>NC_090445.1:286251754-295663572 GCF_031143425.1 Pleurodeles waltl | reverse complement strand
GGCTGTGAAATAATGTGGACGTTATTTCACGCAGGCTGCAGTGGCAGGCCTGTGTAAGAATTGTCAGAGCTCCCTATGGGTGGCAAAAGAAATGCTGCAGCCCACAGGGATCTCCTGGAACCCCAATACCCTTGGTACCTCAGTACCATATACTAGGGAATTATATGGATGTTTCAGTATGCCAATGTGAATTGGTAAATTTAGTCACTAGCCTGTTAGTGACAAATTTGGAAAGCAGAGAGAACATAACCACTGAGGTTCTGGTTAGCAGAGCCTCAGTGAGACAGTTAGGCATCACACAGGGAACACATATAGGCCATGAACTTATGAGCACTGGGGTCCTGGCTAGCAGGGCCCCAGTGACACATAACAAACATACTGACAACATAGGGTTTTCACTATGAGCATTGGGCCCTGGCTAGCAGGATCCCAGTGAGACAGTGAAAACACCCTGACATATACTCACAAACAGGCCAAAAGTGGGGGTAACAAGGCTAGAAAGAGGCTACTTTCTCACACAACCCCCCCTCCCAAAATCCCCAAATGAAGGACAATAAGGCTAACCTTGGCCAGTTGAGTCTTTATTGTCTAAGTGGTGATAAGTGGAGAGTAGCTCTGCAATAGACTGTTTACTCCCTTTATCATCCACTATATGGTTACTTCCCTGTGGGGATATAAACCACCCTGTTTGAAGTTTTTTAGCTAACCAACAATGTGAAGATATATTGTCAGAGTTCCTATCAGAAAGTTTTAGTTTAGAACAGTGGGAATTGCCCACTGGACCTATTTCTAGTTATGCGAATGCCAGACAGGGATGCTGTCTCAGTAAAGCCATATCTGGGCAAAAACGTTGTCCATATGGCTGTAAGAGAGAACAGGGATGCTGTTTCTCTTGTTTTGGAGCAGGGCAGGGATGCTGTCCTATGAGCTCCACACTAGGGCAGGGCTGCTGTCCTAAGTGTTTTGAGGCAGTGCAGGGTTGCTGCACTAAAGTTTCTCTGGGAGGGTTGGAGGGATGCTCCATGTTGACTACAATGGACTTTTTCTCACCAATATCAGTTATCCCACAGAGAGGTACTTCCACCTCAGTGAGTACAGCTGTGCCAGCTGATGGTTCCCTTGGTACCGGTGCCACCCCAGGAGAGGTTTTCCCTACCACAGGAATTGTATCCTGAATGGCAGGGTGGTTAGGGGATACTGTGATGCCCTTTTTACCTGTTATTAGAGAATGATCCTGAGTTTTCAGGCCTGTTCCCCTCCTTTGCTTTTTCATTTCAGTAGAAATGAGAGGAAGCAATTCCTCAGGGATACCCAACATGGCTGCATGGGTATTAATCTCTACTTCAGTCCAACCTGAGGTCTCTAGGTCATTACCTAAGAGACAGTCTACAGGTAAGCTAGGTGACACTACCACCTGCTTAGGGCCAGTAACTCCACCCGAACTAAGCTGAACTATAGCTAAGGGAAGAAACTTAGTGGAGTTATGGACATCAATAATCTTGTACTGTTGTCCAATGATGTGTTGTTCAGGAGGCACTAGGTTTTCAGTCACCAAAGTGATACTGGCACCTGTGTCCCTGTAGGCCTGGGCCTCAACACCATTTATTGAAACTGTCTGTCTGTACTTATCCATTGTAAGGGGACAAGCAGCCAGTGTGGCAAGGCCAATGCCACTAGGTGTGACAGAAACTGTCTTGGGACTGACTACCCCAGTTTCCATGATGGACCCATAAGTGAACCCAACTACACCCTTACTTTGACTGTTGCCAGCAGTCCCACCACTATTACCACTACTGCTAGGGGCACTAGATTTGATGTATTAGTGGTGGCTGGCTCGGGTGGTTTACCTGGACAGGACTTAACCCCTTGCCAATGGCCTTTATTTTTACACACATAGCACCAAGGCTTTTTAATGTGTGTATGTTGGGAAGAAGAGGAAGAATTTGATTTATCCCCACCCCCTGAAGAGTGTTTAGGATTTGAAGAAGGATCTTTGGTTTTACCCTTATCACCATGCTTATCCTGAGATTTCTCACCATCCTTCTTCTTGCCATCCTTGTCACCCCCTGTATGAACTTTTCTGTTCACTCTTGTTCTGACCCATTTGTCTGCCTTCTTTCCCAATTCTTGGGGAGAGGTTAGATCTGAGTCCACTTGATATTGGTGTAGCAAGTCAGAGACACAGTTATTCAGAATATGCTCTCTCAGAATAAGATTATACAGGCTTTCATAGTCAGAAACTCTACTGCCATGTAACCACCCTACCAAGGCCTTCATTGAACAGTCAACAAAGTCTACCCAGTCTGGTGAGGACTCTTTTCTGGTGTCTCTGAACTTAATCCTGTATTGTTCAGTGGTTAAGCCAAATCCATCCAAGAGTGCATCCTTCAAAACTGCAAAATTGTTAGCATCACTTTCTCTAACAGTAAGGAGTCTATCCCTACCCTTTCCAGTGAAAGATAGACACAATATAGCAGCCCACTGCCTTTGAGGGACCCCCTGTACCATATAGGCCCTCTCAAGTGCAGCAAACCACTTGCTGATGTCATCCCCCTCATTGTAAGGGGGGACTATCTTCTGCAGATTCCTGGAATCATGCTCTCTAACAGGATTACTATCAGAAATACTGCTGCTGCCACCATGGGGTCCAAACCCCAATCTCTGTCTCTCCTTCTCCAGGTCGAGGGATTCCCTGTCTAAGGCCAGCTGTTGCTGATTAAGCTTCAGTCTGGTCTTTTCAACCCTCAACTTTTTGAGTTCCCTTTCTAACATGTTGTTTTCAGGCTGGGTGGGTTTGGAATGCTTGGACACAGAAGAGTAATTGGAAACAACAGAGGGGGATCTGTCCCTAACTGACTGAACCATAGCAACTTGGCCTCCAGGAATAAAGACTCCCCTACTGTGATGGGAACCTCCATTACTACCAACATTACTAGGTGTCCTGCTAGGGGGCAGATCTGGTACAGAACCCTCCCCACCTCCCTCAAGGAGATCCCCTGAATCAGAATGGGAACCTTCTATTAACCTCTCATTTGATGTCCCTGCTTGGGACTCATCATTCACAATAAGCATGTTAAATAGAAACTCTTTTGCAGGGTTCTTTCCTATGACTAAACCACTCTCTAAGCAGAGACTCCTTAGGCTCTTGTATTTCAAATTGTCATAAGTAGTATTTACCATTTTAAGAGTAGAGTCTTCTACAGATATGATAGTAAAAGGTTTAGAAATAGTGAGAAGGAAGAAAAAGTTTCAGAACTTTTTAAAGAACAGAGAAAACAACTTTTTCTAACTTTTTAGAAACTTTAGAAGTTTTTAGAATACTTTTCAGCACTTTGTAAAAAGTTTGAGAGAAGAAAAGCAAAACTTTTGGGGTTAAAAGTACATACACTGAACTGTTTTGTATATTATTCTCTTATGAAAAGTACACAATGACAAAGTGGTAAGTAGTTACAAGTACTTATCCCACCGCTGCACAACCAATGTAGGAGGCTGGCCTGGCTTGTAGTGGGTACCAGATGTACTTACACCTTGTGCCAGGTCCAGTTATCCCTTATTAGTGTAGAAGAGGTGTTTCTAGCAGCTTAGGCTGATAGAAGGTAGATATGGCAAAGCAGCTTAGGCTGAACTAGGAGACATGTAAAGCTCCTACTATACCACTGCTGTCATACGCACAATATCATAAGAAAACACAATACACAGAATTACTAAAAATAAAGGTACTTTATTTTTATGACAATATGCCAAAAGTATATCAGTGAGTACCCTCAGTATGAGGATAAGTTATATACACAAGATATATGTACACAAACCAAAATTATGCAGGTAATAGCAAGAAAAGTAATGCAAGCAGTGTAAAATTACAGTAGATTGCAATAGGAGCACATAGGTATAGGGGCAACCCAAACCATATACTCCAAAAGTGGAATGCGAACCACGAATAGACCCCAAACATATGTGAGCTTGTAGAGGGTCACTGGGACTGTAAGAAAACAGTGAGGGTTAGAAAAATAGCCCACCCCAAGACCCTGAGAGGTAGGTGTAAAGTCCACCTACTACCCCCAGAGAGCACAGAAGTCGTGATAGGGGTTTCTGCAGGAAGAACAAACACCAGCAATGCAACAACAGTGGATTTCTGGACCTGAGTACCTGTAAGACAAGGGGACCAAGTCCAATAGTCGCGACAGTGTCGAGAGTGGGGAGGAGCCCAGGAAATGCCAGCTGAGGGTACAAGGAAGCTGCCACCGGTTGGAAGAAGCTTGGAGTTCTGCAAGAAAGAAGAGGACTAGGAACTTCTCCTTTGGAGGATGGATGTCCCACATCACGATGAAGCTTGCAGAGGTATCCCCACGCAGAAAAAACACAAACAAGCCTTGCTAGCTGCAAGGGTTTTGGTAGAGGTTTTTGGGTGCTGCTGTGGCCCAGGAGGGACCAGGATGTCACCACTTGGAGGAGGAGACAGAGGGGGCACCCAGCAACTCAGGGAGCCCTTGCAGAAGCAGGCAGCACCCAAAGAAGAACCTGAACAGGCACTAGGAAAAAGAATGAGCCGGAGTCCATGCAAAGTCACAAAAGTGAGTCCCACCATGCCGGAGGACAACTCAGAAGGTTGTGCACTGCAAGTTAGAGTGTAGGGGACCCAGGCTTGGCTGTGAAATGAAGGAAATCCTGGAACAGTGCACAGGAGCCGGTGCAGCTGCAAATCACATGGTACCCAGCAATGCAGTCTTAGCATGGGGAGGCAAGGACTTACCTCCACCAAACTTGGACTGAAGAGTCACTGGACTGTGCGAGTCACTTGGACAGAGTTGTTGAGTTCCAGTGACCACACTCGTCGTGCTGAGAGAGGACCCAGAGGACCAGTGATGCAGTCTTTTGGTGCCTGCGGTTGCAGGGGGAAGATTCCGTCGACCCACTGGAGATTTCTTCAGAGCTCCTGGTGTAGAGAGGAGGCAGGCTACCCCCAGAGCATGCACCACCTGGAAACAGTCGAAAAAGCCAGCAGGATGAAGAAATGCAAGGTTGCTAGTAGTGGTCACTCCCCTTTCCTTTGTCCAGTTTCACGCCAGAGCAGGGCTGGGGGATCCCTGAACTGGTGTAGACTGGCTTCTGCAGAGATGAGCACCATCTGTGCCCATAAAAGCCTTTCCAGAGGCTGGGGGAGGCTACTCCTCCCCAGCCCTCACAACTATTTCCAAAGGGAGAGGGTGTTACACCCTCTCTCAGAGGAAGTCCTTTGTTCTGCCTTCCTGGGCCAGGGCTGCCTGGACCCCAGGAGGGCAGAAACCTATCTGAGGGGTTGGCAGCAGCAGCAGCTGCAGTGGAGACCCCGGAAAGGCAGTTTGGCAGTACCCGGGTTCTGTCATAGAGACCCGGGGGATCATGGAATTGTCCCCCCAATGCCAGAATGGCATTGGGGGGACAATTCCATGATCTTAGACATGTTACATGGCCATGTTCGGAGTTACCATTATGACGCTGTACATAGGTAGTGACCTATGTACAGTGCACATGTGTAATGGTGTCCCCGCACTCCTAAAGTCCGGGGAATTTGCCCTGAATGATGTGGGGGCACCTTGGCTAGTGCCAGGGTGCCCACACACTAAGTAACTTTGCACCCAACCTTCACCAGGTAAAGGTTAGACATATAGGTGACTTATAAGTTACTTAAATGCAGTGGTAAATGGCTGTGAAATAATGTGGACGTTATTTCACGCAGGCTGCAGTGGCAGGCCTGTGTAAGAATTGTCAGAGCTCCCTATGGGTGGCAAAAGAAATGCTGCAGCCCACAGGGATCTCCTGGAACCCCAATACCCTTGGTACCTCAGTACCATATACTAGGGAATTATATGGATGTTTCAGTATGCCAATGTGAATTGGTAAATTTAGTCACTAGCCTGTTAGTGACAAATTTGGAAAGCAGAGAGAACATAACCACTGAGGTTCTGGTTAGCAGAGCCTCAGTGAGACAGTTAGGCATCACACAGGGAACACATATAGGCCATGAACTTATGAGCACTGGGGTCCTGGCTAGCAGGGCCCCAGTGACACATAACAAACATACTGACAACATAGGGTTTTCACTATGAGCATTGGGCCCTGGCTAGCAGGATCCCAGTGAGACAGTGAAAACACCCTGACATATACTCACAAACAGGCCAAAAGTGGGGGTAACAAGGCTAGAAAGAGGCTACTTTCTCACACAACCCCCCCTCCCAAAATCCCCAAATGAAGGACAATAAGGCTAACCTTGGCCAGTTGAGTCTTTATTGTCTAAGTGGTGATAAGTGGAGAGTAGCTCTGCAATAGACTGTTTACTCCCTTTATCATCCACTATATGGTTACTTCCCTGTGGGGATATAAACCACCCTGTTTGAAGTTTTTTAGCTAACCAACAATGTGAAGATATATTGTCAGAGTTCCTATCAGAAAGTTTTAGTTTAGAACAGTGGGAATTG
Source organism: Pleurodeles waltl (assembly GCF_031143425.1). Classification (NCBI taxonomy): domain Eukaryota; kingdom Metazoa; phylum Chordata; class Amphibia; order Caudata; family Salamandridae; genus Pleurodeles; species Pleurodeles waltl. The sequence goes on along the minus strand of NC_090445.1, from coordinate 295,657,117 downwards.
CCCACTGGACCTATTTCTAGTTATGCGAATGCCAGACAGGGATGCTGTCTCAGTAAAGCCATATCTGGGCAAAAACGTTGTCCATATGGCTGTAAGAGAGAACAGGGATGCTGTTTCTCTTGTTTTGGAGCAGGGCAGGGATGCTGTCCTATGAGCTCCACACTAGGGCAGGGCTGCTGTCCTAAGTGTTTTGAGGCAGTGCAGGGTTGCTGCACTAAAGTTTCTCTGGGAGGGTTGGAGGGATGCTCCATGTTGACTACAATGGACTTTTTCTCACCAATATCAGTTATCCCACAGAGAGGTACTTCCACCTCAGTGAGTACAGCTGTGCCAGCTGATGGTTCCCTTGGTACCGGTGCCACCCCAGGAGAGGTTTTCCCTACCACAGGAATTGTATCCTGAATGGCAGGGTGGTTAGGGGATACTGTGATGCCCTTTTTACCTGTTATTAGAGAATGATCCTGAGTTTTCAGGCCTGTTCCCCTCCTTTGCTTTTTCATTTCAGTAGAAATGAGAGGAAGCAATTCCTCAGGGATACCCAACATGGCTGCATGGGTATTAATCTCTACTTCAGTCCAACCTGAGGTCTCTAGGTCATTACCTAAGAGACAGTCTACAGGTAAGCTAGGTGACACTACCACCTGCTTAGGGCCAGTAACTCCACCCGAACTAAGCTGAACTATAGCTAAGGGAAGAAACTTAGTGGAGTTATGGACATCAATAATCTTGTACTGTTGTCCAATGATGTGTTGTTCAGGAGGCACTAGGTTTTCAGTCACCAAAGTGATACTGGCACCTGTGTCCCTGTAGGCCTGGGCCTCAACACCATTTATTGAAACTGTCTGTCTGTACTTATCCATTGTAAGGGGACAAGCAGCCAGTGTGGCAAGGCCAATGCCACTAGGTGTGACAGAAACTGTCTTGGGACTGACTACCCCAGTTTCCATGATGGACCCATAAGTGAACCCAACTACACCCTTACTTTGACTGTTGCCAGCAGTCCCACCACTATTACCACTACTGCTAGGGGCACTAGATTTGATGTATTAGTGGTGGCTGGCTCGGGTGGTTTACCTGGACAGGACTTAACCCCTTGCCAATGGCCTTTATTTTTACACACATAGCACCAAGGCTTTTTAATGTGTGTATGTTGGGAAGAAGAGGAAGAATTTGATTTATCCCCACCCCCTGAAGAGTGTTTAGGATTTGAAGAAGGATCTTTGGTTTTACCCTTATCACCATGCTTATCCTGAGATTTCTCACCATCCTTCTTCTTGCCATCCTTGTCACCCCCTGTATGAACTTTTCTGTTCACTCTTGTTCTGACCCATTTGTCTGCCTTCTTTCCCAATTCTTGGGGAGAGGTTAGATCTGAGTCCACTTGATATTGGTGTAGCAAGTCAGAGACACAGTTATTCAGAATATGCTCTCTCAGAATAAGATTATACAGGCTTTCATAGTCAGAAACTCTACTGCCATGTAACCACCCTACCAAGGCCTTCATTGAACAGTCAACAAAGTCTACCCAGTCTGGTGAGGACTCTTTTCTGGTGTCTCTGAACTTAATCCTGTATTGTTCAGTGGTTAAGCCAAATCCATCCAAGAGTGCATCCTTCAAAACTGCAAAATTGTTAGCATCACTTTCTCTAACAGTAAGGAGTCTATCCCTACCCTTTCCAGTGAAAGATAGACACAATATAGCAGCCCACTGCCTTTGAGGGACCCCCTGTACCATATAGGCCCTCTCAAGTGCAGCAAACCACTTGCTGATGTCATCCCCCTCATTGTAAGGGGGGACTATCTTCTGCAGATTCCTGGAATCATGCTCTCTAACAGGATTACTATCAGAAATACTGCTGCTGCCACCATGGGGTCCAAACCCCAATCTCTGTCTCTCCTTCTCCAGGTCGAGGGATTCCCTGTCTAAGGCCAGCTGTTGCTGATTAAGCTTCAGTCTGGTCTTTTCAACCCTCAACTTTTTGAGTTCCCTTTCTAACATGTTGTTTTCAGGCTGGGTGGGTTTGGAATGCTTGGACACAGAAGAGTAATTGGAAACAACAGAGGGGGATCTGTCCCTAACTGACTGAACCATAGCAACTTGGCCTCCAGGAATAAAGACTCCCCTACTGTGATGGGAACCTCCATTACTACCAACATTACTAGGTGTCCTGCTAGGGGGCAGATCTGGTACAGAACCCTCCCCACCTCCCTCAAGGAGATCCCCTGAATCAGAATGGGAACCTTCTATTAACCTCTCATTTGATGTCCCTGCTTGGGACTCATCATTCACAATAAGCATGTTAAATAGAAACTCTTTTGCAGGGTTCTTTCCTATGACTAAACCACTCTCTAAGCAGAGACTCCTTAGGCTCTTGTATTTCAAATTGTCATAAGTAGTATTTACCATTTTAAGAGTAGAGTCTTCTACAGATATGATAGTAAAAGGTTTAGAAATAGTGAGAAGGAAGAAAAAGTTTCAGAACTTTTTAAAGAACAGAGAAAACAACTTTTTCTAACTTTTTAGAAACTTTAGAAGTTTTTAGAATACTTTTCAGCACTTTGTAAAAAGTTTGAGAGAAGAAAAGCAAAACTTTTGGGGTTAAAAGTACATACACTGAACTGTTTTGTATATTATTCTCTTATGAAAAGTACACAATGACAAAGTGGTAAGTAGTTACAAGTACTTATCCCACCGCTGCACAACCAATGTAGGAGGCTGGCCTGGCTTGTAGTGGGTACCAGATGTACTTACACCTTGTGCCAGGTCCAGTTATCCCTTATTAGTGTAGAAGAGGTGTTTCTAGCAGCTTAGGCTGATAGAAGGTAGATATGGCAAAGCAGCTTAGGCTGAACTAGGAGACATGTAAAGCTCCTACTATACCACTGCTGTCATACGCACAATATCATAAGAAAACACAATACACAGAATTACTAAAAATAAAGGTACTTTATTTTTATGACAATATGCCAAAAGTATATCAGTGAGTACCCTCAGTATGAGGATAAGTTATATACACAAGATATATGTACACAAACCAAAATTATGCAGGTAATAGCAAGAAAAGTAATGCAAGCAGTGTAAAATTACAGTAGATTGCAATAGGAGCACATAGGTATAGGGGCAACCCAAACCATATACTCCAAAAGTGGAATGCGAACCACGAATAGACCCCAAACATATGTGAGCTTGTAGAGGGTCACTGGGACTGTAAGAAAACAGTGAGGGTTAGAAAAATAGCCCACCCCAAGACCCTGAGAGGTAGGTGTAAAGTCCACCTACTACCCCCAGAGAGCACAGAAGTCGTGATAGGGGTTTCTGCAGGAAGAACAAACACCAGCAATGCAACAACAGTGGATTTCTGGACCTGAGTACCTGTAAGACAAGGGGACCAAGTCCAATAGTCGCGACAGTGTCGAGAGTGGGGAGGAGCCCAGGAAATGCCAGCTGAGGGTACAAGGAAGCTGCCACCGGTTGGAAGAAGCTTGGAGTTCTGCAAGAAAGAAGAGGACTAGGAACTTCTCCTTTGGAGGATGGATGTCCCACATCACGATGAAGCTTGCAGAGGTATCCCCACGCAGAAAAAACACAAACAAGCCTTGCTAGCTGCAAGGGTTTTGGTAGAGGTTTTTGGGTGCTGCTGTGGCCCAGGAGGGACCAGGATCTCACCACTTGGAGGAGGAGACAGAGGGGGCACCCAGCAACTCAGGGAGCCCTTGCAGAAGCAGGCAGCACCCAAAGAAGAACCTGAACAGGCACTAGGAAAAAGAATGAGCCGGAGTCCATGCAAAGTCACAAAAGTGAGTCCCACCATGCCGGAGGACAACTCAGAAGGTTGTGCACTGCAAGTTAGAGTGTAGGGGACCCAGGCTTGGCTGTGAAATGAAGGAAATCCTGGAACAGTGCACAGGAGCCGGTGCAGCTGCAAATCACATGGTACCCAGCAATGCAGTCTTAGCATGGGGAGGCAAGGACTTACCTCCACCAAACTTGGACTGAAGAGTCACTGGACTGTGCGAGTCACTTGGACAGAGTTGTTGAGTTCCAGTGACCACACTCGTCGTGCTGAGAGAGGACCCAGAGGACCAGTGATGCAGTCTTTTGGTGCCTGCGGTTGCAGGGGGAAGATTCCGTCGACCCACTGGAGATTTCTTCAGAGCTCCTGGTGTAGAGAGGAGGCAGGCTACCCCCAGAGCATGCACCACCTGGAAACAGTCGAAAAAGCCAGCAGGATGAAGAAATGCAAGGTTGCTAGTAGTGGTCACTCCCCTTTCCTTTGTCCAGTTTCACGCCAGAGCAGGGCTGGGGGATCCCTGAACTGGTGTAGACTGGCTTCTGCAGAGATGAGCACCATCTGTGCCCATAAAAGCCTTTCCAGAGGCTGGGGGAGGCTACTCCTCCCCAGCCCTCACAACTATTTCCAAAGGGAGAGGGTGTTACACCCTCTCTCAGAGGAAGTCCTTTGTTCTGCCTTCCTGGGCCAGGGCTGCCTGGACCCCAGGAGGGCAGAAACCTATCTGAGGGGTTGGCAGCAGCAGCAGCTGCAGTGGAGACCCCGGAAAGGCAGTTTGGCAGTACCCGGGTTCTGTCATAGAGACCCGGGGGATCATGGAATTGTCCCCCCAATGCCAGAATGGCATTGGGGGGACAATTCCATGATCTTAGACATGTTACATGGCCATGTTCGGAGTTACCATTATGACGCTGTACATAGGTAGTGACCTATGTACAGTGCACATGTGTAATGGTGTCCCCGCACTCCTAAAGTCCGGGGAATTTGCCCTGAATGATGTGGGGGCACCTTGGCTAGTGCCAGGGTGCCCACACACTAAGTAACTTTGCACCCAACCTTCACCAGGTAAAGGTTAGACATATAGGTGACTTATAAGTTACTTAAATGCAGTGGTAAATGGCTGTGAAATAATGTGGACGTTATTTCACGCAGGCTGCAGTGGCAGGCCTGTGTAAGAATTGTCAGAGCTCCCTATGGGTGGCAAAAGAAATGCTGCAGCCCACAGGGATCTCCTGGAACCCCAATACCCTTGGTACCTCAGTACCATATACTAGGGAATAATATGGATGTTTCAGTATGCCAATGTGAATTGGTAAATTTAGTCACTAGCCTGTTAGTGACAAATTTGGAAAGCAGAGAGAACATAACCACTGAGGTTCTGGTTAGCAGAGCCTCAGTGAGACAGTTAGGCATCACACAGGGAACACATATAGGCCATGAACTTATGAGCACTGGGGTCCTGGCTAGCAGGGCCCCAGTGACACATAACAAACATACTGACAACATAGGGTTTTCACTATGAGCATTGGGCCCTGGCTAGCAGGATCCCAGTGAGACAGTGAAAACACCCTGACATATACTCACAAACAGGCCAAAAGTGGGGGTAACAAGGCTAGAAAGAGGCTACTTTCTCACACAACCCCCCCTCCCAAAATCCCCAAATGAAGGACAATAAGGCTAACCTTGGCCAGTTGAGTCTTTATTGTCTAAGTGGTGATAAGTGGAGAGTAGCTCTGCAATAGACTGTTTACTCCCTTTATCATCCACTATATGGTTACTTCCCTGTGGGGATATAAACCACCCTGTTTGAAGTTTTTTAGCTAACCAACAATGTGAAGATATATTGTCAGAGTTCCTATCAGAAAGTTTTAGTTTAGAACAGTGGGAATTGCCCACTGGACCTATTTCTAGTTATGCGAATGCCAGACAGGGATGCTGTCTCAGTAAAGCCATATCTGGGCAAAAACGTTGTCCATATGGCTGTAAGAGAGAACAGGGATGCTGTTTCTCTTGTTTTGGAGCAGGGCAGGGATGCTGTCCTATGAGCTCCACATTAGGGCAGGGCTGCTGTCCTAAGTGTTTTGAGGCAGTGCAGGGTTGCTGCACTAAAGTTTCTCTGGGAGGGTTGGAGGGATGCTCCATGTTGACTACAATGGACTTTTTCTCACCAATATCAGTTATCCCACAGAGAGGTACTTCCACCTCAGTGAGTACAGCTGTGCCAGCTGATGGTTCCCTTGGTACCGGTGCCACCCCAGGAGAGGTTTTCCCTACCACAGGAATTGTATCCTGAATGGCAGGGTGGTTAGGGGATACTGTGATGCCCTTTTTACCTGTTATTAGAGAATGATCCTGAGTTTTCAGGCCTGTTCCCCTCCTTTGCTTTTTCATTTCAGTAGAAATGAGAGGAAGCAATTCCTCAGGGATACCCAACATGGCTGCATGGGTATTAATCTCTACTTCAGTCCAACCTGAGGTCTCTAGGTCATTACCTAAGAGACAGTCTACAGGTAAGCTAGGTGACACTACCACCTGCTTAGGGCCAGTAACTCCACCCGAACTAAGCTGAACTATAGCTAAGGGAAGAAACTTAGTGGAGTTATGGACATCAATAATCTTGTACTGTTGTCCAATGATGTGTTGTTCAGGAGGCACTAGGTTTTCAGTCACCAAAGTGATACTGGCACCTGTGTCCCTGTAGGCCTGGGCCTCAACACCATTTATTGAAACTGTCTGTCTGTACTTATCCATTGTAAGGGGACAAGCAGCCAGTGTGGCAAGGCCAATGCCACTAGGTGTGACAGAAACTGTCTTGGGACTGACTACCCCAGTTTCCATGATGGACCCATAAGTGAACCCAACTACACCCTTACTTTGACTGTTGCCAGCAGTCCCACCACTATTACCACTACTGCTAGGGGCACTAGATTTGATGTATTAGTGGTGGCTGGCTCGGGTGGTTTACCTGGACAGGACTTAACCCCTTGCCAATGGCCTTTATTTTTACACACATAGCACCAAGGCTTTTTAATGTGTGTATGTTGGGAAGAAGAGGAAGAATTTGATTTATCCCCACCCCCTGAAGAGTGTTTAGGATTTGAAGAAGGATCTTTGGTTTTACCCTTATCACCATGCTTATCCTGAGATTTCTCACCATCCTTCTTCTTGCCATCCTTGTCACCCCCTGTATGAACTTTTCTGTTCACTCTTGTTCTGACCCATTTGTCTGCCTTCTTTCCCAATTCTTGGGGAGAGGTTAGATCTGAGTCCACTTGATATTGGTGTAGCAAGTCAGAGACACAGTTATTCAGAATATGCTCTCTCAGAATAAGATTATACAGGCTTTCATAGTCAGAAACTCTACTGCCATGTAACCACCCTACCAAGGCCTTCATTGAACAGTCAACAAAGTCTACCCAGTCTGGTGAGGACTCTTTTCTGGTGTCTCTGAACTTAATCCTGTATTGTTCAGTGGTTAAGCCAAATCCATCCAAGAGTGCATCCTTCAAAACTGCAAAATTGTTAGCATCACTTTCTCTAACAGTAAGGAGTCTATCCCTACCCTTTCCAGTGAAAGATAGACACAATATAGCAGCCCACTGCCTTTGAGGGACCCCCTGTACCATATAGGCCCTCTCAAGTGCAGCAAACCACTTGCTGATGTCATCCCCCTCATTGTAAGGGGGGACTATCTTCTGCAGATTCCTGGAATCATGCTCTCTAACAGGATTACTATCAGAAATACTGCTGCTGCCACCAAACCCCAATCTCTGTCTCTCCTTCTCCAGGTCGAGGGATTCCCTGTCTAAGGCCAGCTGTTGCTGATTAAGCTTCAGTCTGGTCTTTTCAACCCTCAACTTTTTGAGTTCCCTTTCTAACATGTTGTTTTCAGGCTGGGTGGGTTTGGAATGCTTGGACACAGAAGAGTAATTGGAAACAACAGAGGGGGATCTGTCCCTAACTGACTGAACCATAGCAACTTGGCCTCCAGGAATAAAGACTCCCCTACTGTGATGGGAACCTCCATTACTACCAACATTACTAGGTGTCCTGCTAGGGGGCAGATCTGGTACAGAACCCTCCCCACCTCCCTCAAGGAGATCCCCTGAATCAGAATGGGAACCTTCTATTAACCTCTCATTTGATGTCCCTGCTTGGGACTCATCATTCACAATAAGCATGTTAAATAGAAACTCTTTTGCAGGGTTCTTTCCTATGACTAAACCACTCTCTAAGCAGAGACTCCTTAGGCTCTTGTATTTCAAATTGTCATAAGTAGTATTTACCATTTTAAGAGTAGAGTCTTCTACAGATATGATAGTAAAAGGTTTAGAAATAGTGAGAAGGAAGAAAAAGTTTCAGAACTTTTTAAAGAACAGAGAAAACAACTTTTTCTAACTTTTTAGAAACTTTAGAAGTTTTTAGAATACTTTTCAGCACTTTGTAAAAAGTTTGAGAGAAGAAAAGCAAAACTTTTGGGGTTAAAAGTACATACACTGAACTGTTTTGTATATTATTCTCTTATGAAAAGTACACAATGACAAAGTGGTAAGTAGTTACAAGTACTTATCCCACCGCTGCACAACCAATGTAGGAGGCTGGCCTGGCTTGTAGTGGGTACCAGATGTACTTACACCTTGTGCCAGGTCCAGTTATCCCTTATTAGTGTAGAAGAGGTGTTTCTAGCAGCTTAGGCTGATAGAAGGTAGCTATGGCAAAGCAGCTTAGGCTGAACTAGGAGACATGTAAAGCTCCTACTATACCAATGGTGTCATATGCACAATATCATAAGAAAACACAATACACAGAATTACTAAAAATAAAGGTACTTTATTTTTATGACAATATGCCAAAAGTATATCAGTGAGTACCCTCAGTATGAGGATAAAATATATACACAAGATATATGTACACAAACCAAAATTATGCAGGTAATAGCAAGAAAAGTAATGCAAGCAGTGTACAATTACAGTAGATTGCAGTAGGAGCACATAGGAATGGGGCAACACAAACCATATACTCCAAAAGTGGAATGCGAACCACGAATGGACCCCAAACCTATGTGAGCTTGTAGAGGGTCGCTGGGACTGTAAGAAAACAGTGAGGGTTAGAAAAATAGCCCACCCCAAGACCCTGAAAGGTAGGTGTAAATTGCACCTACTACCCCCAGAGAGCACAGAAGTCGTGATAGGGGGTTTCTGCAGGAAGAACAAACACCAGCAATGCAAAAACAGTGGATTTCTGGACCTGAGTACCTGTAAGATAAGGGGACCAAGTCGCAACAGTGTGGAGAGTGGGCAGGAGCCCAGGAAATGCCAGCTGAGGGTGCAAGGAAGCTGCCATCTGTTGCAAGAAGCTTGGAGTTCTGCAAGAAAGAAGAGGACTAGGAACTTCTCCTTTTGAGGATGGATGTCCCACGTCACAATGAAGCTTGCAGAGGTATTCCCATGCAGAAATACCACAAACAAGCCTTGCTAGCTGCAAGGGTTTTAGTAGAGGTTTTTGGGTGCTGCTGTAGCCCAGGAGGGACCAGGATGTCGCCGCTTGGATGAGGTGACAGAGGGGGCACCCAGCAACTCAGGGAGCCCTTGCAGAAGCAGACAGCACCCGCAGAAGAACCTGAACGGACACTTGGAAGAAGAGTGAACTGGAGTCCACGCGAAGTCACAAAAGGGAGTCCCACGATGCCGGAGGACAACTCAGAAGGTTGTGCACTGCAGGTTAGATGTTAGGGACCCAGGCTTGGCTGTGCACGAAGGAAATCCTGGAAGAGTGCACAGGAGCCGGTGCAGCTGCAAATCACGTGGTACCCAGCAATGCAGTCTAGTGTGGGGAGGCAAGGACTTACCTCCACCAAACTTGGACTGAAGAGTCACTGGACTGTGGGAGTCACTTGGACAGAGTTGCTGAGTTCCAGGGACCACACTCGTTGTGCTGAGAGGGGACCCAGAGGACCAGTGATGCAGTCTTTTGGTGCCTGCAGTTACAGGGGGAAGATTCCGTCGACCCACTGGAGATTTCTTCAGAGCTCCTGGTGCAGAGAGGAGGCAGGCTACCCCCAGAGCATGCACCACCTAGAAACAGTTGAGAAAGCCGGCAGGATGAAGCGATACCAGGTTGCTAGTAGTTGTCTTGCTACTTTCTTGCAGTTTTGCAACCGTCCTGAGCAGTCAGCGGTCGATCCTTTGGCAGAAGGTGAAGAGGGAGATGCAGAGGAACTCGGATGAGCTCTTGCATTCGTTATCTAAAGAATTCCCCAAAGCAGAGACCCTAAATTGCCAGAAAAAGAGGTTTGGCTACCAAGGAAGGAGGATTGGTTACCAAGAGAGGTAAAAGCTTATCAGAAGGAGCCTCTGACGTCACCTGCTGGCACTTGCCACTCAGAGCAGTCCAGTGTGCCACAAACACCTCTGTTTACAATATGGCAGAGGTCTGGGACACACTGGAGGAGCTCTGGGCACCTCCCCTGGGAGGTGCAGGTCAGGGGAGTGGTAACTCACCTTTCCTTTGTCCAGCTTCATGCCAGAGGAGGGCTGGGGGATCCCTGAACCAGTGTAGACTGACTTATGCAGAGATGAGCACCATCTGTGCCCATCAAAGCATTTCCAGAGGCTGGGGGAGGCTACTCCTCCCCAGCCTTCACACATATTTCCAAAGGGAGAGTGTGTTACACCCTCTCTCAGAGAAAGTCCTTTGTTCTGCCTTCCTGGGCCAGGGCTGCCTGGACCCCAGGAGGGCAGAAACCGGTCTGAGGGTTTGGCAGCAGAAGAGCTGCAGTGGAGACCCCGGAAAGGCAGTTTGGCAGTACCCAGGTTCTGTGCTAGAGACCCGGGGGATCATGGAATTGTCCCCCCAATGCCAGAATGGCATTGGGGGGACAATTCCATGATCTTAGAGATGTTACATGGCCATGTTCGGAGTTACCATTGTGACGCTGTACATAGGTAGTGACCTATGTACAGTGCACATGTGTAATGGTGTCCCCGCACTCCTAAAGTCCGGGGAATTTGCCCTGAACGATGTGGGGGCACCTTGGCTAGTGCCAGGGTGCCCACACACTAAGTAACTTTGCACCCAACCTTCACCAGGTGAAGGTTGGACATATAGGTGACTAATAAGTTACTTAAGAGCAGTGATAAATGGCTGTGAAATAACGTGGACGTTATTTCTAGCAGGCTGCAGTGGCAGGCCTGTGTAAGATTTGTCAGATCTCCCTATGGGTGGCAATAGAAATGCTGCAGCCCATAGGGATCTCCTGGAACCCCAATACCATGGGTACCTCAGTACCATATACTAGGGAATTATATGGGTGTACCAGTATGCCAATGTGAATTGGTAACTTCAGTCACTAGCCTGTTAGTGACAAATTTGGAAAGCAGAGAGAGCATAACCACTGAGGTTCTGGTTAGCAGAGCCTCAGTGAGACAGTTAGGCATCACACAGGGAACACATATACGCCATGAGCTTATGAGCACTGGGGTCCTGGCTAGCAGGGTCCCAGTGACACATAACAAACATACTGACAACATAGGGTTTTCACTATGAGCACTGGGCCCTGGCTAGCAGGATCCCAGTGAGACAGTGAAAACACCCTGACACATAATCACAAACAGGCCAAAAGTGGAGATAACAAGGCTAGAAAGAGGCTACTTTCTCACACTAAACAACAAACATGGCTAAAAAAACATGATCAACTTAAACAGAGTAAAGCATAATAATTGTTATTATTTACAAACGAAGGAGTTTGTTGCTCGAGGAAGGTGGCTTATTTATGAAAAAACATCTCATCAATAACAGTAAAAGTTTGGAAAAGCTTTGCATTCTGTGCATTATGCTGCTAAATGTGCCTTTACAAGTCTGCACAAAGGAAGGCCAATATAAGATATTGCTCTACATCAAATCACTACAAGTTTTGAAATAAATAACAATATTTAGGGGTAAATGGGCCTTCAAGAATCTTGATTTAGAGGCCCCAACAGATATTTCAAATCTACCATTGATATCCCTAGTGTCCTCAAATATTAGAAAGATTTAGCCCAAGGTTATTGCCAATTATGCTCTAAGTCACAGTCTTTCGTGATCCTTATTATGAATATTGCACTCTAGGCTGCACAGTATATGACGAATCCATACCAGGGTACATTTGATCTATTCATACTGTTAAAGAGAACTGCACTGGTCTGAGACATTTCAGGGTATTTCAACGAATGACAAGTGTGAGAAAAGGTTTCTTTCCCATTTAACCTCTATGCATTGTTTCTTTTTGGACAACCCGATTGAATTGGCCTGGCTGTATGGAATAATGGGATCACCTAATTCTTTTATGACAAGTCTCAATCATATCCCCTTCCTATGCATGACTCCCCAAGGCAAAACACACTTAATATAACAAAAATTCTACCATCACACATCAAAATTGTACTTTTTAGTGATGTTCAATGTCCATGTATATATTTATACTGAAGAAAAACAAGAGGGAACACAGACATTATAGTTAGGTTGATGTTTTACCTGCACAAAACCATAGAAATTCAGCAGTTATAGTTTTACTAATAGTTATACTTATGTTAACAAACTATAGCTCATGGTCTACGGTTACTTTACAGCAAAAGTTATGGTTCCTTAAGATAAGTATACCTATAAACCAAAAGCTATTTCACGGTAGCCAACCTGGTCGCTCCAGTGTAAAACACTGAGATACAGAATTATATTTAATGCTAATTTTGATTAGGACATAGCTGGACATATATGTCAACAACTCTTTTTTATTAAAAATCCAATTTAATGGAAAAATCTAATTGATAAAAATTATGAAGGAAAATATGTTATTAAATAGCTTTCCTTTTCCCTGCCTAAAGCCACTGGTGGCCCATTTGCAGGAGCTTCCAATGTCACCCACCAGCTGAATAGCCCCATTAACAAGATGTGAAAACTGCTTCCGGAACAGATACAAAGGCTTGGGTGTGCATTGTTTCTTTTTGGACAACCTGATTGAATTTGTCTGGCAGTTCAAGCAGGACTGTTCTCAGTGGAGAAGCTTCCGAGACTTATTTGGATCTGGTTCAGTCCAAACTGAGGTGGTGTGCAAAAATAAAGATTGACTGGGATTCGTCTCTGAGTAATGGCCAGTGGCTGAGATTATTTCAAGCATTCCATCCATTACCTTTTGTGTACTTTAGTGTGTCACCCTAAGTGGCATAGGTATGCCCAGGGTCCTGTGCATACTGTGTCTGATGAACATACCTGGCGGATGAACCCTAATCTGGGTGAAACTGGTCCTAGGTTGCTTGTGTTCCACTTCAAGAAGACCTGGCCTGTCAGTTTGGACATTCCTATTCCCATTCGAGCGTTGTTGAGACTAATATGCATATGGCTGGGTCCAAGCTGAGGTGGCTTGGTGCGCAAAATAACACTGGACTTGGTTGCACCTTAAGTAATTATCAATGGCTGGAATTAATTAAAGTATTCCATCTATCACTATTTAAACACTTCAGGATGATAACTGCCAGTGCCTGCCTTTAAAGGCAAGATTCAGTCTTGTGCAGCTGTGTTAGGAGGTTCTAGGCTGGTTGCACACAAAAACATGTGTGCATGTGTGTGAACTTGTGTGGGCTGATCTGTCTAACTTAGCTTTGTATCAGTGAACATGTAGCCTGTAACAAAGGGTACACTGCTGCTGATCTGTGCAGAGCATGTAGGCCCTCATTATGACATTGGCAGTAAATCCCGCTTACTGCCACGGTAATGGCTGCCAACATACTGCTGTGGTGGCGAATATCCGTTTACCATATTATGACACACACACACCAATCTGACAGAATACTGCCACATACACAAATCCACCAGTCCTAAGGTCAGTGTTAAAGTGGCAGTACCAACTCCCATAACATTATGCCAACAAAACAACGCCCATGACATCATGACCCACGAATCACCATGACAGACATTCAGTGTCGGTAAACCATAGGCGCTACACACCGGTGCGCTCAGAATGGACACCCAAATACTAAACAGCACAACATTGGCCAATACCAAAAACAAACACATGGCACTCATACACACACACCCACTTACAGCACTATAAAACACACACCCAAATCACCCACAACCCTTTACGAATACAAATCATTGGCACCAGACTGACAGCAAGACCACTGCAACAACTAGACACACATACCATATACACTCATACATCCCTCACGCACACCGCTACGCACACCAATCCACAGTACCCATCACCCAGACACTTACACACACCACACAACACCAATGTCCCTACAAAGGCACCCCCTTTTCACAGATGAGGAGTTGAGGGTCATTTTGGAGGAAATAGTCAGGGTAGAGCCACAGCTGTTTGGAGCACAGGTACAGCAGATCTCCGTTTCCAGGAAGATGTAGCTATGGTGAAGAATCATGAACAGGGTGAACGCTGTGGGACAGCATCCAAGAACAAGGGAGACCCTCAAGAAGAGGTGGAACGACTTATGGGGGAAGGTGCATTCCATAGAAGCAAGGCACCAGCTCGCCATACAGAGGACTGGCGGTGGACTCCCACCTCCTCCCCCACAACTCACAGCATGGGAGGAGCAAGTCTTGTCAATACTGCATCCTGAGGGACTTGCTGGAGTTGCCGGAGGACTGGACACTGGTGAGTCAATATTTACTACTTATCACCCCCAAACCTGCATGCCATCACACCCCCTCACCCTCACTCCACTCCATCCCACCTACTGCACCTAACCACAATGCCCAGCCCTGCATGCAATACCAATGCATGGACAGCCCTCTCAGCCCTGCATGTACACTCATCACCAAAGCATGCAAAGCATGAAGAACTAACAATCCCACAATACATCACCATATACAAACCAAGGTGGCAAACAAAATGATCTTATGTATTGAACCGAATGTTAACCATATTGGAGACAATATTGGAATAGTAGATGTGGGGCCTGTTGTCATGCCTGAGTGTTAAGCATGAAGAACTAACAATCCCACAATACATCACCATACACAAACCAAGGTGGCAGGGAAACAGCGATGATAGAGGGGAAGATAGGGATGTACAATATGTCACAGGCATGAAGCATAATACATCACTTACATCCCCGCAGGTGCCCCAGCCACTGTCAGCGGAGAGGAGGTGCCACGACAAACCAGTCCCCCAACAGAAGATGCCCCCAGTGATGACAGTAATTCTGGACTTCAGGATCTGTATCAACAACCTGGCCCATCAGGGACCACTGGACAGTCGGTCACCCCAGCCCACTAAAAGTCTACCACAGAACCTCTCCTATCAGTACCCAAAACCACAGCACCCATCCAGCGTACCCACACCTCTGTCCCCAGGACACATCAATCAGCAGTATGCCCACCTGTACAACGACCCCAGGCCACACCTCACACCCAAGATAATCAGGGACCTGGGGTCATTGTCAGTGGGCACACCGTTCAGGGGACACAGGCACAGGGCAACAGGGACACTGGGAGGCCCGCTGTGGGCCAGGGGGAGGACAGGACCAGGGAACCGACTCTCCAAAAGCCACTCACCAAGATCCTAGGTGCCTACCAACAATCCCAGGACATGATGGGCCAGATCCTTGACAACATGCAGGAGAACAAGCGGCTGCAGGAGGAACACCATCAGGAGATCAGGGAGGACTTGCAGGCTCTCAACATCACCATGATCTGCATAGCAGGGGTGCTGGCAGACATGGCCCAAAACATGAGGGAATCATCAGCACACCAGCGGGCCCCTACCACTAGCCAGTCTATTGACCAGCCCACCACCTCCGCTGCAGCTAGTGGGCAGGAGGCCCCGCCACAGGACCCACAGGCCACCAGCATCCCTCCCCTGCAGAAGGTGAACTACCCCGCAAACGTTCCCTGCAACCCAGATGGAAGCCAGAGAAAATTTGCAAGACCAAGACCATCACCAGGAAATCAAACCCTCTGGAATGTCCCCTTTGTGTCCCACCCTGCAACCTTGTCTACTTTGAACTGCCTTTGCTCCCCTTTCTATGCCCCCTTGTATACTGCACCTGTGCAACAAACAGAATGGAACAATACCCTGGACTTTCCTCTGCCATCACCTCATTCCATTGCATTTTACCCTCAATTTTATAGCACCACAATAAACACCCTTGAACACAGCTTGACTGATAGTATTTTATGTGTTGAAAATGTGCATTTAGGGGAACAGTCACATCTGGTGCAAATGATATGGACACTGTGATAGCATACAATTAATGACCTGTATCTGTCTGAAGTAGTCACATCAGGACACTGTTGTCGTATCACCAACATCTGTAAAATGACAAGCCATAGGTGACAGTAAGTTTAGTTGCAAAGGAAGCGAATGTCATCATGCCACAGTCACACAGATGAAATCAATAGTCAGGGCAATGATCAGTTCCACTGTCCCACCTGTGTGTTTTTGGAAGTACTGATGTATAACTGATGTTCTGTTGTCCATATCCTCTTGCTCACTGTCCTCGGGGTCCACCACTGCCACAGGGGCATCTCCAGTCTCCCCTCCCTGCAGAAAAGGCACATGCCATATAAGGGACAGGTTGTGCAACATGCAACATGCCTCTACTATCTGGTAGACCTTCCCAGGTGAGTAGCACAGGGATCCACCTGTCAGATCGAGGCACCTGAACCTGGCCTTCAGGAGGCCGAAGGTCCTTTAAATTATTCTTCTGGTTCACCTATGTGCCTCGTTATAACGGTTGTCAGCCTCTGTCCTGGCATTCCTCACAGGGGTCAGGAGCCACGAAAGGTTTGGGTAGCGTGAGTCACCTGCTAATAGTGAGGAACAAAATTTAGCTTTACACAATCCTATGGGGATAACACCTCAAGTTATACACTGACATACAGTGGGTAGGGACTCTGACTCACCTATTAGCCACACCCTGTGCCTCTGTAGTTGGGCCATCACATTTGGGATGCTGCTATTTCTCAAGAAAAAGGAGTCATGCACGACCCAGGATACTTGCCAGTGACGTGGGAGATGTACTTGTCAGCCAGACAAACCATTTTCACATTCAGTCAGTGGAAACTCTTCCAATTCCTGAACACCTGTTCATTCTGGCCGAGGGGACGAACGCAATATGTGTACAGTCACTCGCCCCAATAATATTGGGGATATGACCCATTGCATAGAATCCTGCCTTAACAGTGGCCAAATCATCCATCTGGGGGAAGACAATGTAGCCAACAGAACCCTTGCCAGCATGATTGAGAACACTGGCTGTGACATTCCTGCTGCCAAGCCCACTGTCACTTGGAAAGAACCAGTTGCCGGGAAATGGAGCACTGATAGCACTTGAACAAGAGGGGGATTCCAGTGGGATGACGGATGGCTGATATCAGGTTCCAATTGGGCACACAGTTCTGTGATTGTGGCCCTGCCCCGTCTATAGGCGAGTGTAATGTGCCTGTTCTCCAGCGCAGCCAAGTCCAAAAGGGGTCTGTATACCATTGTTGTTCTCCTCCTCCTATTCATCCAACGCGGTAGGTATCGAAGGGACACAAGAGTGAGTAGGCTGTCACAATTTGCACAATGGAACCACCACCTCAGTGTACATAGAGCATCAATGTGATGGGACAGTGGGAATGGCCATGTATGTGCTATTTTAGGCAATGACACAGTTATGGTTTATCTGATTGTTGTCCACCACTATGAAATGGCGACCGCCTATCCTGTATCTTGGGACACGTGGGAGAGAGGTAACTCTGCCGATGTTGTGTGTCGTGGCGGAAGGCGGTCTTGCACCGCCGTGCAATTACTCATTGGCTAGTATGGGGTTCAATGGGGTACAGTGGCCAATGGGGATCAGCGCCGGCGGTGACGTTATATGTGCTGCAGATGTGACTGCCATTTTCTAAACAAATCCTCACTTGTTTCCTGACTTTCCACAGGATGACACCTGCACTGCGTGTGCTGCTGTGACACGTGTCCGGAACCTACCATGGCCTGTGTGACCGGGGAAAGGACCCCTGCCTTCACTTTGGAGGATTTGGAGTGACTGGTGCATAGGGTCCTACCCCAGTATGACTGCTGTATGGGCCTCAAGACCAACAGGTGAGTACACCATGAGCACGATGCATTTGGGAAGAATGCATGGGGATGTGTGTGCAAGCATCACATCATTGGGGGGGATGTCTAGGGTAGTGTACATGGTGGGCACTGGACGATGTGTGTGCCAATGGTGATGGAAATGGGATTGGTGGGACAAATGTGTGACAGGCTGGATTGTATGTGTAATGGTGTACTCCTGTCCGTATTCACTCTGCAGGTCAGCACCCATCAAAAGAAGGGGTTGTGGCGTGCCATCGCCAAGGATGGATGGACCCTGGGACTATACAGCAGGCATACCACCCACTGAAGGAAATGCTGAGATGCTGGGCATGGAAGACTGCGGAGGCCCAGCTGGGGATGGCCTCCCAACGAGGAAGGGGTGCCCGTCGGAACCTAACCCTACTGATGGCCCGCCTTCTGGAGGTGGCCTACCCAGAGCTGGATAGGTGCTTGAGGGCATCACAGCAGCCACAAGGAGGTGAGTACAGTGGGCATTATTACAATAATTGGTAGGTGGCATGGGATCTGGGTACTGCATGTGAGTTAATGGGTGCCCTTAAGGCCAGGCCAGACATTGCAGCGTGATCCAGCTCAAAAGTAATGGATGTATGGCAAATGCAGGTAACCTAGCTTGTTTGCATTCCATGTCAGTTAGGGCTTTGTGGGTCCTAGGAGGGGTGCAGTTGGTGGTGTTTGCCCTCATCTTGCTGTGGCATCTACCCAAATCAATGGAAGTGCAATGCACAGTGCTCAATCCTGATCCCTGTATGTGACAGTGCTGTGTATGCCAACTGTGGTGTTGGTGCTGTAATTGACCCAGTGCTCCCTTTCTCTCTCTCCCCCCCTTTCTCCTTCTGTCATCCTGTTCATGTGTGCATTAGCATCATCTGGCGGAGGAGCAGGGGCACCAGCGACAGAGGGAGCTGCATCCCACAGAACCCAGGAGGCAGAGTCCACCGACGCTGAGGGAACCAGTGGGATGGAGGGTGAGGGAAGCACCACGGCGAAGACAGGAGGTGACAACCCTGACTCAGATACCTCCTTTGATGGAAGCTCCCTCGTGGTGGCGGACACCTCTGTGACCAACCCAGGTGCAGGTACAGCCGCCACCCCTGTACTAGCACCGCCCTCCCAGTAGCCCCTCAGCGAGTTGCCCGTGCCCACTCACCCAGGAGGGTGGGCATCTCCTTTATCCCAGGCACCTCAGGCCCTGCCCCAGTGAGCCCTGCTGCCCTGAGTGAGAAGGCTATTGACCTCCTGAGATCTATCTCTGTAGGGCAGTCAACCATTGTGAATGCCATCCAGGGGCTGGCATCCCAGATGCAGCAGTCCAATGCATTCCTGGAGGGAATCCACAGTGGATTGGCAGCCCAACAGAGATCAGTTCGGGCTCTATCCTCCTCTCTGATGGCAGCCATTGTCCCTGTTCCTACCATCCCCCCTCCAACTATCACTTCACAGTCCCAGTCTCCTCAACTCCAACCCATCCCATGCACTTATACAGACGAGCATGCACACAAGGCAACACACAAGAGTGGCACAGTCAAACACAGGCACTACACTTCAGCCCACAAGCACTCACGCAAACAGCAGACAGTTGCATACATAACCACATCCACTGCCTCTGCTGTCTTCCCCTCCTCCTCCTTCTCCACCTCCCTCACAGTTACGTGCACACTCAAACCTGCATGCACTGCTTCAACATTCACCACCAGTATCACCACACCAAGCAGCACACACACCTCACTTGCAGACACCTCCACAACATACATCCATGCGTCCCCTGTGCCCTCTCCCATCCTGTTTCTCCCCCTCCTCCTAAAGGACACAAACGCAGGCACTCAGACACCCATCAGCCATCCACCTCACATCAGCACACTCCCCATGCACCTGCACCCAAGTTCAGCAGTCGTACTCCTCCAACAACCACTCCCTCAACCTCCACTCCCATCCCTCCTCCCTCTTCCCGCCCCACCATCCCTAAAAAATGTTTCCTTGCCCAACTTGACCTCTCCTCTCCCCTGTCCTGCCCGTAAGAGCAGGGTCCCAGCGACCCAGCCCAGCACCTCAGCCAAACAGTCCATGGGGACAGTGGAGGGACCTCCTAGTCATGGAGGAAAGACAGGGTAGGATCCCACTCCAGCAGGCAGGAAGGGTAAGGATCCCACTCCAGCAGCCAGGTAGGGTAAGGATCACACCCCAGCAGCAAGGAAGGGGAAGGATCCCACTCCACCAGCCAGGAAGAGGAAGGATCCTACTCCAACAGCCAGGAAGGGGAATGATCCCACTCCAACAGCCAGGACAGGGAAGAAGCCCTCACCTCTGGCCATGATCTCCAGCTGCCACATAGCAGCCCTCGCCTCCAACTGAGGCTTCCCAGAAGGCACCTTCCACAGCTGAGACACGGCAGCCCTCACCTCCAGCAGAGGCTGCCCAGGAGGCACCTTCCACAGCTGAGACACAGCAGCCCTCACCTCCAGCAGAGGCTGCCCAGGAGGTACCATCCACAGCTGAGACACAGGAGCCCTTACCTCCAGAAGAGGCTGGCAGGATACCACCACCATCAGTTGTCACAGAGCCCTCACCTCCAGCTGAGACGGTGCAGCCCTCACCTCCAGCAGTGGACATGTAGGCCACCCTCCAGGGACTGCTGTGCAAGGATCCCCCTCCAGAAGCAGTGGTCGAGTTCCCCACCTGAGAGACTGTGACCTTGCACTCCCCACAAAGGAAAATGGGCATGGAGCCCCCTCCAGAACCAGTGGGCATGTTCCCCATTTCATAGACTGTGGCCTTGCACTCCCCACCTGGGACGATTGGGTATGGAGCCCCCTCTAGAACAAGTGGGCATGTTCCCCACTTCAGAGACTGTGGCCTTGCACTCCCCACCAGGGACGATTGAGCATGGAGCCCCCTCCAGGACCAGTGGGCACGTTCCCCACTTCAGAGACTGTGGCCTTGCACTCCTCACCAGGGACAATTGGGCCACCTCCAGAATCAGTGGGCAAGTTCCCGACTTCAGCTGAGGTGCCCCCACCCCTCTTCCCCCAAAGGTGCCTGCCTACTTCAATAATGATGCCCCTGCACATTTCTGTTAGGATGTCGTCAGGAAACAAGTTGGGCCTTGAACTGTGCCCTGTGGCCATGTGAGCCCTTAGTACTTTGGATTGGCATTGGCCCTTTGTGGACAATTGTACATATCTGGTTCATGTGGTGGCTTTTGCCTTGCTAATACATTTTTAGTACTTCTGAACTCCAGTCCTTGTATTATTATGTTGTGTGGTGTGCCATTAGTTTTCCTCTGCAGCTGGTTGTGTGTATGGTGTGTATGTGAATGGTGTGTGTTGTGCATGTGTGTGTCCCTTTCCTTTTCCTCCCTCCCTGCCTTGTGTGCTAGGCGGATGTACTCATTGTCGTCGTTTTTGTCGGCGTTGGTTTTCCAGGTGGAGCATGGCGTAGAAGAGCATCGGGAAGACTTGCAGTTCTGGTTCCTTGACGGTGTTGTTCTTCTCTGAGTCTCTGATGGTGAGTCTTTGGTCTTCTGTGCAGTGTTTCCGACAGGCTTTTGTTGGCGTTGGTTCCGCCCCGGAAACCGTGGCAGATTGCAAGGTCATAATATGGTGGGCAGTACCTTGTGTTCTGTCTGGCTGTTGATGGCTACCGCTGTGGTGAGTGGTGTTAGCGCCCAAGCAGATGGTGTGGTACATTGCCTGTATATGAGAGTTCTCACCGCCATGGTCATAATTTGGCAGTAATTACCGCCAGCCTGTTGGTGGTAGTTTTGCCACTTTATCACTCACCACCAATGTCATAATGACCACCATAGTATGTATGGGCATTCAGAGGGTGAATATGCATTTCTGAAAAATGCCACTGTTTTGTGCATAAAGGGTGAAATCTTCACCAAAATACAGTGTTGACATAATCACCTTCAGTCTTGGGTGACCTCCAACCGTACCTTAGACCTGTCCAGCAGATTCCCTGTCTGTACCTATGGT
Organism: Pleurodeles waltl; assembly: GCF_031143425.1. Taxonomy (NCBI): domain Eukaryota; kingdom Metazoa; phylum Chordata; class Amphibia; order Caudata; family Salamandridae; genus Pleurodeles; species Pleurodeles waltl. The sequence continues at coordinate 295,635,248 of NC_090445.1, read as the reverse complement.
TCCCATTGCCAGCTTTGACCACTTGCAGGGCCGGCAAATCTCAGCAAAAGTAAGCAAGCCCCTCCTTCTGGAGGTCACATACCTACAAGACTAGTCCACAGAAGATTTATGGAGAACCCTCCAGGGCCCCCTCCAGCCTTTACCTCTACTGTCTCACAGAGGGTGTAGTGGAGAATCCTTGAGCCCTAAAAACAAATGCTAGTCCCTGGGTGTTAGCTGAGTCAGAAGACCTTGAATCATCTTTTTGATTGGGAGGTCCCTGAGTCCATCTCTATCAATAGGATCCAGATGATGTGAGTCCTTTTCAGAAGAAGTCAAATAGCTTCTCTGTTCCAGCTGGGCATTCCCCCAGTATAGTCTCAGAGGTTCAGAATATTCTCAAAAGCCTCTCCGTTGTGCAGAGGCTTTTTGCGGTGGGTGTATTTTTAGAAATAATGTCCAGGAGGTAGACACCTCTGCCCAATCTCAAGATTACACCTTATCCCTCCATTCCTATCCCAACTTTCCTGCACATCATTATAGAGCTTTCAATATGGCTACTTCAAGTGGTCTGTTGAAGGACACTTCTCTGAGATCATATGCTGCACCCCTAACTGCCACAGCTGTTTGGCCCCTTTTCACTAAAACTTCAAAGGGAAGACACTCTTACAAGTGGCTCCAGAGGACTGGCTACCCTCCTTTGTCGCTGGGTGGTCAAGGTGTAAGGTGCAGTGTGAAAAAACGATAAGGGCATGTAGATTCTGTCTTCACCTTTTCCTCTTGCAGACCTAATCATTGTCAAATGCCTCTATTGAGTGGAAGTCTTTGATCTTCCTGTTAGCTATCAGAGTAATTACCTTGGCCCATTAGGGAAATTCAAAGCCAGAAGCTGAGTCAGACAAAAATGATGAATCTTGAAGTGCCAGAAGCAGTGTAAATATGTTGAAACAAATGTTATGTCTCTATTTGTGATCCAGGTTTGCCATAAAATTTGTAATATTCCTGAACCAAACATAAGGCTTTATACTTACAGTGGTAAACCAATTGACCTGGTGTGATATTTCGAAGTTGAGTTTGAGTTTAATGGAAATCACGCCGGTTCCAGTTAAGGGAGATTCGAATCTCAGTTGGTCACTACAAAAACTTTTAGGGATATTTCTAGATCCCAATCGTGATCCCCAAGTACAATTGAGGAAAGTGGAGGATGTATCTGAAATGTTCCGCAGAGAATTTCCAGATGCATTCTCAGACAATGTTAGATATGTACAAGGGCTATTCCCATCGCATAGTTCTGAAAGGCAATGTCATCCCAATTGCTTTCAAAGTAAAAAGCATGCCAATAAATCTTCACTTGGCTGTTAAGGCTGAGTTGAGTGGTTGAAGCATGAAGAGACAGTTGAAGAGACATTTGAACCTGTGAAAACTTCTAGCTGGTTGGCTGAAGGGGTGGTAGCCATTAAACTTTCCAGAGTTATACTTTTTGTGTATTAACCGGGGACAGCTTAACAGAGAGATTGTGGAGGACAAATTGCCCCTTCCGAACATTCAGGAAAAAATTAGAATGATAGGCAAGGCCAAGTTTTTCACCAAATTTGGCTTGACCTCTCCCTTTTAATTTTTAGGGAGAAATTTGAAGAGCACATTGAAAAGGACAAACAATTCTTGAAAATATTTCAATGTGAGGGAATGACACTCAAGCTGACAAAGTGTTGGGTCTGTGCCTCTGAAATTGCATATCTTGGAAATGTGGTGACAGGGGAGGAGGTGAGCCCAAAAGATGACTTGGTCAAGACGCTAGTAGAAATGCCAGCACCAGGAAAAAAGAAGAGATGCAGTCCTTTTTGGGAATGGCAGTGTGTTATATGAGGTTTTACCCTAATGTTGCTAGTTGCACCCAAGCAACAGGAATGCTGCTTAAGATAAATGCTCACTTTAAATAGCCAGAACGATGTCAGGAGGAGTTTGATGATATAAAGCCTGCTCTCATGTTGACTGAGAACTTAAGGCATTTTCTTCTAAGGAAGACATGTGTGATTGTCACAGATGCAATGAAAAAGGATTGGGAGCAGTACGTAAACAGAGCCAAGATGAACATGAGATAGCCATTGCTTTTGCTTCAATACTTTAAGGGGTGTGGTAGAAAGGTATTTAACCATAAACAAGGAATCATTAACTGTATATTGGGCTATTGGGAAATTCAAACAGTTTGTGTGGGATGTGATGAGTATGGTACACATGGATCACAAGCCTTTGCAAGAAGTGTTTAGGAAGAACTGCTTGGATCATGTGTCATCAAGAATTTGCAAATTGTTGGTAAATTTACAGGACATTAAACTTCATGTCACATACATACCAGTAGTGGCAAACAGAGTTGCTGATTGTCTTTCTCCATTGTCTGTAGATGCTGCCCATCAGGAAGAAAACTTGGAGATGCGGTGGAAGGAAGATGAAGTGAATGTGTGCAGTATTACACAGGGTTGTGTCTCTGAGGAGTTGTGGTTACTGGATCATGAAATGGATGAAGAACTGAAGGTGATTTGTCAATCTGTCAAGTGGTGAGGGTTGGAATAAAGACAAAAGGTTTGTAGGATATGCAGAAGTTGTAAACGAAATATCAGTTGTGGACATCTTTGTGGTGAGAGGAACCAGGTTGATACTGCCTTTGGATGTTGGCAATAACTTGTACAGTTATACCATGAAGGACACCAGGATATCTCCAAAACCAAAGAAAGGTTTAGGTATACGTATTGGTGGCCAGTGATGGATACCACAATAGATCACATGGTGAGAGATTGTGGAGAGCCCTGGTTGAGAGATAAGACCTTGAAAGTAAGAACTATTCCAATGTTTGTACAGATATTCTGCCTGTTGTATGGGAGGAGATAGATTTCGATTTTGTTGGACCTAGGCATTATGAGGGATCTAGCAAGTATGTTTTGGTAGCAATGGACATGTCTAGATGGCCTGAAGTTGGTGTTTCTTTTAAGAAGCGCAACCCCAACACTGCACTGAATCCTCCCTATGTGAAACATTGTGATGGTAATGAGGAAAGTTGTGATGATCTGGGGGAGACTAAGGGAAAGAGGGAAAGAAATGCAGTTTAAAAAATAAAAAAAGAACTATGATAATTGTGAAGCTGTTATACCCAAGTGGGTACAGGTTAGAGACAAAGTAAAGACCAAGATGTCACAGACTCCCATTGTAATAACAAGACTGCTGGATTTTAGGTGGTAGCACCACCGAGTATGGGGGACTGAGTCTGATCCCACACTATGTGACAGCTGTCAGCCTAACACTTCCAGATAGCCAGCAGCCCCTCACCCATACCAAAGAAAAGAGTGATTTGTGACAGTTCATCGCGTGACACTCTTCAGGGACATCATGGTGGAACAGATCATATCTCTTTCTCTCAGTTATAAAAGGCTCATACATGCAAAGACAAACATACATGCATGCATTGTGGCACTTTGTAAATCTGGTGTGGTGCTTTTGGACAGCTAACGTCACATTAGCATATGTGTGGTTAGATGGCGCAAGAGTCTCTTAAAACTGCCTCTAAGTTTCTACATGAGAGCAAGAAGCAGTGGTAGCCCTAATCCAGCCTTCTGGTCCCGAAAGGGAAGCCCAACCCCCATACCTGGGCTCTGAGGCGAAGAAGTCTGTTAGTCTGCTTGGAATCCACCCACATAGACAAAGAGAAGCCAAAGGATTTAAGCAGAAACTGTGATGACGTGCAGCATGGGATGACAAGCTGGCTGGAATGACCCTCTAGGATCGTGTGGGCAGAGGGATGTATCATAATAACATATCTGGTAACTACCCTGATGTGACAACATATATTTTTCTGTGTAGGGTAGACAATGTACTCTTTGGACCATCAATACCCAGTAAATATCATATAGGGCCTTGTGTAGGATGAAAATGCTGTGCGAATAAATTAATAACACATTCTGCATGGAAGGGCATCTGATAAAAGAATGAAAAACATCTACACTAAAATGAAGCTTTGCTAAAATAATAAAATGGCACAGGCCTCAGGCCCAGGTCTAAATAATGTGCCTGTGTAAATGCTAAAATAATTTCGACAACTCAAAGTTTACATTTCAGCAAGACTTCCTGGGTCATAAAGGTATTTCACATTGTGGCTAAGACAGAGTACGGTCACATATCGAATTTATACAGGATAGTGAAATACATATAATCATGTAATCCACACACTCAAATGGCGTGTTTCTTCCTTTGTTTTTATTTTGGTGGGAAAAGATGTGTGGTATTGTACAACATTACTTTTGTTGATGCATGGTTATTTATAGTGGTAAATTTCCCTTCCATCTCCTTCCTTCCCTACTGATTTCTCCCACTTGCATTGTCTTTGCCATGGTTCTATTGGAATGATTGGATTTTAATTTCTGGAGTTGGCATATTGTTGGATATTTGGTTGATGAGGGTTTACTGTGACTGGCGTTCCAATGTCATGAATACTACATTTCACTTTTTTGTATAAGAAGCTCTAATTGGATTTACTGAACTTCACACTCAGTTCTGGTGTGGTGCCCGGTGGGGTAGCTCTTGATACTGGAACCGCAGGACTGGACCAGGGGCTACTGGAGGGTTCTATTGCCCCCAACTCAAGCATTTTAGAGACTTTACTCTTAATGCTGGCCCTCAATTTATCCAACAACCTGTAGGATTTCATTCCTGACACAGAGGCTGTCCACTGTGCCCACATCATGGGTACACAGGTGTGAGGAAGAACAGAGATGAAAACTGTCACAACACTTGGTGGCAGTCTCTCTGTTGTTCAGCAGTTAGATTGGGGAATGAATACTCCATCCACAGACTCATCTTTCTCTTCATAGTCCACGATCTCAGGGAAAGGCCACTCTCAACCTCAGACCTCTCTAAGAGGGGTTTGAGGTACTGATGTGGAGCACCCGGGGTGGTTTTATTGGGGTCTTAAGGTAGATAAGTGGCCTTACCATTCCTCTAAATCACCTCATAGGGACAAGTCGAACAGCCCTGGAAGGCCCTAGGTTACACAGATTCCACAACCCACACTTTCTGCCCAGGCTGTATTTCCACAGTGGTAGTATTTTGGTTATACCATTCTTTCATCACAGCATGACTGGCTTCTAAGTTGTCAGAAGACTGCTTCTCCAACTTAGCCGTTTGTCTCTTGATGACAAGCATGTAGCTCACTACATCCTGGAAAGTCTGCCTGGTAGCTTGCTGCCATCCTGCCATGACCTAGTCAGTGAACTGCTCTGACTCCTCATAGCTCCACCGGCAAGTAGAGCCCCTCATTCCTCTGAACTCTGACCTCTTTCAGGAGTTCGAGACCCTCCTTCACCCACAGGCTTCTACCTGCACCTCATCCCTGGTGCCTAGTGGGAGAGCTCTGCTCTTTTGCTAGGCTGCCCTTTGCCTCTTTTTCTCTTTTTTACTCTGTGCGTTGTTCCTTTCTGTTCATTTTCCTTTGGTGTTCCTTTTGTATCAATCGCTTTTCAGGCTTACTCTCTCTCGCTCATTTTCTCCCCTCACGCCACTCTCTCTTTCCCCACTCTCACCCCCGTCCCCTGTCGCTGCTGCCTCTGTGGCCCCGCCCCCTCTTCTCTCTCACACTCTATCTCCACTGCTGCTGCCCGTGGCCCGCCCCCTTTTTTGCACCGTTTCCAACTTCCACCTCCCTACTTAATGGATGCGCTGTGCAGCCATGCAGTGGATTCGTTCAGCGGGTATGCCGCTGGGGTGCCAAAGGCAATCCTGTCTGTGCTCGTCCGCGGCCCAACTCCGACCAGAGCCAAGACCTCTCGATCTCCCACCCGCAAATACTACACTCCAGCAGCACTCATCGCACCCAACCCAGGACACAACAACAATTGCCAGAAGGTATCTCCAAGCAACACCAAGGGACCCTTTGTAGGAAAGTACCATCTTGCCTGGCATGTTACCCCCATTTTTCACTGTATATATGTTGTTTTAGTTGTATGTGTCACTGGGACCCTGCCAGCCAGGGCCCCAGTGCTCATAAGTGTGCCTGAATGTGTTACCTGTGTAGTGACTAACTGTCTCACTGAGGCTCTACTATCCAGAACCTCAGTGGTTATGCTCTCTCATTTCTTTCAAATTGTCACTAACAGGCTAGTGACCAATTTTACCAATTTACATTGGCTTACTGGAACACCCTTATAATTCCCTAGTATATGGTACTGAGGTACCCAGGGTATTGGGGTTCCAGGAGATCCCTATGGCCTGCAGCATTTCTTTTGCCACCCATAGGGAGCTCTGACAATTCTTACACAGGCCTGCCACTGCAGCCTGAGTGAAATAACGTCCACGTTATTTCACAGCCATTTTACACTGCACTTAAGTAACTTATAAGTCACCTATATGTCTAACCTTTACCTGGTAAAGGTTAGGTGCAAAGTTACTTAGTGTGAGGGCACCCTGGCACTAGCCAAGGTGCCCCCACATTGTTCAGGGCCAATTCCCCGGACTTTGTGAGTGCGGGGACACCATTACACGCGTGCACTACATATAGGTCACTACCTATATGTGGCTTCACAATGGTAACTCCGAATATGGCCATGTAACATGTCTATGATCATGGAATTGCCCCCTCTATGCCATCCTGGCATAGTTGGCACAATCCCATGATCCCAGTGGTCTGTAGCACAGACCGTGGTACTGCCAAACTGCCTTTCCTGGGGTTTCACTGCAGCTGCTGCCAACCCCTCAGACAGGTTTCTGCCCTCTTGGGGTCCAGCCAAAGGCACCCCTTATTCCACTGCCTGTGGTTGGGGTCCCCTTTGAAAGGGTAGGGGTTGACATAGTTGGCCCCCTTGACCCTCCTACTGCTTCAGGCAATAGGTTTATCTTGGTGGTAGTGGACCATGCCACCAGATATCCTGAAGCAATTCCTCTAAGGACCACTACAGCTCCTGCAGTGGCAAAGACCCTCCTGGGAATATTTTCCAGGGTGGGTTTCCCAAAAGAGGTAGTTTCAGACAGAGGAAGCAATTTCATGTCTGCATACTTAAAGGCCACGTGGAAGGAGTGTGGTGTGACTTACAAGTTCACTACACCCTATCATCCACAAACAAATGGACTGGTGGAGAGATTTAACAAAACTCTCAAAGGCATGATTATGGGTCTCCCTGAAAAACTCCGCAGGAGATGGGATATCCTGTTACCATGCCTCCTTTTTGCCTACAGGGAGGTACCCCAGAAAGGAGTGGGCTTCAACCCCATTGAACTCCTCTTTGGACACCCTGTTAGGGGTCCACTAACACTTGTCAAGGAGGGTTGGGAACAACCTTTAAAAGCTCCAAAGCAAGATATTGTGGATTATGTACTTGGCCTCAGATCAAGGATGGCTGAGTACATGAAAAAGGCCAGTAAAAATCTTCAGGCCAGCCAAGAGCTCCAAAAGCAATGGCATGACCAGAAGGCTGTTTTGGTTCAGTACAAACCAGGGCTGAAAGTGTGGGTCTTGGAGCCTGTGGCCCCAAGAGCACTCCAAGATAAATGGAGTGGACCCCACACAATTGTTGAGAAAAAGGGTGAAGTCACCTACTTAGTTGACTCAGGCACTGCCAGGAGTCCCCTTAGGGTGCTCCATGTCAACCGCCTGAAACCCTACTATGACAGGGCTGATCTCACCCTGCTCATGGCAACTGATGAGGGACAGGAAGAATTCAGTGATCCTCTACCTGATCTCTTCTCTTCCACATAACAAGATGCTCTAGTGGAAGGTGTAGTTTTGGCTGATTGTCTTACTGCTGAGCAGAAAGACCATTGCGTAAATCTCCTGGGTCAGTTTTCTGAACTCTTCTCTACTGTGCCAGGTACCACTTCTTGGTGTGAGCACACTATAGATACTGGAGACAGCTTGCCTGTCAAAAGTAAGATCTATAGGCAGCCTGACCATGTCAGGAACTGCATAAAGCAAGAGGTGCAGAAAATGTTAGAACTGGGAGTGGTTGAGCACTCTGAAAGTCCATGGGCTTCTCCTGTGGTACTTGTACCAAAACCTCATTCCAAGGATGGAAAGAAGGAAATGCGGTTTTGTGTAGACTACAGAGGTCTCAACCAGGTAACCAAAACTGAGGCTCACCCTATACCCAGGGCAGATGAGCTCATAGATACACTGGCATCTGCCAAGTATCTAAGCACTTTTGATTTGACTGCAGGGTATTGGCAGACCAAATTATCAGAAGATGCTAAACCTAAAACTGCATTTTCAACCATTGGAGGACATTACCAGTTCACAGTAATGCCTTTTGGATTGAAAAATGCACCTGCCACTTTTCAGAGGTTGGTGAACACAGTCCTGCAAGGGCTGGCAGCTTTCAGTGCAGCATATTTGGACGATATAGCTGTCTTTAGCTCCAGCTGGGATGATCACCTGGTCCACCTATGGAAAGTTTTGGAGGCCCTGCAAAAGGCAGGCCTCACTATCAAGGCTTCAAAGTGCCAGATAGGGCAGGGGAAGGTGGTTTATCTGAGACACCTTGTTGGTGGGGAACAGATTGCACCACTTCAGTGGAAAATCCAAACTATTATAGATTGGGTTCCCCCTACCACTCAGACTCAGGTGAGAGCCTTCCTAGGCCTCACTGGGTATTACAGGAGGTTCATTAAGAACTATGGCTCCATTGCAGCCCCTCTTAATGACCTCACATCCAAGAAAATGCCTAAAAATGTATTATGGACAGCAAACTGTCAGAAAGCTTTTGAGGAGCTGAAGCAGGCCATGTGCTCTGCACCTGTCCTGAAAAGCCCTTGTTACTCTAAAAAATTCTATGTCCAAACTGATGCATCTGAATTAGGAGTAGGGGCAGTCCTATCACAACTTAATTCTGAGGGCCAGGATCAACCTGTTGCTTTTATTAGTAGGAGGTTGACCTCTAGAGAAAAGCGTTGGTCTACCATAGAGAGGGAGGCCTTTGCTGTGGTCTGGGCACTGAAGAAGTTGAGGCCATACTTGTTTGGCACTCACTTCATTGTTCAGACAGACCACAAACCTCTACTTTGGCTAAAACAAATGAAAGGTGAAAATCCTAAATTGTTGAGGTGGTCCATATCCCTACAGGGAATGGACTATACAGTGGAACATAGACCTGGGAGTAGCCACTCCAATGCAGATGGACTCTCCAGATATTTCCACTTAGACAATGAAGACCCATCAGGGAATGACTAGTCTTATTGTCCTTCGTTTGGGGGGGGTTGTGTAGGAAAGTACCATCTTGCCTGGCATGTTACCCCCATTTTTCACTATATATATGTTGTTTTAGTTGAATGTGTCACTGGGACCCTGCCAGCCACGGCCCCAGTGCTCATAAGTGTGCCTGAATGTGTTACCTGTGTAGTGACTAACTGTCTCACTGAGGCTCTGCTATCCAGAACCTCAGTGGTTATGCTCTCTCATTTCTTTCAAATTGTCACTAACAGGCTAGTGACCAATTTTACCAATTTACATTGGCTTACTGGAACACCCTTATAATTCCCTAGTATATGGTACTGAGGTACCCAGGGTATTGGGGTTCCAGGATATCCCTATGGGCTGCAGCATTTCTTTTGCCACCCATAGGGAGCTCTGACAATTCTTACACAGGCATGCCACTGCAGCCTGAGTGAAATAACGTCCACGTTATTTCACAGCCATTTTACACTGCACTTAAGTAACTTATAAGTCACCTATATGTCTAACCTTTACCTGGTAAAGGTTAGGTGCAAAGTTACTTAGTGTGAGGGCACCCTGGCACTAGCCAAGGTGCCCCCACATTGTTCAGGGCCAATTCCCCGGTCTTTGTGAGTGCGGGGACACCATTACACGCGTGCACTACATATAGGTCACTACCTATATGTGGCTTCACAATGGTAACTCCGAATATGGCCATGTAACATGTCTATGATCATGGAATTTCCCCCTCTATGCTATCCTGGCATAGTTGGCACAATCCCATCATCCCAGTGGTCTGTAGCACAGACCCTGGTACTGCCAAACTGCCTTTCCTGGGGTTTCACTGCAGCTGCTGCTGCTGCCAACCCCTCAGACAGGTTTCTGCCCTCCTGGGGTCCAGCCAGGCTTGGCCCAGGATGGCAGAACAAAGGACTTCCTCTGAGAGAGGGTGTTACACCCTCTCCCTTTGGAAAATGGTGTGAAGGCAGGGGAGGAGTAGCCTCCCCCAGCCTCTGGAAATGCTTTCATGGGCACACATGGTGCCCATTTCTGCATAAGCCAGTCTACACCGGTTCAGGGACCTCTTAGCCCTGCTCTAGCGCGAAACTGGACAAAGGAAAGGGGAGTGACCACTCCCCTGACCTGCACCTCCCCTGGGAGGTGCCCAGAGCTCCTCCAGTGTGCTCCAGACCTCTGCCATCTTGGAAACAGAGGTGCTGCTGGCACACTGGACTGCTCTGAGTGGCCAGTGCCACCAGGTGATGTCAGAGACTCCTTCTGATAGGCTCCTTCAGGTGTTGCTAGCCTATCCTCTCTCCTATGTAGCCAAACCCTCTTTTCTGGCTATTTAGGGTCTCTGTCTCTGGGGATTCCTTAGATAACGAATGCAAGAGCTCATCCAAGTTCCTCTGCATCTCTCTCTTCACCTTCTGCCAAGGAATCGACTGCTGACCGCGCTGGAAGCCTGCAAAACTGCAACAAAGTAGCTCAGACGACTACTGCAACTCTGTAACGCTGATCCTGCTGCCTTCTCGACTGTTTTCCTGGTGGTGTATGCTGTGGGGGTAGTCTGCCTCCTCTCTGCACTAGAAGCTCCGAAGAAATCTCCTGAGGGTCGACGGAATCGTCCCCCTGCAACCGCAGGCACCAAAGAACTGCATCACTGGTCCCGTGGGTCTCCTCTCAGCACGACGAGCGAGGTCCCTTGAATCCAGAAACTCTGTCCAAGTGCCTCCTACAGTCCAGTGACTCTTCAGTCCAAGTTTGGTGGAGGTAAGTCCTTGCCTCCCCACGCCAGACTGCATTGCTGGGAACCACGACTTTTGCAGCTACTCCGGCCCCCGTGCACTTCCGGTGGAAATCCTTTGTGCACAGTCCAGCCTGGGTCCATGGCACTCTAACCTGCATTGCATGACTTCCTAAGTTGTCCTCCGGCGACGTGGGACTCCTTTGTGCGACTTCGGGTGAGCACCGTTTCACGCATCCTCGTAGTGCCTGTTTCTGGCACTTCTGCAGGTGATACCTGCTGCTGAGAGGGCTCCTTGTCTTGCTCGATGCCTCCTCTGTCCCCAGACGCAATTGGCGACATCCTGGTCCCTCCTGGGCCACAGCAGCATCCAAAAACCCTTACTGCACGATTTGCAGCTAGCAAGGCTTGTTGGCGGTCTTTCGGCGGGAAAATACTTCTGCACAACTCTCCACAGCGTGGGGGATCCGTCCTCCAAAGGGGAAGTCTCTATCCCTTGTTGTTCCTGCAGAAACCTCAGCTTCTACTGTCCAGTAGCAGCTTCTTTGCACCCACAGCTGGCATTTCCTGGGCATCTGCCCATCTCCGACTTGCTTGTGACTTTTGGACTTGGTCCCCTTGTTCCACAGGTACCCTCAACTGGAAATCCATCATTGTTGCATTGCTGGTTTGTGTCTTTCCTGCAGAATTCCCCTATCACGACTTCTATGTCCTTTGGGGAACTTTAGTGCACTTTGCACTCACTTTTCAGGGTCTTGTGGTGGGCTATTTTTCTAACCCTTACTATTTTCTAATAGTCCCAGCGACCCTCTACAAGGTCACATAGGTTTGGGGTCCATTCGTGGTTCGCATTCCACTTTTGGAGTATATGGTTTGTGTTGCCCCTATCCCTATGTGCCTCCATTGCATCCTATTGTAACTATACATTGTTTGCACTGTTTTCTAATACTATTACTGCATATTTTGGTATTGTGTACATATATCTTGTGTATATTTGCTATCCTCATACTGAGGGTACACTCTGAGATACTTTGGCATATTGTCATAAAAATAAAGTACCTTTATTTTTAGTATATCTGTATTGTGTTTTCTTATGATATTGTGCATATGACACTAAGTGGTACTGTAGGAGCTTCACTCGTCTCCTAGTTCAGCCTAAGCTGCTCTGCTAAGCTACCACTATCTATCAGCCTATGCTGCTAGACACCCTATACACTAATAAGGGATAACTGGGCCTGGTGCAAGGTGCAAGTACCCCTTGGTACTCACTACAAGCCAGTCCAGCCTCCTACACCCTTCACCTGTCGCCACTGGAGATTCACCAGCCTCCTTCACTCAAACCCACCCCCGAGGACCCACAAAGCAGATCACAGCCTCATATGCATCCTGATCAACACTCGCTCCATCCACAGGCACCCCATCGAACTCTGGAACCTCATTGACACCACATCCCCGGATGTCGCCTTCCTCACGGAAACATGGCTGAACCATAGTCCCTACGCCTATCCACCAGCACCTAAGACTCCGCAATCAACATGGAACTCCTCCACTTCCAGATTGGAACCAACCCTAACACACCTCTGTGGGGCACCCTCATCTACAGGCTGCAGAGCCCCCGCAACCCATTCTGCGACACCATCATCGACCTAGCCTACACCCACGTCCTTACATCCAAGTACTAAATGCTACTGCGGGACCTCAACTTCCACCTGGAAAACCAAAACGACAACTCCACCACCCTGATTAAAAATCTCGCCAACCTCGGACTCAAGCAACTTGTCACCACACCCACCCACTTGGCCGGTCACACTCTGGACCCCAATTTCTCCTCCAGCAACCACGTCTCCATCAGCCACACAACCAAACTCCAATGGACCGACAACCACTACATTCATTTCACCAACAAACCCATTGGTCAACACCACATTGTCCATCTTTCCTGCAGAAATTGGAACAAAGTCACTGAAGCCCAGCTCAACGCAACACCCCCCCAAGCCAACGACAATGCCAACATCGCCGCACACAACCTCCACTCATTGATCACTGACTGCGCCAACCTCTTCACCCCCCCTTAAGATGCCCCACCACAGAAGCACAGCCAAGAAAGCAAACTGGTTCACCCCTGCACTCAAAGAATCAAAACAGGTCTGCAGATGTCTGGAGAGGAAGAGGCACACCGATAAGGCCCCTGCAAGTCACGAAAACTTCTAGAACACCGTCAGGCATCACCACGAGCTCATTAGGACCACCAAAAGACTCGCCCTGCAATAACAAATCAATAAAAATGCCCACAACAGCAAGGAGCCCACCTCTCAGCCATAGAGGCATCCGCACCCTCCTTGACTGAGGCAAAACCAACGCCCTCATCCTCCTGGATCTGTCTGCCGTCTTTGACACAGTCTCTTACAACACACTACGCACCCACCGTCACAACGCCGGCATTGGAGACTCAGCATTGCGATGGCTCTCCTCATTCTTCACTGGCAGAACACAGAGGGTCTGACTCCCCCTCTTTCTCTCAGAAGCTACAAAGATCAACTGGGGCATCCCCCAAGGATCCTTGCTGAGTCCCACCCTCTTCAACCTCTACATGACCCCACTAGCTGTCATCGTAGGAAGCCACACACTCAACATCGTCTCCTATGCCGACGACACCCAACTGAAAGTCTCCCTCACCAAAAACCCAACCATGAAGGAATGAAACAGTCGCTGACTGGATGAAATATAGTTGCCTCAAACTGAACTTAGACTAAACAGAAGTTCTCATCCTCGGCTCACCACCCTCCACCTGGAATGACTCTTGGAGGCCCTCGGCACTCGGAAATGCCCCCACCAACCACACCTGCATCGTCAGCGTCATCTTAATCTCATTGCTTTCAATGGAACGACAGGTGAGTGCTGTCTCATCGGGCTGCTTCCACACCCTGCGCATGCTCCAAAAGATCAACAAATGGACCCCCATCGAAACCAGAAGGTCAGTCACACAGGCCCTTGTCAGCAGCCGACTCGACTACAGCAATGCTCTCTACGCCGGAACCACTGCCAAGACTACAACACATCCAAAACGCCTCCGCCCGGCCCATCAAGAATGGCCCACGACACAGACACACCTCCGCCCTCCTAAGAGACTCTCACTGGTTGCCTATCGACAAGTGAATCACCTTTGAGCTCCTGACCCACATCTACAGGCCCTACATTGTTGTGTGGTCAGTTTTACGTATATTTTGCGCATTAGCTTCAGGCCTTAGGCCTCTGTGCACTTTGCCCTAAATATATTTTATTCATTTGCTAACAGCTTAGAGCCTCTGTGCACTTTGCTCTAAATGCTTTCTATTAGGCTTCTTACTGTTATTTTACAGAATAGCCAGTTCTACGGTGTTGTTTTTTATTCATATCACACTGTTTTGCCTACTTCAGCACTGGAGTTCTTCATAACATATTCACTCTGTGCTTTAGTCAAGGATACAGTCTGGTACATTGCCGATAGACGTGGTAGGAGTCTAGACTTGCCATTCCTGCGTAGGAACATTTTGTGATCACAATGACATGTTAGTTATAAAATCACTTCCTTGTCCCAATACATGCAAGAGGGAGATTCCGACCAGGGAACCACAACTAGACGCTGACTGCCTCGTTGCAGATGCTGAACCAGATCACAGGCCTTTGCTCAGGTATGAGTGTGTCCGTCTCCCTAGTGATACAGAAAGGCAAGCTGAAAGCTTAACATGCTGTGCTCTAAATAGAACAAGCAGAGGGAGAGTAGAAACGGTTAGGAATAATGATAGCTTTATTTCTATGTTTTACTCTCCTGGTTACTATATCAATCCTACTATGTTGTATTGTTCTGGTTATTGCGGCTCACGCCTTAATATCTAAAATACAGTCGTTTTATTAAAACATTATATAAAACTTATACTGTCTTTGTCATTTGTATATGAGACCATATTGTGAATGAGAGAGTTGGATTGGATCTGAGTGACCACGACTTCCCTGAGAAGTTCCAAAGATGTCATGCGCTCGGCTGCCCAATCATTTCTTCCCCGTGGGAGAAATGAGGCACTGCTAGTTAGCCGGAGCAACAACCGGATTTAGGGTGACAGAGTTCCTTACACGTGGGTCAGACTCAGTCCCCCACACCGTTATCGATCCTGCTGCCTAGAAATCCAGTAGTCTCATTTAGGATAATGAGAGCCCACGCGACAACATGATGCCAGACTAGCCTACCTCAACCACAGACTCTCCTTCTACACTCACGACAGATAACTCCACTCTGCCCACCAGGCCCTCGCCATGGTCCCCTGCCTCCATAAAACCACAGCTGGAGGTAGATCCTTCTCCCTCATCCCCGCCAAGACCTGAAACACCCTCCCCATCCACCTCAGGCGATCCCCCACCCTGTCTCAGTTCAGGAAGGACCTCAAGACCTGGCTCTTCCTCCCCCCCAATTCCTTCCCCCAGCGCCTTGAGACCCTCACAGGTAATTAGCCATGCTATATAAATCCCCTGATTGATTAATTGATTGATTGATCCTTCCTTGACCAATTTAGAGGTCTTCTGATGGGGTCCCGGTACAGAGGGTCACAGGGGCTAAAGCCCACTCCTTTCTGTGGAACCTCCCTGTAAGGAAACAGCAGGCATGGCAAGACAATATCCCACTTTGTCCTCAAGTCCTCAAGTAGACCTCTGATCTTGCCCTTCAGGATCTTGTTGATTCTCTCAACAAGCCCACTTGTTTGTGGGTGGTAAAGAATCCAGACCTTGTATGTTATCCCGCACTCGTCTACATTGACTACATGTATTGAGACATGAAGTTTGTGCCCTTGTCAGACACGACTTCCTTGGGGAAACCCACTCAAGGAAAATCCCCAATCATGGCCTTTGCCACTGCAGGTGCAGTTATGGTCCTCAGAAGGATTTCCTCTGGGTGTCTAGTGGCATGAGCCACCAGAACCAGGATAAGCATGTTGCTTAAGGGGACTTTCAGCCTCTGCCCTGTTTTCCTACTGGCCTGGCAGGTAACACAAGTCCTACAGAATACATCTGAGGAAGTCTTGATCATGGGCTAATAGAAGTGGGGGACAAGTATTACAAAGGTTTTAACTTAGCCCTGGTGTCCTACCAGGGAAATATTGTGAGCAAGCTCAAGTAGGAAGGCCCTGAAGCATTGGGGGACCACCAGGAATCTCATGCTCACTGTAAAGGAGGTTGCTCCTTCCAGTAAATGTGATAACCCAGAGGCATCACCTGCTGCTTGGGCTTCAACCTGTCGCCTCATGCCCTCTGGGTTGAACACTCTCTTTGTACGCTACAGAACTCTTCCTTGGTAGGGCCTCCTTCTACATGTCATCTAGCAAGTGTCAGCAGGTTACCAAGGGAAGCAATGTCTTCTTCAGTGGACCCTGCCCAGCCATGTCAGGTGCCACATCCATCTCACTGGTAGTACATTCAGGGGCTGGTTTTCCACACCCTCTGTCATTCCCCATCTTACCAGCTGGCTAGGCCATTTTTGTCCTAACACAGATCCTACCCCAAAATCTCCACATAAGCATTGAGCTTCACTTCCTTCCAAATAGTATGCTCAATGTCATCACCAAGCAAACAGTCCACAGACAAGGCAGGGCTCGCATCAACCTTCAGAACTCCTGATCTCCCTCCCCCACTCAAATGGAACAAGGGCCACGTGATAGTGACCCTCTCTGGTATTTGCTACCACAGCCTAGTAGAATGCATTAGGAATCACCTGATCTGGGGACACACGCTGACTCCTTACCATAATCATGCTGTCACTCATTTCCCTCAGAACGTCAACACGATACCCATGGATGGTGACCCATTGCCTAAGCTTTGGAGAAATTGAGGGCACGTGGATCATAGGAACCATCTCAATGCCAATGTCAACAAGGGACAGTAGGGTACTCCGATTAAACCCTACACCCCCAAGTAACTGAGGTAAACTCCTCCCCCAATACTACATTAGCCACCCCTGGAGTCTTTCCTCAGCAGCAGTGATGCGTTGGTGTTGAATGGAAATGCATTCTGGAAATGCACTCTGGAGTGGACACCAACTCTTTTCAGTGCAACACCTTTGATGCATTGGTTTTCTTAGGCAGCAGCACAGATTCTCACTTCCAATGGCCCAGAACTGGATTGGCATGACTTGGCAGAGCAGGAGTCCCAGCGGACAGAGTCCAAATATGGTTTGCAAGTTGTAGGCAGTCATTGGTGTCCCTGAGACTGCAGGAGAATGGGGCAAGACAACAAAGCCTTGGAGTCACGCTGGGTTCAAATGAAATGGGTCTAGTCCTTGTCCTCAGAAGTGCAGAGATCAACAGACAGCAGGGCAGCTCAGCTATGTAGGAAGAGTTCTTCACAGGTCCAGTAGTGTTTTGTCTTGTTAGGGTCAGAGGCCCAGTACTTATACTCAGTTGTGCCTTTGAAGTGGGGGTGACATCAAAGATGGGTCTCTGAAGTACACATGTATCCTTTCTTCCTCTGCCCTGTCTCCAGACAATCAGTAGGGGGTAATCAGTCCTTTGTATGGGGATAGTGTAGGAAAGTCCTCCTTTTTGCCCTGGTTACCCCCACACTTTTTGGACAGGTACTGGTGGTTACTGACTCTTGGCTGTGCCCTGGGTACTGCTCACCAGTCCCAGGGCCAGTGCTCTGTGTAAAGTGGATATGCAAATTAGACTAATTATAATTGGCAAAGTTAACCTATCTATAAGTCCCTAGTATATGGTAGGGCACGGAGGTTTAGGGACCCCAGTATAGGTAGTGCCTCCATAGGTTCACTGCTGAGGTGCCCAGTGTCATTTTAAAGGCAGGCCTGCCTTGCTGGCTGCTTTAAATTAAAGTTACATGCAAATTCGACTTTGGAATGAAAAGTGGTTCCAAAGTCTTAAACTACCTTATTTTTACATATAATTCACCCCTAAGGTATGCCCTATGTGCCCCTGGGGCTGGGTACCATGTAATTATAAGCAGGGACCTTATAAAAATAGTTTTATAAACCCTGGTGAGGTAAAACAGTCAAATTCATTTTTCCCTCATTGTAGTGAATGGCCTCCATAGGCTAGAATGGGGAGACTTTATTTTAATTTTAAAAGTCCCCTTAAGTGACAGATACAAAGACTTTGGTATCAAATTAATTGTTATAATAAATCCCACAACTTCCAGTTGTGGGATTTAATGTAACTTGTTCAGGTAAAGAGTTTTAAACTTTACCTAAAAAGTTGCCAACTTCAGACCTGCAGTGTTTTTGCTGCTGTTCTCTGATTTGCCAGACTCTGGCATCCTGGCCAGTCTGCCTTGAAGAGGTGTGAAGTGGCCTGGCTTCACACAAAGAGATTTGCCTGTGGGAGGAGATCTCCCCTCAGCAAATGGTGAGGCAGGAAGTGGGAGGGCTGCCAAACTGGTCTCCAAAGGCAGAGAAGGACATTTGGAGCAGCCCAGCACATGCCCACATCCTGCAAACCCAGACAGTTAGGTGCCCCCTTGATTAGATTAGGAGAGGGCGGGAGAGGGGTGTGTTTAGGATTTTTAGCCACACCAGTGGGTGGGCTCAGCCAGATGTAACCTCCAAAAATCACTTTCAGCCATGATGGATTTTTGAGGAATGTTGCCTCCTGGGATTGATTTTTGCCACACTTCCCAAGAAGTGGTCATCACAGGTTGAAGGACCCTGCACCTGATTGGAGAACCAGGACCCCCCTGTTTTTCACCCAGGAGCAAGGATAAAACTGGCAGACCTGCACCCACACCTCAGATCCCCATCAGATTCCAACAAGAAAGAATCCACAGGAGAAGAAGGACTTGCCTGCTGGACCCCTGGCCTGCACCTGGACCATGTACTCTGAAGGACTGCACCAGCTGCACACTTGGGCTTCACCACAAGAAGGACTTTCCCTGGCTTCAACTGGTTCAAGGAGGGACTCCCTGTTTGCTACAGGTGAAAAATTGCTAACCAGAGTCCCCTGCACCAACTCCTGAAGAAACCAACCAGCTGACCACTGTCCAGTGGCCAAAAAGGAGTTTGTGCCAGGTGCATTCTGGGAGTTGTAGTCCACACCCCCAAGGATCATCTCAGAGCCTCTGGCACCTTGGGGTGAGCTGTGGACCCCAAAAGAACCTTAAAGGAACATCTGGAAGAAGATCCAGAAGTTTGGAGAAGTTTGGAGAACTTTTGAAAAAAAGCTCCATAGAGGGACGACCTGCCTCGGCAACTCTAGCCGGCTTACCTCTACCGTGACCCGGCCTGACTTGCAGGTTCATCCCGGTGAAGAAAATCTCCAAAAAAGAGACTAAGGTGGTCATTACAACCCTGGCAGACGGTGTAAAAGGTGGGGTAATACCGCAAACATGCCGGCGGACAAAAAAAGGGAATTACGACCCTGGCGGTAACCACCAACAAAGACAGCCACTTTAACACTTCGCCTGTCACTGCGGTACAGACAAACAGCGTGGCGGTCACCGCCAACAGACAGGCGAGAGACAAAGTACCGCCCACACTATTACAACACACCAATCCGCCACCTTTTCCGGGGCGGATTCACCGTGGATAAAAACACGGCAGAAACAGCCTTTGCTATGGGAAAACGCTCACCTCAACACACTCCACGAGGAACGACGAATCCATGGAGCCGGAACTCCAAATACTACCTGCCCTTGTCTTTCTGCTCGTCTACGAACAACAGCAACGTAGGCGCAGAACATACAGGTGAGTACTGCATCTACGACACGGGGGAGGGGGAGGCAAAAGTTAGGGGGACACCCACCAAACACCGCCACCCCCACCCTCGCATATTACAACATACACACCAATACAGTCAAAAATATCACATTAACAACCCACAATCCCCCCGGAAGAATGCAAAGCCAAAGCAAGATCCATTCAAATATTGTAATGTGCCAATATACATGTCATATAAAAATATACTGAATCATATCTCGAAATCTGTCATATTTATATATACAATACAAGAAGTAGTGCAGATATGTACACAACAATGTCCGTGCACCAACAGTCCAAAAATGCATGGGCGAGGCCCACAATAGAAACCTGACCAAAATCCGAGAGAACACTGCCGGGGCATCAGATTGAAACACTACAGGCACCTCAGGGGGAAGGGAAGGGGGGGCACCTCATCCACATGACTGCAAAGCCAGATCCACGACGGGGCTCCATGCCCGTTGATGTATCCTGGGGAGTGCAAAGCCACAGTTTCTCAAGTCTTTACAGTGGGTGGGTTGCCCACTGGGCCATCCTGGGGAGTGCAAAGCCACAGTCTCTCAAGTCTCTACAGTGGGTGGCTTGCCCACTGTGCCATCCTGGGGAGTGCAAAGCCACAGTCTCTCAAGTCTTTACAGTGGGTGGGTTGCCCACTGGAACATCCTGGGGAGTGCAAAGCCACAGTCTCTCAAGTCTCTACAGTGGGTGGCTTGCCCACTGTGCCATCCTGGGGAGTGCAAAGCCACAGTCTCTCAAGTCTCCCAAGTGGGTGGGTTGCCCACTGTACCATCCTGGGGAGTGCAAAGCCACCACAGATGGTGCCGCCACCACAGGGGAGCTCCCATCGGCGGACGAGTCCGTGTCGCTGGTTGGTGATCTGGTGGCCGACGTGAAGCTCCCCTCGCCCTCCGTCCCACTGGTGAATTCAGAGTCTGTGGTGTGGCCCTCCATGGCCATGTGGGATGCAGCTCCCTTGTGCTCCAGTGCCACTGTACCTCCGCGTGTTGATGCTGATGTACAAAAGGACAGGGAGAGCAGGAAAAGGGGGGAGACAGAAGAAAGAGAGTTTTAGTGCATAGCATACCGCTACCGTTGGCGGACAAGACAGACGCAGCAGCCCCATGCATTACACCGTGCTCCTGACCTCTGCACATGCTATTTCTGGGATATGGCCTACATGGCAATGGTAGTAATCTGCCCACATGGATGACAAAGGGGCAACTATACATCAACTTCCCTCTGTTTTGAGCTGGGGTAGAGTGCCACATGGCCTACATAACGGAGGGGCCTTGCCTACCTAACTCGCCCTGGCCTAGGGACACCCACAACCCACCACCCCCACCCAGACACCTCCACTGCACGCAAAGTCCATATGATGAGGTAGTACTCACCCCCTTGTGTCTGCTGTGATGTCCTTAAGCGCCCATCCAACTCCGGGTAGGCCACCGCCAGGATCCGGAACATCAGGGGGTCATGGTGCGAATGGCACCCCTCCCACGTTGGGAGGCCATCCCCAGCTGAGCCTCCGCTGTCTACTTGCTGCAGTGGCGAATGTCCTCCCATCTCTTACGGCAGTGGGTGCCACGTCTCTGGTGGGCCCCCAGGGTCCGGACTTCCTTGGCGATGGCACGCCAAATGTCCCTCTTCTGGTGGGCGCTGACCTACATGACGTGCACAAGGAAAGAGGACAGTCATTACCTACTGCACTGTCGTTGTGATTGGCCCCCTCCCAACTCTATCCCTGTGGCCCATTCATCCCCATGCATAACTGTTCTATGTACTCTTCCCCCTTCCCTAATCCACCCAGCCCTCTCCACCCAAGCCTTGCCCATACAACGTGCTCCCTGTGTACTAACCTATAGGTCTGGAGGACCGTAGAGTAGCGTGTACTGGGGGAGGACCCCATCCACAAGTTTCTCCAACTCCTGTGCAGTGAAGGCAGGGGCCCTTTCCCCAGACGCAGCAGCCATTGTCGCTTCCAGACCGAGGTCACAGCAGCACTAGCAGTGTGGGTTCTCTCCTGTCGAAGGTCAGGTATCTAGTGATTGAAGAGATAGAAAATGGCGGTGACGTCCGTGGCGGTGACGTCCGCGGCGGGGCGCATCATCACCGCCAGCGCACCTGTTCATTGGCTCCTGGGACCCATAGGGTCCAATGTTAACCAATGCAGCATTGCGCCGTGCTCTACGACCGCCTACCGCGACAGTGTCCAATGCCAGCGCAGTTACCCCACAATCCCATTGTCCCAGTTTAGAGGTCAGGCAGCCGCCATTTCAGGGGCCCACATGGCTTCAATTACTACTGCATCACACATACCGAGGCCTACACTCAAAACCTTTCCCAGATGGGTTAATTGTCTGTTGTAGTCTTGTGTGTGACTGTGGGTACATACCTGGAGGAATGCTGACAGTTTCTTCGCTGTTGTCCTTCTTGGGCACCGTCAGTTGGGACATATTGGAAGATGGCGGAATCCGCTGGTGTACCGACCGCTGGTGGACCTGTTGACAATGGAAGAGTGACATGTCATCGTGACCTACCGGTTTGACCGTGCCACAATCCAGGAACTATGTACCCAGTTGGAGCCAGACCTGATGTCACCAATCTGCCATTTGACTGGAATCCCCCCTGACGTGCAGGTGCTGTCAGTGCTGCATTTCCTTGCAAGTGGGTCTTTTCAGACAACAGTGGCCATGGCATCAGGGATGTCCCAGCCTATGTTTTCCAACGTCTTGTCCAGAGTGTTATCTGCACTGCTGAAACACGTAAGGAGATGCATCATTTTCCCTGAGGTGGAGGATTTGCCTACAGTGAAAGGTGATTTCTATGCCCTTGGACATATCCCCAACGTCATAGGTGCCATTGATGGGACCCATGTAGCTCTGGCCCCCCCGCAGGAATGAACAGGTGTACAGGAACAGGAAGAGTTATCATTCGATGAATGTCCAGATGGTCTATTTGGCAGACCAGTACATCTCGCAGGTAAATGCTATGTTCCCTGGCTCTGTGCATGACGCCTACATCCTGCGGAATAGCAGCATCCCTGATATGATGGGTCAACTCCAGAGGCACCGTGTACGGCTATTGGGGGACTCTGGTTACCCCAACCTGTCCTGGCTATTGACCCCAGTGAGGAATCCCAGGACCAGGGCAGAGGAATGGTACAATGAGGCGCATGGGCGGACTAGGAGGGTGATCGAGCGGACCTTCAGCCCCCTGAAGGCCAGGTTCAGGAGCCTCCATATGACTGGGGGATCCCTATTCTACTCACCGAAGAAGGTGTGCAACATCATCATCGCCTGCTCCATGCTCCATAACTTGGCATTGCGACGCCAGGTGCCTTTTCTGCAGGAGGATGATCCAGATGAAGGTGTTGTTGCAGCGGGGGAGCCTGGGGAGCCTGTGGACAGTGATGAGGAGGAAGCTGATGAAGATGAAAACGACAATAGGAAGTCAGTCATGCAGCAATATTTTCAGTGAGACACAGGTGAGTACATTTTCATGTTTCACATATTATTAACTTTCACACGTCTACCTCGGTCCTGTACCTACATTTCACTCCCTATTTGTTAACTGAGTTGTCCCCTTCCATTTCAGTTTCACTATTGTGGTAACCTACGTGTCAACAGCTTGCACCCTTGAAAGGCTTGTGATGTGCGACATTGGTATGTTGGCCTTCCAATGGGTAACCTTTTTTAACACTGTAATTGACAATACAAAGTTCACAATCATTGACTGACTCCAGTTTTATTGGTGTTTCAAGGGTGTTTATTTAAGTGCATAACAATGAAGGGGGTTGTGAAATGGGGATGGGTGATGGTGGAGGAATGTCCATGGCAGAGTCCAGTCTATTAGTCTCACAGGTACATTGCACATCTGGCCATTGGAAGTGGAGCTGGGGCAGTTCCGATTTGGACAGGGTAACAAAATGGGACAGTGGGAGGACGATCAGGGTGGTCTTATTTCCTGGCGGGGGTCTTGCCATCTTGCTCTGTCCTGTTCCTGGATCTCAGGGCCCGCTTGCGTGGTGGTGGTCCGTCTGCAGGGGATGGGGTGCTGGTGTGTTGGTCCTGTGGCGGTGCCTCCTGCCCACTAGCGCCGGCAGAGGTGGTGGGCATTTCATCATCCTGGCTAGTGTCAGGGGCCCCTTGGAGTGCCACGGTGTCCCTCAAGGTCTTTTGAATGTCGGTCTGCACCCCTCCAATGGTGCCCAGGGCGGAGCCGATGGTCCTGAGCTCCTCCCTGAACCCCAAATACTGCTCCTCCTGCAGACGCAGGGTCTCCTGCAACTTGGCCAGTACTGTTGCCATCGTCTCCTGGGAGTGGTGGTATGCTCCCATGATGGAGGAGAGGGTCTCGTTGAGAGTAGGTTCCCTTGGCCTGTCCTCCCTCTGTCGCACAGCAGCCCTCCCAGTTCCCCTGTGTCCCTGTGCCTCCGTCCCCTGGACCGTGTGCCCACTACCACTGCCCCCAGGTCCCTGTTGTTGTTGGGGTGGTGGGTTCACCTGGGTGCCCTGTAGTGGTGGACACACCGTTGATTGACCTGTCCTTGGTAGGGAGGTTTGGGCCCGCTGGGTGGGTGCTGTGCTGGTGTTCCCAGAGGGTGGCAGTTTGGTGTTGGGCTGTGGCTGGGCAAGGGGAACCGACTGTCCTGAGGCCCACGATGGTCCGGGCTGGTCATCAAGATCCAGTGGGGCAGAGCTGCTGTCGTCACTGTGGGCCTCTTCTGGGGGTGGAGTGGTGTTGTCTGGACCCTCTGGTGTGGTGACGTTCCTTCGGGTTCCTGCGGGGGTATGAGTACATGATTATTGCATGTGTGTGTTTCATGATGTGCAATGTTTGGGTGTGCGTGTACCCCAGTGCAGGCATTCCTGTGTGGGGGATTGTGTGGTGATAGTTGGGGGGTGTTGTGGGTCTGTGCAGTGGGCATGCTTTAGTGATGGGTATCCATGCTTAGTTAGGTCATGCAGGTTTTGGGGTTGGGATGGGTGGTTGGTGTCATGGGTAGATAGGTGAGGATTTGGAGTGATAGGGGAGGGTGTGTGATAGCATGCAGGTAGGGTGGGGGATATGATAGTTGAAATTTGACTTACCAGTGTCCGTTCCTCCAACGACTCCTGCGAGGCCCTCAGGATGCAAGATGGACAAGACCTGCTCCTCCCATGTTGTTAGTTGTGGGGAAGGAGGTGGGGGTCCACCGCCAGTCCGCTGTACCACGATGTGGGGCCTGGATACCGTGGAACGCACCTTCCCCCGTAGGTCGTTCCACCTCTTCCTGATGTCCTCCCTATTTCTTGGGTGCTGTCCCACAGCGTTGACCCTGTTGACTATTCTTTGCCATAGCTCCATCTTCCTGGCTATTGATGTGTGCTGTACCTGTGATCCAAATAGCTGTGGCTCTACCTGTAGGATTTCCTCGACCATGACCCTGAGCTCCTCCTCGGAGAAGCGGGGGTGTCTTTGGCGTGCCATGGGGTGGTGTGTGTGATGTGTGGGGTGGTGTATGTGTTGATGAGTGTGGTGAGTGTAGTGGTATGTGGTGTTTTGTGCGTGGGTGTTGTGTGGGTGATGGTGTAGTGTGCCTCTGTGTGATGGGGTTCTCTATTCTGTGCTGTCTCTCTCTGGCCTTCTCTCAGAAATTGTGGTCGTAGGGGTTTGTGGGTGATGTGGGTGTGTGTTTTATATTGTATTGGGTGTGTGGGAGTGGTGTGTGTATGTGTATCAGGTGTGTGTATTTCGAAATGTCCAATGTGGCGGTGTTTTGGAGATGTGTGTGTATTTTGAGTGCGGTGGTGTGTACCGCCAATGGAATACCGCGGTTGAAAGACCGCCGCGTGGATTCGTGGGTCGTAATAGCATGGGCGTGTTTCTGTTGGCGTGGAGGTGGAGGATTTGTTTCCGCATGTTTATCGCGGACCTTTGGTGTGGCGGTGTTGTGTTGGTGTCTGAATTTCGTCGGATTCCGAGATGTGTGTCATAATAGCTGTGGCGGTCAACCGCGGCCGCGGCAGTGTATTGGCGGTCTTCTGCACGGCGTTAAGCGCCTTATACCGCCAAGGTCGTAATGACCCCCTAAGTCCGAATGTAGGAAGTTGACCGGGACCTACCAGCCAGGGTATCCGAGGAGGGCTCCAAGGACGTCGGATCCAGATCCAGG
The DNA here is from genome assembly GCF_031143425.1 of Pleurodeles waltl. Classification (NCBI taxonomy): domain Eukaryota; kingdom Metazoa; phylum Chordata; class Amphibia; order Caudata; family Salamandridae; genus Pleurodeles; species Pleurodeles waltl. Next base: position 295,609,456 of record NC_090445.1, on the reverse strand, counting down.
TTTGCCCCGGTCGAAGGATTTTCACCTCGAAAAAACGACGAAGTCCGAAGGTAAAAATCTCCACCGAGGGCTCCCGCGATGGGTATCCGGAGAAGAGTTTCAGGAGGTCGGATTGGACTGGCAGGTTCGTCCCGCTGAAGAACATCTTCAGAAAAACGACTAAGTCCAAAGGTAAACTTTTGACCGGTGCCTCCCACGGGCTGTAGCCGAGCTGGGCTCCATCGAGGTCGGACTTAAACTTTGACTTAGCCTCGGTCGTGGTGCGACCAGATGACCAGATTGGCGCTTTTTGGTTTCCAGCCGCTAGAAAGCAATAATACTTTAAAAATTCATATCTCCGGTTCCCCTTATCTGATTTTATTCATTTTTGTGTCATTTTAAAGATAAAAATATAATCTATTGTTTATCAATTGGTTTTGGATTTTTAAACTGTTTCCTGTGTTTTATTTAATTACTGTTTTTGTGATATTTGAATGGTTTACACTCTGTCTCCTAAGTTAAGCCTTGTCGCCCGTTGCCAAGCTACCAAGGGTTGAGCTGGGTTTAATTTACTGAGACCTATCTGGACCTACGTGGAGGTTAGTGGCCTATTGCTAAGTGTAGGTGCTCACCTGCCCTTACCAATAACCCATTTTCCAACAGATAGGCACTGCCTATTAAGGTTTGTCAGCTCCTCCTCCCTGCCCAGGAAGAGCTATCAGAATGCAGATGAATGAAGATGAGTTCTCTGTCAGACCTACCCTTCCTGTGTTTGTGGCTGTCTGGATGCAATGCACAAAGTATAGCTGCCACACACCACAGATGTTTATTGGAATCAGGCTGCAAGTAGAAAGAGTAGAGAAATGGTCACTTTTTAAAAGTGGCATTTATAAAATAGTAATATTAAATCCATCTTTACCAGTAAAGAGTATTTATCATTACCATTCCGGTGATATGAAACATGATGCAGCTACTCATTTCTAATGAGGAATTACAGCTTAACAGTGAATTAAGGAATTCCTGGTGCTTGCCTTTAGGAGGAGTAGACCTCACAATAGTGAACAACAAATTCGTCAGTTTGTCACTTAAACTTAAAAGTACATGTCCTAACATTTACTTACATAGCACCCTACCTTATGGGGTACCTAGGGCATACTTTAGTGGTGACTTATGTGTAATAAAAGAGGAGATTAGGGCTTGGCGAGGTGTTTTAAATGGCAAGTCAAAGTGGCACTGAACCTGTATACACATATGCATGGTTTCTATCTAGTAGACTGACTTACCAGTCTTCAAATTGGTCATCATCCCATGTCGCCCACTCACCATGCAGGACACACTCTAGATTTATATATTAGGTCTGGCCTACTACATTATGCCTAGTTACAAAATGCCTATTGTCATCTTACTAAGATCTTACAGTGGGCATAGAGCCTACATGTTGCTTACCATAAGTTGACTTAATTGTTATTCTTATTTACTTGCTTCTTATTGGATGACCTGCCTTAACCAACTTCTGTTTGTCTCTCCTTTGAAAAACATCCTCACACTTTGTGTGGCTCTCTCGTCTGTCGGCTTTTCTCCGCCACACTGCTCAGTCCTGGTTCTTTTTGCTTTTACCTTTTATGAGTTTTCTGAACTTCTGTTTTCCAGCTGCCTCCCTTCGTGCTTCTCTCCCTCTTTTACTCAATAAAGCTCTCACTTGTCTGTGTGCTTCTCTCAAACTCTTCACTGCTATCTGTTGCGATCTTTGGCTATCCTTGACTTTCTTTCCTGCATTCTTGCATTTCTTGTTCTGCTTTCTCAGCTTTTTCATTTTTTTTTCTTTTTTCACTTTTTTGTCCTTTTGTCTTTTTGTACTTTTTTCCTCCGTTCTGTGCCTTTTTTCCAGCTCTCTCCCCGCTCCCCCACCCCGCACCCCATGACCCTCGCCTCCCAGCTGCTCCTACCTCCCCCCTCCCTTCTTAATGGCGGTCGCTGCGCACTAAGGTGAGTGTCTCCTGACCTATTTTGGCCATGTAAAATGCTCCCCCCGCGCACAGCACCACCAAGCCGTGCCCGTGTCTCCCCCTCCCCACCCTCACTGCTCCGAGGGATCGAGGCCCTCCTAGACCCGATCCGCCCTGGTGCCTGGTGAGCGCTAGAATGTTTTTCTTGGTTTCTCTGCTGCTCTGTCCATTTTTTGCGATCTTTGGCTATCCTTGACTTTCTTTCCTGCATTCTTGCATTTCTTGTTCTGCTTTCTCTGCTTTTTAACTTTTTGTCTTTTTTCACTTTTTAAACTTTTTTGTCTTTTTGTCTTTTTGCACTTTTCCCCCCCATTCTGTGCCTTTTTTCCTGCTCTCTCCCCGCTCCCCTCAACCCCCCACCCCCATTCGCCCATGCCTCCCACCTCCCAGCTGCTCCTCTCTCCCCCCTCCCTTCTTAATGGCGGTCGCTGCGCACTAAGGTGAGTGTCTCCTGTCCTGTTTTGGCCAGGTAAAACACTCCCAGCATGCACAGCACCACCAAGCCGTGCCCGTGTCTCCCTCTCCCCGCCCTTGCTGCTCCAAGGGATCGAGGCCCTCCTTGACCCGATCCGCCCTGGTGCCTGGTGAGCGCTAGAGTGTTTTTCTCGGTTTCTCTGTTGCTCTGTCCATTTTTTGAGATCTTTGGCTATCCTTGACTTTCTTTCCTGCATTCTTGCTTTTCTTCTTCTGCTTTCTCTGCTTTTTCACTTTTTGTCTTTTTTCACTTTTTAACTTTTTTGTCTTTTTGACTTTTTCACTTTTTTGTCTTTTTTGTCTTTTTGCACTTTTTTCCCCGTTCTGTGCCTTTTTTCCCACTCTCTCCCCGCTCCCCCGCCCCCCTGCGCCCCTATTCGCCCACGCCTCCAGCTTCCCAGCTGCTCCGCCCTCCCCCTTATTCTTAATGCAGTCGCTGCGCACTAAGGTGAGTGTCTCCTGACCTGTTTTGGCCAGGTAAAATGCTCCCCGCGCGCACAGCACCACCAAGCCGTGCCCGTGTCTCCCCCTCCCCGCCCTTGCTGCTCCAAGGGATAGAGGCCCCCCTGGACCTGATCTGCCCTGGTGCCTGGTGAGCGCTAGAGTGTTTTTCTCGGTTTCTCTGTTGCTCTGTCCATTTATTGCGATCTTTGGCTATCCTTGACTTTCCTTCCTGCATTCTTGGATTTCTTGTTCTGCTTTCTCTGCTTTTTCACTTTTTGTCTTTTTTCACTTTTTTGTCTTTTTGTCTTTTTGCACTTTTTTCCCGTTCTGCGCCTTTTCCCGCTCTCTCCCCACTCCCCCGCCCCGCACCCACATTTGCCTGCGCATCCCACCTCCCAGCTGCTCCTCCCTCCCCCCTACCTTCTTAATGGCGGTCGCACGCAGCGGCTGGGCCTCTGGCCCGCTGGAGGCGCGCCAAAGGCAAGCCTGTCTGCGCCCGTCCACCACTGGACCGCGCCCAGTGCCAAAACCCCTGGACCCCGCATCAGCCACACCTCCAGCCTCTGCTACGACGTCAGCATCCTCCGCTCACTCAACACTGGTCGAGACACCACCTGCTTCCAGGCCATTCCGAAAAGCACACAAGGAGCCTTCTACTGCCGCAACTGCAGCTTCCCCTGTATCAGAGCCCATAAATCTCCCTGGACCAAGACCAACCACCTCCGCTGCATACTCCTCAACACTCGCTCCGCATGGAAGCACGCCATCGAGCCTCGGGACCTGCTCGACTCCACCGCCCCTGACCTAGCCTTCCTGACCGAAACCTGGTGTAACAACTCTTCAGCGTCTGACATCGCCATAGTCATTCCGGACGGGTACACGATCTCCCACAGAGACCGCATCAACAGAACTGGAGGAGGCATAGCCATCGTCCACAAGGCCACCCTCGAAGTCCACACCCACTTGGACGACTCCCTCAACTCTGCAGAACTCCTTCACTTTCAAATCCACACTGACCCCAACACCATCCTCAGAGGAACACTCATTTACAGACCTCCTGGACCCAGGGCACTGTTCAGCAACGCCATCGCCAACCTTGCCAGCACCCACACACTTGTCTCCACAGACTACATCCTCCTCGGGGACCTGAACTTCCACCTCGAAAACAATAACGACATCAACTTCACCACCCTGATCGACAATCTCGCCAACCTCGGCCTCAGACAACTTGTCAACACACCCACCCACACCGCCGGTCATACTCTGGACCCCATCTTATCCACAAGCAACCACGTCACCTTCAATCGCACCACCGAACTCTACTGGACCGATCACCACTGCATCCATTTCACCTTTAAGAAACAAATCAAACACCACCACATCGAGCAACCACCGCGCCAACGCTGGAACAAAGGCACCAGTTGACCAATGCCCTAGCCCAGAACCCACCCACCGACCTTAACATCGCCGCACACAACCTCAGGCTATGGATCGACGACTGCGCCAACTGCCTCGCACCACTCAAGATACCCTCCAACAACCAAACCAACAAAAAAGCCACTTGGTTCTCCAGTGACCTCCAAGCCTCCAAACGCAACTGCCGTTAACTCAAGAAGAAATGGCTCCATGAACGCACACCCTACAACCACAAAGCACTCAAGGACGCCACACGCAGTCATCACCAGCTCCTCATGCTAGCAAAGAGATCCTCCTTCAAAACTCACCTGGAAAACAACGCGCACAACTGAAAAGAACTCTTCAACATCGTGAAGGAGCTCTCCAACCCCAGCGCCACCATCAACGACATACCCCCCTCCCAAGAACTGTGCGACGCCCTAGCCACTGCTTTCCACCGAAAGATCGCCGACATCCACGACAGCTTCAACACCCCTACTACCTCAAACACATCAGTCCCCCCCCCACGAACTCCACCCGCACCAACCGCCTGACCTCCTGGACCAGCACCAACAACGACAAAACTCGGAAGACCATGAATTCCATCCACTCCGGATCACCATCAGACCCATGCCCACACCACATATACAACAAAGCAGACACAGCCATCACACCACACCTACGGAAGGTCATCAACATCTCCTTCGAAACAGCAAGATTCCCAGAGAGCTGGAAACATGTCCAAATCAACGCTCTACTCAAAAATCCAAAGGCGGACCCTAAAGACCTTAAGAACTTCCGGCCAATCCCCTTGCTCCCATTCCCGGGGAAGGTCATTGAGAAAATCGTCAACACACAACTCACCCAATACCTTCAGGACAACAACATCCTCGACCCCTCCCAGTCCGGATTCAGACGTAACCACAGCACTGAGACCGCAAACCTCACCGCCACAGACGACATCAGAAGCCAACTTGACAATGGAGAAACATCAGCCCTCATCCTCCTAGACCTGTCAGCCGCCTTTGACACAGTCTGCCACCACACTCTGAATATCTGCCTCCACGAAGCAGGGATCCAAGAGAAAGCCCTCGACTGGACCACACCCTTCCTCTCCGGAAGAACCCAGAGATTCTGCCTCCCCCCTTTCCAATCCAAAGCCACCAACATCATCTGCGGCGTACCCCAGGCCTGCGAACACAACCTCAACATCATCTCCTATGCCAACGGCACCCAACTCATCCTCTCCCTCACCAAGGACCCACACACCGCCAAAATCAACCTCCATGAGGGCATGAAGGCCGTCGCCGCCTGGATGAGAGGCAGCCGGCTGAAACTGAACTCTGACAAAACGGAGGTCCTCATCCTTGTGCCCACCCCCTCCTCCTGGGATGACTCGTGGTGGCCAGCCTCACTGGGCACCCCTCCAACACCAACTGACCACGCACGCAACCTTGGCTTCATCCTCGACTCATCCCTCTCCATGTCAAAGCAGGTCAACGCCATCTCCTCCTCCTGCTACAACACCCTCCGCATGCTTCGCAGAATCTACAAGTGGATAACAACCGAAACAAGAAAAAGAGTAACTCAGGCCCTCGTCAGCAGCAGGCTCGACTACGGCAACGTACTCTACGCAGGCATCCCGTCCAAACACCTGCAACGCCTCCAACACATCCAAAATGCCTCTGCCCGACTCATCCTCAACATTCCCCGCCGCAGCCACATCACCCCCCACCTGAGTGACCTACACTGGCTCCCCGTCGACAAGAGGATCACCTTCAAACTCCTCACCCACGCACACAAAGCACTCCACAACACCGGACCAGCCTACCTTAACAACAGACTCAGCTTCTACACCCCCACCCGACAACTGCGCTATTCCAACCTCGCCTCTATCCCCCGCATCTGACGCAAACCCTCCTGTGGCAGAACCTTTTCCTACCTCGCCGCCAAGACCTGGAATGCCCTCCCGTCAGACCTGAGACAGATCCAGGACCTGCTCACCTTCAGAAGACACCTCAAGACCTGGCTCTTCGAGCAGTAGCAGCACCCCCCTTCTTCTCCCCCAGCGCCTTGAGACCCTCACGGGTATGTAGTGCACTCTATAAATGTATTGATTGATTGATTGATCTGTTGCCTGTGTGCTTCTCACCTGCACCCTGCACTCTGTGTTCATCTAGCTCACTTATGTGTTTCTGTGGTGTCCTTCTGCCTTGTGCTTCTACCCTCTACTCTCCATGTGCTGCTTTTCCTCTTCTTCCCCATACAGACAACATTTTTAATCCCTGCACTCAACACGTGCAGCCCTATTTATTTAGTTGGCATTTCGTGACTGCTATCTTGTATCAGTAATTAAAGCAAATGGAGCTGGTGTCATTCAGCTCATGCATATATGAATTTGAATGATTACACATCTGAGGAATGAGTCCACTACCATAGCTCCCAATGTTGTGCCCCACCTATAGGAATGGATAAAGCTAATAAGTCCAAAAAGGAGACCAAATTGCTGTTTGCTGTCCTATCCACCCAATCAGGTGAAATTCACGTTTACCTTTGTATATATCTTTTTGTAGTATTTTTTCACATTCATAGATACTGAAGGATTACCACCTGGGAGAGAAACATGCATTCCCAGCCTAGGTCTATCCTGTCCTACATCTTCCCAGTGAACCACCTACCTTTTCACAGACCACAACTTCTGGCTGACCTTGAAACCACTCTATGTCAATTCAAATTATTGTCTTCAGGTGCTAACCTCCCTTTTAAGAAGAAAAACTAATTTAAAAAAATCTATTTTCCCCGTGGTTCTCCAGTGAGTTCCAGAAGATCAAATCTACATGAAAAAAGTGTAACATGTAGACGTAGATATAATTTTTATATTGAATATAAACAGTTACTTAAAATATATTAAAAATACCTTAATTACTTGGAAGAATCTCTAATATCAAACCTGCATTTGTTCTGTTTATAACTTGATTAAAGCCAGGTTTATAAAGTAAAACATTTCTTTATAAATTCTAACAGAAGTGTCCTCCATAATCGCTTCTGCTCAACTATGTAATGATCTATCAGATTTTGAGCTTCAAAACAGAAATTATGAGAAATACTTTTCATTCAGCTTTGACCCCTTCATTGCAGACACAGACCTTATAACCTGTTATGTTGATGGGCAATCATCTGTTACTACTCAGTCTTCTTTGTACTGATGAAGTCAAATTTGGACTTTGTTATTATGAAATCCGTTTCACTTCTGTATCCATTTTTCCTACACCATCTGACTTTGGGAGGATGGTTTGTGGCATATGTGCAATTCTTTGGTTCCCCCCTTCTGAGAAAAAGACTATTATTTAACACTTGTACAAAAGTGCCATCTGAGTCATCTGATCTAAAGAAATACAGGAACATTTTGTTCTTTCCTCCATAGTAGCCAAAATAAACAGCCAAAAACTTTCTAACATTTTGGAAGACAGCCTGCTTTTGGGCATGTTACAATCATGCTTTAAACCCACCAAAGGTCCAGACCAATTCTATCAGCTGCTTTAAATAACATCGGGAAGGTTGTGGGTGCAGGCAGTCTCACAGTCCTGATTTTGTTAGCCTTCTTTGGGACTTTTGATTCAGTCCCATTTTCAGATCTTAGGTACTCAGATTTCCTCCTTTCTGTCTGGTATGGCAAATCAATGTAATTACATTTTTCAGTTCAGCCTTTGTACCATCAATTGTGCTTGTTAAGACCCAACTCTACTCGATGCCTATATATCTTCTTTTGTGTCTCCTATAAAATCTTTTAGGGATGTCAATGTATACATAAGCTGCTAACAATTACCTGTAAGAGTTACTAATCTGAGTTTCTTTAAGTCTGTCATGTTTTATGATATGGTCACTGTTAGACCTGACAGCTCTTGGCGTGGTTTACCTGTACTTTTTGCTTTGGACCTCCTGCCTTTGAACCCTGTGCTGCAATTTGTTCTGCCTGGTTTTGATACTCTGGGCACTTTACCACTGTTAACCAGTGGTATAGTGCAAGTACTCTCTATCTAAATTAGATTGGTGATTGATTTTCCATGATTGCCATATTTGATTTAATAGTAAGTCCCTAGTAAAGTCAGCTAGTAGTGCCCAGGGTCTGTAAATCAAATGCTACTAGTGAGTCTGAAGCACTGACTGTCCCACCCACGAGTGGCCCTCTAAACATGTCTCAGACCTGCCACTGCAGTGTCTGTGTGTCCAGTTTTAAACTGCCAATTCCATCTGGCAAGTGCACCCACTTGCCAGGCCCAATCCCCTAAGGTAGGCCCAAGATAGCCCCATTGGTAGGGTGCAGTGTTTTTAAAAGGTAGGCCATGTACTGATGTGTTTTATATGTCATGATTGTGAAATACTGCCAAATTCGGTTTTTACTATTGCAAGGCCTAACTCTCTCATAGGTTAACATGGGGACTGCCTTTAAATATCTTTTACGCACAGTTTCCCATTGGGAGTAGAAACAGACATGGAGTTTGGTGTTTCTGAACTCACAATTAAGAAATATATCTAGCTAGTCTTGTCTGTATGAAAATGCCACTTTTAGAAAGTGGATATTTTCTTGCTTAACCATTCTGTGCCTCTGCCTGCTTATGTATGCCATGTCTGGGTCAGACTGACAGTTGAGCTGTTGTGAATTCCCTCTAGACAGTGACACAAAGGGAGCTGGAGTGTAGCCTGCATATCCTGATGAGTCTTCTGGGATAGAGTGGGGAAGAGAGGAGCTGACACTTACACCTGAAAGGGCTGTGCCTGTTCTCACACAATACAGTCTCCAGCCCCCTGACTTTCCTTTGAAGTTTGCCTATTTCAAAGGCAGAACTAGGTATAAGAAGTGGACCCAAAACCCCAGATTTTCAGATCACTTCTGGACCAAGAGGAACCTCTGCAAAGGAGAAGAGCTTGATGCTTGCCGAGGACCTGCCACTCTGCCTGTTGCTTTGCTGTGCTGGCCTGCTGCTGCTGCTGGTTCTGCCTAAGAGGGAAAATATTGGACTCTGTTTTCTAAAATCTTGCTGGTGAAGTAACTCCAAGAGCTTGGACTGAGCTAGCCTCCTGTTAAGAAGACTCAGGGATAGCAAAGACTTCACTTACCAGCCTCTGGGTCTACTTGCTGTGGATCCAAACTCACCAGGTGGTGCCTACTCCAGTTACTGGACCTTTGAGAGTGAAAGCTGGTTGAAACCCAAGAAAAAACAGTGCACCGACTCCGGATGATGCCCAGACCTAAGCCACAGCTTGAGACTTTGACATTGCCTGCAACCAAAGCTGTGGTCAACATTGGAGTGCAAAGACCTAGCCAAGATCGCATGCCTGAAATTGCTGCAGCCCCACTGACGTCATTTGACTTTGTGAGTCTCGAGTGTGTGTCATCGACACCCGACTACACTGTCGCACCTGCAGCCTGGTGGGGTGACCTTGACCCCGTGAGGTCACCCCACCATGATTTGACCCACCAGACATCGACCCTGCTGGAGTGTAAGGAACCAACACTTTGCACCGATGCCGCATCAGATCCAGCGACGCCTCTCCCACCCAATTCCGTGCACCGGCTTGTTTGTCCTTCAATAAAGGTACTGTACCTAGGGGTCCATGTGACTCCGTGAGTGGCACCATTGGCGTCAGATTGTTGGTCTGATAGACCACTGTCCTCCATGATGGAGAATGGCCGGCTGGCCAATTCACATTCTTCCATTTGTCCGCCACTGATGGATACAACTCCATCAATGCTGATATAGTGAACACCCGCCTGCCATATTTGGAGCTGTCCACCATCAGAGTGGGATGGAAGAATGCTTACAATGGAGAAGAGGAATGTTGATCAGGGTTTCTGACACTGATCCATCAACGCACACCTGCTCAAAATTAACTTATCAACAACACTGCAGCTCAGAATATGAAACACATTTCTCAAATCACACAAACCATTGATCACTTACAAAATAAAGCACCACCACCAAACCTCTGTCATCTTTTCTTTACACGATGTCTGAAAGATTGCATCCTTGATTCTTTGAGTCAACTGTTATGGTGGATGACATAATCAGGGTTGAGACACAGTTATTTGTAGCCCTGGTACCTTCCTTTTAAAAGCTCATAGAGAAGGGTGCATAGTATTTAAAAAGTAGGACATGTGTACTCAAATAGTATCTATCCTGGGAATGAAACCCCCCCAAAAGTAATTTTTCACTGTAGCATGGCTAGCTGTTCCATAGACTAAAACCGGATTACCTCATTCGAAGTAATAATTTATAACTTCAGATTAGGATCAGAGAGCGATATTCTTCTTCAACTCATTTGAATTGTAATTGAACATCCTTGTTAATTGGAAAGCAGGATGTTAAGTTACTATTCTGAAAATGCCACTTTTAAAAAGTTTATTTTTTTCTACCTAAACCAAATGTGCCTTTTGCCAGAGTCTAGGTTCACATGACTTTAAATGGTGCTTTTGTTGTGTTAAGTTTATTGCCTCCAGACAGGGCACAAAAGGGCCTTGGGTGTGTGGAAGGGTGTTTCCCCCCTGGGCAGGGTGGCCTGGGCGGTTGTACTCAGCCCTTTCTGAGCATCAAAGGGTAGCCTGAGGGCTATAGCCATACCATTCTTGACATCTGAAGGTTCCTGCCTGTGATTTGGAAATGCATTCCACACCTGTGCCGGTCTGCCCTTTGTCTTCCTAGACAGATCGGAGCTAAACCTAAGGAAAAGGGAAGAATTGACCAGAACAAATTTAGGGCTGGACAAAGAAGGTGTCCCACACACACAGGATGGCACTGTATAAAAAAGTGTCACCCTTATACCTTCACCCCAGAACACTCCTGAACCTGTGGAGACTCAAATGAAGGACATTCCTGCTGTTTGAAGCCTCAAGGAAGTATGGATCTGCTTGCCATCAACCCTGCCTGGGCTCTGCTTCAGAGCCAGTAGCTCACCTCCTGTTGGAGCTACAAAGACACACCAAGGCCCATATTTATACTTTTTTAGCACTGCATTTGCGTCATTTTTTTACGCAAAAGCGGCGCATACTTACAAAATATAGTTGTATTTTGTAAGTTTGAGCAGCTTTTGCATTAAAAAAAATGACACAAATGCGGCACTAAAAAAGTATAAATATGGGCCAAGTTTCCAGAGGTTCTTCCTGATTACAGCTGACCAGACCTCATTGGATCTGACCTGGTCTCTTTGCTGGCCTTTGTTGGTGAGATTCCTGATTCCCCTCCCACCCCCCAAGTGCTACCCTCAATGGTCTGGACCCCTATATATAAATATATATATATATATATATATATATATATATATATATATATATATATATATATATATATATATGTATATATATATATATATATATATATATATATATATATATAAATATATATATATATATATATATATATATGTATGGACACTGGACTGGAGTAAAAGTGTACTTCTGCCTGCTCACCTGAAGGTTTTATTGTCCTCAGCACCAAGCGATGCAGAGAAACACTGGGTAGCATCCAATTGATAGTGTCGCCAACTTGGAGGCCATGCAGCACCTGACTAGTCGCTTTACTGATTCAGACATTGAGCAGCACCAGATCTACAGCCATAATAATTTTGATGCAAAGCGACACCCGATGACAAACATCCCAGCCAAACAGCCTCCACAAACTCTGAGACTTCCTACCGCTGCTCTCCATTATCCCTGAGCCCATATTCAAACACAACCTGCTGCCCAGCTGCCCTGGAGGCCATCGACTTCTACACTGATATCAAAGTCAGGAGATACACCTTCCACTCTGATGAACCTGGCCCCTGCAGTAGACTCACTGCACCATCATGGTCAGCCTTAACTTTTGATTTTGGCATGGTCCAGCTTGACTAGATACCTATGATTGACACTGGGTGCTTCTTGGCTCTATTTGTCCCTAAAAGCTTTAAAATTCTGGTTCTACTAATTTGCTTTTCGGCTTTTTTATGGCATTTTATCTATTTAAATGACTATTTTTCTAAAATGGTTTGAAAAATTTCCTTTGTTGTTTTTTTTCATTTTATTTTTGTTTTTTCACTTTATTATTATTGTGCTGCACAAATACTTTGCACATTGTCCCTAGGTTACTCCTGACTGTTTTTTTTTGCCAAACTGCTCCCCACTAATCCCCTTCTTCTGATGAGCATTGACCTGCAAGGAAGACACAGACCGAAGGACACTGTCATGTAGAGTGGCATCCCTGGGACATTAGTGGACAGCACACATCATACTTCCACACCCATTCGTCGTCACCCAATGTAGCCTCAGTCCTCTCACCCATGTCCATGCTCTAGACACACTGCCACCCACCAAGGCCCCCATCCCAATGCGCACAACTCACATACAGGACAAAGACATTGGGCTCACCTGCTGCTCTGGTGCCCCATACAACTGTCCAGACAGGGGCAGTAGCCCATTCAGGAGCTGCTCTAACTCCTCCTGGGTGAAGGCTGGGTCCCTGTCTCCTGCAGGATGTGGCATCTTGGCTATCAGAGTCAGAACACAGCAGCACATGCAGTTGAGGTCTTCAGTGCACGAGGTTCAGGAGTCAAGTGAGCATGAGCACATGAAATGGCGGTCATGGCCGCCGTGGACATCACCGTCACCACCGGCGGCAATCACCATTGGCTCCTGCCTCCCGTAGGCAACAGTGTTAACCAATGGTGAGTTGCACGGCGGTCATAAACGCCTATCACCATGACATGTTACGCCGGCGGAATGAGCTCACTTCCACCTCTCCCATGCATGCAGGACGGGCAGCTGCCATTTTACATGTCCAATGTGTGTTGTGGGTGCAATATTAGTGCTTAATGGGTGACTTTTGTTGGCCTGTCGCCACATCAACACTGTCTACACAGTCTTTGGTGCTCAACATAATACCCACTCTCTCCTGTTCACAGGTACGATGTAAGGCTGAGGATGAGGAGTGCACCGGTGTACAGGCCCCTAGTCGACCTTGCCACCCTGCAGGAGCATCAAGTCATCCAGATCTATCACTTGAACCATGAGACCATCATGGAACTGGTGGTCCAGTTGGAGCCGGATCTGCTACCTGCCATTTGCCATCCCTCCCACAATGCAGGTGTTGTCAGTCCTCCACTACCTCGCGTCACGCTCCTTACAGATCACAGTGGGCCTGGCAGCAATGATGTTGTAGCCCATGTTTAGCAACATCCTGAGGGATGTACTATGTGCCCTTCTCATACATCTGGGCAGCTACATCCAGTTCCCCTAACATGCAGTATTGCCCACAGTCAAGGCTGCGTTCTCATGTCATTGTGTTTTACGGACCAATACATCTCCTAGATGACGGCCAGGTTCCCAGGCTTTGTGGATGATTCCTTCATCCTGTGGAACAGGTGCGTCCCACACATGATGGCACCACATATGCGGGATTGGGCCTGGCTCATCCGGTATGTACCCCTGCATATGTGTACCTCTCAACTCTCTGCTCTATTGTGTCCCTGCCCTCCCGATCTTGACATGCCTCTTAACTCTGTGCACACAGGTGACTCTAGCTATCCCAGCCTGCCCTGGCTCCTGACACCCATAGGGCAGCCAACTAAAGATGCAGAGGACCGTTACAATGAGGCCCACGGTCGTACCAGATGGGTAATTGAGAGGTACTTTGGCCTTCTGAAGGCCAGATTCCAGTGTCTGCATATCTTTGATGGTGCCCTGCTCTACAACCCACAGAAGGTGTGCCAGATTATGCTGCACAATCTGGACCTGAGGCATCACATCCCATTGCTGGATGCAGAGGAGGGTGTAGCTGTATCAGTGGCTGATGAAGGGGACATGGGGAGTGATGAAGAGGAGGATGATGAGGATGCAGCTGACTCCAGGGCAGAACTGATTTGACAGTACTTCGAATGAGATGCAGGTACGTGTCAATTGTCTGATATGTGTCCTCTATGACTCCCTGCGTTGTCCCTGCTACTACCTGATGTCTGTGACCACTGACGATAATGGTTTCAGCTCTGCCTCTGGCTGGGTTGGTGGGGGTGTCACATGTGCGATGACTTAGGTAGTCACATTGCACAGGTCAGGCTTATAGTCAGGTAGCTGTTGTGCTGGTGCACTAGTGCCACCAACATGTATGTACAATGTTCCCTGAGCTGCCACTTCAAGTGCTATGTGTGTGCCACACAGGGTTGTTGCATCTGTGCAGCATCTATCCTGGGAGTCAACATTGTGTGGCAGTGCTACATTGTTGTTGGTGGCAGTGGGTATGGGGTCAGGTCTGGTGCTGGGTGCTGTGAGGGTGGTACCATAGGGTTGGTATGTGTTGTTTTTGTGTGTTAGCACTGCCCAAATGGTTGTGGACTTGACTGCCATATCTTCCTTGATACCTGTTCCTAAAGTGCATTTGTGTTGACTTGGCATCTGTGACTCCTACAATGATTATTGTTGCTGTCTTGCCACACTTTCTGGACATTGTAGTGGTGTACTCTTGTCCTGACCTGTGGCCTCCCTTGACATATATCTCCAGCCACTGGCTATTCCACGATCGACCTCCCTGTATTTTACTTCCCCTCTGTCACCCTCCCATGCATGTGCTGGGCGATGGGTTGCCAGTTGCACATGTATTGGCAGTTCCATTCGTACTCATGACAAATAAAGACGTATGCAGTAACTGTGCACAATGGTGTTTATTTTGGAGGAACAAGTGCAAGAGGTGATGAGTGGGGTCATGGTGGCTAAGATCATCAGAGTGGTGGGTCTAGCTCTGGGTAGACCAGTTCCAGTATGCTGGTCATGGGAAAACAGAGACATGAGAGTGGACAGTGTACACAGTGTCTCAGTCACACACACGGTCACTTCGTGGTAGTGGTCGTGGTCTTCGCATCATGTCCGGCTGGATATCTAGTTGGATGTCCTCGCTTGCATGGGGGTTCTTCAGCTACAGGTGTAGGGGCGCTGAAGTCCTGCGGGTCCTGTGCGGGGCCTCCATACCACTGACTGCCACTGATGTGGAGGGCTCTGATGGGATGTAGCTAGTGGAAGGGGCCTGCTGGTCCGTGGTGGACTCATGTATGATGGTGGTCAGGTTCTTGAACACCCCTGCTATGGTGGCCATGGTGGCAGTGTGGGCCTGCCACTGTTGTGTGGCCTCCTGATGGTATTCCCCTGCAGCCTCTGGGTCTCCAGCAAAATAGCGAGGATCTGGGCCACTGTGTCCTGGGTTTGCTGGTATACACCTGGGACTTCGTTGAGAGCCTCCTGGGAAATCAGTTGGTGTGGCTGCCTGGGCCTTGGACCACGGTTCCCCTCCCACTACCCCTGACCCACTGTGCCTTTGCCCACTCCCAGTAGCAGCTATGCCTTCATTGTCTGGGGTGTGTGCACTTGACTCTGAGCCCTGTACTATGGGGCTCACCTCTGATTTTGAGGTCCCTGGGGCACAGGTTTGGGGTTCAGGGGCTAGCTGTGGTGTTGTTTTCCCATGGGTGGGGGTGTCTGGTGTGTCCAGTGTTGGTCTGCTTTTCGTGGACTTTCGAGTGACCCCAGATTGCCCGGGCAAGTCATCCCCATCCAGACATCCAGTGGGGCCTTCATCCTGGGGAGGGCTGTTTGAGCCTGGCATCCTCTGCAGGGTGGCAGTGGCAGGGGTACCTGTGGATGGAAACGGTAGAGATTAGTTGTGTAACTGTAGTTGTTATGTCCCTGTTGTGATGAATGCAGTGGCTCGACTTGCTTCCCAGTGATGGCAATGACAGCTGCTTCACTGCAGACATTGATTTGGTGTAGGGTTTTGTGGCATGGTTCCCATGTGGCATGGGGGGGTTGTGGATGGTGGTTGTCATTGCTGTCATTGCCATGTGTTGGGACAAAGTTGTGGCAGCCAGTTGGTATGGGCTGTGGTATGGTTGACCATGCAGATGTTCCACTGTGCAGTGGGTCTGTGGTGTGTTGCTGTGTGGGTTGTGCTGGATTGTGGGAGCTGTGGTTCTCCACATTGTGGTTGTCATCTGAGCATTAGGAGTGAGTGAGTAGGGATCTTGGGAGTGGGGTGGTGTGGCATGCAGAGGAGGGGTGTGGGATTGAACAGTGGGGTGGGTTGTCATAGGTTGGAGGGTGGTGGGGAGGCATGCAGGTCAGGGGTGGTGGGTGCTTGGGGTGTATTGTTGACTTACCAGAGTTGAGCACTCCACTGATGCCAGTCAGGCCCTCGGGTTGCCTGATGTCCAGGACCTTCTCCTCCCAGGATGTTAAGTCAAGGGGAGGATGTGGGGGCCCACCGTCAGTCTTGTTGCTGGCTATCTGATGCCTGTCCACCATGGAACGGACCATCCCCCTGAGGTTGTTCCATCTCTTCCTGATGTCCTCCCTTGTGCATGTGTAAGTGCTGACTGCGTTGAACCTGTTGATGATCCTCAGCCATAACTCAGTTTTCCTGCATATCGATGTTTGCTCTACCTAGGCTCCATGATCTCGTCCACCATGACCCGCAACTCATTGTAGGTGAACCATGGGTGCTTCTGGTGTGACATGTTGTGGGGTTGGTATGTGGTATGCGTGTTGGGTGCAGTGCGGGGTGTGTTGTAATGTGGGGCTGTTTGGCTGTGGATGTTGGTGGGCTGTGGTGAAAATTTGTACAATGTGTGCAGTGTGATTGTCTTGTTTGTGTTTGGGGTGTGCTTTGTGTCGGATGTATCTGCTCGTATTTGTTGCTATAGATTTTGGGTGTGTATGTGGGGTTGTTACATGGTGGCATGTGAAGGTATGCATGGTGTGTGTTTGAGTTTTAGGTTTGGGATATTTGAACTGGCCAATGTGGTGTTGGCTACTTTCGGTGGTGCCTTTTCGCACCGCTGTGGTGCAAACCGCCAACTGTTTACCACCGCGCATGTACCGCTGTGCTGGAGTTTGCCTCTAAATATGACAGCCGGAATGGTGTTGGCATGGTGGGGCCGGCCGTTGTTCAGTCACTCTTTGCCCATGGATTGGCCTGGCAGTGTTGGTTTTGTGTCAGTTTTTGGGTGGTTTGTGATTCATGATCCAGCGGTCATTCTATTGCCACCACTGGCATCAGGATGTGTCATGTTGTATCAGCATGGAGGACCCTGTTGTGTTTCTGTAGCCTGGTACAGGAGGCCAACCAACTAGCCCTTGGAGTCACTCTAGTGGCCTGGGTTCAAAGTGTAGGTTCAGTCCTTATGCCTCAGGCAGCAGGGCTGTAGAGCAGTTCTTCTTGCAGGCAGACCTGCAGGACAGCAGAGCAGCAGGGCTGCCCTTCTTGCAACAGAGCAGCTAGGCAGTCTATCTTGCAGCAGAGCAGAAGGCCAGCAGAACAATCCTTTCTATGAGTCTTCGTCAGGTCCAGACATGGTCTGGAGAATTGGGTCTGAGGGTCTACTACTGATAGCCAGTACCCCTTTGAAGTGGGAGTAGCTTATAGTGTTTCCCTTTACAGAGGTGTCTTGAATTCCCTGGTCCCAGTTTGTCTCAGGAAACAATAGGGCCAGTGGGAATCTAGAAATTAGTAACAGTTCTGCCACCATCCTGCTGTTGGTGGCTCATCTTGAACATCTATTGTGATACTGTCTGGGAGGAATACACAAAGGGCAACTGCAAACTACATCTAGTATTGTGACCCGGAAACAGGTTGCAGGCACCAAACGTTTAGGGCAAGAAAATGCCAACTTTCTAAAACAACAAAAATCTAACTTTGCCATTAAAGAGGGGTTTAAATTACAATTCCTCAGCCACTAAACATGACTTTTCTACCAGCTCCCAATCAAGATCACATATGAAATTTAATAAGGTTATTAAATATTATCCCAAGGGAGAGGTACGGCTTCCAGTACTTGAAAACTAATTGAAGAGTTTTTACTACCGGGGCATATAAAACTTGGCCAACTTTTTAAATACACTGCACCCTGCCCTGTGAGCTGTTTTTCATTCTACCTTCGGGGTGACATATGTATTAACCAGGAAGGGTTAGACCTTACAAAAGATAAATTTTGTCAGGTCAAAATTGTGGTTTAATATTGCACACACAGGCTGCAATGGGGGGGCCTGAAACATGTTTTAACCTGTTCTGTGCCCAGGACGAAATGGTTACGTCCTGAGGCACAGTGCTGCCTCTAGGCACCAGGGATCATTTTTATTTTTATTTTTGTTATGTTTTCATTTTTTTAGGTGGGGAGCGACCCCTTAGGCAAGGGTCGCTCCCCTAGGGGGCAAATTATATTTAGGCCATTTCTTCCCCCCTTGGGGGCAGATTGGCCTATTTTGATGAGCCCAATCTGCCCCCAAGGTGGGTAGAAACCATTAGACACCAGGGAGTTTTTTTTTTTTTTGCGTGAATTTCACGCAAGGGGAGCGACCCCTTGGGCAAGGGTCGCTCCCAGGGGGGGCAGTTTTTTGGCAAGGCCTTTTCTGCCCCTATTTTTAGGCCGATCTGCCCCCAGAGGGGGCAGAAACCTCTAGGCACCAGGGATCATTTTTATTTTTATTTTTGTTATGTTTTCATTTTTTTAGGTGGGGAGCGACCCCTTAGGCAAGGGTCGCTCCCCTAGGGGGCAAATTATATTTAGGCCATTTCTTCCCCCCTTGGGGGCAGAGTGGCCTATTTTGATGAGGCCAATCTGCCCCCAAGGTGGGCAGAAACCATTAGACACCAGGGAGTTTTTTTTTTTTTTTTGCGTGAATTTCACGCAAGGGGAGCGACCCCTTGGGCAAGGGTCACTCCCAGGGGGGCATTTTTTTGGGAAGGCCTTTTCTGCCCCCCCCCCCGGGGGCAGATCGGCCTATTATGAGGGTCGCTCCCTGGGGGGGGAATTATTTTAGGCAGATCGGTCTATTGGTATTAGGCCGATCTGCCCCCGGGGGGGCAGAAACCTCTAGGCGCCAGGGCAATTAGTTTTTTTTTGTTTGTTTGTTTTTTTAGAGATGGGAGCGACCCATTAGGCAAGGGTCGCTCCCCTGGGGGACAAATTGTATTTAGACCATTTCTGCCCCCCCTGGGGGCAGATTGGCCCATTGTAGGTCAATCTGCCCCCAAGGGGGGCAGAAACCACTAGGCACCAGGGATCTTTTTTTGCGCCGTTACGCAAGGGGAGCGACCTTGTAGGCAAGGGTCGCTCCCCGGGGGTGGGGGGGCAAATTTATTTCAGGCCATTTCTGCCCCCCCTGGGGGCAGATCGGCCTATTGGTACTAGGCCGATCTGCCCCCGGGGGGGGGCAGAAACCTCTAGGCGCCAGGGCAAATAGTTTTTTTGTGTTTTTTTTTGTTTGTTTGTTTTTTTAGAGATGGGAGCGACCCATTAGGCAAGGGTCGCTCCCCTGGGGGGGCAAATTGTATTTAGACCATTTCTGCCCCCCCATGGGGGCAGATTGGCCGATTGTAGGTCAATCTGCCCCCAAGGGGGGCAGAAACCACTAGGCACCAGGGATCTTTTTTTTGCGCCGTCACGCAAGGGGAGTGACCTTGTAAGCAAGAGTCGCTCCCCGGAGGGGGTGGGGGGTCAAATTTATTTTAGGCCATTTCTGCCCCCCCTGGGGGCAGATCGGCCTATTGGTATTAGGTCGATCTGCCCCCAGGGGGGGCAGAAACCTCTAGGCGCCAGGGCAATTTTTTTTTTGGGGTTTTTTTTTTTTTTTTGTTTGTTTTTTTAGAGATGAGGAGCGACCCATCAGGCAAGGGTCGCTCTCCTGGGGGGCAAATTGTATTTAGACCATTTCTGCCCCCCTTGGGGGCAGATTGGCCGATTTTAGGTCAATCTGCCCCCAAGGGGGGCAGAAACCATTAGGCACCGGGGATTTGTTTTTTGGTGCCAATGTCACGCAGGGGGAGCGACCCTGTAGGCAAGGGTCGCTCCCGGGGGGCGGGGTTGGGGGGGGGAAATTTATTTTAGGCCATTTCTGCCCCCCCGGGAGCAGATCGGCCTATTATTAGGCCGATCTGCCCCCGGGGGGGGCAGAAACCTCTAGGCGCCAGGGCAATTTTTTTTTTGTGTTTTTTTTTTGTTTGTTTGTTTTTTTAGAGATGGGTAGGGACCCATCAGGCAAGGGTCGCTGCCCTGGGGGGCAAATTGTATTTAGACCATTTCTGCCCCCCTTGAAACCACTAGGCACCGGGGATTTGTTTTTTGGCGCCAATGTCACGCAGGGGGAGCGACCCCGTAGGCAAGGGTCGCTCCCGGGCAGGGGGGTTTGGGGGGGGTGGGGTTCAAATTTATTTTAGGGCATTTCTGCCCCCCCTGGGCCGGCTGAGCTAGAGGCCAAAATCCACAGGTACGTACTTTGCAAAAAACACCACTGTTTTCTGTGAAAAAATATGTTGTGTCCACGTTGTGTTTTGGGCCATTTCCTTTCGTGGGCGCTAGGCCTTCCCACAGAAGTGAGGTACCATTTTTATCGAGAGACTTAGGGGAACGCTGGGTGGAAGGAAATTTGTGGCTTCTCTCAGATTCCAGAACTTTGTGTCACCGAAATGAGAGGAAAAAGGGTTTTTTTGGCCAAATTTAGATGTTTGCAAAGGATTCTGGGTAACATAACCTGGTCAGAGCCCCACAAGTCACCCCATCTTGGATTCCCCTGGGTTTCTAGGTTTCAAAAATGCGCTGGTTTGCTAGGTTTCCAGGCCAAAATCCACAGGTAGGCATTGTTTTCTATGAAAAAATGTGATGTGTGCACGTTGTGTTTTGGGCCATTTCCTTTCATGGGAGCTAGTCCTACCCACACAAGTGAGGTAGGTTTCCTTAGGTGCCGGCTGAGCTAGAGGCCAATCTACAGGTAGGCACTTTGCAAAAAACACCTCTGTTTTCTTTAAAAAAATTGGATGTGTCCACGTTGCGCTTTGGGGCGTTTCCTGTCGCGGGCGCTAGGCCTACCCACACAAGTGAGGTAACATTTTTATCGGGAGACTTGGGGGAACGCTGGGTGGAAGGAAATTTGTGGCTCCTCTCAGATTCCAGAACTTTCTGCCACAGAAATGTGAGGAACATGTGTTTTTTAGCCAGCTTTTGAGGTTTGCAAAGGATTCTGGGTAACAGACCATGGTCAGAGCCCCACAAGTCACCCCATCTTGGATTCCCCTAGGTCTCTAGTTTTCAGAAATGCACAGGTTTGGTAGGTTTCCTTAGGTGCCGGCTGAGCTAGAGGCCAAAATCTACAGGTAGGCACTTTGCAAAAAACACCTCTGTTTTCTTTAAAAAAATTGGATGTGTCCACGTTGCGCTTTGGGGCGTTCCCTGTCGCGGGCGCTAGGCCTACCCAAACAAGTGAGGTATCATTTTTATCGGGAGACTTGGGGGAACGCTGGGTGGAAGGAAATTTGTGGCTCCTCTCATATTCCAGAACTTTCTGCCACAGAAATGTGAGGAACAGGTGTTTTTTTAGCCAAATTTTGAGGTTTGCAAAGGATTCTGGGTAACAGAACCTGGTCAGAGCCCCACAAGTCACCCCATCTTGGATTCCCCTAGGTCTCTAGTTTTCAGAAATGCACAGGTTTGGTAGGTTTCCCTAGGTGCCGGCTTAGCTAGAGGCCAAAATCTACAGGTAGGCACTTTGCAAAAAACACCTCTGTTTTCTTTCAAAAAATTGGATGTGTCCACGTTGCGCTTTGGGGCGTTTCCTGTCACAGGCGCTAGGCCTACCCACACAAGTGAGGTATCATTTTTATCGGGAGACTTGGGGGAACGCTGGGTGGAAGGAAATTTGTGGCTCCTCTCAGATTCCAGAACTTTCTGCCACAGAAATGTGAGGAACATGTGTTTTTTTAGCCAGCTTTTGAGGTTTGCAAAGGATTCTGGGTAACAGACCATGGTCAGAGCCCCACAAGTCACCCCATCTTGGATTCCCCTAGGTGTCTAGTTTTCAGAAATGCACAGGTTTGGTAGGTTTCCTTAGGTGCCGGCTGAGCTAGAGGCCAAAATCTACAGGTAGGCACTTTGCAAAAAACACCTCTGTTTTCTTTAAAAAAATTGGATGTGTCCACGTTGCGCTTTGGGGCGTTTCTTGTCACGGGCGCTAGGCCTACCCACACAAGTGAGGTATCATTTTTATCGGGAGACTTGGGGGAACGCTGGGTGGAAGGAAATTTGTGGCTCCTCTCATATTCCAGAACTTTCTGCCACAGAAATGTGAGGAACAGGTGTTTTTTTAGCCAAATTTTGAGGTTTGCAAAGGATTCTGGGTAACAGAACCTGGTCAGAGCCCCACAAGTCACCCCATCTTGGATTCCCCTAGGTCTCTAGTTTTCAGAAATGCACAGGTTTGGTAGGTTTCCCTAGGTGCCGGCTTAGCTAGAGGCCAAAATCTACAGGTAGGCACTTTGCAAAAAACACCTCTGTTTTCTTTCAAAAAATTGGATGTGTCCACGTTGCGCTTTGGGGCGTTTCCTGTCGCAGGCGCTAGGCCTACCCACACAAGTGAGGTATCATTTTTATCGGGAGACTTGGGGGAACACTGGGTGGAAGGAAATTTGTGGCTCCTCTCAGATTCCAGAACTTTCTGCCACAGAAATGTGAGGAACATGTGTTTTTTTAGCCAGCTTTTGAGGTTTGCAAAGGATTCTGGGTAACAGACCATGGTCAGAGCCCCACAAGTCACCCCATCTTGGATTCCCCTAGGTCTCTAGTTTTCAGAAATGCACAGGTTTGGTAGGTTTCCTTAGGTGCCGGCTGAGCTAGAGGCCAAAATCTACAGGTAGGCACTTTGCAAAAAACACCTCTGTTTTCTTTCAAAAAATTGGATGTGTCCACGTTGCGCTTTGGGGCGTTTCTTGTCACGGGCGCTAGGCCTACCCACACAAGTGAGGTATCATTTTTATCGGGAGACTTGGGGGAACGCTGGGTGGAAGGAAATTTGTGGCTCCTCTCAGATTCAAGAACTTTCTGCCACAGAAATGTGAGGAACATGTGTTTTTTTAGCCAAATTTTGAGGTTTGCAAAGGATTCTGGGTAGCAGAACCTGGTCAGAGCCCCACAAGTCACCCCATCTTGGATTCCCCTAGGTCTCTAGTTTTCAGAAATGCACAGGTTTGGCAGGTTTCCCTAGGTGCCGGCTGAGCTAGAGGCCAAAATCTACAGGTAGGCACTATGCAAAAAACACCTCTGTTTTCTTTAAAAAAATTGGATGTGTCCACGTTGCGCTTTGGGGCGTTTCCTGTCGCGGGCGCTAGGCCTACCCACACAAGTGAGGTATCATTTTTATCGGGAGACTTGGGGGAATGCTGGGTGGAAGGAAATTTGTGGCTCCTCTCAGATTCCAGAACTTTCTGCCACAGAAATGTGAGGAACATGTGTTTTTTTAGCCAAATTTTGAGGTTTGCAAAGGATTCTGGGTAACAGAACCTGGTCAGAGCCCCACAAGTCACCCCATCTTGGATTCCCCATAGTTCTATAGTTTTCAGAAATGCACAGGTTTGGTAGGTTTCCCTAGGTGCCGGCTGAGCTAGAGGCCAAAATCTACAGGTAGGCACTTTGCAAAAAACACCTCTTTTTTCTTTAAAAAAATGTGATGTGTCCACGTTTCGTTTTGGGGCGTTTCCTGTCGCGGGCGCTAGGCCTACCCACAAAAGTGAGGTTTCATTTTTATCGGGAGACGTGGGGGAACATAGATTAGCAAAACAAGTGTTATTGCCCCTTGTCTTTCTCTACATTTTTTCCTTCCAAATATAGGAGAGTGTGTAAAAAAGACATCTATTTGAGAAATGCCCTGTAATTCACGTGCTAATATGGTCACCCCGGAATTCAGAGATGTGCAAATAACCACTGCTCCTCAACACCTTATCTTGAGCCCTCTTTGGAAATACAAAGGTTTTCTTGATAGCTATTTTTTACTCTTTATATTTCAGCAAATGAATTGCTGTATACCCGGCATAGAATGAAAACGCACTGCAGGGTGCAGCTCATTTATTGGCTCTGGGTACCTAGGGTTCTTGATGAACCTACAAGCCCTATATATCCCCGCAACCAGAGGAGTCCAGCAGACGTAACGGTATATTGCTTTCGATAATCTGACATTGCAGGGAAAAGTTACAGAGTAAAACGTAGAGAAAAATTTATGTTTTTTTCACCTCAATTTCAATATTTTTCTTTTTCAGTTGTTATTTTCTATAGGAAACCCTTGTAGGATCGACACAAATGACCCCTTGCTGAATTCAGACTTTTGTCTACTTTTCAGAAATGTTTAGGTTTCTGGGATCCAGCATTGGTTTCATGCCCATTTCTGTCACTGACTGGAAGGAGGCTGAAAGCACAAAAATGGGGTATGTCCCTGTAAAATGCCACAATTGTGTTGAAAAATTGGGTTTTCTGATTCAAGTCTGCCTGTTCCTGAAAGCTGGGAAGCTGCTGAGTTTAGCACAGCAAACCCTTTGTTGATGCCATTTTCAGGGGAAAAACCACAAGCCTTCTTCTGCAGCCACTTTTTCCCATTTTTTTTAAAAAAACAACATTTTCACTGTATTTTGGCTAATTTCTTGGCCTCCTTCAGGGGAACCCACAAAGTCTGGGTACCTCTAGAATCCCTAGGATGTTGGAAAAAAGGACGCAAATTTGGCTTGGCTAGCGTATGTGGACAAAAAGTTATGAGGGCCTAAGCGCGAACTGCCCCAAATAGCCAAAAACAGGCTTGGCACAGGAGGGGGAAAAGGCCTGGCAGCGAAGGGGTTAAAGAATACATAAGTGAGTAACAGAATGAGTGCTGCAGACCTACTCATATCATTTAATTTACAAACCTTGGGTACATGGGGTACCACTTTACTAAGGCCTTACTTATAAATTAAATGTGCCAATGGGGTATAAGACAATTTCACTATGATTAAGGGAGAGAGCACACATTTTAGCATTGGTTATCAGTGGTAAAAGGCACGGATGTCTAAAAACCAACAAAACATTCACAAAAAAGGAGAGGGAAGGTAAGGAGTGATCCTGCAAAGAGGGTCAGGACAAACAATATCATGCCATATCATGGCATATCTTATCATATAATGATATGATATATTTTGATAAGATATAATACTATACAATATGATAGAATATAAAATATTAAATGCTATCCCATACTATGCTATTTTATATCATATCATATTATATCATAACTCCACAAGCAGTCTTTGGATCATCGGGAAGACTATTTTAGTAGGAGGGGAAGATGACAGCGCTGGTATGAGGAGCATCATCACTTGGCTCCCTTATGCTGTTGCTCTATTGAGAACTAGCAGTACAAATATGTCTTGAAGGTGTCAAGAAACACTTGTATAAGCAAAATATTAGTGTACTAGTAAACTAAGTTTGTGAAAATTAGAAATGAGATAGTAAACAGTGAGGGGTTGCTGGAAATAATTGATGAGCAGTCTTTCAAATGGTGCTCAAAAATACATTCTGGTGCCAGTCTTCATTGCAGTGCATCAAATTTGGGAATGTTACTGACCAAATCTTTTTCCAATCAAGGCATTGACCATCAATGTTCTTTTGGTCTTTGAGAGCGTTCTGAGAAAGTAGCATTTCATAAGGTGCTCTGTCGGTGTAAGATGCCTTTTATCTCCTGATCTTTACTGGCTCTGTTGGCCATATGGCTTCTGGGCTCATCAGCAGCAGTGATGAAATCTCCTTAGGAGGTAACAGTGAAACATTTCTATTCCACAATGATGTATAGAAATCAGAGAAGTTTTTGGGAACTAAAATCTCATGTCAGGGAAACCTTAAATCACAGTAAAACTTTGAGAATTCTGAAATAGGTTTGTCATCAATGTTAGACCTGCTGCTGCTCCTCCAAAGAACTTCACATAGCACACTAGAAACTATGGTCTTGAACAATAATATTTTAAAGGTACACAGCAATTTATCAAGATCAATAGACAATGAGTTAAAAGGCATTAACAGCTTTATATCCTCTGTGGTAATGCTTATAATAGGTCCTAGTTTGGCCCCAATTGGAGAAACACCAGGGGGAAACAAAGGTGGGCTCATGGTGAGGTGGAGGCCATGGAAGTGAATCAGTCTATATTTATCTCAAGAAAACCCATGCTTATTAGAAGGAGCGGTCCTTTCCCAGATTGCAGACGAATAAAATGACCTTTAAGGAGCAGTTGTTTACCTGTAAAAGCCATAAGAAAGAGTGTAGCCTGTAACAAGAAAACTGAAAGGAAGAATAAAGGAATTTTCGAGAATAGAGCACAGGGAAAATGGGTCCTTTAGGTTGCGGGTTAGAATCATCTTGGAAAGCAAGGGGAGCAATGAATAAAAGGGAAATAAAGGTGCTTTTACATAATAATTATAATAATAGAGTAATAGTATCAGAGTTTGTAAGACAGGGAAGGGCCAAGAAGTTTAGTGATGAAAAATGTCTCAATCTACGAAAGAGAAAATGTGATGCAGAGCCTGAACTAGGGGTATGGTCTACCAGTTTACCAAAGGGAATCAAAAAAATAAGGCCACTACAAAAAGGTGGCTTGTATCAGTCTAAAGTAACGAGCAAAGAGAATCCCCTGCTACCTTAATTTGACACCCTATAGTCAGATAAAACAAAATGAAAATGGAGGCTCTGAAATAGATCTGAAATAGGCGGTAAAATTAACAGCTCCACCTAGGGCACAGGCCGCATCCGCCTAACACTCGACACCTCTTAACGCCCCATGAGTAGTAAGTGCCTAGTGTACTCACCGGCTCGTTGTTGCTGAGCCGCTGGTCTGCCAAGCCACTGGGCCACTGAACATTCTGGCTGTGAGCTAGGAACCAATATTGCTCCTGTGGTCTCTCCCCCTACACGGTGTCCAGCGGCTCCACAGTACTCCCACAGCTCCACAATCCACTCAGCAGTTGGTGCATAGCGGCTCTTGACAGCACGTCCCATCACCTTCTCCTCTTTGTCCCCTGCGATTTACTGCTATTGGCCTGCTGCCCCAGAGTGTGAGGAGGGTGGAGTACGGCACCTGGAGTACAGGCACATGGAATAAGGAGCAGGAAGGCCACCACACCAGCATTCAGTCAACTTTCCAGCTGCCTATATTATTATTACAAATTGGAAAGTGTTTTGTTGAGTATTGCGGGGCTGTTGTGGTGGGCTAGGCTGCTACAGCTCGCTGTTGCCCTGCTCAAACCACAACAGACCTGCTGTACCAGTCAGCTGTGGAGATCATCACACTCGGTGGGTAGGGCTATTGTTGTTGCCGGCCTGTGCTGTGCAGCTGTTCGCCACCTTTCTTTGTTGACAGGGGCACATGAGAGTATAACCTGTTCTGCTCCCCATTTGAAACCAAGTCATGGCCCTTCTGCTGCCATTTATATCCACCGTACCCTGGCTAAGCAAGGAGATGAAAGATAAAACAATATTTTAGTTTTATCTTTCATCTACTGGCTCAGCCAGCACTGTGTTCAGGGTGGGCTGGGCTGTGGGGGGTGGGGGAGGGATAGAAGGGAAAGTGTACTAAGTGCGCATGTGTGTTCGGCGGCTGGCACAGACCCCAGGCTTCTGTCTGAGCGGCACTCTGAGCCACTCAGACCAATCCTGACGCTGCTTACATGCTACGTTTAGCATGTAAGCAGCACCAGGTTTGCTGGAGAACCTGTGCTGGTGTGCTGGGACACCACAAGAGGACCAGAGGGGAAGAGCGGCAGGAGGCAGCGGTAATGACGGGAAAAAAAGTATGTTTTAAAAAAAAATATTTTATTATTTAAGAAACACCACCATGAAGCAGACCTTCTCCCTCTGGATGTGAAAGTTTACTGGTTTAAATTCAAGAAATAGGTGTGTAATGAGAAGGGAATGATGTAAAACTGTGTTGCAGGGCTACTTTGTCCAAAATAGCAAGGATTATTCTAGCAAATGGAAAGAGCACAACCTACAGCTCCTCTGTTTCCTCTTTAAACATGAGATATGCCATAATGAAATTCTATATCTCAGGTTGTCTCTGAAGCACCATTGCCATCATGTTTCATTTCTCACCTATTAAAACATAACCTCAAATGGGCAACCTGGAAATATGATGTAAAATGTGGGATTGTCATGTGCAATGGTTCTCTCTGAGGGTTTAGCGGTGATGCAAGGAGATTCACCTTACCAGATGTAAGGGATTATCAATCCTTGAATCTGTGTAAGCACTTCGGCCCTCATTACGACCCTGGCAGTTGGTGTTAAAGTGGCAGTAATACCGCCAACATGCCAGCGGTAACTACTGCCAAATTATGACCATGGTGGAAAGATCTTCAAAAGACAGCCAATGTACCACACTGACCGCCAGGGCGGAAACAACAGTTACCACGGCAGTAGCCGCCTACAGCCAGTTGGAAGCCAATGTTCCGCCAACCATATTATGACCCAGGAAACTGCCACCTTTTCCGGGGAGGTCCCAACGACATCAGAAGCCTAGTGGACACTGAGCTCAGAAGGGAAAGGACTCACCACTGGAGACACAGGGAACAATCATGCCGCCATGGAGCCTGAACTGCATGTCTTCCCCATGATCTTCTACATTCTGCACCAACACGAACACCAACGCCGGCGAAGATGATGACAGTGAGTACAGCCGCCTAGCACACAAGGGATGGGGAGGAAAAAGAGAGTGACAAACACACGCACCACACATACCCTCCCAACATCATACACACAATCAGCTGCATTACAAAAACAATTTTACCCCGTAACTTGAATGAATAATGCAAGGACAAAATTATTTTGCAAAAGTGAATGTAATGAGATCAACACTGCATGAAAAATAAGTTAGGCAAGATAATAGATATATACATATGTACAGGAAAACGGACACAGCCCAGTCCACTATTTGCATAGTCCACATGACCACAGGCCAAAGTTGATGGCCACACATCTCACCTGCTTCAACACGGAGAGAACACTGCAGGGGCATCAGTTGGTAACTAGGCAGGCACCTCAGGGGGACAGGGGTACCTCAGCTGGTAGATGTTACAAGACCACTGGTTCTGGAGGGGGCAACATGCCCTGTGCTTAGTCCTGTGGAGTGCAAGCGCCACAGTCTCTCATGTGGGTGTCTCACCCACTGGTTCTTGAGGGGGCATCGTGCCCTGTTCTTGATCCTGGGGAATGTTGGGCATGTGAGTGTCTTACCCACTGGTTCTGGAGGGGATATTGCTCCCTGGACAAGTGTGGCACAATGGTTGGAGCTGCAGATCCTGATGCAGAGCTCTAGCCCGGGACCAGGGTTCAATTCCCGCCTCGGCGAGTCTTGGGCTCAATTCCCTTAGATCAGATCATTCTTGCCTTGGTGCCTAACCTAATTAATGGGTCCCACTCTGTAACTCTGGGCAATAGCTTGCTTAATCTCCATAACGGCCCTGACAGCTCTTGGATTCCTGGCTTCACCATGGGGATAGCCCAGGAGTGGGTGCCTCACTGGGAAAAGCCAGGAGGGGTTCCACAGCGGTATGCGTACAGCACCTTGAGACCCTAACGGGTGAGTAGTGCGCTATACAAGTGCAAAGTTTACATTTTTTTTACAGTTCTTGACCCTGGGGAGTGTTGGGCATGTGGGTGTCTTACCCACTAGTTCTAGAGGGGGTATCATGCCCTGTTCTTGACCCTGGGGAGTGTTGGGCATGTGGGTATCTTACCCACTGGTTCTGGAGGGGGGATCGTGCCCTGTTCTAGGTCCTGGGGTGTGATGGACCACAGTCTCTCGAGTGGGTGTCTTGCCCCTGGTTCTGGAGGGGGCATTGTGGCCTGATCTTGATCATAGGGAGTGTTGGGCATGTGGGTGTCTTACCCACTGGTTCTAGAGGGGGCATCATGCCCTGTTCTGGGTCCTGGGGTGTGATGGGCCACAGTCTCTCGAGTGAGTGTCTTGCCCACTGGTTCTGGAGGAGGCAAAATGCCCTGTGCTCTTGATCCTGGGGAGTGCAAGGTCACAGTCTCTCAGGTGGGTGTCATACCCACTGTCTTTGCAGGGGGCAGGCTGCACAGCAGCCCATTGAGGCAGGATTACATACTGTCTACTGGCGGTGACGGCTGCTCAGTGGTGGTGCTGCTGCTGGTGGGGGGAGGATCCTGCCCATCCCCTACAACCTCGGACAGATGCAAAACCTTAGTTGGTGGTGTCGGTCCGTCACAGTTCCTGCCCCAGGCTACTTGGTCTTCCTGCCTGCTGGAGCAGGCTCCTTGCTCTTCCTGGCATCAGGGGCAGGCTCCTTTTCCTTCTTGACTACTGTTGTGGGCTCTTTTGTCTTCCTGGCAGCTGGGGCAGGCTCTTTTCACCTTTTTGCCTGCTGGTGCAGGCTCCTTTGTCTTCCTGGCTGGAGGGGTAGGCGCCTTTCCCTTCTTGCCTGCTGGTGCAGGCACCTTGGTCTTTCTGGCAGCTGGGGCAGGCTCCTTTCTCTTGAGGCTGCCTGGTGCAGACTCCTTTACCTTCAGGACATGTGGCCTGGATCCTTTTCCACCACGAGTGGGTGTGGTGACGACTGGGCCCATGGACTGTGTGGCTGAGGTGATTGGCTGGGTTCTTCCTACCCTGCCCAAATGTGCAGGATGGGGGAAGGGTGAGGTAAGAGGTCAATGGTGGATAGGAACAAAACTTTAGGGACATTGGGGTGGGAAGAGGGAGAAGCAATGGGATTGGAGGAAGAGTGAGTGGTTGTTGGAGGTGTCTGTCTGCTGATTTTGGGTGCAGGTGCATGGGCTGTATGCTGTTGTGAGGTGGATGGCTATTGGGTGTCTGTGTGCTTGTGTTTGTGTACTTTAGGAGGGTGGGGGACAGGAACAGTGGGAGAGAACACAGGAGACGTGTGCATGGCTGTTGCGGAGGTGTCTGCCAGTGAGGTGTGTGTTCTGCTTGATGTGGTGATGCTAGTAGTGGATGATGATGTAGTGCATGCAGGTGTGAGTGTGGATGGAACTGGGTGGGAAGTGGTGGAGGAGGAGGGGGAGGCAGTGGAATAGTGGATGTTGGTGTGTCTGCATCTGGATGGTGTTTGTGTGAGTGCCTGTGGGATGAAGTGTGGTGCTTGTAGTTGCCTGTACCACTCTTGTGTTTTGTCTTGTGTGCATGTTTATCTGCCTGTGTGCTGGGGTTGGGTTGGGGTTGAGGAGAATGGGACTGGGGAGTGGAAGTTGGAGGGGGGAGGGTAGAAACAGGGACAACGGCTGCCATCAGAGAGGAGGCCAGAGCCTGTATCGATCTCTGTTGGGCCACCAATCCAGTGTGAATGCCCTTCAGCAATGCATTAGTTTGTTGCATCTGGGCTGCCAGCCCCTGGATGGCATTCACAATGGTTGACTGCCCTACAGAGATGGATCTCAAGAGGTCAAGAGCCTCCTCACTCAGGGCAGCAGGACTAACTGGGGCAGGACCTGAGGTGCCTGGGGCAAAGGAGATGCCCACCCTCCTGGGTGAGCAGGCACAGGCATATCGGTGAGGGGCTGTTGGGAGGGTGGTGCTGGTATGGGGGGGTGGCGGCTGTACCTGTAGCTGGGGTGGTCACAGAATTGTCCGCCACCACCAGGGAACTTCCATTGTAGGAGGTATCTGTGTCAGAACTGTCCCCTCCAGTGTCCACCATGGTGTTCCCCTCTCCCCCGTCCCACTGATGCCCTCAGCGTCGGTGGACTCTGCCTCCTGGGTCTTGTGGGATGCAGCTCCCTCCATCGCCGGTGCCTCTGCTCCTCCGCCAGATAATACTAATGCACACAAGGACACAATGACAAAACCAAATGGGGGGAAGAGACAAAGGATACACTTGTTCAATGGCTGCACCAACACCACCATTGGCATACAGAGCACCCTCACACATAGGGAACAGCCCTACACAATATGCCATAGCACTAGCAGAGAAATAGTTAGCAGCCAAACATGGGGAGAGGAACACGCCACCAAATGGAGCACACCTGGAACCCACGCAGCCCTGACCAGTTGTGGATGCCTGCGAGCTAGGTAGCAAGATTATCCCTTCTGAACCCTAGCCACCACGAGACCTATGCTGCAATGTCAGGCCTGGCCTAGGGGCATCCACTGAAACACAACCCCCACCCGGATACCTCCCTACCATGCGTAAGTTGTGATGATGGGCTCTGTACTCACCCGCTTGCGTCTGCTGTGATTCCCTCAAGCGCCCATCCAGCTGAGGATAGGCCACCACCAGTATGCAGGCCATCAGAATTCGACGGGCACCCCTTCCTTGTTGGGAGACCATCCCCAGCTGGGCCTCTGCCGTCTTCCGTGCCCAGCATCTCAGGTCCTCCCACTTTTGCGACAGTGGGTGCTCTGCCTGCCATAGTCCCCAGGGTCCGCACCTCCTTGGCGATGGCACTCCATGTACCCTTCTTTTGATGGGTGCTGACCTGCAGAGGCAATACACTCAGGAACATTTAATTACACAAACAGTCCTGCCTGTTACACATATGGCCCACCATACCTCTTCACATTACCATTTCAACACACATGGCCCAGCACACAACCTGTATGCTGCCCAGAGGATATCCATCCACCCTCTTACATGAGGACTTCACACACACCACTCCCTGCATTCATGCCTCATGCATCGTGCTGTTGGTCTGGAGGCACATGCAGCAGTCCATACTGGGGTAGGACCCCATCCACCAGTCCCTCCAACTCCTCCGAAGTGAAGGCTGGGGTCCTTTCCCCGGTCACACCGGCCATGGTAGGTTCCAGACACAGGTCACAGCAGCATGCAGTGTAGGTCCTCTACTGTGGAAGATCAGGGAGCAAGTGAGGGATCAGTTAAAAAATGGCAGTCACGTCCACGGTGGTGCATGCCATCACCACCAGCATAGATCCCCATTGGCCACCGTAACCGATAAGGCCCAATGCTAACCAATGAGGAGTTGCACAGCGGCTCCTGACCTCCTCCCGCAACGGCGCACAACGTCAGCAGAATTCACTCACTTCCACCTGTTCTTCCACACAGGACAGGAGGACGCCATTTGGGGGGGGGAGGGCTAGCCAGGTCCCCAGTGCTCATAACTTGTGCCCTGTATGTGTTCCCTGTGTGGTGCCTAACTGTATCACTAAGGCTCTGCTAACCAGAACCTCAGTCTTCATGCTCTCTCTGCTTTTAAAATTGTCACTGCAGGCTAGTGACTATTTTCACTAATTCTGATTGGCACACTGGAGAACCCTTATAATTCCCTAGTATATGGTACCTAGGTAACCAGGGGATTGGGGTTCCAGGAGATCCCTATGGGCTGCATCATTTCTTTTGCCACCCATAGGGAGCTCAGACAATTCTTACACAGGACTGCCACTGCATTTTACACTGCACTTAAGTAACTTATAAGTCACCTATATGTATAACCCTCACTTAGTGAAGGTTAGGTGAAAAGTTACTAATTGTGAGGGCACCCTGGCACTAGCCAAGGTGCCCCCACATTGTTCAGGGCAATTTCCCCAGACTTTGTGAGTGTGGGGACACCATTACACGTGTGAACTACATATAGGTTAAATACCTATGTGCAGCTTCACAATGGTAACTCCTAACATGGCCATGTAACATGTCTAAGATCATGGAATTGTTCCCACAAGCCAAATTTGGTATTGGGGTGCCTAATCCCAAGCATCCCCAGGGCTCCAGCATGGACCCCGGGTACTGCCAAAATAGCTCTCTGGGGTTTTCTCTGCAGCTACCCTTACTGCCAACCCTCAGACAGGTTTCTGCCCCCCTGGGGCCTGGGCAGCCCAGTTCCAGGAAGGCAGAACAAAGGATTTCCTCTGAGAGAGGGTGTTACACCCTCTCCCTTTGGAAATAGGTGTTAAGGGCCTGAGAGGAGTAGCCTCTCCTGGTTTCTGGAAATGCTTTGAAGGGCACAGATGGTGCCCTCCTTGCATAAACCAGTCTACACTGGTTCAGGGATCCCCCAGCCCCTGCTCCGACACAAAACTGGACAAAGGAAAGTAGTGTGGCCACTCCCCTGTCCAGTACCATCCCAGGGGTGGTGTCCAGAGCTCCTTCAGTGTGTCCCAGACCTCTGCCATCTTGAATGCAGAGGTGTGAGGGCACAATGGAGACCTCTGAGTGGCCAGTGACAGCAGGTGACATCAGATACCCCTCCTGATAGGCTCTTACCTGGTTAGGTAGCCACTCATCCTCTGAGGGCTATTTAGGGTCTCTCCTGTGGGTTTCTCGTCAGATAACGAATGCAAGAGCTCACCAGAATTCCTCTGCACTTCTCTCTTCAACTTCTGCCAAGGATCGACTGCTGACTGCTCCAGGACACCTGCAAAACCGCAACAAAGTATAAAGAGGACTACCAGCAACATTGTAGCACCTAATCCTGCTGGCTTTCTCGACTGTTCCCTGGTGGTGCATGCTCTGAGGGCTCTCTGCCTTCACCCTGCACTGGAAGCCAAGAAAACATCTCCAGTGGGTCGACAGAATCCTCCCCCTGCTAACGCAGGCACCAAACTTCTGCATCACCGGTCCTCTGGGTCCCCTCTCATCTTGACAAGCTTGGTCCCTGGAACACAGGAGCTGGATCCAAGCAACCACAATAGTCCAATGGTCCTTCTGTCCAAATTTGGTGGAGGTAAGTCCTTGCCTCCCCACGCCAGACAGTAATCCTGTGTACTGCGTGATCTGCAGCTGCTAGGGCTTCTGTGCACTCTTGCAAGGATTCCTTTGTGCACAGCCTAGCCAAGGTCCCTAGCACTCTGTCCTGCATTGCTCAACTTGCTGAGTTGACCACCGACTTTGTGGGGCCCTCTTTTGTTGTGCTGAGACAACTGCCATGCTCAGATTTCTTGAACGCCTGTTCAAGTGCTTCTGTGGGTGCTGACTGCTTTTGCGTGGGCTCTCTCTGTTGCTGAGCACCACCTCTGTCTCCTCCTTCAAGGGGCAACCTCCTGGTCCTTCCTGGGCCCTGGCAGCACCCGATATCTTCAACTGCGACTCTTGCAGCTATCAAGGCTTGTTCACAGTCTTTCTGCATGAAAAAAACACTGCATCCTCTAGCACGCCGTGGGACATCTTCTGACCAAAGGAGAAGTTCCTGGCACCTTCCGTTGTTGCAGAATCTTTGCCTTCTTCCACCCTGAGGCAGACCTTTTGGACCTTCATCCAGGGTTTAGTGGCGCTCCTGCCCCCCCCGGACACTTGAGTGACTCTTGGACTTGGTCCCCTTTCTTTACAGGTCCTAAGGTCCAGGAATCCATCTTCAGTGCTTTGCAGTCAGTTGTTGTCTTTGCAGAACCCCCTATCTCAACGTTATTGTCTTTCTGGGGTAGTGGGGTAACTTTACTCCTACTTTTCGGGGTCTTGGGGTGGGGTATCTTGGACACCCTTAGTGTTTTCTTACACTCCCAGCGACCCTCTACACACTACACTAGGCCTGGGGTCCATTCGTGGTTCGCATTCCACTTTTGAAGTATATGTTTGGGTTGCCCATAGGCCTATTGTGTCCTATTGCATTCTATTGTGTTCTACAGTGTTTTCACTACTTTTTTAACTGTTTACTTACCTGGTTTTGGTTTGTGTGTATATTTTGTGTATATTATTATTCCTAAGGGAGTATATCCTCTGAGATACTTTTGGCATATTGTCACAAAAATAAAGTACCTTTATTGTTAGTAACTCTGAGTATTGTGTTGTCTTGTGATATAGTGCTATATGATATAAGTGGTATAGTAGGAGCTTTGCATGTCTCCTAGTTCAGCCTAAGCTGCTCTGCTATAGCTACCTCTATCAGCCTATGCTGCTAGAACACTACTAATTTACTAACAAGGGATAACTGGACCTGGCACAAGTTGTAAGTACCGCAAGGTACCCACTATAAGCCAGGCCAGCCTCCTACACAGGCCACGGAAAATATCTGTGTCACTGGTGAAATTAGGACATACTGGGCAAATCACACTGACCCATTACAAGTTAACAGCATGCAAAGTTCTATTGTAGCTCCATTGTTCAGTTTGTGACCAGCTCCTCACTCTTTTGCCTCACTGATTTCTACTGCTGCAGATAAATAGGAGATGGAGACATACCCCCGTGTACAGACCCCTGGTTGACTTGGCAACACTGGAGGACAGGCACATAATACTCACCTACAGACTTCCCAGGGCCACAATCACAGAGCTGTGTGCCCAATTGGAGCCTGACCTGTTATCTGTGATCCGTCAGCCCACTGGGATCTCCCCTCTTGTGGAAATTCTATTAGTGCTCCATTTCCTGGCAACTGGTTCTTTCCAAATGACAGCGGGCTTGGCAGCAGAAATGTCACAGCCAATGTTCTCAACAGTGCTGACAAGAGTGCTTTCTGCCCTGATTAAACACATGTGCAGCTACATTGTTTTCCCCCAGGTCGAAGATTTGGCCACAGCGAAGGCCGAGTTCCGAGGAATAGCAGCATCCCAAATGTGATGGGCCAACTACAGAGCCACATGTTGTGGCTAATAGGTGAGCCCTGGTTACCACCTAGTCTATGTTGTTGTATGCCTATGGTGTTGGTCATATAAGATAGTGTGTGGCTAAATGTTGTCCTTCAGGTGACTCTGGTTACCCCAATCTCTCATGGTGGCTGACCCCTGTGGGGAATGCCAGGACAGTAGAAGAACGTTATAATGAGGCACCTGGGTGAACCAGAAGGTTAATTGAAAGGAACTTTGGCCTCCTGAAGGCCAGGTTCGGTGCCTCCATCTGACAGGTGGATCTTTGTGCTACTCACCCAAGAAGGTCTGCCAGATGATGGTGGAATTCTGCATGTTGCATAACCTGGCACTCAGACGCAATGTCCCATTCCTGCAGGAAGAGGAGGCTGGAGAAGCCCGTGTGCCAGCAGTGGACCCTGTGTACATTGAGGATGAGGAGGCAGAGGATGAGGATGAGGACAACAGAACATCAGTGATAAGACAATACTTCCCATGACACAGATAGGACAGTGTTACTTCACATTTCAATGACATTTTTTTGACTTTTTGTGGCACTGGCATGCTGTTATTTCCCACATCTATGCTCATTTATTGTTCCCTCTGGCAATTCATTTTCCAGACGTTGGTGACCTGACATATACTTCTGGTGTGATCACTGTAGCCAGCTACAGGTCATTAATCTATGCTCATTTTCTGTACAGTTGAATTGCAATGTTTGTACCTGTTTCAATGAATACATAATTGATATACATGACATACTCCAAAGTTATTTTTTTTCCAAGTGTCAAATTATAGAGGGGCAAGTGCAATGGGATGGAGTGATGATGGAGGAAAGTCCAGGGTATTGTTCCAGTCTGTTTGTAGCACAGGTGCATTGTCCAAGGGGACATAGGAAGGGGAGCAATGGCAGTTCAAGGAGGACTCTGAGTGGCCAGTGCCAGCAGGTGACGTCAGAGACCCCTGCTGATAGGTCCATACCTGATAAAGAAGCCAATCCCCCTCTCAGGGCTATTTAGGGTCTCTCCTGTGGGTTCTCTTCAAATTCTGCTTGCAAGTTTCCTTCAGGAATCCTCTGCAACAACTTCAGACTCTTCTGACCTTGGATCAACCGCAGCCTGCTCCAAGAAATGCTGTAACTGCAACAAAGTGTCTACAAGAGACACTTTTCTTCAGCGACCTCAGCTCCAAGTCAGCAACTGCAACAGTTTCCATGGTGTGCATGATCTGGTGACTCCCCGTCTTCATCATTCTGCGCCAGAAGGACCCAAAAAATCTCCTGTGGAGTGATGGAGTCACTCCCTTGCTCCAAGCAGGCACCTTCCAAGGTGACGACAAGTACCCTGGGACTCCTCTCACGCCAACAAGCGTTAGAGTTTTGAGGTAATATCCACATTTTATTAACAGCTACTCTTCCTATCCAAGAGAGCTGCTTTGTATACCACAACTGGAAGTCCTATTCTGTCTCCTTAATGAATCTAGAGTAATTAAAGTTGATCATATACGTAGTACTTCGGTCAATATTGAACCACACCTATTCTAATTCCCATAGTAGAGCAATACTCTGGATTAATTCTGCTTGGCACAGAGGGGATTTCAACAATACAGGTGTGCCTCTGATTTGTTTATATTGAGTTCAAAACTGAAGATCTTTTGGAAAGAATGTAATTGTTGCAGAACCAAAAGAACAGAAGCCAAAGTGTCTGTCATTGAGATCATTACATTCATGTGCAAACATAGTAAGTTTGAAGATATCTTTTCTTAAGGTGACTAGCTTAATATCTTCTCTATCACTGACTGTCAGAGCAAAGGTTTTCTAAAGTAAGACCAAAAATTAATGGTGACAAAGAGCATCCGTGTCTGGTCAACCTCTCTAATATGATAGTCTATGAAAATGTCCCATATTCTCATACCTTGGCTCTAGGTTTTTTGTAGTTCACTCCTGTCTTACAGGTCCAATCAACTCTGTGAAACAGCTTTTCAACATTCAATGACAGTAACAAGAAATTCTTTCTTGTTCTTTGTGTGTTCTTGATTATATGTAGCATCTTTATAGTGTTGCAACATGTTGCCGTCACAGAATAAAACCAGACTGATCTGCCATCATCAAGTCTGGTAGAAGGGAAACCACCATGCTGCCAAAGTATTCACGAGGAGCTTAATTTAGAGAGTTATCAGAGAAATGGGCCTACATAAGGCACAGACAGTTGGGCCCTTTTCCAACTTAGGTATAACCACATTTGCACATTGAAGCTCCACATCTACCATCTTGTTAAAGAGTGTAGCCAGAACTAGTGTTATCTTTCTAGAGTAGAAATGAGCTATGTATAGATCCAGGCTCTGGGATTTTCCCAGATTAAGCTTAGGTATTGCTGTTATGACTTACTCAGTTGTTACATACTCTTCCAGGGCATCACATGTCTCTCTAGGTACTGACTTTTAAAGTTGCTCTTGGAGGTAGTGTGTCACATGTTCAGAGTTTGTCTTTTCCCTGATGTAATGTCTTGTGAGTTGCGATGACAGGACTCTTTTGTTTCCTGATAGACTATGTAGAACTTTGATATATGTGTCCAGGTGTGGTGAATTGATTCCATGTTTAGAATGTTGAGTTTACAGTTACACGCAGAGGAATAAAGACATGGAAGACCAGGCTGTGTGTGTGGCTTATTCATTTACGTGTACCCAGGATAGAGTGGATGTTACAACTGGTGATGAGATAGGGGCTGTGCAACCCAAAGATCAACAGTGTTCTCCCAAAGAGTTTGCTGTGATTCAGGAAACTGCTCATGTGTGCCACACATGCCTCAGTCGAAATGAAGATCAACATTTGGCGTATGTGGAGTCAAAGCGCCACACCAGCCAGTGTGAAGATTTTGAAAATAACAAAAGTTGCATTGAGAAGTTACTCATCATTGACCAGAAACGTGCTAGTAAAGCCGTGAAAGATGTACTGCGCCACTACCAAACACTGAGCTATAAATCATAGAGTATGATGACACTAAAGGCAGAAG
Source organism: Pleurodeles waltl (assembly GCF_031143425.1). Lineage (NCBI taxonomy): Eukaryota > Metazoa > Chordata > Amphibia > Caudata > Salamandridae > Pleurodeles > Pleurodeles waltl. The sequence goes on along the minus strand of NC_090445.1, from coordinate 295,569,820 downwards.
AAAACAAATGCAATGCAAAGAAGTGAGGACAATTTCTTAAATTTGTCATTTAAGAAACAAAGCTGTTACTCACCGCTAAAGAGACAGTGCCTCTCAGCTAGAGAGCAGATGTGACAAACCATGTGTTAGCACTCACCTACTGCTTCACAATGTGCTCAGAATGAGTCAGTTATGAACATGAACAAGAAGCAGAAACACAAAACTGAAGGACACAAAGTGATGTCTCTCAAGAAAAAGAAGCTGTGCTTCAGCTGCATAATTTTGTTTACACAAGATGGTAGATGTCCAGCCATTGGACAAGTATGCTGTGGCTGCATTTTGTAATGGTAATGGTTTTCAGGGCCCATTTACAAGAGCTGATGCATCGTTGTTTTGTAGTAATGCTTCAAAATAAGTAGCTACATCAATGTTAAATGCCATAGACGTGCATGTATTTACGCTACAGCACATGATGGCATAAAGTCCAAGATACAGTAAAAAAAGACATGGTTTCGTAATGGGAACTGGCTCATCTGGAGCGAAAGTGATGCCAGGCAGGCCTGATGCATGTAATGCTACACAAACCACCTTTCTGTCACTTTTCAGGTGTGAGAGGTGTCAAAAAAACTACAAAACATTATGCTTCTGGTAAACAAAAAAGGTATGGTTCATATCAGGCAGCCATGGAGCAGAGAGAAGAAGCCAGGGAAACAATTCCAATAACCCCAGCACCGGCCAGGATGTCTGGTCAGACTCCCAGGGGAAGAGGAATAGGAAGTGCAATTTCAGTGAGGAGGAGAATGACATCTTGATCACTAAGGTGACAGAGCACCAACACCAGCTCTTTGTCACCTCTAAATTGTCACTAGGGAAGAAAGAGGCCATTTGCTAGTCCTTAGTGGAGAAGATGAACAGCATGGGACAAGCGAAGAGGACGGTCACCGACTGTAAGAAATTGTGGCATGACTACCAACACCGGATTAGAAACTGGCCATCAACCTGAAGGCAGCCAAGCAGACCAGAGGAGGAAGCCCAGTGCCCCAGGGGGAGATGGATGCCTTGGAGGAGTGGGTGGAAGATTTCATCCCAGAGGAGTTGGTAGCTGGAGTAACAGGGCAGGACAGTTCTGCCCACGAGGACCAACCAGAGCCAAGGGGTAATTAACAACAAAGGGCAATGTGGGCAAAAAGGTTATGTTTTGCAGTGCAGCTAGCTATGTCCCAGCGCTCCACTGCACTGTATACACGTCAAAGGGCAGAAATCTGGCTCATGTCCCTTTAAATGTCACAGAAATGTTAGGAATGGGGGTTCTGGATGGCTAGAGTATGCACCTCAGCCAGGCAGACTCCACCATTCTAGTCAGTTACTCACTAGTCAGTGTGTGTGTATATATATATATATATATATATATATATATATATATATATATAAATATTTATTATTGTGTATAACATAAACCAAAATGACAGTACTTATAAGTATTGTGCGCACTATGGAGTCCTGAGTCAGTACTCATCATCTTGGCTAGGCGAGAATTAAAATGCCATACATCACAACAGTAGGGCTTGAGGCACAGCGGGTAGGTCATCACAATAATCTCATCTGAGCCCTTTGTGCAGTCCAGCAATCCTTCTGACAGAGGTTCAGTCTCAGTTCCAAAAGTGATCTAAAATCATGGGGTCCAAAATGTCTTTGCTCATGGGGTAACTTGAAAGGTTACTTCAGTGAAGTGAAGCATACCACACCCTTTCCAACCAGCCCTGTCTCCAGACATCAGTACGGGGTAATCAGCCCATTGTGTGAGGGCAGGACACAGCTTATTGACACAAAAGTTGTCTACGAAACTCCCTCTCCCCAGCCCAGCATGACTATCAGTATACAAGTGCCTCTTCTGTCATACCCAGCCCTTCCTGTGTTATGGCTGTCTGGAAAGTATGCACTTAGTGGAGCTGTCACTTTGCCCCAGATGTGGATTGGAGTCAGGCTGCAAAGCAATAGGGTTATAAGCACAGAGAAAGGTCCACTTTCTAAAAGTGTCTTTTCTAAGATAGTATTGTAAAACCTACCTACATTAGTAAGCAGGATTTCTCGCTACCATTCCTAAAATACCAAACATGCTCACACTACTCCTCACAGATCAGAAATTACCACTTAGACATATATAAGGAAATTCCCAATGTAAACCCATGAGAGGAGAAGCACTCACAGTAGTGAAAAACAAAATTGGCTGTTTGTCACTACTAGGACATACAAAAACATAAGATACATGTTCTCCCTTTTACATACACAGAACCCTGCCCATATGGCTATCTAGGGCCTGCCTTGGGGTGACCTAGGTGTAGTAAAAAGGGAGTTTGGGCCTTGGCTAGTAATTTGACTTGCCAAGTCAATTTGTCAATAAACTGCTCATGTAGGGCCTGCAGTGGCAGGCCTGAAACAAGTTTGAAATACTACATCTGTGGGTAACACAATGAGCCCTGCGGGCCCACTAGTAGCATTCAATATACAGGTCCAGGGTATGTGGCAAACCACTTTACAAGGCACTTACAGGTAAATTAAGTATGGCAGACAGATGTAGGCCAATCATACCAAGATTTACTGGAGAGAGCACATGCACTTTAGCACTGTTTAGCAGTGGTAAAGCGCCCAGAGACCCAAAGCCAACAGAAAAAGTGCCAGAAGAATAGGAGGAGAAAGGCAAAATGTTTGGGGATAACCCTGCTGACAGAGCCATTTCCAACAGTCACACTGCCCAGTTGCATGTTGCACAGCTCAGTCAAGCTCTGTCCCATTTCTTCATTCCGTATTTGTGGTGCAGTACCAGTCCTGGTCCACCTTTGTATACTGGGACATGTAGTGGAATGTACAGCCTAAGTCGCCAGAGCTTCAAGTCCCACAATACAAAGTAAAAAACATGGACTGGAGAAACACTTCAAACATGGACCCTTGAACCATGCCCAATCTGACGGTGACAAAGCAGGCCACCTTGCACCAAGGCCATTGTGTCTTACTTGGGCCTATGTACTCAAATCACGACTGTAAACCAATGGAACTGATTAGGCTTGTCAGTAGAGAAACAGCTCACCTGAGAGGGTGGTCTTGTATGGAGCATGTGAAGTATCAACACGTAGGAACACGCCAAGAGTAATGTGTATACTGGCATGAAACTACATAACACTTAGTTATCCTGACATGTGGGTTGAGACTACTTAGGTGTCAGCTGCCAGGGTAGGGACCACCAGAACTCATGTTATGTACTTAATCAGACTCATTTGGGGGTGAATGCAAGTGATGCACACCAGAGAACCATGTGTGTTGAAAGCAAAAATGGTATGTGGCCCTGGTGGGCCCCTGGTCATGCAGTGCATTTTAAGCACTGGCTGAGTATGGTGAACTGCCACTGTCTGAATAGGGAGATTGCATTGCAAGGCAGGCAGAATGGATATGTGTCCTGCAAGGTAGCCTGACCAATACACATGCACTGCTGTGTTAGACAGTGTCAAACTTTTGTTGCAGCTGGGAAGAGATGAAAGAGAAGAGCCTATTGGGGTAGAGCATCCTATATGTGTGTGTGGACCTGGGTGAACATGTAGCATGGTGCAGGAGTGAGTCTGAAGGAAAATTGTCTCACCAAGTCACATATGTCTAAGTTGGAAGATGTAAAACACAGATGAGTCAAGGTAAAGGAAGAACTACATTGCCACCATAAAGGGCAGGAGTCATGGAAGGTTGGAGACTGAGGTAGATAGGCCCAGTTTTGTTGCAATCCTGGGTAGATCCATGTCACCAATTCCAGCACTACTACCATGTGCAGTTACAGCTTGGCCCATAGCCCTTAATAACAGCCAGTTCTGTCACTCCATTGGATATGGTGAAGCCAATTGTTGATGTTGTAGGTAAATGAGAATCAATGCATGACCTGGGTTTCATCACTGTGTGGCCAATGGTGAGTCCCTGGCACAAAATGAGAAGTGGCAGAGGAGACATGTACACATAATAGTGAGTGGGCCTGAGTCAAAGGATGAGTGATACTATGTTGAGACCAAACTCTAACAATTATCAACTGGGATGAGGAGAAGTGCTAGCAACCTACTTAATTTGACTGGGCCCATCCCCTCAGAGTTGGCACACAGTGCCCCCTTCCACAAATATGGAGCCAACTGTATATCTAATGAAATCATATGAGTATACACAAATAGTAAATACATGGTAAGTACATGCCCTCACACATTCCTGCAGTGTAGCAAGGTTGGTAGGTGTGTAGAGGTATGCAGGATACTCAACCCTTTGCCACATGAATGTGCAATGTGCGTGTAAGACAGACCAACAAGGCAGAGTGCCATAGTGTGCTATGTGAAAGGCAGACAGCATGATCACTATATCATGACTTGACCCACATCACCCGCACAAGAGTTGTGGGATGAATACTGTCCACAGGGAATGCAGGTACTCTGGGGACTAGGTGCAATGTGCACATTAGTGGTGTCAATATGTCAAAACACAATTAGAATAGGCTTATGAAAAGGAATGCAAATCACCATTGTAGTTGTGGACCTTATCTCTTATCATATGTGCAGGAATGGTAGGCCCAGCAAGCTTTTAACTGTGTTGCAATATGTTTCATGACACAAAAAGTCAGCCTTATCACCCAGTGGCTGTTTGAACAATGCACAGATACTGCCATCTGAAAGGCAAATAAAGTGCAACATGGACTCATTACCACTGTGTAACAGATGTCTTATGCATCACTTTTGAACTTAAACCTTAAGAAGTAGCAAGCAGATTTTCAACCAGATTACTCATGTCAACATCTAATATAGATCACCATTAACATTTCTCTATCTCATTGCAGAGGGTGTACCTATACCTCATGATCAGCTCATGTCCTGGATGAGATTCTTGCTGAGTATGACAGCCTGAAGCCTTGATCAAAACACCCTCTGGCAAATCCTGGCCTCCTTTGATACACCGACTCTAGATGTGGGAAGGGCTGACAGTGTTGTGGGGTCTCAAGAGGATCTACCCATCATCCAACAAACACCATCTGCCACCCCACCACCAGCCCTGAACTCTAAGGACCCCCAAGTTGAATTCCAATGTCATGCAGTAGGAGTCCAGCAGGAGATTTTAGATGAGGTGTGGGTGGGGATAGACACCATGGCAGGAATCCTAGAGGGAGTCAATAGATGCCTTAATCCAAATAAAACACCTCTGTGGCTATAAGGGGCACCTACCCTCTATTCCATGGTCTCGAACAGTCCCTTTCTGACATTGCTGTTGTCATGAGGCATAGGCATGAACAACTGCCCTTCCAGAGTGGCACCAGTGAGGTTGCCAACCAGATGGGGGTCATCCGCAATATCCTGGAGTCCACGGAGTAGAAGCAGGACACCTATATAGCAAAAATGCAGTTCTAGGCCGGCCAGTCTCAATTCTATTTTGGCGTTGTCCTTCAGGGCCTGCTGCTCAAAGTTTGACTTTTGGCCTGGTGTCATATTGACAGCCTATGGTGCCCCGGATCTCCAGCATGGGACACCTCCAACTCTGTACTGGTGCTTGCCCTGTACAGCACTTTTTGTCCCCAAGGTGGTGACTTCTAGGTCCCTTCTGCCTTCCATTCCTCGTGTTTCCTCCCAATGCATCTGAATGCCTTGCCAGCTAGCCTACGGTGGCAGTATTGTTTCAAGCTGATCCAGTAGGCCTTCTCCTATTGTCTGTTGCAGAGGAAAGACATGTTGTCTGTTGGAGAGGAAGGACATCTGAATCAGACTAAGTTGAAGTTGCTCAAGTTGTCATCAATTACATGTGTGAACAAGTATTAGCAGCACAAGTGGCATGGCCAGCCAAAATATCTGTGAAATGAATCATGACAAACTGTCTAGAGAAGAATTAACTTCTCTTAAAGTTACAATGCTTAAGTGCTCATGTCTTGGCCTTTTAGGTACATGAAATGATTGTGTTCAGCCTAATAAACATATACACATGTCAATATTAAGAAAGACTTGGATTAATGGCGTTGTGTACATATGGAATGTACACATGACCCATCTAGGTACTCCCTGGGTATTGTCATGCAGCCTGCAGAGAGGGTATACTATATGGCCAATCAACTATGTGAAATGAGTAATATGAAGCAAATAGACATAATGTGCAAAAATACAAACCCACACACATTGCAGCATAGAATTACTTTGTGCCAGGTAGTTGTAACATGGGCAGAGTGTGGCTAGCTACCCTCAAATCAACACACCTGTTAGACACTTCTCCAATATTGACTCATGGACGTACCTGGAACAAGTTTACATAGATCACGTAATGAAATTCCAACAATAGCATGTGATCCTTTACATATCCAAGTTTCTGTCCATACATTTCTGTTCGGATTTTTAACTATCAATGTGATGAGTGTGTGCATGCACGCTCTAGATTTCATATGTATGAGTATATTTTGCTGTACCTTGCAGGAAATTGCCTTCAAAGGTTCAATCGTGACAATTCCCAGGGGAGACAGTATGTGTAATGACAGCAGTAGGTGGAATGTGAAACGGCCTGCATGTTGACAACACTATGCATATATGTCTGTGCTACTGAATACATTGGCCTTATTCCTCACAAAACACTGGAAAGGTATGAACATGTGTCTGTTATAGGGCGTTGGGTATATGACGACATGAGTCAGGCATGTAGTTGCGTTGGCATGTGTAAACTGGTGACATGTCCCACATTGACTCATACCGACTCATGCTGATTCTGTCTTCAGTGAGGTAGGAATCAACAGAGCCTGTGTGGACCTGCAACACAAAATTGACCATACATTGCCATGTGGATGCCTACATTAGCAATGTGCATCAGATAGGCAAATTAAAGTTCATCCCTCAAACCTGATGTTCACATGCAGTTCCATGACAACATCCTTAATACTGCCATGCCATTTTGACAATTGATCCTCTGTCACCCTATCTCACATGTCAGTGATATGCAGTACTTTGAGGGATGTGCACGTACCTATGATACAGGATGCCAGTTGCAAAAAGTTATGATAAATGTGGACTAAGGGGTGAACACACGTAAGTCATTGGCATGGACAATGGACTTACACACTCACTGGAACATGTGGGGATATGTACCTTGGCCACTGGCTTTGCTATCATGAATGATACATTCTAACTATGCCACCTCACAAATACATATGCAGCATCTATACTAGGAAGGAACCATATTTCGGTATGCTGAGCCTGCTTACTTGGCCACCCAAGTCCACTGTAGTACAAACTTTGCCTAAACGCTGAATTACTGGTACATGTATGGGTCCCAGAACAAATTGCTGTTTGAGTGGCATGAATGTCAGACTGTACCAATTTCTGTAGGATGGAGGGACATATTCAGCAGGCATGTGCATGGTATGATATGTACACAAAATAGCAGGACAAATAATTTTGAAAAGATGTTCACTGTGCAAATAACAACATTAAACGTGCTGTTGACAATTGGCAGTATTGTCTGGCATATGTGCTGCACCCCAACCACACCTGTCTCCTGCTCAAATTTAGACTTGGGCAAACATAATATTTCAGGAAATCACATCCTATCCCATGCAACATTCCCTTCACATACTTTGGATAACGTTGTGACTTACTGTCCATAATATGAGTGAGAGACATTTGAACTAATGACCATCTGTTGGTTTTCGGGCAGGTGATGATACATGTTCCATAAGCATTCACACCATTGGTGGCACAACATTAGCAAAGCAGATTCTGAACCATCCATCATGTGGGCCTGCATACATTGGAAATTAGTCAACATTGCAATTCGGCCCTATACAGCTTTGTCCTACTTATGTTGTGTATCTACATGTCAGGTAAAGCTTGTTTCTGCTGACTGATGATACCCCTCACAAATCTCACACAACCAATATACGTGAACACCCACAACCTGTGCAGAGCACGGAAACAATCAGGTGACACTCACTGGTAGCATTTGGATCCCTGAAGATGTCCACCTCACCATGGGTGTATGGATCGGGTCAACCTACAAGACAAGATCATGGTACATCCTCATTGAAAGTGCACTGTGTACGTGTGAAGCACAGTACATTGACTTCACAAATGCCCGGTATTGTCTGTACTTTGGGTATGTAGCATATGGCAAAGTTGGAATGTCCTGTTGATGGTCATACATATGCCATGTGAATTGTATTCGGATAATACCAGGCATCAGGTATACATATCAGGTACACAGAAATCCTTACATGTAACCAGTGCACTGTAAATAAACAATGATAATTCAAGCCTTGTACAGGCTCATAAAAGAATCACAACATTTGCTCACAATATACATGTATATGTGATAATTTGAGAAATAAAGCAAATACCCTGTCCAACCTGTGACCGGTAACATGTGAGTGTGCTCCCATGCAACATACATGCCAGCTGGCCCCCACAGTTATGCATTAGTAATGACCTAGCAGGCCTGGGGATAATATGCTCTACACAGTGCCTGATGGATCACACAGCACCTATGGGCCTAGCCTACACAGCAATAGCTACATGCTCCTGGTATCTAGGGATTTTCTAGTAGGCTCGCCAACTTGCATGAGATCAAGGAGATCGGCCTCCAGGCTGACAACATTTGCTCAACGGTGCTTTAGTTTGCAGACGCTCCACTGGACATTGAATAGCTGACCCAATTGGAACTGCACCTTCTCCAAAAGCTGTTGCCTCTCTTGTGTAGGGTAGACTTGGCTCACCCGACCTCCACTGCCAATCATGTTTGGCAGGAAATGCACTAACAGCCTCAGCAGGCCACCAAACTCCCCCCGACATGTTCTTGACTCTGCCCCTGCCTGACATTTCACTGCCCACACTAGCCATGCTAAACTTCCCCCCCAAAAAAGCCCCTAAAAATAACCCTTCGCCTTCCCCCTAAAACTCCAGAACCCCTAAATGGACAAGCACCGGACAATCAAGTGGACAAAACTACACAAATTTCATATACAATCCCCAAATTACAGTTTACATACACAACAAGGACAAGCAAAGACACCAGCAAGACCAAAAAAACGACCGCCTCTCTACAGCACACACCAAACACCTCCAACTGCTAGCACAGACAACAAGACTGTAAGTGAAAGTGAAAGAAACTTTACACTTCTTTGTTTGCAGCATGGCTGAGTCACTGTATAGTTTTTTGTGTGGATGCATTATGTTTCCTATTAAAGTGGTGCATTTCCTACTACAACGTTGTTTTTTTCTGACGCATGGCTAGGGATTTAGCCAAGGTGTGACTTACACATGACAATGCACAAGACATTGTTTTTAGCACTTTAACATTGATGCATGACTTCCAACTGAAGCTCTTCCTACTAAAGCGTCATGCTTTCTACAAAAGTGTAATTTTTTCAGACCCATCGCTTGTGCAATAGGCAATGCTTGAGTTACACACAACATATTAAAATGTACAGTACACTGTTTTTGAAGATTTGATGTTGATGCATTGCCTCCGAATTATGCTCTGTGTGCAATCCATCACGCTTTGGGCCAATGTGTGTGTTTTCCTTGAAGCAACTAGCCCTTTGTGTGGTATAGTGTAATGATTGGTGTAATGCAGGAAAAAATCCTAGGGATGGTTTTTCTTGCTCTAAATCTTTTTGCTGACTTGTTTGCAGATTTGGGATGTTTTGCATGTGTATGGTAATGTGTATAAGTGTGACTTCTTGTATTCATGGTGGGCACACTAGGACAGGCCCTATATTGCTGTGAGATACACAGGCTTTTTGTCAATTGTGCATATTTTGACATTATCAAGATGAATACCAGTTTGTATTATGATTGCATTGATGTAGGTATGTGCGCAGAGGGCATTCTTTGTTTGCAGATGCTGGACTACTATGCAAATGATATCCACACTGTCACACATGCTTGTGGGCATACTTGAACTTTGTACTCTCTGCCTGCATTACTGACAAAGGATGTGTTACAGGTGTAAAACACATTCAAAAAATGACAAACACTGGCTACTTCAGACTGTCTACATTTTATGTGGCATCCAGCCCACATATTGACTGTCTAGATTTGTAAAGTATTTAGTTACGCCAATAAGTCACCTGCTCATACGTGTATGACATCATATAGCAGACTATATTATCCAACGACCACCATATGATGTACTGATACACACACATCTATAGTCCGGGCTTGGTGTCTGGCGCTAAATGTGTGCCACATGCAAATTACACTTGTAGAAAAGGATCAGCCAAAACTGTTAGCCATTATCTTGTTCTTCATGAGGCCTCCTTGAGTAGTCCTAACAAGTGTGACGTTTTCCAAGCAGCAATATGTTTAGCATTGACATGCATCATGGTATTTGGCAACAGAGAGGGCTAACATGAACTTAGAATGTGGGTAGGCTTCCACACCAGATGGTCATTTGTACAATTATTGACATGTTATGCCACTGTGACCTGGGATGCATCAGTGCATGCTACTTTGCCAGGAGTTACATCACATGTAAAACCATTTGTCTATTAGTGTACATCCATTTGTCTATTATATTTGGTTTGTGTCCTGAACAAATTAGCACAGGTGTATTGGGCTGCAAGAATCACAGCATTGTTTTTTTCAGAGTAAGACAGGGCAACACAGTCACATCCATTCCTGCATTTAACAGTTGCATCCTTACCTATTGGGTCAAGTGTGGCTGCATTGTGGATAGGTAGCCAATCCTGCACTGACACAGGTTATGACTCAACATTTACATGTGATATGTGTGATGCGACAGTGATGTACCTATGTCCTTGCAAACATTTGTGTAGCTAATGTGCACTAACTGGGTTGCACTGAGTGCCCATGCACCACAAAAGGGCCTCTGTTCACAGTCTATCTGATCTCTATACTGCCCTCCACATGTGTAAACTATTAAAAATATGTAAAGACATACAACACACACACTAAGTCACTGCAGACTGTTTATATTTACACTCCTTTTGGATTGTAGTAGGATATCTGACAATCCGTACAGAGTTGCACCACAGGTGCTCACAACATGTACACAGTGTTCCACATCGCTACCTTTGCTTGGTGTGAGTCTTCCACACACATATGCATTTGGCACATGTTGATAATATGCACACGTTTTGGACCACATGATGGTATCCTGGGTGGGAATGACACCTAACTTTGTGATAGGCCAAATTCATATAGGTAAGATGTCTGTGTATAGATGTTAACAGTGACTGTAAAATGAAAGTCCTTACAGTAAGAAATTATTGATTCATTTATTTACATTTGTACACACTATTCTGGAAAAAATTAAGACTTGGATTTATGGCCATCTGACAGAATCATTCTTCAGTGAAAACATTCTGCACAATGGTGTTCCTTCGCCGAGGCCCCACAATTGTTCCTAAATTTTCCCCTCTGTTCTTGCCTTCATCATCATCCTCATCTGTTGGTTCCTGATCTTTATGCCACTGGTCTCATTTGTCCGCACACATATTGTGCAAGATACAACAAAGAATGATTTTGCAAATAGCAGGGGCTGAGTATAGCAGTCGGTCTCCGGATATATGCTGGCAGTGGAAACGAGACTTGAGTAGGCTGAAAGTCCGTTCCACAATGCCCCTGGTCTTGCCCAATGCTTTGTTGAAGGTGCACTGGGAGTCTGTTTGGGGATGTGCATATGGGATCATTACCCTGGCCTGCAAACCACATCCTTGATCAGTTGAAAAGACAAAGGAAGAAAAGTCAGTCAGTGCTCATGGTAGTTGATCAACCCACTGATTCTTACGCATTCCTACCATTATTGTATGCTATTGATAACATTAAGATTGGCACATTTAATTCCACATGTCTAATTCTGTTCTCCGTGTCTGATTGAAACATGTGCATGGTCTGCTACGGCACATTTAACTCCACATGTCTAATCCAGTTCTCCATGTCTGATTGAAACATGTGCATGGTCTGCTACTTTTGACAGTGCCACAATGGGACACACACATTTGGGCTGTAGCTTAGTGTAATAGGTGTTTTGTAGGTCCATTGCCCCTGTCAGTGGCAGTATTATAATCACAAATTGGGGTGTGTTGTCATCCATTGTCAGTCTGTACCACTATGTACATCTTTCACACACATACATACATGTGCCCCTGTGGAGCCACTAATGTTGTATGGCAGAGACTTCGAATTGTTTACTTTCTTCAGGAAGTGTAATCTAGTGAGTACACGTGGTGCATTCTACACAGGTTCCCTGGTCTGGGATACTTGACATACCTCACGTACCATGGGACTTACATTTGGACACAAAGACAACAGCCATGGAAGCCCTTCCTTGTGCACAGTGTTGCAATACAGATTTTTTCCAAGAATAATACTGCTCAGGTTTTACCTACTTTTGATAGACATACACAATGTCTTAGAATGTATCAACACCTGTAACTTTGAGGTTTGCATTGCAGATTTGCCCAGATGAATGGTGCAAGTATGATGTATACTCCTCCTAAATATGCACTGTCTGAGGTAACACATATGGATATGTCCATTGGGTCATTCTTCATTTTCTGTTTGTAGGAAAGTCCTCCTTTTTGCCCTGGTCACCCCCACACGTTTTGGACAGGTACTGGTGGTTACTGACTCTTGGCTGTGCCCTGGGTACTGCTTACCAGTCCCAGGGCCAGTGCTCTGTGTAAAGTGGATAAGTAAATTAGGCTAATTATAATTGGCTAAGTTAACCTACCTATAAGTCCCTAGTATATGGTAGGGCATGTAGGTTTAGGGACCACAGCATAGGTAGTGCACCCATAGTTGCACTGCTGAGGTGCCCGGTGTCATTTTAAAGGCAGGCCTGCTTTGCTGGCTGCTTTTAAATTAAAGTTATATGCAAATTCGACTTTAGAATTAAAAGTAGTAACAAAGTCTTAAACTACCTTATTTTTACATATAAGTCACCCCTAAGGTGTGCCCTATGTGCCCCTAGGGCTGGGTGCCATGTAACTATAAGCAGGGACCTTATAACAGTAGTTTTATAAGCCCTGGTGAGGTAAAAACAGCCAAATTCGCCTTTCCCTCATTGTAGTGAATGACCTTTATAGGCTAGAATGGGGAGACTTTATTTTAATTTAAAAAGTCCCCTTAAATGAAAGATACAAAGAGCTTGGTATCAAATTAATAGTTATAATAAAGCCCACAACTTCCAGTTCAGGTAAAGAGTTTTAAACGTAACCAGAAAAGTTGCAAATTTCAGCCCTGCATTGTTTTTGCTGCTGTGCTCTGATTGGCCAGGATCTGGCCTTGCTTCACACAAAGAGATGTGCCTGTGGGAGGAGATCTCCCATCAGCAGATGGTGAGGCAGGAAGGGGGAGGGCTGCCAAACTGGTCTTCAAAGGCAGAGAAGGACATTTGGAGCAATCCAGCAACACCCCGCATCCTGCAACACCAGACAACTAGGTGCCCCCTTGATTAGATTAGGAGAGGGCAGGAGAGGGGTGTGTTTATGATTTTTAACCACACCAGTAGATGGGCTCAGTCAGATGTAACCTCCAAAAATCATTTTCAGCCATGATGGATTTTTGAAGAATGTTTCCTCCTGGGATTGATTTTGCCCACACTTCCCAGGAAGTGGTCATCACAGGGAGGAGGACCCTGTATCTGATTGGAGAATCAGGACCCCCCTGTTTTTCACCCAGGAGCAAGGATAAAACTGGCAGACCTGCACCCACGCCTCAGATCCCCATCTGATTCCAACACGGAAGAACCAAAGGAGAAGAAGGACTGCCCTGCTGGACTCCTGGCCTGCACCTGGACCCTGCACTTGAAGGACTGCACCAGCTGCACACTTGGGCTTCACCACAAGAATGACTTTGCTTGGCTTCAACTGGTTCAAGGAGGGACTCCCTGTTTGCTACAGTTGAAAAATTGCTAACCAGAGTCCCCTGCACCAACTCCTGAAGAAATCAACCAGCTGACCACTGCCCAGTGGCCAAAAAGGAGTTTGTGCCAGGTGCATTCTGGGATTTGTAGTCCACACCCCCAAGGCTCATCTCAGAGCTTCTGGATCCTTGGGGTGAGCTGTGGACCCCAAAAGAACCTTAAAGGAACATCTGGGAGAAAAATCCAGAAGTTTGGAGAAGTTTATAGAACTTTTGAAAAAAAAGCTCCATAGAGGGACCGACCCGCCGCAGCAACTCTAGCCGGCTTGCCCCAACCGCAACCCGGCCTGATTTGCAGGTTCCGCCCGGTGATGAAAATTTCCAAAAAAGAGACTAAGTCCGAGCGTACAAAGTTGACCGGGACCTCCCAGCCAGCGTATCCGGGGAGGGCTCCAAGGACGTCGGATCAAGATCTAGGTTTACCTCGGTCAAAGGATTTTCTCCTTGAAAAAATGACTACGTCCAAAGGTAAAAATCTCCACTGAGGATTCCCGCGACCCGTATCCAGAGAAGAATTCCAGGAGGTCGGATTAGACTGGCAGGTTCGTCCCGCTGAAAAAAATCTTCAGAAAACGACTAAGTGCAAAAGTAAACTTTTGACGAGGTCACCCGCGGCCTGTAGCTGAGCCAGGCTCCATCGCTGTCGGCCTTAAACTTTGACTTTGCCCCGGTCGAGGTGCAACCAGATGACCTGATTGGCGCTTTTTGTTTCTAGGCGCTAAAAAAACAATAATTCTTTAAAAATTCATAACTCCGGTTCCCCTTATCCAATTTTATTCGTTTTTGTGTCATTTTAAAGATAAAAATATAATTGTTTTTGGATTTTTAAACAGTTTCCTGTGTTTTATTTAATTACTGTCTTGTGATATTTGAATGCTTTACACTCTGTCTCCTAAGTTAAGCCTTGTCGCTCATTGCCAAGCTACCAAGGTTTGAGCTGGGTTTAATTTACTGAGACCTAACTGGACCTAAGTGGAGGTTAGTGGCCTACTGCTAAGTGTAGGTACCTTCTGCCCTTACCAATAACCCATTTTCCAACACTGTTATTAGCTCTGTCATGTACCTCAGATGTACTTACTACACAGTAGGCCATTCCCATGTTGGCCATTCTGGAATCACTCATTTATGATAGAGTGCCAGAACATGTATGTATCATACACATTCCCAGGGTATTTGGCAATGAAGTTGGTGATTATGCCACAATGGTCCACGATGGCCTGGATATTTATGGAGTAAGTGTGATTCCAGTTCCTGCAGAGATGGAATATAGCTGGCAGGGAAGAAATTGCACATGTGTGCAGTTCATGACTCTCAGCACATGTGGAAAACTGGTGATGACATAGAAGCCTTGCTTGATCTCCAGCTGGAGTTGTTGTGTGTTGGGGAATAAGAGGTACTTTGGTGTTAGGTTTATTATGGCATCCAGGACAGTGTTTAGGAAAGTCAAGAAAGATGGCTGGGAGATACCTGCCCTCTTGCAGTTTTAATCTGGGATGAACCTGATGTCAACATATGGAGTATTGCCATGAGCTTCGCCTGTGGAGGGATGTTGGTAGCTGGAGCCTTGACATTATCTGGTGTAGCAATTGGACAATATATTCCCTCCAGAGCTGGTGGTGGGTGATGATCTTATCCTCCCTGAGATCAATGAGGAAACTCCGCTGCTAATAAACATGCTCCCTTCTCATGGGTTGCCTTTGTAGTGGTGGTGGGGGTAATTGGGGTGGTGGTGGTTTTGGCCTTCTCCTTGAAACTCCCAGCTGCAAAATCAGAAGCTCTGTGTTGTAGAAGAGCTTGTCCTGTTCTGTCTGACTTTCTTTATATGCCAAAGCCAATCCGTCATTTCCTACATGTGGGCTACCGATGCATAAAACGTTTTACATATTTAGGCTTCAGCACAACACTTATTGGTGATACATCACTTTTCCCTAAACTTATAAATTACCAGGCATCGGTTTTATGGTGGAAATTATGCTGGAACACCTACCTTGAATATAATAATACTTACAGCTGGTTCAGACAAAGGTACATTTAAACACTGAACTGCTAAAAGTGATGCATCAGTCTAAATGCATCACCTTGTATATGTGGACTACTGATTGTGCAATGGTTTTGCAAGCTCCTTGCAAATAAGCCTCTGAGTGTGTCACACCAAGTAGGCAAAATGGATGCCTGAATGTTCCAGAAGCATTGTTCTACTCATGCCAACAAGGCCAAGTGGCAAAATCGTTTGAGGCAAGACCACACTAAATAAAGTCAATCATCATCTAAATCTTCGTCCAAGAGTTCTTCGGTTTCATTGTCAAGTGACAGTGAGGAAGACGGTTGTGCGATATTGATGTTTACCTCAGAAGAATTTGCGCATGTCAAACTGGCCACATGCAAACAAGATTACAAGTCAAAGAAAAGTTAATGAGCAAAATCACAAATGTCATTCAAACATTGTTCGAAAATTATACTAAAGTTAAATGACTGCTCCATATCTTTTATTATTAACAGTGGTGCTGGATGAACATTATACCTGAGAAGAAATTGAATGAACTTTCTTCATTGTCCTGTCTCATACCATTGAAGACTAAAGGGTATACATGTACTGCATCATTCCCAATAAACAGTCAAGGTTCATTTGTAGCCACAATGAGACACAAAAAGACAAAGGTACAAGCACCCCCTTATGTACTTCAAGGTACTGCGTCAAAAGCCTGTTTGCTCAGTTTCAATACTGAAGCTGATATGGGACAGATATCTGTGAACGAAAGAATGAATCCTCATCACAAAATAGTGAGTCAGTTGTTGTTTCATGGATTAGTAAAACTTAAGACCATGAAAGTGGACCTGCATATCAATGAGGACAATTGTCCTGTTGCTCAAAGATATAGATGAATTGCACTTCATCTACAAGAGACTGTTGAGAAAGAGCTTATTAAAGCATGACATCATTGAGCATTCCACTGGTCCAACTCCATTGATTTCTCCCATGATGGTGGTGGCCATGAAGGACAGTGAAGGAGGCATACGCATCTGGGGGTATATGAGTCAAGATAACAAGACACTTAAAAGAGAATGACATCCAGGTCCACACATTGCCAACATGATCACACAGCTAAAAGGTGCCAAAGTCTTCTCTTGCCTTGATCTGAACAAAGGGTATCATCAGTTGAAATTTGAAGAAGATTACAAGTACATTACTACCTTTTCTACTCACATTGGTTTGTTCATATATAAAAGATTAGGGTCCTGATTTAGAGTTTGGTGATGGATATCCCATCTGCTGTAATATAAATCCCATAGGATATAATGGGATGTATATTTCAGTGGACAGGACATCTGTCACCTTTGTGATATAGTTACCCCTCTGGCAAATGCTAAATCAGCCCCGAAGTTTCAGTGTGTCATCAGCTGCAGACATATTATACAGCCTGCCACAAATGCTTTGAAATAGAGTGATGACATATTGACCTTTGGGCCCACAAAGGAAGAACAGATAAAGCTTTTACAAACATTTGTGGATTACTTGCTGATGCAGGTCTAAATTTGAACACTGAGAAATGTCAGTTTTCACAAAACAAAACTCAAATTCTTTATCCATATCTTTTCTGACAGGGGTATGATGCCGGATCCTGCTAAAGTACAAGCCTTCTCAGCCACCAATCCGCTACAAAATGTTACCATGTTGCGTTCCTGTGCTTTCTTAAGAGACTCAACAAAAAGAAGAAATGCTTCATTTTTCTGGTCACACGAATGTGAACAATATTTTAGGAAACTCAAGCATGCAATTGAGAATGTCACTGAAATAACGTTGATCCGAAGCTGCATGCCGAGTTTGTTGTTGACGCAAGCCTGGTCGGGTTAGGTGCATTCCTTGCCCAACAAAATGAACACCCAAATACTATAACGCATATTGGTGCATATGTAAGCAGAAGTTTGTCACAAACTGAATGGGCCTATTCACAACCTGAGAAAGAAAGTTTAGCAGTGGTGTGGTCTTGGGAATTTTTTCACGTATTCTTACATGGAAAACCTTTCACTCTTGTAATTGATCATCAATCATTGCTTACCATCTTGAACAATCCAACAGCCAATCTACTTGCTAGGATTGAACTTTGAGGTTTGCTACTACAGGAGTATGACTATACTATTGTGCACCGATCAGGGAAAAATCAAAACCCTCCTGCCTGTTTTTCATGAGTGCTAGTACAAATCATGGTACCCCTTCCAAAGCGACTGAAGCTTACATTAACTTCATCATAAAGTACAAAACTGCTGCCACTGTTTCTTTGGACCAAATTATTACTGCAATGGGCAAAGGCAATGACATGTTGATACTAAAGGACATTATTGTATATCAATCCTGGAAGCAGAATACTTGACCTATCACATGTGACAGCCGAGTCACATGGCTTGAATATGTCAGATTTACCAAGATTTGTCAGATTTACCTTGAACATGTCAGATTCAGCAAAACATGTAAGAGAAAGAATCACTGTTGCTTTCTTTATTCCTCTTGAAAATGGACATCATCTGATGGAGGATATGGCCGAATACTCCTGTTTTCCATTAGTAGAAGATCTCTCATCGATTACTCAAGTAAGAGTCATCAAGAGGTTAGATGGCATTTTTGCAATATGGGTGTTCCTTCAATTGTAAAGTCTAACAATGGCCTGCCTTTCAACAGTCAACAAGACTTACTTAATCATCTCAATGTGAAGCATCAGAAAATTACAGCTCTTACACCATAAGCAAATGGCATTGTTGAACGCTTTATGAGCACACTTAAAAAGACTGTCCATTGTGCTAAATTGGAGAAGCTTGATCTGAAGCCAGCTCTCCATACTACTCTTCAAGCCTACTGGTTGACTTCTCATTCAGTGAGAGGTGAAAGTCCTTGCCACCCTGATGTGCGGGAGAGCAATGATGGCCAAATTACCAAAACGGACCAACAAGAGATCTACATAACATGGTGAACTTAATGTAACAGACTTGTGCATAAATAAAAGACGAGAGCATATGTCGACGTGCATCGATGTGCCATAAACATTATTTTCAATTAAGGAGTTTGAGTATTGGTGCGACAACGGAGAAACACAAATCTGATGCTCCATTTGATACTGAACCCTCAAAAGTTATGAATATTAAAGGACATATGGTGACTGATCACCATCCTGGAAAGACCATTACACAAGCTACTTCCCTTTTCAGGCATCTGCCTCATCAGTCACCATTTCCTGATGTCAGAGATGAGGCTGGTTCAATTGAGACTGTAGAGAGCCCCCAGACTACATCTGCCCCTACAACAACAGTGTCAGCCATGGACACTTCTCTTCTCTCTTCATAGCCTCAAAGGACATGATCTGAGCATTTTGGTCAGCGTTCCACAATGACTTATAGAGGAGAAGTGTAGCCGGGCGTCCCCAGCAGCCGCGGCTCGGCATGACGCATCGGAGCAGGCCGATGCGTCATGTCCGCGTCTCCCCGTTGTCGGGGCAACGCGCTCCGACCGAGGCAGGGGGCAGGCCGTTGCCCGGGAAACCGGATGGGTTTCCCGGCGCGGCAGAATCAAAAGGGAGGACGGCACCGGAAGAAGAGATGAGGGGAGGAGACCGGAGACGAAGGAGAGGAGAGCCGAGGAGGAGAGACAGGAGACAGCGGAGGAGGAGAGGAGAACCGAGGAGGAGAGACAGGAGACAGAGGAGCAGGAGAGGAGAGCCAAGGAGGAGAGACAGGAGGTAGAGGAGCAGGAGAGGAGAGCCCAGGAGAAGGAGCAGGAGCAGGAGAGGAGAGCCCAGGAGAAGGAGCAGGAGCAGGAGAGGAGAGCCCAGGAGAAGGAGAGGAGAGCCCAGGAGAAGGAGCAGGAGCAGGAGAGGAGAGCCCAGGAGAAGGAGCAGGAGAGGAGAGCCCAGGAGAGGGAGACCAAACAAAAGACGGAAGGAGAAGAGACCACATCAGAGGAACGCCACAACGCCAGCCACGACCCAGGAGGGTCGTGGCTCACCAAGGTACGGTCCTTGTGGACCAAAACAAAGGCCACTTCAGACTAAGGGAGGGGGAAGGGAATATCGAAGTGCAAAGGGAGGGGACCGAAAGGGGCACGATAATGAGCACATATGGGCACCCCACAAAATCTATCATTAGAGAGTGAGAGCACTTATCCCCCCCCTTACCTCCTCACAGACACCCCTTCTTATCGTTCCTACCCATACCCAGACAAGACTACAGTGAAAGTGTGAAATAATCCTTTTGGTAAAACGCCATACTTACCCGGGTGTTGTTTTCCTTTTGTTTTCCGGTACCGAGAATCCACCTGAGGGGAACCGCCAGACGTCGCCCAGGAAAAGAAACATTGTAACTAAATCAACACTACAGGAACGGTACCGCAACACCGAAACCGCTAAGGAAAACCCCGCCCACTTGATTACATACTTCTAGTTTTTGTCTTTATTCCACCTTAAACTTAGAATAAATTCCACCACAAACTAAAACGCATATCTCGTCGTCATTTGTATATTGTTCGATCTGTCACAGTGGTGTCAGAAGTGGGATCAGACTCTAGATCCTCCTCGACAATCGAACGATATACACAATGAGTGACACCCCCTCGCTGGAATACATGATAAAACAGTTGGCCGAAGGCCAACGCCACCTACAACTGGTGTGGGAGGCCCACCAGAGGGAGGCTAAGGAGGACCGTGAAGCCTTACAGTCGGCTTTGAAAAGTCAGGCAACCATACTGGCCAATGATCAACTGGTCCACGAGACGGCCATGAAGAAGCTAACAGAGACAATCGCTACCACTAAGGTACATCCCAATGTCCCAAGCTCCGTCCTGCAAAAATATCAAGAAGGGGATGATCCCGACTCCTTTTTCACTAATTTTGAAAGGGTGGCCTCAACCGCACAATGGCCGGAAGATAGATGGGGCCAGTATGTCGCCCCCTTGCTTACAGGAATCCTACAAGCCGCATACCAAGCTGCGAATCCCGGGGGAACAACCCCATATTCCGAAATAAAGACCAGTATATTAGAGCGGGTGGGGCATGACACGGAATATTATAGAATCAAATTCAGGAAAATCAAGTGGGGACCGAACGAGGATCCCCGAACCTTCTACTATCGGGTAAACGATTTGGCTTTAAAATGGTTGGGTCCGTCAGGGAATAGCCGGGAAGACGTAATCCAAACCATTGTCCTCGAACAGTATTTAGATGCCTTGCCTACGGCCACAAAACACTGGATCCGTCAACATCCCAAGGTGAATACGGAGACAGCAATTGACTTAGCCTGTGCATACCACTGTTCGGTGGATGTACGAAATATGCCAACCCGCCCCATCATAAAACCGGGGCTCCCCAACCCCAAAAGCACTCCCAGAGTCCTTCCCGAAGAATCCGTACCTCGCAGAACCTACGAGCATCCACCAGTACCGGGTCCCCAGTGTTATAACTGTGGGGAATGGGGACACATTGCCCGTATGTGTCCCCGGAAACAAGACACTAGTGAACCCATGGAGGTTGGAGTTACCCGACGACGGGTGCTGTGTACAGGCCAGGGCAACCCCAAATTTAAACAGTCCTTAAATGTCAATGGTCGAATGGTTTACGCCCTTATAGATTCCGGATGCAGTCAATCCGTGATAAGGAAGGATCTCCTAGCCCTAGCAGACCAGGAAGTCGAACATTGGGTGACTATTTGCTGCATTCATGGGGATAAGGAGAGATACCCCTTACAGGCCCTGACCGTAGAGTGGAGGAACTACAGGGACAGCCTTTCTATGGGTATAATCTCAGATCTGATAGAGGAATGTATTATTGGGACAGATTATGAACATTTTCAGGAGATCCTGGATCACGTTCGACAACCAACCCTGACCCAGGACTGGTGGAAGGGTGCCCCCTTTTCGGACAGCGACATAGAGCCCCCCCCTACCCGTAGGAAACTGTCACGTAGAGAGAAACGTGTTGAAAAAGCAACCCACCGAGAGAACGAGGCACATAGCACACCCTCAGGTCTGATTGCTGAGACACATGAAGTGCCTGTTGGGTTTCCCCAAAGACAAAGAGAAGATCCTTCTCTCGCTCAAGCTTGGAAGTCGGCCAAAGCAGAAGAAACCGAAGAGGTGGGTCCCTACTTCTTAATTATAAAAAACCTCTTATATCGCATAACCACTACTCGCTCCGGGGACCGTAAGCAACAGTTGTTAGTACCTGAGCACTATAGAGAACATGTTTTAACCCTAGCCCACTGTCAACCCGGAGGAGGTCATTTCGGAAGGGAAAAAACAGAAGAGTATCTCCTCCGGCGGTTTTATTGGCCGGGGGTTTTTGCCCACATACGAAAATTTTGCTCCCAATGTTCCAGGTGCCAACTTACCGAACCCGGTAGACCTAGAAAAGCGCCTCTCATGCCATTACCCATCATAGACGTTCCGTTTAGTAGGATGGGAATGGACTTGATAGGTCCCATAGTTCCTTCCACGAAAGGGCACACATATATCCTAGTCATGGTAGATTATGCCACCCGATACCCAGAGGCCATTCCATTAAAAAGTATGACAACCAAAACAGTAGCCCAAGCAATGATTAATGTATTTTCTCGAGTAGGATTTCCACATGAAATACTCACTGATCAGGGAACTCCTTTCATGTCTACCCTCATGAAGCAGGTGTGCAAAACGTTAGGCATTTCCCAAATTCGCACCTCAGTGTACCATCCACAGACCGATGGTCTGGTAGAACGGTACAACCGTACCATAAAAACCCTGCTAAGAAAAGTAGTAGAGGAGTCAGGCAAAAACTGGGATCAAAAATTGCCCTTGGTATTGTATGCTATACGTACCCATGAACAGGCATCTACCGGACACAGTCCTTTTGAACTCGTGTTCGGAAGACAGCCCCGTTCCCTGCTAGACATGGCCATAGAAGCTTGGGAAGAGGAGGCGGAGGAAGGGGGGAAACCCTTGTTAGAATATGCCCACGACTTACGATCTCAGTTACAAGGGTTATGGGATACAGTCCGAGTAAATATGGAACATGCCCAACAGAACCAAAAACAATATTACGATCGAGGGAGTAAATTAAGAGTTCTACTGCCAGGAGATCAGGTACTTATAATGCGCCCCACGTCTGAACGCAAATTGGTAGCAAAATGGCAGGGTCCACATAAAGTACTACGAGCCGTTTCCCCGGTCACTTACCTAATTGAAATCTCGACCACGCCGCAGAAAACCCAGATTTATCACATAAATCTATTAAAAAAATGGGAAGAACCCGAGGGCTCTAACTCGACCGAAGCCGTGGGCCGGTTCCTATGTCCCAATGGGAGGGTTCAAATTGAATTTTGCCCGACCGAGACCACTATTGGGGAGAATCTACCCACAGTGAACTCCTCGTTAACAAAATTAGAGAGGGAACAGGTATTCAGTCTACTGGAACATTTCAGATCGTTTTTTTCCATAGTGCCAGGCAAAACCTCTTTGATCGCCCATAAAATACGGACTGCACCAGGTACAATTGTCCGGTTACGACCATATCGTATACCAGAGGCCAGGAAACAGATTATGGAGGACGAGGTCCAAAAGATGCTAGAGTTAGGAGTAATAGAGCCTTCTACTAGTCCCTGGTGCTCCCCAGTTGTCCTGGTACCAAACCCTGATGGTACTATTAGGTTCTGCATCGATTTCAGGAAACTCAACGAACATTCCATGTTCGATACTTATCCGATTCCCAGGGTGGATGATGTATTAGAAAAACTAGAAAAAGCAAAATACATGTCCACCCTAGATTTAACTAAAGGATATTGGCAGATTCCACTAGCCGCAGAAGATAAAGAGAAAACGGCCTTTGCCACGCAGTCAGGCTTGTACCACTTCACAGTGTTGCCGTTCGGACTGCATGGAGCCCCAGCAACATTTCCACGGTTAATGGACAGCCTCCTAAACCCCTTTCGACATTTTTCAGCTGCTTACTTAGACGACGTAGTTATTTTCAGTGAAACATGGAATGATCATCTACTACATTTGCAGCAGATATTCCATACTCTGAGACAGGCAGGGTTAACTGCCAATCCAAAAAAATGCGTTATCGGTCAGCCTGACATATTGTACTTAGGATACAAAATCAGTCAAGGGAACCTCCAGCCACAATCTAAAAAGGTAGAGGCTATTCTCAATGCACCTAACCCTGCAACAAAGAAAGATTTGCGTTCCTTACTAGGGTTGGTCGGCTACTATCGAAGATTCATTCCCAATTATTCCACCCTAGCCGCCCCCCTTACAGATCTTCTGGCTAAATCTCGTCCTAATCAATTAGCCCCTTTTTCGGATCAACAGGAGACTAGTTTTGAACAGTTAAAAGCCTTTCTGACTAGAGAGCCCATCCTACGGTGCCCCGATTTCTCGAAACCGTTCCACCTCTATACAGACGCCTCTGATGTCGGGCTAGGAGGGGTACTGACCCAGCCCGATGGGGACGGTAGGGATCACCCAATAGTGTATATTAGCAGGAAACTGTTTCCTCGGGAACGCCATTACCCCACGATTGAAAAAGAATGTTTGGCCATCAAATGGGCTGTAGACACCTTGCAGTATTACCTTTTGGGTCGCCCTTTTATTCTCTATACGGATCATGCTCCCCTCACTTGGTTGTCGGCTCATAAAGATACGAATTCACGGATCTTGAGGTGGTTCCTTGAACTCCAACCCTTTTCGTTTCAGGTCCGTCACATCCCTGGTCCCCAACAGGCCCCGGCTGATTATCTCTCCAGATACCCGGACTCTACCTCGGTCCTCGATCAGGACCGTTCTTGGGAAGGGGTGTGTAGCCGGGCGTCCCCAGCAGCCGCGGCTCGGCATGACGCATCGGAGCAGGCCGATGCGTCATGTCCGCGTCTCCCCGTTGTCGGGGCAACGCGCTCCGACCGAGGCAGGGGGCAGGCCGTTGCCCGGGAAACCGGATGGGTTTCCCGGCGCGGCAGAATCAAAAGGGAGGACAGCACCGGAAGAAGAGAGGAGGGGAGGAGACCGGAGACGAAGGAGAGGAGAGCCGAGGAGGAGAGACAGGAGACAGCGGAGGAGGAGAGGAGAACCGAGGAGGAGAGACAGGAGACAGAGGAGCAGGAGAGGAGAGCCAAGGAGGAGAGACAGGAGGCAGAGGAGCAGGAGAGGAGAGCCCAGGAGAAGGAGCAGGAGCAGGAGCAGGAGCAGGAGAGGAGAGCCCAGGAGAAGGAGCAGGAGCAGGAGAGGAGAGCCCAGGAGAAGGAGAGGAGAGCCCAGGAGAAGGAGCAGGAGCAGGAGCAGGAGAGGAGAGCCCAGGAGAAGGAGCAGGAGAGGAGAGCCCAGGAGAGGGAGACCAAACAAAAGACGGAAGGAGAAGAGACCACATCAGAGGAACGCCACAACGCCAGCCACGACCCAGGAGGGTCGTGGCTCACCAAGGTACGGTCCTTGTGGACCAAAACAAAGGCCACTTCAGACTAAGGGAGGGGGAAGGGAATATCGAAGTGCAAAGGGAGGGGACCGAAAGGGGCACGATAACGAGCACATATGGGCACCCCACAAAATCTATCATTAGAGAGTGAGAGCACTTATCCCCCCCCCTTACCTCCTCACAGACACCCCTCCTTATCGTTCCTACCCATACCCAGACAAGACTACAGTGAAAGTGTGAAATAATCCTTTTGGTAAAACGCCATACTTACCCGGGTGTTGTTTTCCTTTTGTTTTCCGGTACCGAGAATCCACCTGAGGGGAACCGCCAGACGTCTCCCAGGAAAAGAAACATTGAAACTAAATCAACACTACAGGAACGGTACCGCAACACCGAAACCCCTAAGGAAAACCCCGCCCACTTGATTACATACTTCTAGTTTTTGTCTTTATTCCACCTTAAACTTAGAATAAATTCCACCACAAACTAAAACGCATATCTCGTCGTCATTTGTATATTGTTCGATCTGTCACAAGAAGTTAGACCTAAAATTCTATGATACAATATTGATACTCATCTTCTCATTTTAGGTATACTGTTGTTTCTTTAGGGATTTGTTTTTTATACAGATTTGTGGTTAAGGGATGTTCTTTAATGGTGAGAAAAATGACCTCTTTTGTTAATGCAAATCTTTCTGTTAGTCTCCATGAAGTTTTAGATTAAGGTTTTGTATGACTTTATTCTTGTTTTAAATATTGTCATCTGAATGAATGAATTCATTGCTATAACTTGACATTGTGATAAGGTCAATGGCCCATAAAATGTCCCTTCCTGCACAAACAACCCCTCCGCAATGCAGGCATCCTTGTGCCGTGGTGCAAGGGTGTTGACGTTGGCACTAGGCAGCTGATTTAGCACTGGTGCTGGGGAAAACACAGGGATGCGTTGTATTCTTGTAAATACAGGGTATTCTTGCATTTTGGAAATTATGCTGCTCGTCTCAGCAATATTGTTTGCAGCACCGCACTGCGCCATTTCCTACTACATGAGGCCCTAACCGTGGGAGAGGAGTCCATGCAAGTTCTGCAGTAGAAAGCAAAGGATCATCAGTGCTGATGTATTTTTTTTAGTTGAAGTTTGTTACCCCAGCTTGTATTTTTGATGGAAATCACTTTTTTCAGCTGCCATTTTATTTTTGGGAAAAAAACACAAAAAATGTAATTAAAAAAAAAAGCGAAAACAAGTTCCAGGAAAGAAAATGAAAGATTGTGTGAGTGGATGCATGGGTGAATGATTGGGTGCTTTTTTTGTGCCTACACAATTTGAGTGAGTCTGTTTATGAGTAGAGTATGGATGAATGAATGATTGCTCAAATGTATGTATGAGTGAATGACTGTATGACTGATACTTGGGTGACTGACTGAGTGCATGAGTGCGTGTATCGGTGAGTCAGTGAGTGAGAAATGGGTTATTAACTGAGTCTTTGAGTTGTGTATGGTTGAGTGACTAAATACATGAGTGGTGTATGGGCATGTGAATGAGAGTATGTGTGCATGTAAGAGTGAGTACTGACTGCATGAGTGCATGTATGGCTGAGTCACTGAGTGCATGAGTACAAATATGTATAGTGAGTGAGTGTATGAGTACTGTATGAGTGACTGAGTGCATGAATGCATGCATGGGTAAGTGAGTGCATAAGTGCATGTTTGAGTGACTGACAAGAGTATGTCAATATGTGAGTGAGTGTATGAGTGCTATATGGGTGCGTGACTGAGTGCATTAGACTATGCATGGAAATTGAGAGAGTGCATGAGTGCTCTATGAGTGATTGACTGAGTGCATAAGTGCAGGTATGGGTGAGTGACTGAGTGCATAGGTGCATGTCTGAGTGTTTGACTGAGTATTCATGTATGGGTGTGTGAGAGGATGTGTGCTTGTATGGGTGAGTGAGTGCATGTATGGGCGAGTGATTGATTGCAAGTATTGATGAATGACTGAGTGCATAAGTACATGTTTGGGTGAGTGAGTTAGTGCATGAGTGCATGCATATGTGAGTGCATGAGTGTGTGAACCTGTGAGTGAGTGTATGAGTAGTGAGTAGCTGAGTGAGTGAGTGCATGAGTACCTGTATGGGTGAGTGTGAAATTGCTGCATGAGTGGCAGAAAGAGTGGATGAGTGTGTGAATTGATGACTGACTGCATGAGTGCACATATAGGTGAGTGATTGAGTGCATGAGTGCATGTATGGGAAGTGAGTCATGAGTGCTATATGGGTGAGTGACTGAGTGCATGAGTGCATGTATGACTGAGTGACTGCATGAGTGGTGTATGGGCAAGTGACTGAGTGCATGAGTGCATGTATGGTAAGTAAGTGAATGTATGAGTTATGTATGTGTAATTGACTGAGTGCAAGAGTGTATGTATGGATGAGAAACTGAGTGCATGAGTTTGTATAGGTGATTGACTGAGCACATATGTGTGTGTGTGGACAAATGACAGCGTGCATGAGAGCATGTGTGGGTGAGAGAAACAGCACATAAAAGTGTGTATGAGTGACTGCCTGAGGAATAAGTGGATTTATAAGTAAGGTAGTGAGTGGATTATTAGTGTGTGAATGAGTATATGAGTGCATATATGAGTGACTGACTGTATGAGTGTATCTATGGGCAAATGAGTCAATGTAAGAGTGCATATATGAGTGAGTTGGTGAGTGCATGATCCCATATATGGGTGCGTGAGTACCTGCTTAGTGTATGAGTGGTTGACTGAGTGTATATGTGCATGTATTGGGAACTGAGTGAGTGCATCAGTGGTGTGTGGGTGTTTGACTGAGTGCATGAGTTTGTGTATAACTGATTGCCTAAGTCCATGAGTGTGTTTATGGGTGAGTACATGTGTGTGTGTGTTGGAGATGGTTGTTTCAGTGGATTTTGAGTGAGACAATGACTCTATGAGTGGTGTGTGAGTGAGTGAATGATTGAATCAGTGATCTATGGATGATTTATCAACTCTATGAGAGCCTGTGTGGGTGAGTGAATGTTTGTGTGACTGCCTGTATGAGAGAGAGAGTATATATGTCGCCGGCTCCATTGCAGAGTGATTGCTAGTATGAGTAACTCGATACCTGTGTGAGTGGAGGTGTGACTAACTCCATCAGTGAACTAGGAAATAGGCAAAACACTAAGACAAAGGTATTACAACAACATTTTATATTTAAAAACACTCTCCATTGCATTTCTCAGCTATTTGTCTGTGCTACAAAGAGTGTTTGACACATCTAGGGGGTTATTACAACTTTGGAGGAGGTGTTGATCCATCCCAAAAGTGACGGTAAAGTGACGGATATACCACCAGCCGTATTACGAGTCCATTATATCCTATGGAACTCGTAATACGGCTGATGGTATATCCGTCACATTTGGGACGGATTAACACCTCCTCCAAAGTTCTAATAACCCCCCTA
Source organism: Pleurodeles waltl (assembly GCF_031143425.1). Lineage (NCBI taxonomy): Eukaryota > Metazoa > Chordata > Amphibia > Caudata > Salamandridae > Pleurodeles > Pleurodeles waltl. Next base: position 295,541,033 of record NC_090445.1, on the reverse strand, counting down.
ATGCAATTCAACTGAAGTCGCAGTTGGAGAAAAAGACATAAACATACATTAGTATTTAACCATCATAATTACACAAATATGACAATAGTCATTACTTTTATTGTAAGATTATATTGCAGTGCAATATAAGTATCATTTTGACTGTTTCTATGATCTCAGCTTTTATACTTCTTCACCATAATAGGTGGTTTGTACAAAGTATTATCTTCGAACTGTGGGGATTGGATTGTAAAAAAAATCCCCAAAGCTGTACAGTAGATCACTACAAATAAATGTTGCTATGAATTGTACTCACTGTAACTTATTAATTAGTGGTGTCTTCTACATTTACTAGTAATCTAAACAAGCATGTTTTAAAAAAATTATATGATTTTATCTGGTACAATATTCGAAATAAATTTGTAATGCCAGGCCTTTTCCTCTCCTGTGCAAAGCTTTTTTGGCTATTTGGGGCAGTTCATGCTTAGACCCTCATAACCTTTTGTCCACATAAGCTATCCATGCCAAATTGTCATCCTTTTTTTCCAACATCCGTTGGGATTCTAGGGGTACCCAGAGTTTGTTGGTTCCCCTGGAGGAGACTAAGAAATTAGCCAAAATACGGCACAAAAATAATTTTTTCCCCAAAAAATAGGAAAACAGGGCTGCAGAAGAAGGCTTGTGTTTTTTTCCCTGAACTCTGTAACTTATTCCTGCAATGTCAGATTTTTGAAAGCACTGGACTCATCTGGTTGTGGGGATATATAGGGCTTGTAGGTCCATCAAGAACCCTAGTTACCCAGAGCGAATAAATGATCTGCATCTTGCAATGGGTTTAAATTTGTACCTGGTACACAGCAATTCATTTGCTGAAAGAGTGAAAAATAGGTATCAAGAAAACATTTATATTTCTAAAATGGGCACAAGATAAGGTGTTGAGAAGCAGTGGTTATTTGCACATCTCTGAATTCCGGGGTGCCCATACTATCAAGTGAGTTACAGGGCATTTCTCAAATGGAGGTCTTTTTTACACACTGTCTTACATTTGGAAGGAAAAAATGTAGAGAAAGACAAGGGGCAATAACACTTGTTTTGCTATTCTGGTTTCCCCCAAGTCTCCCAATAAAAATGGTACCTCACTTGCATGGGTAGGCCTAATGCTCCCGACAGGAAACTCAACATGGACACATTACATATTTACATTGAAATCTGATGTGTTTTTTTGTAAAGTACCTAGCTGTAGATTTTGGCCTCTAGCTCAGCCGGCACCTAGGGAAACCTACCAAACCTGTGCATTTTTTAAAACTAGACACCTATGGGAACCCAAGATGGGATGACTTGCTGGGCTCTCATCAGGTTCTGTTACCCAGAATCCTTTGCAAACCTCAAAATTTGGCAAAAATACACTTTTTCCTCACATTTCTGTGACAGAAAGTTCTGGAATCTGAGAAGAGCCACAAATTCACAATTTTCCTTCTACCCAGGGTTTCCCTAAGTCTCCCGATACAAATGGGACCTCACTTGTGTGGGTAGGTCTAGCTTCCCCCACAGGAAATGCCCCAAAACACAACGTGGACACATCACATTTTCCCAAAGAAAACAGACGTGTTTTTTGCAAAGTGCCTAGCTGGTGTCTAGTGGTTTCTGCCCCCCCGGGGGCAGATCGGCCTAATTATAATTAGCCGATCAGCCCCCGAGGGGGCAGAAAAGGCCTCAAAATATTTTGCCCCCCTGGAGAGCGGGCCTTTCTCAAGTATATAAAAAAAAAACCTGCTCTCTAATGGTTTCTGGCTCCCCAGGGCAGATTGGCCTAATTATATTAGGCCGATCTGCAGAAATGGCCTAAAAATAATTTTGCCCCCTGGGGAGCGTCCCTTGCCCAAGGGGCCGCTCCCCTTGTGAATAAGTCTATAAAAAAAATCCCTGGTGTCTAGTGGGCATTTCTGCTGCCCAATAGCATCGCGATCGGGCAGCAGAAATGCTTGTAGAGACATGAAAGGAAAGGCCTTTACTTTCCTTTCATGCCTCTACATGCCCCCTCCTCCCAAGTGGAGGAGAAATGCTGAGAATTTCTGTTCCGCAACACGCTGGAAGCATGCTTTCAGCGTGATGGGAGGTGACCTCTGATGAGGTCAGCACGCAATCGCATGCTGACGTCATCAAACTTCACAGGGTAGTAAGTGGGGGGTCGGTGGAAGGGGAAGTGATTCCATTTCCAGCCCTGCCATGGTGGAGTGCTGGGAAGCCCACAAAGGGAGAGCTAGCTCTCCCTCCGAGCTCCGGTGTTGGGACATAATGGTTACGTCCTCGGCACAGGAGCGCTGACACAGAACAAGTTAAATGAAGTCTAAGCTGCGGGTGATTCATGTGGAAAAAATACCACACAGAACTAGTTTCCTCAATTAAGATGTAGAAGTTTAGTTGCAGAAACAAAAGGGGGCTATTGTAACTGGAGTAATTGGAGTATGACCATGCAGTTTCAGACTTTAAGTAGAGAGTGGTATATTGAGTTCCTATATTAACTTCTTTCAGGAACATTCAAAGTACTCTTGTTTTTGTAAAGATCTTGTTTAAAAACAATAACCTTTATAGGCTGAATAAAGTCTAAAATAAGATATCAACCACGTAGAGGAAACACCGTATGCCACTTTTTTAACCAGAATTCTTCCTTAGAACTTTGGTTGAAGAAAGAAAATAATTTGGTAGTTTGAATGGAAGTTTTGGTTAGTATTTTAGGTCAATGTCATTTCATTCTTTCCATCCAGTTTCACTTTTTAAATATACAGTGTAGTGTCCTGAGGTTGTATTGACTCTCTCATGAAAGATGACAGCCAATTATTAAAAGTTCCTCCTGATAATGATATTTTTCCAGCTTTGAAGTTTGTAATTGGAGTTTGCAATTTGGAACCATATGGTCTACATTGTTGTAGCATTACTATAAGGTACATTCCTGTTCTTTATAGAAACAATGTAGAGAGAAGGTCAGATCTACAGTTTGGGCAAGTAATATTTTAGTTAGCATTTTTATACAATTTCTCAAAAGGCACAATTTTAGAATCTGGTAATGTTAAGTAAATAATTCGTTCAGAATTGATTTGAGTGCTAGATGGAAAAGACTCGTCTTCAAAATCATGTTTCCATTTGCAACTGAGTCCAAACAGATGATCATTACTTACTTCTTCTTCTTCTAAGACTCCAGGCATGACCATCATAAATTCTTGTGCACATTGTTGAGCATTGAGAGTAAACATAATTGATCCTGTACATATATCTAAAAGGCCTTGGATCCCTTAAGCTGAATAAATTACAGTTCTGTCATTTATTAAATTTTGTAGCAAATTATATGGTGCAGAAGTCATTCTCCTATCTGATTTTTGTTCAATTTACTTTACTACATGGGGTAAATGGAACAGTATATTGACAACAACATTAGTATAGCAGTTGACACCTGAACTGTTTTCAAACTGATAACCTAAAGTTTCACTGTCTTTTTCCAGTTTTCTCTTATTAGCACTCTTGGTATTCTCCCTTTCTCCTTTCTTTTCTTGATGGTCTACAGACTGTTTTGTAATCTTCTGCTTTGTGCAGAATATTTGTTCCTCATAAACACGATACTGGCTTAAATGAGGATCGTATAGAGTTCTTAAGTGATTGTACTCTAGTACAAAGCTTGTATCATCACTAACTTTGGTATCATCAAAGGCAATCAAAAACAAACTGGAGAAGGTTCTATTTCACTACAGTGCTCCATATGACATTCCTTCTTTGAATTCTGAACTTCCGATATTAACCAAAGCTGCAGCCACACTTAAACCTTTTGATTTATTGATTGTTACAGCATATGCTAAAGACAGAGGAAACTGTTGTCTTTGGATATATAAGTCTTTTCCAAGCAAAAAATGTACAACACAAGGGCCAATCTTTTTCGCATCAGCTATCTAATCAAATTTTATAGCCAAGTGGTCTACCTCACTCTATTTGGAAAATTAATACAATCAATAACTTTACCTATTGCAACTTTTACTAAGCCGTCCTCAACATTTACATTGTGTTGTAAAATAACTTGACAATTTCTGCAGAGGAGTAAAAGCTTTTTTAATCCAGCTGTTTTGGATACTTAGTTCTCTAAATAATAAAATTTTGCTTGCAGTTTATCTGTCAGTAGTATTGTGACTCCCTGTTGTTCCATTTTATAAATAGCTGTAATATCCAAAATATCTTGTTTTACCAGTTGTAGTAGTTTTTCTTTAAAGTATGAGTACTCTTGAAATGATGCCACCAAACACACTACATATTTCTACTCTTTAATTAAATTGAACATTAGTCATGGTGCTGTAATCACAGATGGGAATAGACTTTTTATCAGACGAGTTCCCAAAGAATGCTTCCCCTGTTTTGTGAGGTCTCCTACTGTAATGTCTTTCAATACATCTCCATTTTGCATATCAGATGCTTGACACTGTTTTTTTTTAACTAATTCTTCATATTTAAAGTTTAACCACATATTCATGTTACCAATGTTTCTTATAGAATTAATTGTTTCATTATGCAAAGTGGTTTAAAAATTGGTTGTCCCTTTAACAGGGTAAGCTGGAGTAGGTCTCCAAAGTGCTTTCATCCAAATAGTACATCATAGCCTGTTCTCAAAATCTGTTTAATTTTTAAGTGTATGAAAGCAAACATATGTTTGATACCATGCTAACTTGATCAATAGTCAGAATTGTAATTTCTTTCAATACTCTTGACACTTCATGGCAAGCGTCATCAGATAACTTCTGATATTCCACTTGATTGTCATTCTCAACAGGTAGCATTAGTAGTTGATGTAGAGTAAATCATTTAATGTTATTTGCAGCTAATTATGTTGGTGCTGTAACGACACGTGACAAATGTGAATCTGTAGTCTTCTGCAGATGAATGCTGAGGACATTAATCAGGAAGCTTTTGCCAGTACCAGCTTGTCCACTGATATAAAATAATATTGGTTTATATGTATAACATTCACATAATTTTCTGTGCTCTATTTTGCTTTAACTTCATTGTAAATTTATCTCTGTTCATTGTTCAGTTGTTCCAGTAACTGTTAAAAATCCACAGTTTCCTCTCTTGCTTTCTGCATAACAATCACCGCCTCATTCATAACCATGTCTGCTTTTTTTTTTTAATTAATAGTTTTGAAAGAGGATCTTGTCTTGTGGGTCCAGAACTTTGGCTTCTTCGAAAACTCTCCTTAGCTATTTCAGTAGCAATGGTTTCTTCCTGTTCCATCTTATCTTTCAACATCTGCAAGTACGTTGGAAACACAGAACACTCAATACTATCTTTTACAGCATTGAATGAGTCTTCATTAAAATCATTCTGTCCAAGTAAATCTGATTCAATACGCCAAGGTTTGAAGAGTTGCATAAGTGCCAAATAGAAAAACTCTCTTCTCTCTGTAGTTTGTCAAGTAAGCTTTCAGTGGTTAATTAGGCTTCCTTTGTTGTGTCTCGCCAAGCAACCATCATACCCAATGACTGCAAACCTTCCTTCTTCTATATTTTCAGTTGTATTCGTTGTATATGTATATGCAGAAGTATTTCATAGAGACACATGTTTTGAAGACTCCTTTTTGGGTAGTATGTATCCAGCATATTAGTTTTTAGGTTTTCTATAGTCTCGGGATCAACTTCTGCAAGGTACTGCATTTCTGGAAAAGACTTCAATGCCATATTATGACTGCTTGCAAGGCCTAGGCTTACGCACAAAATTCTCCTCATTCATTCATAAGATCCAATTTCTCTGTGGGGAAGCATTTTCAAACTAAAACTGTACAATGTCTTGGTAAGGCTCTTTGCTGTAGAAATATCCTCCCAGACCTTTTTCATCTCTGTCTTTTCTGACTTTGTGAGATTACAAGTAATGTATCTAGCAACAGCAATAGAGTTGTTTGCTACAAATTGAACATCAATATTTGCATTCCACAGCTTCAGAATAACTGGGTAGTAGTCATTTGAATATTTTGATGCTTCTGTTCTTTTGAGATTGTGAGTATTTTTGTATTAATTTCAGTGTTATAGTGTGTCTCACTGCTGACAAAAAGCTGTTCACTCTTCTCTCTGGGATGAGAGGTCATGGGAATCCAAAACAACATCTGGTGTAAAATTTAGCTTTAGATATAGGGGGTGATTCTGATTCTGGCGGGCGGCGGAGGCTGCCCGCCAGAATTCCACCCCCATTATACCGCTCCGCGGTCAGAAGACCGCGGAGGGTATAATGAGTTTTTCCCTGGGCTGGCGGGCGGTCTCCAAAAGACCGCCCGCCAGCCCAGGGAAAAACTCCCTTCCCACGAGGATGCCGGCTCATAATCGAGCCGGCGGAGTGGGAAGGTGCGACGGGTGCAGTGGCACCCGTCGCGTATTTCAGTGTCTGCAAGGCAGACACTGAAATACTTTGCGGGGCCCTCTTACGGGGGCCCCTGCCGTGCCCATGCCATTGGCATGGGCACGGCAGGGGCCCCCAGGGGCCCCGCGGCACCCCCTACCGCCATCCTGTTCCTGTCGGGCGAACCGCCAGGAACAGGATGGCGGTAGGGGGTGTCAGAATCCCCCATGGCGGCGCAGCAAGCTGCGCCGCCATGGGGGATTCTGAGGGCAGCGGTAAACCGGCGGGAGACCGCCGGTTTACCCTTTCTGACCGCGGCCAAAGCGCCGCGGTCAGAATGCCCTGCGGGGCACCGCCGGCCTGTCGGCGGTGCTCCCGCCGACCCTCGCCCCGGCGGTCGAAGACCGCCGGGGTTAGAATCAGCCCCATATAGTTTTAATGACAGTATTTACCACACCTGTGATTTTGAAATTGTGGAACTTGTCCTAATCCTTTGTCAGCAGTTTCTGTTGGGATGGCACATGTTACATACTGTTCTATGAAACACAGGACAAACTCATCAGAGTCTGTTCCACACTTTGGGGCATCTTTTACCCATAACAGCATGTGTCTATGTGGAGCACATCTAGCTTGGTACTGTTTGTGGCTAAAGAAATCAGTCACTTCGCCAAGAGGATGATTAGTTTTGGTGCAGAAAAAAGCCTATCCTCTTGAAACCAGTGATTAAAATATCTGCAAACGTTTGCTGGATACAATGAGCATAGTTCTCCAGGTGTTTTTAGATTGATGTCTTTTATATTTGAATTTACTTTGCCATTACAATCAAACAGATCATCCCATGCATACTCTGCACAAATAAGGGTTAGAAACCAGGTTGGTGTTTCTAGTTTTCTCAACATACATTTAACTTCTCCGTGACAATGATATCAATACTCATTCGTACCACGTTGACATACCATCAAATTAATTAGGCTGTACTCCAGATTTTCATCTTGTCAGAGAACAATTTCAACAAACTACCTTTCTGACAGATTCTGCCGATTTACCCCTTTTTTAAAAATATGATTAACTGCAAAACTGCCATACAAGTCACTCACAAATAGCAGATAAATTACGTAGGTAAATGTTAGACTTGATAGCCTTAGTGGAGTCTTCTCCTAACTTTGTGTCTCTATTTTATATCTCCTTTTTGCTGGTTTTAGGATTCTGTACTCTTTATCACTGCTGACCACTACTAAAGTGCTTGTGCTCTCTCTCTTAAACACGGTGACATTGACTCATACCTAATTTGCATATTTCATTTACCTGTAAGTCCTTAGTAAAGTGCACTAAATGTGCCCAGGGCCAGTAAATTAAATGCTTTTAGTGGACCTGTAGCACTGATTGTGCCACTCCCATAAGAAGCCTCTTAACCATGTCTCAGTTCTACCATTATACGTTTTTCATGTGCTGGTAATAAAAACACTCCCAAAGTCATTGTTCACTACTGTGAAGCTTGCTCCTCCCATAGGCCAGATTAGAGATTCCCTTTTATGCTTTTAAGTGGCAATTTCTGACCTGAGAGGAATAGACTTGTCATATATGATATGGTATGGTTGGAATGGTAGTAAGAAATTCTACTTACTGGTGAAGTTTGACTTTATATTACTATTTCAGAAACACTACCTTTAGAAAGCCATAAACACAGGACACTCAGCTGCAGCTGCATACAGATGGGATTTCCTGGGAAGGAAGGGTGGATGGGTTCTCATTTAAACTTCAAAGGCCAGTGGCCTGCCCTCACACAAAGGACTGAAAACCCCTCAAAGGGCTCCTCACAGACAGGGCTGGGTTAAAAAGGAACCACTCTTTGAAGTTTCCTTCACTCCTTCACTTCACCAAAACATCTTTCCAGAGTCCAACATCCTCCATTAAAAAAAATGCGCACTCATTTCCATATTTAAGGTGTCCATAATCCATAATCATAGGCAACCGATTCCTTCACAGACCAATTTTCGTGCTGAAAAATTGGTCTGTGAAGGAATCGGTTGCTGAAAAGGAAAGGATGTGAAATTGGAGCAGAAGAGGTGTTCTGAAAAAAGTTTAAAAGAGTTGAGGGAAGGATTATGGACACCTTAAATATGAAAATGAGTGAGCATTTTTTTGAATGGAGGATGTTGGACTCTGGAAAGATGTTTTGGTGAAGAAGGAGATTTTATTGTTCAGGGTGGTTTTGGGCTCCCCTATCTATCAGTCCTGATGAAGACCGTGATGGAGCATTGATTTGGCCCAGGAGCGTTAAGGGATCGAAACGTCGACGATATTGCTCTTGCCTGGATTGGTTGGATTATTTGTGGAGAGAATTTAGAATGGGGGATGTGATTCCATATATATAATTTTTCTGGAGAAATAATGGTGGTCATTCTGACCCTGGCGGTCTTTGACCGCCAGGGCGGAGGACCGCGGGAGCACCGCCGACAGGCCGGCGGTGCTCCAATGGGGATTCCGACCGCGGCGGTAAAGCCGCGGTCGGACCGGCACCACTGGCGGGCTCCCGCCAGTGTACCGCCGCCCCATTGAATCCTCCATGGCGGCGCAGCTTGCTGCACCGCCGCGGGGATTCCGACCCCCCCTACCGCCATCCAGATCCCGGCGGTCCGACCGCCGGGATCCGGATGGCGGTAGGGGGGGTCGCGGGGCCCCTGGGGGCCCCTGCAGTGCCCATGCCACTGGCATGGGCATTGCAGGGGCCCCCGTAAGAGGGCCCCTACATGTATTTCACTGTCTGCTGCGCAGACAGTGAAATACGCGACGGGTGCAACTGCACCCGTCGCACAGCTTCCACTCCGCCGGCTCGATTCCGAGCCGGCTTCATCGTGGAAGCCTCTTTCCCGCTGGGCTGGCGGGCGGTCTGAAGGCGACCGCCCGCCAGCCCAGCGGGAAAGTCAGAATTACCGCCGCGGTCTTTCGACCGCGGAACGGTAATCTGACGGCGGGACTTTGGCGGGCGGCCTCCGCCGCCCGCCAAGGTCAGAATGAGGGCCAATATGTTGATTTAAATGTGGTGAAAAGTTTAACCAATAGGCTTTTTTTGTCTTTTAAGTGTACATTTTTAAAAGTTGCTTCTTGGAATGGTTTGAGGGTTCTTATCTTTTTTTCTTTACTATTAGCACATGAGCACTTTATGGGGGTTATTCCAACCCTGGTGGTCGGTGTTAAAGCAGCGGCCAACCCGCCAACAGGCAGGCGGTCAAAAAAATGGAATTCTGACCCTGGCGGGAACCGCCAACACTGCCCACCACTTTAACACTCCGACCGCCACGGCGGGACAAACAAATAGCGCGGCGGTCACCGCCAACAGTCAGACGCCAGACAATGTACCGCCCACCCAATCACAACTCACCAATCCGCCACCTTTTCCGGGGCGGGAGCCCCGCCGATAAAAACACGGCGGAAACAGACTACGAACGGGAAAACGCTCACCTCTATACACTCCACGAGGAATCTGGACAGCATGGAACCCGAATTAAACATCCTACCAGCTATTGTCTACCTGCTCTTCTACCAGGAGCACGAACGCCGGCGCAGACGACAACGGTGAGTACTGCACCTACGACACAGGGGAGGGGGGAGGAGAAAAGGTCACGGGCACACAAATACGCGATACACCCACCCCCCCACCCCAAATACCTACACACCAATGCAGAGCAACAAGTCAGAGTAACACCCCCAAACCCCCCGGAATAATGCAAAGACAAAATAAAATGATAATTAAAATAGAAGTATATTATAGCTCAAATGAAGTAATGTGAATTATGAAAGATGAAATATACATATTAAATAAAGAACATAGTTAAAAATATATACATAGGCTATAAGTCCTGCACATTTTGCCAAAGTTCCATCGTTCGTGGGCCAATGTGCACAAACACATGGGCAAAGCCCACACACGAGACCAGATACCATTGGAGAGAACACTGCTGGGGCATCAGATGATAAAACTACAGGCACCTCAGGGGGAAGGGAAGGGGGGCACCTCAGCCACATGAGTCCACGACGCCAGATCCACGAGGGGCCTCCATGGCCACTGTACCATCCTGGGGAGTGCAAAGCCACAGTCTCTCAAGTCTCTACAGTGGGTGGCTTGCCCACTGTACTATCCTGGGGAGTGCAAAGCCACAGTCTCTCAAGTCTCTACAGTGGGTGGCTTGCCCACTGTTCCATCCTGGGGAGTGCAAAGCCACAGTCTCTCAAGTCTCTACAGTGGGTGGCTTGCCCACTGTTCCATCCTGGGGAATGCAAAGCCACAGTCTCTCAAGTCTCTACAGTGGGTGGGTTGCCCACTGTTCCATCCTGGGCAGTGCAAAGCCACAGTCTCTCAAGTCTCTACCGTGGGTGGCTTGCCCACTGTTCCATCCTGGGGAGTGCAAAGCCACAGTCTCTCAAGTCTCTACAGTGGGTGGCTTGCCCACTGCTGTATCTTGGGAAGTGCAAAGCCACAGTCCATCAGGTGGATTACAGAGTCCACTGGTCATGGAGGAGGCATGGTGGCCCGAGTGCTTCGTGAAGCCCTGCTCGACACAGAACCGGCACTGCCAATGGGCCAGTGGTGCCTGACAGGAAGGGCCCAGCAGAGCAGTTCAGAGACGGCGGTGCCCAGCGGAGCGGTGCTTGAGATGAAGGGCCCAGCGGAGCGGTGTTTGACAGGAAGGGCCCAGCGGAGCAGTGTTTGACAGGAAGGGCCCAGCGGAGCGGTGCTTGAGATGAAGGGCCCAGCGGAGCGGTGCTTGACAGGAAGGGCCCAGCGGAGCGGTGTTTGAGATGAAGGGCCCAGCGGAGCGGTGCTTGACAGGAAGGGCCCAGCAGAGCGGTGTTTGACAGGAAGGGCCCAGCGGAGCGGTGTTTGACAGGAAGGGCCTAGCGGAGCGGTGCTTGAGATGAAGGGCCCAGCGGAGCGGTGTTTGACAGGAAGGGCCCAGCGGAGCGGTGCTTGACAGGAAGGGCCCAGCGGAGTGGGGCTTGACAGGAAGGGCCCAGCGGAGCGGTGTTTGAGATGAAGGGCCCAGCGGAGCGGTGCTTGACAGGAAGGGCCCAGCGGAGTGGTGTTTGACAGGAAGGGCCCAGCGGAGCGGTGTTTGACGGGAAGGGCCCAGCGGAGCGTGCTTGAGATGAAGGGCCCAGCGGAGCGGTGCTTGACAGGAAGGGCCCAGCGGAGCGGGGCTTGAGATGAAGGGCCCAGCGGAGCGGTGCTTGACAGGAAGGGCCCAGCGGAGCGGTGCTTGAGATGAAGGGCCCAGCGGAGCGGTGCTTGACAGGAAGGGCCCTGTTCAGCGGTGCTTCTCACGGCGGCCCCTGTTCAGCGGTGCTTCTCACGGCGGGGCCCTGTTCAGCGGTGCTTCTCTTGGCGGGGCCCTGTTCAGCGGTGCTTCTCACGGCGGGGCCCTGTTCAGCGGTGCTTATCTTGGCGGGGCCCTGTTCAGCGGTGCTTGTCTTGGCGGGGCCCTGTTCAGCGGTGCTTCTCACGGCGGGGCCCTGTTCAGCGGTGCTTCTCACGGCGGGGCCCTGTTCAGCGGTGCTTCTCACTGCGGGGCCCTGTTCAGAGGTGCTTCTCATGGCGGGGCCCTGTTCAGCGGTGCTTTTCACGGCGGGCCCTGTTCAGCGGTGCTTCTCACAGCGGCCCCTGTTCAGCGGTGCTTCTCACAGCGGGGCCCTGTTCAGCGGTGCTTCTCACTGCGGCCCCTGTTCAGCGGTGCTTGTCTTGTGTTTCTAGGGAACCAGACCTGGCCAATACTTCCCGCTCAGTCGCCATCCGACCTTTCGGTTGCGGGCCCTCCTGTGATGGAGTCCTGGGCCCGTGGGTGTCCTCCGTCACACCCGGAATGGGGCCGGTGGGGCCCTCCTGGCATGCTCGCCTGCTGCCTGACTTGTCCGCCCTGCTGCCCTTGCCCTCCTTCGCTGAATCTCTGGGGCCCTTGCCTCCCTTTGTTGATGTGCCAGGTGACGGGGTAAGGCTACTGTCCTTGGTGGCAGCCACCTCAGGCTTGTCGCGCCGGCCCTTTGCTTTTTTGGTCCTCTTCCCAGGGGGTGGGCTGGCTGTCCCCTTGCTGCTGGCCGATGTTCCTGCCCTAGGAGCTGGTGGACTCCAATAGCCCTGAACTATGGTCCTAGTAGGTGCAGGGCTTGTGGTGGCTGAGGTGCTGTTTGGACTTGTACGAGATGGAGGGGGTGGGTCAGGTGATGCAAAGAGGTCAATTTTGGAGAGGAAAAACTTTTTAGGAGCAGTGGGAAGGGTAGGTGCAGTGGGTATGGGAGTGGAGGAAGAGGATGTGGTTGTAGGAGAGTAAAGTGTGCTGTCTTTGGGTGCAGGTGCTTGTGACGGAGGCTGTCGTGAGGTGGATGGCTGTTGGGTGGGTGGCTGCCTGCGTTTGTGTGGTTTGGAAGAGGGGGGGACAGACACAGTGGGAGAGGACACAGGGGACGTGTAAATGGCAGTGGGGGTGGTGACTGCACGTGTGCAGACTGGTCTGGAGGGTGTGCTGGTGATGGACGTACTGGCTGATGGGGGTGTGCATGCAGGTGTGAGTGGAGACGTCACAGGGAGGGAGGAGGGAGACGAGGAGGTGGGGGACACAGAGGAGGTAGTGACTGTTGGCATGTCTGCATCTGGATGTTGCTTGGGTGAATGCTTGTGTGATCTGTGGTGCTTATGTCTGGATGAGCTGCCCTTGGGTGTTGAGGTGTGTGCAGGCTGGTCTGATGGTGTGGATGGGATAGGCAGAGGAACAGGGGACTGGGACTGGGTGGAGGGAGTTTGAAGAGAGAGGCTGGAGACAGGGACAATGGCTGCCGTCAGTGCTGAGGCCAGAGCGTTGAACGATCGCTGATGGGCAGCCTGACCCGAATGAAGGCCCTCCAGGTATGCATTGCTCCGATGCACCTCCCTTTCTACACCCTGGATGGCATTCAAAAGGGTAGACTGCCCAACAATGATGGTCCTCAGGAGGTCAATGACCTCCTCACTGAGGGCAGCTGGGGTAACTGGGGCAGGGCCTGAGGTGCCAGGGGCGAAGGAGATGGCCGGCTTCCTGGCCGAGCGGGCACGGGCCGAACGCTGAGGGGCTACTGAGAGGGCAGAGCTGGTGCGCTGGGTGGCGGCTGTACCTGTTGTAGCGGTGGGCACGGATGTTGCCGCCACCGCAAGGGAGCTCCCTTCCGAGGACGTGTTGGTGTCGCTGACGTCTCCACGGGTCCCCGTTGTGGAGCCCCCCTCGCCCTCCGTCTCACTGGTCAACTCAGAGTCGGTTACATGTCCCTCCGGGCCCATGTGAGATGCAGCTCCGTCGTGCGCCGATGCCACTTCTCCTCCACCTGATGATGCTAATGCACACATGAACAGGAAGACAAAGAAAATGGGGGGGGAGAGATAAAGACAGGTTGAGTGCATGCATTGGCAACACCGTTGTCGGAGAGGACAGACACAGAAGCCCCCAGCACTACGCCGCGCACTCGGGGTACACTACTCAATTATTGTGACTTGACCTACAGGTCTATGGACGACAAATGCACACATAGGTGAGGCCGGACCATGGATAGCTGTACATAGCACCCTACAGAGGTGGGGGCGGGGGCACAGAGCCATGCCTAACGGAGGGGCCAAGCCTACAGAAAGCGCCCTGGCCTAGAGATAGCCACAGCCCTCCTCCCCCACCCAGACACCTCCACTGCGCACAAAGATAGCAGAATGTGCTGATACTCACCCCCTTGTGTCTGCTGTGATGTCCTCACGCGCCCATCCAAATCGGGGTAGGCCACCGCCAGGATCCGGGACATCAGGGGGGTCAATTGGCAGTTGGCACCCCTCCTACGTTGGGAGGCCATCCCCAGCAGAGCCTCGGCGGTCTTTCTGCTCCCGCGGCAGATGTCCTCCCACCTCTTTCGGCAGTGGGTGCCCCGTCTGTTGTGGACCCCCAGGGCCCGGACGTCCTTGGCGATGGCATGCCAAATGTCGATCTTCTGATGGGCGCTGACCAATGTGACATGTACAGGGTGGGAAAGGAAATATCATCATTTTTCTGCACGGTCGATGTGAGTGGCCCTCCCTCCCCAACCTTGCCATGTGGCACATGCTATCATCTGTCGTGCGTTGCACTTCTCATTCGCTCACCTCCCCACCATCTTACATCCACCCCACTCAACACAGGCATAGCCCATACTACGTGCTCCCTGTGTACTTACCTGTTGGTCTGGAGGACCGTAGAGTAGCGCATACTGGGGGAGGACCCCATCAACAAGTTTCTCCAATTCCTCAGATGTGAAGGCAGGGGCCCTTTCCCCAGTCGCAGCAGCCATTGTCTCTCCCAGACCGAGGTCACAGCAGCACTTGCAGTATAGGTCCTCTCCTGTGGATGATCAGGTCTCGAGTGATTAAGCAGTTAGAAAATGGCGGTCACGCCCGCGGTGGTGTGTACCGCGGCGGGGCGTACCGCGACCGCCGGCACACATCGTCATTGGCTCCTGAAACCCATAGGGTTCAATGTTAACCAATGAGGTTTTGCACCGCGGTCTTCGACCGCCTACCGCCACGGTGTGCCACGCCAGCGCATTGACCTCACATCCCATTGTCACACTTCACAGGTCAGGCAGCCGCCATTTTAAGGGCCCACATGGCTTTATTTCTACTGCGTCACACAGGCCTAGGCCTTGCATTGCCACTCATACAAGCCATTCAATGCATAGCAAATCGTGTACTGTGCAAGCTGTGTGAACGTACCTATGGGTTGCTTGACTCTGTGCTCCATGTTGTCCTTCCTAGGCACCGTCCGGTGGGACTTGCGAGGAGAAGGATGAATCCTCCCGTGTACAGACCGCTGGTGGACCTGTCGACAATGGAAGAACGACATATCATACTGACATACAGGCTTGACAGAGCCACTATACATGAACTGTGTGCCCAGCTGGAGGCAGACCTGATGTCCCCCATCCGCCAACCCACAGGGATTCCCCCTCTGGTGCAGGTTCTGTCAGTACTCCATTTTTTGGCAAGTGGATCATTCCAAACAACAGTGGCCATATCATCAGGGATGTCTCAGCCTATGTTTTCTAAGGTTTTGTCCAGAGTGTTGTCTGCCCTGATGAAATACATGCGGAGCTACATTGTGTTCCCTGAGGTGGGGGATTTGGCTACAGTGAAGGGTGATTTCTATGCCCTTGGACATATCCCCAACATCATTGGTGCCATTGATGGGACCCATGTGGCTTTGGTTCCCCCCAGAGAAAGTGAACAGGTGTACAGGAACAGAAAAAGTTATCATTCGATAAATGTCCAGGTGGTCTGTTTGGCAGACCAGTACATCTCCCATGTAAATGCCAAGTTCCCTGGGTCAGTGCATGACGCGTATATCATGCGAAATAGCAGCATCCCGTATGTGATGGAACAGCTACAGAGACATCGTGTGTGGCTATTGGGGGACTCTGGTTACCCCAACCTCTCCTGGCTATTGACCCCAGTGAGGAATCCCCGGACCAGGGCAGAGGAACGGTACAATGAGGCCCATGGGCCTACTAGGAGGATCATAGAAAGAACCTTCGGCCTCCTGAAGGCCAGGTTCAGGTGCCTGCATATGACAGGTGGATCCCTAATGTACTCACCAAAGAAGGTGTGCCAGATCATCGTGGCCTGCTGTATGCTTCACAATCTGGCTTTGCGACGCCAGGTGCCTTTCCTGTAGGAGGATGGTCCAGATGGTGGTGTTGTAGCAGCTGTGGAGCCTGTGGAGAGTGAAGAGGAGGAAGACGACAGGGACGACACAGACACCAGGGACACAGTGTTACAACAGTATTTTCAGTAGCACACAGGTAAGAATTAACCACCCCATTTTACATTTACTTCTAGCCTCCTGCCTCTCTACTGTTGGTGTTTCCACCCAGTTCCTGTTCACTGATTTGTGACTTTACCTTCCCTTTTCAGAGCTGTATGCGCCACTGCCTGACTTCTGCTTTGTTTGCCCATGGACTACAGCCGTATAACAGTGGTATGTTGTCATCACAATGTAACTGAACATTTTTGCACCGTTATGTGTAATACATTTGTTAAGAATACAAGCAGACTCCAGATTATTTGAGTGAAATAAGTGTTTTAATTAAAGTGCTACATTTAGGTACATGATTGTAAAACGGTGATGGGTGGGGGTGGAGTAATGTCCATGGCAGAGTCCAGTTCTCAGTCTCACAGGTGCATTGTCCATATGCCTGTGGAAGGATGGAGCAGGGGCAGTTTGAGGTTGGACAGGGTTACAATGTGGGACAGTGGGATGACATCAGGGGGTATCTTATGCTGGCGGGGGTCTTGGCATCCTACTCTGCCTTCTTGTGAGATCTCAGGTTCCGCTTGCGGGGTGGTTGTTCTTCTGCAGGAGGTGGGGTTCTGGTGGCCTGTCGTTGTGTGGGGGCCTCCTGTCCAGTAGCGCCGGCGGAGGTGGTAGGCTGTTCCTGGTCTAGGCTAGTGACACGGGCCCTTTGGGGTGCCACATGGTCCCGCAATGTGGTGACTATCTGGTTAAGGGCCACGACGATGGTCCCCATTGCGGCACTAATGTTCCTCAGTTCCTCTCTGAACCCCATGTACTGTTCCTCCTGCAGTGCCTGGATCTCCTGGAACCTGCCCAGTACCGTCGCCATTGTCTCCTGGGAGTGGTGGTATGCTCCCATGATGGAGGAGAGGGCCTCGTGGAGAGTGGGTTCCCTGGGCCTGCCCCCCCCCTGTCGCACAGCAGCCCTCCCAGTTCCCCTGTGTTTCTGGGCCTCTGTCCCCTGGACGGTGTGCCCACTACCACTGCCCCCAGGTCCCTGTTGTTGTTGGGGTGGTGGGTCAACCTGGGTGCCCTGTAGTGGTGGACACACCACTGATTGACGTGTCCTGGAGACAGAGGCATGGGCCCGCTGGGTGGGAGCTGTGCTGGTGTTCCCAGAGGGGGTTGGGTCTGCTGTAGCCTGTGGCTGTCTGAGGGGAACTGACTGTCCCGAGGTCCCCGATGGGCCGGGCTGGTCATCTGGGTCCAGGGAGACAGAGCTGCTGTCATCACTGGGGGCCTCTTCTGGGGGTGGGATGGACATCTCTAGACCCTCCGTGGCGGTGTGGTGGCGTTCGGGTCCTGCAGGGGTATAAGGGTATGGTTATTGCTTCTGTGTGTGGCATTTCCTGTGATGGGTGGGTGGCCGTGTACCCAAGTGCAGGCATTCCCTTGTGGGGCTTTTGTGAGGGTGGCTTGTGGGGGTGATGTGTGTGTGCAGTGGGCATGCTTTGGTGATGGGTGTCCATGCTTTGTGGACGCATGCAGGGCTTGGTGTTGGGATGGGTGGGTTGTGATGGTGAGCCATTTGCAAGGAGTTGGTGTGATGGGGGTGGGGGTATGATTTGGGATGCAGGTGGGGAGGGGGTGGGAAGAAGTAGTTAAGATTAGACTTACCAGAGTCCATTCCTCCAGATACTCCTGCGAGGCCCTCAGGATGCAGGATGTGCAAGACTTCCTCCTCCCATGCTGTAAATTCTGGGGGAGTAGGTGGGGGTCCGCCGCCAGTCTTCTGCACCGCTATGTTGTGCCTTGATACCATGGAACGCACCTTCCCCCGTAGGTCGTTCCAGCGCTTCCTTATGTCATCCCGATTGCGTGGATGCTGTCCCACAGCGTTGACCCTGTCGACTATCCTTTGCCATAGCTCCATCTTCCTAGCAATTGTGGTGTGCTGCACCTGTGCCCCGAAGAGCTGGGGCTCTACACAAACTATTTCCTCCACCATGACCCTGAGTTCTGCGTCAGAGAACCTGGGGTGTCTTTGGGGTGCCATGGGGTGGTGTGGATGAGGTGATGGATGTTGTATGTGTTGTAGAGTTTGGTGTGTGTGGTGGTGTATGGCGTTTTGTGCGTGGGAATTGTGTGGGTGATGTTTTGATTTGCCTCTGTGTGATGGTCTACTCTAAGTAGTGCTGTCTCTCTCTGTCCTTCAGTCGCTATTGTGGTCGTAAGGGTTTGTGGGTGATGTGGGTGTGTGTTTTATATTGTATTGGGTGTGTGGGAGTGTTGTGTGTATGTGTATCAGGTGTGTGTATTTCAAATTGTCCAATGTGGTTGTGTTTTGTAAGGGTGTGTGTATTTTGACCGCGGCGATGTGTACCACCAATGGAATACCGCGGTTGAAAGACCGCCGCGTGGATTCGTGGGTCGGACAGGCATGGGTGTATTTCTGTTGGCGTGACGGTGGAGGTTTGGTCATCACCAGTTTTTCGCTGACCTTTGGTGTGGCGGACTTTTGTTGATGTCGGGTTTTTGGCGGTTTGCCAGTTGCGGGTCACAATGACCATGTCGGTTTACCGTGGCCGCGGCAGTGTTATGGCAGTCTTCTGTCTGGCGGTAAGCGCCTTTTACTGCCGAGGTTGGAATGACCCCCTATATCTTTTACACTGGTGTTCTCTCTCTTTGTTCTATGATAGAATGGGTGGTTATGAATTGTATTAAATGAAATTATTTATGTGATAAATTATGATTAAAATAATTTTTGGGAAATAATTTGAAGGGTAATGGTATGCATGTATGTGTAAGTGTTTTTCAGTATTTTGCCTAGTGGTGTTGTCTTTTGTAAGTAGCTGGTATTTGTATAGGCCACTCATCATAATTTCCACCTAGTCCAGTAGGAAAGAGTTGTGGGAAACAGCAACCTTTTCTCCCACTCACTTAATAGAGCTCCTTTCGCTTCTTTCATTTGAAATAGATCAGTAGCACCTCCAATAATCTCTTTAAAATGTAGAGGATGAATACTGTAATGCTCATATATTTCTTCTGATCTAGATTGTTCCACCTTTCCAATTTGACATCTTGATAGCAGTTTGTCATTCTCCATATGAGAAATATCTTGAAGCACATCTACATTTCTATAGTAAATGTTGTTTTGTACAAGATATAATGTACCTTTTTTACATTACTATCATCTACTAACTCTTGTTGTATCTTTTTACTCTTAGTAGGCACACCATTGACCATAATTTCAAGTCATTCCAAATCTCTTTGAACACTCTTTGGTAAATACACAACTCAAACATTTAGAACTTTTTGGATCTCAGTTAGAGGTAACTTTACTGTCTTTGGCTCCATACGGACTATAAATTGAAATGGATGTATACATTGTATAAGTATAGATTCATAAACATTCAAATCTTGAAGTTCTTGTGAAATAAAAATTAGTTTTAACTTGCTGTACACTACTCTAGCTAGCATTAGCTAGTATTTTACTGTCTCCTAATTTATTATAATAATACTTGCAAATAATTTGTCGTGTGGAACAACCAAAACGTTCCTCTACAAATAAATAGGCCGCAAATTCTCACCAATTGTCTCTGTTATCTTCTTCCATTTTTGAAGAAACAGTAACATCCAGGTTTTACTCTTATAGTGAGTGCATCAACATATACAAACACTGTGAAGTTTCTCAGAGGAGACTGTGTTAAACGTTCTAATCTCCTCATGAAAGTTATCAACAGTAATACCTATTTCCTGTTCTGCTAGAACTGCATATTCCATGAGTTATGTTTCTCTGTACTCCTCTTCCGGTCCAAAGAAAGAAAACTGCACATCAGCACAAACATTTTCTACCTTTGCCACTGTTCCATTCAAAATAGCTCTATTCATTTCCTGTAAACATGGTGTAGGACTCTTCACATGATAAAGCCTCCTCGCTAAAGTTTGCATTCACGAGTGGAGTACAGCTAACAATCTAAAATTATGAAAGGTGCTTTGGTATACTTTCTTCGATAAGCATGCTAGTGAATGTCCCTGTAGATTTGTATAATTTCTGACTTTGCATAGATCTAATCTTTGCAAAAGGGCACATTTTTGTTTAAGACTTTTCCAAGGAAACTTACGTAAAACATTTCTGAGTGTGTCAATTGATTGCTGTGAACTCTACAAATACTGCTACATTTCCACTTATCTACAGGGGCCTGTCTATGCCTTTCCTGTACCTCTCCAGCTACGACTTCCTCAATATCTCAACATTTCTAGGTACCATAACTACCATAACTTCTTTTTCAATAGAAGAACCATCTTTCATCTCATAATACCGTTGAGGTTCATCAACTGCATGAACTTTTCTTACAAGTAGTTTTCTTCATTAAAGAATGGCTCAGTCTAGAAGTATGTTTCCATTCCCCACTAAAAACATTTCAAAACTTAGTCCTGTTTATAAGTCTTTTCTTTTGTTTTCTTCTCATCATACTCAAAACCATTTTACCTAGTGTTTTCATTCTGTTTACAATCAAAATAAACAGCTTTCTTTTCAGAACAAACTCCTTATCAACCATACCCTCTAAATGTTCCTTTTGTATGACAGTTTCCCTCCTTTTTTATACTCCTTCATACTTCTCATTAGATTCTTGATTACTCCACTATGGAACATTTTAAGTCTTATTTCCTTGTACTGACACTGCCTTCTAGTTAAACTCTGTGCTCAATTATATGATTTCTTACTTGTCATCTCATGCATTTTTACTCCTTTCTTAGTTAATGTCAAGCTTTGTTTCTTAAGTACTTCATTTTGCTGTCTTTCAAGTTGACCACATACTATTTTAAGGAAAGTCTTTGTTCTCCTACCAGCAGCTGTTTTTCATCAATAACTGTTCTGCATTTTGCCCCTCTGGTTTCTCAGTTGTCAGGACATTGTATTGTTGGCTCTGTCTCTTTCTTCCTTGCCTTTTAGTGGCACTGTAAGTGTGTGTAAGTAAGAAGAAACTGATATCTGATAAAAACAAACAAAAAGTCGAATGTTCTATTAATTATATACTTTCACATTAAACGTTTTTATTAGGTAAGTACCAATATAAACAGTTGTCTTACTATAATATCAATACCATTGTTCCATTAACCCCTCAGCTGCTGGGCCTTTACCCCCCAGTGCTGAGCTCTTTTTTGACTATTTTGGTTAGTTTGTGCATAGGCACTTATACATTTTTGTGCACAGAAGCTATCCACACCAAATTTGCGCCCTGTTTTTCCAACGTTCTCAGAATTTTAAAGGTACCCAGAGTTTGTGTGTTCCCCTGGAGGAGACCAAGAAATTACCCAAAATACAGCTACAATGTGTGTTTTGTTTGAAAAATGGGAAAGAGTGCTGTAGAAGAAAGCATCTGTTTTTTTCCCTGCAAATGACATCAACAAAGGGTTTGTGGTGCTAAATTAACCATCTTCCCAGCTTTCAGGAACAGGCAGACTTGAATCAGAAAACCAAGTTTTTCAACACAGTTTTGGCATTTCACCCCATTTTTACTATTCTTTGTGCTTTCAGCCTCCTTCCAGTTAGTGACAGAAATAAGTGTGAAACCAGTACTGGATCCTGGACAGCTAAACATTTCTGAAAAGTAGACACAATTCTGAATTTAGCAAGGGGTCGTTTGTGTAGATCTTTCAAGGATTTCCTACAGAAAATAACAGCTGAAATAAAAAAATATTGAACTTGAGTGTAACAAAACAGCCATTTTTGTCTGCATTTTCTTCTGTAACTTTTTCAAGCTATGGCAGGTTTTTAAAAGCAATATACCGTTATGTCTGCTGAACTCTTCTGATTGCGGAGATATAGGGCTTGTAGGTTCACCAAGAACCCTAGGTACCCAGAGCCAATGAATGATCTGCACCTTGCAATGGGTTTTCATTGTATACCGGGTATACAGCAATGCATTTGGTAAAATATAAAGAGTGAAAAATAGGTATCAAGGAAACAGTTGTATTTTCACAGTGGGCACAAGATAAGGAGTTTAGAAACAGTGGTTATTTACACCTCTATGAATTTGCATGTGAATTACAGGGCATTTCTCAAAATGACTTCTTTCTTACACACTGTCTTACATTTGGAAGGCAAAAATGGAGAGAAATACAATTGGCAATAACACTTGTTCTTCTATTCTGTTTTCCCCTAAGTTTCCCAATAAAAATGGTACCTCACTTTTGTGGATATGTCTAGCGCCCATGACCGGAATCCTTTGCAAACCTCAAAAGTGGGCTAAAAAACCACTCTTTCCCCACATTTTGGTGCTACAAAGTTCTGGAATCTGAGGGAAGCCTCAAACTTCCTTCCACCCATCATTCTCCCAAGTCACCCGATAAAAATGGTAACTCACTTATGTGGGTAGGCCTGGTGTCCATGACAGGAAATGCCCCAAAACACAATGTGGACACATCACATTTTTCTAATGGAAACTGAGGCAGTTTTTCAAATTGCCTAGCTGTGGGTCTTTGTCTCTAGCTCAGCCGCCATCTAAGGAAACCTACCAAACCTATACATTTATGGAGAGTAGACACCTAGGGGAATCCATAGTGGGGTGACTTGTGGGGCTTTCACTGGGTTCTGTCACTCAGAATTCTTTGCAAACCTCAAAATTGGGCTATAAAAACACATTTTCCTCACATTTCAGTGTTTCAACGTTCTGGACTCTGAGGGGAGCCACAAACTTGCTTCCACCCAGCATTTCCTTAAGTCTCCCAATAAAAATGTGTGGGTAGGCCGAGTGCCCACGGCAGGAAATGCCCCAAAACACAAAGTGGAGATAACACATTTTCCCTAAGAAAACTGATCTGTTTTTTGCAAAGTGTCTAGCTGTGGATTTTGGCCTCTAGCTCAACCGGCACCTAGGGAAGCCTACCAAACCTATACATTTATGGAAAGTAGACACTGAGGGGAATCCAGAATGGGGTAGCTTGTGGGGCTCTCACAAGGTTCTGTCACTCAGAATCCTTTGCAAACCTCACAGTTTGGCTAAGAAAACATGTTCGCTGCACATTTCAATGATGGAAATTTCTGGAATCTGAGGGGAACCACAATCTTTTTTCCACCCAGCGTTCCCCCAAGTCTCCCGATAAAAATGGTACCTCACTTGTGTGTCCATAACCTATATATATGTATATATAAAGAGATCACTTTTATATGTGGGTGTGGTTTCCCGGGGGCCGATCGCAACCCTCAGGGCTACCACACATGCATTGACAAAAGTGATCTATCTATCTGTCTATCTATCTATCTATCTATCTATCTATCTATCTATCTATCTATCTATCTATCTATCTATCTATCTATCTATCTGTCTATCTATCTATCTATCTATCTATCTATCTATCTATCTATCTCTCTATCTATCTATCTATCTATCTGTAGATATATAGATATGTATATATCTCCACAAATAGCAATTCATATCTGTGTATACAAATCTGTATATATATATATATATATATATATATATATATATATATATATATATATATATATATACAGAGAGAGAGAGAGAGAGAGAGAGAGGGATCTAGACATATTATTTAATAGCTGTATGGTTTCCTAGGGGGCGATCATGGCCCCAGGTAAACCATACAGCTATGAAAAACAATTGCCCCCACAGGGGGCCAGTTTAATTTTGGTTTTAATTTTTATTTTTATTTTGTATTAATCTTAATCCCTGGGGCCCCCACCAGGGGTAAACTAACATTATTTTTTTTAAATGCCCCCGGCGGGGGGAGCAGCCCGTTTTCAGAGGGGGCCGACCCCTCAACTGTAATCCCTGGTGTCTAGTGGAGTTTCCTAGCCCTGGATCATGGATTCCATTTCAAGAAGGCTTCGCTTGAAAGGGAAGAATCTCCCATTTTAAACGGGGCCTTCCTGAGCGGTAGGGAGGCCCTTTCAGGCCCATTTTCCCCACTGGAGCAGAAAGCATCCTTACCTTCTGCGTGTGACATCAGCACGCATTTCGATGTGGTGACGTCACAAAGGGGCGGGTGGAGGTGCGGGGGAGACACAGAAACTCTTCCGTGTCCAGAGGGGGATTTATAAAAATATCCAATATGGGATGGAAGAGAGAGAGAGAGTGACAGGACTGAGGGGGAAGCGTTAAGGCCCTGCGGTCCTAGCCAGCCTGCCACATTCTGTGGGAGCCCACATTGCTCTCCAAAGCAAGGAGCTGCTTTTAGTAGCAGCTCCCTTCTTGTGAGAGGAATGTTTTTCTGTCTTCCCCACATGTATATTTGTGTGCAGGGAAGACAGATGAAAACTCCACTTTCTGCAAGGCAGAGCTGTTTGACAGTTCTCACTTGCAGAAATCAGACTTTGTTTGCTTTTGCTTGGTGGGAGAAGTTCCCAGGGCTACCTGTGCCTCCAAGTGTAAATTTAGTCTCAGGGAGGTGATGGTCCCCGGTGCTCCAGGGGTATGAAATGGACCCCCTTTCTTTTTTTTACATGCTTTCTCTGGGGTGGTGGTGGACTCCAGGGCCATGGTCCCCTGAATTCAAGTAGAAGGAAGTCTCAAAAGGGGTAGTCCCTGAGGCTGTGGTGGGCTGTGAGCCCTCACATACAATTGCATGAATGACCCAGTTAGGTGACGGTTGAATGGCGCTGCGGGGGGGAGGCATGCGGGCCACAAAAAATTACAGCAATGCTCTGGGGAGGTGACGGTCCCTGGAGCTGTGCAAATCCCAAGAGGGGGCCCGCGTACCCACTCTTTATTTATCACATGCCCTCTGAAACTGGCCCTTTTTAAAAAAAAAAAAAAAAGCATTTTTTATGAATTTGCTGCAAACACTTTAAAAAAATGTTTTTTTTTTTTGCCCTGGTGGGGTCCCTCTGGGACCCCAGCACCAGAGCAAATGGGTCAGGGTGTTTCTAAACTGTGATGTAACTGTTCAGGTGTGGTGAATAGATTTCATGTTTAGAAAGTTTAGTTCACAGTTACACGCAGAGCAATAAAGAATTGTAAGACCAAGCTCTGTGTGTGGCATATTCATATATGAGTACCCAAGCTGGGTAGGATGCTACACCTAGTATATAGCTATTTCTAAAAAGAGAGAAAGGAGTCTCCAATGGTGTCATCGCCCATCTAACAACAATTGGTGGTAATTTTAGCTTTCAGTTGTGCAGCCAAGAGTCTTCCTGCTATATTAGTTGCAGAATAGTGACGTTGCTTGGTATGAAGCAGGGCACATTCTTCTGTGTGCCAGTATGCTGCTTTAAGTTGTTGACTAACAGCTATTGCCTGAGAAAAAAAGTTATTACAGAAAGTCTGCTTGTGCTCTTCTTCTACCCAGGGGCGTAATGAAATTTGAGGGGGGCCATGGTGCTCTGGGACCCAGACAGGCACGTGCATGATGCGTTACTGCATGCATTATTGCAAAATATCTGGTCCCAGATTCATTCAGTGTACTGAGCTGAGGGGGCCTGTGGTTCTAAAAATTCTGGACCCATGTAATTTACTTTGCCACAGCAGTACGATTTTAGTATCAAAAGACCGATAATGAATAGTACACTAAGCATGAGCATTTTAGCTCAATTCCAGCAGCTTTTTCACCTCGAAATCGCCATTTTCGTACTGCACTCGTGGCTCCCATTTTATACACGGCAGCCATTTTAAAAGTTGCCCTCACGTAGGCTTATAATACAGTCAGATTTGATTCCAAGGACACATACACCTTGATTGACTTTTCTCTGACCTGGGCAAGCTGGAACCATTGCCTCAGGCCAAACCTGTTTGGTCAGTCCCTCTCCCAGTGGCCGAATCAGATAGCATCAAGGCACACCATGCCATAAAACCCTTATTATCGCTCACACACCCTACCTAATCTTGCTCACACCTGCACCTGCTCTTTTCTTCTTCTTACTTTACGAGGGGGAGGTGCCCGTTTTTATTGGGGGTCCACACTTATCTGATGTAAAATACTAGGCCTTGCCGGGTAATTTATTATGGGTTGGATGACATGAAATATGAGGTTTCATCATGACACTGTTTTTTCCTTTGTAGTGAAAACATGTGAATGACCAACCAAAATGTCAAGAATGTTTGCCTGAAGCTTAAAAAACTGTATATAAGGAAACCTGACTTTGCATTGAAACACAGTCTCCTGAGAACATACAAACCGTGCTGTTGTACTTCTAGGACGCATGTTACTTGGCTGCAGCCAATAAATTCGATCTTTGACTTCACCTAGAAGACTCTGAGTTTCTGTGGTCTGAATCAGGAAAGTACCCGAGGTCTTTGGGTGTACCCTGGCACCGCTGGGTTACCGGATCAGTACCGGTTCTGAAAAACCCAGTACCTCAGTTGGCGCCCAACGTGGGGCGATACCAGCGGTACCGGTCCAAGCCTGAGGTCCGTGGGGAGCTTCATGTGAAAATTCTGGAGGAAGGCCGCCACTTCATCGACCCCTGCATGTCGACGTGGTCCGAAAGTCTTTGCTGCGAGGTTCCCCACTTCCCGACGGCTACGAAGGACTGCTGCCCTGGCTATCGCCCTGATTTGGACCCTTGATGTTTGGTAGAGCGAAACGATAAGACGAGTCTTCTGGTGACGTCATCGATATTTTCAGTTAAGTATAAGTGGAGCGTCTCCCAGTCCTTAGTTGGACACTTGGTTTGGTCCTTAGTTGGACATTTGGTTTGGTATCCCTTCGGGATCACTTTGATTTGGAACATGCAAGTACCAAAGCCGAAGGACTCGTGTATTCACGAGACTATCATAAACGATAATCCTTTGAAGTTTGAAGCTAGACTAGTGAGCGAAGATGCCTGGTCTTAGCAGACTTGGAAATTTGTTTTGTCTTGGTTGTAAAAGGGACTCCCGGTTGGAGGACTCATGTCCGGTTCCTCCGATTGGAACTCCAACCTATGAACTATATGTGAAGCACGGAGTAGGCCCCATCACGTTTAATAAAGTATGGGTCTGCTATTCTTGGAAATAATTGAGAAAAGTTTTCTTTTTTTTTCTTGTGAATATGACTTACAACTAGGATCTGCAAACGGTTCTGTAAGTAAATTGCGACGGCGCTATTTATGAAAAATGGCTAAAGCGCGCTGTATTGTGTGTACTGAGTGTTTTCTGTTTATATCTGAAATGAGCTCAATGTGTGTTTGTGGGTCTTCTTGATGTTTACAGTTTGTTAAGTAAAATGTTGGTTAATTAATATTAAGTAGAAACTTAGAAAAAATCCAGAAATTAACCATGTGATGTGCTAACATAGCTATATGTTGCTCTTTAATTTATAGAATGAGCAATTGTGCACATATACAAAACTGCTGTTAAATGCCTAATAAATTAGAAAACACATTCAATAGATATAAATAGGGCCCCAAAAAAACGAAATTATCTATTTTTGCAACAAAAATAAATAAATACATTTACAGCATTTTTCTTAGATGCATTGTATTAGATGTTCACAGGCAAACTTTTCAGCTGCAGTATATTTGATAGGAATGTTCAATTCAGCCAGCACTTTCCCAGTTAAACATGGGTGGAATTTTGCATAACCTTCCTTTTAAATGAAAGTGGCGCAAAAATGTGACGCATTTCAAGTTAGGCTTATGTGCTTAGGCTTGTGAGTTAATGTATCCCAAATAATAGGCAAGGGATGCAGCTTGCTTTTATATGTGGAATTATCACAAAAAAAGAATAATTGTTTTTTTTTCTTCTTTTTTTTAAAGAAAATTATTAATTATGGAAAAATTATTTAAAAAATAAGTGCCTTTCAAAATCGTTTTTTAATATTTATAAAGCTTAATACATATACTATGACCTCCTAACATTAAAATTTAATTTAAGTTATGTTGCACCGCTAAAATGACATTTGTATGTGCAATTTTCCCTTGGCGCAGGAGCAAACAAGCTCATTTCTATAAAGTATACGTTAATATTTTCAATGGCTGACTCATGGATTGTGTAATAGACATTCTGGTAATGCATATTATGCAAGAAAATTGTAGGATATTGATTTTTTAATGCCTAAAATATCAAAGTCGATTTTGGGCAAAAGCACTGTTTAAACTGCATTTTCTTTCATTCAGAGTACTTTTTAAAGTGTCTCAGGCTTCAGTAAATGCATACATTAGGTTTGATATATATTTGCAGGTTGGGCCTTCTTATGATTCAATGAGTCAATGTGCCAGTACAAAGGCTTGTTTTAATATCAAGGTTGAAGGTTCTAACTTCAGCTGGGCCTACTGAGACGTTCATTCATTCGAGGTTGATCAAATATGTACCATTGCATGGGATTGCAACAAGCATTTATTCTAACAACTGGTATGTGTGTTATTAAGGTTTGTGAATTATTCACAGTAAATGTAGTTTAATAATCTGGAAATAGAGATAAAAAAATGTTAGCACCTAAAAAGGATTTTTTTTTATTTTTTTAAATAGAGTGAATTATTGCAGGTTAGAAGGAAAATAGGAAGGCCTACTGTCTTTGACAGATTCAGAGTGGCAGAAGCTAGGAGAGCTACAGAGGCTGGCTCAAGTCATGCTGATGAGATGCTATCTTTAGTTTTCCCATAAACAATGGAGGAGGCTGTCATGTTGACACTTGTGACCTTTTAAATTAGGGCCTTGTCTCTGTGAAATGCAGAATGACCCTACGGGCCTCTAAAAGTGGGATTTCTGGTTTCTCCAGAAGAACATCAATACAATTAAAGAACTTAATTCCAAAGGGAAAATATAAAAAAAGGGGTTTCTTCGAAAGTCCCAACATCATGTTAAATGCTCTGCAGAACTGATACATTTGTGTCTCCGCTCTAAAAAAATAAAATGATACCTGCTAGTTGCTTTTATTTGACAGAAAACAAAGTGTTGCATTAAGTCTTAGACAGAAAATAAGATGCAGCCCTTTTCTAAAATTTTGAAGGCTACATGCCTTAATGAGAACGATTTGCCAATTAAGACTTATTTTTCACAGTGGAAATTGTAGGTGCCAAATTAATATGGAGTGTCAGTGTAACAATTTTTACTTTTAGAAAGGTAAAACTAAGGTGGCTTGATGTTGTGAAGTAACTGACAAGAGGGTAACAGTTAAGTAATGGAAATTTATTTTCATGTATTTGGTCCTATCATGAATTGTTCTTGCTGGTCCTGTATGTTAGAAGAGAAACAGTAAAGTTATATTTGACAGCAGATTTCCATTGCCTGGTGATCTACTGTCAAAAGGAGGGTAAGGAATTTAAATCTGACAAATTAAACAAGCCCAAATATTGGGTTTTGGGCTGCAGGTTTACAGTGCATAAAGTACATGACATGGTGTTGTGTGTCACCGCTTATTCACACATGCTATTGTTTTGTCTATGCTTTTTGTGCTTGATACATAGCAAGTATATCTGATGGCTTGACGTTTTGTGCGTTTTTCTTATTTTTTATTTGTTTTTTGCATGTTTGTTGCTGCTTTTGATACTATTACAAGCTCCCCTGTGTTGTGAGGGGATAGTGATGACAATGCCCATCGCTACGCAACAGTTGGTTGAACTTGTTCTGGTTACTAAATTCCACAGATAATGATATTTCATGCTGTGAACATAAGAGACAACACTTCACCAGTGCATGTCTGGCTATAATGATATTGAAGGAAAATAAAAAGAGATATACAGGATCAAAGTGTGTCACCTGCAGTTAGTCACGTTACTGCCCCTTCCCTTAAAGGAACAGGCAGCCCTACATTTATGTAGCCTTGATTGGACCTAAGGATGAAATTATAGATCTGTGACTCAAGGTGGCCTAATTTCTATATTACATTAGTTAATGATGTTCTGTTTCCTAAGTAGCATATGGCTTTCGTTCCTTAAAAGAAAACCAGGTTTTCATTTTTTCCTGAAGAAGGAACTGAAACATTAGCTAGGAGTACCGTATATGGTGTAGTTGCCAACGGTAGAGTTAAAATTTGTGTAACTTTGGCCTTTGTGTATCACCTGTACTCTCGGTGTTGTGTCACATGCCTGACTATCACCCAAATAATTTTTTTTGTTCTTCCTATAGATTTTTTCTTTTGTTACTTCCCCTGACCAATGTCGCATCATGCTTAGTTATTGAGATTTTAGCTATGTCCTAGTCCCATTTCTCTTTTTCGAATTCCTTTCACCAGTCAGCCCTTTTATTATTATTGATGTATTGTTCAGGTTCACATTTCCAGACTGCAGTGATGTACCAGGGACCCCCATGTTATGTATAATTCCCTTTGGTATGACCAGACTGGTTTTCAAGAATTTGCCTTAGGCCTGCTTCAATGTTTTCCAGCCTGACTGTCAGGGTAGCGATAGACTGGTTAACTGACTCAATATTATAGTAAGACAAGTTTTCCATTTCAGTAGGAGATATCTTATGTTTACCTTTTTGAACATGACGAATTTTCAATGTCTATTTTAATTTGGTTTCCGGTTCCCTTCTGTTCCTGCTACTTTAATTTTTGGTGGGATCAGATGTGTCCTAATCATGCAAATATCAGGACCCTCTAGTTCTTGTTTTTTTGTTTGCACATTTGACTATTGGCCTGTGTATTGCATAGTGCACCTGATGCACAGTTTTTAAAGGAAGGTTTCTACATGTCCCTGATAATCGGTATCATGTGATTTCTCTATTGAGATGTTCTAAGGTAAGGAGGAACACCTAGACTTAATCATTGAGGAAAATATGTGTTTACCCCATTAGACAGTGCCACTGTGTGGGGAAATCCATTCAGATAGAATTCTCATGTAGCTATAGATGGCAGAGAATAATGGAGAGAACCCAATTAAAGATGCTAGAGACCCTGTTTTGCCCTTCTGCCTTTGTCTTTGTATTTTATGGCCATGGTGTATGGCTACTCCTTTGAAGATTGCAGACCACCTGCTTGCAGCCCCCTTGTTAAAAACCATGAACTGTTTTTTTTACTAAATTGAAGGAAACTAACAACTGTGGCACATTTCCTACGTCACTAGATTCTGCAGGTATCAAGTCATAATAACCTGCAGGACATTGATTTAAGCCTAATTCCCATCAGTGACAGCTACAGATGAAAGACGGACGTCTTGGCCCTACAGTCTCAGCACCCAGAAAGTAGCAAAGCTGGACAGCGATCGCCAGTGCATGGTATCGTACTTGCTCCATCAGACGGCGTTGGACATCGCAGAGCCAAAGTTTCAGTGTAAAGGAGCTAAAGAGAAGGATTCCTGTTGTTGATGGCAGAGCTGTTTTGAGGTTTCATTTCTCTACCTGTCATGTGCTGGTAACCTCTGACAGTGTGCAATCCCTTGAGCCCCTTGGCCTGAGTTTTGGCCACACACCCCCTTTTCTTTGCTCCAGGGAAGAAGGGCAGTGCACCGGAGATTTCAAGTTTGGAAAAAGGCACTATATTGTGGTGCCCATGAAAGAGCAGCTTGAGCGTCCTCTGACACTAAATAATGAGTGTTGGAGTCTGAAAGTGCTGCTGAGCTTGAGCTATTTCCCAATTAATGGTGCTTGGGTCTGCACGAGATGATTTGTGCCCTTGATCAATGAAGAGCACATTGTTTGTAGTGTCTGCCACAGAGGAGAGACACTGGTGCATTGCTTTAAGACATTGAGACTTTCGAGTGAGCTGTGGGTGTTTGCCAGGAGGGCACTCCAACTAAGCAGTACTTTTCTCACGAAGAGGCCTGAATTGAGAGGCCCATGCGAAAGAAAACAACAAAAGAAAATTTGATGGACAATAGAAGCCTGCCAGAGAGGCTTTTTGAATGGACTCTGGGCATAGTTGGTTTCACAAGAGGTTTCCGTTTGATTGTATAGACTAGGTGTTAGGAGACTGATTGTTTTGCTGGCATTGTTTTAAAGTACTATTCTGTTTAGAAAAAGCAGAATAAAGTCCATTTTCTGTGGAAAGAGTACCCCCTTTTCACCTTAGAGCATTGATGAGAGTCACCACTGTTCCACCTGAACATACAAAAATTACTGAAATGCAGAGGAGCCCTAAAAATATTACTAGATAATTTTAGGATTTGCTTTTTGGTTAGGGCTGTGAAAAATGATTATTTCATTTGTAATAGTGGTCACTACTTTCTCCCGTTGTCTATATGTTCTTAATAACGTGTTTTCTAGTGTCTTTTAAACATGACGTTGTCATTTATGGGTGGGATTGTTTTTCTCTACTCAATTGACTTCTGCACCCACTTCCCAACCTATGTCTTTTCCTACTATTGTTTCTTTGCACTCTTTTCTCCCTTTTCCTGAACATGAGCAGGTTAAAAGATCAGAATTCGCAAGCAATTCTTTTGTACAGCTTCTGCATCAACACTAGTTAGTAGTGAACATCACTAATTGTTGGGTGTGTGATCTTATGCCACCTACTGCACATAGAGGTATTACTTATTTTGTCCTGCCATATGTGGCCTTTTGTGCTACTTCATGTTCGAGGAGACCTGTCCAGAGAGAGTTACCAAGTACTAGAATTTTGCTCCAGCAACATCTCCATGGCCTTATAAACATAGACCTGGACTCAGATTAGCATGAGAATAGGTTTATTGCCTATGTAAGGGCAAAAGGAGGGTTTGTGGTTCTAAAAATTCTGGACCCATGTAATTTACTTTGCCACAGCAGTACGATTTTAGTATCAAAAGACCGATAATGACTAGTACACTAAGCATGAGCATTTTCGCTCAATTCCAGCAGCGTTTTCACCTCGAAATCGCCATTTTCGTCCTGCACTCGTTACACCCATTTTATACACGGCAGCCATTTTAAAAGTTGCCCTCACATAGGCTTATAGTACAGTCATATTTGATTCCAAGGACACATACACCTTGATTGACTTTTCTCTGACCTGGGCAAGCTGGAACCATTGCCTCAGGCCAAACCTGTTTGGTCAGTCCCTCTCCCAGTGGCCGAATCAGATAGCATCAAGGCACACCATGCCATAAAACCCTTATTATCGCTCACACACCCTGCCTAATCTTGCTCACACCTGCACCTGCTCTTTTCTTCTTCTTACTTTACGAGGGGGAGGTGCCCATTTTTATTGGGGGTCCACACTTATCTGATGTAAAATACTAGGCCTTGCCGGGTAATTTATTATGGGTTGGATGACATGAAATATGAGGTTTCATCATGACACTGTTTTTTCCTTTGTAGTGAAAACATGTGAATGACCAACCAAAATGTCAAGAATGTTTGCCTGAAGCTTAAAAAACTGTATATAAGGAAACCTGACTTTGCATTGAAACACAGTCTCCTGAGAACATACAAACCGTGCTGTTGTACTTCTAGGACGCTTGTTACTTGGCTGCAGCCAATAAATTTGATCTTTGACTTCACCTAGAAGACTCTGAGTTTCTGTGGTCTGAATCAGGAAAGAACCCGAGGTCTTTGGGTGTACCCTGGCACCGCTGGGTTACCGGATCAGTACCGGTTCTGAAAAACCCAGTACCTCAGGCCCCATGGAGCTTGGGGCCCCCATGCCCCAGGGGATGCAGGGGGTAATGTTATACCACAGCTACTACTTGAACCAGGGCTATTTCCATGTGCATTTTCTTGTATTCAGCCTGTAGATTAATGGAAATACCCCTAATATAGCCCTTAAGAAAGCCCCAAAGTGTGGATACTAAAATATCTAGGGCATCGTTTTCTTCAAAGAAATGTGCTACTTCCCCACCTATCTCTGACAGTGTCATGTAGGACTTGTGGGCTAAAGAGTAACACGCATGATCCTTACCAATTCTTTTGTGATCCTCCAGGCCTCCAGGAGTCCATCCTTGTTTAATCCGTCTTTGAAGGAGCTGAGGGGGGATGAAATCTGCACTGTTGTATTTCTTTTGGAAGCCTGTCAATCAGGTTACCCAGCAACTAGCAAATATTTGTTAGTCTCTCCTAGTAAATCCCCTTGCACACATACTTGTGACCACAAGCTAGCAGATTTTAAGAATGGTATGTGTTGTGTATTCAGAGTTAAATATTGAAAATGGTTTATCTGGAATAATCCCCCTGAAAGTCATGACCACACAATTTCATCACCCCACCGTTTATTGCACTGTTAAAGAAAAATATTGTCTGTGGAACATTTTCAGCTACATTCTGTGACATCATTTCGGATCTAAATGGGTTTCTTGCAAAAGGCATAGTAAAGCTCACAGAAAGATATTGATTGTCACTTCTTAGCAAAGGAGTTACACCACTTTACATTAAGGTTTACAATGTTAAAAATGTGTACACCGTTACTTCCCTCCCCATCCCTATATGTCCTCCTGTGGCTGTACGGTGCCCATATCCTAAATTCAGTTAACTAATTGATTTGTGTCTCCATCTACCACTCTAACATAAAAGAAGAAACCTGCAACACTGAATAACAATTTAACAATCCA
Organism: Pleurodeles waltl; assembly: GCF_031143425.1. NCBI lineage: Eukaryota > Metazoa > Chordata > Amphibia > Caudata > Salamandridae > Pleurodeles > Pleurodeles waltl. The sequence goes on along the minus strand of NC_090445.1, from coordinate 295,506,578 downwards.
TCTCTCCAAGTGGTCTTCTTGATTGAGGTGAACCATTCTCTGGATGCCTCATTTCCCTCCCAGATAGCTCCAATATATCCCCCTCTATGCCCAGTGCCATAGGGTTCATCACCCATTCAGCTTCTAATGGACACACCTTCGGCCTGACCACCCTCGTTCGATGACAGGTCCAGGGTTCTAATTTTGAAGGGTTTTCTGTGGGTATCTACTTTTGCTTTTTCAATTTCACCTGAGGGCAGAGATATGCCTTTATTATTCCTCTTCTCTGTGCCCCAGACATAGCCTGTTGTTGTATTGTCTGACCACCTTCAGTTCTCTTGTCCTTCTCGACTGGCCCGTTCAATATCTTATGTGGTTCTTGGGTAGATGTGACATCATTTTTCTGTTCCTGCCACACAATAGTCAAGCAGAATGGGTAGGACCATTTATACAGTCTGTTTTGTGTCAGTAGTCTGTACCTTGTCTGATGTGGCATCAGTATTGAAGTGTTGTCGTGGCCATGTCATTGTAGGAGATGAACTTGTGGCCATCGCAGCTTACATTATCTTTGTTGCGTACACAGTTCATGATCTCTTCTTCCTCGTCCAACTAATGTAGCCATGTAAGAATTCTTGAGGGGCTTCTCTGCACTATCCCTAGGGTTCATTCTGTGAGTGCAGTCTAGGCAACTGGGTAGATCCTTGGGACACTCCCTTAAATGATGTAGGCTTGGATATCTGTGCCCTTTGCTACCTGAGGAAGGCCACAGATTCTTATGTTCATGAGACCTGTTCACAAGGTCTTCTTATTTCAATGCTATTTCCTTTTACCTGTCCTCCGGAGACAAAATTCTAATGTTGAGCTGATGTGTTTCTTCTGACCTTGAATGCATGTTGTGTTTAAGGTCATTGACCATAGAAACATGGTCTAAGATGCCTTGCTGAATGCCTTTCAATGCCTTTCAAGTGACCCATAAGGTCACTGCATATTGTGCTGACCTCACCCTTTATTAATTTCAAGAACTATTGAAGGATTTCATAGAAGATATTGACATCTGCATGTTAGTTTCACCTAGTTTCTTCTAGGGTTCAAGCCATCATCAAGGGGCTGTCCAACTTACCCGCCTTGGTGGTTTTATCGTCAGCATCTCTTTTATGGACATCTGTCTTCTAGTTCTGTTGGGCAACATGCTATGGTTTGTGTGTCATGATACTGCTACTCTGCAGCCACCTCTGTATAGGGACACTGTCCATCACTCTTTATTGGCCTTTGGAGGACTCCATTACTAATTCTCATCTGATTGCAGGGCATTTCCACTGTTCCACCTGCCCCTGTTTCTCCTGTGGTCAAAGTGCCCCAACTTATACTAAAGTGCTGCAATCTTCCACTGGCATCTGTATGAGTTGATTAGTAGTGCCATACTTTACTGTTTCTTCAGTTGGGACCAGGTGTCCCAATCAGCGGGCTTCCACTCATCCTCTGATGTCATAGGTCAAAGCACGTCTATTATAATTACAAGCCAACTACGAGTTGCTTCATCTCTTCTGGGTAGGTCTTCAGGTGCACCACCTCTGCTGTCCTTACATTACTCTTTAGCACAGCCCTATGTGAGTAAAATAAGCAGGGATCATGGGTGATCTGGTAAACAACATTAAGTGTGTACTCATGATGTTCAAGTCAGACCACCTTTCCTTCTGTGGTTGTATTGTCTTGTCTAAGGGCATCCCTCAAATGTCCTCCACCCTTGACTTCTTGCACCTATTCTCAAGCCGCAATGGGGTCCTTAATAACAGCCCTTATGTCCCCTAACCTTCTGTAATGTATTGCTACTAACAGTGCCATGAGGCTTACTCCTAAAGTGTTGCTTCTCTGCTACAGTCTTGTATTGGGCTCCACTCTGGCTTGAGTTGATCCATGCTGTCTAGGTGGGAGTTATGTCCCCTACCATGATGCAGGCCTCAATGTCTACCAGAAATAGGCCTTCTCTCCTGCCTGACTCTGCCATAACTGCACCCTGAGGCAGCTCACTTCTGGAGGGGCCCTTTACTTATTTTCAGTCTCCCAGCCCCAAGGGACTGGGTGTCCCACGAGCTCCGGGCAGATTATTTAAAGATGGTGGGCATTACTCCACTGAGTGTGCTGTTTCATCCTACCAGCAAGTGCTGGCCCCTCTTAGCCACTAAAGCGCCACAGTACCATCCTCAGCATCTCATACTGATTTAAGTGTGATAGGGTGGCCCTAGTTCTCAATGGGGAGCTTATAATGTTGGTATCATGTGGATGGAGAAAAGTAAAAAAAACAGGTGCCTACTCCATACTCCTGCTGGCCAAGCACTCCAAGGGAATACTTACTTCATTGTTAAGGGAGAGGGAAGGAGTTACCTCACCCACTAGTGCCAGCAATTAATGTGGCTTTCCCAGGTACCCTATTCAAAACACTGTCGGGACTGGTCAAGGAACAGAAGAGTACTGGGCCTGTTGTCTGCTACTTGAGAGGAGTATTACATGACTAGACCCGCTCCCCCTTATAACCAGGAAAAAAAAGTGGATTCCAAGGGTTCAGCTAGATCTCCTCATGCGTGGCGACAGGACTACAACAATATGCAACAGGCCTTTTCCTGAAGTTCATAACTGGACCTGACCTGGACCCAGCTGGTGATGTCTTCTGGAGTGATTCCTGACCCTCAAGGGCTCTTCTTGAGGCCCTGGAAACCTTGTCTATGTCAAAAAAGACTTCTCCTACCAGTCCCAAAAAATCTGAGGCTTAAAATATTTGGACTTCAGGAAATCCAGAGGATAGGGACAAAATAGCCCAGCATATTTGACCCCTGTGTGATGTTACCGTCCTATGACATCAGGATTCTCCTGCTCACAGCTTCACCAAATCCAATTTAGCAAACCCTCTGCAAGAAGATTTTTATTGTTGTAGAACTCTATGTTGGCTATAGCCACAGTCTTGACCCACTGAAGGATTCCAAGCTACAAAAAGGAAACAAATCTGAAGATAAAAATCTTGAACTGGGCAAAGGGCCAAAACTATCTGACTGGTGATAGGACTTGCCTAACCTCAGAATTTAAATGTCTGCAGCTTTGAGCTTTTCCTTCCACAATCAATAGTATCTGCTGTACCTCACCCAGCGCCATCTGCTGAATGCTTTTGACTTCCAGAAGAAAGGCTTAGTTAAAGCCTCTCACTGGGAAATACCTAATTGATGTATCCAACCTGGGCTTCATCTAGATCAGCCTCAAATCACACCTAGATAAAGAGACCATTGACTCTTTGCACTTTTGGAGCTATTTTTCCTTCAGCATTAAAAAAAGCATATGTCGGGAACCCCTAATTGCATGTTTGTCATTGTGTTCATTAGTTGTTACTCTGTGGCCCTCATTACAACATTGGCGGGAAATGCTGCTAACTGCCGTGCAGAAGACTGCAAACACACCGCCGTGGAATTCCGCCACAGCTATTACGACCCACAGCTCAGAACCCGCCAAAATATAGACACCCACACAAGTCCGCCACACCAAAGGTCAGTGATAAACTGGCGATAACAAAACCTCCACCGTCACGCCAACAGGAATACGCCCACACTATCACGACCCATGAATCCACACAGCGGTCTTTCAACCGCGGTTTTCCATTGGCGGTACACACCGCCGCACTAAAAATACACACACACTTACAAAACACAACCACATTGGACAAATCGAAATACACACACCTGATATACATACACACACCACTCCCACACACCCAATACAATATAAAACACACATTACCCACAAACCCTTACTACCCAAAAATTTGAAGAAGGCCAGAGAGACAGCGCAGCAAAGACAACACCAACATACAGAGGCACACAACACCATCACACATACACATCCACGCACAAAACAACACACACCCCTAAATATCACCCCACACATCACAACACACAACACCTCACACATCACCCACACCACCCCATGGCACCGCAAAGACACCCCAGGTTTTCTGAGGAGGAGCTTAGGGTCATGGTGGAGGAAATCATCCGGGTAGAGCCACAGCTATTCGGATCACAGGTGCAACACACCACCATAGCTAGGAAGATGGAGCTATGGCGCAGAATCGTGGACAGGGTCAATGCAGTGGGACAGCACCCAAGAACACGGGATGACATCAGGAAGAGGTGAAACGACCTACAAGGGAAGGTGCATTCCGTGGTCTCAAGAAACCACATTGTGATTCAGAGGACTGGCGGCGGACCCCCCACCTCCTCCCCCACAACTAACAACATGGGAGGAGCAGGTCTTGGCTATACTGCATCCTGCAGGCCTCGCAGGAGTAGCTGGAGGAATGGACTCTGGTAAATTAAATCATTAACTACTTCATCCCCCACCCTACCTGCATGCTAACACATACCTCCACCATCACCCCCATCACTCCAACTCCTCCCATATGACCCACTATCACAAACCACACATCCCAACACCAAGCTCTGCATGCAACAACATGGACACCCATCACCAATGCATGTAGACCCCTAAACAATTATCACACAAGGTCCTACACATGTCCACCCCCCCACAGAAAAGGCCCACAGTGATGACAGCAGCTCTGCCCAACTGGATCTAGATGACCAGCCCGGCCCATCTGGGACCTCGGGACAGTCAGTTCCCCTCACACAGTCACAGGCCACCACAGAGCCTCCCCCCTCAGGAAACACCAGCACAGCACAGCATCCACCCAGCGGGCCCATCCCTCTGTCCCCAGGACACGTCAAGCAGCAGTGTCTCCATCACTACAGGGAACCCAGGCTAACCCACCACCCCAAGAACAGCAGGGACCTGGGGGTAGTGGTAGTGGGCACACCGTTCAGGGAACAGAGGCCCAGGAAAACACGGGAACTGGGAGGGCTGCTGTGCGACAGGGGGAGGACAGGCCCAGGGAACCCACTCTCCACGAGGCCCTCTCCAACATCATGGGAGCCTACCATCATTCCCAGGAGACAATGGCAACGGTACTGGCCAAGTTTCAGGAGACCCAGCGGCTAGAGCAGAAACAGTATTTGGGGTTCAGGGAGGAACTCAAATCCATCAATACCACCCTGGGCACCATTGTATGGGTGCTGAAGGACCTTGTGAACACCAGGAGGGAAACTGTGGCACAACAAGGGGCCCCTGACACTAGCCTGGACGATGAAATGCCCACCACCTCTGCCGGCACTAGTGGATAGGAGGCACCGCCACAGGACCACGACACCAGTACCCCACCCCCTGCAGATGGAGAACCACCCCGCAAACGGTCCCTGAGATCTAGGACAACGACAGAGAACAATGCCAAGACCCCCGCCAAGAAATGAGACCACCCTGAATGTCATCCTTCTGTCCCACTTCGTCACCCTGTCCATCCTTAAACTGCCCCAGCTACACTTTGTATGCCCCTTTGGACAATGAACCTGTGAGACAAATAACTGGACTCTGCCATGGACATTCCTCCACCATCACCCCTGACCATTTTTCAACTCCCTCCACTATTTTGCACTTAAATAAACACCCTTGAATCATAAAACAATCTGGAGTCAGTCTGTGCTTTCACAAATGTGTATTTGCAATAACTATGGAAAATAGCAATGTCCATTGTACTGTCAACATACCTATGTCACACAGCTCTAGTCCATGAGGAAACATAGCAGAGGTCACACAGTGGGACCCACTTCTATGAAATGGAAAGGAAAAGTGACAGGTCAGAGTCCATACACTGGGTGAAAGTGACAGACATATGATAGGTCTAACAATTGTATGAGATGTAGGAGGCAGTGATGTCTTCTTACCTGTGTCTCACTGGAACTATTGCTGTATCACGTTGTTTCTGTTGTCGATATCCTCTTCTTCTGCCTCCTCTTCTTCACTGTCCACAAGCGCCACAGCTGCCATAAGACCTCCTTCTGGACCATCCTCCTGCAGAAAAGGTACCTGTCGTCGCAAAGCCAAATTGTGCAGCATACAGCAGGCCATGATGATCTGGCACACCTTCTTTGGTGTGTAGTAGAGAGAACCACATGTCATATGGAGGCACCGGAACCTGGCCTTCTGGGGGCCGAAGGTTCTTTCTATAATCCTCCTAGTTCACCCATGTGCCTCATTGTAGCATTCCTCTGCCCTTGTCCTGGGATTTCTCACTGGGGTCAGTAACCATGACAGGTTGGGGTACCCAGAGTCACCTGCAAATGTCGAGGGACAACTGTTAGACACACACTAACCCTTAGGGACAACCCCAGATCCAGACAACTATTCACACTGAATAGGGTCCATGTCCTCACCTAATAGCCACACACGGTGCCTCTGGAGTTGCCCCGTCACATAAGGGATGCTGCTATTCCTCAGAATGTAAGCGTCATGCACTGAGCCAGGAAACTTGGCGTTCACATGGGAGATGTACTGGTCGGCCAAACACACCATCTGCACATTCATTGAATGGTAGCTCTTCCGGTTTCTGTACACCTGTTCACTCCTGCGGGGGGTACCAAGGCCACATGTGTCCCATCAATGGCACCTATAATGTTGGGGATATGTCCCAGGGCATAGAAGTCACCTTTCACTGTAGGCAAATCCTCCACCTGAGGGAAAACGATGTAGCTGCGCATGTGTTTAAGCAGGGCAGACAACATTCTGGACAACACGTTTGAGAACATAGGCTGGGACATCCCTGATGCTATGGCCACTGTAGTTTGAAAAGACCCACTTGCCAGGAAATGGAGTACTGACAGGAACTGCACTAGAGGGGGGATTCCTGTGGGATAGCTGACATCAGGTCTGGCTCCAACTGGGCACACAGTTCCTGGATTGTGGCACGATCAAGTCTGTAGGTGACTATTACATGTCTCTCTTCCATTGTCGACAGGTCCACCAGTGGTCTGTACACCAGAGGATGCCACCATCTCCTCACCTGCCCCAGCGGACGTGCCCTATGGATGAGAACAGCGAGCACAGAGTCAGCCAACACTGAGGTAGTAAAATAAGAATTCATTGCACACATTTGTCAATCCGCTACGTGCCTGTCTCTGTGTGTATGCAAGGCCTAGATATGTTTGACGCATTTAAAAATAATGCCATGTGGCCACCTGAAATGGCGGCAGCCTGACCTGTAATGTGGGACAAGGGGATATGAGGTAACTGCGCTGGCATTGTACACCGTCGCGGTTGGCGGTCGAAGACCGCGGCGCAATCCTGCATTGGTTAACATTGGGCCCTATGGGCCCCAGGAGCCAATGACGATGTACGCCGGCGGTGACAGTACACACTGCTGCGGACATGACCGCCATTTTCTGTCTGTTCGCTCACTTGATACCTGACCTTCGACAGGAGAGGACCTACACTGCAAGTGCTGCTGTGATCTCAGTCTGGAAGCAACCATGGCTCATGTGTCTGGGGAAAGGGCCCCTGCCTTCACATCGGAGGAGTTGGAGAAACTAGTAGATGGGGTCCTCCCCAGTACACACTACTCTACGGTTCTCCAGACAAACAGGTGAATACACTGTGAGCATGCTGTATGGGCAATGTTTGTTTGGAGTGGTGTGGATGGAAGATATGGGGGGTGAGGCCTGCATGAGTGGACGGGAGTGTATGTGTGTCAGGGCAAGGGTGGGAACGTGGGACAATGACTGTGATGGTCCGAACTGTTAAAGTTTTTCATTTTCCCCTGTGCTATTCCTCTAGGTCAGCACCCACCAGAAGAAGGATATTTGGTGTGCCATCACCAAGGTTGTCCGGGCCCTGGGGGTCCACCACAGACGGAGCACCCACTGCTGGAAAAGATGGGAGGACATTCGCCGCTGGAGCAAGAAGACGGCCGAGACCCAGCTGGGGATGCCTCCCAATGTGGGAGTGGTGCCCGTCGCACCATGACCCCCCCCCTGATGTTCCGGATCCTGGCGGTGGCGTATCCGGAGTTGGATGGGCGCTTGAGGGCATCACAGCAGACACAAGGGGTGAGTACCGTCACATCCATGGTACTCTGCGCTCATTAGGAGGTGTCTTGTTGGGGGAGGTGGGCAGCAGGTTCCCCTAGGCTATGGGGAGCTTTGTAGGCAAGGACCCTTTGTGAGGCAGGCTAAGTGGCACCCCAACCCACCAGTGGTAAGAGCCATTTACACCTAGTCAGGCTACTGTGACTTCCATGTGTGCAGCAATCGGGCATAGGCCATGTACCCCATGTCCCTGTGATTAATTAGGGAACTCTAAGTGCATGGCGTAGTGCAGAGGGCTGCTGTGTCTGTAGTGTCCTCCAACGGTAGCAGTATTGCATGCACTGAACATGTATTTCTTCTTTCTTCCCCCCTTTTTGTGGTCTCCATGTTCTTGTGTGCATTAGCATCATCAGGCGGAGGAGCAGTGCCACTGGAGCAGGAGGGAGCTGCATCCCACATGACCCTGGAGGGCAAGACAACGGAGTCTGAAGTCACCAGTGGGACGGAGGGCAAGGGGATTTCGAAGGCGGGGACAGGAGCAGAGACCAGCGACACCGACTCCTCCTCTGATGGGAGGTCCCTTGCGGTGGAGGGCCCCTCTGTGCCCACCTCATCTACAGGTACAGCCGCCACCCCACCTACCAGCACCGCCCTCCCAGCAGCCCTTCAGCGTGTGTCCCGTGGCCTCTCACCCAGGAGGGTGGGCATCTCCTTTGCCCCAGGCACCTCAGGCCCTGCCCCAGTCAGCCCTGCTGCCCTCAGTGAGGAGGCCATTGACATCCTGAGATCCCTCACTGTTGGGCAGTCTACCATTCTGAATGCAATCCAGGGTGTAGAGAGGCAGTTGCAACACACAAATGCATACCTGGAGGGCATTCATTCTGGCCAGGCAGCTCAACAGCGAGCATTTAAGGGTCTGGCCTCAGCACTGATGGCAGCCATTCTCCCTGTGTCCAGCCTCCCCCCTCCAACTTCCTCCACCCAGACCCAATTCCCAGTACCTCAGCCTATCCCAAGCACACCATCAGACCAGCCTGCACACACCTCAACACACAAGGGTAGCTCTGGCAAACATAGGCACCACACATCCCACAGGCACTCACACAAGCATCAGACCCATGCACACATACCAACATCCACTGCCTCCACTGTGTCCCCCTCCTCCACGTCTCCCTCCGCCCTCCCTGTCACATCTCCAATCACACCTGCATGCACTACATCTTCAACCACTACCTCCATCACCAGCACGCCTATCACCACACACCGTTCACGTGCACTCACCACCCCCACTACCATTCACACATCCCCTGTGTCCTCTACCAGTGTGTCTCCCAAACCCCCTCCATCTACCCGTCCCAGTGTGTCTAAAAAGCTTTTCCTATCAAATTTTTACATCTTCCCTACACCTCCCCCCCGTCCTTCCCTAGGGCCCGCCTTTCCAGGTCCCAACCCAGCACCTCAGCCACCACATCACCGGGCACAGTGGTGTCAGCAATAGCGGGATTTTGGAGTGCGCCAAGCAACAGGGCTGCCAGTGTCTCAAGGAGCGAGGGCAAGGACATTCCGCCACCTCCAAAATAGAAAAAGTTGCCCACATCCCAGAGGGAGAAGGCGAAAACACCTGCTACCAAGGGCTCAGGCAAGACAAAAGTTGAAAGTGGTAAGACAGCTCGCCATCATCCAAGGTGGGGAAGGGACTGAAAATGAAATGCAAGTCCACGTCGACGCCAACCAGCACGGTGGAAAAGACTGCCACCTGCACGCCGCCAGCACCTCATACACTGAGCCCTTCACCAGCATCCGAGATACTGAGCCATTCACCAGCACCACAGACACTGTGCCCTTCATCAGCACCGCAGTCAGTGAGCCCACCACCAGCACCGCCGCTACTGACACCGCCGCCAGCACCGCAGTCAGTGAGCCCACCATCAGCACCACCGCTACTGACACCGCCGCCAGAGCCGCAGTCAGTGAGCCCGCCACCAGCACCGCAGTCAGTGAGCCCGCCACCATCACCGCTGCTACAATGACTGCCGCCAGCATCGATGCCACAGAGCCCGCCGCAAGCACCGCCGCTACTGACCCCACCTCCAGCACCGCTAGCGGCCCGCAACATCCTGAGCCAGTGGCACCACCGCAGACATGGCTGCCATCCCCAGTGGTCATTCGTACGAGGCTGGTGGTCTGTTCCAGGGGCCTGGGCAGCTTACATTTTGCACCACCATCAGTGGAGATTCACATCCACTACCTCAGTCCTTGGCAGGATGAAGCACTCTGGGCACAAAGCCTCCTCCAGAACCAGTATAGAAAGGCGTCCACTACCTCAGTCCTTGCAGGGTGGAGCACTCTGGGCACAATGCCCTCCCCAGAACCAGTGGAGATTCACATCCACTACCTCAGTCCTTGGCAGGATGAAGCACTCTGAGCACAATGCCCCCTCCAGAACCAGTGGAGAAAGGCATCCTCTACTCCAGAACCAGTGGAGAAAGGCATCCACTACCTCAGTCCTTGGCAGGATGAAGCACTCTGGGCACAAAGCTCCCTCCAGAACCAGTGGAGAAAGGCATCCACTACCTCAGTCCTTGGCAGGATGAAGCACTCTGGGCACAAAGCCCCCTCCAGAACCAGTGGAGATTCACATCCACTTCCTCAGTCTTTGACAGGATGAAGAACGCTGGGCACAAAGCCCCCTCCAGAATCAGTGGAGAAAGGCATCCACTACCTCAGTCCTTGGCATGATGAAGCACTCTGGGCACAATGCCCCCTCCAGAACCAGTGGAGATTCACATCCACTACCTCAGTCCTTGGCAGGATGAAGCACTCTGGGCTCAATGCCCCCTCCAGAACCAGTGGAGAAAGGCATCCACTACCTCAGTCCTTGGTAGGATGAAGCACTCTGGGCACAAGGTCCCCTCCAGCACCAGGGGAGACTGTTATCCACTTGAGAGACTGTGGCTTTGCACTCCGCAGGATACGGCAGTGGGCAACCCACCCACTGGAGAGACTTGGGAGACTGTGGCTTTGCACTCCCCAGTATAAAGCAGTGGGCAACCCACCCACTGGAGAGACTGTGGCTTTGCACTCCCCAGGATGCAGCAGTGGGCAACCCACCCACTGGTGAGACTTGAGAGACTGTGGCTTTGCACTCTCCAGGATGCAGCAGCGGGCAACCCACCCACTGGAGAGACCTGAGAGACTGTGGCTTTGCACTCCCCAGGATACATCAATGGGCATGGAGCCCCCTTGTGGAGCTGGCGTCGTCCACTTATCCGGCTGAGGTGCCTCCCTTCCCTTCCCCCTGAGGTGCCTGTTTCATTTCGATCTGATGCCCCAGCAGTGTTCCCTCCGTTTCGAGTCTGGTATCGAGTGTGGGCCTCACCCATGCATTTTGGGCCCAGTGGTCCACGGACTATGTAGGTGCAGTACATGGACTTGAATTCTTGGTGAATATATTTGTTAATAGTGTATATATATTTTTGAGTAATGGATTTTTATTGATTACAATCATTCAACTCATTTCCTTTTGTCCTTGCATTCTTCCAGGGGGGGAGGTTGGGAGTGTAAATGTAATATACCAACATGTATTTGTGTGTGTGTTGTAGTGGATGAGGGTGGGGATGGGGGTTTTGCGTGTTGTGTGTGTGTGTGTATTACTCTCTTTTCCCTTCCCCCTCCCCTGTGTCGTAGGTGCAGTACTCACAGTGGTCATCGCCGCCAGCGTTCGTGCTCCTGGTAGAGGAGCAGGAAGACTATTGCAGGTAGAATTTGGAGTTACGGCTCCATGGCGTCCTGGTTCCTCGTGGGGTGTGTAGAGGTGAGCGTTTTCCCTTCCGAGTCCGGTTTCCGCCGTGTTTTTGTTTGCGGTGAATCTGCCCTGGAAAAGGTGGCGGATTGGCCTCTCATGATACTGTGGGCGGTACATTGTCTTCCGCCTGTCTGTTGGCGGGGACCGCCACACTGTTTGTTTGTACCGCTGTGCCGGTCAGAGTGTTAAAGTGGCTGTCTATGTTGGCGGTTTCCGCCATGGTCGTGATTCCATTTGTTTTACTGCCAGCCTGTTGGCGGTTTTACCGCCGCTTTAACACCGACCGCCAGGGTTGTAATGAGGGCCACTGTTCAACATCTCTGCTCCTGTACGCAGTCAAAGTGATGTACCCAGCAATCTATAATCTTTCAGATGGGACAGATTCTCTAGAACTTCCATGGTTTCTCTTATAAGCTTAATCTCAAAATCATTGTCCCTCACTGAGTATCACAGTGATTTATATTTCATTATGGGTTTACATGTGAGACTGCGACTCTATGTCATGTTGATCAGCTGTGTCTTGAACCATGCCACTGTTTCTTCCAGATTATGGACTGGATGCAGTACACCTGAAAATTTAGAGTTTAAAGATCAAATTTCCCATTTAATGTCTTGCCACACCTTCGTAAATACTTATTCACCATTTGCTACTTTGTCATTGGCTGATCTACATCTAGCATCTGTTCTTTAACTGCTATTTAGCTAGAAGTGATAGAGGATATCCATGGTCTGCAATGGGTTTAAAAGGTCATCATCTACTTCACATCGAGCCAAGCACCAGAACTCTCTCTACACCATGGATGGGACTTTGATCAAGATGTTAGTGCTTTTATCAGTGTGAAATTTGGATGCAGCAGTGGGCAACCCACCCACTGGAGAGACTTGAGAGGCTGTGGCTTTGCACTCCCCATGATGCAGCAGTGGGCAACCCACCAACTGGAGAGGCTTGAGAGACTGTGGCTTTGCACTCCCCAGAATAAAGCAGTGGGCAACCCACCCACTTGAGAGACTTGAGAGACTGTGGCTTTGCACTCCCCAGGATAATGCAGTGGGCAACCCACCCACTGGAGAGACTTGAGAGACTGTGGATTTGCACTCCCCAGGATACATCAATGGGCATGGAGCCCCCTCGTGGAGCTGGCGTTGTGCAATCATCCGGCTGAGGTGTCCCCCTTCCCTTCCCACTCAGGTGCCTGTTTCATTTCGATCTGATGCCCCAGCAGTGTTCTCTCCATTTTGAGTCTAGTATCGAGTGTGGGCCTCGCTCATGCATTTTGGGCCCAGTGGTCCACGGACTATGAATGGTGCACTACCCGGACTTGATTGGTTGGTGTACATAATTGTTTATACTGTATATAAAGTTTTGAGTAATGGATTTTTATTGATTACAATCGTTCAACTCATTTCCTTTTGTCCTTGCGTTCTTCCAGGGGGGTTGGGGGGTGTAAATGTAATGTTGCAGCATGTTTTTGTATGTATGTTGTTGTGGGTGAGGGTGGGGGTGTTGCGTGTTGTGTGTGTGTGTCACTCTCTTTTCCCTCCCCCCTCCCCTGTGTTGTAGGTGCAGTACTCACCGTGGTCGTCGCCGCCGTCTTTCGTGCTCCTGGTAGAGGAGCAGGAATACTATCACAGGGAGAGTTTGGAGTTCAGGATCCATAGCGTCCTGGTTCCTTGTGGGTTGTGTAGAGGTGAGTGTTTTCCCTTCCAAGTCCTGTTTCCGCCATGTTTTTATTCGCGTTGAATCCGCCCTGGAAAAGGTGGAGGATTGGCCTGTCATAATAGTGTGGGCGGTAAATTGTCTTCCGCCTGTCTGTTGGCGGTGACCGCCGCTGTGTTTGTTTGTACTGCCGTGGCGGTCGGAATGTTAAAGTGGCTGTCTATGTTGGCGGTTTCCGTCATGGTCGTGATTCCACTTTTTTTACCACTGTCCTGTTGGTGGTCTTACCGCCGCTTTAACACCGACCGCCAGGGTTGTAATGAGGGCCTCGGTGTTTATACAGCCTACTGCAAATTTTATTCTTCAACTGATTTGGATTTTCTAAGCCTATTTATTGTCCTTACTGGATGTTGTTTATATAGTATACTCCCGTGTTTTGTATAGTGTTCTTCCACCCTGGGTCTTGGGTCTTTAAAGAACTGTTTCAAAAGTATTTTAATAAAAATATGTGAAGGTGTCAGGATTTTCATCTGAGTAAAACATCAGTCGCAGGTCTGTGATTTAACATTTCTGCAAGCTCTAATCTTGCATGTTTTTGTTTCAGATTTACTTTGCTAAGAAAATATGATGAGCACCGAACACAAGCTTTTTAGTACCTACTGTGCATATTTAGGCTGTGATGTGTGTGCTATGAATCTATCACTAAAATTAAGCACAAGATCCATGGAAGTTAGTTCTATTTTTGTTACCTTGTTAGTTACATGTGCAGAAGTACAGTAAAAAGGGGCACAGCACGTGTACTTACTTTTACTGTAAAGTCCTCCTCTCAAAAGACAGCGTACAGATGTGGATCGTGAATTTTGAAAGGTATAGTGTAAGCATTTGATTTATTCAACAGAGAGCGCAAGTGGAGGAATTTAAAGGGAATGTGGGGGGAAGAGATCTTCCAATAATGTTTAAGAAAAATGTCTGTAGATAGTCAATAATAGGGCATGAAGCTAATTCCCTTAAATGCCAGAGGTTTGCAAAAGAAAACATGAAACACTGAAATACTTCAGAGCCTGCTACTATATCATTGATCGTTATTCCTCTGTAGCTGCAAATCATGAATGTGCCCATGAGACAAACTAAGACAGTTTAGTTAAAACGTGAATTCCTGTATGTCATAAATCCATCTAGGCTTTAACACAGTGCCCAAAAGTTGTATGCTTCTGTGCCTGGGGATTGTTTATAATATCTTCCAGCATCTGAAACTGGTGTCATTGAAGAAAGGTTTAGTACCAGTGGTGTAATCTAGGAGCCTTCCAGAAGCTAGGATGAGCACCCTACTTGGGAAATAGTCTGTAGTTGTGCGCAAATTCACTAAACATTCCAGCATTTGAGCTCAGTAACCCAGACCGGAAAAACTGTACGCCCGAGCTATTTATTTGATTCGATCAGCCTCTCAAATCAGTATCCCAAAAGGAAATTATCTGTTTTCTTTTGACAATTAATTGATCCGCGCATTTACTTTAATCCAGTTTCCATATAGGAGATGGGGGTGTGTAGGAGCCTGGCCTGGTGTGCAGTGGGTACCTATGGTACTTACACCTTATACTAGGTGCAGGTATCCCTTATTGGTGTAGTGAAGTCAATGTCTAGAAACCAGGCTCGCTGGAGGTAGCTGTGGATGAGCAGCCTAGGCTTATTTAGGAGACATGCAAACCTCATCTAAAACCACTGTAGTCACACTTAGTACTGCCACACATGAAAGAAAACACTCAGTGCTACAAAAATAAAGGTACTTTATTTTAGTGACGCAAATACCAAAAATACCATAGAGGCTATACTC
The DNA here is from genome assembly GCF_031143425.1 of Pleurodeles waltl. Lineage (NCBI taxonomy): Eukaryota > Metazoa > Chordata > Amphibia > Caudata > Salamandridae > Pleurodeles > Pleurodeles waltl. Next base: position 295,491,357 of record NC_090445.1, on the reverse strand, counting down.
CCTTGAGAGAAAAGTAATACATAAAGTATATACACTAGTAAGCAGAAATAGGCATAAAAACAGTTAGAAAACAGTGCAATTAGTGAAAATCACAATAGAGAGAAATAGCCCTGGGGGGACACAAACCATATACTAAAAAAGTGGAATGCGAAAGTCGATCTCACACCCAGTGTGTAGAGGGGAGCTGGTAGTAATAGGAAAGGCCAAAGGTAAGTACCAGAGCCCACCCCAGCGACCAGAAAAGCAGGAGTAAATCACTGTAACTTCCACAGAACACCCACTTGGAAGAAAAGATGAATAATGCAAAACCCAGAAGAGACTGAAAGACACCAATAGTGGATTCCTGGATAAGAGGACCTGTGGAAGAAGGGGCTCAAGTCCAAGAAGTACAGCACAGTCCAGGAAAGGCAGGGGCCCATACCTAACAGACTGAAAGTGCAAAAGGTGAGTCGGCGATGAAGAAGGAGAGTCAGCACTGCACCCAAGAAGGCGAAGTCGAGTTCCTGGAGGATGCAGGTGATGTCCCACGCCGGAAGGAGGATTGCAGTTGTGTTGCGTCTTTGGACTCCACCAACAAACCTTGGCACATGCAAAACTCGCAGTTAGCAGAAAGTGGAGCTGCCGGGGACCAGGAAGGACCAGGTGGACTCCACCCAGGAGGGGAAGCCAGAGGGGGCCCTCAGCACCACAAAGAGAGCCCACAGAAGCCCAGGCAACACCCACAGGAGTCCCACAAGACGGGGACCCAACAATCACAGAACAGTCTCATGCAGCACTACTAAAAAGGCTCTCATGGCGCCATAGAACCACACCGGGAGCTGTGTGTCGCAGGATGGAGTGCTGGGGGCTGGAGCTCCAGAATGCCTGAAGATCTTGTGGAAAAGATGCCAACAAGCCTTGGCAGCTGCACAGGACGTGGTGCATGGGGGTACTGTCCTGTTTGGGCAAGCAAGGACTTACCTCCACCCAAGTTAGACATCTGGAAGAGAGGACCATCAGGACCACTTCAGTCTACCACCTGTGATGCAGGATCCAGGCAGCTCAGCAGTAGAGGGGATCGATGCAGCCAGTCGTCGTTACAATTTGTGCCTGCAGAAGCAGGGAAGTGACTACTTCACCCCAAGGGAGATTCCTTCTTCCTTCTGATGCAGGCTGAAGATGGGCTATCCTCAGATGATGCACAACCGGGGAAATGTTGCGGTTGCTGGAAGGAGCCATGGATACAATGTTGCAGGAGGCATCTTGCTTCTTTGTTGCAGCTTGTCGGGTCCTGGAGCATCCAGATGCAGTTTCATCAGTCAGAAGTCGAAGTGGAGGGTCTTTCAGTCTGAATCTGAGGAACCACCCAAGAGAGAGACCCTAAAAAGCCCTGAAAAGGGGTATTTTTCACCTAGCTGGGTGACCACCTATCAGGAGGGGGCTCTGACGTCACCTGCTGGCACTGGCCACTCATATCCTCCCAGATTTCCTTGCCATCCTTGATCCCAAGATGGCAAGACCCAGGAACCCTCAACCCCCGCCCCTGAAATTACCGTGACCCCGACCCCTACCCCTAAAACCTAAACTACCCTAACCCCCCCCAAAACTACCACAATCCCCACCCCACATCTAAAACCTAAAATGAACCCGACCGACCCCCGTCTTTGCCCCAAAACACTAAAATTACTCCCATCCCCACCCCTAAAACTACCCCCCAGCCCCACTTACCTGACTGTGTCCTCTCCAATCCGGAGTCTGTTTTCCTCTGTCTTAACCACCCATGTTCGTTGTTCCGGACATAAGTGGTTAAGGCAGAAGAAAACAGGAACGTTGTTCAGGAAAGCATTGTTCCACTTTCGTGGACAACATCCCTTGTTCTTTCCGTGTTGCTCTTCAGGCTGCTTCCCCTGTAATGGCAATACTGGGGGTCTTCTAAAAGAGCCCCCAGAGTGAATGGAATCATACAACCATTGCTTGTAAAAGCATTGGGGTATGATTCCAAGATGTTTGACAACAAACATGCCTATGTTCGGAGTTACCATAATGTAGCTGGACATTGTCAGGAATCCCCAAGGTGCCTCCTGAGTTATCTGTCAGCATCCCAGGGATTAGAGTTAAATCATATCTCTGTTCTTGGTTAAACCTTATGTTTCTAAGTAAACATAATGGTGGTCATTACAACCCTGGCGGTCTTTGTTAAAACGGCGGTAAGACCGCCAACAGGCCAGCGGAAAAAAAATGGAATTACGACCGTAGCGGAAACCGCCAACAAAGACAGGCACTTTAACACTCTGACCGCCACGGCGGTACAAACAAACAGCACGGCGGTCACCGCCAACAGACAGGAGGGCGACAAAGTACCGCCCACTGTATCACAACCTACCAATCCACCACCTTCTCCGGGGCGGTTTCACTGCGAACAAAAACACGGCCGATCAGGACTTCGAAGGGAAAACGCTCACCTCTGCACACCCCACGAGGAACCAGGACGACATGGAACCAGCGCTCCACATTTTACCAGCTTTTATCTTCTTGCTCCTCTGCCAGGAGCACGAACGCCGGCGGTGAAGACCACGGTGAGTACGGCACCTACGACATAGGGGAGGGAACAAACAGTGACACACACACGCAACACGCATCACCCCGACCGCCACCCTCACCCGCTACAATTCACACTAATACAGCATGATACATTACAGTTACACCCCCCAACCCACCTGGAAGAATGCAAAGACAAAAGGAAATGAGGTGAACGATCATAATATATTAAAATTCAGCAGTCAAATAATATACACACACTATTTACAAATATATACACCAAGAATATTAGTCCAGGGTATTCCACCCTTAAAGTCCATGGACCACTGGGCCCACACTGCATGGGCGAGGCCCACACAAGATACCCGCACATGATGGAGAGAACACTGCATGGGCATCAGATGGAAATAAAACAGGCACCTCAGGGGGAAGGGAAAGGGGGGGCACCTCAGCCGGCTGAGTGCACGACGCCAAATCCACGAGGGGGCCCCATGCCCACTGTTCAATCCTGGGGAGTGCAAAGCCACAGTCTCACAAGTCTCTACAGTGGGTGGTTTGCCCACTGCCATATCCTGGGGAGTGCAAAGCCACAGTCTCTCAAGTCTCTACATTGGGTGGGTTGCCCACTTCTATATCCTGGGGAGTGCAAAGCCATAGTCTCTCAAATCTCTACAGTGGGTGGTTTGCCCACTGTTCAATCCTGTGGAGTGCAAAGCCACAGTCTCAAGTCTCTACAGTGGCTTGGTTGCCCACTGCTATATCCTGGGGAGTGCAAATCCACAATCTCACAAGTCTCTACAGTGGGTGGTTTGCCCACTGCCATATCATGGGGAGTGCAAAGCCACAGTCTCTCAAGTCTCTACATTGGGTGGGTTGCCCACTTCTGTATCCTGGGGAGTGCAAAGCCATGGTCTCTCAAGTCTCTACAGTGGGTGGTTTGCCCACTGCCATATCATGGGAGTGCAAAGCCACAGTCTCTCAAGTCTCTACATTGGGTGGGTTGCCCACTTCTGTATCCTGGGGAGTGCAAAGCCATGGTCTCTCAAGTCTCTACAGTGGGTGGTTTGCCCACTGTTCAATCCTGGGGAGTGCAAAGCCACAGTCTCTCAAGTGGATAACAGTCTCCACTGGTTCTGGAGGGGGCTTGGTGCCCAGAGTGCTTCATCCTGCCAAGGACAGAGGTAGTGAATGTAAATCTCCACTGGTTCTGGAGGGGGCCTTGTGCCCAGAGCACTTAATCCTGCCAAGGACAGAGGTAGTGGATGTAAATCTCCACTGGTTCTGGAGGGGGCCTTGTGCTCAGAGTGCTTCATCCTGCTTTTGGCGGCCTCAGTAGCGTCAGTGCTTTTGGCGCTCATGGGTCTGCAGTGCTTGTGGCGGCGGTGCCTTTGGCAGAGGTGCTTGTGGCGGTCCTGTCTTGGGCAGCGCTTCAGCTGCTGGTGTAGTGAATCCTAGTTTTTTTTAACGGGATAACAGGAGTTAGCTCAGCCGTAGGCTTGTAAACACGTGCCCCCGTCACCTAGTGACTTGTAACCTACTTAGCTTGCTCTGTCTTAGTCCATTTAATTATTTATTTTCTTTAAGATGGCGGCCTTGTTTATAGTTAGGCCACTTGTTATGAGTTTTATTATCAGTGTCACTGCGCCAAGGCGTCAAGATCAAGCACGAAAGACAAACAAACAGTAGGTGGTCACACTTAGGGATTTTCCCTCTCTATACTTTCGAGGGATTGTTGATATTAATTGCCATCCCAAGCATGCCTGTTATCTATTGTTTTGAATTACACCTACGTCAGGGGACCTTGTAGATCTGTATAAATACATCACACTTTAGACAGATAATCAGAGGGATTCCGACCAGAGGGCATCGCCACCATCGCTGATATCGATGCTGCAGTCATCTTGACGCTGACCCAGTCTTCGTGTCCCTGCGGAGTCTGAGATATTCCAAGGTAACGAGGGTTGGGGGCTCCTCTCATGGACCCGGCTTTGGCAGATTAGGTTTAACAAACCCAACTCTCCTTTAGGTAGGAGGTTGGGCCTATTCTCATTAGGGTATTAGGGCATATTCCATCTTATACATAAATATATTTCTTTCATATATTGCAAAATGGTGGGGGTCTTCATAACAATGACTCTCTTCTTCACAATACGGTTGCTTGGTATATTCATTATCCTAATCATTGCAGTTCATGCAACTTATCGCAAATTGCAGTTATGTTAAATAAAAACTATTATAACTTCACTGCATCTGTGTTATTGCCTTTGTTTGTATGAGACATAATATATCTGTGAGAAAAGGGTAATTTCCGTTTAACCATGACAACCCTGAGATATCTTACTTTGAATCCATGCGTAAGCGACTGCTACAAATCACCTTTTACTATTGTGTTTCTGGTGAGGTACTGCTAGTGATCCGGTAAGGTTATGACAACAGTTACAACTAGTTGTAGGAAAAGACTTAGGTGGTCATTACAACCCTGGCGGACGGTGTTAAAGCTGCGGTAATACAGCAAACAGGCCGTCGGACAAAAAAAGGGAATTATGACCCTGGCGGAAACAGCCAACAAAGACAGCCACTTTAACACACCGCCCGCCACAGCAGTACAGACAAGCAGCGCAGCGGTCACCGCCAACAGACAGGCGGAAGACAAAGTACCACCCATAGTATCACAACCCGCCAATCCACCACCTTTTCCGGGGCGCATTCACCGTGGTTAAAAACATGGCGGAAACAGCTTTTGCAATGGGAAAACGCTCACCTGAACACATCCCACGAGGAACGAGGACTCCATGGACCCGGAACTCCAAATACTCCCTGCCCTTGTGTTTCTGCTCCTCTACGACCAACAGCTATGTAGGCGCCGAAGACAATGGTGAGTACTGCACCTACGACACGGGGGAGAGGGGAGGCAAAAGTTAGGGGGACACCCACCAAACACCACCACCCCCACCCTCGCATATTACAACATACACACCAATGCATTCACAAAAATTACAGTAACAACCCACAATCCCCCCGGAAGAATGAAAAGACAAAGCGAAATTTGGTCAAACATTGTAATGTGGCAATATACATGTCATACAAAAATATACAGATATATGTATGAAAATCAGTCCTAATTATATACAATACGAGAAGTAGTGCAGACATGTACATGCACCAACAGTCCAAAAATGCATGGGCGAGGCCCACAAAGGATACCTGACCACAATCGGAGAGAACACTGCCGGGGCATCAGATAAAATACTACAGGCACCTTAGGGGGAAGGGAAGGGGGGGCACCTTAGCCGGATGACTGCAAAGCCAGATCCACGACGGGGCTCCATGCCCATTGATGTATCCTGGGGAGTGCAAAGCCACAGTCTCTCAAGTCTCTACAGTGGGTGGCTTGCCCACTGTGCCATCCAGGGGAGTGCAAAGCCACAGTCTCTCAAGTAGATGCAGGTCTCCACTGGTACTGGGGGGGACTGGTGCCCAGACTGGATGAGTCTCCCCGTGAAAGTTCCTGTCCTGTCACTGTCCCAGCTGCACATGGGATAAGGATGCCTGATGTGGCGGTCCATTCATTCCTACCCGGTGCTTGCCCTGTTCAGCGGTGCTTTGCCATGGCGGTCTTTGCCCTGTTCAGCTGTGTTTAGCCATGGCGGTTCTGGACTGTTCAGCGGTGCTTTGACATGGCGGTCTTTGCCCTTTCAGCGGTGTTTAGCCATGGCGGTTCTGGACTGTTCAGCGGTGCTTTGCATGGCGGTGTTTGCCCTGTTCAGCGGTGTTTAGCCATGGCGGTTCTGGACTGTTCAGCGGTGCTTTGACATGGCGGTCTTTGCCCTGTTCAGCGGTGTTTAGCCATGGCGGTTCTGGACTGTTCAGCGGTGCTTTGACATGGCGGTCTTTGCCCTGTTCAGCGGTGTTTAGCCATGGTGGTTCTGGACTGTTCAGTGGTGCTTTGACATGGCGGTCTTTGCCCTGTTCAGCGGTGTTTAGCCATGGCGGTTGTGGACTGTTCAGCGGTGCTTTGACATGGTGGTTCTGATACGGACATTGGTGTGTGGCATGACGTTCCCTACACTGGGCATTGGTGTGTGGCATGACGTTCTCTACACTGGGCATTGGTGTGTGGCATGATGTTCCATCATTGCCCAGCGGGGCTGTGGCAGCTGGGGCCCTCCAGGGCACTGACTCCGGCGGTGGCGGTGGTCTCCTGACCAGTGACGATACTTGGGCCCTCCTGGGCTGTGACTCCGGCGGTGGTCTCCTGATCAGTGATCATACTTGGGCCCTCCTTTGCTGTGACTCTGGCAGTGGTCTCCTGACCAGTGACGATACATGGGCCCTTCTGGGCTGTGACTCTGGTGGTGGTCTCCTGACCAGTGCCGATACTTGGGCTCTCCTGGGCTGTGACTCTGGCGGTGGTCTCTGGACCAGTGATGATACTTGGGCCCTCCTGGGCTGTGACTCTGGCGGTGGTCTCCTGACCAGTGACGATACTTGGGTCCTCCTGGGCTGTGACTCTGGCGGTGGTGTCCTGACCAGTGACGATACTTGGGCCCTCCTGGGCTGTGACTCTGGCGGTGGTCTCTGGACCAGTGACGATACTTGGGCCCTCATGGGCTGTGACTCTGATGGTGGTCTCTGGACCAGTGACGATACTTGGGCCCTCCTGGGCTGTGACTCTGGCGGTGGTCTCCTGACCAGTGACGATACTTGGGCCCTCCTGGGCTGTGACTCCGGCGGTGGTCTCTGGACCAGTGACGACGGTGCTGGCGGTTGTGTCTCGACCGCCAGAAATGATGGCGCACTTCTCCGCCGTGACACTCACAACAGGCTGGGTGTAGGAGGCTGGACTGGCTTGTAGTGAGTACCAAGGGGTACTTGCACCTTGCACCAGGCCCAGTTATCCCTTATTAGTGTATAGGGTGTCTAGCAGCTTAGGCTGATAGATAATGGTAGCTTAGCAGAGCAGCTTAGGCTGAACTAGGAGACGTGTGAAGCTACTACAGTACCACTTAGTGTCATATGCACAATATCATAAGAAAACACAATACACAGTTATACTAAAAATAAAGGTACTTTATTTTTATGACAATATGCCAAAGTATCTTAGAGTGTACCCTCAGTGAGAGGATAGGAAATATACACAAGATATATATACACAATAGCAAAAATATGCAGTATAGTCTTAGAAAACAGTGCAAACAATGTATAGTTACAATAGGATGCAATGGGGAAACATAGGGATAGGGGCAACACAAACCATATACTCCAAAAGTGGAATGCGAACCACGAATGGACCCCAAACCTATGTGACCTTGTAGAGGGTCGCTGGGACTATTAGAAAATAGTGAGAGTTAGAAAAATAACCCTCCCCAAGACCCTGAAAAGTGAGTGCAAAGTGCACCAAAGTTCCCCTAAGGACAAAAGAGTCGTGTTAGAGGAATAATGCAGGAAAGACACAAACCAGCAATGCAACAACTGTGGATTTCCAATCTAGGGTACCTGTGGAACAAGGGGACCAAGTCCAAAAGTCACAAGCAAGTCGGAGATGGGCAGATGCCCAGGAAATGCCAGCTGCGGGTGCAAAGAAGCTTCAACTGGACAGAAGAAGCTGAGGTTTCTGCAGGAACGAAAAGGGCTAGAGACTTCCCCTTTGGTGGACGGATCCCTCTCGCCTTGGAGAGTCGTGCAGAAGTGTTTTCCTGCCGGAAGGACGCCAACAAGCCTTGCTACACGCAAATCGTGCGTTTGGCGTTTTTGGACGCTGCTGGGGCCCAGGAGGGACCAGGAGGTCGCAAATTGGACCTGCAGAGAGAGGGGACATCGAGCAAGACAAAGAGCCCTCACTATAGCAGGTAGCACCCGGAGAAGTGCCAGAAACAGGCACTACGAGGATGCATGAAATGGTGCTCGCCGAAGTTGCACAAAGGAGTCCCACGTCGCCGGAGACCAACTTAGAAAGTCGTGCAATGCAGGTTAGAGTGCCGTGGACCCAGGCTTGGATGTGCACGAAGGATTTCCGCCGGAAGTGCACAGGGGCCGGAGTAGCTGCAAAGTCACGGTTCCCAGCAATGCAGCCCAGCGAGGTGAGGCAAGGACTTACCTCCACCAAACTTGGGCTGAAGAGTCACTGGACTGTGGGGGTCACTTGGACAGCGTCGCTGGATTTAAGGGACCTCGCTCGTCGTGCTGGGAGGAGACCCAAGGGACCGGTAATGCAGCTTTTTTGTGCCTGCGGTTGCAGGGGGAAGATTCCGTCGACCCACGGGAGATTTCTTCGGAGCTTCTGGTGCAGAGAGGAGGCAGGCTACCCCCACAGCATGCACAAGCAGGAAAACAGTCGAGAAGGCGGCAGGATCAGCATTACAGAGTTGCAGTAGTCGTCTTTGCTACTATGTTGCAGGTTTGCAGGCTTCCAGCGCGGTCAGCGGTCGATTCCTTATCAGAAGGTGAAGAGGGAGATGCAGAGGAATTCGGCTGAGCTCATGCATTCGTTATCTAAAGTTTCCCCAGAGACAGAGACCCTAAATAGCCAGAAAAGAGGGTTTGGCTACCTAGGAGAGAGGAAAGGCTACTAACACCTGAAGGAGCCTATCAGCAGGAGTCTCTGACGTCACCTGGTGGCACTGGCCACTCAGAGCAGTCCAGTGTGCCAGCAGCACCTCTGTTTCCAAGATGGCAGAGGTCTGGAGCACACTGGAGGAGCTCTGGACACCTCCCAGGGGAGGTGCAGGTCAGGGGAGTGGTCACTCCCCTTTCCTTTGTCCAGTTTCGCGCCAGAGCAGGGGCTAAGGGGTCCCTGAACCGGTGTAGACTGGCTTATGCAGAATTGGGCACATCTGTGCCCAACAAAGCATTTCCAGAGGCTGGGGGAGGCTACTCCTCCCCTGCCTTCACACCATTTTCCAAAGGGAGAGGGTGTCACACCCTCTCTCAGAGGAAGTTCTTTGTTCTGCCATCCTGGGCCAGGCCTGGCTGGACCCCAGGAGGGCAGCTGCCTGTCTGAGGGGTTGGCAGCAGCAGCAGCTGCAGAGAAACCCCAGGAAGGGCAGTCTGGCAGTACCAGGGTCTGTGCTACAGACCACTGGGATCATGGAATTGTACCAACAATGCCAGGATGGCATAGAGGGGGCAATTCCATGATCATAGACATGTTACATGGCCATATTCGGAGTTACCATGGTGAAGCCACATATAGGTAGTGACCTATATGTGGTGCACGCGTGTAATGGTGTCCCCGCACTCACAAAGTTCAGTGAATTGGCTCTGAACAATGTGGGGGCACCTTGGCTAGTGCCAGGGTGCCCTCACACTAAGTAACTTTGCACCTAACCTTTATCAGGTAAAGGTTAGACATATAGGTGACTTATAAGTTACTTAAGTGCAGTGTAAAATGGCTGTGAAATAACGTGGACGTTATTTCACTCAGGCTGCAGTGGCAGGCCTGTGTAAGATTTGTCAGAGCTCCCTATGGGTGGCAAAAGAAATGCTGCAGCCCATAGGGATCTCCTGGAACCCCAATACCCTGGGTACCTCAGTACCATATACTAGGGAATTATAAGGGTGTTCCAGTAAGCCAATGTAAATTGGTAAAAATGGTCACTAGCCTGTCAGTGACAATTTGGAAAGAAATGAGAGAGCATAACCACTGAGGTTCTGATTAGCAGAGCCTCAGTGAGACAGTTAGTCACTACACAGGTAACACATTCAGGCACACTTATGAGCACTGGGGCCCTGGGTTACCAGGGTCCCAGTGACACATACAACTAAAACAACATATATACAGTGAAAAGTGGGGGTAACATGCCAGGCAAGATGGTACTTTCCTACACAACCCCCCCCCCAAACGAAGGACAATAAGACTAGCCATTACCTGATGAGTCTTCATTGTCTAAGTGGAAATATCTGGAGAGTCCATCTGCATTGGAGTGGCTACTCCCAGGTCTATGTTCCACTGTATAGTCCATTCCCTGTAGGGATATGGACCACCTCAACAATTTAGGATTTTCACCTTTCATTTGTTTTAGCCAAAGTAGAGGTTTGTGGTCTGTCTGAACAATGAAGTGAGTGCCAAACAGGTATGGCCTCAACTTCTTCAGAGCCCAGACCACAGCAAAGGCCTCCCTCTCAATGGCAGACCAACGCTTTTCTCTAGGGGTCAACCTCCTACTAATAAAAGCAACAGGTTGATCCTGGCCCTCAGAATTAAGTTGTGATAGGACTGCCCCTACTCCTAATTCAGATGCATCAGTTTGGACATAGAATTTTTTAGAGTAACAACGGCTTTTCAGGACAGGTGCAGAGCACATGGCCTGCTTCAGCTCCTCAAAAGCTTTCTGACAGCTTGCTGTCCATAATACCTTTTTAGGCATTTTCTTGGATGTGAGGTCATTAAGAGGGGCTGCAATGGAGCCATAGTTCTTAATGAACCTCCTGTAATACCCAGTGAGGCCTAGGAAGGCTCTCACCTGAGTCTGCGTGGTAGGGGGAACCCAATCAATAATAGTTTGGATTTTCCCCTGAAGTGGTGCAATCTGTTCCCCACCAACAAGGTGTCCCAGATAAACCACCTTACCCTGCCCTATCTGGCACTTTGAAGCCTTGATAGTGAGGCCTGCCTTTTGCAGGGCCTCCAAAACTTTCCAAAGGTGGACCAGGTGATCATCCCAGCTGGAGCTAAAGACAGCTATATCATCCAAATATGCTGCACTGAAAGCTTCCAGCCCTTGCAGGACTGTGTTCACCAACCTCTGAAAAGTGGCAGGTGCATTTTTCAAACCAAAAGGCATTACAGTAAACTGGTAATGTCCTCTAATGGTAGAAAATGCAGTCTTAGGTTTAGCATCTTCTGACAATTTGATCTGCCAATACTCTGCAGTCAAATCAAAAGTGCTTAGATACTTGGCAGATGCCAGTGTATCTATAAGCTCATCTGCCCTGGGTATAGGGTGAGCATCAGTTTTGGTTACCAAGTTGAGACCTCTATAGTCTACACAAAACCTCATTTCCTTCTTTCCATCTTTAGAATTGGGTTTTGGTACCAGTACCACAGGAGAAGCCCATGGACTGTCAGAGTGCTCAACCACTCCTAGTTCCAACATTTTCTGAACTTCTTGCTTTATGCAGTCCCTGACATGGTCAGGTTGCCTATAGATCTTACTTTTGACAGGTAAACTGTCTCCAGTATCTATAGTGTGCTCACACCAAGAAGTGGTGCCTGGCACAGTAGAGAAGAGTTCTGAAAATTGTCCTAGGAGATTTATGCAATTATCTTTCTGCTCAGCAGTAAGACAATCAGCCAAAACTACACCTTCCACAAGAGCATCTTGTTCTGTGGAAGAGAAGAGATCAGGTAGAGGATCACTGTCTTCTTCCTGTCCCTCATCTGTTGCCATGAGCAGGGTGAGATCAGCCCTGTCATAGTAGGGTTTCAGGCGGTTGACATGGAGCACCCTAAGGGGACTCCTGGCAGTGCCTAAGTCAACCAAGTAGGTGACTTCACCCTTCTTTTCAACAATTGTGTGGGGTCCACTCCATTTATCTTGGAGTGCTCTTGGGGCCACAGGCTCCAAGACCCACACTTTCTGCCCTGGTTGGTACTGAACCAAAACAGCCTTCTGATCATGCCATTGCTTCTGGAGCTCTTGGCTGGCCTGAAGGTTTTTACTGGCCTTTTTCATGTACTCAGCCATCCTTGATCTGAGGCCAAGTACATAATCCACAATATCCTGCTTAGGAGCTTTTAAAGGTTGTTCCCAACCCTCCTTTACAAGTGTGAGTGGACCCCTAACAGGGTGTCCAAAAAGAAGTTCAAAGGGGCTGAAGCCCACTCCTTTCTGGGGTACCTCCCTGTAGGCAAAAAGGAGGCATGATAGAAGGATATCCCATCTCCTGCAGAGTTTTTCAGGGAGTCCCATAATCATGCCTTTGAGAGTTTTATTAAATCTCTCCACCAGTCCATTTGTTTGTGGATGATAGGGTGTTGTGAACTTGTAAGTTACACCACACTCCTTCCACATGGCCTTTAAGTATGCAGACATGAAATTGCTTCCTCTGTCTGATACTACTTCCTTTGGGAAGCCCACCCTGGAAAATATTCCCAGGAGGGCCTTTGCCACTGCAGGAGCTGTAGTGGTCCTTAAAGGAATAGCTTCAGGATATCTTGTGGCATGGTCCACTACCACCAAGATAAACCTATTGCCTGAAGAAGTAGGAGGGTCAAGGGGGCCAACTATGTCAACCCCTACCCTTTCAAAGGGAACCCCAACCACAGGCAGTGGGATAAGGGGTGCCTTTGGAGTGCCACCTGTCTTGCCACTGGCTTGACAGGTTTCACAGGACTTACAAAATTATTTTGTGTCCTCAGACATCCTAGGCCAATGAAACAATGGAACCAATCTGTCCCAAGTTTTCATTTGACCCAGGTGCCCAGCTAGGGGAATGTCATGTGCCAGTGTTAGGAGGAACTTTCTGTACTCCTGAGGAATCACTAATCTCCTGGCAGCTCCAGGTTTAGGATCCCTATGCTCAGTGTACAAGAGGTTGTCCTCCCAGTAAACTCTGTGAGAGTCACTGACATCCCCATTAGCCTGTTTGACAGCTTGCTGTCTGAGACCCTCTAATGTTGGACAGGTTTGCTGTGCCACACTCAGCTCCTCCCTGGCAGGCCCCCCTTCACCCAAAAGCTCAGCAGTGTCTGCTTCCAGCTCCTCTGGTGTAGGTTCTGCACAGGGAGGGAATTCTTCTTCCTCAGAAGTTGAATCCACTGTAGAGGGAGGGATAGTAGGAAGTGGTTTGCTTCTACTAGCCCTAGCTTTAGGGAGCACTTGGTCCATTGTTCCAGGATCCAAGCTTCCCTGTCCTTTTTGCTTTTTGGCCTGAGCCCTTGTCAAAGCAAAAATATGCCCTGGGATGCCCAGCATTGCTGCATGGGCCTCCAACTCCACATCTGACCAAGCTGATGTCTCCAAATCATTCCCTAATAGACAGTCTACAGGTAAATCTGAAGCTACCACAACTTTCTTTGGACCAGTTACCCCCCCCCAGTTGAGATTTACAACAGCCATGGGGTGGCTTTGTGTTATGTTGTGAGCATCGGTTACTTGGTACTGGTGTCCAAGTATGTGTTGTTCAGGGTGCACCAGTTTCTCAATCACCATTGTGACACTGGCACCTGTGTCCCTGTAGGCCTGGACCTCAACACCATTTATTAGGGTTAGTTGCTTGTACTTCTCCAAGTTATGGGGGCAAGCAACCAAAGTGGCTAAATCAATAGCCCCTTCAGAGACTAAAGTAGCCTCTGTGGTCTCCCTAATCAGACCAACCCCAACTAAATTACCAAAAGTGAGCCCAGCTACTCCCTTGGATTGGCTATTAGTAGGTTTGCTCCCACCACCACTGCTATTAGTAGGGACACTAGGTGTAGCAGTAGGGGTTGTAGTGGTAGGAGCTGTGGTGCCTTTCTTTGGACAACTGGGATCTGTTGTCCAATGGCCTTTTATTTTACATAAATAGCACCATGGTTTCTTTTCCTTGTTCTGATTAAAGGAGGATTTGGACCCACCACCCCCACCAGAGTGTTTTTGTGGGCCTGATGAAGACTCATTTTTAGATTTGTCCCCACCTTTGTCAGAAGACTTACCATCCTTCTTTTTGTTGCCATCTTTGTCACCCCCTGTATGAACTTTTCTGTTCACTCTTGTTCTGACCCATTTGTCTGCCTTCTTTCCCAATTCTTGGGGAGAGGTCAGATCAGAGTCCACCAAGTACTGGTGCAACAAATCAGACACACAATTATTAAGAATATGCTCTCTCAGGATTAAGTTATACAGGCTGTCATAATCAGTAACTTTACTGCCATGTAACCACCCCTCCAAGGCCTTCACTGCCTGGTCAATGAAATCAACCCAGTCTTGTGAAGATCCTTTTTGGTCTCTCTGAACTTTATCCTGTACTGTTCAGTGGTTAAGCCATAACCATCCAGGAGTGCATTCTTAAGAACTTGGAAATTATTAGCATCATTTTCTTTTACAGTAAGGAGCCTATCCCTACCTTTTCCAGTAAATGATAGCCATAGGATAGCAGCCCACTGCTTTTGAGGGACATCCTGTACAGCACAGGCCCTCTCAAGTGCAGCAAACCACTTGTTAATGTCATCCCCCTCCTTATAAGGGGGAACTATCTTGTGCAGATTCCTGGAATCATGCTCTTTTGCAGGATGACTATGGGTAATACTGCTGCTGCCACCATGGGTATCTAAAACCAACTTCTGTCTTTCCTTCTCTATTTCTAAAGACTGTCTATCCAAATCCAGCTGTTGCTTCTTGAGCTTCAGTCTGGTTTGTTCCACTCTCAATCTATTGAGCTCCCTTTCTAACAATCTGTCATCAGGGTGGGTGGGAGGGACATTTCTAGATACAGAGGTATGATGGGAATGAACAGAAGTAGACCTGTCCCTTACAGAGGGCACCCTAACAGCTTGGCTACCAGTATAATGTGAGAGCACACCATCAGTATGGTGTGATTCAACCTCTGTACCAACTATGCTAGACTGTCTAGTAATGGGCAGGCTGAGAAGTTTCTTTCCTGAATCTTTTCCTGGGGGAGTCCCTGGATCAGATTGAGAACCATTAGCTACTTTTTCCACAGATTGGGCACTTATGGCCTTATCCTGTACTCTAAGCATGTTAATTAACAGTTCTAAGGAAGGATTCTTCCCTACACTCAAACCTCTGTCTATGCAGAGACTCCTTGCTCCTTTCCAGCTAAGGTGATCATATGCAAGTTTGGACAGTTCAACATTTTTTCCTGTGCCAGACATTTTTTTGAGAGAGTTAAAGTGATAGAAAAAGAGAAAAAAGTTTCCAGAACTTTTTGGAAAGACAGAAAAAAACTTTTTAAACTTTTAAGAACTTTTTGAAAGTTTTAGAAGTACTTTTCAGCACTTAGAAAAGAGTGAAAAGAGGAAATGCAAAACTTTTTGGCTATGTGTATATACACTGACCTTGTTTTGTATATTTTTCTCTTATGAAAAGTACAATGACAAGAGTGGTAAGTAGTCTCAAGCACTGATCCCACCACTGCACAACCAATGTAGGAGACTGGACTGGCTTGTAGTGAGTACCAAGGGGTACTTGCACCTTGCACCAGGCCCAGTTATCCCTTATTAGTGTATAGGGTGTCTAGCAGCTTAGGCTGATAGATAATGGTAGCTTAGCAGAGCAGCTTAGGCTGAACTAGGAGACGTGTGAAGCTACTACAGTACCACTTAGTGTCATATGCACAATATCATAAGAAAACACAATACACAGTTATACTAAAAATAAAGGTACTTTATTTTTATGACAATATGCCAAAGTATCTTAGAGTGTACCCTCAGTGAGAGGATAGGAAATATACACAAGATATATATACACAATAGCAAAAATATGCAGTATAGTCTTAGAAAACAGTGCAAACAATGTATAGTTACAATAGGATGCAATGGGGAAACATAGGGATAGGGGCAACACAAACCATATACTCCAAAAGTGGAATGCGAACCACGAATGGACCCCAAACCTATGTGACCTTGTAGAGGGTCGCTGGGACTATTAGAAAATAGTGAGAGTTAGAAAAATAACCCTCCCCAAGACCCTGAAAAGTGAGTGCAAAGTGCACCAAAGTTCCCCTAAGGACAAAAGAGTTGTGTTAGAGGAATAATGCAGGAAAGACACAAACCAGCAATGCAACAACTGTGGATTTCCAATCTAGGGTACCTGTGGAACAAGGGGACCAAGTCCAAAAGTCACAAGCAAGTCGGAGATGGGCAGATGCCCAGGAAATGCCAGCTGCGGGTGCAAAGAAGCTTCGACTGGACAGAAGAAGCTGAGGTTTCTGCAGGAACAAAAAGGGCTAGAGACTTCCCCTTTGGTGGACGGGTTCCTCTCGCCTTGGAGAGTCGTGCAGAAGTGTTTTCCTGCCGGAAGGATGCCAACAAGCCTTGCTACACGCAAATCGTGCGTTTGGCGTTTTTGGACGCTGCTGGGGCCCAGGAGGGACCAGGAGGTCGCAAATTGGACCTGCAGAGAGAGGGGACATCGAGCAAGACAAAGAGCCCTCACTATAGCAGGTAGCACCCGGAGAAGTGCCAGAAACAGGCACTACGAGGATGCATGAAATGGTGCTCGCCGAAGTTGCACAAAGGAGTCCCACGTCACCGGAGACCAACTTAGAAAGTCGTGCAATGCAGGTTAGAGTGCCGTGGACCCAGGCTTGGATGTGCACGAAGGATTTCCGCCGGAAGTGCACAGGGGCCGGAGTAGCTGCAAAGTCACGGTTCCCAGCAATGCAGCCCAGCGAGGTGAGGCAAGGACTTACCTCCACCAAACTTGGGCTGAAGAGTCACTGGACTGTGGGGGTCACTTGGACAGCGTCGCTGGATTTAAGGGACCTCGCTCGTCGTGCTGGGAGGAGACCCAAGGGACCGGTAATGCAGCTTTTTTGTGCCTGCGGTTGCAGGGGGAAGATTCCGTCGACCCACGGGAGATTTCTTCGGAGCTTCTGGTGCAGAGAGGAGGCAGGCTACCCCCACAGCATGCACAAGCAGGAAAACAGTCGAGAAGGCGGCAGGATCAGCATTACAGAGTTGCAGTAGTCGTCTTTGCTACTATGTTGCAGGTTTGCAGGCTTCCAGCGCGGTCAGCGGTCGATTCCTTATCAGAAGGTGAAGAGGGAGATGCAGAGGAATTCGGCTGAGCTCATGCATTCGTTATCTAAAGTTTCCCCAGAGACAGAGACCCTAAATAGCCAGAAAAGAGGGTTTGGCTACCTAGGAGAGAGGAAAGGCTACTAACACCTGAAGGAGCCTATCAGCAGGAGTCTCTGACGTCACCTGGTGGCACTGGCCACTCAGAGCAGTCCAGTGTGCCAGCAGCACCTCTGTTTCCAAGATGGCAGAGGTCTGGAGCACACTGGAGGAGCTCTGGACACCTCCCAGGGGAGGTGCAGGTCAGGGGAGTGGTCACTCCCCTTTCCTTTGTCCAGTTTCGCGCCAGAGCAGGGGCTAAGGGGTCCCTGAACCGGTGTAGACTGGCTTATGCAGAATTGGGCACATCTGTGCCCAACAAAGCATTTCCAGAGGCTGGGGGAGGCTACTCCTCCCCTGCCTTCACACCATTTTCCAAAGGGAGAGGGTGTCACACCCTCTCTCAGAGGAAGTTCTTTGTTCTGCCATCCTGGGCCAGGCCTGGCTGGACCCCAGGAGGGCAGCTGCCTGTCTGAGGGGTTGGCAGCAGCAGCAGCTGCAGAGAAACCCCAGGAAGGGCAGTCTGGCAGTACCAGGGTCTGTGCTACAGACCACTGGGATCATGGAATTGTACCAACAATGCCAGGATGGCATAGAGGGGGCAATTCCATGATCATAGACATGTTACATGGCCATATTCGGAGTTACCATGGTGAAGCCACATATAGGTAGTGACCTATATGTGGTGCACGCGTGTAATGGTGTCCCCGCACTCACAAAGTTCAGTGAATTGGCTCTGAACAATGTGGGGGCACCTTGGCTAGTGCCAGGGTGCCCTCACACTAAGTAACTTTGCACCTAACCTTTATCAGGTAAAGGTTAGACATATAGGTGACTTATAAGTTACTTAAGTGCAGTGTAAAATGGCTGTGAAATAACGTGGACGTTATTTCACTCAGGCTGCAGTGGCAGGCCTGTGTAAGATTTGTCAGAGCTCCCTATGGGTGGCAAAAGAAATGCTGCAGCCCATAGGGATCTCCTGGAACCCCAATACCCTGGGTACCTCAGTACCATATACTAGGGAATTATAAGGGTGTTCCAGTAAGCCAATGTAAATTGGTAAAAATGGTCACTAGCCTGTCAGTGACAATTTGGAAAGAAATGAGAGAGCATAACCACTGAGGTTCTGATTAGCAGAGCCTCAGTGAGACAGTTAGTCACTACACAGGTAACACATTCAGGCACACTTATGAGCACTGGGGCCCTGGGTTACCAGGGTCCCAGTGACACATACAACTAAAACAACATATATACAGTGAAAAGTGGGGGTAACATGCCAGGCAAGATGGTACTTTCCTACACAACCCCCCCCCCAAACGAAGGACAATAAGACTAGCCATTACCTGATGAGTCTTCATTGTCTAAGTGGAAATATCTGGAGAGTCCATCTGCATTGGAGTGGCTACTCCCAGGTCTATGTTCCACTGTATAGTCCATTCCCTGTAGGGATATGGACCACCTCAACAATTTAGGATTTTCACCTTTCATTTGTTTTAGCCAAAGTAGAGGTTTGTGGTCTGTCTGAACAATGAAGTGAGTGCCAAACAGGTATGGCCTCAACTTCTTCAGAGCCCAGACCACAGCAAAGGCCTCCCTCTCAATGGCAGACCAACGCTTTTCTCTAGGGGTCAACCTCCTACTAATAAAAGCAACAGGTTGATCCTGGCCCTCAGAATTAAGTTGTGATAGGACTGCCCCTACTCCTAATTCAGATGCATCAGTTTGGACATAGAATTTTTTAGAGTAACAACGGCTTTTCAGGACAGGTGCAGAGCACATGGCCTGCTTCAGCTCCTCAAAAGCTTTCTGACAGCTTGCTGTCCATAATACCTTTTTAGGCATTTTCTTGGATGTGAGGTCATTAAGAGGGGCTGCAATGGAGCCATAGTTCTTAATGAACCTCCTGTAATACCCAGTGAGGCCTAGGAAGGCTCTCACCTGAGTCTGCGTGGTAGGGGGAACCCAATCAATAATAGTTTGGATTTTCCCCTGAAGTGGTGCAATCTGTTCCCCACCAACAAGGTGTCCCAGATAAACCACCTTACCCTGCCCTATCTGGCACTTTGAAGCCTTGATAGTGAGGCCTGCCTTTTGCAGGGCCTCCAAAACTTTCCAAAGGTGGACCAGGTGATCATCCCAGCTGGAGCTAAAGACAGCTATATCATCCAAATATGCTGCACTGAAAGCTTCCAGCCCTTGCAGGACTGTGTTCACCAACCTCTGAAAAGTGGCAGGTGCATTTTTCAAACCAAAAGGCATTACAGTAAACTGGTAATGTCCTCTAATGGTAGAAAATGCAGTCTTAGGTTTAGCATCTTCTGACAATTTGATCTGCCAATACTCTGCAGTCAAATCAAAAGTGCTTAGATACTTGGCAGATGCCAGTGTATCTATAAGCTCATCTGCCCTGGGTATAGGGTGAGCATCAGTTTTGGTTACCAAGTTGAGACCTCTATAGTCTACACAAAACCTCATTTCCTTCTTTCCATCTTTAGAATTGGGTTTTGGTACCAGTACCACAGGAGAAGCCCATGGACTGTCAGAGTGCTCAACCACTCCTAGTTCCAACATTTTCTGAACTTCTTGCTTTATGCAGTCCCTGACATGGTCAGGTTGCCTATAGATCTTACTTTTGACAGGTAAACTGTCTCCAGTATCTATAGTGTGCTCACACCAAGAAGTGGTGCCTGGCACAGTAGAGAAGAGTTCTGAAAATTGTCCTAGGAGATTTATGCAATTATCTTTCTGCTCAGCAGTAAGACAATCAGCCAAAACTACACCTTCCACAAGAGCATCTTGTTCTGTGGAAGAGAAGAGATCAGGTAGAGGATCACTGTCTTCTTCCTGTCCCTCATCTGTTGCCATGAGCAGGGTGAGATCAGCCCTGTCATAGTAGGGTTTCAGGCGGTTGACATGGAGCACCCTAAGGGGACTCCTGGCAGTGCCTAAGTCAACCAAGTAGGTGACTTCACCCTTCTTTTCAACAATTGTGTGGGGTCCACTCCATTTATCTTGGAGTGCTCTTGGGGCCACAGGCTCCAAGACCCACACTTTCTGCCCTGGTTGGTACTGAACCAAAACAGCCTTCTGATCATGCCATTGCTTCTGGAGCTCTTGGCTGGCCTGAAGGTTTTTACTGGCCTTTTTCATGTACTCAGCCATCCTTGATCTGAGGCCAAGTACATAATCCACAATATCCTGCTTAGGAGCTTTTAAAGGTTGTTCCCAACCCTCCTTTACAAGTGTGAGTGGACCCCTAACAGGGTGTCCAAAAAGAAGTTCAAAGGGGCTGAAGCCCACTCCTTTCTGGGGTACCTCCCTGTAGGCAAAAAGGAGGCATGATAGAAGGATATCCCATCTCCTGCAGAGTTTTTCAGGGAGTCCCATAATCATGCCTTTGAGAGTTTTATTAAATCTCTCCACCAGTCCATTTGTTTGTGGATGATAGGGTGTTGTGAACTTGTAAGTTACACCACACTCCTTCCACATGGCCTTTAAGTATGCAGACATGAAATTGCTTCCTCTGTCTGATACTACTTCCTTTGGGAAGCCCACCCTGGAAAATATTCCCAGGAGGGCCTTTGCCACTGCAGGAGCTGTAGTGGTCCTTAAAGGAATAGCTTCAGGATATCTTGTGGCATGGTCCACTACCACCAAGATAAACCTATTGCCTGAAGAAGTAGGAGGGTCAAGGGGGCCAACTATGTCAACCCCTACCCTTTCAAAGGGAACCCCAACCACAGGCAGTGGGATAAGGGGTGCCTTTGGAGTGCCACCTGTCTTGCCACTGGCTTGACAGGTTTCACAGGACTTACAAAATTATTTTGTGTCCTCAGACATCCTAGGCCAATGAAACAATGGAACCAATCTGTCCCAAGTTTTCATTTGACCCAGGTGCCCAGCTAGGGGAATGTCATGTGCCAGTGTTAGGAGGAACTTTCTGTACTCCTGAGGAATCACTAATCTCCTGGCAGCTCCAGGTTTAGGATCCCTATGCTCAGTGTACAAGAGGTTGTCCTCCCAGTAAACTCTGTGAGAGTCACTGACATCCCCATTAGCCTGTTTGACAGCTTGCTGTCTGAGACCCTCTAATGTTGGACAGGTTTGCTGTGCCACACTCAGCTCCTCCCTGGCAGGCCCCCCTTCACCCAAAAGCTCAGCAGTGTCTGCTTCCAGCTCCTCTGGTGTAGGTTCTGCACAGGGAGGGAATTCTTCTTCCTCAGAAGTTGAATCCACTGTAGAGGGAGGGATAGTAGGAAGTGGTTTGCTTCTACTAGCCCTAGCTTTAGGGAGCACTTGGTCCATTGTTCCAGGATCCAAGCTTCCCTGTCCTTTTTGCTTTTTGGCCTGAGCCCTTGTCAAAGCAAAAATATGCCCTGGGATGCCCAGCATTGCTGCATGGGCCTCCAACTCCACATCTGACCAAGCTGATGTCTCCAAATCATTCCCTAATAGACAGTCTACAGGTAAATCTGAAGCTACCACAACTTTCTTTGGACCAGTTACCCCCCCCCAGTTGAGATTTACAACAGCCATGGGGTGGCTTTGTGTTATGTTGTGAGCATCGGTTACTTGGTACTGGTGTCCAAGTATGTGTTGTTCAGGGTGCACCAGTTTCTCAATCACCATTGTGACACTGGCACCTGTGTCCCTGTAGGCCTGGACCTCAACACCATTTATTAGGGTTAGTTGCTTGTACTTCTCCAAGTTATGGGGGCAAGCAACCAAAGTGGCTAAATCAATAGCCCCTTCAGAGACTAAAGTAGCCTCTGTGGTCTCCCTAATCAGACCAACCCCAACTAAATTACCAAAAGTGAGCCCAGCTACTCCCTTGGATTGGCTATTAGTAGGTTTGCTCCCACCACCACTGCTATTAGTAGGGACACTAGGTGTAGCAGTAGGGGTTGTAGTGGTAGGAGCTGTGGTGCCTTTCTTTGGACAACTGGGATCTGTTGTCCAATGGCCTTTTATTTTACATAAATAGCACCATGGTTTCTTTTCCTTGTTCTGATTAAAGGAGGATTTGGACCCACCACCCCCACCAGAGTGTTTTTGTGGGCCTGATGAAGACTCATTTTTAGATTTGTCCCCACCTTTGTCAGAAGACTTACCATCCTTCTTTTTGTTGCCATCTTTGTCACCCCCTGTATGAACTTTTCTGTTCACTCTTGTTCTGACCCATTTGTCTGCCTTCTTTCCCAATTCTTGGGGAGAGGTCAGATCAGAGTCCACCAAGTACTGGTGCAACAAATCAGACACACAATTATTAAGAATATGCTCTCTCAGGATTAAGTTATACAGGCTGTCATAATCAGTAACTTTACTGCCATGTAACCACCCCTCCAAGGCCTTCACTGCCTGGTCAATGAAATCAACCCAGTCTTGTGAAGATCCTTTTTGGTCTCTCTGAACTTTATCCTGTACTGTTCAGTGGTTAAGCCATAACCATCCAGGAGTGCATTCTTAAGAACTTGGAAATTATTAGCATCATTTTCTTTTACAGTAAGGAGCCTATCCCTACCTTTTCCAGTAAATGATAGCCATAGGATAGCAGCCCACTGCTTTTGAGGGACATCCTGTACAGCACAGGCCCTCTCAAGTGCAGCAAACCACTTGTTAATGTCATCCCCCTCCTTATAAGGGGGAACTATCTTGTGCAGATTCCTGGAATCATGCTCTTTTGCAGGATGACTATGGGTAATACTGCTGCTGCCACCATGGGTATCTAAAACCAACTTCTGTCTTTCCTTCTCTATTTCTAAAGACTGTCTATCCAAATCCAGCTGTTGCTTCTTGAGCTTCAGTCTGGTTTGTTCCACTCTCAATCTATTGAGCTCCCTTTCTAACAATCTGTCATCAGGGTGGGTGGGAGGGACATTTCTAGATACAGAGGTATGATGGGAATGAACAGAAGTAGACCTGTCCCTTACAGAGGGCACCCTAACAGCTTGGCTACCAGTATAATGTGAGAGCACACCATCAGTATGGTGTGATTCAACCTCTGTACCAACTATGCTAGACTGTCTAGTAATGGGCAGGCTGAGAAGTTTCTTTCCTGAATCTTTTCCTGGGGGAGTCCCTGGATCAGATTGAGAACCATTAGCTACTTTTTCCACAGATTGGGCACTTATGGCCTTATCCTGTACTCTAAGCATGTTAATTAACAGTTCTAAGGAAGGATTCTTCCCTACACTCAAACCTCTGTCTATGCAGAGACTCCTTGCTCCTTTCCAGCTAAGGTGATCATATGCAAGTTTGGACAGTTCAACATTTTTTCCTGTGCCAGACATTTTTTTGAGAGAGTTAAAGTGATAGAAAAAGAGAAAAAAGTTTCCAGAACTTTTTGGAAAGACAGAAAAAAACTTTTTAAACTTTTAAGAACTTTTTGAAAGTTTTAGAAGTACTTTTCAGCACTTAGAAAAGAGTGAAAAGAGGAAATGCAAAACTTTTTGGCTATGTGTATATACACTGACCTTGTTTTGTATATTTTTCTCTTATGAAAAGTACAATGACAAGAGTGGTAAGTAGTCTCAAGCACTGATCCCACCACTGCACAACCAATGTAGGAGACTGGACTGGCTTGTAGTGAGTACCAAGGGGTACTTGCACCTTGCACCAGGCCCAGTTATCCCTTATTAGTGTATAGGGTGTCTAGCAGCTTAGGCTGATAGATAATGGTAGCTTAGCAGAGCAGCTTAGGCTGAACTAGGAGACGTGTGAAGCTACTACAGTACCACTTAGTGTCATATGCACAATATCATAAGAAAACACAATACACAGTTATACTAAAAATAAAGGTACTTTATTTTTATGACAATATGCCAAAGTATCTTAGAGTGTACCCTCAGTGAGAGGATAGGAAATATACACAAGATATATATACACAATAGCAAAAATATGCAGTATAGTCTTAGAAAACAGTGCAAACAATGTATAGTTACAATAGGATGCAATGGGGAAACATAGGGATAGGGGCAACACAAACCATATACTCCAAAAGTGGAATGCGAACCACGAATGGACCCCAAACCTATGTGACCTTGTAGAGGGTCGCTGGGACTATTAGAAAATAGTGAGAGTTAGAAAAATAACCCTCCCCAAGACCCTGAAAAGTGAGTGCAAAGTGCACCAAAGTTCCCCTAAGGACAAAAGAGTTGTGTTAGAGGAATAATGCAGGAAAGACACAAACCAGCAATGCAACAACTGTGGATTTCCAATCTAGGGTACCTGTGGAACAAGGGGACCAAGTCCAAAAGTCACAAGCAAGTCGGAGATGGGCAGATGCCCAGGAAATGCCAGCTGCGGGTGCAAAGAAGCTTCGACTGGACAGAAGAAGCTGAGGTTTCTGCAGGAACAAAAAGGGCTAGAGACTTCCCCTTTGGTGGACGGGTTCCTCTCGCCTTGGAGAGTCGTGCAGAAGTGTTTTCCCAACGCCAACAAGCCTTTCTACACGCAAATCGTGCGTTTGGCGTTTTTGGACGCTGCTGGGGCTCAGGAGGGACCAGGAGGTCGCAAATTGGACCTGCAGAGAGAGGGGGCGTCGAGCAAGACAAAGAGCCCTCACTGAAGCAGGTAGCACCCGGAAAAGTGCCAGAAATAGGCACTACGAGGATGCGTGAAACGGTGCTCGCCGAAGTTGCACAAAGGAGTCCCACGTCGCCGGAGACCAACTTAGAAAGTCGTGCAATGCAGGTTAGAGTGCCGTGGACCCAGGCTTGGCTGTGCACGAAGGATTTCCGCCGGAAGTGCACAGGGGCCGGAGTAGCTGCAAAGTCGCGGTTCCCAGCAATGCAGCCCAGCGAGGTGAGGCAAGGACTTACCTCCACCAATCTTGGGCTGAAGAGTCACTGGACTGTGGGGGTCACTTGGACAGCGTCGCAGGATTCGAGGGACCTCGCTCGTTGTGCTGAGAGGAGACCCAAGGGACCGGTAATGCAGCTTTTTGGTGCCTGCGGTTGCAGGGGGAAGATTCCGTCGACCCACGGGAGATTTCTTCGGAGCTTCTGGTGCAGAGAGGAGGCAGGCTACCCCCACAGCATGCACAAGCAGGAAAACAGTCGAGAAGGCAGCAGGATCAGCGTTACAGAGTTGCAGTAGTCGTCTTTGCTACTATGTTGCAGGTTTGCAGGCTTCCAGCGCGGTCAGCGGTCGATTCCTTATCAGAAGGTGAAGAGGGAGATGCAGAGGAACTCGGCTGAGCTCATGCATTCGTTATCTAAAGTTTCCCCAGAGACAGAGACCCTAAATAGCCAGAAAAGAGGGTTTGGCTACCTAGGAGAGAGGAAAGGCTACTAACACCTGAAGGAGCCTATCAGCAGGAGTCTCTGACGTCACCTGGTGGCACTGGCCACTCAGAGCAGTCCAGTGTGCCAGCAGCACCTCTGTTTCCAAGATGGCAGAGGTCTGGAGCACACTGGAGGAGCTCTGGACACCTCCCAGGGGAGGTGCAGGTCAGGGGAGTGGTCACTCCCCTTTCCTTTGTCCAGTTTCGCGCCAGAGCAGGGGCTAAGGGGTCCCTGGACCGGTGTAGACTGGCTTATGCAGAATTGAGCACATCTGTGCCCAACAAAGCATTTCCAGAGGCTGGGGGAGGCTACTCCTCCCCTGCCTTCACACCATTTTCCAAAGGGAGAGGGTGTCACACCCTCTCTCAGAGGAAGTTCTTTGTTCTGCCATCCTGGGCCAGGCCTGGCTGGACCCCAGGAGGGCAGCTGCCTGTCTGAGGGGTTGGCAGCAGCAGCAGCTGCAGAGAAACCCCAGGAAGGGCAGTCTGGCAGTACCAGGGTCTGTGCTACAGACCACTGGGATCATGGAATTGTACCAACAATGCCAGGATGGCATAGAGGGGGCAATTCCATAATCATAGACATGTTACATGGCCATATTCGGAGTTACCATGGTGAAGCCACATATAGGTAGTGACCTATATGTGGTGCACGCGTGTAATGGTGTCCCCGCACTCACAAAGTTCAGTGAATTGGCTCTGAACAATGTGGGGGCACCTTGGCTAGTGCCAGGGTGCCCTCACACTAAGTAACTTTGCACCTAACCTTTACCAGGTAAAGGTTAGACATATAGGTGACTTATAAGTTACTTAAGTGCAGTGTAAAATGGCTGTGAAATAACGTGGACGTTATTTCACTCAGGCTGCAGTGGCAGGCCTGTGTAAGATTTGTCAGAGCTCCCTATGGGTGGCAAAAGAAATGCTGCAGCCCATAGGGATCTCCTGGAACCCCAATACCCTGGGTACCTCAGTACCATATACTAGGGAATTATAAGGGTGTTCCAGTAAGCCAATGTAAATTGGTAAAAATGGTCACTAGCCTGTCAGTGACAATTTGGAAAGAAATGAGAGAGCATAACCACTGAGGTTCTGATTAGCAGAGCCTCAGTGAGACAGTTAGTCACTACACAGGTAACACATTCAGGCACACTTATGAGCACTGGGGCCCTGGGTTACCAGGGTCCCAGTGACACATACAACTAAAACAACATATATACAGTGAAAAATGGGGGTAACATGCCAGGCAAGATGGTACTTTCCTACACTGGGCAGACTTCCTCTGGCCCTTCCCCACCTTTGGTGGAGTCACAGATGACTCTCCAATCCCCTTGGAACCCATGTGAGTTGTTTTCCCAGCAGGAGTCTTCACACGGTCCCGTCGTCCACTCTCCAATTTTAGAGCCTTTACAGGGGGTGGGCTGCCAGTGCCTTGGCTCCGGGGCACACTGCCTGCCCTTGTGGCCGGTGCACTCCACAAGCCTTGAACACACACCACTGGTATTGGAGGCTTTTTGGCTGAGGCGCTACAACGGGACTGATGAATTGGGGGGGTGGGCGCAAAAAGGTCAACTTTACAGAGGGACAGTTTCTGACGAACACTGGGATGGGTAGCTGGAGGGGGTCTGGGAGTGGAGGAAGAGGAGGTGGTTGTCGGAGGTGTCACTTTAGCTGTTTTGGGTGCAGGTACTGGAGGCTGTCATGAGGTCAATGGATGTTGGGTGAGTGATTGCCGGCGTTTGTGTACTTTGGGAGGGGGCGTCACAGACACACTGGGAGAGGACACAGGGGACGTGTAAATGGCAGTGGAGGTGGTGAGTGCAGGTGAGCGGCTTGTGGTGCTGGGTGTCCTTGTGCGATTCATGGTGCCTGTAGATGTGGTGCATGCAGGTGTGTGTGTAGACGAGACTGGGATGGAGGATGGAGAAGAGAAGGAGGGGGACACAGTGGAGGCAGTGGATGTTGCTGTGTCTGTACGTGGGTGAGGCTTGCGAGAGTGCCTGTGGTGTGTGTGGTGCCTATGTTTGCTTGAGCTACTTGTGTGTGCTGACTTGTGTGCATGCTGGTCTGTAGGTGTGCTTGGGATGGGCTGGGGTACAGGAGATTGGGTCTGGGTGGAGGAAGTTGGAGGGGGAGGCTAGACACAGAGACAATGGCTGCCATCAGTGCTGAGGCCAGAGATGGACGGGTTTGCTGAAGGACAGCCTGACCAGAATGAATGCCCTCCAGGAATGCATTACCGTGTTGCAACTCTCGTTCTACACCCTGGATGGCATTCACAATGGTAGACTGCCCAACAGTGAGTGACCTGAGGAGGTCAATGGCCTCCTCACTGAGGGCAGCAGGGGTGACTGGGGCAGGGCCTGAGGTGCCTGGGGCGAACTCTCCTGGGTGAGCGGGCACGGGGCGAACGCTGAGGGGCTGCTGGGAGGGCGGGGCTGGTAGGGGAGGTGGCGTCTCTACCTGTATAGTTGGGGGGCACAGATGGTGCCGCCACCACAAGGGAGCCCAGATCGGTGAACGAGTCCGTGTCGCTGCTTGGTGATCCGGTGGCCGACGTGAAGCTCCCCTCGCCCTCCATCCCACTGGTGCATTCAGAGTCCGTGGTGTGGCCCTCCATGGCCATGTGGGATGCAGCGCCCTCGTGCTCCGGTGCCACTGTACCTCTTCCTGATGATGCTGATGTACAAAAGGACAGGGAGCGTAGAAAAAGAGGGGGAGACAGAAGAAAGAGAGTTTTAGTGCATGGCATACCGCTACCGTTGACGGACAAGACAGACACAGCAGCCCCCTGCATTACGCCGTGCTCCTGCCCTCTGCACATGCAATTTCTGGTATATGGCCTACATGGCAATGGTGGACATCTGCGCACATGGATGCCACAGGGGCAACTATACCTCGAATTGGCACTCTGCTGAGGTGGGGTAGAGTGCCACATGGCCTACATTCCGGAGGGGCCTTGCCTACCGAACTCGCCCTGGCCTAGGGACACCCACAGCCCACCTAACCCACCCAGACACCTCCACTGCACGCAAAGTCCGCAGAATGAGAGTGTACTCACCCCCTTGTGTCTGCTGTGATGCCCTCAAGCGCCCATCCAACTCCGGGTAGGCCACCGCCAGGATCCGGAACATCAGGAGGGTCATGGTGCGACTGGCACCCCTCCCACGTTGGGAGGCCATCCCCAGCTGAGCCTCCGCCGTCTTCTTCCTGCAGCGGCGACTGTCCTCCCATCTCTTACGGCAGTGGGTGTCCCATCTCTGGTGGGCCCCCAGGGTCTGGACCTCCTTGGCGATGGCACGCCAAATGTCCCTCTTCTGGTGGGTGCTGGCCTACATGACATGCACAAGGAAAGAGGAACAGTCATTACCAACTGCACCGTCGTTGTGAGTGGCCCCCTCCCTACTCTGGCCACGTGGCCCATTCATTCCCATGCATTAATGTTCTATGAACTCTGCCTCCTTCCCTCTTCCAACCAGCCCTCTCCACCCAGGCCTAGCCCATTCAACGTGCTCCCTGTGTACTAACCTGTTGGTCTGGAGGACCGTAGAGTAGCATGTACTGGGGGAGGACCTCGTCTACCAGTTTCTCCAACTCCTGTGCAGTGAAGGCAGGGGCCCTTTCCCCAGATGCAGCAGCCATCGTCGCTTCCAGACTGAGGGCACAGCAGCACTTGCAGTGTAGGTCCTCTCCTGTCGAAGGTCAGGTATCTAGTGATTGAACAGATAGAAAATGGCAGTGACATCCGTGGCGGGGCGCATCATCACCGCCGGCGCACCTGTTCATTGGCTCCTGGGACCCATAGGGTCCAATGTTAACCAATGCAGCATTGCGCCGCGGTCTACGACCGCCTACCGCGAAGGTGTACAGCGTCAGCGCAGTTACTCCACTATCCCATTGTTGCAGTTTAGAGGTCAGGCAGCCGCCATTTCAGGGGCCCACATGGCTTAATTTACCTCTGCGTCACACATAGCTAGGCCTACACTCAACACACATACAGGAAGGGTTTTGTGGGGGTGTAGTCTTCTGTGTAACTGTGGGTACATACCTGGAGGAATAATGACTAATTCTTTGCTGTTGTCCTTCGTAGGCACCGTCAGCTGGGACATGTGAGAAGATGGCGGAATCCTACGGTGTACCGACCGCTGGTGGACCTGTTGACAATGGAAGAGAGACATGTCATCGTCACCTACCGGTCTGACTGTGCCACTATCCAGGAACTATGTACCCAGTTGGAGCCAGACCTGATGTCACCAATCCGCCATCCGACTGGAATCCCCCCTGACGTGCAGGTGCTATCAGTGCTCCATTTCCTTGCAAGTGGGTCTTTTCAGACAACAGTGGCCATGGCATCAGGGATGTCCCAGCCTATGTTTTCGAACATCTTGTCCAGAGTGTTGGCTGCCCTGCTGAAACACGTAAGGAGATACATCATTTTCCCTGAGGTGGCAGATTTGCCTACAGTGAAAGGTGACTTCTATGCCCTTGGACATATCCCCAACGTCATAGGTGCCATTGATGGGACCCATGTAGCTCTGGTCCCCCCCTACAGGAGTGAACAGGTGTACAGGAACAGGAAGAGTTATCATTCCATGAATGTCCAGATGGTCTGTTTGGCAGACCAGTACATCTCGCAGGTAAATGCTATGTTCCCTGGCTCAGTGCATGACGCCTACATCCTGCGGAACAGCAGCATCCCTGATATGATGGGTCAACTCCAGAGGCACCATATATGGCTATTGGGGGACTCTGGTTACCCCAACCTGTCCTGGCTATTGACCGCAGTGAGGAATCCCAGGACCAGGACAGAGGAACGGTACAATGAGGCCCATGGGCGGACTAGGAAGGTGATCAAACGCACATTCAGCCTCCTGAAGGCCAGGTTCAGGTGCCTCCATATGACAGGTGGATCCCTATTCTGTTCACAGAAGAAGGTGTGTGAGATCATCATCGCCTGCTCCATGCTCCATAATTTGGTTTCGCGACGCCAGGTGCCTTTTCTGCAGGAGGATGATCCAGATGATGGTGTTGTAGTAGCTGTGGAGTCTGTGGAGCCTGTGGACAGTGATGAGGAGGAAGCTGAGGAAAAAGGCAACGACAACAGGGAGTCAGTCATACCTCAATATTTCCAGTGACACACAGGTGAGAACATTTTCATGTTTAACCTTACATTAACTTTCACACATCCACCTCTATCCTGTTTCTCGAATTCAATCACTATTTGGTAACTGAGTTGTACCCTTCCATTACGGGTTCACAGGTGTGGTTACCAACGTGTCATCTGCTTGCATCCTTCAAGGACTTGTGATGTGTGACATAGGTATGTTAGCCTTACAATGGGAAACCCATTATGACACTGTCATTGATAATACATAGTTACTAAATCACAGACTGACTCCAGATTGTTTTGTGTTTCAAGGGTGTTTATTGAAGTGCTCAGAAATGTGAGGGGTTTGTTAAATGAGGATGGGTGATGGTGGAGGAATGTCCATGGCAGAGTCCAGTCTATTAGTCTCACAGGTGCACTGCCCATCTGGGCATAGGAAGTGGAGCTGGGGCAGTTTAAGTATGGACAGGGGAACAAGGTGGTACAGTGGGAGGACAAACAGGGTGGTCTCATTTCCTGGCGGGGGTCTTGCCATCTTGCTCTGTCCTGTTCCTGGATCTCAGGGACTGCATGCGTGGTGGTTGTCCATCTGCAGGAGGTGGGGTGCTGGTGTGGTGGTCCTGTGGCGGGGCGTCCTGTCCACTAGTGCCGGCGGAGGTGGTGGGCAGTTCATTGTCCTGGCTAGTGTCAGGGGCCCCTTGGAGTGCCACGGTGTCCCTCATGGTGTTCTGTATGTCCTTCAGCACCCCTACGATGGTGCCCAGGGCGGAGCTGATGGTTCTGAGCTCCTCCCTGAAGCCCAAATACTGTTCCTCCTGCAGGCGCAGGGTCTTCTGCAACTTGTCCAGGACCGTCGCCATCGTCTCCTGGGAGTGGTGGTATGCTCCCATAATGGAGGATAGGGCCTCGTGGAGAGTGGGTTCCCTTGGCCTGTCCGCCCCCTGTCGCACAGCAGCCCTCCCAGTTCCCCTGTGTTCCTGTGCCTCCGTCCCCTGGACCGTGTGCCTACTACCACTGCCCCCAGGTCCCTGTTGTTGTGGGGGTGGTGGGTTAACCTGGGTGCCCTGTAGTGGTGGGCACACCGCTGATTGACATGTCCTGGGGACAGAGGGATGGGCCCGCTGGGTGGGTGTTGTGCTGGTGTTCCCAGAGTTACCATTCGATGAATGTGCAGATGATGTGTTTGGCAGACCAGTACATCTCCCATGTTAATGCCAAATTCCCTGGCTCAGTGCATGCCGCTTACATCCTGTGGAATAGCAGCATCCCTTATGTGATGGGGCAACTCCAGAGGCACCGTGATGGCTATTAGGTGAGGACATGGACACTATACAGTGTGGATAGTTGTCTGGGTCTGGGGTTGTCCCTAAGGGTTTGTGTGTGTCTAAAATATGTCCCTCGCCATTTGCAGGTGACTCTGGCTACCCCAATCTGTCATGGCTACTGACCCCAGTGAGGAATCCCAGGACAAGGGCAGAGGAATGCTACAATGAGGCACATGGGCGAACTAGGAGGATTTTAGAGCGATCCTTCGGCCTCCTGAAGACCAGGTTCCGGTGACTACATATGACAGATGGTTCCCTATTCTACTCACCAAAGAAGGTGTTCCAGATCATCGTGGCCTGCTGTATGCTTCACAACTTAGCTTTGCGACGACAGGTGCCTTTTCTGCAGGAGAATGGTCCAGATGGAGGTGTTGTGGCAGCTGTGGGGCCTGTGGACAGCGAAGACGAGGAAGCAGAAGAAGAGGACTTCGACAACAGGAACTCTGTGATCCTGCAATACTTCCAGTGAGACACATTTAAGAAGACAAACCTGCCTACTAAATGTACTTTAACACTACTACATCTCTACTGTCTGTCCTTTTCACCCAGTGTATGGTCACTGAGTTGTCCCTTTCCCTTACGATTTCACAGATGTGGGTCCCATTGTCCCGATTGTCCCGAGGCCCACGATGGTCCGGGCTGGTCATCAGGATCCAGTAGGGCAGAGCTGCTCTCATCACTGTGGGCCTCTTCTGGGGGTGGAGTGGTGTTGTCTGGACCCTCTGGTGTGGTGACGGTCCTTCGGGTTCCTGCAGGGGCATAAGAGCATGATTATTGCATGTGTGTGTGTAATGGTGTGCAATGGGTGGGTGTTTGTGTACCCCAGTGCAAGCATTCCTGTGTGTGGGTTTGTGTGATGATGGTTGGGGGGTGTTCTGGGTATGTGCAGTGGGCATGCGTTAGTGAGGGGTGCCCATGCTTAGTTGTGTCAGGCAGGGCTTGGTGTTGGGATGGGTGTTATGGGTACACTAGTGAGGATTTTCAGTGATAGGGGAGGGTGTGAGGGTGGGGTGTGTGATAGCATGCAGGTAGGGTGGGGGTTCTGATAGTTAAGATTTGACTTACCAGTGTCCCATCCTCCACCGACTCCTCCGAGGCCCTCAGGATGCATGATGGTCAAGACTTGCTCCTCCCATGTTGTTAGTTGTGGGGGAGGAGGTGGGGCTCCCCCACCAGTCCGCTGCACCGCGATGTTGTGCCTGGAGACCGTTGAACGCACCTTCCCCCGTAGGTCGTTCCACCTCTTCCTGATTTCCTCTCTATTTCTTGGGTGCTGTCCCACGGCGTTCACCCTGTCCACTATTCTGCGCCATAACTCCATCTTCCTGGCTATTGATGTGTGCTGTACCTGTGAGCCAAATAGCTGTGGCTCTACCCGGATTATTTACTCCACCATGACCCTGAGCTCCTCCTCGGAGAAGCGGGGGTGTCTTTGGCGTGACATGGGGTGGTATGTGTGATGTGTGGGGTGGTGTATGTGGTGATGAGTGTGGTGAGTGTAGTGGTGTGTGGTGTTTTGTGCGTGGATGTTGTGTGGGTGATGGTGTTATGTGTCTCTGGGTGCTGGGGTTGTCTATTCTGAGCTCTCTCTCTGGCCTTTGTTCGTGATTTTTTGGTCGTAGGGGTTTGTGGGTGATGTGGGTGTGTGTTTTATATTGTATTGGGTGTGTGGGAGTGGTGTATGTACGTGTATCAGGTGTGTGTATTTCGAAATGTCAAATGTGGCGGTGTTTTGTAGAAGTGTGTTTATTATGAGCACGGCGGTGTGTACCGCCAATGGAATACCGCGGTTGAAAGACCGCTGCGTGGATTCGTGGGTCGTAATAGCATGGGCGTGTTTCTGTTGGCGTGGAGGTGAAGGATTTGTTTCCGCCAGTTTATCACTGACCTTTGGTGTTGCGGTGTTGTGTGGGTGTCTGAGTTTCGGCGGATTCCGAGATGTGTGTCATAATAGCTGTGGCGGAATTCCGCGGCTGCAGCAGTGTATTGGCGGTCTTCTGCACGGCGGTAAGCGCCTTTTACCGCCAATGTTGTAATGACCCCCTTAGTCACCTACAGACGAAAGTACTGTCATCCTGAGACCAGCAGTCTTGCTCAGAGCAAGAGTCCAAACTACGACATGGCGCCACCAACGATGGTGTTTAGGCACTAATTTACGGTTACCCTGACTATCACTGTCTCACAGACAACAGGTACCCTTAGTACCATTTTACGGAGACGTCCGTGGTCTTTGGGAGAATCCTCCTCAGCTGAACAGGTAACACCTAACTAAGCTGTAGGTTGTTTGAGCTCGAACTCATAAAAAGGAAAAAAAACATCTCCTATTTTGGTGTTCCGTTTCTCTAAACAACTATGGCTGATACCATAGACATTCCTGCGAATGCTAGACATGCACTTACATAACATTTATTAGCGTGTGGTCTTACAGAGGAGGGCGGGGATGTTACTTTGATTATAGAAGCGACTGAAGCATACCAAACAGAGACTTTTTACAGTTGAGTCACCTTTCCTGAGGCTGACCAAAGAACACATACATTTCACACATATGAAATTGCGAACGTACCTGTAAGATACGAAGCATACCAGTATCATGAAATATCCCTCACATATCAAGAGCATCAGAACTGGTTTGAAGGCGCCCTACCACATGTACTAAGACGGGTGAGGCTAGGTCCTTTAAGTAATGAGGGACCTACATGGCCTATGTTTGCCACATATACACCTACCCAAGCATACAGACCATGCCGATCGCAAATTTACGAGTATTATATAATGAATTAGTGCCATTATATAGACGATTGGTTACGTTTGTAATGTGAACATTGAACACTACACCAGCGCGTCCAGCACCGCCAGTAGCTGGTGGATATCAATTGGCTACTGGGATTAATCCACAGACAGTGCATACTATTATGGGTAAAGTGCTTAAGGAACAGGAAAAAATACTGTGCTGATTGCCCAAAAAACAAATCAGCTGGAAGGTGTGTTCCCCCATACGGGGCCACAGGAAAAACATAGACTGCTCACTATGTGCTTGCCGTTTGGGATGGTTCCCTCGGTGGATGACTGTGCCACATGGGGTACAGTCTTTGCTGCTGTTTATACTACCACACATGGTACCCCTACACTTGCCAATTTACCGGAAGTGCTAAAACAAATACAAAATGAGCATGGGGCTGCACCGGCCCTGGATCTGGGGATGAAATTGATGCGTAACTTTGACGCCGTCTCCTCAATAATACTAAGTAATATTAAAGGGGAAGCGGTGGCACTGGCAATACGCCAGCATCTCCGGGAAACTCCAAATGTGGAACAAGAGAGACAGCTACCTAAAATAATTTCCAATACCTATACTAGTATAGGACGGGATAGTTTGGGAGGCAAATCTAAAAAATTTGAATTACCAAATACCACCCATAAGGAAGGTACAAATTAGGCACAAGAGGGCTCTAAAAAGCGCTGGGATAAACAAAAAGATTTCAAAGAAAGGAGAAATAAAAAGCTTATTCTCCACATCTGGAGTACTCCGAAAGGAGGTATAATCTCAGAAATAGGGAAAACATTAGAACTCCAGACAGATATACTGATTCACGTCCTTCTCGTTCCTTTCAGGACGCACTGGATAAACGTAGCGAGAGAGGGGGCCGTCAAGATCAACGCCCGGAATACGTGAAAGAAAAGAAAGACTCGCCACAGTCTACCATTAAAAAAGAAGAAAAGACTCCTCAGCAAAAGCCACAGTTTAAAAAGAAGAAAGTGGCAGCACTGACAGTTAAAAATGCCAGTAGTATTGAGAACACTGTTGAGGAACAAGAAGTGGGCTGTGACTCTGTTGGACAGCGCGGCAGAGGTCACAATATGTCGTCAGAGTCTGAAAGATCATCTGGATGCGACAGCAACTAGCGATTACATCGCAGTTGAGACGGCGGATGGCCGCGTTCTCTCACCCAATAGGGTTTATGATTTAACAATTCAGATAGAGGGAGACGTGGAACGAATTATTAGTGTAATATTTTGGGATGAACTTACTAGTGATATCCTATTGGCTGAGAGAGACTGGCCCCCTGAACACGTCCGCAAGCTCCTGCATGGGGAAGATGTCATTTTGCCTTCTTTCTCCGATCTTGTTCCAGAGGCAGATAAAAAAGCCTATGCTGTTGAATGGGCTTTAGCGCAGGCACTTGCATTATACCGTAATCATGCAGGTTGGGACAAGGACTCTCCTTGCCATGTTATTCCAGTTCGGTCTACACCCCAACCACAGCCACAATACCCTGTTAAACATGACGTGAAAGCTCCGGTGACGGAGATACTGTCACAACTTGAGTACCAGGGAGTGATTGAGCCCTGTACATCGGCAATGAATAATCCACTGTTTCCCGTTGAAAAGCCAGATCATTCATATAGAATAGTAGTTGATTATAGACACTGAAATAGTCATACACGCACATATGCTATACAAAATTCACACAGCACAGCATTGATAAATAATATAGTGCGAAAGAAATATAAAACTACATTGGATATATCTAATGGATTTTTCTGCCAGAATTTAGCACATGAAAGTAGGGACCTAAGTGCATTTTCATTTGGCTCTCAGAAACGCTTTTGTCGTTTACCTCAAGGCTATAAAAATAGCCCAGGACTGTTTTCAGCCCGTGTAACATCAGTTTTGCACGAGCTTGATTCCACTGCATTGTCCTATGTGGATGATATCTATCTCACTGACGACACCCTCAACATTCATCTTGCGAGGGTCGATCGGATCATTTTGGGATTTGCAGACCTTGGTTATAAATTTAATTTTAAGAAAAGCAAGATAGCCTTTCTTAGTGTATTGTTCCTGGGATATGAGCTATCAAACGAGGGGAAGAGTCTGGTCCCGCACTTCCTAGAAAAGTGTGCTCAACTACAGCCTCCGAACACACTTAAGAAATTACAGTCATTACTAGGTTTCTTTAATTTTGGCAAAACATACATTCCAGATTATGCAGAACGCATCAAACCACTTTATGACTTAATTCAGCCCAATTTTTCTAGCAGACGATGGACGATTGAACACACACACACATCCTTAGGGACATACAACGGGACATGCTAGAAGCAAGACACTTATACACACGTGACAATAAAACTAATTTGGTCATCAGAATAATTGCTGGTGCCCTTGGATTTACTTATGTCACCTTTATTGAGGGTGACACAGTGCCAATAGCATAGAAATCACACTTATACTCAAATGCTGAAAAACATTTTGCACCTACAGAAAAGATTCTGACAGCAGTTCAGATGGCCGTCATAAAGGAGAGGCCACTTGCCCAGGGGAAATGCATTATTGTTGTCTCCCCGGTGCCGGCCTTAGAGGCTGTCACTAAAGCGAGTGTTCCAAACGCTAAGGCATTACATCCACGCTGGATTCAATGGGCAACGTCTCTGACCACCACTGATGTTGATTATGTGTTTGACCCCAGGCTTCAGACACCAGAATTTCTCCAGTATGAACAGGAGTACCCCGCTCCTCTTGCCACTAGACAGTTATAATACTATCATTTATACTGACGGATCAGCACAACTGGCTGTAGGTACTAAACATCAATACTCGGCAGCTTGCGCAGCCGTGTGGGGGATAATGGAAGACGGAGTTTTCCATCCTCACAATACCTACACTCAGAGCTTAGGGGACTGCACAGCCCAGTTGGCGAGCTTAAGGCTCTTC
The DNA here is from genome assembly GCF_031143425.1 of Pleurodeles waltl. NCBI lineage: Eukaryota > Metazoa > Chordata > Amphibia > Caudata > Salamandridae > Pleurodeles > Pleurodeles waltl. The sequence continues at coordinate 295,453,632 of NC_090445.1, read as the reverse complement.
TTCTAGCGCTCGAACATACTGAGCCAGGAACACAGACTTTGATCGTCTGTGATTCATATTACTGCGTCCAGTCATTCAATGAATATCTCAATCATTGGAAATTGAACGGGTTTAGAGATTCTAAAGGGAACATCATTAAACATAAAATGTTGTGGGGAAGGGTGGCTGATCTTAGGGATAAGCTACCATGTGTCCATGTAGTTCATACATTAGGATACCAATGTGTAGGAATACACGTTGCCGGCAATACATTGGCTGATGAAGCAGCCAAAGCATCAGTAGCTACGGCTTCTGTGGCTGCAGTGACTCGTTCTCGGACGAGGTTGGATAATGAAATACTGATTGCCATTAAAGCTTCGGCTGCAGGCAAGACCCTTCCGAAAGGATACCCTACGAACTATACTTACCATATCAGTGCACAGAATGTTGCTTATGCAACGATTCCTGGAGTTGGTGATCGACCAATCCCCAATGAAGACCAGAGATTAGAGCTGATTACAGCCGCACACAAGGGTGTCGCTTCTGCACATGCTGGTATACAGGCCACTATAACAATTCTACAACAGCAATACTGGTGGCCTGGTCTATGCAGACGGACTAAACAGTATGTCCTTTGCTGTGACATTTGTCAGCAGATTAAGGGCTCGAATATCAAACGCCCTCCGCAGACATCCCTTTTAGTGTCAGACAAGCCACTCCAATGTGCGTACCTGGACCATTGTGGTCCCTTACAGCCTGATGGTGCATACAAATACATTTTAGTGGCTGTGGATTCCTGTTCTACATTCCTGTGGGTATGGCCACAGCGGTCGGCTGATGCCCAGACTGTTATAAAAGATTTGCTGATCTTTATCGGTACATATGCGGTTGCAGCATTCCATGCGGAGCAGGGCCCTGCAATTGCCTCTAAAGCTTTCAGGGACACCATGAGAACGATGGGTGTTTAACTCCATTACTCCTCACCACACCATCCCGAGGGAAATTCGGTCGTGGAGAGGCGGAATTGTGTTCTAAAGCAGTCCTTAACAGCTCGAGTATTAGGTTCAGGCCGTAGTTGGTTAATTCACCTATATGGGGTCCAGAGATCACTGAATAATCTGCCAAGACGGTCCTTGGGGGGAAAGTCTCCATATGAGGTTCTCTTTAGGATACCTATGTATGTCCCCGATCTTGATGCCCCTGGTATAGTGGCAGCAGAAACACCATTTGACATAAAAGAACGTCTCACTGTTTTACAGGAGCTTCAACAATTTTGTGATGATAAATCATCTGCAAGTGCTGCCACCTTAGGAATAAGGGAACTTCGACTGGCTGGATTCCTAACGTGGGGATCTGGTTCGTGAGAAGATCGCTGTGAAAAAAGAGTTCGGTCCATCATACAGAGCACCTGTACCGGTCTTGGGAATAAAAGGAACAAGGACTGTCATCCTTCCACCATTTTCTGGTTCTAAATCGAATAGATTCATCTCCATTGATGACATCAAATTACACCATGTGGCCGATTCTTCACAGTAGACCAGGAGGTCCCTTGGATGGTTCCCGATCCCCTCTCACTACCCAACAGGACATCCATCTACATAGTAGGATGAACATCACTGCTACTGACTATGCAACTATGTCCACTGCTGTTCCAGACACTTCCTCGACCATGGGGAGGGCGGAACATGAACTTTTGTTAGTTCCAGTCACATCTTCAGTGACCACCCCGCTTCAAGATTTGGCTGTATTTTACATGAACACTTCCACGACTAATGATGTTGTCTATCAAGACCCTCCACAAGCGGTGGATCAGAATGCAGCAGGTCCTGTGTTTGCAGAGACTTCCTCTGGCTATTTCGTAGACATTGATGATTTTTCTTCCGATTCATCCTCAACTGAGACTGACAAGCTTTCGAGAAGTAGCAAACTATATCGATGGCTTAAAAAGAACTATTTGATCTACCCATGGAACTATCTATGGTTCTGTTTGACATTTATTGCATTGTTTTTATGGATTGGTTTTGTGGCTGTTTTCTTTTTGCTGATTAGTGGTCACTATATTGCTGATCGCTCCTCTGTGGAGCCTGTTGATGAAATTTTAGCACCGCATCATTCTTCCCATAAGGTCCGACGAGATTTGTCCCATGTAAATATTACACCTATACCAATTTCTGATGGGATTGTGTGGGACAAAGTTGCATTCGATATATATGGGCCTACTGAGATTATTCAGATACCATACGTGTTCAAAATTTCAATGTCTGATGTTCTTACACCTAATGTTGTCTCTGATGATTGGGATGTCCAAACAGTTGATTCCATGCTAACTGAAATGAAAGACTATTCCAGTTTTGGAAGTGATGATGTATATCATTATACAATGAATTATGGGGAAATGTTCTGCTATAACAATTGGGGACATCACTACCTACACCGTGCAACTAGATATAGGCCTCTCTTGAACTACACACAATGGGAACACTGTTCAACACCACAGGTGGGGAGTCCAAAGTATTACAGCGACAAATTTACATACTTTTCTGGGCATGACACAAAGAAAGCAGAATCGTATTATTTTAAAATACCTCCGGCACAAATTAGAAAACTTTTGCTAACAGATACAAAACTGATTTATTCAGATCCCTTTGTTTCCTGGCTCTCGATTGAGGGTTAAGAATATTGGAAAAACACTATTGATATGAAAAGTGTATGGGGGACACAAGATTGGCAGATACAAGGTAGGGAGGCTTTGTTTCGAGCATGCCTGATTCCTGTGCAAATGATTTTCTTAAATGACACTATTGAGCAGACATCATGTCTAGGGTTAGCAAAAATTAAAGATCTAAACACGCCTAGTATCCCTACTCCGACAAAATTTAAAGATTGGCAACACTTTCTTAATGTCTCAGAAGACAGGCTAGATGCAATGGTTAAGGCTGGTGCCTATAATTCTTCACTTTTCCGTCCCGGCGGATGGTTGGTATGGCCCACCGACACTGATGAGTGTCAAAAGCGTTTCTTGAACTCTTCAAGTGGTTTTTCCATTCACAGGACTGACCCTCGCTTTCTATCAGGTCAACATACAGGTATAAATGCAACATACAGTGTGGGTAAGCTGTGCCAGCAATGGGTGCAGACAAACACGCTAACAGCGGTTAAGCATCACCTGAACACTCTTTCTGACAGTATAGACTTACAGGATTTCCTGTTAGGTCCTAGGAAACAACGCTCGAAACGGTTTTTATATGCTATGTATAATGAAATTTGGAAACTTTCCCAGATTGAGGCTGCTGCACGTTTAAGGCAACTAGATAAGGAGAATTTGGATAAAACATTAGCTGTTGTCGACAATGGCATGAACACGCGGTCCAACAGGATTTATTCACTATCAAATATAGTGTAGTCTGCTATTGATATCACTCAGACTGACTTGTCCCGGTTATACCATGGGCAAACACAGCTACAAACCATAATGCAGCTTGGTTGGACATTACAGACACTGAAAAGTGCCCACATTCCATGGAAGTACATTAATGGGAGTAAACTATTCACTGCTTTTAATTTTTCCAGGGAACAAAAGACAATGGCTAAAAGGGAGGCTCGTTTCACCCTGCTTCAAGTAGAGGAATTAGATAAATTGCCTTTCACGGTAGCAGAGAGCCCTTCGACTATCTGGCTTTTGCATGGCATTATTAATTTACCGATTTCGACCTTTCGTTTTTCGAGCTGCCTGAAACATCTTGCGGTGGGATGATATGAGCAGCTCGGAGATAGCTTTATTAAGGCAGAGTGGAGTTGCCCTTTGACTATAAATGTCTGAACGGTGAACAGGAGGTCTTCCTTAGCGGAAGTGAATGTGAGACTGCTGTTCGTCATTCTATGATATGCAAACAGGTGTCTCTTCACGGTCTTTGCAATGCCGGGGTCGCGAACTTGGCCTGTTTTCTGAAGGGTACTCCCGTCCCCTTGATTCGTCCAGTGTTTCATGTGCTTTCCAATGGAAGTTATGTTCTACTGAACGATGAAAGCTGTTGCGGCTTGCAACCTGGAATTGCCTACGCAATCTCAGTCACGAAGGTCGTTACGTGTTGTGGACATGTTTTGTTTCCCCCCACACGAGAGATAAAAGTATCTGAAATGTGTCCCAACATAGATACTATTAATGTGAACTATGACAAGTTCAGTAGACTAAAGGCGCTATTGTTTCAGAAACAGGTCGCCTTGACATCCGCAAAAGAGACGTATGCTCTCCAGATTGCGAGATCATCAGCTGAGATACAATCCATTTTAAATACCGATTTCCCCAAACACTTTGGAGAGCTGGTATCCAGAATATTCAATGCTTTATGCACAACTGGGATTGTTCATTTCTTTAAGGCTGTCAGGTCTGGTTTTGTGTCCATCTTCCAGACTGTCTTCGGAGTCATCCCATCAGCCATCCATTCTCTCTTTTCCAGTGTGTTTGGTGGCTTTCCAATTATTTTGGCTTTAATTGGCGGACTACTACTGCTATTTCTTCTGATTCGCGGTGGTTGTTTCTTTCTAGCGACACAGAGCAATGGAGCCGCTCCCGTCAACCACACTGTGCCGTGAACGCATGGTTTGTATCTTCGGTACACCTTTGCTGGTGGAACTGGAGTTTGACTGGTCGTTGTCATTCCGGCCTCTACTCTGGTGTGTACAACCGGTCTTCCGCTGCATATGGTGTCTCTTTGAACATCTGCCTGTGGTCTGTCTTGCTGTTGCACTGACATCTCCTGTGGACAGCAAACTGCTGATGTCCCCAATGAGGGTTCATACACCGTCATGCCCCTTGAGACTGAGGTTGCTCCGCGAGGCCACCTATGAGCCTTCCGTTATAAGATCTAACATGGATGAGGGCACTGCAGAGAGTATCAATGCACCAGTGAATGTGGCTCACTTCTGCTCTGTGGATCCGTTTGCCCGTCCAGCAATAGATTTCACTTCAGACGATGTTGACTCATTTTTTAGGTCCTTGACTGGTGACTTCGATGACATTCTTCAAGATCCTGCGTATAACACATAATTTGATGAATTTGATTACCATTTCCTGGTTCCAAAATATGCAATTATACTAAATGTTTGCTGTACTTATCATAGTTGATATTAACATCGCTGTATGTTTTTTTAAACAAATATGTTTTAACATATTTTTAACACACAGCAATTGTTTTATTACTAGCTTCATTTATTAGCTTGTTTTTCTGTTTTGCCTTTGGCTTTTAGTTCAGAAGCAGCTTTTTTAGCGTTTGGGTTCCTGTACCTTCATCATACCTGTTACGGCAATGGGGAGGGTTTAGTGAATCCTAGTTTGTTTTAACGGGATAACAGGAGTTAGCTTAGCCGTAGGCTTGTAAACTCGTGCCCCCGTCACCTAGTGACTTTTAACCTACTTAGATTGCTCTGTCTTAGTCCATTTAATTATTTATTTCCTTTAAGATGGCGGCCTTGTTTATAGCTAGGCCACTTGTTATGAGTTTTATTATCAGTGTCACTGCGCCAAGGCGTCAAGATCAAGCATGAAAGACAAACAAACAGTAGGTGTTCACACTTAGGGTTTTCCCTCTCTATACTTTCGAGGGATTGTTGATATTAATTGCCGTCCCAAGCATGCCTGTTATCTATTGTTTTGAATTACACCTACGTCAGGGGACCTTGTAGATCTGTATAAATACATCACACTTTAGACAGACAATCAGAGGGATTCCGACCAGAGGGCATCGCCACCATCGCTGATACCGATGCTGCAGTCATCTTGACGCGGACCCAGTCTTCATGTCCCTGCGGAGTCTGAGATAGAGACCTCATTCCAAGGTAACGAGGGTTGGGGGCTCCTCTCATGGACCCGGCTTTGGCCGATAAGGTTTAACAAACCCAGCTCTCCTTTAGGTAGGAGTTTAGGCCTATTCTCATTAGGGTATTAGGGCATATTCCATCTTACACATACATATATTTCTTTCATATATTGCAAAATGGTGGGGGTCTTCATAACAATGACTCTTCTTCACAATACTGTTGCTTGATATATTCATTATCTTAATCATTTCAGTTCATGCAACTTATCGCAAATTGCAGTTATGTTAAATAAAAATTATTATAACTTCACTGCATCTGTGTTATTGCCTTTGTATGAGACATAATATATCTGTGAGAAAAGGGTAATTTCCGTTTAACCACGACAACCCTGAGATATCTTACTTTGAGTCCATGCGTAAGCGACTGCTACAAATCACCTTTTACTATTGTGTTTCTGGTGAGGTACTGCTAGTGAGCCGGTAAGGTTTGGACAACAGTTACAACTAGTTGTAGGAAAAGACTTAGGGGGTCATTCCAACCCTGGCGGTCGGTGTTAAACCAGCGGCCAAACCGCAAACAGGCTGGTGGGTAAAAAAATGGAATTCCGACCCTGGCAGAAACCGCCAACAGAGACCGCCACTTTACCACACCGCCCGCCACGGCGGCACAAAAAAACAGCACAGCGGTCACCGCCAACAGACAGGTGGGGGTCAATGTACTGCCCACCCTATCACAACACACCAATCCGCCACCTTTTCTGGAGCGGTAGCCCCGCCGATAAAAACATGGTGGAAACAGCCATTTCAAACGGAAAACGCTCACCTCCATACACCCCACGAGGAATCTGGACAGCATGGAACCCGAACTCCACATCCTCCCAGCGATTGTCTTCCTGCTCCTCTACCAGGAGCACGAACGCCGGCGCAGAAGACAACGGTGAGTACTGCACCTACGACACAGGGGAGGTGGGAGGAGAAACTATTACGGGGACACACATACGCGACACACCCACCCCCACCCTCACCCACTACAACACACACATCAATGCACAGTAATACATCACAGTCACCCCCCCCAAACCCCCCAGAAGAATGCAAAGACAAAAGGAAATGATTATAAAAATTGGAATATATTTTATTACTGGCTGAATTATATATATATATATATATATATATATATATATATATATATATATATATATATATCTACACATCAAAAACACTTATATACATATATGTACAAGTCCGAGTATTGTAGCAGGCATTGTCCATGAACCACTGGGCCCAAATCACATGGGCAAAGCCCACACAGGATTCCTGACTCCAACGGAGAGAACACTGCAGGGGCATCAGATAGGAAAACTACAGGCACCTCAGGGGGAAGGGAAGGTGGGGCACCTCAGCCAGATGAGTGCACAACGCCAGATCCACGAGGGGCCTCCATGGCCACTATTCAATCCTGGGGAGTGCAAAGCCACAGTCTCTCAAGTCTTTACAGTGGCTGGTTTGCCCACTGTTACATCCTGGGGAGTGCAAAGCCACAGTCTCTCAAGTCTCTACAGTGGATAGGTTGCCCACTGTTCAATCCTGGGGAGTGCAAAGCCACAGTCTCTCAAGTCTTTACAGTGGCTGGTTTGCCCACTGTGCCATCCTGGGGAGTGCAAAGCCACAGTCTCTCAAGTCTATACAGTGGGTGGCTTGCCCACTGTTACATCCTGGGGAGTGCAAAGCCACAGTCTCTCAAGTCTCTACAATGGGTGGGTTGCCCACTGTTCAATCCTGGGGAGTGCAAAGCCACAGTCTTTCAAGTCGATGACAGTCTCCACTGGTTCTGGAGGGGGACTGGTGGCCAGAGTGCTCGTGCAGCCCTGCCCGACACACAGATGCGGGCCTGCCCCTGCCGCAAATGGGCCAGCGGTGCTTGAGACGGCGGTGCCCAGTTCAGCGGTGCTTGAGACGGCGGTGCCCAGTTCAGCGGTGCTTGAGACGGCGGTGCCCAGTGCAGCGGTGCTTGAGACGGCGGTGCCCAGTCAGCGGTGCTTGAGATGAAGGGCCCAGTTCAGCGGTGCTTGAGATGGCGGTGCCCAGTGCAGCGGTGCTTGAGACGGCAGTGCCCAGTCAGCGGTGCTTGAGATGAAGGGCCCAGTGCAGCGGTGCTTGAGATGAAGGGCCCAGTGCAGCGGTGCTTGAGATGAAGGGCCCAGTTCAGCGGTGCTTGAGACGGCAGTGCCCAGTGCAGCGGTGCTTGAGACGGCGGTGCCCAGTGCAGCGGAGCTTGAGACGGCGGTGCCCAGTTCAGCGGTGCTTGAGACGGTGGTGCCCAGTTCAGCAGTGCTTGAGACGGCAGTGCCCAGTGCAGCAGTGCTTGAGATGAAGGGCCCAGTTCAGCGGTGCTTGAGACGGCGGTGCCCAGTTCAGCGGTGCTTGAGACAGCGGTGCCCAGTGCAGCAGTGCTTGAGACAGCGGTGCCCAGTGCAGCAGTGCTTGAGATGAAGGGCCCAGTTCAGCGGTGCTTGAGACGCGGTGCCCAGTGCAGTGGTGCTTGAGATGAAGGGCCCAGTTCAGAGGTGCGTGAGACGGCGGTGCCCAGTGCAGCGGTGCTTGAGACGGCGATGCCCAGTGCAGCGGTGCTTGAGACGGCGGTGCCCAGTTCAGCGGTGCTTGAGACGGCGGTGCCCAGTTCAGCGGTGCTTGAGACAGCGGTGCCCAGTGCAGCGGTGCTTGAGACGGCGGTGCCCAGTGCAGCAGTGCTTGAGATGAAGGGCCCAGTTCAGCGGTGCTTGAGACGGCGGTGCCCAGTGGAGTGGTGCTTGAGATGAAGGGCCCAGTTCAGAGGTGCTTGAGACGGCGGTGCCCAGTGCAGCGGTGCTTGAGACGGCGGTGCCCAGTGCAGCGGTGCTTGAGACGGCGGTGCCCAGTTCAGCGGTGCTTGAGACGGTGGTGCCCAGTGCAGCGGTGCTTGAGATGAAGGGCCCAGTTCAGCGGTGCTTGAGACGGCGGTGCCCAGTTCAGCGGTGCTTGAGACGGCAGTGCCAAGTTCAGCGGTGCTTGAGACGGCGGTGCCCAGTGCAGCGGTGCTTGAGACGGCAGTGCCCAGTGCAGCGGTGCTTGAGATGAAGGGCCCAGTCCAGCAGTGCTTGAGACGGCGGTGCCCAGTGCAGCTGTGCTTGAGATGAAGGGCCCAGTTCAGTGGTGCTTGAGACGGCGGTGCCCAGTGCAGCGGTGCTTGAGATGCCGGTGCCCAGTGCAGCGGTGCTTGAGACAGCGGTGCCCAGTGCAGCGGTGCTTGAGACGGCGGTGCCCAGTTCAGCGGTGCTTGAGACGGCGGTGCCCAGTGCAGCGGTGCTTGAGACGGCAGTGCCCAGTGCAGCGGTGCTTGAGATGAAGGGCCCAGTTCAGCAGATCAGGCCATGGCGTGCAGGTCATTTGCCACCTGTCCTGTGGCTGGCGGGGCCTTCCTGCCCATCTGTCGGGTGGCTGGCGGGGCCTTCCTGGTCTGCAGTACCGGGCCTGTTGGTGTCCTCCTGCCCACCTGGGATGGGTCTGGCGAGGCCCTCCTGGCCAGCTGGGCTGATGGCGCTCTCCTATTCCTATTCGTCTGTGGCACCTTCCCCACCTTGGGCGGTGTTCCACCTGTCTCCACACTTCGTGCCGGAGCCATGGTGGGGATTTTAGTGCCTTGTGTCTTCACCCTCTTGCGCCGGCCGCTGACTATTTTCGGGTGCTTCTCCGGGGGTGGGCTGCCCGTGCCTTGGCTCCATACTGAACTGGCTGCCCTTGAGGGTGGGGGACTCCACAGTCCATGGCAGACTGTCATCACAGGGCCCGGTTTTGTGGTGGCTGAGGTGCTGACTGGAGTCCTATGAGATGGACGGGGTGGGGGTGTTGTAGGAAAGAGGTTAAGTTTGGACAGGAATAGCAATTTAGGACCAGTGGGACGGGTAGGTGTAGTGGGTATGGGAGTGGAGGAAGAGGTTGTGGTTGTAGGAGTCTTAAGTCTGGCGTCTTTGGGTGCAGGTGCTTGGGCTGGAGGCTGTTGTGAGGTGGATGGCTGTTGGGTGGGTGGCTGCCTGCGTTTGTGTATCTTGGAAGAGGGGGTGACAGACACACTGGAAGAGGACACAGGGTACGTGTAAATGGTAGTGGGGGTGGTGCATGCACATGTGCGGGGGGTTCTGATGTGTGTGCTGGTGATGGACGTAGTGGCTGAAGATGTTGTGCATGCAGGTGTGAGTGGAGACGTGACAGGGAGGGAGGAGGGAGACGAGGAGGAGGGGGACACAGTGGAGGCAGTGGGTGTTGGTATGTCTGTATGTGGATGTTGCTTGTGTGAATGCTTGTGTGATGTGTGGTGCTTATGTCTGGATGAGCTTCCCTTGGGTGTTGAGGTGTGTGCAGGCTGGTCTGATGGTGTGTCTGGGATAGGCAGAGGTACAGGTGATAGGGTATGGGTGGAGGAAGTTGGAGGGGGGAGGCTAGAGACAGGGACAATTGCTGCCATCAGTGCTGAGGCCAGAGTGTTGAACGATCGCTGAAGGGCAGCCTGACCAGAATGAATGCCCTCCAGGTATGCATTACTCTGGTGCACCTCTCTTTCGACACCCTGGATGGCATTCAGAATGGTAGACTGCCCAACAGTGAGCGTCCTCAGGAGGTCAATGATCTCCTCACTGAGGGCAGCAGGGGTGACTGGGGCAGGGCCTGAGGTGCCTGGGGCAAAGGAGATGCCCACCCTCCTGGGTGAACGGGCACGGGGCAAAGGCTGAGGGGCTGCTGGGAGGGCGGTGCAGGAGGGGGTGGTGGTGGCTGTACCTGTAGTTGCGGGGGGCACAGATGGGGCCACCACCACAAGGGAGCTCCCTTCAAAGGACGAGTCCGTATCACTGGTGTCAACTCCTGTCCCCGCCGTTGAGCCTCCCTCGCCCTCCGTCCCACTGGTGAAATCAGACTCCGTAGTGTCTCCCTCCAGGGCCATGTGGGATGCAGCTCCCTCCTGCTCCAGTGTCACTCTCCTCCGCCTGATGATGCTAAAGCACACATGTACAGGGAGACCACAAAAAGGGGGGGGAGACAGAAGAAAGACATGTTCAGTGCATGCATTACCACTACCGTTGGTGGACATGGCAGACACAGAAGCCCCCTGCACTACACCGTGCACTTGGGGTCCACTATTCAATCCGTGTGACATGGCCTACAAGGCTATGGCCGATATCTGCACACATGGATGTCACAGGAGCCTGACTAAGTGTAGTTGGTACTGTACCCAGGTGGGGTGGGGTGCCACAGGGTCTACCTGAAAAAGGGAACTGAACTAGCACACTCACCCTGGCCTAGGGAAACCCACAGCCCACCTCCCCCACACAGACACCTCCACTGCGTGCTGAATCAGCAGAATGAGTGTGTACTCACCCCCTTGTTGCTGCTGTGATGCCCTCAAGCGCCCATCCAACTCCGGGTATGCCACCGCCAGGATCCTGAAAATCAGGGGGGTCCTGGTGCGATGAGCACCCCTCCCACGTTGGGAGGCCATCCCCAGCTGGGCCTCCGCCGTCTTCTTGCTCCAGCTGCGAATGTCCTCCCATCTCTTCCGGCAGTGGGTGCTCCATCTGTGATAGACCCCTAGGGTCCGGTTGTCCTTGGAGATGGCACTCCAATATCCTTCTGGTGGGCGCTGACCTACATGAATTGTACAGGGGAAAAAGAGAAGTTATTACCAACTGCACCATCACAGTCATTGGCCCGCATCCCTATCCTTCCCATGTGGCACATGCACTCACCGTCATTTCATGCACGCCTCATTCTCCCCCCCTATCTTTCATCCACACCACTCCACACAGGTATTTCCCATACAGCATGCTCACAGTGTACTTACCTGTCTGGAGGATTGTAGAGTAGCATGTACTGGGGGAGGACCCCATCCACGTGTTTCTCCAACTCCTCTGTGCTGAAGGCAGGGGCACTTTCCCCAGACGCACAAGCCATTGTCTCTTCCAGACTGAGGTCACAGCAGCACTTGCAGTGTAGGTCCTCTCCTGCTGAAGATCAGGTATCGATTGATTTAACTGATAGAAAATGGCGGTCACGTCCGCGGCGGTGCGTACCGTCACCGTCGGCGTACATCGTCATTGGCTCCTGGGACCTATGGGGTCCAATGTTAACCAATGCAGCATTGCGCCGCGGTCTCTGACCGCCTACCGAGATGGTGTACAACGCCAGCGCAGTTACCTCACATCCAATTGTCCCACTTTACAGGTCAGGCAGCCGCCATTTCAGGGGCCCACATGGCTTTATTTTTAACTGTGTCACACATACCTAGGCCTTGCCTCAACACTCATACAGGCAAAATTTGGGTTATGAATGGTTTTCAGAGTGAGCTGTGTTTACGTACCTCTGAGTTGGTTGACTCTGTGCTCGCTGTACTCCTCCACAGGCACCGTCCGTTGGGGCATGTGAGGAGATGGCGGCATCCTCCGGTGTACAGACCACTGGTGGACCTATCAACAATGGAGGAAAGACATGTGATCATCACATACAGGCTTGATCGTGCAACAATCCAGGAACAGTGTGCCCAGTTGGAGCCAGACCTGATGTCAGCTATCCGCCATCCCACAGGAATCCCCCCTCAAGTGCAGGTGCTGTCAGTACTCCGTTTCCTGTGGGTCTTTTCAAACAACAGTGGTCAAAGCATCAGGGATGTCCCAACCCATGTTTTCCAACGTGTTGTCCAGAGTGTTGTCTGCCCTGCTGAAACACATGCAGTGCTACGTCGTTTTCTCTCAGGTGGAGGATTTGTCTACAGTGAAAGGTGACTTCTATGCCATGGGACATATACCCAACATCATAGGTGCCATCGATGGGACACATGTGGCCTTGGCCCCCCGCAGGAGTGAACAGGTGTACAGATCCGGAAGAGTTACCATTCGATGAATGTGCAGATGGTGTGTTTGGCAGACCAGTACATCTCCCATGTTAATGCCAAATTCCCTGGCTCAGTGCATGCCGCTTACATCCTGTGGAATAGCAGCATCCCTTATGTGATGGGGCAACTCCAGAGGCACCGTGATGGCTATTAGGTGAGGACATGGACACTATACAGTGTGGATAGTTGTCTGGGTCTGGGGTTGTCCCTAAGGGTTTGTGTGTGTCTAAAATATGTCCCTCGCCATTTGCAGGTGACTCTGGCTACCCCAATCTGTCATGGCTACTGACCCCAGTGAGGAATCCCAGGACAAGGGCAGAGGAATGCTACAATGAGGCACATGGGCGAACTAGGAGGATTATAGAGCGGTCCTTCGGCCTCCTGAAGGCCAGGTTCTGGTGACTACATATGACAGATGGTTCCCTATTCTACTCACCAAAGAAGGTGTTCCAGATCATCGTGGCCTGCTGTATGCTTCACAACTTAGCTTTGCGACAACAGGTGCCTTTTCTGCAGGAGAATGGTCCAGATGGAGGTGTTGTGGCAGCTGTGGGGCCTGTGGACAGCGAAGACGAGGAAACAGAAGAAGAGGACTTCGACAACAGGAACTCTGTGATCCTGCAATACTTCCAGTGAGACACATTTAAGAAGACAAACCTGCCTACTAAATGTACTTTAACACTACTACATCTCTACTGTCTGTCCTTTTCACCCAGTGTATGGTCACTGAGTTGTCACTTTCCCTTACGATTTCACAGATGTGGGTCCCACTGTGTGACATCTGCTTTGTTTCCTCATGGACTAGAGCTGGGTGACATAGATATGTTGACACTACAATAGAAAGAACATTTTGTCACTGTAATTGCTAATACACTATTCCGAAATCACAGACTGACTCCAGATTGTTTTGTGCTTTAAGGGTGTTTATTTAAGTGCTCAATATTGGAGGGGGTTGTAAAATGGTGAGGGGTGATGGTGGAGGAATGTCCATGGCAGAGTCCAGTCTATTAGTCTCACAGGTGCATTGTCCAAAGGGGCATAGGAAGTGGAGCTGGGGCAGTTTGAGGATGGACAGGGTGACAGGGTGGGACAAAAGGATGACATTCAGGACGGTCTCATTTCTTGGCGGGGTCTTAGCATCATTCTCTGTCTTTGTCCTGGATCACATCGACTGTTTGCGGGGTGGTTCTCCCTCTGTAAGGGGTGGGGTGCTGGTGTGGTTGTCCTGTGGCGGTGCCTCCTGTCCACTAGCGCCGGCGGAGGTGGTGGGCAGTTCATCGCCCAGGCTAGTGTCAGGGGCCCCTTGTTGTGCCACAGTGTCCCTCCTGGTGTTGAGGACTTCCTTCAGCACCCCTACGATGGTGCACAGGGTGGAATTGATGGATCTGAGTTCCTCCCTGAAGCCCAAATACTGTTCCTCCTGCAGCCGCTGGGTCTCCTGAAACTTGGCCAGTACTGTTGCCATCGTCTCCTGGGAATGATGGTAGGCTCCCATGATGTTGGAGAGGGCCTCGTGGAGAGTGGGTTCCCTGGGCCTGTCCTCCCCCTGTCGCACAGAAGCCCTCCCAGTTCCCCTGTTTCCCTGGGCCTATGTCCCCTAAACGGTGTGCCCACTGCCACTGCCCCAGGGCCCTGGTGTTGTTGGGGTGGTGGGTTAGCTTGGGTTCCCTGTAGTGGTGGACACACTGCTGATTGACGTGTCCTGGGGATAGAGGTATGGGCCCGCTGGGTGGGTGCTGTGCTGGTGTTTCCAGAAGGGGTAAGCTCTGTAGTGGCCTGTGCCAGTGTGAGGGGAACCGACTGTCCCGAGGTCCCAGATGGGCCGGGCTGGTCATCTAGATCCAGTTGGACAGAGCTACTGTCATCACTGTGGGCCTCTTCTGTTGGTGGTGTGGACATGTCTGGACCCTCCTGTGCGGTGATGTTGGGTAGGGGTCCTGCAGGGGTGTAAAAGCATGATTATTGCATCTTTGTGTACCATGGTGTACAATGGGTGGATGACCGTGTACCTCAGTGCTTGCATTCCTGTGTGGGACCTTGTGTGATGATGGTTTAGGGGGTGTACGGGTATGTGCAGTGGCCATGCATTGGTGATGGGTGTCCATGCTTTGTTTTTGCATGCAGGGCTTGGTGTTGGGATGTATGGTTTGTGATATGGGGACATTTGTGAGGAGTAGGAGTGATGGGGTGAGGGTGAGGGTGGTGGTATGTGAGGGCATGCAGGTAGCGTTGGGGATAAGGTAGTTAAGGTTTGACTTACCAGAGTACATTCCTCCAGCTACTCCTTCAAGGCCCTCAGGATGCAGAATAGCCAAGACGTGCGCCTCCCATGTTGTTAATTGTGAGGGAGGAGGTGGGGGTTCGCCGCCAGTCCGCTGCACCGCAAGGTGGTGTCTGGAGACCACGGAACGCACCTTCCCCGTAGGTCGTTCAACCTCTTCCTGATGTCATCCCTATTCCTTGGGTGCTGTCCCACTGCGTTGACCCTGTCCACTATTCTTCGCCATAGCTCCATCTTCCTAGCTATGGAGTTGTGCTGCACCTGTGATCCGAATAGCTGTGGCTCTACGCGGATGATTTCCTCCCCCATGACCCTGAGCTCCTCCTCAGAGAACCTGGGGTGTCTTTGCCGTGCCATGGTGTGGTGTGGGTGATGTGTGGGTTGGTGTGTGTTGTGATATGTGGGGTGATATGTAGTGGTGTGTTGTGTGAGGTGCATGGATGTTATATGGGTGATCGTATTGTGTGCCTCTGGATGCTTGGTTGTAGATTGTAGTGTCTCTCTGTGGCCTTCAGTCGCAATTTCTTGTTGTAAGGGTTTGTGGGTGATGTGGGTGTGTGTTTTATATTGTATTGGGTGTTTGGGAGTGGTGTGTGTATGTGTATCAGGTGTGTGTATTTCAAATTGTCCAATGTGGCTGTGTTTTGGAGATGTGAGTGTATTTTGAGCGCGGCGGTGTGTACCGCCAATGGACTACTGCGGTTGAAAGACCACCGCATGGATTCGTGGGTCGTGATAGTGTGGGCGTATTTCTGTTGGCATGACGGTGGAGGTTTTGTTTTCGTCAGTTTATCAATGACCTTTGGTGTGGCGGACTTGTCTGGGTGTCTAAATTTTGGCAGATTCCGAGCCGTGGGTCATAATGACTGTGGGGGAATTCCGCGCTCGCGGCAGTGTGTTGGCGGTCTTCTGCACGGCGGTAAGCGGCTATTCACGCCAAAGTTGTAATGAGGGCCAATGTGTTTTTCATGCTACAACTGTAGAATTCCTGGGATATGTGATCACTCCCGATGGAATTTCCATGGATAGGCCCAAGGTACAGGCCATCCTGGAAAGGGTAGCCCCAAGATTCATCAAGGAAGTGCAACAGTTTTTGGGCTTTACTAATTTTTATCAGAGATTTATACCTCACTTTTCTACCATGATATCTCCCATGACTCGTCTCCAATGAAAGGGGGTCAAGTTCCTCTGGGATGCAGAAGCTGAAAAAGCCTTCCAACATCTTAAAAACACATTCACTGAAGCACCCATTCTCCATCATCCCGACCTGGCCCAGACATTTTTTGTGTCTTGTCCTAACGAGATCCTAAGTCTGGGCATTTCCATCCAGTAGCTTACTTCTCAAGGAAATTGCTACTCACTGAACAAAATTACACCGTGGCGAAGTGGGAACTTCTGGCCATCAAGCTTGCCTTCCAGGAATGGCGTCACCACCTACTAGGAGCTAGATGCACCATAACTATTTACACAGATCACCGTAATTTACAGTTTTTTCAAGCGACCAAGGCCCTGACACCTCATCAATTATGCTGGCTTCTATTCTTTAATGAGTAATCACCTATAGGCCCGGTACTACACAACAAAAGGCAGACACGTTGTCCAGGAGGAGTTTCTCCTCTGATGTTGTGCTATAACAGGTCAGAAGCATTATACCCCTAGAAAAAATTGTGCTGTGTGCACTTCCCAAGAGTTCCTTGAGAAAATATGGTGGAACCAACATAAGGTTCCCTGATGTGTATGAAAAAGAGGTTTTACTATACAATGCTGATCAGTTGTACGCCTCTACCAAAGAATTACGGGATACAGTGTTACATTGGGGACATGATTCTGTCCTCGCAGGTCACCCAGGTGAGAAAAAGATGTTAGATCTCTGTCAAAGATGGTTTTGGTGGACCACACTTGTGCAGGATGCCAGAAGCTATGTCCAGGCTTGTTCTACCTGTGTTCGGGCTAAAACCCCACATACTCCAGCCACAGGATTGTTACTTCCATTGCCAATTCCAGTGGCTCCATGGCATACCATAAGTATGGATTTTATTTCTGATCTCCCAACTCCCAATGGACACACTGTCATATGGGTGGTTGTAGATTACCTACCTAAAATGGCTCATTTTGTTCCATTAAAATGCCTCCCTACGGCTTCCCAGCTCTCTGATTTGTTTGTCCAACACATTGTATGGATTCATGGGTTGCCCACCACAATTGTTTCGGATCATGACCCCCAATTTATATCACAGTTTTGGCGTAGCTTCTGTTCCACTGTCGGTATGGATGTCCGCTTGTCCTCTGTATATCATCCATAAACGGATGGGCAGACGGAACGTGTCAACCAATCACTGGATCAAATCCTGAGATGCTACATTGACACATGGTCTACTGAGTGGGATAAGACTTTACCTCTTGTTGAATTTGTATATAACAACAGTGTCCACATGGCTACAGGAGTATCCCCATTTTACTGTGTGTTTGGTGTGCATCCAAGAATGCCGCCTATAACTGGGTCCCAAACATCCTCAAGAATCTCATCAGTACAGAAACACCATAAAGAGTTACAGGAGATTCAAAAACAAGTACAACACCATTTAAAACTCTACCAAGCTCAGGTAAAAAAAATAGGCAGACAAAAGAAGGAGACCTGCTCCCACTTATCAGGTAGGAGATCAGGTGTGGCTCTCATAAAAAAATCTCCATCTTGCAGGATCCAGAAAATTAAACCCCCGATTTCTAGGCCCCTTTCCTATTGCCAAAATCATCAATCCTGTTGTAGTAGAACTGACATTGCCAGATGATCTTGAGGTACACTCCGTGTTTCACGTGTCGTTACTCCATTCCTATTCCCCTGATACCTGCAATGCTCCACCATCTCCCACGGTAAAAGTACACAGGCAATGGGAATTTGAAGTGGCCAAAATTCTTGACTCCAGGCACATCCGTGGTGTTCTACCCTATTCGTTGGTTTGGAAAGACTATGGGCCTGAGGACAATTCCTGGGAACCCACGTCCACAGTTCATGCTCCATGTCTTACTAAAAAATTCCATCTCCGGCACCCTTCCAAGGCCCGCCCTTTGAGAGGGTCCTTGGTGGGGAAGACTGTCAGCAATCCCCAAGGTGCCTCCTGTGTTATCTGTCAGCATCCACAGGGATTAGGGTTAAATCATATCTCTGTTCTTGGTTAAACCTTCATGTTTCCAAGTAAACATAATGTGCTGTGTTACACAATGCTTGTTTGCTAATGTGAGCAGGTGTAGACATGTGCTTCTAATTGGGCGTGGTGACTCATCTCAACTGCTTTCCTGATTGGCTATAAATAGCAGAGTGAAGCATGCCTCCCTGCTTGGCTTTGTTTTGCTTCCTGATCTCAGCATCTGACTTGGCACTCCAGCCTCTGCTGTCATCCTCATATGCAAGACTTTTGAGGAATTTAATGTCTTCGTTTCTGTACCACCTGACATCAGACATTCCTCCAGCAAACCGGAAAAGACTGCAGCTATGTGACTAGTATTCTCCAGTGAATTTGTTGTTTGAGAGACGCATTTTCCGAGAACAGCTAGTGTATTTCAAACCTTGTAATTTGGCAGAGTTCTTGTCTTGAAGAGACAAATGTATTTCTGAACATTCTACATTATTATTGTAGTTACTTGCCTAAATGTGGTTCAGGAAATCTGCTTGAGCTCAGGTACTACAAAAAGTGACAGTACAATTTTAAAAGAGCATTTACATGACTTTTCTTTCCCTAATAGTATAACTCTTGGATTTAAATTGTGTCATCTATGCCTGTGTTTCAGGTTTGAGGAATTTGCTTTTTGAAGGGTTTTTCACACATAGAGTGAAACCAAACCAAACTGTGACACCCTAACTGCTTGAACCCAGAGTGGATATTTGTGTTTCTTGGATTGTTTGTGTTCCTTTTAGTTTAACCCTATACATGCAGAATGGTTATTTTGATATAATTAATGCCCTGGTTTGTCTTTCTTGTGCATGATAAGTGCAACCAGTTCTAATTGTAGTGTGCAACAGTGAATCTCTGTCAAGCCAGCCCTAGTGTTGCAGTACTTATTGTTATGGTACTCATTTTGGGTTTTAGTAATGCAGTGATAGTAATTGTGACAACAGTTATTATTATCCAAGAAAAGTGCTGGAGCATCCCGGTGTTCTTCTACCATTCCCGTGCCCACATCAGAAAGAGAGATTCAGTTTCAAGGAAGTTGAGTGTACTAACTCTACTATCACTCTGACAACAACGACCTGCCCCCCGAAGATACAGGGTGCCTGGCTGGACTGGCTAGACATGGCAGTGTTGTGTCTCTTTCTCTTCTACTCCCCCTTTACTTTTGGGACACCTGCCGGGGTTTCTGTCTCCACCAGGAAGTGCAGAGAGGTGTTCCAGGAGGTTGGGGCATACCATCGCCCCTACATACATCCTGCTTTTCAGGTGAGTGGCCCCGTCTCGACATACATAGGTCTTGCCCTATGTCCAATATAAGCGTAAAATGGCATCCCCACATTCACAAGGTCTGGGAAAATGGGCCTGGAGTTCGTGGGGGCACCTCCGCTGGTGCAGGGGTGCCCTCACACACAGGTACTTTGCACCCTGCCCTCTGGGCTAGAAGGCTTGCCATAGGGGTGACCTATAAGTGAGCTGGTGCAGTGAAAAGTCCCAGTGAAAGAGTGCTTGCACCTTTCACACAGGCTGCAATGGCAGTTCTGCAGACCCCTTTTCTTGGGATCCGTATGGGTGGCAAAGTATATGTTGCAGCCCATAGGGATCACCTGGAAACCCAATGCCTTGGCTACCTAGGTACCATACACTAGGGACATATAATGGGGCACGAGTGTGACAATTGTGGATGAAATACAGAGTTTTGGGAGAGAGAGCATATTCACTGGGGTCCTGGTTAGCAGGATACCTGTGAACACAGTCAAACACACTGATATCAGTCATTAAAAGGGGGTAACCATGCCAAGAAAGAGGGTACTTTCCCACAGGGAGCCTCATTCACAGGAACCTACTGGCACACTGCACGCCGGAGCATCATTTTTTTATGCTCCCTGGCGCAGTGTGCCAGCCCATATTCACAAGGCCACGTAAAGTCACCTTGCGTGGCTTTTCATGGCCTTGCAAATATAGACCCCTCTCACACATAACATTTTGTGAAAGGGGCATTCCATTGGTGGTGTTTAAGGTGTTCACACGCAACACCCATGGAGCCCAAACAAATCTGACGCATTCCTCGATTTATAAGTCTGGGAATGCATCAGATTCCTATGCCTTCTCAGGGGTGGTATCAAAGTGACGCAACAGGGAGAGATATCTTTATTCCTCCCTGTTTTTTGAGGAAAACACCTCTTGTGATTGTTCTTATGCGGAAAGGTTTCCCTTCCGGCACAAAAACAATCATCTCCACAACGCAGACACCCTTGCACTGTGGTGCAAGGGTGCCTGTATTGGCGCATGGCAACAATTTGTGCATCTGTGCAGAGGTCAGAATTGCACCCTATATTGTAGTTATGGCACATTTCTGCCCTTTCCCAGTGGAGCAGGGTGACACAGCAGGGCACTGCCTGAACTGCCCTGCACCACAGGCCTTGTAGATGAGGTGCTGGGTCTCTGTATGTGCTATGCAAAACTTCCAAGTAAAATAAAAAAAAGAACAAGAAATTGTAAAGCTAGGCTTACAATAGCTGTGCCTGGTTTCACACTTATCATAGCATTTGAAATGAGGCTGTAAATATGTATAATCACCTGATTGCTGCAAAATTCCTAAGCCTGAAGATAGCTGAGATTGCAGTGTCACTGTCATGATATATTTCATTTCACTTTATTTCTACTAAAGCACAACATAAAACAGAACCCACTTCCCGAAGCTGAAGAACAACCAATGCATGTTCCAGTAGTTGGGCAAAGGAGCTTGTTTAACCTGACCCCTCCTGCAGAGCCACCCCCAAACCTTTTGCCTTCCTAGTCTTATTTTTTTGATAAATTCTGTTTTTGTTGGCCTTAGTACTCTGCACACTTTACCATTGATTGTGCATGTGCTCTCTCCTTAAAACATGGTGATATTGGCTTATTACTGAATTAGCATATTCAATTTACTGATACGTCCCTAGTAAAGGCACTTCATGTGCCCAGAGACTGTGAAGTAAATGTTACTAGTGGACCTACAGCACTGATTGTGCCACCCACTTAAGTAGCCCTTTAATCATGCCTCTTGCCTGCCATTGAAGAGCCTGTGTGTGCAGTTTTAATTGTCATGTCGACTTGGCAAGATAAACCTTTTTGCCAGGTCCAAACCTTCCTCTTTAATACAACTAAGCCACCCTATGGCAGGCCCTGGACAGCCCAGAGGGCAGAGCTCAATGTATTCAGTGAGTAGGACATATGCTTTTTCGTTTTACATATAGTGGTAGTGAACTCATTTTTTACTACTGCAAGGCCTATGTCTCACTTAGGATAACATTGGATTTGCTGTATTACATTTTATAAGTGTAACTTCCAAATGGGAAAAGATGACCCCTTTGTATTTAGTGCATCTGCAATCAGAATGTAAGATACTAACATATGGTGAAGCCAGCTTTTAAATTGCAGTTCTTAAAATGCTACTTTTAGAAAGTTGACATTTTCTTGCCTTAGCCATTTGGTGCCTATAGTCTGTCTCTGGTCACATGACCGGGTGTAGTTGCCAGTTAGGCTTTGTATTTTCCTCCTAGACATCCACACATTGGGAGCTTAGGTGTGACTTATTAGGTCATCCTGGGCAGGATGGCAGGGAGGAACTGAACACAGTCTCACTTACATTTGAATAGGCTGCGTCCTGTCCACACACAAAGGGATTACCGACCCTGTATTGTCACTCTAGCCAGCTTGGAGACAGTGCACAGGAGGAAGGGGATTCCTTGCACTTCAAAGCCACTGTCTAGAAGCTTTTCTCACCTTTCAGAACTAGGGAACCAAAGTATAACTACTGAACCTTACTGTTTGACTAAGGTTTACCCTACGTAAACCAACAACCCAATTTCTAACATAGCTCATGTAACAAAATTATAAAGGTCTTCATAACCTTTCTCAAACCTAAGAATGGTTCAATATGCCTCCACAAATCTGGACCCAAGCTGTTGAGGGACCAGCCTCCCTTAAGGACATGTTCAATATTGGAATATGTAAATAGGCTTTAGAGAAGTTTAGTATAAATGTTATGTTTAAGACATTTTCTCCAGTTTTGTGGTCTTCGGGTGACCTTAGTACCCCTTTACACAGTGGAATTGGAACCTGGAAACTGCTCTATCCTGGACCCCAGAAGAGAATATACCTGAGGGAAGTGGAGTGTGCTACTCCCATGGTTGAGAAGCAGAGATGCCATTGAGCAGAGATATGTAACATGTGATCAAGGACTCCTGGGGGGCCCCAGCACCTTTTCAGGGGGTCCGTGCATCCATATGACCTCTAAACATTATTTACTGTCCATAGCTATGAGCAATTTGAGTTACATAATTGTATGAAGGTTGGTTCTTCCATGGGGAAAATGGTTTCGTCAAGTAACAATACGTGTTCCTTTACTTGAAGACTACTGTATTGCCTCCCCAATGTATTGGTCTAGTTCATTACTAAATTCATAAAGATATGCTTTAAAAAATAACCATATGAATTAAAAAAATTACTTAGTCAGACTTCTACTTCAGGCTGAAGAAACACTCAGCAAAAGTGCAGAGGATGTACTAAAATGTATATTTTTCTGCAACAAACATATTTTAGCAATTACTCATAGTTATAACAAGACTGTTATAAGCCAAGTATTTAAGCTGTGACTATGTACTTATTTTCATGTGACCCATAAAATAACTGGGGCTGCTACTTGTTCATTAACTCATGGTCAATGTCACTAGTTGATGCCAAAACAAACAGCTTACAATAGTGCCTAGTAAATTTGCAAAAAGACGTTTATTATGTGTTTGTGTTTACTGCTTGTTTCTCTGATATTTCCACAAACATCACCGGCTACAGCTTTAAAACTGCCCTAGTTTGCAATTGGGGGCCACTTTTTAAGATATCTGACTCGCTAAGGTGGGGACATTTGGGGCCACATGTACGACAATTTTATTTTGCGAGTCTCCAATTGCGATTCATTGTGAATCTCAATTAGAGACTTTGAAAATGAAATGTACAAATGTTTTTCTGACATATTTAGCAACTCCCAATGGGGTCTCAAATGACCTGCTCATTCATATTTATGAGGTAGGTCACAATTTGTGACCCCATTGGGAATGGCTGCACTCACAGGGATGGTGGCCTGCTGGGATCAGCAGGCCACCATGTCTGTGACTGCTTTCTAAATAAAGCATTTTTTTAAATGCATCCCATTTTCCTTGAAAGAAAACAGGATGCATTTCAATAAAAAAAAAAAAAAGTTTTCTTTTCATTTCTCCAGAATAGGCAGTGGTCTGTGGGAACACTAGATGCTCTGAAAAAATATATTCGCTTCCATTCACAAAGGGGAAGGGGTCCAGCGGGGACCTCTTCCCATTTGCAAATGGGTTATCACTAACTTGAAGTTGATGGTAACTGTGATTGTTTTGCGACCACATTCAGTGTTGCAGATCAATCTTACATCCCTCTGCGACTCACTATGAGGAAGGGATGTCCTTGACACGCCCTTTCCTAATAGCTACTCGCAAACCTATTCTGTGGCTCTGTAACAGGTTACCAACTCGCAGAATAGGATTGCTACATGGGGAAAAGCCTGATAAGCTGTTTGCGACCGGGAAAAGGCTTTCATACATCTGGCCAATAGTTTGGTGTCTGGTCATATTTTCTGCCAAAATTCTCAAATATTTCTGGATTTCTGGATTTTTTGTCTTTGTTATGTAGGTAGTATGCAATCACAATAGGTGAGCAAAGGAGGCAAAAGGCTGTCTAAGCTACAACATATAATTATGGATCTCAAAATTCTCTAACATACTAACATCAGTGGACATGTCAGAAAGGCCTAGCGTCAGCTTCAGTTCTTTGCTTAGGGAGGCTTTAGGGCCCATGATAAAATGTATTTGTGAAATATCTCACACACCAATGCTACTCACTGTGTGGCAACAGGATGATACTTTGAAAACAGTGCTGTACATGATGCCAAGGCCTTATGTATGAGCAGGTTACAGATTTGATGACTATTAAAGTATATTGATTTCAGAAGTGATTTTATCATTGATACAAGGATGCACAAACTATACGGCAAAAAGTTTGATAAAGATTGTGAAAAAATGTTTTGCGTGGGCATTCCCATTTTAGGCTGAATTGTTTTGCTGGTTTTTAGACCCTGCACATTGGGTACTACATAACATTGCACAGTATATGTGCTCCGACCTGTAAAACATGGGGAAATTGGGTAATCCCTGATATTTAATTTCTTATAAGGTCAGAGTATATTGTGTAGAAAATACAGAAAATACATATATGGCTTAGAAAGTTAAAACATCGCCTGTGGATTAGAAATTTAAACCATTACCTGTAACCTTAAGCACATGCTGTGCCATTTACTAGTTTGGCAAAGGCAACATAGCATCCTGTGACACCACAGTGTCAAGTCCTGCCTGACAGGTCTGTTGAGCCACATATAACACTTTAATTTACTTGAAAGGGAGAGATCAAGATGAGAGGACAATTACTGTATAACCACAGTCTGATTGTTCAAGGACCCCTCTTTTTTTCTGCCAGACATCGGTCTCCGGGTTTGTTGTTGGTACAGTACCTGTTTCAAACTGGATTTTAGAGTTAGTTGTGAATAGGCATTGTTGATTCACATAGTTCACTCTGATGCAGCTCCACAGCCTTCAAAACCCAAGTTTAGTGTGGCTTTAGACTTCAGTTATCTTGGCCCTGCCCTGGTACACTGAATTTTGAGTATATTTGCAGTAATGTAAAGCACAAACTATTTCAAGCGGATAAAAGTACTTGGGAGCCTTTACCCACTGGTCAGAGAGGAACTAAGTGGGGTTTAGGGCATCCCATATCCACAGGTTGGTGAAACCTTCAAAACTGACCCCTCACCCAATGTTCCTAAAAAGAAAAGCTAAAAATTACATTCTTGTGAAATATCCAAACTGGCCATTGACAACTGCCTGGACTGGTCTTTGCTGTTGCCTGCTGCCTAAATCCCTTAGAGTCTCTAGGTCCTCTCATTGAGGTCCTGGGGGCCTTTACTCATGTGGCTGTTTGGGCACCAAAAGAAGCTTTGGAATGTTTTTCAAAACATTTTGCTCTAAAGTGGCAAGAGGAATTACTGTAAAAAGTTGGAGAAGAGTTTTTCCTCAGAAAAACAACATGACCCCTCTTCATATTGGGATGTAGAAACATCCCTACTTGTTCAACCTGGACATTGCTGTGAGTTTCAAATCACACATAGGTTCCGGCCTACCACAACTATTGACCAAAATTGTTGCTTTGTGCTTCTTGGCACTATTTTCTATTAAATCATTAAAGGATTCATATTTCCAGTTCCTCTTAATGGATTTCTATCATTTTTATGTCATTTTGTTAATTAAATTTCAATCCTTTTTGTAAATCAGATTGGGATTAGCATTGTGTTTTTTTTTAACATTTCAACTGCATTGGTATTTCTAAATGATTTACACAGTTTCATTAAATTAAGCCTCTCCGGCTTGTGTCTTAGCTACAAGGGGTTGAGGTCAGGTTTGATTTAGTGAAAACTTTGTCTGGACCTAACAGGATAAGGACTTTATTACTTGTGCTATACAACAAAACACTCCAACTAATGCAAAACATTCTCACACGGAGACTCTAGATCAAACTGTATTGTTACTGGATAGTGGTCGCTTTCATGGCATTCCATTGTGATATAAGATTTGCATTTTGTCAATAATCCTGCTGTGACAAAGGTATTGTCTATAATAGATATATTTCTGAATGAGTATACAATACTGTTAGTAGAATTTCTGATAGCTTTGTGATTCAGAGACCAGAGGTTGTGTGTTTTTCACCACAGGCAGCTGTGTCACCAAGTAGATTGGAGCCAGAATTGTGATGGAGCTCTGGCATGCAGTCTAGGTTGTGAGTGTTGAAATCACCTGATGTCATAACCTCGTGAGAGGAGAAACTTGCAGTCTAGGTTAGCTCAGGAATGGCACAAGCCGGTGCTAAGCGTTTTGATGCAAAACTACGTTAGTGCAGCTTTACATCAAAAAGTATAAATATGCCCCCAACTGTCAACTACATTTAGTCATGTGAACCAGAGACAGGCTGCAAGAGTTTAATGGGTAAGGCAGGAAAATGCCAGTCCTTCACCATGAAAGAGGATTTATCATTATAATTAAAAATTAACCAACTATAAATGGTTTATTTTTTTTATTTGGAAGATACTGTTTACTTAAGGTAACTCCAATGCTATCCTAAGAGAGAAACAGGGATGGCGTACATGCTTTGAAAAGGCAGTTTTGAGCCTAGAAAAAGTAACTTTTGCCAGTTCAAAATGGCAGCTCAAAACAGCACACAAGACCTGCAATTGCAGGCCTGAGACATGTTAAAAATGCTACTTAAGTGGGTGACACAATAAGTGCTTCAGGTCCACTAGTAGAATTTAATTTACAGGCCCTGGGTACATGTAGAACCACTTTACTAGGGACTTAAAAGTACATTAAATAGGCCAATTGAGGACACACCAAGATTACCATATTTGAAGTAGTGAACACACACACATTAGCACTTGTTAGCAGTGGTGAAAGTGCCAGGAGTCCTAAAGCCAACAAAAAGAAGACTGGAAAAATATTTGGAGTAAGTCAAAAATGTTTTGGGGAAGACCACCCTAAGGCTGACAGGTATAACTGCTAGGCACCATGTCTTGGGGAATACTGACCCTCATGCTCCCACCACCACTGCTGGACCCTGTGTGCTGCTTAGCTTTGATACGCACCTTATGAGCCAGGGAATGTTTCTTCTCCTTCAAGGCTCATTGTACAGCAGTCTTCTCTATCTTGGGCTTGGCCTGTTGTCACTTAAATCTCTCATCTCTTCTGCTTGACCAGTCTCTTTGGGGGTGTGAGTTTCAATTCCACCACTACTCCCAACATAGGACATTGGGTTATTGGTTAAAGAGGGTGAAAACCCTACACAAGCAACAACCACAATCCTTGTCAGGGTGAACCACAGAAGCCACTAAATTAACTTGTGCTTAACCCTCTGGTAGCTTTGCACAAATGCAGTCATGCTTACCTTAGAGGCACTGTGCAAATGATTTATGCTGCACAAAAACAGTAAAAAAGTGAAAACCCAACAAAAGAAAAATACCAAATCATTTCAGAAAAATAGTGAAAATGTTAGTGAATTAAATAACACTGGAAAAGCGGTGTTATGAATGTTTTAAACTTTTTAGTGAAATCTAGTACATAAAAGAACAAAGCACCAACTGCAGATATCTGGTCACACAGTCAAAAGTTAAGGCTGACCGTGATGGAGTATGGGTCATATACAAGGGGTGGTTAGAGCCTGGTCTCATCTTACCTTCATATTGAAGCTGAAGAGTAGTCACTATCCCCAGGGAGCCACTGGGGGATGTATTGGTGACACCGTCAATGATGCCTGGAAAACCTCACAATGGGATAAGCTGTATTTCCAGGCCAAAGAGGTAATTGATGGGGAGCCAGACACCATCGTGTCTCATGAATATTTTTACCTCCCAACACATTTCTGGAAGTTGGAAATCTCCATTCGGGTTGAGACGTCAAGCAGTAACTGAAGAGGGTTCCACAAGACTGGGTACGGTTGATGATTTGCTGCTGTGAGGAAGCACATAAACTGAGCTAAGGCAAAGTCAGAAAGACCTGAAATTCATCTTGGATGGATTGGCTAGGAAGTAGGTCCCGGTCTGCTGTCAGTTGACCAGGTAGTTTTTGTTGGAAAAAGTTCTAAGTCCCACGTTTTAGGGATAGACAGGAGCACAATGTCTAACACCACTTCAAAGATACAGGACCTGTGATGAACAACTTGAGAGTGAGGACTCACTCCAGCAGAGGTCAGGTGCAGCGTACAAAGTCTCTGGAGAATGTTATGTCCCTGTACCACATAGCTCTTGGAGTGTCTTCTGGTGGTCCTGGGTTCAAGGAGATGGGATAATTATTTTTCAAGCAACAAAGAAGGACTTCAGGCAGCAGCGGAGTCCTACGGTAGCCGCAGGGCTGTCCTCTGGCTATCCAGGCAGTCCTTCTGAAGACATAAGTGTTTGCTTTCAGGTGGTGGAGGGGGCTACTTGCCCTCAGGTGGTGGAGGGGGCTCCTTGCTTTCAGGTGGTGGAAGGGGCTCCTTGCCCTCAGGTGGTGGAGGGGGCTCCTTGCCCTCAGGTGGTGTAGGGAGCGCCTTCCTTTCAGGTGGTGGAGGGGGCTCCTTGTTTTCAGGTGGTTGAGGGGGACCCTTGCTCTCAGGTGTTGGAGGGGAATCCTTGGGTTCTTTCTTGTGAAGGCCCCCCCTGGTCTTTGTCATATGACTTGTGTCCTTGCCTCCAGGGCTAGGAGGTGCCTCCACTGACCCCATCCTCTGTCACTTAGGTTTCGCCACCCTAGACCTCCGTTTCTGAGGCGGAAGTGTGGACTTACTGGGAGTGGCTGCCGTCCCACTCATGGGCCCCTTAGTGCCAGCAGCAGATTTCTTGGTGGAAGCAGTGGCAGACTATTTGGTTGAAGTGTTGGGCTGGGTCGTTGGGACCCTGCACTTACAGGCAGGATGGGGGGGGAGGTAAGAGGTCAAGATGGACAAGAAAAAGCTTCTTACAGACGTTGGGGTGGGATGTGGGAGGAGGGATGGGAGTGGAGGTAGAGGTAATGGTTGTAGGGGTGTATGTTTTCTGGACTTGGGTGCAGATGCATGGACAGTGTGCATGTGTGAGGCGGATGGCTGTTGGGTGTCTGAGTGAGCGTTTGTGTTTCTTAGGGGGGCAGACAGGGTGGGAGAAGACAAAGAAGACGTGGATGGATGTTGTAGAAGTGTCTGCAAGGGAGGTGGGTGTGCTACACGAGGTGCTGATGGTAGTGGTGGCTGTTAATGCAGTGCATGCAGGTTTGAGTGTAGATGTGACTGTGAGGGAGGAGGAGGGGGAGACAGTGGCGGCAGTGGTTGTTGTTGTCTGTGCAACTGTCTATTGTTTGTGTGAGTGCTTGTGGCTTGATGTTTGCTGCCTGTGTTTGTCCGTGCCACTCTTATGTGATGTTTTGTGTTCATGCTTGTCTGTATGTGCGAATGGAATGGGTTGGGGTTGAGGAGACTGGGACTGGGAAGTGGTAGTTGAAGTGGGGACAGTAGACCAGAGACACTGGCTGCCATCAGAGAGGAGGCCAGAGCCTGAAACGATCTCTGTAGGGCCGCCAAGCCACCGTGAATGCCCTAAAGGTAGGCATTGCATTGCTGCATCTGGGATGCCAGCCCCTGGATGGCATTCACTATGGTTGACTGCCCTACAGAGATGGATCTCATTAGGTCAATAGCCTCCTCACTGAGGGCAGCAGGGCTGACTCAGGGAGGGCCTGATGTGCCTGGGGTGAAGGAGATGCCCATCCTCCTGGGTGAGTGGGCACAGGCAACTCGGTAAGGGGCTACTGGGAGGACAGTGATGGTATAGGGGTGGGGGCCATTGGACAACTGATGCCAGTTGTCCAAAGAAAAGCACCAAGCCTCCCACTACCACAACCCCTACTGCAACCTCTAGTGCCCCTAGTAATAGCAGTGGTGGTGGGAGCAAACCTACTAATAGCCATTTCAAGGAAGTAGCTGGACTCACTTTTGGTAATTTAGTTGGGGTTGGTCTTGTTAGGGAGACCACAGAGGTTGTGCTAGTCTCTGAAGGTGCCATTGATTTGGCTACCTTGGTTGCTTTTCCCCTTAATATGGATAAGTACAAGCAACTTCCCCTAATTAATGGTGTTGAGGTTCAGGCCTACAGGGACACAGGTGCCAGTGTTATCATGGTAATACAGAAACTGGTACACCCTGAACAACACCTACTTGGTCACCAGTACCAAGTGACAGACACTCATAACAACACTCTTAGCCACCCCATGGCTGTTGTGAATCTCAACTGGGGGGGTTACTGGTCCAAAGAAAGTTGTGGTTGCTTCAGATTTACCTGTAGACTGTCTACTAGGGAATGAATTAGAGACATTAGCTTGGGCAGAAGTGGAGTTGGAGGCTCATGCAGCAATGCTGGACATTCTTGGGCATATTTTTGCTTTGACAAGGGCTCAGGCCAAAAAGCAAAAAGGACAGGGTGACTTGGATCCTGGAACAATGGACCAAGTGCTCCCTAAAGCTAGGGGTAGCAAGGGTAAATCCCTACCCACTATCCCTCCCTCTACAGATGATTCAACTTCCGAGGAAGATGAATTTCCACCCTGTGCAGAACCTTCACCAGAGGAGCTGGCAGCAGACACTGCTGATCTTTTGGGTGGAGGAGCTGAGTGTGGCACAGCAATCCTGTCCCACATTACAGGGTCTCAGACAGCAAGCTGTCAAACAGCAAAATGGGGATGTCAGTGACTCACATAGAGTTTACTGGGAGGACAACCTCGTGTACACAGAGGCAAGGGACTCAAAACCTGGAGCAGCCAGGAGATTGGTCGTTCCCCTGCAGTACAGAGAGTTCCTCCTAACTCTGGCACATGACATTCTTTTGGCTGGACATTTGGGTCAGATTAAAACATGGGAAAGGCTTGTCCCCCTGTTTCACTGGCCTAGGATGTCAGAGGACACAAAAGATTTTTGTAAGTCTTGTGTGACCTGCCAAGCCAGTGGCAAGACTGGTGGCACTCCAAAGGCCCCCCTTATTCCACTACCTGTGGTTGGGGTTCCCTTTGAAAGGGTAGGGGTTGACATAGTTGGCCCCCTTGACCCTCCTACTGCTTCAGGCAATAGGTTTGTCTTGGTGGTAGTGGACCATGCCACAAGATATCCTGAAGCTATTCCTCTAAGGACCACTACAGCACCTGCAGTGGCAAAAGCCCTCCTGGGAATCTTTTCCAGGGTGGGTTTCCCAAAAGAGGTTTAATCATACAGCGGTAGCAACTTTATGTCTGCATACTTGAAGGCTATGTGGAAGGAATGTGGTGTAACATACAAATTCACCACACCTTATCATCCACAAACAAATGGACTGGTAGAGAGAATTAATAAAACTCTCAAAGGATTGATAATGGGACTCCCTGAAAAACTCAGGAGGAGATGGGATGTCCTGTTACCTTGCCTCCTTTTTGCTTACAGGGAGGTACCCCAGAAAGGATTGGGCTTCAGCCCCTTTGAACTCCTATTTGGGCACCCTGTAAGAGGTCCCCTAACACTTGTGAAGGAGGGTTGGGAACAACCTTTAAAAGCTCCTAAGCAAGATATAGTGGACTATGTACTTGGCCTGAGATCCAGAATGGCAGAGTACATGAAAAAGGCCAGTAAAAACCTTCAGGCCAGCCAAGAGCTCCAAAAGCAATGGCATGACCAGAAGGCTTTTCCGATTCAGTACCAACCAGGACAGAAGGTGTGGGTATTGGAGCCTGTGGCCCCAAGAGCACTCCAAGACAAATGTAGTGGACCCCATCTCATTGTTGAAAAGAAGGGTGAGGTCACCTACTTGGTTGACCTGGGCACTGCCAGGAGTCCCCTTAGGGTGCTCCATGTCAATCGCCTAAAACCCTACTATGACAGGGCTGGTCTCACCCTGCTCATGGCAACAGATGAGGGACAGGAAGAAGAGAGTGACCCTCTCCCTGATCTCTTCTCTTCCACAGAAGAAGATGCTCTAGTGGAAGGTGTGGTTTTGGCAGACTGTCTTACTGCTGAGCAGAAAGACAACTGCATAAATCTCCTAGGTCAGTTTTCTGAACTCTTTTCAACTGTGCCAGGCACCACATCTTGGTGTGAACACACAATTGATACTGGAGACAGCATGCCTGTCAAAAGTAAAATATATAGGCAGCCTGCCCATGTCAGGGACTGCATAAAGCAAGAAGTTCAGAAAATGCTTGACTTAGGAGTGGTTGAACATTCTGAAAGCCCATGGGCCTCTACTGTGGTGCTTGTACTAAAGCCTCACTCAAAAGATGGAAAAAGGGAGATGATGTTTTGTGTAGATTACAGAGGTCTCAACCAGGTAACAAAAACTGATGCTCACCCTATATCCAGGGCAGATGAGCTCATAGATACACTGGCATCTGCCAAGTATCTAAGCACCTTTGATTTGACTGCAGGGTATTGGCAGATCAAGTTATCAGAGGATGCTAAAGCAAAAACTGCATTTTCGACTATTGGAGGGCACTACCAATTCACAGTAATGCCCTTTGGTTTGAAAAATGCACCTGCCACTTTTTAAGAGGTTGGTGAATACAGTCCTGCAAGGGTTCGAGGCTTTTAGTGCAGCATATCTGGACGATATAGCTGTCTTTAGCTCCACCTGGGATGATCACCTGGTCCACCTGTGGAAAGTTTTGGAGGCCCTGCAAGGCAGGCCTCACTATCAAGGCTTCAAAGTGCGAGATAGGGCAGGGGAAAGTGGTTTATTTGGGACACCTAGTTGGTGGAGAACAGATTGCACCACTTCAGGGGAAAATCCAAACAATCATGGATTGGGTTCCCCCTACAACACAGACCCAGGTGAGAGCCTTCCTAGGTCTCAATGGTTATTACAGGAGATTCATAAAAAACTATGGCTCCATTGCAGCCCCACTTAATGATCTCACTTCCAAGAAGATGCCTAAAAAGGTATTGTGGACAGCTAGCTGTCAGAAAGCTTTTTCAGAGCTCAAACAGGCCATGTGCACTGCACCTGTCCTAAAAAGCCCATGTTACTCCAAGAAATTCATTGTTCAAACTGATGCATCTGAATTAGGGGTAGGGGCAGTCTTATCACAACTCAATTCTGAGGGCCAGGATCAACCTGTTGCTTTTATCAGCAGGAAGTTGACCCCTAGAGAAAAGCGTTGGTCTGCCATAGAGAGGGAGGCCTTTGCTGTGGTCTGGGCACTGAAGAAGTTGAGGCCATACCTGTTTGGCACTCACTTCATTGTTCAGACAGACCACAAACCTCTACTTTGGCTAAAATAAATGAAAGGTGAAAACCTTAAATTGTTGAGGTGGTCCATATCTCTACAGGGAATGGACTATACAGTGGAACATAGACCTGGGAGTACCCACTCCAATGCAGATGGACTCTCCAGATATTTCCACTTAGACAATGAAGACTCATCAGGTCATGGCTAGTCTTATTGTCCTTCGTTTGGGGGGAGGGGGGTTTGTGTAGGAAAGTACCATCTTGCCTGGCATGTTACCCCCATATTTCACTGTATATTTGTTGTTTTAGTGTATGTGTCACTGGGACCCTGCCAGCCAGGGCCCCAGTGCTCATAAGTGTGCCCTGTATGTGTTCCCTGTGTGATGACTAACTCTCTCACTGAGGCTCTGCTAACCAGAACCTCAGTGGTTATGCTCTTTCTGCTTTCCAAATTGTCACTAACAGGCTAGTGACCAATTTCACCAATTCACATTGGCATACTGGAACACCCTTATAATTCCCTGGTATATGGTACTGAGGTACCCAGGGTATGGGGGTTCCAAGAGATCCCTATGGGCTGCAGCATTTCTTTTGCCACCCATAGGGAGCTCTGACAATTCTTACATAGGCCTGCCACTGCAGCCTGAGTGAAATAACGTCCACGTTATTTCACAGCCATTTACGACTGCACTTAAGTAACTTATAAGTCACCTATATGTCTAACCTTCACCTGGTGAAGGTTGGGTGCAAAGTTAGTTAGTGTGTGGGCACCCTGGCACTAGCAAAGGTGCCCCACATCGTTCAGGGCAAATTTCCCAGACTTTGTGAGTGCGGGGACACCACTTCACGGGTGCACTATACATAGTACACTACCTATGTATAGCGTCACAATGGTAACTCCGAACATGGCCATGTAACATTTCTAAGATCATGGAATTGTCACCCCTGTCTCTAGCTCAGAACCCGGGTACTGCCAAACTGCCTTTCTGGGGTTTCACTGCAGCCTCCAACCCCTCAGACAGGTTTCCGCCCTCCTGGGGTCCAGCCAGGCCTGGCCCAGGAAGGCAGAACAAAGGACGTCCTCAGAGAGAGGGTGTTACATCCTCTCCCTTTGGAAAAAGGTCTCAGGGCTGGGGAGGAGTAGCCTCCCCCAGTCTCTGGAAATGCTTTGATGGGCACAGATGTTGCCCATCTCTGCATAAGCCGGTCTACACTGGTTCAGGGATCCCCCAGCCCTGCTCTGGCGCGAAACTGGACAAAGGAAAGGGGAGTGATCACTCCCCTGACCTGCACCTCCCAGGGGAGGTGCCCAGAGCTCCTCCAGCGTGCCCCAGACCTCTGCCATCTTGGATTCAGAGGTGTGCTGGCACACTGGACTGCTCTGAGTGGCCAGGGCCAGCAGGTGACGTCAGAGACTCCTTCTGATAGGCTCTTACCTGTCTTACTAGCCTATCCTCCTTCCTAGGTGGCCAAACCTCCTTTTCTGGCTATTTAGGGTATCTGCTTTGGGGAATTCTTCAGATACCGAATGCAAGAGCTCACCAGAGTTCCTCTGCATCTCCCTCTTCACCTTCTGCCAAAGGATCAACCGCTGACTGCTCAGGACACCTGCAAAACCGCAACAAAGTAGCAAAGACGACTACTGCAACCTTGTATCGCTTCATCCTGCCGGCTTTCTTGCCTATTTCCTAGTGGTGCATGCTCTGGGGGTAGCCTGCCTCCTACTTGCACCAGGAGCTCTGAAGAAATCTCCCGTGGGTCAACGGAATCTTCCCCCTGCAACCGCAGGCAACAAAAGACTGCATTACCGGTCCTCTGGGTCCCCTCTCAGCATGATGAGCGTGGTCCCTGGAACTCAGCAACTCTGCCCAAGTGACTCCCACAGTCCAGTGACTCTTCAGTCCAAGTTTGGTGGAGGTAAGTCCTTGCCTCCCCATGCTAGACTGCATTGCTGGGTACCGCGTGATTTGAAGCTGCTCCGTCTCCTGTGCACTCTTCTAGGATTTCCTTTGTGCACAGCCAAGCCTGGGTCACCGACACTCTAACCTGCAGTGCACAACCTTCTGAGTTGTCCTCCGGCGTCGTGGGACTCCCTTTTCTGACTTCGGGTGGACTCCGGTTCATTCCTCTTCTAAGTGCCTGTTCCGGTACTTCTGCGGGTGCTGCCTGCTTCTGCGATGGCTCCCTGACTTGCTGGGCACCCCTTCTGTCTCCTCATCCAAGTGGCGACATCCTGGTCCCTCCTGGGCCACAGCAGCATCCAAAAACCCTAACCGCGACCCTTGCAGCTAGCAAAGCTTATTTGCGGTCTTTCTGCGTGGGAACACCTCTGCAAGCTTCTCACGACGTGGGACATCCATCATCCAAAGGGGAAGTTCCTAGTCCTCTTCGTTCTTGCAAAATACCAAGCTTCTTCCATCCGGTGGCAGCTCCTTTGCACCCTCAGCTGTCATTTCCTGGGCATCTGCCCACTCTCGACACTGTCGCGACTCTTGGACTTGGTCCCCTTGTTTCACAGGTATCCAGGTCCGGAAATCCACTGTTGTTGCTTTGCTGGTGTTGGTTTTCCTTGCAGAATCCCCCTATCACGACTTCTGTGCTCTCTGGGGGTTGTAGGTGCACTTTACACCTACCTTACAGGGTCTTGGGGTGGGCTATTTTTCTAAACCTCACTGTTTCTTACTGTCCCAGCGCCCTCTACAAGCTCACATAGGATTGGGGTCCATTTGTGGTTCACATTCCACTTTTGGAGTATATGGTTTGTGTTGCCCCTATACCTATGTGCCCCTATTGCAATCTACTGTAACTTTACATTGCTTGCATTACTTCTTTTTGCTATTACTGCATATTTTTGGTATTGTGTACATATATCTTCTGTATATTGGCATCTTCATACTGAGGGTACTCACTGAGATACTTTTGGCATATTGTCATAAAAATAAAGTACCTTTATTTTTAGTATATCTGTGTATTGTGTTTTCTTATGATAATGTGCAGATGACACCAGTGGTATAGTAGGAGCTTTGCATGTCTCCTAGTTCAGCCTAAGCTGCTCTGCTATAGCTACCTTCTATCAGCCTAAGCTGCTAGAAACACCTCTTCTACACTAATAAGGGATAGCTGGACCTGGTACAGAGTGTAAGTACCCCTTGGTACCCACTACAAGCCAGGCCAGCCTCCTACAATTGTTCCTTGCATCGTCCCCCATGGTGTACTCACCTGTTGGTCTGGAGGCCAATACAGCTGTTCATACAGGCGTAGGACCCCATCTACCAGGCGCTCCAACTCTTCTGAAGTGAAGGCAGGGGCCCTTTCCCCTGTCACACAGGCTATGGCAGGTTCCAGACACAGGTCACAGCAGCACATGCAGTGGAGATGTTGTCCTGTGGAAAGTCAGGAATCAAGTGAGGTTATAGTCAGACAATGTCGGTCACGTCCAAGGCCGTATACACCGTCACCACCGATGGTGATCCTCATTGTACACTGTACTCCACAGAGCCCCATTTTAGCCAACGAGGAATAGCACGGGAGAGCAAGACCGCCTCCTGCCATGACGCCCCACGCCGGCGGAGTTATATCACTTCCACTTGTCCCTACATACTGGACAAGCAGTCGCCATTTTATGGTGTTGGTATACAATCTTAAATTGAAAACTGCGTCATTGTTGTCAATTGTACATACATTGCCATTTCCATAGTCTAGTGACATACATGGTCAATGTACACTGAAGTGGCGGTTCCATTGTCCAGTTTGTCACTCTTGTGTCCCTTAGGTACCTACCACTGCAGAGGAATATGAGGAGGATGCAAGCCCCCGTGTACAGACCGTTTGTGGACTTGGCTACACTGGAACATCATACTAACCTACACACTGGATGTGGCCACAATGAAAGAGATGTGTGCACAATTGGAGCCTCATCTGATATCTGATATCCGTCAACCCACTGGGATTACCCCTCTTGTGCAGGTCTTATCAGTGCTCCATTTCCTGGCAAGTGGCTGTTTCCAAGTGACAGTGGGCTTGGCTGCAGGAATGTCACAGCCAATGTTTTCAATAGTGCTGGCAAGGGTTTTGTCTGCCTTGCTCAAACACTCGTCCATCTACACGTCTTCCCCCAAGTGGAAGATTTGGCCAATGTGAAGGCTGGTTTCTATGCAATGGGACATATTCCAAATATTACTGGGGCCATTGCTGGAACACATATATAATTTGTCCCCCCGGGCAAATGAACAGGTGTTTCGGAATCAATGTCCAAATGGAGTGCCTGGCTGACCAGTACAACTCCCACGTCACTGCCAAGAATCCTGGGTCGGTGCATGACGCCTTCATCTTGAGGAATAGCAGCATCCCACATGTGATGGTACAACTACTGAGTACAGGATGTGGCTTATAGGTGAATCTTCGTCCCCACCCAATGCATGTCAGTGTATGCCTTCAGGAGTCATCCCCCATGCTATCGTGCAAGGCTAATGTTTGTCACTAACTTTTTGCAGGTGACTCTGTCTACCCAAACCTGTCCTGGCTCTTGACCTCTGTAAGGAATGCGAGGACAGGGGTTTGGAGATAGTTATAATGATGCTCATGGGTGAACCAGGAGACTGATTGAAAGGACCTTCGGTCTCCTGAAAGCCAGGTGTAGATGCCTCAATCTGACAGGCGGATCCCTCTGCTACTCCCCTGAGAAGGTCTGCCAGATTGCTGTTGTATGGGGCATGTTGCACAATCTGGTGATCAGACGACATGTGCCCTATCAGCAGGAGGAGGAGGGTGAAAATACTCCTGTGGCAGCAGTGGACCTTGAGGACAGTGAGTATGAGGAGGAAGAGGATGAGGATGTGGACAACAGGACATCAGTTATATGGCAGTACTTCCAATAACACACAGGTGAGACAGTAGAACTGACCATTCCTCTAATAAATAATTTTTCTGTGTGACTGTAGCATGATGGCAGTCACTTCCTTGGCATCCCAACTGACTGTCACCTATGCCTTCCCATTTTGCAGATGTTGGTGTGGTTACAACTGTGTACTGGTGTGATGACTACAAACTGCTACAGGCCATCTTTGGATGGAATCACAAAATTCAGGACAATTGCATATGATGATATAGTTCAAAACATTGCACATTTCTGTCAAATAAAGCACTATAACTCAATTTGTGTTCAAGGGTGTAGGAAAGTACCATCTTGCCTGGCATGTTACCCCCATTTGTCACTGTATATATGTTGTTTTAGTTGTATGTGTCACTGGGACCCTGGTAACCCAGGGCCCCAGTGCTCATAAGTGTGCCTGAATGTGTTACCTGTGTAGTGACTAACTGTCTCACTGAGGCTCTGCTAACCAGAACCTCAGTGGTTATGCTCTCTCATTTCTTTCCAAATTGTCACTGACAGGCTAGTGACCATTTTTACCAATTTACATTGGCTTACTGGAACACCCTTATAATTCCCTAGTATATGGTACTGAGGTACCCAGGGTATTGGGGTTCCAGGAGATCCCTATGGGCTGCAGCATTTCTTTTGCCACCCATAGGGAGCTCTGACAATTCTTACACAGGCCTGCCACTGCAGCCTGAGTGAAATAACGTCCACGTTATTTCACAGCCATTTTACACTGCACTTAAGTAACTTATAAGTCACCTATATGTCTAACCTTTACCTGGTAAAGGTTAGGTGCAAAGTTACTTAGTGTGAGGGCACCCTGGCACTAGCCAAGGTGCCCCCACATTGTTCAGAGCCAATTCCCTGAACTTTGTGAGTGCGGGGACACCATTACACGCGTGCACTACATATAGGTCACTACCTATATGTAGCTTCACAATGGTAACTCCGAATATGGCCATGTAACATGTCTATGATCATGGAATTGCCCCCTCTATGCCATCCTGGCATAGTTGGCACAATCCCATGATCCCAGTGGTCTGTGGCACAGACCCTGGTACTGCCAAACTGCCCTTCCTGGGGTTTCACTGCAGCTGCTGCTGCTGCCAACCCCTCAGACAGACAGCTGCCCTCCTGGGGTCCAGCCAGGCCTGGCCCAGGATGGCAGAACAAAGAACTTCCTCTGAGAGAGGGTGTGACACCCTCTCCCTTTGGAAAATGGTGTGAAGGCAGGGGAGGAGTAGCCTCCCCCAGCCTCTGGAAATGCTTTGTTGGGCACAGATGTGCCCAATTCTGCATAAGCCAGTCTACACCGGTTCAGGGACCCCTTAGCCCCTGCTCTGGCGCGAAACTGGACAAAGGAAAGGGGAGTGACCACTCCCCTGACCTGCACCTCCCCTGGGAGGTGTCCAGAGCTCCTCCAGTGTGCTCCAGACCTCTGCCATCTTGGAAACAGAGGTGCTGCTGGCACACTGGACTGCTCTGAGTGGCCAGTGCCACCAGGTGACGTCAGAGACTCCTTGTGATAGGCTCCTTCAGGTGTTGCTAGCCTATCCTCTCTCCTAGGTAGCCAAACCCTCTTTTCTGGCTATTTAGGGTCTCTGTCTCTGGGGAAACTTCAGATAACGAATGCAAGAGCTCATCCGAGTTCCTCTGCATCTCCCTCTTCACCTTCTGATAAGGAATTGACTGCTGACCGCGCTGGAAGCCTGCAAACCTGCAACATAGTAGCAAAGACGACTACTGCAACTCTGTAACGCTGATCCTGCCGCCTTCTCGACTGTTTTCCTGCTTGTGCATGCTGTGGGGGTAGTCTGCCTCCTCTCTGCACCAGAAGCTCCGAAGAAATCTCCCGTGGGTCGACGGAATCTTCCCCCTGCAACCGCAGGCACCAAAAAGCTGCATTACCGGTCCCTTGGGTCTCCTCTCAGCACGAAGAGCGAGGTCCCTCGAATCCAGCGACTCTGTCCAAGTGACCCCCACAGTCCAGTGACTCTTCAGCCCAAGTTTGGTGGAGGTAAGTCCTTGCCTCACCTCGCTGGGCTGCATTGCTGGGAACCGCGACTTTGCAGCTACTCCGGCCCCTGTGCACTTCCGGCAGAAATCCTTTGTGCACAGCCAAGCCTGAGTCCACGGCACTCTAACCTGCATTGCACGACTTTCTAAGTTGGTCTCCGGCGACGTGGGACTCCTTTGTGCAACTTCGGCGAGCACCATTTCATGCATCCTTGTTGTGCCTGTTTCTGGCATTTCTCCGGGTGCTACCTGCTTTAGTGAGGGCTCTTTGTCTTGCTCGACGTCCCCTCTCTCTTCAGGTCCAATTTGCGACCTCCTGGTCCCTCCTGGGCCCCAGCAGCGTCCAAAAACGCCAAACGCACGATTTGCAGCTAGCAAGGCTTGTTGGCGTTCTTTCGGCAGAAAAATACTTCTGCACGACTCTACACGGCGAGTGGGATCCGTCCACCAAAGGTGAAGTCTCTAGCCCTTTTCGTTCCTGGAAAAACCTCAGCTTCTTCTGTCCAGTCGAAGCTTCTTTGCACCCGCAGCTGGCATTTCCTGGGCATCTGCCCATCTCCGACTTGCTTGTGACTTTTGGACTTAGTCCCCTTGTTCCACATGTACCCTAGATTGGAAATCCACAGTTGTTGCATTGCTGGTTTGTGTCTTTCCTGCATTATTCCTCTAACACAACTACTTTGTCCTTAGGGGAACTTTAGTGCACTTTGCACTCACTTTTCAGGGTCTTGGGGAGGGTTATTTTTCTAACTCTCACTATTTTCTAATAGTCCCAGCGACCCTCTACAAGGTCACATAGGTTTGGGGTCCATTTGTGGTTCGCATTCCACTTTTGGAGTATATGGTTTGTGTTGCCCCTATCCCTATGTTTCCCCATTGCATCCTATTGTAACTATACATTGTTTGCACTGTTTTCTAAGACTATACTGCATATTTTTGCTATTGTGTATATATATCTTGTGTATATTTCCTATCCTCTCACTGAGGGTACACTCTAAGATACTTTGGCATATTGTCATAAAAATAAAGTACCTTTATTTTTAGTATAACTGTGTATTGTGTTTTCTTATGATATTGTGCATATGACACTAAGTGGTACTGTAGTAGCTTCACACGTCTCCTAGTTCAGCCTAAGCTGCTCTGCTAAGCTACCATTATCTATCAGCCTAAGCTGCTAGACACCCTATACACTAATAAGGGATAACTGGGCCTGGTGCAAGGTGCAAGTACCCCTTGGTACTCACTACAAGCCAGTCCAGCCTCCTACATTGGTTGTGCAGTGGTGGGATAAGTGCTTGAGACTACTTACCACTCTTGTCAGTGTACTTTTCATAAGAGAAAAATATACAAAACAAGGTCAGTGTATATACACATAGCCAAAAAGTTTTGCATTTCCTCTTTTCACTCTTTTCTAAGTGCTGAAAAGTACTTCTAAACTTTCAAAAAGTTCTTAAAAGTTTAAAAAGTTTTTTTCTGTCTTTCCAAAAAGTTCTGAAAACTTTTTTCTCTTCTTCTATCACTTTAACTCTCTCTAAAAATGTCTGGCACAGGCCAAAATGTTGATCTGTCCAAACTTGCATATGACAACCTTAGCTGTAAAAAAGCAAGGAGTCTCTGTATAGAGAGAGGTTTGAGTGTAGGGAAGAATCCTTCCTTGGAACTGTTACTTAACATGCTTAAAGAACAGGATAAGGCCATAGGTGCCTCATCTGTTGAAAAAGTACCTAATAGTTCTCAATCTGATTCAGGGGCTCCCCCAGGAAAAGATTCAGGAAAGAAACTTCCTAGCCTGCCCATTACTAGACAGTCTAGCATAGTTGGGAATGATGATGAGCCACACCATACAAATAGTGTTGTCTCACATCATAACAAAAGCATTTATTCTCACCATACTGGTAGTAATGTTTCTGTTAACCAAGCTGTTAGGGTGGCTTCTGTAAGGGACAGGCCTCCTTCTGTTCATTCCCATCATAGCTCTGTTTCTAGGAATGTCCCTCCCACCAACCCTGATGACAGAATGTTAGAGAGGGAACTCAATAAGTTGAGGGTGGAACAAACCAGACTGAAGCTTAAAAAGCAACAGCTGGATTTGGATAGACAGTCTTTTGAATTAGAGAAGGAAAGACAGAAGTTGGGTTTAGATACCCATGGTGGCAGCAGCAGTATTCCCCATAGTCATCCTGCAAAAGAGCATGATTCCAGGAATCTGCACAAGATAGTTCCCCCTTATAAGGAGGGGGATGACATTAACAAGTGGTTTGCTGCACTTGAGAGGGCCTGTGTTGTACAGGATGTCCCTCAAAGGCAGTGGGCTGCTATCCTATGGCTATCATTTAGTGGAAAAGGTAGGGATAGGCTCCTTACTGTGAAAGAAAATGATGCTAATAATTTCCAAGTTCTTAAGAATGCACTCCTGGATGGTTATGGCTTAACCACTGAACAGTACAGGATAAAGTTCAGAGAGACCAAAAAGGAGTCTTCACAAGACTGGGTTGATTTCATTGACCATTCAGTGAAGGCCTTGGAGGGGTGGTTACATGGCAGTAAAGTTACTGATTATGACAGCCTGTATAACTTAATCCTGAGAGAGCATATTCTTAATAATTGTGGGTCTGATTTGTTGCACCAGTACTTGGTGGACTCTGATCTGACCTCTCCCCAAGAATTGGGAAAGAAGGCAGACAAATGGGTCAGAACAAGAGTGGACAGAAAAGTTCATACAGGGGGTGACAAAGATGGCAACAAAAAGAAGGATGGTAAGTCTTCTGACAAGGGTGGGGACAAATCTAAAAATGAGTCTTCATCAGGCCCACAAAAACACTCTGGTGGGGGTGGTGGGTCCAAATCCTCCTTTAATCAGAACAAGGAAAAGAAACCATGGTGCTATTTATGTAAAATAAAAGGCCATTGGACAACAGATCCCAGTTGTCCAAAGAAAGGCACCACAGCTCCTACCACTACAACCCCTACTGCTACACCTAGTGTCCCTACTAATAGCAGTGGTGGTGGGAGCAAACCTACTAATAGCCAATCCAAGGGAGTAGCTGGGCTCACTTTTGGTAATTTAGTTGGGGTTGGTCTGATTAGGGAGACCACAGAGGCTACTTTAGTCTCTGAAGGGGCTATTGATTTAGCCACTTTGGTTGCTTGCCCCCATAACTTGGAGAAGTACAAGCAACTAACCCTAATAAATGGTGTTGAGGTCCAGGCCTACAGGGACACAGGTGCCAGTGTCACAATGGTGATTGAGAAACTGGTGCACCCTGAACAACACATACTTGGACACCAGTACCAAGTAACCGATGCTCACAACATAACACAAAGCCACCCCATGGCTGTTGTAAATCTCAACTGGGGGGGGGGTAACTGGTCCAAAGAAAGTTGTGGTAGCTTCAGATTTACCTGTAGACTGTCTATTAGGGAATGATTTGGAGACATCAGCTTGGTCAGATGTGGAGTTGGAGGCCCATGCAGCAATGCTGGGCATCCCAGGGCATATTTTTGCTTTGACAAGGGCTCAGGCCAAAAAGCAAAAAGGAC
Organism: Pleurodeles waltl; assembly: GCF_031143425.1. Taxonomy (NCBI): domain Eukaryota; kingdom Metazoa; phylum Chordata; class Amphibia; order Caudata; family Salamandridae; genus Pleurodeles; species Pleurodeles waltl. Next base: position 295,410,181 of record NC_090445.1, on the reverse strand, counting down.
AGGGAAGCTTGGATCCTGGAACAATGGACCAAGTGCTCCCTAAAGCTAGGGCTAGTAGAAGCAAACCACTTCCTACTATCCCTCCCTCTACAGTGGATTCTACTTCTGAGGAAGAAGAATTCCCTCCCTGTGCAGAACCTACACTAGAGGAGCTGGAAGCAGACACTGCTGAGCTTTTGGGTGAAGGGGGGCCTGCCAGAGAGGAGCTGAGTGTGGCACAGCAAACCTGTCCCACATTAGAGGGTCTCAGACAGCAAGCTGTCAAACAGGCTAATGGGGATGTCAGTGACTCTCACAGAGTTTACTGGGAGGACAACCTCTTGTACACTGAGCATAGGGATCCTAAACCTGGAGCTGCCAGGAGATTAGTGATTCCTCAGGAGTACAGAAAGTTCCTCCTAACACTGGCACATGACATTCCCTTAGCTGGGCATCTAGGACAAATGAAAACTTGGGACAGGCTTGTTCCCCTGTTTCATTGGCCTAGGATGTCTGAGGACACAAAAGAATTTAGCAAGTCCTGTGAAACCTGTCAAGCCAGTGGCAAGACAGGTGGCACCCCAAAGGCACCCCTTATCCCACTGCCTGTGGTTGGGGTTCCCTTTGAAAGGGTAGGGGTTGACATAGTTGGCCCCCTTGACCCTCCTACTGCTTCAGGCAATAGGTTTATCTTAGTGGTAGTGGACCATGCCACAAGATATCCTGAAGCTATTCCTTTAAGGACCACTACAGCACCTGCAGTGGCAAAGGCCCTCCTGGGAATATTTTCCAGGGTGGGCTTCCCAAAGGAAGTAGTATCAGACAGAGGAAGCAATTTCATGTCTGCATACTTAAAGGCCATGTGGAAGGAGTGTGGTGTAACGTACAAGTTCACAACACCCTATCATCCACAAACAAATGGACTGGTGGAGAGATTTAATAAAACTCTCAAAGGCATGATTATGGGTCTCCCTGAAAAACTCCGCAGGAGATGGGATATCCTTCTACCATGCCTCCTTTTTGCCTACAGGGAGGTACCCCAGAAAGGAGTGGGCTTCAGCCCCTTTGAACTTCTTTTTGGACACCCTGTTAGGGGTCCACTCACACTTGTAAAGGAGGGTTGGGAACAACCTTTAAAAGCTCCTAAGCAGGATATTGTGGATTATGTACTTGGCCTCAGATCAAGGATGGCTGAGTACATGAAAAAGGCCAGTAAAAACCTTCAGGCCAGCCAAGAGCTCCAGAAGCAATGGCATGATCAGAAGGCTGTTTTGGTTCAGTACCAACCAGGGCAGAAAGTGTGGGTCTTGGAGCCTGTGGCCCCAAGAGCACTCCAAGATAAATGGAGTGGTCCCCACACAATTGTTGAAAAGAAGGGAGAAGTCACCTATTTAGTTGACTTAGGCACTGCCAGGAGTCCCCTTAGGGTGCTCCATGTCAACCGCCTGAAACCCTACTATGACAGGGCTGATCTCACCCTGCTCATGGCAACTGATGAGGGACAGGAAGAAGACAGTGATCCTCTACCTGATCTCTTCTCTTCCACAGAACAAGATGCTCTTGTGGAAGGTGTAGTTTTGGCTGATTGTCTTACTGCTGAGCAGAAAGATAATTGCATAAATCTCCTAGGACAATTTTCAGAACTCTTCTCTACTGTGCCAGGCACCACTTCTTGGTGTGAGCACACTATAGATACTGGAGACAGTTTACCTGTCAAAAGTAAGATCTATAGGCAGCCTGACCATGTCAGGGACTGCATAAAGCAAGAAGTTCAGAAAATGTTGGAACTAGGAGTGGTTGAGCACTCTGACAGTCCATGGGCTTCTCCTGTGGTACTGGTACCAAAACCCAATTCTAAAGATGGAAAGAAGGAAATGCGGTTTTGTGTAGACTATAGAGGTCTCAACTTGGTAACCAAAACTGATGCTCACCCTATACCCAGGGCAGATGAGCTTATAGATACACTGGCATCTGCCAAGTATCTAAGCACTTTTGATTTGACTGCAGGGTATTGGCAGATCAAATTGTCAGAAGATGCTAAACCTAAGACTGCATTTTCTTCCATTGGAGGACATTACCAGTTTACTGTAATGCCTTTTGGTTTGAAAAATGCACCTGCCACTTTTCAGAGGTTGGTGAACACAGTCCTGCAAGGGCTGGAAGCTTTCAGTGCAGCATATTTGGACGATATAGCTGTCTTTAGCTCCAGCTGGGATGATCACCTGGTCCACCTATGGAAAGTTTTGGAGGCCCTGCAAAAGGCAGGCCTCACTATCAAGGCTTCAAAGTGCCAGATAGGGCAGGGTAAGGTGGTTTATCTGGGACACCTTGTTGGTGGGGAACAGATTGCACCACTTCAGGGGAAAATCCAAACTATTATTGATTGGGTTCCCCCTACCACTCAGACTCAGGTGAGAGCCTTCCTAGGCCTCACTGGGTATTACAGGAGGTTCATTAAGAACTATGGCTCCATTGCAGCCCCTCCTAATGACCTCACATCCAAAAAAATGCCTAAAAAGGTATTATGGACAGCAAGCTGTCAGAAAGCTTTTGAGGAGCTGAAGCAGGCCATGTGCTCTGCACCTGTCCTGAAAAGCCCTTGTTACTCTAAAAAATTCTATGTCCAAACTGATGCATCTGAATTAGGAGTAGGGGCAGTCCTATCACAACTTAATTCTGAGGGCCAGGATCAACCTGTTGCTTTTATTAGTAGAAGGTTGACCCCTAGAGAAAAGCGTTGGTCTGCCATTGAGAGGGAGGCCTTTGCTGTGGTCTGGGCTCTGAAGAAGTTGAGGCCATACCTGTTTGGCACTCACTTCATTGTTCAGACAGACCACAAACCTCTACTTTGGCTAAAACAAATGAAAGGTGAAAATCCTAAATTGTTGAGGTGGTCCATATCCCTACAGGGAATGGACTATACAGTGGAACATAGACCTGGGAGTAGCCACTCCAATGCAGATGGACTCTCCAGATATTTCCACTTAGACAATGAAGACTCATCAGGTCATGGCTAGTCTTATTGTCCTTCGTTTGGGGGGGGGGTTGTGTAGGAAAGTACCATCTTGCCTGGCATGTTACCCCCATTTTTCACTGTATATATGTTGTTTTAGTTGTATGTGTCACTGGGACCCTGGTAACCCAGGGCCCCAGTGCTCATAAGTGTGCCTGAATGTGTTACCTGTGTAGTGACTAACTGTCTCACTGAGGCTCTGCTAACCAGAACCTCAGTGGTTATGCTCTCTCATTTCTTTCCAAATTGTCACTGACAGGCTAGTGACCATTTTTACCAATTTACATTGGCTTACTGGAACACCCTTATAATTCCCTAGTATATAGTACTGAGGTACCCAGGGTATTGGGGTTCCAGGAGATCCCTATGGGCTGCAGCATTTCTTTTGCCACCCATAGGGAGCTCTGACAATTCTTACACAGGCCTGCCACTGCAGCCTGAGTGAAATAACGTCCACGTTATTTCACAGCCATTTTACACTGCACTTAAGTAACTTATAAGTCACCTATATGTCTAACCTTTACCTGGTAAAGGTTAGGTGCAAAGTTACTTAGTGTGAGGGCACCCTGGCACTAGCCAAGGTGCCCCCACATTGTTCAGAGCCAATTCCCTGAACTTTGTGAGTGCGGGGACACCATTACACGCGTGCACTACATATAGGTCACTACCTATATGTAGCTTCACAATGGTAACTCCGAATATGGCCATGTAACATGTCTATGATCATGGAATTGCCCCCTCTATGCCATCCTGGCATAGTTGGCACAATCCCATGATCCCAGTGGTCTGTGGCACAGACCCTGGTACTGCCAAACTGCCCTTCCTGGGGTTTCACTGCAGCTGCTGCTGCTGCCAACCCCTCAGACAGGCAGCTGCCCTCCTGGGGTCCAGCCAGGCCTGGCCCAGGATGGCAGAACAAAGAACTTCCTCTGAGAGAGGGTGTGACACCCTCTCCCTTTGGAAAATGGTGTGAAGGCAGGGGAGGAGTAGCCTCCCCCAGCCTCTGGAAATGCTTTGTTGGGCACAGATGTGCCCAATTCTGCATAAGCCAGTCTACACCGGTTCAGGGACCCCTTAGCCCCTGCTCTGGCGCGAAACTGGACAAAGGAAAGGGGAGTGACCACTCCCCTGACCTGCACCTCCCCTGGGAGGTGTCCAGAGCTCCTCCAGTGTGCTCCAGACCTCTGCCATCTTGGAAACAGAGGTGCTGCTGGCACACTAGACTGCTCTGAGTGGCCAGTGCCACCAGGTGACGTCAGATACTCCTTGTGATAGGCTCCTTCAGGTGTTGCTAGCCTATCCTCTCTCCTAGGTAGCCAAACCCTCTTTTCTGGCTATTTAGGGTCTCTGTCTCTGGGGAAACTTCAGATAACGAATGCAAGAGCTCATCCGAGTTCCTCTGCATCTCCCTCTTCACCTTCTGATAAGGAATCGACTGCTGACCGCGCTGGAAGCCTGCAAACCTGCAACATAGTAGCAAAGACGACTACTGCACTCTGTAACGCTGATCCTGCCGCCTTCTCGACTGTTTTCCTGCTTGTGCATGCTGTGGGGGTAGTCTGCCTCCTCTCTGCACCAGAAGCTCCGAAGTAATCTCCCGTGGGTCGACGGAATCTTCCCCCTGCAACCGCAGGCACCAAAAAGCTGCATTACCGGTCCCTTGGGTCTCCTCTCAGCACGAAGAGCGAGGTCCCTCGAATCCAGCGACTCTGTCCAATTGACCCCCACAGTCCAGTGACTCTTCAGCCCAAGTTTGGTGGAGGTAAGTCCTTGCCTCACCTCGATGGGCTGCATTGCTGGGAACCGCGACTTTGCAGCTACTCCGGCCTCTGTGCACTTCCGGCGGAAATCCTTTGTGCACAGCCAAGCCTGGGTCCACAGCACTCTAACCTGCATTGCACGACTTTCTAAGTTGGTCTCCGGCGACGTGGGACTCCTTTGTGCAACTTCGGCGAGCACCATTTCACGCATCCTCGTAGTGCCTGTTTCTGGCACTTCTCCGGGTGCTACCTGCTTCAGTGAGGGCTATTTGTCTTGCTCGACGTCCCTTCTCTCTTCAGGTCCAATTTGCGACCTCCTGGTCCCTCCTGGGCCCCAGCAGCGTCCAAAAACGCCAAACGCACGATTTGCAGCTAGCAAGGCTTATTGGCGTTCTTTCGGCGGGAAAACACTTCTGCACGACTCTCCACAGCGAGTGGGATCCGTCCACCAAAGGGGAAGTCTTTAGCCCTTTTCGTTCCTGCAGAAACCTCAGCTTCTTCTGTCCAGTCGAAGCTTTTTTGCACCCGCAGCTGGCATTTCCTGGGCATCTGCCCATCTCCGACTTGCTTGTGACTTTTGGACTTGGTCCCCTTGTTCCACAGGTACCCTAGATTGGAAATCCACAGTTGTTGCATTGCTGGTTTGTGTCTTTCCTGCATTATTCCTCTAACACGACTACTTTGTCCTTAGTGGAACTTTAGTGCACTTTGCACTCACTTTTCAGGGTCTTGGGGAGGGTTATTTTTCTAACTCTCACTATTTTCTAATAGTCCCAGCGACCCTCTACAAGGTCACATAGGTTTGGGGTCCATTCGTGGTTCGCATTCCACTTTTGGAGTATATGGTTTGTGTTGCCCCTATCCCTATGTTTCCCCATTGCATCCTATTGTAACTATACATTGTTTGCACTGTTTTCTAAGACTATACTGCATATTTTTGCTATTGTGTATATATATCTTGTGTATATTTCCTATCCTCTCACTGAGGGTACACTCTAAGATACTTTGGCATATTGTCATAAAAATAAAGTACCTTTATTTTTAGTATAACTGTGTATTGTGTTTTCTTATGATATTGTGCATATGACACTAAGTGGTACTGTAGTAGCTTCACACGTCTCCTAGTTCAGCCTAAGCTGCTCTGCTAAGCTACCATTATCTATCAGCCTAAGCTGCTAGACACCCTATACACTAATAAGGGATAACTGGGCCTGGTGCAAGGTGCAAGTACCCCTTGGTACTCACTACAAGCCAGTCCAGCCTCCTACAAAGGGTGTTTATTGAAGTGAAAATTATGAAGGAATAGTGCAATGGAATGGGGTGATGGCGGAGGAAAGTCCAGGATATTGGTCCAGTCTGTTTGTAGCACAGGCCCAGTGTCCAAGGTGTCGTAGGTAGGGGAGCAATGGCAGTTCAAAGTGGACAAGGTGACAGAGTGGAACACAAGGGGGACATTCAGGAGGGTTTCATTTCCTGGCAGTGGTCGTGGTCTTGGCAAGTGTCTCTGGTGTCTATCTGGGTCGCAGGGAATGTTTGCAGGGTAGGTCACCTACTGCAGCGGGAGGGGTTCTGGTGGCCTGTGGGTCCTGTGGCAGGGCCTCCTGTCCACTAGCTACAGTAGATGTGGAGGGCTGTTCAGTTTACTGGCTAGTAGAAGGGGCCCGCTGGTGTGATGTGTAGTCTCTCATGATGTTGGCCATATCACCCAGCACTCCTGCTATGGGGACCATGGTGGTGTTGAGGGCTTTCAATTCTTTCCTGACGTCTGGTGGTATTCCTCTTGCAGTCCCTGGTTCTCCTGCATGATGTCTATCACCTGACCCATCTTGTCCTGGGATTGTTGGTAAGCCCCCGGACATTGGTGAGTGCCTCCTGGACAGTTGGTTCCCTGGGCCTGTCCTCCCCCTGGTGCACAGCTGTCCTCCGTGTGTCCCTGGCCATCTGTGCCTGTGTCCCCTGAACAGTGTGCCCACTCCACTGACCCCAGGACCCTGATTGTCTTGACTGTGAGGTGTGGACTGGGGGTCCCTGTACAGGTGGGCACACTGCTGATTGACGTATCCTGGGGACAGAGGTGTGGGGAAATTGGGTGGCTGCTGTGGTGTTAGATACTGATGGAGGAGGCTCTGTGGTGGACTGGGTCTGGGCTGGGGTGTCCGACTGATGGGCCAGAGAGTTCATCCAGATCCAGAAGTCCAGAGTTGCTGTGATCACTGGGGCATCTTCTGGTGGGGGACTGGGTAGCTGTGGCACCTCCTCGCCACTGAGATTGGCTGGGGCACCTGTGGGGATGTAAGTGTTATATTATGCTACATGTCTGTGACATATTCTTCATCCCCAGCTTCCCCTATATTGTTGCTGTTACAATACCACCTTGGTTTGGCAGTCCATTGAGTGAGAGCAGGCCATTGTCCTTTCTAATGCAACTGTCAGGCCCTTCGCCCACCCAGCCCAGAAAGACCCATTCAGTATGCTGATGTGTGCAGGTCTGACTGAGCATCCTGTGTTTGGGGTTGTCTGAGTGAAATGCACAAAGGAGCTGCCAACTAACCTAGCAAGACGTGGATTGTAAGGCACAGAAGGATTTAAGTGCAGAGAAATGCTCACTTTCTAAAAGTGGCATTTCTAAAATAGTAATATTAAATCCAACTTCCCATGTCAGCAGGTTTTGCTATTACCATTCTTGCCATACTAAATATGACCCTGTGACTCCTTTCAGATTAGAATCTACTACTCAAACAGTATATGAGGGTAGCCCTAATGTTAGCCTATGAAAGGAGCAGTGAAAAACTAATTTAGGAGTTTTACACTGCCAGGACATATAAACTACACAGGTATATGTCCTTCCTTTTATCTACAAAGCACCCTGCCCTATAGGTTACCTAGGGCCTACCTTAAGGGTGACTTATATGTAGAAAAAGGGGAGTTTAAGGCTTGGCAAGAACTTTTAAATGCCAAGTCGAATTTGGCAGTCAAACTGCACACACAGGCCTTGCAATGGCAGGCCTGAGTCATGGTTAAGGGGCTACTTCTGTGGGTGGCACACTCAGTGCTGCAGGCCCATTAGTAGCATTTAATCTACAGCCCCTGGGCACCTGTAGTGCACTTTACTAGGGACGTGTAAGTAAATTAAATAAGCCAATTGGGAATGTGACAGTGTCATCATGTTTTCAGGGAGAAAGCATATGCACCTTAGTACTGGTTAGCAGTGGTAAAGTGCGCAGAGTTCTAAAACCAGCAAAACCAGTGTCAAAAAGTGGAGGGAGTCAGGCAGGCAAAAAGATGAGGGTGACCACCCAAAGGCTGTCAGGTCTAACACGTACTATTTGAAAAGTCTTGGCATTATATGCCCTTGCTGTTCCCTGGCCTCTGGGTATTCTATTTGGGTTTCCTCCCTTTCTTCTGATTTCCAGGGTACTCAAGAGTATTGAGAAGGATCATGAGGAAGTGCTTATTGTGCTTCTGAAGTTAATTAAGAGACTGTGGTTTCTTTTCTCCAGGAGATAGAGCCATGTCCACACTGGTAAATTTCCAGTGATCCTTCATCACAGAGAGTCCCTTTTCTGAGGCCAGTCTCCCTAAATCATGTGATGTTGGGGTTAAGGCAACTAAAAAAAGTTGACTTTGGTAAGCTAGGGCTGCTCAGTGGAGGCACACAAAAGTATACAGTTGTCAAAAAAGCCTTCCACCCTTAGAGGCATTTTTTTTAAAGGTATGTTTTCCCCTGGGGATACCCCAGAGAAATAAAAAATTGCAGCCCCCATTGAAAATGTGTCAACCCCCCATCCCCGGGGGACAAAGAAAAACTTTAAAAGTATGTTTTCCTCTAGGGGGTGCTATCACACCACAAGTAGGGGATCAATTGTGCACCTTATTGAAAACAAATCATGGCCATTATATTCTGTTATTTGGGGGAGTCGGACCCCTAGTGAAATGTGCTTAGCCCCCGTGGAAGCAAAATTATTTAGAAGTATGTTTTCCCCTGAGGCCATCTTGCCAGTGATGGCCTACCTAGACACATCTGAGCTTTCTATTGTGTGGCTGTCTAGGAGGAATACACAAAGACCAACTGTCAAGTAAATCCAGTCATGTGACCCAGAGACAGGCTGCAGACGCTAAATGGCTAAGGCTGGAAAAGTATGTTTTCCCCTGAAGGGGCACAATCACCCCCTTTAAGGAGGGTGCAGTTGTGGCACCCAGTTGAAAGATGGCTATGGGTCCCTGGACCACCAGGGAGTCTGACGGCCCATGTAATGGAATTTTTTTTAGTGTTATCTATTGAAATTGAAAACTGCCCCAATGTAGAACTGTAGGCTACTTTTGACTTCACTATAATAAATGAGAGCCAGCCTGACAAAGATTTTGTATCATGTTTTCACACAAAATCAACACAAAATCCTTGTTGGGTAATTCACATTATTGTAAAATAAATAAATAAATAAATACATAAATAAATAATGTGGTGCCCTGCATTACTTTGTGTCAGGGAGTCATTCCATGGGTGGTGCTTGAGCATTCCCATGCACTCACTTTTGGTTTGTATGTGCAAATCCATATCTACAAACTCTATTAGCCATGGACTTGCCTCAAAATGCAGCAACTACCTGAGTCTGGTGTAACAGGAGAAGTATTGGAGGGTAGGCTTTATATATGAAGAGACCACTTCCTGCACAAAAACTATCCTAAACATATCACTAACACTTTTGCACTAGGGCGCAAGTGTCTGTATTGGGGTAAGGCAATACACATTGCGCTAGTGCTACTTCACTATTTCATCAAAGATATGGTACTGTTCTGCTCTCCATAGGTTACAGGGCTGTTTTAGCCACTGCCACCATATCTGTGGTCTTTTTGTATTATCTTTGTAGAAGCTGCATCAATAAGCTAAGTGTTTTATTGGTATTTTACTTTGTCACGCACATCTCACAGACACATCCAACCACTCACTGATCATTGATAAGCTAAGTGCTTTTACACTTTGTCACACACATCTTACACACGCACACACCCTGCCACTGAGTAAGAACCATACTTCTGCCTTCTATGTAGGACAGAGTGTCTCATTTGGAAGGCCCTAGCAGCACAATGAACCACCAGATCATATTTTTTTTACGGCTTGATGGCACAGTGTACCAGCCCATATTTAAAAGGCCACACAAAGCCATCTTATGTGGAATTTCATGGCCTTGTATATATTGCCCCCTTTTAAGCATAACTCTGCGTGAAAGGGTCATTCCATGGGTGTTGCTGTGGGTGTTCTCAAACAAAACCCATGGAATCAGACTGAATTTGATGCATTCCCAGATCAACAAGGCTGGGAATGTGTCATATTCCTATACCACCTCAGGAGTGGCGCAATGGGGAGAAACAACATTATTTCTCCATGGTTTGTCCTCTTTCTATGTGCACTGCATTCTGCAGCACTCATAGAAAGAACGAAACACCACTAATGTTTGTTTATGTGCAGGAAGGTGTCCTTTCCTGCACGTAAACAGTCATCCCAGCAATGCAAGCACCCTTGCACCATGGCACAAGGGTGCCTGGGTTGGCAATAGGCAGCAGTTTTTGCACCACCGCTGAGGAAAATACAGAGATGCATCATATTTCTGTAAAAATGATGCACCCCTCCACTCTCAAAATGACGTGGCACAACAAGCTGCCTTGCAGCGCCACACTGTGTCATTGCTTTGTAAATGAGGCCCAAAGTTTTGTAGAAGTAACGTTTAAGACAGGTTTTAGAGATGGCATTTTAGTGGATGACTGCTGCCAAGTTCCAAACTTGAGGTATGGAAGACGGCTCTAGAACAGGATCAGATACGGAAACAGCATCCAAGGGAGAAGAAAATGGAGCAGAATATGGGAGTGATTTTCTAGTCAGTAAAGTTGAATCTGATGACTCGTCTTCCAGTGATTCTGAGGAACATGGTCATTGCAGGTGTGCAGTCCTTTCGCAAGCACATTCTGTGTCACCGGTGAGACAGTAGCAGAGTAGACCATCCCAGAGAGCAGTCATGTGGGTGGTAAGTACAGCCTGAGTGCTCTCTTGGCAATACCCAAATTTAGTACAGCACTAAATTCCCCTATTCACTGCATGCTGATGTGTCTAGCTTTTTTTGGGTGTTGATTTCCTTGAGAAAAATATGCACCAAACACATTTGTGTGCTGAACAGTTTCTGAGTGAACATGTAAGCACTCTTAGGCTTTATTGTAGGGCACACAGGCATACTCCACTTCACTTAGAGAGTTGAAGAAATATCTGTGCTTCAAACTCAAAATGGGGTTAGGTCAGCCCTACTAATATATTGCACGGTTTGGGTGACACTCAACTTTGCACCAGTCATGAACAGAGATTGCATTTTGCTATTGTAAGATATGCATTTCAATTATAATTCTGCTGCATTGCCCCAGAGCCATCCAGACCATGACAGGTTGTTCAAAATGCAGCCTGTCAAGGACAATTTGTCTGCCAGGTTTGCATATATTTATACTCCAGGAAAGAACGACATTAAGACATTGGTTAGTCATTGATCCTGTTAAAAGGGTGGCTGCAGTTCAGGCAGCACATAATGAGCAACAGAGGTTCTTATGGCATCAAATATATATGCTGTGTGAGATTGTACATTGGTCTTCCATGCCAAGAGTCACAGCAAAAATTGTTTGGGAGCATGTCCAACCACTCCTTCACAGAGGTGGACTTCTTCTATACAGGAGTAGAGCTGTTTCATCGAGTTGTTCAAAGCTGTCACTGTGGCATGTGTTACAGTTCAATGTCACAGCAAAGGATTCCCACAGGATCTTGTTTTTAAGAAGCTGCAAATATCTCAAAACACTGTTTTCTGTTCCAACATAATGCTCACAGTCAAATTCCTCAATAAGCTGGATATATAGGTACCCTTCTGTAGGTGCCAAATCTAAAAAATGTAAGTAGTGGTTTTACTTCAAAAGCTGAGAAACAACCCCTCATTTTTTTGGAATACACACCCAGGGGTGTCCAGAGTGGTGTAATTTGCTTTGATCATGCTCATTTCACATCATGTCACACAAACGTTAAATGTGCAGGAATGGCTAAGGTCACTCATTTATTTACATTTTGTGTTGGCAGTTTCTGGATTCTGCTGTGATCCAAAGATTGACAATCACACAGACTTCCCACGTCTCCACAAAAAAATGGAACCAAATTTTTGTGGCTGGGACTAGATCCCATGATAGGAAAAAGCACAAAATGCAACCTGGACACAACTTTTTCCATTGAAAAAAATTGTTGTCCATATATGGGTAGCTGTGGATTTTTGGGCTTTCTGTGCCATTACCCAGGGAAACCTTACAAACCTGTCCATTTCTGAATACTCAACAAATAGTGGAGTCCATAGTGTTATGGCTTGCATGGACCTCACAAAGTTTTCTTTTCCAGAAGCCCTTGCAAGCCTCAACCCATGGCTAATGACACACATTCTTCTCACATTTCTGTGCAGGAAAGTTCCTGAATCTGTGGGGATCGGCTAATTTCCTGGCTCCCAGATTTCGCACACTTCTCCCGATAACAACAGTCCACCACTTGTGTGGCTGAGCCAAGAGACCGTGACGCGAAAGACCCTAAAGCTCTACTTAGAAAGAGCAGCAAAAGGAGTATCTGTGGAATATGGGACCATGAGTGGCCGCCACCCATGCAGACCTACCAATCACATACATTTTTGCAAACTGTACACTCAGGGGATTCCACGGTGATATGATTTGCCTTAATCCCTTGAGGTTTTATAACCACAGTTCTCTACAAACCTCAAACAATGTTTAAAATCACACATTTTCTGTAGATATGTCTGTGATGGAAATGTCCAGAATCAGCAGGAATTAAAAACAAATCTTGACACCCACGTCTCCCAATAAAATTGCTACCCCACTTAAGTGACTGGACCAAGTGCCCGCAACAGGAATGGATCAAACCAAGTTCAATGGGAGTCCCCATTTTGGTCTGTTCATGTCTGAGACAGGTTCCAGTACTTTGCATCACAGAAATGTGAAGAACATTTTTGTTTTTAGCCAAACGTGGAGGTTTACAAGGGCTTCTGGGTAAAAACATCTTGTTAGAACCACAGATGTCACACCACCCTGGACACCCCTGGGTGCATAGTTTTCAAAAATGTCTAGATATAGTATTTTTTCCCTGGGTTGTAGCTGAGCCAGGGACCTGAACCTGCAGCAAAACATGTTATTAAAAAACATGGGTCCTGCTGGATGTGTTTGATGTCTCCAGGTCATTTTCTGGGGTGTAGTGTACCTCAGGTGCTAGGCCTAACCACACAAGTGGGATTCCATTTTTATCAGGAGGCATGTGACACAGAACAGTAGGACATTTTTTATTACTGATTGTATTTCATTGTATTTGTGCTTTCCAAATGTAAGACAGTGTGTAAGAAAGAATACGTTTTGAAAAATGCTGTCTGAATCACATGCTAGCATGAGTATGTGCAAATTCAGAGAGTAACAAATAAACACCGCTAACAAACTTAGGGGCTCATTTACAAATAAATGACGCAGTGTGGCACTGCAAGCCAGATTGTTGCACTGCATCCAGGAATGTGCCATATTTATAGAAATACAACACATCCCTGTACTTTCTTCTGCACTGGCACACAAACTGCTAACTAGTGCTAACGTAGTGCAATGCAGGCACCCTTGCACCATGATGCAAGGTTTGTTTTTTTGTAGGAAGGGATGCCTTTGTGCACGTAAACAATCTATAATGGCCTTTTCCTCTTTCTATGTGTGCAGCACACATAGAAAGAGGCAGAAACTGGGAGAAATAGTGTTATTTCTCCCTGTTGTGTCACTTTAACCCCATCCCAGAGGTGGCATAGGAATCAGAAGCATTCCCAACCTTGTAAATCTGGGAATGTATCAGGTTCCATTAGATTCCATGGGCCTTGCATGGGAACACCCACAGAAACAGCTATAGAATGCCCCTTTCACACAGAATTATGCATGAAAGGTGGCCGTATTTTCAAGGCCATGAAAAGCCACACAAGGTGGCTTTGTGTGGGCATGTAAATATGGGCCAGCAGTAACTTGTAAATGAGGCCCTTTATATTTATTTAACCATATGAATTGCCCTATACTCTTTAAACAATCAACAGCCATTGGAAGGTGCATCTCAGTTGTTGGCTCTGGGTACCTCGATTTCTTGGAAAAAAACGACATATGTAGTATATATCCCTGCAATCAGAAGAGTCCAACACCCATACAAGATATCACAGATTAAAACATTGTCACAAATCGCTGTTTTTCCCACCCATTTTTCATATTTTTTATTTCAACAGTTTGCTAACTTCAGGAAATGTATAGTTTTTGACATCACTTTTGATATCACCCATGAGATTCCCAGCTGTTTCCACCACAAACTGGAAATTTGGCATGGATACCTTACGTTAAATGGAGGTTATGGAGACCTAAGCGCAAACTACCCCTAAAAGCCCAAAAAGGGCAAAACTCTAGGGTAAGGAAGCCTCAGCAGTTAACAGGTTAATGAAGAATTTCGAGTTCAGTGAATGGGCAGGTTGTCTCAGAGAGTTGAACACATGCTACCCAAAATTACTTAAAAGTCCTGAGTTCAAATAATGCAAGAAAGACTTAGCTTCCTATCAGTCAGGAGGTAGGACTGGAGGTTGTTCTGTGTGGACCATGTGCGTGGAGGAGTCATTCCAAATCTGCTAATGATGGGTGTCTTTCAATTAAGTCATCATGGAGTGGGAACACTGCATGAACTGAACCTTGGTGCATGGAGAAGACTCGCTACACAGCAGTTTGCTGGCAATGAAGTATCAATTTCAGCTGACCCCAAAATCTTCTGTATTGCGGAGAGACTGAGGCTATCTTGGATCATTGTGTACAGTTGTCATTGTGGTACAGGGTCTTCTTGATAGGCAATCATGTTGTAATGTTGATGCCAGAATGTCTTTCTATGGTTACCAAATCCCTTTAAAAGTAGGGGTGGGCAAAACTTGGGGAGTTTTTCTCTGCGGAATTCCTCAGAGTTACCTACAAACTCCACAAGATTCTGCGTAGTGCCATGAGTGGCGGGGTTCCAGTCTGCCATACACACTTGTGTAAACCAGTTTGTATTAACATTTTTTGTCATACACTAGAATTTTTCAAGTATATGCTAAGAACTGTAAATATCAACTGGGAAACTCGTTGGTTCTGGGCTCAAAGATTGGCCCAGATTTCCCATCATTTTAGCACTAGCATTTGCACAATGCTAAGCCGTGCTGTTTTTACAGAACGTAGCACACACACAAGAGTCAACCAAATCTGTAGCGCTAACGTGTATTTTTAGCCCCAGAGGTTGACGCATGTAGTGTGTTAGAGAGCAAACATTATTAATAAAATATGAGGAACCAAAATGTAACAAATAATGTGTATTAAAAGGCCTAATTAGAGAAATGTGTGTTAGAAAAATAAAACGTGCATGTTTAAAATGTGGTTGACATGGTGTCCGTCACATCGCGTTCTGTGTAAAATATTAAATAACTGTAAAAATGTATTTTGATAACTCATAACTACATGTACTGACAAAAGGTGATTAATAGTAATAAGCAAAACTAATGATGTAAAATTATTATTAAAATTGTTTTATTCATCATGTATTAGCATTAGCAAAAAGGCTTAAGTTTTAGCATTTTTCCAGAAGCACAATGTTGGAAAGTTATATTGACTTTATTGAAATTCTTTTGCAAACATTGTTTATTAGCTGTTATTTTGAAAAGTTCTACTATCTTGTTCTGTTTTGCTTGTTTTGTACTTCCTTCTGATAACAATTGAAAATTTAACAGTGGTGCTAAATGTCATGTTCTGTGCTGTTTTTTACAATGTTATTATTCTGCGGAAACTGTCGACTGGAGAGGAGTGTCAACATGAGCCTATCTTGAAGAAGAATGAGGAAGGATACACATTAAAGGAGAAACAAAATTCAATTGGTTGCTTACTATTACACCCCACAGTCTTATCCAATAAAAGCTTAGCTAGTAACTTCTGGGACTTTAATTTAGCAACGTTTTAGGTAATGTAAGTCAGTTTTTATTCAGTTCCTTTCAGATTGAGTTCTTGTCTAGCTACATATAATTTTCACAGTTCAGATACACTAGGCCCAACATTAATGAACTGTTGCCCCTTTTCATGTTCCTGATGGTAACTGCTGAACACCTGTTGTTCCTGTATTCTAATGATGAAGACTCTGCTAGCTGCTGTCTCTATAAGGAGAGGTATAACCAATGTGCATTTTGTGTTTCCTTTGCAAGTTTTTCCCGTTGGAAATCCAACCGGATGTTTTTGTTAGCACCATAGTTAGATGTTTTCCAAATAAATTTTTGTCTTATTTTTAATTAGTGCATGTAACAAAGCCAAGCCCCACGCATGCTTTTTTTGAATTAGAAATTGGTAGTTAGGCTGTCTGACCCTATAATTGAATTTAATGTTTATTAATTGATTATGATTGATTCAACTGCACAATTAATGATATTTGTTGTTTTTCTCAAACAATTCTGTTGTTATTCTGTATAATTTTTTTGGAGTGTTTAATTGTAATATCTCTTATAAGATTGAGATTTGTCAGACAATTTGGACAGCCTGTGTTATTTCTGTATTGATATCATTTGGCTTTGTACATCATTTACATGACCTTCACATTGTTAATATAAGGGAAATAAATGTTTAAACTTTACTAAATTGGTGTGGTGATTCATGGCCACATAAGTCATGGTGCATATAAATTACTGACTCCTCTTGGCATATTTTGGTTGTTTATGGCTATTGATTTTCATTGTTTGATTTGATGATCTTATTACTCCTGTCGGAGTCAAAAGATTTGAGTCGACCTCTGAGGGTAGTAGATGTCACTGCCCTATTACATCACCTTAGCCTAATTTAGGAGGTGACACTTACACCAGTGCTATCAATGCTTTGCTTCAGGGAGCGTCGATCTCCGAATAAGGCATTCAAAAGGGTTAGAACAATGCAAAAAAATACTGGATTTAACAGAGGCAAACAAGCAGCAAGCAAAACATTCTGTGATATTCCTTTGTGTGATGATAAGTTTAAAGAAATTGCACTTCTTGCACAGGTTACAGTTTTCCTCACATTGAAATGTCACATTGAAATCTGTAATAGAGACTACACTTCAAGCACAAACTTGGCTCTGTGAAAAGTACGGCATGTGGAAAGCAGGACTGGACAGGAACAAAGGAGTGGTTATCACATTGCTGATTTCATGTTATCCTAAATGCAGGAAAGCATTGTTTTCATTGAATGATAATAAGCAATCCTGTGCCGCCGGCAGAGTGTCTTCTTCTTTTCTGTAGATAATGTCAAATTCCTTCTAATGCATCTCTATTCCAACCATGCATCAGACACGTCATGCTTATTGATGAATGAGTTGTACATGATCTCAGGAGCTGTGATTCCCAGTCATGAAACAAACCATAGACAGATGAATTACGCAACCCTATTACCAATACTGAAAATTACTATTTTGAATGGCGTGTATAGGAACATACGTAAGCTTCCAACATTAATGCTTTGAATTTAATGGGGCATCATCTTTTTAAAGCAGTTTTTACAAATATTATAGAGAGTTTACAATAGAAAGCAATGCAATATTTTCCAGTAAAAAATCACTAACCGTAATTTAACTTTTTTTTTCACTCTGTTTAATTTCTAACTTCATTTCATTTCAAGGTGGTCGCTTGGTTTAAATAAAATTATCTGGGTCGGAGGAAGGCAAGAAAGAGGCTTGACACACTGCGTGGTGCATGTTTCTTAAAGAGCTGTAGTCATGTGATTGTTTGCTAAGTGGAATTTGATGCCACATCTGGCTGTAGTCATGTGATAGTTGGTGATTTACAAGCCATGGAGCTCTTAGTTGTGCTGATCTGCCTCAACACGCTGTCTGCAGGTCTGTGTACCCCTTGTTTACTTTATCATTCCAGGCAGGGGCGGCCCCTCTTTATGAGCGGAAGAGCGTCACCCCACCAAATAAATACCCCATAATAGAAAAATAAAATGGCAATAAAACTTTGTTTATTACCATTTTATTTTTCAGCACCCCATCCTGAATCGAGTGCCAGGACAGAGTGTGGCAAATGCTGCCGAATGGCAGAAGCAGGTAGCTGTGCACTTGTTTAAAGTGCTCATGTCCATTTGGCCGGCCATCTTGCAATGGCCAGCCTGCATTCGCACTCCTAAAATCTCTAACTCAGTTGACTTAAGACAGCTGGGTTAGAGAAAGCACAGGCCTCCAGCACTCTTGTGAGCGCTGAAAGAGTCCGCTCCCACCAATCGTGACATGACTTTCATGCTGATTATCAGCATGAAAGCAGTGTCAGGATTGGGTAGTGGTGTTTCCTGTTCCTGTGCGATAGAGCTTCCAGGAGCAGGAGGACGATGCAAGGAAAACGCCTGCAGGTAGGTGACTTTAAAAAAAAAAAATGTTTTTATTATTATTATTATTGTGCCCCACCCCCACCATAAACATAAGCCAGGCACCACTGGTTCCAGGCAGGTGTGAGGCAGAGTAGGGTGAGCGGTAAACTCCACCACATGGCAGTTCGGGGAGTTTTTGGCAAAACTCTGCAGACTCCACAGGCAGGGCAGAGTTTACCACCCACCCATACTTAAAAGATCTCTTTGCTATTCAAAGGATTGTTTTGAATGGACAACTGGATTACAGAAAAGTATCCTGAATTAATTTGTTGCTGAAAAAGAACATACAGATATTCTCTTGAACGTTAGTTTAACTATTCAGGCTGGGATCATATTTACTAGGTTACCTGTGAAGAAACAGGAAGGATGTGTGATGTGGGCTATTGCATACGTATTTGTTAGTGTCATGTATAGGTTATTAGAGTTTCAATAAATTTGTACTTTTGTCAAGGTTAGGGAACAAAAGATTATTAATGATATTGGTTATTTTGCAGTTCTAAAGAAGTCAAGTAGAAAACAATATTCCTCCTTCACAAGTGAGTGTGCAGTGAAGCATGGGGTAAGGAGAAGTTTCATGCATTTGTATAGCTGAGATACATAATCCTGAATGTTTATTAGTTTTTTTCTTAAATTAGCAGTCACACATTAATCATGTAGGAAAGTCCTCCTTTTTGCCCTGGTCACCCCCAAACGTTTTGGACAGGTACTGGTGGTTACTAACTCTTGGCTGTGCCCTGGATACTGCATACCAGTCACAGGGCCAGTGCTCTGTGTAAAGTGGATATGCAAATTATGCTAATTACAATTGGCAAAGTTAACCTACCTATAAGTCCCTAGTATATGGTTGGGTATGGAGGTTTAGGGGGACCCCAGCATAGGTAGTGCCCCCATAGGTGCACTGCTGAGGTGCCCAGTGTCATTTTAAAGGCAGGCCTGCTTTGCATGTAAATTAAAGTTACATGCAAATTTGACCTTGAAATTGAAAGTAGTTCCAAAATCTTAAACTACGTTATTTTTACATATAAGTCACCCCTAAGGTGTGCCCTATGTGCCCCTAGGGCTGGGTGCCATGTAACTATAAGCAGGGACCTTATAAAAATAGTTGTATTAGCCCTGGTGAGGTAAAACAGCCAAATTCGTTTTTTCCCTCATTGTAGTGAATGGCCTCCATAGGCTAGAATAGGGAGACTTTATTTACATTTTAAAAGTCCCCTTAAGTAATAAATACCAGAAGTTTGGTATTAAATTAATTGTTATAATAAAACCCACAACTTCCAGTTGTTGGATTTAATATAACTTGTTCAGGTAAATAGTTTTAAACTTTACCTGAAAAGTTGCCAATTTCAGCCCTGCATTGTTTTTGCTGCTGTGCTATGATTGGCCAGCCTCTTGCCTTGCTTCACACAAAGATATGTGCCTGTGGGAGGAGATCTACCATCAGCAGATGGTGAGGCAGGGAGGAGGAGGGCTGCCAAACTGGTCTTCAAAGGCAGAGAATGACATTTGGAGCAACCCAGCAACACCCCTACATCCTGCAAACCCAATTAGGTGCCCCCTCGATTAGATTAGGAGAGGGCAGGAGAAGGGTGTGTTTAGGATTTTTAGCCACACTAGTGGGTGGGCTCAGCCAGATGTAACCTCCAAAAATCACTTTCAGCCATGATAGATTTTTGAGAAATGTTGCTCCCTGGGATTGATTTTTGCCAAACTTCCCAGGAAGTGGTCATCCCTACCCCTGATTGGAGAACCAGGACCCCCCTGTTTTTCCCCCAGGAGCAGGGATAAAAATGTCAGACCTGCCCCACACCTCAGATCCCCATCAGATTCCAACAAGGAAGAACCACAGGAGAAGAAGGACTGCCCTGCTGGAACCCTGGCCTGCACCTGGACCCTGCACTCTGAAGGACTGAACCAGCTGCACATTTGGGCTTCACCACAAGAAGGACTTTGCTTGGCTTCAACTGGTTCAAGGAGGGACTTCCTGTTTGCTATAGGTGAAGAATTGCTAACCAGAGTACCCTGCACCAACTCCTGAAAAAACCGACCAGTTGACCACTGTCCGGTGGCCAAAAAGGAGATTGCGCCAGGTGCATTCTGGGAGTTGTAGTCCACACCCCAGAGCTTCTGGAACCTTGGGGTGAGCTGTGGACCCCAAAAGAACCTTAGAAGAACATCTGGAAGAAGATCCAGAAGTTTGGAGAACTTTTGAAATAAAGCTCTTTAGAGGGACCGACCAGCCGCGACAACTCTAGCCGGCTTGCCTCAACCATGACCCGGCCTGATTTGCAGGTTTGCCCGGTGAAGAAAATCTCCAAAAAAGAGACTAAGGGGGTCATTCCAAGTTTGGCGGGCAGCGGTTGCCGCCCGCCAAACTTACCCCGCCAAACTTACCCCGTCAAATGACCGCTCCGCGGGGGCCATTCAGACTTTCCAGCTGGGCTGGCGGGCGCCCGCCAAGGGAGCGCCCGCCGGCCCAGCGGGAAAGGCCCTGCAACACAGAAGCTGGCTCCGAATGGAGCCGGCGGTGTTGCAGGGGTGCGACGGGTGCAGTCGCGATTTTCACTGTCTGCATAGCAGATCATGCTGGGGCCCTGTTAGGGGGCCCCACGACACCCGTTCCTGCCATCCTGTTCCTGGCGGGAAAAAACGCCAGAAACAGGCTGGCGGGAAGGGGGTCAGAATCCCCATGGCGGCGCTGCTTGCAGCGCCGCCATGGAGGATTCTCCCAGCCGGGGGAAATCCGTCGGGAAACTGCCGGACCCGGCTGGGCGACCGCGGCTTTACAGCCACGGTCGGAATCCCAAATGAAGCACCGCCAGCCTGTTGGCGGTGCTTCCGTGGCCATCCACCCTGGCGGTCGATGACCGCCAGGGTTGGAATGACCCCCTAAGTCCGAACGTAGAAAATTGACCGGGACCTCCCAGCCAGCGGATCCGAGGAGGGCTCCAAGGACGTCAGATCAAGATCCAGGTTTACTCCGGTTGAAGGATTTTCACATCGAAAAAAATTAAGGTAAAAATCTCCACCGAGGGCTCCCGCGACGCATATCCGGAGAAGAGTTCCAGGGGTCAGACTGGACTGGCAGGTTCGTCCCGCTGAAGAAAATCTTCAGAAAAACGACTAAGTGCGAAGGTAAACTTTTGACCGAGGCCTCCCGCGGGCTGTAGCCGAGCCGGGCTCCATCGGGGTCGGCCTTAGACTTTGACTTTCGAGGTGCGACCAGATGACCAGATTGGCGCTTTTGTTTTTCTAGGCGCTAGAAAACAATAATTCTTTAAAAATTAATATCTCCGGTTCCCCTTATCCGATTTTATTCATTTTGTGTCATTTTAAAGATAAAAATAAAATCTGTTTTTATAAATTGGTTTTGGATTTTTAAACTGTTTCCTGTGTTTTATTTAATTCCTGTTTTGTGATATTTGAATGCTTTACACTCAGTCTCCTAAATTATGCCTTGTCGCTCGTTGCCAAGCCACCAAGGGTTGAGCTGGGTTTAATTTACTGAGACCTAACTGGGCCTAAGTGGAGGTTAGTGGCCTAGTGCTAAGTGTAGGTACCTACCTGCCGTTACCAGTAACCTATTTTCCAACAAATCACATGCCAAATATGGAGAGTTTGGTGATGAGGCAGCAAGGTAGAGTCTTCTATCTCTACTTTTTTTCTAATGCCTTTCTGTATATGTGGTCACTATTCTGTCCAAGATCTTGGAAGTTATCAGTAGACTCTGAAAAGAACATAGTGTAGTTGAATATTTGAACAAGGTTCTCCATTTAGAGCTACTATCCATCAAATGGAGGTAGGTCATTTGCTGAAGACAGAGAAGAAAGATGTGATTCAAGATCTTTTTCACTCAGATTGCCATCTCCCTTGAGGGATTCCAAGATTTTCTTACACATTCATGTTCATATTCTCTACTGGCTCTATTCATACCCTTAGCGCATCCAGAAAGCTTCTCTGGAAAGGCAAAAAAGTTTGCATTATTCAATAATCAATGTCAAATACATTTTTCTGTAAACTGTGACCTCCACAGATGTTCAAACCAAGGTTTTTTTTTTTTTCAGAATGGATATTTGAATAATTGAAGTAATCCATTGGCAGAGAAGAAATTCCTTTCATCAATTGTTCTGCTTTTGTGATCGGATGAAGAAGTTGTTTAAATGATTGGGCACAATTGACCTGATCTTCTTCTTAAGAGCACTCTCAGCCAGGCTTTGTTAATGTGGAGACCACATCAAAGCATCCAGGGCAGGAAATTGTACCAGAGAGGTTAACTTTTTTAATTTCAGGTCAGACTGCTAGGGAATATTTACCTCCGATCTGCCTCCTTGGTACAGAAAGCCTGATTTTTTTTGCTTATGTACCCTCTAGTGAATTTCATATATCCATTTATTTGAGCATTTGCTTTATTATAATGTGATAGTTCAGCAATAATTATATATATATATGTATATGTATGGTCGACATAGTGGTGGAAACAAAATATTTCACCACAATTAGCAGAATTCATTGACATATTACTTTCCAATACAATAAAATATTCAAGCTCAAATTGCATTGAAGTCACTGTTTTGACATCCCATTTATCAGAAATAGACACATGGGGCTATTATATCATCCATTTAATGCTACTTTAAACACAAGGTATTTTCTAAGTTTCTGCCAGACTAAAAATATCATATGGGACCTTATCCCACACAATTTCATAAGAGACTGGAAAAGCAGGAATGTTCACAAGGACCAGGTCTCTTCACAGTTTGTGGGGACATGACTGAGGTTTCAACACCTCAGCTACCGGTTCTAGAGCACACCGTTCTGGGAGATAATGTCCATTAATAAGCAAGAAGAAAACTGTCATAAACCCACTCCACAAAAGCAGGGAAAGCAATTAATTGGCAATCCACAAATAGGACCATGGTAGGACCAGATATGCGTTTTCCAACCAGCAAAGAAAATCACATACACCATATATTGAAATGTAAGAAGAATCAGCAGAGAAGTCGCCAATGTCGACAAAATAACCAGAAACAGTCAAAACCTCAACGATAACAGGAATCAACAAAAGTTTGTTCTCTGCCCTTCCCGGCCAGGAGGAAACAATATTGGTGTTATTCAATACTTGTAGAGGTATTTCCTATTGGGTAGTGAGAGAAGTTAGGCAACTACCCAGGAGTCCTCATGGCCTACTGTGGAGAATGGACCACATGATGCAAGTTTACTTGATCAATTGAAACACACCTTTCGTCTTTACAACCAGCAAGCAGTGGCAAAATCATAGTTCTGGTACCTTGAAGGCCAAGGTTTGGCACCGGTGTACCTTATGATGGTCCAAACTCTTTTTTTACCACAATCTTCTCTTGAACTAGATCCCCAAGTTTCAGAATCCAGCCCGAGGGTGCTGGTTGCTCCTTCACTCCTTCAGTGGTAGAACGTATAAATTGCTCATTAGCATG
Source organism: Pleurodeles waltl (assembly GCF_031143425.1). Lineage (NCBI taxonomy): Eukaryota > Metazoa > Chordata > Amphibia > Caudata > Salamandridae > Pleurodeles > Pleurodeles waltl. The sequence goes on along the minus strand of NC_090445.1, from coordinate 295,386,509 downwards.
CTCATCCTGGAAGTCTTGTACTTCCTGTAAGACAGTGAAATGCTCATTCATTTCAAAAGGCGTATCTGCTGCCACTGCACCAGGACTGTCAAGATGTGAAACATTTATACGAATGCCAAAAGGGACCTCACAGGAGTCCGACCACCAACAGATTGTATAGGTAAAAGTGATGGATCTACCTACTATCTGAACCTAATACTCTAGCTGATGAGGATTGCTTTAAGTCTCAGTTCATCCTCTCCACAATTGAATTTTCCTCAGGTTTATATGGAGAAGAATAATGCACAACTACACCCAACATCCCCATAGTATCCCTGTAAGCCAAAGAGGCAAACGCAGGGCCCTGGTCTGAATGAAATTTAGCTACTGCAAATGCCCCAATAAAGACTTGCAAATCTTTAAAAACAGTCTGAGCATCAGCTGATCATTGTGGCCACACCAATAGGAATCAGGAGCAAGAATCCACAGCAAATAGAATGTATTTAAATGCACCATTTGAATTTCGTGGACCGCAATGGTCCAGTTATACGCATTGAAGCATTCTGTTTGAAACTAGGAGGGGTGACTGCGGTGGACGTGCAATTGTGGAGCTTTAAATTTGTTGGGAAATGTCACAACTAGGAGCATATTGTTTTGTCTGTTTGTACAAACCCTTCCACCAGTAACTACTGTTGCAATCTTGACTACAGATTTGGCTGCTTTATCAGCAAGTGAATTCCCAACAACGAGTATTCCAACACGTTTGTGACTCAATGTATGAATTACATGACCCCGTGGCAAACTGTCTGTCAGTTGTGCCACCTTTCCCCAAAGCAATTCCTGCTTCATAGTGTTCCCTTTTGAAGCTTTTCATTAAAAGAGTGGACATAATAATGCTATAAGAATGGTGAATTCCTGGTTCATAGTTTCTACTGCCAGAATGACAGCTGTTAATTCGTCCAGTTGTGCTGTACAATCCCCTGGCCTCCGGAGGAGTTTTTTGAGGATGGAATTTTCCATCCTTCGTTATACCATCTATGGTGGTGCAAGTGTGGAGTATTGATGTTTGGTGCCTGTAGCAGTCTGTGATGAACCATCATTATATATAATATATTTATACTGATCAAGAGGCATTATATAAGTGGGCATGAGATATTCATGTTCATACTGGTGAGGTGCTTGAGTTTGTAGTGTAGGGTCAAATATATAGTCTACATCAGTAGCCATCAGGGAAGTGACCCATTGTATCCATCTAAGTGTGTGTTTAAGTCATCATCTGTGAGATATATATCATGAACATAGGTCATTGCTTCTGGATCAATATCAATGCAGAATTGATTTTACTCGGGCAGCAAACAGTGCAAGACTGCTCTTATACTCATGAAGGAACCCACAAAAATTGGGATGTGAGCCGAGCACAGAGAAGGCACTCAAATCTCTGCTTTCAGGTGCTAAATTGCAGCAGAGAAACTCATTTGAAATACCTGAGATTGTTTTGCTTTTTGTTATGGACAATATTGTTAATTAAAACCGTACTGTGTGAATTTTGAAATACAAATGTGTGTGTATGACTGTTTAAATGTCTGTAGTCTATGCGATAGGAGTGATTGGGTTTAGCTACCAGGAATAAAGGGTTATTCATGGGAGAGGCACAGTTTCAATTACTCCTGTAATTCTAGCAGTGACAGCATTTCCCTCACAGGAGCTGAGCTTTCACATCATGTTTAATTAGGAATTGTGGTTGCACTTGCAGGCTGCACATTTTGAGTATAACATGATAAGGCAAATCCTTATCCTAGCCTACATGATTGCTGTATAGTGCCGGGGCTTGTGCAAGAGCTCATTCTGTGACGTAAGCTTGCTTAACCTCTTCAGGAATAAGGACAGATAAAGACAGGATTATTACATCTTCTCCTTGTGGGAGCATTCGAACAAACTCTGGTAGCCAATCTCTTTTAGCCAAGAGTATGTCATAGCTGAGTGTTACATTTTCTCAGAATAATACTTTAATTGTGTGCATTACGTCCCCCTCAAATTGTATATTGGGTTTATATAATCCGTCTGGAGGGGAGAACTGCTGATCTGGTGTTTTGACTTCTATGAAGTTGTTTATCACATCCAGAAAATCATGAAGATTCCGGTGGACTATCATGACCGCTGCACGCAGTCTAGCAGGGTCACTGCCCATGTCCTGTTTTGAAGGAATGTTCTCAATATGTGTGGCATATTTAGCCCAAATTCCTGCAACCTTCTTGGGTTGCAGAGATCTATTCTGTGACTTAACTTTTTCTTTGATTTTTTTGTTTGTCCCAGTGTTTTTATTTAGAAAACCCAGGTGCTTGTTTGGTATTTTCCATTACATAAGTACTTTTAACCCCTTCGCTGCCAAGCCTTTTTTTGGCTATTTGGAGCAGTTCGCGCTTAGGCCCTAATAACTTTTTGTTCACATAAGCTACCCACGCCAAATTTGCGTCCTTTTTTTCCAACATCCTAGGGATTCTAGAGGTACCCAGACTTTGTGGGTTCCCCAGAAGGAGGACAAGAAATTAGCTAAAATACCGTGAAAATTTCATTTTTTTCAAAAAAATGGGAAAAAGGGGCTGCAGAAGAAGGCTTGTGGTTTTTTCCCTGAAAAGGGTATCAACAAAGGGTTTGTGGTGCTAAAATCACCAGCTTCCCAGCTTTCAGGAACAGGCAGACTTCAATCAGAAAACCCAATTATTCAACACAATTTTGGCATTTTACTGGGACATACCCCATTTTTACGATTTTTTGTGCTTTCAGCCTCCTTCCAGTCAGTGACAGAAATGGGCATGAAACTAATGCTGGATCCCAGAAACCGCAACATTTCTGAAAAGTAGACAAAATTATGAATTCAGCAAGGGGTAATTTTGTAGATCCTACAAGGGTTTCCTACATAAAATAACAACTGAAAAAGAAAAATATTGAAATTGAGTTGAAAAAAACATCAATTTTTCTCTACGTTTTATTCTGTAACTTTATCCTGCAATGTCAGATTTTCGAAAGCAATATACCGTTACGTCTGCTGGACTCTTCTGGTTGCGGGAATATATAAGGCTTGTGGGTTCATCAAGAACTCTAGGTACCCAGAGCCAATAAATGACCTGCACCCTGCAGTGGGTTTTCATTCTATGCCGGGTATACAGCAATTCATTTGCTGAAATATAAAGAGTAAAAAATAGCTATCAAGAAAACCTTTGTATTTCCAAAATGGGCACAAGATAAGGTGTTGAGAAGCAGTGGTTATTTGCATATCTCTGAATTCCGGGGTGCCCATACTAGCATGTGAATTACAGGGCATTTCTCAAATAGACGTCTTTTTTACACACTGTGTTACATTTGGAAGGGAAAAATGTAGAGAAAGACAAGGGGCAATAACACTTGTTTTGCTATTCTATGTTCCCCCAAGTCTCCCGATAAAAATGATACCTCACTTGTGTGGGTAGGCCTAGCGCCCGCGAAAGGATATGCCCCAAAACACAACGTGGACACATCAAAGAAAACAGAGCTGTTTTTTGCAAAGTGCATACCTGTAGATTTTGGCCTCTAGCTCAGCCGGCACCTAGGGAAACCTACCAAACCTGTGCCTTTCTGAAAACTAGAGATCTAGGGGAATCCAAGATGGGGTGACTTGTGTGGCTCGGACCAGGTTCTGTTACCCAGAATCCTTTGCAAACCTCAAAATTTGGCAAAAAAAACACATGTCCCTCACATTTCTGTGGCAGAAAGTTCTGGAATCTGAGAGGAGAAACAAATTTCCTTCCACCCAACGTTCCCCTAAGTCTCCCGATACAAATGATACCTCACTTGTGTGGGTAGGCTTAGCGGCCGCGACAGGGGATGCCCCAAAACGCAATGTGGACACATCCCATTTTTTGAAAGAAAACGGAGCTGTTTTTTGCAAAGTGCCTACCTGTAGATTTTGTCCTGTAGCTCAGCCGGCACCTAGAGAAACCTACCAAACCTGTGCATTTCTGAAAACTAGAGACCTAGGGGAATCCAAGATGTGGTGACTTGTGTGGCTCGGACCAGGTTCTGTTACCCAGAATCCTTTGCAAACCTAAAAATTTGGCTAAAAAAACACATGTTCCTCACATTTCTGTGGCAGAAAGTTCTGGAATCTGGGAGGAGCCACAAATTTCCTTCCACTCAGCGCTCCCCCAAGTCTCCCGATAAAAATGGTACCTCACTTGTGTGGGTTGGCCTAGCGCCCGCGACAGGATATGCCCCAAAACACAACGTGGACACATCACAGAAAACAGAGCTGTTTTTAGCAAAGTGCCTACCTGTAGGTTTTGGCCTCTAGCTCAGCCGGCACCTAGGGAAACCTACCAAACCTGTACATTTCTGAAAACTAGAGATCTAGGGGAATCAAAGATGGGGTAACTTGTGTGGCTCGGACCAGGTTCTGTTACCCAGAATCCTTTGCAAACCTCAAAATTTGGCTAAAAAAACACATGTCCCTCACATTTCTGTGGCAGAAAGTTCCGGAATCTGAGAGGAGCCACAAATTTCCTTCCACCCAGCGTTCCCCCAAGTCTCCCGATAAAAATGATACCTCACTTGTGTGGGTAGGCCTAGCGGCCGCGACAGGAGACAACCCAAAACGCAACGTGGACACATCCAATTTTTTGAAAGAAAACAGAGCTGTTTTTTGCAAAGTGCCTACCTGTAGATTTTGGCCTTTAGCTCAGCCGGCACCTAAGGAAACCTACCAAACCTGTGCATTTCTGAAAACTAGAGACCTAGGGGAATCCAAGATGGGGTGACTTGTGTGGGTCGGACCAGGTTCTGTTACCCAGAATCCTTTGGAAACCTCAAAATTTGGCTAAAAAAACACATGTTCCTAACATTTCTGTGGCAGAAAGATCGGGAATCTGTGAGGAGACACAAATTTCCTTCCACCCAGCATTCCCCCAAGTCTCCCAATAACAATGATACCTCACTTGTGTGGGTAGGCCTAGCGCCCGCGACAGGAGACGCCCCAAAGCGCAACGTGGACACATCCAATTTTTTTAAAGAAAACAGAGGTGTTTTTTGCAAAGTGCCTACCTGTAGATTTTGGCCTCTAGCTCAGCCGCCACCTAGGGAAACCTACCAAACCTGTGCATTTCTGAAAACTAGAGACCTAGGGGAATCCAAGATGGGGTGACTCGTGTGGCTCGGACCAGGTTCTGTTACCCAGAATCCTTTGCAAACCTCAAATTTGGCTAAAAAACACATGTTCCTCACATTTCTGTGGCAGAAAGTTCTGGAATCTGAGAGGAGCCACAAATTTCCTTCCACCCAGAGTTCCCCCATGTCTCCTGATAAAAATGATACCTCACTTGTGTGGGTGGGCCAGGTGCCTGCAACAGAATAAGGCCCAAAACTTGTAGAGATAGAGGGGATAGCACAGCGAGTTTATAAGGACATAGGGGGTCATTCTGACCCCCGCGGGCAGTGGGAGCCGCCCGCCTGGAGGGAGCCGCCATATGGCCGCTCCGCGGTCGAAAGACCGCGGAGGCCATTCTGGCTTTCCCGCTGGGCTGCGGGAAACCCCTCCCCACGAGGAAGCCGGCTCCGAATGGAGCCAGCGGAGTGGGTATGTGCGACGGGTGCAGTGGCACCCGTCGCGTATTTCAGTGTCTGCAAAGCAGACACTGAAATACATAGTGGGGCCCTCTTACGGTGGTGAGTAATGGTTCAGTGGATCAAAACAAGAGCTTTCACAAAAATGAAATGCACTGTTAATAACTGAAAGGCAAAAAACTGAACCAATGACGTGAGCTGTAAAGCCGCAACAAGGCACCACCGCTTTACAGTCCATTCACACAACTTTCATACATGACACACACAAGACCATTCACACCGCCAGCCACAGTCCCAGCACATTACAACACTCACATCGACAGACAGCGCCACTCAAGGGCCCATCACTTACATACGCCCACATGCCTGATACAACAATCACACCAGCTGATGGGAGTGTGTGGACTGGTGTTTGGCTGGCAGTGTGTTGCAGTAGCCAACAGCAAGTCAATATGTACACTCTCAGCCAAGCCACACTCCACACACAATGGCATCATTTTTATTTTTTTAAACAGAGCAACCCCTAACTAAGTAGAAAGAATTACAAAACTACAAACACAAAAGCTCTAACTAGGAACATGACAGAAATGCTAACCATGAAACTGAACACATGAAAATACAAAACAGACATGAGTTTACACTCATGGTTGTTCCCAGAAATTCTTCTGGGTGTGGTAATTCTTAAAACAACCACCGACACACAGCCCAGGCTTTGAAGGACAATCTGGGCAGTACATTCGAGTCTCCATCCGGATACCTCTTCGAAAACACACTCTACATTTCTTAGCTGGAAAGTCTTTTTTGGGTGTGGGAGGAATGTGCTCAGCAAAGTGGCGATCTTTCAATCTAGCCACATCCTCCACCACTGCTTCTCTAGGAACTCTGGCCTGTTCCACCACAATAAGGCTCTATCACTGACTCCTGAAATTTCACAAATGTCATCTTTGACTCTGGAGACCTATCTCTAAACACAATAAAAGCATTGAAGGTTGCTAAGTGGAAGAGGTGAAGTGCTAACTTCTTATACCAAACGTAAGACTTACGAATAGCAGTATAAGGTTGCAACCTCTGGTCAACTCTATCTACACCTCCCATGTGCTTATTATAATCTAAAATGCACACAGGTTTGCGCACTTCAGCAACCTGGCCCCAAACAGTCACGGGGGAAGTACTCTCATCATGGATGGTACTTAGCATGTAGATATCCCTCTTGTCTGAAAATGTCAAAGCTAGCAGCTCCTCGTTCCGCAAGGCACAGCACTGTCCCCTCTCAAGTTTTTTACAGACAAGCTCCCTTGGATAGCCTTTCCGGTTAGAATGGATTGTGCCACAAGCAACTGTGTCCACTCTAAACAATTCCTTGAACAACTGCACACCAGTGTAGAAGTTATCTACATACAAATGGTGACCTTTGTTGAACAGTCGTCTACCAAGATCCCACACAATTTTCTCAGTAACTCCAAAAGTGGGAGGATAACCAGGGGGGTCAATATTGGAATCCCTACCAGTGTACACACGGAAACTATACACATATCCTGTCCTACTTTCAGACAGCATATACAATTTAATTCCATATCGTGCCCTTTTGCTAGGAATGTGCTGCCTAAAAACCAAACAACCCTTGAAGAGGACCAAAGACTCGTCCACACTTATCTCTTTGCCTGGAACATAGACCTCAGAAAACCGATCTACAAAATGATCAAGGGCATGCCTAATCTTAAACCTTAAAAAGACGGTCAAAATCTGGGTGATCTTGTGGCAAGGGTAATGCATTGTCAACAAAATGCAGCATCCTAAGAAGAAGCAAATACCGATTACGACTCATGGTCGCAGGAAATATAGCTGTTGCCATCAAGGGACTAGTAGACCAATAAGAAGCCAGTGACGGCTTCCTTATCAACCCCATCAAAAAAGTCAAAACCAAAAACTTTTTTATCTCCTCCAAATTTGTGGGAATCCACTGGGCAGCTCTAGAGTGTGGCCTAAGTCTAGTAGCGTTGTCCCTTAAATGCTGCTCCGCATACAAATTAGTCTGCTCAACAATCTCTTCCAAAAACATATCATCCATGAATAACTCAAGGAAATTGATAGGCAAAAAGTTCTCTGTATTGGAGTTACACCCCGGGAGACCAGTAAAGGCAGGCAACTCTGGCTGCTCAATGTTTGGGGCAACCCAGACATCAGGTCTTATAACGGGAAATCTTTCAGCCCCAGGTTGCTGCACTATTGGCACATCAATGTTCTCCTCTAAAACAGGCCCTTCATCTGCACTGAGTGTGGCTTCATCATCAGAAGATTCCCCTCCAACAGAAACATCACTGCCAGAATCTCTGACTTCCTCCTCTGCCTCAGATGCAGAGTCCGTCTCATAGTCATGATCAGACTGTGACTCAAAAATCATACCAACCACCTGCTGAGCGGTCATCCTGCGGCTAGCCATGATCTCTCCTGCTAACATTAACTGGACAGATTCACAACCAACAACCAGCACTGTGTAAGACAAGTAACAAAGTGTAGCTTTGTTAGTAAGAGTTATAAACTCAAAAACTATACTGCTCACTTGCCTGAAAAAGCTTGATTCACCAGCAACTACACAGCAATCACCAATGATATCCCACTAAAAAGAAAGAAAGAAAGGCAAATTAGAAATAAGACAAAACAAATATCATTGTGCACAAACCTAAGGACAATTTCACACAAAATCCTGCATTTAGTACACCCCCTACAAACATGTCATTCATGCATGGCAACAATACTCCTTTGGAGTAAATTGTTTTTACTTACCTAAAACATGCAACTGTGCAAACTGCAGGTCAACCACCTCCAAAACCGCAAGGAGCCACAGCAAATAAAGCAAAAGCTTTGAACTAGAACAAAAAGGAGGAAAACATTTTTTATCACAAATGCAAAGACTTCATCAGTTGACAAACACCCCACCATCAAACATTTAGAAATTGGTGCCTAAGTGGATTCTGCAATAGGGGCAGATGGGCCTACTAAAAGAATAGGCCTGTCTGCCCCAAGGAAGCCATAAAATACCTTTAGTAGTGTGTCCCCATGGAGAGCGACCCTTGCCAAAGGGGATAGCACTCAAACAAAAAAAACAAAAAAACACACACAACACTATCCCTGGTGCCTAAGTGGCTTCTGCCCCCTTGGGGGCAGATCAGCCTAAAAATAATAGGCTGATCTGTCTCCAAGGGGTGCAGAAATGGCCTTGGTACATGTGCCCCCAAAGTGGGGGATGACCCTTGCCCAATAAAAAATAATAACATAAAAAAAAATCCCTGGCGTTCTAGTGGTTTCTACCCCCCTTGGGGCAGATCAGCCTAAAAATAATAGGCTGATCTGCCCCCAAGGGGGGCAGAAATGGCCCTAAAAGACATGCCCCCCAAAGGGGAGCGACCCTTGCCCAAGGGGCCACCCCCCATCCACTAAACACACAATCCCTGGTGCCTAAGTGGCTTCTGCCCCCCTTGGGGGCAGATGGACCTAAAACAAATAGGCCGATCTGCCCCCAAGGGGGGCAGAAAAGGCCAACAGTTCTATGCCCCCTTGAGGGGGCCGCCCCTTGCCCAAGGAGGCACCCCCCCACATAAATAAACAAATATATAAAAATCCCTGGTGATCTAGTGATTTCTGCCCCCCTTGGGGGCAGATCTGCCTAAAAAGTAGGCCAATCTGCCCCCAAGGGGGGCAGAAATGGCCGTCAATAATTGCCCCCACAAGGGGAGCGACCCTTGCCCAAGGGGCCGCTCCCCGCAAAACAAAATCATTACACAAATCAAAAAATAAATCCCTGGTGTCTAGTGGGCATTCCTGCTGCCCGATCGCAATGCAGCAGGAATGCTCAAAGAGACACCGGGGGAAAGGAAAAGCCTTTCCTTTCCCCCAGTGCCTCTTTGGCCCAAACCACCCATCCACCGGGAAGAGGAACTCACCTCTTCTCCACTCGCCGCACAGGAAGCAAATGGCTTCCTGTGCGACGAGATCCCCATAATGAAGTCAGCACGCGATTGCGCGCTGACGTCATTATGGGGGGGATGAGGGGGTCGGGGGTGGAAGGGGAAGGGCTTCCCCTTCCATCCCTGACTTTGGGGGGTGGGGGGAAGCACACAGAGGGAGCGAGAACGCTACCTCTGGGCTGTGTGCCGAGGATGTCGTGGTTACGTCCTCGGCACAGCAGCACTGTGCCTAAGGACTTAACCACTACGTCCTCGGCACAGAAGGGGTTAAGCTGTGGCTTATCTGGCCCCCAAATAATCTCAGCTGATAGATATTTAGGTGTCAGCAATAATTGTTGGTAGTTGGCGCTCCTGGCCCACAATCGTTACCTGTGTGAAGGGTTGGCATAGTGCCAGTGCTTCTGCTTCTCCTTTAATATTCTTAGAATAATTGTGGATACCGTGGCACACTTGCCTATCAACTTCATCCTCAAATCCAGGGCAGGGACAGCCCAGTATTCACTTTGAATCTGTTTTTAGCACTTCAGGCTAAACCAAGTGATGGTATACCATGTTCATGGTATATCAGAGCAAAGACTGTGCCCCAAGTTGCAAAATCTTCTATAGGGAGAACTGATTCAAGTGGCAAGCACATACTAAGAATTCTTTGTTTATCCTGGGGTCCTGCAGGGGGATACACTGCTTGAAACTGGTTTGTTTTTTGCACAATCCAGAATAGTATTTCCTCTTGTCTGGTGGGTTTTTTACCAACGAAAGCATTAATAGTTACAGGACTAATAGCAGATACAGCTAACTGTGGTGGCACAACTTGATCAGCACTCACCGGGGCAGTTGTTGTTGTACATATAACAAACTGCTTTGAGCCTCTGTATAGTCTCACTCGACCATTGTAAAATTGGCACAACTGGGCCCCATTCAGTTGTATATTAGGAAATAGTTTACAGCCAGCTAAGACTGGCCATGTAGCTCCCTCATTGCTGACGGGTCTAATATTTTTTAAAACATGTGGTAGGGCACCTTGGAACCAATTTTTATGTTTCTCAAATATTAATTGTTTTTCTAAATCTTTATAAGGCAGCTTCAGTGCATGTATGGAATGTTTGTATTAGCAATAACTTTTGTGCAAAATACTTAAATTTTGTAAGCACTGTGAGCGTCAACCTCAAAGGTAACATCTCCAACCCATTAGGTAGCCCATGTAATGTTAAGTGTGCTATAAGAGCAGGTCTGTAATTAGCAGAATGTTTACTGTATTTGGCATTCTAATGAATAGAAATTTTCTATAGTGGGGTCTCCTTTTAAATGTTCAACTTTGAACAACCTACAGACAAATGTAGGTACTTCCGAAAAATGCTGAGGAGTATTTAATACTTAAACCCACATATGTCTTTGTTTTAAAGTGAAGAGGGGACCTTGGGCACACAAGAGAACTCCTCAGGAGAACTGTTAAATACTTACCTGACCTATAAATGTTGGTGGCACCATGTTATACAATTCCCACTAAATGGAAGTGCTGCGTAGTAGGATGGCAGAACTTCAGGATGATAGGACTGAGGCCATCAACACCATCAGTAACTGCTGACCCAACTCCTAGTTAGCTCACAGTGCCTCACCTGAATCCCCAACCTCAGACATAACACTTTGACTACCATGTCCAGGGTAAGTACAAAGACATGAATTACAGTTTTCAAACATTTATTGCAACAGTCATATTCTTGCATAGATAGAGCGGGTGAAACAAAAAATTGTAGACAGCAATACTAACATGGTAAAAAGAATAAATAGTCCAACCATTGTGATCCTAGATCTAAATCGTCCTACCTAGCGCTATATACAATCTGAAATTGTAGCGGTTATACCTGCTCCCTGTACCTGATCTAGGAGAATAGCCTGAGACCCCCATACCTGGAAAGCTGAGCCAAGGTGCCTGTCTAGAATAGAATTGGCAATTGTTAGCCAGATGAAAGATCAGCAGAGTTGCATGTCAAATACAGCATTCAATGCAGGAAAGTAGTGTCTGGAGTGTGCCTGGGCTGGAGTGGGGCAGTGCATATAATCAAAACTACCTTTTGTAGAGGCACAACCCTCTAGAAATTAGAAGCAGTCTCCAAATGGGCAACTCAAGCACTAGGATATCATGTTCTGTGTTCCTAGCCTTGAACAGCCTGTACAGATTACATGCCAACAAAAGCTAATTGAAAAGAAACCGCATGTATACTGTCTTCATGGAATACTATTGTGCAAACATAAAGCATGTTGCTAAAACATGTCAAATGTAGAATATAGAATATAGAATAAAGCTAAAATGGAGAACCAGTGTGGGCCCAAGAAGGCCTCACAATAAAATGACCATATGGACAGTGCTCAGGAAAGTAATTAACTTTAAAGAGCCCATCCTGTCATAGGCGGATGTAACTAGCACCTCAGTCGATCTCCTTTGTCCCTCTAGTTAGCCAGGCCCTCATCCCAGTGAAAGAGGAGCTGCTCAGAACTGGTTTTACGTAACTACTGAGGAAGGGTTGTTTATTTCCCTTGGCACACCTCTAGGGTGGGAACAAAAGCTGTGTACGGAGAAAAAAGGTTCTGCCAATTTGTATTCAGGTAGAGAGGGACACTGTAGGCAGATGGAAATGTTGCAAAAGCCTGTAGGGTTTCTCCTGGAAACATTTTACCTGTTGGCTATTCCAGAAGTCCACGTTTTAGTGCCAGGCATAAATGTGGAACTCTTCAGACCAATACTGGACCTGTGGAAGACAGAAGATGGACTGCACCTGTTGACGAGACTGGTGAGGAGCCCTTAAAAGATAGACCTGCTACCATTTGTACCTTCAACAAAAAAGTAGACTCCAAGGGTTAGTTGGCTGACCTCGAGTTAAGCTATTTGGATACAACCAGTTGCTACAAGCTCAAATCGTAAAGAACCCAGCTGACCAGTTCTAATTCACCTGCCCTGACCCAGCTGGTGACTTCTCCTTAAGTGATTCATGACCTTCAAGTGCTGTAACAGAGGCCAAGGGGCCCCTTGGATGTGCCAAAGTGGACTTCCAAACATTTTGGTTCCAAAGACCTCAGGAAGACCGGGACAATCCTGGCAAGTCAATGTGACAAAGGAGCATTGCAGCTAGGCCAAACATTCAGATTGCAAATGCTCAGAGCTTTTCCCCATCAGAGAGAGGCAATATGGCCTCATGGAGCCCTGCCTAGATACAATGTGAAGCCTTGCCCCACTGGAGGAATCCAAGCTCTATTGAATTAATCAATCATATTTGATTTCCGCTTGAAAAAACATAATACAACAATTACAATTTTTAAATTACTGTTAAAAGTGCAATCATTCAAACATTTATATTGGGGAGGAGCAGCAAAATGTATTGTAAAATTGCAATTAGTGCCTTATATTATTTTTATGTGCCATAAAAAGTGTGATTAGTGCCAAATTGTAATTGTAATGTATTTATATAGCGCTTACTACTACTGGCGAGGCTTGAAGCACCTTTTGGCTAGTAGCACGCTACTCCAGAATGCAAAGGATTAGTGGTGGATGGGTATAGGGAAATATGAGTTAATTTGAGCAGTGGACATTAGTCTGTTAGTTGGATTGAACAGAATAATGGGGTGATAGAAAAGGGAAGACTCTAGAAAGTGAGATCATAGTAGTAAGAAGAGGTTTGGGTGAGTAAAAAGAGAGATGGAGGAGGGAAGAGTCTGTAGAAAGGGAATAGGGAGATCGTAGCAGTAAAATGAGTTTTGGGATGAATCAAAGGAGACATACATGAGGGAAGAATTGAGTAGGGTTGTTTGGGAGATACTAGTAGTGAGCTGAGATTTGAGGTGAGTCAGGAAGGATAGAGAAGGGAAGAATCTAGGAAGGGTTATTTTAGAGATCATAGTAGTAGAATGAGTTTTGGGATGAGTGAGAGAGTTGAGATAGAGTATAGATTGAGAGAGCTATAGGGTGAGACAGACTACTGCATTGGAGAGAGTGATATCTTTTTTTTTACAGTAGGAGTAAAGTAATACATATTTAGATACATGATTAAATAGAAAAGTAATACATGTATAAGAAAGATAACATTGAAATGTAAAGTTGTATTGTATAAATATAGACTTTTAAGTGTTGCAGTATTTGAAGGTAATTTCTTTGTGTATTTTTTAATAACGCAATGCTTTTTTTTACTTATTGTGTATTTTCCTCAGCATTTCAATAGTGCAGTGCTTGTGCATAAACAATTATAATACTTACCTATTGTGATAGATGAATAAAACGGAGACTCATAAGCATCTAATCAAACATATATAAAAATATATAGAAACTATACAATGACCTATTAACGTGTTAAACATAAAATTATATATATATGATATATATATATATATGAAGACATATATATATATATATATATATATATATATTCCCTTAAAAAAACAAAGGTTACAGGGACGTTATATTTAGGTTCTGAATTTACTCGCACAAAACCAAGGAAATTCAGCAGTTATAGTTAGTTAATTCAAGTTTCTATTACTCGTGATAACTATACCACATGCCTCATCCAAGCGTAGTTTTTTCTTCAATAAACTAACTTCTAATTGTTTCATTGATATTTTTATTGACTTTAGAATAGTTGTCATGAGTGATGTAATATCTTGGGTAATTAGCAGTGCATGGCGAGAGATGAGTTATATTGTATTCTGATGTTCCAGTGGTGCAGTGTGCCACTAGGGCATCATCAATAAGGCCCTGGGTATGAGAGTGTCTGTCTGTGTGTGAGAGTGGTTGTGAGTGGGTGTATGTGGTTGCGAGAGAGGGTGTGAGAGTGTCTGGGTGTGAGATTAAGTGTAGGAGGGTGTCTCAATGTGTGACAGTGGGCGTGAGATTGTCTTTGTGAGTGGATGGGTCTGTGAGTGTATGTTTGAGAGTCTAAGTAGGTCTGTGAGTGGGTGCGTGAATGTCTGAGAGGGTCTGTGAGTGGATGTGTGAGTCTCTGAATGGGTCTGTGAGTGGGTGCATGAGTCTGAATGAGTGCCTGCATGCGTCTCTGTTGGAAAGTGGATTATTGATAAGGGCAGGTAACTACCTACACTTAGCAATAGGCCACTAACCCCCACTAACCCTCACTAGGTCCAGTTAGGTCTTAATAAATGAACCTCAGCTTAACCCTTGGTAGCTTGGCAACGAGCAACAAGGCTTAACTTAGGAAACAACAAATTGTGTAAAGCATTCAAGAATCACAAAACAGCAAGAAAATTAAACACAGGAAACAGTTTAAAAATCCCAAACCAATTTCTAAAAATAAGAAATATTTTTGACACAAAAATGAATAAAATCTAATAAGGGGAACTGGAGATATGAATGTTTAAAGAATAAATGTTTGTTAGTTCTTCAAAACTAAAAGTGCCACTCAGGATATCTGGTCGCACCTCGACCGGGGCAAAGTCAAAGTTTAAGGCTGACCGCAATGGAGCTCTGCTCTGCTGCAGCACGCGGGAGGCCTCGGTCAAAAGATTACCTTCAGACTTAGGCCCTCATTTGGACCTCAGCGGTCTTTTTTCAAGGCTGCTGAGGTTCCGTCGGGCCGAAGACCGCCATGCAGGCGGTCTCCCGCCCAGCGTATTATGACTGCTGGCAGCCCTCTGCCCTTTTTCTGACGGAGAGCAACCAGCAGCCATACTGGAGGTCGGCAGTGAAGTGGAGGCTGCTCCACCTCCATGCCACCGCATCAGAACACCGCCCACCGAATCACAACCCAGGTTTCGGCGTGGTGGTGCTCTGGTGATGGGGTGCTGGCGGTGGAGCAGCCCCCATGGATCCCGTTCCCTCCCAGAGGATCACCGGACCAGGTAAGGTGATTGTCCATTAGGGGAGGGGAGTGGGAGGGGGTTGTGTGGTGTGTGCGTGCATGGGGATGTGCTTGTGAGTGTGTAGAGGGGTTGTGTGAGTACGTGTATGCATGCGGTGGGTGTATTGTGTGTATGGGAAATGTGCTGAATGTCTGTGTGCATGTATGTGTGCATGTATGGGTGCGTGTATGTGTATGAGTGGTGTGAGCGTTCCTGTAGAGGGGTGTGGGGGGCATGTGTGTGTGTTTCTGGTGGGGTGGGGGGTCCTACCACCTTTGCAGGGTAGTAGGGGGGTTGTGGGGTGTTGGGGGAGGACTCTAGGGAGGGGGAGGGAGGTGGGGAGACCCCAATCAGTGCCAGGGAACGTATTCCCTGGCACTGATAGTGCCTACCACCATGGATTTCGTGGCACTACAAAACCCCATGAAACCGCCGGCGGTCTAGTGACAGCCACCGCGTTGTAGACCGAAGTCTCCAGCCCAGCGGTTGTTACCACCCTGGCGGGTGGAGTGTAAAAGTGGCTGTTTGGCATGGCGGTAACCACCATGGTCAAAATCCCATTTTTTCACGCCGGCCTGTTGCCGGTATTACCACCACTTTTACTCCGACCGCCAGGGTTGTAATGAGGCCCTTAGTCTTTTTCTGGAAGATTTTCTCAGCAAGACGAAGTCACCAAATCCCTGATGTCATCTCCAGATACGCGTCAAAGGAGACTTCAATGAAGAATTCTACCTTCGGACTTAGACGTTTTTTAAGGATGGAAATCTTCATCCGGGCCAAGGCTGAATCTTTATCCGACGTCCCTGGAGTCCTTGTCAGATATGCTGCGCGGGAAGTCCCGGTCAACTTTTTACATATTGACTTTGTCACTTTTTTTGGAGCTTTTTCCTTTTGACGCTTGTCGACCTTCCACAACAAGCCGATTTCGATGCAAGGTTGTCAGATCACCTTTCAAGGAGCCCCCAGAGAAATCCTGGAAGTCTGGGGCTAAGGAGCTTATCAGTGGGACGGACCTGCAAGACAGGCCAGGTCGTGGTTGAGGCCCGCCAGCTTGACTCACAATGGTGGGTCGGTCTCTTCATGGAGCTTTTTTCCAAAAGTTCTCCAAAGTTACCCAAATTTCTGGATCTTCTTCCAGAAGGTCTTTGAATGTCCTTTAGGAGCCCATAGATCATCCCAAGGTTCCAGAAGCTCTGGGTTGCTCCTTGAGGGTTAGGACTCCAACTCTCAGAGTGCACCTGGTTCAAATCCAGAAATGACCACTAGCCACTGGTCAGCTCATCACGTCCTTCAGGTCTTGATTCAGGGGACTCTGGTTAGCTATTTTTTGCCTGTATCAAGCAGGCAAAGTGCTTTTAGTGGTGAAGCCCAGGTGTGCAACTGGTGCAGTCCTTTACAGTGCAGTGTCCAGGTGCAGGTCAGGGGTCCAGCAGGGCAGTCCTTCTTCTTCTGATGTTGTTCCTTGTAGGGATCAGAGGTGTGGGTACAGTTCTGCCAAATTTATCCTTGTCCTTATCTTTGCTCCTGGGGTGAGAAGCAAGGGGACAGCTGTCCAATTAGAGGCAGACCACCGCCCTATTTGATGAACACTTCCTGGGAAGTGTGGCAAAATCAATCCAGGGAGCAACATTCTTTAAAAATCCAAAATGGTTGAAACTGAATTTTGGAAGTTAGGTCTGCCTGAGCCCACCCACTGGTGTAGCTAAAAATCCTTAACACACCCCTTTCCTGCCCTCTCTTAATTTAATCAAGAGGGCACCTGGTTGTCTGGGTTTGCAGGAAATGGGGGAGGTCATGAGCTGCCTCAAATGTCTTTGAAGACTAGTTTGGCTGCTTTTCCCCCATCCTATTTCACCATCTCGTGAGGCAGATCTCCTCCCTCAGCACATTCTTTGTCTTCAGCCCAGGCCACTTCACACCTCAACAAGGCAGCCTAGCCAGGCTGCAGAGGCCGGCCAATCAGAGAAGGGCACTACAGAGATGAAGTTGGCAACTTTCAGGTAGAGTTCTAAAACTCTTTCCCTGAACTAGTTCTATGAAATTCAACAATGGCAAGTTGTTGCCTTTGGTATAACAATCAGTTTGATACCAAACTTGAAATATCTAGCGCCTGTTGGGACTTTATTAATCAAAATAAAGTCTCCTCATTTTAGCCAATGGAGCCCTTTCACTACAGTCAGAGCAAAACTAATTTGGCTATTTTAAATAACCCAGGTTTATCAAACAATTTTTACAAGGTCCCTGCTTATAGTTACATAGCACCCAGCCCTGGGGGCACTTAGGGCACACCTGAGGGTTGACTTATATGTAAAAAGGTAGTTTAAAACTTTGGAAGTCTAAACCTACATGCCCTACCATATACTAGGGACATATGGGTAGGTTGATACTGCCTATTATAATTAGCCTAATTTGCATATCCACTTTACACAGAGCACTGGCCCTGGGACTGGTAAGCAGTACCCAGGGTACAGACAAGAGTCAGTAACCACCAGTATCTGTCCAAAAAGTTTGGGGGTGACCAGAGCAAAATGGAGGACTTTCCTACAGCTTCCACAGCTTAGAACAAAATATCTATCCAAGTTCTTTCTGCCTCCTTGGGTAAACGTAGGGTGTGTATTCTACACTACAGCTGTGCAATGTATCACAAGGAAATGTCCCAAGTGACCTTTGCATGTTTTGGAAGCATGGTTGTTCCTGATGCCCGTTTCTCTAAAATTCGGTACTAACATGAATCCTCCCTTAGAGAGGCCAGCAGGACTACAAAGACGTAAATCTCCATCAAACCAGAATCCTTCCTTTTATCTATACAAAGTAAGTGCTTCCTTGTTGAATATGCCATAGAAATCGGCAGGAAACACACTAGGAGGCCCTCTGGGGTGTCTTCGTAGTCTCGGTGGCCTCTCATTAGGAGCATTGATGTTATCACAGAATTCTGGAGCAAGACACATGAGGGGCAATCACGTTGCCAAACTCACATAAGGTCGCTAGAGACATTTCCTCGTGGTCCATTAAGCAGCTGTAGTTTAGAGTACACACATTTACCCAATAAGGTAGCACTTGCTAACTAACGAGTAGAAAGTACTCCAGTTGGGTAGAAATTTGTGCAAAACTGTGGACTCTTGTTGGATAAAAGTGCAGGTGAGCTTCTGTTCTGGCCATAATGCTCATTTCACAGAAATTAAACACTTGGTACGTGGCAGGCACAGCAGTTAAAGCTCTACTTCCAGAAAGGACAAGTGATCCTAACTCCTGTACTTGGTGCACAGCCCCCTCCCAGGGCTCATCTTGCACTGGGGTACCCCATTCCCTGTGGCCCAGCCTTCAGTAAATGGAGGAGAGACCCCCTCCTCCGGCCAATTTAAGCACTGGGGATCCCATCCTCGTGGCCAAAGCATCTCTCCTGGGTGCCCTCCGTGGCACCCAGTGTGCAATGGAACCGAGGGGGAACCTCAAGGCACCTGTGGTCCCAGCAGTTCCCCCCCCTCCTGCAGCAGCCGGCATGCTCTCACACACAGGGAGCTGCTAACCATGCAGTTACCTGTCTGTGAGGCCAATTGTTTACTTTGTTTCCCTGCCCGCTTGTCCGCATGCAGGGTAAACAGAGGAAACCTCCACTCCTAGCAAGCAAGAGCTGTTTGGCAGTTCTCACTTCCTGGGAGTGGAGTTCTGATTGTTCTAACTTGGCAGAAGCTGTCAAAGCTCTTACTTCAGAGCAAACAGCTATGTCCCAGAAATTAGCCCCTCAGGACACAGCAGGAGCCAGTTGTCCCCAGAGCCTTGTCTAGTTCCATCAGGAGGGCCCCTTCATTCTTACAATTCAGCCCAAAGGAGGTGGCAGTCCCCAGGGCTGCAGAGGGAAGGGGTCGCAGGAACCCGCTTATAGAAATAAGGCATTTTGTCCCAGGCAAGTGGCTGTCCCCAAGGCACAGGGGCCCTGCCCTACCCCCAATCTATTGGATTTAATCCCCAGGGAGGTGGCAGTCCCTTGGGCACAGTAAAAAAAGGCATTTTGCTCCAATGAGGACACAGGGGGCCATGCAGCCCCCCCATTCTATGCAAACTAAGCCCTGAGTAGGTGACAGTCTCCGGTGCATAAATAAGCCCTAAAAGGAGAGTCCTTGCTCTACCTTCCTTTATTTTTACCATGCACTCAGGACCTGGCCCACCCAGATGATTTTTTAAAACATGCAAGGGAGACTGCATAAAAAAAAAGAAAATTGCCACAGATTTATGACCCCCTTAAGAATTCACTGCAAACATTTTCAGAAAGTGAATTTCTGGCCTCGTGGGGCTCCCTCTGGGATCGTAGCACCAGAGCTAAGGGGTCAGAGTGTCCCTACCCTGGCCGCTTTTCTTTTTCTTAATCTTTTTTTTCTGGGACTCAGCTGAAGCCAACTTCCAAGATGGCTGCCAACACTACCTGGTTAAATTATTGGCAGACAATCAGATCTTAGCACAAGATGGAGAGGATTCACGAAGCCTTTGCACTTATAGATATACAAAGATTTTTTTTCTTTAATTACTCTTCAACTACTGAACAGATGTACACCAAAGAACAAAAAGTGTAATCTGTGTACTGAAAGCTAGTGTCTGCCAAATTTGGTGTAATTCCATCCAGTGGTTCAGGCTGTAGTTGTGTTCAAAGCCCCTATGGGAATTAACATGGGAAATGTACTTTTTTTTACCCCACTCTTTTTCTCGGACCCTGCTTGATGGATCACCCCAAAACTTTAAATGCGCAACAAGAATCACCGGCACACTTTTTCGGGAACATTTTGTGAAGACTTGTCAAACGGTGCTCAAAATATAGACTAGTCCAAAAATGCTTTTTCAATGGAAATATGGTCCTAACTATAACTACTTACTGGCGACCACAAGTATATTTTATATATATATATGTATACACTATTTTATTTTTATAGGGAGCTTTGATATTACCTTATCATTAATGAAGTCCTGATTGGTCTTATTCTGCACCGTCACCATCTCCAATTATTTTAAGAAGATGAATCTGTCAATACAGACATCCCTCACCCTGCCACAAATTTGTCAAAACTGCAGGTGAAAGTAAAATTACTGGTCAACCTTGAACTTGAATAGTTCACAACCTATAGTTGATGGTCAAATTTCCATTGCGGCGGTTCAGGCAGTTAAATAATTTGTTTCCAACAATCCCACCAAGCTGTAATATCAACTCTCCCAAATGGGACATTGGACATTTTTTGTCAATGGTAACGAACATTATAGCGAGACAGCAGCACTATTACAGGAATAACAAGGAGGTTGTGAGTCTGTCTTTCATTGCTGCTGTTTAAATTCTCCAATGGGAAAAGCATGTGTCGCACTTTGAAATGACAAAATATGTCTGTGTCAGTTGTAATACACATGCATTGATAAAGGCAGTAGGCCGAAACACGTCTGCATGGATCAACATTAAAACTGAAGGAACATCCAGTGAGTGCTCAACTTGGTTTTGTTTGTAGAAGTAATGTGAGTCCTAACCTCACGCGTTAAAGCACCCTCCCGAATGAGCTCGGCAGCTTGGTGGGATTGTAGGAAACAAATATATATATCCTCACCTCTTCACGGTCAGAGTAACAAGCCACTCTGGATTTGGTTTAGTAACCACATAGTTGATTTCTTTTATGGCAAGACAAGACATGTTAAGACCTCACACTGGGTCTTGATCACGTAGCTATCAGTCCGTTTTCCATGAAATTAAACAAGATGTCAATGCATCCCACTCAACGTAACCAAGGAAATAGTGAAAAGGCTTTAAATTACAATCCCTTTCTAGGTCAAACCGGCAACATTTCATCTTTACCCCATTTAACACAAATGTTTGAAATCGACCCATAAGACTGTGAACACCTCACTTCTTGTACAAAAAATATATACAATACTAAGTTTTCTTGACCATGATAAATCATATCACTAAAATATGTTCTTTTAGGGATATGTCAGTCAATCGTCATTTCAGTTCTTAATCATTAACTAATAACACCTACCGGAATGTCTTAACCAGTGTACGTTTTCAAAGCCTTTTTTTCCCATCAGCTGGTTAGCACTGTATGGTTTGTCACACTTTAATCTTCATATCATGGTATAGTACCATCTTCCTACTTCAATTGCCAACGTTGTTGTGCCTATTTCTTAAATTCATCATAATTCCCCCTAGCGGACTTACTCGAAAATTACATTTGGTTCACTTTCTTTATTTTTTGCTGTCTGTATCCGTACATAATATTTACATTTGTTAAGCAGGCCTAAAGAGTATCTATATATTTAGATATATACAACTAATCAAATTATAAATGTTTACATACACAGTAATATCCTGCGCATTACAGTTTGAGTACAATGGTTACTTGGGAAAGAGCCAGAAGAGTAGTCTTCTGCAGATAAGATAGTTATCCGTGGATCTTATATTTGGGGGTGTACCACAGGTGTACCCCCTATTATGTTTTTCTTGTTTGATGGGGTTTTGAGGCAAGGTGCCAATCTTAAGTGGCGGTTCCTTTGAATGTATTTGGTGATTTTATTTGTGATGAAAGGAGGTCCCGGTCCATGGATCTTCTGGCAGCCGGTAACCAATGTAGGGCCCACAAGGCAGGAGAGAAGTGGGCTTGTGGCTTTACATGTAGGAGCAGTCTGGTAGCAGAGCTCTGAATCTGTTGTAGTCTTTTCATAGTTGATAGCGATGCTCTGTGGTAGAGGCCATTAGCATAATCCAGATTAGACAGTACAAGAGAGGTAGTAGCCTGGACCTTGTATGGAAATCCCAGGTGGGTGAAGATGTGTTGCAGAGTTTTCATGCAGATGAAGCCTGATCTTTATAATTTGTCCACTTGGGCATTTACTGTTACTTGGAGTCCATAGTAATTCCAATGTTTCTTACCTCCTTAGATACTTTAGGAGGCCCTCCAAGATCGTCAGGCCAGGCACAGAGGGGGGGTCAAAAAATGTCCAATTGCCACATGTGAGTATTCCCCTTTTGAAAGCATTCAGTTTGAGATTGATCCATGTCATCCACCGATCAGTTTAAGTAGTATTTGTGTCATCTGCATAGTTGTAACATTGATTAATCATTGCTGGTAATGACTCCTGGTAGATGTTGAGATGATTGAGCCTTGAGGGACCCCTGCTTTTGTGAAGTATGGATTGGTTGAGAAAGGGAGATTCTGGATGACATTTGTTCTGTTTTGAAGGTAGGATGTAATCCAGTCAAGAGCTGACCCCTCTATGCTAGCTTCGTAGAGTCTTTGAATCAGGGTGTCATGACCAACTGTGTCAAAGGCACCTGTGAGGTCCAAGAGAAGTAGTGCAACAACTCCATTGCACTCTACTGTGTTTGTAAGCACATCCAGGTTGGGGGTAGAGGCAGATTCTGTGCCTCTTCCTGGACAGAATCCAGTTCAGTAGTGTGAAAGTATGGAGTTCTCTTCAATAAATTGTGACATCTGGGCAATTGCAGATCTTTCTATTAGTTTGCACTGGAAAGGTCCTTTGTAATTGGCCTGTAGTTGTTGGGGTCATGCCGGTCCAGGTTGTTGTCTTTCTTGATGGGCCTAGGGGTGTCTTTTTTAGGTCTTCTGGAAAGATTCCCGTACTTAAAGAATTATTGATGATTCTTCTTACTGGTGTGACAGCAGAGGTAGAAATAAGAAACTGTGTGGTGGACAAGGGTCAGCAGGGCAGCTAGAAGGCCTGCCTGCTTTGACCACATCCACACATTTACTTTGTGATTTGTTTGAAGGAATTCAGAGGCTGGATCGGCTCACTCTTCAAGGGAAATTTTGAAAATGAGTTTGCTGCTGGTGGCTTCCCTTTGTTTTAAATAGGAGTCTGGGGTGTCTGCTTTGGTTGTTTGATGATTTGTTAGTTCGTCTGTGCATTCTTGAGCAATGGGATGAGTTCATTCCGTGCATTTAAGTTTACAAAACTTAGCGAGAATTTTACAAAATTAATACTTTGCACATTTAGCATTTTGAATTCTGTCTGAATAGTACCTTTTTTAGGTTTGTTGATTTGTATATCCTGTTACGTTTGTGTATGTGAAGTATGTATTGATTGCTGTTTGGTTTGAACCAGGTCCGTTGCAGCCTTCAGATTTGTTGTTTTACCTTTTTTAGTTCTGTATTTCCCAAGGAGCTTGTTTTCTTTTGTTCTGTTTTGTTTTTCTTCTTGGTATTAGGATATTGAAAGCTTTCTGAAGCCACTCATAAAGTTTTGGAATGGAATTTATTGTGTCTAGTTCTGTGTTGGTTGTTAGTTGTGTTTTCTAAGTATGCACAATGAAGTTTGTTTCATGGTCAATAGGTGGATGCATGTAAAGTGGCCTTGGGTGTGTTGATTTGTGGTGTTTTATGTTGGAAAGCTACCAAATGGTAGCCTGACCATGTGATTGGAGTAATCCTTTGAAAGGTAACTAGTTCTGGATTTACATAAATCACATCTAGGATGTGTCCCGCATCGTGTATGAGTTTATATACAATCTGATGTATGTTCATTGTGACTAGGCCATTGTTGATGGTTTTGGATGGGGAATATTGGGTTTATCAAACCAAATGTTTAGAGCCCCAGTAATGCATGGAAGTGTAGTATTGGAAGGTTTGAAACTGTGTCTAGAAACGTGTCTGGGAATGCTGCATTGCTAGGTAGTGGTCTGTAAAGGAGGAGGAATTTTCAAGAGGAGTTGGTGTAGGGTTTCATCTGGTGAGGAGGTCCTCACAACCTTGCAAGGAAATGTGGTCAGTTTTGGTGAAATGTGAACCATGTCATCTTGCAACCAAGGTTCAGTTCTGAAGCATATGTCATGTTGATATGGTGCTTATTCTTAAAGAGTGATCAAGCATTCATTAGAGATTGTGTTTTGGTGGTGGAGTGACTTTGTTTTGTCTGAGAGTGAACAGTATATTTTTAACTTGTAGCAGGTGTGTCATTAGTGCTGGTGTTAACTGTATGAGCGTCGCAATAGTGTTATTTGTTTATATAGTGTTCCTTGTCCAGCAAGCTTAGAAGGCATTTTGTTGGGTCTGAATGTATTGCTGATGGAGATGGTGGTTAAGAGTGAGATAGCCACACACACACACACATACACACACACACACAAACACACATACACACACACAGTAAAACAATGACAACACCATAAAAGACTCCACACCAGTTTAGAAAAAAAGAGACAATTTATTGGAGTGAAACAAGACGAAAATGAAAAAAGTCCCTAGCAGTCAAAGGTTACTTGAGTTGCGAAGGGCCAGTGCAAATCCGAAGTTCAGGCCACCCACATTGGAGGGTAGGCTGGCTACAGAACCCCCGCAGGGTCCACTGAAACAGTACCTTTGAGAGAGCAAAGCATCAACCTTGAGGGTACGTTGCGTCTGTTCCAGTTCACGTAGTCGGGTCCCGGATCACCATCAAACTCTTTTGAAGTGAATGGGATGCACCATTGTCAAGCCACACATAGCATCATCGTCGTGCTGCTCAGACTGTGAATCTGCTATCATCGAAAGGCCTCTGCATCAGCGTCGAAGGAGCGTTGCAGCGGAATGTTTCACATACTCAGAGCGATGAGTAATTTTTTACAGAAATCAGCAGCAGATCAATCTCTGAGGCCCAGGTCATGAGAGGGCACCTTAGGCAAGGATATGACTCATAGATAGTAGTGTCCAGCAGCACCAGGAAAGTGGTAGGCAGTATTTGATGTGCCTGAGACTGTAGAAGATATGGGGCAAGTCAGCAAGCCCTTAGAGTCAGTCTGGGTTCAGCAAGATGAGTCTAGCCCTTGTCCTCAGCAAGGGAGACATTATCAAACCGCAGGGCAGATAGGCAAAGCAGAGAAGCAGTTTCTTGGAACAGTCAGTCTAGGCACGGTGGCAATCCATACAGTGCAACAGTCTTTACTCCAGCAGAGTTCTTCCCAAGTCTAGAAGTGTACTGATGTGGCATGGTTAGGGACCAGGTACTTATACCCAAATGTGCCTTTGAAGTTGGGGTGACTTCAAAGCAGCTCCTTGAATTGCACAGGCCCCCCTTTCATCCCAGTTCTGGCTCCAGACTGCCAGTAGGTGGTAATCGGCCATTTGTGTGGAAACAGGCACTTCCCTATTGAAGTGTAAGTGTTAGCTTCCTCCACCCAGGAAGGCCAATCAGAATGCAGATGAGTCCTCTGTCACACTCACCCTTCCTGTGTTCGTGGCTGTCACCTTGCTCATATGTGTATTGGAGTCAGACTGTAAGGTACACAGTAAGATTGTGAAATGCCCACTTTCTAAATGCAACACTTCTAAAATAATAATGTTAAATCCAACTTTACTAGAAAATCGGATTTATGATTACCATTACAATGATATGAAACAAGACAAAACTACTCCTTTCTGATCAGGAATTACAGCTTAAAAGTATATTTAGGAATTCCCAATGCCAGCCTATGAGAAGAGTAAGACTCACAGTAGTGAAACATGTCTTTGGGAGTTTTAGACTACCAGGACATGTACACGGCCTGCCTTTTACTCACAGAGCACCCTGACCTATGGGTCACTTAGGTCCTACCTTTGGGGTGCCTTGTATGTAATAAAAGGGGAGTTTAAAGCTTGGCAAGAGGTTTTAAAACCCAAGTCGAAGTGGCAGTGAAAAAGCACACATAGACCCTGCAATGACAGGGTTGAGACAGGTTTTTAAAGGCTACTTTTGTGGGTGGCACATCAGTGCTGCATGCCCACTAGTAGCATTTAATTTACAGGAACCTGGGTATATGCTATACCACTTCACAAGGGACTTGCAAGTAAATTAAATATGCCTATTGTGTATACACCAATGTTACCATGTTTTAGGGAGAACACATGCACTTTAGCAGTGGCAAAATGATCAGAGTTCTAAGGCCAACAAAATGATACAGCGAAAACAGGAGGAAAAGGGCAAAATATCTGTGAGGAAGGTGATGCAATGGTGGTCAGCCAATTTACAGGGCAGGATAGATTCAATTTATATGGTGTTCCCTTTTGCAATGGTTAACACTAAAGTGGCCCCTTTGCTAGGGGTAGAACTGTTGCAGGCTTGGATAAGGTTTAGGTCATGAAGGAAGGATTTGAACTTTTCACCAGAGGGTTTTTGGACTTATTCCAATGAATGTTGAAGTTGCCATGAAAAATCGTGTTGTCATGCTCTTCATTATTGGAGGAGATGATCTCTTTCAAGAATGAATGGTTATTTTCAGGAGGGTGGTAAATTGTTTGGAGAGAGCATGAAAAGTTGTCATTGGTAATAATGTTAATCCTAAGGTATTCGCATGAGGGCAGTGAAAGAGAATGTGTTTGATTCATAGATAGAGTGAACCTGTGGAAACAAGCTAGGCCACCCCCGGGCCAGCCTGAATGATCTAGTCTGATAATGTTGTGACTCGGATGAACTACAATGTTGAGGATTGGAGATGAGGCTTTGTTCAGCCACCTTTCAGTAAGTATAAGGATGTCAAGGTTGAGATTAAGTAAAAGATGGCAAATGAAAGCGGCATGTTTCACTGCTGAGCAGCAATTAAGGAACGCATGTTTGAGGAATGTTTTGGTGGTAATCTTAGAAATATGTGAGATGGGTACTTTTTGAGGTTTGTAGTATTAAAGTACCTGGAGCTGAGGCAGTGTTCCCTGATAGGGTGAGCGATAAAAGTCTGAATTTTTCCAGTAGATATAACCTGCAGTCTCAGAGTCATTAAAGACCACCTGCATCTCTTCTGGTACTGCTGAACTCTGCCATCTGTGAATCCTACCCTTGACTGAGGTGCCCACTCCAGTCCTGGGCCTCAGATGTGGGTTCTGCAGCAGATTTCTGCAAAAACCGATGCATTGCCCCGAGTGTGTAGAAATTCCGGTGCATTGCTCCTTCAACGCTAAGGCTGTTCGACAGCGGATTTACAGCCTGCACGGCCCAAAGACAATGCTCTGTGAGGTTGGACGACAACACATCACATTCACTTTGACGCTGACGTGTGACCCGACTGCAAGGGTCAGAACCAACACATCATGCCCTCAATGTCAATGCTTTGCTACATCAGAGGTACTGTTTCAGTGGACCCTGCATGGGTTCTGTAGTAAGCCTACTTTCCATCTTGGTCAGCCTGAACTTTGGATTTGCACCAGTCGCTTGCGTCCTCAAGTAACCTTTTGACCGCTAGTGACTTCTAAGAACTATCTTTGATTAAATCTTTAAAAATTAATATCTTAACTTCAGCTGATTGGATTTTTGTTGTTTTGGTCTTGTTTTACTCAGATAAGAATTTTCAATTTTTCTAAACTGGTGTGGAGTCTTTTTGTGGTGTCTTCATTGTGTTAATGTGTATGTTGCACATTGTCCCTTAAGTTAAGCTGGCCTGCTCTGTGCCAAGCTACTAGAGGATGAGCACAAGTTAATTTAGGATTTGTGTCTGACTTACCCTGACTAGGATTGTGATCTCTACTTGGACTGGTGCATACCTCTGCCAACTAGAGACCCAATTTTTAACATTGGTGATCAGCGGTGAGGAAAGGACTTGTGTTTCTGCAATACCACATAGTAACTCACTGTTCACTGCAAATCTATATGTAAGACCAATTCAAACCCATTTAAAAAATTTTGCTCTGTCCTTTGCTAATTGGAATTTTTAATTTTTTAAGTTCTTCCTGATTTACTTTTTGATTTTTCTGCCAAATCATTCCTCTCACTGGTGAGCCAACACATCAGGAAATTCCGGTTGGGAGCCTTTGCTTGTTGGGATAAGCATCCTCAAAGATTCAGGTAATAATCCAGCTTCGGGGTTGCTTGAGGTAGGCACCACCACTGAGGCAGGGCACTGATGGGAAGTGATCCCAAGCTGTCAGTGGCTGAAGTTTCCTGAAAGGAACAGATGTCTTGTTTTGAATAAATACAATCTAATCTTTGTCCTCCTGCTTTGTCCATACCTAGGAATCGTCTTGGCAAACTTTGGGAATGTCGCTAATTTGTATAGGCATCTACTGAGAGACATTACGAAGCTGGGTCCACTGCATGTAACTTTAACTATTTTTGGTTGCTTGGACCTGATGGAAAATATATAGATGGTTACCCTGTTACGAAGCTGCTTCTTCAGGCAGATGGAATCTGAGTTTTAGAAGCTTATCTTCAGTTGGGAGGGTTACAGATGGACCACAGGCTGCTTGGAGGATGGGTTGGAAGCAAAACAAATGATTGGATGGTTGTGTGGACATTTATTTCCAGAAAGATGCTGGAGTAAGGCTCCACTCTGGCCTCAATCACTATTATGCACAAGGAAGTCCAATCTTCAGCGTGGCCATTATTTGGTGGCTTAGTTATTTGTTGCACCATGTGGTATACAGTGCTTCTTTGCTATATGGTGTAACTAAAGGGACAAGGTTTACACTTTGGAAGTGGTTGAAGGTTGTATGTTGGGGACCAGATCAAGAGCTGGCTGTTTTAAGCATGTTTTCTCTGTTGAGCATGTCATGTTTTCCCCTGATTAATAAATTGGAGTAAAGGAAATAGTGAACTCCTCATGATGTATGTCTTGACAGTATTCCTGGTGTGCCTTTGAGACATAACATCGAGTTGAGGCCCGAGATTTTGTTTCCTGGGGAGGTTTCAGTAGATTTGTGCTGTAGTTGGGGTTGGAGATGATCTGGGCAGATTCCTCATTCTGGACCTTAAGTTACTGGGATACAAAAAGGATTGTTGCAGTTCCAGCTGTACTGGTTGGCATCCAAAGGCAAGGCCACGAAAAGAGAGCTGGACAGTCTCTGTCCATGAAATTCTCATATCTTGATTTAGAGCTCATGAAGATGCTAGTGCAAGGGTACACTGTCTGTGTTAGCTCAGTGTTGATGCCATGTGGTCCTTTGACTGTAATTCCATTCTCCGTCCTGAGGTTTCTTTGGGGGCTGCAGCGCGATTGTGATAGGTCAAGTTCCGGGACTACTAGGGAAGTGGGATTAAGCTTTCTGAAAGTGGTGGCACGCTCAACACTCATTGAAGAAGGGTTTAGAGGCAACTGTGATTTTCTAATGCCCGTTTGCATTTTTTTACATGTGTATGAATTGTACATGATGTATCCCACAAAAACCCTTGGTTAGCATTGATAATGTTATTGTTAATGATTAACGTTTTATTTAAGTATGCTATAGGCAGTGTGCACTTGAGGCTTGCGGATCTTTGTTTACAGCTTGCAGATTATTTGTTTCTGTGCCAGGCTGAGGGAATCTGGAGTCATCATTTCAAACCTGTAGATCATGTGTGGACTTCGACTGCTGTATTTTGTCCCCATCTGTTTCACTTCCATGGCCAAGTGCTTTTAGCCATTTCGGTTTCTTTGTGTATGTTCTGTGTGCACTTTTAATCCTCAAACTGGGTAAATGTCTGTTCATTTTCCAAATAGGCAAATAAGATGTTCTTGCTAATATTGAAACATTTGCGACCTCGTTACTGTAACAGACAGCTCTTCTAGTTAATGGGATTTTCGAACTGGAATTGTTCTCTGAGTATGTAACTTGGTCCAAGGCCACCAGTCCTTCTTTTTGCAGTTTCATTTTTCAGCTTCAGCCAATCAATCGTTGGTAAGCAGGTGCACCTGTCTTTTTTGCCCTGATTGTGAGGTGAGATTAACCTTTACACCTTCTTCCATTGCATGCATACATCTGTCGATGCTGGTGATAGGAAACAATGACTCCAGCATCACTTTCATTAGGTTCTGAATCTGTAGTTTTGCAGATTTGGCGAATAGGTTCACAATTGCCAAGATGGGTTGTGTATGTGATGGGGACGGGTTGTGTATCTAGGCACAAAGGGCCCATTTCTGAGCTGCCTGAATTGTTGATGAAGGTGGGTGAGAACACATTTGGTGAATGGTTTGAGACCATTTCCCTGATATTATTGCCATCCAAGGGAGAGGAAAATTACTGAATTCTCAGTTTTCCTTTATTTGGTTTAGGAATCTTAGACAATGGGCCTTATAACGAGTGAGGCGGTCTATAGACCGCCACATAATAACCCTAGCGGTCAATCCGGCAGGGAACAGCCAGCTTTGACAGGATCTTGGATCCCGGTGGTCTGGTGGTGGCAGAGCTCCTAATCCACCAGGGCAGTGCTGCCCTGGGGATTACAACCTCGTTCTCTGCCAGCGGTTACATGATGGTAGCACTGCCATGAAAAGGCTGACAGGGAACAGGTGCCGGGAGCCACGGGTGGCCCTTGTACTGCCCATGCACTTGGCATGGGCAGTGCAGGAGCACCTGCAGGCTACAGCATTGCCTCTGGCTCGATTACAAGCTGCAAACAATGCTGTAGCCTATTTCCCATTTGGCTAGCGGGTGAAAACGTAGGTTCCTGCCCACTGACCTAGCAGGCAACCCGTAATTGCTCTGGAGCTATGCGGCGACCACCCTGTCGGAGTTTGTCGGATGGAGTTTTCCATCCGCCAAACTCATAATGGGACCCAATGTTGTGTGAAAAAGAATTGAAGAAGACTAATCACCATTTGAAGCTTTCCTGGGCTGCTTGCAAAGGTGTGCAGATAGCATGTTGCTGCTGTTAAGTCATCTGGTATTTTATGGCTCTCCACTGTTGTGATATTGTTTGTCTTGTATACATTTGCTACTGTACTTCCAATAGCAAAATGTTCGGGAGATTGATTGAGAATGCTGATAATAATTGTACTTTTCTTTGTTTTGCCTTTTTTCATTTAATCGGGGGCAGGGCCAATTGCTTAGGTAAAGAAGGAAGAAGACCATGGTCAGTGAGATGGTGAATTTGATTAGTTATTACATTTTTAACATATTTCCCATAGTATTTTGTTATTGGAGTAATCAATGCTGCCTGTTCATTGCTAAAGGTATATTACCTAAGTACAGAAGCAATTTCTTCACTTTTGCAGGGGTTGAATACCATGATTTGTAGGCTTCCTCTGCACTTAAACGCTGTGAGTTGTCGGGTCATTTGTTAAACTTCTGTACTGGGACTGGCAATATCAGAACCATATGTTGGTTTCCCAGAGCCCTCTTGCATGTTGCTATGTTCACTGTCGATATCAGTGGAGAACGAGATTGCTCTACCTGATGCATCATCAATTGTTGTGAAAATTTGACATATTTCATCTACAGGGTTATTCTAGCCCTGGCTATGGCTCTAGTTGCACACTAAGGGGCATATTTATACTCTTTTTGTGCAGGGTGTGCGTAATTTATTTTAACGCAAACTCCATATTTATATTTTGGCGCTAGACGTGTCTAGTGCCAAAATATTGGAGATGAAGTCATTTTCTGCCTGCGGAAAACTACCTTGCATCAATGAGATGCAAGGTAGGAGCTCCTGGGCAAAAAATGACTCCAAGGCCCTAGTGCCTTATTTATTCTCCCTGCAAAAATCATGCACGGGGGAGGAGGGGGTAAAACATTTTTTATGCCTGGGTCAGGGCAGGAATTAGGGGACCTGTAGGCCTATTTCCATGGTGGAACACCATGAAATAAGCCCACAGGTGCCCTCCCCACACCAGAGGGACAGCAGAGGATGGGGGACCCCATCTCAGGTAAGTATAGGTATGTATAGGTAAGTACAGGTAAGTATATTTTTTAAGTGCCATTGGCGGGCCCTGAAATGGGACCTCCTACATGCCACTGGGTGCAATGTCCATGCCCAGGGTAACCTGCATGGTCCCCTGTGCTGGCCATTGGGGTGTTGGGCATGACTCCTGTCTTTTCTAAGACAGGAGTCATGTGGTATGGATGATTTTGCATCAGAAAATGACTCTAGGCAGGTTAGAGTAATTTTATTTTACTCTAACCTGCCTAACGTGATTTTTTGGTGCAAAATCCTCTTCTTCCATACCGCCAGCTCCACCCGACTAACATCATAAATATGTTGCCCGGCTGGTGCATAGAAATGGTGCAAGCCAGTGCTAAACATTTTGGTGTACAGCTGCATTAGTGCAGTTTTGCACCAAAAAGTATAAATCAGGGCCTAAGTCATTAGGAGATGGAAGATGTAGGTCAACCACGTTTTTCTGTTCAGTGACAGCTATATAGGTAGGCACTCACCCTTACTCTTGCTTGATGCTGGGCAGCACATTCAGCTTTGAGATGTTAGGTTGTGCATGAATATAGAACTGTAAGAGCTAAATCTGAGATTATGAGAGAGCTGAGTACTCTTTAGGCCCGGACAGAAAACTCAGCTTCTTGACCTTTCGGGTCTCGGGTACTTCATGATACACAGAGTAGCGTGGAGTTCCCAAATTTTGCCATGTGCAATGGAGTTTGTTCGCCCATGCTAGATTTGGTTTTGGTGCTCGCTCGTGAGCCGCATCATACTCTTGGGCCACTAGCACACACAGTACTTAATGTTCAATCGTGCTGCTTCCAGCCCGCATGCAAGACTTTGTGTTTGAGCGCGCTGCTTCCACCCATGGTGGAGGCCAAAGCAGTGCTGCTCACGAATGCACCTGGTGTAGATTTTCATCTCGAGATGCATCTAGATCTAGTCAAAAATCGTTTTTTTTAGAGAATTCTCTTCTCCAATGGACCCTTCAAGTTGGTTTTAAGTGTGAGAAGTCTTTTTTTTTTAGCAATAAGAAAGTCCCGCAGAGGTCACATTTCACATGGATTTTGAGGTGGAAGGATCACTCTTTGTCTCCTGGATATACCTTTGGATTCAAGGGCTTTGTTTTTGTGATATCACACAACTAAGTTAATTTGATATTGGTGGGTGGCCTGGAGTTTAAGTATGGGCCTAGTTATTATTTATTTAGCATTTAGTTGATTTTTAATCTTCTGTGAAGGAATTTTTTTTACAGTTCAGTACCTTTTTTGCATGTTTGTAATATTTGAAATATTATTTTACTATGTGGCCTAAATTTCCAAAGGGCCATCTAGCGAGTAGGACCAGTGCTAGGAGTCATCAATGCATGAAATAAATATTTCAGTGGTATAGGTTTTTGAAACTTTGTTTAGGGCAGGTGTGGCATTGGATTAAATTGAAAACATCAGCTATTGCTTACATTTCATTTTTTGCAAAACATGTATATGTTGTGGGTTAATCTTTGATGGCATAGGAGGATGTGTGTTGTGAAATTGTACAGCTCAGTCAATTTTCATGTTTTGCATTGCTGAATTAATGTTACTGTTTTCTTCAGTGTTACCACCATACCTCATTATGGCCAGTGTGTGTATGATTGTCATCATCCACCATTTCTCTTTGCTCTATATTCTGTGTCTCCATGCCTCCTTGTTTGCAGTTGTTGTTTGACCATGTGGCTGGCGGGCATTTTGTGCATCCAGCCAGTGTGTCTTTGCCATAGACTTGCATGTGTACTTTGTTCTACTTGCTCCTTGTTATTGTTGTTTGACCATGTGCTTGGCAGACATTTTCTGCATGCAGCCAGTGTGCCTTTGCCATAGGCTTGCATGTGTTCCTTGTTCTCAGTGCCTTCCTGCTCCTCGTGATGTTTGACCATGTGACTGGCAGCAATTGTGTGCATCCAGCCAGGCCAGTGTGCCTTTGCCATAGGCTTGCATGTGTTCTTTTTTCTCCTTGCTCCTTGTTGTTGTTTGACCTTGTGGCAGGCAGCCATTTTGTACATGCAGCCGGTGTGCCTTTACCATAGCCTTTCATGTGTTCTTTGTTCTCCTTGCTTCTTGAGTTATTGTTTAACCATGTGGCTGACAGCCATTTTCTGTTTGCAGCCAGTGTGCCTTTGCCATAGGCTTGCATGTGTTCTTTATACCCCATGCCTCATTGCTCCATGTTGTTGTTGTATGACCATGTGGCTGGTGGCCATTTTGTGCATCCTGTCAGTGCATCTTTGAAATAGGTTTCCATGTGTTCTTTGTTCCCCAAGTCTACTTGTCCCTTGTTGTTGTTGTTTGACCATATTGTCCTTGGCCATTTTGTGCATCACACTAGTGTGACTTTGCCATAGGCTTGCATGTGTTTTTTGTTCTCCTTCCTTCTTCTTGTTGTTTGACCTTGTGGCAGGCAGACATTTTGTGCATGCAGCCAGTGTGCCTTTACCATTGTCTTACATGTGCTTTGTTTTTCATGCCTCCTTGATCCTTCTAGTTGTTTGACCTTGTGGCCAGCGGCCAGTTGTTGCATGCAGCCAGTATGCCTCTATCATAGGCTTGCAAGGATTGATGTGATACCAATTTAATATTGATATGCTTGGGGATCATTGTAGTATATTTGTAGTAAAAGACTGATTCTGGTGTACATTTTTTATTTTGCACCTCCATTTTTCTTTCTTCACAATAGGTTATTTAGTCTTGCCCTCCAATACAAACATCGTCAATTATTGATATTTTTTAATTGTAATTTTTTTATTTCTTTCAATTTATTTAATTCTGCATTTTGCCTTAATCCATTCATCCATCCTTTCCATCCGTCCTTCCATCCACCGTAGGCACACAGTTGTGCTACAGCTTTCAGTTTCTTTAGGTGTTCAATTATTCTATTTCCTCCTAGACACCCTGACTCTGGTGCACTGCAGACACATCAGCAGCACAATTCATTTCTTTTTAATGATTATTCCATTTTCCCTGGATCATCTTTCCGCCATAGAATTTTTAAGGAACATATCATTTACCCATGCACCACTGGTGTCTCCTATGAAACAGTTGGCGATAAAACAAAAAGCTTTATCTTAATTTTGTGTTGACTGATTTGCAATCAAATTTGATGGTATGGTGTGACTTTACAATGTTTGATTAAATGGTTTTTATTACATAAATAACCAATCACACTAATATTGCACTTGTTTGCACTTTTTCAACCTGCAACAATGCCACATTTCACTAACTACATATTTTTGTTGCTTGGTCGCTTTTAGGAGCACACAAGAAGAGACGTCACATCACCCTCAGTACTGCCAAAGAGAAGGCCTGTACAGTTATTTCAGTCCTCCAAACTCTTGCACTTGTGCAGTTTAGTGCCACTGCCAACTGAGAGCTTTAAGATGGCCCCAAAGACGGATGCTCCTAAGAAAGTGGTCAGGGATGAGAAGCAGCTTTCCAGCAGTGGTGTGCCGACCACAACCTTTTTCAGCCGACTGCTACCTTTCTCGGGAGTCATGTGCCTGCTACACCGGCCTCTGGGGATGAACCTGGGAGCAGCACTCCTACATACAAATCACCACACAACCTATGCCCAAGACCATGTCTGTCAGTGAGGTAGCCACTGCAGTCATTTTGAGGCTGATTTGCAGTGACATTGAATTGGATTTGTCCCTTTCACAAAGTAGTACCCAATCATTTCAAGAAATGGAACAAAGTGGGCAGCAGCCACAACCTGCCATAGTTGATCTTCCTGAAGTTACAGCAGAACAGGAGGTCAACCTTCCTGCCAAGCAAGAACCTCCTATTTTAGAATCAATGACTCACAGGTCTCCAGCAAGAAAAAGGAAGGATACTACTCCACCATCTTCCCCAAGTACCATTTCTGATGACAATGATAAGGACTGCAGAGAAGCAATTAACGACACACCAACCTACCTCAAGTTCTTGTTCAGACATTTGCAGTGACAAACTAAGAAAGTACTCCTCCTCCTATTTGCTAAGCGTAAAAAAGTCCCAAACTGGGGAGAACAATGCAATATTATTGAAAAATGGCCATCTCTGAAGGGTCACCACAAACTTTTTGCCTTCCTCCTCCTCGTTTTATGAACTCATGTTTGTTGGTTTTAGTACTATCGGCACCTTACCACTGCTAACCAGTGCTAAAGTACATCTGCTCTCACACTAAAACATGGCAACATTGGCTCATACCCAGTTGACATATTTAATTTACTTGTAACTCCCTAGTATAGAACACTACATGTGCCCATGGCCTGTAAATTAAATGCCACAAGTGGGCCTGCAGGACTGATTTTGCCATCCACATAGGTAGCCCCTTAACCATGTCTCAGGCCTGCCATTGCACAGCCTGTGTGTGCAGTTTCACTGTGACTTCGACTTGGCATTTAAAAGTACTTGCCAAGCCTTAAACTCCCCTTTTATTACATATAACTCACCCCTAAGGTAGGCCCAAGGTAGACCATAGGGCAGGGTGCTATGTACATAAAAGACAGGACATGTACTTGTAAGCTTTGCATGTCCTGGTAGTGAAAAACACCCAAGTCGTTTTTCACTATTGTGAAGCGTGCTCCTTTCATAGGCCAGCATTGGAAATTCCCTTATATCCTTTTAAGTGGTAATTTCTGATCTGAAAGGAGTGCAGGGAACGGCGATTGAACCTCACGCTTTGGCAGATCACGCCCCAATCACAGTGACAGTTTGCGTAGAGGCCGACCTTGTAAGAGGCTTGGGGTTGGCGCTTCCAGGATACGATCTTGCAGTCGGGGGAGGTGGTGGATTCCCTGTGCAGTTCGATTAAGCACTATCTTGAACAGAATGACGATGGACAGACTAGCATAGGAACAATTTGGGAGGCGCTAAAGGCGGTTGGGCGGGGGAAGGTGATTTCTCTTGCGGCGGCAGAAAACAAGGTTAGAAGGGCCAAGAGAGAGGCCCTTGAGCAGCGTGTGGCCGCTTTTGAGCGTTCCCATAAAGCTACTGGAGCCCTGCGCATATGGTGGGAGTTGGAACGGACGAGACTGCAGCTAAAGAGACTGGACTGGGACAGGGTGGAGTTTGCATTAGCGTGCCTTAAGCATTAGTATTACGTTGGGGGCAACAGAAGGGGAGGCTATTGGCTCAGAGGTTGAGGGCCCAGCGACATGCTTCAGCAGTGAGTATGGTATGCTCGTCTTCACGTGGAGAGGTTTACACAGATGATCAGATTGCAG
Organism: Pleurodeles waltl; assembly: GCF_031143425.1. NCBI lineage: Eukaryota > Metazoa > Chordata > Amphibia > Caudata > Salamandridae > Pleurodeles > Pleurodeles waltl. The sequence goes on along the minus strand of NC_090445.1, from coordinate 295,349,345 downwards.
AGGCCTTTGCTGAATTCTATCGGGATCTATATGCAGCAGATGCGACTATTATGGGAGACCCTTCTCCTTATCTTACAGATTGTGCCATAACACCTCTTTGTGAGCAGGATGCGTCCTCTTTCGACGAGCCTATTCGCTTGGAAGAGGTGATAACTGCTGTTTCATGCCTGAAGGCCGGGAAGTCAACTGGTCCGGATGGCTTTACTCCACTTTTTTATAAAACCTTCTGTCTGGAGTTGGCCCCTGTGCTAACTCGTTTATTTAACTCTTTTACAGAGACACACACGCTTATCCCTAGCATGCTTGACGCTACTATCACAGTTATACCTAAGCCTGGCAAGTGCCCAGAGGATTGTGCCTCCTACCGGCCTATCTCTCTTCTTAATATTGACGCCAAACTCTTTACGGGCATACTGTCACGGCGATTAAGCCCCTATATGCCCGGTCTTGTGGACCCTTACCAGGCGGGCTTTATACTGCACCGCCAGTGTGGGGACAACACTAAGAGGATCCTGCACCTGACTGATAAAACCCACCAGTCTCGTAGAGAGGCCCTTTTGCTTACTATTGACGCGAAAAGGCATTCGATAGTGTGCATTGGCCGTATTTGTTCCGGGTGCTTGAGCTTTTTGGTATTGGGCCGGTATTTATGTCGTGGGTTTGGTGTGTTTATAGCCAAACGTGCACTACGGTGCGGGTCAATGGTACGGTTTCCTTGCTGTTCCAGATAGGTCGGGGGACACGGCAGGGGTGCCCCCTTTCCCCGCTTTTGTTTGCACTATATATGGAGCATTTAGCACAGCGGCTCTGTGCTGACCCTCAAATCACGGGCATTAGATTCGGGGGGGACCATCATCTTATTAACCTGTACGCGGACGATGTGCTTCTTACTCTTTCGGAGCCCATGCTTTTGCTCCCTGCGCTTGTGGGGGCACTGGACGCGTTTGGTGCAATTTCAGGGTTAAAGTGCACATGCAGAAGTTGCAGATCCTGAACCTCTCGGTGGTGCCGGCCGATGTAGCGGAGTTGCACTCTAGGTTTCCTTTTAGTTGGGCAGCGTCGCAGATTCCCTATCTGGGGATTGTCCTGGCAAAGACACTGGTAAGAACGGCTCGCTTGAACTATGCAGCTCTCTCCAGAGAGGTACAGAGGGATTTGGACGCCTGGAGGAAGTTCAAGCTGTCGTGGTTTGGTAGAATAGCTGCCATTAAAATGACGATCCTGCCGCGCGTCCTTTATACTGTGGCGTTGCTTCAGGCGGCGCTTATGAAGTTTGTTTGGGATGGGAGGCCGGCGCAGATTTCCCACGCCACGCTGTTTCGCCCTAAGGCTGAAGGGGAATTGGTGGTCCCCTGCCTGTTAAAATATTACCAGGCAGCTCAGCTCAGTTTTTTAGTTGAGTGGAGTCAGCCGCTGACTGAGAAGCTTTGGTGCTTTATGGACCAGGCGGTGGCTGGTTCTCATATTTGAAAAGAGCCCTGGTTGCAGCGTCGGCATAGAGCAGTGGGTCTTTATTCCCCCCCTTTTCACAGGTGCGACTCTTGGAGTGTGGGACGCGGTGGCGGTCCGGTGCAGTTTGACAACCTTCCCTTTCCCTATGACGCTGATATGTGCGAACGCCTGGTTTGAGCTCGGACGGTCTTCATCGCTTGCACGCGAAGGGATGTAGACGGACGGGTTGCCTCTTCGACGAGGAGGGTGTTATTCCCTTTGACCGGCTCCGGGAGCAGTATGGCTTGTCAGAAGCGGATAGGATGTCATATTATCAGATTCGGCATTGGGTGCTGCAGCCAGAGATCAGGCCTTTAGTTGCCAGGGCGCTTATGCCATTTGAGAAATGGCTAGTCCGGAACAAGGATGACAAACGGTTGGTGTCGGAGCTGTACGCCCTCCTTCTTGGGGTGGCGCCCGTGGCTCGGACGAAGGGGCAGTTGCGCTGGGAGAGGGAACTAGGGAGACAGCTTTCGGAGGAGGAGTGGGGGGATATTTTCTATAGAGTACATCACGCTGCGTGTCACGTTCCTGGGGTTGAAACGGCTTACAAGATTGACACTTCCTGGTACTATACTCCTGCGAGAATTCATGCGTGGGACTCGACGAAGTCTGGGCTCTGCTGGAGGGGTTGTGGGAATTCGGGTTCGCTCATTCATTTGCGGTGGCACTGCCCGAAGCTGACGAGATACTGGACTGGTATCTTAGATGAGACTGACAGAGTGTTCTCCACAGAGATCCCTAGGCTCCCGGCATACACTATTCTGGGTCTATCCAACCATCTCACTTTCCCTCTTCGCTCCTTACGGGGTTGGCAGATTGCCCTGGTCCTTAACGCAGCACACCAGGTGATTCTGGGTTTGTGGGGCACGGATGGGGTTCCGAGCCATGCCTCTTGGCTGTATAAGATGTGGTATATCTTGGCCATGGAGAAATTAACTCTTGTGGCAGACCAGCGAGCGGATGTCTTAGCCGAGTTATGGAAACCTTTCATTCAGATTCTATCTGCTGAATTTAATGAGCTCACCTGCCCTGTATATTTGAGGGTACTGTGGTTGCTGAGGGAGGATTAGCCGTGAACTGGGGGGGACCCTGGGTGGGGGGGCAGATAAGCTTTGGGCTGGGGGGCTGGGGCGGGCATGGGGAGCGATCTTGCTGAGCATTGCTGTGAGGGATTGTTCTGTCTTTTCTTTGTTATGACTGGTTGTACTTTGATGTTCCTTCTTGTGTTTTTTGTTTTATCTTAGCGGGGGCTCAGCTTTGACGGGTCCTACAGATAGAGGCCCTTGGATGTGCAGGAAGAGCTTAATTTAGCTGTAGCTGTATAACCCTTTCATTGGAGCCTCTGCCGGGGCTTGTGGATTTTTGGATATGATCTGCTGCCGGCCCGAGTGGTTGTAGGCATACGGATGTGTAAATGTTCTTTGTATTCTAAACAGCAATAAACAGATTTGATCCATAAAATGAAAAGCAAGGTTGCAACAAACTTGAAAGAGTTTGGCATTGGTCCAAATTTCCTCAGGCAGAAGAGCTTAAAACCTTGCTCCAACCATATATCACAAACATCTAAGGGTGGCATGCAGGACTTTTCTGGTTGCCAAGATTCAGAAGTTGGGTACCTCTGCTAAAGAAATGTGTAAGACCTTGAAAGAATTCATAAAGCCTTACTCCTGTAAGATATTGTACCAGCCTCTTATGAAATGTGTGACTCTCTGTCTTTTTACTTTTATGATAAGATTAGCAAAATATATGAGGAGTTTGACCATCAGGACAGAGCCTCTGCTTAGCCAAGCACGGACAGAGTCTCTACTTAGCCACGCATGGTACTGGTGTCCACCTCCAGATTCTCTGGCCAATCGGGAGGGTTTAAATGTATTGCTCTAGAGGAGGTTCGGGAGCAGTTTTTACAGTTAAGATTGGGTCTCCTTATGACACTTGGCCAGCCCATTTAGTCTAATTTCTTTCATCTTTATGTATACCATATTTCACTTATCTGTTTAATTATTCTTTGAAAATAGCCATGTGCCAAAAGCATGGTAACTTCCTTATGTCTCGCCTATCCTAATAAAACTTACAGAGGACCCTGCCGTCCTTTCTAACTCCATCCCGATTTTACTGCTGCAGTTCTCCATTACAATTATAGAGAAACTGATCAATGGCCAACTCTACCATTACCTTGAGACTACTTATACTCCCCCCTCACGGCAGGGTACAGCACTGAAACAACTCTTTTGACAGCCACCGATAGTATCAGAATCAGCCTGGACAAAGGAACCTCGGTTGTATATATATTGCTTGACCTTTCCACAGCGTTTGAGATGATGTCGCATACAGTGCTGATCAAAAGACTGTATGACATGGGGTGCACACAGAGGCTCTGGCCTGGCTGAGGGACTTTCTAGAAGGCACACCCCAAGTGGTTTGCATTCCTGCTTATAAATCCAGGGATGTTAGTAACACTAGTGAGGTGCCTCAGGGATATTCTTTGAGTCTCACGCTTTTAATATATATGTGCCCCCTTTGACAACGTTTGTTATGCATTTTGGTCTATATATTTTTATTTTATGTTAATGACGCCTGACTGGTGATATCATTTGGACAAAACCTTAAGGTAACGAAAGCCAGGTTCTGTGGTTGCATGCATGCTGTGGATCCTGGATGAAGCAGAATTGCCTCCAGCTTCGAAGGGGAAGGACAGAAGTTTTATTATTTGGCAAAACTAATCAGACCTGGTTAGATGTCTGGTGGCCTGTGGAGTTGGGCAATCCCACTCACCCAAAAATTATCTCTGCAGGTTATTGAACAACAACCTTACTATAGCTAATCGAGTCACTGCAATCTGCAGGACATGTTTTGTATTCTTCCACTTGCTTAGGAAGGCTTTTTTCATGCCTTCCTTTGAGCCGCAGAAAGACCATTTACACAGGCTCTCATAACTAGTTGCTTAGACTATGGAAATGTTCTCTTGTTTGCTATGAATGAGTCTCTTTTGTAACACTTGCAAGTTGTTCGAAATGTAGCTGCCTGATTGATGAGTCATCTACCATCAGGCCAGTGAGATCACTGGCTTCCGATCAGGAAGCGCAGCATTTTTTACCTGCTTTGCCAGGCCAATAAAACCCTCTGTAGGGCAGGCCGGGAATCCCTTTGGTCGAGAATTAGGCTCCACCTACCTGCTAGGAGTGCTAGATCATCTGACAGTGCACTTGTTACTCCTTGGCGCATTCGAAAAACTCAAAATGCTGGTCGCTCCTTTTCTTACCTTGCACCACCTCACTGTAATAAGCTACCCATCAAGATTTGCACTTGCCAGACTTTCACTAATTAAAAAAAAAAAGTGTTTAGAAATGTGGTTATTTTCATTATTTCTTTTGCAGGTATGCGCCGGAGGGAACTGTTCACACTTTATCAAATAGCAATAACATTATTTATATTGCATTCTTTGTGTTCCTGTGCAAACACTATAGAATGTATTTGTGTGTGAAAACTCACCTTACATCTTGCGGGGAAGGGAATAATGATTGGGCTAGTTTTTGCAAACAGACTTACTATTGCTTGTATAGAATTTTTCTAGCTCTGAAAATCTTGTTGTTTTTCACTGTGTGATAAAACACGTGTCGGGTGACTAGAACTTGAAGCGTGAAAAACTATTTCCAGCAGAGTAAAAACAATATGCAAGATTTTGGATACGTTATGGAGATTTCCGAAGCAAAGAGAGTATTGCTGTTTACTTGATCAGCATTTGAGTAACTGATGTTCCCCTTCGCTGAGCACCCTATCAAGGGCAATAAAGGCTTTTGGACATTTATTATCATTTGGATAGCAATGTTGTTGGACTTTTGGCCATATGCATGGTCATCCCTAGTCTTTTTGCCTCCTTCCTCCTGGTTTTTCTGACCTCTCGCTGTTGGCTCTAGGACTCTGAGCACTTTATCACTGCTGACCAGTGCTAAAGTGCAGGTGCTCTCCCATCTAAAATTGGTATGATTGGCTTATACCTAATTGGCATATTTAATTTACCTATAAGTCCCTTGTACAGTGGTATCTCTATACCCAGGGCCTGGAAATTAAATACTACTAGTGGGCCTGCAGCGCTGCTTGCGCCACCCACTGAAGTAGACTTTCAAACCTGTCTCAGGCCTGCTAGCGTAGGGCCTGTGTGCGCAGTTTTCTGCCACAGGGACCTGGCATCTAAATTTACTTGCCAGGCCCAGAACTCCCCTTTTACTACATGTAAGTCACCCCTAAAGTACACCCTAGCTAGCCCTATGGGCAGGGTGCCATGTATGTAGAAAGGCAGGGCATGTGCCATATTGCATGGCCTGTCCTGGTAGTGACAACCGGCCTAACTTGGTGTCTCACTGCTGTGAGTGCTGCCTTCTCATAGGATTGCATTAGAAATGCCCTGCCTTATGTGTAAGGGGTATTGTCTGATTTCTGAGGGGTAGCGTAGGCGTGTTTGGTATGGTTGTGATGGTGATAATAAATACTGCTTACTGGTGTGGGTGTATTTTTTATTACTATCACAGAAATGCCACTTCTAGAAAGTGCACATTTATCTGTGCTTATGACTCTGGTGTTTTGCAGCTTGACTCCAATCCACGTCTGGTCAGAGTGACAGTTGGGGCTTTGTGCATACTTTTCAGACAGCCTGTACACAGGGAGGGTGGAGGTGTCACCGAGGTGCATCTACATACTGAATAGTCTTCCTGGGCTGAGAGAAGGGAGAGGCGGGGCACACCTACATTTGTAAAGGCTGTGCCCTGGCCTCACACAATAGGGTCGTTAACCCCCCACTGATGTTTGGAGCCTGTGCTGAAAGGAGAGAGGGGGCACTCCCAGAACCAGTTGTAACTGGCTGGGACCTCCTCTCCCTATCATTGTAAAACACTGTAAAAACAGGACTATAAGTACAGGGGAATTTTCCCCACAATTTGAACATTCTTGGAACTTGAAACTGGACACAGAACGCTGATGAATGGACTCACCAGGAAACCGCCATGGACTGCTGCTGCTGTGCTGACCTGTGACCTGCCTGGTCACTAGGAGGAACTGCCACCATATGCACCCCTTGTGCTGGCCTGTAGCTGGGCCCACCAGCCCTGTGCTCCTTCTTGTTTGGTTGTTCCCAGGGGCAGGGTGCTGTGGTGCCTGACCCCTGCAACGATCTTTTAAACCTGTGCCCAGAATGCTTTAACAAAAAACAGGCATTCTTGCAATTACTGGCAAGAGGATCACCGCCGCAACCTGGGCTGTTGATGTGTCTTAGCGCTTTGAAAGCGCCTTTCTTTTGCCCAAGGAAATCACCGCCGCAGCCTGGGAGCCTCAATGTGCTCTCGCGCTCTCCACGGCGCCTTTTCTTGGATGGGATCACCGCCGCAGCCCGGGCAGAGCATTTGCATCCGAGCACGAGGTTCACGCTGTCTCTAGTGCCCCCGGGGCACTTCCTGAAGCGAAGGAAGGAGCTAGCACGCTCCTATCGTGCCCCCTGGGGACGCGCACTTTTCGGAGAACCCCCGGGGCACCAGCAGGCCCCACCTTGGGCCGCGATGTCACCCGGACGTAGAGGGAGAGGAGGATGCCTCTCCCTCGCTTGCAGGAGTCCCGGAGGACTCTCCTGCTATCCCGGGCCAGGCGGCAGCCTCACCAGAGGCTCGCCCTGGCCCCCAGCTCTCTTGTTGGCCCCCTCGCAGGCCAGGAGTATTTGATTTCGGGGTCTCCCATAGTGGCAGGGCCCACGGAGGTCCAGGGAGACCCCAGGAGTTAGCGGGTCCCCAGAGGGGCGCGTGTTTCAGAGAGGAGGGAGCGCGAGGCGCCCCCCTCCCCCTTCAAAGGTTTTCCCTGACCTGGGCCCCCCTCGAGAGGGCCGGTGGAAGCCTAGGGGGGCCCCCAGTAGTTACAGTCCCTAGAGGGGCCCATTTTGGACACAGAGTAGGTGCGTGCCGCCCTCCCCTAACCCCAGGAGATCAGGGAGGCCCCCGTTTTGCACAGAAGAGCGCCGGGGGCCCCATTATTCGTTTTAGGCACTGGAAGTGCCTCCCTATCAAGACAGGTACTTTTTAAACGGACCAATAGAATCATAATTTAAGTTCTTGCTACAGACTTTGCTAATTGTGATATATTGCCTACCTGTTCTATGATGCTTTTACATATGTGTGCACATGTTCCTTTTATGGGCATGACTTGCTAATATGTTTCCCTAACTTGCCATAGGTTTTCTAATGTTCCTACTATGGGCGTTTTATGATATGCTTATGACAAGTGTTCTAATGTGATAACGAGTTTTCTGACTACTGCTTATGTTGCAGAATACTGAGTAACCTGTGTGTTATGTGTGACTACTGCTAGTTTGCAGAGTAACTAATGTGTAACGTTCTGACAACTGCTAAGGTAGCAGGATAGTACTGTTATGTGATGTTGGTCTAATAATTACGTTGTGTACAATACAGTATATTTTCATATAATCTGGTGTTGTGTTTCCTTTGTGGTGGGGATATTGCGTCACATGTGTGGGTGTGTTGTGCAAACGCTTTACACATTGCCTCCGGGTTAAGCCTGACTGCTCGTGCCAAGCTACCAAGGGGGTGAGCAGGGGTCATCTTGGACGTGTAACTCCCTTGCCCTGACTAGAGTGGGTAAGTTCTGCCTGGCTGAGGTGCATACCCTAGCCAACCAGAAACCCCATTTCTAACATTGGTTGTCAGCGGTGAGGATAGGACTTGCGCTTGCACAATACCATTGTGACTCTTTATTTCACTACAAAGATTGCGTTTAGACCATCACATGTTTGGCTTCTCTTAACTTTCTCTCTTTGGTCATTTTTCCTGTTTTCAGTTCTCACGCTTGGGTATTGTGGTTGTCACATTTGAGTTACATGTACCTTTTCAAGATGGGGCTTACCTTTGATTTGGAGGACCTGCTGTTTTACACACAGGAGGAATTAGAGGGGTTCTGTAGAGAGAGATGGCTGCCTGTAGAAGGGGACCTCAGGAGATCTCTGAATTTCTTTGAAAGGTTTGTGACATTTACCCAGGGAGGGAGTGCGCTTAGGGGGTACCCAGAGGATCCTGAGTGTAGCGAGGGTTCCCAATGGGAGGGCTCCCAGACCTCATCCCTAGAGAGTGGTAGAGAGACTGATCAGGAGGGTGAGAATGACCGGTTGGGGACGCCAGTTGACAGGGAAGGCCCCAGTGATAGGGAGTCCCTTGCTGGGTCCAGTGTAAGAAGCAGGGCTACCTCTCATTCCTTGACGCCTGATGAGCTAAGAGATAGGCGGGAAGAGAGGGACCTGAAGTTTCAGTTAGCGCGCCTAGCTGTTGAGGAGAGAAGGGCAGAGGTAGAGAAGGCCTTAGTACAGGAGAGAATGGCAGAGGCAGAGAGGGCCTTTGCCAGATAAAGACTCACTCTAGAGCGCAGTCTGAAGGTTCTGGACTCACCAGTGCTGCAGGTGGAGTCCAGTGGTGGCAGCAATGTACAGTGCTGTAGCAAAGATGTTCCTCACATACCCATAGATCTGGTACCTAGGTTCCAAGAGGGGGGTGACATACGTCAGTGGTTAAAGGAATATGAGAAGGCTCTGGTAGAGCGCATTATCCCTGAGAAGGATTGGGGAACTGGCCTAGGGAGTTTTATTCCTGAGGAGGGGAGGGATGCCCTACTGACTCTAGAAGAGAGTGACAAGGAGGGGTACTTCGCTGTGAAGAACGCACTGATTGTGAAGTATGGTTTTTCCCCTGAGAAATACAGAAAAAGGTTTAGGGGTGGTAAGAAACTGTCCCACCAGTCTTGGGAGGAGTTTGTGGAGGATTGCTGCATTGCACTAGATGGATGGGTGAAGGGTAGCACAGTAAACAATTTTGAAGGGCTGTTTAATCTGATTCTCAGAGAGCACCTGTTTCGTTGTTGTTTTTCAGAGTTACGCCAACACTTGTAAGTGTGTGAGCTCTCTGACCCCAGGGAGCTCGCAAAGGAGGCAGACTTCTGGTTGCGTACCAGAGGGTCTGGTGTGGCATTAGGGGGTGTCCCTAATGAGAGTGGTCTAGGTGTTTCCAAAGCAGGTGGGGTGGGAAAGGAATGGAGTGTCCCAGGTAGGTCCCAGTGGACTGGGGTGGGTGAGGGACCCCATGTCCCGTCTCAGAGGAGAGGGAATGGGGCTGGGCTGATGCCCAAGGTGCCCGAGATCCCGTCCCAGGTCCTGGAAGGTTCCATGAGTGAACGCCAGGAGGTGAGCCTAACCTGTGCCGTAGGGCCAGCTGTTCAGAAGGATCCCATTTTGTCATTAGGACCTAGGTGGGTGGCTGGTGATAGCGTTCCGCCGGTCCTGGTGTCTGGTAGTCTCCCTTTACAGCGGAGAAGGCAGAAATCCAGGCATAGGGTTGAGAGGGGGCTGAGGACCCCAGTGGAGAACCTGGAGGGTCAGGGGTCAGCTCTGAGAGCAGAGCCCCCCAGGAATGACCTTGGTGAGACCATTTCTGGGCTGGGGGGAATCCAGACTCTGTCAGATGGGCAGAGGTCAGGAGACCTGCGCCAGCCAGACTCTTGTGTCGCCCTTGGGGAAAGTGTTTCCCTGGTGGGGGGTAGGTGTGCCCCCCAGGAAGTCCTGGTGCGCCAGGCAATGATTCAACGCAGGGTAGTGACTCTGGGTTGGATGATCAGGTTCAGGGGGTAAACTCTGACCTGATAGGGAGTACGTGTGCTCCCAAGGAAGTCCTGGTGCGCCAGGCAGTGGTTCAACCGCAGGGTAGTGACTCTGGGTTGGATTGCCAGATTCAGGGGGTAAGCTCTGATCTGGTAGGGGGTAGGTGTGCTCCCAAGGAAGTCCTGGTTCACTGGGCAATGGTCCAGTCTAAGGGTGTCGTCCCTGGACTAGATAGACAGGTTCAGGGGGTAAACTCTGATCTGGTTGAGGGGGCGGTTAGTGTGCTCACCCCCGTGTGAAACTTCTGGTGGCTTCTCCCAAGGTGGGAAGACACAGGACTCTGGAAGTGGGGTTCAGGGAGGGGGAAGCCCTCCCCGGACCCCGGTGCAACCCAAGGGTGTCGTCCCTAGGTTGGGTGGTCAGTCGCCAGGTAGTGATCCTGGGCTGGCGAGAAAGTTGTGCAGGGCTGCTGTACCCAGCACCCTGGCAAGTGTGGATTCTGGTGATACCCCTCCTAGGAGAGGAGGGCGGGATCCTAGACGGAGGGGTAGAGGGAGGAGAACCTCGCCTCTAGCCCTTGGAGAACCTATGGGTGCGGACCCTAGGTTGGTGGATCAGTGGCAGGGTAGAGCCCCTGAACTGATTGGAAAGGGAGTGGAGACAGGCTGCTTTGCACCTGGGGCTACCGCCCCCCACTCATTATGGTTTCAGAGACCAGAGGCTCCTAGATAGCCTGGGGCCTGGTTCTGGCCATTGGCAGCTAGAGAATCCCCGTGGGTTGGTCTAGGCTGCCTGGGACGCATTGACAGAGAGATCCCAGTGGAGTCAGGAAGGCGTAGAACTGGAACATGCCCCTGCTGTTGTGGGCCTGGGTCCTTGTTCTATCGCCCCAATCAGGGAAGTACATCAAGGTATTGATTGTTCTCCCCTGGCTTTTGGCTGGTAGGGGGTTGTGTTGGACTTTTGGCCGTACGCATGGTCATCCCTAGTCTTTTTGCCTCCTTCCTCCTGGTTTTTCTGACCTCTCGCTGTTGGCTCTAGGACTCTGAGCACTTTATCACTGCTGACCAGTGCTAAAGTGCAGGTGCTCTCCCATCTAAAATTGGTATGATTGGCTTATACCTAATTGGCATATTTAATTTACCTATAAGTCCCTTGTACAGTGGTATCTCTATACCCAGGGCCTGGAAATTAAATACTACTAGTGGGCCTGCAGCGCTGCTTGCGCCACCCACTGAAGTAGACTTTCAAACCTGTCTCAGGCCAGCTAGCGCAGGGCCTGCGTGCGCAGTTTTTTGCCACAGGGACCTGGCATCTAAATTTACTTGCCAGGCCCAGAACTCCCCTTTTACTACATGTAAGTCACCCCTAAAGTACACCCTAGCTAGCCCTATGGGCAGGGTGCCATGTATGTAGAAAGGCAGGACATGTGCCATATTGCATGGCCTGTCCTGGTAGTCACAAACAGCCTAACTTGGTGTCTCACTGCTGTGAGTGCTGCCTTCTCATAGGATTGCATTAGAAATGCCCTGCCTTATGTGTAAGGGGTATTGTCTGATTTATGAGGGGTAGCGTAGGCGTGTTTGGTATGGGTGTGATTGTGATAATAAATACTGCTTACTGGTGTGGGTGTACGTTTTATTGCCCCGGCCCCCAGCTCTCTTGTTGGCCCCCTCGCGGGCCAGGAGTATTTGATTTCGGGGTCTCCCATAGTGGCAGGGCCCACGGAGGTCCAGGGAGACCCCAGGAGTTAGCTGGTCCCCGGAGGGGCCCGTGTTTCAGAGAGGAGGGAGCGCAAGGCACCCCCCTCCCCCTTCAAAGGTTTTCCCTGACCTGGGCCCCCCCTCGAGAGGGCCGGTGGAGGCCTAGGGGGGCCCCCAGTAGTTACGGTCCCTAGAGGGGCCCATTTTGGACACAGAGGAGGTGCGTGCCGCCCTCCCCTAACCCCAGGAGATCAGGAAGGCCCCCGTTTTGCGCAGAAGAGCGCCGGGGGCCCCATTATTCGTTTTAGGCACTGGAAGTGCCTCCCCATCAAGACAGGTACTTTTTAAACGGACCAATAGAATCATAATTTAAGTTCTTGCTACAGACTTTGCTAATTGTGATATATTGCATACCTGTTCTATGAAGCTTTTACATATGTGTGCACATGTTCCTTTTATGGGCATGACTTGCTAATATGTTTGCCTAACTTGCCATAGGTTTTCTAATGTTCCTACTATGGGCGTTTTATGATATGCTTATGACAAGTGTTCTAATGTGATAACGAGTTTCTTGGACGTGTAACTCCCTTGCCCTGACTAGAGTGGGTAAGTTCTGCCTGGCTGAGGTGCATACCCTAGCCAACCAGAAACCCCATTTCTAACAAATGTGTTGACATTACTCTGCTCACCCATTTGCACAGGGTGTCAGATGACTTTGTCTTTCACTCTGAATTAACTTCACACACCAAATTTAGGCCCATATTTATACTTTTTTAGCGCTGCATTTGCGCAGCTTTTTAACGCAAAAGCATCGCAAACTTACAAAATACAACTGAGGCGCTAAAAAAGTATAAATATGGGCCTTAGAGTTCAGAGCCGGCCCTGCAGTGAACTCTAGGGGCTTGTATGAACCCTTGTCAAAGCACTTCATACAAAGCCATTTAAAATTTGTTGTGAGTTCTTCATCGGTGACAGACGCTTCCACCAAACTTTCAAAATATTTTACTTAAAAAAAAAAAAAGTCACAAAGCAGGAGTTTCTTCTACAGGAGAAAACACTAATGACCTCAACACCGTGAAAGTTTTTCCCATGATGTAGGGTATCATTGATCTAATTTTACTGCCTCTGACCACCAGGATATTTCTGGGAGTGACCAACATAAAAAGAAGATTTCCAACTGCCCACTTTAAATAGGGTGGGTGGTATGGTTGCTTACCTCCCTTTGGCCGTCAGAAGAAGGTTTACATGGACTGTGTAAACCTGGACTTTCACCCAATGCTAAACAATGTGGGCAGACCAATGGTTTAGCAAACAGGTTACTCCATCACAACGGAGTACCCTGTCAACAAACTCTAAATCAGGACCTCACTCTACAAAATGGAAGTGAAGTGTTTTCCAATGTTGGCAAGCCAGATAGTCAGTTGGACAAGGTCTTTCTGAATCCATTGGTTTTACCAGGAAAAGGTAAAAGCTCTGAGAGAGAAATTTCATATATCATCCCACCAAATACCTCTCTCCGGTGGACATTGTTTGCGCCTTTGACTGGTCCACATTTCTACCTTGGATCTCTTGTTTGGAGGTGAATTGACTCCAATGGGACAAGTGTAAAGTAGAATCTAAGGAGGTATTCCACTATTCAGGCACCCTTTTTTCGAGTTGACACTGAAGACCCAGGCGACTTGGTAGTCCAGAAATTTTGTAAGCTCCAACATTTCAACATTTTACAAGCAGTTTCTTTTGGTCACTTCTAGGACTTCCACAACCTCAAGGACAGCACTTAAGTGTCAATATTCTCTTGGGCAGAGGCCTCCAGCGACGTCCAGTCCTGGCCCATTTGTAAATGGTCAACTTGTTGCTCCTGCAAAAGGCCACATTCATCTTCTTGTGTTCCTGCAGCCACATAGGATGTCACCAAAATGACCCTTGGAATTCACTTCTCAGTCCTGGGTATAAAGGGCAGTGGGTCTAGTCCCTCAAGTCATACTTTTGCAGCATAACCTATTTGATTTACTGCAAACTATCCCACAAGGAATTATTCAGGATTAAACCCAACATGACAGAAATTTGCCCTTGGTTGTGGCTAAAGTCCAAGCCAGGATTTTGTCTAAGGAAATAAGCAGTCACCTTTCCTCAAAGATGCTTAAGTTGTTCAGAGATCAGTATCCCCCTCCCCCATCCCCACTGAGCTGATGCCAAGATGACTACGGTGTATCCTGGGATGAAATGGCTCCTTTTCCCCAGATCTGAATTGAAACCTAGCTGTGAAAATCCAGGTTTCACCCTGACATCTTTCAAGTTAATTAAGTTTCTGAACCATCTTCAACTGTCCTTCCTGAGAAAGGATGAGTCTTATACCTCACAGCAAGGTCTTCCTACAAAAAGGCCTAAAATGTTGTTCCTGCTCTGGAAGCAGTTTTTACACCTCATTAATGGAAAGAACAGACAGGGGATGCTGCTGGATTTGATTATAATAACTAATAAGAACAGTGGTTGAATCATTTCTGCAGCGTATTCAAACCCAGAGTTAGGAAACATAGGGCCTGGTTTAGATATTGGCAGACGGATTACTTTGTCACAATGGTGACGGAGATCCCGTCTGCTGACAATGAAATCCCATTATTTCCTATAGGATTTAGAGTTTGGCGGACGGGATATCCGTCACTGTTGTGAGAGAGTATCCCATCCACCAATATCTAAATCATGCCCATAGTATTTTGATTGCACCTTACCTCATGGGATCAGCTACATTCCTTTTTTAGTGAAAATAGCTGTTGGGGCTAGCCACTGTAGGAACGTGACAACACTAACTTTTTCTTGCAAATTCTGCATTTAAATACTAGGATCCTGTTGGCTTCAACCCCTACCCTTTAGGCTTCAATGCCTTATTAGGGATCATTTATCTATCATTTAAAATGTATTTCCTGTCAGCAAAGGTTATTGTGACAGGTTCACCTGAAGGTTTAAAAGTTGCAGACTATAAATGTAGACCTAAAGCCCTGTGTTCTTTGCAAGATTATTGAATAGCACAACATGTGCATATGTCCACAGGTAATGGTTAACTGCAGTACAGATTTCAGAAACCAGCAGCATTAGTCTACAAATAATGTGGGTGATCACAAAAAAAGTGGTTCTTTTTTCCCCCAGTGTCTATACCCACCCTCTGCTAGGCTCGCTGTTCAAACTACAAAACCAAGGGGCTAACAAACGAGTGAACAGTCACAGAATGCCACTGGGCCACCCATTACCTGTATTTACATTTATCTGCAGTTTGTTTTTCCTTCATTTTTCCTTATAATTTACCATTCTATATGGTATGCCATATAAGTACTGTACATTTACCATGGGCTCCTTTAGTCATTACTTATGTGCATGTATGTGCCACACCTGCTGTAAGCCAGCCTGTTGAAATACTATACTGTACTGAAAACCCTGTCACACATCCTTAGGCCCTCAGAACCATGGTACTTGTAAAAGCTTAGTAATGAAAATGTATGATATAAATAGAGGAAAATAAATTGAGAAGATGACAACTCACAGATGGCCCTAATCTACTCAAAACATGGTTCTCTAATGTTTGTTTCTTTGTGATTACCCCTAGACCCTCTTACTACAAGCACGCAGTCAAAGAGGCAATCAACAGTTGAAAAACAACGTCAAGACTGTCAAACACTGCACTAATCCTCTCCCTGAACACACAGTCCCTTAGTTGACAAATGAAATGTTACATTATTACAGCTTCCTCACTTCCAGCCACACCCCATCACCTCCCCACCAAATGGACCTTGTTTAGTTCAGTGTCAGATGTGTATCTCTCCAATATCCTGAACTCTATCAAGGCAACCTCCTGTAATGACACCCCTCCTCATTCCAATCTTAAGTGGCGCCAAGGAGAGGCCCTTATAATCCTTCTCAACATTGTCAATGCCTCCCTATGCTAAGGAACCTCCTCAGACACCCGTAAAACAGTTAGATTCTTCCAGTGGTAAACAAGCTATCCTTGGACTCAGTGGACCTTCCCAACGTCGGCCCTGCTGCCCATCTTCCAGCTCATCAACAAATCAGTCAACACTGAGCACATCATGAACAAAAGTCTTATACAGGATTATCAATCAATAAGGCTTCAGACCATGCTGCAGCATTAAAATGCCCCCAGTCCAATTATTAGATGATGCCCTCCTCAATGACAGAAATGACCCCAGCATCTTTCAACACAATCGACCATTCATCTCTGATCAAAACCTTGAAAAAATGCATTGGATTTTCAGGCACCGTCTTCAAATAGTTCACATCCTACTTTAACAGTAGGCACATGCTTGCGCAAATAGATTTCACAAGATCATGAGCACTCCCAGTCTACTGCAGAGTGCCTCAGGACTTCATTGTCCATCCTATCATCTCTAACCTCTATAAGAAATCACTCAGATCCATTCTTGCAAATTGCAGCATCAAGGTCCAGCAATACACATATGATACCCAGCCCTAGCTAAAATGTTCCTCATCAAACATTAAAGACAGTTTTATCCTGTCTCAACCTAAACCAACCTTAGATCAATCAAGCCATCAATCAATCAGTAGATTTATAGAGTGCTACTTATCACCCCTGAGGGTATCCAGGCGCTGGCAGGGTCCAATTGATTAGCTGAATATCTAGGACTTCAGGGGCTTTCAGAACTCTGGAAGAGATGGGGAGGTCTGTAGATGAAAGGGTTGCTCATCCCATGTCTTCACTGTGAGATAGGAGAAGCGGAGACCTGCACATCTGCTATGATGCATGCAGGGCGTGAGGGCTAGTGAAAGGGATGCGAAGCCGAGGAGTCTGATGGGCTTATGTATATTCAGGTGGGCAGGTCAGCAGTTGTGTAGGGCCATGTATGCATGGGACAAGAGCTTGAACTGGCATCTTTTCTGTACACGGAGCCAGTGGAGTTCCCTGAGGTTTGGACTGATGTGAGTTCCTCTAGAGAGATCCTGGAAAAGTCTGGCTGCAATGTTCTGTATGGCCTGTTGTCATCAGAGGAGGTGATCTATGATCCCTGCATAGAGAGAGTTGCTGTGGCTGGAGATGAGGGCCTGGAGCTTAGCAGTAGCCATTTCAATATCTTACAAAGCATGAGATGGATGAAGAAGCAGGAGGAGGAGATGGAGTTGAGATAAGTCATTACGGTTAGCTTGTTGGCCAGAATGATGCCTCAGTTCCTAGTATGTTCAGTGGGGGAAGGAATGGGTCAGAGTTTTGAGGGCCATCAGGATGTGTACCATGAGGAGCTTTTGTTTCTGAAAATCCGTACCTCAGTCTTGTCCGTGTTAAGGTAAAGGCAGCTGCCCTTCATCCTGCTAGCAACGCCTGTCATGCAGTTGTGGAAGTTGGTCTTGGCATTAGTGGTGTCTTCGGAGAGGGAGAGGATGAGTTCTGTGTTTTTGGCTTAGAATATGATGTTGAGTCGGTGGGTTTTGGAGATGCTGGCTGGAGGTGTCAAATAAGTGCTGAAGGGGGTGGGGCTGAGCAGGGATCCTTGGATTACTCCACAGGCGATATCCTTAGGTTGAAAGGTTGAGGCAGATATTTTGCATTCCTCCAATGTGGAAAGAGGCAATCCATCTGAGGGCGGCTCCTCTCTGTTTGGTCGAGTAGTGCTTCGATGTCATCAGAAACTCCAATGAGGGCTGTCTCAGTGCTGTGGTTATCGCAGAATCCGGATTGAGAGGAGCCGAGTAGGAGGTTCCATTCAAGATGTGAGGAGAGTTGTTGGTTGATAGCTATTACTAATAAATTTGTCAGGAACAAGAGAAGGGAGAGCAGTCGGCAGTTGTTGAGTTCGCTGGGGTCAGCTGATGGTTTCTTTAGTAGGGCATTGACTTCTGCATGTTTCCAGTTCTTGGAGAAGGTGGCTGTGGCAATTGAACTGTTGAATAAGGTGGTGTAGGAAAGTACCATCTGGCCTGGCATGTTACCCCCATTTTTACTTGTATGTCAGTTTGATTTTGCCTGTCTCCTTGGGATCCTGCTAGCCAGGACCCCAGTGCTCATACTTGTGGCCTGAATGTGTGTTCCCTGTGTGGTGCCTAACTGTGTCACTGAGGCTCTGCTAATCAGAACCTCAGTGCTTATGCTCTCTCTGCCTTTAAAATTGTCATTGCAGGCTAGTGACCATTTTACCAATTCTAATTGGCACACTGGAACACCCTTATAATTCCCTAGTATATGGTACCTAGGTACCCAGTGTATTGGGGTTCCAGGAGACCCCTATGGGCTGCAGCATTTCTTTTGCCACCCATAGGGAGCTCAGACCAATATTACACAGGACTGCCACTGCAGCCTGAGTGAAATAATGTCCACGTTATTTCACAGCCATTTTTCACTGCACTAGCCAAGGTACCCCTACATAGTTCAGGGCAATTTCCCTGGACTTTGTGAGTGCGGAGACACTATTACACGCGTGCAATACATATAGGTTAATACCTATATGTAGCTTCACAATGGTAACTCCGAATATGGCTATGTAACATGTCTAAGATCATGGAATTGTCCCCCATGCCAAATCTGGTATTGGGGTGCCAATCCCATGCATCCCCGGGGCTCCAGCATGGACCCCAGGAACTGCCAAACCAGCTCTCTGGGGTTTTCACTGCAGCTACCACTGCTGCCAACCCACAGACCAGCTTCTGCCCTCCTGGGGTCTAAGCAGCCCAGGCCCAGGAAGGCAGAACAAAGGATTTCCTCTGAGAGAGGGTGTTGCACCCTCTCCCTTTGGAAATAAGTGTTAAGGGCCTGAGAGGACTAGCCTCTCCTGGCCTCTGGGAATGCTTTGAATGGAACAGATGGTGCCCTCCTGGCATAAACCAGTCTACACCGGTTCAGGGATCCCCCAGCCCCTGCTCTGGCCCGAAACTGGACAATGGAAAGGGGAGTGACCACTCCCCTGTCCATCACCACCCCAGGGGCGGTGCCCAGAGCTCCTCCAGTGTGTTCCAGATCTCTGCCAACTTGAATCGAGAGGTGTGAGGGCACAGTGGAGGCCTCTGAGTGGCCAGTGCGGGCAGGTGACATCAGAGACCCCTCCTGATAGGTGCTTACCTGACTAGGTGTCCAATCTTCCTCTGAGGGCTAGTTAGGGTCTCTCCTGTGGGCTATTCCTCAGATAACGAATGCAAGAGCTCACCAGAGTTCCTCTGCATCTCCCTCTTCGACTTCTGCCAAGGATCGACCGCCTGCAAAACTGCAACAAAGTAGCAAGAAGACTACCAGCGACATTGTAGCGCCTAATCCTGCCGGCTTTTTCGACCGTTTCCTGGTGGTGCATGCTCTGGGGGCTGTCTGCCTTCACCCTGCACTGGAAGCCAAGAAGAAATCTCCCGTGGGTTGACGGAGTCTTCCCCCTGCTACCGCAAGCACCAAACTTCAGCTTCACCGGTCATTTGGGTACCCTCTCATAGTGACGAGCGTGGTCCCTGGAACACAGGTGCTGGATCCAAGTGACCCCCGACAGTCCAGTGGTCCATCTGTCCAAATTTGGTGGAGGTAAGTCCTTGCCTACCCTCGCCCGACAGTAATCCTGTGTACTGCATGAACTGCAGCTGCTAGTGCTTCTGTGCACTTTTGCAAGGAATCCTTTGTGCACAGCACAGCCCAGGTCCCCAGCACTCCGTCCTGCATTGCTCAACTCACTGAGTTGACCACCGGCTTCCTGGGACCCTCCTTTGTAGTGTTGACACGACCGCTGTGCTCAGTTTTCTTGAACCCGTGTTCAGATACGTCTGCGGGTGCTGCCTTCTTGTGCATGGGCTCTCTGTACTGCTGAGCACCCTCTATGTCTCCTCTTCCAAGTGGCGACCTCCTAGTCCTTCCTGGGCCCGGGCAACACCCATTTTCTTCAACTGCGACCTTTGCAGCTAGTGAGGCTTGTTTGCCGTCTTTCTCCAAAGAACAACTCTGCGTCCTCTAGCATTCCGTGGGACATCTTCTGTGCTTCAGTTGTTGCAGAAACTTCAGCTTCTTCCACCCTGAGGCAGCCATTTTGCACCTTCTTCCGGGGTTTAGTGGGCTCCTGCACCCCGGACACTTTTGTGACTCTTGGACTTGGTCCCCTTCTTTTACAGGTCCTCAGGTCCAGGAATCCATCTTCAGTGCTTTGCAGTCACTTGTGGTCTTTGCAGAATCTCCTATCACGACTTTAGTTTGTTTCTGGGGAAGTAGGGTAACTTTACTCCTACTTTTCAGGGTCTTAGGGTGGGGTATCCTGGACACCCTTAGTGTTTTCTTACACTCCCAGCGACCCTCTACACACTACACTAGGCCTGAGATTCCTAAGTGGTTCGCATTCCACTTTCTTAGTATATGGTTTGTGTTGCCCCTAGGCCTATTGCATTCAATTGTATTCTACAATGTTTGCACTACTTTTCTAACTGCTTACTTACCTGATTTTGCTTGTGTGTTTATTTTGTGTATTTTACTTACCCCCTAAGGGAGTATATCCTCTGAGATATTTTCTGACATATTGTCACTAAAATTAAGTACCTTCATTTTTAGTAACTCTAAGTATTGTGATTCTTATGATATAGTGCTATATGATATAAGTGGTATAGTAGGAGCTTTGCATGTCTCCTAGTTCAGCCTAAACTGCTCTGCTTTAGCTACCTCTATCAGCCTAAGCTGCTGGAACACCTCTAATCTTCTAATAAGGGATAACTGGACCTGGCACAAGGTGTAAGTACCATCATGTACCCACTATAAATCAGGCCAGCCTCCTACAGGTGGTGAGTGTGTGGCTGATTCTGGCTTCACCTAGGTTGAAGATGTGATGATGGCATGGGTCAGTTGAGACCCCTGAGTGGACTGAGTTCACAATGGATGCAGCATTCCCTGGGGTGAGCTGGCTCCATTTGGTTGTGTCGCTTGAACAAGTCAGTGGCCTTGGGCTGGAATTTGAAGTTCATGTGGATGTTGGCGATCTTGTTGTGGAAGAAGTTTGTAAGGTGGTTGCAGAGTTTTTGTGAGGAGTAATATTGTTTGTTGCATCTGAGGGTTTGGATATCAAATTACTTCCTACACCCACAAGTGAATTCCTCCTATTTGCCAACAGCATCAAACAATGCTAGATTCAAACATGGCGCTCTAATGTAAGTCTACCAGCTACAACCACAGCTAACAGACCATCCAAAACCTCTGGGATTTACTCACAATACTATCCACTAATTCAAGCAACACTCTGTCAAGAAAATTAAGGGAGCTTAGTTCTGGCTCTCCCTCTTGAAAAAGGCAAGTTAGTTGTTAAAGAAGATAAATTCAGAAGAACCACACAATACACAGGCCTGATTTAGATCTCAGCTGAGGGCTTACTCTGTTGCAGCAGTGACGGATATCCTGTCCGCCGACTTCTAAATACCATAGAAAACAATGGTATCTAGGTTTCGGGGGATAGGATATCCGTCACCGTTGCGACAAGTAACCCTTCTGCTAAGATCTAAATCAGGCCCTTAGTCCTCTCCCATCTGGACACAATCAGTGCCATTCAGAATGGTCCATCTGATACCATCCAGGTAACCTTGAAATGCATCCTCCATGCAGTGAATGGCATATTAAAGATCGAAGAAATTTAATGGTATAGTCCCCATGTTAAAAGGCCTAAACTGGCTCCTCAATTAAGCCAGGCTCATCTACAAGAATGGCTAAATCTGCTAAATCTGGTATAAAGACTTGAACAACAAGACCCTAGCTTAACTGGAAATCAATCTAGCAATGTCCGGGGAACAACACCATTCCATGGACTGAAAATCGCTAGATTGTAGACAAAACATTGCAAGACAGAAAAGAACATTCAAGGACCATGTCCCTTGACTCGACCGTCTATATTTGATCTTCCCAAAATGATTGTATCTTCTCAAGGGCATATTTCTATTCAACATTCCATTGCTCCTGAGCTAGATTTCCACTCTTCAAATACCAACACATACATACACCCACCTGTACTCATTCCAGAACATTTATGGGCATGTGCACAATGTAGGAACACACATCATTGGTCATATTGGAATGCATTTTCTTGAATAGAAAATCCTTTGCAAAATGTGTGGCCATGCATGCACATTCTGCATGACTCTTGTGTTTGAATACCGGGGTCTAAGAAATTACCAGCGGCAGAGCCAATTGCTCGGCGTTATAGAAACAAGACCTACTCCTTTTTGCCAATCTGTGTTTTGTTCTGCTTGTGCTGGTACATCTTTATAGTATGTTACTTTCTACAGCACCAAAATTATCTTTTGAGCAAACCCTCCATGAATAAATTAATAATAAAATAATGTGATCTACTTAGACCCTCTCAAATTTATTAGGAATATGTAGGAAGACCAGTCTGCTTTCATCATGCTAGCTTGTATAGTGCTTAAATTAACATATGGTGAGGAATGTACAAATAATTTTAGGTGTGATTGTTGTGTAGCCATTTTGGTTATAGCTCCATGCACGTTATGTTAACATACTAGGCCGCTGTGCACTCTAACCTAGATATATTTTATTTGGCTTCGTACAATAACCAGTTTTAAGGTCTTGTTTTATTTTCACCTATCTAGCTGTTTTTGCCTAGGCCAGCACTCTGTTCTCAAACAAGACATTCTTGATCACTCTGTGCTGCCTTCAAGGATACAGTTCGGTACATTGCCGGTGAACGTGGTAGAAGTTTAGTCTCCAACATTCGTAGAAAACACATCCTTACGTAGAGACATTTCTTAGAATATCAGCTGTGTATTATATAAACCCTTCCTTGTCCCTTACACGTTAGAGGGAGATTCCAGCCAGGGAACCACGACTGTATGCTGATTACTGAATGCTTCGCTACAGATGCTAACGCAGACCGCAGGCCTTTGGTCAGGTATAGGGGTTGATGTCTTCCCAGGGGAACCTGAAGGGCAGAATTAGAGCTTAACATGCTGTGCTCGATTATAACCTAGGCAGGAACTAGTCCATTAATAATAGTGACAATATGATAGAGTTGTTTTTATGCTTCACTCTTCTCGTCACAATTTTATTACTGTCATGTTGTGTCGTCCTGTTATTGCAGCTCACGCTTTGCTATATAAGATGCCGTCATTTTATTATTCTCATTATTGAAACATATACTGCTTCTGTTTGTCATTTATATATGAGACTGAATTGTAAGTGAAAGAACCGGATAAGACCTGAGTGACCACGACTTCCTTTAGAATCCAAGTGTGTCAGAGCAAAACCCGGATTGGAGCGACAGATGTCACCCGCAGTGGGTTAGACTTAGTCTCCCACACCGGGGCGATCCTGCAGCTCAAAATCCAGTAGTCTCATTAGAATAATGAGAGCCTACGCAACATGATGATTGGCGGATATATTTATTGATTTGTGTATTTTGTTTTGTTTTTTAAACAAATGCAAATGCCCAAGCGCATCTTGGTACTAATACTAGAGACCGAAATTTCAGAAGAACAGATAAAGCTGGAAGGCATTCCTAAACTTCATGCACCAAACAATAGCTCATAACCCAAGTGCAAGAGAGACCCAAAGTGATGCAACTTTATACATTTTGCTTTTTTAAAGAAGAAATAATGTAAGAAATTGGATTAATATATTGAGTGGGTGATTACCCACCTCCAGGAATAAAGCCAACCCTTGAAAGAGTTAACCATCAAAATCACGAAATAAACCCGAGCTCAACTCCCTAGTAGTTATGGAACAGAGCAGACATGCTTAACCTAGGGCTATATGTAAAGTATTATGTAATACCAAAACAGTTACAAAGTCAAAATGCAAAATAATAAAAATCTCAAACCGAATTTGATAAATAGAGTAAAATGTAATAAATGAAATGACACCAAAGTGAGAAATACCAAATAGCGGCAACAGAAGATATGAATTTTTTTAATTTTAAGTAGGAAAAGCAATAAGAAAACAGTGATAGTCAATGTTTTTAGAAGACTGGGACCAATGCACAATTTAGCGCTGGCTGCAAACAAGCATGAGTCAGATACACCAACAAGATTTATCTCAGTGAAAGATTTGACCTTCTGACGTAGTCCTTGAAGTCCCAATCTACTACAGTAATACTGTATACAAAAGCCTCCCAAGACCTCAAGGGAGGAACATAGAGATTTGTTGGATGTCGGGCAGATGTCCATACCAGATCTAGCTGCCACTGATCAGATGGTCAGTTGCAGGAAAGGCCTCTAATAGCTTGCTGTACCCCTGCAGCTTTAACAGGAAGTCAGCCTTAAGACACTTGGGCCCAGATTTAAGAAACATTAGCGCCATCTTTGCACCATTTTTTTTAATGCAAAAGCGGTGCAAACCCAGTGCCATATTTAGATTTTGTTGCTAGAGGAGTCTAGCGACAAAATTTCTGACTTACCGCCATTTTTTCGTAGCGTCACCTCACCTTGCATCGTATAATGACAATGACAAGCAAGGTAGGCGTTCACTCCCAAAAAATGATGCTAGCCTGATAGCGCCATATTTACAACCTGACGGAAATGCAACACATGGTCCAAAAATTACGCTAATTCCTATTAGCGTTAAAATGTTAATGACTGGTCAGACCAGGCGTTAAAAAGAGCCCCAGCCACAACTACATAAGGGAAACACACAGAAGGAACATCGGCAAGCAACTGGACACAATGGACCTGCTTCTCCTGCAGTTTGGCACCCAGAGAAGACGACAGCGACCATGCCAAGTGCCATCAGCACCACCTCAGGAGCCTCAAACACCACCACTGCAGCCACTAAAGTGGCAAAAAAAGAGGGAGAGGGTATTTCGCCAATGCGCAGCCATCCTTGGCCTCAGGGAAAATGAGGTGATCAGACACTACCGTCTGAAGTTGGAGTCCATTGTACGGCTGCTCCACCACATTGCTTCTAACATCACCGCAAGACTGGAAAGCCACACAACCCTAACACCCATGACCACACTCCTGGCTGTCCTACACATGCTGGCCTCAGAGTCATTCCAGATCACTGCTGCACAAGTGGGGGGGTCTCCTCTAACCATCCCTTTCTGCTTTCCTTCCGATGGTCCTAGATGGCATCATCCAACTTACACCCCACCACATCCGGTTCCCCAATACCCAGCAACTGCAGAAGGAGACCAAGCAAGTATTCTATCAATTTGCTGGGTTCCTGAATGTGCTGGGTGCAATGGACTGCACCCATGTCCAACTTGTCCCTTTTGCTGCAACCGAACACCTCTACAAAAACTGCAGAAATGCACACTCAATCAATGTGCAGACCATTGTGGACCACCATGGAATATTCTCCAACATCCTTGCAAAATATCCCGGCAGCGTCACTGATGCCTACAGGCAGGAAAACACAGATGTTTTGACAACACATGTGTCACATGCCACACTACACCACATTCAATGCACATCACCTTCACATACGTCCATATGTACAAGTTCTTTGCACCACCTGACTGACACTTTACATGACGGACAGGATGGAGCTACGTCTCCGCCACATACAAAAGTTGGGGTCAACCCACTACAATAGTCTACAGGTTGACAACAAAATACAGATTCTTCACACATAACACTTACCAAAGAATAGCTCAGCTATGTGTCTTGCGTTGGCCATGCCACCGTCAAACAAGTCACATATTGGCACTGACCCACATTTGCCATGCTGTAGAAACCTGAGGCAGCACCGATATTTAATGCAACCCGAGTGGTGCCATCCCAATCTACATATCACCAAAACATACTTGATATACTCACTGTGTACACCTTTCCCTTGTGTGATGCATAGCACAGCATACATCATTGACATCTGTGAAACATCATGTGTAAGAATGGACACCTCATAGCACACCAGCAATAAAAGCTGTAAATCCCACATCTCCTTACAATAATACAAGGGAACCAACGGTGGACTGTGGGAGCTGAACTACTGCCAATATACTGGTAGAGGCCAGAAATGCATATGATTGAGGAGACATGGGACTTACCATGGCTAGACTGGTGATGCAGGGCAGTGCAGAGCAGAAAAGCACAGCATGCTCTGTCCTGTCCCACGGGTATCTGCAAACTCTTGGATACAACATAATACATCCCCTACAAGTGTGCCACACTGTGCATATGAATATCATGCACATACACATGTCAGCCAGCAATTTGCAACAACAACACTATGCGCAAAGGAGGCATTTTAAGGGCAAAGGGTTGGGATTCACATGCAACACACAAGGTGCAACACCTGTTTCATGGCACACAACACACAAAATTGTTCCAAATTTACCTAACATCACTCTTCTGCAGGTCTAAAGTTAATTGACTAAGGGCTACATGTTTGAAAAGTGGCACAGAATCCAAAGCAGCGCCTCTTTTCTTGAGCCCCTTAGCGCCCCCTACCGCCACAATGTGTGCCCCATATTCAATATATGGTGCACCATGGCGCAGAGTAGGTGTAATGTTGTCAAGATAATTCATGCTATTGATGGAGTGTGTAGGATTAGTGCTAAAATGTTGGTGAAATTCCTGCTCAGGACATAGGGGCCCATTAAAAGCAATGGTGTGCCCCCTCTTAACTGTAAACTTCATACTTGTATAGCGCACTACTCACCCATTAGGGTCTCAAGGCACTGTACGCATACCACTGTGGAACCCCTCCAGGCTTTTCCCTGTGGAACCCCTCCTGGCTTTTCCCTGTGAGGTGCCCATTCCTGGGCAACCTCCAAGGTGAAGCCAGGCATCCCAGTACTGTTGGGGCCATTGTGGAGATTAAGCAAGCTATTGCCCAGAGTGGGACCCATGAATTAGATTAGGCACTGATGCGAGAATGATCAGGTCCGAGAAAATTACGCTCAAGACTTGCCGAGGCGGGAATTGAACCCTGGTCCCAGGCCAGATTTCTGCATCAGGGTCTGCCGCTCTAACCATTGAGCCACACTTCTCCACTCTCCACTTAATGGCAGCTCTGTGCAGGCATTAGAAGTAACTGCTAAAAATGATGCTTTGGAACCTTTTAGATTCCTCTGCACCATTTTTCCAGTCCTCCTAATGGGGGATCACCCCCTTTGCATACATGATGCCTGGCACAAGCATAGTGTGGCACAATCAATCAATCAATCAGTGTTTATAAAGCGCAGGTACTCACCCGTTAGGGTCTCAAGGTGCTGGGGAGGCAGCATATACTGGTGAGGTGGTTCAAAAAGCCATGTCTTCAGTTCCTTCGTGAAGCTGAGGAGGGAGGTGGTTTGTCTGATGTGGATGGGTAGGGCGTTCCAGGCGGTGGCGGCGAGGTAGGAGAAGAAGCATCCTCCTGTTCTGGTTTTCCTGATGTGGGGTAGTTCTGCGAGAGAGAGCTGGGCTGAGTGTAGGGCCCTGTGGGGTGCGTGGAAGTTGAGTTGCTGGTTTAGGTACACTGGTCCGGTGTTGTGGAGGGCTTTGTGTGCATGGGTGAGGATCTTGAAAGTGATTCTTTTCTCTATGGGGAGCCAGTGCAGTGTATGTGGGTGTTGCAAGATGTGGCAGTGTCGGGTTAGGTCGAGGACCAGTCTGGCGGCTGCGTTTTGGATGTTTTGCAGATTGCAGTTGAGGTTTTTGTTGATACTGGCGTAGAGTGTGGGGCCGTAGTCTAGTCTTCTGGTGATGAGGGCATGTGTGACGGTCTTTCTATGTTTGAGGGGGATCCATTTGAAGGTCTTGCGTAGGATGCAGAGGGTGTGGAAGCAGGTGGAGGTGACTGCGTTGATTTGATTATTCATGCTGAGGTCGGGTCTGAGATGATTCCGAGGTTGCGGGCTTGGCTGGTGGGGGTGAGTGGGTGGGTTGAATTGTCCAAGTGTGGGTGGCCACCATGTGTCGCTCCATGTGTTGGGTTGGGGCTCATGATGAGTACTTCTGTCTTGTTTGTGTTGAGTTGAAGGCAGCTGTTTCTCGTCCTATTGGCGACTGCTTTCATGCCTTCGTGGAAGTTGAGTCTGGCCTTTTCGGGTTCGTTGGAGAGGGAGAGGATGAATTGGGTGTCGTCGGCATATGAGATGATGTTTATTCTGTAGCTTCGGACGATGGTGGCTAACAGGGCCATGTAGATGTTGAACAGCATGGGGCTGAGGGAGGATCCCTGGGGCACTCCGCAGGTGGTGGGTGTGTGATCTGCAAGAAAGGGGGCAAGTCTCACTCGTTGCTTTCTGCCGGAGAGGAAAGATTGGATCCAGCTGAGGGCCTTGTCTCTGATGCTGGCTTCGTGGAGTCTTCTTATCAGGGTGTGATGGGAGACTGTGTCGAAAGCCACTGAAAGGTCTAGTAGGATGAGTGCCACCATCTCTCCCTTGTCCAGTGGGGAGCGGATGTCATCGGTTGCAGCTAGGAGGGCTGTTTCGGTGCTGTGGTTTGACCTGAATCCGGATTGTGAGATGTCGAGGTGAGTTGGCTGTTGACTGCTTTTTCAATGACTTTCACAGGAAATGGAAGTAGGGAGATGGGCCTGATGTTTTTGAGGTCGGTGGGGTCTGACAAGGGTTTCTTGAGGAGGGAGTTGATCTCGGCTTGTTTCCAGTTGTCGGGGAAGGTGGCGGCAGTTAGTGAGCGGTTGATTGTGAGGCGGTGCTTTGGGGTGATTGTGACTGCAGCTGTGTTGAAGATGTGATGGGGGAACGGGTCCGTGCGGGCCCCGGAGTGTATGGACTTCATTGTTTTCAGCGTATCTTTGGTGGAGAGGAGTGTCCAGGTGGAGATTGTTGGTTTATTGGTGTAGGGGTTTGGTAGAGGGGGTTCAGCGCGTAGGTTGTCCTTGTTGAAACTGTCGTAGATGGTCTTGATTTTGTGGTGGAAGTAGGTGTTGAGGCTATCACAGAAGTCTTGTGAGCTTGGGATGTCCGTTGTTTCACTGTTGGGTTGGGCGAACTCCTTGATGATGCTGAAGAGTTCCTTGCTATTGTGTGCTAGAGAGGAGATTCTGTCTTGAATAGCTTTCTTTCTGGTGTTTCTGATGAGTTGGTGGTGTGCGGTGGTGGCGACTCTGAAGTTGCTGTTGGTTTCTGGGAATTTGGTGTTTCTCCAGATTTTCTCGACGCTACGACAAGTGCGTCTCGATTCTCGTAGTTCGGGGTGAACCAACTGGCTCAATTTGCATGGGTGTTCGATGTTCTTTTTGAAGAGGGCTATGGTGTTGACGCAGTAGGTGATCCATTTTTGGAAGGTGCCTGCTGCTGTGTTTGGGTCGTTGGGTCGTTGTTGTGTGGGACGGTGGGGGCGGCGATGGCGAGGCCAGCTGATCATCGGGTATTCTTTTCCAGTTTCTCTGAGCTGGATGGAGATGGTGTCTGGTGGTGGTGGGTGTGTTGAAGGTTAAGCGGATATATCGGTGATCTGTCCATGGGAGTTCCGTGGTATGGCTGAAGGTAGAGGAGGTTCCTGTAGTGAAGATGGGATCGAGGGAGTGTCCTGCTAAGTGAGTTGGCTCTGTCACAAACTTCACACATATTCGGCATGGGTGAACTGTCAGACCAGAAATTATTTAACAATCACCTGCTCCCTGAAGCATAACCCATGATAGGAAACTGCACCACAACACACCAATACAATCATCCATCCAAAGAGGAACACACACAATACCAGATGCAAGTCTGAATCACCACTCCACCTAAAACAAATATGTGCCATGGCACATAGGAAATAACAAATATGCATGTCTGACACATTTTCTTACTTTCCTTTGCAGCGGACCAAGGTTACGGCATCCAGCCATGGGTCATGACCCCTTTTGTCAATCCAACTACTGATGCTGAGCAGGCTTACACTCAAGGCCAGAGAAGGACCAGGAATGTGGAAGCTTGTTATATGCACCACCCCTTATCTGCAAAGTGATATACTTGTGTGAGCTATTTTGCATAACATTTGTGTACGCACCAATGTCCCCTGGGATGAACAGGTAGATGACCCCATTGAGGAGGATGACGACAATGATGCACAACAAGAGCAGGGGGAACAACCAAACTCTGCTGCTGGAGCACGCAGAAGAGAACAAATTGTGCATAATTTTTTCTCATAGACATTGTCCTCAATGATTCACCATTCAAATATTGCAATAAAATCACATGAACTCTGATTTTTCATGGCATACTTATTATCACCATCACATACCATTGTTATCTTGCTTATATCTCTGAGAGCATGACTACATCACAACAGGTGTAAATAACTTTCGAGCATAGGCCCAGATTTAGGAGGCCCTAGTGCCTCCTTTTGCAACATTAGTGTCATTTTTTTTATGCTAATGTGGCCCAACAAGCCCAAAATCGACGCACCAGATTTGCAAAGTGGTGCAATGTGTGCATTTTGCCACTTTGTAATCCCTTGGGCCACATTATGCCTACACCACATTATGCGTGCACCAGACATAATGTATGCAAGGGGGAAGTACCCCCATTAGGGGGGGCTGCAAAAATGGCTCAGTGGAATCAAAGAGATTCCACTGCATCGTTTTATGTGGCTACATTTAATGCCTGCTCAAAGCAGGTGGTAAAAGGGGGCACACCATTGATTACAATGGGCCTCTATGTGCTGTTCAGGCTTATGGCCAAAACGTTGGCTACTAAACCTGAATAGCACATAAATAGTGTCAAATATTTAGACGCTATTGCCCCCTACCCTGCCCTATGGTGTGCTTTATTTCAAATACGGCGCACACATGGTGGCAGTAGGGGGTGCTAAGGGGTGCAAGAAAGCCATTTTTCTTAACTCTGCCTCATTGTCTGGAACGAAAAATAATTTAGAAGAATGCACTACCACATGAATGTGTGGGTGAAATGTAGGCATAGTCGGTAGCAATTACAATTGACATTGTCACACACATATCGCATATGTGTGTTGGCTTGACATATGCCTGCAGCAATCCTGGAAATACAGTGAAGACAGCTGTACAGATGTATGGCCTAGGTAGGAAAATGGTGGCAATTACGCACAATGGCAGGTTTGTGTCTGCTAGGTAACCAAGCAAAGTCTGAATGACACTGTCACATGTGACAACTGAAAACATACTCTTCAGTGGCACTCACATGTTTGACCAAGAGAGAGTGACATACAGGGGCACACATTTTGAAATGTCTAGGTCACTCACACTCAATCCAGTTTGCTATGTGCATGTAAGTCAAGCAATGTCCAAACAAGACATAGGCCCTTGCTAAACTGTACATGTGATGAAAGACACAGATAGGATGAATGTTGCATCTACTCTACTCATAACTGTCATGAGTAGATACACTTACAAAATACACTCATGGTGAATGTGACATAGTTTGCTGAATGCAGATGTGAGTGCATGCCCATGTTGAATAAATGATGTAGAAGGACAGCTGAGAGACTCCCTAATGTCACTTTGAGATCCAGTATATGGAGGTCACTCAGACACTACACACGTGCTGTGGCTGGTGTTCTGTAATGTGTGGGTGGTAGTCATGTGATCTAGCAAAGCCTGGAAAGGGGAGGGATACTATTGCTTAGCCTGTAGAAGAAGCTGTTCCATCTTCAAAGTACACAAGTCTGACTTACTATGCTGTGCATGAATGAAAGGACAATGTCGATGACAAAGATGGGTACTAAGGATAATCAGCTGAAGTTATGTCAGCAATGTTGAACTAAAACAATACATGACAAACTATGCTATCAATGTGTGAAGGGACACACATAGACTCATGCTCACTGTACAACACAACAAGGTTTCCATGTAACACCAGGTACATATTAACAGAGAATGTGTAGGTCAGTACACATTCCAGTCACATTGGCAATGACTACAATTATGTGTTTGTCCAGCACAAAAAAGTGTGACAGATGCTAGTGACAAATGACAGTATCTGTACCCTGGGTTTAAAGACATGACCCAGTTCCACCATCTATCAATGACCTAACCAAGAATCATAGGAATAATCTTGCCTATATATGCCAAGTCATGTCAAACCATAGCAAATGATGAGACATGTCCAACACAAAGAAGCTGCCAGTCCCCAGTACATAATTAGGCAAGCCTGACATCAACAATCCTAAAGGTGAAAAAACAGGCTTGGCCATGGGACCATAAATGTGCAGGTGTATGTCTTCAGGTGACTGTGCATCACTGTGCTGATGATCAATCATGAAGATGCCCCCACCCAATCCCCAGAGGAGGCTACATTGTATCTTTATACAATACATGTATCAATACATGCAACAATGGCCCTGTGTGGGCATACAAAGTGCCACTGGTGCACTTGTCGACTAGGGTGCCATCACTTTCTGAGAGCAGCCCTGCTATACAGATTGTATGCAAGTATGTAAATCTGGCACTAAAAACAAATTTTGAGTCGTTGTACATTCCAAGTGTATGTGCTATACATTTATACTTCCTAATTCTTAGCACACATGTCCCATTTAGGTGGACCATGCTTGGTGTCATCTATTTGCGTAGGGACAAAAGGGAACAATTCACATGTTAAAATGTGTATGTGTCACTTATTTACTCACAAACTTATATAAATAATACAAATGTTCCCACATAGGGAAACATAGTTAACACAGATATGAGTACACAGCCCTGAGACAAAGACTACATATACACATGCTGGAATAGAGAATTGATATGTGTCTAATCCTTAAAAACACCACAGTAGTATGCATCACTTATTATACATGTAACATATCGTTTCACACATAAACATGTTGCATACATGCCAACAACGACACATGTCAGCACACTATCTCCAACAATTTGCATGCATGGTAAACTATAAGTTACACGTGTTGCTTTGCATCATGAAGTCTGGCCCTTTGAACACACCCGAGTGTAGACATACTTGCACTCACTTTGTCATGGGTTAGTGGAACTTAACCCAGCCTCAGTCAACAGCATCCTTTGCTAAAGATTTGTCAATTGTATCAAATGCATGAATATGTTTTGCTTTTGCACATGGCCCATCCTCTCTTATGCTGTGTTGTGAAATGTACAGTTGGAATTCTGACATGACAATGTTTTAGATACACAATATGAGTTCCATCACATATGTACATTCACAGTGCACATGTGGAAACTTGTATGTGGATCATAATCTTCGTACGCATGCACATTTGCAAACAATATCAGTCCTCCCATGCATCACATACACCTACAAACATATTGTAACACTTTCCTATGTTACTGGTGCACAGTGAAATACACATGCATGTTGCCCTATCATACAAACAACAAAGAAGAATAGCCCAGGTAATTAGGAATGTGGATCTGGGTGCGCTGTCAGCCTTCCCTCTAAAATCCACACATGCCCGTCATGCGTCAAACAAATGACACATACGGTACTTCTCCACACATCGCAAATCACTAAAATGACACCCGCACCTGCGCTTCTAATCTAAGTCCGCATGCCTTGTCAGCGTTCATGGAAAAATCCCCTCATGGCCGTCATGTGTTAAAAAAAAGACACATACCATAGTCCTTCAAACATCGTATTTACCAAAAAGTATGCCTTGCACCTGCGCGTCGACTGGCCTTGTCAACCTTCATTGAAAAATCCATGCATGGCCGTCCCGCATCACAAAAAAACTGACGCATATCAGAAAACGTGACACATACACCCAGGCAGTGATGTAATAGGTTGTCCTTGCTGAACACACGGAAAAGTGAATTTACTTTCACTTTTACTTTACAGTCTTGAAGTCTGTGCATGAGAGAGGTTGTGTTTTGGTTGTGCTGGTGTGAGGACTGTTGGATTGAGATTGTTTTGTTCTGTGTCCTGTCTGTGTCTTGTCCATCTATTGCATTTTGTAATTCATTGTATATTGTTGTCCTGTTATTGTGTAAGTATTGTTGGGTGCCCGTCTTGGGGTTGTTAAGTTTGTTGGGTTAGTTGTGGTTAGTTGGGGAATAGTTTCTTATTTTTGGGCTAATTAGGTTGCAGTGGAGGAAAATTGCAAGCTGCCAGGGAAGGGAAGGGCACAGAGGATAAGTGGGGATGAACTTGGAGGGTTCATATTGTTGGTGTCCCACTACCTTCCCAACATGGTGGCAATGGGTGGCCACGTCATCATGTGCTACCCAACTGAGGTAAGGAATCTGCGCTGGGCAAGGTGCTCTACCAGCTTTGATGCATCTTCTTGGTGGAGTGCATGGACCACCAGTTGAGGCACCAGTGGGCAGACCTCATTCCCCATGAATGGGATCTACTGAATAACCTGCTGATTCAGGTCGGTGGACCTGTTGGTAAGTACTCCTTCTACATAGCAACATCCTTATTTGCATGTGCATGACAGCAGGACATAAGGAGTACTGCAGCATGTAATGACAAAGGTGAGGACAGCAAGTTTTGTGTATCAGCCAACCCGTTTTAATGAAAGGTCAGCACTGCACCCGTTGTGCCAAAGTTGCACATTCCTCTCTCTGTACCTTGTGTATCGCATAAATGTATTGAAGTGTCAAGAATGGAACATACATGTGCAATGGTGCAAGGGTTCATGTTTCCCAGGCACAAATGTACATGTCCATCATGGGCTTCACAACTGTGGGAATTTGAAAAATAATGTTTAAGTGATGACAAACATGACGCTGGAGTGACACAACAAGGACGTAAATGTAAGAAGGACTTACTGGGTCCTACTGCAACATCAGTGTCAAAGTTTTTGAAGGTAATGTGGCTGATAGAGGCAAGTATTGCCACACAATATGTCAAAAGTTGCACAATGCAAGCATTGAGGCTGTTTTAAACCCTGGTGCCACAGGATGCTTTCGCCAGGCATGATGAATGCCAGGTGGGTATTCCTGTAGTAGGAGGAACACAAAAAAATAGCTTTCAAATCTACTAGTTTCCACTGTGCCATTTTTGGAGTGAACCTAAATACGTGCCTAAGGCAGGCTGGTTAAGTGACAATACCATTGTTTTCAATAGGCCTATTTTGACTTAGCAGGGTTAACACCTTCATGTATGGTGCAAAGCATGCTAAGTGCCAACATGATGCCATAGTTTATAACGTCAGTGTCCTAACATTCACCATCGTGTGCCATATGTCAAATACAGCACACACATGGTGGAGTTCTGTGGTGGTAGTAGTGGGTTGAAAATGGTCAAGCATCTGAGTGCTTGCTCCATTTTCACACAGATATATTATAAAGTACCAAGCTTCAGTCAATTGACTGTATCCTGCCCCCAAGAAAATTGTAACATATGTATCTGAGACATGTATATGTGGGTGAATCCCATATCTGTAACCCAACCACCGCCAAAACCAACCTACACGCCGCTCTCCTCGACACCGCCAACTGGATGACCACTAACCACCTCAAGCTCAACTCAAACAAAACCGAGATCATCATCTTCGGCCCCAACAAAACCACATGGGATGACTCCTGGTGGCCCACCACCCTAGGCCCAGCACCCAACCCCGCAAACCACGCACGCAACCTCGGCATCATCCTTGACCCCTCCCTCTCCATCTCCATGACACAGCAAATCAATGCTCTAACCTCCTCCTGCTTCCACACACTCCGCACTCTGAAAAAATCCTTCAAATGGATTACCCCAGAAACCAGAAAGACAGTCACCCCGCACTCATCAGCAGCAGACTGGACTACGGTAACGCCCTCTACGCCGGCACCACACTCAAACTCAAACACAGACTCCTGAGAATACAGGACACAGCCACACACACTTGTCCTTGGCCTCCCCCGCCACAAACGAATCTCACCACACCTCAAATCCCTTCACTGGCTCCCCATAGAAAAGAGAATCACGTTCAAGATCCTCATCCACGCACACAAATCCCTCCACAACACCGGCCTGACCTACCTCAATGATAGAGTGAACTTCCACACTCCCACACGCAACCTCCGATCAGCCGACCTCGCCTTAGCCACAGTCCCCCGCATCCACCGCACCCCCACAGGAGGCAGGTCCTTCTCCTACCTTGCCCCCAAAACCTGGAACTCCCTCCCCACCGATCTTCACAAAACCAAGGACCTCCTGGTCTTCAGAAAGAAGCTCAAGACATGGTTGATCGATCAGTGACCATCCCTGCCCCCCCTGCCCTCCCCCCAGTGCCTTGAGACCCTCACGGGTGAGTAGCACGCTCTACAAATTTTTTGATTGATTGATTGATCTGTAAATATTTGTGTGGGCTAACTATGGCTGTCTGACTGACATGTTATGAATGCCAGTTGGTCATTCCTAAAACTAATTTGACTAGGTCACTCAGCTAAACAAGTGGAATGTGTAACATGTGTCCATGCTTTTCTTTGCTCGACAATGAGACAGCTATTTCTTCCTGTCAGATCTTGCAGGTGGTCTTCCACCCTACACTATTGGCGAGGTTTCCCATTTTGAAGACCCTGATGCAGTCAGTAAGTGTTACCTTGTATATCACAGGTGTGGATCATTGGTTGTGTGTGAGAGAGTATGATGTGTGCAATGCCATTTTCAAATGGCATATGTGTCCATTGAGACACCAATGTCTATCCTTGGGTATTGACATAACATCTGATGGTATGTTGAGGATGTGGAATGACTTGAATGATCGTCAGCTGGCAACATGTGCTGCAATGGATTAGTGAGTTTTTGGAAAAGGTGATTTTGCCCTCAAAGACAGTGATGTAGGTCAAGATATGTGTCAGAGGTGCAGGCTTTCACAAATGTATGGATGTTGATAACATATTAGTCACAGCACATTTTACTGCACTGTGTGCCACAGTTTGCACACATTTACTCCGAACATGGTATAATTTATGTACATGTGTTGAGATCTCCAAGGGGCTTATCAATGAGACACTTGCACCACCAATGCTTCACTACTCTTTAGAAATGAAGTGAGGCATTGGCCGTGTAAGGAGCTTTTTGAGAATGCCAACAGTCAGTTGGTATTGGACCTGGCCCTTTTTCCAGGGTCGTCCCCAAGCTTTTTGCCTTTCTTCTCCTATTTTTTTCTGACCGCTTTTTGTTGGCTCTAAGACTCTGAGCACTTTATGACTGCTGATCAGTGCTAAAGTGCAGATGCTCTCCCTTCTGAAGTTGGTATGATTGGCTTACACCTAATTGGCACATTTAATTTACCTGTAAGTCCCTTGTACAGTGGTATCTCTGCACTAAAGGCCTGTAAATGAAATGCTACCAGTGGGCTACATCGCTGCTTCCACCACCCACAGAAATAGCCTTTAAAACCTGTCTCAGGCCTGCTAGTGCAGTTTACTGCCACAGGCATCTTGGATCCAAATTTACTTGCTAGGCCTGGAATCCCCCTTTTACTCAATGTAAGTCACCCCTAAGGTAGACCCTAGCTAGTTCTATGGGCAGGGTGTTATGTATGTGGAAGGCACAACATATGTCTGGTTGTGTGGCCTGTCCTGGTAGTGACAAACAGCCTATTTGGTTTCTCACTGCAGGTGTGAGTGCTGCCTTGTTCACAGGATTGCACTGGAAATGAGGGTAGTGTAGACATGTTTGGTAAAGGTGTAATGGTAGTGAGAAATGCTGCCTACTGGTGTAGGTGGATTTTTAATTCCTGGGCTGAGAGAAGGGGAGGCGGGCACACCTCCATTTGTAACGGCTGTACCCTGGCTTTGCACAAAGGGCTTGTTTACCCCCAACTGATGTCTGGAGCCTGTGCTGGTGAAGAGAGGGGACACTCCTAGAACCAGTTGGAACTGGTTGGAACCTCTTTTCCCCCTCTTTGTAAACATTGTTCCAAAACTGAATGTAAGTACAGGGTTTTTTTCCCATGTTAAAAGAGATACTTTTGGACTACTAACTTGGACACAGAATGCTGCTGGAGGGACTCACCAGGAGCTGCCTTGGACTGCTCCTATTGTGCTGACCTGCGACCTTCTGGGTCAGTAGGAGGAACTGCCACTGACTGCAACAGCTTGCGCTGGCCTGTTTGTTGGGCCTTACCACCCTGTGCTTCTTTGATTGTCTCCAAGTGCTGGGTGAAGAGGCCCCTCTTCCCCTGCACCTTTTTCCCTGCACTAAAGTGGTGTAGGAAGAGCGCTTTGCCTGTGGAGGAGAAGCATGTCCTGAGGGGCACTTTGTTTTATTTGTTTCAGAGCATTTGGAGCTCTTTCCCACATCTTCGCGAGGGAATTATCACCGCCGTAACCCGGGCGGGCTGTGAGGAGCAATAGCATCCAAAACACACTTTTTTTAGGTGACCCCGGGGCACACGCAAAACGATGGATGGAGCCATTGCACTCCGCATGATGGCCCGGGGGTGAGGAGCACCTAGGAGCGTGCCCTTGAGGCACAGGCAGGCACCTGTTCAGGTGACTTCACTGCTGCGTCCTGGAGCCACAGGAGGAAGGAGGCTGGCCAGGCCGGAAGGAGAAGATTCACCTGCCAGAGCCCCTCCTTCGATACAGGGGCTGGCACGCCCGAGGCTGAGTCTGGTGGGGTCCCCAGGCAGGAGGCTCACCTCACCGTCTTGTTTGTGGCCAGAGGACCTGGACTACAGGGGGAGAAGAACCGGCCCCAAGGTAGGGGTTGTCTGAGCAGTGTGCAACGGCTGGCCGGAGCTGGAGGGGAACCTCTACGGAGGTCCCAAGCAGGCCCAGCTGCCTGAGACCCCTGCCCAGTTCCCTTCTCTGAGTAGCCAGAGCAGGGGGGTGCTTCCGAAAGAGCAGAGCGCGCCCCGACTTAGAAGTGTGGTGACGCAGGGACTGGTGTACTGGGTGAACCGTGGGTGGTTACCTCCCTATTCTCTGTCATGGGTGACCTAGATGACATAACTAGGTGCCCTGGGGCTATGTGCATTGGTGAGGGTGCAGCCCCAACAAGGTCTTGGCCCCCCAGGTGACATAATTGTGGTACTATGACGTGCCTATTAGGAATGTGCAGGCTATGTACATCTATGATGTATGATTATTATGACATGTGCATTATTTTAGTAATGTTTACCCGACTAATGCTTATGTTGCAGGATAACCAGTAAACTATGTGTTGTATGTGACTACTGCTGGCTTTTGCAGAGTAATAGTACTGTGTAATGATCTGACAACTGCTTGGGTAGCAGGGTATTATTGACATGTTGGTTTTGGTCTAATGATGTTGTGTACAATACAGTTTAAATTTATATTACTTCGTGTTGTGTTTCCTTTGTAGTGGGGACAGTGCGTCACATCTGTTGTGTGTGTGTTGTTCTATCACTTTACACATTGCCTCTTGTATAGGCCTGACTGCTTGTGCCAAGCTACCAAGGGGGTGAGCAGGAGTTATCTTGAATGTGTAACCCCATCGCCCAGTCTAGAGTGGGTGGGTTCTGCCTGGCTTAGGTGTATACCATAGCCAATCAGAAATCCCATTTCTAACAGTTGGGTACACATAAAGATTTCAGCTCTTTTCCAGATGGATCTATGACATGTCTACGGATTGTAGCAAACAACATGCGTGCAGAAGAACCTACATGATCTAACCATGATGATGAATGTGAGCGAGCATGGTCACATCACGTTTGTATGAGATGTGCATGGTGAGCGTTTACCTGGTACTTAGGAGATGAATGAAGCTTGTGCACAGGTAGTGTACATCACTGGATAACCGTTAACCCTGCGACATGAACATTATATTGTAGATGCTTGGGAGGCACATTCAGAATTAGCTCTTGACATTGTTTTAGGATGTCTGGTGGACACATGTGTCATCTGAAGAAGCTGTTTCCATCGCATGCTTGTTCTTCCGCTATCCAATGCAGTTTTTGATAACATGTTCGCCTCATGTTTTAGCAGCTGCAATGACTCCAGCACAGAAGCGTGCTTTTGAAAAGAGGGCACAGTGGTTCAGGGACATCTGTGAGGTCCATAGAGGTTACCGCAGGATGGGAAAAGGTACAGAAGGGGGAAGTCATTGGGGTTGTGGCCGGCCTTTTCTCATGGGGACCAGAAAAACAGCCTGCAACAACATCCAAGAAGAGTGTGACCTCAACACAGAGGGTCAGGGGTGCTGCAGCAGGTCCCGCACCCCCCACATCCATGGCCCATACAACACCGGCATCCCAGCAACAGGTACCACCAGCTGCCACTGTCTCAACTTGTGAGGCAGATATGTGCAAGGATATGGCGGAGGTGAAAGCAAGGTTGGCCAGACTGGAACAGTACAATGCAGGAAACTATAAAGTATTGAAATACATCAAGAAGAAGCTCTAAGTGTGGACAATGTCCTCTCCCCAGTACCTTCCCTTCCCCTAGTAAATAGTTTAGTTGGCTTTAGGTAGGTAGGCGTAGGCTAGGTAGCATAGAGTAGGTTAGATGTAGGTAATAGTTAGTATAGTTAGGGGTGGGATTTGGCGTTTTATTTTTTTAGAGGGTTTGGGGGTTATGTATAGGGGTATATGTTAAAAAAATGCAAAAAATATAAATATTTGTTTAGGCAATAGGTTTAGTTAGTTTATGTTTAGCTTTAGTTCATGTTGTCCTACTCATCTATTAAAGGGGGTAGGGGGCCTATGTTTATTGTGTGGAGTTACATGTGTAAGATAAGTTTAGAATAGCATAGATAGCTGTAAAGTTAAGATATGTTAGTATAGGTTAGGTTAGTGTGTAGTCTAGGTTTTTAATAGGTAGTGTTTGTTAGTGATGATAAATTTTGTTCATTTTCTACAATATGGTGTCCATGATGATTGACTGTCTGGGTGTTATCATGTCTGTACTGGCCACGTTAGACAAATGCCTTTGGGTATGCATATAGTATTGATTTACATGTGTGACTATGTGTATCCCCTATGACCAAGGACATGTCTGATTGGCAGCGGTATGACATCAGCTACCCAATACTCTTTTCAGCGCCATTCCTGGCACTCGGATTGTGTATGGATAATAATTCTAAGACAGGTAATCTTGCAGTTTAGCACATTGCACTCCACCTCATTTGGGGAATGGATATGGCACACAAATTGCTGCCCCTCACAGTGCTACATATGCCTATTTTGTTACCCACATCAATGTTTTACTGGTACAATCACAATCATCAGTGATACTTTCAGACACCTGTGCTTTGAACCACACATGCCATATGTGAACTTACATGCTACCGGTTTATCACATGCTTGGATGACTCAGACATTTTATCATAGTCCACAATGCTATTAGTCACCTTAGTAATGTTTGGGTCTATGTGTGTGGCTTTGTGTCAGACAGAAAATCACACACGTCCTTCTGTTCTGTGGTCATTGTCCTAGCTTCACACAATGAACTAATTCAAAAAAGTTGATGGATGACTGCAAAATACAGTACATATGTGATTATGGTAATTTATTTTCATATGCAAGTTTTGTACTAGATGATGTACAATGTACAGTTCACTGACCCCATGAGAGATCCCAACCCATTGAATGTCCAGTCAGGGCCCAGGGGTGAGGGACATATCATGAGACGTGTAGAAGAGGTGATCATCATTGAGGAGGTGTCCAATTTGACAATAGGGAGGAATTGAGACTTTGGCAGTCCAGGCATGATGTGTCAACAGTGGTAGAGTGAATATGGCAAGTTGGCAGCTGTCACAACACTGACATGATCTTAAGCCCGAACTAAAGAGATACTGTTCATGTGGCACAGACTATACCTTCCACATCTTTATCCTCTGATGTATGTGGTGCCTCCTGTGCCGTGGGTGGTGTTGTTGTTAAAGTGAGGGGGCCACACACACATCAGGGGATAGAGATGTGGAAGCAAAAGTCCCTACTGCTGCCATTTGTGGGAAAGCGAAAGGTATCACTGCAGAAAGGAGGAACTGCTGGTTTCGCAACACAGCAGCTACATCACGGTGATAAACAGCCATGTTTTCAGTGAGGGAGGGCACATTCCCTGCATGGACTCCAGGACATTTTTGATGGCCCGCAACTCGTTGTCAATAATGCTGCTGTCACTTAGGGATGGC
This sequence comes from Pleurodeles waltl, assembly GCF_031143425.1. NCBI lineage: Eukaryota > Metazoa > Chordata > Amphibia > Caudata > Salamandridae > Pleurodeles > Pleurodeles waltl. Next base: position 295,307,685 of record NC_090445.1, on the reverse strand, counting down.
AATTGTTCCAGCCTGTGCCTCAGGAAACTTGCACCACCAATGCTGGCCAGGGACTGCTGGAGTCCACTTAGCAGAGAGTGGGTGCCTCTGATGGCAGCAGAGTTGTCCTTATTTGGACTGAGACACCTCTGCACTCCATCTAGGCTGCCCGCCATGGTCTCCATCCCAACCCACACTTCCTGTGCCAGCTCCCACTGGCCTCCTAACACTGCCCTCTTGAAAGGAATGTCTGAGTCCTCAGAGTCCAGGGCTGTGGCTGGACTGGCGGGTGCAGTGTGTTGGTTTATTGGGAGGTTCATGTGTGCCCTCCCTGTGACTGGAGATAGTGTCTGGAAGGAACCTAGGACATCCTGGAAAGTGTCAGCATTGATGTTTGGCAGCTGATGAACCAGATCATCAGAAAAATCCAAGACAGACATCTGCGTAGGAGGTAAGGGTTTATCCTCTGCAATGGGATAATGAAAGCTCAATATTGGACTGTGGTGGCTGTTGATATGTGTCATAATTTACTTGCTACTGGTGGCATTGTGACATGATACAGACCCACATATCAAGGCACACATTTATGGACCCCTAGTGGCACAGTGTGCCACCTGATCATCTTTTCAATTGACTCGCCATTGGCACAATCCGCCAGTCCACATTCCCCAGTGTGTTACCCCCATCTTGATTGCCTTATCATGGTCTTCTGCATGTGTTTCACTTTCATTGATTTGACTGTGTTACATATGCATGCCAAGGGCGTTGTTAGGGATTTGAGAACATACCACAACTGGACATGTATAGAATATTTAGCATTTGTTTTTAGAGATATTTGAGTGAGTCACTAACTCGTCTGCCACCCTAGGTGTAATGTTGTAGAGATGGAAGGGTCTGAGCTATCAACATGTATCCTCCTAGCCCCTTTGAGCCATGTGTCCAGCATCCTGCACCACCCATTGTGAGATTAAGCCACCTCATGTGTATGTGTGCAAACAGAAATTTCTCCCTTCTTGCAGAACAACACGCGTCCATGCATCACAGATTTTCTTGTTGCAGAGCTGCAAGGATGCCTGCATCTCTGAAATGAGTGTTGCTTTGCTGGAAGGTACACCTTCCCGTTTGCACACATACACACATGTTGGTCTATTGTTACGTTGTGCAGTGCAAGATGCTGAACACATTACTCAAAGTTGTTAGGGGGATGCTTGTGAAAAGCCCACCCACTTCCATCACTCAGACAAAACAAGTGAGGTGGCATTAGGACATTGCACATTTTGAGGCTTTTTGATGTGTGGATGCATCATGTTTGGACACCACATCAGGGTTGGCATTGTAGTCGAAGTACTGGTGACTGACAATGGTGTAATCCTAATGTGGCCTATTTTTAATGTGTGTTGAAATCATCATCAATCAACTGTAAGTAGCAGACAGTATTCCTGTTAGTTGAATTTGCAGGATGTGTATGTTCCTGCACATGTGCATTAGGACCGGCAAGAGTTACACCACTACACCATGAGTGGCAAAGTTGGTATTGTCCGTCATACGTTGTGACATAAACATGGTTAATAAAGGGATGCATTAGCTATCTGGAACAACTACACATCCCTGCACATTTGATATGATGAAGAACAGTAAAGCTAACTGAGCTGTTGCGCTGCATCTTTCTTCATAAATGGGTACACATGTACACAAATCCTGACACAGACATGATAGTGCTATACCAAGGCATCTTCTTGTTACCCTACACTCTAGTGGTGGATAGCAGTAGCTCATGATACCATGAATAGTAGCTCATGAATGCCATACCAAGATCATGCATCCTGTCCTGCAGCCTGTTCAAAATCTCTTTTCCCCCTCTCACATCTGACACTGCATGTAGTAGGCATTCAATGTGTATATTTGGGATCTTCCGTGCAACACATGTGTGATCCACCCAGCTTCTGATGCCTTTACAAATATTGCACATCTGTATTTGGTTCAGCGTAGTCCAGGAACTCAAGTTTGGTGTGAGAGTGATAAGTGGGTGTGTTACAGCTTTGTATATCCAAAGATTGTAGTTGTTCATGGTGTGTTGCATTATGCATCACACATGGGGCAAAATTTTTGTGTATTTGATACATTGATCCCAGACAACCATTTGCCTAGCAACACCCTTGCCCAAGCCATGGAACCACTATATTTACATTACTGGTCACCATGGTGGGCATTTCCCCAGTAGCCTCATGATTCTTTCCACTCTTGCTTTACTGCATTAGAACCATATATGATGTAACAACATAGCAAAGCACAGGGAGATCCACAGCTTAGAATGATTATATCACTTTCACATATGCCTTTGTCAGGCCTCACAAATTAGGTTTACAGATAGCACTGTGCAATCTTTATGGAATATCTGCCCCATTTGTTCTTCCCTCCTGCACAAAGAGATATTTCCATGCATAAATCATATATGGCACAGGCATTGTCGGGCCTGCAAACCCGGATATGTCCCAGTAAAAAACTTCTGAGTTGATCATTTGCCTTTGCAGGGATCAATGCTTGTTTACAGAGACCAATGCTTGTTGGAACTAATGCTTGTTAGAGACCAGTGCTGGTTTAGGAACATGTGTTGCACAAGCCTCCAGCAACCCTATGACTCAGACTGGGTGTGGCTCCCTATGACTCAGGCTAGGTGTGGTTGGATGCAGCAGGTATTTAAACCACACTCGCCCTGAGTGAATTGCTTGCTGTAAAAGTCACCACCTGCAGCGAAGGAATCTCTGATCCTCGGCTTTTGATCTTAATTTTCTGTTTTGTACAGAATCTTGGAGGCTGCTTCTGGAAGAAAAAGAGACAGAGGGAATTAACCCTTAAAAGGTGTGTGCGATTAAAGCACATTTATTGCTAAAACTTAATACTTGCTAACTTGAAACTTGATAATTGAATGTTGCAGGATGCAATGCACCTAAAAGGGCACATCTTTGGGTTTTAAGGTCATTGGAATATTCTCCGCTCATCATGCTATAACGATTATTGTAGTTGCTTGCATTATACCACAGAAAGGAGTTTCTTTTGAACAATTATTATGAAAACGATACACTGTGAATATGTTTACTGTCGATGAGTTTAATGTGGCATTACTATTGTTGTTAGCGATACAATGTACTGTGAATACAGTTATTATCACTGAGTTCAATGTGGCATTTGCATTATTTCAAATTGCTGCTGGTGATGCCGGACATTCTGTGTTTGACGCTTAAATGAATTTGAAGCTTAACTTTGCCATGCTCAAAACTACGCTGTGATATAACAGTGATAAGCCGGTTGTTCATGAAGTTGAACACCATTGATTAACCCTATGTTTTCATAGTAATACAATGTGAACCATAATCCTTGATGTTTTCAATGTGATTTAAACACTGAATAGCGTTCCTCGCAATACTAGCACAGTGCTATGATTAACCCATGAATATCTGGAGAATCTAATTCTTATTATTGTTTGTCAGCTTCTTGGGAAATCTCATCAAAGTGAAACATGCAAGATATCCACTGCACGTCAAGGAACATCTAGGTAGCCTTAATTGAAGTGACGAGGGAATAATCTAGGATTGCAGTAAGAGTAGTCATAGACAGGAGGTTCAAGGCTCCTATTTAATTACAAGTAATCCACATCATTTCTAAAAATTCCTAGATAGAGAGAGAGCCAACAAAAGCAGGAAAGGGGACCCCAACAGGTACATCTAGCTTGCACATCATAGTTTAACAGTAAAGTATACATGGGTTATGAGATATTAGTTATTTGACTGATGTGCAATTTATCATAGGAAAGACCGGCTCTTCAAGAACCATCACTAATCTTCTGGATCCAGCCCTGCAACTCCAGTGTCTTTCTCCTTCTATAATCCATCCCCTTTCCCCCTGGACGCTGCAGAGCCGATCATGTGTAGTTAAAGGGAGGCACGCAATGTTTAGGTGTAATTGGGAACAAGCAGCTTGGTCAACATTGTGCCCCTCATTCCAACCCTGGCGGTCATAGACCGCCAGGGTGGCTGTCCACGGAAGCACCGCCAACAGGCTGGCGGTGCTTCATGTGGTATTCCGACCGCCTTCACCCCTCGGAACACCTAAAAAAGTCTACTGAAAGAAGAGAAATCAGATGTTAGCAGAGTGATGATGGTGAGGATCCCGAAGTAAGGGGAGCTAGAACCCATTACTCTAGATTAGTTAGTCCCCAAAGACCAGTCCCTAGTGTCCATGTCCAGACTTTGGACGATCTGCGGAATTTGGGAAATTTGGGAGAGAGTGGTGTCAGCACCGGACGAGTGAGTATCAATAGGGTTTTATATTGCAGTGGTTTATATTTAGTTTGTGATGTTTGTGAAGTTTGGATGTTGTGTTGCAGAGATGTTTTGAATGTTGTGAGATCAGGATGGTTAGTAAACAAAGTTGAAGTTGTAATTGGGTGCGACCGTACCTAAGTTCCCGGGATAGTATTAAAAGGTGTATTGTGAGTGTCTGCTAAATTTGGTGGTGCTTGTCATGAGAAGTCATTGATGGCACAATTGAGTTAGGGACCTTAACGTTGTGTCAATGTGATGTGATTGGTATAGTGGATCTGAATGAGCAGGGCAAATCTATACTAACCTAAGTGATACCTCACAGGTTGAGGTTTTTATTCGAAGTGTTTGATACTCTTGTATGACTGGAAGCTGTCAATTATTTTTTGGAGCAGACAAAGGCTAATGTATTGTATTTTGTTATATGTGTGTGATGTTGAGGAGAGTGTGTATGTACAGATTGTAAAGGAGGGTGAACCGTTGCAAGGAGCGAGATTGACATCACAGTGTGCTCCAGTAGTATTGGCCAGTTTGTGTAATGCCACGCTAGTATTGGTTGTGGATGCCACAAAGGAATGTGCTGTGTTTGGTTGTTGCTATTGAACAAGAAATTGTGGATAAACAGTTACTTTTTGGTCCAGAAGACATTTTTTGTTTGTGATTATTAATATTTGGTTGCAAATGAACTGTTTTAAGGCCATCTGAGGATTGTTTAGAGGTGATGATCCAATGCAGATGCTAGATGAAATGCTGAACAGAAAAGATAGAGAACTGATATGATAGAGGGAATTAAATTGAATCCAAATTTGTTGAGTGAAGCATTCAAGGGAGAGAGGGAAAAGAAAAGAGACACCAAACAAAAGGAGGAAGAGCAAAAAGAACCAGATGCTATGAGTAAGGTTCGTGACAGTGATTTTAGAGACAGCCTTCCAGATGGATATTGTCAGTATGTCCACCCCATACAATGAGACTCAGGATGAGGTTGGAAATGGCACACGTATTGATGGAAAGGTTGGATTAGCTACTGCTCTGGTGAATGTGACTCCTGGACTTCTGGGGGTTACTCTTGCAAATGTACATTAGGAACCAAGGAGGAAAGGTTCAGTAATTAATGTTCTAGGTGATTCTGTCACTTCATATACTGCCAATGTTCTCACTGTCCCAGTTACTATGGGTCCTGTGGTCCCTATGTATAATCCTGATGGCCCAGGAAAAACAACGTAGAATTTGTCTGTCCCGGTGCAGTAGGTGGATCAGATAGTGCTGCAGTGAGTCCCATTGCGAGAGGATGTGTTCCTTTAGTTCCAACAGACACACAAGTTGTCCATGTGTGGCAAGTGCTGATTCAACTTTGAATTTTTCAGGGTGCCATTCCATAGGTCCAGGGCAGAGAATGCCAACTTCTGGAACATCCATGTGGGAGCTGCCTTTAAATTCTACTAGAGGTGCTGATCAAGGTGAAAATATGTCTAAAGCCTCTGTAGTGACACAGAGTCTTAGCACTAAGGAAATAGATGAGTGGGTGAAGGATTTTAATGCTGATACTCCTTCAAGTGAACATGTGAGTACTGAGGTGAGTCAGCAAACAATTCAGTCACTGGTGAGAGAGAACGTGGAGAATGTGGTGGGTGTGGCAAAATTAAAATTAGAATTCGATGCGATGATTAATGGGAACCTTGCAATGACTTGTTTATATACTTATCATGAAAATGAATCTGTGTTCTTGTGTAAGAATGTTACTAGACGTGCAGGACAGGTTTATGACAAATTATTGGAGTTGGCTCAAAGATACAAGATAGCCTTGAATAAGACCAAAGCTTTGCAGAAAACCCACTGAGTATGCTTCAATGAAGAAGACATAACTTGTATGAGATCTTCAAGGATGAACATTCAAATTAAAGAATTGATTCAAAACATCTAGAAATGGAATGAGTTGGATAAATGGGACACTAAATGGACGACAAAGAAAGAAACAAAGAAACCAACAGGAGAACCACCTCTTGTAGAGGGAGAGGTGGATGCAACACATTTCCCATTGAGGGACTTGTCTGCTGTTTTTTTTTTGTATATGTGCCTTGGAGTAGAAGTGATCTTGTATCATTCACTAATGACATTCCAAAGCTGAGAGAGAAGTGGGTAAAGTGGTACAAACAAGTTGAGAGGTTTGTGAAGATTTCACAGGGGTTGTGGGTCGATTTCAATACTCCGTTAGACTTTGTGGTTCAGAGTGATTTGTGCGCAGAATGTTAAATAGCTGTTCAATGGCCAGAGTTAGACCTGCCAAGAACTCCAGTGACCTAAGGCCCTTTGCTGTTGGTGATGGAAAAATATCAGTAGGTGATTACAATCTTGAAGTCAAAGGTTCCAACCCAAGACATAGAATGGGTCAAAAATGACAGAACCCAGGAACCTAAAGAGTCAATTCTTGTTTACTATGAGAGGTTGCTGTAGGCATTCAAGCAGTTTAGTGGCATGGAGGCGCTTAAACCCAAAGACATGGGATATTTTGTGTCAAGGTTTGTGACAGGATTGAGACCTGAGATTAGCATGATGAGTCACCAGCATTTGATTTGTTGGCAAAATAAATCAGTTGACGAGATTTTGAGATATTTCAAATATTGCAATGATTAAAGTAAGATGATACAGAAGCAGCTGATGTAGAAGGTGATGGCTGCCCAGATAAAGGTTGCTCAGTGGAATCAGGTCCAGGGAATGTTCGTGCTCTGCAAGGAGTGTAGCAACCGGGAACAAATCTAATGCAGGGTAGAGGTTGAGGTGTTCCCATTCACCCTAGTTCCGGGATGGATGTAAATAGTTTGAAGAAGACAACTTGTAATTTCTGTAACAGGTTGGGGCACTGGAAGAGGGAATGTTGTCTTATCACAGCCTATCAACTCCAGAATTCAGGATTTGTACAACTGAGACCAGACATGCGAGATAAGCCACTACCTCAATTTCATTTGGTGCTATATGCTGATGGTTTGTGTCTATGAGACAATGGAGGAGGTTTGAGAGCTGACTATGTAGTATGCACAATTTCAGGAGTTGTTTAAGCTTCCTGGCTTCAAGGAATATGTTTGCACACGTGGCTGAATTGATTGGTCTTACTAGGGCATGCTGTGTTTCTGACCAGCTGAAGGTGACAATTTTTACTGAAAGTCAGTACGGCTTTAGTGTTGTTAATAACTTCATACAATTATGTTTTCAAAGGGTGTTAGTGATGCCTTCTGGATACCTAATCCGGAATGGTGAGCAAGTAAGGAACCTTCTTGAAGATTTACAGTTGCCTGAACAGGTTCAGTGGTCAAATGCCCTGCACATCATAGTGGAAATAATGATGTAACATTGGGTAATAATTATGCTGATGAGGTAGCAAAGTACTGTGTTCACAACGTCTATACTTTTAATGGAGAGTATACAAATGAAGGAATGTATAAGACCAACTACAACTTTTGCTAACAACTGCAGACACATTGGAAGAGGTAAAGAGGCTTCCGAAAGAAATGTTAGAAGAACAGCAAAGCTGGGTCAGAGCAGGCTGTGCCAAAAGAGATGATGTCATCTGAGTTTAAATGGTTGGAAGACCAGTGTTGCCAAATAGTTTGTTACCTCCAATGGTTAGGCATTTCCATGGTCCAGTTCACGTTGGTGGAGATGCTGTGGTGACGTTGTTTAGGCAAACATGGTTTAATCCCAAGTTCAGGTTGACGGCTTAAGCGTTGTATCAGAGATGTGTTGTATGCCAGCAGAACAATGTTGGAAAGAGAACTCCAGTAACACTAAGACACATTTGGAGATTAGGAGGACCTTTTAACAGGATGCAGTTGGACTTTATCAAGATGCCTGAGTGTAACCGGCTGAGACATATCCCTGTGATTGTATGCATCTTCTCACGTTGCCTTGAAGCTTACCCAAGTAGAAGAAATTACAGTCTCACTGTAGCAAAACTGTTGTTGAGAGAGCATATACCCATATTTGGCTTCCCGACTGCTCTGGAATAAAATTGCGGGACTCATTTTAATAATGAGGTCTTGAGATGGCTGTGTGCAGCACTGCAAGTAGAACAGAGACTATATTGCAGCTATGGACCTGAGGCTTTTGGTCTTGTTGAACAGGTGAATTGGACGCCCAGATCCATACTGGCAAAAGTGTGTGCTTCAGCATCTTTGAAATGGACTAATGCTTTGCCTCTTGTAGTGATGAGTGTTGGAAATGGCCCTTTCTGTAGGGTCCTCCCCATACTTTTTTGCCTAACTCCTCCTCTTTTTCTGAGCATGTTTTTCTTGGCTTAAGGACTCTGAACACTTTACCGCTTCTAACCAGTGCTAAATTGCATATGTTCTGTACTTTAGGCCTGGTAACATTGACTTATCCACAATTGCCATATTTAATTTACTTGTAAGCCCCTAGTAAAGTGCAGTACATGTTCCCAGGGCCTGTAAGTTAAATGCTACTAGTGGTCCTGCAGCACTGATTGTGCCACCCACTACAGTAGCCCTCTGAACATGTCTTAGGCATATCACTGCAGAGCCTGTGTGTGCAGTTTTCAACTGACATTTCAACCTGGCATGTGCATCCACTTGCCAGGCCCAAACTTAGTTTTTTCTTATATCTGTCACCGCTAAGGTAGGCCCTGGTTAGCCCTGTCGACCCAGTTTTTGTTGGCTTTAGGACTCCAGACACTTTACCGTTTCTAACCAGTGCTAAATTGCATATGCTCCGTACTTTAGACCTGGTAACATTGACTTATCCATAATTGGCATATTTAATTTACTTATAAGTCCCTAGTAAAGTACACCAAATGTGTCCAGGGCCTGTGAGCTAAATGTGACTGGTGGACCTGCAGCACTGATTGTGCCACCCATTACAGTAGCCCTGTGAACATGTCTCAGGCCTGTCACTGCAGAGCCTGTGTGTGCAGTTTTAAACTAACATTTCAAGCTGGCAAGTGCATCCACTTGTCAGGCCCAAACTTTGTTTTTTCTTACATAAGTCACTACTAAGGTGGTTAACACCACGGATATTACTGAACTTCATTGAACTCATCATTGAGTTTGAATTCCATTTTGAGATTCATGTACTGTTGAATAGAATGCAACATCTAATTCTGAATGTGATTATCAGTGAATTTGAACTGTGCATATTTTAGAGACTTGGCCTTGACTTAGTTAGAGAAATAAGAAAAGTGTCAAGGCCCGAGGCATAGTTGAAAAAGTGTAAGGTTATCCTTTAGAACCGTGGTTCCCAACCTTTTGACTTCTGTGGACCCCCATTTTATCAATACTGGAGCCCGGGGACCCCACTGAATCATTATTGGAATCCGGGGACCCCCACTGAGTCATTACTGATAGTTGGAACCTAATATTATTACATTTTCTGAGCAGTCACGGACCCCCTGAGGAGTCTTCGCGGACCCCCAGGGGTCCCCGACCCACAGGTTGGGAACCACTGCTTTAGAAGAACTCTGAGTAGGGCTAAGGAATGCTTGTTAAGTCCTTGTAAATCTATCTGCTATTCGCATGGCCCGCCTGGACCACGCCGCCCGACTTCCAGAGAGGAAATGGACGCGACGCCTGCTGTGAGGGAGAAAATTCCACGCACAGCCCACCGGAACGACGCACAGCCGGATAACAAGCCCAGGATTCCACGCACAGACCCCGGGACATCTGGTAATCCTGCAACCCACAGAAGGAGACTGTCCGCGCGCCAGAAAACGACTCACAACTTCCCTGTGTGAAAAATAATAACGCAAGTCCGTGTGTGAAGGGGTGAAACCGACGCACACACCATTTTTCCATGCATGTCATCCTCTGCAGCCCTTTGCGGAGATTTTCCACTCCAAACCAGGTACTTTGTGCTTGAAAGAGACATTGTTTGATTTTTAAAGACTTAAAGACACTTTATATCACTTTTCAGTGATATCTCTACAATTTCATATTGCTTCTTTTATCGTTTTGACCTGCAAATACCCAGATAAATATTATATATAACACTGTGTGGTGTATTTTTGTGGTGCTATATTGTGTTATTGTATGATTTATTGCACAAATACTTTACACATTGCCTTCTAAGTTAAGCCTGACTGCTCAGTGCCAAGCTACCAGAGGGTGGGCACAGGATAATTTGGATTGTGTGTGACTTACCCTGACTAGAGTGAAGGTCCTTGCTTGGACAGGGGGTAACCTGACTGACAACCAAAGACCTAATTTCTAACAGTAGCTTATATAGTTTAGATGATAAGGCTTAGCATGTAAATTATTCTAGAGGAGATTCTGCAAATTCATATTTTCCATTGCTTTATGAATACACTGATGCTATGGATACACGGGATTGCTATGTACAATTACCTCCTTCCATTTCAGAGGGCATCACTTGCCATCACATTCCTTTGATACATGGAGTTTCTTGTAGTCTCCTGTTGAGTATATTGTATAGGCAGGATATTTTCCAATATTATTTTTCAAATTGTGATTTAGTTCTTTCAGAAGTTCCCATGTTCACACCTGTGTATAACAATCCTTCTTTTAAAGGTTCAGGAAAGTATTTTGTATCTCTCAAACCATTGGGCACAGCATATGCAAGCAGGTATTATTTGACTTGTTCAGTAGCTGATGAGAAAAACTTTTTGAATTTAGTGGAGGACAGAAGGAGAGAATTAGAGCCCATATCTGAAACTGGTACAAAAGAAACACCATAGGTGCAACAGAGAGGAAATTGAACACCAATTGAAAGGAATCTTACCAGTGTTGGCTCTAAATTGGCAACCTAAGGGGAAATTGTGTATTCACATTGATCAAAGTTATTTGGACCCATTAGTCATAGGGAAGAGTGAATGTGAACATACCTTTTATGTTTTTGTAGATGGCAGGAATCCTGTGATTCCTGGAATGTATTATATTTGTGAACAGTATGCTTATTTTAAATTGCCCAAAGGATGGCATGGTACATGTTATTTTAGTATAGTTTTTCCAAAGATTTACCAGGTGGAACTTTTTAATGATCTTGCGTGGGATATAAAACATAGAAACAGAAGAGGTGCTACTGCTGGAGAGGGAGTAGATGTTTTTGATGTGTTGATCCCGTCTGTGGGAGTGATCTTGAATGATTTGAAGATGAGGAAGCTGTCTTCAATAGTGTATAAATTGTCAACTAGTGCAGCAAATTCCTTGTTGCTTGTTAGATGGTAGCACTACGGTATATGGTTTTGCAGGACAGACTTGTATTAGACTATTTACTCGCAAAAGAGGGCGGAGTCTGATGAATGCTAAAAGTTCAGCAATGCTGTACTCCCATTCCAGGCAAAAGTAAGGACTCAGCGTGGTATATCAAGAACATTTCTGGGTTGACTAAGGATTTGAAGGATTTGGAAACAACAAGTGCCTATTGGAGGCTATTGGAGATTAATTTGCTGCTCTAGGCAAATGGTTTGGAAACCTTGGAAGCAGAGTTGTAGGTTTTTGTTTTGAAGCCATTGTTGTTAATTTGCCATACGTGCAATAATTCTGATTGTGGAGTTCAAAATCTACCACAGGATGAAGGTTGAACAGGAAAAGAAGAGAAAGAGTGTATATTGAGTTTGAGGAGAATCAGTGTAAATATTATGATGATATGAAGCATCCGGAAGAATCAAAATGGAAACTGATGAAAACGACAAGGCTTTAGCTGGTGTCATTTGAGGGATTTAGCATGATTGTGATGCCCTAATTCATCATCAGAGAAGGGGTTGAGAGCGCATAACTGTGGCAGTACCATTACGCGCTGCAGGAGTGACATGAAAAGTGTAATCAACAGTATATTTTGTGTGCTTTAATGTAGCATGTCAAGTGGTGCATTGAAATCATATTATTCAAGGTGCACTCACAAGTAGAAAGCTGATAATTTTCTATATGTGTTTTAATATTGACTTTAATTGGTTGAAATATAACACTTGTATGCATTTATATTCATATATCTGGATTATGGTTTTATAATTGAAAAATGTATAATTACAGTTATTCATAGTAATGTTAAATCTATGAAGGAAAATGCATGTATAAGTATGTATCTTGAATGTGCATTGAATCGTTTATTAGGTTAGTTCAAACAGAGACCTGAAATTTTGTTTTTCTATGCTTAACCTTCAACGTGGAGTTTTGATCGCATTGGATTCTACTTTATTTTCAGGTGTGTCTGCAAGAGTCTACAGTTAATGAAAGGCATGTTGTGTATTTCAGATAGTGGGATATGGGAGAACACGTTGGCAAGGATAAGGAGTGCTAACAAACTGAGGATGAAAAATTCCACTGAGTGCATCAGTATCTGGGATATACCGAAGGTCACCTTGATGTTTGTTTTGTGGGATGAAAATCTGATGAGAGTTACAATTTCCAACTGCACACAGGGGATGAAAAACTACTGATGTTAATTATGTGGATTTGTGAAGGTTCGACAAGGTCTACATTGTTTTTCATTTAGTTAGACAGCAGCAGACCCTTTTACCCTTTTACTGGAGCGGAGTCCCCTGAGACTTAGGGCTAGATGTAGGTAGCATTTTGCATGGCGCAAACTGCGAAAATCGCAGTTTGCGCCATGCAAAACATACCTCGCGATGCTCATTCACATTTTGCGAGTCGGTACCGACTCGCAAAATGTGAATGCGACTCGCAAATAGGAAGGGGTGTCCCCTTCCTATTTGCGACTCGCACCGCGATGCTAAATTGCTTTGTGACTGCGAACACGGTCGCAAAGCAATTTGCAGTTACCACCAGTGTCACACTGGTGGTAACCTATTCACAAAAGGAAGGGGTCCCCATGGGACCCCTTCCCCTTTGTGAATGATGCCAAAAATGTTTTTTCAGTGCAGGCAGTGGTCCAATGGACCACTGCTTACTCTGAAAAAACGAAACCAAATGGTTTCGTTATTTTTTTTGTATTGCAACTCGTTTTCCTTTAAGGAAAACGGGCTGCAATACAAAAAAAAAAAACTGCTTTATTTAAAAAGCAGTCACAGACATGGAGGTCTGCTGTCTCCAGCAGGCCACCATCCCTGTGAGTGCAGGGAATCGCTATGGGGTCGCAAAATGCGACCCACCTCATTAATATTAATGAGGTGGGTCTTTGCGACCCCATAGCGATTCGCAGATGGTGTCTGAGACACCGTTCTGCATCCGAATTTGCGATTTGGAAATTGCGAGTCGCACCGACTCGCAATTTCCAAATCGCAAATTCGGAATTTGCTACATCTGGCCCCTGGAGAGGTATAGACCTCTCTGGCCTTATTCTGGTTAAATGGCTTTATGCTACGCACTCCTCTCTATTAGAACGTCTACTGAGGTTTATGTTATGATTGCACTTTCTGATTATTTCTTATTTCCTATATTTCCTGAGAGATTAAATTAATTTTGAAATTAGTAGACTAGAAGTACCGTGACTTGTATACTGACCAACTGATTCAGTTTCTCATGTTTTGCATTGCTGCAACCAAGATTCTTGTATGCCTTATGCTTGTACGATTTAATCTGATTTGATGCTTAACTTCATCTTTGGTGATTTTGTACTTGTATAGCATGTTCTTGAGACTCATCTACTTAAGTTTGGCCTCAAATTTGTAATAAATTTTAAACGTTAATCTCCGACTCCGAGATTTAATGTGTTAATTGATTTGAAGTGTTGATTTTGACCCCCTATTGCCCTCGGAACTCCCTAAAAGGTCTGTCGAAAGAAGATAGATCAGAAAATGGGCCTGAAGTGTTCTCACAATCACACAGCAAAGCACTTTATAAGCCTCTCTTTGAGACCACTACACTCGTAGGTGCAGTGTTTTACTTAATATGATATCAGCTCAACTTTGTTTCTCACAAAAGCAAAACACTTACCACACTGGACCAAATAAAAACCATTTCCTTTAATTCTTAGTGTGCCAAAGATTCCACTTCTCTCCTCAAGTAGGCCACCTCATTAATCTTTCCTTGGCAGTCATGCTCTGCTGCTGCTTGCTTGATGTTTATTTTAACCATAGATGGTGATTCAGATCATCTTTTGTTCCAACACGTGGTCCTCACAACTGTGCATGCTGGGTGGTAATGGTTCAACTGTAGTGGATAATATAAAAGTATTAGATTTTGATGTGTGTGACTATAAATTTAAAAGCTTGTCAAAATAACAACTTATCTGATTGTGATGCATTCACCAAAACAGTCATCTCAGCTTTAGCAACATCTTTAAACATTATTGGCCTCATTTACAAAGTTTTGGCACAGGGCAGCATCACAAGCCTTTTTGCTGTGTTGCCCTGCATCAAATGAAAAGGGCAGGAATGCAGGGTGCATGTACAATATACGGTGCATTCCTTTCCTTGTCCCCTGTGTTGGTGAACAAATTGCTGCCATGCACCTACACAGGCACCCTTGCACCATGGTGCAAGAATGTCTGTGTTGCAGGGATGATTGTTTTTGTGCAGGAACGGACTCCTTTCTGCAAAAAAACAATCACGAGAGGTGTTTTCCTCCTTCTATGTGTGCTGCAGAATGCTCCACGCTGTGCCACTTAGGCTTAAATTAGGGCCTTTGTCTTTTTGTTGGGGTTGTGAAGCACTATATAAAGCCCAGATACATACAAACACGTCAGAAAAGCCATGCTCAACCTAAAAAGTGGCATTTTAACCTACCTCTGCATTTTACTCTTCTAAGGAATTCTGATCTCTGTTTTTGAAGACCAAGAAGCCATAAAGATATCTGGAATATATCCTGACCTTTGGGATAAGTGTAATATGTGAACTTTGAAAGCCTTCTTTTAACTTTGAGTGAGTAATTCAAACAGCAAGTTGATAGCTATATGAAGTACAGTAATATTATAGAATAAGGATGTTGCACCACACTGGCTGATCATGGGAGAAGCAAAGTGAACTATATTCTAACAATAAAGCAACAGCAGCCAATGTGAGACCTCTATTTTCCATTAGAAAAATGGAAAATATGGGTGCTCTCTGTTGCCATCTTATTTGCAGTATGATTGAATCAGCTACGTCTTGACTTGCTAGATTGAAACGTATTCCAATACGATTTCACAGGGTTCAGCTGATTTATTACATTGTTCTGAACATGCAAATATTAATGCTGTTGGTGTTCGTTTACTTGACTTTTTATGTGACATCTAAACGAGGTTTCTTTGAGTCAACTATTGTTTATAATACTAGTTAAGAATGCCAAATCAAACTTAAGCAGACTCCTTGTTCCTTGTGACTACGCCGCAAAATGTTTATTATCCGTCTAGCTTGTTATACACGGATGACAGGCCCAGATTGTGGAATGCGGGACTGGTTTGTGTAAACCGCATGACCAACCTAAGAGCAACAAATCGCGTGCAGGTCTTGAAGACATCGAAGCCGGCATGTAGATGAAGGTCCACAATCCCGTTAAATTTTTTTTAAAAAACTAGCCATAGGGGCCAGTACTCGATCTGATTTTGCATAAAAAATGTAACACTTGAAGATGACTTTTTTGACCCATACCAGGACGTGTGTCCAGTGACCACACAGTTCCACAACGGCTCCTCTACTCCATGCCAACTTTGTTTCCTTTTTCCCATCATCATAGAGATCCTTAGATGACCCAGGGTTTCTGTGATCTCATCGAGCGGACCAACAAAGTATCCAATGTAAAGGTAATTGCACATGATTAGTTTTTTTTCTTCTAAAAATGACATCAAAGGGAGATTTGCTGTGCTTGGACCACAATCTCCCTGGCTTGCATAAACTAGCACAGTTAAATGAAAAAAAACATACTTTACCGCAGTGTTTGCATTTTTTGATAGGAAGTCCTATTGAAATTTAAAAAAAATGAAAATGAGTTGGAAAAACTACAATTATTTACAATATGTTCAACTAAACGTCTTAGCAAATGGCTGGTTTACAAAAACAATGCATCATGGTGAGATGTAGGGTTTGTAGGTTCTCCATTAAACAAACAATACCTAGAACCAACAACCGAGCTGAACCTTTCTATGTTTTTTATTCTATATAGACTATACAGCAATTCATCTGGTAAAATATAGAGAAAATAGGTATGAATGAAACCTATGTATTTCTGAAATGTTCACAAGATACTGACTTGGGATCAGTGGTTATTTATACACTTCGGAATATGTGGTTCCCAATTCTATTGTGATTCAGAGAACAGTTTGAAAAATATTCTCTTTATTTCAGACTGGCTTACATTTGGAAGGCATAAATACAGAGAAATCCAATTGGTAATAATAAACATGCTTCTATTCTACACATTTCCAGATAGGAACAGTTACACCCTTGAGTGGCTTGACCAGCTCTTGTGACACAGACCGCCCTAAAACATAACCTGGAACTGTCATAGTTCACCTATAAAAATCCATGCTTTTTTGTTAAAATGTGTGTAGGTGTGGATTTTGGGCTTAAGCTCCGTGCCAATCAGGAAATATACCATACCTAGACATCTCTGAAAACTAAACACCTTGGGGTGTCCAGAGTGGTGTTACTTGTATTGTTCTTTTTTCTTACCGGAAAGTGCTGGGACACTTTTAAACTGTGGCTAAAAAACACATTTTCCTCACATTTCTATGAGGTGAAATGCTGGAAATTGCCAGTAGCCACACATTTTCCATCACCCACAGTTCCTTCACATCTGCGATAAAAACAGTTTCTCACTTGTTTTGGTAGGCCTAGAGCCTGCAGCAGTAAACAATCCAAAATGCAACATTAACAAACCACATTTTGCCACTCAAAACCAACTGCTTTTTGCATGTTGATTAGCTGTGGATTTTGGGCCCCAGTGCAGTTGGCACCAATTGATATCTATCAAACTCAGACATTTAGGAAAACTAGACACCCTGGGAGTACAGGGTGACACGACCTGTGTGGCTCTGATGAGATTTTCTTACCTAAAAGTCATTATTAACTTCAAACGTTGGATAAAAACAAACATTTAACTCACATTTCAGTGATAGAATGTTCTGAAATCTGTGGTGAGTCACAAATTTCCTACCACCCAACATTTTTTCAAGACTCTTGATAAAAATGGTACTTCACTTGTGTGGTTGAGTCTATCAACCCGGTAACGGCCAAAAACACAATATAAACAGGTCAAGTTTTTCCACTCAAAACCATCGTTTTTTTCCCCAATTTGGGTGCCTGTGGATTTTGGGTCCTAGCTCAGCCATAACCCAAAGAAACCTATGAAACCCACATCTTTCTTAAAACTAGACACCTTTGTGTTTGCTCCTGCTTTGCAGGAGATTAAAAAACGCTATCACTAAGCGGGAGCAAACACTGCTTTCCCTGCCCCCTATATCCTATGAGGGGCTCTCTACGACATAGAATGTGTGCCGGCCTCTA
Organism: Pleurodeles waltl; assembly: GCF_031143425.1. NCBI lineage: Eukaryota > Metazoa > Chordata > Amphibia > Caudata > Salamandridae > Pleurodeles > Pleurodeles waltl. The sequence goes on along the minus strand of NC_090445.1, from coordinate 295,290,045 downwards.
GGGATGGAAAATGCATGGGATTTTGTGTTTTCAGACCCCCCTTTTTTCTCCGGCCCTGCTTGACGGATCACCCCAAAAAATTCTAGGCCCACACTATTGACAAAGTAGCACCACTTTGAAAAGTTTCATGAAATAGTGCCAAAGTTATGTTTTCCTATGGAACAGCTGACCTAACTATAACTACCTAGAGGCGACTGACACTAGGTAAGACATATATTTATATGTTTATATATATATATATATATATATATATATATATATATATATATATGTGTTTATATATACGTATATAGATAAATATTTTTATATATATATAGGCATCACCTTGCTTTTTGTCCAAATGTATTTTTTACCCAGAGAAGCTTGAGAATGCTAGGATATTATTCATTAGAGGATTGAATTCTGAGTTTCCAGGGTCTTTTTACCCTTAAAGGTAACATGGCTATCTCACAGTATTGAAAGTTGGCTGGTCCGAAGAAGACAATTGCCAAAATATATCAAACCTTCAGATCATCTTTATTGGACTGTTGGAGACCCACCAACACATAAGCTGGATGAAATGGTCAGGAACAATATGGGCTTTATAAGCCCAGTCCTGGATCTGTTGTCCCATAAAATGTGTAAACAAATGAACAAAACTGCAAAGTCCATTGCCATTTTCTGCTTGGGGGTTGATATAAGAACAAAGAATTGCAGTTTGAAGGCAAGTGTTTATGTGATCCACAACAGGCAGTTCCTCCAGTAATTGCACAGCTCCATAATGATTTGCCACATCCTAACCACTAAGAACTGGGCGCCTCATTTACAAGCCTCTAGCGGCATATTGCACCGCCGGAGCGTCATTTTTTTGTGCTCTCCAGTGGCACAGTGTGCCAGCCCATATTTACAAGGCCATGTAAAGCCACTTTGCATGGCATTTCACGGCATTGTAAATATGGCCCCCTTTCATACATAACTCTGTGTGAAAAGGGCATTCCATGGGTGTTGCTGTGGGTGTTCCCACGCAACACCCATGGAATCTGATGCATTCCCAGATTTACAAGTCTGGTAATGTGCAGGTTTCTATGCCACCTCAGGGGTGGTGTTAAAGTGGCACAACAGGGAGAAACAACATTACTTCTCCCTTATTTTTTCCTCTTTTCATATGTGGTGCATTCTGCAGCACACATAGAAAGAGGAAAAGGACATTAATGAATGTTTATGTGGTCCCTTTCTGCACATACACAATCATCCCTACAATGCACACATCCTTGCACCATGGTGCAAGGGTGCCTGCATCGGTGCTAGGCAGCACATTGTGCACCAGCGCAGATGAAAGTTAAGGGATGCATCGCATTTCTGTAAATACAATGCATCCCTACATTTTCAAAATGATGCAGCGGGCGCAGCAAGCTGGCTTGCAGCACCAAGCTGCGTCATTTCTCTGTAAATGAGCTTCTGAGACTATTTACATATTAGAACTCACAGGAATGTATAATTAGAAAGTTGATATAGGCACTAGGCTATATACAACCAAATGAGACTGGATGTGAACATCTTAAAATAGACCAACCCTAGAAAGACTTAGGCCCTCATTACAACTTTGGCGCTCTATTAAAAAGACCGCTGAAGCTGCGGGTGCCACTATACCGCCAGTGGCCCAGCGGAAAAGTCACATCAACATTGCAGCCTGCGGCAATGTTGATGTGAAGCGGGTGCAGCAGCACCCATCGCGCATTTTACTGCCCAAAATTTGGGCAGTGAAATGCACGATGGGGCTGTGCCTGGGGCCCCCAGGGGCACTCCAAGTCCCCCTTACCGCCAGCCTCTCCATGGCAGTGTTTACCACCATGGACAGGCTGGCGGTTGGGGATTATGTTGGAGGGGCCGGCGGTATGGCTGTGGCTAATGTGCCACGGTCATAATACTCTGATGGTACACCGCCAGCCTGTTAACGGTGTTACTGCCAGCTTACCGCCAGGTCACCAGGGTCATAATGAGGCCCTTACACCCAGATTTAGGAAACGTTAGCACCACCTTTGTATAATTTTCTTGACACAAAAGCAGCGCTAACCCAGCACTATATTTGGATTTTGTCACTAGAACAGTCTAGCATCAAAAATCCCGACTTTGCGTTATTTTTTTGGAGCGCCACCTCACCTTGCATCATTTAATGACAATAAAATGCAAGGTAGGCATTCCCTCCTAAAAAATGATGCTAGCCCGCTAGCTCAATATCTACAAGCTGATAAAAAACAACACACACATAGGACTGGATCAAAAAAATTACGCTAATTCCCATTAGTGTCAACATTTTAACGCCTGATCGTACCAGGCGTCAAAATGAGGCCCAGCCACAAGTATATAAGGAAAACACACAAAGGGAACTCTGGCAAGCAACTGGAAACATTGACATGTTACTCTTACAGCTTGTAACACGCAGAAGATGACAGAGATGACACCAAGTGCCACCAGCACCAACGCAGCACTCTCAACCACCACCACTGCAGCCACAAAGGCAGCGCAGAAGGAGGGCCCTTGGCCTCAGGGAAGAAGAGGTCATCAGACTTTACTGTCTGAAGTGGGAGTCCATTGTGCGGCTGCTCCACCACATTGCCCCAGACATCACAGCAAAGAATGGAAAGCCACATAACAATTCCACCCATGACCAGACACCTGGTTGTACTCCACATGCTGGCCTCAGGATCATTCCAGACCACTGCTGCACTAGTTGGTGGGATATCACAACCATCCCTTTCTGCATTCCTTCTTATGGTCCTGGATGCCATTATCTGTCTCACACCCCACCACATTTGGTTCTACAATACCCAGCAACTGCAGCAGGAGACCAAGCAAGGATTCTACCGAATTGCTGGATTACCGCATGCACTGTGGTGCAATGGACTACACCCATGTCCAACTTGTCCCTCCTGCTGCAAGAGAACACCTTCACAGGAACTGCAAACATACACACTCTATCAATGTGCAGGCCATCGTAGACCATCGTGGACTCTTTAACAACATCCTGGCAAAATATCCCGGCAGCCTCCATGATGCCTACATCTTCAGGCACTCGATTAAAGATTCCAGGAAGGACAATATGGCAATGGCCTACTTGTAGGTAAGTCAGCATACAATTCATAACACAGACAACACACTAAACATGTGGAACAAACAATACATACATCACATGAAACACACATGGACAAGGAATCACGGCTGTTTACACAACAACGCATATGCCATATGCCTCACTACACTGCATTCAATCCACATTACCCTCACATACGCCCATATGTAGAAGTTCATAGTACCACCTGACTGACACTTCACATGATAGCCTGGTAGAGAAATGTCCCTTTTGCAGACAAAAGCTGGGGTCAAACCACTACATGTGTCCACAGGAACATTACAAAATACAGATCCTTCACACATAACACGTAGCATGGAATAGCACAGCTATGTGTATTGCATTGGCCATGCCACCGTCAAACAACTCATATATTAGCACTGCCTCACATTAACCATACTGTACAAACTTGAGGCAGCACTGATAACTCATGCCCCCTCCAGTGGTACCATCACCATCTACATATCACCCAAACATACTTGAGATATTCATTGTGTTCACCTTTCCTTTGTGTGGTGCATAGTGCAGCACACATTGAAATACAACATCACCATCATTGATAGATCATGTGTAGGAATGGACACCTCACAACACACCAACAATCATACATGTAAATTCCACATCTCATTACCATGATGCAAGGGTGCCAAAAGTGGACTGTGTTACCTGAACTACTGCCAATGCACTGCTAGAGGCCAGAAATGCATAATATTGAGGAGACATGGGACTTTGCAGGGATGTACAGGTGATGCAGGGCATTGCAGAAAAACACCTTATGCCCTGTTCTGTCCTACAGGTGTCTACAAATTCTTTCATACATCATATGCTGGCCAGAAATTAGCAACAACAACACTTTGTGCAAGGGAGGTATTTCAAGGGCAAGGGGGTGGAATTGACATGTAAAACACAGGGCGCTATACCTGTCACATGGCACACAGCACACAAAATACGTCTAATTTCTCAAACATCACTCTTCTGCAGGTCTAAAGTTAAGGGACTAAGGGCCAGATATAAGAAAAGTGGTGCAGCATCCAAAGCAGCGCCACTTACTCTTGTGGCCCTTAAAACCACCTAACTGCCATCATGTGAGTGACACATTTAATGTATGGTGCACCATGATGCAGAGTAGAGGCAAAAGTGTCATGATATTTGACGATATTGATGGACTGTGTAGGATTAGTGCAAATTTGTGGCTTCAAATCCTGCACAGTCAATAGTAGCCCAATGAAAGCAATGGTGTGCCCCCTTTTAACGCCTTCTCTGTGCAGGTGTTAAACATAGCTGCTAAAAATGACGCAGTGGAATCTCTCAGATTCTACTGCACCATTTTAATATTCCCCCTAACGGTGGAATTCCCCCCTTGCATACATGATGCCTGGCACAGGCATAATGTGGCTCAAGAGATTATGAAGTGGCGCAATGCCAGGTGTTGCGCCAATTTTTAAATATGTAGCAGTGATTTTGGCCTCATTGAGCCACATTAGAGTTCAAACAAATCACGCTAATTTGGCGCATGGAGATGCTAGTCCCTCTTAAATTGGGGCCCCAGGGTCAAATATAGACAACACCACACATATTCTGCATGGGTGAGTTGTCAGACCAGAAATTACTTAACAATCACCAGGTTCGTAAGGCACAACCCATGAATGGTAGGTGCACCACCACACACAAATCCAACCATCCGTTCAAACAGGAACACACACAATACTAGAAGCAATTCTGAATCACCACTCCACTGAAAACAAATATATGACATAGTACATGGCAACTAACAAATATTCATGTCTGAAAACATTTTCTCACATTCCTTTATAGAGGACAAGGGTTATGGCATCCAGCCATGGGTCATGCCCCCATTTGGAAATCCAACTACTGCTGCTAAGCAGGCTTACAATGAAGGTCACAGAAGGACCATGAATGTGGTGGAAAGGACATTTGGCCTCCTCAAATCCAGGCTCAGGTGCCTAGCCCTAACCAGAGTAGCTCTGTTAAATGCACCATCCCTTGTGTGCAAGATAATATTTGTGTGTGCTACTTGCACAATATCTTTGTATGGACCAATGCCCCCTGGGTCGAACAGCTAGAGGTCCCCAGTGAGGATGATAAGAACAATGTTGGACAACAGGAGGATGGGGATCAACCAAACTCTGCTACTGGAGCACACAGGAGAGAGCAAATTGTGCAAAACTTGTTCAGTTAAAGAATGTACTCTGAGCATCACTTTGTAAATATTTATAAATAAATCACTTTAGCTTAAATTGCTCATGGCATACTTCTTTTCACCATCACATACCTATTTAACTCACCCACATCTCAGAACGTATGACTCGACCACAATCTGATGTAAATAACTTAGGGACATAGTCAGGAACTAAAAACATATGAAAACAATCCACTACCACATGAATGTGTGGATGAAATGTAGGCATAGTCTGCAGCACTAACAATTTACATTGTCACACACATAACACACAAGTGTGTTGGCTAGACATTTGTTGTCTGCAGCAATCCTGGAAATACACATCAAGACTGCTGTACAGATGTATAGCATGTGCAGGGAAAGGGTATTATTACCTACAATGGCAGGTTTGTGTCTGCTAGGTAACTAAGAAAAGTCTGAATGACACTATCACACATGATTACCGAAAATCTACTCATCAGTGACACTCAAATGTTTGACCAAGAGAGAGTGACATACAGGGACCAAAACTCCTAAATGTCTAGGTCTCTCACACTCAATCGAATGTGGAATGTGCAGGTTACACAAAGAATGTCCAAATATGTCACAGACCCTTGCCAAATTGCACATGATTGAAGTTTCAATGTCTCAACTTCTCTACTCATAGCTGTCATGAGTAACCACAGATACTAAATACGCTCATTGTTAGTGTGACATAGGTTGGCAAATGCAAATGGGACTGTGTACCCATGACAGTCAATGATGTGGAAGGACAGCTGACAGAGTCTCTGACATCACTTTGAGATCCAAAATGTGGAGGTCACTCAGACACCACACAAGTGCTATGGCTGGTGTTCTGAAAAGTGTGGGGGGCAGTCATGTGATCTAGCAAAGCCTGGAAATGCATGGGCAAATATTGCTTAGCCTCTAGAAGAATCTGTGTCCATCTACAAAGTTCACAAGTCTGACTTAGTATGCTGGCATGAATGAAGGGACAATGTTGATGACGAAGATGGGTACTAAGGGTAATCCTATCCATATGTGTGAAGGTATACACATAAACAAAGACTCACTGTACAACCCAACAAGGTTTCTATGTAACACCAGACACCTCTTCACAGCAAATGTGTAGGTCAAATTCCAGTCACATTGTCAATGTCTACAACTACGTTCTTGGCCTTTAATACACACCAAAGTGTGAGACATATTTGCACGTACATTCTCAAGGGTTACCAAATCTTAACCCTGCCTTCCTCAACAGCATCCTTTGCTAAACATATGTCAAGGGTATCATATGCATAAACTTGTTTTGCACATGGCCCATTCTATCTTATGCTGTGTTGCAGAACAAACAGTGGGAATTGGGACATAACAATATGGTAGACCTACAATATGAGTTCCATCACATATCTACATTCACAGTACAGACATTGTACTCATGTGGAAACCTGTATGTGGAAAAGAGTCTTCATACACATGCACATTTCCAAACAGTATCAGTCCTACCATGCATCACACACTCCTATAAACATATGGAAACACATTCCTATATTACTGGTACACAGAGAAATACTCATCCATACACATGTTAGCCTACATACAAAGAACAAATATGCATAGCTCCTGTAACTAGGAATGTTAATCTGGGTGTCTTGTCAGCCTTCCCTGTAAAATCCATGCATGCCCGTCATGCGTTAAAAAATTACGCATATGGTTGTTCTATACACATCGCAAATACCAAAAATGATGCCTCACACCTGCGCATCTAAATGGTTATGCCTTGTCATTCTTCATACCCAAATCCACGCATGGCCATCATGGGTAAAAAAAAAAAAGATGCATACGGTAATCCTTTAAACATTGCAAATACATAAAATGACGCCTCGCACCTGCGCATCTAAAATTAATGATTATGCCTTGTCAGCCTTCATAGAAAAATTCATGGAGAGCAGTCATGCGTCAAAAAAATGATGTATATAAGAAAACTTCCTCACTGCACACATGGTGTGAACTTACTTTCACTTTTACTTTACATTCTTGTAATCTGATTGAGAGAGGTTGTGTGGTGCTCGTGCTGGTGTGAGAAGTGTTGGATTTTTTAGTCTTTTGTGCTGTGTCCTGTCTGTGTCTTGTCCCTCTTGAAATATTTGTCTTATCATTGTACATTAGTGCCCTGTTATTGTGTAAGTATTGTGGGGTGTCTGTCTTGGGTTAGTTAGGTTTGTTGGGGGAGTTGGGTAATTTTTATTATTTTTTTAGGGGTATTTAGGTTGCAGTTGAGGGAACCTCAAATCAAGGTTTGTCAAACTGGAGGAGGCAAATGAGTGTAACTACAAACTATTGAAATACATTAAGAAGAAGCTGAAGAAGTTGTAGCTTTGGACAGTTTCTTCTTCCAAGATCCTTCCTTTCCCATAGTTGTCATTGTAAATAGCTTTAGTGGGTTTTTAGGGGGGTAGGCATAGGTAGGGATAGAGTAGGTTAGTTCTAGGACATACTTAGTATAGTTAGGGGGGTGGATTTTTGGATAACATTTTTGGGGGGTATTGGGGAGTTATGTGTAGGGGTACATGTCAAAACAATATTAAAAACTAAAAATGTATTTATATATGTATATATATCTATATATATATACGTGGATATATATATATATATATATATATATATATATATATATATATATATATATGTATATATATATATATATATATATATATACATATATATATATATATATTTAGGCAATAGGTTTAGCTAGTCAAAGTTTAGCGTTAGTTCATGTTGTCCTTCTCGTCTATTGTCTCTTAAGGGGCGTGGGATGGCCAATTTTTATTGTATGGCATTACATGTATGAGATACGTTTAGAATAGGATAGTTACCTGTAGGGATAAGTTATGCTAAGTTAGTATAGGTTAGGTTAGTGGAGGTTAGTGGGTAGTTGAGGTTTTTGATAAGTAGTGTCTTTTTAGTCTAAATAAATTGTGTTAGTTTTCTTCTCTATGGTGCCCATGATGATTGACTTTCTGGGTGTTATGTCTGCACTGGCCTTGTTAGACAAATACCTTTGGGTCTGCATTCACTATTGATTTACATGTGAGACTATGTGTATCACCTATGACCAAGGATCTGTCAGATTGGTAGTGGTATGACATCAGCTACTCAATGCACTTTTCTCCACAGTTCCTGACACTCTGATTGTGTATGGATACAAATTCCAAGACAGTTAATCAGACAAAATCTATTGTTTGTGCTAAGTTCTGTGACATTCATTCATTAAAAGTTTAGCACATTGCGCTTCATCTCATTTGTGGAATGGATACTGGCACACAAATGGCTGAACCTCGTACTGGTACAGTCATTGGGATACTTCCAGACACTTGTGTTCTGAACCACACATGCCATAAGTAAACTTGCATGGTACCTTTTTATCACATGCTTGGAAGACTCAGACATTTTATCAAGGTCCAAAATGCTATCAGCCACCTTAATCATGTTTGGGTCTATGTGTGTGGCTTTGTGTCTAACACACATGCCCGTTTGAATTCTAGTCCTTGTCCTAGCTTCACACAATACATACATTTGAAACAGCTGATGGATCACAGAAAAAATAACAATACATATGTGATTATGGTGATTTATTTACATGTGCAAATTTTTTTGATGTACATTGTACAGTTCACCAACCCTATGAGAGATCCCAAGCCATTGAATGTCCAGTCAGAGTCCAAGGGTGAGGGACATCTCAAGAGACATGTGTAGGATAGGTGAACATCCGTAAGGTGTTCAAATTGAGAATTGGTAGAAATTGAGACTATGGCAGTCCAGGCATGATGAGTCAACTGTAGAGTGAAGAGGGCACGTTGGCAGCTGTCACTACACTGGCATGATCTTAAACACGGAACTAAAAAGAACCTGTCCATGTGGCACAGACTGTAGCTGCTGGGTGTTTTTTCTAGTGAATGTTGTTCCTTCCACATTTTCATCCTCTGATGTGTGAGGTGCTTTCTGTGCCATGTGTGATATTGTTTTTGAATATGCGCACACATCAGACTCTCTGGACTCCTGACACTGTCCTCTGGAATGCAATGACTGGATCCTCAGAGTCCAGGGCTGCGGCTGGCCTGGTTGAGGTTGTGTGTTGGTGTGTTGTTCATATGGTGACCCAACAATGCTGTGTGTCCTCCCTGTGACCGGAGATGGTGCCTGCAATGAACCCAGGACATCCTGGCGAGTGTCAGCATTGATGGCCTGCAGCTGGTCATCCAGATCTTCAGGAAAATTCAAGACAGACAGCTCAGAAGAAGGTAAGGCTTCATCCTCTGCAATGGGATAATGAAAGGTCAATATAGGACTGGGGTGACTGTCGATATGAATCATCATTCACTTGCTACTGGTGGCTTAGTGACATGATACTGTCCCACACATTAAGGTATACATTTATGAACCCCTAGTGGCACACCGTGTCAGCTGAGCATCATTTTTATGGAGTCACCATTGTCACAATCTGCCAGTCCACATTTCGCAGTGTATTGCCCCCACCTTGATTGACTTACCATGGTCTTCTACATGTGCAATCCTTTCATTGATTTGAATGTGTTACATATGCATGCCATGGGCATTGATAGCAATTTGTGCACACACCATAAATGGAGATGTACAAAATAATTTGCATTTGGTTTTAGAGTAAGTAACTGACTCCTTCGCCACCCTCTGTGTGTTGTTGGAGTAATGGAAGGGTCGGGCTGTCAACATGCATCCTTTGAGTCATGTGTCCAGTATCTTCCACCACCCATTGTGAGATTCAGCCACCTTGTGTGTAAGTGTGCAAACAGGAATTCCTCCCTTCTTGCAGAACAACACTCATCCATGTATCACAGGTTTCCTTGTTGCAGAGCTGCAAGGATGCCTGCATCTCTGAAATAAGTGGTGATTTGCTGGAAGGTAGACCTTCCTGTTTGCACACATACACACGTGGTGGTCCATCATTACATTGTGTGGTGCAGGATGCTGGTCACATGACTCAAAGCAACTAGGGAGATGCATGCAGAAAGCCAACACACTTTCATCACTCAGACAACACATGTGTGGTGGCATGAGGACGTTACACTTTTTGAGGCTTGTTGATGTGTGGATGCATCATGTTGGGACACCACATCAGGGGTGACATTGTAGTTGTGGTACTGGTGACTGGCATTGTTGTAATTTTATTGTGGCATACTTTCAATCTGTGTTGAAATCATCATCTATCATTGTAAGTGGCAGACAGCATTCCTGTTAGTTGAATTTTCAGGATGTGTACCTTCCTGCACATGTGAACTAGGAATGGCAAGAAGGACACCCCTACTCCATGAAGTTTGTATGGCAATGTTGGTATTGTCCGTCATATGTTTTGGCAGAAACAAGGTTAGTGGAGGAATGCATTGCCTATCTGTGACAACTAAACAACCCTGCACATTTGAAATGGTGCAGCACAACACATCAAGCTGAGCTGTAGCACTGCATCTTTCTTCATAAATGGGTACATATATGCCACAATATCCAGACACAGACATAATAGTGCTCTACCAATGTATATTTGTTTTACCATACACTCCAGTGGTGGATAATAATAGTTCTTAATTACCATGCCAAGATTAGGCACCTTGCATTCCTTATCCTGTCCTCTATTTCATGTGCCCCTTCTCACACCTGAGACTGCTTGTAGTAGGCATTCCATGTGTATATTTGGGATCTTCCCATGCAACACGTGTGGCTCACCCAGCTTCTGATGCATTTACAAATATTGCACATCTGTATTTGGTTCAGTGTAGTCCATGAAGTCAAAGGTGGTGTGGGAGTGACACGTGGGTGTGTGACAAGTTTGTATTTCCAAAGATTGTAGTTGTTTGTTGTGTGCTGCATTGTGCATCACACATAGGGCAACATTTTCAGTGTATTTGGTACATTGATCCCAGACCACCATTTTCCTAGCATCCCCCTTGCCCCAGCCAACAACACCATGTAAGCACCTTATGTACATTACTGGTCACCATGGTGGACATTTCCCCAATAGCCTAATGAGTTTTGTCACTATTGTGGTGCTTTATTGCATTGGCACCATAAATGATGGCACCAGTGCAGCAACGCTCATGGAGGTCCATTGCTTAGAATGCTTGTGTCAGTTTCACATATGCTTTTTGGAGGCCTCACAAATTAGGTTTACAGATATCACAGTGCAATCCTTATGGAATATCGCCCCATTTGTTTTTCCCTCCCTGCATAACAAATATTTCCCTGCATATATAATATATGGCAGAGGCATATTGTGGTGCAAGGGTTTACAATGTGTATCTATGCATGCAGTGTGTGACTCTGTTACAAAGGGAATAAGCCCCTAGTGAGACAGTGAGACCACTTGTAGTTGATGTTATGCATACAGGTGTCCCTTTGTGCACAGCACCAACCATTCCCACTATACAGGTAACCTTGCTTCTTGGTGACATGGAAGCAGAGGCACAGATGGTGATCACAGATATATAGACTCCGGTGACCAGCTCCTCCAGGATGAGCACTTCCACCATCTCCTACAGGTCAGCCAGGTCCTCCTGCGGTACCGGACTTCCACCTTTGATCTGCATTGCTGCCTTTCGGTTCCTGACCAATTTCTGTTTAGTTCTGCACTTGCAATCGTGCCAGCGCTTCTTACAATCGTGACAGTCCTCTTCACCTCTGCCACACTGTTAACTTTATCTACTATTTATTGCCATCTGACCACCTTTCTACCTATTGGCAACTTGGAGGTGACGAAGAGCTGTGTTGGTGCTCCGTCACCTCTCTGACCAAGATGTTATTCTCCTCCTCACTGAAGCAACATTTCAGCTTCCCTTTCTCCTTCCTTTGTGATTTTGCTGGTCCATCCTGGCTTGTACTGGGCTGATTTGGGGGTATCTCGGGTCTCTCTTGACCTGTATTGTCCAACTACGGTCCTTGTGCATTGCTTGGCAATATTGTAGGCTTTTTTTACGCTAATGCTGCAAAATCTGGCGCTAACACCATTAGCATCAAAATGCCACTTTTGCAGCATTGCGTAATTTTTTTTTACAATGTGTTGTAAAGATTGGTGTAGTTTCTTTTACACTAACCTTTCCTTAGCACCATGGTGCATCATTTTCTAAATACAGCACACGGATGGCGCAAAGAAATGTCGTTAGTCAGCATTCATTATTTTTACACACAACTGCGCTTACGCAGTTGTGTGTAATTTTGCTTAAATCTGGCCCCTAATCTGATAACAACACACAAGAACAAACCTAATCCAGAAATACATAGACCATTAAATAAATAATTAAAAATACACAAAGCAACAAAACCCCAAGTAAACACATCTCTATACAAGTTTGAAAATCAAATATAAAACATATTCTCTGACCAACGGTGGCCACCACTTAGCCCATTTAGATGTATAACTGCACTTCATCCACTTTGATGATAGAACCTTGGCCAACCACATCTATGCTGGCCATCATCAAAGTTTTCTATTCTGTCCTTTCTAACTCTTTTATTTTCAAACTGAACAAATAGCCAGCAAATTGGTTTTCTCTCCACATGATGTGCTCAACATTAAAACTATACTCTCAGAGTTTTTGATCAAGCATAATAAACATACAATGGAATTCAAGAAATTGACATTCTCTTCACTCAATTTGTACACTAAGGGTTTCTGGCCAGTTTTAATAGTGAACGTACATCCACAAGTCAATGAATTTATGGATAGCTCAAGAGCACATGAGCGTCATTTTTTCAATGCCATAGTTCTTTAACCATTCTGTTAACTCTGCTAATAAGTCCTAGACTATTGCCTTCATTATGACCCTGGTGGTCTGAAGACTGCCAGGGCCACAGTGGCGGTGTCACCCCGATGGGCCGGTGGCGAAGACACTACATTATGAGTCACCGTCAGATGACTCCCACAACCCACCTGCAATCCCAATACCCTCCCATTCCCCCTTCATACCAGGGCCCTCCACCCCTCTTCCAGAACAGCACCCCCTACTCCCTACACCCGCCCACCTCCCTGCATACATGCACACACACACACACACACCCTGCATAAACTCATTTGCCAACACTTACATACATGCATTCACTCACACACATCCATACTCGCATTCACACAAACATTCTAACACGCACTCACTTTAAGAATAATGCATGCATTCAAACTCCCCTACACACACCACACACTTACATTCACACATGCAGACAACACCCACTCATGCACACACACACATCATCACAACCCTCCCACCCCCTCCCCTGTCGGACAACCGACCTACCTTGCCCGGTGAGGAGGTCGTCTGGCAGGAAACAGGCACTTCTACCTCCAGCAGTGCCCCACCATCAGGATGCTGCCAGGATTACAGGTCGTAATACGGCTAGTGGAATCCTTTTGGCGGGGCAGGACAGGTGGTAGAACGCTTCTGCATCTCCGACCGCCAGCACGACTACTGGAGGACTTCCACCCAATTGTGGCGGAAATCCATCAGTACTCATAATATGGTGGTCGTAAGACTGCCAGCACTGGCGGTCTTCCTGTACCCGTGGCTTCGGCGGTCTTGTGAGAAGACCGCCAAAGTCATAATGAGGGCCTATGTTTGCTGGTATTCTCAATAATTCATTTCAGTGAACCTTGTTAAAAGGTTGAAGATTAGATGTTTCTGCAAACGCATTGTATACAAAACACAACAGTAATCTTGATCCAATCCAAATCTATCACCTCTCCACAACAATAGTGTTAGTGGATTGGCTAATGTGGCAATATGATGTACAAATTTGCTGTAAAATCGGCACATACCTAAAAAAGACACTAATTGTTCTCTGTCTCGAGGCGCAGTTGCCTCACTCACTGCTCTAATTAAGCCATCTCTGGCTTCATCCTTTTTTGCAGAAGGTACATGGCCAACATGTTTCACCTGAGTTTTGTTGAAGTCACAATTTGTCCTGAATAATTTCTGTACTTTGACCCACACAGTGAAATCCACCACTATACAGACACCCACACAAGTCCGCCAGACCAAAGGTCAGTGATAAACTGGCAATAGTAAAACCCACACCGTTACACCAACAGGAATACGCCCACAGTATCAGGACCCACGAATCACCGTGGTGGTCTTTCAACCACGTTAAACCATTGGCGGTACACACTGCTGTGCTCAAAATACACACAGACTAACAAAACTACACCGCATTTGACAAATCAAACTACACACACCTGACACACATACACACACCACACACTCAGACCACTATAAAACACACACCCACATTACCCACAACCCTTTCAATGAAAAAAAGATTGCCAACAGAGAGAGAGACAAGCCAGGAGCACTCACCCAATCTGAGCCACAGGAAACCATCACCCATACACCATCCACGCACCTCACAGCACACACCACAACACATCACCCCACACATCCTCACACATATCACTCACACCACATCCATGGCACCCCAAGACATCCCAGGTTTTCATAGGAGGAGCTATGGGTCATGGTGGAGGAAATCATCCGGGTAGAACCAAAGCTATTCGGATCACAGACGCAGCAGACGTCCATTGCAAGGAAGTTGGAGCTATGGCAGAGAATCATGGACAGGGTCAATGCTGTGGGACAGCACCCCAAAACAAGGGATGACATCAGGAAGAGGTGGAATGACCTACGGGGGAAGGTGCGTTCCGTGGTTGCAAGACTCCAGGTAGCTGTACAGAGGACTGGCTGTGGACCCCCACCTCCTCCCCCACAACTAACAACATGGGAGGAGCAAGCCTTGGCGATCATGCATCCTGAGGACTTCGCAGGAGTAGCAGGGGGGCTGGACTGTGGTAAGTCACATCTTTACTATTATATCCTCCACCCTACCCACATGCCATCACAATCTCTTACCCCTAGCCACACCCCAGCACTCCACCACCTCAAATATACCCCACTATCACAACCCACCCATCCCAATACCAAGCCCTGAATGCCACACCAATCCATGGACACCCATCAACACAGCATGCCCATTAGAGAGAATCACCTAGCCCACAAACTCACCACTCATAAAAGGCAAAGCTGACAGGGCAATCACAACCATACAGGGAAACACAACCATGCCCAAGATGGCACATGCAGATACAATAACACTGCATTTGCATCCCCACAGGACCCCTACTCAACGTCACCAGAGAAGAATTGCAAGCTATATGCAGTCCCCCCCCCCCCAAAAGTGGCCCACAGTGATGACAGCAGCTCTGCACGCCTGGATCATGATGACCAACCTGGCCCATCAGGTCAGTTGGTTACCCTGCTACAGTCCCATACCACCACAGAGCCTCCCCCCTCAGGAAACACCACCACAGCACTCACCCAGTGGGCCCATGCCACTGTCCCCAGGACACGTCAATCAGCAGTGTGTCCACCACTACAGGGACTCCATGGCTGACATGGCTAACACCATGAGGGAGGCAGTGGCACACCAATGGGGCCCTGACACTAGCCACAACGATGAACAGCCCTCCACCTCCACTGGCGCTAGTTGGCAGGAAGCCCCGCCACAAGACCAACAGGCCACCAGCACCCTACCCCCTACAGAAGGAGAGCCACCCCACAAAAGGTCCCTGTGATCCAGGCAGAAGATAGAGAACATTGTCAAGACCCCCGCCAGGAAATAAGACTCCAGATTGTCACCCTTCAGTCCCTCTCTGTCACCCTGTCCACCTTGAACTCCCCTTCCTATGCCCAATTGGACAATGGACCTGTGATACCAAGAGACGGGCCTCTAACTGGACATTCCTCCAACAACACCCCAGCCCATTGCACACACACCCTCTACTTATTAGCACTTAAATAAACACCCTTGGAACAAATACAAATCTGGAGTCTGTCAATTGATTGAAATATGTATTAGTACAACATTCTGAAAACATTGCAATTCATATGTACAGTAATTAATACATTGGTATGACCTTTAGTGGGCAGCAGTTAACATACCGCAGGCAAGAGTGGGCCACAGTGATCTGAAAATAGAGATGCCAAAGGGTACAGTAAGTGTTCATAGACATAGGGAAATCAGGCTGCCATGTACAATGTCCAACAGAAAACTGAAAAGTAAAGTGAAGTTACAGTGTCTTTTTTGTAATGTTCCTATTACTAGTTTATGCTAGGCCTGGAACCTCGTTGCCTTCTATGTTCCAGGACTCAATTCTGAAGCCTGGAGACGCTGAGGTTCCAGGATAGAGACAGTTGGGATGCAGTGAACGTTGTAGAGAGACGGAGCACGGATCCTGTTTGGGTTGGCTTTCTACACAATAAATCTTTATTAAATCTCATCTCCTCCGCCTCATCATAACACTGCAGACGAGGGGCCAACCCTGAACCCACGGAATTACCTGCGGTGAAGATTTTTTTTTCAACTATTCTTGGATCCGCGTCTTACCGTCAGCTGTTTCACTTCGACTACCCTGAAAACCGCGGACATCGTGAAGATCCGCCAGTCCTCTTCCTACAAGCGTGTGAGTTTTTCTCCTTTTCAATCCGTTCCTATTGTTTCGCCTCACTGTACTTTCAGGCACGAGACCAGGCTTGTGCTTTAGTGTGCGCAAGGAAGACTACGAGAGATCACAAGGAAAGTGTACGTTTGGAACTGACAGCCGTCACACATACTTCCTGTTTCTGCAGTTTCCCTTTGGAAATCTAGACCGCTCACGGCGCTACGGTTTCAGCAGGGAAGAAAGACTACAACTATTCATTTAATGTTTTTTCTCTTTGTGATCACCGCAATACGTCTCAGTTTCAATGAAGAAAAGACTAGTCTGCAGTTCTTCTGTTGTTTCTCGTGGTTCTTTCCATATGTTCACCGTTTGACCCCATTGTGGGGAAAAAACACTAGTCTGCAACAGATTGCCTTGTTCTCTTTGCTCTTTCTTCCTCGCCCCTACTATAAATAAGAATATATATATTTTTTGTGTTTCTTTTCAGGAGGCTTTTGGACAATCCACTATGTGGTAACTAACTCCTTCACATGTTCTGATAACCTTTTGTTGTACCACCATGGCTACACCTACTACAACACATCCCCCTCCACCTCCTTTTTTAGCGGACAAAAGTGACCCCATTCTTCCATGGAAACAGTGGAAGAACCTTTTTGATTCTTACTTAATAGCCATAGGTGGAAAAAAATTCTCTCCAGCTAGGAAACAAGCGGTTCTTCTAAACAATCTGGGAATCGAAGGCATAAATATATATGACAGTCTGGAACCTTTGAGCATCGGTGGGGCGGATGGGAACCCAGGGATGTTTTTGAGATGTCTGTAGCAATCCTTGCGGCACATTTTGAATCCAAACTTAATATGGTGTTGGAAAGACATACATTTTTTGCCAGATCTCAGGGTAGTATGGAGAGCGTAGGGAATTTTGTCGCTGCTTTACGTACATTAGCATGCACCTGTGATTTTCGTGAAATCACAGACTCTCTGATTCGCGACCAACTTGTGCGTTGCACCAATAATAAAAAAGTTCAAGAGAAACTATTGACGAAGAACCCCAACTTAAGGGAAGCAATTGCTATTGTCGAGGGAATGGAGAGTACTAGCAATTGGATCAAAGAAATGAACCATACTGAAGTACTGAAGGAGAAAGTCTCTCTGTTGTGCAAATACTAAGGAACCAGGAAGAAGTTTTGAGGATTAGCAATGACAGTAAAGCTCAAGTGTCTTTACAAGAAAAGAAAAGAGACGTTAAAGTTTTACGTTGTTACCGCTGTGGCAACATGGGTTATTCAGCGAATAGTTCTAATTGTTTTGCACATAATTCTTTATGTAGGAAGTGTGGAAAAAAGGGCCATTATGCTAGGGTTTCCAATAATGACAAAGGCAATGTGGATCTTGTCACTGAAAATGTCAACAAGATGGTATTATATGTAGGACAAGAGAATGACCATATAGAGCATAATACTGGCATGGTAGATGAGTAGATGAGGGACCTGTGATCATGCCTGAGTGTACCATTAAACTTGATAATAGAACAGTTACTGTTCTAGCAGATTCGGGTTCTCCCTACACCATGGTTGGTGATAAGAACTGGCAGGCTATTTTCGGAGATTCTCCTGATTACCTTATTAAGCCAGACATCATGTCAGTCATGGGGGTGCCAGAATGGAGGTAATTGGGTACAGAGTCATGAAAATCCAATTCCAAGACAAGGTTACCATAGGTAAGGTTTATATAGCCAAATGTGGTAATAATTTGTTAGGTTGGCGACACCAACAGGACATGGGTATTAAATTAGATCCCAATTCTGACAATCAAGTTATGGTGGTAAGTGATGCGAATGACGCATTGGAGATTTGCAGGGAATTCCCTGGTGTGTTCAGTGATAATTTAGGTTGCCTGACTAATTTTGAACACAAGATTATTCTACAAACAAATACTGTACCAATTGTGCATAAATTCAGAAGAGTACCTAGGTTGATGTTGGAACCTCTCAAAGCAGAACTCAATAGGTTACTTGAGGCCGGCGTTATTGAGGGGATTGAATCTTCGGAGTGGTTGGCCCCAGTTGTTTTGGCACCTAAGGACAATGGGAAGCGTATCCGTATGTGTGTGGATCTCAGAGACCTTAACGCTAAGGTTCCAGGATAGAGACGGTTGGGATGCAGTGAACGTTGTAGAGAGACGGAGCACGGATCCTGTTTGGGTTGGCTTCCTACACAATAAATCTTTACTAAATCTCGTCTCCTCCGCCTCATCATAATAGTCTTACCTGTGTGTCACTGGAAGTACTGCTGTATGACATTATTTCTGTTGTCCACATATTCTTCCTCTGCCTCCTTTTCCTCACTGTCCACAGGCTCCACCACTGCCAGAAGACAATCTCCAGGCTCATCCTACTGCAGAAAAGGCACCTGGCATCTCAAGGCCAGGTTGTGCAACATGCAACGATGATCTGGCACACCTTCTTGGGTAAGTAGTTCAGGGAGCCACTTGTCAGATGGAGGCACCGGAACTTGGCCTTCAGGAGGCCAAAGGTTCTTTCAATAATCCTCCTTGTTCGTCCATGTGTCTAATTGTAACGTTCCTCTGCCGTTGCTCATTCCTCACTGGGGTCAGTAGCCATGAGAGTTTGGGGTAACCAGAGTTATCTGTAAATATAGGGTGACAAATGTTAGACACACACCAACCCTTAGGGCAGTTCCATACCCAGACATCAACATATACTGGGCGGGGACCTTTGGCTCACCTATTAGCCACACCTGGTGCCTCATGAGTTGGCCCATCACATGTGGGATGCTGCTATTCCTCAATATAAAGGCGTCATGCACAGAGTCAGGCTATTTGGCATTCACATTGGAGATGTACTGGTCCGCCAAACACCCCATCTTTATATTCATGGAGTGATAGCATTTTCTATTCCTGTAAACCTGTTCATTTCTCTCGGGGGGGAACAAATGCTACATGTGTACCATCAATGGCACCAATGATGTTAGGGATAGGTCCCAGGGCATAAAAAGCAGCCTTCACTGTGGCCTAATCCTCCACCTGGGGGAACACGATGTAGCTGCGCATGTGTTTCAGCAGGGCAGACAACACTTTCATCAACACGTTGGAGAACATTGGCTGAGACATCCCTGATGCTATGGCCACTGTTGTTTGAAAGGAACCACTTACCAGGAAATGGAGCACACCCAAAGGGTGGGCATCTCCTTCGCCCCAGGCACATCAGGTCGTGCCCCAGTCAGCCCTGCTGCCCTCAGTGAGGAGGCTATTGACCTCCTGAGATCCCTCACTGTTGGGCAGTCAACCATTCTGAATGCCATCCTGGGTGTCAAGAGGCATTTGCAATAAAGAAATGCATACCTGGAGGGCATTCACTCTGGCATGGCGGCCCAACAGAGAGCATTTCAGGCTCTGGCCTCAGCACTGATGGCAGCCCTTGTCCCTTTGTCTAGCCTCCCCACTCCAACTTCCTCTATCCAGTCCCAATACCCTCAACCTCAGCCTATCCCAAACACACCTTCAGAAGCACTACACTTCATCTCACAGACACTCACACAAGCACCAAGCCCATGCAAACACACCAACATCCACTGCCTCCACTGTGTCCCCCTCCTCCTCATTGTCCACCTCCCTCCTAGTAGCGTCTCCACTCACACCTGCATGCACTACATCTTCATCCACTACATCCATCACCAGCACGCCTATCACAACACAGCCCTCACGAGCAGTCACCACCCCCACAACCATGCAAACATCCCTTGTGACCTCTCCCAATGTGTCTGTGACCTCTCCTCCCAAAGTACACAAACGCAAGCACCCACCCACCCACCCAACAGGCATCCAGCCCATGGACCTTCACACAAACTCAGCAGTCAGACACCTCCTACAGCCACTCCCTCTTCCTCCACTCCCAAACCCTCTCCATCTTCCTGTCCCAGTGTGTCTAAAAAACTGTTCCTGGCAAACATTGACCTCTTCCCTACGCCTCCCCCCGTCCTACCCCTCAGGTCAGGGTGTCCAGATCCCGGGCCAGCACCTCAGCCACCAAGTCGGCGGACGCTGCAGTACCTGCAACTCCCAGAGGATCAAAGGAGGCATCCGTAAGGCCAGGCAGTGTGCCACCGACCCCTGCAAAGGACCAACCCATTCCACCACCTGCCAAGGTGAAGAAGGGGCCAGCTTGCAGCACGGGCAAGGAGCATGACCCACCCAGCAAGGCCTCCTCCAAAACTCCAGCTGGCAGTGCCAAGGTCCCTGTAGCATCTGCCAAGGTGAGGAAGGGGCAAAAAACGAAGGCAAGGCACTTCAGGCCTCGGAGGCTCTAGGTGAGGGCCTGGTGCCCACCATCAGAACCGATAGCCGTGCCACCTGTACTGCGGCAAGTACCGCCACAAGCACCCCCGCAAGCACCGCCACCTGCACCGCCACCTGCCCCGCCGCTGCCACAACAACTGTCAGCAGCCGCATGTCCAGTGGGCAGCCGTCCGAGGCTGCAGGAGACAGCCTGGTGCCTCCCTCCACCACTACCAGCACCTGCACCACGGCCTGCAACACGAGCATCCCCGCCGCAGGCACCGGTGCAAACACCGCCACTTGCACCACTACCTGCCCCACTGCTACCTCAACACCTGTCAGCAGCAGCATCCCCAGTGGGCAGTCGTCCGAGGCTACAGGAGATGGCCTGGAGCCTCCCACCACCACTGAAAGCACCCCCACCAGCACTGCCACTGATTTGCAGCCTTAGTCACCACAAGATGGAGTTTGGCCCTGCCTCCATGGAGTATCATGATACCTGTTCCCTGCAAATCTCGTGCCTCAGACACCCAGGTGAGGAAATGTGAACTGCCACACCCCAAGTGCTTCATACCTGGGCACAAAGGCCCCTCCAGAACCAGTGGAGAAATGCATCCATTCCCCCTATTCTTGGCAGGATGAAGCAGTCTGGACACAAAGCCCCCTCCAGAACCAGTGGAGAAAGGCATCCACTCCCCCTATCCTTGGCAGGATGAAGCATACTGGGCACAAAGCCCCCTCCAGAACCAGTGGAGAAAGGCATCCATTACCCCTATATTTGGCAGGATGAAGCAGACTGGGCACAAGACCCCCTCCAGAACCAGTGGAGATGCCACCCACTTGAGAGACTGTGGCCTTGTACTCCCCAGGAGCAAGCAGTGGGCAACCCACCCACTTGAGAGACTGTGACCTTGCACTCCTCAGGAGCAAGCAGTGGGCAACCCACCCCCTTGAGATACTGTGGCCTTGCACTCCCCAGGAGCAAGCAGTAAGCAACCCACCCACTTGAGAGGCTATGGCCTTGCACTCCACTGGACCAAGCAGAGCAGTGGGCAACCCTCCCACTTGAGAGACTGTGGCCTTGTACTCCCCAGGACCAAGCAGTGGGCAAACCACCCACTTGAGAGACTGTGGCTTTCCACTCCTCAGGACCAAGCAGTGGCATGAAGCACCCTCCAGGAGCAGTGGTGTCGTACTATCTTCTGGCTGAGGTGCCCCCCCTCTCCCCGTCCCCCTGAGGTACCTGTGTGTTTATGACTTGATGCCCCTGCAGTGTTCTCTCCGTATTGAGGCAGGAGTCGAGTGTGGGCTTGGCTCATGATTTTTGGCCCAGTGGGCCACGGACATTTGCAAAGGACAGTGTACGGCATTCTGTATATATTGTAAATATTTGTTTTTCTATTCATTAAGTATATCTGCCTATTTCTAAAATATTACTGATTTAACTCAATTCTTTTTGTCCTTGCGTTCTTCCAGGGGGTAACAGGGTGTAAATGTAATGTTGATGCATGTGTTTCTGTGTATGGTGTTGTGGGTGGGGTTGTTGCGTGTTGCATGTGTGTGACACTCTCTTTTTCCTCCCCCCTCCCCTGTGTGCTAGGTCAGTACTCACTGTGGTTGTCACCGCTGCCTTTGATATTCCTCGTGTATGTGGAGGTAGAACAGCATCGGCAGGACCGGCAGCTCGGGCTCCATGGCGTCCTGGTTCTTCGTTGATTGTCAAGAGGTGAGTGGTTTCCCTTCCAAAGACTGTTTCCACTGTGCTTTTGATGGTGTTGGTACCGCCCCAGAAAAGCTGGCAGATTGGTGGGTTGTAATAAGGTGGGCGGTACATTGTCCTCTGTCTGTCTGTTGGCGGTGACCGCCACGGTGTTTGCTGCTACCGCCGTGGTGGTCAGAGTGTTAAAGTGGCTGTCTATTTTGGCGGCTTCCGCCGTGGTCATGATACCATTTTTTTTACCACCGGCCTGTTGCCAGTATTACCGCTGCTTTACCTCCGACCTCCAGGGTTGTAATGAGGGACTAAGTATTCTGTTCACGTTGGTGCAGGGTTACAGAGCGATGATATGGAAATTAATGCTGTATCCAATAAGGGCAAAACTAGCAAAAATATTTAACAAAATATTCAGGTTGCTGTTATAGATGTGTTTCAAAGACACTTATGGGGAATAATCCATCATGTTCAGCCCAAGGAAAGAGATGTAATTTTTGCAACAAAGTGGGGCATTTTCAAGGTGTATGCCACGTAGCTAAGGCAAAAACAAAGATATCTCAGGTTGAAATTATTGATGATAATCTTTGTGAGCTTTTCTAGGTCTGAGTGAATATTACTCTAGGTTTGTGGATGGGTAAGGAGTGGTTGTACAACCTTTGCGGGCACTTTTAAACAAACATATCAAATTTGTATGGAAACATATTTATCTTTTAATTAACTAAAAGATTTAATGGTGGATGCCCCTGCTTTTAAGCCCGTCACTCATGGTGTTAAAAGCATCATAACTGTGGATGCCAGATCTTTAGGTCTAGGTGCTATGTTGAGACAATTTGTTGGTGGACTAGAGAATACTGTTGATTTCGCATCAAGAATGTTGACTACAGGTGAACAAAAGTATAGCACATTTGAACATGAAGCTCATGCATGTTCTTGGGCAGCAGGAAAGTTCAAAACGTACATTTGGCACACAAAACTTGACCTTTGTACGCATCACAAGCCATTGGTATCTATGATGGGTGACAGTTGCTCTAACAAAGCATCTTCCAGATTAGTAAAGTCAATATTTGAATTACTTGAATTTAATTTTGATATTAATTATAATCCAGGTGGTATGAATATAAGAATATAAGAGAAGATTGTCTTTCACGTTTGCCAGTTGTTGAAGATGAGAGCAAACATTATATTGAGGAGGAGTGTGTGATGACATTGTCAGATGCTACTTGTGATTTCAAGATATCTGAGGAAGAGTGGAATGAGAGCTGCAACAATTATGATTGTTTATTCAAAGTTAAGGAGTATCTTATTGCTGGTTGGCCTTCTGGCCAGATGTTTGCTCAAGTAGCACCTGAGTTGTCAGTGGTCAATGGTATTGTGATGAGACAGAGTATGTTTGTGGCACCGTTAGCTTTAAGACATGGTGTTATTTCAATAGCACATCAGGGATATTTGGGCATTTCAGCTACTGTGAAGAATATTAAACAACATTACTGGTGGCCTGGAATACACTCAAGTTAAATGTTAGTGTGCTGAATGTTTATGTTCAGATAAACATTGGAAAGTGAATGCTAATCCTTTGTGTTTTACGGAATGGCCCAATAAAGCAGGGGAAAAGATTGGTTTAGATTTTGCTGAACAGTTTAACATGATGAAGAATGAGAACAGATATATGATAGTAGCCATTGATTACTTATCTAAGTGGTTGTATTTTGCTTTTTACAGGTCTGCTGATTCCAGTACTGTTACAAAGTTTTTGAAATGTTTGTTTCAAGATGAAGGTCCATCTAAGGAAGTTGTTACGGATAATGGACACTTTTTGTGTCTGATGAAATAACAGATTTTCTTCTAAAACATTCTGTGAAACATTATAAAGTACCTCTTTACAGTCCTTCTTTGAATGGACTAGTTCAATGAGCCAGCTGTATGTTGAAGGAAGGACTGCAGATGGCCATTGCTAATAATCTTAATGTTTCTGAGTATTTACAGCAAGAAGTTTGGTTTTATAATACCACACCCCATAGTACCACAGGGATTGCACCTTTTGTCTTATTAAGGGGAAGAAAACCTGTTACAGCTGAAATGCCCACTTTGTTGGATGATATAACACAACATAGTAATAATTGTGTTGATTTGGAACAAGTTCATATGCATATGCAGGAGCAAGCAGGAAGGCTGCAAGAAATATTTTGATAGAGCGAAAAATGTAAGGGATCTAGCTGTGCTGTTAGATATTGTGGACAGCCATACCTGGAAAGGTTTTTTAGATTTTCAATCAGTACTTATTGATTAATTATATTGTTTGATAACCTATATGGAAGATTAACAGGGTTTCATGAATGGCTTTTAGATGGTGTCTCAAATTCTAACACGAGGGGGACGCGTTTTTATGAATATACGGAAAAGCGCTGTCCCCTTTCTGTTTCCATTTTACTATCAGTATGCTTGAAAGTGGTGCTGGACAATGTGGATATTGTAAATTATAAATCATAATATGGTATGGGCATTAAATAAATAATAGGCTGCTTAGATTTCCTTGGTTTTCCACTTCATCTTATAGTATGTCCTAATTATTGTTGCAGGTGGGTTGTTCAAAATCTTTTAGTGTGAATTCACGATATCGGCTCAACTATGTCGACACACTGGATGAGTTATCCAAATATTTCTTATATGTGATTTGGAATTACTTATATTGGCCTATTGCGTGTTTGAAGTTGGTCTTTGGCCAATAATGGAATAGTTATATATGTGCTCTACATGTCCACTTTAAGATGGCGCATAGAATAACTATACGGTGAGGAACGGCGCGGATACATGTAGAGACGAGATCGCGTCGTCCCTTTTCTATTTTAATTTCTTATATGAGGGCAATGGATGGAAGCCAAGAGTCAATTCGATTCTGTTCGGGCATAATGCTGGGTTTTCTGGTGATTCTCTGAAGCGCAATACGGTAATTAACAGTAACTTTTGGCAATTTTGGGGCTTGATATGTGGTGCAAATATATACAAGGGTCTTGTCAGAATTTTATGGTTTACTATGTAATTAATCGATCGGGTTAATCTTTTTAAAGTAACATTTTGTTAGATGTGGTTTGCACCACAATTGGGATAGTTATGGACTATAATGAAAAGTTTAAATTTGCATATCATAATATAAACATATATTCATGTTGTGGGTCTTCTGTGAGTGAGGTTTGAAACATATTTCTCAGTAACATGATTATAACTCAATTTATTTTAGAGTTACTCCATGTGAGGAATTTGAGGAACACTGGAAGATGGTTGTTTACTATCCCTCATGGCTTTAAATCTTGGGTTCATACATCAGGAATAATCTTCATATACATATGACAATACAGACAGGCCAGTTGACACATTATGTTGAACATCTGGCAGTGTCACAATCCTTTGGGTTTCTTTAGACAGATTCTAACTTTTGCTTATATATCTTTAATGATCTTGTAGAATTACATGGATGAAGACTCTATACAAGGAGGTATTGATTTAATATTTAAAAATTAAATTCTATGTCAGTCTGAAATTTGGCTAGTCACCAAATCGCCTGCTAATCTATAAAGACACTCTTTGGGTTCTATTTGTTCCATTCCTGGTCATTTTTACTCTTTCTCCTTATCTAATCGGAATCTTACTTGGTTAACTGGGTTAGAGATTTTTGCTTGGTTTATTTAGTATCCACAAAGTGGTGCTGGTCAACGGTATGTGGCTTGCTTCTTTTTTCCTTATATAATTTTGTAAGGTGATTATTTCAACACTTGAATGTGGTACATGTTGTACACATATTGAGAGGAGTGTATTTGTACAATGTTAGATGTTTTCAAATTATGTGGCTTGTAATAATATGCAAATTTATGTTTGTAATCTTTGTATCTTTTGTAAATAAATGTAACATTAGGTCCAGGTTTAAATCGTTGTGTAGGGTGTAGAAATTGTTGGTTTTCTATATTGATTTATCTCAGCATTGATGTAATGTATATATTGGCCAAAATGGGATGTAGTTTTTAACATGTATGTATATATCTATAAAAAGATTGTTTATGTTTATTTTTCACAATTTATTTGCCAAATACAAACCACTGTGTAACATTTCTTGGATGTTTGATATGTTGTAATTGGATTGATTATAGACTTTTGTGAATCCATTACATTTGATAGTCAACTACTTATATTATTTGGTGCGCTCCACATGATGTGTTTTTTTGTATAGTTCACTGACCAGCTGCTGACTAAGGAACCAGACACCACAGCTAAACCAAACTTCACTCATCATACCATGGGGATAAAACCTACCAGTGTACCACGTTTGGTGGCACTGTGACCTCCAGTGGCCAGACCACGCAATAGACCCAGGCACTGGTCACCTCACGTCGGACACCCAGAAGGACAGTCCATTCCGGACTGGAAAAAGGACCAGGAGGAAGTCTGAGGTGAGGGATTTCAGGATCCACCTGGACCTCCCACCAGAGTGCCCCTCCTGACCTGCAAGTGACCCTCAAATTAATCTTCATCCTGCTTCCAAAGGCCCATCTCTGCACAGCTCCTGGCTCGCCGACTTTCTCTGCACCCAGCTGCCTTGTACCCTGCACCGATGATTCAGCTGTGTTCTAATGGTCCGACACCCCTTGCGACCTCAACACCCCAAGGGGACCTATTGGACTTACCTTTTAGTCCACTTGTGCAGTGCTTTTCCTATTGGTCCCTGGCAGTGGCCCGAAACCAGCTCCATCGATTTTCTGCGGCTGCTCCCAATGG
Source organism: Pleurodeles waltl (assembly GCF_031143425.1). Taxonomy (NCBI): domain Eukaryota; kingdom Metazoa; phylum Chordata; class Amphibia; order Caudata; family Salamandridae; genus Pleurodeles; species Pleurodeles waltl. The sequence goes on along the minus strand of NC_090445.1, from coordinate 295,262,474 downwards.
GACCGGAAGTCACCCAAACTTCTCCAGCTGGTTCAGGGTACCCAATGACAACCTCGACCTACCTGCAAAAGGAAATATTGGTAAACACACTGCCTGATTCACTGTGAATTTTCAAAGTATTCCTCCATTTATTTCTATGGTGCATAATTACACACAAAAAGACTAACTTTATTGAAACTTTAAGAAATCATAACTTAAAAATTAGTCACCCAATTTTGATGACTTTGGTTTTAAAAATGTGAAGTATTTTTGTAGATTGGTCTTGGGTTATTATTTTTAGTGTGTGGCTTATTTATTGATAACAAATGCTTGCACTTCTCCAAGATTTGTCTAACTGCTCCACCAAGCTACCCTAAAAATTGGAGCATTAGGTGGTCTAGTTTATATCTCTGTAAACCAATGTGTGGTTGACTGTACCCCCAGCACAGTGTGCCTAGTTTTGCACACTACATAGAGGTCCAGCCTCTAACATTTGGTGTATCAGCGGTGAAATTGCTAATACTACTAATTTTTTTAAGTGCACAAGTAACTATCTAAATTGTCTTTAGCCTCATTGTTTTTGCTTTAGAATTTCGTTAGAATTTATTACAAATTTCTAAAATAATTGTCAAGGCCCCAATTTACAACAATAACAAAAGTTTAAAAGCCCTTCCTTTAGTTTGCCTTATCCAAAAATGGGGTTTAAAATGTATAAGAAGGTCCCAGCTTTAGTAAAGTAAACATGTCAGATGCAGAGACCCAGCGCCAGGAGCTCGGCTTAGGCCCTTAGCAGGCGTTTAGTTATGACCAGTTAATGAAACTCTGCAAGATGTACAACATTCATCATTCATACTGAGAAGCATGCCAACACAGATAAGCTAACGCTTATGGTGGCCCAGCATGAGAAAGAGCAGAGTATCTGATGAAACTTCTGGGGGGGAGACACTGTGGAAAATGAGGTGAGGGCAGCTCCTCCTCCCAAAACATTAGTGCACCCACAGAAGAAGGCCTGGCCCTAGCCAGGCTGACCAAATGATTAGCCTTACAGAGTCAGCTTTTGGAAATTTAAAAATAAAGAAAAGAGTTGGGCCAAGGACCCATCTCTGGTGGCAGCATTCAAGTATTGAGGGAGAAATCGTTCTATATGAAACTCCCAAAAGGAGTTGTCCCTCCCTTCACTGAATGGTTTTCTGCCTTTAAAAGAGCCTGTATTGGGTGTGAAATTGAGAAAATGCATTGATGCACACTGTTGTGGAAGATATTGTCAGGAAAGTGCAGGGATTGGCTCCTGACACTGTATAAGGCAGATTCTAAATCCTATGAGCTCATGAAATACTTTGGATTTACAACTGAAGAGTACTGCAGCAAAGTTCAGGGAGGCTTGAAAAACCTAGAGCCATACTTGGGTAGAGTTTGTGGACTGTTCAGTAAAAATGCTGGGTGGTTAGTTAGATGGTAACAAAGTACAAGATTATGATGGGCTGTGTAACCTATTCATGAAAGAGCAACTGCTAAGTAATTGTTACAATGATAGGCTACATCAATACCTGGTAGACCAAGGTACACTTTCCCCTCCAGAGTTGTGAAAGAAAGCAGACCAATGGGTCATGACAAAGGTGACCAAAACTGTCACTGGTAGGGGAGACCAATAGAAAGAGTCCAAAAGCCCCCCCCCCCCGGGAAAGATGGGAGCCAAAATAAAAATAACAAGAGTCTTCTCAAGGCCCCCAAACATCTGCACAGGGGGGTGGGCCCAGAGACTCCTCACAGTCTAAGAGTGGGTACAGAGTTAAGAATATTGATCCCAACAAGGTTTGATGCTATGATTGTAAAAAAACAGAGGGCACCCAACTGGAGATCCTAGCTGTAAAATCAAAAAGAATGCCTCTAGTCAACCTGCAGTAGATGCAGTTGCCAATCTTCATATGGGATCATAGGTGTGGCCTGACTATGTCAGTGATCTCACAGAGGCAACATTAGTCACTGAGGGTGGGGTCGACATATCCTGTGCTGCCTGGCCAAGTAACATGCACAAATACAGGCAGCACCCTTCTTTGATTAATAGGGAGAATGTGGAAGCACTGAGCGACACAGGAGCTAGTGTTACCATGGTAACCCAGCACCTGGTCCACTCAAAACAGTACCTGGTAGGAGAGTCTTATCCTGTCACCAATGCTGAAAATGAGACAAAGGTCCATTCCATGGCTATGGTAACATTTGATTGGGGGTAGTAGAACGAAGAGAAATGGTTGTGTCCTCATCCATCTAAGTAGACTGCCTGCTTGGAAATGACATGGAGCATCGCCCCTGGGCTGGAGTAGAACTGAAGACCCATGCAGCAATGCTTGGAATCCAAGAATGGGCATATGCCAAGACTAGGGAACGGTGCAAACGTCGGAGACAAAAAGGAGAGTTGGATCCTGAAATAGTGGACCAGCCTCCCAAGAGAAAGGGCAACAAGACTGGGGAACCAGCTTCACAAATCCAAGATCAGAATCCCTCTTCCCAGGAAGAAGACTCACCCTTCCTGGAGAGAACTAAGCCAGCAGTCTTGGGCCTTGCCACCCGGCCGGAGCTCTTGGGCCCAGGGGGACCCTCCTAGGGAAGATCTGTGCCAGGGGCATTGACTCTGCCCCACTCTTGAAGGCCTGAGGCAGCAAGCTGCATATGAGGAGCTAAGAAATGCCAGTGGTAACCACAGGTTTTATTGGGAGGACGAGCTCCTGTGCACTGAGGCCAGAGACCTCACGCCTGGTACAACCAGTATGGTGATAATGCCCCAACAGTTCAGAGAATTTCTCTTCGCTCTAGACCATGAGATTCCTCTAGATGGGCGTCTGGGCCAAAACAAAACTTGGAGTAGGTTGGTTTATCACTTCTACGGGCCACGGATATCACAAAATTTGAAGGACTTTTGTCAGTACTTTTCTACCTAGCAAGCCAGTGATAAGGCAGGAGGACACTTGAAGGCCCCCTTAATGCCACTACCTGTGGTTGGGGTTCCCTTTGAGAGGGTAGGGGTCGACATTGTTGGCCCTCTGGATCCCCAAACAGTACAGCACACAGATACATACTAGTGGTAGTAGATCGTGCCACTAGATATCCTGAGGTTATACCCCTCAGGACCATTATGGCTCCTGCAGTTGCCAAGGCCCTCCTGGGTATTTTTATCAAAGAAGGGTTCCCTAAGGAGGTAGTATCAGATAGAGGTTCCAACTTCATGTCTGCATACTTAAAAAACATGTGGAAGGAAGTGGTGTGCCTTATAAATTCACTATCCCATACCATCCTCAGACAAATGGGTTAGTTGAAAGATTTAACCAGACCCTGAAAGGCATACTCAAAGGCAAGATATGGAGGACTACCTGATAAAGTCAGAACGAGATGGGATGTCTTACTTCCATGTCTGCTTTTTGCCTACGGGGAAGTGCCATAAAAGGGAGTAGGTTTCTCTCCATTTGAACTTTTGTTTGGACATCCAGTTAGGTGACCACTGAGATAACTTTGGGACTCACTACCTGTTTCAGACAGACTGCAGGCCCCTCAGATGGTTCATGCAGATGAGGGGTGAGTACCCAAAACTATTGAGGTGGTCCATCTCCCTACAAGAAATGGACTTTACTCTGGAAAACTGTTGTTGTTGTTGTCATTGAACACGTCAGTGCTGATGGCCTGTCCAGATTCTTCCACCTTCCATGAGGTTGGGTAGTCATCCCCATTTTCAGCTGGGGGGGACACACATTAGACCTTGCATCCTTTGTGTGGTTTCTCCCATCTTTTTGCCTCCTGTATTTCTGAGTGTATGCTGGGTTTTGTTTTTGCGGGTTTCAGTACTATGGGCACTTTACCACTGCTGATCAGTGTTAAAGTGCAAGTGATCCCTGTGTAAATTGTGATTATGATTGGTTATCCATGATTGGCATAATTGATTTACTAGTAAGTCCCTAGTCCAAGTGCACCCACTTGCCAAGCCCAAACCTTCCCTTTTAGTACTTGTAAGACACCCTTAACTTAGGCCCAAGGTAGCCCCATGGGCATGGTGCAGTGTATTTAAAAGGTATGACATGTCCTTGTGTGTTTACATGTCCTGATAGTGAAATACTGCCAAATTCAGTTTTCACTATTGCAAGTCCTATTTCTCCCATAGGTTAATATGGTGATAGCCTTAAAATAGTGTAATTTATCATTGGGAAAAATAGAGATATAGAGTATGGGATCTCTGAACTCTCATTTTAAAAATACATCTTTTAGTGAAGGTAGTTTTTAACTTGTATGTTTAGAAATGCCACTTTTAGAAAGTTGACATTTTCTTACTTAACCACTCTTTGTCTCTGTCTGGCTGTGGAATACAAATCTTGGTCAGCATGACAGTTGGGCTGGTTGTGAATTCACTCTAGACAGTCACAAAAAGGGAGCTGAGGTGTGCCCTACATATCCTGATGAGTCTTTCTGGGCTAGAGTAGTGGTAGGATCTGACTCTTACACCTGAATAGGGCTGTGCCTGTCCTTACACGATACAGCCTCCAACCCCCTAGAGTGTGTCTAAGACTAGGGCAAGAAAGGCAGGGTCTTGTGCACTACAAAGATTTTCTTTTCAAGTTTGCCTTCTTCAAAGGCAGAAATGAGTGTAATTATTGGGCCCCAAACCCCTGACTTTTAGAGCACTTCTGGTTCAAGAGGAGACTCTGACAAGGAGAAGAGTGGAAGAGGTATGAGGTGGAGTACTGCCCCTTTGCTGTTTGTGCTTTGCTGGGTTGGCCTGCAGTTGCTACTTCTGCTTTAGAGAGGACAAAGACTGGACTTTGCTGTGCAAGCTACTTGTGAAGTTTCTCCAAGGGCTTTGACTGAGCTCGCTTCCTGTTAAGAAGTCTCAGGGACAGCAACAACTTCACCTACCTCTGGGTTCTAGCGCTGAGGGCCCTGGCTCACCAGGTGGTACCCACTCCAATTCCTGGGCCCTTGGGAGTAAAAGCTGGCATAAAAACATGAAGAACCAAGCACATCGACTCCGGACGACTCTAGAACCAGTGCACGTGCCCTAATCCACGCCGCTGCCTACACCCGAGCTTGTGGTCCCTTCTAAAGTGCAATGACTGAGACAGACACCGCAGGCCCAACACCACTGGCCCAACGCTACAACAGTGCCTCTGATGACCAAATGTGTTTTATTGTCCCTCGTGTGCAAATGTTGTGCTGCAAGACTGTCTGTCTTCAATTGTCCAAAATTTACTTGAGAAATCAGGACGTATCAAATCTTATAAAGGTTTTATGCATGTGGCATAATCTGGAATATAAATTCTGCCAAAATTTAGGAAACCTAACAGAGATTGGAGTTTTTTTAATCGTATTTGGAGGTTGCAGTTGTGCGCATTTTTCTAAGAATTATGATGCTAGGCTCTTCCCTTCACTTATAAGTTCATATCCCAAAAACAGGACGCTGAGGAATTCAATTTTAGTTTTTTTGAAGTTTAATTTGTAACCAAATTCAGCAAATCCGACAACAATGCGGGCTACCAGTCTTAAATGTTGTAGCAATTCATCATCCATGAAATAAATAGTATCTACAGAGGACAGTGCTTCAGGGTCAATCTCGTGAAAAATTGCAGTAACACGAGCTGCAAACAGTCCTGGGCTGTTCTTATACCCCTGAGGTAAACAACAGAATTTTTTCTGGGAGGCTAGTGCACTGAAACTTGTTAAGTCTCTACTCTCAGGCGCTATATTCTGGCAGAAGAAACCATTGGAAATGTCCAGTGATGTTTTGTATTTTTTATGCACTATATTGTTCATCAGTGCTGTGCTATGTGAGTTTTGTATAGCATATGTGCGTGCATGACTGTTTAAGTGTCTGTAGTCTAAGGCTATTCTGTATGAATGGTCTGGTTTTGCTACTGGGAATAACAGATTATTCATTGGGGAGACACAGGGTTCAATTACGCCCTGGTACTCTAAACGAGTGAGTATTTCCCTCACATGTGCTTTTGTATCATGTTTTATTGGATACTGAGGTTGTGGTTGGGGTTGGTTTTTAATAGGAATTTCACAGTAGGTGGATTCTTTATCCCATCCTACGTGATTGCGGTATAACGCAGGTGCCTGTGCCAAAGCCCAATCAATGCCATAGGATTCAGCGAGTTCCTCTGGAGCAAGGGGTGAGAAAGAAGGTTTAATAACGTCTTCCCCATATTGGCAGGTACAGACAAATTCATGTGGCCAATCTTGTTCTGCCAACAAAACATCATATATATTTACTACGCGATCCCAAAATATTGCATCTATTATGCGTTCAATGTCTCCTTCTAGCTTTAGAGTTACTTTATACACCCTATCAGGCGTGGAGACACGCATGTCCGCAGTTTCTACTTGTATAAAGTCATCAGTTGCTTTCACCTCCAGATGCTCTAGAAGGCTCTGGTGAACTATTGTGACCTCTGCTGCGTTGTCTAGCAGTGCTAGTGCCCACTTCTTGTTCTTCAAGGGGACCCTCTTCCTGTGTGGCATGTCGGACTGCGACTGCTGCCTCCTTTTTCTTTTTGAATTGGGGTTTTTGTTGGGCAGGTTTCTTTTCCTTTTTACCAGAAACCTCAGATGAGTATTCGGATTCCTGTCTCGGTTTCACGTACTCTGTTCTTCACTCTGACTGCCCACCTCTCTCATTTCGTTTTTTCGATGAGTCCTGAAAGGAACAAGATTGGCGTGTATCAGTATATTGATATCTAACAGACGTTTTTATATTATCTCTATTTCTAAGATCATATCTTTTCTTTGGGGTCTCCATTCTTGGAGATTCTCCCCTCTCTTTTTTTAGGAGTTTGCTGTTTTTTATCCCAGCATTTCTTATTACCCTTAGGAGCTTGCTTGGAAAAATCTTTATTAGATTTGCCCTGAAATTGTGGTTTAGTTGGTCTGGCCCCTTAACTATCTCGACCAATGCTAGAATAGGACTCTGCGATAATCTTAGGCAGCTCACATTCCTGTTGAGGAACGTCACAGAGCTGCATGCGCACTGCTAGTGTGACTACTTCCCCTTTAAGATTACTTACAATTATTGAGGATAAAGTGGCAAAATTGCCCATTAGTTGCATCCCCAATTCTGGGGCCTGGGCAGTCCCGAATTCATCTTGAATTTGTTTCAACACTTCCGGCAAATTGGCAAGTGTTGGTGCACCATGTGTGGTTGTATAGAGTGCGGCAAATACCGTGCCCCAAGTATTGAAGTTATCTACTGTAGGGACCATTCCAAATGGCAATCACATTATTAGAATTCTATGTTTATCCTGAGGTCCCATATGGGAAATACTCCTTCCAGTGCATTTATTTTTTGTGCTAACCAAAACGGAGTTTCCTCTCATTTGGCGGGTTCTGATCGAATGTACAGTAGCAGGATTTATACCTGACGTTACTGTATGTGATTGGGCTGGAGCAGCACATGCTAGGTTTGTATTTAATGTTTGCATCACAAACTGTAGCAATCGTCTATATGTCACTGTTAATTCAGTATATAAGCAACGAACCTCAGCTACTGCTAAATTCGCTACTGCAGGATGTGTTACTTAGAGGACCTAACCTTACTGGTAATATTGTGTGGGGTAGGGCGCCATCAAGCCAATTATTATGTTCTTGATAAGATAGTGGTCTCTCTAAATATGCATATGCCTGTATTATCCAGGTGCGTTTGCGTGTGTATAATAATCAAATGTATTTGTGTTCCCATCAACTGCTGGAAATGTGACCCAAGAATAGAAGAGTTCTGTTCTATAGATGTGACTGGACCCCCCTGGGCCATTAGGCTGTTTGCTAATAAATGTGCTGTCAGAGGTTGTCTCATATTGACTGCTAATACTATCTGCTGTGGATTCGCCATACTAGATTGAAGAAATGTTCAAATAGGGATTTCATTTTAAAGTTCAAGCTTGAACAACCTCCAGCGCCAGATAGGATAGTCTATGTAGCTGGGGTGGAAATCCTCAGTACCACGGATGTCTCCGTATACAGTATTGAGGCATCATTGTATATAATGAGACTGAGATACTCCGGAGGACCCGAAAATTAGAGCCTGACCAAACGTTGGTGGCGCCATGTCTCATAGGCTCTCATTATTCTAATGAGACTGCTGGATTTTGAGCGGCAGAATCGTGCACGGTGTGGGAGACTAAGGCCTTCATTACAACCCTGGCGGTAAATCCCGCTGACCGCCGTGCCAACGGCCGTCATTATACCGTGCCGCGGCGGAAATCCACTACCGGTATTATGAACCACACTTAGAAATCTTCCAGTATACAGACACCCACACAAGCCTGCCACACCAAAGGTCAGTGATAAACTGGTGGTACCAAAACCCACACCGTTACACCAACAGGAATACGCCCACATTATCACGACCCACGAATCAACGCGGTGGTCATTCAACCGCAGTAATCCATTGGCCGTACACACCACCGCGCTCAAAATACACGCATGTTTACAAAACACAACCACATTGGACAATTCAAAATACACACACCTGATACACATACACAGACCACACCCACACACATCACTATGAAACACATACCCACATTACCCACAACCCCTTACAACATGTTTGGAAGAAGCAGAAAGACAGAAAAGTTACGACAACATCAGCATCCAAAGGCACACAACACCATCCCTCAAACACCATCCATGCACCTCAAAGAACACACCCCAATACATCACCCCACACATCACATCAACCATCACCTCACACATCACCCACACCATATCATGGCACCTCAAAGACACCAAAGGTTTTCAGAGGAGGAGCGCATGGTCATGGCGGAGGAAATCATCCGGGTAGAGCCACAGCTATTCGGATCACATGTGCAGCAGACCTCCATTGCAAGGAAGATGGAGCTATGGCGGAGAATTATCGACAAGGTCAATGCAGTGGGACAGCATCCAAGAACACGGGATGACATCAGGAAGAGGTGGAATGACCTACGGGGGAAGGTACGTTCCGTGGTATCCAGACACCAGGTAGCCGTACAGAGGACTGGTGGTGGACCCCCACCTCCTCCCCCACAACTAACAACATGGGAGGAGCAAGTCTTGGCTATCATGCATCCTGAGGGCCTAACAGGAGTAGCAGAAGGACTGGACTCTGGTAAGTCAAAGCTTTACTAAGGTATCCCCCACCCTACCTGCATGCCATCACAAACTTCTACCCCTACCCTCACACCCATCACCCCTACACCTCACAGATAACCCACTATCACAACCCACATATCCCAATACCAACCCCTGCATGTGACAACAATGCATGGACACCCATCACAGACCTGCATGGACACCCATCACCACAGCATGTCCAAGGACGAGACTCACCCAGGGCACAAAATCACCACTCACACAAGGGCCAAGGTGATAATGTAAGCACAGTAGTAGAGGGAAACACACCCATTGCACAAGATGGCAAACACAGATACAATAGCAATGCATTTACACCCCAACAGGACCCCTACACAATGTCACCGGACAGGAGGTGCCAGCCATATCCAGTCACCCCACAGAAGAGGCCCACAGTGAGGACAGCAGTTCTGCACGTCTGGATCACGATGACCAGCCCGGCCCATCAGGGACCTCTGGACAGTCGGTTCCCCTGCCACAGTCCCAAACCACCACAGAACCTCCCCCCTCAGGAAAAACCACCACAGCACCCACCCAGCGGGCCCATGTCACTGTCCCCAGAACACGTCAATCAGCAGTGTGTCCACCAGTACAGGGACCCCAGGCAAACCCACTAACACAGGACGATCAGGGACCTGTGGGCACACGGTTCAGGGGACAGAGGCACAGGATAACAGGGAAACAGTGAGGACTCCTCTGTGTCAAGGGTAGGACAGGCCCAGGGAGCCCACTCTCCACAAGGCACTCTCCAACATCATGGGAGCATAAAACCATTCCCAGGAGACCATGGGGATGGTACTGGCCAAGTTCCAGGAGACCCAGCGGCTGCAGGAGGAACAATACCTGGGGATCAGGGAGGACTTGAAGTCCATTATCACCACCCTGGTCACCATTGCAGGGGTGCTGGCAGACATGGCCAACACCATGAGGGAGACACTGGCATACCACCGGGCCCCTGACACCAGCCCGAATGATGAACCACCCCGCAAACGATCCCTGAGATCCAAGCATAAGACAGAGAACATTGCCCAGACCCCCGCCAGGAAATGAGACTCTCCTGATTGTCACCCTTCTGTCCCACTATGTCACCCTGACCACCTTGAACTGCCATTACTCCCCTTCCTATGCCCCATTGGACAATGCACCTGTGATACAAAGAGACTGGACTCTACCATGGATAGTCCTCCACCATCACCCCAGCCCATTGCACATCCCCCTCAACTTATTAGCTCCTAAATAAACACCCTTGAATCACAAAACAATCTGTAGTCCGTCTGTACTTTCACCAATGTATCATTACAACCTCTTAGACAAATATCAATGTAAATGTTCATTTGCACATACCAAATTATGACAGTTGTTGGGCAGAAGTTTACATAGCAGAAGGCAGAATGTGGTACCCAGATCTGTATAAACGAATGCCAAAGTGAACTGTCAGGGGTAAAAAGGCAGACTTATACAATGTCCTACAGTAGTCAATATGAGATAAGCAGTGCCAGTCTCCTACCTGTGTCTCACTGGAAGTACTGAATGATAATGTTGTTTCGGTTGCCAATATCTTCTTCATCTGCCTCCTCTTGTTCACTGTCCACAGACTCAACAGTTGCCACAATACCATCATCAGGGCCGCCCTCCTGCAGAAAAGGCACCTGGCATCGCAATGCCAGGTTGTGCAAAATGCAGCATGCCATGATTATGTGACACACCTTCTTGGGTGAGTAGTATAGGGAGCCACCTGTTAGATGGAGGCACCAGAACCTGGCCTTCTGGAGGCCGAAAGTCCGCTAAATAATCCTCATAGTGCTCCCATGTGCCTCATTGTAACGTTCCTCTGCCCTTGTCCTGGCATTCCTCACTGGGATCAGTAGCCATGAGAGGTTAGGGTAACCAGAGTCACCTATAAATGTCGAGGGGTATCTGTTAGACACACATCACCCCTTAGGGACTACCACATACCCAGACACCTATTCATACTGTGTGTGGACCTTGGGCTCACCTATTAGCCACACACGGTGCCTCTGGAGTTGGCCCATCACATAAGGGATGCTGCTATTCCTCAAAATTTAAGCATCATGCACAGAGCCAGGATACTTGGCATTCTCATGAGAGATGTACTGGTCTACCAAACACACCATCTGCACATTCATTGAATGGTACATTTTACCATTTCTGTACACCTGTTAATTCCTGCGGGGGTGGACAATTGCCACATGTGTACCATCAATAGCACCAATGATGGTGGGGATATGTCCCAGGGCACAGAAGTCAGCTTTCACTGTGGGCAAATCCTCCACCTGGGGGAAAACGTTGTAGCTGCGTATGTGTTTCAGCAGGGCAGATAACACTCTGGACAACACATTAGAGAACATTGGCTGAGACATCCCTGATGCCATGGCCACTGTTGTTTGAAAGGAACCACTGGATAGGAAATGGAGCATTGGCAGGACCTGCACTAGAGGTGGGATACCTGTGGGATGGCGGATAGCTGACATCAGGTCTGGCTCCAATTGGGCACACAGTTCTTGGATTGTGGCACGATCAAGTCTGTAGGTGATAATGATGTGTCTGTCTTCCATTGTTGACAGGTCCACCAGGGGTCTGTACACCTGAGGATGACACCATCTCATCATCTTCCCCAGCGGATGGGCCCTATGGAGGAGAATGGTGAGCAGAGGGTCATGTACCACATAGGTTGCACAATGGTTTTTGCACTAATGTGATTAAATCGGTGTGTGGCGTTGTCTGTCCGTATTTGTGCCCAAATGTGCTGTGACACAGTTAGGTGCCCTGCCATGTGCCACCCAGAATTGGCGGCTGCTTGACTTGTAAGGAGGGACAAGGGGAAATGAGGTAACTGCGCTGGCGTTGTGCAGCATAGCTATAGGCAGTCGAAGACCGCAGCGTAATTCAGCATTGGTTATCATTGGGCCCTATGGGTTCCAGGAGCCAATGACGATGTACGCCGGCGGTGACGATACGCACCGCTGCGGACGTGACCGCCATTTTCTATCTGTTCACTCACTTGATACTTGACCTTCAACAGGAGAGGACCTACACTGCAAGTGCTACTGTGACCTCAGTCTGGAAGCGGCAATGGCTCAAGTTTCTGGGGAAAGGGCCCCTGCCTTCACTGTGGAGGAGTTGGAGAGACTTGTGGATGGAATCCTCCCCCAGTACACGCTAATCTACGGTCCTCCAGACAAACAGGTGAGTACACTGTGAGCATGATGATTGTGACATGAATGTATGGAGTGGTATGGATGGAAGAGACATGTTGGGGGGGTTGAGGCCTGCATTTAAGGATGGTGAGTGTATGTGTGTCAGGGCATGGGTGGGAAGTGGTGGGCAATGAGTATGACGAACCGGACGGGGGAGTAATTTGCTTTCCTCCTGTACCTTTCCTCTAGGTCAGCGCCCATAAGAAGAAGGGTATTTGGCATGCCAGTGGCAAGGAAGTACAGACCCCGCGGGTCTATCATAGACAGAGCACCCACTGCTGCAAGAGATGGGAGGCCCTGCGCCGCTGGAGCAAGAAGACGGTGGAGGCCCAGCTGGGGATGGCCTCCCAACGTGAAAGGGGTGCCCATCGCACCATGACCCCCCTGATGTTCCGGATCCTAGCGGTGGCATATCTGGAGTTGGACGGGCGCTTGAGGGCATCACAGCAGCCACAAGGGGGTGAGTACAGTCTCATTTATCTGACTCTGCATGCTTTATGAGGTGGCTGGGTGGGGGATGTGGGCTGTGGGTTCCCCTAGGCCAGGGCTAACTTGCTAGGTCCCTTGTTAGGCAGGCTCTGTGGCACTCTAACCCCAATAGTAGTAGTGGCCATCTATGACTAGTCAGACTCCTGTGGGTATCAGTGAGGAGGCTATTGACCTCCTGAGATCCCTCACTGTTGGGCAGTCAACCATTCTGAATGCCATCCTGGGTGTCAAGAGGCATTTGCAACAAAGAAATGCATACCTGGAGGGCATTCACTCTGGCATGGCGGCCCAACAGAGAGCATTTCAGGCTCTGGCCTCAGCACTGATGGCAGCCCTTTTCCCTTTGTCTAGCCTCCCCACTCCAACTTCCTCTATCCAGTCCCAATACCCTCAACCTCAGCCTATCCCAAACACACCTTCAGAAGCACTACACTTCATCTCACAGACACTCACACAAGCACCAAGCCCATGCAAACACACCAACATCCACTGCCTCCACTGTGTCCCCCTCCTCCTCATCGTCCACCTCCCTCCCAGTAGCGTCTCCACTCACACCTGCATGCACTACATCCTCAGCCACTACCTCCATCACCAGCACGCCCATCACTACACACCACTCACGTGCACTCACCACCCCCACTACCATTCACACATCCCCTGTGTCCTCTCCCAGTGTGTCTGTGAGCCCTCCTCCCAAAGTACACAAACGCCGGCACACACCCACTCAACAGCCATCCACCTCACAACAGCCTCCAACCCATGCACCTTCACCCAAACTCAGCAGACATGCACCTCCTACAACCACTACCTCTTCCTCCACTCCCAAACCCCCTCCATCTTCCCATCACAGTGTGTCTAAAAAACTTTTCCTGGCTACCATTGACCTCTTCCCTACACCTCCCCCTAGGGACAGGTTGTCTAGAGACCAGACCAGCACCTCAGCCACCGAGTCGTGGTCCACTGTGGTCCCTGCAAGTCCGGGAGGATCGAAGGGGGCACCCATCAGGTCTGCCAGTGTGCCACCTACTGGAGCCAAGGACCACCCTATTCTGCCACCTGCCAAGGTAAAGGAGGGGCTTTCATGCAGAAGAGAAAAGCTGCACCAGCAAGTCCTCATCGAGCAAGGCCTCATCGAGAACCAAAGAGGGCAGTGCCCAGGTCCCAGCAGCGACTCCCAAGGTGGGCGAAGGGACACAAGAGCAAAGGAAAGTCACCTCAGGGCACAGAGCCTCCGGGTGAGGGACTGGTGACCCCCATTTCTCAAGACAGGCCAGCAACCGGTACTGCAGTGAGCACCGCCGCAACAACCGCCACCTGCACCACCACCTGCACGGCAGCTGCCACAACTACAGTCCCCAGCATCATCCCCAGTGGGCAGCCTTCCGAGGCAGCAGTGTAGGAAAGTACCATGTTGCCTGACATGTTACCCCAATTTTTACTTGTGTGTCAGTTTGTTTTTGCCTGTGTCACTGGGATCCTGCTAGTCAGGACCCCAGTGCTCATAGTTTGTGGCCTATATGTGTTCCCTGTTTGGTGCCTAACAGTGTCACTGAGACTCTGCAAACCAGAATCTCAGTGATTATGCTCTCTCTGCTTTTAAAATTGTCACTGCAGGATAGTGACCATTTTGTACCAATTCTGATTGGCACACTGGAGCACCCTTATAATTCCCTAGTATATGGTACCTAGGTACCCAGGGTATTGGGGTTCCAGGAGATCCCTATGGGCTGCACCATTTCTTTTGCCACCCATAGGGAGCTCAGACAATTCTTACACAGGACTGCCACTGCAGCCTGAGTGAAGTAATGTCCACGTTAATTCACAGCCATTTTACACTGCACTTAAGTAACTTATAAGTCACCTATATGTCTAACCCTCACTTGGTGAAGGTTAGGTGCAAAGTTACTAAGTGTGAGGGCACCCTGGCACTAGCCAAGGTGCCCTCACATTGTTCAGGGCAATTTCCCTGGACTCTATGAGTGCGGGAACACCATTATACACGTGCACTACATATAGGTCAATACCTATATGTTGCTTCACAATGGTAACTCCGAATACAGCCTTGTAACATGTCTAAGATCATGGAATTGTCCCCCATGCCAAATGTGGTATTGGGGTGCCAATCCCATGCGTCCCCGGGGCCCCAGCATTGACCCCGGATACTGCCAAACTAGCTCTCTGGGGTTTTCTCTGCAAGCAATCCTTCTCTTAGGGCTATTTAGGGTCTCTCCTGTGGGTTCCTCTTCAGATAACGAATGAAAGAGCTCATTAGAGTTCCTCTGCACTTGTCTCTTCAACTTCTGCCAAGGATCGACTGCAACAAAGTATAAAGAAGACTACCAGCAACATTGTAGCGCCTAATCCTGCCGGCTTTCTCAACTGTTTCCTGGTGGTGCATGCTCTGAGGGCTGTCTGGCTTCACCCTGCACTGGAAGCCTAGAAGAAATCTCCCGTGGGTCGATGGAATCTTTCCCCTGCTAACGCAGGCACCAAACTTCTGCATCACCGGTCCTCTGGGTACCGTCTCATCTTGACGAGTGTGGTCCCTGGAACACGGGAGCAGGATCCAAGTAACCCCGACAGTCCAGTGGTCCTTCTGTCCAAATTTGGTGGAGGTAAGTCCTTGCCTCCCCATGCCAGACAGTAATCCTGTGTGATCAGCAGCTGCTAGGGCATTTTGTGCACTCTTGCATGGATTCCTTTGTGTACAGCCTAGTCCCGGTCCCCTGCTCTCTGTCATTCATTGCTCAACTCGCTGAGTTGACCACCGACTTTGTGGGAACCTCTTTTGTTGTGCTGAGACGACTGCTGTGCTCAGATTTCTTGAATGCCTGTTCAAGTGCCTCTGTGGGTGCTGCCTGCTTTTGCGTGGACTCTCTGTGTTGCTGAGCACCCCCTCTGTCTCCTCCTCCAAGGGGCGACCTCCTGGTCCTTCCTGGGCCCTGGCAGCATCCAAAATCTTCAAACACGACTCTTGCAGCTAGCAAGGCTTGTTTGCAGTCTTTCAGCATGAAAACAACTCTGCATCCTCCAGCACGCCTGGGCACATCTTCTGACCAAAGGAGAAGTTCCTGGCACCTTCCTTTGTTGCAGCATCTTCAGCTTCTTCCACCCAGAGGCAGCCCTTTTACAACTTCATTGGGGGTTTAGTGGGCTCCTGCCCCCCTGGACACTTGCGTGACTCTTGGACTTGGTCCCTTTCCTTTACAGGTCCTCAGGTCCAGGAATCCGTCTTCAGTGCTTTGCAGTCAGTTGATGTCTTTGCAGAATCCCCTATCTCGACTTTACTGTCTTTCTGGGGTAATAGGGTAACTTTACTCCTAATTTTCAGGGTCTTTGGTTGGGGTATCTTGGACACCCTTAGTGTTTTCTTACACTCCCAGTGACCCTCTACACACTACACTAGGCCTGGAGTCCATTCATGGTTTGCATTCCACTTTTGGAGTATATGGTTTGTGTTGCCCCTAGGTCTATTGTGTCCTACTGCATTCTGTTGTGTTCTACAGTGTTTGCACTACTTTTCTAACTGTTTACTTACCTGGTTTTGGTTTGTGTGTATATTTTGTGTATATTACTTACCTCCTAAGGGAGTATATCCTCGGAGATACTTTTGGCATATTGTCACTAAAATAAAGTACCTTTATTTTTAGTAACTCTGAGTACTGTGTTTTCTTGTGATATAGTGCTATATGATATAACTGGTATAATAGGAGTTTTGCATGTCTCCTAGTTCAGCCTTAGCTGCTCTGCTATAGCTACCTCTATCAGCCTAAGCTGCTAGAACACTACTAATCTACTAATAAGGGATAACTGGACCTGGCACAAGGTGTAAGTACCATCAGGTACCCACTAGAAGTCAGGCCAGTCTCCTACATGCAGGAGACTGCCTGGTGTCTCCCTCCACTACTGCAGACACCTGCACCACGGGCACCACCGGCAGCATCTCCGCCGCAGACACTGCTGCAGCCACCGGCACCTGCCCTGCGACGTGCCCAGCCAGTGCCACTACAGCAGACATCAGCATCATCCCCAGTGGGCAGCCGCCCGAGGCTGCAGTAGACGTCCTGGACCCTGGACACCCTACATGAGGCACCACCACCAGCACTGGCACTACCAGAAATTTGCAGCCTAAGTCATCACAATGTGGAGTGTTTCTCTGCCTCCATGGAGTATCATGCTACCTACCTGTCACCGGAAATTCTCGTGGGTCAGACACCCAGGTGAGGGAATGGGAACTGCCACACCGCTGATGCTGCAAAACTGGGCACCAAGCCCCCTCCAGAACCAATGGAGAAGAGCATCCACTAACCCAGTCCTTGGCAGGATGAAGCACTCTGGGCACCAATCCCTCTCCAGAACCAGTGGAGAAAAGCATCCACTAACCCAGTGCTTGGTAGGATGAAGCACTCTGGGCACAAAGCCCCCTCCAGAACCAGTGGAGAAAAGCATCCACTAACCCAGTCCTTGGCAGGATGAAGCACTCTGGGCACCAAGTCCCCTCCAGAACCAGTGGAGAAAAGCATTCACTAACCCAGTCCTTGGCAGGATGAAGCACTCTGGGCACCAAGCTCCCTCCAGAACCAGTGGAGAAAAACATGCACTAACCCAGTCCTTGGCAGGATGAAACACTCTGGGCACAAAGCCCCCTCCAGAACCAGTGGAGAAAAGCATCCACTAACCCAGTCCTTGGCAGGATGAAGCACTCTGGGCACGAAGTCCCCTCCAGAACCAGTGGAAGACGCCACCCACTAGAGAGACTGTGGCTTTGCACTCCCCAGGATCAAGCAGTGGGCAGTGCACCTACTTGAGAGACTTGAGAGACTGTGGCTTTGCACTCCCCAGGATAAAGCAGTGGGCAACCCACCCACTGGAGAGACTTGAGAGACTGTGGCTTTGCACTCCCCAGGACCAAGCAGTGGGCAAACTACCCACTTCAGATACTGTTGCTTTGCACTCCCCAGGAGCAAGCAGTGGGCATGGAGCCCCCTCCAGGAGCAGTGGCGTCATCCCATCATCCAGCTGAGGTGCCCCCCTCCCCTTCCCCCTGAGGTGCCTTTTTTTTTCAACCTGATGCCCCTGCAGTGTTCTCTCTGTTTTGAGGCAGGTGTCATGTGTGGGCTTCGCCCATGCTTTTTGGGACCAATGGTCCACGGACATTTAATGGGACAGTGTACGGACTTGTGTACTTGCTGTTAATATTTGTATATACTGGTGATTTAAAGTTATCTTGGTCTATCTGATTGTTCAATTATTACACTCGTTACACTCATTTCATTTGGTCCTTGCGTTCTTCCAGGGTGCGACGGGGTGTATCTGTGATTGGATATGTGTTTGTGTGTTGTTGTGGGTGGGGGGTTGCGGGTGTTGCGTGCACGTGTCACTCTCTTTTCCCTCCTCCCCTCCCCGGTGTGCTAGATGCAGTACTCACCGTCATCGTCCCCGCCGTCTTTCATGTTCCTGGTAGATGAGGAGGTAGACCAGTATTGGCAGGACCTGTAACTCGGGCTCCATGGCGTCCTGGTTGTTCATTGACTGTCCAGAGGTGAGTGGTTTCCCTTCTTGGTACTGTTTCCGCTGTGCTTTTGATGGCGTTGGTACCTCCCCAGAAAAGCTGGCGGATTGGTGCCTTGTAATAGTGTGGACGGTACATTGTCTTCTGCCTGTCTGTTGGTGGTTACCCCGCAGTGTTTGTTTCTACCGTCCTGGCGGTCGGATTGTTAAAGTGGCTGTCTGTGTTGGTGGTTTCCGCCATGGACGTAATTCAAATTTTTTTTTCGCCAGCCTGTTGGTGGTATTACCGCCGCTTTAACACCGACCGGCAGGGTTGTAATGAGGGCCTAAGTCTAATCCACTGCGGGTGGCGCCTGTTGCTCCAATCTGGGTTTTGCTCCGGCTAACTAGCAGTGCCTAATCTCTACCCAAGGATAGGGATGACTGGGCAGCCGAGTGCATGACATACTTGGTTTCTCAGGGAAGCCGTTGTCACTCAGGTCTCATCCGCTTCTCTCAGTTACATTTAGTCTCATATATAAATGACAAACAGTGGCAGCATATGTTTCAATAATGAGTTTAATAAAACAACTGCTTCTTAGATAGCAAAGCGTGAGCTGCAATAACCAGGATGACACAACATAACAGTATTAAAATTGTGATGTGAAGAGTGAAGCACAAAAATAACGCTATCATATTGTCACTATTGCCAATAGACTAACTCCTACCTAAGCTATGATAGAGCACAGCATGTTAAGCTCTAATTCTGCCCTTCAGGTTCCCCTGGGAAGACATCATCCTCCATACCTGGGCAAAGACCTGTGGTCTGCATTAGCATCTGTAGCGAGGCATTCAGAAATAAGCATACAGTCTTGGTTTTCTGTCTGGAATCTCCGTCTAACGTGTAAGGGATAAGGAAGTGTTTTTATAACAACATAGCTGATGTTCTGGGAAAATGTCCCTACGTAAGGATGTGTGTTTTCTACAAATGTTGGAGACTAAACTTCTACCATGTTCACCGGCATTGTACAGTGCGGTACCCTTGGAAGAGGCACAGAGTGATCAAGAATGTCTTGTTTGAGAACAGAGTGCTGGCCTAGGCAAAAACAGTTAGATAAACATAAAATAAAACAAGACCGTAAAAGTCAATCAATCAATCAATCAAAAAAATGTATAGAGCGCGCTACTCACCCGTGAGGGTCTCAAGGCACTGAGGGGGGGGAATCAAGGAGGGGGGACAGAAAGGGTCACTGATCGAACAACCATGTCTTGAGGTTCTTTCTGAAGAGCAGGTCTTTGGTTTTGTGAAGGTTGGTGGGGAGGGAGTTCCAGGTTTTGGGGGCGAGATAGGAGAAGGACCTGCCCCCTGTGGTGTTGCGTTGGATGCGGGGGACTGGGCCTAGGGCGAGGTCGTCTGATTGGAGGTTGCGTGTGGGAGTGTGGTAGTTCACTCTTTCGTTGAGGTAGGTTGGCCCGGTGTTGTGGAGGGATTTGTGTGCGTGGATGAGGATCTTGAAAGTGATTCTCTTGTCTATGGGGAGCCAGTGAAGGGATTTGAGGTGTGGTGAGATTCGTTCGTGGCGGGGGAGGCCAAGGACGAGGCGTGCGGCTGTGTTCTGGAATCTCTGGAGTTTGCGTTTGAGTTTGAGTGTGGTGCTGGCGTAGAGGGCGTTATCGTAGTCAAGTCTGCTGATGATGAGTGCGTGGGTGACTGTCTTCCTGCCTATTGTAACAATAGTAAAATGAAGCCGAATAAATTATATCTAGGTTAAGGTGCACAGCGGCTTGGCCTAGTGTGTTAAAATAAAGTGCATGGAGCTATAGCTAAAATGGCTACACAACAACGTCAGGGATGCAGCATGGTTTGGATGCAAGACCGGAAGGTGATGCATCATACTGCGTCAGTTCTGCTTGGACCACAGCCTGTCTGGCAGAGCACCTTCAGTCCCACCTCCAAGGGAGCAGAACTGGGGTGGCACCACTAGTGGGGCAAGAATGACAGCAGTCTGTGATCAGGAGTCCAGCCAACTAGCCATATGGATCGCTCTGGTACTCTGGAGTCAAGATGCAGGTCCAGTCCTTCTCACTCAGGCAGCAGGGCAGCGGAGTAGCAGTTCTTCTTGCAGCAGGGAAGGACAGCAGTTCTTATGAGTCTTCCACAGGTAGAAAGGTGTATTGAAGAGTTGGATCTCAGGGTCCAGTAATTATACCTGGAGAAGCTTCTAGAGTCCCTCTTCTCCTTGCCCCTTTCAGAGGTGTCTGGAATTTCTGTCCATATACACAGAGAGACTACTATAAAACCCTTTGTGAGTCATCCTAGGCAGAGACGTTGTGACGTGAATGTATGCTAGGTGACAGCTACTATTAAGTTAGAGGTGGCCCATCCTGCCCTCACCTATTTCCCCTTTTTTGGAGTAATATACAAGGATTAACTGCCAACTACACCAATTCATGAGACCCAGGGTTCAGGCGGCAGGCCCCAAATGCTTGGTACAAGAAAATGCTAACGTTCTAAAAGTGTAATTTTCAGAATTCTATCTTAAAATCCAACTTTACCATTAAAGATGGGGTTTAACTTACAATTCTTTTGACGCAACCTCAATATTCCTACTTTCTCCCAATTGAAAGTTAGCACTTGATAAATGTAATATGGTAACCCAATGTTATCCTATGAGAGGTCGGCCTTGCAGTTGTGAAAAATTAACTCTGGAGTTTTTCACTACCAGGACAGGTAAAAGTTAAAAGTACATGTCCAAATTTTTAAATCTAATGAACCCTGTCCTCAGGGCTGTATAGGACATAAAAGAAACAAAAGAAAGAATACACAGTTCCACAAAGAAGGTGATTGATTTCAACTAGTTTAGGGGATATCAACCGGTCCCTAGGAGTATTGGAAGTCAGGAACAAGAGCCCTCACTCACCATTAGGTGACATGCTTCATTATATGGCTTTGCTCCTCGTCAGGGTGGCACTGCAATGCATGACGGGCCCCTCAAGGGGGCTCTTTAATGGAGATCTTTTAATGTTTCTTGCAGGTGGTGAATGCAGTAATGTGGGATTAGTGAGATAGACTGATAAAATTGGCTAGAGGGACCATATATTGGAATATTTATTAAAGATATGGGCCTCTGTCAAGATTAAAAACAAATAAAGTAGAGGGAAAGTAAGAATAATGGATATTTTTCCCTACTCATATGTAAAATCTTATGTAGAGAATCTATATCATTCAGGGATATAGTATGTGTAGAGCAGGGTTGAGATTTCTTACACTGCCTCAAATAGAAAGGTCAACATGTTTCTTGCTAAGTTAGTCTACAAAGATCCAAGCGTGATTTATCAGGAACAAAAAAAGACCATATGTAATCCTCACTGTTATAATAAGCTAAATTAGTTGAATGTAGCAGGAACCTGAAAAAAGGGGGATATTTTTTTTTGTTAAACATACCATAGTATAATGCAAAAAACATATATGCCAGTGAAATTCAAACCACACTAGTGAAAACACCTAGTGATGTTCACTACAACTGTGAAGATGTGTGGATGTGCCGTTCTAGATATCAAAATTTAAGTCAAAAGATGCTTACCCGCCTCAGATTCAAGGATGGGCCCCAAAGGGATAGCGACAGGCATGCATGATCCAGCAAATGTAATAATCTGCATCCATGGACTCAAAGGCAAGGGATATAGTAATAGGGACGTCTGATTGATTACCTTATAGGATTGTGTACTCATCATGTATGCAGTAATCCAAAACAGAGTATGTAGGTTGTTACCAGCTAATGTAGTAAGATAATATCCCTATGATATAAAAGCCCCATCTAGTGATGCACTGGGTCGAAGAAAAAGTGTATTGACATAGATAATATAGTTGAGCAAGGTAAGGGTTGTCTAGGTACTACATAATGGAAGGTATTCGTATAAATTGATAAAAGAAACTAATGGTCCCAGTCAATAATCTGTCGGGATTTTAGTATTGGCAAGGGTGGAAATGTCCGTTCAATCTCTGTAGTTCAGCTTCACCTGGAAAAACAGTAAGTGACAGCTCCGGCCAAGTATTAAGTAGTAAAAGTGTTAAGTGTCTCTTAAATCTGACAGCTTCCACCAAGGGGCATATGAAATAAACACTGATAAATATAGTAGCCAAAGTTCCATTAGTCAATGTAAATATCTATTGATTGTGGCAGCAATCAGTAAATGTAGTGAAGTTCTACCATAGCCCTCAAAAGTTAATAGTTCAAATGTAATATGAGAAGGGCCTGATCTGTAAGTAACAGCCTAATGGCAATAATAACCACACCCGGAATCTCATAGTGTCTCCAAAGCCTGATTGACAGCTCCCACCAAGCAACACACAAATATAGATTTGTAAATGTATACTAGTACTTAGTTTCTTTTGATCCGTCAACCAACATATGTGACGGTAATAGACAAGAGTCTCCCCAAACCCACAGAGGGTTTTGTTTACAGTATGACAGAACAGACAGTAAATCATGACACAGGCAAGTTCCCAAACAGTTTAATTTCAAGTCTGTAAAGTGGGAGAGGTCCGGCCAATAAATATTGGCTCGGAACTGCGGACAAGGAACTCACTTGTACTTTGATTCTCCAGTCCGGTGGTACCCACCCCTGCTCCATGTTCCCTGGTATGAATGTGGTACAGGGGGAGGTCTTTTTATGGAGCATCAATGCGTAACAGAGATGGAAATAGGACTATAGTGAGGCTCAAAGATGACGGCGGCCATCTTCGAGTGCCGAATACGAGTTTATTTAAAAGGATGATAGTAAAAAGAGGTGGCCTTCACAAAATGTTGTAAAAAAATGTATAGTTTGTGTATAGGGATTGACTTCTCAAGCCCCTATAGGAAACTTCAAAGAATTAAGAAAAATATTTTTACACAGTGGCATATGAGGGGGGTAAGAGGTCTTAAAACAAATATTATGATCTCTGAAAAAATTTTTCCTAAAAAGAGCACCGGAATCAATGTCATGTTAATTGCGGCCAAGGTACATCATCATTAATGCCCCAATATGGGTCCTGAGTCTGTGTACTCAATGTTGTTCTTTGGTAAACAGCTTACTGGCACATTTCCTGTTTTCCATTATACTCTCCAAAATGACCCATTACTTGTCAGCAGGTGTAAGATTTTGCTCTATGTAATGTATGGTTAGTTTTGTAGCAGCTCATTGACATCTTATAGTGCTTCGCTGTTCATTTATCTGTAATTTTGCTATCCTATTGGTCATTCCTATGTAGCGGAGGCAACAAGGGCATACAACCATGTAGATAGAGTTCTTAGTATGACAGTTCGTATGTTTGGTTAACTGCCCTTTTTTAGCTTCACCCAAATCTAATTCAGTGGGGTTCACAGATAGGGGACAGACATTGCAACCTCCACATGCATGGTGTCCGCTAACGCCCAACCAGTTTTTGGGGTACTGTCATGCCAGGGGTCTTTATCTTTGGTCTGGTATGTACAATTAAATCTCTGATATTCTGTGTTCTTTTGAACACAAATAATGGGTTGTCCAGAGGTTCTTCTGAACTAGTATGTATTCACCATTACTTGTTGAAGATCTTCTTAGCCTGATTGCTCTAGGGAGTGAAAGTAGTAACACAGGTTAGTCTAGTCTGGGGATTTTTAGGGGAGTCAGTTAATAAAACCTCCCTAGGTATATTACGGGCTCTCTTTTTTGCCTGTGAAATAACCTTCATGGGATAATGTCGATCCCTCAACTTCCGACCTAGAGTGTCGGAATGTGTATGGAAGTCAGAAATATCGCTACAACTGGACCTTAGTCTAAAAAATTGATCAAGTGGCAAATTAGTCCTCAAAGACTTTGGATGGTGACTGTTATATAATAAAATACTGTCCTTGTCAGTCTGTTTGATAAGGTGGAGGAATGTAAAATAAACATTTTTAATATGATGCACAAGTCTAAAAAAGCAACTTCCTCATTAGAAATGGTAGCACTGAAAGGTAAGTGTTGGTCTAGAATATTGACCAAACTAATAAATCTAGTGGCTTCATCTTTCTCTCCCTTCCACACAATCAAAATGCCATTGATGTATGGTCGTCATAATCAAATGTTGACAAAGAAAGGATGTGTAGGTTCCAAAATATGGCGTCTCTCAAAGGTGTACATATACAGGCAGGCTAGACTCGGAGCAAAGGTACCGCCCATAGATGTCCCTTGTATCTTATGGTATAAACGTTCTTCAAATTGGAAGAAATTCTCTTTTAAAGCTAGGCTAGCGCATTCTAGGATGAAGCTAATCGGGGGTCTTATGGGTCCAGGTAGTGGAATTGAGGATCTCCTCAACTGCTTCCAGTGTGGCATCTTGTGGTATGCTGGTATAAAATGCCTCCACGTTTTGGCATATCAGCATTTCAGTGGTACCACTAGCATTGATATGGTCCAATAGCACCAACGTGTCTTTTTATATTTTAGACAAGTAGATGTATGTTGGCTGAAGAAAATAATCACAGAACTTGGACAGGGGTTCCAATAGTGAACCAATACCTGACACTATTGGGTGACCAGGGGGAGGGATCCCCTTATGTATTTTAGGAAGACAGTAGAAATATGGGACCTGAGGTTCTTTGGTATAAGGAAACTTTGCTTCTTGAAGTGTAATCCATCCAGCTGAAGAACCAGAACCTTATGGGCCTGGCGGCGCAGGGTACGCCTGAAATCTCCTTGGATTCACCTGCCTCAACTAACAGAGACACGGGACACTCTGTCAGGCGTAAAAGATCAGATTTATTAGCTGCAGCTAGTACAGTTGTCCAAGAAGTACACAAGGTATGTTCTCAGGAGACTGCCACTTTACTTTGTGGCGCACAATCTTATATACCGTATAAAAACCATTTATTAACTACATACACTCCCAGAACACATAGAAAGGAGCCAGTAAGAATAACGTAAAGATAGAACAGAGTCAATAGAAATGTCGGAAAACAAGACAGAACAAAGTATCAAGTGACTTAAGGTTGCCTCCCCTCCAGCTGTGTTTGTTACCCCTCCCTTGAACTAATTCATTAACCGATCCACAACGAAGTTGCATGTGGTGCGATAAGTTTGTGTGCGTTTGGAGGACAGTTGTGAAATGAGAGAATACTAGCAAAGGACAGCGAAGGCCAGACGATAAGATAAGATCGGCGGAGAATAGTGTGAGCCTACAGATAGTTGAAACAAGGATTAGAAAACCAGACAGGGATTAGTGTACTCGGTCAGACCTTAATACCAGTCTTGTAAAGATAGAGGCAGAAGGCTGTTTTGAACACCATGTTGCAGAATAAGCAGAAAAGGCAGAATGGACTTCGTTCGCTGTGCTGCCTGAGTGAAGGCAACATAAAATGGCGGCGGGCCACAAAATGGCGGGTCGATACGATCGTATTAAAAATCGAATTTCCTCAGACCCTCCTTTTGCCAGAACTCAGGCAAGATACACAAACTCATGTTAATCTGAGTCGATGTCTATGGCCATGAGGTCATCAAGCTGTTGCTGTACCATCATTTTGATATTCTCTGCTCTTTGTGACTTGGGTTCGGGAATACATGCAGTAGCACATAGGTTGCAGATGGCAGGACCGCAGTGCATACAAAGACAACAAGAGAATATAAAAGCTAAAATTACTCCAAAGAATGTCAATACCTTCCAACCCCATTTGGACAGTAATCCCCAAAACCACTCTGAAAAGGACCAATCTCCTTCGTCCTGATGAATCGACTCGGAGATTATGTGTAACTTAGAGATAACTTGGTATACTGTCGGAGCGTCATTAGGTATGAAAATACAGCAACTTGATCCGATCAATTTGCATACTCCACCACGGTCCGCAAGAACAAAGTCTAAGGCAACACGGTTCTGCAAGGTCATAAAACGATCAGCCTGTAGTTCAGCTGTAATGTTACTTAAAGCTCCTACAGTGATGTCTATGGTGGTTTCTACGACACGAACCAATTGCCTTATATTTCTGCTGTTGGCCATTGGACCCCAGAAGGGAAGAAATCCTTTGAGGAAATCTCCTCCCTCTTGTCCTGCTGTGTCTTTCGAATCCACAATCCCTCTGCCATATCTATTTTTATGATGGTTCGCAGGAGCAGTGTATGTAGGGGGAAGAAGAAAGGCTATATAACAAGTACCAGAGAAATCAGCTGGCAACCATGTATAAGCCCTATCGTGGCAAACGAAGTATGTACCTTGAGATGGTACTAACGGCAGTGGATTCAGGGCTGAATAAACATATGTATGGGAACATAAACTTTCTCTTTGTCCGGTGTTTGGAGTTCTATCATTTATTTGCAGACAGAAATTTCCTTGTTGGGGTATGACCCGTATCGGAGGAGATTTTCCTTGCTCAATCTTATCATTGAGGCTGGAAATGTAATTAGTTATGTTCCAATTGGTATATGCTTTTCTTTCATCTATGGAAGCTTCACTTTTTTCCATGATTTTAGCCATAGCTACCATTCCCTTTATCAATAAACTATGACTGAAATCTGAACCAACACTATGTGAACTGACAGGTTGTTTAATTTTACTTTGATATGCATTATTGAAAATGACAAAATAAGCCCAAGCGGAACCTTCATAGGAGAATGGAAGAACTAAATATGGCATTCCTTTTTCTACTGTATGTGGTATGAGTCCACACACCCAACAGTCAGTTGTATTGATCACTAACTGATGTTGATGTAACAACTGGACGAAGGAATTGTTAAAGTATTCAGTTCTTCTGATGAGTTCATGCTGGGGAAGAGTGTGAAATAGGTGCGGAGAGATAGTAGAAGAAGATGTAGAGGTAGGAGAAGAGACAACTTTTTGCTGCAGAGTAATAATGATCCAGTTTACAGATGCCAAAAGAATACACGACAATATAATGACGCATAGAGCAATACTACAACGACTACATATTTCTTTACAATTATTCTTTACATTTTTACTTTCTCTTTTATCTAATGTAGCCTCCATCTTTCTAAGTGGATGCTCACGGCAATCTTCCTCAATCACTGTAGTCACGATTATCTACCGTCCTATGACACTGTGAGGTCCTGCAGGCCTATTGCCACTTACTCAGGTCGTAACTAAGACTCCTACCGTGACCCTGCAACCGGGATAGAGTACTACATAGAAGAGAAATTTACAAGTTCTTTGGTCTTGGTCTCAAATTATAGCGTTCCTGTCCAGAGGCAGTCTGGTTTTGAAACAATGTTCCTGGATTTGTCGTGTTCAAGCGACGATGCGATGGTATTGCTTCTTGAAGGATGTCGTCGTCCTCTTTCTCAGAAAGTGTTCCAATTAGACGTGCATCACTGAATGGTACAAATTGCGGAACTTTCTCACTTTCAGAGTCACTGATGCCTCTACGGACCCACTGATCGAAAGGCAAGGGCAAAGGCACTTTCTTGCAGTGCACGGCATGCACCCAGTTTTTCTTTCCTTCGACTTTAACTGCTGTTCTTGTGGTCAAAAGAACCAGGCGTGGCTCTCTCCATCTGGGCTCCAAATTTCTCTGTCGTTGGAAATCTTTCGTGCAGACCCAGTCACCTGGTCGGATGGAATGACCTGGGTCTGTGGAAGCCTCTGGTAGAGCACTCTGAACCTGTTGATGAAGAACACGCAATTTAGTTGTAAGGTCATGCAAGTAGTCAATCAACATCGGGTATGGCAAGTCTGAGTATTTCTTAGGGCGAGGAACTCCCCATACATTAGCTGGGCGACCAAATATCACTTCGTAAGGGCTAAGCCCCAAACGAGAGTGTACTGCTGTTCTGGTGGACAGAAGAGCCAATGGTAAAGCATCAGGCCAATTAAGTCCTGTGCTAGCTTGCACCTTAGCAATTTTAAGCTTCAAGGTTCCATTGTAGCATTCTACTAAACCAGCCGACTGTGGGTGATTCGCCGCGTGGAACTTCTGTTTTATGCCAAGACCTGCACAAACTTTTTGCATCACTTGACCCACAAATTCGCTCCCATTGTCACTCCAGACAATGCGCGGCAAACCAAACCTAGGGAAGAATTCTTTCAAAAGTATTTTGGCAGTTGATAAAGCAGTATTGTCCTTCAAAGGGTAGGCTTCTACCCATCTAGAAAAAGCACATACTACCACCAGAACATATTTGAGGTTGTTGCATCGTTCCATGTGAATATAATCGATCTGCAACACCTCAAATGGATATGTTGGAGGAGCAAAATGACCTGCTGGAGTTGGGGTTCCCTTTCCCGGATTGTACATCAAGCAAACAATACAATGTTTTACTACATTGTTTGCACACTTTGGGATCCCCTCATTTTGCCACACTGGAGCCAGAAGTCTACATATTCCTTTTGCACTTAGGTGAGCTGGACCATGTGCCATAGTAACTACAGGTAGTACATAAGCATCTGGTAACAGCCAACGTTGATGTTCTGATAATTCAACCCAACATCCCATCTCATCTAACATTCCTGTACTTTCCTTCCACTTTCTCAACTCATTCTCCGTAGCCTCTCCTTGAATTGATTTCACACTTTCTACTGTATCTTCACACATTCCCTTTTCTCTTACGCAGTTTGCGGGACCTGCAACATACATTCGACTTGTGTTGTCTCTGGCTGTCTTTTTCGCTACCTCATCTGCAAATGCATTTCCTCGACCAACATCGTCCACAATCTTTTTGTGTGCACTACACTTCACGATCGCTATCTGAGTAGGCATTGTAAGTGACTCAAGAAGTTCAGTCACTAATGGACCATGTTGTTTCTTAGTACCATGGGAAGTAAAGAATCCTCTTTCCTTCCATAAGCGCCCAAAGTTAAACGCTACACCAAAAGCGTATTGGCTATCAGTGTACACGTTTACTCTTTTTCCTTTGGATAACACACACGCTCTAGTTAAGGCTATCAATTCAGCTGCCTGAGCTGAATTATGTCTAATGCGTGCTGTCTCCACAATCGTATGCAAAGTAGTAATAGCGTAGGCTGAAACTGTATCTCCATTAGGGAGCTTGAAACAAGAACCATCTACCCATAGTGTTCCATCTGGATTCACTAATGGCGTGTCTTTTAGGTCAATTCTACCCTTAGTCTCTTCTTCAGTACGGAGAAAACAATCATGCTGTTCAGAGACATCTCTCTCTTCTGGAAGAGGCAACAAGGTAGCTGGATTCAGGGTATTACATCGTTTGATGTGTATGTGACTAGCCAAAAGCGTCAGCTCATATCCGGACAACCGAGCACTCGTAAGATGCTGCGTTTTTGTCCTATTTAGTAGAATATCCACTGCATGTGGCACCATAACAATGAGAGTATTATCTAGCACTACTCCAGCAGACTGTCGAATAGAAATTGCTGCTGCCGCTGTCGCCTTAAGACAACTAGGCAATGCTTTAGCTACTGGATCTAACGTAGCTGAGAAATATGCGCATGGTCGCTGTTGATCTCCAAAACGCTGCGTTAAGACTGACAATGCACAACCCTCTCTTTCGTGGACATAGAGCGTAAAGGGCTTACTGTAATCAGGAGTACCCAATACAGGAGCAGAACACAAAGCAATACGCAAATCAGTAAAACTCTTCTGACATTCGTCAGTCCACGGAAGAGGCTGAGGCGTATCTTTTAAAGTTAGCGCCAACAGCGGTTTAGCCAATAAAGAGAAACTCGGAATCCACTGTCTACAATAAGAAGTAATGCCCAAAAAAGCACGTACCTCTCTTTGTGTGGATGGCACTGACATTTGTGCAATTGCCTGAATTCGTTCGGGGGTCAATCGTCGTCCCTCCTTTGACAAGAGATGACCCAAATAAGTCACCTCGCGACAGACATATTGTAATTTAGAAGGAGAAACCTTGTGATTCAGATCAAACAAATGACGCAACAGTGCAACGGTCACGTTTTTGCAAATCTCCTCTGAATCAGCGGCAACTAATAAGTCATCCATGTACTGAATGAGAGCGGCACCGGACGGTAAGGAAAAGGCATCAAGATGACATTTTAGAGCTTGACTGTAAACAGAGGGACTTTCACAATAACCTTGAGGTGCGCGTTTAAACCGGAAGCTTCGGCCTCCGAGGGAAAAAACAAAAATATCTCTACTCTCTTCGGCGATGGGAATACTAAAGAAAGCATTCTTTAAATCGATAACTGAAAACCAAGTCGCTGTAGAAGGTATCATCGTCAACAGAGCAGTGATATCTGGGACTACAGGAAACTGTGGTACGACAATCTTGTTTACCTCCCGAAGATCAATTACAAAACGATAAACAGGAGGCTGAGAAGGATCAGTGCGTTTAAGAACCGGAAGAACAGGACTGTTACATGTATTTCCTCTCGTTTCCTCAACCACACCCTTCTGAATCAAATCATGGACAATTTCCAGAAGTGCTTTCTCACCTTCAGTAGAGATT
Organism: Pleurodeles waltl; assembly: GCF_031143425.1. Lineage (NCBI taxonomy): Eukaryota > Metazoa > Chordata > Amphibia > Caudata > Salamandridae > Pleurodeles > Pleurodeles waltl. Next base: position 295,231,761 of record NC_090445.1, on the reverse strand, counting down.
CTGTATTGCGGAATACGTGGCATTTCAGCATTGGGCTTAAGAGTAACAACATAAGGTGGGATCTCAAGACAACCAACGTCATTCGGACCCGTAGCCCAAAGCGTTTCGGGAAGAGAAAGCAATTCAGGTGGGAATTGATCTTTTGATAAGTACATTGGACTAGTCATTTTCTGTCCTAGAGTGAGGTATACACCAGAAGGTGAACAATATATCGTAGCATGCATTCTTTTTAATAGATCTAAACCCAACAGATTTTCACCACAACCATTCGTCAGAAGAAGCGGAGCTTCTAAATCATAAGGGCCTATTGAAACAGGCAAAGGGCAAGAAACTGGATTGCGAACAGGGGCGCCAGAAAATCCTAAAGATACATTCGTTAAGCCAGACAAAGGTGCGCCAGGGAGTTTAGAATGAATGATAGAGCTTCTCATGGCACCAGTATCTAAAAGAAATGGCTCTGAAACACCCATTGTAATGACATTAACATAAGGTCCATTCTGATCCACTGGAATTGACGTAACCCCCTTACTTTGTCCATGGCTGTCCTATTCAAAATGAAGACTTTCATTCCCTCCTTCAATATACTGATCCTCACTGTAATACTGTGTAGACCTAACATTTTGCTGGTCAAAGTAATTTCCGGAATTTGGAGGAACAAAAGAACGCTGCCCTTGGGTTAACACACCTCGACCTCTACCTCTATTTGCTGACTGAAGACCACCACGACCTCGTGAAGCAGATGTTGCTCCATTACGCTGCAACAATGCCGGACAACTGTTCTTAAAATGACCTTCCTCCCTACAATAAGCACATTGATTGGGACCTAGCAAAGGTCTTGGAATGAATGGTTCAGGCTTTTGATACAACCTCTGAAACTGCGGAGGCTGTTGAAACTGAGGCTGAACATAACGAGGAGGATAAGCCTGTTGCAAGAGAACTTTAGTTTTTAATTCTTTCGTCTTTTTCTCTTGTTTTTCCCTTTCTTCTTTGTCTCTATTTTCATAATATTGTGCAGTAGCCAATATCTGGGCGGAAGAAGAAACTGCCCATGAACTCTCGGAGTCTTTTAGCTTGTGTGATAGTTCAGGAAGCAAGTTATATACGAACTTATCCACAAATAATCGCTGTCCCCCTTCTGTAGCCATATCTTGACCACTGTGATCAATGAATGTCTCCTCGAATCGGGTAAAGAAATCGGAAACACTTTCATCTTTCTTTTGTTTACATGCTGCTAGCTTATCCCAATTAACTCTCAAAGCAGGCATCATTGTTTTCATTAATGTAATAATCCTACCAGGGAGTTCTGAGATCAAAGCGTCGGGCTTTGCACCACCTACTTGACCTCTATCTGCGGCAATAATAGCGTTCCAATCGCCGCCTAATTCTTGAGCGTGATCCTCTCTACGAATTTTAGCCCATATTGTCTGTGGAACTACATTTCCCATCAACATGTCAATATCTGCTAGATTCATAATACATGCATCAACTGTTTGCGACAACTCTTTATAGTAACCAGCAGGATTTTTGCGTGGATCTGGTAGTGACTGTTTAAGTGCTAAAACTTCAGACCTTTTCCAGGGGACATGTATCCATATGCGCTGAAAATGCGCAGGAATAGCTGGATTAGCACCTGCTGCTGCAACTTCTTCCTTCCATATTGGAGAAACCTCTCTCATGGGATAGTTTTTCAGTGCTGTCCTAACTGAAGGATCAGAATCAGGAAAAGTCTGTGAGAACAATAGGGATCTGAAAGAAATAAGTGTTCTGACAGCGTTTTCAACCTTAGGACCCACAATAAGTCCTTTGTCAAAGTCAGCCTGAACATCTAACAGATCCTGTGGGACCGAACCCAAATTCATATCCTCCCATTCTTTAGCGAGAGTATCGCTCATAACTTTAAAAACATATCTCTGCGTAGGTGCATTCCATTGCAGAAAGGTGGACATAATATCAGACGTACTATATTGGGGACCCTTCTTGATCCATCTACAAGCAAGTGAGTCCAATTTTTCTTGCTCTTCGGAGTCTGGGAATTGACTACGAGACTGTCTTCGAGAAAAAGCTGGAGACACATTTAAAGCTTCAAAGAAAGGTGATAAGAGACCAGAGACAGTATCTGCAAATCGCTTACGCATAGATGGAGAATTTGACATAAGGATAGGGGACAAGGTATTAGGTGAATTAACTAAAGGAGCATTAGGAATTGCCAAAGGAGCAGAAGGCAAAGGAGTTAAAGGCAAAGCTGGCATAGGCAATACTTGAGGAGGCAAATGTGGAAAAGCTGGAGCAGGCGGAAGCACAACTGGCGGCTGAACAGGCTGTAACATCGGGGGTGCATTAGCACCTTGTACATAGGGTGGAGGCAATTTCAATAAGTGGGACATTAAGGAATCTTCCTCAAAATCTTTTCTCTTATCAAGGGAAGAGATAGGCAACGTCGGATAGCATTTATCTATTGCCATTCGATGCTGTCTGTCTGAAATTTCCATTGCATTATCTATTTCATCATCTTTGAATTGCTGAGCAGCCTGTATAATCGTCATTCCCTGTGTTTTCCTATCTCGTTTCGCTTGTTTAATTTCTCTCTGTTTAGCTTCCTTACGCCAAAGGCGAAAAGAGTCAAACATTGCCGGCCGGGCTTTTCTTTTAAATAACGTTGCTTCTAAATTATCTAGCACATCAGTTTCGAAACTACCATTTTCTGGCCATTTTAAAACACCATCTTTCTTTGTATATCGGGTCCATGTCTTATTAAAGGCAATAGGACCAACACCATGTTTAGAATAGAGCTCATATGTGGGAGTTCCAACCGAAGGAATCGGACAGGAGTCCTCAAGCTGGGAGTCCCTATTACAACCAAAGCAACAAAGTTTTCCAAACTTAGTCAGACCAGACATCTCACGATTTTTACTGGCTGTTCACAAACATCAAGGGGGTAAAACTTTCAGTTTACACAGCACAAATGCACTTACCCCTCGGCTTTGGCCACTGCAATGGCCAAATCTAAGGACCTAAGGACAAAACAAAGACCAAAATTTGTGGGCGCGACCCACCAAATACTTAACTAAGGATGTCTTCTTACACCAACAGAGGCCCGTCTATCGTCTCGCTTTACCATACATCATCAAAGAAAGGGCCAAGGCAGGGCGGCAGTCAGGGCAGCAGTCGTCAGTAGCCGTCAGGAAGGAGTAACCGCGCTGAAAAAGACCTTCGGACCACTTCGACATACAGGGGTCGCTTGACGTGGCTCGCGATTCCTCCAGAATTTTCTTGCGGGGTTCCTCACGACCTTCAGGCAGAACCGGTACCGCTGAAGCCGCCCCACGTTGGGCGCCAGTTGAAGAACCAGAACCTTATGGGCCTGGCGGCGCAGGGTACGCCTGAAATCTCCTTGGATTCACCTGCCTCAACTAACAGAGACACGGGACACTCTGTCAGGCGTAAAAGATCAGATTTATTAGCTGCAGCTAGTACAGTTGTCCAAGAAGTACACAAGGTATGTTCTCAGGAGACTGCCACTTTACTTTGTGGCGCACAATCTTATATACCGTATAAAAACCATTTATTAACTACATACACTCCCAGAACACATAGAAAGGAGCCAGTAAGAATAACGTAAAGATAGAACAGAGTCAATAGAAATGTCGGAAAACAAGACAGAACAAAGTATCAAGTGACTTAAGGTTGCCTCCCTTCCAGCTGTGTTTGTCACCCCTCCCTTGAACTAATTCATTAACCGATCCACAACGAAGTTGCATGTGGTGCGATAAGTTTGTGTGCGTTTGGAGGACAGTTGTGAAATGAGAGAATACTAGCAAAGGACAGCGAAGGCCAGACGATAAGATAAGATCGGCGGAGAATAGTGTGAGCCTACAGATAGTTGAAACAAGGATTAGAAAACCAGACAGGGATTAGTGTACTCGGTCAGACCTTAATACCAGTCTTGTAAAGATAGAGGCAGAAGGCTGTTTTGAACACCATGTTGCAGAATAAGCAGAAAAGGCAGAATGGACTTCGTTCGCTGTGCTGCCTGAGTGAAGGCAACATAAAATGGCGGCGGGCCACAAAATGGCGGGTCGATACGATCGTATTAAAAATCGAATTTCCTCACAGCTGTTTGAGATTCTTCTATCATACTTCTGATGGTGCTTTGTAACCATTGTGTGGGGCTAGACGTTATGTGTTCATAGTATGTGTCAATAAGCAGTCTCATACATTCTTGTCTTTAAAAGGTGATGTCTAAGATCACAATGTCTCTTCCTTTACCCAAAGGTTTGATGGTATTGTCTGGATCCTGAGATAGGGACCGGATAGCTTGTCTCTCATCACTGGATACATTTTGAAAAGTCTGGGTAGGTTGGAATTGTCCAATCTTGTGGCGTATTGCTTTTCCAAAAGTTAAGACTTCAATAGGTACCATGGTTGGAGGAGGCATAAAGTGGATGGATTCATCCGGTTAGTGTCACCCATCGGTGTCGTCAAGGGGGGGGTCTTTAAAGAAGAAATGCAAACAAACCTTCCTTAATAGAGCAGTTATCTCGCAAATAAGTCTAAACAAAGCTTTCTTTTGGTGTGGAAACAAAGCCTAAACCTTTATTTAGAACTGTTAGTTCAGTGGGGGTTAACATTTTAACGGACAAATTAAGGACTAGGGGGGTCATTCCAACCTCGGCGGTAAAAGGCGCTTACCGCCAGACAGAAGACCGCCATAACACCGCCGCGGCCGCGGTAAACCGCCACGGTCATTCTGACCCGCAACTGGCAAACCGCCAAAAACCCGACATCCACAAAAGTCCGCCACACCAAAGGTCAGCGAAAAACTGGCGATGACCAAACCTCCACCGTCCCGCCAACAGAAATGCGCCCATGCCATTCCGACCCACGAATCCATGCGGCGGTCTTTCAACCGCGGTATTCCATTGGCGGTACACATCGCCGCGGTCAAAATACACACACCCTTACAAAACACAACCACATTGGACAATTTGAAATACACACACCTGATACACATACACACAACACTCCCACACACCCAATACTATATAAAACACACACCCACATCACCTACAAACCCTTACGACCACAATAGCGCCTGAAGGACAGAGAGAGACAGCACTGCTTAGAGTAGACCATCACACAGAGGCAAATCAAAACATCACCCACACAATTACCACGCACAAAACACCATACACTACCACACACACCACACTCTACAACACATACAACATCCCTCACCTCATCCACACCACCCCATGGCACCCTAAAGACACCCCAGGTTCTCTGACGCAGAACTCAGGGTCATGGTGGAGGAAATAGTTTGTGTAGAGCCCCAGCTCTTCGGGGCACAGGTGCAGCACACCACAATTGCTAGGAAGATGGAGCTATGGCAAAGGATAGTCAACAGGGTCAACGCTGTGGGACAGCATCCACGCAATCGGGATGACATAAGGAAGCGCTGGAACGACCTACGGGGGAAGGTGCGTTCCATGGTATCAAGGCACAACATAGCGGTGCAGAAGACTGGCGGCGGACCCCCACCTACTCCCCCAGAATTTACAGCATGGGAGGAGGAAGTCTTGCACATCCTGCATCCTGAGGGCCTCGCAGGAGTATCTGGAGGAATGGACTCTGGTAAGTCTAATCTTAACTACTTCTTCCCACCCCTCCCCACTTGCATCCCAAATCATACCCACACCCTCACCCCCACCCCCATCACACCAACTCCATGCAAATGGCTCACCATCACAACCCACCCATCCCAACACCAAGCCCTGCATGCGTCCACAAAGCATGGACACCCATCACCAAAGCATGCCCACTGCACACACACATCACCCCCACAAGCCACCCTCACAAAAGCCCCCACAAGGGAATGCCTGCACTTGGGTACACAGCGACCCACCAATTACACGAAATGCCACACACAGAAGCAATAACCATACCCTTATACCCCTGCAGGACCCGAACGCCACCACACCGCCACGGAGGGTCCAGAGATGTCCATCCCACCCCCAGAAGAGGCCCCCAGTGATGACAGCAGCTCTGTCTCCCTGGACCCAGATGACCAGCCCGGCCCATTGGGGACCTCGGGACAGTCGGTTCCCCACAGACAGCCACAGGCTACAGCAGACCTAACCCCCTCTGGGAACACCAGCACAGCTCCCACCCAGCGGGCCCATGCCTCTGTCTCCAGGACACGTCAATCAGCGGTGTGTCCGCCACTAAAGGGCACCCAGGTTAACCCACCACCCCAACAACAACAGGGACCTGGGGGCAGTGGTAGTGGGCACACCGTCCAGGGGACAGAGGCCCAGGAACACAGGGGAACTGGGAGGGCTGCTGTGCGACAGGGGGGGGACAGGCCCAGGGAACCCACTCTCCAAGAGGCCCTCTCCTCCATCATGGGAGCATACCACCACTCCCAGGAGACGATGGCGACGGTACTGGGCAGGATGCAGGAGATCCAGGCACTGCAGGAGGAACAGTACATGGGGTTGAGAGAGAAACTGAGGAACATTAGTTCCGCAATGGGGACCATCGTCGTGGCCCTTAACCAGATAGTCACCACATTGCGGGACCATGTGGCACCCCAAAAGGCCCCTGTCACTAGCCTAGACTAGGAACAGCCTACCACCTCCGCCGGCGCTAGTGGACAGGAGGCCCCGACACAACGAGAGGCCACCAGAACCCCACCTCCTGCAGAAGAACAACCACCCCGCAAGCGGAACCTGAGATCTCACAAGAAGACAGAGTAGGATGCCAAGACCCCCGCCAGCATAAGATACCCCCTGATGTCATCCCACTGTCCTACATTGTCACCCTGTCCAACCTCAAACTGCCCCTGCTCCATCCTTCCACAGGCATATGGACAATGCACCTGTGACACTGAGAACTGGACTCTGCCATGGACATTACTCCACCCCCACCCATCACCGTTTTACAATCATGTACCTAAATGTGGCACTTTAATTAAATCACTTATTTCACTCAAATAATCTGGAGTCTGCTTGTATTCTTAACAAATGTATTACACATAACGGTGCAAAAATGTTCAGTTACATTGTGATGACAACATACCACTGACATACGGCTGTAGTCCATGGGCAAACAAAGCAGAAGTCACGCAGTGGCGCATACAGCTCTGAAAAGGGAAAGTAAAGTCTCAAATCAGTGAACAGGAACTGGGTGGAAACACCGACAGTAGAGAGGCAGGAGGCTGTAAGTAAATGTAAAATGGGGTGGTTGATTCTTACCTGTGTGCTACTGAAAATACTGTTGTATCACTGTGTCCCTGGTGTCTGTGTCGTCCCCGTCGTCTTCCTCCTCTTCACTCTCCACAGGCTCCACAGCTGCTACAACACCACCATCTGGACCATCCTCCTGCAGAAAAGGCACCTGGCGTCGCAAAGCCAGATTGTGAAGCATACAGCAGGCCACGATGATCTGGCACACCTTCTTTGGTGAGTACATTAGGGATCTACCTGTCATATGCAGGCACCTGAACCTGGCCTTCAGGAGGCCGAAGGTTCTTTCTATGATCCTCCTAGTACGCCCATGGGCCTCATTGTACCGTTCCTCTGCCCTGGTCCGGGGATTCCTCACTGGGGTCAATAGCCAGGAGAGGTTGGGGTAACCAGAGTCCCCCAATAGCCACACACGATGTCTCTGTAACTGTTCCATCACATACGGGATGCTGCTATTTCGCATGATATACGCGTCATGCACTGACCCAGGGAACTTGGCATTTACATGGGAGATGTACTGGTCTGCCAAACAGACCACCTGGACATTCATCGAATGATAACTTTTTCTGTTCCTGTACACCTGTTCACTTTCTCTGGGGGGAACCAAAGCCACATGGGTCCCATCAATGGCACCAATGATGTTGGGGATATGTCCAAGGGCATAGAAATCACCCTTCACTGTAGCCAAATCCCCCACCTCAGGGAACACAATGTAGCTCCGCATGTATTTCATCAGGGCAGACAAAACTCTGGACAAAACCTTAGAAAACATAGGCTGAGACATCCCTGATGATATGGCCACTGTTGTTTGGAATGATCCACTTGCCAAAAAATGGAGTACTGACAGAACCTGCACCAGAGGGGGAATCCCTGTGGGTTGGCGGATGGGGGACATCAGGTTTGGCTCCAGCTGGGCACACAGTTCATGTATAGTGGCTCTGTCAAGCCTGTATGTCAGTATGATATGTCGTTCTTCCATTGTCGACAGGTCCACCAGCGGTCTGTACTCGGGAGGATTCGTCCTTCTCCTCGCAAGTCCCAGCGGACTGTGCCTAGGAAGGACAACATGGAGCACAAAGTCAAGCAACCCACAGGTACGTTCACACAGCTTGCACAGTACACGATTCGCTATGCATTGAATGGCTTGTATGAGTGGCAATGCAAGACCTAGGCCTGTGTGACGCAGTAGAAATAAAGCTATGTGGGCCCTTGAAATGGCGGCTGCCTGACCTGTGAAGTGTGACAATGGGATGTTAGGTCAATGCGCTGGCGTGGCACACCGTGGCGGTAGGCGGTCGAAGACCGCGGTTCAAAGCCGCATTGGTTAACATTGAACCCTATGGGTTTCATGAGCCAATGACGATGTGCGCCGGCGGTCGCGATATGCGCCGCCGCGGTATGCACCGCCGCTGGCGTGACCGCCAATTTCTAACTGCTTAATCACTCAAGACCTGATCATCCACAGGAGAGGACCTATACTGCAAGTGCTGCTGTGACCTCGGTCTGGGAGAGACAATGGCTGCTGCGACTGGGGAAAGGGCCCCTGCCTTCACATCTGAGAAATTGGAGAAACTTGTTGATGGGGTCCTCCCCCAGTATGCGCTACTCTACGGTCCTCCAGAACAACAGGTAAGTACACAGGGAGCACGTAGTATGGGCTATGCCTGTGTTGAGTCGGGTGGATGTAAGATGGTGGGGAGGGGAGCGAATGAGGAGTGCAACGCACAACAGATATGAGAGCATGTGCCACATGGCAAGGTTGGGGGGGGGGCCACTCACATCGACCATGCAGAAAAGTATTGATATTTCCTTTCCCACCCTGTACATGTCACATAGGTTAGCGTCCATCAGAAGATCGACATTTGGCGTGCCATCGCCAAGGACGTCCAGGCCCTGGGGGTCCACAACAGACGGGGCACCCACTGCCGAAAGAGGTGGGAGGACATCCGCCGCGGGAGCAGAAAGACCGCCGAGGCTCTGCTGGGGATGGCCTCCCAATGTAGGAGGGGTGCCAGCCGCCAATTGACCCCCCTGATGTCCCGGATCCTGGCGGTGGCCTACCCCGATTTGGATGGGCGCGTGAGGACATCACAGCAGACACAAGGGGGTGAGTATCAGCACATTCTGCTATCTTTGCGCGCAGTGGAGGTGTCTGGGTGGGGGAGGAGGGCTGTGGCTATCTCTAGGCCAGGGCGCTTTCTGTAGGCTAGGCCCCTCCGTTAGGCATGGCTCTGTGCCCCCGCCCCCCACCTCTGTAGGGTGCTATGTACAGCTATCCATGGTCCGGCCTCACCTACGTGTGCATTTGTCGTCCATAATCCTATAGGCCAAGTCACAATAATTGAGTAGTGTACCCCGAGTGTGCGGCGTAGTGCTGGGGGCTTCTGTGTCTGTCCTCTCCGACAACGGTGTTGCCAATGCATGCACTCAACCTGTCTTTATTTCTCCCCCCCCCCATTTTCTTTGTCTTCCTGTTCATGTGTGCATTAGCATCATCAGGTGGAGGAGAAGTGGCATCGGCGCACGAGGGAGCTGCATCTCACATGGGCCCGGAGGGCCATGCAACGGACTCCGAGTTCACCAGTTAGACGGAGGGCAAGGGGGGCTCCACAACGGGGACCCGTGGAGACGTCAGCGACACCGACACGTCCTCGGAAGGGAGCTCCCTTGCGGTGGCGGCAACATCCGTGCCCACCGCTACAACAGGTACAGCCGTGACCCAGCGCACCAGCTCCGCCCTCTCAGCAGCACCTCAGCATTCGGCCTGTGCCCGCTCGGCCAGGAAGCCGGCCATCTCCTTCGCCCCAGGCACCTCAGGCCCTGCCCCAGTTACCCCAGCTGCCCTCAGTGAGGAGGTCATTGACCTCCTGAGGACCATCATTGTTGGGCAGTCTACCCTTTTGAATGCCATCCAGGGTGTAGAAAGGGAGGTGCATCGGAGCAATGCATACCTGGAGGGACTTCATTCGGGTCAGGCTGCCCATCAGCGATCGTTCAACGCTCTGGCCTCAGCACTGACGGCAGCCATTGTCCCTGTCTCCAGCCTCCCTCTTCAAACTCCCTCCACCCAGTCCCAGTCCCCTGTTCCTCTGCCTATCCCATCCACACCATCAGACCAGCCTGCACACACCTCAACACCCAAAGGCAGCTCATCCAGACATAAGCACCACAGATCACACGAGCATTCACCCAAGCAACATCCAGATGCAGACATGCCAACAGTCACTACCTCCTCTGTGTCCCCCACCTCTTCGTCTCCCTCCTCCTTCCCTGTGATGTCTCCACTCGCACCTGCATGCACACCCCCATCAGCCAGTACGTCCATCACCAGCACACCCTCCAGACCAGTCCGCACACGTGCAGTCACTACCCCGACTGCCATTTACACGTCCCCTGTGTCCTCTCCCACTGTGTCTGTCACCCCCTCTTCCAAACCACACAAACGCAGGCAGCCACCCATCCAACACCCATCCACCTCACGACAGCCTCAGTCACAAGCACCTGCACCCAAAGACAGCACACTTGACTCTCCTACAACCACATCCTCTTCCTCCACTCCCATACCCACTGCACCTACCCTTCCCATTGCTCCTAAAAAGTTATTCCTCTCCAAAATTAACCTCTTTGCATCACCTGACCCACCCCCTCCATCTCGTAAGAGTCCAAACAGCACCTCAGCCACCACAAGCCCTGCACCTACTAGGACCATAGTTCAGGGCTATTGGAGTCCACCAGCTCCTAGGGCAGGAACATCGGCCAGCAGCAAGGGGACAGCCAGCCCACCCCCTGGGAAGAGGACCAAAAAAGCAAAGGGCCGGCGCGACAAGCCTGAGACGGCTGCCACCAAGGACAGTAGCCTTACCCCGTCACCTGGCACATCAACAAAGGGAGGCAAGGGCCCCAGAGATTCAGCGAAGGAGGGCAAGGGCAGCATGGCGGACAAGTCAGGCAGCAGGCGAGCTGGCCAGGAGGGCCCCACCAGCCCCATTCCAGGGGTGACGGAGGACACCCACGGGCCCAGAACTCCATCACAGGAGGGCCCCGCAACCGAAAGGTCGGATGGCGACTGAGCGGGAAGTATTGGCCAGGTCTGGTTCCCTAGAAACACAAGACAAGCACCACTGAACAGGGGCCGCCGTGAGAAGCACCGCTGAACAGGGACTGCCGTGAGAAGCACCGCTGAACAGGGGCCGCCAAGACAAGCCCCGCTGAACAGGGCCCCGCCAAGACAAGCACCGCTGAACAGGGGCCGCCAAGACAAGCCCCGCTGAACAGGGCCCCGCCAAGACAAGCACCGCTGAACAGGGCCCGCCAAGACAAGCACCGCTGAACAGGGCCCCGCCAAGACAAGCACCGCTGAACAGGGCCCCGCCGTGAGAAGCACCGCTGAACAGGGGCTGCCAAGACAAGCACCGCTGAACAGGGCCCCGCCCAGACAAGCACCGCTGAACAGGGGCCGCCAAGACAAGCACCGCTGAACAGGGGCCGCCAAGACAAGCACCGCTGAACAGGGCCCCGCCGTGAGAAGCACCGCTGAACAGGGGCCACCAAGACAAGCCCCGCTGAACAGGGCCCCGCCAAGACAAGCACCGCTGAACAGGGCCCCGCCGTGAGAAGCACCGCTCCGCTGGGCCCTTCCTGTCAAACACCGCTCCGCTGGGCCCTTCATCTCAAGCACGCTCCGCTGGGCCCTTCATCTCAAGCACCGCTCCGCTGGGCACCGCCATCTCTGAACTGCTCTGCTGGACCCTTCCTGTCATACACCGCTCCGCTGGGCCCTTCATCTAAAGCACCGCTCCGCTGGGCCCTTCATCTCAAGCACCGCTCCGCTGGGCCCTTCATCTCAAGCACCGCTCCGCTGGGCACCGCAGTCTCTGAACTGCTCTGCTGGGCCCTTCCTGTCAGGCACCGCTGGCCTATTGGCAGTGCCGGTTCTGTGTCGAGCAGGGCTTCACGAAGCACTCGGGCCACCATGCCTCCTCCATGACCAGTGGAGTCTGTAACCAACCTGATGGACTGTGGCTTTGCACTTCCCAAGATACAGCAGTGGGCAAGCCACCAACTGTAGAGACTTGAGAGACTGTGGCTTTGCACTCCCCAGGATGGTACAGTGGGCAAGCCACCCACTGTAGAGACTTGAGAGACTGTGGCTTTGCACTCCCCAGGATGGTACAGTGGGCAAGCCACCCACTGTAGAGACTTGAGAGACTGTGGCTTTTCACTCCCCAGGATGGAACAGTGGGCAAGCCACCCACTGTAGAGACTTGAGAGACTGTGGCTTTGCACTCCCCAGGATGGTACAGTGGCCATGGAGGCCCCTCGTGCATCTGGCGTCGTGGACTCATGTGGCTGAGGTGCCCCCCCTTCCCTTCCCCCTGAGGTGCCTGTAGTTTTATCATCTGATGCCCCAGCTGTGTTCTCTCCAATGGTGTCTGGTCTTGTGTGTGGGCTTTGCCCATGTGTTTGTGCACATTGGCCCACGAACAATGGAACTTTGGCAAAATGTGCAGGACTTATAGCCTATATATATATTTTTAACTATGTTCTTTATTTAATATGTATATTTCATCTTTCATAATTCACATTACTTCATTTGAGCTATAATATACTTCTATTTTAATGATCATTTTATTTTGTCTTTGCATTATTCCGGGGGGATTGGGGGTGTCACTCTGACTTGTTGCTCTGCATTGGTGTGTAGGTATTTGGGGTGGGGGGGTGGGTGTATCGCGTATGTGTGTGCCCGTGACCTTTTCTCCTCCCCCCTCCCCTGTGTCGTAGGTGCAGTACTCACCGTTGTCGTCTGCGCCGGCGTTCGTGCTCCTGGTAGAAGAGCAGGTAGACAATAGCTGGTAGGATGTTTAATTCGGGTTCCATGCTGTCCAGATTCCTCGTGGAGTGTATAGAGGTGAGCGTTTTCCCGTTCGTAGTCTGTTTCCGCCGTGTTTTTATAGGCGGGGCTCCCGCCCCGGAAAAGGTGGCGGATTGGTGAGTTGTGATTGGGTGGGCGGTACATTGTCTGCCGCCTGCCTGTTGGCGGTGACCGCCGCGCTGTTTGTTTGTCCCGCCATGGCGGTCGGAGTGTTAAAGTGGCGGGCTGTGTTGGCGGTTCCCGCCAGGGTCAGAATTCCATTTTTTTGACCGCCTGCCTGTTGGCGGGTTGGCCGCTGCTTTAACACCGACCGCCAGGGTTGGAATGACCCCCTAGGTCTTCTTTGTCGGTGCCCCACAGCGGTTCCTGGTTATCATCTGTGTTTTTTCTAGTTCCCAATGTACATTCTGTTCTTTCTTCTTCCTCTGTTTCTTCCTCTGCCCCTGCCCCGGCCTCTTCCTAAAAAATGATTGAATGGTACCTGTGGGCAGGGTTGGAAGAAGGGGTATGGAAGTTGGTGCCACATAGGATATTGAGGATAAGAGAACGTCAGTACTATATTCATTTGTGTAAATTTGTGGTTTGGGTTCTTCTTCCGCTCCTAATCACTGCTCTAACCATGTGAGATAGAGATGTGGTAATAGGTGCGTGGTTTTTGAGGAGGGTTTCCTGACTCATCTGAAGGTGATAATTGTCTTTTGTGTAGGGGTATGCTTTCTCCCTACTGAATTTCTTAATAACCTTCTGTAATTTAGTAATCTTCTGATGGGTGAGGTGTTCCTTATTTTCATTAAGTTCTGAATTATTGTATAGGACATACCCTAGGGGTGACATATGTGTATTAAAAAGGAAGGCTTTGGCCTGGTAAAAGGTTGATATTGTCAGGTAGATCAAAATAGCAGTTTAAACTGCACACACAGACTGCAATGGGAGACCTGATACATGCTGATAGAGGCTTCTTGAATGGGAGCCTCAATAAGTGCTGCAGGCCCACTAGCAGCATTTAATATAAAGGCCCTGGGTACATGTAGTACCACTTTACTAGGGACTTACAAGTAAATTAAGGGGCATATTTATACTCTGTTTGTGCCGGATTTGAGTAATTGTTTTTTACGCAAATCTGGTGCAAACTTAACTCCATATTTATACTTTGGTGCTAGACCCGTCTAGCGTCAAAGCTTTGGAGTGTGCGTCATATTTTGGACATGGAAACCTACCTTGCGCTAATGAGATGCAGGGTAGGCGTTCCTGTGCAAATAATGACTCTAAGGCGTTTGCACCTTATTTATCCTCCCGCGCAAAAATTAAGCACGGGATGAGGTGGGCTTTAAAAAATGGCGCCAAGCCTGATTAGCGCCATTTTTTAACACCTCGGTCAGGGCAGGCGTTAGGGAACCTGTGGGCTAATTTCCATGGTGGGAGACCATGGAAGCAGTCCACAGGTGCCCTTCCCTGCAACCAGGGACACCCCCTGCCACCCTCGCCCACCCATGGATGGAATGACCCATCGCTGGTAAGTCCAGGTAAGTATTTTCTTTTTTCTTTTTTAAGTGGTATAAGGGGGCCTAACTTTGGCCCCCGTACATGGCACTGTGCCCAATGTCCATGCCCAGGGGACATAAGTCCCCTGGGCATAGCTATTCAGCAGGGGGGCATGATTCCTGTCTTTGCTAAGACAGGAGTCATTTCCATGGGTGTTGTGCGTCAAAAAATTACGCTAGTCAGGTTAGCGTTAATATTTTTGATGCTAACCTGACTTGCACCATTCTTTAACGCACAACCCGCATTCTTACCTATGCCTCCACTGCCTGGTTAGCACCATTTATTTTGACGCTAATCAGGCTGCAGTGCCGGCTAGTGTCATTCCTTAAATATCATGCCCAGCTGGCGCGTGGGAATGGCGGTAGACGGCGTTAATCTTTTTGATGCAAACCTGCGCTAGCGTAGGTTTGCGTCAAAAACTATAAATATGGGCCTAAGTTTGCTAATTCAATGTAAGCCAATTTTACTGTTTAAGGGAGAGACTCAAACTCTAGCACTAGTTAGCAGTGTTAAGGTGTGCGGTGTCCTAAAAACCAGTAAAAACAGCTACAGAACACAGGAGGATAACGGCAAAAAGTTTGAAGAATACCCTCCGAGAGAGCCAAGTGGACATTAGGAAAACCTCAGAACATCCCAACAAAGTCAGAATAAATATGTATTGCAGTGTCAGGGTACATAATAAAAGAGTAAAAGAGAGGGTAGGAGGTAAACACACAGATTATGCAATGGAAAACACTAACCCGGATGATTTGACCAGGATGTCACTCGATCATCATTAGCATGGGTCTCGTCTTCTAAATTGACATATTTGAATAGCTCCAGTTACCCTATAAAGTGCGAAGATGAAAACGTGACACAGACAAAGAAAGAGAGGCAAGACAACAGAGTGAAGAAACAGACAACTGAGAGCGGGAACATGGCATCCGTTTCTTTAATGATAGCTACATATGAAAAATATTTCAACCCCAAAACAAAGTATGATATATTTTGTGGCCCTGGGTCAAGTTTTAAGGAAGATACAGTACAAAAGCCACTCAAATGGCTTGTCAAAATCTTCAATTCAGGTATGTAACAGTTTTTATCAGCCGTCTTCTTTTGTGCGTCTTCTTATTTCAGGAGCTATCTATTGAATTATATGAGCGCAACTCAGAGAACTAGTGGTTTTATGTTAATGTAAAAAAATACAAGATAGCGTTTTACCTTGTTTTTGTGTGTGTTCTCCAGCGTAATTATGGCAAACTGTCCGGTGGTAAATTTGGCATCATTTTTTGCCATCAGGTGATGCCGCTTTTCTGCATCACTGATATGGAAACACTACATAAGATGAAGCAGGTGTAAATCGAAGCTTCGAAGTTCATCAGGTAGTAAAAAGTGCAGTTCCCATGTCTTTTTACTGCTTATACTGTAAAACCTTCTAAATGTTTTTCGACATCGGGGAACAAGCTCGAGTTCTATTAGTGAATGTTCAAAACAGATCAAACAATGCTTTACTGAGGACATTTTTGTATCATGATAATTTGATTGTATTGTTTAGTTTAATGTATTATGGTGAGTAAAATAATAACACTGCCTACCATAAAGTGAAACATTATATTATCGTAACTTATCTGAAACTCATTTTCGTTATAGAGCTGCAGTCTGAAATCCAGTCCTCCAGCTCCCGGCCATCTGTAGGAGGTCCCTCGTTGAATTATCATTTTCTGAGCCAGGCCTATTGATATTAAAAGTGCTCATTGACCTCAATAGAGGAAAACAATGTTAGGGGACACAGGGGCCATGCTAGAAAATTTCACAGAAATAATTGTGTTACTTACAGGCACAAGACAGAATCTCAGCAAAACATGCTGATCTTTCCTTGCTTCTGTGAATAGTTATCGTACCAATGAGTTTATTTGTTCACTATTTAAACTCCTGGGACAATACATAAAATATACTCTTTGTCTAGCCAGATTGAATGCATGTAGACGAAAGGTCTACCCAGCTGTTAGCAGTAAAGACAGGTAAAGTCCAAAAAATCAATTTAGAATATAAAAATCGTGAATCATACTCATTAATTTCACTGAAGCAAACAAAGGTTAAAGTGGCCTTATATTTATTTTTGGTAATAATATCTTAGAAAACCTACAGATTAGTAGTGGTGTTCCAAACACATGGTATGGCTCTGAACAGGTCTACCACAAAATATTAATAATTGTGTTACAAAATCTAAATCTTGTGCTGGAATTAAAGCCACAGATCATCATTGATCTCACACTGCCAAACCAGTGTGGAAAGCCTACAACAGTGGGGTCGCACTGGAAAAAGCGTCCGGCCGCACGGTTTCTGACAAGTAACTTTTGACCTTGGGCCAGGTAAGGGAGCTGGATTTGGATACAGGCCATGGATGGGATTTCAAAGTGTTTCCTGATACAATGCGATGTTGTCGAACACAAAGCAGCCTGTGATAATCTTACCACTTCCCACAAGAACAGGACCACAACTCATGCGAGATACAAGCCTCTGAATAGTTACATCAAGATACCAAAAGCCTTCACTAGTATGCCTTCTATTTGTGTGTGTCCTATGCTGCACTTTATTTGAGGTACACTGATGGCCCAGGAGAAGGAAGTCCGATGGTGAGGGCATAGCGGATATTCAGAATCAACTGTGTGCAGATGAAAATGCTTGGTGTGTTTGTAAAATATGGAGAGCTTCCATCAGTGCCCATCATGGGTGTGAAGACTTATTTTTTGCAAATGTATGTGTATCGGTCAAACACGCACATTGAACCCAAAACTCATTTTACTTACTAAGTAGCCTATTTACAAGAAAGTGGGGCATCGGTACTGATGCGCCACATTTCTTGCGCGTGTCCCTGCCCACCTAACAACACCATGGTTGCACCATATTTACAATACGCACTCCAAAGAGATCGTTAGGACAATAGTGTCAAAATTGTTGGCGCTATTGTGACACTTTGCTGCACTAGCATTAAAAGTTTAGTGCTGAGGGGCGCTTTGGAGCTCAGGGGCACTCCCACACCACTGTATCATGGTAATGGGAAATAATGTAAGGTAATGATGTTACCGTGTGCTTTTATGTAGTTTCTCCAATGCGATTATGGACAGGTTTTGATGGTACCAATGACAGCAGTTTTTCCATGCCACGACGTGGCTGTAGAGGATCACTGATGAGGAAAACCACATGAGGAAAAGTGGTTGTAAAGCTTATCTTTAAGGATGCACAGACTGTAACAGCTGCAGTTACCATATAAGTGTCCTTTCCTGCACAAAAACAATCATCCCTGCAATGCAGACACCCTTGCACCATGGTACAAGTGTGCCTGAGTTGGCGTGTGGCAGCCAATTGTGCACCAGCACAAGGAAAAGGACAGGAATGTGCTGCATCTTGTAGATTCGGTGCATTCTTGCCCTTTTTTATTTATGCAGAGCAGCACTGCAAGAAGGCTAGCGGCACTGCCCTTTGTCAAATGAATGTAAATATGCTCAGTAAGTGAAACATTATTTAGCTTTAACATACTTTCACCTCATGTTTTTTTTAATGAGCTGCAGTATTTCTTCTGCCCTCCAGCTCCGGATCTTCTGTAGGAGGTACCTCTTTTTACTCTCCTTCTCTTTCCCAGTCTTTCCCAGTCTTGTTGACATTAATAGTGCCTATTGAAGTCAATAGTGGTGAACAGTTTTTGTGTGGCAGAGGGATCATGTGTAAAGATTTCACAGAGATATCTGTGTTACTTACAACCAGAATTTGAAATCCCAGGAGAGCTTGCTCATCTTTCCTCAATTCTGCAGGCATACCAGTGGGATCATTTTTCATCATTAAAGACCTGGTAAATTACATAAATGTTAGAAATTGGGTTTCTGGTTGGTATGCACCCTGTCCAAGCAGGAACCACAATCCTTGTCAGGGTACGTCACCAACACACCCTAAACTAACCTGTACTCAGCCCCTGGTAGTTTGGCACAGAGCAATCAGGCTTAATGTAACAGGCAATGTGTTAAGTATTTGTGCAATACTTCAAATAGTAAAACAATGAAAACACCACAGAAAACGATACCACAGCTAGTTAGAGAAAGGGAAGTTTGAACTTGATTTAATGAGCAAAACAAGACTGAAATGACACAAATCAATTAAGTAGAACCGCAATTACATATTTTAAAAGAATAATCTGAAATGTAGTGCATTGAAGGGTAAAGTGCAAACCAGGGCCATCTGGTCTTGCTAGACTAGGTCAAATCTGAAAGTTCAAGCCAATTGTGATGGAGCGCAGTACCTTGTTTGAGCCAACGAATTCTATGCAAAACTAACTCCATATTTATACTTTGGCGCTAGACCCGTCTAGGTCACCTGCACTGGCCATTAGGGTGGTGGACATTACTCCTGACATTTTTAAGACAGGAGTCATGTGGAATGGATGGTTTGGCATCAGAAATTGATGCTAGGCAGGTTGGAGTCATTTTGTTTTACTCTAACCTGCATACCATAATTTTTTGGTGCAAAACCCCCTTCTTCTATACCGTCAGCCCTACCCGGCTAACATCATTTTGTTTTACGCTAGCCTACCATTTGCACCGGCTTGCACCATTCCATAAATATGGTGCCCGGCTGGTTCTCAGAAATGGTGAAAGCCGGTTCTAAACTTTTTGGTGCAAAACTGCGTTAGTGCAGTTTTGCACCAAAAAGTATAAATCAGGGCCTTAATTCTTGTAACAGCAAGGCGTTGGTGGAGATGCAGCGATTCTGAGCGAGGTAACTGCATTGGTGCTGGGATTCATATTGAAGCTGTACTTTATACCCACTTCCAAGGGCCCAGGACTGGAGAGGCAGCACTTGGCAGGGCAAGACTCACAGATGGCAGGGTCCAGGTGCTGTAGCAGGGGAGTTGAAAGTCTTTTGAGTCCCTGAGACTTCGGAAAACAGGAGATCAGTCAAGTGCCACTTAGAGTCACTCTGGGAGTTGGGTTCAAGTAATGTTGGTCCAATCTTTATCACCCAAGCAAGGAGGGCAGCTGGAGGCAAGTCAGCACAGCAAAAAAAACAGTTCTTCCAGAGCAGCAGCTCAGAAAAGTTGCAGTTCTTCAGCAGCAAAGCAGTCCTCCTGCTTACTATCCTCAAATCCAAAAGTGTACTGGGTTTGTAGGGCCAGAAGTCCAGTTCTTATACCCAGTGGTGCCTCTGAAGTAGGGGAGACTTCAAAGAAAAGCTTTGAAGTGCACAGATGTCCTCCATTCCTGCCCTTGCTCCAGACCCATTGCAGAGGGTTGAGCAGTCCTCTGTGTGGGGACATGACACAGTCGATTCAGGTGTAAGTGTGACGCTTTGTCCATCTCCTCCCTTCCATTCTGTCCAGGATGGCCCATCAGTCACACCTGAGTTCTCTTTGTGTGCAACTGTCTAGTGGGAATTCAAGCTGTCACCCAACTCAGACTTACATTGGAGGCAGGCTGCAGGCGGCCAGGACTAAGATTAGGAAAATGGCAATTTTCTAAAAGTTGCATTTTCAGAATTGTAACAATACATCCAACTGTACCATTAAAGAGGATTCATTGTTATAAACAGGAATAATAGCTTGTTAAATGTAACAAGAAATCACCAGTGATATCCTATGACAGGGGTAAGCCTCACTGTAGTGACAAATGAACTTGTGAGGCTTTCACTATTAGGAAATGTTAATTTTAAAATGATAGGTCTTGCCACTTAATTACATAGCACCCTACCTTGTGAGCTACGTAGGACATTCCTAAGGGTGACCTATATGTAATAAAAGGGTAGTTTAAGGATTGCCAAGGAGTTTAAAATGACAAGGTGACAAGGCAGTGTAACACTTCACTCAAGCTGCAAAGGCAGATGTTGAACATGTTTTAAAGTACTACTTAAGTGGGTGGTGCAAGTAGTGCTGCAGGCCCACTAGTAGCATTTAATTTACAGGCCCTGGAGTCATGTAGTGTATTTTACTAGGGACCCATAAGTAAAATAAATACACCAATCGGGTATGCACAAATCAAACCATGTTTTAGGGAGACATCCCAAGCACTTTAGCACTGGTTAGCAGTGGTAAAGTAAACAGAGTCCTAAGGCCGGTAAAAACAAATTGAGCAAAATTGGAGGCAAGCAGATAAAATGTTTGGGGGAAGTCCACCCTAAGGCTGTCAGTTCTATCAATACGATACGCTCTTTGTATGGACGACTTGCAGCTCACAGACTGAATAACAGTCGTCTTGTGTTTAAGAGGGAAAAGGCACAGGCTGGGTGTTTGTTCTGTGGCAATTATTTGTATAATCTATTTTATCGGATGCTCTGATGTCATATTGTTGAATTGCTGCTTTTCTTCCTCTTCTCCTTCCTTGCCCCACTACTTACTCTAGATGTGACTGTACCCATTCACAATCTTCCTTCCTCTGCTTTCAATCTGTATTCTATTTCTATGTTTGTGTGAAGGAACTACTCATAAATTCACTCACTTCTCACAACACTTTTTTTAAAATGTATTTTATTGATTTTTCAAATAAAAGCAATAACAAACATTATACTTCCCTCGTGCCCTCCCCCCTTGTTCGCTCCCAGCTTTTAACTTATCTTTCCTCAAGTGACACTGCCTTTCCAGATATTAAACCTGACCTGATTCAGTTGTCTGTGCATTCATGTGAAAGGGTCTTCGTCGGTATCTAATTCAGAAGCTGCATGCGAGTTATCTGAGGTTGTTTTATCTGGATATCTGAGACAATCTAATAGTGTGTCCCACTGTCTCGCTATGTCTCTTGACCCACACCCCATGCTACCTCCTGATGTAGTATGTTCCCCTCTGCTTCTGCCCATCTTATCACTGCATTCTGCCACCTTTGTATGTGAGGGCCCCTAGCGTCCTTCCAGTGTAACGTGATTTCTCTTTTAGCCAGAATTAATTCCAGGTCAATATATTTATTGGTTGTTTTTTTAACATGAGGGCGGGAAAAATCTCCTAACAGTGCTGCTAAGGGGAACAGTCCCAGCTCCCTGCCTGTAACTGCAGATAGCTTCCTAAACACCTCTTCCCAGTAGGGCACAATTGTCGGACAGTAACATAACATGTGTTCTAATCCTGCTTCTGGATCTGATCAGCAGGGGCAACCTCTGGTAGCATTCATTTGTGCTATTTTATGGGGGTAAGATATGCTCTGTGATAAAAATAGAGATTAATCATTTTGAAGCGAGCATTCCTTGTCACTGAGTGAATGTATGTAATGATTCTGACCCATCTCTGTTCGTCTATGGATGTCCCCAAATTCGCCTGCCAAGTCTGACGGAGTTTATCAAAGGGAGTGGGGATATCTTTATGTAAAGCCCTGTAAATGGCTGATATCGCACCTCTCTCCCCTCCCTGTGAACGAATAATTTGGCAGCCCTCATGTATAATCGGCTCATGAGAACCTAATTTCCATGATCTCTGTATGATCCTGATCATTGCATTGCATAATAGAAACAGTCCTGGGGGGACATCAAATCGCTCCTTCAGCTCCACAAAAGTGTGCAATTCTCCATTGTGAAACAGATTCCCAAGCACTGTAATATTATATGTAGCTAATTTCTTGATCCCAGCTAGGGCCCGCCCCCCGGCAAGTGCATCAAACCTTCTATTGTTATTTCCGGTGCATATGGGAATGCTGTTCATGTGTGTCGCAGGTCACGTTTCCAACACACCCGCACAGTATGCAACACCTGTGGGAGCTGCTCACGTCTCCCTCTCGGGTTCAGTACCACATTCAGGATGCCGTGCAGTGACCCATATGGGCTATGTAGTGTGTCCCGTTCCATTTGTTCTTCATGTAGAGATCTTGCCAGCCATTGTATCTGACCTGCCCAATAATAAATCTCTATATTTGGTGCAGCTAGTCCCCCCTCTGTGGTAGGTTTCTGAAGAGTGCCTAAAGCCAGTCTGTGCCTGCCTGATCCCCATATGAAACTAGTTATCAACGTGTTAATGTCTTTGAATACCGACTTAGGGACAACCAGTGGGAGAGTAGAGTAATAGTACAACAATCTGGGTACCATTACCATTTTTATCAGTGCCACCCTCCCCATAACCGGCAATGGAGGCATTCTCCAAAATTGCATGTCGCTCCTCAATTTTCTTCTTGCCCAGTGTATGTTCCCCTCTAGCAAATCTTCAGCCATATGATATATGTTGACATCCAGGGATTGGAATGTAGTAGGGGTCCAATAAAGCCCTCGAGTGTCACTGATTCTCGGGGCCCCTTCCACCACAGGAAAGATGGAGGATTTCTGCCAATTGATCAGTAAACCTGATGCACCCCCAAAGCGTTCTAACATAGTCATCGCTCCTAGAAGACCAGCGTCTATGTCCTTCCAGAAAATCAGAATGTCGTCCGTGTAAAATGCTATGTGATGTTCTTGCGCTCCCACCCGGAGTCCTTTAAAATACATTCCCGATGTTGCCATTCGGGCAAGTGGTTCCACCGCTATTGCAAAGAGCATAGGCGACTGGGGACAACCCTGTCTAGTGCCCCTTCCAATTTGGTATGGCTCTGATATAGTCCTGCCTGCACGTATTTGTGCCGTGGGATTCGTGTATAGCAGCTTCGTCCAACGGATAAAGTCTTGCCCTAATCCCAATCTCAACATTACCTTCTCCAAGAAATCCCATCTAAGGCTGTCAAAGGCCTTTTCAATATCCTCTGCTATAATGGCCGCCTTCCGTAAGGCTGGCGATGTAGAGTGTAGAATCGAAACCAGTTGCCTTATGTTCTGTGCTGCACTACGCTTGGGGATAAACCCAGATTGGTCTTTGTGGATTAGTGTCATCATATGGGGCAGGAGTCGGGCAACTAGTATTCAGATTAATATTTTATAGTCCATGTTAAGCATGGATAAGGGGCGATATGAGCGCACATACCCCGCCAGCCTGTCAGGTTTCAGTAGTGGTATCATTACTGCTTCATTCGTGAACTGCGGTAGCAATCCCTTCTCCAATGCCTCGGTGTAGAGGGTGCATAGAAGTGGGGACAGTCGGTCTATGTATACTCTATAAAACTCCATAGGGAGTTCATCAGCTCCAGGCACCCTACCTCTTGCCATATTTTTCACTGCAGCTTTAATATCTGCATTCGAAATTGGTTCTGCCAGGGCCAGTCTGTCCTCTTCCCTCAGTTGTGGGAGGCCAAGGTCATCCAAATCCTTTAATTGGGCGGAGATTAGAGCCTCCCCCGGTGGGGCATATAATTGAGAGTAATAGCTAGTAAACCTGGTGTTTATATCATTCTGCCCATATAAACAGCAATCTGCAGCGTCTTCAATCCCCAGTATCAAGGCCTGAGGTCTCTGAGGAGACGCAAGCCATGCCAACAGTGATTCTGCCTTATCTCCTACTGTGTGCTGTCTAGATATATATTTCTTGTAATCAAAACGGCTCAACTGTTTTTGTGCCATTGCAATTTTTACTTTGATATCTGTGAGAAGGGAGGCTAGGCCTGGGTTATTAACTCTGCAATGTTCAACGTCTCTAAGGGAGTCTCCATATTTTTGAATCTCTTGTTCTAGGGACCTACGAACCCCTATGTTTTCCGCTATACACTTACCCCTAATGACTTTTTTGAGCATCTCACACTCAATCGCTCTAGAGGACGCAGTTCCAGTGTTAATATAAAAAAAATCTCTTATTGCAGCCGATATCAAAAGTTTAAATACATTGTATTCAAGCATTTCTGCTCTAAGACGCCACTTGGGTATACACGGCTTTTCTCTGTGCCATGTTGGTGACAACAACAGGGGATTATGATCTGAGATTGTGCGGCATAGATACTCCGCTGCTTCCACTACACTCAGTATCTCAGGGGAAGCAAGGAATGCGTCCAGTCGTATGTGTAGGTCGTGTAGTGTGGAATGAAAGAATAGTCTGAGGATGTCGGATGGAGGTGCCTCCAACTATCAACAAATCAATAAACAGTCTAGCTATTTTAGTGGTGTGGGAACGCGGTGGGGGGGTGTGACCTGTCCAACTCAGGGTCTGCAATACAGTTAAAGTCTCCCCCTATCAGAGTTGTCCATGTGAAATAGGGTCCCAGTTGTCGGGAGAGCGCTGTAAGAAAAGATCCCTGGTCCTGGTTTGGTGCATAAATGCCCCTAGTTTAATATCTCTACCTTCTAGTCTCCCAGCTACCAAGACATATCTCCCTTCCTTATCTATGTATTTGTGCGTCTTTTGGAAGGGCACCACAGGACAAACCCATATTAATACTCCTCTAGCAAAGGCAGAGTAAGTTGTCGCATATATTTAGCCACACCACCTCTTCGCAAGGGACCTGACCTCCTGTTCCAAAAGGTGTGTTTCCTGTATTATAGCTATGTGGACTCCTCGCCTTTTTAGGTGATTGTAAACCTTATACCTTTTACACATACTGTTCAGGCCTCTTACATTCCAGGTAATTATTTTGTAAGCGAAGGAAGAATCCATAATGCATAGGTGTGGAAAGTTATGTCGATCTCACCCCCCATAGCAGTGTGGGGTTTAGCCTCAAAAATGGACTCATCATAGTCCTAAGTACTACAAATTACACTGTGCTGGGAGAAAACAATCTGTAACCCAAAGAACTAAAACCCTTAACCTCCCAACTTCCTCCCCCCAGGACCGGCATCTAAAACTATCCCCATCCAAACTGTTAAAGTAATAGCTAATATTAAGTAGGTAGAGCAACACATCAAAGAACAAGAGCCCGCATCCCAGCGTGCCCGATAAGACTTCGATATTTCTATGCAGCAGCCCCTGTTTCTATCACAGATCATTATGTTATGCAGTCAGGAGGAAGATCCATAATCCTTGGAATCCCACAGCGAGCCTCCCCGAGCCATCCTTAGTCTTCTCTCTTTAAGGAGCCACAAACCGCTTGCAAGTCAACTGTCACTGCGCAGGAGAGCAAGCTGCTGCCTTTCGACTGCGTGGTTAGAGTAACCAATACCATTAACACCAACTTATATGGAACTCAAATAAGATCCTCCGAGGATCTCGGGGTCACTATAGGCATACTGACAGAAGTCTCTTGAGATGAAACGGATGCACTACTAAAATTGGAATCATGGTCCAAAAGGGCCCCGGAAGATGGAGTCAAAGTAGGATTTCCCCCACTCATAACCGCTGCAACGTCTATTGCCTCTCGCATCTCCTGCCACACTTGTTCATTGCCTGCCGGACTTGTTGCGCCTCTTGCTGGATGTTTGGGTCGTTCCCCGCCGTGCATCGGTGGCCGATAGGTCTAGTGTTTCTAACCAGTCCCATACCATCTGGAGTGAAGTGAAGAAGTGGGTCTTATCGCTATATGATACTCTCAGCTTAGCCGGGAAGAGCATAGCGTATTGAATTCCACGATCACAGAGCTTTCTTTTGGAATCCTTGAAAGAGACTTGTTTTTTTGCATTTCCCTGGAGAAGTTCGGGAAGATCATTATCTGTTGGTTCCCCAGCTTAATTTCACCCTTCAGTCTTGCTTGCACCAGGATAAAATCTCTGTCTTTGAAATGGAGCAGTTTGGCTACGATTGGGCGAGGTCTTGCCCCCGGGGGAGGAGGTCTATTCAGCACCCTGTGGGCTCTTTCAATAGCGAAGAAAGGGGACAAGCCCTCTGGAGCCACTTCTTCTCTTATCCATTTCTCCTGGAAAATCTCCACATTCATCGCCCCTTGTTGTACCTTTTCTAAAAGACCCACCAGTTGGATATTACTTCTACAAGCACGGTTTTCGGCGTCCTCTACTCTGGTTTCCAGCGTCTTTACTCTGGAGGTGAGAGCTGTCAGGTCTGCTGAGAGAGCTTTATGGCCTGGGGCCAGTTGTTCAAGGGTTTTTTCATTGGAGACCACTCTTTCTGTTAGTCTACAATAGTCGTCTCTAAGCAGGGAGAGATCCACTGTCAGAGTGTCTATCTTGTGTTTAAAGGCCTCTCAGGAGGCTTCGATCGCTTGGAGGATAGTGTCCAGTGTGGTCTAAGGGGCTGGTACCCTGCTGCTCGTTTCTATGTTAGTGGTGTGCCCAGGTTGCATAGTAGCTCCCACACTATCCAATTCCTAGCCCTCTCTCCTTTTTGATTTGCCCATCTTATTGGAAGTTATCTCCCCGTCTCTTTTGGGAACGAAGCATAGCCAACCACAGCAGGACGTTCTTACTTTTATTATTCCAGGAGATAGGCCATCCAGCCCCAGCTACGGCCCGCTTGTACCTCCAGAAATCTTGGGGGGGGAATCAGCCCATATGGAGCAAATCCTTCTTTCTTAGTTCTGGGGCCCTACACTGGGTGTGATGCAGCCCAATAGATCCGTGGTCTTATATGGCTATGCTTCTCTCCGCTATCACCTTAAAAAAAGGACTCGCCGTTGCTTGTTTTGCCCTTAACTCCTGGGCCCCTGAAAGCCTGACCATTTACGTCTCCTGCAGTGCCCTGTGATAATGTTCCATGCGCCAAAAGGCTATCCCAGCCCAATGGGGTCGCAGCCACACCCCAATCACTTGCCACTGGGGGGGCCGGAGAGCACACATTGCGTCTTGCTTCACTGCTCCGGATCCGCTGGGGACAGACGCACCACAATGGTTCGATCCCTCCATTCCAGAAGGCTCAAGCGCAGCTTCCACTCACCTCAATGTCTGTCAGTGGCGCACAGGAGTACTCGGAGGGGGGTGCGGTCGTCCCCACCAAACCCAGCCTCAAGGCCTTGCATTCAATGGCATGCCCGTCTCGTGCACAACTTCATTCTGTGCTCTCCCGCACATCGCGTTCCCATGGCTTCTTCTCGCTGTGTCCACCATCTTGGCTCGCATCGGTCCAACTGCCAAGGATCCCACTCGGTGCTGCAGCATCTCCCCGACCTCTGAGAAGTGTGGTCGATGGTGCCCCGCAGCTCTGTGATCTCCGACACTGCCCAGAACCACTTTGGTGCAGCTATGTCAACAGGATATTTAGGGCCGGCCGACGGCCGCTGGGAGCTCCGCGCTAGGCTTGTGGCTTCATTGGCCACAGGCCACGCCCCCACTTCTCACAACACTTACTGTTTCTTCCTGTGCCCTTACCTTCCTGAAGAGGACTGTATTTTTCCTAAGTTTAACAATGGTTACTCAGTTATTAGGGGCTACCTAAACTCCAAGGCAGACTCACTCAGCTGGATCTTTCCATCTTCCCAAAATTCTGTCCTAAACTCTCTCATCTTGCAGACACATTCAGGAGGAGGGAAGTCAATCTGATGGAATTGTTTGTGATGTGGCAAAACTCCCAACTTCCCTTATTCCTGTCCAGATACTAAGGTCTGCTGAGATGAGTCATTTAAACATTCCCTCACACTCCCCTGATTCCCAGGTTCCTGGTGAGACTTCAGAGGGAGTCAGTTGAACTTATCCTAGCACTTCCCTTTTGGACAAGCAGAACATGGTTTCCCCTCCTGCGACATCTGGAGGTATAGCAGGAGTGAATTCTTCACTCTCTCCTTCTCACCTATCATATTCTTTCCCACCTCCGTACACCTTAGCAGATTTAAGACTATTGGTCTGGAGAGTGAGAGGGAGGGATTTATGAAGAAGGGTATATCCCTCTCTATCTCCATCTCTCTATAGGCTACTGGAAAGTTGTCCACTTATAATGGTTTGCTAAACATTGGTGTTCCCTTGATGTATCAATCAATCAAGAAATTTGTAAAGTGTACTACTCACCTGTGAGGGTCTCAAGGCACTGAAGTGGGGGGTGGTGGAAGGGGGGGAGGTGCTGCTACTGCTCGAACAGCCAGGTCTTGGGAAGTCTCCTGAAGGTAAGGAGATCTTTAGTCTGACACAGGAGGGAGGGAAGAGTGTTCCACGTCTTGGCGGTGAGGAGTAAGAATGATCTGCCGCCAGTTGAAGTTCTGCGGATGTGTGGGAAGGTTGCGAGGGTGAGGTCGGCGGAGAGGTGTTGCCGAGTCGGGGTGTAGAAGGAGAGCCGTCTGTTAAGGTATTTTGATCCGGTGTTGTGCAGTGCTTTGTGAGCGTGGGTGAGGAGTTTGAAGGTGATTCTCTTGTTGATGGGGAGCCAGTCCAGGTCTCTCAGATGTCCTGTGATGTTGCAGTGATGCAGGATTTCCAGGTTGAGGCATGTGGAGGCTTTCTGGATGCATTGCAGCCTCTTCTGAGGTTTGGCCGTGGTTCGTGCGTAGAGGGCATTGCCGTAGTCCAGTTTGCTGCTTACGAAGGCTTGGTTGACTGTTTTTCTGATTTCGGTGGGGATCCATTTGTAGATCTTTCGATGCATGCGGAGGGTGTTGAAGCAGGAGGAGGAGATGGCGTTGACTTGCTGAGTCATGGATAATGAGGAGTCCAAGATGAATCCTAGGTTGTGTGCATAGTCGGTGGGAGTCGGAGCAGATCCGAAAGTGGCAGGCCACCAGGAGTCATCCCATGCGAAGGGGGTGGAGCCGAAGATGAGGACTTCCGTCTTGTCGGAATTGAGTTTGAGGCAGCTGTTCTTCGGCGATGGCCTTCATTCCTTCCTTGAGATTGGTCTTGGCAGAGTCCTTGGTGAGGGAGAGGATCAGCTGGGTGGTGTCAGCATATAAGATGATGTTGAGGTTGTGGGATCAGGTGATGTTAGCGAGTGAGGCCATGTAGACGTTGAAGAGGGTCAGGCTGAGGGACGAACCCTGGGGTACGCCGCAGGTGATTTTGGTGGCTTCGGAATGGAATAATGGGAGGTGGACTCTATGGGTTCTGCTGGTGACAAAGGGGGTGACCCAGTCCAGGGTTCTGTTGTGGATTCCTGCATTACTGAGGCATGTGCGTAGGGTGTGTTGGCAGATGGTGTCAAACGTGGCCGATAGGCCCAGGAGGCTGAGGGCAGTGGTTTTGCCGTTGTCCAGTATGGTTCTGATGTCGTCAGTGGCGGCGATGAGGGCAGTTTCGGTACTGTGGTTCCTGCGGAATCCGGATTGGGAAGGGTCCAGGGTGCAGTTCTCCTCGAAGAAGCGGGTTATCTGTTGACAGCCTTCTCGATTACTTTTGCCGGGAAGGGGAGTAAGGAGATACGGCGGAAGTTCTTGAGGTCCTTCGGGTCCGCCTTGGGTTTTTTGAAAATGGCGTTGATCTCGGCGTGTTTCCAGCTCTCCGGTAAGGTGGTGGACTCAAAGGAGCTGTTTATGATCTTCCCTAGTTAGGGTGCGATGAAGAATCTTGCTTAGGTGAGGATGTGGTGAGGGCAGGGGTCAGATGGAGAGCAAGAGTGGATGGTGTTCATGATTTCAATGGTGTTGTTGTCGTTGATGGGAGTCCAGGAGAACACAGAGCTACATACTTTTTTCCTATCACTACGGAAACCCCTAATATCTCTCAATGTTTATGACAGGAGTGTAACAAGGGGTTATCACTTGCTATGCTCAGTTTGCAGTGGTTAGTATTTAGGGTGTTCAGATCACCATGGAATGAGTTCTCTTCTGTGAATTTTCTAATATCAAGATTAGTAGGAGGGTTTAAAGTTTGCGATCTAAGGATCGTAATCCGCTCCTCGCTTGGGTTTTACCCCCAATGTGTTCTTTCTTCAGAAGCCTCCCTTCTAGCCCCATGAGACTGTCTAAAACATTCCCCACTCTGAAAATCATTTTCGTGTGGTTATTACCACAGCTAGATGTTTCGGGGAGATGAGTGTAAATTCTTTATCAGCATACTTACTTAAAGATAGTTGAAAATCATATTATACTCTGTCTAGAGCCAAAAATCAGTAGATTTCTACAGCTGGCAGGAGATTGCTATCCCTGTTTTATAACAGGATAAAGACAACTCTGATATACCTATTCACCTTTTGGAGGTAGAAAGAGCAGTAAAATATAAAAAAAGATCTGCCCTTATTCGTAATTTTGGGCTGTCAGGAAAAAACAGAAACTTTTTCCTCAACCCTGGTAAGGTGGATAAAGATGGCCCGTTAAGTGTTCTGATTTGCATGTTTTTGTACAACCAAAAATACCAAATATCCCTGCAACCAGAAGGGTCTGATAGACATAACTGTACATTACATTTGTTTATCAGCCATTGGGGCAAATAATTACAGATGAAAATTGTGTCACCAATTGATATTGTTTCCTACTTGTTTTCATTTTTAGTCCAACTATAGTTTTTTTGGTAAAAACATGTACAATCTACATATATGATCTTCTTAAAGTTGTCATGTTGTCACCTTTTCACACATGTATAGGTTTCTGGGTCCATCCATAAGGTTCACATCTGTTTTCACCACAAACTGCTAGTAGGCTAAAACCATGAAACAGGCAAAATGGACAAGCATTTCAGAAAAAGGAGAAAATGTGGAAAAACATCCAGCGGTGCATGGAGCAAAACAAAGGGCATGGACGCTGATGATAATTTTGGGCTTAGATCCAATGTCAATGTGTCTAGAACTAATGAACAACCCGAGAAGGCATATTCCGGGACTCAATTTATGAGCTTCAATCTCACTGCAAGCCCCAACACATTCTGTTCCCACTTCTGCATGCAAAGTACTGCAACTTTCCACCCAACAGCAAGTATCAGATACTACTCTAAGCCAGGGTGCACGTATTGGCTCAACTATGAAGGACACTAACGTCCTCTTCTGAAACATTGCCGGAATTGCAGAAAAACTGATAGACTCTAACTGGGTTATCATGATAAATTAATTTCAGTTATATGTTTGCAGGAGACATGGTCATGTATTAATCAGTGCATCAACAGGATTTACTGATTGCCCAAACCAGCTATTCTAACTGCACATGGTCACAATAGTGGTGGCCTTCTCACATTAATCAATGTTGCACTGCTGTGTAAAATTGTTAAAGACTTTCTAGATTCTCCCCATTTCAATTGCAGAAACCCAGTAATAGTGGATTCACTGGGCTCTGTGCTAAGCACTGTAACAGTTAGGTTCCAGGAGGATTTTGCCATAATATCGGGGGGGGGGCATTTTGACTGCTGACTCTATCCTATTTTTAGCAATACTGTGTGCAGATTATGGGACAAAGATGTAGGCATCCACTCACACTTTGATCACAATCCGCGTGGTGGGTCACTAAATAAAATGCTGGTGAGACAGAATCTTATACTCAAGGTAGATATGGACGAGGAGGCAATAACCAGACAAGTGGCATTCACTTGGAGGCCAGTTTGTAGTGGGATTGTTTTTATTGCATTATCTGAAGAGCTGGGGGTGAAAATGTCCTATTTCACCATCCCTTACTGCAACATGCATGATCATAACCCCTTAGTCCTACACCTATCTTTGGGGCAGCCTCCTGCACAACAGATTACACCTTCAATTGAATACACAAACACAGTGGTATTCCCCATAAGTGGGTAAACATTGACACAGGGGAAATGGTGAAAGGCTTGGTGGGAGACAGTATGAAACAGCTCGTGGTCTGTCTTGACTGTGAGGCCAAGCTACCAGATATACTAGAGGCATTTACAGGTATATGTAAACGTGTCTCGGAATTGTTAACAGCCCCCTTATACTTCCTGTAACAAGGATAAAGAAGTGTTTGGCAGTTTGTTTTTGAAAGCACATAGGGCCAGATGTAGCAAATTCTCAAATTGCGACTTGCAATTTGCGAGTCCCTGCGACTCGCAAATTGCAAGTCGCAATTTGGGATGCAGAAAGGTGTCTCAGACACCTTCTGCGAGTCGCTATGGGGTCGCAAAGACCCACCTCATTAATATTAATTTGCGACCCCATAGCGAGTCAGGGCACTCACGGGGATGGAGGCCTGCTGGGAACAGCAGACCTCCATGTCCGTGACTGCTTTTAAATAAAGCAGTTTTTTTTTTTTCAAAGTGCAAAGGAAAATGAGCTGCACTTTGAAAAATAAACCGAAACCTATTGTTTCGGTATTTTTCAGGGCAGTTAGTGGTCCATTGGACCACTGCCTGCTCTGAAAAATTATTGTTTGGTCTAGACACAAAGGGGAAGGTGTCCCATGGGGACCCCCTTCCCGTTTGCGACTGGGTTACCATCCACTTCAAGTGGATGGTAACTGCGAGTCCATTTGCGACCGCTTTCGAGGTCGCAAATGGAATTGCATACCAGTGCGACTCCCAAATAGGAAGGGAACACCCCTTCCTATTTGCGACTCGGAAATGCATTTTGCGAGTCGGTTCCGATTTGCAAAATGCATTTCTACATACCAGATGGGCTTTAGCAACTCGCAAACTGCGTTTTTCGCCGTTTGCGAGTCGCTAAAGCTTTCCTACATCTGGCCCATAGCCTCTTAATAAGCACCCTTAAAAAGACACCTAAGGATCCTGAAGAAACACAAGGTTGCAGATACTGTCACATAGGCTCCCATTATCATAATGAGGCTGTTGGACTTGGGTGGCAGAATCACCTGAATTGTTGGAAACTAAGTCCAATCGCAGGTTTTCGGCTCACTAGCAGCGCCTCACCACTGCCCTAGAGCTGGTGTGATTGTGGTAACCGGAAACATGACAAGATTGACTTCTCAGGGGAAATTGGGGTGCACTAGATCTCATCCTTTTCTCTCAGTTACATTAGTCTCACACATGGAAAGACAAACAGAGGGAGAAAATGATTCAGTAAGGTTTATTGAATTAGCTGCATCTTAGGTAAAATGGCATGAATTGCAATAATTAGGATGATAAAACACACTAAAAGCAAAATGGTGACAAGAAGAGAGAAACATAAGAAAAGTCTCACCATACTGTCACTATGTGTAATATATGTGGTTCCTACCTAAGTTATGTTATAGCACAGCATGATAAGCCATAATCCGCCTTTCAGTTTTCCCACCTGGAAAGAAATCATCCCCCATACCTGACCAAGGAATCCTGTTGTCTAGAAAGACACCATCCCCATGCAGGCCTGGGGTCCGGTAGTCTAAGCAAGCAGCTGTAACGAAGGCAATCAGCCATCAGCATGCAATCTTGGTCATCTGGCTGGAATCTCCCTCTAACATATGTGAGCCAGAGAACTGTTTTTATAATAAAACAACTAATGTTCTGAGAAAATACCCCCACATAAGGATGTGTATGTTTCTGTGAATGTTGGAGACACAGCATACCACTTGTCGGCAACTCTATCTCGCTGCAGTCTTGAGGGAAGTGCAAAGTGAAAAGAATGTCCTGCTGGAAATGCAATGGTTTCCTAGAAGAATAGATATAGAAAATAAAACAGCACCGCAAATGTGACCCATGCTAAAATAATAAAAGGAAGCTGAATAAAATGTAACTGGGTTAAAGTGCACAAGCTGCAGGCCTAGTTGCTAAAATACTATGGCCCTCATTACAACCGTGGCGGTAAATGCCACCAACATACCGTGACCGTGGCGGCATTCCGCTACGGGTATTATGACCCACACTGAGAAATCCGCCACTATACAGACACCCACACAAGACCGCCAGCCCAAAGGTCAGTGATAAATTGGTGGTACCAAAACTCACACCATTACGCCAACAGGAATACGCCCACAGTATCAGGACCCACGAATCACCGTGGTGGTCTTTCAACTGCGGTGAGCCAATGGAGGTACACACCGCCGCTCTCAAAATACACACACACTTACAAAACTACACCACATTGGACAATTCAAACTACACACACCTGACACACATACACACACCACACCCACACACCCGATCCAATATAAAACACACACCCACAATACCCACAACCTCTTACAATAAAAAAAGATAGCTATCAGATAGAGAGAAGCCAGGAGCACCCACTCAGTCAGAGCCACAAAACACCATCACCCGTCCACGCACCTCACACCTCACACCACACACCCCAACACATCACCCCACACACCCTCACACATACCACTCACACCACATCCATGGCACCCCAAAGATACCCCAGGTTTTCAGAGGAGGAGCTAAGGGTCATGGTGGAGGAAATCATCCGGGTAGAGCCACAGCTATTCGGATCACAGGTGCAGTAAACGCCCATTGCAAGGAAGATGGAGCTATGGAGGAGAATAGTGGACAGGGTCAACGCCGTGGGACAGCACTCCAGAACAAGGGATGACATCAGGAAGAGGGGAACGACCTATGGGGGAAGATGCATTCTGTGGTTGCAAGACACCAGGTAGCCGTACAGAAGACTGGCGGTGGATCCCCACCTCCTCCCCCACAACTAACAACATGAGAGGAGCAAGTCTTGGCGATCATGCATCCTGAGGTCCTCGCAGGAGTAGCAGGAGGACTGGACTCTGGTAAGTCAAATTTTTACTGCCTTATCCCCCACCCTACCTGCATGCCGTCACAGCCCCCCACCCTCACTCCCATCGCTTCACCACCTCACACATACCCCACTATCACAACCCACCCATCCCAATACCAAGCCCTGCATGCCACAACAATCCCTTGACCCCCATCACAGACCTGCATGGACACCCATCTCCACAGGATGCCCAGTAGAGAGAATCACCTAGCCCACAAAATCACCACGCACAGAAGGCAAGCTGACAGGGAAATAACAACCATACAGGGCAACACACCCATGCACAAGATGGCACATGCAGGTACAATAACGCTGCATTTGCATCCCCACAGGACCCCTACTCAACGTCACCAGAGAGGAGTTGCCACCAACATCTAGTTCCCCCCGAGGCCCACAGTGACGACTGCAGCTTTGCATGCCTGGATCACGATGACCAACCTGGCCCATCAGGGACCTCTGGACAGTCATTTACTCTGCCACAATCCCAACCCACCACAGAGCCTCCCCCCTCAGAAAACACCAGCACAGCACCCACCCAGCGGGCCCATGCCACTGTCCCCATGACACATCAATCAGCCGTGTGCCTACCACTACAGGAACCCCAGGCAACCCCACAAACCCAGGATGATCAGGGACCTGGGGTCAGTGCCAGTGGGCACACAGCTTTTGGGACCGAGGCACAGGACAACAGGGAAGCTGGGAGGACTGCTGTGTGACAGGGGGAGAACAGGCCCAGGGAACCCGCTCTCCAGAAGGCACTCACCAACATCCTGGGAGCATACCTCCATTCCCAGGAGACCATAGGCCAGATACTGGCCAAGTTGCAGGAGACCCAGCGGCTGCAGGAAGGACAGTACCTGGGGATCAGGGAGGACCTCAAACACATCTACACCATTCTGGTCACCATTGCAGGGGTGCTGGCAGACATGGCCAACACCATGAGGGAGTCAGTGGCACACCAACGGGCCCCTGACACTAGCCACACCGATTAACAGCCCTCCACCTCAGCCGGTGCTAGTGGACAGGAGGCCCCACCACAGGAACAACAGGCCACCAGTACCCCACCCCCTGCAGGAGAACCACCGTGCAAATGGTCCCTGTGATCCAGGCAGAAGCCAGAGAACATTGCCAAGACCCCTGCCAGGAAAAAAGACTCTCCTGAATGTCACCCTTGTGTCCCACTCTGTCACCCTGTCCACCTTGAACTGCCATTGCTCCCTTCCTATGCCCCATTGGACAATATACCTGTGATACAAAGAGACTGGACTCTAACTGGTCATTCCTCCACCATCACCCCAGCCCAATGCACATCCCCCACTACTTATGACCACTTAAATAAACACCCTTGGAACAAATACAAATCTGGAGTCTGTCAAATGATTCAAATATGTATTAGTACAACATTATCAAAGCATTGCAAGTCATATATACAGTTAAATTTGCATTCAAATGACCTTTAGTGGGCAGCAGTAAACATACCAGGAGCCAGAGTGGGCCACAGAGATCTGAATATTGAGATGCCAAGGGGTACAGTAAGTGGCCATAGACATTGGGAAATCATGCTGCCATGTACAATGTCCAACAGAAAACTGAAATGTAAAGTGAAGTTACAGTGTCCTACCTGTGTGCAACTGGAGGTACTGCTATACTACATTACTTCTGTTGTCCACATCATCTTCTTCTGCCTCCTCTTCCTCACTGTCCACAGGTTCCACTGCTGCCACAAGACCATCTCCAGAATCATCCTCCTCCAGAAAAGGCACCTGGCATCTCAAGGCCAGGTTGTGCAACATGCAACGATGATCTGGCACACCTTCTTTGATGAGTAGTACAGGGTTCCACCTGTTAGATGGAGGCACTGGAACCTGGCCTTCAGGAGGCCAAAGATTCTTTCAATTATCCTCCGTGTGCACCCAAGTTCCTCATTGTAATGTTCCTCTGCCCTTGTTCTGGCATTCCTCACTGGGGTCAGTAGCCATGAGAGTTTGGGGTAACCAGAGTCACCTGCAAATATCGAGGGATACCTGCTAGACACACACTAACTCTCAGGGACAACCCCATACCCAGACACCAACTTATACTGGGTGGGGACCTTGGGCTCACCTATTAGCCACACACAGTGCCTCCGGAGTTGGCCCACCACATATGGTATGCTGCTATTCCTCAAGATAAATGCATCATGCACAGAGACAGGATACTTGGCATTCACATGGGAGATGTTCTGGTCCACCAAAAACACCATCTGCACATTCATGGAGTGATAGCTTTTTCGATTCCTGAACACTTTTTCATTTCTCCGGGGGGGGGAGGATGGGGGAGCAAATGCCACATGTGTACCATCAATGGCACCAATGATGATGGGGATATGTCCCAGTGCATAAAAGTCAGCTTTTACTGTGGCCAAATCCTCCACCTGGGGGAATATGATATAGCTGCGCATGTGTTTCAGCAGGGCTGAAAACACTCTGGTCAAAACGTTGGAGAACATTTTCTGAGACATCCCTGATGCCATGGCCACTGTTGTTTGGAAATAACCACTTGCCAGGAAATGGATCACTGACAGGACCTGCACTAGAGGGGGGATACCTGTGGGCTGGCGGATAGGTGACATCAGGTCTGGCTCCCAATGGGCACACAGCTCTTGGATTGTGGCCCGATCAAGTCTGTATGTTAGGATAATGTGTCTGTCCTCCATTGTCGCAAGGTCCACCACGGGTCTGTACACCGGAGGATGTCACCATCTCATATTCATCCTCAGCGGTCGAAGCCTATGGAGGAAAAGGGGTCATATTCATACATCAATTGAAAAAGAAACTGTATGTGAATCCGAGAGTCAGTTGCTGTGCCAATGTCTGCTGTGACGCATTTAGGTGCCATGCCCTGTGCCCCCCCTGGAATGGCGGCTGCCTGACCTCTGAGGAGGGACAAGTGGAAATGAGGTAATTCCTCTGGCATTGTGCGCCCTTGCGGTAGGCGGTCGATGACCGCCATTCACCTTCGCATTGGTTATCATTGGGGACTATGGGTTCCAGGAGCCAATGGCAATGTACGCGGCAGTGATGGTATGGACCGTCGCGGACATGACCACCATTTTCTATCTATTCACTCACTTGCTACCTAACCTTCAACAGGAGAGGACCTACTCTGCAAGTGCTGCTGTGACCTGTGTCTGGAAGCGACAATGGCACATGTGTCTGGGGAAAGGGCCCCTGCCTTCACTGAGGAAGAGTTGGAGAAACTGGTGGATGGGGTCCTACTCCAGTACACGTTACTCTACGGTCCTCGAGACAAACGGATGAGTACACTGTGAGCATGATGCGCGGGCCATGAAAGTATGGAGTGCTGTGTGTGTAAGCCACATGGAGGGGGGGCAAGGCATCCTGGCCAGAGTGCTGCATGTATAGTAGTCAATGTATGTGCATCAGGGGATGGGAGGGATATGGTGGGCCATGAGTGTGACAGTCTGGATGGTTAACTAATTCGCTTTTCTGCTGTCTTTTCGATGCAGGTCAGCACCCATCAGAAAAATGGTGTTTGGCGTGCTATCCCCCAGGAGGTGCGGACCCTTGTGGTCTTTGACAGGAGGAGCCCCCACTGCCGCAAACAGTGGGAAGACCTGTGCTGCTGGGCATGGAAGACAGCGGAGACCCAGCTGGGGCTTGCCTCCCAACGAGGAAGGGGTGCCATCGTACCCTGACCCCCCTGATGTTCTGCATCCTGGCGATGGCCTACCCAGAGTTGGATGGGCGCTTGCAGGCATCACAGCAGCCACAAAGGGGTGAGTACAAATTCAGAATCATGACTGTGTGGGTTTACCTGGTGGGGGATGTGGGCTGTGGGTGCCCTAGGCCAGGTTGAACATAGCCGGGTAGGTTCCTTGTTGGGCAGGCTCTGAAGCACTCCACCCCTAATAGTGTTAGTGGGCATCAACTACTGGGCAGGGTCCTATGGGTTTCTGGTGTTCTGATAATAGCGTTAGGCATTGTACCCCATGGGCTGGTGACTATCTTAGTAACTGGTAGTGCATGGCCTAGTGCATAGGGCTGCTCCCTGTGTGTTGTGTACGCCAACAGTGGTGTTATTGCTGGTATTGACCAAGTGTATCCTCTGTCTCCCCCACCTTTTTGTTTCGTCACCCTGTCCTTGTGTGCATTAGCATCATCTGGCGGAGGAGCAGAGGCACTGGCGACGGAGGGAGCTGCATCCCACATGGGCCTGGAGGCTGAATCCACCGACGGTGAGGGCACCAGTGGGATGAAGGGCGAGGGGAGCACCATGACGGGGACGGGCGGGGACACCACAGACAGCGACTCCTCCGATGATGGAAGCTCCCTGGCGTTGCTGGACACCTCTGTGCCCACCCCAACAAAAGGTGCAGCCGCCACCCCCCAGCAGCACCGCCCTCCCAGCAGCCCTTCAGCGTGTTTCCCGTGCCCGCTCACACAGGAAGGTGGGCATCTCCTTCGCCCCAGGCACCTCGGGCCCTGCCCCAGCCAGCCCTGCTGCTATCAGTGAGGAGGCTATTGACCTCCTGAGATCCCTCACTGTTGGGAAGTCAACCATACTGAATGCCATCCAGGGTGTAGAGAGGCATTTGCAACAAACAAATGCATACCTGGAGGGCATTCACTCTGGTGTGGCGGCCCAACAGAGAGCATTTCAGGCTCTGGCCTCAGCACTGAAGGCAGCCATTGTCCCTGTCTTGAGTATCCCTCTTCCAACTTCCTCTATCCAGTCCCAATCCCCTCAACCTCAACCTATCCCAAGCACACCTTCAAACCAGCATTCACCCAAATCAACACACAAAAGTGGCCCAGGCAAACACAAGCACCACATTTCATCTCACAGGCACTCACACAAGTGCCATCCCCATGCAGTGACACCAACATCCACTGCCTCCACTGTGTCCCTCTCCTCGTTGTCATCCACCTCCCTCCCAGTAGCATCTCCAATCACACCTGCATGCACTACATCCTCATCCACCACCAGCACACCCATCACAACACACTCCGCACTGGCAGACACCACCCCCACATCCATGCACACATCCCCTGAGTCCTCATCCAATGTGTCTGTGACCCCTCCTCCCAAAGTACACAAATGCAAGCACACACCCACCCAACAGCCTTCCACCTCACAACAGCATCTAGCCCGTGCACCTGCACCGAAACTCAGCAGACAGACACCTCCAACAACGACTCCCTCTTCCTCCACTCCCAAAACCCTCTCCCTTTTCCTGGCCCAGTGTCCCTAAGAAGCTTTTCCTGGCAAACTCGACATCCGCTGTGGTTCCTGAAGCTGTCAGAGGCTCAAAGGGGGCACCCGTCAGCCCAACCAGTGTGCCACCAACTCCTGTCAAGCCCAAAACCATTCCGGCACCTGGCAAGGTGGACATGGGAACAGCATCCGCCAAGGGGAAGGAGCCGCAACCACCCAGCACGGTCACCTCAAAGACTCCAGCTGCCAGACCCAAGGTCACACCACCATCTGCCAAGGTGAGGATGGGCACAAAACACCAGGCAAGGCACTTCAGCTGTCCGAGACTGTAGGTGAATTCCTGGTGGCTACCAGCACAACCGCCAGCAGCGGACAGCACTGCCAGCAGCCCCGCTGCTAGCACCACTGCAAGCACCGCCATCTGTACCACTGCAAGCACCACTACTGTCAGCAGCAGCAGCTCCAGTGGGCAGCCGTCCGAGCCTCCCTCCACCGCTGGCGGCACCTGCATCACAGCCAGCACCGCCAGCTGCACCGCCGCTAGCACCGCCGCAGGCCCCGCTGCAAGCACCGCCACCTGCACCGCCACCTGCACCGCTGACAGTAGCACCACTACTAGCAGCAGCAGCCCCAGTGGGCAGCTGTCCGAGGCTGCAGGAGAAGAGCTGGAGCCTCCATCCACCACTTGCAGCACCTCCACCAGCACTACCACCAGTTTGCAGCCGTAGCCGTCGCAGGATGAAGTCTAGCCCTGCCTTCGTGGACTGTCATGCAACCTGGTCCCTGCAAATCTCGTTCGTCAGACACCCAGGTGAGGGACTGTGAACTGCCACACCCCAAGTGTTGCATCACTGGGCAGAAAGCCCCCCCAGAACCAGTGGAAGAAGGCATCCACTCACCCTATCCTTGGCAGGATGAAGCACACCGGGCACAAAGCCCCCTCCAGAACCAGTGGAAGAAGGCATCCACTCACCCTATCCTTTATCAGGATGAAGCACACTGGGCACATAGCCTCCTCCAGAACCAGTGGAGATATGCATCCACTCACCCTATCCTTGGCAGAATGAAGCACACTGGGCACAAAGCCCCCTCCAGAATCAGTGGAAGAAGGCCTCCACTCACCCTATCCTTGGCACGATGAAGCACACTGGGCACAAAGCCCCCTCCAGAACCAGTGGAGATATGCATCCACTTGAGAGATTGTGGCCTTGCACTCCCCAGTACCAAGCAGTGGGCAAACCACCCACTTGAGAGACTGTGGCTTTGCACTCCCCAGGACCAAACAGTGGGCAAACAACCCACTTGAGAGACTGTGGCTTTGCACTCCCCATGACCAAGCAGTGGGCAAACCACCCACTTGAGAGATTGTGGCCTTGCACTCCCCAGTACATCGCTGTGGGCATGGAACCCCCTCGAGGAGCAGTGCCATTTTACCATCTTCGAGCTGAGGTGCCTCCCCCTTCACCCGCCCCCTGAGGTGCCTATGTGTTTTTGACCTGATGCCCCTGCAGTGTTCTCTCTGTATTGAGGCAGGAGTCAAGTGTGGGCTTGGCCTATGGGTTTTGGCCCAGTGGCCCACAGACATTTTGAGTCGACAATGTACAGCCTTGTATAGATATTGTATATTTTTGTAAATACTGTTCTTAAAATTATTACATATAT
This sequence comes from Pleurodeles waltl, assembly GCF_031143425.1. Taxonomy (NCBI): domain Eukaryota; kingdom Metazoa; phylum Chordata; class Amphibia; order Caudata; family Salamandridae; genus Pleurodeles; species Pleurodeles waltl. The sequence goes on along the minus strand of NC_090445.1, from coordinate 295,190,033 downwards.
CTCACTGTTTCTAAAATATCACTAATTTGACTCTATTCCTTTTGTCCTTGCGTTCTTCCAGGGGGTTATGGGGTGTAAATGTAATGTTGTTGTATGTGTTTATGTGTATGGTGTTGTGGGTGGGGGTGTTGTGTGTTGCGTGTGTGTGTCACTCCCTTTTTCCTCCCCCCTCCACATGTACTAGCTGCAGTACTCACTGTGGTCGTCGCCGCCGCCTTTCGTTCTCCTGGTATATGAGGAGGTAGACCAGCATGGGCAGGACCTGCAACTTGGGCTCCATGGCGTCCTGATTCTTCGTTGAGTGTCGAAAGGTGAGTGGTTTCCCTTCTAAGTTCTGTTTCCGCCATCCTTTTGATGGGTTGGTACCGCCCTGGAAAAGCTGGTGGATGAGCCAGTTGTGATGTGGTGGTCGGTACATTGACTTCCGCCTGTCTGTTGGCGGTTACCGCCGCGGTGTTTGTTGCTAACGCTGTGGTGGTCGGATTGTTAAAGTGGCTGTCTGTGTTGGCGGTTTCTGCCGTGGTTGTGATCCCATTTTTTTTACCGCCGGCCTGTTGGCAGTATTACCGCCGCTTTAACACCAACTGTCAGGGTTCTAATGAGGGCCCATGTCTAAAAAATATAGTTAAAATGGCTATATAACATCCTTCCCTTGCCGGTTCAAAGGTAGTAAAAAGCCTGACAATAAAAGCAAAAAAGCACTAAAAAAGTTATAATTAGGACATATATACATGAATGTCAATAATGACAAGTTAAAAGACACTTTGAGCATGTAAAATATTAAAGGGGCAATAGCAAATGTCAGCAGGGGCCCAATAGAAATGAATTTAAAAAGTCAGTATCATTTTTCAAATCATCGATTACATCTGGGACAACTGAAGCCAGGAAATGTTTCACTTCAGCAGGTGGTAAAGTAGCAAAATTGTTTCCAAGAAAAACCAAGGAGCACTCATGTTTCAAAGCCTGAGCTCCAGCTGAGGCAGCAGTGTTCTGTGTTGTGCCGAATGTTGAGTCAAGAGCTGCATGATCCACAAAGCGCAACTCAGGGAGAACTTCCCAAAGCAAATGCACCCTCAATGCGCATGTCTGGAAATGAGCCCTTAGTGAGAACATCAACAGATCAGCGTCCAATGAAAGTAAGCACTGTGTAGAAAGGCAAACCTTTAGTGCACATTCGAAAAGGCACCAAAGGCAACAAAACACGGTCGGCACACAATCCAAAACTGGTCTGTAAAACAAGACCAGTTCTATTCCAGTTCTTTCTGGAATGGTGCTCCAAAATAATGCTTCATGAGTTTACAACACAGTTGCGCTGGTGGAGGCGCTTTCAGTCCTCCTTGTTGTGACGGGGCAGCCATTGCGAGTAAAAAATAGCAACAGCAAGCAAGTCGAAATCCCCCGAAAATACTCAAAAATAACAAGTGTATGGATGAAGGTATTAAGCCAAACATAGAGGAGAAGGTGTGAACAAAACAGAACCAAAAGCCTTAAAGAAATGTGCAATCTCAGTAGTAATGGATGCATTAAATATTTATCCCATGAGTTCATCAAAGTGTCTCAGAAAGTTTGTATTTCAAAGGGAGTGTATTTCTGCGGGTGACATCGCAACTTGAAGTGCATGGGCCTTGCACAGATGTAAGCACAACATGTTTTTGAAACAATAAAGCCTTGAGTCTGCTTAACTTGTCAGAATTCACATTAGAAGTGGCAATGTGAGGCTAAATATCTGCTACTTTCGTCTGTTGTGTGAGAGGAAAAAGAACATTCCCGCAACAGGTGACAATTTGGGAGACCGAAACAGCGTAAGCTATACCGGCTTGCATCCCACAACCACTCTCACTGTTTCGGAGTTCATAGCTTCCATTCAATAGCATCTGGAACTTAGGTCTAATCAAAGGGACGGGCTGGAACTCCCTTCAAATAGCAAGCTGAATTCGCTGCTGAAGTGTTACACGTCCCATGCAAGGACAGCTGCTTACAAACCATTGAATGGCTCACAGACATTCACTGCTGCAAAGAAAGACCTATTTCATGCCATTGAAACAATTGTACGAAAAGAGAAGCTCACACACCTCATGGATGTAATTATCTCCTAGCCTCTCATATCTGTCTACTGGAATGTGTTTCAAGTAGGATGTGAATTGAAGTGTTGAAATAGGCAGATTAATAACCCTGTGTATTAACCATTCAGCAGATGGTATTTCAGTCACAGTAAAAATAAACTTTCCTAATATCTTGAGGTTTAGCATGACATTAGTTGCTTCCTTCTTAGCCATTATTTGTTGTTGTTGCATTAAATTAAATGTTGAAAATATGTCCCTTGCGCTAATGTGTTGTCAGGGAACGCGAACTGCTTTAAGTGTTTGTAGTGTCTTACCTAACTGCAGAATGGACCTCTGTTGGCTCGGTCCATGTTGTGAGGATGAGCTGTCGATTTGCAGTATGTCTATTGCAGAAGAAACAATGTTGTTTAAAGTGTATATGTGGTCAGACAAGGTGTTAATTCCATTATCTACAATGGCTAATGCTTTCTGTAAGTTTTCCTGATCTATTTGCATTCACCGGGCAGCAGCTTCTTGTTAGGAAAGTTTCTAAATTTAATTGTATACTGCATATAAGAAGCACTTTTTATATTGTCTTCTGGAGCCGAACAGGAAATCCTGCAAATCTATATTGTTAAATAGGAGACTGAGGTGTTCTTTATTCTAGTGGGGAACTTTTTAACCATTGCTGGCATAATGTCCCTACACTGTATGTTGTTTCTATACCCGAACGCTCTGATGGCACGTAGCAAGGGTCTGGGCTATTTGTTCTAAACCCCCGTGGAGTTTACAAAACGTACATGACGACCATTTGTGTCCACTGGCCACAATAGCCATGCACCAGGATGTGAAACTGATGTGTTAAATGTTCCATTCTGGATCCACTCAATGAGTTGATCTTCAGTTGCATTAATGTATTTTGCCATTTGTCAAATTCAGCAGGGGCAGGGACACTAGGCACATTCAAGTCTTTATTTTTTGCCAATCCTAAACAACTTGTCTTATTGTACAGTTTCATTTAAAAATATCATTTGAACAGGTTTCAGATATGCTCTAAATGAAGCTTTCTTTCCCCTTATTTGCCAATTTTGTCTGTCAATAAAATATGTTGACTTTCACTGGCTATTTAAAATATTACGACTCAGCATTTTTAACATTGTGCCCAAAAAAATATACAAACTTTTCAGAATACATTTTGGAACTCCCCACTGGCGGAGTTAGACAGTATCCCCATTGAGTATAACTAAAAATAGTCTTTGGGGTACGTGCTAGGTGAATGTAATGATGTCCATAATAATTATAACAAAACATATCTCCATAATTTTCTCTTGGTCGATAAATATCTTCACTTTCAAATACAGTAAAGTATTCTAAATCAGGCATCATAGTATCAACTGTTTTACATCCCAATCATCAGAAACAACTCCAGGTTTTATTACATCGTTCATGGAAAGTCTGAATACATATGGAATTTGGATGACCTCCTTCAGGCCATATACGGTGAATGATAGTTTACCCCAAACATTCCCATCAGGAATTTGTATAACTGAAATGTTCACTAGGGGCAAGTCTCTGCGGGGACCTAGTGGGAGGAAAAGTGTTGCTTTAGGACCTCATCCACTAGTTCAACTGTAGAGCATTCCGGTAGGTAATGACCATGTATTAATAAGCAAATATGATGACAACCACAGTCCAAAGAAGGAAGGCAATTACAGTAAAGAAAAGCCACAGATAGCTCATGTAAGAATAAAATAGTTCATTTTGAGTTGAATTATCAGCTTACGTGCTCTTGATAGTTCTGTTGCAGAAGAGGCAGATGAGTCGGTGAAAGTGTCATTGAAGTCGGCAAAATATCCAGAAGCAGTTCTTGCAGAAACTGGAGCTGGATTTGGAAGGGGAGAGTTGACAGAAGTCTCCCTCGGTGGTTAATAGTAGATTATACCATCCATTTGTGTGGAATTTGAGTAGAATCACTCAACTTTGTTGACATTAATTGTCGCGAGCTAAGTTAATGGGACTAATAAAAGATCATTTTCCACCCCCCCCCAAGCTCGGAGAGGTGTCAGCATTGCTGCTTAAAACCTGCAAACGAACATCTTGGTCTGTAGTGAGAGGGATTCAAGTACTACCCAGGAGTACTCTAGGTCTGCTGTGCAGGATATGCCATATGGTGTAGCTTGACATTGTCGATGGAGACAAAGCGGTTTTCTATCGAACCAGGCAGCAGTGGTAGAATGACAGTTCTGGTACCGTGTATTCCCAGGACTGGAACCAGTGCGCAATAGGATGGACCGAACTCCTTTTTCACAATAATCTTTTCACCCATTAGATGCCCAACTTTAGGAATCCAGCTGGTGCGTGTTATTGGTGCATCCCTTATTTCCATGGAGGCAGCACTGGCAGATGCGCTGTTGTAGCGGAACTGTTGTAAGACTTGCAAGACAGTGACACATTAATTTATGTCAAAAGGTGTATCTGCTGTCTCCTCATCAGGACCATCAAGATCTGGAACATACATTTGTGTTCCGAACAGGCATTCATATGAGGTATGCCCCCCCAAGGGACCTTCTGGGCAGATTATTATGTGCTCCCTGGACTCCATACAGGTGAATAAGCTAACTACGACCCATGCCTACTACTCTGACTATTAAGGATTGCTTTAAATCCCTGTTTCTTCGCTCTACAACACTATTTCTCTCTGGATGAAATGGAGACGTATAATACAATTGGACCCTTAATGAAGCCATGGCATACCTGAAAGCCCTTGAGGTGAAATCAGGGCCCTGGTCCCAGTGAAAGTCGCAACTGTATATATGCCAATAAAGACTTGCAAATCTTTTAAAACAGTCTGAGAGTCAGCCCAGCATTGTTGTCAAACCCATAGAAATCTGGAGCATGAGTCAACAGCAACTAAAATATATTTGTATGCACTATCAGGTGTCAGGGGACCACAACTGGCAGAAATGGGGTCTTTGGTTGGCAGTCAGGTTACCCCCTGTCGAAGAAAGGACCCTCACTCTAGTCAGGGCACAGGAGAAACACACCTGGTTAACCCCCACTCACCCCCTTGGTAGCTTGGCATGAGCAGGCAGGCTTTACTCAGAAGCAATGTGTAAAGTATTTGTACTAACACACACAGTAATACAGTGAAAACATCCCAAAATAGACACCTCACAAGTTTAGAAAAATAGGTAATATTTATCTAAATCAAACAAGATCAAAACAACTAAAATCCAACATACACAAGTTAAAATATGAATTTTCAAACAAAGAAGAGTCTTACTCCTTAGAAAACAATGGAAACAATGATTTTGAACAAAGTACCTGGTTAGCATCAAACATAAAGGCATTGATGCATCGATTCCATCCTCGCAAAGTAGGCCATGCGTTGTTTCTACTCTGGTCAGGTCGGCAATGCGTCGTTTTTCTCCCTCTCAAGAGAGCAATGGTTTCCAGACGGGGCACCTCAGATCCACGCAGAGTTGGGTTGACTTTGACGCCCAGGGATGATGAGTGGAAAATCCTGTTGCACGGTGTTAGAAAACCGCACTGCGTGGGGTTTGCATCGTTATCAGCCTCCATAAGCAGGTGTTGTGCATCGTTTCGCACGCCGCGATGGGCCAATCTCCAAGCTGCGATGCACGTGGAGCGTCGATTGCAGCCATAAAGGCAGTCGCGCTTCGTTTATCAGCCGCGTTGCGGAAAGTGCATCATACATTTCCCTGCACAGCGCTCTATGCAGGGATTTTCAGTTCTTGTCTGCCAGCTTCACTTCTCAAGGACCCAGTGACTGGATAGGGGTACCACTTGGCAGGGCAGGAGTCTCAGCATAGAGTCCAGGTGCTGGCATGGGAAGTCTTTGATGGCCCTGAGAATTCAACAACAGGTGACAAGCTCAGTTCAAGCCCTTGGAGATTTGTCACAAGCAGGAATATACCACAAAGTCCAATCTTTGTCCCCTTTCACAGGCAGAAGCAGCAACTGCAGGATAGCCCAACAAAGCACAGTCGCAGAAAGGGGCAGAATTCCTCCTCAGCTCTTTTCCTTGGCAGAGGTTCCTCTTGGTTCCAGAAGTGATCTTAAAGAAATCTAAAATCTGGGGTTTTGGGTCCACTATTTATTCCCCTTTCTGCCTTTGAAGTAGGCAAACTTCAAAGGAAAAGTCTCTGTTGTTCACAAGATCCTGCCTTGCCCAGGCCCCGCCCCAGACATACACCAGGGGTTTGAAGACTGCATTGTGAGAGGGCAGGCACAGCCCATTCAGATGTAAGTGACCACTACTCCATCCACTCTAGTACAGATGGCTCATCAGGAAATGCAGGCTACACCCCAGCTCCCTTTGTCTCACTGTCTAGAGGGGATTCACAAACAGACCAACTGCCAAACTGACCCAGACAGAGAAACCACAAACAGGCAGAGTCACAGAATGGTTCAAGCAAGAAAATGCTTTCTTTCTAAAAGTGGCATTTTCAAACTAGCAATCTAAAAACCAACTTCCCTAACAGATGTATTTTTTAATTGTGAGTTCAGAGACCTCAAAATCCATATTTCTATCTGCTCTCAAAGGGAATCTATACTTTAAAGTCATTTAAAGGCAGCTAGCTTAGGGGTGCCTTACATGTATGAAAAGGGAAGGTTTAGGCCTGGCAAGTGGGTACACTTGCCAAGTCGAATTGGTAGTTTAAAACTGCACCTACGTATACTTCAGTGGCAGGTCTGATCCATGTTTAGAGGGCTAATCATGTGGGTGGAACAACCAGTGCTGCAGGTCCCAATAGTAGCATTTGATTTATAGGCCCAAGACACCTCTAGTGAACTTTACCAGGGACTAACTAGTACATCAAATATGCCAATCATGGATAAACCAATCACCAAGACCATTTACACAGAGAGCATATGCACTTTAGCACTGGTTGGCAGTGGTAAAGTGCCCGGAGTCCTAAAGCCAACAAAAACAGGTCAGAAAAGATAGGAGGAAAGAGGCAAAAAGTTTATGGATGACCCTGCAAAAAGGGCCTTTGCCAACAACAATGGTCCAGTCCACACTCTGTAAATGTTTGTTGGAAATGAGGAGGAGTTCATTTGACGGTGGACCCTTTTATTTGCTGACAGATGTCTCAACAAACAACATATTGCTTGGTCTGTTTGTACAGACCTGGCCATCAGTAGCATGCTTGTACCAGTGAAATGGTAGCTGCCACACCAGCATGGGCAGAAGCAACTCCCTAATGCGCTGCTTTAATCAATTCTTGTCTTTGATCTTTGTTTGGGACTACATGATCACCCACCACTGATATTGTTACTAGGGCAGTATTGAGGCTTGATATGCCATAGTAATATTTGTAGGATGTACCCTGGGCATGGGCTTGCTGTCTGCCGAAGCTTTCACAGCAGCCATTGTTTCATCATACAATTTCAATCGAGAATGAGTTATTGCAGCAACAGAAGCGATAGCAACTGCTGGCATGGCTGCTTCATCAGCCAAGGTATTGTCAGCAACATGTATTCCAACACGCTGATGTCCCAGTGTATGAACAACATGGACATTGAGTAGCGTTTCCTTCAGATCCACTACTTTCCTCCATAGGAGTCTGTGTTAAATGGTGTTTAATGGTGTTGCCTTTTGAATCTCTGAACCCATCCGAGCACCAGTAATGCAGATATTCATTGAAGGACTGGACACAATAGTATGAATCACAGATGATTAACATTAACTGTTCTGGATCCATGTGTTTCAGTGCCATCACCAGAGCCTTGAGCTCTGCTAACTGTGCAGTGCAGTCACCTAAAGTCTGCGTGTAAGTGTGTTGTGGATTGAATTCACCATCTCTCATGTGGAGTATTGATGTTTTGAGCCTGCTGTGGGTTGGGCTGAGCCATCAGTATACATAATTATTTGGTATTGTTCAATAGGCAATGTGTTTGCAGGAACAGGGTATTCAAGTTCATATTGTAAGAATTCTTGATTTTGTAATTTTGGGTCAAAAACATATTCAACATCAGTGGCTGTCAGAGATGTTGCCCATTGAATCCAAAGTGGATGTAGTGCTTTTGTGTTACGAATGCTAGCCCTCAAGGGCTGGGATCAGAGATACAGCAGTAATGCGTTCCCCCTGGCCCAGAGGTCTCTCTTTAATGACAACCATGTAAACAGCAGTGACAATTTTCTCTGTGGTAGCAAAGCATAGTTCTGCTGTAGAATATAAATGTGATGTGTATTCACCCTCAATGAATGTTACGAAGGTAAAACCCATGGCACCAGCAATTACTCTGATGACCAAGTGTGTTTTGTTTTCCCTTGTGTGTAAGTCTTTAGCTGAAAGTATGTCTTGTTGCTGTGCTCTGAGAATGTGTGTGCATTTGCTTGAAAAGTCAGGACGTATTAAATCGTAGGCTCTTGCCTTCATCCGATAATTCGTGTAGCAAAAACAGGACACGAATGAAGGCTATTTTTTTTTTTTTTAATTTAATTCATAGCCTAATTCGGCAAATCCCACAACAATGTGTCCTACATGTTGTATGAGGTCATCCTCTGTAAGGTAGATGTCATCTATGTAGGACAATGCCTCAGAGTCAATGTTGTATAAAATAGAAGTAGCATGAGCTGTAAACAGTCCCCGACTGTTCTTGCACCCTTTTTCTTGGGACACTAAAGCGCTGATACTTGTTAAGTCCCTACTTTCAGGTGCTATATTTTGGCAGAAAAAAACATTGGAAATATCCAAGGTTGTTTTTTGTTTTTTTGTTTTTTTGCGCATTATATTGTTTATTAGTGCATTTGGTATGGCAAATGTGTGTGTATGACTTTTTAAATGTCTGTAGTCTAAGACTTTTCTATATGAATGGTCCAGTTTAGCTATGGGGGATAGTGGATTGTTCATTGGTGAGTCACAGGGTTCAATTACTCCCTGGTACTCTAGCTGTTTGAGGATTTCCCTCATAGATGCTTTAGCTTCATGCTTTATTGGATATTGAGGTTGAGTTTCGGGTTGAGATCTGTTGGACCGGCCCCTTTTCGCAGGGTCATCCCCAATCATTTTGCCTCCATCCTCCTATTTTTCCTAACCTGTTTTTGTTGGCATTAGTACTCTGGGCACTTTACCACTGCTAACCAGTGCTAAAGTGGATATGCTCTCTGTGTAAATTGCATTGTTCATTGAATTATTCCTGATTGGCATATTTGATTTACTAGTAAGTCCCTAGTAAAGTGCACTAGAGGTACCCAGGACCTGTAAATCAAACGCTACAAGTGGTCCTGCAGCACTGGTTGTGCCACCCACATTAGCCCTGTAAACATGGCTCAGACCTGCCACTGCTGTGTCTGTGTCTGCAGTTTTAAACTGCCAATTCGACTCGGCGAGTATACCCACTTGCCAGGCCTAAACCTTCCATTTGAATAAATGTAAGGCACCCCCAAGGTAGGTCCTAGGCAGCCCTATGGGCTGGGTGCAGTGTATATTTAAGGCAGGATATATAGTAATGGGGTTTATATGTCCTAACAGTCAAATACTGTCACATTGGGTTTTCACTGTTGCAAGGCCTATCTCTCTCATAGGTCTACACGGGGGCTGCCTTTAAATATTATTAAAGTGTAGATTCCCTTTGGGAGCAGATAGAAATTTGGAGTTAAGGGTCTCGGAACTCAAAATTTAAAAATGCATCTTTTAGTAAAGTTTGTTTTTAGATTGTGTGTTTGAAAATGCTACTATTAGAAAGTAGGCATATTCTTGCTTAAACTATTCTGTGACTCTTCCTCTTTGTGGATTTCCCTGTCTGGGCTGTTCATACCTCTCCTCTAGACAGTGACACAAAGGGAGCTGGGGTGTAGCCTACATATCCTGATGAGCCATCTCAACATTGCCCTCACACAATGTAGTCTCCAACCCCCTGTAGTATTCCTGGGGCCTGGCCAAGGCAGAATCTTATGAACAAGAGAGACTTTCCTTTACAGTAGGTCGACTTCAAAGGCAAAAAGGGGTATAAGTAGTGGACCCAAAACCCCTGAAAATGAGACCACTTCTGGAATCAAGAGGAGCCTCTGCCAAGGAGAAGAGCTCAAGGGCTGAGGAGAAGTGCTGTCCCTGCCTGTGACTGTGCTTTGTTGGCCTATCCTGCAGTTGCTGCTTCTGCTTTTGAAAGGGAGCAAAGATTGGACTTTGTTGTGCATTCCTGCTTGAGAAGAATCTCCAAGGGCTTGAACTGAGCTTGCCACCTGTTGTTGAAGTCTCAGGGCCATCAAAGACATCCCCTGCCAGCACCTGGACTCTATGCTGAGACTGCTGCCCTGCCAAGTGGTGCCCTATCCAGTCCCTGGGCCCTTGAAAAGTGAAACTGGCAGATAAGAACTGAAAATCTACGCACAGAACGCCGTGCAGGGAAATTTATGATGCACTTTCTGCAATGCGGCTGATAAACGAAGCGCGACTGACTTTTTGGCTGAAATCGATGCTCCACCTGCATAGCAGCTTGGAGATTGATGCATTACGGCTTGAGAAACGATGCACAACACCTGCTTACAGAGGCTGATAACTATGCAAACCCCACGCAGTGCGGTTTTCTAACACCGTGTGACCGGATTTTCCACACAACGTCCCTGGGCCTCCAAGTCAACCTGACCCTGCGCGGATATGAGGTGCCCTGTCTGGAAATGGACGCATCACTCTCTTGTGAGGGAGGAAAACAACGCATCGCCGACCCGACCAGAGAAGGAAAGGATGCACGGCCTCACCTGAGAGTAAGGAATCGAAACATTGCTACCCTTTTCCGACCCACGGTTGCCTGTGCTGCTTTATTTCTGACGTTAACCAGGTACTTTGCGTAACAAGTGCGTTCTCACTGTTTTCTCAGGATTAAGACTCTTATTCTTTTTCAAATTCATATCTTGGCTTGTGTATGTTGGATGTTTGTAATTTCCATCTTGTTTGATTTAGATACATATTACCTATTTTTCGAAACTGGTGTGGTGTCCATGTTGTAGTGTTTTCACAGTATTACTGTGTGTGTTGGTACAAATACTTTACACATTGCATCTGAAGTTAAGCCTGCCTGCTTGTGCCAAGCTACCAAGCAGTTGAGCAGGGGATTAACTGAGCGTGATTCTCCTTTACCCTGACTAGAGTGAGGGTCCTTGCTTGGCCAGGGGGTATCTTGACTGCCTACTAAAGACCTAATTTGTAACAAGATCTGATTGATCTTACATGATAGGGGGAATCTTTATTCCACCCCACTTGGTTGTGATATAATGCAGATGCCTGCGCCTTAGCCCAATCAATGTCATAAGCTTCCCTGAGCTCTCTGGGAACAAGGGGCGAGAAGTGGGTTCAATTATCTCTTCCCCACATGGTAGATTACGGACAAAAATCTGGTGGCCAATCATTTTCAGCCAGCAAAATATCATAAATGTTAACAAAGCAATCCCAAAAAGTGGTTTCTATGGTGCACTCGCTCCATGTCTCCTTCTAATTGTAATTTTAGTTTCTACACCCTCTTGGGTGTGGAGAGGGGCATGTCCACAGTCTGAACCTGCAAGAAGTTGTCAGTTGCATTCACCTCCAGATGCTCTTGAAAATTACAGCGAACTATTGTGACCTCTGCCCCACTGTCTAGCAGTGCCAGTGCCCCCTTCCTGTTCTTCACTAAAGCTTTTATCCTGAGTGACATGTCGTATAGCAATCGCTGCCACTTTTTTCTTTTTGAATTGAGGTTTTTGTTGGGGAAGTTTCTTTTCTTTTTTATCAGAAACTTCACACGAATGATGTGAGTCCTTTCTCGGTTTCACGTTTGCTGTGGCCAATAAAGGCTAGGTAAGACCATAATTACTCAAAGGACCTAACCTAACGTGTAATATTGTGTGTGGTAGGGCACTGGGTGCTTGAGCCAATTATTATGGTCTTAATAAGATAGAGGTATTTCTAAGTATGCATAAGCTCTGTATTGTGCAGGTATGTTAGCTGGTGTATAGTGATGAAATGTATTAGTGTTCCCATCAACTGCTGGAAAGGTGACCCAAGATTAAAATATTTCTGTTTTGTAGGCTGGATGAGCCTCAACTACAAATGTTACTCTACACCCCCTGGGCTGTGAGGCCATTTGATAGCACATGAGCAGTGAGGGGAGGTCGCATGTTCACTGCAATTGCTACCCGTTGTGGGTTCGCCGTGGTGGATATACCTGTTCAGAGACAAGGACACCAAATGGGGATTGATCCTTTTAAGGTTCAAGCTTGAACATCCTAGAGCATTGGATAGGTACTACCTACCTAGCTGAGGAGGAATCCTCAACACCACAGACGTCTCCATATATAGTATTAAGGTGCCTTTAGAACATAGTGAGACAGAGATACTCAGAAGGATCTGAAAATTAGTGCCTGACCAAACGGTGGTGGTGCCATGTCGCATAGGATCTCATTATCCTAATGAGGCTGCTAGATTTGGTCAGCAGAACCACCTGAATTGAGGGGAACTGAGCTCAATCCCACAACATGTGACAGCTGTCGACCTAATCCGGGTTTCCGGCTAACTAGCAGCGCATCAACTCTGCTCTACAGCCAGGGTGATTGTAGCAACCGGACGCACGACAAGATTGACTTCTATGAGGAAATCGTGATGCATCAGATCTCATCCTTTTCTCCAGTTACATTAGTCTCACACATGCAAAGACAAACAGAGGCAAACAATGATTCAATAAGCTTTATTGAATTAGCTGCATCTTAGATAAAATGGCATGAATTGCAATAACTAGGTGTTAGAAATGGGGTCTCTAGTTGGCAGAGGTCTACACCCTTGTCCAAATAGGGATCACAATCCTAGCCAGGGTAAGTCACACACAATCCAAATTATCTTGTGCCCACCCTCTGGTAGCTTGGCACTGAGCAGTCAGGCTTAACTTAGAAGGCAATATGTAAAGTATTTGTGCAATAAAACATGCAATAACACAGTTAGAACACTACGAAAAGACACCACACAAGTTTAGAAAAATATAAGCTATTTATTGGATTAAATTAAAGTCAAAACAATCACGATTTGATAATCATAAATTGAAATATCACTTTTGTAATGATAAGAAGAGTTGTTAGTTCTTAAAAGCAACAATTGTCTCTTGCAAGCACAAAGTACCTGGTTTGCATCAAAATTACACACACAAAGACCACAGAGGAGGAGATGCGTGTAAAAAGGTAGGTGTGCATCAGATTTGTGTGCGCACACAGACGATGCGTTGATTCTTTTTCATGCAGCAAGGGCTTTGCGTAGAATTCCGATGCGCTGGCTTGAATCCTCTTTGCGATGCAGGGTCTTTTGATGCCCAGGAAAAATGCGTGGGAATCCTGGGCGTGCGGGACAAAGTAACAGCTGTTGCATCGATCCAATAGGAGATGCGGTGGAGTTTCTGCTACAAGGCTGGCGCTGCGTCGATTCTTCTCACAGGAAGTTGGGCTGCGTCATTCCAGCTCGGCGATTTGTTGATTCGGTGGGCTGTGCGTCGAAGTTCTGGCAGGCTATAGGTCGATTTTCACCAGACAGGGAGTTTCTTTGCAGAAATGAATTCTTTTTGGCCCTGTGACTTCAGGAACAGTAGGCAAGCTCAATCCAAGCCATTGGAGAGCACTTCTCAGCAGAGCCAGAGGCCAGCAAGGCGGCAGTCCTTTACAGCAAAGCAGGCCAGGTGAGTCCTTTTGGCAGCCAGGCAGCTTCTCTTGGCAGGTTGCAGGTTCTGCTGCAGGGTGTCTGTCCCAAGAAATGTCTAGTTTGGTAGGGTCAGGGACCCAGTTTAAATACTCAAATATGCCTTTGAAGTGGGGGAGACTTCAAAGAGTGGTTTTGAAGAGCACAAGGTCCTCTTTCAGTACAACCCTGTCCGCCAGGGTCCCAGGAAGGGGTTTGGCAGTCCTTTGTGTGAGGACAGGTCACTGTCCTTTGAAATGAGTGTCAGACTCTCCACCCATTCAACCAAGGAAGACCCATTCAGTATGCAGATGTGTGCAGGTGTGACTGAGCATCCTGTGTTTGTGGATGTCTGGGTGGAATGCACAAGGGAACTGTCAACCAGCCCAGCCCAGACGTGGACAGGCTGTAAGGCACAGAAGGATTTAAGTGCAGAGAAATGCTCACTTTCTAAAAGTAGCATTTCTAAAATAGTAATATAAAATCCATCCTCTCCAGTCAGCTGGATTTTTTATTACCATTCTGGCCAAACTAAATATTACCTGTTTACCTCTTTCTAATAAGAGTCTTCCACTCAAACCGATTATGGGAGTAGCCATAATGTTAGCCTATGAAAGGAGCAGGCCTCACAGCAGTGGAAAATGAATTTAGGAGTCTTCCACTACTAGGACATATAAAGCACACAGATATATGTCCTGCCTTTTACCTACACAGCACCCTGACCTGTGGTTTACCTAGGGGCAACCATAGGAGTGACATATGCAGACAAACTGGAGTTGAAGGCTTGTAAAGTACTTTCAAATGCCATGTCGAAGTGGCAGTGAAAATGCACACACAGGCCTTGCTATGGCAAGCTTGAGACGTGGTTAAAGGGGCTACTTATGTCGGTGGCACAACCAGTGCTCAAGGCCTACTAGTAGCAGTCAGTCTCCAGGCCCTGGGCACATGTAGTGCACTTTACTAGGGACTTACAAGTAGATCAAATATGCCAATTGGGTATGTTACCATGTTTTAAGGGAGAGAGCATTTGCACTTTAGCACTGGTAAAGTGTGCAGAGTCCTAAAACCAGCAAAAACAGTCTCACAAAGTGGAGGGAGGCAGGCAAAAAGTTGGGGGTGACCACCCTAAGGCTGTCAGGTCTAACAATGGGATGATAAAACATGCTAAAAACAAAATGGTGACAAGAAGAGTGAAACACAAGGAAAGTCCCACCATCCATGCTGTCAGTATGAGTAATATATGTGGTTCCTACCTAAGCTATGTTAGAGCACAGCATGATAAGCCCTAATATGCCATTCAGGTTTCCACTCTGCGAAGATATCATACCCCATTCCTGAGCAAGAAAGCCTGCTGTCTGGAAAGACACCATCCCCATGTGGGCCAGTCGTCCAGTAGTCTAAGCAAGCAGCTGTAGCGAAGGCAATCAGCAATCAACATGCGGTCATCACCATCCGGCTGGAATCTCCCTCTAACGTGTGCGGGACAGTGACGTTTTTTTTATAATAAAACAACTGATGTTCTGAGAAAATGTCCTCACGTAAGCATGTGTATGTTTCTGGGAATGTTGGAGACACAGCATACCACTTTGCAGGCAACTCTATCTTGCTGCATCCTTGAGGAAAGCACAAAGTGAAAAGAATGTCCTGCTAAAAACGCAAAGCTTTCCTGGGTGAAAAAACAACTAGATCAATAAAATAAAACAGCACAGCAAATGTGGCCTATGCTAAAAAAATTAAAGAAAGCTTAATTATGTATCTGGGCGAAAGTGCACAAGCTGCAGGCCTAGTTGCTAAAATAACATGCCTAAAAATATAGCTAAAATGGCTATATAACAATACTACTATAAGGCCACATTCAGGGAAAAAAAGAAACCCATAAAAAGGGAGGTATGGGAACAGCTTGGGAGGGCAAGTGTAACTAATGATTTGTCCATGTTCTAGAAAGTGGTGAACTCGTCTTGTTTTGCAAGTGGACATAACTCAAGTACTAATGTAACTATCCAGTCTTCCATAGGGGTAACTCACTTTAGTAAGGTATTTAAATCCACATTTTTGGGGCGCATGAGCAACTACATAGTGGACATTATTTCTACTCCAGGGGAAGGTGAACAACTGACACTCTCATTAGATGAGGGTGTCCTGGCAGTGGGGTGGTGTCCAAGTAACAGATGGGTTTCTCATCAACCTTTTAAAAAATAACATTGATCTTTAGGCTCCACTCTATCAATGTATTGAACAGTGCAATTGCCTGTGGCCCTCTGCGGTCCTAGTAAAATGCAGATAAAGTTACGATTTTCAAAAAAGGGGAGAGAGGGGACACCTGTTGTTGCCACCCAATATCACTTTTTGAATCCACCTCAAATTGATGGGCATGATACTGCAGGACCACCTTGAGACGTGTTTGGCCACAGAGGGCATTCTAACACCAACACGATATTGGTTTAGATGAGGCTGGGAACCATAGACCAGTGCCTAAATCACCACCTCATAATTAGCAAGTATGCCCAGATCCAGCAATGGTGACTAAATCTCTCTTTTATGGTACTTAGCTCAGCATTCGAAAATGTTGATAGAGCCAGATTATGGTCAAAGGTGCTTGCTATGGATGCTGATCGAAGGATTGTACTCTTTATGCAAATTACATGAGAAAGCAGTGGGCAGTGTAAGATAAGGGCCCAGAAGAGAATGTACACTCCCCATTAACTTTGGAAGGGGCATAAGACAAGGCTGTGTACTCACCCCATTCCTGTTTAACCTCTATATTAATGATCTGGAGTCATTCTTGATAGAGGTGGAGACTGACTCACTAAGGGCTGGAACAAGAGGTTTGGCAGTCCTCATGTATGCTGACAATTGGGTACTTGTTTCTATAACATGGGTTGCTCTACAGAGATTGATGGACAGATTTGTGGAGTACATGGATAGTCCAGGGCTGCAAATCCTATACAATAATATGTGGTCGACCTAAGAGCAAGGTGAAAGCCTTTCAGATAAGTGGTAACAAACTTAAGATCGTACAGAAATTCTCTTAAATAGGGATACCATTTGACAACAAATGCCCTTGGAAACATTTGATAAAAGTGAGATGCATGCATTTTGAGGGCATCCTTATTCAAGTTTGCAAAGAAACTGGGCTCCAGTCCCCTTGAGGCAATTATTAATATATGTATAAAACCAGATGCATTTCTTCTGCCTCATATCGAGCGGGTATCTGGATCTCTGCGATCTGGCACAGTTACAGAGCAGCAAAAATAGCTTTTTGCACGAACTCCTCTGACTACCTGGGAGTGTACCTGCTTCCGTTTGCCATGATGAGCTAGGTTTAAAATATCTGTAGGATACTAGATACCACTGCTTTGGATGTCTATCTGGAGCCATCCCAAAGCACCACTTACCAAACAGTGATTATAGACCGCTTGAACTTAAATAAAGCATGCAACATCCAGTGGTTACAGTACGTGAAAACCCAATTGTATTAAATCGGTCACCACAATTTTTTTGACAACCAACAGAACCCTTAAAGGCATCTTAAAGATCTTGCCAAAAAAGAACTGCTGGCCCTCCTGTCAATAAAAGAGAGGAGGTGGAGAACGACAAAATGTCCGGGGGGCATATGCACTACTGATGACGACCAACTATATGGAAACATATGTACTTACCATCCCCAGGTCACAGAGATACTATTTGGTAAGATCACTTCTCAATATGGCCCATCTGCTGCAAATCAAACGCTTACCTCAACAAAGATCATGCGGTCTGCCTATGTTGAAATCCACCCAATCACAGTTGCATTTTCTCTTCTTCTGTGACAGTGCCCCTAGGAAAACAATTCTGGTCCCATTGCTCAGAGCTCTTAACATCAGATCTTGCAGACCAGCTTTGCTCCACCTCCAACTAATACAAACAGAATTAGTTTGTGACATAGTATATAGGTTTATTGCAGCCTCTGTTTGATTACATAAAGTGGTAGGGAAATAACTGCATTCTTTCAACTTCAATTTACTCTATTGCTGCTAATCTGTGACTTGTTAACCTGTGGCTTCTTTTGTGGAGGATCTTTGACGGTGTGTCTCAAAAGTATGCCTCACCTATAAATAATTGGACATGTTATGAACATGAGTACCGGCCTACGACAGGTGTATTTTATCTTTTTGCTGCCATTTTGGCACCCCGACGAGCCCGGTTCTTGGCAGTATTTGAGATAATGTTTTAACTTGAATTACATGATTGGCCAACAATTGCACTGTAACTATTGCACTTTACACCTTGCTGCTATTGCATTAATATTTTAATGTGCCAGGTTTGAAAGTGCCCATCTCAGATTTGCAAGTGACTGCATGTTCTGCATATAGAATAGGACTAATGAACTGACAGAATGAGTATGGTACAGGGCACAGGCCTGAAGCCACTGCTATAGCTATGCACAGCGGTCAGCAACAATTGCAGCACATTTTATGCACTTTATATTACGCTGCTATTGCCCTGGTATTTCAGGTCCGATATTGCCCTTCATAAGAAATGATGTATTGTTTATGGAATCAGACAATGGTTGTGGTGAACTGTTTTCTTACATGTAGACAGACCTTATCTGCAATGATTTTATTGAATGTAATTTTTTATAGGATACAATGTATTGTACTATGTGGTTCTATGGTTTTCAAACCGAATAAAGGGCCTAGTTTCGATATTGGCGGACAAATTACTCTGTCACACCGGTGATGGATATCCCGACCACCGAAAGCTAACTCCCATATGATATATTGAGATTTATATTTTGACGGACGAGATATCCATCACCGTTGTGACAGAGCAACTCATCCGCTAATATCTAAATAGGCCTAAAGATTTTTCTTACTTACTAATGGTACTACATTGTTTTTGAGAACTCTGCTTGTTCCTGAAAGCTATAAAGATGATGATTTTAGCATTGAAACCTTTAAAAACATATTTGCCTTCTTGCACATCACTTTTTTGCCATTCTCTGAATTTTTCTTTTTCCATTTTCTATGTTTTGGCTATTTTCTTATTTTCCTTCAGATGAATCCAACAAGCCAGGGTACCATACGACTCCTCTCAATATGGAGAGGAAAAGGATTTGAATATGACATTGATTCATTTTGTGAAAAATTTGTCATGAAGGCTTAAGAGCGAAGTGACTCCAAACATAAGCCTTGGCAGCTAAGAGGTTAAAATGTAAGCTAGTGGACATGTGGAGTTGTGTTTGCTTAATCATTCCAATTAACGTAAATATCAAGTTCTTCAGTCACAAGCAATAAATATCAGGAGATTTCTTTTTAATAGAATTGCTAAGAGTACCAATGTGTTATTTTACGTGAAAATATAATTAAACAAATCACATTTTTCAAAACAGGAAAGGTAAAAGGGGATTCTTTCATGCAAATTGGCATGACCTACCTCATACATTTACTTCTGCCAGCCACCAAAGCATTCAATGAGATATTTGTCGCTGACGTTCTTGACATCAACCTCCAGGCAGGTAGAAAATGGCAGGAGAAGGAACCTGGAGCAATCGACATTTCATCAGCTGTAAAAGTATTTTGCGAACTTGAAGGGCACGGGTATGTATCCTAAAACCTTGCCAGCTCTTTAAAGATATTTCACTGATTATCCCATCTGGAACCTGTGTAAATTATTTGTGCTAAAATGGTCTTCTTTTACTGTAACCTGCATAGAACAAGTCAAACTGCACTGCTTTAATTTTTATAGGTTTCAGGAAAAATAAGCAAAACGTTTCCCTTTCATAAGTTCAAACATGAAGTGACAAAGCCAAAAGGTGTTTTTTTCTTGCAGTGCGTTCACATATCGACATTATTTGGAGTAAACAGCGCTTTCACCGAAAATATACAAAGAGCCAACTTGCACAGTCGCATGCGCACAAACAGAAAAAAAACTGGCTCACGGGCACAGGCAGTTTGCACACATGCGTTGAATACAATTACTCTTGCACATAATGCAGGCACGCCTTATGTTTTGCCTGTGCAGTGCATCCATAGATGTTGTCCATAGGTGAGATTGTGTTATATGAGCACCTGTCACCTATGAGTATAGCCTCACAGCTAATGGAATTTGCAATGAAAATGTTCTATTCAGAAATAAAGAATGCAGAATCATTTATATCCCTGGTTGAATGTTGCTGCTCCTCTCCTTGCCACAAGACAGTTGCTTTGTCATCCTCCTCTGGCACAGCAGATAATAGACACAGATCTGAAAATTGATATATTCTTTCTACCCTGCAAATTGATGGCCAAATTTAAGAAAATTGGTGCTGCATTATATGCAGCACCACTTTTCTTGCTTCCCTTCGCGCCCCCCTAACGCCACCAATAATGGTGTGACTCCTTTTAACGGCTACTCCACGCAGGCCTTAAAATGCTGCAAAAATGGCACAGTGGAATCTTGCCGATTCCACTGCCCCATTTTTGCGGTCTCTTTAATGGGGGAACATCCCCCTTGCATACAATATGCCTGGCGCAGGCATAATGTGGTGCAAGGGGTTACAAAATGGCGCAATGCATGCATTGCGCCACTTTGTAAACATGGTGCGGCGAATTTAGCATTGTTGGGGCACATTAGCATCATAAAAAGTGACGCTAATGTGGAACAAGGAGGCGCTAAGCCCTCTTAAATCTGGGCCGAATTTTTCAGGTAACAGTTCTACTGTATTTTATGTAGCTTGATTTGATTTATGTTGAGAATATATGTGCAAAAGACAAAAGCTATGATGCTTGATTATACTTTTGAGGTGTAAAATAACCATTAATACAATGTAAGTACTTTTTAGGGGCATATTTTTAAGCCCTGTGCGTCACTGGAACGTCAATTTTGTTTTATACACCGATGGCGCAGACAGCAGAACTATGGTGGTCATTACAACCCTGGAGGACGGTGTTAAAGGTGCGGTAATACCGCAAACAGGCCGGCAGACAAAAAAAGGGAATTATGACAGTGGCGGAAACCGCCAACAAAGACAGCCACTTTAACACTCTGACCGCCACGGCGGTACAGACAAGCAGCGCGGCGGTCACCGCCAACAGGCAGGCGGAAGACAATGTACCGCCCATAGTATCACAACCCGCCAATCCGCCACCTTTTCCGGGGCGGATTCACCGTGGATAAAAACACGGCAGAAACAGTTTCTGCAATGGGAAAACGCTCACCTTAACACATCCCAAGAGGAAGGAGGACACCATGGAGCCGGAAATACAAATCCTACCTGCCCTTCTCTTCCTATTCATCTACGAAGACCAGCGCCGGCGGCAGCGAAGACAACGGTGAGTACTGCACCTACGACATAGGGGAGGGGGGAGGTAAAAGTCAGAGGGATACACACGCAACACCCCCACCCCCACCCCCACCCTTGCATATTACAACGCACACACCAATTTACAAACATCACAGTAACAACCCCCAAACCCCCCGGAAGAATGCAAAGACAAAACAAAATCAGTTCAAACATTGTAATGTATCAATATACATGTGTCAATTATATACAGATATATATAAACTCATTCAAAGGTATATACAGTACGAGAAGTAGTGCAGATATGCACATTTCAATGTACGTGCACCACTAGGCCAAAAATGCATGGGCGAGGCCCACACAAGATACCTGTCCACAAACGGAGAGAACACTGCCGGGGCATCAGAGAGAAAAACAACAGGCTCCTCAGGGGGAAGGGAAGGGGGTGGCACCTCAGCCGGATTACAGCACCATGCCACATCCACGACAGGGCTCCATGCCCATTGATGTATCCTGGGGAGTGCAAAGCCACAGTCTCTCAAGTCTCTACAGTGGATGGTTTGCCCACTGTTCCATCCTGGGGAGTGCAAAGCCACAGTCTCAAAAGTCTCTACAGTGGGTGGTTTGCCCACTATTCCATCCTGGGGAGTGCAAAGCCACAGTCTCACAAGTCTCTACAGTGGGTGGTTTGCCCACTGTTCCATCCTGGGGAGTGCAAAGCCACAGTCTCACAAGTACATAACAGCCTCCACTGGTTCTGGAGGGGGACTGGTGCCCAGAGTGCTTCATCCTGTGAAGGACTGAGGTAGTGGATGCATGTCTCCACTGGTTCTGGAGGGGGACTGGTGCCCAGAGTGTTTCATCCTGTGAAGGACAGAGGTAGTGGATGGATCTCTCCACTGGTTCTGGAGGGGGAATGGTGCCCAGACTGGATTAGTCTCCCCGTGACAGCTCCTGTCCTGTGACAGTCCCAGCCGCACATGGGATAACGATGCTTGATGTGGCGGTCTTTTCCTTCTTCTGCGGTGCATGCCCTGTTCAGCGGTTCATGCCCTGTTCAGTGGTGCTTAGCCATGGCGGTCTCTGGACTGTTCAGCGGTGCTTGCCCTGTTCAGCGGTGCATGCCCTGTTCAGCAGTGCTTTGCCATGGCGGGCTCTGGACTGTTCAGCGGTGCTTTGCCATGGCGGTCTCTGGACTGTTCAGCGGTGCTTGCCCTGTTCAGCGGTGCATGCCCTGTTCAGCTGTGCTTTGCCATGGCGGGCTCTGGACTGGGAATTGGTGTGTGGCATGACGGTCCCTCATTGCCCAGCGGGGCTGTGGCTGCCGGGGCCCTCCTGGGCAATGCCTATGGCGGTGGTCTCCTGACCAGTGACGATACTTGGGCCCTCCTGGGCAATGACTCTGGCGGTGGTCTCCTGACCAGTGACGATACTTGGGCCCTCCTGGGCAATGCCTATGGCGGTGGTCTCCTGACCAGTGACGATACTTGGGCCCTCCTGGGCAATGACTCTGGCGGTGATCTCCTGACCAGTGACGATACTTGGGCCCTCGTGGGCAATGCCTATGGCGGTGGTCTCCTGACCAGTGACGACGGTGCTGGCGGTGGCGTCCCGGCCGCCGGGAAGGATGCCGCCCTTCTCCGCCGTGATGCTCACACCAGGCTGTGCAGACTTCTTCTGGCCCTTCCCCACCTTTGGAGGAGTCACAGCTGACTCTGCAATCCCCCTGGGACCCCTGTGAGTTGTTTTGCCTCCAGGTGTCTTCAGCCAGTCCCGTCGGCCACTTTTCAACTTCAGAGCCTTTACAGGGGGTGGACTGGCAGTGCCTTGGCTCCGTGTCACACTGCCTGCCCTGGGGGCCAGTGCTCTCCACACACCTTGAACACGCACCACTGGTACTGGAGGCTTTTTGGCTGAGGCGCTACGATGGGACTGATGAATTGGAGGGGTGGGGGTGGGGGCAAAAAGGTAAACTTTGCAGAGGGACAGTTTCTGACGAACACTGGGATGGGTAGCTGGAGGGGGTCTGGGAGTGGAGGAAGAGGAGGTGGTTGTAGGAGGTGTCACTTTAGGTGTTTTGGGTGCAGGTACTGGAGGCTGTCGTGAGGTGGATGGATGTTGGGTGTGTGGGTGCCCGCGTTTGTGCACTTTGGGAGGGGGTGTCACAGACACACTGGGAGAGGACACAGGGGACGTGTAAATGGGAGTGGTGAGTGCAGGTGAGCGGGGTGTGGTGCTGAGTGTTCTGGTGCGAGTCCTAGTGCCTGTAGATGTAGTGCATGCAGGTGAGAGTGTAGACGACAATGGGAGGGAGGAGGGAGACGATGAGGAGGGGGACACAGTGGAGGCAGTGGATGTTGCTGTGTCTGTATGTGTGTGATGCTTGTGTGAGTGCCTGTGGGATGTGTGGTGCCTATGTTTGCCTGAGCTACTTTTGTGTGTTGAGGTGTGTGCTTGCTGGTCTGATGGTGTGCTTGGGATGGGCTGGGGTACAGGGAATTGGGTCTGGGTGGAGGAAGTTGGAGGGGGGAGGCTAGACACAGGGACAATGGCTGCCATCAGTGCTGAGGCCAGAGATTGCAGGGTTCGCTGAAGGGCAGCCTGACCAGAATGAATGCCCTCCAGGAATGCATTACCGTGTTGCAACTCCCTTTCTACACCCTGGATGGCATTCACATTGGTAGACTGCCCAACAGTGAGTGACCTGAGGAGGTCAATGGCCTCCTCACTGAGGGCAGCAGGGGTGACTGGGGCAGGGCCTGAGGTGCCTGGGGTGAAGGTGATGCCCACCCTCCTGGGTGAGCGGGCACGGGGTGAACGCTGAGGGGCTGCTGGGAGGGCGGTGCTGGTAGGGGAGGTGGTGGCTGTACCTGTAGAAGTGGGGGGCACAGATGGTGCCACCACCACCAAGGGAGCTCCCATCGGCGGACGAGTCCGTGTCGCTGGTTGGTGATCCGGTGGCCGACGTGAAGCTCCCCTCGCCCTCCGTCCCACTGGTGCATTCTGAGTCCGTGGTGTGGCCCTCCATGGCCATGTGGGATGCAGCTCCCTCGAGCTCCGATGCCACTGCACCTCCGCCTGATGATGCTGATCCACAAAAGAACAGGGAGAGCACAAAAAGGGGGGGGGACGACAGAAGAAAGACAAGTTGAGTGTATGGCATACCGCTACCGTTGGTGGACAATACAGACACAGCAGCCCCCTGCCCTACGCCGTGCTCCTGGCCTCTACAGAAGCAATTCCTGGGATCTGGCCTACATGGCTATGGTGGACATCTACACACATGGATGCCACAGGGGCATGTATACCTGTACTTGGCACTCTACTGCGGTGGGGTGGAGTGCCACAGGGCCTGCATTACAGAGGGGCCTAGCCTATGGAAGTCGCCCTGGGCGAGGGAAACCCACAGCCCTCCTCCCACACCTAGACCCCTCAACTGCGCGCAAAGTCCCCAGAATGCTAGTTTACTCACCCCCTTGTGTCTGCTGTGATGCCCTCAAGCGCCCATCCGACTCAGGGTAGGCCCCCGCCAGGATCCGGAACATCAGGGGGGTCATGGTGCGACGGGCCCCCCTCCCACGTTGGGAGGCCATCCCCAGCTGAGCCTCTGCCGTCTTCTTGCTGCAGCAGCGAATGTCCTCCCATCTTTTCTGGCAGTGGGTGCCACGTCTCTGGTGGGCCCCCAGGGTCCGGACTTCCTTGGCGATGGCACGCCAAATGTCCTTCTTCTGGTGGGTGCTGACCTACATGACAAGTATAGGGGAAGAAGAGAAGCCATTACCAACTGCACCGTCGATGTAAGTGTCCCCCCTCCCTACCCTTTCCATGTGGCACATGCATTCACAGTCCTTCATGTTCCCTGAACTCTGCCCCCTTCCCTCTTACAACCAGCCCTCTCCACCCAGGCCTAGCCCATACAACGTGCTCCCTGTGTATTACCTGTTGGTCTGGAGGACCGTAGAGTAGCGTGTACTGGGGGAGGACCCCGTCTACTAGTTTCTCCAACTCCTGAGCAGTGAAGGCAGGGGCCCTTTCCCCAGACACAGCAGCCATCATCGCTTCCAGACCGAGGTCACAGCAGCACTTGCAGTGTAGGTCCTCTCCTGTCGAAGGTCAGGTATCGAGTGATTGAATAGATAGAAAATGGCGGTGACGTCTGCGGCGGTGAAGTCCGCGGCGGTGCGTATCATCAATGCCTGCGCACTTGTTCATTGGCTCCTGGGACCCATAAGGTCCCATGTTAACCAATGCTGCATTGCGCCGCGGTCTACCACAGCCTACCGCGATGGTGTGCAACGCCAGCGCAGTTACCTCACAATACCATTGTCCCAGTTTAGAGGTCAGGCAGCCGCCATTTCAGGGGCCCACATGGCTTCATTTACTTCTGCGTCACACATAGCTAGGCCTACACTCAACACACATACAGGAAAGGTTTTGTGTTTGGTGTCGTGTTCTGTGAATCTGTGGGTACATACCTGGAAATTTGTTGACTCTGTGGTCGCTGTTGTCCTTCCTAGGCACCGTCAGCTGGGACAATTGAGAAGATGGCGTAATCCTCCGGTGTACTGACCGCTGGTGGACCGGTTGACAATGGAGGAGCGACATTTAATCATCACCTACAGGTTTGACTGTGCCACAATCCAGGAACTATGTACCCAGTTGGAGCCAGACCTGATGTCACCAATCCGCCATCCCACTGGAATCCCCCCTGACGTTCAGGTGCTGTCAGTGCTCCATTCCCTTGCAAGTGGGTCTTTTCAGACAACAGTGGCCATGGCATCAGGGATGTCCCAGCCTATGTTTTCCAACGTGTTGTCCAGAGTGTTGGCTGCCCTGCTGAAACACGTAAGGAGATACATAATTTTCCCTGAGGTGGAGGATTTGGCTACAGTGAAAGGTAATTTCTATGCCCTTGGACATATCCCCAATATCATAGGTGCTATTGATGGGACCCATGTAGCTCTGGTTCCCCCTCCACAGGAGTGAACAGGTGTACAGGAACCGGAAGAGTTATCATTCCATGAATGTACAGATGGTATGTTTGGCAGACCAGGTAAATGCTATGTTCCCTGGCTCAGTGCATGACGCCTACATACTGCGGAATAGCAACGTCCCTTATATGATGGGTCAACTCCAGAGGCACCGTGTGTGGCTATTAGGGGGCTCTGGTTACCCCAACCTGTCCTGGCTACTGACCCCAGTGAGGAATCCCAGGACCAGGGCAGAGGAACGCTACAATGAGGCCCATTGGTGGACTAGGAGGGTGATCAAACGCACCTTCGGTCTCCTGAAGGCAGGTTCATGTGCCTCCATATGACAGGTGGTTCCCTATTCTACTCACAGAAGAAGGTGTGCCAGATCATCATCGCCTGCTCGATGCTTCACAATCTTGCTTTGCGACGCCAGGTGCCTTTTCTGCAGGAGGATGGTCCAGATGACGGTGTTGTGGCAGCTGTGGAGCCTGTGGACAGTGATGAGGAGGAAGCTGAGGAAGAAGACAACGACAACAGGGAGTCAGTCATACAGCAATATTTCCAGTGACACACAGGTGAGAACATTTTCGTTTTTACCATTACATTCACTGTCACACGTCTTCCTCTATCCTGTGTGTAATTTCATAGCATTATTTGGTAACTGAGTTGTACCTTTCCATTACTGTTTCACAGGTGTGCTTACCAATGTGTGTTATCTGCTTGCATCCTTCAAGTACTTGTGATGTGTGATATAGGTATGTTGGCTTTACAACTAGAAACGCATTTTGACACTGTCATTGATAATACATTTTACCAAATCACAGACTGACTCCAGATTGTTTTTTGGTTCAAGGGTGTGTATTGAAGTGCTAAAAAATGGAGGGGGATTGTACTATGGTGATGGGGGACGGTGGAGGAATGTCCATGGCAGAGTACAGTCCATTGGTCACACAGGTGCACTGGCCATATGGGCAAAGGAAGTGGAGCTGGGGCAGTTAAAGTAATGACAGGGTAACAAAGTGGGACAGTGGGAGGACAATCAGGGTGGTCTCATTTCCTGGCGGGGGTCTTGCCATCTTGCTCTGTCCTGTTCCTGGATCTCAGGGCCCGCTTGCGGGGTGGTTCTCCGTCTGCAGGGGGTGGGGTACTGTTGTGGTGGTCCTGTGGTGGGGCGTCCTGTCCACTAGCGCCGGCGGAGGTGGTGGGCAGTTCATCGTCCTGGCTAGTGTCAGGGGCCCCTTGGAGTGCCACGGTGTCCCTCAAGGTCTGCTGTATGTCCTTCAGCACCCCTACGATGGTGCCCAGAGGAGAGCTGATGGTCCTCAGCTCCTCCCTGAACCCCAAATACTGTTCCTCCTGCAGGCGCTGGGTGTCCTGAAACTTGTCCAGGACCGTCGCCATTGTCTCCTGGGAGTGGTGGTATGCTCCCATGATGGAGGATAGGGCCTCGTGGAGAGTGGGTTCCCTTGGCCTGTCTGCCCCCTGTCGCACAGCAGCCCTCCCAGTTCCCCTGTGTTCCTGTGCCTCCGTCCCCTGGACCGTGTGCCCACTACCACTGCCCCCAGGTCCCTGTTGTTGTTGGGGTGGTGGGTTATCCTGGGTTCCCTGTAGTGGTGGACACACCGCTGATTGACTTGTCCTGGGTAGGGAGGTATGGGCCCGCTGGGTGGGTGCTGTGCTGGTGTTACCAGAGGGTGGAAGGTCAGTGTTGGGCTGTGCCTGTGCAAGGGGAACCGACTGTCCCGAGGCCCACGATGGTCCGGGCTGGTCATCAGGATCCAGTAGGGCAGAGCTGCTATCGTCACTGTGGGCCTCTTCTGTGGGTGGAGTGGAGTTGTCTGGACCCTCCGGTGTGGTGACGGTCCTTCGTGATCCTGCAGGGGAATACGTGTATGATTATTGCATGTGTGTGTGTCATGGTGTGCAATGGGTGGCTCACCGTGTACACCAGTGCAAGCATTCCTGTGGGGGGGCTTGTGTGATGATGGTTGGGGGGGTGTTCTGGGTATGTGCAGTGAGCATGCTTTGGTGAGGGGTGACCATGCTTAGTTGTGTCATTGAGGGCTTGGTGTTGGGATGTGTGGTTTGTGTTATTAGTACATTAGTGAGGAGTTGGAGTGATAGGGGAGGTTGTGAGGGTGGGGGTGTGTGGTATTATGCAGGTACTGTGGGGGATATGATAGTTAAGATTTGACTTACCAGTGTCCATTCCTCCACCGACTCCTCCGAGGCCCTCTGGATGCATGATGGTCAAGACTTGCTCCTCCCATGTTGTTAGTTGTGGGGTAGGAGGTGGGGGTCCGCCGCCAGTCCGCTGAACCGCGATGCTGTGCCTGGAGACCGCTGAACGCACCTTCCCGCGTAGGTCATTCCACCTCTTCAAGATGTCCTCCCAATTTCTTGGATGCTGTCCCACAGCATTGACCCTGTCCACGATTCTGCACCATAGCACCATCTTCCTGGCTATGGATGTGTGCTGCACCTGTGAGCCAAATAGCTGTGGCTCTACCCGTAGGATTTCCTCCACCATGACCCTGAGCTCCTCCTTGGAAAACCGGGGGTGTCTTTGGCGTGACATGGGGTGGTGTAGGTGATGTGTGGGGTGGTGTATGTGTTGATGAGTGTGGTGATGTGTAGTAGTGTGTGGTGTTTTGTGCGTGGATGTTGTGTGGGTGATGGTGTTGTGTGCCTCTGTGTGGTGGGGTTGTCTATTCTGTGCTCTCTCTCTGGCCTTCGTCTCTATTTTTTGGTCGTAGGGGTTAGTGGGTGATGTGGGTGTGTGTTTTATATTGTGTTGGGTGTGTGGGAGTGCTGTTTGTATGTGTATCAGGTGTGTGTATTTCGAATTGTCCAATGTGGCGGTGTTTTGGAGATGTGTGTGTATTTTGAGCGCGGCAGTGTGTACCGCCAATGGAATACCACGTCTGAAAGACCGCCGCGTGGATTCGTGGGTCATAATAACATGGGCGTGTTTCTGTTGGCGTGGAGGTGGAGGTTTTGTTTTCGCTAGTTTAACACTGACCTTTGTTGTGGCGGACTTGTGTGGGTGTCTGAATTTCGGCGGATTCCGAGATGTGGGTCATAATAGCTGTGTCAGGATTCTGCGGTCGCGGCGGTATATTGGCGGTCTTCTGCACAAAGGTAAGCGCCTTTTACCGCCAATGTTGTAATGACCCCCTATATCTATGAGACCACGCAAAGCCACTTTGTGTTGCTTTTCATTGCCTCATCCATATGGAGAAAGGCAAGGTATTGCCGTATATACAAGGTATCACAAGTCACTGCATAGCCGTACGCTGCATCAGGGGGGTGGGGTATTCCATAGGTGTTACGGTGGGTTGTCCCACGTACTACCCAGTGATTTTGACACTGCTCCAGATTTACTAAATGATGCAAACCTGGAACAGCGCCAAAACCTTACGCTTCCCCAGTGGTGGAGAAACAAGGACAAATATTTCTATTTCTCTTTTTTTCCTCTTTCTATGTGTGACCTCAGAGCTGATCCCTGACCCTCCAGGTTCTCCACTGGGGCCGCAACACCCTCTCCACCCTCTGTCTGGACTTCTGCACCCCCTCACTAGGAGTAGTACTGGCAGACATCATAACTGGTGGGACTCTCGTGACAGCCTCCCCCCTAAGTTCTCCTGACACTATGGGGTCCCCCTCAGCAGATGGCCCTATGGCACAGGCTAGGTTCCCCTCCTGGAATTCACTCATGGAACCCTCCAGGTTCAAGGACTGGATCTCTGATATCCTGCGACTCAGCCCACCCCCATTCCTTCTCCTCTGAGACCAGACATGGGATCCCTCACCCATCCCACTACACTGGGACATACCTGGGACACTGCCAGCCTTTCCCACCTCACCTGGTTGGGAAATACCTAGACTACTCCCTTCAGGAGCACCACCAACTGCCTCTTCAGACCCTCTGGTACACACCCAGAGGTCTGCCTCCAGTGCAAGTTCCCCGGGTCAGAAAATTCACACTCCACCTGGTGTTGGGTGGGCTCTGGAAAACAAGGACTGGACATATGCTCTCCAGCAATCACGTCACACAGCCCCTCACATGAGTTAACCAAACTACCCTTCACTCAACCATCCAGTGCCTCATCCTTGAAAAAGTACCTGACGGTCCCTGACAGCCCAAACTATTCTAGTGTGTCTCCATACCTCACAACCAGGTACCAGGACCGCTTTCCCGGTCCCTCTCACTGAGAGCCAGTAGAGTATCCCTCACACCTCTAGGAATATGACTCCCCATGCCAGTTTCCCAATCCACCTCAGGGACCGGTTAGTGTGTGCCTATAGCAGGCAAAGTGGTCCATGGGGAACTGAAATAATCATTAAAAAAAGAATGATGCTGATATGTCTGCAGTGCACCACAGACAGGATGTCCAGGAGGAAATGGAATTATGCCTAAAAAAATTAATGTGTTGTGCGGCTGTGCACCTATGGTGGAATGAATTGAGGCAAAATGCAAAAATAAAAAAAACAACTATATTAAAAAGTAATAAAAATATTAAATTAAAATTAAATAATTTAAAAAAAATCTAAAAAATCAAACTACAAATTTATGATAAAAAAAACTGGGAATAAAAAAATAAAATTAAAAATACAATAAATAATTGTTGATGTTTGTATGGGAGTATGAGAAGAAACCTATTGTGAGACAAGGAGGTGCAAATGAAATGCCTAAAATGCATGTAATTTATTAGCACTGTTCATCAAAATCATATTCATAATATGCATTTACTGCAATGATTCTCAAGCATATTATTAAAATGATATCACATCCATACATGCAAGCCTTTTGCAAAAGTACACTGGCTGGATGCACAAATGGTCACAAGCCACATGGTCAAACAACAACAGCGAGCAAGGAGGCATGCTGAAAAAGAATGCATGAAAGCCTATGGCAAAGGCACACTGGCTGGATGCACAAAATGCCTGCCAGCCGCATGGCCAAACAAGAACAGAGAGCAAGGACGAGTGGGGAACAAGAACATATGCAAGTCTATGGCAAAGGCACACTGGCTGGATGCACAAAATGGCCACTAGCCACATGGTCAAATTACAACACCAAGCAAGGAGGCATGGGGAAAAAAGAACACTTGCAAGCCTATGGCAAAAGCATACTGGCTTGATGCACAATATGGCCACCAGCCACATGGTCAAGAAACAACAGTGAACAAGTAGGTATGGGGAACAAAGAACACATATACTCATAAAAAAAGGGATTGGGAGGAATTGTGGTCCAGTGTATATCCTCACAATGGAAACGTCAAGAAACAGATACACTGTTCCAACCAGAAAGAGAGGAAACTAATGGCGGGGGTCCTAAATTCTAGGAGCAAGAAACCTCACACATCCATAGGATGTCATGCTTCATCATCGGAACTGCTCCTCGTCAGACCGGCACTGCAATGTCTGACGGGCACCACCCCTGGTGGGGGGGCTCTTTGCCGGAGATCTTTTTCAATGATGGTGCCGTGACCCCAAAGGTGAATAAGTGACAGAGGAGATCGAAAAATCGTGGTCATAACCAAGTTACTAGCGGTTGAAAAAATATATATATCGTGGGAAAAGAAGGCAACCGTGCTATGCAGTGAAAGTGTCAACTGGTGAAGAACACGCATGCATTTACACATTATACAGGCTTACCGTCCTAAATTAGAGAACGAGCTTCCTAGGAACACATAGACCAGTGGTCCAGCGCAAATTAAGTCTAAGAAAGAGATATGAGAAAATTAAACAAGAGATAAATACCAATTAGATATCAGGGTAAGCAACGAGCAGAGTAGCATGGAGATGTAGACCTTCTACATAGGAGCAAAAGTTATAGTTCCTATTAAGTAGTAGCAGTAGAAATATAAATCCAACAAAACAAGTAAATTGTTTTGTTGGAGTTATATTTCTACCGCTATTACTTAATTATGGGACAACTTGACTATATTAATAGCCTCCAGTCTCCCTGAAGAAAACTCTACAATTAATTCAGCAATGCAACACATGAAAATTAACTAAGCTATAAAAATTGTGCAACAACACACATTCTCCTATGCCATTAAAAATTACACTACGTATACACTTTTTGCATAAAAAAACATGAAATACAATAAGTAGCCAACATTTTGTATTTAATCCAATGCCATGCCTGCCCTAAAAGATGGTTTAAAAATATAGATCACAGAAACATTTCTTTCATGAACTTTTGACTAGTACTGGGCCTACTGGCTAGATGGCCTGTTGGAAGACTAGGCCACAGAGGAAAATAAATTAATATTGCAAATGTAACAAACATAGAAAAAAGGCACTCAACTGTGCAACTTTTTCCTTTTACAAAATGGTTGAAAAATGAAATGCAAAAAAATAACTAGTCGACTAGAAAACCTCCAGGCCACCCACCACAATGAAGTTTAAAAATCAAATAAAAGTACACAGAAATACTTGTGCATGCCCTATCAAACAACACCCTTATACCATTGTTATTTAATGTACTTTAAGATATATATCCAGCAAACAAAGAGAGTGATCCTTCTACCTTTAAATCCCAGTGAAAAGTGATCAGGAGATGGATGAAGCACTGGGAGGAGCTTGCTGGACAGGAACAGGAACTTGGAGTCTCTGGGGCACTTCATTCCTGTGGGAAAGAAAGGTTTCTTTTGCACTAAAAACTCAATGAGCTGAGCATTGTTTTTACGGTGTGGGCCTAGTGATTTTGGAGTTATTATAGACAAATTTGAATAGAATCTTATCTGTAACCAGGATGTGAAAATGTTTATGCAGAATACTTTAATTTTGAGTGGCTCTGTTATTAAATATAGCAATTAACAATTAGTGAGTTTCTTTTTAATTGTGACACAATTTCATTCTCCTTCCTGCATAGTGGTTTTACAACCACTATAGGTAGTAGGTATTTATAGTTAGGACCTATTTTCCGTTAAAAAAACCTTGTTTTCACTTTGCTATATATTTGGCGCTGTTTCAATAATCTTCATTAAATTTTCAAAAAAAAACTTGATCCCTAAGGTAACTTTAACCTGCACCCTTACCATGCACAGTTTTCCCTTCAAAAAAGTGACTGCTAATGTTTCATTTATATTTTTGAAGATGTTATAAATGTTGTCATGAGTGCTGAAATATCTGGGGTGCATGGTGAGGGTGCGAGTTATAGTTACATTAGGGCGCAAGTTATTGTTACTTGAAATAACTAGAACTATAACTGCTCAATTTCTATGGTATTCCACAAGTAAATTCAGAACCTAACTATAACGCCCCTGTAATCTCTGTTTTTTTCAGTGAATTTCTATTTTTTTAAATTCTATTTTGTAAATGTAACATCCCTGTAACCTTTGTTTTTTTTCAGTGAATTTCTCTATTTTTTTAACGTAAAGTTATTTTAATAACTATACAGTAATCCAAACACCACCACAGATGGCCTGCGGCCAGGCCCTTTGGCCCCTATACTCAAACTATCCCCTGCTGTGCACTGCCTTTGGCTGTGCACAACAGGGGTTGGCCACAGAGCCTGGCCTGCAGCCAGGCTCTGCAACCAATCCCTATAATCACCCAACCCTGCGTCGTCTTGCCCTCTGTTTCTGCCTTTATGGTCATTTCTTGCCTTCTGTTTGTCCATCTCTGCCCATTTCTTGCCTTTTTTATGCTTCCCTGCCTGATTTCTGTTTGTTTCTTGCCCTCTGTTTGCGCCTTTCTGCTCATCTTGTGCCCTCTGTTTGTGCCTTTCTGCACATTTCTTGTTCTCTGTTCGTGCCTCTCTGCCCATTTTCTGGCTATTTCTTTCCTTTGTTTGTGCCTTTCTGGTTGTTTTATGCTTGTTTCTTGCCATCTGCTCCTGCCTTTCTGCTCATTTCTTGCCCTCTATTTGTGCCTTTCTGCTTGTTTCTGCCCTCTGTCTCTGCCTTTCTGTCCATTTTCTTGCCCTCTGTTTCTGCCTCTCTGTCATTTTTCTGTCCCTTTTCTTGTTCTTTCTTTGTACCTCTCTGCCCTTTTTCTTTCTGTTTCTAGCCCTTCATTTGTGCCTCAGACCTGCCAAGTGTCACACACGTCACGTTAGGGTAATGCAGTTTGAGTTAAGTTTACTTATTACCGCATGATCGGTAATTTGTCACACAAACAAGATGAAGAGAAAGCTAAATGGATGGGATAATTTACTGTCAATTAGCTGTCAGACAGTGCTACCAATTGGCAGCCAGCTCCATAAATCGAAACAGCCTAAAAGTGCTGTTGGAACACGGGAAAGCTTGCATATGTACATAGGAAGAGATACTGTTGCCCAACCAGGCCTGAAAAGAATTATGTTGGAGCTCATGATAAAAGTCTTGGGGCCAAGCAGATGGGATTGCTTAACACTGTAGTGCTACAGTGCCTTGGTAGCAAAATAAATCCAATACCTTCTCATTGTACTGCTTCCTACAGACTAATAATTGCCACTAGCACCTTCTCCAATCCATTGTTAAGTTACTTTCAGCGCATCATGATCATCGGCCTAAGAAAACTGGCAACTAGGTTAGTGACCTTCAATTTCTGGTACTTTGTAGCAGTTTTAAGATCTTCTTTGACTTTCTCATTGCTCAAGTGTGTGTAATTTCTTATATTTATATTTTTCCATCATCTTCATCGCCTGATTTTGCTCAGAAGAAACGTCACACAAAGTTGTTGACTGTTTCTCCTAATTAAACAGAAATTATGAAAATATCACACAGAAGCAATATGAAGCCTTGGCACCTATGGTACCTTTCTTCTCGTTTGTAGCCCTTTCTGTGTGCAGGGAAGTGAGATGAACACTCTGCTTTCTTGCAGCGGGACCTGCATGACAGATCCCGCTGTCAGAAAATGGACTGTGCTTGTTGGGAGTGGTCAGCTCCCAACAAGCAAAAGCAAACAGCTATGCCCCGCGGGTGGGCACCCTGTGACATAGCAGGAGCCAGCTCTGGGGGTTGCAGTCCCCAGGGCCATCAGTGGCTGTCTGAGGGGGCTTGGGGCCTCCCTCCTACGAACAATGCCCCAGGGTGGTGGAGGTCCCTGAGGCTGCAGGGGGCTGGGAGGCCCGGGCATTAACTTTGATTAAAGACCAAGGGAGGTGGTGGTCCCTGTGGCTGCAGGGGGGCCGGGTGGGCCCCATCCATCTCAATAAGTTGAAGTCCTGGGGAGATTGTGATTGTGGCCGTCTGGCCTTCCCCACACAAATAAAACATTTTGCCCCAGGGAGGTGGTGGTCCCAGGGTCACAGGGGAGTCATGCAGACCTTTCACATATGTTATGCATCTCCCCTGGGAGATGGTGGTCTCTGGGGCTGTGGGGGAGGCCGACGGGCTTTCCCCCCACAAATAAAATATTTTTCCCTGAGGAGGTGGTGATCACTGGGCTATGGGGGACTGTACAGCTCCCCACACATATTTCATGCTTTGCCCCGGGAGGTGGAGGTCCCTGGGGCTACGGGGGCTGGCTGGCCCCCCTTTAAAAATGAACAAGGCTCCCAGGACTTTCAAAAAGATGAAACGCAGGAGCCCACACTTTATTGTTTTAAAAAAATGTTTCCGATACGTGTCAAAAAAGTTAAAATATGTTTATTAAAGGGAGGCCCTCTGGGACCCCACCACCAGAGCTAAGGGGTCAGGTTGTCTGTATTCTGGCCCTTTTTCTTTCTTTTTTTACATTTCATTTCTGAGATTGAAGCTGAATCCCAGCATGGCTGACAACCCTTCCTTGTTGAAGTGTTAGCAGCCAATCAGATCTCAGCATGAGATCAGTAGGGGGTGTGAATATATACAAAATTGGAATTTCTGTAATTTCTAAAAAACTATTGAATGAT
This sequence comes from Pleurodeles waltl, assembly GCF_031143425.1. Lineage (NCBI taxonomy): Eukaryota > Metazoa > Chordata > Amphibia > Caudata > Salamandridae > Pleurodeles > Pleurodeles waltl. The sequence goes on along the minus strand of NC_090445.1, from coordinate 295,154,265 downwards.
TACACCAAATAACAAAAAGGGCTTTTTTCTAGGCCAAGAGCTACCTTTCTGCTAAATTTGGTGTATTTCCATCCAATGGTTTTGGCACTATTGCTGTTCAAAATCCCTATGGAAAAATTTATAGGAAAATGCTTCTTGGGACCCCCTATTTCTCGGCCCCCGCTTGACGGATCACCCCGAAACTTTCCAGACAGCAGTTGAAGTGCACGCCGTATTTTCTTGGGAAAGTTTTTGAAGATCCATAAAATGGCACCGAAGTAATTAGCAAAACAAAAAACACTCTTTCTATAGAAACTAGGTCCTAACTATAAAATCCGACTCCCCTATATTTGTTTTTAATATGACTCAATATTTTTGATATATTTAAATAAATCAGATTGTATCCCATACTGGAAAGTCTTGAGTGCATGTCATTGGCTAAAAAACTATACATATATAGATTCTTATTTATTTAAATATATAAAAAATATAAATGCATATTAGAAGCAAACATATGGCAGACGCATTTTCGGCAACACGCCTTCAATAGGCCTATTATATATTCACATTGGTGTATTCTTATAGGTTGCCAGAGACTGACTCATTGTCATGTGCTAATAATATACCAGCATCAACACCGACATCAATAAATGCTTTTCAAAACTTACATTGTTGTCTTGACAACAGCTGTAATTAAACACATCCATGGTGAACTATGGTTTCACGTCCACAAATCTTAATCAAAATTCATGGCATTTGACAAACTACATGAATACAGAGGTTTGCTGCTATTGTTGTGTTATGAGAGTTGCAGACCCATTTGTAATTTCCAAATTCCTAGGAACCAACTGGTAGCTGGAGGGCAAGTTGGAAAGTTGTACCCAATACATCTTAGCATGATCTAAGTAGATACAACTCTATTTTTTGATGTTCTCAGTTTAATAGGTTAATGGCTGCCATTTTGTTCCTGCACTGCCCAGTGTATCTCCATCCATTGCCTAGAATCTCTTTGCAGTTCCCATCAATTTCCTGACATATGGCTCTGAACAGGTCATAGGTTTCTGCTGATGTGAATGTTAATGGCTTACATTAAGGAAGAAACTTTGGGATTAACTAAGACTGTTCTCCCTTTTGGCCACTCTGTTCTTAATGAATAGCCTGAGTATGTCTTCTGGAGGCAGCTGCAACATTACTTCAGATTCAATAGTGATTGGTCTGGTAACGAGGGGTCGCATGCTCTAACCATATGCTTGTTTACCATCATTATGAATACTATTGATGAATTCTTATTCTAGAATCCAGTGGGATGGGTCTGAATCATCCTCATTACTGGGGAAAGCAAAAGGTGCTAGATTGTTTTCTATATACTTGGAAAGGGTAGTTAGACATGTGCTTCAATCTCTACTCAGCTACTTTTATCAGGGCACAGATTTACAAAGGGCTGGCATCATTGTTGCATCACGCAAGCCCTTAAGTGAAATGAATACGCCACACAGAGCTACCTTGTGTGATTCTGTGCGGCATAGTGTGAAGCACATGTTACTGCCTATTGTTACTCTGCCTTGGGAAGCTCTTCCATGGGTGGAGCATGTGTGTTCCCACACACCCACATATGATTTTGCCATATTCCCAGATTTACTAACAGGATTAAACTGTGAATGCCTCCATATGCCACGCCATCCCATGTGAGGCTTAATGAGGAGAAATATTATTTCCCCTTGTTTATTTCTCTTTTTACATGCTCTGAATTTTGCAGCACATATAGAAGGAGGGGAAAGCCTCAAAGAATAGTTTTTATGCACGAAATTGTCACTTCCTGCACAAAAACAATTCTGTTTGTAATCCTGGCACCCTTGTACCATAGTGCAAGGTTGCCTAATTTGGTGCTAGGCTGCACTGTGCGCACCAGCGCAGATAGTGAGCAGAACTTCACCCTATCTTAGTAGAAATGGTACATTCCTGCCCTCTCCCTGTCACCCATTGCAGTGCAGCAAGGTGTTTTACTGAGTTGTACGACTTGTTCATAAATCTGGGCCTGGTTATATGGATGTATTTTATTCAATAGCAAATGATTTGACAAAATATCCTGTTCTGGAACTATAAGCTTGCTTTTGTGATGGTTGGATGTATATGTTTCATTCGATGTTTCAGTTATCACAAATGTTGAGTCCTACAAACGTTTTGCTCATCTCAAAAGTTTGTTTGTGTTTGTCTCAAACATATTGTATATCTACAGCATTTTTGCACATACATGCAGACATATCACATACGTGCCATTCATTCAACAATGTGTGCAGTGTGTTTACACTCAGTGTTATTTCATGGTACATACAAAAAGTTGTTGGATAATGGTGGTTTTACTGCTCCTTTCCCATTGCAATGAAAATTGTAATTACAGAGCACTCTACAAGAAAGTAAATGTGGTTTCTACATTTTCACTTTGTGGTATTTACATTATCTTGATCACATTCTCTAAATGAAGATCTGGTGCTAAGAATACTCTTTTTCCCTGATCCATGAGCATTTTCTTCTTACCACATTTAGGGACATATTCACAAAAAAATGGCACTTCATTGCTGATGCCCCAGCTTTCTTGTGTCGCCTCTGCCCCACCTGACAACACCAGATGTGCACTGCATTTGTAATATGGGGCACCATGTCCCACGTTAGGCCAATAGCGTCAGCATTTTTTATGCTATTGTGGTGCTTTGCTACACTAGCATAAAAATGTTTGACACTAGTGGAGCAAAGTGCAAGGAGGCCCAAAGGTTAACATGGGTGCCTCATTTTAACACCTGCTCTGATCAGGCATTAAAAATGACACCAAAAATGGTGCAGTGAAGTTTTGTAGAGTTGATTGTGCCATTTTTCAGGCCTCCTAATGCATACATTATGTCTGACACAGGCACAACGTGGCGCAAGGCATCACAAGGTGGAGCAGTGCATGCGTTGCACCACTTTGTAAATATGGTGTGGTGAAGATTGCCTCCTTGAGCCCCATTAGCGAAAAAAAAGTGACACTAGTGTTTTCCTCAAGGAGGCCGCTAGGGCCTTGTAAATCTGGCCCAAAGTATGATACACAGAGGACTTATTAACATAAGGACCATTAATGAGCCGAATTAAAGAGAGCATCATAATTCTTTCCAAATAATTTCATTTAGAAGACTCTGAATATCCCAATTAGTAGTAAAATAAACTAGTAATTGGAACCTGGTTTGATTGATAATTTCTATTCTATTTAACTTTGTCATTAGATTAACACTTATAGAGTATGATTTTTTTTTAACACTTATTTTGGTTAAACATCTATTTTTGTGTGTTAGAAAAATATAATAGTTTGTATTGGTGTAGGTTACTATCATGAATAATATCAAATTATTTGCTCTGAATTACTTGCATAATTGTGAAAGATGGTTACCATTGTGGCAGCTCTGTGGTTCTGGGGAATTTTTATTTCATACAAAGATAGAGAAGTCTGTTGAGATCTCCCTCTGTATCCACAATCCACTTTAAAAAAAAATAAATGTACAAGGCAGGCTCAGTGGAAATTAACCTGTTTTACCAATGTGGATGAACATGTTTATTACACAATATTATGAAGTCCTTTCTGATCTATTAATGCAATTATTCTACATGAATTCAGTTACTCAATTATATTATTCATCCATGAATGTGTGTGTGCTTGTATTTTAGTGAAAAAGGGATTGAAAAGGAAGATGAATTAAGAAGAAAAAATATACAACAAATGAAGTGTGACATCACTGCAAAGGACCCGTTATTGCCTAAAATCCTGCCTCCTGTAGACTGTCTGTTCCTGGTTCACTGCTTGGAAACTTTTTCTCCTGATAAAGAAACCTATCCGAAGTTACTGAAAAATATCTCTACATTGTTAGAAAGTGGAGGGAATTTGTTAATGATTGTGTGGCTGAACTGCACCTTTTTCATGGTAGAAAGCTTCAAAGTTACAAGTCTATGTGTTGATGACGGGTTTGTGAGGAAAGTGCTTACTGAAACTGGCTTTGTCATTGAAGAATTCACTGTAGTTCCTAGAAGTGAAAAGAACCTTTATTCTCTTACTGATGCATCAAGTGCATTATATGTTGTTGCAAAAAAAGTCTAACATTTTCATTGCGCACAATTCATTTTTGATCCCCAGTGTGCAAGCCCAGGAGAGAATACTGATTTAAGGAGAAACAGGTTCACAGTACATCAAATAAAAAAAACTAACAAAATAATTATAAAGGATAAACACTGTTACTCACACAAATACAGGGCACAGACAGTAGACATAAAAAGCAGGTTTTGCACATGAAAGCCAGAGCGTTTTTTGCCATTGTTTCTCCTTGGGATGACCTAGGTATAAAGGGCACATCCACACATTTTTTTGTCTTCAGTTTACCATTGAATCCAAACTGAACTTCAATTATAAATCCCAACTGATGTTGTCCCTACCTTGCTGTCAGTTGTTGCAGATGTTGCCCCTGCTAGAATAGAGGCTATTGTTACTATTGCGGGCTTGCTGTTGTGGAAGTTGTTCGTGCTGATGTGCCTGTTGTCATTTCAATTTGCTATGAATATTGTGCCTTTTCGGTTCTAAATATGCCACTGCTTGATTTACATGTGCCCATCAATCAATCAAAAGTGAATATGTAAGATTAGTAAAATACTGAATGCATGTGATTACTATGATGTTAGCGTGTTATGATTTTGCAATGTTACAATCAAGCTAACCTGAATATATTTTCAGTACTTTATCAAAATGCTAAGTACTGTATTTATATTAGCTAGTTATTGATTTCTAAGAGTTTCTAGAAGACTGAAAGCTGCATGTCTCATTTATTGTTGTTGTTTAAAGAAACAAAATCTAATATAATGAAGATAATTAAAAGGGTATTAGGCCACTTTCTGTTAATTTTTTGAGCTAAGAGTTTCTAATAACAATACGATCAGGTTATAAAAGCCAGTCAACACTGGGACAGGTCATACAGAATCATACCTTCAGCCCCAAATGAAGGTTAGAAGGACTGGTTGGGAGGCTTTAGCCTTTGCTCACTGACTTATCAGTGCAGTCTCATAAGAAAAGAAGGTCAGACCATGCCATTTTAACAAACATAGATCTCAATTGTTCAAACATGAATGTGGGTGTGAACCTTTTCTGAAACTCAAAATAGCTTTTATTTTCTACTATGCTAGAATTAGATTAGCACTTACAACTAGCAGAATGAGGGTAGAATTACTACAGATTAAAAATAGCAATAAAGTTGGAGTGGTATCTAATATTTACACTTTTTGTGAACATTGCTGCTGCCATTTCACTTGTTTTTCTTGTGGTTACAATTCATATTGTGTGCCCTTAGCTAAGATTTTGATTTGAAATAAATCTTTAAAATGTATCTTCACTGTTCTAGAGTATAGTAGTGTATTATTTCCTAACTAAGGGGTTTATTAATTTCCACTAGTTGTCCTGTTATTAAGTCCTAAGGTAATATTACCTGCAACATATCTCACTCAAATATTGCTCAGTAGATTTTCAAATGATTGCGATACAGCTGTTTTTCTCATGCACGTTGGTACTTTGACTAAGTCTTTGATGCAAGGAGTCTAAAAAACTGACTTCTTTGTCTATAGAAAATCTAGATAATTGTCAAATTGTGCTCAGTGTTGTTGTCCCATGTTTGCAGGCAACTATTGCTGCAGTGTGCCCTGCCTTGGTGGCAGCTTTGGTCACTAGTTAGTCCCAACTGTGGTCAATGCATTTGCAGCAGCTGGGGTACAAATGATTGCAGTTTTAACATCCACTCCAAAAAGGGATTTGAAAGGACCTTCATCAGACAGGTACAAACTCATGTCCGTTGTCACCAAATGAGGGCAAGTATGGTTCGCCCCTACAGGTCCCAGGAGAAACACCTATTCTGGTTAGGGAAAACCGTAGGCCTCTATGCACGCAGATGTCTAACGTGACTCCAGGGCCAAAAATCAAAAGTCAGAATACTAAATACATGGGGAATCAAGATAACAAGTACCCTGGAAGCGCTCTTGATGCCTACATCTTTAGGCACTCCATCTTCAAAGAGTGCTTCCAAAGTGGGTGAAATAGGAATGGCCTAATTGTTGGTAAGTACATCTGAAGTATATAAAAGATCTAATAGCAGTAAATAATGTATGGAAAAAATAACCATCTATGTGTCTGGTGGCAGGGATAGTGCTTGTGTAGGAGGGGTGTGCCTCATACTTGCACCAATCACCATGGCAGAAGTGCAGTGCAAACTCGGAAATCACACATGTTAAGACAAGCAAAGCCACTGTGTGTGCCTTTCAATGGCAGAAAGATCCTGAGCAATACAGCGCTAGGCAAAATCCAGTGTTGCTTCACTGTGTGCAAGGGCAGGCTTCCATGGATGTTGCCTGTGTGTCTACATGCAACTCCTACGGTTCATGAGGCATGTCACGTATCCCATGCCAGGTAAACTGTGAAAAATATCAAATCAAATGAATTACTCTTCCCAGGTCATGTTTACCACAGGCAAATAACTTAAGACACCCAACATACCCTTATGGGGTGCATTCTGTGGTACATAGACATAGAGTATTGGGCCACCAAGGGTTCATGCTGTGAAGGAAGGCAGCCCCTTATGCACAAAGTAAATCCCACATGAAATGCAGCCATGTGAGCACCATGTTGCAATTGTGCCTGTCGCTGTGCTACACAGCCTATTGTGTGCCAGTGCAGCTTGAAAATTCATGATTGTGCTGTGTGAATTAAATATGTCCTATACTGCCCTTACTCAGTGAGGAAGTGCTGTGCTGATAAGTGACTTACTGTGCAGTACAGTGCCTCATTTCTAAATATCTGGACCCCTGTGTCCTGTCTGCCTTGTGAGCCCAATGCAGTGCAATGTATAGACAATGATGTTCCACATTGTCATGTACTCACTAATCTATCAATGGCAGAATCTACAGAACATTATGACTACTGATATGTCATTTCACTCTGTGTGAATGAATGGGACCACATCATGTGCACTGGATAACCAATTACAAATAAAACATGTAGTAGGCCAGAAAAGCCAGTATGAATACCAAGCCAACACAATAGAGATGTGTGAAATAAGTGTCTCCTCAATGGTGTGACTACTCTCCATATCATTCAAGACTCATCACTTTTAGCGGAGTTAGAACATGTATTTTGTTAATTAGTAAGTGTGTCCCACATTCCAGAATACTGGTATGTTGCTTTAAGTGTCAGGAACAACACATGACGAATAATTTTGAAAGGACATGTGTGTCATGCAATGTCAGTGTAGGACCCAGACACGGGTAAATGTCTATACTGGGTCACAAAGTGACATTAACAGTACAAAAACCACACATTTCTCAGCCATACTGACAGTCCATGTACAGACATACACTCAGGCTTACAGCCACATCGAAAAGTGTAACAATGTGTTGGTTCATCTGTTCGGGGGATAAGTTGTCCGGAAGAAAACCATATGAGTTCAGCAATGTGCAAGTCACGAACACTGACACAATGTTGCCAAATATGACATTCAGAATTCATCAACATAGAATGTAAAGCAACCTGGACAATGCACCACAATGTACTCAGGATATCAATCTGAACATTCTTTTGACACAGTAATGATGATAGAATCATTGCAAATAGGCATACATCCACAACAAGTTACAGTGCAACACATACATATGAAGACCAATGTGTTGTGCACAGGTCTGTTGTAGATATATCAGTTACAACATCAGTGTGTCCTACATAGAGATGCAAATAGAATTCCAAGCCACCAATGTGGCTAGGACCCAATGTGCACACCGGAAATGGAATGTTCACAATTATGCCAAGGTTATAAATGAAGCATCAATGTGTAATGCCAAATCATGATGTATTCCTATCAACACAATACTTTCAAATATGCACAAATGTCATGAAATATATAAAATACAGTTTCATCAACAGCAAGAAATCCATTTTGCTTGAATGTCCAATGGTGATTATTGTAGATGTTTTTTCAGGTAAACAAAATTCATAATATAAGAAGACACCCAACGCACTTCGGTACAAAATGTCTCTTTTTCAGGTGTAATGCTGAACAATAAATAAGCATAGGGAAAAAAGGAATGAGAGATGAAAAGGAGAGAAAGAAATACAGGGCACAAGGAGGGGTATTAATCATGGTATTATCAACCAAAATAAAATACCTCTTCTGGCCCACTCATAACCAAAAGACTGCATGCCAAATCAGCATCATGCTTATGCAGAACATAAGGGTGACAGCCGATTACTTGACAAAATCTTCAATGCCACAAACAACAATGTCCACCCTCCAAGTAAGACACCACATGCAACTACATTACTAGGAGGAGACTAATTGGTGCTCAGAAAGCTGTGTCATATGTGACAAAGCCTGGAAAATATGCTTGAGAAACATGCCCAATATAAACCAACAAATACCAATGTGCACAAAGTAACTCACTTACTCACTGTGAATATATGATCCAACAGAGGGAGAAACAACCATCCAAGCATTTTAAATGCAGGTCTACAAATAGCTAAACAATGAAAAAATGCTAAGTATTAACCATAAAAGAGTAAACGCCTCTGTCCCAATGCATATACAAGTGAATGTATGCCAAATACCTGCTAGATGTGCAATCTTAATAAGAGCTGAACTGCTGTATCGACCAATGTGAGATTCAGAAAAGTCTATGCTGCAAAAAAGCATACCATGAACCACATTTTATAGTGGTTTGGACTGACCTGCCTCAAAGACAACTGTAATGTATGCATTTAAGAGCTTTCCTCAAGCACTTCCATGTCCGTCCATTAAATCCTGTTCTCACAAATAAAAGAAGGCCACCATCACAATCTGTGGCCACAACTCTAAATATAACAACCTGCAACCACCAAGAAATGTGATTGGCTGAAAAGTAAAAACCACCAACAGATGCCTGATATCAGAACTAACGACTAGAGCATGAACTGTGAAAAACAAATACTTCATGAGCCAACTTGTGTACGGAAATTTACGTTTGAATGGTTAGGATGTAGGAAGAAGAGATAAGACAGAGGGATGCAAGACATATATAAAAATCAAATATGCAGTACAAAAAAAGACCTGTAAGCACATGGTTGCATTTCACAATACTGTTCAATGTAATTCTAAATGCTACCACGTGTCATGAAAAATAGGGCAAACTGACTTCATGAAAGCCAATCACAGAAAAACTATGTGAATTACACATTGGTGGATGCAAATAAGTCCTGTAAGCTAAAAATGCCTCATACCGAAATAAAACAGTGATGACCCTTCTGTGACTAATGTGTAATACGTATTAATCAAAAATGGTAAGTGTGTAGTCAATGGTTGTTAAAGAATGGAGATTGGGGAAAGTGGCTCTATCAATACTTGGTGAGTCAGAGAAAACATGACAGTTCTAATTAGTCAGTGAGACCCTGTGGACCATGTCCCAGGGGACATTTGTCTTCCACATATTTTGTGGAGTATGCGACAGACTAGTATTCTTTTGCACACCATAGGAGGGAGTATACAATTTCCCCCGATCTATATAAGAACCTGGAGCGAGACTTCAGGGCCCTGAACATCCTCTCAATGATACCCCTGGTCTTTGTCAGTGCCTGGTTGTGGTTGTGGTTGTGTTCTGCCTCTGTCTGCGGATGTCCAAATGGGGTCATAATCCATGGCTGTAGGCCATATCCTTGTTCAGCAAAAAATATTTAAAAAAAGATTCAGTAAATAAGTATGGTGATTGATACACCCACATTCATGTACATGACTTTCATGTGTACTGAATGACTTGTACACATTTCTACCAGTATTTAGCAATGTCGGTTAATATAGATTTGCAAATTGTATTCCACATGTCTCTTACAGTTCTCTGTGTTATATCAACATATGTGCACGCCATGCTACTTTTGACACTGCCACAATCTGACAGTAACGTTTGGGCAGTACCTTAGTGTAATAGTTGTTTTGAAAGGGCCATTGCCACTGTAAGCAACAGTATGCTATTCCTAAGTTTGAGTTTTTGGTCATCCCGGGTAGGCTCTGCCAGTACCAACCTGTTTCACACATACATATGTCCTTGTGGAACCACTGATGTTGTTGCTGCACTACCGGATAATGACTTAGCCTTTGTAAGTACACGTGGTGCATTCAAAACATGTCCCATGAATAGTTGTACGATTTATTGTCAGCCTTCATCTGCTACTTTTCATCAGTACCATCAAAGTATGATTCGGAACAAAACTATCTCTGCAAATCTTGCAGCTCGTTGGTTAGAATTCAAGCACATATTGCTCAGTTATGTTTTCAGGTTTTAGAGAGTGGATTCCCCAAAAATATTGTTACAATGTGAATCATTTTGGATTAGACCAATGATATGTGTGTAAAGCCACACTATGGGCCAAACTCATGTGTTTCGGGAAGACATACATCCAACAAAGGTAGCAATTTGGAACAATGTGCACATGTTGAGAGTATGCGTGCTGCTACAGTGTACCACCAGACATCCTTCTACTATCCAAAGGGAGTGTAGATATAAACAGTGTGCATTGACTGAGTGTGTGTACATCTTGACATTTTTTCTTGCCTGACACTTGTGCAGGCCAGTATAGTTACATTATTGTACTATGACTGTGAACAGAGAGGCATATAATAAGCATGGACACAGTGCTAAACAGATAGTGGGGCACAGCACAGCTATGTGTGAAAACAGAAAGCAAGTAATGTGCTGGACATAATATGATACAAATTATACATGCCATTTCACCTCTACTAGGGTTGTCTAACTGTCTCTGTCCAATGCTGGCCCACATGCACCATGGAGCAAGGATGAGTGTACTACATGCAGGAATGGATTTGTCCAAAAGGTCCGTCCACCTGAAAACAACAATATCCTGTGAGCCATAGCCCACTCAATCAATCAATGCTACTGGTCGAAGAGCCAGGTCTTGAGGAGTCTTCTGAAGGCGAGTAGGTCCTGGGTCAGTCGCAGGTTGGTTGGGAGATTGTTCCATGTTTTGGCGGCGAGGTAGGAGAAGGATCTTCCTCCGGAGGTCTTTCGGTGGATGCAGGGGACGGTGGTGAGTGCGAGGTCTGCGGAACGGAGCTGCTGGGTAGGGGTGCAGAAGTTGAGTCTATTGTTGAGGTAAGCAGGTCCGGTGTTGTGGAGTGCTTTGTGTGCGTGGGTAAGGAGTTTGAATGTGATCCTTTTGTCAACGGGGAGCCAGTGGAGGTCTCTCAGGTGGGGGGTGATGTGGTTGTGGCAGGGTACGTTGAGGATCAGTCGGGCGGAGGCGTTTTGGATGCGTTGGAGGCGCTGCAGGTGTTTTGTCAGGATGCCTGTGTATAGTGCGTTGCCGTAGTTTAGCCTGCTACTGACGAGGGCCTGTGTTACTGTTTTTCTTGTGTCTGTTGGGATCCACTTGTAGATCCTGCGGAGCATGCAGAGTGTGTTGTAGCAGGAGGAGGAGACTGCGTTGACCTGTTTTGACATGGAGAGGGAGGAGTCGAGGATGAAGCCCAGATTGCGTGCATGGTCGTTCGGTGTTGGTGGGGTTCCTAGAGATGTTGGCCACCAGGAGTCATCCCAGGCAGAGGGGTTGGGTCCTAGGATGAGGACCTCCGTCTTGTCCAAGTTCAGTTTCAGGTGGCTGTTTCTCATCCATTCGGCAACGGCCTGCATTCCCTCGTGGAGGTTGGACTTGGCGGTGTGCGGGTCCTTGGTGAGGGAGAGGATGAGCTGGGTGTCGTCGGCGTAGGAGATGATGTTGAGGTTGTATTGGCGGGCTACTTGGGCGAGGGGTGCCATGTAGATGTTGAATAATGTTGGGCTGAGGGATGAGCCCTGGGGTACGCCACAGATGATTTTGGTGGCTTTGGAGCGGAAGGGAGGTAGGCGAACTCTCTGGGTTCTGTCGGAGAGGAAGGATGTAGTCCACTCAAGGGCTTTCTCTTGTATTCCGGCTTCGAAGAGGCGGGTTCTCAGAGTGTGGTGGCATACCATGTCGAAGGCGGCTGATAGGTCCAGGAGGATGAGGGCTGATGTTTCGCCGTTGTCCATTTGCCGTCTGATGTAGTCTGTGGCGGCGAGGAGCGTGGTCTTGGTGCTGTGATTTTGTCGGAAGCCAGACTGGGAGGGGTCCAGGATGTCGTTGTTTTCGAGGTGGCGAGTCAGTTGTGCGTTGACAATTTTCTTGATGACCTTTGCAGGGAACGGGAGTAGCGAGATGGGTCGGAAGTTCTTAAGGTCCTTGGGGTCTGCTTTGGGTTTCTTAAGGAGGGCCGTTGATTTCGGCGTGTTTCCAGCTTTCAGGGAATGTTGCTGTTTCGAAGGAGATGTTGATGACCTTCCGTAGTTGGGGAGCGATGGCTGCGTCTGCTTTGTTGTACACGTGGTGAGGGCATGGGTCTGACGGTGATCCGGAGTGGATGGAGTTCATGAATTTGAGTGTCTCGGTGTCGCTGACACTGGTCCAGGCGATTAGGCGGTCGGGCGGGTGGTGTTGGTGGGGGTGGTGTCTGGCGTGGTGGGGGTGGCTGTGGTGTTGAAGCTGTCATGGATGTCGGTGATCTTTTGGTGGAAGAAGGTGGCCAGAGAGTCACAGAGCTCTTGTGAGGGTTCTTCTGAGGGTGGTGTTGGGGTCGGTGTGTATTTGGAAATGCAGATGTTCGGCAGTCGTCCATGTGGGTGAGGACCTTGAGGGTGGCCTTGTGGGCGATGGCTATTCCTCCTCCGATTCCGTTTGTGCGATCCCTGCTTGTGATCTTGTAGCCCTCTGGGATGGCTATGGCGATGTCGGGTGCCGAGGAGTCGTTCCACCAGGTTTCGGTAAGGAAGGCCACGTCCGGGGCTGAGGGGTCGAGTAGGTCCCAGAGCTCGATGGCATGCTTGCGTGCGGAGCGGGTGTTAAGGAGTATGCAGTGGAGGTGGTTGGTTCTGGTTTTGGAGGTTTGGTGGTTCTGTTGCAGGTGAATCTGCAGTAATGGCAGGAGAAGGGTCCGTGAGTATTTCGTGGTGAGGACTGGAAGCATGCTGTGAAGCGGCCAGGGTTGAGGGCGTTGAGGTCGCTGGCAGTGTAGTAGTGTCTGGAGGTGCGGGGGTTCCGAGGACCAGGGGGAGTGGCGCTGGGTGCGGTCCAGACGCGGACGGGCTGCCTCTGGCGCACCAGCGTTGCGCCCGCTGCGCAATTGCCATTAAGAAGGGGAGGAGGGAGGGAGGAGCAGCTGGGAGGCGGGAGGCGTGGACGAATGGGGGCTCGATGGGGGCGGGCCGCAGGGATGCAGCGGCGGGAAAAGGAGATGGCTTGGGGGATTCGAGGAGCTGGGGGGCAGGGGGTCAACACGTGGCGGTGAGAAAGAGAAAAAAGCAACAGCTAAAACTGGGCAAAACACTGAAAAACAAGGAGTAAGCAGACAGCTAAAACTAGATAAGACACGGAACAACACGGAGTAAACGGACAGCTGAACTAGGCAAAAGCCGAGAAGACATGGAGTAAACAGACAGTTAAAACTGGGCAAAACACGAGAAAAAACGGAGTAAGCAGACAGATAAAACTAGACAAAACACGGAAAAACACGGAGTAGACAGCTAAAACTAGGCAAAACATGAGAAAACACAGAATAGACAGACAGCTAAGACAAGGCAAAACAAAACAGCTGAGACAAGGTACTTACCACTAGACACCAGGGATGGCCAGCAGGGAGCAGCGAGGGCAGGGGGGGACCACACGGAGACAGCTGGGTGTTGCTGTTAGCGTGGGAGCGAGCGATCCAGTGCCCACCACTTATGTGTGTGGCTATATGTATGGGGAATAGGCATAGGACAGTGTAGCATGTTTTCTTGCAGAGCCGTCCTACACCAATGTGAAAGGGCAGGAATGCATTGTATTACTGAAATATGGCACATTCCTCTCCTTTTCCCCTGTTTTGGCATCATCTTATTGATTGAACATCCCTAGTGCAATGGACTATAGCAACATGTCTTACTGCAGGGATGACTGATGGGTAACTCACCTATTGTCAAGGTCTGATGCTGTGTCACACATTTACCCCAGATCTACCTCATGTTTCATGATATATGTGTAATGACAACACCATATGTGGCACTCATGGGCCTGGCCCAGACATTCTCAATCAAATTATAGCAACGTGTAACTATCTGCACGTGCAGAGATTATGGTGGTCATTACAGCCCTGGCGGACGGTGTTAAAGCGGCGGTAAGATTTTGGAATTACGATCGTGGCGGAAACCGCCAACGAAGACAGCCACTTTAACACTCGGACCGCCATGGCGGTACAAACAAACAGCTCGGCGATCACCGCCAACAGACAGGCGGGAGACAATGTACCGCCCACACTATTATGACAGGCCAATCCGCCACCATTTCCGGGGCAGATTCCCTGCGGATAAAAACACGGCAGAAACAGGCATTTCGAAGGGAAAACGCTTACTTCTACACACCCCACGAGGAACGACGACACCATGGAGTTGGAACTCCATATTCTTCCTGCACTAGTCTTCCTGCTCCTGTACCAGGAGCACCAACGCCAGCGGCGAAGACCACGGTGAGTACTGCACCTATGACATAGGGGAGGGGGGAGACAAAAAACAGGGACACACACATGCAACACCCCAACTCCCACCCTCACCCACTATAACACACACCAATGCATATCCAAACATTACAGTAACACCCCCAACCCCTCTGGAAGAATGCAAAGTCAAAAGGAAATGAGTGGAACCATTGTAATATATCAAAATAGAGTAAGCAAAAATATACATATATACACTATTAACAAAATATACACCACGAATAGTAGTCCAGGTAATGCATCCTCCATAGTCCGTGGACCACTGGGCCCAAAATGCATGGGCGAGGCCCACACAAGATACCCGAACATGACGGAGAGAACACTGCAGGGGCATCAGATAGAAATACAACAGGCACCTCAGGGGGAAGGGAAAGGGGGGCACCTCAGCGGATGAGTGCACAACGCCAGATCCACGAGGGGGCTCCATGCCCATTGATGTATCCTGGGGAGTGCAAAGCCACAGTCTCTCAAGTCTCCCCAGTGGGTGATTTGCCCACTGCTTTATCCTGGGGAGTGCAAAGCCACAGTCTCTCAAGTCTCTCCAGTGGGTGGTTTGCCCACTGCTTTATCCTGGGGAGTGCAAAGCCACAGTCTCTCAAGCTTCTGCAGTGGGTGGTCTGCCCACTGCTTTATCCTGGGGAGTGCAAAGCCACAGTCTCTCAAGTGGAAAACAGTCTCCACTGGTTCTGGAGGGGGCTTTGTGCCCAGAGTGCTTCATCCTGCCAAGGACTGAGGTAGTGGATGCCTTTCTCCACTGGTTCTGGAGGGGGCTTTGTGCCCAGAGTGCTTCATCCTGCCAAGGAGTAAGGTAGTGGATGAGATACTCCACTGGTTCTGGAGGGGGCTTTGTGCCCAGAGTGCTTCATCCTGTGCAGGACAGACGGAGTGGATGCATGTCTCCCCTGGTTCTGGAGGGGGACTGGTGCCCAGAGTGCTTCATCCAGTGCAGGACAGGCGGAGTGGATGCATGTCTCCCCTGGTTCTGGAGGGGGACTGGTGCCCAGAGTGCTTCATCCTGTGCAGGACAGACGGAGTGGATGCATGTCTCCCCTGGTTCTGGAGGGGGACTGCTGCCCAGAGTGCTTCATCCTGTGCAGGACAGACGGAGTGGATGCATGTCTCCACTGGTTCTGGAGGGGGACTGGTGCCCAGAGTGCTTCATCCTGTGCAGGACAGACGGAGTGGATGCAAGTCTTCACTGGTTCTAGAGGGGGACTGGTGCCCAGAGTGCTTCATCCTGTGCAGGACAGACGGAGTGGATGCATGTCTCCACTGGTTCTGGAAGGGGACTGGTGCCCAGAGTGCATCACTCACCCCGTGACGGTCCCTGTTGCGTCACTGCCCCTGCCGCTCATGGGCTAGCGGTGCATGATTTGGCGGTGCTTGCCCTGTTCAGCGGTGCTTGATTTGGCGGTCCTTGCCCAGTTTAGCAGTGCTTGCCCTGTTCAGCGGTGCTTGATTTGGCAGTGTTTGCCCAGTTCAGCTGTGCTTGCCCTGTTCAGCGGTGCTTGACTTGGCGGTCCTTGTCCTGTTCAGAGGTACTTGACTTGGTGGTCCCTTCCCTGTTCAGCGGTGCTTGACTTAGCGATCCTTGCCCTGTTCAGCGGTGCTTGACTTGGCGGTCCTTCATTGCCCAGCTGGGCTGGGGCTGGCGGTCCTTCATTGCCCAGCTAGGCTGTGGCTGGCGGGGCCCTCCTGGGCAGCTGGGCTGTGGCTGGCGGGGCCCTCCTGGGCAGTTGGGCTATGGCTGGCGGCTCCCTCCTGGGCAGCTGGGCTGTGGCTGGTGGAGTCCTCCTGGACAGCGACAACGGGGCTGGCGGTGGCCTCCTGGCCAGCGGGGATGATGGCGGTCTTCTCCGCCATGCTGGTCCACCCAGACTTTGCAGGTTTCTTCTGCCCCTTCCCCACCTTGGGAGGAGTCACAGCTGAGTACTCCCTCCCCCCGGGACCCCTGTGAGCGGCTTGGCTGTGCTCTGGCTCCATGATACACTGGCTGGCCTGGTGGCCGGTGCACTCCACATACCTGTGACAACAGGCACCACTGGTCCCGGTGATTTTGTGGCTGAGGTGGGAAATAGGTTAAGGGTGGACATGAAAAGTTTTTTGGGAGACAATGGGACAGGTAGCTGGAGGGGGTTTGGGAGTGGAAGAAGAGGTGGTGGTTGTAGAAGGTGTAACTTTTGTGGATTTGGGTGCAGGTGCATGCGCTTGAGGCTGTCGTGAGGTGGATGGCTGTTGGGTGGGTGTGTGCCTGCGTTTGTGTATCTTCAGAGGGGGCGTCACAGACACACTGGGAGAGGACACAGGGGACGTGTGAATGGTAGTGGAGGTGGTGAGTGCACATGAGCGGGGTGTGGTGGTGGGTGTGCTGGAGAGAGACGTAGTGGCTGTAGTGGTAGTGCATGCAGGTGTGAGTGTAGATGAGACTGGGAGGGAGGAGGGAGACGATGAGGAGGGGGACACAGTGAAGGCAGTGGATGTTGGTGTGTCTATATGTGTGTGATGCTTGCGTGAGTGCCTGTGGGATGTGTGATGCTTATGTTTGCCTGAGCTTCCCTTGTGTGGTGAGGTGTGTGAAGGCTGGTCTGATGGTGTGCTTGGGATAGGCAGAGGTACAGGGAATTGGGTCTGGGTGGAGGAAGTTGGAGGGGGGAGGCTAGACACAGGGACAATGGCTGCCATCAGTGCTGATGCCAGAGTTTGAACGGTTCGATGAAGGGCAGCCTGACCAGAATGAATGCCCTCCAGGAATGCATTTGTGTGTTGCAACTCCCTTTCTACACCCTGGATGGCATTCAAAATGGTAGACTGCCCAACAGTGAGGGACCTGAGGAGGTCAATGGCCTCCTCACTAAAGGCAGCAGAGGTGACAGGGGCAGGGGCTGAGGTGCCTGGGGCGAAGGTGATGCCCACCCTCCTGGGTGAGCGGGCACGGGGCGAAGGCTGAGGGGCTGCTGGGAGGACGGTGCTGGTAGGGGGGTGGCCGCTGTACCTGTTGAAGTGGGGGGCACAGATGTTGCCACCACCACAAGGGAGCTCCCATCGGAGGACGAGTCCATGTCGCTGGTTGCAGATCCTGTGACTGCAGTGGTGCTCCCCTCGCCCTCCGTCCCACTGGTGTATTCAGAGTCCGTAGTGTGGGCCTCCATGCCCATGTGGGATGCAGCTCCCTCATGCTCTGGTGCCACTGCACCTCTGCCTGATGATGCTAATGCACACAAGAACAGGGAGACCGCAAAAAAAGGGGGGGGGGGAAACAGAAGAAAGACAGGATGAGTGCATGGCTAACCGCTACCGTTGGCGGACAAGACAGACACAGCAGCCCCCTGCACTACGTCGCGCTGTTGGGCTCTACAGTGCAATTCCAGGGAAATGGCCTACAAGGCTATGGACGACATCTGCACACATAGATGACACAGGTGCATGAAAAGCTGTACTTGGCACTCTACAGAGGTGGGGTGGGGGGCCACAGGGCCATGCCTTATGAAGGGGCTTAGCCTATGGAACTCGCCCTGGCCTAGGGAAACCCACAGCCCTCCTCCCCCACCCAGACCCTTCCACTGCGCGCAAAGTCAGCAGAATGAGAGTGTACTCACCCCCTTGTGTCTGCTGTGATGCCCTCAAAAGCCCATCCAACTTAGGGTAGGCCACCGCCAGGATCTGGAACATCAGGGGGGTCATGGTTCGACGGGCACCCCTCCCACGTTGGGAGGCCAACCCCAGCTGAGTCTCCTCCCATCTCTTCTGGCAGTGGGTGCTCCGTCTGTGGTGGACCCCCAGGGTCCAGACGTCCTTGGCGATGGCACGCCAAATATCCTTCTTCTGGTGGGCGCTGACCTACATGAAATGTACAGGGGAAGAAGAGAAGTCATTAACAACTGCACCGTCAAAGTGAGTGGCCCCCATCGCTACCCTTGCCATGTGGCACATGCCATGAGTATAACGTAGTTTACTCTCCATTAACATAGCAAACATAGGAATGGAAATCTTAAATTCAAATATACAACATACAATATATTTCACTTTAGATATTTATTATAGCTAATTAAACATTCGGTTCGCACATAATGTAATCAACATAGAATCAACCAAAAAAATATAATACAACCCCTTAACCTAAATGAAACATACATATATGAAAACATAAATAACATACCAGTAAATACGCAAAAATAAACAAATAACACAGAACCAACAAAATCACAAAATAGTATACATACAAATTTACAACCGCCTCATACATGAGAGGATATTTAAACAGCACAATAAAGTTACTGCTTTGATGCTACAATTATGCGTTGTAGTTTGGATTGTATAAAATTCAACATAATAACAGCCAATTCTATGTTATAATTTCCTGATTCAAATTCTCGTGTTACAGGCCTGATGGTAGCCAATCCTGGTCAGGGCTTAAAATTTGCCAATTTCAAACACTTCATGCCAATGTTCAAGACATGCCAATTTACAAGCCGACGCGCGTTTCAGTGAGTTAAGAACAATATAAATACACCTTCATCAGGACTTTATGATTCAGTATAATTGGCATACGTAAATCTTGTAATCTGCCTATCGAAGAAACATCAAAATTATTCATTACAATTCTTTGCATAGGGGGAAGGCTCGAATCATGTCAGATTTGCAACCAGACCAACTCAAGTGACTTAATTAAGAAAAAACACTGATAAAGTGCCCAAGATCAAAATCTATAAAACCAATGCTTAATAAAGGTAAATAAATCTAAAGATCCAAGGAAAACACCATTAGTGTCCAGCAAAATACTAGATAAAGTGCAGAAATAGAATCACCTATAGCATAAAAGTGTTGGATTACCACCGAGAGAATCTAATCAAGAATAGTAAAAGACTAGTTTGTTTATATTAAAAATAAGATAAAATACCTTAGATATGAAAGAACTTAGATATCCCTTACAGGCTGGATTAAACACTCTCCAACTTCAAATTTGTAGTCCAAAATGAAGGACTAACACATGGATATAGCTAAATGAAGCTATGCTTTCTCACTCTAAAAGCAAACATAATGAAATCATTAGCTTGCACAGGGCAGGAAAGTCTACAGGATAGAAAAGAAAAAATCTGCTCATACGTACAATCGCTAACTACAGACTTACCTACAAGTTCACATGGTTTAAAAAACGTAATCCACAGGGGAAACCCACAAGGATACCAAACTTGTAGGGAACAACTTGCTAACTGCAAGGGAACAGGAGGGAGTCATGAGCCAGATAGAAATGACACAATCCAGACGGTATAAAATAATTCAATCCACAAAGGTTCAGCAAAGCTAGCCTACCAGTATCAGCAGGATCCAGGACATGTGACCAGCACGATGATCTCTCGAGGAGCAATAACCCGTACTTCCCCAGCTGCCTCCTATTTAAACCAAATCACCACAGGTGATGTGATGAACATAGAAACAGGCCCGTAGGGGCCATCTAAGGAAATGGTCAAACATTTGCCATCTTAGAACCGTCAAAACAGCATGAAATATGCCCAAATCTACAGAGAATAAGAGGCACAATCAAACTGTAGAGTTATAGCCATATAGTAGTGGCAAAAGGAAATAACCAAAAATAAAAAATAAAAAATAATGGTCAGTTCTAAATCAAACCAAAGAGTAGATATCACTTACCAACACGCCCAAAACAGTGGGCGCCATCTTGGAACGTCAAAGTACAGGGTACTCAATGTCCCAAGGGTAGGAACAAAATGGGTTAGTAAAATACAATACGTATTGTGTATATAATACAAATCGATAACATAAGGTTTTATAAGAAGGAACCGAAAACAGTTTTATCGTATAAAGTGAAGAATTCACTTCAAAGTAAGATAAAGGGCCACCACAGGAGAGCACAAAGCAGCCCTGTGGTAGGCACCTGGAAAAATATTGACCCCTCAGGCAATCCTGTACATACGTACTCACATGGCATTGCTCCAAGGGAGATCTTCGTTCAGGCCATTCTCATATGTGTTTAAAGAAAAAATGCAAAACACTTCTTTCTTTTTCCTTTGTTTTTCAGGGTCCACATCGTTTCTTGTCAGTACTTTCTCAAGAATAATCCACCTGATATCTACCTCCTTGTGGTTTAAAGATAAACAATGAGCAACTAGGGGGGCGTTGATCTTTTGTGTTCTAATCGCAGATTTATGTTCCGATAGCCTAGTTCTAAATTCCCTGGAGGTCTCACCTATATATCCCAGGTTGCAGGGGCAAATAATCAAGTAAATTACATTTTTAGACCTACAATTAGTCATGTCCATAAATGGGATAGCCTTGTCATTGAATGTAAACTCTTTTGCAACAATGGCTGAGTCACAGGCGTGGCATTGGCCACATTTGTAATTGCCCGTAACTGGATTAGATCCTGTTAGTGACTTTTGGCCAAAAGTAGATACAAAATTGGTAGCTGATTTCACCAAACGGTTCCGTGGGTTTTTGTTCCTCCTGAAAGCGAACAATGGTTTTTCAAGTTTATCCGCTTCAGTATTGGAATTCAAAATGTGCCATTCCTTGTTAATAATATCCCTGATTTGATTATTCAG
This sequence comes from Pleurodeles waltl, assembly GCF_031143425.1. Lineage (NCBI taxonomy): Eukaryota > Metazoa > Chordata > Amphibia > Caudata > Salamandridae > Pleurodeles > Pleurodeles waltl. Next base: position 295,133,099 of record NC_090445.1, on the reverse strand, counting down.
GGTAGAATGGTGAATCACACAGGCTAGCCGGTCACTGGTCTTGCATCGTTGTTTTGAAAACAGGGCCTCACCGTTGTAAAACTTGGCTCTTTTTAAGGAATCTTTGATGGTTCTAATCGGATAACCTCTCTGTTCAAATTTGCACGTAAGATCTGCGGCATGTTTCAAAATGTCTGCCATGCTGGTGCAATTTCTCCTGAGTCTCAGGAATTGTGAAAAAGGAATAGACTGCTTCTGGTTACGGGGATGGAAACTATCAAAGTGAAGCAGTGTGTTCCTAGCCGTGGGTTTAGTGTATAGGGTCATAAGCAAGTGCCCTTGATAGTGTTTGATATACACATCCAGGAATTCAACCAAATGATGGTCGTATTTAATCGTAAATCTGAGGTTGCTGTCACACAGATTGAGCCAACTGTAAAATTCTAGTAGTTGGTCTTCACTGCCTTTCCAAATGAAGAAAACATCATCAATAAATCTACTCCAGGCCTGCACATTCTCATAGAAAGGGGCCATTTCGTTGTAAATGAACTTGTCCTCGAATGCTCCCACATATAGGTTCGCCACACTAGGTGCACAGGCAGCACCCATACTGACTCCTTTGATTTGATGATACATTTTGCCATTAAAATCAAAGTATTTATTAAATAGTACAGTTTCCAAACATTTCAGAATGAAACTCAATGCTGGATCATCTCCCCGTCTGTTTAGATATAGTTCTACAACATCAATGGCTTCTTGCTGGGGTATATTCGTATATAAAGACTCAAGGTCCATGGTCACCAGATATTCCCCATCAGGTCTATATTGCAGGCCCTCGATCTTAGAAATGAAGTGGCCTGTGTCTCTGATGTGGGATGGTAAAAGGGCTACCATCGGTTTCAGAAAGGTATCAACGTACTTTGACAATGGCTCAATGGCCGAGCCTATGGTGGATACAATCGGACGCATAGGTGGATTACTGGCGTCCTTGTGAATCTTAGGTAGACCATAGATAATCGGGATTCTAGTATGGACTGGAGTCAAAAAATCAAATTCTTTCTTACAAATAAGGCCCGCTTCTAAGGCTTCTAGATTCGTAGTTTTGATTGATCTCTTCAATTTGATTTCAGGGTGGCCTGGTATAGATTTATAAAAGACCGGACACTGCAGCATGTTTTCCATATTGTCCATATACAAATTGGTGTCTAGAATAGCTATACCACCCCCTTTATCACATGGTTTAACAGTGATAGTCCTGGTATTTTTAAGACTTTTTAGGGCCATGCTTTCATCTTTGCTAAGATTGTACCTGGATCTTGGGGCATGTAGAAGCATTTTCTTAATTTTACTAGTCACTGTCCTCTCAAATATAGCTATTTCGGGACCCAAAGCTTCTAACGGGGGAGTAAACGTAGATGGCAATTTGAGTCCTGATCTGCTAACAGTGGTAGTAGGGGGAGACGATGAAAAAAACCTTTTTAGTCTCACTCGTCCGAAGAATGCCTGAAGGTTTCTCATCAATTCAAATTTATTTATGTCTGAATTTGGTACAAAGGACAAGCCTTTCGATAACAAGCTGATGCAATGGTCATCCAAGGTAATTTGACTCAGATTAAAGATCGGAATCTCCTTCAGTCCCTCCAATACTGATTGCGTCTTGCTTGTAATATGTGGTGAGATTGTTCTGAGTTCGGGGGACGATTTCCCCGATTTTGTCTGAATCTTGATCTGTGATTGAATCTGCGGTGACCTAAAAAACGGGGATTCTGTTGGTACTGTTCCGAATGATTCAGTCTATTGCCATATTCGTCGAATTGATATGAACTACTCTCCCCTTCAGATTCAGAAGTATCGGAAAACGTCACCACTTTCTTAGGAACCTACTCCTGTCTTTCCTGTGGTATGGAGGATTGTTTGTAGTACTGGTCAGCAAGATAAGGATATGTCCTCTCTGGGTGAAATACATGATATATTTTTTCAATTTGTCTGATTTCCTCTTTGTCAAATATATATTAAATGATTCCAAATCCGTATTTATCTCCTCTAGCTTTCTTTTGGCTTCCTCCACAGATACTGCCTGCCTGAGCTTGCTTTCAAGTTCCTGAATCTCAGAAAACAGAGAAGAAGCTACTTCTCTGGCTGTTTCTATAATCAACAGCATGTGATTACGAGAGCATCTATTAGAAATAAGCGACCACTTTTCGAGGAATTGTTTGAGCACATGCCCCCACCATCTTTCATGCATGCAGAACTCTGCCCCCATCCTTCTTACAACCAGCCCTCTCAACACAGGCATAGCCCATACAACATACTCCCTGTGTACTTACCTGTTGGTCTGGAGGACCGTAGAGTAGCGTGTACTGGGGGAGGACCCCGTCGACGAGCTTCTCCAACTCCTCCGATGTGAAGGCAGGGGTCTTTTCACCAGACACACGAGCCATTGTCTCTTCCAGACTGAGGTCACAGCAGCACTTGCAGTGTAGGTCCTCTCCTGTCGAAGATCAGGTATCGAGTGATTCAACAGATAGAAAATGGCGGTCACGTCCGCGGCGGTGCGTACCATCACAGCCGGCGTACATCTTCATTGGCTCCTGGGACCCATCGGGCCCAATGTTAACCAATGCAGCATTGCGCTGCGGTCTTCGACCACCTACCGCGACGGTGTACAATGCCAGCAAAGTTACCTCACATCCCATTGTCCCGCTTTAGAGGTCAGGCAGCCACCATTTCAGGGGCCCACATGGCCTAATTACCAACTGCGTCACACATACCTAGGCCTACTCTGAACACACATACATGCCAGATTTTGTGTATGAATCGTGTTCTGTGTAGACTGTGGGTACCTACCTCTGAGTTGTTTGACTCTGTGCTCGCTGTTGTCCTTCATAGGCACCGTCTGCTGGGGCATGTGAGGAGATGGCGGAATCCTCCGGTGTACCGACCGCCGATGGGCCTGTCGAAAATGGAGGAAAGAAATTTGATCATCACCTACAGGTTTGACCGTGCCACAATCCAGGAACTGTGTACCCAGTTGGAGCCAGACCTCATGTCAGCAATCCGCCATCCCACAGGAATCCCCCCTCAAGTGCAGGTGCTATCAGTGCTCCATTTCTTTGCAAGTGGGTCTTTTCAAACAGCTGTGGCCATGGCATCAGGGATGTCCCAGCCTATGTTTTCCAACGTGTTGTCCAGAGTGTTGAAAAGCATGCTGAGCTACATTGTTTTCCCTCAGGTGGAGGACTTGCATACAGTGAAAGGTGACTTCTATGCCCTGGGACATATCCCCAACATCATAGGTGCCATTGATGGGACCCATGTGGCTTTGGTCCCCCCCCACAGGAGTGAACAGGTGTACAGGAACCGGAAGAGTTATCATTCGATGAATGTAGAGATGGTATGTTTGGCAGACCAGTACATCTCCCATGTGAATGCCATGTTCCCTGGCTCAGTGCATGACGCCTACATCATGCGGAATAGCAGCATCCCTTATGTGATGGGTCAACTACAGAGGCACCGTGTGTGGCTATTAGGTGACTCTGGTTACCCCAACCTGTCATGGCTACTGACCCCAGTGAGGAATCCCAGGACCAGGGCAGAGGAACGCTACAATGATGCCCATGGGCGGACTAGGAGGGTGATCGAACGCCCCTCCGGCCTCCTGAAGGCCAGGTTTAGGTGCCTCCATATGACAGGTGGATCCCTATTCTACTCACCAAAGAATGTGTGCCAGATCATCGTGGCCTGCTGTATGCTTCATAACTTGGCTTTGCGACGACAGGTGCCTTTTCTGCAGGAGGATGGTCCAGATGGAGGTGTTGTGGCAGCTGTGGAGCCTGTGGACAGTGATGAGGAGCAAGCAGAGGAAGAAGACATTAAGAACAGGGACTCAGTCATCCAGCAATATTTCCAGTGAAACATGGGTGAGAATACATTCCTGCCTACTACAAGTACTTTTACACTTCTACCTCTTTCCTGTCTGTCGATTTCACCCAGTGTATGGTCACTGAGTTGTCACCTTCCCTTACGGTTTTACATGTGTGGGTCCCAACGTGTGTCACCTGCTTAGATTCCTCATGGACTAGAGCTGTGTGACATAGATATGTTGACATTACTATTTCCTGGAAATGTAGTCACTGTAATGGCAAATACACTATTTCAAAATCACAGAAAGACTCCAGATCTTTTGGTGCTTTTGGTGTGTTTATTTACATAAAAAATATTGAAGGGGGAAGTTAAATGGTGAGGGGTGATGGCGGAGGAGTGTCCATGGCAGAGTCCAGTCTATTTGTCTCATAGGTGCATTGCCCATATGGGCATAGGAAGTGGAGCTGGGGCAGTTCCAATATGGACAGGGTGACAAAGTGCCACAGTGGGATGACAATCATGGTGGTCTCATTTCTTGGCGGGGGTCTTGGCATCGTGCTCTGTCTTGTTCCTGGATCTCAGGGACCGCTTGCGGGGTGGTTCTCCATCTGCAGGGGGTGGGGTGCTGGGGTGGTGGTCTGTGGCGGTGCCTCCTGTCCACTAGCGTAGGTGGTGGGCAGTTAATCGTCCATGTTAGTGTCAGGGGCCCCTTGGAGTGCCACAGTGTCCCTCCTGGTGTTGAGTATCTCCTTCAGCACCCCTACGATGGTGCCCACGGCGGAGCTGATGGTTCTGAGTTCCTCCCTGAACCCCAAATACTGTTCCTCCTGCATGCGCTGGATCTCCTGAAACTTGGCCAGGACCGTTGCCATCGTCTCCTGGGAGTGGTGGTATGCTCCCATGATGGAGGAGAGGGCCTCGTGGAGAGTGGGTTCCCTTGGCCTGTCCGCCCCCTGTCGCACAGCAGCCCTCCCAGTTCCCCTGTGTTCCTGGGCCTCCGTCCCCTGGACCGTGTGCCCACTACCACTGCCCCCAGGTCCCTGTTGTTGTTGGGGTGGTGGGTTATCCTGGGTTCCCTGTAGTGGTGGACACACAGCTGATTGACGTGTCCTGGGGACGGAGGTATGGGCCCGGTGGGTGGGTGCTGTGCTGGTGTTACCAGAAGGTCGAAGGTCTGTGGAGGCCTGTGCCTGTGTGAGGGGAACCGACTGTCCTGAGGCCCACGATGGTCCGGGCTGGTCATCTAGAGTTGGGTAGTGGTCCTGCAGGGGTGTAAAAGCATGATTATTGCATGTGTGTGTTTCATGGTGTGCAATGGGTGGGTGACCGTGTACCCCAGTGCTTGCATTCCTGTGTGGGGGCTTGTGTGATGATGGTTTAGGGGGGTGTATGGGTATGTGCAGTGGGCATGCTTTAGTGATGGGTGTCCATGCGTTGGTGTTGCATGCAGGGCTTGGTGTTGGGATGTGTGGTTTGGCATATTGGTTCATATGTGAGGAGTTGGAGTGATAGGGGAGGGGGGCGAGGGTGGGGGGGGTATGTGATAGCATGCAGGTAGGGTGGGGAATACGCTAGTTAAAGGTTTGACTTACCAGAGTCCATTCCTACACCGACTCCTGCGAGGCCCTCAGGATGCAGAATCGCCAAGACCTGCTCCTCCCATGTTGTTAGTTGTGGTTGAGGAGGTGGGGGTCTGCCGCCAGTCCGCTGAACCGCCAGGTGGTGTCTTGAGACCACGGAACGCACCTTCCCCCGTAGGTCATTCCACCTCTTCCTGATGTCATCCCGATTTCTTGGGTGTTGTCCCACTGCGTTGACCCTGTCGACTATTCTTCGCCATAGCTCCATCTTCCTTGCAATTGAGGTGTGCTGCACCTGTGATCCAAATAGCTGTGGCTCTACCTGGACGATTTCCTCCACCATGACCCTGAGCTCCTCCTCCGAGAACCTGGGGTGTCTTTGCCATGCCATGGGGTGGTGTAGGTGATGTGTGGGGTGGTGTGTGTGGTGAGAAGTGTGGTGATATGTGGTGTTTTGTGCTTGGAAGTTGTGTGGGTGATGGTGTTGAGTGCCTGTGGCTGCTAGTTTGTGGATGGTGTTGTCTGTCTCTGGCCTTCTTTCGGAAAATGTTTGGTCGTAGGGGTTTGCGGGTGATGTGGGTGTGTGTTTTATATTGTAATGGGTGTGTGGGAGTGGTGTGTGTATGTGTATCAGGTGTGTGTATTTGTAATTGTCTAATGTGGCTGTGTTTTGTAGAAGTGTGTGTATTTTGAGTGCGGCGGTGTGTACCGCCAATGGAATACCGCGGTTGAAAGACCGCTGCGTGGATTTGTGGGTGTGATAGCGTGGACGTATTTCTGTTGGCGTGACGGTGGAGGTTTTTTTTCGCCAGTTTATCACTGACCTTTGGTGTGGCGGACTTGTGTGGGTGTCTCAATTTTGTCGGATTCCGAGATGTGGGTCATAATAGCTGTGGCGGAATTCCGCGGTGGTGTGTTGGCGGTCTTCTGCACAGCGGGTAAGCAGCTTTTACCGCCAATGTTGTAATGACCCCCTATGTGTGCTGCTACAGTGTGTTCATCAAAAAAACCTCTGCCACAGTTCAAACTAAGGCCCATATTTATACTCTGTTTGCACCGGATTAGTGTAATTTGTTTACACAAATCTGGCACAAACTTGACTCCATATTTATATTTTGACGCTCGACCCGTCGAGCATCAAAATATCGGAATGTGCGTCATTTTCTGGATGCGTGAAACCGCCTTGCATCAAGGAGATGAAAGTTAGGCGTTCCCAGCCAAAAAAGGACTCAAACACCTGTGCGCCATATTTATCCATCTGGGCAAAAATGGCGCACGGCTGGGATGCGGACCAAAAAAATGATGCAAAGCCTGATTTGTGTAAAATTTTAACACCTGGGACAGGGCAGGTCTTAAACTGGGGCAAACACACCACTACTTAAGGAAAACACACACAAGCAACATCATTGCTCAAGACTGATGACATGGAGGTGCTACTCATGCAGCATGCTAGACTACGCAGAGCACAGAACCAGGAGCAGCAGCTACCAGCACACCAACCTGGACCCCAAAGGCAACACAGAAGGCAGGAGGGCCTCAGGGAACAGGATATGACCCGGAGCTACAGACTCAACTGGCAAGCCATGCAGCAGCTGCTGCACCAAATTGCGCCGCAGGTAACTGCCAGCCTCCAGCCTGCAGACACCACACAATATTCCACCGGTGACCAAGCTGCCAGCTGTCCTGCACATGTTGGCAAATGGCTCATTGCAAACAATTGGTGCCCTGGTCGCTGGGGTATCACAGCACTCATTCTCCGCCTTCCTTCCCAAGGTCCTTGATGCCATCATCTCCCTCACACCCCGCCACATCAGCTTCCACAACACACAGCAGAAGCAGCAGGAGACCAAACAGGGGTTTTACCAAATACATGGCTTCCTGCATGTGCTTGGTACCCTGTTGACTGCACCCATGTCTGGACTGTACCACCTGCTGCAACAGAGCATCTGTTACAAAGCGCCAGAACTGGCGCTGGACGAGACATACCCCGGTGGCACTCAGGAGAGTAAGAATGCTAACCCGGAAGAAGCCGTATCTCCCGGGAAGCACGACCGTAAAAAAGACCCGGAAGCAATAAGGGTTTTAAACCCCAAACAAGAAGAGGACAGGAGGAGTTCGGGAGAGGAGGAAAACAGAGGGAGGACAGTGAGGAATACCCTGGCCACTCACATAGTCCTGGACTGTCACCATCCAGCGGCCCCACCCAGGACACCACTGACAGCCCAACCACCCACCCACCAACATCAGCCCAGGGCAACCGGCCCCACACCTGTGCAACCAGGCCACAGACTGGTGGAACACAAGGACAGAGGCCATAGTCACCACCTACCATTAGGCAGGAAGACGATGGCCCCAGTACAAGTGGTACCGCCAGACCTGTGCAGGGGACACAGGCACAGGGGGCTAGGCCCAGTGGGAGGGCATAAGTGGCCCAGGGGAGAGGCCAAAGGATGTATGCTGCAGCCCAGGACATGATCTCATGGTCCTGGGAGCATACCACCATTCCCAGGACAGGATGGGCCAGATTGTGGCCACCCTGGAGCGGAGTCAGAGCCTGCAGATAGCCCAACACCAAGAGACCATGGAGCAGTGGAAACTGCTCAATACCACAATGGCCACCATAGCATGTGCGCTGCTGCACCGTCTCCCAACCCAGCCTGAGACACCCACAGACCATGGAGCCCCTACTACAGGCCATGATACAGACCAGCCAACAACAGCAGCAGCAGCAACAGGACTTATGCCACCATCTGTGGACACACAGGAGACCAGCACCCCAAACCGCACAGGCCAACACCAGGCACCCAAATGGTCCCTCAGGCCCAGATATTGCAGGAATGGCACCCCACACATAACATGAGATGGTGTCAACAGAAATGTCTTACAAGTTATCCATAATGTCACATGTTCCATGCAAAGCTGATCACAGTGCCAGTGTCTATTGACCCAACACCCCCATAGAGGATAAGGCATACCGACAGTATGCAACACAGACAACCACAGCATCAAATAGTAACACCTGGTTACTGGAAGTACAGTTGGATAAGTTGGTTCCTGGAGTGTACATCTTCCCCCTCCTCATCATCACCATCACTCTCATCTCCTCTTAGAGGAAGCTGGTCTGGATATACAGCACCCTCCTCCTCCAACAGGGGAATAGATTTCCTCACAGCCACGTTGTGCAGCATGCAGCAGGCAACCACTATTCTACACACCTTCTCAGGCCCATAGGCCAGGGATCCCACAGAGATATGGAGGAAACTGAATCTAGCCTTCAGGAGACCTGCAGTGTACTCTATCACCCTCCTAGTACGTCCATGGGCCTCATTGTAATTCCTCTCAGCATCTGTTCTAGGATTCCTCACTGGTGTCAAGAGCCAATGCATGTTGGGACAGCCAGAATCACCGGCAAAAGTGGTAAAAACAGGACTGTCACTGACAACCCTCAGTTGCAGACAGCCTGGCTGCCAGCTATGTGCTAAAATGTGTAAGACACTCTTACCTATGATCCATCCTCTGTCCCCTTGTAGTTGTTCCATCATGTCTAGCACACTGCTGTTCCTCAGCACAAAGGAATCATGGACTGATCCAGGGAACATGGCATTCACATGTGAGATGTACTGGTCTACAGTACACACCAATTGAATGTTCATGGAGTGAAGGTTCTTCATGTTTCTGTTCACCTGTTCACTTACTCTTGGGGGGATGAGAGCTATGTGGGTTCCATCGATGGCACCTATCACAAGGGGACTGTTGCTAAAGCCATAAATGTCTGAACTGATAGCAGGGAGTTCAGCATTTTGAGAAAACCTCACATAGGACGGCAGGTGACATACAAATGCATTCAGGAATCTGGTCAGTATGATGCTAAACATTGGCTGTGAAAAACCTGCACCCATGCCCACAGTCACCTGAAATGAACCCGTAGCCAAGTAATAGAGTGCAGAGAGCACTTGCACTTCAGTAGGGATGGCATACTGGTTCCGATTAGCCAGTCTCAGTGCTCGATCCAGTAATGCACAAAGTTCATGAATAGTAGCACGGTTGAGTCTGTAATTGATAATGATGTGATGCTCCACCATGGTCCACGAATCAACAAGTGGTCTGTACACCAATGAGGCCCTCCCTCGCCACAAGGCTCTGTACCTAGAAGGAGTGAAGAACACATGTGAGGAACACACATTCATCTGCCCAACATGGTGAATATTGAGCACTGCTGGCATACAAGTTGATGACACATATGCATTGTGGGATGTTTAACTTGAGTGACATGTCCTCAATGATACATCTGGACTGTTGTGGTGAGTAAATGTATATCTGTTCGTGGCTATGAGGGCTGGGGACAATAGGGCCTACATGGGGCATACGAGCAATTTATACCTGCGTAGTACTGTTCAAAATGTCTGCCCCCTGTAATCCAGAATGTTGTAGTGGAAGTGACCTCATACCGCCAGCGGTTGTCATCATGGCGTAAGGCAGTGTTCATCGCCATGCAATCATTCATTGGTTAAAATATGTGTCAATGGGGAATATGAGCCTATCATGATCTCCACCGGCGGTGGCGGTGCACACAGCCAAAGAGCGTACGCCAACTCGTCACCCCAACTTCACTTGACTCCCGGATTACGTGCATGCAGGTACTCCACTGAGTGTTCTTCTGTGTCCTGACTCTGGTCCTGGAAATGGCCCGACTGACATGGGAAAGGGCCCGGCCTTCACCATCGAGGAGCTGGACAAGCTGGTGGACGGGTTCCTACCCCTGTATGCCAAGCTCTATGGTCAACCAGAAGTACAGGTGAGTAGGCAAATTGGGGGGCATGGATGTGTGTAATGGTGGTAGTTGGCTGTCAACATGTGTGCACGATTTGACACTGTGCAGTCGTGGGATTCCTGACATGCTGCGTGTGTGAGGTGCTGTTATGCTGTTGTAAATGTCCATTCCATAGGGGACGTATGGCCAGCTGTATCTAATGGGCATTGTCTGACCTCTGTGTTACATTTTCTCTGTGTCCCATGTAGGTCAGTGCCCATCAGAACAGGGGACTCTGGCAGGGAGGTGCACCCTGGGGGTCTACAACCGGCGGAGCACCCACTGCAGGAAGCGGTGGGAGGACCTGCGGCGCTGGGCCAGGAAGACCTGCAAGGCCCAGCTGGGGACGTCCTCCCAACAAGGAAGGGGTGCCCCCCCTAATGGGCTGCATTCTGGCGGTGGCGTATCCGGACCTGGATGGGCGTTTGAAGGCTGCACAGCAGACACAAGGGGGTGAGTACAGAAACCATTGTATGCCTCCTTGATGGATGTGTGGGTGTGCTGTAGTATGTATGCTGTCTAGTGGCAGGGACTCTGACTGATGTAATTTTACATATTGACCCCCATTGAATGTTAGGTTGTAAGGGACAGGTCTGCAGTACTTCAGGTTCTTCTGTGATGTTGGAAAAGGCTGTAGAGTAGGGTTGTGGCCACTAGTCAGGGGCATAGCCATGTGTATAGCGGTCGGTGCTTCATGGTGATATATTTACAGGGTAGGCGTATGTGTGAATCAGTTATGTACATCCATTCAGCTATTTACAAGTGTCTCTCCTGTTTTGTCTCCCCATCCCTGTTCTCTTGTTGTGTCTGTGTACGTCAGCATCATCTGGCAAGGGAGCAGTGGCACTGGCGAGTGGGGATGCAACGGCCCACGCTTCCACAGAGGCAGAGTCTGCCGATGCCAAGGGGACCAGTGGGTTGGAGGGCGAGGGGAGTACCATGGGGGAGACAACTACCACTGGAGGTAGTGACTCTGCTACCTTCTCCGATGGGAGCTCCCTGGTGGTGGGGGACCATGGTGGGCTCACCCATTCTGTGTCATCTTCTGCCACCCCCCATATCATCACCGCCCTCCAAGTTGCCCCCCACCCAGTTGCCCGTGCCCGCTCACCCAGAAGGGTGGGCGTCTCCTTCGCCCCAGGCACGTCATCCCCTGTCCCAGTCAGCCCTGCTGCCCTCACGGAGGAGGCTATTGACCTCCTGAGGACCATCTCTGTAGGGCAGACAACCATAGTCAATGCCATCCAGGGGCTAACAGCTGTGGTGCAGCCAACCAATGCATACCTGGATGGCATTCACGGTGCTGTGTCTGGCCTACAGAGATCTTTTCGGGCTCTGGCCTTCTCTTTGACAGCAGCCAGTGTCCCTGGTCATTCCGCCTCCCCTCCAACCACCTCTACCCCTTCCAGCACCCCACATCACCTGTCCTAAGCACACATTCTGACAGCCATGCACACACCTCAACACACAAGAAGCACACTAAAAAACACAAGCACCACACTTCCCACCACAGACATACACACAGCCAGCACACAAATGCACACACACCACCATCCACTTCCCCCAGTGTGTCCAACTCTTCCGCCTCCCTGTCTGTCACCTCTACATGCACACTCACAATCACTACGCCCTCATTCACTGTAGCTGACCCCATTCTGCCAGTCACCACTACATCAGACATCCATTCATGCACCCCAGACACCACACCTGCACTCACCACAACAACTTTAGTTGACACATGCAGCACACTCACCAAACTTGCAGACTCACAGACAACATACATTTACACTGGCAGCCTGTGTTGTCCCACTGTGTCCACCCCCCTCCTCCCAAGACACTCAAATGTTCCAAAACACCCAACAGACATCCACCACACCTCAGCATACTGTCCATTCACCTGCATCCACGTCACATACACCTACACCTGTCATGACCACTCCCTCTACCTCCACTCCTACACCTTCCTCCAGATCCACCCCGACTTCCCCTAAAAAACTTCTCCTATCCTGTGTTGATCTATTCGAACCCATTGGCCCATACCGTCTCATCCCTAACCATGCCCACCTCCTTGCCCTGTCCACTCCTCCCACGTCCCAGTGCGCCCCTGTCCACCCTTCCCATTCCAGTGCTAGCTCCCCTGTGAGCAGACGACCCGATGCTGGCCCAGGAACATCTGCCACGCCCCAGCCCAAGGCCGCTCCACCACCCTCAAAGGCCAGATCCAAGCCCCCTCCACCTCCCAAACGTACACCCAAGCCCCCCCCACACGTAAGTCCCCACCCCCACCAACCCCTGCCCCTGTTCCCTGAAGTGCCTGGATGCCCCATTGTTGCCCCTTTAAGGTGTAGTATCATTTGCACTTGTGGGAGTCAAGTTGGGGCCATTTGGGCCCATCTGACTTTTTAATGTGGACTGGCCATTGGCCTTCTATTGGACTTCTGTTGCTCCTGCAGCGTGAGAAACGTTTGTGTGGCCAGTGTTGGTTTTGTCACACTCTGGATCCGTGGTTCATCATTTCTTTGGGTGGGGTGTCTTGACCTTTTGTTGGGTAAGTACCTCTTGTTCAGGTATGTATGGCTTGTGCTGTTGTAAGGGGTTGTGGGTGCATTGCGGGGTGGGTGTAGTGGGTGGTTATGTAACTGTGCCCTTTCTCCCCATGTTTAGTAGGAGTGCTGTACTTCCCGTCATCGTCTTCGTCGGCGGTCTTGGTATATTGCCAGGAGCAGGGCTGGCATGATTTGTAACTCTCTCTCCATGTCTGCTTTGGCATGTTGTGTGAGCCTCCGGTGAGTGTTTCCTTTTATTTGGTTCTTTTCTGGCTGACTTTGTGTGGCAGTGGTTCCCACCCCGGAACTGACGGCGGTCTTGTGCTTCATTATTTGATGGGCGGATTGGGCCTTTCCGTCGGCCTGTGGACGGCCTCTTCCGTCATCATTGGCATTCCTCTGCTGGCGGTGAGTTGTTTTCAGGTTGCCTGGTTTTCATGTGCTTCATTATTTGGCATACCAGACCGCCTGACTGTTGGCAGTAGTTACTTCCACCGCCGGCGGTGTGGTTTTTACTGCCATGTTCATAATGAGGGCCTTAGTACTTACTAACCCCGACGTCTTTTAAAAAATAACGGGTAAGACCCATCTAATAAAACATCATATTCGTACTTTGGGTGATCATGTGTCCCGACAAAGACTCTATTGAATATCAGAATCTACAAAACAGATGGTTGAAAAGGAAGTTACGGAGATGCACAAAGCAAGGATTATTGGACCCTCATCTAGCCCCTGGTGTTCACCTATAGTCCCAGTCCCGAAACCGGATGGTTCTATCTGGTTTTGCATTGATTTTAGAGAGGTAAATGCGCTTTCCCATTTCAATACATATCCCATGCCAAGGATAGATGACCTCCTAGAACAGTTAGGAAAAGGACGATATATGACTACTTTAGACCTAACGAAGGGATATTGGCAGATTCCACTAGAAGAAAGAGATAAAGAAAAAACAGCATTCGCGACACCTTCAGGTTTATATCACTTCACAGTCCTGCTCTTTGGCCTCCATGGATCACCAGCCACCTTCCAAAGACTAATCAATATGGTAGTATGGCCTTTTCAAGATTATGCGGCTGCATGTTTAGACAATATTGTCATACATAGTGAAACATGGGAGGATCCTATTTCACACTTGTCTAGCATATTGAAAGCTCTCAGACAGGCGAGCCTAACAGCAAATCCAGAAAAATGCAAATTAGGAGAGGATACCATCAACTATTTAGGATATGTGATAGGACACAGAACCCTCAAGCTACAAATGGAAAAAGTATATGCTATCACCCAAATCCCTTTTCCAAAGCGGAAAAAAGATGTCAGAGCCTTCCTAGGTATGGTAGGGTATTATAGGCGTTTTATTCCCCATTTTTCCAATATTGCAGCTCCCCTAACTGCCCTTCTTGAAAAGACTAAACCTAATCTAATACCCTGCCTAACAGAGTTGGAGAAAGAATGATTTCTACGGTTGAAACATTTATTGGCCACTGAACCCTTTTTACACTGGCCAGATTTCCACAAGCCTTCCAAGTCCAAACTGACGCATCCGACCAAGGGTTAGGAGCTGTTTTGTCTCAGAAAGGCGAGGATGGAGAGTATCACCCCATTGTATACCTTGGCAGAAAACTGTTGCCCCGGGAAAGACATTATCCCACAGTAGAAAAGGAATGTCTCGCAATAAAATGGGCCATTGAATCACTTAGATATTATTTATCAGGACGGTTCTGTACTTTGCTTACTGATCACGCCCCCTTGACCTGGTTCTCTCAACACAAAGACACGAATGCTCGTGTACTGCAATTGTTCTTATTACTGCAATCTTTTTCCTTCCAGATACAACACTCCTCTGGATCCCTTCTTATCAATACAGATTATTTATCTCGATGTATCTCTGATAAGTGGCTTCAACAGCCACTTTCTAGGGGGAGTGGATGTGACGAAGCGACGCAACCGGCGCTGGACAAGACATACCCCGGGGGCACTCAGGAGAGTAAGAAAGCTAACCTGGAAGAGCCGGGATCTCCCGGGAAGCCCGACCTCGAAGAAGACCCGGAAGCTATAGGGGTTTTAAACCCAGTACAAGAAGAGTACAGGAGGAGTTCAGGGGAGGAGGAAAACAGACAGAGGACGTCAAACGGGACGAACAGAGGAAGCTTGACGACGGAACCAGGAAAACGACTGAGAAGAGGAGAGGCACCGACAGCTATGGAACCAACGAATGCAGAGAATGCCTGAGAGAAAGGAGATGTGAAAGGGCCGGCCACGTTCAGGGAAGAACATGGCCCATTCAGGTACAGGCTATAGCCTAACAGGTACAAAGTGGGGGCGGGCGATTTTAAAACTTAAGAAAAGAAAAGGGGGAAGTGGGGGCAGACAAAAAAATCACGGGAGGGCACAGAGCTTATTTTTATTTTGTTTTGTTTGTGATATATTTTCTCACTGAGTACCAGATGATTTAAAAGAAAGAACATAACAGATAAAATTTGTGAACCAAAAGGGAAAGAGCAAGTCAAGGCAACCAAGAGAACATAAAGAGAGAGAGAGAGAGAGAGAGAGAGAGAGAGAGAGAGAGAGAGAAGAAAAGAGCTACAAGACAATCCAGAGTAGGAATAAAGTAAAGAAGGACACCAAAAGAAAAGAGGAGGAAGAAGAAGGAATGAGAAAGAATAATCTTGTTGTGCAGTCAGTCAGAGAGAGAGAAAGAGAGGGGAAAACAAGAAGAGAGAGCAGAGAGAGGAAAATACAAAGTCAGAAAGAAAAAGGAAAAGAGAAGTAAAAACAAAACATACCTGCTAAAGGCCTATTTTCTGTCTCCTTTTCTCCTATACACCTCCATGGTTGGTCTGTGAGACGTCCAGCTGAAAGACAAGATAGAAGAAAGAAGAAACAGAGTCAAGAAGAAGAAGAATCCCAGAAGATTTACAAACATGATCTATTAAAAGAAAAAGAAAATGCTAGCAAAGAAAAGAGAAGCAACCATATAAAAAGAACACAATTAAAAAAAGAAACTGTACTAGCGCAAAGTGATACGCCTGAAAGCCTCCATTATTACTGTCCTGTCATAGCATCTATACTGGAACAGAAAGCACACCCACTCCATAAATGTGCAGGCTATAGTTGATCACCAGGGATTGTTTACCATCATCTTGGCCAAGTATTCTGGTAGTGTACATGATTCCTTCATCTGTTGTCACAGTACCATCAATATGCACTTCCAGGACAGACGATATAGCAATGTCCTTCTTGTCGGTAAGTCCATAAACCTAGCAATATACACAAGGCACAGCAACCCTGTAGGACACACAATACATAAACCACTACATTGACACGTGGGTAGGAAGACACTGAGGTGTGACACAGGTAGTTATGTTGGACACCCTGACACAATGGGATACACACAATGGACAAATGACGGCTGCCAATAACAATAGATGCCACTCAAGAGCTACAAGGGTCCAATGCAAAGCACACAGTGACAATTGATTGACCTGCACTGGAAGTACAATTTGGAAGATGAACCATTTACTATTACATTAGGCCACATAGTCAATCCCACATCCTCCCAAGCAATATGTACTGTGGAAGGGGTGTGCAGTGTGTGTTTCTGCAGGTCAAACACCATGAGGCACATAGCATGATGATGCTGACTCACATGTAGGTGACATGGAAATACTGAGGCAGTAACAAGATCACACATCACTCCTGGGGTGACGTTACCAGCTAGCAATAAGGAAGTGGACTGTGCTATGAACACATATTGATGTGCCACTAAAGCAAACAGCACACTGCTGCACATACTGAAAGAGCCAATTCTCCATCAAAATAACAGATGTACAGGGAGATGGCCCTTTCTGCACACATACATCCACCTCTACAAGGCAGTTAGCCAGGTTACCTGGAGCAAGTTCAGTAGTGTAAGTGTACGGTTGCATATGAGCCACTGGCAGAGGGAACCACAAAGGTCGACATAAAACCAAGTCACACATGGGACAATTGTACGTGGTCAATACTGAAAACCTCCCTGCTGCCAACTTAGGGAGATGTGCTGGGCATTGTCACCAAGCCTAATCAAAGGGCCTCACTTCTGGATTTCATCAGCAAAGACATATGTCTAAGTGGATGGGATGTCCAGGCCATGGAGTGCAACCATGTTACCACCACATTGGAATCTATTGTGTGTGTGGAAGTATCATGTCCCCTCCAGTGAACGCACACTTGCAGCTCACTACACACTTCAGTTTGGAAACTAAACCATAGATATCAAGTCAATGAGCCAAACACAAGTTGTCAAGTCAAACAACCCAGTGCAGAAAGAACCTCACAGAAGTCCAGGATCTCACACAATCCCAAAAACACATATGAGTCACAGACGACACACACAACACAAGATATCAACTGCCATGCTACATGACATTCCTGGTGCAAGCAACAACAAAATACTTACTCCTATTTTATTTTTCATCTGATCAGGTTTATGGGATCCAGCCATGGGTCATTACCCTATTGCCCAACCCAAGCACAGCAGCAGAGCGTCCCTATAATGAGGCACATCGAAGGACACACACCATTGTTGAATGGACCTTTGGCATCCTGAAGTTCAGATTAAGGAGCCTTGACATCACCGGAGGCAACCTCCTACATTCCCCAGAAATGGTCTACAAGATCATATTGACTTGTGCCATCCTACACAACATTTGTGTTAGGAGGAACATCCCCCTATATGAACCCGAACAAGAACTGCCTGAGGAGGAGGAGGAGGTGGATGGTGCCAGGGAAAATGAGGGGGAACATCCAAACACAGCTGCAGGAATGCGTCGCAGACAGCAGATAGTTAACAACTTTTTTCAACAATAGTCACTATAAACACATTGTTATGATATGTAATTAAACACCTCACTTTATCACTCAATCTTGCTCTGGGTACTTATTTATGCATCACATGTTCTTTAGGAATGTGAGTATTACCTCAGGGAGCATGTCACAAAGACAAATCTGACTACTTCTGATACGACATCACATGTGAGGCGTATGGATGTACAGCAAACATCACACACAATTTGTAAAAAAAGATATTTTCTATTTCACATATGAAGGATGAAATCATAGGACCCCAGCATATGTCAGACATCCACGTTGCCAACATGGTCTACTCTGCACAAAATACACAACTATGACATCTTCAATCATAAGGTAAATAAGCACATTATACATGAGGCAGTGGATGTGAAATATCAGTGGTAACACAAATGTATGAACAGACCCCTGGCATTAGTAAGTGACATTTGCTATCTCTGCAAGGAGCTTGTGTGACAAGAGGTGCATTAATCCTGAAAATGGATAGCATGAGTGTCCCAGCAATGGTCACAACACATGCCCTGCACAGTCCATCCCTGGTAATAAGTCCTGCCAAGTGTTAAGTCTCTGCCCTCCCTTCTCTAGGGAGTGCTGTAAATGGACTGTCTGTACCCTGGGAATCATCACTAACACTCACCCAGAATCATTTTCTGACTCCTGTTTGCTTCTCTCTTCTATATGGCATGCAATAGAACAACTAAATTAACCTGCAGGGACTTCAAGTCCCATAATGCACTGCCTGGTAGTAAGCATTGTGATCTTCTGTCCATAGCTTCCCATGGGAAAAGTCCAGTTGTTCCCTTATACTGGATTCACTCCTCCAGGACTTGTGAGAGACTGAAGCTGCACGCACCTGTGAGCTATCTCGTGCAGCCCAGCCATGTGACTCTGCCCTGGCCTTGCTGCTGCCTGGAACTGCTTAAAAGCTGCCATTTCCTGAAGCTCCTCATTGTGCATTGGAATACAATTCATTTGTATACCAGAGCCCTTGTTGGATTGTGTTACAGTCCTGATTATGCCTGAAACTGCTCTCTGTTTACACAGTGCTGTTCATGTTTGTTCCAGTCAGACTCTGGTCCCTGTTTTTCAGCCTTATTCATGTTGAAAGAGCCTGCTTCCTGTTAGCCAGACCTGTTCCAGTCTTTGCGTCAACCAGAGCCTGTTCCATGTGCCTGCATTTGCCTCCTAGTTGGTTCCCTTGCTCTCCGTTTCCTCTTGTGGTATTGTGTCTGGTAAGTGTACTATCAGTCCTCAACTGTATAGAATTGTATAATTTTGTATTTGTACTGACACATGGTTTCCAGGAGGCTAATCAAGCCCCCATTCTTTGTCTAGTTTTGCATGTATTCATTAGTGATTAACAGTGACAGTGTGCTATGGCTGTATTCCTGGATTTGTTACTGTGTCTCCAGCCCGAGAAACAAGGGCTAGTCTCATGTATGTAAGGACAATCCATGTTTGTGCCCTGAGGGTCCAGATTCAGATTCACTTCTGCCGCCACCTTTCGATGAGACTTGCATGGTGACTAGCTTGTGAGATTAATCTGCACAGAGGCACTGACGTTCCCTGTTGCTGTGGGAAGTTCGGAGCCCTACCCTGTGTACAAACGTAGTGATGAGCCCTGAGTGTTTGTCCATTACTGACCCGTTACATATTTGTCCACACTAAGGTTGCTCTGTCTTCACTCTTCTGTATTATCTGCCGTACCATAGCTGCCCTATCCCCTTGTATGCCTTTAGATTGATCTTCGGCTTTAGGACAAATCTGCCTTGAAAGATACTCTGTGAACTCAAGGGTTGCCCCAATAGACTCCTGACTAGACCTGCACGAAACCGTAACACCATGGGGCCCAATACTGACACAGGGTACATATGTCCACACACTTGAACTGGACACTTTTGTGCAATTCACCTCTGAAAATATATGAACACAAAAAATAGGAAATCATGCGCAAAGATAGTATAAATGTGGAATGCAGTTCTACCACATGTGGCCAAACACCAGAACACACACTGCAAGGCATACCATCCTATCTAGATACAGGCTGCATGCATGTTAAATAATAAAAAATCATTGCAAACACAGTTTGAGTCAGAAATGTTGACGCAAATCCATTGAAAATACACGCAAACGAATGCTAAACATCAATGGGTCCCTAGCTTTAATTTCACCAGCGCACCCCACGCATGGGGATATCCATGGAAATAGTAGTTTTCGTGTAATGCATGGTATTTTGCCGCACATGTAGGTTATGCATTGAATATATTCATGCAAACTACGTATGCGTCAAAAATACACGCAAGATGGAAAATGGGGTGCAAATGGGACAGGAAGTGATGTAATAGGAAATCCTGTTTACAGAAATGGTACAGAGGGGGTACTTTCACTTTCACTTTGTAGTCTGTGATTTTTCATGACTGTGGGGCTGTGTGTTGGTGTTGCTCTCTTGAGGATTGTGTATATTGTATCTTGTGTGGTCTATCTTTTCTCTTTTGATGTATCTTTATTGTATATTGTACCTGTGTAAGTGTTTTTGTGTCTTTTATTGTTGTCTGAATTGTATTGGTACTGTCGGGTGTCTGTTTGGGGGTTTGATTAGTTGAGGTAGTTAGGGTCTGTAATTATGGTTTGTAAGTTTCCTTTTCTCTACTTTCTTGTCCTTTATTTTTTGTTTGAAATATTGTACTGTACCATGTCGGAAAGGGCGAGGCCGAGTCACATGGCTGAGGAGGAGCTTGCGGCATTTGTGTGCCTGATGTGCCACTTCCTTCCAATGATGCTGGAGGCAGCGGGCGGTGTGATACAGGGGTATCACACGGAAGCAAGGGGCTGCGTTGGGCAAAGGTGCTCTTCCACCTTAAACGAGTCTTCAACACCTCCCGGAACAAGCACCAGCTAAAGCATCGCTGGGCTGACACTGGGACACGAGAACAGGACCTGCTGGACCACCTGGGTGTGGTGATCGTTGGCCCTATTGGTGAGTATCACATTGACAAATGTGTACAATAGAATGCTCCTGAGTGACAGTAGCAGATGTCTTGCCGTGCTGTATGCAATGTTTGTGGCCATGTGGAATGCAAGTTGAACAAACTGTTAGTGTACCAATACTGAGAACAATGTAGTCCAGAGTTTCGTTGAGCCATGTCCGACTATAACCTTCACAAACAGCATAGTTTACTGAATTTTTGTGTTTACGTCAGGACATATATTCATTCAAATGGACAAACCAAAATGTTCCATTCTGCTATCACATTGCACAATCACAAAACAGAGTTTTCTAGTGGCATTTAGGAATAGGCGTTCCTATCCTATTATTGAGTCACAGGCGGCTATTTGTTTTTTTTTTGGGCACAAATGCAGGCATTAAGCAATTGCAATTACCATCCGTTTCAAGTTGGTGCTAATCCATTAGCAAAAGGGGAGGGGTCCCCATGGGATTGCTTCCTCTTCGTGAATGCATGGCCAAAAATTGTTTCTGAGCAGTAAGTTGTGCCAAGGACCACTGACTGCTTCAAAATAATATTTCAGTAATAAAATAGTTTTTGAAAATACTTTCTGTTCACCCATGTTCAAAATGAGACCTACCTCATTATTATTCAATAGGTAGGTAATTTGCTACCCCAGTTTTGAATTGCAAACAGTGTCATTTTGAATGTTCTACCTCTAATCATCCAACTTGCTAATTGCTAGTGGCTAAGTCTTGCAATGTGTGAATCACAAAACCTGATATAGGTATATATGGCCCTGAGTGACACATTTCAGGTGCAATGACTACACTTGTGCCTATGCATTCTGTCAATGATGATCAGCTAAGACTCTGTCAGCATACCATATTTCACAGATTTGGGACAGTAAAGTGGGCAATCCATGTTTAGCGCTACATTGTCATCATTACACACACGTGATCCCTGCCATCATGTTGGCATAGGCGGCATAGACTGCTTAGGGGACACTGCCAATGGGGCATTTGTTACCTACATACAACTGTGCCACATCTGTTATGGGCCACTGAATGCACAATAATTGCTGACAGAAAATTGACCCACATGTCCATCACACAGTTAATCATTGTCCCTTGATGTACAAGCCCCAATACCTGAGTAACTTGTATAGCAGTGCACCAGGGAAGTGCCATTGCAATTGTCACCCAATTACAAATCATTATATGGAGTACCGTATGAAACGGATTAGCCACAAAACCTTGTAGTCAGGTTTAGCACCACATGATTGTTAGGCCCAGTGCATGTGTGCATATGTGTGTCTATCAATCACTGGAGTGTCAGTGTCAATGCAATTTGCAGTGGTATGTCTGTTGGAGTGTCTACATGCCTGATCTGAAGCTCACTCATATAAAATGTCACACACTGTGATATGTTGTTCCCACGTTTGTACAGTGTTCAGACATTGAGCATATATCTCCTTTTCATGTCTTACAGGTGGGCCGGCCCCCTATACATCGAGGAAGTGGCTTGATTCGGGGACCCAGACGTATCCAATAAGTGTGAAAATGTCTGTCCTGTGTTCTGATATATGACTTGACTGGAGGTTGACATAATGTTCCATACGAGGGATAGACATTCACAGTCATATCTTGGGAGTCTTGTGCTGCGCAATAGGCAGCAGCAGGTGAACAAGGTGATTGGTAGGCACGTGTAGGCCTACATCTGATTTGGAGGTGGTCCAGTGTCAGTATATTGACAGCAAGTCATACCCTCATTCACACAAGACAGTGATACATCAGTTTTCCACACAAAATTGGGCATCCCTGTATTGTAATGTACATTTAGGACTGTATGGGTGACTGTCCCCCAGCATCTAGTCCCAAATGTTGTACTCCATTTACATGGCGCTTCTGTGGTATGTTATAGGCGTGCATACAGGTCAAGGCCAGATGTATGCTTGCGTCAATGTGGGTGATTTAGGAAATGGGTCTGGCAGATCAGATGTTGATGGTTGTCCACGAATGGAAACATAAATGTAGATGTGATTAACCAATGGATACCTCACTCCTAGTTGGCAGGCCTCCTCACATGTGTTCTACTCACTAAATCCATGCACAGCTGGAAATGGCTTCGTGCTTATCCTTGACTGTTGTGATGATGTATTGCATGCCCATCCCCCCTGAGGCACAGGGGTAGGGGAGAATATATATGTAGGTAGGTGTGATGGTCACAGTATAGATGACAGACATCTAATTCAAGTATGCATGTGTCCCAAACAACACTGACTCCTTATGATTAGCAACTGCATACCATCCTGCGAATTACATATATAAATCACAGGTCTTGTGTTCCTTGAAGTTGATCCAGATGATAGGAATTAGTCGGCCTGGCCCATGTTAAGTACTTGCTGCATTTGCATTATGACACACTGCACTACATTAATGCACAGATCACTTTATTTGGTACACACATTATTGTGTATTTCTGTGCTGTTAAATACTTGATGGGTAGGCCGCATTGCCATGTCATTCCTCAGGGACAACGTATTATCTGTACTGTGATTTGGACTGCATTTGCAATTTGAGGGAGAGTGTTAGAACATCATCTGTACAAGCATCACACAATGATGACACAAATTATTGCCTGTCTCATTTTTACAGCTGCCAACATGAATGCGACTGAGATTAGAGAGTTCTAGAGGTGGGCAGTAAGATACAGGCATATCCTGGATGTGGAATCTGGCTTTAGAATGATGGCAAGATGCTTTCATCTGGAGAGAGCCACAGGAGCATTGCGGGCTTTTAATCAAGGGGGCCCGGCATTGGCCACATCAGGTGTCGCCACCACCATGACTGCAGGCAGTGGCACAGTGGCCATCAGTATATCAGCCACAACTGTTGCACCCTTAATTTCGGGAGCTACAGCCACAACACCTGCTGCACCTTCACTTCCAGCTGCCCCGACCACGGCACCTGCAGAATCAACAACATCAGGGACGCAGACCACCACAGCAGCTGCTTTGGACATGGCCGCAATCAGGCAGCTACAGAGGGACATGCAAAAGGTCCTGAGGAAAATTGACAGTCTCCAGCGGGACGTTGATAGGAATAGCCTATCCATTAAGAAAACTCTCAAAAGGGCAAACCTCTAACTCCTGCATTGCCTCACCCCTAATTCCGTTCCCTCCCTCCTCTTTCCTTATCCTGGTTATTAGTGGGTTTAGGGGGTTTAGTGATAGTTTTGAGTAGGCTAGTAGTTTCGATAGGATTAGTAGGTTGGGGGTGGGGAGGTTATATTATTAAATATTAGTTTGTGGGTGGGTGGGGGTTGGTGTTGGCGCTTTTGTGTATTCTATAAAATATATATATATATATGACATTTCAAACATACAAAAAACTTATTTGTTTAGTATTAGTTAGTATCTGTTTAGGTTAGTATATATTGTCCTGCATGTGTCCCGTCATATAAGGGGGGTCAGGGGGTAGACGTTTAGAGTGTTTAGTTAAATGTGGTAAGTAAGTTTAGCGTAGGGTATTTAGGGCCAGTTGTGGGTAATGTATAGTTAGGATAGGTAAGGTTAGTATAGGTGTGTGACATAGTTTCAAGTTCTCTCTTATACATAGTTATTAAAGTTTTAGGTACTCCTTTACGACATGTGTCATATACTTGGGGATCTGGGTTTTTGCATGAGTGTACAGTGCCAGTGTGTTTCCCTAGCTACGCACATATGTCCTCCCCCTCAATGCTGTTGTCTTAGCACTATGACACTAGAGATGTTGCATGGTGGCATTGCTGCAAGTGTGACACAGGCACAGGGGTAGACCCTGGAATGTGCAGCATGGGTATGAGATAATCATGTATAACAGTGTGTATTTTGTTTGCATAGGATTGCAATATATGTAAAAGAAAAAATGCCTACTACACAGCTACCTACGTTTACTCAAGCACACTACAAACTGTAATACAAATAAATTATGTAAAGGTCTCTAAAATTCACAATGTGTATTTTGTTTTTCACATTAATTTATTTTCAGTCATAATGCCCACACCATGAGCGCGATGACTCAAAAATATGCAGACTTTTAACATAGTTAGGCAACACATTCTGAGTCTTCAGGCATCTCAGGTAAGAAAACGTGAGAAAGAATTGCACAATTCACTACACTGTGACACACACAATAGGCCAGTTGCATTGATCATAACACATGTATTGGCCTTTAGCATGATGCATTGCACCCGGAGCATCAAATGGAATACACACATCAATGCCAGTGCGTCAAAAACAATTCACTAACCTCTCAACCATATCTATGATGCCATGTGAAATAACTTTACTTTGGCATGAGTAATCTTGCTGACATACAGGAGTATATTTACAACAAAGTGGCACCGGGTAGCATAGCAAGTGATTTGGCTGAACTGCCCTACGCCACAGGGAAAGGGCAGACATGCACTGTATTTATAACACATGGTGCATTTCTGTCCATTTCCTGTGAGCTGGTGCACAATTGGCTGCCTAGTGCCAATGCAGGCACCTTTGCACCATGGTGTAAGGGTGCCTGGGTTGCATGCAGGCTGTTTTTGGGCAGGAATTGATACCTTCCTGTGAAAAAACAGTCCATGAAGACATTTTTCTCTTTCTATGTGTGCTGCAGAATGCAGCACACATGGAAAAAGGAAAAAAAATAGGAGAAATTAAAATATTTCTCCTCATTATGCCTGCCCTCAGAAGGCAGACGGTTTTGACACATTCTCAGGTTGACACGTCTTTATAAATCTGGGACTGCATCAAAACTCATGGGTGTTGCATGTAATAACCCACCACAATGCCCATGGAATGTCTCCCAATGCACAGTAAGGCAAGGCAGAAACTTGCACAGCCTTGCCTTACTCCATATCTACAAGGCTATGAAAAGCCACGCAAAGTGGCTTTGCGTGTCCTCATAGATATTCCTGAGGGGCTTGTGCCACTGGAGCATCAAATAAAGACTCTCCTAAATAATTCCCTATGTTCTTATATTCCTAATAATTGTCACTCTACATGCCACGACTAAGATGGAATTATTTCACACATAGGCACACTTTGACCACTTAAATGGCACACGTAGCTAAAGTTTGTATCTATATTGTACAACTATAGGACCAATGGAAGTGTGTCAAAGCAGTGAAATAATGTTTATTACTGTATATATTACATCACGCATATTGGACCAGTAGCATGTGTAAAAAAACACGCATCGCCCCTAATGCATGCTGCATTGTACCAGATTTGTACCCCTTATTGAGGCCAATGCATGTACAGATCAGTATAAGTTCCAATGCTCTGAGCCTTAATTTTCCAATATCAAAATTACCATCTATGCTTCAGAAAAAACAGCTAATTTGCTAAAAACATGAGGCAACTCAGAGAGGAAATGACACAATGGGTGTGGCAGGCTGAAAGCTAGGAAGTGTGAAGTTTATTTCACTTTCTCTTAGTCACTGTTAGTCTGTGATGGGTGTTGATGACTCCACAGTGTTTTTTTGTGATTGTTGGTAGTTTGGTCTTGTCTGTTAGTGCTCTGTGTCTCAAAAGTGTTTCATTGTTGCCATAATTGTCATTTTATCTACTTTTCTGTATTCATTGTCACTGCATTTTTGGGAATTTATCTTTTTGTGGGGTTCTATTCTAGGGGTAGATTAAGTAGTTTGGGGTTTAGTTTTGTTAGTGTTGTGGGGAGTGATAGGAACAAGTTGGATGGAGAAATAATTTTTCAGATGTGGAGTTAAGGGGCTTCCTATGGCTCATCATGTACTACCTTCTGAGGATGTTTGCGGCTGGGGGCAGGGTGAGCCAGGGATACCCTGCCAAAGACAAGAAGGACCGTTGGGAGAGCATACACTGGTATCATATGCACAAATTTGAGGTAGACCGGACCGCCTGCCAGATGAAGCACAGGTGGGCAGATGTGGTGGCAGGGGAGGTCAACCTCATTGAGTTCCTGGGCTTGGAGATTGGCCGACCTGCCGGTATGTATGATTATACATTCTAATGTGTGTGAAGTAGTGAGGTAATAAATAACATTTTCCGTACATCATATAAAACCTGCTTTTTCATATTTTTAACATCCAAGATTTTTCTCAAAATGATATGAAATCACTTACATAATAAATGTAAACAACCTTTGTGGTGTATAACTGGGAGTGTGTGTTGGGTATTTCCATCACCTAAAATGTTGCAGTGCTGGTGCTAACGTCTCAACCATATCTATGAGACCATGTGAAGCAAGTTTACGTGTCTTAGAATGGCCTCATAGATAGAGTAAGGCTATAATGTGTTAAAATATGTTTTGGCTTACTCTGTGTCAGGGAGGCCCTACATGGAAGTCTGCTGGCTGATCCCTTGCAATGCAACACCTATGGTTTGTTAAGTTTCACCAAAATTACAGTGCCATGTATGATTGGTGATGCGTCACTTGCTCTCACCTCCCCAGGGGATGTGCAGTGCTTAGCTTTTTCTCTATACCTGCTTGTATTATTCATATTTCCATGTGTGCTGCATTTTGCATGTAGCCTGGCTGTGTTCATGTTGTTGTCATTATCAGATATTTGATACTGAGCTTTTAGTTAATTCTTGAAATTTGGCCTAGCATAGTTTATAAGATAGACCTGTAAGCATACATTAAAGCATTGTTTACAATGCTATGTTCCAATTCATGTCTTCCTGGTGGACAATGACCATTCACATGTGAGAGGAAGACACATTCCATGACCTTAATGCTACTGGTAAGTTTTATGAGCATTCGCATGTTGAATGTTTATATCTTTGTGTGATCCAAGTTACATGTGACATTGTAATGAGTTGTGGTAGGGAATGATCACCTACTAACAAATTGCTGTCAGTCTGTGAAACACATCAGAACCAAACCGCATATTAATTGGGAATGAGCAAGGTAGCTTCCCATTATGAATTTAGGGTGCATGTAAGCAGACGCACATGATCTAAGCTTCTAGCTATTTGGATAATTTCACGTCTATAGTCATGTAGCTTTGGGCACACTAACCATCACCTGTTGCAGAATCTGCAAGTGTTCAACATAAACAAATTAGCTGTTAACAAACATGACAGTAAGCTATACTATTAGGTTTGATGTATGTAGTATCACAATGAAATGTGTGTTGCTAAGTAGGAATAGCTAGTGGTCAGTTGTCTATGTTGAAGATAAGTTTAAACACAGGTACGGAATATGTGCAATATCATCTCACAGACACTATTAGTATGCCTATATAGGGAGCTATGATGGAATCTCAGGCACACACGGTGCCACATGCTTTGCATTAACATGCAGAATACTGCGCCCTTAAGTGGCACACACTTTAGATTTCCCAGCTAAACATATATCTGTTCGATTAACCCTAAGGGTGTAAAACCATACCAGCTGTGTTAGCCCTCATTTTGCACTCAAAAACATACCCTTCCCTGTAGCAGTATGCCAGACAAAAACAAATAATGCAAAGTATTAATGGGTGACATCTGGGTAGCCATAAAAACAGGATTGTAATGAGTATTAACAACATTTGTCTGTGAATTGAAAATGTTAAATTATCTAAATGCAAATTATCCTTGACAAACAACTGATGACTTAGGGACATGTGTGACTGTCCATGTGTGAGTTCATTATCATGTGGATACCTAGAAGTTGTTATAGTTGGACTACCGTAAGGTATGGTTGTTGTGATGCAGCCTCAGGTGTACGCAAGCCTCACTAAGAGTCATGGTGCACGAGTGCCTGCATTAAATGTAACAAAGTACTGTCTCTGATGTGTGCTCTGGCATGCATATACACCATCCTGCTAAGCACTGTATAAATCATGCTGTGTTCAGACCAATGCAGGCTTGAGGAACTACATGTCACATTTCCTTCCAGCTGTATAAATGTAAGCAATACCAGTCATGTTTTGGAGATAACTGACATATACATATCCATGTATGAGCTACCTGCCACTGCCTAAGTTAAGTCAGAAATGCACAGGGGCTTTTGTGACTCCATATAGTATATGCAACATAGAGGCATACTACATGGATTGTATCACCTTGTCCACTTTCACATTTATGTATGTTAAACTCCCTGCCCGTTTCCATAATGAAAACACTCCACCCAATTTACAGACTCAGGACAGACCCAAAACTATGGGCCTCATTACAACTCTCACAGTCTAAAGACTGGCAGGGTGGTTGTGGTGGTCATGGTGGTGGTCATGGTGGTGTGGTGGTCTGAGCACCATATTACAACCGCGGTGGTAGCACCATGGTCAGACTGCCAGCACAGCCAGATTATGAGCTTACAATGGCCTGGCGGTGCTGGCAGTGCTGACTGTCCTGGCGGTCCTCAGCGCTGCCCTGGGGATTACGACCCCCTTCTCTGCCAGCAATTTCATGGTGGTAACACTGCCATGAAAAGGCTGGTGGAGATGGGGTGCAGGGCCCCCCCGGGCCAGCACCGTAGGTATGTTCCCTGTCTGTTTTGCAGACAGTGAAAATTACAACGGGTTCTAGTGCACCCTATGCACCACAACATTGCGGCCAGATTGATTACAAGCCAGAGACAATGCTGTAGGTCATTTCCTGCTTGGCCAACGGGCAAAAACGCAGGTTCTGCCCGCTGACCCAGCGGGAAACTTGTAATGGGCCCGGCGGGGAGGCTGCCACATTGCCAGCAACCTACATAAGGCCCTATGTGTCCTATAGGAAATATGTACATCATTATGACTGAGAATAATGGTTATGTAGGATCTGGTGTAAGCACAAGATGAACATATTTGCATAGAGGAAACAAATACAGATGCCCATGTAGGGACAGTATCTTGCACATATATCCTTTGTATATTATTGAGTTGCTGCGGTCATGCACATGTGTATACGTCATGAAGTAAACTATTTTAATATACTTCCTGTACATGTGCTGCTTCTGCTAACAAAGTTTTGAAATTACCACCCTAGAAAACATGTCTGCAGACACACACAAGACATTTGAAATGAGGCGCCAAGGAGTACAGGTGAATGATACGTATGTACACACAAGTGCCAAGGCAGCAGTGGCATGGAATTTCCAACATTCCACATGCCCCCACAGCTGCAGGCCCCACCATTCCAGGTACTATTCTGAGGGAACTGAGGAAAATCTGCACCACCTTTGAGAATAGCAAGCAGGAGATGGCTGCTCTGAGGCAATACCAGGACAATAAAGAGGAGGTCCTGCTCCAAATTTCACAACTGATATGAACATTGTTTATGACCTGAGGGTGTGGAAGGTGTAGGGATTTAGAGTTAGTTATTATTTATTTATATAGTTAGTGTTAGACCAGAGAGCCTTAGGTTAGCCATCCCCCAACTTTTTACCTGCCTCCCTCCATTTCTCTGACACTGTTTTTGCTGGTTTTAGGACTCTGCATACTTACCACTGCTGGCCAGTGTTAAAGTGCATGTGCTCTCTCCCCTAATCATGGTAACATTGGTTCCTTCCCAATCGGCATGTTTAATTTACCTGTAAGTCCCTAGTAAAGTTCACTACATGTGCCCAGGGCCTGTAAATGAAATGCTACTAGCTGGCCTGCAGCATTGGTTTTGCCACCCACATAAGTAGCCCCTTAACCAAGTCTCAGGCCTGCCATTGCAAAGCATGTGTGTGCAGTTTTACTGCCACTTCGACTTGGCATTTAAAACTACTTGCCAAGCCTTAAACTCCATGTATTCTTCATGAGTAAAAGGCAGGGCATGTACTTATGTGTTTCACATGTCCTGGAAGTGAAACACTCACAAATTCATCTTCCACTACTGTGAGGCCTGCTCTTCTCAAAGACTAGCATTAAAACTGCCCTCATATACTTTTAAGAGGTAGACTCTGATCTGGAAGGATTAGCCTTTTCATATTTAGTATGGCCAGAATGGTAATAGAAAATCCTGCTTACTGTGAAGTTGGATTTAATATTACTATTTTAAAAATGCCACTTTTAGAAAGTGATGATTTCTCTGCACTTACTGCCATCTGTGCCTTACAGTCTGTCTCCAATCCACATCTGGTCTGTGCTGACTGACAGCTCCCCTTGTGCATTCCACCCAGAGAGCCATAAACAGAGGAAACTCAGTCACATCTGCATTTATCTACATACTGAATGGGTCTCCCTAGGCTCTCTCTTACGTTTCAAAGGCCAGTGCTCTGCCCTCACACAAAGGACTACTAACCCCCC
Organism: Pleurodeles waltl; assembly: GCF_031143425.1. Classification (NCBI taxonomy): domain Eukaryota; kingdom Metazoa; phylum Chordata; class Amphibia; order Caudata; family Salamandridae; genus Pleurodeles; species Pleurodeles waltl. The sequence goes on along the minus strand of NC_090445.1, from coordinate 295,102,303 downwards.
CACAGGGATCCTGGCAGACAGGACTGGGCTGAAAGGGGAACTTGTGCACTTCAAAACCACTCTTTGAAGTTTCCCCCACTTAAAAGGCATTTTGTGTATATAAACTGGGTCTCTCACCCCACAAAATCAGACACTTCTGGATCTACACTTGAACTCTGTCAGACGAACTGCCTGGCTGCCCAAAGGACTCATCTGGACTGCTTTGCTGAGAAGGACTGCTGCCCTGTGTGTTGCTCTGCTGCCTGCTGGCCTCTGACTGTGCTGGAAGGACTCTACCTTCCCCAAAAGAGCTCTCCAACGGCTTGGATTTAGCATGCCTCCCGTTCTGAAGTCTCAGGGCCAACAAAGCTTCTAGCTAGTTCACTGACTTCAGTGACACCAGTACCGACTTCAGCGGATCCAGCACAGGCGTCACTGCCTGCTCTGGCTCTGTGGTCCTAGCTGAATCCAACGATTTCAGTCTGCAATGCAAGTCTGACATTGCTGCAATGACGCTGACGTCCCACATTGTTATTGCGACACTGTGAGGTGGACACATCACGTCTTGACTGACTGGATCAATCAATCCCCACTGGCTCACAAGGAACTGACGCCTTACCACAGATGCCGCACCAGCCCCACCCACCACCACAAAAAATTTAACTGATGCCTCGCCTCCGCTGCCTCACAGTATGGAATCAATGCCTCACCTTGCCAGACGCTGTAAGGGACTGACGCCATACCGACTCCAGTGACGCCTCACCTCCACGACTCCATGGAAAGTCATTGTTTCTTCATTTTCAAACGTACTGTACCTGGGGGTCTGTGTGACTCCATGAGCGTCGCCTGTGGCATCAGACTATTGGGAACGACTCTGTTAACAAATGACACCATCATAGTCCCCGTTGGAGCTATGGTTTTGTAAGAACTTTATTGGGATTTAATCTTTAAAAATTCATAATCTGCCTTGTGTGCATTGAACTTTCATTGTTTTGACCTTATTTCAGTCAGATAAATATTGTCTGTTTTTCTAAACCTGTGTGGTGTATTTATGAAGTATTTCACTTTGTTACTGTGCGGGTTATTGCACACATATTTTACACGTTGCCTTCTAAGTTAAGCCTGACTTCTCATTCTCAGTGCCAAGCTACCAGAGGTTGAGCCCAGGATAATTTGGATTGTGTGTGACTTACCCTGACTAGGATTGTGGTACCTACTTGGAGAAGGTGTAGGAGGCTGGCCTGACGTATAGTGGAAACCTTGTGGTACTTACACTTTGTGCCATGTCCAGTTATCCCTTATTAGTAGATTAGAGGTGTTCTAGCAGCTTAGGCTGATAGAGGTAGCTATAGCAAAGCAGCTTAGGCTGAACTAGGAGACATGCAAAGCTCCTACTATATCACTTAGCACTATCTCAAAAGAAAACACAATACTCAGAGTTACTAAAAATAAAGGTACTTTATTTTAGTGACAATATGCCAAAAGTATCCCTTAGGAGGTAAGTAATATACACAAAATATACACACAAACCAAAATCAGGTAAGTAAACAGTTAGAAAAGTAGTGCAAACACTGTAGAACACAATAGAATGCAATAGGAGACCATAGGCCTAGGGGCAACACAAGCCATATACTCCAAAAGTGGAATGCGAACCACGAATGGACCCCAGGCCTAGTGTAGTGTGTAGAGGGTCACTGGGAGTGTAAGAAAACACTAAGGAGTAAAGTTACCCTACTACCCCCAGAAAGACAGTAAAGTCGAGATAGGGGATTCTGCAAAGACAGCAACTGATTGAAAAGCACTGAAGATGGATTCCTGGACCTGAGGACCTACAAAGGAAGGGGACCAAGTCCAAGAGTCACCCAAGTGTCCAGGGGGGGGGCAGGAGCCCACTAAACCCCGGATGAAGGTGCAAAAGGGCTACCTTCGGGTGGAAGAAGCCGAAGATTCTGAAACAACGGAAGGAGCCAGGAACTTCTCCTTTGGTCAGAAGATGTCCCACGGTGTGGTGAAGGATGCAGAGTTGTTTCCACACAGAAAGACCGGAAACAAGCCTTGCTAGCTGCAAGAGTCGCGGCTGACGATTTTGGGTTCTGCCAGGGCCCAGGAAGGACCAGGAGGTCGCCCTTTGGAGAAGGAGACAGAGGGGGCACTCAGCAACACATAGAGCCCATGCAAAAGCAGGCAGAACCCGCAGAAGCACCTGAACAGGAATTCAGAAGATCTGAGCACAGCGGTTGTCTCAGCACAACAAAAGGGAGTCCCATGAAGTTGGAGTACAACTCAGCGAGTTGGGCAATGCAGGACGGAGTGCTGGGGGCCTGGGCTATGCTGTGCACAAAAGTGCACAGAAGCCCTAGCAGCTGCAGTACACAGGATTACTGTCCGGTGTAGGGAGGCAAGGACTTACCTCCACCAACTTTAGACAGAAGGGCCACTGGACTGTTAGGGACACTTGGATCCAGCTCCTGTTTTCCAGGGACAACGCTCGTCAAGATGAGAGGTGACCCAGAGGACCTGCGATGCAAAAGTTTGGTGCCTGCGTTGGCAGGGCAAAGATTCCATCGACCCACGGGAGATTTCTTCTTGGCTTCCAGTGCAGGGTGAAGGCAGACATCCCTCAGAGCAGGAAGCAGTCGAGAAAGCCGGCAGGATGAGGCGCTACAATGTTGCTGGTAGTCTTCTTGCTACTTTATTTTTTTTGATTTTGCAGGTGTCCTGGAGCAGTCAGCGGTCGATCCTTGACAGAAGTCGAAGAGAGAAATGTAGAGGAACTCTGGTGAGCTCTTGCATTCATTATCTACTGAGAAGCCTACAGGAGAGACCGTAAGTAGCCCTCAGAGGAGGATTGGCTACAAAGAAAGTTAAGCACCTATCAGGAGGGGTTTCTGATGTCACCTGCTGGCACTGGCCACTCAGAGGTGTCCATTGTGCCCTCACACCTCTGCATCCAAGACGGCAGAGCTCTGGGACACTCGGGAGGAGCTCTGGGTACCTTCCCTTGGGAGCTGCTGGTCAGGGGAGTGGTCACTCCCCTTTCCTTTGTCCAGTTTCGCACCAGAGCATGGCTGGGGGCATCCCTGAACCGGTGTAGACTGGCTTATGCAACGAGGGCACCATCTGTGCCCTTGAAAGCATTTCAAGAGCCCAGGAGAGGCTAATCCTCTCAGGCCCTTAACACCTATTTCCAAAAGGAGAGGGTGTAACACCCTCTCTCAGAGGACATCCTTTGTTCTGCCTTCCTGGGACTGGGCTGCCTAGGCCCCAGAGGGGAAGAAACCTGTCTGAGGGTTGGTAGCAGCAGAGAAAACTCCAGAGAGTTAGTTTGGCAGTACCCGGGCTCTATGCTGAAGCCCCGGGGATGCCTGGAATTGTCCCCCCAATACCAGAATGGTACTGGGGGGACAATTCCATGATCCTAGACATGTTACATGGCCATGTTCAGAGTTACCATTGTGACGCTACATATAGGTATTGAGCTATATGTAGTGCATGCGTGTAATGGTGTCCCTGCACTCACAAAGTCCAGGGAAATTGCCCTGAAGAATGTGGGGGCACTTTGGCGAGTGCCAGAGTGTCCTCACACTAAGTAACTTTGCACCTAACCTTCACTAAGTGAGGGCTAGACATATACGTGTCTTATAAGTTACTTAAAAGCAGTGTAAAATGGCTGTGAAATAACATGGACGTTATTTCACTAAGGCTGCAGTGGCAGTCCTGTGTAAGAATTGTCTGAGCTCCCTATGGGTGGCAAAAGAAATGCTGCAGTCCATAGGGATCACCTGGAACCCCAACACCCTGGGTACCCTGGTACCATATCCTAGGGAATTATAAGGGTGTTCCAGTGTGCCAATCAGAATTGGTAAAATTAGTCACTAGCCTGCAGTGACAATTTTAAAAGCAGAGAGAGCATAAACACTGAGGTTCTGATTAGCAGAGCCTCAGTGATACAGTTAGGCACCACACAGGGAACACATACAGGGCACACTTTATTAGCACTGTGGTCGTGGCTAGCAGGATCCCAGTGACAGAGGCAAAAACAAACATACATACAAGTTAAAATGGTGGTAACATGCCAGGCAAGATGGTACTTTCCTACAGAAGGGTGTATACCTCTGCCAGTTAGATACCTAGGGCCAGATGTAAGTACCATTTTTCCTATCGCAAATGGGCAGATTTGCAGAATCGGACCATTTGTGACAGGAAAACAACATTTTGGTATGTACAGACGCTATTTTGAGATATGGCAATCTATTTACCGAATTGCAAAAAGGGTGTGCGAGTCGTAATTAGGAAGTGGCGTTCCCTTCCTAAATGCGAGTCGCAGTCCAATGCATGTTTGTTTTGGGACCGCAACCGCAGTTAGCACCAGTCTCAAACTGCTGCTTACCCCATGGGGACCCCTTTCCCTTTGTGAATGCATGCAAAAACATTTTTTCAGAGCAGGCAGTGGTACTTTTAATTTTTTTTTCTAAATGCATTCTGTTTTCCTTTAATGAAAATGGAATGCATTAAAATAAATACTGCTTTATTTCAAAGCAGTCACAGACATGGTGATCTTCTGACCCCAGCAGGCCCCCATCCCTGTGAGTGCCGCCATTCCCAATAGGGTTTCAAATTGCGACCTACCTCATGAATATTCATGCGAATCGCAAACAGTGTCATTGACACTTTTGTACATCTGGTTTTGCTACCTGCAAATTGCGAGTTGCTAAGACTCGCAGTTTGCGAGTTGCAAAACCGGATCTTTGTACATGTGGCCCCTAATTCCTAAAAATTAGGCATAGAAATAGCTGTTGTTTAGTGTGGTTTTAGTGTAGTTAGGTTTCCAATCTTGGAAATCTTTATAGTTAAGTGTTTCCATAGTTTTTAGTTTATTTATTTATTGGGATTTTAGTGGGTGGGGGTGATGTTTAGGATATGTTTATAAAGAAAAAAATGAAATTATATATATATATATATATATATATATATATATATATATATATATATGTACATATATATATATATATATATATATATTTATACAAACTTTTATACATCAGGTATGTCGATATGCATAATATTAGGAGAGACAAGCGGTCCGGATGTTAAATAGATCAGACCAACATTTGTGTTATTTAACATTGCCAAAAACATCAAAATTAACCTGCACACTCCCGCCCTTCCAACTCACTTCTGCAAACTAATCACCTAACTAAGCTAATGTGGGTACCAAATACGATTTGATTTCTTGGAAAGATACACATATAAAGTGTGGACCTGCGTGTGTGGTCACATCGGTGACAGTGGGGGCCATCTGCGTGTTAACTGCTTGTTAGTGTGGAAGGGAGGGGGGAAGGCGAGGATAGGAGCTTCCCGGATCTGTAAGTATCTAAAACCAAGGACCCAAACCTATTTCTAGTCCAGAACCTTTCTTTAGGGGTGTCACTAGTCTCAGTGTGTTAACCCCTATGTCTCATTCTGTGTCTCCACTAGTGCATCCCATTCCAGTGATATATCAGTTGCTGTCTCAACCCCCTGTATTCTTTGTGCCGGACTGCTAAGCTTTCAGCTTGGGCCCAGAGCTGTACTTCCTCTCTTTATGAGAGAATGGATGGATCATGTAGTGACTTCCAGCGCCATCTTAACTGTCACTTTGCCAAAAGCGTAGCAAGGTCCATAAAGCGTGAAGTCACTGTAGAGCCTCGTGTTCTATGGTACAGTCCTAATAGAAAATAAGTGGGTGTTAGTTCCACAGCTGTTCCTGTGGTCTCTGTCAATGATGCTCCTATTGTAGTCCAGTACTCTGAAAGGGATGGGCACGCCCAGATCACATGATGGGGGTAGCATCAAGAGTATGACACCGAGGACACTGAGCCGTGGGGTATTATCATATTAAGTCTGTACAGAGTGAGATATGTGTGGTGGATAAGGAAAAATCTATTTAAACCTAGAATTGCAGGACACTTTTTTAGAATGTTGGAGTAGGAAAGTCCATCCCTTAGGTGTGATGTCCTTTCCTATATCAGCTGCCCATTTTGTTTTGGGTGGATCTAAAGATGTGTTGAGGTGTGCGCAGAGCCCTTGGTATAGCCGTCTGATAAGATGTCTACCATGTCCCATCCTATGAAGAGCCTGAAAGGCTTCATGTGTTACCAGTTCTGCACCGCCCAGTGCCCACTTGCTGTGCAAATAGGCCAATATTTTAGTGTGAGTCAAATAGAGAGTTTTAGGCAGGCTATGCGCCTGTACAAAGGCTGAGTGTGGCATTAGCATGCTATCTTCAAACAGATTTCCCAGTGTAAGGAGTCCTTGTACCCAAACTCGGAGCATAGCTGTTGTGTTAGTCCCAGGGGGTGTAGGAAGCCCGCACAGTGGTATATACGGACCGATGAGGCTGTGTATCGTGTAGCTAGTTTCCAGTAAGCCAACGCGATATGCAACTGTAGGGTAGCACTGGCAGGTAGTTTAGGGGGCCCTGGACATAGCAATCAATGTACAAAGTCTTTCTTTAACATTGCAACGGTACAAGTTATTTCTCCCATATTATGGCCGGCCAGCAAGTAGGATAATCATTGTAGTTGGCCTGCTATGCAATAGGCTTTGAAGTCTGGGACCCCCAGGCCGCCCATGTTGGGAGGTAACTGTAGTTTCACTAGAATGACTTAGCGGCGACCCTTCCCCCATATCAAATCAATCAGCAAGAAATTCAGTGTCCGAAATACATGAGGGAGTACCATGAGTGGCAGATTCATAAAATAATATAAGACACGGGGTAGCATTACCATTTTTGCCAATGCCACCCTGCCTGCCACGGAGAGGGACAGAGTGATCCAAAAAGCTATTTGGGACTGAAGTGATGTAATCGCCCAACTTAAATTCCCCTCTAACATATCTACTTGATCACGGTATACCCGGATACCGAGATAACAGAAGGTCACGGGTGCTGTTGCAAGGGTCATGGGTCTCAATCTGAGCGAGGATTCCAAGTAAGTGCCCCTAAAAGAGTATGCATAGGATTTGTCAGGATAAATTTGAAGCCCTGAGAGAAGTGCGAACTCAGAGTAGATCCATGCTGCTTGCCCCGTGTCCTTTCTAAAATCCCTATAATAGAGGATCATGTCATCTGCATATAATGAACAAGAGTGAGTGGTGGGACCAAGCACAATTACCCAACCCCCCACAATGTGGTGAAGGAGCCCCAATGCCGAGGGGGGATTGAGGACAGCCCTGCCTGGTTTTAAGATATATTCAGTAGGAGGTGGAGATATATGTACCCTTCTTGGCTGTAGCGGTTGGGCCCATGTAAAGAAGCCTGACACACTGAATAAAATCTGGGGGTATTCAGTAAGCCTCCAGGGAGGCTAATATATAGTCCCAGCAGAGAGTGTCAAATGTTTGCGCATGTCTAAGGAGATGAAGCCGGCATGTGAATAGCGGAGTTTCGTCTCATCCATCATCTGAAATAGCCGACGAATATTCATTGATGTACCTCAGGGAGGAGGAAATCCACGTTGGCCAGTGTGCAGTTGCCAGTATCTTACTGAGGAGCTTGTATTCTGTATTTAAAATAGACAGGGGTCTCTAGGAGGACATCAATGTAGGGGGCCTATCTGGTTTGAGGACCTAGGTCACTGCTGCTTCCCGCGTTGAATCAGGAGGTATTCCCTCTTCTAGTGACCTATTATATAATTTCTAAAAGTGGGGGAGTATGCCGGTGGCCTATATGAAGTAAAATTCCACTGGCAATCCATTCTCCCCGGGGGTCTTATTACATGCCATCTCCCTGATCACCTCACGGATCTCAGTTGTCATAATCGGAGCCCTCAGCGCCTCCCTCTCAGAGACTGTTACCGATAGAAGTGCGTACTGGTGCAGAAACGAGCGCATGGTGGCGGGCCCAACAGGCAGAGGGGTAGCATAAAGATCAGTGTAATATTGAAGAAAGGCATCATTAATGCTAGTTTGAGTATCTACTATTTCCAATGTGGTGAGCCTATCATTAGTATAGGTGTAGAAGATTGTTGTGGTCTGATTAGTTTGGCAAGGAGGGTGCCAGGTTTGCCTGCCCCTGTATGCGCCCTTTGAGTGTAAGATCTGTAATCTGTGACCCTCCGGTGCTCCAGGAGTTCTGCATGGCGGGTTCAGCTGATTGTAATTGTGCTCCTTTTGTGTTGTTTAGTGCCGCCGCTTGTTCCATAGCACCCAGATTATTTTCTAGTTGCGTGAGGTCATTGAGTATTTCCACCAGTGCTCCTGCAAGTGTAGAAATGTAGGATCCTCGTATTACCACCTTAAAGGTTTTCCACTCGACTAGTGGGGAGGAGTCCATGTCTGTGTTTCTTATGAAAAGAATGTATCTATAGTAGTTGCCAGTGTCATCCGATATACTGTGCCTTCTAATAGCGTGAGTTGTAAGCACCATGTTGGTATCAGAGTGGGTACCCAGCCCCAGGCCACCTTTTTTTCAGGCGGGTTATGATCAGACAATGTTTTGCCTAAGTATGTGGAAAGGGCTGTATGTGGCTGCAAACGTGAGGTGTACATGAGTCCATCTTGACGGGAATGGAGCATGGGTGGGTGGAAATAGAAGGAATATCCCTTAGCGTGACGGTTGCGATTCTGCCATATATGCACATGATCCCAACCCTCGACCCATTGTTGCAATGTTCTGGCTTGTCGAATCGGTGCAATATTCAGGAGGGGTGGGTGTGAGCAGTCAAGGAGAACATAAAGCACTACATTAGAGTCTCCCCCCAGAACCCATGGGAGGTGGGCCCAATCGGACAACATCGTGGAGTGGTGTGTGTAATATCTTGTTCTTGATGCAGTGCATGAAAACATCCTAACACTACTTATTCACCATCCAGGAGGCCAATGAGTAGCACATTTCGGCCCTGTGCATTGATTTTTGTGTCTTGCACTAAGAACGGAATCCCCACCTGTATCCATATGGCTGCTCCCCAGGCATATGCAGAGAAGGAGGTGTGGAATTATTGCCCCCTCCATTTGCATTGTAATTCTAGGGTTTCTGGTGCAGGAAGGTGAGTTTCCTGTAGAAAGGCCAGGTGAGCGCAACGCCTGTGCAATTGTGCAAACACCCTGTGTTTTTTATAAATTGACCCCAGCCCCCTAACATTTCAGGTGATTATATTGTATGATTTAATGATTGTGGTCATTGTGATTGGTACATAGAATGCACCCCACCTGTGTTCTAGTGATGACAGAAGCATAATAACAACAATCAATACCATTACCCATTATGTGGTCCAGCATGGAGAACTGTGCTCGACCAGTGAACCAAACAGAACAAAATTGTATTGATATGACGATATCAAGGCTTACGCTAATGGGGTGCCCTGGTCCATGCACTGAGCTGTATATATGCAAGGCAAACATGTTTCATTATCAAAGGCTCGGTCCCAGGCCCCAACTATGATAAGATAAACACATAATAATTCCCAACATCAAGGCAAAGAATATAAGGACATCACATGTAGATAATAAAATGCAATGGTAGGGCTGGTTAGGAACCATCAGAACGGTAGACAGTAATCTTTATAATGGCATGGGGTACAGAGCGGCGGGGAAGCGGGCCCCCCAGGCACCTCAGGCATTAACGCTGTATTGGAATCATGTAGACGATAACAGCAACAATTTGGGCCTTCATAGGTCATTGGTGGTCTGTGGTGTGACAATCGAGAATAAGGCCATGCTGCCCTCATTTTCAGAGCCAGAGTCCTCAGCCAGGGATGACCCTGGTTGGACTTACAGCTTGGATCTCGCAGGGTAGTGGCAAGTTGAATGGCTTCCAGTTGACTCTCCTGAGCCTGTGGTGGCGACGGTGCACATCTCCCGCCTACCACAGTGTCAGCTTTATGGCGGGTACGTCGGTCCCGGCGGTACTTTTGTGCAATAATAGCATTCTCATTGTTTTCTAAGGATTAAGACTCTCATTCTTATTAAAATTCATATCTTGACTTGTGTATGTTGGATTTTTGTTGTTTTGTGTCAACACCAGGGCAGTGTGCGCTCTATTGGTGACAAGAATGCAAAAACCCAGCACTCTCAAAACAACGTAATTTATGCATTGTGCTGATATGTTGTTGTTTAACCGTTTGCATTGCAGAGTTTAATCCTGAAGACTTATTTTTAATGTGTTTACATATACTGTTCATTTGCAATGTATTGCTGCAGGCTTTCAGAGTGTGTTAGGGTGTGGTCCCTTTCCAGGGCCTTGCAGAGACTTTCCCTGCAGCATGCCTCGGTGTGGTTGTGGGCTGGGCCAAGACTCCATCAAAGGGAGCCAGCCCAGCTCCAAGTGCTCACTATTCAGAGGTCCCGGTGCAGAGCAGCAGCTACTTCCTGAGCTCCTGTCCCGGTGGCCTATTTGATCTTCCAGGCCTCTGCCCTTCATTGGTGATCCTTGTTCTGGGCGGTAAGACTGTGGTTGGGCTGGCCTCCCGATGCCGTTATCGAGAACTTTCATATTCTTGGCTTAATTCTTTAATGATTAACAGATTACTTTGTGCGCTACCATTTCTTGACATTTGTATGGTGGCTTACGAATCGGCAAGAAGCGCGATTCATTTCATGGTGCTTTAACCTTGTTGTTCAGTGCGCGCTACCATTTTTTGACATTTGCATGGTGGCTTAAGAATCGGCAAGACGCATGAAACGTTTCATGGTGCTTTAACCTTGTTGTTCATTGTGAGCTGTTATTTCTTGGCATTTACATCGTGGTTTACGAATCAGCAAGACGCGCGATTCGTTTAATGATGATTTGACTTTGATATTCATTGCGTACTACCATTTTTTGGCTTTTTACATGGTGACACTCGAATCGACAAGACGCACGATTCTCTCCTCGAGTTTAATTCATGATGTTTATTGTATGCCACTATTCTAAGATATTCATCATGTAATATTCGAGTTGACAAGTTATGTGATTTGTTTTTCCTGAATCCATGTTGTGTTATTTATGGTGCACAATCCTTTTATGGTGTTTAATATATATATATATATATATATATATATATATATATATATATATATATATTTACATAAAAATCTACAATATGCCCAATTTGTGTTGAAACATTTTAAGAGTACACAGAAGATCAGAGTTTCTAGATGCAATATTGTATGGTCCTAGTATGCATTCTCAAAAAAGGATTTATATGACTGGTTTAAAATTTAGTAAGAATGTTTTTCTGATTCTCATGTAAAGGAAAGTACTTCAATAAGAAAGTTTTCATTTAATCCATCTTGATTCCCTTACAGGTATCCGGCCATCTTGAAACGTAGTCATTTTAAACTTAATTCTTAGATTGTTCATGTTTTCAGAATGACTATGCTTATAATCATCGTCTAGTACTGATTTCAGGAGATATAATTTTCATATTGTGTGTTCTAACCTTTTTCCTACTACAGGTCTCCTTCCCAGCTCTTTCCCTTCCTGATCCCCTCTTCCCCTCTTGAACTTTCTTAGCCTCTGTGATTTATCTATCAGAGTCTTGGAGGTGTTCAGTGGTGGACGTGTTGGGAACGTGCGCAGACCCGAGGATCTGGTGACTCTGACAGAATAGTGAGCCCACAAATTATTATCCTCCTGGTTTGTGTATGTTCTCAGCATGGCCACGCTGGACGAGTTAGTCAAGGCTATCACCCAGCTCCAGGCAGAGGTGGCATCATCCAAAGAATTGACAACTAGCTTAGCTGAGAGAGTGAGTCAGTTGCAAGATAAGGTAGAGAAGAAGGAACAAAGTACCACGGTGTGTCCTGGCCAGGTACTTCTTCTCAGGCTTCTGGAAGTAATCCGCCAAACATTTCCCTAAATGTTCCTTCCGCAATTCCTTTAGCTCCCCCAGAACGTTTCTCAGGTGACCCTATGAAAGCGCAATCTTTCCTGGTTCAAGTGGGACTACACTTCACCTGCAGACCACATACTTTCCCCAATGCCCAGTCCAAAGTAGCTTTCTTGTTATCATATTTGGCTGGAGATGCAGCTACTTGGGCAATTCCTCTTGTGTGTAAAAATAGTCCTGTGTTGTACAACTGGAGAAATTTTGTTTGTGAGTTTGAGAGAGTTTTTAATCGTAGAACTGTAACACAGTCAGCAGATCGTGAATTATTAGATTTACGCCAAGGGAATCAAGACCTAGTGTCGTATTTAGCCAACTTTAACCGGCTGGTTGCCGAGACATCCTGGCCTGAAGAAAAACAAGCGGTCTTGTTTTACAAGGGACTCAAAGAGGAACTAAAAGATATCTTAGTGCAAATCGACCCACAACCTACAGACTGTCAAGAATTAATAAACCTTGCCTTGAGGCTTGATCATCGTTTAGCAGAACGTAAACGAACGCACAACAAGATTGAAAAATATTCATGGCGTGTTCATGATAACAGTGATTCAAGAACTCCGAAAGAGAGAACGCCGGAACCGATGGAAATTGGAACCATCAGAAGACCTTTGACCAAAAATTAAAAGGACCTACGCAGAAAAAATGGACAATGTCTTTATTGTGGGCGGAAGGGTCATTTTGCCAAAGATTGTCCAATCACACCAACGAACAAGCAAGGTCCAGTTCAGAAGGTAGCAGCCAATTCACCAGTCGAGTTGAAAAACTAAAACACCCAAGATGCAGAGAAGGGTTGCTGTTGGGTGTCACTGTGGACCCTTCACAATCTAGACATCTTAAACTAGAAATAAGAGTTCAGGTCAAGAAAAAGATCTATTTAAAAAAAGCTCTAGTTGATTCTGTGGCTATTGGGAACTTTGTTGATGTCCAATTGGTTCGTGCATGGGGGATCCCATGTATTGAAAAGAAGACCCCAGAAATCATCCAGGCAGTCAATGGAAAACTCTTGACTGGAGGTCCAGAAACTCTTCAGACTATCCCCTTGTCGATGATTTGTGAAGATAAGAATCAAAGAAAGAAACATAAAGAGAAAATCATTCTTGACGTGGTCCATGCTCCCCTACATGGGATTATCCTCGGCTTGCCATGGTTAACTCATCACAATCCAGAGATCAATTGGGCAGAACAAAAAATCATGTTCTCATCTGCGCTATGTAAAGAACAATGTCTCCAAAAGATTCAAGTACCAAAAGTCTGCAACTCTTACATAGCTACTGCCGCGGAGAAAGAAATTCAGCTGCCCAAACAGTATTCATCTTACAAAGATGTATTTGATGAGAAAGGAGCAGAGACCCTACCTCCTCATTGATCTTATGACTGTCAAATTGATCTAGCCCCAGGTGCGATACTTCCGAACTGTTGTGTGTATGCCATGTCAGAACATGAAAATCAACATTTACGAAAATACCTAGATACATTTTTGGAGAATGGTTTCATTCGCCCCCTAAGTCTCCTGCAGCTTCGCCTTTGTTTTTTGTTCCAAAAGCTAATGGAGAAATTTGAACTTGTATCGACTATAGGGGATTGAACAAAGTCACCATCAAGAATAAATATCCTTAACCCCTAATTCCGGTCTCATTGGAACAAGTAAAGAGAGCAAAAATCTACACGAAGCTTGACCTTCGAGGTGCTTATCATTTGGTCAAAATGAGAGAGGGTGACGAATGGAAAACAGCATTCAAGACAAGATATGGCCTTTTTAAATACACCGTCATGCCTTTTGGTCTGTGTAATGTTCCAGCAGCATTTCAATTTTTCTTGAATGACGTTCTTAGAGAGTACCTCGACACATTTGCCATAGTATACATCAATGACATTTTGATCTACTCAGACAATGAAAACGAACATGTCCAACATGTCAAGAAAATTCTTGCAGCCCTTCGAAAACACCATTTATATTGCAAACTAACCAAGTGTGAGTTTCATGTTACCACAGTTGAGTTTTTAGGGGTTATTCTTACCCCTCAAGGTATGGTGATGGCAGAAAAGAAAGTAAAAGCTGTATCTTATTGGCCCACCCCAAAGACTGTTCGTGAAGTACAATGTTTCCTGTGGTTTGCAAATTTTTACCAGAGGTTCATAAACCATTTCTCCCAGACAGTGGCTCCAATCACTAAGCTATTAAGAAAGAAAGAAAAGTTTGTATCGTCCCCAGAAGCTGACCAAGCCTTCTCTACTTTGAAGGAAGCTTTCTCCACTGCCCCAGTCTTGACTCATCCTGATGTGAATCGACCTTTCATAGTGGAAGCTGATGCTTCAGATGTAGCAAAAGGAGAAGTCTTATCGCAACGAAATAAAGACACTTGTCAACTCCATCCTGTTGCTTATATGTCTCGGAAGTTGAACGAAGCCGAACAGAACTATGTCATTGCTGAAAAAGAGCTTCTGGCGATTCGTGACGCCTTTAAAGAATGGAGACATCATTTGTTGAGTGCCAAATACACTGTCACAGTATATACTGATCATCGTAATCTTCAATTCATGAGTTCCGCCAGACTTTTGACTCCTCGGCAATTACGCTGGATGCTGTTTTTTGCCGAATTTGATTTTGTAGTAACCTTCTGGCCTGGTAAAGATAATTGCAAAGCTGACGCCTTGTCCCGCCAAGAGTCTACCGTGTTGCCTGCATTTCAAGCTCCAGAGCTATTATTGCTCCTGACAAGGTTCTATGTATCATAAAAACTGAAGATTTCTTTTAAGAAATAAGCAAATCTTTCACTGTTGAGAAATGGCAAACATGGGCCCAAGCAGACCCCAAAAGGTCAATCAAGCAAGGACTACCCTTTCACGACGCTCGTTTGTTCGTACCCACTACCAAACTTCGCAAGATAGTGTTTCATTGGTTGCACGTTATACCTACGGCAGGTCACCCAGGTACTCCTAAAACTCTTGAACTGATCCATAGCTATTTTTGGTGGCCTACCCTAAGAAAAGATGTAAAAGCAATGGTAAACAACTGCGAAGTCTGTGCTAGCACTAAAACAAGTCATTCAAATCCAAAAGGGTTGTTACATCCACTTCCAACCCCAAGTCGTCCATGAGAACACATTTCTTTAGACTTTATTACCGGTCTGCCAGTGGTTCAACAGCATTCAGTAATTCTGGTGGTAGTAGATAGTCTCACGAAATATGGACATTTGATTGCCTGTAAGAAATTGCCCACTTCTAGCGAAATGGCAACTATTTTACTAAACAGAGTGGTTCATTATCATGGACTGCCAAAAGTTATCCTCTCCGATCGGGGCCACAATTTGCCTCCAATTTACTGGAAGACATGGTGTAAAACACTCCAAGTGACATCTACACTATCTACTAGTTACCATCCTCAAACAGATGGTCAAACGGAGAGACTAAATCAGACTTTGAAAAATACCTACGTGCCTACGCTGAAAAGGCACTTCATTCTTGGACATCTTAGCTCTGGTTAGCTGAGTTAGCCTACAATAACTCATTCCACACTTCTATTGGCGTTACACCCTTTTTTGGTTTATTTGGCTATCATCCTGACACCTTGCCCATCACAATTCCTCAAGAAAGTTCTCTTACTCCAGCTGTGTCAGAAACCATTCAGCATTTGCATCAAACCCAGAAACTGATTCAACAGCATTTAGAAAAAGCCAAACAAAAATACAAAAGGCATTATGAAAAGAAGCATTGTGAGGGACCGCAATATCAACCAGGTGACAAAGTGTGGATTTCCACAAAACATATAGATTTCAAGAAGCACATGTTTAACCCCAAATTCATAGGTCCTTACACTGTCCTCCAGCAAATCAATCCGGTGACCTATAAACTACAATTGCCCAGATCCTTACGGATTCATCCAGTGTTCCACACTTCCCTCTTGAAGAAGGCAGTCCAAAAGGTCCACCCTCATCCAGCTCCTGTTCTAGTACAAGGGGAAGAAGAATATGAAGTTAAGAAAGTGTTGGATTCTAAACTGAAAGGACGTAATCTATGGTACTTAATCTCATGGAAAGGTTATGGTCCTGAAAGTAACTCATGGGGTCCGCATCTGATGTTCATGCTCCAGTACTTGTGAGACGCTTTTGTGATGGGGCGCCCGGGCTTACTTACACGGACGGAGCAGCAGCTGACGGGTCGGAGCACGCCGAGACGTCAGTTCCGCGTCTTCCCGTTTCCCGGGAAACGATCGCGGCGTCATGGAGGCGTTTCCCTGTTGCCAGGGAAACGGACAACGCTTTCCGGACCCGGGAGGAAGAGAAAAGGAGCGGCGTGGAGGAGAGCCAGGAGAGCGGCGTGGAGGAGAGCCAGGAGAGCGGCGTGAAGGAGAACCAGGAGAGCGGCGTGGAGGAGAGCCAGGAGAGCGGCGTGAAGGAGAACCCGAAGAGCGGCGTAAAGGAGAACCAGGAGAGCGGCGAGAAGGAGAGGACTGCCCAGGAGACCCTGACGAGGAGCCCTCAAGCCAGCCACGACCCCGGAGGGTCGTGGCTTAGCAAGGTACGGTTCCTTTTTAAAGGAACAGAGGCAATAAGGGGAGAAAATACGGGGAAGGGTGCTGGGAGAGAGGAGTGGCAGCAGGAGGAGGGGAGGAAACAGAAACAGCCCTGTTTGGGGAGAGGGCAGATCTAATTCCTCAAGTTTGGGAGCACTATAGCAGAATAGTTCCACAGTTGGTTAGTGCACGGTACACGGGTGTTGCGCACACTTTCCTATACCTTCACCTTCCCCCTCTGTTTGGGTGACACGGGAAAACCCCTCAGAGTCCAAGGACGTAACCTAGGGTTTTGTTTATTTTTCCGGTATTCCCCGAGAGCCAACCAGACACGGAGGGAATGAACGCCTGATAAGAGAAGGTCCGGAGAACGACCAGACGTGAAGAACCATATCTAGAAACACGTACCCTTGTGAAAGACTTTGCAATAAAGAGACCTTGAGATAAAAATAAATATTCTATATACTCACCACGATTACGTCGTGTCAGTCTGGTTTATACCGTATAGCCTGTCACAGTGGTGTCAGAAGTGGGATTTTGGTCCCCGGGAAGGCTATAAAACGGTATACACCATGAGCGAGACCCCGTCTCTGGAAAACATGATCCAACAGTTGGCTGAAGGCCAGCGGCATTTACAGTTGGTGTGGGAAGCCCATCAACGAGAAGCCAAAGAGGATAGGGAGGCCCTACAGTCGGCATTGAAAAGCCAAGCCACTATCCTTGCAAACAATCAACTAGTACATGAAACCGCGATGAAGCGGTTGACTGAGACAATCGCTTCCAGCAAAGTCCACCCGAATGTTCCCAGTTCAGTCCTCCAAAAATATCAGGACGGTGAAGACCCGGATCCTTTTTTTACTAACTTCGAACGAGTAGCATCTTCAGCTCAATGGCCGGAAGAGAGATGGGGACAATATATTGCTCCCCTACTTACCGGGTTCATGCAAACCGCATATCAGGCAGCCAATCCTGGGGGTACCACCTCGTACCAGGACATTAAAAAAAGCATTCTGGAACGAGTGGGCCACGACACGGAATACTACCGAGTTAAATTCCGCAAAGTAAAGTGGGGACTACATGAGGACCCTCGTACCTTCTATTTTAGGGTACAAGATCTGGCAATGAAATGGTTAGGTCCGATAGGATCTAACAGAGACGATGTCATAAAAACAGTCATCCTTGAGCAGTATTTAGACTCCCTTCCCCCCAGTACGAAAAACTGGATAAGACAACACCCTAAGGTAGACACGGAACTGGCTATCGACTTAGCATGTGCATTTCACAGGTCCACCGAGGGGAGAGCCTTGCAACCGCGTCTTCCGGTAAAAACCCTCCCTCCAGTCCCAAAACCCGGTCCGAGACTTCCGGTAGATGACTCTTTCCAACGCAGACGGGCGGAAACACCTCCCCTACAAGGCCCTCAATGTTTTAACTGTGGGGAATGGGGGCATATAGCCCGGATCTGTCCCAGGAAAACCGAGGGAGTAGAACCGATGGAGATAGGAATAACGCGACACCGAGTTCTATGTACAGGAGGGGGCGACACTAAATTCAAACACTCTTTAACAGTCAATGGCCGTTCCCTTTCTGCCCTGATAGACTCGGGGTGTAGTCAATCTGTTATACGACGGGACTTGGTAGATCCAATTGATCCGAATACCCATCGATGGGTAACCATCTGCTGTATACACGGCGACAAGGAACAGTACCCCCTGGTTACCGTAACCGTAGAGTGGGAGAAGCATCGAGACTGGCTTCCGATGGGTATAATGAACCACCTGATTGAAGAATGTATTATAGGCACTGACTATATCCATTTTCAACAACTGTTACAGGAGGTCCAGATTCAGAAAGAAAGGTCTAAATGGCTAAACGAGGCTCCCTTTTCCAATAGCAGTATTGAGTGTCCTCCATACCGAAAAAAACTCTCCCGACGCGAGAAAAGAGATGGAAGAACCAAATACAGGGCAGAGCAAGTTACTGACCCACCCATCAGGGTTATAGCAGAAACCGAAGTTGTCCCTATCAGTTTCCGTCACAGTCAGAGGGAAGACCCGTCCCTAGTGAATGCCTGGAGAGACGCAAAGGTTGAGGAGACCGATGAGGTGGGTCCCTACTTTTTGATACACAATAACCTATTATATAGAGTCAGCACTACAAGGGCAGGAGAACGTAAACGACAGTTGGTAGTCCCCGAGAGCTATCGGGATCAGGTTCTCTTCCTCGCACATAGTCAGCCAGGGGGAGGACATTTCGGTAGGGAGAAAACAGAAGAATACCTCCTCAGGAAATTCTATTGGCCGGGTGTTTTTGCCCATATTAGAAAGTATTGTATACAGTGCCCTAGATGTCAGCTTACAGATCCTAGCCGACCCAGAAAAGCCCCTCTCATGCCCCTTCCTATCATTGAGGTTCCATTTAGCCGGGTGGGAATGGACCTAGTAGGGCCCCTGCTTCCATCCTCAAAAGGCCATACCTACATCCTGGTAATCGTAGATTATGCTACCCGTTACCCCGAGGCCCTGCCTCTGACCAGCATAACCACCAAATCCGTAGCGCAAGCTATGATAACGGTATTCAGCCGCACTGGATTTCCCCGTGAAATACTTACTGACCAGGGTACCCCCTTTATGTCCTCTTTGATGAAACAAATCTGTAAGGTACTGGGAATTACTCAGATCAAAACGGCAGTCTATCATCCCCAAACAGATGGGCTAGTGGAGCGCTATAACAAAACTATTAAGTCACTGTTAAAAAAAATAGTCGATGAGACTGGGAGGGATTGGGACATCAAATTGCCCCTAGCTCTCTATGCCATTAGAACCCACGAACAAGCGTCCACCGGTCACAGCCCGTTCGAATTAGTATTTGGCAGACAACCTCGGTCACTTTTGGATATGGCTATCGAGACCTGGGAGAACGAAGAAGTAGAAGGGCGACCCCTGTTAGAATACGTAAATAAACTGAAAACCCATTTACAGGGCCTTTGGGAAGATGTACGCCAACATTTAGAGAAGGCCCAAGAAATACTAAAACACTACTATGATAAGGGGAGTAAATTGCGTACATTTCTTCCAAACGACCTAGTCTTAATTATGAGGCCTACCTCCGAACAGAAACTACTGGCTAGGTGGCAAGGACCGTTTAAAGTGATTAGAGCTGTCTCCCCTGTCACCTACCTCCTAGAAATCAGTAGTAATCCAAGGAAAACCCAGATTTATCATGTGAACCTTCTAAAAAAATGGGAACCCATAGATGAGGACCAGGAGACCGTTAAGATGGGGCGTTTCCTGTCTCCCTACAAGACATTAGATATCGCTTTATGTCCAGGCGAGGATTCCCCACAAGAGATAAGACCTAATATTAACCCTTCCCTATCTATATCCGAAAAACAACAATTACACACTCTGCTAAACCAAAACGTCCGACTCTTCTCCGATGTCCCGGGTAAAACATCCCTAGTCCATCACCGAATAAGAACACCTCCCGGACAAACTGTCCGCCTAAGACCTTATCGGGTCCCTGAGGCGAGAAGGCATATTATAGAGGAGGAAATACGGAAAATGATAGAATTAGGAGTAATTGAACCTTCCGTTAGCCCCTGGTGTTCCCCGGTGGTCTTGGTTCCCAAGCCGGATGGATCAATCCGCTTCTGTATTGATTTTCGAAAACTTAACTCCATATCCCTGTTTGACACCTACCCGATTCCCCGAGTGGATGATGTTCTGGAGAAGATAGGGAGAGCTAAGTACATGTCCACCCTAGATCTCACAAAAGGTTATTGGCAGATTCCTCTTTTCCCTGAAGATAAGGAGAAAACAGCCTTTTCCACTCAATCTGGCCTTTACCAGTTCACGGTATTGCCGTTTGGCCTACATGGAGCCCCGGCCACCTTCCAAAGGTTGATGGATCACTTGCTCAAACCTTTTTCTAAATTTGCAGCTGCGTATCTGGACGATGTCGTTATTTTTAGCAACACCTGGATAGAACATCTTGAGCATCTAAGTCAGGTTTTTGACACCCTGGCAACAGCAGGACTGACCGCTAATCCTAAGAAATGCATGTTAGGGAAAACTGACATTTCCTATTTAGGCTATATCATTGGTGATGGGAAACTACGACCACAAATGTCAAAAATTGAAGCCATTAGTAACGCGCCAAACCCCAAAACAAAGAAAGACCTTCGTTCCTTTCTGGGTTTAGTGGGGTACTACCGTCGATTCATACCTGCCTACTCCACTCTCGCAGCCCCTCTTACAGACCTCTTGGCAAAATCGCTTCCCAATATATTGGCCCCCTTCTCGGAGATTCAGAGGGCTAGTCTTGATACATTGCGGTCCATTCTTACCACGGAACCGGTGTTACAATGTCCTGACTTCTCCAAACCCTTTCACCTCTATACTGATGCCTCCAATGTGGGTCTGGGAGGGGTCCTTGCCCAGCCAGATCAGGACGGGAGGGATCATCCGATTGTTTTTATCAGTAGGAAATTACTTCCCCGAGAATGTCACTACCCCATCATTGAGAAAGAGTGTTTGGCCATTAAGTGGGCAATAGAAAATCTGCAATATTATCTTTTAGGTAGACCTTTTGTTCTCTATACGGATCATGCTCCTCTTACCTGGCTGGCCTCTCATAAAGATTCCAATGCTAGAATCCTTCGCTGGTTCCTTGAACTCCAGCCTTTCTCCTTCCAGGTTCGGCATATACCAGGCTCCTGCCAAGGCCCTGCGGACTATCTTTCACGGTTTCCCCTCTCCTCCTCAATCCTCGACCAGGATCGGTCTTGGGAGGGGGGGTGTGATGGGGCGCCCGGGCTTACTTACACGGACGGAGCAGCAGCTGACGGGTCGGAGCACGCCGAGACGTCAGTTCCGCGTCTTCCCGTTTCCCGGGAAACGATCGCGGCGTCATGGAGGCGTTTCCCTGTTGCCAGGGAAACGGACAACGCTTTCCGGACCCGGGAGGAAGAGAAAAGGAGCGGCGTGGAGGAGAGCCAGGAGAGCGGCGTGGAGGAGAGCCAGGAGAGCGGCGTGAAGGAGAACCAGGAGAGCGGCGTGGAGGAGAGCCAGGAGAGCGGCGTGAAGGAGAACCCGAAGAGCGGCGTAAAGGAGAACCAGGAGAGCGGCGAGAAGGAGAGGACTGCCCAGGAGACCCTGACGAGGAGCCCTCAAGCCAGCCACGACCCCGGAGGGTCGTGGCTTAGCAAGGTACGGTTCCTTTTTAAAGGAACAGAGGCAATAAGGGGAGAAAATACGGGGAAGGGTGCTGGGAGAGAGGAGTGGCAGCAGGAGGAGGGGAGGAAACAGAAACAGCCCTGTTTGGGGAGAGGGCAGATCTAATTCCTCAAGTTTGGGAGCACTATAGCAGAATAGTTCCACAGTTGGTTAGTGCACGGTACACGGGTGTTGCGCACACTTTCCTATACCTTCACCTTCCCCCTCTGTTTGGGTGACACGGGAAAACCCCTCAGAGTCCAAGGACGTAACCTAGGGTTTTGTTTATTTTTCCGGTATTCCCCGAGAGCCAACCAGACACGGAGGGAATGAACGCCTGATAAGAGAAGGTCCGGAGAACGACCAGACGTGAAGAACCATATCTAGAAACACGTACCCTTGTGAAAGACTTTGCAATAAAGAGACCTTGAGATAAAAATAAATATTCTATATACTGACCACGATTACGTCGTGTCAGTCTGGTTTATACCGTATAGCCTGTCACAGCTTTCATCATCTTAATCCAGGCAAACCAGGCCCTAGAGCGCGTCTGGGAGAGGGGAGTACTGTCAACACCATGGCAGTGCACGCTCTATTGGAGACTAGAATGCAAAAACCCAGCACTCTCAAAACAACGTACTTTATGCATTGTGCTGATATGTTGTTGTTTAACCTTTTGCATTGCAGAGTTTAATCCTGAAGACTTATTTTTAATGTGTTTACAGATACTGTTTATTTGCAATGTATTGCTGCAGGCTTTCAGAGTGTGTTAGGGTGTGGTCCCTTTCCAGGGCCTTCCAGAGACGTTCCCTTCAGCATGACTGGGTGTGGTTGTGGGCTGGGCCACGGCTCTATAAAAGGGAGCCAGCCGAGCTCCAAGTGCTCAATATTCAGAGGTCCCGGTGCAGAGCAGCAGCTACTTCCTGAGCTCCTGTCTCAGTGGCCTATTTGATCTTCCAGGCCTCTGCCTTTCATTCTTCATTGGTGATCCTTGTTCTGGGCGGTAAGACGGTTGTTGGGCTGACCTCACGACACCGTTATCGAGAACTTTCATATTCTTGGGTTAATTCTTTAATGATTAACAGATTACCTTGCACGCTACCACTTCTTGACATTTGTATGGTGGCTTACGAATCGGCAAGACGCGCAATTCGCTTCATGGTGCTTTAACCTTGTTGTTCATTGCGCGCTACCATTTCTTGACATTTGCATGGTGACTTAAGAATCGGCAAGATGCACAATTCGTTTCATGGTGCTTTTACCTTGTTGTTCATTGCGCGCTACCATTTCTTGACATTTACATGGTGGCTTAAGAATCGGCAAAAGACGCACGATTTGTTTCATTGTACTTTGATCTTGTTATTCATTGTGAGATGTTATTTCTTGGCATTTACATTGTGGTTTATGAATCAGCAAGACGCGCAATTCGTTTAATGATGATTTGACTTTGATATTCATTGCGTACTACCATTTCTTGGCTTTTTACATGGTGACACTCGAATCGACAAGACACATGATTTTCTCCTCGAGTTTAATTCATGTTGTTTATTGGATGCCACTATTCTAAGATATTTATCTTGTATTATTCGAGTTGACAAGTTATGTGATTTGTTTATCCTGAATCCATATTGTGTTATTCATGGTGCACAATCCTTTTATGGTGTTAACTATATATATATATATATATATATATATATATATATATATATATATATATATATATATATATATAACTCTACAATATGCACAATTTGTGTTGAGACATTTTAAAAGTACACAGAAGATCAGAGTTTCTGGATGCAATATTGTATGGTCCTCGTATGCATTCTCAAAAAAGGATTTATATGACTGGTTTAAAATTTAGTCAGAATGTTTTTCTGATTCTCATGTAAAGGAAAGTACTTGAATAAGAAAGTTCTCATTTAATCCATCTTGATTCCCTTACAGGTATCCGGCCATCTTGAAACGTAGTCATTTTAAACTTAATTCTTAGATTGTTCATGTTTTCAGAATGACTATGCTTAGAATCATAGTCTAGTATTGATTTCAGGAGATATAATTTTCATATTGTGTGTTCTAACCTTTTCTTACTACAGGTCTCCTTCCCAGCTGTTTCCCTTCCTAATTCCCCTCTTCCCCTCTTGAACTCTCTTAGCCTCTGTGATTTATCTATCAGAGTCTTGGAGCTGTTCAGTGGTGGACGTGGTGGGAACGTGCACAGACCCCGAGGATCTGGTGACTCTGACAGTTTTGCTCTTGTTTTGTTTAGATAAATATTACCTATGTTTCTAAACCTGTGATGGGTCATTTTGTAGTGTTTTCACTGGGTTACTTTGTGTGTTGGTACAAATACTTTACACATTGCTTCTGAAATTAAGCCTGCCTGCTCGTGCCAAGCAACCAAAGCGGTAAGCGGATGTTAACTGAGGTTGATTCTCCTTTACCCTGACTAGAGTGAGGGTTCTTGCTTGGACAGGGGGTAACCTGACTGCCAACCAAAGACCCTATTTCTAATAGCTTGTATCCATGGAAGCGGCCCCCACCTGCCTGGAAACTGCAAACTCCCTTCCCATTGACTGTTTGCTAATGTGGCACCTAATGCTTGTGAAGTTGGAGAACTACTTGCTAATTGAGATGAACATAGGGCTCGTCTTCCCTTTTTCCCTCGGCATGTGTAGATTTTTGATGGGTTTATGACACACAATTCCCTTTAGATAGTAGGAAGTGTCTTTTGGGTCCGCAAATCCATCATGGTCTAGTTAATCCTATCAGTAACAGACATACAAAACACAGGTTAAAGATAGAGCATTTATTTACAGGTGTGTACATAGGCTGATATACAGTAGCAGTTCTTGCAGCAACAACCCCAACATTGTTTGGCTGACAGTCTATGGGGGATATTTGTCATGTGACATGTGGAGGAGAACAGTATTTCAGTGAGGATGAGGTCTAAATTTCCTTTTGGGAATGTAGGCCTCATCAACAGCCCGCACATAGATAAGACTAACAGGTGGGCAAACACAAAGGAGACAGCACTAGGAGATAAGGGTGATGGCATGTTAGTCTACACAGGTCCAATGGGCAATTGGCAAGAGGCACAGACAAATGTTATTGGCTAGTTCTTGGCTGGAAAGTGGTAAAGTCCACATCTTCCTCTTCTGATTTGTGTTCTGCCTCCCCTGAGGGTGGTGGTATTTGTGCAGAAGGAACTTGAGACACACAAACATCAAGGGCTAAAGACGGGGCTCCCCTGTCCCCAACAGTATTTGCCTTTGCCAACAAGGAAGGCAACACAGCACTGAGAAGGGCCTGCTTACACTCCATAGAACTCCATAGATTGAAGGATGGTGTGTATAGCCCCCAGCTGGGTGGCAACCTCACTGGTATCACATCGGCAGGGCTGTTGTTGTTGCCTCTGCCTCATGACACTAGCAATGTCAGCCAGGGACTGTTCCAATCCCTGGGCTGGAGCAGAGTGTAGGTATCTCTTATTGCCTCAGAGGTATCCTTAGTGGTACTGAGGTACTATGGACTCATTCCAGGGTGGTTGCAATGGTCTCTATCGCTGCCACTCCTTATCTAACATTTGCCACTGGACTCCTACTGGTTGGAGTTGAAAAACTACCTGGTGGTCCTCGTAGTCCAATGATGGGGTAGGTCCCCTTGTAGTCAGTTCCTCTGGAGACCCATTGATGGTATCAGCCCCTCCCACAACTGGAGAAGGAGATACAATATAGTCTGGTATTTGCTGAAAAGAGCCCTCGTCCACAGGGGGCAGGATGACATCCAGGACGGGCAGCTGGTACAGAGGAGCAGTTTCTCCCTCTGCAATAAAATTGAGGTATGTCAATGGTGATCAATGCTAATGTTGACATGAGTAATATGGCTGACTTACAGTTTATATCCTCACTCACTTTCATTTCAAAATGTATGTGTAGTACTTATGTGACTTGTATGATTGAGAGGAAGTGCCACTGTAGTTCACAATCTCTGTGCATTGTTCACACACCACTGTGTGATAAGGGTGATTGTTTGTATCATACCACACATTGCAACACAGTTACACAGCTTGCTGGCCTGTCCTGCCAGTGCTGGTAAATTGAAATAAGGTCCACATCGGCCTTGGAGATTAGCTTTCTTTATTTTGATGGCTATACATTATGGGGTCATTACAACTTTGGCGGTAAAAGCCGCTTACCGCTGTGCAGAAGACCGCCAACACACCGCCGTGGCCGCGGAAATCCACCACAGCTATTACGACCCACATCTCGAAATCCGACAAAATTCAGACACCCACACAAGTCCGCCACACCAAAGGTCAGTGATAAACTGGCGAAAACGAAACCTCCGCCGTCACGCCAACAGAAATACGCCCATGCTTTCACGACCCACGAATCCACGTGGCGGTCTTTCAACCGCGGTATTCCATTGGTGGTACACACCGCCGCGCTCAAAATACACACACACATACAAAACACCGCCACATTCCACAATTCAAAATACACACACCTGATACACATACACACACCACACACCCAATACAATAGAAAACACACACCCACATCACCCAAAAACCCCTATGACCAAACATTTTCAGAAAGAAGGCCAGAGACAGACAACACCATCCACAAACTAGCAGCCACAGGCACTCAACACCATCACCCACACAACTTCCACACACAAAACACCACACACCACTACATATCACCACACTTATCACCACACACACCACCCCACACATCACCTACACCACCCCATGGCACGGCAAAGACACCCCAGGTTCTCGGAGGAGGAGCTCAGGGTCATGGTGGAGGAAATCGTCCGGGTAGAGCCACAGCTATTTGGATCACAGGTGCAGCACACCTCAATTGCAAGGAAGATGGAGCTATGGCGAAGAATAGTCGATAGGGTCAACGCAGTGGGACAGCACCCAAGAAATCGGGAATACATCAGGAAGAGGTGGAATGACCTACGGGGGAAGATGCGTTCCGTGGTCTCAAGACACCACATCGAGGTTCAGCGGACTGGCGGCTGACCCCCACCTCCTCACCCACAACTAACAGCATGGGAGGAGCAGGTCTTGGCGATTCTGCATCCGGAGGGCCTCGCAGGAGTCGGTGGAGGAATGGACTCTGGTAAGTCAATCCTTTAACTATTATATCCCCCACCCTACCTGCATGCTATCACATACCCCCACCCTCGCCCTCTCCCCTATCATTCCAACTCCTCACAAATGTACTAATAACACAATCCACACATCCCAACACCAAGCCCTGCATGACACAACAAAGCATGGACACCCATCACTAAAGCATGCCCACTGCACATACCCATAACACCCCCCTCAACCATCATCACACAAGCCCACACACAGGAATGATAGCACTGGGGTACACGGTCAGCCACCCATTGCACACCATGACACACACAGATGCAATAATCATGCTTTTACACCCCTGCAGGACCACTACCCAATGCCACCAGACAGGAGGGTCCAGACAACTCCACCCCACCCACAGAAGAGGCCCACAGTGATGACAGCAGCTCTGTCCAACTGGATCCAGATGACCAGCCCGGACCATCGTGGGCCTCAGGACAGTCGGTTCCCCTCACACAGGCACAGCCCAACACAGACCTTCCACCCTCTGGTAACACCAGCACAGCACCCACCCAGCGGGCCCATACCTCTGTCCCCAGGACACGTCAATCAGCTGTGTGTCCACCACTACAGGGAACCCAGGATAACCCACCACCCCAACAACAGGGACCTGGGGGCAGTGGCAGTGGGCACACGGTCCAGGGCACGGAGGCACAGGAACACAGGGAAACTGGGAGGGCTGCTGGCGTGCAACAGGGGGCGGACAGGCCAAGGGAACCCACTCTCCACGAGGCCCTTTCCTCCATCATGGGAGCACACCACCACTCCCAGGAGACGATGGAAACGGTCCTGGCCAAGTTTCATGAGACCCAGCGCATGCAGGAGGAACAGTATTTGGGGTTCAGGGAGGAACTCAGAACCATTGGGTTCGCCCTGGGCACCATCGTAGGGGTGCTGAAGGAAATACTTAACACCAGGAGGGACACTGTGGCACTCCATGGGGCGCCTGACACTAGCATGGACTATGAACTGCCCACCACCTCTGCCGGCGCTAGTGGACAGGAGGCACCACCACAGGACTACCACACCAGCACCCCCCCCTGCAGACGGAGAACCACCCCACAAGCGGTCACTGAGATCCAGAAACAAGACAGAGCACGATGCCAAGACCCCCGCCAAGAAATTAGACCACCGTGATTGTCAAACCACTGTCCCACTTTGTAACCCTGTCCATATTGGAACTGCCCCAGCTCCACTTCCTATGCCCATATGGGCAATGCACCTGTGAGACTAATAGACTGGACTCTGCCATTGACATTCCTCCACAATCACCCCTCACCATTTTACAACCCCCCTCCAATATTGCGTATTTCAATAAACACCCTTGAAGCACAAAACAATCTGGTGTCAGTCTGTGATTTCGAAAATGTGTATTAGCAATGACAGTGACAAAATGCTGTTTCAAATATAATGTCAACATACCTATGTCACAGATCTCAAGTCCATGAGGAATCTAAGCAGATGACACACGTTGGAAACCACACCTGTGAAACCGTAAGGCAAATGTACAACTCAGTGACCATATACTGGTTGAAATCGACAGACAGGATAGAGGTAGAAGTGTGAAAGTACTTGTAGTAGGCAGGAATGTTTTCTCACCAGTGTGTCACTGGAAATATTGCTGGATAACTGAGTCCCTATGGTTCATGTCTTCTTCCTCTACTTCCTCCTCATCACTGTCCACAGGCTACACAGCTGCCACAACACCACGATCTGGACCATCCTCCTGCAGAAAAGGCACCTGTTGTCGCAAAGCCAAGTTGTGAAGCATACAGCAGGCCACGATGATCTGGCACACCTTCTTTGGTGAGTAGAATAGGGATCCACCTGTCATATGGAGGCATCTAAACCTGGCCTTCAGGAGGCCGAAGGTGCGTTCGATCACCCTCCTAGTCCGCCCATGGGCCTCATTGTAGCGTTCCTCTGCCCTGGTCCTGGGATTCCTCACTGGGGTCAGTAGCCATGACAGGTTGGGGTAACCAGAGTCCCCTAATAGCCACACCCGGTGCCTCTGGAATTGACCCATCACATAAGGGATGCTGCTATTCCGCAGGATGTAGGCGTCATGCACAGAGCCAGGGAACATAACATTTACCTGGGAGATGTACTGGTCTACCAAACACACCATCTGTTCATTCATGGAATCATAACTCTTCCGGTTCCTGTACACCTGTTCACTCCTGTGGGGGGGGGACCAGAGCTACATGGGTCCCATCAAAGGCACTTATGATGTTGGGGATATGTCCAAGGGCATAGAAGTCACTTTTAACTGCAGGCAAGTCCTCCTCCTGAGGGAAAACAATGTAGCTCTGCATGTGTTTCAGAAGGGCAGACAACACTCTGGACAACACATTGGAAAACATAGGCTGGGACATCCCTGATGCTATGGCCATAGTTGTTTGAAATGACCCACTTACCAGGAAATGGAGCACTGATAGCACCTGTAAAGCAAAAGATGAACGGAGCACTCCTTGAGTAGTTAGTTTCAAATCCTAATTATGTACATGGAATCATACCTAATAATGTAAATTAACATACATAATATATACAGTGATAGAAAAACATAGCAATAGTGGATAAAGATAACATACATATGCGATGGTTCCAAAAATAGACTGTTACAGTTATCAATTTTAATACAAACGTTACCAATAAATATGAAGAGATAATTATAAAACAGACAAACAGAAATACATAAATGCTACAAACAATATATAATGAATATCATAAACACCTTGGGTAACAAAATATACATATCACACATTGGACATAAACAATCTAATCCAATATTTGCGAAAAAAGTTTTTCCAAGGAAAACAGCTTAAAGTCCGAGCACCAAAACATTCCCAGTCAGTTTATGGGAAGTGATGTATAAGGTCCAATCAGTTAGTTTTGGGCAATAAGAGTTGTTGTCTTCCAATATAATCAGATTGGTTTGTAAATGTCCCGATCAGATTCAGCCTGATAGCACCTGCACTTGAGGGGGGATTCCTGTGGGATTGCGGATTGGTGACATCAGGTCAGGCTCCAACTGGGCACACAGTTCCTGGATTGTGGCACGGTCAAACCTGTAGGTGATGATCGAACTTCTTTCCTCCATTGTCGACAGGTCCACCGGCGGTCGGTACACCGGAGGATTCCGCCATCTCCTCACATGTCCCAGCGGACGGTGCCTAGGAAGAACAACAGCGACCACAGAGTCAAACAACTCAGAGGTATGTACCCACAGTCTACAGAGAACAACATTCATACACAAAATGTGGCCTGTATTTGTGTTGTGAGACAAGGCCTAGGTATGTGTGACGCAGTTGGTAATTAGGCCATGTGGGCCCCTTAAATGGTGGCTGCCTGACCTCTAAACTGGGACAATGGGATGTGAGGTAACTGCGCTGGGGTAGTACACCGTTGCGGTAGGCGGTCGTTAGACCGTGGCGCAATGCTGCATTGGTTAACATTGGACCCTATGGGTCCCAGGAGCCAATGACGCCGGCGGTGATGGGACGCACCGCCACAGACGTGACCTCCGCGGACGTGACCGCCATTTTCTAGCTGTTTAATCACTCGATACCTGATCTTCGACAGGAGAGGACCTACACTGCAAGTGCTGCTGTGACCTTGGTCTGGAAGAGATAATGGCTCGTGCGTCTGGGGAAAGGGCCCCTGCCTTCACTGCAGAGGAGTTGGAGAAGCTCGTGGACGGGGTCCTCCCCCAGTACACGCTACTCTACTGTCCTCCAGACCAACAGGTAAGTACACAGGGAGCACGTTGTATGGGCTATGCCTGTGTGGAGAGGGCTGGTTGTAAGAATGAAGGGGGCACAGTTCTGCGTGCATGAAGGACTGTGAATGCATGTGCCACATGGCAAGGGTAGGGATGTGGGCCACTCACTTAGACGGTGCAGTTGTTAATGACTACTCTTCTTCCCCTGTACATGTCATGTAGGTTAGCGGCCACCAGAAGAAGGATATTTGGCGTGCCATCGCCAAGGACGTCCGGACCCTGGGTGTCCACCACAGACGGAGCACCCACTGCTGGAAAAGATGGTAGGACATTTGCCGCTGGAGCAAGAAGATGGCGGAGGATCAGCTGGGAATGGCCTCCCAACGTGGGAGGGGTGCCCGTCGAAACATGACCCCTCTGATGTTCCGGATCCTGGCGGTGGCCTACCCTGAGTTGGATGGGCGTTTGAGGGCATCAAAGCAGACACAAGGGGGTGAGTACAACATCATTCAGCTAACTTTGCGCACAGTGAAGGTGTCTGGGTGGGGGAGGAGAGCTGTGGGTTTCCCTAGGCCAGCTCGACTTCCGTAGGCTAGGCCCCTCCATAATGCAGGCCATGTGGCACCCCACCCCACCTCTGTAGAGTGCCAGGTACAGGTATTCATGCCCCTGTGTCATCTATGTGTGCAGATGTCGTCCATTGCCATGTAGGACAGATCCCAGGAATTGCATCTGTAGAGCCCAACAGCGCGACGTAGTGCAGGGGGCTGCTGTATCTGTATTGTCCGCCAACGGTAGCGGTAAGCCATGCACTCAACCTGTCTTTCTTCTGTCGCCCCCCCCCCTTTTTGTGGTCTCCCTGTTCTTGTGTGCATCAGCATCATCAGGCGGAGGTACAGTGGCACCGGAGCACGAGGGAGCTGCATCCCACATGGCCATGGAGGGCCACACCATGGACTCAGAATACACCAGTGGGACGAGGGCGAGGGGAGCACCAGGCCGGTCACAGGATCTGCAACCAGCGACACAGACTCATCCTCCGATGGGAGCTCCCTTGTGGTGGCGGCAAAATCTGTGCCCCCCACTTCTACAGGTTCAGGCGCCACCCACCCTACCAGCACTGCCTTCCCAGCAGCCCCTCAGCCTTCGCTTTGTGCCCGCTCACCCAGGAGGGTGGGCATCACCTTCGCCCCAGGTACCTCAGCCCCTGCTACCTCTGCTGCCCTCAGTGAGGAGGCCATTGACCTCCTCAGGTCCCTCACTTTTGGGCAGTCTACCATTTTGAATGCCATCCAGGGTGTAGAAAGGGAATTGCAACACACAAATGCATTCCTGGAGGGCAGTCATTCTGGTCAGGCTGCCCTTCATTGAACCCTGCAAACTCCGGCCTCAGCACTGATGGCAGCTATTGTCCCTGTGTCTAGCCTCCCCCCTCCAACTTCCTCCACACAGACCCAGTACCCTGTACCCCAGCCTATCCCAAGCACACCATCAGACCAGCCTGCACACACCTCACCACACAAGGGAAGCTCAGTCAAACATAAGCACCGCACATCCCACAGGCACTCACGCAAGCATCACACACATACAGACACAGCAACATCCACTGCCTCCACTGTGTCCCCCTCCTCCTCATCTCCCTCCTCCCTCCCAGTCTCGTCTACACAAACACCTGCATGCACTACCACTACAGCCACTACGTCCCGCACCAGCACACCCACCACCACACCCCGCTCACGTGCACTCACAATCCTCACTACCATTTCCACGTCCCCTGTGTCCTCTCCCATTGTGTCTGTGACTTCCCCTCCCAAGATACACAAACGCAGGCACACACCCACCCAACAGCCATCCCCTCACGACAGCCTCCAGCCCATGCACCTGCACCCAAATCCACAAAAGTTACACCTCCTATAACCACCACCTCTTCCTCCACTCCCAAACCCCCTCCAGCTACCCGTCCCAGTGTGTCCAAACAACTTTTCCTGTCCCCCCTTAACCTATTTCCCACCACCCCCCCACTCCAACTCATAGGTCCCGTACTAGCACCTCAGCCAAAAGATCTCCGGGACCAGTGGTACCTGTTGTTACAGGTATGTGGAGTGCACCGGCCACCAGGCCAGCCAGTGTGGCACGGAGCCAGAGCACAGCCAGTCCCCCCCCGTGAAGCACCATAAGTTGGACAGTGCCCGATGGGAGAGGGGGAAGACTCCAGCCAGCAAAGCCGCTGAGAAGGGTCCTGGGGGAGTGTAGACTCAGCTGTGACTCCTCCCAAGGTGGGGAAGGGTCAGAAGAAATCTCCAAATTCTGGGACGACCGCCATCATCCCCGCTGCCCAGGAGGCCACCGCCAGCCCCATCGTCACTGGCCAGGAGGCCACCGCCAGAGTCACTGCCCATGAGGCCAGCCCCATCGTCACTGGCCAGGAGGCCACCGCCAGAGTCACTGCCCAGAAGGCCAGCCCCATCGTCACTGGCCAGGAGGCCACCACCAGCCACAGCCCAGCTGGCCAGGAGGGCCCCGCAAGCCGCAGCCCAGCTGACCCATGAAGGACCGCCAGCCACAGCCCTGCTGGGCAATGAAGGACCGCTTCGGCAAGGACCGCTGAACAGGCCAGGGACCGCTGAACAGGGCAAAGACCGCCATGGAATGCCCCGCTGAACAGGTCTGACACTGGCAACTCAAGCACCGCTGAACAGGCAAGGGACCGCTGAACAGGGCAAAGACCGACATGGAATACACCGCTGAACAGGTATGACACTGGAAACTCAAGCACCGCTGAACAGGCAAGGGACCGCTGAACAGGGCAAAGACCGCCATGGATTGCACCGCTAGCCCATTTGCGGCAGAGGCAGTGACACAACTGGGACCGTCACAGCATGTGTGCTGCACTCTGGGCACCAGTCCCACTCCAGAACCAGTGGAGAAAGGCATCCACTCTGTCTGTCCTTGGCAGGATGAAGCACTCTGGGCACAAAGCCCCCTCCAGAACCAGTGGAGAAAGGCATCCACTACCTCAGTCCTTGGCAGGATGAAGCACTCTGGGCACAAAGCCTCCTCTGGAACCAGTGGAGAAAGGCATCCACTACCTCTGTCCTTGGCAGGATGAAGCACTCTGGGCACAAAGCCCCCTCCAGAACCAGTGGAAAAAGGCATACACTTCCTCAGTCCTTGGCAGGATGAAGCACTCTGGGCACAAAGCCCCCTCCAGAACCAGTGGAGACTGTTATCCACTTGAGAGACTGTGGCTTTGCACTCCCCAGGATGGTACAGTGGGCAACCCACCCACTGTAGAGACTTGAGAGACTGTGGCTTTGCACTCCCCAGGATGGTACAGTGGGCAACCCACCCACTGTAGAGACTTGAGAGACGGTGGCTTTGCACTCCCCAGGATGGTACAGTGGGCAACCCACCCACTGTAGAGACTTGAGAGACTGTGGCTTTGTACTCCCCAGGATACATCAATGGGCATGGAGCCCCCTCGTGGATCTGGCGTTGTGCACTCATCCGGCTGAAGTGCCCCCTCTTCCCTTCCCCCTGAGGTGCCTGTTTTATTTTGATCTGATGCCCCTGCAGTGTTCTCTCCGTTTTGATTGGGTATCTTGTGTGGGCCTCGCCCATGCATTTTGGGCCCACTGGTCCACGTACTATGAATGGTGCAATACCTGCACTACTAATCGTGGTGTATATTTTGTTTATTGTGTATATATATATATATATATATATATATATATATATATATATATATATGTGTGTATATATTTGCTTACTGTATTTTGATATATTACAATGGTTCAACTCATTTCCTTTTGTCTTTGCATTCTTCTGGGGGGGTTAGGGGTTGTTACTATAATGTATAGATATGCATTGGTGTGTGTGTTGTAGTGGGTGAGGGTCGGGGTGGGGGTTGGGATGTTGGCTGTGTGTGTCCCTGTGTTTTTGCCTCCCCCCTCCCCTATGCTGTAGGTGCAGTACTCACCGTGGACTTCGCCGCCGCCGTTGATGATCCTCGTACAGGAGCAGGAAGACTCACGCAGGGAGAATACGGAGTTCCGGCTCCATGGTGCCCTCCTTCCTCGTGGAGTGTGTAGAGGTGAGCGTTTTCCCTTCGAAATTCCTGTTTCCACCGTGTTTTTATCCGCTGTGAATCCGCCCCGGAAAAGGTGGCGGATTGGTAGGTTGTGATACTGTGAGCGGTACATTGTCCTCCGCCTGTTTGTTGGCGGTGACCGCCAAGCTGTTTGTCTGTACCGCCGTGGCGGGCAGAGTGTTAAAGTGGCTGTCTTTGCTGGCAGTTTGCGCCACTGTGATAATTCCAATTTTTTTACCGCCGGTCTTACCGCCGCGTTAACACCGTCCGCCAGGGTTGTAATGACCACCTATGTGTTTTTATGTATTGACATCACTACTGTGGACATTGCACCAAGTCACCAGGTTGCTATGTATTCCCGCTACTACTCAGGCAACAGCTCCTTTGAAGTTGATGTGGGTTTGTTGGTGTATTCAATTGGATCCTGCTGTAAGTCACACACACACTACACCACAGCAGTGTGTATTATTGTGCTGCCTTGCAATGCAGATTGTGCATTCATGTGGGCAAGGATCATATTGGTCATGCATCCACACTGCTCTACAAAGCTAGCAAGCTTGGTACAATGCAGAAATGCATAAGTGCATGTAGTTATCATGATTGTGTTATCTGTGAAAACAGTGCCCAGTGTGTGCTAACTCTGAGGGGATAGGCCCAGTCAAGCTAGGTAGATTGGTAGCACTGACACTTACCCCATTTCATCATTGCCAGAGTTGGTTATCTACAGAGTATCACACATTGTTAGACTCAGCCCCACTCACTTGTATGTGTGCATGACTCCTCTGGCAATCCTAATTTAGTATCAGGGACTCCCCTTAATGTCACATACAAATGGAAGCCTGATCATACATTGAGTCTTATGTGACACCAAACCCTACAATTAATATTACCCACTTCCAATTGTCCAACATGGCTGCCTGTATTTGGGGGCTATGTGTCAAGCTGTACCCACACATGCAAGTAGATTTGATAATCAGTGACAAGTACCTACCCTGGTTTGCCACAGAACTAGACCCATTCTTCTCCGACCATCACAGAATCATGCACATAGTTGTGGCAACCTGGTTCATTCTGTCACTACAAAATTCCTTGTTTGACATCCTCCTGCTTTGACATATGTAGCCTGGTATTGGATTGTGTCTTCCGTCTCCTTCCTGACATGTGCTACATCTTCCCCCTGGTCCTCATCACATGTAGGCTGTAGTACACCAATGCCCTCTTCTATGTTATCCTTTACCAGCTGCAGCAGAAGTGTGACACTATCAGACACAGCATTACATTTGTGTTTCTTTGGCTACCTTGCAGTACACACGTCACTTCTCAACTCCCTGCTATGCCATTTTTTACCGCCTTGCTATGCAATGTGCTCCCACTCAAACACAATGCCATTTCAATGTGCTCAGCCACATCTACCTTGAACAGCACTACCAGGGGCCAACCAGTCTCACACACCATCTATTTTATGCATCACTTTCAGCCCCCTAAGATTTTTTACATGAAAGGAGTTAGGGTGCTGTCTTTTATGGTAGGCTGCACTTGTATGTTTATACCACACACATTAGGTCAGCTGTGTGCAATGTAGTTTCATGCTTGTGCCTATGGATGTAGCTATTCACATGCTCCTATGTGGTGATGCTTCGCATGTCCAACACCTGACTCACCTCTCAAGTGAGGAGTTTATCCTCTGGCAACCCATTCCAGTCCAACGCTTTGCAGTCTAGATTTGGCTGCAACGCCCCAGGACAAACACACTAGCCTCATGGTGCAAGGGGTATGCTTTCTCCAGGGTTCCAGTGTCCTGCCATGTTGCGGTGTTTCAGTCCAGGGGGCGTATTTACACTTTTTTTGACGCACCAGCAGTGCAGAGTGCAGGCCCTTATCTGCAAGGCCACTCAAATCCACTTTGTGTGGCTTTTGATGGCCTCATAGATATGGAGTAAGACAAAGCAACTCAAGTCGCTGCATTGCCCTACTCTGCATCACGGAGTTGTTTCATGAGTGTTACGGTGTGTTTTCCCACACAGCACCTATGGATTTTGACACATTCCGAGTTATTCAAGGATGTGTAAATGTGGGAATGCACCAAAACCATACACCGCTCCAGGAGATGTTTAAGGAGGAGAAATATTTTCATTTCTCCTAGTTTTTAACTCTTTCCATGTATGCTGAATTCTGCAGAACACATAGACAGAGGGAATCACCTTCACTGATTGTTCCTTCCTTCCCATAAACAATCCTGCATGCACCACAGACACCACTGCACCAAGGGTGCCTGCATTGGTGCTAGGCAGCAAATTGTGCATCAGCACAGGGGAAAGGGACAGAAATACACTGTTTTTTTGTGTATATGGTGCATGTTTGCCCTTTTACAGTGGCACAGGCCAGTGCAGCAAGGTCCTACTCCACTTTGTTGTAAATATGCCCCCAGATCTTTTGCTTGGTATTGTGGTCCTTGTCACTAATGTTATACATTGCTCAACAAGTCTCATTATACAAAGGTGAAACAGGACTGGTTTAGCATATCATAAATGGACTGAACAGACATGATGGATCTGGACTGGACTATGCAACGTGTGTCTGGTAGTTTTGACTTACATTTCTCGTATGTATGACTGGACATGTGGCCTTTTACATTCCTTTCCCTTACACTCAGTGCAGTGCAGTGCATGAATGTAGCATGCTGTGCTGCAGAGCATTACATATTTGGTGATATTGTCCCTTGCTGCCACTTACCCTGTAGGTCTTGTTGGTACTCATAGGCTGCACTATCAGGCTATGACACTCCTGCCACCAAATCCACTGGGATGATTGCTGCCACCTGCTCCTCCAAGGACTTCACCTCCTCCCGGACCTCAGGTCCTCCTCCTCCTGTATGCATGGCTGCCTTCAGGCTGCTGACCAGTTTCTACTTGGTCCTGCACTTGTAATCACATCAGTGCTTCTTTCAGTCTGTCACTGTCCTTTTGACTTGCCCAGCACTGTTGATTTTATCCATTATGAACTTCCAAACGCCCTCTTTCTTCCCTAACAGCAATTTATTTTGAGGTGACAAAATGTTGATGTTCGTACTTTGTCACATCTGTTATAAGTATTTGATTTTCCTCAATAAAATTACTCTTCTTCTTCCCCTGGACCTCTGTCTGGATATGCTGGGGTTGTTTCCCTGTCTGTTGCTGCCTGTTCCATCTCTCCCTTTAGATGTATGGGTACATGTTTTCTTTTCAATATGCCATTTTTTGTAGGATTTGTGATGTGTTACTCACTCATATGTGATACAATGTTGATTTGTGTTGCTTTACGTGGCACAAAGCAGCCATGCATAATTTTTGCTGCACATGCATCAGTTTTTGCTATGACATTACTCCCATGGATGCATAATTTTTTTGACGTACCATGAGACCTTATGCCATGGTGCACCATTGTAGGAGACTGGCCTGGCTTAGAGTTGCTACCCGATGGTACTTTCACCTTGTGCCAGGTCCAGTTATCCCTTATTAGTAGATCAGTAGTGTTCTAGCAGCTTAGTCTGATAGAGGTACCTATAGCAGAGCAGCTTAGTCTGAACTAGGAGACATGCAAAGCTCCTACCATACCACTTATATAATATAGGTACTATTTCATGAGAAAGACAATACTCAAAGTCACTAAAAATAAAGGTACATTATTTTAGTGACAATGTGCCAAACATATCTCATAGGATCTCTTAGGAGGTAAGTAAAATAAACAAAATATACACACAAACCAAAATCAGGTAAGTAAAACAGTCAGAAAGTAGTGCAAACACTGTAGAATACAATAGGATGCAATAGGCCTAGGGGGAACACAAGCCATATACTAAGAAAGTGGAATGCAAACCACGAATGGAACACTAGGCTAGTGTAGTGTGTAGAGGGTCACTTGGAGTGTAAGAAAACACTAAGGGTGTCCAAGATACCCCACCCCAAGACCCTGGAAAGTAGGAGTAAAGTACTGCTATTTACCCAGAAACACACTAAAGACGTGATAGAGGATTTTGCAAGGACCACAACAGACAGCAAAGCACTGAAGATGGATTCCTGGACCTCAGGACCTGCAAAGGAAGTGGACCAAGGCAAAGAGTCGTGAAAGTGTCCGGGGGGGGCAGGAGCCCACTAAACCCCGGATGAAGGTGTAAAATGGCTGCCTCTTTATGGAAGAAGCTAAAGATTCTGCAACAAAGAAAGGTGCTAGGAACTTCTCCTTCGAGCAGAAGATGCCCCACACATTCTGGAGGATGCAGAGTTGTTTCCTTGGCAAAAGCCTGCAAACAAGATTTGCTAGCTGCAAGAGTCGCGGTTGAAGAAAAAGGGTGCTGCCCAGGACCAGGAAGGACCAAGATATCGCCACTTGGGAGAGGAGACAGAGGGGGCCCTCAGCAATGTAGAGACCCAATGCACAAGAAGATAGCCCCCGCAGAAGTACTTAAACATGGGTTTAAGAAGTCTGAACACAGCGGTCTTCTCAACAACACAAAAGAGGGTCCCACGAAGCCAGATATCAACTCAGGGAGCTGAGCATAGCAGGACAGCGTGCTGGGGACCTAGGCTTGGCTGTGCATGAAGGAGTTTGTGGAAATGTGCGCAGAAGCCCTAGAAACTGCAGTTCACACGGTGCACAGGATTACTGTCTGGAGAGGGGAGGCAAGGACTTACCTTTTCAAAATTTGGTCTGTTGGACCACTGGACAGTCTGGGTCACTTGGGTTCACCACCTGTGTTCCAGGGGCCACGCTTGTCAGGATGAGAAGGGTCCCAGAGTACCGGTAGGCAGGCAGCCCCCAAAGCATGCACCACCAGGAAACAGTTGAGAAAGCCGTCAGGATTAGGCGCTACAATGTTGCTGGTAGTCTTCTTGCTACTTTGTTGCAGTTTTGCAGGAGTCCTGGAGCAGTCAGCAGTAGATCCTTGCAGAAGTAGAAAAAAGAGGTGCAGAGGATCTCTGGTGAATTCTTGCAAGTCGTTATCTGAGGAAAAGCCCACAGGAGAGACCCTAAATAGCCCTCAGAGGAATATTGGCCACATAACCAGGTAAGCACCTATCAGGAGGGGTCTCTGGCGTTACCTGCTGGCACTGGCCACTCAGAGGCCTCCCGTGTGCCCTCACACCTCTGGATCCAAGATGACAGAGGTCTGGGACACACTGGAGGAGCTCTGGGCACCACCCCTAGGGTGGTGATGGACAGGGGAGTGGTCACTCCACTTTCCTTTGTCCAGTTTCGTGCCAGAGCTGGGACTGGGGGTTCCCTGAACCGGTGTAGACCGGCTTATGAAAGGAGGGCACCATCTGTTCCCTTCAAAGCATTTCCAGAGGCTGGGAGAGGCTTCCCCTCCCCAGCCTTTTACACCTATTTCCAAAGGGAGATGGTGTAACTCCCTCTCTCAGAGGAAATTCTTTGTTCTGCCTTCCTGGGACTGGGCTGCCCAGACCCCAGGAGGGCAGAACACTGTCTGTGGGGTGGCAGCAGCGGTAGCTGCAGAGAAAACCCCAAGAGAGCTTTTTTTTTTCACTACTCGGGGTCCATAGTGGAGCCCCGGGGATGCATGGAAGTGGCACCCCAATACCAAATTTGGCATGGGGGACAATTCCATGATCTTAGACATGTTACATGCCCATATTCGGAGTTACCATTGTGAAGCTGCATATAGGTATTGACCTACATGTAGTGCACACGTGTAATGGTATCCCTGCACTCACAAAGTCTGGGGAAATTGCCCTGAACTATGTGGGGGCACCTTTGCTAGTGCAAGGGTTACCTCACACTTAGTAAATTTGCTCCTAACTTTCAGCAAGTGAAGGTTAGACATGTAGGTGACTTATAAGTTACTTAAGTGCAGTGAAAATGGCTGTGAAATAATGTGTGCGTTATTTCACTCAGGCTGCAATGGCAGTCCTGTGTAAAGGTTTGTCTGAGCTCTCTATGGGTGGCAAAAGAAATGCTTGAGCCCAAAGGGATCTCCTGGAACCCCAATACCCTGGGTACCTAGGTACCTAGGTACCATATACTAGGGAATTGTAAGGGTGTTCCAGTGTGACAATTGAAATTGGTAAAAGTGGTCACTAGCCTACAGTGACAAATTTAAAGGCAGAGAGAGCATAAGCACTGAGGTTCTGGTTAGCAGAGCCTCAGTGACACAGTTAGTCACTACACTGGTATACACATTCAGGCCACAGACTATGAGCACTGGGGCCCCGGCTAGCAGGATCCCAGTGAGACAGGGAAAAACAAACTGACATACATGTAAAAATGGGGGTAACATGCCAGATAAGATGGTACTTTCCTACAGCTATATCGGAAACATGACACATCCATGGCATTGGAAACTGGCACATCGCTGCCTTACCACAGCAGTGCATCAGTTCTTGTAAATATGGTCCTAAGTTTCATAGATTTGCCATCTCTCAAATTTTTGCATCTTTACCAACACAAGTTAGGTTAGAATCTGATTAAAAATTCATAGGAGCGTGAGGTTAAGAATATTTCATTAGATTTGTTCGCACTCCCAAGTCCCATACCTCAGGTAGACACCTTGTGATTTGAGTGTAGTGCAATCGTGACAGCCTGATTCTCCGAGGGGATGCAGGATATCCCAATGGGTTTTCCCTCCTTCTGGCCTATCATGGTCAGCCACTATGTGTTCAATTACCTATATGCCCAGCCCCCTCTTCCTACAGTGGGGCTGCTTTATAATAGCCATTTCTGTCAGGGACCCCCATGATGTTGAGGGTAGATAGCCATTGGAGATTCCCTTGTAACACAAATGTCTTTGTGTGAAATAGATCCAGGGATGTCAGGATGGAGGAAGACATTACTTCTTACTTGATGGGCCTGCTATTGGCTATAATGGCTGTTCACAAAACCGTTAAACTTTTTTGTTTTTCACAAGCAAGTTTTTTAAAGTAAAAACAAAAGCAAATGAGCCCCAGACTCTGAAAATTTTCTCCCTTGATAATCAGACCATTATTTGTATTTTTGATGTCTCTCCCCACCATCTTTTACTCGTCGGTGACAGACAGAAAAATTTATATTATACCATCTGCCCTAAATACATCAGGTGGTGTAATGCCCTTACTTTGAGGCTCAGTTGATGGAAAGCATAGTGGAAGGAACAAGATATTTGCACAAAGGGTACTCTAGCATGTTTTTGCAATGTAATGTCTTTTCTGCTTAACTGTAAATCAGGCACATAATCTAGGGAGAACATTCATTTTTATAGCTGTTATCCTACTGATCCAGGATAACAGCCACTAGATCTGCTCAAATTGCCTCCAAATATTTCAAATTGTCTACTGCTATCTTGAAGGGACTTGCTGTTTTCAAATATTCTATTGAGGTTTTCTCTA
This sequence comes from Pleurodeles waltl, assembly GCF_031143425.1. Classification (NCBI taxonomy): domain Eukaryota; kingdom Metazoa; phylum Chordata; class Amphibia; order Caudata; family Salamandridae; genus Pleurodeles; species Pleurodeles waltl. Next base: position 295,060,422 of record NC_090445.1, on the reverse strand, counting down.
CGTTTCTCTGTAAAAGGACAATTTTTTTCTATATTAACTTTCTATCTGAATGGAGGACGGTAGAGAACCAGAACCCAAAATGGAGTGTAAGAAATAAACAGGAACAGTATTGAAGTCGATGAGTGTTTGATATAAACTCTATAGAGCTGGGAAAAGGCTGTCAACAACAGGACACTATGGAGCTGGGAAAAGGCTGCCAAGAGAGGTCACTTTGATTGGAAGCTCATTAATGCAACACCAGGATGGATGGGCCTGCTTAGCTCCAGGACCTGTGTCTGCCAATAGACGCCATTGTCAGGAGCAGGCTGCTCTTGTGAACATTGCTGAGTACTCGAACTATACAGTGTGAGATGGGGACGGAGTGTGAGGCTCGTGCGGTTGATGGAGTAACACCTAAAAAAGCTGGAAAAGCTTGAGGTGAGAAAGCTGGAGGACAGACAAGTCAGAGATGGCCTCCACAATGGACCTGAGCCAGATGCATCTTGTGAGAAATGGAAGCCGCCCCTCAGGCCACGTGAGTGCTGAATAGGGGCAAGGAAGACAGCAATCACAATTAGGTGCCAGAGTGAACCAACAAAGCCTGTGACCCAAACCCTGGCTTGAACCCTGATGGTTGCCCCAGGCAAGAGCATGCAGGCCCATGCCCATCACAGCCTGTAAACAAGTGTAGCATTGCACACGCTTTATGAGTGCTGTCAGACATGTATGGACATGACATGTGTGAGCGGGGGCAACACAAGATTGACCCATCATTAGAGAACACATGTAGACATGTTGTAGACCTGGCCATGCCCAAGGCACTGCACTGTAGTAGACAGCTGTAAAGGCAGACTACATTAATGTGCAAAAATCATTTACCAGATTGTGCTGCATGTGTCATTTGAGGCACTCTAAAAAGCCCATAAACATTGATCGCATGGCTCCTTTGCAATGAGCCTGTCTTTGTGCTTGAAGTGGGAACACAGGAACTAAGCTTAGATGGGGTTGTTCAATAAAACATATTTATAAGAAATTGTTCTGTTACTGTGGCCATTTTTAGGCCTCACCTAGGCAGCGAATGCGCTGTCTCTTTCGAGACATGCTGTATCTGCAAAGTGGGCTTCCCATCTTTTCGATTTGCTTCTGTTACGGCCCTTTGTAAATGCCTGCTTGTGTTTGATGAATATGCTTGATTAGTCCAGCCTTTTGATGTTTCAGACCCTCCCAGCAGGCTGCTCCTGTTACATGTGGTCTTACTCTTTTTAGGTCGAGCGTTAGCCTTCGGCCTGCTGTATACTAAAGTATACAATAGAGTGAGTTTCAGCCTTCTGATTTGTTAGTTGCATTGTCCTTAAAAAATCCTTGCTTGTTAATGGTCAGTTCTGCCTCTTTGTCCTGCCTTTTTTCACTTTGAGAGCAGCACAAAGTACTGTGTGATTAAGCTATGTCCTGCTTATCTCTTCTGTAAGGGACTTTTTTTGGCATTTGCCTGTTTCACCTCAACAGTGTGGGTGCTTGTTCAGTCCCTCCTCCCCACCAGCTCCCTCTGTAAACATAAACCAGAGCAGAGGGGGGCTTTTCCAGGGGCAGCTCACCCTCGCTCTCTTCCTTTTGTTATTTTCAGTCAGTCTGGCAATAAAAGTCCAGTCAGTAATTTACAACGCTATGAGCTCTAACTCGAGCAAACACGAGACTATTGCATTCCAAGTGCTTGTTTTTCTTATTGTGCAGTACTCACCGTAAATCAGCCTCTGGTTTATAGTGACTTTTTTTTTTGAGTTACTCATTGTTCTTGGTACACTGGACGGAGGCTAGGGAAATCCCGCCGCCAGGTCAGAGGTCAGGCTTGCCCAGAGGCTCTTCCTGTTGGTGGCATCCGACTGGCTTGTAGTACCCCTTGCATCTTCTTTGATCGCATTATTTTAATATTCTATCTCAATTTATTTTCTTCTGCATACATGTGTACACTGGAAGCTGGTTTCTGGCGTGGTAAGCACGTAATCCTGCTGTGCTTGGTTTCTAGTTCCCTGGGCGAGGCAGGTAAACCCGTTGCTATGAGAAGTGGGAAGACACTGGCATATGATTACCAGCATTGCGATGCCTGGGTAGTGCAGATTTGGATAGATTTAAACGAGAAATCAATCATTTTTTAAAACAAAACTTATAACCGTCTACTTTATGCTAACTCACTGATGGCTTTCTATCTCGGTATACTGTGTTGTGGTGTTTTCGTGACTGACATATTTTACAGCCCCACTCGCTTGTCACCATGCCGCCAAACCACGCAAGTTCTATAGGAGGGGGTTGTGTTATCTTTCTGGTCAGAGAGAAGCCTGCAGGCCAAACGAAGCAAAGACACTGGGTTTTCCTGTTACTTTTGTGTTTAGGTCTTCACCACTGCCTACTGTTTTGGGGTTTAGATGAACACACAACAGGGTAAACTTATCAGACTTTATTTCCTCCCATTGGAATTCCCTTCACGTTAAAGAGGATGGAAAGTAATCACAAAAACAACGTATGTTGTCAGAGTATTAAATTCTACTGAATTTTATATCCACACTTTTTTAGTTTGCCGTGCAGCTAATGTTTAGCCTATGTTGCAAGCTTTTGATCGTTTGCCATTTAGTAACTTTTATTGAAGAAGCAAGAAGTGACATTAGCAAATACAGCCTGTAGATGTATTCTAACAGTAAAGAAGTTAAATAAGAGTGTTTTTTTACATTTTAGTTTCTGGCAACTTGTGCTCATGTGCGGTTAATCTGGCTACCTGCCTTCCATACACCTCATTCTTCTGGGCTCTGCCGATCACCCCTCCCCACACACTTCAAAGGCTTTGACCATTTTTTATCCTCACTGTAATCCTCATAAACAAATACTTGGCAAGCCTGTGCCAACTACTGTTTGACCCTCTGGTGCCAATACTACAATTGCTACTCAGCTTCTATCAGTGCAACTGACGCTTATAGTACTGGCACAACTGGGTTATGGGCTTGTTGAACTTCGCCTTGTGTGGATGATATGGTTTTTTAAACCATCCTTGGCTAGGACTTCATGCGTGCTGGTGGCAAGCCTATTGTGAATGCCATGCGTTAAAGATTAATTTGATAAACCATATGATCTTGCAGTTTGGAAGAAATGCTGAGGTTAAACAGTGATTTCTTGGTGGTTAACAGCTGAAAGTGACGACTGAATACTTCTGCCATACTAATTCATCCGTACATTGGATAATCTGCTCTGTTTGAAAGCTTTGTTGACTACAAAAAAGAACTGTTGGATCCACCATGGGTGGCTTAAAGAGGTTTAAGAGTCACATTGCAGCTTCTCGTTGTAATCTCTAATCCAAGCATACAATATGAAAATTGTTCTATTTTATTCCTATGCGCGGATGTCCTTAACAAGTACTCTGATGTCCTCGAGTTTATGTTATGGAAAAGTAACCTTCGTTTAAGCATTACTATCCCAATAAAGCTCATTAGGATGGATCTATCTGAAGGCCTCTTAGGGATTGCATATCAAGTAAACATGCTGTTGCCATTACCTGTTTTTGGCCAGTATGTGAATGATAATGGTGTGATCATAGTTTTGGACATGATTCTGTCTGTTTAAATTTGCTATTCATTATCAGTGCAGATAAACAAGATGTCCAATATTTTTTTTGTCAAAAGCTCTCATGCACTCTTTTAATGACGTCCATATGCTAAAGAACTGCTATGCTTCTGTATTAAAAAATATCTCCAAATCTTAAGAAAACATAGTCTTTGATTAGATCAATTACTTTACTTTGACTGCATGGTCACTTGGATAGATCTTACATTGAGAATGCCACCAATGCATAAGGAGGTAACATAGTTGTGGCTTTAATCTCCTTCTTGATGGTCCATTCAGGACTCCTCATATGTCAATTCTAGGCTTGCCTTCGGCACGTTCCTCTTTTTCACCTATTTATCTCTTGATCTCCAACTCATGTCGTTGATGTTTCTCAGCTCTGCTGGTAACACACCCATTGCGGACTACTTACCAGAAGGGCTTTTTGCAGGAATCCGAGTGACCTCGAAAGCATTCATTTGTGTATCCTTTTAGACCTATTCACTGCAAAGCACTGTACATCAGCCAGCTGGGCGTTAGAGATATTGAAAGGCATCCACAAGATATTAATCTTTAATGCCTTAGCTTCATTCTCTAGGAAGTCTACCTTGGCTTACAGTTTGGGGATGGATGTGTATGCACAATCCAAAAGTCACTGGTTTCTTTAGGTTTGGACTTCTGTGTGATACAGTGCCTTCTCCACATTGATGCATTAACCACCAAGGCTTTTCAAATCATTTTCCACTTTTATTTTTCCTCATACTCTTACTATTGACAATATTCTGTACTTAGTTCTCTCTGTTGTCCAGCCATATGTTTTAATGGAAAAAAATGATTTTCTTTCATCTGTGTTTTCCTTGGTAGTCATCATTGCAGGAAAGTGCTGCAAAGGACTAGTCATTTCCTAGAGAGTAACATAACTACCCTAGTGCTGGCTACACATTTCTACTGATATTGCATGGCAGTGCCCCCTCCAAAAATGGTAAAAGGAGCTTATATATAACTGTCACATTTAATTTAATTGTGAGTCCCTAGTGAATGATGTTACATAAACTCAGGGACTGTAAATTAAATGCTACTTGTTGGACCTGGCTTTTTGACAGGGACATCCCCAAACTTTTTGCCTCCTTCCTCCTATTTTTTCTGACCTGTTGTTGTTGGCTTTTGACCTCTGAGCACTTTACCACTGCTAACCAGTGCTAAAGTGCATATGCTCTCTGTGTAAATTGTACTATTGATTGGTTTATCCATGATTGACTATTTAATTTACCTGTAAGTCCCTATTAGAGTGCACTACATGTGCCTAGGGCATGTAGATTAAATGCTACTAGTGGGCCTGCAGCACTGGTTGTGCCACCCACCTCAGTAGCCCCTTAACCTTGTCTCAGGCCTGCCATTGCAAGGCCTGTGTGTGCAGTTTCACTGCCACTCCGACTTGGCATTTAAAAGTACTTGCCAAGCCTAGAACTCCCCTTTTTCTACATATAAGTCATCCCTAATGTGTGCCCTAGGTAACCCCTAGAGCAGGGTGCTGTGTAGGTAAAAGGCAGGACATGTACCTGGGTAGTTATATGTCCTGGTAGTGTAAAACTCCTAAATTCGTTTTTACACTACTGTGAGGCCTGCTCCCTTCATAGGCTAACATTGGGGCTGCCCTCATACACTGTTGAAGTGGCAGCTGCTGATCTGAAAGGAGCAGGAAGGTCATATTTAGTATGGCCAGAATGGTAATCTAAAATCCTGCTGACTGGTGAAGTCGGATTTAATATTACTATTCTAGAAATGCCACTTTTAGAAAGTGAGCATTTCTTTGCACTAAAAACTTGTTGTGCCCTTCAATCCACGTCTGGCTAGGTTTAGTTGACAGCTCCTTGTGCATTCACTCAGACACACCCCAAACACAGGGTACTCAGCCTCACTTGCATACATCTGCATTTTGAATGGGTCTTCCTGGGCTGGGAGGGTGGAGGGCCTGCCCTCACACAAAGGACTGCCACACCCCCTACTGGGACTCTGGCAGACAGGATTGAGCTGAAAGGGAACTTGGTGCATTTCTTAGAGACTCTTTGAAATCACCCCCACTTCAAAGGCACAACTTAGTATAAAACAGGGCCTCTGCCCTACCTCATCAGACACTTGCTGGAGAAGAAACCTGAACCAGAAACTACATCCTGCCAAGAAGAACTGCCTGGCTGCTCAAAGGACTCACCTGTCTGCTTTCTCCAAAGGACTGCTGTCTTGCTGTTGCCCTGCTGCCTTGCTGAACTCTTGTCTGGCTGTGAAAGTGCTCTCCAAGGGCTTGGATAGAGCTTGCCTCCTGTTCCTTGAAGTCTCAGGACCAAAAAGACTTCTTCCTTTCACGTGGACGCTCCGTGCGCCGAAAATTTCGACGCACAGCTTGTTTCGCGGCGAGAAAAACGCCGCACACCGACGCTGATCAACGCGACGCCCTCGGGACGATCGAGACTTCGACGCACAACCTCGCAAGGACAAAGCCGCCCGACTTCCAAGGAGAAATCGACGCGACGCCTACCGTGAGTGCGAAACTTTGACGCACGGCCTCGCAAGGACAACGCCGCCCGACTTCCAAGGAGAAATCGACGCGACGCCTGCCGTGAGACCAAAACTTCGACGCACGGCCTCGCAAGGACAACGCCGCCCGACTTCCAAGGAGAAATCGACGCGACGCCTACCGTGAGATCGAAACTTCGACGCGCAGCCCCGCAGAACGACGCGCAGCCGGAAAATAAGCAGGAGAATCCACGCACAGACCCGGGACATCTGGTAATCCTCGCGATCCACAAAAAGAGACTGTCTGCGCGCCGGAAAACGACGCCCGACTTCCCCGCGTGGAAAAGAACGACGCAAGTCTGTGTGTGCTGAGCGGAAAACGACGCACACACCCCTTTTTCCACGCATCTCTTCTCCTGTGGCCCTCTGAGGAGATTTCCCACCAGAAACCAGGTACTCTGTGCTTGAAAGACACTTTATTGCTTTTTAAAGACTTAAAGACTCTTAATATCACTTTTCAGTGATATCTTTACAAATTCGTATTGCAACTTTGATCGTTTTGACCTACAATTATCCAGATAAATATTCTATATTTTTCTAAACACTGCGTGGTGTATTTTTGTGGTGTTATACTATGGTGTTGTATGATTTATTGCACAAATGCTTTACACATTGCCTTCTAAGTTAAGCCTGACTGCTCGTGCCAAGCTACCGGAGGGTGAGCACAGGCTGATTTTGGATTGTGTGTGACTTACCCTGACTAGAGTGAGGGTTCTTGCTTGGACAGAGGGCAACCTAACTGCCAACCAAAAACCCCATTTCTAACATTGGTGATCAGCGGTGAGGATAGGACTTGTGTTTGTGCAGTGACATACAGTAGCTAAGTATTTCACTACCTACCCACAGTTGAAGGTCAACTTGATTTTTCATCTTTTTTGGCTTTTTGTTCTCTGATGTCCTCCTGGATATACTAGTGATATTTTGGACTTTGGATTTTGGTTTTTGCGGATAAGATCTTATCAGAATGGGATTGCTTACCAACTCATGCTTTGTTCGTACTGACCACCTCACTAAGGCTGACCTAAGGAAGCTTTGCAGACAATGGGGCCTTCCTGTAGCAAGGAGATCTACTAAAGCGGAGATGCTCCATCACTACATAGTCTGGGGGGAGGAAAGATGGGCAGAGAGAGAGGCAGCAAGAAACCAAATGACTAAGTACCCCTCAGATGAGGAGGAAGACTACTCAGATGAGGAGGAGGGCTACTCAGAGTTGGACAGTGACCCAGAAATAGATGAATGGCTCCGAAGTCAAAGGCGACAGGAGCAACAATTAGAGGAGTATCTTGCAGGGGTTGAGGCAAAAAGACTTTTAGCCCTGGAAGAAGAAAAGATTGCAGCTCAAGAGCTGAGCGGTAAAGAGCTGAAACTGGAGGCCGGAAGGGCTGAGTCCAGTTCAGATGGTGGCAGCAAAAATCTTGCATCCAGTACTGCTGAAGAAGGGCACAAGCCCAGAGATGTGGTGCCCAACTTGAAGAAGGGAGTTGACACACCCCAGGTAGTTCAAGGGTATGAGGTAGTTCCCGTTATGCACAGGGTCCCTGAGAAGGATTGGGGAACTGGCACAGGGAGTCATATTCCTACTGGGGGGAGGGACACTTTACTGACTCTAGCAGAGAGTGACAGAGAAAAGGGTTCCCCCCTGGTGGACGTCCTGGATATAGAGTGTAGAGACATCCCAGAAGAGTATGGGTTGAGTGTCAGGGACAGGCAGATACTGTCTCACCAGTCTCAAGAGGGTGATATAGAGTGCTTTTCCAAGGCTGAGTTACTGGGTGGTTGGGTGAAGGGTACTGTGGTTAATACATGTGAAGGGCAGAGTGATGTAATTGCTGGAGAGCATATGTCTGGTCCTTATTTTCCAGAGCTACGCCAACACCAGGTGGAGTGTGAGTTCTCTGACCCCAGGGAACTTACAGTGGAGGCAGACTTTTGGGTGAGTACCAGAGAGTCTGAAGAGGCATTTGGGGGTGCTCCTGAAGGGAGTGGTCTATGTGATTCCCGACCAAGTGAGGTGGGAGAGGATTGTAGTGTCCCAGGTAGGTCTCAGAGCCTAACCTGTACCGTAGGGCCACCTTTTGAGGGAAGCCCTGCAGTGTCAGAAGAACGTGGGGGGATGACTGTAGACAGCATCCCAACAGTTCTGGTGTCTGGCAGTACCACTCCTAGTGGGGGGGTGCAGAAGTCCAGACATAGGGTTGAGAGGGGGTGGCAGACCCCAGTGGAGGATCTTGAAAGTCAGGGGTCAGCTCTGAGAGCAGAGCCCCCCAGGAATGACCCAGGTGAGACCGTTTCTGGTTTGGGGGAAACCCAGACTCTGCCGGATGGGCAGAGGTCGGGAGACCTGCGCCAACCAGACTCTTGTGTGGCCCTTGGGGACGGCGTGTCCCTTGTGGGGGGTGAGAGTGCCCCCCAGGAAGTCCTGGCATGCCAGGCAAAGATTCAACCTCAGGGTGGTGACTCTGGGTTGGATAACCGGGTTCAGAGGTTAAACTTTGACCTGGTGGGGGGTAGATGTGCCCCCCAGAAAGTCCTGGGATGCCAGGCGATGGCTCAACCTCAGGGTGGTGACTCTGGGTTGGCTTACCAGGTGAAGAGGTCAAACTCTGACCTGGTGGGGGGTAGGTGTGCCCCCCAGAAAGTCCTGGCGTGCCAGGCAGTTGTCCAACCTCAGGGTGTCGACTCTGGGTTGGATGGCCAGGTTCAGAGGTCAAACTCTGACCTGGTGGGAGGTAGGTGTGCCTCCCAGAAAGTCCTGGGGTGCCAGGCAATTGCCCAACCTCAGGGTGGTGACTCTGGGTTGGCTAACCCGGTTCAGAGGTCAAACTCTGACCTGGTGGGGGGTAGGTGTGCCCCCCAGAAAGTCCTGGTATACCAGGCAATGGTTCAACCTCAGGGTGGTGACCCTGGGTTGGAGAACCAGGCTCAGAGGTTAAACTCTGACCTGGTGGGAGGTAGGTGTGCCTCCCTGAAAGTCCTGGCCTGCCAGGCAATGGTTCAACCTCAGGGTGGTGACTCTGGGTTGGATATCCAGGTTCAGAGGTTAACCTCTGACCTGGTGGGGGGTAGGTGTGCCCCCCAGAAAGCCCTGGTGTACCAGGCAGTTGTCCAACCTCAGGATGGTGACCCTAGGTTGGAAAACCAGGTTCAGAGGTTAAACTCTGACCTGGTGGAGGGTCAGGGTGCCCTCCAGGAAGTCCTGGCGTGCCAGGTGATTGTTCTACTTCAGGGTGGTAACTCTGAGTTGAATGGCCCAGTTCAGAGGTTAAACTCTGACCTGGTGGAGGGTCAGTGTGCCCTCCAGAAAGTCCTGGCGTGCCAGGCAATTGTTCAACCTCAGAGTGCTGACTCTGGGTTGGATACCCAGGTTCAGAGGTTAAACTCTGACCTGGTGGGAGGTAGGTGTGCCTCCCAAGAAGCCCTGCTGTGCCAGGCAATTGTCCAACCTCAGGGTGTTGACGCTGGGTTGGATGACCAGGTTCAGAGGTTAAACTCTGACCTGGTGGGGGGTAGGTGTGCCCCCCAGAAAGACCTGGCGTGCCAGGCAATTGCCCAACCTCAGGGTGGTGACCCTGGGTTGGGGAACCAGGCTCAGAGGTTAAACTCTGACCTGGTGGGAGGTAGGTGTGCCTCCCAGAAAGTCCTGGTGCGCCAGGCAACTGTTCAACTTCAGGGTGGTGACTCTGAGTTGAATGGTCAGGTGCAGGGGTTAAACTCTGACCTGGTGGAGGGTCAGTGTGCCCTCCAGGAAGTCCTGGTGTGCCAGGCAATTGTTCAACTTCAGGGTGGTGACTCTGAGTTGAATGGTCAGGTGCAGAGGTTAAACTCTGACCTGGTGGAGGGTCAGTGTGCCCTCCAGGAAGTCCTGGCGTGCCAGGCAATTGTTCAACTTCAGGGTGGTGACTCTGAGTTGAATGGGCAGGTGCAGAGGTTAAACTCTGACCTGGTGGGGGGTAGGTGTGCCTCCCAGGAAGTCCTGGTTTGCCAGGCGGTGATCCAGTCTGAGGGTACAGACCCTGGGCTGGAAGACCAGGTTCAGGGTGTCCCCCCGGACCTGGAGGGAGGGGCTACTGATAACAGTGCCCCTACCATGTTGTCTTCTGAGGAGGCCACTCCTAGTTGGAGGGTGCTGGACCCCAGAAGGGAGGGCAGGGGGAGGGAAGCCTCACCCCGGGCCCTAGTCCAACCTGAAGGTACAGACCCCAGGTTGGAGGGCCAGTGGCAGGTTAACAGCCCTGCACTGGTGGAGGAATGGTACAGGGCGACTTCTGTAAGCCCCCTGGCCATGTTGGACTCTGGGGGTACCGCTCCAGGAGGGAGGGTACAAAGCCCCAGAGGGGAGGACCAGGTTCAGGCTGTCATCCCTGACCTGGTGGAAGGGAGAGTGGTTAAAGGGTGCCCAGCACCTGGGGCTACCGCCCCCCACTCTCCACAGCCACAGTGGTTGGAGAGCTTTGAGAGGCCTGGGGCCTGGCTCTCATCCCTGGCAGCTGTCAGTAATCACTGTGGCTTGCTGTCCGGGTGGACAGAGTTATCCCTGGGGAGAGGACAAGTGTCCCACCCCGGGGATAGAATGGGCAACACCACTGTGTTGGTCCTGGTGGTACTATCCTGCTCCTGGGATACATCTGTGAGCAATGTAAGGTTAGGTGCTGCACAGATGGGATCCACAGGAAAGGAGAAAGGTTCCCCATGGATGGGCTTAGTGGGCCCTGAGAGTATGGACAGAGGGATCCAATTGGAGTCAGGAAGGCGAAGAACTGGAGCATGCCCCTGCTGTTGTGGGCCTGGGTCCTTGTTCTGTCGCCTCAAACAGGGAAGTACATCAGGATAGTGATTGTTCTCCCCTGGCTTTAGGCTGGTGGGGGGTCATGTTGGACCTGGCTTTTTGACAGGGACATCCCCAAACTTTTTGCCTCCTTCCTCCTATTTTTTCTGACCTGTTGTTGTTGGCTTTTGACCTCTGAGCACTTTACCACTGCTAACCAGTGCTAAAGTGCATATGCTCTCTGTGTAAATTGTACTATTGATTGGTTTATCCATGATTGACTATTTAATTTACCTGTAAGTCCCTATTAGAGTGCACTACATGTGCCTAGGGCATGTAGATTAAATGCTACTAGTGGGCCTGCAGCACTGGTTGTGCCACCCACCTCAGTAGCCCCTTAACCTTGTCTCAGGCCTGCCATTGCAAGGCCTGTGTGTGCAGTTTCACTGCCACTCCGACTTGGCATTTAAAAGTACTTGCCAAGCCTAGAACTCCCCTTTTTCTACATATAAGTCATCCCTAATGTGTGCCCTAGGTAACCCCTAGAGCAGGGTGCTGTGTAGGTAAAAGGCAGGACATGTACCTGGGTAGTTATATGTCCTGGTAGTGTAAAACTCCTAAATTCGTTTTTACACTACTGTGAGGCCTGCTCCCTTCATAGGCTAACATTGGGGCTGCCCTCATACACTGTTGAAGTGGCAGCTGCTGATCTGAAAGGAGCAGGAAGGTCATATTTAGTATGGCCAGAATGGTAATCTAAAATCCTGCTGACTGGTGAAGTCGGATTTAATATTACTATTCTAGAAATGCCACTTTTAGAAAGTGAGCATTTCTTTGCACTAAAAACTTGTTGTGCCCTTCAATCCACGTCTGGCTAGGTTTAGTTGACAGCTCCTTGTGCATTCACTCAGACACACCCCAAACACAGGGTACTCAGCCTCACTTGCATACATCTGCATTTTGAATGGGTCTTCCTGGGCTGGGAGGGTGGAGGGCCTGCCCTCACACAAAGGACTGCCACACCCCCTACTGGGACTCTGGCAGACAGGATTGAGCTGAAAGGGAACTTGGTGCATTTCTTAGAGACTCTTTGAAATCACCCCCACTTCAAAGGCACAACTTAGTATAAAACAGGGCCTCTGCCCTACCTCATCAGACACTTGCTGGAGAAGAAACCTGAACCAGAAACTACATCCTGCCAAGAAGAACTGCCTGGCTGCTCAAAGGACTCACCTGTCTGCTTTCTCCAAAGGACTGCTGTCTTGCTGTTGCCCTGCTGCCTTGCTGAACTCTTGTCTGGCTGTGAAAGTGCTCTCCAAGGGCTTGGATAGAGCTTGCCTCCTGTTCCTTGAAGTCTCAGGACCAAAAAGACTTCTTCCTTTCACGTGGACGCTCCGTGCGCCGAAAATTTCGACGCACAGCTTGTTTCGCGGCGAGAAAAACGCCGCACACCGACGCTGATCAACGCGACGCCCTCGGGACGATCGAGACTTCGACGCACAACCTCGCAAGGACAAAGCCGCCCGACTTCCAAGGAGAAATCGACGCGACGCCTACCGTGAGTGCGAAACTTTGACGCACGGCCTCGCAAGGACAACGCCGCCCGACTTCCAAGGAGAAATCGACGCGACGCCTGCCGTGAGACCAAAACTTCGACGCACGGCCTCGCAAGGACAACGCCGCCCGACTTCCAAGGAGAAATCGACGCGACGCCTACCGTGAGATCGAAACTTCGACGCGCAGCCCCGCAGAACGACGCGCAGCCGGAAAATAAGCAGGAGAATCCACGCACAGACCCGGGACATCTGGTAATCTTCGCGACCCACAAAAAGAGACTGTCTGCGCGCCGGAAAACGACGCCCGACTTCCCCGCGTGGAAAAGAACGACGCAAGTCTGTGTGTGCTGAGCGGAAAACGACGCACACACCCCTTTTTCCACGCATCTCTTCTCCTGTGGCCCTCTGAGGAGATTTCCCACCAGAAACCAGGTACTCTGTGCTTGAAAGACACTTTATTGCTTTTTAAAGACTTAAAGACTCTTAATATCACTTTTCAGTGATATCTTTACAAATTCGTATTGCAACTTTGATCGTTTTGACCTACAATTATCCAGATAAATATTCTATATTTTTCTAAACACTGCGTGGTGTATTTTTGTGGTGTTATACTATGGTGTTGTATGATTTATTGCACAAATGCTTTACACATTGCCTTCTAAGTTAAGCCTGACTGCTCGTGCCAAGCTACCGGAGGGTGAGCACAGGCTGATTTTGGATTGTGTGTGACTTACCCTGACTAGAGTGAGGGTTCTTGCTTGGATAGAGGGCAACCTAACTGCCAACCAAAAACCCCATTTCTAACACTACTAGTGGGCCTTCAGCACTCTTTTCACCACTTACTGAAGTAGCCTTTCAAAACATGTCTCACGCCTGCCACTGCAGCCGACAGTGCAGTTTTAAACTGCCATTTCGACCTGGCAAAAAAAAACCTTTGCCAGACCTAAACCTCTCTTTTTAGGGTCGAGCACGCAAGCGATCTAGCCTGTTGTAATCTCTCTGTGGGCATTTAACTACGCCCACTCTTGCACCCTTGCTATTCATTCTTTGTTGTGCTTGTCTTAAATGCAGCATTTTTGTGGGTGCATTTTGTGAAATGTCCCTCCTTTGTGTGCTGGGTTCCCTCCCCAGGCGTTTTAACTAAATGAACATTTTTGCTGGCCATCACACTACATCACACTTCCTCCTGTTACAAGGTGTGATGGCCCCTCCTCTGATTTCGGTTTGCCTTTCATCCCAGCTGCGATCCTTTGTAGACATTCAGGCAGGGAGCAATGCAATAACTCCTGTGCTCACACTCATGGCAGCATTGGTGCTTTGAATCGGCTTGCTTCTGTCAACTGTTTTACTTTTCATTTTCAAGATTTACAACGTTCATAGCTCTAACTCAAGCAAACGCGAGACCCATTGCATTCCAAATGCTTGTTTATTAATGTTTCACAGCTCGTGTATCAGCACAGCGCCGGCTTCACGAATGCCGCACTTCATGTATCGGACGGCATTTACATTTACCAAGTGTTTTGTTTTGTCAGCATGGCGCCCGCTTCACGGATTATTTTATGAGGAGGTAGCGTGTGTGCGGCTGTTTATATGTTAGTGTCCGTTCAGTAGCAGGCATGGATAGACACTGCCAGTAGTTTTGGCCCCCGCAGAGGTTGCTCCAAAACGAAGGACAATGGTGGCTGCCACAGGCAGCAGTGCTCGAATCCAGCACCACTGCAACTTGTTTTCGTAATTATTTGTTAGACTGCATGGTCAAGCTGCATGTGAGGCTCCATCTGCCACCGGCTAAGAGCCAACCTGCTTGTGATTAAGTTTCTGGAGACACATTCTACATTGCTATGAGGACCGCAAACATTGTTTGGAAGCTCTGCGCATTCTTTCTGTTTCTTATGCAGGGCTGAAGCTTCTTTGAAGCTTTGCTCATTTGTTCCTAATAAGTGCTACCGATGTCAGCTCATTTCTGGGTATCAAAATTATTTTTGCAGTTCTCAGCCTTTTCCGATGCCATTACACTTCTGTTCAATATCTCCTACCCACACTGTGCCATCAAGGTGACATGGATATGTTTTTTTCTTGTTTCTGTTGTTGTTTGCAGCTGGTTGCACAAGAAGATTTCTTTATGCTGATCTACAGCCCAGAGTCATCCACCAGGACTGGCAGCAAGTTGCAGTTTCCTTTCAGATGAAGTATGCAGCAGCTGCACCGCGCATTGCATTCTCTTGCGGAACCCCAACCCATCACATTCAAGGAAGTTCCCTACTATATCTTTTAGCTGTGATTCAGTGTCATGTTCACTTGACTTTGAGTGCCCCACTTGTAAGGTCTGAAAACGGGGCAAGTGACGCATATTTCAGTTGCATGGAGTAGTCAGATGGGCATGCTGTCTGAATAAGTAAACACGTTTAAGCATTTTGCTAATCAGACGATGAGCTTTTGCTGTGGCAAATACCTAATTGTTTGCCTCATGGACCTTTGAGAACTTCTTATTGCAAAAATAAAAATGTTTGGCTTTAAGGTTTCTTTCATGCTTCTTCCTGGACCAATATGTGCAATGTATCCTTTATGCTGGAGTTTCTGCATCATCGCTATCAGTATAGGGTGCATCAAGTGGCACCATGCCATCAGTGAGCTCCCACAATCCCTGCCCCTTGGTGCCCCAATTAGCTCTCTTCTCCAGCTCTCACAGTAGGATAACTATTATTATCTATAGCATGACAAGTATTACTTTCCACAGGTCTTTTATGAGCCATCTTTTAGTTGTATCAGCCTCATATAAAGAATACATATCTTTCAGAATAAATAATACATGGCTTATTATTTAGTTGCCTGTCTCTTGCACACATACTCTACCAATCTGTATGCAATCTTTTGGTAAATAGGGTGTTTCAGCCAGAGTATTCCGTTTTTCCCCAGCTCCAGCAGTAGAAATATATACACCTATGCGTTTGCGTATACTCTTTTAAAGAGAATGTTGGGGTTGTCATGCTGTGCAGTGGAACAAACTGAGTCCCGGTGTTTTATTTGGAGCAAATTGTGTTCTGGCGCTTGAGTGACAACAAAGACGCGTCTGTTGCTTATGTTAGGGGCTGGGATCCCTCCTCAGAAAATTAGTAAGACTAACTTTGTATTCTTGACATGCAAACGTTAGTAAATATTTTTGCTAACTAGCACAAATAAAAACACTTTAATCCTTGCATTGCCATCTTCACCTAATCTCCCATTGTATTCCTATTGTTTGCACTAACTGCTTTGGATAGCTTTTTTAGATAAAGACTTTTTTATTTTTTGTGATAGGCTTTGACTCTTTACCCTTCCTCTTTGCATGATGTTTTGCACATTTGCATGCATTATTGATAAAGTTATGCCTGGCAGTCTGGTACTTACATCGGGTTTCAGTTTATAACCCAGACCCAGATTAAGCTGCACCACAGGATAGGCAAGGCTGGACAGGAGACCTCTGCTCATGACATGTGGATACAAGAGCTGTTGTTGAAGCTTTTGAGTGGTTAAAGTTTTTGGGAGAAATTAGAGCATGTTTGTAATTATGCTTTCTTCACTTCCTCTTACATTCAGTAGAGGCATGGGTAGCTTCCAAAGCAAGAGAACCACTTCACAGCAGAGCTAGTGTGACCAAGTGTGATTCTTTCCAGGTATCATATTGATCTCAGATATAAATATGAATATACAGACCTGATGTGGATATGTAAGAATTGTAATTGAATAACAGAAAACGTAGTTTTTTGATATAACATGGTTTGGCAGCATTGATTAAGATGTGAACACCTTAATAGGTAAGGCTACACAAACGCCACTCCGCTTGACAACACTCTATGCCACTCCACGCTTCCGTACACCACTAATCCTGAACAGCAGCCACACTGGTGTACAACATGGCTAAAGCACATTGGCAAAGCCAATAGCTCTCTCGTGTGGGAGAGACCTATTGGCTTTGCAAATGCTTGTTCACATAGAGTGCACCAGCTGAGACAGTCCTGGGAGGTGTGGGCAACCAGTATAGTGTCAGTAGAGTGGTTTGCTGTGGACTCTAGGTAACGGCTCTGCAGGATCATAGACATGGGCAAAAATAATCAGCCCAGGACTCCGTTGATATTTGAACAGAGGAAGTGAAAGAATGGAGCACAAAGAGCACAGTGGTTAAACGGATTCTGTGAGTGAGGTGGACATGCAAGATATTAAGACATCACTACATGGCCTGAAAAAGAGTGTAACCACTATTGATGAAACAATTGATTCCCTCACAGTACTCTTTGATCAGCTAAAGGAAAGAATGTATCAGCAGGCTTAAAAAATAGGCATGCTCTGGATCTCCAAAAGACAAGACATGATGACATTGCAAGACGCTCCCCAGTCCAAGTTGAGGAAAGAGCTGTTGGAGATAAAAGACAAAAATGAATAATCGGGGGCTCGATCAAGGAGGAAAACTCTTCACATCATTTCTGAAACAACAAACATGAGCAAGATGGAAACCTACATCAAGAAAATGCTATCGCTGGAGTGGCCCACGGAAAGTTTTCTTACCACCTTGGGTTCAGAAACCGCAAGCGCTCGACCATTAGAGGTCGACTGAATCTTTGGACTTGATGACGAAGTAAGTGGTCAGAATTGTGTTAGCCCACGGACCACTAATTTTATGATAGACTACAATAAACACCATGAATGACTCAACACCAAATCAAACTCCAAACTGAATCAAGTTTTAAAGCTTTTTTACAATCCCAAAATCAATGTCACAAAAATGGTGCACAGAACTAAATTACTTACGTACATGATAACCATAGGCTGACCGAAAAGTCTGAAAAGATTCAACCTGCTAAACATCAATACAGCTAAATGTTCCAAAAGGATAATGTAGATTAGCAACAATACTATATGAACATTGTTAGCAGATGATGGTGACATCATTGAACATCCAAATACAGATTCAACAAATCAATTTCAGAGCTAATCAGGATTGAGACTTGCATGTGTGGGAATGGGCTAACACATGCTGGTAAAAGCAAAAATAAAAGAAGACAAAAATAATTTGGAAAACATCTAACTAGGACAACTAACTATAAAAATGCTAAGTTACTAACTGGAAAGGAAAACAAGAAACAACATTTAATTACACCTCTCCTCTTAGGACAGCAGCAGGAGTTGATTCATCAAGTGGAGAATTCACCATCTTCTGGCAGTGGTTGGCAGCAGCATCAGAACGGTGCAGAACACGAGCTGCACATAGGACAAATCAGCATTTCAGAATTAGATGGCCTTATTAATACTGAACCACATAACTGTATAAGGCAGTTAAGACTATGATGAGGAAACTCATCAGAAACTCAGAACAGAAATGTGACAGCAGACTTAAGCTGGATTCTGGACAGTATCAAGGCAGAAGGAGAACTGACTTCAAGCAGGATCGAGAGAGGACTGACTTCTGTTCCAAAATAATTCTTCACTAATTAAACTAGCCAAAATCCATTTGATTGGTCCATTCGGTGGGCATACACTTGGCGCTGACGTCAGCATCCAATCATGGTAGATGGCACCACCAATTTCTGCAACAGTCCATGTTTCTACTATGACTTCATACTGTTCTACTAAAACATAAAATGTTCTAAAAATGTGTTACATTCATTTCCCTTCCCATGGCAGACAATAAACTAAACTAATATTTTTTCATATAAACTTCATAAATCTTCTTGTGCAATTCAGCAGCTAGAACAAATATTGCTACATTAATTACATTTGAAACATGTGCTTCCCTACAATACAATGGTACATTCACATTACATTTTCCAGCCAAAAGAAAGGAATTCAGGTTAAAGTTGAAGTTAAACATGAGTAAAATTTTCCATTGCTGCTTGCAAAATGAAGCTTTCAGGCCTAGTTAAGGTAATAAGCCTAGACACATTTAATACATGTATTACTAACAAATTAACCCAAATGCACCCATAAAATCAATTCAAATAACATACGCAAAGCAAATTAATTTAATTAAACATTATTCATGGTATGTCAATACAATTCTAAACGTATTTTCTATTTTCACGTGATGAAAGCTATTTATTTCAATATGTGTGTTTAATTTGAATTCATTTTAATACTCACAATACCTTTTATTTCCACAATTTCTTACTCAGAAATAATACTTTCATGTTAATATTTATGAATAATTCACTCAAAAATAAATGTAGTGTCAGAAATACGACTGGTAGGCACATTATATCAGAACAAACACACAGGCTATTTGGCTGGCTGAAGGATCATCCTCAAACCTTTTGCCTTCAACCTCCTGTTTTCTGCACCTTCGTGTGTTTGCCTTTTGGGACTCGGGCTAATCAGTGATAAAGTGTATGTACTCTTTACTTTAAGCATGGTGAAAATGTATTACACCAAACTGGTCATTTCATTTACTTGTATGTGCCTAGTAAAGTGGTACTGCATGAACTCAGAGCCTGTAGATTAAATGCTACTAGTGGCCCTTCAGCACTGATTGTGCCACCCACTTAAGAAGCCCTTTAAACATGTCACAGGCATGCAATTGCGGAGCCTATGTGTGCAGTTTTAAACCTGCCATGTTGACCTGGCCCACACCTTCCTTTTTAATACACATAAATCACCCCTAAGGCAGGCTCTAGACAGGCCCAAGGGCACGAAGCAGTGTATTTAAAAACTTGGGCATGGGCTTTTAAGTTTTACATGTCGTATTAGTGAAATACACCTATATTCATTTTTCACTACTGTGAGGCCTACCTCTCCCAAAGGATGGCAGTGGGTCCCTTTATTACATTTAATATGTGGTACGTTTCAAGTGGGGGCATATATGAATGTCAAATTTGGTTTCTAAAGATTTGTAATTTAAAGCCTCTATAATGGTAAAGTCAGATTTTAAGATACAATTTTGAAAGTGCCACTTTTAGAATGCTGGCATTTTCTTGTCAGTTGTTCTTTGTTTTGCTCCCAGACAATGAGACAAAGGGGGAGAAGGTGTTGGAAGGATGGGCAATATCTGACTTGACAAGGGGGCAGAGCTGTCGGCTATCACACTAGCACATTACAAAGGAATGCTGTGCTGCTCTGCTGTCAGAAGATCTGCTGTTCCGCTTGCTGAAAAGGAAAACTGGACTTCCACCCTGAAGTCACTCCAAGTGTCAGCTGACTGGCTTCCTGTTTTGAGTTACATGAAAATAAAAAGCTCCAGAGGCCTCTCTGCCACCATCCAACTGACCTGTTGCCTGGATCTGCAACTGGACGTACATGAGCCATGCTTGAATCTGTTGGAGTGAGATCTTGATTCTCAAGAGGTGTCCCTTGGGTCCTGCTCCCTTGGTGTGGCATCAGTTGAGCTCCCCCTTTCAAAGAAAGGACAAATCCTGAAGCTTTGGGCTCTTTCAGCCAAACAATAAAATGCATTTGTTAAGTGAGTGGCTGGTTCACTCAAAGCATCCCAGCCCTCAAAGTGAAGACTGATACCATACAGCATCATCAAGAAATGAGTCTGCATTAAATACCCACGTTTTTAGCATTCCTTGAAATATGTCAACTGAATGAGTCCTGTGAAGCTTGTGTCACAAGGCATTTCAAATCGTGGCCATAGGAACCATGTAGGAGTTGCCTCCATGACAGGCTTTAAGGAATTTCAGAATCCACATCAGGCAGAGGTTGTTAGACCTCAGGACTCTCTCTTGTTTGTTCAGACCCACTTTTTGCTACCACAAATGGACCTGTTTGTACACAGATCTTGGCACCCTTTTGACCACAACCCCGAAGCTCCTGTGAACCTGCCTTTTTGCCCCACAGCATCCACTGGCGCTCCAACATCGTTAGCCCCTGATGACCGTCAACACAAAGCTTCAGCGTCTGTGATGCCCAACAGAGTCTTCACGATACAGCAAATACCATCTGTGACACCGGGCCTGCTCATCTGTGATGGTCTCCCGGTCACTCACTGCCTCCTTACTGCTAACTGGACTTTCGTGCCAGACTTTGGAAGATAACTTTTTCAGTGAGACTAACCTGATTCCTGTATCTGGGCTGTGATCCATCGTGGTTGATTTGAACTTGTGACTTTCACCCAGTCTTGCATGACAGATAGCTGTAAGTTGTGTTTATGCTTGTTGGAGCTTTACTTTTCTGAAATCTTAAAAATTTAAATTCTCTGGTTCTACTTATCAGAATGTTGCCATTTTGATGTCCAACAGTTTATTAAATTTTACTCTATATTCCTAAATTGATGTGTGATTTTTCTTGTGTTATGTTTTCACTGTTTTACTTTCTGAAGTTCTGAAAAAATACTTTAGACATTGCCTCTAAGTTAAGCCTGGCTGTTTTTGTTCAAAGCTACCAGAGGGTTAAGCACCGATTAATTTGCGGTTTTCTTGTATTTAACTCTGACAAGAAATGTGTTTGCTGCTTGAATAGAGTTTCACCCCCCACAACTAGTAAATTTCCAGCATAATCCAAACATGAAAATATATGAGAATGACACAGAGTAGACAGACCTAATTATTCAACATAATTAAATAATGCCTGTAAAGCCAGCCATGTTCTAGCATATCTTGACATTCACGTAGGCATATTGCGGGTAATACACCTGAATCTTAATAGAGAACAAGGGTTCACATCTTGCTGCATTGAGCATAGACTCTCTACCTCCTAGTCAAACTGTGCAAAGGAATCCAGATGCCTGCTTTTTATGAATATTGGCTGCTAAAGAAGACATCTACCTCAATAAGGAATGTGTACTTAGTCATCCTTCCATCACTCATTTTCTTTCAGAAGTTAACAGACAAGCTGCAACATATCCCACGAGTGTTGCACCTATAGGGTGATGATTTCAATGTTGTCATAGATTCCCAAATAAAAAGAACATCTAATACTACCTACTCAATGGCACTAGTGACTAAAGCACTAAAGCAAATATTAACACAGCTCCAACTTATAGATATATGTCAGCATCAAAACCCCTTGGGTCACACATATGTATGTTGATCACCGGTACACACTATTCTATCCCATTTAGACTATTGGCTTCCCTTAAAGGACACTGGCATGTGAACAACAGATCTTAAAATTTTAACCTAGATGCTCTCTGGTCATGCACTGGTCCTACTGCCACTAGCAATTCCCACAGAGTACAGCAGATGGCCTTTCCCCTCAGGTACCCTGCTTGGTCCGGTTTTCTGACATGACCTAATTGTAGATTTGTACTATGTGGTAACTGTTGTGCACATGGTTGTAGGTAACCAAGGAATCTGACAAACTTGGAAGAACTCTTCAGAGAGAATAGATCTTTACGAGAAGGGACTTCTCATCCTGAGATAGAGGTAAAGAGAGGTTTTGATAACCCTAGTGCCAAATTCACCCAAGTCCCTAACCCAGCCAGCTGATCGCAGGTAGATTTGAGAACAGATATCTCATGGTCAATTGGAGGTGGGAATTCAGAATATGTAGAAATTCATTTAACTTATGAGAATTACTCTTTGTGTGTTCAAGGTTAAACTGCATCTACCCTATTGGAAATCGCACCACACCTGTAGCTCAAGCCCCCCTTTCCTAGTTCTAATCTATCTTCCTTGCTGGCATAATTTTGGTTAGGAATACAGAGTTTCGTCCATATTATCTCCCCAATGCCAGATCATAGACACAGAGGTAAGTGATGTCTGATCTGATATTCACAAGCTATTAACAGTATGTGGAATTACAGAATTTCACATTTCAGATACTGTTGCTACAAAAGCCCAAACTATCCTCAGGGTATTTGAGAGGTTTTGAGAATCACTCTAACAATCAACAAATATAACCTCACCATATAATATTTGTATCTGTCATAGGGAAGTGGCTATATCATTGGTTAACTAGTGGCCATTGAAAATACCTAGCAAACCCATAACCACAATCCATAGCATGGCTAGGGGCAAAGCACTTGGCAGTGATAGACTAACTGTTGGATTTTATTAAGAATATGCAACACTTCCTGCCCCACACCTCATTAAGTTGGATTAGGAAGTATTTGATGTGGAGCAAATCCCTGGCACTTTGCAGGAAACACTACTGATCACTCTTCTTAAGTTATGTAAATGCCTTCCCAATTGCAATTCCTACAGACCATTGTCTTTAATAATATGGACAATAAAGTGTTACCTAAACCTCTGGCCAGTAGACTGCGTCCTCTCATGTCCACTGTTGTGCTAACTGAACAATTGGGTTTTGTGCCAGGAATAACTACAATTTACAACCTGTGTATGGTCTTTGCCCTCCTGCAGCAATTGAATCCTAAAATACTGCAGTATTTTTAGATGCTCCTAAAGCATTTCATTCTTTAGAGTGGTCACACTTGTTTTGAACTCTCAATAGAATAGGTTTCAATCCTGTGTTTATAAAATGGCCGAAATCACTACATGCCCTTCCAACAGTGGTAATTGGTAATTTGGACAATATTAGGCTCTCCTAACCCGTTAGTATTCAACACAGCACAAGATATGGATGCTTCATGTCCCTATTGCTATGGGTGGGCAAACCACTGAAATCTTGAGTCTGGAGCCTAGCGCTGGCACACCTGGAGGTACTGTTATTAGAATCACAAGTCTATAACAAGCCAAGGTTTTATGTGACTTTTCTGTCTGCCTCCTGCTACCCAGGATGTGGCATTACAGCCAGAACTTCTGACTGTGGAAATGGGAAAGTAGATTTGAGCCTTGGTGTTGGCTTAACATCCTGTGATTATGGGCAAATCACTTAGGGCCCGATGTCTGACCTTTTGTTTTGCGACACACAATTTGCGATCCATTTGCGAATTGCAAACTGCGATTTGCAAAACAAAATGCACAATAGTGTGAACCACACTTTTCACGATTCCCAAATAGGTCGCAATCAACCTGCCTCATTAATATTCATGAAGTAGGTCGCAATTTGTGACCCATTTCGGAATGGCCGCACTCACAGGGATGGTGGCCTGCTGGGCTCAGCACACCACCATGTCTGTGACTGCTTTTCAATCAAGCAGCTTTTTTTTTTAATGCAGCCCATTTTCCTTAAAGGAAAACAGAATGCATTTCAAAAAGAACAATGAAAAGTTTTCATTTCATTTTTTCTGAGTAGGCAATGGTTCGTGGGGCAAAGAGTGCTCTAAAAAGATATTTTTGCATGCATTCACAAAGGGTCCCGTGGGGACCCTTTCCCATTTGAAGATGGGTGAACACCAATTTCAAATTGGTGTTAACTGTAATTGTTTTGCAACCATATTCACGGTCACAAAACAATCCTACATACCACTGCAACTCGCTATTAGGAAGGGATGCCCTCCGGACACCCCCTTCATAATTGCGAGTCGCAATCCCTATTTTGCGAGTCAGTAACTGCATACTGACTTGCAAAAGAATGATGGTACATCGCACCTGGCCATTTTGCTGTTGCAAATAGAGATTTTTGCCTTTTGCGACAGTAAAAAGGCATCGTACATCGGGCCCTTAAACACCCCATGCTTATGAACAATGCACGTGACCTTGTGTAAAGCTAGTGCTCAATAACCTTGGTGGAGTTTCTGCTATATTTTAATAGGAAGTTTATTTACACGCCGCTGCCAGCCAAATAGTACAATATCTCTGCTGTTTACCCAGTGGACAGCAAAATAGTATATAATGTCTGCTGTTTAGCCAACCAAAGATTAAATAGTGGGGATGTTTACAATTTGACCAGTGTTTGGATAAATAGTGTGAAGGAGGTCTTTATTTAGCCAGCCATAATGAAAAAACTGACTTCAGGCAATGGTAGTGTGGTGGCCATCTTGTAAAGTGGATGCAACGTGTGTAGTAGTTGAAAGTAAGTGCATATACATATGGACAATAGTTTATAAAATGGGAAATGCATAAATTAAGTGAAGTTATTTACCGATGAAAATAACGTAAAATCAAGTTTGAATAAAACATTTATGTTATTTTGTCATTCAATTAAGACATGTAGAAATCAAACAGAACCTTCAGGATATGGCACACATATATTTTGCGCTTGAATCGGGAAGTATTTGGCTGTCAGTAAAGAATATTGAGTATGGTTTTAAAGCATTTCACATAAATGTTTTATTCACTCATGGGCATGCATTTTCAGAGCTGGGCTATTGTGGGGCTTCTTGTGGAAGGTCTTGTTCTAGCCTTGGGCTTCTGCTTACGGGGATTGTTCTTGTTTAGTATTTCAGGTCTGGCAACACAGCAGTAGTCAAAAAGCAGCTGCAGATAGGTGGTATCTGTGCTCCAGAGAGAGGGGCACACAAAGCAGGTAATTGGTTTTTGGGGGCACAGTACTTTGGGGGCACTTGCAGGAGTTACTTTGAATGAAAATCTGCAATGGGGAAGTAAAAGCAGAGGACAGGTAAATAATGAATCTGGGTAACTCACAGGAGCAGTTCACTCTGGTGCCTGTGAATAAACACACTTTTTCATATTATTCATTCAGAAGAGTAGGTCATAAGGATTAGGAACAGGCAGATAAGGGTACAACATAAACTAGGGAAGCTGAATCGGGGGGGGCTGATGGACGAGGTTTAGGGTGGGAATGATGAAAAGGTCCAGGGCCGGGAGCCTGTGGAACAGGAGACCCAGGATCAAACCAACTAGGGGCAGGAAAAATTAGAGTAATGACCAATAAAACCAGGAAGTACATGGCTAGGAAGTTGTTAGACTAGCATTAACTGGAGGTCAAGAAACATCATAACAAGGAAAGGCTAGGATAATCAGTGACAGGACAGGTTATTGTGGAGCCATGCTGGCAAAGGGCAGGGGAATGAGGGCCAGAAGTATAAGGGCTAGATTGAACAGGACCTAAAATATCAGGGTCTGAAGGGCAATGGGCACTCTGTCCAGGTTACTAGGACTAGCAGGACAGGGATTAGGAACACCGAGGGGACAGTACGAAGGGCTCCTAGAAGACCAGAGTAGGAGGATTAAATAAAGTAAGAGGATCATGTAGGAAACTGGCCCTTGTTGCAGTTAACCCTCTCACTTTTTTGCCTCATATTGATGCTGACTTGACTGAAACCGCACCATTGTTTCCACAATCGCACACCTCAGGCACACAGATAAGTCCCTTGTAAAAAGTACACATGATACCAAGGGCCCTGTGACCAGGGAAGGTCTCCAAGGGCTGCAGCATGTATTATGCCACCCTGGGGGACCCCTCACCAAGCACATGCACACTGCCTTTGCAGCTTGTGTGTGCTGGTGGGGAGAAAAAGGCAAAGACAACATGGCACCCCTCTCAGAGTGCCATGCCCACAAACCACTGCCTGTGGCAATGGTAAGACACCCCTCTAGCAGACCTTACAGCCCTAAGGGAGGGTGCACTATACCATTGGTGAGTGTATAGCTACATGAGCAATATGCCCCTACAGTGTCTAAGTTAATTCTTAGCCATTGTAAGTGCAGTGTAGCCATATTGAGTATATGGTCTAGGAGTTTGTCATTACGAACTCCAAAGCTCCATAATGGCTTCACTGAATACTGGGAAGTTTAGTATCAAACTTCTCACCACAATAAACCCACACTGATGCCAGTGTGGGATTTATTGAAAAATGAACCCAGAGGGCATCTTAGAGGTGCCTCCTGTATGTTAGCCAAACTGCTAGTGCAGGACTGACCAGTCTGTGCCAGTCTGCCACTTTCAGACAAGTTTCTGACCACATGGGGTGAGAGCCTTTGTGCTCTCTGTGGCCAGAAAAAAAAACAGTCCCCTGAAGGAACTGTAACACCTAGTGGTGAGCCTCAAAGGCTCAACTCTCGTGTTACAGTGCCTCAGGGCACTCCAGCTAGTGGAGATGCTCCCCCTCTGGACAAAGCCCCACTTTTGACGGCAAGTCCGGTGGGAAAATTAGGGAAAACAGGGAGGAGTGACCACCCCTAAGGTATTCCGAGCTGACATGATACCCTCCCTGCAGAATCCTCCATCTTAGTTTGGAGGACAGGGACCAACAGGGTTAGGTTTGCGTCTCCCTCCCCAAAGGGAGTGGACACAAGAAGGGTGTAGCCACCCTCCACAAAGGAAGTAGCCATTGGCTACTCCCCTCTGACCCCTGTAATGCCCATAAGTATAGGATTTAAGGGCCCCCATGAACCAAGATCATCATATTCCTGGTGACCTCACAAGAAGAAGAAGGACTGCCTAGCTGAAACGCCAGCAGAAAAGAAGGACAACACAAACTGACTTGGCCTGTCTCCTGCTTCAGAGAACCTGCACAAAGAAAGCAAGACATCCAGCAGGACCAACTACCTCTGCCAAGCTACAGAGGACTGACCTGCATCACAGAGGACCAGGAACTCCCAAGGACAGCGGCCCTGTCCACAACAAACTTTCCAACAAGGGACTCCAGAGCCTTCCCAGATGTGTGAGTCCTGACCACCCTACACCCGATGCCTCCGGCCCGTGTCCAGGTGGCCCAGCCAGCTAGAGAAAGTCCCCAGGCAATTGTGAGCAAGTGCGCACCCTGGGTGGACCTCTCCTACCCTCCACGGTGACACCTGCAGCGGGAATCCCAAGGACCCCCCTGACAGTGAAGCTCTGGATGAAGATAACAGATGCCTAAAAAGACCACTACACCTGCAGTTCCCAAGCCTTGGAAAATCCAACCTCCTGTGCAGCTTCATTATGCAGCTGGCCCTCCTCATCCTCCAGCCCATGGTCAGTCCAAACTGACCCCCTGGGCCTCGCCTGCAACGTCTGAGTGACCCTCGGGGTGCCCTTATAGACCAGCATTGGGATTCTGATGTCCTGTTTGCACCCTGCACCCGGACGCCCCTGTACATCTGAGGATGTGTGTTTGGTGCCTACTTGTGGCCCCCCAGTACTCCTCTAATCCCCCCTGGCCTGCCCTCTGAGCTGCTGGTACTTACCTGCAAGGCAGGCCTAATTCTGAGCACCCCCTGTCTCCATAGGCACCCACGTTAAACTTGCTCCTTTTTTACCTCTGCACCCAGATGCCAGTGTTGCTGGTGGTGGGAGTTTGGGGTTAATTTGAACCCCGAACAGTGGACTTCCTAAAACCCAGAAACTGGAACTATAGGTTTTGTTCTTACTGGCAAATCAAACTAACTTTTCTTACCCCCAGGAATTGTTACAAAAATTGCCCTGTGTCGCTTTTCAAACAGATTATTGCCTATTTCTCTGAAACTGTATGATTTGCATTTCTAATTCAAAGTACTATTGATATATATGTAATCTGCTCATTTATGAATGTACTTACCTGCAACTTGAAACTTGTGGTTCTAGAAATAAATTAAGAAAATATATGTTTGCCGTATAAAAACCATTGGTCTGGAGTTAAGTCATTGAGGGGGTCATTCCGACCCCGGCGGTCAAGGACCGCCGGGGTCGGCGGGAGCACCGCCAACAGGCTGGCGGTGCTCCGCAGGGCATTCTGACCGCGGCGGTTTGGCCGCGGTCAGAACAGGAAAACCGGCGGTCTCCCGCCGGTTTTCCGCTGCCCTCAGGAATCCTCCATGGCGGCGCAGCTTGCTGCGCCGCCATGGGGATTCCGACACCCCATACCGCCATCCTGTTCCTGGCGGTTCGCCCGCCAGGAACAGGATGGCGGTATGGGGTGTCGTGGGGCCCCCGTAAGAGGGCCCCACAAAGAATTTCAGTGTCTGCTTAGCAGACACTGAAATTCGCTACGGGTGCCACTGCACCCGTCGCACCTTCCCACTCCGCCGGCTCCATTCGGAGCCGGCTTCCTCGTGGGAAGGGGTTTCCCGCTGGGATGGCGGACGGCCTTCTGGCGGTCGCCCGCCAGCCCAGCGGGAAACACAGAATCACTGCGGCGGTCTTCAAACCGCGGAGCGGTGTTCTGTTGGGGGAACTCTGGCGGGCGGCCTCCGCCGCCCGCCAGAGTTAGAATGACCCCCTGAGTGTGTGCTTCTTCTATTGTCTGTGTGTCTACAACAAATGCTTTGCACGACGCTGTGATAAGCCTAACTGCTCAATCACACTACCACAAAAGAGAGCATTAGTATTATCTACTTTAGCCTCTGTTAAGCCTCTGGGGAACCCCAGGATTCTGAGCATACTATATCTCATTTTAATATAGTATATAGAGAGCCAGCTTCCCACAGATCATGACCAGGAAAACCGGAAACAGGGCTAATATCATAATGATCAGGACCAAGGGGACTAGGGCTCAGAATGCCAAGTGGAGCACAGCAATCATTACAACTAGCAGCACGAGGGTGAAGAGTATTTGAGGTAGGAAGGTTAACCAGCATCTGGGAGACCAAGTGGTATGCACAGTGGTGGGTAGGAGGACCCTGAACAAAATTACCAGGTTCAGGAGGACCCTGACATGGAGAACCTGGATCTAGGGGACCTGGATCTATGAATGCAGTACAGTAAGACTAAACAGACAAGGAACAGATCCAGGAGAACAAGGACAACCCAAACCAGGAAGACAAAGACTAAGATTGCTAGAACATGAGAATTAAGATCGACCAGGGCCTGTGGTACAAGGGTAGGACAGTGACAGTGAGGAAGGCCAAAACAAGATGACTAGAACTAGAAGGACCAAAAAGGAAAAGGGCCAGATAGACTAAGACTGGAGGAACCAGGAAGGGCATTGATGGCAAAAAGTCAAAGTTTATGATAATAAGAACAATAGGACAAAAAAGGACCATGATGGTCAGTACCGAGACCAAGATAGCAGGTGGGTCAGGTCCAGGAGAACTAGGCCCAGGACAACCTAGACTATAAGGAACTGCACCAAGAGGATCAGGGATAACGGACACAGAATCTAGAGACAAACGAGGGTCATGAAAAACAAGCATAGCATGACTTTGGCCAGGAGTGCCAGGTAGCTGATACCAGGAACACAAGCAGCCAGAGGCAGAAGGAAAGGTTCTAAGAGGATCAGAAAACAAAGGACCTAGGCGATTAGAAGATCAGGGCAAAGAAATCAGGACCATGAGTACCAGGACCAGGATGAGGAGGAAAAGGAGGATCGGGACCAGGGACATCAGGACCCGGATGGAGGTCCTGGCCACAGGGCAAGAAACAGGATGGGCAGGAAGATAAGCAACACAATGACCAGACCCAGGAGACCCATATAAATGAGTACTATGATGAATTTGTGTTGCAGCATGAGGACAAGCAGCAGGATGACCAGAGCCAGGCAAATCAGGACCAGATCCAGGAAGACAAGATGCAAGACCTGGGGCCAGAATAAGCAAGGAAGACAAGGAGTCAGTACCAAAAATACCAGGAGGACCAGGACCAGAGCAAGTAGGATTTGAAGAATTAGCACCAACAGGACCAGAAACGGCCCTAGGAGTGCCAAGGGGACCACAACCACTGGAGCAGGGCATAGAGTACCACGTACAACAGAAAGACCAGGACCTGGGGTAGCAGGACTAGGGTGAGGGAGATCAGGAGAACAGCTAGAGGAAGGAAGACTAAGGGGTACTTGGTCTGGATGTCCAGGAGCACTAGGGCCTAAATGATGCAGCTCAGAAGGACCTAAAGAAGGAGAACCAAAAGGGCCCAGACCATTGGGTGCAGTGCCAGAAGGACCATGAGGACAAGGTACAGTGCCAGGAAAACCAGGATGATCCAAAGCAGGAAGACAAGAACTGAGACTTCAAGGCCTAGGAGGCCCAGGACACAAGAGGACAGGTAGACCGAGGGGACCAGCAGGACTAGGAACTGAGTTAATGGGAATAAGATGAGTGGGGTGGGAACAATCAGAAGAACTAGGTCAAATGAATGAGGGTCAAGAGGATCAGGAGTGAAAAGAAAGAGCTAAGAGAATGGGGCCTGAAAGGACCAGGATGGTCAGAAGGATCAGAATCAAGGGGAGTGGGCACACAAAGACCTAAACGAGGAGGAGCAGAAACAAAAGGATCAAGTCTAGTGGGCACAAAACCAGGAAGAGAAAATCAACTGTGCGAGCCAAGAATAAGAAGACCATCACCTGAACAATAAAGAGGAGATGGCCAGGCAAACAGAGGCAACTAGACAAGAGCTAAGAGGACCAGCTTAATGAGGACCAGTGAGACACCAGAAAAGGGGAAAAGGAAGCTCAATTCACAAAGACACATAGTATCAGGACTTGGCATGTAAGGACAAGCAGGACCAGCAAGAGGAGGAAAACGACGGCTAGTACAAAAAAAGACCAGGTTGACAGGAGCCATGATGGCAAACTGGGTGGGTGAAAACAGCTAAGAAAAGGATGAGCTGAGCACAAAAGATCGGGATAAAGTAGATAAGTTCGTCCAAGATGTCAATGATCAGGAGGACCAGGGCCAAGAGTATCATGAAATGTTGGAGGAGGACCCAGAGAACTAGTCCGGTCAGGTGTAGGTGGACCAGGGCCATTAGGACCAGGACCGGATGGGGGAGGAGGATCAGCGCTAGGAGGACAAGAAAGGTCAGAACCAAGGGACCAGGACATGAAGTTCCAAATATAGCAGGAAGACTTGCAACTGAGGTATTGGAACCAGGCTGGGGAGGACAAGGAAAATCTGTTTAATCTGTTGCAGAGTGCTCTTATAATTCTACTAGATTTTTAAATTGGTCTTGAACAAATTAATGATATACGAGATTTAAGACCCCTGCCATTCTGGGTGTGCCTATGTAGTCCCCCTGAGTTGAAATCACATTGAATTGAACTAACAGAGGTCATGGCTATGCCTAATTCACGGTCTATCAAATGGCTTAGTCACTTAGAATCTACTTTTCAAGCAGTATAAATGAGTGCATAATGGACCACTCCATCTTCTATAACCAGTAATCATCTGTTAAATCAGCATTCTGGTCCTACACTGCAAAGGTGTATAAGTAAAAGTAGTATAGGATCTCTGACGTCATATGTTTTTCACTATAAATGTAATGCAGCCTTTGAACCATATCTTCCACTGTTTTTTTTTGCCATTGGTGCAAAACCCATTGTAGAAAATGGCTTATACCCTTTTGCAATGATTTAGGACTCAGAAGCTATTTATCAGCCTCTAGGGTACTAAGATCAACACAGACGGGCTTATTGAATTTGCTTTGAACAGGTACTTACATACAGTGTGGTTAATAAGAAAATTAGCTGGGAGATAACCCTAACCATCTACTCCCTGGTAATGTTTTAGTATTTTAGCTCAATAGTATGTGAGTATAATTGTAGGTCAATTAAAATTCTGTAAATCCACAAATTGTTATTTGATTTTAGGTAGGTTTCAATACCTTAGTTGTCTAGCTTAATTGATCTACACCTCTGGGTTTTTAGATGACTGTGACTGTCATGAGTAAGTTTTAGCAAGGAACTGCTGATATTGTATTCGCACATTGCACTTTATGGGTTTATTTGCAGGGAGATTGCGCCACCAATGCGTAAAAACTTTTAACACATTGGTGTGGCAGTCACTACTCCATATTTACAATGTGATGCATCTAGCTTGCTTTATCACTTTTATTTGTCCTTCGTCGAAAGGTTCCTGTGCCTGTTCTTGGTGCGTCACATAAGTATTAATGTATGCAAGGTAGTCGTCCCTGTGTAAGTTTTACAGCAAAACCGACTAATGGATATTTACAAGAAAGATGAAAAATGATGTATTGGATGGAAGTTCACCGCAGTGTACAAATGTGTCAAAATTCCTGTGCATCGGTAACCAAAGCATAGGAAATGATGCATTGGCATTATAACATAAAGAGAACACAGACAGAAAGGTCTGGTAAGCTCAAGAACACAATGGAGCTCCTCATGTTGCAACTGGGAGTGGCACTGAGAAGGCCACAATTCCCACCACCCCAACCACATGAACCTCTACCCACCCCATCACCCCAATGGCAGGACAGGAGAACAGGAGAAGGAAGCATGTATAGCCTCCTGTATAGCAGTGGGTTAGCCTCCTTGACCTAAGGTAGGATGAGGTTATCACCCACTACCAGTTACAAAGGCGGTCAGTTGTCCAATTGCTGCATCAAATAGCACCTAGGCTTCAAACAACAACTGGCGGGGTCACCAACATCCCGCCACAGACGAGGCTCATGTCTGTGCCCCTCACGTTGACTTTGGGGTATTTCCAGATCACCACAGCCAGAGTGGCTGATATCTCCCAGCCACCTTTCTCACTTTCCTTCATAATGTCCTGGATGACATCATCTCCTTAACACTGCAGTACCTCCTCTTCTCCAACACACACCAAATGCAGCTGGAGACAAAACAAGGATTCTATGCCATTGCCGGCTTCCACATGTGCAGGGTGCCATGGACTGCGCACATGTGCAACTTGTTCCTCCAGCAGCTACAACACACGTATATTGGAACAGGAAACACTGACACTCCATAAATGTCCAGGCCATCATTGATCATCATGGCCTTTTTACCCAACGTCCTGGCCAAATATACTGGGAGTGTGCTTGATGCATACATCTTTCGCCACTCCATCATCAATGAGAGATTTCAGATTGGCCAATATGGGAATGGCCTACAGGTTGATAAATACATATGAACTACAGGATGATCCAACAACAGCAAATGTGGAATGACCCAATTAGCACATCTGTGTGTGCTAACTGACACAGCTCCTCATTTCTAACATTTTTGAGAAGGACAGAGCTGCAGGGCCTTTTGCTGCACTACCTAGCCTACAAAATAAAGGGCAGGAATGCACTGCATTAATGACATAGAGCATTCCTGTCTTTCCTGCATGTGCATGGCCTTGTAAATATGGGCCTATAGCCTGCCTTGCCGGTGTACAGCAAAAGGTGACACACCTGCGGTGCAAGAGACTTGTAAATATGCCTCCAAATGTATATGTGACAAGTCATTCAAAGCCACTGTATCAGTTTGCCAAAAGTGCGTTGACTGGCTCATCTTCCTTAGCCTTTTCAGCAGGTGTAGATAGTGAGCCCGTTTGCAAATCCACAGACCGAGGCACAGCAAAAATACAACAGAAGGCTGCCCAAAACCAAGGGTATAGTTGAAAAGACATTTGATCCACTGAAGTCACATTTCAGGTGCCTCGATATGTCAGGGGGCCGGCTGCTGTACTCACCACAAACACTATGTTAAATAATACTGGTGTGATGTATCCTGCACAATATTTGTGTACGGACAAATGTCCCATGGGACCAGGGCCAGGAAGTGCATGAACCAAAGAGAGAGGAAGACACAAATCAGGAGGACAGAGCTGAAAATGTCAGAACTGTAGCTGGAACACAGAGAAGGAACAACATAGTCCACAATTTCTTTGTCTGACTAATCCTGTGTGAAAGGAACATATGCCATTTCCTAATTCATAGGCAACAGAGTTTGTAAATGTATTAATAAACATTGTTGAGAACATGTGTATGGAATGACATTTAACACTTACTGTAGACATTAGAAACATCAATATCACAACTATGTTAAACTAGACAATCATAAATGTAGGTACTAATGTGTATGACACATGAAATATCAAAATCATGTGGTCAAAAACGTGTGCATATGAGCAATATGTGCCAAATTCATTTGTGTGGAAGAAGCACAACAAACAAAGGTGGCACTGTGCAATATTGAACACATGTCCTACGTATGTGTGGTGCAAATGAGCACTGACTGTCAGACCCCTCATCACAATCCAGACAATGTGGACATGGCATCAGTCTGTAAAGACTGCAGGGCTTTTGAACAAGCCCCTGTGCACCTCCTGACCATCACCTTTAGTGGCGGTCTGGCAGCACTCACTGCAGGGGCATATCTACAAGGCCACGTAAAGTCACTCAGTGTGGCTATTCATGGCCTTGTAGATATGAGGCAATGTAGTTCAACTCACTGTGTTGCCTACCACTGCAATAGCAAAGCATGCCATGGGTATTACAGTTGGTTTCCACATGAAGCACCCATGGTATTTTACACATTCCTAGATATACAAGATTTCAAGGCCTGGGATTGTGTCAGAGGCCTATGCTGGCCCAGGGGAGGAGGAAGGGAGGTGTAACAAGGATGAATACCTTAATTCATCCTTGTGTTAACTATTGGTAAGTGTGCTGCATTTTATCACACACACATAGAAAAATGAATGTGCCTCCTTTGTGTGCTCATATGCAGGAAGGTGTCCTTCCTGCAGGAAGGTGTCCTTCCTTCTCAATTACAAGCATCTCTGCTATGCAGACAGCCTTTCACCATGGTGCAAGTGTGTCTGCATTGATGCTTTGCAGACCATTGTGCTGCAGTGCAGGTGAAAAGTACAAGGAATGCATCATACATCACAGGTATAGCTCATTCCTGCCTTTTACATTTGATGCAGGGCAGTAACCATAATTTTGTTGCTGGCCTGCACAAAAAGCATGTAAATGTGGGCCATTGTCTGTAATGCAGACAGAAAGTAGGATCGCCTAATATGGCCACATTCATGTATGATATTAAAGAAACAATGTTCATAGGTGGACTACATATGTAAACCAATAAATGCACTGCATGCAGAGGCCTCCATTAAGGCTTGTATAATCCATCTAGAAAATATACAATATATTGTCATGATATGTTAAGAATACATCAAATCTGTGTATGTCACAGCAATATATTGCCTGTCCTAGTGTCCACAACATTGGGCTTATTTACCAGGCCCCTGCACCACCGGAGCACCACTTTTTTTGACACATTGGTGGCACACAGTGCAGACCCATAACTATAAGACAACGCAAAGCCACCGTGCATGGCTTTACATGGCATTTCTGTGAGTGTTCACACTCAATACCCATGTTTTTTTTACACTGACACAGATTTACAACATATAGTTTAAATCTGGGGCAGAGCCAAAAACCTACACCTCCCCAGAGCAGACATAACAAGGAGAATTATTTACATTTTTCCTCATTATTTATTCTTTCCACATGTGCTTCATTCAGCAGCACACATAGAACGAGGTAAATGCCTCTTGTGATTGTTGTTTTGCAGGAAGGTGTGGCTCCCTGCACAAAAACAATTGTGCCAGCAACACAGACACCCATGCAGCATGGTGCAAGGGTGCCTGAGTTACCGCTCAGCTGCAATTTCTTTTCTGGTGCTGGCTGAAAGGATAGGAATGCATCCTATCTTGTAGATACAGTGCATTCCTGTCCTTTCCATTTGGCATAGGGCAGTGTAGCTAAACAGTTTGCAGCACTGCCCTACACATTTACAATATTTGTAAACAATGCTCCATGAATGAATGGAGTCACACATATGCCCAAAGTCAAGATGCGCATACAACACAGGCCTTCTTTAAAAAATTTGACTCTTCATTAGGAAAAGTGATCCTTATTCCCAAAAAAATAATACCTTAGTAGAAATAGTGATGCTTCCACCATAGAAAACGTGACACATGCACCCAGGCAGCGATGTACTGGCTCAGCCATGCTGCAAACCAGGAAGTACGAAGTCTCTTTCACTTTCACTTCAGAGTGTTTGTCTCTGTGTGGCTGTTGGAGGTATTTGGTGTGTGCTCTGTGAAAGTGGTGTTTTTTTGGTCCTTCTGTGCTTTCTGCTGTCCTTGTTCTTTAAGTTCACTGTAATTTGTTTCTTAAAATTATATACTCTCCAGTATTGTATTTTAGGGTGTAGCCATTTAGGGGTTTTGTAGTTGTTGGGTTAAGGGCAAGGGGAAGATTGTTGTTTGTTGTAGGTTTAGAGTGTTTTTTGGATATGTCCGTAAGGGCCAGAGCCAAAAACATGTCCGAGGGGAAGTTTGGAGGCCTGCTGTGGTTGCTGGTCCACTACTTGCCTAACATGATAGGCACTGAAGGCCACATCAGAAAAGGATACCTAACTCAAGAGAGGCAACACTGTTGAGCCAAGCTCCAGTACCAGGTGACTCAGATCTTCAGCATACAGTGGAGCATCCCCCAACTTAAACATCGCTGGTCAGACATCGTCAGCCAAGACAGGGATCTCCTTGATCACCTGGGGATCGAAGTTGGTGGACCTACCAGTAAGTTCAAACATCGCCTCATTT
The DNA here is from genome assembly GCF_031143425.1 of Pleurodeles waltl. Lineage (NCBI taxonomy): Eukaryota > Metazoa > Chordata > Amphibia > Caudata > Salamandridae > Pleurodeles > Pleurodeles waltl. The sequence continues at coordinate 295,024,021 of NC_090445.1, read as the reverse complement.
AGTAGCTGCTCGCTTCTGAGAACCATGAATAGATTTGAGGACTACATGTACAGTTTTTGTCGCAGGACAGCGGTGCAAGCATTTATGCTGCGAAGCCCTGCATAAAAAATAAACATACCAGGAATTTTTCTAATATGTTGGATGTGAAGCTTTAGGGGTTTATTTACAAGTGGCTTGTGCTGCTTGTGCATCACTTTTTATGACGCATCAGCGGCTCAGGCTGCATACCCATAGCTACAAGGCCACACAAAGCCATTTTGTACAGTTTTAAACTGCCTATTCGACCTGGCAAGTGTACCTACTTGCCAGGCCCAAACCTTCCCTTTTTATAAATGTAAGGCACCCCTAAGGTAGACCCTAGGTAGCCCCATGGGCAGGGTGCAGTGTATGTAAAAGGTAGGACATGTGCTGATGTGTTTCTCCACGTCTTAACAGTGAAATGCTGCCAAATTCGGTTTTTACTGTTGCAAGGCCTATCTCTCTCATAAGTGAACATGAGGGCTATCTTTAAATAACTTTTAGTGCAGTTTCCCTTTGGGAGCAGATCGAGACTTTCAGTCTGGGGTCTCTGAGCTCACTAGTTAAAAATAAATCTTTTAGTGAAGTTGGTCTTTAGATTCTTAGTTTGAAACTGCCACTTTTAGAGAGTGGGTATTTTCTTGCTTAAAGCATTCTGTGACTCTGCCTGTTTGTGGATTCCTTGTCTGGGTCAGACTGACAGTTGGGCTGTTTGAGCATCCCCACTAGACAGTGACCAAAGGGGGCTGGAGTGTAACCTGCATATCCTGATGGACCCTCTGGGCTAAGCTGGAGGAAGGGGGTGGTCACTTACACCTGAAAGGGCTGTGCCTGCCCTCACACAATGCAGTCTCCATTTCCCTGGCGTGAGTCTGGGGCCAGGCCTGGGAAAGGCAGGATCTTGTAACCAACAGAGATTTTTCTTTGAAGTTTGGCAACTTCAAAGGTAGAAAGGGGTATAAGTAGTGGACCCAAAACCTCTGACTTTTAGATTACTTCTGGATTCAAGAGGAACCTCTGCCAAGGACAAGAGCTGAAGAGCTGGAGGAGGATTCAGCCCCTTTGCCCGTGGCTGTGCTTTACTGGGTTGGCCTGCAGTTGATGCTTCTGCCTGAAGGAGGACAAAGATTGGACTTTGTGGTATAGTCCGCCTTGTGGAGTGTATCCAAGGGCTTGGACTGAGCTTGCCTCCTGTTTTGAAGTCTCAGAGCTATCAAAGACTTCCTCTGCCAGCACTTGGACTATCTGCTGAGACTCCTACCCTGCCAAGTCATGCCCTATCCAGTCTGTCGACCCTTGAAAGGTGAAGCTGGTAGAACCAAGGGGGAAATCCATGCACAGGAGCCATGCAGGGAAAATTCTGCAATGCATCACGGCTGAGAAATCAACGCACCACCTGCATTGTGGCTGGAGAAACAACACATCTGTTTGCGACTGCTGAAATTGACGCAAGCCCCACGCAGCACGCTTCCTAATCACCTGGCAGCCAGATTCACACACATCGCCCTGGGCGTCAAAATCGTCTTAAACCTCCCCGGACCTGAGGTGCCAGTATGGAAATCGACACATCGCTCTCTTGTGAGAGAAAAAAACAATGCATCGCCTACCCGACTGGAGAAGAAACAACACACGGCCTCACTTGAGAGTAAGAAATTGACACATCGCTGACTTTTCTGATGCATGCTCACCCGTGCGGCTTTTTTTTACGCAAACCAGGTACTTTGTGTAACATCAACGCATCCATTGATTTCTATGGAGTAAGACTCTTTTTAATTTAACAAATCATAACTTTACTTGTGTATGTTGGATTTTTGTTGTTCTGGTCTTGTTTAATTTAGATAAATATGGGCTATTTTTCTTAACTGGTGTCATGTCCATTTTGTAGTGTTTTCATGGTATTACTCTGTGTGTTGGTACATATACTTTACACGTGGCCTTTGAGATAACCCTGACTGCTTGTACCAAGCTACCAAGGGAGTGAGCAGGGGTTGTCTGTGTGTATCTCCCTTGCTCTGACTAGAGTGAGGGTCCCTGCTTGGACGGAATGCAAACTGACCCCATTTCTAACAATAGGAATATGTCCAGAATGCAGCACATAAAGAAAAAGGAAAAAATGGGGAGAAATAAAGGTATTTCTCCTCGTTGAGCCTCCCGTAGGCCTTCCCTGGGAGGTGTTGGCTTTTGACACATTCCCAGGTTTACAAATCCTTGTAAATCTGGGATTGCAACAAAATCCATGGGTGTTGCGTGGGAACACCCACCACAATACCAATGGAATGCTTCCTTGTCACAGGGTGAGTTAACGCAGTGACTTGCGCTGCATTGACTCAGTCCAAATTTGCAAGGAAATTAAAAGCCATGCAGGTTGGCTTTATGTGATATTGTAAATATAACCCTGCAGTATGCGCTGCTGGACTGTCACTAAAAGTGACATTCTGGTGGTGCAAAGGGACTTGTATTTATGGCCCTGATTGTTTGTGAATTTGGGACTTTGTTTCTTATTTTCTTGACTAAGGACCATCTTGAACTGCTCTGTCAGTACATGAATCTCTTCAAGGGTACACATTTCTGCCACATTTCTAGCTACCTTGTTTATTTTATCCATTCCCTGCAGTGGCTGAGCTGACTTTTTCTTACCTTTATCAAGAACAAGTTTAAGATATCCTAATAAGCTCAATCAGAGTAAACTAGCAACATGAATAACTGCTAGTAAGAATAGAAAGAGAAAGAAGAAAAGAAAAGAAAATGTGCTGCCTGTTGTGTTTCAGCAGTAAACCCAGTTACCAAACATTCTTAATAAAAATATTTGAAAACTTTCTAAATCAGAGCGATTAGAGTGAGTTTGCTTTCTTACATAAAATCAGCAAGAAAACATGGATATGTAATATACTTCTTGAGTATGGCTTGGAAACTTAAAAGAAATGTGAAGGGAGTTTGCATTGCCCTGCCTCTTCCTGTCGATCACAGGGGAAGATATGCTTTCCTTTGGCATGTGGCTTTGACAAGGTGCAACCCACACTAGTCCTATGCAGTTGGAGAAGCGTCATCAGTTTGGAGTGTGGTGAAGTTGGGAGAGGCCCATCTCCTATGCCCTCTCATAGCAGTAGAATAGGCTTCTAGGACTTGTGGCATACATTCGGCAATAAAACATAGACATATTATTATACTTTATGAGTACCACAAAATGGCTTAAAAAGGTTAGAGAATTGAAGGGGGGTTGCCCTGTGCTACCTCTTCTTGTTGCTGAAGAGCAATGATGTGCTTCCCTTGGATGGGGCTTTGCTCTGGTGGTGCTACCTGCACTAGTCCTTCGTAATTGGAGAATTGTCAGTGATTTGTAGGATGGTGAAGTTGAGAGGGGGCCATCTCTTATGCCCCCTCATTGAAGCATAGCAGGCTCTTGGGGCTTGTGGTACCCCGCCAGCAGTCCTCGCACCCCTTGCAGTGGGAGATGAGGCACTGCTTTGTAGCATATTGATGTTGAGAAGGGTCCACCTCATCTGACACCTTCCTAGCAGCAGATCAGCCTCCTGGGGCAGATAGGTCCCCACCAGCAGTACTTTGTAGCATGTTGAAGTTGAGGGGGGCTCACCTCCCTAACACTTTCTAACAACAGAACAGGCTGCTGAGGCTTGTAGTCTCCCACCAGTTATCCTTTAATCACCCAAGGGTTTATCAGAGGGAGTAACCAACACCACAATTCTTGCCTACCAAGTTAATCAGTGTGATTCCATATACCTAAAATGCCAATCTTCAGCCTTCAACACAGTGCCATAACAATCCACCCTTAAATGATTGTTGGCTTTAATTAATGTAGTTCACAATAGTAAGTCAGACCAACTACATTTGTCATTACTTTGTGTACTAATCAGATCATATCAATAGCATCTAACAGAACTAAGCAATCAAAACGATAGCCTTCATTATATAGCTTGTAAACGTGACTACCTGAGGCCTCTTATTTTGTACATAAACCGGTAGCCATCAGGCACAAAGTCATAAACTTACACATATATACAAAATTACAATTGGCAAACAATATACCACCAATTTGAAAAGGGAAAAATAACACTTCTTACATCACAAATCACAATTCTTCAACTCCAGGTATTTGCCAGAAACTGTGAGCAACATCAAAACCCTTGTACACAATGGTAAAATGAGATTTCATCTAACAAAGTATTTGTCTATAGCCCTTTTACAGACTGAGGGCAAAGCACCATTAAATGCTTTTGACTCTACGAAAGACTTTACACAATACATTTGACAGCCTTACATCCTTTGTCATAATTTTTAATAATATGCATGTCATTACATGTCGTCTGGATGAATACATCGCGCGCAAAAACAATATGCTAATACATTTCTTTCTAAGGGCTAAAAGCAACCCTTTGTCCACTGTCGGTTGCAGTTTTAAAATTGTCTGGTATTTCAATTTTCTTTTGACTGTTTTGAAACAACTTTGAAAATCAAAAAGAAATTAGAAAGCACAATGTGATGGTTCGCATTCAATTCAATTCTCAGCTGACTGCCTTCGTTTATGAACCTGTGAATTCACTCAACGTACAGGAATATATGATGTTTGCCGTTAATAAACATGAATTTTCGCTCAACGTCTCTCAATGTGGCAGCAACATTAAACGCTATCAAGATTGCTCAGGAGTGAAAATTGTTCTATCAAAAACGGATGTTCGTAATTTATAGAAAGTGCTATCAATTTTTTATAATAGCTCTTCCCTTTACACTCACCCTACAATGACCTGGAATAATCTGAAAACTTAATTTCCCAAAAAACTATAAATCATTTTATTCTAATAGTGACTATCAGTTTAGAATGTTCTTTTTAAATACTGGTAGAATTTATTAAACATTAGGAAGAAGATGTGTTACGTTGCTGCCATGCAGAGGTGTCTGTTTTACTAAGAAATGGCGAGAAGGTATTATGACACTTTATAAACAAGCATTGACAAAGTCAATAATTTTAGCCTTTGTATTGTGCATGCATCCAGAGACCCCAAGCAGACACCCAGGCACCTGCGCACACATTCACACACACATTACCCAAGCTGACATGCAGATGCACAGCACAAAACTCTAAGTCATGATTAAACACACACAGTCCAACATACATTTAGGTATACATAGACACAGACCTAACAAGCACCTGAGTCCATACACAAACACACCACTGAGCACACAAATCTTAGCACCTACTGGCATGTAGGTACCAATAGATACACAATAAGCACCTTTAAGCAATTAGAAATACATTTATGTACAAGGATCACATAAAGGGTAAATACACTGAACTACCTGCTTCCTTCTTTTCTGAACACTTTAGGTTGGAAGACCACCAGTTCAGTCTTCTGCTATCTGGCCCTATTATGAGTTTCCCGCTGGCCCAGTGGGAAACTACCCACAATATTGAAACCGGCAGGTAATCGAGGTAGTGAAAAGCGCAATGGGCTGCCCATGGGGGCCCGTGCACTACCCATGGCAAGTGCATCGGCAGTGCAGGGTCCCCCATGGGGCCCCCGGCACCCCATCTCTGCAAAAGCTGGCAGAAACAGAAGTCGTAATCCCCATGGCAGTGCTGCTTACAGCGCTGCCCTGATGGATTAAGACCGCGGGCACCACAAGGCCGTAGCCTGGCAAAAAAGTGGCAGTGTTGGCATTCGGACCGTGGCGCTTTTGCCACAGTCATAATATGGCTGTCCGACCACCACAGTCTGGCATTCCTAGGACCGCCTGGCTCGTAATGAGGGCCTTAGAGTTACTAAACCAAGAGTTATTACTATTGCTAATTACTAACTACTAAACAGCCCATTTAAATAAAATTACATGTGATCAGAAGTAGGGGGTAAGCGGAGTTCACTGAGTTCCACTACGTGAAATCCCATAGAGTGTTAAAAAACTCCACAAACTCCGCCTCACTCCATGCAAACGGGTGGAGTTGTGCTCTGCCGGCGTTCACTTTGATTGCTGTGAATGGCACCCTTAGCATTGCAACGCGAGCACAAATGGCACCATGTGGTTGCCTGCACATGCGTCCATATTGGTTTTCCTATTCTGTGCATGGTGCTGGGCTTACAATCCATACTATATCTTTGCCATCCTTACTGTATCCCACCTATCCTCCGCTGATTTACGTTTATTTCCTTGGGCCCATATTTATGGAAGGTTTGCGTCGCCTTAGTACCATTTATTTTGGTGATAAAGCAGTGCTAACCTAACTCTATATTTATACTCTGACGCTAGACTAGTCTATCATCAAAGTTCTGGAGTTAGCGCCATTTTTAGGAAGCACCAACCCACTTTGAGCTAATGAGATTCAAGTTAGGCGTTCCCTTCCTAAAAAATAACGCTAGCCCCCTGCACCATATTTAACTCCCGACGCAGAAACAACGCGCAACTGGGAGGCTGCCTAAATAATGGCGCTAAGCAAGTTTAGTGCCATTATTTAACACCTGTTCTGACCAGGCGTTATAGTGCAGGTAGGCCAATTTCCATGGAGAAACACCATGGAATGGCCACAAAGATGCCCGCCCAAGCCTCAGCAACACCACCACCCACACCACAGGGACACTACAGTAGGAGGGAGACCATCCCAGCTAAGTAGCAGGTAGGTGTTTGTGTATGTGTTTGGTGTGCCATTGGGGACCCCATACTTGGGGCCCCCTGCCTGGCACTGGGTATGTAGAGCTTGCCATGGGGACACTGGTCCCCTGTGGTGGGCATTGGGATAGAGGTAATTACACCTGTCTATTCTTAGACAGGTGTCAGTTTTGACTGTTTGAGCATCAAAACAATTATGCTAGGCTGACTAGCTAAAGAAATTTTGCTGCTAGCCAGCCTAACATCATTTCTCACCCACTAGCGCCATTGCCCCTAACGCCATCCCTCCCAGGCTAGTTTCTTTTTTTAAGATGCTAGCCATTCCTTAGCACTATTGTGCGTCATTTTATAAATATGACACACTGTTGGCATTAGGGAATGGCGTTTCTGGCATTTAAAAAATTACGCACAAGTGCGTTAACACAGTTGTACACGATTTTTTATAAATATGGTCCTTGGTGATTGTATTTGTGTGTAATTGTGTTGGTGTGTTTTACGTTTTTGCCTCTTCTTTTAATTTTCTGTGGCTTTTTGTCACTTTTTTCCCACCAACTTCCAAAATTCTTACCCTCTATTCCTTCTCTTTCACCTTGTCTTTTTTGTATTCCCACCCAGCTCCATGGCAGAACGTGGGAGAGGCAGCGCCAGTGCACAGGGCTGCAGCAAACCGCACACCCTGTGGGCACGAGCACCACCAGGGGGTGCAGCCTCTTGCCTTTTTTTGTGAGAAGAAGGTGGTCACACTTGTTTTGTTTGTGCAGCGCCATCCTTCCCTCAATGCTGGTGTACTTAGGTTCAGCGCACCCAGCAGCATCTGATGCACCACTAGTTTGATATCCTGGACAGGGAGCAGAACCTGCTCAACCTGCTGGTCGTCCAGGTTGCAGGGTTGGTGACTATTCATAATTATAACTCATTTTGCTGTGTCCTAAAATGCTATTGTTTTCCAAATAGCGTGCTGTTCACACTCAGAGGTAAGTTAATTTCACGTAACGTTATGAATATTTTGGGATCCAGTTTGTCTGAGCCAGGTCCTCGGTGCTACCTAGTTCTGCTAGTTCCTGTAGGTGCTCGCTTGCACTGATCATTTGAAAAGATATGCTGACTTCTCTGTCCTCCTGCCACTAAGATAGTCATACTGTGGCAGTAGTAGTAATATATCAGTGAGTTAGCCTTTTCTGTGTATTTCTTTTTATGTAGCTTGTACAGTCCCACACAATCTCCCAGTGATGTGTAGTATGCATCTATGCATTGAAAAGGGAAACTGTAGGGAGGTAGCCTTTTTCTAGCCTTGTTCCCCCCACTTTTGGCCTGTTTGTGAGTACATGCCGGGAAACTCCAGGACAGGGAATTTGATACGATCTGGGTTGGAGATTACAATGTTCAGTTATGCAAGTATGAATTACCCCACTTATGTGGTGCCGCTATAGAAGGCAGAGAGTCACTCACTCATTTTATTCACTCTAATTTGGGAAATGCCTTGAATACCCTCATCTATAAATTTGACCTTGCTTTTGCAAGGGATATGGCAAACAGTCAGATAAGAGAAATACCCACCTATACAGGGAGTACTAATGGCAGCATTATCGACTTTATTCTTATCAATTCCTCACTTTTACGTTCAATAGTGGATTTTAAAATTAAATCTCACTGTGCCAGTTACCATAACCCTTTGAGTATAAAATTATCCTTTAAAACTAGAGTAATCTTACCTAGGACTGCATATAAAGGGAAAGAGGTGTTTAAAAGAAATTCTGGCCCTCGCATGAGGTGGGAGAGGGTAAACCCTAACACTTTTCATGCGAAGCTTATAACTCAAAATAAGGCTGACTTCAACACTTGCTTGTGCCTGCAATCCACTCCATTCCACCTTATAACTGCCTTTGAATCTTTAAGCTGTGCTATTTCTGAGGCACTGATGTGTACCCAATATCTCAAAGGTGCAAAACCTCAACGGTGGTTCAATTCTGCCTGTACGGCTGCCCATAGAGATCTAAAGTCAGCGATCAAAACTACTCCATGTAATCGGGATTTAAGTAAACAGGCCAGGGGCCGATACAAATCAGCCCTTGAAGAGAGAAAGAATGAAATACGCACTAGCGCTTGGGAAGACCTTATGGCTGCGATGGAATCACGGGATCCCTCTCAATTTTGGAAGGTGGTTAATCACCCATATTTCTCAGGAAAGGAAAATAGGGATGACGACTGTTTGATACCAGAGGGGGTTTGGGTAGACCATTTTTCATCTGTTTTTCAATCTGTAAATAATCCTAATGATGGAGAAGAGGTATGTGGCCTCCCATGTTCGGCTACTCTAAATCCAACTAAGAGCGGCATTTTACTTGAGGCACACGAGATCAGTGCAGCAATAACTAAAATGAAACTAAGGAAAGCTCCTGGCCCCGATGGGATACCGGTGGACCTATTTAAATCTCTACCTGATCTGTGGGTTCCATTAAATACAAATGTTCTGAACAGTGCTATTCAAAGTGCCATCCCCTCCTCATGGTTAATGGCAATAATCGTCCCGATTTTCAAAAAGGGTAATAGGCTTGACCCTTTCTGCTATAGACCCATCTCTTTAATAGACTCCACGGCAAAGATACTGGGGAGTGTCATTCTGACCCAGCTCGAGGATTGGGTTGTAAGGACAAACATTTTATCGCCAATTCAATATGGGTTTAGGCCTGGATTAGGCACAGTGGATCAGGCCCTAAATTTACATCTTATCCTCAGTAAATATGTTATTGCCAAAAGGGAACCTATCCACTTAGCATTTATAGATCTGTCCAGTGCATTTGATATGGTGAACAGAGCAAAACTGTGGGACATAATGGATACAATGGGGATTGAGCAAGACTTGCTGGATTTGATCAAACGCTTATACTCTGACCTCTCCATTTTAATTTAGTTTGGACAACACAGCGAAAGGTCTAACCCCCTTGTTTCCAATTGAGGTGTTAGACAGGGCTGCACACTGGCACCTTTTTTGTTTCTACTGTACATAAACGGCTTGTATAATTGTTTGGTTCAAAACGGTAAGGACTTCCCAAGGATGAGTTTTAGACAATTGGCAATTTTATTATATGCCGATCATGCTGTTTTAATTGCCCGCATGGCTAATGGTCTACAGACTCTCCTGGATCTTTTTTTAACACACACGCGAGAGCTTGATTTGAAAGTTAATTTAAAAAAATCACAAGTTATGACCTGCGGTCCTAAAAATACTCGTACCAAATGTTTTAGAATGGGGGGGAACACTTTGAAAAAGTAAAAGATTTTTGCTATCTAGGTCTGTATCTAAGTTCCACTCTGTCTTAGAAATTCCATTTGAATTTTAAGTTTCAACAACTGGCAAGAAATGTTGAGGCAATCTTTCGTTTTGCCCGCAGACTAGGGCATAGACCGGTCCACCAGATCCTCATGCTCTATAACTCTAAATGTGTTTCGGCGGCGATTTATGGGGGCGGCCTCTGGGGATATACCAGTCCAAGCATTCTACAGCTCACAGAGAATAAATTCCTTCATCGGTTACTTATGGTACCTAAGAACATAGCGAACATTTTATGCCATGAAGAACTGGGAGTCCGCTACATTACAGATTTGATAGATATTGCCCCAGTTTTGCTATGGATAAAAGTATGGTTAAATCCGGCGGCTACTTTAACAGACGATTGCGTAAAAGATTGTATTTCATTGACAAACTGTAACAAAATTCCATGGCTACATTTTGTTCATAATGGCTTCCGAAACTTGGACTTGGAGTATATGTATCTCAAACCAGAGCTCCTGCCAGCTAATGCGAAAGAAATTGTTAAACTTCGACATAAAGAGCATGTTATGAATCTTAGATACCAAGTGGCAGAGAAATTGAGTTCTTTTAATTCATACATACAAATTCTATCATCAGACTTGCTAGAACCTTATTTTGTCTGGTTCCCGACCCCTTCTTTATACTCTTTACTCGTCCTCTTTAGATTTAACCTGATCCACTTTAGAGTGGCGTTCCCGATAAAATGCGTGTGGGAAAAAACACTACCGCCATGCCCTTGTGATAACTTTTCGAAACAAAGCACTTGCCACTTTATTTTATTTTGTAAACTTTATTCAGTTCCCAGGAAATCCTTTTTATTACCCATTTTACGTAACTTGCACACTTCTTCCTACAAAGAAGGACTGACTGGCATCCAAAGCCTCTCATCCAAACAAATGGGCATTTCTATTATTAGTTTTATTAAATACGCTATCACCATTAGAAACCAATATGAACTGGTAATGTGACTATTTATTAAGAGAAATTTTGCATTGTCTTATTACTACATTGTCTTATCATTATATCATTATATACGCTTTTATAAGTGTTCATTATCTTATACTGTTTTAGTAAGCTTGGGTGATAAGCTTAGATCTAATAGATTTGCTTTTTATGAATGTTATAAGTACTGTATTTTATGATGACTTTTATGTATGCATGTATACTTTTATGGCAAAACGCAGAATAAAGTTATTTTGACTGACTGACTGAGTATATGTCAGGGTGTTTTCACTGTCTCACTGGGATCCTGCTAGCCAGGGCCCAGTGCTCATAGTGAAAACCCTATGTTGTCAGTGTGTTTGTTATGTGTCACTGGGATCCTGCTAGCCACGACCCCAGTGCTCATAAGTTTGTGGCCAATATGTGTTCCCTGTGTGGTGCCTAACTGCTAACCAGAACCTCAGTGGTTATGCTCTCTCTGCTTTCCAAATTTGTCACTACAGGCTAGTGACTAAATTTACCAATTCACATTGGCATACTGGTACACCCATATAATTCCCTTGTGCTCTGGCACAAAACTGGACAAAGGAAAGGGGAGTGACCACTCCCCTGACCAGTACCTCCCAGGGGAGGTGCCCAGAGCTCCTCCAGTGTGTCCCAAACCTCTGCCATCTTGGAAACAGAGGTGTTGGAGGCACACTGGACTGCTCTGAGTGGCCAGTGCCAGAAGGTGACGTCAGAGGCTCCTTCTGATAGGCTCTTACCTCTCTTGGTAGCCAATCCTCCTTTCTTGGTACCCAAACCTCCTTTTTTCTGGTTATTTAGGGTCTCTGCTTTGGGGAATTCTTCAGATAACGAATGCAAGAGCTCACCAGAGTTCCTCTGCATCTCGCTCTTCACCTTCTACCAAAGGATCGACCGCTGACTGCTCCAGGACACCAGCTAAACCGCAACAAAGTAGCAAGACGACTACCAGCAACATTGTAGCGCCTAATCCTGCCTGCTTTCTAGGCTGTTTCCAGGTGGTGCATGCTCTTGGGGGTAGACTGCCTTCACCCTGCACCAGAAGCTCTGAAGAAATCTCATGTGGGTCAATGGAATCTTCCCCCTGCTAACGCAGGCACCAAAAGACTACAACACTGGTCCTCTGGGTCCCCTCTCATCCTGACGAGCGTGGTCCATGGAACACAGCAACTCTGTCCAAGTGACCCCCACAGCCCAGTGACTCTTCAGTCCAAGTTTGGTGGAGGTAAGTCCTTGCCTCCCCACGCTAGACTGCAAAGCTCTGTACCTCGTAATTTGCAGCTGCTCCGGCTTCTGTGCACTCTTCCAGGATTTCCTTCATGCACAGCCAAGCCTGGGTCCCCAGCACTTTGTCCTGCAGTGCACAACCTTCTGAGTTGTCCTCCGGCGTCGTGGGACTCCCTTTTGTGACTTTGCGTGGACTCCGGTTCACTTTTCTTGTAAGTGCCTGTTGGGGTACTTCTGCGGGTGCTGTGAGAGCTCTCTGAGTTGCTGAGTGCCCCCTCTGTCTCCTCCTCCAAAAGACAACATCATGGTCCTTCCTGGTCCTCAGCAGCACCCAAAAATCTCTACTGCGACCCTTGCAGCTAGCAAGGCTTGTTTGTGGTCTTTCTGCGTGGGAACACCTCTGCAAGCTTCATCGTGACGTGGGACATCTGTCTTCCAAAGGAAAAGTCCCTAGTCCTCTTCTTTCTTGCAGAACTCCAAGCTTCTTCCAACCGGTTGCAGCTTCCTTGCACCTTCAGCTGGGGTTTCCTGAGCTCCTGCCCCCCCTGGACACTGTCGCGACTATTGGACTTGGTCCCCTTGTCTTACAGGGACTCAGGTCCGGAAATCCATTGTCAGTGCACTGCTGGTGTTTGTTCTTCCTGCAGAATCCCCCATCACGACTTCTGTGCTCTCTGGGAGTAGTAGGTGCACTTTACTCCTACTTTTCAGGGTCTTGGGGTGGGGTATTTTTCTAACCCCCACTCTTTTCTTACAGTCCCAGTGACCCTCTACAAGCTCACATAGGTCTGGGGTCCATTCGTAGTTCGCATTTCACTTTTGGAGTATATGGTTTGTGTTGCCCCTATACCTATGTGCTCCTATTGCAATCTATTGTAATTCTACACTGTTTGCATTACTTTTCTTGCTATTACTTACCTAACTTTGGTTTGTGTACATATAACTTGTGTAGAGTACTTACCTTCTTACTGAGGGTACTCACGGAGATAATTTTGGCATATTGTCCTAAATATAAAGTACCTTTATTTTTAGTATCTCTGTGTATTGTGTTTTCTTATGATATTGTGCATATGATATCAGTGGTATAGTAGGAGCTTTGCATGTCTCCTAGTTCAGCCTAAGCTGCTTTGCCATAGCTACCTTCTATCAGTCTAAGCTGATAGAAACACCTCTTCTACACTAATAAGGGATAACTGGACCTGGCACAAGGTGTAAGTACCTCTGGTACCCACTACAAGCCAGGCCAGCCTCCTACAGAAACTGACTCAATTGGCCCATCAAAGGGGGTTGCAATTTGTGAAGCAAAGAAAATTTCTTGTAATGCATTAGTATTTCCAAATATAGTTTAGGAAATTTGTAATAGGGCTTAGGGAAGATTTTGGAATGTCATAATGTCACTGCCTTTGCTCCTTAAAATATTTTCTTGGAGATTAACTGTACCACTAATCTATTTTTGTTATCTTCTTTATTTTTTACATCAGTAGGCAAGGGCAAGAAGTGAGTATTAGAGGATCAGGCCAAGGAGGGTGCCACCACCAGTGCAGTGGCGTGTGAAAATTCCACTGCTACCACCAGCACCGGGGGCTGATGGCTTTGCTGGCTTCAGTAATTTCTGGGTAATATTATTCATGTCTATAATTTGTACCTCTCCTGTTAGAATATTTTTCCTCCTCTCTCTTCTACTGTGGCTTTTTTTTCAAATCCTCATTGTTCTAGTTAATGTTTATTCTTGTTATCCCTCCCTGCAGTATACCTTTTTCTATATTTATTGTTTTTGTAGCTGACTTTCCCCTGTCTATACCAATCTGTAGCTTAAGTTTAATTTATTAGGCTGTCCCTCTCCCCTAACTTTTATACCCTATGGACTGGTACTTTAAGACTAGGAAAATAGATCAGGTGGTCTACTGTGAAGATTGCTAAGTTTGCAGACCCAAGCAAGCTCTTCTACGCTTGTTTGTTGAGAAGGCTTTTTATTTCTTGCTCATGCTCAAATGACAAGAGAGTGGCCATAGTTATGGTGACCACACAATGCTGTGTTGTATTCAATGTATTTTCCAGTATCCTAGCAGTTTCGATGACATTGCAGCATGGCAGGAAAGTAGTATGAGGACAGTCCCATTGCATTTGCGAACCAAAACCGTGTTTCCTTCATTGACCAATTTATACTACGTCTTCATTTGTAGGAAAGTACCATCTTGCCTGGCATGTTACCCCCATTTTTCACTGTATATATGTTGTTTTAGTTGTATGTGTCACTGGGACCCTGGTAACCCAGGGCCCCAGTGCTCATAAGTGTGCCTGAATGTGTTACCTGTGTAGTGATTAACTGTCTCACTGAGGCTCTGCTAATCAGAACCTCAGTGGTTATGCTCTCTCATTTCTTTCCAAATTGTCACTGACAGGCTAGTGACCATTTTTACCAATTTACATTGGCTTACTGGAACACCCTTATAATTCCCTAGTATATGGTACTGAGGTACCCAGGGTATTGGGGTTCCAGGAGATCCCTATGGGCTGCAGCATTTCTTTTGCCACCCATAGGGAGCTCTGACAATTCTTACACAGGCCTGCCACTGCAGCCTGAGTGAAATAACGTCCACGATATTTCACAGCCATTTTACACTGCACTTAAGTAACTTATAAGTCACCTATATGTCTAACCTTTACCTGGTAAAGGTTAGGTGCAAAGTTACTTAGTGTGAGGGCACACTGGCACTAGCCAAGGTGCCCCCACATTGTTCAGAGCCAATTCCCTGAACTTTGTGAGTGCGGGGACACCATTACACGCGTGCACTACATATAGGTCACTACCTATATGTAGCTTCACAATGGTAACTCCGAATATGGCCATGTAACATGTCTATGATCATGGAATTGCCCCCTCTATGCCATCCTGGCATTGTTGGTACAATTCCATGATCCCAGTGGTCTGTAGCACAGACCCTGGTACTGCCAAACTGCCCTTCCTGGGGTTTCACTGCAGCTGCTGCTGCTGCCAACCCCTCAGACAGGCATCTGCCCTCCTGGGGTCCAGCCAGGCCTGGCCCAGGATGGCAGAACAAAGAACTTCCTCTGAGAGAGGGTGTGACACCCTCTCCCTTTGGAAAATGGTGTGAAGGCAGGGGAGGAGTAGCCTCCCCCAGCCTCTGGAAATGCTTTGTTGGGCACAGAGGTGCCCAATTCTGCATAAGCCAGTCTACACCGGTTCAGGGGACCCCTTAGCCCTGCTCTGGCGCGAAACTGGACAAAGGAAAGGGGAGTGACCACTCCCCTGACCTGCACCTCCCCTGGGAGGTGTCCAGAGCTCCTCCAGTGTGCTCCAGACCTCTGCCATCTTGGAAACAGAGGTGCTGCTGGCACACTGGACTGCTCTGAGTGGCCAGTGCCACCAGGTGACGTCAGAGACTCCTTGTGATAGGCTCCTTCAGGTGTTGCTAGCCTATCCTCTCTCCTAAGTAGCCAAACCCTCTTTTCTGGCTATTTAGGGTCTCTGTCTCTGGGGAAACTTTAGATAACGAATGCAAGAGCTCATCCGAGTTCCTCTGCATCTCTCTCTTCACCTTCTGATAAGGAATCGACTGCTGACCGCGCTGGAAGCCTGCAAACCTGCAACATAGTAGCAAAGACGACTACTGCAACTCTGTAACGCTGATCCTGCCGCCTTCTCGACTGTTTTCCTGCTTGTGCATGCTGTGGGGGTAGTCTGCCTCCTCTCTGCACCAGAAGCTCAGAAGAAATCTCCCGTGGGTCGACGGAATCTTCCACCTGCAACCGCAGGCACCAAAAAGCTGCATTACCGGTCCCTTGGGTCTCCTCTCAGCACGACGAGGGAGGTCCCTCGAATCCAGCGACTCTGTCCAAGTGACCCCCACAGTCCAGTGACTCTTCAGTCCAAGTTTGGTGTAGGTAAGTCCTTGCCTCACCTCGCTGGGCTGCATTGCTGGGAACCGCGACTTTTGCAGCTACTCCGGCCCCTGTGCACTTCCGGCGGAAATCCTTTGTGCACAGCCAAGCCTGGGTCCACGGCACTCTAACCTGCATTGCACGACTTTCTAAGTTGGTCTCCGGCGACGTGGGACTCCTTTGTGCGACTTCGGGTGAGCACCATTTCACGCATCCTTGTAGTGCCTGTTTCTGGCCCTTATCCGGGTGCTACCTGCTTCAGAGAGGGCTCCTTGTCTTGCTCGACGTCCCCTCTCTCTGCTGGTCCAATTTGCGACCTCCTGGTCTCTCCTGAGCCTCAGCAGCGTCCAAAAACGCTAACCGCACGATTTGCAGCTAGCAAGGCTTGTTGGCGTTCTTTTGACGGGAAAACACTTCTGCACGACTCTCCACGGCGAGTGAGGTCCGTCCACCAAAGGGGAAGTCTCTAGCCTTTTTCGTTCCTGCAGAAACCTCAGCTTCTTCTGTCCAGTAGAAGCTTCTTTGCACCCGCAGCTGGCATTTCCTGGGCATCTGCCCATCTCCGACTTGCTTGTGACTTTTGGACTTGGTCCCCTTGTTCCACAGGTACCCTAGATTGGAAATCCACAGTTGTTGCATTGCTGGTTTGTGTCTTTCCTGCATTATTCCTCTAACACGACTTCTTTGTCCTTAGGGGAACTTTAGTGCACTTTGCACTCACCTTTCAGGGTCTTGGGGAGGGTTATTTTTCTAACTCTCACTATTTTCTAATAGTCCCAGCGACCCTCTACAAGGTCACATAGGTTTGGGGTCCATTCGTGGTTCGCATTCCACTTTTGGAGTATATGGTTTGTGTTGCCCCTATCCCTATGTTTCCCCATTGCATCCTATTGTAACTATACATTGTTTGCACTGTTTTCTAAGACTATACTGCATATTTTTGCTATTGTGTATATATATCTTGTGTATATTTCCTATCCTCTCACTGAGGGTACACTCTAAGATACTTTGGCATATTGTCATAAAAATAAAGTACCTTTATTTTTAGTATAACTGTGTATTGTGTTTTCTTATGATATTGTGCATATGACACTAAGTGGTACTGTAGTAGCTTCACATGTCTCCTAGTTCAGCCTAAGCTGCTCTGCTAAGCTACCATTATCTATCAGCCTAAGCTGCTAGACATCCTATACACTAATAAGGGATAACTGGGCCTGGTGCAAGGTGCAAGTACCCCTTGGTACTCACTACAAGCCAGTCCAGCCTCCTACATTGGTTGTGCAGCGGTGGGATAAGTGCTTTGTGACTACTTACCACTCTTGTCATTGTACTTTTCATAAGAGAAAAATATACAAAACAAGGTCAGTGTATGTACACATAGCCAAAAAGTTTTGCATTTCCTCTTTTCACTCTTTTCTAAGTGCTGAAAAGTACTTCTAACTTTCTAAAAAGTTCTAAAAAGTTTAAAAAGTTTTTTCCTCTGTCTTTCTAAAAGCTCTGACAAACTTTTTATCTTTTACTATCACTTTAACTCTCTCTAAAAAATGTCTGGCACAGGCCAAAATGTGGATCTGTCCAAACTTGCATATGATCACCTTAGCTGGAAAGGAGCAAGGAATCTCTGCATAGAGAGAGGTTTGAGTGTAGGGAAGAATCCTTCCTTAGAACTGTTAATTAACATGCTTAGAGTACAGGATAAGGCCATAAGTGCCCAATCTGTTGAAAAAGTAGCTAATGGTTCTCAATCAGATCCAGGGACTCCCCCCGGAAAAGATTCAGGAAAGAAACTTCCTAGCCTGCCCATTACTAGACAGTCTAGCATAGTTGGTAATGATGATGAGCCACACCATATAAATAGTGTTGTCTCACATCATAGCAAAAGCATTTATTCTCACCATACTGGTAGTGATGTTTCTGTTAGCCAAGCTGTTAGGGTGGCTTCTGTAAGGGACAGGTCTCCTTCTGTCCATTCTCACCATACTTCTGTTTCAAGGCATGTCCCTCCCACCCACCCTGATGACAGATTGTTAGAAAGGGAGCTCAATAGATTGAGAGTGGAACAAACCAGACTGAAGCTCAAGAAGCAACAGCTGGATTTGGATAGACAGACTTTAGAAGTAGAGAAGGAGAGACAGAAACTGGGTTTAGAAACCCATGGTGGCAGCAGCAGTATTCCCCATAGTCATCCTGCAAAAGAGCATGATTCCAGGAATCTGCATAAGATAGTTCCCCCTTACAAGGAGGGGGATGACATTAACAAGTGGTTTGCTGCACTTGAGAGGGCCTGTGTTGTACAGGATGTCCCTCAAAGGCAGTGGGCTGCTATCCTATGGCTATCATTTAGTGGAAAAGGTAGGGATAGGCTCCTTACTGTGAAAGAAAATGATGCTAATAATTTCCAAGTTCTTAAGAATGCACTCCTGGATGGTTATGGCTTAACCACTGAACAGTACAGGATAAAGTTCAGAGAGACCAAAAAGGAGTCTTCACAAGACTGGGTTGATTTCAATGACCATTCAGTGAAGGCATTGGAGGGGTGGTTACATGGCAGTAAAGTTACTGATTATGACAGCCTGTATAACTTGATCCTGAGAGAGCATATTCTTAATAATTGTGTGTCTGATTTGTTGCACCAGTACTTGGTGGACTCTGATCTGACCTCTCCCCAAGAATTGGGAAAGAAGGCAGACAAATGGGTCAGAACAAGGGTGAAGAGAAAAGTTCATACAGGGGGTGACAAAGATGGCAACAAAAAGAAGGATGGTAAGTCTTCTGACAAGGGTGGGGACAAATCTAAAAATGAGTCTTCATCGGGCCCACAAAAACACTCTGGTGGGGGTGGTGGGCCCAAATCCTCTTTTAATCAGAACAAGGAAAAGAAACCATGGTGCTATTTATGTAAAATAAAAGGCCATTGGACAACAGATCCCAGTTGTCCAAAGAAAGGCACCAAGCCTCCTACCACTACAACCCCTACTGCTACACCTAGTGTCCCTACTAATAGCAGTGGTGGTGGGAGCAAACCTACTAATAGCCAATCCAAGGGAGTAGCTGGGCTCACTATTGGTAACTTAGTTGGGGTTGGCCTTGTTAGGGAGGCCACAGAGGCTGTGTTAGTCTCTGAGGGGGCTATTGATTTAGCCACCTTAGTTGCTTGTCCCCTTAATATGGATAAGTACAAGCAGCTACCCCTAATAAATGGTGTTGAGGTTCAGGCCTACAGGGACACTGGTGCCAGTGTGACTATGGTCATAGAGAAACTGGTCCACCCTGAACAACACCTACTTGGTCACCAGTACCAAGTAACCGATGCTCACAACAACACACTTAGCCACCCCATGGCTGTTGTTAATCTCAACTGGGGGGGGTTACTGGTCCAAAGAAAGTTGTGGTAGCTTCAGATTTACCTGTAGACTGTCTATTAGGGAATAATTTGGAGACATCAGCTTGGTCAGATGTGGAGTTGGAGGCCCATGCAGCAATGCTGGGCATCCCAGGGCATATTTTTGCTTTGACAAGGGCTCAGGCCAAAAAGCAAAAAGGACAGGGAAGCTTGGATCCTGGAACAATGGACCAAGTGCTCCCTAAAGCTAGGGCTAGTAGAAGCAAACCACTTCCTACTATCCCTCTCTCTACAGTGGATTCAACTTCTGAGGAAGAAGAATTCCCTCCCTGTGCAGAACCTACACCAGAGGAGCTGGAAGCAGACACTGCTGAGCTTTTGGGTGAAGGGGGGCCTGCCAGAGAGGAGCTGAGTGTGGCACAGCAAACCTGTACCACATTAGAGGGTCTCAGACAGCAAGCTGTCAAACAGGCTAATGGGGATGTCAGTGACTCTCACAGAGTTTACTGGGAGGACAACCTCTTGTACACTGAGCATAGGGATCCTAAACCTGGAGCTGCCAGGAGATTAGTGATTCCTCAGGAGTACAGAAAGTTCCTCCTAACACTGGCACATGACATTCCCCTAGCTGGACACCTGGGTCAAATGAAAACTTGGGACAGATTGGTTCCATTGTTTCATTGGCCTAGGATGTCTGAGGACACAAAGGAATTTTGTAAGTCCTGTGAAACCTGTCAAGCCAGTGGCAAGACAGGTGGTACCCCAAAGGCACCCCTTATTCCACTGCCGGTGGTTGGGGTTCCCTTTGAAAGGGTAGGGGTTGACATAGTTGGCCCCCTTGACCCTCCTACTGCTTCAGGCAATAGATTTATCTTGGTGGTAGTGGACCATGCCACAAGATATCCTGAAGCGATTCCTTTAAGGACCACTACAGCACCTGCAATGGCAAAGGCCCTCCTGGGAATATTTTCCAGGGTGGGCTTCCCAAAGGAAGTAGTATCAGACAGGGGAAGCAATTTCATGTCTGCATACTTAAAGGCCATGTGGAAGGAGTGTGGTGTAACGTACAAGTTCACAACACCCTATCATCCACAAACAAATGGACTGGTGGAGAGATTTAATAAAACTCTCAAAGGCATGATTATGGGTCTCCCTGAAAAACTCCGCGGGAGATGGGATATCCTTCTACCATGCCTCCTTTTTGCCTACAGGGAGGTACCCCAGAAAGGAGTGGGCTTCAGCCCCTTTGAACTTCTTTTTGGACACCCTGTTAGGGGTCCACTCACACTTGTAAAGGAGGGTTGGGAACAACCTTTAAAAGCACCTAAGCAGGATATTGTGGATTATGTACTTGGCCTCAGATCAAGGATGGCTGAGTACATGAAAAAGGCCAGTAAAAACCTTCAGGCCAGCCAAGAGCTCCAGAAGCAATGGAATGATCAGAAGGCTGTTTTGGTTCAGTACCAACCAGGGCAGAAAGTGTGGGTCTTGGAGCCTGTGGCCCCAAGAGCACTCCAAGATAAATGGAGTGGTCCCCACACAATTGTTGAAAAGAAGGGAGAAGTCACCTATTTAGTTGACTTAGGCACTGCCAGAAGTCCCCTTAGGGTGCTCCATGTCAACCGCCTGAAACCCTATTATGACAGGGCTGATCTCACCCTGCTCATGGCAACTGATGAGGGACAGGAAGAAGACAGTGATCCTCTACCTGATCTCTTCTCTTCCACAGAACAAGATGCTCTTGTGGAAGGTGTAGTTTTGGCTGATTGTCTTACTGCTGAGCAGAAAGATAATTGCATAAATCTCCTAGATCAATTCTCTGAACTCTTCTCTACTGTGCCAGGTACCACTTCTTGGTGTGAGCACACTATAGATACTGGAGACAGCTTACCTGTCAAAAGTAAGATCTATAGGCAGCCTGACCATGTCAGGGACTGCATAAAGCAAGAGGTCCAGAAAATGTTAGAACTAGGAGTGGTTGAGCACTCTGACAGTCCATGGGCTTCTCCTGTGGTACTGGTACCAAAACCCCATTCCAAAGATGGAAAGAAGGAAATGCGGTTTTGTGTAGACTATAGAGGTCTCAACTTGGTAACCAAAACTGATGCTCACCCTATACCCAGGGCAGATGAGCTCATAGATACACTCTCATCTGCCAAGTATCTAAGCACTTTTGATTTGACTGCAGGGTATTGGCAGATCAAATTATCAGAAGATGCTAAACCTAAGACTGCATTTTCTACCATTGGAGGACATTACCAGTTTACTGTAATGCCTTTTGGTTTGAAAAATGCACCTGCCACTTTTCAGAGGTTGGTGAACACAGTCCTGCAAGGGCTGGAAGCTTTCAGTGCAGCATATTTGGACGATATAGCTGTCTTTAGCTCCAGCTGGGATGATCACCTGGTCCACCTATGGAAAGTTTTGGAGGCCCTGCAAAAGGCAGGCCTCACTATCAAGGCTTCAAAGTGCCAGATAGGGCAGGGTAAGGTGGTTTATCTGGGACACCTTGTTGGTGGGGAACAGATTGCACACTTCAGGGGAAAATCCAAACAATTATTAATTGGGTTCCCCCTACCACTCAGACTCAGGTGAGAGCCTTCCTAGGCCTCACTGGGTATTACAGGAGGTTCATTAAGAACTATGGCTCCATTGCAGCCCCTCTTAATGACCTCACATCCAAGAAAATGCCTAAAAAGGTATTATGGACAGAAAACTGTCAGAAAGCTTTTGAGGAGCTGAAGCAGGCCATGTGCTCTGCACCTGTCCTGAAAAGCCCTTGTTACTCTAAAAAATTCTATGGCCAAACTGATGCATCTGAATTAGGAGTAGGGGCAGTCCTATCACAACTTAATTCTGAGGGCCAGGATCAACCTGTTGCTTTTATTAGTAGGAGGTTGACCCCTAGAGAAAAGCGTTGGTCTGCCATTGAGAGGGAGGCCTTTGCTGTGGTCTGGGCTCTGAAGAAGTTGAGGCCATACCTGTTTGGCACTCACTTCATTGTTCAGACAGACCACAAACCTCTACTTTGGCTAAAACAAATGAAAGGTGAAAATCCTAAATTGTTGAGGTGGTCCATATCCCTACAGGGAATGGACTATACAGTGGAACATAGACCTGGGAGTAGCCACTCCAATGCAGATGGACTCTCCAGATATTTCCACTTAGACAATGAAGACTCATCAGGTCATGGCTAGTCTTATTGTCCTTCGTTTGGGGGGGGGTTGTGTAGGAAAGTACCATCTTGCCTGGCATGTTACCCCCATTTTTCACTGTATATATGTTGTTTTAGTTGTATGTGTCACTGGGACCCTGGTAACCCAGGGCCCCAGTGTTCATAAGTGTGCCTGAATGTGTTACCTGTGTAGTGACTAACTGTCTCACTGAGGCTCTGCTAATCAGAACCTCAGTGGTTATGCTCTCTCATTTCTTTCCAAATTGTCACTGACAGGCTAGTGACCATTTTTACCAATTTACATTGGCTTACTGGAACACCCTTATAATTCCCTAGTATATGGTACTGAGGTACCCAGGGTATTGGGGTTCCAGGAGATCCCTATGGGCTGCAGCATTTCTTTTGCCACCCATAGGGAGCTCTGACAATTCTTACACAGGCCTGCCACTGCAGCCTGAGTGAAATAACGTCCACGTTATTTCACAGCCATTTTACACTGCACTTAAGTAACTTATAAGTCACCTATATGTCTAACCTTTACCTGGTAAAGGTTAGGTGCAAAGTTACTTAGTGTGAGGGCACCCTGGCACTAGCCAAGGTGCCCCCACATTGTTCAGAGCCAATTCCCTGAACTTTGTGAGTGCGGGGACACCATTACACGCGTGCACTACATATAGGTCACTACCTATATGTAGCTTCACCATGGTAACTCCGAATATGGCCATGTAACATGTCTATGATCATGGAATTGCCCCCTCTATACCATCCTGGCATTGTTGGTACAATTCCATGATCCCAGTGGTCTGTAGCACAGACCCTGGTACTGCCAAACTGCCCTTCCTGGGGTTTCACTGCAGCTGCTGCTGCTGCCAACCCCTCAGACAGGCATCTGCCCTCCTGGGGTCCAGCCAGGCCTGGCCCAGGATGGCAGAACAAAGAACTTCCTCTGAGAGAGGGTGTGACACCCTCTCCCTTTGGAAAATGGTGTGAAGGCAGGGGAGGAGTAGCCTCCCCCAGCCTCTGGAAATGCTTTGTTGGGCACAGAGATGCCCAATTCTGCATAAGCCAGTCTACACCGGTTCAGGGGACCCCTTAGCCCTGCTCTGGCGTGAAACTGGACAAAGGAAAGGGGAGTGACCACTCCCCTGACCTGCACCTCCCCTGGGAGGTGTCCAGAGCTCCTCCAGTGTGCTCCAGACCTCTGCCATCTTGGAAACAGAGGTGCTGCTGGCACACTGGACTGCTCTGAGTGGCCAGTGCCACCAGGTGACGTCAGAGACTCCTTGTGATAGGCTCCTTCAGGTGTTGCTAGCCTATCCTCTCTCCTAAGTAGCCAAACCCTCTTTTCTGGCTATTTAGGGTCTCTGTCTCTGGGGAAACTTTAGATAACGAATGCAAGAGCTCATCCGAGTTCCTCTGCATCTCTCTCTTCACCTTCTGATAAGGAATCGACTGCTGACCGCGCTGGAAGCCTGCAAACCTGCAACATAGTAGCAAAGACGACTACTGCAACTCTGTAACGCTGATCCTGCCGCCTTCTCGACTGTTTTCCTGCTTGTGCATGCTGTGGGGGTAGTCTGCCTCCTCTCTGCACCAGAAGCTCCGAAGAAATCTCCCGTGGGTCGACGGAATCTTCCCCCTGCAACCGCAGGCACCAAAAAGCTGCATTACCGGTCCCTTGGGTCTCCTCTCAGCACGACGAGCAAGGTCCCTCGAATCCAGCGACTCTGTCCAAGTGACCCCCACAGTCCAGTGACTCTTCAGTCCAAGTTTGGTGGAGGTAAGTCCTTGCCTCACCTCGCTGGGCTGCATTGCTGGGAACCGCGACTTTTGCAGCTACTCCGGCCCCTGTGCACTTCTGGCGGAAATCCTTTGTGCACAGCTAAGCCTGGGTTTACGGCACTCTAACCTGCATTGCACGACTTTCAAAGTTGGTCTCCGGCGACGTGGGACTCCTTTGTGCGACTTCGGGTGAGCACCATTTCACGCGTCTTCGTAGTGCCTGTTTCTGGCACTTCTCTGGGTGCTACCTGCTTCAGAGAGGGCTCCTTGTCTTGCTCGACGTCCCCTCTCTCTGCTGGTCCAATTTGCGACCTCCTGGTCCCTCCTGGGCCTCAGCAGCGTCCAAAAACACTAACCGCACGATTTGCAGCTAGCAAGGCTTGTTGGCATTCTTTCAGCTGGAAAACACTTCTGCACGACTCTCCACGGCGAGAGGAATCCGTCCACCAAAGGTGAAGTGTCTAGCCCTTTTCGTTCCTGCAGAAACCTCAGCTTCTTCTGTCCAGTAGAAGCTTCTTTGCACCCGCAGCTGGCATTTCCTGGGCATCTGCCCATCTCCGACTTGCTTGTGACTTTTGGACTTGGTCCCCTTGTTCCACAGGTACCCTAGATTGGAAATCCACAGTTATTGCATTGCTGGTTTGTGTCTTTCCTGCATTATTCCTCTAACACGACTTCTTTGTCCTTAGGGGAACTTTAGTGCACTTTGCACTCACTTTTCAGGGTCTTGGGGAGGGTTATTTTTCTAACTCTCACTATTTTCTAATAGTCCCAACGACCCTCTACAAGGTCACATAGGTTTGGGGTCCATTTGTGGTTCGCATTCCACTTTTGGAGTATATGGTTTGTGTTGCCCCTATCCCTATGTTTCCCCATTGCATCCTATTGTAACTATACATTGTTTGCACTGTTTTCTAAGACTATACTGCATATTTTTGCTATTGTGTATATATATCTTGTGTATATTTCCTATCCTCTCACTGAGGGTACACTCTAAGATACTTTGGTATATTGTCGTAAAAATAAAGTACCTTTATTTTTAGTATAACTGTGTATTGTGTTTTCTTATGATATTGTGCAAATGACACTAAGTGGTACTGTAGTAGCTTCACACGTCTCCTAGTTCAGCCTAAGCTGCTCTGCTAAGTTACCATTATCTATCAACCTAAGCTGCTAGACACCCTATACACTAATAAGGGATAACTGGGCCTGGTGCAAGGTGCAAGTACCCCTTGGTACTCACTACAAGCCAGTCCAGCCTCCTACATCATTGCACTTCAAATTGTTCACAATCATCATCAGATCTTCGGCCCTACATTACAGTTGGCTTGACTACTTGGTTGTCAACAAACAAACAAAATTCCCAAAGAGATAATTTAGATGGGAGGGAGGGTATTGTGAATTGAACTGTAGTCATGTATTGCGGTTGTATTTTGTAAAAAAATAAAATAAAAGGGGGATGTATATCTGTCAGCTAAAATGTGTAATGTTTTTCCTAGCCACACAGACCACCAGTGCCGGGCGAGAACCAGTGTGTGAGATGACACGACAGCTGAAGGGGCTGTCTCTGTGGCAGCAGGAATGAATGATGGTGAGTCACTTTGTTTAGTTATTGACAAATATCAGTATACCCATTGCATTTGTTAAGTAAAGCAGATCCCACCCAAGATCATCCATGACCTCCTTGCCCATGGCATTTCACGACCCATGGGCCATGACCTCACCTAACTGCAGCATGGTTCAATCTGGCACTGCAATGTTGACTGTGCAATGTGCATCGTCTTTTAATGTGGCATTTACAAAGCTTTAAATGGATTGCAAACCGAAATGAAAACAAGGCGTCTTTTGCTTACATCCCAGTGCCCATTCAGTCACCTCCTAGTACTGCACTCCTTTATTTGTTCCTAAGTTCTACAGTGACTGAGTAAGCCTCAGCTTAGCCACATCATCAGTGACCTCCACTATTCTAAAGCAACATCTCTACCTGCCTTTTCCCTGTACTTAACTCTGCTGTAGCAGACTAAGGGGGTTATTCTAACTTTGGAGGAGTGTTAATCCATCCCAAAAGTGACGGTAAAGTCACGGATATACCACCAGCCGTATTACGAGTTCCATAGGATATAATGGACTCGTAATACGGCTGGTGGTAAATCCGTCACTTTTCCGTCACTTTTGGGACGGATTAACACCTCCTCCAAAGTTAGAATAACCCCCTAAATCAAGTTTCCTTCTCTTACTATCAAGCAAATGTGTTTGATTGATATAATCTGTGATTGAGGGTGAGGCCATGAAATAAAGTGGGAATTTATATATCCTTTTCCTTTCCCTGTATTGCAGTGCACCGTTTTTCCCACCGTCTACTTACGGCAGACAGGATTTCTATTAACTGAATGTTATTAATGACATGTGTGTTATATTAATCATCTGCCTCTTTGGAGTCAGGGTAGAATTGAAAGGTATCTGGAGAAGAGGCGGGCCATTGAAATCAAAGTTAATTTTTTGTCCATTGCAGCTGCCACAGCATCAGACTACAGATAATAGCAAATTTGTACCCTATGTGCTGCAAGCATGATTCCAGTCATTTAGCAGAATCGGCAAACAATACATGTACTCCATATTGGATGATGCCTTACTCATTAATC
Source organism: Pleurodeles waltl (assembly GCF_031143425.1). Classification (NCBI taxonomy): domain Eukaryota; kingdom Metazoa; phylum Chordata; class Amphibia; order Caudata; family Salamandridae; genus Pleurodeles; species Pleurodeles waltl. The sequence goes on along the minus strand of NC_090445.1, from coordinate 294,997,037 downwards.
AAAATTGTTTTTCTTTTTTTCCACACAAAGGGGGTGATTCTAACCCTGACGGGCGGCGGAGGCCGCCCGCCAGAGTTCCCCCCTCCAGAACACCGCTCCGCGGTCATTAGACCGCTGCGGTGATTCTGGCTTTTGCACTGGGCTGGCAGGCGGCCGCCAAAAGGCCGCCCGCCAGCCTAGTGCAAAAGAGCCTTCCCACGAGGACGCCGGCTCAGAATTGAGCCGGCGGAGTGGGAAGGTGCGACGGGTGCAGTGGCACCCGTCGCGTATTTCAGTGTCTGCAAAGCAGACACTGAAATACATAGTGGGGCCCTCTTACGGGGCCCCTGCAGTGCCCATGCCATTGGCATGGGCACTGCAGGGGCCCCCAGGGGCCCCATGACAACCCATACCGCCATCCTGTTCCTGGCGGGAGAACCGCCAGGAACAGGATGGCGGTATGGGCTGTCAGAATCCCCATGGCGGCGCAGCGAGCTGCGCCGCCATGGAGGATTCTAAAGGGCAGCGGAAAATCGGCGGGAGACCGCCGGTTTTCCGCATCTGACCGCGGCCAAACCGCCGCGGTCAGAATGCCCTGCGGGACACCGCCAGCCTGTTGGTGGTGCTCCCGCCAACCCTGGCCGCCGGGGTCAGAATGACCCCCAAAGTGTCTGCATGATTTAACTTTTTAAGAAATCCTTTACAAGAAAAAAATATCACCCTGTTTTTTTAATATAATGCTGCCTCCTTTCAGCCAGTCAGTGCTTTTGTGTGAGACATGTGTTGGTAAAATCATGACCCTGTGACTTTCTTAATCACATCAAAAATTCCAATGGCCCTAGGGGATCAGAAATGTACTTTTATAGAGCCTCTATATTATTCTAAAAAAACAAGTGTTTGTACAGAGCATTCTTTACAATTTATTTTTCTTTTTTTTTCTTTCTTGATATAGCTACTGCTCCTGGTCTACCACCACCACTGGCCTAGCAGAAGATAGAGACCCGGCTCTGGTGGCAGATGCTGGAGGCCACCAGGGCCCATTACCAGCAGCTGGTGGATGAGGAGAGCCAGGCACATGCCCCTGCTCGAGGCCCAGTTTCACCCGTCAACCGCCTGTGCTTCCAGCCTCAAGGCCACACCAGCATTGCCGGCAGCTTGAAGCTGCTTGTTACTGACCACATTCTACCACAGCCAGCCCCCTTTCAGGCCAGCTACACCATTGTTGACTGTTGCTCAAGATGGCACACTGATGACATAGGATGGCATGCCTCGAGGCCCAGACCCAACACCTGAGGACCCTCCTAGAGAATGACCTCTACTAGCCCTTTTCTAATTTTTTGTTTTGGTAGGATGGAGTTTTGTTGTGGGTGGATAGGGTGGGAATTTAGGCAGGGGATTTTTCTTTATGGACATTTGAACATTTACATTTATTTTCAACATTATGGGGAGATATGTAGGAGTGTGGTGGGCCTGTTGTGGATGGACAGGTCAGGTTTATTCTTATAGAGCAAAGGGAAAATCTTTCTAATCAAATTTATATCTGAAAATGTTTTTTGTGTGTTTTACTTTAACTCTTCTTGATACTTTTTCACGCAGCCTGTCTCTTCATCTACTTCACAAAGTGTATGCCGGTTAGGAGGGTACTCTGTCATTCCCTATATTGCCTACAGAAACCTAGAGAAGCAATTATTTATCTCATCCGTAGTAGAAGTTAGTTAGTTACGTACTAACTAAAATAGTTCACTTTACCCCATACTTCTCTTACCTGAATTGATGAAAGGAGGGCTGGGGGGCTGCTCAATGTTCCAACACCTTACTGGATGGTTTCCCAAGGTACCTCATTTCTGGTAGTTGTAGTGCGATAACAGGGAGGTTATCACAGCAAGCAAGGTCGCACTCCCACCTAGGAGATCTCCAACTGTAGGACTTATCAAAAGGATTATGGGCAACAAAATTTAAAGAAAAATTAGGTTATACATATAAATTTATATTATAGCTTTGGAATGACTGATAACAGACTACTACAACAATGACACAGCAAAGAATGCCACATATTATAACAAAAACTAGCAATAGCACATTATTCTGAGCAATGGTGAACATGAAATTTTAGATCCAAAATGATGAATTCCTCAAGTCAGCAAAACTGTACTTAAAATTTGACCTCTGCAGTTATTTACGCATAATTAAGGCCTGAATGATGATGTTGACATTAGGGAATGATGTTCTGACATGCATGGTTGGGTAAATGGGGTTGGTATAGGCTATTGCTTGGGTAAAAGAAGATCTCAGACACAGACCACTTTCTTAGGAGCAATTTTCTTTGGGGCCATCGTAAAGCTCTCACATGGCAGTGGCACTAAGCTGCACAAGTGGAAGAGATTGGAGGACTGATGTCATTGTACAGGCCTTCTGATTGGCAGTACTGCAGGTGATGTTTCTTCTTCTCTTGTGCACCTAAAAGCAAACAAGAAAGAAGAACTTTTAGTGAAATGTGGCATTGTTGGAGTTTGAAATAGTACAGACAAAGGCAATACTAGTGTGGTTGGATACTTAGGTAATAATAAATCAACCACTTTAAAATCAAACCACACCACCATACCATAAAAAGTTAATTTCCAATTAGGATAACACAACATACAGATGTAGCTCTTTGCTTTATGCCCATCTACTCTAAAGGATACATCTGTGGCAGTCAGGGAGGTACAGGGGTAAATGGAATAATGATAAAAAAAATGAAGGTTATTGTGCGCCAATGGCAGGCAAGGTGGTCCAGGGGGAAATTGAATAATCTTGAAAAACAATGAATGATGGGGGCGTGGCCAAGGCGTCAAGATGGCGGTCACACTTTCGTAGTGCTCCGGACCCCTCCGCAATCCGCCTTTGGCAGAACGCATAATCCTACACCATCTGCACCGCAAAACAGACCCCAGAGATCCCGACACCGCGCTGAGCTCGGTAATACTCCCGCCAGCCGCTCCACCAAATCGTAAGCAGCTGAGCTGCGAATAACCACCTGGGGCCAAGATGGCGGATGGAGGGCGGAGATTCAAATCAGAGCACTGGTAATTGAGGAGGTCGCGTGGTGCCGTCAGATCGTGGATGCCCCGCGGCGGTCCCTCGGGCACTGCAGAAGATCCAGAGGTGAGATGCAGGATGCCGAGTTGCTGGTGGGCGCCTGGGGCAGACACGGCAGCCAGTGAGGGCGGAAGGCAGACGAGGCAGTGACTAGAGCCCGGCGGTGGTTGCGGGCCTTGCACGCCCTGTGGCAGCGCGTCGGCGCTGTGGGAGACAGGGCGCCTGCCCCCTAAAATAAAGAAGAGACGACTGGCACCGCTATCGGAGTACCGCGGCGGGCTCGGCTGGGCCCGGCTGAGGCGACAATCGTGAAGCCGCCCGCCCTTCCCGGGGGCCGAAGGCCCGAGACTTGAAGACGGTGCTGGCCTGGTGCGGATCGGAGGCCTCCTGCGGTAACCCGGACCCCGTGACCCGGGTTGTGGAGAGGTGCCGCAGTGCTGGGGCCCCTGGATGGCTGGGAACTGGCAGGTGTCGACCCAGGGCCTCCCCACCAACTTGGAGGACTCACCCGCTGGATTCTAAAGGAGGGAGGAACCGCCGGGGAGGAACCGTGCATGAAAACGACTGCCGGCACAGGAAAGCGGACACCGGCACAGCAAGGACGAAGCCCTCTACTGCGTGCCCTCCCTCCCCCGCTGGACAACCCCCCAAGACAGAGTAAACCCCAAGTAGGCTGGCAAACTCGGACCGGGGAAGTGACTGACACTCACCCTCACTGGAAACCTCGGCACTGCCGGACAAGGCAACATAACCTTCGATATCATCTGGGGGAGGGCCCTCCCGGGGATGCCCCCCCCACCTAGCTGAGGGCCCACACACAGGAAGTGAAGATAATAAGTCCTGCCAAGTGAGAGCAGTGAGGGGGAATAACTGCAGGCGTGAGAGGGTAGAGACCGACGTCGTCGGAGCGGAGTCCTCTTTCTCCACAGAACACTCAAACTATACTGGCACACCTGGGCCGGGGGAGAGGACCGACATTTCATTTTCCGACTATGCCCCACCAGGCAAGACAACCGTAACGTTGAAGCCCCTGGGGGCTCCCACAGTACTGAGGAAGAACGAACTGGAGGTTGTGGCCCATGGTCCCCGACTCCTTGCACTCATGCGGCCGTCCCCCGGAGGTGAGAAGGTCCATCTGATCCAAGCCCCGGGCGGCGCCATCCCGGCCAGTCTCACGGAGAAGTGACTTTAGCAAGCAGCGGCAAACCAACCCACCGAAGGCTACGCGGAAAATAGAATGGGACTAAAGTACAATGGGCAAAGACAAGGCAACAAGGCAGGCAGTGGACCAAACACGCATGGACCAGTTCACTATGGGCGCAACTGGTCTCCGGATGGAGGACCGTGCCCCAAGCGGAGGTGGTGAACCCCAAACGGCATCCAGCGATCTGACAACGATACTCCAGGCGATACAGGCGTCCCAAGTGGCTGTTGAAACGAAAATAGGAGAGGTGAGGTTGGATGTAGCCTTGATTCGACAGGATCTCGGAAACGCCACAGCCTGAATTGCTGAAACTGAATCCAGAATCTCCACAATGGAAGATGACATGACCGCTCTTATGGCCCAGGTCTCCGCACTGATCACCTGCACTTCTGAACTACACCGGATAGCAGAGGATGCTGAAAACAGGTTGAGGCGTAACAACCTCGCGTGGTGGGCCTTCCTGAAACCACAGCAGAATCGTCATTGGCCAATTACCTGGAGGACTGGTTCCACTCCAGGATGCCAGCGGACTGTCTCACGCCATGGTTCGCAATTGAGTGAGCCCACAGGGCCCTTCAGTCAAGGCCCCCGCTGGGTTCCACACCCAGATCAGTGATATTGCGTCTCTTCAATTTCAAAGACATGGACGCGGTACTACAGGAGTCACGCTCCAAGAGAGATCTTGTCTGCGACGGGGTGAAGGTCCTCCTCTTCCCTGACTATACAAGGGAGGTGCAACAGCACCGCCGCTCGTTCACAGAGGTGAAACAGAAACTGAGATCGATGAACATTCAATATCACCTCATTTTTCCTGCACGACTCCAAGTGGTCCACTGCAACAAAACTTACTTCTTCGATCGGCCAGCCACGACCTGGACCTGGTTGACAGAGGAGGTCCCCTTGGGTCCCTACAGAGATGGATCTCGACTCCAGTAAGAAACAACACCGGGTGGCCAGAAGGTGCGGCAGTCCGATCAACGCCACTGCACCCGTTCTAGGCGACGCAAGACCGACTGCGGAGCCCGCCCGGATTCCCCCCTGGGGCCCACCGGACGGGGTCGATGAGCCCGCGGTCACTGGAGACCCGGAAGACCTCCCCCCCCCGGGCTGAGACCCTCGAGACACAAAACGGGCCTGATCCGGGTCTCCGGAGGACACAGACCTATCTCGTAGCCCGGTATTATGATCTCGCGGAGAGATCCCTAGACAAAAGTACCACTTTGCCAAGCAGATAACAACTACATTAGTCATTAGACTAACATGTCTATTGTGCTCTTGATCTTAATCTGACTTCATGGAGGGGTCCACCCCCACTGCTACCCTATTAGTTGATGTTCCGCCTCACCAGTTCCAAAAGGGAGGCGCAACACCTGGGCGACAGATGCTTCTGGGGGGAAGTATGGGGTGGGGCAGGAGTTGGGGGACAAGGGAGTTCCATCCTAGTTTCAAAGGCAAATGTTATAGTTCTTTTGTTACTATCACATATGGGCTTTCCACGTAAAGCACAGAGCAGGGACAATACAGATTTAATGGATATAACAGCGACTCACGGCGGCGATGACATGAACGAAATAGGGACCCTCCGTTATCCCCAGGCTCGTAAACAGGAAATAGTGACGGACACCACAAGACGTTTCTAAATACCCACCCACCATGACTCAAACACAGGTAATCTCATGGAACGTTAATGGCCTCCTAGATAAAATTAAACGTACTGCCGTATTTACCTTCATAAACCGACATAAACCGGGAATACTCCTGTTGCAGGAGACGCACCTCCTGGGGGAACTTTGCCCCTTCTAAGCCCGCAGGGGCTTCAACAGGATATGCCAGATTCATGCGCGGATCTCGGAGGGGTCGCCATAAAACTACACCGTACCTTCCCTCTGACAAACATCCAGGTCCGGAGGGACCGACAGGGACGATACGTAGCCATCACTGGCAAGATCGAAGGAGTCACGAATAACATAATCAGTGTTTATGTCCCCCCCCACTGGTTCGGAAAACTCTTGACGACCTTACTAACCTACTCGCTGATCTTCCACCCGGGCGTACGATAGTGTGAGGTGACTTCAACGCAACCCCAGACCCGACTCTAGATGTGGCCGGTCCGATCTCAGTACATAGACAAGTAGCAGCGGTGGTAATCACGGGTTGGCTCTCCGCAACGGGGCTCTGTGACACCTGGCGGGTGTGGCACCCAAGACGGCGACAATTCACACACACCTCGGCAGCCCATGGGTCGCACTCCAGAATCGACCTGGTGCTGCTCCAGAGCACGGTCTGCACAACCCTCTCTAAAATCGAGATATTAGCGAGGGGAGTCTCTGATCACCCCCCACTTCGGTTTGTGATAGGTCCCGCCCGATCTCAATCTCGCCCCATGTGGCGCTTAAACGCATGGTACCTTCAAGACAAGACCTTCACAGAACAACTGCGACGGGCACTGCAAGACTACTTTGCGTTGAATGAAGGGTCGGTGACCTCGGCAGGTACATTGTGGGTAGCAGGTAAAGTGGTATCAAGGGGCACAGCCAAAGACTTGATACGGAGACAAAAACGTGCACAAACCCAACACATTGAACAATTAGAGCTTTGTGCAATGAAGCTTGAAAATCAGAACATAACGGACCCAAATGACAGAACGGAACAACAACTAATCCTAATACGGGAGGAGATCCGAGACCAGTCTCTGGAAGCAGCGAAACACCTGTGGAGAGCCACCACGGTGAGGGTTTATGGGTGGGGGGACAAATCCGGGAAAATGCTATATTGGCTGTTGTCACGCCATCAAACCTCCAGGATAGTCCCGGAAGTCTATGACGGGGGAGGAAACCCTGTGGTAAAACACCCGGAATAAGTGAACACCTTCGCCATGTCCAACCAAACTCAGTATCAAAAGTCTGCCCTAGATGATCTGGAACTGGCTCAACGCTTGCTAGACGAGGTCCCCCTCTTGCAGCTACCAGCAGTGGAGATGCAAATTTTAGATGACGCTATCAGTGCTGAAGAAATAGGAACAGCCATATCGACTCTTGGTGCCGGGAAAACGCCGGGACCCGATGTGTTCCCCGCTGAATACTATAAAGCCTTTAGAGAAGACATAACACTGTACCTGCCAAAACTCTACGCAGAGGTTGAAGAGAGTGGATCCTTCCCCCGAGAACTGGATGCCGCCACCATTGTGGTACTCCCTAAATCCCAACCTCCCTCACCACACTTCGCTGATTATAGACCAACATCACTGATTAATACTGAAGTAAAAATGTTTGCCACTATCCTCGCTAACCTCCGAAAAAGGGTCTTACCACAACTGATCCACCCAGATCATTGTGGATTCATGGCCACTCGCAGCACTCAACACTGTATCCGTCGTCTACATGTGGCCCTGGCCGAACTCCACCGGTTACACAGGGATCTGGACCTTCTACTCATAGATTTTGAAAAGGACTTCGAATCAGTGGATTGGGGCTTTCTCTTCCTGGTGCCTCAACGAGCAGGCCTAGGCCCAAGATTCTGCCGTCTGGTTCAGACACTATAGGCTAACCCCACAGCCCGTGTACAGGTGAATGGCACCTTGTCCCCAACATTTGTAGTGCAGTGGGGCCCACGTCAGGGATGTCCCTTGTCTCCCCTCCTGTTTATCCTGGCCATCGAACCCCTGGCCCAGATGATCAGGACCGACCCGGTGTACCGCGGGTGGAATTGGGGTCACTCCCAAGAAGATAGAATTGCACTATACGCCAATGACGTTTTGCTGTACATGGAAGACCCCAATACAACGGGCCCACAAAGCCTCTGAATTTTACGGCGCTACGAGTGGGCATCGGGACTGAAGGTGAATCCCACTAAATCGATGCTGATCCCGCTGGCTGGCTAATGTGACTGCTTCGACTGGCAAGACACAATACCATTACGTCGACTCAATTTTAAATACCTGGGCGTCTGGGTGTCCACCCTGCCCGAACTGGCTTGGGTCAAAAACCTTACACCATTACTGACATGCATAAGGTCAGACCTGCAAAGATGGCAAACCTTGCCGCTAAATGTAATAGGCCACGTAGCCCTTTTCAAGATGATGGTCCTGCCGAGGCTCCTGTATATCTTTCAGAATTTTACCCTGCCGATCCCTCGCTCCTGGTTCAGGGCTCTCGAAAACGCCACAGGCCAGTTCGTGTGGAGAGGTTCCAGACACCGAGTAGCGACCCACCACTGTAGGAGAGGAACATATGACAGAGGCCTAGGTGCCTCAGACCCCTACCTGTACTATCTAGCCACCCAGCTCATAGTGATTCACGACTGGTTTAATGGAGGATGGGGGGACCCGGCGTGCAGAGTGGAACTTGAGATCTTGGGGTTTCCACACATCCTAGGAATACTATATGGGAAGCCCTTCCCATAGGGCATGGGAGAGGTGACCAGAGCAGCCTTTTTGGCATGGCGCGCAGCTTTAAGACACACCCGATGGAACGCCACTATCATACACCTGACCCCACTATGGGCTGGGAGATGGCTAAACGCGACCAGCTAGGCATTTCCTTGGTGGGTGATGTGTGGAAAGGTGAAACAATGAAGTCCTTTCGTGACATGCAGATAGATTTCGAACTAACTCAGACACAGTTCTTCAAATACCTTCAGCTCAGACACGCTCTGAGGGTCCACCTACCAACTACCGGCCCCCTGCCTGAATTCAACCCTCTCGAGGCCAAACTACTCATGGGTGACCTGGGGGGGAAAGGTGTTTCCAAAATATATAACATGCTAATTAACAACGCTCCAGGAGACCTGAACTCCATCAGAGTAAAGTGGGAGTCCCAGGTGGGGGCCTTAGAGGATTCGGAATGGAGGGAGGCTCTGATGGCACCCAGGGAGTTGGCGGTGTCGGCTAGACTTCGGGCCGTGCAATTCTACTACTTACACTGGGCTTACCTACCACCGTCCAGACTACACCGGGCGGGTCTGCGCCCCTCCGCCCAATGCCCACGGTGTGGGGATGGCCCTGCCGACTTCTTCCATATGGTCTGGTCCTGTCACGTGATACAGATATTCTGGGAGGAGGTATTCCGGGAGATCGGGGCCGCTCTGGGACGGGAGGTTCAAAGGTCTGCTAAGTTGGCCCTGCTGGGGGTGATGGAGGAGATGGGAGGCCCACGAGCGAAGCGAGCCCTGGCCGCCGCGGCCATGTTGGTCACCAAAAGAGACATTGCCACTACCTAGATCTCCCCAGAGGGCCCATCAATTCAAAGGTGGTGAAAAGGTGTTGATTGGTGTGCAAAACCAAGAGAAAGTGGTATATGAATCTAGAGGCTGCCCCCGAAAATTTGAGAAAATCTGGGGGGGATGGATGGTTGTATGATCATAAAATGGACAAAGGACACAAACATGGTTGTGGTAACGGAGCTTACGCTGGATGTTCTTGTCAGTCAATACCCATGTTCAAACTTTGTAATTGTCCGCTGCTTTTTCTACCTGCTTTGTCTGAAGTTTTTGATGCTCTTAAAAACAATAAAAACTTGTTTATCAAAAAAAATAAAAATGAAGGATGCTGATGTGTCTGCAGTGTACCGGAGACAAAGGGGGTCATTCTGACCCCGGCGGGCGGCGGGAGCCATGGAGGATTCTACAGGGCAGCGGAAAACCAGCGGGAGACCGCCGGTTTTCCCTTTCTGGCCGCGGCTGAACCGCCGCGGTCAGAATACCCTGGGGAGCACCGCCAGCCTGTTGGCGGTGCTCCCGCCGACCCTGGCCCCGGCGCTCAGAATGACCCCCAAAGTGTCCAGTAGGAAATCGAATTATACATAAAGAATTAATGCTGTTGTGCAGATGTGCACCTATGGCGGATGGATGGATCGAGCCAAAATGGAAAAAAATAAATGCATGAAAAATAAACAAATACTAAAAATAAAAAATAAAATAAGAACATTTTTTTAAAAATGAAAAGAAAAAAGAGAAAAAATTGTGGATGTTTGTTTGGGAGTATGACAAGAAACCTATTGTGAGGCAGGGAGGTACAAATAAAAAATGCAAAAAAAAAACAGGTAATATAAGTACTATCAATCAAAATCCTATTCTTAATATATATATATATATATATATATATATATATATATATATATATGTACTATAATGATCCTCAAGCATATTATTAAACTGATATCACATCCATCCATGCAAGCCTATGGCAAAGGCACACTGGCTGGATGAATAAAACGGCAGCCAGCCACATGGTGAAACAACAGCAATCAAGGAGGTGTAGAGAACAAAGAACACATGCAAGCCAATGGCAACGCACACTGGCTGGATGTACAAAATAGCCACCAGCCACCTTGTCTAACAACAACAGCAAGCAAGGAGGCATGGCGAAAAAGCACACATCCAAGTCTATAGCAAAAACACACTGGCTAGATGCACAAAATGGATGCCAGAAACATGGTCAAACAACAACAGTAAGCAAGGAGGCGTGGAGAACAAAGAACACCTGCAAGCCTAGGGAAAGTACACACAATGCACAAAATGGCCACGAGTCACATGGTCAAACAACAATAGCAAGCAAAGAGGTATGGGGAACAAAGAACACCTGCAAGCATACAGCAAAAACTACACCAGCTTGCTGCACAAAATGCCCACCAGCCACATGGTTGAAAAACAACAACAAGCAAGGAGGCATGAAAAATGAAGAGCACATTCAGGCCTATGGACACAAACTACACTAAATGGCCCCTGTCCACATGGCATGGAGAACAAAGACAAATGGTGGTGGATGACAAACACACATGCATAGGCCAGAAAAAGACAGCATGGTGGTAACACTGAAGGAAACACTACTTTAATTCCACGATGCAAAACATGAAAATAAACTGAGCTGTGAAAACAAAAACACACATCCTCCTATAGCATAAAATAATACCTCACATATATACTTTTTGCAGAACAACAAGCATGAAATACAAACAATAACCATCATTTTAAATTGTATCCCATGCCATTTATGCCCTAAATAAAAATTTAAAAACAAATACCACAGAAACATTTCTTTCATACAATGATGGCATTTACTGGGTCTACTGGCTGGATGGCCCATTGGAAGACTAGTCCATATAGTAAAATAAATTAATATTGCAAATGTAACAAACATTGAGAAACTGTAACAAACTGTGCAACATTTTCCCTTTACATAAGGTAAAAAATGAAATACAAAACAAAAATTACAAGGCCCCTACTTAAACTACAGGGCACCCATCACAGTGTCATTTAAAAATCAAATAAAAGTACTAAGGAATACTGGTGCATGACCAATCAAGCAAACAGCACCTATATAACATGTTTTTTTAACTTACCTGTGTCATATCACAAAAACAAAGTCCTTAAATCCAAATGCATATGTCCAGCAGACAAATTATCCATTCACCTTGAAATCCAAGTGAAAAGTGACCAGGAGAAGGACAAAGCTCTGGACGGAGCCTGCTGGACAGGTAGTTTGAGTCTCTGGGGCACTTCCTTCCTGTTTGAATAAAAGTGAAAGAAATGTATTTTTGCACTAAATAGCAACTTGATCAGTTAGTTGCAGAACAAAATTGAAAACATCTTTTTTGAGTAGATTTAGCTGCTTCTCCAGGAGAACATTTACTCGAGGTGCATTCCCTATCACGAGTGACACATGTTGGTGCTTTTATGGCTAGAAGCCATGTGAGTGGGTAGGAAATCTTGTGCGTGCTCGCTAGGTGCCTGAGAATATGTGCCGCTCGCGAGCAGGAAAAATAAATCTTGCACAAACTATATACAAAGAACTCCACTTCACACCGGATGGCGGAATTCAGGAACTCTGCACAACTCCACATAGGGTGGAGTGCCCCAAAATCTGAAAACTCCATGAGTGGAGTTAACCACCCGGGCCTAATCAGCAGACCCATAACTCCACCCTCTGAAAGTTGCAGCAAACCAGGAACATATGTAAATGAATATTTCATTGAATAGGAAATCTATGCCAAAAAGGTATGGACAATGTTATCAAAGGCATGGGCAAATGTGACCAATATCTAGGTAGTGAGGGCAAATTCAAATAACATATCTGCTGCAAGTGGCTGGGAGTTGAGGAACAGTAATCATACAGGCCTGCCTGCATACATCAGCCGGAACTAAAAACTATGGCAAGAATATGTTACACCTGTTGAACCTTTTTGAAGAGTTCATTTGCAGAACAGAGAGTCCGGTGTGTTGAGGGGGCACTCTGGAGTTTAAACACAAATAAGTAGTCCTGGTAGTATACTAAACCGAGAAGGAAACATTTGCTCAGAGGAGAGAAATGCCAATGGCATCTTCTTGCACCAGTTCCAAACTGCAACCTGTGTTACAAAAATATTATTGTCACTCTGGTCAGGAGATATCACATGGTACTGAGACAAAACAATTACAGAAAGGATGTGAAACATCATTTGGATGCGTATATTAAAAGAGTCTTGTAGTTAATAGGATGTAATCCTGGGTGTCACTTTTTTACCTTGCATAATCTTTTTAATTTCGAATTATGAATGAGATGCCTACTGTCTGAACTGCACAACATGATTTTATTTAGGTGAAAAAACTGATGTTGGAGGATGAAGATAATTGAGCAAACTGAACACAAGGAAGGTGTTAACATGGCCACCAATAAAATGTACTCATTCGTTTCAGGTTGAATATTTACCTGAGCAGGCCATATAGGTAACATTTTAGCACAGATTGGCTTTTTTTATTGATTTTTTTGCTTTTACAGGTTAAATGCCATACAGAGTGAGGCTATCGCACATGAAAAAAAAACGTCCTCTTCCTGAAGACTATCCCCTGTTCTAAGAAGCATTGGTCATTTTGGATTCTGGAGAAAAAGCAGTACTCTCCTTTGTCTGCCAACCCTGATGTCTCACCCACCTTTGGAATGTTTGTCTTGTTTGGGAAAATCAAGTAAATTCAGGAATTACTTGATGTCATGTTTGATGTTTGAGGGAGGGCAGTCACCACTATTATTTCCTCTCTTTTTTGGCTTGTTTAACATTTTGTTTGTCGTTTATTGCTAGATTGCTTAGTGGTTGGATTTGGGGATGCCGATAGGCCCAGGTGGATGCGGGATTCTGGGTTAAGAATGTGAGGGCACTGGGAATTTTTAGATTAATAGGGCCTGGGGAGATATATATTTCCTCATTTTCCTTGTGTTTTTTACAGATATGTCATGCAGTGGTGTTTTTCTATTTGGGATCTAGTCTGCCACAGGCCATATATGTATATTAATGGATTTTTTACATTCTCCCTGATGCTGTGTTAGAGATATTTCTTATAATTTTAGGGGCTTGTTGGTGGTCGTTAATTCCTGCCAAACGTAGGATACTTTTTATCTTGATGCTCTTGTCAGTGGCTAAAGTAGGGTGGATCTAATAGTCCAAGCCATGCAGCAAGACACTTTCTGTTGTTATCAGCCACCTTCTCTTCCTTGTGCTTGACATCATTTTGTATATCTGGAGTGTTTATGTATGTGTGAGATGATGGTTCATTAATGTGTATTTCTTCAACTTTTAAAGATTTTGGTTGAGGCAATTGTTGCTTAAGCACCAGGGCTATTTGTGTTTAGGGCATTTTAAAGTGTTTTTTTGGTATGCTAGTATTATTATTTTTGTCTTGTTTAATATTTTTTACATCCATGTTGCTGCTTTACTAGTGGTGGATAGTCCATGGATGCACCCAGGCTCATTGTGGTTATATATTTTGCAATCCTTTCCCTGCAATGCTGCAAGTGTTTGTTGATGGAAGTGTAAGGGAGCTCCGGCCAGGGTAGGTGTGGTAGGCTCACATGGTCTCTTTTCCTTCAACCCTTCTCTATTTTAAAGCAATGTACTTGCCCACCAGTTTGTAAAACCAGTGTGTGTGACCTAGGTACCCATTTTATTTTGACTGCATGCCTCCTCCTTTCCATCTATGTGCTTGACCACCCTTTTTGGAAAAAGTGCGTGCTTCATAGGTGAACATTCTGTCTTTGTACTCCATGTCTCCTCCTTCCCTGATATGTGCTTGACCACCATTTTGTTGAACAAGACCATGCCTCACAGGCAGCCAATTTGCCTTTGTGCCTCACAGTTAGGTGTTTTGTCTTTGCTTTCCATGCTATCTGCCTGTCCACCATTTTGTGTAACAAGTGTGTGTGTGTGCACATGTGCTTGCGTGTGTTAATTAATAGTTATTCATTTTAGGCCACGTTTGCTAGGAGCTTTGTTAGGAGCACTGATTGTGGCTCCTTAAGAGCATATGTTATTTTCATTAAGTTTTCCTTGTCCGAAATACCTATATATTTTAGTAAAAAAATGTTGGCTTGGTTATGCTTGTGGCAGTCTGCAATACACTATTGTTGTTTTTAATTCATTCTATCATTTTTCTCTGCCTCTGCCCTCCCCACTCCATCTCCCACGGGTTCCAAAGGAGTCCCAGGGGCTCTGGAGGAGCATCAAGTATTTACTTTCTTTCAATGTGAATTAAAACCACCTGAGCCATGCATCCATTTTATCAAGGTACATGTATAAAATGCGAAACTTATATCACAACATATTATTTCACACTTTACAATATTTAAATGTGTACACCATGGTGTGTGTATACTTCACCATTTATTGCTGCAGTGGCATGTAGCTTATATAATTGGAAGACATGTTTCATGTAATAAAGTTAATACATGTGAATTATATAAATACATATGCCTCAAAATCAATGTAAAGGAGAATATTGTAGAAATGTGACTACGGTCTGATTTCTATTTTAAAATAATTGGGTAATAACCCATAATCCAGGGACCAGGATATGTCAGTATCAGACGCAAGTGGTTCCCAAGGGGGAAGTGTAGCCGTTGACTTCCACAGCCACTATTTCATTTGAGAACGTCTTCTAAGAAGAAATTATTCAGAAATTAAATGTAGTTGTATTCTTATTTCCCCAAAAACATTTAAGAATATCAAAATATCAAAGGTGGTCAGTGGTGGCGCAGTTCAAAGTGACAAAGTGAAAAAGGTGCACTGGTGCGATATACACAACATATACATGTGACTGAAAGGGATAATATGATGTTCTATGGGATATTTGTACATCGAGTATCCCCATCAACATTCAAGTTAAAAGCCAGTCCATTTACAAATTAGGTGGACCCCAATAACAGATTAATCGAAATGAATTGCCTTTGGGTTCACAAGTCTGAAATATCAATCAAAAACATTTCTATACTTATTGCGTATACCGCCCTATTATTCAGCTCAGAGCCAAAGAATCAAGTGAGCCGAAAACATATAGCGGTGTTTAGAAACCAAAATAAGCACGCCATTGGTTCGGCAATTTTTCTTAGAATAATACTTATTCAAAAGGGCTCGATAATTCTAAATTCCTCTTGTCAACAATGTAAATAACGTGGTGTCCAAACCCCTCAGAATGCCTCTACATCTTTTTTTCAACTGAATTAAACATATGTACACTTAGGTTGTATTAAAAAAAAAGCCATAAAATAACTTGGAGTGAAAACATGCAGCAGTATACAGAAGCCAATATAAACAAGCCATTTTGCAGCAATTTTTCTTAAGAGTGATGTTAGAAGTCAATTCAAATAGAACTGGTATTTTTAAGTCACTCTGATCACAGATAGTGAAAACGCCGATGTCAAATTCACTCAGAATGCTTCGGTATTTTATAATCGGTTAGCATTGAATAAGTGACACCCAGGTGAGTTAAAATCGGTATACATAAATTACTGAAAAACTCACCATCAAGAGATATCAGAGGGACCAAATACCACCACTTCTGTGCAATGATTAAAACAATTGCAACCAAAATCAGCAAAGCAGCCTTACTTATTTGGCCCGTAATCATAACATCCACAATATAATAATATTATAATATAACAATATATACTTACTCAATTCAATTCCAAATCGAGCCGGGTATTAAACCACCCTACCAAGTCACAAACAAGCTTCCCTTTAAGCCAAATGCGCGAGTCTGTAGTAGACTCTGTGCTGACATCAACTTCTGCCGTTAGTCTTCCCATGTCAACACCGATCATGTTAAATAAATCACCTGAAAGGCCTGTACGAGGTGATCTAAATGTCAAATACCCTCAAAGAGCAGTTGGTGAACAGGCACTTGCCCTAGTCACTAAACCTCCTAATAGTGACAGATCCACAATCAACTGTAACAATCATTAATACCCATTGTTGAAAAAGGAAAATGTTGTATCACATCAATAATGAAAAAGAAGAAACGATATATCATGTCGTTTGCCCAACAATGCTAATGAATTACAATACATATACACAGTATCATATTGACAAAATAATCATCATAGATTGCAGTGATTAAGAGCTTTATGACCAAAGTATAATTCGATCCAAGAACAATACAGATAAAAATACAGACGGAAATACAGTTTACATGTCATAATAAAGCGGCTTGTTGCCAATCTTCAGGGGTATTCAGATCTCCGGTCACTGAATCGCACTTGTCAATCCACGAAAGTGCTCTTCTGGAAGGCAGACTGGCTTTGTCTCCACCATGTGGTCCTAACATGATATGTTCAATCACTTGACATTTAAAAACCTCACTATTGTTTTGTTGCCTGTGGTAGTGTTCGACCAATGGGGCTACATGTTCTGCCACCATTTATTCTACTCCTATGTTATAGAATTCTTCACTTCACCTTCGGCAGTCGTCTGTCCAATATAGACAAGTCCACAAGTACATCAAATTGCATTGATCAGTTTCTGTTTATTGAAGTTAGTGAAGCCAGTCAGAGTAACATTCACATCATTGTGGGTTAAATTATTCCCATTACAACAAAGCTTGCAAGCCACCCAATAACCATATTTGAAGTGTCCTACTACTGCTGGAAGTACCCACAGTGTGTCCTTAATTGGTATTAGTAATGCTG
Source organism: Pleurodeles waltl (assembly GCF_031143425.1). Lineage (NCBI taxonomy): Eukaryota > Metazoa > Chordata > Amphibia > Caudata > Salamandridae > Pleurodeles > Pleurodeles waltl. The sequence goes on along the minus strand of NC_090445.1, from coordinate 294,979,851 downwards.
CCTTCACCAGGGCATCTCTCAAATTATTACCCCATTTAAAGGAGAATAGAGGCAGTTCATTAGTTGTGAATTGCCCTTCCAGGAGACCTCAGTGTCTACTTATAATCATCTTTAAATCATTACCCGCTGGACAGAAAGTAGTAGCCAAACAATTCTCTCCATTTCCTTGTCTTTCTTCTGTGGTTCTAGTATAAACTCCTTGTGACTGTACCACACCCTTTTTGTAGCTTGCCTTACAAGTCGTCTGGGGTAACTTCTTTCTATAACTATCTCTATGAGTATCTCCGACTCTCTAAAATAATGTTGTCTCCTGAAGCAATTTCTAAGAATGTCCAAAAATTGTGAAAGGGCAAATTATCTCTGAGGCTTTTAGGATGATAACTGGTTTAGTGTAATAGCGAGTTCTTTTCCGTGGGTTACCTGAAAAATGACATAACAATCTTACCATCTTTCACTCCTACTTTCAAATAAAAAAAAGAGATATAATTATTACTCTGTTCCATGTTGAACTGAATGTCTTTTGGTCTGGAATTAGGCAACTCATGGAACTGAAGCAATTCTGCTAAAGTACTCTTCCAGATCAAAAAGGCATAATCAGTATACCCATACCATTTACTATTTTCTCGGTATAGGGGTTCTCATTGCAAACGATTTTCTGTTCTTCATAACAGGCCTCATTAAGATTTGCTAAATCTGGAGCAAATCCTGCACCCATCTCCACCCCCTTAGTTTAAAAATAAAAATTAAAACAGGCATCAAACAGGAAGAAATTCTTAGTCATGGCTATTTCTAGCAGGTCCACAAGGAACCAATTTGGTACGTGCACAGGCCATTGCAGTGTATCAAGTAATTCCGAAATCACTCTGAGAGCATCAGTTTGTGGAATACTGGTTGTTAGAACTGACAGACTTAGGGTGGTTGCCCATAACTTTTTATCTGCCTCCCTCCACTTTTTGGATATTGTTTTTGCTAGTTTTAGGACTTTGCACACTTTACCACTGCTAACCAGTGCTAAAGTGCATATGATCTCTCCCTTAAAACATGGTGACATTGGTTCATACCCAACTGCCTTACTTAGTCTACTTTTAAGTCCCCAGTAAAGTGCACTACGTGTGCCCAGGGCATGTAGATTAAATGCTACTAGTGGGCCTGCAGCACTGATTGAGCCATCCAGATAAGTGGCCCCTTAACCATGCCTCAGGCCTGCCATTGCGAGGCCTGTGTGTGCAATTTCACTGCCACTTCGACTTGGCATTTAAAAGTACTTGCCAAGCCTTAAACTCCCTTTTTTCTACATATAAGTCACCTCTAATGTAGGCCCTAGGTAGCCCATAGTGCAGGGTGCTATGTAGGTAAAAGGCAGGACATATACCTGTGTAGTGTATATGTCCTGGTAGTGTAGAACTCCTAAATTCATTTTACACTGATGTGAGGCCTGCTCCTTTCATAGGCTAACATTAGGGCTACCCTCATATACTGTTTGAGTGGTAGATTCTGATCTGAAAGGAGTAACAAGGTCATATTTAGTATGGCCAGAATGGTAATCCAAAATCCTGCTGACTAGTGAAGTTGGATTTAATATTACTGTTTTAGAAATGCCACTTTTAGAAAGTGAGCATTTCTCTGCACTTCAATCCTTCTGTGCCTTACAATCCACGCCTGGCTAGGTTAGTTGACAGCTCCCTTGTGCATTTCACTCAGACAACCCGAAACACAGGATGCACAGTTACACCTGCACACATCTGCATACTGAATGGATCTTCCTGGACTGGGAGGGTGGAGGGCCTCACACTTACAATTGAAAGGACAGTGGCCTGCCCTCACACAATGGACTGCCAAACCCCCTACTGGGACCCTGGCAGACAGGATTGAACTAAAAGGGGGCCTTGTGCACTTCTAAGCTACTCTTTGAAGTCTCCCCCACTTCAAAGGCACATTTGGGTATTTAAAGAGGGCCTCTGACCCTACCAACTCAGACACTTCTGGACAAGACACCACTGGTGAAAAAACTGTGAACCAGACCGTGCAACCTGCCAATAGGAACTGCCTGGCTGCCCAAAGGACTCACCTGACTGCATTTCTGCAAATGACTGCTGCCCTGCTGTTGTCTTGCTGCCTTTTTGCCCTCTGGCTCTACTGAGAAGTGCTCTCTAAGGGCTTGGATAGAGCTTGCCTCCTGTTCCTTGAAGACTCAGGGCCAAAAAGACTTAATCCTGCAAAGAACCCCTTGTGCGGGGAAAATTCAAGAAATAGCCTGCCAGAAACGATGCACAGCCTGCATCGCGGTGCGAAAATCACTGCACGTCGTACGGGAACAACACAGCCCAGCTTCCCGAGATGAGATCGACGCAGCACCAGCGTTGCGACCGGAACTCCAACACGCGGCCCACTGGATAGACCCATAGCCGAGCTGGAACGACGCAGCCTGACTTCCTGTGAGAGGAATCGATGCAGCGCCTGCCGTGTAACAGAAATTTCCCCGCATTGCCCACTGGATCAATGCAGCCCCTGTGATTTAGTCATGCATGCCCAGCATTTCCACACATCGTCCCCGGGACGTCCAAATACCCCGCTACCCCAAAGAGGATCCAAGTCAGCCTGCCAGAAATCGACGCAAAGCCTCCCCTGCGTGGAAAATTATCAACACATCGTCTGTGTGCGCCCAGAGAAACCAATGCACACTTCACCGTTTTCCATGCATCTCCTCCTCTGCGGTCCCTTGCAGATAATTTGAACGCAAACCAGGTACTTTGTGCTTGCAAGAGACACTTGTTGCTTTTTAAAGACTAAGGACTCTTTTTTATCATTTTCTAAAGTGATATTTCAACGTGTACTTATCAAATCTTGATTGTTTTGGCCTCCATTTAACCAGATAGATGTTATATATTTTTCCAAAAACTGTGTGGTGTATTTTTGTGGTGTTATACCGTGTTATTGCATGATTTATTGCTAAAACACTTTACACATTGCCTTCTAAGTTAAGCCTGACTGTTCAGTGCCAAGCTACCAGAGGGTGGGAACAGGATAATTTGGATTGTGTGTGACTTTCCCTGACTAGAGTGAGGGTCCTTGCCTGGATAGGGGGTAACCTGACTGCCAACCAAAGACCCCATTTCTAACACTAATGCCCTCGACCATAGTAATGAAATATGTACTATATCGGACACAAATGGTTTTAAAAAAAGGTCCAAGCATTGGCATATGGGTTCTAAGATGGAATCACACTCAGAGACAATGGATCTCCCAGATGGCTTGTCCAGCCTCTCATGGACTTTAGGTAGGGTATAGATAACAGGAATCCTTGGTTGTTTCTTGTGAAAAAACAAATGTTTGTTTCAGCTGATGAACCCATTGTTCCAGTACCTTTTTGGTAACTTGGGCTATCAGGGCTTGAAGGTCCCTTGTAGGGTCCTTCTTAATCTTTCTATAACAGGTGTTATCACGCACTTGAGTTGAGATCTCATTGTGATAGTCAGATACATCCTGAATAACTATCCCACCGCCTTTCTCCACATATTGCCCTGCACAATATTATGACATGCAATCACATAGAGATAGGAGACACTTGGATGTTTGGGAAATATTGGTAAATTGGCTCATTGTGGCTGTTATATGTGTTTCATATTATTTGTATCAAACGAATGATGGCCACGGGGCAAGGATTATTCCTCTTTAGTTTGGCAGAGCTATAATACATTTTGAGATAGAGTAAGCCCACCAGGGAGCACGTCATGTGTTGACAAAATCATGTGGCAAATTATGTTTGTAATTTCATTTTCTTGGAGTGCTTATGTGCAATCATCGTTATAACATATTGAAGTGTTCCATCTTTTCCCTATCACTCAAGGGGAACTTGTATAATTTTTTAATATTCATGAAGAGAAAAGAAAAGTAATGGGATACCCTTTGGTATGTTTGGTCTCACTTTATAATGAGATTAAACATGTTTGACTTACCCCTCACAACTTTTAAACTTAATATTTTGTTTGCGTCAAGGTGTATTCACAATATTTGCTGTCCTGATGATGACCCTGCTCTGTTTAATCAGCTATTGGGGTTGAATCATTGACAACATTTGTAAATGTGGACTGGTCTATAATTTCAATGTGGATGGGGATACTCAATTTACAGATATCCTATAGAACATTATATTATCCCTTTCAGTCACATGTATATGTTGTGTATATGGCACCAGCACATCATTTTCACTTTGTCACGTTGCACTGAGTCGTCACTGTACAGGAGAACCCTTGATAGTTTGATATTATGATAATTGTATATCATTAAATTGATTTTTGGAAATAAGAATAAAGCTACATTAAATTTCTGAAGCATTTCCTCTTGGAAGAGGTTCTCAAATGAAATAGTGGCCGTGGAAGTCAAGGACTATACTTCTCCCTTGTGGGTCACTTGCATCTGATACTGATTTAGGTTTGATTTAGGCTGTGGCACATGGGCTACTTTGTCATAAACGTGACAGATATCCCTTTCACTGCATTGCAAGTACTTCATATTTGTTTTGGGACTTGTACTGCGGCAGATGGGATATCTGTCACTTTTGTGTCTCATTCACCACAGTCTAAATCAGTCCCTTGTCAAATCACCGCACTTATACCTTAATGTAATAACTTTAGAGTGTAAGTACATTCTAATAAATAGCTTCAAACATTCTGTATGAAATTTGTGTGTTGGGCAACCTCATCTCAATCATACAGCACTTTGATGTAATGTAATGACTACAAAAATATGGTGTCCAACTTACCTGACAATCACTGTAAGATATTTCACGTGAGTCTAAGGGTAAAAGCTACTCCTTCTATATTTAAAAAATCTTTATTTTATTCATGTATGTATATAATAATTGTACAATATTATCATCTACACATGTGTTGAAAAACATTTTTGTTATTTAACATTTAGGGCCATCAGCCAGAGCTGAACTCCAGGATACATCAACAAATGCAGATGACACAACTCTAGCTCCTGCAGAGACTGTCAGTGGAGAACCAACTGCTGCTGGTCCACATCCAGTTGAGGAGCAGCCTGGCCCTCTGGTGTGTCTAGGCAGACTGCTAGGGTGACCCTCACACTGGCCAGTCTTTCAACTACTGTAGCCTTTGCCTCAAGTCAGCAGCCTATAGTGCTGGCAGCTCCCCATGGCCCAACATCTACTATTATTATGCACCCCCTGCCTAGGCTTCCATGTGTTCCTTTTTTTATCTTCTATAGAAATGTATAAAGGTACAGTATAGCCAGTTATATGGCTCGCCTGAGAAACAGGTACACTTTTAAATGTTTCAATGTTTACACATCATCCTGTTATGCGTTGAAGAAAACAGAAAGTATGCAAGTTAAAATAGATGTATGCAACAATTCTACCATATCATGATGGCAGCTAATCTTAGGTCAAAACCCTAAATAGTTTTTGGGAGAGTGGTAAGTGTACAGTTTATAAAATAACAGTGGCTGTTACTGTTTAAGTGTAATCATTGGCAAAGGCTAGTAAGGTTTAATTAATGTATATGTCTTCATATAGTATTGAGATTACACAACATCATATGTATTATGGGTATCTCTTTAAAACTAATGTTCCCAATTGTGCACATATAAAGCTATATATATGTACTTATAAGAGTCTAAAAGTTAGTACAATATCTATGCATGTTTTTCTTAAAGATGCATATATATGTATGCATATATATATATATATGTATATATATTGTATGCTTAACATAAACACTATTACAAAAAAGATGATAGGTTGAAAGACTGATATTTACTAAAGGCGCACGTATGTCATCCATGTAATGTAATGATGTAATGATCATACTTGTATATTATTGAAAACATGTATACTCTATCTATCTATCTATCTATCTATCTATCTATCTATCTATCTATCTATCTATCTATCTATCTATCTATCTTTCTCTCTGTATGTATGCAGCAGGTAGCTATAGTTAGGACCATGTTTTCAAATAAAAGGCATTTTTGACTTGCCTATATCTTTTGGGCCGTTTTGTTGAATCCTCATGAACATTCCCCAAAAAAGTGTGCTGGTGATTTTTGTACTGCGTGGAAAGTTTCGGGGTAATCCACCAAGCAGAAGTTGGGAGAAAGGGGGGGGGTCAAAAACATGTGTTTGCCATGTTAAATGCCATATAGTAGTTTTGAACACAACTACAATCCAAACCCCCTGGACGGAATTACACCAAATGTGGCAGAAACATAGTTTAGAGTACGCAGATTACGCTTTTGGATATTTGCTGTAAATCCATTCAGTAGTTTACGAGAAATTAAGGATAATCCAAATTTGGATATCTCTGGCAACAAATAAATCGCGACTATTCCTGAATGTCCGCGAATAGAAGCGATGTAATTGGCTGGCCACAACCTGACTTGAAAGTTGAGGCTGCCATTTTATGTTATGGAAGAGGGTCCCCAGGGCTCAAAATAGAAATGTAAGTGGTATAAGGGCCCTGGGAGGAAGTACCCTGACCCCAAGGGTGTGATATAGGGGTATTTTAGGGTCAAATGATGAGTTTAAAATGATGTTTTTTCACCATGCACTATATTGACAAGTATCCTCAAATATTCTCCAATATTCAAGGATATGCAAAAAAAAAAATAAAAAAAAACATTCACAGACTCATTCATAACCTAATTCATTCACTCATTTGGGCACTCTGAGACTTGTGTGCCCACTCACACACCCACTGAGACACTCATGCACCCACTCACTCCCACTCATAGACTTTGCCATGCACAGATAAGTACTCCACATATTATATCATTAATGATATCTTCTATGGCATCCTTAATAGTATCACTGCAACATTTGCAATAAAGAAATTGATAAGAAAACTGTGCATGGGTAGGAGTTACAGTTACCTTAGGGCACGAGTTATAGTTACTTGAAATAACTCTAACTATAACTGCTGAAATTCTATGGTTTTGTATGAGTAAATTCAGAACCTAACAATAACAACCCTGTAACCTTTTGTTCAGAGAACACACACATATATATATATATATATATATATATATATATATATATACATATATATCATTGTTACCTCCTGCTCCGTAAGGGGCCACAGACCCTGCAGGGCGGCCTAGGTTACTGGGGCAAACCAGCCCACAGAAAATATCTCCCAAACACGAAAAGCCCAGGCACCAGTCCCTGTTAAAATCCAAGCATTTAATAGCATTTCTGAGCAGCAAGACAAAAAATCCTGACGCGTTTCGGCAACATCATGCCTTGTTCACAGGTAAGTAAGAGCATGTGTGAGTGAGCCAGTGCTTTTCAAATACACAGTCATGTGACTTCAATAACCAAACTCCAACTCCCATAATGCACAGTTCCATATAAATAACTTCCTGAACTGGAGCGCTTAGTTTCCATATAGCTGCAATAGCGTCACAGGTACTTCAGTTCACCATACAAATGTTCTTATGTGCATTAGGCATCCATTACTTGATAGTCCACTTGCTTTTACAGTTGCTGCCCAGGATGATGACAGCAATACAAGGAATACATGAAAAGTAAGAGGAGAGGCACACTGTCTCCCTCCTATCCCTTGCTCCCCTCCATCACAATATATTTCTCGGATAAATAGCCGGAGCTTTTTCTGCTTTGTCAAACCTTTGGTGCTGTCTGACGAATCTTCACGACATTTTCAAAACTTTTACTTTGATCAGTTCAGCTGCTGTCTTGAAAGTTTCAGTGTGATCTGTCAAGCTGGGCAAGGAAAAAATGGGGTCCCAAAACACTTTTCTCCATTCAGCGTCAATATGATTTCTCCAATTTTTGAACAAGACTTCACCCCGAACAGCTGAAAGGAATTACTTCAAATTTGGCAGAAAGCTAGCTCTTGGTCCAGAAAGCAAACATTTTGTGATTTTATGTAAATCTGTTCAGTTGTTTTAGAGATATTAAAGAGAAAAAAAAACAACATCTGGGTACGGGTATACTCCGTGGCTCCTCTGCAGATTGAACCGTGGAGCCACGAACAATAGGACGGATCTGATTGGCTCCTCGCAACTTCGCAGAGAAGTTGCAGCCACCCTTTTCTTTTATTGAGGGATGGTCCCCAGGACCAAAATGGGGACTGCAAAGGAGATAAAGGGGTCGGGGTAAAGGTTCCCTGACCTTTTAGGGGTTTATTCATATGTAATACCAAATTAATTAATGGTTTGAAATAGTCTTAAACATTTTTTTTGTTGTTTGCCAAAATCTGCGGATCCATCTGTGGGGCCCAGTGTAGCCCTCTGTGTAAATCCGCAAGCGAATCTTTGAATTTCATGAAATACAAAAAATATATATCCAGACACACCCTCTCACACCCAACTTCACAATTAGACGGACACTCTGACATCCACTCTCACATCAAGAGAGACATTCTTACACTCACTCTCACACCCAGTAGACACTCTCACTCTCTCTCACACCAAGAGAGACACTCTCACACCCACTTTCATACCCAGATAGACACTATCACACTCACTCTCACACCCAGAGAGAGGCTCTCACACCCACTCTGAACTCCCAGATAGACACTCACACTCACTCTCACACCCAGTCAGACACTATCACATCCTCTCCCACACCAAGATAAACATTCTCACTCTCACATTCACTCTCACACCCAGATTGAGACTATCACACTCTCTCTCATAACCAGTCAGACACTATCACATCCACTCTCACACCAAGAGATACACTCTCACAGTCATTCTCACATCCAGAGAGAGACCCTTACAGCCACTCTCACACCCAGTAGACACTCTCACACTCTCTCTCACACCAAGAGAGACACTCTCACACCCACTTTCATACCCAGATAGACACTATCACACTCACTCTCACACCCAGAGAGAGACTCTCACATCCACTCTGAACTCCCAGATAGACACTCACACTCACTCTCACACCCAGTCAGACACTATCCCATCCTCTCCCACACCAAGAGAGACATTCTCACTCTCACATTCACTCTCACACCCAGATTGAGACTATCACACTCTCTCTCATACCCAGTCAGACACTGTCACATCCACTCTCACACCAAGAGATACACTCTCACAGTCATTCCCACATCCAGAGAGACACTCTCACAGCCAGCCTCACACTCAGACAGATATTCTCACACTCACTATGACACCCAGTCAGACCCTTTCACATCCACTGTCACACTAAGAGTGACACTCTCATACTTACTCTCACACTCAGAGAGAGACTCTCACAGCCACTGTCACACCCAGAGAGACACTTTCAGACCCTCTGTCACTCCCAGAAAGACACTCTCATACCCACTTTCACACCCTAACACACCCTCTCCCATGCACCCTCACAATTAGACAAACACTCTGACACTCACTCAGACACCAAGAACGGCACACTCAAACCCACTCCCACACCCATACAGACACTCTCACACTCACTCTCACACCCAGACAAACACCCTCACACTCACTGTAACACCCAGATAGACACTCTCACATCCAGACAGACACTCTTAGACCTACCCTTACCCTTACAATTAGACAGACACTCTCATATGCACTCTCACACCAAGAGAGACATTCTCACACCCTCTCCACCAGAACATTGCAAGATAGGTTATTACGGTAACAGAGCTAGGCAAGCACAGGGAATGAAAAAAAAAACTAGACCGTGACTTTGTAGTTGCAGTTTTAGTGAAGAAAACTAAAAAAGAGTTATATTGTAAGTTAAGTATTTTATTAAAGCAGGAATATAAATGGCAGTATTTCACAATATATTGGAAAAATGAAGTTAGTAGTCTGGCGTGAATCTGCCGATCTATCCGCGGAGTTACGCTGGGGCGCGTGAGGCTCTGTGAAGAGTTTGCAGATTCAGCTGAAACTAGTATGGAACTGAGCTGTCTCTTCAGGAGTGTTGGAAAGGGTTAAGCGTAAAATTCAATCAGAAGATGCATAGCAAAACTTAGGGGGTCATTCTGACCCCGGCGGGCGGCGGGAGCCGCCCGCCTGGAGGGAACCGCCAGAATACCGCTGCGAGGTCAAAAGACCGCCGCGGGTATTCTGGGTTTCCCACTGGGCTGGCGGGCGACCGCCAAAAGGCCGCCCGCCAGCCCAGTGGGAAACACCCCTCCATGAGGATGCCGGCTCCGAATGGAGCCGGCGGAGTGGAGGATGTGCGACGGGTGCAGTAGCACCCGTCGCGAATTTCAGTGTCTGCTGAGCAGATACTGAAATTCAAAGTGGGGCCCTCTTACGGCATAGGCACTGCAGGGGCCCCCAGGGGCCCCACGACACCCCTCACCGCCATCCTGTTCCTGGCGGGCGGAACCGCCAGGAACAGGATGGCGGTGAGGGGGTCGGAATCCCCATGGCGGCGCAGCAAGCTGTGCCGCCATGGCGGATTTCCATGGGCAGCGGAAAGTCGGCGGTACACCGCCGACTTTCCGATTCTGGCCGCGGCTGTACCGCCGCGGTCAGAATGCCCGGTGGAGCACCGCCAGCCTGTTGGCGGTGCTACCGCCGACCCCGGCCCCAGCGGTCCTTGACCACCGGGGTCAGAATGACCCCCTTAGATATGAAAGAGACATTGTGATTTGGTTTGTGATTCTGTAACCTTGAAAACAGCCTTGAAAACATTCTTCTGCTTGGTTTCAGTGGGAAGAAATTCTAATTGCTTCTTAGAGACAAAAATACACAATATCAGAGACACTTAACAGGTATGTGTTGTGAAATGTACTTTAATTTATACTTTTCAATGATAATGTGGTAATATGAATGGGAAAAATAAAATGCACATAAGAACTAAAAAATAATATAAATGTTAGCTAAGTTATGACAATAATCAAATGTGTAATAACAAGAAATATTACAGTTCTATTTTAGCACATAAGAGTGAACACTTAGCAAGCTTATGTGTAAGCTATAGAGGAAAGTATTGTTATGAGGTGAAAGAATTTCTTGTCAGTTACAGATTCTTATGCTCACACATATATAGAGTGTGCAGGCATACTCCATCTGCTAATAAAATGATAAAGGCACTGACACATACAATCAAAGAGTAAGAAAGACAATTTTACATACAGGCACATACTCAGGCAGTTGTATTTCACAAAGTTTTGGGGTGAGTTGTGCAGAGAGATACATGTTCCTGTACTCACTATATTTATTTTTACATTTGCGGGAAACTCATGGAGGTACTAATATATTCACTCAGATATGCAGACAATTACTGATGTAACCTACTGTCACATGCTGAGAAGTACTCATTTAAATATGGCTCGGTCTACTACTAAGGAAACTGGTTGTACAGTGTTATTACAAAAACAATGTGTTGTACACACCTAAATTCAAATACAGTGTTCTGTTTGTACACATTTATCAAAATATTGCATACTACACTATGACGTGTGCTGCCCAATGCACAAGCCACCGTCACATATGAGAATTCCCAGACACCAACATGGCTGGTATCCAGTGTGCACAGCAGATATGAAATACTCACAATGTTTACCACATAGCTTCAGAAAGTATCAGCATGCCAATGACCAATGAAATAGAGTTATTACTCAATCAATAATTTGAAATTTACAAGAAAAAATACAAATATTGCTTGAGCAACATCAAATCAAACAAGTGTGCTTGAATGTCTAATAATAACTGTTGTGGACTTTTCTTTGATTGCACCATTAACAATTTGATACTTTTTTAAGCTATTTGGTAAACATTGCGAATATTTCATTTCTGCTGTGCACACTGGGTCTCAACCACGTTGCTGGCTGGGAACTCTGATATGTGCAGTTTTATTGTCACCTTGAGTTGCCATTTGAAGGGCTGCTTGTCAATCCTTTAACTGTTGTTTTACGTACTTAGCTAGGCTATAAGTAGATTGTAGAGTAGGGTGTTTTCAAGTTAAAATGTGAAGATGACCTTCCCAGTTTCAGTTAGCTAGAAGGGCACTTGCAGATTTATATGCTGATCTACATGCAGTGTACAGTCTATGCCACAACTTATATAGCTATTTATAAAAAGGATAGAGCCACTTACACCTGCCGTGAAAGACTCGGAGAGTAAAATGATACAGCAGGGTGGTTTCTGTTGAAAATGTTTACATATCTTCCTAAGTGTCACTCAGTTACAGATTTACTTGCAGAGTCCTGTACTCATTTATAAATGCAGTGTTCAGGGTAATGTATTAATTAAAGATATAGGTATCAACAAAAGCTGTACCGCCGCGGTCAGAATGCCCATGGGAGCATCGCCAGCCTGTTGGCGGTGGTCCCGCGGTCGTTGGCCCTGGCGGTCCATGACCGCCAGGGTCAGAATGACCCCCACAGTCTTCAATCCAGTCTTACAACAACACACATAGGCCCACATTTAAGAAACATTATGCACAACTGCATTAGTGCAGTTGTGCATCAGAACTTTTTACGCGACTTCACAACATTCCTTAGCGCTATCCATGCACTGTATTTCTAAAATGGGGCACTATGGCACTAAGGAAAGGTTAGCATAAAAAAAATGACGCTATCCATTCTGACAGGTCATGAAGAATAATTACGCTAGCGCTGAAAAAGTGACGTTAGCATGATTAGTGACACTTTTTTTACACTAATCGTGCTAGTGCCATTTTTGCTTCTAGAGCTTAAAATAGCCTGTGAAAATGCCAAACAAGCCACAAGAACCCAAGATGGAGAATGCAGGACAGTAGAGACCAAGAGAGACCCTAATCAGTCCAATACAAGCCAGGATGGACAAACGAAATCACAGGAGATGGGGAAAAGGAAGAGGACGTGTTGCTTTAGTGAGAGGGAGAATACCATCTTGGTCAGAGAGGTGACAGAGCACCAACACCAGCTCTTTGTCATCTCTAAATTGCCAATAGGTTGGAAGGAGGCCATATGGTAGTCAATTGTAAATGAAATCAATAGTGTGGCAGAGGTGAAGAGGACCCTCATCAACTGTAAGAAGTGCTGGCATGATTGCAAGCGCAGAACTAAAGAGAAGTTGGCCAAGAACCGAAAGGCAACACTGCAGACTGGAGTTGGAAGTCTGGCACCCCAGTTGGACATGGATTAGCTGGAGGAGATGGTGGCAGCGTCATCCCGTAGGAGCTGGTCACTGGAGTCTCAGGACAGGGCACACTTCCAAGACCTACCACAAATGCAGGGTAAAATGCAGTAGGGAGCAATCTTGAAACAAACAAATGGCAGAAGGGGGGATAGGACACACTGAATACATGTAAAAGGGTTTCATGGGGACACAACAATGGCCAATCACTTCTAATGTGCTCTCACCTTCCCCTCTAAATGCACAGACCATTTCTCAACTCTCACATCAATCCCTTCACTGTTGCAACTAAATCACCTGCCCATGTTTAACACTCATTAGGCAACATAAACTCCGCTTGTTGCACAGGGTGGGTCAACAAGAACTGCAATTCCTCTTCCATGCACCATTGGGATGGGCACAAAAGTGATCATACACAATATATATTGGCATGTCTGTGATTATCATCTGTTCTGCTGTACAAGTAGCTTCCATGCAGCAGGGGGGATGGTTGGTGTCGTGCACAAAGGGACACCTTCATGCATAGCATTAGCTACAAGTGTTCTCACTGTCTCACTAGGGGCCCTTATTTACAAGACCTTACTCCAACATTTTCATTGATTGATACCAATGTGGACTCAAGCTGCCCATTCCCCTTGTGCTACATTAAGAAAGTCGCTTACTGCATGCAGAGATCCACTTTGTACATACTTGCACCACAATATGCCAGTGCCAGATATGATGTATGCAAGGGAATTGTTTTTCCACAGGGAGGGAAGAACAAATGGGACAGATAATCCATAAAGATTTCACTGTGCTATCTCTTAACCTTATTTGTGAGGCCTGCCAAAGGCAGATGTTAAAGTTATGCAAGCAATGTAAGCAAATGGACTTCCCTGTGCTTTGCTGCACTAGTGCCATCATTTATAGTGACAATGCAGTAAAGCACCACAATAGTGCCAAAATACATGAGGCTACTGTGGAAATGTCCGCCATAGTGGCCAATAATGTAAATAAGCTGCTTCCATGGTGTCGTTGACTGGGGCAAGGGAACTTCAATGAAAATGGTGGTTTAAGAGAAAGGTACCATATACATAGAAAGTTTGCCCTAAGTGTGCTTACAATGCAACACACATTGATCAACTAATTCCTTGGAAATAGAAACTTATCACACACCCACTTGTCACTCCCATACCATCCTTTCCTGGACTACATTGAACTAAACCCAGATGTATATATTTTTGAAGGCATCAGAAGCTGGGTGGGTCACACATGTATTGCATGGGAAAATACCAACTATACACATGGAATGCCAACTACATGTGTTTCATATGTGAGAGGGGCATGTAAGAACTAGACCAGGATAAGGTATGCAAGGTGCCTTGCCTTGGCACTGTAATTATGAGCTACTAATCTCCACCAGTGGAGTTTCAGGTACAACAATATGCATTGGTAGAGCAGTATTGTGGCACATATTGAGCCATTTGTTATGAAAGAGACAGTGCTGCAGGTCAACTTGCTATGCTGTGCAGCATCATTTCAAATGTGCAGGGGTGTGTAGTTGTCACAGATATTCAGTGCACCTGTCTATTAACCTTGGTTATGGCAAAAGAAATGACAGACAATACCAACATTAGCACACAATCTGCGTGTGTAGGGGTGCCTCTCTTGCAGGTCGAAATGCATATGTGCAGGAAGGTACAAGTTCAACTAACAGGAATGCTGTCTGCCACTTACAATGATTGATGATGATTGCAACACATTGAAAATAGTCAACAATAGGACTACAGCACTTTCAGCCCTTAGTACCACTACTATAATGCTACCCCTGATGTGGTGTCCCAACCTGATGCATCCACACATCAACAAGCTTCAAAATCTGCCAGGTCCTCATGCCACCCCACGTGTGTTATTAGAGTGATGGAAGTGGGTGGGCTTTCCACATGTATCTTCCTAGCCACTTTGAGTCAAGTGTTAAGCATCCTGCACCACACATTGTGTGCAAACAGAAACATCTACCTTTCAGCACAACAACAGTCCAGAAATGCAGGCATCCTTGCAGCTATGCTACAAAGAAACCTGTGATGCACAGTGTAATGGTGTTCTGCAGGAAGGGAGAAATTCATGTTTGCACACATACACACAAGGTAGTTGAATCTCACAATGGGTGGTGCAGGATACTGAACACATGAGGCTAGGAGGATGCATGTGGACAGCTCACACCCTTCCATCACCCTAACAACACATGTGGGGTGGCAGAGGAGTCAGTTACTTATTCAAATATCTGTAAAATCAAATGCAAATATTCTGTACATCTCCATTTGTGGTGTGTGCACAAATCCCTAACAACACCCATAGCATGCATATGTAACACAGTCAAATCAATTAAAAGGGCACATATGCAGAACACCATGATAAGTCATTTAAGGAGGGTGTAATACACTGGGAAATGTGGACAGGCAGATTGTGCCAATGGTGACTCCATAGAAATCATGCTAAGGTGGCACAGTGTGCCACTAGGGGTCCATAAATGTATGCCTTGATGTGTGAGTCAGTACCATGTCACTAATCCACTAGTATCAAGTAAATGATGACTCATGTCAACAGCCACTACAGTCCAAGATTGACATTTCACTATCCCTTTGCCTGTCCTGGATTTCTCTGACAATTTGGATGACCAGCTGATGGCCATCAATGCTGACACTCTCCAGGATGCCCTGGGTTCCTTTCAGACACCATCTCCAGTCACAGGGAGGACACACAGGGGGTTATTCTAACTTTGGAGGAGTGTTAATCCGTCCCAAAAGTGACGGTAAAGTGACGGATATACCACCAGCCGTATTACGAGTTCCATAGGATATAATGGACTCGTAATACGGCTGTAGGAGTCCAGTGGGAGCTGGCACAGCAGGTGCGGCTGGAAATGGAGACCCTAGCTGGCAGCCTAGAGGGAGTGCAGAGATGCCTCAGTCTGAATAGGGATAACTCTTCTGCCATCAGAGGCACCCACTATCTGCTACATGGACTCCAGCAGTCCCTGGCCAACATCACTGCTGTCCTGATGCAGAGGCTAGAGCAATTGCCCTCCCAAAGTGGCAGGATCATGATTGACAACAGCTTGGGGTTATCCAAAATGTCCTGGAGTCCATGCAGTGGATTCTGGCCTCCCTCCTGGAAAAACATGGCTGCCTACCACTGTGATGTAGCTGCTGTGTTGTGAAACCAGCAGTTTCTCATTGCTGCAGTGATGCTTTTTATTTTCCCACAAATGGTAGGTGCCGGGACCTTTTATTCCACAACTCTATCCCCTAATGAGTGTGTGTGCGCCCCTCAACTTCAACACCAGTGCCACCCATTGCACAGAAGGCACCACACACATTAGAGGATGACGATGTGGAAAGAACATCATTCACCAGAAAAACCATCCGGTAGCTATAGTCTATGGCACATGGGCAGTATCTCTTAAGATCTGTTCTTAAGATCATGCTAGTGTAGTAACAGCTGGCAACGTGCCCTTTTCACTATACCACTGTTGACTTATTATGCATGGACTGGCATAGTCTCAATTCCTACCTATCGTCAATTTGGACACCTCCTCACTGAAGTACACCTCTTCTACACATCGCATGACATGCCCCTCCCCCTTGGACTTTGACAGGACATTCAATGGCGTGGGATCTCTCATGGGATCAATATACTTTGCATTGCACATCATCTGAAATAAAACATGCACATGTAAAGAAAAATTCCACATTTGCATATGTTCTGTGTTTTTTCAATGAGCCATTAACTGTTTCAAATGTATGCACTGTGTGAAGCTATGACAATGAGTACTGAGCAAAAGGACATGCATGGCTTTCTGTCAGACTCAAAGCCAAAGACATAGACTCAAACATGGTTACGGTAACTGATAGCATTGTGGACTCACAAAATATCTGAGTCTTCCAAGCAAAACAGGTACCATGCAAGTTTACATATGGCATAGTTGGTTCAGAACACAAGTGTCTGGACATAACTCGGATAATTTTACCAGTACAATATTGATGTGGATAACAAAATAGGCATTTGAAAGACTGTGAGGGGCAGCCATTAGTGTGCCAGTATCCTTTTCCCAAATGAGGCAATGTGAAATGCTCTAAACTTTTGAACAATGAATGTTACATTACTTACCAAACTCAAGAGATGGGTCTGATTACCTGTCTTACAATTTGTTTTCACGCACAATCAGAGTGTCAGGAACACCACTGAATAGTGTATTGAGTAGCTGATGTCTTACCGTTGCCAATCAGACAGGGTTTTGGCCATAGAGGATACAAATAGTCACACATATAAAATAATACTGAATGCACACTCATAGTCATTTGTCTAAAGTGATCAGTGCAGACATGATAACACCCAGAAAGGTAATTATCATGCACACCATATTGTAGGAAACTAACACAATTTATTTATACTAGCAATTTCAGCCTATCAAAAAACCTAAACTACACAATAAGCTTTACTAACCTAACCTATACTAACTAATCTTAACTTATCTCTATAGCTAACTAATCTTATCGAAACGTATCTTATACATGTATTGCCACACGATAAACATTGACCCCCTACCCTCTGATGAGACAATAGACGAGAAGGACAGCATTACCTAAAGCTAAACATAGACTAACTAAACCTATTGCCTAAAGAAATCTATATTTTAAAAAAATATTTTTTCAACATATAGCTCAATGCATACCCCGAAAGCCCCCCAAAAACAATTATAATCCTAAATCCCACCCCCTTTAACTATACCAACTATGTCCTAAAACTAACCTGCTCTATTCTACCTTATCTATGCCTACCTATGCCTACCCATCTAAAACCCACTAAAACTTTTTACAATGCAACCTAAGGGAAGAGAAGGTACTGAGAAGAGGAAAGGGTCCAAAGTAAGTGCTTCTTCAAATTTTTGTTAATGTACTTCAAAAGTTTGCAATTTCTTTCATTTACCTCCCCCAATTTGGCCAACCTCAACTTAATTTTGGCAATGTCCTTCCGTATTTTTTCCTCAAATTTAGTAGCAGTGGAAGCTAGTCTTGGCTGTGAAGGGATGGTGTTGTAGCAGGGGTCATTGATGTTGAGGAGGTGGAACCTGCAGACCCACCCCTTACCTTCTGTGTTGAGGTTCCACTTGTTTGTGTGCTGGTTGCAGGCTGTTTGGCCAGTCCTCCATGAGGAAATGCCTGCCCTGAGCTTGATGATTTTCAACTTTGTATAGGCTGCCCATCCAGCGGTACCCTTTCTGCTTTCTGAACAGCACAGGTGTGCAGATAGCTCTCCGTCGTTTTCTCAAATGCACGCTTCTGTGCTGGAGTCATGGAGGCCACTAAAACATCAGGGGAACATGCCATCAAAAACTGCGTTGGACAGAGGAAGAACAAGCATGCTTTGAAAACAGCATCTTCAGATGACACATGTTGTCCATCAGAACTCATAAAACAACATTAAGCCCAAAGTCTATGCCAATCAGCCTCCCAAGCATCAACAATATATTGTTCATGTCTCAGTGATAAAAGCTAACCAACGTTGCATACTTTCAGTGCATAAGCTTGTAAAATCTCCTATGTACCAGGTAAACACTCACCATGTACATCTCATACACATTTGATGTGACCATGCTCGCTCGCACTCATCATGATGGGTAGATCATGTACGTCACTCTGCACACATCTTTTTATTTCAGTCCATAGACACTCAACAAGAGCTGAAATCCCAATGTGGACTCAACTAACTGTTGTCCTTCTCAAAAAGCTCCATGCGTGGCTGGTGCATCACTTAATTTCTGAAGAGCAGTGAAGCACCAGGTGCCAGTGACTCATTGATAAGCCCCTTGGGTACCTTAAATATGGTCATTAATTGTACCATTCTGAGAAAGTAGCCTCTTTCAAGCATGGTTACCCCAATTTGTGGCCTGTTTGTCATTGTGTTTGACTGTGTCACTGGATTCCTGCTTGTGCTCTCTCCCTTTAATTTGGGTGTTGGATACTGATAACACAGTATTCCACTCATAACAGGCATACTGGTCACCCCTTATAAGTCCCTAGTATATGGTACTTAGGTACCCAGTGCATTGGGGTTTCTAGGGATCCCTGTAGGCTGAAGCATTTATTTTGCCACTCATAGGAAGCCCATGCAAAGGCTTCTACAGGACTACCATTGCAGCATGTGTGAAATGGTGTATGCACCCTTTCACTGTCATTTACTCTTCTCCAGGTCACTTATAACTCACCCATGTGTCAGGCCTTCCAGCCCTGAAGGCTCGGTGCAGAGTACCTGTGTGTGAAGGCACCCCTGCACTAGCAGATGTGCCCACCAGACCGTCCAAGACCATTTTCCCGGATTTCGTGAGTGCAGGGATGCCATTTTACTTGTGCACTGGACATAGGTCACTACCTATGTACAGCTTCACAATGGTAGCTCTGAATATGGCCATGTTTGGTATCAAACATGTTGGAATCCTACCCCAAGGCTTTTGCAAGCATTGGTTGTATGATTCAATGCACTCTGTCGGCTCCTCAGAGGACTCTTCAGTACTGCCATTACAGCCTTCTGAAGCCCCAGCTGCTGCCACCTCACAGACAGGTTTCTGCTCTCCTGTTGCTCAATCAGCTAGAGTCTAGGAAGGCAGAACAAAGTATTTCCTTTGGGAGAGGGGTGTTACACGCTCTCTGTTAGACCTGACAGCCTTCGGGTGGTCACCCCACAATTCTTTTGCCTGCCTGCCTCCCTCCACTTTTTGACACTGTTTTGCTGGTTTTAGGACTCTGCGCACTTTACGACTGCTAACGAGTGCTAAAGTGCATATGCTCTCTCCCTTAAAACATGGTGACATTGGCTCATACCCAATTGGCTTACTTATAAGCCCCTAGTAAAAGTGTACTACATGTGCCCAGGGCCTTTAGATTAAATGCTACTAGTGGGCCTTCAGCACTGATTGTGCCACCGACATAAGTAGCCCCCTAACCATGTCTCAGGCCTGCTAATACAAGGCCTGTGTGTGCAGTTTCACTGCCAATTCAACTTGGCATTCAAAAGTACTCGCCAAGCCTTAAACTCCCCTTTTTCTACTTATAAGGCACCCCTAAGGTAGGCCCTAGGTAACGCATAGAGCAGGGTGCTATGTAGGGGAAAGGCAGAAACTGTACCCGTGTAGTTTATATGTCCTGGTAGTGTAAAACTCCTAAATTAATTTTACACTGCTGTGAGGCCTGCTCCTTTTATAGGCTAACCTTAGGGCTACCCTCATATACTGTTTGACTGGTAGATTCTGATCTGAAAGGAGTAACAAGGTCATATTTAGTCTGGCCAGAATGGTAATACAAAATCCTGCTGACTGGTGAAGTTGGATTCAATATTACTATTTTAGAAATGCCACTTTTAGAAAGTGAGCATTTCTCTGCACTTAAATCCTTCTGTGCCTTACAATCCACGTCTGACTCAGTCAGTTGACAGCTCCCTTGACCATTTCACTCAGACAACCCCAAACCCTGGATGTTCAGTCACACCTGCACACATCTGCATACTGAATTGGTCTTCCTGGGCTGGGAGGGTGGAGGGCCTGACACTTACATGTCAAAAGACTGTGGCCTGCCCTCAAACAATGGACTGCCAAAACCCCCTACTGGGACACTGGCAGATAGGATGAAACTGAAAGAGAACCTTGTGCACTTTTAAGCCACTATTTGAAGTCTCTCCCACTTCAAAGGCACATTTGGGTATTTAAACAGGGCCTCTGACCCTACCAACTCAGACACTTCTGGATTTGAACCTGCAATCTGTCAAGAGCAACTGCCTGGCTGCCCAAAGGACTCATCTGGACTGCTTTGCTGTTAAGGACTGCTGCCCTGCTGTTGTCCAGCTGTGCTGCTGTCCTGCTGTCCTGCTGCTCTCTGACTCTGCTGAGAAGTGCTCGCCAAGGGCTTGGATTGAGCTTGCCTTCTGTTTTCTGAGGTCTCAGGGCTAAAAAGACTTCATCTCTGCAAAGAACTCCTTGTGCGGAATTGTGCGAAATGTTGATGCACAGCCCGCCAGAATCGAAGCACAGCCTGCATCGGGGTGAGAAAATCACTGCACGGCGAACCGATATGACACAGCCCAGCTCCCCGATGTAGGAAAGTACCATCTTGCCTGGCATGTTACCCCCATTTTTCACTGTATATATGTTGTTTTAGTTGTATGTGTCACTGGGACCCTGCCAGCCAGAGCCCCAGTGCTCATAAGTGTGCCTGAATGTGTTACCTGTGTTATGACTAACTGTCTCACTGAGGCTCTGCTAACCAGAACCTCAGTGGTTATGCTCTCTCATTTCTTTCAAATTGTCACTAACAGGCTAGTGACCAATTTTACCAATTTACATTGGCATACTGGAACACCCTTATAATTCCCTAGTATATGGTACTGAGGTACCCAGGGTATTGGGGTTCCAGGAGATCCCTATGGGCTGCAGCATTTCTTTTGCCACCCATAGGGATCTCTGACAATTCTTACACAGGCCTGCCACTGCAGCCTGAGTGAAATAACGTCCACGTTATTTCACAGCCA
This sequence comes from Pleurodeles waltl, assembly GCF_031143425.1. Taxonomy (NCBI): domain Eukaryota; kingdom Metazoa; phylum Chordata; class Amphibia; order Caudata; family Salamandridae; genus Pleurodeles; species Pleurodeles waltl. Next base: position 294,958,221 of record NC_090445.1, on the reverse strand, counting down.
TTTTACACTGCACTTAAGTAACTTATAAGTCACCTATATGTCTAACCTTTACCTGGTAAAGGTTGGGTGCTAAGTTACTTAGTGTGTGGGCACCCTGGCACTAGCCAAGGTGCCCCCACATTGTTCAGGGCCAATTCCCCGGACTTTGTGAGTGCGGGGACACCATTACATGCGTGCACTACATATAGGTCTTTACCTATATGTAGCTTCACAATGGTAACTCCGAATATGGCCATGTAACATGCCTATGATCATGGAATTGCCCCCTCTATGCCATCCTGGCATAGTTGGCACAATCCCATGATCCCACAGGTCTGTAGCTCAGACCTGGGTACTGCCAAATTGCCTTTCCCGGGGTTTCACTGCAGCTGCTGCTGCTGCCAACCCCTCAGACAGGTTTCTGCCCTCCTGGGGTCCAGCCAGGCTTGGCCCAGGAAGGCAGAACAAAGGACTTCCTCAGAGAGAGGGTATTACACCCTCTCCCTTTGGAAAATGGTGTTAAGGCCGGGGAGGAGTAGCCTCCCCCAGCCTCTGGAAATTCTTTCATGGGCACACATGGTGCCCATTTCTGCATAAGCCAGTCTACACCAGTTTAGGGACCCCTCAGCCCTGCTCTGGCGCGAAACTGGACAAAGGAAAGGGGAGTGACCACTCCCCTGACCTGCACCTCCCCTGGGAGGTGCCCAGAGCTCCTCCAGTGTGCTCCAGACCTCTGCCATCTTGGAAACAGAGGTGCTGCTGGCACACTGGACTGCTCTGAGTGGCCAGTGCCAGCAGGTGACGTCAGAGACTCCTTCTGATAGGCTCCTTCAGGTGTTGCTAGCCTATCCTCTCTCCTAAGTAGCCAAACCCTCTTTTCTGGCTATTTAGGGTCTCTGTCTTTGGGGATTCCTTAGATAACGAATGCAAGAGCTCATCCGAGTTCCTCTGCATCTCTCTCTTCACCTTCTGCCAAGGAATCGACTGCTGACCGCGCTGGAAGCCTGCAAAACTGCAACAAAATAGCAAAGACGACTACTGCAACTCTGTAACGCTGATCCTGCTGCCTTCTCGACTGCTTTCCTGGTGGTGCATGCTGTGGGGGTAGTCTGCCTCCTCTCTGCACTAGAAGCTCAGAAGAAATCTCCCGTGGGTCGACGGAATCGTCCCCCTGCAACTGCAGGCACCAAAGAACTGCATAACAGGTACCCTGGGTCTCCTCTCAGCACAACGAGCGAGATCCCTTGAATCCAGCAACTCTGTCCAAGTGACTCCCACAGTCCAGTGACTCTTCAGTCCAAGTTTGGTGGAGGTAAGTCCTTGCCTCCCCACGCCAGACTGCATTGCTGGGAACCACGACTTTTGCAGCTACTCCGGCCTCAGTGCACTTCCGGCAGAAATCCTTTGTGCACAGTCCAGCCTGGGTCCACGGCACTCTAACCTGCATTGCACGACCTCCTAAGTTGTCCTCCGGCGACGTGGGACTCCTTTGTGCGACTTCGGGTGAGCACTGCTTCACTCCACTTCATAGTGCCTGTTCTGGCACTTCTGCGGGTGCTGCCTGCTTCTGAGAGATCTCTTTATCTTGCTCGATGCCCCCTCTGTCCCCAGACGCAATTGGCGACATCCAGGTCCCTCCTGGGCCACAGCAGCATCCAAAAACCCTAATCACACGACTTGCAGCTAGGAAGGCTTGTTGGCAGTCTTTCTTCAGGAAAACACTTCTGCACGACTGTCCATGGCGTGGGGAATCCATCCTCCAAAGGGGAAGTCTCTAGCCCTTGTCGTTCCTGCAGAATCCTCAGCTTCTACTGTCCAGTAGCAGCTTCTTTGCACCCACAGCTGGCATTTCCTGGGCACCTGCCCATCTCCGACTTGCTTGTGACTTTTGGACTTGGTCCCCTTGTTCCACAGGTACCCTCGACTGGAAATCCATCGTTGTTGCATTGCTGGTTTGTGTCTTTCCTGCAGAATTCCCCTATCACGACTTCCATGTCCTTTGGGGAACTTTAGTGCACTTTGCACTCACTTTTCAGGGTCTTGGGGTGGGCTATTTTTCTAACCCTAACTGTTTTCTTACAGTCCCAGCGACCCTCTACAAGGTCACATAGGTTTGGGGTCCATTCGTGGTTCGCATTCCACTTTTGGAGTATATGGTTTGTGTTGCCCCTATCCCTATGTGTCCCCATTGCATCCTATTGTAACTATACATTGTTTGCACTGTTTTCTAATAGTATACTGCATATTTTTGGTATTGTGTACATATATCTTGTGTATATTTGCTATCCTCATACTGAGGGTACTCACTGAGATACTTTTGGCATATTGTCATAAAAATAAAGTACCTTTATTTTTAGTATATCTGTGTATTGTGTTTTCTTATGATATTGTGCATATGACACTAGTGGTACTGTAGGAGCTTCACTCGTCTCCTAGTTCAGCCTAAGCTCCTCTGCTAAGGTACCATTATCTATCAGCCTAAGCTGCTAGACACCCTATACACTAATAAGGGATAACTGGGCCTGGTGCAAGGTGTAAGTACCCCTTGGTACTCACTACAAGCCAGTCCAGCCTCCTACACCCGAGTGGAGATCGACGCAGTGCCAGCGTTGCGTCCAGAACTTCGACGCACAGCCCACTGGATTGACGCATAGCCGAGCCAGAACGACACAGCCCGACTTCCTGCAAGAAGCTCCTGCCGTGCCACGGACATTTGCTCGCATTGCCCACCGTATCAACGCAGCTTCTGTGAATTCCTCCTGAATGCCCTGGATTTCTTCGCATGGTCCCCGTAGCATCCAAATACCCTGAAACCCGAAGAGGATCCAAGCCTGCTTGCCTGAAAAGTCGACGCAAAGCCCTTGCTGTGTGGAAAAGCACTGACACATTGTCTGTGTGTGCCCTGAGAAACCGACGCATACCTCCCGGTTTTCCATGCATCTCCTCCTCGGTCCCTTGCAGATAATTTTGACACAAACCAGGTACTTTGTGCTTGCAAGAGACTCTTATTGATTTTTAAGAACTAAAGACTCTTTATCTTTACCAAAGTGATATGTCAACTTGATCGTTTTTACCTTATTTTAACTAGATAAATATTCTATATTTTTCTAAACCTGTGTGGTGTATTTTTGTGGTCTTTATACTGTGTTATTGCATGATTTATTGTACAAATACTTTACACATTGCCTTATAGGTTAAGCACGACTGCTTAGTGCCAAGCTACCAGAGGGTGGGCACAGGATAATTTGGTTTGCGTGTGACTTACCCTGACTAGAGTGAGGGTCCTTGCTTGGACAGGGGGGTAACCTGGTTGCCAACCAAAGACCCCATTTCTAACAGTAAAGTTAGGGAAATATCTACCTCTGCACACTCATATCACCTCAGCTTGTGAGTGATCCCATGGTTCGACTCCAGGTGATAACTCCATAGATAAGGAGCTCGGGAAACTGAGACTAGAGGAGGACAGGCTGATACTGCAGCAGCAACAGCTAGCACTAGATAGGGAGGCCTTGGCTGTGGAGAGAGAGAGGCAGGGATTGGGGTTAGTTCCCCATGGTGGCAGCATCAGTTTCAGGAATTATGGGGTCAGGGAGGACACTATTGATTCCAGAAACCTACATGAAATAGTTCCCCCATACAAGGTGGGGGATGACGTTCAAAAGTGGTTTGCTGCACTTGAGAGGGCCTGTAAAGTTCACAGGGTACGTCAAAGGCAGTGGGCTGCTATTCTCTGGTTGTCCTTCTCTGATAAGGGGAGGAACAGACTCCTCACTGTCAGGGAGGAGCACTCAGACTATTGCAGTATCCTTAAGAATGCACTCATAGATGGTTTTGGGATCACCACTGAGCACTACAGAATAATGTTCAGAGAAACCAAAAAGGAATCCTCAGAGGATTGGGTTGACTTCATGGACTGTTCTGTCAAAGCTTTAGAAGGCTGGTTACATGGCAGCAAACTGTCTGACTATGAGGGCTTGAATAATCTTCTTTTGAGAGAGTATATTGTGAATAGCTGTGATTCTGATTTGTTATACCAATATTTGGTAGACTTAGATATGACCTCTCCTCAAGAATTGAGAAAGAAGGCAGGCAAATGGGTCAGAACAAGGGTGAGCAGGAACGCTCATAAAGGGGGTGACAAAGAAAAGAAGAAAGAAGGTGAAAAGTCTCAGTACACAGTATTCTACTCATAATAGGCATATTGGTCACCCCTTATACGTCCCTAGTATATGGTACTTAGGTACCAAGGGCATTGGGTTTTCAGGGGATCCCTATGGGCCTCAACATTTCTTTTGCCACCCATAGGGAGCCCATGTAAAGGTGCATGCCCCTTTCACAGCCATTTACACTACACAATGTCAGTTATAAATCACCCATATGTCAGGCCTTCCAACCCTGAAGGTTGGGTGCAGAGAATCTGTGTGTGGGGGCACCCCTGCACTAGCAGAGGTGCCCCCACATCATCTAGGACCATTTCCCCTGACTTTGTGAGTGTGGGGATGCCATATTACGCATGCACTGGACATAGGTCCATACCTATATACAGCTTCAGAATGGTAACTCCGAATATGACCATGTTTGGTATCAAACATGTTGGGATCATAACACAAGGCTTTTGCAAGCATTGGTTGTATGATTCCATCCACTCTGGGGGCTCCTTAGAGGCCATAACAGCCTTCTGAGGTTTCCCAGGCAGCCCCAGCTGCTGCCACCTCACAGACAGCTTGTGCCCAGAAAGGCAGAACAAAGCATTTCCTTTGGGAGAGGGGTATTACATCCTATCCCTTTGGAAATAGGTGTTGCAGGCATAGGAGGGTTAGCCTCCCTGAGCCTCTGGAAATACTTTGAAGGGCACAGATGGTCCCTCGTTTCATAATCCAGTCAACACTGGTTCAGGGACCCCCAGTCCCTGCTCTGGTGCAAAACTGGACAAAGGAAAGGGGAGTGACCACTCCCCTATCCATCACCACCCCTGGGGTGGTGCTCAAAGCTCCTCAAGCATGTCCCTGAGTTTTGCCATCTTGGATTCTCAGTTGGCAGGGCACTCTGGGAGCATCTGAGTGGCCAGTGACAGTGGGTGACATCAGAGCCCACCCCTGATAGGTGCTTACCGGCTTAGCTGACCAATCCCACTCTCAGGGCTATTTAGGGTCTCTCTCTGGGGTGGTTCTTCAGATTCAGATTGCAAGACTCCAGCAGGAATCCTTTGCATCCTTTACTTCACCTTCTTACTGACGGAACTGCATCGGGACCCTCCAGGAACTCTGTAAACTGCAAAAAAGAAGCAAAGACGACTTCTGCAACATTGTATCTTCAGCTCCTGCCAGCAACTGCAACTGTTTCCAGGTTGTGCATCCTCCGAGGACTGGTTGTCTTCAGCCTGCACCATAAGAACAAAGGAATCCGCCTTGAAGTGAAGAAGTCACTTCCGTGCTTCAGCAGGCACCCCTCTGCAGTAACAACCGGTACAACAAGAGTAAATGCCTCGCTCTCCATGGCTGACCAACGCTTTTCTCTAGGGGTCAACCTTCTACTAATAAAAGCAACAGGTTCATCCTGGCCCTCTGAATTAAGTTGTGATAGCACAGCCCCAACCCCTACCTCTGAAGCATCTGTCTGGACAATAAACTTCTTTGAGTAGTTTGGGCTTTTCAAGACAGTTGCAGTACACATAGCCTGCAGAAGCTCCTCAAAAGCTTTCTGACAGCTAGCTGTCCACAATACCCTTTTAGGCATCTTCTTGGATGTGAGGTCATTAGGAGGGGCAACAATGGAGCTATAATTCTTAATAAACCTCCTATAATACCCAGTGAGACCAATAAAGGCTCTGACCTGGGTCTGTATTGTAGGGGGAGACCAGTCTAAAACAGTCTGGATCTTCCCCTGTTAATGGTTCAATCTGTTCCCCACCAACTAGGTGTCTCAGATAAACCACCTTCCCCTGCCCTATCTGGCACTTTGAAGCCTTGATAGTGAGGCTTGCTTTTTGCAGGGCATCCACAACATTCTAGAGGTGGGTTAGGTGGTCATCCCAGGTGGAGCTGAAGACAGCAGTATCATCAAGATATGCTGCACTAAAAGCTTCCAGACCTTGGAGGACTGTGTTCACCAGCCTCTGAAAAGTGACAGGTGCATTCTTCAAACCACAGGATATAACAATGTGTTGAAGTAAGCCTCAGCAAGGCCTACTAGTGCAAGGGGTTCACCCTTCTCTGCACAAAGTCCTCAGACCATATAGGAAGAAGTTGGCACAGAAACTGAAATAAAAGACAAAGTTTATTAAACCTCATGAGGTGGTACCACAGTTCAAACAGCACCCTTCGGTAATGTTTGAAGAAGCACACTGAACTAAGAGAGCATGTTCCTTTTATACCCACGCAGGGGCTAAAAGAAGGTGGTACAGTTATAGAAGCGAGGCTTACATACATGTAAGGTCATATGGAAATGCACAGTCGACAGGTAGGAGGGGCTAACAGTTTCAAGGACTAGTTGACACATTACTGTCTGTTACTGATTACTAACAGCTGCATATCTTACTGAGCATGTGCAAAAGTGGGAGATGCTAAATATAACTTGTCACTAGACAGATTTTCAAGAGTAGTTAACAGAAAGGTAGGACAGAGCACATGGCGAGCACATGGCAGAGAAAATGTCTGCCATGAATACAAAATGGATTCCGCCAAATGTTCACAATAGTTGCTAAATACAAGATGTCTTCTGCTAATGCTTAATCTAATCGCTATTAAATTACAACAGATGACCCTTTCAGCATTAGCTGAAGACATTCACCTTTCTGGGATAATCTAAATATTCATCTTGTATATTTATGCTCATCATTTCAGCTATTTCCTTATCTAACATATGTTGTGCTTTCATTTCTGTAATTTTTTTTGGTAGGCATACAAGCAGTAATACACATGGAGCAGAACATTGGACCACACTGAATACAGATACAGCATGTGAAAAATATTGCAATCATTACACACAGAATAGTCAATAGTTTCCAGCCCCAAGCGGAAACAAGAGCCCAAAACCATCCAGAAAAAGTCCAAGTACCAGTCTCTGTGTGGATTTCTGCAGCAATTTTATGCAATTTAGATATTGCATCATATACTGAAGGTGAGTGATCTGGAACAAAAACACAGCAACTACTACCGATGATGCGACATGCACCACCTCGATCAGCTAATATCACATGTAGTACCATACTATTTTGGAGTGCTACAATCCTCGCAATTTGGAGCTCCTCAGTAATATTCCCAAGTGCCAGAGCTGCCTGATGGTAACAGCTTCCACAACCCTAGTCAATCGTCTCACTTTCCTACTGTTTAACGCAGCACCCACAAAGGAGAACAACCCTAAATTAAAATCAACATATTGTTGCAGGCTAGTATCCGTTTGGTCTACCTCATTTGTACTTACTGTCCTTTTATATCTATTTTTAATGATGTCATTGAACAGTTTAAAATCTCGGTGATATGATGCAGGGGCCAAAAACACAGGGGGTAACAGAAAAGATACATAACACACACCTGACCACCCAACAGGTAGTTGGTAATATCCATAGCTACCACAAACAAAAGATGTATTATGTGAAGCTGTAAAACTACTATTATTTACACTCTCAATAGTTAAAATCAAGGTACAATCGCTTATCCCTACTGGAATTCGCCCAATGCTACGTATACATAAATCTGCTTTAGTTTTTGTAACAGAAATCACAAATTGTTCTTTCTTGTCAGAGTCTCTTATATTTGTGAAGACATATGGTATTGAAACATTGTCCGGTTGATACTCTTCTCATTCCCATTTAGTTCCTTTGGCTTGGGGATACCCATCTTTGTCTTGGTAGCATACTTTATTAAGGCAAAAAAGAAGTCCGCCCTCTGTACGTTTTCCAGATGCAAACAAAAGCGTATACCAAGCTTGACAAGAACCATTGTGTGAAAAAGGAAGAGGAATGAAAGGTGTTCCTCCTTTCTTTTGATGCGCAGGTATCATTCCACATACCCAACAGTTAGTAGTATTTGTAGCATTATGAGTATGATGCAACATCTGAATGAAAGTATTATTGAAGTCTGATTGACAGTGCTTCTGCTCCTGATAGGGAAACGTAAAGTAATAGTGATCCTTTGGCACTGGAGTAGTGGCAACAAAAAACTCACGAGCAGGAGCCTTCTTTTCAACAAACCAGGTGATTATTGCTATAACCACCAAAACAACAACAAACCCCATAGTACTAATGATCAGTTTGTGATTCATGTTAGCAACAGTGATAATCGACCCTTTCAGAAATTAATTAAAAACAATCGTTGGAGCTCTTATCCCTGGGCAGCCGCTGATTTCTTCACCACGGGCCAAGACGGGTGTCACTACTCTAATGCATGGCTGATACCCCCCCTTGCCACATTGGCTCTCCGTTTCACTAACCCAGGGCGGTAGCTCAACCAGTTTTCTCCAGCACTACGGGGTCTTTCCTCAGTCTCAAATTATATCGCAACACTCCAGAAATCGTATGGTCCGGGAAGAACTCAGCAGATTCGTCAGGTGATATAGCACGGCCTTTCTCCGTAGTCAAAATTTCTCGATGATCGGTCAGCACAGCAGGTTCCACCAAGGTAGGTAGCACTCTCTTGCAGTGAGTACTATGGACGCAATTCTTTCGGTTCGTCACTCGAACTGCTGTCCTTGTCGCAAGGGGCACCTGTTCTGGGCCTCGCCACCTTGGTTCCAAGCTGCTTGATCTTTCAAAGGACTTAATCATCACCTCGTCACCTGGTCGGAGTTCATGGCCTTCACCTGTAGATCTGTCAGGAAGTGCTTCTCGAACCTGTTGAAGAATAGAAACCAAATTGTCGGTTAACTGTGCCAAATAATCATTCATCAGGACACAAGGTACATCATATACAGAATTTGGCTTAGGAACTCCCCAAATGTTCATTGGCCTTCCAAACACCACTTCATAAGGACTAAGGCCGATTCGAGAGTGTGGCACTGACCTAATAGACAATAATGCCAACGGTAATGCATCTGGGCAAGTTAAGGATGTGGAAGCCTGTATCTCCGCTAACTTCAGCTTCAAAGTAGCATATAACCTTTCCACCAACCCTGCTGATTGTGGGTGGAAAACCACATGGAACTTCTGTTTGATCCCTAATCCTTTCAGGACATACTTAATAACTTCCCCAACAAAATGAGGTCTGTTATCATTCCATAAAAGTCTGCAAACACCAAACCTAGGGAAAAATTCTTTCAAAAGCATCTTCGCTGTGGTAATGGCAGTATTATCCTTTGTGGGGTACGCCTCTATCCATTTACTGAAGGCACATACCACCACCAAGACATACTTTAAATTGTTGCAGCGTTCAAGCTGAATATAATCCATTTGTAGAACTTCAAAAGGTGCAGTTGGTGTAGCAAACCCTCCAGCAGGAGTACGTGTCCCTTTTCCAGGATTCTATTGTAAACAGATCAAACAAGACTGTACTACTCTCTTAGTTGTACTAGGAATTTCTGGATGCTCCCAAACTTGCATAAGCAACTTTGTTATTGTTGAAGCTCCAAGATGTGCCAGCCCATGTGACATCTGAACCATAGGTTGTACAAAAGCTATAGGCAATTTCCATTTATCCATCTGCTTATTCCGCCAACAGCCCTCATCATCCAATTCTCCTTCTTCAGACCATTGCTTACGTTCTTTGACAGAAGCAGATTTCTGTATATCTAATACGTCTTGTCTAGCATTATGCCAACATTCAGCTTGTGACTTCACTACATACATAGAAGTAGTACTTCGCTGCATCGCAGTCTCACATGCTACGCGGTCCGCAAGGGCATTACCTTGCCCTATCTTATCGGTCACTTTCTTGTGTGCACTACATTTCACAATAGCTAGTTTCTTTGGATATGTCAATGCAGTCAAGAGGTTATGCACTAATTCTCTGTGCATTATCTGCATCCTGTGTGATGTGAGAAAGCCTCCCTCCTTCCAAAGCAAACCAAAATCATGAGACACTCCAAAAGCATAGCAGCTGTCTGTATAAATGTTCACACATAAGTCAGTACTAAGCTCACATGCTCATGTCAAAGCTATTAGTTCAGCTGCTTGAGCTGACTTCTGTGGTATACGAGCTGTCTCCACTACCGTGTGTATTGTGGTGATTGCATATGCAGCTGAGGTCGTACTGTCTGGCAACTTCAAACAAGACCCATCAACCCACAATTCCCCGTCTACATCTGGAAAGGGGCGTATCTTGTAAATCAATACGACCCTTTGTCTGTTCTTCGGTAAGGAATATACAATCATGTGTTTCTTGTGACTGAGGCTGAGTCACCGGATATGGCAACAAAGTGGCTGGATTTAGTGTTGCACATCTCTTCAGTGTAATGTGAGGAGCCAGCAATGTCAATTCATATCCTGTCAGGCGAGCGCTAGTTAAATGTTGTGTCTTTGTTTGATTTAAAAGCGCATCAACCGCATGGGGTACTAACACCAACCGCTTATGTGACAAAACTATCCCTCACTCTGATGTATTGACACAGCTGTTGCGGCAACTGAACGAAAACACCCAGGCAACGCTCGAGCGACAGGATCAAGTACTGCTGAAAAATATGCACTGGGACGCTGCTTATCGCCATGTGTCTGTACTAAAACTGACAATGCACATCCATCTTTCTCATGTACGGAAAGTGCAAAAGGCTTCATGTAATCTGGAGTACCTAACACTGGTGCTGAACAAAGGGCTTGTTGTAGCTGCCGGAAAGGAGTCTCACATTCATCTGTCCACGGGAGGGGCATTGGAGTATCTTTAGTCAAAAGTGCTAGCAAAGGTTTGACAATGTGTGAAAACCCTAATATCCATTGCCTACAAAAAGAAGTAAGACCAAGGAATGCACAAACATCTTTCTGAATAGAGGGTACTGGTGTGTCTAAAATTGCTTGAATACGATCTGATGTAAGTGCACGGCCCTCCTTAGACAAAAGGTGACCTAAATAGGTTACCTTTGGTCTACAATATTGCAATTTCTTTCAGGACACTTTATGATGGTGTGAAGCAAGAAAAGAAAGTAAGGACAAAGTGCACTTTTCACATTGCTCAGGGGTATCAGCTGCCAACAAAATATCATCGACATATTGTATGAGAGCCACACCTTCAGGTAAAACAAAAAAATCAAGTTGTCGTTTTAACGCTTGACTATAAATACTTGGACTCTCAGGATATCCTTGAGGAACTCTGCAAAATCTACACAATCGTTTATTCAAAATAAAACCAAACAAATATCGGCCGCCAGGATGAATAGGGATCGAAAAGAAAACATTCTTTAAGTCTGTCACAGAGAACGTAGTTGCTGTCGGGGGAACCAAAGTAAGAAGTGTTGTGATGTCAGATACCACAGGATATTGTGGTGTCACAATCTTATTGACTTCTCGTAAATCAATACTGAATCGGTAAATCCTAGTATCAGTATCCTTTTTCAGAATAGGAAGAATCGGACTGTCACAAACATTATACGGAACTTCCTCAACAACTCCAACTGCAATAAGATCATGCACATTTCATGTGAGTGCTTCTTCGTCCTCCTGTGAAATTTTGTATTGAGGGAAACGTGGCAATACAGCTCCCTCCTTGACACTAACATGTACCGGTGGAATAATCATTTGTCCCACATCAGTATCTGAAGTAGCCCACAAAGTACTAGGGAGTGAAGCTAATGCAATATCCTCTTTAACAAGACAAACTCTTTCCATCACAGGATGATTATCATTCAAAATAACAAACACCCCTTCAGCAGAGCATCGTATTGTAGCCCTGAAATACTTGAGCATATCAAGACCCACAATATTGTCTGGTGTATTTGGAGAAAGCAAAAATGGACATGGAGCAGTAAATTTATCAACATGGAATGCAAGTGGTTGTGACAATGGGCTAGGGGAAGGTGTTCCATCGAAACATATTGATGTAATGGTTAAGCCAGACAGGGGAGCCCTTGGAATCAATTGTTTAGACAAGGCGCTACGAGTAGCTCCTGTATCAACCAGAAACTGATCAGTAGAACCCAAAACATGTGCTGTAACATAGGGACCCCTCTGATCTACTGGAACTTCAACTGATTCCTTATCCCATCCTAGGCAATCCTATGCATAAGCAGAATCTTGGAAATCAGGCTGCACATGGTTAGACATCTGGTATTGGTTCCGTCTATCAAAAGTGTTAAACCCATCCTGCCCTCGTACATTAACATCAACCCTAGCATGATCATTTGTGCTTCTTCTAGGCCCTGAATATCCTGAGCGATTTCTCATTTGTCCCCGACCACGTGAACACTGCTGAATACGTACTGCTGGACAATCGGCAGCCCAATGCCCAAATTTCTTACAATACGCACACTAATCAACAGACAAATTCGAACGAGTGTAAGAAGAACCATAAGATCCACGTCCACCTCTATCACTACCTCTAAAAGGAGGACCATAAGCTTGACCCAACATAACCTTCATCATTAATTCTTTAATCTTTTCATCCTCGCTACCTTTTGCTTCTAATTCCTGAGGTTCATAATACTGAGCCATAGTCAAAAGAGAAACCAGAGTAGAGGTAGTCCATGAACTTTCACTAGCTTTTAGATGACTAGCTATTCCTGGTAACAGATTTGCGACATATTTATTGACAAACAAATGTCTGCCCGTATCATCTGACAATAACTGGCCGATAAAATCATGAAATGCTTCTTCAAAGCGTGTAAAGAAATCAGAGACCGATTCATCTGCCTTTTGCTTACAAGACGCTAAAACAGTCCAATCTATCTTTTTAGGGGGAATAATCGTTTTTAACTTAACTAATATGGCTGCGGGAAGATCTAGAATCAACTAATATGGCTTTTTCACAGGTTCCCTATCCCCGTCCATCTGTTCTAATTCTTTCCATGACGCCCCAAAAATTACACGATCATCAATTTTACGAACAGTTCTCCACATATCTGGTGGTAATGTCAATCCCAAAAATAAATAAATCAATGTCAGCCAAAGTCATAGTACAAGAAATTATTGCTCCCTCAACTTCCTCATAAAAGGCGGCTGGATTTTTCCATGGGTCAGGTAATGCTGTTTTAAGTGCCATTACATCTGCCCTATTCCAAGGAGTATACACCCAATTATTAATAAAATAACCCTTAGCATCAACAGAAGTTTTATCATCACTTGTACCCAATCCTTTAGGAGGAACATACAAAGGTGCGGCCTCCCGCATTGGTTTCGCATGAACTATCATAGTCTTATCTGTTACGAAGATGGAAGCTTGCACCTCGCCAGTCTGAGATGTCCATGCAACTACATCCACGGCCCTTTTCTCCTCTTGCAAACGGACTGCCACAACACATAATTTCACCAAACGCCTGATTGCATCAGCCACCTGGGAGAAAACAAAAAGACCATCACGCATTTGCTTATGATCAGCTGCTACATCATCGGGCTCTAACTCATCAGAATATTTCCGATATAGTTCAATAACTTCTGTGACAAATGCCTCAGTAAAATATAGCTGCTCCTTTTCCGTCCACCCTTTCATGTTGTCTAAAAGTTCAGAAGCAGAGACAACGCTACAAACTGTTTTACGAGCAATAGATCTAAGCTCAGACGCACGGTCAGCAGGCAACATAGAGCGACTGTCTCGCATCTTGTGTTGCTCCGAACCGGAGAACTTAGCTAACTCATGAGGGACAGAAGGAACGACATACGGAGGTGTAGGGCGATCTAGTAACAAAAAATAATTGTGTGGTTTATTAAGGATAGGATAGAGAGGTTGCCTAACGGTGTATTGGCCAGTTACCTGTAATTTACGTTCTTTCTCTTCTAGCTCCTTTAAGTCATTTATTTCTTTCTTTCTCATTTCCAATGCTTTCACATATACATTCTTCCGCTGCTCTTTCTCAAGCAAGGCTTGCTCACGCTTCACTCGTCCACACACTTCTTTCTCCCACATTCGTACACAGTCAAACATATCTTGCCTAGACTTTCGCTTACACATACATTGTTCCACATACTCAATCTTTTGCAAATCAAATGACCCATGCATAGGCCAACGTAACTCAGGATCCGCACAAGTGTGTTTATTCCATAATGTGCTGTACATTATAGAAGAAAGACCATGTTTAACATACATATCTCTATTGGGCGTCCACTCTGGGGGTGCCGGTTGCGATTTTTCCAGTCTCAAATTGTTACCATTACAAAAGCAACACATCCAACGAAGTGCGCTAAAAACAGGCATGCCAAAAATAGTGCAGAATATGCAATATTATAATCAAAGTAGCACTTAAGGTGCCGTTCAAATCAAAATTAAATTGGAGAAAATTCTCCTCATTACCTGCCTATATAAATTCCAATTTATATATCAATTCAAAGGACACAAATTGACTAGTCACCCAAAACACGAGAGCCACAGTAAGTAGTGCTAAACTTCATTACCAAAGAAAGGCATCAAAACCCACAGCAAGTGCCGTAAAACAGCTCTTACCAATCACAGGGTGTCCAGGTTCCAACTGCCAATTTCTAAAATCGACCAAATGGTCACTGCATGACGAATGAACAAAAAGGATCTCAGTCGAGGACCGGCGCTACCTGGATGGTCAAATCAGAAAGAAGGGAAAAACGCTGTGGTTGCCAAGACTCGGGTCTCCTCAGGCATTGATCGTCCGCAGCGAGATCCCAATCCTTCATCGCGGCCAATCCGTTGGGCGTCCGAGTCGCCGATGAGTCCCTGTTCGGGCACCAATTTGTTGAAGTAAGCCTCAGCAATGGCCTACTAGTGCAAGGGGTTCACCCTTCTCTGCACAAAGTCCTCAGACCATATAGGAAGAAGTTGGCACAGAAACTGAAATAAAATACAAAGTTTATTAAACCTCATGAGGTGGTACTACAGTTCAAACAGCACCCTTCGGTAATGTTTGAAGTAGCACACTGAACTAAGACAGCATGCTCTTTTTATACCCACGCAGGGGCTAAAAGAAGGTGGTACAATTATAGAAGCAAGGCTCACATACATGTAAGGTCATATGGAAATGCACAGTCGACAGGTAGGAGGGGCTAACAGTTTCAAGGACTAGTTGACACATTACTGTCTGTTACTGATTACTAACAGCTGCAGATCTTACTGAGCATGTGCGAAAGTGGGAGATGCTAAATATGACTTGTCACTAGACAGATTTTCAAGAGTAGTTAACAAAAAGGTAGGACAGAGCACATGGCGAGCACATGGCAGAGAAAATGGCTGCCATGAATACAAAATGGATTTCGCCAAATGTTCACAATAGTTGCTAAATACAAGATGTCTTCTGCTAATGCTTAATCTAATCGCTATTAAATTACAACAAGTGAACCGATGATGCCCTCCAATGGTAGGGAAAGCAGTTTTAGATTTAGCTTGATCAGCCAATACTATGCAGTCAAGTCAAACGTGCTGAGATACTTGGCAGATGCCAGTGTATCTATAAGCTTGTCTGCCCTGGGTATAGGGTGAGCATCTGTCTTTGGGACTGTGTTGAGCCCTCTATAACCTACACACAACCTCATCTCCTTTTTCCTATTTTGAGAATGAGGCTTGGGTACTAGCACCAGATAGCCCAGGGGCTATCTGAGTGCTCAATCACTCCTAAGTTCAACATCTTCTGAACCTCAGACTTAATGCAGTCCCTGACATGGTCAGGCTGTCTATAAATCTTACTTTTTATAGGTATATTGTCTCCAGTATCTATGGTGTGCTCACACTAAGTGGTCTGACCAAGTGTCAGGGAGAAAAGTTCAGAGAATTGGCCTAGGAGGTTCCTGCAACCCTTCTTCTGCTCTTCATAAAGACAATCTGCAGGGACAACTCCTTCCAATGAGCCATCAGCTGCAGTACTAGAAAAGAGATCAGGGAGAGGGTCACTCTCATCGTCCTGTCCCTCATAAGAGGCCATGAGTAGGATTAAGTCAACCCTATCACAGTAGGGTTTCAGGCACTTCACATGAAGCACTCTTAGAGGACGTCTGGGAGTGCCTAGGTCAAAATAAATAAGTGACCTCACCCTTCTTTTCCACTAAAAGATGTGGACCACTCCATATATTCTGGAGTGCTCTGGGTGCCACAGGCTCCAGTACCCACACTTTCTGTCCTGGTTAGTACACCTGCAGCACAGCCTTCTGGTCATGTTATTGTTTTTGCAACTCCTGGCTTGCCTGAGGGCTTTTAGTAGCCTTTTTCATGTACTCAGCCATTCTAGATCTTAGGCCAAGTACATAATCCACTATGGCCCTCATTATGACCTTGGTGGTAAATACTGAATACTGCCATGCTGACTGATGCTAGCATACTGCCACTAAGGCAGACATCCATCTGACACATTATGACACATAAATACAAATCTGATAGAAAACAGCCACAACCACAAATTCGCCAGACCCACTTAATGTGACAAACTGTTGGTACTACCACCCATACCGTTATGCCACAAATACTACACCCTCCAAATAATGACCCACCATTCACCACAGTGGACATTCAACTATGGTAAACCATTGGCTGTGAACACCGCCGCGGCGGAGAAGGCCACCCAAAGACTAAACAAGACAACATTGGCCAAAACAAAAAAAAACACAGCTGACACAATTACACACACCTACCAATAGCACTATAAAACACACACCCACAACACTCACAATCCTTTGCTATCACAAAAAGACTGCAATAGATAGCCACGCAAATAACAAACAGCTACACACACACACACCACAACCACCCATTCATCTATCACGCACCCCACCCCTCACCCCCCCACATTACTCAACACACTCTGCACAACACACACACCACACCACACAAAACCCATGTCCCCAATAAGGCACTCCAGTTTCACTGATGAGGAGTTGTGGTTCATGGTTGAGGAAAAAATCAGGGTAGAACCACAGCTGTTTGGAGCACAGATCCAGCAGACATCCATTGCCAGGAAGATGGAGCTATGGTGGAGGATCGTGGACCGGGTGAATGCCATGGGACAGCATTTACAAACCAGGGACGACATCAGGAAGAGGTGGAATGACCTACGGGAGAAGGTATGTTCCATAGCAGCTAGGCATCAGCTCGCTAGCCAGAGGACTGGCACTGGACCCCTACCTCCTCCCCCACAGCTGACAGCATGGGTGGTGCAGGTCTTGGCAATCTTGCATCATGAGGCACTCACTGGAGTTGCTGGAGGACTGGACACTGGTGAGTCAAAACTTACTACCTATCACACCCCATACCGGCATGCCACCACCACTCTACTCCATCCCACACAGTGCACCACCACAATTAACAAACCTCAATGACATTCCCACTGCATGCACATCCCTTCCAGCCCTGCATGTACACCCATCACCAATGCATGCACAGCATGGAGAACTAACAATCCCACAATACATCACCATACATAAACAAAAGTAGCAGGGCAACAGCAACAATATAGATGAAGCTAGGGATGCAGAATATGTTACAGCCACAGGTGCCCCAGCCAATGTCAGCGGCAAGGAGGTGCCACAGCTACCCAGTCCCCCACTAGAAGATACCCCCAGTGCTGACAGCAACTCTGGAACTCTGGATCTGGGTGTACTTCCTGGTCCATCAGGGACCACTGGTCAGTCACCTACCCCAGCACACATCCAGTCTATCACAAAGCATCCCCCCTCATTATCCAACACCACAGCAGCCACCCAATGTCCCCAGACCTCTGTCCCCAGGACACGTCAATCAGCAGTGTGCCCACCTATACAAGGACCCCAGTCCACACCTCACAGGCAAGACAATCAGGGTCCTGGGGTCAGTGACAGTGGGCACACTGTTCAGGAGACACAGGTGCTGGGGGGCAGGGACACTCGGAGGACAGCTGTGCATCAGGAGGAGGACAGGCCCAGGGAACCAACTGTCCAGAGGGCACTCACTAATGTTCCAGATGGGTCAGGTGAAAGACATCATGCAGGAGAACCAGCATCTGCAGGAGGAACACCACCAGGAGATCAAGAAAGAATTGCAGGCCCTGAACACCAATATGGTCTCCATTGCAGGTGTGCTGGGTGATATGGCCAACATCATGAGGGACTACTCATCACACCAGCGGGCCCCTTCCACTAGCTAGTCAACTGACCAGCCCACCAAATTTGCTGCAGCTAGTGGATGGGAGGCCCTGCCACAGGACCCACAGACTACCAGCACCCCTCCCCCTGCAGAAGGTGAACCCCCCCACATACGTTCCCTGTGACACAGACAGACACCAGAGACACTTGCCAAGACCAAGTCCACTGCCAGGAAATGAGACCCTCCTCAATGCCCCCCTTGTGTTCCACTGTGTCACCTTGTCCACTTTGAACTGCCATTGCTCCCCATCCTATGGCCCCTTGGACACTGGACCTGTGCTACAAACAGGCTATACCACTACTCTAGACTATTCCTAATCATCACCCCACTCTATTGCACTTCCCATTGTAGAACAATTTTCAATAAACGCCCTTGGACGCAACTTGAGTAATTGTGCTTTAGCTACAGGTAATGTACAATGTAATCAACTGTAATGAACTGCATGATCCTGTGTAAATGTCCAGTAACATGTTGATCCTTCAAACAAATGTGTCTCAGCAGGCCGTACACATCACAGCAGTACACTGTTGGAACAACACCAGCATCTGCAATAAGGGAAGGCATAGGTGAAAGTCAGGAGGGATGCAAAGGGAATGACTGCCATCATGCTGTAGTCACACAGTACAAAACTAAAACGTGGAAATGTTTAGTTCAACAGTCTTAACTAAGTGTCATTGGGAGTACTGTTGGGCAAATGTGACCTGTTGTCCAGATTCTCCTCCTCTTTCTCCTCTTAACTGTCCTCAGTGTCCACTGCTGCCGCAGCTGCATTGTTACCCCCTACCACCTGCAGATAGGGTACATGCCGTCTAAGGGCCAAATTGTACAACATGCAGCACACAACCACGATTCAGCCAACCTTCTCAGGGGAGTGGTATAGGGATCCACCTGTCAGATGGATGCACTTGAACCTAGTCTTCAGGAGCCCGAAGGTCCTTTCTGCAATTCCCCTGGAATGCCCATGAGCATCATTTCACCTGTTTTGAGCCCCTGTTCTTGGATTCCTAACAGGGGTCATGAGCCATGACAGGTTTGGGTAGCCGGAATCACCTGCAAGAAGTAAGGGACACACATTAGCACTGCACAATGGCATGGGCCATGACTCCTGAAGGCATACACTCACATACATTGGATGGTGACACAGGCTCACCTATTAGCCACACTCTGTAACTCTGTAGTTGTAGCATCAGCTGTGGGACACTGCTATTCCTCAGGACAAAGGCCTCATATACTCACCGTGGATACTTGGCAGTGACGTGGGAGATGTATTGGTCAGCCAGGCAGACCATCTGGCTATTAAGTGAGTAGAAACTCTTCCGATTCCTGTACACTTGTTCATTGGCCCTGGGGGGGGGGAACTAAGGCAATATGGGTTCCATCGATGGCCCCAATAACATGAGGTATATGTTCCATTGCATAGAAGCCAACCTTAACAGTGGGTAAATAATCTGCCCAGGAGAATGCGATGGAGTTCCACATATGTGTGAGCAATAGAAGTATAGGGGTTTACCCACTTAACCCTACAAGACCTGGGAAATGAACAACAATATCTAGAAATGGAGTGGTCAAATAGTAGGAAAAAATGCACACATAAATTCCATCAATACATGATACAATAAATCAATCATTGGGCATGCAATTTAATTGTTTTTTAATTGAAACAGCTTACCCCATCCCATCAACTAAGACAACTATTCGAATTGCAGCAGTCATTTTTACAA
This sequence comes from Pleurodeles waltl, assembly GCF_031143425.1. Lineage (NCBI taxonomy): Eukaryota > Metazoa > Chordata > Amphibia > Caudata > Salamandridae > Pleurodeles > Pleurodeles waltl. The sequence goes on along the minus strand of NC_090445.1, from coordinate 294,938,378 downwards.
CCATCAACGAAAATAAACCTTCCAAGACTTTCTAGTAAGAGTCTCTCATATAGAGACCAATTAACATATAAAACAATAAACAATCAATGAAAGACAACAATGATTTAATCATATAGTCCTCTCCTTATTCAAGGAGCCATGCGGTGTCCATAAAAATATATTGAATATCCACATGTAAGAGATGGTTGCGGTATAAATCCCAGGCCTACAATGTCTTTATTGTCAAAGGGAAAAATGGAAAGGCCTGTGGTATGAAGTTCTTTACTGACAAAATTTGAAATTGGTTGCAACCTCCCAAATGGTATACTGTTGACGAGTTTCGGCCCCTTCATCTCTGGGCCTCTTCAGGACTAGTGGAGAGAACCACACCTAGTGAATATAAACATAGGTGTAAGCTACATAACTATACATCACTAGAAGCTAACACCATCACATGTGCAAATCTTATATATAAGTGAAACATAAATAAATAAGGAAAATAATACAAAATAAAACGTCAGAACTACCCATAATCATGTTTTTAGTGTTAGAGCATGCTATTTATGTAATAACAATAAAGAGTCCCACTCAAAAGTTCTTTAGGCAATCAAAATCAAAGTTTATTGCATTGTATTAACAATAGTTATTTTGCTTCCAAGTGTTCAAAAGAAAAAATCACTTCTTATCCTTTAGTAAAAGCAACATCCAATTAATGGCACGAGAAGAAGAAAAGACAGCCAACACGTGTTTCGCCCTCTGGCATTATAAGCTGGGGCTTTTTCAAGGCTGAAACGCAAACAAAAAACTTGTTGATAATATTAGTGAGAAAATATTAGTAAAAAGATATCCATTAGATTCACCGAATTTGTGAACAAAGGGGCAGAATATTCTGCAAAAATAGTCACCACTGTTTGTGTGATAGGTAAAACCGATACCAAAGCGCAGATCATATGTGAGTAATTGCAAAACCACAAAAGTAATTAATAAGACTAGATAGGCTATCTGATGTCTAGATCCCAAAGAGAAATGGAAGGGAAAAAGAAGAAAGAGAAAGACCAGAGAGGGAAAAAGGAAAAGAGAAAAAGAAAAAAAGAAGAAATGGAAAAAAGAGATAAAAGGCAGTGCTGAGAACAAAATACCATACAACTAGTTAGTGAAACACTTTGATAAAACATCAAAAGGTAATGAGATTAAACTAGATGTATCATAGTAACATGTATACATTAGTGATATTTATATAACAGTTAGTTAGTGAAACACTTTGATAAAACATCAAAAGGTAATGAGATTAAACAAGATGTATCGTAATGACGTGTTACATTAGTAATATTTATATAACAGCTATGTGAAAATTGTTTTGAGCATGTTATATTTTTAGTCATAATACTTATTTTTGATAGTCAGAATATGATTGATAAAAATATACCAGTTAGATTTTGAGCCATTGAGGCTCATCTAAGATGTTTGTGGGTCTCAAATACTACACTACAGACAATAATGTGAATTAGTTAATTAAAGAGATCCACTAGGGCAAAAAGACAAAGTCTCCGTATGTTGCAGGGATCATCCTTTGTCTCTGAAGGTCTATCGTAGTCGAAAATGCCGACTTACTTAGTCGAGAGACCCGATAGTAACCGGGACAAGCGCGTTAAGCAACACGTTCCCAAATAAACAAAGCTTTTATCGGTTACGAAAATCCAGTTATAGTCATAATGATCGTTAGTAAAGAAAAGGGTGAAGCTCCTCACCTTGGGCTTCTGTTAGTGTCGGAAAAGCCGACTCTCATAGCTGAGAGGTCATTCTGAACCGGGACGGGCGCGTTCGGCGTCCCGTTCCCAATGAACTTTTATCGGTTACAAGCCTCCTAGTGTCGTTCTGTTTCGGGGTAGAAACAAACGACGGACTATCGTTATAAGCATTAGGAAAGAGAAAGAAAGTGGCCGCCATTTTAGCACAGTACATTTAATCAAAGAGAACAAGAAGGAAGAACTTGTAGTTATAAACACGAAGGATATATACACATCGTATCACGTTTTATAACAGGCATATCACCTGTTATTGCAGCTAGATAAAGAAAATAGGAGGGATGGGACAGAGTTGAGAGGGATAATAAAAGCTAAAAGAAAAAAAGAAAAATCGGACAGGAAATATATTTCAAATTATTTAAGTGCTTAGATAAGACTGATAACCTAAAATTATAGATATAAGGAAGATAAAGAATAAAATAAAAAGAAAAAAGAAAAAAGAAAAAAGAAGAAAGAAGAAATAGCAGAGAAAGGAAGAGAGGTAACTGAAGATAGTTATATCAGAATCAATATTGGAAAACGTTTCAGAATTCTAAGTGACAATTGCCTGACAAAATACAACCACTGACTATTTATGGTATCATAATAAACACTTCTGTATAAATATAAGCCTGAAATTAGAAGACTACCATTTCTCTACAGTAACCAAAAGTGCCATTCATGATCTTTATTGAGACCTGTGTTAACTGTGTCATATTTGATAATAAGACGACTTTCTGCTTGACGTAGTCGCAATGCCCTATTCCCGCCTCGTGGGGAGGGTGAGATACGTTGCAAACCACTGAAAGAAAAGGTACATTGTTGTGGATGACAGTTGTTAAAATGTTCAACCAGTGGAGCTTGAGAATCAAATTTTTGTATATTCCGAAGATGTTCCTGAATTCGAGTTTTTAATGGGCGAATTGTGCTGCCAATGTAGGTTAGATTGCAGGGACACCAAATGGCATAGATTACATAGGTGCTAGCACAATTAATAAAGTCAGAAATTTGATGAGTGTGATTGTTAATGTTAACTGTTGTGGATTTGGAACGTCCCAGTTTACATACAGAGCATTTGCTGCAGGTGAAAAAGCCTTTCGGTTTAGATGGTAGAAAGGTAGTAGTAGGTCTTGACTGAAAAAAAGAGGGGCAAAGTTTGTTCCGTAGGTTAGGTGCCCTCCTAAAGCCAATTTGAGGATGCTTGGTAATGTGTTGGTTAATTGAAGTGTTGTTCATAAGTAAAAACCAGAATTTCCTGAGAGATTTGCGTATATAATTGTGACCATTATGAAAGGTGGTAATGAAACGAATCAGATTGTTCTTATTAGTTTTTTTAGGTGTATTAAGCAATGTATTCCGGTCCATATTCCGTACTTCGTCTCTAATAGTGCCTAGAGAGGCCTTATTGTACCCCCTTAATGTTAATCTTTGAGTCATTTCAGAAGAAAGGGTATCATAGTCAGAGATGTTTGTACTGTTAAGCCTTACTCTTCTGAATTCTCCTTTCGGTATGTTTCTAATGGTACTGGAGGAGTGGCAGCTAGTGGCATGGAGAATAGAATTAGCTGATGTCGTTTTCCAAAAAAACTTTGTCTGAAGTTTGTTATCTTCCACAAAAATCAGAAGGTCAAGATACTCAATTGAAGAGTTAGAAATATGGTAAGTTACATCAATATCCCAAGGGTTTGGTTTAAGAGACTGAATGAATTGTTTAAGGAAGGCTTCTGAACCTTGCCAGATAAGTAAAATATCGTCAATATATCGCCCCCAAAATATGATATGTTTAATGAAGCGTTCTGAATGATCTGACCAAAGCCAATGGTTTTCCACAGCTCCCATCAGGATGCATGCATAGGGTAGAGCAAATTTTGCCCCCATCGCAGTACCTTTAAGCTGTAAATAAAAGTTACCATCAAAAAGAAAATAATTGTTTTCAAGACTGAATTTAAGAAAATCCAAGATCATGGTATTCCGTGTCAATAGTTGCACTGATCTGGTAGATAAGCATTTATTCACTGCTTCGAGACCATCACTGTGTTTAATAGACGTGTAAAGGCTCACAACATCAATGGTTGCAAGAAAAAAATCCGGTTGCCACTCTATATTCTGAAGTTTTTGCAAGATGTCTTTGGTGTCTCTGACATATGAAAATAGATTTGTCATGAAAGGTTGAAGCTCTCTGTCAATAAGGAAACCCAGTTTGGAACAAATAGAATCTATTCCTGAGATAATTGGTCTACCCTTTGGTGGGTGTCCTGTTTTATGAACTTTTGGAAGTAAGTATAAATTCGGAATAGTTGGGAATTGAAGAAAAAGAGAGTCTTTTTCGGAACTTGACAACATATGCTGAGAAAACCAAAATTCCAGCAAATCAAACAGTTTTTGTTGTATTGCTATTGTTGGGTTATGTGTGACCTTTTTATAACATGTTGTGTCTTGAAGTTGACGATAAGCTTCATTAAGGTAGTCTTCAATATTGAGAATCACAATATTGCCACCCTTATCTGCCTCTTTTATAATGATTTTGTTATTAGTTCTTAACTGTTTAAGTGCAAGAGCCTGTTTTCCTTGAATATTAGATGGTAAGTATCTCCGGCGAGCACAATATCGTTTGAACTCCCGATCAAGATCACTTAGTACTGCTTTTGAAAATAAATCAATAGAGTTGCCCGCTGGAAGACCAGGGGTAAATGTGGATTTGGTGCGAATGTCAGAGGAAACATATTGACTAATATTTAGATCAAGTTCTTGAGCAATAACAGATGGTGTAACATCTGATCCAGTACTGTTTGAGAGGTTGCAAAGGAGAGAGATATCAGATAGGTCCTGAACTGTGACATCATCGGTGGGATATGTAGAGGGTAATGAACTAGAAGATGGAGGTAAGAAGGCAAAGAAGGCTTTAAGCTTAAGATGTCGAATGAATTTGAACATATCAATTTAAGTTTGAGTAATGTCCCAATAGTGGGTCGGACAGAAGGATAATCCCCGATTTAGAATAGATTGATCAGTTGTAGAGAGTTCATACGTTAATAGATTCACAGTTTGGTTTTCTGTAGTCAAGATAAGGTTGTTTTGCTCCGAGCTCGAGTTTGTATGCCTGAGGTACTTGGAATTGCTTGAGTAATATCTGGTGGTTTCCCTCTTTATTATTTATGTAATAAGAATCTTATTTCTATAGGTGTGCCACACAGGTCTATATAGAACACCCTTGTGTCACATGCCAAGATTTAAATCTTTATGTTTAAAGTAGCAAAATGACCCAAACGTATTAGACTTACCCTAGAATAGGGTTAAATGTTGGTTGATGTATGTGGATTTCTACATCACTTAGGTAAACTGAAAAAGATACAGAGCCATAGGATTCAATTTGAAAAAAAGTCAAAACAGTTTAAGGAAAAAATTGACAAAAGTTTCCTATGGAACCCTACCATTAAATCTCCACATAGTACTCCTACTTACTTGTCCCAGAAGTATTCTCCTAAATGCTGATGTTTTTATTAGGAAGCGATGCAGCTGAACCGGTGGGACCGGGTACAATCGATTACCCATGAATTTGAGTGCCCGGAAAGCCGGCTGCTCCCGCGATGGACCTTTTTAAACCTGGAAGGCGGCCATCTTGAAGTATGTTCAATGTCAGCCTGAGACTATTTGTTTAACGTGTCTTAGAAAAATACAATCTGCAGCCATTCCGATTGTTAAATAACTCAAACAAATGGTGAAAAAAGGTAATAAAAGTAAAAAAAAGTATGAAAATCGCTTGGCTATGCTTTAAAGGAAACTGGAAATTGGAGGCCGTCTTGAAAATATGATCAATATCGGCCTAAAGCACCACATACGTCCTCATTACAACCCTGGCGGCAAATCCCGCTTTCCGCCATGCAGAAGACTGCCAACAAACCGCTGCGACAGCAGAATTCCACTGCAGGTATTACAACCCACAGCTCATCACACCAAAGGTCAGTGATAAACTGGTGATACCCAAACCTACACTGTCATGCCAACAGGAATACGCCCACAGTATCACGACCCACGAATCAATGCAGCGGTCTTTCAACCACAGTAAACCATTGGCGGTACACACCGCCGCGCTCAAAATGCACACACACTAACCAAACACAACCACATTGGACAATTCAAAATACACACACCTGATACACATACATACACACCACACCCACACACCAAATCCAACACAAAGCACACACCCACATCACTCACAAACCCTTACAACCAAATATTTGAAAGAAGGCCAGAGAGAGAGACTACCTAACACAACACCAGCATCCACAGACACACAACACCATCACTCATACAACATCCACGCACCTCAAACAACACACACCAACACATCCCCTCACTCATCACAACAGACAGCACCTCACACATCACCCACACCACACCATGGCACCGACAAGACACCCTCAAAGGAGGAGCTCAGGGTCATGGTGGAGGAAATCGTCCTGGTAGAGTCACAGCTATTTGGATCAAAGGTGCAGCAGACATCCATTGCAAGGAAGATGGAGCTATGGCGCAGAATTGTCGACAGGGTTAACGCGGTGGGACAGCATCCAAGAACATGGAATGACATCAGGAAGAGGTGGAACGACCTCTGGGGGAAGGTGCGTTCCGTGGTATCCAGACACCAGATTGCTGTTCAGAGGACTGGCGGTGGACCCCCACTTCCTCCCCCACAACTAACGCCATGGGAGGAGCAAGTCTTGGCGATCATGACCCCACTAACACAACCCAAACATCCCAAAACCAAGCCCTGCATGTAACACCATTGCATGGCCACCCATCACCAAAGCATGTCCAGTTGAGAGACTCACTCATGCCCCAAAATCACCAATCACACAAGGGCCAAGCAAATAATGCAAGCACAGGAGTAGAGGGTAACTCACCCATTGCACAAGATGGCACACACAGATACAATAACTATACATTTAAACTCCAACAGGACCCCTACCCAATGTCACTGGACAGGAGGTGCCAGACATATCCAGTACCCCCACAGAAGAGCCCCACAGTGACGACAGCAGCTCTGCACGTCAGGATCAAGATGACCAGCCCGGCCCATCAGGGACCTCGGGAAAGTCGGTTCCCCTGACACAGTCACAAACCACCACTGAACATCCCCCCTCAGGAAACTCCACCACAGCACCCACCCAGTGGGCCCATCCCTCTGTCCCCAGGACACATCAATCAGCAGTGTGTCCACCACTACAGGGAACCTAGGCAACCCCACTAACACAGGACTATCAGGGACCTGGGGGGCAGTGGCAGTGGGCACACAGTTCAGGGGACAGAGGCACAGGATAACAGGGAAGCTGGGAGGACTGCTAAGGTAACCGACACACCACAAGGCACTCTCCAACATCATGGGAGCTTACCACCATTCCCAGGAGACCATGGGCACGGTACTGGCCAAGTTTCAGAAGACTCAGCAGTTACAGGAGGAACACTACCTGGGGATCAGGGAGGACTTGAAGTCCATCAACACCACCCTGGTCACCATTACAGGGGTGCTGGCAGACCTTGTCAACACCAGGAGGGACACAGTGGCACACCAACGAGCTCCTGACACTAGCCTGGACGATGAACAGCCCTCCTCCGCCGCTAGTGGACAGGAGGCACCGCCACAGGAACAACAGGTCACCAGCACTCCACCCCCTGCAGATGGAGAACCACCCCGCAAATGGTCACTGAGATCCAGGAACAAGACAGAGAACATTGCCAAGACCCCCGCCAGGAAATAAGACCCCCCTGAATGTCACCCTTCTGTCCCACTTTGACACCCTGTCCACCTCAACTGCCATTGCTCCACTTCCTATGCCCCATTGGACAATGCACCTGTGAAACAAATAGACTGGACTCTGCCATGGACATTCCTCCACCATCACCCCAGCCCATTTTACAACCCCCTCCACTTATTTGCACAGAAATAAACACACGCGAATCACAAAACAATCTGGATCAGTCTTCGCTTTCACAAATGTGTAATTGCAAAATCTCTGGAATATAGCAATGTCAATGTACTTGTTCACACACGAATATAACACAGCTGTAGGCCAGCAGTAAACATTGCAGAGGGCACCAAGTGAGACCCAGATCTGTGAAATGGAAAGCATAACTAACAAGTCAGGGTCCATACACTGAGTGAAAATGACAGACTTATGCTAGCTCCAGCAATAGTATGAGATGTGGGAAGCAGTTACATCTTCTTACGTGTGCCTCACTGGAAGTATTGCATGATGATGTTGTTTCGGTTGTTGACATCTTCTGCTTCTGCCTCCTCTTCTTCACTGTCCACAGGCTCCACAGCTGCCACAAGACCACCATCTGGCCCATCCTCCTGCAGAAAAGGCACCTGGCGTCGCAAAGCCAGGTTGTACAGCATACAGCAGGCCACGATTATCTAGCACACCTTCTTCGGTGAGTAGTATAGGGATCCACCTGTCAGATGGAGGCACTGGAACCTGGCCTTCAGGAGGCCAAAGGTGCGTTCTATAATCCTCCTAGTTTGCCCATGTGCCTCAGTGTAGCCTTCCTCTGCCCTTGTCCTGGGATTCCTCACTGGGGTCAGTAGCCATGACAGGTTGTGGTAACCAGAGTCACCTGCAAATGTCGAGGGACAACTGTTAGACACACACTAACCCTTAGGGACAACCCCATACCCAGACACCTATGTCAACTGTGTTGGGACCTTGGCCTCACCTATTAGCAACACACGGTGTCTCTGGAGTTGGCCCATCACATAAGGGATGCTGCTATTCCTCAAAATGTAAGCGTCATGCACTGAGCCAGGATACTTGGCATTCACATGGGAGATGTACTGGTCTGCCAAACACACCATCTGCACATTCATTGAATGGTAGCTGTTCCGGTTTCTGTACACCTGTTCAATCCTGAGGGTTGGTACAAATGCAACATGTGTACCATCAATGGCACTAATGATGTTGAGGATATCTCCCAGGGCATAGAAGTCACCTTTCACTGTGGGCAAATCCTCCACCTGAGGGAAAACAATGTAGTTGTGCATGTGTTTCAGCAGGGCAGATAACACTCTGGACAACATGTTAGAGAACATTGGCTGGGACATCCCTGATGCCATGGCCACTGTTGTTTGAAGAGACCCACTGGCCAGGAAATGGAGTACAGACAGAACCTGCACTAGAGGGGGATTCCTGTGGGATGGCGGATAGCTGAAATCAGCTCTGGCTCCAACTGGGCACACATTTACAGGATTGTTGCACGATCAAGTCTGTATGTGATTACGATGTGTCTCTCTTCCATTGTCGACAGGTCCACCAGGGGTCGGTACACCGGAGTATGCCGCCATCTCATCACCTACCCCAGCAGACATGCCGTATGGAGGAGAACAGCGAGCAGAGGGTCATCCAACGCTGAGGTATCACAATGTGTTATTTGATGAAACATTGGTAATTCGCAATGTGCCAGTATCTGTGTGTATTCCCGGGCTCGATAGGTGTGACGCAGTATTTATCCATCCCATGTGGCCCCCTGAAATGGCGTCTGCCTGACCTGTAAGGTGGGACAACGGGGAATGAGGTAACTGCGCTGGCGTTGAACACCGTCGCGGTGGGCGGTCGAAGACCGTGGCGCAATTCAGAATTGGTTTTCATTGAGCTCTATGGGTCCCAGGAGCCAATGACAATGTACGCCGGCAGTCGTGACTGCCATTTTCTATCTGTTCACTCACTTGATACCTGACCTTCATGAGGAGAGGACCTACACTGCAAGCGCTGCTGTGACGTGTGTCTGGAAGCGATGATGGCTACAGTGTCTGGGGAAAGGGCCCCTGCCTTCACTTCGGAGGAGCTGGAGAAACTAGTTTATGGGGTCTTCCCCCAGTACACGCAACTGAACGGTCCTCCAGACAAACAGGTGAGTACACTGTGAGCATGCTGCATGGGCAATGCCTGTATTGAGTAGTGTGGATGAAAGATACATGGGGCTGAGGCCTGCATGTGCAGATGGTGAGTGCATGTGCGTCAGGGCATGGGTGGGAACTGGTGGGCAATGAGTATGACAGTCTGGACGGATGAGTAATTTAATTTCTTCCTGTACCTTTCCTCTAGGTCAGTGCCCACAGGAAGAAGGGGATTTGGAGTGCCATCGCCAAGGACGTCCGGACCCTGCGGGTCTACCACAGATGGAGCACCCACTGCCATAAAAGATGGGAGGACCTGCACCAATGGAGCAAGATGACAGCGGAGGCCCAGCTGGGGATGGCCTCCCAATGTGGAAGGGGTGCCCGTCACACCATGACCCACCTGATGTACCGGATCCTGGTGGTGGCCTATCCGGAGTTGGATGGGCTCTTGAGGGCATCACAGCAGTCACAAGGGGTTGAGTACAGTCTCATTCAGCTGACTCTGCGTGCATTACGACGTGTCTGGGTGGGGGAGGTGGGCAGTGGTTCCCCTAGGCCAGGGCAAATTGGTAGGCAAGGTCCCTTGTTAGGCAGGCTCTGTGGCACCCCAACCCCACTAGTGGTAAAAGCCATCTACACAAAGTCAGGCTACTGTGACTTCCAGGTGTGCAGCAATTGGGCTTAGGCCTCGTACCCCATGGGCATGTGAATTTGCTAGGAACTGTTAGTGCATGGCGTAGTGCAGAGTGCTTCTCCCTGTGTGTTGCGTCCACCAACGGTAGTGGTGTTGCATGCACTGAACATGTTTTTCTTCTGTCTCTCCCCCTTTTTGTTTTGTCTCCCTGTTCTTGTGTGCAATAGCTTCATCTGGTGAAGAAGCAGTGGCACCGGAGCAGGAGGAATCTGCAACCCACTTGGCCCTGGAGGGTGAAGCAACGTAGTCTGAAGCCACCAGTGGGACGGAGGGCGAGGGGAGCTCCACGACGGGGACAGGAGCATACACCAGTGACAGCGATTCCTCCTCTGATGGGAGCTCCCTTGCGGTGGTGGGCACCCCTGTGCCCACAGTATCAACAGGTGCAGCCGCCACCCCCCTACCAGCACCGCCCTCCCAGCAGCCCCTCAGCGTGTGTCCCATGCCCGTTCACCCAGGAGGGTGGGCATCTCTTTCGCCCCAGGCACCTCAGGCCCTGCCCCAGTCAGCCCTGCTCCCCTCAGTGAGGAGGATATTGACCTCCTGAGATCCCTCACTGTTGGGCAATCTACCATTTTGAATGCCATCTAGGGTGTTGAGAGGCATTTGCAACAAAGAAATGCATACCTGGAGGGCATTCATTCTGGTCAGGCGGCCCAACAGAGAGGATTTCAGGCTCTGGCCTCAGCACTGATGGCAGCCATTGTTCCAGTGTCCAGCCTCCCCCCTCCAACTTCCTCCACCCGACCCAATCCCCTGTACCTCAGCCTATCCCAAGCACACCATCAGACCAGCATGCACACTCATCAACACACAAGAGTGGACATGGCAAACATAAGCACCACACATCCCACAAGCACTCACACAAACACCATACCCATGCAGGCACAGCAACATCCACTGCCTCCACTGTGTCCCCCTCCTCCACGTCCTCCTTCTCCCTCCCTGTCTCGTCTCCACTCACACCTGCATGCACTATATCCTCAGCCACTACCTCCATCACCAGCACGCCCATCACCATGCACCGCTCACGTGCAATAACCACCCCCACTACCATGCACACATCCCCAGTGTCCTCTCCCAGTGTGTCTGTGAGCCCTCCTCCCAAAGTACACAAACGCAGGCACACACCCACCCAACAGCCATCCACCTCACAACAGCCTCCGGCCCATGCACCTTCACCCACGTTCAGCAAACGTACACCTCCTACAACCACTACCTCTTCCTCCACTCCCAAACCCCCTCCATCTTCCCGTCCTAGTGTGCCTAAGAATCTTTTCCTGGCAAACTTTAGCCTCTTCCCTTCACCTCCCCCCCATCCGTCCCCTAGGGCCAGGCTTTCCAGGTCCCAGACCAGCACCTCAGCCTCCAAATCCCCAGGCACAGTGGTGCCAGCAACTGCGGGGTCATCGAATGCGCCACCCATCAGGGCTGCCCGTGTGCCACGTAGCGAGGGCAAGGACATTCCCCCACCTGCCAAGGTGAAGAAGGGGCCCACATCACAGAGGGAATAGCCGCACCTACCAGCCACCAGGGGCTCCACCAAAACAAAAGGGGACAGTGGCAAGACACCTGCGGCACCATCAAAGGTGGGGAAGGGACAAAAGCAGAAGAGCAGGTAAGGACAGGGCACGGTGGCACCGACTGAGGGACTAGTTTCACCCCTTCTGTCCACGACTACACCAACCTGTACTGCGGCGAACACCGCAACCTGCCCCGCCACTTGCACCGCCACCATCACCGCCACCTGCAGAGCCACAGCCACCTGCACCGCCACCTGCACAGCCACATGCACAGCCAACGCCACGTCTGCAGCCTCAGCAATAGTCCCCAGCATCTTCCCCAGAGGGCAGCCATCCGAGGCTGCAGGAGACGTCCTGCTGTGTTCCTCAACAGGTGCTGACCCATGCACCACTGCCAGCAATGTCACCAGAGACACCGCCGCAAGCACCGCCACCAGCCCTGTGACGTGCTCGGACAGTGGCACCACCACTGACATGGCTACCATCCCCAGTGGTCAGTCGTCCGAGGCTGGTGGAGACTTCCTGGACCCTGCCCAGCTTCCATGAGGCATGACTTCCATCACTGTTTGCACCTGCAGGTGGAAGGCAATGCCGCAGCAGTGTGGGGTATGTCTGTGCCTCCATGGCATATCATGCTACCTGTTCCTAGGCAATCTTGTGGCACACACACCCAGGAGAGGGAATGGGACCGGCCACACTGCATGTGGAGCACTGTGGGCACCATGCCACCTCCAGAATCAGTGGAGAGTCACATCCAGTACCTCAGTCCTTGGCAGGATGAAGCACTCTGGGCACCAGGCCCCCTCCAGAACCAGAGGAGAATCACATCCACTACCTCAGTGCTTGGCAGGATGAAGCACTCTGGGCACCAAGCCCCCTCCAAAACCAGTGTAGACTGTTATCCACTTGAGAGATTGTGGCTTTGCACTCCCCAGGATAAAGCAGTGGGCAAAGCACCCACTGGAAAGACTTAAGAGACTATGGCTTTGCACTCCCCAGGATGAAGCAGTGTGCAAACCACCCACTGGAAAGACTTGAGAGACTGTGGCTTTGCGCTCCCCAGGATAAAGCAGTGGGCAAACCACCTACTGGAAAGACTTGAGAGACTGTGGCTTTGCACTCCCCAGTATTAAGCAGTGGGCAAACCACCCACTGGAAAGACTAGAGAGACTGTGGCTTTGCACTCCCCAGGATAAAGCAGTGGGCAAAGCACCCACTCGAAAGACTTGAGAGACTGTGGCTTTGCACTCCCCAGGATGAAGCAGTGGGCAAACCACCCACTGGAAAGACTTGAGAGACTGTGGCTTCGCACTCCCCAGGATGAAGCAGTGGGCAAACCACCACTGGAAAGACTTGAGAGACTGTGGCTTTGCACTCCCCAGGATAAAGCAGTGGGCAAACCACCCACTGGAAAGACTTGAGAGACTGTGGCTTTGCACTCCCCAGGATACAGCAATGGGCATGGAGCCCCCTCGTGCAGCAGTGGCGTCGTACGTTTATCCAGCTGAGGTGCCCCCACTTCCCTTCCCCCTGAGGTGGCTGTTTCTTTTCGATCTGATACCCCTGCAGTGTTCTCTCCGTTTCGAGTCAGGTATCTTGTTTGGGCTTCGCCCATGAATTTTGTGACCACTGGTCCACGGACAATGATTGGTACACTATCCGGACTTGTGTAGTTGGTGTACATATTTGAATATACTGAATTTTGAACTTTCACTATCAGATTTTTCATGATTGCAATTGTTACAATCATTTAATTTTGTCCTTGCGTTCTTCCAAGGGTTGGGGGGTGTATATGTCATGTTTCTGCATGCATTTGTGTGTATGTTGTTGTAGGTGAGGGTGGCGGTGGGGGTATTGCATGTTGCGTGTGTGTGTCACTCTCTTTTCCCTCCCCTGTGTTGTAGGTGCAGTACTCACTGTGGTCGTCAACGGCGTCTGTCCTGCTCCTGATAGAGCAGAAGGAAGACCAGCATGGGCAGTACGTGTAGTTCGGGCTCCATGGCGTCCTAGTTCCTCGTTGGGTGTCGAGAGGTGAGTGGTTTCCCTTCTGTGTAATGTTTCCACCATGCTTTTGATAGCATTGGTTCCGCCCCGGAAAAGGTGGCGGATAGGCCTGTTGTGATACGTTGGGCTGTACTTTGTCCTCCACCTGTCTGTTGGCGGTTACCGCCACGGTGTTTGTTTATACCGCCATGGCGGTCACAGTGTTAAAGTGGCTGTCTATGTTGGTGGTTTCCGCCATGGTCGTGATTCCATTTTCTTCCCGTTGGCGGTATTACCGCTGCTTTAACACCGACCGCCAGGGTTGTAATGAGGGCCATAATCTTCTATAAATGGGGTGAACCATATGCTACATCTGCCCCAATTCTATTGCTGGTAAAATAGAAAAATAGAGGGGAAAAAAGAAGCAAAGACAATGTACTTAGCCATACTCGTTATTGCTAATGGCGGCCATCTTAACATTTACTCTACATCTTATTTTCGGCCATCTTGGAGAGGTGTCAGTTAGCCTTGTTCAGTGACTTAGAATAAATAATGCAACCAATAGTGCCTTTTTGATTATTATTTAAAACAACGAGATTTTGGGACAAAGAAAAAAGTATCTACAAGGGTGTGTTTCTACTCCTAGATAGGCACTTGAAAGAGGGAATCTTTAAAGGCTGATGTAATACGTCAACTTAATCAGCATAAAAAGTGACACAAGGGTAAGACTGTGATTATTTTTTAATGAAATACCTATACCTTATGAAACAGGCAAATTCCCTGGACTTTGTGAGTGCGGGGACACCATTACACATGTGAACTACATATAGGTCAGTACCTATATGTAGCATCACAATGGTAACTCCGACAATGGCCATGTAACATGTCTAGGATCATGGAATTGCCACCCCAATACCATTCTGGTATTGGGGGGACAATTCCATGCATCCCCGGGTCTCCAGAACTGAGCACGACAACTCCATGCATCCCCGGGTCTCCAGCATAGAGTCCGGGTACTGCCAAACTAACCTCCCGGGGTTTTCTCTGCAGCTACCGCCAACCCTCAGACAGGTTTTTCCCCCCCTGGGGCCTGGGCAGCCTGGTCCCAGGAAGGCAGAACAAATGATTTCCTCTGAGAGAGGGTGTTACACCCTCTCCCTTTGGAATTAGGTGTGAAGGGCCTGGGAGGAGTAGCCTCTCCTGGCCTCTGGAAATGCTTTGAAGGGAGCAGATAGTGCCCTCCTTGCATAAGCCAGTCTACACTGGTTCAGGGATCCCCCAGCCCTGCTCTGGCATGAAACTGGACAAAGGAAAGGGGAGTGACCACTCCCCTGACCAGCACCTCCCAGGGGAGGTGCCCAGAGCTCCTCAGGTGTGTCCCAGACCTCTGCATCTTAGTTGCAGAGGTGTGAGGGCACAATGGACAGCTCCGAGTGGCCAGTGCCAGCAGGTGACGTTAGAAGACCCCTCCTGATAGGTGCTTACCTTTCTCTGTAGCCAATCCTCCTCTGTGGGCTATTTATGGTCTCACCTGTGGGTATCTCACCAGATAATGAATGCAAGAGCTCACCAGAGTTCTTCTGCACTTCCCTCTTTGACTTCTGCCAAGGATCAACCACTGATTGCTCCAGAATGCCTGCAAAACTCCAACAAAGTAGCAAGAAGACTACCAGCAACCTTGTAGCGCCTCATCCTGCCGGCTTTCTCGACTGTTTCCTGGTGGTGCATGCTCTGAGGGCTGACTGCCTTCACCCTGCACTGGAAGCCAAGAAGAAATCTCCCATGGGTCGACGGAATCCTCCCCCTGCTAACGCAGGCACCAAACTTCTGCATCACTGGTCCTCTGGGTCCCCTCTCATCCTGACGAGCGTGGTCCCTGAAACACAGGAGCTGGATCCAAGTGTCACCGACAGTCCAGTGGCCCTTCTGTCCAAATTTGGTGTAGGTAAGTCCTTGCCTTCCCACGCCAGACAGTAATCCTGTGTACAGTGTGAACTGCAGCTGCTAGGGCTTCTGTGCACTCTTGCAAGACTTCCTTTGTGCACAGCACAGCCCAGGTCCACAGCATTCCGTCCTGCATTGCCCAACTCGCTGAGTTGGACTCCGACTTCATGGGACTCCATTTTGTTGTGCTGAGTTGACCGTCGTGCTCAGATCTTCTGAATGCCTGTTCAGGTGTTTCTGTGGTTGCTGCCTGCTTCTGCGTGGGATCTCTGGGTTGCTGAGTGCCCCCTCTGTCTCCTCCTCCAAGGGACGACCTCCTGGTCCTTCCTGGACCCTGGCAGCACCCAAAATCCTCAACTGTGACGCTTGCAGCCAGCAAGGGTTGTTTGCGGTCTTTCTACGTGAAAACGACTCTGCATCCTCCAGCACGATGTGGGACATCTTATGACCAAAGGAGAAATTCCTGGCACCTTCCGTTGTTGCAGAATCTTTGGCTTCTTCCACCCGGAGGCAGCCCTTTTGCACCTTCATCTGGGGTTTAGTGGGCTCCTGCCCCCCCTGGACACTTGCGTGACTCTTGGACCTGGTCCACTTCCTTTGCTGGTCCTCAGGTCCAGGAATCCATCTTCAGTGCTTTACAGTCAGTTGTTGTCCTTGCAGAATCCCCTATCTCGACTTTACTGTCTTTCTGGGGTAGTAGGGTAACTTTACTCCTACTTTTCAGGGTCTTGGGGTGGAGTATCTTGGACGCCCTTAGTATTTTCTTACACTCCCAGCGACCCTCTACACACTACACGAGGCCTGAGGTCCATTTGTGGTTCACATTCCACTTTTGGAGTATATGGTTTGTGTTGCCCCTAAGCCTATTTTCTCCTATTGCATTCTATTGTGTTCTACAGTGTTTGCACTACTTTTCTAACTGTTTACTTACCTGATTTGGTTTGTGTGAGTATATTTTGTGTATATTACTTACCTCCTAAGGGAGTATAGCCTCTGAGATCCTTTTGGCATATTGGCGGTCATTACAACATTGGGGGTAAAAGCTACTTACCGCCGTGCATAAGGCCGCCAATACACCGCAGCGGCCGCGGAAATCTGCCACAGCTATTATGACCCACAGCACGTAACCCGCCAATATTCAGACACCCACACAAGTCCACCACACCAAAGGTCAGTGATAAACTGGCGAAAACAAAACCTCCACCATCATGCCAACAGAAATACGCCCACACCATCACGACCCACGAATCCACGCGGCGGTCTTTCAACCGCGGTATTCCATTGGCGGTTTACACCGCCGCGCTCAAAATACACACACACATACAAAACACTGCCACATTGGAAAAATCTAAATCCACACACCTGATACACATACACACACCACTCCCACATACCCAATACAATATAAAACACACACCCACATCACCCACAAACCCCTACGACCACAATTACTGAGAGAAGGCCAGAGAGAGACACCACCATCAACAATACTAGCATCCACAGGCACACAACACCATCACCCACATAACTTCCACGCACCTCACACTACACACCAGTACATATCAGCACACTTATCACCCTGCAAACCACCCCACACATCACCCACACCACCCCATGGCACGGCAAAGACACCCCACGTTCTCAGAGGAGGAGCTCAGGGTCATGGTGGAGGAAATTGTCCGGGTAAAGCCACAACTATTCGGATCACAGGTGCAGCACACCTCCATTGCAAGGAAGATGGAGCTATGGCGAAGAATAGTGGACAGGGTCAACGCAGTGGGACAGCACCCAAGAAATCGGGAGGACATCAGGAAGACGTGGAATGACCTACAGGGGAAGGTGCGTTCCATGGTCTCAAGACACCACCTTGCAGTTCAGCGGATTGGCGGCGAACCCCCGCCTCCTCCCCCACAACTAACAACATGGGAGGAGCAAGTCTTGGCGATTCTGCATCCTGAGGGCCTCGCAGGAGTAGGTGGAGGAATGGACTCTGGTAAGTCAAATCTTAACTATTACATCTCCCACCCTACCTGCATGCCAGCACATACCCCCACCCTCACCCCCATCACTCTAACTCCTCAAAAATGTCCCAATATCACAAACCACCCATCCCAACACCAAGCCCTGCATGCAACTACAAAGCATGGCCACCCATCACTAAAGCATGGCCACTGCACATACCCATACACCCCCCTAAACCATCATCACACAAGGTCCCACACAGGAATGCAAGCACTGGGGTACACGGTCACCCACCCATTGCACACCATGCCACACACAGATGTAATAAACATACTTTTATACCCCTGCAGGACCCCTACCCAACATCACCGGACAGGAGGGTCCACACATGTCCACACCACCAACAGAAGAGGCCCACAGTGATGACAGCACCTCAGTCCAACTGAATCTAGATAACCAGCCCGGCCCATGGGGGACCTCGGGGCAGTCGGTTCCCCTCACACTGGCACAGGCCTTCACAGAGATTCCCCCCTCTGGAAACACCAGCACAGCACCAACCCAGCGGACCCATACCTCCGTCCCCAGGACACGTCAATCAGCAGTGTGTGCACCACAACAGGGAACCCAGGCTAACCCACCACTCCAACAACACCAGGGACCTGGGGGCAGTGGTAGTGGGCACACGCTCCAGGGGACGGAGGCCCAGGAACACAGTGGAACTGGGAAGGCTGCTGTGTGACAGGGGGAGGACAGGCCAAGGGAACCCACTCTCCCCGAGGCCCTCTCCAACATCATGGGAGCCTACCACCACTCCCAGGAGACAATGGCAAAGGTACTGGCCAAGTTTCAGGAGAGCCAGCGCCTGCAGGAGGAACAGTATGTGGGCTTCAGGGAGGAACTTAGAGCCATCAATTCCACCCTGGGCACCATCATAGGGGTGCTGAAGGAAGTACTCAACACCAGGAGGGACACTGTGGCACTACAAGGGGCCCCTGACACTAGCCTGGACGATGAACTGCCCACCACCTCCACCGGCGCTAGTGGACAGGAGGCACTGCCAGAGGACCAGCACACCAGCACCCACCACCTGCAGAGGGAGAACCACCTCGCAAACGGTCCCTGAGATCCAGGACAAAGACAGAGAACGATGCCAAGACCCCCGCCAAGAAATGAGACCACCCTGAATGTCATCCTTCTGTCCCTCTTTGTCACCCTGTCCATCCTTAAACTGCCCCAGCTCTACTTCCCATGCCCATTTGGACAATGCACCTGTGAGACTAATAGACTGGACTCTGCCATGGACATTCCTCCGCCATCACTCCTCACCATTTTGCTACCCCCTCCAATATTGAGCACTAAAACAAACACCCTTAAAGCACAACACAATCTGGAGTCAGTCTGTGATTTTGGAATAGTGTATTAGCAATTACAGTGTCAAAAAGCTCTTTCATTTGTAATGTCAACATACCTATGTCACACAGCTCTAGTCCATGAGGAATCAAAGCAGATGTCACACATTGGGACCCACATCTGTGAAATCGTAAGGGAAAGTGACAACTCAGTGACCAGTCCCCCTTCTCTTAAAGGGGGACAATCCACTTTCCAATGTCCTTCTTCACGACAATAAGCACATGCATTGTATCCTAGTCCTCTTCCTACGGATGCAGGAGCTGATGCTCCTCGTCCCCTACCTCTTCCCATTCCTCTCCCCCTCAGTGAACCTCCTCTATCTTGTGATCTACCTCTCATCGGGTATGCCTGCTGTATAAGAGCTTTTGTTTTTAATTCAGTCATCTTTTTCTTCTTGGTAATGATATCACTATTTATTTTGTTCTCATAATACCCTGCCATGTGTAATAATTCAGTGGGTGTTTTAGCTTTCCAAGTACTTTCATAAGTACACTGAGTTCTGATAGTAGGTTATTAACAAATTGTGTGGCGAAAATGAGTTGTCCTGCTACTGCTGTGAGATCCTGCCCACTATATGCCTTGAAATTGTCTTCTAACCTGTTAAAATAATCCAGTACACCTTCATAATCTTTTTGTTTGCAAGATGCCAGTTTTTCCCAATCCACTAAAACTCTAGGGATTATCTGTTGTAGGCGTGTTAATAGTTTTTGGGGAAGCTGGAAAATATCAACATGTGGAAGTTCCCCAGGTGTTCTACCATCTTCTTTATTTGTTAATTCCTCCCAATTAATTGATGGATCCTATCATTCCTTCGTACCTGATCTCACATATCCTTTGGCGCAACTTAGCCAAACAACATATCAATATCTTTAAGGGTAAGGATGCCCATATTAGTTGTTTGCTCCAAACCCCTGTAAAACCCTGAAGGGTCTTTCCTAGGGACTGGTGTTTCTTTTTTTAGGGCAACCAGATCTGCCTTGGTGAAAGGTGTATGTATGAACTGGCGGCATGGGATATTAGGAGCAATTCCGGGAAAAGGGGGAAGAGGGTGTATTTCTCTCATGGGGAATGCCTTTTCTTTTTTTGGGTCAATGTTTTTCTACTCAGTGTGGGCATTTTCTAAGTTATCTATTGGATGTATATAATCCCAATAAACTTGGAATCCCTTTTTTATGGCCTTTTTACAACTGGGGAATGTTAATATTCCTTGATCTGCGTGGCCCCAATGTTCATTAAGATCATCAGAAAAAGGTATGTCTTGTCCATGTGTATGTTGCTGCTGTTGTAAGCAGGCATTATTAACTTTCTCCAAAAGCTGTAATACAACATAATTTCTTGTAACTTGTTGACTTCCCTCATAATTTTGCCAACAATACCTAGCCCCATTATTTTCATCCAATAGTTGTTTTTTGAATGTTCTATTTATGGGATCCCTTTCAGGTTTTCCAACCTTTGTTCGAGTGTTATACGATGGTGGTCGTGTATTAGGTGATTGCGCTGACACAGTGCTAACCACATCAAGTGGGGCAGAAGATCTGGGAGCTGCCTGTGAGGTGGAAGAACCACTCGGACCCAATGTATGTTGAGCATTTTGTATAGTCGGGTTATAGGGAGGGGGTGGATTGTCCAATAGTTATTCTGCAATATCGTCTGTGTCTGTTTTATTTGTACTTTCTTTGGCTACAAAGCTTTTATTTGCAGTCAGGAGGAATGCTCCTTTCTCTACTCTTATTTCCTCATTTTCCTTTTGATAATCGTATTCTCTAGCTTTTTGCATAGGAGACATTTTATACTGTTTTTATCCTCAAATAGTTTCATTGCAAGTGTCTGGGAATGGCTTTCCCATTTTCTAAATGCTTAAACATCGCAGGGCGAACTTTACATTCAAGCAGACATTGGCGCAAGTATTGTATCTTATCTATCTCAAAAGAACCATCTTCCGGCCATTGCAAATCCTTATTTTTATTTGTATACTTGCGCCAGAGCCTACTGAACAGGACTGACTCAGTCCCTTTTTTTGTAAACATAATCCAAGTTGGTGTACCTTCCGCTGGGGCGGGTACCCTTTCATCAAGTCTGTTAGAACTATTTGTGCAACAGCAACAACACCGAGAAATACATTTCTGCAACTTTAACCATACCCCCATTTGTGAAATAAATCCTATCAAGTGTATATCAGAAAAATATCAAAAACAAGTTATCAATATGGATCATACACATATCAGAACCATCTCACCAATTATCGATGTTCTGCGTCTTCTGGTCTGGAACAAAATGTCCTTTTCTTCTTACACCAATGTCAGGGGACCTCTGTTAGGGAGGTCCAGTGTCGGGAGGTCAGATTAGGACTTCAGATGACAGCTGCTGAGAAACTCTGTCTCCTCTGTGCAGGGCACCCCACAATCAGTCAGTTCAAGTTCATACCTCGCCAACCACGGGCTCACTGCCGTTGGATATCCCTCGAAGAGGTCCCTTCGTGGTCACCAATTGTGAAAGTATGAATCTTCTTCAGGTACCAATCACCTACTAATCATAAGGACCAGAACACGCAGAAGATGCAAAGTACAGAATCTATTTTAGCTCAGAGCAGTGAGAAGCAGTACACAGCACTATGATGGCTGTGAAGCAAGTACAATTATTGCAAAAGATCCTCTTCCTTTTATACCCATGAACAAACAGGATTTCATGAGATGGAAAACAGATGGTGTGACTGTTCGGTATCTGTGGGTTAACCTTTGACATGGTACACTTTACATTAATAGAAATGCAAACAGCTATGCAAACAGCAGTGTCAAGTTAGCTTGATTAATCACATCCTTATCAATAGCAAATGACCATGAATCACTGGAATAATGTTACTTTTAGCAGAAGTGGAACTCACATGATGTTGAAACAAGTCCAAACATGCCCTTCAGCTAGAAAAAAACAGCTGAGTAGTGCTTTTCAGAATCAAAGTGCGAAAAGAACGACAGTAAGACAAAACAGAAAAACAAAATGGAGGCACTGATGTTCATTTTTGCATATGGCATATAACATGAATTTTCACAATCAACTCTTTGGACATTAGTCCTGAACATTTAGTTTCTCTCTATTTAGATGACATTTCTAGGCATTTTGGCATCATTATCAATAATAATGGGGTACTGGGGTAATTTTCATAGTTGGAGTCTACTTCAGGTATTTGAGGCAAGGCGTTGGGAGACACATCTATGCACATGAACTGCTGGATAACCCTCTCCTGAGCAAGGAATGCATTTGTGGTCCTGGTGGATGATGTGAGAGAATATTTCATTGACCAACCCAAGACTTGGCAAATCAGAGGAGCACATTGTACGCAAACTCAACACCCTATGAGTATCAAAAATATCATTAAAAGAAACATCCCTATTTTCCAACCCCATGCACTTAGAAAATTCCATGTTGATCATGCAGGATCCCATAAACCACTTTCACTATGGGCTTGTATGCCAATGTCATGTAATCTCTTAACGGCCTCTCTATCTGACGTGGAGGTGTCTGGCACATAGGTACAACAGGCCACGCCCACTAAAGTACAGACTCCTCCCCGTTCTGCCAACATCATGTCAAGCACCATCCTGATTTGTAACAAAACAAGTCTAAGAGCTTGAAGCTCTATTGTGACGTTCTCAATAATGCCAGTTGTTTCATTAATAGTGGCCTCCAATAACAGAGCCACTCTTCGTATATCCCGAGACTTGACAGCAGGACCAAACCATGGAATAAAACCTCTCAATAGGTCTCCAGCTATTTCTGAAACTGTATCCCTCAGATCCACACTTCTTTTTCTATGTGGCATTGATCTGCGGTACTTCATTTGCACTTTTTGCATTGTCTTAATTGACATAGCAGGGACAATAAACTGTAGATGACAACAACCACCCCATCCCCCAGGGAGCCAGATGTATCCTTTGTTGCCATAAATGAGGTAGACTGAATCACCCACATACAGTGGTAATTGTTTTGCAGCTGAACCTAATTCGAAAGTCATGTTACAACGACTAGTGTTTCCCAACCAGCGATGGCATTCCTTTGTTGCTTGCTTGTGGCATAGAATCAAAAAGAAGATTATTACTGATATTCTTTGAAAACAGGGGAGTGAAAACATCCAACAGAGTAAAAGTGGCATTAGGCACTATTACCTGGGTACAATTTCCTTTCTCCAATACAGACGCATAGTAATTGTGTATAGGGATCGTGTGGGTGTTCCTCTAGTACCCGCCTGCGGCCTCACCACCCCTTGAAAGGCTGTTATCACATCTATTTTCAGAATTGCTATGTGAAACGCATAACATGAGGCCTCAAAAGGAAGGGGTATTTGGAGGAGTGGAATACCTTCATTCACATAAGCTGGGAGGTTGAGACAAATCCAACAATAATTTTTCTGTAGAATTTGATGTGCATGATGCAACAAGTGTTATGTTGTAATTCTTCCCTATGGACCATATCCTCAGGACCTATAGTGTGCGGGCATATAGGAGTACTTAAAGTGGGAGTTAAATTGGATGTAGGCGGAAACTAATCTAGCAGATATATTACAGTGAATATTAACCAACAATACCCCATACATAATCACCGTTAAACACAACTTAGAGCAATACCATTTCTTCCTCCCTTTAAGAGTAGAGTATGTCTCTGTCATTTTTACCGTCAGAGATGGGTGAGGCCAGAAAAAGGTATATTTTCTCAAGTCTTGCTGTGTCCTTATTTTACTAACTTCAATGCACAAGTTAGTCCTTTAAAGTTGGCACTCTTGAGCGCCTTGGCAGTTGGTGCTTGTTCCGTCCTAAGCACTTTCCTATCTAATCCGACAGTTTTCGTGGCCGCAAGTTACAATCGTGAGCAGGAGTTGTCACATGAATGAAATCCTTCTGGAAAGGTACACCTTTCAACTGGTCAGGACAGTCACCTTCTGAAGACTGCTCCAGCCAGAACGATGGTGCCTTTTTTTACGTGAGACACATGGATCCAATTATTGTGTCCTTCACACCTGATCGCTGTCTGAGTCACTAGTAATACTTTTGTGGGACCCTTCCAGCAGTGTTGGAAACTGTTTTTTCATTTAAAACTTCGGGTCAGGACCAAGTCCTCCGTTGTATCTTGTGCTGTTGTCAGTCCAGTGGAGGGGATCAGGCGTCACTGACCTGTTGATGAATAAGAGACAGTTTATTTGTCAAGTCTTTACAATCTTCCATTAGCCCTGGATGGGTCAAATCTCTTATGGATGGAGATGTGAACCCGAATTCGTTGGCTGGCCTGCCCATCACTATCTCATATGGTGACAGTTTTGTTTTTGCCATGACTGTAGTTCTCATGAAGAATAATGCCAAAGGTAAAGTGTCAACCCAATTCAGTTTGCTGGATGCCCATATTTTCGACAGTTTATTTTTTTAGAGTGCCATTACATCTTTCTACTAGACCAGCAGAATTAGCATGTGTTAGAAATGGGGTTTCTGGTTGGCTAGGGTATGCACCTCAGCCAGGCAGAACTTACCCACTCTAGTCAGGGCAAGGGAGATATACGTCCACGATAACCCCTGCTCACCCCCTTGGTAGCTTGGCACGAGCAGTCAGGCTTAACCCAGAGGCAATTTGTAAAGCATTTGCACAACACACACACACATGTGACGCAATATCCCCACCACAAAGGAAACACAACACCAGATTATATGAAAATATACAGTATTGCACACAACGTAACTATTAGACCAACATCACATAACAGTACTATCCTGCTACCTTAGCAGTTGTCAGAACATTACACATTAGTTACTCTGCAACCTAGCAGTAGTCACACATAACACAGAGGTTACTCAGTATTCTGCAACATAAGCAGTAGTCAGGAAACACGTTATCACATTAGAACACTTGTCATAAGAATATCATAAAACGCCCACAGTAGGAACATTAGAAAATCTATGGCAAGTTAGGGAAACATATTAGCAAGTCATGCCCATAAAAGGAACATGTGCACATATATGTAAAAGCATCATAGAACAGGTAGTCAATATATCACAATTAGCAAAGTCTGTAGAAAGAACTTCAATTATGGTTATATTGGTCCTTTTACAAGTACCTGTCTTGATGAAGAGGCACTTCCAATGCCTAAAACGAACAATGGGGCCCCCGGCGCTCCTCTGCACAAAACGGGGGCCTCCCTGAACATTGCGGACCGAGAGGGGCGGCACGCACCCTCTCTGAATTCCTGACGGGCCCCTTCTGGGACCCGTGATCACTTGGGGCCCCCCCGGGCCTCCACTGGCCCTCTCCAGGGGGGGCCCAAGTCAGGGAAATCCTGCAAGTAAGGAGGGGGGCGCCAAGCACCCCCTCTGATCTGTGAACGGGCCCCTCCGGGGGCCCGCAAACTCCTGGGGTCTCCCGGGGCCTCCGTCGGCTCTTTCACAAAGGGAGACCCCTTTACGGCAAGGCTGGCCCTCGCTGGGGCCCTGAGGGATCTGGGGGTGCAGCGAGCCTCCGATGAGGCTGCTGCCAGTTCCCCAGACAACCGAAGCCTTCCGAGGCTTATCTAGGCGAGGGAGAGGCGTCCTCCTCTACTCTCGCCTCTCCGATGATTCTCCTGTCCAAGGCAGGGCCTTCCGGTGCACCGGGGGCGCTCCTCGGAGCGATCCCTACCCCGAGGGCACCGCTAGGAAAAGGCTTGCTCCTGATTCTTGTTGTGCTGATTTTCTCGTGCCCCGGGGGCACAGAGCTGAGCGCGATCCTCGCGCTCTGAAATAATCAAATAACCCGGCTGCGGCAGTGATCCGGGGGCTCCAAATAAAGCGCTTTTCACAGCGCTAAGGCAAGATCTGCAGCCTGGGCTGCGGCAGTGATTCCTCCTCAGTAATTTAGAAGAGCGCCCTTGGGCAAGTTGTGGAGATCGTGTACAGGAGTCAGGGGCCACAGCACCCTGCCCCTGGGAACAAATAAGCAAGGAAAAGGTACAGGGCTGGTGGGCCCAGCTACAGGCCAGCACAAGGGATGCAGATGGTGGCAGTTCCTCCTAGTGACCAGGCAGGTCACAGGTCAGCACAGCAGCAGCAGTCCAAGGCGGTTTCCTGGTGAGTCCATTCATCAGCGTTCTGTGTCCAGTTTCAAGTTCCAAGAATGTTCAAATTGTGGGCCATACCATACACACCTACGCTACCCCTCATAAATCAGACAATACCCATTACACATAAGGCAGGGCATTTCTAATGCAATCCTATTGGAAGGCAGCACTCACAGCAGTGAGACACCAAGTTAGGCTGTTTGTCACTACTAGGACAGGCCATGCAATATGGCACATGTCCTGCCTTTCTACATACACGGCGAACCTTAGGGGTGACTTACATGTAGTAAAAGGGGAGTTCTGGGCCTGGCAAGTAAATTTAGATGCCAGGTCCCTGTGGCAGAAAACTGTGCACACAGGCCCTGCGCTAGCAGGCCTGAGACAGGTTTGAAAGTCTACTTCAGTGGGTGGCGCAAGCAGCGCTGCAGGCCCACTAGCAGTATTTAATTTACAGGCCCTGGGTATAGAGATACCACTGTACAAGGGACTCATAGGTAAATTAAATATGCCAATTAGGTATAAGCCAATCATACCAACTTTAGATGGGAGAGAACCTGCACTTTAGCACTGGTCAGCAGTGATAAAGTGCTCAGAGTCCTAGAGCCAACAGCGAGAGGTCAGAAAAACCAGGAGGAAGGAGGCAAAAAGACTGGGGATGACCCTGCATAAGGCAAAAAGTCCAACAGCATGATAAATGGAATGAAAGTTCTGTTGAACGCCTAATTCCTGACATACTAGCATCATTATTGCATTCACAAAATGTGGTCCATTATCACTCCATAAACTTTTACACAAACCATATCGGGGGAAGAATTATTTTAGCAACATTTTTGCCGTACTCACAGCAGTATTATCCTTCGGAGGATAGGCTTCTGCACATCCGCTATATGAGCATATATTACCACTAACACATATTTCTTGCCTTGGGAAGGGGGCATTTGTATAAAATCCATTTACAGACACTGAAAAGGGGCATCTGGCATTATGAAATGGCCCTCGGGAACTTGCGTGCCTTTTCCCACATTATGCCGTGCACACACAATGCAGTTTTTGCAATAGTCCACTGCAGTTTTTCTTAATTTGTCATGGACCCATGTCTGAGACACTGTTCGCACTATTCCATCTGCTCCAACATGGGAGACACCATGGGCCATCTGAACCGTCGGTAAAGGGAAGCTACAAGGGAGCACACAGTTCGTGCCTGGCCTATTCCCGGACACCCAAGTACCAGTATGTTTATCATATAGGTATCCCTTCCATTCCCATTGTACCCTCTCCTCTTCATCCGCAAGGGCCTGTACTTCCTTCACATTGTTATGAGGATCTGTGTCTATTTCATCCGATGTTGCAGTGATCGCGACATATGTTAAAGAGTAGGGAGTCTCTGCTGTCTTTCTAGCTATCTCATCTGCATAGGCGTTACCCTGACCTACTTCATCAACTATTTTTTATGGGCACTACACTTAATAATGGCTAACTTTAGTGATAGTCCTAATGCTTGTAATAATTTACATATTAAAGGTCCATGTTGTATTTTAGCTCCTACTGATGTTATAAAACCTCTTTCTGCCCACAATCTCCCAAAATGATGTGCTACTCCAAAAGTGTACTGACTATCAGTGTATATATTAACTTTCAGCCCTGCTGGGCAATGTCACTAGTTCTGCGGCTTGTGCTGATTTTTCAGGTATTTTGCAAGCTTCCACCACTGTCTTCTTAGTAACTATCGCATATGCTGCTTCAGTTTGTCCATTTGGCAATTTGAGACAGGATCCATCTACAAGTAATGTAGCATAAGGATACTTTAGGGGAAACATCACTAAGGTCCACCTGACCCTTTGTTTCAGATTCAGTCACCAACACACAGTCGTGTGGGATCTCATACTCTACAGAAGGGAGAGGCATCAAGAATGCTGGGTTAATGATATTACATCTTTTTAGTGTCACATTAGGTGCCAACAGAGCCAATTCATAATGTGTAGTCAGGCGTTAGTCATGTGTTGCATCTTAGTTTTGTTTAGCATGATATCAATGGAATGAGGGACATAAATCATCACATCATAGTTTAATATATTAGAATCTGCCTGTCCGTTGCCCTCATCCTTCTCGACCTCTCCGCAGCCTTCGACACCGTATGCCACAAAACACTTCGCACATGCGTCTTCGATGTCGGAATTCGCCACAAAGCCCTGGACTGGCTTACCTCCTTCCTCTCCCAAAGAACCCAAAGAGTTCCCCTCCCTCCATTCAAGACCATATGTGGAGTCCCCCAAGGATCCTCACCCAGCCCCACCCTCTTCAATATCTACATGGCTCTGCTCCCCAGCATCGTCCGCCCCACAGCCTCAACATCAATTCCTACACCGACGATACCCAGCTCATCCTCTCCCTTATGAGGAAGCCCTCTACCGCCAAGAACAACCTCCACGCTGGACTCCTCGCCATCGCTAATTGGATGACAGCAAGCCACCTCAAGAGCTGAGCTCAGGAAAAACCGAGATCATCATCTTCGGACCCAACAAGACAGCATGGAACGACTCATGGTGGCCTGCCACCCTAGGACCACCCATGCATGCAATCTCGGCTTCATACTAGACTCGTCTCTTTCCATGACTCAGCAAGTCAATGCCATATCATCCTCTTGCTTCAACCTCAGTATGCTACACAAGACCTTCAAGTAGATTCCAATAGCATGCAGAAGAATGGTCACCCATGCCCTCGTCAGCAGCGGACTGGACTACCGCAACGCCCTCTATGCGGGGACCACAGCCAAGCTTCAGAGAAAACTCCAGCGCATCCAGAACACCGCTGCACGTCTCATCCTCAACCTCCCTCACTACGAGCACATCTCCGCCCACCTCAGATCTCTACACTGGCTGCCCATCAACAGAAGGATCTTCTTCAAAATCCGAATCCACGCTCACAAAGCCCTCATGACACTGGACCGGCCTACCTCAACGAACAACTTAACTTCTACATCCCGACCCACCAGCTCCACTCCGCTGACCTCGCCCTCGCAACAGTCACCCGCATCCAACACACCATCTCCGGTGGCAGATCCTTTTCCCACCTCTCCGTCAAAACCTGGAACTCGCTCGCCACGAACCTATGCAAGACCCAAGACCTCCTAGCCTTCAGAAAGTGCCTCAAAACATGGCTCTTCAAGAAGTAGCACCCCCACACCCCCAGCACCTTGAGACCCTACCGGGTGAGTAGCATGCTTAACAAATTATTGATTGATTGATTGATTGTGTCAATGCAACAGAGTCTGCAGCCACATATCGTAGGCAGCTAGGTAGGCCTCTCGGTACCAGATCCAATGTTGAGAAAAAATAGGCACACTGTCTATTCTTCCCTCCATCTTTCTGTGTTAGGACTGATAACGAACAACCATTCTTTTCATGCACGAACATAGCAAAACATTTCTCATAATCAGGTGTTCCTGGTGCAGGAGCATTACATAAGGAAGTTTTCAAAGCACGAAAACTCTGCTCACAGTCATCATTCCAAGGAACTGGATCAGTCACATTGGCGTGTGTTAAAGTCAATAAAGGTTTAGCCAACAAGGAAAAATTTGGTATCCACTGTCTGCAAAAGGAAACCAATCCAATGAAACTTCTCACATCATGTTGGGTAGATGGACGACGTATATTCATGACTGTCTGAATACGTTCAGCACATAATCTCCATCTCCCCTTCGACGGGAGGTGGCCTAAGTAGGAGACCTCCTGCCGACAATATTGCAATTTATTTGCCAAAACCTTATGACCATTGGCAGCCAGATAAGAAAGCAGAACATGCGTGGCCTTTTTACATTTGACCTCATTAGGTGCTGTAATCAACAAATGATCCACATCTTGTAGAAGCCTGGTACCAGGGAGCAAAGAACAATTGTCCAAGTGCCTCGTTAATGCTTGTGAGTAAATTCTCGGACTCTCGAAGTACCCCTGAGGGGCACAGCAAAATTTATAGGACCACCCATCGAAACTGAAACCAAACAAATATTGACTGTCTTTACCACCCCCCCTGGTCCTCGCTCCCCCCATGCCCCATGCCTTCATTACTCGGCCAGCGAACTCCTCGCCTTCAACCCTGGCCCCTCCACAGAGTGCTTCCAGGCCAGCCCGAAGCACACCAAAGGACCTTTTTCCTGCCGCACCTGCAACTTCACCTGCAACAGAACAACGAAGCCAGCAGCAACCAACACAAACCACCTCCACTGCATCCTCCTCAACACACGCTCCGCACGAAAGCACGCCATCGAACTCTGGGACCTGCTCGACAGCACCGCCCCAGACGTAGCCTTCCTGACCGAAACCTGGTGGAACGACTCCTCGGCCCCTGACATCGCCATCGCCATCCCTGACGGCTACAAGATAACCAGAAGAGATCGCACCAACGGAATCGGCGGAGGAATAGCCATCGCCCACAAAGCTACCCTCAAGATCCATACCCTCACGGACGACACCCTCAAAACAGCCGAACACCTCCACTTCCAGATTCACAAGGACCCCAACACTACCCTCAGAGGAACCCTCATATACCGTCCTCCAGGACCAAGAGCCCTCTTCAGCGACACCGTCTCCAACTTTGCAAGTACCCACGCACTCGTCTCTTCAGACTACATCCTCCTGGGAGACCTAAACTTCCACCTGGAGAACAACAATGACGTCAACACCGCATCACTGACCACTAACCTCTCCAACCTCGGACTCCGTCAACTGGTCAACACTCCCACCCACATCGCCGGCCACACCCTTGACCCACTCTTCACTTCAAGCAACCACATCTCTTTCAGCCACACCTCCGAACTCCACTGGACCGACCATCACTACGTTCATTTCTCCTTCAAGAAAAACACCGAACACGACCGCACCCCTCTGCCGGCTCACCGCCGCTGGGGAAAAGTCACCGAAGACCAACTCACCAACACCCTCGCCAAAAACCCACCACCCGACCCCGCCGACCCAGACTCTGCCGCCAACAACCTCCAACAATGGATCCTCAACTGCGCCAACATCCTAGCCCCAATCAAGAGACCCACCGCCAACCAAGAAAAGAAAAAACCAGCCTGGTTCACAGACGAACTAACCACCTCCAAACGCACCTGCCAGAAACTCAAGAAAAAATGGATCCTCAAGCGCACACCCGAGAACCTTGCTACCCTCAAGGAAGCCAACCGTAAACACCACCAACTGATCTGACTCGCCAAGCGCTCCCACTTCACAGAACGCCTTAACAACAACGCTCACGACTGCAAGGAACTCTTCAGCATCGTGAAGAACTCTCCAACCCCAACGCCAACGTCAACGACATCCCTCCATCCCAGAAACTCTGCGACGATCTCTCCACCTTCTTCTACCAGAAAATCGCAGCCATCCACGACAGCTTCAACACCTCACCTCCGCCAGACCCCACCCCCACCAACTCCTCCCACGCCGACCACATCACCAGCTGGACCCAAGTAGATGACGCCAAAACCCTAAAAACCATGAACTCCATCCACTCAGGATCTCCCTCTGACACCTGCCCACATCACGTTTTCAACAAAGCCGACGTCGCCATCGCCCCCATACTCCGCAAGATCATCAACCTTTCCTTCAACACCGCTACCTTCCCGGACAGCTGGAAGCACGCAGAAATCCAACCTCTCCTCAAGAAACCTAAGGCTGACCTCAACGATCTCAAAAAAACTTCCGACCAATCTCCCTCCTCCCTTTCCCAGCGAAAGTCATCGAGAAGATCGTCAACACACAGCTCGTCCACTACCTTGAAGACAACTCCATCCTAGACCCCTCCCAATCCGGGTTCAGTCGAAACCACAGCACAGAGACTGCACTCCTCGCCGCCACAGATGACATCAGACTACAAATGGACAACGGCGAAACCTCAGCCCTGATCCTCTTAGACCTATCAGCCGCCTTCGATACAGTCTGCCACCGCACCCTACTAACCCATCTACACGAAGCCGGCATCCAAGACAAAGCCCTCAACTGGATCTCCTCCTTTCTCTCCGGCAGAACCCAGAGGGTCTGACTCTCACCTTTCCACTCCAAAGCCACCAACCTCATCTGCGGCGTCCCCCAAGGCTCCTCACTAAGCCCAACGCTATTCAACGTCTACATGGCCCCCCTCGCACAACTGGCCCGCCAGCACAACCTCAGCATCCTCTCCTACGCCGACGACACCCAGCTCGTCCTCTCCCTGACCACAGATCCTCACACCGCCAAAGCCAACCTTCACGAGGGACTGAAATCCATCGCCGAATGGATGAGCAACAGCCGCCTAAAACTTAACTCCGACAAGACGGAAGTCCTCATCCTCGGGCGCACCCCCTCGGCCTGGAACGACTCGTGGTGGCCCACCGCCCTGGGCCCTCCACCCACCCCAGCCAACCACGCACGAAATCTCGGCTTCATCCTCGACTCCGCCCTCACCGTGTCCAAACAGGTCAACGCAGTCTCATCCTCCTGTTTTAACACCCTCCGTATGCTCCGCAGGATCTTCAAGTGGATTCCAACAGGAACCAGAAAGACGGTAACCCAAGCCCTCGTCAGTAGCAGACTCGACTACGGCAACGCACTCTACACAGGCATCCCAACAAAAGACATCAAACGACTCCAACGCATCCAGAACGCATCCGCCCGCCTGATCCTCAACAAACCCCGCCGATGTCACATCTCTCCTCACCTGAGGGACCTCCACTGGCTCCCCGTGGACAAGAGGATCACCTTTAAACTCCTCACCCACGCACACAAGGCTCTACACGACACCGGACCCACCTACCTGAACACCAGACTCAACTTCTACGTTCCCTCACGTCAACTACGCTCTGCCAACCTTGCCCTCGCCATCGTCCCCCGAATCCAGCGCAAGACCTCTGGCGGCAGATCCTTCTCCTACCTCACCGCCAAGACCTGGAACGCACTCCCAACCTCACTACGCCAGACCCAGGACCTCCTCAACTTCAGGAGACTCCTCAAGACATGGCTCTTCAAACGATTGCACCCCCCCCCCCCCCAGCGCCTCGAAACCCTAACGGGTACATAGCGTGCTTTATAAATTATTGATTGATTGATGAATAGGAATGCTAAAATAAGCGTTATTCAAATCAATGACAGTGGACCATTGAGAATCAGAGGGAACAGAAGAAAACATAGCAGTTATGTCTGGTACTACTGGGTATTGTGCCTCACCAATCTTATTCACTTCCCGAAGATCAACCACCATTCATAGTTTGACCTCACCAGTGACATCGTTTCTTTTCAGGACAGGTAGCAAAGGGCTGTTACAAACATTACTTAATGAATCTTTTATGATACCTTTATTGAGTAGATCAAGGATAATGGTACGAAGTCTTTCTTTTCCTTCAGGGGACATTTCATACTGAGGGATAGGTGCCAATCTAATGTCCTTTTTCAATGTAATGCGTACCACACACCAGAGTCATTAGGCCCTGTGGCCCATAGATTTTCATCTATGTCACGTAAGTCCGGGGTTATATCTATATTTCTTTTCACCATAGCAGGTACTATTTCATTGCAAGTAAGGTAAGCCCCAATCGGTTCACAGTGTATGGTGCATACATAAGTTGTAGAATTTTCAATCCTAATAAATTCAAAGAACATTTATCAGTGAGGTCGAAAGGCATTTCACTCCATATCGGGCCCAATGTATATGGTAATGGTTCAGATACAGGACTAGTAATGATTTATCTGAGTATCCCACCGCAGAATCTAACTTTTCTGAGAGTGGAGCATGTGGCCGAGTGTGGTGGGATATTGTTGCATTAGTATCCCCAGTGCCAATGAGAAATGTCTCCTTCTTCCCTAACACTTCCATCTCTACATAAGGTCCACAGGGGTACACAGGTATTTCGACTTGTGTTTGCACTCCTGATTCTCCACTCTCTGGGCATCCCTACTGTGGCCAGTCAGTCACAGTATCCTCTGAATACTCATGGGAAAAATATGCCTTCTGTGTATTAGTATTTTTATCAAAGTAATTTTGTCTGTTTGTTGCACTGCCTCCTCAATTCGCATGTCTTCCTCTCAACTCATTTTTCTGTCCCCTTTCTCTTAAAAGGGGGCAATCCACTTTCTAATGTCCTTCTTCAAGACAGTAAGCACATGTATTGTATCCTAGTCCTCTTCCTATGGATGCAGAAACTGATGCTCCTCGTCCCCTACCTCTCCCATTCCTCTCCCCTTGGCGAACCTCCTCTATCCTGTGATCTACCTTTCATCGGGTATGCCTGCTGCATAAGAGCTTTAGTTTTTAATTCAGTCATCTTTTTCTTCTTGGTAATGATATAATTATTTCTTTTGTTCTCATAATACCATGCCATGTGTAATAATTCAGTGGGTGTTTTAGCTGTCCAAGTACTTTCATAAGTACAAATTGTGTGGCACAAATGCATTGTCCTGCTACCGTTGTGAGATCCAGCCCACTCTATGCCTTGAAATTGTCTTCTAAAATGTTAAAGTAATCCAGTACACTTTATCATCTTTTTGTTTGCAAGCTGCCAGTTTATCCTAATCCACTTGGACTCTGGGGATTATCTGTTGTAGGCGTGTTAATATTTTTACTGGAAAGTTGGAGAATATCAACATGTGGAAGTTCACCAGGTGTTCTACCATCTTCTTTATTTGTTAATTCCTCCCAATTAATTGATGGATCTTGACTATCATTCCTTCGTACCTGATCCCACATATCCTTTGGCGCAACATAGTCAAACAACATATCAATATCTTTAAGGGTAAGGATGGCCATATTAGTTGTTTGCTCCAAACCCGTGTAAAACCCTGAAGGATCTTTCCTAGGGTCTGGTATATCTTTTTTTAGGGTGACCAGATCTGCCTTAGTTAAAGGTGTATGTACAAACTGGCGGCGTGGGGTATTAGGAGAAATTCAGGGAACAGGGGGAAGAGGGTGCTTTTCTCTCATGGGGAATGCCTTTCCTTTTTTTGGGTCAATGTTTTTCTCCTCATTGTGGGCATTTTCTAAATCATCTATCTAATGTATATAATCACAATAAACTTGGAAACCCTATTTTTATGGCCTTTTTACAATTGGGGAATGTTAATATTCCTTGATCTGCGTGGCCCCAATGTTCATTAAGATGATCAGGAAAAGGTATGTCCTGTCCATGTGTATGTTGCTGCAGTTATAAGTGAGCATCATTAACTTTCTCCAAAAGCTGTAGTACAACAACATTTCTAGTAACTTCTTGACTTCCCTCATAAGTTTGCCAACAATACCTAGCCCCATTATTTTCATCCAATAGTTGTTTTTCGAATGTTCTATTTATGGGATCCCTTTCAGGGCTTCCTACGTTTGTTCGAGTGTTATACGATGGTGGTCGTGTATCAGGTGATTGTGCTGACACAGTGCTAACCATATCAAGTGGGGCAGTAGCTCTGGGAGCTGCCTGTGAGGTGGAAGAACCACTTGGACCCAATGTATGTTGAGCATTTTGTATAGTCGGATTATAGGGAGGGGGTGGATGGTCTAATAGTTATTCTACAATATCGTCTGAGTCTGTTTTATTTGTACTTTCTTTGGCTACAAAACCTTTATTTGCAGTCAGGAGGAATGCTCTTTTCTCTTCTCTTATTTCCTCATTTTCCTTTTGATAATCATACTCTCTAGCTTGTTGCAAAGGAGACATTTTATACTGTTGCCTCTTTTTATCCTCAAATAGTTTCATTGTAATGGCGTTCCCATTTTCTAAATGCTTCAAACATCGCTGGGTGAACTTTACGTTCAAGCCGACATTGGTGCAAATATTGTATCTTATCTATCTCAAAAGAACCATCTTCTGCCCATTGCAAATCCTTATTTTTATTTGTATACTTGCGCCAGAGCCTACTGAACAAGACTGACTCAGTCCCTTTTTTGTAAACATAATCTAAGCTGGTGTACCTTCCGCGGGGGCGGGTACCCTTTCATCAAGTCTGTTAGAACTATTTGTGCAACAGCAACAACACTGAGAAATACATTTCTGCAACTTTAACCAAACCCCCATTTGTGAAATAATCCCCATCAAGTGTATGCCATTAAAATATAAAAAACAAGCTATCAATATGGATCATACACATATCAGAACCATCTCACCAATTAGCGCTGTCCTGCATCTTCTGGTCTGGGACAAAACATCCTTTTCTTCTTACACCAATGTCCGGGGACCTCTGTCGGGGAGATCCAGTTTTGGGAGGACAGTTTAGGACTTCAGATGCCAGCTGCTGAGAAACTCTGTCTCCTCTGTGCAGGGCGCCCCACAATCAGTTGGTCCCAGTTCGTACCTTGCCAACCACGGGCTCACTGCTGTTGAACATTCCTCGAAGAGGTCCCTTCGTGGTCGCCAATTGTGAAAGTATGAATCTTCTTCAGGTACCAATCACCTGCTACTCATAAGGATCAGAACACGCAGAGAATGCAAAGTACAGAATTTATTTTAGCTCAGAGCGGTGACAAGCAGTACTCAGCACTATGATGGCTGTGAAGCAAGTACAACTATTGCAAAAGATCCTCTTCCTTTTATACCCATGAACAAACAGGATTTCATGCAATGGAAAACAGATGGCGTGACTGTTCGGTATCTGTGGGTTAACCTTTGACATGGTACACATGTCATTAATAGAAATTCAAACAGCTATGCAAACAACAGTGTCGAGTTAGCTTGATTAATCACATCCTTATCTATAGCGAATGACCATGAATCACTGGAATAACATTACTTTTAGCAGAGGTGGAACTCACATGATGTTGAAACAAGTCCAAACACGCTGTTCAGCTAGAAAAAAAACAGCTGAGTAGTGCTTTTCAGAATCAAAGGGTGAAAAGAACGACATTAAGACAAAATAGAAAAACAAAATGGAGGTTCTGATGTTCATTTTTGCATATGGCATACAACATGAATTTTCACAACCACATATTCACAACCACAAATTTGCTGATTTAAATCTATTACACCATGTATTGTATATTGTTACCGTTTGCCTCCTATTTTATTTGTGTAGTCATATAAATGTTGAACTTGTTCTGATACCCTTGCGGGTCAAGTATATGAAACTCAAAAATTAAACTAAATACATTTTTTTTAAAAGATAATCAGAAAATAAAACATTGGAAAAAGTATGGCTGTTGTCGGCTCACTTCTTTCAAATTCTCTGGACAACACCATTGGCAGAACAAGAAATCCATGTAGACTGCACGTTCCCTGTGAGGCATTCGAGAGTGGGGCGCAAAGATTCAATAGCGGAGATTCAATACTGAAAGTGCACATTATCAGGGTGAGTATTGGAAAGATAAGGACATGTCCTGCGTAAACAAGCACCTTTGTTGACACAGGGACAACCACCCTTTCATTTCATACTTACTAAATGCTTAGCTAAAGAAAAAAGAAAAACAGAGCTAGAAATGTAAGACTGGTGCTTTACCTCAGTTTGAATAGAAGAAGACTCATCAAAAACAGATGTGATGTTATAACCAAATTCCTGCTCCCAAGAATCTTTAATGTTCAAATATTACCATTGTACGTGAATTAAATTCACAACCACATCACACATCAGGAATACACTATATATATTTAAGTTACTTTTATGAAGTACAAAATGTATAGCAGGTGCCCATATGAGTTATTCACAAATAATTCATTTCACGTCACTTTTCTAATGTTCCTATAGTCCCTCCTTGCAACAGAATATGTCCAAGGGTTTCTTATTCTGCATATCACTTAGACAGCAGGCTCAGGAAACACAAGTCCTCCTTGAAGCTACCTTGTGAACAGAGGTGGGTTGGCAAATTTAGATAGTGTTTGCCAAAAGTTATGCCACAAATTGATACCACTTTTTATGACTATTACCTTTCTGTATCTTGCCTCTAATTTTCCAGAGGAGATGTACAGTATAATGGGACAGGGCAAGGATTTTCTTCTCTATCATCGTCTCACTTGTTTGCTGCCTTTCACAAGGGAATCCTTCAGTTTCGGTTCTGACAAAGCTGGGGCTTGTTTGTGATTGCCAGTGAAATTGACAAAAAATATAAAAAACAACAATTTGTTTTAAAATAAAAATTATGTTAAAAATAAAAAAAAATATTAAGCAAAAAACAAATACAATCAAACAGCGATAATAAAATAATATAAATCAACTTTGAAGAACATTACAAAGACTGTTGAATTTCAGAGAGATCTTATTTACTATGCCAACTCCAATTTATGCAGCAATAGGGAAGGCATTGAACTTTGGAGGGTAGATTTACTACCTACTAGCATGCAGAGAAGATTTCTGTGTACAAACAGTAGTGAATATTCAGGCTCTTTTTACAGCTACTCATGACTCTAGCACACACTTAGCCCCCCCAAGCACATTATGGGGGTCATTCTGACCCTGGCGGCCGGTGGCTGCCAGGGCCACCGACCACGGGAGCACCGCCAACAGGCTGGCGGTGCTCCCACGAGCATTCTGACCGCGGCGGTTCAGCCGCGGTCAGAAGCGGAAAGTCGGCGGTCTCCCGCCGACTTCCCGCTGCTCGGGGGAATCCTCCATGGCTGCGGAGCGGGCTCCGCAGCCATGGGGATTCTGACACCCCCTACCGCCATCCTGTTCCTGGCGGGTCTCCCGCCAGGAACAGGATGGCGGTAGGGGGTGCCGCGGGGCCCCTGGGGGCCCCTGCAGTGCCCATGCCAATGGCATGGGCACTGCAGGGGCCCCCGTAAGAGGGCCCCACTGTGTATTTCAGTGTCTGCAATGCAGACACTGAAATACGCGACGGGTGCAAACTGCACCCGTCGCACCCCTGCAACTACGCCGGCTCAATTCTGAGCCGGCGTCCTCGTTGCAGGGGCATTTCCTCTGGGCCGGCGGGCGCTCTTTTGGAGAGCGCCCGCCGGCCCAGAGGAAATGTCTGAATGGCCGCCGCGGTCTTTTGACCGCGGTGCGGTCATTTGGCGGCTCCCTCCAGGCGGGCGGCTCCCGCCGCCCGCCGGGCTCAGAATGAGCCCCTATATGCGTTGCAGAAGCTCCACCTGATTGATGTGATCTCTTTCACTGCACTGATGACAGCCACAAACTCTGGGTCTCCGCTCAATCCATCCCCTGGCTGTGCTCATTAAATTTTCCCTCCCAGGCTGGAGCGTCTTACTCAACTCCTGAATGTGTCATTGACAGAGGGCTTCGTTCCTGATTCTTGGAAGCTCGTTTTGGTTTCACCTTTGTTAAAACAAAACCTAATTTACATCTTGTGGTATGGTTTATATCTCTCTTGCCTATTCTATCCAACGTTTTGGAAAAGCATATCAGCTTGCAGCTCACGTCTTTACCTAACAGTATGGCCTACTGCACCCCTCCCAGTCAGGCTTCAGGGCTGGCCATTGCACTGAGTCAGCTGTTTGTGGGGGTAACTGAATATCTGAAACATTAACCTGACATTGAGTGCACTGCAGAACTGATTCTTTTAGATCTCAGTGCAGCACTAAACACTGTAAATCATACTATTGGTTCTTCTTCTAAGATTGGAAAACATGGAAGTCCAGGGCACTGCTTGCTCCTGGCTGAATTCCTTTTTGTATAACTGCACCTTTCAGGATTACAGGAATCTTCACAGATCTAAAGCCCATCATCTTGCTTCTTGGGTCCCCCAGGGCTCTTCTCTCAGTCCTCTTTTTTTCAACTTATTTGTGAGACCTTTAACTGAAATTGTGGAGTCCTGCGGGCTATCTCTACATGTCTTGCTCACATCTAATACTGGATGAATTCTAGTTCATTAAAGCTAAATAAAGACACAACAGAGGTTTTAGTGGTAGACAACTGCCCACATCTATGGGGCCCTATTTATGGCCCACAAGCATTGGCAATACTCCTTCCCCTGTACCCACAGTAAAGAACTTGGGCCCAAATTTAAGAAAAAGTGGTGCATCAGCTATGATGTGTCACTTTTCTTGCGCCCCCCTACCAGCACCTCACAACACCACGATTGCACTGTATTTATAATACAGTGCACCATGGCGTTTATTAGCAAAATAGCATCCAAACTTTGGACACTATTGCGGCGCTTTGCTACACTAGCATCAGAAACAAAGTACAAAGAGGCCAACAGGTTACAATGGGTGCCTCATTTTAATGCCTGCTCTGGGCAGGCCT
The DNA here is from genome assembly GCF_031143425.1 of Pleurodeles waltl. Taxonomy (NCBI): domain Eukaryota; kingdom Metazoa; phylum Chordata; class Amphibia; order Caudata; family Salamandridae; genus Pleurodeles; species Pleurodeles waltl. Next base: position 294,897,989 of record NC_090445.1, on the reverse strand, counting down.
TAAAAATGATGCCAATTTTGTGGGTCTCCTAGCATCAGAACGCCCCCTTGGATACATTATGCCTGGTGCATGTATAATGTGGCACAAGGGTTTATAAAGTGGAGCAATGCATGCATTGCGCCTGTTTGTAAATATGGTGTGGCAGAAAAGCTACTTTAGCGCTGCCTTAGCATAGACAAAATTACACTATGGAGGTGGCACTAGGTCCTTTTACATATGCCCCTTAGGGTTTTGGCTGGATGACAATGGCTCATGAGCCGTCACATCAATAAGGTTGCAGCAACTTGTTTAGGCATTCTTAAATGACTTAAAAATGTCTTGACTATCTTCTGGCCTAAGCTCTGAGTACTGTAGTCTACATACTGGGAACCACCAGATTGGACTGTGATGATGTCTTTTATGTAGGGGTCTTGAAAATCTTGCTTGGAAGCCTCCAGGTAGTGCAAAAAGCAGCTGCACGCCTGTTACTTTACCCTCCCAAATACCCTTCCCCAGTCAGCCTGCTTCACAAACTGCATTGGCTACCTTTGGCCCGTCGTCTTCAGTTTAAGATTTTGTGCTATATGCATAAATGTCTCCCTAATTATGGTCCCCTGTATTTGAGATTTTTAGTGGCTTGGTACGTCCCTAAGTGTACACTTCCCTCTAGTCATCTTGAGTTACCGGTGGTTCCCAGACTTCTGAAAGCCTGCCCAGGAGGTTGATCATTTGTATACTTGGCCCTTGAGTTCTGGAACTCCATGCCTCAGAAACTGAGAGCTTGTCGCTCTTAGAAGGTTTTTCATAGATGGCTTGAAAACTGGTTGTTTACATCACTTTCACTGATTGGTTCTTTGATTATGTGAGGTTAGGTAGCCATGCACTTTATGAAACACTAAAAATAATAATAAACATAGTAATAATAATAATAATAATAATAATAATAATAATAATAATAACTATTCCAACTCCAGTCTAAGCAACTGTAGGGAAAGTGTTGGACTTCAGATGGTTTAGATTGACCATTCTTACTCCAGTCTGAGCAACAGAAGGAAAAATGTTGGACTTTGGAGGAGTTAAATTTCCTATTCCCAATCCAGAGTATGCAATAGTAGAAAAAGTGTTGATGTTCATAATTTATACATACACCATTCCAGCATTGAAATACTTAACAACAATGAATTTTTAAACCATGTTGTTTATAAAATGGCATACATGGAAATAAATAAATACAAAAAATAATTAAATAATATTTTTAAAAAAAGTTATTTAAAATTAAATTAATTTCCTATTCTAGAACACACAAAAATCCAAACATCCAAAAAATGAAACAAAAGTATTTGAATGGATTTATGACTAAAATTAAACAAGTTAATTTAAAAAAGACTAAAACACAAAACACATTTAACAAATAATAATACTAAAACATATAACAATAAATAAATAAATGCATACATTTTGTCACAGAGTTTAACAATATTCTGAATGTATTAAAACATCAGCATATATTTCTTGTAATTGTTTCCTTTAAAGTGTGATTTTTGCAGTAATTTTCATCCACTGAGGCAAGATTTTTAATAGTTTTGTGTAATATCATCCAAGTTTAAGACAGGGTTTTGGTAGTTTCGTATATCAATGAAAGTTCAACTAAAAGTAATTTGAACTGCAATTAAGGATCGATACCGCCATAGTGAATAACTTTTATATGAACCGTAACTTTGAATAGTATTTTATTACTTATTTTACCAAAAAAAACAGTTTGATTAAAACAAAAAAATTAATCAGGTCAAATATGCTGAATTCATCTACAGAGCAAAGTCCTAGAATTTGTCGATACAAGGGAAGCTATTAGAGACGAGTCGTGCCAGACAATGAGACAATGCCTCTTTGGGGATGTGCAACTCTTGCACGTAAGAGGTTAAATGTGAAAACATCACCAATACAAATCCATTTGACGTGCAGTCAATATTAAGGGAAATTGAGAAATGAAGCAACAACCCCTGTGCACAGGTCAGATTGGTCTGAAACAGAGAGAAAGATAAGTGTGATGTATCAAAGTGGTAGTGTCTCGTAGGCTCTCATCTGTACTGCTGGGGACTGAGTCTGGACCCACACCAGGTGACACCTGTCGGCCTAATCCGGGTTTTCTTCCGGCTAATTAGCATTGCCTCATCTCCACCCAAGAGCAGGAACGATTGGCCAACCAGGCGCATGACATAAATGACTCCTCATGGGAATCGCGGTCATTCAGATCTCATCCGTTTTTCTCAGTTACATTAGTCTCACATATGCAAGAACAATCAGAGGCAGAGCATAGTTCAATAAGGTTTTATTGAAGTAACTGCATCTTAGATAATAAAGCATGTATTGCAATAACTAGGACAATGAAGAACAATAAGATTAAGATTGTGACGAGGAGAGTAAAACACAAAAATAACACTGCCATTGTGTCACTAAGATTGTAAAGGATATTTCCTACCTAGGCTATGTTAGAGCACAGCATGTTAAGCTCTAATTCTGTCCTTCAGGTTCCCAGGGAAGACATAATTCCTCATACCTGAGCAAGAGGCCTGTAGTCCACATAAGCAGCTGCGGCGAAGCACTCAGGATTCAGCATACAGTTGTGATCATCTGGCTGGAATCTCCCTCTAATGTACATGGGTCAAAGTAGTGTTTTTATAATAAAACAGCTGATATTCCAAGAAAGGATTCCCACGTGTATATGCTTCTGTGAACACTGGAGACAAAGTGTACCACTTTTGCTGGCAACCTATCTTACTGCAGCTTTGAGAAAAGCACAGAGTGAAAGAAATGTCTTGTTTAAGAACGCAGTGCTGACCTACGCAAAGAACGGCTAGAAAAAAATAAAACACGACCGCAAATGTGACTATTGTTAAAATAATATAACAAAGCTAGAATAAAACATATCCAGGTCAAAGTGCATAGCGGCAAGCCTAGTTTCCTAAAATAATGTGTCTAAAACTATAGCTAAAATGGCTACACAACAGTAGCAAGTTGTCACAAAAATGTGGGAAACACTGCACCTTAACATAAAAACTGGTTTCTACAGGGAGATGTTACAATATTCCTTAAAGTCGAATTAGAATAAAATGGATACAATGGAGTGAAATGTACCCTAAATTCAATTCATAATATATATATGGGTACCGTGGCAATTAGGGTGTTGTGCAAACTCCACAATAATGATAGTTATTGTCCAAGATGTATTGTAAATGTAGACATCAAGTCAGATTTACTTTTTTCAAGATTCACAATACATCATAAGCGAGTGAATTTGCACTAGGAAAATGGAGTCAAGCAGAAAGATAGACATGTCTGTCAACCAGCACTCCTAATTAACGCCTTAAATAAATTATTAAATATTTTGCATCCTCAAGGGGAGAGAGTTGTATGGTGTAAGAAGTTTTCGAAATAGGCAAGGAAAGGGCCCTATACTGTAGAGTAAGATTACCACCCAAAGGTTATTTTCAAGGATATTGATTTTAGGTTAGGATTTCAAACCAACTTATCCACATGGCAAGTGAGAATGTGAGGCACAAGCTCATGTTTTCACAGCACAGCTTCAATAGATACAACAAAAAGGCTGTGCATGACACCTTAGAAGAGTATGCAGCCCTTCTCCAGATATGGTAATAACCACCCTCCCAGTGGCCATCAGCTGCTCCTCTACAGCTGTGCAAGAGTAACAGATATCCTACGTACGTAGTTATGTTCCTTTGTCCCAGTGTTCCAGACTGAACATATGTTTATCCATTAGCTGCTCCCTTAATTTAGCCAATAATTATCCCCAGGTTCCCACTTGTCATTGTCCCCTTCATCACTTATGAGGAGGAGAGGACCCCATCTCACCTTACAGAGAAAAGAATAGAGAAATACTCGTAGATACTGCCCCTCCCCCGTACTGGAAACTACATAACCAGTACTGACCCAGCAGCCATGATGTTCTTTCTTCTGTCTGACTTTTGGCTTTGATGGACAAGGAGGATAAGGGTTGTTTCACCAGGGCTTGGGCAGTCCAGTACTGTTTTCTGTTTATCTGGCTGACATTCTAGGGAGTGGGGAGGTCGACTAGAATGATTGCATGTCTCCCGGCCTGCTTGGCTTGAAGGGAGGCGTGAGCAGAAAAAGGCAGAAGAGAGGGAACAGTTAGTAATGCGGGATTGATGCATTACTGACTGGGTTTCAGTGGTTCTTCCGGGGATGTTTGAGCATGCGTGGCTGCTGGGGCATGTGTGCATGTTCTAGTTGGCTTTTTCTCTGGGATTTACAGAAATAAAGGAAATGTAAAGGCTGGCAGTGGGGTAAGTTGGGCTAGCGGTTGTGTTTATTGGATTGTATAGCAACAAGCATGTTTTTGGATTATTGTAGTATCTGTGATTGCCTATGATGGGGAATCATTCACGGAACAGGGGTCATGTGGAGTCCTCTTCCTCCTCAGAGTCATCTTCTTCTTCTCCCGCTCTTCCTAAGTGGCACAGGGAGCGAGGTTAGGCGAGACTTAAGCGCCTTATTAGGAAGACTTTATTGGTGATGGCTCCTGATGAGGTCCAGGCCAGAGTTAAGCTGCCAATGAGACTGTCACAGTCCTCTGATTCAGAAGAATAGGCTCTTGGCACACAGGAGCATAAAGTAAATTTGATTTCAAAGAACATGTTGCAGGAGCTCCTACTGCATGAGGTTTCTGGAGGAGAAGGGACTAGAAACATCTTTCGTTTCTCTCCTTAAACAGTTTCAAAGTATTAATCCTCCTCCAATGCATTGCTATATTACAGAGGCCCTAAAGAAGGAGTGGAAGGACCCAGATAACATAATTCTAACAATTTTGTGGCCAATCAGGATATGCAGCAAAGTCTTCCAGATTCTATTCCTATTGACTCTTTTGTGGCTAGTTTAGTAGGGAGAACTGTGTTGGCAGATGATGCATTTATCAGAGACTCTGGCGGTCATTCTGACTTTGGCGGTCTATACCGAAGACCGCTGTGTAAGCGGTCGCCAAAAGACCACCAGTGATGGCGGTCTGAAGACAGCCATATTACGAGTCACCAACACAACACCACCAAAAAACTAACAAATTAATGACACCGTCACACAGAGAATATCCTGCCCGTCAAATCACGAAATACAAATCAGCACTGCAGTCTTAGCAGGGCACCAATTCATTGGCGGTCTGAAATGCCACGGGAAAAAAGCACCTGCACCAGAACACTGCACCACATTGGATAATACCAATATCCCAAACCTGATACACATACACACTCCACACCCACTTTACCACAGCACTACAAAACACACCCCCACACATACCCAGAACCCTTTGCACCCAGAAAGTTTGACAGAGTGAGGCAAAAGCACACTAAAAGAAGGCACTGCACCTAGATATCACAGGCACCATCACACTGAACATGCATCACACAATACACACAATCAAGAGAAAGACAACACACACATCACCACTGAACACAAACACCACAAACCACATGCACATCCAATCACCCAAACACACACCAGCAAACAGCCCTCCTAGCAGACCTGCACAACACACACCCCACCAGCCACAACACAACTACCATGGCACCACAAAAAAAGCCTCGACGAGGAGCTGAGGGTCATGGTAGACGAAATTGTCAGAATGGAGCCGCAACTGTTTGGGGCACAGGTCCAGCAGACATCCATAGCCCGGAAAAATGACTTATGGCAGAGGATTGCCGCCAGGGTGAAGACTGTGGGAACCATCCACGGACAAGGGAGGACATTAGGAAGAGGTGGAATGACCTACGGGGGAAGGTACAGGATATGGTTTCCAGGCACCAAATCACCATCATGAGAACTGGTGGTGGGCCCCCACAACCTCCCCCAGAATTATCATCATGGGAGGAGAAGGTCTTGGCCATCCTACACCCACAGGGGCTGATGGGAATACCTAGTGGACTGGACACTGATAAGTCAACTACACTCCCCGGCTACATGTACCTGTGCACATCATGTACCCCCACCAGCCTCTCACTCACTCACACCACCCTATTGTGCCCAAACCCACCATGGACCCAGTACCTACCCTTGCATGCCACAGCTCCCTACTAACACCATTCCCTCACAGGCCCACCTAGTGCATGGATACCCCACACTCCAGAAAGTACTACAACTACCACAATACAACATTCTCTACCCTTGCATGATTGCTACATCCACTTCACATCTCTGCACTTGCATGTTAAACCATGCCACTCCCCTTCACCAACAAGTAATTGGAATGCACGTTAGTACATGGCAATGACAGCATCAAGACCAATACAAGCTATTGACCAAAATAGGACCATTGCAACATTCCACTGATGGAAACACAAGCAGTAGTCTAGTAACAGTCAATGCCATTACTGCCCTGCAAATCCAGTCATTGATGGCATACAACCATGTGTATCACTTGTACAATACCATCATGTGACACAATACCTCTCATTCCACAGGTCTCCCACATACTGCCACACAGCAGAGGATACCAGTGACAGAAAGCCCAGGCCTGGAAGCAGATCCAAAAGTGGAGAAATCCTCTGGATGTCTGGATAGGGATGAAAAACCTGGCCCATCAGGCATGAGTGGTCAGTCCACCACCACCAGCCTCAGCCTGCCCACAACTGAAACCACCTCCGCTGTGGCATCCATTGCACAGCAGAGCCCACCTTCCCAAACCCAAGGTCACATCAAACATCAGCGTGCCCCACAGGACAGGGGCATGAGTCAACAGTGCAATCCCAAGACAATGACGGTCCTAGTGTCAGTGGGAGGGGGACACTGCACCAGGGGCACAGGCACAGGGGGCAAGGGCCAGTGGGAGGGCAATCGTGGACCAAAGGACAAGGCAGCAACAGGACACGACTGGCCAGGAGGCCATCTCCAGAGTTCTGGAATCCTACCAGAAATCCCAGGACAAGATGGGTCCAATACTGACCACCTTGCAGGAGACCCAAAGGCTGCAGGGGGAATACCACTAGAAGGCCATGCAGCAGTGGCAGGTACTCAATGCCACCACAGTCCCCATGTTAGGGTAGTTCATGCTGCGGACATCCTACATCCAAGAGCAGGCTCCATCCAGTAGTTACACAACATCCCTGCCCTCTACATCAGCACCTGCTACTGGAATGGAGGCCCAGCAGGAGGACCCATAGGCCTCCAGCACCCCTACCCCTGCAACTGAGGGACCCCCCTGCAAAATAGGTCAGCCATTGAGACATCCTGCAGGACCTTTGGCAAAAACCAATCCCCCACCAAGAAGTGATCCCTCTCCTGACCTGTCACCCCTGTGTTCCACTGTACACCCTGTTGGCTGTCCAATGCCAAATACCCATCATCCTAAGGCTAATAGATACAGGACCAGTGAAACAAACAGCTGGACCACCCACTCTGATCTTCACCTAAACCAAGTCCCCACTCCTCTGGACTGTGATGTAAAACACCTCAATAAACACCAATTTACACAAGTCATGGTGCATGTTTCTTCATTGTTTAAAGTGGCAATTCAGTTTACAAGCAACAATCATATATACATATTGGCACTACAATAATGTAAAAGTGGCAGATGTGGTAGGAATCTCCAGCAGGTGTGTAAGTACACCCATATTTTACTAACATACAGTGTCAACGATGCCAACAGGCAAATCAGTTATCAGCTTCCAAACAGACATGTGACCTGAAGAGGGAAAATTACATGGAATTAGGCACAATGTTGTGAGAGATGTGCTCCATAGTCATACATCAACAACAGTTGAACACAAACACGGGATGACTGCCCCAGCAGCTATGATACCACATATGTAAGGGTCTGCATTGTCATTCACACAGATGTGTAGGAAAGATATTACATAGGTAACATCCTCTACTGATCACCTCCCTGAGTAGTCAGGAACAGGTAGTTGCCACACAGCAGCTGACAATCTACATGATAGGCCTTCACAGCAGGAAAAGTCTGATAGGTCCCCCTTACATTTACCCAAACAGGCAGACTTAGGATCCAAAACCTTTGGTACAACCATAAGGATTTTCCGTTATGGCACCAGCATTTCACACGTCATTGGCAGCAATCCATTTCCACTATACCTCATGGTAAGTCAGCTACCTTACATGGTCGTAAACCAAGATGGAAGGCATTAGTCCCCAAACACACCTTGACGCATGCAAAAAATGAGTGCAGACTGGCTTTACCAATACATAGTCCAAGTGTAGATGACATACAAATCACACTTACATGTTCATCATTAAAAGTAGTGACGAATCAGGTCAGTCCTTTTGTCATGTGCCTCATCCGTGTGTGCCTCCTCCCAAGCTGTCGGAGAACCACGCAGTAGGCTGTGCATCACAGGAAGGAGTGCTGGGGGCAGGAGCTGCACGGTGCATGAAGAACTTCATGGAAGGATGCCAGCAAGCCTTGGCAACTGCAAAACATGCTGTGCATGGGGGTACTGTCTTGCGTGGGGAGGCAAGCTTTTACCTCCACCAAAGTTGGACAGTAGGATGTCAGAACCATCTGGACCACTTCAGTCCACCACCCATGATGCTGGATCCACACACTTTGTCAGGAGAGGGGACCAAAGTCACGGGTCATCGCTGCGAAGGGGTGCCTGCTGAAGCAGGGAAGAGATTCCTTTGTTCTTCTGGTGCAGGATGAAGACAGGCATTCTCGGAGGATGCACGTTCTGGAAACAGTTGCAGTTGCTGGCAGGAGCCGAAGATACAATGTTTCAGAAGTCATCTTTGCTTCTTTGTTGTAGTTTGTAGAGTTCCTGGAGGGTCCAGATGCAGTTTCTTTGAGAGAAGGTGAAGTAAATGATGCAGAGGATTCCTGCTGGAGTCTTGCAATCCGAATCTGATGAAACACCTAGAGGAGAGACCCTAAATACCCCTGAAAGGGGGATTGGTCAGATACACAGGTAAGCACCCATCAGGGGAGGGCTTTGATGTCACCTGCTGGCACTGGCCACTCAGATGCTCCCAGAGAGCCCTGCCAACTTGGAATCCAAGATGGCAATACCCAGGGACACTCTGGAGGAGCTCTGGGCACCACCCCTGGTCCTTTGTCCAGTTTTACACCAGAGCAGGGACTGGGGGTCCCTGAACTGGTGTAGACTGAATTATGAGAGAATTTGTGCCCATCAAAGCATTTCCAGAGGCTCTGGGAAGCTACCCCTCCCATGCCTGTAACACCTGTTTCCAAAGGGAGAGGGTGTAACACCCCTCTCCCAAAGAAAATGCTTTGTTCTGCCTTCCTGGGCTTGAGCTGCTTGAGCAACAGGAGGGCAGAAACCTGTCTGTGAGGTGGCAGCAGCTGGGGCTGCCTGAAAAAACCTCAGAACGCAAGTAGATCACCCCCCTTTCCTGCAAAACCAGACAACTAGGTGCACCCTGATGGCAGTACTGGGGGTCCACTGTGGAACCCCGGAGGGCATGGAATCATACAACCAATGTTCACAAAAGTCTTGGGGTATGATTCCAACATGTTTGATACCAAACATGGCCATATTCGGAGTTACCACTGTGAAGCTGTGCATAGGTGGTGACCTATCTACAGTGCACACCTAAAATGGTGTCCCCACACTCACGAAGTCCGGGAAAATGGTCCTGGATGCCATGGGGGCACCTCTGCTTGTGCAGGGGTGCCCTCACACACAGGTACTCTGCACCCAGCCTGCAGGGTTGGAAGGCCTGGTATATAGGTGACTTATACGTGGCCTGGTGCAGTGTAAATGGCTGTGAAAGGGTTCATGCACCCTTTCACACAGGCTGCAATTGCAGTCCTGTAGAAGCCTTTGCATTGGCTCCCTAAGATGTTTTATAAGCCCTGGTAAGGGAAAATTGCTAAATTTGTTTTCCCCCATTGTAGTGAAAGGGCACCATAGGCTAACATGGTGAGTTTTTATTTTTAATGAATAAAGTCTCAAAAGCAGCTAGATATTTCAAGCTTGGTATAAAACTTATTGTTGTAATAAATCCAACAACTTGCCATTGTTGAATTTAATATAACTAACTCAGGGAAAATGTTTTAAAACTGTACCTGAAAGTTGCCAGTTTCAGCTCTATAGTGCTATTCTCTGATTGTCCAGCCTCTGGCAGCCTGGTCATGCTGCCTTGGTGAGGTGTGAAGTGGCCTGGGCTAAACACAAAGAAAGTGCCTGAGAGAGGAGAACTGCCTCAGCAGATGATGAAAAAGATGGGGGGAAAACAGCCAAACTATACTTCAAAGGAGGGAAGGACATTTGTGCCAGCAAGTAGACCACCCCCATTTCCTGCAAAACCAGACAACTAGGTGCACCTTGATTAGATTAGAAGAGGGCTGGAAAGAGGTGTGTTGAGGGAAACTTAGCCACATCTAACCTCTGGGATTGAATTTTTGCCATCTTGGCTTTTAGGAGAATGTTGCTCCCTAGGATTGATTTCTGCCACACTTCCCAGGATGTGGTCACTCAGAGGGTGGAGTCCTGCACATGATTGGTCAAGAGCCCCCCCCCCTGCTTTCCACCCCAGGAGGAAGGATAAAATTGGCAGAGCTGCACCCCACCTCAGATCCCGCTGGAAGAAGATACTGTAGAAGAAGGATGCTGTGCACTCATAAGGACTGCACCATCTGCATACGTTAGGCTTCAACAAGAAAAGGACTTGCCTTGCTTCTGCAACTCCAGCAGTGGACTCCCTGTAAGCTACAGGTGCAGAGGAGCTGCCCAGAGTCCCCTGCATCAAGTCCTGCAAGAAGTGCCCAGCTGGCCAGGACCGGTGTCCATTTGAGGATTCTGAACAGGTGCATCCTTGGAATTCTAGTACCAACTCCTAAGGAGCAAGTCAAAGCTTTTTGAACCTTGGATCAAGTTGTGGACACTTCAAGGACCCAAAACGGACCTCTGGAAGTAGATACAGAAGTTTGGAGACATTTGGAGCAATTGTTGTAAACAGCACCATAAGTTGAAGAGGTGCATTGTGGGAGGTGTAGTCCTGGATCCCAAGAGGCAAATCAGAGCCTCTGAACCCTCGGCTGGTGCTGTGGATCACTTTTCTGTATCAAGATACACTTCTCAAAGCAAGTGTAACAATGTTACATCGTGGGTGGTCTGAACTCTGGACTTTGTGCCTGTCAAGTGTGACCTTTTTTAACCATTTGAGCATTATTTGCTTCTAAGCACTAGAATTACTTTTAATCTTTAAAAATACACATCTCCACTTCTCTACATTGAATGTTTGTAATTTTAGTGTTGTTTTAAAGATACAAATATAATCTATTTTTATAAATTGATGTAGGATTTTGATTGTGTTTTACATACTCACTGTTTTGTGATTTTTAAATGCTTTATACACCAGTTTCCTAAGTTAAGCACTGCTTGTTGCCAAGCTACTAAGGGTTGAGCTGAGATACATTTATTGAGACCTAACTGGACTAGTGGTGGTTAGTGGCCTATTGCTAAGTTTAGGTACTTACCTGCCCTTACCAGTAATCCACTTTCTAACACCCAATATCCACTTCACCCTCGGGTGGGTGTCCGTTTAGGCCCTCAAGGCTTTCTGCAACTCTGCCTTCCTGGCTGTTCCCTTGCAAGCCACCCCCTTTGCCTTACAGAACTCCTTGAGCTGTATCACCTTGTAGGTGTCCAGGTTAGCAAGCACAAATTCTACCTCTGGTAAGCCCTCAGTTAAAATTAGGATCTCAGGGAAAAATTAGTCCACCCCTCCCCAGCTACCTTACTGTCCCTTTTTGGAAACACCTTAGGAATAAAGAAATACATTTTGCCAAATTTGAAGCTGTGGTGCAGTTAGTTACTGTATTGCAAGTCCTATCCCACCACTTGATCGCCAAATGTTGGGTTCTGCAGAAAGTAACCCACAGCGCAAATGTTCCCTGCGACCCAGACAGACACCAGAGACTGTTGCCAAGACCAAGACCACAGCCAGGAAATGAGCCCCTCCAGAATGTTTCCCTTGTTTTCCACTGAGTCACCTTGTTCACTTTGGACTGTCATTTCTCCTCTTCCTATGGCCCCTTTGTAGGAGGCTGGCCTGGCTTATCGTGGGTACCTTGTGGTACTTACACCTTGTGCCAGGTCCAGTTATCCCTTATTAGTAGAATAGTAGTGTTCTAGCAGCTTAGGCTGATAGAGGTAGCTATAACAGAGCAGCTTAGGCTGAACTAGGAGACATGCAAAGCTCCTACTGTATCACTCATAACATATAGCACTATATCATAAGAAACACAATATTCAGAGTTACTAAAAATAAAGGTACTTTATTTTAGTGACAATATGCCAAAAGTATCTCAGAGGATATATTCCCTTAGGAAGTAAGTAGAATACACAAAATATACACACAAACCGAAATCAGATAAGTAAACAGTTAGGAAAAATAGTGCAAACACTATAGAACACAATGGGATGCAATAGGCCTAGGGCAACACAAAACATATACTCCAAAAATGGAATGCGAAGCACGAATGGACCGCACGCCTAGTGTACTGTGTATAGGGTCACTGGGAGTGTAAGAAAACACTAAGGGTGTCTGAGATACCTTACCCCAAGACCCTGAAAAGTAGGAGTAAAGTTACCCTACTACCCCAGAAAGACGATAAAATCGAGATAGGGGATTCTGCAAAGACAACATCTGACTGCAAAGCACTGAAGATGGATTCCTGGACCTGAGGACCTGTAAAGGAAGGGGACCAAGTCCAAGAGTCACGCAAGTGTCAAGGGGAGCAGGAGCCCACTAAACCCCGGATGAAGGTGCAAAAGGGCTGCCTGGGTGGAAGAAGCCGAAGATTCTGCAACAACAGAAAGTGCCAGAAACATTTCCTTTAGTCAGAAGATGTCCCATGGTGTGCTGGAGGATTCAGAGTTGTTTCCACACAGAAAGACCGCAAACAAGCCTTGCTAGCTGCAAGAGTCATGGTTAAAGATAGTGGGTGCTGCCAGGACCCAGGAATGACCAGGAGGTCGCCCCTTGGGGGAGGAGACAGAGAGGGTGCTCAGCAACAGAGAGAGCCCATGCAGAAGCAGGCAGCACCCGCAGAAACACTTGAACAGGTGTTCAAGAAATCTGAGCACAGCGGTCATCTCAGCACAACAAAAGAGGGTCCATGAAGCCGGTGGTCACCTCAGCGAGTTGCGCAATACAGGACAGAGTGCTGGGGACCTGGGCTGTGCTGTGCACAAAGGAATCCTTGCAAGAGTGCACAGAAGCCCTAGCAGCTGCAGTTCATGCAGTACACAGGATTACTGTCTGGTGTGGGGAGGCAAGGGGTTACCTCCACCAAATTTGGACAGTAGGACCACTGGACTGTCTGGGTCACTTGGATCCAGCTCCTGTGTTCCAGGGACCACGTTTGTCAAGATGAGAGAGGACCCAGAGGACTGGTGATGCAGAAGTTTGGTGCCTGCGTTAGCAGGGGAAAGATTCTGTCGACCAACAGGAGATTTCTTCTTGGCTTCCAGTGCAGAGTGAAGGCAGACAGCCCCCAGAGCATGCAACACCAGTAAACAGTCGAGAAAAGCCGACAGAATTAGACACTACAATGTTGCTGGTAGTCTTCTTGCTACTTTGTTGCGGTTTTGCAGGCGTCCCGGAGCAGTCAGCGGTCGATCTTTGGCAGAAGTTGAAAAGAGAGATGCAGATGAACTCTGGTGAGCTCTTGCTTTCGTTATCTGATGAGAAACCCACAGGAGAGACCCTAAATAGCCCTCAGAGGAGGATTGGCTACCTTACCATGTACGAGCCAAACAGGAGGGGTCTCTGACATCACCTGCTGGCACTGGCCACTCAGAGGTCGCCATTGTGCCCTCACACCTCTGCATTGAAGATGACAGAGGTCTGGGACACACTGGAGGAGCTCTGGGCACCACCCCTGGGGTGGTGATGGACAGGTGAGTGGTCACTCCCCTTTCCGTTGTCCAGTTTTGCGCCAGAGCAGGGCTGGGGGATCCCTAAACCGGTGTAGACTTGCTTGTGCAAGGAGGGCACCATCTGTGCCCTTCAAAGCATTTCCAGAGGCTGGGAGGCTACTCCTCCCCAGCCCTTAACACCTATTTCCAAAGGGAGTGGGTGTAACACCCTCTCTCAGAGGAAATCCTTTGTTCTGCCTTCCTGGGACTGGGCTGCCCAGACCCCAGAAGGCCAGAAACCTGTCTGAGGGTTGGCAGCAGCAGTAGCTTCAGAGAAAACCCAGAGAGCTAGTTTGGCAGTACCAGGGGTCCATGCTGGAGCCCCGGGGATGCCTGGGATTGGCACCCCATACCAGATTTGGCATGGGGGGACAATTCCATGATCTTAGGCATGTTACCTAGCCATATTCGGAGTTACCATTGTGAAGCTACATATAGGTATTGACCTATATGTAGTGCATGCGTGTAATGGTGTCCCGCACTCACAAAGTCTGGGGAAATTGCCATGAACAATGTGGGGGCACCTTGGCTAGTGTCAGGGTGCCCTCACACTTAGTAACTTTGCACCTAACCTTCACTAAATGAGGGTTAGACATATAGGTGACTTATAAGTAACTTAAGTGCAGTGTAAAATGGCTGTGAAATAACCTAGATGTTATTTCACTCAGGATGCAGTGGCAGTCCTGTGTAAGAATAGTTTGAGCCCCCTATGGGTGGCAAACAAAATGCTGCAGCCCATAACGATCTCCTGGAACCTCAATACCCTGGGTACCTAGGTACCATATACTAGGGAATTATAAGGATGTTCCAGTGTGCCAATTAGAATTGGTGACAGTGGTCACTAGCCTGTAGTGACAATTTTAAAAGCAGAGAGAGCATAAACACTGAGGTTCTGGTTAGCAGAGTCTCAGTGATACAGTTAGGCACCACACAGGGAACATATATAGGCCAAAAACTATGAGCACTAGGGGCCTGGCTAGCAGGGTCCCAGTGACGCATATCAAACACACTGACAAAAGGGGTTTCCACTATGAGCACTGGGGCCCTGGCTAGCAGGATCCCAGTGAGACAGTAAAAACACCCTGACTTATACTTACAAACAGGCCAAAAGTGGGGGTAACAAGTCTAGGAAGAGGCTACCTTCCTATACCCTTTGACACTGGACCTGTGCTGCAAACAGACTGGCCCACTACACTGGACTATTCCAACCATCATCCCACTCTATTGCACTTTCCAATGAACATCTTATTTACAAATAAACACCCTTGAGCACAACTTTTGTAATAGTGCTTTATCAGAAAGAAATGTGCAATGTAATAAACTATGTTGAACTGCATGATCCTGTGCAAATGCCCTGTAATATGTGAATCCATCCAACAAATGTATCAGCAGTCTGTAGTCATCACATCAGTACACTGTTGTAAGCACACTAACATATGCAATAAGGGAAGGCATAGGTGACAATCAATTGTGATGCAAAGGCAGTGACTGGCATAATTCTACAGCCACACAGCACATTACTAAAATGGAGACATGTATAGATCAACAGTCTTACCTGAATGTCATTGGAAGTACTGCTGAATGTCCTGTTGTCCACATCTTCCTCCTCACTATCCTCAGTGCCCACTGCTGCCACAGGAGCATTGTCACCCCCTTCCTCCTGCCTGCAGATAGGTCACAAGGTATCTGAGGGCCAAATTGTGCAGCATGCAGCATACCACCACAATCTGGCAGACCTTCTCAGGGGAGTAGCATAGGGATCCACCTGTCAAATAGAGGCACCTGAGCCTTGCTTTCCGGAAACTCAAGGTGCGTTCCACAATCCTCCTGGTATGACCATGAGCATCATTGTACCGATTATCAGTCCCGGTTTTCGGATTCCTGACAGGGCTCAACAGCCAGGACAGGTTTGGGTAGCCGGAGTCACCTGGAAGAAGTGAGGGACACACATTAGCCATGCACAATGGCATGGCGTATGGGGTATGACTCCAGTAGGCATACACTGACATACATTGGGTGGGGACTCAAGCTCACCAATAAGACACACTCTGTGCCTCTGTAGGCATGCCATCACCTGTGGGACACTGCTATTCCTCAAAATAAAGGCATCATTCACAGATCCAGGATACTTGGCAGTGACATGGGAGATGTAATGGTCAGCAAGGCACATCATCTGGACAATGAGAGAGTGGAAACTCTTCCTATTCCTGAACACCTGTTCATTTACCCTGGGATGGACCATGGCAATATGGGTCACGTCAATGGCCCCGATGGTTTGCTTCCCATTGTATACAATCCAACCTTCAGAGTGGGCAAATCATCAGCCTGGGGAAATGCAATTTTGCTGCACAGGTGTATGAGCAAGGCAGCCAAAACCCTTCCAAGCACAATCGAGAACATTGGCTGTGACATTCCTGCAGCCAAGCCTGCAATCACCTGGAATGAACCAGTTTCCAGGAAATAGAGCACTGACAGTACCTGCACAAGAGGGGAAATTACTGTGGTGCAACGGATAGCAGGTAGCAGTTCAGGCTCCAATTGTGCACACAGCTCTGTGACTGTGGCCCTGTCCACACGATAGGTGAGTATGATGTGCCTGTCCTCCAGTGTATCCAAGTTCGCAAGGGGTCTATACATGGGTGCTTGCCTCCTCCTCCTATTCCTCGGCATTGATTGGTATCTTAGTAAGCCAAAAGTAAAATGGGTGTGACAACTGGACCTACAGACACACAACATCAGAGCACACAGAGCATGTATGTATGTAGGACATTAGAATTGTCTAGGTGTGTACAGTCGACACCAATGACGCACATATAAATTCAATACATGGGTACTAGCAGTAGGAAATGGCAACCGCTTGCCCTGTATGCAGGGATAGGTGAAAGTGACCTCACTCCACCGGCCTTAGGTGTTATGGCAGACGGTGGTCTACACGGGCGCGCATTTCCTCGTTGGCTAACATGTGGCTCTATGGAGTACTGTAACCAATGATGATCAACGCCGGCCGTGACTGTGTTCACCTCCGTGGCCGTAACCGGCATTTTCTTTCTACCACTTCACTTGATTCCTTACTTTCCACTCAACTACATCTCCACTGCGTGTGCTGCTGTCACCTGTGTCTGGAACCTGCCATGGCCCGTGCTTCAGGGGAAAGGGCCCAAGCCTTCTTGTCAGAGGAGTTGGAGAGACTTGTGGATTGAGTCCTACCCCGTATGGGCAGTTGTATGGGCCTCCAGACCAACAGGTGAGTACATCATGGGTACGTTGCATGCAACATGGCTGCATGTAGATGTGTGTGTGCTAGCAGTTTGTCATTTGGGGGGGTATGGTTGCAGGCAATGTGAATGCAGAGGTATGGGTCACGTGTGTGCTAAATGAGGGGCAAATGCAGTATGTAGGCTGTTTGTGTGACAGGCTGGATTGTATGGTTTCATCTGCAGGTCAGCGCCCATCGGAAGAAGGGGTTGTGACGTGCCATCGGCAAGGACGTGCGGACCCTGGGGTCCATAGCTGGCGGAGCACCCACTGCAGGAACCGGTGGGAGGACCTGAGACGCTGGGCCTGGAAGACTGCGGAGGCCCACCACCATCACCACCTCATGCAGCACACCCACTTCACTTGCAGACACCACCACAACATCCATCCACAAGTCCTGTTTGACCTCCCCATCCTGTCTGCCCCCATTAAAGACACATAAACGCTCCCACTCAGATCCCCAACAACCATCCACCTCACACATGCACACTGTCCATGCACCTGAACCCAAGTCCAGCACAACTCCTCCTCCAACAACCACTCCCTCTACCTCCACTTCCATAACTCCTCCCACAACCCGCCCTATTGGTCCTAAGAAGCTTCTCCTTTCATGTCTGGACCTCTTCCCTCCCTCACCCCATCCTGCCCATAAGAGAAAAGTACCACCCACAGCCCAGTACCTCCAGATCCAAATCAACTCCTATTCCTCCCCGTAAGAGTACTCCTGCCAGTAAAGTGAAGAAGGGTGGCACTCTGGCTCTCCATGCCAAGGCCAATCCTCCACCCCCAAGACAGAAGGGCAAGGACCCGCCCCCTCCCAAACCCAAGCCCAGGGGCCCCACTACCAAGAAGAAATACACAGCTAATTACCCCATATATCACCCACATATTACAACACTCATGACACCTTTGATAACATCATTGATAATATCAATGTAATATTTGCAGTAAAAGTATTGATGCGATAACTGTGAATGGGGGGGCATGAGTTATAGTTACCTCAGGGCACGAGTTCTATATTCATGAAGTAACTGTAACTATAACAGCTGTATTTCTATTGTTTTGTATGCTTGAAATGTGAGCCTTACTAACTATAACATCCCTGTATATATATATATATATATAAATATATGTATATATATATATATATATATATATATATGTGTGTGTGTTTATATACAAATCAAAGATTACAGGGACGATGTTAGAGTTAGAGGTACTGAATTTACTCCTACACAACCATAGAAATTCAGCAGTTATAGTTAGAGTCCTTTCAAGTAACTATAGCTAGTGCCCTAAGGTAACTATAACTTGTGCCCTGGCCATGAACATTTTCCATATTAACCCGTGCCTGTGCCTTGGATGAGATGACCTTGTCCAAGGCTACAGTTCCCATGTGCCTTGGACGAGGTCACCTCGTCCAAGGCACACGGGAACTAGGAACGTGGAACGGGAACGTGCACCCCGCTCCCCCCCAAGGCGGGGATGGAAAGGGAAGACCTTCCTCTTCCACCCCCCGCCCCCCCCCGGCAATCCGATGATGTCAGCGCGCGCACAGCGCACCGACGTCATCAAGTGTTGCCGGACACGCTGGAAGCCATTTGCTTCCAGCGCGTCGAGGAGGAAAGGACCCATAAGGTTAGTCCTTTCCGTTTTGGGGGTTTTGGGGGGGGGGGGAAACAGACACAGGGGAAAAGGAAAGGGTTTTTCCTTTCTCCCTGTGCCTGTTTTCACAAGATTCCTTCTCCACTAGACACCAGGGATTTTCTTGGCTATGTTTCTTTTGGGGGCGACCCCTTGGGCAAGGGTTGCCCCCCCGGGGGTCAATTTTTTTTTGTGTTTTGCCCCCCCCCGGGGGCAGATCGCCTTTTTTTCGGCGGATCTTGCCCCGGGGGGGGGGGGGCGAAATCCACTAGACACCAGGGATTTTTTTTGTTTTTTTATTTTGGGGGCGACCCCTTGGGCAAGGGTCGCCCCCCCCAGGGGTCAATTTTTTTTTGTGTTTCGCCCCCCCCCCGGGGGCAGATCGCCTTTTTTTCGGCAGATCTGCCCCCGGGGGGGGGCGAAATCCACTAGACACCAGGGATTTTGTTTTGTTTTTCTATTTTGGGGGCGACCCCTTGGGCAAGGGTCACCCCCCCGGGGGTCAATTTTTTTTAGTGTTTCGCCCCCCCTGGGGGAAGATCGCCTTTTTTTGGGCAGATCTGCCCCCAGGGGAAGGGCGAAATCCACTAGACACCAGGGATTTATTTTTAGTGTAAAGTTTCTTTTGGGGGCGACCCCTTGGGCAAGGGTTGCCCCACTGGGGGGCTATTTTTTTTAGTATTTCACCCCCCCCTGGGGGCAGATCGACGATTTTTCGGCAGATCTGCCCCCAGTGGGGGGCGAAATCCACTAGACACCAGGGATTTTGTTTTTATTGTGTTTTTTGGGGGCAACCCCTTGAGCAAGGGTCGCTCCCCTGGGGGGCTATTTTTTTTTTCTGTTTCGGCCCCCCGATGGCAGACCAGCCATTTTTTTGGACCATCTGGCCCCCGGGGGGTGGAAGCACACTAGGCGCCAGGGATTGTGTGGTGTGTGTGTGTGGTGTGTGTTTGGGGGCACCCCTTGGGCAACGGTCGCCCCCCTAAAGTGGGGAACGTTCGTATTGGCCATCTCTGCCCCCTTTGGGGGCAGGTGGGCCTATTTTTGTAGGCCCATCTGCCCCCAAGGAGGGCAGAAACCACCAATACGCCAGGGATTATTATTATTTTTTCGGTGCTGGGGGTGCCCACTTTGGGAAGGGTCGCCCCCTAAAGGGGGCACAGAGGTGTTGCCCATTTCTGCCCCCCTTGGGGGCAGATTGGCTAATTTTTTTACGCCCATCTACCCCGAGGGGGGCAGGATCCACTTAGGTACCAGGGACAACTTGGTGGTGGGGTGTTTGTCAACTGGCGAAGTATTTGTATTTGTGATTATAACAATTTATTTCTTCTTTTTCTTCTAGTTCAACGCTTTTGCTTCCTTTGCTGTGGATCCTTGCGGTTTTGGCAGTAGTTGTCCTGCGGT
The DNA here is from genome assembly GCF_031143425.1 of Pleurodeles waltl. Classification (NCBI taxonomy): domain Eukaryota; kingdom Metazoa; phylum Chordata; class Amphibia; order Caudata; family Salamandridae; genus Pleurodeles; species Pleurodeles waltl. Next base: position 294,877,785 of record NC_090445.1, on the reverse strand, counting down.
TTGCATAGTTGCATGTTTTAGGTAAGTGAAAGCAATTTACTCCAAAGGAGTATTGTTGACATGCATGAATGACATGTTTGTAGGTGGTGTACTAAATGCAGTATTGTGTGTTTGACATTGTCCTTAGATATGAGCACAGTGATGTTTGTGTTGTCATATGTCTAATTTGCTTTTTTCTTTTTTCTTTTTAGTGGGATATCTTTGGTGATTGCTGTGTCTGTGCAAAGTAGTTGCTTGGTGAGTAGCTTTTTCAGGCAAGTGAGTGGTATAGTTTTTTGTAGTACATAACTCTTTGTGATAAAGCTACACTTTGTTTATTACTTATTTTAGTGCTAGTTGTTGTTGGCAATCCATTTGTTGTTAGTGAGGATCATGGCCAGCCGCAGAGTAACCGCTCAGCAGGTTGTTTGCATGCTCTTTGAGTCGTCTTCAGACCATGATTACGACACTGACTCTGCATCTGAGGCAGAGGAGGAAGCAGGAGATTCTGGAAGTGAGTTTTCTGTCCGAGAGTATTCTTCTGATAAGGAAGCTACTCTCAGTGCAGATGAAGGGCCTGTGTTAGAGGAGGACATTGATGTGCCAAGAGTGCAGCAGCCTGGGGCTGAAGGGTTTCCCATTAGAAGACCTGACACCTGGATTGCCCCAAACATGGAGCAGCCACAGTTACCTGCATTTACTGGTCTCCCAGGGTGTAGAGTTAATACGGAAAACGTTTTGCCTGTCCATTTCTTTCACTTGTTTATGGACGATGTATTTTTGGAAGAGATTGTGGAGCAGACAAATGTGTATGCAGAGCAATATTTGCGGGACAACGCTGCCAGACTTAAGCCTCAGTCTAGAGCTACTTAGTGGGTTCCCACATATCTGGAAGAGATGAAAAGGTTTTTAGGTTTGACTTTTTTGATGGGGTTGATCAGGAAGCCACCACTGGCTTCCTATTGGTCTACTAGTCCCTTGATGGCAACTGCTATATTTCCTGGAACTATGACACGTAATCGGTATTTGCTTCTTCTTTGTATGCTGCATTTTGTAGACAATGCTTTAGCCTTGCCACAAGATCACCGTGATGGTGACCGTCTTTTTAAGATTAGGCCTGTCCTTGATCATTTTGTGGAACGGTTTTCAGAGCTCTATGTTCCAGGCAAAGAGATAAGTGTGGACGAGTCTTTGGTCCTTTTCAAGGGGCGTTTAGTTTTTAAGCAGTACATTCCTAGTAAGAGGGCACGGTATGGGATTAAATTGTATTTGCTGTCAGAAAGCAGTACAGGATATGTGTATAATTTCCGGGTCTACACTGGTAGGGATTCCAGTATTGAACCTCCTGGTTGTCCGGCCACTTTTGGAGTTAGCGAAAAAATTGTGTGGGAACTTGCTAGACGGCTGTTTAACAAAGGTCACCATTTGTACGTAGATAATTTCTACACTGGAGTGCAGTTGTTCAAGGAGTTGTTTAGAGTGGACACTGTTGCTTGTGGCACAATCCGTTCTAACCGGAAAGGCTATCCAAGGGAGCTTGTCTGTAAGAAACTTGTGAGGGGACAGTGCAGTGCCTTGCGGAATAATGAGCTGCTAGCTATGACATTTTCAGACAGGAGGGATGTGTTCATGCTATTGACCATCCATGATGTGGCTGTTTGGGGTCAGGTTGCGGAAGTGCGCAAACCTGCGTGCATTTTGGACTACAATAGGCACATGGGTGGTGTTGATAGAGTAGATCAGAGGTTGGAACCTTACACTGCTCTTCGTAAGTCTTATGTGTGGTATAAAAAGTTGGCCCTACATTTATTTCATTTGGCAACTTTTAATGCCTTTATTGTATACAAGGATTGTTCACCTGAGTCAAGGATGACATTTGTTAAATTTCAGGAGTCGGTGATAGAAAGCGTTATTGTGGTGGAACCGGCAAGAGTTCCTAGAGTAGAAGTGGTGGAGGATGTGGCTAGATCGAAAGATCGGCACTTTCCAGATCACATTCCTCCCACTCCCAAAAAAGACTTGCCCACAAAGAAATGTAGAGTATGTGCCAGGAGATTAATCCGGAGGGAGAGCCGGATGTACTGCCCCAAATGCCCAGCTGTTATAGAAGTTACCATACCCCAAAAAACTTCTGGGAAATACTGTGAGCGTAAGCTGTCTGTTTTATATTTTCATATGTTTCACGGTTGGCATCTCTGTCATGTATTTAGTTAGAGCTTTTGTGTTTGTAGTTTTGTGCTTATTTTATAATTAGTGGTTTCTTTGTTGTTTATAAACAAAAAAAGTGATGGCAGTGTGCGTGGGGTGGCGCTTGGCTGGCGGTGTGCGTGGGGTGGCGCTTGGCTGGCGGTGTGCTTGGGATGGGGCTTGGCTGGCGGTGTGCTTGGGGTGGCGCTTTGCTGGCGGTGTGCTTGGGGTGGCGCTTGGCTGGCGGTGTGCTTGGGGTGGCGCTTGGCTGGCAGTGTGCTTGGGGTGGCGCTTGGCTGGCGGTGTGTGTGAGGTGGGGCTTGGAAGGCGGTGTGCTTGGGGTGGGGCTTGGCTGGCGGTGTGCTTGGGGTGGCGCTTGGCTGGCGGTGCCAGCCAAACGCCAGTCCACACTCCCATCAGCTGGTGTGATTCTTGTATCAGGCATGTGGGCGTATGTAAGTGATGGGCCCTTGAGTGGCGCGGTCTGTCGATGTGAGTGTTGTAATGTGCTGGGCCCGTGGCTGGCGGTGTGAATGGTCTTGTGCGTGTCATGTATGAAAGGTGTGTGAATGGACTGTAAAGCGGTTGGTGCCTTGTCGCGGCTTTACAGCTCACGAGCTGTGAGTCATTGGTTCAGTTTTTTGCCTTTCAGTTATTAACAGTGCATTTCATTTTTGTGAAATCTCTTGTTAATAAAATTTGATCCACGGAACCATCACTCACCCTCGTGCCAAATCCAACCAGTATGTGTGGTAAAAATGACAAAACCTGCTCCGCTGTACACACCTGTTACATGCTAGGTGCCTCTTGTGGGAGCCCGATGATGAAGCATGCCACCAACTTGGTTGGTGGGTGAGGGGTCTTCTTCACATAACCTAAGTGTGTTTCTTTTCACAATTTTAGTGTTTGGCACATCACGGACGTATGTGCACACATCAAAATGATATATTACAAAAATACCTGTGTTTGGGGGAGAGGGCCCACCTATGTTTTTGGTCCTGGGTGCGGCCTTCATCTAGGGAAACCTACAAAGCCCAGACATTTTTTAAAACTAGACACCCCAAGGAGTCCGGGGAGGTGTGGCTTGCGTGACTCCCCCAACATTTTCTTACCCAGACTCCTCTGTAAACCTCAAAATTTGCAGAAAAAAGCATATTTTCCTGACTTTTCTTAGTAGGATCACCGCTCCAGCACAGAATTCCTACTCCCCAGTTTTCCCCTCAGTCTCCCAAGTAAAATGACACCTCACTTATGTGGGTCCCCAAAGCAGAGTCCGTCTAAAGATTTATAAAAGAATATGTCCTTATAAACTCGCTGTTCTATCCCCTCTATCTCTACAAGTTTTGGGCCTTATTCTGATGCAGGCACCTGTCCCACCCACACAAGTGAGGTATCTTTTTTATCGGGAGACTTGGGGGAACGCTGGGTGGAAGGAAATTTATGGCTCCTCTCAGATTCCAGAACTTTCTGTCACCGAAATGAGAGGAAAAGGTGTTTTTTTAGTCAAATTTTTAGGTTTGCAAAGGATTCTAGGTAACAGAACCTGGTCAGAGCCCCACAAGTCACCCCATCTTGGATTACCCTAGGTCTCTAGTTTTCAAAAATACACAGGGTTGGTAGTTTTCCCTAGGTGCCGGCTGAGCTACAGGCTAAAATCCACAGGTAGGCACTGTTTTCTTTCAAAAAATGGGATGTGTCCACCTTGCCCTTTGGGGCATTTCCTGTCTCGGGCGCTAGGCCTAACCACACAAGTAAGGTATCATTTTTATCGGGAGACTTGGGGGAACGCTGGGTGGAAGGAAATTTGTGGCTCCTCTCAGATTCCAGAACTTTCTGCCACAGAAATGTGAGGAACATGTGTTTTTTTAGCCAAATTTTGAGGTTTGCAAAGGATTCTGGGTAACAGAACCTGGTCAGAGCCCCACAAGTCACCCCATCTTGGATTCCCCTAGGTCTCTAGTTTTCAAAAATGCACAGATTTGGTAGGTTTCCCGAGGTGCCGGCTGAGCTAGAGGCCAAAATCTACAGGTAGGCACTTTGCAAAAAACACCTCTGTTTTCTTTCAAAAAAATGGGATGTGTCCACGTTGCGTTTTGGGGCGTTTCCTGTCGCGGGCGCTAGGCCTACCCACACAAGTGAGGTATCATTTTTATCGGGAGACTTGGGGGAACATAGATTAGCAAAACAAGTCTTATTGCCCTTTGTCTTTCTCTACATTTTTTCCTTCCAAATATAGAAGAGTGTGTAAAAAAGACATCTATTTAAGAAATGCCCTGTAATTAACATGCTAGTATGGTCACCCCGGAATTCAGAGATGTGCAAATAACCACTGCTCCTCAACACCTTATCTTGTGCCCTTTTTCGAAATACAAAGGTTTTCTTGATAGCTATTTTTTACTCTTTATATTTCAGCAAATGAATTGCTCTATACCCGGTATAGAATGAAAACGCACTGCAGGTTGCAGCACATTTATTGTCTCTGGGTACCTAGGGTTCTTGATGAATGTAGGAAAGTACCATCTTGCCTGGCATGTTACCCCCATTTTTCACTGTATATATGTTGTTTCAGTTGTATGTGTCACTAGGACCCTGCCAGCCATGGCCCCAGTGCTCATAAGTGTGCCCTGAATGTGTTACCTGTGTTATGACTAACTGTCTGACTGAGGCTCTGCTATCCAGAACCTCAGTGGTTATGCTCTCTCATTTCTTTCCAAATTGTCACTAACAGGCTAGTGACCAATTTCACCAATTCAAATTGGCATACTGGAACACCCTTATAATTCCCTAGTATATGGTACTGAGGTACCCAGGCTATTGGGGTTCCAGGAGATCCCTATGGGCTGCAGCATTTCTTTTGCCACCCATAGGGAGCTCTGACAATTCTTACACAAGCCTGCCACTGCAGCCTGAGTGAAATAACGTCCACGTTATTTCACAGCCATTTACCACTGCACTTAAGTAACTTATAAGTCACCTATATGTCTAACCTTTACCTGGTAAAGGTTAGGTGCAAAGTTACTTAGTGTGTGGGCACCCTGGCACTAGCCAAGGTGCCCCCACATTGTTCAGGGCAAATTCCCCGGACTTTGTGAGTGCGGGGACACCATTACACACGTGCACTACACATAGGTCAATACCTATGTGTAGCTTCACAATGGTAACTCCGAATATGGCCATGTAACATGTCTATGATCATGGAATTGCCCCCTCTATGCCATTCTGGCATTGTTGGCACAATCCAATGATCCCACGGGTCTGTAGCACAGACCCGGGTACTGCCAAACTGCCTTTTCAAGGGTTTCACTGCAGCTGCTGCCAACCCCTCAGACAGGTTTCTGCCCTCCTGGGGTCCAGCCAGACCTGGCCCAGGATGGCAGAACAAAGGACTTCCTCAGAGAGAGGGTGTTACACCCTCTCCCTTTGGAAAAAGGTGTTAAGGCAGGGGAGGAGTAGCCTCCCCCAGCCTCTGGAAATGCTTTCATGGGCACAGATGGTGCCCATTTCTGCATAAGCCAGTCTACACCGGTTCAGGGACCCCTCAGCCCTGCTCTGGCACGAAACTGGACAAAGGAAAGGGGAGTGACCACTCCCTTGACCTGCACCTCCCCTGGGAGGTGCCCAGAGCTCCTCCAGTGTGCTCCACACCTCTGCCATCTTGGAAACAGAGGTGCTGCTGGCACACTGGACTGCTCTGAGTGGCCAGGGCCAGCAGGTGACGTCAGAGACTCCTTCTAATAGGCTCCTTCAGGTGTTGCTAGCCTATCTTCTCTCCTAAGTAGCCAAACCCTCTTTTCTGGCTATTTAGGGTCTCTGCTTTGGGGATTTCCTCAGATAACGAATGCAAGAGCTCATCCGAGTTCCTCTGCATCTCTCTCTTCACCTTCTGCCAAGGAATCGACTGCTGACCGCGCTGGAAGCCTGCAAAACTGCAACAAAGTAGCGAAGACGACTACTGCAACTCTGTAACGCTGATCCTGCCGCCTTCTCGACTGTTTTCCTGGTGGTGCATGCTGTGGGGGTAGTCTGCCTCCTCTCTGCACTAGAAGCTCAGAATAAATCTCCCTTGGGTCGACGGAATCTTCCCCCTGCAACCGCAGGCATCAAAGAACTGCATCACGTTCCACTGGGTCTCCGCTCAGCACGACGAGCGAGGTCCCTTGAATCCAGAAACTCTGTCCAAGTGACTCCCACAGTCCAGTGACTCTTCAGTCCAAGTTTGGTGGAGGTAAGTCCTTGCCTCCCCACACCAGACTGCATTGCTGGGAACTGCATCTTTTGCAGCTACTCCGGCTCCTGTGCACTTTCTGAGGGAATCCTTTGTGCACAGCCAAGCCTGGGTCCACTGCACTCTAACCTGCATTGCACGACCTCCTGAGTTGTCCTCCGGCGACGTGGGACTCCTTTGTGCAACTTCGGGTGAGCACCATTTCACTCCTCTTTGTAGTGCCTGTTCCGGCACTTCTGCGGGTGCTGCCTGCTTCTGAGAGGGCTCTTTGTCTTGCAGGGCGCCCCTTCTGTCCCCTGACACAATTGGCGACATCCTGGTCCCTCCTGGGCAACAGCAGCATCCAAAAACCGTACCTGCATGACTTGCAGCTAGCAAAGCTTGTTTGTGGTCTTTCTTCCGGAAAACACTTCTGCACAACTCTCCACGGCGTGGGACATCTATCCTCCAAAGGGGAAGTTTCTAGCCCTTGTCGTTCCTGCAGAATCCTCAGCTTCTACTGTCCAGTAGCAGCTTCTTTGCACCCACAGCTGGCATTTCCTGGGCATCTGCCCACTCTCGACTTGGTCGTGACTTTTGGACTTGGTCCCCTTGTTCCACAGGTACCCTCATCTGGAAATCCATTGTTGTTGCATTGCTGGTCTTGGTCTTTCCTGCAGAATTCCCCTATCACAACTTCTGTGCTCTTTGGGGAACTTTAGTGCACTTTGCACTCACTTTTCAGGGTCTTGGGGTGGGCTATTTTTCTAACCCTCACTGTTTTCTTACAGTCCCAGCGACCCTCTACAAGGTCTCATAGGTTTGGGGTCCATTCGTGGTTCGCATTTCACTTTTGGAGTATATGGTTTGTGTTGCCCCTATCCCTATGTGTCCCCATTGCATCCTATTGTAACTATACATTGTTTGCACTGTTTTCTAATACTATACTGCATATTTTTGGAATTGTGTACATATATCTTGTGTATATTTGATATCCTCATACTGAGGGTACTCACTGAGATACTTTTGGCATATTGTCATAAAAATAAAGTACCTTTATTTTTAGTATATCTGTGTATTGTGTTTTCTTATGATATTGTGCATATGACACTAGTGGTACTTTAGGAGCTTCACTCGTCTCCTAGTTCAGCCTAAGCTGCTCTGCTAAGCTACCATTATCTATCAGCCTAAGCTGCTAGACACCCTATACACCAATAAGGGATACCTGGGCCTGGTGCAAGGTGAAAGTACCCCTTGGTACTCACTACAAGCCAGTCCAGCCTCCTACATTGGTTGTGCAGCGGTGGGATAAGTACTTTGCAACTACTTACCACTTTTGTCATTGTACTTTTCATAAGAGAAAAATATACAAAACAAGTTCAGTGTATGTACACCTAACCAAAAAGTTTTGCTTTTCTTCTCTCACTTCTTTTTCTAAGTGCTGAAAAGTATCTCTAAAACTTTCAAAAAGTTCTTAAAAAGTTTTACAACTTTTTTTTCCTGTTCTTTAAAAAGTTCTAAAAAACGTTTTCTCACTTTTTCTATCACTTAAACACTTTCTAAAAATGTCTGGCACAGGCCAAACTGTTGATCTGTCCAAACTTGCTTATGATCACCTTAGCTGGAAAGGAGCAAGGAGTCTCTGCATAGAAAGAGGTTTAAGTGTAGGGAAGAATCCCTCTAGAGAACTGTTGGTTAATATGCTTGAAGAACAGGATAAGGCCAGAGGTGAGACTTCTGTTGAAAAGTTAGCTGATGGTTCCCAATCTGACCCTGGGGCACCCCTAGCAAAAGATTTAGAAAGGAAACTTCCTAGCCTGCCCATTATCAGACAACCTAGCATAGCTGGTACTGATGTAGAGTCACACCATACTGATAGTGTTGTCTCACATCATAGCAAGAGTATTCCTTCTCATCATAGTAGAAGTGATGTTTCTGTTACCCAAGCTGTTAGGGTGCCATCTGTTAGGGACAGGTCTCCTTCTGTTCATTCTCACCATACTTCTGTTTCAAGGCATGTCCCACCCACCCACCCTGATGACAGAGTGTTAGAAAGGGAGCTCAATAGATTGAGAGTGGAACAAACCAGACTGAAGCTCAAGAAGCAACAGCTGGATTTGGATAGACAGTCCTTAGAAGTGGAAAGAGAAATACAGAAATTGGGTTTAGAAACCCATGGTGGCAGCAGCAGTATTCCCCATAGTCATCCTGCAAAAGAGTATGATTCTAGGAATCTGCACAAGATAGTCCCCCCTTATAAGGAGGGGGATGACATTAACAAGTGGTTTGCTGCACTTGAGAGGGCCTGTGTGGTACAGGATGTCCCTCAAAGGCAGTGGGCTGCTATCCTATGGCTATCATTTAGTGGAAAAGGTAGGGATAGGCTCCTTACTGTGACAGAAAGTGAAGCCAATGATTTCAAAGTTCTTAAGAATGCACTCCTAGATGGGTATGGCTTAGCCACTGAACAGTACAGGATGAAGTTCAGAGAAACCAAAAAGGAGTCTTCACAAGACTGGGTAGACTATGTTGACCATTCAGTGAAGGCCTTGGAGGGGTGGTTACATGGCAGTAAAGTTACTGATTATGAAAGCCTGTATAACTTAATCGTGAGAGAGCATATTCTTAATAACTGTGTGTCTGATTTGTTGCACCAGTACCTGGTGGACTCTGATCTGACCTCTCCCCAAGAATTGGGAAAGAAGGCAGACAAATGGGTCAGAACAAGGGTGAACAGAAAAGTTCATACAGGGGGTGACAAAGATGGCAAGAAGAAGGATGGTACGTCTTCTGACAAGGGTGAGGACAAACCTAAAAATGAGTATTCATCAGGCCCACAAAAACACTCTGGTGGGGGTGGTGGGCCCAAATCCTCTTCAAATCAAAACAAAGAAAAGAAACCATGGTGCTATTTATGTAAAATAAAAGGCCATTGGACAACAGATCCCAGTTGTCCAAAGAAAAGCACCAAGCCTCCTACCACTACAACCCCTGCTGCTACACCTAGTGCCCCTAGTAATAGCAGTGGTGGTGGGAGCAAACCTACTAATAGCCAATCCAAGGGAGTAGCTGGGCTCACTTTTGGTAACTTAGTTGGGGTTGGTCTTGTTAGGTCGACCACAGAGGCTGTGTTAGTCTCTGAGGGGGCTATTGATTTAGCCACCTTAGTTGCTTGTCCCCTTAACATGGATAAGTACAAGCAACTACCCCTAATAAATGGTGTTGAGGTTCAGGCCTACAGGGACACAGGTGCCAGTGTTACAATGGTAATAGAGAAAATGGTCCACCCTGAACAACACCTACTTGGTCACCAGTACCAAGTAACCGATGCTCATAACAACACCCTTAGCCACCCCATGGCTGTTGTGAATCTCAACTGGGGAGGGGGGGGTTACTGGCCCAAAGAAAGTTGTGGTTGCCTCAGATTTACCTGTAGACTGTCTATTAGGGAATGATTTAGAGACATCAGCTTGGTCAGATGTGGAGTTGGAGGCCCATGCAGCAATGCTGGGCATTCCAGGGAATATTTTTGCTTTAACCAGGGCTCAGGCCAAAAAGCAAAAAGGACAGGGTGACTTGGATCCTGGAAGAATGGACCAAGTGCTCCCTAAAGCTAGGGCAGGTAGAAGTAAAGCACTACCTACTATCCCTCCCTCTACAGTAAATTCTACTTCTGAGGAAGAAGAATTTCCACCCTGTGCAGAACCTACACCAGAGGAGCTGGAAGCAGACACTGCTGAGCTTTTGGGTAAAGGGGGGCCTGCCAGGGAGGAGCTGAGTGTGGCACAGCATACCTGTCCCACACTAGAGGGTCTAAGGCAGCAAGCTGTCAAACAAGCAAATGGGGATGTCAGTGACTCTCACAGAGTTTACTGGGAGGACAACCTCTTGTACACTGAAGCAAGGGATCCAAAACCTGGAACTGCCAGGAGATTGGTGATTCCTCAGGAGTACAGAAAGTTCCTCCTAACTCTAGCCCACGACATTCCCTAAGCTGGACATTTGGGGCAAATGAAAACTTGGGACAGGCTTGTTCCCTTGTTTCATTGGACTAGAATGTCAGAGGACACAAAAGAATTTTGTAAGTCCTGTGAAACCTGTCAAGCCAGTGGCAAGACAGGTGGCACTCCAAAGGCACCCCTTATTCCACTGCCTGTGGTTGGGGTTCCCTTTGAAAGGGTAGGGGTTGACATAGTTGGCCCCCTTGACCCTCCTACTGCTTCAGGCAATAGGTTTATCTTGGTGGTAGTGGACCATTCCACCAGATATCCTGAAGCAATTCCTCTAAGGACCACTACAGCTCCTGCAGTGGCAAAGGCCCTCCTGGGAATCTTTTCCAGGGTGGGCTTCCCAAAAGAGGTGGTATCAGACAGGGGAAGCAATTTCATGTCTGCTTACTTAAAGGCCATGTGGAAGGAGTGTGGTGTTACATACAAGTTCACTACGCCCTATCATCCACAAACAAATGGACTGGTGGAGAGATTTAACAAAACTCTCAAAGGCATGATTATGGGACTCCCTGAAAAACTCCGCAGGAGATGGGATATCCTGTTACCTTGCCTCCTTTTTGCTTACAGGGAGGTACCCCAAAAAGGAGTGGGCTTCAGCCCCTTTGAACTCCTATTTGGACACCCTGTGAGAGGTCCTCTAACACTTGTTAAGGAGGGTTGGGAACAGCCTTTAAAAGCTCCAAAGCAAGACATAGTGGACTATGTACTTGGCCTCAGATCAAGGATGGCTGAGTACATGAAAAAGACCAGTAAAAACCTTCAGGCCAGCCAAGAGCTCCAAAAGCAATGGCATGATCAGAAGGCTGTTTTGGTTCAGTACCAACCAGGACAGAAAGTGTGGGTCTTGGAGCCTGTGGCCCCAAGAGCACTCTAAGACAAATGGAGTAGACCCCACATAATTGTTGAAAAGAAGGGTGAAGTCACCTACTTAGTTGACGTAGGCACTGCCAGGAGTCCCCTTAGGGTGCTCCATGTCAATCGCCTGAAACCCTACTATGACAGGGCTGATCTCACCCTGCTCATGGCAACTGATGAGGGACAGGAAGAAGAGAGTGACCCTCTCCCTGATCTCTTCTCTTCCACAGAACAAGATGCTCTAGTGGAAGGTGTAGTTTTGGCAGATTGTCTTACTGCTGAGCAGAAAGACCACTGCATAAATCTCCTAGGTCAGTTTTCTGAACTCTTCTCTACTGTGCCAGGTACCACTTCTTGGTGTGAGCACACTATAGATACTGGAGACAGCTTGCCTGTCAAAAGTAAGATCTATAGGCAGCCTGACCATGTCAGAGAATGCATAAAGCAAGAGGTGCAGAAAATGCTTGAACTGGGAGTGGTTGAGCACTCTGAAAGTCCATGGGCCTCTCCTGTGGTACTTGTACCAAAACCTCATTCCAAGGATGGAAAGAAGGAAATGCGGTTTTGTGTTGACTGCAGAGGTCTCAACCAGGTAACCAAAACTGATGATCACCCTATACCCAGGGCAGATGAGCTCCTAGATACACTGGCATCTGCCAAGTATCTAAGCACTTTTGATTTGACTGCAGGGTATTGGCAGATCAAATTATCAGAAGATGCAAAAGCAAAAACTGCATTTTCAACCATTGGAGGCCATTACCAATTCACAATATTGCCTTTTGGATTGAAAAATGCACCTGCCACTTTTCAGAGGTTAGTGAACACAGTCCTGCAAGGGCTGGAAGCTTTTAGTGCAGCATATCTAGACGATATAGCTGTCTTTAGCTCCAGCTGGGATGATCACCTGGTCCACCTATGGAAAGTTTTGGAGGCCCTGCAAAAGGCAGGCCTCACTATCAAGGCTTCAGAGTGCCAGATAGGGCAGGGGGAGGTGGTTTATCTGGGACCCCTGCTAGGTGGAGAACAGATTGCACCACTTCAGGGGAAAATCCAAACTATTATAGATTGGGTTCTCCCTACTACTCAGACTCAGGTGAGAGCCTTTTTAGGCCTCACTGGATACTATAGGAGGTTCATAAAGAACTATGGCTCCATTGCAGCCCCTCTTAATGACCTCACTTCAAAGAAAATGCCTAAGAAGGTATTGTGGACAGCTAGCTGTCAGAAAGCTTTTGAGGAGCTGAAGCAGGCATGTGCTCTGCACCTGTCCTGCAAAGCCCCTGTTATTTCAAAAAATTCATTGTCCAAACTGATGCATCTGAATTAGGGGTAGGGGCAGTCTTATCACAACTTAATTCTGAGGGCCAGGATCAACCTGTTGCTTTTATCAGCAGGAGGTTGACCCCTAGAGAAAAGCGTTGGTCTGCCATAGAGAGGGAGGCCTTTGCTGTGGTCTGGGCACTGAAAAAGTTGAGGCCATACCTGTTTGGCACTCACTTCATTGTTCAGACAGACCACAAACCTCTACTTTGGCTAAAACAAATGAAAGGTGAAAATCCTAAATTGTTGAGGTGGTCCATATCCCTACAGGGAATGGACTATACAGTGGAACATATACCTGGGAGTAACAACTCCAATGCAGATGGACTCTCCAGATATTTCCACTTAGACAATGAAGACCCATCAGGTAATGACTAGTCTTATTGTCCTTCGTTTGGGGGGGGGGGGTTGTGTAGGAAAGTACCACCTTGCCTGGCATGTTACCCCCATTTCTCACTGTATGTATGTTGTTTTAGTTGTATGTGTCACTAGGACCCTGCCAGCCAGGGCCCCAGTGCTCATAAGTGTGCCCTGAATGTGTTACCTGTGTTATGACTAACTGTCTCACTAAGGCTCTGCTATCCAGAACCTCAGTGGTTATGCTCTCTCATTTCTTTCCAAATTGTCACTAACAGGCTAGTGACCAATTTCACCAATTCACATTGGCATACTGGAACACCCTTATAATTCCCTAGTATATGGTACTGAGGTACCCAGGGTATTGGGGTTCCAGGAGATCCCTATGGGCTGCAGCATTTCTTTTGCCACCCATAGGGAGCTCTGACAATTCTTACACAGGCCTGCCACTGCAGCCTGAGTGAAATAACGTCCACGTTATTTCACAGCCATTTACCACTGCACTTAAGTAACTTATAAGTCACCTATATGTCTAACCTTTACCTCGTAAAGGTTAGGTGCAAAGTTACTTAGTGTGTGGGCACCCTGGCACTAGCCAAGGTGCCCCCACATTGTTCAGGGCAAATTCCCCGGACCTTGTGAGTGCGGGGACACCATTACACGCGTGCACTACACATAGGTCAATACCTATGTGTAGCTTCACAATGGCAACTCCCAATATGGCCATGTAACAAGTCTATGATCATGGAATTGCCCCCTCTATGCCATCCTGGCATTGTTGGCACATTCCCATGATCCCACGGGTACTGCCAAACTGCCTTTTCAGGGGTTTCACTGCAGCTGCTGCTGCTGCCAACCCCTCAGACAGGTTTCTGCCCTCCTGGGGTCCAGCCAGGCGTGTCCCAGGATGGCAGAACTAAGGACTTCCTCAGAGAGAGGGTGTTACACCCTCTCCCTTTGGAAAAAGGTGTTAAGGCAGGGGAGGAGTAGCCTCCCCCAGCCTCTGGAAATGCTTTCATGGGCACAGATGGTGCCCATTTCTGCATAAGCCAGTCTACACCGGTTCAGGGACCCCTCAGCCCTGCTCTGGCACGAAACTGGACAAAGGAAAGGGGAGTGACCACTCCCCTGACCTGCACCTCCCCTGGGAGGTGCCCATAGCTCCTTCAGTGTGCTCCAGACCTCTGCCATCTTGGAAACAGAGGTGCTGCTGGCACACTGGACTGCTCTGAGTGGCCAGGGCCAGCAGGTGACGTCAGAGACTCCTTCTGATAGGCTCCTTCAGGTGTTGCTAGCCTATCTTCTCTCCTAAGTAGCCAAACCCTCTTTTCTGGCTATTTGTGGGTCTCTGCTTTGGGGATTTCCTTAGATAACGAATGCAAGAGCTCATCCGAGTTCCTCTGCATCTCTCTCTTCACCTTCTGCCAAGGAATCGACTGCTGACCGTGTTGGAAGCCTGCAAAACTGCAACAAAGTAGCAAAGACGACTACTACAACTCTGTAACGCTGATCCTGCCGCCTTCTCGACTGTTTTCCTGGTGGTGCATGCTGTGGGGGTAGTCTGCCTCCTCTCTGCACTAGAAGCTCCGAAGAAATCTCCCGTGGGTCGACGGAATCGTCCCCCTGCAACCGCAGGCACCAAAGAACTGCATCACCGGTCCCCTGGGTCTCCTCTCAGCACGACGAGCGAGGTCCCTTGAATCCAGCAACTCTGTCCACAGTCCAGTGACTCTTCAGTCCAAGTTTGGTGGAGGTAAGTCCTTGCCTCCCCACGCCAGACAGCATTGCTGGGAACCGCGTCTTTTGCAGCTACTCCGGCTCCTGTGCACTTTCCGAGGGAATCCTTTGTGCACAGCCAAGCCTGGGTCCACGGCACTCTAACCTGCATTGCACGACCTCCTGAGTTGTCCTCTGGCGACGTGGGACTCCTTTGTGCAACTTCAGGTGAGCACCATTTCACTCCTCTTCATAGTGCCTATTCCGGCACTTCTGCGGGTGCTGCCTGCTTCTGAGAGGGCTCCTTGTCTTGCTGGGCGCCCCCTCTGTCCCCTGACGCAATTGGCAACATCCTGGTCCCTCCTGGGCCACAGCAGCATCCGAAAACCCTAACTGCATGACTTGCAGCTAGCAAGGCTTGTTTGTGGTCTTTCTTCAGGAAAGCACTTCTGCACAACTCTCCACAGCGTGGGACATCCATCCTCCAAAGGGGAAGTTTCTAGCCCTTGTCGTTCCTCCAGAATCCTCAGCTTCTACTGTCCAGTAGCAGCTTCTTTGCACCCACAGCTGGCATTTCCTGGGCATCTGCCCACTCTCGACTTGGTCGTGACTTTTGGACTTGGTCCCCTTGTTCCACATGTACCCTCGTCTGGAAATCCATCATTGTTGCATTGCTGGTTTTGGTCTTTCCTGCAGAATTCCCCTATCACGACTTCTGTGCTCTTTGGGGAACTTTAGTGCACTTTGCACTCACTTTTCAGGGTCTTGGGGTTGGCTATTTTTCTAACCCTCACTGTTTTCTTACAGTCCCAGCGACCCTCTACAAGGTCACATAGGTTTGGGGTCCATTCGTGGTCCGCATTCCACTTTTGGAGTATATGGTTTGTGATGCCCCTATCCCTATGTGTCCCCATTGCATCCTATTGTAACTATACATTGTTTGCACTGTTTTCTAATACTATACTGCATATTTTTGGTATTGTGTACATATATCTTGTGTATATTTGCTATCCTCATACTGAGGGTACTCACTGAGATACTTTTGGCATATTGTCATAAAAATAAAGTACCTTTTTTTTTAGTATATCTGTGTATTGTGTTTTCTTATGATATTGTGCATATTACACTAGTGGCACCGTAGGAGCTTCACTCGTCTCCTAGTTCAGCCTAAGCTGCTCTGCTAAGCTACCATTATCTATCAGCCTAAGCTGCTAGACACCCTATACACTAATAAGGGATACCTGGGCCTGGTGCAAGGTGTAAGTACCCCTTGGTACTCACTACAAGCCAGTCCAGTCTCCTACAATGAACCTACAAGCCCTATATATCCCCTCAACCAGAGGAGTCCAGCAGACGTAACGGTATATTGCTTTCGATAATCTGACATTGCAGGGAAAAGTTACAGAGTAAAACGTGGAGAAAAAATTATGTTTTTTTCACCTCAATTTCAATATTTTTCTTTTTCCGTTGTTATTTTCTGTAGGAAACCCTTGTAGGATCTACACAAATGACCCCTTGGTGAATTCAGAATTTTGTCTACTTTTCAGAAATGTTTAGGTTTCTGGGATCCAGCATTGGTTTCATGCCCATTTCTGTCACTGACTGTAAGGAGGCTGAAAGCACAAAAAATTGCAAAAATGGGGTATGTCCCAGTAAAATGCCGAAATTGTGTTTAAAAATTGGGTTTTCTGATTCAAGTCTGCCTGTTCCTGAAAGCTGGGAAGCTGCTGAGCTTAGCACCGCAAACCTTTTGTTGATGCCATTTTCAGGGGAAAAACCACAAGCCTTCTTCTGCAGCCACTTTTTCCAATTTCTTTGAAAAAAACGAAATTTTCACTGTATTTTGGCTAATTTCTTGGCCTCCTTCAGGGGAACCCACAAAGTCTGGGTACCTCTAGGATCCCTAGGATGTTGGAAAAAAAGGACGCAAATTTGGTTTGGTTAGCTTATGTGGACAAAAAGTTATGAGGGCCTAAGTGTGAACTGCCCCAAATAGGCAAAAAAAGGCCTGGCACAGGAGGGGGAAAAGGCCTGGCAGCGAAGGGGTTAATAATGTTTTTGCAAATGTTGCAGTGATATCAAAGATGCCATACAAGATCTCATCAATGACACAATATGTGGAGTAATTAGCTGTGCATGGCAAAGGCGCAAATAATAGTTTTCTTAGGGTGTGAGTTAAAGTTACTTGAAAGAACTATAACTGCTGAATTTCTATGATTTTGTACGAGTATATTCAGAACCTAACTATAACGTCCCTGTAAGCTTTGTTTTTTCAGTGAATTTCTATGGATTTTTAACGTAAAGTAATTTTAATTAATATACATTATTCCAACCATTGCTGCACACGTCCTTTGGCCACGTGCAGCGGGGGTTGGTTGCAAGGGCTGGGCTTGCAGCCAGATCTTGCAGCTAAACCTTTATAACTACCCAATCACGCGCATGCCACAGGGCCTGTCTCTGCCAGTGGATGTGTGAGTGGGTGCATGAGTTTCTGAGTGGGTGTGCGAGTGGGCGCCTGAGCCTTGGAGTGCATGTATGCATGAATAAATTAGTGTATGAATGAGTCTGTGGTTTGTCTTTCAAAATTTTCCATATTCGTGAATATTTTGTGAATAATTCATGGACATTCGTGAAATTCCGTGAATATTGCACACAGTGACACAAAATTGTATTAAACTTATAATTTGTCACTAAAATACACCTATATCACACCCCTGGGGCCAGGGTACCTTCAGACTGACCCCTTATGCCACCACTTCAATTTGAATTTTCAGCACCGCAGACCGTGTCCTATAAAATAAAATGGTGGTCTCAACTTTCTAGATAGGTTGAGGTCAGCCAACTCCACGTGTATTAGCAAAAATTCACAAATTATTTGTGAAATAATCGTGGTATATTCCTGGCCAGAGATATACAAATGCATTTGCCCTTGAATATATCCTAAACTACTGAATGGATTTACACTAAATAACAAAAAGCACAATCTGCCTACCGGCAGCTAGCTTTCTGCCAAATTTGGTGTAATTCCATCCAGTGGTTCAGGCTGTAGACGTGTTGACAGGTCCTATGGGAATTAACATAGGAAATGCAATGTTTTTGGAACCCCCTATGTCTCGGCCCCCGCTTGACGGATTACCCTGAACCTTCCCATGTGCAGCAAGAATCACTGAGCCACTTTTTTCGTAAAATTTTGTGAAGATTCGTCAAAGGATGACGAAGATATACGCAAGTCAAACAACACTTTAATGGTGACTAGGTAACCTATAAATATATATATATATATATATATATATATATATATATATATATAAAACTAGCCTGATTGCAGAGGCACCCTAACTTTTTGCCCCAATTTTTCACTTTTTGATGGTGTTTTCCTAACTCTGATGATGCCCTGTGCTAACCAGTCTCAGGGTCTGTGCTCTGTGTAAAATAAGTATGTAAATTAGGCTAATTGTAATTGGCTATAACAACCTACCTATAAATTCCTAAAATATGGTAGGGCATGTAACTTTAGGGACCCCAGCATAGGTGGTGCACCCATAGGTGCATTGCTGAGGTGCTCAGTGTCATTTTAAAGGCAGGCCTGTCTTGCTGGCTGCTTTGAAACTAAAGTTATATGCAAATTCGACTTTGGAACTCAAAGTACTTCCAAAGTCTTAAACTACCGTATTTGTACATATAAGTTTCCCTTAAGGTGTGCTAAATGCCCCTAAGGCTGGGTGCTATGTAACTATAAGCAGGGACCTTATAAAAAGAGTTGCATAAACCCCGGTGATAGGATAGCCAAATTTGTTTTCCCTCACTGTAGGGAATGGGCTCCATAGGCTAAAATAGGGAGAATTTATTTTAATTAATAAAGTTCCAAAAGGAGCTAGATATTTCATGTTTGGTATCAAACGTTTTGTTATATTAAATCCAACAACTTGCTATTGTTGGATTTATTATAACTAGTTCAGGGAAAGAGTTTTTAGAACTCTCCCTGAAAGTTGCCCACTTTAGCTCTGTAGTGCCCTTCTCTGATTGGCCAGCCTTTGGCAGACTGGCCATGCTGCTTTGATGAGGTATGAAGTGGTCTGGGCTGAAGATAAAGAATGTGACTGGTTGAGGAGATCTGCCTCAGCAGATGGGGAAAACAGGATGGGAAAAGAGCACCAAATGGACTTCAAAGGAGGGAAGGATATTTGGAGCAGCTCAGGACCTCCCCAAGTCCTGCAAACCCAGGCAACCAGGTGCCCTCTTGATTAGGTTAGGAGAGGGGTGTGTTAAGGATTTTTAGCCACACCAGTAGGTGGGCTTAGCCAGGCCTAAACTCCAAAATTCAGTTTCTGCCATTTTGGATTTCCAAGGAATGTTGCTCCCTGGGATGATTTTTGCCACACTTCCCAGGAAGTGGTCATCCAAGAAGTTGGTGGCCTGCCTGTGATTGGACAGTTGCCCCCCCTGCTTTTTACCCCAAGAGCAATGATATATTTGCCAGAGCTGCACCCACACCTCAGTTCCCTACAAGGAACAATGATAGAAGAAGGACTGCCCTGCTGGACCCCTGACATGTACCTAGACACTTCACTCTGAGGAGCTGCACCAGTTGCACACTTGGGCTTCACCACTAAAAGGAATTTGCCTGTCATCAACTGTTTCAAGAAGGGACTACCTGCTTGTTACAGGTAGAAAATAGCTAACCAGAGTCCCTTGCATCGAAACCTGAAGAAACTGACCAGTAGCTAGTGGTCATTTTTGGATTTGAAATAGGTGCATTATCGGAGTTGCAGTCTTAACCCTCAAGGAGTAACTCAGAGCTTTTGGAACCTTGGTGTGAGCTTTGGACTCCTAAAGGCACTTTAAAGACCTTCTAAAAGAAGTTCCAGAAGTTTGGAGAAGTTTGAAGAACTTTTGGAAAAACGCTCCACAAAGGGACCCAACTGATGTCGTGTATCAAACACACTTACCTCAACTGCGACCCGGCCTGACTTGCAGGTTCATCTCTCTGAAAAGCTCCAGAGCCCCAAGCTTCCAGGATTTTACTGGGGGCTCCTAGAAAGGTAATAGTATGATGTTGACTCAAACCAGGATTTCCCGCGCAGCATATCCGAAGAGGGATTCAGGGACATTGTATCCAAATTCAACTTCAGCCCGGACTAAGATTTCCATCCTGAAACATCTTCTAAGTCTGACAGTAGAATTCTTCACCGAGGTCGCCAGCGACGCGTATCCGAAGAGGGCTCAAGAGAGATCGGGTTGGTGACTTTGTCCCGCTGAAGAAAATCTTCTTGAGAAAGACTAAGTCAAAAGGTAAACTTTGAAGGAGGCCTCCCACTTGCTGTTGGCGAGCAGGCAGGGCTCTATCGCGGTCTGCCTCAAACTTTGACTTTGCCCTGGTCTAGTGCAACCAGATGACCAGATTGGCACTTTTAGTTTCTATGCACTTGAAAACATTAGTTCTTTAAAAATTCATAACTCCAGTTCTCCCTATCCGACTATAACTGTTTTGGTGTCATTTAAAAGATAAAAATAGAATCTATTTTTATAAATTGGTATATGATTTTTATTGTGTTTTGCATTTTACTTATGTACTGTTTTGTGATTTTTAAATGATTTACACACCTGTCTCCTAAGTTAAGCCTTGTCGCTCGTTGCCAAGCTACCAAGGGTTGAGTGGGACTAATTTATTGAGACCTGAATGGAGGTATTAGGGGTTAGTGGCTTATTGCTAGGTGTAGGTACTTACCTGCCCTTACCAATAATCCACTTTCAACAGAAGAATCTGTTTGCAAAGAAACCTACATGGAGCACTCTATCTGCTGGTGCTAGCACAGGGTTAAGACTAAAACACCCCAATAAATTTGATCCACCAAAAATCACGCTGCACCCCCGGAGGTTATATTATGACAGTTCCCATTTATTTTGAGATGACATCTTTACAGCAGATTCCTCTTAAAGCATTCTCTCAGACAGCACAATGCGTTTCAACTTTTGCCTTTTTTAGGTGGTTCTGGTTGGCAAACACACGTTGTTACAATTAGCCTGCCTTTTATAATTGCACAAATCAAACTTGTCAATATTCCTTAATGTTGGTTACACCCCAGATAAAATCTTCTCCATTTTTACACATATTTCAATCTGTGTACCATTTGTCTTCTGACTATCTTGAAATATCTCGAATACAGAGTATCTAGGGGAGATCTTGACTTGTGCCAGGGACATTACATTCACTTTCAAAGAAGGTTTAAATTCCTCTTCTATCTGACATCTACTGCTTTGAAGGGCAAGTGCACAACCTGTTCTCAGTTTTTCAAGATTCATTTGTCAGTGTACGCAGAGCACTTCTTTCTTATTGCGACTGATTTCTCAATAGTTTGTCTGTAAAAGGCAATTCAGGAAACTGCACAGTGTGAAATGCAATTATTCCTACTATATCATTTTGTATCTGCTATTTTAGTGTTCATTATCTCGTGTTGAATAATATGCAGTGGATGTTATGTACTCAACCAGCAGTTCAGGCCATTCCAATTAGCATTTCAATGAGACTTTTAAGCAGAATGAAACCTCAGTTAAAATAAGTTGAAATGTCCTTCTTCTGCGCACGCTAGACTGTTGTACTTAGCAGTGTCCTCGTAGAGACATTATGCTTTATGAACCTAAATCAATTTAGTGTGCATTGAAAAGTGTCAGATTGAAAGCAATTGAAAGTCACATTCTTCTTCAGTTCATCAATGAGCAGGTGCCATAGGACAAAAGGCAGAAAAACTATGGCATGAGGAAGAATCATCTGAAAATGAAATTTGAAAAACGTTTTTTTATATATCATACTTAAGAAAGACATTATGGGCATCATTACGAGTTCAGCGGATGGTTTAGGTCGTCCACTGAACTTCCGACGGGGAGGTGGCTACGTCCCCGCTGGGTCCATTAAGAGTTTCCCACTAGCTCGGGGGCTGAAACGTGAGCTTCTGCCCGCTGGCCTAGCAGGACACACCCTACAGCATTGTCTCCGGCTCGTAATCAAGTCAGAGGCAATGGTGTAGGATGCAGGGTTCACTAGCACCCTCTCAAAGCAGACAGGCAACATTGCAATAACGCTGGCCAGGGGGACACCTGCACTGCCCATGCCAGCACCTATTCTCTGCCAGCCTTTTCATGGCAGTGCTACAGCCATGAAATCACTGGCAGAACGAGGCCATAATCCACTGCCCTGGTGAATTAGGACCGCCATAACTGCCAGACCGCCGGGATATTTGATCCTGGCGGTGCTCGTGGTCAAACCACAGCACGACCGCCGTGATCATAATGTGGTGGCCGGACCACCGCCATTGTGAGTCTGGTGGGCTAGTGACCACCAAACTGATAATGGGGTCCTAAGTGTATGCAATGTTTTTTAATCTCATTGCCAGAGCAGTTAAAGCTACCTGGGCCGTAGAAGGCATGGCTAGAAATCTTATGATTAGTTTTACTGAAGGGAATGCACATGTGAAGCATCACATTTTATCAACGGAATCAATGGATTTATGTGATCTGTTAAACATGATCGCAACTTACTACCACACCTCGAGGATCTTGAAAATCGTTCCTGATGGTATAAGATCATCATTAGAAGAGGCCCACTACATGCAGAGTTCAGGAATTTTGAAACATACTTTATGAGGCTATTCATGTTTGTGAAATCCTAACTAACTGAAAGCAACATCATCCTGGACCAAACACACAAAGCAGCTACCCAATATGCAGGTCTAACGCACCAAGGGTCTCAGTTAAACAGTCTCTGACCTGCGCCACTTATAAGATACAGCGTATTTCTGACCTCTTCCCCTGCGCTAGTGCGCAAAATGCTACCTAGTGCCAATGCAGGCACACTTGCAGCTTGTTGCAAGGATGTCTGCGTTGCAGGAATGATTGATTTTGTGCAGAAAGTGATAACTTCCTGCACAAAAACAATCACAATAGGTGTTTAAAATAGGGAGAAATAAAGACATTTCTCTCTGTTGTGTCATTCTTACACCACCCCTGAGATGGCGTAGGTATCTGACACATTCCCAGACTTGTAAATCTTGGAATGTGTCAGAATCCTTCCAATTCCTTGGGTGTTGCTTGGGAACACCTCAAGCGACAGCCATGGACTGCCCATTTCACGCAGTGTTATGCGTGAAAGGGTCCACATTTACAATGCCATGAAAAGCCATGCAAGGTAGCCTTGTAATTGTGGGCTGGCACACTGTGCCACTTGAGCATAAAAAAAATGAAGCTCTGGTGGTGAAATGTGCCACTACTGCCTCGTAAATGAGGCCCTTAATACCTTAAGCTGCATGCATTATTTCTGACAAAAGGAGATCATTATGATGGCAGCACAAGCATCAAGTTAAATTCCTGCTGAGGGTCTCAGCACTTACATATATCAAGATTTTTCTGTTATTTTCCTTTGGCAGAGAAGATAATTCAAGCCAATCAAATTTTTTTAGAAACATAGATGTTAAATACTGGTGAGGAAATCCCTTTAGAATCATTTTTTTAAAGGAGTGGTCTCATCACCAAGTCTGTCGGAGTCACAGAAAATACAGAGATTGGAAAATACAGAGCTGTTGTGTAGCCATTTTAGTTATAGCTCCATACATCTTATTTTAGCAAACTAGGCCTGCCGACGTGCACTTTAACCTAGATATATTTTATTCAGCTTTGTTTATTATTTTAACAATTGCCATATTTGCAGTCTTGTTTTATTTCCCTCTATCTAGCTGTTCTTTGCATAGGTCAGCACGGCGTTCTTAGCCAAGACATTTCTTTCACTCCGTGCTTTTCTCAAGGCTGCAGTAAGATAGGTTGCCGGTAAAGGTGGTAACTCTTTGTCTCTGGTGTTCATAGAAACATACACACTCTTACGTAGGGATCCTTTCTTAGAACATCAGCTGTTTTATTATAAAAGCACCTCTCTGTCCCATACGCATTAGAGGGAGATTCCAGCCAGATGACGACGACGATATGCAGATTGATGAACGCTTTGCTACAGCAGCTTATGCAGGCTACAGGCCTCATGCTCAGGTCTGAGGGATGATGTCTTCCCAGGGGAACCTGAAGGGCAGAACTAGAGCTTAACATGCTAGGTAGGAATTATTTGAATGCTTTTAGTGACAATATGATAGCATTATTTTTATGCTTCACTCCTTGTCACAATTTTAATCATGTCATGCTTCTTGGTTATTGCAGTACATGCTTTATTATCTAAGATTCAGTTGCTTCATTAAAACCTTATTGAAACGTACGCTGCCTCTGATTGTCCTTGTATATGTGAGACTAATGTAAAAGAGAGAAACAGATGCAATCTGAGTGACCACGATTTCCCTGAAGAGTCAATTGTGTCATGCGCTTGGCTGCCCAATCATCCCTGCTCTTGGGTGGAGATGAGGCACTGCTAGTTAGCTGGAGCAAAACCCGGATTAGGCCAACATGTGTCACCTGTAGTGGGTTAGACTCAGTCCCCCACAGTGCAAGTGATTCTGCCTCTCAAATCCAGTAGTCTCGTTAGAATAATGAGAGCCTACCCGACAGAGCAAGACTCATGATCTTCACCACCAGAGACACAATTTGCAGCCCACAATGGGACCAAAACCTCTAAATGGCAGACTGCTCAACACAGGAGGAATAAGACCAGTCCCACAATGTATATCATCACACTCGGAGAGAAGAGCTGTGATCTAAGATTTTCGGCACACAAGCTCCCTCCAATGATGCAAAAGGTATAAAGAGTCTGGCAGAATGAGTGGAAAGGAACGAGATGTAGAGATAGTTGTAGATCTTAACAGACGGCTCTACTTCTTAGCCCGACCGTGGTGGAGTATACATTTACAGAAGCATCCATATATGCACCCAATGAGGGACTCATTGTATTATTCTAGTATATGAATCTATTAATAGGTGGGGTTTGTAAGGCCGTCATAATAAAAAGGATCAATCCGCTTTGAGATCAGGTCACACAAATGCACTCTCACATGGGAGTAAACTTTGGCTGAAGGATATTGGATTCCATGCCCATGCACATCACAGCGGGATTTCCCATTTTTCTCAACGGTTGAGTGAACACATCATGCAAAACTAGACTTTTTTGGGGCCAACATAGAAGTCAGTGTTTGACCATGCTCTAGTGGCCATAGTTCTTTAGGTGATTATGGCTATGATGACAGAAAGAAGAAGAAGATTGCATGAAAACCTATTGCTTAATAAGTATATTTAACAGATTTCAGAAGCCATAGAGATGGTTACAAAGAGAATGGCAAGGAAGGATACATACCCAATGGCATTTGATCTTCCTATCAGCTAAGCTTGATAGGAACAGGAAGAAACAGACAGTTGTACTTGTGGCTGTAAGTGTGTGCAAACAAGACATATCTGGTGTCAATTTGAAGAATCTTTCTTGCAACTTATGCAGCTGGATACAGAAAGAGAACAGTACTCCCTCTGGGTGAAGCAGCCTTACTATGGAACTAAAAGTGGGAACTCCGCTCCTCCTCCAAAATCTAGGCTCAAACAAAATGAGAAAGTGTCTTATCAGTTAAGTCTAACACTGGGGCACTGTCTATAAAGGATACAGAAATTAGACAGTTATTCAGCGATTATTATAAAGTTCTGTATGTGGCTGAAACTGTAAGGGAAAGTGTTGAGACAGAACACATTGGTGATGCAACCCTCATACGCTTAACCAAGACCTAGGTAGCTATGTTGGACATGCGTATGGCACTAATGGAAGTGATAGTGGGCATTTCTAAATTACAACCACAGAAAATTAGAGCTTAAGTAGAAATGAAGGAGATCACACTGGATAAAGAAGACCAAGATCAGTGTATATGCAGATGATGTGCTGTTGGCACAGTCTGATCTGGTGCTCTCATTGAACCCCTTTTAGACTGAGCTAGAAAAATTTGGTCTCGCCTCAGGATTAAAAATTAGGTTTCAGAAATCTCAGCTCAACTTTTGAACCTATTTGCTAGGTTCAATCTGGGGACTTACACATGGTCTAAAAATGTTATTGGCCTGGGCAGAGATATATATCTTGGGGTCAAAATATTAGTTTTACTGGATGACAAGCACACATAAATTATAATGAGCTTGAGTGATCCTTCAGATTAGTTTTTCAGCAGTAACATACAGGGGGCTTCTCTTAGTTTGTGAGGATTGGTGCCATGAAAATGACAACTTTCCCTAGATTCTTATATTTAGAAAATACTCTATCCCTCCAACTACTGTAAGGAATGTCCTTGAAGAAATCCATTGTTTACTAAATCATTTCATATGGAGAAACGAGAAAACAAGCCTAGCTAGGCACACAATGTTCAAGCAGACAACAGAGGGGGATTGGGTGTCCCTCATATTACAGATTCACCACCATGCAGAAAAACTGTAGTATATGGTCAAGTGAAACAGGAAAGAGAGTGAAAACATGTGAGGTTTTCATGGATCAAATGATTGCCAGGGACCACACATAGAAGGTCACCTGGCTGCTCAAAAAATATAGATCATGGATTTTGTACTCTTTCCTTGTTGCAATGCTACTTAAGTCTCTTGGGACTTGGCAGTGATTAGCAAAGGACTTTCTTCCTATCAGTCCTCCTGACCTTGTTCATAAACAACACAGATTGTTCACCTGGGATGGGTTGGGATGCAATATTTAGCCTGGCAGAAGGCTGGATGTAAAAGAGTGGGAGAAGTTTTGATTGTGAAGGACTCAAATCATTTGAGCAGATTAGGGGAAATTTTGGAGTGCCCAAAAATGAAAGGCCATGATATCTACAGATGAGACACTGGGTCACTCATAGATGCGGTGATAAAGCTGGCAAAGAGAACATTGCCATCATATGAAATATGGCTTCTGGTCAAGCCGTTAACGAACACATAATAAATGAGATTTATAAGTTCCTTATATAGGAATTTCACCATCTCAAAACAGCAGGCCAAAAAAGATAGGAATAATTCTGGGAAGTACACTGACATCCAAGGAATGGGGGAGATCCCCTTCAAATCTAAAACAAGCATGTCTAGGTCCATCTTGAGGAAAAGCTAATTAAAATTACTACTTACTGGTGACAGTCGCTGGAGGGTTATTCTGGAGGAAAAATGGGATCCGAGATCCATTTCCATCTGTTGTAGCATTGCTTCAAACATCAGAGATATTGGAGGGAAATTGTAGATGACATTTATCTGATGTACACCATTACACTGATCTCTGGTAAAGGTCATATGAGGGGTGACTGACTGACTTTCATATTCCTTGAGATTCCAGAAAGGGCCATTTAATCAACTTGCTGGAATGTGCTGCCAAGCGTGAGATTCCAGGACTGTGGAGGTAAGGAAGCTATAGGGCAAGGCTATACTAATTATGTGAAGATATGGGTAAGAAAAATGTTGACTGGCAGGGGTAAACAGTTTGGTCTATTATGAAAAACACATTTGCCCTTGCTAAAGTCCAAATTTAGAAAAGTCACCTGCCCAAAGTAGTTGCACATATCCTAATTGATAAAAGGATAACGATTCACATGCATAATAGCTTTTAATAGAAAGCAGACATGAGCAAACAATTGAGAAATGATTTATGTATGTGGGGGGCATTAGATGTTGGTTATATTATTGCACTCATTCAGTTTGATTGATAATCTGTTTTATCTTGAAAGTGGCCACTGTGGTTTCTTCGACCAACAGTTAATGATATTCTTTAGTGTTTTGCTTAGACACACCGGTTGTAGGATGTAGGTGGGTATTTGTGTATTCTTATAAAACTAATATATAAAGTTGATCTAAAAATATGCAGTTATCAGGTGATATTATACCTTAGAATCAGTGAATTGAGATAATGATTTCAGACAAGCCAGACACAAGATTCCTCTAAGCCTCCTGTAGATATATATTAAAAAAGATAGGATTCAAGCTGGTCAAGTTGTTATTAATCATTAATTATTTTTGATTTGGGATTATTGAAGCACATACGTCAGTTACCCATGAACATTAGTAGGTAAGTGTGAATGCATCCCCAACCATACATTAATTTGAACTTCACTACACATACTGATTTTTATTCTTGCTGTTGCCAAATTATACAAGTTAATCAACATATTACACACTGTTTTATGGTATAGGTTCTTCCTCTAAGACCTGTAAGATACCTTAAGACTACTAATGTTATGGAAGGTATTCACAGATTAAGCACATTTAAATTCACAATAGAGAGGGACCCCTATTTTAGGAGTGATATCCTTCTAATCTTTCAATATGAATTCACTATTCAGGACTCAAGCTTTAATTAGACACACCTCCTTGTTTACATTTGATTGAATTAAATTGTGTTTGTCTTATGCCATCATTACCAATAATATCAATAAAAAATATGAAAAGAAAGCAGTTATCTACAATTTGCAAACCCAATCCTTCTTATTTATAAAGTCAGGAAAAATTCAGAGAATTTAGCTAACTTAACCCCTTAGGTTCAGAGGCTTTTCTACCCCTAGTGCTGATCCCTTTTATGAGATTTGGGGTATGCTGTACTGATGCCTATATAACTTTTTTCCACATAGGGAATACATGCCTCACACTCATCCTTTATTCCAATATCCTGAGGATTCAAACGTTGCCCATAGTTTGGTGATCCCCTTTAAGGGCACTGAGAAAGTAGCCAAATTATAGCTATTTTGTTTGGGGGGTGGAATGTGCTAGCTATTCTAGAAACCATGTGTCTTTTTTAAATAAATGCATCAATGAAAGACTTGCTGTTCTAGAATCACCATTTTCTCAGCTTTCAGGAACAAGCAGAGTTGTTTAAAAAATTGTATAACAGTTTTTGCATTTTTCAAAGAGGTAGTTCATGTCTCCTAACTAGTTTCCAACTGTAGTTCGTGGAACAAACAGTTGTGACGCCCGTCGGTGATCCCAAAAGCTATACACTCCTGTAAAGTAGACAAAATTCTGAATTAAGCAAGGGGTCATTTGTGTAGATCCCTCAACTTTTTCCAAAAGACACTACTTGTTTGGAAAAGATACACAAAATAGGTTAAAAAAATCAATAGGTGAGAACATTTTTATCTGTGATATTTTTGTCACAATGGGCGATTTACAAGAGCAATATACTGTCATGTCTGTTGTACACTTATGATTACACACCAGCATAGGGATTGTAGGTTTTTCATAAATATCTGATACTCAGAGCCAGCAACTAACCTGCAGTGCACAGTGATTTTCATTGTGTGCTTACAATGCAGTAATTCGGTCTAATTGTTGGAAATGGGTATGGATGAAACCTAGGTATTTCTGAAATGTGCATAGTGAGTTTAGAAACTGTGGTTATTTGTATACCACTGAATATTGTATGAGACATACTTTCATGTGGTTCAAGGTGCATTTTGCAAATGTGTTCTTTCTTGCACACAGTCAATTACATTTGGAACCCAAAATGCAGAGAAATCCAATAAGTGAAAACAAATAGAACTTGATTATTTACCAGGCCACTGATTAAGTAGCAGAGATGTTATAGTGTTTGGCCTGCAGCTGTGTAAATATTCACCTTGTAGTTCACTAAATAGCGGGAATTGTGCTCAACTTGGTCAGTAGCCATGTAAAAAGCAAATAAAATTCAATATTTCTCTGGCTGCTTAAACTTTGTCTTATTATACCTTATGCAGGTTTCAACAAACACATACCACCAGGTAGAACCAAACACAAGGAGTAAACACAATTGGTATCTACGTCTTTAAGCAAGGTAGGGTCCTGAAGTAATCTTATTCCATTCACAAAAAGTGGTTCCAAATTGCACACATACATTTTTGTAAATCGAATAGTATTTTGCAAACTAACCTATGTACTCTTAGGTCAGTTCACAAAATACTGAATTGCTAAGAGGTCGAAGAATACCTACCTTATAAATAGCAATTAGCAGGTGGAAATATAGGACCCTCTGTGATTGGCTGTAATAACAGGGATAGTGGCCTGGAAGGGACATCAGATCACCAAACTTTGACTGAATTCCAAAATGGATACCTTTAAAAAAAAAAAAAAAAAAAAAAAAGCAGCCCGCATTCCTTCAAGGAATGAGTACATTTTCCAAAACTGCAGTTGAAGAAGGCAGTGGTCTTTTGGTGGTCTTTTGGACTACTGCCTCATCCCCCTGTGGCCCATAACATGATTCCAAAAAAAAGGGATCATTAGTGACCCTTTCCTTTTGCAGATCAGTTACCACCTATAACCTGGAGTCAATACCTCATTAATGGATTGCAATTCAATGATAAACTATTTATAAATTGCTTTCTGAATTGGAAATAGGAAAGGAAAGCCCCTCCCAGCACACCTCCTATTTGCAAATTGGAAATGATCACAAAATTCCTTTTATGAGTCAGAAAAAATGTCTAACTCATAAAAAAGGCTTTTGTACATACTAATATGTATTTTTGTTGTCACACTTTTGTTGTAATTTTGTGACTTCAGGCCTGTTGGAAATTGGGTTATTAGTTCTGTAGCCAGCACACATAATAGTTCTTCAATTGTCCTCAGTGAAAACCAAACACCCCATTGTACAACCTGGCTCTTGCAGTGTAGTGATACAGAGCAATCAACGGTCTCATCAAGGGAGGTGGTGTGGTTAGGAATCTCCAATCACTGGCACACAATAATAACACTCACTAAATGATTGTCTAGTCAGTACTTTTTCCTTAGAATAGAAGAAGTACATTTGTTAAACACACACTGCTAAATACTATGCAGTAATTAAAGACCTCAAGGCAGGGTGTATGGTATTTAAAAGTGAGACGGGTAGAAAATTAATATTACCATGCCCCTGTAATGACAAGGCCTTGAAAGCTGTATTTACTGTAGAAGGTCTGGCTGTCCTATGTTGCAAACCTGAGTGCAGATTTCCATGCCAATACTGATGATGCAGGAAAGGGACCATCTAGAAAAATATGTGAACCATTTTTTTAACAGTTATTACTAATCCAATTCAATGGTGAAGTAGAATTTTTAATAAAAATAAGGAAAGTTAACTTCTAAAAAGTCACATTTTCCTGCCTGACCGTCATGTAAGCAAATTTACATTAATTCAAATGCAACTCCCAGTATGTGATTGTGAGAGAACAGGGCTGATTGCAGAGGCCCCATACATTTTTGCCTCCATTTTCCACTTTTTGCTGGTGTTTTCCTGACTCTGATGGTGCCCTGGGTACTGCTAACCAGTCCCAGGACATGTTCTCTGTGTAAAATCAGTATGCAAATTAGGCTAATTATAATTGGCTAAGTTAACCTACCTATAAGTCCCTAGTATATGGTAGGGCATGTAGGTTGAGGGACCCCAACATAGGTAGTGCACACATAGGTGCACTGCTGAGGTGCCCAGTGTCATTTTAAAGGCAGGCCTGCCTTGCTGGCTGCTTTTAAATAAAGGTATATGCAAATTCGACTTGGGAATTAAAAGTAGTTCCAAAGTCTTAAACTACCTTATTTTTACATATATGTCACCACTAAGTTGTGCCCTATGTGCCCCTAGGTCTGGGTGCCATGTATCTATAAGCAGGGACCTTACAAAAATAGTTTTATAAGCCCTGGTGAGGTAAAAACAGCCACATTTGTTTTTCCCGCATTGTAGTGAATGGCCTTCATTGGCTAGAATGGGGAGACTTTATTTTAATTGTAAAAGTCCCCTTAAGTAACAGATACCAGAAGTTTGGTATCAAAGTAATTGTTATAATAAATCTCACAACTTCCAGTTGTGGGATTTAATATAACTTGTTCAGGTAAAGAGTTTTAAACTTTACCTGAAAAGTTGCCAACTTCAGACATGCAGTGTTTTTGCTGCTGTGCTCTGATTGGCCAGCCTCTAGCAGCCTGGCCAGGCTGCTTGATGAGGTGTGAAGTGACCTGGTTTCACACAAAGAGATGTGCCTGTGGGAGGAAATCTCCCCCCAGCAGATGGTGAGGCAGGAAGAGGGAGTGCTGCCAAACTGGTCTTCAAAGGCAGAGAATGACATTTGGAGCAACCCAGCAACACCCCCACATCCTGCAAACCCAGACAATTAGGTGCCCCCTTGATTAGATTGGGAGAGGGCAGAAGAGGGGTGTGTTTAGGATTTTTAGCACACCAGTGGGTGGTCTCAGCCAGATATAACCTCCAAAAATCGCTTTCAGCCATGATGGATTTTTGAGGAATGTTGCTCCCTGGGATTGATTTTTGCCACACTTCCCAGGAAGTGGTCATCAGTGGGGGAGGGACCCTGACCCTGATTGGAGAACCAGGACCCCCCTGTTTTTCACCCAGGAGCAGGGATAAAACTGGCAGACCTGCACCCACATCTCAGTTCCCTACCAGATCCCTAACAGATTCCAACAAGGAAGAACTATAGGAGAAGAAGGACGGACCTGCTGGACCCCTGACCTGCCCCTGAGTGCAGGACTCTGAAGGAATGCACCAGCTGCACACTTGGGCTTCACCACAAGAGGGACTTTGCCTGGCTTCAACTGGTTCAAGGAGGGACTCCCTGTTTGCTGCAGGTGAAAAATTGCTAACCAGAGTCCCCTGCACCAACTCCTGAAGAAACCAACCATCTGACCACTGCCCAGTGGCCAAAAAGGAGTTTGCACCAGGTGCATTCTGAGAGTTGCAGTCCACACCCCCAAGAATCATTTTAGAGCTTCTGGGACCTTGGGGTGAGCTGTGGACCCCAAAGGAACCTTAAAGGAACATCTGGAAGAAGATCCAGAAATTTGGAGAAGATTGGAGAACTTTTGAAAAAAAGCTCCATAGAGGGACCGACCCGCCGTGGCAACTCTAGCCAGCTTGCCTCAACCGTGACCCGGCCTGACTTGCAAGTTCTTCCTGGTGAAGAAAATCTCCAAAAAAGAGACTAAGTCAGAAAGTAGGAAGTTGACAGGGACCTCCCAGCCAGCGTATCCGAGGAGGGCTCCAAGGACGTCGGATCAAGATCCAGGTTTGCACTGGTCGAAGGATTTTCACCTAGAAAAAAAAACTAAGCCCGAAGGTAAAAAATCTCCACTGAGGGTTCCCGAGATGCGTATCCGAGGAAGAGTTCCAGGAGGTCAGATTGGACTGGCAGGTTCGTCCCGCTGAAGAAAATCTTCAGAAAAACAACTAAGTCCGAAGGTAAACTTTTGACCGAGGCTCCATCGCGGTCGGCCTTAAACTTTGACTTTGCACCAGTCGAGGTGCGACCAGATGACCAGATTGGCGCTTTTTGTTTCTAGGCGCTAGAAAACAATATTTCTTTAAAAATTCATATCTCCGGTTCCCCTTATCTGATTTTATTCGTTTTTGTGTCATTTGAAAGATAAAAATATAATCTATTTTTAAAAATTGGTTTTGGATTTTTAAACTGTTTCCTGTGTTTTATTTAATTACTGTTTTGTGATATTTGAATGCTTTACACTCTGTCTCCTAAGTTAAGCCTTGTCGCTCGTTGCCAAGCTACCAAGGGTTGAGCTAGGTTTAATTTACTGAGACCTAACTGGACCTAAGTGGAGGTTACTGGCCTATTGCTAAGTGTAGGTACTTACCTGCCGTTACCAATAACCCATTTTCCAACAGTGCAAAACCCTGGAAGAGGTGTGAAAGATGTGTTAAATTTCTCCCAAGTGGTACACAATAGGCTGATCTGAATGGGTGGAGATGACTCCTCTGAGCTCAATACAATATGCAGGCTGGGATCTGTGAAAATTCTGGTAACACCACACAATGTCAAGTCTTGCCTAACAGGTCTGTTGAACTACATTTTACACTTTGGCACACTTGAAAGGGAGAAGACAAGAAGCCAAGTCAATTCTTGTGTATCCTCTGTCTGGTTGCTAAAGGTCCCTGCTTTTGTCCTACCAGATTTATGCTTCTGGATTTGTTGTGGGTACAATGCTTGCTTCAAAATGGATTTTAGTCTTCTGGAAGTGATTACTAAAGTGCATTCCCCTACACACCCACAACCGCCAGAACCCATGTTTCGCATGGCCAAAGAGTTTTGTCATCTTTAAAATGCCCTAAGACATGGAATTTTGGGCCACGGTAAACCAAACTGAAGCTCCTGAAAGACTGGCCCTCAATGAACCTTTGACCCATTGGGTAGGGAGTGCCCAGTAGTCCCCCACTCTCACTAGCTGGTGCCAGGAATTAATGTTTCACCCCAAGGCATGTGCACAGAAGCTTTTCTGGACCTGCGAAAGGACAGAAAAGAACTGAACCTTTTGTCTTTGAACTGAGAAGAGCCATGCTGAACTGGACCTAGTCTCCTTTGTACCCAGGTCAATGAAGTAGAATCAAATGGTCAGCTGCCTGACTTTCTGTGTAGCTACTAGGACCCAACAGCTGCAGGATGCCTTTTCTCTGGAGTGGTCAGCTGACCAGGAGTCCCGAACCCTAAGTGCTTCACCTGAAGACCTGAAATCTTTAGATAACTAGAGGATCTGCTGCAGAAACTCCGAAATGTTGAGACATAAAATGCGAATTCAGAAGGTAAAATCTTTGACCAGGATGAGCCTGCTTTGTGTATCTGACCTGAGCTATATCCTATCAGCCTGAAATTGCTGCTAAGTCTCAGTCTATTCCAAACAGATACTATCTTTGTCACTCAGCCAAAGATGCCAACTCCAGGGGTAATAAGTCTAAACTTCTGTTGACGATACAGGGACAAGACAAGCTCCAAGAGGCCTTGCCTATAATTACCTATCTGACAAGTTCCAGCTAAACCTGGCCTGGACCTTCTTGTTGGCCTCTGCTTGGGTTCTGACCCCCAAGTGCTATTCCTGAGATTCTGGAACCTGTGTTGGTCCAGGTTTGACTTCTACCCCTAAAACCTGGAACTTAAACACTTTTTGGCTTTAAAAACCAGGACAAACCTGCCAAGTCAATCTGGCCAAAGTGCATTTCCACTGGTTGAATATTTAGGTTTCTCTGCTTCGAGCTTTTCTATAGCAGCAAATCTAATTTAGCAGAAAATCGCAGAGAAGATGCGACTCGAATGATAATTTAATTGAAAAAAACAAGAGACAAGAGGTGTCTGGCAAAAACAGTAAACTGTTCTTTTAATTAAATATTACGGCTGGGAGAGCAGTTACAGCACCAGGGCCTCAGGACTGTCTTTCATAGAACATTGAAATGACCTATACTTTATACATTTCTCTGGTAGCAATAAAAACATATCCCTGGTGAAATACTCAAACTATTGACAAGGAGTTGAAGATTCAATTTCCAGATAGGAAATGCAGGTGGGCCTCAACCTGGAGTGGACACCATCTGGACCAGCAAGTATGTGTCCAGATGTCTGGCTTGAGGGGTGCATGGTCACTGTATGTGCTGAATGTTCTGTGTCCTGATTGCCTAAGTGTACCTAACTACATGTGACATCTATCTTTATGGTGTTTTGGGGAATGTATGGTCCCTAGGGCCATTTGTGTTTTACTGGAGGCAATCTCTGGGGGACCATTGAATGTTTGATCTGTGGGATCTGTGGGATCTGTGGGATCTGATCTAAGCGTGTGTGTTTGGCTGTCAGCTAAGTGTTACCTCACCTGTCAGCCATTAACCTTCATGCCTAGACTGTAGAGCCTGCCTGACCACGTACCTATGTGCTAGGGTTGACAGAGAGTTCATGATGGGGGAATCCAACAGGGGTGATGTGACTCTGCTTGTGAATGAAAATTCATTGTGTATAAAGGTGTCTTGTTTTGTGAATCTATTGATTGAATATTCATAAATATATATTGTAAAGCCTCCTTTGGCTGTAGCCAGCAGTCTTACTCCACTGGAGCAGTCTCAGCTTCAAAAAATTGCCTAAGTGTGAAAAAATAAATCTTGACAAACACACCTATCAAACTTATCTGGCCGATGGGGAAACTTCCTCAGGTATAAAATTTGAATTTACACAACATTGAACTTTCCCCCAAAAATCCAGCAGCTTCACTGAGGCTTCGTCCAATGGCTATCCAACCTCATTGAGCCCTCTTGGCTACAGCCTGCTTCCTTGGCCTTCTGAAGATTTTTGTGCTGTTGGAGAAGGCATTTCTGCCCTAAATAATGCAATTACACGAATAGGCATAATAGTGCCATTTTCAGTAAATTATGAGTAATTATGATGGTTATCATTGATCAGTGATCTGGTGGGGTGTTACATAAACGTTGGGAGACATTTTGTCAGAATGGATCAAGGCCAGCCTGCTGTGCCTGCAGGAGCTTGTGTGTTTGGACACTGAAAATGAGACCAACTGACCCGTTTGAGAATTCACAGTTTACTAGTGTGCAAATGAGAAGGCTGTGAAACCTGTAATTAGTGCAGACCATTCTGCATAAATTGGAATTCGAAACCGTGTAAAAATGGATTTGCACATCTTTCCTAAAACTGCATGTCACTCATAATTGGGCCTTAGGACCTGATTATAAGTGCCCTGTTGCGACTGCATCTCATTTATAAGTGGTGTGATGTTTATCACACCCGATAAACTGGATGCAATAAAGTTTGCATCCTTTGTTAAATTCTGGCAAATTGAATCTCAACAAAGTCAGAATAGATTATAATTATTGATTTGGATACATCTGAAGCAAACTTGCTATCTTTTTGGGTGTAATTATTACCACGTTCAACAAGGAACACTCATAATCAGGTCCAATGTCTGGCCTGGGGCAATAATCGGTTGAGAGAAATACCTCATATTGCATGTGGTATTGGTGCTTACTGTACGTATCAGATTTCAGACACATTTTTCTGTTATAATTTTCCTGTTTTTTTTTTCCTAGTGGAATTTTCCTCGGAGTCATTGTGAGGATGTCTTGATTACACATCAGGATAAATACCTTATGTTGTGAACACCACCCAGTTTGGAATTCTAATTCCTGCACAAAGCCTTTGTTTGCACAGGGGCCAGAGTCAACCGTGTAACACATAAAGACAGCTATTGTACGTACAGCATTGTGTTTCGAAGGTGCTGCAGCATATGCGGTAACAGAGTATGCTCTTTAACACAGTTCAATTCGGTCAAAACTTGCAAACAACTAAGCCAAGAATTGAGCAGGTGGTATCCCTAGAGTTACTAAATAGTACTGATAAAATGGAAAAGAATAGGCCTGATTACTATGGAGAATAGATCCGTGTTGACATACTGCTTTACAATATACCTAGAGGCATATTTATACTTTGTTTGCTTCAGATTTGCATAATTTTTTTTTTACGCAAATCCGGTGCAAACTTAACTCCATATTTATATTTTGACGCTAGACCCGTCTAGCAACAAACTATAGGAGTTAACGTCATTTTTTGCCTGAGGAAAACTACCTTGCGTCAATGAGATTATCCTCCTGTGCAAAAATCACGCACGGGAGGACGAGGGCCTTAAATAATGGTGCTAAGCCTGTTTAGCACCATTATTTAACACCTGGGTCAGGGCAGGTATTAGGGGACCTGTGGGCCATTTTCCATTGTCAGAGGCCATGGAAACAGCCCACATGTGCCCTTCCTTGCACACAGGGACACCCCACCCACACCTGGAGGACACCTAAGGATGGGGGGACCCACCCCAATTATGTCCAGGTAAGAATTTTTTTTTTTTTAAGTGCCATGGGGGGTCTAACTTGGCCCCCCCTACATGGCACTGTGCCCAGTGACCATGCCTAGGGGACATAAGTACCGTAGCATGGCCATTGGGTAGGGGGGCATGACTCCTGCCTTTACTAAGACAGGAGTCATGTCCATGGGGGTTGTGCATCAAAAAATGACGCTTGTCACACAATCTCCTGTTTCCCCTACACCTCCCCCTGCCGGTTAGCGTCATTTATTTTGACGCTAATCGGGCTTTACCGCCGGCTAGTGTCATTCCTTAAATATGATGCCAGCTGGCGTCCAGGAATGGTGATAGCTGGCGGTAAACTTTTTGAGGCAAACCTGCACTTACCTGGTGTCAGGTATCAGTAATTTTCAATTTACATTGAATTTATAAGCAACTGTTGTGCTCATCTCTCAATTAGACTGTAATAAGTGCTGTTGTTGTCAAAGAAGTTCCAGCACAGGCTCAAATTTAGCACTCCTGATAGGTTAGCACAAAAAGCCAGGCTTAACTTAAAGGCAATGTATAGAGTATTTAGGCAGCACACAAACAGGATTAGACTAAAATTACAACACAAGAACAAATCAAAATCCATTTAGATACATAAAATACATTTTTAGTAAATACAGTGATACTAGAACAACAAACAATTAATGAGTATAATCAGAAATACTGAATGTTGAAGGGTCAGATTGAATTAGCACCAAGGAGCAGAAAGCTCCAATTGTGGGTATCTGGTTAAGCTCAACCTGGACAAAGTCACAAGTTTGAGCTAAATGTGACAGAATAAAGACCAGGACCGAGTTTGACCCACTGGGAATGGTACCTTATGTCCTTGGTGCAAGGTTTGTACGACAATGCTTTAAGAGGCTTTGCTTCATACAATGTCAGTTCTGGTACAGCAAGCCTTTGTGGATCTTTGCATCGCTCTGCATCACAATCATGCACAAAGCTGTTGAAGGCTTTGCCTCACTTCATGCTGGAGTTGATGGAACCTTTAGTTAGGGAAGGTGGAGTTCTCTCTGATGCCAGGCAAGGGTCCAGGATCAGAGGACAGACCTCTTGGGGATCAGAGACTCACCTTAGCAGATGCCAGCAGCAGGTTCAGGCAGGACCAGTTGCTGCAGGTCAGCTGGGTAGTTGTAGGGAGGACTCTGAAGCTTGTTGTGTCCCTGGAACTTACACAAGAGGTCAGTCAATGGACCCTTGGTGTCATTTTGGGTAAACTTGGATGAAGGCTAACAGGTCCAGTCTTCCTTCTCAAACAGTAAGGTAGTCTTAAAGTAATAAGGCAGGCTTCTGGCAGCAGGTCAGTCTGTCTTCTCTAATTTCCACAGGTCAGGAGTGTTCTGAATACTGGTTTGAAGGTCCACTATTTATACCTTCTGCCAGCCTTTGTGTAGCTGGACTTCCTATCTCACCCCCACATCTGGTTCTGGAAAGTCTCCTTCTCTGCCTCTCAAGACTTCAAACCATTTTGGCATGACAAAAGGCAGGCAGGCTGGAGTCAGATCACTTCATGGGTATAGGATGCATAGCTCTTCGATGTGTACGTGAGGCTGGGTACAGCTCCTGACCCCGACCATCCTATCAGGATGGCCCACTATATTTACACCTCAGCCACACTTGTGTTACTGTCTGGAACAACACACAAACTCAAACAGCTGAGCCATTCACAGTCATGTGACCCAGAATATGCAAAAGACACAAATGGTGGGGACAAGAAAATGGCAACTTTCTAAAAGTTGCATTTTCAGAACTGGGGTCTAAAATCTGACTTTACCATTGAAGGGGATTTTATATCACAACTGATTTGAGGTAAAATAATATATCTCTATGTGCTCCTAGTCCAAAGATAGCACTTTTTAAATGTAATAAGGAAACCCAGTGTTAGTCAGATGGAGTAATAGGTCTTTCAACACAGTGAAAAATCACTTTAGGAGTTTTCACTGCTAGACCATGCAAAACATAAACACATGCTGAACGCTATAAACACAATGCACCCTGCCCTATGAGCCTTTATGAGTATTAAAAAGGAAGGTTTAGGCC
The DNA here is from genome assembly GCF_031143425.1 of Pleurodeles waltl. Classification (NCBI taxonomy): domain Eukaryota; kingdom Metazoa; phylum Chordata; class Amphibia; order Caudata; family Salamandridae; genus Pleurodeles; species Pleurodeles waltl. Next base: position 294,838,563 of record NC_090445.1, on the reverse strand, counting down.
TGGCTGAAGGTTTATTCTGACAGGTTGAAAAGGAAGTTTAAAACAGCACTACAGGCTGCAGTGGCAGGCCTGAGATGTTCTAAAATATTACTTTAGTGGGTGTCACAATAAGGGCTGCTGGCTCACTAGTAGCAATTAATATACAGGCCTTAAATACCTGTATGCTGGGAGATTTGACTTATGTCATTCCAGGGCTGCGCTGCATAGTTATGGATTTGCCACATTTGCCGCATAATCCATCAACTGCTGTATAATCTCTAGACTTTAAAAAAACAACAATTGTTTCTAGCTCAAATGATCATAGGTTACTAAAAACGTGACAGCGTGGTTTTCTGTGCAGTGAAATGCTCTTTGCAAAGATTAAATGGTTATGTTTCAGTGGCTTTTTAATGTATTTCATTCTTAGACTGGTACTAATGAGGTGTAATATTTGCCCAGACAGTATTACCACATGGAGAAAAATAAAATAATGATATAATAGTATCAATAAATGTGAAGCATTATGCTGCCTAATTTGTATTGTCTTGGTGCAAAATCTCTAGAACCCTGCTGCATAATTTGATGTTCCTCTTTCATATAATTCCAGTGGCCCTGTAGTACCATTTCAACTCATAAGTAAATCAATTGTACCAATCAGGTATGCCACTTGTGCCATGTCACAGGGGAAAGCACAAGCACTTTATCTCTGGTAAGCAGGGAAAAAGTACACAGATTCCTAAAGCCAACAAAAAAAGGATTCAGGAAAGTAAGGGAGTGAAGGTAAAACATTTGTGGTGACCCTGCATTGAGGGCTAGCTCGAACAATTTTGAACTTGAAAAGACATGCTGTATAACTGTTTTGCAAGGTATGGAAGTCTGCATGGATTTCAGTTTGCTACAGGCAATGTTTATTGTAATATCTGGGAAATCAACAGCAACAATTGAACCAGCAGACCACAAAACAGGCCCACAAATAGCCAAAAAAACACCCCACACACTGACCTGCCTGTCCAATCCATGCACGGTTGCACTTTAGGAAAGTCGAACCCTGGTGCATGTATTAAATAACCAAGGGGGTCATTCTGACCCTGGCGGTCAGTGTTAAAGTGGCGGCCAACCCGCCAACAGGCTGGCGGTCCAAAAAAAGGTATTCTGACCCTGGCGGGAACCGCCAACACAGGCTGCCGCTTTAACACTCCGACCGCCACGGCGGCACAAATAAACAGCGCGGCGGTCACCGCCAACAACCAGGCGGCAGACAATGTACCGCCCACCCTATCACAACTCACCAATCCGCCACCTTTTCCGGGGCGGGAGCCCCACCGATAAAAACACGGCGGAAACAGACATTTCCAATGGAAAACGCTCACCTCGACACACTCCACGCGGAATCGGGACAGCATGGAAATGGAACTCCACATCCTCCCAGCCATTGCCTTCCTGCTCTTCTTCCAGGATCACGAACGTCGCCGCAGACGACAACGGTGAGTACTGCACCTACGACACAGGGGAGGGGGAAGGAGGAAAGGTTACGGGCACACACATACGCCACACACCCAGCCCCACCCTCACCCCCACCGAAATACCTACACACCAATGCAGATTGAAAAGTCAGAGTGACACCCCCAAACCCCCAAAACAAAAATGCAAAGACAAAAGGCAATGATTGTAAAAATAGAACTATATTATATCAATAATTAAGTATAGCGAACTTACCAATAAATAAAGAATTAATACACATCTAGAACTATATATATATACAAGTAGCAAAAGTCCGGCACAGTTTTGCAAAGTCCAAATGTCCGTGGGCCAATGTGCAGCAACACATGGGCAAAGCCCACACACGAGATCGAGTCCATTGGAGAGAACACTGCTGGGGCATCACAAAAATAAAATACTGGCACCTCAGGGGGTAGGGAAGGGGGGGCACCTCAGCCACATGAGTCCACGACGCCAGATCCACGAAGGGCCTCCATGCCCACTGTGCCATCCTGGGGAGTGCAAAGCCACAGTCTCTCAAGTCTCTACAGTGGGTGGATTGCCCACTGTGCCATCCTGGGGGGTGCAAAGCCATAGTCCATCAGGTGGATTACAGAGTCCACTGGTCATGGAGGAGGCATGGTGGGCAGAGTGCCTCGTGAAGCCCTGCCCGACACAGATGGGCCAGCGGTGCTTGACAGGAGGGCCCAGCGGAGCGGTGCTTGACAGGAGGGCCCAGCGGAGTGGTGCTTGACAGGAAGTGCCCAGCGGAGCGGTGCTTGACAGGAGGGCCCAGCGGAGCGGTGCTTGACAGGAGGGCCCAGCGGAGCGGTGCTTGACAGGAGGGCCCTGTTCAGCGGTGCCTGTCTTGGCGGGCCCTGTTCAGCGGTGCCTGTCTTGGCGGGGCCCTGTTCAGCAGTGCTTCTCACGGCGGGGCCCTGTTCAGCGGTGCTCCTCATGGCGGGGCCCTGTTCAGCGGTGCTCCTCACGGCGGGGCCCTGTACAGCGGTGCTCCTCACGGCGGGGCCCTGTTCAGCGGTGCTTCTCACGGCGGGGCCCTGTTCAGCGGTGCTCCTCACGGCGGGGCCCTGTTCAGCGGTGCTCCTCACGGCGGGGCCCTGTTCAGCGGTGCTTCTCACGGTGGGGCCCTGTTCAGCGGTGCTTCTCACGGCGGGGCCCTGTTCAGCGGTGCCTGTCTTGGCGGGGCCCTGTTCAGCGGTGCCTGTCTTGTGTTTCGAGTGAACCACACCTGGCCAATACTTCCTGCTCAGTCAGCATCGGACCTTTCCATTGCGGGGCCCTCCTGTGATGGGGTCCTGGGGCCCTGGGTCTCCTCCGATACCCCCGGAATGGGGCTGGTGGGGCCCTCATGGCCAGGTCGGCTGCTCCCTGCCTTCTGCGCTTTGCTGCCCTTGCCCTCCTTGGCAGACTCTCCGTGGCCCTTGGCTCCCTTACCCGATGTGGCAGGTGACGGTGCAAGGCTACCCTCCTTGGGGGCAGGCGTATCAGGCCTGTCGCGCCTGCCATTCAGCTTTTTGCTCCTCTTCCCAGGGGGGGGGGGCTGGCTGTGCCTTTGCTGCTGGCCGATGTCCCTGCACAAGGAAAGGGCGGACTCCAAAAACCAGCCACGACGTTCTTGGGAGTTGCTGGGCTGGTGGTGGCTGAGGTGTTCTTGGAACTCTTACGAGATGGAGGGGGTGGGTCAGGTGAGGAAAAGAGGCCCAGTTTATAGAGGATTAGTTTTTTAGGAGCCATGGGAAGGGTAGCTGGAGTGGGTATGGGAGTGGAGGAAGAGGATGTGGTTGTAGGAGAGTCAAGTCTGGTGTCTTTGGGTGCAGGTGCTTGGGCTGGAGGCTGACGTGAGGTGGATGGCTGTTGGTTGGGTGCCTGCCTGCGTTTGTGTGGTTTGGAAGTGGGGGTGACAGACACACTGGGAGAGGACACAGGGGACGTGTACATGGCAGTGGGGGTGGTGACTGCACGTGTGCGGACTGGTGTGGAGGGTGTGCTGGTGATGGGTGTACTGGCTGATGGTGGTGTGCATGCAGGTGTGAGTGTAGACGTCACAGGGAGGGAGGAGGGAGACGAGGAGGTGGGGGACACAGAGGAGGTAGGGGCTGTTGGCATGTCTGCATCTGTATGTTGCTTGTGTGAATGCTTGTGTGTTCTGTGGTGCTTATGTCTGGATGAGCTTCCCTTGGGTGTTGAGGTGTGTGCAGGCTGGTCTGTAGGTGTGGATGGGATAGGCAGAGGAACAGGGGAGTGGGACTGGGTGGAGGGAGTTAGAAGAGGGAGGCTGGAGACAGGGACAATCGCTGCCGTCAGTGCTGAGGCCAGAGCGTTGAACGATCGCTGATGGGCAGCCTGACCCGAATGAAGGCCCTCCAGGTATGCATTACTTTGATGCACCTCCCTCTCCACACCCTGGATGGCATTCAAAAGGGTAGACTGCCCAACAATGATGGTCCTCAGGAGGTCAATGACCTCCTCACTGAGGGCAGCAGGGGTGACTGGGGCAGGGCCTGAGGTGCCTGGGGCAAAGGAGATGGCCGCCTTCCTGGCCGTGCGGGCACGGGCCGAAGGCCGAGGGGCTGCTGGGAGGGCAGAGCTGGTGCGCTGGGTGGCGGCTGTACCTGTAGTATCGGTGGGCACGGATGTTGCCGCCACCGCAAGGGAGCTCCCATCCGAGGACGTGTCGGTGTCACTGACCTCTGCACGGGTCCCCGTGGTGGAGCCCCCCTCGCCCTCCGTCTCACTGGTCATGTCGGAGTCCGTTGCATGGCCCTCCGGGGTCATGTGAGATGCAGCTCCCTCTTGCGCCGATGCCACTTCTCCTCCGTCTGATGATGCTAATGCACACATTCACCGAAAAACAAAGAAAATGGGGGGGGATGGAGAAATAAAGACAAGTTGAGTGCATGCATTGGGGACACCGTTGGCGGAGAGGACAGACACAGAAGCCCCCTGCACTACGCTGCGCACTTGGGGTACACTACTCATTCCCTGGGACATGCCCTACAAGCCTATGGGCGACAACTGCCCACACAGAATACACAGGTCCATGAATAGCGTTACTAGGCACCCTACAGAGGTGGGGGGCAGGGGCACAGGACCATACCTCACGGAGGGGCCTAGCCTACAGAAATCGCCCTGGCCTAGGGATACCCACAGCCCTCCTCCCCCACCCAGGCACCTCCACTGCGCGCAAATTTAGCTGAATGTGCTGGTACTCACCCCCTTGTGTCTGCTGTGATGTCCTCAAGCGCCCATCTAAATCGGGGTAGGCCACCGCCAGGATCCGGGACATCAGGGGGGTCAAGGTACGACTGGCACCCCTCCTAGGTTGAGAGGCCATCCCCAGCAGAGCCTCGGCGGTCTTCCTGCTCCAGCGGCGGATGTCCTCCCACCTCTTACGGCAGTGGGTGCCCCGTCTGTTGTGGACCCCCAGGGCCCGGACGTCCTTGGCGATGGCACGCCAAATATCGATCTTTTGATGGGCGCTGACCTATGTGACATGTACAGGGGGGGAAAGAAACATCATCACTTTTCTGCATGCTCGATGTGAGTGGCCCCCCCTCCCCAAACTTGCCATGTGGCACATGCTCTCATCTGTCGTGCCATGCATTCGTAATTCGCTCCCCTCCCCTCCATCGTACATCCACCCCACTCATCACAGGCATTGCCCACTATGCATTGGCCCCCGTGTACTCACTTGTTGGTCTGGAGGACCGTAGAGTAGCGCATACTGGGGGAGGACCCCGTCCAAGAGCTTCTCCAACTCTTCGGAACTGAAGGCGGGGGCCCTTTCCCCAGTCGCAGCAGCCATTGTCACTTCCAGACCGAGGTCACAGCAGCACTTGCAGTATAGGTCCTCTCCTGTGGATGGTCAGGTCTCGTGTGATTAAGCAGAGAGAAAATGGCGGTCAAGCCCGCGGCGGTGCGTACCGCGGCGGTGCGTACCGCGGCGGTGCGTACCGCGACCGCCGGCGCACATCGTCATTGGCTCCTGAAACCCATAGGGTTCAATGTTAACCAATGCTGCTTTGCGCCGCGGTCTTCGACCGCCTACCGCCACGGCGTGCCACGCCAGCGCAATGACCTTACTTCACATTGTCACACTTCACAGGTCAGGCAGCCGCCATTTCAAGGGCCCACATGGCTTAATTCCTACTGCGTCACACATGGCTAGGCCTTGCATCGACACTCATACAAGCTATTCAATCCAGAGAGATTTGTGTACTGTGCAGGCTGTGGGAACTTACCTGTGGGTTGATTGACTCTGTGCTCCATGTTGTCCTTCCTAGGCACCGTCCGCTGGGACTTGCGAGGAGACGGAGGAATGTTCCCGTGTACAGACCGCTGGTGGACCTGTCGACAATGGAAGAACGACATGTCATACTCACCTACAGACTCAACACTGCCACTATACAGGAACTGTGTGCCCAGCTGGAGCCAGACCTGATGTCACCCATCCACCAACCCACAGGGATTCCGCCTCTAGTGCAGGTGCTGTCAGTACTCCATTTTTTGGCTAGTGGATCATTTCAAACTACAGAGGCCATTTCATCTGGGATGTCTCAGCCTATGTTTTCAAGGGTGTTGTCCAGAGTGTTGTCTGCCCTGATGAAATACATGCGGAGCTACATCATTTTCCCTGAGGTGGGTGACTTGCCTACAGTGAAGGGTGATTTCTATGCCCTTGGACACATTCCCAATATCATTGGTGCCATTGATGGTACCCATGTGGCTTTGGTCCCCCCAAAAGACAATGAACAGGTGTACAGGAACCGGAAAAGTTATCATTCCATGAATGTCCAGGTGGTCTGTTTGGCTGACCAGTACATCTCCCATGTAAATGCCAAGTTCCCAGGGTCAGTGCATGACGCGTACGTCATGCGAAATAGCAGCATCCCTTATGTGATGGAACAGCTACAGAGACAGCGTGTGTGGCTAATTGGTGACTCTGGTTACCCCAACCTGCCTTGGCTATTGACCCCAGTGAGGAATCCCAGGACAAGGGCAGAGGAACGGTACAATGAGGCCCATGGGCGTACTAGGAGGATTATAGAAAGAACCTTCGGCCTCCTGAAGGCCAGGTTTAGGTGCCTGCATATGACAGGTGGATCCCTAATGTACTCACCAAAGAAGGTGTGTCATATCATCGTGGCCTGCTGCATGCTTCACAACCTGGCTTTGCGACGCCAGGTGCCTTTCCTGCAGGAGGATGGTCCAGATGGTGGTGTTGTGGCCGCTGTGGAGCCTGTGGAGAGTGAAGAGGAGGAAGACGAAGAGGACGACACAGACAACAGGGACAGAGTGATACTGCAGTATTTCCAGTAATACACACAGGTAAGAATCTACTCCTGCATTTTATTATATCTGTAACAGTACTGGCTCTCTACTGTCTGACCTTTCACCCCAATGTATGGTAACTTAGTTGTGAATTTGCCTTCCTATTTCAGTGATGTGGTCCCCACGGAGTGCCCTCTGGTTTATTTCCCCATGGACTACCGCTGTGTGACACTGGTATGTTGTCATCACAATGTATTTGGACATTTTTGGTTGGTTATATCGAATACATTTGGTTTAAAAAATAAATAGCAGACTCCAGATGGTTTTTGTGCAATATTTGTGTTTATTGAAGTGCAAAAATTGGGGTATAATTCAAAAAGGGTGATGGTGGAGGCATGTCCATGGCAGAGTCCAGACTCACGTTCGCACAGGTGCATTGTCCATATGCCTGTGGAAGGAGGAGCAGGGGCAGTTCAAGGTTGGACAGGGTGAACAACTGGGACAGTGGGATGACATCCAGGGGGATCCATGCATGGCGGGGGTCTTGACATCCTACTCTGTCTTCTTCCTCGATCTCAGGCCTTTCTTGCGGGGTGGTTCATGTTCTGCAGGGGGTGGGGTCCGGGTGGGCCGTTGCTGTTGTGTCGGGGCCTCCTGACCACTAGCGCCGGCGGAGGTGGTGGGCTGTTCTTCCTCCATGCTAGTGGCAGGGGCCCTTTGGGGGGCCACATGGTCCCGCAATGTGGTGACAATCTGGTTGAGTGCCACCACGATTGTACCCATTGCGGAACTGATGCTGCGCAGTTCTTCGCGGAACCCCATGTACTGGCCCTCCTGCATGGCCTGGATCTCCTGGAACCTGGCCAGGACCTTCGCCATCGTCTCTTGGGAGTGGTGGTACGCTCCCATGATGGTGGTGAGGGCCTCTTGGACAGTGGGTTCCCTAGGCCTGTCCTCCCTCTGTCGCACAGCAGCCCTCCCAGTTCCCCTTTGTTACTGGGCCTCTGTCCCCTGGACGGTGTGCCCACTACCACTGCCCCCAGGTCCCTGTTGTTGTTGGGGTGGTGGGTTGCCCTGGGTGCCCTGTAGTGGTAGACACACCGCTGCTTGACCTGTCCTGGAGACAGAGGCATGGGCCCGCTGGGTGGGTGCTGTGCTGGGGTTTCCAGAGGGGGGTAGGTCTGCTGGGGCCTGTGGCTGCCTGAGGGGAACCGACTGTCTAGAGGTCCCCGATGGTCCGGGCTGGTCATCAGGTTCTAGGTCGACAGAGCTGCTGTGATCACCGGGGGCCTGTTCTGGGGGTGGGATGGACATTTCTGGACCCTCCGGGCCGGTGTCTTGGCGTTCGGGCCCTGCAGGGGTAAAAGAGTATGGTTATTGCTTCTGTGTGTGCCATGGCGTGCGAATTGTGGGTGCCCTTGTCCCCCAGTGCTGGCATTCCCTTGTGGGAGGAGTTGTGAGGGTGGTTTTGGGGGGGGGATGGGTATGTGCAGTGGTCATGCTTAGGTGATGGGTGTCCATGGTTTGTGTTGGCATTCAGGGGTTGGTGTTGGTTTGGGTGGGTTGTGCTGGTGAGACATTAGCAGGGAAGATATGTGCTGGGGGGTTGGGGGTGAGGGTGGAGGTGTGGGTTGGCATGCTGGTGGTTGGGGGGGGTGAAGTAGTTGAGATTAGACTTACCAGAGTCCATTCCTCCGCCTACTCCAGCGAGGCCCTCAGGATGCAGGATGTTCAAGACCTCTTGCTCCCATGCTGTGAATTCGGGTGGAGTGGGTGGGGGTCCGCCGCCAGTCTTCTGCACAGCGATGTTGTGTCTTGACACCATCGCCCGCACCTTCCCCCGTAGGTCGTTCCAGCGCTTTCGGATGTCTTCCCGATTTCTGGGATGCTGTCCCACAGCGTTGACCCTGTCGACGATCCTTTGCCATAGCTCCGCCTTCCTGGCTATTGTGGTGTGCTGCACCTGTGTGCCGAAGAGCTGGGGCTCTACCTTAATTATTTCCTCCACCATGACCCTGAGTTCTTGGTCCGAGAACCTGGGGTGTCTTTGGGGTGCCATGGGGTGGTGTGGATGAGGTGTGCGGTGGTGTTTGTGGTGATGAGTGTAGTGGTGTGTGGTGTTTTGTGCGTAGATGTAGTGTGGGGGATGATGTTGGGTTCCTGTGTGTGTTGTGGTTTGCGTTCCCTGTGCTCTCTCTCTGTGTATTGCGCCTTGTCTCTGAATTTCGATTTGTGGGGGTTTGTGGGTGATGTGGGTGTGTGTTTTATATCGTATTGATTGTGTGGGAGTGGTGTTTGTATGTGTATCAGGTGTGTGTATTTTGAATTATCCAATGTGGCTGTGTTTTGTAAAGGTGTGTGTATTTTGACCGCGGCGGTGTGTACCGCCAATGGGATACCGCGGTTGAAAGACCGCCGCGTGGATTGGTGGGTCGTAATGGCATGGGCGTATTTCTGTTGGCGTGACGGTGGAGGTTTGGTCATCTCCAGTTTATCGCTGACCGCTGATGTGGCGGCCTTCAGTGGAGGTCGGGTTTTTGGCGGTTTGGCAGTTGTGGGTCAGAATGACCCTGGCGGGTTACCGCGGCCGCGGCGGTGTTATGGCGGTCTTCTGACCGGCGGTAACTGCCTTTTACCGCCAGGGTCAGAATGACCCCCCATGTCTAAAAAACAAAGAATAGGATCTGATATTGAATCAACAGGTAAACTAGTAATTTTTGTGGATGGATAGATATTCACACATTTTCACTATTCATTTTTACACTGAGCACGTGGTTGATGCAATCATCTTTCTTAGCTTCTGTTCCTTCTGTGAAACTGTGCTGGTCCTTTTGTTCCCGGCTCCACTCTCCTTGGTGATCTGTTATGAATTATAGTTAGCTAATAAAAAGCAGGCCTTAGCTGTGAATTTTCAATGCAACTAACATGGATATACAACTAGGTGGAAGCAAATATTGTGTTTTCTGTCCTTAGCAACTATTTGGTTCTAGTTATGAGGTGAGGCTGCAAACTAGAGAAGCTCTTCAAAATGCTTGCCCAGGGTCTTACTTTTAGCTTCTGCCAAGCCTACTCTAAAACATGTTTGGTCTCAGCTTCAGATAGCTTTGGATGGCTGCAACATACCTAATGTTTCCATTCTGTAACATTGACTTAGTGTGGGCTGTAAGTTAGTCACATGCTCATGATTGGAAGCTTTTTGTCTATCTTGAGCCTTGCTTCTTGATTTAATGGTTTTCCTAACTATACTTGTGTTGTCCTACCCAAAATTATTTTTGTCTCACAGTGCTCCGACTGGATGAGACTATGCGTTGACTACTAACCAGAGGGGAGTCTTATTTTCTTTTAGTTGCTGCACTCCATGTTATTTCATGTTTTCCTTGGGCTCTCCACTGTCTGCTTGTTCAGCCTAACACCCAAGTGAACCAGATGCCTTTCCATGCTCTCTATTTAGTACCCTCACCAACTCTTGTTTTGCTCCCTGTCCCCTTACATGACATTTGTATTTTTTTTAAAGTATCTGGAAGCTGCAAAGTGTCTCTGGGCTGCTTGCTTCCCTTTTTTGAGCTGTTGGTCACTACTTAGCCTTCTAATATGGCTGTCCTTGAGGCCCTGGGAGCCTTGGAAGTGACCCAGATAAGATGCTCCCCTAACTCTGAAAAGTTGGCACTTGGAAATATTTTGGACTTCTGGTACCCTCTGAACCATCATTGGGACGTTGGGGCAAAGCTGTGCAATTTCAATGCATGTTCCTCGTGTACAGCTTTAGGCTTGCCCCATGTAGGATTTTGAGCCCTATTAAAAAATAAGTTAGAAGGTAATTTTTTTTACTGGAATAAACCAGCTTGTTACATCTGGCCCAAACTCCATTGTGGTCAGCCTGAAATCATGCGTAGGGCCCAGCCTACCCCTTCCCATTCATGCTCAGTGCTTTTTGGCATTATTTTCAATTCAATTGTTAAAATGTCATACCTATGTGTAGTGTCTTTCCCAGCCAGGGTACCTGAGAATGAGTATGCCACACAGAGTTGAATATTACACATCTTTATTGTTCTGTATGTAACTGCAAACTCAGTATTCTAAACCAAGCTCTCATTGCATTCTTCTCTAACAACTATGGGTGTCATTACGGGGCTGGGCAGTGCAGGGTCTCCCATGCAGAGCCCCATTGCGCATTTCTCTGCCCGAATTACGGGCAGTGAAATACGCAACTGGTGCTCTCGCACCCCACACACCACAACATTACCAACGGCTCAATTACGAGCCGGCGTCAATGTTGTGGTGAGTGTTCCAATGGGCCAGTGGGCAAAAATGCTGTTTTTGACAGCTGGCCCTTCAGAAAACTCCTAATATGGTGGGCAAAAGACCTCCAGTACTGGCGGGCTTTTGCCTGCAGTGGCTTCGACGGCCCTGTAAAAGGACCGCCAAAGTCGTAATGAGACCATATGTCACACTTTTACAGAGTCCATTTGGATCCAAAAGCATTCCATCATAATACACTGCACTATAGTTTCCCTTAATGTTTTTATTGTCATTTTGTTGTCATTTGTTACATTAACATTTACTATATTGCTCTAGTTCAATTAGGAATTTGTATTGCTTTGAGATTTGACTTTATTACTGTATGGGTGCTAAATAAACCAAATACTTTACTCATTGCCTTAAAATAGAGTTCTTAGCTCTGTGCCATCTACCAGGTGTTGACCATAGGTCAATTCAGAGGTTTAGGGATTAGTGTTATTAATCCTTGGGGGGATGATGGCAATTGAGAATCCGCTTTCTTACACAGTCACTGTTAGACTTCAAATATATTCCTGTCATTGCACGTAGGAGTCAGATTCTCAATGGAAGCAAACTAATCATTGTCACTATCATACTCTAAATGCCAGACACAAATCCGAAGTCTGAATTGTATTCGGCAGTGACAACTTGAGCTTGAACAAAGACAGTACCAGCCCTCCCTATATGGTCATAAACATATAAAACATACATTAACACAATGTATCCAATGGAAACATTTATGAGAAAGTCTTTAAAAAATCTGTGCCACACGTTATTCTTACATTGTAGCTTAAAAATGGGAAAGGGGTCTAAAACACCTAGGGTAAATCCATCATTTTCTCGAGTGGCATTTTTGTTTTTAGTGCATACAAAAACTGTGATACTAAGAATGAGGCTAATTCCTGCTGACATGAACTTAACACATGCCAAACTACCCCTTAAACAGATTTCAGCTTAAAATGCTTTGCTGTCAAAAAATAATGAGCCGTTGATGCTGCCTGCGTGGCCGCTTGCTTACACACAACCCCACTGAAGTATCTGAAATGAAGGATAGAGAACAATAAAGGTTACTGAGGTTTGTAGGAGGCTGGCCTGGTCTGTAGTGGGTACCAAAGGTACATACACCTTATACTAAGTCCAGTTATCCCTTATCAGTGAAGTGTAGTCAGTGTCAAGATGCCAGGCTGTCTAGAGGTAACTGTAGGCAGAGCAGCCAAGGCTGAACTAGGAGACATGCAAAGCTCTTACAATACCACTGTAGTCACACAGTACTCTCACACATGAAATACAATACTCAGTGTTACAAAAATAAAGGTATATTTCAGTGATACAATGCCAAAAATGCTTTGGAGACTATACTCCCATAGGAGGTAAGTAAATTACACAATATATACACTAGTAACCAAAAACAGATAACTACACAGTAGGAAAACAGTGCAAATAGTGAAAATCACAACAGGTTGCAGTGGGCCTAGGGGAAACACAAACCATGTACTAAAATAGTGGAATGCGAAGGTCGGTTTACCACGTAGGCAAGTCTAGTGTGAAGATGGGTGCTGGGAGTGTAAGAAAACACCAAAGGTAAGTAAAATACCCCAACCTAGAGCTCTGGAAAACAGGAGTAAAACACAGCAAGTTTCCTAAAAACCACTAGAAGTCATGATAGAAGATAATGCAAGAACCAGAAGAGACTGCAAGACATCAACAATGGATTCCTGGACTCGAAGACCTGTGGAAGAAGGAGACCAAATCCAAGAACAGATGAAGAGTCCAGGGAGAACAGGAGCACCTGCTAACCTGGATGAAGTTGCAAAAGAAGAGCCACCGGTGAGAAGACAAAGTCAGTATTGCACCAAAGAAGACAGATGTGCATTCCTGGTTGGTGCAGAAGATGTCCCACGCCGGATGGATGAATGCAGTCTGGTTTGCCTCACTGGATTCCACCAACAAGCCTAAGCTCATGCAAAACACGTGGTTGGTAGAAAATGGCCCTGCCCGAGATCAGGAGGGACCTGGTGGCCTCTACCCAGGAGGGGGAGACAGAGGGGTCTCTCAGCAACTCAGAGAGCCCTCAGAAGACCAGGCAGCATGCACAGGAGTCTCACAGCATGGGACAAAGGAAGTACAAATGGAGGCCCATGCAGCAGGACACAAAGGATTCCTGCACCCCCTGGAGAACCACTCAGGAGCTGTGCGTCACAGGATGGAGTGCTGGGGGCCTAAGCTGTGCTGTGCACGAAGAACTTCTTGGAAGGGCACACACAAGCATTGGCAACTGCAAGCCATGCGATGCATTGGGGTACCTTCTTGCCGGAGGAGGCAAGCTCTTACCTCCACAGAATTTGGACAGCTGGACTTTGAAACTGTTGGAGTAACTTTAGTCTACCACCCATGTTGCTGGATCCACACCTGTCATCTGGAGAGGCGACCCAAGCCACCAGTCATCGCTGCAGAGAGATGCCTGCTGAAGCAGGGAAGTGACTCCATCAGTCCACTGGAGATTCCTTCAGTTCTTCTGGTGCAGGCTGAATACAGGCAGTACTCAGAGGATGTACGACCTGGAAACTGTTGCAGTTGCTGGTGGGCACTGATGATACAATGTTGCACAAGTTGTTTTAATGTCTTTGTTGAAGTTTTGTAGAGTTCCTGGAGCAGTCAGCGGTTTATCCATCAGTAGAAGATGAAGTCAAGGATGCAGAGGATTCCTGCTGGAGTCTTGCAATCCAAATCTGAAGAAACACCCAGAGGAGAGACCCTAAATGGCCACTCAGATGCTCCCAGAGTACCCCACCACCTTGAAATCCAAGATGGCAAAACCAAGGGACACTCTGGAGGAGCTCTGGGCACCACCCCTGGGGTGGTGATAGACAGGGGAGTGGTCACTCCCCTTTCCTTTGTCCAGTTTTGCACCAGAGCAGGGACTGGGTGTCCCTGAACCAGTGTAGACAGGATTATGCAAGGAGGGCACCATCTGTTCCCTTCAAATAGTTTCCAGAGGCTCTGGGAGGCTACCCCTCCATGCCTGTATCACCTGTTTCTAAGGGGAGAGGGTGTAACACAACTCTCCCAAAGGAAATCCATTGTCCTCCCTTCCTGGGCTTGAGCTGCTCAAGCAACAGGAGGGCAGACACCTGCCTGTGAGGTGGCAGCAGCTGGGGCTGCATGGAAAACCTCAGAAGGTTGGTATTGCTGTACTGGGGGTCCACAGTAGGGCTCAAGAGCGCATGGGACTGTGCAACCAATACTGGAATCAGTATTGGGGTACAATTCCCATTTGTTAGACACCTTAAATGGCCATATTCAGGGTTACCATTGTGAAGCTGGACATAGGTATTGACCTATGTCCAGTGCACTTGTAAAGTGGCGTCCCCGCACTCACGAAAATGGGCCTGGACAATGTGGGAGCACCTCTGCTAGTGCAGGGGTGCCGTCACACACAGGTACTTTGCACCCAGCCTTCAGGGTTGGAAGGCCTGAAATATAGGTGACTTATAAGTGACCTGGTGCAGTGTAAATGGCTGTGAAATTGTGCATGCACTATTTCACACAGGCTGCAATAGCAGTCCTGTAGAAGCCTTTGTATGGGCTCCCTACGGGTGGCAAAAGAAATGCTGCAGCCCGTAGGGACCCGCTGGAACCCCAATGCCCTGGGTACCTAGGCACCATATACCAGGGACTTATAAGGGGTGACCAGTATGCCAATTTGGAGTGAAATGCTAGATTACCAGAATGCAGTGACATATTTGGGAACAGACAGAGCATAGGCACTGGGGTCCTGGTTAGCAGGACTCCAGTAACACAGTCAAGCATACTGACAAAAACAGTGAAAAATACTCACAAGTAGGCCGCAAACCATGAGCACTGGGGTCCTGGCTAGCAGGATCCCAGATAAACAGTCAAACCACACTGACAAACAGGCCAAAAATGGGGGTAACAATGCTAGAAAGAGGCTACTTTCTCAGAAGGTTGTACAGCTGCTAGGGACCAATATGTTATAATATTAAAGGGCTCGATGTATTAGCATTTACCCCAACTGCAAAGCCATTGCTTCACCAAGAGGCATACTCTGTGATGGTGAACACCAAACTGAAAATGATATTGAGTGTTGAAAAAGGGGTTTGTGGCTCATAGTGTCAATGTTTTTTTTACAAGACCGCAGTGTCTTTTCTTATTGTTTCTTTTGGTAGTATTTTCGACACAAGCAACAACAACTCCCCTGATCAACAGAGTAGTTATGCAACTCATAGTGCAATTAAGGTAATCCATAGCTAACTTCCTCCTTTCTTGCTGCTCAAGGTTATGAAAGTGCTGTGATTTATGGCATTTTTTTAAATTAAGGCAAGAGATAGTGCAAAATTGTTTGTTGATTTAGATAAGCTTAAGCAGAGCCACTGTGTGCTGTGTGTTACTCTGGTAACTGTTTTTCAATTCTCGTGCTCATTAGGGGCAGGGTTGCTACTTTGTTGTATGGAGGGACACTAGGGACTCTTGTAGTGCAGTCTCTTCACCTAAAGGTAAAGTTGCTATTTTGTGGCACTGGAGGGTGTGCATTAGAAGTACTGTGTCAATGTCATTTGCTGCTTTCTGCTGGCAAGATGTTTTTTTTTGCATAAATGTCTGTGAGCATTTCATTTCAACAATCATATGGTACAACACCTGGCCCTTCACACCAGTGCTTGGTGGTCTCATACCAGGACTCATGTCGTATTCTCTCTGTTTGTGTCAACTTCAGTCCTCCCTCAGGATCAGTAGGAAGATCTTTGTGTCCACCCCGACACCTCAAACTCTGAATGCTATCAGAGCACCGAGTATTTAGAGTGATCATGGGGGCAAGGGTATTGGAGTAGGAACAACTGGGACGGAAACCTGAAAAGGAAAATACATAAACATACTGTGCACCATGGATGGTTTGTATCATACATGAGTTGGACTTTTCTTCACTCCTAGGAAATGCAATATGAGT
This sequence comes from Pleurodeles waltl, assembly GCF_031143425.1. Taxonomy (NCBI): domain Eukaryota; kingdom Metazoa; phylum Chordata; class Amphibia; order Caudata; family Salamandridae; genus Pleurodeles; species Pleurodeles waltl. The sequence continues at coordinate 294,822,572 of NC_090445.1, read as the reverse complement.
TCCATAAGTAAAACTATGGGGGTCATTACAACATTGGCGGTAAAAGCAGCTTACCGCCGTGCAGAAGACCGCCAACACAATGCTGTGGCCGCGGAATTCCGCCACGGTCATTATGACCCATAACCCGGAATCTGCCAAAATCCAGACACCCACACAAGTCCGCCACACAAAAGGTCAGTGATAAACTGGCGAAAACAAAACCTCCACCATCACGCCAACAGGAATACGCCCACACTATCACGATCCATGAATCCACGCGGCGGTCTTTCAACCGCTGTATTCCATTGGCGGTACACACCGCTGCGCTCAAAATACACACACATTTACAAAACACAGCCACATTGGACGATTCCAAATACACACACCTGATACACATACACACACCACTCCCACACATCCAATACAATAAAAAACACACACCCACATCACCCACAAACCTCTACGACCAAAAATTGAGAACGAAGCAGAGAGAGAGAGAGAGACACTACAATCTACAAACAAGCATCCACAGGCACACAACACCATCACCCACATAACATCCACGCACCCCACACAACACACCACTAAATATCACCCCACATATCACAACACACACCACCCCACACATCAGCCACACCACCCTATGGCACGGCAGAGACACCCCAGGTTCTCTGAGGAGGAGCTCAGGGTCATGGTGGAGGAAATCATCTGGGTAGAGCCACAGCTATTCGGATCACAGGTGCAGCACACCTCCATAGCTAGGAAGATGGAGCTATGGCGAAGAATAGTGGACAGGGTCAACGCAGTGGGACAGCACCCAAGAAATAGGGATGACATCAGGAAGAGGTTGAACGACCTACAGGGGAAGGTGCGTTCTGTGGTCTCCAGACACCACGTTGCGGTACAGAGGACTGGCGGCGGACCCCCACCTCCTCCCCCACAACTAACAACATGGGAGGAGCAAGCCTTGGCGATTCTGCATCCTGAGGGTCTCGAAGGAGTAGCTGGAGGAATGGACTCTGGTAAGTAAAACTTTAACTACTATATCCCCCACCCTACCTGCATGCCATCACATACCCCCACCCTCGCCCTCACCCCCATTACTCCTACTCCTCACAAATGTCCCAATATCACAAACCACACATCCCAACACCAAGCCCTGCATGCAACACCAAAGCATGGACACACATCACCAATGCATGGCCACTGCACATACCCATACATCCCCCTAAACCATCATCACACAAGGTCCCACACAGCAATGCAAGCACTGGGGTACATGGTCACCTCTGCAGGACCCCTACCCAACGTCACCACACAGGAGGGTCCAGACATGTCCACACCACCAACAGAAGAGGCCCACAGTGGTGACAGCAGCTCTGTCCAACTGGATCTAGATGACCAGCCCGGCCCATCTGGGACCTCGGGGCAGTCGGTTCCCTTCACACAGTCACAGGCCACCACAGAGCTTCCCCCCTCTGGAAACACCAGCACACCACCCACCCAGCGGGCCCATACCTCTGTCCCCAGGACACGTCAATCAGCAGTGTGTCCAGCACAACAGGGAACCCAGGCTAACCCACCACCCCAACAACAACAGGGACCTGGGGCAGTGGTAGTGGGCACACCGTTCAGGGGACAGAGGCCCAGGAACACAGGGGAACTGGGAGGGTTTCTGTGCGACAGGGGGAGGACAGGCCCATGGAACCCACTCTCCACGAGGCCCTCTCCAACATCATGGGAGCATACCACCATTCCCAGGAGACAATGGCAATGGTACTGGCCAAGTTTCAGGAGACCTAGCGGACGCAGGAGGAACAGTATTTGGGGTTCAGGGAGGAACTCAGATCCATCAATTCCACTCTGGGCACCATCGTAGGGGTGCTGAAGGAAGTCCTCAACACCAAGAGGGACAATGGGCCCCTGACACTAGCCTGGACGATGAACTGCCCACCACCTCCGCCGGCGCTAGTGGACAGGAGGCACCACCACAGGACCACCACACCAGCACACCACCCCCTGCAAACGATTCCTGAGATCCAGGACAAAGACAGAGAACGATGCCAAGACCCCCGCCAAGAAATGAGACTGCCCTGAATGTCATCCTTTTGTCCCACCTTGTCACCCTGTCCATCCTCAAACTGCCCCAGGTCCACTTCCTATGGCCCTTTGGACAATGCAACTGTGAAACAAAAAGACTGGACTCTGCCATGGACATTCCTCCACCATCACCCCTCACCATTTTACAGCATTCTCCAATATTGAGCACTAAAATAAACTCCCTTAAAGCACAAAACAATCTGGAGTCTGTCTGTGATTTCCAAATAGTGTATTAGCAATTACAGTGACAAAATGCTCTTTCAATTGTAATGTCAACATACCTATGTCACACAGCTCTAATCCATGAGGAAACAAAGCAGATGTCACACAGTGGTACCCACATCTGTGAAATCATAAGGGAAAGTGAAAACTCAGTGAACATACACTGGGTGAAAAGGACAGACAGTAGAGAGGAAGTAGTGTTAACTTACATGTAGTAGGCAGGTTTGTCTTCTTACCTGTGTCTCACTGGAAGTATTGCAGGATAACCGAGTTCCTGTTGTCGATGTCCTCTTCTTCTGCTTCCTCGTCTTCACTGTCCACAGGCTCAACAGCTGCCACAACACCTCCATCTGGACCATCCTCCTGCAGAAAAGGCAAAGCTAAGTTGTGAAGCATACAGCAGGCCACGATGATCTGGCACACCTTCTTTGGTGAGTAGAATAGGGAACCACCTGTTATATGGAGGCACTGAAACCTGGCCTTCAGGAGGCCGAAGGTCCGCTCTATAATCCTCCTAGTTCGCCCTTGGGCCTCATTGTAGTGTTCCTCTGCCCTTGTCCTGGGATTCCTCACTGGGTTCAGTAGCCATGACAGGTTGGGGTAACCAGATTCACCTGAAAAAGGCGAGGGACAACTGTTAGACACACACTAACCTGTAGGGATATCCCCAGACCCAGACAACTATTCCCACTGATTTGGTTCCAGGTGCTCACCTAATAGCCACACACGGTGCCTCTGGAGTTGCCCCATCCCACAAGGGATGCTGCTATTCCGCAGGATGTAAGTGCCATGCACTGAGCCAGGGAATTTGGCATTGACATGGGAGATGTACTGGTCTGCCAAACACACCATCTGCACATTCATTGAATGATAACTCTTCCGGTTTCTGCACACCTGTTCACTCCTGCGGGGGGGGACCAAGGCCACATGTGTCCCATCAATGGCACCTATGATGTTGGGGATATGTCCCAGGGCATAGAAGTCACCTTTCACTGTAGGTAAATCCTCCACCTGAGGGAAAACGATGTAGCTCGAAATGTGTTTCAGCATGGCAGACTACACTCTGGACAACACGTTGGAAAACATAAGCTGGGACATCCCTGATGCTATGGCCACTGTAGTTTGAAAAGACCCACTTGCAAGGAAATGGAGTACTGAATGCACCTGCACTTGAGGGGGGATTCCTGTGGGATGGTGGATAGCTGACATCAGGTCTGGCTCTAACTGGGCACACAGTTCCAGGATTGTGGCACGATCAAGCCTGTAGGTGATGATTACATGTCTTTCCTCCATTGTCGACAGGTCCACCAGCGGTCTGTACACCGGAGGATGCCGCCATGTCCTCACATGTCCCAGCGGACGGTGCCTATGAAGGACAACAGCGAGCAAAGAGTCAACCAACTCAGAGGTACGTGCACACAGCTTACACAGAACACGATTCATAATCCAAAATTAGCATGTATGAGTGTTGAGGCAAGGCCTAGGTATGTGTGACACAGTTAAAAATAGAGCCATGTGGGCCCCTGAAATGGCGGCTGCCTGACCTGTAAAGTGGGACAGGGGGATATGAGGCAACTGCGCTGGCGTTGTACACCGTCGCGGTAGGCGGTCGAAGACCGCAGCGCAATTCTGCATTGGTTAACATTGGACCCTATGGGTTCCAGGAGCCAATGACGATGTACGCCGGCGGTGACGGTACGCACCACCGCGGACGTGACCGCCATTTTCTATCTGTTCAATTACTCGATACCTGATCTTCAACAGGAGAGGACCTACACTGCAAGTGCTGCTGTGACCTCAGTCTGGAAGAGACAATGGCTCGCGTGTCTGGGGAAAAGGCCCCTGCAGAACCAGTGGAGTATCACATCCACTACCTCAGTCGTTGGCAGGATGAAGCACTCTGGGCACCAAGCCCCCCCCGAACCAGTGGAGACTGTTATCCACTTGAGAGACTGTGGCTTTGCACTCCCCAGGACTGAACAGTGGGCAAACCACCCACTGTAGAGACTTGAGAGACTGTGGCTTTGCACTCTCTAGGATTGAACAGTGGGCAACCCACCCACTGTAGAGACTTGAGAGACTGTGGCTTTGCACTCCCCAGGATTGAACAGTGGGCATGGGGCCCCCTCATGGATTTGGCGTCGTGCACTCAACCGGCTGAGGTGCCCCCCTTTCCCTTCCCCCTGAGGTGCCTGTTTTATTTCTATCTGATGCCCCTGCAGTGTTCTCTCCGTCATGTTCGGGTAGCTTGTGTGGGCCTCGACCATGCAGCGTGGGCCCAGTGTTCCACGGACTTAAATGGAGCAATACCTGGACTTCTATTCTTGGTGTATATATTTGTTAATAGTGTATATATATTTTTGCATACTGGATTTTAATAGATTACAATGGTTACACTCATTTCCTTTTGTCTTTGCATTCTTCCGGGGGGGTTTGGGGGTGTAAATGTAATGTATCAACATGTACTTGCGTGTGTGTTGTAGTTGGTGAGGGTGGGGGGTGTGGATTTTGCGTGTGTGTGTCCCTGTTTTTTCCCTCACCCCTCCCCTGTGTCGTAGTACTCACTGTGGTCTTTGCTGCCGGCGTTCGTGCTCCTGGTAGAGGAGCAAGAAGATAATGGCTGGAAAAATGTGAAGCTCTGGCTCCATGGCGTCCTGGTTCCTCGTGGGGTGTGTAGAGGTGAGCGTTTTCCCATCGAAATCCTGTTTCTGCCGTGTTTTTGTTCGCGGTGAATCTGCCCCTGAAAAGGCGGCGGATTGGTAGGTTGTGATACTGTGGGCAGTACATTGTCCTCCGCCTGTCTGTTGGCGGTGACCGCTGAGCTGTTTGTTTGTACCGCCGTGGCGGTCGGAGTGTTAAAGTGGCTGTCTTTGTTGGCGGTTTCCACCACAGTCGTAATTCCAATTTTTTTACCGCCGGCCTGTTTGCGGTCATACCGCCGCTTTAACATCGACAGCCAGGGTTGTAATGACCACCTATATTTTGAACGTTATGTGAGATGTGAAGAGATTAATTAAGTAATTAGATGTCCCTTGCTCATACTTCCCCACTCCTATTTACATTTCAATACCACTCAGGATCACAAATTAATAAATACTGCAAACAATATTTGAACCAATATTATTGTCACAGCATGCAGAAAAATTCTTAATACAATATAGGGGCAAATGCAGATCTCAAAACTGTAGAGAACATATAAATGAAAAAATGAAAAAAGAAACCAAAACACAAATGATACACAAAGGTTACAAGGAGCACAGGACCAAATTCCTTTATACCAATAGATGGGCGGAGTTAAACAACCTCAAGGAAAAGGAAAGAAAAGTGATGTGGCCAATAATTGCCTTACCGAAAGACCTGTCTGCATAGTAGTGCTTCAAAGAAAGATCACCTGAAAGATAGCAAAGGTTCCAGTCACAAGCTGATCCTCAAGAATAGTAAGCATGTGTCTGATTGCGGGCCTGCTTTTATACGCAGGCTTCAAGATGTCCACCAGCAGGGGCACTTGAAAAATGTAGTCCGGCAGCGTACTGATAAGAAAGGGAGACAAGACAAGCAAAATTAGAGTCAGCATTGCAATCACTTATGGGCAGATCCTTCTGGAGGCAAATGGATATTTCCACAAGGAACACCTTTAACCTGGAGTGAGAACATGTAAGGGGTGAAGGGACAGCAGACGAGGAGGTTGGGTAGGCCCTAGAGTGTGCACGACCACAGTTTGCATCCATTGCTGATAACTAATTATTTGACATGGCAAATGTGATTGATATGCAAGGTATTTAATATGTTTTATTCATGTGACACATGCTTATATTTATTATTTAAGTGTTAATGATATTATAACATACTTGGGTGTCATTCCTGGATGATTACTATATTTGACACATTTGTTGCTGATTCAATTAAAAAAGTGGTTTCTCCCTCATTTAAAAATGTGGCTTTGGCATAAGTTATTCAGTAACAAGTGCAATATCAAACTCTTTAGCTGTGTGCTTGGGGCAAAAAGGTTGATTAAAAATAAGCACATGGTGGTGCCAGATAATATACATAAAGGTGGCTTGATTGGTAGCTGTTCAATTTCACATTGGGAAAATGACGTAAGATTCTTTTGGCAAAATTCAGAAATGGATATGATTGGTGGTAAAAATAAAATACAGTTTGGAGATTTAAATGATGCATATTTGGATGATATTTTGACAGTGATGCTTATTATGATTAAGATGATAATCCTAATGTGACTAAATAAATAAAGGATGTTAAGCTGCAAATGCTCATTCTAGAAGGTGAGGGCATTCCATTGTTTCAGCCAGAGTTGCTACAGCACCCAAATTCTCTGGAATGGTTTCCACCATCCTTTGTGGATGACTATGTGAAAGCTAGGATTAGAAATCCTATTGATCAATCCACCAGAGTGAGAATGAGAGCAGAATGCTCTAGCCCAGCCATTATGGATAAAGCAGCCTTCATCTCAACACTTGCTAATACTGTAATCATCCTGAGAAGGGGTGGTAAAGTCCCCAGAGCGATAAGTTGTTAGACAAACTGGGTCATTTGAATACAATGCTATGCTTATAGACATGTTTAACATTAACCTCAAAGATGTCCTTCTTTTATATACCATGTAACTTACCTTAAGGATACTTAAGGGCAAAAAGCCTACCTATTAGTGACGTATTACAATTTAAAAGGACTGTTTAGGCCTGTCATAAGGGTTTATTTTGACAGGTCAAATTTGCAGTTAAACCTTACACAGCAAGCTACTCATGGCAGGCCTGCAGTTATGTTTACATTGTCACTGTAGTGAATGTCACAATGGATGCACAGTCCACATGCGATATTTATGTTACAGACCATGGGTACACTTTAGTACTGTATTCTGGGAACTTATAGATAAGTTAAACATGCCTATCAGGAGTGTACCAATGTTACCACTTTGAAAGGAGAAGCACAAGCACTTTACATTTGGCTAACAGGGGTAAAGTGCAAATAGTTCAGGAGCCAGCAAAAATAGAGTTCAGCAAAAAGACAAACAAAAATCCACCTTGACACTGCAGAGAGGGCAAGCCTCCAACAATGGTTTTCTCCATGACTAGTCTGGTGGAATTCACTATACTTTACCACCATTTGCCATGATCTCCAGATATTTGCCTCAGATATACACTGAGGGTGCTGATGGCAACACCATTGTGGAGGAGAAGTCAGGAGGTATCCTGAGAAGATCATATGACTTATCGCGCCATGGGAACCATGAAGGGAGGGGCGATGGAAGGTTTTATGGTAACTAAGTCATGGCTGGGAGACGAGGGGTCATGGTAGCGGTAGTTACCAGCTTTTCTGAGCCGTCTGCCCCAATGAGTGCATTAATTTCGCATGTCTAGAAGGTCTCGAAGAAGGGAGATGCAGGTTAAGCCAGAGTGGGGCTGGGGTCGTGCATAGAGTATCTACTGGACTAACAGAAAGGACAGTGATAGATAATCGTACATAACAGTTGAAGACAAAATATATGGGCGCAGTATGCAGAACGTTCAAGGAGTATCTAGTATGGTGTAACATGGGGGAGTGTAGATTTTTAGAGGTAGAGAGGAGTAAGATAGAGTAGAGTATCTTGGAAGTGGCTAAAGTAGGTTAAAGTGAGAGGGGAGGAAAAAGGAAAATGACAGGCCAGATCAATGGAATTGTTGAGTGAGAAGGGAGGGTCAAGAGTGAGAAAGGGGAGGAAGAAGGATAGGTAGTGAAGAGTAGAGAAGAAACTATGAAGAGAAAGGTGCTAGGTGGGGAGGGGAAAGGAGAGGATCTGAGAAGAGCTGAGGAGAACTGAGGAGAACTAAGAAATAAGAACAGAGGGCAGTCAATGCCCGGCATTCATCGCAATCTAGGGCGAGAGGTGAGGTGGGTAGGGTAGGGGGAAATATGGGGGAGGGGTGAGGGGGTTGGGGTAGTGTAGGTGGGTATACTGGACTGGGAAGGGGTAGGTATGGGGGGGCAGATGGTAGGGACCTGGGGGCATTTTGTATTAGTGATAGTAATGGGCATGGAGGTGAGCAGGTAGTGAACTCTATGAGGCACCAGCGAGAAAGGGTGCCCATGTCTGTCTAAACAGGTCGACTTGATCTTGCATGTTACATAACGTACATTCATAGGCTGTCGTTCAGACCATTGCCACCATCCATTCCTCCGGGATAGTGGAGGCAGGAGATCTCCAGTGGCGTAGAATGCAAATCTTGGCCATTGTAAGGGCAGTGTGTAGTAATCAGCATTGCGTACAGGACAAGTCAGGGAGATTCTCCATGTCATGCAGAAGTATGAGAGGAAAGGAGAGCAGTGTCCACAGTGTCATAGAGGCTTCAAGGACAGTATCTACCGCATCCCAGAGGGGTCGGACCGAGGGAAAATCGCACCGGGTCTCCGGGCATCGCTAGCACTCTGCATGTGGAAGAAGACCCACCCTGTGTAGTTTGGCAGGGGTCCAGTACCAATTATGGATTATTTTAAAATGGCAAAATTTCAGCTGGGCTTCCCGGGTGCCTCTATACAGGGCCATCATTATCTCTGTCCAGTGCTCTTCATCAAATTCTATTTGCAGTCGTGTCTGCTATTTTAAGCGCAGTGCTTCAAGAAGGGGCTGCAAATATAGATGTTGTGTAATAACATCATATATACCCACCGCCATGCCCTTGAAGTGACCCCAAGATTTAAGATGGGATACAATAGGGGAAACCTGGAGGGTGCACGGGGAAGCCCCCATACTACGTTGGACACAGTGCTTAAGTTGAAGATACTGCCACTCTTGGTTGGGGTGGAGGCCGTATTCCTCTTTTAGGCACTCAAACGGTTTAAGTGCACCATTTTCAATGATTTGGTCCAAAGTTTCAATGCCAGCTGTGCTCCAGTGCATCTAGTGGAGGGTTTCTCCTCCAACTCGTAGACCTTCATTTCCCCAGAGGGGGTCCCAAGAATGGAAAAGGGGATCTAGGCCCAAGAGGCCAGGCTGCATGCATCGACATCAACATCGGGTTGAAGGGGTGTGTGCAGGAGTGCGGGATACAGATATTATATAGACCGCTAAGTCCACCTCGATGTGAGAGTAACAATCATTCCATTGTGACCCACTGTGGCGGGTCCGGTGTCCCAGGGAGCATATACACTAACTGGGGTAGGTGGAGAGCTAGGGAATGATGTTATACCTATTGGTGCCCCATGCCACCGCAGGAGCGCGAGCCATGATTGTCACCGATGATAAACGGGGGGTGGGAGGTACCCCACACAAAGGCCCTAGTCCCAGCATCTATTGGTCTCTATTTGGGGCGGGGTTGGGGGGTGGGGCGTTTTTGGTTTTGGGGAGGGGGTGGGGGGTCAGGGGGTTTTAGGTTTTGGGGCGGGGTTGGGGGGTAGGGCGTTTTTGGGGAGGGGGTGGGGGGTTTTAGGTTTTGGGGCAGGGTTGGGGGGGGTGGGGAGTTTTTGGTTTTGGGGAGGGGTTGGGGGGTCAGGGGTTTTTAGGTTTTGGAGCGGGGTTGGGGGGGTGGGGGAGTTTTTGGTTTTGGGGAGGGGGTGGGGGTCAGGGGGTTTTAGGTTTTGGGGCGGGGTTGCGGGGTCGGGCGTTTTTGGTTTTGGGGAGGGGGTGGGGGGTCAGGGGGTTTTAGGTTTTGGGGCGGGGTTGGGGGGGTGGGGCGTTTTTGGTTTTGGGGAGGAAGTGGGGGGTCAGGGGGTTTTAGGTTTTGGGGCGGGGTTGGGGGGGTGGGGCGTTTTTGGTTTTGGGGAGGGGTGGGGGTCAGGGGGTTTTAGTTTTTGGGGTGGGGTTGGGGGGTGGGGTGTTTTTGGTTTTGGGGAGGGGCTGGTGGGTCAGGGGGTTTTAGGTTCTGTGGTGGGGTTGGGGGGGTAGGAAGTTTTTGGTTTTGGGGAGGGGGTGGGGGGTCAGGGGGTTTTAGGTTTTGGGGCGGGGATGGGGGGGTGGGGCATTTTTTGTTTTGGGGAGGGTGTGGGGGTCAGGGGGTTTTTAGTTTTTGGGGCAGGGTTGGGGGGTTGGGCGTTTTTGGTTTTGGGGAGGGGGTGGGGGTCAGGGGGTTTTAGGTTTTGGGGAGGGGTTGGGGGGGTAGGGCATTTTTGGTTTTGGGGAGGGGTTGGGGGATCAGGGGGTTTTAGGTTTTGGGGCGGGGTTGGGGGGGTGGGGCGTTTTTGGTTTTGGGGAGGGGGGTCAGGGAGGTTTAGGTTTTGGGGTGGAGTTGGGGGGTGGGGCGTTTTTGGGGAGGGGGTGGGGGTTAGGGGGTTTTAGGTTTTGGGACGGGGTTGGGGCGTTTTTGCTTTTGGGAAGGGGGTGGGTGGTCAGGGGGTTTTAGGTTTTGGGGTGGGGTTGGGGGGGTGGGGCATTTTTGGTTTTGGGGAGGGGTGGGGGGTTAGGGGGTTTTAGGTTTTGGGGTGGGGTTGGGGGGTGGGGCGTTTTTGGTTTTGGGGAGGGGGTGGGGGTAAGGGGGTTTTAGGTTCTGGGGTGGGGTTGGGGGGGTGGGGCGTTTTTGGTTTTGGGGAGAGGGTGGGGGGTCAGGGGGTTTTAGGTTTTGGGGCGGGGTTGGGCATTTTTGGTTTTGGGGAGGGGGTGGGGGTCAGGGGGTTTTAGGTTTTGGGGCGGGGTTGGGGGGGTGGGGGAGTTTAGGTTTTGGGGTGGGGTTGGGGGGTGGGGCGTTTTTGGTTTTGGGGAGGGGGTGGGGGTTAGGGGGTTTTAGGTTTTGGGACGGGGTTGGGGCGTTTTTGCTTTTGGGGAGGGGGTGGGGGATCAGGGGGTTTTAGGTTTTGGGGTGGGGTTGGGGGTGGGGCGTTTTTGGTTTTGGGGAGGGGGTGGGGGGTTAGGGGGTATTAGGTTTTGGGGTGGGGTTGGGGGTGGGGCGTTTTTGGTTTTGGGGAGGGGGTGGGGATAAGGGGGTTTTAGGATCTGGGGTGGGGTTTGGGGGGTGGGATGTTTTTGGTTTTGGGGAGGGGGTGGGGGGTCAGGGGGTTTTAGGTTTTGGGGCGGGGTTGGGAATTTTTGGTTTTGGGGAGGGGGTGGGGGTCAGGGGGTTTTAGGTTTTAGGGCGGGGTTGGGGGGTGGGGCGTTTTTGGTTTTGGGGAGGGGGAGGGGGGTCAGGGGGGTTTAGGTTTTGGGGTGGGGCGTTTTTGGTTTTGGGGAGGGGGTGGGGGTTAGGGGGTTTTAGGTTTTGGGACGGGTTGGGGCGTTTTTGCTTTTGGGGAGGGGGTGGGGGGTCAGGGGGTTTTAGGTTTTGGGGTGGGGTTGGGGGGGTGGGGCGTTTTTGGTTTTGGGGAGGGGGTGGGGGGTCAGGGGGTTTTAGGTTCTGGGGTGGGGTTGGGGGGGTGGGGCGTTTTTGGTTTTGGGGAGGGGATGGGGGGTCAGGGGGTTTTAGGTTTTGGGGCGGGGTTGGGGGTTGGGCGTTTTTGGTTTTGAGGAGGGGGTGGGGGTCAGGGGGTTTTAGGTTTTGGGGCGGGGTTGGGGGGTGGGGCGTTTTTGGTTTTGGGGAGGGGGTGGGGGGTCAGGGGGTTTTAGGTTTTGGGGTGGGGTTCGGGGGTGGGGCGTTTTTGGTTTTGGGGAGGGGGTCAGGAGGGTTTAGGTTTTGGGGTGGGGTTGGGGGGTGGGGCGTTTTTGGTTTTGGGGAGGGGTAGGGGGTTAGGGGGTTTTAGGTTTTGGGACGGGGTTGGGGTGTTTTTGCTTTTGGGGAGGGGTGGGGGGTCAGGGGGTTTTAGGTTTTGGGGTGGGGTTGGGGGGTGGGGCGTTTTTGGTTTTGGGGAGGGGGTGGGGGGTTAGGGGGTTTTAGGTTTTGGTGTGGGGTTGGGCGTTTTTGGTTTTGGGGAGGGGGTGGGGGGTGGGATGAGGGATGTAGGGTCAATGGTGCCTATTAGTAATGCTTTTATCAGGAATGCCTTTACAACGAAAATCGTTGTTACGGCATTTGTGGTAAAATCATTAGTAGCAACGAGGTCGGTGTTCCGTCCTCGTTGTTAAGGCACTAGTTGTTTAGGAAATCAGTGTTCCGTCGTACAACCCTTGCAGCCTAGCAGAGCTTGCAACCTCTTCTGGGGTAAACAGACGTTGCTAAAAGTCCGCAAACTCATTAACAGTGTCCTGTGGTTGGGTAATGAGCTCCCTAGCAGAAGACATGATAGCAGGGATGGCCTGAGCTGCTTCTCTCTGGCGAAGTTGAGCTGCCAGGAGCTGACCAGCCTTTTCCCCCTGTTCGTAGTGTCATCCTTGCAGGCATTGTAGTGTATATTCGGCCTGGGATGTGCACAGTTTGTTGAGGGCCATACAGGCCTGTTCTAAACACTGACAGGCTGGCACAGAGGGTTGCGCTGTTGGGTGAAGTGTGTGATATTGTGCTTTTGGCCTGTGCAGCATCATGCATCATTTGCCCGCGAAGGGACACCTTTGCTGCTGCCCATAGGAGCCTTTGGGAGGAGACTGTACCTTTATTGTCCTGCATTCAGGTGGAGACATGGGTCTTCAGTTGTGTTTTGCCCTGGGGAGTGCGATATTGATGCACTGCAAAGCACCAGGGTTTTCGGCCCGGAGAGACCTGTATTGACTTATAACCGGACAGGGGATTGATCTGATAGACCACACTCCAATATATGAGAGTCCCGGATCTGGACCACTGTGTTGTGTGTCACGAGGAAGTAGTCCAAGGAGCACTGAATTCCATGTAACGGCGATAAAAATGTGTATTCCCTATTGGACGGGTGCATTAGCCACCAGTGGTCCAGTAGTCCATGGACTGAGGACACGTCAGTGAGAATGGCTCTGTCTAGCACTGCATCTCGGACCAAGTTCCAATCACCCCCTTATGATGTAGCGTTTGGCCCCAATCTCAGTTAGGAGTCAGTTGATATGGAGAAAGAACAAGCGATTGGGGCCTATGGGTGCGTATTTGGAGCCTACACATAGTGAGGAATCTCCTATTTTTAGTTTTGCGAACATATATCTCGCCTCCGGGTCCAATCACGTTTTAGTCAGCGTAGCAGGTAGTGTCCTACGGATCAGAATTGCCACTCCACATTTCCTTGATGTCCCACTTCCCTGGGGCCTTGGCGTAGAACAGCAATTGAATATCGCCTTCCCCACCTAGCCCCAACACAATTTACTGGATTCTATCGCATGCAGATGTGCCTCCTGGAGGAGAGCCATATCCGCTCTTTTTGACTGTAGGTAAGATAGTACCTTCTTTCATTTCACATAGTTGGTTAAGCCATTAACATTCCAGGACAGGATCTGGAGCGGGCATGCAGGGGGTGGAGCCCGGCCATTCATGATCGCAGCATATGTGTGTGGTAGACTGGAGCGAGGGGGGAGTTGATTGTGGTGGCAATGGTTGGAATGTCAAATGGAGTGGAAGGGGAGGGCTTGCAACAGTAGGGGAGGGGTTATGGGGGAAAGGGCAGTATGTCTAGCGCTCAAATATAGAGGGCCATATCACACTCAGGTCTTGGATGGTCGAAAGGACGTTGGGTGTCCACTAGGGGTTGTAGAAAGGTAGGGTGGAATAGGGTTGCGAGGATGAGAAGGAAGAGGGAGTAGGGAGAGGAGAGAGAAATAGAGAGGGGGTTGTGTAGGGGATAAGAAAAGAAGGAGAGAGGGAAGAAGAAAGAGAGAAACAGGAGGGAGATGGGAGGTGAAGTAGGTGACCGAGTAGGGGCGCAAGTCTACCTACTTTCGACAGGAGCAAAGTCCTGAGGGTTCGGGTCTGTGGACTGCGGGTCCAAACCTGTGGAACCCGCAAACTTTGAGGGGCCCCGGCCAGAGGCAGGGCACCTACGGCAAACCGCTATCATAAAAGGAATGGCCATAGTCACCATGCGGAATTAGCTGAAGGGGGGGTGGGTGAGGGCCACAGAAGCTCACCAGGGGGATGGGGGGCAGAGTGCATATGTCCCCAACTACTACTACTACTCCCCCCCAGGCAGAGGGGGGAAACATGGTGACACCAAGGCAGAAAGGAGCATTGATTAATAACTAGTACATGATGAGGGGGGAATGATGTTGCACGTATAGCCACAGTTGGCAATGCTAGTGAGACTGAGAAGCTGTGGCAACGATAAAAGGGGTCCCCCAATTCTAGTAACCATTAAAGCAATATAACAGCATATAACACATATAACATTAAGCGTTGGTCGTGAGGCACAGCAGATACGAGTCCAGCATTTGATCGTATTAAAGCATCTTATCCAGTAACTATGCAGTGCCATTGACATCTCGCTTATTGCATTTTACATTTTACAGAATACAGTATACAGTATCCCGTCATAATATGAACATAAACCTAGTACGCCAACCAGGCGGCAGGTAAGTATGAAAGAGAAAAGGAGAGAAACGGGAGAGAGAAAGGGAGGTCAATGAATGCTGCAGCCAGAGGAGGCATGAGCTGCATAATGGCCATCTAGGTGCAAATTAAGTCAGTACAACGCAGCACAATTCTGCACAGCCCACTATTGTGCCACAACTATAATTTGAGTATATCATTACTTAGCCATATCATGCAATATCATGTTATAGAATACTCATCTGTCCGTTGTCGCCGGGCCGTAGTCCTCACAATTCTATCTCCCCTCATTGGTATTGATGTCTCCCATGGATACCACAGCTTCTGGTGGTGACATGTAGAGGTTTCAAAGGAGAGCGAGACTTGTCCCTTTCTAGTGCTTGGGTATGGTGCGGCACTGCCTGTAACGCATCGTCTCTATCACTCTGGCTTTCCTTGGGCTCCCCGAGTCCCTGCCTCTAGGATGAGGGTTTTTGTCATTGCGGTTTCAGTCTTCTAATACAGTGAGTGAGGGTGATACATCATGAAAGTCTGTGGTTTGTTCCGGGTATAGGTCAGACGGGGTTGTGTCCTTTCCCTGGGCCTAGAGTTTATCCAGGTGATGATGTAGGTCCTCCGGTTCATAGAAATCTAATGACTTGCCATCATTACTGAGTCACATCTGCTCTGGGTCGAACAAGCCATATTTCACCTCTAGTGGGTGAAGTCGGGGTCGGAGTGATAAGAATGCTTTGTGGCTGTCATTGGTCTCCTTCGAGAGGTCTGCAGTGATTCAGACCTCGTAATCCTCAGTCCTGAATGGGCCATGGGAGCGGGATGCTAGGAGTAGTTGATGGGCCTGCCTATGTCATAGGAGACAGGCGATGATCGGACGGGGTCGCGATGCGCCATCCTGCCTCTTTGGTCCCTGTGCTCTCTGGAATTTCACTGGGGTGGTCGAAGGTTAAGCCTATGAGTGTGGAAAGGATGTTTCACAAAAAGGCTTGAATGTCCGCTCCTTCTGCTTGTTCCAGAATTCCCCAAAAAAAACTGCCATTGTACCTGCAGCTTCTGACCTCCAAGTCTATGAGCTTACTGCAAAGGCATAGGAGTTCTTAGTCTCGATTTGGCACAGTATTTAGATGGTCCTCTACCGCTGTGACACACTGTTCCAGCCCCAGAACTCAGGTTTGAAAACCTGCTATGTCCACTCGCATGGATTTTGTCTCCGCCGCTAGTGAGGATATATTGGAGTCCATCACCTCCAATCTGTGGCCTACCACAGAGATTTCTTGAGTATATGCTTCATTGTGGTATCCTGATTTGGATCGTCAGTGACACTGGGCGAGTCTGCTGGCTGTGTTCTCTTGGTAGCGCACAATGAGCGCAAATGCTGTAGGGCTTCAGAGAAAAGAAGTTGTCTCACTGGCTTACTAGTAGGTTTGCCAGCAGATTTGCCATTGGGTATCTCTAGACCAGGTTCCCAGCGTAGAGTCTGCGTTTCTAAAGCCTGGGGGAAGTGCGCCTGGGATATGTTTGGTAGAAGGGTAAGGAGGGGAGGGGGAGAAATTTGCTCCTCCAGCCTCCACAGTTTTAGAGTCCTTCCCAGTACGCACACTGACGCAGTCCGGGCTTGTACTACACAGCACTTCTGTCCAGATGATGGCCAAGACCTGCAATGTTGGTGGAGGGGGGCAGTGGTTTAACTGCTGCTTCAGGCCCTGGGGCTGCTCTGGCTGTCTCCCTCATAGCCTTGAGTTGTCAGTAGTACTGGAAGGAGAGGGTATTGCTGCCGGTCTCGGATCTCCAGATCTAGTAGAAGCCCCTACTATGTGCTCTGTTGCTTCTGGCGCTGTTTCTTTCAAAGCTGAAGGTCCAGTTGCCCATGTTTAATGCTGTCTCGGTTGGTAGATGTGAAGAAGGGGGTTGTCCTTCACCTGGAGCATTCTCGCTCTTATTCTGAGTTCCACCTCCAGTAACCTCCTGTTGAAGGCAATCCTTGGGGTGAATGGTGGTTTCTCCACTTGTCTGCCTGTTGGTTAGGATCCGCTTCCAGCTGTCATGTAGCACCAGGAGACATATTCATACTCTGTTTGGGTTGGATTTGCGTCATTTTTGTTTTACGCAAATCCGGCGCAAACTTAACTCCACATTTATATTTTGACGCTAGACAAGTCTAGCGTCAGAATATTGGAGTTAACGTAATTTTTTTACTGTGAAAACCTACCTTGCGCCAATAAGATGCAAGGTAGGCGGTCCTGGGCAAAAATTGACTCTAAGGCCTTAGCGCCTTATTTATCCTCCTGTGCAAAAATCACGCACGGGAGGAGGAGGGCCTTAAATAAAGGTGATAATCTTGCTTAGCGCCATTATTCAATGCCTGGGTCAGAGCAGGCGTTAAGGGACCTGTGGACCCATTTCCATGGTCGGAGAACATGGAAGCAGCCCATAGGTGCCCTTCCCTGCACTCAAGGACACAACCACTGTAGGAGGCTGGCCTGGCTTATAGTGGGTATCTTGTGGTACTTACACCTTGTGGCAGGTCCAGTTATCCCTTATTGATAGATTAGATGTATTCTAGCAGCTTATACTGATAGAGGTAGCTATAGCAGAGCAGCTTAGGCTGAACTAGAAGACATGCAAAGCTCCTACTATACCACTTATATCATATAGCACTATATCACAAGAAAACACAATACTCAGAGTTACTAAAAATAAAGGTACTTTATTTTAGTGACAATGTGCCAAAAGTATCTCAGAGGATATACTCCCTTAGGAGATAAGTAATATACACAAAATATATGCACACAAACCAAAATCAGGTAAGTAACAGTTGAAAAAGTAGTGCAAACAATGTAGAATCACAATAGAATGCAATAGGTAGAAATAGGCCTACGGGCAACACAAACCATTTACTCCAAAAGTGGAATGCGAACCACGAATGGACCCCAGGTCTAGTGTAGTGTGCAGAGGTCGGTCGCTGGGAGTGTAAGAAAACACTAAGGGTGTCCAAGATACCCCACACCAAGACCCTGAAAAGTAGGAGTAAAGCTACCCTACTACCCCAGAAAGACAGTAAAGTCGAGATAGGGGATTCTGCAAGGACAACAACTGACTGCAAAACACTGAAGACAGATTCCTGGACCTGAGGACCTGTAAAGGAAGGGGACCAAGTCCAAGAGTCACGCAAGTGTCCGGGGGGGTAGAAACCCACTAAATCCCAGATGAAGGTGCAAAAGGGCTGCCTCTGGGTGGAAGAAGCCAAAGATTCTGCAACAACGGAAGGTTGTCAGGAACTTTAAACAAGCCTTGCTAGCTGCAAGAGTTGCGGTTGAGGATTTTGGATGCTGCTGGGACCAGGAAGGACCAGGAGGTCGCCCCTTGGAGGAGGGGACAGAGGGGACACTCAGCAATACAGAGAGCCCATGCAGAAGCAGGCAGCACCCGCAGAAGCACCTGAACAGGCACTTACAAGACCTGTGGACAGCGGTTGACTCAGAGTCACAAAGGAGGGTCCCACGACGTCGGAGTCCAACTCAGCAAGTTGGGCAAAGCAGGACAGAGTGCTGGGGACCTGGGCTAGGCTGTGCACAAAGGAAGTCTTGCAAAAGTGCACAGAAGACCGAGCAGCTGCAGTTCATGCAGTACACAGTATTACTGTCTGGCGTAGGGAGGCAAGGATTTACCTCCACCAAATTTTGACAGAAGGGCCACTGGACTGTCAAAGACAATTGAACCCAGCTCCTGTGTTCCAGGGACCACGCTCGTCAGGATGAGAGGGGACCCAGAGGACCGGTGATGCAGAAGTTTGGTGCCTGCGTTAGCAGGGGGAAGATTCCGTCGACCCACAGGAGATTTCTTCTTGGTTTCCAGTGCAGGGTGATGGCAGACAGCCCTCGGAGCATGCACCACCAGGAAACAGTCGAGAAAGCCGGCAGGATGAGGTGCTACAATGTTGCTGGTAGTCTTCTTGCTACTTTGTTGTGGTTATGCAGGCGTCCTGGAGCAGACAGAGGACGATCCTTGGCAGAAGTCAAAGGGGGAACTGCAGAGGAGCTCTGGTGAGTTCTTGCATTCGTTATCTGGTGAGATACCCACAGGAGAAACCCTAAATAGCCCACAGAGGAGGATTGGCTACTGAGAAAGGTAAGCACCTATCAGGAATGGTCTCTGATGTCACTTGCTGGCTCTGGCCATTCAGAGCTGTCCATTGTGCCCTCACATCTCTGCATCCAAGATGGCAGAGGTCTGGGGCACGCTGGAGGAGCTCTGGGCACCTCTGGTCAGGGGAGAAATCACTCCCCTTTCCTTTGTCCAGTTTCACACCAGAGCCGGGCTGGGGGGATCCCTGAACCGGTGTAGACCGGCTTATGCAGAGAGGGCACCATCTGTGCCCTTCAAAGCATTTCCAGAGGCCAGGAGAGGCTACTCCTCCCAGGCCCTTCACACCTATTTCCAAAGGGATAGGGTGCAACACCCTCTCTTAAAGGAAATCCTTTGTTCTGCCTTCTTGGGACCTGGCTGCCCAGGCCCCAGGGGGGCAGAAACCTGTCTGCTGGGTTGGCAGCAGCAGTAGCTGCAGTGGAGACCCCGGAAAGTTAGTTTGGCAGTACCCGGGCTCCATGCTGGAGACCCGGGATGCATGGAATTGTCCCCCCAATACCAGAATGGTATTGGGGGGGACAATTCCATGATCCTAGACATGTTACATGGCCATGTTCGGAGTTACCATTGTGACGCTACATATAGGTATTGACCTATATGTAGTGCACACGTGTAATGGTGTCCCCGCACTCACAAAGTCCGGGGAATTTGCCCTGAAGAATGTGGGGGCACCTTGACTAGTGTCAGGGTCCCCACACACTAAGTAACTTTGCACCTAACCTTCACCAAGTGAGGGTTAGACATATAGGTGACTTATAAGTTACTTAAGTGCAGTGTAAAATGGCTGTGAAATAACGTGGACGCTATTTCACTCAGGCTGCAGTGGCAGTCCTGTATAAAAATTGTCTGAGCTCCCTATGGGTGGCAAAAGAAATGCTGCAGCCCCATAGGGATCTCCTGGAACCCCAATACCCTGGGTACCTAGGTACCACATACAAGGGAATTGTAAGTGTGTTCCAGTGTGCCAATGAGAATTGGTAAAATTAGTCACTAGCCTGCAGTGACAATTTTGAAAGCAGAGAGAGCATAAACACTGAGGTTCTGGTTAGCAGAGCCTCAGTGATACAGTTAGGCACCACACAGAGAACACATACAGGGCATACTTTATGAGCACTGGGGTCCTGACTAGCAGGATCCCAGTGACACATAGGCAAAAACAAACCTACATACAGTAGAAAATGGGGGTAACATGCCAAGCAAGATGGTACTTTCCTACACCCATCCACCCCCACCCACACCTAAGGATGAGGGGACCCATCCCAGGTAAGACCAGGTAAGTTTTTATTTTATTTTTTAAACGTGTCAGAGGGGGCCTAACTTGGGCCCCTCTACATGGCACTGTGCCCAATGACCATGCCCAGGGGACATAAGTGGCCATTGGGTAGGGTGGCATGACTCCTGTCTTTATTAAGACAGGAGTCATGTTCATGGGGGTTGTGCGTCAAAAAATTACGCTAGTCAGATTAGAGTAATTTTTCTGACTCTGACCTGATTAGCGTCATTCTTTGATGCACAACTGCCTGTTTCCCCTACACCTCCCCCACCCGGTTAGCATAATTTATTTTGACGCTAACTGGGCCTTACCACCGGCTAGCATCATTCCTTAAATGTGACGCCCGGCTGGCGTCCAGGAATGAGCTAGCCGGCAGTAAACTTTTTGACGCAAACCTGCACTAACGCAGGTTTGCGGCGAAAAGTATAAATCAGGGCCTAGGTTCATAGTGGGGCTGGCTGGAGAAGGGTGCGGATGGGTGCACTCTTGATGATAAAGCATGGGGGCACTCCGGTCCCCTCCTCATTGTTGGGTCTCAGCACTGCCTATAACTCCCTCCAGGGGCAAGGATCCCCACTCGCCTCATTCCCCAGTGCGGTGCAGGAGAAGGGGAGGTATCCACTCCAGGAGCCCCCATGGTGCAGGGGGCTGTGGTGCCTCCGGAGAGGGAATGGGGTGCACCAGTCCCACGGCGTACTGTTCTACCACCTTCCAATGAGGGCGCACTTAACCGTCCCATGCCTGTCGCACCAAGGCCCCTTCCTCTCTCATGGGCCCCTCAGTGGAAGTGGAGGTCTCCCCTGTGATGCAGGTGGGGGAGGGGGCCAATTATTTAAGAAAGGTAATAGAATAGCTGGGGAGAGGCCCCCGTGTTGTTCTATGCTGAAGCATCAGCAAGAGAGGGGGTGAGTGGAGGTGGCACCTTCTCTGCTTTGCTCCCCCCCCTTCCACCTCACCGCAAGGGCCCCGTTGCGCTTGACCTGTCTGGTCTCTCACCTCTTCGTCGTGTGTACAAATGGGTTTCTTCTCTGAGGCTTCTTGCAGGCTAAGGGCATTCAAGCCCTCGCTGGGTTTTCCATTTATTCAGTGGATGAGCTGACCGATGAGCGCAGAATCAGTGGAGCGCTCTCCGTCCTCTTTTGCCCATGCTCGAGCGGCAGTTTAGGCCACTGTTTAAACATGCCGTCTAGGCCCCTCCCACGCTGCCACCCACTGCGGTAGGTGGCCGCGACAGGGGGGGTAGTCTCCTCTCAGACCCTCCAGCCAAGACACATCACCTTTAAAGCCCCTCGGTGTGCTTTTCGAAATTATGCACAGCTTCCCAGCTATTCCCGCCTATGTCCGGGGCCCGTCCTCGCACGGAGCTCCGGAGTCAGGCAGCGATCTTTGATCGTGGATAGACTACACTACCCCAGCTCTATTTTAACTTTTACAAGGATTATCCAATCCATCATCCAATCTCTCCACAGATTTTGAGAAGCACTTTCATCCAAAGTCACAAACAGTCTTACAGGGCAGGGTGACATTAGTGTGGGTTAACAAACATGCCAAGACTTTCAGAGTCTGCTCAGAGTAAATCAGAGCTTCAGGGGCTTGTAGTACAGTCAAAGCCTATTCAGTAGACTGGGAGGTATGGAGTATCTGTCGTGTGAGCTGGAGTATTGGTCTTGTTTAACAAAACGTCAAAGGTGTGTTCGGTGTTTTTAGCATTCTTAGCAGCCAAATAAAATTTATACAGGACAGTTATTGGTTATAGATCAGTGGTTTGGCGGGACATCAGAAGGTGGCTAGGAAACTAGTGGACAAACATCCATTGGTTTGAAGGCTGTTGAAGGGGATCAGATACATAAACCTCCTAATCCCCAGTACTCCACCATGTGGGATGTTGATCTGGTTTTAAAAAGCGGATATTTCTATGTTGCATTTGCCTCCCATTGGTGTTTCCTTTAATATCATAAAACACACCAATAATCTCTCCACCTATGTTGGATGTTGCATTTGCATCCCAAATTGTGTGGGTGAGGTGGCTCAAGCAGTCTTTCAGGTAACTGAGAGAATGAGCACATCCACTATGCAGTTATTAATTTCTTTGTAAAAGCCATTTGCTCCAGTTACCTTAACTACATTGAGTAGATGAGTTCAAGCTTTAGCAGGAGTGGGCATAGGTCTCTGTAGGGTGCACCCTGCAAGGAGTGGCTATGGCTTCTAAAGCTTTCTGAGATTGCACTAGATTGAAGGACATCTTAAAATCGGCACATTTTTCTAGAGTTTCAACTTTTGAAACCTTTTATTTTAAACCTGTTGAACATGCAGCAGCAAAGATTGTAAATGCACTTCGAACATGCATAGTGTCCAGTTTTATAATAAAATTGCAGAGTCTCCTAGATGGTAAATGAAGGGGAGTCCTGATTTTATTAACGACAAAGGAGGCGAGTATTGTCTGACCATTGAAGATTCCCACCCTAAGAATGTTTGTAATGAGTCTCTTTTTTGATTGCTGCGTCTCCCCATCTCAACCAATCAGGCAACAATATTAGATGCAAATGAGTGGATGGCTTGGAGAACATGGCTCTCTTGAAACAGCAGCAAAAAGAACGGATGATGTACGGAATGCTGAACAACGCAAACCTTCACCCCCAGTCACAGAGAGCTGGGTTTAAACCATACTTTTTTTGCCCACCACACCACCACAGTTTGGACGCAGTCATATACAAATCATTCTTGAATTTGCTCCCCATGGGAGCAGTCTAGCCCCCACTGCCAGACCAAGTCCTCCCTGGACTGGAAACAAGCATCCTGGGAGCAGTTAGGGGTATCACTCCTCATCAGTCAGGCTAGCTTGAATCCAGTGGTGCAGTGAACAGAGGACCCACATCCCATTTAGGGTGACAAAAGCAAAAAGAACAGATTAAGTATGGAATGCTGAACAATGCAGAGAGTCACCCCTGTCACAGAGATCTGGGTTTAATCCATCGTTTTGCCACCCCATTTTGGACCCAGCCCTATGCAAATCAGTCTTGCTCCATGGGAACAGTCCAACCTGAACTGCCTATCTTAGGGGTGACCTATATAGAGAAAAAAGGAGTTTAAGGCTTGGCAAGTAGTATGAAATGCCAAGTCAAAGTGGCAGTGAAACTGCACACAGAGGCCTTGCAATGGCAGGCCTGAGACATGGTTAAGGGCTACTTATGTGGGTAGCACAATCAGTGTGCAGAGTCCTAAAACCAGCCAAAGCAGGGTCAGAAAGATGGAGGGAGGCAGGCAAAAAGTTGGGGGACGACTGCCCTAAGGCTGTCAGGTCTAACACCTGGCTGAAACTTTCCTTTTTTAATACATCTATGCCACCGCTAGGGTAGGCCGTACACAGCCTAAAGGACAGGGTACAGTGTGACAGATTGAGTCAAGCTTTTTTGATGAGGATTGAAGTGGCTTGGGCTGAAGCAAAGAGACCATCTGGTGGAAGAAGATCTGTTGCTGCAGATGCCAGGACAGGAAGGGGATGAGTAGCCAAACTGGTCTTCAAAGTGAGAAGGACAGATAGCACAGGACCCAGACCCACCTCAACTTCCTACACCCCCAGCCGGATGGAAGCCCCTGTAATTGAATTAGGAAAGGGACTTGGAGGGGAGTGTAGGGAAAAGTAAACCACACCTGTGGTTTGGCTTAACCAGACCTGAACTCCAAGGAGAGATTTTCTCCATTTTGATTTTTGATGAAAAGTGCATTCTGGGACAGAAATGTGCCACACTTCACAGGAAGTGGTCATCACAGAGGGTACCAACTGGAACCCCCATTGGTTGGGGGTGCCCACCCCTCCCCTTGCCAGCCCAAAATGTGAAAAAATATGGGAGACCGGCACAGTACTTCAGATCCTGCCTGGAAATGTCAAGAGAAGGCGGACTGCCCTGCTGAACTCCTGGTCTGCACGACAAGAAGACTGCACTATTAAGGACTTGTCCTGCTGCACACTTTGGGCTTCACAAAAGAAGACTTTGCCTAGGTTCAAAAGGATTACGGAGTGGAATTCCTGAAAGCAACAGGTAGAAAAGAGCTACCAAGAGTCACCTGCATCAACTCCTGCAAGGAGAAGCCCAGCTAACTAGCTCCACTGGGCTTTTAAGGATTTGCCCAGGTGCAAGGTGGGAATTGTAGTCCCAAACCTCTAAGAGTCAACACAGAGCCTCTGGACCCTTGAATGGTGTTGTGGACCCTCGAAGACTCAAAGGAGACCTTCTGGAAGATCTAAAAGTTTGGAAACATTTGGACAACTTTTGTTAAAAAGTTCCATACGTTCACCAACCTCAATGGCGAGAGTCAAGACTGCAACGTCGTACTGCAACTCAGCCTGAACCGGACTTCTTTGACATCAAAGACAAAGACAAAGACTTCCAAGACTCACTGAGGCATTGTACTGAAGCAAGCCATTGTCAATAAACCGAAAGCCGAATTGCTGAGGACGATTGTTCAACATCAAGAGAAAATTCAAAAGTTGCTAAGGTAAAAACTTGACCAGCCCCAACAACTTGCTGCATCCGACCCGTGCTCCCTCGCAGTCGGACTAACACTTTGACTTGGTCCCTGTCGAGCACGACCAGATAGCTGCAGGTGCTGCTTTTCACTTAAAAAAATGCACATCTCTGGTTCCCTGCATTGGATTTTTGTAATGTTGTTGCCATTTGGAAGAAAACAATATTCTCTATTGTTTTAAATTGGTTTGGAGTTTTATTGCATGTTGTGCATTACATAGTTACGGTTTTGTTGATATTAAATTCTTTACATACTTGTCTCCTAAGCCTGCCACCTTGTCAGCCAAGCTACCAAGGGTCAATGAAGGATGAATTTGTTGAGAATTTGACTGGGCCTTATTTGTGATTGTAGTGTTAATACGAGCTGTAATCATCTACCTTCACCAACAAATAAACCACTTTCCAACATTTTGTGCACAGTGTTGGAGTCCGGTATTCCGCATTTTAGTGAGACAATTAAATATCCGCTAAATTGGTTTTGGAGTTGTATTGTGTGTTGTGCATTACATAGTTACCGTTTTGTTGATATTGAATTCTTTACACACCTGTCTCCTAAGTCTGCCAGCTTGTCAGCCAAAGTACCAAGGGTTAATAAAGTATTCATTTATTGAGACTTTGATTGGGCCTTATTTGTGATTGTAGTGTTAGTACTAGCTGTAGGTACTTACCTACACCTACAAATAAACCACTTTCCAACATTTGGTGCACAGTGGTGGGGACCAGTATTTGTGTTTGATATCACTATTCATCATTTCATTGAGACAACTAAATATCCTCTAAATTGACCTAGTGCAATTCTTTTAGATTTTTTAAATTTGAGATTATTTTATGTAATTCACTCATAGCTTTTCTAAATTTTTTATTCAATTTTTGCTGAGTTTTGCATGCGACCCAAAACTTAGTGATACAACGGAGCTTGATGTGGCTAGCCTACTGACACTCACTGTAGCTGAGCTGAGAAAGCAGAATGTCTGACTACTAACACAGCAACCAGGGGCCTGCCTAGAGCTAGTGGGGGAGAGGATCCACCACAGGAGATTCAGAACTGTCCCTCAGGGAGGCAGAACTTGAGGCCCATTAAGCCTATGTAGCTCTAGAGGCAGAGAGATGGTGGCATCGAAGAAGAGGTAGAGATGGCAAGGGGTGGTGGAAGTTTTGACCCAAAGTGTCCCAAAGGGATTGTGCCTAAGTACTGCAAGGGAGACAATATTGATAAACAGCAATGACTGACATCATTTGAAAGGGCCCTTAGAAAGAGCAGGGCTAGCCCTCAACATTTGGGTCCACTCTTGTGGGAGTTGATCCTGGAGCTGAGAGGGATAGGCTCTCAGCTCCAGGGAAAGAGGCAGAATCTTATTCCCACATGCAAAGTGTCTGATCAGAAAGTTTGGTCTCACCTGAGAGCAGTACAGGATAAAGTTCAGGGACATACAGAACGTTAGCACCCAATCTTGGGTGGATTCTGTTGACATCTCAGTAAAGACACTAGAGGGCTGGAAACAGGGTAACCAGCTCATGAAGGAGCACATTTTGAGTAATTGTACCACAGAGAGGTTTCACAAGTATTGTGTTGACTTTAAACTGTCAAGCCCGAGGCAAATGGGGGAGACAGCTTATGAGTGGGTTAGAACTAGCGTTTTGAAGAAACACCAGTAGGGTGATCCAAAGAAAGGAGGACAGGTCCCCTCCTGGAGAAAAGCCCTGGGTAACCAGGATAAAAAGCAAAAGAGTTATTTAAAGACCCACAAACACCTGCACTGAACCATTCCACTTCAAAAGGGGAGTGGTATCAGGTGAAGATCGTTGATCCTGCCAAGACAAGTAGATTTTTTGACCCTTCAAAGGCAGAAATGTATTTTGATTGTTTCCAGTCAGGACACAAAAAGAAGATGCTGTCTGCACAAAGAAGTCCCCCACCAGTGGCAGTATCATGGGATTGCTAGTGAAGGTGTGGGGGTGGAAGTTGGCCCAGAGATTGGGAAAGGTTACACAGAGGTAACCTTAATTTCTGTGGGTTTGATGGAAGTTACAGCCCTGGCAGCCTTACCTCCAGGCATGGAGGTAGAACAGACAGAGGCCTAAAATCAACAGTTCTGAAGTTTGGGGTTCTGAGAGATACAGGATCCGGTATGACCATGGTCAAGGACAAACTGGTTTCTCCAGAGCAGATCCTACTTGGTGTATTTCACCATGTAACATATACAGACTATCACGTGGCAAAGGTAAGCTTGGAATGGGGAGGTGTGACAGGCCCTTAGAAGGTAGGTGTGTCTCCTGTCCTCCCAGTAGAGTGTCTACTGGGAAATTATCTTGAAGTTTCTGAATGGCCATGGGCAGAAAGGAAGGTCAATGCACAGAAGCTGGATCTCTCTGAGTGGGTATGTGCTGTGAGTAGGTCACACTACAAATCAGGAAAGTTCATTGCACCAGCCATCCTTGTGACAGGTCTTCTGACACTGCCATCCAATGGCTGCCTCCTCCAGTTAACTCTCTTGTCATATTTTGCATTTGCCTCTTTTCACTTATTTTTTCCTCTTCTCTCTGTGCATTTCCTCTCCTCTCTGTGCAGTTTTCCATTTCTGTTGCCCTTGTGCTCCTTGCTCCGGGCTGTTTCCTCTTCCCTCAGTACCCTTTTTCCCTTCTTTTGCTCCTTGTGCCCTTTGCTGCTCTGTGTGCCTCCCCCTCCATTATTGCCAATTGTGCTTGTTTCTGCCTACTTTTCCTTATTTTTTCTAA
The DNA here is from genome assembly GCF_031143425.1 of Pleurodeles waltl. NCBI lineage: Eukaryota > Metazoa > Chordata > Amphibia > Caudata > Salamandridae > Pleurodeles > Pleurodeles waltl. Next base: position 294,795,300 of record NC_090445.1, on the reverse strand, counting down.
TCTTCTCTTTATTGTCTATTTTTCCCCTCACTCTCCCATCCCTTCCTTTCCACTTCCTACCTTTTCCCTCCTCTCACCTCCCACCACCCATCACCCATCCCTTCACCCATGTTTCTTCCTCTCACCACACCATCCTTGCTGATATCCTCCAACCCATGTTGTGTTCCACCCCTCACTTTAAAAAAATGTTTCTACACATTTAGTTTCCATTTTAGTTATCTTCGATCAATAACAAAAAAAAAATGCCCGGTATTTGTAAGTGCACATTTCTTGTTCCCACTTCTCCCATGTGGGTGATTTCAGGTCTTCAAGTGCAGTTTCTTTCCCGTCCTTAAAACCCACACTCTCCTCCTCTTCTTAGGGTGTTTTTCTGCATACACTGCATACTTTCCCCTTCTTTCTCTCTTTCTTACACACTTTCTGCTCCTCTGTCTTGAGTTCATTTACCACTTCCTAAACAAACTACCTATCCACACTTTCTTCCTTTCTATTTTTTATTTTGTAGCTCTCATCCCATCTATTCACAATACCACATAAATTCTTCTACACAATTACACTACACACCACACAATTCTACCCCACACAATTCCACAACTAACAATTCCAATACAAGCACACATAATTCCACTCCACACCGCATACACCCACTACGCTCAAAATCAAAACACAAAGGTAAAATACATTGTTATTTACAATCCCAGTAGCACTAACTCTCACAAATGTGAGACCTTTGGCATTGCAAATGCTTGTTCAAGAATAGGCAGTGGTCCCTGGGACCACTGTCTGCTCTTAAAAAAATATTTTACTGACCATTCTCAAATGGGTAGGGGTGCCTTGGAGATCCCTGCAAAGTTTTTGTGACCATACTTCGGTTGCAAATCATTTATACATACCAATCTCACTCGCAATAAGGAATGGGCATTTCAAGGGTGTCCCTTCCTAACTGTGACTCGCATGCCCACGTCTGATTGTTTTGTGACCATGAATGTGGTTGCAAAACAATTGCAGTTAACAAAAATTTCAAATTGGTGTTAACCCATTCACAAATAGGAAGGGGTCTCCATGGGACCCCTTCCCCTTTGTGAATGGTAGCAAAAAAAAAAATTCATAGCAGACAATGGTCTCACGAACCACTGCCTACTCTGAAAAAATGAAAAGAAAAAATGCATCCTGCTTTCTTTGAAGGAAAATGGGCTGAATTTAAAAAAATGCTTTATTTAAAAAGCAGTTACACTCATGTTGGTTTGCTGGCTCCAAACTTTACCTGCTGGGTGGCCAGTCCTCTTGGACCACCGGGATGACTGCGACATAATTCCTGCCAGGTGCAGCACGCCCGGAGGGGTAGTTGCAGAGGCTTTTCTTTTCTGGGGGTGGGGCCTCCCTGACTACACAATTAAAAGTGCCCCTCCCATCCCGTAGCACGGGACACGCACAGGCCGGCACGGGCAAAACCCGGACCAAGTAGCAGCCAGAAGAGGCTTGGCTGGGCCCAGTCGTTTGGTTTTGTGCCCTTTTGCTGCCATTTGAAACCGTTGTGTGTTGATTTATATTGTATAGTAAGTGGCGTGTTAAGTAGGTTGTGCAACAAAGATTATTTTGGGGCCATATCCAGCCTACAATTTCCTTTAGAGGGGCCTAACTGGCCAGTAGTAATCATGGGCAGAAAGAGGACAGTCTGCAGTAAGACTCCATTAGGAAGTAATTCTACAACAATTGACTCTTTCTTGGAGCAAGCAGTAAGTGTTGTCTTTAAAGAGATTGATCTGGCTGAGAGTCACTTGTCTTTGGGTTGTTCCGGTACCCCTCCCACTGCTTTTACAGGTAGTCTTCATGCAGAAGCTGAGGAGGGAGGGCAGGATATTATTATTGACTCAAATTGTTCCACCCCCAATCTTAGCCTGGGAGAGCCCATAGTTAGCAGGACTGCACTTAAGCCCAGCAAGGAACAACATCCCCCCACCCTATCTAAAGTTTTGCTAGCCCCCAATCGCTAGAGGAAATCCAGGTCTACTGATGTCCCACTACTGTCCTTGAGAGGGACAAATGCAGGGGAGCAGGTTGAAATGGACAACTTGGGCATTGTACAGATCCCGGACTGGGATATAGTTTCTCAAAAGTTGACAGCTTCCCTGAAAGAGTGTTCAACCCCCCCTGAGAGAGAGACTGGATTAACTAGAAATAGCAGCAGAGAAATTCCTAGCAATATGTCAGGAACAGCAGATGTCACTATCTAAGGGGTCTACGAATGAGATAAGGAGCCTTGAAATTACCTTTTTGAGACACCCTTCTCCGCAGAATGCTCCCCCTCTCGAAACCACTAGTCAGGAAGCATTAACAGGAAGCAGCCGATTGTGATTTGGACCATGCTCACAACTTAACCTGTCTTTGACTACTTTAGCCCCCATATTCATAATCAATCGGTTTCTAATGTGCCTCCAGTAGCTTTTAGCGAGGTGCCACAAGAGTCCTTTGCTGTCATACCTACTCCTAATTTACCAGTGATTAATCTCCCTCCTGCTTGTTGTCCATACATCATAATTTTGGCTGGTGTTCCCCACTTCTTCTCTGGAATCCACTTCCCAACTTCATAAGAAGGTGTGGCTTTGGTTAGTTAACCAGTCTAATTTTGGTGTGAGTGATTATGGAAACATTCTGTTGGCCCGCCATGTTGCCTGGGTTGGACCTTCTGTTAAGCACATCCCAGCGGACTGTACTATTGTTAATTTTAGGTATCCTCAAATAGCAGAAAAAAGTATTTCCCAGGCTTTCCAGACTCTTGGCAGACTGGGTGAAATCAGAACGTTACCTCTCTGCTTTTTTTACATACTTTAAGATTCTCGACAGCGCATGACTTCATCATTGGCCCCCTTAGCACAGTCCACCTCAGGTGATTTTAATGTTGTGTGTAAATACCACTTTGAATAATTGGCAGACCTCAACGAGCTGGATTGACAGTACTCAGGTTCACAAAAGACAGCTCTAAGTGCTAGGGGCAGGGAACTGATTGGGGGCCTCCTTTCTCGTTCCACTACCTATTTTTTGGCAGTTTCACACTCCCCTATGTCCGCTTTTGAGCCAGACACCTTTAGTATTTCTCCACCATTGTTAAACACCCTTTCCGGTGGAAGGGCTCAAGCTAGTGAGGAGTGTTTTAACAGCTCTAGTGAGGATAGGCAGTTTTCTTTGTTAAATTGGAATGTGGCAGGACTATTAAATAAAATCTCTAATCCAGAATGGCTCTCCTTTATTGATAATAGTGATTATATTGTAATTCAAGAAACCTGGGATACTACATCAGTAGCCTGCAACGTTTTTTCTTGCTACTCCTGCCCAGCTGACACCTCCGAGTCCGGGAGAGCTAGCGGAAGTCTTGCCATTTGGGTTAAGCTTAATCTCAGAACAATCGTTTAAATTATAGATACGGGCAGCTCTGCTTATCAGGACCTATTTATTCGAGATTTTGAGCGTTCTTTTAGTCTATATTCAGTAAATTTTTAAAATAATAATAATGTCTCCAATACCTATAGTAATCTGTTTGAGCAGCTATTTAGTTTCATTCAGGCCTAAAGTCTCATGGAAAGAGTACTATTCAACAACCAAGAATTTTAATTAGTGGGGATTTCAATTTTAAAATGGGTATTAATAACTTGGAATTCAAAACAAGGAGCATGGCCACGGAAGTCCATGGGGTCTGAGGGGACTGTATCTGAGGGATCGAGTTGTGCAGTGGGATTTGGTAGACATAGTACATTTTTCTCGGGCCTCCTGCCCAGATAAGCCAACGTACAGAGGAACGGGCCATTTTTCAACAATTGACTATATATTTGCTTAAAGAAATTGTCTGCAGGGTGCACAAATAGCGTAGTGATCGAAACTCAATGGAGCAACCATAATGCCATCAGCGTTGAAGCATCTTTCCCCCTGAACAGGGACAATATACCAACAATGTGCAATGGCATTATTAAACATACCAATGATGGTCTAAAGGTAGTGTGGCATTTAAAAGATCCTATAGCAACTTTAAATGGCCTTCTTCCAAGATAATCTTTTTATTGTTTTTGGCTGCCTCAAGGAAGACCTGGGAGAAGAGCTGTCTCTGTGTTACAGTGACTGTGTGAAGCTGTTAAGAATACTCTATTAAAACCCCTTAAATCTAAGATAAATTGCTCTCGCTGGATTGATGCAAAGTTTTCCGCACCAAATCCCTGCCTGAGAAAGACATTAGAGGGGACCCACAGGGACAAAAATGTAGTTCAGTAGGCCAGACACCTGTATAAAGCTGTCATTAAAGAAAGGAAGCACTCTTTGTTTAGCAAGGACGGGGAAATGTTAAAATTGGCTGCTGCACAAAATAGTAGTAAGGTGTGTTGGGGGACAGTTAATAGGCTCTATCAAAGGGATACACCCCAAGTAAGCCAACGTAGCAGCAGTATCTCAGGCTAGGAAAAGGCAACACACTTTAAAAGTGTTTACCAACAAAAAGTAGACAGAGAGTGTGAGATCGCTTTGCAAGAGGCACTCGCCCCTGTAGCCCACTGCACGTTACTGTTCAGGATGTCAAGATGGCTATTGCAGCTAGTGCTGGTGGGAAAGCACCATGCCCTGATGGGATCCCCATGGATCTATTTAGATGTTACCCAGATCTATGGGGGCCCCTGCTTACGAATCTATTTAATAATTCCCTATATACCAGAATACCTGAGTCTTGGTCACTTTCCATAATCGTTCCTATTTTCAAAAAAGGAGATGGCGGTCGCCAAAATGCTATAGGCCTATATCCTTGGTTGATAGCTCTATAAAAATATCTATAGCGCTATGATATATTTTTAACCGTTTGCAGTCATCGACCATAGAGAATAAAATACTATCCCCTGTCACTATAGCTTCCGTCCAGGGCTTGGTACAGTGTAGCAGTGCTTGAATCTACATATTATTGTAAGTAAATATACAGCGGTCAAGCGCTGTCCACCGTACCTGGCCTTTATGGACCTATCTACTGCTTTTGACAGTGTAAACAGAAGTAAACTATGGCTGATGTTAATTAATTTAGGAACTATAAAGGAGCACAAGGGTAGTAGGGGTGACTCGTGTCGCACTTCTAGGTAATACAACAAAAGTAATTACACAGGTAAGTAAACTAGAGCAAATTCTGGTGCAGCATGGACCCGTGCCTTACTACCCAAACGGCACACAGATGGGTATCAGAGTACCCAAGGATAAAATTAGAACAAATAGGCCACAGCACACAGCCTATATTGTCCAATCATATGGTGGGGATGATAGATCCCTGGTAGTGCGTTTGAAGGTTTAGAAGAAGTAAACGGTAAAGAGAAATCTTGAGTCTTGTCAGTAGACGGTGTCCTTTATTTGTAGACGTTAGAAATCAAAGTGTCATCATGAAAAAACAGCCAACACGTGTTTCGTCACACAAGTGACTTCATCAAGGCTGGGCCGTGCGGCCAGAGTAGTAGAGAATAATCAGCTAAGTAGGCTGAAATAAAGAAAAGAATATCTTAATGAGATCATAAAACTAAGGGAAAAAATGGGGGGCTGCAAGAGCAGTAACGGGTAGATTGGGTGTTGATCACGTAGGTAGATACAGGTATGTGAGGCCCTGATAAGCCAAAAGTAAAGCCTGGTAAGCGTCTGTACGGGAAGTAGTTAAGGAGCCTTAACTACTTCCCGTACAGACGCTTACCAGGCTTTACATTAAGATATTCTTTTCTTCAAATAAAGGACACCGTCTACTGACAAGACTCAAGATTTTTCTTTACCGTTTACTTCTTCTAAACCTTCAAACGCACTACCAGGGATCTATCATCCCCACCATATGATTGGACAATATAGTCTGTGTGCTGTGGCCTATTTGTTTTAATTAATTTAGGAATGGTTGTTGTCTTAGTTAACTTTTTGTATGACCTCCATGAAAACATGGGTGCCAGAGTACGTTATGGTCAATATGGTGAATTGTCAGATACCTTCCCCTTAGCAAGTGGCGTTCGGCAAGGGTGTGTTTTAGTACTCCTTCTTTTTGTTCATTACATAAATGAGCTAAGCACCAGTCTTTCCAGCTCATCGCAGGATGTACCGATAATCGCGAAATCCCGGTTTTATTGTATGCCGACGATGCGGTTCTGCTGGCCAGAACTTCCTGCACCTTACGAATCATGGTTGATGCCTTTGTGACCCTTATGCACAAATTGGATATGAATACTAATTTTAGTAAATCGCATATTGTGGCCACTGGACCCAGTAGGAGAACAGTAACAGCCCTGAGAGTGGACGATAACTCTCTTAGCGCTGTCAAGAATTTTTGTTACTTGGGATTGGATTTCTCTTTAAGTAATTCTTGGATGAATCAGATAACCATAGCCTGACGGAAACTTGGTAGATCTACGGGCTCTCTTTTAAATTTAGCAAGAAAAGATGGCAGGTCTACAATCTCCCCTTTTATGAAAGTTTACAAACTGCAATGCATCCCTACAGCGGTTTATGGTGAAGGAGTATGGGGCTATCAAAATTCTTCAGCTATCCAGGTTGAAGAAAATAGAATTTGTAGGTGGTTGCTGAATCTTCCACCCACGAGCGCTAATTTTATTTTACACTCTGAACTGAATTTTGAATATATAACAGATACGATAAGGCTGGCACCTCTCTTGCTCTGAGTGAGTGTGTGGTGCAATAAAAAGGCAAGTCTTAATAGGGAAATAATTAGGGATTGTCTGAAATTAGACAAAATACCTACTATCCAGTGGTTGAAGTATATAGCTAATTCCTTGACAAGTATTGGTCTTCCAGATTTGTTTAGCAACCCTAGTTCAATCAATAAACCTGATAAAAGGGTGATGCGGCTCAGATTTGGTGAGGATACCGCCCTACGGAGGATTCAGGACACCATCTGTAAAACGAATATCTGTTATTTTTATCTACCTTGGCAGTTGGGGTTACACCCCAGTATCTTAACCTAAAGCTAACGAGCTGGGAGAGATCGCTGCTCTTCATGTTTAGATCAGGGACTGCATGGTGTCTTGTCTGTTTTAATGATGGGACCAACTTGTGGGGTAGTTTGTTGCCTCTCTGTCCTTGTAATGGAAGGGCAGAACAATCCTTGCTGCATTTTATGTTTTTCTGTGGTTTCTGTAGCGGATATTTTCAGACCTGCCTTAAGCCCTTATTAGGAAAATCAGCTATTTGGAATAGTAGAGAGGCTTTGGTATTTTTACAGTTGTTAAATCACCCAGACATATGTTTCAGAGTGTGTAGTGTCTTTAAATAGGCTATTCACAGTAGAAAATCAATGGAGGGCAGTTAATTGAGCAGGTAATAGATTGTACTTGCCAGCCCTATTAATCTTCTTATCTAGTCTCAAGTGTTGGATTTCATCATTGTACTGTACAGTCTGCTAATGTGCAATGTTAGGCCACTTTTTAGATTGAAAATGGTTCGTGAAATTATATATACATTTTACATGATCACGCCATGCTGCATACTCTCACATGCACTCGGTAGAACAGCATTTCATGTGTGAGTGGCCATAATTTGATTATGTTCCTAGTTAATCGACATAGCCTGCTTAGATAACTGGACTTATGATTAATTTTTAGCAGATGCAACCATATGGTGCATGGTCCTTAGGATTTTAACAGGACATAATCTGGCACTTTAATGCACAAGCACGTTCATGAAAAGACTTTTATATATTTATAATAATATAATTATGTGACATGAACATCCTTTTACTGACCCTGTTTTTAATCAATGTTGTAATTATTTGGTATTAATTGGATGTTTCTGTAATTACCCCTGTATTTCGACACATATATTGAAAAGACTATTGGTTAGATCATGGCGGCCATGGCCAAGTGTTCGATTCTAAATTAGTTATATGTGCATATGCATTTTTATGTGATAATGAATTTGTGTGAGCTATTATGGTTTATTTTTAAACCAAATAAAGAGTTTTGATTGATTGATTGATTGATTGTTTGATTGTCATACAAAGTTACAAGATAAACACGGTACTGTCACATGCAGCAGTAAGATAAACCTATAGTTTTCACCCATGGATGTGTAGAAAATGTTTTGTGAAGCACAAGTGGAATTATTCCTGTATTTGAACACACTGGTGGTATGGGGAATAAATGCTTTGTAGCCACAAACTGAGTGAGACGAAACTCCTGCAGGCTTATCTCACACACTGGTGAACAAAAACCTGATGTAGCCACTTGTAGTGAGTACCAAGGGGTACTTACACCTTGCACCAGGCCCAGTTATCCCTTATTAGGGTATAGGGTGTCTAGCAGCTTAGGCTGATAGATAATGGTAGCTTAGCAGAGCAGCTTAGGCTGAACTAGGAGACGAGTGAAGCTCCTACAGTACCACTAGTGTCATATGCACAATATCATAAGAAAACACAATACACAGATATGCTAAAAATAAAGGTACTTTATTTTTATGACAATATGCCAAAAGTATCTCAGTGAGTACCCTCAGTATGAGGATAGCAAATATACACAAGATATATGTACACAATACCAAAAATATGCAGTATAGTATTAGAAAACAGTGCAAACACTGTATAGTTACAATAGGATGCAATGGGGACACATAGGGATAGGGGCAACACAAACCATGTACTCCAAAAGTGGAATGCGAACCACAAATGGACCCCAAACCTATGTGACCTTGTAGAGGGTCGCTGGGACTGTAAGAAAACAATGAGGGTTCGAAAAATAGCCCACCCCAAGACCCTGAAAAGTGAGTGCAAAGTGCACTAAAGTTCCCCAAAGGACTCAGAAGTCGTGATAGGGGAATTCTGCAAGGAAGGATACCTGTGGAACAAGGGGACCAAGTCCAAAAGTCACAAGCAAGTCGGAGATGGGCAGATGCCCAGGAAATGCCAGCTGGGGGTGCAAAGAAGCTGCTACTAGGACGTAGAAGCTGAGGATTCTGCAGGAACGACAAGGGCTAGAGACTTCCCCTTTGGAGGATGGATCCCCCACGCTGTGGAGAGTCGTGCAGAAGTGTTTTCCTGAAGAAAGACTGCAAATAACCCTTGCTACCTGCAAGTCGTGCGGTTAGGGTTTTTGGATGCTGCTGTGGCCCAGGAGGGACCAGGATGTCGCCAATTGCGTCAGGGGACAGAGGAGGCGCCCAGCAAGACAAGAAGCCCTCTCAGAAGCAGGCAGCACCCGCAGAAGTGCCAAAACAGGCACTACGAAGAGGAGTGAAATGGTGCTCACCCGAAGTCGCACAAAGGAGTCCCACGCCGCCGGAGGACAACTTAGGAGGTTGTGCAATGCAGGTTAGAGTGCCGTGGACCCAGGCTTGGCTGTGCACAAAAGATTTCTGCCGGAAGTGCACAGAGGCCGGAGTAGCTGCAAAAGATGCGGATCCCAGCAATGCAGTCTGGTGTGGGGAGGCAAGGACTTACCTCCACCAAACTTGGACTGAAGAGTCACTGGACTGTGGCAGTCACTTGGACAGAGTTGCTGGATTCAAGGGACCTCGCTCGTTGTGCTGAGAGGAGACCCAGGGGACCGGTGATGCAGTTCTTTGGTGCCTGCGGTTGCAGGGGGACGATTCCGTCGACCCACAGGAGATTTCTTCGGAGCTTCTAGTGCAGAGAGGAGGCAGACTACCCCCACAGCATGCACCACCAGGAAAGCAGTCGAGAAGGTGGCAGGATCAGCGTTACAGAGTTGCAGTAGTCGTCTTCGCTACTTTGTTGCAGTTTTGCAGGCTTCCAGCGCGGTCAGCAGTCGATTCCTTGGCAGATGGTGAAGAGAGAGATGCAGAGGAACGCGGATAAGCTCTTGCATTCGTTATCTAAGGAAATCCCCAAAGCAGAGACCCTAAATAGCCAGAAAAGAGGGTTTGGCTACTTAGGAGAGAAGATAGGCTAGCAACACCTGAAGGAGCCTATCAGAAGGAGTCTCTGACGTCACCTGCTGACACTGGCCACTCAGAGCAGTCCAGTGTGCCAGCAGCACCTCTGTTTCCAAGATGGCAGAGGTCTGGAGCACACTGGAGGAGCTCTGGGCACCTCCCAGGGGAGGTGCAGGTCAAGGGAGTGGTCACTCCCCTTTCCTTTGTCCAGTTTCGTGCCAGAGCAGGGCTGAGGGGTCCCTGAACCGGTGTAGACTGGCTTATGCAGAAATGGGCACCATCTGTGCCCATGAAAGCATTTCCAGAGGCTGGGGGAGGCTTCTCCTCCCCAGCCCTAACACCATTTTCCAAAGGGAGAGGGTGTAACACCCTCTCTCTGAGGAAGTCCTTTGTTCTGCCTTCCTGGGCCAGGCTTGGCTGGACCCCAGGAGGGCAGAAACCTGTCTGAGGAGTTGGCAGCAGCAGCAGCTGCAGTGAAACCCCGGGAAAGGCAGTACCAGGGTCTGTGGTAGAGACCCGTGGGATCATGGGATTGTACCAACATTGCCAGGATGGCATAGAGGGGGCAATTCCATGATCTTAGACATGTTACATGGCCATATTCGGAGTTACCATTCTGAAGCTACACATAGGTAGAGACCTATATGTAGTGCACGCGTGTAATGGTGTCCCCGCACCCACAAAGTCCGGGGAATTGGCCCTGAACAATGTGGGGGCACCTTGGCTAGTGCCAGGGTGCCCACACACTAAGTAACTTAGCACCCAACCTTTACTAGGTAAAGGTTAGACATATAGGTGACTTATAAGTTACTTAAGTGCAGTGTAAAATGGCTGTGAAATAACGTGGACGTTATTTCACTCAGGCTGCAGTGGCAGGCCTGTGTAAGAATTGTCAGAGCTCCATATGGGTGGCAAAAGAAATGCTGCATCCCATAGGGACCTCCTGGAACCCCAATACCCTGGGTACCTCAGTACCATATACCAGGGAATTATAAGGGTGTTCCAGTATGCCAATGTAAATTGGTGAAATTGGTCACTAGCCTGTTAGTGACAATTTGAAAAGAGAGAGCATAACCACTGAGGTTCTGATTAGCAGAGCCTTAGTGAGACAGTTAGGCATCACACAGGTAACACATACCTATAGGTCACAAACTTATGAGCACTGGGGTCCTGGCTAGCAGGGTCCCAGTGACACATAACAAACATACTGAAAACATAGGGTTTTCACTATGAGTACTGGGGCCTGGCTAGCAGGATCCCAGTGAGACAGTGAAAACACCCTGACATACACTCACAAACAGGCCAAAAGTGGGGGTAACAAGGCTAGAAAGAGGCTACTTTCTCACAGCCACATGGTGAGGTCATCCTTTATTGCCAGATTTAGCTTGAGATAAACCTCCCAGTTTGTCACACAGCCGGTCGAGTGCAGTTACATACTGGGTGAGATGAACCTGACGGAGATAATTCGTATATTCTCACCCACCGTGTGGAAAGAAGTCCTTGTTGGGAAACCCAGGGTGAGAGAAGCACCTTATTTCCGGGTTCAGAATACGCTAAACAGCATGTGCCTTACACAAAGTAAAATAAATCAATAATTACAATGTTCATGTGGGATAAAGGCCCATTTAATTCTTAGGTTAAACTAAACCTCATGTTGTCTTGCACTGGAATACCGAAGATATTAACACAGCCTAAGTACTACGCATAATGTCGGTTCAGTATTTGGGGGAGATAAAATAACATATCCTCATACTGTGTACTTGAACAGTTGGCAACCCAATTAAACCTTTCTCAAAACAAATAACATTTCCCTTGAGTGTCTGATGTACAAAATAGTAGAAGAAATGAGGAAATCAAAGTAGTATATGCCTTCTGCTCTCAGGGTGCTGCAGTAATCAACAAACAATGCTGAATAAGCCAACTTCTATAGCAATACTAAATAAGCAAACAATGCTCAATGAGGTAACTGAGGAAGACACACACACCTCATCCAACCACCTGCAGGTTCTAGTTATAGTCTGTACACAGAGGGGACTTTTGTGCAACATTCTGGGACTCGGAGGTCTGGTCTGTTAGTTTACCTCAGTGAGCCTCTCGAGTACACGCCTTTGACAGTTTAAACAGAAACAAGACAATGTTACTGTTCTTTACACTGCCCTTGAAGTACTCCTGCTGAGGAGCCAATCTAGTCTGAGATTATCTCTGAAGCTATTGATACACCCCCCCTAAACAGCTGATGAATGTGTGAAAACAAGAAAAGCTGCATCGATAAGTTAACCATAATACATTTTCCAATCTGCACATAGCTGCAGTAACTCAGAAACAGTGCCAAAATGCTGTTATAGAAAAAAGAAAACACAGCTTTATGCCTTAAAAAATAATGGGCTTATTTACAAGCCCCTTGCACGTCATAACATCAGTTTTTTGTGACGCTGTGGTGGCGCAAGAAGCCCTCTACATTGTGTCACATTTACAAACTGGCACAATGGGACCATTGCACCAGTTTGTAAAGCTTTGCGCCACATCAAACCTACACCAGGTATAGGGGGTCATTCTTACCCTGGCGGTCCAAGACCGCCAGGGCTAAAATGACGGGGGCACCGCCAACAGGCTGGTGGTGCCCTGCTGGGCATTCTGACCGCGGCGGTTTGACCGCGGTCAGAAGTGGAAAACCGGCGGTCTCCCGCCGGTTTTCCGCTGCCCATTTGAATCCTCCATGGCGGCACAGCTCGCTGCGCCGCCATGGGGATTCTGACAGCCCATACCGCCATCCTGTTCCTGGCGGTTCGCCCGCCAGGAACAGGATGGCGGTATGGGTTGTCGTGGGGCCCCTGGGGGCCCCTGCAGTGCCCATGCTAATGGCATGGGCACTGCAGGCGCCCCCGTAAGAGGGCCCCACAAAGAATTTCACTGTCTGCATTGCAGACAGTGAAATTCGCGACGGGTGCCACTGCACCCGTCGCACCTTCCCACTCCGCCGGCTCCATTCGGAGCCAGCGTCCTCGTGGGAAGGTAGTTTTGCACTGGGCTGGCGGGCGGCCTTTTGGCGGTCGCCCGCCAGCCCAGTGCAAAACCCAGAATACCCTCAGCGGTCTTCCGAGCGTGGAGCGGTATTTTGGAGGGGGAAGTCTGGCGGGCGGCAGAGGCCGCCCGCCAGACTTAGAATCACCCCCATAATGTCTGCAGTGTGGGTGTTTCAACGTTAAAAGCTACACAGAACTGAAGCAGTGAAATTTACTACACTTCACTGCACCAATCTGCACCTTCACAGTGTCACAAGCCCGTCTGATTTGTAGGCCCCACAGAGGCGGGAGCCCTACAGAGAATACGTGGTGGTATCAACATGTGGTAGTATCTTGCTGTTCCAGTAAGGGAGGCGACTCGCGCAGCACCAGTGAACAGATGGACGGTTTCGCTGACCCTTTCTCCTGCAGTGACAGCCAGTAGCTACTGGCAGGGGCTCGAAGAAATCCTTTGCAGCCTAGTCAATCACTGCAACCCAGGGGGGCCAGCACGATGAGAGAGACCCATGTAATGGTTGGCACACCCTGATCTGATGGCTTCACTGGGTTGGGGGTGTTTTGTGCATATTGACACTCCTTCTCCTGATGCTACACTTACTGAGTGAGATGCGAGGGGCCAATAACATCACCCACCCCTTCCTTGCATCTTTGTCCTGTGAGCTCCTGCCCCAGTAGGAATATATGATGGAGCAACGTATGCGCCAACCACACATGCCTGAACAACGCGGTCAGATCAACGACTGCGTTCTTTTCCCGAATGTCTTTACCACGCATGCCTTTACAACAATTTTTTGTTGAACAGACATGCCTAGTAGGTTTTCTCATGCCATCCCCCCTACTCGTCCTAAAAATACAACTACCCCGATAACCCCACCCACCCTGAGCCCTAAAACCTACCCCAACCTGTCCTAAAAAGAACCGACCCCATCCCCAAGAATAAATCTACCCTGCCCCTAAAAACAAAGATACTCCCACCCCACCCCCAAAAACCAACTATCCCCCGCCCCCAAAAAACAAACTACCCTGATCACCCCCACCCCCAAAAACAAAACTACCCTGACCCCCCACCCCCCAGACCCAAAGTACCCTGACCCCTCACTCCCAAAAAACAAACTACCCTGACCTCCAAAATTGAAACTACCACGATACCCCACCCCCAAAAACTAAACTGCCCTGACCCACACCCCAAAAATAAAACCACCCTTATCCCCCAACCCCTACCCCAAAAACCTAACTACCCATATCTCCCACCCCTCACCCCCAAAAAACAAACTACCCCAACCCCCACTCCCAATAAACAAAACTACCCCGACTCCCCCACCCCCACCGCCAAAAACCAACGACTCCCCTACCCCCAGAAAACAAACAACCCTGATCCCCCACCCCCAAAAAACAAACTACGCCAATCCCCCTCCCCAAAAATGAATGTACCCCCACCCCCACCCCAAAACAAAACTACCCTGACCCCTGCCCCTAAAAACAGAACTACCCCAATCCCCCAACCCGCCCCTAAAAAAAAGAACTACCCCCAACCTCCCCCACCCCAAACCCTTAATCTATACCACCCCTAATAACGACCCCCCAACCCTGCCCCAGCCCCACTTATCTGACCACATCCTCTCCCGAGTCTGACTCTCTTTTTCTCTCCTTTAACCCAGCATGTGCGTTGTTCAGCACATGCATGGTTAAGGCAGAGAAAAAGAGAGTAGTTGTTAACGCAAATGTGGTTCCGCTTGTGTTAACAATGACGTTGTGGTTCTGGAGTTGTTGTTCCGGATATTCCCCCTCCAGTAGCCTTCCCAGCACTTTTCAGACTTGATTGGGAGGGGTCACGACCAGTCCAACTCTCCCCAGGATTACTCCTTCACCAGAGGGCTTGCGAGGTGAGAGTCACCACTGCACAGAAAGGGCTGACTGGAAGGGAGGGGGAACAGAAGATGCCTGGCAGGGCACCCTTTCTCTACAGGGCATGGAGCACTGGGAAGCCCCCTCCCTAAACTTCCACCAGCGCTGGAGGCAGCCTGCAGTGCCTCCAACAGTGCAGAAGTATGGTCAACTCAAATCCTGGCAAAGCCCAGCAAGCCATGGACTGAGCCCTGGTCTCCTGAGAGGAGATCAGCTGCTCTTGTCTTTCCTTTTCCTCCCAGCCCCTGTGCTGCCTTTACCATTTCAGTACCCCCAAGGGTGGACAGGCACACTGAGAGGCCCCCCCTTTGGACCATATATGTAGAGCCTGCATTCCCCACTGTATATGTAGCGGTGCCTACCAGCCTCTCCACTTCTCCTTTTGTCACCTCCTTTCCTGTCTGCCTGTAGGGAGTGGCACACTGATCCACCATGTGTCAAGAACACATGTTAATTATCTCTCCTTGACCCTCTGAGCTGCCCAACATGGCCACCCAGAAGCCCACCAGACAGGTCCTTTTTATCAAGATCGTCTCCCAGACCAAAGCACTCCAAACCACTTCTTGGATCACAACGGACCTGATCCTCAAGGAAATCACGGCAGTGGGGCACAGACTAGAGGTCATGGATGCGAAGTTGAAGGACCTTAAGGATGAGATGAAGTCTATCTGGGTGGACATTACCAGCTTCCATGTCAAAGTGGAGGAACTGCACCTACACCTGTCAGTACTGGAAGCAAGAATCAATAACTTCCCAGACAGAGACCATGAACTTCAGCACTCATGCAACAAGATCACCATCCTTAAGGACTGGAGCAACAAGGACAATGTCTGCTTCTTTGAAATTCCAGAAAAGGTGGAGGGGGCTTACGTCTGTGGTTCTCTTTGAGACTCACTATCCAACCTACGTGGGCATGCCTCATCACCTGCACTGGAAATGCAGAGTGCCCACAGAATCCAGCAGTGACAGCTCCAGGCATTGAAAGGGGTGAAGCCCACCATAGCTTGCTTTGTCCCCACGAACAGCTATAACAGATAGTCACAGCGGTGCAGTCCCATAGGCCCTATGACTATGAGGGACACATCTTGGCTGACATCTTTAGAGAGACGAATAAGAAGAAGATGGCCTTCCTGTCCCTTAGTCCCCAGCTGCACAAGTGGGACATAAAGTATGGCCCTTTGATCTGGCATGCATGTATTGCACAATGGACTACAAATCCAGGGACTTCCACCATCCAGAGGAACTATGGACTTTCCTGGATGGAACATGGACATGGCTTTGGTTCCCTCCACTCCACTCATCCCAGCTAGGCAATGCCGCTGCCAGGGACCAAGAACTCACACCCTGCGGACTCAGACATCAAGGCAGGTCACACTGATTGCTGGCACACCCAACGACTGATATACCAAGTGACTGTTGGTGTATCATTGTTCCTTTGTAATCTCATAACCAGTAGATAAGTATGGCCTGTTTGTTCACTGTTTGATTTTCATTGATTGGTTGCTATTGTTTGCTATAGTTTTCACTGTTCCTTTTACTGGCCTTCCCATGCTACCTGGCCTATTGATCTCCATGTAATCCCTTCTGAGTGGTTAGCTGGAACCTGAACTGCGATGACCTGAGACAGGCTCCCAATACACAGGCACAGGGCTCATGCCCACTCATTGGTTCCACCTCCCTCATTGTGTTAGTGTCACATGTCACCTATCACTGGACCTCTACCCTCCTTATCCCCCTTATCCCCCCTATCTCCACAACATTCCCACTGGCACCATTGGCTAATGTACAGTGCCAGCCCTATCTATGCACCCACTCGCTCCTGCGACACTCAAGACTGGCATGATCTGGCCATATTCTAGATATTCCAGAAATTGCTACGCCCTTCTTCGCTCCCTCACAAGGTTGACAAGATCTGGAAGAGTGTACTCTCCCCTCCCTTTCTTGCCTGTCCTACAATGGGGCCCCACGCACATGGACAATCCCCCCTCACCTCCTCATGTCATCATAGGGCTTCCTCACTTGTTTGCCATCATCCTTGCCACCAGTATCATTCTCAGGACCCAAGCTGGTTACCTATTTTCCCTCCTACAGACCTTGCTGGACTCAGCAGAACCACAGGTCTGGACCTGCTGATTAACTTTCTTGTGTGTATGGTTCCACCTCTTAACATACATCTTGCTTGTTCTTCTAGCTGTTCATCCTCTCTCACCCATCTCTGGCTCTGCACGATCCCCACCCTCCTCGTCTCCCTCCCCCTTTTTTGCCCCCCTTCTTCTTGTATGGTTCCGTACCTTATCTCCTCCCACCTGGGTGTATACTGCTGTTTGGGTACCTCCTTTCTGCCCCCTCTCCTACCTTTTAACCCTCTTCTCATTTGCTGTGTCCTGCATCTCTCCCAGACCTGCTTTAGCAGTGGACTGCACACACTGTGCATAGAGAGTTGATGCATCCCCCCTTATGACATAGTATTTCAAGATGTCACCACAGGGAGCATTGAATGTGATGTCTTGGAACATGAATGGCCTTACACACTAGATCAAATGTGAAAAGGTGCTTTAGTACCTTAATTCTAAACATGTAGACATAGCTTGGGGAAACCTACCATATGAGGGGGGAGGCTGAGAAGCTCCAGCAGGACTGGGTGGGCAAGGTGATACATAGTTGTTGCCCTCGCTGCTGGTTGATGGGCTGACGATACCTCAGAAGTTTGGTGTGGGTATACTGATAGGCAAGACACTCCTGCATAAGGTATTAAAGACATGGAACGACCCAGTTATGTGTTTGTGAAACTGCATATTGGTGACAGAGTGATCTATGCACCAACTAGACGGAAAACCCAGTTCCTTTTACGGCTTAACAGTGTGCTGACAGAGATCGATGCCACCTATCTGCTCTTAGGGGTTCACTCGAACCTTGCATGAGATGCAATCTTGGACTGCACTGACCGAGTCCATGCATTTAAGAATGAAGTTAAGGCCCTCTTGGGTGACCTTGTAGTGGATCACGGCCATCTTGAAGCTTGGCACCCCTTCAGCCTGCAATACTCCTATAGTTCACTGGTGCACAGCACCCAATTGATGCTGGATTGGTTCCTCATCACCAAGCCCTTTTCCCCTATTTTAAATGGTGCTACCATACTTGCAGGTGTGCTCTAGGACCACTCACTGATCCATTTGTCAGTTGACCTAGGCCTCACAATGCCGATACGCAAGTTCTGGTGCCAGAACTTCTCCCGCTTTGGCCAGCCCACAGTCAAGGAATGCCTTCAATGCATGCATAACAAAGGGTCAATGGCCTCAGGACAAACCTTGCAGGCAGCGAATAAGGCAACCATTACGGGCCAGCTGATGTGAGATGCAGCTGTGCTCAATAAGAAAAGAGTGACACAGTAGGGAATGCTTGAAGGAGACATAGCTAGCCTCACACTTCTCTATACAGCCCATCCCTTGACTGCCACTGGACGCAGCCTTGTGTAAGCGCCAATGGATCTCAGTACCCTCTTTAGCTCCAAGGCAGAATATGTGTCATGAAGTAAAGTCACTACGAGCATGGAGAGAAGGTAGACAGTCTACCGGCAGTGCAGTTGTGGCAGAGGGAAGAAGGTATGGCAATCCCCACCATTATAACTGACTCCGGCTGCATAGTCAGGCGCCCGCAGGAAATCGCAAATCGCAATGTACTACCAAGACAGTTACTCCACAGATGGAGTTACAGATCTGAAACCGATTGCTACCTTCTTCGAAGCAATCCACTTACTCGGCCTCACTGAGAAGGGTAGGGAGTTACTCCAGGGAGCGGTCACTGAGGAGGAGCTAGCGCAAGCCATCTCTAACCTCCTATGTCTTAAAGCCCCTGGGGAGAACTGGCTATTGGTCAAGTTTTGTAGGTGGACAAAGGCTGATACCTTCAAGCAAGCTGCCCTCCTCTCCAACAGTCCTCTCAAAGCCAGGGAAGGACCTCCTCCTTTGTGACAGCTACTAGCCCATCTCCCTCCTTAATGAAGATATAAAGATCCTGGCCAGAATCCTGAAGGCCTGGCTCAAATGCGTTATTCCCTCCCTGGTCCATCAATGCCTAGTAGAGTTCATCCTGGGTCAATCTTCCTGTAATCATCTTTGGACATTAGCTCATGCCATGTGGCTGACCAAAGATCCTCCGGAGGAGGCTTTGGCCCTATCACTGGATGCCAAGAAGGCCTTTGACAGAATAGAATGTGATTACCTATTTGCCATTCTCCACAAGCCTTGGTGATGACTTTTTCTCCTAGGCCCGCTACCTTTATGATTCCCCCACAGCACAAGTCAACTGTGCTGCCTTTCACAGTTTGCAGGGAACATGACAGGGGTGCTAGTTGTCAGGTTTACACTTCCTCTGCGCCCTGGAACCACTGGCTGCTGCGGTGTACCAGTCGGAGCAGATAGTGGGGAACACACTCCTGGTGGCTCCTCAATGCTCTACTTATATGCAGATGATATTCTGCTCACACTCTCAGCACTCTACTCCTCCATCCTGGCACTGCTGGGGACTATCTTCATCTTTGTGGCCATGTCTGGATACAGGGTTAACTGGGCTAAGAGCTAAGTCCTGCTGCTCTCGAGAGTGACTACCCGAGCCACCATAGCCAACTACCCGTTTCAATGAAAGTCCTCCCATCTCAAGTATTCGGGTATCTATGTCAACTGGGGACTTGACCCTATGGTGGAGGACAATTAGGAACCACTCATGGAATGGGTGAGGCTTGATTTTGAGAAGTGAAAGCAACTGAACCTGTCACTGTGGGTGAGATAATAGGTGGGGAATATGGTGACCCTCCTGTACTTTACCTGCATGCTGGGAATGATCCCTCAGTTGCCCTCTCAGAAGCTCCTAGGACAAGGTGAACAGTGGTATTAAGTTCTTCATCTGGAAAAAGATGAGGCCCCATTTGGCCATTTGCAAATTCATTGCCCACAGATCTTACAAAGACCTTGGTCGACCTTCCTTTGAGTAGTACTTCATGGCCTTGCATCTGGTGCAACTAGCTTATGTGCAATTTAATTTCTAGGACCTCTCTCTGTGATTCACAATAGGGAACTGTATCATAGGTAGCCCAGCAGGGCTGAGCTCCCTATACTTGTCCTATGCCCCCACTTCAAGACTGACAAATCCTTTGTTCCAGACCTTGCCCAGAATGTAACTGTGGGCTCAAAGCCTCCTGTCTGTGGATGTGAATCTCTATCATAAGGCACTCTTACGGTGCAACACCAGTATCCGCATGGGGAAAAATGCTCAACTGGGGGCCAACGGATTCATCTAATCTCTCAGGGGATTTTCAAATCCTTCAAGATGCCCTGGGAGGAATTCAGCCTGCCCCCCCAATCAGCAGCAAAGATACATGCAACTATGCCATTGTCTGACTAGGCACTCAGCCTTCGAATGCCCCCTCCCCAATGCTCATTTATCTCACCTGTTAGGGGCAGTTCACAGGCATGATGTCAGGACTGTATAATCTTCTGATCCGTCATCTGTACTCTCAACTCCAGGCTGTAAAACAGTTAGCGAAATGGCAGGATACATTTTGGGTGGAATATGAGTTGGAGGACTGGACTGGGATCCTAGATAACCTTAACCAAGGTGTGCAGGAGGCCTGGATGAAATGTGTTTTTTAAAAATCTTGCAAGAGCATCACTGGACACCAGCAAGGCTCAAGTCGGAGGGGCTGCTAACCCACTCCTCTTGCGCACAGTGTTGACATGTCCACTGAAAACAGTTCACATTATACATGATTGCCCTGACATGCAAACCTTCTGGGATGAGGTGAGTTCCACTTTGAGAAGGATGATGGCTCTATCTACCCCAATGCCACACCTTCTGATTCTGCTCCACAACACAGCAGAGTCCCCCTAACTTTCCCACCATGAACACAGATAGTTCAACACTGCATTGACTGTGGCTAAACTCTGCATTCTCTGCCACTGGTGCTCCAAGCAGGCACCAATGTATGAGGAATGGCTCAGTGAAATGTATAGGACAGCCTCTTATGAGAAAATATTTTACAGACTGCAAGATAGGACCAACACATTTCTTCTCATATTGTCTCCCTTTTTGAAGGGTGGTAAATGATATGTATTTGACACAGCGGTGTTGACACTGATCTACTGTATATCCCCTCATCTCCCTCATAATTGTGTGTATAACCGTGGCTATATCTAGGGCAGATGTGTTATCACTTTATGCTGATATCTGTACTCTTGTATTGCACTATTGGCTTTGTTCCTCTCCTCCAAATCTAATCAAATAATAATTGCAACAAAAAAAGAGAACGCAATCTGAAACTTCTTGATAGCACACAGTGAAAAATCATCGAGAGGGAAACAGAAGCTTCTGGTTGGAACTGAGAGCACTTCACTTGGGCTATCAGGTTAAATTACAGGAACTAACTACGTATAACAAAACATAATGAATGCCTCCTATAAGAGGCAGAAAAATATAATAATAACTTTCTCAGCAAGACATGGATATTTTATTTTCACAGGACACACACCTACCTCCGACAGGCCAATTTAAGATGTGACAAAAAACTTACCCATTCCTGGTTAAGGCCTTGGCACCAATTAAAAGTGCTGGAGCTGTAGTCTTGTTTAAAGATCCTCAAAAACTGTGAAGGGCAGTATATCAGGGTACAAATGCATATGGGTTGTAGACATTTATATTTACAAAATGTATATGTTACATAGGCAGCAAAAGACAGAAGAACATCTTAGATAGTTAATAGAGGTGGTCCGCAAACAACTGATTTTAAAGCAAATTTCATCATAGTGTATGATCCACTAATGTGCAGATTGAGAAGAGGTGAAGGAGGCTCCAGGACTGCTTTAAGGGGGTTAAAGAAGATATTTAGGAGGTGGGGCCTAGAAGACACATGACATATGTTATACTAGGATATTAGAATTTCTAATTTTATTGACATGTCCACAGAACATACTCCGAAATAGATTATCTATTTACATTTTTATGTTTCGTGCATGTGTAATCCAAAACAGATATTAAAAAAAATCTTTATTTCTTGTCAAGCACACATAGTAATTGAATGACTCATAGGAGTAAGCCAATAAGGGAAACAGACTTAGGGAATTAGACCATCTAGCTTCAGAGACTAATAAATAGAGCATGGAAAATAACAACACAGAGGAAGACGGACCTCCAACAGCAAATTCGGATGAATTTAAACAGTGACCTGAGGAGTAGAAAAAACTGCCATAATGGCATAAGATAATGATCTTCAGGAGACCACATTAGTGAAACAGCAGTGGTACTTAAAGGTAGACCTGGGCGGAACTCATGGAGTTTCACTCTGTGGAATTCCATGAAGTTATATAAAAACTCAGTGCGATTCCACAGAGTTCCACATGTAGGCAGAATTCGAGCACATCATGCTACTCGATTTGATTTTAAGTGCAGGGAACTTGCTCCATGAGGCACACCAGAGGGTGCTTCTTCTTTTTGTCTCTTGAGTAGATTTTTTACTTGAGCGGCATCTGTCTCAACGTGAATCGTCATGACCTGCTGTGACCACCCGCATTGAGAAATTTGGCCAGGAGGTATTCTAGCACCTAAAAATCTCACTAGTAGGTGCACATTTTTGCTTACATTCAGCAACTGAACATTGGCAAGCTGCATGCTACAAAAAACTCTACCACACAGCGGTTGGCAGAGCTTTGCCCAAACTCGATGCTCCAAGAGGAACGCCGAGTGGGCAAAACTTTGCAGACTCTGCCGGTGAAGCGTAGTTTTTCACGCCCCCTACTTAGAGATAAAGGATAAGGAGACACAAAGGCTGGTAGGAGCAAGAATGCAGATATCAATGGGTAACTGTTATGCTACGTCACATCATGTTATGTTACATTATAGGGGTTTCTGAACTGCTCTGCTATGCAAGGAGGGTCCAAGGAAAGAAGAGAAGGGGGGCTCAAAAAGCTACAAAACTCCCTGTATGAAATTGCCCCTTGATATTGAAGTATGTGGGAACATCACCAGAGGACATTGAGCCCTAGTCCTCCATGGAAAAACATGATTCAGGAAAAATAGTGAGGTCCCACTTTTTGAATACAAATATTTATTTCTCAATATCCAAATATGTGAAGGAGTGTCGCGTTCATCTACAAGACCAGAGAAAATGTCAATATTACTCCAAGTCCAATTTTATTTTAGGAAAATATTTTGATTCTCAATGAAAATGTAAGCACACACAGAGATCCAAAAAGGTGTATGAATTTGGGACAGCCAACACGTGTTTCGCCCCACGGGCACATAAGCCAGGGCTTTCTCAAGGCTGGGGAAGAAAAAGAGATGTCATAAGACTGAGGAAAAAGTAGAACAAGTGTAGTTATATTAACACCAGTGAGAGGAAGCCAAGGTGATGTGCCAGGAAAATCCCGAGAGAATTACTAAGGATAAGGCTTGAATGGCCCATGTGAATAGTCATGCTATCTAAAGATATGCTTCTCAGAGTCCAGATAATTATCAAAAGCAAGAAATTAAAAGCCAAGTAAGTGGCGAAACAGTACCGGGTAAGGAAAAGGTTTGGTAAATGGAAAAGTCCAGGACAAATAAATATATATTGTTAGTAGTAGCCAATATAGGTATCCTTTACAACTAGTAGAAATAGTCAGAAACCAGACATGGATTTTATCTAAGGTGACTAGAGTATGGAAAAGGCATGCTTTCGAAATGTGACATTGTTATTTTAAGAGAAAAAGTGAGTAAAAATGGCAGATATTGCTGTACATGCAGGAAGAAGAAAGAAGAGAAAGAAAGAGAAAGAGAGGAAGGAGACTGAGAAAAGAAAAGAAAAGAAAGGGAGAACAGACATACCATTTCAAGTCATTATTTGTTCAGACGGCCAAATCATCAGTCGAAAATATAAGTAGCAATACAGCAAAATATCCTGAAATATAAGTTTATGTATATAACATCACATAACTGATATCAGTAAGTTATACACTAATTAACAGTCAAGAAAAGCCTTTCCGGCTAAAAAAACATCAAGTAAAAAGGTATTGTAAGGGAACAAAGTATTATCTGTATTGAATAGAGAATGAGCACAATTATAGTTTAAAACTAGACTCAAAAGAAAAATGAGAGAGGAAGAAAAAGCAGCAGCAACCATGTCAAAGACATTTCTCAAGAAACAATAGCTGAGAATAAAGCTAAGTGCCATTGGTTATGCCATATGAAGGACCAAAACTATGAGAAAACCACCCATTTTATATGTTCTAAGGATAGTTAGACACTTTACATTAGTAAAATGGTCCGCTACTTAGACCGTTAGGTAATGACAATGAAAGAAAAAGACCAAATATTTAATGATAGGGGAAAAGCTCCCCTGCGACAGGACTCACCCGTTTTCTTTAGGTATATTATCAGTCTCAAACGTCGCCTGAAGAAAACAATCCAAAATACAAGCGGCGCGCCGAAAGCCGGCTCGCGTCTTTATACGCGGCCGGTAGAGAAGTGGTCTCTTGTCCTGCCAAGCGGCGCGCCGAGAATCGGCTCGCGTCTTTATACGCGGCCGGTAAAAGGTAGTCTCTTGTCCTGCCTCGATGTAAACTATCGGGCATGGACAATGAAAAAGGACTAGGAGTGCTACCGGATAACAGGCTTTGTATTCGGTGTATGAGATTTGTTGAGTAGCTTAGTGTGGGCCATGTCACGTAGTTTTTCCTTAGTTACGTTGAGTGATTGACTGTTGTAACCCCTGGCCGTTAGTCTCTCAGTCATTTGAGTGGAAACTATGTCATAGTCTGATATGGTAGAGCAATTCAATCTGGCTCTTTTCTATTCACCCTGAGGAATATTTCGGATGGTACTTGAAGGGTGGCAACAGGTGGCATGGAGGACTGAATTTGCTGCTGTCACTTTACGAAATAATTTTGTGTGTAACTTGTCTTCTTTTATAAAGATCAAAAGGTCCAAATATTCTACTGATGAGTTGGAGATTTGATAAGTAATGTCAATGCCCCATTTGTTTGGCACTAGTGACTGTAAAAATTGATTTAAAAGGCCCTTCTGGCCTTGCCAGATTAACAAGATATCATCAATGTACCGGCCCCAACAGATTATGGGGGTTATTACAACTTTGGAGGAGGTGTTAATCCGTCCCAAATGTGACGGATATACCACCAGCCGTATTACGAGTTCCATAGGATATAATGGACTCGTAAAACGGCTGGTGGTATATGCGTCACTTTACCATCACTTTTGGGACGGATTAACACCTCCTCTTCCGGACAAGAACTGCTACCAACTTCTTTCATATAACCCAACAGCTGAAATCCAACATAGGCTTCGTGATCTTTTGGAACATTGGCATTCTCTCCATATTCTTTCTACTAAAGAGAAAAATGCCTTAAACTTACAATCTCCAACCATCCCTACCCTGTATCTTCTATCAAAAATACACAAAAAAGGTAACCCATCTAAAGGAAGACCAATAATATCAGGCATTAACTCCATCTGTTCCCACTTGGGTACCCTAATTGATAAAGAACTGCAACCTTTTAGGACAAACCTACCTTCCTTTGTAAGAGACACCAAAGATATTCTACAAAAGTTACAAAACATTGATTGGCAATCTGATAATTTTCTAGTCACTATTGACGTTGTCAGCCTCTATACCTCCATTAAACATAGTGACGGCTTAGCAGCCGTTAGAAGAAGCCTATCCACAAAATCAGTGAAGTATCTGGAACGTAACTTAATGATTATGGAAATGTTACAATTTTGTTTAGAAAATAATTATTTCCTATTTGATGGTAGGTTCTATTTACAACTCCAAGGTACCGCGATGGGGGCAAGATTTGCCCCACCTTATGCCTGTATACTGATGGGTACAGTAGAAAACCACTGGTTATGGAATGACCAAACTGAACATCTCTCCAAACATATAGGTGGTCATTACAACCTCAGCGGTCTTTTAACAAGACCGCCGAGGGACCGCCGTGCGGAAGACCGCCAGTAGTGGCGGTTTGCTGCTCAGCGTATTATGACCGTTGGCTGCCCTCCGTTGTTTTTCTGACGGAGAGCCGCCAACAGCCATACTTGCGGGCGGCGGGGAAGTGGAGGTTGCTCCACCTCAACTCCAACAGAACACCGCCCAGCTAATCACGTCCTGTGATTCTGCGCGGCGGTGTTCTGTTGGCGGTGTGGTGTCGGCAGAGCTCCCCCCATTGCTCCCGTCCCATCCCGGCGGATCGACGGAACAGGTAAGTCGATCGTCCGTTAGGGGAGGGGGGTGGGGGGTGTTGTGTGTTGTGTGGGTGCATGGGGGTGTGCGTCTGTGTATGTAGGGGGGTGTGAGTGCGTGTATGCTTGTGGGGGTGTTGCGTGTTTTGGGAATGAGTGCGTGTATGTCTGTAGGTATGTCTGTGTGGATGTGTGCGTGAATGTGTGAATAGGGGTGTACGTGTCTGACTGTGTGTGTGGATGTTGGCATGTGTGTCGGTGTGTGTGCGTGTATGTGTGTTGGTGGTGCCTGCGTGCGTGTCGGGTGTGTGTGTTTAAGGTAATGTCGGGGTCGGAGTGGGGAGGGGGGTCCTGCCTCCTTTGGGGGGTGGCAGGGGTGGTGGGGGGTGTAGGGGAGGGAGTCGGGGTGGGGGTGGGGGGTGTGGGAGGCCCCTATCAGTGCCAGGGAAGGAATTCCCTGGCACTGATAGTGCTTACCGCCATTGATTTCATGGCGGTTCCTACCGCTGGGAATCCACGGCGGTAAGGCGGGTCAAAATACCAGCGGCGGTATTGTCACGGCCGCCGGGCTGGAGACCCAGGTCTCCAGCCCAGCGGTCGTCTCCGCCCTCACGGGCGGAACGGAGAAGCGGCGGATGACCATGGCGGTAACCGCCATGGTCATAATTCCAAAAATAAGACCGCCAGCCTTTTGGCGGTCTTACCGCCGCTTTAACACCGTCTGCCAGGGTTGTAATGACCCCCATAATCTTTTGGGGCCGGTACATTGATGATATCTTGTTAATCTGTCAAGGCCAGAAAGGCCTTTTAAATCAATTTTTACAGTCACTAGTGTCAAACAAATGGGGCATTGACATTACTTATCAAATCTCCAACTCATCAGTAGAATATTTGGACTTTTTGATCTTTATAAAAGAAGACAAGTTACACACAAAATTATTTCGTAAAGTGACAGCAGCAAATTCAATCCTCCATGCCACCAGTTGCCACCCTTCAAGTACCATCCAAAATATTCCTCAGGGTGAATAGAAAAGAGCCAGATTGAATTGCTCTACCACATCAGACTATGACATAGTTTCCACTCAAATGACTGAGAGACTAACGGCCAGGGGTTACAACAGTCAATCACTCAACATAACTAAGGAAAAACTATGTGATATGGACCGCTCTAAGCTACTTAACAAATCTCATACACCGAATACGAAGCCTGTTATCCGGTTTATCACTGAATTTCATAATGGTCATCATTTGATTCGGAAACTCCTTCGCAAACATTGGTACCTTCTACAAAATAACCCTTCCATTAATCAACACATAACCAATTTTCCACAAATAGGCTTCAGACGGGCTCCCAACCTTAGAGACAAACTCTGTTCATCCTTTTTTCAAAATTAGTCCCCAACATTATTTCTACCTCCAAATCCAACGGGTTTCTATGCATGCAGCAAATGTTCAATTTGTAAGTGTGGCCTCTCCAAAACTACAATAACTACAATCAATGAGCAAAGGTTTTATATAAATGACTTTATAAACTGTGAAAGCCCAAATGTGGTCTATATAATATGGTGCTCATGCCACCAAGCCTACATAGGCAGTACCATTCGCCCGCTCAAAATAAGAATTCAAGAACACTATCGCAATATACAAAAATTGGATATGAAAGCACCGCTAGTTGAACATTTTCCAGAATTTCACTCTCATAAACGCAATTTTACATTTTGTGGCCTTCGACGTGTAAAACCAACCCTTCGAGGTGGCAACGCTGCATTACGCCTGCGCAAGGAGGAAAGTAGACTCATTATTCGACATGATATAGTTAATCACGGACTGAACAAAGACTATGAGTGGCACTATTGGTTATTGTAAAAATGAGATATCTAACTATGATGCCACCTAAGTGTTCTTTGTAGCAGGGTTCTTGTAACAATGTCACTGTAAAAATGTATTTTATTCTTTTGCTTAAAATACCTGGCTAATGTTCTTTTCTTTTCTCTTTAGCTCTTTACTTATACATCCTTGTCTTTTCTCAAAATGGTTAGTTGATATCTCTTTCATATGGTTCAATTTTGCCCTTGCTTTCCACGCCTTTTTTCCCTCAGGTGTTAGGGCTACATCAAATACGTACAGAAAAAACATTCCTTATTTATTTCAATCCATTTTGATTTCTTCTTTTTTACTCTCCAACCAATTATCCATTTCTTCAAAAGATCATCGACACATAGGGTCGTAATAATTTGATTGCATCCTTCAGTCACCGTTCAGGATATTATCATTTGTACTGCTCTATTTTAAGATGGCGCCGTTCTTGGTTACTACCAAGATGACGCCCTCGAAGTTTGAGTGCCACCAGTATGCCGGTAGCACTCCTAGTCCTTTTTCATTGTCCATGCCCGATAGTTTACATTGAGGCAGGACAAGAGACTACCTTTTACCGGCCGCGTATAAAGACGCGAGCCGATTCTCGGCGCGCCGCTTGGCAGGACAAGAGACCACTTCTCTACCGACCGCGTATAAAGACGCGAGCCGGCTTTTGGCGTGCCGCTTGTATTTTGGATTGTTTTCTTCAGGCGACGTTTGAGACTGATAATATACCTAAAGAAAACGGGTGAGTCCTGTCGCGGGGGAGCTTTTCCCCTATCATTAAATATTTGGCCTTTTTCTTTCATTGTCATTACATAACGGTCTAAGTAGCGGACCATTTTACTAATGTAAAGTGTCTAACTATCCTTAGAACATATAA
Source organism: Pleurodeles waltl (assembly GCF_031143425.1). NCBI lineage: Eukaryota > Metazoa > Chordata > Amphibia > Caudata > Salamandridae > Pleurodeles > Pleurodeles waltl. The sequence continues at coordinate 294,766,521 of NC_090445.1, read as the reverse complement.
AACGGGTGGTTTTCTCATAGTTTTGGTCCTTCATAAGGCATAACCAATGGCACTTAGCTTTATTCTCAGCTATTGTTTCTTGAGAAATTTCTTTGACATGGTTGCTGCTGCTTTTTCTTCCTCCCTCATTTTTCTTTTGAGTCTAGTTTTAAACTATAATTGTGCTCATTCTCTATTCAATGCAGATAATACTTTGTTCCCTTACAATACCTTCTTACTTGATATTTTTTAGCCGGAAAGACTTTTCTTGACTGTTAGTGTATAACTTACTGATATCAGTTATGTGATGTTATATACATACACTTATATTTCAGGATATTTTGCTGTATAATACTTATATTTTCGACTGATGATTTGGCTGTCTGAACAAATAATGACTTGAAATGGTATGTCTGTTCTCCCTTTCTTTTCTTTTCTTTTCTTTTCTCAGTCTCCTTCCTCTCTTTCTCTTTCTTTATCTTCTTTATTCTTCCTGCATGTACAGCAACATGTACCGTTTTTACTCACTTTTTCTCTTAAAATAACAATGTCACTCTTCGAAAGCATGCCTTTTCCATACTCTAGTCACTTTAGATAAAATCCAAGTCTGGTTTCTGACTATTTCTACTAGTTGTAAAGGATACCTATATTGGCCACTACTAACAATATATATTTATTTGTCCTGGCCTTTTCCATTGACCAAACCTTTCCCTTACCCGGTACTGTTTCGCCACTTACTTGGCTTTTGATTTCTTGCTTTTGATAATTATCTGGACTTTGAGAAGCATATCGTTAGATAGCATGACTATTCACATGGGCCAATCAGGCCTTATCCTTATTAATTATCTCTGGATTTTCATGGCACATCACCTTGGCTTCCTCTCACCGGTGTTAATATAACTACACTTGTCTATACTTTTTCCTCAGTCTTATGACATCTCTTTTTCTTCCCCAGCCTTGAGAAAGCCCTGGCTTACGTGCTCCATGCAAGGAGGGTGTCCTGGCTCAGAATGTAGTTGAATGTGAGGAATATGGTGTATTATATAGGATGGCTGTACAACCGTCATGTTATATTATGCTATGATATGCAATGCTATGAATATGTTATGTTACATTATAGGGGTTTCTAAACTGCTCTGCTATGCAAGGAGGGTGTCCTGGCTCAGAATGTAGTTGAATGTGAGGAATATAGTGTATTATATAGTATGGCTGTGCAACCTTACAGTGGAATACACTCACAGAACGGTCTTGTGTCCAGGTAGACTTGTTTCTAAAACCTCCAATAGCTGTGGTTTCAAGCAGCAAGGCTTAAACAAAGGATCTAGAGTAAGCATTTAGAAGCACCGAAAAACAAAATAAGAAAGCCACACAACACAAAAGAAATCTAACACCAATTTATAAAAATAGATTATATTTTAAAGAATGTTTATATACCAAGATGAGTAAAATCCACTAGAGGTTTCATAAATCTCAGCTTTTTACTTCTAAACACAAACAAGCATTGGTAACTGTAAAGTTTCTAAACTTTTGAAAAGTTTGAAAGAGTTGTGTTTGGTTAGTCTAGCCCAAGTTGGGTGACCAATTCCAATAGGGAGAAGGTCAGGGGGGCCAATAAGGAGTATTTGGACAGTTAACTGGTCACCAAAGCAGTCTCAGGTCCAGTTCCACCACTTTACATCAAGACAGGGGTTGACTTTAATGGTGAGGTCCTGATTCTGGGGATGCAGGATGCTGAGGATGTTTAAAGATGCTCTGGGTGCTGTGTGGTTGAGGGGAGTTTTCCTGGGGTTATTCCTTGGTCGATGGGTAGGCTGAGGCAACTTTGGTCACAGGGGTCAGCATCCATCAAAGTTATTTTTGACCCAGTAGAAGTCCAGCTGCAGCTGGGCTGCCAATCTCTGGACCCAAGCCTCTCTTGCCAGGTGCAGTGGTCAGCAGGGCAGTCCTTCTTTCAGAATGTTCCCAGTTCAGATGTGATCTGAGGCTCAGGTTCTCAGGGGTGCCATATTTATTCCCAGAATGTGCTCTGGAGGAAAATGAGGTCAGTAGCTAATGTGCTACCAGGATCCCTTCCGCTCTACAATGACCTACGGCTATGTGTGGCATCCAGTAATCTCTGAGTGCACCATTCTGCCCACTTTCAGCATTTCTGAACATTTTCTTGGATATTAGGAGCTTGGTAGCCCACCCTAAAGGTGTTGCTACCTGTAGTCTACTCGCCCATGGGAAACCGGTTTGGCCATTGGTTCTGCCTCTCTGTTCTGGCTGCCAGCCTGTCTACCTGAACAAAGGGGAAGCCCTACATGAGTATGATTGGCATTTGATAACCAAAGGCATCTTTCCCTTTAAAGCTCGGTGTTTGGGCCAACACCTTGGGTGGCTTCCTGCAAAGGGAAGTTAACACCTCCCTCCTCAGCAGGTCTCTATTGTTCCTGAGCATGTGAGTCTGTCACACTAATCCCCAGGAGAGCAGAAGACTGTCTGGTGACACCAACTTTGAAGGCCATGGGATAAACTGGCAGCACAGTGGTGACTTTCAAAAGGTTGCCTTTCTCTTAAAGTGAAATTAAATTTGGCTTGTAACATTAAATTCGACTAGGGAATGAGGTCCTGGTTTAATGCCATGACTATTTTTATACGTTGAGGTATTCTTTTAAGTAATCACATTCAGAAGTTAGCTGGACTGAGAGGTCAGTTGGTAACACTGTACTCGCCAATAGGGATACTAACTTTTTCACAACAAAAAAATGACAAAAGCCTAATTAGCAGTTCAAACCTGATCTTCAAGGGCACAGTGGCAAACTGAGAGCCATTGTGTACTTTGAAACATGCAGATTGGCACAATCAGTGCTACAGCCATGGGTGGACACTCTAACTTACATGCCCTGGGTACTTGGGGTACCATACACTAGAGGCTTATAAGCAAGTCAGCTTCTGCCAATTGGGGGTAGCCAATTTAACGTACATTTTGTAATGGGTTAGAACACTGGCACTGAGTTCTGGTTAGCAGGCCTCAGTGCACTCTCAGAGTTGTAAAAACAGAAGGTAGTAGTCCAAATGGGGGCAATATGTGGGGGGAAAATCTTCAAAAAGGCTGTTTCCTTACTCTAAAGAAGCTAGGTTTTGAGCCTCTTACTGAACAGGGTAAGGGAAGATATCTGTCTCAAGACAGGACAGTCCACCATTTAGCTAGTAGAAAGGAGAAGGAGCATTCTTCTATCCTGCATATTTTGACGGAGAGAATCTACTGCAGGCTAGAACTTGCAGATCTAAGCATTTGCTTGAGAATAATGGGAGAGTTGTAATTTTAAGTAGTTATTGTAAAGAACTATAAACCTGATTTAGACGTTGGCGTTAACGGTTGACCCTTTTCGATGGGAAACACCGCCGCCACCGTAACGGTCAGCTCGCCCTATTTAGATCTCAGCAGGGGCATAGGCGAAAGACTGTGGACCATCCGCAGTCACTACCAAGAACCTTTATCTCTGTTGACGCCAGGCTAAAGCAGCTGGTGGTGGGATTCCAGCCACTTTTACCACTGAGCCAATCACTATGTGCAGTCCCCTGACCAACTGTAGTGGCTAAGGGCCAGATGTAGGAAACTTTTGTGAGTCGCAAATGGCCAGAATAGCAATTTGCGACCCCGCAAAATCAGAAATGGGATGCAAAAATCCCATTTCCGACTCGCAAAATGAGACACGAGCCATTACCGACTTGCAAAATTTGCGACCCCATTTTGCGACCCTCAAATAGGAAGTCACAATTTGCGAGTCGCAAACCATATGCAATAGCAACTCGCAAATTGCGACTAGTCGCAAAAAGACCATTTTGCACTTCCAATTTACCACTAACTCAGAGCAGGTGGTAACCATTACCAAAGTATAAAAGGAGACCCAGAAGGCATCTGGGTTACCCAAGATGGCGGAGATATATGTGATAGGAATGAGGAGGAGAGCCCACGCCGCACAGCAGAGGAGGAGGAGGAGCCAGAGACAGGAGAAGATATACAGAACCAGGCAGACACTTTTCCAACAAACTGAAAAGGAGATTTATGACAAATATAGACTCAGCAGTGCAGCTATACTAGATTTAATAGAATTACTCAAACCACAGCTACAACGCCAGACTGTGCGCGGCTGCGCCATCCCAACGCATGTGCAAGTGCTATGCTCACTGCACCTCTTGGCCTCAGGCAGCTATCAGGGGGTCATTGCTGTGGCAGGTGGGGTATCCCAAAGTTCATTCTCACGGTTCTTTAGGGCATTCCTAGATGCCTCACTCACACACATGTCCAGATACATATACCTACCCAGGAATGAGGCAGAAATCAACAGCACCAAGTTGGAATTCTACAGGATTGCCAACTTCCCCCGTGTCATAGGGTGTGTAGATGGGACACATATACAAATATGCCCTCCTGCAAACCGGGAATATCTGTTTCGCAATTAGAAGTGTACCCACTCACTCAACATCCAGGTGGTATGTGACACCCATTATGTCATCGCTGACATGGTTGCCAAATTTCCAGGGAGTACTCATGACTCCTACATTTTTAGGCACAGTGGGATACATCAACGCCTAGAACGTGGGGAGTTTGGAGACGGATACCTCCTAGGTATAGCTGAAAACACCTTGCAGACATACACACAGGTCAATGTGGAAACCAATGTGGAAACCATCCATGCCCAGCTAACATTATACATTTTGTGCCAAACAGGTGACAGTGCATATGCACTACGACCATGGATACTTACCCAGTACTTAAAACCCAGCAATGAGACAGAGAGGTGATACAACAGTGCACATAAGAGGACCAGGAATATCATTGAACGGACCTTTGGACTGCTGAAAGCAAGATTCAGATGCCTCCACAGAAGTGGAGGTGCCCTCCAGAATACCCCAATAACAGCTTTCAAGATCGTTGTCGCATGCGCTATACTGCACAACATTGCCACCAGACGTGGGCTACCTCTCACCCCTGAAGACCCTGATTCTGAGGATGAAGAGCAAGAGCTACCACATCGCCATCATGGGGATAGAAGCATAGCAAATCAAGGCAGACTGAGACGGGAACACATTGCAAACCAATACTTTGGAAGGTACGTGCTAACTGTTACCATACTCACTAATGTCACACACAAAGAGTCCATGTGTTAAGTGGAAAGAACAAGTGATTTAATTAGTGCAACTCTGTATGTACAAGCTGCATGCTGTTGCCTTGATTGCGCTCCATGCGCCGCAATGCCCCTGTAATCCTTCTAATCTCTTGTGTCTGCAGGCGCTGACCCTGTAGGAGTGCGGCCTCAGTACGTGACATGGAGGCATCCCCTGGCTCTGCCTGCCGCTGTGATGATGAATTTCCACGTCGCCTGCGACACTGTGGAGGCTCTGTGACGTCTACTGTGGCACTGTGGCTGGGACCTGGTGCAGGCTCACACACCAATATGCAAACTGGTGTCTCGTGAGGGGACAGGGTGTTGGTGGTGCAGGTCGCAGTGGTGGCTGGTCCTGATCCCTCTGTTGGCTGCTGGCTGACCAGTGGCCCCTGGCTGCTTTGGCTGGTGTGGGTGTCTTGTGGGAGACCTGTGGGACATAGGGAACACACTGTCAGTATCTACTATCTGTTGTCAACTTCCTAATAAACTGTTGCCTATAAACTGCCTACTTGACTACATTGCCCATAATGCACCATTCTGGTGATTGCTACTCTGAAATGGAGCTATTTTGGTTGTGCATGCTCCTGTGTACAAGGTGGGTGGGGGTATGGCATTAATGAGGGTACATGCATGTCTCATGGTACTCACCGGTTTATGGTCCTGGCTCAGATGTGTCCAGCTCTCCCATCCCGCATACTGCCTCAGGCTCAAGGGTCTCCTCTAATCTTTCCTCCAGGGGTTTGGGTGGTGGTAATGTTGACGGTCCCCCTCCGGTGCCCCTCATCTCCCGGAGCAGCTCTGCCACCCTATCCTTGGTCCGGGAGCGCAGGTCGTACCACCTTTTCTTGAGTTCTTCGATACTCCGGTGGCTGACACCCAGGGAGTTCACTTTTTCTTGGATGTCCATCCATAGTCTTCTTTTCTCCAACTCTGGCACGGTGAGGGCTGCCCTTCCAAACAGTTGGTCATTGTGCTGACAACACTCCTCGGTCAACACCTCCAGCTCTTTCTCTGCAAACTTGAGTTTCCGCTTCCTTGGTGTCTCTGCCTTGGTAGCTGCTGTTCTGTCTGTTTGCAGTTCTGCTGTTGAAATGGGTATGGTCCTCCCTCCTCCCAGGTGTATTTGTAAACTTCCTGGCTGTGATGTCATCATCATGTGCCAGGAAGTGTTTTCCAGAGTGTTCTGCAGCACCTGCATTCAATTTGCGGCACAGTCGCAATTTGCGACACCCACTCGCAAATTGTGTGTCTGTTTTTTGCACGGTCGCAAAAAGCGACCTCGCAAACAGCGGACTCACTATCTGCGGTGCGACTTCATTAGCGAGTCGCAAATTGTCGTCGCGTTTTCTTCTTGCATTACATTTAGCGAGTCAGAAATTGCGAGTCGCAACGACTCGCTAATTTTTCCCTACCTACATCTGGCCCTAAATCTCCACACCTGAGTTGGCAGATTGGCAGATATCTAAACACAATATTTACCCTCTGAAAGCTTTCTACTTATCCTGACACCATGAACCCACTGCTGCCAGTTTTCCTGTTGCTTCTGAGCTAGGTCCAAGATGGAAATCAACCGTTTTGTCGCCGGAACAGAAGGTAAGTCACAGACATTCCTGTTACCCTCAGAGTTGTAGCTGCATAATAACACTGGACATGTGCATGGCTCAATACTTTGTGTACACAGCACCGTACTGTGGCTCAATGCTGAAGTGTGTAATGTAGAACCCTGTAAATGTATTGGAAGAGTCCTCGAGATAAAGGTACCACCCACCAATTTTGTACACATTGCTTACATGGCAATAGACACCTACACAAAATGCCTTAACAATAAACAAATAGATATGTGTCTGTAGAGGTGTGTGTAAGAACGTAACCAAAAGATCTAAAGTATCAACTGTAAATTTGAACCAAACAATCCCATTTTAATGTAGCAATTACACCACAACATGCTATAGGTCGGTGTACACAGAATGTAACTATATTCACTGGTGACCTGCAAACATGTCAGAGATGTATGACAATCTCATGTCCCCTTGGTGTGTGCAATATATCACAAACATAAGATCACATTCAACTGTAAAGTGCCAGGTCATGTGTGTAAGGCATATGTGCATATTTTTGACACCAGCTCAAATAAACACAGATGCATTTTCCACTCCCAAAATCAGAAACATATCATTTTGGTGTACCTTTCCAGTAACAACATGAATGACTGCACCAAATTGAATATGTCCATCACTAATGTGCAACACTAATGTATGCGTTTAAAAAATAACTGCGTTTGTCACTTTCACAAATGAGAGTATGGCTCACACATTCACAGAAATAACATCATCACCATACAATTAGTAACAATATAATAATAAGGCCAGGACAAAGATATACTCAAAATAAAATACTTTATACAATTATGAGTTTAGTCACTCAATGATATGTCATTATTCCATATTGCCACAGAATATATGGGCCCCAATGGGTTTCGGGCCCACCACTTGCCTCCTAACTTCACTGCCAGAAAAAACCTCCTCTGGAAGGGGCATCTATGGGGCAGAGATCAGGCACCTAAATGATTTTAGTGAGGGGGTTGGTCCTTGGTTTTGGGAGGAGTGTGTGGGTTTTGGAGGGGTGGGTTTGGTAGGGGTAGTTTGGGATTTGGAAGGGGTCATGGCTAGGGCAAAAATTAGATCTTCTTTGGGAAAATGGGTAGGTTGGGAGGTAGAGGGAGTGTCTGTTGCGCATGTGTCTTTTGAAGGTAGGTGTACTTGAGGGTTTATGGGCCAAATGTATCAAGCGATTTTGCACTCACAAAGGGTGTGAATCGCAAAAGTTGACCGTTTGTGAATGCAAAAATGCCTTTCACAATGTATGAAAGGCTTTCTCTGTGCAAATTTAAGGAATCACAAAAATAGCAATTCCTTAAAATTGCGACCCCGTTTAGAGAATCGTAAATTGCGATTCTCTAAATTGGAAATCACAACTAGAGAATTCCTATTTGCGATTTCCAAAGCACATATATCAAGCATTTCCGAAATGCGAATTGGGCATTTAGGAAATGCAATTGCCACAAACTCAAGTTTGGTGGTAACCATGTGCAAATTTAAAAAATGCATTATAAATGCATTTTTAAAATTGACATGTAGTGCACACATGCCCCTAAGGCATGTTTGTGCTTCACATGCCCGTAAAATATTTTTTGGGGTGCAGCAGAGGGGGCCTTAGGTCCCTAGCACCCTGGGATTTGCATTTCCTAATTTGTGAATTTCTAACTGGAATTTGCAATTTGGGAAATGCCAAAACATTTGCAACTGAGGGCCTACAGGCCATAGGTGCGAATGGGGTCGGATTCTCTATTTGCGATTTGGTAGTAGCATTTGTGAATTTTAAGAAATCGCTATTACCGAATCACAAAAATCGTACATACCATTTTGCATTTCTTAATTAGCGATTTCTTAAAATTCACTATTTAAGAAATGCAAATCTGTTTTTTGATACATCTGGCCCTATATCTTTTGATTTGTGTTTTTTACTGATTGTCTGTTGGGTGGGTGAGCGTGGGTGTTTGTGTTGAGTGTGTGTGTGCGTGGATGTGTCTGTTGTGGTTGTAAAGTTGGTAGCTGTGGTGTATGTAGTGTGCTTCTGCATGCATGTATGCTGGTGGGTGTGATGACCGGGGGCGTGCTTGTGGTGTGTGTGGGTGTTGCTGTAGTAGTGGGTGTTGTGTCTGTGGGTGTGCTTGTACATGCATGTGTGGTGGTAGGTGTGATGACTGGAGGTACGCTTGTGGTGTGTGTGAGTGTTGCGGTATAGGTGGGTGTAGTATCTGTGTTTGTGCTTGTGCATGCATATGTGGTGGTGGGTGTGATGACTGGGGTTGTGCTTGCGGTGTGTGTGGGTGTTCCTGTAGTGGTGGGTGCTCTACTTGTGAGTGTGCTTATGCATACATGTATGGTGGTAGGTGTGATGACTGGGGGTGTGCTTGTGGTGTGTGTGGGTGTACTGACTGGGGGTGTGACTGTGGTGATGTGTGCAGTGCCTGCATGTGTGTCTCTGTTCTTATGTTTTTTTATGTGTCTGTGTTGGGATGTGCTGCTTGTGGGTGTTGTTATGGATGAATGTATATGTGTGTGTGCTTTGGACAGGGCTAGGTTGAAGGATTTCTGTTTGGGAAGGTGTTGAAGTCTGGGCATGAGGTTGGGGTGGGTGGGAGTCTGCAGCCAATGGGGAGGCCAAATCTTGTAATGACTTCCATAGGCTAGACAGGGCACCATGAATGCCATCTGGGTAAGCCAGCTTCTAGGTGTTCTGGACAGTCAGCCCCTGAGTGGCATTCAGTAGTGTGGTCTGGCCTACAGCGATCATCCTTAAAGGATCAACAGCTTCCTCAGTGAGCACAGCCTGGGATACTGGACAAGGAGCAGAGGTGCCTGAGGCAAAGGTGACACCACCCCTTTTAGGGGGTGGCTATGGAAAGTGAGGGGGCACAAGAGAGAGGGTGGGGATTGGAATGGGGGGTGGATGAAGGCCCAGGTGTCACAGTCTCTCCAGGGTCCACTCCCACTAGGGATTGGTCTTCATTGGAGGCCTCTGAGGAAGATGTCAAACCACTTGTGACCTCCTGGACATTCCCCTCATCCTCTGTGCCACTGGATCCCTGAGTGTCTGTGGTGTCCACACCCGATACTCAGTGGCCAGCTTCATCCCTACCAATGTGGCACTATTATCTTCACCTTTCCCAGGTGATGCTGAAGCAAAAGATACAACAGTTATAGTGTATATGTGAGAATACAATTGGACATCAATGTGCATCACACAACATTTGCAACAAGTTCAGTTATCCCCCATCTCAGCTCACAAACCATGCATGCCTTTGTCACTTATGCACTTGTAGTCCACTCCATACCAAAGAGGTCCAACAGCATGAGTAGACATATAGGCCTGGCTACACTGAACCACTGCAGTACAAAGCTATAATTGTTTGCCTTCTACCAAAGGGTACGTTTTTTGGATGGAAATTGTCTTCCTAAAATGCGACACCATAACTTCTATTTGATATTACCTTCCACATGCAAATGCCCCTTTCAGTATCACATTGCCCTCCATCATCATTTTCTTCTTTGGGAAAAACTAAGGACACAAAAATGTAGTCTGTGCGATGCATACCTCTCTTACCAATGTGGACAGGTTCCTGTCTGTTGCTCACAAAACAGTTTGGAATAGAAATTCAGGTTGGCAATCACAAACTGTCTCACATGCAAATTTGTGACGGACTAAAGACTCAGGTTCACCAGATACTGTCCACATAAAGTACCATAGGTTTGCTGGAGAAACTGCTTTCAAATGTGTCAGGTAAGGAATGATGCCACTGTATGAAGAATTTTAAAACATTTGGTGCAAATGCACATGCCCACATTGTGATAGCACCAGCTTAGCAATTTAGCAACGTCAAGTGTGATATATCAGCTGCGTCATAATTGTCCGTTTGACATAGTCACCAGTATTGAAGCCAAGATTCACTGCACACGTTTGTGACACACCATCACACCTGCAACAATCATGACATTGTGCATATTTTGTGACACAAAAACATTTGCAAAATGACCCTGCCGTCATTGTGAAAATGCTAGAAATTTCTTTCTTTGCATGCAGCCAAGTATTTTCCCACAACAGTACTTGCCTTGTGAGGAGGAATCTAATGGCATGCTACAGCACAAAGCAATACACCACGTACAGCATCAGACAGTGTCTGATCAATTTACACCTCCATAAACCATCATGGCCTTTGGATGTGTGCCTTCATGAAAGTTGATGGCATACAACATAGCTGGAAAGCAAATAGGTCAAACCACAACAATATTTACAGACAATGACTTACCCCATGTTGCTGCTGTTAGGCCCTGAACTGCCCATCAAACTCCAGGTAACCCATTGCAAGGCTGAGGGCCATTAGGGGGATAATGGTGTGGCACACCCACATGGATCACTGGGAGGACTTCCTGACTTGCTCTCAGGTGATTTTTTGCTCGCTGGTTGCAGGTCCTCCCACCTCTTCCTACGGCGCAGGTTACATTGCTTGTAGACCCCCAGGGTCCACACCTTCTTAGCGATGACCTTCCAGATGTCCCGCTTCTGATGGGTAATGACTTGTATAGATGACAGAAAAGAATAGGAAAAGATAAATTCATGCATACATGTATAAAACAGTTACTAGAATGTTTTGCCATAAAACTGTCATATGTAGATTGGAAATACTGAATTGCAGGGATCTAATGAGCTCCATCAATACTTGCTAGCTTTTCATGTTACCTTATCAGACCTACAACATCATCTTGGCCAGAACTACTCAACCAGTACTGTTAGGAAAGCCAGCCCTGATCACTCACAATCACTGTGAGCTACAGGAGGCCAAACAACCGGTACATTCCTTGCACATAAACATACTCACAGCTACATTGACTTCCTGCCTGAACTCCCAAGAGCCAGAAACGATGGTTTCCATCACATACAGTGACTGATGCTAAGAAATGAGGGCTGCTATCTGTCAATGAGAGCAGGGACTTGTAGGTTGCTTCAACAAGTGTGATTTCTAATGGACATACTGGGATGGATGATGCTGAGCCAGTGTAATTTGAATGTACCATACCTAAGATAAATCTGCCTATATGTGGCTCGATGAGAGGTTTAAACCATACAGAGCAAACTGAAACACAATATGTGCTGGAATCCCATATGACAGTACAGCATCAGACAACTCCAGACTCTCCACATTTGTTTACTAATCATCATTGTCATTTCAGACATACAACTGGTACACTGCCTACTGGCCACTGATAGTCAGTGGCCTGCAGTTTGTGTGATGAAATAAGAATTGTGTGTTACATGGGCACACATTACAGATTTTACTGTCAGGTGTCTGAACATTGTCATGCACAGACATTTCAGACATTGGTCACAAAAGGCTGTCCCAGCTACATCATTCTGTCAACTCCAAACAAACACCACCCACATTACCAAAAAGGAATCACAGACCCTGTGAATCAGAAAGGAAGGGGTTACTCAGTCAGGCATTCACCAATCAGACATGTGCTTGTTCCACTGAGGTCCCATAGAGTTGGCTATACAGGGACAGAACATCCATGGCAAGGAGCTCTAGCTCCTTAAGGGAGAAGGCAGGGGCCCTGTCACCTGCTTTGCCCATCATCCTAGCTCCCAGATGTCAGTAACAGCAGCAAGAAATGAGGAGATCTTGATGGCTGCAGTGTTAGGAGGCAAGTGAGTGTTTTTTTCACAATGTGGCGTACAAGTACACAGCAGATGATGGAGACAGACACAGCCATTGGCTTTTGTACATAGCTGTCACACACACATTAGCCTATGGCAGTGCACATTGTGGAGGTTACCACCTACTACCCAGTCACCTTCCACTGATGTTACCACCTACTTGGCGGTGAACTTCCACTGACGGTTGTTGGGCAGTCAATGTCCTGACGGCAGGGTCATTTTGCAAATGTTTTTGTGTCACCAGCACTCAAAATGGAGGCTAGTGAATTTCAAATTGTCAGATACGAACAACACTTTTCTTGACAAGATATGACACAATATGACACAATAAAATGTGAACTGAGACTGGCTTTGGCACCAATAGTGCAGCGGGGGAAGTATTACCTCTGTTGACGTTATTTTAAAAACAAATTGGTGCAAATAATAATGTTCAAATGTATTATTTGCACATGATGACTGAACAATTCTAAAACTGTATTTTGTAAGATCTTAGTGGACGAAATAGTTGATGTTGCTGTGTGTACTTGTATTACACAATTACATTTCTACTGTTATGCAGAATTCTGATGTGTATTGACATTAATGTATGGAGTGACCATTTTACCTGCTCTTTTCTATTCCAAGCATACAGATATCTGAACCCAGCCATGGGTAGGGGGCGACAGCCTCAGGGGATCCTGCCCTTTCCAGACCTTGCCACCATGGAGGAAATGGATGTCATCAAGCAAAATCATCTAAATAAGCAAATTATCCTGGATTTGTGTCAGCAGTTAGTGCCTGATCTTCTGTTTCACTATAGGAATCCAACAGCCGTGGCAGCAACAGTAAAACTCATGGCATGAGGTACTGGGTTTTTCAGAACCGGTACTGATCCGGTAACCCAGCGGTGCCAGGGTACACCCAAAGACCTCGGGTACTTTCCTGATTCAGACTACAGAAACTCAGAGTCTTCTAGGTGAAGTCAAAGATCGAATTTATTGGCTGCAACCAATTGACAGGCGTCCTAGAAGTACAACAGCACGACTTGTATGTTCTCAGGAGACTGTGTGTCAATGCAAAATCAGGTTTCCTTATATACAGTTTTTTAAGCTTCAGGCAAACATTCTTGACATTTTGGTTGGTCATTCACATGTCTTCACTACAAAGGAAAAAAACAGTGTCATGATGAAACCTCATATTTCATGTCATCCAACCCATAATAAATTACCCGGCAAGGCCTAGAATTTCACATCAGATAAGTGTGGACCCCCAATAAAAACGGGCACCTCCCCCTCGTAAAGTAAGAAGAAGAAAAGAGCAGGTGCAGGTGGGAGTAAGATTAGGCAGGGTGTGTGAGCGATAATAAGGGTTTTATGGCATGGTGTGCCTTGATGCTATCTGATTCGGCCACTGGAAGAGGGACTGACCAAACAGGTTTGGCCTGAGGCAATGGTTCCAGCTTGCCCAGGTCAGAGAAAAGTCAATCAAGGTGTACGTGTCCTTGGAATCAAATCCGACTGTATTATAAGCCTATGTGAGGGCAACTTTAAAAAATGGGATTCACGAGTGCAGGACGAAAATGGCGATTTCGAGGTGAAAACGCTGCTGGAATTGAGCGAAAATGCTCATGCTTAGTGTACTAGTCATTATCGGTCTTTTGATACTAAAATCGTACTGTTGTGGCAAAGTAAATTACATGGGTCCAGAATTTTTAGAACCACAAACCCTCCTTTTGCCCTTACATAGGCAATAAACCTATTCTCATGCTAATCTGAGTCCAGGTCTATGTTTCTAAAGTCGTTGAGATGTTGCTGTAACATCATCTTAGTATTTAGCTCGTCTCTTGGTGCAGGTTTCCTTATGCATGATGTAACACAGAGGCCACATATCGCAGGAGCACACTGCACGCATAGACAGAACAGAAAAAGAATGGCCAAGATCATCCCAATGACCATCAGAATCTTCCATCCCCATGCTGATATCAGTTCCCAGAGCCATCCCATTAATGACCAATCTCCTTTATCTAAATGAATAGATTCGGAAATTCTATGCAGTTTGGAGATGGCCTGGTATACTGTTGGAGCGTTATCTGGGACAAAAACACAGCAACTCGACTGGATCAATGTACATACTCCACCCTGGTCTGCAAGGATGACATCTAATGCGACCCTGTTCTGAAGGGTCATAAGACGATCCGACTGGAGCTCAGCAGTCAAGTTACCAAGGGCACCAGCGGTTTCAGCCACGGTGGATTCAACCACTCTTATCAATTGCCTTATACTCCTGCTGTTACTTATTTGTCCCCAGAACGGCAGAAAACCCTTTACGAAGTCCCCAAATTCTTGTCCTGCAGTGTCTTCTTCACTGAAGACGCCTCTAACTATCCTTGTCTTGTGGTAATCTGCCGCTGCTGTGTAGGTAGGGGGCAACAGGAACGAAACGAAGCATGTGCCCGAAAAGTCAGGGGGCAACCATGTAAAGGCTCTATCATGGCAGATGAAATAGGTACCCTTAGCTGCCAAAAGCGGAGGGGAGGTCTGAGATGCGAAGACATATGTCTCAGTGCAGACGCTTTCCCCTAGCTGAGCTCTGGGATTCTTGCCAGTACCTTGCAGACACAGGTGACCCTGATGGGGTACAACCCAAATCAGGGAAGATATCTTAGCTTGCTGTTTCTCATTCATTGTGGCTTCATATCCGGTCATGTTCCATCCTATATATGCCATTGTCTCATCTCTGGGGATAGTCTCGTAGGAGATATTGTCCTTCATCATGTCTATGATTCCTTTAACCAAAGCATTTTTCTTAGGGTTGTCTTCCGCAAAACGTAGGGGGTAGTGTGCATAGATGAATATAGTTCTGAATGCCCACACGGAACCATTGTGGCTGAAAGGCAGGATCAGATAAGGGATACCTTTATCTGCTGTGTGAGGCATAAGGCCACACACCCAACAGTTAGTTGTATTTATCACTAGTTGGTGTTGGTGCAAAAGCTGGATGAAGGAGTTATTAATGAACTCTAGTCTCCTAGCAGATTCATGTTTAGGGAGGAGTTGAAAAGAATGTGGGGAAACAGTGGAAGGAGGAGGTGCAGACGAGGTAGTGGGTGCCAATATCACATTAAAACAGAATAAAATATATCCTATAAAAAACATAAGTATACTAAATAACATAAAAATGCACAGCAGCAAAAACCTTTTTCTGGTTATCGTTTCACATATTCTCTTCTTGAAACTCAGTCTTTCAACATGTTCTCCATTTTGGAAAGATTCCATCCTCTAACCGTTGCCGCTCGTGGCGGTTGGTTTACTTCACTTAGGAGTGTTCTGAATGTTCCAGGCCGCCCTAGAACAAACCAGACCTGTAGACCTTGTGTCCACAGGCTACCCCCCTATGTCTTTTCAGCCACGATCCTACAGCTGAACCCGGATGGAGGTTCAAAAAATACAAAAAGCAAAAAGTCATTCAAAAATAATTTTCCATATTGGAGAACGTTGCTAAAGAGAAGAAAAGTAAACTGTTTTATTTGTCCTTTATTCTTGGTCGTAGATTATAACGGTTAGTCCCAGGTATCGTGTGGTCCTGAAAAAGGAGTTCAGGTTCTGTAGTGTCCAATCAGACTGACGGTGATACTGCTGATTGTAAAATGTCATCACTTTCTTTCTCAGTGAGTGTTCCTTTTATTCGTGCATCGCTGAAAGGCAGAAAACGTGGCACGGTTTCAGTCTCTGAGTCGGCGACACCTTCCTGGACCCACCGGTCACATGGCAGAGGTAGGGGTACCCTTTTGCAATGGGTCCCATGGATCCAGTGTTTCTTCCCTTCTACTCGAACAGCTGATCTTGAGGAGAGAAGAACGAGGTGCGGTCCGGTCCACCTGGGCTGCTCGTTTTTGGTTCGCTGAAAGTTCTTTATTAAAACCCAGGATCCAGGCTCAATGGGATGACCTGGAGATTCAGAGACCGGAGGCAAGGTGTCGTGGACCTGTTGATGTAAGACACGCAATTTAGCCGTCAATTCATACAGATTGTCAAGCAAGACAGGATGCTCTATCTCGCTGAATTTCTTGGGCCTAGGCACTCCCCATATATTGGCCGGGCGGCCAAAGACTATTTCGTAAGGACTAAGTTTCACTCGTGAATGCACAGTCATTCTGGTTGATAGGAGTGCTAAGGGTAGAGCGTCAGGCCATTTGAGACCAGAGCTCGCTTGTATCTTGGCCAATTTTAGCTTTAGAGTGCCGTTATAGCACTCCACTAATGCAGCTGATTGGGGGTGATTTGCAGCGTGAAACTTTTGGTTGATGCCTAGCCCTTCGCATACTTTCTTTATCACTTGACCCACAAATTCACTTCCATTGTCACTCCAGATCATTCTCGGCATTCCGAACCTAGGGAAGAACTCTTTCACAAGGGCTTTGGCTGTGGATAGCGCAGTATTGTCTTTTAGGGGATAGGCTTCCACCCATCTTGAAAAGGCACAAACAACAACGAGTACATATTTTAAGTTGTTGCACCTCTCCATGTGGATGAAATCTAGCTGCAAAACCTCAAACGGATACGTAGGAGGTGCAAAATGACCAGCTGGAGTTGGGGTTCCTCTACCAGGGTTGTGTTTCAGGCATACCATGCAATTTTTAACAACATTTTCTAAATGTGGGTGTTGCTGTAGTAGTGGGTGTTGTGTCTGTGGGTGTGCTTGTACATGCATGTGTGGTGGTAGGTGTGATGACTGGAGGTACGCTTGTGGTGTGTGTGAGTGTTGCGGTATAGGTGGGTGTAGTATCTGTGTTTGTGCTTGTGCATGCATATGTGGTGGTGGGTGTGATGACTGGGGTTGTGCTTGCGGTGTGTGTGGGTGTTCCTGTAGTGGTGGGTGCTCTACTTGTGAGTGTGCTTATGCATACATGTATGGTGGTAGGTGTGATGACTGGGGGTGTGCTTGTGGTGTGTGTGGGTGTACTGACTGGGGGTGTGACTGTGGTGATGTGTGCAGTGCCTGCATGTGTGTCTCTGTTCTTATGTTTTTTTATGTGTCTGTGTTGGGATGTGCTGCTTGTGGGTGTTGTTATGGATGAATGTATATGTGTGTGTGCTTTGGACAGGGCTAGGTTGAAGGATTTCTGTTTGGGAAGGTGTTGAAGTCTGGGCATGAGGTTGGGGTGGGTGGGAGTCTGCAGCCAATGGGGAGGCCAAATCTTGTAATGACTTCCATAGGCTAGACAGGGCACCATGAATGCCATCTGGGTAAGCCAGCTTCTAGGTGTTCTGGACAGTCAGCCCCTGAGTGGCATTCAGTAGTGTGGTCTGGCCTACAGTGATCATCCTTAAAGGATCAACAGCTTCCTCAGTGAGCACAGCCTGGGATACTGGACAAGGAGCAGAGGTGCCTGAGGCAAAGGTGACACCACCCCTTTTAGAGGGTGGCTATGGAAAGTGAGGGGGCACAAGAGAGAGGGTGGGGATTGGAATGGGGGGTGGATGAAGGCCCAGGTGTCACAGTCTCTCCAGGGTCCACTCCCACTAGGGACTGGTCTTCATTGGAGGCCTCCGAGGAAGATGTCAAACCACTTGTGACCTCCTGGACATTCCCCTCATCCTCTGTGCCACTGGATCCCTGAGTGTCTGTGGTGTCCACACCCGATACTCAGTGGCCAGCTTCATCCCTACCAATGTGGCACTATTATCTTCACCTTACCCAGGTGATGCTGAAGCAAAAGATACAACAGTTATAGTGTATCTGTGAGAATACAATTGGACATCAATGTGCATCACACAACATTTGCAACAAGTTCAGTTATCCCCCATCTCAGCTCACAAACCATGCATGCCTTTGTCACTTATGCACTTGTAGTCCACTCCATACCAAAGAGGTCCAACAGCATGAGTAGACATATAGGCCTGGCTACACTGAACCACTGCAGTACAAAGCTATAATTGTTTGCCTTCTACCAAAGGGTACGTTTTTTGGATGGAAATTGTCTTCCTAAAATGCGACACCATAACTTCTATTTGATATTACCTTCCACATGCAAATGCCCCTTTCAGTATCACATTGCCCTCCATCATCATTTTCTTCTTTGGGAAAACTAAGGACACAAAAATGTAGTCTGTGCGATGCATACCTCTCTTACCAATGTGGACAGGTTCCTGTCTGTTGCTCACAAAACAGTTTGGAATAGAAATTCAGGTTGGCAATCACAAACTGTCTCACATGCAAATTTGTGACGGACTAAAGACTCAGGTTCACCAGATACTGTCCACATAAAGTACCATAGGTTTGCTGGAGAAACTGCTTTCAAATGTGTCAGGTAAGGAATGATGCCACTGTATGAAGAATTTTAAAACGTTTGGTGCAAATGCACATGCCCACATTGTGATAGCACCAGCTTAGCAATTTAGCAACGTAAAGTGTGATATATCAGCTGCGTCATAATTGTCCGTTTGACATAGTCACCAGTATTGAAGCCAAGATTCACTGCACACGTTTGTGACACACCATCACACCTGCAACAATCATGACATTGTGCATATTTTGTGACACAAAAACATTTGCAAAATGACCCTGCCGTCATTGTGAAAATGCTAGAAATTTCTTTCTTTGCATGCAGCCAAGTATTTTCCCACAACAGTACTTGCCTTGTGAGGAGGAATCTAATGGAATGCTACAGCACAAAGCAATACACCACGTACAGCATCAGACAGTGTCTGATCAATTTACACCTCCATAAACCATCATGGCCTTTGGATGTGTGCCTTCATGAAAGTTGATGGCATACAACATAGCTGGAAAGCAAATAGGTCAAACCACAACAATATTTACAGACAATGACTTACCCCATGTTGCTGCTGTTAGGCCCTGAACTGCCCATCAAGCTCCAGGTAACCCACTGCAAGGCTGAGGGCCATTAGGGGGATAATGGTGTGGCACACCCACATGGATCACTGGGAGGACTTCCTGACTTGCTCTCAGGTGATTTTTTGCTCGCTGGTTGCAGGTCCTCCCACCTCTTCCTACGGTGCAGGTTACATTGCTTGTAGACCCCCAGGGTCCACACCTTCTTAGCGATGACCTTCCAGATGTCCCGCTTCTGATGGGTAATGACTTGTATAGATGACAGAAAAGAATAGGAAAAGATAAATTCATGCATACATGTATAAAACAGTTACTACAATGTTTTGCCATAAAACTGTCATATGTAGATTGGAAATACTGAATTGCAGGGATCTAATGAGCTCCATCAATACTTGCTAGCTTTTCATGTTACCTTATCAGACCTACAACATCATCTTGGCCAGAACTACTCAACCAGTACTGTTAGGAAAGCCAGCCCTGATCACTCACAATCACTGTGAGCTACAGGAGGCCAAACAACCGGTACATTCCTTGCACATAAACATACTCACAGCTACATTGACTTCCTGCCTGAACTCCCAAGAGCCAGAAACGATGGTTTGCATCACATACAGTGACTGATGCTAAGAAATGAGGGCTGCTATCTGTCAATGAGAGCAGGGACTTGTAGGTTGCTTCAACAAGTGTGATTTCTAATGGACATACTGGGATGGATGATGCTGAGCCAGTATAATTTGAATGTACCATACCTAAGATAAATCTGCCTATATGTGGCTCGATGAGAGGTTTAAACCATACAGAGCAAACTGAAACACAATATGTGCTGGAATCCCATATGACAGTACAGCATCAGACAACTCCAGACTCTCCACATTTGTTTACTAATCATCATTGTCATTTCAGACATACAACTGGTACACTGCCTACTGGCCACTGATAGTCAGTGGCCTGCAGTTTGTGTGATGAAATAAGAATTGTGTGTTACATGGGCACACATTACAGATTTTACTGTCAGGTGTCTGAACATTGTCATGCACAGACATTTCAGACATTGGTCACAAAAGGCTGTCCCAGCTACATCATTCTGTCAACTCCAAACAAACACCACCCACATTACCAAAAAGGAATCACAGACCCTGTGAATCAGAAAGGAAGGGGTTACTCAGTCAGGCATTCACCAATCAGACATGTGCTTGTTCCACTGAGGTCCCATAGAGTTGGCTATACAGGGACAGAACATTCATGGCAAGGAGCTCTAGCTCCTTAAGGGAGAAGGCAGGGGCCCTGTCACCTGCTTTGCCCATCATCCTAGCTCCCAGATGTCAGTAACAGCAGCAAGAAATGAGGAGATCTTGATGGCTGCAGTGTTAGGAGGCAAGTGAGTGTTTTTTTCACAATGTGGCGTACAAGTACACAGCAGATGATGGAGACAGACACAGCCATTGGCTTTTGTACATAGCTGTCACACACACATTAGCCTATGGCAGTGCACATTGTGGTGGTTACCTCCTACTACCCAGTCACCTTCCACTGATGTTACCACCTACTTGGCGGTGAACTTCCACTGACGGTTGTTGGGCAGTCAATGTCCTGACGGCAGGGTCATTTTGCAAATGTTTTTGTGTCACCAGCACTCAAAATGGAGGCTAGTGAATTTCTAAATGTCAGATACGAACAACACTTTCCTTGACAAGATATGACACAATATGACACAATAAAATGTGAACTGAGACTGGCTTTGGCACCAATAGTGCAGCGGGGGAAGTATTACCTCTGTTGACGTTATTTTAAAAACAAATTGGTGCAAATAATAATGTTCAAATGTATTATTTGCACATGATGACTGAACAATTCTAAAACTGTATTTTGTAAGATCTTAGTGGACGAAATATTTGATGTTGCTGTGTGTACTTGTATTACCCAATTACATTTCTACTGTTATGCAGAATTCTGATGTGTATTGACATTAATGTATGGAGTGACCATTTTACCTGCTCTTTTCTATTCCAAGCATACAGATATCTGAACCCAGCCATGGGTAGGGGGCGACAGCCTCAGGTGATCCGGCCCTTTCCAGACCTTGCCACCATGGAGGAAAGGGATGTCATCAAGCAAAATCATCTAAATAAGCAAATTATCCTGGATTTGTGTCAGCAGTTAGTGCCTGATCTTCTGTTTCACTATAGGAATCCAACAGCCGTGGCAGCAACAGTAAAACTCATGGCATGAGGTACTGGGTTTTTCAGAACCGGTACTGATCCGGTAACCCAGCGGTGCCAGGGTACACCCAAAGACCTCGGGTACTTTCCTGATTCAGACTACAGAAACTCAGAGTCTTCTAGGTGAAGTCAAAGATCGAATTTATTGGCTGCAACCAATTGACAGGCGTCCTAGAAGTACAACAGCACGACTTGTATGTTCTCAGGAGACTGTGTGTCAATGCAAAATCAGGTTTCCTTATATACAGTTTTTTAAGCTTCAGGCAAACATTCTTGACATTTTGGTTGGTCATTCACATGTCTTCACTACAAAGGAAAAAAACAGTGTCATGATGAAACCTCATATTTCATGTCATCCAACCCATAATAAATTACCCGGCAAGGCCTAGAATTTCACATCAGATAAGTGTGGACCCCCAATAAAAACGGGCACCTACCCCTCGTAAAGTAAGAAGAAGAAAAGAGCAGGTGCAGGTGGGAGTAAGATTAGGCAGGGTGTGTGAGCGATAATAAGGGTTTTATGGCATGGTGTGCCTTGATGCTATCTGATTCGGCCACTGGGAGAGGGAATGACCAAACAGGTTTGGCCTGAGGCAATGGTTCCAGCTTGTCCAGGTCAGAGAAAAGTCAATCAAGGTGTACGTGTCCTTGGAATCAAATCCGACTGTATTATAAGCCTATGTGAGGGCAACTTTAAAAAATGGGATTCACGAGTGCAGGACGAAAATGGCGATTTCGAGGTGAAAACGCTGCTGGAATTGAGCGAAAATGCTCATGCTTAGTGTACTAGTCATTATCGGTCTTTTGATACTAAAATCGTACTGTTGTGGCAAAGTAAATTACATGGGTCCAGAATTTTTAGAACCACAAACCCTCCTTTTGCCCTTACATAGGCAATAAACCTATTCTCATGCTAATCTGAGTCCAGGTCTATGTTTCTAAAGTCGTTGAGATGTTGCTGTAACATCATCCTAGTATTTAGCTCGTCTCTTGGTGCAGGTTTCCTTATGCATGATGTAACACAGAGGCCACATATCGCAGGAGCACACTGCACGCATAGACAGAACAGAAAAAGAATGGCCAAGATCATCCCAATGACCATCAGAATCTTCCATCCCCATGCTGATATCAGTTCCCAGAGCCATCCCATTAATGACCAATCTCCTTTATCTAAATGAATAGATTCGGAAATTCTATGCAGTTTGGAGATGGCCTGGTATACTGTTGGAGCGTTATCTGGGACAAAAACACAGCAACTCGACTGGATCAATGTACATACTCCACCCCGGTCTGCAAGGATGACATCTAATGCGACCCTGTTCTGAAGGGTCATAAGACGATCCGACTGGAGCTCAGCAGTCAAGTTACCAAGGGCACCAGCGGTTTCAGCCACGGTGGATTCAACCACTCTTATCAATTGCCTTATACTCCTGCTGTTACTTATTTGTCCCCAGAACGGCAGAAAACCCTTTACGAAGTCCCCAAATTCTTGTCCTGCAGTGTCTTCTTCACTGAAGACGCCTCTAACTATCCTTGTCTTGTGGTAATCTGCCGCTGCTGTGTAGGTAGGGGGCAACAGGAACGAAACGAAGCATGTGCCCGAAAAGTCAGGGGGCAATCATGTAAAGGCTCTATCATGGCAGATGAAATAGGTACCCTTAGCTGCCAAAAGCGGAGGGGAGGTCTGAGATGCGAAGACATATGTCTCAGTGCAGACGCTTTCCCCTAGCTGAGCTCTGGGATTCTTGCCAGTACCTTGCAGACACAGGTGACCCTGATGGGGTACAACCCAAATCAGGGAAGATATCTTAGCTTGCTGTTTCTCATTCATTGTGGCTTCATATCCGGTCATGTTCCATCCTATATATGCCATTGTCTCATCTCTGGGGATAGTCTCGTAGGAGATATTGTCCTTCATCATGTCTATGATTCCTTTAACCAAAGCATTTTTCTTAGGGTTGTCTTCCGCAAAACGTAGGGGGTAGTGTGCATAGATGAATATCGTTCTGAATGCCCACACGGAACCATTGTGGCTGAAAGGCAGGATCAGATAAGGGATACCTTTATCTGCTGTGTGAGGCATAAGGCCACACACCCAACAGTTAGTTGTATTTATCACTAGTTGGTGTTGGTGCAAAAGCTGGATGAAGGAGTTATTAATGAACTCTAGTCTCCTAGCAGATTCATGTTTAGGGAGGAGTTGAAAAGAATGTGGGGAAACAGTGGAAGGAGGAGGTGCAGACGAGGTAGTGGGTGCCAATATCACATTAAAACAGAATAAAATATATCCTATAAAAAACATAAGTATACTAAATAACATAAAAATGCACAGCAGCAAAAACCGTTTCCTGGTTATCGTTTCACATATTCTCTTCTTGAAACTCAGTCTTTCAACATGTTCTCCATTTTGGAAAGATTCCATCCTCTAACCGTTGCCGCTCGTGGCGGTTGGTTTACTTCACTTAGGAGTGTTCTGAATGTTCCAGGCCGCCCTAGAACAAACCAGACCTGTAGACCTTGTGTCCACAGGCTACCCCCCTAAGTCTTTTCAGCCACGATCCTACAGCTGAACCCGGATGGAGGCTCAAAAAATACAAAAAGCAAAAAGTCATTCAAAAATAATTTTCCATATTGGAGAACTTTGCTAAAGAGAAGAAAAGTAAACTGTTTTATTTGTCCTTTATTCTTGGTCGTAGATTATAATGGTTAGTCCCAGGTATCGTGTGGTCCTGAAAAAGGAGTTCAGGTTCTGTAGTGTCCAATCGGACTGACGGTGATACTGCTGATTGTAAAATGTCATCACTTTCTTTCTCAGTGAGTGTTCCTTTTATTCGTGCATCGCTGAAAGGCAGAAAACGTGGCACGGTTTCAGTCTCTGAGTCGGCGACACCTTCCTGGACCCACCGGTCACATGGCAGAGGTAGGGGTACCCTTTTGCAATGGGTCCCATGGATCCAGTGTTTCTTCCCTTCTACTCGAACAGCTGATCTTGTGGAGAGAAGAACGAGGTGCGGTCCGGTCCACCTGGGCTGCTCGTTTTTGGTTCGCTGAAAGTTCTTTATTAAAACCCAGGATCCAGGCTCAATGGGATGACCTGGAGATTCAGAGACCGGAGGCAAGGTGTTGTGGACCTGTTGATGTAAGACACGCAATTTAGCCGTCAATTCATACAGATAGTCAAGCAAGACAGGATGCTCTATCTCGCTGAATTTCTTGGGCCTAGGCACTCCCCATATATTGGCCGGGCGGCCAAAGACTATTTCGTAAGGACTAAGTTTCACTCGTGAATGCACAGTCATTCTGGTTGATAGGAGTGCTAAGGGTAGAGAGTCAGGCCATTTCAGACCAGAGCTCGCTTGTATCTTGGCCAATTTTAGCTTTAGAGTGCCGTTATAGCACTCCACTAATCCAGCTGATTGGGGGTGATTTGCAGCGTGAAACTTTTGGTTGATGCCTAGCCCTTCGCATACTTTCTTCATCACTTGACCCACAAATTCACTTCCATTGTCACTCCAGATCATTCTCGGCATTCCGAACCTAGGGAAGAACTCTTTCACAAGGGCTTTGGCTGTGGATAGCGCAGTATTGTCTTTTAGGGGATAGGCTTCCACCCATCTTGAAAAGGCACAAACAACAATGAGTACATATTTTAAGTTGTTGCACCTCTCCATGTGGATGAAATCTAGCTGCAAAACCTCAAACGGATACGTAGGAGGTGCAAAATGACCAGCTGGAGTTGGGGTTCCTCTACCAGGGTTGTGTTTCAGGCATACCATGCAATTTTTAACTAAATTTTCTGCGCACTTGGAAATTCCTGCATTTTGCCATACTGGGGCCAACAACTTACAAATTCCTTTCACACTGATGTGAGCCATTCCATGAGCCATTGTAACTACTGCAAGCACATACGAATCGGGTAGCAACCATCTCTGATGTTCTGACAACTCGACCCAACAACCATTCGCATCCAATTTACCCGTACTTTCTCTCCACACACTCAATTCTCTCTCTGTGGCTTCAGCTTGAATCGATTTCACGCTTTCTATCGTGTCTTCACACATTCCAACATCACCAATCCATCTTGCAGGGCTCGCGACATACATTCGGCTCATCACATTCCTTGCCGTTTCTTTTGCGACCTCGTCAGCAAATGCATTCCCACGACCAACATCATCAGTCACCTTTTTATGTGCGCTACACTTCACAATCGCAACTTGCAACGGTAAAGTAAGTGAATCAAGGAGCTCATTTCCCAACTGACCATGCTGTATTTTAGTTCCATGCGAGGCCAGGAACCCACGTTCCTTCCACAAACGCCCAAAACTATGGGCCACACCAAACGCATATTGGCTATCGGTATAGATAGTCACTTTCATTCCTTTTGATACTGTACATGCTCTTGTTAGGGCTATTAACTCAGCTGCTTGGGCTGAATTATGTGGGATACGTGCAGCTTCAACAATCGTACCCAAAGTTGTCACAGCATACGCCGCAGTCGTGTCACCATTCGGGAGCTTAAAGCACGAACCATCCACCCACAAAGTACCATCACTCTTTGCAATGGGAGTGTCCAGAAGGTCTATTCTCCCTTTCGTTTCCTCTTCTGTTCTACGGAGACAATCATGTTGTTCAGAAGTATCTAACTCCGTCACAATTGGCAATAACGTAGCTGGGTTAAGTGTAGTGCATCTTTTTATATGTACATGGCTTGCTAACAATGTCAACTCGTAACCTGACAATCGAGCACTAGTTAAATGCTGTGTCTTGGTTCTGTTTAACAACGTGTCCACTGCATGTGGAACCATTACGATTAATGTGTTATTCATCACTAAACCAGCAGACTGTCGGATAGAAACAGCAGCTGCCGCTGCCGCTCTTAAGCAGCTCGGTAGTGCCTTAGCTACTGGGTCTAAGGTTGAAGAGAAATAGGCGCATGGACGCTCCCTGTCTCCAAACTGTTGTGTCAAAACTGCTAACGCACAACCTTCTTTCTCATGGACATACAATGTAAAAGGCTTGCTGTAGTTGGGGGTACCCAACACAGGAGCTGAACATAATGCATCACGTAATTCGACAAAACTTTTCTGACAATCTTCAGACCATGGGACGGGATTTGGTATATCTTTACAAGTTAATGCCACCAAGGGTTTGGCTATTAACGAAAAATTAGGTATCCATTGTCTGCAATATGATGTAATACCCAAGAAAGCACGGGCTTCTCTTTGTGTTCTTGGAACACTCATTGCTGCAACAGTCCTGATTCTCTCTGGGGTCAGTTGCCTTCCCTCCTTCGAAAAGAGATGACCTAAATAGGTCACTTCTTTTTGACAATACTGTAATTTTGAAAGGGACACTTTGTGGTGTAAGTCAGACAAATGACGCAATAATGACAATGTTGCTTCTTTGCAGATCTCCTTAGTATCTGCGGCAACTAGCAAATCATCGACATATTGAATGAGAGTGGCGCCATCAGGTAACATAAGAGTGTCAAGTTGTGTTTTCAAAGCCTGACTATAGATAGATGGACTTTCACAATAGCCTTGAGGAGCTCTCTTAAATCTGAAGCTTCGTCCTCCTAAATTGAAGCCAAAAATGTCCCTGCTCTCTTCTGCAATAGGGATGCTAAAGAAAGCATTCTTCAGGTCTATTACTGAGAACCAAGTGGCTGAAGCTGGAATCATTGTCAACAATGCAGTGATATCGGGGACGACTGGAAACTGTGGCACAACTATTTTGTTCACCTCTCTAAGATCAATTACAAATCTATAAACAGGTGGCTGAGTAGGGTCAGTATGCTTCAAGACAGGCAAAACAGGACTATTGCAAACGTTGCCTCTTGTCTCTTCAATTACATCCTTCTCAATCAGATCACGAATAATTGCCATCAACGCTTTTTCCCCTTCACTAGAGATCTTGTATTGGGGAATACGTGGCATTTTAACATTGGCTTTTAATGTTATCACATATGGCTGAATTTCCAAAAGACCTACATCATTAGGTCCAGTAGCCCAAAGAGTATTAGGAAGAGACGAAAATTCTGATGGAAATCTGTCCTTTGACAAATACATTGGTGAAATCACTTTCTTACCCAATGTGAGTTGCACTCCAGAAGGAGAGCAATACAATGTCGCATACAATCTTTTTAACAAATCTAATCCTAACAAGTTCTCGCCACAACCTGTCGTCAAAATAAGGGGTGTTTCAAATTTACAAGGTCCAACAGAAAGAGATATAGGGTTAGAAATCGGATTTCTAACTGGGGCGCCGGAAAAACCTACTGATACATTTGTTTCGCCAGACAAAGGTGCGCCAGGGAGTTTTGAGTGCATAATAGAACTCTTGGTAGCACCAGTATCCAACAGAAAAGGTTCTGACACACCTGATGCAATCACCTCAACATAAGGCCCACTCTGATCTACTGGAACTGAAACAACTCCCTCTCTTTGTCTATGGCTGTCCTAGCAATCATTACTGTCCAAATGCTCACCCTCTGTATAGTAATCATCAGTATAGTACTGAGCCGTCCTATCAGATGCATTAACCTGTTGATCAAATCTGTTCATTGAGTTTTGAGGGAGGAATGGGCGCGCGCTCTGGGGAACATATCCACGTCCTCTTCCTCTAGGTGCTTGTAGAACACCTCGACCTCTTAAACCAGAAGTACCATTTGCGCGCTGTAGCAAAGCAGGGCAACTATACTTGAAATGACCCTCTTCCTTGCAATATGAACACTGATTGGGACCTACTGGGATACGTGGTTGAGCATACTCAGCTCTTTGCGAGTTTCTCTGAAACGGTTGGGGCTGATAGTTATTCTGATAGTTGTTCTGTGCACCACTATTCTGACCACCACGTGGCGGGTACGCTTGTTGTAACAGAACCTTCGTTTTCAAATCTTTTGTTTTCTTCTCTACTCTATCTCTCTCATCTTTATCTCTATTTTCGTAGTACTGTGCAGTAGCCAATATCTGTGCCGAAGAGGAAACTGCCCAAGAACTTTCTGAGTCTTTTAACTTTTTACACAACTCAGGAAGCAGATTATGCACAAATTTATCGACGAACAAACGTTGACCACCTTCCGTGCTCATATCTTGACCACTGTGGTCCACAAACGTTTCTTCAAACCTGGTGAAGAAATCTGATACCGTTTCTTCTTTCTTTTGCTTACATGCAGACAATTTATCCCAGTTTACACGCATCGCAGGCATTATAGTTTTCATGTAATCAATAATTCTACCAGGAAGTTCTGTCACTAAAGGCTCAGGTTTAGCACCACCAATTTGTCGGGCATCTGCAGCAGCAATATTAGCCCATGTGTCACCTAATTCTTGAGCATGGTCTGCATGGCGAATCTTTCCCCATAAAGGCTGTGGAACAACATTCCCAAACAACATGTCTATGTCCGCTAAATTCATAATGCAAGACCCCGCAGTCTGTGACAATTCCTTGTAATACCCTGTAGGATTCTTACGGGGATCAGGCAATGTCTGCTTAAGGGCTAAAACTTCAGCTCGCTTCCATGGAACGTGTACCCATACACGCTGGAAGTGAGGCAGGACAGGCGGATTAGCATTTGGGTCCCCTTCCCTCCACTGTGGGGGAACTTCTCTCATGGGGTACTGTTTCCCTTTCTTTTTAGCAGAAGAATCATATTTAAACAATAACCTGGAAACACCTTCAGTCCTAAACGACAATAACGTCGCAACTGCTTTCTCGACATCTGAACCCACAATCAAACCTGTCGAAAAATCAAACCGTACACGACACAACTTAGGCGGATTGGGCTCCAAACCATTTTCCTCTAAATCCTCAGAAAGGAAAGTACACATTTTCTCAAAAACGTATCTCTGTTTCGGTTCTTCCCACTGATGGAAGACATCCATAACAGAATCTAGTTCATATCTCGCTGGTTCAGTAACCCATTTATGCGCCAAATAATTCAGTGTCTCTTTCTCCATACCATCAGGCAATTGGCTACCCAATTGCTTACGCTCTGTAACTGGGGTCGTAGCTAATGACCCAAAGAGAGGGGATAAAAGACTAGTCACAGTGTTTGTCATTCTCTGACGGATAGAGGGAGAGGTTGACAAATGAATAGGAGGAAAAACAGAATGAGACAAGGCAGAGACAGAAGCAGTATCAGAAACAATACCAGGAGTGGTAGTCGCTATAGTAGTCAAAGTTGTAGGAAGTAAAGGCAGAGCAGATGTCAAAGCCGGTGGCCCTTGAGAAGGCTGCACCGGAGGAATAGGAACCAACTGAAGAATAGCTGGTGGGTGCTGGGGAGGAGCAGGAGGCAATGCAACCACTGGTTGTGCAACTAGAGGTTGCAGAGGTGCCGTTGCATTCTGCGCATAGGGTGGTGGCGAACTTAGCAAATGCGACATTAGGGGATCTTTTTCAGTCTTTTGCTGCATCTTGCTGAAGAGGCGACAAAACTGGATAGCATTTATCTACTGTCATTTTATGTCGCCTATGCAACTGCTCATTCAACTGTTCTGCTTCGTTATCTTTAAACTGTATAGCAGCTTGCATAATCGAAATACCTTTTTCTCTCTTATTTTTCTTAGCTAATTTAATTTCCTTTTGCTTGGCTTCTTTACGCCATAAGCGGAAAGAATCAAACATTGCCGGCCGGGCTTTCTTCTTAAAAAGTCTAACTTCGAGGTTATCTAAGATTTCTGTGTCAAAGCTACCATTTTGGGGCCATTTTAAAACACCATCTTTTCTGGTGTAACGGATCCATACTTCATTATATGTGATGGGGCCTACTCCGTGCTTCACATATAGTTCATAAGTTGGAGTTCCAATCGGAGGAACCGGACATGAGTCCTCCAACCGGGAGTCCCTTTTACAACCAAGACAAAACAAATTTCCAAGTCTGCTAAGACCAGGCATCTTCGCTCACTAGTCTAGCTTCAAACTTCAAAAGATTATCGTTTACGATAGTCTCGTGAATACACGAGTCCTTCGGCTTTGGTACTTGCAAGTTCCAAATCAAAGTGATCCCGAAGGGATACCAAACCAAATGTCCAACTTAAGGACCAAACCAAGTGTCCAACTAAGGACCAAACCAAGTGTCCAACTAAGGACTGGGAGACGCTCCACTTATACTTAGCTGAAAATATCAATGACGTCACCAGAAGACTCATCTTATCGTTTCGCTCTACCAAACATCAAGGGTCCAAATCAGGGCGATAGCCAGGGCAGCAGTCCTTCGTAGCCGTCGGGAAGCGGGGAACCTCGCAGCAAAGACTTTCGGACCACGTCGACATGCAGGGGTCGATG
Source organism: Pleurodeles waltl (assembly GCF_031143425.1). Taxonomy (NCBI): domain Eukaryota; kingdom Metazoa; phylum Chordata; class Amphibia; order Caudata; family Salamandridae; genus Pleurodeles; species Pleurodeles waltl. The sequence continues at coordinate 294,735,770 of NC_090445.1, read as the reverse complement.
AAGTGGCGGCCTTCCTCCAGAATTTTCACACGAAGCTCCCTACGGACCTCAGGCTTGGACCGGTACCGCTGGTATCGCCCCACATTGGGCGCCAACTGAGGTACTGGGTTTTTTAGAACCGGTACTGATCCGGTAACCCAGCGGTGCCAGGGTACACCCAAAGACCTCGGGTACTTTCCTGATTCAGACTACAGAAACTCAGAGTCTTCTAGGTGAAGTCAAAGATCGAATTTATTGGCTGCAACCAATTGACAGGCGTCCTAGAAGTACAACAGCACGACTTGTATGTTCTCAGGAGACTGTGTGTCAATGCAAAATCAGGTTTCCTTATATACAGTTTTTTAAGCTTCAGGCAAACATTCTTGACATTTTGGTTGGTCATTCACATGTCTTCACTACAAAGGAAAAAAACTGTGTCATGATGAAACCTCATATTTCATGTCATCCAACCCATAATAAATTACCCGGCAAGGCCTAGAATTTCACATCAGATAAGTGTGGACCCCCAATAAAAACGGGCACCTCCCCCTCGTAAAGTAAGAAGAAGAAAAGAGCAGGTGCAGGTGGGAGTAAGATTAGGCAGGGTGTGTGAGCGATAATAAGGGTTTTATGGCATGGTGTGCCTTGATGCTATCTGATTCGGCCACTGGGAGAGGGACTGACCAAACAGGTTTGGCCTGAGGCAATGGTTCCAGCTTGCCCAGGTCAGAGAAAAGTCAATCAAGGTGTACGTGTCCTTGGAATCAAATCCGACTGTATTATAAGCCTATGTGAGGGCAACTTTAAAAAATGGGATTCACGAGTGCAGGACGAAAATGGCGATTTCGAGGTGAAAACGCTGCTGGAATTGAGCGAAAATGCTCATGCTTAGTGTACTAGTCATTATCGGTCTTTTGATACTAAAATCGTACTGTTGTGGCAAAGTAAATTACATGGGTCCAGAATTTTTAGAACCACAGGCAGTACTGCATTTTGTAGTCACTGGCACCTTTCAATACACTGTGGCAGTATCTGGGAGCATGCCCCAGCCAACATTCATTGGTGTGCTACAGGATGTCCTTGCTTTCCTGATAAAAAACATCAACAGCTACATCAAATTCCCATGTTCACAGAATTTGGTCACCATGAAGGGATAATTGTATGCTTTAAGTGGAATACCACATATGGTTGGAGCAATGGGTGGCATCCATATTACCTTGGTGCCACCACACAACAGAGAACAGGTCTACCTCAATCAGAATAAAGTCCATTCCATCAATGTACAAGTCGTCTGCTCACCAGACTTATACATCTTAAGTGTGTGTGCCCTCTTCTCTGGGTCAACTCATGGTTCATTCAAACTACGGAACAGCAATATACCCATTCTGATGTAACAACCTGGACCAGAGGGGACCTAGTTAATTGGTAAATGCAACATGACTTGTTGATCTTTTGCCTGAATCCTAATTTAGGAAGGGACAATGGTTTGATATGTGACTGATCGGTTGGTGTGTTGCTTCAGTGTAGAAGACGCAGCGTATCCTAACTGACCATGGTTATTGCCACTGATGAGGAATCCAACAACGTCAGGGGATGTCTACTTCAATAAGGTCCATGAAGAACATGGAGGCCAGTAGAGCGGGCTTTCAGGCTCCTGAACACTAGGTTTAGGTACCTGACAAGACCGATGGAACCTTCCTCTATTCGCCCAATAAGGTGAGTAGAGGAAGGACAAATCATGATTGCCTACTGCATTCTCCATAACATCGCCCTGAGGAGAGACATCCCTATAATTATAGAGGAGGGAGCCCATGATGAGCCCCTGGGCGAAGGTGTTGAAATGCCTTATGAAGATGACAATGGTGAAGAAGAAGGAATCGACTTACGTCAAGATGTGATTACCCACTTCTTCACCTGAGTGTAGGTATCTCTTCAGACATTTAAAGCTCCAATGTCAGTACAACCTGTGCTCTGGGGTATATATCAGTCTGTTATGGTAATTTGTTAGGAATGGTCAGTGCTGGAATGATCAAGACAAAGATGTTAATGGATCAAAGTTTCCTTACATTGGGTTATGTGGTCATTCACATAGATGGCATAGACGATCTGTGCATGTGCTGAGTATGTGTGTCCTCATAACTTGTCAAGTGGTAAAATAAATATTCCTTGATATTTTGTTTCAGGGTCCTTCACCATGTCATCTTCATTTGGACATTGCAACTTTGTGATATTTACTGTGATATGTTGCTGTTCTGAATTCTAAAGGGCCCGATTACAACCTTGGCGGATGGGATACTTCTTCACCATCACCAACGTGACAGATATCCCGCTTACCATAAGATATAATGGAACTTGTAATATGGCAGGTCGGCTATCTGTCACGTTTGTGACGGAGTATCCCATCTGCCAAGGTCGTAATCAGGCCCAAAGTGTCCATGTTTTGATCCTGGAACAGACATCCACATTCGATAGACAGATATTTTCCAAAGATGACTTGCACTCCGATAGCATGGAAGTTCTGAAGATTGTATCTGGTGCCATCAAGGCAATATGTGCCACTTGACTTGCTCAAACCACATCTGTATGTCAAGTCCTAGCATACTCTCATCCCTTCACATTGGTTAAATCTTCAATTTGTGGACTGGGAGTTAGCTGTTGATGTGTGTCATCATAAGTGAGAGGACTGAATTGAGAATGTGTCATTGTGCCAGATATTGCCACAGTGTCCTGTACTAGTCATGTGGCCTCAAATGTTGTCACTCCCATAATGTGGATTATTGGTGTTATTGATCTAGGATTCATTTTGTGAGGGCAGGATGTATGGCTCCAACTGAAGTCAAGCATCAGTGATACCTTGCCTATTTGTTTTGTTTCCATTGCATGTTCCCTTTCATCCATGGTATCAAGGTAATGGAGCATATAATTCTGAATGTCGCAGATATTGGGTTTAGAAGTGGTTTTCACAACCCAGACTCATTTTCTACAAGGACCTGTTTGCAACATTACCACATACATTCTCAGTCAAGTTTGTTTTCTTTCAATAAAGCTGTTGACATACTTCCTCTTCGTAATTGCAATATTTTTTTCCTAAATGGAGGTTTAATAGTTTCCCCAATATGATGGTAGAAGATAGACATGACAAAGGAAATGCAATAAATAATCAAACAAGAGTATTGTACTCTGTGTCCATTACATTTATTCAGATGAAAAAAGCGAGTGTGAGGTTAAATAAAATAAGATGAAATAAACTTAGAGAGTCTATCATGGTGGATGGAAACATGGTAGTTTAGCCAAATGGGCTTTGAAGTCTTACTGAGGTACTGTCTTCTGAAAAGGTAAATGTGTCCATGAAACAGTCCACAGAGTAAATGTACGCACACACACGCAGGAAATTCAGTTCTGCATCAATTGGAGGTGGTGGTGTTGGTCTTGCCATCTGCTGCTGCTGGTCCTGATGACTGTCTCCTCTAGGGTGGGGGGACATATATCCTGAGGGAGGGCCTCCCTGTCTGACCGACAGTGGTGTACTTTCCCTAGATGTGGAGGGACCACAGACAGGGGCAGATGGAATGAGAAAAGCCTGGCATATGATGTGATCAATGTCATATATCACCCCAGTCAAGGAGTACAAATTGGAATGGTGTTCTGCATCACTGCATTGTTCTCCCTCTGCACCTGCTTACTGCACCTGGGCTCGTTTAGGACCTGGCCCATCACGTCTTGGGATTGTTGGACTGATCCCAATACTTGGTCAAAGGTGGTCTGGCTAACTAAAATAGCAGTGGTCTCCCGTTCTGGCCCACAGATTCCCTCCCATAACCCCTACCAGCCTGTGCCCTAGAAGTGTGCCCCAAACCTCTGCATCCTGGCAGTACTGGAGGCTGAGTTGTTGGTGGTTCAACAATAGCCAGGACTGGGTGCACAGGATTGTTATGCTGGTTCTCAGTACACTGGAAGTGAGGGGTCGTCACGCTGAGGTCTTGTGGCAGCAGTGGTGGGAGGTGTAGCTATGGGCTGGGTGTGACTCACTGGAGCTGTATGGCCAGACAGATCAGATGGACCAGCTTGCTCCTCATCATCCAGACTTGCAGCATTGGAGTCATCACTGAAGGCCTGCTCCTGGGCAGGAGTTGAGGTGTCTTGGCTGGCAGACGATGTTGAACTGGGCCTGGTGGCTGGACCTATGAAGGATACAGAGGATATGTGTTTAAAATATTGTGCATTTTATGTGTCTTTGTCCACAAATAGGCCAACCTAAAATCTAGAAAGACTGAGATTGACTCTTTGCGTTATTTTCACTGTTTTTCCCACGCAGGTTGATTTACACAGATGACAACTCCAGTGCTGACCTTGTAGATGTGTCCTGAAATGTCAAAGTGATAGGTCAAATGTGTAGGTTACATGTGATAGACACTGAACCCAACACAGTGGTGAGTATATTGGAGTAGTGGACCACTCTAAGGCCTAGCAGGCTGCAAAACATTGGATACAAAGTCATTCATAATGCACATGATACTGTAAGTAATTGGTCATCATATGAACAGTGAATTTTAACTTGTGTGTGACTACTGATTCTATTCAACATGCCACAATACATTTTGGGATATTTTGGATTAAATAGAAAGCGAATGATGTAAGGATTTCCATCAATTCAGTGTAGCTATGAGCAGTTGTCAACATGGTTGAGATACATAAGAAGTTATATTTTAATCCATGGTATGACATGTAGATTTAACAAAAAGCCACAGAAGGAGAGGTAAATTGAATCAAAAAACCTCTCTGCTGTGTTATAGATAGCCCAGACAGGCTGGCTGGCTGGCTTTCTGCAGTGGAAGGGCAAAGGATCATGGTTTGAAATGGAGTGGATTTTATAGTGTGTTTTGCAGGTGTTCACAATTGTCCAGTTTGCAACAGATGTGGGCTACTGGCATTGAACCACAGCCATAGTACTCTACTGAACGGGCCCTGCAACGGACTTGTGCTGCCATGGGCCTGCCGCTGACACACCGCCAGCACAACTGTGTGATCTAGATAGGCTTGATGGGAAGCTATCATCAGGATGGCGACAGAGTGCTAATCATTAGCATTGTAGTCTGCTGCATTGGCTGTGGGATCCAGCTGGCATGATAAAATACACTCTGTCATGGCAGTGTTTGACTTAGCCTCAATACATCTAAATATGGTTGGCGGGAAACCGTGTGTTGGACCTGGCACTTTTTGCAGGGTTATCCCCAAACCTTTTATCTTCTTCCTCCTCCTTTTTCTTTCAAACCTTCCTTTTTACTACATGTAAGTCTCCCCTAAACTAGGCCCAAGGCAGCTCCATGGAGTGAACTAAAAAAGGTAGGACATATCCTGGTGTGTTTTACATGTTCTGATAGTGAAATACTGCTAATTTAGTTTTTTAAATATTGTAAGGCCTATCTCTCCCATAAGGTAACATGGGGATTGCCTTTCAATCTCTTTTAACTGTAAATTCCCATTAGGAGAAGATAGAGATTTGGATTTTAGGGTCTCTGAACTCACAATGTAAAAATACATCTTTTGATTAACTTGTTTTTGGAACTGTGTATTTTAAAATGCCACTTTTAGAAAGTGAGCATTTTCTTGCTTAATCATTCTGTGGCTCTGCCTGTCTGCTGAATACATGATGGGTCAGGATGACAGTTGGGCTGTTTGTGCAATCACTCTAGACAGTCACACAAAGGGAACTGAGGTATGCCCTGAATATCCTGATGGTCCATCACCAGGCTGATGGGTCTTCCTGAACAACAGTGGTGGGTGGAGCTGGCACCTGAATAGGGCTGGCCTGTCCTCACACAAAGCAGGCTAAGTCTTGTGTACTGCAAAGACTTCTCTTTGAAGTTCGCCTCCTTGAAAGACAGAAATCGGTATAAGTACTAGACTTCTGGCACCACAAAGTTAGAACAGTTCTGGACTGAGGACATTCTGCCAGGAAGAAGAGCTGGATGCTGTAGGAGGGACTGTGACTCTGCCTGTTTCTTTGTTCTGCTTGCCTGCTGCTTAATGCTTCTGTCCTGGGAATGAAAGGACTGGACTTTGCTTTCTACATTCTTCTTTCCAGGGTTCTCCAATGGCTTGAACTGAGCTTGACTCCTGTTAAGAAGTCTCAAAGACTTCATCAGCCAGTGCCTGGGCTCTTCTGCTGAGAGCCCTAACTTGCCAAGTAAAGCCAACTCCTGTGTAGCAGCTGCAGTATTAACGCAGTGCCTGTTTCACCATAGCTCCTGGATTTTCCACACATCGTCCCTGGGCATCAATTTCCCATTGACCCGACACCTCAATAAGGAATCGAGGCTGCGTGCCTGGAAATGAACTCATTGCCTTTCCTGCAAGGAAAGAATTGACGCATCACCTCCCCTGCCAGTAAGGAACTGACACATCGCCTCTTCTGGGAGGAACAAATTGATGCATTATCTCCCCTGTTCAGTAAGGAACCAACACATCACTTTGCTTTTTTGGCACCTCACTTCCTCTGTGGCTTGCATCATCTTTGAAGCATCCTAGGTACTTTGTCCTAAAAATATACAACCATCGATTCCTGTGGAATAAGACTCATTTAAAACTCTAAAAAGTGATATTTTTACTTGTGTATGTTGTATTTTTGTTGTTTTGGTCTTGTTTTATTCACATAAATATTTTCTCTTTTTCTAAACTGGTGTGGAGTCCTTTTGTAATGGTGTCAATTTGTTACTGTGTGTGTGTTTACAAATACTTTACACATTGCCTCTGAGATAGGCCTGACTGCTTGAGACAGGATACCAAGGGAGTGAGCAGGGGATATCTAGGCTGTGTGACTCCCTTATCCTGACTAGAGTGAGAGTCCCTACTTGGTCACTGTGAAAACTACTGCCAACTAAGCACCCTATTGTCTAACAGTGTGCAATGCATATTACTTTAAAGACAGAACTCTTCCATATGGAGGGCATTGCAGTTATCTGAGATGGGGGTAGGAGACTGGCAAGGGGTCAGATATAAAATAGTTTGAGCACCATTGTTCTGTACAATCTAAATGCAAATGCTGAGGTATTGCAGGATACTAAGGAATCCCAGTGTGAGTTGTGAAATGACAAGAGATTGAATTATGATTTTGCAGGAAGAATCTTATAGGAGAGATACTATTTTTCCAAGCATTTTGGTAATTAGAAAGCAGTGTGGTTGACCAGAATAGAGAACGTGAGATTGCAGTCAAAGCAAAGGCCTAGTTTTTTGACAATCATGGAGGATTGGGAGTGGTACCCAACTCACAGTGTCACCAAGTATTGGATCGGAGCATAGACTGTCTATCAAAGAAAATTATGTTTGTTTTGTCCCTGTAAAGTTTGAGACTAATGGACTTTATCCATGCAGACATGTAGAAACTGTCACGATTTGCTCCCTGCACTCTCCGCCCACCACATAGAGCATTCCTGTAGCACCATCAAGTGTTTCCTCAGTTTTTGATCTAAAGTAATTTTTGTTTCCTGTTCCTGAGCTATAGCAAATTAATTTGTTCTTGAACTAGTACTGCTTGCAGCACTACCTTGTTAGACCTGAGTGCCTTAGGCTGGTCTTTCCCCCTACTTTTTGCCTACCTCCTCCTCTTTTCTGGTTTTGTTTTTGTTGACTTTAAGACCTAAACATGGTCAAATTGGTTCATCCACATTTGACATATTTAATTTACTCATACATCTCCAGTAAAGTGGTACTATATGCACCCAGGGCTGGTAAATTAAATATTACGAGTGTGTTTGCAGCACTGATTGTGCCACCACTTAAGTAGCCTTTAACCATGTCTCAGGCCCATCACCACAGTGCTTGCCTTTCCTTTGTCCAGTTTCACACCAGAGCAGGGGCTGGGGGCTCCCTGAACCGGTGTAGACTGGCTTATGCAAGGAGGGCACCATCTGTGCCCTTCAAAGCATTTCCAGAGGCTGGGGGAGGCTACTCCTCCCCAGCCCTTAACACTTATTTCCAAAGGGAGAGGGTGTAACACCCTCTCTCAGAGGAAATCCTTTGTTCTGCCTTCCTGGGACTGGGCTGCCCAGACCCCAGAGGGCAGAAACCTGTCTGAGGGTTGGCAACAGCGGTAGCTGCAGAGAAAACCCCAGCGAGCTAGTTTGGCAGTACCCAGGGTCCATGCTGGAGCCGCGGGGATGCATGGAATTGTCCTCCCAATACCAGAATGGTATTGGGGTGACAATTCCATGATACTAGACATGTTACATGGCCATGTTCAGAGTTACCATTGTGAAGTTACACATAGGTATTAACCTATATGTAGTACCCGCGTGTAACGGTGTCCCCGCACTCACAAAGTCCAGGGGAAATTGCCCTGAACAATGTGGGGGCACCTTGGCTAGTGCCAGGGTGCCCTCACACTTAGTAACTTTGCACCTAACCTTCACTAAGTGAGGGTTAGACATATAGGTGACTTATAAGTGGCATGACCTACTCTCAATCTGTGTCTGTGACCCACAGGAAGTGTGGCGGACTTCTTGTTCTTGTAAGTTCTGCCTTGGCCCAAATAGGGGCAACCCTTTCTGGTAGCCACGGTGCTGCTGACGGAGGGAACGCCCAGGCAGTCCGTGCCCTCCAGAAGGAGTCCCCGAGGAAAAAAAAAACCCAAAAGGGGAAAAAACCTCAACAAGAGGGAACTCCTGAAACAAAACAAGAGTAAAAGAAAATCAAAACAAAAGGAAAAATAACCAGGAAAAAACTGGAATAAAATCAGTGTTTCAATATCAGATGCAGAGAAACAGGAGCGAAGATCACCACCAAACAGGAAGTGTTGTAGCGCAAAGAGAACAAGAATCACACACCTTATATACCCCAGGAACAGGAAGTAACCGACAGGAAGTAAAAGGTGCCATCTTGAATTGTGATCCAGTGTGAGAATGCTGTAGAAAAAATACCATAGTGAATAGGGAACCAGTGTATGCAGGGAAAAAAGGAAAGCATGCTGGGAAAAGAGAAAGAACCATGGGAAAAACAGTAAGTATATAATGAGCATAAACAAGAGCGACAGGAAAGAAAAGAAGAAATAAAAGAGGTGAGTGCGGGGGGCAGGATCTACTGGGGGAGCGCCGCACTAAAGAGAAAACGAGGCCCCATGTCCAATTTGGGGCCACAACAATTGTATGTGAGACTCGGGGTGCGGCGCGTCCCGCTGCTGAATGCCGCGCCCCGAGCCGAACATTCGGATCGCGGAGCGGCATGCTGCGCAACAATAAGTTACTTAAGTGCAGTGTAAAATGGCTGTGAAATAATGTGGACTTATTTCACTCAGGCTGCAGTGGCAGTCGTCTGGGTGGCAAAAGAAATGCTGTAGCCCATAGGGATCTCCTGGAACCCAAATACCCTGGGTACCTAGGTACCATATACTAGGGAATTATAAGGGTGTTCCAGTGTGCCAATCGGAATTGGTAAAATTAGTCACTAGCCTGCAGTGACAATTTTAAACGCAGGGAGAGCATAAACACTGAGGTTCTGGTTAGCAGAGCCTCAGTGATACAGTTAGGCACCACACAGGGAACACATACAGGGCACAACTTATGATCACTGGGGTCCTGGCTAGCAGGATCCCAGTGGCACAGGCAAAAACAAACATACATATAAGTAAAAATGGGGGTAACATGCCAGGCAAGATGATACTTTCCTACACAATGCTAATCACCCGGGCATGGGGAGGGATACCTAACGCCAATTGCAGCATACCTGAGACCCACAAACCACTGCCTAATAGTGGATGCCTACTAGCTTGGTAGGAGGTGGTGTACATCAGACCCTGCCCAACTTGGGACCTATTCTGCAATGTCCGGCCTGGCCTAGGGGCACTCACAGGCCCACATCCCCCACCCGGAGATGACCCCAACATGCGCAAGTGGTATATTGTTCAACTGTACTCACCCCCTTATGGCTGCTGTGATGCCCTCAAGCGCCCATCCAGCTGCGGATAGGCCGCCGCCAGTATGCAGGCCATCAGGGGGATCTGGGTTCAACGGGCACCCCTTCCTCGTTGGGAGGCCATCCCCAGCTGGGCATCCGCCGTCTTCCTTGCCCAGCGTCTCAGGTCCACCCATTGTTTGCAACAGTGGGAGGTCCACCTGCCTTAGACTCCCAGGGTCCGTACGTCTTTGGCGATGGCACGCCATACACCCTTTTTCTGATGGGCGCTGACCTGCAGAAAAAAACACATAGACAAAGGTATTAGTCAGACCTTCCGGCATGTTACCCTCATGTCCCACCACAGCCCTCACATCCGCATTGCACAGAAATTTCCCCAATAAATATAGCACACTGCCCAGGGCCCTTCCACCAACCCCCCCCCCACACAGGGCCCTCACACACAGCACTCCATGCATTCATGCCCCATGCATCGTGCTCACAGTGTACACACCTGTTCGTCTGGAGGCCCATACAGCATTCAGTAGTGGGGTAGGACTCCATCCACCAGTCTCTCCAACTCCGCAGTGGTGAAGGCAGGGGCTCTTTCCCCAGTGACTCAAGCCATGGTCAGTTCCAGACACAGTTCACAGCAGCACTTGCAGTGTAGGTCCTCTCCTGTTGAAGGTCAGGTAGCAAGTGAGTGAACAGATAGAAAATGGCAGTCACGTCCGCGGCAGTGCGTACTGTCACTTCCGGCTTACATCACCGTTGGTCACTGTAACCCATAGGGCCCAATGACAACCAATGAGGAGTTGCACAGCGGTACTCGACTACCTCCCGCAACGACACACAACATCAGCGGAATTACTCATTTCCACATGCCCATCCACACAGGAAAGAGAACGCCATTTCAGGGGGGGCAAGCCATGGCACCTAACTGCGTCACAGTACACATATGCACCATTTGGGCCTATTCAACAATATACTATATCTGTCACAACTTGCAACGCGTCGAATACTGACCAGCTGCTCCCCGTTTTGCCCACTAGATTACAACTGCTGTGGATGAGTAGGAGATAGAGACATCTGCCCGTGTACAGACCCCTGGTGGATTTGGCAACAATAGAGGACAGGCACATTATCCTGACCTATAGACTGGACAGGGCCACAATCACAGAGCTGTGTGCCCAATTGGAGCCTGACCTGATATTTGCTATCCGTCAGACCACAGCAATCCCCCCTCTTGTGCAGGTCCTATCTCTGCTCCATTTCTTGGAAACTGGCTCCTTCCAAGTGACAGTGGGCTTGGCAGCAGGGTTGTCATAGCCAATGTTCTCAATAGTGCTGACCAGAGTGTTGTCTGCCCTGCTTAAACACATGCACAGCTAAATTGTTTTTTCCCAGATGGAAGATTTGACCACAGTGAAAGCTGACTTCTATGCAATGGGACAAATCCCCAACATAATTGAGGCTATTGAAGGTACACATATTACATTTGTCCCCCCCTCGAGAAATGAACAGGTGTTCAGAAATCAAAAGAGCTTTCACTCGATGAATGTGCAGATAATGTGCCTGGCGGACCAGTACATCTCCCAAGTCAATGCAAAGTATCCTGGGTCTGTGCATGATGCCTTTATCCTGATGAATAGCAGCATTCACTATGTGATGGCTCACCTCCAGAGGCACCAGGTGTGGCTAATAGGTGAGCCCTGGTTCCTACCCAGTGGATGTTGGTATATGGGTTAGTGTGTATCTAACAGGTATCCCTTGATATTTGCAGGTGACTCTGGTTACCCCAAACTCTCATGGCTACTGACCACAGTGAGGAATGCCAGTACAAGGGCAGAGGAACATTACAATGAGGCACATGGGCAGACAAGAAGGATTATCGAGAGAACCTTTGGCCTGCAGAAGGCCAGGTTTCATTGCCTCCATCTAACTGGTGGATCCCTGTACTACTCACCCAAGAAGGTCTGCCAAATAATCATGGCATGCTGCATGTTGCATAACCTTGCCTTGAGACTCTAGGTGCCTTTTCTGCAGGAGGATGAGGCTGTAGATGGCTGTGTGGCAGCAGTGGACGCTGTGGACAGTGAAGAAGAGGAGGCAGAGGATGAGGATGTGGACAACAGAACAGCAATCATACGACAGTACTTCCAGTGACACACAGGTAAGACACTGTAACTTCACCTGCCATTGACAGTTTTGTTTTGGACATTGTACATGGCAGGAAGATTCTCCCAAATCTATGGCCACCTTCTGTACCCTTTGGCATCTCTATTTTCAGATATTTGTGCCCCACTCTGGCTCCTGGTGTGTTGACTGCAGCCAACTACAGCTCATAACTCGGTATACATTGCAATGTTTACAGCTTGTTTAACTAATTCAATCATTTGACAGACTCCATACTTGTATTTTTTCCAAGGGTGTTTATTAAAGTGCTAATAAGTGGAGGGGGGTATTGCAATGGGCTGGGGTGATGATGGAGGAAAGTCCAGGGTAGAATCCAGTCTGTTGGTATCACAGGTTCATTGTACAAGGGGACATAGGAAGTGGAGCAATGGCAGTTCAAGGTGGCCTGGGGTAACAGAGTGGGACACATGGGTGACATTCAGGAAAGTCTTGTTACCTGGCAGGTGTCTTGGCAATGTTCTCTGGCTTCTGCCTGGATCGCAGGGACCGTTTGTGGGGTGGTTCTCCTTCTGCAGGGGGGAGGGGTGCTGGTGGTCTGTAGGTCCTGTGGCGGGGCCTCCTGTCCACTAGTGGCAGCAGAGGTGGAGGGCTGTTCATCGGTGTGGCTCGTGTCAGGGGCCCGTTGGTTTGCCACTGGGGGGGGGGGGGCTAGATGATGCTGGCACCACCTCTCCGGTGACATTGGCTGGGGGGCATGTGGCGATGTAAATGCAGTGTTATTGTTTCTGTGTGTGACATCTTGTGCATGGGTGTGTTGCCGTGTATGGTTGTTGTTGCCCTGGCAGCTTTGCCTTGTGTGAGTAGTGATTTGGTGGGCTAGATGATTGCCTCTACTGTGCATGACTTAGTGATAGTTGTCCATGCAAGTCTGTGATGGGTGTCCATGCATTGATGTTGCAAGCAGGGTTTGGTTTTGGGAGTGGGTGGGTTGTGATGGTAGGGTGTGTGGGAGGTGGTGGAGTGCTGGGAGTGAGGGTGGGGGTGGGGGTATGTGATGACTTGCAGGTAGGGGGTGATAGTAAAGATTTGACTTACCAGAGTCCAGTCCTCCTGCTCCTCCTGCGAGGCCCTCAGGATGCATGATTTCCAAGAATTGCTCCTCCGATGTTGTTAGTTGTGGGGGAGGAGGTGGGAGTCCACCGCTAGTCCTCTGTACTGCTATCTGGTGTCTTGCTACCACGGAACGCACCTTCTCCCGTAGCCCATTCCACCTCTTCCTCATGTCATCCCTTGTTCTGGGGTGCTGTCCCATGGCGTTAACCCTCTCCACGATCCTCCGCCATAGCTCCATCTTCCTAGTGATGGATGTCTGCTGCACCTGTGATCCAAATAGCTGTGGCTCTACCCGGATGATTTCCTCCACCATGACCCTTAGCTCCTCCTCTGAGAACCTGGGGTGTATTTGTGGTGCCACGGGTGTAGTGCGAGTGGTGTGTGTGAGGGTGTGTGGGATGAAGTGTTGGGGTGTATGCTGTGAGGTGCGTGGATGGTGTATGGATGATGGTGTTCTGTGGATCTGGGTCTGTGGGTGCTCTTGGTGTCTCTCTCTCCCGCAGTTGTCAATATTTGTTTGTCGTAAAGGGTTATGGGTATTGTGGGTGGGTGTTTTATAGTGGTGTGTGTGTTTGGTGTATGTATGTGTGTCAGGTGTGTGTAGTTTGAATTGTCCAATGTGGTTTCTTTTGTTTGAGGATGTGTATTTTGAGCGCAGCAGTATGTACCGCAAATGGTTTACCGCGGTCGAATGTCTGCCGTGGTGATTCGTGGGTCTTAGGGCCAGATGTAGGTAGCATTTTGCATGGTGCAAACTGCGAAAATCGCAGTTTGGGCCATGCAAAATGCGCATTGCGATGCTCATTCCCATTTTGCGAGTCGGTACCGACTCGCAAAATGGGAACGTGGCTCGTGAATAGGAAGGGGTGTCCCCTTCCTATTTGTGAGTCGCATTGCGATGCTAAATTGCTTTATGACCGCAAACGCGGTCACAAAGCAATTTGCAGTTACCACCAGTGGTAAGTTCCTTCAGGATTTGATGCAGGGGACTCTGGTTAGCTGTTTTTTGCCTGTATCAAGCAGGAAGTCCGTTCTTGAACTAGTTTAAGCCAGGTAAAGTCCTTTTTGTGGTGAAGCCCAAATTTGCATCTGGTGCAGTCCTGCAGAGTGCAGTGTACAGTTGCAGGTCAGGGGTCCAGTAGGGCAGTCCTTTTCTTCTGACATTGTTCCTTGTAGGGATCTGAGGAGTGGGTACAGCTCTGCCAAATGTATTCTTGCTCCTGAGGTAAAAAGCAGAGGTGGGAACTGTTCAATCACAGGCAGACCACCACCCTCTTGGATGACCACTTCTTGGGAAGTGTGGCAAAAATGAATCCAAGGGAGCAACATTCTTTAAAAACCCCAAATTGTAGAAACTTAGGCCCTCATTATGAACATAGCAGTCCGTTCTGCTACACCGGCGGTAGAAACCGCCAACAAAGGAGTGGTCCGAACCGCCAAATAATGAACCAAACGAAACACACGCATCCCGCGAACCACCCACCGCCAGGAAAGGAGTCCCGCCGACGACGGCAGAGTCCTCCCACAGGCCGTCCGAAAGGCCCAACCCGCCCATCAAATTATGACCACCATTCCGCTGCCAGTTCCGGGGCGGGAACCACCGCCACACAAAGCCAGGTGGAAATTAACCAAATATAAGGAAACACTCACCGGAGTTCCACAGAACGTGCAGTGGCAGCCATGGACAGAGAGCTGCTGATCATACCAGCCCTGCTCCTTGCCATATACCTACACGACCTAGGCCATTGACGAAGACGACAACGGTAAGTACCGCAACCTATGACACAAGGGAGGAAAGAGCACAGTTACATAACCCACCCACCCCACCGACTCTGCAACGCCCCCAACCGTTCCCAGCAGCACAAGTCAGACACCACACACCAAGAGGTACATAACGTACCAAAGGCCACAGCAACTTGACCGTAGTACATACAATAGCCTTGCACCCATAAAAAATTAAAACAAACACCAGGGTGTAACTGCGTGCAGCCCAAACACAGGCCACACAGAAACTTTAATTATTAGCTCACTGAGCCAAACAGTGCTAACAGGGCCAATGGCCAGTCCATAAAATAGACATTGTCCTGGGCCACAACGGGCCACACCAAGTGCTGGGTACTCCACAGAACGGGGCACCATATAGGGATCCAGGCACCTCACAGAAGGGGGGCATGGGGATTTTCGACGGGGGTCAGACTTTTACTTTCTTGTGGAGGGTGGGGGGGTGGGCTTCTCCTTTGAAGGGGTGGGGCTGTTTGGCTCGGGTGGAGTTGGATGGCCTAGGCTCTGACCGGGCCTTCTTCTTCATTATCACTTACAGATTCACACGTATAACTGTTCAGGACCTTTGTGCATTACTGGATCCTGCACTGACTCCCGGAAATCGTAATCAGCATGCCATTCCAACTGAGGTGCAGGTGCTCTCCGCACTCCATTTCCTGGCCACAGGCTCTTTTCAAGTGACAGTGGGCATGGGTGCTGGTTTCTCACAGCCAATGTTCAGCCAGGTACTGACAAGATTTCCGAATGCATTTGTACAACATCTGTAATCCTATGTGCGATTTCCCCAAAGTACTGACCTCCCTGCCATCAAGTCTGACTTCTACGCCTTTGCAAACATTCTCTATGTCATAGGTGCCATTGATGGCACACACATACCCATCATCCCCCCAAGAGGGAGTGAACAGGTGTATAGAAACAGGAAGAACTTTCACTCCATGAACATCCAATTGGTGTGTACTGCAGACCAGTACATTTCCCATGTGAATGCCATGTTTCCGGGTTCAGTCCATGATTCATTTGTGTTGAGGAACAGTAGTGTGCCACAGAAGATGGAACAACTACAAGAGGACAGAGGGTGGATCATAGGTAAGTTTGCCTGTCACTAACTGACACATTGCAGAAAACCAGCCTGTCTGACTAAGGGACATTACAATGACGACTCTGTATTGAACCATTTTCTAGGTGATTCTGGATATCCAAACTTGCGTTGGCTCCTGACACCAGTGAGGAATCCCAGGAGGGATGCAGAGAGGAAATACAATGAGGCCCATGGACTTGCTAGGAGGGTCATAGAGCATATTATAGGTCTCCTGAAGGCTAGATTCCGGTGTCTACATATCTCTGGGGGTTGCCTGGCCTATGGGCCTGATAAGATGTGTAGAATAGTGGTGGCTCGCTGCATGCTGCACAACGTGGCAGTGAGACATTCTATCCCCCTTTTGGAGGTGGAGGGTGCTATAGGTCCTGATCAGCTACCTCAGAGAGGTGAGAAGAGTGATGGTGAGGATGAGGAAGGGGAAGATGTCCATTCCAGGAACCAACTGATACAACTCTACTTCCAATAACTGTGTGGGACTTAAGCCTGTCATTGGGGTTAGTGACTGATACTGTCAGTGTGCTCTGTCATATAGGGGGGATTGGTCATGATAGGCAATACATGGACCACTTCTGCATGGTACTGACAGAAAATCTATGCATTCCCTCCTTGCCTAATTTTAAACACACAGTACCACTATCAAGCACAAATTGACAATAAAGTTGTTCTCTGCCAGTTGCATCCATACTCCACTTTGTTCAACATTGAGGACAGTGGACAGTGTTACAGGTGTGAAATGTGTTTTATTGGTAGAATAGAGTGAATTGTGCTATATACAGTAATGGGAGTCGTAAGGGTTGGGTGTCCTCCAAACCTACTCGGTGGCAGCCCTGTTGGATGTCTTAGATGGGTCCATTTTGTAGAATAGTACTTCAATTTGCCGTCAGCTAAGTGTTGTTGGTGAATGGGTGGGATGGTTGCTTTGCATTAGTAGCAGTGTCAATTGTTGGAGGGGGCTTGTTCTTAGCTGGGTTTCCAGTGGCTTATCTTGGCCTAAGACTATGTTTGGGTGCCTGCTGTGGAGGTTCTTGGGGTGGCATGGTTGGCCCTTGTGATTCCTGGGAGGGTATTTCCTGTGCTGTTTCTGCTGCTTGGGTCACGCGTTGCTGGTTGTCCAGGGCTGTAGTGGGGGCCTCTTGTCCGGTGTGGGTGTCAGACTGTTTTTTTACCAACTGCAGCAGTGCTCCAGCAATGGTGGCCATTGTGGCATTGTGCTCTTTCCACTGCTCTATGGATTGTTGGTGTTGTTCCAGCTGCATCCTCTGACTTTGCTCCAGGGTGGACACAATCTGTGCCAACCTGTCTTGGGTATGTTGGTAGGCCTACAATACCTCTGCAATAACCTCCTGGGCTGCTGCATCCATCCGGTGCCCTACCCCCTGACCCACTGGGACACTTGAACTTGCCATAGCCCCCTGCGCCTGTGTCCCCCTGCGCAGGTCTTGACGTGCCACTTGTACGGGGCCCTCGCCTTCCTGCATGTTGGGAGTGGGAGAATGTGGCCTCTGTAGCTGTGTTCCACCAGTCTGTGACCTGGGTACACTGGTGTGGGTATGCCTCACCTGGCCTGCTAGTCTTGACTGGGTGTTAGGGGTGACAGTGGTTTCCTGGATGGGTCTGCTGCATGTTGAGAATCCAGGACTGTGTGGGGGGCCTGCCTGCTCATCAGTGTCCAGGGATCCTTCGCCAAGGTCTTGTGATGTGCCTCTGTCTCTCTGGAGGGCTGTGGCACTCCTTGTCCCCTCCATTAGGGTTGCATGAGTGGTGGTGCCTGTTTGGGGACATAGACATGTCTGTTACATATGCCTGAAGGTTTGAGGTGTACAGAACTGGGCTATTATGGGCTGGTGTTACTTTCAGTGGCCTTCAAGGGTGCCTTTGTGAGGTGGACATTGCGTTTAGTGGCAGTGGTGGGGTTGCATTGTGGTGGCGTTGTAGTTTAGCAGCGATTAGATTAAGCATTAGCAGAAGACATCTTGTATTTAGCAACTATTGTGAACATTTCGCGGAATCCATTTTGTATTCATGGCAGCCATTTTCTCTGCCACATGCGGCCATGTGCTCACCATGTGCTCTGTCCTACCTTTCTGTTAACTACTCTTGAAAATCTGCCTAGTGCCAAGTTATATTTAGCATCTCCCACTTTCGCACATGCCCAGTAAGGTCTGCAGCTGTTAGTCCTTGAAAACTGTTCGCCCCTCCTACCTGTCGACTGTGCATTTCCACATGAACTTATATGTATAGAAGTCTTGCTTCTATAATTTTACCACCTCTTTTTAGCCCCTGCATGGGTATAAAAGGACCATGCTCTCTCAGTTCAGTGTGCTACTTCAAACATTACCGAAGGGTGCTGTTTGAACTGTAGTACCACCTCATGAGGTTTAATAAACTTTTGTCTTTTATTTCAGTTTCTGTGCCAACTTCTTCCTGTATGGTCTGAGGACTTTGTGCAGAGAAGGGTGAACCCCTTGCACTAGTAGGCCTTGCTAAGGCTTACTTCAACAAATTGGCGCCCGAACAGGGAGTCATCTGCGACTCGGACGCCCAACGGATTGGTCGCGACAAAGGATTGGGATCTTGCTGCGGACGATCAATGCCTGAGGAGACCCGAGTCTTGGCAACCACGGCGTTTTTCACTTCCTTCTGACTTGACCATCCAGATGGCGCCGGTCCTCGACTGAGATCCTTTTTGTTCATTCGTCATGCAGTGACCATTTGGTCGATTTTAGAACTTGGCAGTTGGAACCTGGACACTCTGTGATTGGTAAGAGCCATTTTACGGCACTTGCTGTGGGTTTTGATGCCTTTGTTTGGTAATGAAGTTTAGCACTACTTACTGTGGCTCTCGTGTTTTGGGTGACTAGTCAATTTGTGTCCTTTGAATTGATATATAAATTGGAATTTATATAGGCAGGTAATGAGGAGAATTTTCTCCAATTTATTTTGATTTGAACGGCACCTTAAGTGCTACTTTGATTATAATATTGCATATTCTGCACTATTTTTGGCATGCCTGTTTTTAGCGCACTTCGTAGGATGTGTTGCTTTTGTAATGGTACCAATTTGAGACTGGAAGAATCGCAACCGGCACCCCCAGAGGGGACGCCCAATAGAGATATGTATGTTAAACATGGTCTTTCTTCTATAATGTACAGCACATTATGGAATAAATACACTGAGTTACGTTGGCCTATGCATGGGTCATTTGATTTGCAAAAGATTGAGTATGTGGAACAATGTATGTGTAAGCGAAGTTCTAGGCAAGATATGTTTGACTGTGTACAAATGTGGGAGAAAGAAGTGCGTGGATGAGTGAAGCGTGAGCAAGCCTTGCTTGAGAAAGAGCAATGGAAGAATGTATATGTGAAAGCATTGGAAATGAGAGAGAAAGAAAGAAATGACTTAAAGGCGATAGAAGAGAAATAACGCAAATTACAGGTAACTGGACAATACACTGTTAGGCAACCTCTCTATCCTATCCTTAATAAACCGCACAATGATTTTTTATTACTAGATCGCCCTCTACCTCCATATGTCGTTCCTTCTGCCCCTCATGAGTTAGCTGAGGTCTCCGGTTCAGAGCAACAGAAGATACGATACAGTCGCTCTATGTTGCCTGCTGACCGCGCGTCTGAGCTTAGATCTATTGCTCGTAAAACAATTCATAGCGATGTCTCTGCTTCTGAACTTTTAGATAACATGAAAGGATGGACGGAAAAGGAGCAGCTATATTTTACTGAGGCATTTGGCTCAGAAGTTATTGAACTATTTTGGAAATATTCTGATGAGTTAGAGCCCGATGATGTTGCAGCTGATCATAAGCAAATGCATGATGGTCTTTTTGTTTTCTCCCAGGTGGCTGATGCAATCAGGCGTTTGGTAAAATTATGTGTTGTGGCAGTCCGTTTGTAAGAGGAGAAAAGGGAAGTGGACGTGGTTGCATGGACATCTCAGACCGGCGGGGTGCAAGCTTCCATCTTTGGAACAGATAAGATTATGATAGTTCACGTGAAACCAAGGCGGGAGGCCACGCCTATGTATGTTCCTCCTAAAGGATCGGGTACAAGTGATGATAAAACTTCTGTTGATGCTAAGGGTTATTTTATTTATAATTGGGTGTATACTCCTTGGAATAGGGCAGATGTAATGGCACTTATAAAACAGCATTACCTGCCCCACGGAAAAATCCAGCCGCCTTTTATGAGGAAGTTGAGGGAGCAATTAGTTCTTGTACTATGACTTTGGCTGACACTGATTTATTTTTCGGATTGATATTACCGCCAGATATGTGGAGAACTGTTCGTAAAATTTATGATTGTGTAGTTTTTGGGGCGTCATGGAAAGAATTAGAACAGATGGACGGGGATAGGGAACCTGCAAAAAAGCCATATCAGTTGATTCTAGATCTTCCTGCAGCCATATTAGTTAAGTTAAAAACGATTATTCCCCCTAAAAAGATAGATTGGACTGTTTTAGCATCTTGTAAGCAAAAGGCAGATGAATCGGTCTCTGATTTCTTTACACGCTTTGAAGAAGCATTTCATGATTTTAGCGGCCAGTTATTGTCAGATGATACGGGCAGACATTTGTTTGTCGATAAATATGTCGCAAATCTGTTACCAGGAATATCTAGTCGTCTAAAAGCTAGTGAAAGTTCTTGGACTACCTCTACTCCGGTTTCTCTTTTGACTATGGGTCAGTATTATGAACGTCAGGAATTAGAAGCAAAAGGTAGCGAGGATAAAAAGATTAAAGAATTAAAGACGAAAGTTATGTTGGCTCAAGCTTATGGTCTGCCTTTTAGAGGTAGTGATAGAGGTGGACGTGGATCTTATGGTTCTTCTTACACTCGTTCAAATTTGTCTGTTGATCAGTTTGTGTATTGTAAGAAATTTGGGCATTGGGCTGCCGATTGTCCAGCACTACGTGTTCAGCAGTGTTCACGTGGTCAGGGACAAATGAGAAATCGCTCAGGATATTCAGGACCTAGAAGAAGCACGAATGATCATGCTAGGGTTGATGCTAATGTACGAGGGCAGGATGGGTTTAACACTTTTGATAGACGGAACCAATACCAGATGTCTTACCATGTGCAGCCTGATTTCCAAGATTCTGCTTATGCATAGGATTGCCTAGGATGGGGTAAGGAATCAGTTGAAGTTCCAGTAGATCAGAGGGGTCCCTATGTTACAGCACATGTTTTGGATTCTACTGATCAGTTTCTGGTTGATACAGGAGCTACTCGTTGCGCCTTGTCTAAACAATTGATTCCAAGGGCTCCCCTGTCTGGCTTAACCATTACATTATTAGGTTTCGATGGAACACCTTCCCCTAGCCCATTGTCACAACCACTTGCATTCCATGTTGATAAATTTACAGCTCCATGTCCATTTTTGCTTTCTCCAAATACACTAGACAATATTGTGGGTCTTGATATGCTCAAGTATTTCAGGGCTACAATACGATGCTCTCCTGAAGGGGTGCGTGTTATTTTAAATGATAATCATCCTGTGATGGAAAGAGTTTGTCTTGTTAAAGAGGATATTGCATTAGCTTCACTCCCTAGTACTTTGTGGGCTACTTCAGATACTGATGTGGGACAAATGATTATTCCACCGGTACATGTTAGTGTCAAGGAGGGAGCTGTATTGCCACGTTTGCCTCAATACAAAATTTCACAGGAGGGCGAAGAAGCACTCACACGAATTGTGCATGATCTTATTGCAGTTGGAGTTGTTGAGGAAGTTCTGTATAATGTTCGTAACAGTCCGATTCTTCCTATTATGAAAAAGGATACTGATACCAGGATTTACCGATTCATTATTGATTTGCGAGAAATCAATAAGATTGTGATACCACAATATCCTGTGGTATCTGACATCACAACACTTCTTACTTTGGTTCCTCCGACAGCAACTACGTTCTCTGTGATAGACTTGAAGAATGCTTTCTTTTCGATCCCTATTCATCCTGACAGCTGATATTTGTTTGGTTTTACTTTGAATAAACAATCATATAGATTTTGCAGAGTTCCTCAAGGCTATCCTGAGAGTCCAAGTATTTATAGTCAAGCGTTAAAACGACAACTTAATTCTTTTGTTTTGCCTGAAGGTATGGCTCTCATACAATATGTCGATGATATTTTGTTGGCGTCTGATACCCCTGAGCAATGTGAAAAGTGCACTTTGTCCTTACTTTCTTTTCTTGCTTCACACCATCATAAAGTGTCACAAAAGAAATTGCAATATTGTAGACCAATGGTAACCTATTTAGGTCACCTTTTGTCTAAGGAGGGCCGTGCACTTACATCTGATCATATTCAAGCAATTTTAGACACACCAGTATCCTCTACTCAGAAAGATGTTCATGCATTCCTTGGTCTTGCTTCTTTTTGTAGGCAATGGATATTAGGGTTTTCACACATTGTCAAACCTTTGCTAGCACTTTTGACTAAAAATACTCCAATGCCCCTTCCATGGACAGATGAATGTGAGACTGCTTTCCAGCAGCTACGACAAGCCCTTTGTTCAGCACCAGTGTTAGGTACTCCAGATTACATGAAGCCTTTTGCACTTTACGTACATGAGAAAGATGGATGTGTATTGTCAGTTTTAGTGCAGGCACATGGCGATAAGCAGCATCCCTGTGCATATTTTTCAGCAGTACTTGATCCTGTCGCTCGAGCATTGCATGGGTGTTTTCGTTCAGTTGCCGCAACAGCTGTGTCAATACATCAGAGTGAAGGGATAGTTTTGTCACATAAGCTGTTGGTGTTAGTACCCCATGCGGTTGATGCTCTTTTAGATCAAACAAAGACACAATATTTAACTAGCGCTCGCATGACATGATATGAATTGACATTACTGGCTCCTCACATTACACTGAGGAGATGTGCAACACTAAATCCAGCCACTTTGTTGCCATATCCGGTGACTCAGCCTCAGTTACAAGAAACACATGATTGTATATCCTTACTGAAGAACAGACAAAGGGTCGTATTGATTTACAAGATACGCCCCTTCCAGATGTAGACGGGGAATTGTGGGTTGATGGGTCTTGTTTGAAGTTGCCAGACGGTACGACCTCAGCTGCATATGCAATCACCACAATACACATGGTAGTGGAGACAGCTCGTATACCACAGAAGTCAGCTCAAGCAGCTGAACTAATAGCTTTGACACGAGCATGTGAGCTTAGTACTGACTTATGTGTGAACATTTATACAGACAGCCGCTATGCTTTTGGAGTGGCTCATGATTTTGATTTGCTTTGGAAGGAGAGAGGCTTTCTCACATCCCACGGGATGCAGATAATGCACGGAGAATTAGTGCATAACCTCTTGACTGCATTGACATATCCAAAGAAAATAGCTATTGTGAAATGTAGTGCACACAAGAAAGTGACCAATAAGATAGGGCAAGGTAATGCTCTTGCGGACAGCGTAGCACGTGAGACTGCGATGCAGCGAAGTACTACTTCTCTGTATGTAGTGAAGTCACAAGCTGAACGTTGGCATAATGCTAGACAAGACGTTTTAGATCTACAGAAATCTGCTTCTGTGAAAGAACATGAGCAATGGTCTGAAGAAGGAGAATTGGATGATGAGGGCTGTTGGTGGAATAAGCAGATGAATAAATGGAAATTGCCTATAGCTTTTGTACAACTTATGGTTCAGATGGCACATGGGCTGGCACATGTTAGAGCTTCAACAATAACGAAGTTGCTTACGCAAGTTTGGGAACATCCAGAAATTTCCAGTACAGCTAAGAGAGTAGTACAGTCTTGTTTGATCTGTTTACAATACAATCCTGGAAAAGGGACACGTACTCCTGTGGGAGGGTTTGCTACACCAACTGCACCTTTTGAAGTTCTACAAATGGATTATATTCAGCTTGAACACTGCAACAATTTAAAGTATGTCTTGGTGGTGGTATGTGCCTTTAGTAAATGGATAGAGGCGTACCCCACAAAGGATAAGACTGCCATTACCACAGCGAAGGTGCTTTTGAAATAATTTTTCCCTAGGTTTGGTGTTTGCAGACTTTTATGGAATGATAACAGACCTAATTTTGTTGGGGAAGTTATTAAGTATGTCCTGAAGGGATTAGGGATCAAACAGAAGTTCCATGCGGTTTTCCACCCACAATCAGCAGGGTTGGTGGAAAGGTATAATGCTACTTGAAGCTGAAGTTAGCGAAGATACAGGATTCCACATCCTTAACTTGGACAGATGCATTACCGTTGGCATTATTGTCTATTAGGTCAGTGCTATTCTCTCGAATTGGCCTTACTCCCTAAGAAATAGTGTTTGGAAGGCCAATGAACATTTGGGGAGTTCCTAAGCCAAATTCTGTATATGATGTACCTTGTGTCCTGATGAATGATTATTTGATACAGTTAACCGACAATTTGGTTTCTATTCATCAACAGGTTCGAGAAGCACTTCCTGACAGATCTACAGGTAAAGGCCATGAACTCCGACCTGTTGACCAGGTGATGATTAAGTCCTTTGAAAGATCAAGCAGCTTGGAACCAAGGTAGCGAGGCCCAGAACAGGTGCTCCTTGCGACAAGGAGAGCAGTTTGAGTGACGAACCGAAAGAACTGGGTCCATAGTACTCACTGCAAGAGAGTGCTACCTACCTTGGTGGAACCTGCTGTGCTGACCGATCATCAAGAGATTTTGACTACGGAGAAAGGCCGTGCTATATCACCTGATGAATCTGCAGAGTTCTTCCCGGACCATACGACTTTTGGAGTGTTGCGATATAATTTGAGACCGAGGAAAGAATCAGATTTTCTTTTTTTTAAAACTGGTTGAGCTACCACCCTGGGTTAGTGAAACGGAGAGCCAATGTGGCAAGGGGGGGGATCACCCATGCATTAGAGTAGTGACATCCGTCTTGGCCTGTGGTGAAGAAATCAGCGGCTGCCCAGTGATAAGAGCTCCAACGATTGTGTTTAATTAATTTCTGAAAGAGTCGATTACCACTGTTTCTAAAATGAATAACAAACTGATCATTAGTACTATGGGGTTTGTTGTTGTTTTGGTGGTTATAGCAATAATCACCTGGTTTGTTGAAAAGAAGTCTCCTGCTCGTGAGTTTTTTGTTGCCACTACTCCAGTACCAGAGGATCACTTTTACTTTACGCTTCCCTATCAGGAGCAGAAGCACCGTCAATCGTACTTCAATAATACTTTCATTCAGATGTTGCATCATACTCATAATGCTACAAATACTACTAACTGTTGGGTATGTGGAATGATACCTGCGCATCAAAAGAAAGGAGGAACACCTTTCATTCCTCTTCCTTTTTCACACAATGGTTCTTGTTAAGCTTGGTACACGCTTTTGTTTGCATCTGGAAAACGTACAGAGGGCGGACTTCTTTTTTGCCTTAATAAAGTATGCTACCAAGTCAAAGATGGGTATCCCCAAGCCAAAGGAACTAAATGAGAATGGGAAGAGTATCAACCGTACAATGTTTCAATACCATATGTCTTCACAAATATAAGAGACTCTGACAAGAAAGAACAATTTGTGATTTCTGTTACAAAAACTGAAGCAGATTTATGTATACGTAGCATTGGGCGAATTCCAGTGGGGATACGGAATTGTACCTTGATTTTAGCTATTGAGGGTGTAAACAATAGTAGTTTTACAGCTTCACATAATACATATTTTGTTTGTGGTAACTATGGATATTACCAACTACCTGTTGGGTGGTCAGGTGTGTGTAATGATTGCAATATTTTTCACATGCTATATCTGTATTCAGTGGGGTCCAATGTTCTGCTCCATGTGTATTACTGCTTGTATGCCTACCAAAAGAAATATTACAGAAATGAAAGCACAACACATGTTAGATAAGGAAATAGCTGAAATGATGAGCATAAATATACAAGACGAATATTTAGATTATCCCAGAAAGACGAATGTCTTCAGCTAATGCTGAAAGGGTCGTCTTTTGTAGTTTAGCAGCGATTAGATTAAGCATTAGCAGAAGACATCTTGTATTTAGCAACTATTGTGAACATTTCACGGAATCCATTTTGTATTCATGGCAGCCATTTTCTCTTCCACATGCGGCCATGTGCTCACCATGTGCTCTGTCCTACCTTTCTGTTAACTACTCTTGAAAATCTGCCTAGTGCCCAGTTATATTTAGCATCTCCCACTTTCGCACATGCCCAGTAAGGTCTGCAGCTATTAGTCCTTGAAAACTGTTAGGCCCTCCTACCTGTCGACTGTGCATTTCCACATGACCTTATATGTATAGAAGTCTTGCTTCTATAATTGTACCAACTCTTTTTAGCCCCTGTGTGGGTATAAAAGGACCATGCTCTCTCAGTTCAGTGTGCTACTTCAAACATTACCGAAGGGTGCTGTTTGAACTGTATTACCACCTCATGAGGTTTAATAAACTTTTGTCTTTTATTTCAGTTTCTGTGCCAACTTCTTCCTATATGGTCTGAGGACTTTGTGCAGAGAAGGGTGAACCCCTTGCACTAGTAGGCCTTGCTGAGGCTTACTTCAACAGTGGGGGGTAGTATTCCATTGTGGGTACGTGCAGGGGTGGGTGGCTGTGCACAGCAGGAGTTATGTGGGCCTGTTAGTGGGTTGTAGGTGATGCCGGGTGGTGGATGTGGTGGGTAAAGGCTGGGTGGGGTGTAGGTCCAGGCGGGTGTTGGTGGGGTGGGGTGGTGCATGCATTGCAGATGTGTTGTATATGGGGTAATTGTAGATGACTTACCCAAGTCCATTTCTCCAGTGAGTCCAGTGAGTCCCTCTGGGTGCAGGATGGCGAGTACCTTCTCCTCCCAGTCGGTGTAGTCGGGTGGTGTTGGTGGCGGTCCTCCCCCAGTCTTCTGCACTGCGATGGGGTGCCTAGATGCCATGGCCCTGATCTTCCCCCACAGGTTGTTCCATCTCTTCCGGATGTCATCTCCCCTGGTGCATGGATGGATACCCACTGCATTCACCCTGTTGACAATGGTCTGCCACAGCTCCAATTTCCGCACGATGAGTGTGTGCTGCACCTCGGACCAGAATATTTGTGGCTCCACCTTCAGGATCTCGTACACCATGGTCCTTAGCTCCCTTTCGGTCAAGCGTGGATTTTTTGGGGGGGACATTGTGAGTATGGTGGATGGAGTCGGAACTGGGGACGGGGTATGAGTGCTCCTGTGTGGGTCGATATTTGTCTCCTGTATGCTGGTGTTTGCTGTCTGGCTCTGGTGCTCTCCGTCTTCTGGTCCTGGTTTCATTGTAAGGGATTGTGGGGTGTGTCTGGGGGTGTTTTATGGGGTTCTGGATGTGTGTCAGGTGTGTGGGTGATACACCTATCCAATGTGTGCACTTGTTGCTGTTGTGTCCTATTGCCACCCGTGGTGATCGCAGCCGCCAATGGTCGTCTGGCCTCCACTGTCCGCCGAGGTGATTTGTGCATCATTATTTGGAGGGCAGGATGTGGGTGTGCTTGGCAGTGGTGGGGTGGGGTGGTCCGGGATTCCAGCTGACAGAGTCCTGGCGGGGAGGGGTGGTCTGGAAATTTTTGGCGGGGTTGGGTTTTTCAATCATTATATGGCAGGTTTCCATTCTTCGCCAACGGCGGGATTCGGTTCACCGCCGACACGGCGGTCAGCAGTCTTTCCCGCCATGTTCATAATGACCACCTTAATATTGGAGGTTAGTTCTAGCTGAGTCCACCACTAGTGTGATTAAAAATCCTTAAAACACCCCTTTCCTGCCCCCTCCTAACGTAATTAAGAGGGCACTCGGTTGTCTGAGTTTACAGAAAGTGTGTGAGGTCCTGAGCTGCTCCAAATGTCCTTTCCTCCTTTGAAGTCCAGTTTGGCTGCTCTCCCCATCCTGTTTTCACAATCTGCTAAGGCAGATCTCCTACCCCAGTCACATTCTTTGTCTTCAGCCCAGGCCACTTCACACCTCATCAAGGCAGCCTGGGCAGGCTGCCAGAGGCTGGCCAATCAGAGAAGTGCACTACAGAGCTGAAGTTGGCAACTTTCAGGTAGAGTTCTAAAACGCTTTCCCCGAACTATTTATATTAACTTCAACAATGGCAAGTTATTGGATTTATTATAACAATCGGTTTGATGCCAAACGTAATATAGTAAGCTCCTTTTGGGACTTTATAATTAAAATAAAGGCCCTCAATACAACCCTGGCGGTCGGTGTTAAAGCGGCGGTAAGACCGCCAACAGGCCGGCGTTAAAAAAAATGGAATCACGACCATGGCGGAAACCCCCAACATAGACAGCCACTTTAACACTCCGACTGCCACGGCGGTACAAACAAACAGCATGGCGGTCACCGCCAACAGATAGGCGGAAGACAATGTACCGCCCACACCATTATGAGAGGCCAATCCACCACCTTTTCCAGGGCAGATTCAACGCAAACAAAAACACAGCGGAAACAGGACCTGGAAGGGAAAACTCTCACCTCTACACACCCCACGAGGAACCAGGACGCCATGGAGCCGGAACTCAAAATTCTACCTGCCATTGTCTTCCTGCTCCTCTACCAGGAGCACGACCGACTGCGGCGACGACCACGGTGAGTACTGCACCTACAACACAGGGGAGGTGGGAGAGAAAAGAGAGTGACACACACATGCAACACGCAACACCCCCACCCTCACCCACTACAACACACACACCAGTATATGCTGAAACATTGCATTTATAACCCTCAACCCCCCTGGAAGAACACAATGACAAAAGGAAATGATTTGAACGATTGTAATCTGGAAAAATCCATTACTCAAAAATATATATACACTGTAAACAAATATGTACACCAAGAATTCAAGTCCATGTACTGCACCTACATAGTCCGGGGGCCACTGGGCCCAAAATGCATGGGTGAAGCCCACACTCAATACCGGATCCAAACGGAGAGAACACTGCAAGGGCATCAGATCGAAATAAAACAGGCACCTCAGGGGGAAAGGAATGGGGGGCACCTCAGCCGGATGAGTGGACGATGCCAGTTCCACGAGGGGGCTCCATGCCCATTGATGTATCCTGGGGAGTGCAAAGCCACAGTCTCTCAAGTCTGTCAAGTGGGTGGTTTGCCCACTGCTTTATCCTGGGCAGTGCAAAGCCACAGTTTCTCAAGTCTTTTCAGTGGGTGGGTTGCTCACTGCTTTAGTCTGGGGAGTGCAAAGTCACAGTCTCTCAAGTCTCTCAAGTGGGTGGTTTGCCCACTGCTTTATCCTTGGGAGTGCAAAGCCACAGTGTCTGAAGTTTTTTTAGTGGGTAGTTTGCCCACTGCTTAATCCTGGGGAGTGCAAAGCCACAGACTCTCAAGTCTCTCAAGTGGGTGGTTTGCCCACTGCTTTATCCTGGGGCATGCAAAGCCACAGTCTCTCAAGTCTCTCAAGTGGGTGGTTTGCCCACTGCTTTATCCTGGGGAGTGCAAAGCCACAGTCTCTCAAATCTCTCAAGTAGGTGGTTTGCCCACTGCTTTATCCTGGGGAGTGCAAAGCCACTGTCTCTCAAGTCTTTTCAGTGGGTGGTTTGCCCAGTGCTTTATCCTGAGGAGTGCAAATCCACAGTCTCTCAAGTCTTTCCAGTGGGTGGTTTGCCCACTGCTTCATCCTGGGGAGTGCAAAGCCACAGTCTCTCAAGTCTCTCAAGTGGATAACAGTCTCCACTGGTTCTGGAGCGGGCTTTGTGCCCAGAGTGCTTCATCCTGTCAAGGACAGAGGTAGTGGATGTGATTCTCCACTGGTTCTGGAGAGGGCTTCGTGCCCAGAGTGCTTCATCCTGCCAAGGACAGAGGTAGTGGATGTGATTCTCCACTGGTTCTGTAGGGGGCTTTGTGCTCAGAGTGCTTCATCCTGCCAAGGACTGAGGTAGTGGATGCCTTTCTCCACTGGTTCTGGAGGGGGCTTTGTGCCCAGAGTGTTTCATCCTGACAAGGACTGAGGTAGTGGATCTGACACTCCACTGAAGGTGGGCCAACATGGAAGCTGTCCATCCCCCTGGAACTGACCACCAGCCTTGTACGACTGACCACTGGGGATGGCAGAGATATCTGTTGTGGTGCACAGGATGTGGCAGCTTGCGGTGCTGGCGGCGGCCTCAGTAGCGGCGGTGCTTGCGGCACTCATTGGGCGGCGGTGCTGGTGGGGTGCTCACTGAGCATGCTGCTGGCGGCGGTGTCCTGGGCGACAGTGCTGGAGGGGGGCTCACTGAGCGTGCTGCTGGCGGCGGTGTCCTGGGCGGTGGTGCAGGTGGGGGGCTCAATGAGCGTGCTGCTGGCGGCGGTGTCCTGAGTGGCTGTGCTTGTGGGGGGCTCACTGAGCATGCTGCTGGCGGCGGTGTCCTGGGCGGGGGTGCCTGTGGCGGTGGTGCATGTGGAGTGCCGGTGGCGGCGACTTCCATTTCTTTCTCTAGCCCTTCCCCACCTTGGATGGTGGTGCAGCTGTCTTGCCACTCCCAACTGTTGTCCTGGCAGAGCCCTTGGTGGCAGGTGTTTTGGCCTTCTCCCTCCAGGCTGTGGCCAACTTCTTTTGTTTTTGAGGTGGGGGAATGTCCTTGGCCTGGCTCCTTGGTACACTGGCTGCCCTGCTGCCTGGCGCACTCCAGAAGCCGGTTACTGTTGGCACCACTGTTCCCGGTGATGTGGTGGCTGAGGTGCTGGGTTGGGACCTAGAAAGGAGAAGGGTGGGCCCTAGGGGATGGAAGGGGTGGGGGAGGTGTAGGGAAGAGGTCAAGTTTTGACAGGAAAAGTTTTTTAGACACACTGGGACAGGTAGATGGAGGGGGTTTGGGAGTGGAGGAAGAGGTAGTGGTTGTAGGTGGTGTTTGTTTGCTGACTTTGGGTGAAAGTGTATGGGCTGGAGGCTGTCGTGAGGTGGATGGCTGTTGGGTGGGTGTGTGACTGCCTTTGTGTAGTTTGGGAGGTGGGCTCACAGACACACTGGGAGAGGACACAGGGGATGCGTGAATGGTAGTGTGGTGGTGAGTGCACATGAGCGATGTGTGGTGATGGGCGTGCTGGCGATGGACATAGTGGCTGAAGATGTAGTGCATGCAGGTGTGAGTGGAGACGTGACAGGGAGGGAGGAGGGAGACGTGGAGGAGAGGGGAAACAGTGGAGGCAGTGGCTGTTGGTATGTCTGCATGGGTATGATGCTTGTGTGAATGCCTGTGGGATGTGTGGTGCTTATGTTTGCCAGAGCTACCCTTGTGTGTTGAGGTGTGTGCATGCTGGTCTGATAGTGTTCTTGGGATAGGCTGAGGTACTTGGGATTGGGTCTGGGCGGAGGAAGTTGGAGGGGGGAGGTTGGACACAGGGACAATGGCTGCCATCAGTGCTGAGGCCAGAGTCTGAAAAGCTCGCTGTTGGGCTGCCTGACCAGAGTGAATGCCCTCCAGGTATGCATTTGTCTGTTGCAACTGCCTCTCAACACCCTGCATGGCATTCTGAATGGTTGACTGCCCAACAGTGAGGGATCTGCGGAGGTCAATGGCCTCCTCACTGAGGGCAGCAGGGGTGACAGGGGCAGGGGCTCATGTGCCTGGGGCGAAAGAGATGCCCACCCTCCTGGGTGAGTGGCCACTGGGCACACACTGAGGGGCTGCTGGGAGGGCGGTGCTGGTAGGGGAGTGGAGTCTGTACCTGTAGATGCGGTGGGCACAGAGGGGCCCGCCACCGCAAGGGAGCTCCCATCAGAGGAGGAGTCGGTGTCACTGGTCTCAGCTCCTGTCCCCTCCGTGGAGCTCCCCTCGCCCTCCATCCCACTGGTGAATTCGGAGTCCGTAGTCTCGCCCTCCAGGGCCATGTGGGATGCAGCTCCCTCCTGCTCCGGTGCCAGTGCTCCTCCGCCTGATGATGCTAATGCACACAAGAACAGGGGGACCACACAAATGTGGGGAAAGACAGTAGAAGAACATGTTCAGTGCATGCAATACTGCTACCGTAGGCGTACACTGCAGACACAGCAGCCCTCTGCACTTAGAGTACCCTAATTAATCACAGGGCGATGGGGTACAAGGCCTATGCCCGATTGCTGCACACATGGAAGTCACAGGAGCCTGACTAGGGGTGGATGGCTCTTAACACTGGTGGGCTGGGGTGCCACATAGCCTGCCTCACGAAGGGACCTTGCCTACAAAACTCGCCCTGGCCTAGGGGAACCCACTGCCCACCTCCCCCACCCAGACACCTCCCATGCGCGCTGAATCAGATGAATGTGACTGTACTCACCCCCTTGTGGCTGCTGTGATGTCCTCAAGTGCCCATCCAACTCCAGATACACCACCGCCAGGATCTGGAACATCAGGGGGGTCATGGCGCGACGGGCACCTCTCCAACGTTGGGAGGCTATCCCCAGCTGGGCCTCCGCCGTCTTCTTGCTCCAGCGGCGAATGTCCTCCCATATTTTCCGGCAGTGGGTGCTCCATCTGTGGCGACCCCCAGGGTCCGGACTTCCTTGGCGATGGCACGCCAAATATCCTTCTTCTGGTGGGCGCTGACCTACAGGAATAGTACAGGGGTCATTGGCCCAAGTTCCCACCCTTGCCCTTACGCACATCCACTCACCGTTGTTTCATGCACGTCTCATCCCCCCCCATCTCCCATCCACACCACTCCAAACAGGCATTGCCCATACAGCATGCTCACAGTGTACTCACCTGTTTGTCTCAAGGACCGTAGAGTAGCGTGTACTGGTGGAGGACTCCATCGACTACTTTGTCCAACTCCTCCGATGTGAAGGCAGGGGCCCTTTCCCCAAACACTTGAGCCATTTTCGCTTCCAGACTGAGGTCATAGCAGCACTTGCAGTGTAGGTCTTCTCCTGTCTAAGATCAGGTATCAAGTGAGTGAACAGAGTGAAAATGGCGGTCACGTCTGCGGCGGTGCGTACCGTCACTTCCGGCGTACATCGTCATTGGCTCCTGGGACCAATAGGGTCCAATGTTCACCAATGCAGGATTGCGCCGCAGTCTTCGACCACCTACCGCAACGGTGTACAACGCCAGAGCAGTTACCTCATGTGTCCCACATTACAGGTCAGGCAGCCGCCATTTCATGGGGCCACATGGCATTAATTTTAAATGCGTCTCACATATCTAGGCCTTGCATACACACTAAGACAGACACATAGCGGATTGACAAATGTGTGCAATAAAGTTGTTTTTTCGTACCTCAGTGTTGGCTGACCCTCTGATCGCTGTTCTCATCCATAGAGCACGTCCGCTGGGGCCGGTGAGGAGATGGCAGCATCCTCCGGTGTACAGACTGCTGGTGGACCTGTCAACAATGGAAGAGCGACATGTAATAGTCACCTACAGACTTGATCGTGCCACAATCCATGAACTGTGTGCCCAGTTGGAGCCAGACCTGATGTCAGCTATCTGCCATCCCCCAGGAATCCCCCCTCTAGTGCAGGTGCTGTCAGTACTCCATTTCTTGGCAAGTGGTTCCTTTCAAACAACAGTGGCCATTCCATCAGGGATGTCCCAACCTATGTTTTCCAATGTGTTGTCCAGAGTGTTATCTGCCCTGCTGAAACACATGCACAGCTACATCGTTTCCCTTCAGGTGGAGGATTTGCCTACAGTGAAAGGTGACTTCTTTGCCCTGGGACATATCCCCAACATCATTGGTGCCATGGATGGGGCACATGTGGCCTTTGTCCCCCCCTGCAGGAGTGAACAGGTGTACAGAAACTGGAAGATTTACCATTCAATGAATGTGCAGATGGTGTGTTTGGCCAACCAGTACACCTCCCATGTGAACGCCAAGATTCCTGGCTCAGTGCTTGACGCTTACATTCTAAGGAATAGCGGCATCCCTTATGTGGTGGGGCAACTCCAGAGGCACCGCGTGTGGCTATTAGGTGAGGACATGTACCCTATACAGTGTGAATATTTGTCTGGGGTTGTCCCTAAGGGTTAGTGTGTGTCTAACAGTTGTCCCTCAACATTTGCAGGTGACTCTGGCTACCCCAACCTGTCATGGCTACTGACCCCAGTGAAGAATCCCAGGACAAGGGCAGAGGAACGCTACAATGAGACACATGGTCGAACTAGGAGGGTTATAGAGAGGACCTTCGGCCTCCTGAAGGCTAGATTCAGGTGCCTCCTTATGATAGGTGGTTCCCTATACTACTCACCAAAGAAGGTGTGCCAGATCATTGTGGCCTGCTGTTTGCTGCACAACTTGGCTTTGCGATGACAGGTGCCTTTTCTGCAGGAGGATGGTCCAGATGGAGGTCTTGTGGCAGCTGTGGAGCCTGTGGACAGTGAAGAAGAGGAGGCAGAAGAAGAGGACATTGACAACAGAAACACTGTGATCCATCAATACTTCCAGTGAGACACAGGTAAGAAGATCTCACTGCCTCCTACATCTGATGAAATTGTTCGACCTCTCATCTGTCTGTCACTTTCACCCAGTGTATGGACCCTGATTTGTCACTTTCCCTTTCGATTTCACAGATGTGGGTCCCACTGTGTGACCTCTGCTATGTTACCTCATGGACTAGAGCTGTGTGACATAGGTATGTTGACAATACAATGGACATTAGTATTTTCCTTAGTTATAGCTAATACACATTTGTGAAAGCACAGACTGACTCCAGATTGTTTTGTGATTCAAGGGTGTTTATTTAAGTGCATGTTAGTGGAGGGGGTTGTAAAATGGTCAGGGGTGATGGTGGAGGAATGTCCATGGCAGGGTCCAGTCTATTTGTCTCACAGGTGCAATGTCCAAAGGGCATAGAAAGTGGAGTTAGGGCAGTTTAAGGATGGACAGGGCGACAAAGTGGGACAGAAGGATGACAATCAGGGTGGTCTCATTTCTTGGTGGGAGTATTGGCATTGTTCTCTGTCTTTGTCCTGGATCTCAGGGACCGTTTGCGGGGTAGTTCTCCATCTGCAGGGGGGGCTGGTGTCGTGGTCCTGTGGCGGTGCCTCCTGTCCACTAGCGCCGACGGAGGTGGTGGGCAGTTCATCATCCAGGCTAGTGTCAGGGTCCCCTTGTTGTGCCACAGTGTCCCTCCTGGTGTTCACGAGATCCTTCTGCACCCCTGCAATGGTGCCCAGGGTGGTATTGATGGACTTGAGTTCCTCCCTGAACCCCAAATACTGTTCCTCCTGCAGCCGCTGGGTCTCCTGAAACTTGGGCAGTACCGTTGCCATCGTGTCCTGGGAATGATGGTAGGCTCCCATAATGTTGGAGAGGGCCTCGTAAAGAGTGGGTTCCCTGGGCCTGTCCTCCCCCTGTCGCACAGCAGCCCTCCAGTTCCCCTGTGTTCCTGGGCCTCTGTCCCCTGAACCGTGTGCCCATTACCACTGCCCCCAGGTCCCTGCTGTTGTTGGGGTGGTGGGTTAGACTTGGTTCCCTGTAGTGGTGGACACACTGCTGCTTCACGTGTCCTGGGGACAGAGGTATGTGCCCACTGGGTGGGTGCTGTGCTGGTGTTTCCTGAGGGGGGAGGCTCTGTGGTGTTC
The DNA here is from genome assembly GCF_031143425.1 of Pleurodeles waltl. NCBI lineage: Eukaryota > Metazoa > Chordata > Amphibia > Caudata > Salamandridae > Pleurodeles > Pleurodeles waltl. Next base: position 294,700,291 of record NC_090445.1, on the reverse strand, counting down.
TGTGACTGTGTGAGGGGAACCGACTGTCCCGATGTCCCAGATGGGCCTGGCTGGTCATCTAGATCCAGTTGGACAGAGCTGCTGTCATCACTGTGGGCCTCTTCTGTGGGTGGAGTGGACATGTCTAGAACCTCCTGTCCGGTGACGTTGGGTAGGGATCCTGCAGGGGTATAAATGCATAGTTTTAGTATCTGTGTGTGCCATGATGTGCAATGGGTGGGTGACCCTGTACCCCAGTGCTTCCATTCTTGTGTAGGACCTTGTGGGATAATTGTTTATAGTGGTCTGTGTGGGTATGTGTAGTGGACATGCATTGGTGATGGATGTCCATGCTTTGTTGTTGCATGCAGGGCTTGGTGTTGGGATGTGTGGTTTGTGATAGTGGGACATATGTGAGGAGTTGGAGTGGTGGGGGTGAGTGCGAGGGTGGGGGTATGTGATAGCACGCAGGTAGGGTGGGGGATGAAGTAGTGAAAGATTTGACTTACCAGAGTCCATTCCTCCAGCTACTCCTACGAGGCCCTCAGGATGCAGTATAGCCAAGACCTGCTCCTCCCATGTTGTTAGTTGTGGGGGAGGATGTGGTGTCTTGAGACCACGGAACGCACCTTCCCCCGTAGGTCGTTCCACCTTTTCCTGATGTCATCCTGTGTTCTTGGGTGCTGTCCCACTGCGTTGACCCTGTCCACGATTCTGTGCCATAGCTCCATCTTCCGAGCTATGGTGGTGTGCTGCACCTGTGACTTAAATAGCTGTGGCTCTACCCGGATGATTTCCTCCACCATGACCCTGAGCTCCTCCTCAGAAAACCTGGGGTGTCTTTGCGGTGCCATGTGGTGGTGTGGGTGATGTGTGAGGTGGTGTGTGTTGTGGTGTGTGGGGTGATGTTTTGGGATGTGTGGTGTTTTGTGCGTGGATGTGTATGTGTGATGGTGTTGTGTGCCTCTGTATGCTGGTGTTGTCTTTGCTTTGCTGTCTATCTGGCCTTCTTCAGATTTTTGGGTAGTAAGGGTTTGTGGGTAATGTGGGTGTGTGATTTATATTGTATTGGGTGTGTGGGAGTGGTGTGTGTATGTGTATCAGGTGTGTGTATTTTGAATTGTCCAATGTGGTTGTGTTTTGTAAGAGTGTGTGTATTTTGCGTGCGGCGGTGTGTACCGCCAATGGATTACCGCGTGGATTCGTGGGTCGTGATAGTTTGGGTGTATTCCTGTTGGCGTGACGGTGGAGGTTTTGTTATCGCCAGTTTATCACTGACCTTTGGTGTGGCGGACTTTTATGGGTGTCTAGATTTTGTCGGTTTCTGAGCAGTGGGTCGTAATAGCTGTGGCGGAATTCCGTGGCTGCGGCGTTGTGTTGGCGGTCTTCTGCACGGCAGTAAGCGGCTTTTACCACAAATGTTGTAATGAGGGCCAAAGTCTCTTCATTTTAGCCTATGGAGTTCAGTGAGGTTCCTGCTTATATTTACAGAGCACCAAGCCCTAGGGTCACTGTGGACACATCTTAAGGATGACTTATGTGTAAAAATAAGGTAGCTTAAGACTTTGGAAGTACTTTTATATGGAATTTGTTTGTAACTTTAGTTTAGTTTAAAAGCAGCCAGAAAGGCAGACCTGCATTTAAAATGACACTGGGCACCACAGCAGTGCACCTATGAGTGCACTACATATGTGGGGGCCCTTAAACCTACATGCCCTACCATATACTAGGGACTTATAGGTAGGTGGCAATAGCCAAATAAAATAAGCCTAATTTGCATATCCACTTTACACAGAATACTGACCATGGGACTGGTTAGCAGTACCCAGGGCATAGCCAAGAGTCATTAACCACCAGTATCTTTTCAAAAAGTTTGGGGGCGACCAGGGCAAAAAGGAGGACTTCCTACATCCATCGAGTGAGGTTGCATCACAGACCCACTCCATAATGTCCGAAGCAAATTCTTGCTTTTTGTTTGAGGCACCAGCAGCCTCATCAATTTCTGGCCACAGCGAAACAACATGGGCCTTACATGTACAAAAGCAATCAAATATTGTTCTTGCCAGACTCCTCATTTCAAATTAATTTGAAATGAAAAGCACTCTGCATGGGGAACCCTAGTGACTACTTGATGGCTTGGTTGGACTTGCATCCCCTACACTCGCTATGTGTCTGTGACCCTCATGGGAATATGCTGTGCTTTATAGGATGTCACTCTCAATTCCACACTGATTTCTTTAAGCAGGCATGGGGGCACATAGGCTATCAGGTCGAATGTTATCAAATCAACAAAACCCTGTTTGAATGGGCACCCATAAAGCACCAGCCGTTGCTGCAATACATTGAGATTTTTTAGGTTTACTGACAGGACAACGTGCACCATGTCAAAAGACTTTCGGGAGGCCTGGATCCTCAAGGTGCTAGAACCAGAAGGCTTGTTGAAGATGTTTGCTGTGGAGAGTGTGCACAGGACTTTGCCTGTGAGCTGGACGCTGGTGCCCCATGTTTTAGGTGGTCACAGTGATCATTTTCCATTACAAATATCGGGATGCTATCCTGAAGTCAGTCAGGGAGGCTGGTGGTGTCCAAAATGAGAATCATAGCATCACCATGGACCCTGACTATACCACAGAGGAAATTCTTTATGAATGTGAAACAAAAGCATAGAGTCATAAATTTTCCATACATGTTGCTATGCTCGCTCAGCTCTGGGTCATAGCAAATGCAAAAACATACTTGTTGAGCAGCCTGAGGAGGCTTGGTCCTAGCTGGAAATCTGGGGCAAGGTACCTTGCTCCAGCTGCAGCAGATCCTGTGCCTGACTAACCGGAGATGGAGGAGGGGAACATGTCAGGGAGACCAGATCCTCAGGCCTGTGCACGCTCCCAACATGTCCACCACAAGACAGCTCCAAAACTCTGATAGAAATATCACAGAGCATAAGGGAGTCCAAGTGGGGAAAAGGGGATTAGGAAGCGAACAGCTGGGAAGGAGACCTGTTGGAAGCAAAAGGTTAAACAACACAATATCATAATATAATCACATTGACTTTCACTAGACTATGGTCCTAAGCATTGTCTTACTCTAACCATGGGTAATCTAACAAGTGACTTTAACTAGACCTCAAAGAATTCTGAGTACCTGGAACAAATCAAGAATGATTAATGCTATGTTTTCTTATGAGCTTTTCATGAAATATCACATACAGTCTAGAAATACAAGAACCTTCTAGAATACTGTTTCAGGACAAACACTGCATCTTTACATGAGAACAAAAAGCAATCTGAAACATTCCCTGGAAAAAGATAGCAGTTGTACTAGGGACTTAATATGCACAAAGAATGTAGGGACTTAATATGCACAAAGAATGTAACATCTAGAATTTAGCATCTTTGCAGAAAATCAAAAAGGCCCTGGATAATATGTGCACTTCAAGAAACACTACACATCAAAGTTTTGATTGCCATGAAATGCTCACGCACTCTGTTAGCGATCTGAACATCATGGTTTAAAAGCGGAAATGAATCGCGCACACTGACGATTCCAACAAGTATATGCAAATGCCAGGAAATGATCGCGCACTCTGTTAGCGATCTGAACATCAATGTTTAAATGCGGGAAATGAATCGCACACACTTCCGATTCCAACAAGTAAATGCAAATGCCATGAAATGATCGCGCACTCTGTTAGCGATCTGAACATCAAGGTTTAAATGCGGAAATGAATTGCGCACACTGCCGATTCAAACAAGTATATGCAAATGCCATGAAATGATTGCGCACTCTGGCAGCGATCTGAACACCAAGGTTTAAATGCGGGAAATGAATTGTGCAGACTGGGTTTTTTGCACTTTTGTCGCCCGTAGCCCGCGCACTGCCCTTATGTTGACAGAACATTAAGCAGACCCTTGCAAAAATGGCCTAACTCACTTGGACCAAGGGAACTGCTGATGCTCAGAGTAACTGTGCAGTAGGTTAGCACCTTAATGACAGAAAAAAAGGTCATGGGGATCAGTTCATTGGAGCATTTCAAGGGCTTTCCAGTGGTGCTCTTGGTGCCTTCCACGTGAACTGTGGCCAAATGATGGGGCGGCAGATGCAAAGAGAGGTGGGCAGAGGGGACAGCAATGATTCCTTTTGGGGAATGTCAGTTAGTTGTCTCAGTAAATGTGGGTGTGGGGAGTCACATGAAGCCCAGACACAGCACCAGCAGGTTGTGAAGCTAAGCAAATTGTTACCATGAAATCTCAAAAGGGAAATGGTTCAGCTTTTACATTGTCCTGATGATACCCTACCCACAACACAAGCTGTAATCAATTGCACATTTAAGGAACTCCTGGCAGACGTATATTAGGCTCAGTCCCCTCCTAAGAACATAGCATCCTACTTAGCAGGGATAGAACTTCTGCATGTCCCTGAGATGTTCTGAGAGGAACTATTCACAGACATCACATTGGAGGAGGTGAGAGATGCCCTGGAAATGCTATCTGGAAAAAAGCAGCAGACACTGACAGTTTTCTGGTTGGCTGTTACCAATCCTGTAAACCACTTTGGAGGTACTTAACAAGGCTCAGGACCTCGGTGTTCTGCCACACATGATGCGTCAAGGTCTTCTATGCATTATGGTAAAGCCAGGTGGGGATTGCACAGATCCCTATTTCCATAGATCGTAGGTTTTGTGTAAAGTGATGGTGACATGCTTGTGATTAGTAGTGTCATCCCTAAAATGAAAGGACCAATGCAGCTTTATGCCCGGCCGTAGCACGGCCATGATCATGCACAGATATTCCTAAGTGATTCACTCTGTATAGGATTGGGATGAAGAGATTACATTGATGCTGACTGATATTGCCAAGGCCTTTAACACCCTTTACTGGTCTTATTTGTCTGAGGTAGTGCAACAATTCTTGCCCCTGGGGTGAATTGCTATACGGTGACCCTAGTGCCAGAGTTCCAAGTTGAGGGCTCAGATCAGAAGATTAGTGTGAGAAGTGGGGTACCAGGAGGGGTTTCCCACTCTTGCCACTGCTTTCTGCTCTAGCAGTGAAGCTGTGGGCCATAAAACTCTTGAGAGCTGGGGGATTAGGTTGGGTGACACAGATCATCTGATTCCCTTTGATGCTGATGGTCCTATGCATTACCTGTCATTGCTGAGGGAATCTGTCCCACATCTGTTGTCTCATTTGGAGGAATTTGGCAAAGTGGCAGGCCTGAAAGCTAATAACAATAAAGCCACATTGCATCCCATGGCCTCGTGAGCTGCCTTGTAGATTTCCTACCTGATCTTGGCCTTTGCTGGAAAGTACATACATTTACGTATTTAGGAATAATGGTTGTGGCGACGGCTGAGCAGCAAAATGCATACAACATGGGGAGGGTGCTTGAAGGTTTGCAATTGTCCACCCACTTTTGGATCATGCTGTCCTTGTCCACCATGGAAAGGGTATCTGTTTCCAAGATGGTGTTTCTTTCCAGATGTCTATATGTCGTGGAAGAATCTGTGCCTGTTGCCACAGTTTGAATAGCCTTCTGGTCACATTGGTGTGGGTTGGGTGTGGGAGTCATGTAGTGCTAGGCATCCTTAACTTGAATTATGGTGGCTTGGGGCTCCCTGATATTGATGAATAAAAATGGGCACTGGACAAGAACACCAGGGAGCAGCAACTCTTACGAGGGAAATAGGCTGATGCTCTCTTGCTGGAAATATTGATGAGTAATCCAGAATGGGTCAGGAGTCTGATAAAACACAAGGCCCAGATCTGGGAAAGAATAGTCACCAGAATTCCTATGCTCCCTTCCTTCTCCAGGGACCTTAAGTTGTGGGTAATGAAACCCTTAAAGGACATCAGTATCAGCATGTGGCTTACTCATTGGCGGGCAGTAGGGTGTCAGTTATGGCTCAGTTGCAGTGTGTGACATGGAGTGCTCTTGATCTTTCCTTCGACTGAGTCAGATGGGCATCATAAGTAAGTTCAAAATCAAGAAGATGCAATTCACATTTCTTCACTAGCTATTGCTTTTGGTGAAGCAACGAGTGGCTGTGTTTTGGCTGGAAACTAGATGCCCAGCAGTGTTTCTGTGGGTGAGAGACACATTTAGTTGCGCGCTGGCAGACGAAACACACATTAGGATATCCCAAAGAACAGCAACGTAGCTCAGGATTTAGAAATATGGGGTGACACTTTGACAATATTTACAGTGGCTGGCAAAGGGCATGAAAGCGATGCAATCTGGCCGGAGTGTGGAGAAGGGCATCTGAGATGCCCGGGAATAAGTGGGACCTAACTGACAAGTTGCTATGGTGGATCATGATGGAAAATGGTGCATCCATGGACAACGCTAAGAATATGCGCTATATAAGCAGCTGAGGGTGGTTTTGGAAGAATAATATTCTCTATAGGGAGGTGGGGGCCGCCATCCGAGGGCCACACTACATGTTCTTCGTAATATGATTTGTGGATTATGCTGGGGTGGGGCTACTTGACACGGTCACTCTTGTTTTTGTATAGATTGTTTGTGCTGACGGATTGACGAAAAAAAGGAGTGGGTTGCTTTCATGGAAACGCAGCAGTCTTTGTTGGCAACAACAGGGTAATCACTAAGTTAAACATAACACAATACATTAGATAACACAAACAAAATAATATAATAAAATAACAATAAATAACAGGGCAAACACACAAAAATATTCAAAACAAAGCACAACACAACAGTAACACAATGCGATCACGCAGCACAAAATCACAACATTGTAACAAGAGAACAACACATCACCACCACAACAAAAACCAACACAGCCATTATACAGAATCTCTCTTGTCACCCATTGCCACCGCTGTAGATCTGATTTCATAATACAGTGGTAAAAGGTGGTTGCACCTTGCATACTATCAAGGACATGTAACAGCACCAGACAGAAATGTTCCCTCGTCATGGGATACTATTGGGAGAATATGTTTAAAATCCACAGTATAATAATTTTCACTTTGGTTTGGATATTCCAACAGTTTAAACCCATTTATCCCACTTCCCCTATGTTCGTTGCTAGGCTGTCATGAAATAAATATATAGAATAATGCGCAGCATCTGATTTTTTCCTGAAAATAGCATTTGTGTATGGCTTACTTTCTTCAGCAACACAAAGAACTGGGAGCTTCACGATAGTGAGTTTTATCCTAATCTTTGCTGAGTGAGCAGATGATGGCACAAACACTGATTGCCAAACCCTTCTCTTTTACAACATATGTGTGATTGTTGCCAGCACAATGTTTTCTTTTGCTTTTAAATGACTGGCAGGTGCGTGTTCAATGGATTAACATACCCTTCCGCTGGAAATTAATGGTTTAAATAGTGTTCCGCAAGGCAATTTATACATTAAACTGCTGTGTGTTTATGTGTGAAGAAACCAATCAACAGTGGTTCTAACAGATTTCAGAAACATGTATATGCATGCATTATGCACGTCCGTGGCATATCCATTACGCTCAGTCCTAACAAAAGAGCAGCTGAGGATACCAGTGATGAATGTAGTGGCTAATGTGAGCCTTTATTTGCGGTGGGACTCACTGGCACTCATTTTTTGGGGACTGACACATGTTTCCTTTCAGACTTTGACCCATAGCACGAGAGAGAAAAGCAATTAACGGTAGAGAAAGACATAACGAGGATAAAGGGATGAAAAAGAGCCTGTAACAGAGAGATGAAGACTCAGTTAGTGTCTGGTGTGGTAATGAAACGTATGAAATGGAATTCAGACATGTAACTTCGGTATTCAGCAAATTCGACCAGGCCGCAGCAATTACTATCTTACAAATTAAGCACTGGAAAAATGTGTATAGCATAATAGGTGGCAACTCTCACGTTAATTTAAACATTAGCTCTCAAGACTAGTATGTATTTACAGCTGCCATCTCTGTGAATTCTCATATCGTTTTCAGTTTTTTTTCTAACCCTGAATTTTTTGTAGGATCTAATATGTGTGACTCAAGCTGTTATGGGACTTTTTTTAAGATTGCAGAGCTGCAAGGGGGGTAGACAGAAAAGTAAAATAACCCTCATTTGGTGGCTGAGTGAGTAAAGCGTACAATCCTGATTCTTACAAAGAAAATGTTCAGGAACTGCTCCCCTAACAAAAGTTTCCTTCCCTGTTCCTTTCTATTTTTCTTTCCTGTTTTCAATTTGTCTTTCGTTCCCTACAGCATCCTTCCCCTCCTGCTTTATTTTTTCCTTCCTTCTTTCGCCCTCACTCCAATTGCATCTCATTTAATGTTCTCTGGAATTTTCATCGTTTTTTTTCCTCTCTATAAACATGATTGATTCACTTGCCCCTCCAATAACACACCACAGTGTCGTGATCTCTTCTTTCTCGCAGTGCTATTTATTAGTTCCTGTCTTTGGACCTTTGAGGCACAGTTCAACGTCATGTTGAGGCTGAAAAACACTGTAACCTGTCCTTGACACTCCAGGCTCAATCTGGTAGAGCGTGTGCTTCGCTGCACCCTGGTACAGTTAGACCTGAGCAGCTGTTTTTGTGAAAGAAGTAAAAAACTCCTGTCGCATCTTGGAATCAAATAGCACTATGAAGGTCCTGGCAGAGGAGAAGAGTGTCTAGGTTTCCAGGAGAGAGAAATAAGATCTGGAACGGCAGTGGGAGCTAGAGACTAATAGAAACACATTGGGGGTCATTACAACCCTGGTGGACGGTGTTAAAGCTGCGGTAATACCGCAAACAGGCCGGCGGACAAAAAAAGGGAATTATGACTGTGGCGGAAACCGCCAACATAGACAACCACCTTAACACTCCGACCGCCACAGCGGTACAGACAAGCAGTGCGACGGTCACCGCCAACAGACAGGCGGAAGACAATGTACCGCCCACAGTATCACAACCCGTCAATCCGCCACCTTTTCCGGGGCGGATTCACCGTGGATAAAAACACGGCAGAAACAGCCATTTCAAAGGGAAAACGCTCACCTCTACACACTCCACGAGGAAGGAGGGCACAATGGAGCCGGAACTACAAATACTCCCTGCTCTTGTCTTCCTGCTCATCTACGAACACCAGCAACGTAGGCGCCGAAGACAACGGTGAGTACTGCACCTACGACATAGGGGAGGGGGGAGGCAAAAGTCACGGACACACACACGCAACACCCCCACCCCCACCCCGACCCTCACCCACTACAACACACACACTAATGCATTTCCAAACAGCACAGTAACAACCCACAACCCCCCCGGATGAATGCAAAGACAAAAGGAAATCAGTTCAAACTTTGTAATGTATCAAAATACAGTAACCAAATATATACAGATATATATAAACATTCTAAAAATCATACATCACAATTAGTACTGCAGGTATGCGCATATCAATGTCCGTGGACCACTGGGCCCACAATGTATGGGCGAGGCCCACACTAGATACCTGTCCACAAACGGAGAGAACACTGCAGGGGCATCAGATAGAAATACAACAGGCACCTCAGGGGGAAGGGAAGGGGTGGGGCACCTCAGCCGGATCACAGCACCACGCCAGATCCACGACGGGGCTCCATGCCCATTGATGTATCTTGGGGAGTGCAAAGCCACAGTCTCACAAGTCTCTCCAGTGGGTGGTTTGCCCACTGTACCATCCTGGGGAGTGCAAAGCCACAATCTCTCAAGTCTCTACAGTGGGTGGTTTGCCCACTTTACCATCCTGGGGAGTGCAAAGCCACAGTCTCTCAAGTCTCTACAGTGGGTGGGTTGCCCACTTTACCATCCTGGGGAGTGCAAAGCCACAGTCTCACAAGTCTCTACAGTGGGTGGGTTGCCCACTGTACCATCCTGGGGAGTGCAAAGCCACAGTCTCTCAAGTCTCTTCAGTGGGTGGTTTGCCCACTGTACCATCCTGGGGGGTGCAAAGCCACAGTCTCTCAAGTGGATAACAGTCTCCACTGGTTCTGGAGGGGGACTGGTGCCCAGAGTGCTTCATTCTGTGCAGGACAGACGGAGTGGATGCAGGTCTCCACTGGTTCTGGAGGGGGACTGGTGCCCAGAGTGCATCACACTCCCTGTGAGGGTCCCAGTTCCGTCACTGTCACAGCTGCACATGGGCTAACAATGCTTGATTTGGCTGGCTTTGCCCTGTTCAGCGGTGCTTGACTTTGCTGTCTCTGACCTGTTCAGCGGTGCTTTGCCCTGTTTAGCGGTCTTCACCATGGCGGTCTTTGCCCTGTTCAGCGGTGCTTGACTTTGCTGTCTCTGACCTGTTCAGCGGTGCTTTGCCCTGTTCAGCGGTCTTCACCATGGCGGTCTTTGCCCTGTTCAGCGGTGCTTGACTTTGCTGTCTTTGCCCTGTTCAGTGGTGCATTGCCATGGCGGTCATTGCCCTGTTAAGCGGTGCTTTGCCCTGTTCAGCGGTCTTCACCATGGCAGTCTTTGCCCTGTTCAGCGGTGCTTGACTTTGCTGTCTCTGACCTGTGCAGCGGTGTGTGGCATGACGGTCCCTCAGTGCCCAGCGGGGCTGTGGCTGCCGGGGCCCTCCAGGGCACTGACGCTGGCGGTGGTCTCCGGACCAGTGGCGATACTGCTGCCTTCCAGGGCGCTGACTCTGGCGGTGGTCCTTGGACCAGTGACGATACTGCTGCCCTCCAGGGCACTGACTCTGGCGGTGGTCTCCGGACCAGTGACAATACTGTTGCCCTCCAGGGCACTGACTCTGGCGGTGGTCTCTGGACCAGTGACGATACTGCTGGCGGTGGTGTCCCGGCTGGCGGGGAGGATGGCGGCCTTCTCCACTGTGCTGCTCTTACCAGACCTTGGAGACCTCTTCTGGCCCTTCACCACCTTGGGAGGAGTCACAGCTGACTCGGCACTCCCCCCGGGACCCTTGTGAGCTGTTTTGCCGGCAGGAGTCTTCACCCTCTCCCGTCAGGCACTTTCCAACTTCAGGTGCTTTACAGGGGGTGGACTGGCAGTGCTTTGGCTCTGTGTCACATTGGCTGCCCTGGTGGCCGCTGCACTCCACAGACCCTTAACACGCACCACTGGTACCGGACTTTTTTGGGCTGAGGTGCTACTACGGGACCTATGAATTGGAGGTGTGGGGGTGGTGGGAAACGTTGCTCAGGAAAACTTTCTGACGAACACTGGGATGGGTAGCTGAGAGTGGAGGAGGAGGAGGTGGTTGTAAGAGGTGTAACTTTAGGTGATTTGGGTGCAGGTACTGGAGGCTGTCGTGAGGTGGATGGATGTTGGGTGTGTGGGTGCCCGCGTTTGTGTACTTTGGGAGGGGGCGTCACAGACACACTGGGAGTGGACACAGGGGACGTGTAAATGGTAGTGGGGTGGTGAGTGCAGGTGAGCGGGGTGTGGTGCTGGGTGTTCTGGTGCAAGTCCTAGTGCCTGTAGATGTAGTGCATGCAGGTGAGAGTGTAGACGACACTGGGAGGGAGGAGGGAGACGACGAGGAGGGGGACACAATGGAGGCAGTGGATGTTGCTGTGTCTGTATGTGGGTGATGCTTGTGTGAGTGCCTGTGGGATGTGTGGTGCCTATGTTTGCCTAAGCTACTTTTGTGTGTTGAGGAGTGTGCATGCTTGTCTGATGGTGTGGCTGGGATAGGCTGGGGTACAGGGGATTGGGTCTGGGAGGAGGAAGTTGGAGGGGGGAGGCTAGACACAGGGACAATGGCTGCCATCAGTGCTGAGGCCAGAGATTGCAGGGTTCGATGATGGGCAGCCTGACCAGAAAGAATGCCCTCCAGGAATGCATTATTGTGTTGCAACTCCCTTTCTACACCCTGGATGGCATTTACAATGGTAGACTGCCCAACAGTGAGTGACCTGAGGAGGTCAATGGCCTCCTCACTGAGGGCAGCAGGGGCTGAGGTGCCTGGGGCGAAGGTGATGCCACCCTCCTGGGTGAGCGGGCACAGAGCGAAGGCTGAGGGGCTGCTGGGAGGGCGGTGCTGGTAGGGGGGGGGTGGCGGCTGTACCTGTAGAAGTGGGGGGCACAGATGGTGCCGCCACAAAAAGGGAGCTCTCATCGGCGGATGAGTCCGTGTCGCTGGTTGCTGATCCGGTGACCGACGTGAAGCTCCCCTCGCCCTCCGTCCCACTGGTGTATTCAGAGTCTGTGGTGTGGCCCACCATGGCCATGTGGGATGCAGCTCCCTCGTGCTCTGGTGCCACTGCACCTCTGCATGATGATGCTGATGCAAAAAAGAACAGGGAGAGCACAAAAAGGGGGGGGGCGACAGAAGAAAGACAGGTTGAGTGCATGGCTTACCGCTACCGTTGGCGGACAATACAGACACAGCAGCCCCCTGCACTACGCCGTGCTCTTGGCCTCTACAGATGCAAATTCTGGAATATGGCCTACATGGCTATAAGTGTCATCTGTCCACATAGATGACACAGGGGCATGTATACACTCTACAGAGGTGGGGTGGGGGGCCACAGGGCCATGCCTTATGAAGGGGCCTAGCCTACGGAACTCGCCCTGGCCTAGGGAAACCCACAGCCCTCCTCCACCACCCAGACCCCTCCACTGCGTGCAAAGTCTGCAGAATGAGAGTGTACTCACCCCCTTGTGTCTGCTGTGATGCCCTCAAGCGCCCATCCAACTCAGGGTAGGTTACCGCCAGGATCCGGAACATCAGGGGGGTCATGGTGCGACGGGCACCCCTCCCACGTTGGGAGGCCATCCCCAGCTGAGCTTCCGCCGTCTTCTTGCTCCAGCGGAAAATGTCCTCCCATCTTTTACGGCAGTGGGTGCCCCGTCTCTGGTGGACCCCCAGGGTCCGGACGTCCTTGGCAATGGCACGCTAAATGTCCTTCTTCTGGTGGGCGCTGACCTACATGACATGTACAGGGGAAGAAGAGAAGTCATTACCAACTGCACCGGTGAAGTGAGTGGCCCCCATCCCTTCCCTTGCCATGTGGCACATGCATTCACAGTCCTTCATGGTCGCAGAACTCTGCCCCCTTCCTACTGACGTCCAGCCCTCTCCACCCAGCATAGCCCATACAACGTGCTCCCTGTGTACTTACCTGTTGGTCTGGAGGACTGTAGAGTAGCGTGCACTGGGGGAGGACCCCGTCCACGAGCTTCTCCAACTCCTGAGCAGTGAAGGCAGGGGTCCTTTCCCCAGACGCAGCAGCCATTGTCTCTTCCAGACCGAGGTCACAGCAGCACTTGCTGTGTAGGTCCTCTCCTGTCGGAGATCAGGTATCGAGTGATTTAACAGATAGAAAATGGCGGTCACGTCCGCGGCGGTGACGTCCGCGGCAGTGCATATCATCACTGCCGGCGCAATTCATCATTGGCTCCTGGGACCCATTGGGTCCAATGTTAACCAATGCAGCATTGCGCTGCGGTCTACGACCGCCTACCGCGACGCTGTACAACGCCAGCGCAGTTACCTCACATCCCATTGTCCCACTTTAGAGGTCAGGCATCCGCCATTTCAGGGGCCCACATGGCTTCATTTACTACTGCGTCACACATACCTAGGCCTACACTCAACATACATACAGGAAGAGTTTTGTATTTGTTGTCGTGTTCTGTGTAGCTGTGGGTAAATACCTGAGAATTTGTTGACTCTGTGGTCGCTGTTGTCCTTCTTAGGCACCGTCAGTTGGGAAATTTGAGGAGATGGCAGAATCCTCTGGTGTACCGACCGCTGGTGGACCTGTCATCAATGGAGGAGTGACATTTGATCATCACCTACAGGTTTAACCGTGCCACAATCCAGGAACTGTGTAACCAGTTGGAGCCAGACCTGATCTCACTAATCCGCCATCCCACAGGAATACCCCCTGAAGTGCAGGTGCTATCAGTGCTCCATTTCCTTGCAAGTGGATTATTTCAAACAACAGTGGCCATGGCATCAGGGATGTCCCAGCCTATGTTTTCCAACGTGTTGTCCAGAGTGTTGTCTGCCCTGCTGAAACACGTGAGGAGCTACATCGTTTTCGCTCAGGTGGAGGATTTGGCTACAGTTAAAGGTGACTTCTATGCCCTGGGACATATCCCCAACATCATAGGTGCTATTGATGGGACCCATGTAGCTCTGGTCCCCCCGCAGGAGTGAACAGGTGTACAGGAACCGGAAGAGTTATCATTCCATGAATGTACAGATGGTATGTTTGGCAGACCAGTACATCTCGCAGGTAAATGCTATGTTCCCTGGCTCAGTGCATGACGCCTACATCCTGCGGAATAGCAGCATCCCGTATGTGATGGGTCAACTCCAGAGGCACCGTGTGCGGCTATTAGGGGACTCTGGTTACCCCAACCTGTCATGGCTACTGACTCCAGTGAGGAATCCCAGGACCAGGGCAGAGGAACACTACAATGAGGCCCATGGGTGGACTAGGAGGGTGATCGAACGCACCTTCGGCCTCCTGAAGGCCAGGTTCAGGTGCCTCCATATGACAGGTGGTTCCCTATTCTACTCACCAAGGAAGGTGTGCCAGATCATCATCGCCTGCTCGATGCTTCACAATCTTGCTTTGCGACGCCAGGTGCCTTTTCTGCAGGAGGATGGTCCAGATGACGGTGTTGTGGCTGCTGTGGAGCCTGTGGACAGTGATGAGGAGGAAGCTGAGGAAGAAGACATAGACAACAGGGAGTCAGTAATACAGCAATATTTCCAGTGACACAGGTGAGAACAATTTTTTTACTATTACATTCACTTTCACACTTCTACCTCTATCCTGTCTGTCAATGTGAAGAAGTATTTGGTAACTGAGTTGTACATTTCCATTACGGTTTCACAGGTGTGGTTACAAACGTGTGTCATCTGCTTGCATCCTTCATGGACTTGTGATGTGTGACGTAGGTATGTTGGCATTACATTTGAAAATGCATTTTGCGACCGTCATAGCTAATACACATTATCAAAATCACAGACTGACTCCAGATTGTTTTGTGGTTCAAGGGTGTTTATTGAAGTGCTAATTATTGGAGGGGGGTGGTAAAATGGTGAGGGGTGAATGTGGAGGAATGTCCATGGCACAGTCCAGTCTATTAGTCTCACAGGTGCACTGCCCATATGGGCATAGGAAGTGGAGCTGGGGCAGTTTAAGTATGGACAGGGTGACAAAGTGGTACAGTGAGATGACAATCAGGGTGGTCTCATTTCCTGGCGGGGGTCTTGCCATCTTGCTCTGTCCTGTTCTTGGATCTCAGGGACCGCTTGCTGGGTAGTTCTCCATCTGCAGGGGTTGGGGTGCTGGTGTGGTGGTCCTGTGGCGGGGCGTCCTGTCCACTAGCGCCGGCGGAGGTGGTGGGCAGTTCATCGTCCAGGCTAGTGTCAGGGGCCCCTTGGAGCACCACGGTGTCCCTCATGGTCTTTTGTATGTCCTTCAGCACCCCTACGATGGTGCCCAGGACAGAGCTGATGATTCTGAGCTCCTCCCTGAAGCCCAAATACTGTTCGTCCTGCAGGCGCTGGGTCTCCTGAAACTTGGCCAGGACCGTAGCCATCGTCTCCTGGGAGTGGTGGTATGCTCCCATGATGGAGGAGAGGACCTCGTGGAGAGTGGGTTCCCTTGGCCTGTCCGCCCCCTGTCGCACAGCAGCCCTCCCAGTTCCACTGTGTTCCTGCGCCTCCGTCCCCTGGACCGTGTGCCCACTACCATTGCCCCCAGGTCCCTGTTGTTGTTGGGGTGGTGGGTTATCCTGGGTTCCCTGTAGTGGTGGACACACAGCTGATTGACGTGTCCTAGGGATGGAGGTATGGGCCCGCTGGGTGGGTGCTGTGCTGGTGTTACCTGAGGGTGGAAGGTCAGTGTTGGGCTGTGCCTGTGCGAGGGGAACCGACTGTCCCGAGGCCCATGATGGTCCGGGCTGGTCATCTTTATCCAGTTGGCCAGAGCTGCTGTCATCACTGTGGGCCTCTTCTGTGGGTGGGGTGGAGATGTCTGGACCCTCCTGTCTGGTGACGTTACGTAGTGGTCCTGCAGGGGTATAAGAGCATGATTATTGCATGTGTGTGTGTCATGGTGTGCAATGGGTGGGTGTGCGTGTACCCCAGTGCAAGCATTCCTGTGTGGGGGCTTGTGTGATGATGGTTGGGGGGTGTTATGGGTATGTGCAGTGAGCATGCTTTAGTGATGGATGTCCATGCTTAGTTGTGTCATGCAGGGCTTGGTGTTGGGATGTGCGGTTTGTGATATTAGTACATTAGTGAGGAGTTGGAGTGATAGGGGAGGGGGTGAGGGTGGGGGTGTGTGATAGCATGCAAGTAGGGTGGGGGATATGATAGTTAAGATTTGACTTACCCGTGTCCATTCCTCCACCGACTCCTCCGAGGCCCTCTGGATGCATGATGGTCAAGACTTGCTCCTCCCATGTTGTTAGTTGTGGTGGAGGAGGTGGGGGTCCTCCGCCAGTCCGCTGAATCGCAATGTTGTGCCTGGAGACCACGGAAAGCACCTTCCCCCGTAGGTCGTTCCACCTCTTCCTGATGTCCTCCCGATTTCTTGGATGCTGTCCCACAGCGTTCACCCTGTTGGCGATTCTTCGCCATAGCTCCATCTTCCTGGCTATGGAGGTGTGCTGCACCTGTGATCCAAATAGCTGTGGCTCTACCCGGATGATTTCCTCCACCATGACCCTGAGCTCCTCCTCGGAAAACCTGGGGTGTCTTTGGCGTGACATGGGGTGGTGTAGGTGATGTGTGGGGTGGTGTATGTGTTGATGAGTGTGGTGATGTGTGGTGGTGTGGGGTGTTTTGTGCGTGGATGTTGTATGGGTGATGGTGTTGTGTGCCTCTGTGGTGGGGTTGTCTATTGCTGTGCTCTCTGTCTGTCGCCTTCGTCTATAATATTTGGGTCGTAGGTGTTTGTGGGTGATGTGGGTGTGTGCTTTATATTGTTTTGGGTGTGTGGGAGTGGTGTTTGTATGTGTATCAGGTGTGTGTAATTCGAATTGTCCAATGTGGCGGTGTTTTGGAGATGTGTGTGTATTTTGAGCGCAGCGGTGTGTACCGCCAATGGAATACCGTGGTTGGAAGACCGCCACGTGGATTCGTGGGTCGTGATAGCATGGGCGTGTTTCTGTTGGCGTGACAGTGGATTTGTTATCGCCAGTTTATCACTGACCTTTGGTGTGGTGGAGTTGTTTGGGTGTCTGATTTTCGGCGGTTTCCGAGATGTGGGTCATCATAGCTGTGGCGGAATTACGCAGCCGTGGCGGTGTGTTGGCGGTCTTCTGCACGGCGGTAAGCGGCTTTTACCGCCAATGTTGTAATGACCCCCTGTTGGACTTTTTGCCTTACGCAGGGTCATCCCCTGTCTTTTTGACTCCTTCCCCCTGGTTTTTTCTGACCTCTCGCTGTTGGCTCTAGGACTCTGAACACTTTATCACTGCTGACCAGTGCTAAAGTGCAGGTGCTCTCCCATCTAAAGTTGGTATGATTGGCTTATACCTAATTGGCATATTTAATTTACCTATAAGTCCCTTGTACTGTGGTATCTCTATACCTAGGGCCTGTAAATTAAATACTACTAGTGGGCCTGCAGCGCTGCTTGCGCCACCCACTGAAGTAGACGTTCAAACCTGTCTCAGGCCTGCTAGCGCAGGGCCTGTGTGCGCAGTTTTCTGCCACAGGGACCTGGCATCTAAATTTACTTGCCAGGCCCAGAACTCCCCTTTTACTACATGTAAGTCACCCCTAAGGTACGCCGTAACTAGCCCTATGGGCAGGGTGCCATGTATGTAGAAAGGCAGGGCATTTGCAATATTGCATGGCCTGTCCTAGTAGTGACAAACAGCCTAACTTGGTGTCTCACTGCTGTGAGTACTGCCTTCTCATAGGATTGCATTAGAAATGCCCTGCCTTATGTGTAAGGGGTATTGTCTGATTTATGAGGGGTGGCGTAGGCGTGTTTGGTATGGTTGTGATGGTGATAATAAATGCTGCTTACTGGTGTGGGTGTATTTTTTATTACTATCACAGAAATGCCACTTCTAGAAAGTGCACATTTATCTGTGCTTATGACTCTGGTGTTTTGCAGCTTGACTCCAATCCACATCTGGGCAGAGTGACAGTTGGGTCTGTGTGCATACTTTTCAGACAGCCTGTACACAGGGAGGGTGGAGGTGTCACAGAGGTGCATCTGGATACTGAATAGTCTTCCTTGGCTGAGAGAAGGGAGAGGCGGGGCACACCTGCATTTGTAAAGACTGTGCCCTGGCCTCACAGAATAGGGTCGTTAACCCCCCACTGATGTTTGGAGCCTCTGCTGAAAGGAGAGAGGGGGCACTCCCAGAACCAGTTGTAACAGGCTGGAACCTCCTCTCCCTACCATTGTAAAACACTGTAAGAACTGACTATAAGTACAGGGGAATTTTTCCCACAATTTGAATACTCTTGGAAGTTGAACCTGGACACAAGACGCTGCTGAATGGACTCACCAGGAAACCGCCTTGGACTGCTGCTGCTGTGCTAACCTGTGACCTGCCTGGTCACTAGGAGGAACTGCCATCATCTGCACCCCTTGTGCTGGCCTGTAGCTGGACCCACCAGCCTTGTGCCCCTTCCTGCTTCATTGTTCCCAGGGGCAGGGTGCCGTGGCCCCTGACCCCTGTAACCTTTCCCTGCATGAGGAGTGCTGCTTTGATATGCCCTTTGCGCTGAGAGAGCGCTCTTCTGTGCCCTCAGGCACTTCGAGGCACCTGTTTCATGTTGGAATCACTGCCGCAACCCGGGCTATAAGTATGGCCTTATCGCTTTGAAAAGCCCTTCCTGGATGGCCCCCAGTAATCACGGTCCCCAGAGGGGCCCGTCAATGGTCTAGAGGAGGTGCGTGCCGCCCTCTTCTCCTCAAAAGGATGTCAGAGGCCCCCATTTTGCACATAGGAGCGCCGGGGGCCCCATTGTTCACCTTCTAGGCACTGAAGGTGCCTTCATACAACCAGGTACTGTTTAAAGGACCAATATAGTTGCAATCCAAAGTTCTTTCTACAGACTTTTTTTTGATTCATATATTACCTACCTGCGTTTGATGTTTTTACATATGTGTATGCAAATGTTCCTTTTATGGACATGCTTGCTAATATGTTTTTCTAACTTGCCATATGTTTTCTAATGTTCCTACTATGGGCATTTTATGATATTCTTATGACAAGTGCTGTGATGTAATAAAGTGTTTTCCTGACTACTGCTTATGTTGCAGAATACTGAGTAACCTATGTGTTATGTGTGACTACTGCTAGGTTGCAGAGTAACTAATATGTAGCGTTCTGACAACTGCTAAGGTAGCAGGATAGTACTGATATGTGATGTTTGGTCTGATAATTGCCTTGTGTACAATACAGTATATTTTCCTATAATCTGGTGATGTGTTTTCTTTGTGGTGGGGATATTGCGTTACGTGTGTTGTGTGTGTTGTGCAAACGCTTTACACATTGCCTCCGGGTTAAGCCTGACTGCTCGTGTCAAGCTACAAAGGGGGTGAGCAAGGGTTATCTTGGACGTGTAACTCCCTTGCCCTGGCTAGAGTGGGTAAGTTCTGCCTGGCTGAGGTGCATACCCTAGCCAACCAGAAACCCCATTTCTAACATTGGTCGTCAGCGGTGAGGATAGGACTTGCGCTTGCACAATACCATTGTAACTCATTATTTCACTACAAGGATTACGTTTAGACCATCACATGTTTGGCTTCTCTTAACTTTCTCTCTATGGTCATTTTTTCCTGTTTTCAGTTCTCACGCTTGGGTATTGTGGTTGTCACAGTTGAGTTATTTGTACCTTTTCAAGATGGGGCTTACCTTTGATTTAGAGGACCTGCCGTTTTACACGCAGGAGGAATTAGAGGGGTTCTGTAGAGAGAGAGGGCTGCCTGTAGAAGGGGACCTCAGGAGATCTCGGAATTTCTTTGAAAGGTTTGTGACATATACCCAGGGAGGGAGTGTGCTTAGGGGGTACCTAGAGGATCCTGAGTGTAGCGAGGGTTCCCAATGGGAGGGCTCCCAGACCTCATCCCTAGAGAGTGGTAGAGAGACTGATCAGGAGGGTGAGAATGACCGGGTGGGGACGCCAGTTGACAGGGAAGGACCCAGTGATAGGGAGTCCCTTGCTGGGTCCAGTGTAAGAAGCAGGGCTACCTCTCATTCCTTGACGCCTGATGAGCTAAGAGATAGGCGGGAAGAGAGGGACCTGAAGTTGCAGTTAGCGCGCCTAGCTGTTGAGGAGAGAAGGGCTGAGGTAGAGAAGGCCTTAGTACAGGAGAGAATGGCAGAGGCAGAGAGGGCCTTTGCCAGAGAAAGACTTGCTCTAGAGCGCAGTCTGAAGGTTCTGGACTCACCAGCGCTGCAGGTGGAGTCCAGTGGTGGCAGCAATGTACAGTGCTGTAGCAAAGATGTTCCTCACATACCCATAGATCTGGTACCTAGGTTCCAAAAGTGGGGTGACATACGTCAGTGGTTAAAGGAATATGTGAGGGCTCTGGTAGAGCGCAGGATCCCTGAGAAGGATTGGGGAACTGGCCTAGGGAGCTTTATTCCTGAGGAGGGGAGGTATGCCCTACTGACACTAGAAGAGAGTAACAGGGAGGGGTACTCCACTGTAAAAAATGCACTGATTGTGAAGTATGGTTTTTCCCCTGAGGAATACAGAAAAAGGTTTAGGGGTGGTAAGAAACTGTCCCACCAGTCTTTGGAGGAGTTTGTGGAGGATTGCTGCATTGCACTAGATGGATGGGTTAAGGGTAGCACAGTAAACAATTTTGAAGGGCTGTTTAATCTGATTGTCAGAGAGCACCTGCTTCGTTGTTGTTTTTAAGAGTTACGCCAACACTTGTCAGTGTGTGAGCTCTCTGACCCCAGGGAGCTTGCAAAGGAGGCAGACTTCTGGTTGTGTACCAGAGGGTCTGGTGTGGCATTAGGGGGTGTTCCTAATGAGAGTGGTCTAGGTGTTTCCCAACCAGGTGGGGTGGGAAAGGAATGGAATGTCCCAGGTAGGTCCCAGTGGACTGGGGTGGGTGAGGGACCCCATGTCCCGTCTCAGAGGAGAGGGAATGGGGCTGGGCTGAGGCCCAAGGTGCCCGAGATCCCGTCCCAGGTCCTGGAAGGTTCCATGAGTGAACGCCAGGAGGTGAGCCTAGCCTGTGCCGTAGGGCCAGCTGTTCAGAAGGATCCCATTTTGTCATTAGGACTTGGGCGGGCGGCTGGTGATAGTGTTCCGCCGGTCTTTGTGTCTGGTAGTCTCGACTACAGCGGAGGAGCCGGAAATCCAGGCATAGGGTTGAGAGGGGGCTGCGGGCCCCAGTGGAGAACTTGGAGGGTCAGGGGTCAGCTCTGAGAGCAGAGCCCCCCAGGAATGACCTTGGTGAGACCATTTCTGGGCTGGTGGGAATCCAGACTCTGTCAGATGGGCAGAGGTCAGGAGACCTGCGCCAGCCAGAATCTTGTGTGGCCCTTGGGGAAGATGTTTCCCTGGTGGGGGGTAGGTGTGCCCCCCAGGAAGTCCTGGTGCGCCAGGCAATGATTCAACCACAGGGTGGTGACTCTGGGTTGGATGATCAGGTTCAGGGGGTAAACTCTGACCTGATGGGGAATAGGTGTGCTCCCAAGGAAGTCCTGGTGTGCCAGGCAGTGGTTCAACCGCAGGGTAGTGACTCTGGGTTGGATTGCCAGATTCAGGGGGTAAGCTCTGATCTGGTAGAGGGTAGGTGTGCTTCCAAGGAAGTCCTGGTTCGCTGGGCAATGGTCCAGTCTAAGGGTGTCGACCCTGGACTAGATAGACAGGTTCAGGGGGTAAACTCTGACCTGGTTGGGGAGGCGGTTAGTGTGCTCATCCCCTGTGTGAAACTTCTGGTGGCTTCTCCCGAGGTGGGGAGACGCAGGACTCTGGAAGTGGGGTTCAGGGAGGGGGAAGCCCGTCCTGGACCCCGGTACAACCCAAGGGTGTCGTCCCTAGGTGGGGTGGTCAGTCGCCAGGTAGTGATCCTGCGCTGGCGAGAGAGTTGTGCAGGGCTGCTGTACCCAGCACCCTGGCAAGTGTGGATTCCGGTGATACCCCTCCTAGGAGAGAAGGGCGGGATCCTAGAAGGAGGGATCCTAGAAGGAGGGGTAGAGGGAGGACAGCCTCGCCTCTAGCCCCCGTAGAACCTATGGGTGCGGACCCTAGGTTGGTGGATCAGTGGCAGGATAGAGCCCCTGAACTGATTGGAAATGGAGTGGAGACAGGATGCTTTGCACCTGGGGTTACCGCCCCCCACTCATTATCATTTCAGAGACCAGAGGCTCCTAGATGGCCTGGGGCCTGGTTCTGGCCGTTGGCAGCTAGAGAACCACCGTGGGTTGGTCTAGGCTGCCTGGGAAGCATTGACAGAGAGATCCAAGTGGAGTCAGGAAGGCGTAGAACTAGAACATGCCCCTGCTGTTGTGGGCCTGGGTCCTTGTTCTATCGCCCCAATCAGGGAAGTACATCAAGGTATTGATTGTTCTCCCCTGGATTTTGGCTGGTAGGGGGTTGTGTTGGACTTTTTGCCTTACGCAGGGTCATCCCCAGTCTTTTTGCCTCCTTCCTCCTGGTTTTTCTGACCTCTCGCTGTTGGCTCTAGGACTCTGAGCACTTTATCACTGCTGACCAGTGCTAAAGTGCAGGTGCTCTCCCATCTAAAGTTGGTATGATTGGCTTATACCTAATTGGCATATTTAATTTACCTATAAGTCCCTTGTACAGTGGTATCTCTATACCTAGGGCCTGTAAATTAAATACTACTAGTGGGCCTGCAGCGCTGCTTGTGCCACCCACTGAAGAAGACTTTCAAACCTATCTCAGGCCTGCTAGCGCAGGGCCTGTGTTCGCAGTTTT
Organism: Pleurodeles waltl; assembly: GCF_031143425.1. Classification (NCBI taxonomy): domain Eukaryota; kingdom Metazoa; phylum Chordata; class Amphibia; order Caudata; family Salamandridae; genus Pleurodeles; species Pleurodeles waltl. The sequence continues at coordinate 294,677,495 of NC_090445.1, read as the reverse complement.
CTGCCACAGGGACCTAGCATCTAAATTTACTTGCCAGGCCCAGAACTCCCCTTTTACTACATGTAAATCACCCCTAAGGTACGCCGTAACTAGCCCTATGGGCAGGGTGCCATGTATGTAGAAAGGCAGGACATGTGCAATATTGCATGGCCTGTCCTAGTAGTGACAAACAGCCTAACTTGGTGTTTCACTGCTGTGAGTGCTGCCTTCTCATAGGATTGCATTAGAAATGCCCTGCCTTATGTGTAAGGGGTATTGTCTGATTCATGAGGGGTAGCGTAGGTGTGTTTGGTATGGTTGTGATGGTGATAATAAATCCTGCTTACTGGTGTGGGTGTATTTCTTATTACTATCACAGAAATGCCACTTCTGGAAAGTGCGCATTTATCTGTGCTTATGACTCTGGTGTTTTGCAGCTTGACTCCAACCCACGTCTGGGGAGAGTGACAGTTGGGGCTTTGTGCATACTTTTCAGACAGCTTGTACACAGGGAGGGTGGAGGTGTCACAGAGGTGCATCTGCATACTGAATAGTCTTCCTGGGCTGAGAGAAGGGAGAGGCGGGGCAGACCTGCATTTGTAAAGACTGTGCCCTGGCCTCACACAATAGGGTCGTTAACCCCCCACTGATGTTTGGAGCCTGTGCTGAAAGGAGAGAGGGGGCACTCCCAGAACCAGTTGTAACAGGCTGGAACCTCCTCTCCCTACCATTGTAAAAAACTGTAAGAACTGACTATAAGTACAGGGGAATTTTCCCCACAATTTGAACACTCTTGGAAATTGAACCTGGACACAAGACGCTGCTGAATGGACTCACCAGGAAACCGCCTTGGACTGCTGCTGCTGTGCTAACCTGTGACCTGCCTGGTCACTAGGAGGAACTGCCATCATCTGCACCCCTTGTGCTGGCCTGTAGCTGGACCCACCAGCCTTGTGCTCCTTCCTGCTTCTTTGTTCCCAGGGGCAGGGTGCCGTGGCCCCTGACCCCTGTAACCTTTCTCTGCACGAGGAGTGCTGCCTTGATATCCCATTTTGCGCTGAGAGAGCGCTCTTCTGTGCCCTCAGGCACTTCGAGGCACCTGTTTCATGCTGGAATCACCGCCGCAACCCGGACTATAAGTATGGCCTTAGCGCTTTGAAAAGCACTTCCTGGATGGCCCCCAGTAATCACGGTCCCCAGAGGGACCCGTAAATGGTCTAGAGGAGGTGCGTGCTGCCCTCTTCTCCTCAAAAGGATGTCAGAGGCCCCCATTTTGCGCATAGGAGCGCCGGGGGCCCCATTGTTCGCCTTCTAGGCACTGAAGGTGCCTTCATCCAACCAGGTACTGTTTAAAGGACCAATATAGTTGCAATCCAAAGTTCTTTCTACAGACTTTTGTTTGATTCATATATTACCTACCTGCGTTTGATGTTTTTACATATGTGCATGCAAATGTTCCTTTTATGGACATGCTTGCTAATATGTTTTTCTAACTTGCCATATGTTTTCTAATGTTCCTACTATGGGCATTTTATGATATTCTTATGACAAGTGCTGTGATGTAATAAAGTGTTTTCCTGACTACTGCTTATGTTGCAGAATACTGAGTAACCTGTGTGTTATGTGTGACTACTGCTAGGTTGCAGAGTAACTAATATGTAACGTTCTGACAACTGCTAAGATAGCAGGATAGTACTGATATAACTAATGTGTAACGTTCTGACAACTGCTAAGGTAGCAGGATATACTGATACGTGATGTTTGGTCTGATAATTGCCTTGTGTACAATACAGTATATTTTCATATAATCTGGTGTTGTGTTTCCTTTGTGGTGGGGATATTGCGTCACATGTGTTGTGTGTGTTGTGCAAACGCTTTACACATTGCCTCCGGGTTAAGCCTGACTGCTCATGCCAAGCTACCAAGGGGGTGAGCAGGGGTTATCTTGGACGTGTAACTCCCTTGCCCTGACTAGAGTGGGTAAGTTCTGCCTGGCTGAGGTGCATTCCCTAGCCAACCAGAAACCCCATTTCTAACACCCTCATTATATTGATTTTTGATAAAATGAGCCTTAGGAAGCCGAGAGTCAAGTAGCGTCTAATGACTGCTGGACAGGAATTGTAGTTTAGAAGAGGGGAGGCCAGTGTTTAATTTGTAAATAAAAACGTGATGGTGCCCAACCTCCCCTACCCCCCCTCTTAAACTCGCGGCTGCTGCAATTAAATGTGCAAAAACGGAATACAGAGGCAGTATGATCCCGAAGCGATCGCGGGACTCTTCAATCCATTTATACCACTCCCTGCCCCTTCAGCTCACTCTTGCAGCTTTCTGCTTTCCCTCATTGTGAAGCTTTTTCGTTTTTTTTTACTCCGTCTTTCTCACATGTGTCTTTTGCTTGCAGTAAATACTTAAGGCAGAAAAAAGTCCTGGCCCTCAAAAACTAGTGCTATTGTTTCGCACCGGAAACAACAAGCACAAATTAAGCACTGGGGGAGACACATAATATGTATGCAGACTACAAAGCGCAATATGCTATTTATTACCATTTTTGAGTGTGAGGATGGTCCATGGTTCACATAAGGAAATGCCTCGAATTAGTCAAGATGTGTGCATCCCCTACACACAGATTGTGTGCATTTGCTTATATTGGTTACTTACGCATTAAGGTAAAAAAAAAATCACCATCTAAAATAGCTGTTATAGGCAAGATGTGAAGCTTTATGTATTGTCTTCCTAATGTTAATTTTACAGTACTAACTACAACAGCTGTGTGGACACTTTAACCTCCTTTCTCAATGGCAACAATCTCCAACAACACTCATTTGCAGCTTGTGGGAAGAAAAAGGGGCTAGGCGGCATGTGGTGGGGGGGGAGAACGACAAAAAAAAAATATAATAATAAAAGAATCTTATCTTTTACTCCGCGCCGCACCAATACACTCCAGTCCTCTACTGAATGTACTGCCCTACATCCAATCCTAATGCCGCTTTCATGCTGCTGGCAGCATGAAAGTGGCATTAGGATTGGACAGAGCACCTAGCCAGTCTCTGCCTGCTCTCTCCCATCTGGCAGCACAGTGCCAGGTTGGAGATAGCCTAGTGTGCATGTAAGTTCAGCAGGCCCAAGACGGCTGGCCAAACATACATGCACTCCCCCCTCGGCCCCTTTAAAGCCTTATCGCCCCTCCCCTTTTACAGTAAAACCGTTAAATATGGTTTTAGTGTAAATGTTCTGCAGCTGCTGAGGGGACGGTGACGTTCCTTTGCCAAAGCGGAGGAGCCACCCCTGACAACAATGTCATGAACCTACACACCACGAAGGTGTCATTCTGCATCTGATAATCTCCAGTTCCCCCACCTGAAAACAAATGACCCCATTCCAGTCACTTGGCTTGATCATATGCTATTTTATATAAAGTAAAACTCTCAAACCATCATCAGGACACGATTCAAGGCTCTTTCAGCAAAGCTCTTGCCACACACCTACTCCCTGTATGTTCCACAACGGTCAACTCCTCCTTAAAATCAGGCCCTTTTCCCAGACTAAAAATGGGTCAAATCACTCCGCTTTTGAAAAAACAACTTCTTAATCCTGAGAACCTGCACAACTACCGTCCAGTCTCCACGCTCCCATTTTTATGCAAAGTGATTGAAATTTGCATACCGTCCCAACTATCCTCACACATTCGAACAAACAATCTTCTAGACACTCTCCAATCAGGTTTTCGCCTGGGCCACAGTAGAGATACTGCGATCCTCCAAATAGTCAATGACGCCCTTTGAATCCTCGACTCCAGCAACTCTTGCCTCATGGTCTTCCTGGATTTATCTGCCGCATTCTACACGGTCAACCATCTTGACCACCTTTATATTCTTGAACTACGCATAGGATGTGGAGGCACTGTCCTCAACTGGTTCTCCTCTTACCTATCCAACTGTTTTCAATTTGTGAAAATGGGCAACTTGTTCTTAAACCCAATCAGCATTCACCAAGGGGTCCCTCAAGATTCAATCTTCTCCCCAGACCTCTTGAACCTCTACATAGAACCACTGTGTGTGATTCTCAGAAACTCTGGGATTTTTTCCACTTCTACGCTGACGACACCCAAACAAACTTGAAAATTTCATCCCCGGAAGACATTGCCCTGGTTTCAAATACACTCTTAAAGATTCAAAACTTGATGTCCAACCACCATTTAAAACTCAACCAAACAAAAACACAATTTCTTTTGATCTCACACCCAAAAGCAAAAACTCCCGTACAAGAATGGTTAGCCCACTTTCCTGCCCTGGATGGCTGCCCCTCCATTGTCCAGAGTGCCAGATCACTCTGCATCACTCTTGATAATCATCTCAATCTTCTCAGCCACATATCAGACATGGCCAACAACTCAAAACACCAACTTAGTCAGCTTTGGGGCATCAGACAATTGATGCCAGAACAAGATCTCAGAACAGTGGAGCAGCCTTTCATTCTCTCCAGACTAGACTATGAAATTGCCCTTCTCTCAATCATTCCCAAAGTTCATCTAGGCCCACTGAGAGCAACACTACATGCTGCAGCATGCTGCGTCTTTGGTCTCAAGAAATTTGACCACATCTCTCCTGCCCTGCTAACCCTCAAATGGCTCCCTTTTGAAGCATGGGTCCAATTAAAACTCTTCTGCATTACCCTCAGAGAGATGCACTCCTCCTCACTCTTCTTTTTAAACGAGAAACCAAAATTCTCTGGTGCAAATCAGGGTTCCAAAAATGCCCCATCCCTGCTGCAGGAACTCCCCACCTGAATTTGAGAATGAAACATGAACCAGCCTTTCTCTGGTAGTGCCAGTAGAATCTGAAACCCTCTGCCTCTCTCACTCCATCTAACCATCTGCCTAGCAACCTTCACAAAGGGCCACAAGCTCCTCCTATTTAACAAAGATATTTGTTAATTTCACCCTCAACCAGACTTAGGTCCTCTCTTCACCGGGCCCTGATCTACATTCGTTATATGATCTAACCACCTAAATCAATGCTTTATCTGTGTATGTCCACTGTCAAATTGTTGTATCTGTCTCTTGAGGTAACTCCTGTACACTTCCAACGATATAAACGTTTGAGTTTAACTACTATTACTGTGACCCACTGTAACCCTTTATTCTATAAGTTGTAAAGCACTCTGATACCTTTGGGCTATGTCCATGCTATATAAAGTTGAAAATAAATACTGTAGTAATAACCTTGAATTTGACCTTTGCACTGTAGTAATACATTTTGTGAATGGGTGTTCATTAGTACTGTTGCTCTGAGTGCACATTATTGGGCTATGCATCTCTCTCTCTCTCTCTCTCTCTATATATATATATATATACATATATATATATATATATATATACATACATATACTTACCAACCAAAGGTGACAGGGACATTATAGTTAGCCTCGCATTTTAAATGTATGAAGCCATAGTTGTCTCAAGCAACTATAACTTGTGCCCTAAGGTAACTATAACTTAAGCTCTCGCCATGCACAGTTGTTTCAGAAACAATTTGACTGCAGATATTACCTTGATACTATCAAGGATGTTATTAAAGATGTCACAAGTGCTGTAATTTCAGGGGTAATTAGCAGTGCATGGCAAAGGGCGCAGGATATAGTTACTTGAGATAACTGTAAGTATAAGTGGTGATTTTTTATGGTTTGGTACATTTAAAATGTGTGCCTAAGAATAACATTCCCATAACCTTTCTTTTTTTAAGTGAATTTCTATGTATTTAAAAAATTCTATTTCCTAACTATAACGTCCCTGTAACCTTTTTTTCAGTGAATTTCTACGTTTTTTAACTCATAGTACTTTTAATCACTGCACCTTAATCTAACCACTGTCTGCGCCAGGCTGTGAGCCCAGCCCCTATAAACACCCAAACCTTGTACCATGCACGACCTTCATCCATGCCCAGCGGAGGTTTTCCATAAGACTTGGCCTGCAGTCAGATCCTGCGGCCAACCCCCCCAACCACCCAACCCTATGCTGTACACGTCCCTCCGAGATGAGGGTCTTAGTGGGTCTGTGAGTGGCTGTGTTAGTGTCTAAGTGGGTCTGTGACTGTGTGCACAAGTGTCTGATTGGGTGTCTGAGTAGGAGAAAGAGATGGAAAGAGAGAGAGAGTGACAAATAAAGTGAGAGGGAGAGAGATAGAAAGTTTTTTAGGTTTTGACATACAATATAGTTAAAATGAGATATTTCCCCACAATTTAAATAGAAAAATGTATAAAAAAAATGTAAAATCCTCTTTCATGTGACCCTTAAATTTTTTTGGTTTAAAAAAATTAAAGAGGGAAAACGAGTCCGGCTGGACTCAAGCCATCAAGGTCTGTGACCTTCACACTGAGCTTATTTTAAAAACATTTGTTTTAGCCCTTTATGGGCTCTCTAGGACCATGAGAAAGGCCTAAAGGGCTCCCCTTCAGTCCCTACATGCTTATTTATTTTAGTTTTTAACTAAATGCCCTTTATGGGCTTTCTGGGGCTCCGAGAGAAGTGCTATCAGTGCTCCATTTCCTTGCAACTGGTTCTTTCCAAGTGACAGTGGGCTTGGCAGCAGGAATGTCACAACCAATGTTCTCAATCGTGCTGGCAAGAGTTTTGTCTGACGTGGTGAAACACATGTGCAGCTACATAGCTTTCCCCCAGGTGGAAGATTAGGTCACAGTGAAGGACGGATTCTAGGCAGTGGGACTCATTCGATTGACGGAACACATGTTGCTTTAGTCCCCCGCCAGAATGAATGAATGAACAGGTGTTTCCACTCACTGAATGTGCAAATAGTATGCCTGGAGGACCAGTACATCTCCCATGTCATGCTAAGTATCCTGGGTCGGTGCATGACACCTTTGTTCTGAGGAACAGCAGCATCCCAAATGTGATGGCCCAACTACAGAGGCACAGGGTGTTGCTAATAGGTGAGCCATGGTCCCCACCTACTGTATGTTATTGCATGCCTTCAGGTGTCATCCCTAAAGCATTATGTGAGGCTAAATGTTGTCCCTCAATACTTTCAGGTAACTCTGGCTACCCAAACCTATCGTGGCTGCTGACCCCTGTGGGGAATACCAGGACAGGGTCTGAGGAATGTTATAATGAGGCACATGGGCGAACCAGAAGGATCATCAAGAGGAACTTCAGCCTCCTGAAGGCCAGGTTCAGGTGCCTCCATCTGACAGGTGGATCCCTGTGATACTTGTAGGAGGCTGGCCTGGCTTACAGTGGGTACCTTGTGGTACTTACACCTTGTGCCAGGTCCATTTATCCCTTATGAGTAGATTAGAGGTGTTCTAGCAGATTAGGCTGATAGAGGTAGCTACAGCAGAGCAGCTTAGGCTGAACTAGGAGACATGAAAAGCTCCTACTATACCACTTTTATCACTTAGTACTAGATCATAAGAAAACACAATACTCAGAGTTACTAAAAATATAGGTACATTATTTTAGTGACAATATACCAAAAGTATTTCAGAGGATATACTCCCTTAGGAGGTAAGTAAAATACACAAAATATACACACACAAACTAAAATCAGGTAAGTAACAGTTAGAAAAGTAGTGCAAACAGTGTAGAACACAATAGAATGCAATAGGGAGAAATAGGCCTAGGGGCAACACAAACTATATACTCCAAAAGTGGAATGCGAACCACAAATGGACCCCAGGCCTAGTGTAGTGTGTAGAGGGTCGCTGGGAGTGTAAGAAAAGACTAAGGGTGTCCAAGATACCCCACCCCAGGACCCTGAACAGTAGGAGTAAAGTTACCCTACTACCCCAGAAAGACAGTAAAGTCGAGATAGGGAATTCCGCAAGGACAACAACTGACTGCAAAACACTGAAGACAGATTCCTGGACCTGAGAACCTGCAAAGGAAGGGGACCAAGACCAAGAGTAACGCAAGTGTCCAGGGGGGGCAGAGGCCCACTAAACCCCGGATGAAGGTACAAAAGGGCTGCCTCTGGGTGGAAGAAGCCAAAGATTCTGCAACAACGGAAAGGGCCAGGAACTTCTCCTTTGGTCAGAAGATGTCCCACGGCGTGCTGGAGGAGGCAGAGTTGTTTCCATGCAGAAAGACTGCAAACAAGCCTTGATAGCTGCAAGAGTAGCAGTTCAGGACTTTGGGTGCTCCCAGGGTGCAGGAAGGACCAGGAGGTCTCCCCTTGGAGGAGAAGAAAGAGGTGGCGCTAAGCAATACAGAAAATACACACAAAAGCAGGCAGCACCCACAGAAGCACCTGAACAGGTGTTCAGAAGATCTGAGGATGACGGTCAACTCAGAACAACAAAAGAGGGTCCCACGATGTCGGAATCCAACTCAGCAAGTTGGGAAAATGCAGGACGAAGTGCTGGGGACCGGGGCTAGGTTGTGCACAAAGGAAGTCTTGCAAGAGTGCAAAAAAGCCCGAGCAGCTGCAGTTCATGCAGTGCACAGGATTACTGTCTGGCATGGGGAGGCAAGGACTTACCTCCACCAAATTTGGACAGATGGGCCACTGGACTGTCGGGGATACTGGGATCCAGCTCATGTGTTCCAGGGACCACGCTCGTCAAGAAGAGAGGGGACCCAGAGGACCAGTGATGCAGAAGTTTGGTGCCTGTGTTGGCAGGGGGAAGATTCCATTGACCAACAGGAGATTTCTTCTTGGCTTCTAGTGCAGGGTGAAGGCAGACAGCCCTCAGAGCATTCACCACCAGGAAACAATTCAGAAAGCCGGCAGGATGAGGCACTACAATTTTGCTGGTAGTCTTCTTGCTACTTTGTTACAGTTTTGCAGGCGTCCTGGAGCAGTCAGCGTTGATCCTTGGCAGAAGTCGAAGAGGGAAGTGCAGAGGAACTCTGGTGAGCTCTTGCATTCATTATCTGGTGGGATACCCACAGGAGAAACCCTAAATAGCCCTCAGAGGAGGATTGGCTACAGAGAAAGGTAAGCACCTATCAGGAAGGGTCTCTGATGTCACCTGCTGGCACTGACTACTCAGAGCTGTCCATTGTGTCCTCACACCTCTGCATCCAAGATGGCAGAGGTCTGGGACACACTGGAGGAGCTCTGGGCACCTCCCCTGGGAGGTGCTGGTCAGGGGAGTGGCCACTCCCCTTTCCTTTGTCCAGTTTCGTGCCAGAGCAGGGCTGGGGGATCCCTGAACCAGTGTAGACTGGCTTATGCAAGGAGGACACCATCTGTGCCCTTCAAAGCATTTCTAGAGGCCAGGAGAGGCTACCCCTCCCAGGCCCTTCACACCTATTTCCAAAGGGAGAGGGTGTAACATCCTCTCTCAGAGAAAATCCTTTGTTCTGCATTCCTGGGACTGGGCTGCCCAGGCCCCAGGGGGGCAGAAACCTGTCTGAGGGGCTGGCAGCAGCGGTAGCTGTAGAGAAAACCACTGGAAGTTAGTTTGGCAGTACCCGGGCTCTATGCTGGAGACCCGGGATGCATGGAATTGTCCCCCCCAATACCAGAATGGTATTGGGGTGAAAATTCCATGATCCTAGACATGTTACATGGCCATGTTCGGAGTTACCATGGTGACGCTACATATAGGTATGGACCTATATCTAGTGCATGTGTGTAATGGTGTCCCCACACTCACAAAGTCCGGGGAAATTGCCCTGAACAATGTGGGTGCACCTTGGCTAGTGCCACGGTGCCCTCACACTAAGTAACTTTGCACCTAACCTTCACTAAGTGAGGATTAGACATATAGGTGACTTATAAGTTACTTAAGTGCAGTGGAAAATGGCTGTGAAATAACGTGGACGTTATTTCACTCAGGCTGCAGTGGCAGTCCTGTGTAAGAATTGTCTGAGCTCCCCATGGAGGGCAAAAGAAATGCTGCAGCCCATAGGGATCTCCTGGAACCCCAATACCATGGGTACCTAGGTACCACATACTAGGGAATTATAAGGGGTGTTCCATTGTGCCAATCAGAATTGGTAAAATTAGTCACTAGCCTGCAGTGACAATTTTAAAAGCAGAGGGAGCATAAACACTGAGGTTCTGGTTAGCAGAGCCTCAGTGATACAGTTAGGCACCACACAAGGAACACATACAGGGCATACTTTATGAGCACTGGGGTCCTAGCTAGCAGGATCCCAGTGACACATAGGCAAAAACAAACATACATACAGTAAAAATGGGGTTACATGCCAGGCAATATGGTTCTTTCCTACACTACTCAACCGGGAAGGTCTGCCACATAGTAGTGGCATGCTGCATGTTGCACAACCTGGCTTTCAGACAGCATGTATCCTTTCTGCAGGAGGAAGAGACTGGATATTCCCCTGTGGCAGCAGTAGGCCCCGAGGGCAGTGAGGATGAAGAGGCTGAGGATGAAGATGTGGACAACAGAACATCAGTTATCCATCAATACTTCCAATGACACACAGGTAAGTCAGTGCAACTGACCATTCCTCTGACATTGATTGAAAATTGATATATTCAGTGTGGCTGTAGCATGATGGCATTAACTTGCTTTGCATCTCAACTTGTTGTCACCTATGGCTTCTTATTTTACAGATGTTGGTGATATAACTACTGTGTACTGATGTGTTGACTACGGACAGCTACAGATCATTATTTCTATGCTCTCACAGTGCTCAGATCATTTGTACTAGATGTGGCTATTTACATAAATGCACATTTTCAAAACATAAAATATTAGTTGTCAAGTTGTATTCAAGGGTGTAGCGCTATGAAATTGAGGGAAAAGTGCAATGGAATAGGGTGATGATGGAGGGAGGTCCAGGGTTTTGTTTCAGTCTGTTTGTAGCACAGGTCCAGTTCCCAAGGGGCCATAAGAAGGGGAGCAAAGGCAGTTCAAAGTGGACAAGATGACTGTGTGGGACACAAGGGGGACAATCAGGAGAGTCTAATTTCCTGGTGGTGGACTTGACAGGTGTCTGTGGCATCTGTATGGGTTGCAGGGAACATTTGCACAGTGGTTCACCTTCTGCAGGGGGAGGGGTGCCGGTGGCCCTTGGGTCCTGTGGAGGGGCCTCCTGCCCACTAGCTGCAGCAGAGGTGGAGGTTAGGTCAATGGACTGGCTGGTGGTAGGGACCCGCTGCTGTTCTGTTGCCTCCCTCATGATGTTGGCCATGTCTGCCAGCACCCCTGCTATGGAAATCAAGGTGGTGTTAATGGCCTGCAAATCCTCCTTGATCCCCTGATGCTGTCCCTCCTGCAGCCACCTGTTCTCATGCACATTGTCAATGATCTGGCCCACTGTGTCCTGAAATGTTGGTAGGCTCCCAGGATCTCAGAGTGTGCCTTCTGGAGAGTTAGGTCCCTGAGCCTGTCCTCCCCCTGGTGCACAGCAGTCCTCTCAGTGTCCCTGTTGGCCTGTCCCTCTGTTCACTGAACGGTGTGCCCACTGCCACTGACCCCAGGTCCCTAATTGTCTTGGGTATGAGGTGTGGCCGGGGATCCTGTATAGGGGGCACTCTGCTGATTGATGTGTTCTGGGGACAGAGGTGTGGGGATGTTGGGTGGGTGCTGTGGTGTTGGATACTGATGGGGGAGGCTCTGAGGTTGACTGTAAGTGGGCTTGGGTGACCGACTGTCCAGTGGTCCCTGATGGGCCAGACTCTTGGTCCAGATCCTGAAGTCCAGAGTTACTGTCATCACTGGGGGCATTTTCTGTTGGGAGACTGGATAGTTGTGGCACCTCCTCTCCGCTGACATTGGTTGGGGCACCTCTGGGGATGTAAGTGATATATTATTCTTCATGTCTGTGACATATTGTACATCCCGGGTTTCCCCTCTATCGTTGGTGTTGCCCTGACACCATTTGCTTGTGTATGGTGATGGATTGTGTCATTATTAGTTTCCCTATGTTGTGCATGATTTGTTGATGGGTGTCCATGCAGGGCTGGGAGGGGTGTCCATGCATTGGTATGGCATGCAAGATTTGGCATTGGGGTTAGTCATCTACGTTGGTGCAGTGTGTGGGGTAGAGTGGAGTATTGGGAGTGAGGGGGTGTGATGGCATGCAGGTATTGGGGGTGATAAGTGTTAAATGTTGACTTACTAGTGTCCAGTCCTCTGGCTACTCCAGCGAGTCCCTCAGGATGCAGTAATGCCAAGACTTTCTCCTCTCATGCTGTGAGCTATGGGGGAGGAGGTGGGGGTCCACTGCCAGTCCTCTGTATGGCCAGCTGGTGCCTTGCTGCCACGGAACGTACCTTCCCCCGTAGGTCGTTCCACCTCTTCCTGATGTCGTCCATTGTTCTTGGGTGCTGCCCCACGGCGTTCACCCTGTCCACGATTCCCCACCATAGCTCCATCGTCCTTGCAATGGATATCTGCTCTACCTGTGCTCCAATCAGCTGTGGCTCTACCATTACAATTTCCTCCACCATAACCCTTAACTCCTCATCAGTGAAATTGTGTGGTGTGTGTTGCTAAAAAATGTTGAGTAATGTGGTGGTGGGTGTGATATGGGGTGCGTGAGGGATGTATGTGGTGTGTGTGTCTAGTTGTGTCTGTGCTGTTTGTGTCAATCTCATGGCAGTAATTGTTGTTCGTAAAGTGTTGTGGGTAATGTGGGTGTGTGTTTTATGGTGCTGTGGGTGGGTGTGGTGTGTGTTTGAGTGTCAGGCGTGTGTTTTTAGTATTGGCCAATATTGTGTTGTTTTGTATGTGGGTGGCCATTCAGAGCGCAGCAGTATATACCACCAACGGTGTACCGCCTTTGAATGTCCACCGTGGTGATTCGTGGGTCATAATGTGGTGGGCATTATTTTGTTGGGATAATGGTATAGGTGTTGGTACTACCACTTTAGCACTGACCTTTGGGCTAGCAGATTTGTGTATGTGGCTGTATTCTGTCAGATTGGGGTGTGTGTGTGTCATGATATTGATATTCCCCACCGTGGCAGTATGTTGGCGGCCGTCACTGCGGTGGGAACCGGAATTTACCGCCAATGTCATAATGAGGGCCAAAGTGTGTAAAGCATTCAAGTATCACAAAACAGAATAAAATTAAACACAGGAAATGGTTTAAAAATCCAACACCAATTTATAACAATAGGAAATATTTTCATCTTTAATTTGACACTGAAATGAATAAAATCGAATAATGGTAACCGGAGATATGAATTTTTAAAGAATTAAGCCCTCATTATGACTTCAGCGGTCTACAACCTAAATTGCTGAAGTCCTGCCAGCCACAAGACCGCCAGGGATGGCGGTCACCCGACCTCTATATTCTGATTGCTGGCGGCTCTCTTCCAGAATTTGGCTGGAGAGCCGTCAGCAGCCATTCTGGTGGTCGGTGGTGCAGTGGGGGCTGCTCCGCTTGCACCGCCTTGTCCTCACAACACCGCCACGCCACAAGTTGGTAATAGGCGTGGCAGTCTTGTGGTGATGGGGCAGTGCCAGTGGAACAGGCCCCATGGATCCCATCCACTCCCGGAATTCCACTGTGTAAAGGTAAGTGCCTGTCCGGTAGGGGAGGGAAGTGATGAATGGTGTGTGTGTGTGTGCATGGGGGTGTGCTTTGTTTTATTGGAGGGGGTGAGGTTTGTGTGCATGTATGTGTGTGATTGTGAGTGTGTGAGTGTGTGAATGGATGCAGGGGTGGTGGGGGTGTGTGCAAGTGTATGTGTGTGTCTGTATGAGTGCGTGAAAGTGTGACTGCATGTGTGTGTGTTTGGATAGGATGAGGGGTCTCTAGGGGATGAGGGGGGTCCGGGGCAGTGTGGGGTGGCAGGGGGGAGTTGCATACTGGTGACAGGAATGTAGATTCCTGCTGCCAGTATCCTTTCCGCCAGGGATTTCTTGGAGGCTCCAAATGCCATTGGCAGTCTATGTTGGACCGCCAGGGTGATTGTGGTCCACCTTCGCCCCAGCAATCCGACCACCCTGATGGTACAGGAGGTGAACTGGCTGCTTCGTAGCCTGTTCATGGCCATAGTCATAATCTGGCAGTCCAGCATTGCCACGCCATCGGCGGTGTTACCGCCACCACCAGCGTGGCAGAGCTGGACCACCAATGTTGTAATGAGAGACTTAGGGCCTGATTACAACTTTTGAGGAGGGTGTTAATCCGTCCTAAATGTGACGGATATACCACCAGCCGTATTACGAGTTCCATAGGATATAATGGATTTGTAATACGGCTGGATTACCACCTTCCTCCAAAGTTGTAATCAGGCCCTTAATGTTTTTTAGTGCTTAGAAACTAAAATCATCACTCAGGATTTCTGGTCGCACCTCGACTGGGGCAAAGTCAAAGTTTTAGGCTGCCCACGATGGAGCCTTGCTCAGCTTCAGCAAGCAGGATACCTCGGTTAAAAGTTTACCTTCGGACTTAGGCCCATATTTATACATTTTTAGCACTGCATTTGCGCCACTTTTTGACGCAAAAGTAGCGCAAACTTACAAAATACAAAAGTATTTTGTAAGTTTGCGCCACTTTTGCGTCAAAAAACGGCACAAATATGGCACTAAAAAAGTATAAATATAGGCATTAGTTTTTTTCTTGAGGATTTTCTTCAACGGGATAAAGTCACCAATCCGATCCAATTTCCCTGGAGCCCTCTTTGGATATGGGTCCCAGAAGACCTCAGCGAGGAATTCTACATTTGAAATTAGATAATTTTTCAAAACAAAAATCTTCATCCGGGCCAAAGCTGAATCTTGGTCAGACGTCCTCTTGAGCCATCCTCAGAAATGTTGCACGGGAAGTCCCCATCAACTTTTTACCTTCGGGCTTAGTCACTTTTTGGGAGCTTTTTTTCTCCAATGTTAGCAGGATGAATCTACAAGTCAGGCCTGGTTGTGGTCGAAGTAAGCCGGCTTGAATCTCAACTGCGGGTCGATCCCTTTATGGAGCTATTTAGCAAAAGCTCTCCACTCTTCTCCAAACTTCTGGATCTTCTTTCAGAAGGTCTTTGAACATCCTTTAGGAGTCCACAGCTCACCCCAAGGTTCCAGAAGCTCTGAGATGCTCCTTGAGGGCTAGGACTCCAACTGGATCAAACTCCATTGTGACCACTGGACTGTGGTCAGCTTGTCAGTTTCTTTTGGATTTGATGCAGGGGACTCTGCTTTGCTAGTTTTTACATGTAGCCAGCAGGGAGTTCCTTCTTGAACAAGTCGTAGAAGGGCACTACAGAGCTAAAGCTGGCAACTTACAGGTCAAGTTTTAAAACTCTTTACCTGAAATAGTTATATTAAATCCAACAGTGGCAAGTTGTGGGATTTTTTATAACAATACAATTAATTTGATACCAAACTCAAAGTATCTGGCTCTGATGGGGACTTTATTGATTAAAATAAAGTCTCGCCATTTTGGCCGATGGAGCCCATTCACTACAATGAGGGAAATACAAATTTGGCTAATCTACCTCACCAGTGCTTTTAAAACAACTTATAAGGTTCCTGCTTATAGTTACATGGCAGCCGACCCTAGAGGCACTTAGGGCACACCTTAGGGGTGACATATGTAAAAAATAAGGTAGTATAAGTCTTTGGAAGTACTTTTAATTCCAAACTCGAATTTGCATATAACTTTAGTTTAAAAGCAGCCAGCAAGGCAGGCCTGCCTTTAAAATGACACTAGGAACCTCAACAGTGCTTCCAGTGGGTGCACTACCTATGCTGGCGTCCTTAAAACTACATGCCCTACCATATACTAGGGACTTATATGTAGTTTGATACTGCCAAATATAATTAGCCTAATTTAAATATCCACTTTACACGGAGCGCTGGCCCTGGGACTAGTAAGCAGTACCCAGGGCACAGCCAAGAGTCAGTAACCACCAGTATCTGTCCAAAAACATTTGGGGTTGACCAGGACAAGAAGGAGGACTTTCCTACAATTACCATTTCCTTTGTTGTTTGAAACTCACACATTCTGGCTTACCATTTGTGGCTTTATTTGTTTTATGCTCTACAGGTTCAGTTTGTCCCTCCTGTTGCCTAAACTGTGTTTTCTGTATCCTTCCACAAACTTACTTTCTGTTAACAGGCTTCTAAATCTTGCTCTTATCTTATCATATTTGCTGTGCGTTCAAAGGTCAAATATTGGGAGCTGTCTTCCAAGGGCTTTATTTGCTTTTCTTTCTCTCACTTCAAAGTGTGAGGATTTATTTGACAACCTTGCTGTATACTGGGGGTAGGAAAGAGTTTTCCTCTAGCACATGATTACATTTAAATAAACGGTGTAAGTATTTCACAATATATCAGAATTATGAACGCTCAAATGAAGGATAAATGTTGTTATTTTTTAAGTGTGTTGGAAACAAATACTTTAATGTGATCCAAACAAATCATTTAAGTAGGTGATGCAATTTTCGCACATTTCCGTCTGTGCACTGTATAGGTTTATTAGTAAAACTGTATGCAAGTGCAAATGTAATGGTCATTTCAATTGAAAATGTGTTGTCTGTAATGGCAGTATGCTACCAAACCATGAATACTGCACTCTACACCACTCCACTCTACTCTCTACTACTCCACACCACTGCACTCTACTCTATACCACTCCACTATACACCACTTCACGATACACTTCTGTACTCTACCCTGTACCACTCTACTCTAAGCCAATGCACTCTTCACCACTATACTTTATACCACTGCACTTTTCACCGCTGCACTCAAAAACACTCCAGTCTAGGCCACACCAATCTATTCTGTACAACTTCACTCTATGCCACTGTATTCTGCACTACTCTGCAACACTGCACTCTACACCACTGCACTCTATGCCAATACAATCTATTTCAATGCACTTTATTATGTAACTCTCAACGCTATGCCCCTGCACTCTACACCAATCCACTGTATACCACCCTAATCTACTGTGCACTACAGCACTCCAGGCCACTGCACTCTATACCACTCTACTCTATGCCACTCTCTACAACTGCACTCTTCTCTGCACCACTCCACTCTATGCCACTTCGTTTTACTCTTAAACAATCTACTCTATGCCCCTGCACTTTACGCCACTCTGTTCCGATGTGCACTGCTCGACTCTATGCCACTGCATTCTAGACCACGCTACTCTTAACCACTGCACTCTAGACCAGTGGTCTCCAACCTTTTGACTCCTAAGGGCCCCCACTGAATCACTACTTGATGCCTGGGACGCCCAAGCAATTTGTATGATTTAAATTTTAAACGTTAAAACAGTAATTAACAAAAAATACACAAACAAGTACACACCAAACAAATACTTAAATAATAAAGATATTATTATTTTATATTGAAAAAATATCCAAAAATCAAATAATGGGAAGGTTGGTGCTGCATGTCGGTGACTAACTTTTTAATGTTCAGTTTTGTTTCAGAAAGCTAAATCCTCAGGCCAGATTCAACGCTTCCCAAGTGATATCTGTTCTCATTTTTTAGGAACATAAGATCTGAGAAAGCTTTTTCAGATACATAAGAGGTAGGGAAAGGAAGTAAAATGATAAGGGCTGCTTATCTTTCCATAGCCTCCCTGTCACATGTAATGTATTTGTTTTACAGCGCCTCTCATATCAATGAAGGGTGTCAGAGCACTTTATAGGGGTCTACAAGGTGTAGGATTTACATGTCATCCACACTTTTAGACATTTTCTAAGATAGCTTGGTGTGGAGAAGCACAAATGCACGATTAAGAACATGACACAGCGGTTAGTGTTGACTGTAATAATAAGAATGCCTTTCTACGCATGCAAAGCTTTTTTAGCAGTGTAAAGATGATGAAAGACTGGGGAAAAAAGCATAACTTTCTAATTGATGCCATTCTGTTTGCATGCAGCTCTTTCATGAGATTACAATTGTAATGATGAACTTCACGGTAACAAAAGACTCTCTGTGACAAAAGCAGTAACCCACTGTGCTATATACATAAAATACTGTTCTTTGCATGATACACTTTCTCTGCAGCAGGCATATTAACCACCTGCACTACCTTAGATGAGTCAAAACTGCCACTATACCCAGCTCTGATCTCTCTCTAGAAGGTATATTAATCACCAGAGTTACCTTGCCATTTTTTTTTTTGCCCGGAAGCTGCTGGATGTACAAGGAACTTTGCAGTGCTTTTAAAACTACTGCACAAAGGAAGCAATACATATAAAACACACATGTGTTTCTGTCTGAGGCACCAGCTGGAGAAGTGCCTTCCTACTGGCCCAGGCCTGCGGACCCCCTGGGAATGTGTCACAGACACCTGGGGGCAGGGGACCACAGGTTGGGAACCACTGCTCCACACCAATGCACTCTACACAACTGTACTCTACTCAGGACCACTGTAGAAATATTGCATCTGCAGTTATGTTCACTGATTTTGACACCTTTATATTTCTAAGTGACTCACAGGAGCACATGAATAATAAAAGCAAAAGCTACAGGGTTGGATTTACTACATGTAATGTGGTGCATAAATTGTATGCTTGCAGGTCACTCATGCATAGAGCTCCTATCTACTCAAGTGTTAACAAGAAAGTAATCATAAACAGACCACAGAGACTTCACCTTCATTGATATGCATACGTAATGCAACAGCAGTCCTTATTAAAAACATCTTTAGGTTGAAAGAGGGGTGTGAACACTATGGTGGATGGCAGATTGATTTCAGTACTGGCTGACACATGACAGCTGCATATCAGAACACTGATGCTCTGATGCTGAAGTGGATTTAAACATGAGCCCTCAAAACTAGAGTCCAGGAATTCACCAGCCTTAAATCCATAATCATATTTATCTTTGTCTACATTTTAAATATCAAACTAACTACATATTTTGCTCCTGTGTTATTAACTACCCACATGAATGCATGATCATTGGTGCAAACATATAAAGTATAATCTTTGTTTGACTACTCTGAAGCCCCACTGACTCATGAACACACAGCTGTAAAATTGGAGTGACACACACATCTCCAAAGCCATATTAATCATTCTGGCTCCCACACACATATCCAATGCCATATCACACACATACAGTCACTCACTCTCTAACAATTCCACACACACAAGAGCAATCTAAAACCAGCTTTGGCAAAGCAAATAAATCTCGCCTATGTGAGAGCTATTGGCTTTGCTAATGTCTGTTAGCCATGTGGTACAGCAGCATGGTTGATGTTCAGCATTACTAAAAGTTAGTGTTGCATTGAGTAGAGTAGTGTATAGTAGAGAGGTAAAGAGGAGAGTGGCAAAGAAAAGAGTAGACTACAGTAGCATTGAGTAGTGAGGTAGAGAGTAGTGTGGAGTACCGTAAAGTGGAGTAGCATTGAGTAGTGTAAAGTGAAGTGACATATGTTAGAGTGGCATATACTGGAGTGAAGTGGTATTTAGTAGAGTGACGTACAGTACAATGGCATAGATTAGAGAAGAGAAGTAAAGACTGGAGCGGCATAGTATGGAGTGGCATAGAGTAGAGTAGCGTAAATTGGAGTTGTGTAAAGTAGAGTGTCAGAGAGTAGAGGGGGTAGAATAAAATGGAGTAGTGTAGATTTGAGTGAAGTACAGTGGAGTGGCATAGACTAGAATGGTTTAGAGTGGTATAGAGTGACATAATGTAGGGTGGTGTGGGGTGGCATAGAGTGCCAAAAAGTGGGACTGTGTGGAAGTGGAGTGATGTAGAGTGGATTGGCATAGAGTGGAGAGGAGTGGAGTGTCATGGAGTGACATATAATAGAGTGGCTAAGCGTAGAGCAGAGTAGAGTGAAGTGGCATAGAGTGGATATATGTGGAGTGGGGTAGAGTGGTGTTCGGGAGAGTGTCTTAGAGTACAGTGGTGTAGAGTGGAGTGGCGTACAGTGGAGTGGTAGAGAGTGCTGTATAGTTGAGTGGCATAATCTTGAGTGGCATAGAGTAGAGTGGTGTTTAGTAGAGTGAGAGGCTGGGGTAGAGTGGAGGAAAGGGATGTGGAGTAGAGTGGCATAAGTTGGAGTGGCATAGAGTGGAGTGGTGTAGAGTGATATGGCATAGAGTGAAGTGGAGTGGCATAGAGTGGCTTAGAGGGGAGTGCTGTAGTGTTGCATTGTGTGGAGTGGAATGGAGTGGTGTAAAGTGGAGTGAAGTATGCTAGAGTAGTGTGGCCTAGAGAAGAGTGGCATGGAGTAGAATAGCATTGATTAGAGTGGCACTGAGTAGTGTGGAGAGGAGAATAGCAGAGTATAGTGGCATGGGTGGAGTGGAGTGGTTTAGAGTAGAGTGGTGTAGGGTAGATAGATGTACAGTGGTGTAGAGTAGAGTGGCTTGGAGATGAATTGTGTGGAGTGGTATAGAATAGAGTGGAATGGAGGAAAGTGGCATGGAGTAGAGTGAGGTGGAGTGGAGCAGTGTATAGTGGATTGTGGTAGAGTGGAGTGATGCAGAGTACAGTGAAATAGAATAGAGTGGTATAGAGTGGGGTAGAGTAATGTTGTGTGACTGATAGTGGAGTGGTATAGTGTGGCATAGATTGGAATAACACTGAACAAAGTGGCGTAGAATAGAGTGGCATTGAAAAAGAGTGGTATAGTGTGGGCGACAGAGTGGAGTTAAGGGGCATGAAGCATAGCAGTGTAGAGTGGAGTGACGCAGAGTGGTGTGGGATAGAGTGGCACAGTATATAGTGGTGTAGAGTAGAGTGGATTAGAGTGTTGAAGTATACATTGCCATAGAGTTTTAATTTTATTCATGTTTTTTTTTTTATGTTTGGAGAGCGACCCCTTGGACAAGGGTCGCTCCCAGGGAGGGCAAATTATTATTAGGCTATTTCTGCCTCCCCGGGGGCAGATCGGCCTTGCGATCTGCCCCCAGGGGGGAGCAGAAACCACTAGATTATTGATTTATTTTTGCAAGGTAAGGGCCATTCCCAAGGGGGCAAATTATTTTTAGGCCATTTCTGCTCCCCCATGGGCAGATCGGCCTAAAATTATTAGGCCGGTCTCCCCCCGGGGCTAGAAAACCACTAGACACCAGGGATAATTTCTTTTTGTTTATTTTTATTTTTTGATGTTTGGGGAGCGACCCCTTAGGCAAGGGTCACTCTCGGGGGGGGGAATTATTATTAGGCCTTTTCTGCCCCCCCCCAGAGGGGCCGAAACCACTAGACACCAGGGATTATTGATTTTTTCATACTTGTGCATAAGGGGAGCGGCCCCTTGGGCAGGAGCTACTCCCCAGGGGGCAAATTATTTTTAGGCCATTTCTGCCCCCTAATATAATTGGGCAGATCAGCCCCCGGGAGGCAGAAACCACAAGACACCAGGGATTTTTTTTTTTTTTTTATACTAACGCATAAGGGGAGCGGCCCCTTTGGCAAGGGCCACTCCCCAGGGTGGGCAAAATATTTGTAGGCCTTTTCTGCCCCCCCTGGAGGCAGATCAGCCTAATATAATTAGGTGGATCTGCCCCTAGGGAGGGCAGAAACCTCTAGGCACCAGGGATATATATATTTTTATTTACTTAATATTTTTATGTATGCAGAGCAACCCCTTAGACAAGGGTCGCTTCCCTGGGGGGCAAATTGTATTTAGGCCATTTCTGCCCCCCTGGAGGGCAGATCGGCCTATTTTTGTTAGGCCAATCTACACCCAAAGGGAGCAGAAACCTCTAGACACCATGGATTGGTGTGTGTGTATGTGTGTGTTTTGTTTTGGTGGGGCAGCCCCTTCAGCAAGGGTCGTTCCCCATGTGGGCACATTACTGTTGGCCATTACTGCCCCCCTTGGGGGCAGATTGGCCTATTTTTGGAAGGCCCATCTGCCACCAAGGAGGACAGAAAGCCCACCAGCGACCAGGGAAGATTTTTTTTTCAAAATAAGAGGTTGGTGGTATGGCCATACCCCCACCCCAAATAAATGGGGCCAAAGTTGTTCTGCCCACCAGTGGGAAGATTGGGCAATTACCCCCAATCCACACCCCGGGGGACAGAAAGTCTCCTAGATGCCAGGGAATAAAAAAATTAAAGAAAATAGTGTGGTGGTGGTTACCAACCAGTATGGGCCTGGTTATGCTCCTGTCCAAACTGAAGGGGCTAACAGTCTTTCAGCTCTCCCCCGCACACTAAAACATCTTATCCCATGGCAAGAAAGAGGACATTTGATTCTTTATTTTTTTATTTTTTTACTTTTGGGCCATGAGAGCTTGGTAACTCTCAAAATCGTCCCACTTGGAATGGTGAGGGCCGCACTTTTTCTTACTTTGGGAGGCTGCCATGTAGAAAAATCTAGACACATCTGAAAACTAAACATCTAGTTGATTGCAGGGTGGTGTGCTTCACATGCACCCCGCACCATTTCCTTACCCTCAATGCCCTGCAAACCTGCAACTTTGCTGGAAAGCACACTTTTTCCCACATTTTTGTGATGGAACCTTCCGGAATCTGCAGGAATCCACAAAATTTCTACCACCCAGCATTGTCTCATCTACACCGATAAAATTTCTGCTGCACTTGTCAGCCTAAAAATGATTTTTCACGAACTGCCCTTTTGGACCCACTTTGGTTCCCCCTCAATCTCGACGTGTTTTGGCTCTTCCCTGTCACAAACACTTAGCCCACCTACACAAGTCAGGTATCATTTTTACCGGGAGATGGAGGGGAAAGTTGGGTGGTAGGAAATTTGTCCCGGTGCAGTGATCCCACAGAAATGTGGGAAAAATTAGATTTTTTTAGCTAAATTTGAGGTTTGCTGAGGATTCTGGGTAAGAAAACATTGGGGGATCCACGCTAGTCACACCTCCCTTGACTCCTTCGGTTGTCTAGTTTTCAGAAATGTCTGCCTTTGGTAGGTTTCCCTAGATGGCTGCCGAGGCCAGGACCAAAAACGCAGGTGCCCCCGCAAAAACAGGTAGTTTTCTTTTCGATAATGTTTATGTGTCCAGATAGTGTTTTGGGGCGTTTCCTGTTGCGAGCACAAGGCCTACACACACACAAGTGAGGTACCATTTTTATCAGGAGATTTTGGGTAATGCTGGGTGGAAGGAACTTTGTGGTTCCTCTCAAATTCGAGAACTTTCTGTCACCGAAATGTGAGGAAAAAGTATTTTATTTTGACAAATTTTGAGGTTTGCAAAGGATTCTGGGTAACAGAACCTGGAGAGAGAGCCCCACAAGTCACCCCATCTTAGATTCCCCTAGGTCTTTAGTTTTCAAAAATGCACAGGTTTGGTAGGTTTACCTAGGTGGTGGCTGAGCTAGAGGCCAAAATCCACAGGTAGGCACTTTGCAAAAAAAAAAAAAAAAACTGTTTTCTTTGAGAAAATGTGATGTGTCAACTTTGTGTTTTGGGGCATTTCCTGTTGCGGGCATAAGGCCTACCCACACAAGTGAGGTACAAGTGAGGTACCATTTTTATCGGGAGACTTGGTGGAACGCTGTGTGGAAGAAAATTTGTGGCTCCTCTCAGATTCCAGAACTTTCTGTCACCGAAATGAGAGGAAAAAATATTATTTTAGACAAATTGTGAGGTTTGCGAAGGATTCTGGGTAACAGAACCCGGTGAAAGCCCCACAAGTCACCACATCTTGGATTCCCCTAGGTTTCTAGTTTTCAAAAATGTGCAGGTTTGGTAGGTTTCTCTAGGTGGCGGCTGAGCTAGAGGCCAAAATCCACAGGTAGGCACTTTGCAAAAAAAACCTCTGTTTTCTTTGAGAAAATGTGATGTGTCCACTTTGTGTTTTGGGGCATTTTCTGTTGCGGGCACTAGGCCTACCCACACAAGTGAAATACCATTTTTATCAGGAGACTTGGTGGAATGCTGGGTGGAAGGAAATTTGTGGCTCCTCTCAGATTACAGAACTTTCTGTCACTCAAATTTGAAGAAAAAGTATTTTTTTTAGCCAAATTTTGAGGTTTGCAAAGGATTCTGGGTAACAGAACCTGGTGAGAGCCCCACAAGTCACCCCATCTTGGATTCCCCTAGGTCTCTAGTTTTAAAAAATGCACAGGTTTGGTAGGTTTCCCTAGGTGGTGGCTGAGCTAGAGGCCAAAATCCACAGGTAGGCACTTTGCAAAAAAAAAAAATAATGTTTTCTTTCAGAAAATGTGATGTGTCCACTTTGTGTTTTGGGGCATTTCCTGTTGAGGGCACTAGGCCTACCCACACAAGTGAGGTACAAATGAGGTACCATTTTTATCGGGAGACTTGGTGGAACGCTGTGTGGAAGAAAATTTGTGGCTCCTCTCAGATTCCAGAACTTTCTGTCAGCGAAATGTGAGGAAAAAATATTATTTTAGCCAAATTGTGAGGTTTGCGAAGGATTCTGGGTAACAGAACCTGGTGAGAGCCCCACAAGTCACCCCATCTTGGATTCCCCTAGGTCTTTAGCTTTAAAAAATGTGCAGGTTTGGTAGGTTTCCCTAGGTGGCGGTTGAGCTAGAGGCCAAAATCCACACGTAGGCACTTTGCAAAAAACACCTCTGTTTTCTTTGAGAAAATGTGATGTGTCCACTTTGTGTTTTGGGGCATTTCCTGTTGCGGGCACTAGGCCTACCCACACAAGTGAGGTACCATTTTTATTGGGAGACTCGGTGGAACGCTGGGTGGAAGGAAATTTGTGGCTCCTCTCAGATTACAGAACTTTCTGTCACCGAAATTGGAGGAAAAAGTCTTTTTTCTTTAGCCAAATTTTGAGATTTGCAAAGGATTCTGGGTAACAGAACCTGGTGAGAGCCCCGCAAGTCACCCCATCTTGGATTTCCCTAGGTCTCTAGTTTTAAAAAAATGCACAGGTTTGGTAGCTTTCCCTAGGTGGCGGCTGAGCTAGAGGCCAAAATCCACAGGCAGGCACTTTGCAAAAAACACCTCTGTTTTCTTTGAGAAAATGTGATGTGTCCACGTTGTGTTTTGGGGCATTTGCTGTCGTGGCCAGTAGGCCTACCCACACAAGTGAGGTACCATTTCTATCAGGAGACTTAGGGGAATGCTGGGTGGAAGGAAATTTGTGGATCCTCTCAGATTCCAGAACTTTCTGTCACCGAAATTTGAGGAAAAAGTATTTTTTTAGCCAAATTTGAGGTTTCCAAAGGATTCTGGGTAACAGAACCTGGTGGGAACCCCACAAGTCACCCCATCTTTAATTCCCCTAGGTCTCTAGTTTTCAATAATGCACAGGTTTGGTAGGTTTCCCTAGGTGCCGGCTGAGCTAGAGGCCAAAATCCACACTTTGCAAAAAACACCTCTGTTTTCTTTGGGAAAATGTGAGGTGTCTACGTTGTGTTTTGGGGCATTTCACACAAGTGAGGTACTATTTTTATCAGGAGACTTGGCGGAACATAGAATAGCAAAACAAGTGTTATTGCTCCTTGTCTTTCTCTACATTTTTTCCTTCCAAATATAAGACAGTGTGTAAAAAAGACGTCTATTTGAGAAATGCCCTGTAATTCACATGCTAGAATGTGCACCCCATAATTCGGAGATGTGCAAATAACCACTGCTTCTCAACACCTTATGTTCTGCCATTTTGAAAAAACAAAGGTTTTCTTGATACCTGTTTTTCACTTTTTATATTTCAGCAAATTAATTGCTGTATACCCGGTATAAAATGAAAACCCACTGCAAGGTGCAGCTCATTTATTGGCTCTGAGTACCTAGGATTCTTGATGAACCTACAAGCCCTATATATTCCCACAAACAGAAGAGTCCAGCAGACATAACGAAATATTGGTTTAAAAAATCCGACATTGCAGGAAAAAGTTACAGAATAAAACGTAGTGAAAAATGGCTGCTTTTTATCTCAATTTCAATATGTTTTTAATTCAGTTGTTATTTTCTGTAGGAAACCCTTGTAGTATCTACACAAATTACCCATTACTGAATTCATAAGTTTGTCTGCTTTTCAGAAATGTTTAGATTTCTGGGATCCAGCATTGGTTTCACACCCATTTCTGCCACTGACTGGAAGGAGGCTGAAAGCACATTTTTTTTTACAAATGGGGTATGTCCCAGTAAAATGCCAAAATTGTGTTGAAAAATTGGGTTTTCTGATTCAAGTCTGCCTGTTCCTGAAAGCCGGGAGCCTGGTGATTTTAGCACTGCAAACCCTTTGTTGATGCCAATTTCAGGGAAAACACCACAAGCCTTCTTCTGCAGCACTTTTTTCCCATATTTGTTTTTAAAAATGACATTTTCACAGTATTTTGGCTAATTTCTTGGTCTCCTTCAGGGGAACCCACAAAGTCTGGATACCTAGTATGTTGGAAAAACAGGACGCAAATTTGACGTGGGTAGCTTATGTGGACAAAAGTTATGAGGGCCTAAGCGGGCCCTGCTCCAAATAGCCCAAAAAATACCTGCCACCTGAGTGGGAAAAGGCCTGGCAGCGAAGGGGTTAAAAGTAAGACATGTAGAAATATAATATTAAACATGTTAGAAATGGGGTCTTTGGTAGGCAGTCAGGTTACCCCCTGTCCAAGCAAGGACCCTCACTCTAGTCAGGGTAAAGGAGAATCACCATCAGTTAACCCCCACCCACCCCCTTGGTAGGTTGGCACAATCAGGCAGGCTTAACTTCAGAGTATAGGTGTAAAGTATTTGTATCAACACACACAGTAACAATAGCAACTATTTATCTAAACAAAACAAGACCAAAATGACAGAAATCCAACATACACAAGTCAAGTTATTCATTTAATAGCAAAAAGAGTCTTAAATCCTTCAGTAAACAGTAGAAACACTGTTAGAGTTGAAAAGTACCTGGGTAGTGTCAAAATAACATGCACTGGTGAGTGTGTGTCGAAAAAGGTTAGCGATGTGTTGATTTCTCACCTGCAAGCAAGACTGTGCGTCGTTTCTCCTTCTCCGGTCAGGTCGGCGTGCATCGTTTTTACTCTCTGCAGGAGAGCGATGCGTCAATCCGGGCAAGCACTCGGGTCCGAGCAGGTGTTGCATCGTTTTTCCGCACCCAGCAAGGTTTGCGTCGAAAACCCTGCCGCATGGAATCAGCAAAACTGCGCAATGTTGTTTTTCGACGTTATTAGCCTCCGTCAGCGGGTGTGGCGTGCATCGTTTCTCCAGCTGCGTGCATCGATCTTCCAGCTGCGATGCCGGGTGAGCGTCGACTTCTGCTGCAAAGCCGGCGGTGTGTCGTATTTAAGTTGTGTCTCGGAAGGTGCTTTGATATTTTCCCAGCATGGCAGTCTGTGCGTGGATTTTTCAATCTTTGTCTGCCAGCTTCACCTCCCAAGGTCCCAAGTACCTTGATAGGGCACCACTTGGCAGGGTAGGAGTTTTAGCAGAGAGTCCAGGTGCTGGCAGGAGAAGTCTTTGATGGTTCTGACACTTCAACAACAGGAGGCAAGCTCAGGACAAGCCCTTGGAGATTTCTTCCCAAGCAGGAATGCACAACAAAGTCCATTCTTTGTCCCCTTGCACAGGCAGAAGCAGCAACTGCAGGATAGCTCCACAAATTACAGTCGCAGGCAGGGCAGCACTTCTCCTCAGCTCTTCAGCTCTTTGTGATGTCCAGAAGTGATCTAATGTTGGGTTTTGGGTGCCCTTCTTAAACCCATTTTGACCTTTGAAGTAGACTTACTTCAAAAGAAAGTCTCTCTTGTTTGTGAAATACTGCCTTGCCCAGGCCAGGCCCCAGACACACACCAGGGGGTTGGAGACTGCATTGTGTGAGGGCAGGCACAGCCTGTAAGTGACCAATCCCCCCCTCCCTCCTAGCACAGATGGCCCATCAGGATATACGGGCTAAACCCCAGCTCCCTTTGTGTCACTGTCTAGAGAGAGGTACAAACAGCCCAACTGTCAAACTGACCCAGACAGGGAATCCACAAACAGACAGAGTCACAGAATGGTTTAACAAGAAAATGCCCACTTTCTAAAAGTGGCATTTTCAAACACACAATCTTAAAACAAACTTTACTGAAAGATGTATTTTTAAATTGTGAGCTCAGAGATCCCAAACTCTATATGTCTATCTGCTCCCAAAGGGAATCAATGCTTTAATCATATTTAAAGGTAGCCCCCATGTTAACCTATGAGAGAGATAGGCCTTACGACAGTGAAAAAATAATTTGGCGGTATTTCACTGTCAGGACATATAAAACACATTAGTATATGTCCTATCTTAAACATACACTGCACCCTGTCCATGGGGCTACCTAGGGCTTACCTTAGGTGTCTCTTATATGTAAGAAAAGGGAAGGTTTAGGCCTGGCTGAATTGGCAGTTCAAAAATGCACACTGCAGTGGCAGGTCTGAGACATGATTATAGAGCTACTAATGTGGGTGGCACAACCAGTGCCGCAGGCCCACTAGTATCATTTGATCTACAGGCCCTGGGCACCTCCAGTGCACTGTACTAGAGACTTATCAGTAAATCAAATATGCTAGTTATGGAAGTCCAATCAACAATACAATTTACACAAAGAACATATGCACTTTAGCACTGGTTGGCAGTGGTAAACTGCTCTGAGTTCTAAAGCCAACAAAAACAGGTCAGAAAAATAGGAGGCAGGAGGCAAAATGATTGGGGATGACCATGCATAAGGAAAAAAGTCCAGCACATGTCTTTGCAGTGATTAGCACCCACAGTCCATTTTCAATAATGGGAGGCTGCCTGGTCTGTGGAAAAACAGTGAGAAGCAATATTAAATATTAATTCTGCTATCCCAGGGTAAGGAAAAGCTAGAAAAAGGATCAAGGACTGATAATTGTAACTAGTAC
Source organism: Pleurodeles waltl (assembly GCF_031143425.1). NCBI lineage: Eukaryota > Metazoa > Chordata > Amphibia > Caudata > Salamandridae > Pleurodeles > Pleurodeles waltl. Next base: position 294,648,886 of record NC_090445.1, on the reverse strand, counting down.
ATTGGTATAATCTTGCAGAGTATTTGCGTTGTGGGACTAATTAATAAAGAGTTGGGAGATTCTAACTTTGGAAAAATATAGACAAGTTGATAGAGTTCCAAGAGGGTTAAGAATTTTTACATTACCTAACCACCCAGATACTAACTCAGAAATGTTGGAAGAATGGGGTGCAAACAACATGGAGTGCTCGAAGAACATGAAGCGCATAATTATCAAGTATGCCAGGAAGGATTTAGAATTAATTTTGAAGGAAATAAAGGAAATAGAAGAAAAAATCAAAGCACTAAGCAAAGAGGAAGAAGTGGCAAGTTCAGACATACTATGCACACTACTCTGGAAAAGTATGAAAAAGTAATTGAGGAACGAAAACAAAGGAAGTTCAAAAGAGATGAGATCGATTATGAAACGGGAAGAATCCTAACCTTTGCTAAAAGATTTGATACAATGAAACAGCAAAATCCTAATGTTCTAGATAAGAAGATGCAATCACCAGAAACATCACTAGGTCATCCTTGGTCACCGTGAGGGTCGAAACGTGTAGGTGTTAGGTGGTGGGATGTTTCGTTATTGAAAATAAAAGTGGATTCATCACAATCCTGTGAGTGCGGCATTTTTAACCTTAGTGTTAAACTGGTATAATGATTTACGGGAATAGGTCCTTCCCGGATGCCGGCACCGACGAGTAGTGGATCTGTTTGAGCTTAATATATATATATATATATATATATATATATATATCTACATCTACAATACATACATACGTATATATATATATATATATATATATATATATATATCTCCCCACAACATGTATTCAAAATAAAGTGTAAGTGCAGTGCTGCTTCCAAAACTGGAATGTCAACGCATTTCAGCTGATGCCTTCAACTGGACACTCCTCCCACAATTCAAAACCACCTCATATATGTACAAATCTTGTAATTCATAATGATAAAGTGACCAGTTCAAAACATTATCATAAAAATGTGTAAATAGGTTAACCCATCTATTACTTAACCTATAATCTTCTGTTTGCAAATACTGCACCTATCTCAATACCTTATAATGTAAGGTATTTTTAAAGTTATCCTGTGCATGTTCGTAAACCAAACTGATCTCATATTTTTATGGCTCATGCTCAATACAAATTCACCTGCTTAGTATGAAAGAGTTGATGAATCACGTCAAACCATATCCTTCATTAAACTACATGGACAATATGTATGTCTCTATACTGTAATATGGATGAAATCTATTTCTTTTCTTGTATCTTGTTCAAAATAACTATGTGCAATCAATCCAAAGGGGACATTTACATAATTACCTTTGCATGTGTCTTATAACGACATATTCTATTACCCTCACATATGTATACATATATTCTGATATATATTTATATATATATATTTAAATTGTTACCACCTTACCTCCCTCACACTTTCCTATTTTGCCCCTCAATATTATGGTCAGATTACTGTGATCTATCTATTGTTGAGATTTGAAAGACATCACAACTTTCAAGAGAAGCTCATCTCTTGATCCCCACACTAGGTTGGGGGGTTCAAAATAGTAACCTCCCCCACCATTCAATGTATTTTTAAGCTGGAACTTTTGTTTTACTGCTGGGAGTAGTTTGGTTTTAAGGGACTTATTTGTATTAGTATTACAGTAGGCCAGCTTATCCTGAAAATGTGTAAAGCACTATGGGCCAGATGTACCATCTATTTCTCCATTTGCAAACGGTGCGAATGGCTGTTTATGAATGCAAAAATGCCTTTCAGTATTTATGAAAGGCATTCACAATGCAAATTTAAGGAATCGCTAAAATAGCGATTCCTTAAAATTGAGACCCCATTTAGAGAATCACAAATTGCGATTCTATAAATAAGAAATCGCAAATAAGGAATCCTTATTTGCGATTTCTACACCACATGTAACAAACAATTCCTTAATGCAAATTGGGCATAAAGGAATCGCTATTACCATCAAGTTGAACTTAAGCATGTGCACATTTAAAAAATGCATGAAAAGTGCATTTTTAAAATTGACGTGTAACGCACACATGCCCCTTTGGTATGTGTGCACCTTACATGTCCTTAAAAAAAATTGTGGGTTGCAGCAGAGGGGGCCTTAGGCCCCCAGCACCCTGAGTTTTGCATTTCCCAAATTTGTGAATTCCAGTTAGGAATTTGCAATTTGGGAAATGCCAAAATTCGCAAAAATCCATAGGTGAGAATGGGGCCGGTATTGCAATTTGCGATTCGGTAATAGCATTTGCGATTTTTAAGAAATCGCTTTTACCTAATCACAAGTATGATACATACCATTTTGTGATTCAGAAATAACGATTTCTTAAAAATCGCTATTAGAGAATCGCAAAATGGTTTGTTGATACATCTGGACTTATGCTCTTTCTGAGTTATATTTATGGTTATACTGCGTTATACTACGTTATTTTCTGCCATTGTGTTTTCATGTTGATATGCCCTCTAGTGGCTGACTTTATGGTTACATGACCATGGGCCAGCTGTATCAAGATTCCAGGTAGCGATTTCCAAATTGCGAATATTAAGAAATCGCAATTTTAGAAATGCAAAATGGGATGTATCAAATTTGAAAAACACTAATAGCGATTTCTTAAAATTCGCAAACACTATTTGCGAGATGCAAATACTGAATCGCAAAAAAAATTGCGATTCGGTTACTGAAAATGTCAAATAGCGAAAACTGCAAACCGGAACAGCCTGATGACATCACAAGCAGGAAGTGAGTCAGCCCATGGTGTTTCCAGATGCCACACCCATAGGAGCAGTGAGAGAGACACAGCCCAGCACCAGGGAGTCAGCATTGTGAGGAAGCCAGGATCAAACTGAAGAGGAAGCTGAAATTCAGTGAGAAAGAATTGAAGGTGCTCATTGAGGAGGTTGTTGGGAACCATGACAGACTCTTTGGCAAGACCTCACTCCAAGTACCTGAGAGTGAGAAGTGGAAACTCTGGTCTGACATCCAGACAAAACTATGTGCAGTGGGTGTTGTGCAGTGCTCTGTGGAGGAGATATGCAAGCGATGGTACGACCTGCGAGCCCGTGCCAAGGAGAGGGTGGACAGCAGGCTTAGGGAGGCAAGGAGCACCGGAGGCGGACCATCCACCCACACACCGTCCACCCCTATAGAAGACCTGGTGGACCTGGTGGAGCTGTCAGTGGTGTAACTGGCATTGACACCTCAGGGACACCCAGCACCAGCAAAGGTAAGGCCAGTGATTATGTGTATCCCCACATGCGCATAAACACATGCCCCTTAGGAAATAGAACATAGCTTGATGCACAAAGAAAAGTAGTCAATGTCACATCTTACATACAACACAACAGTGCCTTATGGAAGTGGTGGTACAGAACCCTAAGGTGAATACACAACATAAATAGCAAAATAGTGGTCAGCCACATAGAGAAACACCACAAACATCTCAGGACTGTGGAAATCTGTGACAAATGCTAGAACTGACATGCTGCACATTGTCCTTGCAGATGACTCGTTCCATGCTGCTGCAGGATCTAAAAAAGTGGGGGAAGCAGAAACACCGCCACAGTCAGACTCAAATACCACTGCATCCTACAGTATTGTTTCGACTAGAAGCAGGGCAAGGGTTTTACCACTGCCAGAGTACAACCTGGACTCAGATGAGGTGCCAGAACACAAACCTACACCACCACCAGAGGTGAGTCCCACAGGAAGACAGCAGTCCCCAGCACCGGCGTCAGTCAACTCCCCTCAGGAGGCACCACGATGCAGGCAGACAGGGCACAGAAGAAGGAGTGGGCCCATCAATCTTTGGCGACCTGGAAACTTCCTTGCTGAAGGTGCAGCGCCTGCAATGCAAACATTTGAAGTCACTGCACAGACAGTTTGTGTCTCACAATAGCAATATGGGGTTACAAAACAAGTACTTGGAGATCCTGATTGAGGGACAGCAAAGAGTTGCTGAAAACACCAAGGAGTTGACACAGGCCATTGGGGAACTATGCACTGAGATACGGCAGGAGTGCATCAGCCAGTGCAGGTGCCATCACCAATATTTGGGAAAGTTTGATAGCTTCTGTAGATTCCAGATATCATGGGGTGCCGTTGCCACACAGGTGGAGATGTCACATTGCGGTCGGGGCATTGCACAGGGACTGGTGCAAATTACCAACGTAGTGGATGCCATGCAAACAGCACGCAGTGCCACAACCAGTGAACTGGGTGTTGGTGACAGTGAGGAGAGCTCTAGCCTGAGCAGTCTGACAGTCCCTGTGATTGATCCGAGGCGTCGCAGTGCGAGACACAATACTGCAGGTGAACCTGCTACTAGAGGTGCAATCGAGGGCACTGAGCACTCAAGTGGAGTGCGTGGATGGAAGAAGTGAGGTTGAGGGCTACATGGGACCACCTCAACATGTAGAAATAAAGTCATGCTATGATGCTAATAGTGTGACACTGTTAATAGATCATGTCTGCCCATTGTGAATAGCTATGTACTAATGACACATTGTTTACCTGAAGTCAAGGTAATAAAGATGCTAACTACTGAAATACATATTATTGAAGTGGATTTGTAATTACTTACATAAAAAAAGGATGCGCGTGATGTCAGCACGTCTTTGCCTGCCTTCTGCTGGTAGAAGGGGTGGTAAGGCATTATCATCCTCATCTGAGTCTGGCTCCGTGAGTTCCACAGTAATGCCCCTGGTGGTTGCTATGTTGTGCAGGATAGCACATGTGGCCACAATTTTGCATGTTGCCTCAGGGCTGTACTGTAGTGCACCTCCACCCCTATGGATGCACCTGCAATGGCCCCAAAAGTGCGCTCCACCACATTGCGGGTAGCCCTATGTGCAGCATTGTACCTCCTCTCTGCTGGAGTGGCAGGGATCAGGTAGGGCGTTAGCAGATAGGTGCGCACTGCGTAGGCACTGTCTCCTGAATGCACAGAGAGTAAAATGAGTACATTTGCTGTCTGACGTCATGCTTACATCAATGCATTTTTGTGAACTATCAAATTACCTAGTAGATATCCTTCCCCAGAATCCCGAGCTAGCAGTCCTTGTGAATCCGGCTGTGGCGAAAGATATTGGAGTCATGTGTGCTCTCTGGGTATCTGACCATGAGATCGGTAATGATGTTGGAGGCATTGCATATCACCTGTATGTTCATAGAATGATGGTTTTTACGGTTGCGATACACATACTCGGTGGCCGATAGTGGACAGACTGCTACATGTGTCCCATCAATGGCACCTAGCACATGTGGGAACTGTGCTATCTGGTAAAAATTAACTTTAGTTTGTTGTAATGCCTGTGGGGTGTTGGGGAATCTTACGTACAGTTGTATTCTGCTCAGCATGGCATTGAGAAATGCATTTAAAAATCTAGAGAGGGCACTCTGTGATACCCCTCCAGCTGCTGCTATGACCTCTTGATAGCTCCCTGAGGCTAGTAGGTGCAGGGAGAATAATACCTGCACATGTGTGGGTACGTTATTGGTCCTGTGTGTTGTGCACTGCAGCATAGGCTGTAGCTCAGCTGTCAGGCCAAGTATCATGGCTGAGCCTAACCTGTACTTATCATAAATTTCCTCCTCAGGTTCCTCAAAAAGGGTTATGCGCACTCTGATAATGCAGTCCTGTCTCCTCTCTCTCCTGAAACCTGCCAAGATCCTCTTTCTCCTCGCCATGAAGTAGAGTGCAGCCATTGTGGAAGAGGGGCTGAGGCGTTCTGGGCCTCTTTATATAGGTTGCACCTGGTTATCACCTGGTTTCAGTTTGTGGTAACTTGCATGTGCAAATGGCCATTCTGCGAATAATCGCTATTTCCGATTTTTTGCTACATTGCATTGTGAATCAGTTTTTGCGTGTCGCAATCTGCGTCTGGCAAATAGCAGCACGATTCAGGAGATCGCTATCTGCGATTCTCTATCCTGTATTGCAATTAGCGTTCCGCAAAAAGCGATTTGGTAAATCATATCGCTATTTGCGATATGCTGTTTGCGACACGCTAATTTGTGTCTAATTCGCAAAAAAAAAATTGTTTTGCAATTCATTATTTTCCCACTGCGATTGCCTTTCATACATCGTAAAACGCATTTTTGTATTCGCAAACAGACATTCGCACTGTTTGTGAATGCAAAAACGCTTGATACACCTGGCCCCATGTTTCTTACAAATGCTCATTTTATTATGGTGTTCTCTAGAGGCCGTTCTGAGCATCACAATCAAGACACTACAGTATTCGCTGCACTCGGAAACTTGCCCCATAATGCTCTGCGGTGCATTCCTTTTACAAAACATGTTTGCCCATAACTCACTGTCTAGTGGTCCTCAAACGATGGGACCCCCATCAAAATGTTCGGCACAATACAATTTTCTGTCTAGGTCATCTCCACACAAGGTTGGGGGACCCCAAAGTAGTAACTTCTCCCACAATTCAAGGTCTTTTTAAGATCTCTCATGGCTGGAGCTTTTGTTTTACAGCTGGTCGTAGTTTGTAATAGTATTGCAGTAGGCCTGCTATATCTAAAAATGTGTAATACACTACGGCCTCTAGGGGCTAAATATATAGTTACACTGCATTACGTTCTGCAATTCTGTTTTCTTGCGGCTATGCTCTCTAGGGGCTGACTAAATGGTTAAATGACCATGTTTCTTACAAATGTTATTTTTATAGTGGTGCCCTCTAGGGGCTATTCCGAGCATTACAGTCAAGATCCTACAATATTCGCTGCACTCTGAAACGCATCCCATAATACTTTGTGGGGCCTTCCCTTTACAAAACATTTGCCCATAACTCACTGGGGATGCAAAAATAATAATATAAAATAATATAATAAAGAATGGCAAGATTTTCAATTTTTGCTGCAGATAGAGGAAGAAGGTAAATGGAATTACTTTACTTAAATGCAGGGCCACTGGAATTACGTGTCAAAGAGAACCTAATTATGCAGCAGAGTTTACCAATTTATGTGGCAAGAAAAGTCCAGTTATGCATTTACAAAACCAATAGCTTTAACTCAAGCAAATTCAACATCTATTACATTGCAAATGCTTGCTTTCTGCTGTGTTCTGAAGAAAGTGTATTATTTTCAGTAAAGTTTAACATATTGATAAGACCTCTTATTCATTTTTTGCAGAAAGATTAAAACAAAAACAGAACAGGTTTCTGAAAATCCGGACCAGCAGCTGTGCTCATTACTAACCATAATTCCACAGCACCTAGTGATGGGCTGCTTTCTGTAAATGTCAAAAAATGCAACTCCTACAGACCCTCTGTTGTTGGGGGTTTCTCCTGACTACAGAATTGGTTGCGGGTGCTTGTTTACCCATCAGGCAGCCTGGAGTGTTATTGTTCCCTGCAAGGTTGGCTGTCCTGAAGAGTTACAAAAGCAGGTGCCGTTATTACTAAAATCAACTGTGCTTATTTTACTGAGCTCAGAAAGGTGGCTGGAAACTCTGAGGACCAGGTCTACAAGAAAGTGGCACATCAGTCCTGATGCGCTACCTTTTTTGCGCCACCCTTAGTCCCCCTAATGGCACCATGGTAGCACTGTATTTACAATACAGCACATCATGGTGCACGTTAGCACAATAGCGTTCAAATTTTATGTACTGTTGTGGTGCTTTTGTGTATTAGCCCCATTAATTATGGCGCTAATCCAGAAAAGCAGTAAGGAGGCAGTTGTTAAAAAGGAAGCAAAAATGATGCAGTGAAATTTTGTAGATTTCACTGCTCCATTTTTTGTGGCCTCCCTGCGGGGGAACGCTCCCCTTGCATACATTATGCCTGGCGCACGCATAATGTGGCGCAAAGGAATACAAATTGCTGCAATGCTAGCATTGCGCCCTTATATAAATATGGTGCGTCAGGAAGGCCTACCTAATGCCACATTAGCATTAAACAAATTATGCTAATGTGGTGCAAGGAGGCACAAGGGCCTTGTAAATCTGGCCCTGAGTTTCGAGCTGGTGAACTGTGATTATCTCTCAAAAACCATACTCCAAGATGTCAAATCCCTTACCTCCCAGAAATCAGTCAACTCTACTTAGGTTCAATAATTAGTGTTTGTGGGGCCATGCTCAGAGGCATTGTCCTGCAAGGTTGTTTTTAGTAAAGGCCTATACAAGGTTGTTCATGGATTGATATTTGTATTGATTATTCCTTTCTTAATTCAGCGGATGTCTGTCAGGAGACTAAACATGTTTAAGAGAGCATCATATTAATGCCCTGGTTAATTCCATCCACCTGCGTCATGTAATATCATTTTAGTCTATTCAGTACTGGTGTGCTGCAGAAGAACACTGTTCAAGCAAGACAAAGTTCTTGGTTGTGTGTCGTCCTGCTGATGCTTCTCAAAGAAATACACTGGGGTATTCTAAGAGGTTGTCTTTGTTTTTTTTGCCAGGTGATATGGCTAAGGATTACAAAGAACTGAGAAACACTATTTGATTTTGCTTCATTTTTATTTAATTTGTTCACTACTAGTCTGTTTCTGTTAGTAAATACATTAGGTTTTGCCTTTATGATTAAATTTTTGTTGTTGTTGTTGTACAATTTAGCTTGGTGAGTAGTTGTGCAATTTAATTTATTGAAACTCCATAAAAGCGGTATGGCTTGCTTATTGAGAAAGCCAATATATTGTGCAGTAACTGATGGTAAAATAATGCAGGGAGTGTTAATTTAAGTTATCAATATTGCTTGGCCCATTGCTTCTCATGTGTTATAATGCAGAACTTGGCAAAGTGCAATCTCAGAGCTGTCAAGTGTGAAAGGATGAGAATGTGCTTCTGCCAGTTACCCCAATACTCAGTATAGGAAAATGCCTCCCTGTTGCAGTTACCCCCACTTTTTGCCTGTTATTGATGCTGACTTGACTAAGAAGTGTGCTTGGACCCTGCTAACCAGGCCCCAGCGCCAATGTTCTTTCACTAAAAATGTATCATTGTTGCCACATTTGGCACACCCCTGGCACACAGATAAGTCCTTTGTAAAAGGTACCAGTGGCACCAAAGGCCCTGTGACTAGGGAAGGTCCCTAATGGCTGCAGCATGTGTTGGGCCACCCTAAGGGACCCCTCACCTAACACATGCACACTGCCATTGCAGATTGTGTGTGTTGGCGGGGAGAAAAAGGCTAAGTCGACATGGCACCCCCCTCAGGATACCATGCACACAAAATACTGCCTGTGGTATAGGTGAGTCACCCCTCTAGCAGGCCTTAAAGCCCTAAGGCAGGGTGCACTATACCACAGGTGAGGGTATAGCTGCATGAGCAATATGCCCCTACAGTGTCTAAGTCTATTCTTAGACGTTGTAAGTACAGTGTGGCCATATTAAGTATAGGGTATGGGAGTTTGTCAAAACGAACTCAACGGTTCCATAATGGCTACACTGAACTTTGGGAAGTTTGGTATCAAACTTCTCAGAATAATAAACCCACACTTATGCTGGTGCTGGATTTATTAGAAAATGCACACAGAGGACATGTTAGCGATGTTCCCTGTATTTTACCCAATCTTTTAGTGCAAGACTGACTGGTCTGTGCCAGCCTGCCACTGAGACGAGTTTCTGACCCCCTGGAGTGAGAGCCTTTGTGTTCTTTGGGGCAAGAAACAAAGCTTTTACTGGGTGGAGGTGCTTCACACCTCCCCCTGTAGGAACTGTAACACCTAGCAGTGAGCCTCAAAAGCTCAGGCTTCATGTTACAATGCCCCAGGGCACTTCAGCTAGTGAAGATGCCCGCTCCCCGGACACAGCCCCCACTTTTTGCAGCATATCCGGGGAGATAATGAGAAAAACAAGGAGTCACCCTCTCAGCCAGGTCCACCCCTAAGGTGACCAGATCTGAAGTGACCCCCTCCTTGGAAAATCCTCTATCTTGTTTTGGAGGATTCCCCCCAATAGGATTAGGGATGTGCCCCTCTCCCCACAGGGAGGAGGCACAAAGAGGGTGTAGCCACCCTCAAGGAGAGCAGCCATTGGCTACTGCCCCAGACATAAACACACCCCTAAACTGAATATTTAGGGGTGATCCTGAACCCAGGAAATCATATTCCTGATGACCTACAACAAGAAAAAGGACTGCTGACCGGAAAGCCCCGCAGAGACGATGGAGACGACAAATGACTTGGCCCCAGCCCTACCGGTCTGTCTCCAGACTCAAAGAACCTGCACAGCGACACATCCAGCGGGACCAGCGACCTCTGAGGAATCAGGGGACTGCCCTGCAACCAGAGGACCAAGAAACTCCCATGGAAAGCGGCTCTGTCCAAAACAAAAACAAAGAAACCATCTTTAAAGGGACTCCAGCCTCACTCCGGAAGCGTGAGTCCCCAACATTCTGCACCTGACGCCCCTGGCTTGTGTCCAGAAGAACCAACACTGCCGAAAGGACCCCCAGGCGACTCCCATGACATGGACACCCTGAGATGACCTCCCTGCACCCCCACAGTGACGACTGCAGAGAGAATCCAGAGGCTCCCCCTGACCGCGACTGCCCCGTAACAAAGAACCCGACATCTGGAAGAAGCACTGCACCCGTAGCCTCCAGGCCCGAGAGAAACCAAAGACCAGTGCAGGAGTGACCAGCAGGTGGCCCTCATCCTTGCCCAGTTGGTGGCTGGTCTGAGAAGCCCCCCCCGTGACCTGCTTACATCGCCAGAGTGACCCCCAGGTCTCTCCTCTGATTTCAATTACAAACCCAACACCTACTTCACACACTGCACCTGGCCGCCCCGGTGCCGCTGAGGATGTATTTTATGTGCCTGTTTGTGACCCCCCCAGTGCTCTACAAAACCCCCCTGGTCTGCTCCCCGACGACGCAGATACTTACCTGCCAGCAGACTGGAACCGGAGCACCCCCTCTCTCCATAGGCACCTCTGTTATTTGGGCCCTACTTTGACCTCTGCACCTGACCGGCCCTGTGTTGCTGGTGCTGGGTGTTTGGGGTTGACTTGAACCCCCAGCGGTGAGCTGCCTATGCCACAGAGACTGAACTTGTAAGTGCTTTACTTACCTGAAAAACTAACCAATATTTACCTCCCACGGGAACTGTTGATTTTTGCAGTGTCCACTTTTAAAATAGCTTATTGCCATTTTTGCCAAAACTGTGTACATTACTGTTTTAATTCAAAGTTCCATATTTACCTAAGCAGGTTACCTATGTCAAGTACCTTACAATTTATGTACTTACTCAAATTCTGAATCTTGTGGTACTAAAATAAATTAAGAATATTATATTTTTGGAGTTAAGTCTTTGAGTGTGTGTTCTCATTTATTGCCTGTGTGTGCACAACAAATGCTTAACACTACCCTCTGATAAGCCTACTGCTCGACCACACTACCCCAAAATAGAGCATTAGTATTATCTAATTTTGCCACTATCAAACTCTAAGGGGAACCCTTGGACTCTGTGTATACTATTTCTCACTTTGAGATAGTAAATACAGAGCCAACTTCTTACATTGGTGGATCAACGGTGGGGTCTAAGACTTTGCATTTGCTGGACTACTCAGCCAATACATGATCACATGACTACAATTCCAACAATTGTCAGAAATTGATTTTCGCAATTTGACTATTTTTCTAATTTTTTAAAAGTCCTGCTAGGTCCTTGTGTAAATCCCTGTTAGCGTTTATTATTGAGTTTAAAAGGTTGTAAAAGTTAGAATTTAAGTACTAGGAGTAGTTTTTAGTTTCGTAAAAAGTAATCCCAAATTGAGAGTCATAATGAGTCAAACAGATGAGATGGTGATGGAACTCAACCTCACCCCTTACCTGCATCTAGGGATGTTAGATTTAAGGGGTCTCTTAAAATAAAACTGATAAAAACTGGGTCCAACCCTACCGAGGCAAAGCTCCAGGAGCTCTTGGCAGAGTTCACAAAGGACCGCTCCTCTGATATGGAGTATCCTCCCTCAGATGGAATCCCAGCCACTGTCGTGAGAGACACTTATGCCAGTCACACTATTGTGCATTACAGGTTGGTGCTCTCAAACCAGTACGTCCCAGGTCAGACTGCCAGAGTAAGGGTCAGCCCACACGAGGTCACTGATAGGCATGTGGCTTTAGTGCCCCTAGAAGTGGGTGGGACTTTTAGCTGGAAAAGGGAGACAGTCACTACAGATCTCCCCCTTGATTGTCTCCTTGGAAATGACCACCAAGAGGTTGGCCAGAGCCCAAGAGAGAAACTGGTCCAGTGCCAGTCCTCTCCAAGGAATCTGGAGGTGCTGCCCCTGCAGGAACTGCAAGTAGGCCTGTAGGAAAGTACCATCTTGCCTGGCATGTTACCCACATTTTTACTTATATAAATGTCTGTTTTTGCCTGGTCACTGGGATCCTGCTAGCCAGGACCCCGTGCTCATAAATTGTGCCATGTATGTTTTCCCTGTGTGGTGCATAACTGTATCACTGAGGCTCTTCTAACCAGAACCTCAGTGTTTATGCTCTCTCTGCTTTTAAAATTGTCACTGCAGGCTAGTGACTAATTTTACCAATTCTCATTGGCACACTGGAACACCCTTATAATTCCCTAGTATATGGTACCTAGGTACCCAGGGTATTGGGGTTCCAGAAGATCCCTATGGGCTGCAGCATTTCTTTTACCACCCATGGGGAGCTCAGACAATTCTTACACAGGACTGCCACCGCAGCCTGAGTGAAATAACATCCACGTTATTTCACAGCCATTTTACACTGCACATAAGTAACTTATAAGTCACCTATATGTCTAACCCTCACTTAGTGAAGGTTAGGTGCAAAGTTACTAAGTGTTAGGGCACCCTAGCCCCCACATTGTTCAGGGCAATTTCCCCGGACTTTGTGAGTGCGGGACACCATTACACGCCTGAACTACATATAGGTCAATACCTATGTGTAGCTTCACAATGGTAACTCCGAACATGGCCATGTAACATGTCTAGGATGATGGAATTGTCACCTCAATACCATTCTGGTATTGGGGGGACAATTTCATGCATCCCGGGGGCTCCAGCATGGATCCCTGGTACTGCCAAACTAGCTCTCTGGGGTTTTCTCTGCAGCTACCACTGCTGCCAACCCTCAGAAGGGTTTCTGCCCTCCTGGGGCCTTGGCAGCCCAGTCTTAGGAAGGCAGAACAAAGGATTTCCTCTGAGAGAGTGTGTTACAAGCTCTCCCTTTGGAAATAGGTGGTAAGGGCTGGGTAGGAGTAGCCCCCCCCAGCTTCTGGAAATGCTTTGAAGGGCACATGTGGTGCCCTCCTTGCATAAGCCAGCCTACACTGGTTCAGGGAGCCCCCAGTCCCTACTCTGGTGCGAAACTGGACAAAGGAAAGGGGAGTGACCACTCCCCTGTCCATCACCACCCCAGGGGTGGTGCTCAAAGCTCCTCCAGTGTGTCCCAGACCTCTGCCATCTTGAATGCAGAGGTGTGAGGGCACAATGGAGACCTCTGAGTGGCTAGTGCCAGCAGGTGACGTCAGAGACCCCTCTAATAGGTGCTTACCTCTCTCTGTAGCCAATCCTTCTCTGAGGGCTATTTAGGGTCTCTCATGTGGGTTTCTCATCAGATAACAAATGCAAGAGCTCACCAGAGTTCCTCTGCAATTCTCTCTTTGACTTTTGCCAAGGATCGACCGCTGACTGCTCCAGGACGCCTTCAAAACAGCAACAAAGTAGCAAGAAGACTACCAGCAACTTTATAGCGCCTCATCCTGCCAGCTTTCTCAACTGTTTCCTGGTGGTGTATTCTCTGAGGGATGTCTGCCTTCACCCTGTACTGGAAGCCAAGAAGAAATCTCCTGTGGGTCGACAAAACCTTCCCCCTGCTAATGGAAGCACCAAACTTCTGCATCACCGGTCCTCTGGGTCCCCTCTCATCGTGACGAGCATGGTCCCTGGAACACAGGAGCTGGATCCAAGTATCCCCGACTGTCCAGTGGCCCTTCTGTTCGAATTTGGTGGAGGTAATTACTTGCCTCCCCACACCAGACAGTAATCCTGTGTACTGCATGAACTGCAGCTGCTAGGGCTTCTGTGCACTTTTGCAAGACTTCCTTCGTTCACAGCACAGCCCAGGACCCTAGCACTCGGTCCTGCATTGCTCAACTCGCTGAGTTGGACTCTGACTTCGTGGGACCCTCTTTTGTTGTGTTAAGATTACTGCTGTGCTCAGTTTTCTTGAACCCGTGTTCAAGTACTTCTGCGGGTGCTGCCTTCTTCTGCATGGGCTCCCTGTGTTTCTGAGTGCCCCTTCTGTCTCCTCCTCCAAGGGGCGATCTTGTGGTCCTTCCTGGGCCCAGGCAGCACCTATTTTCTTCAACCTTGATCTTTGCAGCTAGCAAGGATTGTTTGTGGTCTTTCTGTGTAGAAACAACTCTGCATCACCCAGCACGCCTTGGGACATCTTCTGTGCAAAGGAGAAGTTCCTGGCATCTTCCGTTATTGCAGAATATTCAGCTTTTTCCACCCAGAGGCAGCCATTTTGCACCTTCATCTGGGGTTTAGAGGGTTCCTGCCCCCCCCCAGACACTTTCGTGACTCTTGGACTTGGTCCCCTTCCTTCGCAGGTCCTCAGGTCCAGGAATCCGTCTTCAGTGCTTTGCAGTCAGTTGTGGTCTTTGCAGAATCTCCTATCACGGCTTTAGTGTGTTTCTGGGGAATTAGGGTCACTTTACTCCTACTTTTCAGGGTCTTGGGGTGGGGTATCTTGGACACCCTTAGTGTTTTCTCACACTCTCTGCAATCCTCTACACACTACACTAGGCATGGGGTCCCTAAGTGGTTCGCATTCCACTTTCTTAGAATATAGTTTGTGTTGCCCCTAGGCCTATTGCATCCTTTTGTATTCTACAGTGTTTGCACTACTTTTCTAACTGTTTACTTACCTGATTTTGGTTTGTGTGTCTATTTTGTGTATTTTACATCCTAAGGGAGTATAGCCTCTGAAATATTTTTGGCACATTATCACTAAAATAAAGTAGCTTTATTTTTAGTAACTATGCGTATTGTGATTCTTATGATATAGTGCTATATGATATAAGTGGTATAGTAGGAGCTTTGCATGTCTCCTAGTTCAGCCTAAGCTGCTCAGCTACAGCTACATCTATCAGAATAAGCTGCTAGAATACCTCTATTCTACTAATAAGGGATAACTGGACCTGGCATAAGGTGTAAGTACCACAAGGTACCCACTATAAGCCAGGCCAGCCTCCTACACAAAGGTACTAAAAATAAAGGCACCCTGAACTGGTGGAGACTCGTTTATGCAAGGAGGGCACCATCTGTGCCCTTCAAAGCATTTCCAGAGGCCAGGAGAGGCTACTCCTCTTGGGCCCTTAACACCTATTTTCAAAGGGAGAGGGTGTAACACCCTCTCTCAGAGGAAATTCTTTGTTCTGCTTTCCTGGGACTGGGCTACCCAGACCCCAGGAGGGCAGAAGCCTGTTAGTCGTTTGGCAGCAGCGGTAGCTGCAGTGAAAACCCCAGAGAGCTGGTTTGGCAGTACCTGGGGTCCATGCTGGAGCCCCAGCGATGCATGGGATTGGCACCCCAACACCAGATTTGCATGGGTGAACAATTCCATGACCTTAGACATGTTACATGGCCATGTTCAGAGTTACCATTGTGACGCTACATATAGGCATTGACCTATATGTAGTGCACGCGTGTAATGGTATCCACACACTCACAAAGTCTGGGGAATTTGCCCTGAACAATGCCAGGGTGCCCACACACTAAGTAACTTTGCACCTAACCTTCACCAAGTGAGGGTTAGACATATAGGTGACTTATAAGTTACTTAAGTGCAGTGTAAAATGGCTGTGAAATAACGTGGACGTTATTTCACTCAGGCTGCAGTGGCAGTCCTATGTAAGAATTGTCTGAGCTCCCTATGGGTGGCAAAACAAATGCTGCAGCCCATAGGGATCTCCTGGAACACAAATACCCTGGGTACCTAGGTACCATATACAAGGGAATTATAAGGGTGTTCCAGTGTGCCAATGAGAATTGTTAAAATTAGTCACTAGCCTGCAGTAACAATTGTAAAAGCAGAGAGAGCATAAACACTGAGGTTCTGGTTAGCAGAGCCTCAGTGATACAGTTATGCACCACACAGGGAACACATACAGGGCATACTTTATGAGCTCTGTGGTTCTGACTAGCAGGATCCCAGTGACACATCAGCAAAAACAAACATACATACAGTAAAAATGGGGGTAACATGTCAGGAAAGATGGTACTTTCCTACAGAAACCCACTCTGGAAAACATTACCAGGAGGGTTTTTGCCACTGCAGGAGCTGTAGTGATCCTTAAGGAAATTGCTTCAGCATACCTAGTGACATGGTCCACTACCACAAGGATAAACCTATTGCCTGAAGCTGATGGAGGGTCAAGGGGGCCAACTATGTCAACCCCTACCCTTTGAAAGGGCACCCTAACCACTGGGAGTGGACTTAAGGGGGTCTTAGGTGTGCCACCAGCCTTGCCACTGGCTTGGCAGGTCACACAGGAGCGACAAAACTCCTTAGTGTCCTCTGGCATATGAGGTCAGTGAAACAATGGAACAAGCCTGTCCCATGTTTTACTCTTGCCCAAATGCCCAGCCAAAGGAATGTCATGTGCCAAGGTCAGAAGAAACTCCCTATACTGCAAAGGGATAACCAATCTCCTGGCAGCTCCAGGTTTAGGGTCCCTTGACTCAGTATAAAAAAGGAGGTTATCTTCCCAATAGACCTTATGGCTATCAGTAACATCCCCATTCTGCTGTTTGACAGCTCCTGTCTTAAACTCTCTAGTGTGGGACAGGTCTGCTGTGCCACACTCAGCTCTTCCCTAGCAGGCCCCCCTGCACCCAAAATCTCAGCAGTGTGTGCTGCCAGCTCATCTGGTGTAGGTTCTGCACAGGGAGAGGATTTCTCTTCCCCAAAAGGGGAATCTTTTGGAGAGGGAGGGACAGTGGGCAAGGATTTACCCTTTCTACCCCTAGATTTTGGGAGCACTTGGTCCATTGTTCCAGGATCCAAGCTTCCCTGTCCTCTGCTTCTGGGCCTGAGCCCTTGTGAGAACAAATATATGCCCTGAATGCCCAGCATTGCTGCATGAGCCTCCAACTAAACTTCAGCCCAAGCTGATGTCTCCAAACCATTGCCTAGTAAGCAGTCTACAGGTAATTCAGTGGCTACCACAACTTTCTTTGGACCAGTAACCCCCCCCAGTTGAGATTCACAATAGCCATGGGGTGGCTAAGAGTGTTGTTATGAGCATCAGTCACTTGGTACTGCTGACCAAGTAAGTGTTTATCAGGGTGAACCAGTTTCTCAATCATCATAGTGACACTGGCTCCTGTATCCCTGTCGGCCTCAACCTCAACACCATTTATTAGGGGAGGTTGCTTGTACTTACCCATATTAAGGGGACAAGCAACCAAGGTGGCAAAGTCAATACCACCATCAGAGAGTAAAGTAGCCTCTGTGGTCTCCCTAACAAGACCAACCTCAACTACATTACCAATTGTGAGCCCAGCTACACCCTTTGATTGGCTATTTGTAGTAGGCTTCCCACCACCTCTGCTATTACTAGGGGCACTAGAGGTCGCAGTTGGCGTTGTGATAGTGGGAGCCTTGGTGTTTTTGTTTGGGCAGGTAGAATCACTTGCCAAAAGGCCTTTACTGTCACCGCCGGTGGTGAGCCCTTCTGGCACCAGCCCCTTATAGGCAGCAAGGTTACCCATGAGAAGTTTCACAGCAGTTGTGACTGCCTACTGCCATGATGACATACACCGGAGTACTAAGTCACTTTAACCTGTCCAGGGCTGCAGGAAAGGCAGTTGCCATTTTATGCCTTGAAGTAGCAAAAAATAAGTGCACTATACCCCTTTGCAGCAGTATGCAGAGTAGGCTTCAGTTGTGTCTTCATGGTTTGGCATATACATGTGACATGCATGACACAGTGACCTTATGTGGCTAGTTGTCTAATGAATGTCCAGATACTCGTCAGCTGATTGGCGCTGTCACCGTATTGATATATGGCATGACTACATACATGCTCAGTTCAGGACAGGTCAGTGTCCCACAGATGAAACATGACACATGTGATGTATGTAAGAAACTATAGATCAGGGGCAGCAATGTGCTTCAAGGGTGGAGTCCATGCCACTTCAGCATGCCCAATAGAGTATGTGTCATTAGTTAGCGCAATGTCTACATTGTTAGGTGTGTGCTACATTGATATGTTCTGCTAACATATGTGGTGTGCATATCACATTGTACAATTTCTCTCTCTCTAGCCAAGGTACCCTGTCACGAGGAGATTGAGACATGCACCAGTGTACTGTCGCTGGTGGACCCTTCAACCCTTGAGGAGCGGCATATGATTCAGACTTATCATCTGAATTGTCAGACCATCATGGATCTATGTACACAGTTGGAGCTAGATTTATTGCCTGCCATGTGTAATCCCTATGCCATCCCTCCCACAGTTCAAGTCCTCTGAGTGCTACACTTTCTTGCCACAGGATCCTTTCAGAATACGGTGGGCTTTGCAGCAGGGATGTCACAGCCCATGTTCAGTCTTGTGTTCAGGGATGTATTGTGAGCTTTTTTGAAACACCTGGACAGCCACATCAGGTTCCTCTAACAAGGGGATTTGGCCTCTGTGAAAGAAGACTTCTATGATGGGGTGCACATCCCTCATGTGATAGAGGCCATAGATGGCACCCATATACCCTTAGTCCCTCCCAGTGCCAATGAACAGATTTGTAGGAACCAGAAGAACTACCACTCCATCAATGTTCAAGTGGTGTGTGTGGCAGGCCAGTATATCTCCCAAGTGACAGCCATGTTTCCTAGATCTGTGCATGTCTCTTACATTCTGAGGAACATCAATGTCCCACACATGATGGCACGTCTATAGAGAGCTTGGCTCATTGGTATGTAAGCATTTGAGTGTGCGTCTCTGTTATGGCACCTGTCATCATAATGTTCCCTGTGCCTGTACCTATCCTGTAAAAGGTCCTATCTCTGTGCACATAAGTGACTCAGGCTATCCTAACCTTCCGAGGCTGTTGACACTAGTGAGATACCCTGCCACTGGAGAGAAACACAATTTTCATGAGGTCCATGGCAGGATGAGGCGTGTAATTAAAAGAACATTTGGCCACTTGAAGGTGCCTGCATGTCTCTGGAGGTGCCCTCCTCTACACCCCCAAAAGGTATTCCAGATCATAGTTGCCTGAAGCATGCTCCACAATCTACCCCTGAGACGTCAGATACCCTTACTAGCAGATGAGGAGGAGGCAACTGGATCAGTGGATGGTGATGCGGAAATTGAAATGGATGAGGAGGCAGATGAGGAAGGTGGAGCTGATTGAAGAGCTGAGCTCATCAATCAGTACTTCCAGAAACATACAGGTGTGTTGCATGTGTATTTTCATCTCTAGTATTTCAACATACTTTGGTATCAATCGTCCTCCTGATTTGGAATATCAGTGGTGGTGTAATGTGTTCCCATCCCTATGTGTGTGTTGCGGGAGGTGAGTTACAGCATATAAGGTGCTGGGTTGAAATGTCTCATCTCTAACATGAGTACTCTATGCAGGTTGCAAGACTCACATCTCCTATGGACATCCCTATATTGTGCTATGTGTTGTGCATTCTCCTGTTCTCATGTCATTCCAGCGACTAACTGTGCACTGTTCATCTTTGTCACTCCTACCTATTGCTTGAGCCATTCTTGTTCAGTATCCTTTGATTACTGTTCACTGAGTGGTGTTTTGCACATGGGAGGTGCCATCTATAGTGTTTTGTGATTTATGTCCAGGGACTGGTGTTGTAGAAGTGTTGTCTGTTGCCTACTACACTTGACATGTCAATTATGGACTATATATGTGCTTTGTGTGGCACCGTGCCTTCTATCCTGAAGGTAGTCTCTGTCATGTTTTTTGCAGGTTGGATAAGTGGATTTACTCTTGCCTACCTCTGCAGTCCATTTCACTGCACATTGGATTGTGACCCATACCACATTGACAATTTGATAAACATACAATTGTATATGTACAAATAAAAAAACATATGCAGTAGCTGTGATCTATAGTATTTATTGTGAATAGAGTGGCAAATAGGTGATGAGTGGGGTCATGGTAGATGAAATCCTCTGAGTAGGTGGCACAGCTGTAGGTAGCACAGATCCGGTGTTCATGGGCCATAGGAAAATGGAGTGATGTCATTGAACAGTTAACAGGGTGTCTCAGTGGCACACAAGGGAGAGTGATCAGAAAAGAGTCACTTCCTGGTAGTGGGTTTTGTCTTGGCATCTGCTCCAGCCGGATGTCTGGGTGAACCTCCAAGTTTGTGTGGGTGGTTCTTCAGCTACAGAAGCAAGTGTGCCTGAGGCCTCTGTTCCTCAATCTGGGCCTCCATTCCACTAGCAGCCGCAGATGTAAAAGGCTCAGGTGTGATGTGGTTAGTGGAAGGGGCCTGCTGGTGGGTGGAGGAGGCACTCATGATGGTGGTGAGGCCCCTGAGCACCACTGCAATGGAGGCCATGGTGGCATTGTGGGCCTGCCACTGCTGCATAACCTCCTGGTGGTATTCCCTCTGCAGCCTCTGGTTTTCTCCCAACATGGATGTGATCTGGCCCATCCTGTCCTGGGATAGTTGATATGCTCCCAGTACTTGGGAGATGGCTTCCTGGTCAGAGGCCTCCCTTGGCTGCCCGTCCTCTGGCCCACAGGTTCCCACCCATGTCCCCTGCCCCCATATGCCTGTGCTCTGTCACAGTGTGCCCTGTCCCAGTTTCACCAAGACCTTCATTGTCTTGTAACAAGACCATGACCACTCACCTGAATTCCAGGTTCCGCTGGAGCGAAGACAATAAAACCCTCACCCCTAAACACTATTCTCTTGTATCTGAACTGAACAGGAAACAAGCAAATATTCTCTGGGGGAAATGGATAGGGAACAGGGTTTTGGGAAGGGAGGAGAAACAAAAACACTGGCTCACAAAGGGGCGTCACTGTTGTTCTAAGAAACTTGCCTCAGGGGTTGGTGCAGGGATTTCTAAGACCAAAAACAAATCAAAAACAACAAAACTACATATATCACAGAGTCCTTCAGCAACATAAAAATAATTATTATCATTCGATTGAACACTCACCGAGCCTTTCTGCAAAATCACAATAATTATTAGCACTTGAATGCTCAACTATTAAACACGCTTTTGTAACTCACAACAAAATCATTATAAAATCAAACTTATGAATTTGTCTTTTGTTATTAGTTTTCACACAATAGACTCGCTCCAAAAATAATCAGAATAAACGTCTAATTTTGCAGAGATATCAAGTGATGCTTTCAGAAGTTCACAGCACTTAACTTGAATGCTGCCTTTAAAAATACTTTTCAAGCTGTCTTTGGAAAATAGTGTGTATCACAGTTTTCTCAGCATCGACAAATGTTTTCCATAATCCACCAAAACATCACTAACCTCGAGAAGGTTGAAAACAGGGGAATGAGAGGGGGATTACTCACAAACCAACTTCTCCTGGAATGTTTTTGATTATTTGAGGGAGATAGAATACTGTTCATAAATTCTCCAGCCGCTGCGTACGTAATGCGCTCCAGAGAATGAATCTCCAATGAAGCCTCGCACTGAAATGATGACTCCAGAAAGAATCACGGAAACTCCATCTGAACTGGGAACACCTGCGAGTGAAGGAAGACTCGAAGCCAAGCACCAGAAACACCTTGGCAGTTTTTTTCTAGACTGGTGATGAGTCATCAGACACATGCTGGTGATGAGTCATCAATCACTTCTGATGATGCCTATGAAGGAATTCGATTTCTCCATAATCCACTTGGCACACAGTTCACAAATGGAACAACACTTGCTTTTATCAATATAAACAAACATGCAATGTATTGTTCCTCACAAGTTACATGAAAGTGCTGTGCTGTAAACACATTCATGACATGTTTCATTGTTCTTCATACATGCTGATTTATTTAGTGAGGGTGCAGAAAGAAGCATGCGGGTGTGAGTACGAGTCCTAACTTCTTGGGTGTGAGGGGTGGACTTAGATCCCTGTACTGTGGGGCACACAATTGATTGAACAGTCCTTGGGACATTGGTTTGGGGACAAAGGGTTGGCTGAGATGTTGTTGCGACAGGGTGGGGGGGTGATGTGGGCAGGGTGAGGCAAAGAGTGGTAGACTGACCAGGGGTCCCAGATGAGCCAGGTAGGTTGTCACTGTCCAGACTTCCAACTGCGTTGTCCTCACTCGGGGCTTCACCCTGAGGAGGGCTGGCAGTCTCCAGTAACCTCTCCATGGTGGCTGTGGCAGGGGTGCCTGTGGATGGAGTGAAAGAGAGTAAAATGTTGGAGGTGTGTATGGTTGTCTACTGCATACAGTGGCTTGACTTGATTTTCATCAATGACATTGACGGGTGCAGCACAGCTAACACTGTTTGTTGATAGGCAATAGTGACACGTGTACCATGTTCCTGGGGTTGTTGTGAATCAGGCTTAGTCAATTTAGCAGGGTGGGTGGGTTCTGTTCCTGTGTGATGGTTCACATGACAGGTTTACCCTTTTAGCTGGTTGGCATTCTGGCTCGGTATATGTGAGTGGGAATGGCTGTACATTGAAGCATGGTGTCAAAATGGGAGGGGGTATGTGTGTATGCAAGGTTGTTTGTCCTGTCTGTGCCTGCTGTGCATGGGGTATATCTTCTTACATTAAATGCCAGGATTAGTCCATTTTAGGGTAGTAGGCCTGGATATGTGGCCCTTAGGGTAGGTAACAGTGCCATGTCTGTGTTTGGGCTAAGTTGGCATCGTGTAGTGCCATTGCATTGATTTCATTGCCATGTAGTGGTCTTCAGTCAAAGCACCCAGTTGCTGTAGCTTGTGCAATAGTCATACATGCAAGAGGTGTGATATGATGTGCATATTGCATGTTTTGATGTGGATGGGCTAGTCATTGTGGGAGTCGTAATGATTGTACTTGGCAGTGCTATCCATGCACTTGGCAGTGAGAGTGTGGGCATTAGGGGTGGGTGGTGGTGTGACATGCAGGAGAGGGGCATTAGGTGCCTGGATGGGAGGTGTCTTGGGAGATGGAGTGAATTGGGGAGATTGATGGGGTGGTGGGGAAGCATGCTGGACAGGAAGAATTAGTGCCAGGGGAGTGATAGGTACTCACTGGATGTCAGGAATAAGGCTGTGCGCAGTCCAGGTCCCACCCGAAACTCCGATGCGCGTATTAGCAGAGATTCATGCGCACCACTCGTCATCCCTTCCTGTTCTAAAAGTGGTAATCAGCATCGCCTGCCCTGTGGTAAAGCTCAAGTAGCTGCAATGTCAGGACGTTGGTGGATAAGATGCACTCATCAGTGCTATTCTGTGAAGGTACTACAATTCCCAGGTTTTTATAGGCAGCGGCCATCTTGGGGTGTGGCAGGCCTATAAAGCCCAGCCACACCCAAGCACATTGCTCACTATTTTGAAGACTCTGATGCAGTCAGACCTCGTGGGGGTTCCTCTGAAGAAGAGCAGATTTCCTGCATAACAGATTGACAGCAAGTCGGAGTATCATTGTTTCCATGGTGAATTCAGATACAAGTAGGTCGTACTCATAGCGGTAAGGTCTTGATGAGCCCAATCTTGAAGGACGTGGTTACTTCCAAAAGTGCAGCGCCCCTTAGCACAACGAGCAAACCGTTTCCAGTTCTAAGAGTAGAGCGGCCTTGGCGCAACGATCAAAGTGCTTCGGATCACAGAAGTAAAGCGCCCCTAAGCACAATGAGCAAAGGGCTTCAGGCCACACGTGTAAAGCGCCCTTGGCACGATAATTAAAGCGTTTCAGTCCACATGAGTTAAGCGCCCTTGGCTCGATAATCAAAGTGTTTCAGTCCACATGAGTAAAGAGCTCTTGGCACGATAATCAGAGCATTTCAGTCCACATGAGTAAAGCGCCCTTGGCACGACAATCAAAGTGTTTCAGTCCGCATGAGTAAAGCGCCCTTGGCATGAAAATCAAAGCGTTTCAGGCCACATGAGTAAAGCGCTCTTGGCACCAGGATCAAAATGCTTTAGTCCACATAAGTAAAAGCGGCCCATTAGAACAACGAGCAAAGTGCTTCAAGGCACTAGAGTAACGCGCCCTTGGTACGACAATCAAAGCGTTTTAGGCTACATGAGTAAAGCAATCTGGGCACCAGTATCAAAATGCTTCAGGCCACATGAGTAAAGCGCCCCTTGGCATAACAAGCATAGTGCTTCAGACAAAGCAAGTAAAAGCACTCTCTGGTATAATGAACAAAGCGCTTCATGTATGATGATTAAAGCGCTTCATGAACAACAAGCAAGGCGCTTCTGCCCAATGAACAAATAGCTTCAAGTTCAATGAGTAAACTTTCAGGCGTAGGTAGTAAATGTGAAAACATTTCAAAGATAAGCAAATTATAGTTTCATTGGTTTTTGGGAAGCATAACATGTGAGATACATATTTAAGTCTTTGAGAATTTCTAGGCTGAGATCAAACCTTTATCTTATGAATGCATAATTGTTACATGATTGATATTTAGAGTATGACCATAGTCCAAAGCTCTTGCCATCTCTAGGTTTAGAGGTTACAGGTTGTTCTTGTTCCATGATTCAAAGAAGGGGCTACGCCCAATTCACAAAGGGTGTCAATCTGATATCACGGAGACTCCTTTATTCAAGAGTCTATTGGTGAGTTATACTGTTATGAATGAATGTATGCATATTTGTTCTAACCGTTTCTTTTCAGATCTCTTTCCCTGCAGTTCCCTGCCCCAGTTCCCTTCCCCCGCCTGGCTTCATCATAACTCTGTGCTATAAAAGCCTTCTGAGTTGGTGATGCCGGGACGTGGGCCTTTTGTTCAGCAGCGTGCATATCCAGAGGAAAGGGCACTGTGACAGAATAGTGAGCCCACAAGTTTATACTTTCCTCTTGGTCTGTACGTGAGCTGCGCAAAATGGCCACCTTAGACACCATTATGCAAGTAGTCACTCAAATGCAAAGTGATTTGACGGACTCAAAAAATGTTACATCCGATTTAGTTAACAAAATAACCCAGTTACAGAGTAAGGTGGATGGTTCTGAATCTGAGTCTTGTCCTACGCTTTCCACACTTACTGACATAGCTGTGAACGTGCCAACACAGATTCCTCTAGCTGTACCAGAAAGATTTTCTGGGGACCCCAATAAGGTTCAGGTTTTCTCACACAAGTGGAATTAAATTTTACGTGTCGTCCCAGTGCCTTTCTGGATGCACAATCTAGAATTGAGTTCCTTAAATCATATCTGAATGGTGGTGCAGCTACTTGGGCAGTGCCATTAGTCCGATTAGACAGCCCCTTTTGTATAATTGGCGTCTTTTTGTAGAAGAATTTGTAAAGGTATTTGACAGGCGTGCAATAACTATGTCTGCAGACAAAGAGTTACTAGAGCTACGTCAAGGAAACAAAGACTTGATAATGTATTTGTCACACTTCAACTGGTTAGTAGTGGAAACAGCTTGGCCAGAGGAAAAAAGGTCAGCAGTATTTTATCAAGGGCTAAAAGACGAACTGAAAGACGTATTGGCCCAAGTTGAACTGCAACCGGAAACTTGTACTGATTTAATTAATCTAACCCTGCGGATAGCTCATAGACTCTCAGAGAGAAAAGGAGTAAGTAACAAATGGGAAAAACCCAACAGGCGAATGGAAAGGTCCAGACACCTTCAGTTGTCCTCAGATCCTATTCTAGAATCGGTGGATATCGGAACTGTTCGCTGATCATTGACCAAAGAGGAGAAAGACATGCAACGAAGAAATGGACAGTGTCTGTATTGTGGAAAGAAGGGTAATTTCGTAAAGGAATGTCAAAAGAAACCCAAAGGTAAAATTGATACATTTGTGACAAAGAAAAAGATAGCGATTGCTTTGGAAAATTCACAGGAAAACTAAAGTGCCCAAGAAAAAACTAAGGGGACCTCTTGGGCAAATTGAAAATCCTTTCAGTGTGTTCTTGAACAAATCGCTATGTCAAACATTTTCGAATTTTAGTACAACTGACTGTACAGGGAAAAAGACATAAAGGTCATTACAACACTGGCGATAAAAGCCGCTCACCGCCGTGCAGAAGACCGCCAACACACCGCTGCTGCATTCCGCCATGGTCATTATGACCCAAAGACCGGAATCCGCCAAAATCTAGACACCCACACAAGTTCGCTACACCAAAGGTCAGTGATAAACTGCCAATAAGAAATCCTCCACCGTCACGCCAACAGGAATACGCCCACACTATCACGATCCATGAATCCACGCAGCGGTCTTTCAACCGTGGTATTCCATTGGCGGTACACACCGCCGCGTTCAAAATACACACACATTTACAAAACACATCCACATTGGACAATTCAAAATGCACACACCTGATACACATACACACACACCACTCCCACACACCCAATACAATATTGAACATACCCACATCACCCACAAACCCCTACAACTAAAATTTAGAACGAAGCACAGAGAGAGACACCACCATCTACAAACGAGCATCCACAGGTACTCAACACCATCACCCACATAACATCCACGCACCTCACACAACACACCTCTAAATAGCACCCCACACATCACAACACACACCACCCCACACATCCCCCACATCACCCCATGGCATGCAAAGACACCCCAGGTTCTCTGAGGAGGAGCGTAGGGTCATGGTGGAGGAAATCATCCGGGCAGAGCCACAGCTATTCGGATCACAGGTGCAGCACACCTCCATAGCTAGGAGGATGGAGCTATGGCGAAGAATCGTGGACAGGGTCAACGCAGTGGGACAGCGGCCAAGAAATAGGGATGACATCAGGAAGAGGTGGCACGACCTACGGGGGAAGGTGCGTTCCGTCGTCTCAAGACACCACATTGCGGTACAGAGGACTGGCGGTGGGCCCCCACCTCCTCCCCCACAACTAACAACATGGGAGGAGCATGTCTTGGCTATTCTGCATCCTGAGGGCCTCGCAGGAGTAGCTGGTGGAATGGACTCTGGTAAGTCAACTCTTTCATTACTTTATCCCCCACGCACCTGCATGCTATCACATACCCCCACCCTCGCCTTTACCCCATCACTCCAACTCCTCACACATGTCCCAACATCACAAACCATCCATCCCAACACCAAGCCCTGCATGTAACACCAAAGCATGAATACCCATCACCAAAGCATGGCCACTGCACATACCCATACACCCCCCTAAACCATCATCACACAAGGTCCTACACAGGAATGCAAGCACTGGGGTACACAATCACCCACCCATTGCACACTTTGGCACACACAGATGCAATAATTATGCTTTTACACCCCTGCAGGACCCCTACCCAACGTCACTGGACAGGAAGGTCCAGACATGTCCAGTCCACCCACAGAAGAGGCCCACAGTGATGACAAAAGCTCTGTCCAACTGGATCTAGACGACCAGTCCGGCCCATCTGGGACCTCGGGACAGTCGGTTCCCCTCACACTGGCACAGGCCACTACAGAGCTTCCCCCCTCTGGAAACACAAGCACAGCACCCACCCAGCGTGCCCATACCTCTGTCCCCAGGACATGTCAAGCAGCAGTGTGCCCACCACTACAGGGAACCCAGGCAAACCCACTACCCCAACAACACCAGGGACCTGGGGGAAGTGGTAGTGAGCACACCGTTCAGGGGACAGAGGCCCAGGAACACAGGGGAACTGGGAGGGCTGCTGTGCAGCAGGGTAGGACAGGCCCAGGGAACCCACTCTCCACGAGGCCCTCTCCAACATCATGGGAGCCTACCACCATTCCCAGGAGACGATGGCAACGGTACAGGCGAAGTTTCAGGAGACCCAGCGGCGGCAGGAGGAACAGTATTTGGGCTTCAGGGAGGAACTCAAATCCATCAATTCCACCCTGGGCACCATTGTAGGGGTGCTGAAGGAACTTGTCAACACCAGGAGGGACACTGTGGCACAACAAGGGGCCCCTGACACTAGCCTGGACGATTAACTGCCCACCACCTCTGCCAGCGCTAGTGGACAGGAGGCACCGCCACAGGACCACCACACCAGAACCCCACCCCCTGCAGAGGGAGAACCAGACCGCAAATGGTCCCTGACATCTAGTACAAAGACAGAGAACGATGCCAAGACCCCCGCCAAGAAATTATACCACCCTGATTGTCATCCATGTGTCCCACCTTGTCACCCTGTCCATACTTAAACTTCCCCAGCTCCACTTCCTATGCCCCTTTGGACAATGCACCTGTGAGACTAATAGACTGGACTCTGCCATGGACATTCCTCCACCATCACCCCTCACCATTTTACAACCCCCTCCAATATTGAGCACTTAAATAAACTCCCTTAAAGCACAAAACAATCTGGAGTCTGTCTGTGATTTTGAAATAGTGTATTAGAAATTACAGTGCCAAAATGCTCTTTCAAATGTAGTGAGGTGCCTGTTTATTTTCGATCAGATGCCCCAACAGTGTTTTCTCCATTTCGAGTCAGGTACCTTGTGTGGGCTTCGCCCATGCATTTTGGGACCACTGGTCCACGGACAATGATTGGTTCACTATCCGGACTTGTGTAGTTGGCATACACATTTGTATATACTGAATATTGAACTTTCCCTATCAGATTTTTCATGATTACACGCAGTACAATCATTTCCTTTTGTCCATGCGTTCTTCCGGGGGGGGATGTATATGTAATGTTGCTGCATGTATTTGTGTGTATGTTGTTGTGGGTGAGGGAGGGGGTGGGGGTATTGCGTGTTGCATGTGAGTGTCACTGTCTTTTCCCTCCCCCCCATGTTGTAGGTGCAGTACTCACCGTGGTCATTAACGGCGTCTGTCCTGCTCCTGATAGAGCAGGAGGAAGACCAGCATTGGTAACACCTGTAGTTCGGGCTCCATGTTGTCCTGGTTCCTCGTTGGGTGTTGAGAGGTGAGTGTTTTCCCCTCTGTGTACTGTTTCCGCTGTGCTTTTGAGACCGTTGGTTCCGCCCCGGAAAAGGTGGCGGATAGGCCTGGTGTGATAGGGCGGGCGGTACTTTGTCCTCCGCCTGTCTGTTGGCTACCGCCGCGGTGTTTGCTTCTACCACCTTGGCGGTTGGAGTGTTAAAGTGGCTGTTTATGGTGGCGGATTCCGCCATGGTTGTGATTACATTTTCTTTCCGCCGGCCTGTTGGTGGCATTACCGCTGCTTTAACACCGACCGCCAGGGTTGTAATGAGGGCCTAAGTACCAAAGGGAAGACCCACGATATCTGGAGTCTAAGATAGATCGCACCTCATACTCCCAATGACTTTGGACTAATAGAAGAGCAGGTTGTGTGACACTTGAGGGCGAAGCAGGTTTAAGAAGTGCAGTGTGAAACACCAGATGAATTTTCAAGGGCGATGGGAATTTTGGTTGAAATGTTACTGGTTTCACTTGTCGCAGAACTTCATAGGGCCCTATGAATTTTGGATGAAACATATTTTTATTTTTGAATACAAAGTTTTTCGTGGATATCTTTATCTGTATACTGAGGACCAGGCTGGTGTTTTTTGTCATATTGCATTTTATATTTTGTCTTTGCTTGGTGTAGATTTTTTGCAATTGTGAATGTACCTTTTTTATGTGTGTTAACATGTCCATGACTGCTGGAGTAGTTTGAGTAGAAATAGGTAGCGTAACTGGCAACATATGCGGATAACGCCCATATAAACCATAGAAAGGAGTTGAGTTTATTGAAGAGTGGTGTGAGTTGTTATAAGCCAGTTCTGCAAGCCACAAAAGATCCAGCCAGGTTTTAGGAGACTTTGTTGCATAACATTGTAAGTATTGTTTTAGAGTTTGGTTTAATCTCTCTGTTTGATCATCCATTTGTGCATGATAACTAGTGGATAAAGTCGAATCACTTCGTAAAGCCTTGCACCATTGCTGCCAAAAACGTGCAGAAAATTGTGTTCTCTATCAGAGAGGATGACTCTTGGAAGTCCATAAAGGCGAACAATGTTTTCTAAGATGATAGTTGATAAGGTGTCAGAGGTTGGGAGACCTTTAGAGGCAATGAAATGAGCATATTTGGTAAGACTATCCACCACCACTAAAATGGTTGTAAATTGCTTTACTTGAGGAAGACCAGTAATAAAATACATAGAGATATGTTCCCATGGATGATTGGGAACGAGTAGAGGTATGAATAGACCTTTGGGCTTGCTATGTTCGCTTTTGCATCTTGCACATACTTCACATAATTGTAGCATTTGTTTTAAGTCATGAACAAACGTAGGCCCCCAAAAATACCTTTTCATGAGTTCTAATGTTTTTTGAGATCCTGGATGACTTGCCAGAGGATGACTATGCAACCAATAAAACACTGTCTCTCTTAACTCATCAGTGGGCAGGAATACTCGAGATTTGTGTAGAGGTAGGCCTTGTTGAATGGACCTTTTGGTGTCTTGCTGTAGCCACTTTTGCCAATTGGTGATGTGAAAATGATTATGGATAAGATCAAAGAACTTCTCGGCTGTGATTAAACACAACACTTTTGAAGGCGTTATAATAGGCATGGGTGTTTGTTCAGTATGTGTGATCGAAGAATCTTGCCTAGACAATGCGTCGGCTTTATGATTATCTACTCCTGGTCTAAAAGTCACTATGAAATTAAATTCTGCAAAGAATAGCATCCATCTCAATGCCTGGGAGTTAGTAGTCTGGCGGAGCTCATAAATTGTAAGTTTCTATGATCAGAGTACACAGTTATGGTGTGTTTTGCTCCCAATAAATAATGTCTCCATTCCTTTAAAGCATTATGAATTGCTAGTAATTCTTTTTCTACTATGGTGTAATTTTGTTCTGTTTTATTCAGTTTTCTTAACACATATGCTATGGGGTGCCATTGTCCAGTTTCTCGGTGATGTTGGGGTAGGATGGCCCCAAGAGCGACATCGGATGCATCGGCTTCCACAATGAATGGTTCCTCCACATTGGGATGAGCTAGAATGTGAGCTGGAGTAAAAGCCCTCTTTAAGTCTTGAAATGCTTCCTCTGTCTCTTGGGACAGTTGAAGACGGCCTTTTTCCTTAGCAGTTTGGTAGTTGGTGCCACCTTTTGGGAGAAGTGATGGATGAAGCGTCTATAAAAAATTAAAAAACCCAAAAAACATTGGATGTCATGTACTGATTTTGGTGTGGGCCATTCTGATACTGCTTAAATTTTTCTTTCAGTCATTTGCATGCCGTCAGATGTTAAAATGGCTCCCAAACATTCAACTTCTTTGGTATGGAATTCGCATTTACTTAATTTGCAAAACAAATTATGGTTTCGTAGAGTTTGTAATACCTTTTTTACATGTTGTTCATGTATTTCTATAGAGTTTGAATAGATCAATATATTGTCAATATAAACAATGACAAAGATGTCAAGGTATTCTCTCAGAACATCGTTTAGGAAATATTGGAAAGCTGCTGTAGCATTACATGGACCAAACAGCATCACTAGATACTCAAAGAGACCATAACGAGTCTTAAACGCCGTTTTCCATTCATCTCCCTCTCGAATTCGAAATAGGTGATAAGCACATCGTAAGTCAAGTTTGGTGTAAATAACGACGGATTTCACCTGGTCTAACAAGACTGGTATGAGAGGTAGTGGATATTTATTTTTAACAGTGATTTTGTTTATCGATCTAAAGTCAGTACAAGGTATCAATTCACCATTAGCTTTGGTGACGAAAAACATCAAAGAAGCGCTGGAGATCGCGACGGCCGAATTAGCTTGTTGGCTAAGCATTTATCAAGGTATTCTCGAAGGACTTGATTTTCTTTCTCTGATAATGCATAGATTCCACAATTTGGTATATTGGAGCCTGATACAAGTTAGTTCTTGCAGTCGTACGGCCTGTGAGGTGGAAAGGAGCTTGCTTTCTTTTCACACAAAACATCGGTATATTCTGAATACTATGGTGGCAGCTCAGTTTCCTTCTCGACTGCATTAGCAATAGATTGTTGAAGATTTCCTTCTTTGTCTGTTCTTGGTTGAAGACATTTTTTTGAACAAGAAGAAGAAGAAAAACGCAAAACCTGTGTGAGCCAGACTATGCATGGATTGTGTAACATTAACCACGGCATTCCTAAAATAAAACCATATTGGGGTGCTTGGATTATATCGAAGCAAATTATCTCACAGTGTTTCAGATTCTCATCATCGTTGCAAATCATTTGTATTCGTGAGTTTTGTTTAGTAACCTGGCCTCCTGCCAATTCACTAACATCAACTTCATAAACAACTTCAGGAACCTTTTTCTTGACACTGGGTATATGTAAATCTAGAGCAGTTTGTTGGTCCACAAAATTTCCTGTTGCCCCTGAATCAATTAGAACTTGTTCATTATGGTGGTCATTACAACCCTGGCGGTCGGTGTCAAAGCGGCAGTAAAACTGCCAACAGGCCGGCGGGAAAACAAATGGAATTACGACCGTGGCGGAAACTGCCAACATAGACAACCACTTTAGCACTCCGACCGCCACAGCGGTACATACAAACACCGCAGCGGTAACCGCCAACAGACAGGCGGAGGACAATGTACCGCCCACACTATTACAACCCCCCAATCCGCCACCTTTTCTGGGGCGGATTCCGCACGAACAAAAACACAGCAGAAACAGGACTTTGAAGGGAAAACGCTCACCTCTACACAACCCACGAGGAATCAGGACGTCATGGAACCCGAGCTCCAGATCCTGCCAGCCTTTATCTTCCTGCTCCTCTACCAGGAGCACGAACGCCGGCAGCGAAGACAACGGAGAGTACTGCACCTGCGACACAGGGGTGGGGGAGGGAAAAAACAGTGACACACACACGCAACACCCCCACCCTCACCCACTACAACACACACGCTAATACAGATTTATACATAACAATTACACCCCCCCCCCCGGAAGAATGCAAGGACAAAAGGAAATCGAATAATTGTGATATATTTAATTACATACATCAACAATATTTACAAATACATACATATATACTATATACAATTATATACACCAAGAACACAAGTCCAAGGGATTCCACCATCATAGTCCGTGGATCACTGGGCCCAAAAGGCATGGGCGAGGCCCACACTCAATACCCGATCAAAACGGAGAGAAAATTACAGGGGCATCAGATAGAAATAAAACAGGCACCTCAGGGGGAAGGGAAGGGGGGCACCTCAGCCCGTTGAGTGCACGACACCAGATCCACGAGGGGGCTCCATGCCCACTGTTCAATCCTGGGGAGTGCAAAGCCACAGCCTCTCAAGTCTCTACAGTGGATGGGTTGCCCACTGTGCAATCCTGGGGAGTGCAAAGCCACAGTCTCTCAAGTCTCTATAGTGGGTGGGTTGCCCACTGTGCAATCCTGGGGAGTGCAAAGCCACAGTCTCTCAAGTCTCAACAGTGGGTGGTTTGCCCACTGTGCAATCCTGGGGAGTGCAAAGCCAGAGTCTCTCAAGTCTCTACAGTGGTTGGTTTGCCCACTGTGCAATCCTGGGGAGTGCAAAGTCACAGTCTCTCAAGTCTCTATAGTGGTTGGGTTGCCCACTGTTCAATCCTGGGGAGTGGCAAGCCACAGTCTCTCAAGTGGATAACAGTCTCCACTGGTTTCTGGAGGGGGCCTTGTGCCCAGAGTGCTTCATCCTGCCAAGGACTGAGGTAGTGGATGTGATACTCCACTGGTTCTGGAGGGGGGCTTGTGCCCAGAGTGCTTCATCCTGCCAAGGACTGAGGTAGTGGATGTCATTCTCCACTGGTTCTGGAGGGGGCCTTGTGCCTAGAGTGCTTCATCCTGCCAAGGACTGAGGTAGTGGATGTCAATCTCCACTGGTTCTGGAGGGGGCATGGTGCCCAGAGTGCTCCACGTGCAGTGTGGCCAGGCCCATCCCCTCACCGGGGTGTGTGTGCCACGAGATGGCCTGGGAACAGGTAGCATGATACACCATGGAGGCAGAGACATACCCCACACTGCTGCAACTTCGCCTTCTACCTGCAGGTGCAAACAGTGATGGAAGTCATGCCTCATGGAAGCTGGGCAGGGTCCAGGAACTCTCCTTCAGCCTCGGACAACTGACCACTGGGGATGGTAGCCATGTCAGTGGTGGTGCCACTGTCCGAGGACGTCACGGGGCTGGTGGCGGTGCTTGCGGCGGTGTCTGTGGTGGTGGTGCTGGTGGTGGTGCATGGATCAGCACCTGTTAAGGGACACAGCGGGACGGCTGCCCACTGGGGAAGATGCTGGGGACTGTTGCTGAGGCTGCAGAAGTGCCGGTGGCTGTGCAGGTGGCTGTACAGGTGGCGGTGCAGGTGGAAGTGCAGGTGGCGGTGCTAGTGGCGGGGCAGTTTGCGGTGTTTGCTGCCGTACAGGTTGGTGGAGTCATGGACAGAAGGGGTGACACTAGTCCCTCAGTCAGTGCCACTGTGCTCTGTCCTGAGCTGCTCTTCTGCTTTTGTACCTTCCCCACCTTTGATGGTGCCGCAGGTGTCTTGCCACTGTCCCCTTTTGATTTGGCCGAGTCCTTGGTGTCTGGTAGTTGCGGCTTCTCCCTCCGGGATGTGGGCACCTTCTTCACCTTGGCAGGTGGTGGAATGTCCTTGCACTCGCTATGTGGCACCCTGGCAGCCCTGAGGGGTGGCACACTCGATGACCCCACAGTTGCTGGCACCACTGTGCCTGGGGATTTGGTGGCTGAGGTGCTGGGCTGGGACTTTGAAAGCCTGGCCCTAGGGGAAGGACGGGGGGAGGTGAAGGGAAGAGATAAAGGTTTGACAGGAAAAGTTTTTTAGACACACTGGGACGGGAAGATAGAGGTGGTTTGGTAGTGGAGAAAGAGGTTGTGGTTGTAGGAGGTGTACGTTTGCTGAATTTGGGTGAATGTGCATGGGCTGCAGGCGGTTGTGAGGTGGATGGCTGTTGGGTGTGTGTGTGCCTGCGTTTGTGTACTTTGGGAGGAGGGCTCCCAGACACACTGGGAGAGGACACTGGGGATGTGTGCATGGTAGTGGGGGTGGTGATTGCACGTGAGCGGTGTGTGGTGATGGGTGTGCTGGTGATGGAGGTAGTGACTGAGGATGTAGTGCATGCAGGTGTGAGTGGAGACGAGACAGGGAAGGAGGAGTAGGACATGGAGGAGGGGGACACAGTGGAGGCAGTGGATGTTGCTCTGTCTGCATGGGGATGGTGCTTGTGTGAGTGCTTGTGGGATGTGTGGTGCTTATGTTTGCCATGTCCAATCTTGTGTATTGATGAGTGTGCATGCTAGTCTGATGGTGTGCTTGGGATAGGCTGAGGTACAGGGGATTGGGTCTGGTGGAGGAAGTTGGAGGGGGGAGGCTAAACGCAGGGACATTGGCTGCCATCAGTGCTGAGGCCAGAGCCTGAAAAGCTCTCTGTTGGGCCGCCTGCCCAGAATGAATGCCCTCAAGGTATGCATTTGTTGGTTGCAGATGCCTCTCAACACCGTGGATGGCATTCAAAATGGTAAATTGCCCAACAGTAAGGAAGCTCAGAAGGTCAATAGCCTCCTCACTGAGGGCAGCAGGGCTAACTGTTGCAGGGCATGAGGTGCCTAGGGCAAAGGAGATGCCCACCCTCCTGGGTGAGCGGGCACGGGACACACGCTGAGGGTCTGCTGGGAGGGCGGTATGGTGGGGGGGGTGGCGGCTGTACCTGTTGATGCGGTGGGCACAGAGGTGCCTGCCACCGCAAGGTAGCTCCCATCAGAGGAGGAGTCACTGTCAGTGGTGCATGCTCCTGTCCCCGTCGTGAAGCTCCCCTCGCCCTCCGTCCCACTGGTGGCTTCAGACTCCGTTGCTTCACCCTCCAGGGCCAAGTGGGTTGCAGCTCCCTCCTGCTCCGGTGCCACTTCTCCTCCACCAGATGATGCTATTGCACACAAGAACAGGGAGACAAACAAAAAGGGTGGGGGAAAGACAGAAGAAAAACATGTTCAGAGCATGCAACACCACTACCTTTGGCGGATACAACACACAGGGAGCAGCCCTCTCCACTACGCAATGCACTAACAGTTCCTGGCAAATTCACATGCCCATGGGGTACGAGACCTAAGCCCAATTGCTGCACACCTGGAAGTTACAGGAGCCTGACTAGGTGTAGATGGCTATTACAACTAGTGGGATTGGGGTGCCACAGAGCCTGCCTGGACCGCTTGTTAGAGGGGTGTAATGTCAGGAATAAGGCTGTGCACGGTCCAGGTCTCGCCCGAAACTCCGCTGCACATATTTGCGGCGCTTCATGCACACCACTTGTCATCCCTTCCTGTTCTAAAAGTGGTCATCAGCATTGCCTGCCCTGTGGTAAAGCTCATGTAGCTGCAGGGTCAGGACATTGGTGGACAAGATGCACTTATCAGTGCTATTCTATGAAGAGACTACAATTCCCAGGTTTTTAGAGGCATCGGTCATCTTGGGGTGTGGCAGGCCTATAAAGCCCAGCCACACCCAAGCACATTGCTCCACTATTTTGAAGACTTCGATGCAGTCAGACCTCGTGGGGGTTCCTCTGAAGAAGAGCAGATTTCCTGCATGGCAGATTGACAGCAAGTCGGAGTATCCTTGTTTCCATGGTGAATTCAGATACGAGTAGGTTATACTCGTAGCAGTAAGATCTTGATGAGCCCAATCTTGAAGGAAGTGGTTACTTCCAAAAGTACAGCGCCCCTTAGCACAACGAGCAAAGCGTTTCCAGTTCTAAGAGTAAAGTGGCCTTGGCGCGACAATCAAAACGCTTCGGATCACAGGAGTAAAGCGCCCCTTAGCACAACGAGCAAAGCACTTCAGGCCACACATGTAAAGCGCCCTTGGCACGATAATTAAAGCGTTTCAGTCCGCATGAGTAAAGCGCCCTTGGCACGACAATCAAAACGTTACAGTTCACATGAGTAAAACGCCCTTGGCACGACAATCAAAGTGTTTCAGTCCACATGAGTAAAGTGCCCTTGGCACGACAATCAAAGCGTTTCAGTCCACATGAGGAAAGCGCCCTTGGCACAACAATCAGAGCGTTTCAGTCCACATGAGTAAAGCGCCCTTGACATGACAATCAAGGCGTTTCATTCCACATGAGTAAAGCGCCCTTGATTCAACAATCAAAGCGTTTCAGGCTACATGAGTAAAGCGATCTGGGCACGAGTATCAAAACGCTTCAGGCCATATGAGTAAAGCTCCCCGTGGCATAACGAGCGTAGGGCTTCAGATAAAGCAAGTAAAAGTGCTCTCTGGTATAATGAACAAAGCGCTTCATGTATGATGATCAAAGCGCTTCATGAACAACAAGCCAGGCGCTTCTGCCCAATGAACAAAACGCTTTAAGTTCAATGAGTAAACTTGCAGGCCTAGGTAGTAAATGTGAAAACGTTTCAGAGATAAGCAAATTATAGTTTCATTGTTTTTTGGGAACCATTATATGTGAGATCCATATTTAAGTCTTCGAGAATTTCTAGGCTAAGATCAAACGTTTATCTTATGAATGCATAATTGTTACATGATTGATATTTATAGTATGACCATAGTCCTAAGCTCTTGCCATCTCTAGGTTTAGAGGTTACAGGTTGTTCTTGTTCCATGATTCAAAGAAGGGGCTACGCCCAATTCACAAAGGGTGTCAATCTGATATCACGGAGACGCCTTTATTCAAGAATCTATTGGTGAGTTATGCTGTTATGAATCAATGTATGCATATTTGTTCTAACCGTTTCTTTTCAGATCTCTCTCCCTGCAGTTCCCTACCCTAATTCCCTTCTCCCGCCTGGCTTCATCATAACTCTGTGCTATAATAGCCTTCTGAGTTGGTGACAACGGCAGGTGGGCCTTTTGTTCAGCAGCGTGCAGATCCCGAGGAAAGGGTACTGTGACACTGGAGTCCAGTCCTCCAGGTATTTCAGTCAGGCTTAGGATGCAGGATATCCAAGACCTTCTCCTCCAACGATGTGAACTCTGGTGGTGGAGGTTTGGGGCACCCTGCCAGTGTTCAGTACTGCTAGCTGGTGTCTGGACGACATGGAACGCACCTTCCCTGTAGGCCATTTCACCTCTTCATGATGTCCTCACTTGTGCGTGGATGGATGCCCAATGAGTTGTTCTTGTCAACTATTCCCTGCCATAACTCCATGTTCCTGGCTATGGAGGTTTGCCGTACCTGTGCTCTTAAGAGTGGTGGCTCTATCCTCATGATTTCATCATCCATGACCCTAAACTTATCGCCATTGCGTTGGTGCTTTTGACGTAACATGGTGGTTGTGTTGTGGGTGGGGGTGGGTGTTGTGTGTGTAGGGTACAGTGTAGGGTGCTTAATAGGGAGGAGGTGTTTGGTTGTGAGTGCTGGCAAGTTGTGGTGTTTTGTGTGTAGTTGTGATGTGTGTATAGTGTTGCTGGTGAAGTTGTGTGGTATGTGAAGTGTATATGTCTCTCTAGTGTGTAGGTGCTAGATTTGCTATTGTGGCTGCTCTCCTCTCTTGATCTGTGGTTTTAGTCACAAAGGATTGTGGGTTACATGGGGGGGGTGCTATATGGTGCTGTGAGTGGGGGTGTCCGGTGTGTGTTCACCCCATGCAAGGGTTAAACATATGTGTTACACAGCATAAACGTGAGAGCCAGTTAAATAACCAGTCTACCAACATGTGTCCTTTATTTTCAATGGGCTTCATGTTGCTAGATTACACTGTGCTGCAGAAGAACGTCTCACACTCCTGCCACCCTTGACCCTTTAAAATGGAAATGCTACAAACATTACCTTCTTTTATGGCAGGCTAGCACTTTTAACCAGCAGTCAATGGCAGGGAACAGCACGTAGCCAGGCCCTCCATTGGTTTCTCTCAGGGCTGGTTTTGGTAGTGTCAAAGTCTGGGTCATGCATTTATATGCTCTTGTTCCATTTTAAATGCCAATCTATGCCTCACATAAATCAGGAGAGAGTACATGACAAGAATATGTACATTTAAGGTGAGCCTGCTGGCAAAGGTAACGAGGTTAATCATTAGAATTCTCCAACTTCACCCTCAGTCAGTGTTGTTCCAATAGAGAGTGTGATTAAAAAAAACGTAAGCTTTGCAATCCCAGCTCACCTAAAATTGCATCAATATCAGTTCTGAAATCCAGTGCTGGCCTCTCAGCAAATGGGAGCACAGAAGTGGGTGCCTGCTTTGGCCCCGGGGTGACTGTTGAGTGAGTGCTGCCCCGGGTGGGACTGGTGAGTGCCGAAACCAAAGCAGATGATCACAGTATTTGGTCAATGGGATGCTGATAACAGCAAACACACAAGGAACAAGCATTGGTAAATGGAAGAAAATAGTGTGATAGACAATAGAAACGGAGGAAAAGTAAGAGGCAAGCACAGAAACCAATGAAAGCAAGGAAAGCAAGGGGGCAGGATCTCAGCCCCTTTTACGATTTAAATTAAATACAATAGATTTCACAAGCACAGCACAAGCGCTGTTCAGGCAAAACCTAAAAACAATACAATTAATAAAACCATTTACTTTAGGAAGATTGAAGTTACCCTAGCAAGATGGAACTAACCAATCAACCTAGCAAAAGAGGCTGAATTAACAAGGTTTTAATTTCTCCTGACATATTTCAACTTTTTCTGACAATGATAGTCTAAGCTGTGAATATTGGTTCTCTAAGAACATGGCACTGTGAATGTTGGTTCTCTATGAACATGGCTGCTTGAATTATGTGATGTGCGGCATCTGCGCTTTCCACATAAATATGTATTTGCCACATTTTCCATCCTCTGCTACATTATCTGCAGATTTCCCCCAAAAACTGTTTCAAAGTCAAACTGATCAAAACCTACTAAAAGTGTGGTGCCATGTGTTGTTGCACAGTGGAAGGTTCTTCGCAAAGATTGAATGATTATTCTGTTGGATAATGTGCTACATGGCTAAATACTCATAATGTCCCAAAAGCGAAACCTATTGATTTTGCCAATGCTTGTTATTTATTAGGCACCATGCCCAAAAGGCCGTCTACAGACTGTCCACAGGCATAATAAGAGATTGTTTGGAATGGCTTATAAATAAATTAAAATGTTTCTTTTAATGGCAAAGAAATTATAATTCCTTGGAATAAGTTAATGCAGTCCATTTGACCAGTATCTCAGTCAAAGCACAGAAGTGTCCCAGACCGGCATTTTGTTTTCAAATATGTGTGTGTGGTGTAATATTAATACACATTAGACCTCACATGTGGCATTTAACATCCATGTCAGTGGTAAATTTCTGCTCCCTTTAGTATGGTCTTGCAGGAAAGATAAAATAGGCTAAATCAATGAACAGAACATGTTTTGGGGAAAGGAAAAGAGCTATATAGAGTTTAGAGCAGTAGAGTGTATAGAGTCCTATAGCCGGCCCAGCTGCATGCTAGAAGGCATTTACTTACAAAATCCTTTAAAAGGGCGACCAGCTTCAACCTTTTCACTAGACCATGGTCTGCCTGATATCATGCAGGTTGCCAGTGAGCCGCTAACTGTTATTTGTCAATAGCGTTTTATTTTACTTTTTGTCTTAAAAGTGTAGAATTTCATTGCTCCGGTTCCATCTATCTGATATTGTTAATTTGGTATCTTTTTGTAAATTACATTTTTCCCTAGTTTTCACAATTCCTTTGGGAATGATGCTGTGTTTTTATTGCTTGAATGTAACACACAATTCTCTGGGGAACTGCGTGTTGCTTCAGCTCTAGCTACCAGCGTATGAGAAGAGATTCAGGTGGTCATTACAACCCTGGTGGTCGGTGTTAAAGCGGCGGTAAAACCGCCAACAGGCCGGCGGTAAAAAAAATGGAATCACGACCGTGGCGGAAACCGCCAACATAGACAGCCACTTTAACACTCCGACCACCACGGCGGTACAAACAAACACTGCGCAGTAACCGCCAACAGACAGGCGGAAGACAAGGTTCCGCCCACTGTATTACAGCAGGCTAATCCGCCACCTTTTCCGGGGCAGATTCAACGCAAACAAAAACACGGCGGAAACAGGACTTGGAAGGGAAAATGCTCACCTCTACACACCCCACGAGGAACCAGGACACCCTGGAACCCGAGCTCCAGATACTCCCAGCATTTATCTTCCTGCTCCTCTACCAGGAACAACAAAGATGGCGGCGAAGACCACGGTAAGTACTGCACCTACGACACAGGGGAGGGGGAGGGAAAAAAGAGTGACACACACATGCAACACGCAACACTCCCACCCCCACCCTCACCTACTACAACACACACACAAGTACATGCAGCAACATTACATTTACAACCCCCAACACCCCCCTGGAAAAATGCAAGGACAAAAGGAAATGAGTTGAACGTTTGTAATCTATTCAAATACAGTAATAAAAAAAAATATATATATATATATAAATATTTACACTATAAAAACATATATACACAAAGAATACAAGTCCAAGGTATTCCACCATCATAGTCCGTGGACCACTGGGCACAAAATGCATGGGCGAGGCCCACACTCGATACCCGATCAAAACGGAGAGAACACTGCTGGGGCATCAGATAGAAATACAACAGGCACCTCAGGGGGAAGGGGGGGCACCTCAGCCGGATGAGTGTACGACTCCAGATCCACGAGGGGGCTCCTTGCCCACTGCTTTATCCTGGGGAGTGCAAAGCCACAGTCTCACAAGTCCTTCCAGTGAGTGGGTTGCCCACTGCTTTATCCTGGTGAGTGCAAAGCCACAGTCTCTCAAGTCATTCCAGTGGGTGGGTTGCCCACTGCTTTATCCTGGGGAGTGGCAAGCCACAGTCTCACAAGTGGATGCCTTACTTCACTGGTTCTGGAGGGGCTTTGTGCCCAGAGTGCTTCATCCTGCTAAGGACTGAGGTAGTGGATGTGATACTCCACTGGTTCTGGAGGGGGCCTTGTGCCCAGAGTGATTCATCCCGCTCGTGGCGGCCTCAATAGCGACAGAAGCTTTGGTGCTCATTGGCCTGCGGTGCTGGTGGCAGCGGTGTCCTGTTCAGCGGTGCTGGTGGCGGCGGTGTCCTTGGCAGCGGTGCTTGTGGGGCAGTGTCCTTGGCAGCTGTGATGGTGGCTGTCTTGTCCACCGTGTAGGTTTTCGCCAACTTGCCTGTTTTCTGTGCCCCTTCCCCACCTTGGATGGTGGTGCAGCTGTCTTCCCACTCCCAACTGTATCCCTGGGAGAGGCTTTGGTGGTAGATGTTTTGTCTCTCTCCCGCCAGAAACTGGCCAACTTTTCATGCTTTTGAGGTGGGGGACTGTCCGTGGTCTGGCTCCTTGGCACACTGGCTGCACTGCTGTTTGGCGCACTCCAGAAGCCGGTTACTACTGTCACCACTGTTCCAGCAGCTGTTGTGGCTGAGGTGGTGGGTTGGGACCTGGAAAGGTGGGCCCTAGGAGACTGAAGGGGTGGGGGAGGTGAGGGGAAGAGGTCAAGGTTGGACAGGAAAAGTTTTTGGGACACACTGGGACTGGTAGATGGAGCGGGTTTGGTAGTGGTTGTAGGAAGTGTACGTTTGCTGACTTTGGGTGAAGGTGCATGGGCTGGAGGCTGTCGTGAGGTGGATGGCTGTTGGGTGAGTGTGTGGCTCCGTTTGTGTACCTTGGGATGTGGGCTCACAGACACACTGGGAGAGGATACAGGGGATGTGTGAATGGTAGTGGGGGTGGTGACTGTACGTGAGCGGGGTGTGGTGGTGGGTTTGTTGGTGATGGAGGTAGTGGCTGAAGATGTAGTGCATGCAGGTGTGAGTGGAGACGAGACTGGGAGGGAGGAGGGAGACGAGGAGGAGGGGGACACAGTGGAGGCAGTGGATGTTGGTATGTCTGCATGTGTATGATGCTTGCGTGAGTGCCTGTGGGATGTTTGGTGCTTATGTTTGCCAGAGCTTCCCTTGTGTGTTGACATGTGTGCATGCTGGTCTGATAGTGTGCTTGGGGTAGGCAGAGGTACAGGGGTTTGGGTCTGGGTGGAGGAAGTTGGAGGGGGGAGGCTAGAGACAGGGACAATGGCTGCCATCAGTGCTGAGGCCAGAGTCTGAAAAGCTCGCTGTTGGGCTGCCTGACCAAAATGAATGCCCCCAGGTATGCATTGGTCTGTTGCAACTGCCTCCCTACACCCTGGATGGCATTCAAAATGGTAGACTGCCCAACAGTGAGGGACCTGAGGAGGTCAATGGCCTCCTCACTGAGGGCAGCAGGGCTGACTAGGGCAGGGCCTGAGGTGCCTGGGGCGAAGGAGAAGCCTACCCTCCTGGGTGAGTGGCCACGGGGCACACTCTGAGGGGCTGCTGGAAAGGATGGTGCTGGTGGGGGGGTGGCGGTATGTACCTGTAGATGCGGTGGGCACACAGGGGCCCGCCACTGCAAGGGAGCTCCCATCTGAGAAAGAGTCTGTGTTGCTGCTCTCAGCTCCTGTCCCAGCAGTGGAGCTCCCCTCCCCCTCGTCCCACTGGTGGCTTCTGACTCTGTTGTGTCGCCCTCCAGGGCCATGTGGGATGCAACTCCCTCCTGCTCCGCTGGCACTGCTCCTCCACCTGATAATGCTAATTCACACAAGAACAGGGAGACCACAAAAAGTGGGGGAGACAGAATAAAGACATGTTGAGTGCATCCAATACCGCTACCGTTGGCGGACACTACAGACACAGAAGCCCCCTGCACTACGCCGTGCACTTGGAGTTCCCTAATTAATAACAGGGACATGGGTTACAGGGCCTATGCCCGATTGCTGCACACATGGAAGTCACAGGAGCCTGACTAGGTGTAGTTGGCTCTGAACACAGGTGGGGTGGGGTGGGATGCCACATAGCCTGCCTCACAAACGGACCTTGCCTACTAAACTCGCGTTGGCCTAGGGGAACCCACAGCCCACCTCCCCCACCCAGACACCTCCAATGCGCGCTAAATCAGCAGAATGAGAGTGTACTCACCCGTGTGGCTGCTGTGATGTCCTCATGCGCCCATTCAACCCTGGATACGCACCGCCAGGATCCGGAACATCAGGGGGGTCATGGTGCGACGGGCCCCCCTCCCACGTTGGGAGGCCATCCCCAGCTGGGCCTCTGCCGTCTTCTTGCTCCAGTGGTGAATGTCCTCCTATCTTTTACGGCAGTGGGTGCTCCGTCTGTGGTGGACCCCAGGGTCCAGACTTCCTTGGCGATGGCACGACAAATATCCTTCTTCTGGTGGGCGCTGACCTACAGGAATAATACAGCGGAAAAGAGAAGATATAACCGTCCGCACCATCACAGTAATTGGCTTGCATCCCTACCCTTGCCATGACACACATGCACTCACCGTCGTATCATGCACGCCTCATTCTCCCCCCCATCTTTCATCAACACCACTCCACACAGGCATTGACCATTCGGCATGCTCACAGTGTAATTACCTGTTTGTCTGGAGGACCGTAGAGTAGCGTGTACTGGGGGAGGACCCCATCCACTAGTTTCTCCAACTCCTCCATGCTGAAGGCAGGGGCCCATTCCCTAGACACATGAGCCATTGTCTCTTCCAGACTGAGGTCACAGCAGCACTTGCAGTGTAAGTCCTCTCCTGTCGAAGATCAGGTATCAAGTGATTGAACAGAGAGAAAATGGCGGTGACGTCCGCGGTGGTGCGTACCGTCACCGCTGGCGTACATCATTATTGGCTCCTGGGACCCATAGGGTCCAATGTTAACCAATGCAGGATTGCGCTGCGGTCTTCGACCGCCTACCGCAACGGTGTACACCGCCAGCGCAGTTACCTCATATCCCCTTGTCCCACATTACAAGTCAGGCAGCCGCCATTTCAGGGGGCCACATGGCATTAATTTTGACGGCGTCACACATATCTAGGCCTTGCTTAAACACTAATACAGC
Organism: Pleurodeles waltl; assembly: GCF_031143425.1. Taxonomy (NCBI): domain Eukaryota; kingdom Metazoa; phylum Chordata; class Amphibia; order Caudata; family Salamandridae; genus Pleurodeles; species Pleurodeles waltl. Next base: position 294,603,944 of record NC_090445.1, on the reverse strand, counting down.
CATATTTCGATTTTCAAAAATGTTGCTATAAAGTTGTGTTTACGTACCTCAGTGTTGGTTGACTCTCTGCTCGCTGTTCTCCTCGATAGAGCATGTCCGCTGGGGCAGGTGAAGAGATGGCGGCATCCTCCGGTGTACAGATCGCTGGTGGACCTGTCGACAATGGAGTAGCGACATGTAATTGACACATACAGACTTGATCGTACCACAATCCTGGAACTGTGTACCCAGTTGGAGCCAGACTATCCGCCATCAAACAGGAATCCACCCTCTAGTGCAGGTCCTGTCAGTACTCCATTTCCTAGCAAGTGGGTCTTTTCAAACAACAGTGGCCATTGCATCAGGGATGTCCCAGCCTATGTTCTCCAATGTATTGTCCAGAGTGTTGTCTGCCCTGCTGAAACACATGCGCAGCTACATCGTTTTCCCTCAGGTGGAGGATTTGCCTACAGTGAAAGGTGACTTCTATGCCCTGGGACATATCCCCAACATCATTGGTGCCATTGATGGGACACATGTGGCCTTGGTCCCCCCGCAGGAGTGAACAGGTGTACAGAAACCGGAAGAGTTACCATTCTATAAATCTGCAGATGGTGTGTTTGGCAGACCAGTACATCTTCCATGTAAATGCTAAGTTTCCTGGCTCAGTGCATGACGCTTACATTCTGCGGAATAGCAGCATCCCTTATGTGATGGGGCAACTCCAGAGGCACCGTGTGTGGCTATTAGGTGAGTACATGGACCCAATACAGTGTGACTAGGTGTCTGGGTCTGGGGATGTCCCTAAGAGTTAGTATGCGTCTAACAGTTGTCCCTCGCCATTTGCAGGTGACTCTGGTTACCCCAACCTTTCACGGTTACTGACACCAGTGAGGAATCCCAGGACAAGGGCAGAGGAACGCCTCAATGAGGCCCATGGGTGAACTAGGAGGATTATAGAGAGGACCTTCGGCCTCCTGAAGGCCAGGTTCCGGTGCCTCCATATGACTGGTGGTTCCCTATTCTACTCACCAAAGAAAGTGTGCCAGATCATCGTGGCCTGCTGTATGCTTCACAACTTGGCTTTGTGGTGACAGGTGCCTTTTCTGCAGGATGATGGTCCAAATGGAGGTGTTGTGGCAGCTGTGGAGCCTGTGGACAGTGAAGATGAGGAAGCAGAAGAAGAGGACATAGACAACAGGAACACAGTGATCCAGCAATACTTCCAGTGAGACACAGGGAAGAAGACAACACTGCCTGCTACATCTGGTTTAATTCTTCTACCTCTCATCTGTCTGTCATTTTCACCCAGTGTATGGACACTGAGTTGTCACTTTCCCTTTTGATTTCACAGATGTGGGTCCCACTGTGTGACCTCTGCTTTGTTTCCGCATGGACTAGAGCTGTGTGACATAGGTATGTTGACATTACATTGGATACAGCATTTTCCACAGTTATTGCAAATACACATTTTCGAAAGCACAGACTGACTCCAGATTGTTTTGTGACTTAAGGATGTTTATTTAAGTGCTAAATAGTGGAGGGGGTTGTAAAATGGTCAGGGGTGATGGTGGAGGAATGTCCATGGCAGAGTCCAGTCTATTAGTCTCACAGGTGCATTGTCCAAAGGGGCATAGGAAGTGGAGCTAGGGCAGTTTAAGTATGGACAGGGTGACAAAGTGGGACAGAAGGATGACAATCAGGGTGGTCTCATATCTTGGCGGGGGTCTTGGTATTGTTCTCTGTCTTTGTCCTGGATCTCAGGGACCGCTTGCGGGGAGGTTCCCCATCTGCAGGGGGTGGGGTGCTGGTGTTGTGGTCCTGTGGCGGTGCCTCCTGTCACTAGCGCTGGCGAAGGTGGTGGGCAGTTCATCGTCCAGGCTAGTGTCAGGGGCCCCTTGTTGTGCCACAGTGTCCCTCCTGGTGTTGATGAGTTCCTTCAGCACCCCTACAATGGTGCCCAGGGTGGAATTGATGGATTTGAGTTCCTCCCTGAACCCCAAATACTGTTCCTCCTGCAGCCTCTGGGTCTCCTGAAACTTGGCCAGTACCGTTGCCATCATCTCCTGGGAATGGTGGTAGGCTCCTATTATGTTGGAGAGGGCCTCGTGGAGAGTGGGTTCCCTGGGCCTGTCCTCCCCCTGTCCCACAGCAGCCCTCCCACTTCCCCTGTGTTCCTGGGCCTCTGTCCCCTCAACTGTGTGCCCACTACCACTGCCCCCAGGTCCCTGGTGTTGTTGGGGTTGTGGGATAGCCTGGGTTCCCTGTAGTGGTGGACACACTGCTGTTTGACGTGTCCTGGGGACAGAGGGATGGGCCCGCTGGGTGGGTGCTGTGCTGGTGTTACCAGAGGGGGGAAGCTCTGTTGTGGCCTGTGCCAGTGTGAGGGGAACCGACCGTCCCGAGGTCCCAGATAGGCGGGGTTGGTCATCTTGATCCAGTTGGACAGAGATACTGTCATCACTGTGGGCCTCTTCTGTAGGTGGAGTGGACATATCTGGACCCTCCTGTCCGGTGACGTTGGGTAGGGGTCCTGCCGGGGTGTAAAGGCATGATTATTGCATCTGTGTGTGCCATGGTGTGCAATGGGTCACCCTGTACCCCAGTGCTTCCATTCTTGTGTGGGACCTTCAGTGATAATGGTTTAGGGGGGTGTATGGGTATGTGCAGTGGCCATGCTTTGGTGATGTGTGTCCATGCTTTGGTGTTGCATGCAGGGCTTGGGTTTGGGATGTGTAGTTTGTAATAGTGGGACATATGTGTGGAGTTGGAGTGATGGGGTGAGGGCGAGGGTGGGGGTATGTGATAGCATGCAGGTAGGGTGGGGGATATGGAAGTTAAAGGTTTGACTTACCAGAGTCCATTCCTCCAGCTACTCCTGCAAGGCCCTCAGGATGCAGTATAGCCAAGACCTGCTCCTCCCATGTTGTTAGTTCTGGGGGAGGAGGTGGGAGTCCGCCGCCAGTCCTCTGCACTGAAATCTGGTGTCTTGAGACCACGGAACGCACCTTCCCCTGTAGGTCGTTCCACCTCTTCCTGATGTCATCCCTAGTTCTTGGGTGCTGTCCCACTGCGTTGACCCTGTCTACGATTCTGCGCCATAGCTCCATCTTCCTAGCTATGGTGGTGTGCTGCACCTGTGATCCGAATAGCTGTGGCTCTACCCGGATGATTTCCTCCACCATGACCCTGAGCTTTTCTTCAGAGAACCTGGGGTGTCTTTGCGGTGCCATGGGGTGGTGTGGGTGATGTTTGGAGTGGTGTGTGTTGTGATGTGTGGGGTGATATTTAGAGGTGTGTTGTGTGAGGTGCGTGGATGTTGTGTGAGTGATGGTATTGAGTGCCTGTGGATGCTAGTGTTGTTTCTAGTGGTGTCTCTCTTGCCTTCTGTCACAATTGTAGTCGTAGGGGTTTGTGGGTGATGTGGGTGGGTGTTTTATATTGTATTGGGTGTGTGGGAGTGATGTGTGTATGTGTATCAGGTGTGTGTCTTTCAATTTGTCCAATGTGGTGGTGTTTTGTAAGAGTGTGTGTATTTTGAGCGCGGCTGTGTGTACCGCCAATGGAATACTGCGGTTGAAAGACCCCTGCGTGGATTCGTGGGTCATGATAGTGTGGGCATATTCCTGTTGGCGTCACTGTGTGGGTTTTGTTATTGCCAGTTTATCACTGACCTTTGGTGTGGCGGACTTGTGTGGGTGTCTAGATTTTGGCGGATTTCGAGCTGTGGGTCATAATAGATGTGGCGGAATTCCGCGGCAGCAGCGGTGTGTTGGCGGTCTTCTGCATGGCGGAAAGCGGCTTTTATCGCCAATGTTGTAATGACCCCCTCAGTGTTTTACCCTAAACAGATTTCCCTTATTAATTTTGAAAATGTAACCAATTTCCTGTCAGTATCTATCTATCTATCTATCTATCTATCTATCTATCTATCTATCTATCTATCTATCTATCTATCTATCTATCTATCTATCTATCTATCTATCTTTCTATCGTAAGGGTGAACAAAGGAATCAATTGGAATTCCTCAAACTCTGAGGGTGTGAATTGCATGAGAATGATCCCCATGGCCTGTATGTGTCCATTTGATCATCAGATCATTGCTAAGATAAGTAATGCAAAGAGTTACATGTTCATGGCTTTGTCATACTCATCCAGAGCTATTTTGATTTCTAAAGAACATTCCTACAAATCATGAAAAAGACATGTCAAATTATCTTTCAAAAAAGCATATCATTTAATAAATGTAATGATGCTCTAGACATTTAAAACGCTTTTCTCCAAAATTTTCCTCAAGAGAACCTTAGAAAAGAAATACTGTATGACATGCTAAGTGTTGTTTAAAGAACTATACTTTTAGGTGATTGGCGGTTCAGCCAATTAACTTCAAACTCTGCGTCTTTCTCTTTCTATTGCAAGTAGCAAAAACAAGTATGGGAAGGTTCCTGCCATCAGCTCTGTTATTGTTTTTTCACCCTCAGAAAGTGTATTCGCATGTGAGACCCCTGTGAATTAAAGCTGAAAAGATTGCCAGTCCAACACTTAATAAATAAACAAAAGGTGACTCGTTGGGCGGGATAGATGTTTAGAGGCTAACCATGTTCTGTGTCCCATGCTCAGCCATTCAATGATATTATCTCCATGGCTTCAGCTTTTGAAAATTATCATTATAACAATGTATACAATGGTTAGTACACTGTTTAAAGTTAGTCCGAGATCTATACTTTAATCTTCAAAGTGCTCATCAAAACGTGATGAACATATAAATACAAAAAGTTTACACATTAATTCATGTAACTTTCCTGTCTACAGGCTCTCATTGTGAGCAGTTTACAGTATCATAATTGCCAGTAATATTCTTGATCTCCTTGACATGAGTATTCAAATGAGCATTTTATTTGAAGCTTTAAAACATGCACGCCTGCAGTGTTTCCTGAGATAGCAGGTCTATATACCTACAAGAAAATGTCCTTTTCTCGAAAGATGATAATTTAATGTTATCTGAACATATCCAGTTTTGACAAACCATTGCCCTATTTAGAGTTTGGTGGATGGATTACTCAGTTTATGGGATCATAATATGGTGGATGGAATATTTGTCATGTTTGTGATGAAGTAACCCCCTCTGCCAACCTCTAAATCAGGCCCAAATGTCTATTCTGCTATCTTTGCTGTGCCCCAGTGGACCACTGGCTACCCCCAAACAAACTAATTTTAACATTGACAAAGGAGAAGGGAGAGAGTCTAATTAGATAAAAGTGTACTGTGCCCAAATCTCTGCTCGGAGACACACAGCTACCTGAACCTGTGCAAATAGTACCAAGGCTGTGTAGTCCTAAATCCACGGATTTAATCCCCTGCTAGACACATATTTGCCCTTTCAGCTCACTCTTGCAGGTTCCTGCTTTCTTGCTTTGTCACATTTTTTCAGTCTTTCTCTTCCTCCATCTTTCCGGTTTGTATATTTTTCCATCTGTTGCTCTCAATAAATGTCTGATGTAGAAAAATAAGTGCCAACCCCCAAAACTCAGTGCTGTGCCCTCCACAAGCAACCATCAGCTCATTTGGAAGGGATGATTAAGAAGTTCCAGTAGCGATTTCTTATTCATTTCTAAATCCATTTTTTATGGAGTTGGCAAAAAGTTACAGCTTTCTAAAATGAATTTAGTACATTGCTACAAACTTTATTTTGGTTGCAAACTCTGAATTGGAATGGTTGCTGCCAGAAAACTGATTTGTAGTTTTAGGCACTGATGATGTGTTAGCCATAGCATGCACATTGGAGCAGAATCTACTGTTGCTGTGTATGTACTGAACACGTGGGTGCCGGATTTGCATATTTGCATTCACCTTTTCTGCATCTGAGTGGCAGGTAAGTATGTTGTTTGACTCCAGTAGGCAATATTTGCCCCCTATAAAGAAATTGTTTGGTAAACGACTTCCGAATCTGCTATCTTTTCCCAGAGGCAATAGGGACTGCTTGACAGTGTTTTTTGAGTAGTGGTTAGTGTTGGTTGCATGATTTACCACAGTTGGGTAATCCATCACAATTGCTTGATTTCTCAACTCAACTGTTGCTATGTTTCATTTCTAGAAGTCACTTATTTCTGCTACTAGTATCATTATTTAAATCCATTTGTCTGGTAGCTATTTTCTAGCACCTTTTCAAACTAATTTGTTCTCTCCTTTTTAAAGTTAGCAGTAAAAGATCACACTAATATGGTGGGAAGATTGTTAGGTGTGGTTGTTGTTGATCCTTCATGGTTTTAGAACCACGGCACCCTGATTAGTTTATTCCCGTCTTCATATACTTCAGAGTGCATCCTAAATGTGTCCGGTTGAAGACCCTTAACAAATTATCCACTTTGAGGTCAAAATGTCAAAAGACATATGATTTTGGACTTTATTAAATACATGTTGGATATTCATAGAGAATGGATAGTTGGATACACACCAATATCTATGGATATGTGTGTTGGGAGCTTAGATCTTTATGATTTTGAGTGGTTGTTCTAGTTATCTATATTGGTTTGTCACAATGCATTGACAGTGTGTTGTGTCACTTCTCTTAATGGAGTAATCCATACATATGTACAGATTGCATTTTTAAAGTTTTTAAAATCTTACTATTTCGCTCTTAGAATATGATATTTAGAGTTGATGTTGATATAGTGAGAGAACTGCCTTTGCCTCTTAAGCAAAGTAATTGCATTTGAATTGATCTATCAGAACCAGTGTTGAATTTTAACCTAGGATTTTAGTGAAGTATGTCTTTGGTCACTCTCCTACTGCATTTTGGCTGTGCTAGTTCATCTGCACAATAGCGGCCTATACCCCCACTGAGGCAAAGCTTAACATCTGCTCTGTTCCAACATTAATATTATCAACTTTGCTTTTCATTTTTCTTTTTTAATTCACTTTCTCACAATTCTCAGTAGATGATAGTTTATGCTGCACATGTTTCAATTTTCTCAAGCTCAACACTGGAAAGACAAAGGTTGAAGTGAAGTTATGATTCGCCTTGGTTATAAGACCTTAACTTAAGTTTTTTTTAAACCCTCAAAAGGTCACTAAGAAGAATTGTTAGTGTGCAGTTTTGGTAATGAAAGAAAACCTAAAAAACATTGAAAGTTGCTGAAATTCACCAGTTATGGTGATTATATCACTGACTGCGTCTCAAACAGGCATTGGTAATTTTTCAAATTTGTTCACTGATCGCAATGTCTGTGCCCTTTACCCATATCTGAGTCATTTTCTGACTGGCATCCCAAAAATTGATTTTTTTGCAAAAAATTGTAAGAGAAAGCAATTGTCTCAGTTCTTCTTTCAAAATGATATCTAAAAGTTCAGGTGAGTCAGCTAACCTGCTCAGAATTATTTTTTCAAACAATCTTGTCAAGTGATGTATGCATGCCAAAGCCAACCATTAAATAGACTTTATGATCATCAAACCAATTCCAAGGCTTCCACATATCGTCTATGAGTAAATCTGGTAAGAGTGTAGAACTTGAGCCCTGCCAAGGTGTACTCACCTGTTTGGGTAAAAAAAATATAGCTTTGAGGCACAGTCTATAAACATAGTCTAGCTATTGAACAATGGGATCTTAAAAAGATGGAAGGACTTGCGCTTATCTTTAACCATCCCTTTTTGGTATATTATGGAATTCTATGCGCTAAGAGTTTGGTTCCTAAAAATCTGAATAGTAATGGGTCAGCATCCGATCTACCTCATAAATATTAGTGAGGTTGTCCCAAATTGTGCTTTATCATGATTGGATGCCACCACAGGGGTAGTGGCCTGCTGAGGTCTGCAGACCACCATGTCTATGATTGCATTTAAATAAAGTATTTTGTTTTTAATGCAGCCCATTTTCTATGTTACACACTGGTTGCATTTTTGAAACATCCTATTACCAGTATCATTTTGTTTTACTTAGACCTCTAATTCAAAATAATTTCTCATAATGTCAATGGACTACCTAATATAGAAAACAGTTTACGATATTGAGTCATGGATTTTGAGCCATAATCCTTATATTACTTTCTTTCAGAAAACTTAGCAGGTTATATTCAAATTGAAGCATAATTGCATGGTTGAAAACTGGGCAGAGCACAGTTTTCTTTTCTCTTGAACGGAAGCTGCCTATAGATGTCTTGATAAGGTTATGTCAAACTGTTTGGATGTAAATATTTTTTCTTCAGTGCTTGATGTAGAAGCATTTTGGGAATAGGAGACCTGCAGAGGTTACAAAAAAATATTTTCTTTGAACAGTTTTATAGCTCCCTTAGATGACAATCTCCACTCACTTAGGGGCAGATTAATGAAAAGTCAGGTAGTACTACATCGCACAAAAGTAATTTTGTGCTTTGTTTTTCTTCGTTGAGCAGTGCAATATTTACTATGTATCATGGAATGTGGCAAAGATATGCTATGTGGCACAACACTGCATAAAGCAACTTATGATTGTGCTGCACAAAGTTTCATTGCATGGTGCAATGAGTTCAATCAGCAACAAGTAGTGGATACTCAGGAAAGTACAAGAAACTTTTACCCAGGTTGAGGAGGAAGTGACAAAGCAAGAATTGTTGAGCACTTTAAAACTCTCACAATGGAGTTGCTTTATATTGTGTGAGGGCACTTCTGACTATCTGGTCAGCCCTGATTTTCTGCTTTTTGATCACCTGTATTTTGACCTTTTTACTGTGAGGAGCCCTCATAGTTGGGGACTCACCCACAGTAAACTCAAAGAGAAATGTTTACCGCCTGTGCCGCCTTGCTAAGGAAAGTCTGCCTTGGCACAGCAACAGTAGGAGGCCCCGGGCTGTTTACACGTGATGACGTGTGCACATCCATGTGTACACGTGTGAGGGCTGTGCGGGGAGGATTCCTGGCATGTGCAGCCCAAGAACTGCACCTAGGTAGCCTGGTGCAGAAGGAATTACGCAGAGTGGGTGGCGACCTGGAGTAGGCCTCATGAGATGGGTGTACACATGTGAGGGATAGTCAGTGTGCTTACTGTCTTTTCACTGTGTGGTCACTCCAATAAATGTTAATGGGAAAAGATGGCTAGGATGCAACTCAGGTCCCCTAGGGTCCACAGAGACCAGTGTCACAATGTGCACTGTTACCTGTATGAAAATAAAAATGCAGTAGGTTAGAAAGGCATAGTTGCACAACTTACAGGTCATCCAGGATTGTCAGCTTTCACTGACTCAGCTCAGGGTTAGGGCCAATTACTGCTCTCTCCAGCTGCCTGAGCAGGGCCTTGTAGCAATCAGCCAGCTGCTGGCCCGTGCCAGGAAATGGGCAGAGAGGCCCTGGAAGGAATGTCAGGGAGGAGGGGCTGAGACTTTCAGAGCACATGTAGCACTAACTCCTGGACAACACCATTGTGAGCTATCCCAGAGGACTTGGCAGGAAGGAGGGGACGGGGCAAGGAAGTGATGTGGCACATCTGGAATGGCCAGAGGAGCAGGCCTGTTGGACACTTTCACCCTCACTTAAAAGGGCTTGCACAGGGGAGAGCTCTCTTTCTTGGTTGTGCTTCACTGCTGGACACTGGGACTGAGGCGGGCAAAATGGACAACTGGAAAGAAAACCCCCCTGACTGCCCCCTGGAGCAGGGAATCTCCCCTGAATGACTTCTGACCCAACAAGGTGCATGCCAGGGCCAGGTAAACTGACCTCCTTACCCCCTGATTACTAGTTGGAGGGAAGACTGTGCTGGAGCAAGAAGAGCGCTCTGCTCAGAAACACAAAGAAGCCACCCAGATGAAGGACTGGCACAAGGAGTCAGTGAGACTGGCTCCCACAGTTTGGGGATCGTCTAATAAAAGTGTTCCTGGTAGCAAGGGCTTTCCACCAGGAGTAAAGCGATACCAAGTTCATCAAAATTGGCCCTTGGGGGCCCAAGATATCTCACAGAGAAGACCTGCGGCCTTTGACATATTTCAGAGGAAGCGGCGAAGAGCATGGGGCTCCGCCGCTTCTCTTGTCCATGCCTCCGGGGTGGGTCAGGGCCCGGGAGCTGCCACCAAAAAGAAGTAAAGCCGAGGGGCGTCGTCGCGCCCCCTGAAAGGTCTAGCAGAGGGGTCCCAGATCCCATCCCAGGGACCCCATAGAGAAGCAAACTCGGGGAGCGCCATTGCACTCCCCATGAATATGTCCACAGCCCGAAGTAAAGCCGAGGGGTGCTGTTGCGCCCCCGTGAAGGTGCTGAGAAGCTGAGCCGGGGACGCGTCACCCGTGAAGATGGCTGCCGCCTGAAGGTGGGGCCAGCGGCTAAAGACGAAGCCCAGGAGCATGTTGGCGCTCCCCCTGAAAATACCAAAAGGGGCCCGGACCCCATTCTGGTTCCCCACATGCAAGATGAAGTCAGGGGGTGCCATTGCTCCCCTGTGAAGCTGGTGAGAGGTGCCCCACACCCCAACCCACAGCCCTGTGAAGAGGTGGAGGGCCAGAGGAGTGTTGAGCTCCCAGGGAAGGAGAGGAGGGGCGCCGGAACCCCATCCCAGGCACCTGATGTTGCAAGAGAGCGGAGGGAGAGTGTCACAGCACTATCCCAGGCAGTCGCCTGGACACCACAGCAGCACGTGTCTGCCCGCAGGAGCGGGCAGACACCAAATGAAGGGCCGGCTCCCGCTGAAGCGCCTCACCGTGAGGGGAGCTGGTTCGAGCAGCCAGGGGTAGGCTCCCTGCGCCACTCCCCAATGCTGGAAGCCATACCTGGTGTGGGGATGTCCAGGTGGAACTGGGTATCCCCAAGGTGGCGAACCATATGCAGCAGCAGCACAGCTCTCCGGGAGCCCACCAGGAAAGGTGCACATTCTACATGCATCCCATCTCACAATGCTGTGCGGGGCTCCATATTTAGTTTTTGCTCCTCGTCAGCTTGGGTTGGCCCCCGGAAGATGGGACCACCACCATCAATGTGTCCATGGACAAGGGGAGCTGCAGGAGCAGCAGAGCCTCCCCCAACAGACAGTTTGTGTCCCCACCTTAGGTTAGGTGGGACAAAGAAATTATAACCCCCCAAGGGTTACGCAGCACTGTGGAGCACAAGCTGGATAGAGCTGTTGTTCTCTGCTTGTGGAACTACACCCTCTAGGGGGCTAAGGCTGTAATAACAAGTAGTTTTACAGTCTTAGTGAAAACAATAGCAGGTTATGCTAAAAGTAATCTGGGAATGTGTGGTCCCAATAGGGATACCCCTAATATGGCTTGTGAAGGGTCATATGACAAACCACGCTCGAGGGGTGCAGGATGGTGCAACGGAGTGTTATCAAAAGTAATCTGAAAGTAATCCTAACAGCACAAAGTATAACAGGATGCATATCATATACAGGTTCATGTTCATGTTTATTGCAATATTTAGGTCCTCTCACTCCAACTTACAGTCAAATATTGCACTGGGATACAAGTAAATGTTAGGTCATGTGGGTTGTTGAGTTATATTTCCCCTCGGGGGAAACAAGGATGGTTATACAATGTCATCCAAAAGTAATTCCCTCAATCTGTGTATCTTTGTAAATTGCCAAATAGTATGGAGTAGTGTGTAATAAATTTACTTATACTTTATCAAAAGAAAAAGCACAGACTGAAAAATCATTTATTGAGTATCATTATTGTGTGCTCATGAATGGGGATTACTAGCCAACTCCACCTGCCTTGAGTAAGCCTTGGACTGCTCTGCAACGCTATCCTATGAGAGTCAGGTGCTACAGTGGGGTGTTTGGTTCCCACTGGTGGTCGGGTGAAAACCCATTACTTGGGCAGGCCACCCAACTAATGACCCACCTTTCAACATATATAGAAGAATACTAAACAAGATCAATGCAATAGTACCAACTTCAAGGACTGTGGCGGAGTGTAAGAAAGGATGGCATGACTACAATCATTGAACTAACAATAAGATGCTGCAGGAGATATCAATGATAACTGGTGGATGTCCAGACATACAGCGGAATTTGAGACACATTGAGGAGCAGGTTTCAACCTTCATTGTCCCTGAGATGCTTGGTGGAATTGAGAGCATAGGTACCACCAACCTTGAAGGCACTACCACATCTCATAGTAAGCTAATTGAATAATTCAAGGCTTTTGTTATGTACTTGTGTTTTAATAAAAACTATTTTACATAAGGAAGAGGCACATTCAGTTTGTTTCTAACTTTAGAAGGCTCTGGGGCAGATTTAGATTTCGGTGGATGGGTTACTCCATCACAACAGTGCCAGATATCCCGTCCACCGAAATATAAATCCACTTCTTACCTATTGGATATATATTTCAGAGGATGAGATATCTGTCACCGTTGGGACGGAGTAACTCATCAGGCAATATTGAAATCAGTCCCTCTATTTTTGGTGACATGGGATAGCCAGGGAGTTCTGGAACTCAGACGTGGAGGTTGTTTGCCTCTGATGTCCTAGAATTGATCTTGCAAAGACTCTACTAATGGCATTAATTCCAACCCTTTCAGCAATTTGCTGTACTCTGTAGTGGTGTGAATCTTTGTCTTCCTACTTAGTGAGGTATTGTATAAGTGCTAAGCTCAGGGTTCAGAATCTAAGACATTTTTATGTAAGTGACCATACAACACAGTGTGTATATCACGATTTAAAGACACATGTGTGAACAATTCAAACAAACACTCAATAGAAATGCAGTTACAAGACAATGTTTTGTTATGTGCACTGCTATATATGTCTGGGTCTCTATAAGGTATTCACCCTTGCTCCTCACTTTCTTCTGAATATGCATTTAATAACCCCTTTTTTGATTTGATATTAGGTTCATTATTGTGCATGTCCACATATCCACTCTAATGTACTTCTCCTCAATCTCTCACAGTTCAGTCTTTCATCCGTTTTAAACAGTTGCAATGAAATAGTCCCTTGTCTAGTTGAGCATCATGCTTCTTAGTGCACTAATGCTTTATCTCCCATATGGGAGGTGTTATATTGTTAGACATCTGTTTCTGGGATATGTATAAATGTTGTTGGATTTCCTGCTTGGAGCAATAAGATGTAGTAGATTTCCTTTAGTGTGCTATGAAGTCCTCTACATGTGTCTACAAGCTACTTTCCGTATGCATGATTAAACTCCATGTAAAAATTTTAGATTTATGCCTTTGTCTTTTGTCTAGATGTAGACACAGACTTGCAAACATTTCTTAAATCTTACACCTAGTCATAGAGCTGTATTCCCCGGTATAGGAAACATGAACATGTGTATCATGAGTTGGAAATACAGCCGTGCAGAGGCCAATAATGAACTCATGTTCACAACACAGGCTGAGCTTCAGGTATCATGATCTGAGTAGTTTTGATTCTCGACCACTCAACTATGGAAATACTATATGTTACAAATGGGGTCTTGGTTGGCAGTCAAGTTACCCCCTGGCCAAGCAAGGACCCTCACTCTAGTCAGGGTAAACGAGAATCACCCTCAGCTAACCCCTGCTTACCCCCTTGGTAGCTTGGCAGGAGCAGTAAGCTTAACTTAAGAGTGCTAGGTATAAAGTATTTGTACCAACACACACGGTAACTTAATGAAAACACTACAAAATGACACAACAAAGGTTCAGACAAAAAGGAAATATTTATCTAAACAAAACAAGACCAAAACAACAAAAATCCACAATACACAAGTCAAGTTATCAATTAAAAAGCAAAAAGAGTCTTCATGTAGTTGTAAACACACACTAACACTGTTAGTGTGAAAATGTACCTTGGGTGCGTCAAAAATAACCCCGCACAATCGAGTGTGCAGCAAAAAGTGGCTTGCGATGCGTTGATTTCACTCACGAGCTAAACCTTGCACCGTTTCTCCTTTTGTCGGGTCGGGTGCATTGTTTCTTCTCTCCGCAGAAGAGCGATGCGTCGATCCGGTCAGCACTCTCGGGTCCGTGCAGGCCTTCCGTTGTTTTCCCACCCCAGTGGTACTTGCATTGGAAATCCAGCTGCACGATGATCCAAAAACCATGCAGCGCGGGTTATGATCTCAGCAGCCTACATCAGCAATGCTGTGCGTCATTTCCCCAGCTCCGTGCTTCGATCTTCCAGTCACGTTGCAGGCGAGCGTTGATTTTGAACCGCAAAGCCGGCGGCACGTTGATTTTTCAGCCACAGATCAGAGTCGCTTCGATCTTTCCCCGTATGGCGTTCTGTGCGTGGATTTCTTCCTCTTAGGCTGGCAGCTTCTCCTTTCAGGGTCCCAGGAACTGAATGGGCACCACAGGGCAGAATACAAGTCTCTCCAGAGACTCCAGGTGCTGGCAGAGAGAAGTCTTTCCTGTCTATGAGACTTCAAACAACAGGAGGCAAACTCTAAATCAAGCACTTGGAGATCTTCACAAGATGGAAGGCACACAAAGTCCAGTCTTTGCCCTCTTACTCTGGCAGAAGCAGCAACTTCAGGATAGCTCCACAAAGCACAGTCACAGACAGGGCAGCTCGTCTTCCTCAGCTCTTCAGCTCTTCTCCAGGCAGAGGTTCCTCATTGGTTTCCAGAAGTGTTCTAAAGTCTGTGGTTTTGGGTACCCTTCTTATACACAATTTCTCCTTTGAAATAGGTTTACTTCAAAGCAAAGTCTCTCTTGAATGTCAATCAATCAATCAATCACATTTATAAAGCGCGCTACTCACCCATAAGGGTCTCAAGGCGCAGGGGGGGAGGGGGTCAGTGCTCGAAGAGCCAGGTCTTGAGCTGCCTTCTGAAGGGGAGGTGTTCGGGTATGGCGCGAAGGTGACTGGGCAGGGAGTTCCAGGTCTTCGCTGCCAGAAAAGAGAAGGATTTTCCTCCGGCGGTGGTTTTGCGGATGCGGGGAACGGCTGTCAAGGCCTGACCGGTGGAGCGCAGAGTGCGCGGAGGGGTGTAGAAGGAGACGCGGGAGTTGATGAGTTTGGGTCCGAGGTTGTAGCGGGCTTTGTGTGCATGGGTGAGGAGTCTGAAGGTGATCCTCTTGTTGACCGGGAGCCAGTGGAGTTTTCTCAGGTGTCCGGAGATGTGGTGGTGGCGAGGTATGTCCAGGATGAGTCGTGCTGCGGCGTTCTGGATCCGTTGAAGTTTCCTCTGCAGCTTGGTGGTGATGCCGGCGTACAGAGTGTTCCCGTAGTCCAGGCGGCTGGTGACGAGGGCGTGGGTGACGGTCTTCCTGGTGTCGATGGGGATCCAGCGGAAGATCTTGCGGAGCATGCGGAGGGTGTTGAAGCACGCTGAGGTCACCGAGTTGACCTGTCTGGTCATCGAGAGGGAGGAGTCCAGGATGAAGCCGAGGTTGCGTGCGTGGTTGGTCGGTTGGGGAGTGCTGCCTAGGGCGGGGGGCCACCAGGAGTTGTCCCATGCGGAGGGGGTAGGGCCGAGGATGAGGACCTCCGTTTTATCTGTGTTCAGTTTCAGTCGGCTGTCTGTCATCCAGGTCGCTACTTCCTTCATGCCGTCGTGCAGTCTGGTCCTTGCTGATGTGGGGTTGTTGGTGAGGGATAAGATGAGCTGGGTGTCGTCGGCGTAGGATATGATGTTGAGTCCGTGTTTGCGTGCGATGTTTGCCAGGGGGGTCATGTAGACGTTGAATAGGGTGGGGCTGAGGGAGGATCCTTGGGGTACGCCGCAGATGATCTCCGTGGCTGCGGATCTGAAGGGGGGGAGGCGGACTCTCTGGGTCCTTCCGGAGAGGAAGGAGATGACCCATTCCAGGGCCTTGCCTCTGATGCCGGCGCTGCAGAGGCGGTCTATCAGGGTGCGGTGGCAGACCGTGTCGAAGGCTGCAGAGAGATCCAGGAGAATGAGGGCCACGGTTTCACCCTTGTCGGTCAGGGCTCGGATGTCGTCCGTGGCTGCGATGAGGGCGGTTTCGGTGCTGTGGTTGGCCCTGAATCCGAACTGAGTGGAGTCGAGGGAGTCGGAGGTTTCCAGGGCGGCGGTGAGTTGAGCGTTGACGATTTTCTCAATCACTTTGGCGGGGAACGGTAGGAGGGAGATAGGCCGGAAGTTTTTGAGTTCGGTGGGGTCTGCTGTAGGTTTCTTCAGGAGGGCGTTGAGTTCTGCGTGTTTCCAGCTTTCAGGGAAGGTAGCAGTGGTGAGGGAGGCGTTGATGACGTCTCGGAGGTGGGGTGCGATGATGTTGTCGGCCTTGTTGTAAATGTGGTGAGGACAGGGGTCGGAGGGTGATCCCGAGTGGATCGAGTTCATGACGCGGGTGGTTTCCTCGGTGGTGGTAGGGTTCCAGGCGAGGATGGTGGAGACGTCGTTTGCGGCTTCCGGGGGCGGGTTCATGTTGGTGGTCGTGAAGCTGTTGTAGATGTCGGCAATCTTACGGTGGAAGAAGGTCGCGAGGGAGTCGCAGAGGTCCTGTGAGGGAGGGATGGGGTTGGTTTCTGCGTCCGGGTTGGAGAGCTCTTTGATGATGCCAAAAAGTTCCTTGCTGTTGTGGGCGTTGTTGTCAAGTCTGTTCTGGTAGGCTGTTTTTCGTGCGGTGCGGAGGCGTTGGTGGTGTTGGCGGGTGGTGTCCTTGAGAGCTGTCAGGTTTTCCTCTGTCGGGTTGAGGCGCCATGTCTTCTCGCGGAGGCGGCATTCTTTCTTGGAGTTTTTGAGTTCGGTGGTGAACCAGGAGTTTTTCTTGTGGTTGTTGGTGTTGGTTTGGGTCTTCAGAGGGGCCAGGAGGTTGGCGCAGTCGGAGATCCAGTTGGTGAGGTTGTTGGCGGCCTCGTTGGGGTTGCTGGTGCTGGTGGGTTGGTTCAGGGAGAGCGTTGCTGCGAGTTGTTCTGTGGTGATTCGGTTCCAGTATCTTTTTGGTGGTTGCCGGGTGTGGTGATGCACGGTGGTTTTCTTGAAGCTGAAGTGGACGCAGCTGTGGTCCGACCATGTGAGTTCGGTGGTGTGGCTGAAGGTGATGTGTTTGCTTGAGGAGAAGATGGGGTCGAACGTGTGTCCGGCGTAGTGGGTGGGGGTGTTGACCAGTTGTTTCAGTCCCAGGTTGGCGAGGTTGTCTAGAACGGCGGTGGTGTTGTTGTCGGTGTGGTTCTCCAGGTGAAAGTTGAGGTCTCCTAGGAGGATGTAGTCGGTGGATGAGAGTGCGTGGGGGTTGACGAAGTCTGCGATGTCTTCGCTGAACTTGGTGCGGGGTCCTGGTGGTCTGTACAGGTGAAATCCTGCCTTGCCCAGGTCAGGCCTCAAACACTCACCAGGGGGTTGGAGACTGCAATGTGTGAGGGCAGGCACAGCACTTTCAGGTGTGAGTGACCACTACTCCTCTCCCTCCTAGCACAGATAGCTCATGAGGAAATGCAGACTACACCCCAGCTCCCTTTGTGTCACTGTCTAGTGTGAGGTGCAACCAGCACAACTGCCAAACTGACCCAGGG
The DNA here is from genome assembly GCF_031143425.1 of Pleurodeles waltl. Taxonomy (NCBI): domain Eukaryota; kingdom Metazoa; phylum Chordata; class Amphibia; order Caudata; family Salamandridae; genus Pleurodeles; species Pleurodeles waltl. The sequence goes on along the minus strand of NC_090445.1, from coordinate 294,586,601 downwards.
AGGGAATCCACAAACAGGTAGAGTCACAGAAATGGTATAAGCAAGAAATGCTCACTTTCTAAAAGTGGCATTTTCAAACACAATCAACTTTACTAAAATATTCTTTTTTTAATTGTGAGCTCTGAGACCCCAAACTCCACATGTCCATCCACTCCCAAAGGGAATCAACTCTTTAATCAGATTTAAAGGTATCCCCCATGTTAACCTATGAGAGGGACAGGCCTTGCAACAGTGAAAAACGAATTTAGCAATATTTCACTGTCAGGACATATAAAACACATTACTATATGTCCTACCTTAACCATACACTGCACCCTGCCTTTGGGGCTACCTAGGGCCTACCTTAGGTGTGCCTTACATGTAAGAAAAGGGAAGGTTTAGTCCTGGCAAGTGGGTACACTTGCAAGTCAAATTTACAGTTAAAACTGCACACATAGACACTGCAGAGCTACTTATGTGGGTGGCACAACCAGTGCTGTAGGCACACTGGTAGCATTTGATTTATATACCCTGGGCACCTCTAGTGCACTGTACTAGGGACTTACTAATAAATCAAATATGCCAATCATTGATAAATCAATAACATACAATTTACACAGAGAGCATATGGACTTTAGCACAGGTTAGCAGTGGTAAAGTGCTCAGAGTTCAAAAGCCAACAGCAACAGGTCAGATAAAATGGGAGGCAGGAGGCAAAAAGATTGGGGATGACCCTGCATAAACTCAAAAATCTAACACTATGGCCCTCATTACAACCCTGGCGGTCGGTGGTAAAGCGGCAGTAAAACCGCCAACAGGCAGGCAGTAAAAAAAAACGGAATTATGACCGTGGCGTAAACCGCCAACATAGACAGCCACTTTAGCACTCCGACCGCCACGGCGGTACAAACAAACAGCATGGTGGTCACCACCAACAGACAGGCGGAAGACAATGTACCGCCCACACTATTATGACAGGCCAATCCACCACCTTTTCCAGGGCAGATTCAACGTGAACAAAAACACGGCGGAAAAAGGACTTGGAAGGGATAACACTCACCTCTACACAACCCACGAGGAACCAGGACACCATGGAGCCTGAACTCCAAATATTCCCTGCGATTATCTTCCTGCTCCTCTACCAGGAGCTCGACCGAAAGGCGGCGACGACCACAGTGAGTACTGCACCTACGACACAGGGGAGGGGGAGGGAAAAGAGAGTGACACACACACGCAACACGCAACACCCCCACCCTCACCCACAACACCATACACACCAATACATGCTGAAACATTACATTTACACCCCGAACCCACCCGGAAGAACGCAAGGACAAAAGGAAATGATTGTAACCATTGTAATCAATAAACATCCATTAGTCAAAAATGTATATACACAATAATACAAATAGGTACACCAAGAATTCAAGGCCAGGTACTGCACCTACATAGTCTGAGGACCACAGGGCCCAAAATGCATGGGCGAGGCCCACACAAGATACCAGACCGAAATGAAGAGAACACTACAGGAGCATCAGATCGAAATAAAAAAGGCACCTCAGGGGGAAGAGAAGGGGGGCATCTCAGCCGGATGAGTGCATGACGTCAGCTCCATTAGGGGGCTCCATGCCCATTGATGTATCCTGGGGAGTGCAAAGCCACAGTCTCTCAAGTCTCTCCAGAGGATGGGTTGCCCACTGCTTTATCCTGGGGAGTGCAAAGCCACAGTCTCTCAAGTCTCTCCAGTGGCTGATTTGCCCACTGCTTTATCCTGGGGAGTGCAAAGCCACTGTCTCTCAAGTCTCTCCAGTGGGTGGGTTGCCCACTGCTTTATCCAGGGGAGTGCAAAGCCACAGTCTCTCAAGTCTCTCCAGTGGGTAGGTTGCCCACTGCTTTATCCTGGGGAGTGCAAAGCCACAGTCTCCCAAGTCTCTCCAGTGGCTGGTATGCCCACTGCTTTATCCTGGGGAGTGCAAAGCAACAGTCTCTCAATTCTCTCCAGTGGGTGGGTTGCCCACTGCTTTATCCTGGGGAGTGCAAAGCCACAGTCTCTCAATTCTCTCCAGTGGCTGGTATGCCCACTGCTTTATCCTGGGGAGTGTAAAGCCACAGTCTCTCAAGTCTCTCCAGTGGATGGTTTGCCCACTGCTTTATCCTGGGGAGTGCAAAGCCACAGTCTCTCAAGTGAATAACAGTCTCCACTGGTTCTGGAGGGGGCTTTGTGCCCAGAGTGCTTCATCCTGCCGAGGACAGAGGTAGTGGATGCCTTTCAACACTGGTTCTGGAGGGGGCTTTGTGCCCAGAGTGCTTCATCCTGCCAAGGACAGAGGTAGTGGATGCATCTCTCCACTGGTTCTGGAGGGGGCTTTGTGCCCAGAGTGCTTCATCCTGCCAAGGACTGAGGTAGTGGATGTATCTCCACTGGTTATGGAGGGGGTTTTGTGCCCAGAGTGCTTCATCATGCCAAAGACAGAGGTAGTGGATGTATCTCTCCACTGGTTCTGGAGGGGGCTTTGTGCCCAGAGTACTTCATTCTGCCAAGGACAGAGGTAGTGGATGTATCTCTGCACTGGTTCTAGAGGGGGCTTTGTGCCCAGAGTGCTTCATCCTGCCAAGGACAGAGGTAGTGGATGTATCTCTCCACTGGATCTGGAGGGGGCTTTCTGCCCAGAGTGCTTCATCCTGCCAAGGACTGAGGTAGTGGTTTTGAACATGGAAGCTGCCCAGGCCCCTGGAACTGACCACCAGCCACGTACGGATGACCACTGGGGATGGCAGCCATGTCTGCGGTGGTGCCACTGGCTCAGGTTGTTGCGGGACCGCTGGCGGGGCTGGCGCCAGTGTCATTAGCGGCGGTGCTTGCGGCAGTCATTGTGGTGGTGGTGCTTGCCGCGGTCATTGTGGCGGCGGTGCTGGTGGCTGGCTCACTGACTGCCGTGCTGGTGGCTGGCTCACTGACCGCGGTGCTGGCGCCGGTGTCTGCAATGACGGTGCTAATGGCTGGCTCACTGACCGCATTGCTGGCGACGGTGTCTGTAATGGCGGTGCTAGTGGCTGGCTCACTGACCGCGGTGCTGCTGAAGGCCTCTATATCTGGGCTGCTGGCGGCTGTGTCATTGGCGGCGGTGCATGTGGCGGTGGCGGTGTTGTCAGCCTTGCAGGTTGGCGGTGACGTTGACTTGCCTTTCTGCTTCAGGCCCTTCCCCACCTTGGATGCTGGCACAGCTGGCTTGCCACTCCCCACACTTGTCTTGACTGCGCCCTTGGTGGCAGGTGTTTTGGCCTTCTCTCTCTGGGATGTGGGCAACTTCTTCTGTTTTGGAGGTGGGGGAATGTCCTTGGCCTAGCTCCTTGGGACACTGGCAGCCCTGTTGCTTGGCACACTCCAAAATGTGATAGCATGCAGGTAGGGTGGGGGATATGGTAGTTAAAGATTTGACTTACCAGAGTCCATTCCTCCAGCTACTCCTGCGAGGCCCTCAGGATGCAGTATAGCCAAGACCTGCTCCACCCATGTTGTTAGTTGTGGAGGAGGAGGTGGGAGTCCGCCGCCAGTCCGCTGAACTGCAATGTGGTGTCTTGAGACCAAGGAACGCACTTTCCCCCATAGGTCATTCCACCTCTTCCTGATGTCATCCCGTGTTCTTGGGTGCTGCCACACTGCGTTGACCCTGTCAATGAATCTGTGCCATAGCTCCATCTTCCTAGCTATGGAGGTGTGCTGCACCTATGATATGAATAGCTGTGTCTCTACCCAGATGATTTCCTCCACCATGACCCTGAGCTCCTCCTCAGAAAACCTGGGGTGTCTTTGCGGTGCCATGGGGTGGTGTGGGTGATGTGTGAGGTGGTGTGTGTTGTGATGGTTGGGGTGATGTTTAGGGGTGTGTGGTGTTTTGTGCGTGGATGTGTATGAGTAATGGTGTTGTGTGCCTCTGTATGCTGGTGTGGTCTTTGCTTTTCTATCTCTCTGCTACTTCCAAATTTTTGGTAGTAAGGGTTTGTGGGTAATTTGGGTGTGTGTTTTATATTGTACTGAGTGTGTGGGTGTGGTGTGTGTATGTGTATCAGATGTGTGTATTTCAAATTGTCCAATGTGGCTGTGTCTTGTAAATGTGTGTGTATTTTGAGCGCTGCAATGTGTACCACCAATGAAATACCGCGGTTGAAAGACCGCCATGTGGATTCATGGGTCATGATAGTGTGGGTGTATTCCGGTTGACGTGACGGTGGAGGTTTTGTTATCGCCAGTTTATCACTGACCTTTGGTGTGGCGGACTTGTGTGGGTGTCTAGATTTTGGCGGATTCCGAGCTGTGGGTCGTAATGGCTGTGGCAGAATTCTGCGGCCGCGGCGGTGTGTTGGTGTTCTTCTGCACGGCGGTAAGCGGGATTTACCGCCAATGTTGTAATGAGGGCCTATATATCCCACAAACACATGGCTCCGAAGGTTACTTTCCTCAGTCTTCTTACTTGAATGTTTGACAATTGTCTGGAACTTGGTGTACCTCAATCCTTCCAAACAGAAACTCCTCCTACATGCAGTCATTCAGTCTTCAGTTTGAATAATAAAAGATATTGATCAATTACAGCAAGGGGTCTAAGTTTGATAAGTTAAGAACAATACTTGTAAGGGGATGTGAGACAAATGCAAGCTCCGATTGAACAAAAGTCCTATGAGAAATGTGTTTAGCACTAATTACATGTATTTTATGAGACTTGGAACTTTACAAATTACATCAGTAGTATGCTTCAAATTATACACTGATAGAAACTGGGTTACTGGTTGACTGAGGTGTGAAGATCTAGCTGGTCATCACTGACAGGCAGGGTGGAGCTTCACAGTTGCAGTCCCTCACGGCTGTTGATGCTGCTGCTGTGCAAAGAGATGGGCTTGCGGCGGCTTGCATTGCCTTTTGGTACTAGCAATGCAGTTCTGGTGTAAACAAGACTGGTTGCAGTTGCAAAGAGCCCAAAAGCTTGAATTTAAGTTCTCAAGGGCCACTCAAGGGCCCAGGACCTAAGGAGCACCTCTTGAGAAACCAATGAAGATGAGTCCAGGAGCTGTTGGCGAGTTGATGTCTCTGAGGCTCAGATCAGCAGGCCTGCAGACTACCCCTTTGAGTCACTCTGGTGTCCTGGACTCACAATGGAGTTGCAGATCCAGTTCTTCTTCCCTTAGCAAGAGACTACAGGCAACAAGTCAGCACAGCAGTTCCTTGTAGAGCAGCAATCCAGCACATTGGCAGTTCTTGTGGCAAGAAAGGACTCCTGCTTCCAGGCATAATGTCAGGAATAAGGCCAGGCGCAGTCCAGGTCTCGCCCGAAATTCCGCTGCGCAACTCTGCAGCGCTTTATGTGCACCACTGGTCATCCCCGCTTGTTCCAAGAATGGTCATCAGTGTCGTCTGCCCTGTGGTAAAGCTCACTTAGCTGCAGTTTCAGGGCATTGGTGGACAAGATGCACTTATCAGTGCTATCCTATGAAAGGACTACATTTCCCATGTTTTTAGAGGTAGTGGCCATCTTGGGGTGTGGCAGGCCTATAAAGCCCAGCCACACCCAAGCACTTTGCTCACTATTTTGAAGACTTCGATGCAGCCAGACCTCGTGGAGGTTTCTCTGGAAAAGTCCAGAGATTCTGAATGGCAGAGTATCATCTAACCAAAGTCCATGGTACATCCAAAAATGAGTAGGTCATACTCGTGGTGGTAAGGCCTTGCTGAATCCAAGTTTGGAGGAAGTTATTACTTCCAAGAGGTAACGCGCTTTGTGCACATGTAATTCATGGTGTTTCCGTTCATAGATGTAAAGCGTTCTTTTGGCTCAGTGATTCAAAGCATTTCAGTTCACAGAGAGAACTTGCTTTGTGCACATGTAATTCATGATGTTTCTGTTCCCAGATGTAAAGCGCTCTTTTGGCTCAGTGAATCAAAGCGTTTCAGTTCACAGAGATAACGCGCTTTGTGCACATGTAATTCATGGTGTTTCCGTTCACAGATGGAAAGCGCTCTTTTGGCTCAGTGATTCAAAGCGTTTCAGTTCATAGAGATAAGGCGCTTTGTGCACATGTAATTCATGGTGTTTCCGTTCAAGATGGAAATCGCTCTTCTGGCTCAGTGATTCAAAGCGTTTCAGTTCACAGAGATAACGCGCTTTGTGTACACGTAATTCAAGGTGTTTCCGTTCACAGATGTAAAGCGCTCTTTTGGCTCAGTAATTCCAAGCGCTTCAGTTCTTAGATGTAAAGCGCTCAGGGCAAGATAATTCAGGTGCTTCAGTTCCCAGATATAAAGCGCTTCAATTCACAGAAGGAAAAGGTTCTTGGCACAACGATCTAAGTGATTTAGACAAGTTGAGTAAAAGCGCTTCCTGGTGTTCTTAAGTAAGGCGCTTTAGGTTTTAATGAGTAAAACCTTTTTGACATTTATTATTATGAATGTGAAAGTATTTTGGAGATGAACCAATCAACGTTTTCATTGGTCTTTGAATAACTTAAGATATGAAAAAACATATTTAAGTCTTTGAGATTTTCTAAGTCAGAATCAAAGGTTTATGTTGTGAATACATAAATGTTACAGGATTGATATTCTGTGTAAATTCATAATTCAACGTTCTTGCCATGTCCTGAATCTGAGGTTGTGTTTTACAAGGGGCTTAGCCCGCATTTCAGTGGAGGTTTCCACCTGATATCTCGAAGACACAATTAGTCAAGAGTCTATAAATGATTTACGTTTTCTATGAATGATTAAATGCACATTGTTCGAACCTTTCCTTTTCAGATCTCTCTCCCTGCTGTTCCCGTCCCTAATTCCCTTCCCCCCGACTTGCTTCACCATACCTCTGTGCTATAATAGCTTTCTGAGTTGGTGACGCCGGGAGGTGGGCCTTTTGTTCAGCAACATGCAGATCCCGAGGAAAGGACCCCGTGACACATAGGGGGTTATTCCAACTTTGGAGGAGGTGGTAATCCGTCCCAAATGTGACGGATTTACCACCAGACGTTTTACGAGTTCCATAGGATATAATGGACTCGTAATACGGCTGGTGGTATATCCGCCACTTTACCGTCACTTTTGGGACGGATTACCACTTCCTCCAAAGTTGGAATAACCCCCATAGTATCCACATGTCCACAAGTGTACTGAAGTGGTGGTGTCTGAGGTCCTTCTTTTGTACATTGGTGCCCTGGTTCCGGAAAGTTGGAGAGGTTTATAGACAGTGTCTTTGAAGTGCATGAAATTGCCTGCCTCCACTGACTGGCTTCAAGCTAGCTGAAGTGGCAATGCAGGGCAGTTAGGCCCTTTGTATGGAAGCAAATTCAGGTGTACATGAGGCTGGGCCCAGCTCCTCCCTCCCATTCTGCCAATGATGGCCCATCGAGTCACCCTAAGATCTCATTGTATGTGGCTGTCTAGGAAGAATACACAAATCTCAACTGCCATCTGCACCCAGTCATGTGGCCAGAGACTTCAACTGGCTAAGGCAAGAAAATGCCAACTTTTTAAAAGTGGCCTTTTCAGAATTGTGATGTAAAATCCAATTTCACCATAAGTCAGGATTTTAAATTAGGATTCCAGAGACAGCAAACATGAACTGGGTATCTCTTCAATTTGGAAATTACACATATAAAATTTTATAAGGCAACCCCAATGTTATCCTATGGGAGAGATAGGCTGTGTAGTAGTGGAATACATATTTTAAGAGTTTTTCATTACTAGGACATGTAAAGCTTATATGTAGATGTCTAACTTTTTAAATACATTGTACCCTGACCTCTGGGATGTCCAGGGCCCATCCTGGGATTGACATATGTATTAAAAAGTAAAGTTTGGATCTGGCAAATAGTTTATTTTGCCAGGTTGAAAAGGCAGTTTAAAACTTGACATAACGGCTCTGCAAAGGTCTGTTTAAAGGGCTACTTATGTGGGTGCAGCACTGACTGGTAGCATTTATTTCACCTGTCCTGGGTAGATATAGTGCAACTTTAGTAGAGACTTATGAGTAAACCAAATCTGCCAATAGGGGATAAGCCAATATTATCATGTTTAAAGGAGAGCACACATGCATTTTATCACTGGTTAGCAATGGTGAAATCTGCAGAGTCCTAAAAGCAGCAAAAACAAGATCATAAAAATTGAGGAAGAAGGCAAAAGGTTGGGGAGAAGACCACCCAAAACGGACAGGTCTACAAGACACAAAACTGTAGGTGTTGATTTTTAAAAGCACTGTATTCTTTTCAAGCCTTTCTAATTTAACATTGGTGCAATTAGTATTTTGTTGAATGTGTTCCCACCAATTAAAATAAGTACACTATTATGGTTCCTTGTATCTTTTTTACAATAGGGCTGCATCCATCATTCACTATTGCGTGCAGAGACACAAATAGTTTTTGATTTATAAACCAGTCTTTTTTCAGCACACATGAATGAGCATTTTTATAAATGTTAAAGTTTAACTCTCAGCTAAGAATTTATGTAAGGTACATATCATAGTTTCCTTTATCACTCCTAAACCCTTAAATCCACCAAATGGTAGTATTCTACAAGAATACTCACCATCTTCATGTAAAACATAAATCTTCTAAAATATCCATAGACATTGTTTTCACCAAAACTTCACTTCAATGTGCAGGCGCATTTAATCCAGTTACATAATTATAAGTATTACAGTTTATCAGCCTGGAAAAATATTCCTCACAAGAATTCTTTGAAAGGCCAGGCCAGGTTAGCTCAAATTGACTTTCACAACCATGTTTATGTATGTATCAATAGATTATACCATATATGTAAAACACAGGCAATGTAAACCAACAGCATTTGGTATGCTTGGGATGATAGCAAAAAAAAAGTTGACTACCAACACTGAAGTTTTAATTTAAACAAGTGTAGTAGTGAGTCTCAAACCCTTTGTCACTGACATACAGTTTGTTGTTAACTATGGATCATTAGAATTCCTTATTGATACGACAGGGCTATCTGCCTTAATTCCTGATCTAGAACATTAGAGCTATGTCTGCCAATGACTGCACCATTTGTGTGTCACTCAAATTTACTCAGGTGTAGGATCTTACTCGGGTTAATGGTGAGAAGTCTGCACATCCACTGCACTAGCTAGATTGCAGGGAAATGACAGAATATTAGTTATATCCTCAACGCCCAACATATATAAATCTTCTTAGACTCTTTATCAAACTTCACTAACAGATGTTTATTAACAAAATACAAATATTAACTTGTTTCTATTTTTTTATAATCTTTAGGTCCAAATAATGCATCCACCTAAATACTTGTGGAGACATTTTGGAGTCATAAGAATGATCCCTGACCTTGTTGCAATTATGATACTGTAGATGCCAAACATCCATTAGTAATCTTCAAGTTGGCCTTTCACAAAGCACCAGAGACCACTTTTGAATAAATAAAAGGAGGGGAGAGTCTTTAGAACACTCTAAAAGAAATCCACAGATGCCTGAGCACTTGTAAAAACTTGGCAGAGAGCATAAACGATTCTCGTAAGTGGCTTGATGGGATAGATGACTCTTTTGCAGATATCAGAGAGAAAATCAAAAACAGTTTCAAGGACCACACAATAAATCACAATTAAACCACATTAACAACACTTAACAAACAAATCCATCATCAGTTTTCAGCTAGGATTGGGAGGTTGCCTGCATAATAAACCACATTGTGTGATGTGATGAAATCCTCATTTTGTATTACCCAATTTTGTTGCTGACTGACATTGCTGGAAATTGTGAGCCCCCAACTCACCTGATGCTCTCAGAATGACTTCCAGAACATTAAGGAAAGGTGGTGTGGCTATTTTGATTGACAAAGAGATTCAAATCTACATTGCTCAAACATGGTCAGATTATGAAAAATAGATAACAAGACTACCCAGCATCAAATCCTGACAAACCTGACCAGCTGACCACTGTTCAGTGGTCATTTTGGAGGTGCATTCTGGGAGTTGGAGTCCTATCCCTCAAGGAGAAACTCAGAGCTTCTGGACCTTAGGGTGAGCTGTGGACTCCTAAAGGACATTCAAAGAGATCCCCACCTCAGTGTTTGAGACCCTCACACGTGAGTAGTGCGCTATACAAATTCCCTGATTGATTGATTGAAGGACCTTCTGGAAGAAGATCCAGAAGTTTAGAGAAGTTTGGAAAACTTTTGGAAAAAAGATCCATAAAGGGAATAATCCACTGCCAAAAGTCAAGCTGACTTATGTCGAACACGACCCAGTATGACTTACAGGTTCATCCCCCTGACAAGCTCTGTATCCACAGACTTCCAGGATTTCACTGGGGGCTCATGGAAAGACAATATGATGGTGTTGACTCAAAATCAGCTTGCTGTGGAGGGTCATCCGACGTGGGAGAGAAAAAGCTCCAAAAAAGTGACTAAGTCCAAAGGTAATACATTGACCGGGACTTCCTATGCAGCATATCCTAAGAGGGATCCAGGGACATCAGATGAAGATTCAGCTTTGGTCTGGATGAAGATTTTGGTCCTGAAACATTGTCTAAATCTGAACGTAGAAATTTTCACCTAGGTCTCCTGTGACGCTTATCCAAAGAAGGCTCCAGGGAGGTCAGATCGGATTGGTGACTTCATCACACTGAAGAAAATCTTCAAGAAAATGACTAAGTCTGAGGGTAAACATATGACCGAGGCCTCCCTCTTGCTGCAGACGAGCAGGACTCCATCGTGGTCGGCCTGAAACTTTGACTTTGCCCCAGTCGGGGTGCAACCAGATGACCAGATTGGCACTCTTAGTTTGCATGCACTAGAAAACATTAAGGGCATGATTACAACTTTGGCGGAGGGTGTTAATCGGTCCCAAATGTGATGGATATCCCGCTTGCTGTATTACGAGTCCATTATATCCTATGGAACTCGTAATACGGTGGACGGGATATCCGTCACATTAGGGACAGATTAACACCCTACGCCAAAGTTGTAATCAGGCCCTAATTCATTAAAAAATCTCCAGTTCCCCTTATCCGATTTGATTTATTTTTAGTACCAAATTAAAGATAAAAATATTTCCTATTTTTTTTAATTGGCTTTGGATTTTTCAACACACTATCATGGGGGGCACGCTAAGTTGGTGAGGTGGGTGGCGTACCTTTGTGGATGCCACACGTGGGTGGCTAGCACTTATTTAACTTGACTTTCGGTGTTTATTTATTTTATTCAAGTAAGTGTATGATATTAATGACACAATTTACTACCCACCATTTTTTCTTTTTCTCTTTTTTCTTCTTTTTGTTTCATCTGTATATTGTTATTTTGTTATATTAATTGAGGATACACAATAATGACAATTGTGGTCAATATTGTTATGTGAATACTGGGGAGCACACTCACATATTTTGTTGACGTGTACAATTCCTCTATATCTTATGGTCATTAATTTTGTTACTTACAGCCTTGATGAAGTCAAAGCAAGGATTGGCTGCATGACGAAACACGTGTTGGCTAGGCTGATTTGGATAACATTGAAGAAGAGTTATATAATAAATACAAGGAAATTTGCCATTTAAGAAACTTGGATTTGGACTTTATTCTATATACAAGTGCCCCGGACATTTTTTGTATAAGCTTTACGAAACTTTGGGGATGTTGGGTGGTTTTCTTCCCTTCCAGGAGCACCGTTGAACATTTAGATGTTATAAGACACATGGGTGTGATATTAGTGAGTGCCATTCCTTATCTCAAAACACCCATTTAATTTTTTCTAATTTGGATTTTTAAACTGTTTCCTGTATTTTATTACTGTTTTCTGATACTTGAATGCTTCACACACTTTGGGCCTCTTTACGTCCCTGACAGTATTTAGACCACAAGAGTCGTGGTGGCGGTCTGAGTGCTGCCAGAGTAGTGGTCCAACCCATTTGCTGATGGTCGGACTTCCACATTACGACTGTGACTGTTACGCCACGGTCTGACTGCCAGCACTGCCAGCTAAATTCCAGAGGAGTGACTGGTGGTGGTAGCGGTCCCAATCCTCCAGGACAGCAGTGCAAGCAGCGCCGCCCTGGGGATTATGACCCACCTCTCTGCCAGCTTTTACATGGCAGTAGCACCGCCACATAAAGGCTGGTGGAGACAGAGTGCAGGGGGCCCTTGGAGGCCCCTGCACTGTCCATGCACTTAGCATGGTCAGTGCAGAGGCCCCCAAGGCCAGCCCAATTGTCGGTGCACCCAACTCACTGCAACATTTCCGCCGGCTCAATTATGAGCCGGCGTCAACGTCGTAGACTGTTCCCTTCTGAGCCAGCATATTGCTGGTATTGCCGGTATTGCACAGCTGGCAATACCGGCAATACCAGCAATATGCATAGAGAAAAGCATATTGCTGATGCACCTAATAGACATACTGACAACTTTCTGAAACTTTTACCAATTGTTGTATGAGACTGACATTAATAACACACAGGAGCAGGAATTGAAATCACTATCCCCACACCTAGTCCAGGCAATAGAAGAAGAGATCTGTGCTGGAATAATAATGTTAGCTATTGATACCCTACCTACGAGTAAAGTCCAAGGCCATGATGCCTACCCTGCTGAATATTACAAGTTGCACAAATAGAAAATAATGCCACAATTACACAAAAGGTTAGCATTAATAACACCAGAAGCACAACCCCTACCAAAACTCAGTGTAGCTAATATTCATCTCATGCTACAAATAAATAAAGACAATGTGTGAATTACAGGCCAATTTCCCTAATAAATGTAGACTTTAAAACATACATTAAAATACTAGCAACCCAGCTGGCAAAACTTCTGACAGTTTTGACACACCCAACCCAAGTACGATTTGCCCATCACTGCTCCTCCCTATACCAACTAAGGGTCCCTCTCACGCATCCTGTAGCAAGTGTGTAGTGATCAAGACAAAAATATGGCCTTGTGGTTGGATGTGGAGAAAACTCTTGACAGTGTGGAGTAGGGGTACATGGTACATTTACTGAATAAAATTGTGATAAAATATGGCTTCCACACAAAAAATCATGTAGTTATATACTATTCATACAGACACCATAAGGTGTAATTGCTTTTATGCAACAGCAATCAATTTCCAGAGACAAACCAGGCAGGGGTGCCCCCTTTAGCCCCTCCTCTTCATCATGGAGTTAGTACCATTTGCAACAGCAATAATAAAGACTCCCTGATTAAAGGGATACAAATATCAGGGTACATTGTGGATATACTCTCTGACACGCAACAGCCAATTTCTGTCTTTACAGACCTAATATCAGATTCCTCAACCTCTTCCGGGTAGTACAATTAATAGAGTAAATGGAAGCTCTTCCATTATCCTCAGTAACAGCTAAATGGTCCTTAGAGACCCTCCCATTTCCATAAACTACCCACAATTTAAAATTTCCGGGGATCTGAGTCAATAGGGCAAACCATGAGATGATGCAAGACAATCTCTGAGAAAATCCAGAGGGATATAACTTCATGGTCACAACAGAATCTTTCCCTATGGGGGAAATACAAAACATCTTGAGAAACACAATGTCCTGGGTAAATAATATCTTTGCCATGATCCCAATATGAATCCCGCTGAACTTGCAGCGCATACATGTGGTATGGAGGAAAACAAGCCAAACTGCACATATCTACAAAGTGTGGAGGGCTCTATGTACCTCACATGGAATCATGCTGGCTAGCCTTCCAGTGGTCACAATTCATGCAGTACTTGAAATCTCTGTATGAATTAAGATGGAAAACAGGATGTGTCACTGGCATGGGACTAATATAGACAAAAGACAAACGACAGCCTGAACATACAAACACCATTATTTATCAATGGTATTTGCATGGAATAGAACCCATTGACTAGATCAGGTTTAAGGACACCTACAAAACAAGGCAGAACTCTGGGGGAACAGTGGCATTCATATAGAGGGCCCATTTGAGCCTGAATTTGCAACATGGGGACTATCATCATTATACAATCCTGTCTCAGGGAGCAGACTTAAGACATTTGCCGACGGCAAGGAGGAATCTGGACTACTAACCTGCCATTTCTGGGACTGACAAAGATTGGCGTATGGTGTGCCTGAACATCTGAGGTAGGAAAGCAGGAAACAATAAAAGAAAACTGGAACGAAAGAATGAGAGAGGAGAAGACAAAAAGAAACATGAAACTAAAACAAAGGAAGGAAAGGAGAGAAAAACAAGGAAGGAAAGAAGGAGTGTGGGGAAAAAAGAAAGAATGAATGGAAGAAAGAAAGAAGGAAAGGAAAGGCAGAAAAAGGAAAAAGAAAAATGAGAGGAAAAGGCAGAAAGACAGAAAAAAGAATGAAAGGAAGGAAGGAAAAAGAAAGAAAGAAGGAAGGAATGAAAGTGAGAAAACTAAAGAAAGGTGAAAGAAGAAAGGAGGAAAGAACAAATGAAAGAAAGAAAGAAAAAAAGAAGAGATCAAGAAAAGTAATTTGACAAGAAAGAATGAAAGAATGCAAGAGGGAAATCAAGAAAGAAGGAAAGGAATAAAGAAATAAAGAAACATGAAAGATTGAAATAAATAACCGAGTGTTACAAGTCCTGGAAATTAAACACAATAATTTGTTGTTTTCTTCCTGGGCAACATTTTTAAAGAAACCATTGAAGAAATTTATTCCAGCCTAAACAGGTTCTGAAGAAGTGTCAGCATATAAATTCATGAGTTACATTGAAACTTTTGATCTTGTGTATAGCATGCCTAGCAAAATGAGGATTACTTAATACGGAACAGTTTCAAATGGACACAGTCTGGTATGCTGTTAACTACCAGCAATTACATAAACAAAGTACACTCCAATAGGAATGTACAACAGCCTAGGCAGGACGCAGAAACTGATTAAGGGTGGCATGTGGCCTGTGCTATCCTGCTTTCACCATGGGCTCTGAACAAAAAGGCAACACTAAAGTAGTTGAGACTGCCAAACTTGGTGTTGCGGTCAAACCACAGCACTCCTGATGGTCTGACTGCCAGATTATGACCCTGGGGGTTGGACCACCAAGAGTCTGCCACCTCCGCCGGGATCAGGGATTCCAATGGGTTGGCAGCAGTTGAAGCTGTTGTCAGCCATAGTGGTGCAAAGATCAGCACAGAAGAGCTGATCACAACTTCCCTTTATGCCAGCCTTTTCATGCTGGGGTCCCTGCCATTAAAAGTCAGGCAGAAAGGAAGACCATGTGGTGGACAGTGTAGGAGCCTCTGTGCAAGCACCCTCAGAATGGGCACTGTCTGCTTTTGCAGACAGTGCACATTTCGAAGGTGCTGTGAGGAACGAAATGGGCCTCAGCTCCATAAGGAAGCTGAGAACAATGCCACCACACTGTTTCCACTGAGTTGACCAGTGGAAAAACAATTATACGATGTTTTCACTGGTCAACCTGGTGGAAACATTGTAATACAGCGATGGTGAAGCTGCAGGCTTGACATCTGCCTTCCCCCCTCTGTATTGGAGTTGTGACAGTTCAACTGGCAAACTCCCAATCAGGCCCTAACTATAAAGTAAAAAATAAAACTGGCACTGAAGAGAACAACCTTATGTGAAGATGTGCTAATTGTGAGAGATAAAAATGCTCTAACTCAAAGTGAAGTTACCCAGTAGCAGAAGTAGTTTGACTCAATATCCCATGCTGTATGCTGTAGTGGGTGGGAGCAAAATGTGAATGAGACCACAGACCAATGGATGAACACAGGTGACTGAAAGTCCCTTTAAATAAGCATCTTATATATGTCATATTGGTGAAATCAAAAGGTCTTAGATAACGCCAGTCCTAAAAAAAAAAAAAAAAGAAAGTAAAACGTGAAGGAAAAAGAGCGTTACTAGGAAAGAGGATCTAGAGAGGAAGGTGAAATCCCCCTTATGGAAAAAAGCTATACATACACCAACAGTACACGCTCTGTAGAGAAGAATTTGTTCTACTGAATTTGTTAAAAACTTTGTACAAATGAACAGACATGCTGGGGTGGAAGTTTGCCAGCCAAGTTCTTGCCCCTTAATCAAAAATCACTGCTTGAGGTGCTTTACATCCACTAATCAAATGATGAATGTGTCACAATTCCATCATTGCTCTGAGTGAATCTTAAATACACCTGATTCAGCAAAGTAATGAATTCACAAATCCTTAAAGGCTTTCATGTTGTCCCAGTACCTTCCTCTAAACTCGCTTAAGATCTCTCAGTATGTCAAGCAAAAAATAGGAAAATCTGTTCAGAGATGGAACAAGCCGTTTTATCTACAACCTTAAACTTACCACAAAACCTAGCCAGGAACTCTTTAAGAGTGCCTTGAAGGTTTTCGAAATGATAAGCAAGACTTAGCTATTCACTGTCACTGACTCAATCATGTACCTGGCTTTTCTAATGACTTGCACAACCCTAAGGCCATGTAAGTACCCAGTTAGTGTTTAGAAAAACAACTGATTAAAAATGTTTAAGAACTCTAAGAAGAACTTTAAGAACTTTAAGAACTTTAAGAAGGCTTGGGTTTGTTTGCAAACAATGGAGCAAAGCGATGGTAAAGTAATTTAAAAAAACAGTAAACTTATGTGACTATCGCCCAATATTCTTGCTGCATTATTTGGGCAATTTGCTAGAACAATTTTGCTACAACAATTGCAATGGTTTACCATGACACATGATTCTCCACAAACGCTTTCCACATGTTTTCTGGCAAGACACAGACCCAACCTTCATATCATGGCGGATAAGGATGGTGTTGCGGCCTTGGCCCTAATGGTTCTATCTACAACCTTTAATACTATTAATCATTCTGTCCTACTGCAAAGACTGGAATGAATGTTACCAGCATGGCTACATTTTTTTGACAACTGATTTCAATCAGCAATCAGGCCTCCTTCCCTGCCCATAAACATCAGAAGTTCACATGATTCAGGGCTGTTGCCCTGTTCTCTCATCTCTTTTTAGGGTTGAGCCTGCATCGCTTCGCTTGCACATGCGTTTCGCTAGCGAGACGCTTTAGGAATTAAAAAGGGCTTGGAGCCCCGTCCACGTCATGTCAGTGTCTTTCATTGGTTCGTGGGCTTGCCTGTTAGAATCTGGTTGATTTCATTAGTGGAAGGCACACATACGTCATGCCTTTTCCAGTGGTTAGCTGTCCTCGAGCGCATCAACCAAATACAGAAAACATACGAGGCTCACTGTTTTCCGTCCGATTCGTGGACTACTTTTTCTCTGTTTTCTCAGCGCGATCTCGCTTGGCAGAAGTCGAGCGCTTTGCAAAATATTTAATCTTTTAGTTCATTTCTATTGTCCAAGCTGGAGTGCTTTGTTTACAAGCAGTCTCTGTGCCATAGTCTCGACAGGAAGCTGGGTCTGCTTAACGAGACACTGCTTTTCCAAATCATCGTTGGACAAAAATATTTCAGTGAGCATGGAGTAAGTAATCCAATCACGCAAGGCTCTGCAGGTTTCCCCCTGCACGACCTGGCTCCAGGAGTAGGCCTGAGCTGGGTGAATGTTTTCACTATTATGGCTAAAACAGGCCTCTGTCGAGAGCGCTGGCTGCGTTGATTGAGAAAGCATGACTTTGGTTTACTCATGTTCTCCGAGCCCAGTGATTTATAACTTCATTAATCCCTCACATTGTGTATGTTAACATATTTTAGGGCTAATATGTAATGTCTGGTTTATTACTATAAACTCCACCTGTAACGCACACATTTCTATATCTCCGTTGGGAAAAAAGGGGTTTCTCGAGCACAATGTGGACTGTTTCAAGATGTGCACTGTAATTTAAATCAGAACTATTGCTTAACTTTTCGTTCAAATTTTAAATTTATAAACGTTTAATATCTAAGCATAATGATGAAAGAATGTGTGTTGTAGCACAAAATGTTGCGTGCGCAAATGAAATAAAGACATTTCTGTTTGCTGCTATGCTTCCTTTCAACACGAAAATATACGTTCTACGTCGTGTTTCATTCGGCAGCGGTTCATCCTCTAATTCTGGGCAATTAACTAAATGTTTACGTTCACAAACAAAACCCATCTGCAGGTCTCAATAGCGATTGTACCACTTCTGCATCTCCATTCACATGCCAATGCTTGTTTGTCTTGCTGCAGCCTGTGATAACTGCCTTGTCCGCGGACCTCTGGTGTGGTTCCCATATCTAGTCTGCCTGTAAATGGTGGTCCAACTTGGAACATGCAGCTGGAGAAGGCCAGGAAAGGCACTGCATTGACAGATAGTTGGATTGGTCTGTGTTTTGCCATATGGCATGGTGGATTGCAGGCTCTGTTTCTGAACGCAATAGAGTGGTACCCTAGTAAAGTATGGGAGCATGTGCTTCGTACCTTGGCCCTCACTGTGACTATGAAGGTCATTTTCGCACCCACCCTGTTTTTTTAGGGCCTGTGAGGCCACCATGGACCCCGATTAATAGTTACTTGTTCGGAAATTATGGATTTCCTGATTCAAAATATTTTTAATTTTTTCTTTTAAGGATCGGCTTTAATCTTCTGTGTCCCTCTGCCTTTAATCTTTATCTGCACTCAGGGTCTGCAAATATTCCCATAATGGCAACCACATCAACAGTTGTCTGTTGTGGCCAGTCTGTCGTATCGTTTAAATGTAATCCTTCCTCAATCCACAGATACCAAAATATGCAATTTGAGAAAAATGAAATTTTCTTTAATACCTTGATCCTCCACTGGACAGCTAATCATTTAAAATGGTCCAGAGATACTAGAGAATAACCTATTAAAAATTGTATATCACTTTTTAGGTCGAGCGTTAGCGTTCGGCCTGCTGTATACTAAAGTATACAATAGAGTGAGTTTCAGTGTTCTGATTCGTTAGTTGCAGTGTCCTTCAAAAATCCTTGCTTGCTACTGGTCAGTTCTGCCTCCTTGTCCAGCCTTTTTTCACTTTGGGAGCAGCACAGGTACTGTGTAATTACACTATGTCCTGCTTATCTCTTCTGTAAGGAACTTTTTTTTGGCATTTGCCTGTTTCACTTCAACAGTGTGGGTGCTTCTTCAGTCCCTCCTCCCCACCAGCTCCCTATATAAACATAAACCACAGCAGAGGGGGGCTTTTCCTGGGCCAGCTCACCCTCGCTCTCTTCCTTTTGTGATTTTCAGTCTGTGTGGCAATAAAAGTCCAGTCAGTAATTTACAACGCTGAGAGCTCTAACTCGAGCAAACACGAGACTACTGCATTCCAAATGCTTGTCTTAATTTGATTGCCGATCACAGCTGACGGCATTATGTATTTACCGTATGCTGTGTGACCCGGGGATCGTACTTGAGTTTGTGTGGTTGTTGCAGTGCCAGCACCAGCATGGTCTCTGCCTCTGATCTGTCCGAGTGTGTTTATTTGGAGTTCCTGCAGCATAGGCTTTCAAGGCTTAGTGGGTCCCATTACAGGATGAAGAGGGTGCACAGTGAAATGGTTTGCATCATGCAGTGTGTGGTTTCAGGCACCCCGCCCGTGCATGCTTTAAGTGTCTCCTATAAACATCCGCATCCTGCCATGGCATCCAAGGCTTTGTCAAGTTTTGCTTAACTCACTGAATGTGGCACATGTAGCTTTAATGAGAGACTACGTCCAGACCGAGCCGTTTACTCTCTCCCCTAGTTTCATTTTAATTTGACACCCAGGTGACTTCTAGTATGGCCCTGGGAGCAATCTGTGATGCAGCTGCGCCACTGGGGGGTATCTAGGACAGTTTTACGTAACTATGATGTCAGGAATCAGGGGCGTAGGTATTCATCATGCAGCAGGTGCAGTGACACCGAGGTCCATCCTTCCCAGTTATGATTCTCTTTCATTACCAGATCATTCACGGGAGTGGAGAGGGGACATTAACTCTCTTTGCATTAGGGCCGGTGGTTCCCTTGCCAGTGACAGGCCTCGGATGATAGAAGCAGGCGGAGGTTGACAAAACGTTTTGTGGAGACTTGCTGTATCTCAGCTGTACCACCAGCATGTCCCCTTAACACTTAGCCCTGGGTGGAATTGAGGGTCACGCCCAGTTGCATTTGTAACCTTGGCACTGCCCGTGTTTACATTAAGAGCTGCATGCACTCAGACGTATGTACCACTTCTCTCTGATCG
Source organism: Pleurodeles waltl (assembly GCF_031143425.1). Taxonomy (NCBI): domain Eukaryota; kingdom Metazoa; phylum Chordata; class Amphibia; order Caudata; family Salamandridae; genus Pleurodeles; species Pleurodeles waltl. The sequence goes on along the minus strand of NC_090445.1, from coordinate 294,566,522 downwards.
GAGGTGCTTTTTTCTTTGGTTAAACTTTGTCTAGACATTTTCTCTGTACTGCTGTGGTATTCAGGAATCTTCATTTCCAGCTGACCAGTTTGTCATTGATATACTTTGAGAAGCGTCCCCTCTTTGTCCAACCAGGATTCCAGGCACACACACCGAAAGTGTAAACCACCCAATTATGAAGCGTTGTGGCAATGAGTGTGGGTGACCAAAAACAAAAGGCAGCACCTTTAGCCGCTGCACCACAAAAGCTTAGTGGGGGATCTCACAGTAGTTAAATCTTTAATGGACTGTATATGAAAAAGATGTCACCCAATAACTAGTCAACTGTGAAATAAATAAACACAGTTTCTTATTCTCACTTCCAAGTTTTGCCATGCCATGTGATCCTGGGCTTATCAAATAATGCACATATGCCAAAGTTGCTTTATCTGCCAAAAACATGGCAACATTTATCAACTGCTATAAAGGGCAGTATGTGGGGAGGGATATTGTCACTCACTCTTCTGCATGCTCAAGCAACAGTTGTGCTTGTCAAAGCTCCTAATTAGTCCAGTGTATGTCACAGATACCTAAATGTGAACCTGTCCATTTTACACTTTTCGCAGCATGTGGCTGATCCTCCAGTGATCACACCTCTATTAACTGTCCACAGTACAGCACACATGTCTCTCTCGTGGCACTCACCAGTTACCTCACTTCAGTATTACCTTTCTCATTCACAGCACCACAAAGCCAAGAAAATGCACTAATGGACTCTATAAATACAAGTTTCTTTACAAAACGTCAGTGGGGCCCTATGCATATAAGGGAAAACTAACTGTGCCCATAATCTAAATTATTTGTCCTACCTCTAGGCTGCAAATGGCATGGAATGTGCTTTCTCAACTCTGCAAAGCGCTGCTGCGCAGGCTGCTTCTGTGTGCTATAGATGTTCTGGCAATGCTTGGAAATCCAACAGGCGAGTAATTGGTGTTAAATGGATATATGTCTGTGCCTCCCATGCAGCGTGAGGTTGTGTGAACACTGAAGCAAATCTGCACATAATTATCACCTGGTCTGAGGCTTTCTAGTACTTAATCAAGATATCTAACAATTTATGACAAAACAATAATTATTACTAATGGCCTTACATATTTATTGGATGGATTTTTTCGACAGCATATTAATTATGTCTCCCACCATTAATTTACCACAAACTTTTTTTTGTTTAGTCTGCAGACAATGGCACATAAGTCAAAGAAAACTTGAACTGCTGTAAATCGAACTGCCTTTCCTGTTTACATGATTGTTTAAATATTCCCAGCAACGCAGATGCAGCCGAAAGAAAAACTTTTTTTTCACGTATCACCAGCATGCATAATTAATATTTAAAAAGTTCATTATATGATAAAGCATATTAAGCGAGAAGTTCATATTTAAACCGACTAGTCTTTTAGCTACTAAACAAACTTTCATTCGATTCAGCCATAAATTAGAAAATAATGCATGGTCCTAGGAATGACCAGAGGATATTTTTTTCTTAGTATCCGTAACAAAATAATCAACTTTTGGGATAACTAAGAAATTAGGTCATTATACATCAAGAAAACAACAGCAAGAAGTAAACGTACTTCTTATGGTCTTCCCCCCCTTTAGTCAAATGCTCTGCTGTGTTATACAGCAGAAGACATTATTTACATGTTTAATAAAAAATTATGTACCAACTAAAAGTATGTATGATGAGTGTTGTGTTCTAGGTAGGTGGTATGTATTGTACCGATTTGAAAAGAATGAAGTTATAGCCTTTTTAGGTCAAGAGCGGAAGCGCTTTGACCTGTTGTAAGTATTGTGGGCTTTTAATTGCGCCCATGTCGCGCCCATCACTTTAACTTTTTTTGGGCTTGCCTTTCAAAAATCACTTGATGTCAATGGTAATTGCTTTACGTTTGTCCCACCTTTAGGCTGTTTTTGTCACGCCTTGCAGACTGTTACATGGATAACTGTATGATTGCCGATATACTTCAACATGGTCAATGTGGGAAAACTTTTTTTTGTCTCTCTCCTTCATGCTGCATGGTGGCCATGGCACTCACAGAGCAAACAGGCACAACAGCATGAACTTGATCGGCGGTGTTGAAGCGCTGGTCATATTGTTCACAGTTACCCAATCAGAGTAATTTTGTGTGACAAAAGCCTCTCTCCCAGCACAGCGGGAGAGCCGATACTACAATATTCACTGCACTAGTGAAAACTTGACCCATAATGATTTGCAAGCATTCTTTTTCACAACATTTTTGCCCATAACTCAGCCTGTGGTGGTCCTAAGACAATGGGACCACCACCAAAAATGCTCAGCACGGCACGATCTTTCTGCCTAAGTCATCGCTGAGTCCCCACACTAGGATAGTGGGGACCCCAGAATAATAACCCCTCCCACCATTCAGTGTCATTTTAAGCATTCTCATGTCTGGAGTAGCTTGTGTTTTAAGGGTTTTGTTTGTAATATCATTACTCTAGGCCTGCTACCCCTGACAATATGTAGTGTGCTATGTTCTTTAGGAGTTATATATGTGATTACACAAAATTATTTATTGCCTTTTTATTTTTGTATGGTTATGCTCTCGGGGGACTAACTATATAGTTACCTATATAGTTACATGACCATGTTTCTTACAAATGCTATTTTTAATGTGGTGTCCTTTGAGGGGCTGTTCTAAGCATTGCAGTCATATCAAATCATATATTAAAATATTTGTGGCACAGAAACTTACTCTATAATGCTTTGCAGGGCATTACTTTTACAAAACATTTTTGCTCATAACTCAGCCTGTGGTGATCCTAGAACAATGGGACCACCTTCAAAACATTGACCGATTGGCAGGCAGATTTAAATTAGGGTGATAAATGGTAACATTTTCTTTTTTTTTTCTACAGATAGAGAAGTAAGGTAAATGGAAGTGCTTTACTTGCATGAGAGCCACTGGAATTTTATGCTAGGAAAAGCTGACATTCTGAGGCAGGGTTAATCACTTTGTGTGGCAGGAAAAGTCCAGTTATGAATTTACGATGGCAATAGCCTAAACTCAAGCAAATGGAGACCTAATGCATTGCAAATGCTTGTTTATAATGCAATTGTCCTGTAAAGTAATGATTTGATTTACATTATACCACAAAAAGAGACTAGCTTCAGGCCAAGTTTGTTGGTGTTCAGGTCAGCCATTTCTGCTGTAGTGGACAGCGAAAATTTCTGTTGGAAAGGACTGTGGAATTTCTATCCCACCAAAACATATTGTTTGGGGTCAAGAACTCGTTTTCATATTTCCATTGTCCACTGGACTGGTAGGTGCAATTCCCTGCTAGTTATGGGCAAGTCCCATTCTGTAATCTCTCTTTGTGCTTCAAACCACGCCCATGTCACATCAGTCACTTACATTGGTTTGTGGGTTTGCCTTTTAAAATCTGCTTGCTTTCATTTGTGAAAGGCATGCATACGTCATGCCTTTTCCGGTGTTTTTCCCACCTACACAGCACCGGTAAACTACTAAAAACATACGAGGCTCGATGTTTTCAGCATGGTGTCCGGACTACTTTATCTGTTTATTTTCCACGCAGCGCGATCGCGCTGCATGTTACATAGTGCGATTGTGCTACTTTTTTTTCTTTACAACGCTAATAGCTCTAACTCGAGCAAATGCGAGATCCATTGCATTGAAAATGCTTGTTAATATACATGCTATCTGCCTATGTTTCTTCCTCTAGTCCCAGCTACACATTTCATGGCCATTAAAGCCAGACAGACAGCTTGGAGCCTGTCACTAATGTTATGGCCTCGCGGTTTCAAAACATTGCTACTACTTTTAAATAGCTATGTTAAATTCAGAGAGTCCATCTGTCTTGAGACCAGCTAGTGACAAGTGCAGGCCTAAATATTTACCTTAATTTAATGACTCCTCCCCAACTAAAGACCAACTGCCATTAGGAAATGAGAAATGGGGTACGGATACATGGCATTTGAGTACAAAAATCAGTTACTGTGGCAAGATGATGTATTGATTAATGGACATGTAATACAGCAACTGCAAAGTTTTTAAAAAATGGATCAAACAGGAGACCCCAGAAGTAGTGCCAGGAGGGAGACAGAGTCCCGGGAGGGATATGTGCATGGACATCTGTTACAAACACTGCAGGTTTGGCGTGAAAGATACCGCCATAGCTAAATTCACTTTTTTTCAACAATAGATCCCAGCCAGCATGCCTCCCTCCAGGCCCCAAAACAGTCGGCTGTGGGATGCCAAATGGTTCAATACTGCTGCCCTTTCTTTTTAACTTGTATATGCAACCATTGGCCAGAATCTTCCATGCAGTAGGAGCTACATGTCGTATGTATTCTAATAGTACCCAGTTGGCCTCTTCATCTATAAACAATTGGCGGAGGATAATCAGTATCAAGCTAACAGACATCTGGCAGGTTGTCTGACTCGGTTTCTGTAGCGAGTGGCCAAAAACCTTTGGAATTTAAATTATAGTAAAACGGAAACATTTCTAAACGCCTATGGCTGAGATATATGAAGCACGAATTTCTGCCCCCATACCTTATCCCCTGCTTAATGCAAATAAAAATGTAAAAATATTGCTTCCTTTTATCAATTCTACATCACATATCTATCTAATTCAGCCAATACTAGACTAAGGGGAATACCATTTATCTGGAAGTTCCAGCCAAGCTTTTACAAAAGCATTAGTTACTGCAATATAAGACAGCCAGACTCATTACTGGCCATTACTTGAGCAACATGTTATCCACCTCTAAATCCCTGCACTGACTGTTAAGTAGCTAAATGTATTCAAATGTATTCAAGGCAATGACAATAGCATATAAAGCGAAATATTCTTACACCTCATTCATATGCACTCAGATTTAACTCTCTTATCTCTGTACAAAGTCTGTAGCCAATTAACAAGCATTTGTTGCGAATGAGGAGACAGAGAAAGTCCCACTTTTGGCGACAGAACAACTTGAGTCGCAGCACAAAACATTTGAACTTCCAAACCCTTCCTTTATAAAGTGAATAAAATATCACGAGATTAAGAAAGCTTTTAAAACATTGCTTTTTAATAGATACCCTTCCCAAAGATTCACTTTTTAGTTTTTAATAAATTGAGTTCCTGTTGGTTTTATTAGGCATTACAGTGCCAAGAAGTTGCACAATCGTGTGTGAAAACAGATAAACTAACACATAGCAAAATGTAACTTTTGAGTTCTTTATAATGACACTGATCCTGTGAAATGTGCTTCTATCGCCCTTTTTAGTTCACAATTACTGCTTCAGGACTAGTTCTAAAAGTCGTTTTCAAGCCTCCAGCATCGCTCTAGAGCAAGCCAAAGGCATTTTAAAAAGACTGACCCTAGATGCGTAATGAGAGATACTAAAAATACACGCCTTTTGTGTCCGTCTTCCTACCTGAAGTATTCCTTTGAAAGCAACAGTGCAAAGAAGAAAGACTGCATAATGGGCCTCTCAGAAAATGGGCTTTGTAAAAACAACTACCAATCATCATTCACGTCTGCCAAACAGTGTTACAAAGACATGTGAGATAAATGGATTTCATCACAGATAAGTACATCAGAAGCTGCACATAGGTATTGGAGTTTAGAAATGAAGGCTTTGAAAGTAATGCATCACATTTAGGAGGTATGATGGCGAGGGCTTTTCTGATTGCAGGAATTGAGCTCTCAGGACTATTAGGAATTACCTGGATTCAGCTAAGAACATGGCTGATGCCAAGAAACACGTAGGATATTCTAGCAATTGTTTGCGGCAGAAAAATATATTTTATCTCGTGAATAATGCTTCCGAAAGATGTATTACCATTATATTATTCAATTGTTTATTCCTACGGAAATCAAAAAAGTTTATGACTCTTCTCTTCTTGATGGATTTTAGTGTTCCTTGATCTCTAAAGGGTATTTCTTTTTATTACAAAAGAAAACGATTTTTTTTTCCAATACTGGAACGTTGTCAATCATTTTAGGTTCCTCATCATAACATAGGCTTAGCGATACATTTTGGGATAAAATGCCATCGAGTATACTAATATCCGTCATGGAGGCATTAAAAGTCAGCAACAATTTCAGTAGCTATACAGACTAATGAGTTTCTAGTTTCTTTAAAAGGTTATACAAATCCCAGGTAACTTGTGATACAGGTATTGTGAAGTCAGCGCAGACACAGTGTAGCTTATTACAACCGAGTAGCTGTGTCATTTTATTATTACAGGGGACTAAAGATGTGACAATTAGTCTGCATTACGAAAATTAGACACTGTTATTATATATGCTTTGCAGGCTTCCATATATTACACTCTTATTATAGTATTAAACAACATAAAACATATATATGTATGACAGGGGCCTATCTAGGTCCCCGGTCCATCAGTGCCCACCATCCCTTAAAGGGGCCCCCAAATAAACTCAGGGCCAATGAATATCTTTGATAAAAGGGGGACTCAGGCGACCCTGATCCCATTCTGGGGTTTGGGGGCCATATTTTTTGCGTTATGTCACTGAGCAAAAGCTACAAAACATGATACAGTTGAAGACATAATTATGACCTTATTTAGAGCTAGGCAGATGGCATACTGCGTCACAAACGGGCAGATGCCCCACCTCTGAATAACAAATCCATTATGGTTAAAGGCAATACAGTAGACAGGATACCTGCTACATCTTAGATAGAATATCCAGCCGTCACCGTCCCCCACCATACGCTAAATAGAGCCTTTTTATTACTTGTTAAAACAGCAACACAGCATATTTCAGTGCATATCAAAAACCCTTCATGTTTGCAAAGCATGGGGCTGACAATAACGAATTGTGTCCTGGTATGCCCTTAGCATGCAACTGAACTATCGACACCAGCGGGATTTCTAATGGCGTTTTCCACCGTAAATACTTTATCTATGTTTAATCCCAACACTCTCTGTATATGACAAAAAAACAGGAAGCACTCCAGAATTTTAAAAGGCTCATTTCATTCTTACGTTCCAGTTTTGCTAATAGTCCTTGAGCCCAATACCAAATGTTGATTATCTGTACTTGTGCGCACTTTATTGTTTTAATAGGATTTGCAAGGTCGGAGATTCTATTGTCCTAAGGCACCGTGTGAGGCGAAGCAGTGGTTTAACATTAAGGCAGGATTGTTCTCACTAATTGCACACATCGGGCTTCTCTGTAATACTATGCTAACTGAATTTGGCTAATCTAAAGCTTTATTGGTTGGAACGTAGGCCTAGATAGATACCTACCAGCCGTCGTCTGTTTCAGAGGATTACGTTACACATACTTACAGCCATGAAATTGCTCACAAAATTCTCCTTTCTACTTAACTAATGACCATGCACCCTTAGGCCCCACAGTTTAGGAAACCATGGGGCATATTTAAGATCCCCTAGAGCATCACTTTACGTGACGCTCCAGTGGTGCTAACCTCTGCTCCATATTTACAAGGAGATGTAACGCCACTTTTTGTGGCGTTATGCCTCCGTGTAAATATGAACACCTCCAACACAGTTTTCTGCGCAGAGGGGCTGCAATTGGTGTTGCTGTGGGCGTGCCACATAAAAATCCATTACATTTTGACTCTGCATCAGATTTAGGAGATTTTGTAAACCTGAGGCAGCGCCAAAATCTAACGCCACCCCAGGGGTGTTATTGGTAAGGCACAACAAGGAGGAATACTTTTATTCCTCTTCATTTTTTACCTTTTCTATGGGTGTAAGTATAGTTAGGATAGTTCAAATGTGATCCATCATGGGTCAGGCAAATCTTGAAAGTCATGAATGAGGTCATGAAATTGCTGAATGAGAAAGAAAGAGTGGTAAAGCTTAAAGTCAGTAAAGCGTACACCACCTTCATTTTGTGTGTGCTTGAGTTTAGAAAAAGCAATACAAAGATGCTTATTTTCTTCATTGGAATTTTGTACAAATGGCATCAATTTTGGCAAAATAATAAGTAGGGATCTTAAAGCATAGCATAGATGTTGTATAAAGAACATGTGACACTATCAACATTTTAATGGTATTAAGTCTGCCTCACCATGATAAAGGCAAAGGAGACCACGCTGAAGTTTCTGATTGTAATTAAGATAGTAGTTTTGAAACCTTGTGGCTGAGTGTGTTAGATATACTGAGGAAATTCGATTTTTTAATACGATCGTATCGACCCGCCATTTTGTGGCCCGCCGCCATTTTATGTTGCCTTCACTCAGGCAGCACAGCGAACGAAGTCCATTCTGCCTTTTCTGCTTATTCTGCAACATGGTGTTCAAAACAGCTTTCTGCCTCTATCTTTACAAGGCTGGTATTAAGGTCTGACCGAGTACACTAATCCCTGTCTGGTTTTCTAATCCTTGTTTCAACTATCTGTAGGCTCACACTATTCTCCGCCGATCTTATCTTATCGTCTGGCCTTCGCTGTCCTTTGCTAGTATTCTCTCATTTCACAACTGTCTTCCAAACGCACACAAACTTATCGCACCACATGCAAACTTCGTTGTGGATCGGTTAATGAATTAGTTCAAGGGAGGGGTGACAAACACAGCTGGAGGGGAGGCAACCTTAAGTCACTTGATACTTTGTTCTGTCTTGTTTTCCGACATTTCTATTGACTCTGTTCTATCTTTACATCATTCTTACTGGCTCCTTTCTATGTGTTCTGGGAGTGCATGTAGTTAATAAATGTTTTTATACGGTATATAAGATTGTGCGCCACAAAGTAAAGTGGCAGTCTCCTGAGAACATACCTTGTGTACTTCTTGGACAACTGTACTAGCTGCAGCTAATAAATCTGATCTTTTACGCCTGACAGAGTGTCCCGTGTCTCTGTTAGTTGAGGCAGGTGAATCCAAGGAGATTTCAGGCGTACCCTGCGCCGCCAGGCCCATAAGGTTCTGGTTCTTCAACTGGCGCCCAACGTGGGGCGGCTTCAGCGGTACCGGTTCTGCCTGAAGGTCGTGAGGAACCCCGCAAGAAAATTCTGGAGGAATCGCGAGCCACGTCAAGCGACCCCTGTATGTCGAAGTGGTCCGAAGGTCTTTTTCAGCGCGGTTACTCCTTCCTGACGGCTACTGACGACTGCTGCCCTGACTGCCGCCCTGCCTTGGCCCTTTCTTTGATGATGTATGGTAAAGCGAGACGATAGACGGGCCTCTGTTGGTGTAAGAAGACATCCTTAGTTAAGTATTTGGTGGGTCGCGCCCACAAATTTTGGTCTTTGTTTTGTCCTTAGGTTCTTAGATTTGGCCATTGCAGTGGCCAAAGCCGAGGGGTAAGTGCATTTGTGCTGTGTAAACTGAAAGTTTTACCCCCTTGATGTTTGTGAACAGCCAGTAAAAATCGTGAGATGTCTGGTCTGACTAAGTTTGGAAAACTTTGTTGCTTTGGTTGTAATAGGGACTCCCAGCTTGAGGACTCCTGTCCGATTCCTTCGGTTGGAACTCCCACATATGAGCTCTATTCTAAACATGGTGTTGGTCCTATTGCCTTTAATAAGACATGGACCCGATATACAAAGAAAGATGGTGTTTTAAAATGGCCAGAAAATGGTAGTTTCGAAACTGATGTGCTAGATAATTTAGAAGCAACGCTATTTAAAAGAAAAGCCCGGCCGGCAATGTTTGACTCTTTTCGCCTTTGGCGTAAGGAAGCCAAACAGAGAGAAATTAAACAAGCGAAACGAGATAGGAAAACACAGGGAATGACGATTATACAGGCTGCTCAGCAATTCAAAGATGATGAAATAGATAATGCAATGGAAATTTCAGACAGACAGCATCGAATGGCAATAGATAAATGCTATCCGACGTTGCCTATCTCTTCCCTTGATAAAAGAAAAGATTTTAAGGAAGATTCCTTAATGTCCCACTTATTGAAATTGCCTCCGCCCTATGTACAAGGTGCTAATACACCCCCGATGTTACAGCCTGTTCAGCCGCCAGTTGTGCTTCCGCCTGCTCCAGCTTTTCCACATTTGCCTCCTCAAGTATTGCCTATGCCAGCTTTGCCTTTAACTCCTTTGCCTTCTGCTCCTTTGGCAATTCCTAATGCTCCTTTAGTTAATTCACCTAATACCTTGTCCCCTATCCTTATGTCAAATTCTCCATCTACGCGTAAGCGATTTGCAGATACTGTCTCTGGTCTCTTATCACCTTTCTTTGAAGCTTTAAATGTGTCTCCAGCTTTTTCTCGAAGACAGTCTCGTAGTCAATTCCCAGACTCCGAAGAGCGAGAAAAATTGGACTCACTTGCTTGTAGATGGATCAAGAAGGGTCCCCAATATAGTACGTCTGATATTATGTCCACCTTTCTGCAATGGAATGCACCTACGCAGAGATATGTTTTTAAAGTTATGTGCGATACTCTCGCTAAAGAATGGGAGGATATGAATTTGGGTTCGGTCCCACAGGATCTGTTAGATGTTCAGGCTGACTTTGACAAAGGACTTATTGTGGGTCCTAAGGTTGAAAACGCTGTCAGAACACTTATTTCTTTCAGATCCCTATTGTTCTCACAGACTTTTCCTGATTCTGATCCTTCAGTTAGGACAGCACTGAAAAACTATCCCATGAGAGAGGTTTCTCCAATATGGAAGGAAGAAGTTGCAGCAGCAGGTGCTAATCCAGCTATTCCTGCGCATTTTCAGCGCATATGGATACATGTCCCCTGGAAAAGGTCTGAAGTTTTAGCACTTAAACAGTCACTACCAGATTCACGCAAAAATCCTGCTGGTTACTATAAAGAGTTGTCGCAAACAGTTGATGCATGTACTATGAATTTAGCAGATATTGACATGTTGATGGGAAATGTAGTTCCACAGACAATATGGGCTAAAATTCGTAGAGAGGATCACGCTCAAGAATTAGGCGGCGATTGGAACGCTATTATTGCCGCAGATAGAGGTCAAGTAGGTGGTGCAAAACCCGACGCTTTGATCTCAGAACTCCCTGGTAGGATTATTACATTAATGAAAACAATGATGCCTGCTTTGAGAGTTAATTGGGATAAGCTAGCAGCATGTAAACAAAAGAAAGATGAAAGTGTTTCCGATTTCTTTACCCGATTTGAGGAGACATTCATTGATCACAGTGGTCAAGATATGGCTACAGAAGGGGGACAGCGATTATTTGTGGATAAGTTCGTATATAACTTGCTTCCTGAACTATCACACAAGCTAAAAGACTCCGAGAGTTCATGGGCAGTTTCTACTTCCACCCAGATATTGGCTACTGCACAATATTATGAAAATAGAGACAAAGAAGAAAGGGAAAAACAAGAGAAAAAGACGAAAGAATTAAAAACTAAAGTTCTCTTGCAACAGGCTTATCCTCCTCGTTATGTTCAGCCTCAGTTTCAACAGCCTCCGCAGTTTCAGAGGTTGTATCAAAAGCCTGAACCATTCATTCCAAGACCTTTGCTAGGTCCCAATCAATGTGCTTATTGTAGGGAGGAAGGTCATTTTAAGAACAATTGTCTGGCATTGTTGCAGCGTAATGGAGCAACATCTGCTTCACAAGGTCGTGGTGGTCTTCAGTCAGCAAATAGAGGTAGAGGTCGAGGTGTGTTAACCCAAGGGCAGCGTTCTTTTGTTCCTCCAAATTCCGGAAATTACTTTGACCAGCAAAATGTTAGGTCTACACAGTATTACAGTGAGGATCAGTATATTGAAGGAGGGAATGAAAGTCTTCATTTTGAATAGGACAGCCATGGACAAAGTAAGGGGGTTACGTCAATTCCAGTGGATCAGAATGGACCTTATGTTAATGTCACTACAATGGGTGTTTCAGAGCCATTTCTTTTAGATACTGGTGCCATGAGAAGCTCTATCATTCATTCTAAACTCCCTGGCGCACCTTTGTCTGGCTTAACAAATGTATCTGTAGGATTTTCTGGCGCCCCTGTTCGCAATCCAGTTTCTTGCCCTTTGCCTGTTTCAATAGGCCCTTATGATTTAGAAGCTCCGCTTCTTCTGACGAATGGTTGTGGTGAAAATCTGTTGGGTTTAGATCTATTAAAAAGAATGCATGCTACAATATATTGTTCACCTTCTGGTGTATACCTCACTCTAGGACAGAAAATGACTAGTCCAATGTACTTATCAAAAGATCAATTCCCACCTGAATTGCTTTCTCTTCCCGAAACGCTTTGGGCTACGGGTCCGAATGACGTTGGTTGTCTTGAGATCCCACCTTATGTTGTTACTCTTAAACCCAATGCTGAAATGCCACGTATTCCGCAATACAGAATCTCTACTGAAGGTGAGAAAGCACTTCTGGAAATTGTCCATGATTTGATTCAGAAGGGTGTGGTTGAGGAAACGAGAGGAAATACATGTAACAGTCCTGTTCTTCCGGTTCTTAAACGCACTGATCCTTCTCAGCCTCCTGTTTATCGTTTTGTAATTGATCTTCGGGAGGTAAACAAGATTGTCGTACCGCAGTTTCCTGTAGTCCCAGATATCACTGCTCTGTTGACGATGATACCTTCTACAGCGACTTGGTTTTCAGTTATCGATTTAAAGAATGCTTTCTTTAGTATTCCCATCGCCGAAGAGAGTAGAGATATTTTTGGTTTTTCCCTCGGAGGCCGAAGCTTCCGGTTTAAACGCGCACCTCAAGGTTATTGTGAAAGTCCCTCTGTTTACAGTCAAGCTCTAAAATGTCATCTTGATGCCTTTTCCTTACCGTCCGGTGCCGCTCTCATTCAGTACATGGATGACTTATTAGTTGCCGCTGATTCAGAGGAGATTTGCAAAAACGTGACCGTTGCACTGTTGCGTCATTTGTTTGATCTGAATCACAAGGTTTCTCCTTCTAAATTACAATATGTCTGTCACGAGGTGACTTATTTGGGTCATCTCTTGTCAAAGGAGGGACGACGATTGACCCCCGAACGAATTCAGGCAATTGCACAAATGTCAGTGCCATCCACACAAAGAGAGGTACGTGCCTTTTTGGGCATTACTTCTTATTGTAGACAGTGGATTCCGAGTTTCTCTTTATTGGCTAAACCGCTGTTGGCGCTAACTTTAAAAGATACGCCTCAGCCTCTTCCGTGGACTGACGAGTGTCAGAAGAGTTTTACTGATTTGCGTATTGCTTTGTGTTCTGCTCCTGTATTGGGTACTCCTGATTACAGTAAGTCCTTTACGCTCTATGTCCACGAAAGAGAGGGTTGTGCATTGTCAGTCTTAACGCAGCGTTTTGGAGATCAACAGCGACCATGCGCATATTTCTCAGCTACGTTAGATCCAGTAGCTAAAGCATTGCCTAGTTGTCTTAAGGCGACAGCGGCAGCAGCAATTTCTATCCGACAGTCTGCTGGAGTACTGCTAGATAATACTCTCATTGTTATGGTGCCACATGCAGTGGATATTTTACTAAATAGGACAAAAACGCAGCATCTTACGAGTGCTCGGTTGTCCGGATATGAGCTGACGCTTTTGGCTAGTCACATACACATCAAACGATGTAATACCCTGAATCCAGCTACTTTGTTGCCTCTTCCAGAAGAGAGAGATGTCTCTGAACAGCATGATTGTTTTCTCCGTACTGAAGAAGAGACTAAGGGTAGAATTGACCTAAAAGACACGCCATTGGTGAATCCAGATGGAACACTATGGGTAGATGGTTCGTGTTTCAAGCTCCCGAATGGAGATACAGTTTCAGCCTACGCTATTACTACTTTGCATACGATTGTGGAGACAGCACGCATTAGACATAATTCAGCTCAGGCAGCTGAATTGATAGCCTTAACTAGAGCGTGTGTGTTATCCGAAGGAAAAAGAGTAAACGTGTACACTGATAGCCAATACGCTTTTGGTGTAGCGTTTAACTTTGGGCGCTTATGGAAGGAAAGAGGATTCTTTACTTCCCATGGTACTAAGATACAACATGGTCAATTAGTGACTGAACTTCTTGAGTCACTTACAATGCCTACTCAGATAGCGATTGTGAAGTGTAGTGCACACAAAAAGATTGTGGACGATGTTGGTCGAGGAAATGCATTTGCAGATGAGGTAGCGAAAAAGACAGCCAGAGACAACACAAGTCGAATGTATGTTGCAGGTCCCGCAAACTGCGTAAGAGAAAAGGGAATGTGTGAAGATACAGTAGAGAGTGTGAAATCAATTCAAGGAGAGGCTACGGAGAATGAGTTGAGAAAGTGGAAGGAAAGTACAGGAATGTTAGATGAGATGGGATGTTGGGTTGAATTATCAGAACATCAACGTTGGCTGTTACCAGATGCTTATGTACTACCTGTAGTTACTATGGCACATGGTCCAGCTCACCTAAGTGCAAAAGGAATATGTAAACTTCTGGCTCCAGTGTGGCAAAATGAGGGGATCCCAAAGTGTGCAAATAATGTAGTAAAACATTGTATTGTTTGCTTGATGTACAATCCGGGAAAGGGAACCCCAACTCCAGCAGGTCATTTTGCTCCTCCGACATATCCATTTGAGGTGTTGCAGATCGATTATATTCACATGGAACGATGCAACAACCTCAAATATGTTCTGGTGGTAGTATGTGCTTTTTCTAGATGGGTAGAAGCCTACCCTCTGAAGGACAATACTGCTTTATCAACTGCCAAAATACTTTTGAAAGAATTCTTCCCTAGGTTTGGTTTGCCGCGCATTGTCTGGAGTGACAATGGGAGCGAATTTGTGGGTCAAGTCATGCAAAAAGTTTGTGCAGGTCTTGGCATAAAACAGAAGTTCCACGCGGCGAATCACCCACAGTCGGCTGGTTTAGTAGAATGCTACAATGGAACCTTGAAGCTTAAAATTGCTAAGGTGCAAGCTAGCACAGGACTTAATTGGCCTGATGCTTTACCATTGGCTCTTCTGTCCATCAGAACAGCAGTACACTCTCGTTTGGGGCTTAGCCCTTACGAAGTGATATTTGGTCGCCCAGCTAATGTATGGGGAGTTCCTCGCCCTAAGAAATACTCAGACTTGCCATACCCGATGTTGATTGACTACTTGCATGACCTTACAACTAAATTGCGTGTTCTTCATCAACAGGTTCAGAGTGCTCTACCAGAGGCTTCCACAGACCCAGGTCATTCCATCCGACCAGGTGACTGGGTCTGCACGAAAAATTTCCAACGACAGAGAAATTTGGAGCCCAGATGGAGAGAGCCACGCCTGGTTCTTTTGACCACAAGAACAGCAGTTAAAGTCGAAGGAAAGAAAAACTGGGTGCATGCCGTGCACTGCAAGAAAGTGCCTTTGCCTTTGCCTTTCGATCAGTGGGTCCGTAGAGGCATCAGTGACTCTGAAAGTGAGAAAGTTCCGCAATTTGTACCATTCAGTGATGCGCGTCTAATTGGAACACTTTCTGAGAAAGAGGACGACGACATCCTTCAAGAAGCAATACCATCGCATCGACGCTTGAACACGACAAATCCAGGAACATTGTTTCAAAACCAGACTGCCTCTGGACAGGAACGCTATAATTTGAGACCAAGACCAAAGAACTTGTAACTTTCTCTCCTATGTAGTACTCTATCCCGGTTGCAGGGTCACGGTAGGAGTCTTAGTCACGACCTGAGTAAGTGGCAATAGGCCTGCAGGACCTCACAGTGTCATAGGACGGTAGATAATCGTGACTACAGTGATTGAGGAAGATTGCCGTGAGCATCCACTTAGAAAGATGGAGGCTACATTAAATAAAAGAGAAAGTAAAAATGTAAAGAATAATTGTAAAGAAATATGTAGTCGTTGTAGTATTGCTCTATGCGTCATTATATTGTCGTGTATTCTTTTGGCATCTGTAAACTGGATCATTATTACTCTGCAGCAAAAAGTTGTCTCTTCTCCTACCTCTACATCTTCTTCTACTATCTCTCCGCACCTATTTCACACTCTTCCCCAGCATGAACTCATCAGAAGAACTGAATACTTTAACAATTCCTTCGTCCAGTTGTTACATCAACATCAGTTAGTGATCAATACAACTGACTGTTGGGTGTGTGGACTCATACCACATACAGTAGAAAATGGAATGCCATATTTAGTTCTTCCATTCTCCTATGAAGGTTCCGCTTGGGCTTATTTTGTCATTTTCAATAATGCATATCAAAGTAAAATTAAACAACCTGTCAGTTCACATAGTGTTGGTTCAGATTTCAGTCATAGTTTATTGATAAAGGGAATGGTAGCTATGGCTAAAATCATGGAAAAAAGTGAAGCTTCCATAGATGAAAGAAAAGCATATACCAATTGGAACATAACTAATTACATTTCCAGCCTCAATGATAAGATTGAGCAAGGAAAATCTCCTCCGATACGGGTCATACCCCAACAAGGAAATTTCTGTCTGCAAATAAATGGAAGAACTCCAAACACCAGACAAAGAGAAAGTTTATGTTCCCATATATATGTTTATTCAGCCCTGAATTCACCGCCGTTAGTACCATCTCAAGGTACATACTTCGTTTGCCACGATAGGGCTTATACATGGTTGCCAGCTGATTTTTCTGGTACTTGTTATATAGCCTTTCTTCTTCCCCCTACATACACCGCTCCTGCGAACCATCATAAAAATAGATATGGCAGAGGGATTGTGGATTCGAAAGACACAGCAGGACAAGAGGGAGGAGATTTCCTCAAAGGATTTCTTCCCTTCTGGGGTCCAATGGCCAACAGCAGAAATATAAGGCAATTGGTTCGTGTCGTAGAAACCACCATAGACATCACTGTAGGAGCTTTAAGTAACATTACAGCTGAACTACAGGCTGATCGTCTTATGACCTTGCAGAACCGTGTTGCCTTAGACTTTGTTCTTGCGGACCGTGGTGGAGTATGCAAATTGATCGGATCAAGTTGCTGTATTTTCATACCTAATGACGCTCCGACAGTATACCAAGCTATCTCTAAGTTACACATAATCTCCGAGTCGATTTATCAGGACGAAGGAGATTGGTCCTTTTCAGAGTGGTTTTGGGGATTACTGTCCAAATGGGGTTGGAAGGTATTGACATTCTTTGGAGTAATTTTAGCTTTTATATTCTCTTGTTGTCTTTGTATGCACTGCGGTCCTGCCATCTGCAACCTATGTACTACTGCATGTATTCCCAAACCCAAGTCACAAAGAGCAGAGAATATCAAAATGATGGTACAGCAACAGCTTGATGACCTCATGGCCATAGACATCGACTCAGACTAA
Source organism: Pleurodeles waltl (assembly GCF_031143425.1). Classification (NCBI taxonomy): domain Eukaryota; kingdom Metazoa; phylum Chordata; class Amphibia; order Caudata; family Salamandridae; genus Pleurodeles; species Pleurodeles waltl. Next base: position 294,549,318 of record NC_090445.1, on the reverse strand, counting down.
CATGAGTTTGTGTATCTTGCCTGAGTTCTGGCAAAAGGAGGGTCTGAGGAAATTCGATTTTTTAATACGATCGTATCGACCCGCCATTTTGTGGCCCGCCGCCATTTTATGTTGCCTTCACTCAGGCAGCACAGCGAACGAAGTACATTCTGCCTTTTCTGCTTATTCTGCAACATGGTGTTCAAAACAGCTTTCTGCCTCTATCTTTACAAGGCTGGTATTAAGGTCTGACCGAGTACACTAATCCCTGTCTGGTTTTCTAATCCTTGTTTCAACTATCTGTAGGCTCACACTATTCTCCGCCGATCTTATCTTATCGTCTGGCCTTCGCTGTCCTTTGCTAGTATTCTCTCATTTCACAACTGTCTTCCAAACGCACACAAACTTATCGCACCACATGCAAACTTCGTTGTGGATCGGTTAATGAATTAGTTCAAGGGAGGGGTGACAAACACAGCTGGAGGGGAGGCAACCTTAAGTCACTTGATACTTTGTTCTGTCTTGTTTTCCGACATTTCTATTGACTCTGTTCTATCTTTACATCATTCTTACTGGCTCCTTTCTATGTGTTCTGGGAGTGCATGTAGTTAATAAATGTTTTTATACGGTATATAAGATTGTGCGCCACAAAGTAAAGTGGCAGTCTCCTGAGAACATACCTTGTGTACTTCTTGGACAACTGTACTAGCTGCAGCTAATAAATCTGATCTTTTACGCCTGACAGAGTGTCCCGTGTCTCTGTTAGTTGAGGCAGGTGAATCCAAGGAGATTTCAGGTGTACCCTGCGCCGCCAGTCCCATAAGGTTCTGGTTCTTCAATACAAGAGGAGAACCAGGCACCAAGATATTTAATTTTGGAGGGACAGCATGTGAAATTAGTATTAGTGAACATATATTGATAACAAGAAGAATTCAAAGGTAAACTTTTAGTTTTGGAAAAGTTATATTTATATCCAGAAAAACTAGAGTATAATGTGATCTCCTAAATGAAAGGATCCAGGAAGGTCAAGGGGTTGGACATGTAAATTAGCGCATCATCTGTGTATGAAGATAACTTAACCTCTAGGGAATCTTGTTTAAATCCTGAGATGAGTGTATTGCAACACACTTGTTCAAGAAATGGTTCATGGCAAAGAACAAACAATAAAGGGGAAGGGGGCAACCTTGTCTAGTATCTCTATGTAAAGAAAAATAAGGAGAAAACACACAGTTGAAAAAAATCTAGCACAGGGGTCAGAATATAGTAATTTTATAAATGAGATATATTTTGGGCCAAAGCAAAACCAGTTAACAGTACCATTTAATACTGTTGAAAGCTTTTTCAGCATTTTTGGACAGGGACACACAAGGAATATTGCACTTTCCAGCCAACATAGGAATATTGGAGAACACCTTGGCATTGTCTTGCGCAAGTCTGCCCTTAATAGTACTTGATTGATCAGATTTCACAAGTAGTGGTAAAGCTATTTCAAGGTGGGATGTTAGGATCTTGGCATACATTTTGCAATCATAACTGAGCAATGAAATGGGATGAACAGTTTTGCAAAGGGTGGAGTCAATATCAGGCTTGGGGATAATAATAATCAAGGTTCTAAAAAGGAGCCACTAGCTTTTGGTCTCAAAAGAAATTAGTTGAAACATTCTAATAATTTTAGGGCAAAAAATGCAGAAAGAGAGGAAATGAGTTCAGTGGAGAATCCTTCTTGACCAGGTGCCTCAGCTCTTTTAGGGATTTAATTACATCCAAATTCTCTTGCAGCATAATGTCAGCCTTTAATTTCCCATATAAATGAATGACCGGGGGAGGTTTAGGGAAACTATTTAAAAACTGTTGGAAATTAGGTTCTGATGGGGTAGTCTTTTCTATATAAAGTGTTTGTGATAGGATTGGAAGACGCTCTAGATGGCAGAATCAGAAATCAAAGTGGTATTAGTAGAAAGGGACCTATATTTTCATGTTCTGTCTTCATATTTGAATAGTTAGCTAGCATATTACCAGCTTTATTCTGACTGCCAAATAATTTAGATTTAACCTTAAGCAAGATATTACATGCATCAACTGTAGCAAGTTTGTTGAGGTTGGATTTAGCTTTGATCAAGTCATGTGAAGTTGAGGAAAATATGGAAGTAGAGTAAGTGTATTCAAGTGTTTTAATCTGTGAAGTAAGGTTAGATATTGAGAGTCTAACAATTTTTTCTTTCTTCTTATCAGAGTAAGCAATAGTGAAATGAAGCCTTGAAAGCATCCCAATTATTAGAAATGGATGTACCACTGGAATGGCTGAATTGAAAACCTCTTGAATGAAAGTAGTAGCCTCAGTTTTTAAATATGTATCAGATAAGAGGACTTTATTAAACCTACATCTGCCAGAGTTGGAATCAGTCTGAGATAAATCCAAGGAGGACATCACTGGTGCATGGTCTGAGAAACAAATGAAACCTATTTCCGGTGATTGTATAGAAGGGAGTAAGGTAATCTATTCTGGACATTATCTGGTACACATTAGCCAAAAAAGTGCATTCAAACTTATCAGAATTTCATGTTTTCCAAAGATCATACAATGATCAAGAAGTAATGACCGATTGGAATACCTTATGAGATTTGTCTGGGTTAAATTTGTATTTAGACTTTCTATCTGAAAAGGGATCCAACCATTGGTTAGAGTCACCCGTCCTAATGATATTAGGAGTACTAATCATAGCACGTTTCACTTTAATATTGCACCAAAAATCTGAATCAGGTTTAACTACGCCATAAATATTAAACAGGGAGACATGTTTAATATGAATGAGGTCATCAACCAATACCCATCAACCATTCTTATCACATGCAGTGGATAAAACTTGTACTTTTGATGCTTTATGACAGAGAATAGAAATACCACCCTGAAATTATTTGCTGGAAGAAAAATCTGGCCCACTTATTGTTGTGTCCGTTCAACTGATTCCACATCATTTCAGTGAGTTTCCTGTAAAAACAGTTTGGGATTTAAGCTTAGACAAATGAGAAATTAATTGTTGCCTTTTAACAAAACAACGCCAAACATATTGGATACACAAGGATAAGGGAAGAGGAACATGGATGAGAAGCTGAAAAGCGGAAAGGGAAACAAAATGACCCCATTTATTAAAACAACATAAGCAAAGAGATATAAACATATTGGAGGACATAAAAGCGCTCATGGAAGAGAAATAAAAAGAGGAACACAACATAAGGGTAAACGAAGAAAAAGTAAAGCAGACGAAGAGACAAATCTTGGTAAACAATCCAGATCTGAAAGGAAACGCATGCAAGAGTAGCATGAGATGTGTCAACACCATATTAAGAAACAGCAGAGAAAGGGAAATACATTTATGTAAACAGAAGCCTTGTTTTCAAGAAATTTGGATACAGAAAATGAAGACGCGCAAGTAACAAAAAAAAAAAAATCTGAGGAGTTCTGAACATTAGTGTCCATGGCCTAAGATGTAATAGTTTGAAGAAATGTATTTAATTTAACAGGATCATCAAAAGATCTCCTGGTGCCTTCATTTGTAACTTTGCATGTGCAAGGATAGAGGATGTTGTATACGTTGAGCTGTCTCATTTGAGGTCGTAAAGTCAGGAACTTGTCGTAGTTGGACTCTCACTCGTATGCGAGACCACTTGTTTAGGGATCATAGCACTTTTATGTGTAGGTGACTGTGTCACTCCTACAACAAGTTGCAACTGTCGGCCCAAACCTCCGGCTTACAAGCAGTATATCACCAGAACTCAGAAAGCTAAGCTAACTAGGTACAAAGTTACTAGGTGATGGGGCATAGGCCTGCAAGCCAAAGGCTAACCTAAACTTCTGTGTCCCAATAGGTAACTAAAATTGATTCACCACACCCTCCTCATTGCCGAAACAAAATGCTAATTCACTAATGAGGGTGAATGGGTCCAAAACTAAAATGCTCTGAGTTAAAAATCTAAAATCTAATTAAAAACTAAGCTAAAAACATACAAAGAGATAAAGGTGGTCATTACAACATTGGCGGTGAAAGCCGCTTACCGCCGTACAGAATTCCGCCAACATATCACTGCGGTCGCGGAATTCCGCTACAACTATTATGATCTACATCTCCAAATCTTACAAAATTCAGACACCCACTTAAGTCCGCCACACCAAAGGTCAGTGATAAACTGGCGAAAACAAAACCTCCACCGTCACGCCAACAGAAATACGCCCACGCTATCACGACCCACGAATCCACGCAGCGGTCTTTCAACCTCGGTATTCCATTGGCGGTACACACCGCCGCACTCAAAATATACACACACATACAAAACACCGCCACATTGGACAATTCTAAATACACACACCTGATACAAATACACACACCACTCCCACACACCCATTACAATATAAAACACACACCCACATCACCCACAAACCCCTACAACCAATATTACAGAGAGAAGGCCAGAGAGAGAGGTACCAGCATCAACAAACTAGCATCCACAGTCACTCAACACCATCACCCACACAACTTCCACGCACAAAACACCACACACCACTACATATCCCCACACTTATCACCACACACACCACCCCACACATCACCTACACCACCCCATGGCACGGCAAAGACACCCCAGGTTCTCGGAGGAGGAGCTCAGGGTCATGGTGGAGGAAATCTTCTGGGTAGAGCCACAGCTATTTGGAGCACAGGTGCAGCACACATCAATTGCAAGGAAGATGGAGCTATGGCGAAGAATAGTCGACAGGGTCAACGCAGTGGGACAACACCCAAGAAATCGGGACGACATCAGGAAGAGGTGGAACGACCTACGGGGAAGGTGCTTTCCGTGGTCTCCAGACACCACGTGGCGGTTCAGCGGACTGGCGGCGGACCCCCACCTCCTCCCCCACAACTAACAACATGGGAGGAGCAGGTCTTGGCGATTCTGCATCCTGAGGGACTCGCAGGAGTCGGTGGAGGAATGGACTCTGGTAAGCCAAACCTTCAACTACCATATCCCCCACGCTACCTGCATGCTATCACAGACCCCCACCCTCACCCCCCCATCACTCCAACTCCTCACAAATGTACTAATATCACAAACCACCCATCCCAACACCAAGCCCTGCATGCAACACCAACCATGGACACCCATCACTAAAGCATGCCCACTGCACATACCCATACACCCCCCTAAACCATCATCACCCAAGTCCCCACAAAGGAATGCAAGCACTGGGGTACACGGTCACCCACCCATTGCCCACTATGACACACACAGATGCAATAATTATGCCTTTACACCCCTGCAGGACCACTACCCAACGTCACCAGACAGGAGGGTCCAGACATCTTCACCCCACCCACAGAAGAGGCCCACAGTGATGACAGCAGCTCTGCCCAACTGGATCCAGTTGACCATCCCGGACCATCGTGGGCCTCGGGACAGTCGGTTCCCCTCACACAGGGACAGGCCACCACAGACCTCCCACCCTCTGCTAACACCAGCACAGCAGCCACCCAGCGGGCCCATACCTCCGTCCCCAGGACACGTCAATCAGCTGTGTGTTCACCACTACAGGGAACCCAGGATAACCCACCACCCAAACAACAACAGGGACCTGGGGGCAGTGGCAGTGGGCACACGGTCCAGGGGACGGAGGCCCAGGAACACAGGGGAACTGGGAGGGCTGCTGTGCGACAGGGGGCAGACAGGCCAAGGGAACCCACTCTCCACGAGGCCCTCTCCTCCATCATGGGAGCCTACCACCACTCCCAGGAGACGATGGCAACGGTACTGGACAAGTTTCAGGAGACCCAGCGCATGCAGGAGGAACAGTATTTGGGGTTCATGGAGGAACTCAGAACCATCAGCTCCATCCTGGGCACCATCGTAGGGGTGCTGAAGGAAATACTCAACACCAGGAGGGACACTGTGGCACTCCAGGTGGCCCCTGACACTATAATGGACGATGAACTGCCCACCACCTCCGCCGGCGCTAATGGACAGGAGGCACCGCCACAGGACCACCACACCAGCACCCCCCCTGCAGTTGGAGAACCACGCCACAGGCGGTCCCTGAGACTCCGCCAAGAAATGAGACCAACCTGATTGTCAACCCACTGTCCCACTTTGTCACCCTGGCCATATTGGAACTGCCCCAGCTCCACTTCCTATGCCCATATGGGCAATGCACCTATGAGACAAATAGACTGAACTCTGCCATGGACACTCCTCCGCCATCACCCCTTACCATTTAACTTCCCCCTCCAATATTTCATATGTAAATAAATACACCTAAAGCACCAAAAGATCTGGAGTCTGTCTGTGATTTAGAAAAGTGTATTTGCAATTACAGTGACAAAATTTCCAGGAAATAGTAATTTCAACATACCTATGTCACACAGCTCTAGTCCATGAGGAATCTAAGCAGATGACACACATTGGAACCCACACCTGTGAAACCGTAAGGGATAGTGACAACTCAGTGACCATACACTGGGTGAAATCGACAGACAGGATAGAGGTAGGAGTGTAAAAGTACTCGTAGTAGGCAGGAATGTATTCTCACCTGTGTTTCACTGGAAATATTGCTGGATGACTGAGTCCCTGTTGTCAATGTCTTCTTCCTCTGCTTCCTCCTCATCACTGTCCACAGGCTCCACAGCTGCCACAACACCACCATCTGGACCATCCTCCTGCAGAAAAGGCACCTGTCGTCGTAAAGCCAAATTATGAAGCATACAGCAGGCCACGATGATCTGACACACTTTCTTTGGTGAGTAGAATAGGGATCCACCTGTCATATGGAGGCACCTAAACCTGGCCTTCAGGAGGCCGAAGGTGCGTTCGATCACCCTCCTAGTCCGCCCATGGGCCTCATTGTAGCGTTCCTCCGCTCTGGTCCTGGGATTCCTCACTGGGGTCAGTAGCCATGACAGGTTGGGGTAACCAGAGTCCCCTAATAGCCACACCCGGTGCCTCTGTAGTTGACCCATCACATAAGGGATGCTGTTATTCCGCATGATGTAGGCGTCATGCACTGAGCCAGGGAACATGGCATTAACATGGGAGATGTACTGGTCTGCCAAACATACCGTCTGTACATTCATGGAATGATAACTCTTCCGGTTCCTGTACACCTGTTCACTCCTGTGGGGGGGGACCAAAGCGACATGGGTCCCATCAATGGCACCTATGATGTTGGGGATATGTCCAAGGGCATAGAAGTCACCTTTCACTGTAGGCAAGTCCTCCACCTGAGGGAAAACTATGTAGCTCCGCATGTGTTTCAGCAGGGCAGACAACACTCTGGACAACACGTTGGAAAACTTTGGTTGGGACATCCCTGATGCCATGGCCACAGTTATTTGAAAACACCCACTTGCAAGGAAATGGAGCACTGATAGAACCTGCACTTGAGGGGGGATTCCAGTGGGATGGCGGATTGCTGACATCAGGTCAGGCTCCAACTGTGTGCACAGTTCCTGGATTGTGGCATCGGTCAAACCTATAGGTGATGATCAAATTTCTTTCCTCCATTGTCGACAGGTCCACCAGTGGTCGGTACACCGGAGGATTCCGCCATCTCCTCACATGTCCCAGCGAGCGGCGCCTATGAAGGACAACAGCGAGCACAGAGTAAAAAAACTCAGAGGTATGTACCCACAGTCTACACAGAACACCAGTCATACAAAAAATCTGGCCTGTATGTGTGTTGAGAGTAGGCCTAGGTATGTGTGACGCAGTTGGTAATTAGGCCATGTGGGCCCCTGAAATGGCGGCTGCCTGACCTCTAAAGCAGGACAATGGGATGTGAGGTAACTGCGCTGGCGTTGTACACCGTCGCGGTAGGCGGTCAAAGACCACGGCGCAATGCTGCATTGGTTAACATTGGACCCTATGGGTCCCAGGAGCCAATGACGATGTACGCCGGCGGTGATGGTATGCACCGCCGAGGACATGACCGTCATTTTCTAACTGTTTAATCACTCGATACCTGATCTTCGACAGGAGAGGACCTACACTGCAAGTGCTGCTGTGATCTTGGTCTGGAAGAGACACTGGCTCGTGCGTCTGGGGAAAGGGCCCCTGCCTTCACTGCAGAGGAGTTGGAGAAGCTCGTCAACGGGGTCCTCCCCCAGTACACGCTACTCTACGGTCCTCCAGACCAACAGGTAAGTACACAGGGAGCATGTTGTATGGGCTATGCCTGTGTGGAGAGGGCTGGTTGTAAGAAAGAAAGGGGCAGAGTTCTGCATGCATGAAAGACTGTGAATGCATGTGCCACATGGCAAGGGTAGGGATGTGGGCCACTCACTTTGACGGTGCAGTTGGTAATGACTTCTCTTCTTCCCCTGTATACTTCATGTAGGTCAGCGCCCACCAGAAGAAGGATATTTGGCGTGCCATCGCCAAGGACGTCCGGACCCTGGGGGTCCACCACAGACGGAGCACTCACTGCCGTAAAAGATGGGAGGACATTCGCCGCTGGAGCAAGAAGACGGTGGAGGCTCAGCTGGGGATGGCCTCCCAACGTGGGAGGGGTGCCCGTCGAACCATGACCCCCCTGATGTTCCGGAACCTGGCGGTGGCCTACCCTGAGTTGGATGGGTGCTTGAGGGCATCACAGTAGACACAAGGGGAGGATTACACTATCATTCAACTAACTTTGCGCGCAGTGAAGGTGTCTGGGTGAGGGAGGAGGGCTGTGGGTTTCCCTAGGCCAGGGCGAGTTCCATAGGCTAGGCCCATTCATAAGGCATGGCCCTGTAGCCCCCCACCCCACTTCCGTAGATTGCCAAGTACAGCTATTCATGCACCTGTGTCATCTATGTGTGCAGATGTCGTCCATAGCCTTGTAGTCCATTTCCCAGGAATTGCACTGTAGAGCCCAACAGCGCAACGTAGTGCAGGGGGCTGCTGTGTCTGTATTGTCCGCCAACAGTAGCGGTAAGCCATGCACTCAACCTGTCTTTCTTCTGTCCCCCCCCCACTTTTTTTGCGGTCTCCCTGTTCATGTGTGCATTAGCATCATCAGGCGGAGGTATAGTGGCACCGGAGCACAAGGGAGCTGCATCCCACATGGGCATGGAGGCCCACACTACGGACTCTGAATACACCAGTGGGACGGAGGGCGAGGGGAGCACCACGGCGGTCACAGGATCTGCAACCAGCGACACGGACTCGTCCACCGATGGGAGCTCCCTTGTGGTGGCGGCCACATCTGTGCCCCCCACTTCAACAGGTACAGTCGCCACCCCCACTGCCAGCACCACCCTCCCAGCAGCCCCTCAGCCTTCGCCCCGTGCCCGCTCACCAAGGAGGGTGGGCATAACCTTCGCCCCAGGCACCTCAGCCCCTGCCCCTGTCACCTCTGCTGCCCTCACTGAGGAGGCCATTGACCTCCTCAGGTCACTCACTGTTGGGCAGTCTACCATTTTGAATGCCATCCAGGGTGTAGAAAGGGAGTTGCAACACACAAATGCATTCCTGGAGGGCATTCATTCTGGTCAGGCTGCCCTTCATCGAACCCTTCAAACTCTGGCCTCAGCACTGATGGCAGCCATTGTCCCTGTGTCTAGCCTCCCCCCTCCAACTTCCTCCACCCAGACCCAATCCCCTGTACCTCTGCCTATCCCAAGCACTCCATCAGACCAGCCTGCACACACCTCACCACACAAGGGAAGCTCAGGCAAACATAAGCACCACACATCCCGCAAGCATCACACACATACAGACACACCAACATCCCTCCTCCCTCCCAGTCTCGTCTACACTCACACCTGCATGCACTAACACTACAGCCACTACGTCCCGCACCAGCACACCCACCACCACACCCCACTCATGTGCACTCACCACCCCACTACCATTTACACGTCCCCTGTGTCCTCTCCCAGTGTGTCTGTGACGCCCCCTCCGAAGATACACAAATGCAGGCACACACCCACCCAACAGCCATCCACCTCACAACAGCCTCCAGCGCATGCACCTGCACCCAAATCCACAAAAGTTACACCTCCTACAACCACCACCTCTTCCTCCACTCCCAAACCCCCTCCAGCTACCTGTCCCAGTGTGTCCAAACAACTTTTCCTGTCCCCCCTTAACCTATTTCCCACCACCCCCCCCGTCCAACTCATAGGTCCCGTACTAGCACCTCAGCCAAAAAATCTCCGGGACCAGTGGTGCCTGTTGTTACAGGTATGTAGAGTGCACCGGCCACCAGGCAAGCCAGTGTGGCACGGAGCCACAGCACAGCCAGTCCCCCCCGTGAAGCACCAGAAGTTGGACAGTGCCCGGCGGGAGAGGGGGAAGACTCCAGCCAGCCAAGCCGCTCACAGGGGTCCCAGGGTGAGTGTGGACTCCTCCCAAGGTGGGGAAGGGGCAGAAGAAACCTGCAAAGTCTGGGAGGAGCAGCACGGCAGAGAAGACCGCCATCATCCCCGCTGCCCAGGAGGCCACCGCCAGCCCCATCATCGCTGCCCAGGAGGGCCACGCTAGCCAGAGCCCAGCTGCCCAGGAGGGCCCCGCAGGCCACAGCCCAGCTGCCCAGGAGGGCCTTGCAAGCCACAGCCAAGCTGACCCATGAAGGACTGCCAGCCACAGCCCAGCTGGGCAATGACAGACTGCCAGGGGAAGGACCACTGAACAGGGCAAGCACCACTGAACAGGGCAAAGACCGCCAACTCAAGCACCGCTGAACAGGGCAAGCACCGCTGTACAGGTCAGAAACTGCCAAATCAAGCACTGCTGAACAGGTCAGAAACTGGCAACTTAAGCACCGCTGAACAGGACGAGGACCGCTGAACAGGGCAAAGACCGCCATGGCAAGCACCGCTGAACAGGGCAAGCACCGCTGAACCGGGCAAAGACCGCCAACTCAAGCACCGCTGAACAGGGCAAGGACCGCTGAACAGGTCAGAAACTGCCAACTCAAGCACCGCTGAACAGGCAAAGACCGCCATGGCAAGCACCACTGAACAGGGCAAAGACCGCCATGGCAAGCACTGCTGAACAGGTCAGAAACTGCCAACTCAAGCACCGCTGAACAGGTCAGAAACTGGCAACTCAAGCACCACTGAACAGGGCAAGGACTGCTGAACAGGGCAAAGAACGCCATGGCAAGCACCGCTAGCCCATTTGCGGCAGGGGCAGTGACGCAACTGGGACCGTCACGGGGTGAGTGCTGCACTCTGGGCACCAGTCCCCCTCCAGAACCAGTGGAGACATGCGTCCACTCCGTCTGTCCTGCACAGGATGTAGCACTCTGGGCACCACTCCCCCTCCAGAACCAGTGGAGACATGCGTCCACTCCATCTGTACTGCACAGGATGAAGCACTCTGGGCACCAGTCCCCCTCCAGAACCAGTGGAGACATGCATCCACTTGAGAGACTGTGGCTTTGCACTCCCCAGGATGGTACAGTGGGCAAACCACCCACTGTAGAGACTTGAGAGACTGTGGCTTTGCACTCCCCAGGATGGTACAGTGGGCAAACCACCCACTGTAGAGACTTGAAAGACTGTGGCTTTGCACTCCCCAGGATACATCAATGGGCATTGAGGCCCCTCATGGATCTGGCGTTGTGCACTCATCCGGCTGAGGTGCCCCCCTTCCCTTCCCCCTGAGGTGCCTGTTGTATTTCTATCTGATGCTCCTGCAGTGTTCTCTCCGTCATGTTCGGCTATCTTGTGTGGGTCTTGCCCATCATTTTGGGCCCAGTGGTCCACGGACTATGAATGGTGCAAAACCTGCACTACTAATAGTGGTGTATATTTCGTTTATAGTGTATATATATATGTATATTTTTGCTTACTGGATTTTGATATATTACAATAGTTACACTAATTTCCTTTTCTCTTTGCATTCTTCCAGGGGGGCTGAGGTGTGTTACTGTAATGTATAGATAAGTGTGTGTGTTGTAGTAGGTGAGGGTCGGGGTGGGGGTTGGGGTGTTGAGTGTGTGTGTCCCTGTTTTTTGCCTCCCCCCTCCCCTATGTCGTAGGTGCAGTACTCACCGTGGTCTTCGCCGCCTATATTGGTGCTCATCGTAGAAGAGCATGAAGACTAGCGCCGGGAGAATATGAAGTTCCGGCTCCATGCTGTCCTCCTTCCTCATGGAGTGTGTAGAGGTGAGCGTTTTTCCTTCGAACTGCCTGTTTCCGCCGTGTATTTATCTGCGGTGAATCCACCCTGGAAAAGGTGGCGGATTGGCCTGTCATAATAGTGTGGGTGGTACATTGTCTCCCGCCTGTCTGTTGGCGGTGACCACTGCGCTGTTTGTCTGTACCGCCGTGGCGGACGGAGTGTTAAAGTGGCTGTCTTTGTTGTCGGTTTCCACCACGGTCGTAATTGCAAAATATTTACCGCCGGCATGTTGGCGGTCTTACTGCCGCTTTAACACCGTCCGCCAGGGTTGTAATGACCCCCAAAGTGTCTTATTATGTCGAATTATTAGTGCAACTTGATGTCAAATTTAACATTTTGAATAAGGCTAATGGTCAAATCATTCAACAATAATCATGATCTTGAAGAATTACTCCGAAGTCCTCAAATGGAAGTGCGTCCAGGAAGGACTTCACATTGGCAGATGTTAGATCGATCACAGGATTGGCAAACGGATCCACGGAGCGGAAGTGTGCAGATGCCACAGGATCATCTGCATAGGCAGCACCATCCATAGTGCCAGATGTCATTAGAGCTAAGTAGTTCACAAGTGGTGGCTCATAGGTGGCCTCATGAATCAACCTTAGTCTCATTAGGCAATACTGTTAATGAACCCTCTTCGGGAACACCAGCAGTTCCTTGTCCACAGGAGACACTGGCTGAATAGCAAGACATACTGAAGGTAGGCACTCAAAGAGGCACCAGATCCAACGAAAGACTAGTTGCATGCACCACAGGATTGGTTGGAATGACAATGGCCAATCAAGCTCCAATTCTTCCAGCGAAGGAGCACCAAAGACCTGTACCATGCGCTCACGACACAGCAGGGCTGGTGGTAGCTCCATCACTCTGCTTAGCTGAAAAAGCACAACCACTGCGTATTAGGAATAGCAGTAGCAGTATTCCGCCAATCAATGTGAAAGTGATAGGAAATCCACCAAAAACACTCAAAAAGAGTGAATGGATGGCTGAAGGAATCACTCTGAAGATGGTCTGGAAGTTGGAAACAAATCCAGATGCAACAGCCTTAAAGAAGTTTACAATCCCTGTAGTGCTCGAGGCACTGACAATTCTGCAGACCAGCCCTCCAAAGTGCTTTGGCCCATGGCAATGCCACTTGTTTTTGGAACAATAGCAACTTTAGTCTGCTCAGCTTGTCAAAATTTACATTAGTAGTATGAATGTGAAGCCACATTTCTGCTACTCTTACCTCTAGTGTGAGGGGGGAATAAAACATGTCCACAAAAAGTTAAAATTTGAGAAACTGAAATTGCGCAGGTAATTCCTGATCTCATTTTGCAGCAACTCTGATCACTCAAGACTACATAACTTCCATTCTAAAGTATATGAAATGCTGGACAAATCAAAGGAGTGGGAGTACAGTTCAGAAAGCATGCCAAGTTTGCGACCCCCGTATTACAGAAACCGTGAAATGACACCTGCTTGCAGATCATTAGATGACTAACAGTTGTCTCACATTCGCTTCTACTCAGAAAGACCTCTGTTTTGCCATTCAGACATTTATATTCAAAGAACTACTCCTGGTCTTCACTTATGTAGCTAACTTCTAGCCAGTTTTATCTGTCTACAGCAAAATGTTTCAAACATTTTGTCAAATGAAAGGTGGAAATTTGGCAGATTTAAAACATCATGTACTAGCCATACTGTTGATGGTGTCTCTGCTACGGTGAAAGGCAGCTTTTCTAACTTCTCAATGTTAAGCATAGTGTAACTTGCTTCCTTTTTAGCCATTATTTGCTGCACCCTGGACAAGTTTAAAACAGCAAACAAGTCACAACAGTTTTTATGTTTCCAAGGGACACAGCCATTTTTCAGAATCTGCAATATCCAACCCAACTGTATGATAGAACGCAGCTGACTTTGCCCATGTTGTAAAAGGGACATGTCATTCTGAATGATATCAATTGCAGAAGACACAATATTATGTATATAATCTGTTGGGCAGAGTATTCATGCCATTATCAACAACAGCTAAAACCTTTTTTCCTTATCAATCTCCCTCAAACATACAGTCACTTCCATTTGAGAAAGCGTCCAGATCTCATTGTACATAGGATACAGGAATCGTCAAGAGTGTTGTTTTCATGGACATAGCAAGTATACTTTCTGCACGGAGTGCCAGTTTTTAAGTAAGAGGGATCTAGCAATAGCAGTGGCAATAAAAACTAGTTTCTCCATGCTAGGTGGAAGCCTTGCAGCGGGATCATAGCCCAAAACCAAGAACCAGATACTAGGAGTTATAGAGATCTGGAGGGTGGTTGTTAACAACTTCAACACCCTATCCCAGTAATCTTGGATAAGCCGACAAGTGCCGATCACATGTGTCCTATTTGCTAAGCTTTCTGCAGCGGAAACAAACATTGGGGCAACTGGAGGTAATCCCGGAGAGGGCTTGCGGGGTGCGATACAACAGCCCTTTAATAAAAAATATCATGCAATGCTAGTTTGGGCCTCTAAGTGACCTGAAATGTTATTGATTGACTTTCTCTCAGCAATCCCTGATCAGCTCCAAACCCTCTTACCTATCCCATTTTCTCGCCACTTTTGCCCATAGATCGATTTTGTTTCCCTCCGTGAGTAACCTTTTCCACGAACTCGACAGCCTTGCCCCTTAGGGGTGTACCAGTTCTTTCACTAATGTCAGTGTGTCAAAAATTTGGCCCAATGTCCAGATCGGTGAGGCTACAGAGCACAATACTCTATGATCCCATCAACAGAAGATCATTTCGGACTGCAACCCCAAAAGAATATGGAAGAGGGGGCAGCCTTGATGGGTCTCACAACAAAATTGAAGGTAGCCCACGCTCACAGAGTTAATTATAATATCTGCTTCAGAATTTTGATATTTAATCTTTGTACTAGTGCCAAAACCGGGGTGGGGGACCCTGAATCTGGATAATATTTCAAACAATGTATCCCAGACTACTAGATCAAAAGCTTTTTCTGCGTCGAATAATTGAATAATGGCGGGAATTTTATTTGAAGCGAAATAGTCCAGAGCGTCGGCAAAAAAATATGTGTTGGTTGCAAGTTGCCCAGCGATGAACCCGTTTTGATCAGGATGGACCAAGTTAGGGACAGCCACATTAAACCGATTAGCCAAGAGTTTAATAATGATTTTATAGTCCGTATTTAAAAGTGAAATTGGGCGATATGCATTAGGGTCTTCTTTATTCTTAGTTTTTTTTTTTAAAGCTAACCACCTTTCCCATATGCCAAGAGTTAGGAATCCTCCCACCCTTTAACAAGCTATTGATAAGAAACAAAAAATAATCTACAAATTCCAAGATTTTGTAAAATTCGTCCGGGAGACCATTCAGGTCACAGGCTTTCCCATTATGAAGATTTTTGATCACCTCCAAAAGTTCTAGCTTAGTGAATGGCTGGGAAAGAACCTCTCCATCAGAGTGGGGATATCCAGTTTCCCCAAAAAATCCTAAATAGTCTTGCAGTCAATATCCTGGGTATGACTATAGATTCGTCTGTAGTGTTCTAACATAACTTTTCCACCTGCAGCAGATTCGGTATATCTTTGCCACAAGATTGGACATCTCAGGGCATGTATCATATTACTAGAAACTTGGTCCCGGTGTTGTAATTTAATAGCGATTAGATTAAGCATTAGCAGAAGACATCTTGTATTTAGCAACTATTGTGAACACTTGGCGGAATCCATTTTGTATTCATGGCAGCCATTTTCTCTGCCATGTGCTCGCCATGTGCTCTGTCCTTCTGTTAACTACTCTTGAAAATCTGTCTAGTGACAAGTTATATTTAGCATCTCCCACTTTCGCACATGCCCAGAAAGATCTGCAGCTGTTGATAATCAGTAACAGACAGTAATATGTCAACCAGTCCTTGAAACTGTTAGCCCCTCCTACCTGTCGACTGTGCATTTCCATATGACTTTACATGTTTGTAAGTCTTGCTTCTATAATTGTACCACCTTTTTTTAGCCCCTGCATGGGTATAAAAGGACCATGCTCTCTTAGTTCAGTGTGCTACTTCAAACATTACCGAAGGGTGCTGTTTGAACTGTAGTACCACCTCATGAGCTTTAATAAACTTTGTCTTTTATTTCAGTTTCTGTGCCAACTTCTTCCTATATGGTCTGAGGACTTTGTGCAGAGAAGGGCAAATCCCTTGCACTAGTAGGCCTTGCTGAGGCTTACTTCAACACCGGGTTTGCCAGGCTAGGAAACTACCTGTAAAATTGCTTTCCTCATATACCTTCTGTCTATGAGCCTGATATCATATATCGGCCTTTTACAGCAAACTGTCGGCAGTGCCTGCTTGGCTAACTAAAAGAATGTTTTATTATTATCCATGGGGAATTTGCAAATACATATTAGGGTCCTCTGAACTGCTTCCTCAAACACCCGACGTTGTTGTTTCTCATAGCGTTTATCTGCTGCCCCCTTAGCAATTACGATGCCCCTGATAAAAGCCTTTAAATGCATCCCAAACCATATATGAGGTTGCAGAACTCCGATTGCTTTTGAAAAATTCTTTAAATTCGACTCCAGAAGCTTGGACCCACCCTTCATATGGTAAAGTTGCTGGTTTAAAACCCATCGCTTAGGCTGAAGCATGCGTCGTTCAGGTGGAGGAAGCACTTTCAAAATAGGAGTAGCATGATCTGAAAGACCTGAATGCAATATCGATTGGTTCTTAAAATGCATTGTTTTGGATATTAAAACAAAAGTCAATACAGGAAGCAATTTTGAATCAGCCCGAGACACACGTATACTCTCTTTTAATTGGGACACTTACTCTCCAAGAGTCACATAGCATCAAAACTCTAGCGTAGTCCTTTAAGATTTTAGCGACTTTAGGTTTATGTTGTTTATTAACCTTTACTGAAGAGTCGATATATCGGTACTGACAAAAGTTAAAGTCCCCTCCAATTATCATTTTTCTTGGGAGCTGTAGAAGGGATTGAAAAAGTCCAGCATATGGACTGGGATCATCTGTCATAGGGGCATAAAGGCTCACAAAGGTAACTTCTTTCCTTAGAGACTTGATAGTGCACCCAAACCCACCATCCCTCTGGATCACTGAGAAAATCAAGAACTCAAGCCCCCAGATCTCTGGTTAGAAGGACCGTGGCACATCTGCGAGTGGCTAGGGCAGCGACCACCTTATAGTCTATGTATTTTTTGAACATGGTAAAGCCCCTAATTTTTTGGGCCGGGATATGGGTTTCTTGTAGTAAAATTGCAGAGGGGTTTAATGTTTTAATCTGTTCTTCAATTGCACCCTTCTACCTTCTGTTATTTAACCCATTGACATTCCATGAAAAAATTCTAAATAGAGGGTTTGGCCCTACCATTGGATTATTTTCATATAGTACCTGAGAGAAAGGCGAACTTATCCTGACAAATAACTTTGGCAATGCCCTGCGTTAGGTACTATCATTGACATTATAAACATTGCTGCTGCTAAATAACTAACTTACTGTATGGTATGAAAAGATCTTGTTCCCCTTGCTTCCCCATATCCTACCTTACCCCCACCCCACGTGCAGCCAACCCCCCCCAACATGGCCAACACCTTGAGCCCTCCCGTCTGGGAACTCCGGGACCATCCCCAATCCCAACTCCTATTCTCCCACCTGGGTGCCTTGACATGGCACCGGGTCACCGAAAGCAGCAGAGGGTGTTAAGAACATATAGGCCCTCATTACAACCCTGGTGGTCAAAGACCTCCAGGGCTGTTTTGACAAAAGCACTGCCAACAGGCTGGCGGTGCTTCCCTTGGGATTATGACTGCAGCGGAAGCGCCGAGGTCGCACCGCCGGGACCGTCGGTTTCCCGCCACATTGGTCCCGGCGGTTGTAATCCCCTAGGGCAGCGCTTCCCAGGGGATTACAAGTCCCCCTCCCGCCAGCCTTTTCATGGAGGTATGAACCGCCATGAAAAGGCTGGCGGAAAGGGGAGTCACCGGGCCCCTGGGAGCCCCTGCACTGCCAATGCCTCTGGCCTCTGGCATGGGCAGTACAGGGGCCCCCTGCCACGGCCCCATGGAGCTTTTCATTGTCTGCATAGCAGACAGTGAAAAGCGCGACGGTGCAACTGCACCCGTCGGAACGCCGCAACACCGCCATTTGTAGCCGGCTCCTGTGTTGCAGCCAAGATCCCCGCTGGGCTGGTGGGTGGAAACTAGGTTTCCGGCCGCTGGCCCAGCGGGGATCTCCAAATAGCCACCGCGGGAGTGCTGCCGCATTTGCGGCCGCGCGGCGGATTCAATTTGGAGGACGGCCCGCCAATGTTGAAATGAGGGCCATAATGCTTAAGTGTGCTGTGATCAGTGTGATATCCCAGCAAACATATCCCCCTAAACACAGTCCTGATCAGCCAACCCCCTCACCATTAAAAATAGAATGCAACAAAGTCTTAGCCGCAATCACTGTGTGAAGTATATTGGACAGTCCCTTAAAAAAAACTTTTAGCTTTGATTGCTGAAAAAGCCAAGCTGATGCACCTTCTTTTAGAAATGCCAAAATCATTTCTCTCAATTTCCTTTTCCTTCGTGCAGCGGCGGCGGACGTGTTGGAAAGCATTTTGAAGGTATAATCGCCACAGATCTGGTATGCTGTGCACTTAATTGCCTGGGATAAAATACGTTCTTTGATACAATAGTCACCAAATTTCCCCAGTATTGTGCGAGGGTATTTAGCATTAGGTAGTTGTGTAGCCGGAACTCGATGAACTCGCATAATGGAAAGATCCTGGTGACTGTCCGCTAAATCCGGGAGTACATGTTATTTAATAAGATCTGTGATCACTTCTATGATAGTCTGCCCATTCTCTCGCCCTTCCGGCACCCCCGTGAATCTTAAATTTGATCTACATGAGTGGTTTTCCGCATCGTCCAACCGGATCTGTAGTTCCAAGAGATCCTCTTGACATTTGGAAATTGCAGGTGCTTTGTGCTCTCAGCCTTCCTCCAAATCTGAGATTTGCTGTCCTACCTCCACTATGCAAGAGTTACGTTGCTGGATGTTGGTGTTTATTGAGGTTAGCTGTATCTCTATTTTATGATTTGCTTCCATTTATGAAAGTTTTAAGGACTTCAGCTCATTTAATATTTGGAGAAGCAGGGAGTCTTGGAGCTGTGGATTTGCCTGCTGTCTCTCCTTCTGCCTTTCCTGCTGCTTTTCCTACCCCTGCCCCTGGTGGCCGTGATGGCAAACCCGGAATTCATGTGACTCTCAGGGTTCATGGAGGGGCTAGAGGCACATGTCTTTCTGAAGGAGCTTATATCTGAGCTGTGTAAAACAGAGGAAAATAGATTATCTTCCACAGGAAGTGAAGTATGACTGGAGGGATGGGGTCCCAAACAAATCCCATTTAATCCCCTGCCAGCCACACCAAATAGTGGATATAGATGCTTAAGAGTGCTTCTGCCACCCTTCTGAAGATCGCCCCTGTCCAATACATGGATTGCAGCTAGATTTAGCTGATTGCCTAAATCAAGATTGTCTGTGTTGGCTTGTAACCCTAGCATTCCTTGTTCTTTGTCCGCTGTCCCAGTAGACCCTTTCTAATGCCTCTTTATCACCAAGGCTTGGTTGAGCGGAAGCTGTCGCGATAAGGGCCATATGAGATCCAAAGTTTATCAGCCATCAATTGAGGCCCAATTATACTTGTGCTTAGCTCAGTATTTGCCATCTTATCCGTGGGTAGAGGACGCTTATTTTTAATACTACTCACTGACTTAAAAGTTTTTAATGACAGACAGCCCTGACTCTGCAGATCTCGAGGATATGACAAGGGATTATGCCAGTGTTTGATGCCAGTGTTTGAGAACCTCTTTCTGAGTATCTGGAGACACCTGGGGGCCACAAGCTGCACATGTGGCTTCACAGGCCGCTTCTGTGACACTCCACTGTGTTCCTGCAGACCAGTGGGTAGACCTAGCGTCCTCTCTCGCTAGGAGAGGTAAGTCTGTGGTGTGTCTTGCAGCTTTATATTTGATCAAGTGTTTGAAGGCAGGGGAGAGAGGCTCCAATCTTATGACTTGTGGCCCCCAAGGGGGTACTTCTGCTGAAACCCCCCTCACTTAGCCTGCCTCCCCAATGCATGCACCGTTGTTTCTTCTCCTTCCAAAGCGGGCAGGGGAGGGTGTTTTTATTGTCCCTCGCCATACGCAACTCTCCCCACCTCTCCCCTGTACCTTTGGTTGAATAGTTTTGTGTTAGCTCGGAGGTTGCAGGCCTCGCTGGATTTCTAAGCGGCCTCCGCTGGGGCCATCATGCCGGTCCATGCCCAAATTAGCCAGCGCATCTGCTCCTCTGAAACGCTGCTTCCCTCTCTGTGTATCCGGTGCCTCATCCACGGAGCATGACTGGAGCTCCTGACAAGGCCGCAAATGCTTGTTTTTTTTTCAGGAATTGGATGTTCTGTTTTGTGTTTATGAAAGACAGGGCAACCCCATTTACCCCATCGAACTGGGTAGAAATACTATACAGAATCAAATCTTCCAGAAATAATTATTTTTACAAATGTTTACCACTATTTACCGATGGTGACCATAGTGATCCAACTACACATAGAAAAAGCAAAACTGAGTAGAAATAAAAGTAATTCTCCTTGTTGCGCCACTCTACTGCCACCCCTGGGTTTGCGTTAGATTTTGGGGGTGCCTCAGGTTTATGATTTCTCATAAATCTGGGGCAGTGTCAAAAGCAATGGATTTTGCATGGAAACGCACACAGCAACCCCCACTGTATGCCACTCTGCAGCAGAAAACTGCATCAGGGGCCCATATTTTCAAGGGGGCATTGAGCCACACCAAGAGGTTTAATGACACCTTGTGAATATGGAAAATGGGACAGCGCCACCAGAGCGTTGCTACAAGTGTTGCTTTGGTGGCACAATGGCCTCGTAAATGAGGTCGTAAGTGCCCTTCACCTTTATGTGCTTTCTGACTAGTTGCTTGTTTATTTTAAGGAGTGCTTACCCCTCCCTAAACATATTGCCCACAACCACTTTAAGTTTCCTTGTCCCCCTGTTTCCTGATATGGTTTGTAGCCCCTCCCACAACCTTCACAAAGTCAACACATTAAAAAACAGGGACTTGTCTGGGATCACGGACCTCTAGAGTCATGGTGTCTGGGATCACAGTGTCCGCCTCCTATCTAGGACCACTGGACTCAGTGGCGGAGTTGTTGCAAGCGTATCCCTGCTGCTCGTATTGCCTGGTCACCTCCATGTGTTCCCCTGCTCCTGGGTCCTCGCTGTACTCCTCCTGAAGACTGCCATCCTCTTGCAAACTGTACTTCACACTGTCCTGCAAAGGCCTTCCTTACTCACACTCTTTCCACAACTCTCTGTCCTCTCTAGCTGCTACTCTGGTATATCAACCATGCGAACACCAACATCCCAGTAAGGCATTGCACCTCTCGTTAGGACACCAATGCCATCACATGACCACAAGGTGTTGAGTTGAGTGACCGAAGCGTTGTCTGCCTGTCCAAACACTGTTGCCATATTGGAATTCCCAGGCTCCGATGTTGCTATACCACATTACTGTTAAGAAGTCACCACCATAACCAACTTCTCTGACTGCATAATCAACGTAGCTGTTTGGATGAAAACCACCTGCCTTAAACTCAATTCTGACAAGAGTGAAGTTTTGATCCTAGCAAAACAAAAACTGTCCCCGGGACTCTTCGTGGTGACTGCCAGAACTGGGATCCACACCCAAACTAAACAACCACACAAGAAACCTAGGACTCATTCTCAAAAACAAACTCAAAATGACAGCACAGATCAATGCTGTCAGCTCTGCCTAGTTCCATATACTCCTCATGCTTCACAAGATTTTCAAATTGCTGCCCCGGAATACCAGAAATACTATCACACAAGGTCTCATTGCAAGCATATTAGACCACTGCAATGTATTCTACATTGGAATCTCCAACCACCTCCTCTACTGATTCCAGACCACTCAGGACACAGCATCAAGACTCATCCTGGACCTCACAGGATCCATCCACATCACACCACTTCTCAGAGAGCTCCAGTGGTTCCCCATACATAAACAGTGCCAACTCAAACTCCTTAAGCATGCGTACGAGGCACTGCACAACATAGGACCAATGTACCTTAGCAACCAACTCTACTTCCACCAAGCCATCAGACATCTGCACTCAGCCTCACTCTCACTCACACACATCCTTCATCAAAAAAGCAGAATGGGAGGTCTAGCATTCTCCTACATCACACCCAAAACCTGGAATGACCTCTCTATACACATCACGGCCTCCTTCTCGCTCTTTCAATTCCCCAAGGAGCTGAACATGGCTCTCGAACTAGTTTTCCAAAGGCTGAGTCACAAATTTCACCTGTAGACTCACACCCATATGCCTGCTCCAGTGCCTGGATATCTCATCAGGCGATAAGCTGTGGTATACAGATCTATGTAACATGATATGACATGATATAACATAATGTAACATAATTACAGGAGCAGCTCTATTTTACCTCATTATGCCCTCATTACCAGAAGCCCATAACATTCTGGTACATGCGAGAACTCCTGTTATTGCAGATTTTGGAATTATAAGTTTTGCAGGCAACACCACACCTTCAGAATTTTCCCTGAACACATATCAGCAGGTCCAACCTGCCAAAATTTCCAGAGGGAGAAACTGCTTGAAATAATTTGGCATGAGAATTTTAGTGAGTTAAACACCCAAACCTTCATGTAATGCATAGTCCAATACCAGTTTTCTTGCGCCCCTTAGTCCCCCCCTAACACCACTAGTTGTGTGCCGTATCGAGGATACGGTTCACCATGGTGGTAGTTAGGGGAACTATCGTCAACATTTCTTATGCTAATTCAGAGTTTTGCAGGATGCTAATCCTGCAAAGCCCACTGAGGTCCATTGTAAACAGTGGTGTGTCTCCTGCTCTGAGCAATTGTTAAAAGTGCCAGATTTCTTTACACCATCCCCCCCACAAAAGGGGGAATGTCCCCTTTTTATACATTATGCCTGGCACTGGCATAATGTAGCACAGAGGATTACAAAGTGGCACAATGCATGCATTGCTCTACTTTGTAAACTTGGCGTAGCAATTTTGGCCTTGTTGGGCCACATTAGCGTAAAAATAATTATGCTAATGTGGTGCAAGGAGGTGCTACTGGCACTTAAATCAGCCCTATTGTCTTTAACATGCTTTTCTCAATCAGTAGGCCAGGCCTACTAACTTTGTTATAACAATTCATAACAAACAGTTATTTCCACTGACATGTAGCATAGCTTTTTTCAATGAACAAATGAAGCCGAAACCCTTAATCATGGGAATTACACCTTACCAATACTGACCTATTCAAATACACATTAACTAGCAACTATCTTGGATCCAGGTACAAAATCACTAATATATTGAAAAGTAACGCTTGCAAAACAGTATATAGTCCCAATCAAATGGCCCTAACATGAATTATTACAATGAAAACCTCCAGGTTTTGTGTGAGTGGGAGACCAACACCATTTCCTACTGTGGTAATCTGTGAGATAACATTTAACGTAATGCCTATTTTAGGTGTTTATATAGAGTAATAACAACCCAGATGTAAATGCCTATTGACTTTAAAATATGCTTCTCACAGTAACTATGTCAGGTCTAATGCCATTATAATTTCCAGACCAAGTCTATAGCCACAATATTTGGCTTTTTAGAATAACCAGCTCAGTTCTAGTGTATTGAGTATAAGCTTTACCACAAGTCAAACATGTCAGGTAGTCCTCTTAGTCAAAGCGCACAAATTCTTACCAATCAAACACTGTACTCAGGGTAACCAGCATGTGCATGGAGGTTTAGCCCCTCATTTAGTTGTACTCTAAAAATTATTTTTTGTTGATAACATAAATTCAGGAAACAGTTGCAATGTCAAGCCATAACTAAACTCCATGTAAATTACTGTAGCCCTGGGCTCTCTAACACAAAACTACAATCTGAAATCTAATGTTAAGAATGGAAGGAGAGGGTACTGGGACTTCAATCCATTCTTTGTGGCTGCCCTCCTCCCAACTATTCGACTACCAGAGAAAGACATACACAATCAAATATCTTGTTTTTTAAGACACGTAAAGAGCATTGCAATGTCCTGTGCATGAACCTGACAGTTCAAGCTCAGATAGCTGGATAAATAAAGAAGATGATCACAGCTATGTGGAGGACAAACATGTGTTTGTGGAAGCATAAAACGTCTGCCAAAACAAAACATAGAGTCCTGGCTCCCAACATGTGGGTAGCGCCAAAGTCTGTTACTTGTTGTGATCCTTACATAATCGATGACACCTGCGCTATCAAGCCAGACCATAATAAGGATGCATGTTGTTTTTAACACAGTGAATTTGATTAGCTGCGAGTGTGGTGGTTTATGTCTCCCTGGCAGATTAAGGCTCCTCTTGTCCACATTTGTATATGACATTTCTTCACACAGAAACTAAATAATATTATTGAAGGTAACACTGACAAACAAAATGTAAATCATACCTCAAGCAAGCATTGCAGTATCAAGAAAATGTGGTTGATTTAGAGTGGGAAACCTTTTTTTGAAGATGGATTTTCTGTTCATCAAATATGTCAGGCCACATGCTGAAAACAATTTACCCATGCATTGCAATAGAAGCGATCACTGAGAAGATGCCTAGGAGGTGTTGAACAGTTCATATGAATCAAGTAGGACTGTGTATTTGGTCAACATAAATATAAATGTATAGGGACTCAGTCATTATACACCATCAGGAAATGTTGACATGGTTCCAAGCTAGCTCACAGAGCCCCATCTGAATTCCTAAACATACCAGCACACCAAATGATAATTGCAACCTCAAACCTAAACATGACTACTCAGATTCCCAAGGAAATTATGGAAACAGATCTACCCTTTCATTGTCACACTGCGTACCCAAGATGTCAAACATTTATTGCAACAAGCTTATTCTTGCATAAAAAATATGAGTAGCAATTATTAGACAAACAAGTTAATGCATGGGAACCAGCATTATAAAAACAGGAAACACAATAAACTGTTCAACCATGATAATGGTAATATGTTGGTACACTCCTATCTTTTACTACTGTCTTATTCAGGTGATTGGTTGACAACCTGTTCGGTATAAGTCAATAAGGACACTCAATGAAGGACCACCAGCCAATTATGAACACAATTTAGCTTTACTAGAATTTCAGGGAAATGTATGGATTTAGCACTTCAACAATGGCAGAATAAAAATAGCAATAAAGAGCATCTATATATATATATATATATATATAAATATATATATATATATATATATATATGTACACTACAAAGAGAAAGAGCATCTATGTATACATATGAGCAAAGAGTTCATTGACAGATATAAGCTTGGAATAATTGTATATCAAAATGAGTTACACTACGATGTTCAGGAAGTAAAATATAAACAAGTTGAATACTTCAGATAAGCTTTGATTTACTGCACACCAAAATGCATGATTCAATTACTGCAGCAGGCTCATACTACGAAGTTCAGAAAGCAAAATATAAACAAGCTGAATTCTTCAGATTAGATTTGCTTAACTGCATACCAAAATGTATGTCTCAATTACTCACACTATGATGTTTAGAAAGCAAAATATAAACAAGCTGAATTATTCAGATTATAAACACAGTACAAGCATAATAATCAACCATAATAATAGAGCAGAGAAACAAAGGCCATTCATCCTTGGGTGGAACTTAACTTAGTCCACGAAATGCTGGGAAGCCCCCTACCGCCCGCTTGGACTTCTCTCCCCCTCGAGCGTCACGGCCTCTGAACAGCACAACAGGGAGGCAACTCTGGGTCTGAAGATGACAGTTTTCACAACTCCATCTGCGAGCTTCATTTCCCTCACTTGCCTTTCAGTGCTTAAGTAACCTGAAGCTTGGATTCTATCCCCTTCCAGTATTTTCTAGCTATGTTATCAGCACATGTCTCTTGGCTGCCTTGCCATTCCCTGGCCATTGTTTTCATTCCATCTTTTACTGTGGTCTCGTTCTCAAGGTTGAGACTGAATCTCCTTCACAACTTGTTTCTTACACATGCAGCTGCAAATAAGTTTATCTACGGAATGTCATAAAAAAACCAAGCTTGAAAGCGAACATCGTGAATTTTTCCACGTTGCTCTGGCTTCAGCAGGCATCACGCTCATCTACACTGTTCAAGCTAATGAACCCTTTGCATCACAATGTCTTCCGCACCTTTCCCTATACTGATCAACTACCTACACTATCAAGAGCATAATAGAGTACCTTCTGCCAGATCCATTGGGATAGTCCAACCCCCCACCATACCTGGGTAAGATTGTAGGAAAGTACCATCTTGCCTGGCATGTTACCCCTATTTTTACTGTATGGATGTTTGTTTTTGCCTATGTGTCACTGGGATCCTGCTAGTCAGGACCCCAGTGCTCATAAAGTATGCCCTGTATGTGTTCCCTGTGTGGTGCCTAACTGTATCACTGAGGCTCTGCTAACCAGAAACTCAGTGTTTATGCTCTCTCGGCTTTTAAAATTGTCACTGCAGGCTAGTGACTAATTTTACCAATTCTCATTGGCACACTGGCACACCTTTATAATTCCCTTGTAGATGGTTCCTAGGTACCCAGGGTATTGGGGTTCCACGAGATCCCTATGGGCTGCAGCATTTCTTTTGCCACCCATAGGGAGCTCAGGCAATTCTTATACAGGACTGCCACTGCAGCCTGAATGAAATAACGTCCACGTTTTTTCACAACCATTTTACACTGCATTTAAGTAACTTATAATTCACCTATATGTCTAACCCTCACTTGGTGAAGGTTAGGTGCAAAGTTACTTAGTGTGTGGGCACCCTGGCACTAGCCAAGGTGCCCCCACATTGTTCAGGGCAAATTCCCTGGACTTTGTGAGTGTGGGAACACCATTACACGCGTGCACTACATAGAGGTCAATACCTATATGCAGCGTCACAATGGTAACTCCAAACATGGCCATGTAACATGTCTAGGATCATGGAATTGTCACACCAATACCATTCTTGTACTGGGGGGACAATTCCATGCATCCCCAGGTCTCCAGCATAGAGCCCGGGTACTGCCAAACTAACTTTCCGGGGTCTCCACTGCAGCTACTGCTGCTGCCAACCCCTCAGACAGGTTTCTTCCCCCCTGGGGCCTGGGCAGCCTGGTCCCAGGAAGGCAGAACAAAGGATTACACCCTCTCCCTTTGGAAACAGGTGTGAAGGGCCTGGGAGGAGTAGCCTGTCCTGGCCTCTGGAAATGCTTTGAAGGGCACAGATGGTGCCCTCTCTGCATAAGCCAGTCTACACCGGTACAGGGATCCCCCCAGCCCTGCTCTGGTGCAAAACTGGACAAAGGAAAGGGGAGTGACCACTCCCCTGACCAGCTCCTCCCAGGGGAGGTGCCCAGAGCTCCTCCAGTGTTTCCCAGTCCTCTGCCATCTTGGATGCAGAGGTGTGAGGGCACAATGGAGACCTCTGAGTGCCCAGTGCCAGCAGGTGACATCAGAGACCCTCCTGATAGGTGCTTACCTTTATCAGTAGCCAATCCTCCTCTGTGGGCTATTTAGGGTCTCTCCTGTGGGCATCTCACCAGATAACGAATGCAAGATCTCACCAGAGTTCCTCTGCACTTCCCTCTTCAACTTCTGCCAAGGATCAACCGCTGAGTGCTCCAGGACGCCTGCATAACTGCAACAAAGTAGCAAGAAGACTACCAGCAACATTGAAGCACCTCATCCTGCCGGCTTTCTTGACTGTTTAGTGGTGGTGCATGCTCTTAGGGCTGTCTGCCTTCACTCTGCACTGGAAGTCAAGAAGAAATCTCCTGTGGGTCGATGGAATCTTCCCTCTGCTAACGCAGGCACCAAACTTCTGCATCACTGGTCCTCTGGGTCCCCTCTCATCCTGACGAGCGTGGTCCCTGGAACACAGGAGCTGGGTCCAAGTGTCTTTGACAGTCCAGTGGCCCTTCTGTCCAAATTTGGTGGAGGTAAGTCCTTGCCTCCCCATGCCAGATAGTAATCCTGTGTACTGGGTGAACTGCAGCTGCTCTGGCTTCTGTGCACTTTTGCAAGACTTCCTTTGTGCACAGCCTAGCCCAGGTCCCCAGCACTCTGTCCTGCATTGCCCAACTCGCTGAGTTGGACTCCGACGTCATGGGACTTTCCTTTGTGACTCTGAGTTGACCGCTGTCCTCAGATCTTCCAAGTGCCTGTTCAGGTGCTTCTGTGGGTGATGCCTGCTTCTGCTAGAGCTCGCCATATTGTTGAGCGCCCCCTCTTTCTCCTCCTCCAAGGGGAGACCTCCTGGTCCTTCCTGGGCCCTAGCAGCACCCACAATCCTCAACCGCAACTCTTACAGCTAGCAATGCTTGTTTGTGGTCTGTCTGTGTGGAAACAACTCTGCGTCCTCCAGCATGCTGTGCGACATCTTCTGACCAAAGGAGAAGTTCCTGGCACCTTCCATTGAATCTTCAGCTTCTTCCACCCAGAGGCAGCCCTTTTACACCTTCATTCGGGGTTTAGTGGGCTCCTGCCCCCCCCAGACACTTGCGTGACTCTTGGACTTGGTCCCCTTCATTTACAGGTCCTCAGGTCCAGGAATCCGTCTTTAAAGTTTTGCAGTCAGTTGTTGTCCTTGCAGAATCCCTTATCTCGACTTTACTGTCTTTCTGGGGTGTAGGGTAACTTTACGCCTACTTTTCAGGGTCTTGGGGTGGGGTATCTTTGACACGCTTAGTTTTCTCTTACACTCCCAGCGACCCCCTACACACTACACTAGACCTGGGGTCCATTCGTGGTTCGCATTCCTCTTTTGGAGTATATGGTTTGTGTTGCCCCTAGGCCTATTTCCCCTATTGCATTCTATTGTGATTCTACATTGTTTGCACTACTTTTCTAACTGTTACTTACCTGTTTTTGGTTTGTGGGCATATAAATTGTGTATATTACTTACCTCCTAAGGGAGTATATCCTCTGAGATACTTTTGGCATATTGTCTCTCAAATAAAGTACCTTTATTTTTAGTAACTCTGAGTATTGTGTTTTCTTATGATATAGTACTATGTGATAAAAGTGGTATAGTAAGAACTTTGCATGTCTCCTAGTTCAGCCTAAGCTGCTCTGCAATAGCTACCTCTATTAGCCTAAGCTGCTAGAACACCTCTATTCTACTAATAAGGAATAGCTGGACCTGGCACAAGGTGTAAGTACCACAAGGTACCCACTATAAGCCAGGCCAGCCTCCTACAAAGATGTACTCGGAAGCCAGGGAGCTGGTCTGGTGTAGTGCAGGCTATCGTCATGTGCAAGGTAGAGGTCAGAGTCAGAATCAGAGTCAACAAAACTGTATCTCTGCCACAGTGCCCCACTTTCCAGGATAATGCTATCCGAAGTGCTCCTCTGCTGAATGTATAGAAGAGTCAGTATTCATACTACAAGCACCAATTATATCACCTAGTGTCAGAGGTGCAGGACCAGTGCGATGATATGTCTATAATTTAAGAGCTATCTCAATGGACGGCACAAAGCTCACAAAAAACAAGCTTCATGTACAATGCTTTCTCAGCACATTAATGCGTGAGTGATAAGCCATGTAAAAAATGTCACACTGATTATGCTATCAAGCTATGCTTAAAAAAAGCAAGTGAATTACTAAAAATTACATTTTTCTTGGCATGTCAGCGTTTTCTAACTGGGTGTGAAGGTTTATCTACATTATATGACGGGGCCTGGCTAGACTAATGATGTGACTGTCCCCTCTTCTCATTAGCGGGAGAAAATCTCAATGGATTTTTGATCAAAGAGATTCCCTGAAAGGTTAAGATGGCTTTTTGTGTTGAGGAGTGATGTGCAGTGCATCATGCTTTCTAATCTGGTATGGTCTGCACTATAAACACTTAGTTCAGGGTGCACCATCTTGAAAACTGAAACAATTCTTCTTATGTGTAAATTGGGCCATGAATTTCTTGGATTTTATTTAGCAAAAATGGGTTGGGGCGAGACCATCCTGGCATCACACCACAAACCCCCAATTCTGGAGCCCAAAGATTTTCTAGCCACCCACTCCATCAGATACCTTGGGCGTGAATACTGCAGCCATCCCCATTGCAAGTGAGATAAAATATTGATTCTCATGGGTGTAGTTTTGACATATATGGTGGTAGAGAGGGGTGTTAGCCCCCATTTTGCTTTTCCCAGGTGGAAAAATTACTATCTGATGCTAGTGGCTAAAACAAGATGCCAAAGTGAGCACATGTCCCACACCGTTTCTTATTTTGACACTGATGCCTGGTGTCTAGTGGACTTTTTCCCCATACACAAGGAAGGTAGAAGATTAACCTTCCAATCTTTCCTCTAAGGAGGCCGAAAGATTGATTGGTGATTGAATCTGGGAGCTGCACCCTAGTACCAGAATAGTCATGCCCCACATCCCATTCTATTTCTCACTATTATCCTTGATGACCTGATGGGTTCTCTAACCAACCCCAAACCTGGGATGGGCAGAGTATGTTGAACAGGGAGGTGGAGGGGCCATCAGTCTACAAAGTAAAAAATGGAATGGGGTGGGGTACTAGACCATGTTAACATTGGACTCTATCCAGTGGAGGAGACAATACTTCTGCACACATGGGAGGTACTATATCCCATATCAGTCAGTATGTTGAAGCTACATCCAAAGAAATACCAATTTCATCTCACTGATCATGGGGGCTAGCTTAAGTCTTTGGGCTCGGGGTCATCTGGCAACCAGAGAGCCCTAATAACCTTCAGGATTTCTGCAACCCAAATTGGGGATGATTTACCTTTATTTTAAACAGACAAAAGGCAGAAGATATGTTTTCTTAGGTAATGCCAACATTTTAAAAATAATTACAATCTGTTTATCAGGGAAGAGGGCACAACCTTTTATTAAATGAGGATATGTACATTGGACTTGAATCCCAAAGACGGTAAATGCTACTACATGACCATGTTCCACTGAAACAAACACAATGCAGGTTTCAGACAATGTAGTGAAATTCAAACACCTCTCCCACATTTACCAGGAACAAAATCTCTGATTGAAGACAGCCCCAAAACAACATATTTCAGAGCCTTTACCATAGCTTCCTAAATTTCTTATACTATCCAGATCATAAAGCATATCAATGTTCTAAGCCCTCAATCTTTTCCATTTTTGAATACCAATGTGTGATGGTTGGGGAAACTTCAGACTTCAAGTATTGAAGGATAAGCGATCTAGCTATCAGTGTGACCAGAAATAGCTTATTTTCATCTACAATCCGCAGTAAGTGGAAGCCCCCAGTATGATAGCTTGACCATCCTGTGCAAAGTCGATGTTAAGTGTTTGGATATAGTGTTTGGGGCCCAGTATTCTGCTATTTTTGGACACTCACAGATAATGTGACACTAGCTCACTTCGCCCTCCTTAAAACACCTGATAAGAGTGATAAGAAGTGACAACCCTCAACCAGATGCAATATTACACAAAGTGGCTTCTATAAAGAACTACTGAATTTTTACTAGACCTGGGCAAAAACTGCCCCGCTGGCAGACTTTGCGGAGTTCAGCAATTCAGCATTCTACTGAGAACGTGGAGTTACTAATAGATTACGGACTGTGCAAAGGAGCACAGTTTTCCCCTCTTCGGCACGCCTTGATGTCATTTTGCATTCTCTGGAAGCGCTACGAGAGACTTCCGGTCATTTGCAAGCACAAATGAGACTTTGTATCCACCTGTGAGATCTTGCACCGCACCAGTGGCTCCTGGCAGGTCTTTTTGTGACGTAGGCGAACGTGAGTGAGCACGATCGACCGCGGTTGCAACCTGGCAAAGCTCAAGTGGCTAAAGTCCCCTCAAAGAGACAATTTTGAGTTAAAAATCTAATGGATTGTTTATGTTGATTTTTTTGTGCAACAAGAGAAAGTGCTGCAGAGACTCCAACTTCCTGTTCCTTTCCAGCAGGCTCCTCCTAGTGCTTTGTCCATCTCCTCGTCACTTTTCACTTGGATTTTCGAGATGGAAGTATCACATTTTTTGTCTCCTGGATGTATCATTGAATTTAGGTACTTTGTTGTGTTTGTGAGTTCAAAAACACTTATATAAGGGTGTTTTACAACTTGTTTTTTATGATAGAGGGCATGCACCAGGATTTATCTGTACTTTTATTCAATTTTTTGAATTTGTTGTGGTGGGTGGCCTGCAGTTTCAGTAGGGACCTAGTAGTTATTGTTTTACTTGTTTTAATTTTTTTTCTTTCAAGGAAAAATGTTTCACAGTTCAGCACATTTACTCAATGTTTTGTAAATTTCCAATATTCATTTAATTCACTATGTAATATGGCATAGTCTGCTAATGGAATAGGCCTCTTAGCTGTAGGCCCATGCCAGTGCTATTCATGGGTGCATGATGAAACAACTATTTGTGGTGTCTGTTGAACTGAAACATCATTTAGACCATGGGCGGCTTTGGATTAAATAATTACAAAATGTTGCTTGGCCAGAATTCATGTTTTTTTTTCTTCAGACAGTGTATGGTGGGGTAATGTATTTGATGTGTTGTTGTTGTACAATGTACTTTTTTAGCCCATTTGTTTTGGAATTGCTGACTTAATGCTTTTTTTTCTCCTGTACCAATGCCTACTTTGGTGTGAGAGTGTTTGCCATAGGCCACCATTTGTCTTTGTTCCCTATGCCATGTGGCCAGGCTCCCTTTTTTATAGTCAAATATAGTCCAATATGTGTTTTTTGGTTTCTTCTGTTCATCTTGTTTGTTGTTTGACCGTATGACTGGTGGGCATTTTTATGTAGGCAACCAGTGCGCTTTTAGGTCTGCCCATGTTCTTTGTTGTGGCCATGCCTTCTTGCTGGTTGTTGCTATTTGACCATGTAGCTGGTGGCATTTTGTGTAGGCAGTTAGTGTGCTTTTAGGCCTGCATGTATTCTTTGTTGTGGCCATCCCTCCTTACTGGTTGTTGCTGGACCATGTGGCTGATGGCGATTTTGTGTAGGCAGCTAGTGGGCCTGCATGTGTTCTTCTTTGTTGTTGTGGCCATGGCTCCTTGCTGGTTCTTGCTGAACCATGTGGCTGGCTGGTGGCCATTTTGTGTAGACAGTTAGCGCTGGGATGCCCTAGGGTAGGTACATGCTCTATAAAACCGTAAAACTAAACTAACTAAACAGCCAGTGGGCCTGCATGTGTTTTTCTTTGTTGTGGTGGCCATGCCTCCTTGTTGGCTGTTGCTGGACCATGTGGCTGGTGTCCATTTTGAGTAGGTAGCCAGTGGTCCTGTATGTGTTCTTTTTTGTTGTGGTGGCCATGCCTCCTTGCTGGTTGTTGTTGTTTGACCATGTGCCTGGTGGCCATTTTGTTTAAGCAGCCAGTTGGCCTGCATGTGTTCTTCTTTGTTGGGGTTGCCATGCCTCCTTGCTGGTTGCTGCTGTTTCACCATGTAGCTGGTGGCCATTTTGTGTAGGCAGCCAGTGTTCTTTTAGGCCTGCATGTGTTCTTTGTTGTGGCAATGCCTCCTTGCTTGTTGTTGCTGGACCATGTGGCTGATGGAGATTTTGTGTAGGCAGCTAATGGGCCTGCATGTGTTCTTCTCTGCTGTGGTGGCCATGCCTCCTTGCTGGTTGTTGCTGGACCATGTGGCTGGTAGCCATTTTGAGTAGGCAGCCAGTAAACCTGCATGTGTTCTTCTTTGTTGTGGTGGGCATGCCTCTTTGCTGGTTGTTCTCTGACCGTGTAGCTGGCGGCCATTTTGTGTAGACAGCCATTGGGCCTGCATGTGTTCTTCTTTGTTGTGGTGGCCATGCCTCCATGCTGGTTGTTGTTGTTTGACCATGTGACTCGCAGCCATTTTGTGTAGACAGCCAGTTGGCCTGCTTGTGTTCTTCTTTGTTTTTGTGGCCATGCCTCCTTGTTGGTTGTTGTTTGACCATGTGGCTGGCGGGCATTTTGTGTGTGATGCTTGAGGCCTAGTAGGTCAATGGTCATTACTAAATGTACTGTATGAACAGTGTTTTATATTAATATATATACTTTTTGTGTTTTTCACATGCCCTCTTCACAAACTTTATTTAATTTAATATAATATTAATATTTAATAATTCGTGTATTTTATTTTTTAATTGTACTTTAAACAAATGACAGTTTAAAAAAAAAATATTCTTACATTTTTTAAAAAACATTTTTTTTTTTTTTCCGTTTTCATTATCAGCCCTATGTTTGCAATGGGCGCACAGCTGCACAACATTATTCAAGGATTATTCCATTTATAACCAGCACCTACCTGAGTGCCACCTACCAACTTGATGCACATAAAGCTAACAGTTACATTCTGTATGTAGTAGTTGTAGCTCATTCTTATCCTTCCTGAGTGTACATGATGAATGATAAAAGTTAATGTTGGTGTGGTTTTACAAATGGATGCACTGTATTGTTCATTATTTTTAATTTAAATAACCACTAAATCGTATTGTTGCTACTCTAATTCAACTGCAACAATGTCACGTTTCACTGATGTTCTTCATGCATGTTTGCTTCTAGGTGCACAGAAAGAAAGAGACATCACCCACAGTACTGCCAGGCAAAAGGCCTGTGCACGACGTGATGCAGGACCACACTTACGATATTGACATCTCTTTCAGCTTGTGAAGCTAAGTGTTTCTGCCAACTGACAGCTTAAAGAGGGCCCCAAAGAAAGGTGCGACCAAGAAAGCAGCCAGTGATAAGAAGGAGCTTCCCACCACTGGTATGTCGCTCCAGACATTTTTCAGGCAAAAACGTGTGCCTGTCATACTGGCCTCTGGGGAGCAAGCTAGGAGCAGCACTCATGCATCATCAGCCCCATTCCAAACTAGGCCCAAGTCCATGAAAGGCACAGAGGCAGCCTCTCTAATCATGGCAACTCTGGCAAGCAGTGATGTACAATTGGACGTATCTCTTTCTCAAAGTAGTACCCCATCATTGCCAGAAATTCAGCTCGGTGGTCCACAACAGCCACAGCCATCACTAGTAGTTCCTCTCGAACAAGGAGCACGTCAAGGGGATATTGAGCTTCATTCTAAGGAAGTAAAAAAAGACCCTCTTTTACAAGATCCATTTTCTTCCAGATCACCGCCATCTTTTTCTTGTCTTTATCTGAGACACACTAGGAGAGGCAAGGAGTAAAAAGGAAGGTTCCTGATATCCCTAGAGTTATGGATGAAGAAGAAGAGGATGCCGAGTCTGACGACAAGCCAGTCATCATGGATTTTATCCCAGCTACAGTGAAGTCCAACATTACCCCATCTTCTCAATCTGCACTGAGGGATGGGGCACAGATACCACCACCACCAGCTTCCATATTTACAAGGCCCCAGCTTCGACCTACCTACACAGCCACCTTAGTAGAAGTAGGCACTCCAGAGAGGCAAACATCATCAAAACACCCACCTACCACCACTTCTTCTGACATTGGCAGTGGCAGCAACTTTAGGAAGTTGACCTCCCTAGTTTGGGACTTCTCTATGGTCAGTGAAAAGGAGCCAAACTTGCCATATGCTCCATTTGCCGAGTAAATGTTAGTCGGGGTAAGCTTGGTACAAACTATGGTACCAGAAACCAAACAACCCATTTCAGAAAATACCACGCAATCCCCTGGGAGGTGCACCTTAGCTGCCAAAATGAGAGCAGGGAATATGATCCGATCAGGGTACTAGAAGACTCAGAGTCAGTTTGAGTCACCAAGGCAAGAACATACAGTAGCTTCCCCGCTGAGAGATACATTGAGCCTACCATTACCTTCTGCTCACAAGACGTCGTCTACATTAGTGGCACCAGTACAGAAAAAATCCAAGCTACTTTTACTGGCACAGTATAAGTGCAACCTCCCAACGGCACGTTTGTACAATGGGAAGCTGGATAAACTGTTAGCTCTGGACACCCTCACTTTTTCTTTTGTGGAGGGAGTGGGTGGGTTTTCTGGAATTTGTGGCAGCCATCTGCCTGAAATGGAAGGTTCCCAGCTGAACCTATTTTGCCAGAGTTGCTGTTCCAGTGCCACATCACTATGTGCTGGAATTGGTTTGACAAGCTTTGCAGCAGAGTGCTGCCCACACAAACTACCTTACGACAGGCATGTGGACCAGTTGCCAAGCCACTGATCAAATGTGCATGACTGCACACTGGATCTCTTTTGTGGGGGTTAGAGAAATGATGACTGCTGGTGTTGACACTGTTGAAATCTTTAATGGTGCTCAGAAGCATGCAATGGTAGCTATGGTTGGCATGGAGAAATCCCACACAGCTGCAAACATCTTGGATGACTTTAACAACAAAGTCTATGAATGGTTGCGCCCCAGAGGGCTTTACATTTGGTTTGTTGCCTCGGACAATGGCAGTAATATAGTTAAGGCCATGTCAGATGGTGGCTGTTTCAGGGTCCCGTGTTTGCCACACTACATCAACATCATTTTACAGGACTTTCTCAAAAAAGATCCCTGAGTCAGCTACTTATTGTTCACATGCAGAAGAATCTCCACTCATTTCAGCCATTCTTTTAAAGCCAGAAGCTATTGAGGATTATCCAGTGTGATAATAGAAAGCCAGTTAAATCACTCATATAGGAGATGCCAGCACGCTGGAATTCACCTTAGTAGATGTTGCAACGTCTGTTTGAGCAGTACAGACTGATCAATGAATATGCAATGCAAAGAGGGGATGCAACTGTGAAAGGCATGATCATTGAGAAGGATCAATGGGGCCAAATCAAATCCCTGACAGAGATGCTGTTGCCTTTTGAAATTTTTACACAGAAGTCAGCAAGGAGGGCTGTACCATGGGCAAAGTTATCCCATTGTTGCATATTCTACAGAAACAGCTAAAGGAGGTGTCTGAAATGTATGCAGGATTGGATGAAAAAACAGATGTGCAGGAGTTGGCAGAGAGCTTAATACTTTGCTTATTTTTTAATACAGGGCTGCATAGAGACATAGGCCGTCATTACGAGTTTGGAGGGCGGCGGAGGCCGTCTGCCAGACTCATACTGCCACCTGACCCCTTTTGCGTCCAGAACAGCGACAGCCCTTTTACGAATTCACAGCAGGGCAGTAGCACTTTCAACAGCCCGTAATTTGGGCAGTGGGGAGTGAGAGGGGGCTGTCCACGGGGGCCCCTGCACTGCCCATGCCAAGTGCATGGACAGTGCAGGGGCCCCCAGGCGGCCCCCAATGCCACTATTATGCCAGCCTTTCCATGGTGGTCCAACCACCAAGAAAATACTGGCAGAATGGGGAGTTGTAATACCCAGGGCGGAGCTGCATTCAGTGCCACCCTGGTGGATTACAACCACCGAGACTGCCAGGCTGTCCACTGGCAGCAAACTGGCAGTGTCGATGGTCCAACCTTAATGTGGCGGCCACACCGCCACGAGCGCAGCTGTTCGAACGTCACCACGAGTCTGGTGGTCTTAAGACCACCAGACTTGTAATGAGGGCCTTAGAGTCGTCCAAACATTACATCTGTGCCTCAATTCTTGACCCATTGTACAAACAATTACTGGCCACTTTCATTCCTTTTTCAGACAGGGATGTTTCAACCTACAAGACATGGATTGCTGAGCAAGCTAATGACCTGGAAAAAGAATGCGTAGGAATTAGAGGTCTACTCACGGGCACAAGTTCTGTGGTGCGGCCTACAACTTCCATAGAGCCTGTGCTGTTGGCTTAGAGCAGCCAAAACTAAAACCAGCAACAACAACAGGAACAGGAGCAGCAGCCCCAAAATCTGCCTTTGACTCATTTCTAAAGGCAAGGCTTAAGTCTAGTGCAGAGGAAAAGGCAAACGAGGTTGAGCAAGATGGAGCACCAATGACTATTGAGGATGGTCTAGGCCTACCTTGGTAACCCAACAGAGGTCTATCTGGATCAAAATCCATTAGCGTATTGGTATGGGAAGAGATGCCAATGGCCAGTGCTCGGCACGCTGGCAATAAAGTATCTGGCTTGCCAGGTAGCCTGGGTGTCTGTTGAGTGTGTGTTCAGTGCAGCTGGTGCAGTTGAGAAGAACCAGTCTCTTGCCCCAAAGTGTCCAAAGGTTGACCATGATCAAAATGAATCAGCACCTTATACCCCCAAATTACAGGCTACTTGAAGTACAAAAGGAGGTGGATGAGGGTGATTGGTCAGACTCAGGTCATGGCAGTGTGTTAGCTGACCAACTTCTGGGTGAACCACCTGAGTTTGACAACAAACTCTACTTCCCTGACTACTGAGTAGGCCTTGGTGACCATAGAACTTTCTTCTTTCTATTGACAAACTGCTTTGAGAAACAAAAAAGGATATAACTAGCTGGGGAAACATTATTATTTGGTTCTCACTGACTAATAAAGCACCACCATCTTAGACACATGTATGGCTGGATTGAAGTTGGACCAGTGTGCAGTGAAGAAACTCCCTCAACCCCAAAAATCCCTTCAAGGACATTGTAGAGTAAATGCCTGCCTCCATCCTGTGCCTTTCCTTTCTTATATCCCATAGCAGGAATGTCCCAAATATTTGATTTACAACTTACTGGCCAATGTGTGTTTCATTCTGTTAATCAAAGACGATCAGCAATGTACCACCATACTTGATTGGAACAGGTAAGTAATGCTATTACGAGTGACATGAATGATTCTTGTTTCAATGTTGCAATGGTTCATGTCATGTGTTGGTAAATAGTGAGAGTGGGTGTTTTTGTTTAACTATAATTATTAGGCCTGTTTATGTTTGTGATTGATTTAGAATATTGGTGGCCATTTTTTACCTGAAGGCGATTTTTTATTTTTTTCCCCTTTAGCTCCTAGGAAGATTTGTTTGCCAGTTTCACACTGCTTTGCTTTCTGGTTCACATTCCTCAAAGACCCGAACAGACTGTTTAGCTAACAAACACAAATCTAGTCTACACAAAAAAACTACCAATGTTTCTCTTGTTGTTAAACTCAGCTATGCGCTACAGGTCTCTCTATCTCAATTGGGTCGTGAGACTGGGACTATTGAGAGGAGTTGGTTCGGAGTTGGACATCATTTTTAATCAGAGTCAGGAGGATGATGGAAGGACTCAGAGCGTAAATTGACAAGTTCAACAACTGCCAGAACGAGGAAGTTATCAACTTCATGGAAATCAACATAGATGATGACGAGTCTAAGAGGCCTACTCAACTCTCTGGACTGGTGAGAGGAGCATTAATTACTTGATTTGGGAAATGCAATGTTGCTGCGTGTGTGCTGGCTAGCTCAAATTTGAAACTATGTGGTTGGGTGGGAGGCCTGTTGTTGTAGGTAACTGGAGGAACCAGACATGTGATTGATGATTATGCAGGTGCTCTAGGCTAAATGTTATTATGATGAAGATTATGATCATGACAGTTGCAAGTTTGATCATCCCGATAGACATGCAGCCACTTGTCTGTGATTGTTGTAATTGCTCTCACTTAATTGATCACACACCAGTCATTAAATTAATGATTGCAAAGGACTATGCTCTTGCAATGCCTCCTCTGAATCTTCTTGGTAAACTACTCCTCATGAAGCTTACCTTCCATTCTATTGTTCTTGATTCTACACTTTATTCATTTCTATTCATCATTATCATCATCATCATGTGCCTAAGGTTTGGCTAGTAGGGGGTTACTGTCATGTGTGGTTGGCAAATGTTGAAAGGGAAAAATTGAACAGCGTAAATCCATAATGGAAGCCATAATTAAATAAATCACTTGGCTAGAAAAATGTGGCTCAAGCAAAGAATGGATTTTTTGAATTTTTTGGAAGGGTGGGACAGAACTTAAAGAAGATTAAAGGAGTGAAGTACTAGGAAGTGACTGAGTGAGTGGGCATTGGGAGGGAAGAGAAGTACACCTTGTTTTTGCATTGCCATGCATTGAAAACTTTGAACATAAAAGACACATTAAATTAACTTAACTAGACACACGTTGCACAGCCAACATTGTAGTGCTGATTCTGCCAAACTGAACCATGCAGCTGTTAGTTCACTATGAGTGGCACTGGTGAAAATGCCATAATAAGGGAGGGAGGTGATGATTAACGATGATGGGATACATATTATCAGCCTTGTTCGAAAAATACTGTGAGTCAAGGGAATAGTCAGAATGCAAATCAAAGCTAAAATAGGTGAGAAGAATGTCCCTATCCAGAAGAGCTCCCTTGTTTCTTCATTCCAATCATTTATCCATTTGTCATTGCATTTCTCTTCTAGTATTCTTATTCCTCACCCTTGTATATGATACAAACCATTTAAGCTTTACATTCTCAGTCATTCAGCATTGAGAACCATCCAAATTCCAGACTTTCAACAAACCTTTCATTTCACCAACATCCATTTACCAAATATCCACTAATGCATTCTTTCACCCATTCACCCATCCAAGATCTAAAACACCAAGGATTTCTTTCACCTATCCAGGCAGGCATCCTTTTACCCATACCCTTTCACCCACCTGGGCAGGAATCCTTTTACTCATATACCCTTTCATCCATCCTTCACACCCACCCGTGCATCCTATCACCCACCTATATGTTTATTATGTACACTTTCACCCAGACATCCTTTCACTCATACTATATTCCACCTATCCTTTCTCCTTCCATCCTTCATTCAGTTTTCCATAACCCATCAT
This sequence comes from Pleurodeles waltl, assembly GCF_031143425.1. Taxonomy (NCBI): domain Eukaryota; kingdom Metazoa; phylum Chordata; class Amphibia; order Caudata; family Salamandridae; genus Pleurodeles; species Pleurodeles waltl. The sequence goes on along the minus strand of NC_090445.1, from coordinate 294,508,435 downwards.
CGTTAGAGTTCAATATGAATCTTTGTCTGCTGAGTTGCAGGTAGAAGAGGCCATTAATACTTAACTCCTGCTGTACCTGCTAAAGCAGGGTGTTCACCACTGAGTCAACAACAACAGCAAACAAGCAATTTGACTTACCACCACCCGCCACTAGCGCCACAGAGACTCCCCCTTAAATCACTGCAGTGTCTGTGCTGGCGCTGTCACTGCTGGCCCCGGCACTGGTGGTCGTGCAGCTAGAAAAAAACTTTACACATTTTAGAGGCCCGATACACCTCTCCCTATTGTTTTTTTCATAGTAAACCACAATTACAATACATCACTTAAAATATTAGGTGCCCATTTTGTTAGTTGGCAGTTTTTGAGAAGCCAGGTATTCAAGCCAAACAAAAACCTTTTGAAATGGAGGGGCAGAGCTGTTGATGAATCAAAGATTTTGAAGAGAACTAAAAGGATGTAAGAACTGGCCAATGAAGGACATATTTGTCTTGGTTGGCAAATGCAATGAGGCCGTCCTCCTCATACAACCATAGTGCACGGTCATCAACTGCTGGTATACTATAATGATATAATACATACACAGCATTGGAGGGTCCAAAATTACATTTTTCCTTTTAATGATTGAGCTGGAGTAAGAAAAATAAAGCCTTCTCAACAAACATGTGTAGAATACCTTACTTGGGCAGACAATCTTGATTCTTCACAGTAGAGTAAGTGGGTTATCTGAGCCTTACACTACCACCAGTCCTCAAGATTTATAAAGGGAAAGGGAAAGTTTACTAACAAAGCAGAAGAAAGGAAGCTAGTACAGGCAGACTAGTAAAGACAGCCAGTTTGAAATAAAATACAGAAACTTTAAATATAGAAAATAAGTAAATAGGATAATTCTGGGATATGAAGAATTCAGGAAACAGATTAATCAAAAAAGAGTTGGAAAGAAATTAGGAGACAGGCACAGTAAAAAGTTACAAAATAATTCTAAATGTGCAGCGGTAAAAGTTACAGAAATACCTATTAATGTTAACAGCAGGAGGACTTACTAGGCATGGCAGAGCCATCTACCCCGCCACTTGTGGAAGGGGCACCTCCAGCTACTTCACCCACCTGACCAGCCATCTTCTTGCTCCTGGATGCTGAATGATGTAAGAAATAAATAAAATAAAAATAAAAAATATTAGTGGTGCAGTTAATAATAAAAATCTCTCAAAAATATATTTTTAAAGGAAAAGGCAGTAACATTGAACTTTTCAAAATTAGAGCGCCTATAGTATTGTGGACCATCCTCTTCCAAATTTCCTAAACCTATTTCAAGTTTCCTAAACTACATTTTGATATTACTGAAAAATTGCAAAGAATGATTTTCTTGCTTCCCATCTCGTTCACATTCTCTCAACTCCCTTTGACAGGCTAACTCCGTCTGCATTTTTTAATGCATAGGTGGATGCATCCATAACTACACATCACTGGGAAATTGCTTGGCAATGTATGAGATACAAAAAATGAAGGTGCAGAGAAGTGAGAGAACATGCTAACTCACTAATAATAACTGTCACTATCTTAGTGACAGGAGTGGACACAGGAGGAGTCTCTGCATTACTTCTTAAATGATCAGTCCAAGAGATCGCCTACAACAAGTAGCACTGACCACCTGTCTAGAGGATAGACACATATTATTTGTAACATAAAGCTAACGTACCTGCGCGTGAGCACTGGCAGCATGCTTGGTATTTGGGAAAAAAGTATTAGCATCGAACACAACTAATAATTCGTTTTTTCACTCACCGAGACTTGCAAACTCTATGCCTAGCACGTCTATTACGTCTGTCTCCCAATCCAGGATGTCAGCCCACTGGTGTGTAAGCTGTTGCTGGGTATGCCGGCCCCCAGAGGTGCAGGCGCATAGCCCAGAGCACCCTCTCCCAGCATTGTCTGTGCTCCTGGAGGCCATAGCCACTCCCAGGCCTGCCACTTGCTGCCAGGGTAGAAGAGACTGGCGCCGAACAGAAAAAACTAATGCTGTCACCTCCACCGCTGACTAAATGGTGCAGGGCTGCACCCTTTTACGGCGCTGCCTACAAGGAAAGCAATTGATGGTAGTGGTTTGGGGCAGCCTGGTACTGCCGCTCCCCTGCTCTGACATGGCGCTGGGCACTTGGGGGGAAGATGGAAAAAAAAAGGAAGGAATGAACAAAATAAGAAAGTAAAGCAAAAAACTCAAAAAGTTTTAAAAACACAAAAAGGAAACAACATTGAAAGAAACTAAATAAAAAACACAAATAGAAAAGGTAAGATTATAAATTAAAATTAGGGGTAAATAAATTTAAAAAGTGCACAATTGAAGAGATTGAAAAGGGATAAAAGTAGGACCCAGCACCATAACAAAACGAACTCCGCCCAGGCCTACTTTCTGCATAGTATTAACTCCTAGGTAACAGTTAAATGCATTCTTAAGTGAATTCTGAATTACTGCTATAGGAGTGGTGATTATGGGAAAACACTTATAATATGACACCTCTTGTCTTCGATAAAATCTTCATGCTCTGGACATTAAAAGTTAAGACAATTGTTATTAATCTCCAGTGGTGAACCCATTATTATCACTTTCCTCCATCATTATGATCTCATAGTAAAAGAATTCTGCTGGTGGAATCTCCACTGAAGGGTAATGTTCTAATAGAGAACTCAACTCATGCCAATTTACTATTAAGTTAATCCACACCAGCATCATACACAGTGTCTCTGTGTACCCCCACCTCCCCATGCTTCACAACCCGGACAAACTCGTGGACGCCTTTGGTAATCTTGCCCCAATTTCACCAAGCGTAATTGTTCTGGGTAATTTTACTGTGTAGTTCAAAATTCAACTTTTCTACAACATTGAGTTTTGCAAATCACTATAAAGGGTTTATGTGTGGAAGATGCTGCATATGTCACGAGTCACAATCTAGATGTGATTACAAAATACTGGTCACAAAATGTTGGTCACAATTTGCATGCAATATTTTTGCAACTAGTGTGAATTTTTGTAGAGATGGGTGGAACTCATAGAGGAATTTTGCAGACTTAAATAAAAACTCAGAGCTATTCCGCGGAGTAGACATGGCTTGTAGTACTCAGGGGATGATAAAGGCATCTGGCCCGGGGGAAGCCCTATCACTGCTCTATTGAACACTGTCTAATGCAGTATTTATGTTCTGCCTCCTATGCATGCTTGAGTGTGGACAAAGAAGATCTTTCTCACAGCTCGCAGTCGAACAGTTGCTGCTGTTAACTGCTGTTCTCATGCACATAGGCCTATTTCACAAACAGTGCACCGTCACAGTATAATAAGGTAATGTCATTGGTCGCTTTGGTTTATATCTCTTGTTACCAACACTGCCTGCCATATTTACAGTACTCAGCCTCTCTGATTGCAAGTGTAGTGAGCTCCACCTGCTCTGAGCTCCTTCCCTCAATAGATCCTCAGCCCTGAGGCTGATGCTTGCGCTACATTCTCTAGGTAAGGTGAGGTATGGGTCTGCCCCCACCATTCCCAATTGGAATTCTGGACTTTAGAGGAACTCACCTAAACTCGAAGCTGCAGCACAGTGAAAAGAGAGGGTGATGGCAGACCTGAGATGGCATCTATTCCAACCTAAACTAGCCTGTCAGCCATTTACAGGCACCACATAATTGACTGGGCCCCTTTCCAACAACTTGAAATGCGCAACTCTGTCTGGACTATGAGATTTCAGACACGCACCTCAGCCCTATCAAACATTCAGATGTCACAAACAAATCTGATGCAATTGATTGAGACACCATAGCAAGCAACGTAGCCAGCACCTTTGGCAACTTCAGTCATTCACTTCTTTTAAATCTGCAACACATTGCATTTTGGGACTTATAGTTAATACACAAATTGTGGGCTGAACATTTCAGAAGGAAATGTGAAGATACCGCACAGACCTTGAGGTACCTGGCAGATGTGCATCCATGCACAGGGGTGTATTACAAGCCTCTACATCTGAGCCTCCCCCACCCTTTTCAGCTAAAAGCTATGAACATCTGTTAGATATGGGAGTCTCAGAGACCCCTGTCCACATTCAGCTTGCTTGCAACAGCATTTTGCATTACATCACTGAACCATATCTAGTAGAGTGACCTGACCTCCTCCTCGACTCTTCTAAGCTGTACAGTACACTTTTCCCTTCATTCTCTTATTTCCTTGGTACATGCCTGCCTGGAATTCTCCTGATCCACAGCACCTCCAGCAACGTTCTTGGAGTGAGAAAGGCTACTCATTGGAGTCTGAAAAACACCTGTTATGTTTGAAGTAAGACCTGCCACCAAGCACAGCTCCCGAGCCCGATGTCAGGCTAAGCGGGTGTGTCTCTGTTTCTACAGGGAATAACGAGCAAATTGGGCAGATAAACAAGGCCAAAATAAGCCCAACCCACAAATCTGGAGTGGGGGCGTTGGTAAACTCTTCCACATGGCAGATGGCAGAGTTTTTGCTGAACTCCACACTCCAAGTAGAGCACAGAGTGGCATGAGGAGTAGAGTTTACCACCCACCACTAAATTTTTGTGAAGTCATCTATGTATTAATTGATTGGTTTGCAAAGTTCCAAATTGAAGCAATTCCAAGTTGAAGCAAGTCACAATTCAACCTACTGCATCAATATTCGTGAGGTAAGGCTCAAATTGTGACTAAGATCCATGTCTGTAATCACTTTTTAAATGACATCTATTCTTAATGTAGCCTATTTTCCTTAAAAGGGAGAGTAGAATGTGGTCAACTGCCTCCTCCGCAACAAACATTTCTATTATATTTACAAAGGGGAACGGGTCTCAAGGGGACTCTCTCTTTTTTCTGCATGACCACTGCAGATCTTTTGCCTTTTTATAGTACCTATTTTTGTTGAATCAATCAATCAGGAATTTGTAAAGCACACTACTCACCTGTGAGGTTCTCAAAGCACTGAGGTGGGGGGAGGTGCTGCTACTACTCGAACAGCCAGGTCTTGAGAAGTTTCTTGAAGGTAAGAAGGTCTTTGGTCTGACGTAAGTGGGTGGGAAGAGTATTCCACGTCTTGCGGGCGAGGTGCGAGAATGATCTGCCGCCGGTTGTAGTTCTGCAGATGCATGGGACGGTTGCGAGGTCGGCAGAGTGGAGATGCTGGGTCGGACTGCAGAAGGAGAGCCGTCTGTTGAGGTATTCTGGTCCGGTGTTGTGCAGTACTTTGTGAGCGTGGGTGAGGAGTTTGAAGGTGATTCTCTTTTTGACTGGGAGCCGGTGCAGGTCTCTCAGATGGCCTGTGATGTTCCAGTGGGGTCTTGCTGGATTCTTCATCTATTCGGAAATGGCCTTCATTCCTTCGTGGAGGTTGGTCTTGGCGGAGTCCGTGGTGAGGGAGAGGATCAACTGGGTGTCGTCGGCGTATAAGATGATGTTGAGGTTGTGGGATCGGGCGGTGTTGGTGAGGGGAGCCATGTTGACGAGGGTCGGGCTGAGGGATAAACCCTGGGGTATGCCGCAGATGATTTTGGTGGCCTCCGAGCATAATGGGGGGAGGCAGTCTCTCTGGGTTCTGCCAGTGAGAAAGGAGGTGACCTAGTCCAAGGCTCTGTTGCAGATTCCTGCATTGCTGAGGCGTGAACGTAGGGTGTGGTGGCAGAAGGTGTTGAACACAGCCGAGAGGTCCAGGAGGATGAGGGCCGTGGTTTAGCCATTGTCAAGTATGGTTCTGATGTCGTCAGTGGCGGCAATGAGGGCAGTTTCGGTACTGTGGTTGCTGCGGAATCTGGATTAGGAAGTGTGCAGTTCTCCTCGAGGAAGCAGGTTAGTTGTCTGTTCACAGCCTTCTCTGTGACTTTTGCTGGGAAGGGGAGCAGGAAGGTAGGCTGGAAAATCATGAGGTCCTTTGGGTCCACCTAGGGTTTTTTGAAGAGGGCGTTGATCTCGGCGTGTTCCAGCTCTCCGGAAGGTGACGGACTCAAAGGAGCTGTTTATGATCTTCCGTAGTTGGGGTGCGATGATGGAGCTTGCTTTGTTGAGGATGTGGTGAGGGCAGGGGTCAGATGGAGAGCCAGAGTGGATGGCTTTCATGACTTTGATGGTGTCGTTGTCATTGACGGGGGTCCAGGACAGCAGGAGGTTGGTCAGAGGTGAATCTGTGGAGTTGGTGGTTGCCGCGGGGGTCTGGTTCCTGAAGCTGTCGTGAATGCCTGTAATCTTGCTGTGGAAGTAGGAGGCTAGGGAGTCACAGAGGTCTTGAAATGGTGGGATGTCGTTGGCGTTGGAGCTTGGGTTGGAAAGTTCCTGCAAAATGTTGAAGAGCTCCTTGTGGCTGTGTGCGTTGATGTTGATTCATTCTTTGAAGGCGGTTCTCTTGGAGGTTCGGATGATTTGGTGGTGTCTGTGGATGGCATTTTTGAAGGCTGTTTGGTTGTCCAGAATCTGATGTTGGCGCCACATTCTTTCAAGTCTACGGCAGGTTACTGGAGTGAGTAAACTAAAAGGCCCTTCTGTTTGTGCACCTGTTGGAGGGATTCTTGATCGGAGCTAGAGTATTGACACAGGTGTCAATCCATTGCCTGAAGTTGTGGGCAGCTGTGGTCAGTGTCTGTGGTGTCTATGGGTGGGTTCAGGGAGAGGGTTGCGATAAGTTGGTCTTCGGTGACCTTGTTCCAACTGCGGTGGGGGATCCGTTGTTAGTGGTGGTGTGTTGTAGGATTCTTGAAGGAGAAATGGATGCAGCGGTGATCTGTCCAGTGGAGTTTGGTGGTGTGGCTGAAGGACACGTGATTTCTGGTGGAGAAAATATGGTTAAGTGTTTGTCCTGCGGAGTGGGTCAGCATCGTGACAAGCTGTTTGAGGCCGAGGTTGGAGAGGTTGTTGAGAAGAGTGGCGGTGTTGTTGTCGTTGGTGTTCTTGAGGTGGAAGTTTAAGTCCCCGAGGAATATGTAGTCAGTGGACGCGAGAGTGTGCATGCTGATGACGTCGGTGATGGAGTGGCTGAACTGCTGTCAGGGGCCGGGGGGCCTGTAGACAAGGGTCCTGTGGAGGGTTGTGTTTGGGTCAGTGTGGATCTGGAAGTGCAGGTGTTTGGCGGGAATATACATCAGAACAACACATGCTGGAACAACGCATGCCTGAATAACGAGGTCGGAACAACAACCTCGTTGTTACCACTAATGCCTTTACCACGAATGCCTTAACAACTATTTTTTGTTCCTGGTAAAGGCATTAGTGAACGGCATGCATGGTTCCAGCATGCATCCCCCCACCCCACCCCTAAAAATTACCATGACCCCCCCAGCCCTAACCCTAAAACCACCCGAACTCCCACCCCTAAAATTACCACAACCCCTCACCCTGCCCATAAAACCTAAAACTACCCTAACCTCCACCCCCAAAACCTAAACCACCCGAACCCCACCCCAAATACTAAAAATACCCTGCCCCTACACCCCCACCCCTAAAACTAAAAATGCCCTGACCCCCGTCCCCTACCCCTAAACCTTAATCACCCCGAGCCCCCACCCTACCCCACCACAACCCCAAAAACTAAAAATACCCCGAACCCCCACCCCGCCCCTAAAACTAATAATGCGCCGACCCCCCTCCCCTGCCCCTAAACCACCCCCACCCCCTAAAACTAAAAATACCCTGACCCCCACTTACCTTCTCCTTGATTGCGTCGTCCTCCTCAGCGACTCCCTTCTTCTGTGCCTTACTCACGCATGTGCATGGTTCAGCACATGCATGGTTAAGGCCCTGAACAAGGAAGTTGTGGTTAACGAAAGCGTTGTTCCGCTTTTGATTTCCACGACTTCGTTGTTCAGGAGTCATTGTTTAGGATGCTTCCCGTTTGGTGGTGCTGAGGGTGTGTTCGGTGCTGGCCACAAGGGTGTTCTTCTGGATGATGGTGATGCCTCCTCCTGGTTTGTTGGAGCGGTCACTGCGGCTGATCTTGTAGCCGTCCGGGATGGCTATGGCGTTGTCATGCGCTGAGGAGGGGTTCATCCAGGTCTTGATCAGGAAGACAACGTATGGGGAGGCTGAGTCGAGTAGATTCCATAGCTCCACTGCATGCTTGTGGAAGGAGCGGGTGTTGAGGAGGATACATCTGAGATGGTTGTGTCCTGCCTTGGTGGGTGGGTCATTTGCGTGGTGGCTGGTGGTTAGCATTAGCATTCTGTGTACGGAGTGAGGTGCCCCCTTTAAGCATGGTTAAATTGGCCGATGTCTCATTGCCATATAAAACTTGCTTTTAGTGGTGTTGAAAATGCGCCCTGTGCCTGGAAGTTAAATGCCACCCATGGACTACAGCACCTATTGTGCCATACACTGCTGTGGCCAGTAAAAATGAGTAGTCTGACTGCAGCAGCTGTAAAAGCTACTGTCAAATCCTTCAAAATAACTGTTTTTGACAGGCAGTGATTTGTAGATGGTGCACCACATAACTTACAGTATGCACAACAATGCTTGCCTCCAAGGCTTAAGTTATAAAACAGAAGTTTTTATATTATAACAGGGCCTGACTATAACTTTTCTTTAGCCTTTGTTTTTTTTCAGTTAATTCTTAGAGTTCTTTAATATAAGCTAAAATGTAAGCTAAATTGTATATAAGCTTAAAACTTGTCCACAGAGCCTATGGCCAGGCCCTGCACCCACCCCCATTGCGGGTGGCCCACAGCTGTTCTCAGTAAAGAGGGTTGACCACAGGGCTTTGCATCTAACCCCAGATGGGCAGAATACCACCCAATGGCTGGGCAACCCCTAGGACTACGTAGTACCTCTCATTCTATTTTTTGGTTTGGCTGAGGTACTTCCATGTTCGCAGAAGCAGCATGCCACAGCACTGCACAATATTGCAAACTTCTCTTTTTAATGCTTGCACAATGCCAGAGTACACTGCCGGGGTTACATAGGAGGGTGGCACTGGGTCCAACAGGAACACTCTCGGACCATTTTTATAACGGCCACAGTCCTCTGGGTTCCCTCGATAAGAGCCAAGGCATCGGGTTTCGTTATTTGGGTTTTTGTGGTAATGAACAACAGCAGATTAAAACAACATCAAGAAATTCATGTGCGTAGCTGCCAAGGTTTCATGTTGCTTATGTGTGGCTTTTTCACAGATCTGGTGCAGAAATGAGTGACATTCAACAACCAAATGTGTGACACTTAGATTGAAACTTCCTTGTAAGCAAAATAAAGCTATGAAGTCCAGGAAAATATATGCATATCAGATATTACACTCATTTGAGCATTGAGAAACTCTAAGAAGGTCTTTGAACTGATGCAAAGCAACAGAAATGGAAGGTCGCTTACTGTGAGACTCAAGCTGACGTGACAAGTCCTGACAGAAGTGTGGCTCTGCCTGGGCACGCCGCAGCATCAGCACGTATCAATATCAGGAGGGGGTGAGCTGGTGGTCAATTCTCCCACACAGGCTTCCTCCTGTTTAACTTTGGGTCCAATATGGTTGCCGCAGAACAGGAATTAATTCCTGGGTGCCAACTGCCCCCAAGACATTGTGGACAAATTAAACTCACATGGTGTGCCCTTGTTGGACCCAAAACGACCCAGGGACTGACTTGTGAGAGCCTCAGAGACAGACACTCTGCCAGCGGATGGAATCCTGAGCCACCAAAAGAAAGAGGTCACTGACCAGTTTAAGTTGCTGGAAAAACAGCAACACTCACATGCCAAACCCCTAGATAAGCACAGAGTTCTGCAGGTTGGCCATGTGACAAAGTCAGTTTCAGAATGTTCAGGCAGCCTGTCAGGGTCTCAATGTTGTTAATGCACTTAGCAGAGTCTAGCCCCACAGCACCAGTTACTGCACTGCAGTCAGAGCTCTTTTAGGCAGTGGCAACGCAAGTCTGGCTGCCTGCAGCTGCTAAAAATTAATAGTGTTGATTATACTCTTAAGTTGTGTGTCAGATTCTGAGTCAATATGTTTTTTTAATTATTTACTGGGTCTGTGCAGACTGAGTGTTGCGGCCACTATTGTAGAAACCTGCATCGTGCGCCATGATCGTCTGCACACAAACAGCACACAGAGCTCTTGGCTGAGCGTAGCAGCAGTGACTGACACTGATAGTCAGTACACAGCAGGGTGGCTAAACAATCAGTGCAGTCAGGTTTGGAGAACAGTGCCAGGAGAAGACTAGTAGTGCTGCACACCTCCTCAATAAAATGACTGACCATGGTGAGACTGGAACAATTTAAAGTCCGTGGTCCCAAGGTTGACTGGGTTCTGCTTACTGCAGAGACACACCATTCTCCTCCTGTCCCAGTTGGAGCTGCCCTGTGCTGCACAACATGGCCACACAGGACTCAGAGCCGACCGGGCTCCTGCAGCCTCATCAAGCTCTGCCCCACAGCCCCTTATTCATCTGAGTACTGTCGGGATGCAGCCTTGCTATGCACTGCAAAGACCGCTACGGTCACTACCTGCTTAGTTCAGCCAGGCTCACCATGGGCCAGTGGTCAAGGTGCTAAAAATGTGTGAAAATACATTTTAATGCAGTGATGCGGATCACCACTTTAAAATGGATTAGTCCAAGGCCTGATGCGTGGTACTTAGCACTACTGCATTTGGTAAGGTCTTCCACCTCAATGAAAATTAGTATTAGGAGGTCCTTGAGCCAATTGTATTCTGGTTTTCATTTCTTCAGCTTTTTTCCTCAGGGTAGGTCTAGATATAGTCCTAACCCTCACTTTTGACACACACTGTTGTTAACAATCTCCGGCAGAGTGCCTCCTCAGGAGGGCCCATCAGACTTTGCCGCGCCAGTCTGACGTGGAGCAGGCCCTATGATGAAGCATGACATCCCACGGATGTGTGAGGGCCTACTTCTTCTAGTAATGAAACTGTCAGTGCTGAACCTGTGTCTTCACATTTAATATATAGGAACGGTGCACTCTGTTTGATATGTTTAGTAATTTGGGAGGTCGTACACTGGACCTTTACCAATCTCCCTGTCCCCCTACTTTTGTTTTGCTGCATTTGTTACAGTGACAGAAAATTGCAAGGAATATTTCCATTTCACCCATGGTGAAAAGCAGAAGGATAGCATGTGGTGTCCATGTGACCAAGATCAAAGGTCAAATTCTAAGGTTCAAAGAGAAAGCCATAAAGGTCACAGGGAATAGCCCCATTTCTGGTTTTCCTGCACAAATGTTGATCAGAAAAATACAGAGCAAAATGTAACTAAACAAAGCAAAGTAAAACAAAAGAGTACACTGGTTCTCACAGCAGGGAGCATGGGTAATTCAGACGGAAGAAACATAAACAAGGGCACAACTTAGAAGGGCTCAGAGCACAGGAAGTGGGATGAGGAGGGGAGGAAAGGGGTCTAGATACTGTGGGGGAGGTGGGGGAGCAGGTGGATGGAAGTCCAAGGACCTATGGAGTGAGGCAGGTACATCAACTGTTTCATCAACTGTGTCCAGCTGTAATGAACTTCAAACAAACACAAGCATCTGTAATTAACAGTAAGCGAGTGGTCTAGGGTCAAGCAGGATTATAGGGGTCGATTCTAGTCTGATAAAGGCTTTGGGGCCATAGAGCCACTGGGGCTGCTAGTGACTGGCTTCATCGTCTCCCACGAAGGGCCCATATTTAATTGTATTTCTATAGCACTTACTACCCCTAATGCAGCATGGAAGTGCTTTTTGGCGAGTGGCATACTACTCCAGGGCCGGAAAAGGATTAGTAGTGAATTAGTATAGGGCAAAATGAGTTAATTTGAGTGGTGGACATGTGAGTCTGTTAGTTGGATTGAATGGGATAATGGAGGATAGAAGGTAGGAAAGTCTAGAAAGTGTCTAGAAAGTGTTTTTAGGGAGAACATAGTAGGAGGATGAGGTTTGGTAAGAGTAAAAGGAGGAGGGATACATGAGGGAAGAATTTTGCCACATTTGATGATGTTTGGGGTGATCGAAGAAGTGATAGAGGAGGGAAGGGTCTAGAAATGGTTATTTTGGAGATCATGGTAGTACTATGAGGATTGGGATGAGTCAGACAGTGGAGGTAGAGAATATATTGAGAGAGGTCAAGGGTGAGACATAGAGTAGTGCACTCGCGTGAGTCAAAGGTTTTTTTCTCTTCTACAGTAGGAGTAAACTAATAAATATATAGATACATAAGTACATAGAGGGGGTATACATGTATAAGGAATATAATAAATCATAATTTAAAGCTGCATTTTATAAACTCAGACTTTCAAATGTAGCATTACTTTACTTTAAACAAGTTAATTTGTATATGTGCATAACTTGTTTGATATTTTCCTTAATATATCTCAACAGTGTGATGCACTTATAGATAAAATAGTTATGATACATGTTTGTACATATAACAACATATATCTAGATACATACATATAATCACATTATAAATGTTCATATACAGATTAATACAGTATTTGAGTATAGTGGTTATGGTCTTATGTTTTGGGGTAATGAATTCCATAGTTTTGCTGCTTGAACAGAAACATATATACCACCGATTTTTTTTTTCTTGTATGGTGGGATTTTGAGACAATGTGCCATTCTGGAGTGGAGGCTCCTTTGTTTAATGCATTTAGTGTTTTTATTCCTGATGAAAAGATGTCCTGTTTCATGTGTTCCTATGTGGGTGATGTAAAGAAGCTTGAAGGTGGATCTTCTGGCAACCTGCAACCAATGTAGGGTCCTCAAAGCAGAGGAGATTTGGGCTTGTGGCTTTACACATAGGAGTAGTTCTGAATCCATTGTAGTCTTTACATAGTTGATAAAGAAAATGCATGGTAGAGACCATTGGCTTAATCCAGTTTAGACAGCACAAGAGAGATAGCAGCCTGGACCTTGTGTGGACATCCCAGGTGGGGGAAGATGTGTTTCCAGAGTTTTCACAGTAAAGAAGCTTCATCTTGCTAATTTGTCCACTTGGGCATTCATTGTTAACTTGGAGTCCATGGTAATTCCAAGGTTTCCCACTTCCTTAGATGCTTTAGGAGGTGGTCTCAGATCATCAGGCCGGGTGCAGTGTGTCATAATAGTTCCAGTTGCCACATGTGAGTATTTCAGTTTTGGAAGCATTCAATTTGAGATGGCTCCATGTAATTCACCAATCAACAATTTGGAGGCAACTGAAGATTTTTGAGTTTCCAATGTCTTTAGGGCTTTCTAGTTTAAGGAATATGTGTGTGCCACCTGCATATTTATAGCATGGTAGCTGAAATTCATTGGGCATTGTAGGTATTGACTTCATGTAGATGTTGGAAACATTGGTGAGGTGATAGAGCTTTAGGGGACCCCTACTTTTGTGAGGTATGGTTTGGATGAGGAAGGGGGAGTATAGATGACATCTGTTCTGTTTTGAAGGAAGGATGTTATCTAGTTGACAGCAGTCTCCTCTATGCCGGCTTCATAGATCCTTTGTATTAAAGTGACGTGGTTAACTGTGTCAAAGGCAGCTGAGAGGTCTACAAAAAGTAGTGCAGCAACCCCATTTTGGTCTACTGTGTTTTTAAGGTCATTCTTTGGATGGCGAAGAGGGCAGATTCTGTGCCTCTTCCTGGGCAGACTCCTGTTTGGTAGTTTTTAACTTATAGAGTTATCTTCAATGGATTGTTGCATCCAGATGAATGCTGGTTTTCTATCAGTTTGCCCAGGAAAGGCCCATTTATAATAGGTCTGTGTTTGTTGGGGTCATGCGGATCCTGCATGCCTTTTTTAGGTCTTCTAGATCAATTCCCATAGATAAAGATTTATTGATGATTTATCTTACTGGTGTTGTAGCGTGGTATTTAAAGAATGTTTTTGAAGATTTGTGGTGGACAAGGGTAAGAAGGACAGCTGGCTGGCCTGCTTGCTTTGACTAGATCCATAAATTCACTTTGAGATATTTGTTTCAAAGACTGCAGAGGCGTGGCTAGCCTACTCTGGGAGGGGAGTTTTGGAAATGGGTTGGTGCTGGTGGTTTTTCTTTGTTTTCAAAAGGAGTCCAAAGTTTCTGCTTCGGTTGTGCAATGATTTGCCGGTTTGTCAGTGAATTCTTAAGTAATGGGATGATTACCTTCTTTATTTGCACAATTAGCATTTTCAATTCTGTCTGAATAGTACCTTTCTTTTTTAGCTTTTTTGATTGTTGACTTATATATTTCAATATTTCTCAAAAGTGCTTGTTTTCTTTTGTCCTGTTATTTTGTTCTTAGTGGTATTAGGACATGAAGGCTTCCTGTAGCCACTCATAAAGTTTTTTTATGTAATCTATTGTGTCTAGATCTCTGTTGAATGCTAGTTATATTTCTAAATAATAAAAATTGAGCTTGTTCCACGGTTGATAGAAAGATGCATGTAAGGTGGTATTAGGTGTGTTGCTTTGTGGTGTTTTATGTTGGAAAGCAAACAAATGGTGGTCTGTCTGGAGTAATCCTTTGAAAGGCAACTAGTTCTGATTTGCAAAAATGATATCTAGGATGTGTCAAGTGATGTGTGTGGTTTGTGGACGATCCGATGTAAGTTCAGTGTGTCTAGGCCAGTGATGATAGTTTTTGGATGGGGCATACAGGGTTTGTCATACCAAATTTTAGGTCCCCAAGAATGCATAGGGTGGAGTGCAGTGTTATAATGTTTGAAACTGTGTGTCCAAATGTGTCTGAGAATGTTTTATTTCTATGTGGTGGTCTTTGAAGGAGAAGCAAGTTACAGAACGAAGTTGGGACAAGGTTGCATCTGTTGATCAGGGCCTCATAACCTTGTTTGGAGATATTGTCAGTTTTAGTGAGATGTGTTTGCTTGAATATGGCAGCTAGTCCTCCTCCTCTTTTGCCTATATGATAGCCTGGAGATTTGGCTTCATGCAATACTGGGGCCATGTCATCTCCTAACCATGATTCAGTTATGAAGAGTAAGTCAGTTATAAGAGTAATTTGTGTGTCAGTGAGTAGGGCGTAGAAGTGGTGCTTGTTTTTAGAGAGTGATCAAGCATTTATAAGTAGGAGGTTTAGAGATTGTTTTTTGGTGGTGCTGAAACTTTGTTTTGTCAAAGAGTGAGAAGTATATTTTGAAGTTGTAGCATGTGTGTCATTATTGCTGGAATTAGCTGTATGAGGATAGCAATAGTGTTGTTTGTCTATATTGTATTCCTCGTCCAGCAGGCTTAGAAGGCATTTTGATGAGTCTTCATGTGTAGCTGGTGGAGATGGTGGTTGAGAGTGAGTTGTTTTTGTAGTGTAGACTTGCTGTATAATAGAGTTGGAGATGCTAAGTTGTGAGGATTGGCATGTTATTTAATTTGTCTGTGTCTGTTTAGGGCGGAAGGTGTATGGGTTAGAGGTGGTGGTGGAGCACATGAGTCATGTTTTAAAGAGCTAAAATGTGCACTGAAAGAGAGGTGGGCGATTACGAGTTGTTGGGTTGGCATATTTGTGTTACAAGTTTGTGAAGAGAGATACTTTGAGGGTAAAGCTGGTTTAGGATAGGTATTATCAGTATAGTCAGGAGGGTGGTAGTGGGTTATGTTTCTAATTTGAGATGGAATGTGTGATGAAATGTTGATGTGCTGATGTGTGTGTTATGTTTTGTTTTTGTGAGGTAGTGAGAGGAAATATTGATGGATTGGTTTACTGAGGAGGATTTGCATGTACAGTAGTTTTGGTGACTGAAAGTTCAATGTTAAAGAAGGCTGTGATGTGCTTTAGAAAACAGTATATGTGGTGTGTGAGAGGGTATGGACAAGAGTTATGAGGGTTTGTGTTAGATTTGATAACTGGGAGAGGTATTATGTGTAGTGGACGGGAGTGTAAGGATATTTGGGTTGTGTGTTTTTGATAAAAAGAGGAGGAGGGTGTTTGTTAATGATAAGATGGAGGGCTGAGTATAGGATTGTTGGTGACAGAAAGGGGTCTGTTAGTAGCAAGTAGATGATAGAGCTGGTGTTTTTTTATGAAATGGGAGTGCACGTCTGGATGGATTAAAGTTATGTATAATGTGGCTTTGAGTTGTGTTGGTAATGTGTGGATGTGTTCCTATGTGGGTGATGTAAAGAAGCTTGAAGGTGGATCTTCTGGCAACCTGCAACCAATGTAGGGTCCTCAAAGCAGAGGAGATTTGGGCTTGTGGCTTTACACATAGGAGTAGTTCTGAATCCATTGTAGTCTTTACATAGTTGATAAAGAAAATACATGGTAGAGACCATTGGCTTAATCCAGTTTAGACAGCACAAGAGAGATAGCAGCCTGGACCTTGTGTGGACATCCCAGGTGGGGGAAGATGTGTTTCCAGAGTTTTCACAGTAAAGAAGCTTCATCTTGCTAATTTGTCCACTTGGGCATTCATTGTTAACTTGGAGTCCATGGTAATTCCAAGGTTTCCCACTTCCTTAGATGCTTTAGGAGGTGGTCTCAGATCATCAGGCCGGGTGCAGAGTGTGTCATAATAGTTCCAGTTGCCACATGTGAGTATTTCAGTTTTGGAAGCATTCAATTTGAGATGGCTCCATGTAATTCACCAATCAACAATTTGGAGGCAACTGAAGATTTTTGAGTTTCCAATGTCTTTAGGGCTTTCTAGTTTAAGGAATATGTGTTGGATGGATTAAAGTTATGTATAATGTGGCTTTGAGTTGTGTTGGTAATGTGTGGATTTGTTAGCGGCATAGGACACAGTGATGTTTTGTGTGAGAGTGAAGGTGCCATTGTGTGGTAAATGAGGTAGAAGGGTATTTAGGTATGATTTGTGGGGTTTTGTAGTAGTTTCTGAGATACTGAAATGTGGATAGGGTCTGTTTGAAGTAAACGAGTATAGTGCATTGCTGAGAGTGTTATTATATTTGTGGATGTGGAAGAGTTAAGTCTGTGGCTAAATAATGGCACAAAGGGCAGAAATGCTGGCCCTCGGCCTGATCTAGGCTGCCCTTAGCCTTGACCCCCCAGGCTGAGAGGCTCTCAACTCTCTGATTAAATAGCCCAATTTGCTAAAAGGACAACTAGCCATGATTGATTAGAACCCTAGCTTTAGGACTAATAGGAAACCTGGCCCTTACAACTAATCACACCCCTAACCCTAGCAACCAATTGAAAGCTAAAACCCAAGCTCTATTTCCAAGAGAAACACTAGCTTTAGGAGCTACTCAGACCCCAGACCTATCAGCCAATCAGAACTCTAACTCTAAGCCTTAAATCCACTAGAAACCCTAGCGTTAGGAACCAATCAGAGTACATATGCATCAACCAGTAGGAAACTATAAAGGGTTTGTGCCCTTAAGCATAGGCTGGGGAGCAAGGAGCTGCTCCCCAAGTCAGAATCTCCTTGGATACAGGCTCAATCCACAGTTTGCAGATCCTGTTCAACCATGCATGTAAGACCACAAACAGGTGCTACATACACTTTCCAAATACAGTTTAAACCATAATCATATGAAGCAGTTGTAAGAGGCTGGCCTGGCTTATAGTGGGTACCTAGTGGTACTTACACCTTGTGCCAGGTCAGTTATCCCTTCTTAGTAGATTAGAAGTGTTCTAGCAGCTGATAGAAGTAGCTATAGCAGAGCAGCTTAGGCTGAACTAGGAGACATGCAAAGCTCCTACTATACAACTTATATCATATAGCACTATATCATAAGAAAACACAATACTCAGTGTTATTAAAAATAAAGGTACTTTATTTTAGTGACAATAGGCTAAAAGTATCTCAGAGTATATACTCCCTTAGGAGGTAAGTAAAATACACAAAATATACACACAAACCAAAATCAGGTAAGTAAAACACTTAGAAAAGTAGTGCAAACACTGCAGAACACAATAGAATGCAATAGGAGAAAATAGGCCTAGGGGCAACGCAAACCATATACCCCAAAAGTGGAATGCGAACCACGAATGGACCCCAGGCCTAGTGTAGTGTGTAGAGGGTCGTGGGGAGTGTAAGAGAACACTAAGGGTGTCCAAGATACCCCAGCCC
This sequence comes from Pleurodeles waltl, assembly GCF_031143425.1. Lineage (NCBI taxonomy): Eukaryota > Metazoa > Chordata > Amphibia > Caudata > Salamandridae > Pleurodeles > Pleurodeles waltl. The sequence goes on along the minus strand of NC_090445.1, from coordinate 294,490,495 downwards.
AAGACCCTGAAAAGTAGGAGTAAAGTTACCCTACTACCCCAGAAAGACAGTAAAGTCAAGATAGGGGATTCTGCAAAGACAACAACTGACTGCAAATCACTGAAGATGGATTCCTGGACCTGAGGCCTGCAAAGGAAGGGGACCAAGTCCAAGAGTCATGCAAGTGTCCAGGGGGGGCAGGAGCCCACTAAATCCCAGATGAAGGTGCAAAAGGGCTGCCTCCGGGTGGAAGAAGCCGAAGATTCTGCAACAATGGAAGGTGTCAGGAACTTCTCCTTTGGTCAGAAGATGTCCCACAGTGTGAAGTCTTTCAAAAATGCACAGAAGCCCGAGCAGCTGCAGTTCACGCAGTACACAGGATTACTGTCTGGCGTGGGGAGGCCAGGATTTACCTCCACCAAATTTGGACAGAAGGGCCACTGGACTGTCGGGGACACTTGCATCCAGCTCCTGTGTTCCAGGTACCACACTCATCAAGATGAGAGGGGACCAGAGGACCGGTGATACAGAAGTTTGGTGCCTGCGTTGGCAGGGGGAAGATTCAGTCGACCCACAGGAGATTTCTTCTTGGCATCCAGTGCAGGGTGAAGGCAGACAGCCCTCAGAGCATGCACCACCAGGAAAAAGTCGAGAAAACCGGCAGGATGAGGAGCTTCAATGTTGCTGGTAGTCTTCTAGCTACTTTGTTGCAGTTTTGCAGGCTTTCTGGAGCAGTCAGTAGACGACCCTTGGCAGAAGTCGAAGAGAGAAGTGCAGAGGAACTCTGGTGAGCTCTTGCATTCGTTATTTGATGAGAAACCCACAGGAGAATCCCTAAATAACCCTCAGGGGAGGATTGGCTACAGAGAGAGGTAAGCACCGATCAGGAGGGGTCTCGGACGTCACCTGCTGGCACTGGCCACTCAGAGGTCTCCATTGTGCCCTCACACCTCTGCATTCAACATGGCAGAGGTCTGGGACACACTGGAGGAGCTCTGGGCACCTCCCCTTGGGAGGTGCTGGTCAGGAGAGTGGTCACTCCCCTTTCCTTTGTCCATTTTTGCACCAGAGCAGGGCTGGGGGGATCCCTGAACCGGTGTGGACTGGCCTAAGCAAGGAGGGCACCATCTGTTTCCTTCAAAGCATTTCCAGAGACCAGGAGAGGCTACTCCTCTCAGGCCCTTAACACCTATTTTCAAAGGGAGAGGGTGTAACACCCTCTCTCAGAGGAAATCCTTTGTTCTGACTTCCTGGGACTGGGCTGCCCAGGCCCCAGGGGGGCAGAAACTGTCTGAGGGTTGGCAGCAGCAGTAGCTGCAGAGAAAACCCCAGAGAGTTACTTTGGCAGTACCTGGGGTTTATGCTGGAGCACCGGGGATGCATGGAATTGTCATCCCAATACCAGAATGGTTTTGGGGTGACAATTCCATGATCCTAGACATGTTACATTGCCATGTTCGGAGTTACCATTGTGACGCTACATATTGGTATTGACCTATATGTAGTTCACGCGTGTAATGGTGCCCCACATTCACAAAGTCCAGGGAATTTGCCCTGAACAATGTGGGGGCACATTGGCTATTGCCAGGGTGCCCTCACACTAAGTAACATTGCACCTAGCCTTCACTAAGTGAGGTTTAGGCATATAGGTGACTTATAAGTTACTTAAGTGCAGTGTAAAATGGCTGTGAAATAACGTGAACGTTATTTCACTCAGGCTGCAGTGGCAGTCCTGTGTAAGAATTGTCTGAGCGCCCTATGGATGGCAAAATAAATGCTGCAGCCCATAGGGATCTCCTGGAACCTCAATACCCTGGGTACCTAGGTACCATATACTAGGGAATTACAAGGGTGTTCCAGTATGCCAATCAGAAGTGGTAAAATTAGTCACTAGCCTGCAGTGACAATTTTAAAAGCAGAGAGAGCATAAACACTTAGGTTCTGGTTAGCAGAGCCTCAGTGATACAGTTAGGCACCACAGAGGGAAAACATACAGGGCACACTTTATGAGCACTGGGCTCCTGGCTAGCAGGATCCCAGTGACACAGGCAAAAACAAACATACATATAAGTAAAAATGGGGGTAACATGCCAGGCAAGATGGTACTTTTCTACAGCAGTCTTTTAAACATACTCTTCTTACCCTCTGAGACGTAGTTTGTAATTGTACCTTTTAGAAACACAAGGGGGCAGGTATGAATTACCCTTTACAGGCCTTAGCACAGTACAGTAGAAAACAAGGAGAAAAATGTAAACAGTCACAGCTGGAAATACAGCAGTTTTGAAGTACAAATTGCACAGAAACCAAGAGTTCAATTTAAACAGTCACGGGTAGAGGAAAAAGCAGTTTTCAAGTTTTAAGAATACACAGCACAAGTCTCTGTTCTTATTCCCTGCTTTGTCTTTTTTTCTCACTGGGCTGTTTAGCAACAAAAAAAAGATGATGGATGGAATGCTGAACAGTGCAAACATTTACCCCCAGTCACAAAGATTTGGGTTTAATCCATAGTTTTTTTCCCTACCACGCCACCCCAGTTTGGACCCAGCCATATGCAAATCAGTCTTGACCCTGTTCCCCAGGAGAACAGTCCAGCCTGAACTACCCAGCCAGGTCCTCCCTGGACCTGAAAGAAGCATCTTAGGACTGGTTTCAAGGTATCACCCTTCATCAGCCAGGCTAGCTTGAATCCACTGGCGCAGTGAGCACATGAGCCATGTCTGGACATACCCTTCCCTCTTAGGTCAGCAAAAGCAAAAAGAACAGATGATGAATGAAACAATGAACAAAGCAAACATTCACCCCCAATCGGAAAGATCTGGGTTTAATCCACGTTCTATGACCACCACACCACCCCAGTTCAAACCCAACCATATGCAAATACGTCCTGACCCTGCTCCCATGACAGGAAAAAAAAAACACTTTCACATCGTCACATTGATTTTATAATCAGATTAAAAAACCTAAAAGACGGGTGCTTCTGATGTCTTTAACAATGGCATTTTAGATCTGGATGAGCATTACTGAGCACCTACTGTCCGCCCCCTCTACGGATTTATGTGGCTAGCCAAGCTGCAGCATCAAGGCTCAAGGTAGAAAAGGTGTAGCATGCGTGAGAATGGTATGATCGATCCTATGGTGCTCTATAGGCCACAGAGGAAGACTCAGAGGAGGTGTCCAATGTCCTTGGATCCCCCAGTATCCCCGGTCAATGAGGACGAGGCTCCGGGTAGTTTGTGGCCACTGCAGTGATATGTGGGCTGTGGAAGCCTGGCAGTGTCTGGTAGATGCTGAGACAGGTTAAGAAATGTCCCACAAGAAAGGCTTATACCCTAAATTGGACCCCCTGTGTTGCTGCACTGAGCTCACCTCTGTGATCATTGGTGTGAACATCCTGCACTTGTGTCTCTCCTCAAGGTCAAGTTCAGCCTCAGGTGCAGGCAGCAATGTGGGCCAGAGCAGGCCAAGCCAGTGATGGATAGAGTTGACTGGGAAGCCTACGAGGCATTTCACAGCTCCATATGAGCAGCTGGTCTTGTTCCATCTCTCCGAAGTCCAATGACTTTGTGGGAGGCCGCAGATGAGGAACGAGAGGAGGTGTCCAACGTACCTGAATCCCAGGGCCCCCACTGGGGCAGGTGGGTCCCCTTGCAGTGTGTTGGTGCGCAGTAATTTGTGGATTCTAGGCCACGGGCAATATCTGGTATGTGCTGCAGTGGGTTGGGGAACACCATGCGGTAGAGTCCTAAATTGGCTCCTGTACTGCTGCACAGAGCTCACCCCGTGATCAAGGCCTCTCTGCGCTTCCTACTCATCTTAATGTTGCACCCAATCTCAGGGGTAGGACATGGGGCAGAGTGGCCAAACCTGTGATGGAAATGGCCAAGACGGAGGCCCATGAGGTGTTTCAGTGCCCCCTTCCAGTAGCACTCTTGGCCCATATCCACAAAATTGAGTCTGGTGGGGAAAAAGCTGCTGCCTGCTCCACTGCCTCATGGGGGTCCCAGGAGAGGCTCATTTTGTAGCCTGGCATTCATGAAATAAGTCCTCCCACCGGATTATAATGTGAACAGCAAGATGAGTGCGAAGGGAACATGCATTTTCCCAGGTGTCCAGAGTCTCAAGAGGCAGTAGTCATCTTTGTCCATGGGACGACTCCATCTCCTTTTCTCCAATCTTGAAGACATGGGATAGTAAAAGGGAGCATGGCAGTACAGGTAAGAATGAGCTCTAAAAAGGGAGAGGATTAAGAAGCTATCAAGTGGACCTGCTGGAGATAAAAATGAACATGCCAAACAAGCTGGGGTCATTTTGTTGAATGTATCTTCGGATTCAGAAGAAGAGGAGTGGCATGTTATTGAGAAGCAGAGAGCAAACACATTATGAAAGAAAACATACCAGACATTTAACCAATGTGAAGGCTAAAGTGAGGTTTTAAGTTGAGGAAGTAGCTTAGTCCTCTCTGGGTCCATTTGCTGAGGCAATTCCAAAGGTCAGCTCAGATGGATTTGCCTGTTCACACTCCTATCCAGAAGATTCTGAAAAGGGAGTGGGGAGAGGGACAAATTCATTCTTCTGCGTTTTCTGTATAAACTTTATCCACTTTCGGAAATGCAAAAGTACTTGTCACATAATAGTCCCATTGATTATCTGGGTGTTCTTGTGGCAGAAGCTCTCTTACAGAGGATTGCAATTGATAAAGAACACTCAGATACAAAAAATAGATTCTGTTTTTAAAAAAAGGTCTATTCAGGGCCCCAACTGGTGCAAAGAGCTGGTGTTAATGGAACTTTGTGTGTGTCACAATCCTTAACCACTGACTTCAAATAACCTCTTTAAATCAATGGAAGAGGTTGCATATTGTTCTTCTCTCATGGAGGGCAAAGTGAGAGAGATTGATAACGTCTCTGACATCTCTTTTGACGTTGTCAGGGCTGCTGAGCCTCCAAACAGTAAGATAAAAACTGATGTTAAAGGTCTGTGGCACTGATTCTACACAGAAGGCGTCAGTGTTGAGAGTGCTTTTTGAGGGAACCTATCTCTTTGTACCAGAATTAGAGGATACAATCCACATATTAGTCAAGGAGAACAAACATTCATTACAGCATATTCCTCAGAACACAAAGACATCTCCTTTTCCACAGCCCTCTATTATAAGTAATAGCAGCAGGATAAGGCTAAGCCAAGAAATGAGAGGGACATGAAATCTAAGTCCTCCAACAAGCAAAGGTCACAACTTCCTGGAGGCTTGGGAACTCACAATCTCAGATGAATGGACTCTTCAGATACAGAACAGAGTTTTCAATTCTCTCTCAGGATTTGAGGCCTAAAATGACTCCTTGGCAGCTGTAGCGAATTTGAAAGAAATTAAGTTACTGGTTGAAGGGGGTGAAAACCTACACAAGCAGCAACCACAATGCTTGCCAGAGTGAAACACAAGCAAACTCCAAATAAATGTGTGCTGAGCCTACAGATAGCTTGGCACAAAGGCAGTCAGGCTTAATTTAGAAGCAACTTGTAAAGCATTTATGCAGCACACAAACAGCATTAATCTGAAAACACAACATCAGAAAAATTACAAAACCAGTGTATTTATTATTTGATACAAAAACAATAAAATGCGATTATTTGAACTGGAGAGATGCAAATTGTAAATATCCAGGTTAAAAAACAATTAGAAGGACAAAGGCCCTAATTACAACCCTGGAGGTCGAAGATAAAGTGACTGTAATACCGCCAACAGGCTGACGGTAAATACTGCCAAAGTATGACCATGGCGGAAAGATCTCTAAAAGGCAGCCAATGTACCACACCAACCGCCAGGGCGGAAACAAGAGCCACCACGGCGGTAGCCGTGTACAGCCAGGAAGAAGTCAAAGTTCCGCCCACCATATTAAGACACTGCAATCCGCCACCTTTTCTGGGGCGGTACCAACGACATCAAAAGCCCGGCGGAAACACTGCGCAGAAGTGCCATGGAGCTTGAACTGCATGTCTTCCCCATGATCTTCTACGTTCTGCTCCACCACGAGGGGGGGAGGAAAAAGAGAGTGACACACACCCCCAACACCACACACACAATCAGCTGCATTACAAAAAAAAGTTGCCTCGTAACTTGCCTGAATAATGCAAGGACAAAACGATTTCGAAAAAGTGAATGTACTGAGATCAACACAGCATGAAAAATAAGATAGGCAAGATAATAGATATATACATATGTACACAAAAAGGGACACAGCCCAGTCCACAATGTTCGTAGGCCACATGCCCACAGGCCAAAGTCCAAGGCCACACAGGACACCTGCATCAACACAGAGAGAACACTGCAGGGTCATCAGTTGGTAAATAGGTAGGCACCTCAGCTGGGAAATGGAACAAGACCATTGGTTCCTGGAGGGGGCAACATGCCCTGTGATTGGTCCTGGGGAGTGCAAGGCCACAGTCTCTCAAGTGGGTGACTTGCCCACTTGCTCTGCAGGGGGCAACATGGCCTGTGCTTGGTCCTGGGGAGTGCAAGGCCACAGTCTCTCAAGTGGGTGACTTGCCCACTTGCTCTGGAGGGGGCAACATGCCCTGTGCTTGGTCCTGGGGAGTGATAGGCCGGTCTCTGGAGTAGGTGTCTTTCCCACTGGTTCTGGAGGGGGCCTCGTGCCCTGTGCTCTTGATCCTGGGGAGTGTTGGGCATGTGGATGTCCTACCCACTGGTTTTGGAGGGGGCATTGTGCCCTGTGCTTTTGATCCTGGGGAGTGTTTACCATGTGGGTGTCTTTCCCACTGGTTCTGGCGGGGGCCTTGTGCCCTGTGCTCTTGATCCTGGGGAGTGCTGGCCATGAGGGTGTCTTTCCCACTGGTTCTGGAGGGGGCCTCATGCCCTGTGCTCTTGATCCTGGGGAGTGTTGGGCATGTGGGTATCTTACCCACTGGGTCTGGAGGGGGAATCGTGCTCTGTGCTCTTGATCCTGGGGAGTGCAAGGTCAGTGTCTCTCAGGTGGGTGTCAGACCCACAGGATTTGCACAGCAGCCCATGGAGGCAGGATTACATGCCATCTGCCGGGGGTTGGCGGAAACTCAGAGGTGGTAATGCTGCTGGTGGGGGGAGGCTCCTGCCCATCCCCTGCAACCTACTGGCTGAGGTGATGCTGCTGGTGGGGGGAGGCTCCTGCCCATCCCCTGCAACCTCAGATGGCTTCTTAGTGGAGGCGGCAGTGCTACTGGTGGGGGGAGGCTCCTGCTCATCCCCTGCAACCTCATGCAGCTGCACAACCATAGTTGGTGGTGGGGGCTCCGTCACAGTTCCTGCCCCAGGCCCCTTGCTCTTCCTGTCTGCTGGTGCAGGCTCCTTGCTCTTACTAGCAGCCTTGGCAGGCACCTTTCCTTTCTTAGCAGCTGCTGCATCCTCCTTTGTCTTCCTGACAGCTGGGGCAGGCTCCTTTCCCTTCTTAGCAGCCGCTGCAGGCTCCTTTGTCTTCCTGGCAGCTGGGGCAGGCTCCTTTCCCTTCTTAGAAGCTGCTGCAGGCCCCTTTGTCTTCCTGGCAGCTGGGGCAGTCTCCTTTCCCTTGAGGCTGTCTGGTGCAGGCTCCTTCACCTTCAGGACATGTGGCCTGGATCCTTTTTCCCCACGAGTGGGTGTGGTGACGACTGGGCCCTTGGACTGGGTGGCTAAGGTGCTTGGCTGGGTTCTTTCTACCCTGGCATATGTGCAGGGTGGAGGGGGAGAGGGAGGGAAGAGGTCAATGGTGGATAGGAACAGTTTTTTAGGGACATTGGGGCGGGAAGAGGGAGAAGGAATGGGAGTGGAGGAAGAGGGAGTGGTTGTTGGAGGTGTCTGTCTGCTGCTTTTGGGTGCAGGTGCATGGCCTGTGTGCTGTTGTGAGGTGGATGGCTGTTGGGTGTCTGAGTGCTTGCGTTTGTATACCTTTGGGGGGGGGGCAGACACAGTGGGAGAGGACACAGGGGACGTGTGCATGGCTGTTGTGGAGGTGTCTGCCAGTGAGGTGTGTTCTGCTTGGTGTGGTGGTGATGCTGGTAGTGGATGATGATGTAGTGCATGCAGGTGTGAGTAAGGATGGAACTGGGAGGGAGGTGGAGGAAGAGGCGGAGGGAGAGACAGTGGAAATAGTGGATGTTGGTATGTCTGCTTCTGGATGGTGTTTGTGTGAGTGCCTGTGGGATGAATTGTGGTGCTTGTGTTTGCCTGTACAACTCCTGTGTGTTGTCTTGTGTGCATGCTTGTCTGCCTGTGTGCTTGGGATGGGTTGGGGTTGAGGAGAATGGGACTGGGAATGGGAAGATGGAGGTGGGAGGGTAGAAACAGGGACAATGGCTGTCATCAGAGAGGAGGCCACAACCTGGATTGATCTCTGTTGGGCCGCCAATCCAGTGTGAATGCCCTCCAGGAATGCATTGGTCTATTGCATCTGGGCTGCCAGCCCCGGGATGGCATTTACAATGGTTGACCGCCCTACAGAGATGGATCTCAGAATGTCAACAGCCTCCTCACTCGGGGCAGCAGGGCTAATTGGGCAGGGCCTGAGGTGCCTGGGGCAAAGGAGATGGCCCACCCTCCTGGGTGAGCAGGCATGGGCAACTCGATGCGGGGCTGCTGGGAGGGCGGTGATGTTACGGGGGTGGCGGTGGTACCTGTAGCTGGGGTGGTCACAGAAGTGCCCGCCATCACCAGGGAGCTTCCATCGGAGGAGGTATATGTGTCAGAACTAGCCCCTCCAGACTCTAATGAGGTACTCCCCTCGCCCTCTGTCCCACTGGTGCCCTCAGTGTCAGTGGACTCTGCCTCCTGGGTCCTGTGGGATACAGCTCCCTCCGTCGCCGGTGCCTCTGCTCCTCTGCCAGGTGATGCTAATGCACATAAGGACAGGATGACAAAACAAAAAGGGGGGGATGAGACAAAGGATACACATGGTCAATGGCTGCACCAACACCACCTTTGGCGTACACAGCACCCTCACACACAGGGAACAGGCCTACACAATATGCCACAGCACTACCAGAAGAATAGTTAGCAGCCAAGGCATGGGGTGGGGCCCACACCGCCAACTGCAGCACGCCTGGGACCCACGCAGCCCTGACAAGTAGTGGATGGCTACGAGCTAGGTAGCAATATTTGCCCTTCTGAACCCTAGCCACCAGGGGACCTTTGCTGCAAGGTCAGGCCTGGCCTAGGGGCACCCACTGATATACATCCCTCACCCAGATACCACCCCACCAGCCATAAGTTGTAATGATGGCCACTGTACTCATCCCCTTGTGGCTGCTGTGATGCCCTCAAGCGCCTATCCCGCTCAGGATAGGCCACCGCCAGTATGCGGGCCATCAGGGGTGTCAGGGTTCGACAGGCACCCCTTCTTGGTTGGGAGGCCATCCCCAGCTGGGCCTCTGCCATCTTCCATGCCCAGCATCTCCGGTCCTCCCACCTTTTGCGACAGTGGGTGATCTGTCTGCCTTAGACCCCCAGGTTCGGCACCTTCATGGCGATTGTTGAAGTAAGCCTCAGCAAGGCCTACTAGTGCAAGGGGTTCACCCTTCTCTGCACAAAGTCCTCAGACCATATAGGAAGAAGTTGGCACAGAAACTGAAATAAAAGACAAAGTTTATTAAACCTCATGAGGTGGTACTACAGTTCAAACAGCACCGTTCGGTAATGTTTGAAGTAGCACCCTGAACTAAGAGAGCATGGTCCTTTTATACCCACGCAGGGGCTAAAAGAAGGTGGTACAATTATAGAAGCAAGACTTACATATATGTAAGGTCATATGGAAATGCACAGTCGACAGGTAGGAGGGGCTAACAGTTTCAAGGACTAGTTGACACATTACTGTCTGTTACTGATTACAAACAGCTGCAGATCTTACTGGGCATGTACGAAAGTGGGAGATGCTAAATATAACTTTTCACTAGACAGATTTTCAAGAGTAGTTAACAGAAAGGTATTACAGAGCACATGGTGAGCACATGGCAGAGAAAATGGCTGCCATGAATACGAAATGGATTCCGCCAAATGTTCACAATAGTTGCTAAATACAAGATGTCTTCTGCTAATGCTTAATCTAATCGCTATTAAATTACAACAGCGATGTCATGCCAAATACCCTTCTTTTGATGGGCGCTGACCTGCAGAGGCAATAGACACATGAAAATATATTTAGACAAACAGTCCTGCCTGTTACAATTATGGCCCACCATTCCCCTTCACATCGCCATTTACACGCACATGGCCCAGCACACTACCTATATGCCGCCCAGAGGACATCCACACCCCCCCTTACACGAGGCTTCCACACACACCACTCCGTGCATTCATGCCATGTTATATGTCAGAACAACGAGTGCTTGAACTACCCATACCTGAACAACGAGGCCGGATCAATGACCTCATTGTTACCACTAATGCCTTTACCACGAATGCCTTAACAACGGTTTTTCATTGTAAAGGCATTCCTGGTAAAGGCATTAGTGAACGGAATGCATGATTCAAGCATGCATCCCCCTGGCCCCCTACCCTTAAAATTTAAAGCACCCCAACCCGCACTCCTAAAACCTAAACCCTGACCCCCCTCCCCGCCCCTAAACCTTAATCACCCCGTGCCCCAACCCACCCCCAAAAATGAAAAATACCCCAACTCCCCACCCCGCCTCTAAAACCTAAAGCACCCCTACCCCAACCCCACCCCTAAAACCTAAACCCTGACACCCCTCCCCACCACTAAACCTTAATCACCTGAGCGCCCCACCCCCAAAAAATCAGCCCCAGTCCCAGCCCAACTTACCTCTTCCTTAATCGCGTCGACTCCCTTCTTCTCTGCCTTAACCACGCATGTATGTGGTTCAGCACATGCATGGTTAAGGCCCTGAACAAGGAAGTAATGGAAAAAGAAAGCATTGTTTAGCTTTTGTTTTTCACGACTTCATTGTTCAGGACTTCCCTTCATGCCATATGCATTGTGCCCACAGTGTACTCACCTGTTGGTCTGGAGGTCCATACAGCAGTCCATACTGGATAGGACCCCATCCACCAGTCTCTCCAACTCCTCCAAAGTGAAGGTTGGGGCCCTTTCCCCAGTCACATGGGCCATGGTAGGTTCCAGACACAGGTCACAGCAGCACATGCATTGTAGGTCCTCTCCTGTGGATGATCAGGTAGAAAGTGGGGGATCAGTTAGAAAATTGCGGTCACGTCTGCAGCGGTGCATACCGTCGCCGTCAGCCTAGATCACCATTGGCCACTGTAACCCATAGGGCCCAATGTTAACCAATGAGGAGTTGCACAGTGGTTCCCGACCACCTCCCGCAATGGTGCACAACGTCAGCGGAATTACCTCACTTCCACCTGTTCCTCCACACAGGACACGTGGACGCCATTTCAGGGAGGGGGCAGGCCCTCAAAAATTGCTGCGTAACAGTTGAAATTAGGACATAATGGACAAATCACACTTACCCATTACAAGTTAACAGCATGCAAAGTTCTGTTGTAGCCCCATTGTTCAGTTTGTGACCGGGTCCTCACTCTTTTGTCCCATAGATTGCTACCGCTGTGGATGAATAGGAGATCGAGGCATACCCCCATGTACAGACCCCAGGTGGTCTTGGCAAAACTGGAGGACAGGCACATTATCCTCACCTATAGACCAGACAGGGCCACAATCACAGAGCTCTTTGCCCAATTGGAGCCTGACCTGATATCTGCTATCTGTCACCCCACTGGGATCCCCCCGCTTGTGCAAGTGCTAGCAGTTCTCCATTTCCTGGCAACTGGTTCTTTCCAAGTGACAGTGGACTTGGCAGCAGGAATGTCACAGCCAATGTTCTCTATAGTGCTGACAAGAGTGTTGTCTGCCCTAATAAAACACATGTGCAGCTACATTGTATTTCCCCAGGTTGAAGATTTGGCCACTGTGAAGGCCGAGTTCTGTGCAATGGGACATATCCCCAACATAATTGGGGCGATTGATGGAACACATATTACATTCGTCCCCCCCGTAAGAATGAACAGGTGTTCAGAAATCGGAAGAGTTTCCACTCTGTGAATGTATAGATGGTGTGTCTTGATGACCAGTACATCTCCCACGTCAATGTTAAGTATCCTGGGTTGGTGCGTGGTGCCTTTGTCCTACGGAATAGAAGCATCCCAAATGTGATGGCCCAACTACAGAGACACAGGGTGTAGCTGATAGGTGAGCCCTGGTTCTTACCCAGTAGATGTTGGTGTATGGGTATGTTGTGGGCCATATGGGATAGTTTGTGGCTAAATGTTGTCCCTCAATATTTCGGGTGACTCTGGTTAGCCAAACCTATCATGGCTGCTGACCCCTGTGAGGAATGCCAGGACAAGGGCAGACAAACGTTATAATGAGGCACACTCGTGAACCAGAAGGATAATTGAAAGAACCTTTGACCGCATGAAAGCCAGGTTCAGGTGTCTCCATCTAACAGGTGGATCCCTGTGCTACTCACCCAAGAAGACATGTGCCTTTTTTGCAGGAGGAGGAGGAGACAGGAGATGCCCGTGTGCCAGCAGTGGACCATGCCAGCAGTGGACCATGTGGACGGTGAGGAAGAGGAGGCAGAGGATGAGGATGAGAACAACTGAACATTAGTGATCAGACAATACTTCCAATGAAACACAGATAGGACAGTGTTACTTCACATTTCAATTACATGTGTTTGAATTTGTGTGGCACTGGCATGCTGATAATTCACACTTCTATGCCCACTTACTGTTCCCTCTGGCAATTCATTTTGCAGATGTTGGTGACCTCTCAAATACTCCTGGTGTGATCACTGCAGCCAGCTACAGGTCATTAATCTATGCTCAGTTTCAGTACAGTTGAATTGCAATGCTTGTACCTGTTTCAATAAATACTTTTCTTTCAAGGTTGTTTATTGAAGTGCTAAGAAATAGAGAGGCAAGCGCCCCTGGGGTGATGATAGAGGAAAGTCCATGGTATTGTTCCAGTCTGTTTGTAGCACAGGTGTATTGTCCAAGGGGATATCTTAAGAGGAGCAATGACAGTTCCAGATGGGCAGGATGATGGAGTGGGACACAAGGGTGACAATCAGGAGAGTCTAATTTCCTTGCAGGAGTCTTGGCTTGTGTCTCTGGCTTCTGTCTGAATCACAGGGAACGTTTGCTAGGTGGTTCTCCTTCTGCAGGGAGAGGGGTGCTGGTGGCCTGTGAGTCCTGTGGCGGGGCCTCCTGGCCACTAGCGGCATCAGAGGTGGAAGGCTGTCCAGATGTCTGGCTAGTGGCAGGGGCCCACTGTTGTGTGACTGCCTCCATCATAATGTTGGCCATGTCTGCCAGCACCCCTGCTATGGAGATCAGGGTGTAGTTGAAGGCCTGCAAGTCCTCCCCAATCCCCTGGTACTGTCTCTCCTGCAGCCGCCTGTTCTCTTGCACATTGTCCAGGATCTGACCCATCGTGTCCTGGGAATGTTGATAGGCTCCCAGGATCTCTACAAGTGCCTCCTGGAGAGTTGGTTCCCTGGGCCTGTCCTCCCCTCTGCCCCCTGAACCGTGTGCCCACTGCAACTGACCCCAGATGCCTGATTGTCTTGTGCGCGAGGTGTGACCTGGGGTCCCTGTAGAGGTGGACACACTACTGATTGACGTGTTCTGGGGACAGAGGTGTGGGTATGCTGGGTGGGTGCTGTGGTGGTGTTCCTGATGGGGGAGGCTGTGTGGTGGTGTGTGGCTGGGCCTCGGTAAGCAGCTGTCCAGAGTTCTCTGTCGGGCCAGGTTGGTCATCCAGATCCTGAAGACCAGAGTTGCTGTCATCACTGGCCTCTTCAGTTGGGGGACTGGATATTGATGGCACCTCCTTATCACTTACATTGGTTGTGATACCTGTGGGGATGTAATGATGTGTTATTGTTTCTGTGTCTGACATATTACCCATCCGTGGATTTCCCTCTTTGGTTGTATTTGCCCTGGCAACTTTCACTTGAGTTGATGCATGGTGGGATCGTTAGTCCTGTATAGTGTGCATGCTTTAGTGATGTGTGCCCATGAAGGTCTGTGAGTGGTGTCCGTGCATTGCTAGAGCATGCAGGGCTTGGCATTGGGATGAGTGAGATGTGATGGTGGGGTGTGTGGAAAGTTGTGGAGTGATGGGAGTGAGGGTGAGGGTGGGGGTATGTGATGGCATGCAGGTAGGGGGTAGTAGTATTAGAGAGTTGACTTACCAGAGTCCAGTTCTCCTCCTATTCCGGCCAGGCCCTCAGGATGCAGGGTTTCCAAGACTTGCTCCTCCCATGCTGTTAGTTATGGGGGAGGAGGTGGGGGTCCACCGCCAATCCTCTGTACAGTGAGTTGGTGTCTTGCTGCAATGGAACGTAGCTTCCCCCGTAGGTTGTTCCACCTCTTCCTGATGTCATCCCTAGTTCTTGGGTGTTGTCCCATGGTGTTGAACCTATCTATGATTCTCCACCATAACTCCATCTTCCTAGCTATAGATATCTGCTGCACCTGTGCTCCAAATAACTGTGGCTCTACCCTGATAATTTCCTCCACCATGACTCCTTGCTCCTCCTCTGTGAAGCGGGGGTCTCTTTGTGGTGCCATTGTTGTTGTGTGAGGTGTGTAGGTGAGGGTGTGTTGGATAAAGTGTTGGGTGCGTGAAGTGGGGTAAGTGAATGTTGTATAGGTGTGTATAGTGTGTGGCTCTGGTTGTGTCTGTGGTCTTGATGTCACTCTGCTAGCAATGGTTTGTAATGGTAAAGGGTTGTGTGTAATGTTGTCGTAGTTTGGACTCTTGCACTGAGCAAGACTGCTGGTTTAAGGATGACAGTACTTTTGTTTGTAGGCGACTACGCCTTTCCTACAACAAGTCGCAACTGTTGTCCCAACCTTACCAGCTCACTAGCAGCACCTCACCAGAAACACAATAGTAAAAGGTGATTTATGGCAGCCGTTAAGCATGGACTCGAGAATAAGATATCTCAGGGAGTGAAGTGGTTAAAAGGAGATTACCCTTTTCTCACAGATATATCATGTCTCATACAAAAACAGGCAATGACACAGATGCAGTAGAGTTTCAATAGTTTTTATTAAAAATAACTGCAATTTGCGATAAGTTGCATGGGCTGCAATGATTAGGATAATGAATGATGCAAGAAACACAATTGTGAAGACGAGAGTCATTATTACAAAGACCCCCACCATCTTGCAATACATAGAAAAGATATATGAGATGTAATATGCCTTAATACCCTAATGTGAAAGTCCTAACCTCCTACCTAAAGGAGAGCTGGGTTTGTTAAACCTAATCTGCCAATGCCATGTCCATGAGAGGATCCCCCAACCCTTGTTACCTTGGAATGAGGTCTCTATCTCAGACTCCGCAGGAACACGAAGACTGAGTCAGCGTCAAGACGACTGCAGCATCGGTATCAGCGATGGTGCCGATACCCTCTGGTCGGAATCCCTCTGATTATCTGTCTAAAGTGTTATGTATTTATACAGATCTACAAGGACCCCTGACGTAGGTGTGTTCCTAAACAATAGATAACAGACATGCTTGGGACGGCAATTAATATAAACAATCCCTCAAAAGTATAGAGAGGAAAAATCCCTAAGTGTGAACACCTACTGTTTGTTTGTCTTTGGTGCTTGATCTTGACGCCTTGGCGCGGTGACACTGATAATGTTACCCAAAACAAGTGGCCGATCTATAAACAAGACAGCCATCTTAGAATAAATAAATAATTAAATGGGCTAAGACAGAGCAAGCTAAGTAGGTTAAAAGTCACTAGGTGACGGGGCATGAGTCTGCAAGCCAGAGGCTAAGCTAACTCCTGTTATCCCATTAAAACGAACTAGGATTCACTACAATGTGTGTGTTATATAGTGGTGTGGGTGTGGTGTGTGTATGGGTGTCAGGTGGGTGTTGTTTGAATTGTCAAATGTGGTGTTGTTTTGTATGTGTGTGTCCATTTTGAGCACAGCGGTATGTACCGCAAATGGTTTATCGCCGTTGGTGATTCGTGGGTCATAATGTGGTGGGCTTAGTTCTGTTGGCATAAGTGTGGGTTTTGATACCGCCAGTTTATCACTGACCTTTGGTGTGGCGGATTTGTATGTGTCATAAAATGGTGAACGGATATCGGCTGCAGAAAGTTGGCTGCAGTCAGTGTGGCAGTGAGTGGGATTTACCGCCACTGTCATAATGAGAAAAGCAATGCATGGTCTTCATCGAAGATGAGTCATAAAGGGTTGGTTCAGAGGAGTTGCGAGGGCTGGGATGTGGGCTTCCATTGAGACTGCATTGTGCTGTATCAATTCCCAGTAGAAGCTGCAAGTTCTGTGTTGACGATGCATTGCACAGAGGAGGTTCAAGTGAGCTGCACAGTCTGTGAAGCGGGATTGGGCCAAGGCTGTGCTGCACTGCATCAGTTTTGAGCAGAGTTGCATTGGATTTGAGACATTCTGCGTTGGTTCTGATGTGAGCACAGCTGGACTGGCAGAGCACTTTTCACCCCACTTCCAAGGGTCAAGGGCGGTAGATGCACCACTTGGGGGTATGGGACTCATAGGAGGCAGTGTCCAGCTGCGGAATCCAAGATGATTGAAGCCTTTTCTGTCCATGATGTTCTGATCAAGAGGCAAGACAGCTAGCACTTGGAGTCACCCTGGTAGTCCTTGGTCAAAGATAAAGGTCCAGTCTTTCTCCTTTAGGCAGCAGGGCAGAAGAGTAGAAAGGCAGTACTTCTTCTTGCAGCAGAGCAGCACAGCAGTCCTTCTTCCGAGTCTTCAAAAGGTCAAGAGGTGTGCTGAGGATTTGGTTCTGTGGGTCAAATATTTATGCATGCTGCCAACTTTGAAGTGGTAAAAAGTCCTAAAATCCTCCCTTGAAAAAGATGTCTGGAATATCCTGCATGCCTGTTCTTTTCCCTGCTTGTCTGGGGCACAACAGACTGGTGTGAAACATTGTGTTAGTGTGTTGACTCAGAGCCTTTGTGATGTGCAAGTGTGGTAAGTGACAGTTCCTCCCTCTCACCCATCCTGCCAATACCTAGGTCCCCTTTTTCTCACTGTCTGGGAGTAATGCACAAAGACCTACTGTCAGCTACACCTGGCAATGTCACCCAAGATACAGGCTAAATGCAGTAAATAGTTAGGATACGAAAATTACAGCTTACTAATAGTGGTATTGTCAGAAGTATGACTTAAGATCCATTTTTACCATTAAAGAGAGTTTTTTGAATTTCAATTCTTTAGAGACCACACTTGACTTCCCTACCTGCCCGCAATTGAAAGGCATCACTTATTACACGTAAAAAGAGAGAGGTAGACTTTGCAGAAGTGAACAACTAATTTAAGTGTTTTCCACTACCAGGACATGTAAAGGTTAAAAGTACATTGTCTACTTTTAAAATATGCTACTTCCCGCCCTATGGGCTGTTTAGTGTCTACCATAGGTATGACTTATATATCTCAATAATGAAGGTGTAGTCCCGGCAAAAGGTTTATTTTGCAAGGCAAACCTGGCAGTTTAGAAAGCACTGACTGTTAGACTTGGCATCCTTGGCATGGTCCCTCCTAACATTTTGCATCTGTTTCCTAGGTTGGTGATGTGCCCTGGACTCTTCTTTTGCTATTTCTTATACTCTGGGCACTTTACCACTGCTAATCAGTGCTAAAGTGCAAGTGCTCCTATTTAAAATGTATGTGTAATTGGCTTTTCATGATTGACACATTTGATTTACTAGTAAGTCCCTAGTACAGTGCACTAGAGGTGCCCAGGGACTGTAAATCAAATACTACTAGTGGGCCTGCAGCACTGGTTGTGCCACCCACATGAGTAGCCCTGTAAATATGGCTCAGACCTGCCACAGCAGTGTCTGTGTGTGCAGTTTTAAACTGCCAATTCGACTTGGCAAGTGTACCCACTTGCCATGCCTAAACCTTCCCTTTTCATACATGTAAGGCATACCTAAGGTATGCCCTAGGTAGCCCCATGGGCAGGGTGCAGTGTATGTTTAAGGTAGGACATATACTAATATGCTTTGTTTTTCATAACAGTGAAATACTGCCAAATGTGGCGTTCACTGTGCAAGGCCTAGCTCTCTCATGTGTTAACATGGGGGCTCCCTTTAAATATTATTAAAGTGCTGATTCCCTTTGAGAGTAGATAGAAATTTGGAGGTTAGGGTCTCTCACAATTTAAAATACATCTTTTGGTAAAGGTTGTTTTTAGAATGTGTGTTTGAAAATGCCACTTTTAGAAAGTAGCCACTTTCATGCTTCAACCATTCTGTGACTCTGCCTGTTTGTAGATTCCATGTGTAGGTCACTTTGACAGTTGCGCTGTTTGCACCTCTCCTCTAGACAGTGACACAAAGGGAGCTGGGGTGTGGCCTGCATATCCTGATGGTATTCTGTGCTAGGAGGGAGTGGAGAAATGGTCACTCTCACCTGAAAGGGATGTGCCTACCCTTACACAATGCAGTCACCAACTCCCTGGTGTGTGCTGGGGGCTGGCCTGAACAAGGCAGAAAGGGGTATAAGTAGTGGACCCAAAACCCTTGAAACGTATATCACTTCTGGATTCAAGAGGAACCTCTGCCAAGGAGAAGAGCTGAAGAGCTGAGGTGAAGTGCTGCCCCTGCCTGTGACTGTGCTTTGTTGGGCTATCCTGTAGTTGCTGCTTCTGCCTGTGAAAAGGGACAAAGACTGGACTTTGTTGTGCATTCCTGCTTGAGACGAATCTCCAAGGGCTTGGACTTAGCTTGCCTCCTGTTGTTGAACTCTCAGGGCCATCAAAGATTTACCCTGCAAGGTCATGGACTCTGCTGCCAAATGGTGCCCTATCCAGTCCCTGGGCCCTTGAAAGGTGAAGTTGGCATTTTCGATGCACCTTCTGTAATGCAGCTGATAAATGACACACCACCAGCTTCACAGCAGAAATCAACCCTCCACCTGTATCGCAGATGGGAGATCAATGCATCGCGGCTGGAGAAACAGTGCTTACGGAGGCTGATAACAACGCAAACCACACACAGTACGGTTTTCTGATACCATGTGACTGGATTTTCCACGCATTATCCCTGGATGTCCAAGTCAACCCGACTCTATGTGGATTTGAGGGTACTTTGTGTAGCAACAGCATTCTCACTGCTTCCTAAGGGTTAATACTCTTATTCTTTGAAAAATTCATATCTTGACTTGTGTATGTTGTATTTTTGTTGTTTTGGAATTGTTTGATTTAAATAAATATTACCTATTTTTTTAAACTGATGTGGTACCCATTTTGTAATGTTTTCATTGTATTACTGTGTGTGTTGGTACAAATACTTTACACGTTGCTTTTGAGGTTAAGCCTGCCTGCTCATGCCAACCTACCAAGGGGGTGAGCAGGGGGTTAACTGAGTATGATTCTCCTTTACCCTGACTGGAGTGAGGGTCCTTGCTTGGACAGGGCGTAACCTGACTGCCAACCAAAGACACCATTTCTAACACCGACCGACTGCAATGGCAGGCCTGAGAC
This sequence comes from Pleurodeles waltl, assembly GCF_031143425.1. Taxonomy (NCBI): domain Eukaryota; kingdom Metazoa; phylum Chordata; class Amphibia; order Caudata; family Salamandridae; genus Pleurodeles; species Pleurodeles waltl. Next base: position 294,471,017 of record NC_090445.1, on the reverse strand, counting down.
ATTTTGAAAAGGCTACTTGAGTGGGTGGCACAATCAATGCTGCAGGCTCACTCATTTCATTTAATATACAGGCCCTGGGTACATGTAGTACCACTTTGCAAGGGACCTACAAGTAAATACATGGTGCCAATTGGGTGTACGTCAATGTTAGCATGTTTTAGGGGGAGAGCACACACACTTTAGTAATGGTTAGCAAAGATAAAGTGAGCTGAATCCTAAGGCCAGCAAAACAAAGTAGCAAAAATAGGAGGATTGAAGGCAAAAGGTAGGGGAAAACTATGCCTAGGATGCCTAGGATGCCAAGTCCCAGAGTAGGCCAACAAGGACAAAAGGCTACTATTTAATGAGAGGACAAAGTCTCTTCTGATGAGGGGACAATTTCTTTTGAACTTCAGGAAAAGTGAAACCCCAGCCTTTACTCTATAATCTTTGGGTGTCAGAAGTCAACAGTGGGTACAGGAGTGTGTTATACCTAAAACATCTTAACAACTACATCAAGATCCTTCCATTCAATAAGGACAATTAACCAAGGGCCACTTTGAGTACTCTGGATTTAAAGCCTTTGTACTTCCATGTTCCGACCTACCCCAGCCATTGTCAGTTTGTATGATTTTGTCAATAGCGGAGGTACTTACTGTTCCACTTCCTTCCTTTTGTCCTCAAGAATACTCCCCATATTTTTATGAAGGCTGTATCACCATTGGTGGCCTCCCTTCATCTTCAAGGCATAAGGATCAATCCCTAATTGGATTGCAGGCTTCTGCCTGTTGTCAGAGGATCAGCTGATTCAGGAAATGGCAATGGACTGCAAATGTATCCAATATCATGGCTTACTGTTGAACAAGGCAAAATGCAATCTGATTCCAGCTAGGGATATGACCTTCATAGGGGCAAAACTTCAGACCAATCTGAACAAGGTTTTTCTCAATGAATCTCAAGCAGTCTTATGAGGATATTAGCATGTACACCATTCAAAGAAAAATCGTATGGCACATATTTTTGTGATCCAAAGTCAGAGGAATTTGACTTGATAGTTCTAGTCACACAAGAGTTCAGGCGGGAGCTCAAGTGGTGTCTTCTCTTGTAACCTCTGTCAAAGGGAGTGTCCTTTTAGCAAGACCCAACCAAAGGTTGTAACAACAGATGAAAGTACCTTTTGGTGGGGAGCAACACTGGGCTTGATGTTTTTTCACGCAATGAGGACAGTAGCATAAAGGTGTTGTTCCTCCAATTATAGAAAGTTCATTGCAGACTTGAGAGCAGTGCTGCATTTTCAACAATGGGTTTGAGAGTACAACTTAGTTGTAAGATTAGACAACATGGTGTTGGTGTCCTATCCGAACAACAAATAGGGGGCAAGATACACGTCCCATGATCTAGTGACAGTCCAATTGTTACTGTTGGCAGAGGTTCACATGTCTTTGAAGGTAGTTCACAACAAAAGGTCAGTTAATATAGTGGCAGGTGCTTCAGTCAAATATTTCTGTCATCTGTGGAAATGAAAACACCCAAACTGACCTTCCAAGCTATTTATAGGAGGTTTGAAGTCTCTTTTTGAACTGGGTTGCCTCCCAACATAATGCACAACTGCTGAGGTTATGTTCCAGGTATGTTCATAGGGAGTATTGAGATGCATGCCTTAACATTACTTTGGCCAATTAACATCCTTTATGCCTTTCTCCCAATTCCTGTAATCCCCATGCTTCTGGCTAGGTTTCAGTCAGAGAGCCAGCAGATGGCAGCAGTAGTTCCATTCTGGCAAAGAAGATCTTGGTTTCCCATACTGAAGTTCTTGGCAATTAAAGAGCCTTTAATTATTCCTATTTTTCACTTTTGAGATCTCCCAACATCGTCCTTTCCCAGAGGTGTCACCTCTCAGTGTGGAGGTTAAGAAGAATATATTACAGAATAAGGGATTGTCTGGGCACTTAGCTTTATGTTTTAAGCAGTCTTGTAAACCTTCCACTCTGAAATCTCACTTGAGACAATGGGGACATTTTCAGAGATGGTGCAGTCTCCATTCTCTCTGTCTAGTAGAATGTGATCTTAATGAGGTCTTAACGTTGCTCTGGAAGTGATGTGAAAATTACCTTTAAGCTTCTACCTAATGCTCACAGCATGCTGCTTTCAGAGCATTTAGAGACTCTTTGGAGAATGTGTTGGATACAGACAATTTGGGGCTATATATATGAAATACATTGTAACAACGTAATCACAAAATATTTTGTGATTACATAAAATTTGCAATTGCAAATAGCCATTACCAAATAGAAATTTGGTCAAATAGCGAATCGCAATTTGGTAAATGCAATTAGCGTTTTATGCATTATGGAGCAGCTAATGATCTCACGACTAGGAAGTGGGTCAGTGAATGCTGTTTGCAGAAGCCTGAGCCACAGGAGGAGGCAGACACAGTGAACATACCACCAGGGAGCCAGTCAGGAGTGTCAGCCAGGACCCAAAAACACCATGGTCACTGAGAGGAACGAAACAGATACTGGAGGCAGAAAGAGGAAGCTCAAGTTTAGTGACGAGGAACTGGAGGTGCTCACTGAAGAGGTGGTAAAGAGCTATGACCAGCTCTTTGGTAAAAACACGCTCCATGTCCCAGAGAGTGAGAGTCGCAAATTTTGAAGTGACATCCAGGCAAAGATCAGCACAGTAGTTGTGGCGCAGCACACCACTGAGGAAATTTGCAAGTGCTGGTACGATTTACATACACGTACAAAGGAGAGGGTAGCAACCAGGCTTAATGAAGCAAGGACCATTGGTGAAGGACCATCCAGCCAGCCACCATCCACCCCCTTGGTGGACATGGTGGAGGCAACTCTGCAGCCGGATGCCATAGTTGGGGTCACTGACATAGACATCTCAGTCACACCAGGCACCAGCAAAGGTAATGATAACAATCATTTGAATCACCATATGTGCATGCAAGTTGTCCCTTAGAAAAAGTTATGTTAGAACTCATGGATCAAATAGTCCATGCCACATACACCATTCAGCCCAACAATGCCTTGTAAGAATGGTAGTCCATACTCCATCTGTGAACCTAGAACAACCATTGCAGCATTGTGCATCACCACACAGATAGACAAGACAAATGACAAGCAGATACAATATGTCAGTGAAACTGTTTACTACAAAATGTAACTGAGAACTGAGACATGCAAACGTAATATGTAACTGATGTCCCTGCACCACATGCAGCAGAAACAGAAACTGGGGGAAATGAGGAAAGCCAGCTACAGTCTGAGGTTGAAAACGTTGTATACATTACACCTGCACAACCCAGACTCAGGGGAACAGTGGAGGCACTCCCTGAGTTTACTCTAGAGTCTGATGACTTGCCAGAACATGTGCATATACCACCTTCTGATGATAGATGAACTCACAGAGTTCAGTCCTTTTTCCAGCACCAAAACACCAGGAGATGTAGAGCAAATGTCAGACAGAGCTTCAGAGGAAGGTGAAGGCCCTCTCTGGAGGCATCACTGTTGAAGGTGCAGCACCTACAATGTATTCAATGCACAGCAGTTGGTGTCTCTCAATCACAACATTTGCCAGCTGAATGTAACAGTGTTGGAAGGAAGGACAGAAAGCAACAGCAGACAATCTAGGGGGGGATGACAAATGCTATCAAAGAACTCTTAACAGTAATTCACCAGGACCATGTCACCCATAAATTGATGGGTAGATTGGATGAGGTATAGCACATCTGTCAATCCTCACAAATGCAACTCCTTTGTTGTCAGGATGTGTCGCCGACATGCAAATGAAAGTGACACATTGCAGTGGAGACATTGCACAAGGATTGATGCAGGTTCCCAATGCATTGGAGAACATGCAGACAGCCCAGATCGATGGGAACAGCAACCTGCCTGGTGGGGTTAGTGAGGATCTATCTATCCTCAGCAGTGTGACTGCCCCTCTGATTAGGTATAGGCATTGCAGTTCAGACACAGTGCTGTCTCAGAACCCTCAACCAGAGATGCTGCTGAGCCCACTGACCCTTCTAGTGGAGTGCGTGGACAGAAAAAGTAATGCGGACATGTTCTGGGGCTTGTTGTTTCGTGACATTGCACTACTGATACGATGTTGATGCTAAAGCATTTGATTTAAGTACAGATATTGCTTTTGGACTACCTGTGTTGTATGCCCACATATATGACCTGAAGTTAGGGCAATAAATGTGCTACCTGTAGCAAAACTGAGCAATACATGGTCTCTTCATTACTTAAAATAAAAAATAATTATGGGTAATCTCTGTACGTATTTGTCTGTCTTCTGATGCTCTTGATGCATCTGCTGGATGAGGGGGTGGTAATGGGTCTTCATCTTTATCAGACTCTATATCTGAGGATTCCAGGGAAATGTTGCGATGTTGTGCAACATAGCACATGTGGGCACAATCTTGCAGCAGGTCTCTGGACTGTATTGTAGTGCCCCTTCACTTTTAGGCAGGCATCGAAAGCAACTCTTCAGCAGGTCAAAGGTCTTCTCAATCACACTTTCCATCCTCCTATGTGCCACATTATAAAGTTGTTCACTAGGTGTAGCTGGATTGAGGTATGGTGTTATGAGCACTGTCTCCTACAATCTCAGAAGTTAATATTGAGTCATTGTCATCTCTAACCTCGCCTGTATACTATGCTAAATTGTTCTGTGTTAAATTACCAAGTAGACATCCTTCTCCAAACTCTCCACCAAGTAGCCATGTGCACAATCCTCAATGCCTGAAGATATAGGAGTCATGTGTACTGCCATGGAATCTGGCCACTAAATCTGTGATAATGTGTGTGGCATTGCAAATGACCTGTATATTCATGGAGTAGCTACTTTTCATATTTCTGTAGATATACTCACTGTAAGATGGTGGGCAGATTGCAACATGTGTTCCATCCATGCAGCCAGTGATCTGTGAATTGGGCTACCTGACAGAATTTTCATTTTGTGAGCTGCAAGTCATGTGGGGTGTCCGGGAATTTGATGTGCTCATGGATTTTAGATAACATTGCATTCAGGAATGCATGGAAGAAGCGTGAGAGTGCACTTTGGGACACACCTCCAGCTGTGCTATTACCCCCTGATAGCTTCCTGACGCTAAGAGGTGCAGGGAGCATAACATCTGCACATGAGTGGTGTTAGAAATGGGGCCTTTAGTTGGCAATCAAGTTACCTCCTGTCCAAGCAAGGACTCTCACTTCAGACAGGGTAAGTCACACACAATCCAAATTATCCTGTGCCCACACTCTGGTAGCTTGGCACTGAGCAGTCAGGCTTAACTCAGAAGGCAATGTGTAAAGTATTTGTGCAATAAGTCATACAATAACACCATATAGCACCACAAAAATACACCACACAGTGTTTTGAAAAATCTATAATATTTATCTCATCAGATGCAGGTCAAAACAATTAAAATGCAATAAGTGAATGTTGAGATATCACTGTAAAAGTGATATAAAGTGTCTTAAGTCTTTTAAAAACAAGTGAATGTCTCTTAAAAACAATAAAAGTCTCTTGCAAGCACCAAGTACCTGGTTTAAGTTCAAAATCTCTGCAAGGGACCGCAGAGGAGGGGATGCCTGGAAAATGGGGAGGTGTGCGTCAGTTTCGTCCCTTCGCACACATCGATTTCTGGCACACGGACTTGGTTCCTGTTCCGGTTGTGGGGTTTTCTGGCACCCCCGGGGACGGTGTGTGGAATCCTGGTATTGCGGAGCAAAGTCACAATCCAGTGGGCGTTGCATGGAAAGTTCTCCGTCACGGCAGGCGCTGCATCAATTTCTCTCTGGAAGTCGGCCTGCGTCGTCCCGGGCCAGCTGTCCGTCGATCCAGTGGGCCTTGCGTCAAAGTTCTGGTCACTACGCTGGCACTGCGTCGATCTTCTCCTTGCGAAGTTGGACTGTGTCTTTCCGGTTCGGCGTGCAGTGAATTTCTCACCGTGGGGCAGGCTGTGCGTGATTTTTAGCAGGCTGTGCGTCTAATTTTCGCCGCACAAGGAGTCCAGTTGCAGGAGTGAAGTCTTTTTGGTCCTGAGACTTCAGGGAACAGGAGGCAAGCTCTATCCAAGCCCTTGGAGAGCACTTCTCAGCACAGCCAGAGAGCAGCAAGGCAGCAGGGCAACAGCAAGGCAGCAGCCCTTCTCAGAAAAGCAGTCCCAGTAAATCATTTGGGCAGCCAGAGAGTTCCTCTTGGCAGGTCTGTTTCAGGGATTCTTCACCAGCAGGTTTCTTGTCCAGAAATGTCTGTGAGGTAGAGTGTCTACCCCAATAAGTGTCTAAAGTCTGTGGTTTTGGGTGCTCTTCTTATTTCCATTTTGGCCTTTGAAGTAGGCTTACTTCAAAGGAAAGTCTCACTTCTTTGTAAAATCCTCCCTTGCCCAGGCAAGGCCTCAGACACACACCAGGGGGTGGGGGACTGCATTATGTGAGGGCAGGCACAGCCATTTCAGGTGCAAGTGACCACTCCCTCCCCAGCACAGATGGCTCATCAGGATCTGCAGGCTACATCCCAGCGCCCTTTGTGTCACTGACAAGAGAGAGGTGTAAACAGCCCAACTGTCAAACTAACCCAGACAGGGAATCCACAAACAGGCAAAGTCACAAAAATGGTTCAAGCAAGAAAATGCCCACTTTTTAAAAGCAGCATTTTCAAACTGACAATCTTAAAGCCAACTTTACTAAAAGATGTATTTTTACATTGTGAGTTCAGTGGTCCCAAACTCCACATGTCTATCTGCTACCAAAGGTAATCTATGCTTTAATCATGTTTAAAGGCAGCCCCCAGCCTATGAGAGAGACAGGCCTTGCAACAGTGAAAAACAAATTTGGCAGTATTTCACTGTCAGGACATATAAAACACATTACTATGGCCCTCATTACAACATTGGCGGTAATTCCCGCTTACTGCCGTGCAGAAGACCACCAACACAACTCTGCGGCGGTGGAATTCCGCTACAGCTATTATGACCCACACCTCAGAATCCGCCAAAATCCAGACACCCACACAAGTCCGCCACACCAAAGGTCAGTGATAAACTGGCAAAAACAAAACCGACTCCGTCACGGCAACAGGAATTCCCCCACACTATCACGACCCATGAATCCACGCGGCGGGCTTTCAACCGCGGTATTCCATTGGCGGTACACATCGCAGTACTCAAAATACACACACATATACAAAACACAACCACATTGGACAAATCGAAATACACACTCCTGATACACATACACACACCACTCCCACACACCCAATCCAATATGAAACACACACCCACATCACCCACATACCCTTACGACCAGAATTGTGATAGAAGGCCAGAGAGAGACACCACCAGAAACAACACTAGCATCCACAGGCACACAACATCATCACTCACACAACATCCACACACCTCAGACAACACACACAAACACATCCCCTCACACATCACAACACACACCACATCACCCACACCACATCATGGCACCACAACGATACCCCAGGTTCTCTGAGGAGGAGCTCAGGGTCATGGTGGAGGAAATCGGCCAGGTAGAGCCACAGCTATTCAGATCACAGGTACAGCACACCTCCATTGCTGGGAAGATGGAGATATGACGCAGAATCGGGTCAACGTAGTGGGACACCACCCAAGAACGTGGGATTATATCAGGAAGAGGTGGAACGACCTACGGGGGGAGGTGCGTTCCGTGGTCTCCAGACACCAGATTGCAGTACTGTCAACACCAGAGCAGTACGCGCTCTATTGGCAACAAAAATGCAAAAACCCAGCACTCTCAAAAAAACGTAATTTATGCATTGTGCTGATATGTTGTGGTTTAACCTTTTTCATTGCAGAGTTCAATCCTGAAAACTTATTTTTAATATGCTTACAAATACTGTTCCTTTGCTATGTATTGCTGCAGGTTTTCAGAGTGTGTTAGGGTGTGGCCTCTTTCCAGGGCCTTCCAGAGACTTTCCCTGTAACATGCCTGGGCATGGTTCTGGGCTGGGCCAAGACTCTATAAAAGAGAGCCAGACCAACTCCCAGTGCTCACTATTCAGAGGTCCCGGTGCAGAGCAGCAGCTTCTTCCTTAGCTCCTGTCCCGGCAGCCTATTTGGATCTTCCAGTCTTCTGCCCTTCATCCTTCATTGGTGATCATTGTTCCAGGTGGTAAGACGGTGGTTGGACTGTTCGGACACCATTATTGAGAATTTTCATATTCTTGGTTTAATTCTTAAATGAGTAACAGATTACTTGCGCGCTACCATTTCTTGACATTTATATGGTAGTTTACAAATAGGCAAGATGCGTGATTTGTTTCATGAAGGTTTGACTTTGTTATTCATTGCGTGCTACCATTTCTTGACATTGGCATGGTGGCTTAAGAATAGGCAAGATGCGCAATTTGTTTTATGGTGTTTAAACTTTGTTGTTCATTGCGCGCTACTATTTCTTGACATTTACATGATGTTTTACGAATTGGCAAGACGCGCAACTCGTTTCATGAGGATTTAACTTTGTTGTTCATTGCGCGCTACCATTTCTTGACATTTACATGGTGGCTTAAGAATCGGCAAAAGAAGCGCGATTCGTTTCATTGTGCTTTGATCTTGTTATTTATCGTGAGCTGTTATTTCTTGACATTTACATCATGTTTTACGAATCAGCAGGATGCGCGATTCGATTGATGATGATTTGACTTTGATATTCATTGCGTGCTACCATTTCTTGGTATTTTATATGGTGACACTCGAATCGGCAAGACGCACGATTCTCTCCTCGAGTTTATTTCATGTTGTTTATTGTATGCCACTTTTCTAAGATATTTATTATGTAATATTCGAGTTGACAAGTTATGTGATTTGTTTCCTGAATCCATATTGTGTTATTCATCGTGCACAATACTTTTATTGTATTTACTATATATATATATATATATATATATATATATATATATATACATATATATATATATTTGCACTATGTGCAATTTGTGTTGAAACATTTTAAGAGTACACAGAAGGCCAGAGTTTCTAGATGCAATATTGTATGGTTCTAGTATACATTCTCAAATCAGGATTTATATGACTGGTTTAAAATTTAGTCAGAATGTTTTTTCTGATTCTCATGTAAAGGAAAGTACTTGAATAAGAAAGTCTTCATTTAATTCATCTTGATTCCCCTACAGGTATCCGGCCATCTTGAAACTTGGTCATTTTAAACATAACTCTTAGATTGTTCATGTTTTCAGGAGCTGTTCAGTGGTGGACGTGTTGGGAACGTGCACAGACCCCGAGGATCTGGTGACTCTGACAAGTACAGAGGACTGGCGGTGGACCCACAACTAACAACATGGGAGGAGCAAGTCTTGGCAATACTGCATCCTGAGGGCCTCACAGGAGTAGCAGGAGGAATGGACTCTGGTAAGTCAAAACTTAACTATTATATCCCCCACCCTACCTGCATGCAATCTCATACCCCCACCCCCATCCCTCCAACACCTCACATATGTCCCCCTATCACAACCCACACATCCCAACACCAAGCCCTGCATGCAACACCAAAGCATGGACACCCATCAACAAAGCATGTGCACAGCAGATATACATACAGACCCCAAACCAAATATCACACAAGGACCCAGACAAGAATGCAAGCACTGGAGTACAGGGTCACTCACCCATTGCACAAGATGGCACACACAGATGCAATAATCATGCCTTTACACCCCTGCAGGAACCCTACCCTACGTCACCGGACAGGAGGTTCCAGACATGTCCAGTCCCCCCACAGAAGAGGCCCACAGTGATGACAGCAGCTCTGCACAACTGGATCAAGATGACCAGCCCAGCCCACCTGGGACCTCGGGACAGTCGGTTCCCCTGACACTGGCACAAGCCACCACAGAGCATCCCCCCACAGGAAACACCAGCACAGCACCTACCCAGCGGGCCCATCCCTCTGTCCCCAGGACACGTCAAGCAGCAGTGTGTCCACCACTACAGGGAACCAGGCAAACCCACCACCCCAAGAAAATCAGGGACCTGGGGGCAGTGGCAGTGGGCACACCGTTCAGGGGACAGAGGAACAGGAAAACAGGGAAACTGGGAGGACTGCTGTGCAACAGGGGGAGGACAGGCCCAGGGAATCCACTTTCCACAAGGCCCTCTCCAACATCATGGGAGCGTACCATCATTCCCAGGTGACGATGGCAACGGTACTGGCCAACTTTCAGGAGACACTGCGGCTGCAGGAGGAACAATATCTGGGGATCAGGGAGGAACTCAAGTCCATCAACACCACCCTCGTCACCATTGTAGGGGTGATGCAGGACCTTGTCAACACCAGGAGGGACACTGTGGCACAACAAGGGGCCCCTGACACTAGCCTGGATGATGAACAGCCCACCACCTCTGGCAGCGCTAGTGGACAGGAGGCACCGCCACAGGACCACAACACCAGCACCCCACACCCTGCAGATGGAGAGCCACCCCGCAAATGGTCCCTGAGATCCAGGAACAAGACAGAGAACATTGCCAAGACCCCTGCCAGGAAATGAGACCCTCCTGAATGTCATCCTTCTGTCCCACTTTGTCACCCAGTACATCCTTCAACTGCCCTTGCTCCACTTCCTATGCCCCTTTGGACAATGCACCTGAGAAACAAATAGACTGGACTCTGCCATGGACAGTCCTCCACCATCACCCCTGACCTCCACTTATTTGCACAAAAATGAACACACATCAATCACAAAACAATCTGGAGTCAGTCTGTGCTTTCACAAATCTGTAATTGCAATAACTATGGAATATAGCAATGTCAATGTAAATGTCAACATACCGATGTAACACAGCTCTAGTCCATGAGGAAATATAGCAGAGGTCACAAAGTGGGACCCACATCTGTTAAATGGAAAGGCAAAGTGACAAGTCAGGGTCCATACACTGGGTTAAAATGACAGACATGATAGGTCAAACAATAGTATGAGATGTGGGAGGCAGTGATATCTTCTTACCTGTGACTCACTGGAAGTATTGCTGGATAACATTGTTTCTGTTGTCGATATCCTCTTCTTCTGCCTCCTCTTCTTCACTGTCCACAGGCTCCACAGCTGCCAAAAGACCTCCAGCTGGCCCATCCTCCTTCAGAAAAGGCATTTGTCATCACAAAGCCAGGTTGTGCAGCATACACCTGTCATATGGAGGCACCGGAACCTGGCCTTCAGGAGGCCGAAGGTTCTTTCTATAATCCTCCTAGTTCGCCCATGTGCCTCATTGTAGCGTTCCTCTACCCTGGTCCTGGGATTTATCACTGGGGTCAGTAGCCATGACAGGTTGGGGTAACCAGAGTCACCTGAAAATATTGAGGGGCAACTGTTAGACACACACTAACCCGTAGGGACAACCCCAGACCCAAACAACTATTCACAGGGTATAGGGTCCTTGTCCACACCTATTAGCCACACACGGTGCCTCTGGAGATGACCCATCACATAACGGATGCTGCTATTCCTCAGAATGTAAGCGTCATGCACTGAGCCAGGAAACTTGGCATTTACATGGGAGATGTACTTGTCGGCCAAATACACCATTTGCACATTCATTGAATGGTAGCTCTTCCGATTTCTGTACACCTGTTCACTCCTGCGGGGGGTACCAAGGCCACATGTGTCCCATCAATGGCATCTATGATGTTGGGGATATGTCCCAGGGCATAGAAGTCACCTTTCACTGTAGGCAAATCCTCCACCTGAGGGAAAACGATGTAGCTCCGCATGTGTTTCAGCAGGGCAGACAACACTCTGGACAACACGTTAGAGAACATTGGCTGGGACATCCCTGATGCCATGGCCACTGTTGTTTGAAAAGACCCACTTGCCAGGAAATGGAGTTCTGACAGGACCTGCACTAGAGGGATTATCCCTGTGGGATGGCGGATAGCTGACATCAGGTCTGGCTCCAACTGGGCACACAGTTCATGGATTGTTGCACGATCAAGTCTGTAGGTGACTATTGCGTGCCTCTCTTCCATTGTCGACAGGTCCACCAGCAGTCTGTACACCGGAAGATGCTGCCATCTCATCACCTGTCCCAGCGGGCGTGCCCTATGGACGAGAACAGCAAGCAGAGAGTCAGCCAACACTGAGGTATTACAAAAAGCCACTAGCACACATTTATTAATCCGCAATGTGCCTGTTACTGTCTGTATGCAAGGCCTAGATAGGTGTGACGCAGTTATTATTAATGCCATGTGGCACCCTGAAATAGCGGCTGCCTGACCTGTAAGGTGGGACAAGGGGATATGAGGTAACTGCGCTGGCGTTCATCACCGTCGAGGTAGGGGGTCAGAGGCCGTGGCGCAATTCTGCATTGGTTAACATTGGACCAAATGGGTCCCAGGAGCCAATGACGATATACGCCGGCGGTACGCACCGCCGCCGATGTGACTGCCATTTTCTGTCTGTTCACTCACTTGATACCTGACCTTCGACAGGAGAGGACCTACACTGCAAGTGCTGCTGTGACCTGGTACTGGAAGCGACGATGGATCATGTGTCTGGTGAAGGGCCACTGCCTTCACTCCGGAGGAGTTGGAGAAGTTAGTGGATGGGGTCCTCCCCCAATACACGCTACTCTTTGGTCCTCCAGACAAACAGGTGAGTACACTGTGAGCATGCTGCATGGGCAATGCCTGCTTGGAGTGGTGTGGCTGGAAGATACATGGGGGGGACTGAGGCCTGTATGAGCGGACGGTGAGTGTATGTGCGTCAGGGCAAGGGTGGGAATGTGGGCCAATGAATATGACGGTCCAGACGGGTAAAAATTATCCTTTTCCCCTGTACTATTCCTATAGGTCAGCGCCCACCAGAAGAAGGATATTTGGCGTGCCATCGCCAAGGACGTCTGGACTCTAGGGGTCCACCACAGACGGAGCACCCACTGCCGGAAAAAGTGGGAGGACATTTGCCGCTGGAGCAACAAGACGGTGGAGGCCCAGCTGGGGATGGCCTCCCAACGTGGGAGGGGTGCCCGTCGCACCATGGCCCCCCTGATGTTCCAGATCCTGGCGGTGGCATATTTTCGGAGTTGGATGGGTGCTTGAGGGCATCACAGCAGCCATAAGGGGGTGAGGACAGTCACAATCATCTGACTCTGCGAGCATTACAAGGTGTCTGGGTAGGGGAGGTGGGCAGTGGGGTCCCCTAGGCCAGGGCGAGCTTGGTAGGCAAGGTCCCTTGTGAGGCAGGCTCAGTGGCACCCCAACCCCACTAGTGGTTAGTGCCATCTACACCTAGTCAAGCTCCTGTGACTTCCATGTGTGCAGCAATCGGGCATAGGCCTTGTACCCCATGGCCCTGTGAATAATCTAGGAACTATGAGTGCATGGCGTAGTGCAGAGGTCTGCTGTGTCTGTAGTGTCCACCAACGGTAGTGGTGTTGCATGCATTGAACATGTCTTTCTCCTGTCTTTCCCCCCCCTTTTTGTGGTCTCCCTGTTCTTGTGTGCAATAGCATCACCAGGCGGAGGAGCAGTGGCACCGGAGCAGGAGGGAGCTGCATCCCACTTGGCCCTGGAGGGCGAAACAACGGAGTCTGAAGCCATCAGTGGGAAGGAGGGCGAGGGGAGCTCCACGGAGGGGACAGGAGCAGAGACCAGTGACAGTGACTCCTCCTCTGATGGGAGCTCCCTTGCGGTGGCGGGCCCCACACATCAACAGGTACAGCCGCCACCCCCCTACCAGCACCACCCTCCCAGCAGCCCCTCAGCGTGTGTCCCGTGCCCGCTCAGCCAGGAGGGTGAGCATCTCCTTCACCCCAGGCACCTTAGGCCGTGCCTCAGTCAGCCCTGCTGCCCCAGTGAGGAGGCTATTGACCTCCTGAGATCCCTTACTGTTGGGCAGTCTACCATTCTGAATGCCATCCAGGGTGTTGAGAGGCATTTGCAACAAACAAATGCATACCTGGAGAGCATTCATTCTGGCCAAGCAGCCCAACAGAGAGCATTTCAGGCTCTGGCCTCAGCACTGATGACAGCCATTGTCCCTGTGTCCAGCCTCCCCCCTCCAACTTCCTCCACCCAGACCCAATCCCCTGTACCTCTGCCTATCCCAAGCACACCATCAGACCAGCATGCACACACATCAACACACAAGGGTGACTCAGGCAAACAGAAGCACCACACATCCCACAGGCACTCACACAAGCATCATACCCATACAGACATGCCAACATCCACTGCCTCCACTGTGTCCCCCTCCTCCACATCTCCCTCCTCCCTCCCAGTCTCGTCTACACTCACACCTGCATGCACTACATCTTCAGCCACTACCTCCATCACCAGCATGACCATCACCACACACAGCTCACGTGCACTCACCACCCCCACTACCATTCACACATCCCCTGAGCCCTCTCCCAGTGTGTCTGTGAGCCCTCCTCCCAAAGTACACAAACGCAGGCACATACCCACCCAACAGCCATCCACCTCACAACAGTCTCCAGCCCATGCACCTTCACCCAAATTCACCAGACGTACACCTCCTACAACCACTACCTCTACATCCACTCCCAAAACCCATCCATCTACCCGTCCCAGTGTGTCTAAAAAAAAAATCCTGGCTAATATTGAGCTTTTCCCTACACCTCCCCCGTCCGTCCCCTATGGCCAGGCTTTCAAGGTCCCAACCCAGCATCTCAGTCACCACATCCGCAGGCACAGTGGTGCCAGCAACTGCAGGCTATTGGAGTTGCGCCAACAATCAGGGCTGCCAGTGTGCCACAGAGTGAGGGCAAGGACATTCCGCCACCTGCAAAACTAAAAAAGTTGCCCACATCCCAGAGGGAGAAGCAGAAAACACCTTCCACCGAGGGCTCAGGGAAAACGAAAGGCGATAATGGCAAGACAGCTGCGCCACCATCCAGGGTGGGGAAGGGCCAGAAACTGGCATGGTGGCACCGACTGAGGGACTAGTGTCACACCTTCTGTCCACGTCGACGCCAACCTGTACGGCGGAGAAGACCGCCACCTGCACCGCCACAGAGCCAACCGCCAGCACCGCTGTCATTGAGCCTGCCGCCAGCACCACTGTCATTGAGTCTGCCACCAGCACTGCCACCACAGAGCCCGCCGCCAGCACTGCCGCCACGGAGCCCACAGCCAGCACCACTGCCACAGAGCCCGCCACCAGTACCACCGCCACAGAGCCCACCTCTAGCACTGCTGCCACAGAGCCCGCAGCCAGCACCGCTGCCACAGAGCCCCCCACCAGCACTTCGGCCACAGAGCCCACCCCCAGCACCCCTGCCAAAGAGCCCGCTGCCAGCACCATTGCCACAGAGCCCGCAGCCAGCACCGCTGCCACAGAGCCCGCAGCCAGCACCACTGCCACAGAGCCCGCCGCCAGCACTGCCGCAACTGACACCTCCGCAAGCACCGCCAGCAGCCCCGCGACATCCTGAGCCAGTGGCACCACCACAGACATGGCTGCCATCCCCAGTGGTCATTCGTCCGATGAAGCAATGTGGGCACAAAGCCCCCTCCTGAACCAGTGGAGAGATACATTCACTACCTCAGTCCTTGGTAGGATGAAGCACTCTGGGCACAAAGCCCCCTCCAGAACCAGTGGAGTATCACATCCACTACCTCTGTCCTTGGCAGGATGAAGCACTCTGGGCACAAAGCCCCCTCCAGAACCAGTGGAGAGATACATCCACTACCTCAGTCCTTGGCAGGATGAAGCACTCTGGGCACAAAGCTCCCTCCAGAACCAGTGGAGTAACACATCCACTACCTCAGTCCTTGGCAGGATGAAGCACTCTGGGCAAAAAGCCCCCTCCAGAACCAGTGGAGAGATACATCCACTACCTCAGTCCTTGGCAGGATGAAGCACTCTGGGCACAAATCCCCCTCCAGAACCAGTGGAGAAAGTCATCCACTTGTGATACTGTGGCTTTGCACTCCCCAGGATAAAGCAGTGGGCAAACCACCCACTGGAGAGACTTGAGAGACTGTGGCTTTGCACTCCCCAGGATAATGCAGTGGGCAACCCACCCACTGGAGAGACTTGAGAAACTGTGGCTTTGCACTCCCCAGGATAAAGCAGTGGGCAACCCACCCACTGGAGAGACTTGAGAGACTGTGGCTTTGCACTCCCCAGGATACATCAATGGGCATGGAGCCCCCTCATGGAGCAGTGGCGTCGTGCGTTCATCAGGCTGAGGTCCCCCCCTCCGGCAGCCCCTGAGGTGCCTGTTTATTTTCCATCTGATGCCCCTCCAGTGTTCTCTCCATTTGGAGTCAGGTATTAAGTGTGGGCCTCGCCCATGCATTTTTGGCCCAGTGGTCCACGGACAATGATTGGTGCACTATCCGGACTTGTGTAGTTGGTGTACATACTTGTATATACTGTATTTAGAGTTTTGACTACTGGATTTTTATTGATTACAATCGTTCAAATCAATTCCTTTTGTCCTTGCATTATTGAAGAGGGGTGGGGGGTCTATATGTAATGTTGCAGCATCTATTTGTGTGTATGGTGTTGTGGGTGAGGGTGGGGGGGTGTTGCATGTTGCGTGTGTGTGTCACTCTCTTTTCCCTCCTCCCCTCCCCTGTGTTGTAGGTGCAGTACTCACCGTGGTTGTCGTCGCCGCCGTCTCTGGAGCTCATGAAAGAGGAGCAGGAAGACGATTGCTGGTAGGGTCTGCAGTTCTGGCTCCATGGTGTCCTGGTTTCTCATGGGGTGTGGAGAGGTGAGTGATTTCCCCTTCTGTGTACTGTTTCCGCCGTGTTTTTGATAGCGTTGGTTCTGCCCTGAAAAGGTGGCAGATTGGCATCTTGTGATAGGGTGGGCGGTACATTGTCTTCTGCCTGTCTGTTGGTGGTTACCGCTGCGCTGTTTGTTTGTACCGCCGTGGCGATTGGAGTGTTAAAGTGGCTGTCTATGTTGGCAGTTTCCGCCGTGGTCGCAATCCCATTTTTTTTCCCGCCGGCCTGTTGGCCGTATTACCGCCGCTTTAACACCGACCGCCAGGGTTGTAATGAGGGCCTATATGTCCTACCTTAACCATACACTGCACCCCGCCCATGGGGCTACCTAGGGCGTACCTTAGGGGTTTCTCTCATGTAGGAAAAGGGAAGGGTTAGGCCTGGCAAGGTAAAACTGCACACACTGCTGTGGCAGGTCTGAGACATGAATACATGGCTACTTATGTGAGTGGCACAACCAGTGCTGCAGGCCCACTAGTAGCATTTGATTTACAGGCCCTGGGCACCTCTAGTGCACTTTACTAGGGACTTAGTAGTAAATCAAATAGGCCAAACATAGATAAACCAATCAAAAGTACAATTTACACTGAGAGCATGTGCACTTTAGCACTGGTTAGCAGTTGTAAAGTGTTCAGAGTCCTAAAGCCAACAAACACAGGTCAGGGAAAGTAGGAGGAAGGAGGCAAAAAATTTGGGGATGACCCTGCAAAAAGGGCCAGGTCCAATAAGTGGGTATTGCATTGGATTTGTGTGCATGTTGTGGTTGCAAACCTGCTAATCGGTCTAATATCATGGCAGTATTCAACCTATACTTCTCATAAATCTCCTCTGTTTGGTCAAACAAAGTAATGAGCACTCTGCATTCCTGTCTCCTCCTCCCTCTCCTCAACCCTGCCAGGATCCTCATCCTCCTCACCATGACGTAGAGTGCAGCGATTGTTGAAAAGGGCTGATGCAATGAGGGCCTCTTTTTATTGGCTGTACCTGTTTTCTACCTGATTTGAGTTGGTGGTAAATTGCACATGCAGAATACCTGTTTTATATGCAATTACAATTTGTGAATGTTTCATACATTGTTTTTGCAATTACCTATTTTCGATTCACAATTTGTGAATGGCAAAGTTGAGCTACAATTTTAGGGAATCACTATTGTTGTGATTCCTTCAATTGCACTGCAAATGCCTTTCATAAATTCTGAAAGGCTATTTTATATTCGCTGTTAGAAATGGGGTCTTTGGTTGACAGTCAGGTTACCATCTGTTCAAGCAAGGACCCTCACTCTAGTCAGGGTAAAAGAAAATCACCCTCAGCTAACCCCTGCTTACCCCCTTGGTAGCTTTGCAGAGCAGTAGGCTTAACTTCAGAGTGCTAGGTGTAATGTATTTGTATCAAGACACACAGTAACTCAATGGAAACCCTACAAAATGACACAACACAGGTTTAGAAAAATAGGAAATATTTATCTAAACAAAACAAGACCAAAACGACAAAAATCCACAATGCACAAGTCAAGTTATTAATAAAAATGTAAAAAGAGTCTTTACGTAGTTTCAAACACACACTAACGCTGTTAGCGTGAAAAAGTACCTTGGGTGCGTCAAAAATATCCCCGCAAGGGAGAGTGCGCGTCAAAAAGGGCTTGCAATGCGTTATTTCCACTCACGAGCAGGACCTTGCGTTGTTTCTCCTTTTGCAGGGTCGCATCATTTCTTCTCTACGCAGGAGAGCGATGCGTCGATCCGGTCAGCACTCTCGGGTCGGGGCAGGCCTTGCATTGTTTTCCATGCCCAGCAGTACTTGAGTCGGAAATCCAGCAGCATGATGATACGAAAACCCTGCATTGCGGTTTGTGATCTCCCAGCCTCCGTCAGCGATGCTGCGCGTCGTTTCTCCTGCTCCGTGTGTCGACTCTTCAGTTGTGTTTCCTGCGAGCGTCGATTCTCAGCTTCAGAGCCAGTGGCGCATCGTTTCTTCAGCCGCAGATCGGAGTTGCGTCGATCTTTTCTCTGCACAGCGCTCTGTGCGTGGATTTCCTTGTCTTTAGGCTGCCAGCTTCTCCTTTTAGGGTCCCAGGAACTGGATGGGCACAACAGGTCACAGTAGGAGTCTCTCCAGAGACTCCATGTGCTGGCAGAGAGAAGTCTTTGCTATCCCTGAGACTTCAAACAACAGGAGGCAAGCTCTAAATCAAGCCCTTGGAGATTTCTTCTCAAGATGGAAGGCACACAAAGTCCAGTCTTTGCCGTCTTACTCTGGCAGAAGCAGTAACTGCAGGATAGCTCCAAAAAGCACAGTCACAGGCAAGGCAGCTCTTCTTCCTCAGTTCTTCAGCTCTTCTCCTGGCAGAGGTTCCTCATGTTTCCAGAAGTGTTTCTAAAGTCTGTGGTTTTGGGTGCAAGTCTTATACCCAATTTCTCCTTTGAAGTAGTCCTACTTCAAAGTAAAGTCTCTTTTGAATGTGAAATCCTGCCTTGCAGAGACCAGGCCCCAGACACCCAGCAGGGGGTTGGAGACTACATTGTGTGAGGACAGGCACAGCCCCTTCAGGGGTAAATGACCACTCCTCCCCTCCCTCCTAAACAGATGGCCAATCAGGATATGCAGGCTACACCCCAGCTCTTTTTGTGTCACTGTCTGGTGTGAGGTGCAACCAGTCCAACTGTCAAACCGACCCAGACAGCGAATCCACAAACAGGCAGAGTCACAGAAATGGTATAAGCAAGAAAATGCTCACTTTCTAAAAGTGGCATTTCCAAACGCACAATCTCAAAATCAACTTTACTAAAAGATGTATTTTTAAATTGAGAGCTCAGAGACCCCAAACTCCACAGGGCCATCCGCTCCCATAGGGAATCTACACTTTAATCAGATTTAAAGGTAGCCCCCATGTTGGAGGGACAGGCCTTGCAACAGTGAAAAACAAATTTACCAATATTTCACTGTCAGAACATATTAAAAAACATTACTATATGTCCGACCTTAACCATATACTGTACCCTGCCCCTGGGGCTACCTAGGGCCTACCTAGGGGTGCCTTACATGTCAGAAAAGGGAAGGTTTAGGCCTGGCAAGTGGGTACACTTGCCAAGTCAAATTTACAGTTAAAACTGCACACACAGACACTGCAGTGGCAGGTCTGAGACATGATTACAGAGCTACTTATGTGGGTGGCACAAGCAGTGCTGCAGGCCCACGAGTAGCATTTGATTTACAGGCCCTGGCACCTCTAGTGCACTTTACTAAGGACTTACTAGTAAATCAAATATGCCAATCATGGATAAACCAATTACATACACATTTTGTAAAGGAGCACTTGCACTTTAGCACTGGTTAGCAGTTGTAAAGTGCCCAGAGTAACAAAAACAGCAAAATCAGATCCCAGCACACATCAACAACCTGTGAAACAGAGGCAAAAAGTTCAGGGAGACCACGCCAAGGATGAAAAAGTCTAACATTCACAAATCGTGGAACTTTGTGATTTGCATTGTTTGCAAATGGAATATACTTTCATACATCTGTCCCTTGGTGTCTTTATTATTATTTCACTTTTCTCTTTCACTTTCAGTTGTTAATTCATTATATCCAATATGGGATTTTTCATTGGTGCTTAAGGCTTTAGCTTCTCATCCAATTGAGCCTTCATCAATCATGGATATGCAATTCTTACATACATTAAAAGACGTATTTTTGGTGGCTATAACATCTGCCAGAAGAATTGGTGCGCTTGGTGCCCTTATGGCAAAAGAACCCTATCTCTCATTAATTGAGGATGGGGTGGTGACCATAATGGATTCTTACTTTGTGCCAAAGGTCTCATCCTTGTTTCACAGAAAATACAAAATAGTCCCCACTCCAGCTCTAGGGGACTTATCGGATCCTTCCATTGAGGTACAGTGGCATCAATTAGATGTGAAAAGAGCCTTACAGATTTATTTGGAAAGGTCTAAGAGCCCTATTATGAGTTTGCCAGTCTGAGGACCCCCAAACATGTGGTGGTGGTCGAACTGACAGGGGACCGCCACACCACCAGGATCATAGATCCCGATGGGGTGGAGGAATTCGGAATCATGGTCAGCCACAGTGGCGCTGAGCCAAGAGCAACCATGCTTATCACAAGTACTCCTTCTAACAGACTTTTCATAGCGGGGTCCCCACCATAAAATGCCTTGCAGAAAGGCAGTGCTGGGGGCCACAGAGGGGCCCCTGTACTGCCCATGCCATTGGCAGGGCTGCGGCGCCCCTGCCAGCACCCTTGGAATGCGCACTGTCTGCACTGTAAACAGTGCATTTTGAATGTCTGTTGTGCGACAGCATTGGCTGTGGTACTGTTTCCACCAGACTGACTGGCAGAAATGTTGTAATACGATGTTTCCACTGATCAGCCCATAGGAACCATCATAATATGACTAGGGGAGGCCGCCAGCATGACAACAACGTCCTCCCCACGCCATTGGCAGTCGGCTCGTCAGACTGCCAAAGTCGTAATGAGGCTCTAAGTCTTTTTGGAAGTCAGACTCTTTAGTTCTATCGGTCAGGGTTGAAAAAGGTTTGGTAGTCTCCATTAGCAGGTCGATAAAGCAGACAATTTGCCTGGCCTATTCCTTGTCTGGAGCCCCTCCCCCGGATTGTGGACAGGATCAATCTAGTAAAGGGGTATCAGTTTCTTAGGCCGAACTGGGGGTATAAGGGTGGAGTGTCAATTTCTGGGATTTCCAGAGATGTCACTTGGGTGACCCACAATACTTTTATTAAGCTTTATCGTCTTCAAAATGTTTTGAATAATGAACAAAATGTTTGTGTTGGTGTGTTGAATGCTGTTTTGACTCATAAAGGGTGATGTTCCAGAAGAAAGCAGTATGTGATGTTGTATAAAAGTGGTTTTGGATTGGTTTCATCAGCACATGAAGGTCATATTAAATTGCTTTAGTATTCCTCAAAAGTAATAACGAGGACAAGAATTTGTGAGGCTAATGTTCTACTTACTAGTAATCTTTATTACATTTCTCCTAGTCCTGATTGTCCTCGTCCCATTCATTATGCCTCTCCCTCTCAGATTATTGGCCTTCCTATTGTGTTGAATAGGTTTGGTAGTTCAGGGGGCATGCTGAGTATAGATAGCTCCTATAGACTACCGTAATAGAGGGAGCAGAAATTCATACTGGCTTTCCTGCTCCTTTTTATCTCTCCGTGGACTTCACCTCAAGTAGTAAATGGGATTGGACAATAAAGGCTATTACTGATGAAGATTAACGGTAAGGAATTGGAATCTCTCCTTTTAGTTCACACCACTATGTTAGAGCAATTTAAAAAAATCACAGTTCTTAGTCATGTTACAAATTATGCAAAGTAATGAAACAACCAGCGTCTTTTCATTAAATGTTTTCCTACTTAGACGTAAACTGTAAAACAATGTCTCCTGAAAATAAATGTTATTTCTTTTACCAAAATAAAAATGATGTTCTTGAGCTTTAAAAATGTTCTGCCAGGAATGCAGATTTCAAACTAGGGATCTCATTTGCAATATTTTGGCACAGGGTAGCGCCGCAAGATTTCTGAATGCACTGCCCTGTGTCAAGACAAAAGGGCGGGAATGCACTGAATCTACAAGATCCGGTGCAATCCTGTCCTTTTCCCCTGTGCTGGTGCACAAATTGCTGCCATGAAACATTACAACCACCCTTGCACCATGATGCAAGGGTGCCTGCATTGCGGGGGTGATTGTTTTTGTCCAGGAAGGGACACCTTACTGTACAAGTACAATCCTGTGACGCATTTTCTCTTTCTATGTATACTGCAAAATACAGCACACATTGAAAGAGGAAAGAACAGGGAGAAATAAAGATATTTCTCCCCATCACTCTGCCTTTACGGCACCCCTAGGGTGGCGTAGGCTTTCGAAGCTTTCCCAGATTTATAAAACATTGTAAATCTGGGAATGCATCAAAATTCATGGGTATTGCATTGTAACACCCACTGCAACACCCATGGAACACCTCTTTGATGCAAAGTAAGGCAATGCAGTGACTTACACAGCATTGCCTTACTCCATATCTACAAGAAGAGAAAAGCCATGCAAAGTGGCCTGCAGCCTGTGCCACAGGTGTGTCACAAAAAGTGATGCACCAGCGGCGCAAGCCACTTGTAAATGAGCCCCTAGTTTTCTTGTACTCAAGGGTTCATAAGTTTAATGAGGTGTTTTACTGAGGTTCAGTTTCATCCACCGTTGCTTTAATTTCAAATTTCAGGCACTTTCTTTGAGAAGTCCACTGACGGCATCAGGAACTCCAGCAGACTCCTATGATATTTAACAGACTTGCCATCATAAAAGTATCATAAAAAAGAGCAAGACGTGCTTCCTGAACAAAAACTTGAGACAAAACACTTTTTGCCAAAAGGGTGTAACTTAATTAGACCGTTATGTTAAAAAATAGCCACAAAAATGTAGTGAATCTCGCAAGATCTCACGGTTCCTTGTTCTTGAAAGATTACTCGCAGGTTCTCTGCTGTACAGAAAAATCATGCTGGGAATCAAAATTAAGGTAAACTGAGCTACTAACTGGTAAAGGTTATTACTTTGGAAAACTCAATAAAAGTCAGAGCTCTAACCTAACTGGACACTAAGGGACACATTCTGGACAACTGCATGATTTGATGCTGAATTTACAACAGGCTACCAACCCTAGCTGTGCTGGGAAATCAGCAATACATAGCACCAGCTTGGTCATTGGACCAGACCAAGGCTAATATTTTTAGCTCCAATTAATAAATTCAAATAGAATAAGGTGATAGATGGCATGCTTGAGTTAATCTCAGCCACTAGTAAATGCTCAGGACCGCAACCCAATCCATTGTTTTTTTGCCCACCAGGCCACCTCAGTTTTGACCCAGCTATATGTAAAGCTGTCTTGACCCTGCTCCTCATGAGAACAGTCCAACCTGAGCTGCCGGGCCAGGTCCTTCATTAACCAGATCACAAGCAACCTAGGTCCAGTTTCGCCCAAATTAGAGCTCTCCAGCCAGGCATAGCTTGATTCCAGTGGCACAGTGAGCCTGGGTCCCAGTGATTGCCAGTGCCTGAGATTAATTCAAGCATTCCATTCATCACCTTGTTCTTTCTGCATTTACCACCATTAGGTCCATATTTATACTTTTTTTGCGCCGCATTTGCGTCATTTTGTGACGCAGAAGCGATGCAAACTTACAAAATACAATTGCATTTTACAAGTTTGCACCACTTTTGCATCAAGCAATGACGAATGCGGCATAAAAAAAGTATAAATATGGGCCTTAGTGTGCTGGGTATGCCCATGCATGGATCCCAGGCTCACTGTGGTTCTGGAACCAAGCCATACCTCTCTCTAGAGCTCTAACTTTGGTGACACCTGTCATAGGTTGCTTATGTTCCAGTTCAGGGAGGACCTGGCATTGCAGTTCAGTCTGGACTGTTCCCAAAGAGAGCAAGGTCAAGACTAATTTGCAATGGCTAGGTCCAAACTGAGGTGGCATGGTGGGCAAACAAGAAAACGATGGATTGTGATTCAGTCCAAGTGATTGCCAGTGGCTGAGATTAATTCAAACATTCAATCCATTACCTTCTTCTTTTCCACTTAATAAATTGGCACGATATTTACCAGCTACTAGCCAGCTAAGCCCAGTGCAGGAATATCATGTTTAAGCAGATCCAGCCCATTGTATTCTGTATCAGTGAGCAGAGTTTCCTATGGGAGTTAAAATGAGAAATTCTACATCTTAACAATCCCATTAAGTACCCCCCACTTGATGGACTTGCATGAAACTCAAAATATCAGGAGTAATCTAAACTCGCCTGGTGTCTGCCAATGTCATGGGCACATTAAATAATTTTGCCCCTTTTTTAACATTGCCCCCGATCGATCTGCACAAATCTTGCAGTACCCATAGAATACTAAACTTCTTACTATATGCCAAATTTAATGGGGATTTGTCGGATCACACCAAAGTTATTAGCAAAAGAACTCATTTTTGATCACCCACCCCCATCAATTATGTGCCCTTGATGAATCTGCAAAGTTAAAAAGTACCAAAAGTACCTGAAACATTCTAAGCACCTCCCAAATTTAGGGCAAATGTGTCAAATAGTGCTGATGTCGCCGACAAATACACATTTCTAAAATGTAACCTTGTGATGCCCAGACAGTACTTTTTTTTTAAAGCCTAATTTCAAGAAAATTAATGAAGGGATTTAAACCAAAGAAAGTAAAGGCATTTCTTGTTAAACTTCTACAGATATGGCAAATGTGTTTATTCCTGTTCAGATGTATTTTTGCATTGAGTAGCAAATAATCTACTAAGGCTTCAAATAGGAAACATCACTATTGGGACCTACTCTTTTCAGGCCCAGTATTAATGGATTTGAATAACACTTGCCACAAGAAATCCAATCTAGATATGCATTCTTTTTGGAAACTTCTGTGCAGATTCATTAAATAGTGCTAAAGTTCTGATTTTGCCTTATTGCACATGTGTAAACCTTTGCAACCTGGGTTTAAATAGTTATTGTTAAAACCAAAACACATGAAAAATGGTACTGGAATAGACCATGTATGTAGATGTGCGGAGTATAATATGCTTTAAATTAGCATTGGTCATGAAGGGGCACCATGATCCTCTTGAGGCTTTGTCTTTTGTGAATCCTGGGTCATTTCCGACACTTAGCAAGAGAAATAGTACATTAATTTGCACATCTGTAGTAACCATGTAGAGGAAAGTACCCTCTTTTTGCCAAAGTTACCTCCATGTTCTGCCTGATGTCTGTGTGCTTGACTGTGTTCATTGGAATCCTGCTAACCAGGACCCCAGTAAATGTGCTCTCTCTCCTCTAAATGTTGTTGTTACATATGGGTAACCCAGTATTTCACCCACAATTGACAATTGACATACTTGTGCCCCCTAATAAGTCCCTTGCATATGGTACCTAGGCACCCAGGGCATTGGGTTTCCAGGGGATCCCTATGGGTTGCAGTATATCTTTTGCCACCCATAGGGAGCCCATGCAAAGGCTTCTGCAGGACTGCCATTGCAGCCTGTGTGAAAAGGTGCATGCACCCTTTCACTCCCATTTGCATTGCTCCAGGTCACTTACATGTCACCCCTATAGCAGGCCCTCCACCCCTGAGGGCAGGGAGCAGAATACCTGGTGCCCCCACGACCTCTAGGACCATTTTCCCAGACTTCATGAGTGTGGAGATGCCGTTTTACGCATGTACTAAACATAGGTCCCTACCCATGTCCAGCTACATAATGGTAACTCTGAAGATAGGCATGTTTGGTATCAAACATGCGGGAATCATACCCAAGGCTTTTGCAAGCATTGATTGTATGATTCCATGCACTCTTGGGGCCCCTTAGAGGACCCCCAGTATTGCAATTACAGCCTTCTGAGGTTTCCAGGCAGCCCAAGCTGCTGCCACCTCTCAGACACGTTTCTGCCCTACTGTTGCTTGAGCAACTCAAGCCCAGAAAGCAGAACAAAGGATTTCCTTTGGGAGAGGGGTGTTACACCCTCTCCCTTTGGAAATAGGTGTTACAGGCTTGGGAAGGGTAGCCTCCCCAAGTTACCGGAAATGCTTTGAGGGGCACATTTGGTGCTCTCCTTGCATTATCCAGTCTACACCGGTTCAGGGACCACCAGTCCCTGCTCTGACTTGAAACTGGACAAAGGAAAGGGGAGTAATCACTCCCATGTCATCATTACCCCAGGGGTGGTGCTCAGAGCTCCTCCAGAGGTTCCCTGGGTTTTGCCATTTTGGATTCCAAGTTAGCAGAGAACTCTGGGATCATCTGAGTGGCCAGTGCCAGCAGGTGACGCCAGAGCTTACCTGTTTAGCTGACCCCCCCTTTCAGGGCTATTTAGGGTCTCTCCTTGGGTGGTTCTTCAGATTCGGATTGCAGGACTCCAGTAGGAATCCTCTGCATCCTCCACTTTACCTTCTCACCGAAGAAACTGGACACTCCAGAAACTCTACAAACTGCAACAAAGAAGCAAATATGACTTCTGCAATATTGTGGCCCGTATTTATACTTTTTGACGCTAAACTGCGCTAACGCAGTTTAGCGTCAAAAAGTTTAGCGCCGGCTAACGCCATTCTGAAGCGCCATGCGGGCGCCGTATTTATTGAATGGCGTTAGCCGGCGCTAGCAGACCAGCGCTGCCTGGTGTGCGTGGAAAAAAACCACGTACACCAGGCAGCGCCGGCGTTGGGGAAAATGGCGTTAGGGCGTCTTAAAAATTGTGCAAGTCAGGTTGACGCTAAAAAATCGCCTCCACCCGATTTGCGCCATTTTTAACGACACCCAGACGCCATTTACATGACTCCTGTCTTAGTAAAGACAGGAGTCATGCCCCCTTGCCCAATGGCCATGCCCAGGGGACTTATGTCCCCTGGGCATGGTCATTGGGCATTGAGGCATGTAGGGGGGCACAAATCAGGCCCCCCAATGCCCCAAAAAAATATCAAAAAAAAAAAAAATTATACTTACCTGAACTTACCTGGATGTCCCGGGGATGGGTCCCTCCATCCTTGGGTGTCCTCCTGGGGTGGGCAAGGGTGGCAGGGGGGGTCCCTGGGGGCATGGGAGGGCAGCTGTGGGCTCATTTTGAGCCCACAGGTCCCTTAACGCCTGCCCTGACCCAGGCGTTAAAAAGAGGCGCAAATGCGGGGGTTTTTGCCCCGCCTACACCCGGGCGTGATTTTTGCCCGGGAGTATAAATACGACGCATTTGTGTCGCAGTCATTTTTTTGGACGGGAACGCCTACCTTGCATCTCATTAACGCAAGGAAGGCGTTCACGCAAAAAAATGACGCTCTTTCCTCATACTTTGGCGCTAGACGCGTCTAACGCCAAAGTATAAATATGGCGTTAGTTTTGCGCCGAATTTGCGTCGAAAAAAACGACTCTAATTCGGCGCAAACGGAGTATAAATATGCCCCTGTATCTTCAGCTCCTGCCAGCAACTGCATGAATCCTGCATCATGGGTGGTGGACTGAAATGGTCCCAATGATCCTGACATCCTACTGTCCAACTTTGGTGTAGGTAAAAGCTTGCCTCCCCGCACAAGACAGTACCCCCATGCACCGCGTGTTTTGCAGTTGCCAAGGCTGGTTGGCACCCTTCCATGAAGTTCTTTGTGCACCATGTGTTTTGCTGTTGCCAAGGCTTGTTGGCTTCCTTCCACATAGTTTGTCATGCACTGTGCAGCTCTGGCCCTGAACACTTTAACCTGCAACGCACATCTTCCTGAGTGGTTCTCCAGCAGCGTTGGAACCTTTGTCATAGTGCTGCATGGGCCTCCTTTTGCACCTTCTTTGTCCCTGTGCTGTGGGACTCCTATGCAAGCTGCCTGGTCTTCTGTCGGCTTTCTGAGTTGCTGAGAGCCCCCTCTGTCTGCCTCTTCTTGGTAGAGTCCACCAGGCCCCTCCTGGTCCCGGGCAGTGCCATTTTCCGCTAAACACGAGCTTTGCATGTGCCAAGGCTTGTTGGCGGACTCCAGCGATGCAAACCAGACTGCAATCTTCCATCCAGCATGGGATATCATCTTCACCAACCAGGAACCCGAATCCGTTGGGTGCAGAAATGACTGTTCTTCACCAGTGGTTCTTCTTTTGCACCTTCATCAGGGTTAGCAGGGGCTTCTGTTCCCCACGGACTCTTCTGTGCTTCTTGGACTTTGTCCCCTTCTTCCACAGATCTTCAGGTCCAGCAATCCACTGTTGGTTCATGCATAATCTTCTTTCTCGTGATTCTGTGTGTTGAAGGAAAGTTACTGTGTTTTATTCCTGCTTTACTGGGCTCTGGAGTGGGCTCTAATACTTACCTTTGGTGTTTTCTAATACTCCCAGTGCCCCTCTACACACTACACTTGCCTAAGTGGGAAACCAACATTCGCATTCCACTATCTTATTACATGGTTTGTGTTCCCGCTAGGCCCATTTCTAACTACTGTGACTTTCACTAATTCCACTGTTTTCTAACTGTTTTTACACCTGTTTCTGCATACTAGTGTATATAATTTGTGTATTACTTACCTCAAAAGTACCTTTGTTTTTGTGACACTAAGTATTTTCTTTCATGTGTGTGAGTACTGTGTGACTACAGTGGTATTACAAGAGCTTTGCATGTCTCCTAGGTAAGCCTTGGCTGCTCAGCCACAGCAGCCTCTAGAGAGCCTGGCTTCTAGACCCTGCCTACATTTCACTAATAAGGGATGACTGGATCTAGTATAAGGTGTAAGTACCATAGGTACCCACTACAAACCAGGCCAGCCTCCTACACCATATAATATGGTCCAGTAATGCCATGGAGGACAAAGGTAGCACCTCAAAGTGCCAAAATATGACCATATCACACATTTTAGCCATTATGTAAGATTTTTATCTTACACATGCTTATTTTGCAGTGGTAAGCTTGAAACGTTTTCATTTTCTTAAAGTGCAGTTAACAATGGATTTGGTTAGAATTAGAATGTAGGTTTCCTTTTTATAAATAAAGTGTTGATAAAACAAATCACAATAGTGAGGACCTGTGCATGTATGAAATTATGTTGCTGCAGCACTTACCACATAATTATGGTTTACCACATGTGCCACATAATTTGCAAAAGTTACAGATTCCACAATACATCTTTAGCCTCATTTAGGAGGTTTTGGCACAGGGCATTATCACAGGGAATCTTGCTGCGCTACCCTGTGTCAAAAGAAAAGGGCAGTAATGCAATGTATCTATAAAATATGTCACATTCCTGTCCTTTTACCCTGTGCTGGTGCACAATGGGCTGCCTAGCGCCAATACTGGCACCCTTGCACCATGGTGCAAGGGTGTCTGTGTTGCTGGGGTGATTGTTTTTGAGCAGGAAGGGGCCCCTCCCTGCACAGAAACAATCCATAGAGGTGTTTTCCTTTTTCTGTGTGCTGCAGAATGCAGTACACATGGAAAAAGGAAACAATTATGAGAAACAAATGTATTTCTTCTTGTTATATCTCCCTTACGCCTCCCCTGGGGAGGCGCAGGTTTTTGATGCATTCACAGGATTACAAAGCCTTGTAAATATGGGAATATGTCAAGTACCATGGATGTTATCTGGGAACACCCACTGAAACACCCGTGGCACACCTCCCTGCTGCATGGTGAGGCAACGCAGCAACTTACCCTGCATTGTCTGAGTCCATATTTACAAGGCCATGAAGCAGGGGGGCTTCACCTAGCCTTGTAAATATGGCCCTGCATTGTGCACCGCTGGACCGTCACTAAAAGTGACATTCTGGGATGCAGAGGTGCTTGTAAATAAGCCCTGTTGTTTCTAGTTGAAACAGATACAAATATTGCTATAGAACGTGGTGCAAAGGCTTTATCCTTGCTGCATAATTTGGAAGACCTTGTCACAACATTTGTTCTTCAGTGACACATTATCCTAGTAGGCAATATCAAAGCTGTGCAGAGATATTTAGGGGCTGTCATTATGAAGAGGAAATCCATATTTAATCGGCACCCATGATATATTGTCCATATTTTATATCTCACTGTGTAATACAGATTTTTATACAACTGCATTTTGTATAATAAAAGCAGCCAAACATGTAACATGTAACATATAAGTACACTTATAACATAGTGGTGGTCGTTACTGTGCAGTTAATGTTAAAATGCACATTCAGTTGCAAAGTCGTTTTTATCTGTCTCTAACTTTTGACATTGTGAACAGATTTCCACTAAACTTGCCAATCCAATAGTTTATTCAGTTCAGCTTTGGCATACAAATGTACCTGAAGATCTATGCAGGATACAAAAAATAGTAAGGGGTTCCTTTTTTTCACATTTTAACTCCCCAAGAAAATGTAACTAAATTATTCCCAATCCGGCCTAACCCTACCAAATCCCATTACATGCCAATGTGCAATCCGTATCCATTTTTTACATACCTACATTCACCAACCTAAACTCTAGTTTATTTTATTTATTTATTTGTCGTGGTTTTTATAGATAAAGAGGTAAACGGTGACAGCAAAGCAAAACGCAATACGGATACAACAAATATAATATTGCGATCATCGCACATTGTAACAAAGTCTAGAATTAACTCATTGCAGCTGGCACTTACATTAATGTGTGTTTAAAGGAAATACATTAGTTACCGCGAGAGTATAGAGTGCAAAGAAAGAAATCGTGTGTACCTATTAGTTTTTAAATAAGGACAAGTATTCATTTTTAAGGATAGTATAACTAAAATACATACAGTAGAACGAGGAAACAAAACAAATAGCACTTAAGCCTATGTTGACATCATGATACATTCCAATTGTACTAATGTGAGATCCGATGGAGGCCCGTGGACGTTCTTCAGAGCTTCTCCCGTTGGCGTATCCATAGTGATAAGGTAATTAATTTACCGTTAAAACAGGGGCTCCAAGCAGGATGTGCTCACTATCTCCCATCAGCGAGATCATAGTATTCTGGGAACAAGAGAAAGATGCAATCAATGAAAACACGAGAATGAATCCACCACAAGCACTTTACCCACTCCCAGCTTCCCTCTTGACTTGACTTAAGCGCACGCTCTGGGCCTCGACAGCGCTCTCATTCTGCACTGATTAAAGTACTTATCTTTCTCATGACGATCTATGTAAGGTAAAAAAAAAAAAACGTAATGGGTTTAATTCATTCATATTTTAGCCCCGCTAGAAAACTTCGCTCAGTCATACACCCCAAACGTGCTTTTACTGTCTCAGTGTATACCTGTATAGTCCATTTTTAGGGTCGAGCACAAAGCGCTCTGTCCCTGATGTAATCTCTCCATGGGCTTTTAACCACACCCATTTCA
This sequence comes from Pleurodeles waltl, assembly GCF_031143425.1. NCBI lineage: Eukaryota > Metazoa > Chordata > Amphibia > Caudata > Salamandridae > Pleurodeles > Pleurodeles waltl. Next base: position 294,439,411 of record NC_090445.1, on the reverse strand, counting down.
CGTCCATCACTTCGGTTGGTTCGTGGGCTTGACTTTTAAAATTCACTTGATTTCATTTGTGAAAGGCATGGACTACTTTTTATTTCATAGTCAGCGCGATCTTGCTCGACAGTAATCGAGCGCTCCGTATAACAATGATCCTGTTACATGGATAATTTCACTTTTGCTGGTTACATGGATAATTGCACTTTTGCCGGTTACATGTATAATTGCACTTTTGCTGATACGTTTCAGTGCAAGCAAACTTTTATTTCCTTTTGTGTCTCAACTTCGCGCTCATGGCGGCTGTCGGTTCGGTATGTGAAACTGTTTTACTATTCAGTTTATGTGGCAAGAAAAGTCTGGTTAGGAGTTTAAAACGCTAATGGCTCTAACTCGAGCAAATGCAGAACCCATTGCATTGCAAATGTGGCATTGTAAATATTATTTCTCCTTGTAGATATGTCTCAACAAAAGCTATACGCACATGGTATTCTTTTATTCATTACACATAAGCAATATTACTTAATAATACTCTTCAGATCTTTGTAAGCTATGAAGAAATACGAGGATGCAATATTAAGCATTTCAAAACTGAGGTTGTTGTTTAATACAACTGAAGACAAACTATCTCTGGTTTCACAGAAAACACAACATAATTAACCCAAAAGACACCTGAGATTTTTGTTCTTAGCTGATTTAACAGATTTATAACATTAAAGTAACATACCAGTTATGAACAAAGCAACATTTATTCACACACTGAGCACTATCCAGTTATCAATACTAGAGCCAGTCACAGTAATTAAAATGTCAGCCCTACACCTTTTTAGGGTGGAGAGCGCAAAGCGCTCTGTCCCTGTTGTAATCTCTCTGTGGGCTTTTAACCAAGCCCATGTCACGCCCATCAGTTTGGTTGGTTCGTGGTCTTGCCTTTTAAAAATCGCTTGATTTCAATAGTGAAAGGCATGAATATGTCATGCCTTTTCCAGTGTTTAGCCCTCCTCGAGCGCACTGGTCAACTACTGAAAACATATGAAGTTCCATGTTTTCCGTATGGTTTCTGGACTACCTTTTTTTATTTTGTAGGCAGCGCGATCACGCTGGGCAGTAGACATACGCTTTGCATGACATCGACCCTGTTACAGAGATAATTGCACTTTTGCCAGTTACAAGGATACTTGCATTTTTGCTGGTTACATGGATATTTGCACTTTTGCCGATACGTTTGACTGGGAGCAAACTTCTGTATCCTTTTGTGTGTTTGCTTCACGCTCGTGGCGGCCGTCGGCTTGCTTATGTGAAACTGTTTTACTTTTCATTTTCTGTTTATGTGGCAAGAAAAGTCCAGTTAGCAGTTGACAATGCTAATAGCTCCAACTTGAGCAAACTCGACACCCATTGCATTGAAAATTCTTGTTTGAGCTATCATTGCTTAAAACTGTTTTAAAGGGGTTATGAAAGAGTCACACCATTCTATATCTCTGACATTTTAACCAGTAGCAGCTGCTGCAAATATCAAGGGGAGGGACATGGGACAGGGAGGATGACGGGGACGATGGGGGGGCAAATAATAACTTTTTTTTTTAAAAGACACACCGTTCTGTAGGAGGCTAGCCTGGCTTATAGTGGGTACCTTCTGGTACTTACACTTTGTGCCAGGTCCAGTTATCCCTTATTAGTGGATTAGAAGTGTTCTAGCAGCTTAGGCTGATAGAGGTAGCTATAGCAGAGCAGCTTAGGCTGAACTAGGAGACATGCAAAGCTCCTACTATACCACTTATATAATATAGCAGTGTATCACAGGAAAACACAATACTCAGAGTTACTAAAAAATAAAGGTACTTTATTTATTGACAATATGCCAAAAGTATCTCAGAGGATATGCTCCCTTAGGAGGTAAGTAATATACACAAAATATACACACAAACCAAAACCAAGTAAGTAAAATGCTTAGAAAAGTAGGGCAAAAACTATAGAACACAATAGAATGCAATAGGAGAAAATAGGCCTAGGGGCAACGCAAACCATAAACTCCAAAAGTGGAATGCGAACCACGAATCGAGCCCAGGCCTAGTGTAGTGTGTAGAGGGTCACTGGGAGTGTAAGAAAACACTAAGGGTGTCCAAGATACCCCACCCCAAGACCCGAAAAGTAGGAGTAAAGTTACCCTACTACTACAGAAAGACAGTAAAGTCAGTAAAGATAGGGGATTCTGCAAAGACAACAACTGACTGCAAAGCACTGAAGATGGATTCCTGGACCTGAGGACCTGCAAAGGAAGGGGACCAAGTCCAAGAGTCACGCAGGTGTCCAGGGGGGGCAGGAGCCCACTAAACCCCGGATGAAGGTGCAAAAGGGCTGCCTCCGGGTGGAAGAAGCTGAAGATTCTGTAACAACGGAAGGTGCCAGGAACTTCTCCTTTGGTCAGAAGATGTCCCACGGTGTGCTGGAGGATGCAGAATTATTTCCATGTAGAAAGACTGCAAACAAGCCTTGCTAGCTGCAAGAGTCAGGGTTGAAGATTTTGGGTTCTGCCAGGGCCCAGGAAGGACCAGGAGGTCGCCCCTTGGAGGAGGAGACAGAGGGGGCGCTCAGTGACAGAGAGAGTGCACGCAGAAGCAGGCAGCACCCGCAGAAGCATCAGAACAGGTGTTCAAGAAATCTGAGCACGGGAGTCATCTCAGGACAACAAAAGAGGGTTCCACGAAGTCGGAGGTCAACTCAGCGAGTTGAGCACTGCAGGATGGAGTGCTGGGGACATGGGCTAGGATGTGCATGAAGGAATCCTTGCAAAAGTGCACAGAAGCCCTAGCAGCTGCAGATCACGCAGTACACAGGATTACTGTCTGGCGTGGGGAAGCAAGAACTTTCCTCCACCAAATTTGGACAGGAGGACCACTGGTCTGTCTGGGTCACTTGGATTCAGCTCCTGTGTTCCAGGGACCAAGCTCGTCAAGATGAGAAGGGACCCAGTGGACCGGTGATGCAGAAGTTTGGTGCCTGCGTTGGCAGGGGGAAGATTCCGTCGACCCACAGGAGATTTCTTCTTGGCTTCCAGTGCAGGGTGAAGGCAGACGGCCCTCAGAGCATGCACCACCAGGAAACAGTCAAGAAAGCTGGCAGGATTAGGCGCTACAATGTTGCTAGTAGTCTTCTTGCTACTTTGTTGCACTTTTGCAGGCGTCCTGGAAACAGTCAGCGGTCGATCTATGGCAGAAGTTGAAGAGAGAAGTGCAGAGGAACTCTGGTGAGCTCTTGCATTCGTTAACTGAAGAAAAACCCACAGGAGAGACCCTAAATAACCCTCAGAGGAGGTTTGGCTACCTAACCAGATAAGAGGAGGGGTCTCTGACGTCACCTGCTGGCAATGGCCACTCAGAGGTCTCCATTTGCCCTCACACCTCTGTATTCAAGATGGCAGAGGTCTGGGACACACTGGAGGAGCTCTGGGCACCACCTGCGGACACCATTACACGCATGCGCTACATATAGGTCAACACCTATGTGTAGCGTCACAATGGTAACTCCAAACATGGCCATGTAACATGTCTAGGATCATGGAATTGTCACCCCAATACCATTCTGGTATTGGGGGGACAATCCCATGCATCCCTGGGTCTCCAGCATAGAGCCCGGGTACTTCCAAACTAACTTTCCGGGGTCTCCACTGCAGCTACTGCTGCTGCCAACCCCTCGGACAGGTTTCTGCCCCCCTGGGGCTTGGGCAGCCCAGTCCCAGGAAGGCAGAACAAAGGATTTCCTCTGAGAGAGAGAGAGAGGGTGTTACACCCTCTCCCTTTGGAAATAGGTGTGAAGGGCCTGGGAGGAGTAGCCTCTCCTGGCCTCTGGAAATGCTTTGAAGGGCACAGATGGTGCCCTCTCTGCATAAGCCAGTCAACACCGGTTCAGGGAACCCCCCCAGCCCTGCTCTGGTGCGAAACTGGACAAAGGAAAAAGGAGTGACCACTCCCCTGACCAGCACCCCCCAGGGGAGGTGCCCATAGCTCCTCCATTCTGTCCCATACCTCTGCCATCTTGGATGCAGAGGTGTGAGGGCACAATGGACAGCTCTGAGTGGCCAGTACCAGCAGGTGACGTCAGAGACACCTCCTGATAGGTGCTTACCTTTCTCAGTAGCCAATCCTACTTTGTGGGCTATTTAGGGGCTCTCCTGTGGGCATCTCACCATATAACGAATGCAAGAGCTCACCAGAGTTCCTCTGCACTTCCCTCTTCGACTTCTGCCAAGGATCGACCGCTGACTGCTCCAGGACCCCTGCATAACCACAACAAAGTAGCAAGAAGACTACCAACAACATTGTAGCGCCTAATCCTGGGTCCAAGTGTCTTCGACAGTCCAGTGGCCCTTCTGTCCCAATTTGGTGGAGGTAAGTCCTTGCCTCCCCAAGCCAGACAGTAATCCTGTGTACTGCATGAACTGCAGCTGCTCAGGCTTCTGTGCAGTTTTGCAAGACTTCCTTCGTCCACAGCCTAGCCCAGGTCCCCAGTACTCCGTCCTGCATTGCCCAACTCACTAAGTTGGACTCCGACGTCATGGGACCCTCCTTTGTAACTCTGAGTTGACTGCTGTCCTCAGATCTTCCAAGTGCCTGTTCAGGTACTTCTGCGGGAGCTGGCTGCTTCTGCATGAGCTCTCCATATTGCTGAGCACCCCCTCTGTGTCCTCCTCCAAGGGGCGACCTCCTGGTCCTTCCTGGGCGCTAGCAGCACCCAAAATCCTCAACACGACTCTTGCAGCTGGCAAGGCTTGTTTGCAGTCTTTCTATGTGGAAACAACTCTGCATTCTCCAGCACACCATGTGACATCTTCTGACCAAAGGAGAAGTTCCTGGCACCTTCTGTTGTTGCAGAATCTTTGGCTTCTTCCACCCAGAGGCAGCCCTTTTGCACCTTCATCTGGGGCTTAGTGGGCTCCTGCCCCCCTGACACTTGCGTGACTTTTGGACTTGGTCCCCTTCCTTTGCAGGTCCTCAGGTCCAGAAAATCCGTCTTCAGTGTTTTGCAGTCAGTTGTTGTCCTTGCAGAATCCCCTATCTTGACTTTACTGTCTTCCTGTGGTAGTAGGGTAACTTTACTCCTACTTTTCAGGGTCTTGGGGTGGGGTATCTTGGACACCCTTAGTGTTTTCTTACACTCCCAGTGACCCTCTACACACTACACTAGGCCTGGGGTCCATTTGTGGTTCGCATTCCACTTTTGGACTATATGGTTTGTGTTGCCCATAGGCCTATTTCACCCCACTGCATTCTATTGTGATTCTACATTGTTTGTACCACGAGTATATATCCTCTGAAATACTTTTGGCATATTGTCAGTAAAATATTTTTTAGTAACTCTGAGTATTGTGTTTTCTTATGATAAAGTGCTATGTGATATAAGTGATATAGTAGGAGCTCTGTATGTCTCCTAGTTCAGCCTAAGCTGCTCTGCTATAGCTACCTCTATCAGCCTAAGCTGCTAGAACAACTCTATTCTACTAATAAGGGATAACTGGACCTGGCACAAGGTGTAAGTACCACAAGGTACCCACTATAAGCCAGGCCAGCCTCCTACAAATGTGACTGAAGGTAAATGAATTAGGAGAATTGTGATGCACCCACCAAGGCTCTCTCAGATTCAAGATCCCCTTTAATGATATACTTGTGTTGAACACCTTCTGAATGTAAGACTGAACTACCCTGTTCATTCTGTCAGCAAGACACCTGAGGCGAAAAGAGTGCTGTCTTGTGATGCTAAATCAACAGATTACTCAAAAACTCTCTTATCTCATAGGAGGTGAACTGCAATACATTACCTGTGATGATCACACCAGAGATACCTTCACATGCAAACTCATCTCTGCGAAAATCTACCACTGTACCAGTGTTCACAATACTGACACAGTGAAGTACCCTCCATTTAGCTGTGTAGTTAAATATTAAATTGTGCAGGTGAAACAAAAACATGCTCCTCCAAAGCCTTTGTAAATGCTTATTCAAAAGAATCTGGAAAAACAGGACCACACAACCAATTGCAAGGCATCATGTCCAAATGTCCTCATTAGAATCTCTGGATCCAAACACTGATGCAGCATAGTTCCAAATTCTACCCACACAGTGATAAGACCCTGGTATAATCAGTACCTTAAAAATCTTTAATTTAGCAGGATGAATAATCAAGAATGTAAAGATCTGAAACTCATCCTTTAATTGAATTCAAAACTAAATGATGACTATGAAACACAAAATTAACCTACAGAAACAATTATTTTCTCTGCTCTCAGCAGTGTGTCAGAGTCATTAGTATTTAGTTTAAAAAAATCTAGCTTTCAGAGGTTTTTTTGTTAAATGCTAATATTTATTGAGTGGCTGACTGATAAATGGCAGTAGCTCAGCCAAACTATGGAGTTTCTTGAGGAGACACTGTAGCAAGGTCTGCAAATATCTTCTAAATATGTCAAGTGGAATTCTACCAGGGTGGCGGAGGTAATGAACACCGCCATCTTGATCCACACACCTTACACTACTACGCTGCGCACTACTCAGACACCCCTACAGTGCTGGCGAGAGGATGGGAGAGCTCATTTTTTTACCAGGTGGAGTGGAGCGGCCCTGGGAGCGGATTCGGGGTAAGAAGCCCAGGAACCCAGGAGCTTTCAGGAACATCAAGGGGGCTCGAGGGGCTCTAGGCAGAGAGAGGTTTGCCCCCTGTGGCCCGAGTGGCCCAGTTGGTCCCGTTGGCCATTGGCCCCCGTTGCAGGACCATTGAAGGCTCAGAGACCTGGAGAGTATGGCTCAGTGATTGCAGGCCAGTGAGTGTGGAGGTAAAACAGTAAAGAGCCCCAAACGCTTGCCTCTGCAATACAGTCCAGCATTACAGCTTTTCAAGCCCTCCAAGCGTGTAAGGAGACAAATCATGCAAATCTCGCAGTTTTTTTTTAGCCTTGGCCCAGCCCAGCCCAGCCCAGTCCAGCTCAGCCCAGCCAACCCAATCCAGCTCAGCCCAGTCCAATTTAGCCCCTGCCCCGAGCCTCACAAGTCTCCCAAGCATGTAAGGTGAAAAATCACGCTGTTTTTTTGTCAGCGGATTGGCAGTTTGCACTGGTCTGTAAACGTCCATAAACAGCTGGAAGCAGTGAGACTATGTAGACTACACAAACGATGAGCAAGGGCTGGGGCAGGGGTTAAGGCTTGAGGGTGCCATGTGAGGAAAACATGGAGACATTGAGAGTGATAACAAAAGTAAAGATAAAAGATAATTGTGTCCTCTTGTTGATATGGTCTCTAGAAGGCTCATAAGGCTCTTGAGTTAAGGCTGTAAAGACTGTAAAGACTGTTTTAAAAGAATGTAACGCTTTCCGTTGATGGCCTATTGAGTTCAACAAGCCTATTAAGTGCATTGGTTTAAGGCCTAGGAGGCCACTGTTTTGAGAGGTAAAGAACAAGAATGCGGTGGCAGTAGTTAGCCACTGCAGAGTGTGAGTCCTGTACCAGCAGAAGCAGTCTGGTTAGTGGTGGGTGCAGCTTGCGGGTGTTTAGCAGCATGCCCTGTTCGGGCCCTATACTGTGATCATGTGGCCGTGACCAGAATAAATAGCCTATGATGCCTTAAGTGCTGTTTGTGACAATGCCGCCTGAACGGCAGAACTGTTTGACAATATATGTGTACCTTGTAAATTGGTCAATATTTACGTCAATAATACACCTAAAATAAGAAAATTGCAGTTCAGCCCTAAAATGCGGTCGGGACGTGTAAGAGAAGCACATACGAGAACAAAGAAGAGGAGAGGGCTGTACATGGGGCAAAGAGTAAAAACAGCAAGTTAAACTCTGGAAGGGAAAATGTATCTTTAATATCACCTGTGACACAAATTTTTAAGAATGTACTGAAAGTGCCAGAAAAGTTCAACTTTTTAAAGGACTCATTGGAAATAATCTTCTCTACTCCGAAGGATACAAATTTATGTACAGCACTAATTACACTGATAAAATCTAGTCCAGCACAAATGAATGATCAAAGTAAAGATTAGAGAGAGAACTCACCGGGAATTGGTTTAAAAAATAGTTTAAAAAAACAAGAGGATGAAACTGAGGAGTAGAAGGAATATAGTGTGATGTTGGGGTGGGGCTCTGTCAGCAACATGGATCTTTCATCTGTAATGCCAGAGTTTCCTCCTCAGCAAAACAACAGGAGTGAGCATACAATCCCCGTATTGAAGAATGGATACGCAATTCCAGTAGAAGTTATTGTGGAGACCGGTAGTAATAAGTCAGGGAAAGCAAAGATACCTTTGATCAAACCAGATGAAACAGATATAATCAATATACTTGAAAGAGAAAAGGAGGGTAACAATCTTGTAAGAAAAACCGTTGGAGTACCTCAAAATATCTCACTAGTAAAACAAACTCGACAGGTGAAGCAGGCCACACATGATATTCAGAAAGAGGCTATAGATCAACAAAAAGAGAGAGTGCCAGCAGCTGATAAAGTAAATGTATGGGAAATTGTGTTTAAAACATCACAACTGACTCTCGAGGCACTGACAGATCAATCAAACAAAATGGATGTCCAAATAGATTTATTGAACATATTGATCAGAAGCTTGCTGATTTAAATAGTCTGATTACGTGTGCACAAATGTTTGCAGCAACATCAATTATTGAATGTATGTACGCTGCAGTAGTGGATAAATTGAAGCTAATCCCAGAAGGCACCAAGGGATTTAAAAGTGAACTATCCTGTGGTAAATGCAAAAATATAAGAGGAAACGAACAAGCGCTGTGGCCCCAAGAGGGAGGATAACAAATCTTTTGGAGGTAAATAACTTAAAAAAGATGAAAAAGAAGATGTTTTCAATAACTTTAACGCCTAAAGCAATTGCAACGATGTGAACATTAGTGAGAACACTAAGAGCGATGTAATAATGGATATTCTGGAAAAACCCAATGTCTCTGTTGTGAAATTAACAAATCATTCATTAGAACAGGGAATGACAAACAACAGAAAAAAAAGTTGCATAAAGCTAGAAACAAGCAACAAATAAGTTCAGCAAGGTTGGAGGTCCTAAATATGCATCAAAAGAAGAAAAAAGACTAGTGAGACGTAGCTGGCAACAGTGAAACTGGAGCTAGAACATATGAAATTCTATCCAATTTTTCAAAAGTTGGAGGATGATTATGCCGGAAAGACCGCAAATGAAAAGCTAACAAAGGGTGCTAATTTCTCAAAAAGTACAATGAAAGCAGATAAGCCTCCAACAGCAGTGCCTCTAAACGACAGGGAAAACACAGTGTCCCAACAGGGGACTTGGGACCAGAAAAGGCAGCAAGCAGAAGTATTTAATACTGTGGGAGTCTCCGGAAGTGCAGATACTAATTATCAATATCAGCAGACAATCTGTGCTGTGACTAATAAGGAAGTCAGACTGCAATCAGTAGATACAACTAAATATATCTCAGAGGCACAGAGTTCAATTAAAAAAGATATGAGGTGTCAAGCATTGGGCTACAATGGCGAAGGAGATCAGAGAAATACTCAAGAAACTGTGAGAAACAGTCAAGTTAGAACACCAGTAGAAAAAGAGGACTGGAACTCTGTTATCCAACCGTTTAACTCATCAAGTAAAATAATCATTAGGGACACATATAATTCTAGAGGGTCACTTGACATCTTAAACTGGGGAGTATATATTGAACTTACTGCTTGTAATTCGATCACTGTCAAAATTAACCTTGTGTGATATAGTGTCAATTGAGTTTTTGGGCTATGGTGAATGGGAGGGTGCAGGAAACCACTATGATTTCCTTTCAAAATAAGTTACTAGCATAGTAATGAATGCGAGAAAATGATATTTTGGCAGCTTGGGGAGTAGAGCTATCTTTACCCCCAAAAGATGTGTATCCAGTACCCTTTCTGCTGGCAAAATTTAAAACAAACGCAACCTCATATGATTCTATCAACTTTACCCAGTTCTCAGATCTGCAAGAGGAAGGAGAGAGAAATCTGAGGAGTTTCACCATCCCCTATGTTTACAGGAGAATGAAAGGAGTATACAAGTAAATATAGGTTGGCTAATGGAGGCATTACATGGTAAATGTAGGAAATGTCCTAATGGGAGTAAGGCTACAAATAGACGGCATGACTTGCTATCCATTAGTTCATGGAATAATAATGGAGTACAAGCGAAGTCACAGAAGAAAGACATTGCCTTGTTGTTAGAAGGAAGTCAGATAATATGGCTCCAGGAAACATGGGCGCTCGAAGTTTTTGATTTAGTAGGGTATGTCGGTTATTTCAGACAACTAGTTAAAACAAAAAAATCAGGGCTGCCAAAAGGAGGGTTTGCAATCTTTATTGAAATAGCTTTGACAATTGAAGTGGCCCAAGTACCTTTAGAAAATAATAACATTCTTGTGCTTAAACTGAATAGTTGGATAAAAGATACTAACAATCCATTACATATAATAAATGTGTATATACCTCCAAATGCAAAAATAAAGCGCTCAATACTATCTGAACTTTTTGATGTGTTAATGGCGTTGTTACAGGATCCATATCTACCTGATATATTAATAGGGAGGGGTTTTACTATAGTACTGTTTTGAGCGCAAAGAACAGGTAACCCAGCAAGATTACATATTTGTCAGTTCCCCCGCAAGCACAAAGAGACCCTATAAGAAGAACATATGATAAAAGGGCAAACAGCTTAGTAAGAGACTTGAAGTCTTTAGGTATGCAATTGTTAAATGGTAGCTTTCAATCGGTTAGCCCACCGGAGTGGACTTATTACTCGACTAAGGCATGCTCCATTATAGATTACACGGAGGTTACGCTAACTCTCTTAGTTAGGGTCACATCTTTTAGCATCAAAAAAACACAGAGTAGTGACCATGGGCAGCAAAGAAATGTGTTTTCAGCGTAAGTACATCATCACCAACAGGCACATTTGTTGTTTGGAGAAGATACTACGATAAATTATTGTAGACTTACATGGTCTAATAATTTGGAAATCCAAAGTAAGGAGTGAGCTGAAAGTTTAGTGAAAGAAAGTTTATTTGACTGACATGGCAATAAAGTTAAGCAGTGGGCAAATTTTCCGAATAGAATAACAGAAAAAGAAGTAGAAAAGAAGTCCTGAAAGTTTCCTCGAGGTCGGTCTGTGCAAGAAAATAGAGGCAGAACAAAATTGTCCATCTCTTCTCATATGCTAAGAAAAGAGCAAAAACTAATGCAAACGAGAATTAGGAAAGATTCACTTAATAGAGATCTACGTTGTGCCTTTGGTAAACTAAACAGATGCTTTCAAAGATTGGTTTGGGAAGAGAAAAGGAAAGTAAATGATACTTTTTGGGCTGAGGCACTATATTTATAAAAGCAAAAGAATTCAGGCAGTTTTAGAAAATCGGAAATAGGATAAATCGCCCCCAATTTGTCATACAAACTTAAAGTAGTGAAATCACACACACTTAGGCTAGGCCCTATGTGTATTTCTAATCTGCTTTATCCAGATGATGTTATTCTTATACGCTAAACAAGGATTGGGTTACAAAGACTCTTGAGAAGGCTATCAGATTATTTTCAGAAAACTGGGCTTATAGTGCATTTGAAAAAGACAAAGGTAGTGGAATGCAGCTGTAAGATGAATAACAATTATATATGTTTTTTAAATGGAGAACAGGTGGAGCAAGTACAATCTTATTGATATTGGGGAGTACTGTTTGATGAGCCTTAAAATGATCCTTGAATGGCCCTGGTTTTTCACCATTATTAAAAGTGATATCAGCCAAATTGGTACCTAGTTTAACTTGTGGTAGTGAAGCACTGCTTGAATGTGATGTAGTATGTTTAAACACAATATAATAAATTTGTATACACAACTTTTTTACCGATCCCCAAACGCATCTCCAGCACAAATACGTTTGGGAGTTGGGTTAGTAAACCAGATAATAGCCAGAAGAGGCGTCTACGCGAAGACTTGGTACAGACTAAAAACAAATAAGAGGAATGATCTGTGCCAGGTGTTGTGGCAAGAACTTCAAAGAAATAGCAGGACTCCTGCCTCCCTTTATTTGGATCTGACAATAAATGATTCAGGGTTGCATAAAATCTAGGAAGGTGATTTATCGGAAGCATGTTTTAAGAGAATAGTAAACAGTTATACAAAGGGGCTGTCTTTACTGAAAGGTAGAGAAGCATTATCAAAAAGATCACATGCATGGGAGATGTTGAAAGATTATGAGTTCCTTCGATATCAGCGGTATTTTGAAGCCGGCTGGAATTTTGTTTTAAAATTAGGATTCTTGTATTTTCAAATAGAGAAGCTGCCGGGTGACACGAGTGACTCCTTAAAAGAAAGGGTGAGCTTGAAGGAGAGGTGCAGATTATGTAAGAATGGGAAGAGGAATCTTATAAATTTCTTATGTCTTTTCCCACCCTTCGTGCAAGACAGAAGATGTTTGTTAAAATCTCTTTTTAATTAATGTGGTATATGAACATGCAGACAAGCAGTAATAGCATGTCCTAAACCAGATGATCCAATGTTGAAGCACCGTATAGTGAAAGGCAGCAGAGAAGAACATTTTTGTAAATCTGAGGACACATTCTCTGCTGCAGCAGGATGGTGGACAATAAGTGTTATCTAAACTGAAGTAATTGCTGTATGAGTTTTCCATAAAGGAAATTGGCTATTTTAAATTGTATTTCCTTTTAAGAGAATGTGATATTAATGTATTTTTTGAGGTATTAATAATTTTTATTATGATAATATATAGTATACTTTTGTTATGGGTTTATTGATGAATGGAGGGATGACCACCAAACTGTAAATGAGGCTGTTGCACTGCGTTTTGCCTTAGCAGTATGCCTGCATGAGGATGAACTGAAAAGCAAAACAAAAGGAAAACATCACTGCAGCTCTCCCCAGCACAGTGGGAGATATGCTACTATGCTATGCAATGGGCTATGGAGACTCTCCCATAATGCTATGAGGGGCCTGTTACTTCACTTGGACTTTCATCCATGACTCAGCCTGTGGTGGTCTTAGGACGATGGGACAACCACCAAAACGCTCAGCACAACATACTCTTTCTTCTCAGTGCATCTTATGGGTCCTCATCCTAAGTTAGGGAGACCCCAAAATCATCACCTCTCCCACTGTTTAGGACATTTTTAAGCTCCTCAATGGCAGGAGTTTTTGCTCTAAAGCTGGGAGTAGATCACCCCCTGTTAGATCTGGCAACCTTAGGGTAGTCATCCCCCAACTTTTTGCCTGCATCCTTCCACTTTTCTGACACTGCTTTTGCTGGTTTTAGGACTCTGCACACTTTACCACTACTAATTAGTGCTAAAGTGCATATCCTCTCTCCGTTAAAACATGGTAACATTGGTTCATACCCAATTGGCATATTTGATCTACTTGTAAGTCCCTACTGAAGTGTGCCCAGGGCCTTTAGATTGGATGCTACTAGTGGGCCTACAGCACTGTTTGTGCCACCCACATAAGTAGCCCTTTAACCATGTCTCAGGACTGCCATTGCAAGGCCTGTGTGCGCAGGTTTACTGCCACTTTGACCTGGCATTTAAAAGTACTTGCCAAGCCCTAAGCTCCCCTTTTCTACATATAAGTTACCACTAAGGTATGCCCTAGCTAACCCATAGGGCAGGGTGCTGTGTAGGTAAAAGGCAGGACATATACCTATGTGTTTTATATGTCCTGGTAGTGGAAAACTCCTAAATTTGTTTTCCACTACTGCAAGGCCTGCACCTTTCACAGGCTAACATTAGGGCTACCCTCATATACTGTTTGATTGGTAGATTCTGATTAGATAGGGGTAAAAAGGTTGTGTTTAGTATGGGCAGAATGGTAATACAAAATCCTGCTTATTGGTGAGATTGGATTTTGTATTAATATTTTAGAAATACCACTTTTAGAAAGTGAGCATTTCTCTTCACTTAAAATCCATCTGTGCCTTGCAGACTGTCTCTAATTCATTTCTGGGTTGGGCTGGTTGACAGTTCCCTTGTACATTTCACCCAGACAACCACAAACACAGGATACTCAGTCACACCTGCACTCATCTGCATAATGAATAGGTCTTCCTGGGCTGGAAGGGTGGAGGGCCAAATATTTACATTTCAAAGGCAAGTGGCCTACCCTCACATAATGGACTGCCAAACTCCCTACTGGGACCCTGGCAGACAGACCTGTACTGAAAGGGGACCTTTTGCACTTCAAATCAACTCTTTGAAGTCTCTCCCACATCAAAGGCATGTTTGGGTATATAAAATGGGTCTCTGACTCCACCAACTCAAACACTTCCTGGGACAGACACTCTGAACCAGATCTTACAACCTGCCAAGAGGAGCTGCCTGGCTGCCCAAAGGACTCACCTGGACTGCTTTGCTGTGAAGGACTGCTGCCTTGCTGTTGCCCTGCTGCCTTGTTGGTCTCTGGCTCTGCTGAGAAGTGCTCTCCAAGCGCTTGGTTTGAGCTTTCCTCCTGCTCCTGAATTCTCAGGGCCAAAACCACTTCTCCTCTTCAAGGAAACTCCTTTTGCAGTGAAAACAGACACACAGCCTGCCGGAAATGACGCACAGCCTGCCCAGCAGTGAAATAATCTCTGCATCACCAAACTGGAACGATGAATCCCGGCTCCTTGAGTGGATACCGATGCAGCGGCGGAGTTGCGACTGGAACTTCGACGCACAGCCACGTCAGGAATCAATGCAGCGTCTGCCATGTGACAGGAACTCTGATGCATCACCATATTGAATCAACACAACACCTGTGAATTCATCCCGTATGCCCAGGATTTCCACGCATCGTCCCTGGGAATCAAAAGACCCTGCATCGCAGTAAGGATCCAAGACTGAGCGCCAGAAATCGAGGCAAAGCCCTTGCAGCGTGGGAAGAATCAACACATAATTTGTGCTGCGTCAGGAAATCCAACGCACACCTGCTGTTTTTTATGTGGTTACTTCTTCTCAGGACTGATTGTATAATTGCACTGCAATGTTTTTACCATGCTGGTTTACTGTGATGCCCCGTAGAAGTTGTTTTGACCATTACAGATATTGCCAAGTATTTGAAAGGATGCACAAATACAAAATTACTTTCTGATACATGTTTTATTGGGTTTTTATGATGATTGCACATTTTTATTGATTCATCATTATCACTATTGTGACAGGGAGTCATGTGAAAGTAATGTGTTTGTTATATAATTACATTTGAAACTCAATTGATATGTTTGGGTGACCCTTATAGGGAGTCACCAGTGATTTCACAATGTCATCTATGGTATGTTCTATCCACCAATGTATATTTGTAAATTACAGTGTAGTATTTAGTAGTGGACGCATAACAAATGTACTTAAAAAAAAAAAGTTCTGACTGGACAATCATTTATTGGGTGTTGTATTACATGCCAGTGATTGGTGATTAAAAGCCAATACCACCTCCGTTGAGTAGACCTTAGACTATCAAGTGCTAAAATGGGGTGTTTGGTTCCCATTGAGGACAATTATTATTTGTGCTGGCCACAAAACTAATAAGTCCAATTTCCAACAGAGGCCCTAAATCTCTATGTTTAGATACAGTGGAAAGTGATTCATTTTAATTGATCTGAAGGAGGGACACTATTGTGCCCCAGCCAAGATGCCTGCAGATTAGTGTAGCTCCTGCTTGCCTCACCGAAGATCCATAATATGTGGCATTTCAAGGGGCCATCCAGCCATATGGAGAACAGCATTGTATTTGCCTGACATAGAACCATTGATCATTGGCTGTGTGCTGATGGGGGCCAATTCTACTTACTGCAGGCAGCCCACAAGACCTGCAGCCTATTATGCGTCACATTGGCATGGTGGAGTTGCCCATTCTGGTTGTGTTCTGCTCTTTTGATCTGGATGCTGTGGGAGAGCTGCATTGTGGCTATGCTCCGCCCTTCCTGGTCTGACTGCAGTGGTGCTGTGACCATGCAGGAGATCGACTCTGGTTGGAGGAACGTACACATCCTGGAGTTGGCAGGCCAACTTGGGGCTGATCAGTGTGGCTGATTTATGGGCAATGGCAGATGGCCATGACAAGACTGGGGGCTCCCAATGTGCCTAGGGTGGCATAGGAGATCCCCAGCCTGGTTCTGGATGAAGGCCAGGCTCATGGGCTGCGGGGTCTATTTACAAGCAGCTTGCGCTGCCGGTGTGTCACGTTTTGTGATGCTCTATTGGTGCTGGCTGCAGGCCCATATCTACAAGGCCACGCAAAGCAACTTTGCATGGCTTTTCATGACCTTGTAGATATAGGGTAAGGCAACACAGCAGATGTCACTGTGTTGCCTTAATGTGAGGCGTTCCATGGGTATTGCTGTGGGTGTTCCCATGCAAAACCCATGGATTTTAATGCATTCCGAGATTTACAAGGTTTCGTAAACCTGGGAATGCATCAAAAGCCTACGCCAGCCCTGGGGTGGTGTAAGGGTGGATCAACGGGGAGAAATATCTTGAATTCTCCCTGTTATTACATCTTTCCATGTGTGCTACATTTTGCAGCACATATAGAAGGAGGAAAATGTCTCTCACTATTGCTTTTGTGCAGGAAGGGGTCCCTTCCTGCATATAAAACAATCATCCCTGCAACGCAGGCACCCTTGCACCATGGTGCAAGGTTGCCTGCATTTGTGCATGGCAGTAATTTGTGCACCAGCACACGGGAAAAGGACAGGAATGCACAATCTTATGTAGGTACAGTGCATTTCTGCCCTTTTATTTTGATGCAGGGTAGCGCTGCAAGATGCTTGTGGCCCAGCCCTGTGCCAAAATGTAATTGAGGCACTGGGTCTGGTGGAATGGATGTGTGAGCTAGAAGCCCTATTCTAGCAGGGGAGGAGACCTGATTCCCACTGTCACGTGGGGGTGCACCGAGCCTGGTAGGGTCTATCCTCAGAAGGCACCATTTCTTGCTGAATAGGGGTGATCTGTTCCTTCTGCCAGTCTGCTTGATACTGATTGAGAAGGACCCCCTCCGTGGACCAGATCTCCCCACTTTTTGGAGCTCTACTACTACACCATTTACCTGCAGGGTCTGGTGGGACTGTTGTCCTATTGTACTGCAGCATCTCATGAAACCTCTGCACAATTATCTCACAATGGGGAAGTCAGATCACAAACAATATAGGCTGATGTTTGACTCCAAAAAAGCTGGGAGGGAGACAGTGATGGAGGGTGCGCCTGCATGCAGATCGGACACAGATCAATTGACCCCAAATTCCTCAGATATTCCCTCACTGGTCTTGGCTATGCAGGGTCATCTACAGACCATGAAAGAAAATAGACCTGATCACCTCAAGAGTGATCCTCATGCCAAACAGACTGGATAGACTTGCAGAACCCATTCACAGAGTCAAGAAAAGAACTTCGGAGATGGAGTATTGAGCAACAGTGCACATACAGATAGTTAAAAGCATGAAGATATTACTTACTGCAACACAAGCAAAAAATTAAGATTTAGATGTGTGCTTGAGGCACAATAACCTGCACAGTATAGGCGTGCCAGAATCCACTAACGCAGGCAGGAAAGAACTACATGCTCAATCAATGCTTACTGAACTGTCTAAATCTCATAACCTCTCCCATGTGTTCCTTGTAGAACGGGTGCATTGGTTGCTGAATCCACGCAAGATATTCAGTATGCTGACTTTAGTGTGTCCCTGATCCCTGACTTTATAATATCTGTCCAACGAGGATAGGAGGCCTTTGAACTGGCCAAACATACTTACAATCCGCTGGAACTGCATATGCAATATTATATCCTGCCAAGTTCCATATGAAACACAATGATAAACCCCTATTCTTCATAGAAGTGAAGAAAGTGATGACATATCTAGAGCGCAATACCATCTATTCCACTACTTCAGTCCAATCACCAGGAGACCAGTTCACATGTTGATGGAAATTATTAAATTCTGATAATATTCCTTTTTTGCCATTTTGTAATATTAATCCCATGAGGTGCTCAATGTTCTTGTCTGATAATTGTAGTTGCCCCTAAGCTATCTTTGCTTGATGATGAACAATATTGCTGAACTGTGGCATAGCAGATGGCTGTCTGGTTTCTCTTTATTTCTTGTATATAACATGCGCTAAGAGCAAGACAATATCAAATTTATGTTCCTGTTCTTTACAACTCAGCTGGCGGGTACAATGGTGGCACTTTGTGTTACCCCGTGACATCTCACATGCTAGCTGACTTCTAGGCCCATATTTACAAGTGGCTTGTTGTTGGTAAGTTGATTTTTGGTAAGGGAAGGTAAGTACCTACACTTAGCATTAAGCCACTAACCCCCACTAGGTCTAGTTAGGTCTCAATTAATAAACCCAAGCTCAACCCTTGGTAGCCTGGCAATGAGCAGTTAGGCATCAATTAGTAGACAAGTGTGTAGGGCATTTAAAAATCACAAAACAGTAACTAAGAAAAACACAATAAAAGTCCGCCACCAATTTATAAATAATAGATTATATTTTTATCTTTAAAATGATACTAAAACAACAAAAATCCAATAAAGGTAACCTGTGGTATGAATTTCTAAAGATTCAATATTTGTTAGTGCCAATCTGGATATCTGGTCGCACTCGACCAAGGCAAAAGCCAACCGCAATGGAGCCCTGCTCAGCTACAGTGAGGAGGCTAGCCAATCAGAGAAGGGCAACACCGGGCTGAAGTTGGTAACTTTCAGGTTCTAAAACTCATTCCATGAGTTGGTTATAGTAAATTCAACCATGGTATGTTGTTGTATTTGATTCCAAACTTGAACTATTTAGCTCATTTTGAGACTTTATTAATTAAAAGTACAGTCTCCCCACGTCAATCCAATCCAATCCAATCCAATCCACCTCACATCAATGCAATCCACCCCAGTCCAATATGACCCCATCGCACCTGAATCCAAGCCCCCAGCCCACCCATTTCAATACAATCCACCCTACTCCAATGTACGCACTCCACTTCAGTCCTCCCTACTCTATCCTAATCTATCCAATTCCATCCTAGTTTAGTCTACCGCATTCCAATCCAATCCAGCCAGCCTACCTCACTCCAATTTACCCCACTCCAATCCAATCCAATCAGCTCCTGTCCAATCCGCTCCACTCCAATTCACCCCACCCAGTCCAATCCACCCTGCCCCATCCTAGTTCACTCCACCCCACACCAAATCAATCCATCCACCCCACCCCACTGCACTCCAATCTACCCCACCTCAATGCAATCCACCCCACTCCAATCTACTCCAATCCACCCCAATCCAATTCAACACACCTACCCCAATCCAATATACCCACCCCATTCCAAGCCACCCCTCCAATCCAACCCACCCCATTCCAATCCATTCAGTCCACCCCACTACAATCCTTCCTGCCCACCCCACTCCAACCCACCCCATCTCACTCCAATCCAGTTCACCCCAATCCAATCCAATCCACACTAATTCAATTGACCCCAATTCATACACACCACTCTAATCCTATCCACCCTACTCCAGTCCAGTCTACCCCACTCCAATCCAGTGAATCCACTCCACCCCACTCCAATCTAATCCACCCCATCCCAGTATAGTCTAATCCAACCACTCCAATACAATATACATCACCCCATCTATATCATTCAAATCTAAACCACCACCCCAATCCAATCCACCCCACTCAAATTCACCCCAATCCCATCCATCTCATCCCATTTCATTCCACCACACTCCAGCCCAATCCACCCCACATTAAACCATTCCACTCCACTCAATCCACCCCGCTCCACTCAATCCACTCCACTTTACTTTACTCCAATCCAATCGACCCCACTATCTCAGGCCACTCCACCCCACCCCATTCTACTCTACAACACTCTCTACTATTGAATCACTGAACTCTACTCCCCTCTACTCAACTCTATGACACTCTACTCCTCCTACTCCATTTCACAACATTTCAACAAATTCACTTTATAGCACTCTACTCCCCCATGCCACTCTGACATTCCATTCCTCTAACTGATCACCACACTGAACAGCAGCCGCACTGGTGTACAACATGGCAAAACACATTGCCAAAGCCAATAGCTCTAGTATATGAGTGACTTATGGGCTTTGCCAATGCTTGTTGATAAGTCTGCTGCTTTTACATACCGCCAACAGATTACGCTAGATGTTCAGTTCAAGAAAGCAGTTTTATAGTTACACCTTGATTTCTCTCCAGTCCCTGTCAGTGTGCTGGACTTCTTGAAAAATTATTCAAGGGAGTTTGTTCCCTATCTGAGTACCGTGTGTGGGTGTAAAGATTTCAACTAAGCAGCAGGAAAAGGTCATTGGGCTGAGAGAGGGAGTAAGGCATCATGACCAGCCGCATGCTTGGAAATTCATGGATTGTTAAAATGAATGCAATGTTTTCTGAAGGATATTATGGCCCTCATTCTGACCTTGGCGGGCGGCGGAGGCCGCCCGCCAAAGTCCCGCCGTCAGGTTACCGTTCCGCGGTCGAAAGACCGCGGCGGTAATTCTGACTTTCCCGCTGGGCTGGCGGGCGGTCGCCTTCAGACCGCCAGCCAGCCCAGCGGGAAAGAGGCTTCCACGATGAAGCCGGCTCGGAATCGAGCCGGCGGAGTGGAAGCTGTGCGACGGGTGCAGTTGCACCCGTCGCGTATTTCACTGTCTGCGCAGCATACAGTGAAATACATGTAGGGGCCCTCTTACGGGGGCCCCTGCAATGCCCATGCCAGTGGCATGGGCACTGCAGGGGCCCCCAGGGGCCCCGCGACCCCCCCTACCGCCATCCGGATCTCGGCGGTCCGACCGCCGGGATCTGGATGGCGGTAGGGGGGGTCGGAATCCCCGCGGCGGTGCAGCAAGCTGCGCCGCCGCGGAGGATTCAATGGGCCGCGGTACACTGGCGGGACCCCGCCAGTGGTGCCGGTCCGACCGCGGCTTTACCGCCGCGGTCGGAATCCCCATTGGAGCACCGCCGGCCTGTCGGCGGTGCTCCCGCGGTCCTCCGCCCTGGCGGTCAAAGACCGCCAGGGTCAGAATGACCACCTATATGTCCATGTGCTGAAACAAAATTCAACTCTGCATTTACTTTGAACATTGAGTCGGGTATTTTTGGTTGTCAGTATTTAATGGCAGGTTGTTTTCAATGGCATGTCCCTGGAGCACCCTTTTGCCAATGGAAAAAGATATTTAGAGAAGAGACCCCAAAAGTGTCAGACTAACATGTCTCTCAGCCTGGAGCCAGTGGGTTCTCCAAGGCTGCCCTTTTTCAGATCCAAGGAGCACATCCTGTCAACAGAGTCACCTGTGTGGTGCCTTCTGTTGATAAACAACATGGCACAAAGGATCGTACTTTTGAGTTTAACGTGCATATCACTCATCAAGCTCTTGTCTGATGCCACATAGCTCGTCCTAGACTCCTAGTAAGTCTTTATTTGTCGTTTGGAATTCAAATTGTCCCTGCTACAAATGAGTAATTTGTTTACTTCTTGTAATATTTTATAACATCAGGCACTTTTTTCTGTACATAATTTCCTTAATAGTTTTCCTAACAACCCTATTTGTCAGACACTAATCAGTGACGAGGAAAAACACTTTGGGCCTTGTTGTGACCCGCCGGTCACCAGTCTGCTAGAGTCATGGTCGTGGTTAGTCCGCAGCCAAAGTGGCGGTCCAACCGCAACATTATGACTGTGACGAAAGTACCCCGGTCGGGCCACCGGCACTGCCAGGTTTCCCCGAGTCTCCAGCCTGGAGGTCTCAGTGGTTGTAATCCACAAGGGCAGCACTGCTTCATCGCTGCCGTGGGGATTACGAGTCTCCTTTCTGCCAGCTGTTGAATGGCAATAGCCCCGCCATGCAAAGGCTGGTGGAAAGGTGCCGGGGGCCCCATGTGGGTTGCTTCACTGCCCATGCACTTGGCATGTGTTCAAAAGCATTTGCACCTCCTGGATTAGTATTATGCTACATGTTTAATATGATGTCCAGGCTGGCACATGAAGTTCCCTTATGTTCTGCCTTTGAGGAGCAAGTTCTTTGGATTGGTGAAAATAATGCTTCTGAAGCACTGTTTGAGAGGGAGAGCATGGTGACAGATATCAGTACAAACTTGTGAACGTTACAGAATGTATGTAGTTAAGGTGGCATCTCACTAAGAGATTGCAGACCTATTTGTAGCCATGTGTTGTTTTGTTCAGGATATCAGATGTGTTAGCCCGGTATGTGCAATGTCAGCACAGTAAAACTGCAACAGCTATTGGGTGATTTGTTGTCAGTTTAAAGCCCAGAAGTGTAAACATGGGCTTGATTTATACTTTTTAGTGCAAAACTGCACCAACTCAGTTTTGCACCAAAAAGTTTAGCACCGTCTTGC
This sequence comes from Pleurodeles waltl, assembly GCF_031143425.1. Classification (NCBI taxonomy): domain Eukaryota; kingdom Metazoa; phylum Chordata; class Amphibia; order Caudata; family Salamandridae; genus Pleurodeles; species Pleurodeles waltl. Next base: position 294,417,028 of record NC_090445.1, on the reverse strand, counting down.
ACTATTTCTGTGCACCAGCCAAGCACCATGTTTATGGAATGGTGCAAGCCAGTGCAAAGGGTAGGCAAGCGGCAAAAAAAACGACTTTAGTCTGGTTGGGCTGGCAGTATGGAAGAATGGGTTTTTGCACCAAAAAATGACATTATGCAGGTTAGAGTAAAAAAAATGACTCTAACCTAACTAGAGTCATTTTCACTTGACTCCTGTCTTTGAAAAGACAGGAGTCTTGCTCACCACCCCAATGGCCAGCACAAGGGATCAGGGTCCCCTGGGCATAGCCAATGCACCCAGTGCCATGTAAGGGGGCCATTTGAGGGCCCCCAATGGCACCTTAAAAAATAAAATAAAATACTTACCTGTACTTACCTGGGATGGGGTTCCCCATCCTCCGCTGTCCCTCTGGTATGGGTGGGGTTGTCCCTGGGGCCTGGGGAGGGTACCTGTGAGCTTAATGCATGGTGTTCCACCATGGAAGTAGGCCCACAGGTCCCCTAACGCCTGCCCTGACCCAGGCATTAAAAAACGGGGCAAAACAAGCTTTGCACCATTTTTTGACCCCTCCTCGCTCCTGTGTTCCATTTTTGCACGGGAGTATAAATATGACGTTAAGGCCATAGAGTCATTTTTTTGCAACGGAAACGCCTACCTTGCATCTCATTAAGGCAAGGTAGGTTTTCACTACCCAAAAATGACTTTAACTCTATAAATGTGGCACTAGAAGGGTCTAGCAGCAAAGTATAAATACAGAGTTAGTTTTGCACCGAATTAGAGTAAAATAAATGGTGCTAATTTGGTGCAAACAGAGTATAAATATGCCCCCTGGTGTCTTACTTAGTTAAAATGAGGTGTACACATTTAGTTAACAAGTATGTATTTATAAAGTTACTAACGTGACAATGATACTCAAAATTGTTGGTTGCCTCCAAAGAGCAATTCCAAGACATATTAGCGGTCATTACAACCCTGGCGGTCGGTGTTAAAGCGGCGGTAAAACCGCCAACAGGCAGACAGTAAAAAAAATGGAATTATGACCGTGGCGGAAACCGCCACCATAGACAGCCTCTTTAACACTCCGACCGCCATGGCGGTACAAACACCATGGCGGTAACCGCCAACAGACAGGTGGAGGACAATATACCGCCCACACTATTACAACCCACTAATCCGCCACCTTTTCCAGGGTGGATTCACCGCAAACAAAAACAGTGCGGAAACAGGACTTCGAAGGGAAAACGCTCACCTCTACACAACCCACGAGGAATCAGGACGCCATGGAACCAGAGCTCTAGATTCTGCCAGCCTTTATCTTCCTGCACCCCCACCCCCACCCACTACAACACACACGCTAATACATATTGATACATAACAGTTACACCCCCCAGCCCCTCCTGGAAGAATGCAAGGACAAAAGGAAATGAGTCGAATAATTGATATATATTCAATTACATACATCAAAAATATTTACAAATACATACATTCGTACTATATACAATTATATACACCAAGAACACAAGTCCAAGGGATTCCACCATCATAGTCTGTGGATCACTGGGCCCAAAAGGCATGGGCGAGGCCCACACTCAATACCCGATCAAAATGGAGAGAACATTGCAGGGGCATCAGATAGAAATAAAACAGGCACCTCAGGGGGAAAGGGGGGCACCTCAGCCACTTGAGTGCACGACGCCAGATCCACGAGGGGGCTCCATGCCCACAGTTCAATCCTGGGGAGTGCAAAGCCACAGTCTCTCAAGTCTCTACATTGGGTGGGTTGCCCACTGTTCAATCCTGGGGAGTGCAAAGCCACAGTCTCTCAAGTCTCTACAGTGGGTGGTTTGCCCACTGTTCAATCCTGGGGACTGCAAAGCCACAGTCTCTCAAGTCTCTACAGTGGGTGGTTTGCCCACTGTTCAATCCTGGGGACTGCAAAGCCACAGTCTCTCAAGTGGATAACAGTCACCACTGGTTTCTGGAGGGGGCCTTATGCCCAGAGTGCTTCATTCTGCCAAGGACAGAGGTAGTGGATGTATCTCTCCACTGGTTCTGGAGGGGGCCTTGTGCTCAGAGTGCTTCATCCTGCCAAGGACAGAGGTAGTGGATGTATCTTTCCACTGGTTCTGGAGTGGGCCTTGTGCCAAGAGTGCTTCATCCTGCCAAGGACAGAGGTAGTGGATGTATCTCTCCACTGGTTCTTGAGGGGGCCTTATGCCCAGAGTGCTTCATCCTTCCCAATGCGGACTCGGTAGTGTCGGAATCATTTGCGCTGACTGGCCTGCGGGGATGCTGGCGGCGGTGTCCTGGGCAGCGGTTCAGCTGGTGGCGGTCTTGTCCTGGCCTGCAGGGCTGCTGACGGTGGTGTCCTGGGCAGCGGTTCAGCTGGTGGTGGTCTTGTCTGAGGCAGCGGGGCTGCTGGTGGCGGTGTCCTGGGCAGCGGTTCAGCTGGTGGCAATCTTGTCCTGGCCTGCGGGGCTGCTGGCGGCGGTGTCCTGGGCAGCGGTTCAGCTGGTGGCGATCTTGTCCTGGCCTGCGGGGCTGCTGGCGGCGGTGTCCTGGGCAGCGGTTCAGCTGGTGGCGGTCTTGTCCTGGCCTGGGGGCTGCTGGCGGCGGTGTCCTGGGCAGCGGTTCAGCTGGCGGCGGTCTTGTCTGTGGCAGCGGGGCTGCTGGCGGCGGCGCCTGGGCAGCGGTTCAGCTGGTGGCGGTCTTGTCCTGGCCTGCGGGGCTGCTGGCGGTGGTGTCCTGGGCAGCGGTTCAGCTGGTGGTGACCTTGTCTGTGGCAGTGGGGCTGCTGCTGGCAGTCCTGTCTGTGGCAGCGGGGCTGCTGGAGGTCGCTTCCTGGGCAGCGGGCTGCTGCTGGCGGTCGCCTCCTGGGCAGTGTGGCTGGTGGTGGTCACCTCCTGTGCAGTGTGGCTGCTGGTGGTCTTGTCTGCCGCACTGATCTTCCCAGACTTGCTGGTTACACTGTGCCCCTTTCCCACCTTGGATGGTGTCGCAGCTGTCTCCACACTGCCAACTGTACCCCTGGGAGCGGCTTTGGTGGCTGGTTTCTTTCCCCTCTCCTGCCGGGCACTCTGCAACTTTTTATGCTTGACAGGAGGGGGGCTGTCGGTGCTCTGGCTCTTTGCCACACTGCCTGCCCTGCTGCCTGGTGCACTCCATAATCCGGTGACTACTGGCACCACTGGTCCAGCCGATGTTGTGGCTGAGGTGCTAGGTTGGGACCTGGAGAGCTGGGACCTAGGAGACTGACGGGGTGGGGTGGGTGAGGGAAAGGGGTCAAGGCTGGCCAGGAAAAGTTTCTCAGGAACACTGGGACGGGTAGCTGGAGGGGGTTTGGGAGTGGAGGAAGAGGTTGTGGTTGTAGGAGGTGTATGTTTGGTGACTGGGTGAAGGTGCATGGGCTGGAGGCTGTCGTGAGGTGGATGGCTGTTGGGTGGGGGTGTGGCGGCGTTTGTGTACCTTGGGAGGTGGCCTCACAGACACACTGGGAGAGGATACAGGGGATTTGTGAATGGTAGTGGGGGTGGTGACTGCACGTGAGCGGGGTGTGGTGGTGGGTGTGTAGGTGATGGACGTAGTGGCTGAGGATGTAGTGCATGCAGCTGTGAGTGGAGATGAGACAGGGAGGGAGGAGGGAGACGAGGACGAGGGGGACACAGTGGAGGCAGTGGATGTTGGTATGTCTGCATATGTGTGATGCTTGCGTGAGTGCCTGTGGGATGTGTGGTGCTTATGTTTGCCAGAGCTTCCCTTGTGTGTTGAGGTGTGTGCATGCTGGTCTGATGGTGTGCTTGGGATAGGCTGAGGTACAGGGGTGTGGGTCTGGGTGGAAGAAGTTGGAGGGGGGAGGCTAGAGACAGGGACAATGGCTGCCATCAGTGCTGAGGCCAGAGTCTGAAAAGCTCGCTGAAGGGCTACCTGACCAGAGTGAATGCCCTGCAGGTATGCATTTGTCTGTTGCAACTGCCTCTCTACACCCTGGATGGCATTCAAAATGGTAGACTGCCCAACAGTGAGGGACCTGAGGAGGTCAATGGCCTCCTCACTGAGGGCAGCAGGGGTGACAGGGGCAGGGGCTGAGGTGCCTGGGGCGAAGGTAATGCCCACCCTCCTGGGTGAGTGGGCACAGGGCAAAGGCTGAGGGGCTGCTGGGAGGGCGGTGCTGGTAGGGGGGGTGGTGGCCGTACCTGTAGATGCGGGGGGCACAGATGGGGCCACCACCACAACGGAGCTCCCATCAGAGGATGAGTCCGTCTAGCTGGTGTCAGCTCCTGTCCCCCCGTGGAGCTCCCCTCGCACTCCGTCCCACTGGTGAATTCAGAGTCCGTAGTGTCGCCCTCCAGGGCCATGTGGGATGCAGCTCCCTCCTGCTCCGGTGCCATTGCTCCTCTGCCTGATGATGCTAATGCACACAAATACAGGGAGACCACAAAAATGGGGGGGAAGACAGAAGAAAGACATGTTTCAATGCATGCAATACCACTAACGTTGGTGGACACAACAGACAAAGAAGCCCCCTGCACTACGCCGCGCACTTGGGGTCCACTATTCAATCCCTGGAACATGGCTTACAAGGCTATGGCCGATTTCTGCACACATGGATGTCACAGGAGCCTGACTAGGTGTAGTTGGCACTGTACACAGGTGGGGTGGGGTGCCACAGGGCCTGCCTGCAGAAGGGAACTTAACTAGCAAACTCACCCTGGCCTACGGGAACCCAGAGCCCACCTCCCCCACCCAGACATCTAAAATGCGCCCTGAATCAGCAGAATGAGAGTGTACTCACCCCCTTGTGGCTGCTGTGATGCCCTCAAGCCCCCATCCAAGTCCGGATACGCCACCGCCAGCATCCTGAACATCAGGGGGGGTCATGGTGCGACAGGCACCCCTCCCACGATGGGAGGCCATTCCCCAGCTGGGTCTCCGCCGTCTTCTTGCTCCAGCGGCGAATGTCCTCCCATCTTTTCTGGCAGTGGGTGCTCCGTCCGTGGTAGATCCCCAGGGTCTGGACTTCCTTGGCGATGGCACGCCAGATGTCCTTCTTCTGGTGGGCGCTGACCTACAGGAATTGTACAGGGAAAAAGAGAAGTAATTACCAACTGCACCATCACAGTCATTGGCCCGCATCCCTACCCTTGCCATGATGCACATGCACTCACTGTTGTTTCATGCACCCCTCATTCTCACCCCCCCTATCTTTCATCCACCCCACACCACACATTCATTGCTCATACAGCATGCTCACAGTGTACTTACCTGTTAGTCTGGAGGACCGTAGAGTAGCGTGTACTGGGGGAGAACCCCATCCACGAGTTTCTCCAACTCCTCCATGCTGAAGGCAGGAGCCCTTTCCCCAGACACATGAGCCATTGTCTCTTCCAGACTGAGGTCACAGCAGCACTTGCAGTGTAGGTCATATCCTGTCGAAGATTAGGTATTGAGTGATTTAACAGAGAGAAAATGGCAGTCACTTCCGCGGCGGTGCGCACCGTCACCGCCGGCGTACATCGTCATTGGCTCCTGGGACCCATAGGGTCCAATGTTAAACCAATGCAGAATTGCGCCTCGGTCTTCGACCGCCTACCGCGACGGTGTACGCCAGCGCAGTTACCTCATATCCCCTTGTCTCACTTTCCAGGTAAGGCAGCCGCCATTTCAGGGGCCCACATGGCTTTATTTTTTACTGTGTCACACATACCTAGGCCTTGCCTAACCACTCATACAGGCAAATTTCGATTTATGAATATTTTCAGAGCAAGCTGTGTTTACGTACCTCAGAGTTGGTTGACTCTGTGCTCGCTGTTCTCCTCCATAGGCACAGTCCACTTGGGCATGTGAGGAGATGGCGGCATCCTCCGGTGTACAAACCGCTGGTGGACCTATCGACAATGGAGGAAAGACATGTGATCATCACCTACAGGCTTGATCGTGACACAATCCAGGAACTGTGTGCCCAGTTGGAGCCAGACCTGATGTCAGCTATCCGCCATCGCACAGGAATCCCGCTCAAGTGCAGGTGCTGTCAGTACTCCATTTCCTAGCAAGTGGGTCATTTCAAACAACAGTGGACATAGCATCACGGATGTCCCAGCCTATGTTTTCCAACGTGTTGTCTAGAGTATTGTCTGCCCTGCTGTAACACATGCGGAGCTACATCGTTTTCCCTCAGGTGGAGGATTTGCCTACAGTGAAAGGTGACTTCTATGCCCTGGGACACATCCCTAACATCATAGGTGCCATTGATGGGACACATGTGGCCTTGGTCCCCCCACGCAGGAGTGAACAGGTGTACCGAAACCGGGTGTGTTTGGCAGACCAGTACATCTCCCATGTAAATGCTAAATTCCCTGGCTCAGTGCATGACACTTACATCCTGCGGAATAGCAGCATCCCTTATGTGATGGGGCAACTACAGAGGCACCGTGTATGGCTATTAGGTGAGCATCTGGACCCAAATCAGTGGGAATAGTTGTCTGGGTCTGTGGATGTCCCTATGAGTCAGTGTGTGTCTAACAGTTGTCCCTCGCAATTTGCAGGTGACTCCGGTTACCCCAACCTGTCATGGCTATTGACCCCAGTGAGGAATCCCAGGACAAGGGCAGAGGAACACTACAATGAGGCCCATGGGCGAACTAGGTGGATTATAGAGCAGACCTTCGGCCTCCTGAAGGCCAGGTTCAGGTGCCTCCATGTGACAGGTGGTTCGCTATTCTACTCACCAAAGAATGTGTGCCAGATCATCGGGGCATACTGAATGCTTCACAACTTGGCTTTGCGACGACAGGTGCCTTTTCTGCAGGAGGATGGTCCAGATGGAGGGGTTGTGGCAGCTGTGGAGCCTGTGGACAGTGAAGACGAGGAAGCAGAAGAAGAGGACATCGACAACAGGAACATGGTGATCCTGCAATACTTCCAGTGAGACACAGGTAAGAAGACAATCCTGCCTGCTACATCTAATTAAAATCTACTACCTCTCTACAGTCTGTCATTTTCACCCAGTGTATGGTCACTGAGTTGTCACTTTCCCTTATGATGTCACACATGTGGGTCCCACTGTGTGACATCTGCTTTGTTAACTCATGGACTAGAGCTGTGTGTCATGGGTATGTTGACATTACATTTGAAAGAGCATTTTGGCACTGTAATTTCTAATATACTATTTTGAAATAACAGACAGACTCAAGACTGGTTTGTGCTTTAAGGGAGTTTATTTAAGTTCTCAATATTGGAGGGGGTTGTAAAATGGTGAGGGGTGATGGTGGAGGAATGTCCATGGCAGAGTCCAGTCTATTAGTCTCACTGGTGCATTGTCCAAAGGGGCATAGGAAGTGGAGCTGGAGCAGTCTAAGGATGGACAGGGTGACAAGGTGGGACAATTGGATGACAATCAGGGTGGTCTCATTTCTTGGCTGGGGTCTTGGCATCGTTCTCTGTCTTTGTCCTGGATCTCAGCAACCATTTGCGGGGTGGTTCTCCCTCTGCAGGGGTTGGGGTGCTGGTGTGGTGGTCCTGTGGCGGTGCCACCTGTTCACTAGCACCGGCGGAGGTGGTGGGCAGTTCATCGTCCAGGCTAGTGTTAGGGGCCCCTTGTGCCACAGTGTCCCTCCTGGTATTGACGAGTTCCTTCAGCACCCCTGCAATGGTGCCCAGGGTGGAATTGATGGATTTGAGTTCCTCCCTGAAGCCCAAATACTGTTCCTCCTGCAGCCGCTGGGTCTCTTGAAACTTGACCAGTACCAATGCCATTGTCTCCTGGGAATGGTGGTAGGCTCCCATGATGTTGGAGATGGCCTTGTGGAGAGTGAGTTCCCTGGGCCTGTCCTCCCCCTGTCGCACAGCATCCCTCCCAGTTCCCCTGTGTTCCTGGGCTTCTGTCCCCTGAACCGTGTGCCCACTGCCACTGCCCCCAGGTCCCTGGTGTTGTTGGGGTGGTGGGTTAGCTTAGGTTCCCTGTAGTGGTGGACACACTGCTGCTTGACGTGTCCTGGGGACAGAGGTATGGGCCCGCTGGGTGGGTGCTGTGCTGGTGTTTCCAGAGGGGGAAGCTCTGTAGTGGCCTGTGCCAGTGTGAGGGGAACCGACTGTCCCGAGGTCCCAGATGGGCCGGGCTGGTCGTCTAGATCCAGTTGGACAGAGCTGCTGTCATCACTGTGGGCCTCTTCTGTGGGTGGAGTGGACATGTCTGGACCCTCCTGTCCGGTGACATTGGGTAGGGGTCCTGCAGGGGGATACAAGCATGATTATTGCATCTGTGTGTGCCATGGTGTGCAATGGGTGGGTGACCGTGTACCCCAGTGCTTGCATTCCTGTGTAGGAACTTGTGTGATGATGGTTTGGGGGGTGTATGGGTATGTGCAGTGGCCATGCTTTGGTGATGGGTGTCCATGCTTTGGTGTTACATGCAGGGCTTGGTGTTGGGATGGGTGGTTTGTGATATTGGGACATGTGTGAGGAGTAGGAGTGATGGGGATGAGGGCGAGGGTGGGGGTATGTGATGGCATGCAGGTAGGGTGGGGGATGTAATAGTTAAGATTTGACTTACCAGAGTCCATTCCTCCAGCTGCTCCTGCGAGGCCCTCAGGATGCAGAATAGCCAAGACCTGCTCCTCCCATGTTGTTAGTTGTGGGGGAGGAGTTGGGGGTCCACCGCCAGGCCTCTGTACCACGATGTTGTATCTTGAGACCACGGAACGCACCTTCCCCCATAGGTCGTTCCGCCTCTTCCTGATGTCATCCCTATTTCGTGGGTGCTGTCCCACTGCGTTGACCCAGTCCACGATTCTTCATCATAGCTCCATCTTCCTAGCTATGGAGGTGTGTTGCACCTGTGATCCGAATAGCTGTGGCTCTACCCGGATGATTTCCTCCACCATGACCCTGAGCTCCTCCTCAGAGAACCTGGGGTGTCTTTGCCGTGCCATGGGGTGGTGTGGGTGATGTGTGGGGTGGTGTGTGTTGTGATGTGTGGGGTGATATTTAGTGGTGTGTTGTGTGAGGTGCGTGGATGTTATGTGGGTGATGGTGTTGAGTGCCTGTGGATGCTCGTTTGTAGATGGTGGTGTCTCTCTGTGGCCTTCAGTCGCAATTCTGGTCGTAAGGGTTTTTGGGTGATGTGGGTGTGTGTTTTATATTGTCCAATGTGGACGTGTTTTGTATATGTGTGTGTATTTTGAGCGCGACGGTGTGTACCACCAATGGAATACTGTGGTTGAAAGACCGCCGCATGGATTCGTGGGTCGTGATAGTGTGGGCGTATTCTTGTTGGCGTGACGGTGGAGGATTTCTTATTGCCAGTTTATCACTGACCTTTGGTGTGGCAGACTTGTGTGGTTGTCTTGATTTTGGCAGATTCCGGGCTTTGGAGCATAATGACCATGGCGGAATTCCGCGGCGGTGTGTTGGCGGTCTTCTGCACGGCGGTAAGCGGCTTTTACCGCCAATGTTGTAATGACCCCCATTGTCTGCTGTTAACAACTGTGCGACATAGTTTCTTCTATGTAACTGCTGTGAGTCATTTATAGAACATTTACATTGGTGGCTGCATATCACCTGCACATGGTGCTGTCACATCTGGGGGGACTCCTTCAATTGTTTTACTGTGGTTAATTATAACTACTGCATATGTGTTTTATTCTGCCTCATTTATCAACGGGCTCATAATTATTAACCATGGTTGCTTGTATCCAGTGATTGCCTATAGTTCTCTTAGTTGCTCTCCTGGGGTGCACACTGTAAAGAATTTTACACTGAACAATCACAAGTCATTAATATAGCAAACGTGTACATGCAAATTTATATGTGGAAGCCACAACTCCACAACTCCTCAACTTTGTGAAGGACATTTTAAGCAGTTGCATCAGACTTGAAATAGAAATCTAGTACCAATTTGAGGCACTGCAGCTTTTGAAAGACTTTTGCATCTGACTCTAGAGGAACAGCTAGTAGTCTAATAACACATTTAAAGTATTAGAGGTTTGAGAATGTCTTGCATTAGTAACTGCATAAATTATGCAAAAAATGAAGAGAGAACTCTGGGTAGTTCACAAGTGTGTGTGGAAAGCAGCTCCAGTAAGGAGCACCCTGTAACACCAGTGACACTCTAGATTTACTCACCTTAAATGTCTGGTTTTCTAGCAAAGCTTTTAAGCTTAATCAAACAAATTTCAAACAAACAAATTTCATAAGCGCACTACTCACCTGGTAGGGTCTCAAAGCTTAGGATTAGCACAGTGCCATCCACGCTGAACTAGGAAGGGACAAAGGCCCTCATTACAACCCTGGCGGTCGGTGTTAAATCGGTGGTAATACCGCCAACAGGCCGGCGGTAAGAAAAATGGAATCGCATCCACGGCGGAAACCACCAGTATAGACAGCCACTTTAACACTCTGACCGCCACAGCGGTAGAAACAAACACCGCGGCGGTAACTGCCAATAGACAGGCGGAGGACAATGTACCGCCCGCTGTATTACAAGGCACCAATCCGCCAGATTTTCCGGGGCGGTACCAACGCCATCAAAAGCATGGCAGAAACAGTCTGTGAAACGGAAACCACTCACCTCTCGACACCCAACGAGGAACCAGGACACCATGGAGCCCGAGTTACAGGTGTTACCAATGTTGGTTTACCTCCTCTTGTACCAGGAACATCAAAGACGGCGGCGACGACCACGGTGAGTACTGCACCTAGCACACGGGGGGAGAGAGTGACACACACACATGCAACGCGCAACACCCCCACCCTCATCCCCAACACCATACACACAAATACATGCATCAACATTACATTTACACCCGTCACACCCTGGAAGAACGCAAGGACCAAATGAAATGATTGTAACAAGTGTAATCATCAAAAATCCAGATAGGGAAACAGGTCTGTAAAAGATCACAATATACAAATATGTACAGCAACTACACAAGTGCTCCATTCATTGTCCGTGGACTAGTGGTCCCAAAATGCATGGGCGAAACCCACGCATGATACCTGCCTCAAAACGGAGAGAACACTGCAGGGGCATCAGGTTGAAAATAAACAGGCACCTCACGGGGAAGGGGAGGGAGGGCACCTCAGCCAGATGAAGGGACGATGCCACAGCTCCACGAGGGGGCTCCATGCCCACAGATTGGTCCTGGGGAGTGCAAAGCCACAGTCTCACAAGCCTCTCAAGTGGGTGGTTTGCCCACTGATTGGTCCTGAGGAGTGAAAAGCCACAGTCTCACAAGTCTCGCAAGTGGGTGGGTTGCCCACTGATTGGTCCTGGGGAGTGCAAAGCCACAGTCTCACAAGTCTCTCAAGTGGGTGGGTTGCCCACATGCTCTGGAGGGGGCTTTGTGCCCAGAGTGCTTCATCCTGCCAAGGACTGGGTTAGTGAATGCTGTTCTCCACTGATTCTGGAGGGGGCATGGTGCCCAGAGTGCTTCATCCTGCCAAGGACTGGGGCAGTGGATGCTGTGCTCCACTGGTTCTGGAGTGGGCATGGTGCCCAGAGTGCTTCATCCTGCCAAGGACTGGGGTAGTGGATGCTTTTTTCCACTGGTTCTGGATGGGGCTTTGTGCCCAGAGTGATTCATCCTGCCAAGGACTGGGGTAATGGATGCTGTTCTCCACTGGTTCTGGAGGGGGCTTTGTGCCCAGAGTGCTTCATCCTGCCAAGGACTGGGGTAGTGGATGCTTTTCTCCACTGGTTCTGGGGGGGGGGGCATGATGCCCAGAGTGCTGCACATGGTGTGTGGCAGTTCCCATTCCCTCACCTGAGTGTGTGTGCCACGATATTTTCTTGGAACAGGTAGCATGATACTCCATGGAGGCAGAGACACACTCCACCCTGCGGCCACTTTGCCTGCCAACTGCTGGTACTAACAGTGCTGGTTGTGGTGCCTCATGTAGTCTGTTCAGGGTCCAGGACGTCTCTTGCAGCCTCGGACGGCTGCCCACTGGGAATGATGTTCATGTTGGCTGTGGTGACACTGTCTGTGCACGTCGTGGGGCAGGTGGCGGTGGTTGCGGCGGTGTCTGTGGCGGAGATGCTGCCGGTTGTGCATGTGTCAGCACCTATGGAGGGAGACAGCAGGACATCTCCTGCAGCCTCAGACGGCTGCCCACTGGGGATGATGCTGGGGACTGTTGCAGAGGCAGCAGAAGTGCAGGTGGCGGTGCAGGTGGCAGTGGTTGCGGCGGTGGCCACCGCTGTACAGGTTGCTGTTCTGTTTGACAGAAGGGGTGACACCAGTCCCTCACCCGGAGGCTCCGTGCCCTGAGCTGACTTCCCTTTAGCCTTGTGTCCCTTCCCCACCTAGAAAGTCACTGCTGGGACCTTGGCAATGTCCTCTTTTGTCTTGGATGAGGTCTTGCTGAGTTTTTGGTGCAGATTTTCCCTACGGCATATGGGCCCATTCTTCAACTTAGCAGGTGGTGGAATAGAGTGATCCTTGGCCTCACTAGGTGGCACACTGGCAGCCCCAGATGGGTGCCGCCCGCAATGTAACTGGACCACAGTGCTCGATGATTTTGTGGCTAAAGTGCTGGGCTGGGATCTGGACATCCTGGCTCTAGGGTGTAGGAGGCTGGCCTGGCTTATAGTGGGTACCTTGTGGTACTTACACCTTGTGCCAGGTCCAGTTATCCCTTATTAGTAGATTAGAGGTGTTCTAGCATCTTAGGCTGATAGAGGTAGCTATAACAGAGCAGCTTAGGCTGAACTAGGAGGCATGCAAAGCTCCTACTATACCACTTATATCACTTAGCACTATATGATAAGAAACATAATACTCAGAGTTATTAAAAATAAAGGTACTTTATTTTGGTGACAATATGCCAAAAGTATCTCAGAGGATATACTCCCTTAGGAGGTAAATAAAATACACAAAATATACACACAAACCAAAAAAAGGTAAGTAAACAGTTAGAAAAGTAGTGCAAACACTGTAGAACACAATAGAATGCAATAGGAGACAATAGGCCTAGGGGCAACACAAACCATACACTCCAAAAGTGGAATGCGAACCACGAATGGACCCCAGGCCTAGTGTAGAGGGTCGCTGGGAGTGTAAGAAAACACTAAGGCCCATATTTATACTTTTTTAGTGCCGCATTTGCGTCATTTTTTGGCGCAAAAACGGCGCAAACTTGCAAAATACAATTGTATTTTGCAAGTTTGCACCGTTTTTGCGTCAAAAAGCGGCGCAAATGTGGCACTAAAATAGTATAAATATGGTCCTAAGGGTGTCCAAGATACCCCACCCGAGACCCTGAAACGTAGGGGTAAAGTTACCCTACTACCCCAGAAACACAGTAGAGTCGCGATAGGGGATTCTGCAAAGACAACAGCTGACTGCAAAGCACTGAAAACGGATTCCTGGCCCTGAGGCCCTGAGGACCTGCAAAGGAAGGGGACCAACTCCAAGAGTCACGCAAGTGTCAGGAGGGGCAGGAGCCCACTAAACCCAGGATGAAGGTGCAAAAGGGCTTCCTCCGGGTGGAAGAAGACAACAATTCTGCAACAACGGAAGGTGCCAGGAACTTCTCCTTTGGCCAGAAGATGTCCCACGGTGTGCTGGAGGATGCAGAGTTGCTTCCATGCAGCACCCGCAGAAGCAACTGAATAGGCGTTCAGAAGATCTGAGCATGGCAGTCATCTCAGCACAACAAAAGGGAGTCCCACGAAGTCGGAGTCCAACTCAGCGAGTTGGGCAATGCAGGACGGAGTGCTGGGGACGTGGGCTAGGCTGTGCACAAAGGAAGTCTTGCAAAAGTGCACAGAAGCCCTAGCAGCTGCAGTTCACGCAGTACACAGGTTTACTGTCTGTCGTGGGAAGGCAAGGATTTACCTCCACCAAATTCGGACAGAAGGGCCACTGGACTGTCAGGGACATTTGGATCCAGCTCCTGTCTTCCAGGGACCACGCTCGTCAAGATAAGAGGGGACCCAGAGGACCGGTGGTGCAGAAGTTTGGTGCCTGCGTTGGCAGGGGGAAGATTCTGTTGACCCACAGGAGATTTCTTCTTGGCTTCCAGTGCAGGGTGAAGGCAGACAGCCGTCAGAGCAGGCACCAACAGGAAACAGTCGAGAAAGCCAGCTGGTAGTATTCTTGCTACTTTGTTGCGGTTTTGCAGGGGTCCTGGAGCAGTCAGCGGTCGATCCTTGGCAGAAGTTGAAGAGAGAAGTGCAGAGGAACTCTGATGAGCTCTTGCATTCGTTATCTGATGAGATACCCACAGGAGAGACCCTAAATAGCCCTCAGAGGAGGATTGCCTTCAGAGAAAGGTAAGCACCGATAGGAGGGGTCTCTGATGTCACCTGCTGGCACTGGCCACTCAGAGCTGTCCATTGTGCCCTCACACCTCTGCATCCAAGATGGCAGAGGTCTGGGACACACTGGAGGAGCTCTGGGCACCTCTCCTTGGGAGGTGCTGGTCAGGGGAGTGGTCACTTGCCTTTCCTTTGTCCAGTTTCATGCCAGAGCAGGGCTGGGGGGATCCCTGGACCGGTGTAGACTGGCGTATGCAAGGAGGGCCCCATCTGTGCCCTTCAAAGCATTTCCAGAGGCCAGGAGAAGCTCCTCCTCTTAGGCCCTTCACACCTATTTCCAAAGGGAGAGGGTGTAACACCCTCTCTCAGAGGAAATCCTTTGTTCTGCCTTCCCGGGACTGGGCTGACCAGGCACCAGGGGGGCAGAAACCTGTCTGAGGGTTGGCAGGACCGGTAGTTGAGGAGAAAACCCTGGAGAGTTAGTTTGGCAGTACCCGGGTTCTATGCTGGAGCCCCGGGGATGCATGGAATTGTCCCCCCAATACCAGAATGCTATTGGGGTGACAATTCCATGAACCTAGACATGTTACATGGCCATGTTCGGCGTTACCATGGTGACGCTACATATAGGTATTGACCTAAATGCAGTGCACACGTTAAATGGTGTCCCCGCACTCACAAAGTCCGGGGAATTTGCCCTGGACAATGTGGGGGCACCTTGGCTAGTGCCAGGGTGCCCACACACTAAGTAACCTTGCACCTAACCTTCACTTTGTGAGGGTTAGACATATAGGTGAATTATAAGTTACTTAAGTGAAGTGTAAAATGGCTGTGAAATAACGTGGACGTTATTTCACTCAGGCTGCAGTGGCAGTCCTGTGTAAGAATTGTCTGAGCTCCCTATGAGTGGCAAAAGAAATGCTGAAGCCCATAGGGATCTCCTGGAACCCCAATACCCTGGGTACCTAGGTACCATATACTAGGTAATTATGAGGGTGTTCCAGTGTGCCAATCAGAATTGTTAAAATTAGTCACTAGCCTGCAGTGACAATTTTAAAAGCAGAGAGAGCATAAGCACTGAGGTTCTGGTTAGCAGATCCTCAGTGAAACAGTTAGGCACCACACAGGAACACATACAGGGCACACTTTATGAGCACTGGGGTCCTGGCTAGCAGGATCCCAGTGACACAGGCAAAAACAAACATACATACAGTAAAAATGGGGGTAACATGCCAGGCAAGATGGTACTTTCCTTCCTAGGGGAAGGACGGGGGAAGGTGTAGGGAAGAGGTCAATGTTAGCCAGGAAAAGTTTTTTAGACACACTGCGACGGGAAGATGGAGGGGGTTTGGGAGTGGAGGAAGAGGTAGTGATTGTAGGAGGTGTACGTCTGCTGAGTTTGGGTGAGGATGCACAGGCTGGAGGCTGTTGTGAGGTGGATGGCTGTTGAGTGGGAGTGTGCCTGCATTTGTGTAGTTTGGGAGGAGGGCTCACAGACACACTGGGAGAGGACACAGGGCATGTGTGAAAGGTGGTGGGGGTGGTGATTGCACATGAGTGGTGTGTGGTGATGGGCGTGCTGGTGATGGAGGTAGTGGCTAAGGATGTAGTGCATGCAGGTGTGAGTGGAGACGAGACTGGGCGGGAGGAGGGTGACATGGAGGAGGGGGACACAGTGGAGGCAGTGGATGTTGGCGTGTCTGCATGGGGATGGTGCTTGCGTGAGTGCCTGTGGGATGTGTTGTGCTTATGTTTGCCATGTACACTCTTGTGTGTTGATGAGTGTGCATGCTGGTCTGATGGTGTGCTTGGGATAGGCTGAGGTAGAGGGGAATGGGTCTGGGTAGTGGAAGTTGGAGGGGGGAGGCTGGACACAGGGACAATGGCTGCCATCAGTGCTGAGGCCAGAGCCTGAAATGCTCTCTGTTGGGCTGTCAGGCCAGAATGAATGCCCTCCAGGTATTCATTTGTTTGCTGCAAATTCCTCTCAACACCCTGGATGGTATTCAAAATGGTTGATTGCCCAACAGTGAGGGATCTCAGGAGGTCAATAGCCTCCTCACTGAGGGCATTAGGGCTGACTGGGGCAGGGCCTGACGTGCCTGGGGTGAAGGAGATGCCCATCCTCCTGGATGAGCGGGCATGGGAACCATGCTGAGGGGCTGGTGGGAGGGCAGTGCTGGTAGGGGGGGAGGCGGCTGTACCTGTTGATGTGGTGGGCACAGAGGTGCCTGCCACCACAAGGGAGCTCCCATCAGAGGAGGAGCCGCTGTCGCTGGTGTCTCCTCCTGTCCCCGTCATGAAGCTCCCCTCGCCCTCCGTCCCACTGGTGCCTTCAGACTCCGTACATTCACCCTCCTGGGCCATGTGGGTTGCAGCTCCCTCCTGTTCCGGTGCCAATGCTCCTCCGCCAGATGATGCTAATGCACACAAGGACAGGGTGACACAACAAAAAGGGGATGAAAGACAGAAGAGACACATGGTCAATGCCTGCAACAACACCACCGTTGGTGGACAGAACACCCAGGAAGCAGCCCTGTGCACTAGCCCATGCACTAACAGTTCAGGGGACAATCACATGCCCATGGGGGACTGTGCCTAGGCCCATTTGATACACAACTGGAACCCACAGGAGCCTAACTAGGTGTAGAGGGCCACTACCACTTTTGGGTTTGGAGTGCCACTGAGCCTGCCAAACAATAGTTCTACCCTGGTACATTTGCCCTGGCCTAGGGGAACTCACAGCACACTTCTTCACCCAGAAACCTCATAAAGCGCGCAAAGTCAGCTGAATGAGACTGGAGTCACCCCCTTGTGGCTGCTGTGATGCCCTCAAGCGCCCATCCAACTCACGATATGCCACCGCCAGGATCCGGTACATCAGGGGGTCATGGTGCGACGGGCACCCCTTCCTTGTTGGGAGGCCATCCCCAGCTGGGCCTCCGCCGTCTTCTTGCTCCAGGGGCGCAGGTCCTCCCATCTTTTGTGGCAGTGGGTGGTCTGTCTATGATAGACCCCCAGAGTCCACACTTCCTTGGCGATGGCACGCCAAATACCCTTCTTCTGGTGGGCGCTGACCTATAGGAAAAGTGAAGTAAGAATGGATTTTACTCCCCCGTCTGGTTCTTCTTACTCATTGGCCACAAACCGGCCACACTCGCCCAGAAACACATACACTGACCATCCTCACATGCTGGCCTCTGCCCCCCTCGTATCTCCCATCCACGCCACTCCATACATTCAGCTCCCATCCATAATGCTCACAGTGTACTCACCTGTTTGTCTAGAGGACCGTAGAGTAGCGTGTACTGGCGGAGGACCCCAGCCACCAGGTTGGCCAACTCCTCTGCGGTAAAGGCAGGGGCCCTTTTCACAGACACTGTAGCTATTGTCACTTCCAGACTCAGGTGACAGCAGCACTTGCAGTGTAGGTCCTCTACTGTTGAAGGTCAGGTATCAAGTGAGTGAACACCTAGAAAATGGTGGTCACGTCCGCGGTGGTGCGTACCATCACTGCCGGCGTACATCGTCATTGGCTCCTGGAACCCATAGGGCCCAATGATAACCAATGCTGATTTGCACAGCGGTCTTCGACCGCCTTACACGACGCAGCACAACGGCAGTGCAGTTACCTCATTTCCCCTTGTCCCTCCTTACAGGTCAGGCAGCCGCCATTTCAGGGGGTCATATGGCAGGGCAACTAACTGCGTCACAGCACTTTTGGCCAGGAATACGGACAGACAGCGCAACACACCAATTACATCACAATTGTTCTAAGCACCCTTGTGAAACCTATGTGGTGTATGACCCTCTGCTCAACCTTCTCCTCCATAGGGCAGGTGATGAGATGGCATCATCCTCCGGTATACAGACCCCTGGTGGACCTGTCGACAATGGAAGAGAGACACATCATTATCACCTACAGACTTTATTGTGCCACAATCCATGAACTGTGTGCCCAGTTGGAGCCAGACCTGATGTCAGCTATCCGCCATCCCACAGGAATCCCCCCTCTAGTGCAGCTCCTGTCAGTACTCCATTTCCTGGCCAGTGGGTCCTTTCAAACAACAATGGCCATGGCATCAGGGATGTCACAGCCAATGTTCTCTAACGTGTTGTCCAGAGTGTTGTCTGCCCTGCTGAAACACATGCACAGCTACATTGTTTTCCCTCAGGTGGAGGATTTGCCCACAGTGAAAGGTGACTTTTATTCCCTGGGACATATCCCCAACATCATCGGTGCCATTGATGGTACAGATGTGGTATTTGTCACCCCCGCAGGAATGAACAGGTGTACAGAGACCGCAAAAGCTACCATTCTATGAATGTGCAGATGGTGTGTTTGGCAGACCAGTACATCTCCCATGTGAATGCCAAGTATCCTGGCTCAGTGCATGACGCTTACATTTTGAGGAATAGCACCATCCCTTATAGGATGGGGCAACTCCAGAGGCACCATGTGTGGCTAATAGGTGAGCCCAAGGTCCCAACACAGTAGACATAGGTGTCTGGATATGGGAGAGTCCCTTAATGGTTGGTGTATGTCTAACAGTTGTCCCTCAATATTTGCAGGTGACTCTGGTTACCCCAACCTCTCATGGCTATTGACCCTAAAGAGGAATGCCAGGACAAGGACAAAGGAACGCTACAATAAGGCACATGGGCGAACTACGAGAATAATTGAGCAGACTTTCGGCCTCCTGAAGGCCAGGTTCCGGTGCCTCCATCTGACAGGTGGCTCCCTATACTACTCACCGAAGAAGGTGTGCCAGATCATCGTGGCATGCTGTATGTTGCACACCTTGCTTTGCAATGCCAGGTCCCTTTACTGCAGGAGGATGGGCCTGATGTTGGTCTTGTGGCAGCTGTGGAGCCTGTGGACAGTGAAGAAGAGGCAGAAGAAGAAGATATAGACAACCGAAACAACATCATCATGCAATACTTCCAGTGAGACAGAGGTAAGAGACTGGCACTGCTCCTCTCATATCATACTACTTTTGGACATTGCAAGAATCTGCCTTTTTACCTCTGTGTATGGACCCTGACATGTCACTTTGGCTTTCCAGTTCACAGATCTGGGTCCCACTTTCTGCCTTCTGCTAAGTTTACTGATGCCCAACAATTGTCCAACATTGGTATGTGAACATGAACGTTGACATTGCTATTTTTCTGAGAGGTTGGAATTACACATTTGTGAAAGTACAGACTGACTCAGTACTGATTTGTGGTTCAAGGGTGTTTATTTCTGTGCTAATAAGTGGAGGGGGATGTGCAATGGGCTGGGGTGATGGTGGAGAAATGCCCATGGTAGAGTCCAGTCTCTTGGTATCACAGGTGCATTGTCCAAGGGGGCATAGGAAGTGGAGTAATGGCAGTTCAAAGTTGTCAGGGTGACATAGTGGGACAAAAGGGTGACAATCAGGAGAGTCTTATTTCCTGGTGGGGGTCTTGGCAATGTTCTCTGGCTTGTTCCTGGATCCCAGGGACCGCTTGCGGGGTGGTTCTCCTTCTGCAGGGGGTGGGGTGCTGGTGGCCTGTTGGTCCTGTGGCGGGACCTCCTGTCCACTAGCGCCGGCGGAGGTGGAGGGCTGTTCATTGTTCAGGCTAGTGTCAGGGGCCCGTTGGTGTGCCACTGTGTCCCTCATGGTGTTGGCTATGTCTGCCAGCACCCCTGCAATGGTGACCAGGGTGGTGTTAATGGACTTCAAGTCCTCCCTGATCCCCAGGTACTGTTCCTCCTGCAGCCACTGGGTCTCCTGAAACTTGGCCAGTACTGTGCCCATTGTCTCCTGGGAATGATGGTATGCTTCCATGATGTTAGAGAGTGCCTCGTGGAGATTGGGTTCCCTGGGCCTGTCCTCCCCCTGTTGTACAGCAGTCCTCCCCGTTTCCCTGTTGTCCTTTGCCTCTGTCCCCTGAACCGTGTGCCCGCTGCCACTGACCCCAGGTCCCTGATTATCTTGGGTTGGTGGGTTTGCCTGGGGTCCCTGTAGTGGTGGACACACTGCTGATTGATGTGTCCTGTGGACAGAGGGATGGGACCGCTGGGTGGGTGCTGTGCTGGACTTTCCTGAGGGGGGAGGTTCAGTGGTGGTTTGTGACTGTGGCAGGTCATCTTGATCCAGGAGTGCAGAGCTGCTGTTGTCACTGTGGGCCTCTTCTGTGGAGGGACTGGATATGTCTGGCACCTCCTGTCCGGTGACGTTGGGGTGTAAATGCATAGTTATTGTATCTGTATCACATCTTGTGCAATGGGTGAGTTATCCTCTACTCCTCTGCTTGCCTTATTGTCTTTGCCCTTGTGTGATTAGTGATTTTGGGGCCTGGGTGAGTATCTGTACTGGACATGCTTTGGTGATGGGTGTCCATGCATTGGTGTGACATGCAGGTCTTGGTTTTGGGCTGTGTGGATTGTGATAGTGGGGTACCTGTGGGGTGTTGGGGTGATGGGTGTGAGGGTTGGGCTAGGAGTTTGTAATCTACATCATTGTTCTTTTCCTACAGGTTACAGAATACATTGCAGCAACTTTGGAGTCTATGAACTCAAGCAAACTAGTGTGGTGCTCTAGGGCAGCCTTTCCCATTGGCATGTAATGGAGTGTCACTACAATAAAGACAAAAAGCACACTGACTATCCCTCACATGTGTACATCCATCTCATAAGGCCTACTCCAGGTCACCATCCACTCTTCATGGCCCCTTCTCTTCCAGGCTACCTATGCACAGTTCTTGAGCTGTGCACAAAAGGAATACTACCTGTACAGCCCTCACATGGGTGCAGACATATGTGCACATGTGATCATGTGTAACCAACCCTGGGCCTCCTAACCTTGCTGTGTCACAGCATCTGTAGCTTAACAATGCAGCACTGGTGGTAAACTTGAGCAATCCATTTTACTATTTTACCACACATTTACATACTTTGAGTCTCCCTCAGAGTAAAAGGTAAAAAATCAGGTGATACAAAAGCAAAAAAATATGGGCAGACCAGATAGTCAGAACTGCCCTCTCACACCCTGCGTATGGGTGGGTGGGCTGCCTGTGGCCAACCCCCAGCATGCAGCGAACCCCAATCAGTGCAAGATATTTGATCAGATCTGCAGATTCTTTGTGATTTTACACTTGGCCATGGCAAGCTCCACGGATCTGCAGATTGGGCGAAGACAAAATTGGGCCCAATGTTTGCACCCATGTGTTCTAAGGGGTCAGTATACCTGTATCCTGTCCCCTAATTATTTTCTACATCTTATTTTTCCCTCCCCCGGACCAAGCAACACAGATAATGGTGGCCTCAACTTTTCTTTCAAGTTGCAGACAGCCAATCAGGGCCTTGCTTTTCATCCAAATCCGCAAATCACCCTTGGGGAATCCACAGTGGATCAGCGTTCCTAGATATCTATATGTTTTCCTTTAATAACTCCAAAACTACTGAACACATTTACACATAATAGCAAAAGGAGGTTTTTTCTGGGCCAAAATTTACCTTTCTGCCAAATTTGATATTGCATGGGGAAAAAGCTTTTTACCCCCCCACTTTTTCTCAGTCCCTGCTTGACGAATCACCCTGATACTTTCCACATGGCAAGTAAACTGAGTGGCAAACTAGTTTTTAAAAGTGTATAAAGATTGATCAAACAGTGCCAAACCAAAGGTAGACTGTCTTTGGTAACAATTGGTCTAAACTATACCTACTAACTGGTGATCAGCAGTAGGATATTAATATATATATATATATATATATATATATATATATATATATATATATATATATACATATATATATGTGTGTGTGTGTGTGTGTGTATACATGCTTATTTATATATATTTCTATGTATGTATTATATACTGAAAAAAACAAAAGGTTACAATGTGAGTGATGTCATCAGTGATGTCACTGACCATGTCATAAGTGATGTAATATCTGAGGTCATAAGCAGTTCATTAAGGGAGCGCAAGTTATA
This sequence comes from Pleurodeles waltl, assembly GCF_031143425.1. Classification (NCBI taxonomy): domain Eukaryota; kingdom Metazoa; phylum Chordata; class Amphibia; order Caudata; family Salamandridae; genus Pleurodeles; species Pleurodeles waltl. Next base: position 294,394,819 of record NC_090445.1, on the reverse strand, counting down.
GTTATCTAAGGTAACTATAACTGCTGAATTTCTACATTTCCAGTTTTGTATGAGTAAATTTAGAACCTAACTATTATGTTCCTGTAACTTTTGTCTTTTTCAGTGAAGTTCTAAGGTTTTTTAAAATTCTATTTCCTAACTATAACGTCCCTGTGAACCTCGTCTTTTTCAGTGAGTTTCTAATGTTTATTAATTCTGTTTCCTAACTATAACATCCCTGTAACCTTTTGTTTTTTATGGTGAACTTCTAAGGTTTTTTTAATTCTGTTTCTTAACTATAACGTCCCTGTAACCTTTAGTATTTTCATTCAATTTCTAAGGTTTGTTTAAGTCAAACTTGTCTGTAAGGTTTGGGTTTTTTAGGTAATTAAAATCTTTTTCTGATACTTTTTAAGATATTAACCACAGAAGTATGGGGGGGAAAAGTAATGGGGATCCTTTTTGTTAAGCTGTCTTCTATAATGAAATACACTAACACTGTATACTGTTGCAAGTAGAATGGAACAAGCACATTTCTTTTTAAAATGGTGGTGGTGATACTGTTTTATAGTTTATTGAGTGATTAAATACTTGTCAAGTGGTTGTGTAATATTCTTATTTTTAAATTAATTTTAGATCAGCTGTGCCATCCATGATCAGAATGAATCAGCAGTTCGAATCAGCTGTGTATCTCGTAAAGAGTCGTTTTTTTTAAACATTCTGTACACAATTTTTTCAATAGGCCTTTTTTATATAAAAGGATGTGGCTAGGGACCTCCTACCCTAACTCCTTTATATGCATCAGTGCCCACATATCAGCGCCAGGACCTTTTACCAATGACTGTTTCTCTTCATCTGTGAATGTGTGTGAGAGTGTCTATCTGGCTGTCAGACTGTGTCTAAGAGTGTGCCTTAGTGTTACATTGTGCACCTGAGTGTTTGCCTCAATGTAAGAATGGGTGTACAAGTCCCTATTTTGTTGTGACAATGGGTGTCAGAGTCTCTGAGTATGTGAGGCAGTGTGACAGTGTCTGCCTGGATTTGAGAGTGTGTGTGAGAGAGTATCTCTGAGTGTGAGAGTGAGTGTGTCTGTGTGTGTTGCTATGAGAGTGGACATGACAACGTCTCTCCAGCTGTGAAAGTGGGTGTGAGAGTGTCTATCTTCTTATGACAGTGTGTGTGAGAGTAGCTGTCTTGGTGTGAGGCTGAGTGTCAGAGTGTGTCTCAGGGTGTGACAACACATGTGAGAGCATCTATGTTGCAGTGAAACTGAACATGAGAGTGTCTGTCTGAGTGTGAGAGGGAGTGTGACAGTGTCTGCCTGGATGTGAGAGTGGGTGTGAGCGTATCTTTCTGAGTGTGGGAGTGAGTGTGTCTGTGTGCGTTGCTATGAGAGTGGACATCACAACGTCTCTCTAGCTGTGAAAGTGGGTGTGAGAGTGTCTATCTTCCTATGACAGTGTGTGTGAGAGTAGCTGTCTTAGTGTGAGTGTCAGACTGTGTCTCTTGGTTTGACACTAGATGTGTGAGTGTCTATGTTACTGTGAGACTGAGCATGAGAGTCTCTGGGTATGAGTGGGAGTGTGACAGTGTCTGCCTGGGTGTAAGAGTGGGTGTGAGAGGGAGTGTGAGAGTGTCTGTGTGTGTTGCTATGAGAGTGGATGTCACAACATCTCTCTAGCTGTGAAAGTGAATGTGAAAGTGTCTATTTTGCTATGAGAGTGTGTGTGAGAGTAGCTGTCTTGGGGTGAAGGTGTCAGAGTGTGCCTCTGGGTGTGACAATATATGTGAGAGCATCAATGCATGCATTGCGCCACCCTATAAATAAGGTGCAGAGATTTTGGCCTTGTTGGGCCACATTAACGTCATAAATATTGACATTATTGTGGCACAAGGTGGCGCTAGGGGACTATAAATATCCCCCCTAGTTTATATAGAAAAAGTGTTATTTGTTTTTCTAATAACTTTGGCGCCGTTTGATGAATCTTCAGACTTAGGTTGCTGTCTGGATGTTTTGGCATGCATCCATCAAGTAGGGACCGAGAAAAAGGGGGGGGGGCCCAAAAGACATTTTCCCACATTATTTTTTCCATAAGGATTTTAAACAGTGATAGCACCGAAAGCACTGGACAGAATTACACAACATTAGGCAGAAAGGTAGCTCTTGGTCCAAAATGAGGCCTTTTTAATATTTGATGTAAATCTGTTCAGTAATTTTAGAGAAATTAAAGGAAATGTAAATGTGTATATATAAAGAAATGATCGATTCACAACGCCTCCCAATCTTGTGCTGAGATCTGATTAGCTGACAACACAAGGTTAAAAATAAAGAAAAAGGACCAGGGTAGACCAACCCTGACCTCTTAGCTCTGGTGCTGGGGTCTCAGTGGGACCCCCAAGAGCTAAAAAGCATTTCTTTTTTAATTTTTAAAATTATTATAAAATTAGTTTTGGTATTAAAACAAACATGGATTTTCACTGAAAAAAACAAAGGTTACAGGAACGTTATGGTTAGAAAATTGAATTAAAAAAAACATATTAAAAAAACCTTAGAAATTCACTTGAAAAACCAAAGGTGACAGGGTTGTTATAGTTAGTGTGGGCTGATTGCACAAACCTGCACACTTTCTGCCCTCATTTTACACTCGTACTCATATTTTTCTGTCTCTGATGGTTCCTTGGGCACTGCTAAACAATCTCAGGGCCTGTACTCTGATTAAAATGGTACATGTAAATTAGGCTAATTATAATTGGTTTTCCCATCCTATCTATAAGTCTCAAGCATTTGGGAGGACATATAGGTTTGTTGTGTAACCATTTTAGTTATAGCTCCAAGCACGTTATTTTAACACACTAGGCCGCTGTGCACTTTAACCTAGATATATTTTGTTTGGCTCCGCATTGTTATTTTTACAATAACCATTTTTACGGTCTTGTTTTATTTTCATCTTTCTATCTGTTTTTGCCTAGCCCTGCACTGTGTTCTCAAACAAGACATTCTTGATCACTCTGTGCTTCATTCAAGGCTACAGTTCAGTGCATTGCCGGTGAACGTGGTAGAAGTTTAGTCTCCAACATTCGTAGAAAATACACATCCTTATGTAGGGACATTTTCTCAGAACATCAGCTGTGTTGTTATATAAACACTTCCTTGTCCCTTACACGTTAGAGGGTGATTCCAGCCAGGGAACCACGACTGTATGCTGATTGCTGAATGCTTTGCTACAGATGCTAACTCAGACTACAGGCCTTTGCTCAGGTATGAGGGTTGATGTCTTCCCGGGGGAATCTGAAAGGCAGAATTAGAGCTTAGCATGCTGTGCTCAGATTATGACTTAGATAGGAAATAATCCATCAATCATAGTGACAATATGGTAGCGTTATTTTTATGCTTCACTCTTTTCGTCACCATTTTAATACTGTCATGTTGTGTCGTCCTGGTTATTGCAGCTCACACTTTGCTATCTAAGATGAAGTTGTTTTATTAAACACATTATTAAAACATATACTGCCTCTGTTTGTCATTTATATATGAGACTGAACTGTAAATGAGAGAACCGGATGCGACCTGAGTGACCACGACTTCCCTGAGAAGCCTAATATGTCATGAGGCACTGCTAGTTAGCCGGAGCAAAACCAGGAATTAGAGCGACAGGTGTCACCCGCAGTGGGTTAGACTTTTGCTGCTCAAAATCCAGTGGTCTCATTAGAATAATGAGAGCCTACGTGACAGGTTTAGGGGCCCCAGCATAGGTAGAACACCCATAGGTGCACTGCTCTGGTGCCCTGTGTTATTTTAAAAGCAGGCCTACCTTGCTGGCTGCTTTTAAGTTAAATTAACTCCAAATTCAAATTTGGAATTAAAAGTACTTCCAAAGTCCTAAGCTGCCTTTTTTACATATATGCCACCCCTAAGGGATGCCCTAAGTGCCCCAAGGGCTGGGTGAAGCATAACTATAAGCAGGGACTTTATAAAAATATGTTTTATAAGCCCTGGTGAGGGAAAAAGTAACCAAATATATTTTCGCCATTGTGGTGAATAAGCCATATAACATGGAGAGACTTTGGGGGTAATTTCAACCCTGGCGGCACAGGACAGCCAGGGCTGAAATGACAGAAGCACCGCCAACAGGCTGGCGGTGCTTCCGAGGTCATTACGACCGCGGCGGTTGCGCCACGGTCGCACCGCCGGACCGGCGGTTTCCCGCCACATTTGCCCCGGTGGTGAAAATCCGCCTGGGCAGCGCTGCTAGTAGTGCTGCCCAGGGGATTACGAGTCCCCGAGCGCCAGCCTTTTCCTGGCGGTACGGGGAGTCGCAGGGCCCCTGGGGGCCCCATGCGGCTTTTCACTGTCTGCTCTGCAGACAGTGAAAAGCCCGATGGGTGCAACTGCACCCGTCGCACGGCCGCAACACCTCCGGCTCCATTTGGAGCCGGCTCCCATGTTGCCGCCCACATCCCCGCTGGGCCAGCGGGCGGAAACCGAGTTTCCGTCCGCCAGGCCAGCGGGGATGTGGGCGGCAACATGGGAGCCGGCTCCAAATGGGCACCGCAGGAGTGCGGCTGCATTGGCGGGCGCACAGCGGTTACAACTTGGAACATATCATATGAACTGTAAAAAAAAAACATAACTACGTAGCATATTATTTCTAATTATCATTACTATGTATGACACTCACTAAAAATATTTACCAAAGTCTTTTAGTTATACTTGTTAATTAATATAACATATATTATAGCTTTATACTATAATTAATATATATGTAAGATGGTACTAAGTAAAAATGTGTTTATAAACATCACCCTTGTCAGGCCACATGATATTATAAAGCCCAGTAAGCCATTGACCAGAAGTAGAGTATATCAGTGGTGTTATTGTTTTTATTATTTTCCAGCTGCTCTTCAAACAAAAGTTCAGCATTCTTTCTTTTCATCTTCTGTAGATGTTAGTCCTAGTTATAACTTTCTGATCTTTATTTCCAGTGTAGTACTATGTCTGTGGATTCCATCCAAGAGTAAGAAGATTTGAACATTTACAATTCCTTAGAAAGACATCACCCTTGTCAAGCCGTATGATGCCTTATTTTGTTGTATTAAAATCGTCAGACATATGCTATTCCATTTCTCCTGTAGTAATCCTCTTTAGAACTTTAGTTCAAGAAACAGAAGTAAGAATTTGGTAATTTGCAGGGTAATCTCTGCTTAAATGTAAGTTTACCATCATTACACTCCGTCCGTCCAGTTGTTTTTTTGATGTAAATGGTGTAATGTCCAGATGTAATACTTACTCCTACATGGAAAATAATAGCTTTACAGGCATATGGTTAACAACAAATTGATATTTGTTCTGCTTTAAAATTTGTAATGTGAGTTTCCAATGTAGTTCCATCTGCATTGCATCACTGTAGCATTAAAATGATATACTTGCCAGTTTTTCTTATGTTCAAAGTTGACAGGTCTGACTTACACTTTGTGTAGGTATTATTCTATGATGCGTCTTTAAACAATTTTTCAAAACTGAAAGTTTTACAATGTGGTAGCGTTAGGTAGATAAATCGTTCTGAATCTATTTCTGTTTTTGAAGAAAAGGAACATTTTTCACAGTCATCCTGTCATAAAAAACGTAGTCCAAATAGTTCCTCAATGGGTACCATCGCTTCTTCTAAAATACCTGGGAGGACCATCAAGAATTCTTGTGGATCTTCTTGAGTGTTTTGCACCAAGTATACAGATCCGGTGCACGCTCTGCAAGATCTCTAATAGAAGATGCAGAGTGTGTTTTTGCTGTATATCACTGCACAAGCGTTACAAGCTCAAGAGTGCAAAGCATAATCATTTTTTCTTTCTCTGTTTAAGTTTATGAACCAGAGTAGGTAAACAGAAGAGTGCATTGAGAACTACATTAGGATAGCAGTTGACTCCAGAGAAATTTGATAACTGGTGACCTTCAATTTCAATATCACTTTTTGTATCCTTTTTCCCCAATGCTTCTTTCTCATCTTTTTTCATCTTTTTGTAAGGAACACTCTGATACTTAGAATTTTTTCATGTTGGTCAGATTTTAGTCTTTTTGTAAACTGGGTCATGTCCTAGATGTGGAGCATACAGGCTTCTCAAATGACTGTACTCCAGTATACCACTGGAATCAACATTTAATTTACTCTCAATAAACTCTATCAGATACAAACCAGACAAAGTTATAACGTGTGACAATGCTACATAAGACATGCCTTCCTTGAATACAGTGCTACCAATATTAATAAATGGTGCATTTACACTTAAACCTTGAGTCTTACGTATTGGTAAAATGTATGCTAGAGACATTAGAAACTGCTTTCTACAAACATGCAGGTCTTTCACAAGTAGAAAACTTGCCTGCTAGATACTGAACTTCATTTCTGTTTGGATACAAAAGAAATCAATAATTTTTCCCATAGCTATTTTAACTAATCCTTCTTCAAAATTTAAATGACACCACAAAATCACCCTAAAAATCTTACAAACAAGTAAATATTTTTTTTAATGTTGCATTTTTGGAAACATACTTTTCCAAAGAATTCAGTTTTATTTGTATTTTTTCACTCAATAGCTTTGTCACTCATTGGTGTTCCACTTTATCAATTGATAATAATTCTAATGTTTTTTTCTCTTAAAGTTGTAGAAATTGTTTATTAAAAGATGAACATTCTTGAATCATAGGCATTAGGCACACAATTGGTTTTTGTTGTTGTATACATTCATACATTAGCTGTGCTGCAGATGATTTAGATCAACCTTTGGCTGTGTCAGTGTGTGAATCAGTGTGTGTCTGGGTGCGTCAGTGTGGGCAGCAGAGTGCACCTGGAAGTATCAGTGTTTACATCAGTGTGTGCCTAGCTGTGTCAGTGTATGTATCAGTGTGTGCCTGGGTGTGATAGTGTATGCATCAGTATGCCCCTAGGTGTGTCATTGTATGTATCTGTGTTTGCCTGGGTGCCTCTGTGTATACATCAGTGTGCATCTGGATGTGTCAGAGTATGCATTAGCGTGTGTCTGGGTATGTCAGTATGTGTATCAGTGTGTGCCTAGGTGTATCAGTGTATGCATCAGTGTGTGCCTAGTGTGACAGGTACTAATACTGTTTTCCAATTTGTCTAAAGCCAAGCCAACATTAACTTACTATTTACATAACCACAGCTCCCTCAGCAAATATATCTACAATAGCCAATCAAATGTTTTTTTTTAGATTCACCTTATACCCTAAATTTTAACCAAATTTCATTTAAAATCTACCTCATTTGGTTACAGACTTCTCCTGGGTGCTACTCCAGATTCCCTGCAAAATTCTCAAAGTGTGAATTGTGAGACACACCTTTGAGTTTTGGGCCAGCAAGAGTTCACAAAAAAGTGGTACTCACAGGGACCTAGGTTTATCTAATGTGGATATTACTTGGGTTGGTCAGAGAGGGTTCAAGTGGCATCAATTGCTCCATTTGGTTAAATCTATTAGGGATTGGCAACATCCAGACCTTATGATTGTGCACTGTGGTGACAATGACCCAGGCACAGTTACAGGGGTTGGTTTGGAAATCCCAATGAAAGATACCTTTGGAAAATTAATGACACTTTTCCTACACACTGCCTTTGTTTTTTCTAACATTCGCCAAAGGCAGAAGTAGAACTGGTAAACTGAGTTCTGTCCACAAATAGGCAAATCCAGTAAATATGTTAAATTGTTTCTGCATTCCTCAGAGACCATAACAGGGTCTCTATATAACACTTATATACAGAAATGATGGAGTTCACCTAACAGACAGAGGCAACAGGGTGTTCCTGCATGTCTTGAGAGACTGCATCCTCTTTCATCTGTATTAGTTTTAAATACTTCAATTTTTAATTGTCATTCATATCCGCTGGTCCAACTGCGGGTCTTATAAAACAAAAAACAATTTCAGACAGTCGCTATACATTGTTTCTCAATTTTCCATATTTCTTTAAACCTGTGTAGCCAGGATACTCCTTCGATGACCCCTGTATATGCATCAGTGCTCACAAATTAGCCCCGGGAAACTTTTTTCAATACAATAAATTGGCAGTGCAAAAATTCCCTCTCAGATCGTAGACACCCAAGATTATGGGTCTGATTATGACCCTGGTGGTGTCACGGTTGCGGTCAGACCACTGCCAAAGTGGCTGTCCGACCATGCCACAGTCCAACTGCTGACACCACTAGGCTGCCGCCAGGCTGCAGCCTGGCGGTCCCGGCTGTTGTAATCTGCTAGGGCAGCATTGCAAGCAGTACTGCCCTAGGGATTACGACTCCCCATCCACCAGCCTGTCCATGGCTGTTTACATCGTCATGAAAAGGCTGGAGGAATGGGGGACCCCTGGGGCCCCTGCACTGCCCATGCAATTGGCATGGGCAGTGCAGGGCCCCCATTCACAGCCCCGTTGCACATTCCACTTCCCAAATTATGGGCTATGAATTATTGCTATTACTTGTGAACGGACACCAACAAAACAACAAATGTCAATGATCAAGGTCTGTGAAGACCGAAACGCGATAGGTTTATCGACGCATCATGAGAGATGAAAGGATTATCCAGTGATTGTGCGAGTGAGGCTCTTTTTTCCTGAATGGAGAGAAGTTTTGATATATATATATATATATATAAATATGACACTGACTCACATAAGTAATGCATGTTGAGCGACATGTAAGATGTTGTCTTATTCCATAGGTCCTTCTTGTAACAGAGCTAGTTACTGATGACATGCATTACTAATGTGATTCAGTGCCAACGTCAAAGCTGTAAAAAACAATATGTAGGCCAAACAGTGAATGACCTCCGTACACAATTCAGGAACCACACATCAGCAAAAATTACCAAGGAACTTGACCAGCCTGTATCCAATCATTTTAACCTTGTAGACCATTTACTATCAGATTTGAAGATTTTCCCTGTGGACCATGTTTAAAGGAAGAACTACTGGACAAAAGAGAACATTTCTGGATGTACCGTTTAAAATCACTGCATCCAGATGGACTAAACATCACTGATGATACCACTTGATTTCTACATAACTGAAGAGTTCTCAGGACTGCATTGATTCCAAATTCCAATTGGAATCTTCACTCAAGATGCTTTTTAAGAATTCAGCAGTGTCAGCTGTGCAGCCACTGAGCAAACCATCTTGTACTACCTGTGAAGGCGGAAGCTGAAACGTTGTAGTAAGAATATATTTTTGTTCTTTGGTGAGATCATCTGTTTGAGTCACCTCTTTCTTATATATATATATACATATATTCACTTAAAACCCAAATTTTACAGGGACGTTATAGTTAAAATGCCTGTGTTGAATTGGGATATGACTGTAAATAGAACACTAAGCACTTTATATAGTAATGTATATAGAATGTTTGCTACTAGATTATTGACTATGGTGTTTCAGGTGTAATTTTGAAAACCTTCTAATATGTAAAAGATTATGATTATGGAATGAAAAAAGGAGAAAATGGAGAACGAGATGGTCCATTTCAGATTAAAGGACCTTTCAGATGTAGCGGTCTAGTGGTTGGGCCACTGGAAACTGTGGAGGGACTATGTGATAAAGAGAAGTGTGTCACCAATGCCTATAAAGCCCAGTTGAATGCATATCACTGAAATGCATCTGACGTGCAAATGTTTTAATTTTGCAGTACCTTCAAATTAATAAAAAATACTGAAATCCATATTGCTGCTTTATGTGCATGTTTGGAGGAGTTGACGGTGTTCCACCATGTCCCAGGCGATGAGGAGCCTACATAGCATATTAAATTTGCCCCAGGGATGTGGTGGTCCCAGCGGCTGCGTGGGGGCCGCATGGACCACCGCACTCATCTACATTTTGGCCTTGGGAGGTGGTCGTCCCCGGGCCCAGGGGTCTGTAAAGGACCCCCTTTATTATATAAATTGAGTCCCGGGAAGGTAGTAGTCCCAGGAACTACAGGGGGGCTGCACAACATTCAGACATGCACCCCATACACCACACCTGCACACACCACAACTACATTGACAGACACTTGCAGCACACTCACCAGACCTGAAGACACCCAGACAACATCCATGAACACTGGCAGCCTGTCTTCTCCCACTGTGTCCACCCCCCTCCTCCCAAAACACTCAAACATTTGCAGACATCTACACCACACACATCTACCACACATCAGCATACTTTACAGGCACCTGCATCAACGTACGGCACACCTACACCTGGTACAAGCACTCCCATAACCCCCACTCCCAGACCTGCCTCCAAATCCCCTCCAAATGCCCCTAAGAAGCTTTTCTTCTCCCATATTGTTTGAACCCACTGGCCCACTCCATCTCATCCCTAAACGTACCCATCTCCTTGCCCAGTCCACTCCTTCCACGTCCAAGTCTGCCTCAGTCTGCCCTTCCCATTCCTGTGTCCCTTCCCCAGGGAGGAAGAAGCCCTGTGTTGCCCCAGGTCCCTCTGCCACCACCCGGTCCAAGCCCACTCCCCCTCCTTCCAAGGGCAAGCACAAACCCCCTCCACCTCCCAAACCTAAGCCCCTCCTTCCAGATGAAAGTCCCACCCTCACCACCTCCTACCCCTACTCCCTGAGGTGCTTGGTTGCCCTATTATGCCCCTTTCAAGTAGAGTACCCTTTGCACATTTGGGAGTCACGTTCGGTCTATTTTGGGTATTGACATTGGGCTGGCCATTGGCCTTATTTGGACAGTACATTTTTTCTGGATAATACATTTGAGTGCCCAGTAGTGCTGTTGGCACAGTATAATGACCTTGTTCAGCATTTCACCGTGGGGGTGTGGTGTGCACATGTGTGTACGTTGGTGCAGGTATTTGTTGCCTTGTGTCTGGTAAGTACATCTTGTTATGGTATGTATGGCTTGGGATGGTGAGAGGGATTGGGAGTGTGTTGCGGTGTGGTTGGGGTGGGTGTGTAACTGTGCCCTTTCTTCCCATGTGTACTAGGTTGCAGTACTTATCATCACCATCTTCGTCTGTGGTCACGGTCGTGGAGGTATATGGCAGGGAGCAGCACTGGCATTATTTCCAGCTCTCTCTCCATGTCTGCGTCGGTGTGTTGTGTGTGCCTTCGGTGAGTGTTTCCTTTTATAGTGTTCATTACCGCCACCCTTTGCCTGGTGGTGGGTGCCGCCCCAGAACTGCTGGTGGCCTTGTGTTTCATTATTTGGTGGGTGGGTAGGACCTTTCCGCCTATCTTTGGGCGGTCTCCTCTGTCCTTGTCGGGACTACAAAGTTGGTGGTATGTGGATGGACTACTACTTGTTTCTCATTGGCTTCATTATTTGGCGGTCCGGACCTCCAGCATGTTGGCGGTAGTTACCGCCACCGTCGGTGGGGCAGTGATTACCGCCATGTTCATAATGACCACCAGAGTCTTGAATCATCTTATCTCCCCTTTAATGCTGAAAAGCATTAACACTGTTAAGGGCTTTTTACCCTTGTAATACTGAGGGCATGGTAATTAGTTTTTCAGCCATGGGATAATTTATCTGGAGGGCCACTGGGGGTTAACCTGCCATCAATGACCAATGCAACATGAACAAGGCCAAGAAACTAGACCATATCAGTGAATTAGGCATTCATGTCTTAACTAATAGTTTGCTCCCCCGCTCATAGCCGTGGATGCTGTCATGTTCACTGTTGTAGTGGCATTTCACTGGAGGCAAACGTTCAGATCTTCGTTGGGCTTGATGAGATATAGACCCATTTAGGACAGCATCACATTGCACTAAGAGTCTTGTAGTGGCAACTTGGTGAGTCAGCAGATATTTTCTATTACATAGTACCTTTGAGATGTGTCAACCACCGCTGATGACAATTCCCTCACTGCAATGCTAGTCACATATGGTACTCCAGCCTGAACTGTCCTTGGTATCTCCAAGAGGGTTCTGTAGACCTTTGATGACTTCCCAGACTCCCTTATTGCAATGGTTGCAAGATTCTGCCATAGAGGTGGTTTGAACGTCAGAGACTGCCTCTGCAAATCTCAATGGGCAGAGGCAGGAGGGTGGGAATATCGGGCGAAATAAGACAATAATATATATTTTTTAAAGTACCTGTTCCTGCTGCCACCGCTGGCCGCCTCACTCCTCTTCCTAATGCTTTGTCTGCTGTTCATACAGTGCACTGGAGTCTGTGCAGTTTCTTCAACCTGGATGTGTTGCACAGCCAGGTTAGAGAAACCTAAGTGCTCATATTAGTCTAGCCCGCCTAACAAGGTGGACCAAACTGACATGTGCACTTAGGCCCTGGTTTATACTTTTTGGTGCGAAACTGCACTAACACAGTTTTGCACCAAAAAGTTTAGCTCCAGCTTGCACCATTTCTGTGCACCAGCCAGGCACCATATTTATGGAATGGTGCAAGCCGGTGCAAAGGGTAGGCTAGCATAAAAAATAATGACGTTAGTCGGGTGGGGATGGCACTATGGAAGAAGGGGGTTTTGTACCAAAAAATGACGTTAGGCAGGTTAGAGTAAAAAAATTACTCTAACCTGCCTAAAGTCATTTTCTGATGCAAAACCATCCATACCACATGACCCCTGTCTTAGAAAAGACAGGAGTCATGCCCACCATTTCAGGGCCCCCTATTGCACTTTAATAAATAAAATGCAATACTTACCTGTGTTTACCTGGGATGGGGTCCCCCATCCTCCGCAGTCCCTCTGGTTTGGGGGCGTGTCTCTGGGGCCTGGGGAGGGCAGCTGTGGGCTTATTCCATGGTGTTCCACCATGGAAATAGGCCAACAGGCCCCCTAACATCTGCCCTGACCAACAGCACCATTTATTTGACCCCTCCTCCCTCCCGTGCACCATTTGTGCACAGGAGTATAAATATGGCATTAAGGCCATAGAGTCATTTTCTGCACTGGAACATCTACCTTGCATCTCATTAAGGCAAGGTAGGTTTCCACGTAAAAAAAAAAGACTTTAACTCCATAAATTTCGCGCTAGTCGGGCCTAGCGCCAAAGTATAAATATGGAGTTAGTTTTGCACTGAATAAGATTTTTAAAAAAATGTTGCTAATTTCGTACAAACAGAGCATAAATATGTCCCTTTGTGCACTCACTCCACTCCTCCACTTATCCCTTCCCATGGCCCAGCCCCGCCCCTCTTGGCACATGCTGGCTCAGCCAGCAGCTGAAAAATCAAACAATAGTAAAATATAGTTTTATTTTTCAGCTGCTGGCTTAGCCAGTGGGGCGACTCTCCTTCGCCATTGCAAAGGAGCTGACCCTACTGAACATCTCTTACATTTAAAGCAATGTCTAAAACAGGTGTTCAACTTGCTTGCAAGTCCCTGGTGCTCACCTGTTTGCTTACATATTAACATGTCCCCATTACTTCTCATTATCTACTGTCACATAGGCCCTCATTACAACATTGGTGCGGCCACCAATGCAGCTGCACTACCGCGGTGGCCATTACCAGATCCCTGCTGGGCCGGCCCGTGGAAACTGAGTTTCCGCCCGCCGGCCCAGCGGGGTTGTCGCCACAACACGGGAGCCGGCCCCAGGCGCCCCAGGGGCCCCGCGACTCCCGTTCCTACCGCCATGAAAAGGCTGGCGGGAGGGGGACTCGTAATCCCCTGGAAGATTACAACTGCAGGGACCAACTTGTCGGTAAACCACCAGTCCCGGCGGTGCGACCGCGGCGCTTGCACCACAGTCGTAATACCAAGGATTGCACCGTCAGCCTGTTGGCAGTGCAACCGACGAAACAGCCCTGGCGGTCTTTGACCGCCAGGGTTGTAATGAGGGCCATAGTGTCCATGAGGGAGCCTGTATCAGCCAGGATTTTGTTAGTTACTTTGAATATGTCAGGTTGTATCACAGATCACAACTTTGGGCATTTCATTTTCTTGTGTCTCCTATAGCCAATTTACTAAATTGTACAGAGATCACTTACTTCCATGGTCTGCTGTCCTGGATCCTAATTAGCTCGGAACCTGGTTGTTATTCTCTGGTCAGCTTTTCTCTTACATATTTTTTCTTGCATAATGTCGGCTGTTTAGAGACAGGCCACCCCAGCAATAGCAAGACATCACCACACATCATCTCCCAGGATCTTTAGTATCCACTGACAGATGGCCTTCAGTTTATGTTCTCTGCAAGGCCACCAGCTCCAATCATTCATTCACATTGTTGGTGTCCAACTCATGCACTCAAGGACCTCCTGCTTGTTACATCATCTTCATCTGTCTCAATAGCACATTTTGAAGATTCCTGGCTGTCCCCACTTATACCAGGTGGGTAGGACTTGCGCTGGCCATTTATAAAGGCCATCATCATCTGACACCATACTCAATGCCACTTTCTGTTTCAGTTCAGTATTTCCAGCTAGAAGCAGTATGGAGACTCAGCTTTCTGCCAGTTTGAATGATTATTTTATTGAATTTTAGAGTGAGAGGCATGCATCACCATCTCTAAACATCCATTTTAGTAGGTAACCAGGCCGTGCATACCTTATGCATAATTTTCCAGAGAATAGGTCACATTTTATGGGCTACATCTCCATTGGTGCAATTTGAGCAGGAATGCAGAATTAAGGCGCACGGCACAATTAAGTGTTAAACACCTTGTTGCAACATCAACAAGAGTGCAGACACTTTTAAGTGGAGAAGACATTTAGACCAAAAAGTTTTGCAAACCCAATTAGGTGCAAAAAAGCTACTAGTGTAAAGTCAGCATGACTGTCCTACTACATTTAGAGGCAAAACCACACAAGATGCAAAGCAAATGTAATAGCACAATATAATATTTGATAGTAAAGTTATGCATTAGTATTTTATCTTTATTTGGTTAGCAGCCCATTCAGGTGCACACTCACCATTGGAGCAACATCAAACTTTGTTTTTTATTTCCTATATGGCATCTATGTAATTAATTTTCTAGGACATTCACAATTTTTTCTTGTTTTTAGAAAAGTACTAAATCTTCATTTTTTAACTGTGAATCCTCACTTCTGATCAGTTTTGGATTATCTAGTTGACATTTGTTATGTGAAATTTGCACTAAAATTAATGAACATAGGAAAAAATAAAATAAAAATGAACTCAACTTAATAGGCACATTTTAATTGCAAAGGTGATGAAGAATATTTCAGAAATGTAGAAAAAAGGCAAGAAAAAAATACATTGTTACTTAAAATACAAATTATACCTGAAGCAGGTGGGATGTCAGCTCCTACAGTCCCTGTGGCACTTGGAGGGGGAGGTGGCGGCACTGCTCTTCTGCAGAAGCAAATAGAAGATTGTGAGTGAAATACAGGACCATATGTACAAAGGTGCTCTGTGTCTGTAAAACATTTTAAAATGTGTATTGAAGTCCTTTGATTAGTCAGATTATTTTTCTGACTTGAAAAATGATTTTTGATCCATTATGAATCACAGATAGGTAGGGGCAAAACAGAGGTGCTATTTTCTACATAGAAGTTAAAGGGGAATGTATCAATGGGTGTGGCCACAACTTTAGGTTAAAAAACCGAACACCTACTAACCTCAGCTTCAGGTTGGTAACTAACTTTGTGAGAGTTTGCTATTCTATAGCTACCTCTCCTAAATGAAGAATTAATTTTTATTGTGTGAAAGGACAGGTAAAATACATAAGATTAGCTGTGTTGTTTTGGACACCAGTTTATCTAGGATTTAGGTTTTTCAACAACAATCTTTTTTACCAACCTATTGTTAAACATTGGCACTACACTATCCAATTAGAACAACTTACCTGTGGATCTTAAGAGGCTCTACTGGGTCCCACCTGTGTCAAAGCTCACCACTTACTCATTACTGTTATTAGGCTTTCTTTTATCTTTATTGATTAGTGACCATCTTGAGAGGACTTTCATCCTTGGTTTCTTTACATTCTAGACATTAAATACTATCCTGTCAGAATGCCAATTTAAAAGACCATATTGAGAGTCCAAGCCACGCGAAAGTCACTGTTCCCAACATACCTCAGATTGAGTACAATATACATATTGCTTGCAATACTCCATGAGAGATACTACCAGGAAATGTGGTAAATCCTCTCCAAGACTTCGAGATGCATTTTACTGCTGTCATGTTTCCATTCTTTGAGCCTAAACAACATGCATCACCATATTAAAACTGTTCAATCACTCTTATTAATCCTTTATTGTATCTAAATGACTGTGTGGGTAATGAAATCAAATGTGCCCCAAGTAATGCTTGGTCCTGGGCTAAACATGCTCTTGAAATGTTCTAACCATTAACTAGTCAAACTTTCAAGGTACTGTTCATAACAGAAACATGGCTATTAAAGGAGTGAGTATTCAACATTTTCCATTATATGCCAAAGCAGTTTTCATTCATTCACAGTCATGTGGTGGTTATTTTTAATAATCAATTGAAAAATTCAGACACAGGATTATTTGAGATTGATAATATTAAACTTTAAACTTATTGATTAATATTTCTACGAAGTCTAGCCTAACTATTCTTGTGGGTTATTGCCCTCCTAGTCCACTTTATTTATTTTCATACTTTAAGGCATTGTAGCCTCTTTTGTGAAAAGAAATCACTGTTTAATTCTTGCCCTTTCTAATTTTCACTTCAACGACAACAATGATACAACTACCAGTATCCTTTCTCAACAGCTGTTGGACCATTTGCGTTAATTAATGAGCCAACCCATGAAGTAAGACACACTAGGGATATGTTAAGCACCTACTCTAAAACAGTTAACCAAAAACAGATTAAACATTTACTGTTGACAGACCCCTATCTCAAACCATTCCAAATCATTAGTTTGTCCCTGATTTTGATTGTAGGATAAGATACTACAGTATTTCATGCTTGGAATAAAGTGGATTACAATGAAATTACACAAACCTGCTATGAACCTACTTCACTCAGATATCCCACTAGTAGATATAAAGAGTATGTAACATGGTCCACTCATTTAGAAACAAATTATACCTGCTAACAAAGAAAACCTGAAATACCAAACAAAGGCTTGATTTAGATATTTGGGGATGAGTTACTCCATCACAAAGGTGACAGATATTCTGTCCACCACTATCTAAATCCCATAGGATATAATGGGATTTAAATATTTGCGGATGGAATACGTGTCACCATTGAGACAGAGTAACCTGTCCGCCAATATCTAAATCAGACAAAAAATTGTTTCGCCATGTTTTTTTACCTGTTTACATCAGATTAAAATTGAGGTAAGACCAGCAGAATATCGCTGGTGTAGACATTATGCCTTGGGAATAAACAGAAATTAAATCCTTATGTAAAAAGCTATTCACCTGTGTCATTTGTTAGATCAATCAATTTGAGAAAGCTGTGAATAAACAAAATACCTTTAAACTAATACATGAACTCCCCTCCCTTTTGAAATCGTCTGCTTATTCATAAAACAAGTAACTTGCCCACTACCTCAACATACACCAATTCATAGACACCACTTAATCTAGCTTCAGGCCCAATCACAGCAGAGAGATGTCCCGTATTGCAGCAACCAATGACATCAGGGGAATTGTTTGACCTGTCAGCAGTACTCTATACCATCAATAAGATATCATTGTTTTTCAGACTTAGACAATAAGAAATCATCTGTGTTGCTTGTGTCTGGTTTTCATCATTTCTGATGGTGAGATTACAAAGAATAAAGTTGGGTAATTTCTCTTCTGAATTCTACTCCATTAGGACTGCAGTACCGCAGACTTTAATATTTTTTTCCCCACTTTTTCTTTTTAACATTTTACCTGATCCATCTAGTGAATCTTCTGGTGTAAATTTTACATCACTGCTTGTGACACTCAAATTATCTTCAGTGAGGGTAACTGTACATCTGTCACACCAGTAAATGTATGTTTGATCAAGGTTAGCCTCTAGATGGATCAAAACTGGCCTAAAATTAATACAAATTGTGTGAGCCATTTTTGTGTGGAGTCCATTTTGACGTGGAAGCCATTTTTGTGTGAAGCCCATTTTGTTCTTGTAGTCATTTGCGCTGGGATGAATTTATATCCCTTTAGCTTACCCAATGAGTGTCACAAGGTGTGCAATTTCTGTAACAACTTGATGCTGTACTTACCAAGCAAGGAATGTGCCTCCGTACATAAGGACTAATGCCGAAAGTTGATTGGACAGGGGTTGTGCAAATCCTTCATATTCACTTACTAGTTGGTACCAACAGTTGAGTATGTGGACATCCCACCTGCTGCCATCTTGTATCACGCTTGTTTGGTGAGATGTTGCTCTACTGTGATTGGCTATATGGTTGTGTGCAGTAGTACATGTGTAACTTTGCCTCCTGTGGTCAGCAACACACCACCTATTTGTTCATAACAGCACCTTTTTTTATCATGATTGGATATGGATAAACATGCCATTTCCAGTTTTTGTGCATAAAATACGCAGGTAAATTTCTCCAAATGGGACATGCTGCACTATGCTCATGCCCCAGTGACTTATATATAAAGGCTACGTATGAAACTTTGCCTTTGTCCGTGTGTTTTTTTTAAGTTCCACATTTGGACGAAGATGTGGCCCTAGGCACAGTGACACTGTACACGGCTTCTCGGCTTCTCTTATTTTCTGTCTTTGCTCTTGATCATTGCACAGATGACGCCTTAAATGTGACAGCTCTGTCCTCCCTAACCGTGCAGGAGATTTTCGTGTTTTGTGACTCTTCTGTTCTCCACAGCGAACAACTGTAAGTGTAAGTGTTCTCACTGTACCTGACCTAGACTTTATCCTGCTCCATGCAGTTTTGCTTATTGTAATTTATCTGACATTACCTATTTCCTATGCAGCTTCACTTCAGGATATCCTGCCTTCTGTAATATTTCCTTTTTTCAATATTTTTCTTCACCTCCATGCACTTCTTACCAAAATGGTGCCTGACGCTTGAGTGTCCCCTACTTGGCACTACGTGGCACATTCTGTATTTAGAGGTTGTCTGACGGTTGAATGCCCTTCACTTGGTGCATACTGCATTACTGTGTCCGATTTGACCCAGAGTTCGTGCTTGGTGCCAAGAGGAAGGTGTTTTCGATTTCATGCTGGCTTGACCCAGGCGATTCACTAGGGTGTTTTTGATTTTGTGCTGGTCTATCCCAGGTAATTTTCTAAGAGTATGCCGTGGCCTATCCCAGCGCGATTCCATGCATATGAATCTCACACTGACCTATTTTGCAAGATTTTGGTGTACTAGGAGTTTAAATGAGTTATATTGGGCAATAAATGAATGTGGTTACATGTACAGACAATGCACATTGAATATTATAGAGTTATGGGTTTGTGAAATTTGTATGGGTTGATTATATGATTTTGTTTCTTGTGAGATAGTGGGGTAGCAGTGAATACTTTGCTGGTTTTCTTTATCGTCAAGTACTATAGAATAAGGGAAGTGTTCTGCTGATTTGGCTTGTCTCCTCTGTCTGTCTGGTGACTGCCAGATCCTGCGGGTGCGCTTGATGGTTGATGGCCTATCACTATGTTCCTGACACCTTTGGGGTCTCTGGTTGTAGCGAGAAGATGGTGTCCCTTGCTATAAGAGGAGGGTGGGTCAGTATTTTACTTTAGTACTGTTAAGTTTTTTTGTTGAATTGGAATTTTCTACTTTTTAAATATCATATATGTTCTATATTGCTTGTCTTTTCTCCTGTCATAATGCAGTGACCACGCCTTTCTGGGCCACTGCCTCGAATTACCTATTTTTTTTGCATTGTTGCCATTTCTTCTCCCCTGCCATAGCTCCCCTGTATAGGGATTTGGGATTTCGGTGCGTGGGTCGGACACACTTAGGCCACTAGTTTCTGTGTTTCCTTATGTTTGAGTGTGGAAGAGGGTTCACCACTGTCTGCAAGTGGTCCTGTGTCCCTTATTGACAGTGGATTTCGAAAGTTTCCCACTTGAATTTTGTCACACCTGCCTTTGCCTCAATTTGAGTCTCTGGCAGAAAACGTGGGAGTTCATGTACTTTACTTATCCCGCCCTTCCTGGCTCCTTTTTTTCTGTGGCAAGGACACTGGGAAACCCACACCTATAGCACCCCTTGTCTCTGTAAACACTTTCATACTTATACCAAATATGTACATTTTACAGTGAACCAGTATCACAAGACTCTGTCCCCAGAATGTTGGATTGATTGAATGTTCCTCTTGCTTCCTACTAACAACACCGAACATTGTTCTGAATGCACATATGTATGTGAATGTGGTTGGCACCCCCTCCATCATATCATCCATATACCTACCGCATCCGTTGTCTACTAAGAGTAAAATTGGTTTTAGTGCTGTAGGGTTAGCTATTGTATCTTCAACAATGGTGGGGAAATCATCTCTCCTGTGTCTCACTGACTATGCAGTACAATTTCTCCTACAGGAGACCATAGACTTTACTCAAGGGCTTTGCACGCGTGGTGCAAAGCTGCTCACACAACAGCAGGAGTATTTTCAGAAAAATAAGAACATATCATTCAACCATTATAGCAAGATTTTAGAAATTAGGTGGCCTAACAATAACAAGCAAAGACCAAGAGGGAAGAAGAAGTTGTGGCAGTGGTAGAGGCAGCGACAGAGGTAGATATGGAAGTGATAGAACACCATCACAGCCCCCGTCAGGGACAACTTGTTTTTATTGTAATAAATACAGTCAATGGTGAGTCACCTTTCCCACCACACCCTCCAGGGAGTAGCCATGGAAGGTCACCACTACAGCAGGACCAGTATTTTCAGACAGCTCCCCAAACCTCTGATTCTCCTGATCACTTATTACAACACTTTGAGGGGGCTTTAGAGCAGAAGAGTGAGGGATAAAGTCTACAACAGTTCTAGAAACTGTTTCCAGATTAAGAAGATGTAATAGAAACTCTGGAGGTGCATGATTAGTCGTTTGCTGAAGTTTTAACGGCTCTGCATTCTGAATTAGTGCAACATGGAATGAATAACACTGGGCTGCTCTCTGCCCAGCACGTGGCACATGGTGCTACAATACAGAAAGAGGCTACCATCTCCATTAACACACCATCTCTCTGCTCTGGGAGGATTAACAATTTAGCTTAGTTGGCCTGTTGCTTACTGAAGGAGGGTCAGGGACTTTCATAGAAGATGTCTGACGTTCCTACAAAACTGCAGTTTGGACCAACAGGCGACTGCCCCAGTGCATTAACTAACATCTTCACCTTATGCTTATTATGTCTTTCTCCATGATGATATCTCACTTAAAATAACTACCACACTGCAAAAATTATGGGCCTGATTACAACTTTGGAAGAGGTGTTAATCCGTCCCAAATGTGACGGATATACCACCACCCGTATTACGAGTTCCATAGGATATAATGGACTCGTAATACGGCTGGTGGTATATCCGTCACTTTACAGTCACTATGGGGGTCATTCTGTCACTATGGGGGTCATACTCCGCGGGGTCATAAGACCGCGGGGGCCATTCAGACTTTCCCGCTGGGCCGGCGGGCGCCCGCCAAGGGAGCGCCCGCCGGCCCAGCGGGAAAGGCCCTGCAACACAGAAGCCGGATCCGAATGGAGCCGGCGGTGTTGCAGGGGTGCGACGGGTGCGGTTTCACCCGTCGCGATTTTCACTGTCTGCTATGCAGACAGTGAAAATCATGCTGGGGCCCTGTGAGGGGGCCCCACGACACCCGTTCCCGCCATCCTGTTCCTGGTGGAAAAAACCGCCAGAAACAGGGTGGCGGGAAGGGGGTCGGAATGTCCATGGCGGCGCTGCTTGCAGCGCCGCCATGGAGATTCAGCCCAGACAGGGGAAATCCGGCGGGAAACCGCCGGATCCCCTTTTATGACCGCGGCTTTACCGCCGCGGTCAGAATGGACAGGAAAGCACCGCCAGCCTGTTGGCGGTGCTTTCCGTCGTTCACGGCCCTGGCTGGTTTTACCGCCAGGGTCGGAATGACCCCCTAA
Organism: Pleurodeles waltl; assembly: GCF_031143425.1. Classification (NCBI taxonomy): domain Eukaryota; kingdom Metazoa; phylum Chordata; class Amphibia; order Caudata; family Salamandridae; genus Pleurodeles; species Pleurodeles waltl. The sequence goes on along the minus strand of NC_090445.1, from coordinate 294,372,887 downwards.
GTTTTTCTCCATGATGATGTCTCACTTGAAAGAACTACCACACTGCAAAAATTGTACTTTTATCTTTAGTATTCCCCGAACAGCATGGAGCACACATTTAACCATTTATTTGCAAATTGCGTTAGCGCAATTTATACCATTTAAAAGTAATTGTGATATTAACAAAAGCTGTCAATCCCTTCATATTAGTTATGTAAGTGAAGACTAACTTCTCCTTCTTTATAAGGAAGAATGAACAATGAATATACGAACTGAAGGTTCATGTCTAAGAAATAATTGGACTTTCTTAATTTTACGGTTTGTATGATTTTCCATGCACCCTGGATGCAGGGATGTATGGATACATATACTGATGAATAAAATATCTGCTGCAAAAGTATTTTTCCTTCCATGTTGTTCCTAGATTTCAGAACATTGACATGGAGATGCTACTGTATATTTTTCTGTTTTATGTTATTTTCTGTGGGAGTTTTTGGGGTCCATCCTAACCTATCAAGGAAAGTGACATGGATTGCTTCCATGTGTCAGTGGATGACAACTGTAAACTGTTCACACTAAATTTGAGTATTAAGAAATGCCTATATTTACATTTCCCTTTGCTCTTTCTTATTCTCTACTAGCTATTTTCCTGTTCTCTAGAACATGTAGGGGGTCATTACAACATTGGTGGTAAAAGCCGCTTACCGCTGTGCATAAGACCGCCAACACACCGCCACGGCAGCGGAATTCCGCCACAGCTATTATGACCCACATCTCGGAATCCGACAAAATTCAGACACCCACACAAGTCCGCCACACCAAAGGTCAGTGATAAACTGGCGAAAACAAAAGCTCCACCGTCACGCCAACAGAAACACGCCCATGCTATCACGACCCACGAATCCACACAGCGGTCTTTCAACCGCGGTATTCCATTGGCGGTACACACCGCCACGTGCTCAAAATACACACACATCTCCAAAACACCACCACATTGGACAATTCAAAATACACACACCTGATAGACATACAAACACCACTCCCACACAATCAATACTATATAAAACACACACCCACATCACCCACAAACCCCTACGACCAAAAATTTTGACGAAGGCCAGAGAGACTGCACAGCATAGACAACCCCACCACACAGAGGTACACAACACCATCACCCACACTACATCCACGCACAAAACACCACACACCACTACACATCACCACACATCACCACACTCGCACAACATCGCGGTACAGCGGACTGGCGGTAGACCCCCACCTCCTCCCCCACAACTAACAACATGGGAGGAGCAGGTCTTGACCATTATGCATCCTAAGGGCCTCGGGGGAGTCGGTGGAGGAATGGACTCTGGTAAGTCAAATCTTAAATATCATATCCCCCACCCTACCTGCATGCTATCACAGACCCCCACCCTCACCCCCTCCCCCATCACTCCAACTCCTCACTAATGTACTAATAACACAAACCACCCATCCCAACTCCAAGCCCTGCATGACACAACAAAGCATGGACACCCCTCACTAAAGCATGCCCACTGCACATACCCATAAAACCCCCCCAACCGTCATCACACAAGACCCCACATAGGAATGCTAGCACCGGGGTACACGCTCACCCACCCATTGCACACCATGACACACACACATGCAATAATCATGCTTTTACACCCCTGCAGGACCACTACCCAACGTCACCAGACAGGAGGGTCCAGACATCTCTACCCCACCCACAGAAGAGGCCCACAGTGATGACAGCAGCTCTGGCCAACTGGATCCAGGTGACCAGCCCGGACCATCGTGGGCCTCGGGACAGTCGGTTCTCCTCGCACAGGCACAGCCCACCACAGACCTTCCACCTTCTGGTAACACCAGCACAGCACCCACCCAGCAGGCCCATACCTACGTCCCCAGGACACGTCAATCAGCTGTGTGTCCACCACTACAGGGAACCCAGGATAAACCACCACCCCAAAAACAACAGGGACCTGGGGGAAGTGGTAGTGGGCACACGGTCCAGGGGACGGAGGCCCAGGAACACAGGGGAACTGGGAGGGCTGCTGTGCGACAGGGGGCGGACAGGCCAAGGGAACCCACTCTCCACAAGGCCCTCTCCTCCATCATGGGAGTATAGCACCACTCCCAGGAGACAATGGCTATGGTCCTAGCCAAGTTTCAGGAGACCCAGCGCCTGCAGGAGGAACAGTATTTGGGCTTCAGGGAGGAATTCAGAACCATCAGCTCCGCCCTGGGCACCATCGTACGGGTGCTGAAGGAGATACTTAACACTAAGAGGGACACCGTGGCACTTCAAGGGGCCCCTGACACTAGCATGGAAGATGAACTGCCCTCCACCTCCGCCGGCGATAGTGGACAGGAGGCTCCGCCACAGGACCACCACACCAGCACACTACCCCCTGCATACGGAGAACCACCCCGCAAGCGGTCCCTGAGATCCAGGAACAGGACAGAGCACGATGGCAAGACCCCCAGCAAGAAATTAGACCACCATGATTGTCATCCCACTGTCCCACTTTGTAACCCTGTCCATATTGGAACTGCCCCAGCTCCACTTCATTTGCCCATATGGGCAGTGCACCTGTGAGACTAATAGACTGGACTCTGCCATGGACATTCCTCCACCATCACCCCTCACCATTTTACCACCCCCATCCAATATTTAGCACTTCAATAAACACCCTTGAACCACAAAACAATCTGGAGTCAGTGTGTGATTTTGAAAATGTGTATTACCAATGACAGTGAAAAAATCAGTTCTCAAATGTAATGTCAACATACCTATGTCACACATCACAAGTCCATGAGGAATGTAAGCAGATGACACACGTTGGTAACCACACCTGTGAAACCGTAATGGAAATGTACAACTCAGTTACCAGACAAATAGACTGGACTCTGCCATGGACATTCCTCCACCATCAACCCTCACCATTTTACCACCCCCTCCAATATTTAGCACTTCAATAAACACCCTTGAACCACAAAACAATCTGGAGTCAGTGTGTGATTTTGAAAATGTGTTTTACCAATGACAGTGACAGAATCCGTTCTCAAATGTAATGTCAACATACCTATGTCACACATCACAAGTCCATGAGGAATGTAAGCAGATGACACACGTTGGTAACCACACCTGTGAAACCGTAATGGAAATGTACAACTCAGTTACCATATACTGGTTGAAATTGACAGACAGGATAGAGTTAGAAGTGTGAAGGTACTTGTAGTAGGCAGGAATGTGTTCTCACCTGTGTGTCACTGGAAATATTGCTGGATAACTGAGTCCCTGTTGTCAATGTCTTCTTCCTCTGCTTCCTCCTCATCACTGTCCACAGGCTCTACAGCTGCCACAACACCGTCATCTGGACCATCCTCCTGCAGAAAAGGCACCGGGCGTCGCAAAGCCAGATTGTGAAGCATACAGCAGGCGATGATGATCTGGCACCCCTTCCTTGGTGAGTAGAATAGGGAACCACCTGTCATATGGAGGCACCTGAACCTGACCTTCAGGAGGCCGAAGGTGCGTTCGATCACCCTCCTAGTCCGCCCATGGGCCTCATTGTAGCGTTCCTCTGCCCTGGTCCTGGGATTCCTCATTGGGGTCAGTAGCCATGACAGGTTGGGGTAACCAGAGTCCCCTAATAGCCACACACGGTGCCTCTGGAGTTGACCCATCACATAAGGGATCCTGCTATTCCGCAGGATGTAGGCGTCATGCACTGAGCCAGGGAACATAGCATTTACATGGGAGATGTACTGGTCTGCCAAACATACCATCTGTACATTCATGGAATGATAACTCTTCCGGTTCCTGTACACCTGTTCACTCCTGTGGGGGGGGGGGACCAGAGCTACATGGGTCCCATCAATGGCACCTATGATGTTGGGGATATGTCCAAGGGCATAGAAGTCACCTTTAACTGTAGCCAAATCCTCCACCTAAGGGAAAACGATGTAGCTCCTCATGTGTTTCAGCAGGGCAGACAACACTCTGGACAACACGTTGGAAAACATAGGCTGGGACATCCCTGATGCCATGGCCACTGTTGTTTGAAATGACCCACTTGCAAGGAAATGGAGCACTGATAGCACCTGCACTTGAGGGGGATCCCTGTGGGATGGCGGATAGCTGACATCAGGTCAGGCTCCAACTGGGTACACAGTTCCTGGATTGTGGCATGGTCAAACCTGTAGGTGATGATTAAATGTCGCTCCTCCATTGTCAACAGGTCCACCAGCGGTCGGTACACCGGAGGATTCCGCCATCTCCTCACATGTCCCAGCTGACGGTGCCTAGGAAGGACAACAGCGACCACAGAGTCAAACAACTCAGAGGTATGTACCCACAGTCTACACAGAACACAAAACAAAATCCAAATAGTTGTCTGTATGTGTGTTGAGTCCAGGCCTAGGTATGTGTGACGCAGTTGAAAATGAAGCCATGTGGGCCCCTGAAATGGCGGCTGCCTGACCTCTAAACTGGGACAATGGGATGTGAGGTAACTGCGCTGGCGTTATACACCGTCGCGGTAGGCGGTCAAAGACCGCGGCGCAATGCTGCATTGGTGAACATTGTACCCTATGGGTCCCAGGAGCCAATGAGGAAGTGCGCCGGCGGTGATGATACGCACCGCCGCCGACGTGACCGCCATTTTCTATCTGTTCAATCACTCAATACCTGTTCTTCGACAGGAGAGGACCTACACTGCAAATGCTGCTGTGACCTCGGTCTGGAAGAGACAATGACTCGTGTTTCTGGGGAAAGGGCCCCTGTCTTCACTGCACAGGAGTTGGAGAAGCTCGTGGACTGGGTCCTCCCCCAGGACACGCTACTCTACGGTCCTCCAGACAAACAGGTGAGTACACAGGGAGCATGTTGTATATGCTATGCCTGTGTGGAGAGGGCTGGTTGTAAATAGGAAGGGGGCAGAGTTCTGCGTGCATGAAGGACTGTGAATGCATGTGCCACATGGCAAGACGAGGGATGTGGGCCACTCACTTCGACGGTGCAGTTGCTAATGACTTCTCTTCTTCCCCTGTACATGTCATGTAGGTCAGCGCCCACCAGAAGAAGGATATTTGGCGTGCCATCGCCAAGGACGTCCGGACCCTGGGGGTTCACCAGAGACGGAGCACCCACTGCCGGAAGAGAGGGGAGGACATTCGCCACTGGAGCAAGAAGACGGCGGAGGCTCAGCTGGGGATGGCCTCCCATCGTGGGAGGGGTGCCCGTCGAACCATGACCCCCCTGATGTTCCGGATCCTGGCGGTGGCCAACCCTGAGTTGGATGGGCGCTTGAGGGCGTCAGAGCAGACACAGGGGGGTGAGTACAAGATCATTCTGCAGACTATGCATGCAGTGAAGGTGTCTGAGGTGGGGAGGAGGGCTGTGGGTTTCCCTAGGCCAGGGCGAGTTCCGCAGGCTAGGCCCCTCCGTAATGCAGGCCATGTGGCACTCCACCCCACCTCTGTAGAGTGCCAAGTACAGGTATACATGCCCCTGTGTCATCTATGTGTGCTAATGTCCACCATAGCCATGTAGGCCATATCCCAGGAACTGCATCTGTAGAGCCCAACAGCGTGGCATAGTGCAGGGGGCTGCTGTGTCTGTATTGTCCGCCAACGGTAGCGGTAAGCCATGCACTCAACCTGTCTTTCTTCTGTCGCCCCCCCCTTTTTGTGGTCCCCCTGTTCTTGTGTGCATCAGCATCATCAGGCGGAGGTACAGTGGCACTGGAGCACGAGGGAGCTGCATCCCACATGGCCATGGAGGGCCACACAATGGACTCAGAATACACCAGTGGGACGGAGGGCGAGGGGAGCTTCACGGCGGGGACAGGATCAGCAACCAGCGACACGGACTCATCCTCCGATGGGAGCTCCCTTGTGGTGGCGGCAAAATCGGTGCCCCCCACTTCTACAGGTACAGCCGCCACCCCCCCTACCAGCACCGCCCTCCCAGCAGCCCCTCAGCCTTTGCCCTGTGCCCGCTCACCCAGGAGGGTGGGCATCACCTTCGCACCAGGCACCTCAGCCCCTGACCCTGTCACCTCTGCTGCCCTCAATGAGGAGGCCATTGACCTCCTCAGGTCACTCACTGTTGGGCAGTCTACCATTTTGAATGCCATCCAGGGTGTAGAAAGGGAATTGCAACACACAAATGCATTCCTGGAGGGCATTCATTCTGGTCAGGCTGCCCTTCATCGAACCCTGCAATCTCTGGCCACAGCACTGATGGCAGCCACTGTCCCTGTCTCTAGCCTCCACCCTCCAACTTCCTCCACCCAGACCCAATCCCCTGTACCTCAGCCTAACCCAAGCACACCATCAGACCAGCCTGCACACACATCAACACACAAGGGAATCTCAGGCAAACGTAAGCACCACACATCCCACAGGCACTCACACAAGCATCACACACATACAGACACACCAACATCCACTGCCTCCACTGTGTCCCCCTCCTCGTCGTCTCCCTCCTCCCTCCCAGTGTCGTCTACACTCTTACCTGCATGCACTACCCCTACAGCCACTAGGTCCCGCATCAGCACACCCACCACCACACCCCGCTCACCTGCACTCACCACCCCCACTACCATTTACACATCCCCTGTGTCCTCTCCCAGTGTGTCTGTGACGCCCCCTCCCAAAGTATACAAACGCAGGCACACACCCACCCAACAGCCATCCACCTCACGACAGCCTCCAGCGCATGCACCTGCATCCAAAGCCACAAAAGTTAAACCTCCTACAACCACCTCATCTTCCTCCACTCCCAGACCCCCTCCAGCTACCCGTCCCAGTGTTCCTAAGAAACTTTTCCTGAGCAACCTTGACCTCTTTCCCACCACCCCCCCTCCAATTCATAGGTCCCTTACTAGCACCTCAGCCAAAAAATCGCCGTTACCAGTGGTGCCTGTTAGAGGTATGTGGAGTGCACCGGGCACCAGGGCAGCCAGTGTGACACGGAGCCACAGCACAGCCAGTCCCCCCTCGTGAAGCACCAGAAGTTGGAGAGTGCCCAGCGGGAGAGGGTGAAGACTCCAGCAGGCAAAGCCGCTCACAAGGGTCCCGGGGGGAGTGTCCACTCAGCTGTGACTCCTCCCAAGGTGGTGAAGGGGCAGAAGAAATCGCCAAAGTCTGGGAAGAGCAGCATGGCGGAGAAGACCGCCATCATCCCCGCTGCCCAGGAGGCCACCGCAAGCCCCATCGTCAGTGGCCAGGAGGCCACCGCCAGAGTCAGTGCCCAGGAGGGCAGCCCGATCGTCAGTGGCCAGGAGGCCACCGCCAGAGTCAGTGCCCAGGAGGGCCCCGGCAGCCACAACCCCGATGGGCAATGAAGGACCGCCATGGCCAGCACCGCTTAACAGGGCACAGACCGCCATGGCAAGCACCGCAGAACAGGACAAGCACCGCTGAACAGGGCACAAACCGCCATGGCAAGCACTGCTGAACAGGACAAGCACCGCTGAACAGGGCACAGACCGCCATGGCAAGCACCGCTGAACAGGACAAGCACCGCTGAACAGGTGCACAGACCGCCATGGCAAGCACCGCTGAACAGGGCAAGCACCGCTGAACAGGGCACAGACCGCCATGGCAAGCACCGCTGAACAGGGCAAGCACCGCCAACTCAAGCTCCGCTAGCCCATGTGCGGCAGGGGCAGTGACGGAACTGGGACAGTCACGGGGAGAGTGATGCACTCTGGGCACCAGTCCCCCTCAAGAACCAGTGGAGAACAGCATCCACTCCGTCTGTCCTTACCAGGATGAAGCACTCTGGGCACCAGTCCCCCTCCAGAACCAGTGGAGACTGTTATCCACTTGAGAGACTGTGGCTTTGCACTCCCCAGGATATGGCAGTGGGCAAACCACCCACTATAGAGACTTGAGAGACTGTGGCTTTGCACTCCCCAGGATGGTACAGTGGGCAAACCACCCACTGTAGAGACTTGAGAGACTGTGGCTTTGCACCCCCCAGGATGTAACAGTGGGTAACCCAACCACTGTAGAGACTTGAGAGACTGTGGCTTTGCACTCCCCAGGATACATCAATGGGCATGGAGCCCCCTCGTGGATCTGGCGTCGTGCAGTCATCCGGCTGAGGTGCCCCGCCTTCCCTTCCCCCTGAGGTGCCTGTTGTATTTCTATGTGATGCACCGGCAGTGTTCTCTCCGTTTTGATCAGGTATCTGATGTGGGCCTCGCCAATGCATTTTGGGCCCAGTGGTCCACGGACATTGAATGGTGCATTACCTGCACTACTACTCGTGATGTATTTTGTTGAATGTGTCTATTGATCTGTATATATTTGGTTACTGTATTTTGATATATTACAATGGTTGCACTCATTTCCCTTTGTCTTTGCATTTTTCCGGGAGGCTTGGGGGTTGTTACTGTAATGTTTGGATATACATTGGTGTGAGTGTTGTAGTGGGTGAAGGTCGGGGTGGGGGTGGGGGTGTTGTGTGTGTGTGTCCCTGACTTTTGCCTCCCCCTCCCCTATGTGGTAGGTGCAGTACTCACCGTTGTCTTCGGCTCCGACGTTGATGATGGTCGTACAGGAGCAGGAAGTCTATCGCAGGGAGTATTTGGAGTTCCGGATCCATGGTGTCCTGATTCCTCGTGGAGTGTGTAGAGGTGAGCATTTTCCCTTTGAAATGGCTGTTTCCGCCGTGTTTTTATCCATGGTGAATCCGCCCCGGAAAAGGTGGCGGATTGGTAGGTTGTGATACTGTGAGCGGTACTTTGTCTTCCGCCTGTCTGTTGGCGGTGACCGCCGCGCTGTTTGTCTGTACCGCCATGGCGGTCGGAGTGTTAAAGTGGCTGTCTTTGTTGGTGGTTTCCGCCACGTTCATAATTCCCATTTTTTTACCGCCGCCCTGTTTGCGGTCTTACCACCGCTTTAACACCGTCCGCCAGGGTTGTAATGACCCCCAAAATGTCTTACATGTGTCAATGAGAATGAAGATACTTGCAAGTTTAATTCAGACAGGATAGGGTGAGTGGAGTATGAGGATTATTTGTTCCAGTAGGAGACATCCTTGTGCAACATGGACTTTGGAAAGGAAGCACACAGCTTTACTAGGATATAAAGTAAGTATTGTGCTGGCAAAGGGACAGAAAGTTGAAAACGTTTGGTGATTGAGAAACAAAAGCGGCTGCAGCACGGTGCAGATATATTTTTTATTATTCACCACACACATACCATGCAGTGACGGTTGGTTCTTCATAATGATAGCAATTTCTTCTTACAATTATCTATCTTTCTTTCCTTTTTAAGTATTAATTAAAGATGTTTATGTTGCAAATGTTGAGTCAAGCAATTACTAGAGAAAAATGTTTTTTTTATTTTCTTGCACAAACTACTGTCATGTTTTAAAACACCGTGCTCTTACAGAATGATGCAGTGGTGAACAGAGATGAGAGACTGCTTCCATCCCATACTGAAACTGGCTTCCTCGATTTAAAAATCATTTAGATGCATATGCACCCTAGCATATAGGTTTCCAATATCGTACAAGTGCTGTTTACAATGACAACAACTGAGTCTTTACTAAATGGTCCTTGAATGAATAACTATTATTCTGGTCCTGGCCACATGGAGTTGAAATGAATTATCCTATGTTTATGTTAACATGCCTTAGGGTATACTAATGTTTGCTATGAGTTACACCACACACATCATAAAAAACACTGTAGGATTATGTGTGCACAAAAAGGAGGGAGGGGATTAACTAATTTACCTCATACACCAACAAGTTGTTTCCATGAAAATGTAAACTACTCTGTAGACTCTCATAAACTAAGAGACCTATTACGACCATTGATTTAGGATTTTATAATAAGTATTTTGTCCTATTTCTGCAACAATTACAATTAACCTGCTAAAGAACAGTGAACTATTACTGTTGATAAATACCTCCTAAAAGAACTGATACCAGTAGTAAAGCCCTTGGACCAGATGTGGTGCCCCTTGATGTGTTCTACGCTAATCTAGAGCTATGGGCTCCCTTGATTATGCACTGCAGACGGGGTTGGTACCATACTGGAAAGAGTCAGTGATTGTTCCAATCTTTAAGAAGGGTGACAGGCATTTACCTACCTGTTATCACCCCATCTAGCTGATTGATTCAAAGCAAGGATCCTGGGCAAAGTTGTTATCGAGAAGTTGAAATTGTGGGCAGAGCAAAATATGTTCTTTAGCTCCAGTTTCTGCCCAGGTCTGGGGACAAGTGAGCAAGTTCTTCATCTCATACTTATCTTAATAAGTATGGGCCATATGTACGAACACTTTTTCCCATAGACACAGAATGGGTAAAAACCTTTGCTACATCTGACCCTATGTGTCAGCCAGGAGAGGAGTTGTACATATGGCCTGTATGGACCTCACTTGAGCTTTCAACAAGGTAGATAGGGACCTTTTGTGGTGATTGCTGGAGCAGACAATCAAGTCTTGACCCTCTTAAGACACCTGCATCAAGGTTTGTTTTAATACAAGAGGGGAATGTATAGCCCAAATAAGTGTAATCTAAGGAGATCAACAGGGCTGTATTTTAGCCCCCTTTTTCTTTTTACTTTATATAAATTCCCTGGATTCCTTTTCAGTGAATTGTACTGAAGATGTCCCAAAAATAGGTAGTCTTTTTGTCCCAGTCTTGTTTTATGCGAATGACACAGGCTTGTTGACGTGCACAGCAAATGGCCTCCAGAAACTCCTTGATGGCTTCAATTACTTTATGAGTGACCTTAAACTCTAAGTGAATTTCCAGAAGTCTTTTCACTGGGTAGAAATTATTTTATTAGTTAATAAAAACCATAAAAGAGACGCATAAAATAAAATGCAGATAAATATGTCCATTGACCTGAAACATGTGAACAGTAAAATATAGACCTTAAAAATAATCAAACTGGAGCGAACCCCTCTTAATAGAAACAAGGGAGCCCAAGTGCAATTACAACCTAAAAACCTATATTTTTAGGAAGGCAGGCGGAATGAGCTAAGCTAACCTGGACAGGGTGGACTGTTATCCAAGGGATGCATTCGGAGTAGACCAAGCCCCTACATCACTGCTAGCTGATATCTATGGTGTGAGTTCCGGTATTATGGGACTGGACATTTTTTTTTAACTTAAGGGGTGCTAAACTGGAGTTGCTGGGAACGCCAGGGCAGTGAAGATTCTCAGAAAGTGGATTAATCTGGTAAAAAAAAAATCATTGCTTGGGTCAAGGCCTGTTATAACGGGTGACCTGCATGACCAATCTCCTAGGATGTTAAATGCATTCCTCAGTAGTTCCCTTCTCTGGCATCCCAAAACTGGGCAGATGCAAACTACATGGATTAGGGTCTCCCTGGTCTGATGACCTAATCTACAGACCTGTGTTTGCCATCCTGCCTCTCTTTTCCATTTCGGGAGGAAGTGCAGAGTTGGTAGATCACCCAACCTCATCAGTAAGAGGGCCTGCCTGGTTTTTCGTGGTAATGTGGCAGATAGGATGCTAGGTTCCTTATCCCATACATTTGAATTTAGGACTAGCCATCCATGCGATCGGTTCGATAGAGCCTATATATCTTCTAGTCGGCTTAAGATCTCAGCCGCTTTGTTGGCTCCTTTTCTGTAGGCTAGAGCTGGTAATGTGCTGACCACAATTCACCCAGTTTAAGCCAGGCTTAAAGTTATTGTTACCACTCACCAGAGTGATTTCCTGCCAGACTAAGTTTGCTAAGGACCCCATAGGAGTGGAGTAAAGTTTATAGCAGCCATTAACAAAAGCTGCTGATCTTGCCAATGATTGCTTTTTTAAGGAAAACTCTAGTCTGACCTGGGCCGGGGAGGCCGATCTAGGTAGCTGGAAGACTTGTTGTAAGATTTCACTAATAATGTATCCAGTATAGCTACCTCCGCCCTCCTCATTATTTCTGTCCAATATGCAAGGGTTGGCAATATTTTTCCTCGCATGATCATGGTCATTGGTTTTAGGGGCCACCCGGGAATGGAATTTGCCAGGTTACCAAATGCCCGGTTCAGAGTGTATGCCTTCTCTTATTGCTTCTTTATGTGCTGAAAATGTGCCTCTAGAGTCAAACCTGACCCCTAGATATGTATATACTGCTACCTCCTCAATATACTGCCCATTTAAGAACCACTTACAGTGTGAGGTCGGTTTGCGGTTAAAGGGGATTATTTTAGACTTCCCATAGTTAATTTCTAGATCGCTAGGCAGCGCATAACCTCCTAGGCGGTTCAGAAGTTTCTGTAAGCCTACTCTGGAGTTGCTGAGCAGTAGCAAGTCATCTGCATAGAGTAGGTTGGATACTTGACGGCCCCCTAGACTTAGTGGATGGGCTGAGTGCTCATCCAATGCTGGGGATATAGGGATATATACAGATTGCAGAAGTCTTTTGTTATGTCATGTGGGCCAAATAATCTTAAAACAAGATCCTTTCATCTGGGAGGTACACTGATCCGAAAGGGTCTCACTTTTAATTATTTGGGTTTTCTGTTTGATAAAAGTAGAAAATGGGACAGGCTAATTACTACTAGACAGCAGAAAATAGGAGCTGTAGTAGAGGCTGTTTTCAGATTTTCTTCAAGACTTGGACAGAAGGTGATTCAGGAACTCCTTTAAATTTATAACAGCAAGTGTGTAGCAATAGGCACTTATGGTGCAGGAGTTTGGGGATTTGCTGCTCCAGGGAAGCCCAAGTCGGTGGAAAATAGATTCCTGGGAGATTGATTTCTGCGCCAAGATAATACCTCAAGTATTTTGCACACCAAATTAGGTGCTGCCTATATAGAAGATTGAATTAACTTGGCATTGCTATGTTCATGGCTAAAGGTATAGAGTATTCCACAAGCATACTTTTCTAGACTTTGAAAGATTGCTGTGGTCAGGATATTGCAACTTCCGTTCCGTGGTTTGCTTATGCAAAAGCCACTTTTTGTAGTTTGGGATGTAGTGATCTTTTCACAAACCTGAGCAGATTACATAAGAGTCTAGACTAAGGTTGAAGCAGAGATATAGTGCCCTTACAGAGAAATACAAATTAACAGAGATTTTGAATAAGACAACAGTAACACGTTAGTATTAGTATTACAAAGGGGACGGCACAATATCTGTTATGGATTTCAAATCCTGAACGTATATTTTATTTGACCAGATTGAGGTTGAGTCTTGGTGGCTTTCCCTGTAGTTTGCACATGAACATCTCCCCTGTCATCTTGCCCTTGTGACGGGCACACTGCCCAGTCCACTGAGCACTTTATGCTTTTTGAACATTATATAATTCACCCAGAAAGCTGTTTTAATTAAGCAACATATTAAATCATACATTGAGGGCCTATCATATTTCTTATCTTGTTTTTCCGTATTTAGCGACATTACTTCTGCTATGAAGATGTGGAAACTTTATGCCTTTTAATTTGGGTTATGGATGTGAAAATGAAATATTGAATGAAACAACTGAGTTTAAAGATGATATTCAATCATTTAAGATTGTTAATTAATTTGATGAGTTCGGATGCATTTATATAATGGTGTCTTTTAGTTTTTGTACACTTTTATGGCCAATGGCCGAATAAAGTTATTATTTGAATGTGAATTTGAATTTGAACTGATACCATGTTTTGGGATCCCATCACTTTTGAGCTCTGACAATGGGCTGTTGTTTGTTTCTCACAAGTGATCAAAGGTCTTTGCAAAGGGCTTGGGGACGCACAAAACTGCACTGTGCCTATGATCCTCCAGCAGCGGGCACAGTAGAATGCAGGAATGGTATATTCAAAACAAAAGTGGAAAGATATGTGCATCCACTGAGCCATCATGAATTGATGGATTGATGCACCACCACTTGTTTTATTGGCCATGAGAAGCACCCCTGACAAAGTGGCCAAACTGAGTCCAATTAAATACTGTTTTGCTGGCCTATGCACCTCCCATGCCACATGTCCAATGTTCTGCTGTAAGTATCTGATGATTTGCTTTTACAGTACTGCAGAAACTAATGGACATGTTGAATTACCTTCATTGTCAGGTTCTGTAGCCCCTTCCTGACTCAACAACACCAGCTGGACACAACCTCCAATCAGGAGACTGGGTCGGGATCAAGGCCCACACCAGATGTCACTTCCTCCTCCTGGTGAAACGGGACATTCCAGGTCCACCTGACAACTGCTACAGTCGCCAAGTGGGAGAGGCTGACCTCACAGACACACAGCACTTGTCACAAATGTTTTCCTACCACTGGAGCAACAACAAAGACCACGGGCATCGGCCTCATTGCCTGCAGTTGCAGCTGAGACCCCACTATAAGACATCCTCTTTAAAAAGCACCTGGTGCGTTACATGCTGGTAACCTCTGATGCAACCAAGAAGGTACAGATAAATGTATTATCTTAAAGGGTGCTTTTGAAATTCATTCAGACAGCTATGCCTGACACCTCTTCGACAAACGTGCAGAAAGGACCATAGGTATCATAGGTTATCTATGCTACCCTACCAGAATGCAAGTAATTCAAAACTGGGCAGCCACAATGGTTAACTTAGCCGCTCTCTTCTCCTCAGCCAAACCTTTCATAGCCAATCTCCACTGGATACCAGTTAAAAGTTAGATTTCTTTTATGGTGCCATGTTTGGTTCAGAAATGCATCCATGACGGCACCCCAGAGTTTCTAAAAAAAAAACAGGTTTTAAGTGCTTTTTGGCGAGTAGCACTTTACTCAAAGGTGGATTAGTGGTGGATTAGTAGAGGGAAATATAAATTATTATTGGGAGTGGTGGGAGTAGTAGACACGTGTCTGGCAGTCAGATGCATAGGATAAAGGAAGGATGGGGAAAGATTGGAAAAGGTTATTTGGGAGTTCATTGTAATAAAGCGGTTTTGGATGAGCCAGTTATGAATTGATTTTCTGGGGGTTAAACAATATTTTCTCCACAAATTCTCATTACCATGAGACCTGCAAGAATAAACTGTGTTTTAGATAATCCTTTGAACCTAGCACAATATAACAAAAAACTAGGAGAAGAGTACTTGTGGGAGAAATTCCCCTTCAGGAATCACTTTGGGGCCCCAACGGGAATTAGCAGTTGTCCAAAGAGGAAAACATTTTTTTAAAACAACATCTTCCATTTAATGAGCACTTGCTAGTTTAGCTTTTTTTTTTCTCTTTTGGGAATGAAAATGCAGGGATTGAGGCCTGCTGTCCCTTGCAGACCACTCATGATTGTATTTACACCCATGACAGGGCGTTGCAAACTGTGACCTGTCTAGTTAATATTCATCATGAAGAAAGGTACATGACCTCCCTCAGAAAGTATATTTTGCAACACATGTCACATTGCAATCTGCATTCGTATTCTCAAACCAAACCAGGACCTAAGATTTTTCAACACTTACACATTAACATGCATTTACATTAAACATTACCTGTACCATGCTAAACAACATATTTCACATAATTACTCTATTCAACAGTTTTCACTGCGCCAGCCCTATATATCATTGAATAAAAAAATACTTTTAAGAGTGCCTCAATTATTCTGAGTAAAACGGCTGAAAATATTTCTTGAAAAGAGTAAATGTAGAATATTTCCAAATATATAACCCATATTGAATAGAGCTAAGCAGATATGACCGGCTCTACCTATTTCATGAATGCACTCTATAAATATATAATGCTGTTATGGCCCAAAAGGACATGGTTGTAAAGGAAGAAGAGTGCTCATTGTAAATAGGAAGTTATTCAGAAAATGCTTCTCAACAATATGAAGGACTTAGACTTGTAAAGAGCTATGTAATATTCATACCTACAGAAACATGATTGACACAAATGGAATTAACACACTTGTCTTATGTGTGTATGTATTTTCACTGTATTGAAAACATGCTTTCATCACCCTCACTTAGGGTTTATTTTAAAAAGTCAATTGAATGTGCAACAAAGATGCCTATGATTATTCAAAAAGATGTTGGCATTTAACAACTGTCAATGCAAATTGGAATGCACCCTTTGCGAACCATTAACACTCACAAGAGAAAGGGGGAAAAAAAGGGTGTCCCTCTCCTTATAACTGTGCCCCTTTCATTACAACCTAAAAGACACTGTATCATTTAATCATAACAGGTCAGGCATTGCAATGCTTAGCATGGTTACTGCTGATGGAACATGACAACCACTTTTAAAGTGGAAGCTGGCTCTAGGTTGCTTGTATTCTAGTGAAGATCTGTCCTGGCAGTTTGGCTGGACTGTTCCCATGAGGAGCAGGGTCAAGGCTCATTTGGATATGGCTGGGTCTCAACTGAGATTGCATGGCAAGCAAAAGAATGATGGTTTGGGATGCTATCTCAAGTGATTGTCATTGATGAGACAAATTGTAAGTATTTCTCCCTTTACCTTTTGTGTGTTTGAATGGCTATTAGGTCCTGTAAGACATTGGGTTGTTGGTTGAGTGAGGCTGTTAATCCAGCTCAAACAACAGCCTCCATTCCTGCCAGGGAGAACCACAAAAGTCAATATATAATCCTTGCTTAACCCTCTGGAAGTTCGGCATAAAAGCAGTCAGATGTAACTTAGACGTAATGTGTAAAGTATTTATGCAGCTCTCAAACAGTAATAAAGTGAAAACACATCACAAGAAAAATCCCACACCAATTTAGAATTTAGTAGAACTGGAGTTATGAATTTTTAAAGTTTAAAGTAAAAACTAGCACCTTAATGGTCAAAGTGCCAACTGCAGATGTCTAGTCGCACAAGACCTGGTCAAAATATGACTGACCGCAATAGAGATAGATGCAAAAAGAGGATTAATCCTGGTTGGCACTTACCTTCTCATTTAGGCAAAATTTCGAGAAAAATGTTCTGACAAGATAAAGTTCAGTGGGAGAAGACTGTAGGTGGCAACATTGCCATCCAGAAGCTGCTGGATGAAGTCATGGTGAAGATTTGTACATTTGGACTTAATCACTTTTTAGAAGTCGAAAATCTCCAACAGGATGAAGCTTGAGGCTAGAGCTAGCAAGAGTTCCAACAGACCAGATACCTCTTTGGCAGAATCATACATCTGGCCCTTAATTCCATTCAGGATACAACTCACTATTGTAGAACTAAGGGCCAGATGTATGATTCTGGCCCATTGCGATTCGGTAATTGCGATTTTTAAGAAATCACTATTACCGAATCGCAAAGGGCCATCTATCACATTTGCGAATCAGTAATAGCGATTTCTTAAAAATCGCAAATGCAATTACCGAATCGCAAATTGCGATACTGGCCCCATTCGCAGCTATGGGCCTGTAGGCCCATAGCTGCCAATTTTTTGCATTTCCTAAATTGCGATTTCTGAACCGGAAATCGCAATCTGGGAAATGCAAAAGGCCAGGGTGCTGGGGGCCTAAGGCCCCCTTTCCTGCACCCAATTTCTTTTTTTTTACCATGTAAAGTACACACATGCCAAAAGGGCATGTGTGCTTTACATATTACATTTAAAAATGCAGCTTTACTGCATTTTTAAATTTTGCACCAGGTTACCACCTGGTTGCAGACAATGGTATTTTGCATGTGCAAAATATCATTCTGCGAAAAATCACAATTTGCGATTATTTGCAGAATTGCCTTGCGACCTGGATTTTGCGAATCGCAAAATGCGATTCACAAAATCCAGGTTGCAACGCAAAAAATCGCAAATTTTGCGATTTCTATTTTGTGGTCTGCGAATGCCTTTGATGCATTGCAGACCACGATTTTGCACTTGCAAACAGCACTCTGGGCACCATGCCCCCTCCAGAACCAGTGGAGAACAGCATCCACTACCCCAGTCCTTGGCAGGATGAAGCACTATGGGCACAAAGCCCCCTCCAGAACCAGTGGAGAAAATCATCTGCTAGAGAGACTGTGGCTTTGTACTCTCCAGGACCAAGCAGTGGGCAAACCGCCCACTTGAGAGACTAGAGAGACTGTGGCTTTGCACTCCCCAGGACCAAGCAGTGGGCAAACCACCCACTTGGAGATGTGAGAGACTGTGGCTTTGTACTCCCCAGGACCAAGCAGTGGGCAAACCACCCATTGAGAGACTTGAGAGACCGTGGCTTTGCACTCCCCAGGAGCAAGCAGTGGGCATGGAGCCCCCTCGTGGAACAGTGGCTTCGTCCCATCATCTGGCTGAGGTGCCACCCCTCACCTTCCCCCTGCGGTGCCTGTGTTTTTTTTTAACTGATGCCCCTGCTGTGTTCTCTACGTTGTGAGGCAGGTGTCATGTGTGCTTTTTGGGGCCACTGGTCCACGGACATGTTATGGAACAGTATACGGACTTGTGTACTTGCTGTAAGTATTTGTATATACTGATCTTTTAAAGTTATCTTGGCCTATCCGGATGCTCAATGATTACACTTGTTACAATCATTTCGTTTGGTCCTTGCGTTTTTCCAGGGGGTGACGGGGTGTATATGTGATGTGTTTGTATGTGTTTGTGTGTCTGTTGTTGTGGGTGGGGGTGTTGCGTGTGTGTGTCACTCTCTTTTTCCTCCCCCTGTCCCTTGTGTGCTAGGTGCAGTACTCACTGTGGTCGTCGCCGCCGTCTTTGATGTTCCTGGTAGAAGAGGAGGTAAACCAACATTGGTAACACCTGTAACTCGGGCTCCATGGCGTCCTGGTTCCTCGTTCGGTGTCAAGAGGTGAGTGGTTTCCGTTCCACAGACTGTTTCCACCGTGCTTTTGATGGCATTGGTACTGCCCCGGAAAAGCTGGCGGATTGATGCCTTGTAATAATGTGGGCGGTACATTATCTTCCGCCTGTCTGTTGGCGGTTACCACCGCGGTGTTTGTTTCTACCACCATGGCGGTCGGAGTGTTAAAGTGGCTGTCTGTGTTGGCGGTTTCCGCCATGGTCGTGATTCTATTTTTTTTACTGCTGGCCTGTTGGCGCTATTACCGCCGCTTTATCACTGACCGCCAGGGTTGTAATGAGGGCCTTAGTCAGGCATACCTTAAGCTGGAGCTTTGCACAGACTCTCTCTCAAATCAGAAAACGTTTTCATCCAAGCCTGATCTAAAACTAGGGGATCAGTGACCTCTTTGTGGGTGAGCTTCTCCAAGGGTTTGGAAATGACTGAATCCATTGGAGACAGTAGTCTACCATTCCTAAAAACATCCTGACATCTCTCTGTGTGGCTGGGGGACTCATCTGCAATATGGCTATGACCCGTTCTCTGGATAGTTTCCTTGTCCACTTCTCAAGCTGGTGAGCCAAGTATTTCACTTCTTTTTGACAGTAATGTAATTTAAGTGGTGACACTTTATGACCATTCTTTCCCAAGTGATTCAATAAGGCAATTGTGTCATACTTGCACTCTTCCTTTGTTTTGGATGCAAATCATGAATGTACCATACCAATGTTGATTGGAAGGGCAATTCCAACAACTCCAAGTTCTTTTTCAAGATCTGATTGAATATGGAAGGTGATTCTTAAAACCCTTGAGGAATTCTACACCAACAGTAAACTTGATCCAAAAATTTTAAACAAAAGAGAAATTGACTATCCTCGTGAAGAGGCACAGAAAATAAGGCTTGTGACAAGTCTATGATGGTGAACCATTCAGCATCACATGGAATCTTAAACAGAATCACAGCTGGATGTGGCACCACGGGGCAACATTTGATCACAATGTCATTTATTTTTCTTAGGTCCTGGACAATTCAAACTTTTCCACAGGACTTTTTCAATCACATTATCAGTGATTTACATGGGCTGCTCAACACTTCTTTCAAAACCCCTTGTTTTCCAAATCTGCCATTATATGGTCAACCTTCATCAGGATATCCTGTGGCATGTGATACTGGGGAATCTGGGAAAACAATGAGTTCGGCTTTACAGGAACTTTAACTGGCTCAAATGCCTTTATCAGACCTATCTCTTGCCATGTCAAATCCCACCCTCTCTCTTTAACCGTTCCCTGTAAATCAGGAGGAAGCTCCTTCTCTGTGAATACTGGAAAGAAATTAATCAGGGGGTACTCCTCATTTATTGTCTCACAAGTGGTCTCTGGAGCTGGATCATCCTTTTCATCACTGTTCATCTGTATCTCTATTCCATCTTTTGAACAAGTAATCGAACACCTGTTTTTACACAGCAAGTCTCTCCCCAGTAGGGACACCGGAATTGAGTCACAGACTATGAATTTGTGCAATCCTTCAAAGTTGCCAATTTTAACCTGAACTGGTTCTGTAATTGGGTTGGTCAAATACTAATTTGCTACTCCTACAATCTGGACTGTCTTCCCTAAAAGGGGCAAGTTTGGAACTTCTGCAGTTCCCACTGTAGAGCGTGTAGCTCCTGTGTCAATCAAGAATGAAACCTTTTGACCCATTACCTTTCCCGTTACATATGGATCTTTTTGATCTACTTCTAAAGAAGCTGCAACCACACATTCCTCTTTATCTGAACTCTGGCTCACAAACTAATTGTTCATTTCAATCTCACTGTGTAACGGGAATTGGTGTACAGTGTTATTACTTTGGTTAAAATTCTAACCTGTTGAGGAAGCATAGCCTGCTGCTGTTCCATTGGGGCTTGAGGTATTTGAATTTGCTGTCTAGGTAACATTTCAATCTGCTGTTGCATTGGCTGCAACTGTGTCATCTGTACACATCGCATTTGCATCTGCTGCATGGGTTGAAAATTTTGCATTTGATTCACATTATTATGAAAATTTGGTTTATGACCTCTCATTCTCAGTCCCCTCAAGTTTTGGGACAAATTGATGTCACTTGTTTGCTGAACAAGACCTTCCTGTACTTTCATCGGACACTTCCACAACCAATGTCAGACTGCTCCGCCAGTGTGACAAGGCAATAATCTCTTCATTCCGTGCACATCATTCTGAAACACTACAGTAACCAAGTAGGGACTACGGTTTCCACTAGCAATTCCTCTGTGACCTCTACCTCTCGTCTGATTTTGAAATCCCACATTTCCTTGCTGCTGATATTGCTGTGGAAAATCTCCATGCATCCCTGTTTGTGCTGCTCTAATCTGCATCACCATTGTCTTTTCTTTCAGCTTTCTCTGCTTCAATTCAGTCTTGACACAACAGTACTTTGCATACTGCAAAACCTCATCAATCGGCTTTGCTTGCCAGAAAATCAAATGACTCTTAATTATCTGTCTAATTCCAGGTCTCAATCCTTTCACAAATCTAAACACAAAATGAATTATGTTTTTCGGCTCAGTCGTTTCTGTACCACTGTAATGCTCAAACACCTGCAACAATCTCTCATAATACACATGTATCAACTCTTTTGCTTCCTGAGCTGTCCTGTCTATTCTCTGCCAGTCAATGTTTTTGGGCGAAATTCTCGTTTAAAAAAAATTCAATCACTTTGTAGAAATATTTCATTACCTCAGGAGATGGCACCCCTGTAGCTGGATCTCTCTCTGGTTCTTTTGTCGGCCAATCTATACTCCTCTTACACTCCATCCACAAATCAGCTGGAAATACTATCTTTAATAGAGTGTTCAAGTCTTTCCAGAGGCACTTTGCAAGTTTCATAAAGCTGTCTCTCTGCTGGTACCATTCTACTGGTTTCTCTCTCAACCTGGGGTAGTCATTTGTAAAGGACAGAATGTCATTCTACTCCAAGGGACATGGACAAAATTCCCTCCTGGAATCTCTCTCATTGTAAAATTTTCACCTGATCCTTACCCTGCTGCACATTTGCAGTTAGATTTGCATAATCCATTTTTCTTTACTCATCTTCCTTCCCATTTGTTTAATGCTCCCCATGTCTGAACACCTTGAAGAACTCAAAATCAAACCTGTAACTCCTTTTCAGGTGTTTTGCTTTCTCTATATCTATGTCCGCAAACACGGACTCAACCTCATATCCTACGCAGACGACACCCAGCTCATCCTATCCCTCACCAACGACCCCACCTCAGCAAGAACCAGACTACACGAAGGCATGAAGGAAGTAGCGAACTGGATGACAGACAGCCGGCTTAAACTGAATTCAGAGAAAACGGAGGTCCTCATCCTCGGCCCTACACCTACCGCCTGGGACGACTCCTGGTGGCCTCCTGCCCTAGGCAGCACTCCCCAACCCACCGACCACGCACGCAACCTCGGTTTCATCCTGGACTCTTCCCTCTCCATGACCAGACAGGTCAACTCGGTGACCTCAGCATGCTTCAACACCCTCCGCATGCTCCGCAAGATCTTCCGCTGGATCCCCACCGACACCAGGAAGACCGTCACCCACGCCCTCGTCACCAGTCGCTTGGACTATGGGAACGCTCTGTACGCCGGCATCACCATCAAGCTACAGAGGAAACTTCAACGAATCCAGAACGCTGCTGCACGACTTATCCTGAACATACCCCGCCACAACCACATCTCCGGACACCTGAGGAAACTCCACTGGCTCCCAGTCAACAAGAGGATAACCTTCAGACTCCTCACCCACGCACACAAAGCCCTGCACAACCGCGGACCAGAACTCATCAACCACCGCATCTCCTTCTACACTCCTCCTCGCACCCTACGCTCGACCGGACAAGCCCTGGCAGCCGTACCACGCATTCGCAAAGCCACTGCCGGAGGCAGGTCCTTCTCTTACCTAGCAGCGAAGACCTGGAACTCCCTTCCCAGCCACCTTCGCGCCATACAAGACCACCTTCACTTCAGACGGCAGCTCAAGACCTGGCTCTTCGAGCATTGACCCCCCCCCCACAGCGCCTTGAGACCCTTACGGGTGAGTAGCGCGCTTTATAAATGCGACTGATTGACTGATTGATTGATTGCCATACTTCTCTGCCACGTATGCTAGCCTTTAATACACATTGCTCACTTCCCTCGTAATTTATGGGCACAGATATCTAAACTCTGCTTCTGTGTAGGACTCCAGTCTGTTCATGCCCATAGTTTCTTCAATTAGCTCAATCGGTTCCATTCCTAATCTCATATAGTTCAAGTACACCTCTTCCCTAGGAGCATTTTGTGGGGTATTCAGCTTGTCTAGCCATTCAGTCAATTATTGGGCAGTTAAACCTTGCAGCAAAATGTTGTTGGCCCGGGGATGTGGCATTGGTTGCACAATGGTATTTGGGGAGTGCAGTATCAGTAATTCCAGGTTCTGACTAATGTTCGACCCTATGACAGTATCCGGAGAAACTCCGAATGGACTAAGGTCTAGCAATGATCTCGATCCATCGCAGGTCTGTCCCATAGGAGAGACTACTTGGATATTCTCACTAAGTCCTCCCCTCATTGAATTCTGACTCAGGAACTCTGTCCATGTGCACTGTTATTCTTTTGTGCGAACAAAGGTACAATTGGACCAATGGTGACATGTACAGATACAGTATCTGGGCTTGGTCTGACACTCAAGTTCTGTGAGTTCATAATTCCCGCATTCTGGCTCATCAGTGCAGGCCTATCTGACTGTGTTCCCATTATTGGAGTGTACTTTGGCACTGCTTGTGACTGCACTTGAGGCAGCAAAAGTGGAGTTGGTTCTGTCTGAATCAATGTCAGTTTTGGGAAAACCTGTACTGTAGGCACTATTAGGTTTGTGGCAGTTTCCACTATAGGTATATCATGGTAAATTCTCAGGACATTCGACAGTGGCCCCTGATTTTGTGCTACCTGGGTAATAGGTGCATTAAGACTGCTCTGCATTGGGCTCTATGACACGCTAGGATTAATCTGCACTGGACTCATTGTTACGTTAACCTATGTCGGTGCTGAAGGATTTACACTATTGCTCAGACCACTCTCTTGTGCTGCTTATGGTGGGGGACGATTTCTCAATAACTGTAAAATAACTCTCTTTTGACTTTTCCTCAAGCATGAGGCATCCTCTAGACTCCTTTGATCTCAGCTCTCTACTCTTGGAAGGGCTTCTGTTCTATATGTCTTTCTGGTGGCTTTTTTTCCTTCTCTACCGCTTTCCTGGGTAATCGAGGACCCAATTTGATCCTCTGTAAAGTCTCGGTTCTCCAAAACCTCTTATCACTGCCCCATCTACCTTCCACTGCCTTTCTCATTATCCTTTCAAATTTCTGTTGATGTTGCTGTCTTGCTACTAACTCACGGGTCCCTAATGCCTTGAACTGTGCTGAAATCAGGGGAGGTTTCAGATAATACAGCACCCTCCTCTGATTCTCTAAGCTCCTCAAATGCAATGTTCCATGGGTAGGAAATGCTAAACTTCCATCTTTCTCTGTCACTTTGCACCACTGTTTCAGCCAAAGACATGGTACAGCACCATTTTCTTCGTTTACAATGTAATCTGGTGTAACTTCTGGCGGTGCAATATCCCCTATACTCGTTGTAATGTATGTATCTCCCCTTAAACCACACTTTAAAGCTTTGAAAAATGAAATTTTTTGCATATTCTAAATCAAATCAGGAAGTGACTTTTAATCCCAGAATCCTCTTCACCAACCTTCTCAACCAATTGCGCTTCATGATCATCTGCCAATCCGTGCGCAACCCTTCTCACTAACCAACCTATCCCAGCTCGGCTCCAATGATGTCCCACTCACACATACTGGGGCTGACAAAGTCTTGCCGCTTGTCCTCCTAAACTCAGGTTCACAATAAACTAATGCAATTTAATTGCAAGCACTAAACAAAATCAGAACCTAATCTGTCCGTTTACTATGGGTAGGGTAACACAATTGTTACAGAACTTTTCACCAGTGGCGTTTTGCTCTAGCAGCTACTCCTTCTTTCTCAGTTTCCCTGATTTGCAAGCAAAATTTGAACCACAATTTCACCCTCAGCTGATCAGTTGGTCTGTCCTGGTGCACATACGATTAGCCAGATTTCAGTTGAAAATTCCTTTCACTCACTTTGACTCACACTCTGACTTGTCGACCATGCCCGATCTACCTATTAAACCAGACAAATTACAACAAAAAAACAAGTGTCTCATAAACTTTTCAATATACTTTGGATATCTTAGACCACGCAGGGTCCCTATACCAACAACCTTGTGGACAATTGTTTTTTAACACAAAGCGCCACACACATGTGAAGTTCGACGACTTCCATACTCTCTCACTTCGGAGTACGCACACTCTTTCTGTATTTTTATTTGGAGATTGTAAACTCCGTAAACCTTCACAAACATCACAATTCACCTGTGATTTGCATAAGCTGTGCAAGCGCAACACCTACTTCACTCACACTGTCACTAGAACGCCGAGAACATCCTCAAACAATCATTGGCAAGCTCCAAGGTTCTAGGAAAGTCTTTAGGAGCACATTTTCTCTTCACTTTCTATCACTGAATCTGAAAAACCCAAACTTTCACCAATTTCACCAAATCTGCGAATTACTTTGCTTTTTGTAGGAGACTAACCCTTACCCCACTACCATATTTGGGAGCACCTGCTATTCCTTGCTTACTAACTCTGGGACCAAATACTCTTCTACCTATGTCTGGACTGTATGATGGACTCTTAAGGAGACAAACCATCAATCTTTGCTACCATCTCTGTTAGCGCGTCAGAACTTATTAAATAAACTTACAAGGAGACGCATATAGGCCGATGGACCTTTTGACTGCACTTCTAGTAGTTCCCCGTACCAATACAAATCAATATCAATAACAATCAATGATATCAATAATCAATAGGAGTCAGTAATTTCAACACACCATGACCTCGCGGCCATGAATAACCACACCTTTATGTAAAAGTAAAAATGTTTATTTCCTATCCCTATATTAACAATGCTAATGTCACGTAACTGAAAATCAAATGATAAACATAAAAAAACAATAGTGGCTGCCCAAAACACCTAAAGAATCGCAATCTAATCAAAGCTTGAGCCACTACAAATTCTAAGGCTACAGTACAAATGAATAACACAAATAACTGCGTAAATGAAATGAAATACATTTAGATTCAACAAAGAAAAAATATCAATTGTTATTACATGTAACAAATATCATCAGTGGGAACCCTAACTAACATCAGATTAGAATAGAATGTTTGGACTTCATGCAAAACATTTTAGACAACATAAATTTGAAAAACATCTAACTATAGGTCTATTAAAAGTAGCGGTTGGTACTTAGGAACAAAAGCAAATAGACATAACAATCAGTAACATCGTCTTATAACTTGCCTCCGTATGATTCATCAAGCTGTGACAGTCTTTGTCAATTGAACATCAGTTCGGTCTGCAAGGCTTTGGGATTCAGCATTACAGTTCAGAAAAAGCAGATTCTCTTCGTCAGTTCAGAAAAGAATAGCTGAACAATCAAGAAGAATAGAAAGAATGGCCTCTCTCCTCTCGGTGCACTCCAGCTAAGTTAGATTTCCTAAAACTACTTCCTACGTCCATATTGGTCAAAGAATCACATGTTTGCATTTAGTCCAATGAAAATAAAACCCCAACTCTATCAATTTTACTAGTATACGGTTCACATGTCGATGATTGGCTCCTCTTCTCCTATTTCCATTGTTGGGCTTATCAGGTATCAATATTGTTGTGGCTTATACTCCAGTCAGTGCATCCATTGCCTTCTCCTGGAAAGGTCATTCTTACACATACTACGTTATACAATGTGTCCCTAGCTAGTACAACATCTTCTTGCAAGCAGTTCTCATGAGAAAGAATTTCAGCTACAAGCACTTGGTCAGCACAGTGGAAAATCACAATTTAGTTCTCTAAGCAGCCATTTTATAAATGGCCTAAGAAATGCAGCTTGACATGAGGCTGTACAACTAGGCCCAAGACCTCGCAAAGTTAAGGCCTATGATTAATAAAGCTAATACAAAATACATAACCCGTAACATGACAAATCACTACATTAATCATACATAAACTTAACATTTTATATTAATAAGCCATTAATAGGTACACTTTGTGAACATTGACGGCCACTCAGGTAGGTGCAACTTTCAAATGTGTACATTATTTTTCTCTATGTTAATTCATTTTCTATGTCAATTCAATAATCAGAATACATGAATATTCATTAGTAAAATTCAGCGTTAACAGATGTAGGCCCCCAAGACAGAACTTTTTAAGCTGGCCCCTAGTGGATGGTGGTCCCTGGAGGCAAGGACTACTTATTTAGGCTGGAGAATAAGCAATAATGAGCCCTCCTCAGGATTGCTAGAATTTTCTGCTGACAAACTATGCCAGCATCAAAAGCAATGTGTGTTAGGTGGAACTTCTACAACAACACCTATTGCACGGCCCTCTGCTGCAGAAAACTGTTTCGAGTGACTCATGTTTACAAGGTGGCATTAAGCCACAAAAAGTGGCTTAGCGCTGCCGTGTAGTTATGGCGAAGTGCACAGCACCACGGGAGCACCGCAAAAAGTGATGCTTCGGTGGTGCTAGGGGCTTGTAAATATGCCCCAAAGTGTGTGCGTTGGGGGGGGGGATTGGTGGGAGCACAAACAAAGTGGTCCCAGTCAATCTAACTTGTAATCAGAATCAGGAGGTTTTAGTGGATTCTAAAAACCTTAGCACAAACAAAATAGACTGGGGGTAATCGTTCAATCTGAGTTATACTCGTCTAAGACATACGAATCATGTTAACAAATGGTATCTGTGCCATGCTGCTTTCATGATTAATCCACAACTACAGTTACAGTTACCACATTTACCATATTCACTTGCAACCATATAAATCTTTGAAGCAAGGGCACTCTCTGCTTAACCCCTTAAGGATCTAGTGAAAACGGAATTCAAACAGCTTTCGCATCCAACTTTCAAAAAATTTTGTTTCCGAATATAGGGCCAGATGTAGCAGCTTAAAAATTTGCGAGGTGCAAAGTGCGAGTCCATGCGACTCGCAATTTGCACCTCGCAAATTGGTATGCAGTACGGTGTCTCAGACACCGACTGCAACTCGCTATAGGGTCGCAATGACCCACCTCATGAATATTCATGAGGTGGGTCGCAAATTGCGGCCCCATAGCGAGTATAGGCACTCGCAAACATGGAGGCCTGCTGTCGTCAGCAGACCTCCATGTTCGTGACTGCTTTCAATAAAGGAAAACGAGCTGCACTTAAAAAAAAAAAACTAAACCTTTAGTTTCGGTATTTTTTCAGGGCAGGGAGTGGTCCCTGGGACCACTCCCTGCCCTGAAAAAATATTTTTGGGTCCATTCACAAAGTGGAAGGGGTCCCATGGGGACCCCTTCCAATTTGCGAGTGGGTTACCATCCACTTGAAGTGATGGTAACTGTGACACCATTTGCGACAGCGTACGCGGTCGCAAATGGTATTGCATACCACTCAGACTCGCAAATAGGAAGGGAACACCCCTTCCTATTTGCGATTCCGAAATGCATATTGCGAGTCGGTACCGACTCGCAATATGCATTTCTGCATTGGGAAACGCGTTTAGCGACTAGCAAACGGCAATTTTTGCCGTTTGCGAGTCGCTAAACGTTTCCTACATCTGGCCCATAGATGCTATGCTGCAAAGGTGTCCTATCATACCTGTGGTATTCTATTAACATTACAGCTCCTTGGCCAATTCATGTGAACACAACCTATAATTCCCCAATTTCGATATAAAAACTGAGCCATTTAGTTGAGGTTCTGAGCAGGGATTATGCACATGTCCTATCTAAACAAAGCATACCAGTGTGTACAGCAAATGTGCAACTTTGGAGCTATGGCTAATTAGAAGGCGAATATCACAAAAATAAAAGCGATGCTGCGGGGAAATGGCAATAGACAGGTGTTGGCAGCGAATGGAAAACAAGTCATACGATACTTGGTTATGGAAATATGCTGAGTCTCTGTGATGTGATTGCGCCTTGCAGTAATAAAAGATTGATTCATACAAAGGCAGATCAAGTACCGAACTATCTGCCAGTATCATTAATATGTAGAGCAGCTGTAAATAAAATGCGAATCATTTCCAAATATATAATGCCTTCAATGAACTGACAATGCATGTCCTAGCAGTCCATTTTAGAAACATACAAAGAGTGATAAATGGGTTTATCTGAGTATGAAGACAGGATGTAATTTTGGATGAAACAGATATGTTTTTTTTTTTATGGGTTTTGGTAGCACTTCATGTCTTCTCAATTACAGAACGTCTATGAATATGGGGCAAGCAACAACACGATTGTTCTAGGTTGAAGTACATTTTACACACAAAAGAAACACCTGTAAGGGTGTTTTGACACTCCGTCAATTGTGGGACCAGGTGAGGAGGTTCTTATGAATATTTTTTAAGACAGCTATCCTCCCTACATCTTAACAGAGGGGCAGGTTTTGCAGGGAAGGTTGAGCCTCCAGCTTAAGGCAACATATGTGTTGGTTATGCTTAAAATCATGAAATCTTTAACAGATATTACTAGAGCTAATTACCACACTTCACATCTCCATTCACCTTCTGCATCTAGTGCACGTTTAAATGAACACGCCCAACGCTGAGATAACCCGAGTTCAGACCCAACAGCACAGCATCCATGTAGAAGAAAGGCTTACTATAATAACACGGAATAAAACTTACAAAGTATTAGAAAAATAAGGCTAGATTTTTATACCAAACTAATGAGCTCTGAGGGCTTATCAGACCATTAGATCTACTAGAATCATGAATATTGATTGCACTGCAACTCGCAAAAGCTTAAAAATAAATAGCAAGCTTTAAGAATTGCACTGGTTGTATATACACAATGCCTGTTGACGAGTTAATGGGCCAGATGTAGCAAAAAGCCAATTTGCGAGTTGCAAATTGCGAGTCCCTGCGACTCACAATTTGCAACTCGCAAATTGGTATGCAGAACGGTGTCTCAGACACCGTCTGCGAGTCACTATGGGGTCGCAGTGACCCACCTCATTAATATTAATGAGGTGGGTCGCAAATTGCGGCCCCATAGCGAGTCTAGGCACTCGCAAACATGGAGGCCTGTTGTAGTCAGCAGACCTCCATGTTCATGACTGCTTTTAAATAAAGCAGTTTTTTTTTTTTTAAGTGTTGCCTGTTTTTCTTAAAGGAAAACGAGCTGCACTTAAAAAACTAACCGAAACCTGTAGTTTCGGTATTTTTTCAGGGCAGGTAGCTGCCCTGAAAAAATAGTTTTGGGTCCATTCACAAAGTGGAAGAGGTCCCATGGGGAACCCTTCCAATTTGCGAGTGGGTTACCATCCACTTGAAGTGGATGGTAACTGCGACACCATTTGCGACCGCATATGCCGTCGCAAATGGTATTGCATACCACTCCGAATCGCAAATAGGAAGGGAACACCCCTTCCTATTTGCGATTCTGAAATGCATATTGCGAGTCGGTCCCGACTCGCAATATGCATTTCTGCATAGGAAAATGCGATTTGCGAGTCGCAAACGGCAATTTTTGCCGTTTGCGACTCGCAAATCGTTTCCTGCATCTGGCCCAATATGTTTAAATGTTGTCACCCAGAACGACCTATCTGAATGGATGAACACGCACAAATGGAGTGCAGTTTAGCAGCTACTTCATTAGTGAACACATTTGCTTGTTATGGTGATTCTGCTGGAATGTATACACTTCCTTTCACCTAATGACGTAAAAAGAAAATATTGGCACACGACACACGAATAGAGAGATGTTTTTCAATATGACATATAAAGTCAACATAGTAGTACAAGATCTACCAAAATAGGCTACTCACTGTACTGCTTGTCTTGCCAGTGATGGAGGATAAGGGTCCATGTTTATATGGCGCACCACTGGCTCTTGGTGTGGCTGGTGTGGTTGCCACCGTGGCAGAAACTGATAATGGCCAGGATAAGGCTCGTAGTGATGATGGTACACTACATCCGTCTCCTCTTCTTCAATTTCCAAAGGCGCAACATTTATCTACAAAAGAGGAGCAGAAGGTGGTGATTGTGAATTACATATTGTGTGGCAGTTAAAAATACATTAAAATTATTTTTAAATAACTTATAGTTCCTTAAAAGCAAAAAGAATACATGAAATGGTCTTCTCTCGCAATATGTTAGACTACCAGGACACTTGCTGAGGGAAAAAAGCTTTTCCTTCTGTAGGGCCTGGTTTAGTCACAGGTGGTAAATCATAATGTTCAAAAAGCAGTGGCAGTGTATCTTTCTCCACATCCACTACAATAAGTGTACATTTCTGACCTTTCTGTGTATTTCGAAAATCCTCAGTACTTCTGAAAACCATGCCTTTCGGTCACTTCCAGTAAGTTTGTCAACCCTCTGGATGTAAACATATTGCACACAAAGCAGATGATCTACCTGCTGAAGTACTGTGATAATGTTCATTTGCTTGTTTAACTTGTTTGTCATACAAGGAAAAATATTACTTTCTCTGGGGAATATTCTTACCGTTCTTTGTAAATGTTTCCTTCCTACTGCTACACTGGAAACTCGACTGTTTAATTCTTGTTTGGGATTACTTTTATATTACTGAATAGTTTCATGGATTTTTCATTATCATAAGAGCATATTATCCAGGTGTGTCTTCGGATGTGAATTTTAGAATTTTGATTGCTTGATTGCACACAAAAGGTACTCTCGGCTGCTCCAGACATTGACAATTAGTTTAATTTGAAGAAAGTTAGATGTGTATTAAAATAAAATGTCAGCAGCAAAGTCAGGAAACATTTTCTTTGTGACAATATGTACAGTTTTCCCACGTCACTCACCTATGTAGTGGCAAAATTAATTTTCCCCAGATGGATGCCCTTCCCCAGAATGATGTCCTTCCCAGGAATGGCAAAGCTTCAGCCTGAAAGGCATTAGCTGATGAAGGGAGTTTTTGGTTCTCTGTAACACAGAGCTGCCATGTGGACCTGTGATTCAGTGGGGAAATACGAAAGTCGCCGTTCAGAGGCCATATGCTTTTCCTTCGCCACGGTTGGATTACTCAAACCGAGGCTTTCAACACTCTTGGCGTGTGGAGCAAAATGGTGTGGTACTTCATGAGCAGCAGTTGGTAAATGGTTGACAACTGTAACCATTTCGGCAAGGCTGACATAGTTTAAAACAAGGTTACATGGATTTGCACAGTGTTTGGCTTCCAAACATATTACTCTTCTTCAAATAGTCATATCATGTCATCTAGTTAAGCTCTTCTCAGATGCACGCAATTCAAATAGTGATGAATGGTGCCTTCCTTGACAGGGCAGGCATCAAGAAACTCTTTTGTCTCCTCTACGTTCACCCAGACTACCATTTACTGGTTTTTCACTGTGCTAACACATTTTAATACAGTGTGCATGCACCCTGCCATTCATTATTGCTCGCTGCAAAACTTTTAGGACTATACATTTCAAGAAGAGATAGACCTTTTGGACTCCTGATTATACCTCAGGAGTATTTCCCTGAGACTGATGGATATTCTCATAGAGAACGCTGAAAGGAAGGTCTCGAGATTACAGGCAGAGATAGCGATATTGGAGCAGGAGATTAAAGATTATGGGGGTCATTCTGACCCTGGCGGTCCATGACCGCCATGGCGGAGGGCGGCGGAAGCTCCGCCAACAGGCAGGCGGTGCTTCCTGGGCGATTCTGACCGCGGCGGTAAAGCCGCGGTCAGAAAAGGGGAGCCGGCGGTTTCCCGCCGGTTTCCCGCTGGCCCAGGGAATCCGCCATGGCGGCGCTACTTGCAGCACCGCCATGGGGATTCCGACCGCCTTCCCGCCAGCCTGTTTCTGGCGGTGTCCACCGCCAGAACCAGGATGGCAGGAACGGGTGCCGTGGGGCCCCTGGGGGCCCCTGCACTGCCCATGCCATTGGCATGGGCAGTGCAGGGGCCCCCTAACAGGGCCCCACAAAGATTTTCACTGTCTGCTGTTCCACTGCACCCGTCGCACCCCTGCAACTCCGCCGGCTCCATTCTGAGCCGGCTTCATTGTTGAAGGGGTCTTCTGGCGGTCGCCCGCCGGCCCAGCGGGAAAGCCGGAATGGCCGCTGCGGTCTTTTGACCGCGGAGCGGTCTTTCGGCGGGAACCGCTTGGTGGGCGGCGACCGCCGACAGCCGCGGTCAGAATGACCGCCTATGGCCTATCTGAGGTCATTGATATGAACTATACAATATTGAATGAAATTCTATCTAGACATCAGGAGGAAATTAAACAAAGAAAAGCAAGGAAGTTAAAAAGGGATGAGGGGGACTATCAGAATGGTAGGGTATTTACGTCTGCAAGAAAATATGATCATCTAACAAAAGGGACTATTACTCATGCACACTCTACATCATCTTTGGGTTCGGGTTCATCCTCAGTGAGTACCGTCCAAACAAGTGATGGTGACACAGATAGAAGAGAGAAGACAAGGATAAGGAGTGTATCTGCAAACGAGAACATTTTTTTTACAAGAAATGTGGAGAATAAAACAGGGGAACCGAAAACAAAGAAGAGGAATTTCAGGAAAACCAGGATGGTGCAGAGAGGAAGGGGCTCCCATAATCAAGGGGGGCATGAAGACAAGATCCTGGGACAAGAGGGTGTAACAACCTTGGAAGACCAAAGAGTACATGTGATTAATCTATCAGATAAGTGCTTGGCTGCAGATATGATATCACTTCTGAGTAAACGATTGGGTTTTTGTCCTACTAATAAAGGGGATATTTGAAGGCAGCAAATTGGGACAAGACGTGGGAACAATGAAAGAGAAGTTTGAACACAGTGAATTATCTATACAGGATTTCCATGATACTGTATCTTTACTGCCTATCACAGATTATGAAGACCTGTTAACAACTACTTTAAAAATGCTCAACGATTTAAACATTTTACCAGACTATTTTGAAATTGACAAGCGTACTCGCTGGAGACTAACGGCAAAGCAGGTGAGCGGTCTGAATGCATTGGCAAAATAAATTTACACAATTTGGTGGCGTATTAAGGGAACAATAATATGGAGGGGAATACGAGTAGAACGCTAATCGTGGAGAGGAAGAGAATAGCATGTGTTGCAAATAAAGCATATATAGGGACTGGAGTATGTAAATCGTGACTGCTACAAGCGAGAAATGTTAAAAGGAATCAGGTGAGGGGACAGTTGAGTGACACAGTTTATTTTGAACACACCAAAAAGGGGGAACGGAGTAGAGAGTGTTGTGGGCACTGAGAAAAAATATTGAATGTCCAAATGAGAATTTAAGATCAAGACAACGAAGGGAAGTATTAATAAGAAATTTTAATTACAGGAACCCGGATAGAAAGGGGCAATATGGATACGAGAATTAGAGATTGATGAAATACTGGGATAAAGTTATGGAACATTATGGAAGGAGGTGCATAAAATAAGGAGGATACTGGAATATGTCCTTGTTAAGTACAGATTGAGCTACAGGTACTTTGTGAGGGTCAAAAGTACAATATATTTAATTTGAATATAGGAGTGTGATAATCTAGGGGAGTCTCACATGTGTACGCATGTACACAGGGAAAGTATTTCTAATCATTTGAATAAATATTGTAGGATTGACTAAATATATTTATAAATAGTATATATATACATGGGTATTGTTGTATGATCACGCAATTCACAAGGAAGAGAGGTGATGTATAGTATGAATGATTTCCACAGGCTTCACAGAGGTGAATTAAGTGGTACAAGAGTATTTAAGCCATGGAATGTTGGTTATACAATGTGAAACTTTATATGTAATTGCAGCCTTGACAAAATCTCTAGGTGATTTCCCAGACGAAACACGTGTTGGCAAGAGTGGCTGGTGAGAGTGGAAGAACTTGAACAGAAGCAGTATTGTGATGAGAAGAGGAATGTGAAATAAATTATGAAGATGGATTAATAATGGACACTGGTGGGACGTGTGTCTTCATGTATAGATACCTCAGGAGTAGTTTAGCAAGGTGTATGGTGTAGGACAAATCACAGCTCCCAAAGTTCTTATCGGTTTGCTTGGCGTTGAGTTATATATATTGAGAAAGAGGAACAGATAGAATGAAAGTTCGGAATTATTTTCTGGCGGCCCACTGTGAGCTTGCAAAGAAGGAACAGTTATTGCCTTGCTTATGGTTTTTCAAAGCTATATGTAACTTCAATCTCAGTAGTTTAGCAATGTGGAACTGAAGGCTTTGTTTTATACTTTGAAGAGTGATTCTACTGAGGTTGATTGCTGTATGCATTCTTGTGTGAATGCTTGTCTGCTCTCATTTCAAATCTGTATAAACGGAGCTTTAAGGGGGTTCAGCATGAATTAGACTTTTGACATCCAAGTTTGAATGATGGAGAGGCAGCACTTTCGGTGGCCACTGCCAGGTGAGTACTTCGAGTAGATCTATCGGCCATCTACACTTACTAGCAAAGAGTGAGAAAATGGTTTCATTTGAGGAAGTAGTTTATTAGTTGTGGTGTCTAGGTGTCCACCAAAAGTAATACAGTCACTAAGTTGGTAAGTAGGGTACCTTTTGCCAAACTCAGAAGTGGGCATGGTTTGCATAATGTGACAGATGGCTAAGACATGAAGTTATGTCACTTTGGCCCACACCTGACCAAGAAGTCTCACCCAGAAATGACATCACCAAATGGCATTGTCTCATGTTCCATCCCTGCCCATCTCTGTCCTGATATCTCGGCCTGGCCAAAAATGTTATTATGCTGTTGTAAATAACTTAATTTCACATAACAACGTTTACACATAATTACAGATATTACACCATAAAGCCATGCTGTATTACGAGACTTATGTTCGGGAGGAAACCATACCACATAAAGTAGGGAAACAACTTGTTACGTATGCAAGCAGTATCTACACAGTGCGAGTGGCAGTTCCGTCCATGCAGGTGGCCAACACAAACATTTTAGGTAGATCTGTTTGCTGAGTGGACCATTCAGATAATTGGTGGGCACGAAACTATAAATCTGAATGCAAGCGACCTCAATCCCAAAGCAAGCAGCAGTTCTTTGAAAGTGGGTGGTCAACAAACATTTCAGTTATATATATATATATTTTTTACCTGAGGTGATGGTTTGGCTAATTTTGTATCATGAAACTACAAATCTGAATGGAAAAAACTGTGTTTGAAATTCAAACAACTAGTAAGTCATCTGTAAAATACTTTTGAATTAGAATGAATATTTGAGCGTAAAATATAATTTTCTTTAGGAAAAAAGGAGGAAGCCAGTGCTGTAGAGACCAAGAGGGTACTCTACATACAGTAAAAACTTCTGCTTAATGTCCTGAAGACTCCTTCCATGGTTTTGTTCAGCCCTTGGTCATTTCGACTTTAGATTTTCAAGAAAATACATCACTTTCTTTTTGTCTGTAATTTACTGCATCCACACTATGGCCCTCATTACGACCCTGGCGGTCAGCGGTAATATGGCGGGAAGTACTACCAACAGGCTGGCCGTACTTTCCAACATATTATGACATTGGTGGTTTGGCTCAAGCCAAACCGCCAATGTACCACACCGATCTTCCTCATAGCCTATACTTCCCATAGTGCTCCCACCCATTTAAAGAGACATAAAACACCCACACATAAAGATAGTAAAAATACTATATGTGCCTAGAACTGGTCATATATTCTCCATTGAAAATTAAGGATACCAGTCATTCCAGAAAAAATCTATATACATCATATTCTAACACATACAAAATTAATTCAGCCTTAATTAACCTTAACCTTAAAAAAATATATATAACAGAAATCACAAAATTCCATGATAATGTCAACACATTGATTCACTACTTCATCACCTTTCTTCCCATTTCTATTTTTTATAGAAGATTTTTGGTGTAAATTCAAGAAAAAAATAATTTTAAACATAATGAATCAAAAGACCTTGTCCCAAACCTTCTTTTGAATTTTCTTTGGCCAAGTGGCCACAAAAAGTTTCACAGAGAAAATCAAACCAAAATGATTATGTGTGAACACATCTATTTTTAAATTTCTTTTGGAACATTTATACTCTCACAAAATATTTTTGTCATAACTATAGGAAACCCAAAATAGAAATACATATGAAACAATTACTTAAAGTTTAAGACTCAACCTACAGGTACATAAAGCTCTTCATCCACATTAAACCTATTGAGATGGACAATGTATTCTGATTCCATAATACATAACCTCTTCTCCCTGTCGCCACCTCTAGCAGAAAGCAGTACCCTATAAATGCCAAAACAATAGAGCATGTCAGGGTTTTGGGAATGCATTTCTTTCCAATGTCTAGCTACAGGGTAATTCTGATCATAATTTTAATTCTTACATATGGCAGTGGTAATGTTGTTCTTTTTTACTAATCCAAGATCGCCAACATGTTTGTTCTAAATGTGGCAGCTATGCTGGAATTTTGAAACAATGATACACTAAATACAGTACTATTGCAAAGAGACCACCCACTGATGTTTCATTTTGTGATTGCAAGGAAATACCCACAATGTTCAGGCAGTAAAATGTTTGTTTTTTCTACCTTTACTCTTTCGTTTAACCTTGCAGGTATTTTTGAGTATGTGTGTGTTCTGCTGTGGTTGTATAAGTGAGTGAAAGCAAATATTAATCAGTAGGTGGATAAATGGATGTGCAAGTTTGAGCCAAAGAGTGTGTATGCACTTGTGCACTTGCTGAATACCTAAACCCATCTATGGATGAAGAGGCACTTTCACTTTTTATTTAAAAATAAATTTGCTTGTCTATATAATGATGCTGCCAAACTGTTTTTAATTTCCAGAATGTTGGACTTGCTCATCTTTATTTTTGATTGCTATTTCTTAACAAATAATGTTATTTTCGATCTAATTGCTCTTCTTTTCTGGCCACTGAATAAGATTTATCCATTTCACATTGAAATGTACTAATATGTTTCTAATAATTTGAACATTTGAGTCAGGTTTCTTATTGTTTTGTTGTTGTATTGTTAACATTTAGAGTATGATTTGCTAAATTTCTGGACAGTGGCGCCTCATGGTATGTGGTACTACACCAGAAGTGCACAGGAACTTGACATTTTGTTCTTAATTAATATTTTGAACAGGTGATACAGTCAGGCCTCAAAATGAAAGCACGTTGATCTGGATTGTACCAATGGTAAATTCTAGTTCTACAGCAAAGGTTGCAATTACCATCCTTGGCTGCATGGTGGGGTATGTGAAATCTGTAGCATTGGTCTTACTACAGAGTGTCATGATCTCTGCAAACTTCCATGTCACCTCTTTAAAATGCCAGCAACCAGACAAGGTTTGTAGAAGGGCAGAGAAGAAAAATAAGTGAGGGGGTTGCTGGAGGTAGTCAGAGAGTTTTCCTGATATCACATGTGGCTATATTTTATTGACAATATCATGTAAATCAAGATGCTCAGTTGCAGCTATCATCCCTGACATCTGTGATCTCCTACATCTAGAGTTATATCCATTGCACTTTTCCAGTAGGTGTCTCAATTTACAAACAGCAGAAATGAAAATGCTTACCTAAATCCAATGTGTAAATAAAAGTCACTGCCTACTTCTACTTGCATCTAAGCCAGTGAAGTGCACAACGCTTGGCACGGATCTTGTCATGCAGATCTAATTCTCTCTAACCTATTCTTACACCAAAACATATGGGCAACCCAAGAAAAAGAAAATATGGTTAAGAGACACATTCAACCTTGACACTGAAGCCATCGCCATCATGGATTATCCCACCCTAATTGCAATCACACCTCATCTTGACATCAACGAGGCCACCTACAAGTTTAACTCCTGCATGGAATCCCTTGACAAATGTTGACCCCTGAAGTGCAAATCATCCAAACCAAAACACTCAGGGCCCTGGTTCTCTAAACAGCTTTTGAAGAATGAAAGCTTATCAGAAAATATGAGAAAGAAGGGAGAAAAGCACTAGGTGTCTCAAAGCGAGAAAACAATGCATACCAAATCCTAAGAGCCAAATCCTCCCATATTAGAGCCCTTGTGAATTCTGCAAAGAATAGACCGAAGCACCTGTTCAAGGTTATTGCACAGTCTACTAACCCCTCCATCACTTCAGCTCCTAAGCCATTTGTGGCCCAGTGCAACAACTTTGTGGGTTTCTTTGATAAAAAAATTAAGTACATCAATATTTTGCTTTCCATTAACCATGAGTCTCTACCATGCAAATCACTATGGTCACTGTCATCTTTCTCTCCCATCTCCAAGCAGGATCTATGATGAACCATCTCCTTAGGAAAAACCTAAAGCCATCACAGGATGCTATTCCAGGCTCTATCAGCCAATCTCTTTCCACACTCCTAATCCCCATATGGACCACCAGGGTCAATTCCTTTCTCAAACGGGGTCCCTTCCCTGAATGACTACAAATGAGTCAAATCACTCCTCTCTTAAAAAAACAACCTCTCGATCCAGAGAACATGAACAACTACCGCCCAGTCTCTATACTCCCATTTTTAGGCAAAGTTATTGAAAGTTGTGCAGCGTCTCAACTACCTTCACAAATCCAAACAAACAACCTCCTAGACCTTTTCCAATTAGGTTACAGTACAGAAACTGAGATCCTCCAATTATTTGATGACTCTCTTAGAATCCTCGACTCTGGCAACGTCTTCCTCCTAGTCATCCTGGACTTATCCAGTGCATTCAATACTGTCAACCATCATGACCTCCTTTGTATTCTTAAACTACGCATGGGTTGTGGAGACACTATCCTCAATTATTTATCCTCTTACCTATCCAATCAATGCCAAATTGTGATAAATGGTCAACTCGCTCTCGAGACCAGTTAGCATTTACGCGGGTGTCCCTCAATGTTTGATCCTCTCCGCAACCCTCTTCAACCTCTATCTAGAACCACTATGTGTGATTCTTAGAAAGTCTGGGATTCTATTCCACCTCTCCCTGACAATAGCCAAATATGCTTGCAAATCTCATCCCCAGGGGACATTGCCCTGCTTTCAAATAGACTCTTAAATATTCAAAACTGAATGTCTAACCACCATTTAAAACTCAACAGAATTTTGTTTGATCTCACCTCTAAAAGCACAAACATCAGTATGAGAATGGATGGCCAACTTTCATGCCTTCGAAGGTTGCCCCGCCATTATCATGAGTGCCAGATCACTTAGCATCACCCTTGATAATCATCTTAAACAACAACCTGCTCGACCCTTCACAAACCGGTTTCCGAACCAACCACAGCACGGAAACCGCCCTCATCTCAGTCACTGACGACATCAGAACCCTGATGGACAACGGTGAAACAGTCGCCCTCATTCTCCTTGACCTCTCGGTTGCCTTCGACGCCGTCTGTCACCGCACCCTAATCACCGCCTCCGCTCCACCGGGATCCAAGGCCAGGCCCTGGACTGGATCGCCTCCTTCCTCTCAAACCGTTCCCAAAGAGTTTACCTCCCTCCGTTTCGCTCAGAACCCACTGAGATCATCTGCGGCGTACCTCAAGGCTCATCGCTCAGCCCGACACTCTTCAATGTCTACATGAGCCCCCTCACCAACATCGTTCGCAAGCACGACATCATCATCACCTCCTACGCCGACGACACCCAACTTATACTCTCCCTCACCAAGGACCCCACCAGCGCCAAGACCAACCTACAAGAGGGTATGAAGGACGTCGCAGATTGGATGAGGCTCAGCCGCCTAAAGCTGAACTCTGAAAAAACGGAAGTCCTCATCCTCGGCAACACCCCGTCCGCCTGGGACGACTCCTGGTGGCCCACGGCCCTCGGCACCGCACCGACCACCACAGACCACGCCCGCAACCTCGGCTTCATCTTGGACCCTTTTCTCACCATGACCAAGCAAGTCAACGCCGTGTCCTCCGCCTGCTTCCTCACCCTCCGCATGCTCCGCAAGATCTTCCGCTGGATCCCCGCCGACACTAGAAAAACCGTGACCCACGCCCTCGTCACGAGCCGCCTGGACTACGGCAACACCCTCTACGCCGGGACCACAGCCAAACTCCAAAATCGCCTGCAACGCATTCAAAACGCATCGGCACGCCTCATCCTCGACGTACCCCGCGACAGCCACATCTCCGCACACCTGAGACACCTGCATTGGCTCCCAGTCAGCAAAAGGATCACCTTCCGACTTCTCACCCACGCACACAAAGCCCTCCACAACAAGGGACCGGAATACCTCAACCGACGCCTCAGCTTCTACGTCCCCACCCGCCTCCTCCGTTCCTCTGGTCTCGCACTCGCTGCCGTCCCTCGCATCCGCCGCTCCACGGCGGGTGGGAGATCTTTTTCCTTCCTGGCGGCCAAGACCTGGAACTCCCTCCCCACCAGCCTCAGGACCACCCAGGACCACCCCGCTTTCCGGAGACTCCTAAAAACCTGGCTATTCGAGCAGCAGTAACCCCCCTTTTCCCCTAGCGCCTTGAGACCCGCACGGGTGAGTAGCGCTCTTTATAAATGTTAATGATTTGATTTGATTTGATTTGATTTGAATCTTCACAGCCATATAGCAGCCATGGCCAACAGTGCACAACACCAAGTTAGGCTGCTTTGAGGCATCAGACAATTGATTCCGGAACAAGTCCACAAAACAGTGGTGCAGTATCTTGTTCTCTCCAGACTAAACTATGGAATTGCACTTCTCTCAGGGACAGTTCACCAAGGCCCACTGTTAGCAACAGTACATGCTGCAGCATGCTTTGTCTTAAGTCTCAAGAAATTTGACCACATTTCCTCTGCCCTGATAACCCCCCAACGGCTCCCCATTAAAGCAGGGGCCCAATTCAAAATGAAGTGCATTACACACAAAGTGCTGAACTCCTTCTCACCCTCCTATCTAAATGAGAAACTGAAAATCTCTGCAGCAAATAGGCATTTCAGAAATGCCCAATCCTTGCTCCTGAAACGCCCTACCTTCAGGGGAAAATGATACATGAACCAGTTTTGTTTGGTAACATCACTTGAATCTGGAACTCTTTGATTCCCTCACTCCATATAACCATCTGCCTACCAACCTTTAAAAAAGACCTCAAGCTCCTCCTATGTTTCAGACATTCATGCCTAAGTCACCCTCAGCCAGACTTAATTACTCTCTCCACCTTGCCCTGATCTGCCTTCTTTTAACTGTTCATGTCCTCTGCCCTATTTTTGTATCTGGCTCTCATGGTAACCTCTGTATACATACACTGATGTAAACATCAGAGTTTAACTATTATTAATATAACCTTTTGTAACTCTGTATCCTGTTTGTTGTGAAGAACTCTGATGTCTCCGGGCCAGGTCCACGCTATATACATTTTAAAAAATAAATACAGTCTTGGAAATCACAACTTCTGTCAGACCCAGTCTTCCATGCTCTCTCCCTGACACATATACTCACACACTAGTAAAAGATACCCAGTGCTTAGTATTTTTCTGGTTCTGTCAGGGCTTACCAACATTATGAGGATAAGTCAGATTTTGATAGCATGGGTTAAACACACATGCCCCTGTGCATACCTCACCACACCAGGGACTCTACTTTGTTTATGTGCTGGTATGCTCTGCTCTTTGGATCTTTCTAACTTTTGAAAGTAGAATTCTGTCTGGCTTAAGTGGGTGCCATAGAGCAGAGGCTTTGTTTTG
The DNA here is from genome assembly GCF_031143425.1 of Pleurodeles waltl. Taxonomy (NCBI): domain Eukaryota; kingdom Metazoa; phylum Chordata; class Amphibia; order Caudata; family Salamandridae; genus Pleurodeles; species Pleurodeles waltl. Next base: position 294,330,385 of record NC_090445.1, on the reverse strand, counting down.
TGATTGGATGACCTCCATAATATTAATTCAAGAATAAAGCAGCTTACTTGTGTAAAAACAAGCAAATACAAAAACTGAAACCAAACCTTCTCATCCAAAGATTAATAACTGAGACTGCTGCATGAGGAACATATTATAAACAGTCCTGTCCTATTTGCAATATACCTTAACCAATTCAAACCAACCAGTCCAATAGATAAAAAAAAAAAGCAGGATGTTTTGGATGTGGAAAGTCCCTTAGGCCCCTCACTTTGCAAGCTTGGGCCTGAGAATAAATCCAGGATGTGACAGTCAGCCTTGTACCTTTCTTGTGAATTAAGCCTACCTAAAAGAATGAAGACAGAGATGAGAAATGAGGTGAGGAGTTAATGAACTGAAAGGAGCTTCTGAATAGAAAGAGGTCTTTTATGAGTGGAGTATTGTCCACAGCTGTTTGAATCACCTATATGCCCGGTCTATGCTGTCTTCCTGACATTTTGCATGGAAAGGTTGTGGATATCTGGTAGAGGGTGACATGCAACTTTGAAGTGACAACAACTATTCCTGTAAGATTCTACTCAATTGAGCTGTGGGAAACTGGAGCATTGGTTTGTAGGGGGGGGGGAGAACCACCTCAAATAATAGTCAGTATCTTTGTCAGGGTGAATCACAAATGTCACAAAATAAGCCGATGCTCAACCCCCGGTAGCTATGGCATAGAGAAGCCAGGCTTAAACTATAAGTACTGTGTAAAGTATTAATACAGTACTCAAACAGACATAAAGTGAAAGCACAATAAAATCAAAATCAAAAACCAATTACAAAGATGTATAGAATCTTTTCTAATTAGAATGGCACTCAAATGAGAATAATTCATTTGCTAAACCAGAGTTATAAATTTGTCAAGGTAGTATTTAAAAATAGTGTCAAAAAGCAATAAGTGCCAACCCCTGGCAATTGGTCGCACTGGTCCAGAACATGGGTAAAATTTAAGGCAAACCTCAATGGAGCAATAGTCAGATACATAGACCAGGTGCATCCTGGTCACAAAGGTATCTTCTCACTTACACACTTTTATGGAGGTAGAACTTCTTCAGCGGGGGCAGGCAGGTGGCTGTCTCTAAGGAAGGGCTTGATGATCATGGTGAGCCACTGTGTGATGTCTCAGAGTTGGTTGGAGGTCACTAGGCATCTGGTTAAATGAGGATGTTCAGTGGGTGCTGCTTGGCATTGAGTCCAGGGAAGTTGAGAATCGGGTACCACTCAAGGTTGAATCAGATGAAGCTGTTGATGAAAGTTGCCAGTGTTAAGACTTGGTTTAAAGTCTAATGAAGGTTTCAGTTAGGCAGGCGGAGGAGTACACTTTGACCACAACCAGCAGTCCAGGACCTGAGCAACAGTACTCAGGGGTCAGGACCCATTTCTAGAGGCCAGCAGAGGGGACCTGGTTAGGTCCAGTTGAGTATGTTCAGCTGAAAATCAGGAAAAGACACCCTGAAGGTTGCTGTAGCCCTGTAGCTCACATCTTAGGTCCTTGGGTCAAGGCAAGCAGGTCAAGTATTTATGCAGGTTCTTCAGATTGAGGGAAGTCCTTCTTCTGATTCTTTTAAAGTGTAGGGGCCAGATTTACAAAGCCCTATCACCACCGGAGCGTCACTTTTTGTGATGCTCTGGTGGCGCATGCCAGGCGCCATATTTAGACATTGGCTGTAAGCCACTTTTTGGTGCTTAACGACATGTTGTAGCTACTGCCCCTTTACATTCAGCACTTTGCATGGATGTGCCACAGCAACACCTATTGCATTTTGACGCTGCCCCAGATTTATGAATTTTCGTAATACTGTGGCAGCATCAAAATCTAACGCCACCCCAGTGGTGGTGCTAGGGTGGTGCAACAAGGAGAAATGCTTTCATTTCTCCTTGTGTTTTGCTTTTTCTATGTGTGCTCCAATCTGTAGCACACATAGAAAGAGAAAATCACCATTTAAGATTGTTTTTGTGCAGTAAGGTGTCCTTTCCTGAAAAAAAACAATCTTCCCCTCAATGCAGCCATCCTTGCACCATGGAGCAAAGGTGACTGCGTTGGCAGAAAATTTAGAGCTGGCACAGGGGAAAACACAGGGTGCACCTAGTTTACTAAATCCATGTGTTTTGAAAATGATGGAGTGCGGCGCTGCCAAAGTTGGTGCAGCGTCACGCTCCATCATTTTCTAGTAAATCTGGGCTTAGCGGTGTTATAAGGAGATTACTGAGGATGCCATATTTATTACCAGTGACAGCATGTAGGTAGGGGCACCACAGTCACACCCCAGCCAATGAGGTAAAAGTTCCCAGAGGTGACCATGCCCCTTTTACAGCACTGTCTGTGTGTTTTACTGTAAACTATACCACATGGCCCCTCTCTACCTAAATCCAAGATGGCAGGACTTTTTCTTCCCTTAGTCACAGCACCTTTGACACATTCAGAGGTGTGTCTATGATAATGAAAAACCCCACCCTTATGGTTATTCCAAACCATTTTTTTGGTAGACCGTGGCTTTGCACTCCCCAGGAAAAAGCAGTGGGCAAACCACCCACTGGAGAGACTTCGGAGACTGTGGCTTTCCACTCCCCAGGATACAGCAATGGGCATGGGGCCCTTCGTGCAGCAGTGGCGTCGTGCGTTCATATGGCTGAGGTGCCCCCTCCCCCGAGGTGCCTGTTTCATTTCAATCTGATGCCCCTGCAGTGTTCTCTCTGTTTCCAGTCAGGTATCTAGTGTGGGCTTCGCCCATGCATTTTGGGCCCAGTGGTCCACGGACAATGATTGGTGCACTATCCGGACTTGTGTAGTTGGTGTATATAATTGTATTTACTGGATTTTGAACTTTGATAATAAGATTTCACATGATTACATTTGTTCAAATCATTTCCTTTTGTCCTTGCGTTCTTCCGGGGGCGGGGGTTTATATGTAATGTTGCTGCATGTATTTGTGTGTATGGTGTTGTGGGTGGGGGTGGGTGTGTTGCGTGTTGCATGTGTGTGCCACTCTCTTTTCCCTCCCCCTCCCCTGTGTTGTAGGTGCAGTACTCACCGTGGTCATCGCTGCCATCTTTGATGCTCCTGATAGAAGATAAGGAAGACCAGCATTGGCAGTATCTGCAATTCGGGCTCCATGGCGTCCTGGTTACTCGTGGGGTGTTGAGAGGTGAGTGTTTTCCCTTCTGTGTACTGTTTCTGCCGTGCTTTTGTTCGCGTTGGCGGTCACGTCGGTGCGTACCATCACCGCCAGGATACATCGTCATTGGCTTCTCAGACCCATGGGGCCCAATGTTAACCAATGCTGAATTGCGCCACGGTCTTCGACCGCCCACTGTGACGGTGTACAACTCCAGCGCAGTTACCTCATATCCCCTTGTCCCACCTTACACGTCAGACAGCCGCCATTTCAGGGGGCCACATGGCATTAATAATAACTGCGTCACACCTAGCTAGGCCTGGAATACACACAGTTACTGGCACATTGCGGATTAATACATTTTCAGCAAATAACATTTTGTGATTCCTCAGTGTTGGCTGACTCTCTGCTCGCTGTTCTCCTCCATAGGACACGTCTGCAGGGGCAGGTGATGAGATGGCGGCATTGCCCGGTGTACAGACCCCTGGTGGACCTGTCGACAATGGAAGAGAGACACATCATAGTCACATACAGAATTGATCGTGCAACAATCCAGGAACTGTGTGCCCAGTTGGAGCCAGACCTGATGTCATCTATCCGCCATCCCACAGGGATACCCCCTCTAGTGCAGGTCCTGTCAGTACTCCATTTCCTGGCAAGTGGTTCCTTTCAAACCACAGTGGCCATTGCATCAGGGATGTCCCAGCCTATGTTCTCTAACGTGTTGTCCAGAGTGCTGTCTGCCCTGCTGAAACACATGCACAGCTACATCGTGTTCCCTCAGGTGGAGGATTTGCCCACCATGAAAGGTGACTTCTATGCCCTGAGACATATCCCCAACATCATTGGTGCCACTGATGGGACACACGTGGCATTAGTACCCCCACACAGGAGTGAACAGGTGTACAGAAACAGGAAGAGCTACCATTCAATGAATGTGCAGATGGTGTGTTTGGCAGACCAGTACATCTCCCATGTGAATACAAGGTTTCCTGGCTCAGTGCATGACGCTTACATTTTGAGGAATAGCAGCATCCCTTATGTGATGGGGCAACTCCAGAGGCACTGTGTGTGTCTCGTAGGTGAGGCCATGGAACCAATGCAGTGTGAATAGGTGTCTGGGTATGGGGTTGTCCCTAAGGGTTAGTGTGTGTCTAACAGTTGTCCCTCGATATTTGCAGGTGACTCTGGTTACCCCAACCTGTCATGGCTACTGACCCCAGTGAGGAATCCCAGGACAAGGGCAGAGGAACGCTACAATGAGGCACATTGGTGAACTAGGAGGGTGATCGAACACACCTCTGGCCTCCTGAAGGCCAGATTCCAGTGCCTCCAAATGACAGGTGGCTCCCTATACTGCTCATCAAAGAAGGTGTGCCAGATCATTGTGGCCTGCTGTATGCTGCACAACCTGGCTTTGCAACGGCAGGTGCCTTTTCTACAGGAGGATGGGCCAGATGGTGGTCTTGTGGCATCTGTGGAGCCTGTGGACAGTGAAGAAGAGGAGGCAGAAGAAGAAGATACAGACAACTGAAACAACATCATCATGCAATACTTCCAGTGAGACACAGGTAAGAGACTGGCACTGTTCCTCTCATATCAGACTACTGTTGGACATTGCATGATTCTGCCTTTCTACTTCTGTGAATGGACCCTGACAGTTCACTTTGCCTTTCCATTTCACAGATGCGGGTCCCACTTTGTGCCCTCTGCTATGTTTCCTCCTGGCCTACAGCTGTGTTACATTGGAATGTGCACAAGTAAATTGACATTGCTATATTCCATGGTTATTGCAATTACACATTTGTGAAAGCACAGACTGACTCCAGATTGTTTTGTGATTGAAGTGTGTTTATTTCTGTGCTAATAAGTGGAGTAGGTTGTAAAATGGGCTGGGGGAATGGTGGAGGAATGTCCCTGGCAGAGTCCAGTCTATTTGTTTCACAGGTGCATTGTCCAAAGGGGCATAGGAAGTGGAGCAATGGCAGTTTAAGGATGGACAGGGTGACAAAGTGGGACAGAAGTGTGACATTCAGGGGGGTCTCATTTCCTGGCGGGGGTCTTGGCAATGTTCTCTGTCTTGTTCCTGGATCTCAGGGACCGTTTGCAAGGTGGTTCTCCATCTGCAGGGGGTGGGGTGCTGGTGTTGTGTTCCTGTAGCGGTGCCTCCTGTCCACTAGCGCCAGCAGAGGTGGAGGGCTGTTCATCGTCCAGGCTAGTGTCAGTGGCCCCTTGTTGTGCCACTGTGTCCCTCCTGGTGTTGACAAGGTCTTGCAGCACCCCTGCAATGGTGACCAGGGTGTTGTTAATGGACTTCAAATCCTCCCTGATCCCAAGGTAGTGTTCCTCCTGCAGCCGCTGGGTCTCCTGAAATTGGCCAGTACCGTTGCCATCATCTCCTGGGAATGATGATAAGCTCCCATGATGTTGGAGAGGGCCTTGTGGAGGGTGGGTTTCCTGGGCCTGTCCTCCCCCTTTCGCACAGCAGTCCTCCCAGCTTCCCTGTTGTCCTGTGCCCACTGCCACTGCCCCCAGGTCCATGATCGTCCTGGGTTAGTGGGGTTGCCTGGGTTCCCTGTAGTGGTGGACACACTGCTGATTGACATGTCCTGGGGACAGAGGGATGGGCCCGCTGGGTGGGTGCTGTGCTGGTGTTTTCTGCGGGGGGAGGCTCTGTGGTGGCTTGTGACTGTGTCAGGGGAACCAACTGTCCTGAGGTCCCTGATGGGCCGGGCTGGTCATCTTGATCCAGTTGTGCAGAGCTGCTGTCATCACTGTGGGTCTCTTCTGTGGGGGGACTGGATATGTCAGGCACCTCCTGTCCGGTGACGTTGGGTAGGGGTCCTGTAGGGGTGTAAAAGCATAATTATTGCATCTGTATGTGCCATTGTGTGCAATGGGTGAGTGACCCTCTACTCCAGTGCTTGCATTCTTGGATTGGTCCTTGTGTGATAGTTGGTTTGGGGTCTGTGTGGGTATCTGTACTGGTGATGGGTGTCCATGCATTGTTGTTAGATGCAGGGTTTGTTTTTGGGATGTGTGGGTTGTGTTGGTGGGGTATCTGTGGGTTGTTGGGGTGATGGGTGTGAAAGTAAGAGTGGGGTATGTGATGGCATGGAGATAGGGTGGGGGATAAAGTAGTAAAGATTTGCCTTACCAGAGTCCATACTCCTGCTACTCCTGCGAGGCCCTCAGGAAGTAGTATTGCCAAGACATGCTCCTCCCATGTTGTTAGTTGAGGGGGAGGAGGTGGGGGTCCACGCCCAGTCCTCTGTACTGCAATCTGGTGTCTGGAGACCACGGAACGCACCTTCCGCCGTAGGTCGTGCCACCTCTTCCTGATGTCATCCCTAGTTCTTGGATGCTGTTCCACTGTGTTGACCCTGTCGACAATTCTCCACCACAGCTCCATCTTCCTTGCAATGGAGGTGTGCTGCACCTGTGATCCGAATAGCTGTGGCTCTACCCGGACGATTTCCTCCACCATGACACTGAGCTCCTCCTCAGAGAACCTGGGGTGTCGTTGAGGGGCCATGATGTGGTGTGGGTGATGTGTGAGGTGGTGTGTGTTGTGATGTGTGAGGGGATGTGTTGGTGTGTGTTGTTTGAGGTGCATGGATGTTGTGTAAGTGATGGTGTTGTGTGTCTGTGGATGCTGCTTTTGTTTAAGGTAGTATATCTCTCTGGCCTGCTTTACATTTCTGGTAGTAAGGGTTTGTGGGTAATGTGTGTGTGTGTTTTATATTGGATTCGGTTTGTGGGTGTGGTGTGTGTATGTGTATCAGGTGTGTGTATTTCGAATTGTCCAATGTGGTGGTGTTTTGTATATGTGTGTGTATTTTGAGCACGGAGGTGTGTACCGCCAATGGTTTACCGCGGTTGAAAGTCAGCCGTGTTGATTCGTGGGTCGTGATAGTGTGTGCATAATCTTGTTGGCGTGACGGTGTCAGTTTTGGTATCGGCAGTTTATCACTGACCTTTGATGTGGCGGACGTGTATGGCTGTCTGTATTGTGGCGGATTCCGAACTGTGAGTCGTAATACCTGTAGCGGAATTCCATGTCCGCAGGAGTATGTTGGTGGTCTTCGGCACGGCGGTAAGCGGGATTTACTGCCAGGGTTGTAATGAGGGCCTATAAGTCCTACCTTAACCATACACTGCACCCTACCCTTGGGGCTACCTAGGGCATACATTAGGGGAGGTCTGACATGTAAGAAAAGGGAAGGTTTTGGCCTGGTAAGTGGGTACACTTGCCAAGTTGACTTTACAGTTAAAACTGCACACACAGACACTGCAGTGGCAGGTCTGAGACATGATTACAGAGCTACCTATGTGGGTGGCACAACCAGTGCTGCAGGCCCACTAGTAGCATTTGATTTACAGGCCATGGCACCTGTAGTGCACTTTACTAGGGACTTACTAGTAAACCAAATATGCCAATCGTGGATAAGCCAATTATATACACATTTTGTAAAGGAGCACTTGCACTTTAGCACTGGTTAGCAGTGTTAAAGTGCCCAGACTAACAAAAACAGTTAAATCAGAGTCCAGCACACATCAACAACCTGGGGAACAGAGGCAAAAAGTTAAGAGAGACCACGCCAAGGATGAAAAGTCTAAAAGGAGCCATGAGGAAATGGTTGCATTCCAGCAAGGTACAGATATTTGGAGCGCTACTGTTCTGGGTCCATTGCTAGCCTCATTGTCGCAACATTGTAGATTTTGTTTTAAATCTATTCTTATGTGCGACAGGTTATGAGGTGGAAGTGCAAATAGCTATTGAAATGCTAAAATTAATCTTACAGACTACAGATGCATCATTGACCTTCAATTACAGGTAAATATGGGGTGAGTTTGTATAAATGATGTGTCAAGAGTTCCCTGTGAGCCATTGGAGGGACAGTTTTGTACATTCCAAATTCCCAAATATTCCATTGTGCCCTCAGAAATTGTGCTAAAGCTGTGTATTATATTAAATGTGACAGTGATTCATTTTTCTTCAAAGCTCCTTTGGGAGCATACAATTATGCCAAACCTCAACAAAAGGAAGACCCTTGAAAAAAAGTGTTGGCTGGAGCCTCAACGTGTCCTGGAAAGGTTGCTACATCTTTCAGAAAAACAAAGTCTTTGGGGCCTATAGATGGACAGGCTGTAAAGAAAGGTGTTCTACAAAGGGGCAAAGCCAGTGTGTTTTACAAAAAGTAGCACCAAAAGAACCCTTATGTACTTTTGTTTCAAGCATTGTGTTCCTCCAGCATCTAGTAAGGGCAAACAAAACATTTCACAACTCTTCACAACCTTATGATTGTAACCACCTGCGCAGCTATTGTTTACTGTTTTTTTTCTATTGTGTATTTGTTTTTTGTGTCTATCATAGAGCCAACACAAAAGACCAGCACCAGAGAACCACAAAAGGTTAAGAGTACATTGACGCTGCTAAAGGACATCACAAAGATCCATCAAAACTACCCAATGCCATCAACTTGTGAGAGACGCCCAGTGCATCATATCAAACTGTGTGCAGACGCTGCAAACGCAAAACATGTTACTCTAACCCCCTACACTGCTTTACCAGCAAAACCAACAACCAGTACAGTGAACTTGAATACAGGAAGGCCAGTTTTGGATTAGGGTGTAGACCTTAAAGGGTGCACACTTCCAGCCGCAGACATTCAACAGACAGGGTCATGTAAAAACCACGAGGTAGATCTCATTCTAAACAAACAAAAAACAAGTTGTCTTTCCTTAAAGAAGAAGAAAATGATCACTCCCAAATGGACACACCTTATGTAGGTGTAGGGTTTCTCAAGGGTCTGACAGGGAGCTAGAGAGTTCGGAAACACCAGCCGGATCCACAGCCGTTTACAGTGTTACTTCTAATATAGACCCTGAGGGGCAGCAATCACCTGTTCCCAGCCCCAGCGTTTTTTAAACCTTCTCTATGCAGAGATATTGTTACCATATTTAAATTCATCATACCCTATGTTACCAGTTACACCTCCAGGCACGTACGTTCCCACCAGCCCCGCATGAAGTGTGAAACCTCCATCACCCTCCTCAATAAACCCTGTCAGTAGTACAGGATGGAGTGGATGTCATAATCAGAGCTTTGAAACAGAGTACAGCAAATAGGTGTCCTCAGGAGCAGCTGTTGTATACTCCGCTGAGTGTTCAGCATGGGAATCGCTTTTTCTTTACACCCCCTCTAATTCCAGCCCTTCAGAACGGTGTTATTGATAGTAGCTCAAGAGCGGTGCTCAGGGAGATTCAGGATAATATATGCCCTACCCCTACTGTCTCAGATAATGCCTGGAATATGGGTTTTTAGCCCAAAGAGCTGTGCTAGGGTCATATGGGAAAGACATGCAGCAAGTTGTCAGAAAACTAAATCCAAACTGAATTCTAAGGCCATAAAACTGTGGAAAACAGAAGCCAAGAACCTGGAGGGTTGTACAGAGAGAAATAATCCAAAGGGTACAATGGTGTAGAGAGGTTTCACAGTCTTGCAAATCAGCGATTGCAAACATCGAGGTTGTTTCATCTTGATTGGGTCTGCAACACTTCCTAAAGAGCAGGGGTTCCAGTTTTCATAATGGCACAGTCCAAAGTTCCAACTATAAAAAGAGGGTACAAGACATCCTTTACTAAAGCGCAACAGTTCTTGTGAGTCTGCATGGTAAAAAAGAAGCTAGATCCCTGCAGACAGTGCCTCAAAGTTCCAATTACTGTGACAGCACATCCTAAAATGGCATTGACTGGACCCCTAAACAAAAATTTATGAGAAGGTTGCAGGCACTCCAGGTATTTCAAGTATTCCCGGGTCAAAGCTGAGAGACCTGGATACACCAAACACAAAGACAGTCTTGAGGCAAAGGTTGCAGCCAGGGAATTGGGAAGGGCATCTTCTGCAAATACTCCAGAGACCATTCAAACCGGCTTCGGGGGCTGGCTAAAACGTGAAAACAAATGTGGGCTAATAGCAATAAGCAACTAAGGCTTTTAATCAGTAAATTAAAGAAAGCCAGAATCTGTGCTACAAGGAAGCCTAAAGATACACTGCCTCAGAATCAGAGTCAGCCCCCCAAAATGATTTTTTTAGAGCATTAGAAGGTACTGCTGAAATGTAGAGAGATTTAATGCTGCAGAGTATTAAAAAAGAATTCCGGTTAAACTCACCTGATCAGGGGTTTTTAGCTATTCAGTAGGCTGTACAAATGCTTGTAGAGTGGTTGTTACATGACGTGAGGCCAAATTATTTATTTCAGCTCTGTTTCCATTGGCAGGATATTGACATCCCCTTGCTCACTAGATGAATACCCCAGGATGTGTTTGATGCTGTGGAATTGTTAGAAAACCTCTTTAAGCTTTTATAGAGTAACGCAGAAATAGCAGCATTTGGGACATTCAGAATAGTCACCCTTGTTTTTAGGAGTCAAGAGGGGGGCATTTCCAGACCTTTAAAGAGTATCTTCTATGGTAAAGTCACTGAAAAAAACTGTGTGGTTGCTCAATTTCAGCACCGTTGTGACTAACACATGTTTGTTGGGTAGCATTGCTGAGTTACTAATGGATCACAACACTACCAATGCTGTCATCCTGACTAGAGTAGTGGATGCCCATGCTGCACTTGAAATACCTCCAGACAGACTGGTAGACTTTAGAGAACTAGGGGCCATATGTACGAACACTTTTTCCCATAGACACAGAATGGGTAAAAACCTTTGCTACATCTGGCCCCTAGGTCTTTTAGAAAACTATTTTGCGGTCACAGTGAAAGTTCTTTACTACAGCAGATCATGGAAGCACTTCACATCTGGAGGACCTGTGAAAAGTAAGATGGTTTACATTCTACATCATGAAAATCACGTTTATGGTATCTTGAACCTGAAGGGTTTTCTACTAGCCAAGTACGTGTGCACCCATTGTGATCACATCTACAACACACAGACAGCTTATCATTGTGAAATGCAATGTTAAATGTGGCATAGGGATGGTTGCAACATAGTCGCCAATCAGAAGGTGAGATGCCCTGGATATAATCTATTCTGTCGCTAGCAAAGCTGTCTGAACATACACAATGGGGTTATGCAATGCATCCCTGAAACAGGCTGTGCTAGGTGCAGGCACTAGGCAGCCACCAATCACAAATGCAAAGGTAAGAAATACCCCCGGTGTAAGGTATCTTATCCTCCAGAAACCGAACATGTGTTACATAACTAAATGCCGGCCACAGACAAAAACAGACGACTACTTATTATTCAATATAAAGTGTACCCAAGAGACCGGACTGCAGGAGCCTAACAATATTTTCGTGCACCATCTAACTTCTGATGAAAGTTGGGAGTTTGAAGGCCATTCTTGCATGAACGAATCCTTAGCACATTAATTCAGATAAAATTCAAAAGGTATACCCTGATGGCCCATAGATCAAAAGAGTCTGACTCATTCTTTATTTTGCAAAATACCATTTGTGAAAAGATGCTTGTAGAACTCATCACCCAAGGATCCAAACTGATGATGCTAATGACTGTAGCTTTACATATAAGGTTCATAGATACTGAGAATGTTCTGCTTATGAAATTGAGCAAGTTGCCAGAAGCCTTTGGTTTTCCAGGTTGTAAAGGTTATTACCCCCACTTTTTAACACCTGGGTGAATAAGAATTATGATGGTCTCATGCCTCCTCCCGACATCTATGCTGTTGAGTATATGATGTCGTAGGAGAAAGAGAGTTTTCTGCAGTTGAAGCTTACTGTCAGGCAGATGTAATGATCTTGAGAAAAGCTCGCAGTCTCGTTGTTGTAGAGATGACAAAACAAGAAAATTTTCTGAAACCCAATACCGCCAAGATGACAAAATCCATAGAGTACATCAACCCTTTTCAACAAGTCACGCTGGCTTCCATCTGTATGTCTATCTACAAGCACACATTTTTACAACCTGAACCACAGCTCTAGTGCCACCTGACCTCTATAATGGTAAACAGAAGCGTTATTCTACCTAATCTATTCAAAGGCTCATGTACGTCTCTGACAAGGAGAACATATTATTCCAACATGCCTTACAGGGTGGTGGATACTGTGTGGGCCATTATTTCCTAGATGGGTATACTGTATTTAATGGCATGCCAACAGCCTTTGAATACAATGGTTGATTTTACCATGGTTGTCGCCACTGCTACGAAAACCACAAGTTTAGTAAGCTGTCGTAGTTAGACTCCTGCTCTGGTCAAGACTGCTGGTTTAGGGATGACAGCACATTTGTTTGTAGGTGCCTAGGGTAATCCTACAAGTCACAGCTGTCACCCCAACTCTCCCAGGTCACAAGCAATACCTCACCAAAAACCCAAATAGTAAAAGGTGATTTGTGGCTGCCTTTATGCATGGACTCAAGAGTGCGACATCTCAGTGTAGTCATGGTTAAATGGAGATTACCCTTTCTCACATGAGCAACAAGTCTCATTCACACACAGGCAATGAAAGAGATGCAGTAGAGTCTTCAATAGGTTTTATTAACAAGACTGCAATCTACTTTAAAATGCATGAGCTGCAATGATTCCGATAATGAACATTGCAAGAAACAGAATTGTAAAAACAAGAGCCATGAGCATTAAGATTCCCACCATCATGCAATGACATGAGATGTGAAATAGGCCCTAATACCCTAGCATAATTAACTTAATCTCTAACATAAAGAGAGGTAGGTGTGATAAACTTAATCTTGCAATCCCATGTCCATGAGAAACATCCCCAACCCTGGTTACCTTGGAATGAGGTCTCTAGATCAGACTCTGTGGGGATACAAAGGCTGGGTCTGCATCAAGGGGATGTGTAGCATAGCTAGCATTGATGGCATCTGGTGGGAATCCCTCTAATAACCTTGACTGCATGAGATGTATTTATCGAGATTTTGTAGGACTCCTGGTGCAGGTAGGTTCCCAAACAGTAGATAAGAAGGCATGCTTGGGGTGGCAATTATACAAACAATTCACTGAAAATACATTATGTTACTGTCACATGGTGAGGAGCATGATGTGAAAATTTACATATATCACTTGTCTTTGACGCTGATAGTAACGCCTTCACAGAGAGGCACTGATAATGTGAAATCAAAACATCTTCCTAACTATAAACATGGCAGCCATTTTGGAAGAAATAATTAATTAAATGCACTAAAACAGAGCAGGCTAAGTAGGTTAAAAGTCACTAAGTGATGGGGACACAGGCCTGCACGCCAGAAGGCTGAGCTTCTCCTGATTCCCAATAAAACCAAATAGAATCCACTACACTGCTGGGTACCAAATTTGAACATCTGCACAGGCGTACTCTGTTAAAGGAGCAATATGCTGAAAACTGTGGTTTTGTTCTGAGCTGCCTCTGGGAGCATGAGTGGATGGATAAGTGAACATCAGATGTGGAACTCTGCTCCTTCATTGAGAGAAATGAGTTACCTGAACCTTTGGAACCCACAACGCCTTATTTCGGGGTTGTACAAATGTATACAGTTGGACAGGGCCGTGGGAGAACGTGAGAAAATACATCACTATTATTTCATGAGTCTGTATCCATTTGTGAACAAGATGAAGTCATACCCCATAGGTCACCCCAGAATCATATGCAGGCACTTTAAAGCCATAAACAAACACTTTGGGTTAGTTAACTGTCAAGTCTACTCACACTGGAGGCTTTCCTTCCCCTACTACGGTACAGAGTAGATGGTAAGCTTATGTTCCCCCATGTCGAGCATGCACTGAAAGTAAAGAGGCTAGCGAGTACAGACACTCTGAGGAACAAGAGTGCTAACTGGGACCTGGTGAAGCATTGAGGTACAGACGGCCCTAGAGAAAGGATACTGACTTGGAAAAATACAAAAAATTTGGCAGTTTGAGAGGACTATAACCCAACTCTTTTCTGACAATATAAACTTATTTCTCAGAAACAAGCAGGAGGCATCAGGGTTTCCAGAATGGTTCATTAACGAGGTCTCAAACCAAAAATACATTCAAAATGTCATAGGCTTGAGACCTGAGTTCATTGAGGTCAACCCCACCAGACGTCAGTTAGCCAATCTGTGCCCCCATTCCTTATAGGGAAAATTTGCAAAGCGTACAAACTTGTCAAATATGACCATCATCACAGACTTTGACAAACTGTTTCTCTTTTTGCATTGTGTTACAAGGTGTCCACCTCTGAGTTTATTGATGACAAAACCACAGCACTGTGTTGGAAATACACAAAAGAGTACCCCACAATTTGTAACAATATAAACATCTTTATAGCCTGTTTCACAACGGTTCATGTTTGTTTAGAGCTTTACAAGGTGTTGGATAAACTTTAGGAACAGTGTCTGTATCAAATACCGACTCAGTTATTTTTGTGAGCAAATTAGGAGATTAAGATCCCCCATTTGGTGATTATCAAGGTGATTTGACCAGCAAGCTAAAAAAAGATGAGTACATAGTCCAGTTCATGCCATCCGGGCCCACAACCTATTCTTACAGAACTTCTACCAATGCAGTATGTTTGAAAGTCAAAGGCCTAAATTGTAAACGACAACATCAAAATCAATTTTGACATTTTAAAAGATCTGGTGAATGAATCCTCTATAAGGAGCGACTGTGAGAATGATAAAACACTCAATATAAAACAACCTAGTATAATATTGTCCACAAAAAGGTGGGAAATTACAACCCAGCCATTGCATAAAAACTTTTACATAGTGTTTAGTAAAAGGGTCCCACTGAAACTACAAAACCCTACTGTACGGAGATCGAAGGTGCATTAGAGTCTCGAAACTCCAACTATGGATACCAGGTTACAGCACCCATTCTCCTGCGTTTTAGCAGGCCCTCAAATTGTGGTAAAATCTATTTTTAAAGAAACTGTTAGAAAATGCTCCCAGAGTTTCATCCCAAACCCCTAACTCCTAAGCTTTATTTGTGCTGGCAGGATCTTTATACCGAGCTATCCTTAAGGTTCCCAAGCCTCAAATTTATAGAAGGCATACTGAATAATCTTGATGTATTAATGGATACAGGCCCTGTAAACATGGTGATTATAGACAATCTTATGAGGAAAGGTGGGAATCACCGTGAGATAGAGAAAGTTTTTCCTCAATATTCACACCATCGAATCTAAGCATATGTTACATCATGCAGAACTTATTTACAGAGGTAAGACCAGTTGTTCTAACCCCCAATACAAACGACAGATAGCCACTATAGCTAAACAGATGGACCCCGGAAACACCCAGTTTTTCTTAGGAGGGTTTAACGACGCGACCAAGACAATCCACAATTACTTACTGGTAGATTTAAAACCCAATACTCTAGAAGACTACAGCCTGCGTGCTGGCATTTTCCCATGGGATCTCTCCATAGGTTGCACACTTAAAATGAAACCCAAAGCCTAAAAAAATAATTTTTAAAGAGACTCCCACAGCAATTACAGACCTTAAAATACACAGTGTTGACCATGTCAGAGCATTTTCACTGTAATCTTGCCCTGCTAAAAATGTTGTTCACAGCTCACCCACCCCAAATAAAAGCCATCCGGTGTGCGGCTACAGACAATTTAGTGGCTGCCATTTCAGAAATCACCCTAAACACCCTAAAAGGTAATTTCCCTAAATCAGAGCGCAAGTTCAGTGTTTTGAGGAAGAAGCATCCACTTATGAAGATGCTCAGTAACAAAAGGGCTTCTCTCAATTCTAAGAAGAAACTGCTAAAGCATTCAGGAGGTTTTATAGGTTCTTTGTTGGGAATATGTATTCCACTCAGTACCAGCCTCCTAAGTGGGAACTAATAGATCATATCCAAAAGATGTCCTTGGTGCCAAACTGCAGCTGGAACAGTTGGCGTTGTCTGTGGGTGACGCCTGGGATATCCAAAAATTGAGATGCAGCACCTTGATGTTGAGATTAAAGATATTTCGAAACGTACTGATTTAAAACCTTTTGACAAATCAGGTCTCTACTCCAGTACTCTTCAAAACATTTTAAAATATTACAGGCAATAGAATGCTGAAAAACAGGTTGACTGTATATGTCCCTGACTCTGAACTGCCTTCAGAATTCCCTTCAAAGCCTCAAGAACCACCACCATCCTCAGACATCATTGTTGAAGAACTTTTAAAAAATATGTTTTAAAAAATAGGTACAAAGGGGCAGCGCAAATGTTGCTAAGCAAAATGTCAACTTCTAAAGACCTGTCCCAGTGGAATGAGAGTGGTGAATGCTTCTGCAAAGGTCAACCAGTTGTTTGATCCAACATGCATGACCTAGTCAAAGGTCTTACGCACCCCAGAACACTATCACTCCAGAAAGCACCTAAAGGTTGGGAATCGTTTCTGCGAGCCTCTGTAGAACTCAACATTCCTTCGAGGATGGGCGGTAATGCCAAACACAGGAGACTACTTGAAAGTTTGAAGGATGCAACTTACAGCCTCCCAAGTACTTCAACACCTATTGTTTTTAACTCTCTCCCTAAGTTGCCTGTATCCTTTCTCTTTACCCAGCTATCCCCCTCTCAGACCAATGCAGCCCTGCCTCTGGAACCTAAAAAAAGACTTTTTCCAAAATGAACATGTGGTTAAATATCTGATGATTCTTCTGATTTTTGAACCTATGTACATGTGTGGCTGTGTTTGTGTGTATAGTTTTGCCATAGTTAACATTTTGACATTTTTTTCTTTTATTTCTTTAGTACGTTTATCATTGTGATGCTTGAACTATGAAAAAACAGTTTTGTAAATAAACCTTTTAACATTTCAAAGTGTTTCTGTCCTCTTTTAAAAACATTTTAAATGTGTTTCCTTGTGTCAGAACAAAGATACTGAGTCTGCATTCAGGTTTTTATTATTTCATTTTAGACAGTCATCAGTGCACTTAAGGGGTGTTACACATCCCTACACTGTTGACAAACTGCGTATTCTGTATTAACAATGCTTGATGTAGGCATAGAGTTTTCTTTTACATATTTCATAACAAAGCTGTCATTGTTGCCTAGGTCATTCGAATATAGATTTTAAAAATGTCTAACCATCATTCCCTTAGACATTTTACTCATATAATATATACAACGCTCTATGCATGATGGTGAGAGAATCCTGTGCCTTTATTTTGTTATAGTCCAACCACGCAGCAGCTTTTTTTACATTCTTGAATATAGGTTTTGTATAGGCGCTATGCTTGGGGTACGCTGCCACGTTATGAAACACTGCAACCTTGTCTTTAGCTAAAAAAAAGGGCCGCCCAGTCAGTGTCCTCCATGTAGTGTGGATCTGTGTTAAAGATGAGCATTGAAGGGTCTCACCAGGTAGAGTGTCACTTGGAAAAACACCTAAAAAGTATTTCTTTCCATATTTATGATGGCTTAAGAAATCCCGATCTGAACAGTGTCCTTTTTAAAATATTTTAAAGATAGTCAAACAAAATCTAATGGTGGTTGATCTGAATGACATTTTTGAATAGAGAGAATACAACCATATTCACATTTGTAGCTATAGGCTGACTAAAACGTATTTCTGCTTAGAGATTTTAATTTTTGATCAAGCTGTAGTGGCTGCCATCTTACGTGTCAGGAGTCAGATCAAAAGCGAACATCGTTTAGCACATCCCTTATCCTTCTCTTGACACGACAACTCCCAAGTCACGCAGATACTTCCCAGTTATCAAAATCATGCCCAGTTATTCCCTGATAAAATGAGTGTCTGCATAGCTGGGTGTGTACTGTTTTTCAGGAATCAAGTCCCTTTGTGGAACAACGCTGCATAGTTGATGTTATAGTGTTTAAAATGGAAAGGGCTTAAGGTATAGAGACCACTAAAAGCCATATTGTCGATAAAACCTAATAAGTTTCAGTAGTTGCCCTAAAAATAAATAATTGCCCCAAAAATACATTTTGCTGCTGTGTTAATCTGGTACCAGCTGGGATGCTGAATATCATCAGAGCTACTCTTTCAATGGCATACTTGGCATTTGATAGTTGTAAGGTTTCGGCATGAGCCCATCTGACGCTTGGGGACATTTTCACTCCCTTTAAAAATGAACTAGCAGACAGTATGACCAGTTTGACCTGCTCCGCATCTCAGCTCATGAGACAGAACAAGTCCTTGTTGCAGTTAAGCTTGATCTTAAGATCAATACCTTCAATGACCAGTTTATCTGGGAAGAAAAGGTCTGAATGTATATGACGAGGAGGTACTGACAGCCACAAAGCTTACTCTTTTTACAAAACTTTGAATGCTACCACCCAGAGTCGATCGCAGAGGGTATTGTCCACCTGATTAAACATGGTCGCTATGGGGTAAGAGATTGCCGTCATTTTAGCTGCGGCCGGTATGTTGGCACCGTCCACTTTTATGATTTTACAAACAAGATGCAGCAGAGTATTTTTGAGATCCAGATACATATCTGTGGACCCTTACTCAAAAAACTCTAAGGGCACCAGTATCATCAAAGCAGCTAGAGGCAATACTTCCACAAAGAAAATATTTTTGATACTGATCTGAGTGGGCTTTAGAGAAAACAAATCTAAATTTGACTTGGCTCATTCTCCTGATGCACAATGAACATAGGCCATGTTTCAGGTTGTTGCATTTTTTTTAATATTTACGCTGTTGGGTGTTCTTCAAAGTTCTCTTCCATCTTACGGCTCTTTTTCTGTGAGCCCTTTTTGAAGAGCGCCTCCTTTTTTATTAGGGAGCAGGTGGATTGCTACACCTTAAAAACCTTTGCTTCCTTTTAATACTTATCCTTAGGCTGTACACAAGTCCTGCTTTTTATTAGGGTTGCTTGTTCATGTGTTCTTGGAGAGCAAAGGCTACAGATCCCACCACATCCTGGGCAATGTTCGAGGTCGCCCTTTTAACATGGGATTTTGCAATTTCATAGCCTCTTCTCAAGAACTCTTCTAAACAACCTATGGAAAAAAACTCTAATTCCCACTCCATACATAACATGGGCCCCTTGAAAGAATACTGGCCCTCCATTTCCAGCCTGGTGCATGCAATAGTCCCTGTACAGAGCAAGACAATGATGACTTCTAATATTTGCAGTTTCGTTACACTCTTAAATGAAGCTTAACAATAATGTTCCCGTATTTAAAGGACACCGGTTCAGATTGATTGTCGAAGATCATGATCCACTTAATCTCAAAATGGTTTTTAAAAGTTGCTACATCGGGTTTCATATATTGAATATTCAATACTGTGCTATTTTCTCCCTTCACCTGGATCCATCTTAACAATAGTGCACAACTATCCATGACCCTCTGTGGCTCTACAATGTTGCTATACACGTACAATGTATGGAACCCTCTGTTATTGTCAGAGCACATAGAATTTGGCTGTACTTGGATTTTTATTTGCTGTACTCTGCCTAAACCTCTTCTTAATTTACCCTCACAGCTATTCTCTGTATTGCAATTTGGAGCTTTAAGAACCACCTTCCTTTTAACGTTGTCCAACACTAGCTGAATAATCGAATACATTTTGTTGCTGGTTATGGATTTGTTGGTGGCTTCAACCACCGCTGCGACACTTGAGTAATAGCGTTAGGAAAGCCAGTGTGGATGATCAAGGGCTCCTTATCATGCTTTATTGTAAATTTAGCCTTGAGCATTGTAAATGTATTTCATGTTCTCAGGTTTTAGATTGTGGTTAGTGCTACCTCCCAGTCCCCTTTTAGGTCTACAGGTTTAGCCAGTTTCACAGTATAATTAGAAATTTGATTGTCTGAGATCATGTCCTTTGAGGTGTTGGATGGCAATGCAATATAAAACGATGTTGTCTCCATATTGCAGCCTTCAAAGCCCCCACCATACTTACACGCTCTGTAGTGAGCCGTCCAGCCCCCAAGTGTTACATTTCTCAGGCCACCACCTCCATTTGACAAAGGCCTGTCTGTTAGCCCCACTATCTTTCTGTTTCAGAATCTTTTCAACCTTGTACACCCTGTGTGCATTGTCTTGTACCTTTTGTAACTCTTCATTGTAAAAGGCACCCAACACAGTTTCACCATCATAGTCCTTTAACCTGTAAATATCTACACCTTCTTTGATCACCACACTCTCCACTATAAATAGTTAATTGCTAAAAGTCTGCTGGTAGCCCTTCGTAAAGACCCCTTTCAACTTTGAAACCCTAACATGATCACCTTCTTTTAAAAGAGGGTTCTTTACCTTGGCAGCAAATTGGATCCCATACACCGTTCTCCACACTGCTAAGGAATTATCAGTAGTTACCACTACAGGTGATGTTTGATGGTTTTGTGATAACTGGTATTATAAACATATATAAACACCTGTAGAACATCCACATATCAGTAGGTGTTGTAGCCCGTGAAATATCTACACATCTTAGATTTGAAATTTCTTTTAAAACCCTCCATAACAGCAGCTTTTATCTCATATGCATTACAAAATGATGGACAGAGTGCTGTTTTAATAATAAATAGAGCTTCAGCACTTCCACAGCTTCTGACCCCTCTTCTATCGCAACAAAGCTTACCTTAACTCAACCATGACATGTTATCTGCCCCTGCATTTCATGAAATGAAAGACACTGGTTTTGTGTAAAGCATTTTATTAAAAATAAAGAATGTTAGCAGCACATAAACAGGGTATACTTTATAGTTACATGGTACTCATCTTGTCGTTGTTGAACAGTTTGCTGACTTTTCACTACATATACATAATATGACACATGCTACATACATTACTAGGGGCCAGGCAGATACTTTACCTCAGTGTTGCAACTTTTGATATTTTTACAGCTATAAACTCAATGGCTTTAGACAGGACTTCCCGCTCACATCTCCTATAACTTTTTACACTAAAGGATACTGACGGTATTCAAAAGATCATATAATTCTCTGTCATGCAATACAAAACCTTTATTTCTGAAATAATCTTCGGTCACAAGCTCAAAGGCGATATGTAAGATGGTCGTCTGTGAAAGTATTAACTCCCTCAGATGACTTTTGTAGACGATCCAGTATTCACCAGTTGTAGGTAGCCACGCATTAATACACCAGTTGGCTATGCACGTAGGACTGTCACACTGCATCACTGTGGACACCTCACCAAGCTTCAGATGGCGGAGAATTACAAGTTATATTTCAGCTATCCTTTCTTTAAGCAGCACATATCCCAACCTGACAATACATATATCTCCTGGACGTAACTCAGAAGCATCTTGTGCACCGACATTCCGATACTTTACCTAAAAGTGAGTACTTATTTAACATTAAGTAATACAATAATGACATGGTACTGCAGGGACTCATCATTTTTCCCAACAGTTTTTTGTGGGTCTAAAGAGCCGACTCGTCTATTTTTAAAATGAATTTGGCACATATGTCTTTCGGTAGCCCTTTCTGCCATCCTTCTAACAAAATACGTACATAAACCACGCATTCAATAAAGTTTTTGAGCATGGCTCACTCGAACATCGGATCTCTTTGAGCGTGGTCAACAAAACCGTGACCATTTCAGGGTGGACATTTTTATTTTCCTCAGACAAACCATACATCCACCTCAGCAGTGTGCATACTTTATTTGGGTCTAACAAGCTACATATATGATGGATTGTTCTTGAAGTGTATGAGTTGTATAGACACATGTGGGCCTCCTGCTGCAGATCATTAATTTTATGGCCGTAACAGAGGTTATAATAGTCACGTTTGACACAAGCGCTCACAAAAATCACAGTAAAACCTTTATTCAGCCATATGGCGTTGTAGGGTACGCCTGGAGCTTCCTCTTGCTTTGGATTGCAGAAACATCAGTCTGCTTTGAACAACATAAGCAGTAAAAATGTATGGTGTTGACCTTTTATAGGCATATATACTGTATTAGTGTCTACAACGATTTTTACTAACCATGTCATTCTTGTGGGTCTCAGCAGCAGCTCTGAAATCATGAGAGTCACTGAGGTCCATTGAGGCATACCCAGCGTCAGAGATTCCATGTGGCTGTTGAACGACAGTTGCCACCGGAGCCCGTTCCTCCAGAAATCCTAAATCTTCATAGACCAGTGAGTTAGGAGCTGTTATATATTCTTCACTGTCTTCCATGTCAATGAAATTGTTTCCAGCATGTGCTTCGTTGCTCAAGGCTTCACTGCTGGAGCCCTTAATAGGGTATAGACGTTGTGGCAAATCCTTGAGGCTGAGCGGTCCTATCCACCCGCAGAGGCCCTCGTCAAAACAGATGACGTCATGCCCACCCTCTTTAAGGTAGCTCTGCTGGGTGCTCTTCTCCATTGCTGCCAGGCTACAATAATATCTATTGATAGTGTTCAAACCACCATCACGGGGAATCTTTTTGAAGAGGTGACTGTATCTCTATTAAATTACCGAGGTATCTCTTTCTGGAGGGCGGCTCCTTGGTTTGGAATAGGCTGCTTAGGAGCTCCTTATATGTATTCTAAGTATTTTTAAAAAATAGGGCGTACACCTCTACAACACATCATGGTCACCTGATCTACAGGGGCTCTGGTTCTTTGAGGGCTGCAGCATAGCTCTACCACATTTTAGGACCATGAGTGCGTGACTAGCATGTGACCAGGATAATGTCACAACACATGTGACCCAACAGAGACATGTGACCCCCCCCAGAAGTGATGTCACTGCTGGAGGAGGACCCCCAGAGGCCAGGAAGTCCTAGTAACAAAAGCGGAATCACTTTCAGAGGAGTGGGAAAACAGTCACTTTTTTGCATAATGGCAGAAGGTATTCCTTCTTACTACTAATAACAAATTCAAAGGTAGAAAGAAATCTGGTATATGGGAATTTTTTGAGAGTTTCACTTTTTTTCTGTACTAGATTCCTCCCTCTGTGGAAAGCCTCAAACCAACCCGTAAAATACCTTCTTCCAAGAAAGGTTAAAAACATGCTTGATAGTTTTTCATTTATTGCGGCTTTTCAATTTGATTTTACCGAATATTTAAAACTCTATGGTTGTTTTTTAAATAAACGATGCATCTAAGCGAATTTATTTGAATATTGTAATTTATCATAACCTGGAGCTAGTTTGTGAAGGTGGAATATACTTTCCCTGGTAGTTTGTAGCTCTGTCTGGTCATGTAACTTGGGAATTAATTTTGCATTTGGTAACAACGCTTTGGCATGTAGGTGTGTGCTGTGCTTATGGCTCTTTCCCTGAGCATATTAGCCTATAACTATCACTGTGATGTTTGAAGCAGTGCACATGAGCCTGAAACTGGAATAAGATCCTAGAAATAGCTGAACCCGTCCTTGGGAAGCTGTATGTTGTCATAGCTGCCTGCCTTCGGTCAACACATGTTTCAGGGACTGTCTTGCCATTTGCTTCATTCACTACCCAATCTTACCCCATGACTTTTCCTTCATATTTCCGTTTTTCTCAATGTGTTATCTTCCGTTCTTAAACTGTTCTCCAAAAAAAGATGGATTGAAATGCTACCCAGAAAGAGTGGCAATTGCTTAGGCTATTTGCAAGCATTTCTCCCATCATCTTCTCTTGATTTGTGTAGCCCTCTTCGCTCATACACTTGGGAGGCTGGTATAGAGTAATATCACATATCTTGGCCAATGAGCACTAGTTAGCAAATTACATAAATTGTAATGCTGTGAGGAAAGGAAAATGTCAATTGTTGGTAGGAAATTTTCTGAAAACGATGATGAAAATGTTCACTTCCACTTGTTCAAGCTATCTATCCCTAAAAGCATCCAAACTTGTTACTAGCACGGTTATGTCATCTAAATGCTTTGTAACCACAATAACTCATAAGGCGTATGCATCAAGACATTGTGCCCTGTAAAGTGACGGAAACTAGTACAAACTCACAGTAAACTATTTACTTTACAGTACAAAACATTTTTGCGCTGCACTGCGCTGCACAGGTGCCCTAAAATAATGACTGAGATGCTTTGCCTTATCACTCATATCTCCTAATTTACTCGCAGAGTTAGGCATCTTTTTTCAGAAGAGCGCCTCTAATCATAATGTATAAAAGTGATTGAAGCCCCATTGACCACCTTCTGGCATCATCAGTAGCATGCTGAGTTGCAGGGCCATTGCATTGGCAATCATTGTCATTTACGTTTGGATTTTGAAAAAATTCCAGACATGGAGTTTTTAATCTCTCGTCTTCGAGATAAGTAGCAAGTTCAAAACCTGCAAACACATTTTCTGATTCGATCCTTGATGTAAGCCAACCTTGACAACTTAAACTACAACTGAATTGAGGCATAAATTGAACACACACATAAGATTGGTGCCTGCAGGCATTTGTCTTTATTTCAGCACAGGCATGGAAGTCATTCTGAAGTGCAGTTTAGGGAGCAATGAACCCATAATGATTTTAACAGTGTAAGGACTTACTATAATAAGTTTATTCACAATTGGACAATCTATGAAAATTGAGTGCGGGTATATGGAATGCCTCTGCTGCTACTGTGAATTGTTTCACATTCTGCAGTGTAATTAACATTGTAGCATACATTACGTTTTTGCTCTGTGTGAGGTTTAAAGCAATCACATGACAGATAAGCATACTACTTATTCTATTGTATTCTCCTAATCAGTAATCAAACTACCACCTTGCCATTATTACATAAGAATAGTTCTCTATCCCCGTTTGAATAAAGTATGATTTTACAGCACATGCAATTAACACACATGCCTTTCCACCCAGTCTTTATCACACAGATGTTTTTAACACAATTGTCAAGTATATATAAGGGAAGTATGTGTCATTTTTGTTTTCTCTTTTTGGAGGAACCCCCTCATTTTGAATTTACTTCTAAATTCCCTTTACTACTACCTATCATAATTCCTAAAGTTATCCTTACCTCCATTTTGCAGTACCCACCCCTACACCCTAAAAGCACCCCTTTACCTCTCTTTACCATCATCAACACCTCAAACCTAGAATTATCCTACCACTCTAATGCTTAAGAGTACTCTTATTTCACTTTACCACAACCAACCCCTAACATTACCCTTAACTCCCTTTACCTCTACTTGTATCTAAACTCAATTTAAAAACATATATAGTTATGGGCATGAGTATGAGTTAAACGGATAGGTTATTCCATCACAACTGTTATAGCTATCCTGCCTGTCATATGACAAGTGTGTTCTATCCAATGACACTTGAAATACGGTGGACAAGAGTAACCCATCCGCCGAACTCTAAATCAGGGTCTATTGTATTTGAAAAAAACATACATACCTGCATGGCAAAGGCATGCATGTAAAGGTACAAATAATTATCTATGTGGTACTGATCAGCCTGGCACTTACGTTTAAAGGCATTGCCTGAATTATAAAGGCTGTTTCACTTCCTTTGAGTTACTTGGAAGGTGGAAGAGGTATTTCAGTGGGTGGAGAGGTGCTATTTGAAAATTTCATAGAACGGCAGAAGAGCACGTCTTCTTTGCCAAGACCGAGCTTGTACTGCCAGACACACACAGTTTGGTGAGCCTCTACCTTTATACTAACAGATTCTTCTATCTCTGTCGCCTCATTCCAGTTTTCCGATTCCGTATCAACACGCTTTCCCCCAAAACTGGTGCTAAATGCAAACTGCTGTTTGACAAATGCTGCCATCAGATCTCCTGCATTGTAAGAGTAAGACATGGATACGTTCCAGCTTTTCTCCACACTCTTCATCTTCTGACTTGCATACCCCACCTTACGTGTAATTTTCTTAGTCCAGTCTATTGTTGAATTTGAATCATTGGCTATGGTTTTAATGCATTCCCAGGTTCCGTATGCCGGCCCCTTAGTGACAGCCAACCCTCCGGGCATGAAGCTGATGACATCAGAATGAAATGAGAATGGCTCGCCATCTTCGTTTGTGTTAAAATTAGTACACCTGTAGTACTGCACTCCCCATTCATCATGAGGTTTCACATAGTAATAAAAACCCTTTGTCCCCCAATAGTACAGTCCGTTTTTGCAGTTTGGGTGTAGCTTATACTCGACAGCATCTTCATCCGAGTTCATGTTTTTCACTCTTCGGTAGGTGCCTTTACCCTGGAAAATGATGTAGAAGTTTCCGAACGCCGATAAGTAATGGTCACCTCCTTGGCAGTTTGGGTGCAGACTGTACACTACGGCTCCACTATCAGTGTTCATGTTGGCCACTCTACGATAATTGTTTCCCTTGATGATGTAAAAGAGGTCATCTTCGTGGGCCAGATAGTGATCACCGCCTTTGCATGACTGATGGAGGCTGTACACGTTAAGGTCTTGCCCCTGATGGAAGTTTGTCGACCTCATATAGCAGTTCATGTCCGAACGGACAATGTAGTAGTATTTATCTACGCCACAGAAATCCACCCCTGGGGCTTCTTTCTTGGGAACTATTCCAACCATGGTTTTCGGCACTGGAAAATAAAATACCCAATGAGGATCATTTGTCATTTCAAACTGAATATGCAAATCCTTAATGATTCTGCAGAGCACATATTGTAAAAAAAAAAAAAAAAAAAACATTCTCACGATTTAGACGATCATGAACTATATATTTTTTTGACTCAACCTTATAATATGGTAAAGTATGATGAACAGAACGATTATCTTTTGTAATATAATATGTTTTATTATCATTTTATTTGTCACTGCCTGCCTGACTCTGAGCAGGGGGCGGCTCACCTCCACTATTACAAGCCGTCCCTTGTTTTAGGTGCCCCCTACACACCAATAGGGCTGTCTTTTACTAAACTGCAGATAACTTTTTTTCTTTGCCTGCGTTTGAAACACTGTATCATTACAATACCACTTTCAACATCAATGAAAGGTTATAACATATCACAGATTTTCACTCCAAAGCCCAAAGCTTCCGCTTCTCCAGGACTACAGCTTTGAAAAAAATGTAAGGCTATTTCAGCTATGATAAAATAGCCCTGCTTCTTGTTATACTGTGGAATGGGGATATTTGATAGGCAGTAGTGAACGGGAAAAACATTCAACTACAAAGGAGAATAACTTCCAGTGCAAATATGAATACAGATAAGAATAAAAGCGGGATCTCAGAAATAATTAAGCACATCAAAATGCAGGTTTTTTTGCAAAAACGATATTTAGTTAAATGCAAGGAGGGCAGTAACATGATGTGGTTCAGATTGTGTCGTAACTGTCTAAGACTCTATCTTTCCTTCAATCTCCTATAGAGGAAAAATGTTGCAATAAATATCTCGTTTCTACTGATTTCTTTTTTTAGAGCAATGCGTCAAATGAAGGACATACAAGTTCGCATGTTCTTTGTTTAAAATGTGGTCGTACTTATGCTACATGACCTGTCCTTCACCCAGGCTGCTGACACTAGCAGCAGGTATTGCAATGTTAGTACTCAATTACAATAACTTATTACAGGTGAGCAGCTACATCCTTTCTATATAACAGATCTTTGGAGATCGTGTTTGGACCAAACGTTCAGTTTTAAATATGGCACATAAATATTATGAAAAACATTGTTACTACCAAAATATCTTGGACAGAATGTTGTTTGCAAAATATATATTTTTTTGGTGTATCATATCTTTAAAAAAACAAAAACAATTTTCAATATTGTTTTTTAATAGATTAGCATTTTTTAAAACTTATTTGAATATGTTATAGTTAATATATAATTTTAGTTAATAGTCTTAGTATGATTTTTTATATTTTTTAAAATATAGTTTGTAATTTTAATAATTTTAGTATTTTATTTTTTTCAGGACATGATCCCTCCGCAGGGTCACCCCCAAATATTTTGCCTTCATCTCTCCTTTCCTCTGAACTCATTTGTGTTGGCTTTTAGGACTCTGCAAT
Source organism: Pleurodeles waltl (assembly GCF_031143425.1). Taxonomy (NCBI): domain Eukaryota; kingdom Metazoa; phylum Chordata; class Amphibia; order Caudata; family Salamandridae; genus Pleurodeles; species Pleurodeles waltl. The sequence continues at coordinate 294,302,447 of NC_090445.1, read as the reverse complement.
TTACCACTGCTTAACCAGTGCTAAAGTGCCTTTGCCTTCTCTGATAAACAGTGTTGTCAGGCCTAAACCTTCCATCTTAGTACATATGTCACCCCTAGGGTGCAGTCTATTTAAAAAGTTAGATATGTAAATTTAAGTTTTACATGTTGTGGTAGTGAAAAAATCTGTCAAATTTGTTTTTTGCTCTTAGAAGGCCTACCTATCAGGATAACATTGGGTTACCTTATTACATTTAATAAATGTTGACTTTTCTTTGCGAGCAGGTAGGAAAGTCCTGTTCAGTGTCTGAGGAATAGTAATCTAAAACCCTTTTCAATGGCGAAGTTGGATTTTAAGTCACAACTCTGAAAATGGCATGTTTAGAAAATTACCATTTAGTGTCTCCCACCTGTTTCCTGGGTCACATGACTAGGAGTAATTGGCATTTGAGTATTCCTCCCAGACAACATCACACCAGAGCAGGCATCTCCAACAAATTGATCACCGACCAACAGAAGCCCGCAGGCTTCCTCTGAATAGCTACCATTCCATATTGCTTGTGAGTTAAATTGACACTATGCAGCTGGCAGAACTTTAAAGAGTCCACCATTTTTATTTTTTTAAATTAAAATAAAAAATATATACAGTATGTTAATTAAAAGAGTCCACAACAAATCCTATGAGACTGGGACACTGGCAGTGCAAGATGGTGCAGTCTACCTTCTTGTACAATGATGCCAAAGTTAAGCTTTTCCCTTCAAGCTAATGTGAATTATTTATTTTTTGTAAGCAAGTTGGTTCTACACTTGTACTTAGTTCTGTGGGTGAGTTTCTTACTTCCTTTCTTTCTCTCATTTTAGCTTTTATTTTTCTCATTTCATTCTACCTTTCTCTCCTTTTTCTCATTTTCATCTATTTTGACTCTTCTTCTTTCTCTATTTTTTCTTTCCATATCTTCTTCATTTCCCTCCGCTACATGTGCATCTTTTCTTTTTTGTTTTCTTGTTTTCTTTTTCAGCTTTCCTTCGTGTTTTTTTTTCTCATATTATATTATTTTCTTTCTTTTTATACTATCTTTCACTTCTGTTTTCCGCCTTTCTTCTCTTTTTCTCCTTTTACTCCTCATCTCTCCTTTCTTCCTCTCATTATCTACTTTTCCTTCTTTCCCTCTATCATTACATTCCGTCTTCATTTGCCCTTCCAACATTGCTTCTCTTCTTGTTCCTCTCTTTTCACCTTTTCTTTATTTCTTATTCTCATTTACTTTGTTTCTTCTCTCCTTTTGCTCTAGCTTTCTTGTTCTCTTTTTCTTCTTTTATATGGCTCTTCCTGTTTACTTCTTCTCCCTTTCCTTTGCTCTTTCCTTTCTGTTTATCTTGTACTCTCTTATTCTTCCTTAGTTTTTACTTTGCTTCCTTGTGTTCCTGTCCCTTTTCTCATTTCCTTTTAACATTTTCCCACTTTTATTCTAATCTTTTTCTACTTTCTTTCTTGTCTCCACCTCTAGATTGCTTAGTTTTTTCTTTTTTATGCCACTTTCTCTCCATTTCCATCCCTTCTTTTATTTGCCTTTCCTCAATTTTTTCTCTCCTTTTTCCTTTTCTTGTTTTCTTGCTTTTCTTCATACCTTCTCTGCTTTCCCCTTTTTCCTACTCATCTTTCCTTCTATCTCTCTCTCCCATTTACCCTATTCTTTTTGTCATTTTACACTGTTTCTTTTCTGCCTTTGCTACGCTACCCTTTCTCCCTCTTGATTTCTCTTTCTCCTCAATGCTTCACCCATTTCTTTCATCACATTTTCTTTTATCCTTTCCTTTTCTCCATTTCATACTTACCTTTTCCTGCTTTGCTCTCTCTCACCACACTTTCATTCCTTCTTGCCTTCTTTTTAATTCCTATTTCCTCTGTACTTCTCTCCATCTTTATTTCACATTTTCCTTTTTTCATTTTCCTTCTCCCCCTTTACTTTTTGCTTTTCTCCACGCTTTTATCTCCTTTTCATTCTTTCATTTTCTCCACTCATTTCATTCTTTTCTTTTCTTTTCTCCTTCATTCTCTTAATCTTTTTTCCTTTCCTTCTATGTTGACTCTGTAACACCCTATTTCCTTATTTCTTTACTAATTTGTATTTTATAATTGCCTGACATGAATACTCAATGGCATGAGAGTGGCTGAACAGTTAGGTTTACTTGGGAAAAGCTATAAAAAATATAATATTGCTCACCATCCTTCCTAGTTAAGGGCATAATGTGTAGGTTCAAAAAAATATTGTTTGTTTACATCACAAAAGGCACTTTAGGTAATCTAGCCAGATAATGGAAGTTTTTGGGCCTTGGCTCTCGAAGAAGAGTAGTGTAATCCCAAATCTTGGATTACAGAGCAAACCGGCCCCAGTAGGATGCTTGCCTCAGAGGTCATCCATAAACAAGACAAAAGGGAAAAAAAACTGATCCTTGGGGACACCATGGGAAAACCTCTAACTAAGCAGCTCTGCCACCATTAAAGCAGTATGCACAAGACAGCAGAACTTGGGCTTTTGAGGGCCAAAGTTTAAATTGATTGACCATTATGCACCCTTATCCAATTAATTCACATGAATGCCAGTAGTTTAGGAGAGGTTTCATTTATAAGAAGTTGTCCTCACAATAAGAAAGTTGGAGACCTCTGCAATAGAGGGTATGTGTGCTGGCAAGAAGGGCCATCCTAGCTTAATGGGGAGTGGAGCTGTCACCTACCACACTCACCTTTTAAAGGGACTGGCCCACCTAATGAACAAAGGACTTGACACTATACTATTTTGCCCCCAGGCAGACTGGGACCAGGGCAGGGAGGCAGGAAATTCCAGACCCCTCTGTAGGAGGAACACTCCAAAAGCTATGCTCACTTCAAAGTGGGTACCAGGTATAAAAAGGGGACCCTCCGACCCAGTCTTCACTACACATCTGAATCTGTGGGAAGCTCATAAGTAGGACTGCAGTGTTGCTTTGCTGCATAAAGGACTTCTACTCTGCTGCCCTGCTTCTTTGCTACCCTTTTGCGTGAGTGAGAAGGACTTGACCTACATCTTGAACTCAGGGCCACTAGAGTGACTCCAAGGGCTAGTTGGCTGGCCTCCTGAACAAATGCATCAGTCAGAAATCACTTCAACCTCCTTGAATCCCTGCACCTGGACTCTGCCTTATGTGAGTCCTGCCCCCCAATTGGTGCCATCCCAATCATGTGCCCTTGGAAGAGGGCTGAAGGTGCTCTGCAAGCCCTGGTGTAGTCTTAGGAAAATTAACACAGGGTGACTTTGCCTCACAGCTCTGCATCAGAACCGTGGTGACGTAGGATCTCACAGCTCCTCAAAACAACTGCTGTGCAAAGCATCCTTGATGCAGGCCCTCACATAACCTCCCCTTAGAACCACCACTGTGCTATGCATCCTCAAAGTAGGGACTAGCAATACTCTGCAACCAGGATTTAAAGCACTTTGTTCAGTAGGCCTAACTTGGTCCCTGTATCTGGCCTATGCTCCATCAGAGTTGGCCTGAACTTGTGACTGTGTCACTGTCTGGTGTGATCAGATCACCACAGTTGCTGCTTTATGCTTCCAATTCCTATTTATATCGAAATATTAAAAATCACATATATCTAGTTCTATTAATGGGATTTTGTCATTTTGGTGTTAAATGATCTATTAAAATTTCCTCTAATTTCTAAATTGGTGTGGGATCTTGTGTTATGTTTTCACTCTATTAATGTTTGTGTGCTGCATAAATACTTATGTATTACACATTGACTCTAAGTTAAGCCTGACTGCTTTTGTGCCAGGTTACCAAAAGGTTGAGTACAGGTTAATATGGGGTTTGCTTGTGTTTTACCTTGACAATGATTGCGGCTGTTTCTTGAGTGGGGTTTACACCTTACTCAACCGACAACCTAATTTCTCAAATTAATACATTTATTTATCAATTTATAGCATAATAGTGGGTAGTTCAGTTTGTAGGGGAATAGGGTGGGAAGTTAATTAAATTCGAAATAATTTAAATCTAATGATGATTAGTTTTTAATTGTAAATACATTATTTTTTTTTGCTAACTATGCACATTGTTGAATTGTTATCCTTTTTAGTTAAAAAATTGTATTACTGGTAATAATAAGCTATATATTATAGTAACAGGTTAGTGGGTTTGTAACAGAATGGGGTAGGAAGGTAAGTAAAACATGTATTTAAATCTAATATTAATATATATTTATTTATATAATTTAAATGGTATTTGAGTATTAACTATGCAAATTACTTAATTTCATAATTATGTTTGTGGTGTTTGAGTCCCTTTAATATGTGTTTTAACATTTATAGGTTTATTACACATTTATTTTTTAATAATGTGTTATTTTTGTGTGAAATAAGGTGGGCAGGAATTGAAGTTTAATATTTTATATAGCAATTGTTATTTATATGTAATTGATGAATTGGTAATTCACTATGTATAATATTACTGTTTTACTTATTATCCTAATTCGCTGTTTTATTTGAATCCATGATTATTTTAATGGTAAGTCTCTTTGAAATTTTGTCTATGGAATAATTTATACAAAATGTCTTAATGTTAAATATTTATTTTAATTAAATAACTTGGTACTTGTTTTAAAATGTTATTATTCTTTTTCTTTGGCAAGTGAATGTAATTAGTCCCTTATTTAAGTTTTATTTTATGTTTATAAATTCATTTTTTTCTAAAATATATTTTTCTACGTACTATAATTAAATAACATTTTTATTAGATACTGAAATATTTTTATTGCATGATTTGGACTTGTATTCTTATCTGTAATCCATTCAAAGTCCAACATTTTCTCTACTGTCGCTAATAGTGGAGTAGGAATAATAAATCTAATGCCTCCAAAGTGCAAAAGAGGTAAAGGATCAGTATGTACTCTGACCCCTTTTCCTTTTTTTCATAATTTTTCGAGGAATCAGATCTCAGCATGAGATTACCTTGCATCCCTATTGTTAGACTTTTCACCCTTGGCGTGGTCTCCCTTAACTTTTGGCCTCTGTTTCCCAGGTTGCTGATGTGTGCTGGACTCAAATTTTGCTGTTTTTTTTTTACTCTAGGCACTTTAGCACTGTTAACCAATGCTAAAGTGCAAGTGCTACTTTACAAAATGTGTATGTAATTGGCTTATCCATGATTGGCATATTTGATTTACTAGTAAGTCCCTAGTAGAGTGTCATAGCCTGTAAATCAAATGCTACTAGTGGGCCTGCAGCACTGGTTGTGCCACCCACACAAGTAGCTCTGTAATCATGTCTCAGACTTGCCATTGCAGTGTGTGCAGTTTTAACTGTAAATTCGACTTGGCAAGTTTACCCACTTGCCAGGCCTAAACCTTCCATTTTCTTACATGTAAGACACCCCTAAGGTAGGCCCTAGGTAGCCCCAAGGGCAGGGTGCAGTGTATGGTTAAGATAGGACATATAGGGCCTAATTCTGAGTCTGACGGGCGGCGGAGGCCGCCCGCCAGACTTCCCCCCTCCGAAATACCGCTCCGCGGTCGAAAGACCGCGGAGGGTATTCCGAGTTTTCCCCTGGGCTGGCGGGCGGTCTTCGCAAGACCGCCCGCCAGCCCAGGGGAAAACTCCCTTCCCACGATGACGCCGGCTCGTAATAGAGCCGGCGGAGTGGGAAGGTGCGACGGGTGCAGTTGCACCCGTCGCGTATTTCAGTGTCTGCTTTGCAGACACTGAAATACTTTTAGGGGCCCTCTTACGGGGGCCCCGTGACTCCCCCTCCCGCCATCCGGTTCCCGGCGGGAGAACCGCCAGGAACTGGATGGCGGGAGGGGGAGTCGGAATCCTCCATGGCTGCGGAGCGCGCTCCGCAGCCATGGAGGATTCCTACGAGCGGCGGAAAGTCAGCGGGAGACCGCTGGCTTTCCGCGTCTGACCGCGGCTAAACCGCCGCGGTCAGAATGCTCGTAGGAGCACCGCCAGCCTGTTGGCGGTGCTCCCGTGGTCGGTGGCCCTGGCGGCCACCGACCGCCAGGGTCGGAATGACCCGCATAGTAATGTGTTTTATATGTCCTGACAGTTAAATATTGCTAAATTCGTTTTTCACTGTTGCAAGGCCTGTCCCTCTTATAGGTTAACATGGGGGCTACCTGTAAATATGATTAAAGTGTAGATTCCCTCTGGGAGCGGATGAGCATGTGGAGTTTGAGGTCTCTGAGCTCACAATTTAAAAATACATCTTTTAGTAAAGTTGATTTTAAGATTGTGTGTTTGAAAATGCCACTTTTAGAAAGTGAGCATTTTCTTGCTTATACCATTTCTGTGACTCCCCCTGTTTGTGGATTCCCTGCCTGGGTCAGGTTGACAGTTGGGCTGGTTGCACCTCACACTAGACAGTGACACAAAGGCAGCTGGGGTGTAGTCTGCATTTCCTGATGAGCCATCTGTGCTAGGAGGGAGGGGAGGAGTGGTCACTCACACCTGAAAGGGCTGTGCCTCCCCTCGCACAATGCAGTCTCAACCCCCTGGTGATTGTCTGGGGCCAGGCCTGCGCAAGGCAGAATTTCACATTCAAGAGATATTCTGCTTTGAAGTAGGCCTACTACAAAGGAGAAATTGGGTACAAGAATGGTACCCAAAACCACAGACTTTAGGACACTTCTGGAAAGCAAGAGGAACCTCTGCCCGGAGAAGAGCTGAAGAGCTGAGGAAGAAGAGCTGCCCTGCCTGTGACTGTGCTTTGTGGAGCTATCCTGCATTTGCTGCTCCTGCCAAAGTAAGAGGGCAAAGACTGGACTTTGTGTGCCTTCCATCTTGTGAAGATCTCCAAGGGCTTGATTTAGAGCTTGCCTCCTGTTGTTTGAAGTCTCAGTGACAGCAAATACTTCTCTATGCCAGCACCTGGAGTCTCTTGAGAGAATCCTACTCTGCCCTGTGGTGCCCATCCAGTAAACGGGACCCTGAAAGGAGAAGCTGGCAGCCTAAGAGGAAGGAATCCATGCACGGAACGCCATGCGGGAAAAAGATTGACGCGACTCCGATCTGCGCTGAAAAATCTACGCGTGGCTGGCTTCGCCTTTGAAAATCAACGCTCGCCTGCAATGCGACCAAAGAATCGACGCACGAGGCTGGAGAAACGATGCACAGCATTTCTGACGGAGGCTGGTGAGATCGCAACCCGCGCTGCGTGGTTTTCAGATCATCGTGCCGCTGGATTTCCGACCCAGGCACCCCTGGGCACGTAAAAACAACACAAGGACTGCCCGGACCCGTGAGTGCTGACCGGATCGACACATCGCTCTCCTGCGGAGAGAAGGAACAACGTGCCTGACCGGACGAAAGGAGAAACGATTTAAGGTCTCGCTCATGAGTGAAATCGACGCATCGCAAGCCCTTTTCAATGCACACTCGCCCGTGCAGGGTTATTTTAGATGCACCCAAGGTACATTGTCACGCTAACAGTGTTAGTGTGTGTTTAAAACTACATGAAGACTCTTTTTGCTTTTTAATTGATGACTTGTGTATTATGGATTTTTGTTGTTTAGGTCTTGTTTTGTTTAGATAAATATTCCCTATATTTCTAAACCTGTGTTGTGTCATTTTGTAGTGTTTTCATTAAGTTACTGTGTGTGTCGGTACAAATACTTTACACCTAGCACTCAGAAGTTAAGCCTACTTCTCGTGCCAAGCTACCAAGGGGGTAAGCAGGGGTTAGCTGAGGGTGATTCTCTTTTACCCTGATTAGAGTGAGGGTCGTTGCTTGGACAGGGGGTAACCTGACTACCAACCAAAGACCCCATTTCTAACACCTATATGTACATATTTGTTTTTCTTTAATATTTCAAACACTACTGACGGACTTACATCAAATAACAAAAAGTGTGCTTTCTGGACCAAGATCTACCTTTCCGCCAAATTTGGTGTAATTCTGGCCAGTTGTTCGGGCTGTACTCGTGTTCAAAACCCCTATGAAAATTAGCATGGGAAACACAACCTTTTTACCCCCCCCCTTTTTCTCAGCCCTCACTAGATGGATCACACTAAAACTTTCCAGACAGCAGCTGACGTGAGTGTCCAAATGTTTTGACAAATTTCATGAAGAACCTTCAACCGGCACCAAAGATCTAGGCAATTAAAAAACTGCTTTTTCTATAGTAACTAGGTCATAACTATACTTACTGGCGACCATCAGTAGGTAATATATATACGGGGTCACTGGTTGGCAGTCAGGTTGCACTCTGTCCAAGCAGGGATCCTCACTCTAGCAAGGGCAATGGAGAAACACACTTAGATAACCCCTGTCTGCCCCATTGGTAGCTTGGCACAAACAGTCAGGCTTATCTCAGAAGCAATGTGTAAAGTATTTGTACCAACACACAAATTACTACAGTGAAAACACTACAAAATGGACACCACACCAGTTTAGAAAAATAGGTAACATTTATCTGAATCAAACAAGACCAAAACAACAAAAATCCAACATACACAAGTAAAAGAATAAGAGTCTTGTTCCATAGGAAACAAGCGAAACATTGGTTTTACACAAAGTACCTGGTTTGCATCAAAAATAAAGCTGCATGAGCGATTGTGCATCTGAAAAGTCAGCGATGCGTTGATTCCTTATTCACAAGTGAGTCCCTGCATTGTTTCTTCTACAGTTGGGTCGGTGGTGCGTAGTTTTTCTTCCTCGCAAGAGAGCAATTCGCCGATTTCCAGAAAAGGCACCTTGGATTTGCGCAGGTTCCCGATGACTTTGATACCCAGGGATGATGAGCGAGAAATCAGGTCGCATGGTGTTAGAAACCGGGCTGGGTGGGCTTTGTGTCGTTATCAGCTGCTGCAAGCAGGGGTTGCGTCGTTTCTCCAGCCACTATGGATCAATTTGCCTGGCCCCAGACACACACCAGTAGGTTGGAGACTGCATTGTGTGAGGGCAGACACACCTCCCTCCACTCTAGCCCAGATGGCTCATCAGGATATGCATGCTACACCCCAGCTCCCTTTGTGTCACTGTCTAGAGGGAATTCACAAACAGCCCGACTGTCAGTCTGACCGAGAAAGGGAATCCACAAACAGGCAGAGTCACAGAATGATTTAAGCAAGAAAATGCCCACTGTCTAAAAGTGGCATCTTCAAACTAACAATCTAAAAACCAACTTCACTAAAAGATGTATTTTTAAATTGAGAGTTCAGAAACACCAAACTCCTTATGTCTATCTGCTCTAAAAAGGAATTTGCACTTTAAGAAAATGTAAAGGCAGCCCCCATGTTAACCTATGAGAGAGATAGGCCTTGCAACAGTGAAAACCGAATTTGTCAGTATTTCACTGTTAGGACATGTAAAACATATGTATATGTCCCACCTTTAACAAACACTACACCCAGCCCACGGGGCTACCTAGGGCCTAACTTTAGGGTGCCTTACATTTACTAAAAGTGAAGGTTTGGGCCTGGCAAGTGGCTAAACTTGTCAAGTTGAACTGGCAGTGCAAGACTGCACAAACATTGCTACTCATGTGGGTGGCACAACCAGTCCTGCAGCCTCATTAGCAGCATTTTATTGACAGGCCCTGGGCACCTCTATTGCACCTTACTAGGGACTTACTAGTAAAGAAAATATGCCAATCATGGAAAAGCCAATTACACATACACTTTACACAGGAGTACTTGCACTTTTGCAACGGTCAGCAGTGGTAAAGTGGCCAGAGTACCAAAACCACCAAAAACAGAGTCAAAAGATAACTCGCTATACCTATAGCTCGTGCCTTAAGGTAACTATAACACATGCTTTCGCCATGCACTGCTAATTACCTACAAATTGTGCCACTCATGACATCTTTGATAACATCATTGATAATATCAATGCAATATTTGCAGTAAAAGTTTTGACAAAAAAACGGTGAGAAAACGTTAACTATAACTGGCGGATTACTAAGGTTTTGAACATTTTAAATGTGAGCCTAACTATAACATCCCTATAACCTGTTTTTTTCAATGAACTTCTATGTTTTTTAAAAGTTCTATTTCCTAACCATATCATCCCCATAACTTTTGTTTTTTTTCATTCAATTTCTATGTTTCTTAACAAATTGTAATTTTAATTACTATACATTAATCCTACCACCGCTGATGGCCATGCACAGCAGCGGTTGGCCACAGGGCATAACCGTGTCTGTGGGTGGGTGCGTGAGGGTCTGGCTGGTGCTGTGAGTGAGTGCATGAGGATCTGAGTTTGTCTGTGAGTGAGTATGTAAGTGTCTCAGTGGGTTTGTGAGTGGATGTGTAAGTGTCTGAGTAGGTGTGTGAGTGGGAGAAATTGATTGAAATAGAGACTGAAAGAGAGAAAGAAAGTGAGGGAGAGAGATAGAATTTTTTGAGGGTTTGATGTCTGATATACTTAAAATTAGATATTTCTGTAAAATATAAAATCAAAATCTACTTGTTATTAAAAATAAAAATGGTCCAGCTGGACTCGCATCCCCAATGCTCAGTATGAAGGTCTGAGAAAACTATGGGTTTTGCTTTTTTTTATTTTTCCAACTCTCTTGATTCAGCTAAATATAAATATGTTTCCAAAGGAAATGTGTGATAAAATGATATATTTTCTATTTAATTAAATTTCATAATATGTATGGTAATTCACTCCAGACATTGACTAGTAAAGTATTAACTTGCTGGGGTGTTTGCAGATTGATAACGTAGCCCACCTGGCCTGAATGTTTGATTTATCGGGATACTTTTTGTTTATCATTGAGTGGCCAAAATGAACATTTATAAAATGATGAAATTCAGATTTTTGATGTTTAACTTGTTTTATTATTCAAATCCAAAATGTCAGATATATTGCACATATAAGGAACAATAGCAATTAAATGGGTGACATAATATTCTTACCTACTGGAGGTCATCAATAAGTAGTTCTAGTTAGGACTTAGGGCCTCATTACAAGTTTAGCGGTCGGAAAACCCAACCACCAGACCCCTGGTGAGGAGACCGCTGTGGCCCTGATGACCTCCCCACCTGCCCTATTACAAGTTTTCCACTGGGCTGACTGACAGAAAACAAGTTTTCAACTAGTCCTGTGACATTGTACTTGGCTCCATATGGAGCTGAGTCCAATAGCGTCGCAATTGGGGGCCGACCATCACCAGCGGAATACACACTGTCTGCACATTCCATCGTTGCTGGGGGGGCCCAAGGCAGTCTGGCCACCACCACAAGTCTGGCAGTCTGGAGCCCGCTGGACTCATACTCAGGCCCTTAATTTTCCTAGAAAAAAACACATTTTTTATTTTGCTAATAACTTTTGTGCCGCATGATGAAACTTCACAAACTTTTCAAAATTAGTATTCACCTCAGTTCAGCTGCTTCGTTGAAAGTTTTGAGGTGATTCTGCAAGCAGGGGCCAGGAAAAGGGAGTCCCAAAATGTGTTTTTTCTCATGCAACTTCCCACAGGGATTTTAGACATGACTATGGGCCAAACTGCTGAACAGAATTACACCAGATTTGGTAAGAGGCTAGCTCGTGGTACAGAAAGATCCTTTTTGTGATTTGGTGTAAATCTGTTCAGTAGTTCTCGAGTAATTAAAGAAAAGCAGATTTTACAGATCTCATGCTGAGCTCTGACTGGCTGCTAACACAACCAGGAATTGGTGGCAGACATGTTGGGACTTGAACTCAGAGGAGTCCCCCCAAAAAAAGTTTAAAAAAGAAGGGGCAGGTTAGGAATAACCTGAGCCCTTAGGCCTGGTAGCGGGTGGCCCAGGGACCTGCCAAGACCAAAGGGCATTCTTAGTACATTTTTCCCTAGAAAAAGCTCCAGGGTGCTAATTGTAATATTAAGGTGGAGGACGGGGCGCATGTGGCCACTATCCCCATGGTAAATATCGGCCCAAGAAACCGCCACCTTCCCGGGGCCAGACCAATGTTATGTAATGGATGAAGAAGGCCACATGACTCTCTTCCCAAGCCATTTATGACCCCAGGGAACACCACTTCCCTAAGGCTTGGCCAAATTTAAAATGAGGAATGGGGGCCATTCTGCCCTCCTGCTGGGGCCATTTCAGCCCAAGGGACCACCACCTCCCCAGGGCAGGCCCTGCAATTACAAATGAGGAGGTGGGAGGCATGGCCCCCTCCTGGAGCCATTATTAGCCCTGGGGACCAGCACATCCGACGGCCGGCTCACTATCGCCTGAGGTGCCCACCATTTGGACATAGTTGTTTGCTGTCACTTGGCAGGAGCTTTGATAGCTCTTGCCAAGAGAGAGCAAACAGTAAGTCCACTCCCAGCAGACAGGAGCTGGAAAAACTGCCACCACTTGATGGAAGCTGACTTTTCATCTGTTTTTCAGCATGATTCCAAGAGGGCAGGAAAACAGCTGAAATAATTACTCCTGCATGTAGGGAAGAGCATTGTCTGCCACTCCCTGCACGCAAGAGCAATGTTAGTTCCCTCTGGGGACGTGGAGCCTGCAGAGACCGCCGAGGCATTAAGAATCCCCTGTGGTACCCAACACTGCACACTGGGTGGCATGGGTGGGACCAGGGCACCCAGCAACAATTGACCGAGCCCTGGGGATGGGGACCCTGGGCCAAAAATCAGCCAGGACCTGCAGCCAACCCCAGCCCTGCATGGCCGAAGGTCGTGCACAGCAGAGGTTGGATTAATGTAAGGAAATTTAAAATTACCTCATATTAAAAAAACATAGAAATTCATTGAAAAAGAACAAAGGTTACAGGGATGTTACAGTTCATATTTTACACTCATAAAACCATAGAAATTCACAAAAAACTATAACTCGTGTCCTAAGGTGAATAACTCAAACCCCCACCTTGCACAGTTTTCTCACCAATTTGTTTTTTACAAATGTTGCAGTTATATTATAAATTATGTTATAGAATATGTTATTACTGATGTAATATGATGTGGAGTAATTAGCAGTGCATGGTGAGGCCACAAGTTAGTTACCTTAGGGCATGAGTAAATTCTGAACTTAACTATAACTCTGTGAAACCTTTGTTTTTTCAGAATATATATTTATATACATTTTTCAATATATACATATGGGGCCAGCTGCGTAGCAGAGGGTAGGTATGCATCTGGTCCCCCTCTCTGGGCTGATTTAGGCCCAGGGACTTTGCTGCCTGGGGCCTGGCCGTAAATCAAAAAGTGGAAGAGAATCACAGTCCCCATCCTCTGGTCGAATTTGGCCTCAGGGATCCCATCCATGGTGAAACCCATCACGCCTTCCCCATACACTGCTAATTACCCAACATATTACATGACTCATGACATCTTCTTTGGCATCATTGATAATATCACTGTGCATGATGGGGCATGAGTTATATTTACCTTAGGGCACAAGTTATAGTTACTTGCAATAACTCTAACTATAAGTGGGGAAGTCCGGTGGTGTTTTCAAACCGAACATTAAACCTAACTTTGACAATATATATCACTTTAAACTTTGCCCAAAGGAGTCCACAGAGCTGTTCATTATATATATATATATATATATATATAAATATATATATATATATATATATACATTTTCCAGAGATTTAGCTTCTCAAGTTTACTCTTAAGTTGGATGCAAAAGCAATGAAGCCATTTAATGGTAGTTGCAGTTACCCTACTTATTGTGCTGCAGATATACTATTTTTGTATGCACAAAGGGCAGCAAGCAAGGTTGCTGTACTGGGATGCATCAAAGGGAGAATGCATTTTTGCTCTCAACTAGCGCTGGCGCACTGTGCCGCATAGCACCAATGGAGGAATCCTTGCACCATGGGTATAGTCAGGATTATTTTTGTGCAGGAGGGGATAACGTCCTGCACAAAAACAACACAATAGTATTTTCCTCTTTCTCTGTGTGCTGCACAATGCAGCATAGCTAGAAAGTGGAAGCAACAAGGAGAGATAAAATTAATTTTCCTTGTTACCCCACTTGAGGGAGACACAATTGTTTTAAGCCTTCTAAGGTTTACAATCCTTTGTAAATCTGGGAATGTGCCAAAATACATGGGTGGATGCATGGCAACGCCCATGCTACACACATGTAACACCTTCCTAACCAAGGGCAAGACAAGCCAGCTATATACGCTGTATTGCATTACTTAGTATTTGCTATAGCACGCAGGGCTACACAAGATAGCTGTAAATGGCTTAGTAAATGCCAAAAAGGATTTTTCATCAAAGTTGCACCATACAAATGACGCATCCCCAACACAAAATCTTAGAAAATATGTCCTTTTGTATCCCTCTCAAGTCAAATGCAAAAGCTTTGATATTCTTTCATGGAGGTGCAGTTCCACACATAGGGCCTGATTACGATTCCGGCGGGCGGCGGAGGCCGCCTGCCAGAATTCCGCCCTCCATAATACCGCTCCGCGGTCAGAAGACCGCAGAGGGTATTATGAGTTTTTCCCTGGGCTGGCGGGCGGTCTCCAAAAGACCGCCCGCCAGCCCAGGGAAAAACTCCCTTCCCACGAGGATGCCGGCTCGTAATAGAGCCGGCGGAGTGGGAAGGTGCGACGGGTGCTGTTGCACCCGTCGCGTATTTCACTGTCTGCAAGGCAGACAGTGAAATACATTTTGGGGCCCTCTTACGGTGGCCCCTGCAGTGCCCATGCCGTTGGCATGGGCACTGCAGGGGCCCCCAGGGGCCCTGCGACTCCCCCTCCCGCCATCCGGTTCCCGGCGGGAGAACCGCCAGGAACTGGATGGTGGGAGGGGGAGTCGGAATCCCCAAGCCGGCGCAGCAAGCTGCGCCGGCTTGGAGGATTCCTTGGGGGCAGCGGGAAACCGGCGGGAGATCGCCGGTTTCCCTTCTCTGACCGCGGCTAAGCCGCCGCGGTCAGAATGCCCCGCGGTGCACCGCCGGCCTGTCGGCGGTGCCACCGCGTCCCGCGGCCCTGGCGGAAGTAATCCGGCAGGGTCGTAATGACCACCATAGTTACTAGGGGTCCATCTGAAGTCAAATGCAAAAGCATTTATGTTATTTTGTGATGGTGCAGTTCCACAAGTCTTTACTAGGTGACCCTCACAAGTCAAATGCAAAAGTATTGAAAATCCTACATATAGGTGCAGATCCACTAGTCATAACTAGGTGCCCCTATGGAGTCATATGCAAAAACATTGACATTCTCACATGAAGCTGCAGTTCTAGTAATGGTTACTAGGTGATCCTCATATGTTGACCCTCATGTTTAATACAAAGCACTGGAATTCTTACACAAAGCTGAGGTTCCACTTGTCATTAATAGGTGTCCCTCATAATTCAAATGCAAATGCATTGATATTTCTTTGTGAGTGTGCAGTTCCGCAAGTCATTATTAGATGTCATTCACAAGTCAAAGGCAAAACCATTGCAATTGCTACAGTAAGCCACAGTTCTACTAGGTGTTACTTGGTGTCCCTCCCAAAAGCAAAGAAATATTTTCATGAAGCAGCACTTCCGCTTCTTGTTAATAGAGGACCAGCTAAAGTAATAAGCAACTGCTTCAAATTACCTTTCCGAATCAGAGAGTTGCGGCTTCAGTATATAAATACGTGCACAAATGTTTACTATTTTAATCATTTGTGCTTGTTTTCAATAGGATTATTTATTTGGCAAAGCGTATTTATAATAATTAGCCAAAGTTACATATTTCAATAAATTTATTTTTTGATTTGTGATCACACCCTACTATTTATAGGGACTTTAATTGACTGGTAAGTACTATTAGATACTATATTTTGGCTTTTTATGTTTATGTGGATGTATACTTTGTTTTTTGGCTTTAAAAAGGGTTTTTATGTCATATTGATAGTGCTTGTACAACACTCCAATGGGGGCGATGCAAATTTAAAGTAGTTGCTAGAGGACTCTCTCAAGTCAGATGCAAGTGGTTGGGAACGTGGCTTCAATCTAAAAGTCTACAAATACACTTTAGCTACTATAATGACTTGTGCTCATTATCAGTATGATAAATAAATATAGCAAAGCTGGTTTATAGTGAGGAATTAACTTTGTACTTTACAATAATTGAGAGTTATGAAAATAGATGATATAACCCTTCTATAAATAGTGACTATTTGTCATGGGGAAGTGCACGTGTCCAAAAATGTCTATTTTGGGTAAACTATTTTTAGGCATATGTGTTTATGTGCAAGTGCAAAAAACAGTCACTCAAAGGAAAGGCATCCAATGGAAGGAGTGGGCGGGTGTGTTTTTCTATAACTTTTGCTGGAATGAGATGCAATATAATTTGAGTGACATATCAACAGACCAATGGTGAAAGAGTATTGGTTGGGAGCTCAATGCATATATTTTTTGTATTTTCGGTGCTGGCACGACACACAACAGATCTACCTAGGACAATAGTGTAATCAGTGCTAATGCACTTTAAAATACAAAACATGCATTAGCCCGGACAGTTTCGTAGCAATTTTTTTAATTAGTTTTATCCACACTGCAAAGCATCAGTGCTGCTGTACAACATGGTTACATAACTTTGCCAAAGCCAATAGTTTGTATAGGTGAGACTTATTGGTTCTGTTAATGCTTTTTATCTATGCTTAATTACTGTACTGCCATGTAAAATGTGCATGTAAGTGCTGGCAGTAATGCCCTTACTCATGGTTTTCTGCCCTGCACACTACTTTAATTAAACAGTGCATAAATCATTTTTTCCAGTTCCATTCCATAAATTGTGTGCTGCAAAGCAATGAGTTATACACAAACCCACCCTAAATTTGCAGTACCATATGGCGTTTTACATATCCATCCGAAAATATTAAATAAAACTCTGATCCAATGGAACATCTTGCTAACAATGCCTACCAGGACTCAAAAAATCTTTCAAAAAAGAGTTGTTTCTAATCTGAAATCAGTGGTCATTATTTTCCTACTTCTTCACCAATCAATACAAAATAAACAACGTATATAAAATCAGAATATCATAACTATAGAATATCACAATGCAGATTTTAGAACAATGCATTTATACTTACAAAAAAAGTTTGAGCAAGATTCTTGTCAGCAGAAGCTTCCTTCTGGGAAATGATATCTGCAAATAGACTGTAGGATTCAGCTGTGGGGACCTGACTATAAATAGAAAAGTTATCTCCAAGCCTTGCCTACTCATTAGGTTATGTGACTCACCCATGGGCAGTTCATCAGAAGACGTTGTGAAATATTTGACTGCTTCTGCCTTCAGGCAGTGTCCTGTTTAAACACGCTGTTTTAAGCAAAGGCAAGGACCCAGCCTCAGGAATTGCATTAACTTCACAACCAGGCTTTCAGAAGCGTTTTTGGTGTTTTTGTAAGGCAGTGCTATAAAAAAAGCCTTAACATAATTCCTCATTTTTTAATCGAATGAATGGTCATGGCCATTTTGCCTCTTGGTACATATGTTGCCCCTACATACTGCATTGTTGTTTTATAAGAAAATGTCCTCTTACCAATCAGTTGACATACCTGAAAAACATAACAGTCTCCACAACACAACTAATCAATCGTTGTAAATGTGCATTAAGCTTTAATTAGCACTTGTTCATAACAGATTCTAAGTTCCAAATGTGGAGGATGAGAAAACAGTGGCCAAAATAGAAGCATATTCTATCTCCCTTTTAGCAACTACTGTGTGTTGGGTCAGTTTTTAATTTGTGTAAAACTGATGGATAGAAATTCTCCAGACCCATCTTAATATTTTTACATACCTCAGTGTTTGCATTTCAAAGCAACTATAAGCAGTTTTCAAATGTTTACATTGCAGCGCATGCAAAATGTGTAAGTAACTACTAACATCAATTTGCATTCATGTTTGCTAGTGCTCAGTGGTAGGATGTTTTATGAACAGCTGGACTTAAATGGAATATTGATGGTGCAGTACATTTATTCAAGATCTTGGAGTGCACATTGGTTTAAGGAGGGGGGGGCTATGCCTTCCAAGGAGAAAGCTTTTCTGCTCTATCTAGAATTAATTAGATCAATATAGAATGCAGCATGTGAAGGGTTCAGCAGCATGAGAGTCAGGCTTTTGGGCTGAGCTAAAAGCCATTGCCCAGGCATGGCATGTAGATCAGTTTTGGATGCTGTCTTGGAAAATACAACTCAATATCTCCACTCAGACCCATCAGAACAAAGAAGATCAGACTGCTTATATGATGGGGTTACAACTCGATGTTCGCATTCTTTGTTCATTGTGCTATGTTGTACTATACTTTGGAATTTGTAAAGCGCATGGTGACCCGAAGGCATCCCAACCAAAACCATTATCCGCAAGAAGTCCCGACTACCTGGTTAATTCATAAAAAGCCAACTTTTGAGGGATATGTCAAAGCAGAGCTCGGTGTTTGTGGCATGCGTAGCAAGGTGGAGGGTGTTCCAAAGTTTGGATACATTGAAACTGAAAGACAGTCTGAGACTTCTAGCTCTTCTTATAGTAGGGACAGTGAGCCAATGGGTGTTGGAAGATCTTAAAGCCCTTTGGGGGGTGTAAGGATCGATGAGCTGGTACACAATGGGGAGCACACAAGCATGCAGGGCTCTAAGTGCAATACAAAGGGATTTTAATTCAGTTTGATGAGCGACAGAAAGCCAGTGGAGATCCGCTATGCTTTGTCTGGCTGACTCCACTCTGAGAATTGATAGCAACATACGGGCCACTGCATTCTGAACTGTGTGTAATTTCTGAACAACTGCTTTGGGGGCACCAAGGTACAGCGAGTTGCTATAGTAAAGGCATGATAAGATCAAAGCCTGGACAAACAGCTACCTGGCAGACTGGGGGAGTAAAGGTAGGACCTTCTGCATCATTCTCAGGAGTCCAAAGCAGCTGACCGATCAAGCCATACTTCAAGGCTATTCATGGCCCTTTTAGTGGGTAGGAGGAACCTGAGGCATGCTGGCCATCAAAGGGCCCTTTAGGGAGAGGGAGGGCTCCCAAGGATCATGAGCTCTGATTTGGCTTAATTGAGCTTCAGACATGAATTTTTCATCCAGCGGGCTACTTGTTCCAAACACGGTTTCCAGGTGGGAGCTAAGGAGCTGAGCCAGAGATAAGAAAGAAAAAAAGCGGAGAATCCTCCATATAGGAGACTATGGAAACCCTAAAAGAGGTAATAATCTCAGCCAATGGTTGCAGGTACAGGCTAACAAGTGTAGGGCTAAGAGATGATCCTTGTGGCACTCTACAAGTGACCATAAGACTATCCGACGCACAGGAGAGTCCTTCAGGAGAGAGCCAAGCCAGTCCAGTGCCTTCCCTTCCACCCTGGCATTAAGGACCCAGTTAAGAAGTATTTGGTGTTTGACCGTGCCGAAGGCCTCGCTAAGGTCAAGAAGTACAATGGCAGCTGTACCTCCTTGGTCTACTCTCTTTTGTAACATCTTTTACCACTGCTAAAGGAGCCATTTCAGTGCTATGTTTAGGTCGAAAGCCAGTTTTGGTAGGGTGGAGAAGGGAGTAGGACTCAATAAATTCTTACAAATTACTATTGACAAATTGAACTGCCATATAGAAAAGGAAGCAAGGAGATGGCCTAGAGGTTTTCTAGACATGAAGGGTTAAGATTTGGCTTTTTAAGAATGGCTTTTACCATGGCGTGCTTCCAAGGCCGGGGTATTGATCCCTTATCCAAGGAGAGATTGACCATCTCAAACAAGGTAGGGAACAACGCTTCTGCACCCATGGCCGGAATATTGGGGGATTCCGATTTAATTCTAATAGAAAGAGAAATAACATTTTCTATCATGACATGGGGAAATTCTGAGAGGGTGGCAGGGCTCCTATTTGGAATAGTGTGACTTAGAGAAGGGGTTGCCCTCCATCTCTCGAAACAATAGTGTAATGCTATATGTATTTAACCACCGACTCCATCTTGACCACTGACTTTAATTTGTGCTTAGCTTAGCTTCAAATGTCGTCACACTGGTGGAGCAGGTATTTTTCCACGCACAATTTGTTAACATGTTTTTGCTTTTCTCACCTGGGAAGGGAACATAAAGTGGGGGATGCAATATTGATAAGAATGTACAAGGTTGAGAATGTTTATGGTAGAGAAGGTTACAGCTCAGTCTTGGAAATACACCATGGGATCTGGCCAACCTCTTGTGTGTTTTTTCAACACTGACTCACTACAGCCAGCACTTGAATTTCACAACTTACTCAACGGGAGGGAGGGTTTCTAGAACCTTCCTGTTAAGGTTGTTTAAGGTATATAAGGTGGGGAAGCTTGACACCGAGGTAGAAGAACTCATTTTGGAGAGTGGACACATTGCTCAGAATAATCCTGTTGGGGTGGTTTCTCCTGTCTCAGTTGTCACGGGTTCCACAGCTTGACGTTGGCAGACAGGGATGATGTTGGATTTAATCCCCAGTGTGATGCCTTTTACATTCTTAATATCTAGCTGTTAGAAATTGGGTCATTGGTTGATAGTCAGGTTAGCCCCTGTTCAAGCAAATACCCTCACTCTAGTTAGGGTAAAAGAGAATCACCCTCAGCTAACCCCTGTTTACCCCCTTGGTAGCTTGGCAGAGCAGTAGGCTTAACTTCAGAGTGCTAGGTGTAAAGTATTTGTTCCAACACACACAGTAACTTAATGAAAATACAACAAAATGACACAACACCAGTTTAGAAAAATAGGAAATATTTATCTAAACAAAACAAGACCAAAACAACAAAAATCCGACATACACAAGTCAAGTTATAAATTTGTAAAGATTTAACTCAAAAATAGCTCTTAGAAACACAAAATGCTTCGATGAGGTGTTAACACGGCATTGTGACGGAGTCGTTCCCAACAAGCCGACACGAGCGGCGCCGGAGTTGCGTAGACCCCCAAGTACAGTACCTTTGGTGAAGAGTGAAAACGAGTCGATGCGCGAAGTCGGGGATCGCGGAGTTGGTGCAAAACGTTGATTCCGTGCACTTCGAGCGGCATCAGTCACAACGTGGTGCGGCGACTTCCACAGAGCCGCGGACTTCAGCGGGGCTGCAGCGGCGTCGTGCCTGCGAAGATCACCGCTTTCCAGCAAAGATTACAGAGTCGCTTGCAGGCGGCATCACCGGATTCCGCAGCGGCATCGATCCGAAGTCGTCCGAAGTCGATTTTCTTGGATTTCCACCAGCTTTCCTTCCAGGGGCACAGGGACTGGACAGGGCACCACTTGTCAGAGCAGGAGTCTCTCCAGAGACTCCAGGTGCTGGCAGAGAGAAGTCTTTGGTGTCCCTGAGACTTCAAACAACAGAAGGCAAGCTCAAAATCAAGCCTTTGGAGATTTCTTCACAAGATGGAAGGCACACAAAGTCCAGTCTTTGCCCTCCTACTCTGGCAGAAGCAGCAACTGCAGGATAGGTCCACAAAGTGCAGTCACAGGCAGGGCAGCACTTTTCCTCAGCTCTTCTCCAGGCAGAGGTTCCTCTTGTTTCCAGAAGTGTTCTAAAGTCTGTGGTTTTTGGGTGCCCTTCTTATACCCAATTTCCCTTTGAAGTAGGCCTACTTCAAAGTAAAGTCTCTTTTGAATGTGAAATCCTGCCTTGCCCAGGCCAGGCCCCAGACACTCACCAGGGGGTCGGAGACTGCATTGTGTGAGGACAGGCACAGCCCTTTCAGGTGTAAGTGACCACTCCTCCCCTCCCTCCTAGCACAGATGGCTCATCAGGAAATGCAGACTACACCCCAGCTCCTTTTGTGTCACTGTCTAGTATGAGGTGCAAGAACATGCTCACTTTCTAAACGTGGCATTTTCAAACACACAATCTTAAAATGAACTTTACTAAAAGATGTATTTTTAAATTGTGAGTTCAGAGACCCCAAACTCCACATGTCCATCTGCTCCCAAAGAGAATCAACACTTTAACAGATTTAGGTAGCCCCCATTTTTACCTATGAGAGGGACAGGCCTTGCAACAGTGAAAAACGAATTTAGCAATATTTCACTGTCAGGACATGTAAAACACATTACTATATGTCCTACCTTAACCATACACTGCACCCTGCCCTTGGGGCTACCTAGGGCCTATCTTAGGGGTGTCTGACATGTAAGAAAAGGGAAGGGGTAGGCCTGGCACGTGGGTACACTTGCCAAGTTGAATTTACAGTTAAAACTGCACACACAGACACTGCAGTGGCAGGTCTGAGACATGATTACAGAGCTACTTATGTGGGTGGCACAACCAGTGCTGCAGGCCCACTAGTAGCATTTGATTTACAGGCCCTGGCACCTCTAGTGCACTTAACTAGGGACTTACTAGTAAATCAAATATGCCAATCATGGATACACCAATTACATACAATTTACACAGAGAACATAGGCACTTTAGCACTGGTTAGCAGTGGTAAAGTGCTCAGAGTTCAAAAGCCAACAGCAACAGGTCAGAAAAAATGGGAGGCAGGAGGCAAAAATGATTGGGGATGAGCCTGCATAAGGAAAAAAGACCAACACTAGCTTTATTGTATGCATGCATAAATATACGTAGTCACTGCCTTTATATTCATTGTTGATGTGTGGCATTTTCTTTGATTTTTAGTTTCCAATTGCTGTGATTATTTTAGCTGCACATGTGTGGCTGCATTCAAATTAAAGGCTCATGTTATTCTTTTCGTATATCTGTATTTGAAACCTGGGAAATGCCTTAATAAATTAGTTACTCAGACTTAGAGTGCTGCATTCTTCACATTCTTTAGCTTCATTCCCTCTCAGTCTGAAGCTAATCAGAACAGAGGGGTAGATGGCCAACACTTTGGATTTAAATCAGGAAGCCAATGGATTGCATCTATCGTAAAGGGTTCTCCATGGGATGGAGATTCCAACAATGTTTGGTAATTTAATTTTTATTTCTCAGGGCGTTACCAGCCTTGCTATTTTTCCTTTAAAAATAAGAGGCCTGGGATGCTCTAATGTCTGTGTGGTAGGCCCTGACCACTTCCCAGTTTTTTCTGTTCCCTTTCTGCAAATTTACAGATCTTTTGAGGGCCATTAGATGTGGAGAATACCAGGGAGCAGTGTTATTTTTCTTACTATGCTTAACTATATTTTTGGGGATTATTTGGTCTAGAGAGGAGTTTATCCATTCAAAGACCCTACTGTTGACTGTGTAGATCCATACCGAATCGGGTTATTGTATTCCTGTGAATATATTTCCACCTTTGACAGCATAACTGAGATCAGTGCCAGTCTTCACTAGCCAAACCCATTGGTGTTTCCCTCGGGTCTGGGGTCAAAAGGTCCATAGGGATCAGAAAATGATCTGCATATAAGGTAGGAAGGAGGTCTAGAACCTGTAGCTGAGGGTTAATGGAAAAAATGGGGTCTAACGGATGCCCTTTGGAATGGGTGGAGCCACTTACTCTTTGAATGAGTTGAACAGTGGCAATATTTAACAGGAAATTGCGGTGTCATCAAAGTGAAGATTAAAATCAACTGGGACTGTAAAAACTTTTTTTCTTAATGGCCAAACTTGCAGGGGTCCCAGGTACAGTCTAGGTAAATTGTCCTGGTGGTAAAGGGGGCTGATAGATACGGACCACTAAAAAAGTGCACATGCTCAAAAGAGAGATAAAAATACAAGGCTTTTGCAATTAGTGAGAGGGAGGGAATCAATGGAACACAAGAAGGTGGACTTTAAAATAATAGTGAGGCCTACCCCCTTTCTATCTATGCGTGCCCTACATACAATGTAGTATTCAAATGGTAGAGCCTGTGCGGTCAGATCCAGACTCCTCATTGAGTCAGGTTTCCATAATGAAAACAACGTCATGTTTTGCAGCTTCCAAAAATGTGAAAATGTCCATCCTATGGAGAGGGAGAGATTGGCAATTTAGTAAAAACATGTTCTGCTCATCATTACCGGAGGAAAGCTAATCAGGCAAAGAGGCTGGAAGAGGAGAGTAGAGGCAGTACCTACAGGTAAGATTATCTTGAGGAGGATTGATGTGGTGAAGACACTTATTGTTGTATGCCCCTCTTAAATCCTATATTAGAAGTATGGAATATGTCCCTAATTGTGGGGTGAGGGACAAGAATCATGGCCATGGTGCAATTTATGCGTGGACGGGTGCAGATGTGTAGGAAAGTACCATATTGCCTGGCATGTTACCCCCATATTTCACTGTATATATGTTGTTTTAGTCTATGTGTCACTGGGACCCTGCCAGGCAGGGCCCCAGTGCTCATAAGTATGTGCCCTGTATGTGTTCCCTGTGTGATGCCTAACTGTCTCACTGAGGCTCTGCTAACCAGAACCTCAGTGGTTATGCTCTCGCTGCTTTCCAAATTTGTCACTAACAGGCTAGTGACTAAATTTACCAATTCACATTGGCATACTGGTACACCCATATAATTCCATAGTATATGGTACTGAGGTACCCAGGGTATTGGGGTTCCAGGAGATCCCTATGGGCTGCAGCATTTCTTTTGCCACCCATAGGGAGCTCTGACAATTCTTACACAGGCCTGCCAGTGCAGCCTGAGTGAAATAACATCCACGTTATTTCACAGCCATTTACCACTGCACTTAAGTAACTTATAAGTCACCTATATGTCTAACCTTCACCTGGTGAAGGTTGGGTGCAAAGTTACTTAGGGCCAGATGTAGCAAACGTTTTTACCCATTCTGTGTCTATGGGAAAAAGTGTTTGTACATATGGCCCTTAGTGTGTGGGCACCCTGGCACTAGCCAAGGTGCCCCCACATTGTTCAGGGCAAATTCCCCGGACTTTGTGAGTGCGGGGACACCATTAGACGCGTGCACTATACATAGGTCACTACCTATGTATAGCGTCACAATGGTAACTCCGAACATGACCGTGTAACATGTCTAAGATCATGGAATTTTCCATGATCCCCCGGGTCTCTAGCATAGTACCCGGGTACTGCCAAACTGCCTTTCCGGGGCCTCCACTGCAGCTACTGCTGCTGCCAACCCCTCAGACAGGTTTCTGCCCTCCTGGGGTCCAGGCAGCCCTAGCCCAGGAAGACAGAACAAAGGATTTCCTCTGAGAGAGGGTGTTATACCCTCTCCGTTTGGAAATAGGTGTGAAGGCTGGGGAGGAGTAGCCTCCCCCAGCCTCTGGAAATGCTTTGATGGGCACAGATGGTGCCCATCTCTGCATAAGCCAGTCTACACCGGTTCAGGGATCCCCCAGCCCTACCCTGGCGCGAAACTGGACAAAGGAAAGGGAAGTGACCACTCCCCTGACCTGCACCTCCCAGGGGAGGTGCACAGAGCTCCTCCAGTGTGTCCCAGACCTCTGCCATCTTGGAAACAGAGGTGTTGGTGGCACACTGGACTGCTCTGAGTGGCCAGTGCCAGCAGGTGATGTCAGAGGCTCCTTCTGATAGGCTCTTACCTCTCTTGGTAGCCAATTCTCCTTCCTAGGTAGCCAAACCTCCTTTTCTGGCTATTTAGGGTCTCTGCTTTGGGGAATTCTTCAGATAACGAATGCAAGAGCTTATCAGAGTTCCTCTGCATCTCCCTCTTCACCTTCTACCAAAGAATCGACCACTGACTGCTCAGGACACCTGCAAAACCTCAACAAAGTAGCCAGACGACTACTAGCAACCTTGTATCGCCTCATCCTGCCGGCTTTCTCGACTGTTTCCAGGTGGTGTATGCTCTGGGGGTAGCCTGCCTTCACCCTGCACCAGAAGCTTCGAAGAAATCTCCCATGGGTTGACGGAATCTTCCCCCTGCTAACACAGGCACCAAAAGACTGCAACACTGGTCCTCTGGGTCCCCTCTCATCCTGACGAGCGTGGTCCCTGGAACTCAGCAACTCTGTCCAAGTGACTCCCACAGTCCAGTGACTCTTCAGTTCAATTTTGGTGGAGGTAAGTCCTTGCCTCCCCATGCTAGACTGCATTGCTGGGTTCCACGTGATTTGCAGCTGCTCCGGCTCCTGTGCACTCTTCCAGGATTTTCTTTGTGCACAGCTGAGCCTGGGTCCCTGACACTCCTTCCTGCAGTGCACAACCTTCTGAGTTGTCCTCTGGCATTGCGGGACTCCCTTTTGTGACTTTGCGTGGACTCCGGTTCACTTTCCTTCCAAGTGCCTGTTCAGGTACTTTTGTGTGTGCTGCCTGCTTTTGTGAGGGCTCCCTGAGTTGCTGGGTGCCCCTTCTGTCTCCTCCTCCAAGTGGCGACATCCTGGTCCCTCCAGGGCCACAGCAGCACCCAAAAACCTCTACCACGACCCTTGCAGCTAGCAAGGCTTGCTTGCGGTCTTTCTGCGTGGGAACACCTCTGCAAGCTTCATCGCGACGTGGGACATCCGTCTTCCAAAGGAGAAGTCCCTAGCTCTCTTCTTCCTTGCAGAACTCCTAGCTTCTTCCATCCGGTGGCAGCTTCCTTGCACCCTCAGCTGGCATTTCCTGGGATCCTGCCCACTGTCGACACTGTTGCAACTATTGGACTTGGTCCCCTTGTCTTACAGGTACTCAGGTCTGGAAATCCACTGTTGTTGCATTGCTGATGTTTGTTCTTCCTGCAGAATCCCCCTATCACGACTTCCGTGCTCTCTGGGGGTAGTAGGTGCACTTTACACCTACCTTTCAGGGTCTTGAGTTGGGATATTTTTCTAACCCTCACTGTTTTCTTTCAGTCCCAGAGACCCTCTACAAGCTCACATAGGTTTGGGGTCCATTTGTGGTTCGCATTTCACTTTTGGAGTATATGGTTTGTGTTGCCCCTATACCTATGTGCTCCTATTGCAATCTATTGTAATTCTACGCTGTTTGCATTACTTTTCTTGCTATTACTTACCTAATTTTGGTTTGTGTACATATATCTTGTGTATATAACTTATCCTCATACTGAGGGTACTCACTGAGATACTTTTGGCATATTGTCATAAAAATAAAGTACCTTTATTTTTAGTAACTCTGTGTATTGTGTTTTCTTATGATATTGTGCATATGACACCAGTGGTATAGTAGGAGCTTTACATGTCTCCTAGTTCAGCCTAAGCTTTGCCATAGCTACCTTCTATCAGCCTAAGCTGCTAGAAACACCTCTTCTCCATTGATAAGGGATAACTGGACCTGGCACAAGGTGTAAGTACCTCTGGTACCCACTACAAGCCAGGCCAGCCTCCTACAAGATGGGCTTGCCATTGGTGTCCCTTTAGCACACCAGTGGCGTGCCAGCTGCTTGCGTCCTCTGCGCAACTACTACCCTGCTGTGATTTTAATGTATCCAAATGCAACCACTAGAGTGTCGACCTGCAAGCTCACTCTATGGTTGTTTGTCCACGTAGACTTTCTAAACAAAAAAAGGTCAGTGCGGTTTTCCAATCCCCCAACCCGTGAGATTGGATTAGAATTCAATGCGTTTCCCCCCAGACAAAAATATCAAATTTAAAATTCCCCCAAAATTTAAAATAAAATTTTGAAAAGCATGAGCGTAAAAACGGCTGTAGAATCAGCTTTTCACTTCTGTGTTTGGTGCGGCCTTTACCTTATACTTAGAAATAATTACTCAAAGGTTGTTGGGTTGTTTCTGAGAATGAAAGAACAATGGCCCTGTGGATACAATTGTATTTCTGTACATGTGGGCCGATTTTAACTTATTGGCCTAAGTTGGCTATGTCTATCATGGTGAATCCATTGTTCTTATGAGAAGGTGCATATTTTTGTCTGGTCACTCCCATTTTTTGTGAACCAATGATGCTGGTTTATTAACTCAAGGTTTAACCTTGGAGCTTTTTTGCTCTTCTGCCCAGTCATCTGTACATGTTTTTTTACCCCTAAGGCATGGCATAATTGGTTAGCGCCTCATTGGCATATTTAACTTTCCAATAAGGCCATAGACTGTGCCAATGCTGGGAAAGTTAAATGTCATCTGCAGCCTATAGCATTGATTATACTAGTCACGAGGCTGGCCAGTAAAATAGGACTTCAGTCTTACATGTGTACCCTGAATAATGCAGCTTTTTACTCTGCTTGTAGACCTGTTGAATTAACCGTTTGTGACTGCAAAGAGCCTTACTTTCGAGTGTCTGCTACCTAAAAGGTATTTTCACTACATAGTTGTAGCATTTTTTTAATGAGAAAAGCTGCGAGTAAAGAGCAATTAAAATGCTACTTTTGTAAATTCGGTTTAGGAAAGCTACAGCTTTCATTCAACCAAGTGTTCTACAATTTATTAAAAATTCTAATCAGTGGTGAATTTGTTGAGTTGTCACAACCAATGCAAGCCTTCACTTTGATTCAATGCCTCAAGTTGACGTTGTGCCTTTCAGACTATTCTATCAGTCAAACCTCTCATTTGCTGCATCTGAAGTCTCCCTTCTTTCTAATTTTCACCATCAGCATTACAGTCCACCTCTTTAAAGCAAGATATCCACCTGGGACTCATGTTAATGAAAGGATCTCGCGCTTTTAACAATTAAAATGGTAATATACCAATAGAGGAATGTTGAGATATTTTATAAACAGTGATACACACCTGCAACTCCTCTTTAAAATCCAAAACCTTAGCAATTGGATACTCTCCTTAAATGTCTTGTTCAAAACTAAAACTACATCTATCACCTTCAAGTATGTGTCTGTTACAATAGTTGTTTCCTCACCCAGCACAAACACCTGTAAACATGGTGCACCATTCAATTCCTGCATCAGTAAGTCAAACTCATCCTGACAGACCTGGATTCCACTGAAATTAAATCTTTTTTCTCAGCAATCTTCTCAAATCAGATGCATAACGTTATGAATTTTACATAATTTTGAATCATTCACAAAAAATGGACGAGCTCTACTTTTTCTTATTTTATCTCTTGGAGTGTGTCTACTTATTCGTTTATTGGTGCCACGCCCACATCAGTATCACTTTTAATTTAAAACCATTCTTCATGATCCTTCCCAACATCAATCTCTTTTTTTGTTATAATTATTTTATTATCATTTCGAGGACAGCAATAGAGTATCAAATATGTCGATCAAGGGTACAGAAAAGGGCAAGAAGGGCAGTAAGACGATGCACAATTACAATCACAGGACAGCTAGCATGGGGATATAGGCACACCGACTGTCAGTCATCAACAGGACATGGGTGGGTGAGAAGAGAATGGGATGTCAACAGGGGAGAGAAGGAGGGGAAGGAAGGAGAAGAATGACATGAGAAAAGGGAAAGAGAGGGAGCCGGGGGGCTAACTGAGACAAGTGTTACATTCGAGTGGTGGGAAAAGGGTGGGGGGAGAAGGAGAGGGAGAAAGGATCCGTGGGAGAGAGAGAGTAGGGGGCTAGTGGAGGAGAGGAGTCACAGAGTCATCAGATCAGCATATTTGGTCATCTAGATACAGCTGGACAGGTATCACTGTGCTACATCAGAGTCCTCCCAGAGGAAAGGGAACCAAATAGGAAGAAACATGTCTGCTTTGGCCATTAGGTTATAAATGATTCTCTTGTTAGAGACAGTCTTGTACATGTCCGTAAGCCGCTCCTGAATTGTTGGTAACAGCAGGGAGTGCCAGTGGTGTAGGATGCAAATTTTGCAGCTGACAGGACAGGAAAGAGATCTGCCAAACTGTGCAGGAGGATCAGTGGGCCCAACAGCAGTGTGGGTACATCCATAGATTCCCTCAGCGCAGTCCCCACTTCGGTTCGGAAGGAATGGATTTTGGGGCATTCCAATAATAGATGGACAAAATCATAGGGCACATAGTTGCACCTCTAGCAAGAGGAATGGGGCAACGGACCTGCATATCAGAGCTGCACCAGCATCTAGTGCCATCCACAGAGGTTCTTGAGAAGGATGAACTTTATTTAGCCTTCTTGCACATCCCACCTAGGTTCTCCAGAAGGTCCCACCAGTCAGCTTCATCATACTTAACCTGGAGAAGGCCTGACAGGTTACCGTTAGGCTTGCCACCTGCAGCTGAGAGTAAAAGTGGTAAATCAAGAGGCTATACAGTCCAGGCATCACACCTGTAAACCTCCCCTGGTGTTAAAGTATGTGAGCATCAGGGGGGAGAGATCCAAACTGCTGATAAGGCAATGATGCAGTTGTGTTTAGTTTCATTGTTGGGAAAGAGCCAGGCCAAATTCTTCCTGCAGGCTCACGAAGGGCTTAAGCTAACCCTAACTATGTGTGGATCCCTGCAGCTCGCCAGGGGCCTCATTTAAGCATGGCATTGCCAATGCACGTGCCATGCTTACTCCAAATGGGTGCTTTGTCATGGATATATGCGTCCACCTTGAGGAGCTTATAAGCCTGGCCCATACTTTCTGTATGTCTGAAGGCCCTCTCCATGTCGAGTGACAGAGCCAAGACCTTCACTGGTAGGTCCATCGCTAACCAACAACATGGGACAGTGTTCATAGATGGCTGCATGAGTAGCGGCCGGGATTAACCCCACTTGCATAGGGTGGACAAGCAAGGGTAAGACCCGTTTAAGGCAGGAGTCTAAGATACTGGACAGTATCTTGACATCCCAGCTGGTAATAGCGCAATAGCTACTACAAAGAAGGGGATCCTTTTCCGGTTTGGGGAAGAGCAAACTCAGGGTATTGCTGGAGGGGAGTCCCAGAGATCATGATCTATCTGTTTCTGCAAAGAACTTGTGGAAGATGTGTACCACCTCACGTTTGGTCCATCTGTAAAACTCAGCCAGGAAGCCGTTCTCGCCTGGGGTTTTATGGTAGGGTAGATTAGATATGGCTTGTACAATCTCCTCTTTAGTGATGGTGCCTGAAGCAAGTCCCTGCCCTTGTCCACCAGGCGGGCACACAGGTGGCATCTAGAGAAGGCCCGGGCCACTTCTGGGGAGTAGAGGACCCTGTAATGGGAGGCAAACTTGTCTGCAATGTTTCTGCAACTTGGTAACCAGGTTGTCAGTCACTGCGGTGATGGTGTGGATAGCCAACCCTGCTTCCCTTTACCTCATTTGTGCCACCAGGAGTTAGGCTGCTTTCTCCTCCTGCTCATAATGGCTGTACCTCACTTTCTGGATCAGTATCAATGGGCCCTGGATAGGCCACATGCCTCCAGGAACCAAGGGGCCACCTCTGATGGTTTGTCTCCCCTCTCTCGCAGGGTGCTGTATGAGGGAGGTGGGTTGTAAGAGATCAACCTTCGTACCCAGTCTCCTAGACCAGCTGCAGGGAGAGCTGGTTCAGGATCAGGTGGTAAACAGCAGGCCAGCCTGCTCCGCCACTCAGTAGGCAGCTGGTCTTGTAGTAAGCCCGATGCCACGATGAGCCCTCAGTTGTCAGGCAACGGCACTCCACACTAACTCTTGGGTGCAGAATACCACAAGCCAGATTCACTGTCACACCATAGGCTTCCACATGATGGCAGGGATCCCCACCGGTATTATGGCAGTCTGAGATCACCAGATGGGAATGCTTCACTCCCTGAGGCCTCCCAGCACAGCGGAGCTTCAAAATCAGGCAGCTATCACTGTCGGCAGCCAGACTCTGTTCCAACACCAATCTCACTTATTTATTGTGCTCTTCAATGGTGATAACGTAAACGAAAAAAAGGTAATACTGATACCACATAACTATTTACAACATGTTTGAAAAGTAAAGACATAACCTGAAAAACGGAGGATGATAAAAGTAATCCAAAAGGCAACACGTTTTGTAAAATATCTTGCCCAGGCCAATTTCATCACAGTCTCATCTACATCAGCAAAGGAAACCTATCAACTATAACTTTATTCAAAGTAAATGTACTCAGAGCTGAATTTCTCCAATATCCTTCTTGGCTATCAATATTAAGGTCAACCACTCAGTAGTCTCTACTGTCTCTGTCACACTCATTTTTCACATTCCATTTCATGGTGTATTTCCTTGTATACTGAAAGGAATATGCCTAATTTTTAAAACCATACGCAGCACCCTATTTCATGGTCTTAACAGTTCATTTCTGAACACTTCTTAATTTAATTCTCAAAATTCACTCTGCATTCCTCTATTTCTTGACGTTCCTCATGTGGGATTTACATTTGAATTTAGGGTCACTCCTAATAATCTTTGATGAGACCACCATATGATGTCATCACCATTGTTTGATACATAGACTTTCCCACACATACCTTTCTTTTTGTCCAATCAAGCATTGAAATATCACAACATTTGAATGGGAATTCACCATAAAGACCTGGATTAATACCCATTCAACCCATTTTTATTTTTTTCATAAAACTATTCACAAACGTTATTTCAAAACAATAGTGTAAACATAAACTAAATTTCATACTGATCCCACTCCATCCATTTCAATGGTTCAGGTTGGGTGGTCACGTCTAACCCCCTCAACTTTCACCTCCTTGAGAAGTGTTGGGGTATTAGTTAAAGAGGTGAGTGCTCGCCTCAGAAAATCACAACCCTTGTCAGGGTAAACCCTTAAATTTACTAAATTAGTTTCAGCTCACCTCCCTGTGAGCTGTGAAACTGAGAAGACATGTGTAACTCAGAGGTAATGTGTAAAGTATTTTTGCAATATCCAAAGAGCAATGAAGTGTTAATAAATACAATGACACCAGAAAAAATAATAATAATGGGTACTGGAGTTATGAACTTTTAAAGTTTAATGTGCAAAATAGCAACAAAAGGTATTAAGCCCCAACTGTAGTCATCTAGTTGTGTTTGACCAGTACTTAAGTGCAAATGAATGTTGACCGTCAGGATGCGCAGGAAGGATGCAGAAAGCAGGTGTGATCCAGTTTAAAAGTTTACTTATGGACGTAGGACCTAATTAAGAGATTGGTGGACTAATTACTCTGTCACTAATAGGACAGTTTCACATCCTCGGTTTCAGGATTTGTTAGACGGAGCAGAATTTGATACCTGTCAAGGGTCCAGGACCTTGGGAACAACACTTAGTGGTCAAATTCATTGAAGCAGAGGTTAACAGCTGGATGCAGGGCCTCTTGGAGCTTACTGTTTCCCTGTTGCCCAAACAGGATGACAGCCTTATGACCCTTGAAGTCCATATTTGTGTCCTGTGTCCTTCTCTAACCAATTGGGTAACCATTACAGGGACAGCCCCATCCTTTTTTCAGTGCTTCCTGTGTGCCCTACTGCAAACAATCCCACATTGCTCCTCTGTGTTCGAAACCAATGTAGCAGAACCTTTATTCCCCTGTGCAGCGCTCCTTACCCACCCTTGAGATGTAGCCAGGCATATAAGCACCCTTCCTCTGTGGTCTGGATTCAGTTCTTCTCCCGCTGGTGCCTAACTGGCTAGGGAACATAGAAAGAGGCAGGCTCCAGTGTTTATCACATCTGCCTGTGAGAAGATAGGCCTCTTTAAACTTAATTCAATTCTTGTGCATGGCCTTGATTGTCAGTGTGTTATAGAACCAGAACAATCTCTCACGACTCAGGCCTATGAATCAGCTCTGGGTATAGGTTCACACCTCATCAAATAAGCTGTACAGCTCCTTGGTGGCAGTTTGAAGCTCTTGGAAATGTAATTCTAGACATTTTAGGATGGTAAGAGGCAACTTTCTAAAAGTTCCTGTTCTAAAATAGTTATTACTACTGTGACTTCATCAATGAACTAGGCATTTAATGAATATTTGGAAAAAGTCTAAAAGTTACCTCTGTTGCTGTTTCCTAGGAGGAATAGGAGGAAATAACAGTACTTAATGTAATATTGTATACCATTGATTTCCTAAACAACAGCCAACCCTACACAGTGAAATAGCCTTTTCTATTTTTTAAATGACATGTGTAACACTAAGAGTGTTAATCCGTCCCAAAAGTGACGGTAAAGTGACGGATATACCACCAGCCGTATTACGAGTTCCATAGGATATAATGGACTCGTAATACGGCTGGTGGTAAATCCGTCACTTTTCCGTCACTTTTGGGACGGATTACCACCTCCTCCAAAGTTAGAATAACCCCCTAAATGTCTACATGTCCTGTTTTTACATACAATGTAACCTGATAAAGGGGCAGTAAGGCCTAATTATGGGTGACTTAAATTAATTAAAAGGATAGTTCAAACCTGTTAAAAGGGGTTAATGTCAAAAGTCAACTCTGCAGGTAAAACCTGCACAACTGTGCTACAAATGGCAAGCCTGCAGTCATGTTTGCCCTGTCACTGCAGTAGGTGGCGCAATGGGGGTTGGAGACCACTAATGGCATTTAACTTACCAGTCCTGGGTAAAGTCTGTATCATATAGTAGCGACTAATATGTCAGTTAAAGATGCCAATTAGAAGTATGTCAGCATGTTGCAAAGGGAAGCGCAGCACTTCAATAATGGTTAGCCGGGCTACAGTTCACAGAGTTCTACAGCAGCAAAATAGGGTTTAGCAAAACTTGTAGAAATTACCATTATTTACTACACCCATTACATGTCACATGGTGTGGTGGGGAGTGGCTGCCTTTATCTTTATGCCCATCACAACCACAGCAAAAACATTCTCCACTGAACTCTTTCACATACCTGTTTTAAAGTTTAAGGTTTAGCACAAGCACTAAACCTTGTGTTGAAAAATCATGCACAATCATGCCTCCTTTGTCAATGATCAACCCATTTACAGATTTAACATGTACGCTATCCTTTTTGCTACTGCAATCACCTTTTCCAATGGAAGCTCATTTTTTATCCATAATTCTACTCTTGCTTCCTCACCATTACATTTTATTGTAAACTGGTCTCATATCCTTTCATCAGTAGACACATTAAGGTAGCATTTAGATGACAACGTTCTTAAATGAGTTATGCATTGTTCCAGACTCGTCTTTTCTCTTAGACCTCAACCCAAAATAACTTTGCTTTAAAACTGTGCGTATGCGAGTCCAGCATTTGTACACACATCTCATTCACATGTAAAGTTCTCATTTCCTCCTGATCTCATTTTGGCAAGTTCTATAACAGCCCCTCTCCCTCAAAACAATGTAATAGCAAAGAGGTCTTTCTATCTGCATTCATTTTGTTGCTGCACAACCTTGTATAGTTTGTGAATACTTTCTCCCATTTCGCCCCACGGATGTTTGGCTCTCCCAGGCAAGGTAAGATATGGCAATGGAGTGACATTTTCCAACTTTTTCTTTTGCAATAATTTTAAATGAGTATATTAATCAACAACAAGCAATGAGGCACTTAGATTAGTAATAACAAATGCTTTACTACTGATTTTCCTGGTAGAGACTTAAGTCAGTGCTGAATATATGCCTAACACCACCTTATCACCCACTAAATGCAGGTACAGACAATACCAAAAGGAAAAGGTTTTCCCATCACTGTACACATTCTAAGAAAACAATCTTTTCTTTACTTCATATTGTTAATTTTCATACATGATTTAAACCGCAAGCAAAAAGATACTAATACCTGTACATGACTGAACATGCTTCAATCATGAAAGAACGTGTGCCTTCTCTGCTTTTGAAATAAGGTGCAAAAGTTTACATGCACATTCTCTATTACAGCATCAGGGTGGCAGTCACCTCCTTGTGTGTGACATTGTTGACAAACCTGTATCAAGCTTGCCTGACTTTGCAATCGTCACCTTATGCAACATGCTAGGAGTTTACAGCTGCATGGAATTTGCGGCTCTCTTGTCTGATTACCTAGAATATACCAGATAATGTCACAGAGGAAGGCTCTCCACCTGCCTCTGCTTACTCTTTTGTCACTGTGCTACACAATTATCACTCTCTGCTTCAGGTCACTGTTGTCTCCATTGCTAACTTCCCCCAACACTTTTCCAGAAGTCAAGTTGAAGTGCAATGTCACTCTTGTACAAAGTGGTGGACTCCGGTATTAGTCCATACAACAAGCAGGTAATGGGTCAGAGCAGTTTATTTCAGCACTGCAGCCTCCAATCTCCCAGCTCCAACTGGTACAAGCTTGAATCCAGTGTTGAAATCACATGGTCCACAATGCATACGTTCAAGAATGAGTTTTAATAAATGTAGCACAGTACTCGTCCATGCAGATAAAAACCAATATCCAAGCTGTACATTCTAGAATACTATAATAATATTAACAGTCTAGAACTACAGTTTTTTAAAGGAAAACATGTATGCATTATATGGAAATGAACAATATAAATAACATATTTCCGTCTTGTACAACAAAAGACAAAACCAAAATAAAGTTAAAGACAACAAAAAAATATAAGCAAAAAATCCCAAACAGGGTGGAAAACTACACAAAGTTCCCAAACTTGGTGGAAAGACATCTCACATGACCATCAACTTTCACTCATGAGGCTATTGAATCATCATTTGTTGTGACCATAGAACTCCTGTCCTCATCTGCCACCCTTTGGTCTCTTTCAGAACTTGAGGCATTTCCTTAATTCACCAATAACTTTCCTTTATTCATCAAAAACTGGCAAGGCCTAGTCCAATCTGTGCTTTTTTACATAAGCCAACTGCTTGAACTTTTTGAAGGATTGCAATTTAATAATGTCAATAACTCCATCTCCATAGTCATGCAATAGGGTGCCCAAATATGCATCCTAAAAGTAGAGGCCTCAAAGCAGCTAGCTTTGTGACAGTGTTAATATCAAGGTTCAATGTTAGTGGCACCAACAATGTTCCCTTCCGTAAACCAGTTAGGTCTCTAATAAAGTTGTTTTCAATAGTACCCAAGGAACCCAAATTATAATAGCCACATAATTCAGCACCATATAGTTGTGCACCCTTGCTTGCTACTTTTGAATTTCCATTGCTGGAAGCATTGGGAACCAAGAAGCCTTCTTTGTAAACCTGAAAATTGCCCCTGCTCTGTGGTTTATCAAATGTGAACTTTTATGAATCTGTTTGGCCAAAGAACCAGAATCAGCCAGTCATATCCCTAAATGGTCAAACTCCATGCCTGTTTCCAATAGTTCCCTACCTAAATGTACAGTGCCCTTCACCCTTTCTCTTCCTAGAATAGGGCATCTATTTAGTTTTAGAGGCATTGATTTCAAGACCATATTCAGAGCAAAACAGATTAAAATTATCCACAAGATTTTGAAGACTCGCCTTGGTTTTAGCCAATAAGAGGGTGTCATCAGCAAAAAGAGAGACAAAACTTTCTATCATGCAAGGATTAGGGGAGTCATTCACACAATTGGTCAGACACTTGACACAATTGTTAATGTAGAGAAAAAAAGAATAGATGCGAGTGCACAGCCCTGGTGCATGCCCTTGTTAATAGAAATTGCCTTTTATACCAAACCATAGCAAAGTTCCCCTTGTGAAGACGCATAATGATGTTTAAATAATTACAGAGGAATCCAAATCCCAGTGTAGGACCTCCCATAGTCTCTTCCTTGATACCAGGTCAAAGGCAGTGCAGAAGTCAATAAATGCCACAATGAGTTCTCCCATTTTAATGACTTCAGTCTTGCATGTATCCAGAAGTTAGTGGAAGACCTGGTCAATTGAGCTGGTTTTTGGTCTGAAACTTGCCTCCAGGTTGGACAAGATATGGTTTTCCCTGATCCAGTCCAGAAGCTGCTCTCAAAAAACTTTTGGACGTTATCCAAAAGGCTAATTGAGCGGTACTTTTAGTGGTTACTTGGACTTCCCTTCTTGAAATAGGGACAATCTCTGCCTCTTTCCATTTAGACAGTATTGCTACCCTTGCTGAAATTGTATTTGTCACAGAGTTAATATAAGGGACCCAAATTGAAGCCAAATTTGAATAAGTCTGTTGGGACTTGTCTAATACAGGGGCTTTCCTTTGTTTCAATTAAGCTATCACAAAAACGGTCTCTGATAGGGAAAAGACTACTGCAGTAAAGGGCCAATTCTATATAGGGACATCCAGAGAACAGGTAGAGATCAGATATATTTTATATGCACAAGAGTAGAAATTCCCAAAATAGGCAGCCCACTCACAGGGTAGTATAAACAACTTGGCTGGCTTCCTAGAATTCCCACCACTTACTCTTATTAGTCACCAAAATGTATTTAAACCATTACTAGACAAGGCTTCTAATAGATCAGACTAGTTGCTGCACTCTCATCTGACTTTTTCTTGCTTTATTTCAAGTTGATAATGTGCTCAGCATGCCCTTTTCTCCTGGCTAACTCATTTTCTGATTGCTCAAAGGAGACTGTCCTACAGGACTGATTAAACCACCCATTCATGTTGCCTTTTGCCGAGGGCTTCGTGGACTCTGTAAGAAAAAAATCTTTGTGCCTATCAAAAAATCTAATATGCTTGGCTGCAATCATTTTAGTTTTTCCCAAGTTGTGAAGTATAAACTCCTTGTGTGATGCTAGGACTACGTGCATGCTTAAAAGAGTGTTAGGAGAAGAACACACCACCTCCCACTTCACATTTCTACAGTTGTTTGTGACCTCCAGCTGTTGATCATACATCTTAGAGGTGGGAGATGAAACAAGTGAACACTAAGGTATTATGATCACTGTCATCCAGCTCCAGCACTGTCATATCTTCTTTCTGCCTCCACCACCTAAAATCTAAGATGATATAGTTGATAAAGCTGGCATATGCCACTTTCCTGAATGTAGGAGCACACGTGACATCAGAGGACGAGTGGCCATTACAGGCTCATAGTCCATGGTCTACAGTAAGATCTACCACTTGAAAGGCATCCCTTGTAGAATTTCTTTTCACTGAAGAAGTTAGTTCCATAATTCCCCACATTTAGTTCTCATAAGACAGGTTCCTAGGTTCACATGTAAGATTCAGTCACTTGGCACAACAACATAATGGAACCTTAGATGGCAGCCCAAAATCTCATCCAGCAGATGGAGCGTGGGTGATTCTTGCTGCTTCCTGAGGTTCCAGTTACATATGTTAATTTACAAGAGAGACTATGGGGGTCATTCTGACCCCCGCGGGCGGCGGGCGCCGCCCGCCTGGAGGGAGCCGCCATATCGCGGAGGCCGTTCTGGCTTTCCCGCTGGGCTGGCGGGCGACCGCCAGAAGGCCGCCCGCCAGCCCAGCGGGAAACCCCTCCCCACGAGGAAGCCGGCTCCGAATGGAGCAGGCAGAGTGGGTATGTGCGACGGGTGCAGTGGCATCCGTCGCGTATTTCAGTGTCTGCAAAGCAGACACTGAAATACAAAGTGGGGCCCTCTTACAGGGGCCCCTGCAGTGCCCATGCAATTGGCATGGGCACTGCAGGGGCCCCCAGGGGCCTCACCGCCATCCTGTTCCTGGCGGTCGGAGCCGCCAGGAACAGGATGGCGGTGAGGGGGTCGGAATCCCCCATGGCGGCGCAGCTAGCTGCGCCGCCATGGGGGATTCCCAGGGCAGCGGAAAACCGGCGGGAGACCGCCGGTTTTCCTGGTCTGACCGCGGCCAAACCGCTGTGGTCAGAATGCCCTGCGGGGCAACGCCAGCCTGTTGGCGGTGCTCCCGCATCGGGGTCGGAATGACCCCCATAATGTCATAGCCCAATTCCTCGGGATCTGTACGTCCCTAATCAAGGGCCCACCTCCCGGCAACACCAACTCAGATGTCGTCATAGCACTGATGACTGAAGTGGCCAGGCGGGGGGAAGGGAGAATTAGGAAGGGAACAGCTAGGAGGGAGATCTGAAAAGGAATATTGTTATTTGCAAAGAAAACAAATTTCAATAATAATTATATATATATAAAACGTCCTCCAGAGGAACACTCTTGCTCGTTTTAGTATTAACAATTTAACAGCAATAAATCAACATTTCCTAGAGATGGAAAGTAATCCAAATAATGGCACTCCAGACCAAAACCATTATTGTGAATTAAAATCACCAAACATTGTTGTCAAGAGCGTATGCCAGAAACTCAAAATGAATAATGCAATTCTTCCTTTAGCGGAAACCAAATTAGCAACTTAGCCACAAAATAACATTAGTTTTTTCTTTTAGAAAGTAATTCACAATCTTCTTACTGTGCAAAAGAACGTTCAAATAAACATTCAACAATGGCATGTAATTTCTCCTAAAAGTACACAAATAAACGCACTCTCAAACTTCTGAGTCCGATAATTAATGGTTAACCTCACAACCTTACAATGAAAATTATCGCCAAGTAATTGCAGCAGAATAATAATGAAACAAAGTTAGAGTAGCCTCGATACTTATTATCTTCAATGAAACCGCTAATCTCAGGAATCAGAGGAGAAGCGGAAATTAAGTATTAACAAGCCGCTCGTCTCCGAAGATCAAAGGAGAAGCGGAAACAAATTATCTCTAGTCAACAAAGAACTTGGAAAGGCCGGCGGGGGGAAGCCCCGTCGGAACGAGTTAGTCCAACTCACTAAAACAGGAATCCTTGGTTCAGGCAGAAGAGGAAAACCTGCGATGATCTTACCCACAGGAAGGTTCCAAAATAGTAAGCACTGGAACCTCGGTGTGGCTGGTATTTATAGAGCAGCCACACCCTAGAAATGGCTACCGCTGGAGGCTTCTGGGAATTGAAGTCTCAGTAAATGAGAGCGCTTTAGAATGGGGGCAATGCAGCCACCATCGAGTACTGCCTCCAGGCAGATGAGACTTACCACATAGATGGCGAGAAGAGCGTGATCTGTGGTAAGAGATGGCACCACATAAGCGTACCTTTTTCAGGAGATCTTCATGGGGGGCATAGCTGGAACCGCACCAAATTGTGCGACCGCGTTTGGGACTGCGCTAGTCCCAAATCCTGACACATAACTATGGATATCTGGTTTTGAGTTCTACTAATGAACAGGAGAGTAGGGTCCTCGCATTGACAAGCAGCCTGCCTGATGGACGCCTGGCTGCTGACTGCATTACTGGAATAGTGAAGCTCTTAAAACCACTTCTGAATACATGCTCAATCATCCAAGTTTCCTAGAAGAGGCAGATCGCATGGTTGTCAAAGAATTGGCCCCATGCAGCATTGTCAAGCTTTGACTTAATTCCTGAGATGTTCCAGGCAACAATAGCTATGGAGTTAGACAACAGGTTGGTAGGAGTAGTACAGATACCAAGAACGGGCAGTAGTTGCTGACCATGAGTCATAGGTAGAACAGCGACTGGACGGTGGTGACTGGTAATTGTACAGTTTTGGCCACAGATCTAACAAGACAGTCAGGATGTACAAGGGGTCACAATCTATTGGGGGGTAAGGGAGGATTTGGAGAAGCTAATTTTAAAGATCCCAAGTTTGGAGTGTCTATTCCATGAATGGGGAGGAACAAAATAACTGCAGAACTATCATCTGTATAAAGTCTGTCTACCTCTGTAAGGATAGAGAGAGACTCTCTTTGAGCAGAAAGAGCCAGGTGGTGTTTAACTCCATCGCTACTAGAGGTTGGTGGCCTGGGTAAATAAGTTTGGGACACAAGCCTTGGTGCAGGTGGTGATAAAAGAAGCCCAATAGGAGAAGGGAAACATCAGGGCATAATACACCATAAGAGTGGCAGCTAACCATCAGTTTCTGCACAATAACAGGAGACCTGAAGCTGATAATCAAGCAATCCTCAGGAAGACTTTTAACCAGGGAACCAACCCATCTCGCTTTTTGAACCATCAAAAAACTGGCCATGTCTTAGCATGGTAAATGGGGAAAGGTATGAAAAAAGTGGAGGGACCTATTCTTGGTCTGGGCAAATTACTCCACCATTTCAACAGGCATACAAGGCACATTTGTTAGCACAAGCACATAAGGACATGCCTCAGGAGGAAAGTCAATAGAGTTAGATTAATGAGAGGCATAGCTCCCACAGCCCCAAGTTGCCCAGCTGGCCCACACTTATCTTCTCGCTTGTCGCCTCCCAGATAAACCTGTTCATTTTCCAGTGACTCAATACTGGCTGTGGTGGATCGCTGCATGGCTAAATCCATAGCAAGGGAAGGGATGGTGGGAATAGTGGCCACAGGGTGATAGATATCAAGAGACGCCATGGTTGGCAGCGTACCTAGTAAAGCTGAGTTTAGCTTACATAATTCTCCTTCAATTAAACTCAACTGTTCATAAACTGGGTTCCGTTTAGCTTCTTGGGTGTCAAGAACTTTGTCATATAAAACCCCCTCAAAGTCCTCAATTTTTTCCTCATCATAGCCTGCATAGTCCCTACGCAAGGTTTTGGAGGTTGTGCGTGGTCAATTGGATTTCCCACATGCTTATGTTCTCTTTCCTTTCCCTGTTGGGTCATTGAGGGTGGAACGTAGCAATTTAATTTGTGGCTCCAAGGGCAAAAAGGATACTTTAGAAGAACTGAGATAGTGGCTGGTCCTGGGGCGATTATGCTGGCAGCAGCTCTATGTCAGTATCTGTTAGCAAATGTGAGGCAGGAAGCATGGAGAGGGTGATGGTAAGATGGCATTCAGCCAGTTCGATTTCCTTATTTAGAACAACTACAGTATGCTGGAGAAATCCATCCAGAAAATGCTGCATTGGGGTTTTGCCGAATTTACAGGAGGTTTGCACTTTCCATTTAAAAACTGAACAAGTCCCAAAAAGAGGTGGAAAAACTGACAGTACTTGTTTGAATCCAGATGCAGAGGGAGACCCCAGCCACCTCCAGGCAATGATGGGAGAAGACGAGCCCACTCCTGGCCCGATCATTGTAGGAGGCTGGCCTGATTTGTAGTGGGTACCTTGGGTACTTACACCTTATACCAGGTCCAGTTATCCCTTATTAGTGAAATGTGGTAGTGTTCTAGCAGGTTAGGCTGATAGAGGTAGCTATAGCAGAGCAGCTTAGGCTGGACTAGGAAACATGCAAAGCTCCTGCAAT
Source organism: Pleurodeles waltl (assembly GCF_031143425.1). Lineage (NCBI taxonomy): Eukaryota > Metazoa > Chordata > Amphibia > Caudata > Salamandridae > Pleurodeles > Pleurodeles waltl. The sequence continues at coordinate 294,259,854 of NC_090445.1, read as the reverse complement.
ACCACTTATAGATACACAGTACTTATACACAAGTAAAGACAATACTCAGTGTTACCAAAAATAAAGGTCGTTTATTTGGGTGACGCAAGGCCAAAAATATCTTAGAGGCAGTACTCCTTCTGGAGGTAAATATTATACACAATATATACACTAGACACCAAAATAAGGTAAGTAATTAGACATAGGATAGTGCAAACAATAGGAAATGCTGTAGAATGCAATAGGAGAAAATAGGTCTAGGGGCAACACAAACCATATACTAAGAAAGTGGAATGCGAATCACAAATTCCCCCCTAGACAAGTGTAGTGTGTAGAGAATCGCTGGGAGAGTAAGAAAACCACAAAGGTGAGTAAAATACCCCACCCCAGAGCCCTGGAAAGTAGGAGTAAGGCACTGCAAGTTTCCTTAAGACACACTACAAGTAGTGATTAGAGTTATTGCAAGAACCAAGCAAGACTGCAAACAACAAATGGTGGATTCCTGGACCTGAAGACCTGCAAAGAGAGGAGACCAAGCCCAGAAGTCGGAGAAGCTTCAAGGAAGGACAGGAGCCCCTGCCAACACAGAAGAGGGTGCAAAAGAAGAGTACCCGGTTGGACGAAGACTGCAGAAATGCACCAAAGGAAGATGGCTGCAGGTTCCTGCATGATGCAATGGATGTCCCACGTGGAGATGTTGGATGCAGGAGAGATTCGGTGCTGGATTCATCCATCAAGCCTTAGTTCAAGCAAAGTTGCAGATTGTGTCAGTGGCGCTGCCTGGACCAAGAGGGACCTAGGGGCCTCAACTCAGACTGAGGAGGCAGAGGGGGCTCCCAACACTGGAGGGAACCCACAAATGACCAGGCAGCAACCACAGAGGACCCAGGACATGGGGACAAAGAAGGTGCAAACTGTGGTTGCCGCAGCACTACAAAAGATGGTCCCATGCCGTCTGAGAACAACTCAGCGAGTTGAGCATCGCAGGATAGAGTGCTGGGGACCTGGGCCAGGCTGTGCATGAAGGATTCTTCCAAATAGTGCACCGAGGCCTCAGGAGGTGAAGATGACACGGTGCACAGGGGTACTGTCACAAACAGGGAAGGCAAGCTCTTACCTCCTCCAAATTTGGACAGCAGGACCTTAGGACAGTCTGTGTCGAAGGGGTCCACAACCTTTTTTTCCAAGGAGCATGCTCGTCGCCAGGAGAGGAGTTCAAGAAAACCGGTCATCATCTTCTAAGGTGCCTGCAGGAGCAGGAAAGTGACTCTGTCACTCCACAGGAGATTTCTTCGGTCCTTCTGGTTCAGGGTGAAGACAGGGAGTCTCTAGAGCGTGCACACCATGGAAACTATTGCAGTTGCTGGCTGGAGCTGAAGTTGCAGAGGAAAAGTAGCCCTTCTGGATACTTTGTTGCTGTTACAGCGGTTCCTGGAGCAGTCTGCGGTCGATCCGAGGTCAGGGGATGAAGTAGTGGTTGCCGATGATTCCTGATGGAAACTTGCAAGCAGAATCTGAAGAGAAACCCACAGGAGAGACCCTAAATAGCCCTGAGCGGGGGATTGGCTACCTTATCGGGTATGGACCTATCAGGAGGGGTCTCTGATGTTACCTGCTGGTACTGGCCACTTGGAGGCTTCCAGAATGTCCCCACACCTTGGAAAACAAGATGGCTGAAGTCTGGGACACACTGTAGGAGCTCTGGGCACCGCCCCTGGGGTGGTGATGGACAGGGGAGTGGTCACTTCCCTTTTCTTTGTCCAGTTTCACGCCAGAGCAGGGACTGGGGGTCCCTGAACCAATGTGGACTGGCCTATGCAAGGAAGGCACCATCTGTGCCCTTCAAAGCATTTCCAGAGGCTGGGGGAGACTACCACTCCCCAGCCTGTAACACCTATTTCCAAAGGGAAAGGGTGTAACACCCTCCTCCCAAAGGGAATGCTTTGTTCTGTCTTCCTGTTCTGTCTTCCTGGGACTGAGCTGCTCAGACCCCAGGAGGGCAGAACCCTGTCTGTGAGGTGGCAGCAGCTGTAGCTGCAGTGCAAGCCTCAGAGAGCTAGTTTAGCAGTACTGGGGTCCATGGTGGAGCCCCCAGGATGCATGGAATTGGCTCTCCAATACCAGATTTGGAATGGGGGGGACAATTCCATGATCGTAGACACCTTACATGGCCATATTCTGAGTTACCATTGTGAAGCTACATATAGGTATTGACTATATGTAGTGCACGCGCGTAATGGCGTCCCCGCACTCACAAAGTCAGGGGAATTGGCACTGGACTGCGTTGGGGCACCTTTGCTAGTACAAGGGTGCCCTCACACTTAGTAACTTTGCACCTAGCCTTTGGTAAATGAAGGGTGAACAATTAGGTGGCAGTCCTGTGAAAGGGTTTGTCTGAGCTCCTTATGGGTGGCAAAAGAAATGCTGGAGCCCATAAGGATCTTCTGGAACCCCAAAGCCCTCTGTACCTAGGTACCATATATTAGGTATTATAAGAGGGGTCCAGTGTGCCAATTGGAATTGGTAAATGAAGTCACTAGCCTATAGTGACACATTTAGAAGCAGAGAGAGCACAAGCACTGAGGTTCTGGTTAGCAGAGCCTTAGTGACACAGTTAAGCACTACTGACAACACACACATTAGGCCACAAACTACGAGCACTGGGGTCCTGACTAGCGGGATCCCTGTGAGACATGCAAAACACACTGACATATAGGGTTTCACTATTAGCACTGGGGTCCTGGCTAGCAGGATCCCAGTGACATAGTAAAAACACACTGACACACACTCACAAACAGGCCAAAAGTGGGGGTAACCATGCTTGAAAGGGGCTACTTTCTCACAGTCATTATTTGGGCCTGCCTGTGTTCTGTGCGACTGGGAACTGTGGTGACTTCTCAAGCTCCTGCCAGGGCTGAATGCAGACAATCTCCACTCCCCCCTTGCAGGGATTTCTAGGCCTCACAGTCCTGGGCCCTGGTACACCTCATGAAAGCATCCTATGCTGAGGGGAACACTAGCAGCTTTTTAAGCCCCCGTCTGGTGTTGAATACAGATAATCTCCATGCCCCTGCAAGGATTTCTGGGCCTTAGTCCTAGGCTTCACACCTCCCGAAAGCGTCCTGCAACACGGGGAACAGTGTTGGCTTTTCAAGTGCGTTCCTGGCCAATGGTTAACCGCCAACTTTGAGTTGATGGTAAAGTACAAATGTTTTGTGACTGCTTTTCAATCACTCCTGCTTCGTATTTGGAAGGGATGCTCTAAACACGTCCCTTCCAAATACTGAATCATTATTAGATTCTAAACCCAGATAGTGTTACTGAATCACACGTTTGGTTTCATACATTAGAAAAAGCCTTTTTGTATTCGGAAACATAATGGGGTCATTTGTGACTGCAAACAGGATTCCTACATCTAGCAAAATGAGTTTCAGAAATTAAGAATAGCTATTACTTAACTGTGATTCGTGGATAATCGCATCTCGGAAATTGCTATTCCTAATGCTTGTGCATCTGGCCCTTACTTTTTTCTTGCAGCAGTCCGTGCGTATGCATCAATCTGCTTATCATCAGCAAAAAAACAATTTGCAAAATTAAAAAAGCCAGAACTATTGGCTGTTCAAATCACTGCTCTGTGTAGATGTCTACAGGAAAATACTTGACATGAAAGACTACGCTGTCGTAATGAGTAATTTAAACAGTACAGGTTAAAATGTGCCCCCATTTATCTTCAAACAGTTGCTAGTGTTAGTCGTTAATAGATACTGCTGTTATTAATAAAAATAACATCATATTTGTTAGTAGGCTGCAGTAGCAGCTCACTGATATTACTGCAAATACTCGTTGTGACAGCGTCTCATTTCTCATATGTGAAGTCTTGTTTTGATTTAAAATAAAAAAAAATATGGATGCGGCCTGAAACAAAATCACAACATTTCTCTGCAAAGTGTCTATGATAGACTCTCACACATCACTCACATTAAGGATAAATTAAAGGAAAGCGGTATTTAAAACAATTACTCAGGGTCATCAGGGCAAGACTATGCATAACAGAGCTGTCACTATTAGGGGTACCCCCTGAAAGGCTGGGTCCTTGGGCCAGAGCCCAATTTTCCAAATCCTTAAAACGTTTCTAGGCTGGAAGAAAACCAGAGCAAAGAGAAAAGGTAATGAGCGGGAAAACCAGTGACTGAAACCATCAGTCCGTTCTACATTTTTCCATTTTATTATGTAGAGTAAGGTCTTGCAACATCAATAGTGAGTGCTTACAGTGTGTTCTGGTAAAAGGAAACCGCAGTAAATCACAGACAAGCAGGAATGTCTGGAGGGCATGCACCTTCGCCAGGTGCAGCCACATTGCAGCAGATCCACCCTAACGAAGGAATTTGCTAATTATGGACGCTCCCTTTCAAAGCAAATTATAGTTTGGCGCCTATTCAAATTTACAATTCTGATTAAAGGACGCCGGCGCAGATGAATCCTAGATAAGGCAGTGATCAAGAGAGACCTAATGGTTTGATTGTCATGGCACAGTTTCAAGGAGGTGCGCACGTCAATAAATATTGTTCAGGCATGTTTGCGTCCCTACCCGCTTGCCACCTTATTTAAACTTTTTCACTCACGTTTATGGGGAATTAAAGAGATACACCCTTTACAAAGTAAAACCAAATAATAATAATAATAATAAGAGATTGATATGTAAAAAAAAAAAAAATAATCAGTTGTTCTGGGATTCAATATCGCCCTGAAGTATACAAAAAATGATGAATGAAATTCTTGAATTAAACCTAGCAACTGGTAATTACTCAGGGCCACATCCAAGTCCACTCTTAATTTGCACACCCAGCCCATCATATGCAAATCAGGGTTGGACCTGCTCCAGTAGGAACAGTCCAGCCCAAACTGCCAGGCCAGGTTCTCCATGAAAAGCAAAACAAGCAACCCAGGACCACAGTTATTAGAGCTCATCAGTTAGTTATACCTTGGCTCCATATTGCAAAACTGTTCACTTACAGGTCAAACCTCCTTATGCGCTCTAGATCATTGTTCATTCTTCAGGTTTTCTCTGTAATAAATGTTGATTGATGGGCCATGTGAGCCCTTCTCAAGCAACAGTCACAATCCTTGTCAGGGGGTTTACCCTTTGCTTGACCCTCTGACAGCTTGGGTAGGAGGCTGGCCTAGCTTATAGTGGGTACCTTGTGGTACTTACACCTTGTGCCAGGTCCAGTTATCCCTTATTAGTAGATCAGAAGTGTTCTAGCAGCTTAGGCTGACAGAGGTAGCTATAGCAGAGCAGCTTAGGCTGAACTAGGAGACATGCAAAGCTCCTACTATACCACTTATATCACTCAGCACTATATCATAAGAAACACAATACTCAAGAGTTACTACAAATAAAGGTACTTTTTTTAGTGACAATATGCCAAAAGTATCTCAGAGCATATACTCCCTTAGGAGGTAAGTAATATACACAAAATATACACACAAACCAAAATCCGGTAAGTAAACAGTTAGAAAAGTAGTGCAAACACTGTAGAACACAATAGAATGCAATAGGAGACAATACGCCTAGGGGCAACACAAACCATATACTCCAAAAGTGGAATGCGAACCACTAATGGACCCCAGGCCTAGTGTAGTGTGTAGAGGGTCACTGGGAGTGTAAGAAAACACTAAGGGTGTCCAAAATACCCCACCCCACGACCCTGAAAAGTAGGAGTAAAGTTACCCTACTACCCCAGAAGACAGTAAAGTCGAGATAGGGGATTCTGCAAAGGCAACAACTGACTGCAAAGCACTGAAGACGGATTCCTGGACCTGAGGACCCGCAAAGGAAGGGGACCAAGTCCAAGAGTCACGCAAGTGTCCGGGGGGGGGCAGGAGCCCACTATACCCCGGATGAAGGTGCAAAAGGGCTGTCTACAGGTGGAGAAATCCAAAGATTCTGTAACAACGGAAGGTGCCAGGAACTTCTCCTTTGGTCAGAAGATGTCCCACGGCATGCTGGAGGATGCAGAGTTGTTTCCTTGCAGAAAGACCACAAACAAGCCTTGCTAGCTGCAAGAGTCGTGGTTGAGGATTCTAGGTGCTGCCAGGGCCCAGGAAGGACCAGGAGGTCGCCCCTTGGAGGAGGAGACAGAGGCGGCACTCAACAACATGGAGAGCCCACGCAGAAGCAGGCAGCATTCTCAGAAACACCTGAACTGGCATTCAGAAGATCTGAGCACGACGGTCGACTCAGCACAACAAAAGAGGGTCCCACGAAGTCGGAGTCCAACTCAGCGAGTTCGGCAATGCAGGACGGAGTGCTGGGGACCTGGGCTAGGTTGGGCACAAAGGAACTCTTGCGAAAGTGCACAGAAGCCCAAGCAGCTGCAGTTTACGCAGTACTTAGGATTACTGTCTGGTGTGGGGAGGCAAGGACTTACCTTCACCAAATCTGGACAGAAGGACCACTGGACTGTCGGGGACACTTGGACCCAGCTCCTGTGTTCCAGGGACCATGCTCGTTAGGATGAGAGGGGACCCAGAGGACCAGTGATGCGGACGTTTGGTGCCTGCATTGGGAGGAGGAAGATTCCGTCGACCTACGGGAGATTTCTTCTTGGCTTCCAGTGCAGGGTGAAGGCAGACAGCCTCAGAGCATGCACCACCAGGAAACAGTCGAGAAAGCAGGCAGGATGAGGTGCTACAATGTGGCTGGTAGTCTTCTTGCTACTTTGTTGCGGTTTTCCTGGCATCCTGGAGCAGGCAGTGGTCGATACTTGGCAGAAGTCGAAGAGGGAAGTGCAGAGGAACTCTGGTGAGCTCTTGCATTCGTTATCTGGTGAGATACCCACAGGAGAGACCCTAAATTGCCCTCATAGGAGGATTGGCTACAAAGAAAGGTAAGCACCTATCAGGAGGGGTCTCTGATGTCACCTGCTGGCACTGGCCACTCAGAGGTGTCCATTGTGCCCTCACACCTCAGCATCCAAGTTGGTAGAGGTCTGGGACACACTGGAGGAGCTCTGGGCACCTCCCCTTGGGTGGTGCTGGTCAGGGGAGTGGTCACTCCCCTTTCCTTTATCCAGTTTCGAACCAGAGCAGGGCTGGGGGGATCCCTAAACCGGTGTAGACTGGCTTATGCAAGGAGGGCATCATCTGTGCCCTTCAAAGCATTTCCAGAGACCAGGAGAGGCTACTCCTCTCAGGCCCTTCGCAACTATTTCCAAAGGGTGAGGGTGTGACACCATCTCTCAGAGGAAATCCTTTGTTCTGCCTTCCTGGGACTGGGCTGGCCAGGCCCCAGGGGGGCAGAAACCTGTCTGAGGGTTGGCAGCAGCGGTAGCTGCAGAGAAAACCCCAGAAAGTTAGTTTTGCAGTACCCGTTCTCTATGTTGGAGCCCCGGGGATGCATGGAATTGTCCCCCCAATACCAGAATGGTATTGGGGGGACAATCCCATGAACCTAGACATGTTACATGGCCATGTTCGGAGTTACCATGGTGACACTACATATAGGTATTGACCTATATGTAGTGCACGCATGTAATGGTGTCCCCGCACTCACAAAGTCCGGGGAAATTGCCCTGAACAATGTGGGGGCACCTTGGCTAGTGCCAAGGTGCCCTCACACTAAGTAACTTTGCACCTAACCTTCACTAAGTGAGGGTTAGACATATAGGTGACTTATAAGTTACTTAAGTGCAGTGTAAAATGGCTGTGAAATAACGTGGACGTTATTTCACTCAGGCTGCAGTGGCAGTCCTGTGTAAGAATTGTCTGAGCTCCCTATGGATGGCAAAAGAAATGCTGCAGCCCATAGGGATCTCCTGGAACCCCAATACCCTGGGTACCTAGGTACCATATACTAGGGAATTATAAGGGTGTTCCAGTGTGCCAATCAGAATTGGTCAAATTAGTCACTAGCCTGCAGTGACAATTTTAAAAGCAGAGATAGCATAAACACTGAGGTTCTAGTTAGCAGAGCCTTAGTGATACAGTTAAGCACCACACAGGGAACACATACAGGGCACACTTTATTAGCACTGGGGTCCTGGCTAGCAGGATCCCAGTGACACATAGGCAAAAACAAACATGCATACAGTAAAAATGGGGGTAACATGCCAGGCAAGATGGTGCTTTCCTACAGCTTGGCACAAAAGCAGTCAAGCTTAACTTAGAGGAAATGTGTAAAGTATTTATGAAGCACACAAACAGTAAAAATAAATAAAAACATGATACAAAAAACTTCCTAATTTAGAAAACGAGAGTAAAATTGAATAAAATATTTCACACTAAAACAGCAAAAATCCAATCAGTAGAACTGGAGATATGCAACTTTAAAAATTTAGAATAAGTATAGTGCCAAAATCACAAAGTGCTACTCGCTGTTAACTAGCTTTGTGAGACTCGGTGAAAATCATAAGTTCAGGATGACCACAATGGGGCTTGGGCCAGATACAGCACCAGATTCATACTGCTGAAAAATGTGCCTTCTAAAGGCCAGCATGAAGAGTCCAGTTCACAGTGGAGGAGGCAAGAAGGAGCAGGGAAACCAAGGCAGACTGAGCATCACGGATGGTTGTCACTGTAGTGTGAAGATCCAGTCAGGCATCACAGTTGGTCATTGCTGGAGCTTTGCATTGGCTGTCACCAAAGGCTATTGATGCTACTGCGCAAAGTGAAGATCTCGCATTGCTGGTAGTCGCTGGCGGTTGCTGTAGCATGAAGAGTCGGGTCTCTGCAGCTTTGCGTTGGAAGTCAGTTCAGGCAGCAAGATCTTGGCTCGGACTAGGCAGTTCATAGTTGCCAAAAATCCAAAGCTTCTGCATTCCTCCTTTCCTTCTTAGGGGAGCTTAATCAATGCCACACCAGGGGTTCACGACCTGAGAGGCACCTCTTAGGGATAAGTAATCTCTCCAACATAGGCCAGCAGGGCTTAGGTAGGTCTAGTTGCAGGTCCCATGCAGCATGTTAGCTGGGAAGATAGAGTCCTCTGGAGTTTGCTGTGTACACATAGCTCAGAACAGAAAGCCAGTCAGGTGACCCTAAGGGTCATTTTAGCCTGGGATGAAGGTCTTCCATCTAAGACAGCAGGGCAGGCCTCAATCATCAGAGCAGTTCTCTGGCAGCAGGGCAGTACTTCTTCTGTAATGTCCACAGGTCCACGAGTGGATAGAGGAGTCCTATTTTCACACTTGGTTCCCCCTTTGAAGTGGAAGAAACTTCTGGAGCTTTTTCCCGACGGGATTGCCTGGAATTTCTTGCCTCTCTGCGCTGGTCTCAGACTGTCTGAAGTTATAAAAGGCTAGTATGAAATTCTTTGTGTGTGAGCTGAGGCAGTGTCTTTGAAGTGTAAGTGTGACAGGTAATAGCTCTGCTCCTATTATCAAGTCAGGATTGCCCATCCAGCCAACATTCAGACTTTTCATTGTGTGGCTGTCTGGGAGGAATATACAATGGCCAACTGCCAAATACATCTAGTCATTTGACCCAGGAAATAGGCTGCAGACACCAAATGGTTAGGACAAGTAAATGGTAACTTTCTTAACGTGTGTCTTAAAATCTGACTTTACCATAAAGGAAGATTTTAAACAACAATTCCCTGGACATCAAACATGACATTCTACCTGCTCCCAAACAAAAGTTATCAATAATTAAATGTAATATGGGAACCCAATATTACCTTATGGGAGGGCTAGGTCTCACAAGAGTGAAAAACAAATTTAGACGTTTCACTGCCAGGACATGTAAAGCGTAAAGGTACATGTCCAATTTTTAAAATTTACTGCACACTTCCCTGTGTGCTGGTCAGATCTATCATAGGGATTACATATGTGTATTAAAAATGAACTTTAAGAACTGACAGGTCAAACTGGCAGTTTAAAACTGCACTTATAGGTCGCAATGGCAAATCTGAGACATATTTAAAATTTACTTAAGTGGGTGCCAAAATAAGTGCTGCAGGCCCACTAGAAACATTTGCTTTATATGTACTGAACACCATTTTGCTGCAGACTGACAATAAATTACCTGTGCCAGTTGGGTGTAAGCCAATTATACTATATGTAGGAAGGTGCCACTTTTGGCATGATCACCCCCCCACACACTTTTTGCCTGATATCAGATGCTAACTTGACTGAGTGTGTGCTGGGACCCTACTCACAAGGCCCTGGCACCTGTGTTCTTTCCATAAACTGTACCATCACTTCCACAATTGGCACAACCCTGACTTACAGCTAAGTTCATCATAAAAGCTACCAGTGGTAACAAGGGCCCTGTGACCAAGTAGGGTCCTTAAGGGCTGCAGCATGTATTAGGCCACCCTAAGGGACCCCTCACCAAACACATGCACACTGCTCTTGCAGATTGTGTGTGTTTGTGACATAGGTAAGTCACCCCTCTAGCATGCCTTTCAGCCCTAAGGCAGGGTACACTACACCACAGGTGAGGGATTAGCTGCATGAGCAATATGACCCTACAGTGTATAGGTCCATTCTTATAATGAGTACATGGGCTGTGAGTTTGGCAATATGAACTATACAGCTCCATGTGGCTTCACTGAAGACTGGGAAGTTTGGTATCAAACTTCTCAGCTCAATAAACCCACACCGAGTCAGTGCTGGATTTATTATAAAATGCAACCAGAGGGCATCTTAGAGATGCCCCCTGAAATTCATCCAACTCTGTGGCTGACCGGTCTAGGCTAGCCTGCCACCACCAGACAAGTTCCTGACCCCACAGGGGGAGAACCTTTGTGTTCTCAGAATCAGGGACCGAGCCTGCACTGGGTGGAGGTACTTCACACCTCCCTCCTGCAGGAACAGCAACCCTTGGCGGTGAGCGTCAAAGGCTACTGCCTTTTGTTATGCTGCCTCAGGTCAATCCAGCCAGTGGAGATGCCCAACCCCCAGACCAAACCCCACTTTTTGGTGGCAGGTCCAGTGGGAAAATTAGTAAGCACCAGGAGGAGTGTCCAATCCAGCTTGGACCCCCCTAGGATGTCCAGGGCTGAGGTGAACCCCTGCTTGCAAAATCCTCCCTCTTGTTTTGGAGGGAGATAGCTAATAGGGTTAGGCATGTGCCCCCCTCCCCAAAGGGAGTGGACACAGGGAGGGTGTAGCCACCCTCAGGGTCAGTAGCCAAGTGCTACTGCTCTCTGACCCCTGTAATACCACTAAATCTAGTATTTAGGGGCACAACTGAACCTTGCTCTTCAGATTCCTGGTGACCTAAGGAAGAAGAAGGACTGAAGAGCTGTACCAGCAGAGAAGACTCAAGACGACAACTGACTTGGCCCCAGCCCTAACAGCCTGTCTGCAGCCTCAAGACTCCTGCTACAAAAAGACAACTCATCCTGCAGGACAAGTGATGTCTACAAACCACCAGAAGACTGCCTGCCTACAAAAACTCCTGAGGACAACGCCCTTGTCCACAAAGAAACCTTCAACAAGGACTCCAGAGCCCTCCAGATCTGTGAGTCCTACCCACTCTTCACCTCATGCCCACGGCCTGACTCCAGGTGGCCCACATGACCAGAGAGAGTCCCCAGGCAATTCAAACCTTGAGTTCACCCTGGGTTGACCCCTCCTGGCCACAACAATGACACCTGCAGCTTGAATCCAGAGGACCCCCTCCCCTTACCGCAACCAGATCTGGTGTAGATACTCGATGCCTAATGGTATCCCTGCACCGCAGCCCCCTGACCTTGAGGAGCCCAGCTTATGATCCATCGGTGTCCAGACGAGCCTCAACTTACCTGTACAGCTGTCAGACTTCTTCAGCCAATCCCCTGGAACAAGCCTGCAGCCCCTTTGTGAACCCGGAGTTCCTTATTGAAAATCATTGGGTGCCCAACGATGTGTTTGCACCCTACACCCAACCACCCCTGTGCTGATGAAGGTGTGTCTTTGGTGCTGACCTGTGACCCTCTGGGTGATAATCCAAACTCCCCAGGGCCCGTGCCCTGAGGCCACGGGTACTTACTTGCAAACCGTTCACTCCCTAGTGCCCCCAGTCTCCTTTGGATTCCACTGGGCTCCCAACACCAACTTTGACCTCTGCACCCAGCCGGCCTTCTGTTGCTGGTGGTGCCCCCTTGGTGTCTCCCTAAACTTTGTCCTGTGGACACCTTACCCCTGAAGACGGAGACCTTACATCTAGCACTTACCTGTAAACTGTTTATGTACATTTCTCCCCCAGAACTGCATTGCATTAAATGAAAATTGCACTATGTCTACTTTTGATATTGAGAAGTATTGCTCACCTGTAAACTGCATTTGAATTACAAACAAATGCATTTGATGCTTGAAAGTGTTACATTCTTCAAACTGTACTTACCTGCAATAAAGATCCTTTTGTTTCTAGAAATAAAGTAACAAAGTATATATTTTTACACAAACTGTGTGTGTACAACACATACTAAGCACTACCCTCTGATAAGCCTAACTGCTTAATCACACTACCACAAAAGAGAGCATTAGTATTATCTACTTTAGCTTCTGTAAAGCCTCCGGGGAACCCTTGGACTATGTGTGCACTATACTTCACTTTGGCATGGTATATTCAGAGCCAGCTTCCTATACCATGTTTAATGGAGAGAGCACAAGCACTTTATCACTGGTTAGCAGTGGTAAGTTGCACAGAGTCCTAAAAGCCAACAAACATGGGTTCGGGAAACAGGAGGAGTGAAGGCAGAAAAGTTTGGTGGAAAACCACGTCAAGGATGTCAGGTCTGACATGTTTCGCCCCTCACCTGAAAGTGGCACGAACTACTCACCCTAATCAGAGTTAACATCACGAAGGCAGAATAACCTGGAAAGACCACCGGCATTAGTGTGATCAGTTCCAGGGCAGTTTCCCACTGTAAGGTACAGTCCCTGTAGGTAATGGCCTTCCTCAACAACTTGGGATTCTCACCCCTCATCTGCATGAGCCATCTGAGCGGCTGTGGTCTATCTGAACCCAGAAGTCAGTCCCTAACAGATATGGCCTCAGTTTCATCAATGCCCAGACCATAGCAAATGCCTTTTGCTAAATATCACTGAACCTCTGTTCCCTGGGGAGTAAGCTTCTGCTGATACAGGCAACAGGTTGGCCTAGGGCCTTATAACTGTGCTTGTACAGCCCTATGCTATGCTCTGAAGAATCTCTCTGCACTATGAACTCATTGGAAAAGACAGAGGCATTTAGCACAGGTGCCATGCACATGGCCTACTTGAGGATGTCAAATGCTTTCTTGCAGGTGTCTGTCGGCTCAGTTGAGGGGGCAACAATGGTGCCATAGCCCTGAACAAATCTCCTATAATATCCAGTGAGACACAGGAAGGCCCTCACTTTGGTCTGAGGTTTTAGAGATATCCATGTCATGAAATACTCTATCTTGGATTAAAGTGGCTGCACTTTGCACTCACCCACCAGGTGGCTCTGATACACACCAGTACCCCACCCTATGTAGCCCTTTCAGGCCTTAATAATCAGAACTGCCTGTTGCTGAGAGCTGAATCACATTCTGGATAGGGAACAGATGTTCTTAACAGCTAGAGCCGAAGACAGCTATATCATCCAGGTATGTAGCACAGAATGCCTTCTTCCCAGCTAGTACCCTGTTGACTAACCTCTGAAAGGTGACAGATGTATTTTCCAACCCAAAGAACATCACCCTGAATTGGAATGGCACTTTTGGGTAGGAAATGTAGACCTCTGTTTAGTACCCTTAGCCAGGGCAACATGCCAGTACCCTGACGTTAAGTCAAAAGTACTCAGGAACTTACCAGCCCCCAGCCTGTTGATGAGCTCAGGGGATTTGATGAGCATCAATTCTGGTAAATTAATTGAGTCCCCTGAAGTCCATGCAGAGCCTGAATGCTGGGGTGGTGCCAGGTGGGGCAGCTTTGAGTACCAGCACCACTGGGCTGGACCAGGGACTATTGCAGTGCTCAATCATCCTTAATTCAAGCATCTTGGAAACTTCCGCCTTAATGCTTGCCCTCACCTTGTCAGACAGTCTGTAAATTGTGTTCTTTACCAGCATGTTGCCTCCTGTATCAATATCGTGGGTAAACAAATGTGTAAACCCAAGGGTGAGGGAGAATAGGGAGGCAAACTGCCCCAGCGACTGTAGACAGTCCCTCTGCTGTTCTGAGGTCAGTTTAGGGGAGAGGTTGACACCCTCCACTGACTTATGGTGCTCCTTGCAAAATATGAGGTCAGAAAGAGCTTTGTTCTGCTTTTCTACCCCATCATCTGTCATCAGGAGAATCATGAATTCAAACCTTTTGTAGTGTGGTTTGAGGCAATTGACATGGACTACTTTTAAGTGGTTCCTGGGGGTATTGATGTTCACCATGTATGTGACCTCCCTTTCCTCTCCTTTACCTCAAAAATTCCTGATAATGGTCTTGTAGGGTCCTGGACTCCACCAGCTAAAATAGCCACCTTTTTTGTCAATGCTGGAACTGTACCAGAGCATTCTTCTGGTTATACCAGTGTATTATTCCTTCCTGACTGGCCTCCTGATTCTCTGTGGACTTCTTCTAGAAGTGCCTCATGTGGTTTCAGAAAAACAACATGTACCTAACTACATCCTGGGCCGTCTTCTTGGGAGCTTGCTCCCACCTCTCCTTTACCAAACTAAGAGATCCCCAAACAGGGTTGTCATAGAGGATTTCAAAGCTGCTAAACTAAGCTCTTTTCTTGGGCACATCCATGTAGGCAAATAACAGGCACGGTAAGAGGACGTCCCACTTTTGCCTCATGGGCTCAAGTACTCCCACAATCATACCTCTGGGGGTCTTGTTGAAACTCTCCACAAGCCTGATTTTCTGAGGTTGATCAGGCACGGAGAACAGGACAAGATATTGGTGCTCCTGCCAAATACCACTTCCTTGAGGAACCCCACTTAGTTAAAAATCCCTATCAGATCCCTAGCAACTGCAGGTGCAATGGCAGATCTCAGAGGTGTGGCTTCTGGGTATCTAGTGGCCTGATCCACCAAAACCAGGATAAACCTATTGCCTAAGGCAGTTTTGGGGTCCAGGGGCCCAACAATGTTGATGCCCACCCTTTCAAAGGGCATGCCAGTGGCCGGTAAGAGAACCAAGGGAGTATTCAGCTTTTCCCCTCTCTTCCAACTGGCTTTGCAGGTCAAAATGACCTACAGACTGTATCTAAGGCTAGCTTAATTTGGGCCAATAGATATGGGTGACAAGCCTGACAAAGGTCTTGTTGTGCCCCGGTCGTCCTGCCAGGGGTATATTATGAGCCAGCAGCAGACGGAAGGCCTTGGATCACTGGGGAACCCAACAGGTGGATTGCCCCAGGCAAAGAAACTTTAGGCCCACAATATATGAGGTGGTCTCCCGAGGTGTCATTAGCTGCTTGTGCCTCAGCTTTCTGCTTCAAGCACTCTAGAGTTGGGCACTTCTTCTGTGCCTTGCAGAATTCCTCCCTGATAGGCCAACTCTCAACTTGCCTTCCAGCAAGCTCAGCAGGTCTCCCAGGGTAGGCTCCAGGTTGGCCTCTTCAGGAGCCTCTTCAACCTGGAGAGTGTAATTTTTTACATTTTTTTAAATTAGCAAATAGATAACTAGCTTCAAACAGGAGAATAGAAAACCCAACTTATAAATTGCATTGCGTGTCAAAATTAAAATTTCATCAATTAAAAATAATCTCAAAACAATTTTCCATAAGATGACAGCCAGTAGTAGCACTACATAACAGTGTTCAAGAAGCAGTATTGAGAACCCATGACCTAAAAACAGGGTCCATGACCCCTACGGAATACCACAACTCTACAAAGTAAGGTTTGTATCCAGAAAGCAGCTTATCCAACTAGGCATCTAAGGGATTCCAGATACAAAGAAGATTTACCTGATGCATATCACATTTGAGAATCAAAATTTCTAGATCGTTAAAGATGACAAACTTTGACCAGCATAACACAGGGTTTGGTGGCTCTTTCTGAAGTGAATTTCATGCTAGTCAAAGCCTAGCCAATTCAATTGCCATAAAATATATGCCAATTGTTTAGCAAAATAAAGGGGTTGCCAAATTAACCCCGTTGAGTCTTGGGCATCTCACAAAAGCAAAAACAAATGACTCTTGAGGGATAAATGTAAATATTCAGTCAACAATAATATATTCATTATCATTGGACAATGGTTTTTATTTACTAAATTAAATTATATCAGTTTCAGTAGTATTGCACCATTTATGCAAGCACTAACTACGAAAGTATTAATTGTTCAAAGGGGCGTGGGGAAGGGAGATGTCCCTCAATCATTATATACCCAACATTTTTAAAGATCCCCAAGCCAACAACACAAAATAAACTAGAATGTAGTGATTCTGGGAGATTGGGATGGTAGCAAATAGGAGTGTACCAATGATGTTCCTAATTTATATCTAGATTAAATATAGACCCTAGGGGTTTTTAATTTAGTACCCTTAAAATATCCAATATTGCATAGGCCTATCAAATGCTTTGTAATTTTCCCCAATCTTTTATAGTGAAAGAAAGATTGACGCAAAAGGCCCCTATAACCCACCCACGTTGGTAAATAATTGAAAAGTGATGGCTGCCAGAAAATATCTCGAAAACAAACAAGAGAGGGCTTTTACATCAGGAGTATTTGGAAAGTAGCTGGTCCTGTGTACCGTACTCCCATCAAACTTCAAAAAGCCAAAGGTACACAGTTCCAAACAGTGAGTTCCATACAGGTTCATAGAGTAAAAAATGGATCCTGTGAATCTGCTTTCTTTAGAACAAGAGCCCTCACTCACCAATTGGTGACATGCTTCATCATCGGGCTTTTGCTCCTCGTCAGGCCGGTACTGCAATGCCTGATGGGCCCCTCATGGGGGCTCTTTGCCGGAGATCTTTTGGATATAGAAGTGCCGGTTGTTGAGTGCTGGAATATGGGATTGGTATATGAGTGTGTGAAAGTAAAAATGGCTAGAGGTCTGCAAAATTAATTTGTAATCAAACTCAGACCCTGCTAACCATGACAGTTATATCCCTGAATATATTATTGTCTTGACCCAGAGGGAATCTGTTCACATATCTGGGTCATTAGTCACCATTAAGGCTTTTTCACTGTTACGTTTGTACCTGGATATAGTGAAGATGTACGTATGATATGTTGTCAGCATAAGCCAAAATTTTTGCCTCAAAAGTCTGTAGAAAAGGGCCTAAATATAGGGAAAAAAGCTGGGGTAAAAGAGGGCAACCCTGCCCACTGCCCCTATTAATATGGATACTATCCAGCAGATCTCTGGCACAAACAATATGCACAGTTAATGATCCATATAGGACCCTCACCCAGCTCTAAAAGTGGAGCTAAACTCCACATGCTGCATAACTAGTCACAAGAATCACCAGGAGACCCTGTTGAATGCCTTCTCAATATCGAGCAGAATCAAACTGACCAATCTATGTTGTACATATGCCACATCCAATGTAGTTTTAATTGTATTAACATGTGAGGAGGTTTCTCTGCCAAAGAAAACCCATGCTGCATAGGATCAATAAGTTAAGAGATGATTACTGGTTAGAGAGTGCACATGAATACATCTTCGAACCAGAGTTGATCAGAGATATCAGCCGGTAAGAGTAACATTTAGTTGAATCCTTCTCCCTCTTGAGAAATACTGCAAGATGCATTTCCCCCTAGGAGACAGTCACCTGTTCCAAATCAATAAATGAATTGAATAATTTAGTCAAAAGTGGATGAGGACCGTGGGAAAGGTTTTATAAAATTCAAGTGGTAGTTGATCGGGCCTGCAGCTTTGTCCGAGGCCAGGTAAAGCAGTGCTTTTTCTATATCTTCTGCTGTCCATAATTATACCTTCAAGAGTATCCCAATGTGTTGGTGTAATCACCTGTGGGGACAATTCTTGTAAGAAGGCTTTAATTTTCTATGGTGAATAATTACAGCTTTCTTAGTAGCGATTGGAATAATATCCCAAAACACATCTGTAATTTTCACAGGGGGTGTAACCTGCCCCCTTGCCACTGTTTTCGATTTTAATAAGCGACTTTTAATTTTTCTGTTCTTAATCTGGAGCACTAATGTCCATCCAATTTCTTCACTTATTTCAAAAAGGATTAGCTGATACACCTATATCTTCTAATTGGCTCTATTCCTTATTCTATTTTTCATTTGTCTGAACACAAATTATTTTCTCAGAAACCATTAAAGAGTCAACCGCTAGGCATTCAGTAATACAGTTAGAATGCTCCTTCTAATACAGATTGCCGCAGGCACAAATTGGCCTCCACCTGTTTCTCATCCCAACTTTTCCCAATAGTAAAATTCATCTTCTGCTCCCAGATAAAAGGCTTCATTGCATTCCAAAACACTAGAACTGAGGTAGATCCAAGGTTGATATCTGTGCATGACTTCTATACTTTCAATATAATGCATAGCTAAAAGAGTTTTTTTTTTCAAAGGTCAAATGAGGTGGATCACAAGGAGAGCAGAAAAACTCCTCCTTTATATATGGAGATAACATATTATGGTTTGTTACCGCTCATGGATTAAGATAAATAGATAAACTTGAGGCCAAAGTAAAATATACCAGAACCTGACTGATTTATGTGGGGCAGATAAAAATATGTGAAGCCATACTCTAATGGGTGGCAGTAATGCCATGGGTCCACTAAGCCACATGCCTTTCTAATGGGGATAACCGCACCACTTGTTTTCTATTTGTGGCTTTCTCCTTGTGACTACACAAGAAAATCATCAATTCCATGCTGCAAAATGTCATTAAAATAAAAATGTAAGTGGCTCCAGCCATTGATGAAACTCTCCTAGCAGTGAATTATATATAGTGGGGCCATCTAAATCAGGGCCATAAATATAGTGAGCTGCACTTCACTTTACCTAATTTGGGCTGTCAACTAGCACTCCCCAAGGTCAACCCATTATCAACTTGTCACTCCCAACCAGAGATTGAGAGAGCAATGCCTTGCTGTGCAGCTTCAATCCCCACCACCACCCACAACTTCATAATAAAGTTTGCCGAGCACCTGTATGCCTTTTGACAGCATATGAGTTTCTTGAATATATATAGGGCCTCATTATAATATTGGCGGTAAAAACCGCCTACCGTGGTGGCGACGGCTGCCAAAAGACCGTTGCCGCAGCTATCAGCCATCCGCTGTATTATGACCACAGACGGATTTCTGCCAGAATAATGGCGGAAATCCGGGTGTGGCCATGCCGGCGGATACCACCAGCAGCACCACGCCAGTAGACCGCCGCCAGCCATATTATGACCAATAATACGGCCTGTCGATGTTTTGCTGGCAGACGCTGCTGCTGGCAGCAGTGCCCTATCCTGTCTCCTGCCGGGGGACCCCCTGAACACAGGTCCCCCTGAGCACAGGGTGCTCTGACAGGGGAGGTGGCTGAGGGGTGTTGTGTGTGTGTGTGGGGGTGTGTGTGAATGTTTGTGCGTGTGTTTATGCGGGTGTGTGTTGAGTGTTGAATGTGTGTGCATGTATGGAGGTGTGAGTGCGTGTATGTTGTGAGATGTGTATGTGTGCCTGCGTGTATGTATGAAAGTGTGTGTGGATGTGTTTGTGAATGGATGCATGCAAGTGTGGATGCATATGGGAATGGGTGTGTGTATGCGTGTGTGTGTGTGTGTGAAGGGGGCACAAATGTAGGGGAGTTTGGAGAGGAAGGGGGGTTGGGGAAGACCTCTATCAGTGACAGGGATGGGATTTCCTGTCACTGATAGGGACTACTGCCATGGTTTTCGTGGTGATAAGGAAATCACGGAAATCATGGCGGTAGGCGGGGTCCTTATCCCGCAGGCGGTACATTGACGGCCGCCGGGCTGGAGATTGACATCTCCAGCCCGGCTGCTGTTACCACTGTGGCGGTTGGTGTGGTACATTGGCGGTTTGGCTTCTGCCAAACGGCCAATATCATAATATGGTGGAAAGTACCGCCAGCCTGTTGGCAGTGCCTTCCACCATATTACCGCCCACCTCCGGAGTCATATTGAGGGCCATATTGTGCAGTTTGAGCAGGAAAATTTATTTCATGTAGAAGTGACACCGTCTATAACTGGCAGACCTTCAGGGAGATGGTTTGTGTTAAAATCACTTTATATGTGGGAACTAGCATCATTGAAGGAAACTCACATGATATTCTTGGTGCAACTTTAGATACTAAGAACAAGACTCATATGCATCTGTTCAATGTATATAACAGATCGAACAAAAGCTCCTGTATATCCCAGGCTATAGATACTAAATAGTGCACTTGAACGTGTATCACCACATGACACAGTGATTGTAGAAAGAGATTTTAATTGTATATATGAATCGATAAATGGCCTGGAACCAATAACGGAAGAGGAGGACATGGCCATGTGTCTCCTGCAGCTGGGTACAGGTCCTTCAGTACCTTGTACGGGGACAGCAGCACAAATAATGCAGCTCACATGAGAACATGACTTAAGGGCATGTAATGGCAGGGTTAATCCCAATAAGGATGGCAACACCCCTCTGAATACATTTAGAAGGGATAGAGCTTGATCAATGAGTTTATATAGCATAAATAATTTGCATATGATCTCTAGATCCAGGATAGATGATAGACATGATGCAGTAATCTGTCAGAAACCTTCTATTAATCCATCCTTTGATTAGGAACAATCATAAAGCTGTTCAATGGTCAAGCATTGTAGACAACTTAGCAGTTATGACTAGAATTTATGAAGTTTTTGCTGAGGTGGTAGGTCTATATGTAGAGCAAGAGCAAACTTGAATCTCAATAATGACCATGCACCATTCACTAGTTACAAACCTAAGGCCCTTACTGACTGTAGATGCCAACAAAGAACAAAAAAACAAGGCAGTAAGCAGATTTAAAAGTAAACCTTGGTTTACTACAGACTGCAAGCAGGCTAAACAACTATTATTAAGGAACTTAGAGCAAGGAAGTGCACAATCAGGTTTGAAACTGTAACATCGTATGGATTGGGTCCTGCTTTAACCATGATTATTTTAATGAAATCTTGCATACATTCTGTTTTAATGTTTTTTTCTTTTTTCTGTTAACATATGCTTTTTAATTTGTACTTTTTATGGCTTCCAGCCAAAATAAAAGTAATTGAAGTTGAAGTTGAACTGCTCAGAAACATAATCGAGCTGTGAGACCTTGCCAATCAGAAAATATGGGACCACAGTTAAAAGGCATACATTTGTCTCCCAGCTCATTCCAACTTTAAATGAAGCAAATTAAAAAGATCAATAAAACTGTTTAAACTAGAAATTATTCAACAAACTGTTAGATCTTTCATCCTTAAGATGGTCTTCCTCCACACCTTTTGCATGCTTATCTCCTGGTTTTGCTGTATCTTTTTGCTGGCATTAGGGCTCTGAGCACTTTACCACTGTTGACCAGAACTAAAGTGCATGACCCTCTCCCTTATACATGTTAAACATTAGTGTGTACACAATTGCCATATTTAATTTACTTGTAAGGTCCTTGTAAAGTGGTATATCATATAGCCAGGGCCTGTAACCTAAGTGCTAAATGTAAGCCTGCAGCAGTAATTGTGACATCCACACCAGTAGCCATTTCAGGGCCTCTGTGTGCAGTTTACTGCTATTTTGACTTGACATTTAAAGCTACTTGCCAAGCCTTAAAATCCCCTGTTGTTACACATAAGTCACCCCTAAAGTAGGCCCTCAATAGCCCTAGGGGCAGTGTCAATAAAAAGTAGGATATTTACTTTTATGTTTTACATGTCCTGGTAGTGACAAAGACCCAAATTTGTTTTATTGGGAATTCCTTAATACACTTTCAGGCTGCATCATGTTTCATATCTTTGGAATGGTAATGATAAATCCTCCTTAATAATAAAGTTTAATTTATAATTGCTATTTTAGAAATGTCACTTTTGGAAAGTGGGCATTTCTCTGCTCTTACCACACTGTGGGGGTCATTATGACCTCGGCGGTCTTGCAAAAAGACCGCCGAGGCCACGGGAGACAGAATACCGCCATTGCCGGCGGTATTCCTGGCTCCCTATTATGACATTTCCGCTGGGCCAGCGGGCGGTAACAGTGTTACCGTCCGCTGGCCCAGCGGAAATGTCACATCAACATTGCTGCCGGCTCATAATAGAGCTGGCGGCAATGCTGTTGTGCAGCGGGTGCAGTAGCACCCGTCGCGCATTTCACTGCCCGAAATTCGGGCAGTGAAATGCGCGACGGGGCTATGCCTGAGGGCCCCTGCACTGCCCATGCCAAGTGCATGGGCAGTGCAGGGGCCCCCAGGGGCACCCCAAGTCCCCTCATCGCCAGCCTTTCAATGGCGGTGTTTACCGCCACAGACAGGCTGGCGGTCGGGGACTCATAATCCCCAGGGCAGCGGTGCTTGCACCGCTGCCCTGGGGATTATGACCACCAGGCGGAATCCTGACGGTATAATAGAGGGGCCGGCGGTATGGCCATGGCAATTCCACCACGGTCATAATTGCTGGCGGAACACCGCCAGCCTGTTGGCGGTGTTACCGCCAACTTACCGCCTGCCGCCAGGGTCGTAATGACCCCCTGTGTGTCTTAAGGCCTGTCTCCAATTGTCAGGAATCCCCAAGGTGCCTCCTGAGTTATCTGTCAGCATCCCTAGGGTTAGAACATATCTCTGTTCTTGGTTAAACCTTCATGTTTCTAAGTAAACATAATGTGCTGTGTTACACAAATGGTTTTATCAATGCTTGTTTCACCAATGCTTGTTTGCTATTGTGAGCAGGTGTAGACATGTGCTTCTAATTGGGTGTGATGACTCATATCAACTGCTTTCCTGATTGGCTATAAATAGCAGAGTGAAGCATGCCTCCCTGCTTGGCTTTGTTTTGCTTCCTGATCTCAGCATCTGACTTGGCAGTCCAGCCCCTGCTGTCATCCTCGTATTCAGGGCTTTTGAGGCAATTCTTTTCCTAGTTCCTGTACCAGCTGACACCAGGCATTCCTCCAGCACACCGGAAAAGACTGCAGCTAAGTGACTAGTATTCTCCAGGGAGTTTGTTCTTTGAGCACCACGCTTTCCTAGAACAGCTGGTGTATTTCAGACCTCGTATTTTCGTGCTTATCTTGAAGAGACAAATTCATTTCTAAACATTCTACATTATTATTGCAGTTACTTGCCTCAATGTGATTCAGGAAATCTGCTTGAGCTCAAGTACTACAAAAAGTGACAGTGCAATTTTAAAAGAGCATTTATGTGGCTTTTCTTTCTCTAATAGCATAACTCTTGGATTTAAATTGTGTCATACATGCTTGTGTTTCAGGTTTGAGGAATTTGCTTTTTGAAGGGTTTTTCACACATAGGGGGTCATTATGACCCTGGCGGAAGGCGGAGAACCAGCGGTAAGACCGCCAACAGGCTGGCGGTCTTACTTTGTGGAATTATGACCATGGCGGTTACCGCCATGGTCATCCGGCGGTTCTCCATTCCGCCCGCCAGGGCGGAAAGGACCACTGGGCTGGAGACCTGGGTCTCCAGCCCGGCGGCCGTCACTATACCGCCGGCGGTATTTGGACCCGGCTTATCGCCGTGGATTTCCAGCGGTTTGAACCGCCATGAAATCCATGGTGGTAAGCACTATCAGTGCCAGGGAATTCCTTCCCTGGCACTGATAGGGGTCTCCCCCACCCCCACACCCCCACCCCGACTCCCTCCCCCACATCCCCCACCACCACCGCCACCCACCAAAGGTGGCAGGGCCCCCCTCCCCACCCCGTCCCCCAACATCACATCACCCATACCCACATGACACGCACGCAGGCACCACCTACACACTTACACGCACACATGCCGACATACATGCCTACATCCACACTCACAGTCAGACACGCACACCCACATTCAAACATACACGCACACATCCATACAGACATACCCACAGACATACACACACTCATTCCCATACACACAATACCCCGCAAGCATACACGCACTCACACACCCCCTCTACATACACACATGCACACCCCCATGCACCCACACAACACCTCCCCAGCCCCTCCCCTCACGGACGATCGACTTACCTGGTCCGACGATCCTCTGGGAGGGGACGGGAGCCAAGGGGCAGCTCCGCCGACACCACACCGCCAACAGAACACTGCCACGACGAATCACAGGACCTGATTCGCTGGGCGGTGTTCTGTTGGCGTGGCGATGGAGGTGGAGCAACCTCCACTTCCCCGCCTCCCGCCAGTATGGCTGCCAACGGTCATAATAGGCCGAGCGAAAAACCGCCACCACTGGTGGTCTTCCGCACGGTGGTCCCTCGGCGGTCTTCAAAAAAGACCGCTGAGATCAAAATGACCCCCATAGAGTGAAACCAAACCAAACTGTGCCACCCTAACTGTTTAAACCCCGGAGTGGACATTTGTATTCCTTGGATTGTTTTTGTTCTTTTTAGCTTAACCCTATGCATGCAGGAAAGTTATGTGACATAATTAATGCCTTTGTTCGTCTTTCTTGTGCATGATACATGACAACGTTCCTCTCTAGTTGCTGGTGAATATAGGCACTCAGTAGGCCATCATGAGGGTACACTGTCACTCATCCTTACACTCATGCATACCTCATTCATTCATTCTTGAATTCACCTGCTTCTCCATTTACAATAAAACAAATTCACACCTAACAAGCACACACAAGATACATTAAAAAATAAAAGCTGAAAAAAGAAAACATACTGTTGCCTAAACATGGTAGGCAAAGTCATACAATATAAAATAAAGGTAGAAATAGGGGCAGTTCATCTTTCAATTGTAGTGCACATGTCAAGACGATTATTTTAAAATTCTGATATTACCACCACATTTAAAAGCAACATGTTAGCTAACTTGGTTCGGTAGAAAATACTATGCACAATACCGTTCCAGGATTGATGCTACATAAATAGCATTTTGGATAGTCATTTTGGAATGGAAGTGTGCATTTCATGGTTCTGCTCGGAAACAGTGGCTACACTGAATGTGCCACACTTCAGATAAAATAAGCAATAATCTACTTCATCCTATGCAGTACACCCACGTAGTGTGTAACCTATTCAATACACTATGGGGGTCATTCTGACCTCGGAGGTAAAAGGCCCTTACCGCCGGTCAGAAGTCCGCCATACTACCGCCGCGGCCGCGGTAGACCGCCACGGTCATTCTGACCACCAACTGTGAAACCGGCAAAAATCCGACATCCAAGGAAGGCCGCCACATCAGCGGGCCGCGGAAAACTGGAGATGACCAAACCTCCACCGTCACGCCAACACAAACACGCCCATGCCATTCTGACCCACGAATCCACGCGGCGGTCTTTCAACCGTGGTAATCCATTGGCGGTACACACCGCCGCGCTCAAAATACACACACAGCTCCAGAACACTGCCACATTGGACATTTTGAAATACGCACACCTGACACACATACAAACAACGCTCCCACACATCCAATCAACTATAAAACACACACCCACATCACCCACAAACCCCCACTAGTTGGAAATCGGAGCGAAGGCGAGAGCGAGAACGAGAGATAGGGATAGCGAGCACAGCATTAGAAAACCCCAGCACACACAAGAACACAACTTCATCACCCACACCACATCTACGCACACATCACCACATATCACCACGCACATCACCACAAACACCACCCCACACCTCATCCACACCACCCCATGGCACCCCAAAGACACCCAAGGTTTTCGGACCAAGAACTCCGGGTCATGATTGAGGAAATCATGAGGGTTGAGCCCCAGCTCTTCGGCACACAGGTGCAGCACACCACCATAGCAAGGAATGCTGAACTATGGCAAAGGATCGTAGACAGGGTCAACGCTGTGGGACAGCATCCCAGAAATCGGGAAGATATCAGAAAGCGATGGAATGACCTACGGGGGAAGGTGCGCTCGAAGATCTCCAGGCACAACATCGCTGTGCAGAAGACTGGCGGCGGACCCCCACCCACCCCACCCCAATTCACAGCATGGGAGCAAGAGGTGGTAAACATCCTGCATCCTGATGGCCTCGCTGGAGTAGGCGGAGGAATGGACTCTGGTAAGTAGAATCTCAACTACTTCACCCCCCCCAAACACCAGCATGCCAACCCCCCCCTCACCCCCAATCTCACCCCCCAGCACATAACCTCCCTGCCAATGTCTCACCAGCACAACCCACCCTAAACAACACCAACCCCTGAATGCCAACACAAACCATAGACAGCCACCACCAAAGCATGACCATTGCACATACCCATACACCCCCCCCCCCCAACCCTCACAACACCTCCCACAAGGGAATCCCAGCACTGGGGGAAAAGGGCACCCAAAATGCACGCCATGGCACACACAGAAACAATAACCATACTCCTTTACCCCTGCAGGGCCCGAACGACAACACACCGCCACGGAGGGTCCAGAGATGTCCATCCCACCCCAGAACAGGCCCCCAGCAAGGACAGCAGCTCTGTCGACCTAGAACCTGATGACCAGCCCGGACCATCGGGGACCTCTGGACAGTCGGTTCCCCACACACAGGCCACAGCAGACCCAAACCCCTCTGGGAACACCAGCACAGCTCCCACCCAGCGGGCCCATGCCTCTGTCCCGCGGACGCGTCAATCAGCGGTGTGTCCGCCACTACAGGGCACCCAGGCTGACCCAACACCCCAACAACAACAGGGACCTGGGGGCAGTGGTAGTGGGCACACCGTCCAGGGGACAGAGGCCCGGGGAAACAGGGCAACTGGGAGGGCTGCTGTGCGACAGGGGGGGGGAGGACAGGCCCAGGGAACCGACTCTCCAAGAGGCCCTCACCACCATCATGGGAGCGTATCATCACTCCCAGGAGACGATGGCGACGGTACTGGCCAGGTTCACCGAGATCCAGGCACAGCAGGAGGAACGGTACATGGGGTTCAGCAATGAACTCCGGGCCATCGCTACTGCAATGGGGACCATAGTCCAGGCCCTAAACCGCATTGAAACCACATTGCGGGACCATGTGGCACCGCAAAGGGCCCCTGCCACTAGCCAGGAACAGCCTACCACCTCCGCCGGCGCTAGTGGTCAGGAGGCCCCCACAGAACGACGGGCCACCAGAACCCCACCTCCTGCTGAAGAACAACCACCCCGCAAGAGGAACCTGAGATCTCAAAGGAAGACAGAGTAGGATGCCAAGACCCCCGCCAATCTAATATCCCCCCGGATGTCATTCCACTGTCCCACAGTGTCACCCTGTCCAACCTTGAACTGCCCCTGCTCCATCCTTCCACTGCCATATGAACAATGCACCTGTGCGACCGAGAACTGGACTCTGCCATGGACATAACTCCACCCTCACCCTTCACCGTTTAATATCATGTACCAAAATATAGCACTAAAAATAAATCACTCATTGCACATAAATCATTGTGGAGTCAGCCTGTATTATTTACAAATGTATAACACATTACATATCAATAATGTTCTGTTATATATGTGTGGACAACATACCGATGTCAATAAGCATTAGTCCATGGGCTAACCAGGCAGAAGTCACGCAGTGGGTCAAACAGCACTGAAAAGGGAAGGGAAAAGTAAACTTCAGGTTAAAAGAACTGGGGGGAAATACACAAAGTAAAGATGCAGGGGGCATTCACTAAATGGTAAATGGCGTGGGTGATTCCTACCTGTGTGCTACTGAAAATACTGTAGGATAACTCTGTTCCTGTTGTCTGGGTCGTCCTCTTCGTCTTCCTCCTCTTCACTCTCCGCAGGCTCCACAGCTGCTTCAACACCACCATCTGGACCATCCTCCTGCAAGAAGGGCACCTGACGTCGCAATGCCAGATTGTGAAGCATACAGCAGGCCACGATTATCTGGCACACCTTCTTTGGTGAGTACATCAGGGATCCCCCTGTCATATGTAGGCACCTAAACCTGGCCTTCAGGAGGCCAAAGGTTCTTTCAATGACCCTCCTAGTTCGCCCATGGGCCTCATTGTACCGTTCCTCTGCCCTGGTCCGGGGATTCCTCACTGGGGTCAATAGCCAAGGCAGGTTGGGGTAACCAGAGTCACCAATTAGCCACACACGTTGTCTCTGTAGCTGTTCCATCACATAAGGGATGCTGCTATTTCGCATCACATACGCGTCATGCGCTGACCCAGGGAACTTGGCATTCACATGGGAGATGTACTGGTCAGCCAAACAGACCACCTGGACGTTCATCGAATGGTAACTTTTCCTGTTTCTGTACACCTGCTCATCGTCTTTTGGGGGTACTAAAGCCACATGGGTCCCATCAATGGCACCAATTATGTTGGGGATATGTCCAAGGGCATAAAAATCACCCTTCACAGTGGCCAAATCAACCTCCTCAGGGAATACAATGCAGCGCCGCATGTGTTTCGTCAGGGCAGACAACACTCTAGACAAGATTTTTGAAAACATAGGCTGAGACATTCCAGATGACATGGCCACTGTTGTCTGGAATGAGCCACTTGCCAAAAAATGGAGGACTGACAGAACCTGCACTAGAGGGGGAATTCCTGTGGGTTGGCGGATGGGGGACATCAGGTCTGGCTCCAGCTGGGCACACAGTTCATGTATAGTGGCTCGGTCAAGCCGGTATCGTAGTATGATGTGGCGTTCTTCCATTGTCAACAGGTCCACCAGCGGGCGGTACACGCGAGGATTCATCCTTCTCCTCGCAAGTCCCAGCGGACGATGCCTAGGAAGGACAACATGGAGCACAGAGTCAAGCAAGTCACAGGTACGTTCACCACTGCATGCACAGTACACGAAAAGGTATGGATGGCTATGTTTGGATGTGTGGCAATGCAAGGCCTAGGCCTGTGTGACGCAGTTGAAATTAAGCCATGTGGGCCCTTGAAATGGCGGCTGCCTGACCGGTGAAGTGGGACAATGGGATGTGAGGTCAATGCGCTGGCGTGGCACACCGTGGCGGTAGGCGGTCGAAGACCGCTATACGAACCCGCATTGGTTAACATTGAACCCTATGGGATTCAGGAGCCAATGACGATGTGCGCGGGCGGTACGCACCGCCGCGGTACGCACCGCCGCGCCCGTGACCGCCATTTTCTATCTGCCTAATCACTCGATACCTGATCATCCACAGGAGAGGACCTATACTGCAAGTGCTGCTGTGACCTCGGTCTGGAAGTGACAATGGCTGCTGCGACTGGGGAAAGGGCCCCTGCCTTCACATCTGAAGAGTTGGAGAAACTAGTAGATGGGGTCCTCCCCCAGTATGCGCTACTCTACGGTCCTCCAGACCAACAGGTGAGTACACTGAGTGCACATTGAATGGGTTATGGCTGTGTGGAGTGGGGTGGATGTAAGTTGGTGGGGTGGGGAGAAAATGAGGACTGCAACGCACGACAGATGAGAGAATGGGCCACATGGCAAGGTTGGGGAGGGGGGGGCATGTACTCCAAACATGCCGAAAATTCACGTTTTCTCTTTCCCACCCTGTACATGTCTAACAGGTGAGCGCCCATCAGAAAATCGACATTTGGCGTGCCATCGCCAAGGAAGTCCGGGCCCTGGGGGTCTACACCAGACGGGGCACCCACTGCCGCAAGAGGTGGGAGGACATCCGCCGCGGAACCCGAAAGACCGCCGAGTCACTGCTGGGGATGGCCTCCCGACCTAGGAGGGGTGCCAGTCGTACCCTGACCCCCCTGATGTCCCGGATCCTGGCGGTGGCCTACCCTGATTTGGATGGGCGCTTGAGGACATCACAGCAGACACAAGGGGGTGAGTACCTGCACATTCTGCTATCCTTAAGCGCAGTTGAGGCGTCTGGGTGGGGGAGGAGGGCTGTGGGTGACACTAGGCCAGGGCGCTTTCTGTAGTGTAGTCCCCTCCCTTAGACATGGCCCTGTGCCCCCGCCCCCCACCTCTGTAGGGTGCCAAGTACAGCTATCCATGGTCCTGCATCACCCATGTGCGCGTCTGTTGTCCCTAGACCTGTTGGCCTAGTCACAAGTACTGAGTAGTGTACCCCAATTTCGCGGCTTAGTGCATGAGGCACCTGTGTCTGTCCTCTCCGCCAACGGTATTGACAAGGCATACACTCAACTTTGTATTATTTCTCCCCCCACCCTTATTCTTTGTCTTCTTGTGCATCAGCATCATCAGGCGGAGGAGAATTGGCGTCGGAGCACGAGGGAGCTGCAAGTCACAATGCCCCGGTGGGCACTGGAACAGACACCGAGGGCACCAGTGATCCGGAGGGCGAGGGGAGCACCACAACGGGGACCGGTGAAGACACCAGCGACACGGACACGTCCTCGTTTGGGAGCTCCCTAGCGGGGGCGGCAACATCTGGGCCCCCCGCCTCCACAGGTACAGCCGCCACCCAGCGCTCCAGCTCCGCCCTCCCAGCAGCCCCTCAGCCTTCGCTCCGTGCCCGCTCGCCCAGGAAGGCGGGCGTCTCCTTCGCCCCAGGCACCTCAGCCCCTGCCCCAGTTACCCCTGCTGCCCTCAGTGCGGAGCTCATTGACCTCGTGAGGACGCTCATTGTTGGGCAGACTACCCTTTTGAATGCCATCCAGGGGGTGGAAAGGGAGGTGCATCGGAGCAATGCCTACCTGGAGGGCATTCATTCGGGTCAGGCTGCCCATCAACGATCGTTCACTGCTCTGGCCTCAGCACTGACGGCAGCCATTGTCCCTGTCTCCAGCCTCCCTCTTCTAACTGCCTCCACCCTTTCTCTGTCTCCTGTCCCTCAGCCTATCCCATCCACACCATCAGACCAGCCTGCACACACCTCAACACCCAAGGCCAGATCATCCAGACACAAGCACCACAGGACACACAAGCATTCACCACAGCAACACCCAGATGCAGACATTCCAACAGTCACTACCACCTCTGTGTCCCCCTCCTCCTCGTCTCCCTCCTCCCTCCCTGTGACGTCTACACTCACACCTGCATGCACACCACCATCAGCCAGTGCTTCCATCACCAGCACACCCTCCACTACAGTCCTCTCACGTGCAGTCACCACCCCCACTGCCATCTACACGTCCCCTGTGCATTCTCCCACTGTGTCTGTCACCCCCTCTTCCAAGACACATAAATACAGGCAGACACCCAAACAACAGCCAACCACTTCACGACAGCCTACGCCTCAGTCACCTGCACCCAAAGACAGCACACCTGACTCTCCTACAACCACATCCTCTTCCTCCACTTCCATCACCACTACTCCTACCCTTTACCTTGGTCCTAAGAAATGTTACCTCTCTAATCTTAACCTCTTTCCCTCCCCTGACCCACCCCCTCCATCGGTTAAGAGTCCCAAGAGCACCTCAGCCACCACCAGCCCAGCTTCGAGGGTCCAAGTGGTGCATGGCTTCTGGAGTCCACCCTTTGGCGGCAGTGACACTTCACTGAGCAGCAAGGGGACATCCAGCCCACCCCCAGGCAAGAGGACACGTAAAGTGAAGGGCCGCCGTGAGAGGACTGAGACGGATGCCCCCAAGGAGCCAACAACGGCCACTTCACCTGCCACAACAGCCAGGGGAGGCAAGGGCCCGAGAGCCCCATCTAAGGAGCGAAAGGGCAGCAGGGCGGAGAGGTCATCCATCAGGAGTGCGGAGCTGGAGGGCCCCGCAAGCCCCATCCCGCCTGCAAGGGACGACAGCAAAGGGCCCAGGACTCCTTCCCCGAAGGGGCCTGCCACTGCACATTCGGAGGGCGAGTGATCAGGGTGTCCAGCCCAGGTCTGGCTCCCTAGACTTCCTGGAAGAGCACCGCTGAAGAGGGCCCCGCCGTGAAGACAGGCACCGCTGAACAGGGCCCCGCCGTGCAGAAGAGCACCGCTGAACAGGGCCCCGCCGTGAAGACAGGC
The DNA here is from genome assembly GCF_031143425.1 of Pleurodeles waltl. Classification (NCBI taxonomy): domain Eukaryota; kingdom Metazoa; phylum Chordata; class Amphibia; order Caudata; family Salamandridae; genus Pleurodeles; species Pleurodeles waltl. The sequence goes on along the minus strand of NC_090445.1, from coordinate 294,227,991 downwards.
ACTGCTGAACAGGGCCCCGCCGTGAAGACAGGCACCGCTGAACAGGGCCCCGCCGTGCAGAAGAGCACCGCTGAACAGGGCCCCGCCGTGAAGACAGGCACCGCTGAACAGGGCCCCGCCGTGCAGAAGAGCACCGCTGAACAGGGCCCCGCCGTGAAGACAGGCACCGCTGAACAGGGCCCCGCCGTCTCAAGCACTGCTCCGCTGGGCCCCTCCTGTCAAGCACCGCTCCGCTGGGCCCCGCCGTCTGAAGCACCGCTCCGCTTGGCCCCTCCTGTCAAGCACCGCTCCGCTGGGCCCCGCCGTCTCAAGCACCGCTCCGCTGGGCCCCGCCGTCTCAAGCACCGCTCCGCTGGGCCCGCCGTCTCAAGCACCGCTCCGCTGGGCCCCGCCGTCTCAAGCACCGCTCCGCTGGGCCCCTCCTGTCAAGCACCGCTCCATTGGGCCCCTCCTGTCAAGCACCGCTCCGCTGGGCCCCGCCGTCTCAAGCACCGCTCCGCTGGGCCCCTCCGTCTCAAGCACCGCTCCGCTGGGCCCTTCCTGTCAAGCACCGCTCCGCTGGGCCTCGCCGTCTCAAGCACCGCTCCGCTGGGCCCCGCCGTCTCAAGCACCGCTCCGCTGGCCCCGCCGTCTCAAGCACCGCTCCGCTGGGCCCTTCCTGTCAAGCACTCCCCAGGATATGGCAGTGGGCATGGTGGCCCCTTCGTGGGTCTGGCGTCGTGGACTCATGTGGCTGAGGTGCCCCCCCTTCCCTTCCCCCTGAGGTGCCTGTAGTTTTGTCATCAGATGCCCCTGCAGTGTTCTCTCCAAAGGACTCAGGTCTCGTGTGTGGGCTTTGCCCTTGTGTTGCTACACTTTGGCCCACGGACAAATCGTTACTACGTGAAATGTGCAGGACTGATTTCTGCAGTTGTCCACTGCTGTGTATATAGACTTTTTAAATGTAAATATTCTGGCTAGTTGACCAATACTTATCGGAGGCTATTTTGGACATAAATATTTATTGACAATTTTGAAATGTCATTGCATTTTTTACGGGGGTTTGGTTGGTGTCACTGTGACTTGTTGCTCTGCATTGGTGTGTACATATTGGGGGGGGGGGGGTTGCATATGTGTGTGCCCGTAACCTTTCGTCCTCCCCCCTCCCGTGTGTCGTAGGTGCTGTACTCACCGTTGACGTCTGCGCCGGAGTTCGTACTCGTGGTAGATGAGCAGGTAGACGAGAGCAGGTATGATGTTCAATTCGGGTTCCATGCTGTCCTCCGTACTCGTGGAGTGCGTAGAGGTGAGCGTTTTCACATTCGTAGTCTGTTCCCGCCGTGTTTTTATCGGCGGGGCTCCCGCCCCGGAAAAGGTGGCGGATTGGTGGGTCATGATAGTGTGGGCGGTACATTGTCTGCCGCCTGGCTGTTGGCGGTGACCGCCGCGCTGTTTGTCGGTCCCGCCGTGGCGGTCGGAGTGTTAATGTGGCGGGCTGTGTTGGCGGTTCCCGCCAGGGTCAGAATTCCATTTTTTGGACCGCCGGCCTGTTGGCGATTTGGCCGCCGCTTTATCACCGACCGCCAGGGTTAGAATCACCCCCTATGTTATGTTATGGTGGTAGAACAAGATGGCACACAAATGTAAAATCCAAATGTGCTGAAAAATATTAAGGGGGTCATTCTGACCCTGGCGGTCCATGACCGCCATGGCGGAGGGCGGAGGAAGCACCGCCAACAGGCTGGCGGTGCTTCCTGGGCGATTCTGACCGCAGCGGTAAAGCCGCGGTCAGAAAAGGGGAGCCGGCGGTTTTCCGCTGGTTTCCCGCTGGCCCAGGGAATCCGCCATGGGGGCGCTGCTTGCAGCACCGCCATGGGGATTCCGACCGCCTTCCCGCCAGCCTGTTTCTGGCGGTGTCCACCGCCAGAACCAGGATGGCGGGAACGGGTGCCGTGGGGCCCCTGGGGGCCCCTGCACTGCCCATGCCACTGGCATGGGCAGTGCAGGGGCCCCCTAACAGGGCCCCACAAAGATTTTCACTGTCTGCTGTGCAGACAGTGAAAATCGCGACGGGTGCCACTGCACCCGTCGCACCCCTGCAACTCCGCCGGCTCCATTCGGAGCCGGCTTCATTGTTGAAGGGGCTTTCCCGCTGGGCCGGCCGGCGGTCTTCTGGCGGTCGCCCGCCGGCCCAGCGGGAAAGCCGGAATGGCCGCCGCGGTCTTTTGACCGCGGAACGGTCTTTCGGCGGGAACCGCTTGGCGGGCGGCGACCGCCGACCGCCGCGGTCAGAATGACCGCCTAAGTATTTTATGATAGTATTTGTTTGGTTATTTGTTTATGTCTGCAGATTTTGTTGTTGTTTGTTTTATGTCTGAAGCTTCAAAAAATGCACAGAATATACTCATAAAAGGAAACATTTTGACTTTATCGTATAATTAACAGTGTGTATGAGAATATTTATTGATCCCCAGCTTTATTTTCATTAAATGTTTTCAACATACAACATTAAGTAGGTAGTTCAATCTCATATTTCATTTTCCACAGAATATTAAATCTAACACCCCACTCCTGATGTATGCCCTTTCCACAACATTTGTTATACTGGAGTTAGAATAGTAAATCTGCCCCCTCCCCACCATGTCTGGGATTTGCACAATGTTTGTTCGACTATCTTCAACCCAAATCTTTGCAATTTACCCATTGTTTGTTAAAATGAAGGTTTGAAGTTTAACCTGCCCCCCCATGTACCCACTTTCCCCAATGTTTGTTAGACTGGGATTACAACATTTAAAGTTACCTTGTCCATTATGTAGCTTCACCAATGTTTCTTAGATTAGAGAAAAAATAATAAAGTTTATAATCCAACACCCTGTATAAAGCCTTGCAAGCAGTTTTTGCAGGATTTTAGTTGGAATGGTGTTTTTGAATTATTATTTTTTTTTATTTTGGATTGGAGTTATATATTACTTCATCCTGGATTTGTGATAGGTGTTTGAGGAATATTTAATCTAAAATGCTGTCTATTTAAAAATATGTTAAATACATTTTTGGCTTGTTTTCAAAACATATTTAGTATTTGTTATTTCTTTAAAAAATGTTCATTCTGCTACATATTTTTAGAAATCATTTATAATGGTTTTATAAATTCTGAATATGTTCTAATATTTTTAAATGATGAATACTGATAAGTTTATGTGGCACTTAATTCTTTGATACACATTATATATTGTAGTTAACAAATATTTTATGTTCATAATACATTTATTACAATAGATAATTTTATATCAGACTTTATTTTTAATGCATTTCAAATGTTTTATTAAGTTATAGGTTTTCCAAATAAAGTTAGCAAAGTATTTTATTATATGTTTGTGATATATATTTTCAAGCATGTTTATTTATTAAAAAATATTTGTTTGCTTTCAAATTATCTTAATAGTTATTATAGTTATATATATATAGTTACAATTATATTCTCAATATTTTGGAAAATAATATTTTTGTATTATAAGTAAAGTTGATACTTTTATAGTCCATATTTTCACCACAACAGTGTTGCACCATTATATTATATACCATTATATACCGCTATATAAGGTTATTTTCATCACGAAAACCTTTGCAATTAACAGCTCCCTCCTCGAGGATGATGTTTTAACATCAAAGCCTGGAAATCAATTCCCACCCCATAAGTCAATATTAGCAATGTGCTGGGCAGGTAGTTCTTTTATGCAGGCCAGTATCAATATGTCCTAATGTACTCATGTTCACAAATTCCAGTTTCCGGACACAACACCCTTTTGGTATGAAACTTCGGGACAAAGTTGGTCAACTTTCTGACCCAGTCATTTGTGGAAACTGACTGTGCTCAATTCTTTTGAGTCCAATGTCCAATGGTGCTTGACAGAGATTCACCCCAAGCAGAAGATGTTGGTCTTTTTTGGGGATGTCCTCCAGATTGTGGTTCTTTGTATATTTCCCTCCTTGCTGCAGGATCTGTAGTATGTTGTCAATGAGCACTTTATCTTTGTTGTAAAATACTGATGCTATGGGCTGGCTCCCTACATTCAGGCAGAATCTTAGACAGCTCTCATTCATACCAAAATCCCTTATTTATACGTATTAAAAAGGAGCACTCAGCCATTGCAGATTAGAGTACTAACTCATGAGTTTAGAATACAAATATAGCCCAGCACGGAACTTCAATCTGGCCCAGGTGTGTCATATATCTTACATGTATTATCCACTTTATCCACTTTGGGCCACCGCAATTTATTATTGTCTTCCAGAATGGTCACAATTGTTCTGTTCAATGCTGTTGAAAAAAAAAATCTGTCCTGTGTATTGCACGCATTGCAACTATGCACTGCATTATGCACTGTTGAGGTCCTAGCACAACATCCTGTCTGGACCTTAGGGATAATTTCACTACTCTTGACTCATTCAAGGTAGGGTATTGGTGAGTGCTTTTATGCAAGTGAAAAGTATGTTACTAGTTGGGAAATTGAAGGCAGAGTTAAATTTTTTAATTGTGCACTGCCACACGTACTGCTCCCTTACAAATCCAAGGTATGTTGCCAGACGAAACATATTGGCCCTCATTATGACATTGGTGGTAAATCCCACTTACTGCCACTCTGACTGCCGCCAACTTACCGCCGCCACGACGGATATCCGTTCACCATATTATGAGACAGAAACACCAATCGGTCACTATTCAGCAACGTACACAATTCCGCCAAACCAAAGGTCAGTGATAAACTGGTGGTATCCAAACCCACACTGTTACGCCAACAGAACAACGTCCATCACATTATGACCCACAAATCACCATGGTGGACATTCAATGGCGGTAAACCATTGGCGGTACATACCGCTGCGCTCAAAATGGACACCTACAAACAAAACAACACCATATTGGACAATTTAAATAACACACACCTGACACCCATGTACACACCACACCCACACACCCACACACCCACACACCCACACCAATATAAAACACAAACACAGATTACCCACAACCATATACGACTACAAACTATTGGCAGGAGACAGACACCAAGACCCCAGACAATACCAGAGCCACACACTACCTACACCTATACACCACCCACGCACCCCACATCAGTCACCCCAACACATTACCCTACACACCCTCACCTGCACACCTCACACAACACCCATGGCACCACAAAGACACCCCTGCTTTACAGAGGAAGAGCTAAGGGTCATGGTGGAGGAAATCATCAGTGTAGAGCCACAGCTATTTGGAGCACAGGTGCAGCAGATTTCGATAGCTAGGAAGATGGAGCTATGGTTGAGAATCGTGGACAGGGTCAACGCCGTGGGAGAGCATCCAGGAACTAGGGATGACATCAGGAAGAGGTGGAATGACCTATGGGGAAGGTACGTTCCATTGCAGCAAGACACCAACCCGCTGTACAGAGGACTGGCGGTGGACCCCCACCTCCACCCCACATCTCACAGCATTATTGCATCCTGAGGGCCTGGCCAGAGTAGGAGGAGGACTGGACTCCGGTAAGTCAACTTTCAACTACCTGCATGCCATCACATACCCTCACTCCCATCACTCCACCACGTCCCACACATCCCACCATTACATCTCACTCATCCCAATGCCAGGCCCTGCATGCCATACCACTGCATGGACACCACTCACAGCCCTGCATGGACACCTATCACTAAAGCATGCACACTAGAGAGAATCAGCTATCCTACCACATACCAACTTACACAAGTGAGAGCCACCAGGGCAAATACAACCAAAGAGGGCCAGCCATGGATGCACAATATGTCAGACACAGAAACAATAACACATCATTTACATCCCCACAGGTACCCCAGCCAATGTCACCGGAGAGGAAGTGCCAGCAATATCCAGTCCCCTAACAGAAGAGGACCACAGTGATGACAGCTAATCTGGTCTTCAGGATCTGGATGACCAACCTGGGCCATCAGGGACCTTTGGGCAGTCGGTTACCCAGGCCCAATCACACACCAACATAGAGCCTCCCCCATCACTAAACACCACCACAGCACCCACCCATCATACCCACACCTCTGTCCCCAGGACACATCAGTCAGCAGTGTGTCCACCTCTACAGGGACCCCAGGGCATACCTCGCCCCAAGACAATCAGGGACCTGGGGTCAGTGGCAGTGGGCACACGGTTCAGGGGACAGAGGCACAGGCCAACAGGGAAACTGGGTGGACTGCTGTGTGCCAGGGGGAGGACAGGACCAGGGAACCAACTCTCCAGGAGGCACTTGTACAGATCCTGGGAGCATATTAACATTCCCAGGACACGATGGGCCAGATCCTGGACAATGTGCAGGAGAAGATGCGGCTGCAGGAGGGACAGTACCAGGGGATCGGGGAGGACTTGCAGGCCATTAACACCACCCTGATCTCCATAGCAGAGGTGCTGGCAGATACGGCCAATATTATGAGGGAGGCAGTTACACAACAGCGGGCCTGTGCCACTAGCCAGACATCTGAACAGCCTTCCACCTCCACTGCTGCTAGTGGACAAGAGGCCCCGCCACAGGACCATCAGGCCACCAGCACCCCTCCCCCTGCAGAAGGTGAACCACCCTGCAAACATTCCCTGTGATCCAGACAGAAGCCAGAGACACTTGCCAAGACCCACGCCAGGAAATGAGACTCTCCTGATTGTCACCCTTGTGTCCCACCCTGAACCTTTTTCACCTGGAACTGCCATTGCTCCCCTTCCTATGTACCCTTGGACAATGCACCTGTGCTACAGATTGGAACAATACCCTGGATGCCATCATCACCCCATCCCATTGCACTTACCCCTCAATATTATAGCACTTCAATAAACACACTTTGAAAAAAAAGAAGTATGGAGTATGCCACTTTTTCAAGTATGTATTCATTTAACCAGGTACGAATATTGCATTTCAACTGTACAGAAAATGAGCATAGTATAATGACCTGTAGCTGGCTGCAGTGATCACACCAGGACTATACGTAAGGTCACCAACATCTGTAAAATGAATTGCCAAAGGGTACAGTAAGTGGGCATAGAAGTGAGAAATAACAGCATGCCAGTGCCACACACATTCCAAAATATTTCAGTAAAATGTGAAGCAACACTGTCTTAGCTGTGTGATATTGGAAGTATTGTCTGATGACTGATGTTCTGTTGTCCTCATCCTCATTCTCTGCCTCCTCATCCTCACTGTCCACAGGGTCCACTGCTGCCACATGGGCATCTCCAGCCTCCTCCTCCTGCAGAAAAGGCACATGGCATCTCAGGGCAAAGTTGTGCAACATGCAGCATTCCACTATTATCTGGCAGACCTTCTTGGGTGACCTTCTTGGGATCCACCTGTTAGATGGAGGCACCTGAACCTGGCCTCCAGGAGGCCAAAGGTCCTTTCTATAATCCTTCTGGTTCTCGCACGTGCCTCATTATAATGTTCTTCTGCCCTTGATCTGGCATTTCTCACAGGCGCCAGCAGCCATGAGAGTTTGGCTGCAATATTGAGGGACAACATTTAGCAACACACTATCCCATATGGCCCACACCATACCCATACACCAACATATACTGGGTGGGGGCCAGGGCTCACCTATTAGTCACACCCTGTGTCTCTGTAGTTGGCCCATCACATTTGGGATGCTGCTATTCCTCAGGACAAAGGCATCATGCACAGACCCAGGACACTTAGCATTGACGTGGGAGATGTACTGGTCCTCCAAGCACTCCATCTGTACATCCACAGAGTGGAAACTCTTCTGATTTCTGAACACCTGTTCATTTTGACAGAGGGGACAAATGCAATATGTGTTCCATCAATCGCCCCAATTATGTTAGGGATATGTCCCATTGCATAGAAGATGGCCTTCACTTTGGCCAAATCTCCAACCTGGGGAAATACAATGCATCTGCACATGTGTTTAATCAGGACAGACAACACTCTGGTTAACACATTTGAGAACATTGGCTGTGATATTCCTGCTGCCAAGCCCACTGTCATTTGGAACGAACCAGTTGCCAGGAAATGGAGCACTGATAGAACTTGCACAAGAGGGGGGATCCCAGTGGGTGATGGATAGCAGATAACAGGTCAGGCTCCAATGGGGCACACAGCTCTGTGATTGTGGCCCTGTCAAGTCTATAGGTGAGGATGATGTGCCTGTCCTCCATTGTTGCCAGGTCCACCAGGGGTCTGCACACAGGGGTATGTCTCCATCTTCTATTCAACCGCAGCAGTAGCAATCTATGGGGCAAAAGAGTGAGGAGCCGGTCACAAACTGAATAATGGGGCTACCACAGAACTTTGCATGCTGTTAACTTGTAATGGGTAAGTGTGAATTGTCCAGTATGTCCAAATTTAACCAGTGATGCAGCAATTATCCAGGGCCTGCCCCCCTTGAAACGGCGTCTGCCTGTCCTGTGTGAAGGGACAGGTGGAAGTGAGGTAATTCTGCTGACATTGTGCGCCATTGCGGGAGGCGGTTGGGAACCTCCGTGCAACTCCTCATTGGGTATAATTGGGCTCTATGGGTTACAGTGGCCAATGGTGATCTATGCCGGCAGTGACGGTATGCACCGCCGGGGACGTGACCACCATTTTCTAGCTGATTCCTCACTTCCTATCTGATCTTCAACAGGAGAGGACATACACTGCATGTGCTGCTGTGACCTGTGTCCAGTCACAATGGCCCATGTGACTGGGGAAAGGGTCTCAGCCTTCACTTTGGCGGAGTTGGAAAGACTGGTGGATGGGGTCCTACCCCAGTACGGACTGCTGTATGGGCCTCCAGACCAACAGGTGAGTACACTGTGGGCACGATGCATGTGGCATGAATGCATGGAATGGTGTGTGAAGGCCTCATGTAAGGGGGGCCAGTGATTGTCCTCTGGGTGTCGTATTAGTTGTTTGCGTGTCCATGTGTGTGCAAATGGAGATGTAAAGGGGTATAGTGGGCCATAAGTGTAACAGGCAGGACTGTTTTACTAATACTATTTTCCTGTGTGTATTTCCTCTGCAGGTCAGTGCCCATCAAAAGAAGGGTATGTGGCATGCCATCACCAAGGACGTGTGGACCCTGGGGGTCTACGGCAGGCGGGGCACCCATTGACAGAAACAGTGGGAGGACCTGATATGCTGGGCACAGAAGACGGTGGATTCCTAGTTGGGGATGACCTCCCAACAAGGAAGGGGTGCCTGTTGAATCCTGACCCCCTTGATGGCCCGCATACTGGCGGTGGCCTATCCAGAGCTGGATGGGCACTTGAGGGCATCACAGCAGGCACAAGGGGGTGAGTACAGTGCCCATCATTACTACTTATGTCTGGTGGTGTGGTATCCAGGTGGTGGATGTGTGTCAGTGGGTGCCCTTAGGCCAGGCCAGACATTGCAGCGTAGGTCCCCTGGTAGCTAGGGTTATGAATGGATAATCCTGCTACCTAGCTTGTAGGCATCCACTACTGGTCAGGGCAGAGTGGGTCCCAGGTGTGCTGCATTTGCCGGTGTGCGCCCCTCCCCATGCCTTGGTGGCTAGCAATATCACTGGTAGTGCAATGTATAGTGCGTAGGCCTGTTCCTTGTGTGTGAACGTGCTGTGTACTCCAACGGTGGTGTTGCTGCAGCCATTGACCAAGTGTATCCTTTGTTTCTTCCCCCCCTTATTGTTTTGTCACCCTGTTCTTATGTGCATTAGCATCATCTGGCAGAGGAGCAGAGGCACCGGCGATGGAGGGAGCTGCATCTCAGAGGACCCAGAAGGCAGAGTCCACCGATGGTGAGGGCACCAGTGGGATGGAGGGCGATGGGAGCACCACAGCGGAGACTGGAGGGGACAGTTCTGACACAGATACCGCCTCCGATGGAAGCTCCCTGGTTGTGGCGGACACCTCTGAGATCACCCCAGCTACAGGTACAGCCGCCACCCGGCACCGCCCTCCCAGCAGCCCCTCATTGAGTTGCCCGTGCCCGCTCACCCAGGATGAGCCCTCCAGTGAGCCCTGCTGCCCTGAGTGAGGAGGCTATTGAGATCCATCTCTGTAGGGCAGTCGACCATTGTGAATGCCATCCAGGGGCTAGTAGCCCAGATGCAACAGACTAATGCATTCCTGGAGGGCATTCACACTGGATTGGTGTCCCAACAGAGATCCATCCAGGCTCTGGCCTCCTCTCTGATGGTAGCCATTGTCCCTGTTTCCATTCTCCCCCCTCCAACTTCCTCTTCCTAATCCCATTCTCCTCAACCCCAACCTATCCCAAGCACACAGGCAGACGAGCATGCACACAAGACAACACACAAGAGTGGTACAGGAAAACACAAGCACCACACTTCATCCCACAGGCACTCACACAAACACCATCCAGATGCAGACATATCAACATCCACAATTTCCACTGTCTCCCCCTCCTCCTAATCCTCCACCTCCCTCCCAGTTCTGTCCACACTCACACCTGTAAGCACAACATCATCAATGACTACCAGCATCACCACCACACCAAGCAGAACACACACCTCACTGGCAGACACCTCCACAACAGCCATGCACACATCCCCGTGCCCTCTCCCACTGTGTCTGTCCCCCCTCCCAAGGTACACAAATGCAAGCACTCAGACACCCAACAGCCATCCACCTCATAACAGCATCCAGCCCATGCACCTGCACCCCAAATCAGCAGATAGACACCTCCTACAACCACTTCTTCCTCCACTCCCAAACCTTCTCCATCTTCCCGCCCCAATGTCCCTAAAAAACTGTTCCTATCCACCATTGACCTCTTCCCTACCCCTCCCTCTCCCTGTTCTGCATGTCTATCCAGGGTGGGAAGAAACCAGCCAAGCACCTCAGCCATCCAGTCCACGGGCCCAGTCGTCACCACACCCACTCGTAGTGGAAAAGGATCCAGGGCACATGTCCTGAGGGTGAAGGAGCCTGCACCAGGCAGCCTCAACGGAGAGGAGGCTGCCACAGCTGCCGGAAAGAGCAAGGAGCCTGCCCAAGCTGCTGCCAGGAAGACAAAGGAGCCTGCCCCAGCTGCTACCGGGAAGACTAAGGAGCCTGCCCCAGCTGCTGCTAAGAAGTTAAAGGAGCCTGCCCAAGCTGCTGCCAGGAAGACTAATGGGCCTGCCCCAGCTGCTGCCAGGAAGACTAAGGAGCCTGCCCCATCTGCCAAGTAGAATAAGGAGCCAGCCCCTGCTGCCAGGAAGAGCAGGAAGTCTGCACCAGCAAGCAGGAAAAGCAAAGGGCCTGGGTCAGGAACTGTGACGGAGCCCCCAGCACCAACCATGATTGTGCAGCCATCTGAGGTTGCAGGGAATGGGCAGGAGCCTCCCCCCCAAGCAGCCGCACCACCACCACCAGTGAACAGCTGTCTGAGGTTGCAGGGGATGGGCAGGAGCCCCCCCCCAGCAGGACCACCACCAGCAGTGAGCAGCCATCCGAGGTTGCAGGGAATGGGCAGGAGCCACCCCCCCCAGCAGCACCGCTAGTGAGCAGCCATCTGAGGTTGCAGGGGATGGGCAGAAGCCCCCTCCAGCAGCAGCACAACCACAACCAGTGAGCAGCCATCCAAGGTTGCAGGGGATGGGCAGGAGCCTCCACCCCCAGCAGCACCACCACCTCCAGTGAGCAGCCATCCGAGGTTGCAGGGGATGGGCAGTAGCCTCCCCCCCAGCAGCAACACCACCACCACCAGTGAGCAGCCATCCGAGATTGCAGGGAATGAGCAGGAGCCTCCCCCTAGCAGCAGCACTACCACCTCCAGTGAGCAGCCATCACCGCTGGTTGACGTTATGTAATCCTGCGTCCATGGGCTGCTGTGCGGCCTGCTCCCTGCAAATCTAGTGGGTATGACACCCACCTGAGAGACTGTGACCTTGCACTCCCCAGGATCAAGAGCACAGGGCACAATGCCCCCTCCAGAACCAGTGGGTAAGACACCTACCTATCCCAGACTCCCCAGGATCAAGAGCACAGGGCGCGATCCCCCCTCCAGAACCAGTGGGTGAGACACCTACCTACCCCAGACTCCCCAGGATCAAGAGCACAGGGCACAATGCCCCCTCCAGAACCAGTGGGTGAGCCACCCACCTACCCAGACTCCCCAGGATCAAGAGCAAAGGGCACAATGCCCCCTCCAGAACCAGTGGACAAGTCACCCACTCAATAGACTGTGGCCTATCACTCCCCAGGATCAAGCACAGGGCATGTTGCCCCCTCCAGAGCATGTGGGCAAGTCATCCACTTGAGAGACTGTGCCATTGCACTCACCAGGACATGTTGCCCCCTCCAGAACCAGTGGTCTTGTTCCATCTGCCGGCTAAGGTGCACCCCCGTCCCCCGTCCCCCTGAGGTGCCTGCCTATTTCCCAACTGATGACCCTGCAGTGTTTTCTCCATGTTGGCAGGTGCCATGTGTGGCCTTGGAATTTGGCCTGTGGCCATGTGGACAACGTACATTGTGGACTGGGCTGTGTCCCTTTTCATGTACATATGTATATATCTATTATCTTGCCTCACTTATTTATCTTGATATGTTGCTCTCATTACCTTCACTTTTTCAAAATCATTTTGTCCTTGCATTATTCATCCGAGGTACAGGGTAAATATGTTTTAGTAATGTAGCTAATTGTATGTATGGTGTTGGGGGGTGTGGTATGTGTGTGTGTCACTCTCTTTTTCCTCCCACCCTCTCTTGTGTGCTAGGCGGCTGTACTCACTGTCATCGTCTTTGCCGGCGTTGGTGTTTGTGGTGGAGCAGCACGTAGAAGATCATTGGGAAGACATGCAGCTCGGGCTCCATGGCGGCGTGGTTCTTTCCTGTTTCTCCAAAGGTGAGTCCTTTCCCTTCTGAGGTTTCTGCAAGGCTTTTGATGTCGTTGGTACCGCCCCGGAAAAGGTGGCGGTTTGCTGGGTCATAATATGGTGGGCGGAACATTGACTTCCGCCTGGCTGTAGGCGGCTACCGCTGTGGTGCCTGTTGTTTCCGCCCTGGCAGTCAGTGTGGTACATTGGCTGTCTATCGGAGATCTTTCTGCCATGGTCATAATTTGGCAGTAATTACCACAGGCCTGTTGGTGGTATTACCGCCACTTTGACACCAACCGCCAGGGTTGTAATGAGGGCCATTATCCTAAAAAGGAACTAAAAATAGGTCACTAATGGACAATAATTAGAATTTGGGACCAATACACGCTTTATAGCCTTTACCAGGGTTTGAAAATACTACCTTGCTTATCACCCTCCAGAAAACTTGTACACCACTTACTTTCTTACATTCAATTAATTTTTATATTTATTTTATCTCTTCTCCACTTGTTTAATTTCTAGGAATAGGTCTTTCTATTATGGATTCCTACTCACATTGCACACTTCTGCATCAAACCACATGTTACTCTTATACCTGCTATCACTTTCGTGTTTCTGAGGTAGTGTAAAAGCACTGTATTTCTGTAAATTATACAGGGGTAGTCATTAGGTACAAGTTACCTTATTCTCAGTAGGTTAAAGATCTACTTCTTCGCCCACTACTTCCTATGAAATGCATGACATTTGAAAACGCATTTAAACTGTTTCCATTATCACTGCTTGGTAGTCCAGTTGCAAGGAATATTAGAGGAAAATTTACAGGAATGTTAGTTGTATGAAAATGAAGCTTAAGGATCATTGTGTACATTACCAGTGGTACAACATGGTTTACAATTCCTACAAATTGTTGCTAATGTTTGCTTACTCCTATCTGTATATAATACAATACTAAGGAGAGCATAGTGAGAGTACCCTCTGTCTGATCAGTTGGGATAGTCTAACCACCATACCTTGGTGTTAGGTGTCAGGAAGCCGGCACAGGTTATCCTCTTTCGCAGGATGGAGGTCAGAGTCAGCAGGATGTCTCTGTCACAGCTCACAGTGTTTGTGATAATCCCAGCATAGAAGTATTCCTCTCGCTGAGCCGTAGCACAGAAGCTGTTTATATAATGAAGTAGCATTCTTATCACACTGTTGCAAAGGTGCAGAGCAGCTTACTTGTTTTGTCTAGCTAAAGTTAGTTTTCTGCTAATGAGTACAGCAAGAAAATAAAAAAATGGCCTTGTGTTCTGAAATGTACGACACTGGAACTATAGGTACAGACTACAGGGCATCAGTGCCTATCAGAAATGCACATAAAAAACTTTAAGGCATTAACAGTAAAGTAAAGTGTGAAAATGTTTACCACGGAAAAGAGATGTCCACTTAAAGAGTTGAATCTAAAATGGAGACTACACTCAAGCCATGCAGCAAACAGGCATTGAAGTTGCAGCAAAATATTGTTAATTCATTGAATTATTTTCATTAAATTGTTACACAAAGCCCAAATCTTAATAAAGAATCAACAATCACATGGTCCACCTGGTAGGAGATAAGAGTGACTGAATTCCAACTCAGGCCTGAGTTTAGAGTTGGATCAAAACTAACAATGACAGACACAAATTAGTCTATGATTATTCCCAGAAGAGAAAAGGACCAGCAGAAGGAATTTGCAAGGCCTCCTTATAGCAGGAGTTTCACTGCAGCACTGAAGAAGTACAATTCTTAAGATTTATTTATTCAGTGGGTGAGTTTTTTGCAGGAGAATAAAGTGAAATTGAAATTAGTTGGAAAACCCCCAAATAAACCTATGCTTAGCCTCTGGTAGCTTAGGACAGAGTAGTCATGCTTGACTTGAAGGTAATGTGTATTAGTGCAACACTTAATAACACAAATAGTAAAACAGTGAAACAACCACAGAAAAATAATCTTGTACCAGGTTAGAAAAACAGATCTTGATTAAATAAATACAACAAGACCTAGACCACATAAAATCAAATCAGTAGATCTTGAGTTATGAAATTTTTAAGAATAACTTGTAGAATAGCACTTAGAACCAGAAAGCGCCAATCAGGGATATCTGGTTGTGTCAGATTGGGACAAAGTCAAAAGTTAAAGTCAACTGCGAAGGAGCACAGGCAGACTACAGGGACCCAGTTAGGCCCGCTGAGCAAAGTACCTTAAATCCTGGTTGCGGAGTATTGAGTGGATTTGAGCTAGAGATGTGCAGTACAGTCAATGTGATTTGTGGTTCTGAGATGTGAAGTGGTCCTGTTTTGTCAACGTCAAGGACCACGTGAATGGGGCTTGCAATGCAAAGACTGGTGTCTGGGATGCCTTGCGCACTGGTGTGTCAGTTCTGCTGCATGGTGAAACTGCGATGCAAATCTTTGGCTTTGTCATTGAGGCTGCTGTCGAGAAGGGATTCAAGGACTTGCTCTAGGAGAGCGTTGCATAGTGGTGGTTCTGAAGGCAATGTTCCATACCCAAGATGTGGGGTGAGCCGGCTATGCAAATCTTCTGCAAATTTGAAGTCTTCAAATCCATGAAGCAGTGAAGATACATTAGTTCTGCTTGAAGATGCTCCACTCCGCCGATGATTGCATTGGTTTTGCTCGTGGATGTGCCACTCAGAAGAGAAGATGCATCAATTTCGATATGAAGCACCTTAGACCCACTTCCAAGGGTCCAGGACTGGGTTGGCACCACTTGGTAGGGTAGACTCACAAATGGCAGAGTCCAGGTTCAGAAAAGGGTGAATGGAATTTTATGTCTCTGAGACTTCAGATCAGGAGGCAGCCAACTAGCCCTTGAAGTCAGTTTGGATTCTAGGTTGGAGAGATGCAGGTCTAGTCCTTCTCACTCACAGGCAAGAGGGCAACAGGCAGCTAGTCAGCATAGTGAAGCAGGGGTCTAGCAGAGTGGCAGTCTGTCATCAGCACATCAGTCCTTCTACCTCTAGAGATGCATTGAAGTGGGGCTGTCTGAGGTCCAGTATTTATATCTTATTGTTCTGACTTTGAAAGGTGGAAGAAACCTCTAAACAGTGGCTTTGAAGTGCAAGGGGATCTGTACCTCCCCTATCCTGGCTCCAACTTTGCTGGTGTGGCAATACAGAGTCATCACACCTTTGTGTTTGGACAGGATACATCACATGCAGGTGTAAGTGAGGATGTGTCCAGCTCCAACACTCCCATCTTGCCCAGGATTACCCATTAAGTCACACCTAAGCTCCCATGGTGTGTGAATGTCTAGGAGGATCAGACAAAGCCCAACTGCCTACTACACCCAGTCATGTGACCAGAGACATGCTGCAGACACCAAATTGTTAAGGCAAGAAAATTCCAGCTTTCTAAAAGTGCCATTTTCGTAATTGCAATTCAAACTTCACCATATGTTAGGATTTTAAATTGTGATTCCAGAGGCACCAACCATGAATGGTCATCTTTTCCCATTTGGAAGATTCACTTATTAGATTTATTAAGGCAATTCCAATATCAACCTATGGGAGGGTTAGGCCTTGCAGTGTTAAAAAATGAATTGAAGAGCTTTTTACCACTAGGACATGTAAAACAAAAAAAGAACATGCCCTACTTTTTAAATACATTGCGCCCTGCTCTCTGGGCTGTCTGGGGCGCACCATAGAGGTGTCATATCTATTAAAAAGGAGGGTGTGTGTCTGGCAAAAGGTTTATTTTGCCAGGTTGAAAGACAGTTTAAAACTGCACACACAGACTCTGTGACAGCAGGCCTGACATATGTTGGATGGGCTACTTAAGTGGGTGGCAAAATCAATGCTACATGCCCACCAGTAGCATTTAATTTACAGACTCTAGGCACATATGGTGCACTTTACTAGGAACTTATAAGTAAATTAAATATGCCAATTGGGTATATGCCACTGTTGCCATGTTTTAGGGAAAGAGCACAAGCACTTTAGCACTGGTTAGCAGTGGTAAAGTGCACAGAAATCTAAGGCCAGCTAAAATGAAGTCAGAAAAAACAGGAGGTCTAAAGGCAAAAGGGTAGGAGGAAACTTCACCAAAGATACCAGGTCTAACACCTATACTCCGGTCAAACACATTTCTCACATTTCTACGGTAGTTAATAGTCAATTTTTCCTCTCATTTGCGCACAACACAATGTCCAATTAGGAGAATTATCAGGAGTTGCTGGAAGTTTTGCCTTTTTATTGAATTCTGCTTTTTAGCTATAAAGCTCTGCCTCTGCTTAACAGAAATAAAGACCACAAAGTACTTGTGCTCCCCCTGTTAAACATGGTACAATTGATATACACCTGATTGGCATATTTACCTTACTCTATGTCCCTTGTATATGGTACTACATGTATGTATATAAATGCTACCAGTGTGCTGCAGCACTAATTGTCCCGCCCACTAAAGTAGCACTGTACAGAATGTCTCCAGGGCTGCCACTGCTCTCTGCACTTTTAGGCTGCCATTTCAACCTGGCAAAATAAACCGTTTGCCAGACCTAAACCACCCTTTTAAATTCTTATAAGTCACCCTTAAACTAGACCCTAAGTGCCCATTGGGCAGCACGCATAGTATTAAAAAAATTAGGCCATGTATATTTTGGATTTGTAATGTCTTGGCAGCAGAAAATCTCCAATGTCAGTTTTCACTGTGGCAAGGGTGGCTCTCTCATAGATTAGCACTGGTTTTACCTATTACCTTTAAGAAGTACAAAATCCAGTTTAGAAGTAGCTAGAAAAATGGCTCAAGGACTCATTTTAATAGTAATTTAAAATCCAACCTAATAATCCAGCTAGATTTTACAATACTATCTGGGAAATGACACTTTTAGAAAGTTGTTATATTCTTGCCTAAAGCCAAAAGGGGTTCTTCTCACTGTCCAGCTGTCACCTGACCCTTGATGGCTCCCTGTGATGAGATGTGTATTGCTTCCAAGCAGTGGACAAAGGACTTGGGTATGGAAAGGCTGACTGGCAACAAACCCAAAGGGCAGGAAGAACTGTTCAGAACTGGTTCAGTGTGTGGAAAAAGGGTTGCCCTCCAGCAACAGGCTAGCATTGGGCATAAATGTGGACTACACAGACCTCCCACAGAACACTCCTAGACATGTGAAGAATCAGAGGAAAGACTGCCTTGCTGTCAGAAGAACCTGCTTGCATTTGAAATGCACCATGTATAGAAGGCCTGTATCTCAACTACAAAAGAGGTAAAAATATCATCTTGTTTGCTGCACAAGTTTTTTATTGAAATTCTGAAGCAATGCCTGACAAATACATTATCACTGAACATATCTAAAGAGTATGAGGAAATACAACATTTAAAAAAAATCTAAAAGGAAGTCAATAAAACTGAATTTTGCACAAGCAAACCAATATAAAACAGAACTAAAATAAAGATATCACTATTTGCTTATTAACTCCAGTTACTAAATGTTTTTAATTTAAGTACAGTCTAATACTATTTTAATTATATTATCATATAAAAACTCTCCAATGATGTTTTGTTCATGTGAAGTGAAACAATTGACTTCATTAAGGAAATTAACATCACAACAAAACAACATGACTTCCATCAAATGCAATAAACATCTCAAAATAAAAATTGCAGTATGAGAAGAGCCATGTGACATTAATGGCTTCACATATTTCTAATTCCTTCAAATACACTAGACAAGTAATCCATTAAAAATACTAACATACAGTTTCTTCACGAGATGCATGAAACAACCTTTGACATTTAACTGACCCAGCATATTTATTTTCTTGAAAATGATTAGCCTTTTTTTTTTTTTATTCAGTACCTATAACGCTGCCCACAACGGCCAGCGAATGATTATTTTAAGTCGCTGGTCCCCCCCTGCTTTTCTTGTTTTTCTACTGGAGGTGACCCCATGAGCCCTAAATAGTGCATTAACTATTAGATCCAAGGCAATCTTACACCAAATCTGGTCTTAATCAGTTATTAGGCAATGACTTGAATACGTGCTTAATTTAGTTGAGCCAAATACATGTACCATCCTCAAAGACCTATAGCAGAGTGATATCCTCTGTAGTGAGCCACCTGAACATTATCTGAGATATCTACAGACAGTCAATCTGAAGTGCCCTCTGCATTGTGTGCAAAGCTATTCAAGAGGCACCTCCCACTTGCATAATGGGAAGCCAGGATTTTAGGTGGACCAAGAGATGGAGTAGTTACATGAAATAAAATTTGTCACACATTTGATAACTTGAAAAGTGAATGATGTGGTGTTAATCTTGAATATGGGAAAATATACAAATAGCCAGTTCTCTTTATCTACCTGTTCTGATATTTTACATTTCTTTACCTAAAACATTGTAATATGATTAGGAATATTAATGCTACACTCTGTATGAAATTAGACTATTAGTTGTGAAGAGTTCTTTACAATTAAATCATCTGTTACTTTCTCTTTACTGGGAACCAAGTATCTGTTTGTAGCACTTGTTCCTTTCATGGTAGACAAGCAGAACAGTCCAAGGCCTACTCAGGGAAGGTGGTATGGGTTAGTACCCACAGATCACTAGTATGCAACAACAACCCTCAATAAATAATTGTCCAGTTAGTGCTTTTTCTCATAAAAATGAACAGTACTTATTCACACACACACTAATAATGGTAATACATTAATTACAAATTTACACAATGAGGTGGATAGAAGCACCTCCAATCACACACTCACAGCATTTTATACCTGAATCCTATAATCCCAATATCCCCATCTACACTGGACACAATGTTAGGGGTGTCATTAGCAAGAAGGCAGGCCTACTGACTTTATCATGGTATCACCACATTAAATTATAGTATAATAAGCATAATAAGTCAATAGATTAACATTTAATTCAATAGGGATGGTATTATCGTATTTTACTTTTCATTAAAACATCTACATTTATCTGTACCCATTATAAAGCAATAAGGCATTTTCAGAACAATTCAGTGTGTCAGAGTATTTGCAGTACTTCACACCTCCTGCCAATGTAGCTTTATGACCCCCCAAAATAGATCCCCACACTTTTGATTCTATGTGAAAAAACACCAACTCCTGGAGAACTTAAAAATGGATGAGAACCATGGTCATCCATACTACCCTCTGAGAGGTAAGGTGACTTTTGTATAAACATCTGTGGGGGATGCTGAACATCTGGCAGACACACTCCTAATGCTTTCTGAAAATATTGGTGGGACACTGCCCCCTCCTGATGCTACACTATGCCCAATATGCAAATGGTAGGCACTGCCCTAGAGACCTGTGGTTCGCTCATATGCTGAAGATTCGGATAAGAAATGAGCTGCTTCACCTGTTCTGCAGAAACGATTCACTTTTTTTAAACCAGCAGCCTTACGCTGCACTTTCCAGCTTTGTAATGGTCAGATGCCACAATCAGGGAGCTGGGGGTACTAGCCCACACAACCTCCTCGGAGTAACCCATCGACTTCTCTGCTCCTCTACACCAAGAGAATCAAGTTCTACAATGGGGTAATAAGTCCCCTGTAAAGAGAAAATTGTGGACTTATTGCTTGTGAAGATTTAACATCCTTCCCTGCTGGCCAATGCTAAAGTGCAGGTGTTTTGTACTCTAGACATAACATTGGCTTCTCCACAATTGACATATTTATTTTACTTGTACGTCCCTAGTAAAGGGCACTATATGTGCCACGGGCCTGTACATTAAATGCTGCTTGTGGGCTTGTGGCACTGGGTGTGCCATCCACTACAATCGTCTTTCAAACATGTATTACACCTGCCATTGCAGGGCCTCTGTGTGCAGTTTTAAACTGCCATTTTGACCTGGCAAGTGTCCTTGCTTGCCAGGCCCAAACCTTCCTTTTTATTACATATGTCACCCCTAAGGCAGGCCCTAGTTAGCCCCAAGGGCAGGGTGCAGTGTATTTAAAAGGTTGGGGATGGTCTTTTACAGACAGTGAACAACTCTAAAATTCATTTGTCACTACTGCAAGGCATATCTCTCCCATAGGATGGTATTTGGATTACCTTAAAACATCGTTTAAGTGTAATTCCCAATTTTGAAAAGATAGAAATATGGAATTTGGTGTCTCTGGGCTCACAATTTAAAATCACAACTTATGATGAAGTCTAATTTTTAATTGTAGGTCTAAAAATGTCACTTTTAGAAAGTTGGCATTTTATTACTTTAACTATTCTGTGCCTCTGCCTACCTCTGAATACACATATAGGGTTGTTGACATCTGGACTTTGTGTATTCACTCTTAAAAGTCACACATAAAGAGAGCTTGGGAGTGACATTTGCACCCTGATGGACCATCCCCAGGCTGATGGCCTTCCTAGGCTAGATGTGTGGAAGGAACTGCCACTTACACCTGAATATGGCTGTGCCTCTTCCCACACAAAGGGCTTTACAACCGCTTGTGCAGTGGCTGTAGCCAGGGAAGGGCAGGGAACGGTTATATCTTAAAAGGCCCCTTTAAAGTCTACCCTACCTCAAATGCACATTTGGGTATGGGTATTGGACATCAAACCCCAGCAAATCAGATCTCTACTGGAACCAAGGGCACTCTGCCATGAAGAAGGACTGCTTGCTGCTAGGAAAAATGCCATTCCGCAAGTTTATTGCTGTGTTGGCCTACTGCTTGCTGTGCTGTATGAGGGACTGCCACTTTGGTACTTGCTTTGCTGAGTTGGCCTGCTGATTCTTGCCTTCAGTGAGAAGGACTGGGCTTACTCTCTACATCCTTCAGTCCAAGAATCTCCAAGGGCTTGTTGGCTTGTCCCCTTTTCTTTTGCAGTCTCAGGGACATCAAAGGTTGCTTGCAACTCTCCTGTTCCTGCTGGACTTGTGTGAGTCCCACCCTTGCCTGAGGGACCAGCCTACACTTCCTGACCCTCAGAAATGGGTTCCGTAGCTAATCCTGCAAAAATCGGTGCATTGCCCCAGTGCAAGAGAAAGGCTGGTGCATAGCTCATTGAAGGTGATGGAGTGGTTGCCCAATGACAGATTTCTGTTGTTTTGTTCTTGTTTTACTCACATAAATGTTCCCTATTTTTCTAAGCCGGTGAGGAGTCTCACTGCTCAGTGCCAACCTACCAGAGGGTGAGCACAGGTTAATTTAAAGAGTGTAACTGACTTACCCTTACTAGGATTGTGGTCCCTACTTAGACAGGGTGCATACCTCTGCCAACTAGAGACCTAATTTAAAACAGTCACCATAAGTGGAATGGATATGCTAAGACATCGACCTCATGCATATTGTATCACTGGAACCGAGCGATACCCGGCTGATGAGCCCATAACAAGGGCAACAATGGTAATGGCTTGCTTGTGTGTCCAGTTGAGGGAAGACCTGGCTTGACTGTTCGGGCTGGACTGTTCGCATTGGAGCAGAATCAAGAATGAATTGCATATAGCTGAGTCCAAACTGAACTGGCATGGTGCGCAAAATAACAATGGATTGGGACGCGGCACAGAGTAAGTACCAGTGGCTGAGATTAATTCAAGCATTCCATTTATCACTTTTTATATACTTTTAGAATGTTGGCATGTTCCTTCCTTAACTAGTTTAGTGCCTATTTTGGTGTCTACAACCTGTTCCTGGGTCACATGACTGGGTGTAGTCGGCAGTTGGTCTTCATATATTCCACCCAGACAGCCACACAATAGAGGGATTAGGTTGATTGGATGGCCCATTTCTGGCAGGATGGGGTGTAGAGGTGGGCTTACCCTTACTTGCAGCTTAATAGGCTTTGCTCCACCTTCACATAAATGACTTGACACCTCTTCATTGTTCATTCAGCCATGCTGGAGCCAGGACAGGGGATGCAGATAACTCCAAGCACTTCAACTGCAAATCTCTAGAAATGTCTCCTACTTCAAAGAAGGCAGTGGAAATAACAATATAACCCTCATACCCACTCTTCATTTCACTTTCTGGACATGCAGAATCACTCTCAGAAGACTGCCGGGCTACTGTAGCCTGCTGTGTACTCAACAAGACTGCTTTCCTACACCTGGAATGACTGCTTTGCAACCTGAAGCCTACTTTGAAGTCTCAGAGGCTTGCCCAGCTACTTGAGCCCTGTTCCATTTCTTGAACCCAGGATTATCAGAGGGACACCAAGGGCTATTTGGCTGGCCTCCTGACTGAAGCCTCAGGGACAATAATTCCTCCAATAGTCTTCAACCTGCACCTGAACCCACCCTCAGTGAGTCCTGTCCATCCAAGTGGTGCAATTCCAGTCCTGGACCCTAGGAAGTGGCGGCAAAGGTGCCCAAATAGCCAAAAAACAAACTTGGGATATTGGGAAAATGTTTCGCAAAAACTGCTCTGGCAACTGAGAAGAGAACTGGAACAATCTGCTTGCCTATCCTCTCAAGGTGCATCACCGGTCGGGCTGACTTTGAGGCTGCTCCTGCTATGTTCTTCTATGCAGTAGTAAATCCTGTTAGCACTCTTTCATAAAAAGAGTATCCAAACTAGGGGAACCCTTGTTGACTTTAGTTTTCAGCTTCATCCCACTGGAGAGATTGACTTCTCTGTGACGCAATCCAGCAGCTCCCCGACGATGACGCCCCCTCCTCATATACTGCCTGTAGCATTGCCTCCCTGAACCTCTACCTTCACAGAAATGTTTTGCTGAAATTTTTCAGAAGAGTCCGAAGGTAAGCGCCAACCGGGTCCAATCCACGTTTTGTATCGGACTCGTCCTCTATTGTAGTCAGACATATTTTTCGACTTTGATCCAGTCTTGCGTGACTAGAGGTCTGCGGTTGGTGCATTGATCTTTTAGGTATATTTTTTACCTTAAATTTTCATAATTCATGACTTCTGGTATACTAATGGATTTTTTGTTGTTTTGGTGTCAAATATATATATATATATATATATATATTTGTTGCTGTTTTTGTGCTGCATAAATACTTTACAAATTGCCTCTAAGTTGAGTCTGACTGATTTCGTGACAAACTATCAGAGGGTTATGTACAGGTTAATTTAGTGACTTTTGTGGTTCAACCTGACTGTTGCTTGAGCAGGGTGAACACCCTACTCCATCAACAACCCAATTTCTTACACATGCGAAAAAGGACAGATTGTAACAGCAGAATACAAAATAGGATGTTATTGTGCACTTGGAAATGAAAGTAGACGGCTTTTATTTATAGAAGTTCGAGTGCTGCCCCAGACTACTTATTTCGTTTCCTGATACAAACAGTTTATTTGCTTTCTAGAACCTAAGGCTCAACCCAAGCTCCGGCTACGCAGCCAACAACATTAGGACAAACATCTGCATTTCCGCTGTTCTCAAAAATCCCCTGGCAATGAGGGTGAGTCGAAAAATGCTGAAAGGCTCCGGAGCTCGGGAAAGGTAATCATCGAGTTTGCGCAAAGCCCTTGTCATAAGCCTAAAACAGTGGCGTAGGAACTGAAGACTCTCATGAGCAGTGTGAGAGTCAAAGACTTCACTGGTAGTGAGCGCCTTTCCATTGGCACTTATGATTTCAAATTTTGATTTTGGTCAAAGGGAGTTGTAGCAGTTTGGTAGCTGTGTGGCACTGACGCCCATAAACAGATTACATGTGTGCCAGGTGTGTGAACAAGCATAGGCAGGTATCAGAACATGAAACAAAAATCACACATTTATGGAAGCCCGCACGTGCAGTTCAGGGTTGCACTCTAACGCTAACAAAATCGATAAACACGTCGGCTGCAAACTGAAACGTAAAGAAGCTCAAACATTTTAATGATGCGTGTACTTTTAAGGCAGCACGGCGGTGGAATAATACACGTTCCAACTGTGTTATCCGGAGATTAACTCCTTCGTATCTTGGCACCCAGCACTTCGTATGTGGAGGGAGATGGTAAAGAAACACAATGCTGTCACTCACATCAAAGGAAGCCACTTGGTGGGTCTACTGCCCTATGGTGTATGTTGTGTTGGCCGGAAGCAAACTTTGAATGTGAACGAAATGACATGACAACAGACCAATGGATGAAGTGGGTGTGCAAAAAATCCATGTTGTATGTATGTATATATTTTAAAATATTTTTTGGAACAACAAAAGGTCGTGGCTAATGACAGACCTAAAAACACTTTCACGATATGTTAGTTCTGCCACGATCATGGTACTCTGAGGGCACATGATTAAGCCAGATAGCAGAGACACTTTTATGCCATCTGTGAATAAAAAGGGTCACTCAGTGGATAGGCATGTTTCTGGAAGAAATTGAAAGACTATTAAAAAACATGAATTGACATCAATGTTCATGTTTTGAGAGTCTAAGAGTTGTCCAATATGTACTCTCTGGTGGTGCAGAGCATCTACAATACCTTAGGAGCTGGAGGCGTGGCACTGTAACCAAATGAAGACAATGCTGATATTGTCATATTGTTCATGATAACTTGATGCATTTGAGCGTTCTGTATCATCATCAGTTCAATCAAATCTGTAACAAATGAAAAGAAAAAAAGGCATCCTTGAAAATATCCGGAAATACATTCTTCGGGTGGAATCACAAAGCCATTTCTGATTATAATAAATTCCACGTCAGTAGTTCTAACGTATGATGCATGAATGGGAAATCAGGAGAAGCCAAATGGAACAAATGCACATGATACCGGTTTCCCTTATATAAGCAGTATCCACTGGTTTGCAGACTATTCCACATATGGAATCCTTCTGCTTAGTATCAAGCGTTGGAACTTGCAGAAGGCAAGAATAACGCTAAGGTAAATCAAGTAGTATTGTAGGCAATCCAGGATCAATTGTACTCCTGACTAGCCTTGAAGTAATTCATCCACCGCGCCAGGCCACTCATAGGAACAGCAATGTGATCACACATGCCTCATTAGTGGAAGGGGGCAACAGTATCATGAAAAGGACAAAAAATGAAATTAAAGTTGAATATAAAAGCTACTTTTCATTCAGAACTGGCACAAATAAAAGAACCACAGCCATAAGAGGCAAAAAATACTGTCATTAAAAAGTTAGTACAACTAGATGCCAATATGAATGCAAAAAGAGAGATCCCACACATCATAACACTCCTACATTTATGCATACTGAATAAAATGTAATCTAAAATACATTTCACTATGAATACACATCTGCCAATGCAAGGGAGACACCCATCACCAGCTGAACCTTATCTAACCACCAACCAATTACAGAATATCGCAATAAAAGGCTGTCATAGGTGTACTTTCCTTTCCACAGTGTTGGTGTCAGTGTTTAATGTAGTGGCCCACATCCAGAAGAATAACTATTTGAGAAGGAGAGAGTTTGAGGTAGCGGGGATATACCACCTCCCTTCGGATTTAATCCTGGATGTATTTGCAGCATTGCAGGAAGAGGTAACTCCACTAACAGTCTGCTTCTGGGCACTTTCTGCCCGACAAGCAGTGCTTAATTTTTGCTTGTTGTTTCCGGTGCTGAGCATTGGTATTTATTTTAGTGGGTCGGCGCTTATTCTTTTGCCCCAAGCACTTGCTGCGAGCAAAAGACAAATATGGTAAAGACGCAGGAAGAGGAAAACGTAAACGCGTCGCAATGGGAGAAAGTTGTAAGAGTGAGCTGAAGGGACAGGAAGTGGCTTTAAATGTATTGAAAAGGCACAAGATGGCTTCACGATTACGCTACCTCAGTATTCCGTGTTCCCACATTTAGTTGCAGCAGCTGCGTGTTTAAGAGGAGGGCTTTGAGCACCGGCACCTTTTTACTTACAAATTAAGCACTGCTGACAAGGTACTTACTGCAATCGATCCCCTGGCCACTATATAATTCCTGGGGATCAGTGCGACTAAAGCGGACATCATAGAGGCGATCTGTACGTGTACTTGATCCAGGAAAGGTGACATGCTTTATTTGTACAGCAGCATGCATCACCATGCACAGTCTCTGTTGAGCACGATAATGTGCAAATTCTATGCCAAACCAATTTCACCCGTGTACTTGGGGCCATCGAGTACAGACCTGTGCCATTTGTTCTTCTTTGATATTGTGCACACTATTACCACATTCAATACTGCTGGCAATACATGAATATGCAAGCTGTCTTTGATGCCAGAGGCCACAACTTGCATATTTATTCTGCATTTTCTGTGTAACACGACAGCTACATCTTCCATCATTCATTGAAATACACATAATTTTCTTGCCAGGGATGTTGCTTTAGAGCAGATGCCCATAGTAATGCATGTGCACTAAGTCCATGATATCAAATAGACTGTCTTGCGTCTCAGCACCACAAAAGATAAATAAAAAACAAAGCAACTGTAATCCATATATCTCGGCCTTATTTTCAAATGATGTTAGGTATGGCAGCTCTCCATATTTTCTCACACCCTTAAAATTATCAACCGCTGTGCAACTAGGGAACTTAATTAAAGAAAACACAGATATCAAAAGTATTATAGTGTGAAATTCTCAAGTCATACTGCAGATATCTTGAACTTGCAAGGGGTGCTACTGTAGCTTGCAAGGTGGCCATGCCTGTAACGTTGAATAGATCGCCTTGAAATGGAGCATATATATTTATCAGCACTATATTCTTATCCAGGTCACAATCCTGTTGTGGGCAATCAAACTGTGGATTCACAATTCTCTTGGGATGGATGTCTGGTTGTAAATCAATAGTAAGACAGTGTTGATAAAAGGATAATCTATTCTCTGTCCACACTTAACCTCCTGAGATACCACTTGTAAGAAAATGGTTTATTAGTTGGAAAATATGTGAGGCCTTTCTAATTAATTAGTCCAAAATTATGTCAGGTCCAATAGACAAGTTTAATAATAAATAAACTGGGGTTAAACTCCTGGTATTTATGTACAGAGCAGACATTCTTAATTTTTGGAAAGATTTGTCAAGTGTAACATTCATACATGGAATAGCATGCTGACCTTTAGACTCTGTGATTCATCTGGAAATTGGTCATGATCAGCAACCTACTTTGCAAAGATGGGTATAACATCCCTGCTATACTTCAGGGTCAACCATGAGGTGACACACATCTATTTTCACCTTCCCACCTGTTGCACATGATAGCACGCACAAATGGACTGATGTTCATTTATGTTTTCTCTTTCTGCACAATGGTCCCTAGTGGCCTAGACAGAATTTGGATAGCAGGACTCAGAGTAGACAAGAAAAGAGATGACTGCAAGGCAGGCACTCAAATGTACTGAATATGAGTCTGAGGGAAATGTGCTGCTTTCCCCAGACATGCACATGTTCTTCTATGAGACGTTGGCAGAAAGCAACTAAACAGCATGGAGAAGTAGTGGTCTTAGACAGGGATAGAAATCGGGATTTGCATGGTAATTACTACAAAAGGTAAAACATAAGATATTTACCCTGGAGTGTTGTTTTTTATTACATTCATTGAATTAAACAGTGTTTCGATAGCACTGCTAATCACCCATGAGAGTATCCAAGCACTAGGTATCAGGGCCCAGTCGAAAAGCCAATTCTTGAGTCTCTACCTGAATTCAGCCAGAGAGGGTGATGTCTAGACATGGAGGGGAAGGCCATTCCAAGACTTGGTGGCAAGGCAGGAGACAGTGTGGCTTTGGCAAATGTATGGTGTGTGTGCATGGGTGAGAGTGGTGGTGGTTGATGTATGCTGGTCCTAGGTTGTGGAGGGTTTTGTAGGCATGCGTCAATATCTTGATTTGGCATCTTTTCTGGACAGGGAGCCAGTGGAGGTTCCCAAGTTGTGGCATGATGTGGGCCCATTTGGGCAGGTTGGGGATGAGTCTGGCTGCTGAGTTCTATATCATCTGTAGTCTCTTCATGAGTTTGGTGGTGGTTCAGTGAGTTGTGGTAGTCCAGCCAGCTTGTAACTAGGGCTTGAGTTATGCTTTTCCTCATGCCGATGGGGAGCCATTTGAAGATTCTTTGGAGTATACAGAGAGTGTGGAAGCAGACTGACGAGACTGTGTTGATCTGTCAATTCACGGCAAGCTTGCTGCCCAGGATTATGCAAAGGTTGCAGGTGTGATCTGTTGGTATGTGACTGTGTCTGAGTTCAGCAGACCATAGGTGTCATTCTAAGGAGAGGCGTTGTTGACAAAGATCAGCACTTCCACCTTGCAGTGTTGAGCTTCAGACATATAGGGGGTCATTACAACATTGGCGGTAAAAGCCGCTTACCGCCGTGTAGAAGACCGCCAATACACTGCCGCGGCCACAGAAATCAACATATGATGTTGGGGATATGTCCAAGGGCATAGAAGTCACTTTTAACAGTAGCCAAATCCTCCACCTGAGGGAAAATGAGGTAGCTCCTCATGTGTTTCAGCAGGGCAGACAACACTCTGGACAACACGTTGGAAAACATAGGCTGGGACATCCCTGATGCCATGGCCACTGTTGTTTGAAAAGACACACTTGCAAGGAAATGGAGCACTGATAGCACCTGCACTTGAGGGGGGATCCCTGTGGGATGGCGGATAGCTGACATCAAGTCAGGCTCCAACTGGGTACACAGTTCCTGGATTGTGGCACTGTCAAACCTGTAGGTGATGATTAAATGTTGCTCCTCCATTGTCAACAGGTCCACCAGCGGTTGGTACACCGGAGGATTCCGCCATCTCCTCACATGTCCCAGCTGACGGTGCCTAGGAAGGGCAACAGCGACCACAGAGTCAAGCAACTCAGAGGTATGTACCCACAGTCTACACAGAACACAAAATATAATCCAAAAAGTTGTCTGTATGTGTGTTGAATCCAGGCCTAGGTATCTGTGACGCAGTTGAAAATGAAGACATGTGGGCCCCTGAAATGGCGGCTGCCTGACCTCTAAACTGGGACAATGGGATGTGAGGTAACTGCGCTGGCGTTGTACACCGTCGCGGTAGGCGGTCGAAGACCGCTGCGCAATGCTGCATTAGTTAACATTGGACCATATGGGTCCCAGGAGCCAATGACGAAGTGTGCCGGCGGTGATGATACGCACCGCCGCGGATGTCACCGCCGCAGACGTCAGCGCCATTTTCTAGCTGTTCAATCACTCGATACCTGATCTTCGACAGGAGAGGACCTACACTGCAAGTGCTGCTGTGACCTCGGTCTGGAAGAGACAATGGCTCATGCGTCTGGGGAAAGGGCCCCTGCCTTCACTGCACAGAAGTTGGAGAAGCTCGTGGACGGGGTCCTCCCACAGTACACGCTACTCTATGGTCCTCCAGACCAACAGGTGAGTACACAGGGAGCAAGTTGTATGGGCCATGCCTGGGTGGAGAGGGCTGGTTGTAAGAAGGAAGGGGGCAGAGTTCTGCGTGCATGAAGGACTGTGAATGCATGTGCCACATGGCAAGGGTAGGGATGTGGGCCACTCACTTTGACGGTGCAGTTGGTAATGACTTCTCTTCTTCCCCTGTACATGTCATGTAGGTCAGCGGCCACCAGAAGAAGGCTATTTAGCGTGTCATCGCCAAGGACGTCCGGACCCTGGTGGTCCACCAGAGATGGAGCATCCACTGCCGTAAAAGATGGGAGGACATTCGCCGCTGGAGCAAGAAGATGGCGGAGGCTCAGCTGGGGATGGCCTCCCAATGTGGGAGGGGTGCCCGTCGCACCATGACCCCCCTGATATTCCGGATCCTGGCAGTGGCCTACCCTGAGTTGGATGGGCACTTGAGGGCATCACAGCAGACACAAGGGGGTGAGTACACTCTCATTCAGCGGACTTTGCGCGCAGTGAAGGTGTCTGGGTGGGGGAGGAGGGCTGTGGGTTTCCCTAGGCCAGGGCGAGTTCCGTAGGCTAGGCCCCTCCGTAATGCAGGCCATGTGGCACTCCACCCCACCTCTGTAGAGTGCCAAGTACAGGTATACATGCCCCTGTGTCACCTATGTGTGCTGATGTCCACCACAGCCATGTAGGCCATATCCCAGGAACTGCATCAGTAGAGCCCAACAGAGCGGCGTAGGGCAGGGGGCTGCTGTGTCTGTATTGTCCGCCAACGGTAGCGGTAAGCCATGCACTCAACCTGTCTTTCTTCTGTCGTCCCCCCCCTTTTTGTGCTCTCCCTGTTCTTGTGTGCATCAGCATCATCAGGCGGAGGTACAGTGGCACAGGAGCACGAGGGAGCTGAATCCCACATGGCCATGGAGGGCCAAACCACGGACTCTGAATACACCAGTGGGACGGAGGGCGAGGGGAGCTTCACGGCGGTCACAGGATCAGCAACCAGCGACACAGACTCATCCTCCAATGGGAGCTCCCTTGTGGTGGCGGTAACATCTGTGCCTCCCACTTCTACAGGTACAGCGCCACCCCCGTACCAGCACCGCCCTCCCAGCAGCCCCTCAGCCTTCGCCCTGTGCCCGCTCACCCAGGAGGGTGGGCATCACCTTCGCCCCAGGCACCTCAGCCCCTGCCCCTGTCACCTCTGCTGCCCTCAGTGAGGAGGCCATTGACCTTCTCAGGTCACTCACTGTTGGGCAGTCTACCATTTTGAATGCCATCCAGGGTGTAGAAAGGGAGTTGCAACACACTAATGCATCCCTGGAGGGCATTCATTCTGGTCAGGCTGCCCTTCATCAAACCCTGAAATCTCTGGCCTCAGCACTGATGGCAGCCATTGTCCCTGTCTCTAGCCTCCCCCCTCCAAATTCCTCCACCCAGACCCAATCCCCAGTACCGCAGCCTATCCCAAGCACACCATCAGACCAGCCTGCACACACGTCAACACACAAGGGAAGCTCAGGCAAACATAAGCACCACACATCCCACAGGCACTCACGCAAGTATCACACACATACAGACACAGCAACATCCACTGCCTCCACTGTGTCCCCCTCCTCGTCGTCTCCCTCCTCCCTCCCAGTGTCGTCTTCACTCTCACCTGCATGCACTACCACTACAGCCACTAGGTCCCGCACCAG
This sequence comes from Pleurodeles waltl, assembly GCF_031143425.1. Taxonomy (NCBI): domain Eukaryota; kingdom Metazoa; phylum Chordata; class Amphibia; order Caudata; family Salamandridae; genus Pleurodeles; species Pleurodeles waltl. The sequence goes on along the minus strand of NC_090445.1, from coordinate 294,196,255 downwards.
CACACCCACCACCACACCCCGCTCACCTGCACTCACCACCCCCACTACCATTTACACGTCCCCTGTGTCCTCTGACAGTGTGTCTGTGACGCCCCCTCCCAAAGTACACAAACACGGGCACACACCCACCCAACATCCATCCACCTCACAACAGCCTCCAGCGCATGCACCTGCACCCAAATCAACAAAAGTTACACCTCCTACAACCACCTCCTCTTCCTCCACTCCCAGACCCCCTCCAGCTACCCGTCCCAGTATTCGTAAGAAACTTTTCCTGAGCAACCTTGACCTCTTTCCCACCACCCCCCCTCCAATTCATAGGTCCCGTACTAGCACCTCAGCCAAAAAATCGCAGTTACCAGTGGTGCCTGTTAGAGGTATGTGGAGTGCACCGGGCACCAGGGCAGCCAGTGTGACATGGAGCCACAGCACAGCCAGTCCCCCCCGTGAAGCACCAGAAGTTGGACAGTGCCCGGCGGGACAGGGGGAAGACTCCAGCCGTCAAAGCCGCTCACAAGGGTCCCGGGGGGAGTGTCCACTCAGCTGTGACTCCTCTCAAGGTGGGGAAGGGGCAAAAGAAATCGCCAAAGTCTGGGAAGAGCAGCACGGAGGAGAAGCCCGCCATCATCCCCGCTGCCCAGGAGGCCACCGCCAGCCCCATCGTCAGTGGCCAGGAGGCCACCGCCAGAGTCAGTGCCCAGGAGGGCAGTCCCATCGTCACTGGCCAGGAGGCCACCGCCAGAGTCAGTGCCCAGGAGGGCCCCGGCAGCCACAGCCCCGCTGGGCAGTGAGGGGCCGCCATGGCAAACACCGCTGCGCAGGTCATAGACAGCAAAGTCAAGCACCGCTGAACAGGGCAAGCACCGCTGAACAGGGCAAAGACCGCCATGGCAAGCACTGCTGAACAGGGCAAGCACCACTGAACAGGGCAAGCACCGCTGAACAGGGCAAAGACCGCCATGGCAAGCACCGCTGAACAGGTCAGAGACAGCAAAGTCAAGCACCGCTGAACAGGCCAAGGACCGCTGAACAGGGCAAAGACCTCCATGGCAAGCACTGCTGAACAGGTCAGAGACAGCAAAGTCAAGCACCGCTGAACAGGGCAAAGACCGTCATGGCAAGCACCGCTGAACAGGTCAGAGACAGCAAAGTCAAGCACCGCTGAACAGGGCAAGCACCGCTGAACAGGGCAAAGACCGCCATGGCAAGCACCGCTGAACAGGTCAGAGACAGCAAAGTCAAGCACTGCTGAACAGGGCAAGCACCGCTGAACAGGGCAAAGACCGCCATGGCAAGCACTGCTGAACAGGTCAGAGACAGCAAAGTCAAGCACCGCTGAACAGGGCAAGCACCGCCAACTCAAGCACCGCTAGTCCATGTGCTGCAGGGGCAGTGACGGAACTGGGACCATCACGGCGAGAGTGATGCACTCTGGCCGCCAGTCCCCCTCCAGAACCAGTGGAGAACATGCATCCACTACCTCAGTCCTTGGCAGGATGAAGCACTCTGGGAACAAGTCCCCCTCCAGAACCAGTGGAGACATGCATCCACTACCTCAGTCCTTGGCAGGATGAAGGACTCTGGGCACCAGTCCCCCTCCAGAACCAGTGGAGACTGTTATCGACTTGAGAGACTGTGGCTTTGCACTCCCCAGGATTGAACAGTGGGCAACTTACCCACGGTAGAGACTTGAGAGACTGTGGCTTTGCACTCCCCAGGATTGAACAGTGGGCAACCCACCCACTGTAGAGACTTGAGAGACTGTGGCTTTGCACTCCCCAGGATTGAACAGTGGGCAACCCACCCACTGTAGAGACTTGAGAGACTGTGGCTTTGCACTCCCCAGGATACATCAATGGGCATGGAGCCCCGTCGTGGATCGGGCGTGGAGCAGTCATCTGGCTGAGGTGCCCCCCCTTCCCTTCCCCCTGAGGTGCCTGTTGTATTTCTATCTGATGCCCCAGCAGTGTTCTCTCCGTTGTGCTCAGGTATCGTGTGTGGGCCTCGCCCATGCATTTTGGGCCCAGTGGTCCACGGACATTGAATGGTGCATTACCTGCACTACTAATCGTGATGTGTTGAATGCCTTTTCAGCATCAAGGGAAAGGACCTCCTCCCATGAGTCTCGGGCAGCCCACAGAGTATGTGATAGGGTGCATAGGTGGTTCCTGAAGGAGCGGCTGGGCACAAAACCCACTTGTGTGTGATGAATAAGGGACGGTGTAACCTTCTTGATGTTGGCCGCCAGGATACCTGCCAGTATCTTGGTATCCCCGTTGAGGAGGTAGATGGGGCGCTAGCTGGCACAGAAGAGAGGATCTATCCCTGGTTTAGGTAAGAATGCTGTAGATGCCCTGTTGGAAATGTGTGTTCCGCCCCGTGAAAGGATTCATAAAGAGTCCACTCTGTCTGCTCCTGTCCATTCATAAAATTCAGCTGAGAACCCATCGTCCCCCGGGGCCTTATGGTAAAGGAGTTTAGCAATAGTCTGCACTATCTCTGTTTTGCTTATCTCTCCTTCTAAAAGTAAGGCTAGGATTATGTGCCTTCTCAAAAGAACGCAGTCAATTTATCGTGATCTTCCATTTCTGGAGTATATCAGGCCTGATAAAATCGCCCAAATGCATTGACGATTGCATGGTGGGTGGGTAAGAATCGTGTCATCAATGTCTCAAATGGCTGGTACGGCCAGTGCTGCTTCTCACTGACAAAGTTGGGCAGCCAGTAGCCACCCTGCCTTTTCCCCATGTTCATAGTGTTGTCTTTTCATCCGCTGCAATGCACAATCCGCATAGGAGGTATAATGATCATTAAGTTCAATTTTGGCCTTTTCGAGACAGTGACGAATGGGGAGGGAGGGTGTTGCGGTATATTCACGTGTGCACGTTGCTAATCGTTCTTCCAAGGCTTGTTGGCGGGGACGTCTCTGAGCGTTGGGAATGTCAGTGTCTCTCATGGGCTGCCCCCTTATCGTTGCTTTTGCTGCAACACATAAGGTCTGTGGAGAGGAGACCAAACCTTTGTTATTGGCCAAGTAAGTAGCGACATGTGAACTGAGTCGTTATTTCCCCTATGGTGCATGATATTGCGATGTGTTCAAACACCATGGCTTGCGTCCAGGGGTAGCTAAGCCCAGATCCAGTGCCAGTAGTACTGGGCAGTGGTCCGATAGCGCAGCCGCCAATATTTGAGACTCCTTGATCAATGGAACCAGTCTATGAGTAGTGAGGAAGTAATCTAGTGCAGATTGTGTACCATGGACCGGTGAAACATAGGTGTATTCATGATTAAGTGGATGGGAGAGACACCAGTGATCCACCAGATCCTGGTCTGAACGTACATCCCCAAGGAGCACTCTGTTCACATTGTTATCTACATCCAGGCTGTCCATGCAATCGAGTACAGCACCACATGCCAGATTCCAGTCTCCACCAAGGAAATTTTGCAAGGCCCCAATCTCCGTTAGAAGGTGATTGAGAGAAAGGAAGAAGAGGTGTTTGGAGTCCATAGGGGCATATATAGAACCAACACAGATTGTATGAGCACCCGTTCTAAGTTTGGTGAGGAAGTACTAGCCTTCCGGATTGGTCCATGTCTTGAGTACCTTAATTTGTAAGGACCGGAGGATAAGAATCGCCACCCCACATTTTCTCCCGGAACCGGATTCTCCAGTCTCTGCCGGCGAGGTCCCGCTAAAGAGCACTTGACCCACCAAGTCCCTGCATAGTTTCCCTGATTCTAGTAGGAAAGGTGTGTTTATTGCAAGAGGACAATGTCTGCCTGCTTGGATTGCAGGTAGGCCAGAACTTTCTTTCTCTTGAAGTGTGTAAGACCATGAACATTCCAGGAGAGGACTGCCAGTAGAAGGGTAGATCCCATTCTAGGGTCAGGCTCATTAGGTCGCTGTGAGCGGTGATCCCCTGTTACACCAATGCAGCTAGGAGTGCTGTGCACAATAGGAAAGTTGATGCACAGGGGAGCACTGGGGGGGGGGAATGGGAACCCATGGTCAGTTAAGGAAAGGGGCAGACCAGACAAAGAGGGGAAGAGCAGAAAGAGTTTACGGAGTAAAGCAGAATAGAATAGAGTAGAGACGCAGAAGTAAGGGGCTGCAGAAGAAGAAGGGGGACAGAAGAGGAGCGGAGAACTATAACTACTGCAAGAGGAAATGGACCTGGGGTAATTTGGAAACCGAGGTAAGTACTTCGCAGATTCTAAGTCCTGTTGAACTGTGGGTCAGGACCTGCGTAGTCCGTTAGCCAGACACGCTCATGGGAGGGGAGTGGAGACCTGCAAAAAAGAAGCAAGGGCGTATCAAAGCAAGCCACTATAGCTGGAGTGATCAAGTTAGGATGTAGGTGGTGGAAGGAGGGGTGGGAAGAAGGGATGGTGTCTGAGAAGGAGGGGCCAGTAATCTTCTGATGGTAAGCCAGGAGGGACAAGGGGGAGGAGGTTCGGTAATGTCAGCGCCCCCCAGTGATCTTTCCGCTTCTGGGCTGAATTTGGGATATAGGGACCATCCGAGGAGATAGCTTTCGGAGATAGTGGTGCAGTTATGATAGAAGAGCACTCCTAATATCAGTGTTCCCCTGCCAAGGGCCATAAGCACTGGTACTGCCAGCAGCGCCAGTGGCACTGACATTGGCTTCAATATCTGCATCAGCGTCATCCACATCACTGGTCCTTCTCTCTACTCCACAACTTGGACTCTTGCTGAAGGAGGACATGTAACAATATCAGCAACACTCATAAGGGTCACAATAGCTCTAATTGGGAAGAGGGCTATGAGGGGCCTTGCCGCGTTAGGATTGTCACGTTTTCCATGAGGCTGTACATCAATGAATGGATATAGAGGAGTTGGGGGGTATCGTAGCCCAAGGTTTTGTTCTTATGAAATGAAATTACCCTCAGTGCCCTATGATTGAGCTGTACCCAGAGACAGGCAACATATTACAGTGTGGGCAGCTCCTAAGCACATGCAATGATAGAACCTTAAGTGTCAAACACATTCGAAACAACATTGCAAAATCATCACAAGTATTATACATCGCTTGTAAAACATTAGTTGCCTACACAGCTGCCATCAGAACAGATTCAAAACTGTAATGCAATCAGATAAACAGTAGACTAAACTGTGAAAGTCTTGCCTTGTGTCTACAATGTATACAGGAGTAAAAACAATAACAACAACAATATCCATGTCAAAATCAATATTGATATCATCCAATAGGTATATGCAGAATGCTTAGCCATCCGGCGAGTATGCATTCCAAGCGTCCATGCGAGGAAATTCAGCTGTTGCAATATTCTCTCAATATGTGCATCAGTAAAGCAACAGGGGGTGGTGGTTTCAAAGGAGATCGGGATTTGTCTCTGCTCAGGTCTTGGGGGAGAGTAATCACGGCTTGAAGGGCATGCTCTCTGACATCCTGGAATCTCTGTGGGCGAGCAAATGCCCTGCCTCTTTTCTGCTTTGCAGGATTGGTGTTATGTCTTTTAGTGTCAGAGTATGAGGAAGAGCCCTCCAAAATAGGAGGGTTTGACAGTGAATGTGTAGACGTATGGTCCATGGGTTGTGTGGCGAGGGCATCCAAAAAGGAACACAGATCCGCCGGTTCGAAGAAGTCTCTGGATCTGCCATCTTGTGTGATCCACATACGAGCTAGTTCAAAGAGGCCGAATTTGATATTCATGTCTCTCAGTTGTGGTCGTAGGTCCAGAAACGCTTTCCGCTTCTCATTGGTTTTACACAATTTCTTTCCCCTCCATAGCGTATGGGCCATGTGTTCTGGCCGCCATAATAACCTGGCGTGCTTGTTCGTAGCATAGGAGGCATGCAATGAAAGAGTGGGGCTTCCCTGAGTCAGCTTTATGGAGAGAACCAATTCTGTGGGCCCATTTGAACTCTAGTGTTGGGGAGAAGGCAACGTCTAAGAGCTCCCTGATCTTTGATTGCGTGGCTTCCAGGCAGCGGCCCACTGCAGCAATTTCCTAGAGTATGCACTCCATGCAGTATCCGAGGGTGCGTCAGTTGAGGTGGCCGTGGAGCTGGGAACCACAAGTGCCACAGCTGAGGCCATGGGTCGAGGTAAGGAGATAGCTTCTGAAAACTGTAGTTGGCAGGTGTGTTTACCCACTGCTTTGCCGGTGGTCATCAGTGAGTGGGGGATCCAGGCTGCCTCCAGGACCTTACTGTGACACCATGCAGAGGAGCAGCGTGAAGCCGGGCCTACTCGTGGCACCGCTCAGAACTGTGGGTCCAAGAGTCGTTCCCCAATCCGTAGGGTCCTCATCCATGTTCTAGGATGTAGAGCAGGTCTCCATGGAGGGTGTTCCTGGGCGGGGGGGCACCAGGGCGGATGCAGGAGAAGGCCGTGGTCAAGCATAATCCAATGTTGGCGGCGGTCGTAGGCGTATTGTCCTCCCCGTGAATGGGGTTTGTGTGGCCTGTGAGTTATGGCCACTTCAATCTAGCTCCGTCAAGACAGACGCTCCTGTAAGTGTCCCCCTATCACCAATCGAGCTGCATCCTGGTTCGTTGGGGGGGGTTCTCGCACATGGCAGACTGCGTACGTCGCCTTCAGAAGTTTTTCTTACCCCTCCACGTTTTGTGGTCTTGCTGTGGCTATTGTTGTTCGTCTTGCATTACGTTGGGGGGGGGTAAGGGCTTGTGCCACCCAGGATCCTTCCCCCTGCCCTTGGAGAATAAAGTAAAGTGCTCCCCTTTAGGGAAAGATGAACCTCATTCATTCAGTGGTTGGGGAGAGAGCGGAGTGGTACTGAATGACCAAGGTGCCCAACGACTACACCTGGGTGTTTATCTTCTCCTAGTCCATTTGGTTTCATTTGGGGGGGGCACATTTCCTCCATAAAGGGCGATAAAGCAGCCTTCATCATGGACCCACATATCTCTTCTCTGGCCCCTAGTTCCTACTGTAGGGGCATGCTATCTTTGGGGGGTGGAGAGTTGCGCGGAGGGTGAGGGCTTGCCGCTGCCAGTTCTTGGGCTCCCCTGTCCCACGATCAGGTCCGTGATCGCTGCATCTGTGACCCTCTAACCTTGGGTAATGATGGTGCCATACTACAAAATTCAAAAGCCCCAGGCAGGGGGATTAGCAGAGAGTTTGCCGTCTCTTCCTGCACTCTTAACTCTGTCTGTTGGCCAATCTGTTGGTCTGAAGGGGAATTCGGGGGACGAGAAGAAGGGACGAATTGTGTTCCGAAGAGCTGGTATGTGAGGACAGCTGCATGCAGGGCCGCACCCAAAGGTCTTCTGTCAACGAGTGAAGCCATGGTCTAACTAGAGCCTGCAGATCACCTTGGGGCGATAGGCCCCAAAGCTCGCCAGGCTCCACGGGCCACCCCCGGCCTTGGATAGGCGCTGGCACGCTCCGGCCACTCAACAAGGCAGGCAAGTGAAGGAAAAACCCTCTCGCTGGCTCGCCCTCTCTGCTATCTTCCCCCCACACAGTCCAGCAAATGGAGCACTAACTTCAGGAGGCCATTCTTGCTGTGGCCAGACCACACCCCCAGAACTGAATTTTCAACAAGTGCTGTGTGCTCATGTGATTGCACAGTGTATAATGCCAATCCAGTAAAAGAGTGTGTGTAACATAACAAGGCAGCATTCTAACTGCATGTCATACCTCATTCCCAACTTGAATATGAGGCATTGACTATACTAATTAACTAATCCACCCTTGGGAATAACATTTTCTGGGTGTAACACATACCATGACTTTTCAAACCTGCTCATAATCTGTACCTTAGTTGTGGACAGGAAGGATGTCTGTGAATTTGGGAACTCCTGATTGTTATGTGATGAGAAATGTTTGAGTCAGATTTTCCAAACTCTACTTGACTGAGGTTCAGAACTTTACCCAATAGCCTACTCCTTTTTTGCTTACTCAGTTCTCACCATTACATCAGCACAACTTCTTCTATGCACCACTGTGCGGCTCATACTATCATGCCCAACTTTCAAACCCATCCTCTTCTCTGCACCACCACTGGCCTGCTCCATTTTGTGCATCTTTAGTCAATGCTCTCATGCATGTCTATCCTCCCTATAATTTCCCATGCCTCACCATAAGTCTACCACACTTCTTGCTTCTTTATTCCCCATCATGCTTGCTTGTCAGCTCTAGACTCCTGCCTGCACCACTATCAGGCCCTCATTAGATTCCTGCTCCCTGGGTCCCTGTGATCACTCCAGCAACCAGTCTCTCTTTCAGGCCCACTTCCCTAAGCCTTTTTTCCTCCTCTCACATACTTACCCAGTCTGACCTGCCCCACACACATATCAGGCCTCTCCATACCAGCAGAGAGAGAAGAGCTCACTGAAGAGGCCTAGTAGCTTGCAGCTAGGCTGGCAACGGGTCCAACAGACCTCAACTTTCATCACCACGTTTTGATGCCAGATAAGATGCTATAAGGCGGGAACCTAGAGGACCATCATGAAATTGTGATCACAGCTGCACCTGATAGTTAAGTAGTAAAGTAGGAAGAGCATGTAATTGAATGTATGTGTGTTTGATCCGTTGCAGGGTGACGTGTGTGTGTCAATGGGGTCTATCCATGACATATTGTGGACATTCTCAATAACATCCTTACAACCTCTGACACACAAATGCCACGACACAATGAGTAGGCAAGGGCGGGTCTATCCTTGACATATTGTGGGTATTCAAAGCAACACCCCAGCTAGTTGTCATATTGGTGGCCCATCAGTGACATATTTAGGGCATTACATGCAACATCCTTGTAACGTGGCATGGTGCCAACCAATCAGTGATATTGTGGGCATTCTAGATGACATCCGCCATAGTCTTGGCATGGTGGCAGACCATTAGGGGCTTGATCTGGGCATTTTATGTGACATGCTGCCTTAATGGCAGTTTATATGTGATATAAACAGAAGTATTCTTGGCAAATGTCGGGGTCTCAGTGGCATGCCAGTAGTCCATTCTCCATTTAATCTGACCCTTTCGTCTGTATTACTGACAGCTTCTGCCATACAGAAGGTGCAGTCCTTGCTGTATCATGGTCATCCCTTGTATCTGATGAACAATAGAGTCTCTTCCCCTAAAGAACATGGGAGTTTACAATAAGACATAGGCCAGTGGGTACTTCCCCTGTGAATTCCATCCACCTACGGCTGAATGCAGACGTGCACTCTAGACAAGGAGCGCTGCCAAATGGCTGTTATGTAACACGTCATTAAAAATGATAGATATATATTTACATTACACACCTGAAGTAATTTATATTAACATTTTTTACTTCCTGTGGAATCTACTCTCCGCCATGAGCCATATCTCCTTAGTTGGTGGATGGTGGCTCCCCTTTACTCTGTGATCAGCTGTAGATCGTTTTGCATTTGCTTGCTTCTCTGATATTCGGAGATGGAATCAGGTATTTGACATCTATGTTTTCATTTAATCAATCAATCAATCAAATAATTTCTTAAGCGCTCTACTCACCCGGTAGGGTCTCAAAGAGCTGGGGGGGGTGCTGGTTACTGCTCAAAAAGCCATGTTTTAATGTGCTTTCTGAAGGTTAGGAAGTCCTGGGTCTTGTGTAGGTTAGTGGGAAGGGAGTTCCAGGTCTTGGCAGCGAGGTGGGAGAAGGATCTGCTGCCAGAGTTGGTGCATTGGATGTAGGGGACTGTAGCGAGGTTGGCGGAGCGGAGCTGTCGAGCTGGTATGTGGAAGTTTACTTGTTCGTTGAGGTAGGCCGGTCCAGTGTCGTGGAGGGCTTTGTGAGCATGGAAGAGGACTTTGAAAATTATCCTTTTGTTGATGGGCAACCAGTGTAGGGATCTGAGGTGGGTGGATATGTGTTCGTGGCGAGGGAGGTTGAGGATGAGATGTGCGGCTGCGTTCTGGATTCGCTGGAGTTTTCTTTGAAGCTTGGCTGTGGACCCTGCGTAGAGGGCGTTGCCGTAGCGCAGTCTGCTGCTAATGATGGCGTTGGTGACTGTTCTTCTTGTTTCTAAAGGAATCCATTTGAAAGTCTTGCGTAGTATGCAAAGGGTGTTGAAGCAGGAGGATGATATGGCGTTGATTTGCTGGGTCATGGAGAGAGATGAGTCCAGAACGATGCCAGGGTTGCATGCATGGGTGGTGGGTGTTGGTGGTGGTCCGAGGGTGGTGGGCCACCAGGAGTCGTTCCATGCTGTCTTTGCAGGGGCCGAAGATGATGATCTCTGTTTTGTTTGAGTTTAATTTGAGGTGGCTTGCTGTCATCCATTTGGCGATGTCAAGGAGTCCGGCGTGCAGGTTAATCTTGGTGGTGGCTGGGTTCCTGGTGTGGGAGATGATGAACTGGGTGTCGTCGACGTATGTAATGATGGTGATGCCGTGGGGGCAGAGGATGTTGGCAAGAGGAGACATGTAGCTGTTGAAGAGGGTGGGGCTGAGGGAGGATCCTTGGGGGACCCCACAGATGATCTTGGTGGCTGGAGACCGGAAAGGAGGGAGGCAAACTCTTTGGGTTCTTTCGGAGAGGAAGGAGGTGAGCCAGTCCAGGGCCTTGTGGTGAATTCTGGCGTCAAAAAGGCGTGCACAAAGGGTTTGGTGGCATACAATGTCAAAAGCTGCAGAAAGGTCTAGTAAGATAAGGGCAACGGTCTCGCCCTTGTCCACTCTAGTCCTGATGTCATCTGTGCAGGCGATGAGGGCGGTCTCAGGGTCTGATTTAGAGTTTGGCGGATGGAATACTCTGTCACGAAGGTGACGGGTATCCGGTCCGCCGTACTGTGATTCCTATATGATATAATGAATATATTATACGCTCAGTTTTAAGACAAACTTAATTCAACCATCTCAAGATCTAAAAATATTGCTTTGCAGAGACCTGATAGAAGAAAAGGAAGGACATCTCCCAGATTTTGCAATTCCAGTTTCAGCTAGTCTATCCCCTCACCCCTCCGAGATGTGAGAAAGCAAGTATAGACAGAAATGTGACTTCAAAATTTACTGCACCAGCAAAACTGAGTCTGCTTAATTACGATCCCACCATCATGCGTTCTCCTCGAATGCAGATCTTCACTCATGCTTTATCTAAATTAATTCTGGGTGTGTCATTTTGATACTCATTTGATGAATACATATGAAGCGTGGCCTCAAATAAGATCACATTAATGTGGTGATAAATTTTTAATTCAACATTTGGAGTACTTCTGAGACTGAGGAATATTACTAGCTAATGGGATATCTCATCTCTCATTCTCAGGTGGTACTTCTTTTCCCTGAACCAGGTGTTCCACTCCCTACTTAAAACTGTTTATTTTTGGAGCTCTGCTTACTAGGGCACAAGCAGTGAATTACTCAGGTAATGAAAATGACCAATCTGATGCGTTTTGATTTTGTTTCATGGCCATACCTCCACTTCATCTGTATTTTTTCAGTGAAACTCCTAGATTTTTTATGAATATGTTACAATGTAGAAAGGAACACATACATTCACATTTATTGTGGCTATTTCAGTATTAGATTTTTTATGATATACTGCATTCAGATCATTTGCACCCAATACCTGCTGCTCACGGGTCTTTGAACGTTTACAGATGGTGTTGGGTGGAAGGATCTTTAGGTCACAGGCAAAGGTAACCGTGGCTGACATCTAGCCAGGCCCTCTAACCTAATGAGTGGGTATTTTAATCCCACTACGCACAGGCTGTGGCCATTGCTGTGGCTATGTGCATTGATACTTAGCTCAAGGATCTGTTCTATGCATGACTTGCACACCTAGGGCCACATGTACAAAGGGAATAGTTTGCGATTACCAAATAGCAAACGCTTTTTAGATTTGCTATTTGATAATCACAAACATCAATATACACATATGTCTGACATATTGTGTGATTCCCATTGGGTCGCAAATAGACATATTTCATGAATAAAAATGAGGTAGGTTTGTGACCCATTGGGAATCGCTAAAACCACAGGGATGGTGGCCTGCCGGGGTCAGAAGACCAACATGTCTGTAATTGCTTTAAAATAAATAAACTTTTTTTTTTAAGTGCAACCCATTTTTGTTAACAAAAAATGGGATGCATTGAAAAAAACATGAAAACTTTTCTTTTCATTTTTTAAGAGCAGGTAGTGGGCCAGTGGGACCACTGCCTGCTCTTAAAAATTTTTTCACAACCATTAACAAAAGGGAAGAGATTGCTTGGGGACCTCTTCCTATTTGTGAATGGGTTACCACCTACATAAAGTAGATGGTAAAATGAAAATGTTTTCAGCATTTCGGTCGCAAAACATTCACATATATAACTGAGATTCGGTATTCGCCCTAAACACGTCCCTTCCTAATACCAAATTTCAAACCCAATTTGCGATTCGGTTATAGGTTACTGATTTGCAAATAGGGCTTTGTACATGTAAAAAAGCCTTTTTGCATTCACAAACAGGCCGATTTTAGGAATCACTCTTTTGTGACCACAAAAAAACCTTTGTACATGTGCAGCAAAATACAAAGATTTTCATCTGCCCCCGGGTGTGCGTTGATGAGTTTTTCCTGTTAAGAAACTTCATGGCAAATTGCGCCATATATAGGTATCCAAGCGTAATATTTGGAATGTCATGTGACATATACCTGAAGGTCCTATTGCACCTCTGCAGACTTTTACATTGCATCGAAGTCTCCGCAGGGTTAATTGTGCCCCATGCGCAAATGCACATTTTCTTCCTTTTTCTCCATGGGGAAGCACTGTACCTGTGAGTGCTGCCTATCATTCCTATAGGTTGGGCATGGGCTGATTTAAATCCTGCAGGACTCTGAATATTTCATTAGGTGGTAATGCAGTTTCATGAGATATGTCATCTTAATCCTCTTCACTAGAGTATCCTCTAATAATTTATTAAATTAAAATAATTTGTAAACGCAAAATAAAACATGACCGCTTCAAAATAGTTTCTTGGGACTGTTAGCTAACCACGTTAAACTAATAAGAGTGATAGTTACCACATCGTTTATAATTACTTGCTGAACAGTGTAATTTTGAGACATTTACAAAATTTTAGCAAAGGAAGTTCTGAGCAAAGCTCAGTAGAGAATTAGTGACATGCTTACCTTTTGGGATTTTTAAAAAGAGATTTGAAATGCAACATATGAAATGGAATGTATTTCGGAAATTTCTCTCTACATAATTTAGGGTCCAGATCATTGTAAAGATTTCTGCATAATGGATGTACTTTTAAAAAAAATATATCTTTGTATAATTAACCAATTAACCCGTCCCAACAACTCTGCAACCCACTATTCGACTACTTCCACAGCAAGATTGCCAACATCTATCAAAACTTTGACCTCCCAACCCACCTTGCTCAGCCTCGTCAAACTCATCCAGCTAGCAAACCCCAGTCCAGCCGTAACCACCTGGACCCCACTTGATGTCCAGACTATGAGTTCTCCATCCACTCTGGGGCACCCACTGACCCCTGGCCCAACCATCTCTTCATCTTTGGATCCAACATAATTAGCGCTGAACTCAGCAACCTCCTCAATGCTTCCATCTCCACAGTATCCTTGCCAGACAGATGGAAGCATGCAGACATCAGACCACTCCTAAATAAGCCCTTAACAAACCCCAGTGATTTCAAGAACTTTCGGTCGATCTCCCTCACCCGTTTCCAGCCAAAGGACTCAAGAAGGTCATCAACCGACAGCTCGCAGACTACCTAGACTAAAACCACCTACTCAACGCATCAAAATGAGGTTTTGGGCCAACCATAGCACTGAGACCGCGCTTATCGTCACAACAGATGACATCAGAACCCTTCTTGAACTCAGAGAAAACAGTGGCTTCGATTCTCCTGGACCTGTCTGCAGCTTTCAACACCGTCACCCACCATATCGTCATCAACAAACTCCATAACATCAGCATTCAAGAACACGCTCTAAAGTGGATCATCTAATTCCCCTCAGGACGCACCCAGAGCATCCATCTACCTCCTTTCACCTCTACTCCCAAGGACATCAAATGAAGCATGCCCCAAGGATCATCCCTCAGCCCCACTCTGTTCAACATCTACATGACCCCCCTTGCGGACCTCATCAGTTCCCATGAACTCAATATCATCTCTTCTGCTGACGACACTCATCTCATTCTATTGCTCACCAAAGACCACTCTAACACCAAAAGCCAACTTCTGCAAAACCATGACCGATGTAGCCCACCGGTTGAGAGGCAGCTGCCTCAAATTAAACTCCAACAAAACAGGTACTGATCATCGGAAAGAACACCCCCATTTGAAACCACAGCTGGTGGCTGGAAGTACTCAAACCCACCCTGACACCGACTGACCACCCTCGCATCCTCGCCATAATCCTGGACAGCCAACTGACCATGAAAGAACAAGTCAACACAGTCACCTCGTCCTGCTTCCACACCCTCTGCATGCTCTGTAAAATCTTCAGATGGATCCAGTAAACACCAGAAAGATCGTCGCACAAGCCCTCATCCCCAGTCACCTCAACTACTGCAATGTGCTCTACACAGGTATTTCCTCCAAGCTCCTCAGATGACTCCAGACAATTTAGAACGCATCAGCCAGACTCATCCTTGGCCTTACCAAGCGTACCCAAATCTCTCCTCACCTCAGAAACCTCCACTGGCTCCCTGTTCAGAAAGATGCCAGTTCAAGACGCTCCCACACACCTACAAAGCCCTTCACAAACACAGACCTTCCTACATCAACCATCAGCTGAACTTCCATCTTGCCTTGAGACAGTTACTTCACTCACCCTTGCGCATGTGCTGTACTTCAGTTTCCCTCGCACATGTCCGCCGCATCCATTACACCTACAGCGGGGGCTGCACATTCTCCTACATCACCGCCAAAGCTTGGAATGACCTCCTCCTCCGAATGGCACCCTCCCTGGCAGACTTCAGAAAACAACTCAAGACCTGGCTTTTCCATGCAGACGTAGCAACACCAGCTCCCCGATAACCCTAGGGGTGATAGTGTTGCACTTTAAAAAAGACTGATTGATTGACTGAGTTGTCGAAGATGCTCAGAAATAAAGTTATTTTTTTTTTCAAATTTAAGATGCACTGGATGAAGATACATTGGATAAGCCAAATTATGTGGAATGATCCAACACATGGATCGGATTTGATGATTGCATGCCTAGGTGACTACTGAAATTTGCTTTTCCAAATTAAGATTGGTATTAAGTAACATACCTAACTATAGTAGCTGGTTCTGGACTTTGAGGGTCCATACCTTGCACTGATACGATTTTGGGCTTATAATTGAGATCCTACGATCATCTTGAAATGTGTGATTAGTTAACAGTCATTGGCATAGAGGTAAGTCTTCTCACTGAATTGAAGGCTACGCCTAGCAAAAGGTTTTAAATAAATATTTTATAGTGTTAAAATAGGGTCTCTGGTTGGCAGCCAGTATGCACTCTGTCCAAGCAGAGACCTTCACTCTAGTCAGGGTAACGGAGTTACACTCCTAAGTCAACCCCTGCTCACCCCCTTGGTAGCTTGGCACAAGCAGTCAGGCTTATTGCAAAAGCAATGTGTAAAGTATTTGTACCAACACACACAGTAACACAATGACACCATAGACACCATAGACAGGAAATGAGGCTCACTCTCAATGACTAACTCCAGGCCAATGCTTTATGTATAAAACATATACTTTCCTACTTTATTTCTAGAACCAAAAGGATCTTTGGTGTGGGTAAGTGCAGTTTCAAGAATGTATCACTTTCAAGTGTCACATACACTTTGAATTCACAAGTAAAACAGCTTAAAGATAAGTAAAACTTTTCAGTTTCAAAAGTGGACACAGTGCAATTAGAAAGCAAAGCAATCCTAGTGAAGGAAAGACACCAAGGGTGCACCACCAGCAACAAGGGACCAGACGGGTTCAGAGG
This sequence comes from Pleurodeles waltl, assembly GCF_031143425.1. NCBI lineage: Eukaryota > Metazoa > Chordata > Amphibia > Caudata > Salamandridae > Pleurodeles > Pleurodeles waltl. The sequence goes on along the minus strand of NC_090445.1, from coordinate 294,180,355 downwards.
TCCAAGTTGGTGTTGGGTACCCAATTGAATCCTATGAAGACAGGGGGCACTCTGAAAGAAAAGCTTTCAGGCAAGTACCTCACAATTTCAGGGCACAGACCTGGGGAGCTAGTTTAGCACTGAGGGGGGTGCAGGTTAGCACCAAACACACACCCTCAGTGGCACAGGGGAGGCCGGGAGCAAAATGTAAACACAGCATTGGGCGTCCAATACTTTTCAATGAGGAAACTCTGGGGGTCGCAAAGATGCTGCAGATGTTGTCCAGGGAGTCAACTCAAGAAACCCAAATGCTGAACTAGATGTTGCAGGACCATCAGTTGAGTTCTCCAAGGTCAGGGGGCTGCTGGTGCAGGGGTACCTTTAAGCATTGGGTCAGAAGGTCCTCTGGATTTCGGCTGCAGGCGTCATCATGTTGGCCAGGAGGAGTAAACTTAGGGTGGACTTGAGGTCAGAATTGCTTGGGGACCTTCTCTGGACCAGTGGGTCACCTGGACATGGGCTGGAGGCATTGGGTGCGGAGTGGGCAGGACCTGCGAATCCGGGGTGGTTCTGGGGAGATTCTTCTTGGAGGTTTATTTGTGGACAGGGCTGCTGTCCTTGGGAGATCTTGGTCCTTGAGTAGGCAGGCAGCTCTCTGGGGGTTTGTAGAGGTTGCTGGTCCAGCAGGATGAGTGGTCTTCTTGTAGCAGGAGTCTTGAAGCTGCAGACAGGCCGGTAGGGCTGTGACCAAGTCAGTTATCACCTGGAGTATTCTCTGCTGGTGCGCCTCTTCAGTGAATCTTCTTGTTTTCAGGTCACCAGGAATCTGGAAAGCAAGGTTCAGAGGATCCCCTAAGTACTAGATTTAGGGGCATTACAGGGGTCAGAGGGCAGTAGCCAACGAGGTTAGTCTCATTCTCTTTCATTTGGGAGGGGGTTGTGTAGGAAAGTGCTCCTTTTGGCATTGTTGCCCCAAACATTTTGCCTGATATCTGATGCTAAATTGAGTATGTGCTGGGATCCTGCTCTCCTTTCCCTAAACTGTACTATTACTTCCACAATTGGCATACCCCTGGCACATATCTAAGTCCTGTGTAAAAAGTACCAGTGATACCAAGAGCCCTGGGGCCAGGGAGGATCATTAAGGTCTGCAGCATGTATTATGCCACCCTAAGAACCCCCACCCTAAGGAACCCCTCACCAAACACATGAACACTGCCATTAAAGCTTGTGTGTGCTGGTGGGGAGAAAAAAGTAAAGTCGACATGGCATCCCGCTCTCGGTACCCTGCCCACAAACCACTGCCTGTTACATAGGTAAGTCACCCCTCTAGCAAGCCTTACAGCTTTAGATCAGGGTCCACTATACCACAGGTGAGGGCATAGCTGCATGCGCAATATGTCCCTACAGTATCTAAGTCCATTCTTAGACTTTGGAAGGGAAGTGTAAGAGAGAGTCTTAATTGTCTAAGTGGAAGAACCTGGAAAGTCCATCTCCATTGGCATGGGCAGTCCCAGGTCTACGTTCCACTGTAATGTCAATTCCCTGTAGGGAGATGGACCACCTCAAAAGTTTAAGGTTCTCAACTTTCATCTGAATAAGCCATCTGGGAGGTCTGTGGTCAGTCTGAACAATGAAGTGTGTACCAGGCAAGTATGGTCTCAACTTCTTCAGGGACTAAACCACTGCAGAGGCCTCCCTCTCAATGGCACTCCAACGCTGTTCCCTGGGGAGTAACCTCCTGCTACTGAAACCAACAGGCTGGTCATGGCCATCATTGTTGGTTTGGGACAGGACTGCTCCTATCCCATGTTCAAAGACATCTGTCTGCATTATGAACTTCTTAGAGTAGCCTGGAGCTTGGAGAATTGGTCCTGAGCACATTGCCTCTTACAGGGTGTCAACAGCCTTTTGACGACTAACTGTCCAGTTTTCTTTCTTTAGCATCTTTTGAGAGGTACACTCTGTGAGAGGGTCACAATGGATCCATACCCCTTCACAAACCTGTAATAACCATTCAAGCCAAGGAATGCCCTGACTTGAGGCTAGGTTGTAGGAGCTTCCCAGTCCAGAATATTCTGGATGTTGGGCTCTAAAGGTTGCACTCCATCTCCAAGTTGGCCCAAGTATACAACAGTGTCCTGCCCTTTCTGGCATTTGGATTCCTTATTAGCGAGGTCTTCAGATTGCAGGGCCTGCAAACCTTCCCCAGGTGGCCAGGTGATCCTGCTAGGAGGAGTTAAAAACAGAAATATCATCTAGATATGCTGCACTAAAGGACTCCAGGCGAGCAAGGACTTGATTCATCAAACCTTGGAAGGTAGCAGGGGCATTCTTTAGACCAAAGGGCATAACAGTGAACTGATAAGGTCCATTAGGTGTGGAGAATGCTGTTTTTTCTTTCACTCTGGTGCCATGCAAATTTGCCAGTACCATGCAGTCAAGTCAAAGGTACTGATGAACTTTGCTGCACCTAATTTGTCTATCAGCCGTGGGTGAGAATCTGTCTTGGTGACAGAATTGTGACCTCTGTAGTCCACACAAAACCTCATTTCGATCTTTTTACCATGGGGATGAGGTTTGGGGACCAAGACCACTAGGCTAACCAAGGGGCTGCCAGAGGGTTCAATAATCCGTACATCCATCTTCTTGTTGACTTCAACTTTGATGCTCTCCTTAACTTGGTCAGACTGCCGATAGATCTTGGATTTGACGGCAAGCTATCTCCACTGTCCACCTCATGTGTACACAGTGTGTCTGTCCAGGGTTAAGGAGAAGAGCTCTGCATACTGCTGCAGGACTGATCTGCAGCCTGCCTGCTGTTGGGCAGTTAGAGTGTCTGAGTAGGCAACCCCATCAACTGACCCATCTTTTTGGTTGTGAGAGAGGTGGTCAGGGGAGGTTCGCTCTCTGGTTCTTGATCCTCATCAGTAACCATCAGCATGGTCACATCAGCCCTGTCACAGAAAAGCTGAGGTGGTTCACATGGATCAACCTGCTAGTGCCCAGGTCTTTCAAGCAGATGACCTTCCTTTACTTTTCTAGGTTAGGGTGAGAGCCACTCCATCTGTCCTGAAGGGCCAGGGGAGCCACAGGCCCCTGAATCCACACCCTCTGCCCTAGTTTGAACTCTACCTGGGCAGCCGTTTGGTTATACCACTGCTTCTGGAGCTATTGGCTGGCCTCAAGGTTTTTGAATGGTTTCTCCATGTGCTCTGCCAACATAGAATGTAGACCTAGTGCATAGTCCACCAAATCTTGCTTAGGTTCGTGGAGAGGTCTCCTCCAACCCTCCTTTACAATAGCAAGTGGTCCTCTGACAAGATGGCCTAACAGAAGTTCAAATGAGGAAAACCCTACTCCCTTCTGAGCCACCGCTCTGTGGGCAAAAAGCAAGCATGGAAAAAGGACATCATATCTCCTTTGGAGTTTTTCAGGGAGCCCCATGATCATGCCCTTCAAAGTCTTGATGAACCTTTCAACAAGTCCATTGGTTTATGGGTGGTATGGTGTGGTGAACTTGTAGATCACCCCATACTCATTCCACATATATTTTAGGTAAGCTGACATGACGTTGGCACCTCAGTCAGAAACCACCTCATTAGGGAATCCTACCCTATTAAAGGTACCAATGAGGGCCTTTGCTGCTGGAGGGGCTGTAGTAAACCAAGGGGAATTGCTTCAGGATACCTGGTAGCATGATCCACTACTACCAGTATATATTGGTTTTCTGAGGCTGTGGGTGGTTCAAGTGGGCCCACTATGTCCACACCAACCCTTTCAAATGGAACCTCAACCACTGGTAGTGGAATTAGGGGGGCCTTTGGGTGGCTACCTGCCTTACCACTGGCCTGGCAGGTGACACAGGATCTGCAAACCTCCTTCACCTTTTGTGACATGTTGGGCCAATAGAAATGGCTGACAAGCCTAGTCCAAGTTTTAGTTTGGCCCAGATGTCCAGCTAGGAGGATGTTATGGGCTAATGTGAGGATGAATTCCCTAAGCTGCTGAGGCACTTCCACTCTCCTAGTGGCACCAGGTTTGGGTTCTCCGACCTCAGTGAACAGGAGTCACCCCTCCCAATAGACCCTGTGAGAGCCTCTGAAATCTCTCTTTTCCAGTGCAGCAGCTTACTGTCGCAGGCCCTCAAGAGTGGGACAGGTTCTCTGTCCCTGGCGTAATTGGTCCTTACAGGTCTCCCTGGACCCCAAGAGCTCAACATGGTATGGTTTAAGTTCCATGAGCTCAGTTCCCTCTAGGGCTGCAAAGACTTCTACCTGAGAAGAGGATCTTTGTGCCTTTCTTCTTGCCTTTCCTCTTGGAAGGATGGGCCATTATTCCAGGCTCCAGCACTTCTTTTCACCCTGTGCTTGGCTTGTGATCTAGTCTTTACACACACCATCTCAGGGATTCCCAGCATGGCTGCATGGGTTTTGAGTTACCTTACCCAGGCTGAGGACTCCAGATCATCCAGTAGCAGATATTCAACTGGGATTGCAGAAGAAACCACTACCTGTTTTAGGCCAGTAACCCTTCCCCATTCTAAGGTCTCCATATCCATGGGATGGACCTTAGTCACATGTCAGCATTGATACCTGGATATGTTTGTCCAGCCAAGTACCGTCCTGGGGAATCCTGTTTTTCTGTCACCATGGTAACACTGGCACCTGTATCCCCCAGGGCTTCTACTCTAGTCCCATTAATCAAGGGATGCTATATGTATTTGTTCATATTCGGGGGGCAGAGGAGCAAAATTGCCAACATCTACACCATCCTCAGAGACTAGAATAGTTTCATGTGAACCCTGATTTGCTCTGAGCACACTGCAGATTCCACCTGGAGAATGGCTATACCAGTGCTAGCTGGTGCAGTACTAGAGGGATTCTTTTTTGGGACAGACCAAGTCTCCAGTTTGGTGTTTATTCTGCCAACAGTTGAAACACCAGGCCTTTCTGGGATCAAAGGTTTTACCTTTGTACCCATAAGTGGATGGTGAAAAGGTTTGGGCCAACCCTTCTGGAGACTGGCTATACCAGTGCTAGCTGGTGCAGTACTAGAGGGATTCTTTTTGGGGACAGGCCAAGTCTCCAGTTTGGTGTCCATTCTGCCTACAGTTGAAACACCAGGCCTTTCTGGGATCAAAGTTTTTTCCTTTGTACCCATGAGTGGATGGTGAAGAGGTTTGGTCCAACCCTCCTGAGCAGGTTTTTGGGGGGCTTTAGAAGACTCTTTACTTTTATCTTTAGATGTCTCACTCCCTTTCCCCTTGGGAGGATTAGTAACCCCTTTCTTTTGGTCACCCCCAGTCGAAGTCTTGGGCACCTGGGTCTTGACTCATTTGTCTGCCTTCTCTCCCAATTTGTAGGGAGAAATTGGCCCTAGGTCTACCAGATAATGATGCAGATTTTCATTAACACAGTTACTTAAGATGTGCTCTTCATAAACAAATTGTAGAGCCCATCATAGTCATGCATTTCACTCCCAGTTAACCAACCATCTAGTATTTTCACTGAGTAGTCTATGAAATCAACTCAAGACTGGCTTGAGCCATTGTGAGCCACCCTGAACCTAATTCTATATTCCTCAGTGGTGAGTCCAAAGCCCTCAGTCAGATTAGCCTTCATAAAGTCATAGGACTCAGAATCTGCTCCAGTGAACGTGAGGTGAGTCCCTACACCTACCAGTGGACAGTTCCCAAAGGAGAGCTTTTTCACTTTCCTCACTCCACAGGCCTCCTCAAATGCTGTGAACCATTTGTTGACGTCATGACCATCCTCATACTGTAGGGTCACAAAATTGCTCTTTTTCCCTAGGTATTAGGGTGCTGCCACCATTAATGGGTACTAAGCCCTTTTCTTCTCTTTCCCTTTCTATAGCCAGGAGTTGTCTCTCCAAAGCTAGTCTTCTGGCCATCCTTGCTAAAAGGGTGCCCTCTTCAATGAGACTGCCCTCAGTGTTCCACGAGGAACCAGACTCCGCTGCGAGAGACCCAGATCCTGTGATTACTATCCTTAGAGTCAGGGGCATGGAGGCCCTGTCTTTCTTAGTTAGGTTAGGAGGGGGAGGTCATCTTATGATCCCTAAATTCTTCCCCATCTGAGAGGATGTTTCTTTGCATACTCTGCCCCTGGAGCTGGATTGCGGTAGGGTTGGAACTAGTTTTAATCTTTTTGAGACTGCAGAGATACCTTATATTTATCAACTTGAGATGGAGGTAAGGAGTCAGGTTAAGATCCACAACCATGTCCGCTGAGATGCTTATTATGTTACTTAGCTTAGGGATTTCTTTTAGGAACTAAGAATACTTCTAGTCACTATACCCCCAACCTTAATACCTTTTTAAACTTAAAGACATGCTAAAGGGGATTTAACCAAGGCCACAGCAGGACTTTTAAAGATTTGACAAATTGTCAATTCAAAAATCAATTGAATCTAAAGGCAATTTTGGAACTTAGTTGTGTTCTCAGATGTTGGCTGAGTAGTCCAGCAAATGCAAAGTTGTAGACCCCACCACTGATCCAACAATGTAGGAAGCTAGCTCTGTATATACTATACCAAAGTAAAGTATAGTGTGCACAGAGTCCAGTTGATCCCCAAAGGCTTTACAGAGGCAGAGAAGTAGATAATACTAATACTCTCTTTTGTAGTAGTGTGGTTAAGCAGTTACGCCTATCAGAGGGTAGTACTAAGCATTTGTTGTACACACACAGTGAAGAACTTAGGCACACAGTCAATGACTAACTCCAGGCCAATGTTTTATATTTAAAAAATATACTTTGCTACTTCATTTCTGAAACCAAAACGATCTTTGTTGTAGATAAGTACAGTTTCAAAAATGTATCACTTTCAAGAATCAAATGCACTTTGGTTAGAATTCACAAGTAAAAAAGTTTACACGTAGATAAAGCTTTTCAGTTTCAAAAGTGGATACAGTGCAATTTCTCATAAAAAGCAATGCAATCCAAGGGGATGAAAAGTAACAACACAATTTGCAGGTATGTTCTTAGTTTAAGATCCCAGTCTTCCGGGTTTAGGGAGTCCACAGGGAAAAGTATAAGAAGGCACCAAGGGTGCACTACCAGCAGCAAGGGGCCTGCTAGGTACAGAGGTCAAATTTGGTGTTGGGTGCCCAATGGAATCCTATGGAGACGGGGGGATCAGAAAGAACAGCTTGCAGGTAAGTACCTATGAATTCAGGGCACAGACCTGTGGAGGTAGCTTAGCACTGGGGTAGTCACAGGTCAGCTCCAAACACACTCCCTCAGTGGCACAGGGGCAGTCAGGTGCAGGATGTAAACAGAGCGTCGGGCACCCAATGCATTTCAATGAGGGAACGCCAGGGGTCACAAAGATGCTGCCGGCATTGTCCAGGGAGTCGCCTAAGAAAACCAACTGCTAGACAGGTAAATAGAGAGCCCACTGGACATTGCTGGACCTTCAGTTGAGTTCCTCAAGGCCAAGGGGCTGCGGGTGCAGGAGTACCTTTAGGTGTCAGCAAATCTTCACAGTAGCCAGTCGCGGTTTGGGGATCCCCTGATTTAAGCTGCAGCTGTCGTTCTGGTGGTCAAGAGGGGTCAACCTATGGTGGACTCGAGGTCAGAATCACCTGGGGACATTCTCTGGACCAGTGAGCCACCTGAACATGAGCTATGGGTGTTGGGTGCAGAGTGGGCAGGACTCACGGATCCAGGGCGGCTCTGGAGTCCTTCTTGGAGATTTCTTTGTGTACAGGGTTGCTGTCCTCAGGAGTCCTTGGTCCTTGGGTGAGCAGGAAGTCCCCTGGGGGTTTGTAAAGGTTGCTGGTCCTGCAGGACGATTCGTCTCCCTGTAGCAGGAGTCTTGAACTTACAGCCTTGCCTTGAGGGCTGGGGTGAAGTCAGTTGTCATCTGGAGTCTTCTCTGCTGGTGTGGCTCTTCAGTCCTTCTTCTTCTTCTCAGGTCACCAGGGATCTGAGAGACAAGGTTCTGGGTTTAGGGGTGTTACAAGGGTTGGAGGGCTTTAGCCAATGGTTACAGTCCCTGAGGATGCCTACACCTTTCCTGTGCCCACTCCATTTGGGGAGGGGGCACATTCCTAACCCTATTGGATAATATCCTCCATTGCAAGATGGAGGATTCTGCCCTGAGGGATTCACCCCAGCTCTGGGTACCCAAGGGGTGATCCTAGCTGGGGTGGGCAAACCTCATTGTGTTCATTAATATTTCTGCCAGATCTGCTTCCCAAGTGGGGCATGGTCGAATGGGGGACGGCCATCTTCCAGTAGCTGGAGTGCCCTAGGACAGTTTAAAATGAGGCAGGAGCCTTTAAGGCTCACCGCCAAGTGTTGCAGTTCCTGCAAGGGGGGGTGTATAGCACCTCCACCCAGAGCAGGCTTTGCTCCTGACCCCAGAAAGCACAAGGGCTCTCACTCCATGTGGTCAGAAACCTGTCTGTTAGTGGCAGGCAGCACAGACCAGTCAGACTTACACTAATGGGTTGGGTGAAATACAGGGTGCCTCTCTGAGATGCCCTCTGTGTGCATTTTTCAATAAATCCAACATTGGCATCAGTGTGTGTTTCTTGAGCTGAGAAGTCCTCAGCGAAGCAATCATGGAGCTGTGGAGTTTGCACTGACAAATTTCCAGCCAATGTATTCAGTATGACCACACTACACTTACAATGTCTAAGAATGGACTTAGACACTGTAGAGGCATATTGCTCATGCAATTATGCCCTCACTTGTGATACAGTGCACCCTGCCTTAGTGCTGTAAGGCCTGCTAGAGGGGTGACCTACCTATTCCACATTGTAAAGCATACAATGTTCATGGAGGAATCATTTGCATACAAATATTCCAGCTATATTAAATACTATTAATGTTGTGTTTAACCATAGATCAAATTCCATAGATGAATAAATCTTTAAACAGCGTGTAATTTGTTTCTGGGAAAATGAGAATTTTTATATATTCACTAATAATATATCCATCAATATAGCAAAGCAGCAAAGATGTTTTTATGCTTTTATACAAATGCACTGGTGACCCCTCTAGTCCACAATCCCTTTACATCCAAGGGACAGAAGGAGAGCACCAACCCTCCTGAGTCTCCAGTCACTAAAGGTTTGAGTCCTATATACAGTCTTTCAAACAATCACGAACCAACCCTAAGGGACGCAAGCAGCTCATGCGAAGAATCGCATCATGGAGAGCATAATGTCGACATTTCGGTCTTCCAAGGCTCAAACTTTCCATGAGACCATCCACAGGACAATATGTCAAAGCAGAATAATTGTTGCTTTCAACATCAACTTCCTAGAACAGCACTGCGTATTCCTTTTCATCCGGTACATTCAACGCTAGTCAGTTACTCCAGTATAAAGAAAGGACAATGTAAAGTCACCATATGTCAACTCCCACCAGGCTCGAATCAGTCAAAAGCCACAGGCAGTGGTTTGTAGGCATGGCACCCAGAGAGGGATTGCATGTCGGCTTTACCCTTTTCTCCACACTAGCACATACAAGCTGCAATGGCAGTGTGCATGTGTTTGGTGAGGAGTTCCTTAGGGTGTCATAATACATGCTGTAGCCCTAAGGGACCCTCCCTGGCCCCTGGGCCCTTGGTACCACTGGTACCTTTTACGAGGGACTTAGCTGTGTGCCGGGGTGTGCCAATTGTGTAAGCAATGATACAGTTTAGGGAAAGAACACAGGTGATGGGGCCTTGTTAGCAGTATCCCAGCACACACTCAGTCAAGTTAGCATCAAATATGAGACAAAAAGTGGGGGGATAACCATGCCAAAAGGGGCACTTTCCAACATGGCATTTGAGTGGTTTTACGACTTTCAAATAGCCATATTTTCTAAGAAACTTTGTTGACAAGCTGTCTCTAAAATGTTAGCCAGGAACAGTCTTGTTGGCCTCTACTATGAACTCCTCTTGCAGTATTCCCAGGCATTATTTACAGTGACTTTCAGTTTCAGTTGTTAGGCGCACACTGCTGGCATGTTTGAACTCACAATTAGGTGTTTTAAATCATGTATCATGTATCAGTGCAGCAAATGCTGGACATCCCTGGCCGCATTACCATTCATCAACAAACTAAAGTCCATTTAGTTTGGGCCTGTTTAATATATTGCTTACAGTTCCTCAGTACGACTCCAATCTAAGGTGCATCGTCTAAGGGGCATTCCAAAGGGTTCGCTGTGATTTATGTAACAATTTCAGTTGGTGGACCATACTTCTGATGAGGATAGCTTCTGGCATTTTAGCACCAGTTCTATCATGTACAATACAGTTTAGTGACTCGACTGCAATTTCATTCGCCATGCGCTGATCCTTTGTATTGTCTCTCATTGTTTGGTATATGTGTGCCAACCAATAGAGTAGACATTTTGGCCAGCAGCTCTCTCCCTGCACATTGAATTTTTCACTTGACCTGATGAACAACTACCACTTGTTTTATGGCCAATTCAAATGAAAAGACAGTGTAAATGTAAGTGTAAATGACTGCATTTGCCTGTTGATTCATTAGTGCTCTTGACTCTGCTCTTTCATTGTCCTCAAATCATGACATGACAAAAGTAGCAAGCAATTTCTCCATCACTGGCTTGAGGTACATCACAATCAAATGGAAAAGTCCATTAGTCTCATTTCAGAGTTGTATCTTTTTTCACATCTTCCACATTGTAGGTAAGTACCATCCTGCCTGGTATGTTACCCCCATCTTTACTTTTGTGGCAGTTTGTTTTTGCCTGTGTCACTGGGATCCTGCTAGCCAGGACCCCAGTGCTCATAGTTTGTGGCCTATCTGTGTTCCCTGTGTGGTGCCTAACTGTGTCACTGAGGCTCTGCTAACCAGAACCTCAGTGTTTATGCTCTCTCTGCTTTTAAAGTTGTCACTGCAGGCTAGTGACCATTTTCACCAATTCTGATTGGCACACTGGAAGACCCTTATAATTCCCTAGCATATTGTACCTAGGTACCCAGGGTATTGGGGTTCCAGGAGATCCCTATGGGCTGCAGCATTTCTTTTGTCACCCACAGGGAGCTCAGACAATTCTTACACAGGACTGCCACTGCAGCCTGAGTGAAATAACGTCCACGTTATTTCACAGACATTTTACAATGCACTTAAGTAACTTATGAGTCACATATATATGTTTAACCTTCACTTAGTGAAGGTTAGGTGCAAAGTTACTAAGTGTGAGGACACCCTGACACTAGCCAAGGTGCCCTCACAGTGTTCAGGGCAATTTCCCCGGACTTTGTGAGTGCGGGGACACCATTACACGTGTGCACTACATATAGGTCAATACCTAAATGTAGCTTCACAACGGTAACTCCGAATATGGCCATGTAACATGTCTAAGATCATGGAATTGTCCCCCATGCCAAATATGGGATTGGGGTGTCAATACCATGCATCCCCGGGGCTCCAGCGTGGGCCCTGGGTACGGCCAAACTAGCTCTCTGGGGTTTTCACTGCAGCTACCGCTGCTGCTAACCCACAGACAGGCTTCTGCCCTCCTGGGGGCTGGGCAGCCCAGTCCCAGGAAGGCAGAACAAAGGATTTCCTCTGAGAGAGGGTGTTACACCCTCTCCCTTTGGAAATAGGTGTTAAGGGATGGGGAGGGGTAGCCTCCCCCAGCCTCTGGAAATGTTTTGAAGGGCACAGATGGTGCCCTCCTTGCATAAGCCAGTCTATACCGGGTCAGGGATCCCCCAGCCCCTGCTCTGGCGCGAAACTGGACAAAGGAAAGGGGAGTGACCACTCCCCTGTCCATCACCACCCCAGGGGTGTTGCCCAGAGCTTCTCCAGTGTGTCCCAGACCTATGCCATCTTGAATGCAGAGGTGTGAGGGCACAAGGAAGGCCTCTGAGTGGCCAGTGCCAGCAGGTGACATCAGAGACCCCTCCTGATAGGTGCTTACCTGCTTAGGTGGCCAATCCTCTTCTGAGGGATATTTAGGTGGTACCGCCAGGGGTAATATGGCGTCCGTACCGCCAACAGGCTGGCGGTGCGGAGGCCCTTATTACGACCGAGGTTTTTCTGCCGTTTTAGCCCCGGCGGTGATAATCCGCCAGGGCAGCGCTGCAAGCAGCGCTGCCCTGGGGATTATGACACCCATACCGCCAGCCTGTTTCTGGCGGTTTGCACCGCCAGGAAGAGGCTGGCGGTAAGGGGTGTCCTGGGGCCCCCTAACAGGGCCCCGGCCAGCTTTTCACTGTCTGCATAGCAGACAGTGAAAAGCGCGACGGTTGCTACTGTACCCGTCGCACGGCCGCAGCACCGCCGGCTCCATTAGGAGCCGGCTCCTATGTTGCGGGCTCATCCCCGCTGGGCCAGCGGGCGCAAACTTGGTTTGCGCCCGCCGGCCCAGCGGGGATGTCGTAATGGGGGCCGCGGGAGCGCGGCCGCACGGCAGTTACCGCTTGGCGGGCGGTGGTAGCCGCCCGCCAAGGTCGAAATTACCCCCTTAGGCTCTCTCCTGTGGGTTTCTCTTCAGATACTGAATGCAAGAGCTCACCAGAGTTCCTCTGCATCTCCCTCTTCAACATCTGCCAAGGATCGACTGCTGACAGCTCCAGGACACCTGAAAAACCGCAACAAAGTAGCAAGATGACTACCAGCAACATTTTAGCGCCTCATCCTGCCGGCTTTATAGACTGTTTCCGGGTGGTACATGCTCTGAGAGCTGTCTGCCTCCACTCTGCACTGGAAGCCAAGAAGGAATCTCCTGTGGGTCGACGGAATCTAAGGCAGGCACCAAACTTCTACATCAACGGTCCTCTGGATCCCGTCTCATCTCGACGAGCGTGGTCCCTGGAACACAGGAGCTGGATCCAAGTGACTCCGACAGTCCAGTGGTCCTTCTGCCTAAATTTGGAGGAGGTAAGTCCTTGCCTCCCCACACCAGACTGTAATCCTGTGTACTGTGTGAACTGCAGCTGCTAGGGCTTCTGTGCACTTTTGCAAGAGATCCTTCATGCACAGCATGGCCCAGGTCCCCAGTACTCCGTCCTGCATTGCTCAACTCGCTGAGTTGACCACCAACTTCGTGGGACCCTCCTTTATAGTGTTGTGCTCAGATTTATTGAATGCCTGTTCAAGTGCTTCTGTGGATGCTGCCTGCTTCTGTGTGGGCTCTCTGTGCTGCTGAGCACCCCCTCTGTCTCCTCCTCCAAAGGGGGACCTCCTGGTCCTTCCTGGGCCCAGGCAGCTTCTTCAACCCGGAGGCAGCCCTTTTGCACCTTCATCCGGGGTTTAGTGGGCTCTTGCCCTCCCTGGACGCTTGCATGACTCTTGGACTGGGTCCCCTTTCTTTACAGGTCCTCAGGTCCAGGAATCCGTCTTCAGTGCTTTGCAGTCAGTTGTTGCCTTTGCAGAATCCCCTATTACAACTTTAGAGTATTTCTGGGGAAGTAGGGTAACTTTACTCCTACTTTTCAGGGTCTTGGGGTGGGGTATCCTGGACACCCTTAGTGTTTTCTTACACTCCCAGTGACCCTCTACACACTACACTAGGCCTGGGGTCCATTTGTGGTTCGCATTCCACTTTTGGAGGATATGGTTTGTGTTGCCCCTAGGCCTATTGTCTCCTATTACAGTGTTTGCACTACTTTTCTAACTATTTACTTACCTGCTTTTGGTTTGTGTGTATATTTTGTGTATTTTACTTACCTCCTAAAGGAGTATATCCTCTGAGATATTTTTGGCACATTGTTACTAAAATAAAGTACCTTTATTTTTAGTAACTCTGAGTATTGTGATTCTTATGGTATAGTGCTATATGATATTAGTGGTATAGTAGGAGCTGTGTGTGTCTCCTAGTTCAGCCTAAGCTGCTCTGTTATAGCTACCTCTATCAGCCTAAGCTGCCAGAACACAACTAATCTACTAATAAGGGATAACTGGACAAGGTGTAAGTACCATCAGGTACCCACTATAAGCCAGGCCAGCCTCCTACACACATCCAATTGACAGGAGTAATCAGCGTTTGCTTTCTCTACTAAACACTGGAGGCAACCTCACCTAGCACGCAAAGACCAAGATTCACCAAGCTTTTGCATCAAGTTTGCTTCACATTTGTGAAGCAAACCAAGTGCAAAACCTTTAGTGGGATTTACAGACCAATGCAAATTTGTATTTGCATTGGTTTGTAAGGAAAAGTAATAGGAACCAGTGCAAAATGTTCCTTTGCATTGCATAATATCAAGGATGTGTTACATTGGTAGTACATGGGCATTCCTGTGGTACCACCCATGCTTTCTGATGCAAAACCCGATCTACTAACATTAGTAGATAGGGTTTTGTGCCACAAACTAATGCCTTTTGAAACCAGACGCTAAAAGGAGAAATGTTTTCATTTCTCCTTTCGCTTCGGGCTTTGCATGTGTGCTGCACTGTAGAGCACACATACAAAGTAGGAACATTTTTAAATTGAGTCTAAGTATAGTATTTTGTACTGGAAGTGAATCCTTCCAGTACAAAACATGTGCTAGATTCATGCACACAACCTTGCACTATAGTGCAAAGGTATGTGCGTGGTACTCAGCATCACAATTCTGCACCGGGACTAGGCAGAGGGGATGAGTGTACCATATCTTGGTAGATGTGGCATTCTCCTGCTCTCTCCCTGTCAGACAATGCAGAGCAGCATTTTTGACTGATGCGCTGTGTAACTGTTTTAGGAATCTGAGCCAGAGAGTCTTGAATGCATGTGTTAATTAACTAGAACTACCCTGGAGGGGAAGTTGAGAGAGTTGGAAAACCATCTTAAAAAGATTCCATCTCAAGAGAAAGGAAGCAGCTAAAACTAAAAGAAGCTCATCAGACTTCATCATAAATCTACCCAGTATTATTTTACAGTTCAAAAACTCATCGAATCACCATGAAAATATCAAAATAATAAGATATAGACCAGCGGATACTTCCCGCTGTGAAATCCATCCATGTGCATGTGAATGCAGATGTGCACTGTCCACAAAAATTGCTGCCTAATGATTATTGAATACTAAGGGCCTGATTACAACTTTGGAGGAAGGTGTTAACCCGTCCCAAATGTGACGGATATACCATCAGCCGTATTACGAGTCCATTATATCCTATGGAACTCGTAATATGGCTGGTGGTATATCCGTCACATTTGGGACGGATTAACACCTCCTCCAAAGTTATAATCAGGCCCTAAGTCATTAAAAATGATGTGGATCTATCTATCACACACCTGCAGTAATTTATACTAACATTTATTTAACTTCCTAGGAAACACTGTTTTTAGGTTGCGCGTAAGTGCACTGACTCTCGTATACGTACACTTCTTCTGTGATACCAAAGCCATTTCATTCGCTCGTTTCAATGTCATTTAAAAATCCTTCCTTATTAGTGGTCAGTCATGCCTCTTTGCCCCTCATTTTCTCTTTGGGAGCAGGGATTAACTGCCGTCTAATTAAGCTTTGTCCTGTTTATATCTTCTTCACAAGACTTTTTTTTCTTTGTTTCCTGCTTGTGTTCTGTTAAGCTTCCCTTTTCATTTGCAGGGCATTCTTGCTCTCAGCTGAGATTCGCTGTAAGCAAGACTGAAAATCAGGCTGTTATCTTGGTTACATTTGCTCTTTGTTGGCTCTCTGCGTTGAGTGTGCCTGCTTGCGGTCCCTGGTTGTGGGAGAAAGGCCTGGAGGCCCACTTGTTTATTTAATTACTTGTTTTAACTTAGGAGGCTTTACATGACTACCAGCTACATTACACAAGGAAATATTAATTTTTTGTAAGTGCAGGGAGATTAAGTGATGTTCAGCCAATGCTGTGATTCAAACCCGGTTCCTTGGTTCCAAAGTTGATAGCTCTAATCATCACGTCACACCTTCTCCCTGTTCTGTCAGGTTTCCATGGTGCGTCTGAGGCATTCCAGATGGAGAGGAGACTGTATGGCACAAATTCCCTTAACCTTACATCACCAGTTGTTGCACGTCGCCATATTAAACGGGGAAACTTTACCCCTGAAAGCAAGAGAACCGGCACAGGAAATAATGAATGGTACTATAAAAATGTTGCTTTAAATTTATGGGTATTGAATGTGTGGTCGGAATTTTACTTTGCGGTAAAAGTTCAACAGCTTATTTCACAATATGTTGCTTGTACTTTTTTTTTATTACTTGTTTACTCATTGTGTCTTTTGTATGTGTTCAGCGTTGCTACTTATTTCTCTTCCATAACCTTTCTTCATCTCACAACAGCCAGGCTTATCAGCCGTGTTTTCAGAAAGCAGATTGTGTTTTTGTTTTGCTTTTTGCTACGGAGGAACTACTGTCCTACTCAGAAACAGACCCCAAACCAAAAATTCTCCCTAACTACCAGGAGCGGAGGGGCTGAGCTGGCCCTTGGTTTCAAGCTCTTTCACAGCACCTCCCACTGGGAAATGATGTGCGGCACCTGAAGTTAGTTAGTGTGGCATAGGCTGTGAGATATATCTGTCCCGGACTGTCTAACTGACTCTATATGTAGCCGTATGTGGTCTATAAAGGTTTGGCCTTCATGGACTAGGTTGGTTCTGCGTTTGTTGGCCCCTCATTGTCTCTATTGCTGTCATATACCTTAGCATAGCAAAATACTTAGTACACATTTCTTACTGTAGGGCGTCAAACTGCAAAGCTTTGAAGCAGTAGGCAGCAAAAGCTATTAGTGGTTCCAACTAGTGCAGTGGTGTGGAGATTCAGAAGATGATCAGGACTTCACTGGTCCTCTAGGGTGATGTTTCTGTGCCAGTTCCAAAGTAGTATTGTAGTTCCTATTCCATCTTATCATCCTTTTTCCATCCACTCCACCCATGTTCTATATATTTTACTCTGTGCTGAAGGGTTCAGTGAGAGGTCTCACCAAGATGGCCGGTAATTCATACAGGGGGAGTGGTCAGGCCACATATTCACACATACTGACTAACACCCATGCATTCACAGGCACAAACATCCATTCACACCACGCATGCACAAATGCACGCAAATCTATGCCTACATGCACACACCAGTCATTAAAGACAAATAATACTGGTCTACAGCAGTAATCTAAGAGGGAAGCCTCAGTGGTTCCTGATGCTTGAGACTGCTGTCTCATCTCATTAACTGAGCTTATTGGTCAGCTGAGAGTAGGTGACTGTCCCCTGTCATAGAGAGGAATGGGGTCAGTGAGATTGATTACCAGACCCCATTCTGTGACGAGCGTCACTAATAGACACTCAGGCCTTAGCACCTTAGGGCTTAACACTGCAGGATCCAGATTACAGGCCATCTGTGATGCTCCCCCTCCACCAAACCCTTTGTTAGAATGAGGTTGTCACATTAACAGGGCTGTAACACCTATAATCAACCCGGTAAATTGTAGCTCAAACAGCCAGGCACCTACTCATTTAGCACAAGTACAGCACCTGGCTGCCTGACCGACATGAATAGTGTCTGTCAGGCTGTCCTTTGCTCAGTCTGAAAGCCACTCTTCATGTTTGAAAAAGGGTGGGAGCGCAGGGCCCCTCTGTGCCTTAAGGATGGGCCACGCTGTGCCCCACTTACTTTAGCAAAAGCGAGTTGTGGGTTTTCCAACTGGTGTGTGCACACATTTTGAAATGTCTGGAGATGCCAAATCTCCAGAGTATAAACCAAAAAGAGGCAACTAACACTTGAATGTGAAAGCAAATGAAGATTTTGGAGTGCAGAGGCCTTACATCCTGTAGTAGTCTCGAACATTAGACCTCGGGTGTTTCTTCTCACAAAAAAAAAACAAATCACATCTTATTTTCAGCACCTTTAAAAAATATCAGCAGAGAGCACTATTTTGCTAAATGTCCCCTAAACATGTACATGAATACAGCAGCTTCCATGGCATTCTCTTACTGGCAGGTAGTATCTCCTATTGAGGTTGATGACCAGACTGGTAAAGAGCAGCACATTTCTGCTTGTTATTGTTTCTCTTTTTGTGCAGTTTTAAAATTGAAAACTTCATAAACCTGTCCAATTACAATGCTCAATCTTATTTCCAAGACTATTCAGTCTTTACATGGAACCCCTCAGCTCCCTCATGGAGAATGCAACAACCTTTCTTCATCTCTACACAACATCAACAACATCTGCAACAATATCTAAGTATCTCCTTTCCTGCTGATCCTAAGTACCTGTCAAAAATTCACTGATCTTCAAACTTCAAGGTCGCTCCACCACTTGAAATGCAACTCCCAGAAGACAGAGAGGCTTATTTACAAGCCCCTTGCACCGCCGTAGCATCACTTTTTTTAACGTTGTGGCGGTGCAAGCAGTCCCCTACACCACGCCACATTTACAAACTGTCGTAAAGGGACCATTGCGCCAGTTTGCAAAGCCCTGTGCCACATTAAACCTGCACCAGGTATAATATATGCCAGGTGGGCATTCACACGTTAAACTCCACATAGAACTGGTGCAATGAAATTTACTACATGTCACTGCATCATTTTGTGACTTCACTGTTTCAAAAATGTAACGCCTGAACAGAGCAGGCGTTAAACTGAGGCAGGGCTTTTTAACATGGGAGTCTTGCATTGCTGTAGTAGCGCCATTTTACGCTACACCGGCAATGCATCAATTTAGAGCCACAGATGCATGGGATTATCTGATGCATCTGTGGAAACGTGCCATGGATCTCTGTATCATAAATGAAGTGTTACCATGCGTTGTTAAGGGCTCCAGGGCTGGCTCAAGTAAACTGGTGCATTGATTCTAATGTGCCAGTTTCTTGTAAATGAGGCCCAGAGTTACACCTGCTGTCTCCACTTTGCAATCTTATATCCATGCATTAGCAAGG
This sequence comes from Pleurodeles waltl, assembly GCF_031143425.1. NCBI lineage: Eukaryota > Metazoa > Chordata > Amphibia > Caudata > Salamandridae > Pleurodeles > Pleurodeles waltl. The sequence continues at coordinate 294,161,571 of NC_090445.1, read as the reverse complement.
AGTGCCAAATTCCAAGTCAATGTTCTCAAAGGGATCAAACTAATCCCCACTTATAATTTCAAATCAGTAGCTCAATTGTAGGCCCTCTCAAAACTGGACTACTGGTAACTTTCCACTATCTAGCATTTCTAGAATTCACCTTGCCCTCCAGAAAGCTGTCCTTAAATCTGCTACTGACCTGGTCCTTGGCACCTATAGTGTCACAATCAATTGCCTCCCTTCAAATTGGCTTCAAATTGGCCTGCATCATCCACAAAACTCGACATGAAGGCTCACCAAACTATCCAACAAATAAGCCACCAATTTTAGGTGGTTTCCTCAGAAGTTCCAATGCACTGCATCTGTCACACCCCACTTTCCAAAAACTGAGTACTGTGAAGCAATCCTCCTGAGGTACTGTCCCTAAAATATGGAACACTATCCCCCCCTGGCCTTAGGGCAAGAGGAAAATGTTCCTTTAAAAAGGAACTGAAAATCCTCCTCCTACAACATCAGAACTGCTTACTTCCAAGCATGCATTGGAAGTAAGCAGAACATAAACATTGCCTGTTTATGATCTGCTTACTTCCAAAGCATGCTTAATTGACCTCAATTAATCCAGACTATAATCTCTTATTGTTGGCTCCTAAATCATTGTAACTTTGTTTTTGTAATGTTGCGTGAAGCTCCGTAAGGTGCTCTGATACCCATCTGTGTCTGGTGCGTACTAGGTAACACTTCAAATAAATAAATAAGCTACTTGAATCTTTGTAGGAAGGAAGGTGGGCTGCCTCCTCCAATCAGTAATTTTTTACAGATAACATTTTGAATGCCCTGTCATTTGCATTTTTGTTTTAAGTGCTATGTGCACGGTCATCTAACTCTCTGCTGAGTATGAAGAATTTCTCTCTCTTTTCCTGAGATTTTCTGAGTATTTAAAGAAAATGTTACCCCTCATCGCAGTGTGTGAGCAGCATACTAATCACAGATTCATGAAATGTGCGATTACGAGAACAAAATAGCATTCAATATTTAGCGCACAAGAGAAATATCACTATTGATATTTACCTCATGAACTGAATATCAATAGTGATTTTTTTTTATTTCTTTTTATTGAAATTCAATAACTTTATGGGGTTAATGCAACAAAGCAATGTTTGCATCACAGTGGTACACATATTGTGCATTCATTGTTAAGAAACAATAGTCTACATCATTCCATAAGTCCAACAATCTTATTTCCAAAAGAGAGAAATTGCTCATTAGATAAAAACAGTCAGTGTACCGGAAACAGGGGAAGGGAGAATAGGTGGAAGTTCCACTCAGATTAATCACAGCAAGGTAGTTCTCTGCTCTTGTGGGCATTCATCACGTTCAGAGTAGCACAACAATCCGCAATCATCCCAAACCGGTCTTTTGCATAGAGCTGTAGGTAACTAGCACAATAATGCCGCTCTGGCACTTATGTGATGGGGAGAGTGTTGCCATCATTGCCGCTCAGCCTCGCTCTCAAATACAGCTCCAGTGGGGTCCAGATATCTTTGGGTCATGACCTCTCTGGCATTTGTTCCCAATAGGCTGCCAGGTTTTCCTGGCAATGTGTCACATACCTAAGCAATGCCTCTTTTTTTGGTGTTGTGTAGCGCCCCCAGTAAATCGCCATCCGTCGATTGGCCTGTAGCAACAGGAGATGGTGTGCAGGAATTTCCTTCACATACCCAAGGAGTGCAAGTAAGGGTGTGCGCTCCATGGAGTGATCAATTATCTCCTCAGTAATATCAAAAATGCCAGTCCAGAAGTCACTCATCTCTGGGCAGCTTCAGGCCAAGTGCTGGAAATCTGCGTTAATCGCTGAGCACCAGGGACAGCGTGTGTCTTCTTAGAGGCCCATTCTATTCAGTTCTTCTCGGGTGTGCCAGAGCATTTGTAGGCATTTGAAGTGTATTGGACAAAGTATATAATTAGGTGACAGAGCTTGCGTTTGAGTGAATAAGATGGTCCATTGCTTCTTGGTAATGGGGATGGCAAAGGCTTCAGCCCACGCCTGTCGAGCGCCAGAGGTACAGACCGAGGCAGTTTCCTACATGTTGGAGTATAGTCTAGTCATAAGTTTGCATGGGGAGGGTTTGTCAAGAAGGACTCAAGAGTTTGGAACACTGGGGGTGCTGTAGGGAATAAGTCATGCAGACCGTGCATCGCAGCACTTAGATAATAATACGTGCCTGTGTCAAGGAGAAAAATACGGGGCCTTGCTGTGCCTGCTGTGGGCTAATGAAAGTGTCTCCTGGGTAGATGTCTCCCATGGTTATAAGATTTACATTCCGTAATCTGCTGCGTGTATCAATGTCCTGTGTAATGGGTAAGGCAAGGTGGCCAATTAGTGGGACAGAAGGGCTGTAAAGTGATTTCCACTGGGCTTGCCTTCTTAACCCATCACACACCCAAGATGTACATCCCACAGTATCAATATTGGCCCTGGGGAGTTAGGAGGCTGATATAATGCTTTGCGGTGGGAGTGAGGGGACAGATGATGATGTTTGGGTGCCGTATGAGGAAGAAATTGGGTAGGATACAGCCAATAAGGTGCAATTTGGAACTGCATGCAGTAGTAATATAGGTCCATATCCTGTGCCACCAACACATCCAGTTTGAATGGTAATGTAGGAGTCTCCCAGGCAATTCAGGGCTATTTCCCTGTACATGCAAGGGCGATAAGAGGAGAGAGAGCATGATGCCTGAAGTGTGGCAGCAGCGGGTGCCACAGAGTGTCCATATTTTGATGGAGCCAAACTCTGAGGTATTTAACTGGTTCAGTTGTCCAGTGTAAGGAAAATTCCGACTCAACCTCTTGGGTCGCTGAGGTAAGCGGCAATATTGCAGCTCTGGACCAGATTATGTTGATACTAGGGACTCCCTTGATTCGGGTGAATTCTCTAAATAAGGGGTCTAATTTTTGGTGAAGGTGTTTTACATATAGTGTGACATCATCAGCGTACCCAGACACTAAAACCATTTGGGGTAAAAAGGCTAGGCCCCGGTGGGAGTAATGCTGATGTAGTATGGCTGCAAGGGGCCCTTTCTGACTGCCCTCCTGTGTTGAGTCCTCCTGGGCTTTGCTGGTCCCCGGCAGCACCACTTTTCGCCAACCGTGAGTTTTGCCTGTGCTTGTTGGTGAAATCCAAACACTCAAATCTGACTGCAATGTTCCTTCTGGCATGGGGCATCACCTGCATCCTCCAGGAACTCAACTCCAACTCCAGGGTTGCAGTGCTGACTTTCCTTCCTCACCGCAAACCAACTCCTGCATCCTTAACTTGGTGAGTAGGGGCTCCTGCCCCCACCGGAGTCTGCTGTGTCTTCTGGAATTGGTCTCTTCTTTTCACAGGTCTTCCTCTTCAGGAATCCACCACTGGTTTCTTGCAAACATCTCTGGGTTTTGCACTACTCTTCTTTTCTTCAAAGTGGGTGTTTTGGGAAAATTCTAGTGATTTACTCCTGCTTTACTGGTCACTGGGGGGTGTTGTGGTACTTACCTTTGTGCTGTCTTGGTACCCCCCAGCACCCTTCTACACACTCCACTTACCTAGGTGGTGGTCCAACTCTTGCATTCCATTTTTTTAGTATATGGTTTGTGCTCTTCCTAGGGTCACTATTTTCTATTGTGTTTTACACAGTTTTGCACTGTATTCTAACTATTCTTATGCCTATTTCTAGCTACTAGTGAATATATCATGCATATTACTTACGTCCTAAGGGAGTATTCTCTCTATAGTATTTTTAGAGATGTGTTATCATAATAAAGTATCTTTATTTTTGTAACACAGTGTTTTCTTTTATGTGTGTAAGTGCTCTGTGACCACAGTGGTATTGCATGAGCTTTGCATGTCTCCTAGATAAGCCTTGGCTGCTCATCCACAGATATCTCTAGGGAGCCTGGCTTTTAGACACTGCCTACACTACACTAATAGAGGATACCTGGACCTACTATAAGGTGTACATACCTTAGGTACCCACCGCACACAAGGCCAGCTTCCTACAATATCTAGCAGACCCTGTCATTTATGTTTCTGCCACTGTATTCTCCTTGAATATTTAAGAAGGCAAGTATGAACAAAAGTGAAACAACCAGGAAATGAGACTTTAGAGTGTATTGCATCACCAAAAATTAATGCGTCTGTGTCATGGATTACATTTTTGATTAGGTTCCCACTATCAGGATTGTTTATACAGATAATGAACATGGCTCATGTTTTATTTAAATTAAATCTTGGTGTGTCTTTTTGATTCACATTTTTCATCACCTTAGAATCATTGGAGTGGGCTCTTTGCCAATCATTTTTAAATTAATTATTTGAAATTTTCTGAGACTGGGGCAGTTTAGGCATGTGTAGGCATTTCAAGTGTATTAGGCAAAGTCTATAATTAGGTTACAGAGCTTGCGTTTAAGTGCAAGAGGTGGCCCATTGCTTTTTGGTAATGGGGATGGCAAGGGCTTCAGCCCACACCTGTTGAGCGCCAGAGGTACAGACCGGGGCAGTGTCCTGCATGTTGGAGTATAGTCTAGTCAAACATTGGGAAGGGTTCATCAAGAAGGACTCAAGGGTTTGGAACACTGGGGGTGTTGTAGGGAATAAGTCATGCAAACCGTGCATTGCAGCACCTAGATTATAATACGTGCCTGTGTCAAGGAGATTATTACGGGGGCCTTGCTGTGCCTGCTTTGGGCTGACGTAAGTGCCTCCTGGGTAGGTGTCTCCCATGGTTGTAAGGTCTAAATTCTGTAATCTGCTGAGTGTATCAATGTCCTGTGCAATGGGTAAGGCAGGGTGGCCAATTAGTGGGACAGAGGGGCTGTAAAGTGATTTCCACTGGGCTTGCCTTCTTAACCCATCATACACCCAAGTTGTACATCCCACAGTATCAATCATGGGCTTGGGGAGTTTGGGGGCTGATATAATGCTAGGCGGTGGGAGTACTGGGACATGTGATCATGTTTGGGTGCCGTATGAGGAAGAAATTGGGTGGGATACAGCCAGTAATGGGCAATATGCAGACGCATGCAGTAGTAATATAGGTCCATATCTTGCGCATCCAGCCCACCCAGTTCGAATGGTACTGTAAGAGTCCCATAGGCAATTCAGGGCTGTTTCCCTGCCCATGCAAGGACGATAAGGAGCGAGAGAGCATGATGCCTGAAGTGTGGCAGCAGCGGGTGCCAGAGAGTTGCCATATTTTGACAGAGCCAAACTCCGTGGTATTTAACCGGTTCAGTTGTCCAGTGTAGGTACAATTCCGACTCAACCTCTTGGGTCGCTGAGGTAAGCGGCAATATTACAGATTTGGACCAGTTTATGTTGATACCAGAGAGCCTCCCGAATTGGGTGAATTCTCTAACCAAGGGGTCTAAATTTTGGTGAGGGTGTTTTACATATAGTGTGACATCGGCAGCGTACCCAGACACTAAATCCATTCGGGGTAAAAAGGCTAGGCCCCGGTGGGAGTAATGCTGATGTAGTCTAGCTGCAAGGGGCTCCATTGCAATGGCAAAAAGGATATGTGACAGGGGGCACCCCTGTCATGTTCCTCAAGTGACCAGGAAGGGAGGGGAGAGCTGTCCATTAATACGGAGGTGGGCGACAGAGTCTGTGTAGAGAAGGCAAATGAGTTTGAGGAATCTAGAGCTGATACCAAGTCAAGCCAAAAGCACGAAAAAGGTATAGCTATTCCAATGAATTGAAGGGTTTTGGTGACGACTGGGAAGACCGCAGCTGGGCTAAGGCTAGACTTAATGCAAGATGTACCATGTGCTGGGGTACATGCAGAGACATGGTGCAGACATATGCTTTTTCCAAAAAATACACCTCTCAGAAAGCACACTCAGCTACTTGTGAGCTGGCTGGATTGAGGAACGCCACACTGTGCATGACTCAACTACCACTACTAGTACTACTGAATGGTGTGTAGCAGGGGAAAAAAATGCGGAAGCTGTGGGTCGTGGAGCATCCAAGGACATATCCAGATTGATGTGATCACACAATGAGCAGCGGCTGTAGTCTAGAGGCGATCAATTTGGCAAGAATGTTATTTTCTGCATTAATCATAGAATATAGCCAAGTATACAGACTAGTCAGGATGGCCTAGTATACAAGAGAAGTAGTAATTAGTCATTTCCCTCCTAATTGCTGTCACGCCCATTTCCTTCCCGCTGCCCTCAGTTTTCAGCTCTACTATCTAGTCACTAGCCCACGACCTGTGCAGAATATTCATGTTTTATCCGTTTTGTCTCCCTCCTTGTATCGCCGGGCCTGGCTTTCTTCACAAAAGTAATTTATGTGCAGCGTCCTTGAAGTAATTTAATTTATTGCAAATGTCTGCAAGCGTATGTTGACTTTTGTCAGTAAAGAACTTGAGTTCAAGTGTCCTGATGTCAGATTCGAAATGTGACAGGTTGTTTCACAGTGCACGCAGCAACCCAGCTTGTTTAGCTAGGTAAACCCCACAGATGACGGACTGGAATGCCTCCCATAGAGTAGTGTTTGAGTCTACGTTCTTTGATTGTGTGCTAAGTATTCTACTATGGATGTCGGTACCTCCTATTGGAACACCTGGTCACGCAGTGCACTTGCAGGCAGGTACCATATGAACGTGCGTGATCTGTAGCTTGTGGGGGGGGCGTGTAGGAGAACCAGGGAGTGGTCCGACAAGGTGCATGGCATGTGGCAGACCTCATTAGTCTATGCATCTATGTCTCGTATGGCTTGCCATAGGTCTGTTTGCAACCAAATGAAGCAGGATGAGGTGATGCAAGTCCCTTCCTCACTGCTCGCGTGTCAACTCCTCATAAGTCAACTGGAGTGCAGCAGGGCAGCTTCAAAGAGGTGAGGTCTACTGGTGTCACTAGATCTCTCCGCTGAGAAGTCAAGGACCACATTGAAATCCCCGTGCCACCCCACAGCAAATCACCAGGGCCAAGGGACTCCTCCAGTCTCCAAACCGCTACAAAGAAGTCGGGGTCGTCCACTTTGAGGATCTTAAGTGGGTGGCCCTGCACCATCTCCAATAAGATCATGTATCAGTCCTGTTTCTCACATAGTACCTTACGTGTGCCAGGTTAGGCCCTTTCGCAAAATTATGGTGACCCCTCAAGTGTAGTTCGAGTAGTGCACAGTGTGCCATTCCCCAATGCAGCCAACTTGCAAGTGGCTGAGTGTGCTTTCCGAGAGGTGTATTTCTTGTTAAAAGAAAATGTCTGCACTGTGACTCTGCAGTTACGCCAGCACATGGCGTATCTTGCATCTGTCATTCATTCCCCAGGATAATCCAAAACAATACCCCACAAAAAAACACCCTCCCCACCCACTTCGGCCACCCAGTTGGGCCAAAGGCACCCACCCATCCCAAAATTGGCTACTGGGGCCACTGAGGAGATATTTCTAAGGACTCATCCTGGGGAGGGAGTGCATCTGGAGGCCCAACACTTGCCCATCCTGGGGACTGGGAGAGAGAAGGCCCGTCTTAGTGAATCAGCTGCCAACATCAGATCCAGAGAAGGCAGTACTTGGGTAAAACCTATCAAACTGAGGTTTCAGAGTTCAAGAACAGCTGATTAAACTGGAGGTTGTTTGTCCTGCAATGCCATTGTCTGCTGCCTTAATCTGACAGTAGGGGCAGAGACACCTAGGCCCTAGTCATTATCATCAATGGGGTTCCATTCCAGGATTGCGGCATCAGCAAGTGGTCTAGACTCCTTCAGGGGAATGTTTTTAATGAACTTGGTAGCCAATTACGGATCCATGAAATACGTGGTCTTCCCAGCGTGGAAGATTCGCAGATTTGCAGGGTACAGTGATAAATATTTGACGTTTGTCTTGAGGAGGGAACATTTGATTGGTAAAAAGTCTCTTCTAGCAGCCTGCACGGCCACTGTGTAATCTGGATAAAAGGAGACATTCAGGCTCTGGTAGGAGACGGACTGCTACCACCAGTGTCATATTAGTTGCATCTACCAGTGCTCAATGTTTGGAAATCATCAGTTGCCACTCTATGGTAACTGCCTTGACTGCCTCTATGGCACAGATAAGTGCGGCATCTGTTGCTCCCAGATGCTGGAAGATCAAAAGGTCAATCATGTTGGCTTAGCAAAGTTATTGGAACAAAAGGAAATTACATTGTGGGACTTGACCCTCCTCTGTACCATTTACCTTTAATTCCCAAAACTCGCGTGTGTCCTGACAAAGAGCAAGTAGATCATCTTGCATAAAACACTGGCCTGACTCTCCAAGGAGCCTTTCCCCAACATGATTTTTTTGATTGTCATCCTTTGGTGCTGCTGTAGTTACAGGACTTTCAATTTTACGTTCAGAATTGCGATTTGTTTTGCACTGGTCATTGCGATACTGTGATTTTAAGTATTGCTTGCAAATTGAAAATATATTCATTTACATTTCATTTCTCGTATTACGTTACACTGTTGTGACTGCGGGGCCTGCAGTTATTCATATTGCTGTGATCCTGTACACCACTATTAATAAAGGCATTTGTTTGTGGGTTACCAAAATACATAACTGTCGTTCGAGTCAACAGAGAGGTTTATGTGGGAGAGGACTGGAATTAGTTTGCATAAGAATATAGTGACACCCATCCCTGTAAACGTTGCACACTTTTTCATTGTTGAATAATAAATGTTATTCTTATTTTGGGTGTTAGAACCTGTATTCTTAATTGTTTTAATATTCGCATAAAAGTGTTTTGCATGTGGATAATTCCTCTGCATTTGAGTGACCCAACAGGTTTCTGATCGCATTTTATTAACACGTGATGTTTAAAGTATGTGGTAAGTACCACATATAATAAAAATCACTATTGATAGGGGTTGTCAGAGAGCCCGACCACAGGATGGCCACCACTTTGTGAAGCTCTGCTGACCAGGGAACCAGGACCCGCATTTATCCTGCAAGACTCACCGCACCGACATCTGCTGATCGGCACTAATGCATCTGTAACACTTCCCCTCCGGGGACACCCATGATTGGCAGTGCTGACACTGGGACAACAGAAACCGCATCAGCCCTGTACAACCAGAGAGAGATGGCATGGGGAGCCTGTCGCAAGAGTAACCTGACTACTTCTGACCTGCTCGTGACAACGCAGTCAATCAAAAACTCTGGAGCACTGAGAAATGCAGACCAAAGCGATCTGGGGTGACTGGCTCCGTCCCTGCCGATCAGAGGAATCCTTCCCGTTCGGTTGATGCAGGATAGACTCTGCAAGAAGACCTAGGCCTGAAAGGGAGTTTTGTGGCCTACTGTGTGGTTGTAGCTGTGCACGATGAGCTGTCTAGCCTGACAGACGTGGCCCAGAGGGGCTTGCTGCATCTGTGGCCCCAACTACAGGGCATGAAACTAGGAAGAGAGAACTCCCACTCACCAGAGCCAAGTCGACTTTACGGCAAAGAGCAAGGGTGGCCCTCGCAAGGAAAGTGAGGCAGGGAATGATCGGGTGGTGCAACCGGACCACTTGACTCTGGGAACTTAATGCGCGGGGGCCTGACATGAGCTGCTGCAGTGGCCCTCTCCCGCATACTGACAGACGAGATTTGCACTCCCCTTGCTGGAACCAGCGCGTCCCCCATGGGGACCACATTGGGAGGCTATTTTTGCCTATGCAGGCCTAAAAAAGCAATTATGCTGAATCCACAAGACAGTCACAAAACAGCAGTGGTGTGAGATCGCACCCAGGGCACCTGAGATCGTGGCGGCTGTCGAAGCATCTGGTAAGACTGGTGGGCCCTGGTTGGGCTAGTGGTTAATATCTTCCACTGCGGGGGGCCCGCATCACTCGGAAAGCACTGGCCTGCTCGTGTCTCTCATCTGCAGGTTGCAAGAAGTGGCAGGGCCTGACCCATTGGTCTGGAATATGTCTAATCAGAACTTGGGCCGGGGACCTGCCGCCAAATGCAACATAAAACTGGGAGGAAAGACACTTGACACAGACGCGGTCTGCTTGTGCCTCTCAGAACCTTCTCTGGAGGGAGGTGGGACCTGGCTGGCGGAGATTGCCTGGGATGACCATCTGTCCAACACCACTACCATTGTGACTGTACACCTAACTGCATTCAACACAACAAGATGCACAGAGGTATATCAGATGCTGGCAGAATGAGTGGCATTCCAAATGGTCTGCTAGCCAAACAGCACCTTTGGGAAAGAGCCTAACAATTTCAAAGGGTGGGGAGCGCTATAGGAGGCTGGCCTGGTTTTTAGTGGTTAGCTAAGGTACTTACACCTTATACCAGGTCCAGTTATCCCTTATTTGTGAAATGTAGGCAGTGTTCTTGCAGCTTAGGCTGTCTAGAGGTAGCTGTAGCAGAGCAGCTTAGGCTGAACTAGCAAAGCTCCTGCAATACCACTATAGTTTCACAGCACTTATACACAATAAAAGACAATACTTAGTGTTACCAAAAATAAAGGTACTTTATTTTATTGACACAAGGCCAAACATATCTTAGAGACAATACTCCTTCTAGAGGTAGGTATTATACACAATATATACACTGATAACCAAAATCAGGTAAGTGAACAGTCATAGAATAGTGCAAACAGTAGAAATACAATAGATTGCAATGGGCCAAGGAGCAACACAAACCATACACTAAAATAGTGCAATGCGAATCGCGAATTCCCCTGTAGGCAAGTGTAGTGTGTAGAGGGGTGCTCGGGGTGTAGGAAAACATCAAAGGTAAGAAAAGTACCCCACCCCAGAACCCAGGATTAAAGTACAGCAAGTTTCCGCAGTACACACTACAAGTCGTGATAAGAGATTTTGCAAGAACCAAGCAAGAGTGCAAGCAGCAAACAATGGATTCCTGGACCTGAAGACCTGTGGAGAAAGCAGACCAAGTCCAGAACTCGAAAAAGAGTCCAGAAGGACAGGGGCCCTTGCCAACATAGAAGATGGTGCAAAAGTGGATTCTCCAGTAAGAAGAAAAGTACAGAGGAGCACCAAAGAAGATGGCTGTGGGTTCCTGCTTGGTGCAGGTGATGTCCCACGTTGGGTTGTTGGATGCAGGCTGTTTGCGTTGTTGGATTCCGTCAACACGCCTTGGTTCAAGTAAGTATGCAGTTTGCATCAAAAAGGAGCTGCCTGGACCCAGGAGGGACTTGGGGTTCTCAACTCGGCACTGAGGAGACAGAGAGGGCTCTCAGCACTTTAGAGAGCCCTCAGAAGATCAGGCAGCACCCACGGGAGTCCCAGAACAGGGGGACAAAGGAGGTGCAAAATGTGGTTGGTGCAGCACTACAAAGGAAGGGCCCATGCCGCCGACAGTCAATTCAGCGAGTTGAGCAACGCAGGATAGAGGCCTGGGGACCTGGGCCAGGCTTTGCACAATGGAATTTTGCAAATAGTGAACAGTGGCCTCAGGAGGTGAAGAAGACACAGTGCACAGGGGGTACTGTCGTGCTCGGGTAAGGCAAGGTCTTATCTCCTCCAAATTGGGACAGCAGGACCTCAGGACACTCTGTGTCGAAGGGGTCCACCCTCTGTGTTCCAGTTAGTATGCTCGGCACCAGGAGAGGAGTACTACACTGGAAGGTCCCACGCCGCTGGAGAACAACTCAGGGAGATGTGCATCACAGGTTTGAGTGCTGGGGACCTGGGCTACCCTGTGCATAAAGGATTCTTGGAAAAAGTGCACAGAAGCCCAAGGAGCTGCAGAAGACTCTGTGCACAGGGGTACAGTCGCAGCACAGGGTAGCAAGCTCTTACCTCCACCAAATTTGGACAGCTGAACCTTTGGTCAGTCTGGGTCACTTCGGTCCACCACCTGTGTTCCAGGGAGCATGCTCGTCATCAGGAAAGGAGTCCCAGAGTACCGGTCCTCATCGCAGAACGGTGCCTGCAGAAGCAGGGAAGTGACGCTTGACAGAAGGCCAAGCCTCGCATTTATGCCGATCAGAAGATATGGACTTCATATTGATGATTTATCTGCGGAATTATCTGAAGTACAAGGTGAAGTTCATTCCTTACAAATGGAAAATCTGTCACTTAAGGATGAGTCAGTCCGATATCACTCCAGCAATTCACACTGGCTAGCTGATGTAGGGGCTGGCGCGATTCCTAAAGACACATGACCTGTTCCACAACACACTTTGACAAAACAAAACAAAACAAAACAAAACAAAAAATTCCACCAGTACGTCCTCCATTTGAAATCTTAACCCTGTGCACATCACAGTAACCACTCCACCCCTGTTGTCTCTGGCCCCACTGGAAAGGATTTTCAGGGTCAATAATAAATTTGATGGGTTTTGGAGTCAGTGGCAGTTATAATTTCTGGTAAAAATCGGAGCCTTTCCCTCTTTGATAAAATCGGCCTTGCGGTCTGTAATCCCACAGCCCTGAATCTGCTAACCACAAATCTGCAGATTCCACTCTGAAACCATCAACCATAAACTTGCTGCTTTGCCACCGCCAGAAGCAAACACTGAACCTGAAATTAAAAATGGAGTTTTTAATAATCTTTTAATATTTGTTTTTGTAAAGGCTAAACCCTGGGACCTTCAGACCACAGAACCTAGGCACTCTGAAATCTAGCCAGTCTTGGCCTTGGCCCCGGCACCTGCTTTTAACACCTGTCCTAACAGGACAGCTTCAAAAGTACTGGTACCAGAAGGGAAGGAAAGGGGGTGGGGACCGTACAAGACCAGCGGGCCAGAAGCCACAGATCTTTACATGCATGAAAAACAGTCCAATCAATTTAACATTTCAACAGTAATCAGCACACCAGCCAAGCTGGCAACGAGGTCGGGGAGGTTGAGAAAGTCCCCACAGCAAAATGGCAAGTGGATAAAATTCAATATGAGGGTATCAACCCCAATAGATATTCATGACACAGGTGTCTCAGGTGATACTAGTGGTCAACCCAAAATTATCACCAAATTTCAATTACTAAAGATGCAGGTGCCGTCATTTGTTACACAATCACTCCAATCACCACACTTTCTGTCATGCTCACACCGATTGTAATCTAAACAAAAGATCAATCCCTCAGCCAGATTCAATGTTGTGATCGAAGCCAAGCGCCAGCCTCCAGGTTTGATGGCACAGGCAGCTTAGGTAGTCCTACTTTTGCCAACCAAAAAAATCACCCCAAACAGCTTAGATGGGACTGCAAGATGGGATTTTCAAAGGCTAGAACGTTTGACCAATAAGATGAATGATGACAAAAAGTCAGCAAAGAATGAAAAGGGTATTGCTCAAATTAATCTTGTCGCAGACGAGTCCTTAACCCTAGGAGGTGAAAATAGAGGCATTAAAGCAGGAAAGTTCACCTCAAGTCTTCACCAAACACCACAAAAGTCCACTGGCCATGCGTTGATGGAGAGCAAAGAAAGGATCACCTCTAATCCGGCAAGTGATTCAACTCAGCAGAGAGCCGAAGTTGGGACATACAAAAAACTAAACAGTAAAATCCCCATTCATTATATCCGAAACCACTCAATCCTAGTCAAGTTGCAGACTGAGGAAGAAGCCGAAGTAGGTGCCGAATTTGCAGACTCAACACAAGAAGAATGGGATGAGCTTTTCGCTTCTTATGTGTTGGATGAGGACAACGATAGTCCAATATCAAGTCCAACAGCAGGCATCACGGACACAGCTGATCTTTAACACACACCAAGGTGTCCTTCCTCCAGTGTGGATAAAAGGCTTTCAGATCAGTCTGACAGTGGTGCATGGTCAGCCACGATGAAGACCATTTAATCAATGGCTGTCACCCTAACATATCATTGTGTAAAAATTAAAGTTCACATCGAGGTGATAACTACAGTTGCAGTCCTTGTGGCTGGAATTGACCAAAAAAATCATCGAACTACGCAACCTAATCAAGAGAGCCCAAGAGGAAACCATGGAACTCACCCGAGATCCACATATTAGCTACCTAAGTTACTGGGGGAGGTACTAGAGGACCTGATAGCTAACAACATGCCGGCAACAAAAAAGGAATCAAATTGAGGGACTAGAAATGGAACCCCATAGTCCTACGGGTAGTGAGCAAGAAAACATCACACTGGCAGGCTCAAACAGTCTCCCCAGACAACTGACCTGGTTCAGGATATGCATTCCCTCTAGTTAATACAAGCCTGATAGGCCCATGGCCAACATTAAAAATATGACCAACATAAGGGCAGTCAGCAAAAAGGACGAGCCTGAGCGAACACAACTGCAGGAAAAGGGAAAAGACCACTCTATAGGGAACAAAGCAAAATCAAAAGGGTGTCAGAGACGGAAATCACATATAAAAACTATCCAAAAACAATGGTGCTGCTCTCCTATGCCATCTTTGATCAGCCAGCCTCAAGAACGCGCAACCCAAGCAATGACCCATCTTACATTGCAGATTCTCCTATGCCCCTCATTAGCAGCAACCAAGAAGCTAAGTCACGGAGCCCAAACACGAGTACAGTGACACATAGGGCTCATGTTGAAGCCCCCGCCCAGCCTGAAGGGTCTGTGAACCTGGCAACTCATTCAAGCAACTCCTCTGAGGCCAGTCCATCCAAGAACAAAAGCTGTCTTCCCAACTGAAGTGGCAACCAGGGGAAGAAAACAATCATCCTAAAACAGGATCAAGGAGCTCTCATTATCGTATTCAAAGGGCAGAACATCATTAGAGCAACAAACTGCCCTCCATGAATGACCAGGTTCAAAAGTCCTGCCGCAACCCAAGATATGCCTGAGAGTGACTCGATCACCTGGAGCACAGAACCACGGTGCACCACAGGTCACACAGCAGGATAAAATAACTGTTAGGGAACTTCCCACCAGACAAAGTGACATCGACCTGTACCTGCCAGAGTCCGCTGATACCACCTGCAGGAAGGCTATGAATAGTAGACCCATAAATCCTTCCAGAGGTCTCTCTGATAACAATATCGATCAATATAACCCCCAATTACATGGATGTATAACCTACATCGGGAGGATGAAAGTATTGGTGCAAACAACCCCAAAAAAAGGTTGGCATGCATAACTCAGTTTCTTCCACAATACCGCTCTCTTGGGAACGAGGACATCTTAAACCAATGGAATATTCTCAGACTGTTTAGGCTGATTCCCACCCTACCTGAGGTCTCCTCAGCTGATATTTACTCAGCGGAGTTCATCAATCCAGCATCAGGGCAATGCAGTAAGTCAACCAAAATCAACTGGAGATCTTCCAAAACAACCCAGGGAGTTCTTAATGAAAGGAAACAATTCAAGGATTGGGGGATCATCTCGGAAGCCTTCTCTCAGCCAGGCTACCTGCACCCCCTGAGGGCACACAAGGAAATGCAGGTAGAAAAACTGCGGCCATCATCCGAGCCCTTCTCTGTACTCAGGAGTGAAAAATGGGCATCCCCAGTGGAGCCAACAATGGAATCAGGCCCAGACCTGTACCCCATCCAAACAATCCAGCTGGGGGAGGACCACCTGAGGGGTGGATGGGGGTGGATTGCTAAAACAATTAATCGTCAGCAACCCATGAAGTGAACTCTTGGCTCAGAAATAGATTTGGCCTGGAAGCAGGCCAAAATTAAGACTCTGCTCGTGGAACATCCACGGACTGAAGGGCAAGCTTGAAGACCCTGACACACTAAAATATCTGCAAAGCTTTGCAGTGATCACCCTGCAGGAAACCTGGACCTCAGAACCAATTTCACTCTCAGGCTATTCACACTACTTGCTCCGAGCAATCAAAGAATGAAAATTCAGCCGAAGCAAAGGCGTCCTAGGAATAATCTTTTAAACAGTGAAGTACCTCTCAGAGGTTGAGTGGGCTCTGACTCTTGCCAGCACCACAAACCCCCTATGACCAGAGTGTAGCCCAATCCCCTGACTATCTGAAATAGGGTCACCTGCATAAGATGCTGTGCATAATCTTCCTTGCTGATTTTAACAAGTCAGCATTTTTTATGTGCTCATTTCCCTTGTATTCTTAGCTCACATAGCTATTTATGACAAGATTTATGGCCTATTGTAATGATTTTAAGTAATCAAACAATACAGGTATTCATACTAATAACGTATATTATCACCTTTTGCAGATTGGTTACTGAGACCTAATGTCCAGAAGAGAAGAGAAGAGAACCTACTTCTTTTATAAAGGCCCGAGAGAATTATTTGAAAGATTCTTTAGCACACATTGTGAATCTCCCATCAGACTGTTCTGACTTAATTTATTTAGTGGTTCAGCTAGAACATAGGTCTACTGAACATAGAGGAGAACACCCTTGCAGCGACCTTTAACTATTGGTGGTACATCCAGAGTAGATAGAGCCTGAGAATCGGGACACTCTGGAATCTATGTGGGGAGGGGTCTTATGTGGTCCTTTGACTACAGAAGAAAAAGATTCAAAGGAAAAGGTGACATCTATGTTTGTATTGCAGACATAGCAGTTTGCCTGAGTGTGCCATCAAACATAAAGGGATTGGAAAGAAGGTTGTTTTAATGTCTGGTTCTGTGCAGGAAACTAGAGAGCCTGATTGATACAAGGGTCAATTAGTCGGCAAAGGTCCCACTGTAGACCTCCCAGTTTTTGGCAAACACTTCAAATAAATGTTCACAACATTTTACTATAGTAGTCACCTAACAGCGCAAGGAGTAACCTTTACTCCTAGACCATGGGGCTACGGGGGACATTTTAGTTATATCTTTGGCTAGTTTATTGCGTATACCAGGTGTTAAGAAAAGAAAACCAGAACCAGTTAGAGCTCTGGATATCTCTGAGCTCTCTTCTGGAATGATTACTTATGAAACAGTTCCTATTAATGTACTATGTGAGAATGGTCATACAGAGACCTTGACCTTTGATCTTTTTGACACACCCAGCTTTGGAACTACATTAAGGGTCCCCTAGTTTCTTCTTCACAATGCACTCATTGATTGGTCCCATCGCCTTGACACCATGGGTTCCCATTTTTGTCAAAACCATTGTTAGAAAAAAAAAACTGGAAGTTTTATCTCCATTGACATGTGCAGCACTTAAACAAGAATGCACAACACAAATTTGTGTAGAATATAAGGATTGTTAGATGTTTTTGATAAACAAAATGCTACACAATTACCTTTCCATAAGGAATATGATTGCTGCATAGATTTAATTCCGGGAGCAGTGCTTCCTTGCAGCCGCGTCTATGCTCTCTCGAACCCGAGACAAGACACCTGAACAAATACCTGGAAGAGCTATTTGCCCCGGCATTCCTCCGACATTCCACCTCCCCTTCCTCTTTGTTACTCTTGGTCATACCAAAGAAGAATGGTGAGTTCAGGGTGTGATTAGACTATAGGGCCTTGAATAAGGCTACTTGTAAAGAAAAGATATCCATTGCCCCTTATTCAAATCTTGCTCGATCAGGTTCGGAAGTCCACTGTGTACACTAAACTAGATCTGCAAGATGCAGACAACCTCATCCATGTAAAAGAAGGAAATGAATGGAAACAGCCATTCAGACCAAATTTGGGTTATTTGAGTATACTGTCATGTCATTTAAGTTATCCAATGTCCTCACAGCGTTCCATCATTTTACAACCAAGGTTTTGCAAGATCTACTGGATGTTTGTGTAGTAGTAGTATACATTGATGGCATCCTCATTTATTCCCAAGACATGACATAATCCATACAGCATGTCAGGAAGGTGCTGCAAAGACTCAGTGAACATCATCTTTTTGTTAAACTAGACAGGTGTAGATTTCACATTCAATCTGTTGAGTTCCTGGGACATTGTCTATCCCCAGAAGGTATTACCATAGATTAGATATAGGTGCAGGTGATAGTGGAATGGCCAACACCAACCGCAGTCAATAAGGTACAACGTTTCATGGGGTTATTAAACTTTTATAGATGCTTTATCGCCAATTTATCCAACACTGCAAGCCCAACTACCAAACTTTTCTGAAAAATGGTTCCTTTTGTCTGGTCACATGGGGCCAATAATGCATTCAAATTTCTAAGGGAGAAATTCACCACAGCTCCGGTACTCAGACATCCAGATCCCAACTCACTGTATTTTGTAGAGGCAGATGCCTCTGATGTTGTAGTAGGTGGTATTCTGTTTCAAAGAGACAGCACCACAGGACGCATGAATCCAGTAGCATTCTTCTCCAAAAGGTTGTTGCCAGCAGAACAAAACTATATACAGTTGCTGAACGAGAACAAGTGGCAATTCAATTATATTTCCAAGAAACATGGGGGCTCAACAAATCATTGCAATGTACACTGATCATATGAATCTTCAGTTCCTGCGATCGTTAAAGGCATTGACCCTTAGACAAGTAAGGCGGTTTTTGTTCTTAAGTGAATACAATTTCATTATTACCTATTGTCCAGGCACATAAAAGACTAAGGCAGACTCGCCATCCAGGTGAGTGAAATCCATCCAGATTTCTCAGGAAAAGGTACCACAGAACATCATAACACCTGAACACATAGAAGGTCCTTGTGAACAAGAGTCATTGTAAAAGGATTAGACAAGGCAGGAGCCAGAAGGACTCAGACTCCTGGGTCAATGATAAAGATAAGCGTGACCATAAAAATCTTCTAAACATGGTCATAACACCAAGGCATTAACTTGGTGTTATGGCACTTCTCTAGCTGGTCATCCTGGAATTCACAAGACTCTAGCTAATTGTCAGGGATGGTTTAGGTGGCCAACACTGTCCATGGATGCACATGATTATGTCCAGACCTGCCCCATCTGTTCTCAGAACAAGACTTCTCAAACCGCTCTTGTGAGTTTGTTAAGAACCTTGCCTGTAGTCCCACATCCCTGGCATAAATACGGATGTTATTACAGAATTGCCCATATCCAACACTTACAATACTATTAGGGTAGGTGTTGATCTGTTTTTTAAGATGGTGCACTTCTTTGCCTTAAAACAAACAACCAAAGACAAAACTCTATCCACCTTGTTTGTGCAGCATATCATGCAATTACATGGTCTGCCCTCTATCATTCTCTCCGATAGAGGTCTGCAGTTCATTTCCTGGCTTTGGAACAGTCTTTGCACATCATTGGATGTCGACTCTCATCTACTTATCACCCACAAACCAAAGGACAGACACAGCGAGTAAATCAGGTAGTGAAACAGACACTGTGATTTCTTTTAACCTCAACTACTAAAGAGTGAGAATCTTTGTTAACCTTTGTAGAGTTTGGATATAACAATTCATAGCATTATGCCACTTGGCTATCCCCCTTCCATTGTGTATCTGGTACTAACCCAAGATTGTTACATCATTTGAAAGTGTCCCTTCAATACAAGACTTTGTGAAGCACCTCTCTGACTCCCAACAAGACGTTTTACAACACTTAAAACTGGCTAACGTAAACATGGAGAAAAATGCTAACAAACATTGTTGACAACCACCAGAGGACAAAAGCAAAGACTTGGTTTGGCTTGCCACAAAAAACTTAGAACTATATGGTCCATGCAAGTTGCAACCTTGATTTATTGGTCCCTTTGCAACTGAAAAAGACATTAAACAGATAACAGTCCCACTTTAACTGCCAGATGATTTGCCTTTTCACCCTGTGTTCCATGTTTCCAAAGGGTTCTAGATTCATAATGTGTTAAGAGTTGTTTGTTTTGCCTAATTAGATGGAAAGGGTATAGTACTGAGGAACACTTTTGGGAACCAGCTAGTAATGTTCGTGTCCTTCGGCTGGGCTATTCATTTCATGCCCGTCACCCTGCCAAACCACACCCAGTAGGTCGATGTAGGAGGCTGGCCTGGTTTGTAATGGGTACCTTTGGTACTTACACCTTACACCAGATCCAGTTATCCCTTATTAATGAAATGTGGTAGTGTTCTAGCTGCTTAGGCTGATAAAGGTAGGTATAGCAGAGCAGCTTAGGCTGAACTAGGAGACATGCAAAGCTCCTGCAATACCACTTATAGTTACACAGTACTTTTAAACAAGTAAAGACAATACTCAGTGTTACCAAAAATAAAGGTAGTTTATTTGGGTGACACAAGGCCAAAAATATCTTAGAGGCAATACTCCTTCTGGAGGCAAGTATTATACACAATATATACACTAGACACCAAAATAAGGTAAGTAATTAGGCATAGGATAGTGCAAACAATAGGAACTGCTATAGAATGAGATGGAAGAAAATAGGTCTAGGGGCAACACAAACCATACACTAAGAAAGTGGAATACGAACCACAAAGTGTACTGTGTAGAGGATCGCTGGGAGCGTAAGAATACAGTAAAGGTGAGTAAATTACCCCACCCCAGAGCCCAGGAAAGTAGGAGTAAAGTACTGCAATTTTCCTTCAGACACACCACAAGTCGTGATTAGAGTTACTGCAAGAACCAAGCCAGGCTGCAAACAACAAATAGTGGATTCCTGGAACTGAAGACCTGCAAAGGAAGGAGACTAAGTCCAGAAGTCGGAAGAAGTTCCAGGAAGGACAGGAGCCCCTGCCAACCCAGACGAGGGTGCAAAAGAAGAGTCCCCGGTTGGATGAACACTGCAGAAATGCACCCAAGGAAGATGTGAGCGGGTTCCTGCATGATGCAATGGATGTCCTAAGAAGAGATGTTGGATGCAGGTGAGTTTTGGTGCTGGATTCATCAAACAAACCTTGGTTCCGACAAAGTCGCGTTTTGCATCAGAATGGCACTGTCTGGACCCAGGAGGGACCTGTGGACCCCAACTCTGCATGAGGAGGAAGAGGGGGCTCCCAGCACTTTAGAGAGCCCTCAGAACACCAGACAGCACCCATGGAAGTCCCAGGACCTGGGGACAAAAGCGGTGCAAAATGCAGCTAGTATAGCACTACAAAGGAAGGTCCCACGCCGCCAGAGGTCAACTCAGCGAGTTGAGCATCACAGGATAAAGTGCTGGGGACCTGAGCCAGGCTGTGCATGAAGGAATTTTGCCAATAGTGCACAGAGGCCTCAGGAGGTGAAGAAGACGCTGTGCAAAGGGGAACTATTGTGCTCGGGGAAGGCAAGGTCTTACCTTCTCCAAATTGGGACAGCAGGACCTCAGGACAGTCTGTGTCAAAGGGGTCTACCCTCTGTGTTCCAAGGAGCAGGCTCGTTGCCAGGAGAGGAGTCCAAGAGAACAGGTCTTCAACTTAGAAGATGCCAGCGTGAGCCGTGAAGTGACTCCGTCTTTGGTCCTTCTGGTGCAGGGTGAAGACAGGGAGTCCCCAGAATGTACACACCATGGAAACTGTTGCAGTTGCTGGCTGGAGCTGACGTTGCAGAGGAAAAGCAGACCTTCTGGATACTTTGTTGCTGTAACTGCGGTTCCTGGAGCAGTCTGCAGTCGATCTGAGGTCAGAGGGTGAATTAGTAGTTGCAGAGGATTCCTGCTGGAAACTTGCAAGTAGAATCTGAAGATAAACCCACAGGAGAGACCCTAAATAGCCCTGAGAGGGGTATTGGCTACCTTACCAAGTATCGACCTATCAGGAGGGGTCTCTGATGTCACCTGCTGGCACTGGCCACTCAGAGGTCTCCAGAGTGTCCCCACACCTTGGTAAACAAGATGGCTGAAGTCTGGGACACACTGGAGGAGCTCTGGGCACCACCCCTGCGGTGGTAATGGACAGGGGAGTGGACACTCCCCTTTCCTTTGTCCAGATTAGTTCCAAAGCAGGGACGGGGTCCCTGAACCGGTGTAAACTGGCTTATGCAAGGAGGGCACCATCTGTGCCCTTCAATGCATTTCCAAAGGATGGGGGAGGCTACCCCTCCCCAGCCTGTTACTCCTATTTCCAAAGGGAGAGGGTGTAGCACCATCCTCCCAAAGGAAATGCTTTGTTCTGCCTTCCTGGGACTGAGCTGCTTAGACCCCAGGAGGGCAGAACCCTGTCTGTGAGGTGGCAGCAGCTGTAGCTGCATTGCCAGGCCCAGAGAGCTGATTTGGCAGTCTTGTGGGTCCATGGTGGAGCCCCCAGGATTCATGGAATTGGCTTCCCAATACCAGAGTCGGAATAGGGGGACAATTCCATGATCTTAGACACCTTACACGGCCATATTCGGAGTTACCATTGTGAAGCTACATATATGTATTGACATACATGTAGTGCACGCATGTAATGGCGTCCCCACACTCACAAAGTCCCGGGAATTGGCCCTGGACTAGGTGGGGGCACCTTTGCTAGCACAAGGGTGCCCTCACACTTAGTAACTTTTCACCTAACCTTCAGTAAATGAAGTTTAGACATATAGGTGACTTATAAGTTACTGAAATGCAGTGAAAATGGCTGTGTAATAGTGTGTGCACTATTTCATTCAGGCTGCAGCAGCAGGACTGTGGAAGGGTTTGTCTAAGCGCCTTATGGGTGGCAATGAAATACTGCAGCCCTTAAGGATCTCCTGGAACCCCAATGCCCTGGGTACGTAGGTACCATAAACTAGGGATTTATAAGGGGGGTCCAGTGTGGCAATTGAAATTGGTAATTGAAGTCACTAACATATAGTGACAAATTTGAAAGCAGAGAGAGCATAAGCACTGAGGTTCTGGTTAGCAGAGCCTCGGTGACACAGTCAAGCACTACTGACAACACACACATTAGGCAATAAAGTATGAGCACTGGGGTCCTGGCCAGCCGGATCCCAGTGAGACAGGCAAAAACATACTGACATGCAGGTGAAATTGGGGGTAACATGCCAAGAACAATGGTACTTTCCTACAGTTGATCCTTGGAGGGGAGACTGTCACAACTCCATCTTGAGCCCTATGTGCTGTGGGTTTCACTCGCTGGGCTCATGCCATCCTTCCCATGTGGTGCCTCCCTGTCCCAAGCACTCCAAGTCATCCTTCCTCTGTGGTGCCTTCTTGTCTCGAGCACTCCATAGCCCCCTTCCCAGGAAGACTGAACCATTGGACCTCCTGTTCTGTTGTTAAGCAAGATTAGCCTGTTTTTGCACATGCAGATTATCACAGGTCTGTAGGACAAGCTATGGTATCCACTGTGACCCACTGAAATGCACCATCATGAATTTGGGGTTCCATTATACTTATTAATTGTATCCAATTACCGTTTACACTTGCCACCTGTAGGGCCTCATTTCCATTGTTTGTAACACTTGACGTTCCCCAGGTAAATCAGAATATTTCATGCTTCGACGTGGGACACATGCCTTGTGAAATAATGCATCAGCGCTTGGCCTCATTCCAGTCCTGTGCAAGCATCGTCCTCGCACTCAGGACCTGAGTCGCCTGGAACCTCCAGCGCTCTAGTCTTCCAAGTTGTTCTGATGATCCCATGATACTGGCTTCTGCATTCTTCTAGTGTCTTCCTTCATTATCTATGTTGGACCTGGCTTTTTGACAGGGACATCCCCAAACTTTTTGCCTCCTTCCTCCTATTTTTTCTGACCTGTTGTTGTTGGCTTTTGACCTCTGGGCACTTTACCACTGCTAACCAGTGCTAAAGTGCATATGCTCTCTGGGTAAATTGTACTACTGATTGGTTTATCCATGATTGACTATTTAATTTACTTGTAAGTCCCTGGTAGAGTGCACTACATGTGCCTAGGGCAGGTAGATTAAATGCTACTAGTGGGCCTGCAGCACTGGTTGTGCCACCGACCTCAGTAGCCCCTTAACCCTGTCTCAGGCCTGCCATTGCAAGGCCTGTGTGTGCAGTTTCACTGCCACTTCGACTTGGCATTTAAAAGTACTTGCCAAGCCTAGAACTCCCCTTTTACTACATATAAGTCATCCCTAATGTGTGCCCTAGGCAACCCCTAGAGCAGGGTGCGGTGTAGGTAAAAGGCAGGACATGTACCTGTGTAGTTATATGTCCTGGTAGTGTGAAACTCCTAAATTCGTTTTTACACTACTGTGAGGCCTGCTCCTTTCATAGGCTAACATTGGGGCTGCCCTCATACACTGTTGAAGTGGCAGCTGCTGATCTGAAAGGAGCAGGAAGGTCATATTTAGTATGGCCAGAATGGTAATACAAAATCCTGCTGACTGGTGAAGTCGGATTTAATATTACTATTCTAGAAATGCCACTTTTAGAAAGTGAGCATTTCTTTGCACTAAAATCTTGTTGTGCCCTTCAATCCACGTCTGGCTAGGTTTAGTTGACAGCTCCTTGTGCATTCACTCAGACACACCCCAAACACAGGGTACTCAGCCTCACTTGCATACATCTGCATTTTGAATGGGTCTTCCTGGGCTGGGAGGGTGGAGGGCCTGCCCTCACACAAAGGACTGCCACACCCCCTACTGGGACTCTGGCAGACAGGATTGAGCTGAAAGGGAACTTGGTGCATTTCTTAGAGACTCTTTGAAGTCACCCCCACTTCAAAGGCACAACTTAGTATAAAACAGGGCCTCTGCCCTACCTCATCAGACACTTGCTGGAGAAGAAACCTGAACCAGAAACTACATCCTGCCAAGAAGAACTGCCTGGCTGCTCAAAGGACTCACCTGTCTGCTTTTCTACAAAGGACTGCTGCCTTGCTGTTGGCCTGCTGCCTTGCTGAACTCTTGCCTGGCTGTAAAAGTGCTCTCCAAGGGCTTGGATAGAGCTTGCCTCCTGTTCCCTGAAGTCTCAGGACCAAAAAGACTTCACTCTTCCTCTTGGACGCTCCGTGCGCCGAACTTTTCGACGCACCGCTTGTTCCGCGGCAAGAAAAACGCCGCACACCGACGCTGATCAACGCGACGCCTTCGGGACGACCGAAACTTTGACGCACGGCCTCGCAAGGACAACGCCGCCCGACTTCCCGGGAGAAATCGACGCGACGCCTGCCGTGAGATCAAAACTTTGACGCACGGCCTCGCAAGGACAACGGCGCCCGACTCCGCAGGAGAAACCGACGCGACGCCTGCCGTGAGATCAAAACTTTGACGCACGGCCTCGCAAGGACAACGCCGCCCGACTCCGCATGAGAAATCGACGCGACGCCTGCCGTGAGATCAAAACTTTGACACACGGCCTCGCAAGGACAACGCCGCCCGACTCCGCAGGAGAAATCGACGCGACGCCTGCCGTGAGATCGAAACTTCGACGCGCAGCCCCGCAGAACGACGCGCAGCCGGAAAACAAGCAGGAAAATCCACGCACAGACCCGGGACATCTGGTAATCCCCGCGACCCACAGAAAGAGACTGTCCGCACGCCAGAAAACGACGCCCGACTTCCCCGCGTGGAAAATAACGACCCAAGTCCGTGTGTGCTGGGGAGAAATCGACGCACACACCCTTTTTCCACGCACCTCTTCCTTTGTGGCCCTCTGAGGAGATTTTCCACCAGAAACCAGGTACTTTGTGTTTGAAAGAGACTCTGTTTACTTTCTAAAGACTTAACACACTTTATATCACTTTTCAGTGATATCTTTACAAATTCATATTGCAACTTTGATCGTTTTGACCTGAAGATACCCAGATAAATATTATATATTTTTCTAAATACTGTGTGGTGTATTTTTGTGGTGTTATGCTATGGTGTTGTATGATTTATTGCACAAATGCTTTACACATTGCCTTCTAAGTTAAGCCTGACTGCTCGTGCCAAGCTACCGGAGGGTGAGCACAGGCTGATTTTGGATTGTGTGTGACTTACCCTGACTAGAGTGAGGGTTCTTGCTTGGACAGAGGGCAACCTAACTGCCAACCAAAAACCCCATTTCTAACATTGGTGATCAGCGGTGAGGATAGGACTTGTGTTTGTGCAGTGACATACAGTAGCTAAGTATTTCACTACCTACCCACAGTTGAAGGTCAACTTGATTTTTCATCTTTTTTGGCTCTTGGTTCTCTGATGTCCTCCTGGATATACTATTGATATTTTGGACTTTGGATTTTGGTTTTTGCTGATAAGATCTTATCAAAATGGGATTGTGTACCTACTCATTCTTTGTTCGTACTGACCACCTCACTAAGGCTGACCTAAGGAAGCTTTGCAGACAATGGGGCCTTCCTGTAGCAAGGAGATCTACTAAAGCGGAGATGCTCCATCACTACATAGTCTGGGGGGAGGAAAGATGGGCAGAGAGAGAGGCAGCAAGAAACCAAATGACTAAGTACCCCTCAGATGAGGAGGAGGACTACGCACATGAGGAGGAAGACTACTCAGATGAGGAGGAAGACTACTCAGAGTTGGACAGTGACCCAGAAATAGATGAATGGCTCCGAAGTCAAAGGCGACAGGAGCAACAATTAGAGGAGTATCTTGCAGAGGTTGAGGCAAAAAGACTCTTAGCCCTGGAAGAAGAAAAGATTGCAGCTCAAGAGCTGAGCTGTAAAGAGCTGAAACTGGAGGCCGGAAGGGCTGAGTCCAGTTCAGATGGTGGCAGCAAAAATCTTGCATCTAGTACTGCTGAAGAAGGGCACAAGCCCAGAGATGTGGTGCCCAACTTGAAGAAGGGAGTTGACACACCCCAGGCAGTTCAAGGGTATGAGGTAGTTCCCGTTATGCACAGGGTCCCTGAGAAGGATTGGGGAACTGGCACAGGGAGTCATATTCCTACTGGGGGGAGGGACACTTTACTGACTCTAGCAGAGAGTGACAGAGAAAAGGGTTCCCCCCTGGTGGACGTCCTGGATATAGAGTGTAGAGACATCCCAGAAGAGTTTGGGTTGAGTGTCAGGGACAGACAGATACTGTCTCACCAGTCTCAGGAGGGTGAAGTAGAGTGCTTTTCCAAGGTTGAGTTACTGGGTGGTTGGGTGAAGGGTACTGTGGTTAATACATGTGAAGGGCAGAGTGATGTAATTGCTGGAGAGCATATGTCTGGTCCTTATTTTCCAGAGCTACGCCAACACCAGGTGGAGTGTGAGTTCTCTGACCCCAGGGAACTTACAATGGAGGCAGACTTCTGGGTGAGTACCAGAGAGTCTGAAGAGGCATTTGGGGGTGCTCCTGAAGGGAGTGGTCTAGGTGGTTCCCAACCGAGTGTGGTGGGAGAGGATTGTACTGTCCCAGGTAGGTCCCAGGTCCTAGAGGGTTCCATGAGGGAACACCAGGAGGGAAGCCTAGCCTGTACCGTAGGGCCACCTTTTGAGGGAAGCCCCGCAGTGTCAGAAGAACTTGGGGGGGTGACTGTAGCCAGCATCCCAACAGTTCTGGTGTCTGGCAGTACCCCTCCTAGTGAGGGGGTGCAGAAGTCCAGACATAGGGTTGAGAGGGGGTTGCAGACCCCAGTGGAGGACCTTGAGAGTCAGGGGACAGCTCTGAGAGCAGAGCCCCCCAGGAATGACCCAGGTGAAACCGTTTCTGGTTTGGGGGAAACCCAGACTCTGCCGGATGGGCAGAGGTCGGGAGACCTGCGCCAACCAGACTCTTGTGTGGCCCTTGGGGACGGTGTGTCCCTTGTGGGGGGTGAGAGTGCCCCCCAGGAAGTCCTGGCATGCCAGGCAAAGATTCAACCTCAGGGTGGTGACTCTGGGTTGGATACCCAGGTTCAGAGGTTAAACTCTGACCTGGTGGGAGGTAGATGTGCCTCCCAAGAAGTCCTGCTGTGCCAGGCAATTGTCCAACCTCAGGGTGTTGACTCTGGATTGGATGACCAGGTTCAGAGGTTAAACTCTGACCTGGTGGGGGGTAGGTGTGCCCCCCAGAAAGCCCTGGCGTGCCAGGCAATTGCCCAACCTCAGGGTGGTGACCCTGGGTTGGGGAACCAGGCTCAGAGGTTAAACTCTGACCTGGTGGGAGGTAGGTGTGCCTCCCTGGAAGTCCTGGCCTGCCAGGCAATGGTTCAACCTCAGTGTGGTGACTCTGGGTTGGCTAACCAGGTTCAGGGGATAAGCTCTGACCTGTTGGGGGGTAGGCGTGCCCCCCAGAAAGTCCTGGTGTACCAGGCAGTGGTCCAACCTCAGAGTGCTGACTCTGGGTTGGATAACCGGGTTCAGAGGTTAAACTCTGACCTGGTGGGGGGTAGGTGTGCCCCCCAGAAAGTCCTGGCGTGCCAGGCAATTGTTCAACCTCAGGGTGGTGACTCTGGGTTGGATACCCAGGTTCAGAGGTTAAACTCTGACCTGGTGGGAGGTAGGTGTGCCTCCCAAGAAGCCCTGCTGTGCCAGGCAATTGTCCAACCTCAGGGTGTTGACTCTGGGTTGGATGACCAGGTTCAGAGGTTAAACTCTGACCTGGTGGGGGGTAGGTGTGCCCCCCAGAAAGTCCTGGCGTGCCAGGCAATTGCCCAACCTCAGGGTGGTGACCCTGGGTTGGGGAACCAGGCTCAGAGGTTAAACTCTGACCTGGTGGGAGGTAGGTGTGCCTCCCAGAAAGTCCTGGTGCGCCAGGCAATTGTTCAACTTCAGGGTGGTGACTCTGAGTTGAATGGCCCAGTTCAGAGGTTAAACTCTGACCTGGTGGAGGGTCAGTGTGCCCTCCAGGAAGTCCTGGTGTGCCAGGCAATTGTTCAACTTCAGGGTGATGACTCTGAGTTGAATGGCCAAGTTCAGAGGTTAAACTCTGACCTGGTGGAGGGTCAGTGTGCCCTCCAGGAAGTCCTGGCGTGCCAGGCAATTGTTCAACTTCAGGGTGGTGACTCTGAGTTGAATGGTCAGGTGCAGAGGTTAAACTCTGACCTGGTGGAGGGTCAGTGTGCCCTCCAGGAAGTCCTGGCGTGCCAGGCAATTGTTCAACTTCAGGGTGGTGACTCTGAGTTGAATGGGCAGGTGCAGAGGTTAAACTCTGACCTGGTGGGGGGTAGGTGTGCCTCCCAGGAAGTCCTGGTTTGCCAGGCAGTGATCCAGTCTGAGGGTACAGACCCTGGGCTGGAAGACCAGGTTCATGGTGTCCCCCCGGACCTGGAGGGAGGGGCTACTAATAACAGTGCCCCTACCATGTTGTCTTCTGAGGAGGCCACTCCTAGTTGGAGGGTGCTGGACCCCAGAAGGGAGGGCAGAGGGAGGGAAGCCTCACCCCGGGCCCTAGTCCAACCTGAAGGTACAGGCCCCAGGTTGGAGGGCCAGTTGCAGGTTAACAGCCCTGCACTGGTGGAGGAATGGTACAGGGTGACTTCTGTAAGCACCCTGACCATGTTGGACTCTGGGGGTACCGCTCCAGGAGGGAGGGTACAAAGCCCCAGAGGGGAGGACCAGCTTCAGGCTGTCATCCCTGACCTGGTGGAAGGGAGAGTGGTTAAAGGGTGCCCAGCACCTGGGGCTACCGCCCCCCACTCTCCACAGCCACAGTGGTTGGAGAGCTTTGAGAGGCCTGGGGCCTGGCTCTCATCCCTGGCAGCTGTCAGTAATCACTGTGGCTTGCTGTCCGGGTGGACAGAGTTATCCCTGGGGAGGGGACAAGTGTCACACCCCAGGGGTAGAGTGGGCAACACCACTGTGTTGGTCATGGTGGTACTATCCTGCTCCTGGGATACATCTGTGAGCAAAGTAAGGTTAGGTGCTGCACAGATGGGATCCGCAGGTAAGGAGAAAGGTTCCCCATGGGTTGGCTTAGTGGGCCCTGAGAGTATGGACAGAGTGATCCAATTGGAGTCAGGAAGGCGAAGAACTGGAGCATGCCCCTGCTGTTGTGGGCCTGGGTCCTTGTTCTGTCGCCTCAAACAGGGAAGTACATCAGGATAGTGATTGTTCTCCCCTGGCTTTAGGCTGGTAGGGGGTCATGTTGGACCTGGCTTTTTGACAGGGACATCCCCAAACTTTTTGCCTCCTTCCTCCTATTTTTTCTGACCTGTTGTTGTTGGCTTTTGACCTCTGGGCACTTTACCACTGCTAACCAGTGCTAAAGTGCATATGCTCTCTGGGTAAATTGTACTACTGATTGGTTTATCCATGATTGACTATTTAATTTACTTGTAAGTCCCTGGTAGAGTGCACTACATGTGCCTAGGGC
The DNA here is from genome assembly GCF_031143425.1 of Pleurodeles waltl. Classification (NCBI taxonomy): domain Eukaryota; kingdom Metazoa; phylum Chordata; class Amphibia; order Caudata; family Salamandridae; genus Pleurodeles; species Pleurodeles waltl. Next base: position 294,131,767 of record NC_090445.1, on the reverse strand, counting down.
AGGTAGATTAAATGCTACTAGTGGGCCTGCAGCACTGGTTGTGCCACCCACCTCAGTAGCCCCTTAACCCTGTCTCAGGCCTGCCATTGCAAGGCCTGTGTGTGCAGTTTCACTGCCACTTCGACTTGGCATTTAAAAGTACTTGCCAAGCCTAGAACTCCCCTTTTTCTACATATAAGTCATCCCTAATGTGTGCCCTAGGTAACCCCTAGAGCAGGGTGCTGTGTAGGTAAAAGGCAGGACATGTACCTGTGTAGTTATATGTCCTGGTAGTGTGAAACTCCTAAATTCGTTTTTACACTACTGTGAGGCCTGCTCCTTTCATAGGCTAACATTGGGGCTGCCCTCATACACTGTTGAAGTGGCAGCTGCTGATCTGAAAGGAGCAGGAAGGTCATATTTAGTATGGCCAGAATGGTAATACAAAATCCTGCTGACTGGTGAAGTCAGATTTAATATTACTATTCTAGAAATGCCACTTTTAGAAAGTGAGCATTTCTTTGCACTAAAATCTTGTTGTGCCCTTCAATCCACGTCTGGCTAGGTTTAGTTGACAGCTCCTTGTGCATTCACTCAGACACACCCCAAACACAGGGTACTCAGCCTCACTTGCATACATCTGCATTTTGAATGGGTCTTCCTGGGCTGGGAGGGTGGAGGGCCTGCCCTCACACAAAGGACTGCCACACCCCCTACTGGGACTCTGGCAGACAGGATTGAGCTGAAAGGGAACTTGGTGCATTTCTTAGAGACTCTTTGAAGTCACCCCCACTTCAAAGGCACAACTTAGTATAAAACAGGGCCTCTGCCCTACCTCATCAGACACTTGCTGGAGAAGAAACCTGAACCAGAAACTACATCCTGCCAAGAAGAACTGCCTGGCTGCTCAAAGGACTCACCTGTCTGCTTTTCTACAAAGGACTGCTGCCTTGCTGTTGGCCTGCTGCCTTGCTGAACTCTTGCCTGGCTGTAAAAGTGCTCTCCAAGGGCTTGGATAGAGCTTGCCTCCTGTTCCCTGAAGTCTCAGGACCAAAAAGACTTCACTCTTCCTCTTGGACGCTCCGTGCGCCGAACTTTTCGACGCACCGCTTGTTCCGCGGCAAGAAAAACGCCGCACACCGACGCTGATCAACGCGACGCCTTCGGGACGACCGAAACTTTGACGCACGGCCTCGCAAGGACAACGCCGCCCGACTTCCCGGGAGAAATCGACGCGACGCCTGCCGTGAGATCAAAACTTTGACGCACGGCCTCGCAAGGACAACGCCGCCCGACTCCGCAGGAGAAATCGACGCGACGCCTGCCGTGAGATCAAAACTTTGACGCACGGCCTCGCAAGGACAACGCCGCCCGACTCCGCAGGAGAAATCGACGCGACGCCTGCCGTGAGATCAAAACTTTGACACACGGCCTCGCAAGGACAACGCCGCCCGACTCCGCAGGAGAAATCGACGCGACGCCTGCCGTGAGATCGAAACTTCGACGCGCAGCCCCGCAGAACGACGCGCAGCCGGAAAACAAGCAGGAAAATCCACGCACAGACCCGGGACATCTGGTAATCCCCGCGACCCACAGAAAGAGACTGTCCGCGCGCCAGAAAACGACGCCCGACTTCCCCGCGTGGAAAATAACGACGCAAGTCCGTGTGTGCTGGGGAGAAATCGACGCACACACCCTTTTTCCACGCACCTCTTCCTTTGTGGCCCTCTGAGGAGATTTTCCACCAGAAACCAGGTACTTTGTGTTTGAAAGAGACTCTGTTTACTTTCTAAAGACTTAAGACACTTTATATCACTTTTCAGTGATATCTTTACAAATTCATATTGCAACTTTGATCGTTTTGACCTGAAGATACCCAGATAAATATTATATATTTTTCTAAATACTGTGTGGTGTATTTTTGTGGTGTTATGCTATGGTGTTGTATGATTTATTGCACAAATGCTTTACACATTGCCTTCTAAGTTAAGCCTGACTGCTCGTGCCAAGCTACCGGAGGGTGAGCACAGGCTGATTTTGGATTGTGTGTGACTTACCCTGACTAGAGTGAGGGTTCTTGCTTGGACAGAGGGCAACTTAACTGCCAACCAAAAACCCCATTTCTAACAATCTACGATTCCACCTCCTCTTGAGCTTCTTGGACCATTGTCTCCAGTTGTCTTTGGGTCCAGTTAAAGTACTATTCGAGGCTAAGTATTTTCCTCTTAGGTTAGTGCACACTAATTCATAGGTTAGAAGATAAGTTAAAGATTAATGACTATGAAGGGGCAAGTATGTCTTTGGACATTGGACATTATCTGAGTATTAATCCCCATAAGGCCTAGCACTCTGGACTCTTGCATTGCAGTACTCTGAACCCAAATGGAATGTTTGCCACTGTGTTTCTTGACAAGTTTCATCTAGTATTTTGACAGAAACCTCTACAGCTGAAGTTGTAACCGAGTTTGAATTTGAACCTTGTATGTTCTGAGGTGCCAGAAAATTCCAGTACCTTCTTGTTGTTTCTAGTACTCCATTTGTGCATAAGGGGAATGAGGTCCAGGATGTACCAAACCTATTAAGCAGTGCGCAAGCCAGCAGAGAAGTTCCCTTTAGTGACGCAAGTTAATCTTTTCTATTTTATCCCTTTCCCCCTCCCCCTGGAGGCAGGAGGTGAATAAGGGTTGATCTTGCCTTTGTTCGCTCCTTGTCTTGGGAGGGATTGGAGATCCAGCATCATCTCTGTAGTTGGAACTAGGTGAGTGTGTGACAGTTACTATAGGGGTTTTCAGCCAAACTTCATCAATTAGTCTGTGATTGTGTCATTCACATTTTTCTTCCTCCCATTTCTGCATGCATCAAGGGACAATCTTAGCCCACTTCAGCAATTGATTGACTTCACTATGAGTTGTGACTTACAGCATTCTGCCCTTTCACAAACAGCACTTCCACACAGAAGGCAGTTCTCTTCAGTGCCCGGTATACTATGGTGATGTGTAATTTTGGGAGACCAGAAAAACACTTTTGCCTTTAGCCATTGTTTTTGTTTTTTAATAGATTTAATGAGGGTCCAACAGCTTCTAGAACAATAAGGTTTTGCAAAAAAAGAATTGCCTGAAGGCTGGTGGACAATGTCACATCTATTGGCCTTTTCAATGCTCTTTATAGTATTAGTTGTAGTAATAGTAATAGTAATATTTGGTATTTTTTTGTTTACTGTATTTCAGTGGAGCGTCAATGTGGCTGTTTTTGGTATAGGTGCTAATCATATTGTTTACTGTCTAATAGGTACACAGTTGAGATGGATCTAAGAATCTGGAATCATAGTCTCAGCTTCAACATTAAGTTTATGCTTTTCAAATCTAACAAGTACTTCACGTGTTTAATGTAGAATTTGTGTTCAAGTATGTGCCAAGGTCAATGGCATTTTTTGTTTTCCTGGCTTCTGCACTGTTTAATTGGTCACAAAGGGTGTGATCATGTGCTCATGGAACTTCCATTCATGCATTATTGTTTGAGATAAAGATGACCCTCTGTGAGCATTGCCTTTCACATTATATTCGTGTCTTAATACAAAGCTGGCACTATGTTTCTTTGAAATGCATTTTCGCTCCTAGACTTCAATTACGTATCATCGGTTAAAATGCTATCTCGTTCTGCTTATGTCAGAAAAGTAATAATAATTATTCTGACTTTTATTTCCGCCTAATGTAGGTAAACGTAGATTAGAACCTGCATAAATTTCCTATAGAGACGAGGGGTGGGGCGGGCGTGTATGTGTGTGTACACACAGATTGAGGCACACCTGACACTTCAGGCATGGTGAATGTACAACTGCTGGCCGTCAGCAAAGTAGCTGAGCAAGTTGACGCATATGCTACACTGATCTATGAGTGAAGTTCAGGCCACAGATGTGAAGTAGCCAGCGTTTAATGGGAGGTGTGCTTTAGTGGATACTCTGTTACCTTTAGAAGCAGAGCTCCCGGTAGCTTAACTACAACAGATTGATTTTAGGCACATCAGTTGTATGTGTTTAAAACCCGGTTGATCCTCAGTGTCAATTGCTGTATTAAAAGAACTATATATTTCAATTTAAATATGGGGCTCGAGATAAACTCAGCTTGAATCTCCACACAGAGATGCTACTAAAGTTCTCTGAAAAGAGTAGAGCGCTTTATAAAACATATTACCATGCTATGGCGGCCTGATGCTGTCTGAATCAAATGATACTATTTTTGCAATTCAAATATTAGGTGTCTTGTGTGTTACTTGACATCATACTTCGTATACAACATATACTCTTCCACAGGTGGCAATGGGAAGAATACGATCTTAGCATAGTGCACCACTACGAGTCACAAGAACACCAGAACATGGCGTGTTATCCAAGATGATGGCAGTGAGCACATACTCCACAAGTATAGGAAACAGTTACAAAATGTTGCATTTGCAGTTTATCTTTGTGCTAAGTTGCGGCTTTCTCATTGGTTTCTAGAATCACAGCCCGGGACTCACAAACGGTTGCCTCCATTTCACTGACTCACAGCGCTAACTAATTGGTCTGAGATCCCCCCTACCTGCACCTCACGTCCAGAAAAGAGCCTTTCCTGGAGCAGAGTAAGTGCACCGGTCTGTATCGCCACAGTGTCAGTCCCACCTGTGCATCATTCAGTGCTGCTGAACGCCGCGCATGGCATTTACGGAAAGTAACAGTTCTTCGTTGGGAACGGTCGGGCAGGAGTGCTCCTGCTCAGTTATTCCAGTGCCTTACAGGCAATGACTTTAGGACCGGTGAGGACTACACTAATGAATAACAGACTGCGACCCTGATTATACTTTTTTGTGCCGCATTACCGTCATTGTATTTTGTAAGTTTGCTCCGCTTTGCCTCAATAAATGACAGTAATTCAGCGCAAAAAAGTATAAACCAAGGCCTGATTCTGTTACTTGGGAACTGACGCGAAAACGTGCAAAAAAACTCCAGAAGGCGGCGTGTTCTGGCCTTGCCTGCAGTCTCACATGGTTTGGGGACCTGTTCCATTCAGCCTACGCAGGGCAAAGGCGCATCGCTCCTGCTTTGTGTACAGGTGTGTACATGGATTGGGGAGGTAGGGTCATGCAAGTTCTGCCTCGGCAGACAAATGTCGGACACACCAGAGAGGCTAGGGAGAGTGTAGGCTTTAACGGCCGACGCCTTGTTCTTTTCCATCCTGTAAATGATATCGCACTGGCCACACCTAGCGCTTTCTGGGTACTCCGGTGGCCTTTCCACTATTGCGCCGTACTCCGGTTTGCCCACCAGGGGCATAACCCACCGTTTCACCTTTGCGCATTGGTGTATTTAGAAAATGGGAAGCAGACGGCTGACTTTGTCACTTGCAAACTCAGGAACGACTGCCATCCTGATTGATGAAAGAAACTCCACATCGGAGGCTTCCCCTTGCCAGCACGTAATTATGTTTGAACGTGGTACTAATAACAGGTACAGGAAAATGATCCAGAAGCAATTAGGAGTGCATACAAGCACTATTGTGGAAGCGCACATCTGCTAAATCAAATCATGTACTCCTGGCCCCCAACATAAGGGCGGAGCCAAAGCCCCTCACCTGCGATTCTCACATTATTGTCTGGCTACAGCTGTGCTGTTAAACCTGACAATAGAAGCTCATGATACAAATTAATACACAATAATGTAACACGATGCCTCTATGATGGCTTAATGCACCAAGACCAGAACACAAAACTGTCATTTTAATTGTCACTTCAGTTGCAGACACGGCATCATGACACCTGCATGCCTGAAAAACACAGAACCCTGGGTAGTCCCATTGTTCCTGAGGCTCAAAAGACACCACAGGAGGCCCACAGCTGCACGCTGTGAGTCTCTTTCACCTGGGGCTGCGTTCTCTCTCCTGTTCCTGGGCTCCTAAATCAGCTCGTCCAGCTACAAAAAAATGGCAATCACCTGGCTGACAAAGGCTTAATAGACACCCCTCCAGCCCCCACAGTGTAGGGGGGGCACCCAGTCTACTATATATAAAGCAGGTCCCCTCAGCTTGTCAAATCAACTGCATAGGTATTGCCTGGAACCCCCTCAACATCCCTTCTGGTGAGGCCCCTAAGGTTTTCTTATGTCACTGCTGTAGGAGGCTTCACAGCGTCCTTTTAAAGCTGCTCTGCAGCTAGTTTGTTTCAGATTTTCGTGTTCTTTTCCATACTGTCAGTTTTTCCTTGTTTCCTACCTGATTGTACCAGTCATTTTTTCCTGTGAAGTGATTTTGGATATCATTTCCTTTTCTGTTCCCTTCCTATATAAATACTTTGGTGTGGTTTGAGCGTGCATTGCAACAAAGATGTGTTCCCTAGCTTGTTTCCTAACTGCCCTCACTTGCTGATGATGACTCTTCTTTCCTGTAGAATTCTACTGGGTTCTTGGTTTTCTTTGGTCTTTTAAAGACTTTATCCAGCTAGGAAGTCTATTAGCTTTGGTGGAGTGGAGTTGCTTTGTGTGGTGTGGAGTATAGTGTCATCATGTGAAGTGTAGTGTAGTGGTTTGGGATGGCATTGTAAGGCATTGAGTGGAGCCTAGTGGCATTGTGTGGAGTGGAGTAGATTGGAGTGGCATTGTGTGTAGTGGAGTGGTATTGTGTGCAGTGGAGTCCCATTGAGTTGTGTGGCATGGAGAAGAGAATCAGTTACTAGAATGGAGTTGCATTGCATTGTGTGAAGTGGCATTGTGTGGAGTGGAGTGGAATTGTGTGGCATGGAGTGACACTGTGCTGCTTGGAGTTGAGAGGCATTGACTGGAGGGGCATTGTGTAGCAGTTAAGTTTGGTTTTGTTGTTGGTAGAGGTATGCACCCTGTCCAAACAACAAGTTACAATCGTAGTCAGGGTAAGTCAGATACACACCATAAATTAACCTCTGCTTACTCTCTGGTAGCTTGGCACAGAACAGGCAGGCTTAACTTAAGAGCAATGAATAAAGTATTTGTGTAACACAACACACAGTAACAAAATGAAAACACCACAAACAGACTCCACACCAAGTTATAAAAATAGATCATATTCTTATAAATAAAACAAGACCAAAATGACAAACATTCAATGAGTAGAAGTCGAGATATGAATTTTGAAAGGATAAAAACAGTTTGTAGCGCTTAAAAGCAATAAGAGCCAAAGGGGGTGTATCTGGTCACACTGGACCAGGGAAAAGTCAAGAATTCAGGCCAACTGTGATGGAGCGTGGGCCAGATACAGGAGCCATGCTGGCCCGCTGAACACAGTACCTTTATCCCGGTTGCAACAGCGAGTTGCAGGGTGCAGCCATGTGATGCGTTGGTGTTGATCCTGCAGCCGAGATGATGCTCTGATTTTCTTCACACAGTGCCGGCGATGCATTGGTCCGAAGGCAAGGCGCTGAGGTGCATTGGTCTCATAGATGATGTGCCAGGTTTCTCCATGCAGTCAAGAGGAGGCATTCTTTCCACACTGCAGCGGTGGAGATGCATTAACTCTTTAGGCGAAGTGCTGGTTCCGAGTGTGATGCACCAATTTTGCTCCCACAACAGCGTTGATGCATCAGTTCTGCTTCCAACGGACAGGAGATGCATCAGTTAGACTGGAGAAAAGTATCTGGGTCCTCTTCCAATGGACCAGGGAAAGGAGCAGATGATGAGACTTTAATATCCTCAGTCTCAAGCAACAGGGGGCAAGTCAACAAGCCCTTTGAGAACACTCTGGGTTTCAGGTAGAGTCCAGCTCTACCTCAACAGGGTCATAGAGCAGCAGGCAGCAGGGCAGCACAGCAGAAAAGCAGTTCTTCCAGAGCAGTAGTCCAGCAGTGTGGCAGTCCTTATAGCAGCACAGCAGTTCTTCTGTCAGAGGTTCTCTACAGATCCAGGCATGTCTGATTTGGTGGGGTCAGAGACCCAGTGCTTATACCCAGCTGTGCCTTTGAAGTGGGGGGTGACAGCAAAGAAGGGTCCTTGAAGTACACAAAGGGCTTTTCTTTCTAGCTCTGCTCGAGATTCACTACAGGAAGTAATCAGGCCTTTGTGTGAGGACAGGACACTACCCATTCACATTCAGGTGTAGGTGTCAGCTCCTCCCTCTCATCCTGCTCAGGATGAGCCATCAAGATGTAGATGTGCTCTCAGATGTACCTAACCTTCATTTGTGTGTGGCTGTCTAGAGGGATGCACAAAGTCAACCTGTCACCTACCTCAGCTCTGTATTGGAGACAGGCTACAGGCACAGAGAACATCAAAAGCAGATAAATGCCAGCTTTCCAAAAGTGACATTTCTAAAATAGTAATATTGATTCCAACTATGCCAGCAAAGACGATTTATCATTACCATTCCAATGATATGAAACATGTCAGAACTACTCCTTCTCAATCAGGAATTGCAGCTTAAAAGTGTAATAAGGGCTTCCCAATGTTAACATATGAGATGAAGTTAGGTGTTTTTCACTACCAGGATATGCAAAACATAAAATTACATGTCCTACCTTTAACTTACACAGCACCCTGCACTTTAGGCAACCTAGGGCCTAACTTAGGGGTAGCTTAGGTGTAATAAAAGGGGAGTTTTAAGGCTTGGCAATGATTTTACATGCCAAGTCGACATTGCAGAAAAACTGTACATACAGAGCCCTCAGTGGCAGGCTTGAGACATGTTTAAAGGGCTACTTGTGAGGGTGGCACAGTCAGTGCTGCAGGCCCAATAATAACATTTAATTTTACAGACTTTGTGCACAGGTAGTGCTCTCTACTAGGGATATGTAGATAAATAAAAAATCCTAATTGTGGATAAACCAGTTACCATGTTTTAAGTGAGACGCACATACACTTTAGCACTGGTCCGCAGTGGTAAAGTGCTCAGAATCCTAAGGCCAACAAAAATCATGCAAAAAGAGGAGGTACACAGGCAAAGCATTTATGGGAAGATCTCCCCAAGGCTGACAAGTCTAAAAGTGACATTGTGTGGCCTATAGTGGTCATGGGTTGGTGGCATTGTGTGACATAGAGTGGGAGTGTGTGGCATGGAAGGACGTTATGTGGCATGTAGTGGAGTGGCATTGTGTGGCATGGAATGGAGTGGAATTGTGTGGCATGGAATGGAGTGGAGTGAATTCTATGACATGGAGTGGCATTGTGTAGCATGCATTTTAGTGGTATTTTGTGGAGTAAAGTGGAGTGGCATTGTGTAGTGTGAACTGGAGTGGAGTTCCATTTTGTGGTATGGAAAGCTGTCCAAGTTTCCATTGAATTGCCCTATTGTGCTTCAAAGCCCTGTGCTACAGAATACAATTAATATACAATATGTTACCAATCATTGCAACCTATGTTCAAAGTAAACATCCAATGCATTTGATTCAATGCAGGAGCTTGTATGACATGGGGTATAGTAGCATTGTGTGGCATGGACTGGAGGTGAGTGGCATTGTGTGGTGTAGAGTAGATTGGAACTAGCTGGCATGAAGTGGAGTGGCAGTGTGTGCCATGGAGTGGAGTGGCATTGTGCGATGTGGAGTGGCGTTGTGTGGACTGGAGTGGCTTTGCCTGGCATGGAGTGAAGTGGCATTGTGTCAAGTGGAGTGGAGTAGTAGTGTGGAATGGAGTGCCATTGTGTGGTGGAGTGGAGTGGCATTTAGTGGCATGGATTGGAGTGGAGTTGCATTGTGTGGGGTGGAACGGACTGCCCATATTTTGTCTTTACATATCTTATTTGCTGTCACAATAGAAGGGCAAGAAGTCATCACATATGTATGCGCACACCTGGAAGAAGAAAAAGAAGACAGGAGAAGGAGCAGCAGGCTGGCTGTACATTTTCACATACTAATCACTGCTACAGGCACCCCTTGGGGCGGCTGAGACCAAGTCAACTCTCCAGTGATGGCACAATGCATCGCAAATGACCTCTCCTTTCCTTCATGGGCTCTCACCCTAGGATTTTGCCGCAGTTCCCCCACCCCCACAGCCCACAGGGGGCATGCTGCCTTTCTCCACACGTGGACTGCCAGAGCTTCACTGGTTGGGGCTTCAGACAAGGGAGTAGCCATCAGCAGGCAGCAAGCTCAGGGGTGGTGCATGGTGGTCCGTAGGCTTGTGAACGTGAGGCTCTGGGAAGTCATACTCAGCCATCAGGAAGGGCCAGTGCGGCTTGCGGACTGCCCGACCATCAATTTATCTATTAACTTCACTGATCCTGAAATTGATTAATCCCGCCATCCTCCACAGAGAATTATAGTAACAATTGCTTGTTGTGAGAAGAGGCAAAAAGAACAGACTGTCAGAGGTTGAAACCAAAGATATTTCAGAGTTGAAAAATGGGGGACTCTGACGACTCTCGCAGGCATTGGGGTTGGAGGGGAAAAAGCTATACAGAGACTGAATGGGTTGGAAGTGGAAAGAATGAATACTTGAGCCTTCTGCCACAAAAGAGTTTCATTCATAGATGAAGAGTCTTCTGTATACTTTATTCACACAAATACAAGCATACATTCTTGATCTAAAACATCTTTTTAACTGTTGGACCTGGCCCTTTTTGCAGGGTCATCCCCAATCCTTTTTTTCTGACCAGTTTTTGTTGGCTTTAGGACTCTGGACACTTTACCACTGCTAACCAGTGCTAAAGTGCATATGCTCTCTGTGTAAATTGAATTGATGATTGGTTTATCCACAATTGTTCTATTTGATTTACTAGTAAGTACCTAGTAAAGTGCACTAGAGGTGCTCAGGGCCTGTAAATCAAATGCTACTAGTGGGCCTTCAGCACTGAGGGGGTCATTCCGACCCTGGCGGTCCATGACCGCCAGGGCCGGGGACCGTGGAAGCACCGCCAACAGGCTGGCGGTGCCTCCTGGCCAATTCTGACCGCGGCGGTAAAGCTGCGGTCAGAAAAGGGGAACCGGCGGTTTCCCGCCAGTTTTCCCCTGGCCAAAGGAATCCTCCATGGCGGCGCTGCAAGCAGCGCCGCCACGGGGATTCCGACCCCCTTCCCACCAGCCTGTTCCTGGCGGTTTACACCACCAGGAAGAGGCTGGCGGGAACGGGTGTCGTGGGGCCCCTGGGGGCCCCTGCACTGCCCATGCCACTGGCATGGGCAGTGCAGGGGCCCCCTAACAGGGCCCCATAAAGATTTTCAGTGTCTGCTTGGCAGACACTGAAAATCGCGACGGGTGCCACTGCACCCGTCGCACCACAGCAAATCCGCCGGCTCCATTCGGAGCCGGCTTCATCTTTGCTGGGGCTTTCCCGCTGGGCCGGAGGGCGATCTTTTGCAGATCGCCTGCCGGCCCAGCGGGAAAGTCGGAATGTCCCCCACGGTCATCTGACCGCGGGGTGGTGTTTGGGCAGTTTCCGCCCGGCGGGCGCCGCCCGCCGCCCGCCGGGGTCGGAATGACCCCCTGATTGTGCCAGCAACATGAGTAGCCATGTAAATATGTCTCAGACCTGCCACTGCAGTGTCTTTGTGTGCAGTCGTGCACTGCCAATTCCACCTGGCAAGTGTACCCACTTGCCAGGCCCAAACGGTCCCTTTTTATACATGTGAGGCACCCCTAAGGTAGGCCCTAGGTAGCCCTATGGGCAGAGTGCCGTGTATGGTAAAGGAGGGACATGTGCTGATGTGTTTTACATGCCCTAACAGTGAAATACTGCCATATTTGTTTTTTACTGTTGCAAGGCTTATCTCTCTCATAGGTTGAAATAGGGGCTGCCTTTAAATACCTTTTAAGTGCAGTTTCCCTTTGGGATCAGATATGAATGTGGGGTTTGGTGCCTCTGAACTCACAATTTAAAACTACATCTTTTGGTAAAGTTGATTTTTAAATTGTCAGTTTGAAAATGCAACGTTTAGAAAGTGGGCGTTTTCTTGCTTAAACCTTTCTGTGACTCTGCCTGTTTGTGGATTTCCTGTCTGGGTCAGACTGACAGCTGGGATGTTTGTGAATCCCCTCTAGACAGTGAGACAAAGGGTGCTGTGGTGTATCCTGCATATCCCGAGGAGCCATCTGAGCTGGAGTGGATGGAGGAGTGGTCATTTACACCTGAATGGGCTGTGCCTGCCCTCACACAATGCAGTCCTCAACCACCCCTGGTGTGTGTCTGGGGTTTGGCCTGGGCAAGGCAGAATCTTGTGAACAACAGAGACTTTCCTTTGAAGTTTGTCTACTTCAAAGGCAGAAAGAGGTATAAGTAGTGTACCTAAAAACCCCAGACTTTAGATCTCTTCTGGAGCGAATAGGAACCTCTGCCAAGGAGAAGAGCTGAAGAGCTGAGGAGCCCCAGAGTTGAGGACCAGTATCAGGCTGTCATCCTTGACCTATTGGAAGGAAGAGATCCGTCTTGTGCCAAGCTACCAAGGAGGTGAGTGAGGGTCAACTAGGTGTTTCTCCTTTGCCCTGACTAGAGTGAGGGTCCTTGCTTGGACAGGGGGTAGCCTGACTGCCAACCAGAGACCCCATGTCTAACAGTAACACTAGCCAAAGTGAGATATAGTAGAAGCAGCAGAGAAGCTGGAAGAAGTAACAGAGAAGTTGGAAGAAGCAACACAGAGAAGGATGGGTGAGGAGGAAAGAAGCAACACAGAGAAAGGGTGGGTGGGATGGAGAAGATTCAACACAGAGAAGGGGTGGGTGGGGAATAAGCAACACAGAGAATGGGTGGGTGGGTGGTAGGGGGAGAAGCAGCCCAAGAAGGTATCAGTGGGAGGAGAAGAAGCAGCACGGAGAAGGGGTGGGTGGGAGATTGAGAAGCAACATGGAGAAGGGGTGGGTATGAGGCCAAAGAAGCAACACAGCAAAGGAGTAGGTGTGAGGTGGAAGAAGCACCAAAAGTATGGGTGGGAGAAAAGTGAAGAAGCAACACAAAGAATGGGGGAGAAGAAGCCACACAAAAAGGGGTGGGTGGGAGGGGAAAGAAGCCACATAAAGAAGGGGTGTGTGGGAGGGGGAAGAAGCAATACAAAGAAGAGGTGGGAAAGAGAGTGATGAAACAAAAGATAGGAGGGTTGGATGGGATGGGGATGAAGCAACACAGAGCAGGGATGGGTGGGAGGGGAAGAAGGAAGATGGAAAGGGGTGGGTGGGAGGGGAAAGAAGCAACAAGGAGAATGGGTGGATGGGAGAGGGAAAGCAACAAAGAGGAGAGGGTAGGAGGGGAAGAAGGAACAGATAAAATGGGTGGTGGCAGCGGGAAGAAGCAACACAGAAAATGGGTGGGTGGGAGGGGGAAAAGCAACATGGAAAATGAGTGTGTGGGAGGGAGGGGGAAGAAGCAACATGGAAAAGGTGTAGGTAGGAAGGGGAAGAAGCAATGTGGAAAAAGGATGGGTGGGAGAGGGAAGAAGCAACATGTAGATGGGGTGGGCGAGAGGGAGAAAAAGCAACACAGAAAAGGGATGGGTGGGAGGGGGATGGAGCAACATGGAGATGGTATGGGTGAGAGGGAGAAGCAACACAAAGAAGGGGTGGGTGAAAGAGGGACGTAGCAACACAGGGAAGTGGTGGGTGGAAGGGGATAGAAGCAACATGGAGAAGGGGTGGGTGAGAAGGGAGGAAACAACATAGAGAAGGGGTGGGTGAGATGGGAGGAAGAAACATGCAGAAAGGTGAGGCAGGAGAGGAAGAAATAGTAGCTCAATCTCAATAGCAGCATAAGCAGCTGACAGATGCTAATTAAGATGAATCAATCTGTGCTTCATCAATGCTCAACAGAAAAAACGCCTGCACATACTCCCCAATCAAGAGGTGGGAAAAAAGAGGGCCAATGATGCCAATGAATGATAAGCAATGGGCAGGCTACAAGCCCTTCAAAGTAAACAACACCTCTTGCAGCGACAGACCATGTACTGTCTGCAAGAGAGACCTAAAATGGCCCTGACACTGTGGTGGAATATGTAAAACATCAAACAGGTAAGACCCATAAAACATCATACTTTGGTTATAGTATGGTGAGTACACTGGAGAAGAGATTTTTTTTAGAATGGCTCTAGCTCACTGAATGCAAAATAGAGTGATTGTGCACCTTTATACTATTTACACTGTGAGATAAGAACCAAAAAGAAAGGATATATGCACTACAAAATTCATAATATAAGACAATTATAAATGAAGTACATCAAATAGACATGCCACATCATGATTCTTTTATAATTGACAGAGGCACCATGCTCCAAGTATCTCTTATATTATTACTATGTTATTGTCAATTGTGTGATTTTCTAGATAAACTAACAAAATATGAATGCACAAAGAGAGACATAAGTTAGAAAGCCTAACGGAATGTTATCTAATCATCAACTAAACAAAAGTGATCTGTTGATTTTATTTGCATGAGGACCAGAGGAAAAACAACACATAGAACAACTGACTGCACCAATAACTTAATATCTTGTGTACCCAATGCTCGTGCATCATTGCTTTGCATTTCAGAATCAAAGCTGCTGCTAAATATAATAAAGAATAATTTGGAACATTTCTTTTAACCATTAACTGTGGCTCTGAAATGTAAAATAAATGTATGCAAACACATTAATATTCAATTATTATTCTTCATACAGTCAATGAATTTAATTCCCAGACCACCTCAAGCATTACAGAAAACAATAAACACTGATCTAAAACCATCTTTATTAACATGGGTTCTTTCTAATAATTTTCCATCAAGTATGCAAATCTTCTAGAAAAAAGTGTTTCATAATATTGCCTAACATGAACACATTATAGACTTCTAAAACATGTGAGTTTTATCCCAAACAGCCTGATCTGTTGGAAGAGACAGAGGGGAAGGTTTTACATCATCACAAAAAAGACAGCAAATGAAGAGAGAACAGGTAACTGTCAATTCAAGAGCCACACTTGTTTAAGATCTGGCTTGACAAAGTAACTGTCCTCGATCTTATACGATCAACACAGAACTAACTTTAAGCAGCACTGCTGAGAGAGGGGCTTAGTCTCTGCCCACATGTTGATCTTCCTCCATAGAGCTTTTGATTGGGGAGGAGATGTGTGCTTGTTGCACTCCTGTTGGCTACTCATGGACATCCCCTGACCGAACATGGCTGCAGCATTCAAAAGTAATGAAAAGTATTGCTTATTGGTAGTCTTCATTATTCAAAACCATGGTGCTTCTCGTCACAGTCCTTAGCTTATAAAGCACTGAGCCTCCTTGACAGGTTGGGCTGCAAGTGTTTCTACAATTTCCTTTGGAGAACACAACTCTCTGCTACCCCTATAATGTCCCTCTTGCCTTCCAAGCAGTGCTTTATAACATGTTTCATTGAGGAATGAGGAGCCAGGGTAGAGGGATCTTGACTGGGTCAGAGAGTACTTTGGATTCAGACAATGAAGATTACTTCATATTTTTCATTATCCCAAAACCTGTCCTCTCCCTCCCAGCTGTTACTCTTTTTGGATGTGCACAAGCATTATGCTGTTCCTCAATGCTCACAAAAATAATTCAAACTGACTGTACAAGTGAAACTACTTGACTTAGTATTTTGCTATTCTTTCATACCAGACTTCAACACTCTCAAGCGAAAGTTCATGGACTCACTGAGTTCCACCTTGTAATGTTTTACAAAGGTAATTTTTGACAACCAAGCCTCCACTCTGCAAATTTCCATTAGGGAAACTCCATTCATCTATGCTTATGAGGCTGTAATCCCCATGGTAGATCTTCCTCTAATCGGCTTGGGAGTTGTACATGCATGTCACCATAAACCTTAGTAATCCCTTGCCTAACCCATCTACTAATAGGAGTAGATGTTTTCCCCTATGTTAGCTAGACCAAAGGCTACTTATAGAAAACGTAACTTTCTTATAACTTTTGCTTTAGTACACAAGTAAAACCCTTCTAACATCTAAGCCCAATGGAATTGGGCAGATTCAGTCTGGAAGGCACTTCATGATTATTTGGATTGGCTAACGTTACTTCAGCTACATGCCCCTCGCACTTGGTAAGGTTTAAGTTGAGGGAGTGCAAATTATCTTGTGCCAAAGTCTGACCTAGGTTTGGTCAATGACAATGAAATGAAAAATGACACTAACAAACGATCTTCTTACCAGCAGGATTCCTGTCAACGATATGTTCCACATGACAACGTTCTTGTGACAACATTGTGCTATCATTATATTAAAAACTTGATATTGTATCAAGCAGATTTTTCTTACAATGCATATGCAGCCTGTTTTATCGCTCTTTTTTGCTGACATCAAAATTCATGCTAACTTTTCAACTTGTGAGTCAAGTAATTAGCATCATTTTTTGGTATTCCCATCCTACAGGGCCATTTCCGCTAAGGAACCTAATTTGATCATTGAACACAGTTTATTTGGTGTCATGGCTTGAGAAACTACAGTCATGTTGTGATCACAGGTTTGTATGCTTTGTTAGTGGATGAATGTTGTGCTTACGGTCATCTGTCATTTAACCATTAACAGAATCCTGTCATCAAGATGTGTTTCAATTTAATTGCCTTCTTCGTGGATTAATACCTCTTGCACTTGTCCCTCAAAAAGTACCTTAATGGTAGGTTTGGTCTCAACCAGGGCTATTGGAATTTTGTCATTCTGTAGTTGTGGCTTTTTCCACATAAATATGGATTTGACACACTTGCCAAATAATCCTGAATAGTTTACCAAAAACTGCCCTTTTCAAAGATTAACTGGTCCTCTCTCAGCTGCTTATTTCTGTATTTGGTTGTCAAGCTGGCACTAAGATGAAAATGTAAAAATTACAAAATAGTTAAGTAATACTCTAAAAATCATGCTGCATTATGCTGCATAATTTGCCTTTTCTTAAAGCATAATTCAGTCAACATTGCCACATAAGTTGGTACTCGGCTGATGGATAATTTAATTACCCCTAGTCTTGGCATTCTAATATTACTGCAACATGCTTCATACTGACCTTGCCAAGACGTTTTTGCCAAACTACAAAGATCCATTGGTTTGTAGGTACAAATTCTCCAGGATAACTTCAAATATATTGTCCGAGGAAAATGGGCTACAATTACTATATAACATGCATAAACATGTGCAATTTTGACATGTCTAATTCCTTACCTATTTCCTTAAGACTGTACTTCCTAAGTATTAGAAATGGGGTCTTTGGTTGGCAGTCAGATTACCCTCTGTCCAAGCAAGGACCCACACTGTAGTCAGGGTAAGTCACACACAATCCAAATTATCCTGTGCCCATCCTCTGGTAGCTTGGCACTGAGCAGTCAGGCTTAAGTTAGAAGGCAATGTGCAAAGTATTTGTGCAATAAATCATACAATAACACAATAGAACACCACAAAAATACACCACACAGTGTTTAGAAAAATATATAATAGTTATCTTATAAGATGCAGGTCAAAACGATTAAAATGCAATAAGTATGTATTCAGATATTACTGTAAAAGTGCATTAAGTCTTTTAAAAGCAAAGTCTCTTTCAAGCACAAAGTACCTGGTTCACGTGAAAAATCTCCACAAAGAACCACAGAGGAGGAGATGCGTGGAAACAAAGAGGTGTGCATCAATTTCTCGGGCCGCACACGGTGATGCGTTGTTTAGTTTTCACGCAGGGAAGGCTGTGCGTCAATTTCCAGCACTCAGTCGTGAATCCTATTCGAGTTGTGGGGTTTTCAGACACCCCGGGGACGATGCATGGATTTCCTGCTCTGGCAGGACAAAGTCACATGAACTGCATCGATCAGTTGGGCATTGCGTAAAATTTTCAACTGCGTGGCAGGAAGTTGGGCTGCGTCATTCCGGCTTGGCTGTGCGTAGATTCGGCGGGCCATGCGCAGAATTTCCAGTTGCTACACTGGTGTTGCTTTTATCTCCTTGTTGCAAAGTGGGGCTGCATCATTCCGGTTCGGTGTGTGGTGAAATTTTCACCTCTGTGCAGGCTGTGCGTCGTTTCTGGCAGGCTGTGCGTCAAATTCCACCGCACAAGGAGTCCTTCTTGAAGAGATGAAGTCTTTTTGGTCCTGAGACTTCAGGGAACAGGAGGCAAGCTCTATCCAAGCCCTTGGAGAGCACTTCTTCACCACAGCCATGGAGCAGCAAGGCAGCAGGGCAACAGAAAGGCAGCAGTCCTTCACAGGCAGCAGACAGGTGAGTCCTTTGGGCAGCCAGGCAGTTCTTCTTGGCAGGATGCAACTTCTGGTTCAGGTTTCTTCTCCAGGAAGTATCTGAGTTGGTAGGGGCAGAAGCCATGTTTAAATACCCAAATGTGCCTTTGAAGTGGGGGAGACTTCAAAGAGTGGCTTAGAAGTGCACAAGGTCCCCTTTCAGTTCAATCCTGGCTGCCAGGGTCCCAGTAGGGTGTGTGGCAGCCCTTTGTGTGAGGGCAGGCTACCGTTCTTTGACATGCAAGTGTCAGGCCCTCCACCCTCCCAGCCCAGGAAGACCCATTCAAAATGCAGATGTATGCAAGTGAGGCTGAGTATCCTGTGTTTGGGGTGTGTCTGAGTGAATGCACAAGGGAGCTGTCAACTAAACCCAGCCATACGTGGATTGTAAATCACAGAAAGATTTAAGTGCAGGTAAATGCTCACTTTCACTTTCTAAAAGTGGCATTTCTGGAATAGTAATATTAAATCCTACTTCACCAGTTAGGAGGATTTTGTATCACCATTCTGGCCATACTAAATATGACCTTCCTACTCCTTTCAGATCAGCAGCTACCACTCAAACAATGTATGCGGGCAGCCCCAATGTTAGCCTATGAAGGGAGCAGGCCTCACAACAGTGTCACAACGAATTTAGGAGTTTTACACTACCAGGACATGTAAACTACACAGGTACATGCCTTGCCTTTTGCCTACACAGCACCCTGCCCTATGGGTTACCTAGGGCATACCTTAGGGGTGTCTTATATGGAGAAAAATGGGAGTTTTAGGCTTGGCAAATACTTTTAAATGCCAAATCGAATTGGCAGTGAAACTGCACACACAGGCCTTGCAATGGCAGGCCTGAGAAAAAGTTAAGGGGCTACTTAAGGGGAGGTACAATCAGTACTGCCGGCCCACTATTAGCATTTAATCTACAGGCCCTGGGTACATATAGTGCACTCTACTAGGAACTTAAAAGTAAATTAAATTGTCCAGTGGGGTATGATCCAATGTTACCATGTTTAAAGGGAGAGAGCATATGCACTTTAGCACTGGTTAGCAGTGGTAAAGTGCGCAGAGTCTTAAAACCAGCAAAAACAGTATCTAAAAAGTGGAGGGAGGCAGGCAAAAAGTTAGGGGTGACCATCCTAAGGCTGTCAGGTCTAACACTAAGGTCCTGGAAATTCATCAATCCCATCGATTCATTCACCTTATGGTCTGTTGGACTGAACAGGAGAGTAAACTTTCCTTATTTCCTCATATTCACCCATAGCCATTGGACTGTGGACTATTTTCATGTATTACCTATGGACATAAAAGACATCTTAATGTGATTTAATGACTTTTTTTGTGCTATCCCTCCTTCCCGCCGCTGTGATGTGGTAAACGGCATGCAACACCTTACTAAACACCTAAATAAATAAATGTGCTCCACTGGAT
This sequence comes from Pleurodeles waltl, assembly GCF_031143425.1. Lineage (NCBI taxonomy): Eukaryota > Metazoa > Chordata > Amphibia > Caudata > Salamandridae > Pleurodeles > Pleurodeles waltl. The sequence goes on along the minus strand of NC_090445.1, from coordinate 294,112,235 downwards.
GTGTCAGTTCCTCATGGAACATTGTATGCACAGCAATATCTGAATACTGGTTCATTCTGCCCTGCACCACAATTATGTTTGTAGCCCAATATAAAGTGCTATGCTGTGTGTTTTATTGTTATGCAAGGTGTTCTAAATGCTACTGTCAGTGGCCGAAACCTCATTTGTATAGTGTATATGCACTGCGATACACGAGAGGTAATTTGTCTGCTGTTTATCGTCAGATGCAGGAAAAGGGCCCTCATTTATTAAACCTTTGCATGAGCACCTGCATAGGTTTACCCAACGCAAACCATTTTAAAGATGCACAAACTGTATTAAAGGGGTGCCTAAGTGTTGCACGCTTGGCCCATAACGACCTACTGGAAGTAGGTTTATCTTATACAGGTGCATAGAGCCATCTGCATAGCGCAAGTCTGGAGAGGAAGCCGCTGCACTATGCCTCTACATGCTTACCGTAGGAGTGAGACAACAATTGGAAGAACAATCAGATTTGAAACTTGGACGTAAGTATTTGCAATGCACCAATCTTGAAAGAGGGGCAGCGGAGGACTGTTTAGTTTACTCAGAATTAATATAATTAAAGACAACTGAATAATTCATACAGACGCGTTCGCAATGCAGAATGCTGTCAACTGAATTAAATGGTGCATAATCAGTGAAAGCCTTGATAGCAGCAATCAGAGCTGGTGACACGATTAACATCTTTAAAGCATATTGACATATAAATGAGATAAAGGCTGGCAGAACAATCATAGTTGGTAATCCGAGCAAAAACTGCACGTTTGCCAAGCCCTCATTTTACCTATTTTTCCCAGGCTGAAAAAGCAGGGGTTTGAGTCCAAAGCTCCTCTTGCCCTATAGTAGACTCTCAAATGTCGACGGTCTTGTCAGGGTCAAACCTTGCTCCCTCCCCTTTAGAGGGTGAGACCCGAATCTCTAAGCAGGTTGCCGTCCTGTATATCCAGCCTACCTCATGTTAGCTTCCTGTCCTGACCCATCCATGCAAATATAACTCTTTCTATTACGTCCCAGAAACCCTTGCAGTTTATAGTTTACATGAGGGGGCATGAAACTGCCCTTTTAAAGATGCCTTACCAGGGCTGCGGACAAGAATGCAAAGGTAGTGGCAGCCAACTTCTGGTTTGACCAACACTGTGCTGCCCTCCACTAACCTAAATCCACTTTAACCAATCCAAAGGGGCAGGTGGGAATTACAAGAGAAGGTGGAGGAATTGTTTCACGGCTGAGCACCACCCATGCTGAGGGGAGATAGGAGGATGGGAGTAAGGCGAAGACTGCTGCAAGACAGCAATATTGGCTTGCTGCAGCGTGTGAATAGTTGCTTCCCTGAACTACATTGAGTGACATCTGGGCCCTCCAGTGCCTAGGGTACAGAAACAGAAGGCAGGAAAAAGTTGCCACAAAAAGCCCCACTGTCCAAATGTGAGGACTTGAAAAACTTCTCTAGGAGAAATAATATTTCCATTCAAGGCAAGAAACAGAGGGAGGGTCCATCCAGCAAGAGGTCACGGATCTCTTCAACCTCCTACTAGAGAACCCAGGAGGACAGGAAATTCACATCAACAGAGCTCACAGAGTCAACCAATACAAACCTTCTATCTGATGTTGTAGCTAAAAAAAGACTGTCAAAGAGACACCATTTCATATAATATAGCGCAAAGGAAGCTGTTACAGGACCTAACTTCCCTAACTTTGGCAAAACACAAAGCCTTCAAACCACCTAAAGACTTCCTATTCTCCTAAAATATAAGATATAAATGAGGACATGCATTCTGCCCGATTGTTTGTTAGGAAGACCTTCAATATGCTTGCACCTCCCCTAGTTAAGCTGGTGTGATCTTTAGTCCTGACACTAAAGATGAAACCAGTGCACATGTCCCTTGTAGGAAATAAATTAGATCCCTTCAAGAAAAATGCCATGGCTTTCCCCATAAAAACATTTCATTGAAACAACCCACCAGAGATTTCTGCAGGGAAAAGAAAAAGTGATCCAACATCTTTGAAAGACATGTAGATGTTTGGGTATGACTCCCAGGGTTCCTGGAATGGTATAAGAGACAGGAGTAGTCCGAATGGAAGAGTTAGCAAGACATACTGCAGTTGATCAGATAATAAAAAATGAATCAGGCCAGTGGGTTACTGGCAGAGTGGGGGCCACAGGTAGGATTCGTATAGGGTCAACTAACCCTGATATCTACCCTTACAACTGTTTCACAAGTAGGACCATGCTAACACAGAAATATATACGGTTAGAAATATTGAGGGGAGTCCCACAAGATTCGAGAGCAGAAGTGTAATTCTTTGCACAGTTTAAATTCCATTAGGTCATTCCTGATTCACAAGAAGCATGTTTCTGCCAAAAAAAAACAGCATGCGTGAGGCAGTATGGGACCCATGGAGATTAGCATACTATACACCTGGTCATTATAGTATAGGAAAACGAAAATCCATATCTTACAATGCCAGGTTAAACAGTCCTGTAAATCAATTATTCAATCAATCAGTGGATTTATATAGCACAACTAATCACCCAATAGCATAACCCGGTGCTTGAGGGTCATGAGGGTTGAGGTGACTCAGCTGAATAGCCAGGTCTCGAGTGCTCTCTGGAATTCCAGTAGAGAGGTGGCAGTCCTTCACTGAAGTTGGAGGTTCCAGGTTTTTGCCACAAGGTAGGAGAAGGAGCGTCCTCCGCTGTTGGTTCTGTAGATGTGGGGTGTGCGGGCAAGTGAGAGGGGGGTGAAGCGTAATTGTCTGGTAGGTTGGTGGAGGTTCAGACGGTGGTTGATATAGTCTGGTCCTTGGTTGTGTAGTGCTTTGAGGTCCTGGATCATACGCTTAAATTGGCATCTCTTCTGTGTAGGGAGCTAGTAGAGTTTTCTGAGGTGAAGGGTGCGTTTGGTGCATTTGGGGAGTTCGAGGATGTGTCTGGCAGCAGAGTTCTGTATGGTCTGGAGTCTTGGTAGAAGGTGTGTAGTAATCCCAACATAGAGTCCATGTCCATCTCAAGTCGGCTGTTATTTAGGGCCTGAGTGACGGTATGTCTGGTATTCAGGGGCAGCCATTTAAAGATGTTTCTAACATGCGAAGTGTGAGAAAGCAGGTAGGGGAGAAGCATTTTACAGGGATGTCAAACGTAGAAGCTAATATTTGCGGCTTCAAACAAACAAATCTCCTGGGTGAAGGTCAGACAAGAATGAAGTCATGTCTGTTTTCCATAGAGTACTTTGTCTCTAGCAGCGTTTAATTTATCAAGAATAAGGCCCTCATTATGGCATTGGTGGTATGTGCAGCTTACCGCCATGCTGACTACCCCCAACATATTGCGACCCCGGCAGTATACTGCTACATGTATTATGACCCCACATAAAAATCCGCCACTATACATACACACACACAAGTCTGCCAGCCCAAAGGTCAGTGATAAAAAGGCGGTACAAAAACCCACACCGTTACCCAAACAGAAATACCCCCACAGCATCAAGACCCACAAATCACCGTGGTGGACATTCAACCGCAGTAAATCATTGGCGGAACAGACTGTCACGCTCAAAATACACACACACTAACAAAACAACAACACATTGGACAATTCAAACTACACACACCTGACACACATACACACACCACACCCACACCAATATAAAACACACACACACACACACACTACCCACAATCATTTACAACAAAACATATTGACAACTGAGAGAGAGACAAGCCAGGAGCACCCACCGAATCAGAGCCACAAAACACCATCACCCATACACCATCAAGGCATCTCACAGCACACACCCCAACACATCACCCCACAAACCCTCACACACACCACTCACACTACCCCCATGGCACCACAAAGACACTGCAGGTTCTCTGAGGAGGAGCTAAGAGTCATGGTGGAGGAAATCATCAGGGTAAAGCCACAGCTATTCGGATCACAGGTGCCGCAGACGTCCATTGCTAGGAAGATGGAGCTATGGCGGAGAGTCGTGGACAGGGTCAACACCGTGGGACAGCACCCTAGAACAAGGGATGACATCAGGAAGAGGTGTGTTCCGTGGTAGCAAGACACCAGATAGCTGTACAGATGACTGGCGGTGGACCCCCACCTTCTCCCCCACAACTAACAACATGGGAGGAGCAAGTCTTCGCGATCATGCATCCTGAGGGCCTGGCAGGAGTAGCAGGAGGAGTGGACTATGGTAAGTCAAATCATTACCACTTTATCCCCCCCACCTGCATGCCATCACAAACTCCTACCCCTACCCTCACCCCCATCACTCCAGCACCTCACATATACCCCACCATCACAACCCACCCATCCCAATACTAAGCCCTGCATGCTACACCAATGCATGGACCCCATCACAGACCTTCATGGACACCCATCACACCAGCATGCACACTAGTGACAATCACTGAGCCAACCAAATCACAACTCACACAAGCCAAAGCTGCCTTGGTAATAACAACCATAGAGGGGAACATACCCATGCACAAGATGTCACATGCATTTACATCCCCACAGGACCCCCACACAACGTCACTGGAGAGGAGGTGCCAGCAACATCTAGTCCCCCCCGGGAAGAGGCCTGTAGTGATGACAGCAGCTCTGCATGCCTGGATCAGGAGGACCAAATGGCCCATCAGGGACCTCTGGACAGTCGGTGACCCAGCCACATTCCCAAACCACCACAGAGCCTCCCCCTCAGGAAACACCACCATAGCACCCACCCAGTGGCCCATCCCTCTGTCCCCAGGACACGTCAATCAGCAGTGTGTCCACCACTACAGGGACCCCAGGCAACCCCACAAACACAGGACAATCGGGGGCCTGGGGTCAGTGGCTGTTGTCACACGGTTCAGGGGACAGAGGCACAGGACAACAGGGAAGCTGGGAGGACTGCTGTGCGACAGGGGGAGGACAGGCCCAGGGAACCGACTCTCCACGAGGCACTCACCAACATCCTGGGAGCATACCACCATTCCCAGGAGACCATGGGCCAGATACTGGCGAAGCTGCAGGAGACCCAGCGGCTCAGGAGGGACAGTACCTGGGGATCAGGGAGGACCTGAGAGATATCCACACCACCCTGGTCACCATTGCAGGGGTGCTGGCAGAGATGGCCAACACCATGAGGGTGGCAATGGCACACCAACGGGCCCCTGACACTAGCCACACCGATGAACGGCCCTCCACCTCCGCTGACGCTAGTGGACAGGAGGTCCCGCCACTGGAGCAACAGGCCACCAGCACTCCACCCTCTGCAGAAGGAGAACCACCACACTAAAGGTCCCTGCAATCCAGGCAGAAGCCAGAGAACATTGCCAAGACCCCCACCAGGAAATAAGACTCCCCTGAATGTCACCCTTGTGTCCCACTCTGTCACCCTCTCCACCTTGAACTGCCATTGCTCCACTTCCTATGCCCCCTTGGACAATGCACCTGTGATACAAATAGACTGGAACTTTACCCTGGACATTTATCCACCATCAACCCAGCCCATTGTAATACCCCCTCTACTTATTATCACGGAAATAAACACCCTTGGAACTAATACAAGTATGAAGTCTGACAATTGATTGAAATATGTATTAGTTTAACAAGCTGTAAACATTGCAATTCAAATGTACAGTTACATATACATAGGTACGACCTGAGGTGGGCCGCAGTAAACACACCAGGAGCGTGAGTGGGGCACAGATATCTGAAAATAGAGATGCCAAAAGGTACAGTAAGTGGCCATAGAAATCAGAAATTCAGACTGCCATGTACAATGTCCAACACAAAACTGCAATGGAAGGTGAAGATACAGTGTCCTACCTGTGTGTCACTGGAAGTACTGTTGAATTATAGTAGTTCTGTTGTCCGCATCTTCTTCCTCTGCCTCCTCTTCGTCACTGTCCACAGGCTCCACTGCTGCCACACGACCATCTCCAGCCTCATCCTCCTGCATAAAAGGCACCTGGCGTCTCCAGGCCAGGTTGTGCAACATGCAGTGATGATCTGGCACACCTTCTTGGGTGAGTAGTACAGGGATCCACCTGTCAGATGGACACACCAGAATCTGGCATTCAGGAGGCCAAAGGTGCGCTCAATGATCCTCCTTGTTCGCACATGTACCTCATTGTAATGTTTCTGTGCCCTTGTCCTGGCATTCCTCACTGGGGTCAGTAGCCATGAAAGGTTGGGGTAACCAGAGTCACCTCAAAATATCGAGGGATACCTGTTAGCCAAACACTCACCCTTTGGGCCAACCCCACACCCATATACCTACATCAACTGGATGGGGACCATGGGCTCACCTATTAACCACACCCTGTGCCTCAGGAGTTGAGACATCACATATGGGATGCTGCTATTCCTCAAGATAAAAGCATCATGCACAGAGCCAGGATACTTTGCATTGACATGGGAGATGTAATGGTCCGCCAAACACACAATCTACACATTCAGAGACTGAAAGCTCTTTAAATTTCTGAACATCTGTTCATTTCTCCGGGGGGGACGACAAAGGCAATATGTGTACCATCAGTAGCACCAATGATGTTGGGGATATGTCCCACTGAATAGAAATCAGCCTTCACTGTTGCCAAAGCTCCACCTGGGGGAATACGATGTAGCTGCACATGTGTTTCATCTGGGCAGACAACACTCTGGTCATCACGTTTGGGAACATAGGCTGTGACATCCCTGATGCCATGGCCACTGTCGCTTGGAAAGAACCACTTGCCAAGAAATGAAGCACTGACAGGACCTCCACTAAAGAGCGATACCTGTGGGGTGGCGGATAGCTGAAATCAGGTCTTGCTCCAATTGGGCACACAGCTCTTGGATTGTGGCCATATCAAGTTTGTAGGTTAGGATAATGTGTCTGTCCTCCATTGTCACCAGGTCCACAAGGGGTCTGTACACAGGGATATGTCTCCATCTCCTATTCCTGCTCAGCGGTTGAACTCTACGGTGAAAAACAGTGAGCAGAAGGTCATATTCAAACATATACTCAGATTAATATGCAATTTTTTATTTGACAGAAACAGTATGTGAACTTGTAGGTCCGTTATGTGCCCATGTCTGCTGTGATGCAATTAGGTGCCATGGCCTGTGCCCCCCTGAAATGGCGGCCGCCTGGCCTGTGAGGAGGGGCAATTGGAAATGAGGTAATTCTGCTGGCATTGTGCACCGTTGCGGGCGGCTTTCAACGACCTCCGTGCAACACAGCATTGGTTATCATTGTGACCTACGGGTTCTAGGAGCCAATGGTGATGTACGCCGACGGTGACGGTACGCACCGCCGTGGACGTGACCGCCATTTTCTATCTGTTCACTCACTTGCTACCTGACCTTCAACAGGAGAGGACGTGCTGCTGTGACCTGTGTCTGGAAGCGACCATTGCTCGAATGTCTGGGGAAAGGGCCCCTGCCTTCACTTCGGAGGAGTTGGAGAGACTGGTGGATGGGGTTCTAACCCAGTTTACTTTATGGTCCTCCAGCTCCAACAGGTGAGTACACAGTGAGCATGATGCTTGGGGCATGAATGTATATAGTGCTGTGTGTGTAAGCCTCGAGTGGGGGGGGGCTGACGGGTCCTGGACAGAGTGCTGCATGTATGGTGGTCAATGTATGTGCGTAAGGGGATGGGAGGGATATGTTGGGCCATGAGTATAACAGTCTGAATGGTATGAATAATACCTTTTCTGCTGTATCTTTTTCTGCAGGTCAGCACCCATCAGAAAATGGGTATTTGGCGTGCCATCACCAAGGAGGTGCGGGCCCTGGGGGTGTTTGACAGGCGGAGCACCCACTGCTGCAAACAGTGGGAGGACCTGTGCCGCTGGGCAAGGAAGACGGCTGGGGCTGGTCTCCCAAGGAGGAAGGGGTGCCTGTCGTATCCTGACCCCCCTGATGTTCGGCATCCTTGCGGTGGTCTGTCTGGAGTTGGATGGGCATTTGAAGGCATCACAGCAGCCACAAGGGGGTGAGTACAGATTCAGAATCATGACTTTGCGCGAGTTAAGGTGTTACCTGGGTGGGGGTATGTGGGCTGTGGGTGCCCCTAGGCCAGGGCGAACATGGCCGGGTAGGTTCCATGATGGGCAAGCTCAGATGCACTCCAATCCCAATTATATTAGTGGGCATCTACTACTGGGCAGGATCCTTTGGGTTTCAGGTGTGCAGCTAATGGCGTTAGGCATGCTACCCCATGGCCTGGTGACTAGCATCGTAACTGGTAGTGCATGGCCTAGTGCATAGGACTGTTCCCTGTGAGTTGTGTACGCCAACGGTAGTGTTGTTGCTGGCATTGACCAAGTGTATCCTCTGTCTCTACACCCCCCCTTTTTGTTTTGTCACCCTGTCCTTGTGTGCATCAGCATCATCTGGCAGAGGAGCAGAGGCACCGGCGACGGAGGGGGCTGCATCCCACATGGACCTGGAGGCCGAATCCACCAACGGAGGGCAAGGGGAGCACCATGACAGAGACAGGAGGGGATAGTACTGGCAGCGACTCCTCCTTCGATGGAAGCTCGCTGGCGATGGAGGGCATCTCATTGCCCACCCCAACTACAGGTACAGCCGCCACCCCGTACCAGCACAACCCTCCCAACAGCCCCTCAGCGTGTTTCCCGTGCCTGCTCACCCAGGAGGGTGGGCATCTCCTTCGCCCCAGGCACCTCAGGCCCTGCCCCAGTCAGCCCTGCCGCCCTCAGTGAGGAGGCTATTGACCTCCAGAGATCCCTTTCTGTTGGGCAGTCAACCATACTGAATGCCATCCAGGGTCTAGCAGGACATTTGCAACAAACAAATGCATACCTGGAGGGCATTCACTCTGGCTTGGCGGCCCAACAGAGAGCATTCCAGGCTCTGGCCAACTCACTGATGGGAGCCATTGTCCCTGTCTCCAGCCTCCCCCCTCCACCTTCCTCAACCCAGTCCCAATCCCGTTAACCTATCCTAAGTACACCTTCAGACCTGCATGCACCCAAATCAATACACAGAAGTGGCTCAGGCAAACAGAGCACCACACTTCATCCCACAGGCACTCACGCAAGCACCATCCAGATGCAGACACACCAACATCCACTGCCTTCACTGTTCCCCCCTCATCCTCGTCGTCCACCTCCCTCCCAGTAAGGTCTCCACTCACATCTGCATGCACTACATCCTCATCCACTACCGCCATCACCAGCACACCTATCACAACACGACCCTCACTGGCAGTCACCACCCCCACATCCATGCACACGTACCCTGTGTCCTCTCCCACTGTGTCTGTGACCCCACCTCACAACAGCATCCAGCCCATGCACCTGCACTCAAACACAGCAGACAGACACCTCCTACAACCACTCCCTTTTCGTCCACTCCCAAACCTTCACCCTTTTCCCGCCCCAGTGTCCCTAAGAAGCTTTTCCTCGCCAACATTGACCTATTACCTGCCCCTCCCCCCGTCCTTCACTTTGGGCCAGGGTGGCCAGAACCCAGCCAAGCACCTCAGCCACCGAGTCCACAGCCACTGTAGTTTCTGTAGCTACTGCAGGTGTGAGAGGCTCCAAGGAGGCACCCGTCAGCACAGCCAGTGTGCCTGCACCATCTGCCAAGGGCAAGAAGGGGCTGCCACCTAGCAAGGGCAAGAAGGGGTCAGCAGCCAGCAAGGGGAAGGAGGCACCACCAACCAGCAAAGGGAAGGAGACACCACCAGCCAGCAAGGGGAGGAAGGGAACACTAGCTGGCAGAAGCAAGGAGGCACCACCATCTGCCAAGGGCAGGAAGGGGCAAACAACACCAGCCATGGCACTTCAGCCATCTGAGGCTGCAGGGGAAGGGCTGGAGCCTCCCCCCACCACTGACAGCACCGCCACCTGCACCGCTGCCAGGACTGCCACCAGCACCACTGGCAGCAGCGTCGGACCCAGTGGGCCACCGTCCGAGAGTGCAGGGGAAGGGCTGGAGCCTCCCCCCACCACTGACAACACCGCCACCTGCACTGCAACTGCCATCCACTGAGCAGCCGTAAAGGCCGGCAAGCAGTGTGTAGCCATGACTACATGGGCTGCAGTGCGTCCTGGCCCCTGCAACACAGGTTAGAGACTGTGACCTTGCACCATCCAGGATGAAGCACACTGGGCACACAGCCCCCTCCAGAACCATTGGAAGAAGGTATCCACTCACCCCCTCCTTGGCAGGATGAAGCACACTGGGCACAAAGCCCCTTCCAGAACCAGAGGAAGAAGGCATCCACTCACCCCCTCCTTGTCAGGATGAAGCACACTGGACACAAAGCCCCTCCAGAACCAGTGGAAGAAGGCATCCACTAGAGAGACTGTGGCTTTGCACTCCTCAGGACCAAGCAGTGGGCAAACCACCCACTTGAGAGACTGTGGTTGTGCACTCCCCAGGACCAAGCAGTGGGCAAACCACCCACTTGAGAGACTGTGGCTTTGCACTCCCCAGGACCAAGAAGTGGGCAAATTACCCACTAGATAGACTGTGGCTTTGCAATCCCCAGGACCAAGCAGTGGGCAAAACACCCACTTGAGAGACTGTGGCTTTGCACTCCCCAGGACCAAGCAGTGGGCAAACCACCCACTTGAGAGACTGTGGCTTTGCACTCCCCAGGACCAAGCAGTGGGCATGTAGCCCCCTCCAGGAGTAGTGGCGTTGTAACATCTTTCGGATGAGGTGCCCCCCCATTCCCTGTACCCCTGAGGTGCCTGTGTGTTTTCGACCTGATGCCCCTGCAGTGTTCTCTCCATATTGAGGCAGGAGTCAATTGGGGCCTTGGCCTATGTGTTATGGCCCCGTGGGCCACGGACATTTTGAAGTAGGCAGTGTCCCTCCATTTACATATATTGTACATACTGTTTATTGCTTAAAAGATGTATTTATCTAAAATTGTGCTATCACACTCAATTTAATCAATTCCTTTTGCCCTTGCATTATTCCTGAGGGTTACGAGGTGTATATGCAATGTTGTTGCATATGTTTGAGTGTATGGTGTTGGTGTTGGGGGTGGGGGTGGGGGTGTTGCATGTTGCGAGTCACTCTCTTTTCCCCCCCCACCCCTTGTGTGCTAGGTGCGGTACTCACCTTGGTGGTCTTTGCTGACGTTCGTGTTCCTGGTGTATGAGGAGGTAGACCAGCATTGGAAAAATGCGCAGCTCGGGCTCCATGGCTTCGTGGTTGTTCCCTGAGTGTCGAGAGGTGAGTCGTTTCCCTTCTGTGTACTGTTTCCGTCCTGCTTTTGATGGCGTTCGTACCGCCCCGGAAAAGCTGTCGGATTGGCCTCTCATATTACTGTGTGTGGTACATTGGCTTCCATCTGGCTGTTGGTGGTTACCGCCACCGTGTTTGTTGCTACTGCCATGGCAGTCGGAATGTTAAAGTGGCTGTGTTGGCGGTTTCCGCTATAGTCATAATAATTTTTTTTACCGCCAGCCTGTTGCCGGTATTACCGCCACTTTATCACCGACCGCCAGGGTTGTAATGAGAGCCTAAGTGCCAGGCCCAGAGGTTTGTCAGAACACCACCAGAGCTGCTACTGATTGTCAGGGTTACTGAATCTATATATTTTTGATTTTATCTCATGTTTGTTTTACCAACTTACTCTCCCTACTCTTTTGTCTCATACTAGCAGGTTCTTTTTCATCCCTGCTTTCTCCCTATGTCACTGTTTTTCATCTTTCTATTCTTCCTTCTTTTCTACTTTGCTGCCTTTCTTTGTCTAGTTTTAGATCAAAATCCAGTGAGTAAAAATAGGTTCTGGTGACCCAACATGTAACCACCGGCTCAAATTATTCAGTGGCCTCAAATCAGAAGGAGACAGAGATTTTTGATCCTAATAAGACTAAATAACACATTTGAAGAAGTGGGAGTTGAGTTAAAAAGACAAAGATGGGCGCCAGTTGGTGATAAAAAGGTGTGGTACAATTGCTCACAATCAAATGCCTCAATACACTCATCAAATTAGAGACAAGACTTTAGAGGCGAGACATTCGAGAAATTATAGACGTCACTGAAAGTATTATAATTATAGAAGGAAACTTAAACTTAGTAATAAATGCCCAGATAGATAGATCTCAACAAATAATACTGAATGTTTTAGGACTGGTAGATGGTTGGCAGCATTGCCACCCTGTGCCCACAGATTACTGGCACCTGCTATGCCTACTCGTGTTAAGACGTAGAAAAAATCCTACTTGTGAGTTTATGATAAGGAGTTGTGTCCTACGGTCATCGCAAGACTTAGGAGAAGAACCAACTGAGCCCGCATAATCATTAACCATCCATTCAAGGCTCAAGCAGGTAAGTGGGGGGAACATGAGTAAAGGGAAGGAAACTTGAAGACCATATCTCAAAAACATTTAAATAATTTAACACTATGGACTTACACTATGACCTTACAATATGACAATACTACACTGGGTCTGATAGTGAGTTTGGCAGACAGAAAACTCCACTATGAAAATACTATACTGGGTCTGATATTGAGTTTGGCACATGGAAAACTCCATCTTCCAAACTCCTGACAGGGTGGCTGCCGCCTATGCACCGGTAAAATCAACGCATCGCCAGTTCAGCGCAGATTAATTGCTGCTGTGTATCTTAATTTTCAGCGCATTTTCCCTGGGCATCAAAATCTTCAATGTCACCTCACGGCCCACAGGCTGCTTGTCTGGAAATTAACGCATCCCTTCCCTGCGAGGAAAGAATCAACACATTGCTTACCCGTTAGAGTAATGAATCAATGCTTTGCTTTCTTTTTCGATGCACACTCATCTGTGTGGCTTTATTTTTGATGCATACAGGGTACTTTGTGTTGAAACAACAGATCTATTGATTTCTATGGATTAAGACTCTTTTTACTTAAAAAAATCCATATCTTGGCTTGTGTATGATGGATTTTTGTAATTTTGGTCTTGATCGATTTAGATAAACATTGGCTATTTAAAAAAAAAAAAGAAAACTGGTGTGGAGTCCTTTAATGTGGTGTTTTCAGTGTGTTAATGTGTGTGTTTGTACAAATGCTTTACTAGCAGTCTCTGAGATAAGCCTGACTGCATCTCTGATGAGTAGAGACAGCTCTTAAATGTATTGAGAGAAACTAGGAAGCGTAGTTTTCTGGGGGTTAAGTATTGGCTATATATCAAAACACTGGTTAATATGTCTTAAAGGTCAATGAGAAACCTGTGGTGATGAACAATTTAGGGCTATGTTTAAACCGAATTTTGGCGAAGGAAAGGTACACAGTTGTCAACATTTAGAAGATGCTGAAGTGGGGATTCAAAACATACCAGAAGTACAGAGGATGTCAGAATTACACAGATTGTCTGAATGTCAAACAACTAGTAATGTTTTGCAGAGAATGAGATGGGATTGATAAATTCATAACTATTTGCAAACCGTAAAAATATAGATATAATAGTCAGATGGTACGAATAAAGGCACAGATAAATATGGAAACGTGGTACTGAACCAAAATATTATTTACCTATAAGCAGATTTACTTGTGTACCAGGTTGAACACAAAAGAGTCCTAGGTTTCTTGTGTTCCAGTTCACAGAGGACCTGGCCTGGTGGTTCTGGCTGGACTGTCCCCATGAGCAGTAGGGTCAAACTGATTTGCATATGGCTGGGTCCAAAGTGAGAAGGCATGGTGGGCAAAAAAATGATGAATTGGGATGCAGTCCTGAGCGATTGCCAGTAGCTAATATAAATTCAAGCATTACATATATCACCTTGGTGTTTTTACAAAAGAGACAAGGCAGTCACAATTGAGTAACTGTGCGCTAGTGAGTTAAGTGACCTAACAGATAACAGGAAGAGGTGACAGCTGCCATTGGGATGGTAAGTACATAGTCGAGATAAGGACAAGGTTGAAGGTGTAAAGTGGGTTCATTTTCAAACTAACATGGGTTACACTCTCATGATAAACACAGAGAAAACATTGGGGATACAAAGCTTAGCTCATAAAGACAAGATTTGATAAAGCTAATAGTTGTGACTGAAAATGTGTCTTAATTCACTGATGCCATTAAATACACAGAAGGTAACCCATTGGTAACCAAAAGGACCAAAAGAAGATCAGAAATGGTGTTACCTCCGTAGCATGTGAAGTGGATATAGGTTAAAAAAAAAGCACTGAGTGTCCTTAAGGATTGGTTTATGGTTTGATGCGAAACAAAGAAAACATTTGAAATTGAGGATGGTAATTCCCTGGGAGTGATTCATGGGGAAGTTATATGAGGATTCCCTTTTGTAAGATGCCAAGGCATGGATTCCTTACGTGAAGTACACCAGTTTGATGAATATTAATGATGATAACCTTTATGTTGTCCCCAATATGGTTTCTATTCTGATGAAGACCCACAGCTGAGGCAGAGAGTAGAACGTCGACTGTTTAGATTGAGCCTGGATTGTTTTTTGGGATTACCAATGGGCAATAGTGATTCAGACATTTTACCCTTATAAAACGTGATATATATTGTTGTAGAATCGTCAACTGACAGGCTCTTATGTATATAATTTGTATAATAAATAAGAGGTGTTTCTTGAATTTTGTTTTTCTGTTCTTTCTCTCACAAGCACTTTTTTCGTACACCATATATTCTTGGGTGTTTTGGGGCAACACTTTTTAAACAAATCTTGTATTTATAAAACAAATTGTATATGTTTTCATATGATTGGTTTAAGAATACTATTTGGAGTCCTTTACATTGGTGTATGCTGCATGGATATATTTATATACTGGCATAACCTTTTTTGTAAAGACATTTTCCATTTCAACCATTGTAGTTGTATTGTTTAATTCACTGATTATCTGTTATATGTAGCTGTTCCCATGTGTGTTCTGACTATGTGAATATATTAGTATTTTTTAAAAGGGTCTATGTTTGGGTGTTCATTGTGTGTTCACTGTGCATTAGGCCTGAAAAATATGGCCTTATAATTGATGTGGATTTCTTGTTTCATTTGTACAAAACAACCAGAATGGCATTCTTCCATGAGTTTAAAATTGCAATATGTCTTTTGTTATTTGCTGTTTGAATTGAAGGGGAATTTTCAATTTCCTTACTTGTGGTATATTTCCAGTGGCTGTAGTTAAGAGGTAAACATTTCCTGCAGAATGACCTTGCCAGTGATTTGGTATCTACACTAATGGTGGTCTTCAAGTATGCTTTGAAAGACTGCATTGTCTTCAGCTGGATGTTGCAACATAGGGCCCGATTCACAAAAGTAAACTTAGACTAAAAGTCTAAAAATGCATGAAAAATGGCACATCAGGACCAATGTGCCACTTTCTTGGAAATCTGCCCTTTTGTTTTCACAATAAACCTTACCTATATGGTTTTGAGCAAGGGTTAGTGGTTGAATGCAAAATCGTATTTATGGGTCTATATCTTGAAGAAAGTATGCTTGAATGACCAAGTGCATTGTGTTCATCCCTGTTGGCTTAATCTTGCATTCAATTAGTCATTCATCCACAGTACCACATGAAGATAAAATCATAATTTAAAAAAAGCACTTTCAGTAAAAAGTAAGATCTAATAGTTTTGCTAATTCTGTTCTTTTTACATCGCAACATTGAGTTATGTACTCTGCCCATGCAGACTGTCTAAAACATATGAACACACTGACAGCATTACATAACATAATGGACCTTGGGAGTAGAGTCTAGTCACGACCAGCTGTTCCTTCGGGGCCCTCACATGAACCTCCTTCATTATGTTTGCATTGCAAGCCAAAAGAGATTTGCACTGAACTCTTTTCTGGCAGCCTAAATAGATCAGTTACCATATAATTAAGTAATAATTGTGCATATTAATTTAGGGCTCTTGGCATGCTTTCTGTATGTGGCATACACTTTGTTTTCAAAAAATGAAAAATTTTGGCTTCATAAGTTCAATAAGTTTATACATATTTTTTTCCTGCTGACAGGCAGCCCTAGGACATGAAGCCAAGCAGATTGATTGTGCCTTCTCTGCCTGCCAAAAACATATAGGCCCTCATTATGCTGCCTGCCAAACTCATTTGCTGGCTGCCTTCCGCCCACCAGACCTATTAAGAGTTACCCACTTGGCCAGCCGGCAGATACAGCATTTTTGACTGCTGGCCCAGCGGGGAACATGGCCTTAACATTTATGACGGCTCATTATGAGCTATGTGACTGCGCATCGGGTGCAAGAGCACCTTTTGCACTTTTCACTGCCCATGCAGTGAAAAGTGTGATGGGGCTGTCCATGGGAGCCCCTGCGCTGCCCATGTCAAGTGCAAGGCCAATGCTGGGGTCCCCATAATGGCCCCAGCACCCCCTTTCCACCAGCCTTTGCCTGGCAGGGTTACCGCCATGCAGAAGCTGGCAGAAAGGGGACTCGTAATCCCCAGTGCAGCGCTGCAAGAAGCACTCACCTGGCGGATTGAGACTTCTGGCACCGCCAGACTGGTGGCAAACTGACGGTGCCGGCAGTCAGACCTTGGCGGCTCCACCACAGTCATAAGAGGGTAGTCGGACTGCCCCTTTTGGCGGCGGTCCGAGCACCACCACAAGTCTGGCGGTCCATGGACTGCCAGACTTGTAATGAAGTCCATAATTTGTCTTATAAGAAAAGTGGATGGAAGGAAGGCCATCTTTTGATGTGTCCTCTATATTATGTCACAATACGTTTACAGGACCTTGTTCTAGGCTTTTCCATGACATAATGCTAAATTGGGCACCTGACTGTTCTAATCAATGCTACACTATGGGCCTCATTACGACCCTGGTGGCCGGAGGTAAGCTGGCGGTAACACCGCCAACAGGCTGGCGGGGTTCCTCCAGCTACTATGACCATGACGCAATAGCCACGGCCATACCACCGGCCCCTCCAACATACCACCAGGCTTCAGCCTGACGGTCATAATCCCCAGGGCAGCGGTGCAAGCGGTAAACACCGCCATGGAAAGGCTGGTGGTAAGGGGGGCTTGGGATGCCACTGGGGGCCCCTGCACAGCCTATGCACTTGGCATGGGCAGTGCAGGGGCCCCCAGGCACAGCCCCATCGTGCATTTCACTGCCCACATTTTGCGCAGTGAAATGCACGATGGGTGCTACTGCACCCGCTGCACATCAACATTGCTGCCGGCTCTATTATGAGCCGGCTGCAATGTTGATGTGGCTTTTCTGCTCGGACAGCGGACGGAAACACTGTTACCATCCACTGGCCCAGCGGAAAAGTCATAATAGGGAGCCAGATATACCGCCAGCATATATCTGCTGGTATACTGGCGCCCGCAGCTTCGGCGGTCTTGGACAAAGACCGCCAAAGTTGTAATGAGGGCCTATGTAATTTAACCCCTTCGCTGCCAGGCCTCTCCCCCCTCCTGTGCCAAGCCTTTTAGTGGCTATTTGGGGTAGTTCGTGCTTAGGCCTGATAACTTTTTGTCAACATAAGCTATCCACAGCAAATTTGCGTCCTCTTTTTTTCTAATGGTAGCCTGAAGGAGACCAAGAAGTTAGCCAAAATATAGCTAAAATTTGTGTTTTTCGGGAACAGTGGGAAAAAGTGCTGCAGAAGAAAGCACATTTTTTTCCCCTGCAAATGGCAACAACAAAGGGTTTGTGGTAGTAAAATCTCCATCTTCTAAGCTTTCAGGAACAAGCAGACTTGAATCAGAAAACCAAATGTTTCAACACAGTTTTGGCATTTTACTGGGATATACCCATTTTTCACTGTATTTTGTGCTTTCAGCCTCCTTGCAATTAGTGACAGAAATGAGTATGGAACCAATGGTGGATCCCAAACAACTAAACATTTCTGAAAAGTAGAGAAAGTTCTGAATTCAGCAAGGGGTCATTTGTGTAGATCCTTTAAGGTTTTCCAATAGAAAGTAACAGTTAAAATAAAGATATATTGACATTGAGTTGAAAAAAATCAATTTCTGTCTATGTTTTCTTCTATAACTTTTACCGAATATGGCAGATTTTTAAAAACAATATACCGTTATGTCTTCTGGACCCTTCTGGTTGCAGGCATGTATAGGGCTTGTAGGTTCATCAAGAACGCAAGGTACCCAGAGCCAATAAACGAACTGCACCTTGCAATACGTTTTCTTTGTATACCGGGTATACAGCAAGTCATTTGGTAAATATAAAGAGTAAAAAGGAAACCCTTATATTTCTAAAATGGGCACATGATAAGGAATTTAGAAGAAGTGGTTATTTGCGTATTTCTGAATTCGGTGGTCCCCATACTAGTTTGTGAATTACATGGCATTTCTCAAAATGACTTCTTTCTTACACACTGTCTCACATTTGGAAGGAAAAAATGTAGAGAAAGACATATGTCAATAACACTCGTTATTCTATTCTGTAATCCCCCAAGTCTCCCGGTAAAAATGATAGCTCACTTGTGTGGGTAGGCCTAGTGCAGTGGCAGGAAACTCCCCAAAATGCAACATGGACACATCACAGTGCTTAGCTGTGGATTTTGGGCTGTAGCTCAGCTGGCACTCAGGGAAACCTACCAAACCTATACATTTTTTTTAAATTAGACACCTAGGGGAATCCAGGATGGGGTGACCTGTGGGGTTCTCTTCAGGTTCTGTTACCCAGAATCCTTTGCAAACCTCAGAATTCGGCAAAAAAACACTTCTTTCCTCACATTTAAGTGATGGAAAGTTCTGAAATCTGAGGGGAGTCACAAATTTCCTTCTACCCAGCATTCCCCACAAGTCTTCTGATAAAAATGGTACCTCACTTGTGTCAGTAGGCCTAGTGCCTGCGACAGGAAATGCCCGAAAACACAATGTGGACACATCACATTTTTCTAATGAAAAGGGACTTTTTTTTAGCAACGTGCCTAGCTGTGTGTTTTGGCCTCTAGCTCTGCTAGCACTTAAAGTAACGTAGCAAACCTATAAATTCTTAGAAACTAGACACCTAGGGGAATCCAGAATGGAGTGAATTATATGGATTGCACTGGATTCTGTCACCCACAATCCGTTGCAAACCTCACAATCTTGTGAAAAAAACACATTTTCCTCACATTTAGGCGCTGAAAAGTTCTGAAACCTGAGGGGAGCCACAAACTTCCTTCCACCCAGAATTCCCCCAGGTCTCCTGATAAAAATGGTGCCTCACTTGCGTGGGTAGGCCTACTGCTCGCAACAGGAAATGGACCAAAACACGACATGGACACATCACATTTTTCCAATGAAATGGGGTGACTTCTGGGGCTCCCACTGGGTTCTGTTACCAACATCCTTTGAAAACCTAAAAGTTTTGCTAAAAAAAACCTTTTTCCTCACATTTTGGTGCTGCAAACTTCTGGAATCTGAGGGGAGTCACAAACTTCCTTCCATCCAGCATTTCCCCCACATCTCCCGATAAAAATGGAACCTCACTTGTGTGGGTAAGCCTAGTGCCTGTGACAAGGATGGGTCCAAAACACAACATGGATGCATCAAAAATATCTATTATAAAACTACCTGTTGTTGCAAGATTGGCACCTGCATTTTTAGTCCTGGGCTTGCCAACCAACTAGGAACACCTACCAACCCCAGGCATTTCTGAAAACTAGACACTGAAGGATTCCTGTGTGGTGGGATTTGTGTGGATCCCCCAGTGTTTTCTTACCCCAACCCCCTACAGACCTCAGATTTAGCTAAAAAATTCACAATTCCCTCACATTTCTGAGTGGGTTCACCTCCCAGCGTTCCCCTCATTCTCCTGATAAAAATGATACCTCACTCAAGGGCCCAAAAAAATTGAAATTTTGGAGGAACCAAAGCAGGTCCAAAACGGCAGTTTAAAAGAAACGTTTTAGGCTGACAAGTGGGGCAGAATTTGTATTGGTATAGATGTAACAATGCGATGTGGTAGGGATTTTGTGGCTTCCTGCTGATCCCAGAAGGTTTCATCACAAAAATGTAGGGAAAATGTGTGATTTCAAGCAAAGTTTGAGGTTTGCAGGGCATTGTGAGTAAGAAAATGGTGTGGGGTGCATGTGAAGCACACCACCCGGGGCTCACCCAAATGTTTAGTTCTCAGATGTGTCCAGGTCTGGTAGATTTTTCTACGTGGCAGCGTACCAAAGTCCAAAAAGTGCAGCCGCTCACCATTGCATGTGCGACGATATTGGGAGTGAGCCAAGCTCTCTTGGCCCAAATGTAAAATCAAAACCCAAAATAATCAAATGTCCTCTTGTTTGCCATTTGGATGAGATGCTTTAGTTTGCAGGGGGGCTGAAAGACTATTACCCCGGTCAGTTGGAATGGGGGGGCATAACTATGAAAATAGTTATTGGCAGCCCACACCCCTCTTTTAGTTTTAATTTCCTGGCATCTAGTGGGCTTCTCCCCTCCCGGGGAGTGGATCAGGTGTAATTACTCCATCTGCCACCCCCCCCCCCCGGCAGGCAGAACAACTTTGCCCCATTTATTTGAGGTAGGGGTCTGGCCATACTCCCACCCTCTTTTTAAAAAAAATATTCCCTGGTGTCTATTGGACTTTCTGCCCCCCTGGGGGAAGATGGGTCTTGCACAAGTAGGCTGATCTGCCCCCAGGGGGACAGAAATGGCAATCAGTAGTGTTCCTCCATGGGGAGTGACCCTTACCCAAGCAGCTGTCCCCCAAAACAAAACACACACACACACATCAATCCAAG
The DNA here is from genome assembly GCF_031143425.1 of Pleurodeles waltl. Lineage (NCBI taxonomy): Eukaryota > Metazoa > Chordata > Amphibia > Caudata > Salamandridae > Pleurodeles > Pleurodeles waltl. Next base: position 294,091,571 of record NC_090445.1, on the reverse strand, counting down.
ATGCCTAAGTGGTTTCTTCCCCCATGGAGGGCAGATGGGCCAAATAGCCAACAGTAATGTGCAACCAAGAGCGATTCCTGGTGCCTAAGTGGTTTCTGCCACCTTGGGGGCAGATGGGCCTAATAAAAATCAGCCAATCTGCCCCCTGTGGGGGGTGCAGAAATGGCAATCAGTAATGTGCCTCAATAGGGAGTGACCCTTGCCCATGGGGCTGCCCCCCAAATAAAACACTCACACACAACAGTCCCTGGTGCCTAAGTGGTTTCTGCCCCCCAACAGGGCAGAACTGCCCTAAAATAATATTCCTCCATTGGCAACCGCCCTTTCCTAAGCTGCCGCTCCCCTTATGTACAATTGTTAAAAAAGAATCCATGATTTCTAATGGTTTCCGCCCCCTTTGGGTCCGATTGGCCTAATAAAACTAGGCCGATCTGCCCTCTAAGGGGCCAGAAATGGCCTAAAATAACATGTCTACCCTGGGGTGCAACCCTTGCCTAAGGGGTCAATCCTCTTATTTATTTATTTTTTATTAAAAAAACTCTCTAGTGTGCATTCCTGCAGCACGATCACTATACAATCATGCTGCAGGAATGCTCAAAGAGACATGAAAGGAAAGGAAAAGTCTTTCATGCCTCTCTGACCCCCTCCTTCCTGAGGAGAAAGGAATCAGTTTCTCTTTGGTAAGTCTGGGCCATTTCTGATTACATCAGCTTGCGCTATGCACTGATTTTCTCAAATGTCGCTGGGGTGGGGGTCGGGAGTGGCAGCAGAAATGCTTCCACTACATCCCTGCCCTGGGGGGATGGTTTGATGGCCCCGGGAGGAAGTGCTAGCTCTACCCCTGCGGGTCACAGCCAGGATGTAGCGGTTACGTCCTTGGCATAGCAGCCGAGGACATAACTGTTACATCCTGGGTACAGAAGAGGTTAAAATCGTGACAATTTACTTCTATATGGGGCTGAAGTAGTGATTTGTTTGCATTATTTCACAATAATCATGCAAAATGTCATGAAATGTCGTGAAACGAAAAATTGATTGCAAGGGTACATATGACATTCAGAAGAAACTATCGGGTTTTGCTGTTACCACAAGGCTCTTTCTACTTCAGGCAATATCTTACCACTGAAAAGCATACAACATTTTGCACCCACAACATCTTATGAAATTTCAAGAAATTCAAATAACATCAAATTCATGAATTTCAGGAAATGTGTCTCTGTATATTTATAATCCGATATGGAGCACAATTCTTATGTTCTGCAAAGAATTCTCTTGTAAAAATGATGTTTTAAACATGCACTTTAAGGGGATCTGTTAGAAATGTCTCCCTCTACAGGGTCACCTCCAAACGTTTTGCCTTCCTCCTTCTGGATTTGTGCATGTTGGCCTTAAAACTTTGTGCATTTACCACTACTAAACAGTGATAAAGTGCTTGTGCTAACTCCCCTAAACATGGTTTGATTTGCAGATACCTCATTGGCGTATTTAAGTTACATGTAAGTCCTGTAGAGTTGTATACCATATACAGAGGGCCTGTAAATTAAATGCTACCAGTGGGCCTGCAGCACCTATTGTGCCACTCACTTAAGTAGCTCTTTAAAACATGTCCCAGACCTGCCATTGTAACCTGAAGGTAGTGTTCAAGTCTGCCATATTGACCTGCCATTTAAAACCTCTTGTCAAGCCTTAAATTTTCCTTTTGTTGCATAGATGTCACCCCTAAGACAGGGTGCTGTGAAATTAAAAGGTACGGAATGTACTTTTAAGTTTTACATGTTCTAGTAGTGTAAACTCCCAAATTTTCACTACTGTGAGGCCTACCCCTTCCATAGTATAACATTGTGGACGTGTTATATTTAATAAGCCGTAGTTCCCAAACCAGAGGTGGTGGATATGTCATGTTTGGTATCCACAAACTTCTAATGATAAACACTCTTTAATTGTAAAGTCAGATTTATCATGACAAGTTTGAAAATACCACTTTTAGAAAGTTGGCATTTTCCTGCCCCTAGCCTTCTATATCTGTGGCTTGTCTTAGGTCATATAACTGGATGTAACTGAAAGTTAGGACATTGTGAATTCTCTCCAGACATTCACATACTAACCATAATACCTGAGTCTAAATGACCAATTAACTTGATGGGGGCGGAGCTAAGCACAGCCCTGCTTACATCTGAATAGGCTGGGCTCTGCCACTGCCAAATAGGCTTAACGACTCTTTATGGCCAGTGCTGAGAGCTAAGACAGGGGAGGCAGGAAACTGCTGGAACATAAAAGATCCCTTCTGGAAACTTCTCCCAACTTCTAGGAGCAGGGTACCAAGGTATAAAAATTATTAGAAATGCAATACGTCTCAAATTTGATTGAATGTGAGCTTTGGTGTTACAAATGACAGTGCCTATTACCCATGTGTTATGGGGTGTGTGTATGTGGTGTTTAGTGGAATTATGTGGAATTATTTGGGTTGGAGTGAATTGTTAGTTGTGGAATTGTGGGACACAGAATTGTGTGGTGTGGAATGTATTTGTGTATTGGAATTAGGTGGAATGGTGTGTAGTGGAATTATGCGGATAGTAATTATGTGATATTGAGTGTACTGGAATTATGTGGAATGGGATTATGTGTTATAAAGTGTTATTATGTGGAATGGTGTTTTTTGTTGTGAAGTGGTATGTAGTGGAGTTTATTTATGTGGTGTGTTGTTAAATGTTGTGGTATGATATGCAATTCTATGTTTTGGATTGGATATATGTTATGTGTTGTGTAATTGTGTTGTTGATTTGAATTATGTAGTTTTATGTTGAATTGTGTGGTGTGGTTTGGAAATGTGAGAAACCACAAATAGTAAGCAGTGGGTGGGCTCCAAGGCCCTTGTATACAATTTCGTTTGCGTGTTGTTTTAGGCAAGAACTAACAAAATAGATAAATTAAATAGACAAGAATTTACAATAAACTCATAGGAAGAAACAAGGTGTTGAATAGCACAAAACAGCATACAATAAAAGTTTACTACACTGACCAAATACTTAATGGCTAAAATGTAAACAAATGTAGAGATGAAACACATTCACATACAACTCATGAGGAACGAGCCATGACTGCGATTTACAACTAACTTTTACTGGCTTTACGAACTTTCTTTTACAAACCCATAACTCGGAGTAACCTCCATGAAGCTTAACATAAAGTAGCATGACCCAATTTAATTAGTTTAGAATCAGATCATCATCGTAAGATATGGTGATTATTTTCAGAAAGTTTCTCACAGTGCACACAATACTGACCCCTGTCTATGACCCCAATGCATTTCGGACTAAAACGATCCTTCGTTAGGGGGATGCCTCTACAAATAAACAAACCGCTATTGTTTATAAGTTGAAACTAAGTTATAAAAATGCACATGAAGAGCAAAATGAAAGTACAAACTACAAGATTTGTGTGCAATAAAGACTGTGACGCATATCCATGAAAAAAGTATCTTAAACAAACCCTCCAAACAAACAAAACCTGCAAACTTGGCAACTACAAGAGAAAATCATAAATATGAAACCACTGGAAAATAACAGTATAGGCAATCTTACGTGAAGCATCATCCTAGTTTTTGTGACATCTCATTCAAATAACATGCTTACAAACTACATGTATAAAGCTGCAGAGTTCATTAAATCACTACCCAAATTTGTGTTTCAAAACATGCAGAAACTTAAAGTGCTGTAATTCCAAGATGAACTCAAGAATAAGGAAACCAATGTCATTTTTACCGAAGTCCCAAGTCTAAATGATCCCATGTGAACACCTGAACAGAATACAGATGCCTTTTGTTGCACCTTGTGTATTAAAGCAGTGTGAAAGATCACATGCATGTTGTTGATGTGGGGACCATCTTTATCGATATGTTTCCAGACAATAGATATAATGTGAAAGACATCTCAAGATGGAAATCATTCTTGGTGATTATATGCACACTAAAAAAAGGAGAAACCAAAGCGATTCTTACCAAAGACCGGAAACTTTGGGGCATATTTATACTCTGTCTGTGCCGAATATGCGTCAACATTTTGACGCATATTCGGCGCAAACCTTGCCCCATATTTATACTTTGACGCCCGACCTCGCGTACGTAAAAAATCCTCCGTGTGCATCATTTTTTGGATGTGGGAAATCGCCTTGATTAATGACATGTAAGGCAGGCGTTCCCGTCCCAAAAATGACTTTAAGGCCTGTGCGACTTATTTATACTCCTGCGTCTTTTTGACGCACAGGAGGGGATGGGTCTTACAAAACGGCGCACAGCCTGATGTGCGTCTTTTTTTAACGCCTTGGTGAGGGCAGGCGTTAAGGGACCTGTTGAGGTACTGGGTTTTTCAGAACCGGTACTGATCCGGTAACCCAGCGGTGCCAGGGTACACCCAAAGACCTCGGGTACTTTCCTGATTCAGATCACAGAAACTCAGAGTCTTCTAGGTGAAGTCAAAGATCGAATTTATTGGCTGCAACCAAGTGACAAGCGTCCTAGAAGTACAACAGCACGGTTTGTATGTTCTCAGGAGACTGTGTGTCAATGCAAAGTCAGGTTTCCTTATATACAGTTTTTTAAGCTTCAGGCAAACATTCTTGACATTTTGGTTGGTCATTCACATGTTTTCACTACAAAGGAAAAAACAGTGTCATGATGAAACCTTATATTTCATGTCATCCAACCCATAATAAATTACCCGGCAAGGCCTAGTATTTTACATCAGATAAGTGTGGACCCCCAATAAAAACGGGCACCTCCCCCTCGTAAAGTAAGAAGAAGAAAAGAGCAGGTGCAGGTGTGAGCAAGATTAGGCAGGGTGTGTGAGCGATAATAAGGGTTTTATGGCATGGTGTGCCTTGATGCTATCTGATTCGGCCACTGGGAGAGGGACTGACCAAACAGGTTTGGCCTGAGGCAATGGTTCCAGCTTGCCCAGGCCAGAGAGAAGTCAATCAAGGTGTACGTGTCCTTGGAATCAAATCTGACTGTATTATAAGCCTATGTGAGGGCTACTTTTAAAAATGGCTGCTGTGTATAAAATGGGAGCCACGAGTGCAGGACGAAAATGGCGATTTCGAGGTGAAAACGCTGCTGGAATTGAGCGAAAATGCTCATGCTTAGTGTACTAGTCATTATCGGTCTTTTGATACTAAAATCGTACTGCTGTGGCAAAGTAAATTACATGGGTCCAGAATTTTTAGAACCACACTGTGGGCTCACTTCCATGGTCTCTGACCATGGAAGCAGTCCAGAGGTGCCCTTCCCTGCCCCAGGGACACCCCCTGCCACCCTCGCCCACCCCAAGAGGACACCCATGGATGAGGGGACCCATCCAAGGTAAGTACAGGTAAGACGAGGTAAGTATATATATTTTTTTTTAAGTGGCATAGGGGGGCCTAATTTGGGCCCCCCTACATGCCACTTATGACGCACAACCCCCATTTTTCTCTACGCCGGCACTGCCTAGTTAGAGTCATTTTTTTTACTCTGACTAGCCTGCAGCACCGGCTAACGTAAATTCTTAAATTAGGCGACCGCATGGTGCGTAGGAATGGCGTTAGCAGGCAGTAACATTTGTGACGCAAACCAGCGCCGGCGCTGGTTTGCATCTAAGTGATTACATGTGAACTTGCGAACAGAACCTAGATGTTATTCCTGGTTGGTGTGTATTGAAGCAGCGTGAAAGGTTGTGTATGCCAGGGAATCCATTACTATATCCGTTAATTTTCAGAAGACAAAACGTGAAGAGCATCTTGAGATGAAAAATATTCTTAATGATTACACTAACCCTAGAAATTGTAAAGCGAAAAACACTAACTTAAAACCAAGCTGTGTGAATACCATTTCCCTAATAAAATAATGCAAACCATGAACATCGTGTTCTTATATCAAGCAGAAGGTGAACACCATTTTATAATAGGAAGCCATGTGGAATGCTTGTATGTGGAAAAATGTGAAGTGCTGTAGCGTGGCAAGAACAATATTTGTACCAATTGCCACAACGTTGCCCTAGGTCCTGAGAGAATGATCATGGAAAGATGCAATAAATCACACTCTCCTCTTCTAAATAAACAAAGAGAAAAAAAAAACAGTTCAATGGCTGGCAACTTTCCCCCGAAAGTGAACCACAAGTTGGCAAAAAGGACTGCAGGGACAATCAAATAAACTATGACTGCTCCTCCTTCAAACGTACATCTCATAAGAGTAGGAGCAAGATAAAACAATGAGGGAGCCCAGACTTGGATGCCTGCATTAGAACTGGTGAGTCCACGCTCGGTCAGGGATATGAATTCTTTCTAAATGCATTTTGAAACACCAAAAACATTTATATGTGACCTCAAATGAAATACAGAATGCACCCAGGAAATAATGTATAAATGCCTTTTCAAATGCAAGCACAAAACAAAGGGGAATAAGTGTATGAATGCTTTTTGAAGCACCAAAAGTATTTAAACACGACCTCAAAAGAAACACAGAACACAACCAGGAACAAACGTATGAATGCCTTTTCAAATGCAAGTAGAAAACAGAGGAGAACAAGTGTATGAATTCTTCTTGAAGCACCAAAAATATTAAATTGCGACCTCAAAGTAAGACAGACAGAACGCAATCAGAAAAAAATGTATAAAAGAAAGGCATGCGAAGCGCAGCATCTGTGAAGCAGGTGCAGCACTAATCAAGCCCAAAATATACAAACACTGGAGGGAACTGCATGGTTCAAATGAAGCACAGTGTCCATTATACGGGTGCTGCTCTGACCAGGAAATGCTCATCCAGAATGTAATGGAGCTGTGAACAAATAATAAAATAGTCCCTCCAAGAAACAGATAAAGATTCAAAGTGCAAAGATACAGAAGTTGGTCCCTGCTCCCTGGGTGTAAAGAAAAGTCAAAAAGGACTGAAAAAGAGGAAGGATCGCCCATTAGCAAGCAAGTATTTTTAAAGGACACTAACATAGGCAAATGACAAGCAATGAGTGAGGTTGAACAACAGTGCAAGAGCTGCCTAGGCTCAACTTATAATAGAGCTTTCAGACCCATTTTTCAATTCACAACTGGAACTGCGCAAGGACTCGCAGACGACTGCCTGCTGCTCTATACTGCTGTTGCCTCCGCCAGACTGCTGCTATACCTGGAAGAACTGCTTTGCTGCCTGGAGCCTGTCTTGAACCTTCAAAGGCCAGCCCTGCAGTGGAGCACTGCATCTTCACTTACAGCCATGACCTCTGAAGTGATACCAAGGGTTAGTTTTGCTGGCCTCATGTTCAGAGTCACAGGGACATAACAGGCTGCCACCATCATGAACTCACACCTGGACCCAGCCTGAGTGAGACTTGAAGGCCCGAGTGGTTTCCACCCACGCCTGTTGGTTGTAGTGCTTAAGGTGTCTAGATGGCCATTTTCGAAAACTGAGGAATTTCTATTTTGAACCTTAAACTTTAAAAATTCATTACTCTAGTTCTACTAATTAGATTTTGATGGCTTTAGTGCCACATAATGTATTACAAAAGTCTCTATTTTTCTAACCTAGTTTGGGATTTTTATTGTTTTGTGTTTTCACTGTATTCCTGTTTGTGTGGTGCATAAATACTTAACACATTGCCTCTAAGTTTAGCCTAACTGTTTTTTGTGCCAGGCTATTCAGAGTTAAGCACAGGTTAAATTAGTGAATTTTGTGGTTCACCCTGCAAGGTTTTGTGGCTGTTTCATGACCAGGGCCCACACTCCACTAAAACAACAACCTAACTTTTCACAGGAACTTTTAAAAATAACATTTGTCATTTTAAAAAGAAGAACAGATGAGAATCCATCTGGAGGCCTTTTTTCATTGAAAGCAATGTACTACATCTGTTTCCAGACTGGATGAGTTGTGAAACCTCTATGAGAGTGTGCAGGGCAATGCCATTGTGGTCCAGATGCGGACGCGCTACAGGTGAGCTCCTGACTGTGCAGCAAGCTTTCCAATAAGAGCCAAGGGGTTGCTCTTCCTCACGAAAATACAATGGGAATGAGTGGCAGCAAACAGATAGTGGCATCTTGTTTAATATGTGGAAACAAAGTACTGACACAAAACACTCTTCAAGATGGTGCCAACATTTAGCTCAATACTAATGGTCAGTCACAGAGGGTCTCCTGCTTTTGGTCATTGAGGTGCTCAACCACTACGATCACCTGCTGGTGCATGTTCACCACCTCGGAGGGCACAATGGAACACTGCAACAAGAAGATACTGCTGACACCAGTGATAAGGTGAGCGGGGCTCAGGCACGTTAGTGGTGAGTTTCCATTTGCTAATAAGAGTACAGGGAGTAAGGAAAATATCAATAAAACCCCCTTGAACAACCCTGTTTGTATTGCGATTGCACAAAATACTAATGAGGGGTCTGCCACGAGTTGGCACCGAGCCTAGGAAGAGGATCCTAGGTTACAGATTTCAAACTGATGATAGGAGTTCCCCTCTCACAAGTGAATAAGTCACATAGAGAATGATACTGGTAAAGAGCAAGCAAAGGAGGTTACTATTTTTTAGAATAAACCCCAGCATTAACTTATTGTGACCAAAACTACAGAGCACGCATACAACTAATATGGGAGAGATCACAAGGAGACCCCAATGGAGGTGGTGACCCCCAGCCCACAGGATAAAGAGGCATTTCTGAAAAAGTGTGATTTGGGCATTATGGTCTATGGCCTCTAGAAATTATTAATAGACATAGCTGAATTCAAACATGATTGAACTTTCTCTGCGGAGACTGCTGAAAGAGTCTAGGGTGAGCAACAGGCAGCAGTCCTCAAGCAGCCCAGATCATAAAATCAACTTCTAATCCAGCAGCAGGTCTTCGATATGATGGCTGCACAACAAATATGGTTCAGCAAACCCTCGTCAAACACAACCTCTAAGCATGTTTATTTGAACTTCAGCAGCAACTCACCAAAACCTTGTCAGAACAATTTCAGTCTGTCAAATCAGAAATTCACAATATCTGACCTGACAAAGGACGTCCCGGCAATTGGGGCAAAAGTGAGTGCCAAAGAGGATTGTGCTCATCTTTCCGGACTTGTGCCAACAAAAACCAAACAGCAATTTCAGACCTATCTGATGATATGGAGGGCATCGAAAGGAAGTTGTCACAAAAGGGAGGTTTGTTCCAGACTTGTACTGTGTATTAAGTCCCAAGGCCCCAACTAAGATTGTGATACTCAGATCCCATTGGGTGGGGCCACTACATCTGGATTTGGGCCCACTTGAAGTGACATGATTGTCAAGCTAGTGACATTGGAACTGAAGGACTTAATCCTGAGTGCTGTCCAGAGACAATAATCTATAGCATTTGAGAAATGCTTGATCCAGATATTTCAGGACATGTCTCAAGCAATGAGGACCCTTTCCAAAAATACCTTAGATCTTATATAAAGATGATCTAGCCATTCACATTGATACACAAAATCCATGGAAAAACTAAAGTGATCAGGTCTCTGGAAGAAGGGAGGGAAGTATTGATACTGCCAAGGTCTCCAAGTGATTGGAGGAATCCTCCACACTAAGAGACCAGCACATATGGTATACCAGATGGGAGGAGAGAACAAGTAAATCCAGCAAGAGAGGGAGCGGAAAGCGAATGACAAAATGAGTGGCCACTGGCACCTCTTAACTTGCTGTTGAAAGTCTGAGTACTAAGCCACCATGAGGAAATCAATGTAAGAGGGTTAGTGCATCGGATGAGGGGGCCCAAGTGACACTGGTGTGACTTTCCGACTCACTGAAGACATGACACCTATTTGTCTACGGTTATTTGGGTTACATTGCATTTGTATATTGGAGTTTTTTCCTCAGTGAGGAACTGCAAGTTTGTGGGAGGGAAGGGGGACACTTTTCACATGTTGCATTCACCATGTTCTGATTGCCTAATGAGTTGTGATTTCAGGGACTTGTAGAGACCTGGGTGGGCCAGCACCCTCCCCATATGTACTATAAAAGGAGATTGTTTTACTCATAGCATTGAATATTTGGGGTCTTAACAACCCAGTCAAATGTAACAAGATATGAAGGTCCACCCGCAATGAGTCACCTGATATAGTTTTACTCCAGGAGGCATATTTGTTGACCAAAGACACTAGGCTCATGGACAGAGACTGTACCCCCACACAATTCTTTGCCTCCCGGACAAATAAAACATTCAAGAAGGGTGATGCAAGTCATTCATAGGCATCTATCAATAAAGAAAGAGATTGTTTATACTGACTCCACAGAAGGGTGTTATTTCACGGCCATAGACCTTCTTAGAGGACGGGACATCACATTGGTAAGTTCCTACTTCCCCAATAGTAATGAGGAGGGGTGCATCCTATAAATACTAGATAAGAATATGGAGACTGCGAGGGGAGAAATACTGTGGTCAGGTGACTTAAACATAGTCCCTAAGTAGGAAAACAAACAAAAAAAGAGCAAAAACTTGAAAGCTCTGAGCTTAAACAAAATCACTGCTAAATTCTTCCCCATCTTCAAACAGGAACGACATCAGTAGTCAAAGCAACTCAAGAATACACAAATATTTACAAGGCTCACAATCAATCAAACATTAAAATGCTGCAAGTCTCCTATACTCAACAACAGCAAGAGAATCTGGTTACTTCCATGGATCTTCCCTCAGATTTTAATGGGGCAAAATTCCACCCAAAACTCTCTCCACAGCCCAAACTTCCGGAGGTGTAAAATGTGTAAAATGTCTGCTGCTCATTAACGCACACCCATCATCCCAAACAAAGGTCAAGCTGCAAACAGCTTCCGTGGATCATCAGTAGTTAGCACCAGAATCATTTGTCCCACCTCACAGCCAGACTGTGCAGCACGTTACTTCCTCAAATGGCTTAATTTAAGCTACTGCCATTAGATCACAGCTATACAGCTGTCTAGAGAGTAAGCCTTTATCATATACCGGCACCCCTCAAATGCTATTGGATGATGAAATGAGCGCAAGGAATATAACTAAAACTGCATTCCCACCTCAATATTAATCCTGGAACAGTACCAATGACTTAAACAGGCATTACATTCTGAGACTCATGCAGGAATATCTGAGGCATCAGTCCTCTTTGAGTGCAGGAGCAATTGAATTTAAGTCAGGAAATCCCCACAAAGCAACAATAAGAACTTGGTAATCAGCAGCATTGCAAAGCTGGTTTTGTCAAAACACAGAGGTTGTCATTATGACATTGGTGGTCTATTCTAGACTGCCGTGGTGATGCCACAGAGGCGTTAATCCACCCACCAGATTATGACACACAAATTTACAGAAACCAGCCACAATCACAAGTCCGCCAGACCCAACAAAGGCAAAAAACTGTCGGACCCACCACACTCACCACTATGCCAGCAACACACAACCCTCCAAATAATGACCCACAAATCACCACACGGACATTCAACATGGGTCAGCCATTGGTGGTGCACACTGCCATGGCGGGATTGGGCACCCACACCACTTCAAGCCAACATTGGACAAAATAAAATAAACACACCTGACACATATACACACACCGTACACACCCACCAAAAGCAGTATAAAACACCCCCCCCACATAACTCACAATCATTTGCAAACATGAAAAGACTGCTACACCTTGCCAGGCCAATCCCTTAGAGAACTGCTGACACACACCACATCTACCTATACACCCGTCACGCATCACACACCACCCACCCTACCACGACACTGAACACCTCTGCACAACACACACAACACAAAATAGGCTTGTCACCACAAAGGCACCCCCGTTTCACTGATGAGGATTTGCGGGTGATAGTGGAAGGAATCGTCAGGGAAGAGCTACAGCTGTTTGGTGCACAGGTCCAGCAGATGTCCATTGCCAGGAAGATGGAGCCATGGTGGAGGATGGTGGATAGGGTGAACTCCATGGGACAATATCCAGGCACAAGGGGTGACATCCGAAAGAGGTGGAACTACCTATGGGGGAAGGTGTGTTCCATTGCATCAAGAAACCAGGTCGCCATCATGTGGACTGGCGGTGGACCCCCACATGCTGCCCCACAGTTGACTGTAAAAACTAGTGCAAACAAAGTTATAGTTATGCCATTTCAATCTTCTAATAACCCACCTACCCAAGGAGTTGGTCTTACAGTTTAACATTTGCATCCCTGTCCCTCTTTTTAAAATGATGGCAACCCCTCTGATGTGTTCTTCCTGATCTGAGAAGGCAAACTGATCAATCCACTTTTGTTTTGAAAATCAACCCTACTCTCCATTTCTGTTACGAGCATTCCTCGCCGGATTCAAATGTGAGCCCTACCATCCTCCAAGTACTGAAGTACACATTTCTGACTCACTTTAGACCTAAGACAAATAACAATTTATGTTAACAACTTACCCATCTCCACTCATCTCTGATCTTTATCAGGGTAAATGATCACTAGGATTTTAGGATAGACATGAATGCAAGCAAATAATAGAAAGTGACTATAAGGATAGTTTTTTTGTTGCTTTTTTCCCATATGCTCTACACTCAGTGCTCAATCTGGTACCCACCCCTGGGAAACACTCCACATATTTACCGGCATTATACTAATGCCCTTGAGACTCCCATCAGAGTGAATACCTTCTTATATGAAGAGTGTTCTCCAACACCTATGCCGCACTTCAGTAGTGGCTATATATATGGGGAATGAGTACCAGCCCTTCTTTAGGATCTAGATTAAGGCATCAACATCCTCAACTTTCCGTTAATTATGCACACTAAGTGAAACATTGCCAGGAACCTTAGTTGGACTTAAGCACCTAACTTCTAGAGTTTGTCCATCCTCCTGCCAAGTTCACACTGTCGCTGTTCTGTGGCTTTGCAGATGTCCGACCTTATAGTGAAGGTGAGCCCATTGTTTGTATAGGACCTATTTTTCAACCCAAACCCCAAGATAAGCTCCTTTACTGTATATGACAAGAGATTTATCGAGATTTGTCTTAGTTTTTGGGGGCTAGGGTTTCTCCTCAAAGGATCTCTATATGCTCTTTGGCTCTCTGTCTCAAGGTTCCCATCTGGCCAGTAATAGAGGTATGAAAAGGTGGGGGAACATGGAGACCACACACTAGCCGGTCACGAGCTCCCAGTCAGAGGAAAACCTTCATCTGGATGTATCAGTTAAGCTGAACTCCCCCCATACCCTCCACAGTATTGGCACATTAGTGATTGGGAATATTGAGGGAAAATAAGAGTGCTTAAGCTACTTTAAGATGTTTTACCTGTCTTTGTGGATGCTCCGATCCGTTGCCTCCATGGCCTCTGTTTGGCTTCCCTGCTGGCAAGATGTAGCATGGGAAATACATCATTGCAAGGAAGCGCTCACCAGGGGTCTGTCTGGCAGAGCCAGCACAAGTCCCAACGCACAGGAGAAGACCCTGAGGATAGTCAGTAGGAACTCAGGAGCAGGCTCCATTACGGATTCTCCTGGTCTGCTGGCCCAATATCCTGACGGCTGCATTAAGAGAGTGGAAGCTGAGCTGTGTATGCCACAGACCACCCCTAGTAGCCTAAAGGGAAGTAACTTCCGAGATATTAACTGAAACCATATGAATGTGACTGAGCAGGAGCCAAATCGATGGTTCAGGTATTCATTGCACACTAATTCTTTTAAACCTGACATAACATTTAAAGTACCAGCAGGAGAGGCCCCTAATTGTCCCAGGCAGGCTCATAAGTACCCAGTAAATAAGGATCAGAAAACTAGGAAGATGGCACAATTGTTAAAAACTAAGGCCCTCATAATAACATTGGCGGTATATGCCGCCTACTGCCATGGCGACGGCCACCAAGGTACCGTCGCCGTGGCTACCAACCGTCCACCATATTATGACCGTAGCCAAAATTCTGCCAGAAGGCTGGCGGAATTCCGGCTACCGTCATGGTGGCTTCAGTTAGGTGGCACTGCTGTGAGCAGCAGCACCATGCCAGAAGAACGCAGCCGACTGTATCATGACCCATGACATGGCCTGGCGATGTTCCACTGGCGGATGCTGCTGCTGGTAGCAGTGCCGGCTCACGTCTCCTGATGGAGGACCCCCTGCTAGAAGGTAAGTCAGGTGCTCTGACAGGAGACGGGGGTGCTGTGTGTGTATGTGGGGGTGTGTATGTTTATGTCTGTGTGCATGCATGCAGGTGTGGGGCGTGTGTGATGCGTGTGCGCATGCATGTATGTGAGTGTGCATGTATGTTGTGACGTGTGAACGCATGTGTGCTAATATGTATGTTAGTGAGTGTTGCTGTGTGTGTGTATGAATTTATGCATACGTGGGTGAATGTGGGTATGCGTGTGTGTATGCGTGTGTATGTACGTGTGTGTATGTGTGTGTGTATGTTGGGGGAACAGAAGGGGGAGTGTGGGGGAGGACTCTGGGGAGGGGGATTCGGGAGACCCCTATCAGTGCCAGGAGAGGAATACCGCCATGGTTTTCGTGGCGGTACACAAACCACAGAAATCATGGCGGTAGGCTGGGACATTTTACTGAGTGTGGCCTAGTGACGGCCGTCAGGCTGGAGACTGTAGTCTCCAGCCTGACAGTCATTATCGCCCTGGGGGTGGGTGTGAAACTTTGGCGGTTTGGCTTTTTCCAAACCAGCAATGTCATAATATGGCGGTATATACAGCCAGCCTGTTGGGGTACTGCCGCCACTATTGCACCGTCCGCCAGGGTTGTAATGAGGGCTTAAGTCTCCGATCACAGGGAAGAAGACAGGTAAGGTAAAAGGGCTGGTAGATGTTGAGAGTAAAAATAGTACGAAAGCATCTCTCTCTGTTAAAGTGAGCCCATTGTTGAATTCTCCTTTTGGAGCCAGGGCCTCATCTTTTACCCCAAACGCAGAGAAGGCATCCCCAAATGTAATCCAGGAAGAATGGAGGGGTGCTCCCTTCAAATGCAAGTTCGTCAACAAAAGAGGGTGTAATGAATCCAGGAACACTAGCAACCAGACAGGCTGATCTTTCTGATGTAGCTATCAATCAAACCACTCCTCTGAGTATCAGTAACAGGCCTGAGTACAGGAATCCAACATAAATATAAGTACCTTGACTGGGCCACCAGCCAAGCCTAAACTGTGTGACGGGTGGGTTGCAATGATTCTTTTGGGCCTCAAGGCAGAAATGCTAAAGAGATTTGAGGTCTCTGAAGCTAATCAAATGGTATACAAGCTTCCTGTTAAGCTTTAGTTAAAAAGGTAGGTGAGGTTGCTGAGCGCACTAAAGCACTGGAAGACGCGTTACTCAGGCCAATCTACATATTCAGAAACATTTGAAGGAGGTCATACAGAGGAGATGATTTCGAAAGACTTGAGAACCATTCATGGAGGAACAACATTAGGATTATAAATGTTCCGAAGGCAGTGGAGCGAGGGGATGATAAAAGTTTCATCATTACATTACTCAAATAAGACATGCCCTTGCACATCCCCAGATAGTAATCGTGTGCTGCCCCTTCTAGATACAGATTTTAAATATTTTGCTGGTCTGCCATTGACCAAACTAGAGGGCTTGGTTGAAAAAGAAAATGGTATCCCTTTTAATCAAACGGGATTTAAAGCCATGTCTAGCACTACAGATAATTTGGTTGAACTTTCCATGAACATTGAGAAAGGCCTTTGATTACATAATATTTCCGCAAAGCTGCTAAACGCCATGCAACTGTAGCATTTTACTAATTGGGCACAGGTCAAACTTGGCCTGAATCAAGGTCTGTTATCCAGAATATTAATCAAGAGGAGACTGAAGCTAGGGTGTATCCTTTCCCCAGTTCTTTTCAACCTTTTTATTTCTGATCTAAGCTCACACTTGGATGCAGCTCCACTCACTCACCGAACCTAGCCCTATGCCAGATGATGTAGTTCTCATGAATCAGAATGGAATAGGACTGCAGAGGCTCCTAAACAATCTAAACACCTACTGCATTAAAAATAAAATGCCTGTCAACCTTGCAAAATCTCAGGTTGTAGTGTTTGAATGATCAAAAAAGAAGGAAGCTGGTCTCTGGGTGGATACCCCGTTTCCAGAACTACAAGTTAAAGTTACCTCAGGGTCTGGCTGCAAGATCACCTGTCTTGCCATCTACATTTAAATTAAAAAAGACAAGCATCACTTCTATGATTGCAACATTTAAGTCACTGCAACATAAATTGCACAGCACAACTCTGTCTTGCAAGAGGAGGTTGAAGCAAGGGTGTGTTCTTTTCCCCCTTTGCTTTTCAACCTTTTTATTTCTGATCTCAGCTCACACCTGGATGCAGCCAAATCTCACTTGCTGAACCTCGGACTATGCCAGGTACCTTCATTGCAATACACAGATAATGTGGTTCTCATTTTTCTCACGAGAATAGGCTGCAGAGGCTACTAAACAATCTACACACCTATGCATTGAAAATGGAAGGGCTGTCAGCTTTGCAAAGTATCAAGTTGTTGTTTGGAAGAAAGATCTAAAAGAAAGGAAGATGGTTTGGACTCATACCCCTTTTTCAGAACTATAAGCTAAAATTATCCGGGGGTATAACTGCAAGACCGCCTGCCTTACCATCTACATTTAAATTCAATAAAGCCAAGGATCGCTTCTATGATTGCAGCATTTCAGTCCCTGCAACGTAAATTGCACGGAACAACTCTGCCTTCTCGTCTTTCAGTCATAAAGGCTGAGCGTATTCCAACAATCCGCTTTGGAACAGAAGCTTTCCTGGGAAAGTTTGGGTCCTTTCTCAACTCCACACCAGGCAAGGTATTTCACCTCTTATATCATCTCTATGTGCGGGGAGCTCTGATCCGCTGACAGAGCTAACGGAGTTTTTGTAACTCTGCACTCTGTTTGGAGTGCAAAGTAACTCCAAACACAAAGCTAGCCCCGCCAGCGGAGCGGAGATCACCCAGTGCTCACTGCAGCCCAGTTATGGGCTGCACAGTGCTAGCGCAAACGGTCTGGGCTTGCACTGTGCAGCCCATAACTGGGCTGCAGTGCACACTGGAGAACAGAGCGAGGCAGATGCTGCAGAGAGAGACTTGTCGCCGATGGATGATGAGAAGAGGAGGATCCGCTGGAAGACCCAGGTAAGTCCTCATCTCTTACTCTCTTTTATCATTGTTTGTGAACACTGGTGCACAAACAAGGACTGAAATGGCAGCTTTCGCTGCCTGTGGCCCTCTCCTGAATGCACCTTATCTCGGAGGCGCTAAGCAGGGTCAGGCCTGGCTGACCAGGCCTGACCCTGCTTAGCGCTTCTGAGATTGGGCGCATTCAGGGCTATGCAGATCACGGAACTCCACCTCCACAGAATTCCACTTAGTTTTTTTTCAAGTCAGACTCCGTGAACTCCGCCTAGGCCTACCTATTTGATCAACAACTAATACAAAAAGGCTCCATACTCAAATACATGTCAGTATTAAGGAATTCAGACCAGGCAATATTGTGCTTTCTGATATGGAAAGAAACACAATTAGGCCTTCTGCCAAAAAACAAACAGCTCGGTGCAGGCATTTCAGTTGGCCCTGAAGCACTTAAAAAGTAACACGGCTATGGGAGCAGGCCCTACCTCATATTTCTTACAAAACAATTTCAAACAAACAAATCAAGAGGCTCACGGGAAAGAGAGACAAACAAAACAGGAAAAGAAGCGACACATAGATGTCTAGCAATTTTACAAGCAGTCCTGTGCGCAGGAATACTTAACAGTTCTAACCAAAAGCTTTTATAAAATCAAGCTTCTCCAGCTATGCTTTGGAATGTTTTTAATTTCAACAACTGACTGCCTGCCTTAATGGCTTCCGAGATCTCTGCTACCAGTGCAGACTTTGCCACCAACAGGATGAAAGTTTGACTCACATCCTATCAATATGTCCTGTGCTAGTGATTGTAGCCTTCATAAAATTCATGTTAAAAGCAAACAGATTGCTGGCAGCTGAAAGGTCGATGATCAGTCGGTATGCAGCTTAACAACTAGTTGACCTGCCAGCACGGGTGTATCACAACTCTTAAACAACACTACATGGTCTGCGCTAATATATCTGCATTTTAGTCCGGGAAAAAGAGTGGGAGAGTGCATGGTTGTGGCAGTACTATCTCCAGTACAGCATTACAACGTTTTCTCTGCATTTTGCAGTGCAGTTTGCTCCAGGCTCTTGCACTTTAGCCCGGAAGTATGGAAGTGACAATGTAAGACCATCTCCGTACTATTGTTCGAAAAACTAGGGCCCGTATTTATACTCCGTTTGCGCCGAATTAGCGTTGTTTTTATCGACGCAAATTCGGCGCAAAACTAACGCCATATTTATACTTTGGCGTTAGACGCGTCTAGCGCCAAAGTATGGGCAAATAGCGTCATTTTTTTGCGTGAACGCCTTCCTTGCGTTAATGAGATGCAAGGAAGGCGTTCCCGTCTAAAAAAATGACGGCGACGCAAATGCGTCGTATTTATACTCCCGGGCAAAAATCACGCCCGGGAGGTGGCGGGTCAAAAAACCCCGCATTTGCGCCACTATTTAACGCCTGGGTCAGGGTAGGCGTTAAGGGGCCTGTGGGCTCAAAATGAGCCCACAGGTGCCCTCCCCTGCCCCCAGGGACACCCCCTGCCACCCCTGCCCACCCCAGGAGGACACCCAAGGATGGAGGGACCCACCCCAGGGACATTCAGGTAAGTTCAGGTAAGTATAATTTTTTATATTTTTTAATTTTTTTTGGGTGGCATAGGGGGGCCTTATTTGTGCCCCCCTACATGCCACTATGCCCAATGACCATGCCCAGGGGACATAAGTCCCCTGGGCATGGCCATTGGGCAAGGGGGCATGACTCCTGTCTTTACTAAGACAGGAGTCATTTAAATGGCGTCTGGGCGTCGAAAATAATGGCGCAAATCGGGTTGAGGCGATTTTTTTGCCTCAACCTGACTTGCCCCATTTTAAGACGCCCTAACGCCATTTTCCCCCTACGCCGGCGCTACCTGGTCTACGTGGTTTTTTTCCACGCACACCAGGCAGCGCCGGTTTGCTAGCGCCGGCTAACGCCATTCCATAAATACGGCGCCCGCATGGCGCTTCAGAATGGCGTTAGACGGCGCTAAATTTTTGGACGCTAAACTGCGTTAGCACAGTTTAGCGTTAAAAAGTATAAATATGGGCCTTTGTTCGCAAAAGCTCCTGGCTTAAGGTGGCACTATTTTATTTTATCTTTGTAATCGCTTTAAAATGTTAACATTTCACGGATTTGTAATTATTCGTTTTAGTTAATTGAAATAAGCATATTTACTTACATTCATAGTATGTATCAAATAATATAAAATATCTCACCTTCTTTTGCACTGCCTCTTCTTACTGTTTGAGAAATAGGTGAAAAGGACCCTGGTATCTGCTGGAATATTGTTGTTGGCTGTTGTGGAATCTATAAAAAATAAGGAGTAACAATTTGGCAACTTAAATGTGTCTTCAATGATTTGTTAGGGAGAGCGATAAAATAAGGAATATATCTGGAAATGTCATGCATGCTTATTAATAAACGTATGGAGAGCATCCTACCCTCCTGCTGGTTTACTGGAGGCTCTTCATCTGGCCTTGGGCCCTCAGCAGAAAAGACTTGCTTTATTTAGTGATCCTCACCTGCCTGGAGGTGATATTTTGGCTGAAAGAGAAATACCTCAATAACTTTACAGTAAATCTAACCTAATGAGTGACACAGCAGATACTCATTGTTTATGTATGTAATTTCCTATCGCGCAAACTTGGTAAACAGTATTAAAGAGCTCCACAAATGAGCAAAAAGAATAAACAACTGATTTAGAGTTTGGCTGATGGGTGCTCCACCACAAAGTTGAGGGATATCCCGTCCGCCTTATTACAGGTATCATAGCATACAATGTACTTGTAATAAGATGGACAAGAATGTCTGTCACATGTGTGACAGAGTAACCCATCCTCCAACTCTAAATAAGGTGCCAGGTAAGAAATGATGATAAAACAATTTGAGTCTTAGACAAAAGAGGAGTGAATGCAGTTCCTAGTCTCAAAGTGCCTAAGGGATTAATGGGCAGATGTAACAAAAAAGGCATTTGCGATTCCGAAATAGCGATTTTTAAGAAATCGCTATTTCTGTTTCGCAAAATGCAATGTATCATATTTGTGATTCGGTAATAGCGATTTCTTAAAAATCTCAAATGCTATTACCGAATCGCAAATTGCGATACAGACCCCATTCGTGCCCATATTCGTGAATTTTTTGCATTTCCCAAATTGCAAATTCCTAACTGGAATTCGAAATTTAGGAAATGCAAAACCCGAGGTGCTGGGGGTCTAAGGCCCCCTCTGCTGCACCCCAAAAAAATATTTCAGGACATGTAAGGCACACACATGCCAAAGGGGCATTTGTGCGTTACATGTCAATTTAAAAAATGCATTTTTAATGCATTTTTTAAATTTGCACATGGTTAGCGATTCCTTAATGCCCAGTTCACATTAAGGAATTGCTTGTTACATGTGGTTTAGAAATCGCAAATAAGGATTCCTTATTTGCAATTTCTTATTTAGAGAATCGCAATTTGCGATTCTCTAAACAGGCTTGCAAATTTAAGGAATCGCTATTTTAACGATTCCTTAAATTTGTGTTAAAAATGCCCTTCACAAATACTGAAAGGCATTTTGCATTTGCAAACGGGCATTCAAAATGTTGTTGAACAAGGAGTCGATCAGAAAATAAAAGAAATACTGTGGAGCTGTCAGAATTGATTCATATATCACTCATGTTTAAATATGGGATGACCATGTAGGAGAGATTCAGCATTTCATACACAGAATTTTAATGTCATCCATCCATATAGGATGAAGTAGTCTTGGTTTGTACTCTTGCTTCAAAATGAAAACATTGAAGCGATTTAAAGGCAGTTGTGATGTGGTGAAATGTCTTACATCCAGAGAGAAATAAACAGACAAATATTAGGCTGCTTTATGGGGGCTGCAGAAGAACTTTAGGTAGGCCAACTAGGACTGAACTGTCATTATTGAGTCTAGACTGTACAAGCGACTAAAATACTGTCTTGTTTCAGAATAAACTGTTGCCTACTCTAAGCATACTAAGCTGACCATCACAAGGGTTCGACCTTTTAAATTTCATCTATTATCAAGGAGTAAACCAACATATTTGGCATCAACGAAGATAATTTGTTTACAGTCCAGGGCAGTGCAGAATTCAATCTTTGACTGAAAAGGAAGGTTGATTTTGTGGGTATAGTTTAACAGAACCTTTGGTTGTGAAAGATTAATGTTTAATTGATGCTTGGACATCCATCTTTAAACATTATCCAGGATTTTGGGGAACAGCAAAATGCCATTCAGAGATAAAATCTCAATATAGATCTGGATGTCATCTGCTTATCAGTCATACAGTGTCCCGAAATGGCTGAGAATATTGCAAAAAGATTTAATAAAATCTGCCTCAAGTGAGCAGGCTGTCTGGTCACCTTCTTGAAACACCAGTAGAATCTTTCCTGTTGTGCATATGCCAACCTCCTCAGTAATGAGGTAAAAGTATTTTATTTCTGTTTCGGATATTGTCAATGTTGTACCTCTAGAGTTTCCTTCACCTGAAGGAACATGTCTCCATTTTGAGGGCAAACCCTGCAGGGCTTTGTGGTGCTTCTTAATTTTAATTTCTTAATTTTAAATTTCAGAAGCCTCAGGGCTAAATGCCATTATTTGAAGGCATCAATCAATTCAATATTTTAGTGAGTTGTGTGGCTGTGTAGTAAAAAAATATGGTGCTAGGAGTAGCAGTTGTATCTTTCACCAATGAAAAGTAGATATTCTCATGATGGGCTGGGAAAAGGCAGGCAGCACTTCCCTTGTAGCAGTTCTAAACGATGCAAACCCATCTGTAGGTCAGTACAGTTTACTAAGGATCTTCTCTCACTAATGAGTGCAAGAATGTCTCTTTGAGTTCTGAATGCCTAGTATCCTGAGGCACAGAATGTGGGAATTATTGTTACAGCCTTGATAAATGCAGTGCATCTTATTGTCTTCTTGCCCCTCTGGCATGCCATTCAGACATGGTATAAATCCCATTCACTGCAAACTGTGGGCTCCATTTACAAGTCTCTAGTGGCACACTGTGCCATCGGAGTGTCATTTGTTTCACACAGTGTGCCAGACCATATTTACAAGGCCATGTAAAGCCACCCTTCATTTTTTTTAATGGCCTTGTAAATATGGAACCCTTTCATGCATAACACTGCGTGAAAGGGGTGTTCCATGGGCGTTGCTTGGGTATTCCCACGCAACACCCATGGAACCCAGGGGAATCCAATGCATTCCCAGATTTACAAGTCTGATGATGCTTCAGATTCCTATGCCACCTCAGGAGTGGCATAAGAGTGATGCAACAGGGAGAAATATCTTTATTTCCTTCCACTTTTTCCTTTATGTGTGCTGCATTCTGCAGCACACATGGAAACAAAAAATACCCCTTGTGATTGTTTTTGTGCAGGAAGGTGTCTCTGCATGCACAAAAACAATCATCACCAAAACGTAGGCACCCTTGTAGCATGGTATAAGGGTGCCCACATTGGTGTTAGGCAGCAATCTGTGTGTCAGCACAGGGGAGAGGACAGAAATGTGCTCTACCTTGTAGATACAGCACATTTCTGCCCTTTCCCAGTGGCACAGAGCAGCATAGCAAGGCACTTGTTAACCGCCCAGCGCCACAGGCCTCGTAAATGACACCCTGTGTATTTGGTACCCTCGGGAAGGAATATTATTTTGTGGTAGATATGGATAGCACTAGCTAATATCTGATGCCAGGGTCCCATGTAGTCTTCTGGCAGAGGTAAGAACAAACCACTTCGTGAGCTCCTCATGTAGTTAATACCAAACAGATTTCAGAAGCAATGGTAAAATGCTGAAATTGACCGAAGTGGCAGATGTGTGTCTTTTTGCTCTATATATAGTTTCAGACAGCAAAAGCAGTGGGCAGATCTCACCATTTTTTAAAGAAGGTCAGATTTCAAACATGTATTCACTTTAGCCCTTTCTAGAGGTTTCATGTCTGTGCCTTTACTTATATTCATTAATTCACCCGGGAACCGTGAAATCGATGTGGATGCTAATGTGATTAGGGGGCAGACAGAGCCCGTCTTGAGGCTCAAGCAGCTGCAGACTGTGTCTGCTCCCGGACCAGAGGTCTGACTAGAAGCCATGATAGCCCATAATGAAGCAGAGATACCCAGGTACCATGTTATTTCCCTAACTACAGTAGTGATATGTTTACGCTGGCCAAGGCTGGAGTGATGAAATCACACTAGGCATGAGATTGAGGGACCATATATTTTCCAGATGGGCTGGAATGGTGGTATGCTCCAGAACACCTAGAGATGAGGCAAAGGGTCATAATATCTGCTACAGGCTGTAGTTAACATCTACCGAAAATACGTGCTGGAGCAGGGGTGATCTGCACCTGGTGGATCTAAAGGCATACCACACATCAGACTCCTCATACTCCTCCACCACATTTGTAACAGTAAAATAATAATACCAGAACACAAAAAAAAACGCCATGCATGAACATGCATGTGCATACAAAGCAGGCATCAAAATGCATTAGCAAAGTCCATAGCTCTGCATCTGCATTAGAAAGGAGAGCCCTATTTGCCTTGCCAACGCTTGTTTTAATGAGTATTTAATGTTTATTTACTTATAATTAAAATGGTGTTGCACTTAGGAGCACATGAAATGAACGTCTACATTTTTAGTGCAACTTACCCTTTGGAATAGAAGTGAAGATATTAAATGAATCCGGGTCACAGTGGGTGGATTGGTTTGGGGCGGGGAGCGGGCATGAGACTGTGCAATGTTTTGAGAAAGAAATGTTTAATTTCCTTTTTTGGTTCCTCTTTTGCTGTCATTGAAGTACATGTACACTCAATTAAATACGATACAAAAATATAATGCAACTGCAATACTCTGGATTTATTAACCTGTTATTTGTATGGATATCCTAAACATGATTAACACATCTTGGCAAAGAAATACAACAAATATTACAGTAACCAAATAGAACAGTTGTATAATTGACTATTCCAATTAAACTCCTCAACGTGTCCCTATGAAATCAATATCTATGCTAAGAGTAAGGATAGCCATTTTTCCTGACAACTTGGTATAGCTAAATCGTACATTAAGAAAATAACTCCTCTCAGGTTTTGTTGCGTATTTATAACTTCATGAAAAAAGATTTAAAGTTTGTTTAACTACCAAACCAAGATATTGTTGTTCGCCCAAATCTCCAACCCACATTCAGAAATAAAAGGTGCCCTATGAAAGAGAGTTGGTATCGGTAAGTCGTCAGCATATATTCCTAAAAAAGGCCACGTTGAATTACTGTCCAGCCCTCATTTTTGCTCAGAATAAAAATAACACGTCTACAATGGACTTTATCCGTATATTAGTGAAATGTTAGTAGCAAGGTTGACTAACACTGTGGGACATTAGAGGCGGATGGTGTTAGGAGTTGGTGGTGGCATAAAGTGGTGAGGAATGGAGAGGAATAACTATAGTGACAATTGGAGTTAATATTGGGAGGTGGAGATGGGCTGCAATAATTGATTATGGACAAGAAAAGCGAGAGTGGGGAATCTTCTGTGAGCACAAGACTGAAGAGTGAATGAGAGAAGTGTGAGGATGCAGATGATGGAGTGGTGATCAATGTTATAATAAAGAGAATGAGATGGTACCAGATGTAATAGATTCCCGGTTCATGAAGAATGGGGCACTGAAAAGAAGGGGTAGTTGGACCAGATGCATGAGTCTTAAATAAATAGGCTATCGCAAGAACCAATGGGCACAAACGTATTTGATTTTCTTCTAATAAGAATGTGACCTGTCTTAGTTCAGGCCTTTATTTCCGCTCTTCTGCACCTGCTAACGTTTTAAAACTTACCTCGAACAGCAAATGCAATAGTACCATAAACTTTTAGGACATGTGTGAGCTATCATGTCATATTTACAGAAAATCCAAAGGTGAAAATTGCTGTCCTCTAAAGTGCACTGACAGTGTGAAGTAAAAGTAACATTTCTGCGGATTTTGGCCTGAGGTATTTCAAAACCTAGAGGATTTTACCAGCAGCACAAATATTTTTTTAAAAACTCAGCCCAATTTAGAGTTTGGCAGAGTGGGTACTCCGTTGCAACAGTGATGTAGTGTCCTCTCCTGCAAACTGAAGTTCTATCCATCTCATTTAGAGTCAGGCGAAATTTAAGTATGTTAGTAGTGCAGACTACTCTCTCCCTGGCCCCAAATTACTCTTTTGACAGCCCGCCAGTGTAAGGCCCATCAGAGTTTTGGCCATTTGTTCACCACCCATATTTATATTAAACAGTCAAATGAACAGTTTTTACTTTCATACGCCACCATCCAAAACATGGCGCAGGTGAAAGTAAAAACATTTTAATAATCTACACACTATGGGTGAAAACTCCCATTGTAGAATGCGGGGGGTGCACTGTTTTATTTTATTTTTTCAAAAAGAAAATCCTACTTTGGGATTTTGTTTTCTTAGAATAAAAAAAGATATTGAAAGTGTGCCATACGACACTGTCATTTTGATGACACCACCAAGGACACTTTGAGTGCATTGACAGGAAGTGCCATGATGATTATTTTTGTCAGTGATCAGAGATGTTCACTGGGGTGGTGGACATCTCTAAATTTAATGTGTGATTACTCCAAACTCAAACCAGCCTCTCAGGGTGGAGAGTACCCTCTAGGCCAAACTGTAAATCAGACCCTCAGCCACCCAATGGATGAACCAAGATGTTCCTTGCAATCATTATATCAGGATTCCCTTCTATGGCCAGATGTATCAAAGATCCGTTTTGCATTTCTTAAATAGTGAATTTTAAGAAATCGCTATTTAAGAAATGCAAGATAGGATGTATGAAATTTGCGATTCGGTATTAGTCATTTCTTAAAATTCGCAATCGATATTACCGAATCGCGATTAGAGAATGAGACTCCATTCATAGGTGCGAATGGTTTTGCATTTCCCAACTTGTGAATTCCAGTTAGGAATTCGCAAATTAGGTAATGCAAACCCCAGGTTGATGCAATATATTTGCGGACATGTAAAGCACACACATGCCCTAGGGGCATGTGTGCGCTACATGTCATTTTTAAAAGTGCATTTCTAATGCATTTAAAAAAATTGCACATGCTTACCACCAAACTTGAGTTTGTGGTATTTGCATTTCCTAAATGCCCAATTCGCATTTAGGAAATGCCTGACACATGTGCTTTGGAAATCACAAATAGGAATTCCTTATTTGCGATTTTCTATTTAGAGAATTGCAATTTGCGATTCTCTAAATGGGGTCGCAATTTTAAAGAATCGCTATTTTTGCTATTCCTTTAAATTGCACAGCGAATGCCTTTCATACATCGTGAAAGGCATTTTGCATTCACAAACGGCCGAATTTTGCGATTCGCACCGTTTGCAAATGCAAAAAAGTTTGATACATCTGGCCCTATATTTCTTTGTGTACTGAAGTATGAATCAAAAGCATTGTAGTTTATCTAACTTATACTTGATCACCCACAGAATTTAAAGCCCATAGCAAAGTTCATATCATCCTCGCAAATTAACACTTCTACCCATAACACTATTATACTAGTTTTGTGAGATTGATAAATCTCATTGTAGATTAAAAGGGACATATGCAGACATGTTTAATCAATTTACAACTCAAATTTTATGATAAGAGAACATTTTATAGCATTTGATTGGCTAGTCCCAATGAGCCTACAAACATCAAAGCTGCCTGAAAAACAGACATCTCAGGAAATGCACATGTTCTACCTATTTATATAGCTTTTAAAATCATACTAAAACAGCTTACAGAAAACCATCCTTCAACTGCAAAGGTTATACCATTTTGCATCCTCAAACTCCTCCTGATCAAGATGTATATGCAGTCTTTCTCAGCTAATCCCATGCCATATAGGTTAACTCCTATTTTACAAGTGCTATAGCTCCAGTTTGAGGCAATAGCAGCACAACAAAAAAGCAAATCTGATAACACTCTAATGTTTCTAACTTTTACCCTTTTCGGTTTGATAAGTAGAAGACAATGTTGACTAGTATAGTCCTACAAGCGTTTTCCTGCAAAAATTAGATGTTAGAAAATATAAAACAATAAATATCCAAAGGGCCATATGTTCCCACTTTTCTCATTTGCCTAAACAGAAACCAACATGTTTGTGTACACAGGGGGATTCACTTTGGAAAAAAAAACACAAATGGAGGGATACTACTAAAGATTAGTGGTAGATCTATTTATGATGAAAGGACTCCTGGAATGACAAACTGAAGGCTGGCCAGGTTCACCCTATATAAAGAGAAAGAAACACCAGGAAACATAGGTCTGTCCAGTCCCTCGTGGTTGATCTACAGCCTCTGGACTTGTAGACTTGCGCCTACACCTTACCAGTTGCTGATGCACCACATGATCCTCTCTGTTGCGAATGAGTGACTTAGCACTGCCCCAGCTTCAGCTGGAATGTAAGACAAGAGATGCCAAATAGGAGAACACTGCAAGTGACAGAGCTCAGTTTCTGGATCCCCTGATTCCATGACACGGAGATGTTTCAATTTCACAAAACTTTAGATGTAGTGTCAGAAGAAGATAGTCACCCTCAAGTTGTTAATTTATATGCACATTCAACCAATTTGAAAAATAAGGCCCAAACTCTTGTTAAGCATTGATTGATGGGGATATCCACAAATTCCCCCGTTTAGCATTCCCATCAATGTTAATCTGTTTTCTATCACACTCAGCTTTTGTTAAGAGGTATTTATCCCATCTCTACTTATTAATAGTCATAAATCTCCTGGATGAATAATGCAGTCTGATTTAAACACATCAAAAATCCACTTGGTCCATGTATTGAAATCACGAATAGATTGTCACCACTCGCCTACCCTGTAAGGTCAGGAGGAACTCCGCGAAGTGGCTGAAAACCTCTGTTGTGCTATGCGGAGTTCCATGAGCAGGCAGAGTCCTCTATTGCACTTATTTGAGCTGCGCAATGCAAATACATACTCAAGTTCAAAATCAGGCACAAACGGCACCACGTGGTTCGCATGGGTGCGGCCAGCTTGTTTTTCACTCTTTTTATGATGCTGGGTCTTCAGCTTCTCATTCGACCTCAACCTTTGTAATCCTTCACCCTCATACTTAACCCTCTTCCCGTCATGGACGCAATGGTTATATTTACGCATAAGGGGAGCGGCCCCTTGGGCAAAGATTGCTCCCCGGGGGGGGCAAAATATTTTTAGGCCATTTCTGCCCCCCCCCCGGGACAGATCAGCCTAATATTATTAGGCTGATCTGGCCCGGGGGGGCAGAAAACCCCTAGACACCAGGGCTAATTTTTTCTTTTGTTTATTTTATTTGTTTATTTGTGGGGGGAGACCCCTTAGGCAAGGGTCGCTCCCCGGGGGACCAAATTATTTTTAGGCCATTTCTGCCCCCAGGGGGGAAGAAACCACTAGACACCACAGATTTTATTTTATTTTTTATACATAAGGGCAGCAGCCCCTTGGGCAAGGGCCGCTCCCCAGGGGGGACAAAATATTTTTAAGCCTTTTCTGCCTCCCCTGGAGGCAGATCGGCCGGGGGGGGGGCAGAAACCTCTAGACACCAGGGATATATATATATTTTGTATTTACTTTATGTTTTTATGTATAGAGAGCGACCCCTTAGGCAAGGGTCGCTCCCCTGGGGGGCAAATTGTATTTAGACCATTTCTGCCCCCCTTGGGGGCAGATCGGCCTATTTTTGTTAGGTCAACCTGCCCCCAAGGGAGGCAGAAACCACTAGACACCAGGGATTGGTGTGTGTGTATGTGTATGTTTTGATTGGGGGGGCAGCCCATTGGGCAAGGGTCACTCCCCATGGGGGCACATTACTGTTGGCCATATCTGTCCCACTTGGGAATAGATCGGCCTAATTTTGGAAGGCCCATCAGCCCCCAAGAAGGGGCAGAAAGCCCACGAGAGACCAGGAAAGATTTTTTTTCTCATAATAACAGGGTGGGGGTATGGGGCCAAAGTTGTTCTGCCCACCAGTGGACAGATTGGGCAATTACCCCCAATCCACACCCGGGGGGCAGAAAGTCTACTAAATGCCAGGGAATAAAAAACTAAAAAAAATAGTGGGAAGGTGGCTACCAACCAGTATGTGTCTGGTTATGCCCCCAACCCTACTGAAGGGGGTAACAGTCTTTCATCTCTCCCCCGCACACTAAAACATCATATCCCATGGCAAGCAAAAGGACAGTTGATTATTTTGGGTTTTGGTTTTTGCATTTCGCCCATGAGAGCTTGGTAACTCGCAAAATCGTCCTACTTGGAATGGTGAGGACTCCACTTTTTTGACTTTGGGACGCTGCCATGTAGAAAAATCCACAAGGCCTTAACACATCTGAAAACTAAACATCTGGTTGATTCCAGGGTGGTGTGCTTCACATGCACCCCACACCATTTTCTGACCCACAATGCCCTATAAACCTCCAACTTTGCTGGAAATCACATATTTTTCCAAAATTTTTGTGATGGAACCTTCCGGATTCTGCAGAAATCCACAAAATTCCAACCACCCAACATTGTCTCATCTATACCGATAAAAATTCTGCTGCACTTGTCATCCTAAAAGGTTTTTTTTCTAAAACTGCCCTTTTGGACCCGATTTAGTTCCCCCTCAATTTCGACATGTTTTTGGATCTTCCCTGTCACAGGGACTTGGCCCACCTACACAAGTGAGGTTTTATTTTTACCGGGAGACTGAGGGGAACGCTGGGTGGTAGGAAATTTGTGCCGGTGAGGTGATCCCACACAGAAATGTGGGAAAAATGTGATTTTTTAGCTAAATTTGAGGTTTGTTGAGGATTCTGGGTAAGAAAACATTGGGGGATCCACGCAAGTCACACTACCCTGGACTCCCTCGGTTGTCTACTTTTCAGAAATGCCTGGGTTTGGGAGGTTTCTCTAGATGGCTGCTGAGCCCAGGACCAAAAACACAGGTGCCCCCGCAAAAACAGGTAGTTTTGTATTTGAGAATTGTGATGTGTCCAGATAGTGTTTTAGGGTATTTCCTCTCGCGAGCACTAGGCCTACCCACACAAGTGAGATACCTTTTCTATCAGGAGACTTGGGGGAAAACTGGGTGGAAGGACGTTTGTGGCTCCTCTCAGATTCCAGAACTTTCTGTCACCGAAATGTGAGGAAAAAGTGTTTTTTTGGCCAAATTTGGAGGTTTGCAAAGGATTCTGGGTAACAGAATCTGGTGAGAGCTCCACAAGACACCCCATCTTGGATTCACCAAGGTGTCTAGTTTTTAAAAATGTACAGGTTTGCTAGGTTTCCCTAGGTGCCAGCTGAGCTAGAGGCCAAAATCCACAGCTAGGCACTTTGCAAAAAACAGCTCTGTTTTCTTTGTGAAAATGTGATCTGTCCACGTTGTGTTTGGGGGCATTTCCTATCGTGGGCGCTAGGCCTATCCACGCAAGTGAGGTACCATTTTTATCGGGAGACTTGGGCGAATGCTGGGTGGAAGGAAACTTGTGGCTCCTCTCAGATTCCAGAACTTACTGTTATCGAAATGTAAGGAAAACGTGTTTTTTTAGGCCAAATTTTGAGGTTTGCAAAGGATTCTGGGAAACAGAACCTGGTGAGAGCCCCAAAAGTCACCCCGTCTTTGATTCCTCTAGTTGTCTAGTTTTCATAAATGCACAGGTGTGGTAGGTTTCCCTCAGTGCCAGGTGAGCTAGAGGCCAAAATCCACAGCTAGGCCCTTTACAAAGAACAGCTCTGTTTTCTTTGGGAAAATGTGATGTGTCCACGTTGTGTTTTGGGGCATTTCCTCTCGTGAGCGCTAGGCCTACCCACACAAGAGAGGTACCATTTTTATCGGGAGACTTGGGGGAACGCTGAGTAGAAGGAAATTTATATCTCCCCTCAGATTCCAGAACTTTCTTTCACCGAAATGTGAGGAAAAAGTGTTTTTTGGCCAAATTATGAGGTTTGCAAAGGATTCTGGGTAACAGAACCTGGTGAGAACCCCACAAGTCACCCCATCTTCGATTCCCCTAGGTGTCTAGTTTTCAGAAATATGCAGGTGTGGTAGGTTTCCCTAGGTGTCGGCTGGGGTAGACGCCAAAATCCACAGCTAGGCACTTTGCAAAGAACAGCTCTGTTTTCTTTGGGAAAATGTGATGTGTTCACGTTGTGTTTTGGGGCATTTCCTGTCATGGGTGCTAGGCCTACCCACCCAAGTGAGGTACCATTTTTATCGGGGATCTTGGGGGAGTGTTGGGTGGAAGGAAATGTGTGGCTCCTCTCAGATTCCAGAACTTTCTGTCACAGAAATGTGAGGAAAAAGTGTTTTTTGGACCAAATTTGGAGGTTTTGCAAACGATTCTGGGTAACAGAACCTGGTGAGAGTCCCATCGGTCACCCCATCTTGGATTCCCCTAGGTGTCTAGTTTACAAAAATGTGCAGGTTTGTTAGGCTTCCCTAGGTGCCGGCTGAGCTAGAGGCCAAAATCCACAGTTAGGTTCTTTGCAAAAAACAGCTGTTTTCTTTGGGAATATGTGATGTTTCCACGTTGTGCTTTGGGGCGCTTCCTGTTGCAGCTGCTAGTCCTACCCACACAAGTGAGGTACTAGTGTTATTGGTTATACTTGGGGGAATGCTAGGTGGAAGGAAATTTGTGGCACCTCTCAGATTCCAGAACTTTCTGTCACCGAAATGTGAGGAAAAGGTGTTTTTTTGGCCAAAGTTTGAGGTTTGCAAAGGATTCTGGGTAACAGAACCTGGTGAGAGCCCCACAAGACATCCCATCTTGGATTCCCCTAGGTGTCTAGTTTTAAAAAATGCACAGGTTTGGTCGGTTTCCCTAGGTGCCCACTGAGATAGAGGCCAAAACCTACAGCTAGGCACTTTGCTAAAAACATGCCAGATTTCAATGTAAAAATGTGATGTGTCCATGTTGCGTTTCCTGTCACAAGCATTAGACCTACCCACGCAAGTGAGGTACCATTTGTATTGGGAGACTTGAGGGAACACAGAATAGACTATTTGAGAAATGCCCTGTAATTCACATGCTAGTATAGGCACCCCGTAATTCAGAGATGTGCAAATAACCACTACTTCCCAACACCTTATCTTGTGCCCATTTTGGAAATACAAAGGTTTTCTTGTTACCTATTTTTCACTCTTTATATGTCAGCAAATGAATTGCTGTATACCCGGCATAGAATGAATACCCATTGCAAGGTGCAGCTCTTTTATTGGCTCTGGGTACCTAGGGTTCTTGATGAACCTACAAGCCCTATATATGCCCGCAACCAGAATCATCCAGCAGACATAATGGTATAATGATTTAAAAAATCTGACATTGCAGGAAAAAGTTACAGAGTAAAACGTGGAGAAAAATGGCTGTTTTTTTCACCTCAATTTCAATATTTTATTATTTCAGCTGTTTTTTTCTGTAGGAAACCCTTGTAGGATCTACACAAATTACCCCTTGCTGAATTTAGAATTTTGTCTACCTTTCAGAAATGTTTAGCTTTCACACCCATTTCTGTCACTAACCAGAAGGAGACTGAAAGCACAAAAAATAATAAAAATGGGGTGTGTCCCAGTAAAATGACAAATTTGTGTTGAAAAATGGTGTTTTCTGTCTGCCTGTTCCTGAACGCTAGGAAGATGGTGTTTCTAGCACCGCAAACCGTTTTTTGATGATGTTTCAGGGAAAAAACCACAAGCCTTCTTTTGCTGCCCTTTTTTCTACTTTTTTTTTAAGAAACAAAATGTTTGCTGTATTTTGGCTAATTTCTTGGTCTCCTTCAGGGAAACCCGCAAAGTCTGGGTACCTCTAGAATACCTCGGATGTTGAAAAAAAGGACGCAAATTTGGTGTGGATAGCCTATGTGGAGAAAAACTTGTGAGGATCTAAGCACGAACGGCCCCAAACAGCCAAAAAAAGGCTTGGCACCTGAAGGGGAAAAGGCCTGGCAGCTAAGGGGTTAATCTACCCCTATATTTAATTTATTGTATGAGTGTGTCTTTTTGTGTCTGAATATTTTTATGTTGTTTTAATTTGTTTGTGTTTTTGTGACTTTTTGTATTTTTGTTTATTGTACCCTTATTTCTTTATTCCTTCCTTTTCCTCCTGTTTCTTTTCTTCTCTTCTTCACCCTACCACACCCAGCACCATGGCAGAGCAGGGCAACAGCGGTTGTCTGCCTTGTGGGTGGTGCTGCCATGAAGGGAGGCAGCCTGGGCCAATCTTTAGTGAGGAGGTGGTGGCAGCTCTGTTTTTTATGTGCAGATCCACCTTCTCTCTGTGCTGGCAGCAGGTGGCAGGTCTGGGAGTGGTTAACTGATGTGGGAGAGTTGGCAGTTTTGGGTTAGGGAGTGCCAGTTAATCAGGGCCACCACCCAGGTCCAGTGCACCACCCAGCAGCTGATACACCGCTGGGTGGATATAATCAACCATGAGCAGGACCTGCTCAACTTGGTAGGCGTCAAGATCCTGGGGGTTGGTGAGTATTATATTTTTATAGTTTTTGTGTTCTGCAATGATAACTCTTTTTCTGAATAGCATGCAGCTTCCACTCAGAGGTAAGTAATGTTTAGTTTACGTTGAGAATATTATTTGTTATGTGATCCAGTTAGAGCTAGGCAGGTGCTCGGTGCTATATCATCCTACTCGCAGGCTGATTATTTAAGAAGCCATTGCAATGCAGACTCCTTTATCCTCCTGTCACCATAGTGAATTAGTGATATCAGTGACTTAGCATTCTAAGTGACTTGATGTAGCTCGTACAGTCCCAAGCAATTTCACAGTGATGCAAGTATGCATGTATTTAAAAAAAGGGAAACTGAGTTGGTCCATTAAGGGGCTTGTGAAATTAAAATTTAGTTAGATTTATTAAATTGTATCAGCAAAAACCTTACAATAATATAAAACAATGCACACAACAATGTACTTAAATCCATATAAAACCATAATCACGATTTAAAAACATATTAGCAACAATCAACACTGATCTAGTAGGTCCATTACTCATAAAACCCTGAACAGTTAATATAAATAATTAATAACCAGCTGCACCCACCAACATATTTTAAGAGAGGGGCCCTTGACAGTGCCTATCATTTACAAGGGGAGGAGCGAGCGCAGAAAAAAAGTGCCTGTGCTTGCAGCGTTTTTATATTAGCAGCAATGAAGAAACAGAAGGCCTTGTGCTAGTGTGGGGAATGCCATAATTCCATCTCACCCCCAGCACCTGGGGCCCTATTGGGTCTTATAGGATGTTTATGGATCAGCCATCCCTAGTTTAATTGGCAGTTCCCTTAACCTGGGCCAAATGACCCATACATATGAAGAGATCAAGTTATGTTTGGTCATGTTACCCGGCCTCATACAAAGTGCAAGTGCAATTTTGGCACAATTACCTCCATTAGACTTAAAAAGAGGTAGGAGCCACCGGCGCCTTGCCTCATCAAATTTCTTACAGGCCAGGGAAAAATGAGCCACATTGTCCACCTCTCAAGTAGTACAGTCGCAGAACTCCAAACCTGCCGCCAGCCTGCGAGTGCGAACCAGATAACCTCTTAAAGGCAGCACTCCCAGCCTGTACTTTATATAGAGAGTCTGCTTCAATTCAGGAAAGAGCATATCCAGATATGCCTTGGGTACTATCTCATGAACATTATTAAAGTAACAATGTGTGATCGAGTCAGGCCTAAGTTCCCGGTACACCCTCAACCTGTTGAATTCCTGGTACTGATCTTTTAACAGGCCCACCGTATCCTTACAGACTCTACCTGGATCCACACACAGGTCCTCCAACCGGAGGTTCCCCATAGTCTTTTTAACATGAGCTCTGCAGGAGCGCACCCTGGATCCATTGTTTGCAATGACCTCTTCCAAGGTTTGTAGGTACACCGCTGCCTTAAGGTTATGAACTAACGTCACCCAATACAGTATTGGCCTTAGGGCTGCTAGCTCCGATATTGGTATCAGGTTTAATTCTGGAAAGAGAGCTTTCAGGGGGGGTTCCCTGCCTCAACCCTAATAGGGTTCTCAGAAAGTTGTTCTCAGCAACCTGCAGCACTCTAATATTTGTATATCCCCAGAGTTCTGCTCCATAGAGTGTTGCAGCCATTGCTTTCCAAACATAAATCTCCAGGATAATACTGATACTTCAGACACCGGCCTTATGCTTGAATCTCAATATAGCCCCAGCTGCTTATTTAAGGGCTATAGCTGCCTTCCAAACTTAGCAGTCCCAGCTTAGGTTCTCAGAGAACTGTACACCTATGTAGTCAAAGTGCTTAGTAACCTCAATTGGGGCATGATTGATCATTAATTTCCTCTGCAGGCTAAGGGAGGGCTGCAAAGACATCCCCATGGTCTTCATACAATTGATAGTTAATGATTTTTCCTCGCACTTTTTAATAAAGCGGGCGAGGAGCTTCTGGGACGCATTTTCAGTGCGTGCCATAAGGACAGCATCATCTGCGAATAATAGTATTAGAACCCTCCTTCTGGCTACGAGATGGACGTCTAGCTGCTCTCCTAAGAGAAACTGGGTCACATCATTCAAAAAGAGGCTAAAGAGTAGGGGTGCCAAGACACAACCTTGCTAGACACCCTTTTGTACCTGAGAGGGGTCTGTGCACTCCCCACCCATCCCCTATCTCACTGTAGCCATGTTGTCTGAATGCAGTACTACTATGGCTTTCACTAGGGGAGCATCAACCCCTATGCCTAACAATGACTTCCATAATTTGCCCCTATCTACTTAATCAAAGTCAGCTTTCAGATTGATAAAAATCAGGCACAGCAAGGACCTCCTGATTACTGTGACCTTAAATGTGATCAGGTAAAGACGTAGGATCTGGTCGATGGTTCCAACCCTGGAACGAAAGCCCGCTTGCACTTCTGTTATCACACCCTGGGTGTCGACCCACCCCTAGAGGCGATTAAGCAGAACTTTCCCTAGAACCTTCCCAGCCACGTCTAACAGAGAGATCGGGCGATAGTTAGCAGGGCATCCTCAGTCGCTCTTCTTATAAATCGGAACTATGACGGCGGAGCCCCAGGACTGCGGAACTGTATTCCCCTCAAGGGCTGCATTGAACACTTTAGTAAGGATTTTAGCCCACTAAAGGGGTGCCTCATGTAGAAATGAAAATAGAATGAATGATCATTTCTGGAATGCATTAGTTCCAAATGTAGTTTTTTTGTGGAAATATGGAATAGGGATTTTAGGAGTATAGCCAACTTAATGATAGTTGATCATACTAGTATAGTGCCATAGGTGATCTGATTTAAGTACAAGAGTATTGCGTTTGCCTGCTATATGATAATTTTATGGAGATTAATGGTACCACTAATGTATTTTTTACCTTCTTTATTTCTTACAGCAGCACCTAAGGGCAAGAAGAAGGGCACTGCACTGACTGGTCTGGCAGAAGCTGGGGAGGCCCTGAACCCCAGCGCACTGATGCTGTGCTTTGCTCATCCCAGGAGGTACTAATTATTATTATTATTATTATTATTATTATTATTACTATATCCCTAACTTTTATCTCTCCCCACTTTTATACTACTTTCAATTTTGCCTTGTTTACTTTTGTTAGACTGTCTCCCTTTTTTTCTAACTCCCTCATCCAAGTTTTGTTTAATTCCTGGTATCCCTGTATTATCTTTTTTCATTTTTTCATTGACCATTTTGTATTCCACTCCTACATTGCTCCTCAATGATTCCAATTCACTGTCAATCATAGGCTATAGCTCTGCCCCTCTACTACAGAAAGATTTTGGTTGGCTTGACTACTTGGCTTTTCTAACTTTCCAACAAAATGGCCAGAGTGATATTTTTGACAGATGATACTGCAGTGTTATACAAATTGTAACAATATATTGCTGTTGCATTTTATAGATTTCAACAATTAAGAATGGGAGGTGTACCTGGCATCTAAAAACTGTATACTGTTTTTCTTTTTTTTAGTCGCACCAACCAGTGGAGCTGGCTCAAGTTCTACCACTGCACGAAAAAATGGAGGCGGTAGAGAGGCAGCGCAAATGGTGGGCGATAGTAAGTGACATTGCTTGCTTACTGACAATTACTAATACTCACTAGCTACAAAGGTGTTGTCATGATCGGATTTATGAACCCCCCTCGCTTTACAGCTATAGAGGTGGTTGGGTTACTTATGGCCTCTTCTATCTGCAACTCAGCAAAAGCACAAATAAAGTATGCTAAAATGATGGCTATATGGAAACATGAAAGAACCAAATGTTAAAATAAATTGAAAGAGTGAAAGGAAAGGAAGCGTGAGTGGATAAAATGGGTGAGTATTGGTATTGGGTAAATGAATGGATGGGTGAAAGGATGATTGAAAGAAAGGGTGGATAGTGTGGGTACTGAATGGATTGATAAAGAATTGTGAATTTGGGTGAAAGACTGGATGAGAGAAAGTAAAGCTTAAATAATTGTGCCTATGGGTTTGTATAGGGGAAGAATGAAAGGACAATTGAATAATTGCTTGGAAAAATAAAGAAGGGAGGTCTTCTTCTGTAGAGAGATCAGTGATACCCCTCTATTCTTCTATAGCAAAAACTCTACATACCTGCCGAATGCATCTGCTTTACTCTGCAGTAGAGTGAGTCAAGTTTCTTTTCTTTCCTTGCTGCTCAGCGAATCAATTTGTTGGAAAGAATTTGTGAGGGTGGGTGAGTCCAGTAAGTAAAAAGAGACTAGTAAGTGCCCGTTTTGATTTCAAGTTTAGCTTTGAGGATACTCTGTGACAAACATGCCAAATACAATCTATATAGTCCATTCCTTTCCCTGTAGTGCAGTGCATCGTCCCCCCATCTACTTTTGGCAGACAAGATAAATATATCAGCATTTTATACATGACATGTGTGACATATTATTTATTTATCTGCTTATTTGGATGCAGAGTAGAAACTAAACTAAGTGAAAGGCATGTGGGGAAAAGCAGGACCATTGGAATTGAAGATACATTATTGTCAACTACAGCTGCCTGAGCTGCAGACAGTAGCAACGTACTTGAAGCACTAGCTAGCATGCCTCCAATTATTTGGCACAACAACTTTTACTCCATAGTGCATGATGCCTTAGTCATCATAATGAGAGGTATTTCATTTTTATTTTCCTCTAAATGCATCTGTTTAGTTACTAGAAAACCCTTTAAAAGAAAAAAATGAAATCATAGTTTTTTTTTAATCTGGTCTTATTCTGGCTTAATTCTTTGCTACCAGAGAGTCAGTGCTTTTTTATGTGAGGCATGTGTAGGTAAACAGATAAAATATTGACCCAGTGACTCTCCTAATCATAATCTCATTGAATTCCAACATCCCTAGGGGACTAGCAAAGTAATGGTACTGTGCACCCACTATCTATCATTTGAAAAAGTGCTTGTTCTGAGCATTGATTACCATTCATCTTTTTTATTCTTCTTTTTCTCAATTTAGCAACTCCTGCCTGATGACTACCACCAACCAGACAGGAGATAGTGGCCCATCTGTGGCCGCAGAGGATGGGGAACATTCGGGCAGAATATCAGCGTCTGGTGATCCTGGAGGAAGAAGAGGCCTAAACAGCTGCCTCGACCCAATACTCAGGACCCAGCACCCCAGCATTCCAGCCCCCAGCCAGTAAACAGCTGGCAGTCAGGGCTCACCAGAATTCTAGTTTTGAAATATGGACAGTTGAATGTACTCCACCCAGTTCTAAAAATTATGTTTTCTAAAACGAAAATTACACTGTATTGCCAAATTGGGTTGTGCATCTCCATTCTTCTTGGAATTTCCATCACTCTGGTGCCTATCTACTCCTGTCTGATAGGTAAGCTGGAGTCTTAAGCTTTCTAAGCTTTATTCATGCAGGACAGGACTAGGGAAAGGCCTGTGTATTGAAAAAAAAACAGTTGCTGTATTATAGAACAAGGGAAAAGGCCAAAAGAAAGCAAGTTAAGCTTCATGAGGAGTCAGTAGTGTACCAAGAAGACTCAGAGGCAGAGCAAGAAGGTAAGAAGAGTTTCACATTTGTGTTAGCAATGCAGCAAACTCATATTCAGCAGCATTTCTAATTCAATGCACCTCTCTCCAGTTCACAGAGCTGAGTGAGTACTATGCCTCAGAGTCTTTGCCATCGCCATTCTCTTTGAAGGCGATAATGTTCTCTTTCTTAGCTGTTGAAGTCTTCCCACCCTGAGTCCTTCCATCTTCTGCCTCCTAATTCAGAGTAGCTCTGTTGCAGTCCCAGACCGAGCAAGATAGAATTGTGAAGTGCAAAATAGAGAAACAGAATTGGACTATTTTGTGCGTAGATTTGTGCTTGGTAACTAAAGTGGCTCATTTTTTATGAGGAACCAGAAAAAAGGAGTAGGACCTGTAGGTACATTTCACTACTTTTGAAAGCCCAATCACTTTCAGGAAACAATTATCACCCATCAGACCCGCAAACATTGCAAATCATCAGAAACAAGTTTACCAATTTATTGAACTCCCTCCCTCACTTTCAGCCACCACATACATCAGTCATCACTCACAAATTCACAATCAGTCAATATATCACCACTCAATGGTGCAATAGTTACTTCGTAGTTACCTCTTCCAATCCAAACACATTAATTGAACAAAATACCTCCTCTTTGATGGTATCCCACATTGGAATTAGGCATTGGCGCTTGCAGTCTTTTAACAATGATCTTCTAAGGCCACCCTGTTAGGTGATGAAATAAAATAGAATAGAAAATGGCATGTGAGAGAGTTAGGCATCATCTTCAATGTCCCGAAAGGTCTGTGGCAGTTTCTTCACTGCACAAGGGTCCAACTCCCATTCTGGCTTATATGTGACTATAAACTCAATGGTGGGATAGCATAAATCCAACACTAACAAAATGTTGCACTTGCATATTTTTTTGCAAAGAAAGAGAAAAAGAATCTTAATGAGAAATAATTCAAATGTTCTGTGGTGGCACTGGTATACGCAATCCGGGAAGTAGAGTTCATTCTCAATCTCTGGTTGTTTTCTCAGAAGTTGGTCAGCTAACACTCTTGATTCAGACCAATGATCCTCCTCCTCTTCCTCTGGTGTTTCAGGAATGGTGTAATCAGATGGTATAAAATGCTGATTCATTTTGTTTGAAAATGGTCCTTCCCACTGTAACAAATGCACCAGCTGCACTGAACACATGTTCAGCAGACAAACTGGCTACAGGACAGTCCAGAAACATTATTGCCAGCCTGAGGAGCTTTGGCTATTGGGGCATCTTCCCAGACCAATACACCAATGGGTTTTGATCCACATACACCTCTTTAGGGTCACACCGACACTCCTGGAACGTCCTCTGAATGATAATTGGAGCTGACACCTGCTCAATTACTTTTTCCTTCCTCTCTGCACTTGACTTAAGACCTGCCACTTGAAATCAAGCCAATGCAGACGTTGGGTCTGATTCTTCTGTTGCTGTTGTCACCAGTTTTCTTGTTGGTGGGGTTTGTGGATGCGAGTCAAGACTGCCCTCTCTGGAAGTCAAAGGTGGCACCCAGAACTGTGGAGTGGGACTCTCTGTTCCAGCAGTTCTTCATCCAGTTCTCCTGCCTGCTCAACAATCCACCTCTTGTATAGTGAAACAACCCCTTTAGAAAAAGGAATAATAGTGGAAATATTTTTTTTGTAGTGTGGATCAAATAGGCTGGCACAGATGTACTCTTTGGACAAGATAATGTCATTTTGCAGCCTTGCATTACAAGTCAAGTAATAGCTTAAGTTATAAACCAAGGCATGCACGTCAGGGATTTCATTTGCACCCCTAAATGCAAACCTCTCAGACACCTTTGTTAGCTGCTCCTGTAGCAGATGCAGTAACGGAATAGCTTGGACCATTTTACTGTCCTCCTTGTTAATTACCAGTGTGAAAACCTCAAAAGGGAGCAGCATCTGTGTGAGGCATTTGACTTGGCCCCCTTATGTCTGCATCGATGGTTATAGCTTTCCCAACTACAGTACATCAGCTCCTCCTTGTAAGACATAGTCATTGATCTGTTTGTACTGCTGAAATAGACACTGCAACATATATTGGATGTGTTCCAACGTGTTGGCACCTCCTGTATCAGGGCTTTAACTGGTACTTTGTTCTCACACTGAATCATCTGCAACTGTTTCAGGCTTTAAAAGAATTGTTGAAATGAGTGCAGATGTGTCTGCAGGTGGTCAGTATGTTGCTGACTATGTCTTCTTTTTTAAGAAAGCCTTGCACAACCAGGTTGATGCAGTGCACCAAACACAGGATCCTGAAATAGCCACTGTCTGCCATGGCCTTGACTATGTTACTGCCATTGTCAGTAGCAACAAAACCAACTCTAAGACCTCTGGGTTGTAGCCATAAACCTTGCTATAAAATTCCTCCAAGATGGTTGTAGATGTGTGTGATTTCTCCATGTCAAAAATGGCTACTGTTGCATGCCACCGAACACTCTTAAAAATGTCTTCAGGACCAAGACCTGTAGATAGCTTTTGCTTTACTCCCAGAAAAGAGATCCAAGGTGCAGTGTTGCAATCAGTCACCTTATACCTGGTGCACATGTCTGTCATCTGGTGGAAAGTGTGGACAACAGTTTGCTGCAAAACTTGTCCAACCAATTGCAGCACATCATGAGGCAGCACTGGAACAGCAACTCTGGCAAAATAGGTCCTGCTTGGAGACTTTCACTTCGAGCAGAGGGCCACCACAAAATCTAAGAGTCCCACTCCTTCCACAAAGGAAAAGGGGAGGAGGTCCAGTGTTAACATTTTTGCCAGCTTCCCATTGCACAAACGTGCCATTGGGTAGTTGTGGTCATAGGGCCCCTCCTGCCTAAACATACCCCTAACTGTAGTCTGGATTTTCTTCTTTTGTGAGGTCACTGACACAGGCAACGTTTGGGATGTAGGTGGTAGTAGACTCATTGCATATCGTGGTGCAGTCATCATATGTTGTGGTATCGCAACCTGACCATGAGTCTTCCTGTGCCATTGTGAGGTCGCAGAGGTGGGTGATTCTGGTGCACTGCTGGAAACAGGGCTGCTTTACATGAGGATGTCACCCTCTTATTTCCCACCTTCCTCTATGATTTGACCAGTTCCAGGTGATGTTTCCTGGCTCTC
Organism: Pleurodeles waltl; assembly: GCF_031143425.1. NCBI lineage: Eukaryota > Metazoa > Chordata > Amphibia > Caudata > Salamandridae > Pleurodeles > Pleurodeles waltl. The sequence goes on along the minus strand of NC_090445.1, from coordinate 294,049,289 downwards.
CTCAACTTTACATCGGCAACCACATTGAGACATTTTTGAAGGTCCTCCTCCCAGCGGATTGTGTGATGTTTTCTCATATGGGTCGTCTGGCCTCCAGTACCATAATGTGAACCTGGCTTATATCGACCAACACTTGTGTGGCAAATGGAGCATATGGCAAAGTTCTCCTCCTATTTGCTAATCATAAAAAAGTCCCAAACTGAGGAGGAATACTTTCTTATCGGGCCATTGCCAATGTCTGAAGAAGAATTGGATATAGGTGGGTGTTCTGATTGCCTCTTTGCAGTGCCTACCTCTACTGAGGTACGGGTTGGTGCAGGTATCTACTGGGGCCTTACAAATATGGGAGCTGGCAGTGCTGCCTGTGCCACATCCCTCAGAGCATGTTGCATAGGAATTGCAGACTCTTCTGTGCCAGCTACCACAATGATAGCCTCATCTGCATTATCTTCTTCCTCATCATCCCCTTCCATAATTCTAAGGCTTTCTGGCTCTTATCTTTTCCCTTGCCTCTCCTTGTGTCTCCCGCACTCTACCGGGGTCCACTGCATTGTCCCTATCATCATCATCTGAGGTGGTGCTTGGAGAAGATGGTGAAGTAGTACCCTTCCTTTTTCTTGCTGGAGATCTGGCAGCCATTAATTCTAAAAGAAGAGGTTCTTGCTCAGCAGAAAGCCTGACCTCCTTTTCTGCTCCAAATTCCAGAATATCTCACTGAGGTCACTTTGATCTGCTTCCTGAAATGATTGGGTACTACTTTGTGAGAGGGACAAATCCAATTTAACATCACTGTTCATCGGCATCACCATGATTGTAGTGGCTGCCTCACTGATAGACATGTTCTTAGGTTGGGGTGGTGCTGTTGATGCGGGACTGCTGCTCCCAGCTTCCTCACCAGAGGCCAGTGTGCCAGGCACACATCTCCTTAAAAAGTTTGTGGTTTGCACGAAACTAGCAGAAAGCTGTTTCTTCTCACTGCCTACTTTCTTGGGAGCAACTTTCTTTGGGGCCATCTTAGGCTCTAGGTTGGCAGTGGCACTAAGCTGCACAAGCAAAATAATCCTTTAAATAACCTATGGTGGCAAGGTGGTCCAGGGGAAATGGAATAACTATTAACAAAAAGAATTATGCTGTTGATTTGTCTGCCGTGCTCTGTAGCCCAGTTGTCCTGGAGGAATTGGAACTACACCTAAAGAAACTGAATGTTGTAGTGCAGCTGTGAGTCTTTGGTGGATGGATGGATGGATGGATGGAAGAAAGGATAGGATAGATGTGTATGGACGGATCAAGGCAAAATACAGAATTAAATAAAAACTAAATAACAAATGATAACAAAATAGATAAAAATATAAAAATGGAAAACTAATTAAAAATATAAATTAAAAATCAAAGCAAAAAATTTAAAGTAAGAAAATAAACAATTAGAAACAATTAAACTAAAATATAAAAAATGGAACAAGAAATATACAAAATTTAATAAAAAATTTAAAAATGAAAACAAAAAAATAAAAATAGAATGTAAAAAACAAATTATCAATAATCAACAATGTTTGTATGTAAGCCGATGTCATAGACGAACTGGCTGCATTCACAAAATGACTGCCAGCCAGGAACATGGTCAAACAACAACAATAAGCAAGGAGGAGGCATGGAGAACAAAGAACCTATGCAAGCCTTTGGCAAGGGACACTGGCTGGATGGACAAATTGGATAACAGCCAGCCACATGGTCAAACAACGACAAAAAGGAGCAAGGAGGCATGGCAAAAAAAGGACACATGCAAACCTATGGCAAAGGGACACTGGCTTTATGCATAAAATGGCTGCCAGAAACATGCTCAGACAACAACAAGGAGCCAGGAGGAATGCAAACAAAGAGCACATACACAAAATAGCTTCCAGCCACATGGTCAAACAACAACAAGGAAAACAAAGAAGAACGCATGCAAGCCACAAGGAGACATGGAGTACAAAGATATGGAGTACAAAGAACAGGTGCAAGACTGTGGCAAGGGACACTGGCTCGATGGACAAAATGGCTGCCAGCCACATGGTCAAACAACAACAAGAAGCAAGGAGAACAAAGATTAACACATGCAAGCTTAAGGCAAAGGGACACTGGCTCAATGCACAACACGGCTGCCAGCCACATGGTCAAACAACATCCTCCTATGGCATCAAATATTATTATCCCACAATATATCAAGTTTTTGCAAAGAAATGAAATGCAAACAATAGCCTAAATTTCAAATTTAATCCAATTCTGTTCCTGCCCTAAATGAAGTTTTAAAAACATATACCACTGAAACATGTATTTCATGCACTGATGACTATTAGTACTGGGCCTACTAGCTAAATGGCCTTTTGGAAATCTAGGCCACATACTAGAATAATATTGAAAAAGGTACAAACATTTAGAAAAGGTACTGAGCTGTGCAACAATGTTCCTTAACAAAAGGTAAAAAATCAATGGAAAGCAAACAAAATAATAACGAGGCCCACACCTAAACTCCAGCCCACCCAAAACTATCAAATTCAATAGCAAATTAAAGCACAAAGAAGTACTGGTGCATGCCCAAGCAATCAAAAAATAACCCTTAGACAATAGTTTTTTAACTCACTTATGTGATTCAACAAAAACAAAGTCCTTATGCAAAAGTATATCCAGGAGACAAAAGAGAATGATCCTTCCACCTCGCAATCCAAGTGATTAGAGTTGTTTTTCTTCCCTGAATAGTATGGCTTTGGCCTCTGCCTAGCCACTATATAATCCATGTTGAACTCTCTCCATAGAGTAAATACTGTTTAAAGTACTCAGTTCTCTACAGATATCAACTTAATTTGTTAATGTAGGCTCGATATGTGTCAAGGGTTTGATACAGATAAAAAGTTGTTGATAGTAGATCATTTGTTTTGGAATTGGCATTCACTATTTTGACTTTCTCTGAACAGTTGTATACAAATTAGGTGCTAAGGAGGATTTCTCATACATCTGTGTTTGATTGTTAATGTGGTGTAAATTAGTTCAGTAGTTTCGAGCAATTGAGGGAGCAAAATATGTGTATATCTGAATGGTTGGGTTCAAACCCAATTGTAAAAAATAGAGAATTCTGATTTGCCTAGGGGGCTTTTGTTCCCGTGGGCAAATTTGCTCCTATTTGCTGCCCGCAACATGGAAAAAAATGTTGCTGGCAGCCATTTCAGTCCTCGGGAACTTAGTCCCCTGTCCTGACTGTCAAAACAAAAAAAATATAAGGGGGCAATGTAGGGATACACCAACCCCATAGGCCTTGTGGGCTGAGCCCCAGAGGAGTTCCCTAGGTCTAAAATTAAAAATGTTGTGTTCCCGCTGAACTCCTGGAGGATTGTGACTTAAAAAAAAAACATGATTTGGTTCTCAATTCAATATACATTGGTGGGTCAGGATCAGGGGTCTACAATAAAACATTTATGGAGAGGGGTGCATGAGTGGGCCCTTACTCAGTGAACCAGAAAAGGGCCGTGGGGACCCCAGGGACAAATGAACACTCAAGGGGAGTGGGGCATACAGCCCCCCTCTATGAGCCACTAATGGCCCCTGGGGACCTATCTTTTGGGACCGAATGTGCAAAAATAGTGGTGGGGATACATGACCTCTCTCCTCAAGCCTGTAAAGGCCCCAAGGAACCCTAATCACTGAGGCCAACTCATTTGCTGTGTCCTGGGGAGCCCACCCACTAGGGCACAGTATGCCTGCTCCGACATGACAGGAGCATTTATAAAGCTCCCGCTAGTTGGAAGCAGGCAGAGAAGGTATGTCTGCTCCCACTCAGCAGGGACGTTATACATGCTCCTGCCTGGTGGGAGCAGACTTTCACTTCCCTGCCCACCATTCAGATTTCTCCTGCTGGAGGAAGCAAACAAAAGCAGCTGCACCCACCAGGCAGGATCAATGCCAGCCCCTACAGCACCCAGCATTGGTGCATGTGGGGGCATGCCTGGGGCCCCGTGGACCACAAGGCTTTCCCTACGGTCCCCAATGTACTGTATTTTTTTCAGAAAGAAAATTAGTTATTAGTTGTGGATGATGTGAGTCCTATCTCAGTAACAAATCCCCGAATTTTGTAAAGTCAATCCAACAGTTTCAATAATTTAAACCTGGGCCCAACCCCTGATAGCGATGGCACAGAGTAAACAGGCCTAACTTGGAAAAGTGTGCAACACCAAAACAATTAAAATTCAAAACGCAACTAAATAAAACATGCCATCACCACTTTCTAAAAATTAGGAACATTTTAATCAGGAAAATGACACCCAAACAACATAAATCCAATAAGGGTGAGCCAGAGATACACACATTATTTTTGGAACAAAAACACCAACAAAAAGTAAAGCATCAACCAGACCACTGTTAGAGGTCAGATACACCAGGTGGATGATCCCGGATAAAACCTTTACCTTCTGACTTAGTCTGTTTTATGGAGGTCAAAATTCTCTAACAGGGCAAGCCTGAAGCAGTTTTCAACAAAGTTTTATGGAAATCGAAAACCTTGACCAGGAGGCAAGATATACCTTTTTAGGCTTTCTGGGGCAGTGCTTCTTAGTCACTTCCATGGCTCCCAAAACCTCTATGGTACCACTAAGCTGCCAGGGCACACTCCAACAGAGTTCACCAGCAGATTCAAGTTGTAACTGGTCTACTGGTCACTCCAGGAAAAGGGCTTCTTGGAGCTTGTTATATCCTTGTATGCATACTGGAGACCGACTGACTGACCCTAGCAGCCCTGGATACAAGGTCTCACAAATGACTAACATCAATTCCAGTTCTCTTCTATTCTGCCACTGATTCAGAAGTGTTCCTAGGACCTGGGATAAGGTACCACTTTTGTGCATTTCACTAGCCAGTGGGTGGGGGAGAATCCTGGACACTCAATGAGCAATGGGCAAAAAGTTCACAAAACCAAACCTTCTTCTTGGAAATTGAATTATTGGTAAGGGCAGGTAAGTACCTTCACTTAGCAATAGGCCACAGACCCCCCCAAGGTCCAGTCCAGGTCTCAATAAATTAATGCTGACTCAACCCTTGGTAGCTTGGCAACGAGCAGTTAGACTTAACTTAAGAGACTGGTGTATAAAGCATTTAATATCAAGAAAACAGTAAATAAGTAAAACCCAAAACACAATAAAAATTTCACACCAATTTATAAAAATAGATTATATTTTTATCTTTAAAATGACTCCAATAAAGGGAACCACAGATATGAATTTTTAAAGATTAAGGCCCTGATTATGAGTCTGGTGGTCCTAGGACTACCAGACACACGGTGGCGGTCGGACTGCCGACAAAGTGGCGGTCCAACAGCCACATTATGATCGTAGTGAAAGCACCAAGGTCCGACTGCCGGCACTGCCACCATTTTGGCAGCCAACATCCTGGCAGTGGGGTGGTTTTAATGCTCCTGGACATCACTGTAAGAAGCACTGCCCAGGGGATTATGACTCCCGTGTCTGGCAGATTTTGCATGATGGTTCCACCAGCTTGGCACAGTGGGGATGCCGGGTGCCCCATTTGGGTTCCTGCCCTTCCCATGCACTTGGCATGGGCAGTGCAGGAGCCCCATGGACAGCCCCATCGCTGCCTGAATTATAGGCAGTGAAAAGCGCAATGGGTGCTGTCGCACCCGACACACCACAATATTGTGGGTAGTTACCCACTGGGCCAGCCGGTGGAATGCCGGAGTGGTGGTTTTCTGACCCAAAGAGTTTGGAAGGCAGCCTCTGCCACCCACCAAAATCATAATGAGGGCCAAAATCTTTTCTAGAGCTTATTAATCAAAATGGTCATCCTGAACATCTGGTCTCACCCGACCGGGGAAAAGTCAAAAGTTGAGGCAGACCACGATGGAGCTCTGCTTGGCTACACTGAACGGGATGCCTTGGCCAAAGATTTACCTTCACACTTAAACACATTTTTGAAGCTTTCTCAGCGACCGGGACGAAGTCACAAGTTGAAGCCGACCTCGTTGGAGCCCTCTTGGGATTCACATCACTAGAGGCCTCGGTCAAGTGTGCTACGTTCAGACTTAGAAACTTTTTTGGGATGGAAATCTTCGCCAAGGACAAAGTCAAAAGTTAAAGCTGACCTCGATGAAGCTCACCTCAGATCACTGAGCAGGAAGCCTCGGTCAAACTTTTACCTACAGAAACTTTTCTAGAGCTTTCCTTCCCTGACATTGGATGACCCTCCTCAGCAAGCTGATCTCAGTACAAGGTCAGGAGGGGTTGCGAGTCCTTCACGTCTCTATATGTAGAAATTAGGATTTTCTTTAATTCCGTGATTGCATAGAATAAGGTTTTTTGACTTGCCTGTATGTTTGCCACTATTTGAGAAATCTTCACGACATTTTTGAAAAAGAAAGTTTCTTGTTGCACATGGGAAATTTAGGGGTGATACGTCAAGCTAGGGTTAAGGAAAAGGGTAGGTCAAAAAATGTGCATTTCCCATGTTAATTCCAAACGAGCTTTGAACATGACTGCAGCCCAAAGCTCCAGACAGAATGGCAAGACATTTGGCAGAAAGGGAGCTTTTGGGACACAGATTAATTTTTTTGTTATTTAGTGTAAATCTGTTCATTAGTTGTTAAGAAATTGAAGGAAAACCAAATTTGTATACCCTTGGGCCACGGATCTATCGCAACATTTTTGCAGTGACCATAGCGCATTTGTGAATATAAGCACCAACAGGAATGCTGTGATTGGCTTGCCACAAGATGAGCAGAAAGTTCCAGCCACCATTTTAGGTAACTGGTCACAGTCCCCGGGGCTCAAAAATAAAATGAAAAGTGGCATAAAGGGTCAGGTTGGATGTACCTGGCCCCCAGGGCTGTGATATAGGGGTCTTTGAGAGTGAAATTATGACCTTGTGATATTTTTGAATATGCTGGGACACTTAGCGCAGCCCCGTGTAACATTGCAATGACTTTACGAATAACATTGAAAACATTTTTTAAATAGAAATTCACAGATTCATTCATACACTAAATCATTCACTCACAGAAGCACTTAGACACTTATGCGCCCACTCATAAACCCACTCAGAGTCATACACCCACTTTCAGACTCACTCAGACACTCATGCACACATTCACAGACTCACACAGACCCTAGTGCACTCACCCGTAGCCCCACTCAGACATCACACATCCACACGCAGACCCACTCAGGCACCCACTCACAGACCCAATCAGACTTTCACACACTCACTCACAGACCTACTGAAACCCTCATGCACCCACTCACAGACTTGCACAGACACTGACACACACACAAAGAAACTGATGCACACATTCTTACACCCAGAGACCCTCACAGTTACTCTCACCTTCAGATACACTGTCTTACACCTATTCTCACACCCAGAGAGATAGACTGCGGCCAACTCCTGATGCGGATGGCCAAAGGGCCATGTGCAGATTAGGGAAATTTGCACCATTTCCAATTCCAATTAAAATTGAACGTTTGTAGATTATGAGATGTAGGTTTTTTTCAGCATAGTTATTGGTTACAGGTAACGCCCCACCAGGAAAAGCATCCTTGCTGCTCAGCCCGAACTTACCAATTGACCATTCACACCAACCAGGCTCTTCTCAACATTCCATGAGCTCACAGACACACTGGCTGAGAAACAGGGAACTAGTAACTAAAGAGAAAATGCAAAGCAACAATTCAAGACGCAACACATCTCCTCTCCTTGGAGAAAACAAATGATGGAAATAACACCTTTCTTTAACATAATGACAAATAAATGGTGATACACATTCAAACTGAACAAATTAGTAAATCCAAAGGACTAAATATTGAAATAAATTATAAACAGTCCTAAAAAAATCAGATACCGTAATAATCACATAATGCAATTCAATTACACTCACCCTCATCTGCCAACACTATAACAAGGAGGTGAAAAATATTCATCGACAACAACACCACACTCAACCCCTTTGGCAACACACTATAACAAGGGCTGCAAATACTCATTAACACAATACCACACATCTACTCAACACTAGGGTACACAACTCTGCAACACTACGATACTCAACTCTGCAAAGCAGCATTTGGGTACTTAACTCTGCAACACAACACTAGAGTACATTTCCCTGCAAGCACACTAGGGTACAATGGTCCTGCAACAAAACATTAGGGCACTCAACCCCACAAATTAACATTAGGGTACTCAACCCTGCAAAGCAACACTAGGGTACACAACCCTGCAATGCAACACTAGGGTACACAACCATGCAGCACTAGAATACACAGCCTTGCAACACAACATTAGGGTAAATGCTCTATTTGCAATAGTGTGGGTGAGAAGTTAGGCTCATCAGAGGGTAGTGCTAAGCATTCGTTGTACTCATGGAGGCATTAATGAGACACACACTCAAAGAATAAATCTGCTGAGACCAATTTAATATATATATATATATATATTTGTATATATGTTTCAAACCCAAGACCTTTGTAATTAGGTAAGTAGATGTGCAAGCATAAATATAGTTTAAAAAATCAATACAGTGCAATTTTTCAGTTCACCAATGTTAACCTAAGGGAGGAAAACAAAAATACAGTTTTGCAGGAAGTACACAACATACAAATCTAATCTTCAGGGTTTTAGGTCAACACAAGACAAGGTTCAAAGCAGTACCAATAGTGCAACCACAGCAGCACAGGGGCAGCCCGATGCAGAGGTCAAATTCGGAGTCGGGAGCCCAGTACTAACCAATGGAGACTGGGGATGAAAGAAGATGCGCTGCTCGTGGGTAAGTAAAGCAGTTCCAGAGGTCACTCTCCTGGGGTTGAGGTAAGCACAGGGTAGCACAAGGCAGCACCCAACTTACATCCTCAGAGGCACAGGGGCGGCAAGGTGCAGACTGCCAACACAGCATCGGGTGTCCAATGCAAATTAATGGGGGAGATCAGTTTTGGAAAAAGGCTACAGGCTCAGGCCAGGAGGCTCAACAAAGAAAAAAACAGCTGCCCAGGTAAGTTCTGATGCTAGGGGACGTAGGGACACTGACGGTCAAGCTACCCAAGGCCCAGGGGCTCCTGGTGCAAGGGTGTTTCTTTGGCATCAGGAACACCTTACTGGGAAGGTCAGAGTAAAGGGGAGGCTTGATGCTGCAAGCTATGAGGGATAGTCCAGCAGGGGTCAGCCCACAGTGGCTTCTGACTCAGAACTGCTGGCGAATCTTCACAGGATTAGTGGGCCACCTGTACTCGGGCCATGGGTGTCAGGTTCAGAGGTGGGTCCAGAGGGTGTTTTGCAGTTCCTCTGGGAAGAGTTCTTTGTATGTTAAATTTGGTTTTCTTTTGAACAGGTCCACTGTTCTTGGGAGATCTTGGCAAGCAGTCCTCCCAAAGCTTTAGAGGTTGCTGGGCTGCATGACAGGTCATCTTTCAGGTCGCCGAGTGTTGCGGACAGGTCAATAGGTCTGGGCCAAATCAGTTGGTGTTTGCAGTCTTTTCTGCTGGTGCAACTCTGTAGTGTCCAGCTCTTCTTAGGTCATCAGGAATCTTAGTTCTAGCATTCAGAGCTGCCATGTAAATACTGAATTTAGGGGTGTTACAGGGAGTGCAAGGTGGTAGTTAATGGGCTACTCACCTTTATGACCACTTCTGTTGGGAAGTGCGCATATACCTAGCCCTAGTGGCCTAATTCCTTCCAAACAAGATGGAAGAATTTAAAAAGTAGTGTCCACTTCAGCTCATCCACCTTAGGGGTGGGACTGGCATGAAGTGGGTAATCCTCCTAATTTAACTAATTTTCCCGCCAGTCCTGCTGCCAAAAGTCGAGTCAGTAACCGGGGGCAGCCTTCTTTACCATTTGGAGAGACCTGGGTTGCATTACTAAGGTGGCAAGGCCTTTGAAGCTCCCCACCCTAGAATGTCCACATGTACCTAAATGATTTCCCTGTTCACTTACTATGTCTGAGAATTGCCAAATACATAGCAGGGCCATATCTGCTCACACAGGTAATGTAATATAATGTACCCTACCTTTAGGGCTGAAAGGCCTGCTAGAGGGGTGAATTACATATATTGCATGCAGTGTAAAGGGGACAGGGCACACAGGATGTGTGCCATGTCTTGTTTTCATTTTAGTTCTGCACCAAGACATGCCACGTGTGAAGGAAACACTGTGTGCACTTAGTGAGAGGGTCCCTGCAGCCCCCAGGGGCCTTCCTTTAGTACCTAGTGCCCTAGGTACCAGGGGTATCATGTACTAGGGACTTAAGTGGTAGCTAAAGGTTTGTCAATTGGGAAAAATGACTGTGCTGTTTTGGGGGACTTTCAGTTGAAATTGCACCAGAAGCCAGGCAAAAAGTGGGGGAGTGAACACGTGAAAGATGCACTTTCCTACAACATGCAGCTGATCTAGACTTGCATTAAACAAGTATTATTTCATTGATCCCAGACGTGCCATTCACAGACCCTATTTGTAACAAGGAACATACTGATGATATTATATACATAAAGGGCAATACCTGGATGGCAAAGCAGTATTTACATATGCTTAGGGAGAACATTAAAACATGGCGGCAAGTAAAGAACAGCACACAGAGATAAACTGGCATGACATTATGAACATATTATAGATTGCATAGAAATATGTCTAGCAGTAACACTTAACGTCCCCAGTGAGCAACCTCTCACCAGAAACCTCTCTCCACTCTTTAAAATTTGGATGCTTATAGTTTCTCTGGATTACTTAGAACTTTTCCAATGTGTGCATCACCTTTACTGTGGAAAATGTGCACACAAGTTTCTACTCTACGATCGGGTAGCTTACACTGGATACTTGCAAGTAAGTTGAAAACAAACGCCAATTTTTTAAGTAAGAAATTCTTCACTGTTAAGTTTGCTGTTGATCAATGCTAATAGACACAAAGGCGGTCATTCTGACCCTGGCGGTCATTGACCGCCAGGGCCGGGGACCGCGGGAGCACCGCCAACAGGCTGGCGGTGCTCCCAAGGGCATTATGACCGCGGCGGTACAGCCGCGGTCAGAAACGGAAAACCGGCGGTCTCCCGCCGGTTTTCCGCTGCCCTGAGGAATCCTCCATGGCGGCGCAGCTTGCTGCGCCGCCATGGGGATTCCGAACCCCTCACCGCCATCCTGTTCTTGGCGGTCGTGACCGCCAGGAACAGGATGGCGGTGAGGGGTGTCCTGGGGCCCCTGGGGGCCAGTGGCATGGGCACTGCAGGGGCCCCGTAAGAGGGCCCCTAAAAGATTTTCAGTGTCTGCATTGCAGACACTGAAAATCACGACGGGTGCTACTGCACCCGTCGCACCCTTCCCACTCCGCCGGCTCCATTCGGAGCCGGCTTCCTCGTGGGAATGGGTTTCCCGCTGGGCTGGCGGGCGGCCTTCTGGCGGTCGCCCGCCAGCCCAGCGGGAAACACAGAATAACCGCAGCGGTCTTCTGACCGCGTAGCGGTATTCTGTTGGGGGAACTTTGGCGGGCGGCCTCCGCCGCCCGCCAAAGTTAGAATCACCCCCAAAGTCCCAAGGTGTGCCCTTCACCACATACTCCTTTCTCATGGAACAGTTACTAGACAGTAGCCGCTGCGGCAAACCTTGATGAACTGATGACAGGTGCTTTACTATAGTATTAATGGTACACCTTATAGGCCAGAGTATCCCATTGAAAACATCCCAATTGAGGTAGAAAGCTGCAGATGCATCGTCTTAGTTTCCAAAGTAAAGTGAGCTTGTCCTGCCAGAGCGGTGTGTGTCGCTTAACGCCGGTTGCTCCCAGATGCTGCATGACCTCTACTGCATGCTACATCGTGTGAGTATACCTTAAAGAGAAGCTGGGTTGTTACATGCAGTTCAAGCCTCAATGACATTTAGGCAAGTCCTCCATATTTCACTAGGACGCAGCTTAATTATACATGCCAGTTAATTGCATTTCTTGAAAAATAACCCTCACACAAAAACATGAGCTCTCTCTGTAATGGGGTTAAATCCTCCCAAAACACACCATCGCTGTGATGTTTTATTAAATGCTGGCCCCATGATGAATCAGTACTGGTTCATATTCACAACTTAAGCCAATAAAGCTGCACTTTAGTTCCTCAAGTGGCTGATGCTGGTTAACTTCACATCAGAAATGTAGCATTCTTTCGGAATCTGCCTAGACGGCTAAGTATTATTTACATATGCTGCATAGGTCTTGCTCCATTCCCTCACATCACTTAGTGGTGTAAAAATAATTTGCAGAGTTCATGTGTACAATGGTAAGATGGACACAATGGTAAGATGGAAAGAAAAGCTCATTAAATGCTGCATTGGACTACAAGTAACGTATGGCTCAATCATTTCACACACCTCTATAGGAATATGTAATAAAGTGTTTGTATATAGAAAGGACACATAGGGGGTCATTATGACCCTGGCTGTCACTAGACCACAAGGGTCACGGTGACGGTCAGACCGATGCGATCATGACGGTCCAACCACCACATTATGACCGTGGCTGAGCCTCCACGGTCCAACATGACACCACCAGGCTGCCACCAGTCTGCAACCTGGCAGTCCCAGCGGTTGTAATCCGCCAGGGCAGTGCTGCCCTGGGGATTACGAGTCCCCATCTGCCAGCCTGTCGGTGGTGGTAAAGTTTGCCATGGAAAGGCTGGCGGAATGGTGGACTTAGGGTGCCCCTGCACTGGCCATGTACTTGGCATGAGCAGTGCAGGGGCCCCCATGCACAGTCCCATTGCGCATGTTAGTTCCTGAATTACGGGCAGTGAAATGCACGATGGGTGCTGCTGCACCCGCTTCATCGCCACATTGCAACCGGCTCCATTAGTAGCCGGCTGCAATGTTAAGGCCCTGTTTCTGCCCGCCGGCTCGGTGGGGAAACAATAATAGGGCTGGTTGGGGTTCAGGACGCACAGCAGTATGGCATTGGTGGGCGGCCTCCACCATGTCATCACATAATGAGGGCCATAGATTCAATCAGCACTCATTCCAAGCATTATTATTCTTTCTCTGCACCTTATTTTGCTATGGCTCTTTTAACTCCACTCTGGAATTTTGATGTTTTCATTTTGTTACGCTATTTAGTGACTGCACAGTATATGTTGAGAGACAAGATGACCAGCTAAGGATTCCGAAGCTTCTTGTTAACGACTCAGTTTTGTTTCATTTTCCCACAATACCAAAAGCAATTTAGTTTCTATAAACCTGACTACTGTTGTTTTATACCAGGTTTCTAGATTTTACTGATGTGGTTTTATAGGATTTTACTATAAAATTTTACTGAATAAATGTTGAATCCATTTAAGACTATAAGTTATACGTCCACTATTTAAGGTGCAGGAAGCTTGCATTTCTAAATATTTGTTATAGTTTAACCTGTTAACTGCACTAATTTGTAAATATGCACCATAAAAAGGTGTCAAAAGGATGCCCTTGTAACAAAAATATGTCATTATTGCCTTGTTACCAGTACTTCCATGGTAGTGTCTGTGTTTTTTAAACCCATTGTCCTCTTCACGTAAGGACAAACTCCTCTTTGTCCTGGGGGTAGAGTGAAGGACTTTGCTGATGCCTTATTCTTTCGGGGCACCAGTAAATTCCCAAATGATGTAGAAGGTGCTCAATTTCAGTCCACATCAGTAATGTGCATATGAGGTCACTAATAATCTTACAAACATATAGGATTAGACTGGGACTGATTCCCCGGCTCCTCCTAGGTCCATTCAAGGATAAAGCTGGTAGTCAGGCTGCGGGAGCATCTACGTGCAACTGTTACAGCCCTCTGCACCTCCCTAGCTATACCACAGGCTCAAGCCACTTTTTTCTGTTGGTGGGAGGGGGCAAATGGACAAGAGGGCAGGAGATTCAGTGCCATCTCCTCCCACCACCCCTATCACTATAGAAGAAATAAACAAGGAGGTGGTGATTGGAAAGTGATAAAATAAAATTGTTTCCAGTCTCTTGGCTTTGAGATTTCTGGTTCCGTGTCAGACAGATCTTGCATCTCCCAAAGACAGGAATTGGAAGAGGAAGGATCCTGAGTCAGGATTGCACAATGCACCTGGCAAGGAGCCAGATGCGATTTGAATGTTTTTTTGCCCTAAGAAAAACATTCTTAGTGACTGGCTCCCTAATAGGGAATATAAACACATCTGCATACCATTGAGGAGCCAGGTGCTCTTTGACTTGCACCAGAGAACAGTACAGACATGTTTTATAATTTTTTTCTTGACCGCAGCATACATTCAAACTGCACATGGCTTCTCACTGGGATGCAAATGTGTGCATTATTTTTTTCTAGGTCTCAGATTAAAATCCAAACCATGCCTGGCTCTTCACTGGTGCACAGGTTCACCCAAACACATGTCAGTGAGGAGAGTGTAATGCTAACTGGATTTTTTCTTAGCCTCAAAAGAAATGACAACTATGTCAGGCTTATCATCAAATTGAATGCACATGCACAATCATCTGCATCTCAGTGAGGAGTCTGGGCACATTTGGGGGCATACTTAAAAGCCCCTAGCATCACTGGAGTTTCACTTTTAGTGAACACTCCAGTGGACCTCTACATTGCACCGCATTTACAAGGTGGCGTTAAGCCACTTTTTGTGTCTTAACACCAGCTTGTAAATGCAGCCCCTTCACACGCAGCACTTTGCGTGGAAGGGGCATGCAATGGTGTTGCTGTGGGCGTGCCACAGCAGCACCCATTGCAAATTGATTCTGCCCCAGGTTTACAAGTTTTCATAAACCTGAGACAGCGCCAAAACCTAACACCACCACAGGAGTGGCGTTAGCAGGGCGCAACAAGGAGAAATGCTTTAATTTCTCCTTTTTTTAGCACTTTTTCTGCAGCACACATAGAAAGAGCAAATCGCCATTAAAGGTTGTTTTTGTGCAGTAAACTGTTCCTTCCAGCGCAAAAACAATCTCCCCCTCAATGCAGCCTCCTTGCACAATGGTGCAAGGTTTGCTCCGTTGGCACAGAGCAGGAAATTCAGTGCAGGGGAAATACAGGAGGTGCACTGTGTTCCAATAAATACAGCACATATTTGCATTGTGAAAATGATGGTACATGACGCTGACAAATTTGGCGAAGTGACATGCACCATAATTTTCCCTTAAATCAGGCCCTTGGTATTTTTGCTTTCCCCTCAAAAAAATTCAAATAGCACCTGGGTCCTCGCTGAGGTCCAGACACACAGGTTTGAACAGCAGCAATTAGCCTGGACACTGTTTGGATTTTTTCCTACCCTCCAAAAAATAATGAACCATAGTTAAGAAACACAGATTTTCATGAGTTATGTTTATCTGTCGCTTTATGGCACCCTTCTAATTCACTGTTTTTGAATTTAAGATAGGACCTGGATCTATTTCCCACGACGAGGTTAATCATTTTCACAACTCGGCTCAGTGCCCCTGTCAGCAATTCCCTCTGAGTAGAGTATAGTGATGCCCTTTGCACAATGGCTTAGGTACTTGACCTGTGTTTATTCACTATACCAATTGCTGCTTTGTTGCATTGTAAAAACAGTAAACACCTTCAAAGAAGTCAGCCACAAGCAGTGATAATGTGAAGGAAAACACAGTATCTATTAGAACCAGATGGTGTTAATACAATTATTGGCAACATATATATCCTATATAGTTTCTAGACAATTTATATTCAATGGAATATTAAAATAAGTCTCTCAGTGTCAAACTTACTAGGAAGTGATGCAGCGCAGCACTGCACCAAAATTGGCAGTACCATGCAATGTCAGTTCTGAAACACAGGGATTTGTTGTATTTACAAAAATACTGTGCACCCCTGTGTTTTCCCTAGCGCTGGCACCAAATTCAGCTGCCAGCGCAGGCGTCTTTGCACCAAAATGCATGGGGTCTGTGTTGAAGGGAATGATTGTTTATGTGCAGTAAGTGACAAGAATGCATCACACATGGAAAAAGCAAACAGGAGGAGAAACACAAGTATTTCTCCTCATTGTGCCATGCTAAAGCCACCCCAAGAGGGATGTTAGTGGTTGGTGCTGCCACAGATTTACGAATTCTTGTAAATCTGGGGCAGTGTCGAAAGCAGTCGGTGAAGCGGTGGAACGCCCACAGCAACACTCATTGCACGCCACTCTGACGCAGAAATCTGTGTCGGACAGGCCCATATTTACAAGGCGGTATTAAGCCACAAAAAGTGGCTTAGCGCTGCATTGTAAATATTGTGCAGTGCACCGCGCCACTGGAGCATCACAAAAATAGATGCTCTGGTGGCACCAGGGGCATTTAAATGTGCCCCTCAGTCCTTTGCTCAAAGGAATACTCTTTTTTCTTCTTTAATGGAAGTCTCTTTTACTTGGAGGTCTGACAGTATTGATTAGAGGCACTATGGAAAAGAGAACTCATCATTCCCCAGGTACTGCTTGCCACAACTATTAAATGATCCCTCTTGCTGATGTTACTTCTTTACCCCCGGTAGCACTTGGTTTTGGAGAGTAAAGAGACGTGTCAGCCGTCAGGTGCTGTCTGCCATATTCACACTTAAAAACTGAAAGAACCCCCTCAAAATCTTGAGAGCTGTTAACAATAGCCCTCTTACTTCTGAAAGGTTGTTTATCATTGGTTAGCTTGTACTGGAAACTGACACCCCTCCTCATGCACTATTCCACAGAGTCATAATGGCTGAGACAGCTTCCCACCCTCGATAGTAATGGCAGATGTATTGGTGAGGCAGAATATGTAGCTGTAGCCAGTTTCCTCTTTACATCCACTCATCTGAAAAACCTGGCATCCCTTGGCTTCTTAAACGTCATCCACTTCCATGCTCCAGCAGGCAGGTAGCTCCTTGCGCCGCCACCACTTTTTTTTGCTCCAAACCCCTGCCACTGCGTCCCCGCTGCCTTTCCCACCTCCCCCACCTCTTCTCCTTCGCCTTTTTCTATTTCCCGCCACTGCTGCGTCCCCGGGGCCCCTCCCTCCAACTCTTCTCTTTCGCCTTTTTCTATTTCCCACTGCCGCTGCGTCCCCGCGGCCCCTCCACCTCCCCCACCTCTTCTCCTTCACATTATTTTTCTTTTTCCCGCCGCCGCTGATCCCTGCAGCCCCAGCCTTCCCATTCGTCCAGCCCTCCCTCCTCACAGCTGCCTCTCCCTCCCACCTCCCCATTTATGGCAGCCGCGGCGCGGACAAAGGCGCGCCAAAGGCAAGCCTGTCTGCGCCCGTCCGCGCCTGACCAGCGCCACTCCCCCTGGCCCGCAAGGCCCCCACACCTCCCCACATCACTATACTGCTAGCGATCTCCAGGACGCCCCTCCACCTGCTTCCTATCCTCCCCAAAGAACACCAAGGGACCTTTCTCCTGTCAAGCCTGCCGCTTCACCTGCACCCTAAAGCACCACTTCAGACCTGCTGACAACCACCTCAGCTGCCTCCTACTCAACAACCGCTCCATCCACAAACACGCAGTTGAACTCTGGGACCTACTGACCTCGACCTCACCAGACATCGCCTTCCTAACCGAAACCTGGACACACTCGGCCTCTGAACCCGACATAGCCATAGCCATCCCTGAAGGCTACAAAATCACCAGAAGAGACTGCACCAACAAACCAGGAGGAGGAATCGCCATAGTCCACACAAGCTCCATCAGAGTCTCAACCAGCACCCATGACACCCTCAACCTCGCCGAGCACTTCCACTTCAGAATCCACATCAACGCCAACACCACCCTCAAAGGAACTCTGATCTATAGACCCCCATGCCACTGCTCTCATTTCTGCGAAGCCATCGCCGACATCGTCAGCACCAACGCCCTCGACTCCACAGAGTACATCTTCCTAGAAAACAAAACGAAGACAACACCACCAACCTGCTGGACAACCTCGCCAACCTCGTCCTCAGACAACCTATAAGCTCACCCACACACTCGACCCCGTCTTCTCAGCCAGCAACCACATCTATATCAGCCACGCCACTGAACTCAGCTGGACAGACCAGCGATGCATCCACTTCTCCTACCAGAAGCCAGTCACCCACCACCACCGCACACAACCCCCCGATGCAGCTGGAGCAAAATATCAATGGATCACCTGATTTCCACACTTGCCTAGGTCCCACCCCCGAGACCACAGACCCCAACACAGCCGCCACCAACCTGAACCGCTGGATAGAGGACTGCACCAACACACTCGCACTGCTAAAAAAAAAAAAAAAAACCTCCACAGTATCAAGGCCAGATGGTTCACCCCAGACCTACAGGAATCCAAACGGCTATGCCGCAGAATGGAAAAAACCTGGCACCATGAACCTACAACTCCAACCACATCGCATTCAAGGATGCCATAAGCAAACATCACCAACTGATCCGCACCACCAAAAGGACCCACTTCAAAAAAACGCATTGACACCAGTGCTCACAACAGTAAAAAGCATCATCAAAGAGCTCTCCGCTCCCAAGACTTGCTCCAACGAACCCCCACCATCACAGGAGTTCTGCAACAAACTTGCAACCCACTTCCGTCGAAAGATAGAAGAAATCCACAACAGCTTCAACCCTCAGACCCACCAGCTGACTACAAACACCCACGGACCCAATCCCCCAAGCGACACCCACCTCCTCCACACCTGGACCCCCGTCAACAAAGAAGACACTGCCAACACCATGGCCTCCATCCACTCCAGATCACCATCAGACCCCTGCCCACACCATATCTTCAATAATGCAAATATCATCATCGCTCCCCACCTCTGCAACACCATCAACAGCTCCTTCAAGTCAGCCACCTTCCCAGAAAGCTGAAGTCAACGCCCTGCTGAAAAAACCCAAGGCAGACCCAGATGATCCGAAGAACTACCGACCAATCTCCCTCCTCCCGTTTCCAGCCAAAGTAATCGGAAAAATCATGAACAGCCAACTATCCCAATAGCTGGGACAGCAAGGCACTTGACACCTCCCAATCCAGATTCCGCAAACACCACAGCACAGAGACCGCACTTATCGCTGCCACAGACAACATCAGGACCATGCTCGACGAAGGAGAAACAGCAGCACTCATCCTCCTGGACCTCTCCGCAGCCTTCGACACGGTTTGCCATCACATGCTCCGCACTCGCCTCCATAACGCCAGAATCCGCGACAAAGCACTCAACTGGACCTCATCATTTCTCTCAGGCAGAACCCAGAGAGTCCGCCTTCCACCATATCAGAAGCCTCCAGTATCATCTGCGGTGTCCCCCATGGCTCATCTCTCAGCCCCACGCTCTTCAACGTGTACATGGCCCCACTCGCCAACATCGCGCGAACACATCACATCAAGATAATTTCCTACGCAGACGACACTCAGCTAATCCTCTCCCTCACAAAAGACCCTACAACTGCAAAAAACAACTTCCACAACGGACTCCAAGCCATCGCCAGCTGGATGGAAGGAAGCCCGCTCAAATTAAACACAGACAAGACAGAGATCCTCATCTTCAGAGCCAACCAATAGCATGGAACGACTCTTGGTGGCCCACCTACCTAGGATCCGCACCAACTCCTGTAGGAGGCTGGACTGGCTTGTAGTGAGTACCAAGGGGTACTTACACCTTGCACCAGGCCCAGTTATCCCTTATTAGTGTATAGGGTGTCTAGCAGCATAGGCTGATAGATAATGGTAGCTTAGCAGAGCAGCTTAGGCTGAACTAGGAGACGAGTGAAGCTCCTACAGTACCACTTAGTGTCGTATGCACAATATCATAAGAAAACACAATACACAGATATACAAAAAATAAAGGTACTTTATTTTTATGACAATATGCCAAAAGTATCTCAGTGAGTACCCTCAGTATGAGGATAGCAAATATACACAAGATATATGTACACAATACCAAAATATGCAGTAATAGTATTAGAAAACAGTGCAAACAATGTATAGTTACAATAGGATGCAATGGAGACACATAGGGATAGGGGCAACACAAACCATATACTCCAAAAGTGGAATGCGAACCACGAATGGACCCCAAACCTATGTGACCTTGTAGATGGTCGCTGGGACTATTAGAAAATAGTAAGGGTTAGAAAAATAGCCCACCCCAAGACCCTGAAAAGTGAGTGCAAAGTGCACTAAAGTTCCCCAAAGGACATAGAAGTCGTGATAGGGGAATTCTGCAGGAAAGACACAAACCAACAATGCAACAACAATGGATTTCCAGTCGAGGGTACCTGTGGAACAAGGGGACCAAGTCCAAAAAAACAAGCAAGTCGGAGATGGGCAGATGCACAGGAAATGCCAGCTGTGGGTGCAAAGATGCTGCTACTGGACAGTAGAAGCGTAGGTTTCTGCAAGAACGACAAGGGCTAGAGACTTCCCCTTTGGAGGACGGATCCCACACGCTGTGGAGAGTCATGCAGAAGTGTTTTCCCGCCAAAAGACCGCCAACAAGCCTTGCTAGCTGCAAATCGTGCGGTTAGTATTTTTGGATGCTGCTGTGGCCCAGGAGGGACCAGGATGTCGCCAATTGCGTCAGGGGACAAAGGGGGCGTCGAGCAAGGCAAGGAGCCCTCTCAGCAGCAGGCAGCACCCGCAGAAGTGCCAGAAACAGGCACTACAAGGATGCGTGAAATGGTGCTCACCCAAAGTCGCACAAAGGAGTCCCACGTCGCCAGAGAACAACTTAGGAGGTCGTGCAATGCAGGTTAGAGTGCTGTGGACCCAGGCTGGACGGTGCACAAAGAATTTCCACCGGAAGTGCACGGAGGCCGGAGTAGCTGCAAAAGTCGCGGTTCCCAGCAATGCAGTCTGGCGTGGGGAGGCAAGGACTTACCTCCACCAAACTTGGACTGAAGAGTCACTGGACTGTGGGAGTCACTTGGACAGAGTTGCTGGATTCAAGGGACCTCGCTCGTCGTGCTGAGAGGAGACCCAAGGTACCGGTGATGCAGTTCTTTGGTGCCTGCGGTTGCAGGGGGACGATTCCGTCAACCCACAGGAGATTTCTTTGGAGCTTCTAGTGCAGAGAGGAGGTAGACTACCCCCACAGCATGCACCACCAATAAAACAGTCGAGAAGGCGGCAGGATCAGCGTTACAGAGTTGCAGTAGTCGTCTTCGCTACTATGTTGCAGTTTTGCAGGCTTGCAGCACGGTCAGCAGTTGATTCCTTGGCAGAAGGTGAAGAGAGAGATGCAGAGGAACTCGGATGAGCTCTTGCATTTGTTATCTAAGGAATCCCAAGAGACAGAGACCCTAAATAGCCAGAAAAGAGGGTTTGGCTACCTAGGAGAGAGGATAGGCTAGCAACACCTGAAGAAGCCTATCAGAAGGAGTCTCTGACGTCACCTGATGGCACTGGCCACTCAGAGCAGTCCAGTGTGCCAGCAGCACCTCTGTTTCCAAGATGGCAGAGGTCTGGAGCACACTGGAGGAGCTCTGGGCACCTCCCAGGGGAGGTACAGGTCAGGGGAGTGGTCACTTCCCTTCCCTTTCTCCAGTTTCGCGCCAGAGCAGTGCTAAGGGGTCCCTGAACCGGTGTAGACTGGCTTATGCAGAAATGGGCACCATGTGTGCCCATGAAAGCATTTCCAGAGGCTGGGGAGGCTACTCCTCCCCTGCCTTCACACCATTTTCCAAAGGGAGAGGGTGTAACACCCTCTCTCAGAGGAAGTCCTTTGTTCTGCCATCCTGGGCCAGGCCTGGCTGGACCCCAGGAGGGCAGATGCCTGTCTGAGGGGTTGGCAGCAGCAGCAGCTGCAGTGAAACCCCGGGAAAGGCAGTTTGGCAGTACCAGGGTCTGTGCTACAGACCACTGGGATGATGGGATTGTGCCAACTATGCCAGGATGGCATAGAGGGGGCAATTCCATGATCATAGACATAATACATGGCCATATTCGGAGTTGCCATTGTGAAGCTACATATAGGTAGTGACCTATATGTAGTGCACTCGTGTAATGGTGTCCCCGCACTCACAAAGTCCGGGGAAGTGGCCCTGAACAATGTGGGGGCACCTTGGCTAGTGCCAGGGTGCCCTCACACTAAGTAACTTAGCACCCAACCTTTACCAGGTAAAGGTTAGACATATAGGTGACTTATAAGTTACTTAAGTGGAGTGTAAAATGGCTGTGAAATAACGTGGACGTTATTTCACTCAGGCTGCAGTGGCAGGCCTGTGTAAGAATTGTCAGAGCTCCCTATGGGTGGCAAAAGAAATGCTGCAGCCCATAGGGATCTCCTGGAACCCCAATACCCTGGGTACCTCAGTACCATATACTAGGGATTTATAAGGGTGTTCCAGTAAGCCAATGTAAATTGGTAAAATTGGTCACTAGCCTGTTAGTGACAATTTGAAAGAAATGAGAGAGCATAACCACTGAGGTTCTGATTAGCAGAGCCTCAGTGAGACAGTTAGTCATAACACAGGTAACACATTCAGGCACACTTATGAGCACTGGGGCCCTGACTAGCAGGGTCCCAGTGACACATACAACTAAAACAACATATATACAGTGAAAAATGGGGGTGACATGCCAGGCAAGATGGTACTTTCCTACACCTCCCACCACCCACGCACGCAACCTGGGATTCATCCTGGATTCCACATTCAGCATGACTCAGCAGGTCAACTCCATCTCCTCTTCTTGCTACAACACCCTCCGCACGCTCCGAAAAATCTTCAAGTGGATTGCCGTCGAAACCAGGAAAACTGTCACCCATGCCCCGGTCAGCAGCCGATTGGACTACGGAAACGCTGGAACCATAGAAACCTCTATGCAGGAACAATAACCGAACTCCAAACAAAGCTGCAAAGAATCCAGAACGCATCCGCCAGACTCATTCTGGACATCCCACGCCACCACCACATCACCCCCCACCTCAGAGACTTACACTGGCTACCAATACCAAAGAGGATCACCTTCAAACTCCTCCTCTATGCACACAAGGCCCTCCACAACACAGGCCCAACCTACCTCAACGAAACACTCACCTTCCACACCCCCATCTGCAACCTTCGCTCTGCCAGCCTCGCCCTCGCCTCCGTTCCCCGCATCTGCCGCACCACTGCCGGAGGAAGATCCTTCTCCCACCTGGCTGCCAAGACCTGGAACTCCCTACCGCTCCACCTTTGCCAGACCCAAGACCTCTTAACTTTCAGGAAAAACCTAAAGACATGGCTATACGACCAGTAGCTTCCCCCCCCCCAGCACTTTGAGACTCTAACGGGTGATTAGTGTGCTTCATAAATCTTATGATTGATTGGTTGATTGAGTATGTAGCCACCACACCTCTTTTTTCCTTGTAGTACTGAGCAATCTAACTTCTCAGTGAGTGACTATTTATCCAAGCCTCCTGTCTGGCTTTTGGGCATTCTAGGCATGACTGGGGTCTACAGTGGGGGACCCTGAAAAGAGGTGCAGACAAATGAGTTTACAATCTGCAGGACAAGCAATTCATCACAGTTATACTACAGCCTGGGCTGAGTAATTGACAGTCAGTAGATATTCTGAAATCCTGCACATGCTTGTGACAACACCCATACATCTTAGTTATCACTGCTGGTCCTTTGAGGACCTTGCAGATTCAATTTATGAGGATCGAAATTCACAAATTCAGGATAAGTGGAATGTTGGGATCATGAAGGATATTTCTGCTTTTATAGGTTCAAAGAAGATAGAGATGGAAAACAGTGACTGTCAATTGGATGGTCATGCAAAATGCATGGGATAATAACAAACTCGTAAGCTTATTAGTATTCAAACACATTTTTAAAGTCATACCAAACACAGGAACACTCATACGTTTACTCCCAAAATAGGCTAAAGAAAATGTGTTTCCAAGGTTGGAATGGGGAGAGAATCCTACCAGATACCTGCTTCAGGCCGGTCGATCCCCAGCACCGTGTGCCGGTGCTGCAGCTGCTTAAAGGTCCCTTTTGTTTCTTTGCTTTTTTCGGCCCGCCCCCTTGAATTTTACTTCTTCCTGCCGCTGCGTCCCTGCGGCCCCGCCCCCTTGAATTTCACTTCTTCTCGCCGCTGCGTCCCTGTGGCCCCGCCCCCAGCTCGCCCATTCGCTGTCTCTCCCTCCTCCCTGCTGCCCCTCCCTCCCACCTCCCCTTATATGGCAGCCGATGTGCGGATGCGCGCCGAAGGCGTGCCTAAGCCAAGCCTGTATGCGCCCGTCCATGCCCAGAACGCGGCCAGCGCCAGGACCCCTGGTCCCCAAGACCAGCACAGCCAGCAACGCCATTACACTGCCAGCACCCTCCACGCACTCAACACCGGAGGAGCACACGCCTGCTTCCTGGCCTCCCCGAAGCACACCCAGGGACCCTTCACCTGCAGGAACTGCTGCCTCACCAGCCTCCAAATCGCCAAACCTCCTGCCGAGCCTGACCGCCACTATCTCTGATGCATCCTACTTAAAACCCGCTCCGCACGCCAACACGCCGTCAAACTCTGGGACCTGCTCTACACCTCCACCCCGGACTTCGCCTTCCTGACGGAGACTTGGATGAACGCCTCCTTGGCCCCAGACATTGCCATAGCCATTCCGGATGGCTACAAGATCACCCGCAGGGATCGCACCAACGGAGGCAGAGGCGGAATTGCCATCATTTACAAGAACACCATCAGGGTCATGACCTGTACCGACGACACCCTCAGCGCCGCCGAACACCTGCACTTCCAGATCCACACCAACCCAACACCACCCTCAGAGGAACCCTCATCTACAGACCCCCCGGACCACGTCCTGAGTTCTGCGACTCCATCGCCGTGCTTGTCAGCAGGCACGCCCAAGCCTCTGCTGACTCCGTCGTCCTCAGTGACCTGAACTTTCACCTGGAGAATAACAACAACCCCAACACCACCACCCTAATCGACAACCTCACCACCCTCAGACTCAGACAACTCGTCACTACACCAACACACTCCGCTGGCCACACACTGGACACCGTCTTCTCCGCTAGCCCCCACGTCACCGTCAGCCACCCCACCGAACTCCCATGGACTGACCACCGCTGCATCCATTTCACCTTCCAGAAACCCACCATGCACCACCGCACCCAACAGATCCCGCGCCGCAACTGGAGCAAAATCAGCCGAGTCCAGCTGAACACCAGCCTCGCCCAAAAACCACCCACCAAACCCACCAATCCCAACCTCGCAGCCTTCAACCTCTGGCGCTGGATCAACAATCAACAACTGTGCCAACACTCTTGCCCGGCTCAATAAACCTTCCAACAGAGATGCCAACAAGAGAGCCAGCTGATTCACCTCGGACCTTCAAGCCTCCAAGCAAACCTGTCGGAAACTGGAGAGAAAGTGGCTCCTCAAACAGACACCAGACAGCCCTTGCCCCCTTCAAGAACGCCATCCGCAATCACCATCACCTCATCAGATCTGCCAAAAAAACCTCCTTCAAAGACCGCCTGGACAACAACGCACACAACAGCAGGGAGCTCTTCAACATCGTGAATGAAATCTCCAACTCCAGCTCCAGCACAAACGACATCCCACCTTCACAAGACCTGTGCAACTCCCTCGCCACCTTCTTCCACCACAAGATCAGAGACATCCATGACAGCTTCAACAGCCAGACCACCCCGCCAATCACCGACCCCTCAGACTCTCCACCCACTTTTAACTACAACCCCCTGCTCGTCTGGCCCAACGTGAACGAAGACGACACAGTCATAACCATGGGCACCATCCACTCTGGATCGCCGTCAGACCCATGGCCGACCCCACATCTTTAACAAAGCAAGCGCCACCATCGCACCCCACCTCCGCAAAGTCATCAACATCTCCTTCGAGACCGCGACCTACCCCAAGAGCTGGAAGCATGCTGAGATCAAACCCCTACTCAAGAAACCCATGGCGGACCCGAGAGACCTGAAGAACTTCTGCCCCATCTCCCTGCTCCCATTCCCGGCCAAAGTAATCAAGAAGATCGTCAACAGACAACTGACCCACTACTTCGAAGAAAACAATATCAAGGACCGATCCCAGTCATGGTTCCGCAACAACCACAGTACTGAAACCGCCCTCATCGCCGCCACCAACGACATCAGGGCTCTGCTTGACAACGGCGAAACCGCGGCCCTCATCCTCCTGGACCTCTCAGCCGCCTTCAACACCGTCTGCCACTGCATCCTATGCACACGCCTCCACAATGCTCTGGAGTGGACCACCTCTTTCCTCTCCGGCAGAACTCAGAGCGTCTGCCTCCCCCTTTCTGCTCCGAAGCCTCCAAGATCATCTGCAGCGTTCCCCAAGGTTCGGCCCTCAGCCCTACACTTTTCAACGTCTACATGGCCCTGCTCGCCTGCGTCGCCAGGCTGCACAACCTAAACATCATCTCCTACGCCGATGACACCCAACTGATCCTGTCACCCCCACCAAGGACCCCCTCACCGCCAAATACAACATCCACAAAGGAATGAAGGCCGTCGCCGAATGGATGAGGAACAGCAAACTGAAGTTGAACTCAGATAAGACAGAGGTCCTCATCTTTGGCGCCAACCCCTCAGCCTGGGACGACTCCTGGTGGGCGACCGCTCTGGGAGCAGCCCCAACACCCACCCACCACGCATGCAACCTGGGCATCATCCTCAACTCAACACTCTCCATGACCAAGCAAGTCAGCGCCGCCTCCTCGTCCTGCTTCAACACCCTCCGCATGCTCCGCAAGATTTACAGATGGATCACCACAGATACAAGAAGAACAGTCACCCAAGCCCTCGTCAGCAGCCAACACCATGGCCTCTATCCGCTCCAGATCACCATCAGACCCCTGCCCACAACATATCTTCAATAATGCAAATATCATCATCGCTCCCCACCTCTGCAACACCATCAACAGCTCCTTCAAGTCAGCCACCTTCCCAGAAAGCTGGAAGCATGCAGAAGTTAACACCCTGCTGAAAAAACCCAAGGCAGACCCAGACGACCAAAAGAACTACCGACCAATCTCCCTCCTCCCGTTCCCAGACAAAGTAATCGAAAAAATCATGAACATCCAACTATCCCAATAGCTGGGACAGCAAGGCACTCAACACCTCCCAATCCAGATTCCGCAAACACCACAGCACCGAGACCGCACTTATCGCTGCCACAGACGACATCAGGGTCATGCTCGACAAAGGAGAAACAGCAGCACTCATCCTCCTGGACCTCTCCGCAGCCTTTGGCACGGTTTGCCATCACACGCTCCGCACACACCTCCATAACGCCAGAATCCGCGACAAAGCACTCAACTGGACCTCATCATTTCTCTCAGGCAGAACCCAGAGAGTCCGCCTTCCACCATATCAGAAGCCTCCAGTATCATCTGCGGCGTCCCCCAAGGCTCATCTCTCAGCCCCACGCTCTTCAATGTGTACATGGCCCCACTCGCCAACATCGCACGAACACATCACATCAAGATAATTTCCTGCGCAGATGACACTCAGCTGATCCTCTCCCTCACAAAAGACCCAACAACTGCAAAAAACAACTTCCACAACGGACTCCAAGCCATCGCCAGCTGGATGGAAGCAAGCCGCCTCAAATTAAACACAGACAAGACAGAGATCCTCATCTTCAGAGCCAACCAATCAGCATGGAACGACTCTTGGTGGCCTACCTACCTAAGATCCGCACCACCTCCCACCTCCCACGCATGCAACCTGGCATTCATCCTGTATTCCACATTCAGCATGACTCAGCAGGTCAACGCCATCTCCTCTTCTTGCTACAACACCCTCCGCATGCTCCGAAAAATCTTCAAGTGGATTGCCGTCGAAACCAGGAAAACTGTCACCCACACCCTGGTCAGTAGCCTATTGGACTATGGAAATGCCCTCTATGCAGGACCAATAAGATAAAACTCCAAACAAAGCTGCAAAGAATCTAGAACGCATCCGCCAGACTCATTCTGGACATCCCACGCCGCCACCACATCACCCCCCACCTCAGAGACTTACACTGGCTACCAATACCAAAGAGGATCACCTTCAAATTTCTCCTCTATGCACACACGGCCCTCCACAACACAGGCCCAACCTACCTCAACGAAAGACTCACCTTCCACACCCCCACCTGCAACCTTCGCTCCGCCAGCCTCGCCCTCTCCTCCGTTCCCTGCATCCGCCACACCGCTGCAGGAGGAACATCCTTCTCCCACCTGGCTGCCAAGACCTGGAACTCCCTACGGCTCCACCTTTGCCAGACCCAAGACCTCTTAACTTTCAGGAAAAACCTAAAGACATGGCTATACGTCCAATAGCTTCCCCCCCCAGCACCTTGAGAACCTAACCGGTGATTAGTGTGCTTTATAAATCTTATGATTGATTGGTTGATTCTGTATGTAGCCACCACACTTCTTTTTTCCTTGTAGTACTGAACAATCTAACTTCTCAGTGAGTGACTATTTATCCAAGCCTCCTGTCTGGCTTTTGGGCATTCTAGGCATGACTGGTGCCTACAGTGGGGGACCCTGAAAAGAGGTGCAGACAAATGAGTTTACAATCTGCAGGACAGGCAATTCATCACAGTTATACTACAGCCTCGGCTGAGTAATTGACAGTCAGTAGATATTCTGAAATCCTGCACATGCTCGTAACAACACCCATATATCTTAGTTATCACTGCTGGTCCTTTGAGGACCTTGCAGATTCAATTTATGAGGATCGAAATTCACAAATTCAGGATAAGTGGAATGTTGGGATCATGAAGGATATTTCTGCTTTGATAGGTACAAAGAAGATAGAGATGGAATACAGTGACTTTCAATTGGATGGTCAAACAAAATGCATGGGATAATAACAAACTCGTAAGCTTATTAGTATTCAAACACATTTTTAAAGTCATACCAAACACAGGAGCACTCATCCGTTTACTCCCACAATAGGCTAAAGAAAATGTGTTTCCAAAGTTGGAATGGGGAGAGAATCCTTCCAGATACCTGCTTCAGGCAGGTCGCTCCCCTGCACTGTGTGCCGGTGCTGTCGCTGCCTAAAGGTCCCTTTTTTTTCTTTGCTTTTTTCGGCCCGCCCCCTTCAATTTCACTTCTTCCCGCCGCTGCGTCCCTGCGGCCTCTCCCCCTTGAATTTCACTTCTTCTCGCCGATGCGTCCCTGCGGCCCCGCCCCCCAGCTCGCCCATTTGCTGTCTCTCCCTCCTCCCAGCTGCCCCTCCCTACCACATTCCCTTATATGACAGCCGATGTGCGGATGCGCGCCGAAGATGTGCCTAAGCCAAGCCTGTATGCGTCCGTCCGCGCCCAGACCACGGCCAGCGCCAGGACCCCTGGTCCCCAAGACCAGCACGTCCAGCAACACCATAACACCGCCAGCACCCTCCGCGCACTCAACACCGACGAGCACACGCCTGCTTCCTGGCCTCCCCGAAGCCCACCCAGGGACCCTTCACCTGCAGGAACTGCAGCCTCACCAGCCTCCAAATCTCCAAATCTCCTGCCGAGCCTGACCGCCACTATCTCCGATGCATCCTACTTAAAACCCGCTCCGCACGCAAACACGCCGTCGAACTCTGGGACCTGCTCTACACCTCCACCCCGGACTTCGCCTTCCTGACGGAGACTTGGATGAACACTTCCTCGGCCCCAGACATTGCCATAGCCATTCCGGATGGCTACAAGATCACCCGCAGGGATCGCACCAACGGAGGCGGAGGTGGAATTGCCATCGTCCACAAGAACACCATCAGGGTCATGACCTGTACCGACGACACCCTCAGCGCCGCTGAACACCTGCACTTCCAGATCCACACCAACCCCAACACCACCCTCAGAGGAACCCTCATCTACAGACCCCCCCGGACCATGTCCTCAGTTCTGCGACTCCATCGCCATGCTTGTCAGCAGGCACGCCCTAGCCTCTGCTGACTCCATCGTCCTCAGTGACCTGAACCTTCACCTGGAGAATAACAGCAACCCCAACACCATCACCCTAATCGACAACCTCGCCACCCTCAGACTCAGACAACTCGTCACTACACCAACACACTCCGCTGGCCACACACTGGACCCCGTCTTCTTCGCTAGCCCCCACGTCACCTTCAGCCACACCACCGATCTCCCATGGTCTGACCACCGCTGCATCCATTTCACCTTCCAGAAACCCACCACGCACCACCACACCCAACAGATCCCCTGCCGCAACTGGAGCCAAATCAGCCGAGTCCAGCTGAACACCAGCCTCGCCCGAACACCACCCACCAAACCCACCAATCCCGACCTCGTAGCCTTCAACCTCTGGCGCTGGATCAACAACTGTGCCAACACTCTTGCCCAGCTCAATAAACCTTCCAACAGATATGCCAACAAGAGAGCCAGCTGATTCACCTCAAACCTTCAAGCCTCCAAGCAAACCTGTCGGAAACTGGAGAGAAAGTGGCTCCTCGAACAGACACCAGACAGCCCTTGCCGCCTTCAAGAACGCCATCCGCAATCACCATCACCTCATCAGATCTGCCAAAAAAAACTCCTTCAAAGACCGCCTGGACAACAACGCACACAACAGCAGGGAGCTATTCAACATCGTGAATGAAATCTCCAACTCCAGCTCCAGCACAAACGACATCCCACCTGCACAAGACCTGTGCAACTCCCTCGCCACCTTCTTCCACCACAAGATCACAGACATCCATGACAGCTTCAACAGCCAGACCACCCCGCCAATTACTGACCCCTCAGACTCTCCACCCACTTTTAACTATGACCCCCTGCTCGTCTGGCCCAACGTGAACGAAGACGACACAATCAAAACCATGGGCACCATCCACTCTGGATCGCCGTCAGACCCATGGCCGACCCCACATCTTTAACAAAGCAAGCGCCACCATCGCACCCCACCTCCGCAAAGTCATCAACATCTCCTTCGAGACCGTGACCTACCCCAAGAGCTGGAATCATGCTGAGATCAAACCACTACTCAGGAAACCCATGGCAGACCTGAGAGACCTGAAGAACTTCCGCCCCATCTCCCTGCTCCCATTCCCGGCCAAAGTAATCAAGGAGATCGTCAACAGACAACTGACCCACTACTTTGAAGAAAACAACATCCTGGACCCATCCCAGTCAAGGTTCCGCAACAACCACAGTACTGAAACCGCCCTCATTGCCGCCACCGATGACATCAGGGCCCTGCTTGACAACGGGGAAACCGCGGCCCTCATCCTCCTGGACCTCTCAGCCACCTTCAACACCGTCTGCCACTGCATCCTATGCACACGCCTCCACAATGCTCTGGAGTGGACCACCTCCTTCCTCTCCGGCAGAACCCAGAGCGTCTGCCTCAACCTTTCTGCTCTGAAGCCTCCAAGATCATCTGCAGCGTTCCCCAAGGTTCGTCCCTCAGCCCTACACTTTTTAACGTCTACATGGCCCCGCTCGCCTGCGTCGCCAGGCTGCACAATCTCAACATCATCTCCTACGCCGATGACACCCAACTGATCCTGTCACCCTCACCAAGGACCCCCTCACCGCCAAATCCAACATCCACGAAGGAATGAAGGCTGTCGCCGAATGGATGAGGAACAGCAAACTGAAGTTGAACTCAGATAAGACGGAGGTCCTCATCTTTGGCGCCAACCCCTCAGCCTGGGACGACTCCTGGTGGGCGACCGCTCTGGGAGCGGCCCCAACACCCACCAACCACGCATGCAACCTGGGCATCATCCTCAACTCAACACTCTCCATGACCAAGCAAGTCAGCGCCGCCTCCTCGTCCTGCTTCAACACCCTCCGCATGCTCTGCAAGATTTACAGATGGAGCACCACAGATACAAGAAGAACAGTCACCCAAGCCTTCGTCAGCACCAAACTTCACTATGGAAACACCCTCTACGCAGGAGCCCCGGCCAAACTCCTCGAACGACTGTAACGCACACAAAACGCCTCCGCAGGCCTGATCCTCAATGCCCACTGCCACAGCCATATCACCCCCCCTTCTGAGAGACCTACACTGGCTCCCCGTCAACAAAAGGATAACCTTCAAGCTCCTCACCATGCACACAAGGCGCTCCACAACACCGGTCCAGCATACCTCAACAGATGACTCACCTTCCACACCCCGTCCTGCCAACTCCGCTCAGCCTACCTCGCCCTCGTCACCGTCCCCCGCATCCGAAGAGCGACTACCGGAGGCAGATCCTTCTCCCACCTCACCGCCAAGACCTGGAACACCCTTCCCTTGCCCCTAAGACAGACCGAAGACCTGCTGACTTTCAGGAAGAGCCTCAAAACCTGGCTAATTGAGCAGTAGCAGAACCCTCCCCCCCTTCAGCGCCTTGAGACCCTCATGGGTGGAAGTGCGCTCTGCAAATACACTGATTGATTGATTGATGATTGTACAGATGTAAAGTATTTCCTCACAGCAAATCATAGAGAGAAAAAAAGGTAATGTGTAGAAATAAATGTAATATCATAGTCACATTTACACCTTGGAAGGCAGATTATCTGTATAGTAAACAATACTTAGGACTCAGGCAAATTTACAAAGAATTCACTCAAGACAGTCAGAGTAAAGCTTTGGCATAATTTATCACTTTTATACATTTCTTTGTTTTTTACAGTATAGAAAACATTTTGAAAAAAAAACTTTTTCTTCAATGCTATGCCTCCTTCAATGAGGCATGCAATTTTTGTTGTTTTTTACTTGTCTACTAATATTAGTAGATGAGGATTTGCCATAAAACTTAAAGCCTAAAGGTGGTTGCAGGAGAATGTCCATGCACCACCCGTGGTAGTCCCTTGATTTAATGTACAGCCAAGTAGATAAAGTGCTACTTTGCCTTACTTGTCTTCTGACATTAATGAGACATGATGTACCTTGCAGGGGAGGGGACTTAGATGGTATTATGGCTGTTGCCCATTGCGTAGAATGACACAAGATTCATTGCCTCTCCTGTCTCACCACTGACAGTAGTCGTGAAAGACAGCCTCAAAAACATTATGGGCAGAATCACTTCTATATGAAAGGTTTAATTACCAGTACACTGCTACTTACTGCACATTTGTGACAGCTGCTTGATTCATTCAATTGAATTGTTTTGTTTGCCAGCTGGGCAGGAGTGACACTTTTTGGGAACACATTGTCATTTCAGGCATATTCTCTAGCAGCAGATTAGACACAACAACCCTGGTGAAAGCAGAGCTGAAGACATACAGTTTTCATTTTCTTTTGGTGACATGTTTTAAGATTTTGCCAAAAACATGAATGTTCTGATTTGCTGGTGATCTTCATTACCTGTAGTTCCCTCTGCCCCATCCCAATCCATACTCATAAGAAATATGACAGCAACCAAGACATGCACAGGAAGAACTGATCACATGACTCATTAAGAGGTGATGACCCATGAAAGAAAACACAAAAAACAGAGCTCTGGTCACATTCTGGCTACAAAGCAAGAAGGAAAATCCCTTATGCCTGCCATGATGGGTTAGATGGGTGAACAGAGAGGTGACAGCCAGGGCAAATCCAGAAATCGGATCCCTGCCACGTGCACAGAAGATCATGATACACACTGAACATGATCACATATATTTCAAAGGAAGGGATAACTAGCATTACCCAGGAGGAGACAGCTAATCAGACCATGTCTTGTTCTGTCACCTCTGTAGGAGGTCCTAGACCACACCAGAGAACATCGGGCATGAACACTGGAGAAGTAGTTATCAGCACATCATAAGAATCAGAGATGGTCAGGGCAGCCCAGAAACTGCCCAAATGCTATACAAAAATCAGCAGACATGTTAATCCCGAAGGGTGATAAGGTCATACAAGACAAATGATTCCAAAGTACAACTTCCTGGAGAAGGAATTTATGTGCTGGGGCTGACCATTGTACCTTAACAGTCTTCTGACCCTTCAGCCTGCAGAGAAAAGGATGAACTGGAAAACCGGTACTGTACAGGTGGCCCAACCTAGTAAACCAGGGGCACAGAGAAGATTAATGACTGGCCAAACACAACATTCTGATTGCCCATCTGGACCCAACAGCAATACTCATAGGAGTGGTTATCACCAACAAAGAACAGATCAACAAAATAAAAAGAAGCCCTGCAACAACACCAGAGACATGGGACATACAAATGAGGAACTGGAGCAGGAGAAGTTAAGCTACAATCATAGACTCACTAATACTAATCAGTGACAGGGTTCAGCATGAGCCCAAAAAACACAAAATGGTGAAATGGGTGAAATGCCAATCGAAGAAAACAGCAATGATGCAACCAAAGGAACACAGGAGAGCTGCATAAACGTTCTTTCTCACCTCATAGGACTAAATGAACCCACACCTAGGTCAGGTCTATCACCAAGTGGAAAGAGACATAGATGCACCAGAAAGTGTAGTCAAACAAGGAGGCTGCACATTGGCCAGTGAATGAGAGTGATTACACAAAGTATTATCTAAAGAAGAACCTCAATTACTCAAATTAAGGGAGAGTGGAGAGATATTGAAGGCAATTCACAGATCACCAAAAAGTGGCAGGGATTGGAAGAAAAAGGCAATATAAACCTGAGCTCCAGCCAAAAGTGCAAAGTGGTGCAAGTGGTAGATAAACCCCTAACAATTGTGAGAGAAACAATGAAACACCATTCAGCCTCAAAGGGTACAAGGCCAAGGATTCACATCCAATAAAAAAGTGAAAGAGCTACCAGGCAATAAGATTACAGTAATGTAAAAATGTAGATCACTGTGTCATGATGTCTTAAGGGACCTGAAGAAGGACCTTTCCATCTAGAGAAGAACAAGTTTAAGGCCTTCTCAACAGTAGCAACCTAAACCCCCTACTGTGAGGACCACCATGCAGAAAGAACTGCAGGAGGAGTCCAGAAAAAGGAACCAACAACTTATCTTACCAGTAGGCAGGCCCAGAAAGAAGGCTAAAGAAACACAGCTGAACAGGAGATACATCCAAGACATGATCCTGCAGAAGAAATAGAACTCCTTGACCACAGAATAGTATCGAAACACCAGCCTGAGACTGATCACCAACCATGAAGAAGGGAAGCCTAGCCAGCAACAATGAAGGTGAAATAGGCACCTGCAGCATGACCTGACAGAAACCAGAAAAATCACTTCATCATGATCACTGAACACGCATGTAAGAGCAGCAGTGAGCCTACACTCAGTGGTGCCACAGAGAACATTAAAAACAAAGACAATCCAAATGTGAAGTCACAGAGTAAAATGAGCAGAGGACCCCATGATCATATGAAGACCAGTACTTTCCAAGAAAACTGAATAAGCCTCAAAGAATAAACATGGCATCCCAAGCCAAGTGGGTACAAACAAAAAACATGCATGAGCAGGCCACTCGGTGAATCTCAACAAAGAAACCAATATGGCCCAAGCCCTACCACACAGGAGGTGGCAGAAACAAGAGGAAACAGTGCACCACAAATATATCCAGGGAAGCACAGCTCAGTAGCCAAAACAAAGATGAAAATCAATATTGTGACAATAGCAGAGGGAAAGGGAGCTTGGGAAGCAGTGGCCTCACCTCAGGTACTTAAGTCAAACTAGCCTAACAACTCTCCAGCTAGTTGTGAGATAAAAATAAATAAAGTGTCTTTGAGAATCAGGGTCAGAGGTTACATGCAACAACAAGAAACCTCTTCTATCTAGAAGCTTAAGATCTTCCATTAGGCTATGGAAGTAGGAGAAAGTGCTCATAGGAGACTGAAAGGTTCAGAATTTAGAGAATCCTGAACGTCCAAAAAGTACAATGCCAACAGGTGACAGAGGAAGAATAGAACTTAAACAACAGAGGGCTGAACCAAAACACAGGTCAACTCAAGAGAGGGGCAGTATGGAAGCGGCAGTATATAAAAGCAGAACAACATAGGAATTGAATACAGCTATAAGAATTTGTTAGACTTGACAGTCTCAGGGTGGACATTCCCTAACTTTTTGCCTACCTCCCCCCACTTTTCTCACACTGTTTTTGCTGGTTTTAGGACTTTGCGCACTTTACCACTAAAACATGGTAACACTAGTTCATCCCCAATTGTCATATTTGATGTACTTATAGGTCCCTAGTAAAGTGCACTACATGTTCCCAGGGCCTGTAAATTAAATGCTACTAGTGGGCCTGCAGCACTGATTGTGCCACTCACAAAAGTAGCCCCTTAACCATGTCTCAGGCCTGCCATTGCCAGGCTTGTGTATGCAGTTTCACTGCCACTTCGACTTGGCATTTAAAAGTACTTGCCAAGCCTTAAACCCCCCTTTTTCTACACATAAGTCACCTCGAAGGTAGGTCCTAGGTAATCCATAAGGCAGGGTGCTATGAAGGTCAAAGGCAGAACATGTACATATGCGTTTTATATGTCTGACTAAATTAATTTTCCACTACTGTAAGGACTGCCCTCATATACTTTTTGAGTGGTAGATTCTGATCTGAAAGGGGTATGGCCAGAATGTTGATAGAAAATCCTGCTTATTGGTGAGGTTGGATTTTATATTACTATTTTAGAAATTACACTTTTAGAAAGTGAGCATTTCTCTGCACTTAAAACCATTTGTGCCTTAAACCTGTCTCCAATCAACATCTAGTCTGTGCTGGTCGACAGCTCCCTTGTGCATTTCACCCAAACATCCATAAACACAGGACACTCAGTCACATCTGCATTCATCTGCATACTCAATGGGTCTTCCTGGGCTGGAAGGGTGGAGGGCCTAACACTTACATTTTGAAGGCCAGTGGCATGCCCTCACTCAAATGACTGATAACCCTCCTCCCCACTGGGACCCTGGCAGACAGGACTGGGCTGAAAGGGGAACTTGTGCACTTCAAAACCACTCTTTGAAGCCTCCCCCCACTTCAAAGGCATTTTTGGGTATATAAACTGGGTCCCTGACCCCACCAACTGAGACACTTCTGGACCTACACCTGCACCCTGTCGGAGGAGCTGCCTGGCTGCCCAAAGGACTCGTCTGGACTGCTTTGCTGAGAAGGGCCGCTTCCCTGCTGTTGCCCTGCTTCCCTGTTGGACTCTGACTTTGCTGGAAGGTCTCTGCCTTCCCCTGAAGTGCTCTCCAAGGTCTTAGATTAAGCGTACCTCCTGTTTCTAAAGTCTCAGGGCCAACAAAGATGTCACATCTTCAAGAACCTCCTTATTCATCGAAATTTGACGCAACACCTGTAGAAATCTATGAAAAGCCTACATTGCGGCTGAGAAATTGCCACACAGCCGACCAGAACAACGTAGGTCCAACTTTCAGACAGGAAATTTGACGCATTGCCTACTTTTCAATGGAAAATTCAATGCATCGCCTACCGGATCAATGCAGCACCTGCTCCTTCTTCCAGCACGTGAAGGATTTTCCACGCATCATCTCTGGGCATCAAAATGTCCCCCCTTGCAGCGTGGAAGGAAATTACGCATTGTCTGTGCGCGTCAGAAAATCTGACGCAACACCTTATTTTTCCAAGCATCTCCTCCTCTGAAGTCTCTGTGCATTGTTATTTTAGGTGCATCCCATGTACTGTGTGTAACAAAGGGCCAGATGTAGGTAGCGTTTTGCATGGCGCAAACTGCGAAAATCGCAGTTTGCGCCATGCAAAACGTGCATCGTGATTCACATTCCCATTTTGCGAGTCTGTACCGACTCGCAAAATGGGAATACAACTCGCAAATAGGAAGGGGTGCTCCCTTCCTATTTGCGACTTGCACCGCAATGCAGAATTGCTTTGTGACCGCGAACGCGGTCGCAAAGCAATTCGCAGTTACCACCAGTGTCACACTGGTGGTAACCCATTCGCAAAAGGGAAGGGGTCCCCATGTGACCCATTCCCCTTTGTGAATGTCGCCAGTAATGTTTTTTCAGAGCAGGCAGTGGTCCAATGGACCACTGCCTGCTCTGAAAAACCGAAACCAAATGGTTTCGTTATTTTCTTGTATTGCAACTCGTTTTCCTTTAAGGAAAACGGGCTGCAATACAAAAAAAAAGAAAAAACTGCTTTATTTAAAAAGCAGTCACAGGCATGGAGGTCTGCTGTCTCCAGCAGGCCCCCATCCCTGTGAGTGCAGGGAATCTCAATGGGGTCGCAAAATGCGACCCACCTCATTAGTATTAATGAGGTGGGTCTTTGGAACCCCATTGAGATTCGTAGACGGTGTCTGAGACACCGTTCTGCATCCGATTTTGCGGATCAGAAATTGCGAGTCGCGCCGACTCACAATTTCCGATTCGCAAAATCGGAGTTTACTACATCTGGCCCAAAGAAACAACTGTTTATTTCTACGGACTGAGAATCTTTTAAACCTTTTAAAAGTGATATTTCAACTTGTGCTTATTGGATCTTGTTGTTTTGATCTCATATTATTCAGATAACTATTATCTATTTTTCTACACCTGTGTGGTGTATTTTTGTGGTGTTTGCACTGTCTTACTATATGATTTGTTGTACAAATACTTTACACATTGCCTTCTACGTTAAGCCTGACTCCTCAGTGCCAAGCTACCAGAGGGTGGGCACAGGATAATTTGCATTGTGTTGTGACTTACCCTGACTAGGATTATGGTCCCTACTTGGACAAGGGTGTATACCTCTGCCAGCTAGAGACCCCATTTCTAACAGAATCCATAAAGTGAGTGCTGTTCAATATATGGAGAGATTATAGCAGCTAAAATGGCCACAGGACGCATGAAACAAATACTCTGCTAGCTCATGTCCCAAGAGAAGGCCACAGCCTAAGCAAAAAAGGAGAGGCTTTTGGGAAAGAACAGACATGGAGCAATTTACGGTGAAACCTATATATAGAGGATTGACCCCAGGTGAGCTAGGGAACCAGTAGCTGAAAGAGAAACATGCACCTTAAAAAGGAAGTTGTTAACTTGCTTAATAGATTTTATTTGAAGCACCTTGTGATTGCTTGACGGAAACACATGACTCTGGTTCAGAGTCTGAAATCTTAATCACTAGGACACAGGTAACATGCTATTTTTCAAACATCAGATTCAGTTCAACATCTATCCACATGTAAGGAGGAGTATTCAGAAGTCAAACTGAAACACGGCCTAGTAATGTATTGTGCAGCAGCTGAAGATGCATGGATGGTAGGAAAAATGCCAAAGAAAACCATACACAAGTGTACAAAATGGAACGCCCAGCCTGATATTGGTCCTTTATGAATAAAATGAAACAATGTGGCAGAACAAAAAACACGAAGTGGAACATTCAGTACATACACAGGTCCTGTAGTGGTCCACGAACATTTAAGGAAAGAAAGTATATGACTATGACCAACTAGCAGCAAACAAAAAAACAAACAGCAAGAAGCCCTCTAATTAACATCCTCCAAACCGCACCAGGCAGTGGCACCCATAACCTACAAAGTCTCATCAATCAAAATGGATAGCACACGAGAGGAAGCAAAATATTTTCCATCATCCACAGGGTATTCTACAGCTGTTGCTGCAGCCACAAACCGCTTGCGTCTGAGCATGTGAAAAACATTTAGAGGATGCACAGACTAACACTGTTCTCATGCTGCCCAGCAAAATGAAAACTAAAAGTCTGTGCATACATCCCTGATGTACATGGGTGCCAACTCACCTTGGACCACTCGTGTGTAAGCAGTCCAGTCCTGGGCTTTTTTTCCCTGGATTTCTGGGCCTGGTAGCCCTAGTTACATTAGGTTATAAGTACCAGAATTCTGTGGAAAGAAACCTGTGACTGGTTTAACTGGTCACGCGTAGACCTGGGATACTCGGTGGCTATGGCAGTAGTATCATCAAAATAAGACCGGCACACCTGCTTAATGAGAAAGGAGTCTTGTTCTGCTATTCCCAATCTATTGAAGACAAGCAGACAAAAGATCGGCTAACAGCAGAATCAGACTACTTTGACCTGCACAGCCGCGTTCTCTACCTAAACCTATTTGTAATAAAGATGAATGAGTAGCGGTTGTGAACTTAACAAATTATGAGCTACACAAAATGATAATGCAAGTGCCTCCGCAGGGTCAAGGGTTCTACTCAAGAATAGAACAGTAGGGAGCGGTGGAGGTTGGTGCAGCACAAAATGGTGGCTCTGTGTTAGAGCTCTGAGGATGGAGGTGCGGACACAGGCCACTTACTCCATCCCTGCTATCCTTGCCTCACTATGGTGCCAGATTTGATTCTCTAATCTTTGGGGCAATTTTTGACTCCCTAACTTCTCTTCTCGGCTGTGCATATTCACCAGGATTTTGGATTGTTCAATGAGGGTGACCCAATAGTGCAAAGGAAGATGGTGGGTCACTACTGGGTTCTCTGTGATGAGGAAAGAGGTTGCAGTTTGTCCTTTGTCTCGTCCCGAGACTGCATATTACATCGGTATGAGCTCCCATTGCCAATAATATTATTGAGAGAGCGTAGTTTAAATATTACATATACTAGACGTGAAATGCTTATATTAATGATTAATAATGCTGCATAGAAAACGACAATAATTAGAGTAATGTTTGAACATGCATTTGAAATTCAAATATAATGTGTGTGGTCAGTATTATATACTTGAGCTAATAATGATAAGTAAAACTGTTCATGCTATGTTTTGTATTAACATTTATGATATTGCGTTCGTATTAAAATCTCATAGGCCTTAAGTTAGCGTCAGTTGTAGATTCGGCTGCCTAGCTCTCATATTAAAGCATTTT
This sequence comes from Pleurodeles waltl, assembly GCF_031143425.1. NCBI lineage: Eukaryota > Metazoa > Chordata > Amphibia > Caudata > Salamandridae > Pleurodeles > Pleurodeles waltl. The sequence goes on along the minus strand of NC_090445.1, from coordinate 294,008,645 downwards.
TCTCTGTTTTTCAGTGTGCTGACTTGCAAAAGGCCATGACCCTGCAAATGTTCTTTTTCTTCCAACTTGGTAGATTCATGTATCTTTTGTGATTCCGTTCCCATCCGCATGCTTGCTGCTTTGGTATAAGTTTATATACAAATTTGAAACAAAAGTAGATGAAAGAATGTACAAGGACATTTGACCATGGACAAAGGAACTCATGACCCGAGAAACGTGCCAAGTGATGATGAAAACCCCCCGGATGTGCCACCTCCGAAGACGTCAATTATGAAGACCAATCAAAGTGTTATAAATTATCGTGGGGTGACAATTGGGATTACCTAATGTATAATTTGATAGGTTAAAGATAGTGGGGTATAGTGGATATCCAATAGAATTTTGGGGGAAGGTATTACGAAAAAGGGATAAAAACTCATGTCACAGAGGGGATGTTGGAACTAGGTAGGGAATGCTATTGATTTTATCCAGAAACTCTGTCAGTCTGTTTGGTGACTTTTTGAGACTTAATAAACCATCCTCACCCTTACACTACCCTTTATGCTTTGCCTCCTTAAGAGGGAAGTGTCCCCTGTCCTTAGACAATGTTAGACTGAAGGCGATTCGACTGATGTCCTGAAGACGAAGACTGATCCTGTGAGCTGACCTATTCCTGGAGGAAATTATGACAATATGATTTGTAATTTGTCTGTTTGCTTTTCCTTTCTAGGTACCAACTGCATATTTTTATAGAAACCATAGCTAGATATTTTTCTAATTTGATGTTCTAAAATATTTAGCATGAAGCCCAACATGCTGATGCTAATTGGTGGTTAGGATAGGTAATCTCCCTGACTGACGAATATAGATAAAGGACTGACGTTGCACTATGCTGAACTGACACCTATATGATATTCACTGTATACTGATCTATGTTCACGCCGTGCTATGTTCTTATGTTTGTGACTCTTGCATTAATGAAATCTTATTACAGTTGTCATATCGTGACTATACTCTTATGCTTTTTGGTATTGAGATTAACTCTTCTGCTCGTAGATTGTAATTAATAGGGATTAAAATTCATAAAATTCTAACAAAAGGTGTGGCTATTCATGACTGGAGGGTCATGCATGCGTCGACAATTTGATTAATGTCTTTATCTAAGGTAAAGTGCATTGTGTTGCTAGATATTGATGACATTATTGATATATTGATCAGTTATCTCGTCCTACGGTGTCTCACCACTGGGTCACAAGATTCATTGGCCTAAAACGAGTCCTAATGTGTAATAAATTAACATAGAAGGACCCGTTACCATTATCACTGCTACTACGGATTCACTGCCTCTACGCTTTCACGTTCACTGCGATTCTAGGATGCATGAGAGATCGGGAGAGCTCAGACAGAGATAAAGGATCAAAGATGGTCATCACGGGGGAAAGTAGCAGTTTTACTTCAAAGCCTCAAAGACTGAAATGGAGTCACTGTTCATTTATCCTACCTGAATTGACCACCCTTTCATATAATCGTTATGCAATAGTCCTACAGTGCTATATCCTTACTTTTAATGATTTCATTTATCGGATTACTTGATTACTGGAGGGGGCGACACTGGCTCGGGGATTAATCTGCAACACCAAAGGAGATCATGGTCTATTCAATCGCTCTGCACACAAGTCTGTGCCACTCTACTCTTCCCGGGAGAGACGTGGAAGAGGGGAGAGGAAAGAGGATGAGGAAACAAACAAAAGCAGTTGGAAGAAAGGCGGGGAAAGAACATAAAGGTAAGGAAAATAATAATTAAAAATCCTTCTCCAATTAGTTCTGATCTTATTTAAAATAATGATCAATCATATCGGACCTGCAAAGACTGGTACGCCCTAAAAACTATAGACTAGTAGCTACAAGAAGACATATTTGCAGACTGTTTTTAATGCTTGAATTGTCTTTGTATGTAGTCTCAATCCTTTTGCAGTCCATGAAATTAAATGGTAACCACAAAGATTTGTTTTAAAAGTGGATACAAAAACAAAGTTAAGTTAAAAAGAAGGGAAAAGTCAGAGTTACATATTTTGTCTTATCATGTGACGACCTATGGTTACCATATCATTTTTTGCATTTTATAAGGGACACATGTCATGCTCATGAATTAGGCTGGTTTTGTTTAATATCCTATTTGAATTTAAGTCTCCAACAAGCTTAACAAGCTAAAACCGAGACTCTTATATCATTTGACCATTATCAATAATGGAATAAAGTCAAGTTCTATCAGTTGTTTAATCTGGGACATCCATTTATTTTGTCACAGAGATAGACTCCTCCGTTGCTATAAGATTTGCTTCCCCTTCTCATTTACAGTAGTTTCCTACATCAAAATTCTCGAAGAGTCTTTCAGTAGTTTTAGACACACACTAACACTGGTAGCGTGAAAAAGTACCTTGAATGCGTCAAACATAACCCTGCACGGGCGAGTGTGCATCAAAAAGGGCTTGCGATGCGTCAGTTCCATTCACGAGAGGGACCATGCATTGTTTCTCCTTCCGTTGGGTTGGGGTGCGTCATTTCTTCTCTCCGCAGGTCAGTGATGCGTCGATCCAGTCAGCACTCTCGGGTCTGGGCAGTCCTTGTGTTGTTTTTACACGCCTAGCGATACATGCATTGGAAATCCAGCCGCAAGATGATCAGAAAACCACACAACGCGGGTTGCGATCTCCCAGCCTCTGTCAGCGGTGCTGCATGCCATTTCTCTTGCTCTGTGCTTCAATTCTTCGGTTGGGTGTCCGGCGAGCATTGATTTTCAGCCGTGGAGCTGGTGGCATGTCATTTCTTCAGCTGCAGATCAGAGTCACGTCGATCTTTTCCCCACACAGCGCTCTGTGCGTGGATTTCCTCTTCTTTAGGCTGCCAGCTTCTCCTTTCAGGGTCCTAGGAACTGGATGGGCACCACAGGTCACAACAGGAGTCTCTCCAGAGACTCCAGGTGCTGGCAGTGAGAAGTCTTTGCTGTCTCTGAGACTTCAAACAACAGGAGGCAAGATGTAAATCAAGCCCTTGGAGATTTCTTCTCAAGATGGGAGGCACACAAAGTCCAGTCTTTGCCCTCTTACTCTGGCAGAAGCAGCAACTGCAGGATAGCTCCACAAAGCACAGTCACAGGCAGGGCAGCTCTTCTTCCTCAGCTCTTCAGCTCTTCTCCAGGTAGAGGTTCCGATTGTTTCCAGAAGTGTTTCTCAAGTCTGTGGTTTTGGGTGCCCTTCTTATACCCAATTTCTCCTTTGAAGTAGGCCTACTTCAAAGTAAAGTCTCTTTTGAATGTGAAATCCTGCCTTGCCCAGGCCAGGCCCCAGACACTCACCTGGGGGTTGGGGGCTGCAGTGTGTGAGGGCAGGCACAGCCCTTTCAGGTGTGAGTGATCACTCCTCCCCTCCCTTCTAGCACAGATGGCTCATCAGGATATGCAGGCTACACACCGTCTCCCTTTGTGTCACTGTCTCGTGTGAGGTGCAACCAGCCTAACTGTCAACCTGACCCAGACAGGGAATCCACAAACAGGTAGAGTCAAAGAAATGGTATAAGCAAGAAAATGCTTTCTCTCTAAAAGTGTCATTTTCAAACGCACAATCTTAAAATCAACTTTACTGAAAGATGTACTTTTAAATTGTGAGCTCAGAGACCCCAAACTCCACATGTCCATCCGCTCCCAAAGGGAATCTACACTTTAATCAGATTTCAAGGCAGCCCCCATGTTAAACTATGAGAGGGACAGGCCTTGCAACAGTGAAAAACGAATTTTGCAATATTTCACTGTCAGGACATATAAAACACATTACTATATGTCCTACCTTAACCATACACTGCACCCTGCCCTTGGGGCTACCTAGGGGCTACCTTACGGGTGTCTGACATGTAAGATAAGGGAAGGTTTAGGCCTGGCAAGTGGGTACACTTGCCATGTCGAATTGGCAGTTTAAAACTGCACACACAGACACTGGAGTGGCAGGTCTGAGACATGATTACAGAGCTACTTATGTGGGTGGCACAACCAGTGCTGCAGGCCAACTAGTGCCATTTGATTTACAGGCCCTGGCACCTCCAGTGCACTTTTTCTAGGGACTTACTAGTAAATCAAATATGCCATTCATGGATAAGCCAATTACATACACATTTTGTAAAGGAGCACTCGTACTTTAACACTGGTTAGCAGTGGTAAAATGCCTAGAGTAACAAAAACAATAAAATCAGAGTCCAGCACACATCAACAACCTGGGGAACAGAGGCAAAAAGTTAAGGGAGACCACGCCAAGGATGAAAAGTCTAACACGTCTTGATAAAATTCCTGATACAAGTTATGACATTTGGTATTTACAAGAAAAATGTATCGATCTAGAAGACCATAGCAGAAGGGATAATATTAGTATTATCTGGTCTTCCTGAACAATTAAAAAAGACAATGGGCATCATTACAAGGCAAGTGGTCTTCAGACTGCCAGCCTTGTGGTAACGGTCAGGACTGCCTCTGCTGTTGTGGTTCTACTGCCAGAAATAGACCCGGGCGGTCAGACCGCCAGGGTTCCACCAGCACCAGTAGGATTGGTGATCCTGATGGCGTGGCTGTGGCAGAGATCATAATCCTCTGTCTTGCCCCTTTGCTTCTATTATACATTGTACTGCAATACCGGAAAGGACCGTTATGGAATGGCTTTTATTTTTTAACTATTTAACATTTTTTGAAGAAAAAGGGAATCCATAATTTATAAATTTTAATGTTGAGCCTACTCCTAGACTTAAACCCAGCTCCTCAGCTCTACAGTCAACAGTTCTGGCTATTATACCACATTTTCTGTTCTGCTCCTCTTCTTCTTATTTTTAACCCAGCTCAACCACTTTCACTTTAGCTGCATGGGAAAAATTATGCCCTACTGGGTTGTTTTTAACAGACACTCTCCCCACCCTTTTGATCGCAAAAGTATATGGGCCTACACACTGTATCATGAATGATGGTAAATTTCAACAGTGGCCTTCTGTTTGGTTTGTAGTCAGGCGTCAGGCCTGTGTCTCAGTATTTTTATTTATTTTGTTGTTTTACCCCTGAGTCCATTAAATCACCCGGACATTAAATGCTCGGGACAGGCTAAATGGCGTGTATTTAATTTACAAATATTCAAATGTAATTACAGACTTAGCCAGCAACGTGAACATGATGTAGCTCTATTTGTTGATCTGTTGAACTCCAATATACAGTGCTACGTATTGTGGTACCGCCCATTATTTTTAGCAACCGACATTTCTGCTCTCACATCCACACATAATTGAGTTCCTCTACTAACAACACGGGTGCCAACCATAGGGTCCTGCACATTTGTGTCCTGTGCAGCATCCTCTCTACTACTCTTCAGGAAATGAAGTGTGACTGCACCACACAAAGTACACATCGGAGGTCAGCATAGTATTGTCAGCATGTTAAAAGCTTCAAACGTGCTATTTACTGTGGCACTACTGCAAATATTGTATTTGTTTGCAGTTACATTTACATACCGCTCCGTGTGAAACTGAACCATGCCAATTAATTAGTGTTTAGTCCACTGCGTAGATTTATTCCCACAACTGTCAGTTCTTCCCAAAAGCATGCAGACACTGCTTTAAGCTTTCTCAGTCCATACAGCAATGTGTCTCAGTTCACAAGGGCAGTCAGTGGCCTTTGTTCCGACTAAGTTTTTGTTTCTCTCTGCCTTCAAAATACAATACTGTTCCTTATAATTCTCTCCTGGTACAGTCACTAGCTGCCCTCGTGCCTAATTTACTTTTAAAAATGTTTTTACAGACTTCAAGTCCTTCTTTCACCTTGCCATCCTCTCCTTCACAAGTGCTGATTGTTTGGTACTTTTATTAGATGTTTTTCTAAAGAATATATTTAATTGGACACATTAGTGTGCAGTTTATATCACCATTAAATCATGATTCACATACACAAACACAGGGTATGATAAAGCTTTGTGTGAACGTATGTTTATTTTCTACTCCTCTTTGTATGTCTGTATATGTTTATGTTTTTGTTTCACAAGCATTGGCAAAGCTAATAGGTTTCACCTATGCTAAATCTATTAGTTTGGTCAATGTGTTTTTTTACATGTTGAACAGCAGTTGAGCTGCTGTGGAAAATGGCTGAAAGTAATTAATAAATCTCTGTGATGCGCTCAAAACTAGCTACATCATAGCACTTTTCTTAACTTTAAGCCATGTTGCACAGTAGGTCAATTGCTAAACACCATATAAAAAACATAAAGGCAATAGATTTTCCATAGGTGCCAGCAATTGCCAATGTTTGTTATAATTTGTATTCTACCCCACAATGATAGGTTCAATAGAGACATGGCTAAAAAATCTCTTTTAATTTGATCAATAATAGAATTTAAATTATCCATCATTGTGTTTTTTAATCCAGCATTAAGAAGAATTCCAAGATATTTAAGTTGAGAATGTTTCCATATAAAGGAAAGGTCACCTAAACAAGCAATAGTGGTATCATTATTCATTGGTAAAGCTTCACATTTGGACCAGTTAATTTTGAAACCTGAAAAGGATGAGAAATTATTTAAAAGAGAAATCAAAGAAGTGGCTGAGGATTCTGATTGTGAAAGAGTCAAAAGGATATCATCTACATAATAAAAGGCTTTAATTTCACTGATAGGACATGTGATAACTTTCATATTTGTATTATGTCCTATAGCAATGGCTAATAATTCAAGGGAAAGAAGAAATAGCAATGGAGACAATGGGCATCCCTGCCTTGTGCAACAACAAATATTGAAGTATTGGGAGGTAATACCATTAAATGTAATTGTAGCAATAGGAGAGTAATATATGTCTTTTGTGGGTCCATACTGGGGTGACATGGTGAGCAAAACAACAATGGATTAAACCCAGATCTGTGACTGGGGGTGAGTGTTTGAAAAGTTTCAGCACTCCCTCCATCATCCTGTTGTGTTGCTAAAGTTGCCCTAATTGGGAAGGGTATGCCCAGACGTGGGTCCTGTGCTCACTGTGCCACTGGATTCAAGCTGGCCTGGCTGATGAAGGGTGATACACTGAAGCCAGTCGTAGGATGTTTGTTTCTGGTCCAGGAGTGACCTGGCCTGGCATTTTGGGCTAGACTGTTCCCATGGTGGTTGGAGGAAGAGCGACTTAGAACAAAATCAACTTCACAAGGGTAGATGAGAGATGTAATAACTGAGTCGAGTTGAGTAGCTAAGATTTTTCCAGTATGTTAACATCAGAATTTATCAATGAAATGGGTCTATAACTGGCGAATTCTAAGGGGTCTTTGCCGGGTTTACGAATTACAGTGTTACAAGCACGTAGAAAGTCTGTAGGTAAATTTCCCAAGCTTAGTACTTCACTAAAGACATGGTTTTAAAATTGGAACCATATGTATTTTAGTAACTTTATACAGTTCAATAGGTAAACCATCTTCCCCTGGAGCTTTACCAGAAGCAGAACATTCAATAGCCTTAAATATTTCTTCCATTATAATTTCCCTCTAAGCTTTCTCTTAGTTCTTGAGTTAATTTTGGAAGATTGAAATTTAAAAAAAAGGTATCTTTGTCCTTAGTATCTAGATTTAGAATGACTCATAAGCCATTTGAAATTGTGACAATATGTCAGAGGGATAAGTACGTAGATCTCCACAAGATTTTTTAATAGTGGGGATAACTCTAGAAGACTCCTTTGAAGTAGTTGATAAACTAAGTCTCCCAGCTTTCTCCCCTCTTCTGTAATGACATTGACAAATAAGAAATAACCATTTTTCAGCATGTGAGGTATATAAGTTATTGACTTTGAATTTTGCAGAAAGTAGTTTCCTCAGTGTGTCTGAAGATTCCATTTGAGAGTATTTATCTGTAAGAGGGGACATTTCTCTCTCAAGATGTAACCTTGCATCATTTAACTATTTTTAAGAAGAGCAACTCTTTCATAATCAATCCTCTTATGATGGCTTTACCTGCATCCCATAATGTAAATGCACTAGTAACTAAATTCTCATTATCTTTCAGAAATTGTTTAACATGTAGGCATATTTTAGTTTTACCTTGAGGTGTTTTATAAAAAGAAACGTTAAATCTCCAAATAGGTTTTGGGGATTGGGATAATCCTATCTTTAAATGTATATCCATGATGTCATGGACTAAAAGACTACAAGGGATGATATCAGTATTGATACTAACTGTAAGAGTAAAGGAGAGATTAAAGAATAATCAATTCTCATCTGGATTGAATGTGGATATGATGTGAAAGTGCACTTTGTTTAATCTGGGTGTAATAGTCTCCATGGTTATTGAAGTGCACATTCTTTAATAAGAGCAAGTAAAATATGTTGGTCACTAGTGTGGTGGATGTAAAAAAAGTTCTGAATATGAATGTTGTCAAAAATGTATCTCCCTTCTGAGTATTCCCATGTTTGTATGATCTTATAAGGTAGATTTTTATCAAAAAGGATAACAGCACCACATTTGCCTATTGGGGTACCATCTGCAGGTGACTTATTAAAATAAATACTTACATGTATAAGATGTCCAACCCAGTCTCTCTTTTATTTATCACTTTCTACTGCAGTAAGGTGAGTTTCTTGTAATAATGCCCTTTTTTGTCCAAGAAAGTAAGTATTTTTTCCTCTTAATAAAATGTGTGAGACCATGAACATTCAAAGAAACAGTCTTTAGTGGTCTTGACTGAGAAGGTTGCATATTAGAAAAAGAGAAAAGAGAAAAAGAAGAAGAAAAATAAAAAGGAAATTAAGAGAGGGGATCATAGAGAAGAAGAATATAAAAGAAAAAGATGGAGCAATAATGAAAAAACATTAATAATTAATGCAGACAATGAACTATGCGACGGTGCTGGGAAGGGGGAATCCTGCACTGACCATGCCAGGTGCATGGGCAGTGAAGGGGTTCCCCTGTAGACCGCTGCACCCGTTCTCCACCAGCCTTTTCATGGTGGTAAAACCACCATAAAAAGGCTAGAGGAAAATGATGTGTAACGGCTGGGCTTGAGTCTTGGCATCAGATGTTGCTTGGAACACTTAGGGGGTCATTCTGACCCTGGGGTCGGCGGTAGCACCGCCAACAGGCTGGTGGTGCTCCACCGGGCATTCTGACCGCGGCGGTACAGCCGCGGCCAGAAATGGAAAGTCGGCGGTGTACCGCAGACTTTCCGCTGCCCATGGGAATCCGCCATGGCGGCACAGCTTGCTGCGCCGCCATGGGGATTCCGACCCCCTCACCGCCATCCTGTTCCTGGCGGTTCCGCCCGCCAGGAACTGGATGGCGGTGAGGGGTGTCGTGGGGCCCCTGTGGGCCCCTGCAGTGCCCATGCCAATGGCATGGGCACTGCAGGGGCCCCCGTAAGAGGGCCCCACTTTGAATTTCAGTGTCTGCTCAGCAGACACTGAAATTCGCGACGGGTGCTACTGCACCCGTCGCACATCCTCCACTCCGCCGGCTCCATTCGGAGCCGGCATCCTCATGGAGGGGTGTTTCCCATTGGGCTGGCGGGCGGCCTTTTGGCGGTCGCCCGCCAGCCCAGTGGGAAACCCAGAATACCTGCGGCGGTCTTTTGACCGCGCAGCGGTATTCCTGCGGTTCCCTCCAGGCGGGCGGCTCCCGCCGCCCGCCGGGGTCAGAATGACCCCCTTAATGTGTTTCTCTTCTGAAAATCTTGTACAACTAAAACTTTTCAGACAGTTTATTTAGTAAATTTTTCTGTAGAGTTAATCATTCAGCCCCAATACTTTACTTTTAACCTCAGAGGAGAAGGTCTTTCCAAACTTGTTGTGTCTGTACGACTTGCTCAGTATTCTAACTTGCAGAGTGCATTATGGCTAATATGACTCGATTTTGAACACCAAAAACTGGGACGTAACATAAAAAAGGAGTAGGGCTGAACTTTGCATCAATGAGGGCCACAGAACTCAACTCCCCGTTCTCACACAGATAGAAAATGCAGAAAACAAAACACTAAGGACAATTGAATGCAACTTTTACAAACAACATCCCCAGAACCAAAGTGGCTCCAATGACTTCCTGGCTTGCCTTCTGTTCTGAAGTCTCAAGGACATCAAATTCTTCTCTGCATCCTGCAAAAGCGCTTGTACTTTGCATGCTGCAAGTCTTGGTCTGCCAGGTGGTGCCAATCCAGTCCCAGGCTGTTGGAAGTGAGTATAAAGTGCTGCAACTGCCAAATCCTGTACATCGATGCCGCTGCAGTGATTGGAAGTAGCCTGCTTCAAGGACATTGCATCGGCCTGTTGCGTGGCTCGACTTCATATGAGGAAACTGCTGCTGACGCATCTCGATCTGCATGGCTCGGAACTGACACATCACCAGCTGTGCAGCTCAATGACAACACCGCTTCCTCTGCTTCCCACACTATTCTCCTTCACTAGCGCAATGAGGTACTTTTTCAGAGGGACAAGATTGGCCCCTGTATCCGACCCACCCTCCATTGCAGTCAGTTAGAACTTTTTAATTTACCCCAGTCAAGCGTGACCGGATAGCCCTGTTTGGCGTTTTATGCTTTAAGCACTTTTACTGAAAGACCTGGAAAGCAGGGTTAAAGTAAACAGCATAATACCATTAAAACAGGTTTTAGAGCTAACTCCTTTACACTGGACAACGCAGTGGCCTTATCTTTTTTAATACACCAGGAAACAACTCCTGCTCTGGTTGACAGAACAGTCTATAGAGAAAACTCAGAGACTGGGGCATTCCAAGCAACCTGCTCCAGAGCATTATATCCCTAAACACCACAACCTGGGAGAAGTTAACCTGCCAGTGGTTAGCTGGAAAATCTGGCAGATAATGGCCTCAAGCAAGGCTGCATTTTAGCGCCCATGCTATTTAACCTCTATACCGCAGACATGGGTGCTGCTCAGAAACAAGCAAACTCATTAATGCCTTAAATGAGAAGCACTAAGCTCCTACTACTTCAATATGTCAATGACATCATCCTTCGGGACCACACCAGAGCTGACCTACAGAGGGCCGTTAACACCTTTCATAAGTACAACCAGGTAAATAAAGTAGTGGTCAGTGGTTCCAAAACCATAGTACTAGGCTCAAATTCTGGTAGGTGATAGGCAACACAGTGCAGCATCCAAAATTTCTGCTCTGCATTGCGTGACATTAAGAGGGGAGGAGGGCACCATATTCTGATAAAAATGGCACTCTCCTTCCCTTTCCCTATTTCAGCTGCTGTGCGTCATAAACACACCTTAGCCCCATAGTGCTAGGGTGTGTGAGTGCGTCTAACATAGGTTTCGTACAGGAAGGATATCCTTCCTGTACAAAATACTATGCCTAGACAAGTGCAAATGTTTTTCTCACTTTGTATGTGTGCTGTACAGTGCAGCACTTATGCAAAGTTGGAAAAGCAGGGAGAAATAAAAACATTCCTCTGTTTTGCGTCTGCTTTTAAAAGGCACTCATTTTTGGCACTAAACCTTTTCTTCTGATCTTTCAGAGTAGGGTTTAGCATCAAAAAGTGTGGGTGGTAGCACGTGTACATCCGTGTACCACCCATGTAATGCCCCCTTGACGCAAAGTAACACAAAGCAGTATTTCTTGTTGCTTTGGTTACTTTGCCACGCAAACCAACACAAATACCTATTTGCATTGGTTTGTGTATGCCAAAAAAAAGTTTACTGTTAAAAATGCAATGCTTAACTGACACAAAAGCTTTGAGAATCTGGGCCCTAGTCTTTGACAGCTCAACTATAAAAAAAATCTCACTTGGAGCTTGGGCTCACTAAGATTTGAAACAGCCGATAGTTACAACTATCTAAGTGTTTGGTTTCAACTAAAGGAGGAGCCTACAAGGATGTTACAGAAACCTCAACGAAGACGGTGTAGGAGGCTGGCCTGGCTTACAGTGGGTACCTTGTGGTACTTACACCTTGTGCCAGGTCCAGTTATCCCTTATTAGTAGATTATAAGTGTTCTAGCAGCTTAGGCTAATAGAGGTAGCTAGAGCAGGGCAGCTTGGGCTGACCTAGGAGACATGCAAATCTCCTACTATACCACTTGTATCATATAGCACTATATCACAAGAAAACACAATACTCAGAGTTACTAAAAATAAAGGCACTTTATTTTAGTGACAATATGCCAAAAGTATCTCAGAGGATATACTCCCTTAGGAGGTAAGTAATATACACAAAATATACACACAAACCAAAATCAGGTAAGTAAACAGTTAGAAAAGTAGTGCAAACAATGTAGAACATAATAGAATGCAATAGGAGACAATAGGCATAGGGGCAACAGAAACCATATACTCCAAAAGTGGAATGCGAACCATGAATGGACTCCAGGCCTAGGGTAGTGTGTAGAGGGTCGCTGAGAGTGTAAGAAAACACTAAGGGTGTACAAGATACCCCACCCCAAGACCCTGAAAAGTAGGAGTAAAGTTACCCTACTACCCCAGAAAGACAGTCAAGACGAGACAGGGGATTCTGCAAAGACAACAACTGACTGCAAAGCACTGAAGACGGATTCCTGGACCTGACGACCTGCAAAGGAAGTGTACCAAGTCCAAGAGTCACACAAGTGTCCGGGGGGGGGGGGCAGGAGCCCACTAAACCCCGGATGACAGTGCAAAAGGGCTGCCTCCGGGTGGAAGGAGCCAAAGATTCTGCAACAACAGAAGGTGCCAGGAACTTCTCCTTTGGTCAGAAGATGTCCCACGGTGTGCTGGAGGACGCAGAGTTGTTTCCACGCAGAAAGACGGCAAACAAGCCTTGCTAACTGCAAGAGCCGCAGTTGAGGACTTTGGGTGCTGCCAGGGCCCAGGAAGGACAAGGAGGTGGCCCCTTGGAGGAGGAGACAGTGGGGGTGCTCAGCAATACAGAGAGCACATGCAGAAGCAGGAAGCACACGCAGAAGCACCTGAACAGGTGTTCAGAAGATCTGAGCACAGGGGTCATCTCAGCAAAACAAAAGAGGGTCCCACGAAGTCGGAGTACAACTCAGTGAGTTGGGCAAAGCAGGACGGAGTGCTGGGGACCTGGGCTGTGCTGTCCACAAAGGAAATCTTGCAAAAGTGCACAGGAGCCCTAGCAGCTGCAGTTCATGCAGTACACAGGATTACTGTCTGGCGAGGAGAGGCAAGGACTTACCTCCACCAAATTTGGACAGAAGGGCCACTGGACTGTCGGGGACATTTGGATCCAGCTCCCGTGTTCCAGGGACCACGCTCATCAAGATGAGAGGGGACCCAGAGGACCAGTGATGCAGAAATTTGGTGCCTGCGTTAGCAGGGGGAAGATACCGTCGACCCACGGGAGATTTCTTCTTTGCTTCCAGTGCAGGGTGAAGGCAGACAGCCCTCAGAGTATGCACCACCATGAAACCGTTGAGAAAGCCGGCAGGATGAGGTGCTACAATGTTGCTGGTAGTCTTCTTGCTACTTTGTTGCGGTTTTGCAGGTGTCCTGGAGCAGTCAGCAGTCGATCCTTGGCAGAAGTCGAAGAGAGATGTGCAGAGGAACTCTGGTGAGCTCTTGCATTCGTTATCTGATGAGAAGCCCACAGCAGAGACCCTAAATAGACCTTAGAGGAGGATTGGCTACCTAACCAGGTAAGAGCCTATCAGGAGGGGTCTCTGACATCACCTGCTGGCACTGGCCACTCAGAGGTCCCCAGTGTGCCCTCACACCTCTGCATTCAAAATGGCAGGTCTGGCACACACTGGAGGAGCTCTAGGCACAACCCCTGGGGTGGTGATGGACAGGGGAGTAGTCACTCCCCTTTCCTTTGTCCAGTTTCATGCCAGAGTAAAGTCTGCGGGCTCCCTGAACTGGTGTAGACTGGTTTATGCAAGGAGGGCCCTTCAAAGCATTTCCAGAGGCCAGGAGAGGCTACTCCTCTCAGGTCCTTAACACCTATTTCCAAAGGGAGAGGGTGTAACACCCTCTCAAAGAGGAAATCCTTTGTTCTGCCTTCCTGGGACTGGGCTGCCCAGGCCCCAGGGGGCAGAAACCTGTCTGAGGGTTGGCAGCAGCGGTAGCTGCAGAGAAAACCCCAGAGAGCTAGTTTGGAAGTACCCGGGGTACATGCTGGAGCCCTGGGGATGCATGGAATTGTCCCCCCAATGCCAGAATGCTATTTTAATCATTAATGGTTTTACAAACATTGGGGGTCATTCCAACCTCGGCGGTAAAAGGCGCTTACCGCCAGACAGAAGACCGCCATAACACCGCCGCGGTCGCGGTAAACCGCCACGGTCATTCTGACCCTCAACAGGCAAACTGCCAAAATACCGTCATCCACAAAAGTCCGCCACACCAAAGGTCAGCGATAAACTGGCGATGACCAAACCTCCACCGTCACTCCAACAGAAATACGCCCATGCCATTACGACCCACGAATCCACGCGGCGGTCTTTCAACCGCGGTATTCTATTGGCGGTACACACCGCTGCGGTCGAAATACACATACTCGTACAAAACACTACCACATTGGACAATTCGAAATACCCACACCTGATACACATACACACACCACTCCCACACACCCAACACAATATAAAACACACACCCACACCACCCACAAACTTCCACTCCTAGAGATTCGTGAACACGCACTGAGAAAAGACATCCGAGCACCCAGACGCCCAATTCACTGTCACCCTGCAATATTAGCACGCACTTCACACAACACAACAATACACATCACCACCCTTATCCCCACACAATCCATCCCACACATCACCCACACCACCCCATGGCACCTCAAAGACACCCCAGGTTCTCAGATGATGAACTCAGGGTCATGGTGGAGGAAATTGTACGAGTAGAGCCACAGCTGTTCGGGACACAGGTGCAGCACACCACCATTGCCAGGAAGAAGGAGCTATGGAGCAGAATAGTCGACAGGGTCAACGCTGTGGGACAGCACCCAAGAAATCGGGACGACATCAGGAAGAGGTGGAACGACCTACGGGGGAAGGTGCGTTCCATGGTATCAAGGCACAACATCGCAGTGCAGCGGACTGGCGGCGGACCCCCACCTACTCCCCCACAATTTACAACATGGGAGGAGCAGGTCTTGAACATCCTGCATCCTGAGGGCCTCACAGGAGTAGGCGGAGGAATGGACTCTGGTAAGTCTCATCTTCACTACTTCATCCCCCCCACCCCACCTGCATGCCAACTCATACCCCCACCCTCACCCACACCCCCATCACAACTACCCCTTGCAAATGTCTCACCATCACAACCCACCCATCCCAAAACTTAGCCCTGCATGCGACCCCAAAGCATGGACACCCATCACCAAAGCATGCCCAATGCACATCCCCATCACCCCCCCCAAAACACCATCACAACAGCCCCCACAAAGGAATGCCAGCACTGGGGTACACGGGCACCCACCCATTGCACGCCATTGGCACACACAGAAGCAATAACCATACTTTTATACCCCTGCAGGACCCGAACGCCACGTCACCGCGCAGGAGGGTCCACAAATGTCCACTCCACCCCCAGAAGAGGCCCACAGTGATGACAGCAGCTTTGTATCCCTGGATCTAGATGACCAGCCCGGTCCATCGGGGACCTCGGGACAGTCGGTTTCCCTCAGACAGTCACAGGCCACAGCAGACCTTCCCCCCTCTGGGAACACCAGCACAGCACCCACCCAGCGGGCCCATACCTCTCTCCCCAGGACACGTCAATCAGCGGTGTGTCCACCACTACAGGGAACCCAGGCTAACCCACCACCCCAACAACAACAGGGACCTGGGGGCAGTGGTAGTGGGCACACGGTCCAGGGGACAGAGGCCCAGGGAAACAGGGGAACTGGGAGGGCTGCTGTGCGACAGGGGGGGGACAGGCCAAGGGAACCCACTCTCCACGAGGCCCTCTCCTCCATCATGGGAGCATACCACCGCTCCCAGGAGACGATGGCGACGGTCCTGGCCAGGTTTCAGGAGATCCAGCTTCTGCAGGAGCAACAGTATATGGGGTTCAGGGAGGAACTAAGAAACATCAGTTCCGCCATGGGTACCATCGTAGTGGCCCTGAATGAGTTATGCACCACATTGCGGAACACTGTGGCACCTCAAAGGGCCCCTGTCACTAGCATGGACCAAGAACTGGCTACCACCGCCGCCGGCGCTAGTGGACAGGAGGCCCGACACAAGACCAACAGGCCACCAGAACCCCACCCCCTGCAGAAGGAGAACCACCCCGCAAGCGGGCCCTGAGATCCAGGAAGAAGACAGAGTAAGATGTCAAGACCCCCGCCAGCAAAGGATACCGCCCTGATTGTCATCCCACTGTCCCACATAGTCACCCTGTCCATTCTTATACTGCCCATGCTCCACTTTCCACAGGCATTTGGACAATGCACCTGTGATACTGATAGTCTGGACTCTGCCATGGACAATCCTCCACCATCACCCCTCACCGATTTGCAACCACCCATCCAAATTAGAGCACTTGAATAAACACACTTATTGCACATAAACAATCTAGAGTCTGTCTGTGATTTTAACAAATGTATTAGACATGACAGTGCCAACATTTTTATTCACATTGTGATGCCAACAAACCGCTGTCACACAGCTGTAGTCCATGGGGAAAGAAAGCAGATGTCACGCAGTGGGGCCCACATCTCTAAAAAACGGAAGGGAAAGTCACAACACAGTTACCATACACTGGGGGAAAAAGTCAGACAGTAGAGAGGTAGGAGTCTTTAAGTAAATGTAATATGCCGGTGTGTACTCTTACCTGTGTGTCACTGAAAATATTGCTCTATTACTGTGTTCCTGTTCTCTATGTCGTCCTCTTCGGCTTCCTCTTCTTCACTCTCCACAGGCTCCACAGCTGCTACAACACCACCATCTGGACCATCCTCCTGCAGAAAAGGCACCTGGCGTCGCAAAGCCAGGTTGTGAAGCATACAGCAGGCCACGATGATCTGGCACACCTTCTTTGGTGAGTACATTAGGGATCCACCTGTCATATGGAGGCACCTGAACCTCGCCTTCAGGAGGCCAAAGGTGCGTTCGATCACCCTCCTAGTCCACCCATGGGCCTTATTGTAGCGTTCCTATGCCCTGGTCCTGGGATTCCTCACTGGGGTCAGTAGCCAGGACAGGTTGGGGTTACCAGAGTCCCCTAATAGCCACACACGGTGCCTCTGGAGTTGACCCATCACATACAGAATGCTGCTATTCCACAGGATGTAGGCGTCATGCCCTGAGCCAGGGAACTTGGCATTAACATGGGAGATGTACTGGTCTGCCAAACAGACCATCTGTACATTCATCGAATGATAACTTTTCCTGTTCCTGTACACCTGTTCACTCCTGCTGGGGGGTACCAAAGCCACATGTGTCCCATCAATGGCACCTATGATGTTGGGGACATGTCCAAGGGCATAGAAATCACCCTTCACTGTAGGCAAATCACCCACCTCAGGGAAAACAATGTAGCTCCGCATGTGTTTGAGCAGGGCAGACAACACTCTGGACAACACCTTGGAAAACATAGGTTGAGACATCCCTGATGATATTGCCACTGTTGTTTGAAATGACCCACTTGCTAAGAAATGGAGTACTGACAGCACCTGCACTAGAGGGGGGATCCCTGTGGTTTGGCGGATGGGTGACATCAGGTCTGCCTCCAGCTGGGCACACAGTTCATGTATAGTGGCTCGGTCAAGCCTGTATGTCTGAATCACATGTCGTTCCTCCATTGTCGACAGGCCCACCAGCGGTCTGTACACGGGAAGATTCCTCCATCTCCTCGCATTGCCCAGCGGACGGAAGGACAACAGCGAGCACAGAGTCAATCAACCCACAGGTACGTTCCCACAGCTTGCACACAACACGATTCACTATGCATTGAATGGTTTGTATGAGTGTTGAAGAAAGGCCTAGGTATGTGTGACGCAGTAGAAATTAAGCCATGTGGGCCCTTGAAATGGCGGTTGCCTGACCTGTGAAGTGTGACAATGGGATGTGAGGTCAATGCGCTGGCGTGGCACACCGTGGCGGTAGGCGGTCGAAGACCGCAGCGCAAAGCCGCATTGGTTAACATTGAACCCTATGGGTTTCACGAGCCAATGACGATGTGCGCCGGCGGTCGCGGTACGCACCGCCGCGGTACGCACCGCCGTGGGCGTGACCGCCATTTTCTATCTACTTAATCACTCGATACCTGATCTTCCACAGGAGAGGACCTACACTGCAAGTGCTGCTGTGACCTCGGTCTGGAAGAGACAATGGCTGCTGCGACTGGGGAAAGGGCCCCTGCCTTCACTTCTGAAGAATTGGAGAAACTCGTGGATGGGGTCCTCCCCCAGTATGCACTACTCTACGGTCCTCAAGACCAAAAGGTAAGTACACTGGGACCATGCTTTGTGGGCAATGCCTGGGTTGAGTCGGGTGGATGAAAGATGGTGGGGAGGGGAGCGATTGAGGCATGCATCAGACGACAGATGAGAGCATGTGCCACATGGCAAGGGTGGGGATGGGGGGCCACTCACATCGAGCATGCAGAAGGTGATGATTTTTTTTCTCCCCCTGTACATGTCACATAGGTCAGCGCCCACCAGAAAGTTGCTATTTGGCGTGCCATCGCCAAGGACGTCCGGACCCTGGGGGTCCACAACAGACAGGGCACCCACTGCCGGAAGAGGTGGGAGGACATCCGACGCTGGAGCAGGAAGACGGCGGAGGCTCAGCTGGGGATGGCCTCCCAACGTAGGAGGGGTGCCAGTCGTACTTTGACCCCCCTGATGTCCCGGATCCTGGCGGTGGCCTACCTCGATTTGGATGGGCGCGTGAGGACATCACAGCAGACACAAGGGGGTGAGTACACTCTCATTCTGGTGACTTTGCGCGCAGTGGAGGTGTCTGGGTGGGGGAGGTGGGCTGTGAGTATCCCTAGGCCAGGGCAATTTCTGTAGGCTAGGCCCCTCCATAAGGCATGGCCCTGTGCCCCCGCCCCCCACCTCTGTAGGGTGCCAAGTACAGCTATTCATGGCCCTGTGTCATCTATGTGTGCAGTTGTCGTCCATAGGCTTGTAGGCCATGTCCCACGGATTGAGTAGTGGACCCCAAGTGCGCAGCATAGTGCAGGGGGCTTCTGTGTCTGTCCTCTCAGCCAACGGTGTGGCCTATGCATGCACTCAACATGTCTTTCTTTCTCCCCCCCCTTTTTTGTGGTCTTCCTGTTCATGTGTGCATTAGCATCATCAGGCGGAGGAGAAGTGGCATCGGAGCACGAGGGAGCTGCATCCCACATGGCCCTGGAGGGCCATGCAACAGACTCTGAGTACACCAGTGGGACGGAGGGCGAGGGGAGCTCCACAGCGGGGACTCGTGCTGATGTCAGTGGCAGCGACTCGTCCTCTGAAGGGAGCTCCCTTGTGGTGGCGGCAACATCCGTGCCCCCAGCAACAACAGGTACAGCCGCCACCCAGCGCACCAATCACCGCCCTCCCAGCAGCCCCTCAGCGTTTGCCCCGTGCCCGCTCACCCAGGAAGGTGGGCATCTCCTTTGCCCCAGGCACCTCAGGCCCTCCCCTGTCACCCCTGCTGCCCTCAGTGAGGAGGTCATTGACCTCCTGAGGACCATCATTGTTGGGCATTCTACCCTTTTGAATGCCATCCAGGGTGTAGAAAGGGAGGTGCACCGGAGAAATGCAGACCTGGAGGGCATTCATTCGGGTCAGGCTGCCCATCAGCGATCGTTCAATGCTCTGGCCTCAGCACTGACGGCAGCAATTGTCCCTGTCTCTAGCCTCCCCCCTCCAACTTCCTCCACCCAGACCCAATCCACAGTACCTCTGCCTATCCCAGACACACCTACAGACCAGCCTGCACACACCTCAACACCCAAGGGAAGCTCATCCAGACATAAGCACCACACATCACACAAGCATTCACACAAGCAACATCCACATGCAGACACACCAACACCCACTGCCTCCACTGTGTCCCCCTCCTCCTCGTTTCCCTCCTCCCTCCCTGTGACGTCTCCACTCACACTTGCATGCACAACATCTTCAGCCACTACGTCCATCACCAGCACACCCACCAGAACACTCCGCACACGTGCAGTCACCACCCCCACTACCATTTACACGTCCCCTGTGTCCTCTCCCAGTGTGTCTGTCACCCCCTCTTCCAAACCACACAAATGCAGGCAGCCACCCACCCAACAGCCATCCACCTCACGACAGCCTCCAGCCCAAGCACCTGCACCCAAAGACACCAGACTTCACACTCCTACAACCACATCCTCTTCCTCCACTCCCATACCCACTACACCTACCCGTCCCTCTCTTTCCAAATTGATTTTCCTTTCCAAACTTGACCTCTTTCCAACAACTCCCCCACCCCGTCCATCTCATAAGACTGCAATCAGCACCTCAGCCACCACCAAACCAGGACCTACCAAGACTGTTGTCCAAGGACTGTGGAGTCCCCCACCCTCAAGGGCAACTAGTTCTGCTAGGAGCCAAGGCACGGCCAGCCCACCCCCGGAAAAGCACCCAAAGATTACTAGTGCCCGGTGCGAGAGGCCAAGGACACCAGGGACCAAAATCCCTACCCTGGCTCCGGCTGGAAGTGGGGTACCGCCAAAGGTGGGAAAGGGCCACAGACGACCAGGGAAGGGTGGGAAGGGCAGCACGCCCGACAAGTCCGGCAGCAGGCCAGCTGCCCAGGAGGGCCACACCAGCCCCATCCCAGGTGTGCAGGAGGACACCCAGAGGCCCGGTACGGCAGCCCAGGAGGGCCCCGCAAGCCAACAGACATATGGGCAGGAAGGCCCCGCCAGCCACATGTCAGGTGGCGAGTGGCATCCATGCCTGGGCCGGAACCGCTGCACTGGACACTCATATCAAGCACCGCTGAACTGGGCCCTTTCACTCAAGCACCGCTGAACAGGGCACCGCCTTCTCAAGCACCGCTGAACAGGGCACCGCCGTCTCAAGCACCGCTGAACTGGGCTCTTCATCTCAAGCACCGCTGAACTGGGCCCTTCATCTCAAGCACTGCTGAACTGGGCCCTTCATCTCAAGAACGGCTCCGCTGGGCACTGCCGTCTCAAGCACCGCTGAACAGGGCACCGCCGTCTCAAGCACCGCTGAACTGGGCCCTTCATCTCAAGCACCACTGAACTGGGCCCTTCATCTCAAGCACCGCTGAACTGGGCCCTTCATCTCAAGCACCGCTGAACAGGGCACCGCCGTCTCAAGCACCACTGAACTGGGCCCTTCATCTCAAGAACCGCTCCGCTGGGCACCGCCGTCTCAAGCACCGCTGAACAGGGCACTGCCATCTCAAGCACCGCTGAACAGGGCACCGCCGTCTCAAGCACCGCTGAACTGGGCCCTTCATCTCAAGCACCGCTGAACTGGGCCCTTCATCTCAAGCACCGCTGAACTGGGCCCTTCATCTCAAGCACCACTGAAATGGGCCCTTCATCTCAAGCACCGCTGAACAGGGCACCGCCGTCTCAAGCACCGCTGAACTGGGCCCTTCATCTCAAGCACCGCTGAGCTGGGCCCTTCATCTCAAGCACCGCTGAATTGGGCCCTTCATCTCAAGCACCGCTCCGCTGGGCACCGCCGTCTCAAGCACCGCTGAATTGGGCCCTTCATCTCAAGCACCGCTCCGCTGGTCACCGCCGTCTCAAGCACCGCTGAACTGGGCCCTTCATCTCAAGAACCGCTCCGCTGGGCACCGCCGTCTCAAGCACCGCTGAACAGGGCACCGCCGTCTCAAGCTCCGCTGAACTGGGCCCTTCATCTCAAGCACCGCTGAACTGGGCCCTTCATCTCAAGCACCGCTGAATTGGGCCCTTCATCTCAAGAACCGCTCCGCTGGGCATCGCCGTCTCAAGCACCGCTAAACAGGGCACCGCCGTCGCAAGCACCGCTGAACAGGGCACCGCCGTCTCAAGCACCGCTGAATTGGGCCCTTCATCTCAAGCACCGCTGAACTGGGCCCTTTATCTCAAGAACCGCTCCGCTGGGCACCGCCGTCTCAAGCACCTCTGAACAGGGCACCGCCGTCTCAAGCACCGCTGAACAGGGCACCGCCGTCTCAAGCACCGCTGAACTGGGCCCTTCATCTCAAGCACCGCTGAACTGGGCCCTTCATCTCAAGCACCGCTGAACTGGGCACTTCATCTCAAGCACAGCAGAACTGGGCCCTTCATCTCAAGCACCGCTGAACAGGGCACCGCCGTCTCAAGCACTGCTGAACTGGGCCCTTCATCTCAAGCACCGCTGGCCCATTGGCGGAAGGGGCAGTGCCGCATCTGTGTCGGGCAGGGCTGCACGAAGCACTCTGGGCACCAGTCCCCCTCCAGAACCAGTGGACACTGTCATCCACTTGAGAGACTGTGGCTTTGCACTCCCCAGGATGTAACAGTGGGCAAACCACCCACTGTAGAGACTTGAGAGACTGTGGCTTTGCACTCCCCAGGATGTAACAGTGGGCAAACCACCCACTGTAGAGACTTGAGAGACTGTGGCTTTGCACTCCCCAGGATGTAACAGTGGGCAAACCACCCACTGTATGGACTTGAGAGACTGTGGCTTTGCACTCCCCAGGATGGTACAGTGGGCAAACCACCCACTGTATGGACTTGAGAGACTGTGGCTTTGCACTCCCCAGGATGGTACAGTGGGCAAACCACCCACTGTATGGACTTGAGAGACTGTGGCTTTGCACTCCCCAGGATGGTACAGTGGGCAAACCACCCACTGTATGGACTTGAGAGACTGTGGCTTTACACTCCCCAGGATGGGACAGTGGCCATGGAGGCCCCTCGTGGATCTGCTGTCGTGTACTCATGTGGCTGAGGTGCCCCCCCTTGCCTTCCTCCTGAGGTGCCTGTAGTTTTTCTATCTGATGCCCCTGCAGTGTTCTCTCCGTTGGTGTCAGGTATCCTGTGTGGGCCTTGCCCATGTGATTTGGGCCCAGTGGTCCACGGACAATGACTGCTAAAAGTATCGGACTTTTTATATTTATGTATATTAGTTTTAAATGTGTGATATTTTTATATGCCAATAATACAATATATTCGACTGTTTATGATCATTTCATTTTGTCTTTGCATTCTTCCCGGGGGTTTGGGGGTTGTAACAGTGATGTATTGCTATGCATTGATGTGTGTTGTAGTGGGTGAGGGTGGTGGTGGGTGTGTAGCGTATGTGTGCCCGTAATATTTTCTCCTCCCCCCTCCCCTGTGTCGTAGGTGCAGTACTCACCGTAGTCTTCTGCGCCGGCGTTCGTGCTCCTGGTAGAGGAGCAGGAATACAATAGCTGGTAGGATGTGTAGTTCGGGTTCCATGCTGTCCAGATTCCTCGTGGGGTGTATGGAGGTGAGCGTTTTCCGTTTTGAAATGGCTGTTTCCGCCGTGTTTTTATCGGCGGGGCTACCGCCCCAGAAAAGGTGGCGGATTGGTGGGTTGTGATAGGGTGGGCGGTACATTGACTCCCGCCTGTCTGTTGGCGGTGACCGCTGCGCTGTTTGTTTGTCCCGCCGTGGCGGTCGGAGTGTTAAAGTGGCGGTCTCTGTTGGCGGTTTCCGCCAGGGTCAGAATTCTATTTTTTTGACCACCAGCCTGTTGGCGGGTTAGCCGCCGCTTTAACACCGACCGCCAGGGCTGGAATGACCACCATTGTGTTTTATTAGTCCGATACCCTTTATGTTCTTAAAATTATAAAGATTGTAATTATTCATACAATAAAGTATTCTGAGTCTGCTTTTAAGCACTGTATTTGAGGAAATTCTTTAAAAAAATCATATTTCAACTTCTATTTATTGGATTTTTGTTGATTTGGTCTTGCTTTGGTCAATCATTTAAGTTCTATTTTTTAACTAGGATTAGTATCTTTTTGTGTGGTGTTTTTAGTATTTTACTGTTTTAAGTTTTCCACAAATACTTTATACATTACCTCCTAAGTTAACCCTGTCTGCTCTGTGTCTAGTTATCAGAGGGTGAGCACGGGTTAATTTATGGTGTGTTACTGACTTGCCCTGACTAGGGTTGTGGCTCCTGCTTGGCAGGGTGCATGCCTATGCCAACCAGAAACCCAATTTCTAACAACAACATTCCATTGTTTTGTAATATTTGCAGCTTCTTAATGCCATTCTGCTGTTTGCAGTTGTTTGGCACAATACTATGGCCCTCATTACAACCCTTGCGGTTGGTGTAGAAGTGGCGGTAATACCGCAAACAGGCCGGCGGTAAAAAAAAGAAATTTTACCGCCATGCCAAACTGCCACTTCTACACTCTGACCGCCAGGGTGGTAACAACTGCTGGGCTCCAGCCCGGCGGCCGTCAATACACCGTTGGCTGTATGAGGACCCAGCATACCGCCATGGATTTTGTGGAGTTCTGTACCGCCACAAAATCCATGGCGGTAGGCACTATCAGTGCCAGGGACTCCATTCCCTGGCACTGATAGGGGTCTCCCCTGCCCCCCTCCCCCTCCCCAGAGTCCTCTCCCCAAACCCACAACCCCCCTACCGCCCCCAAAGGTGGCAGGACACCCCTCCTCACCCCCACCCCCCAAAACATTGAGACACACACCCTCCCACCCCCTACACGCACACTCACACAGCTACTACACATACACGCAGACATACACACAGACATACACGCACACAGACATATACGCACACATTTCCCATACACACAACACACCCCCTGCATTCATACACGCACTCACACAACCCCTCTACACACTCACATTCACACCCTCATGCACGCGCACAACACACAACACACAACACCCCCCACCCCACTTCCCTAACGGACAATCACCTTACCTGGTCCGGTAATCCTCCGGGAGGGAACGGGATCCATGGGGGTTGTTCCACCGCCAGCTCCACGTCACCAGAACACCGCCACACCGAACCCTGGGTTGTGATTTGGTGGGAGGTTTTCTGATGACGTGGCGGTGGAAGTGGAGCAGCCTCCACTTCAAAGTATGGCTGCTGGCAGCTCTCCGTCCAGAAAAGGGCGGAGAGCTGCCAGCAGTCATGATACGCTGGGCAGAAAACTGCCTGCAGGTGCGGTCTTCAGCACGGCGGTACCTCAGCAGTTTTTTAAAAAGACCACCAAGGTCCATTTGAGGCCCTATATATTATCAGGGGTGAACACACACAGAAAAAAAACAAGCAGACATGCACACTTTAAGCATTCCACTAATTTTCCTTAAAATACCTCCTGAAAGTGCCCTGATTCTCTCCCTCTTTCTCTCACTTTTCCTCATAGAGAAAAAAACACACAAGCAGGCAAATACATAGATATAAGCAGGCACTCACACAAAAGACTCAGGTGGGATTAAAGTCATTTTAAGCTCCTTACCTCCCTTGGCTATCTTGATTTTCACTGTCAGTGTGCTGTGCCGATTCCTGTATTTGCACAAATGCGCACAAAAGAGTGAATGTGGTTTACAGCACAGGGTCTCAATGGATCCTGATCTGTCAAACACAGTGTGATGTTGAAAACCAAGATATTATGCAAATGAGGCAATGTTGAATAGTTCAGCTGATGTTCAGCTCAGGGCTATACAGACACCTTGGTTGTCAGAGACAGGTTCCATTCTAGGAGCCTAGTCCTCACCAGAACTAGCAGGTAATGAGCTCACCTTCCATCAGTGCAGGTACTCTCCTCAGCAGTAGAGAAGTGCCTTTACTCAAAGTGATAAAAATAAGAATTGCTAGTACTCAGTACTTGTGTGTTCCGACCCATTGACAACACTGCTGATTGCCCTAAAGGCCTGTCTGACCCTGCAATCAGAAAACACAAACTTGTCATTAATTATTAGTGGTATTTGTTATTATTATTAGTAGTACTACCATTAATACTACGTTTACTACTAATATTAACAACAATATTAATATACACTAACATGCAAGAATATTCATAAACTATCCTTTGTCTTCTCCTACAGGACTGTATTTGTATCTACTATGTGCTGTGAATTGTAAAAATAAAGCAGAAACAATTTACAGCATGAAATATAATTAAATACTCATATGTAAGCACAAACATGTTTTATTACTAATTGTACATAACTTTATGGCTCTCAGAAATAGTAGTATGGAAACAGCCTAGAACATGCTTAAATAGTGGAATGTTAAGCAAAAATGTTATGTCTCAACATACTTAACCTACAGTACCATACTTAACACATAAAACGTACCTACAATCTATACCTAGCATACTTATTTACTTCAACGTACCAATGCTTCCATGCTTAACCTACCATATCTTCTTTTTTTGCAATACCAACCCATCTTACATAACCTATCATAACAAAAACATCTACAATATCAAACTAAAATGCCTTATCTTATATAGTTACCTGTTGTAAATACATACCATACCTATCTATCATACTTGTCTGCCTTATCAACCATGCATCTAGTACCCTGCCTTCAGTAATATCCTTACATCTCATACATTATCATAAGTACCTACCATACCTAAATGACCTACCATACTTAACCTACCTACCATCTATACGTACTCTTAATATATAACCTACCATACATAATCTACCTATAGTACAGAATTTACCCTACCTACCATACCAAATGTACAATACTACCCTAACATACGTAATCTACATCCACCTCTGCAGTGTGTGTCCTAGCCTGAAGTGGTGTGTAGCTTTTCATACTTTTGAAGGGGGTACGTTATGCCATAGAACTTAAGGTAATTTTAAGATAGTGCAGTCTGTTACTGAAAACATGTATGTCTAACTTAAGGGTCTCCCAGTCAGAGACAGCTTTTGGGCGATACAACCATGCAGCCGCATCCAGCGCTGATTTTGGTGGGGGTGCTGTGTTTAAAAAAAACTGTTGGTATAAAAGCATGCATGTGAACATCCTTGTGTGTTTGGTAGTTTTCAGACAACCATAAAATGTCAGGATAACACTGGTGATTAATGTTCTTACCGGAGAGAGTTCGGAATATTCTCTAATAGCAGTTTTGACTCATCATAAAGTAGCATGGAAGGTTAATGTACTTACCCGGTCCCCAATTCCAGTGTTCCTTTCCCAAGTCAAGACACCTGGTCTCTTGATCTCCAAGTGGTGAGGCCATTCAGCACCATTGTAAGTCCCTAGTAAATGGTACACCTGGGACCTAGGGCATGGGTACTAAAGTGGGGCCCTAAGGGCTACATGACAAGGTTCTCCCTAAAAGTAAAACAATAGCATGGTACGCACACTATGTCCCATGTCCTTTAAACACTGCATGTAATATTTGTAAATCCCCCCTAGACCAGGCCTTACAGCCCTATGGCAGGGTGCATTATATTACATGTGTAAGCATATATGCAAGAGCAGATATGCCCCTTCTATGCCTTTGTCGATTCTTAAACATAACAAGTGAACAGGGAAGCCTTTTTAAATACATGTGCTGGACACTGGTCAATATGAGTTCCACAGCTACATGATGGCTTCACTGAGACTAAGGATGTTTGGTATCAAACATTTTGTGTTAATAAACCCTCACTGATTTCAGTGACTGATTTATTAATACATGCACCCAGAGGACACATTAGAGGTGCCCCTGAAAACCTACCTACTGCTGGTGAGCTCATTGACCAGTTCTAACCATTTTGCCACCATCAGACGAGACTCTGGCCTCCAAGGATGAGAGCCTCCACTCTGTAGAGGTAAGAAACAAAGCCAACACACCCCTATCAACAAGATGACCCTCAAATCTGCATTCTAAGGCAGGGAGCTTCAAAGACGTCCCCTGCCTTTGGTATGCAGAACTGGTTTACCTCACAGGAGGATGCCAACTCCCCCTGCTCCAGGGCCCATCTGGCAGCTCGACAGGTGGGAAATTATCTATTCAGGAGGCGTGTCGCCCTACAAAGCTGGACACTCCCCTCGGGTGACCAGCCTGAGTGAACACGACTTAGGAAATTCTGCCATCTACTGTGTGATTTGGAATTTAGGAACTCAAGACAGGGTGATACCCATTCCCTATAAGAAGTGGTAATCTAGAGGGTGTAGTAACCCCAAGGGTAAGTAGCCCATTGGCTACTACCTTGCACTCCCGTTAATGCCCCCTAAATTGAGTACTTAGGGGGACGTCCTCATACCAGGAAAACAGATCTTCGCTGGAGACAAAAGAAGGAGAGAACAAGAAGCCTGGTGAACCGGAGAACCGAAGAGCACAACTGACTTGGCGCCAACCCTGCCAGCCTGCCTGCTGCATCCGACCCTCAAAGAGCAACTGACCTGTCCTGCCACTTCAATCTCCAAGAACCTGGGAGAGAGGCGAGTGCTTTGTAAATCACCAAAAAGAACTCTCTTGCAGTAGAGGAGCTGCTCTCCTGCATCCCCAGGCCCCCAAGAAAGAACTGTGAGGACTGGGACCACCAAAACTCTGACACCAGACATCACTACTGCACCCAAGCCGCCTAGACAGCGTGGTCCCCAGGGCCTCAAGAGACAAAGCTCACTTAAAGTGCACCCGCTGTGGACTTCACAACGATGTCTGTTACTGCAGACCCTCCTCCAACCAAAAGTGACCAGGAGACAAAGACACGATGGCTCAGGACACCTCTGCACCCGTCTGCCCCGAACTGAGGAGAAGAGTACCAAGGCTGTCCCTGAATCTCCCAGCCTTGTAAGACCTGAACCCACTTGTTGGCTGGATCGTACTGGACCCTCAGTCCAGGCCTGCAGACAATTCTGCAGGCCCTTCCTGCAGCTGATAAGAACTCCAGCTCCGGACCAGATGCCAGAAGATACCACTGCAGTTGCACCTAACAACTGGAGGAGGAGTGGACAGACGGTGTCCCCACATGCCCAAGGACCTCAAGGGTTGAGTCCCCCTGTGGGTTCCCCTGGACTGACCTTTACAGTCCATCCCTGCCGCAACTTTGTGACTTGACCGATCCCCATAGACTTACACGTGGCATCTGACGCTGAACTACACGCCTCCACCTGGCCACCACAGTGTTGCTTGAGATGACCTGCTGGTGTGGTCTTGGTCCTTGCCCCAAATCCAGGAGATTGGGCCCTAAGTCGCTGTACTCTAACTATATGCTGTGTCTGTTCTTGCTCCATAAGATAACATTACCGCATCACAAAAATGGACTATCAACTTTTAAAAATTCACTTACTGAATGAGTGTGTGTTTTACATGCTTAGCACTGCACTCTGGTATGCCTAATTGCTTGCCCACACTACCTCAAAAGAGAGCATTTGGGGTGTCAAATGTGCCTATGTGATATCTCTCGGGTTTGTCTGGAATCTTTGCACAGTGTATCTCATTTTGGTCCACTTTATAAAAAGCCAGGTCCCTTCTCCCACCTTCCACACACCAGTGAGATAAAGCTTCAGCATGCACTAAGGAAAGTCTCCTTCTCTATTGACTCTTGTATGGACGTTCAATCTGGTACTTTATTCATGAGCAAAGGCTGCCTCAATACAATGGGAGACAAACTGTCATTGTAGAGCTTTCAAGTGTGAAAAACAGTTTCTCAAGTGACCTGGCTTGTGCTTGCTTCTCTTGTAACAGGACTCCATGGATGTTCATTTCCTCACTACTAATAGTCACCATGACAAATGATTTTATTGGAGCATATTCACCAATTGTTTAGATGTTAATCATGACCCTACATGGAGTGTTGTGGGTGGAAATAGTATCTTGTTAGTATAGAATGCTCCTATTGATAGAAGACAAAATAGTATGTGTGTCCTAATGTTCTCACCACATTTAGGGCAAATGAAGTCACCTTACTAATGTAACCATCCTTAAATGCTATAAAAGTGCATCCACCAAAATGAAGGATGCTCAGGTGCGTAATGTGTTAGCTTTGCATCACTGCTTTTTTGCAGTATTTTTTCATGGTGGGTTTGATGAAAAGCGCACCCCTATGTCACTCACACAATATTGAAGTAGGTAGCCTATTCCTGTGCCCTCCCCTTGTTCATAGACCTCTATTACTTTAGTTCATTTGGCACTTGTGGCCAGTTTTAACTGATACAACTGTTCTGAACACTACCAAGAGATTTAAGAATGTTATGAGATAGTGTACGTTCTGGCAATTAAAAATAGGAATTTATCCAACTAATGACACCGACAGGAGTGCCTACAAGCTACTCTGTGATAGATGGGTGAGGCCTTCCTAAATCTGAATACAGCCAATAGTGAGTATTTAGGACCTTATTTAGAGTTTGCTGAATGGGATACGCAGTCAAAACGTGATGGGTATCCTGTCTGCTGCCTTACAAATGCCATACGCTATAAATCACTTTTAGTAGCAACACAGGGCATCCGCCACATTTGTGATGAAGTTTTCTGTCCACCAAACTGTAACTAAAGGCTTTATTTTCATGGAATAGTCCACCCTCTGGATAACCTACCTGTATCAAGCACTGAAGGGAGTACTTCCTGAACTGGTGACCAGGCAAAGAATGGTGGGTTTACCCTGGATATAGACTCATCCCTGTTCATTCAAATATAGGTGGTGACCAATTGTAGGTTTTTCGAGCTGTGAGCATTACATAAAATATTGCCATATCTCCTTATTTCTCTTATTTCCCTTACTGGTGGGATATTCTATGCCTTCCTGGCTTAATACTAGCTATGTCCTTTTCCTGCATTTATCTAAATGTTCTTCACCACATTACGAACTTTGCCATATTTGTGGTGAATATAATGAGCAAACTTTACCACATTTCGCAAGCCCCTAGTTCTTGCACTGCATCAAAATCCATTTATATATTTGCTATATTATGTTGTGAATTGTGGTTTTTTATAGCAGGCATCCATCAATTACTAGGGCTCGTACCACTTTGGTACAGGGCTTGTCTGTAATTGACAAAACAATGTGAGATTTTTATATACCTCTAATCTCAATGTGACATGTTGAATGTATTCTCCCATTATATAGCTTTAAAGTGATAAAGACACACATAAACTTTTGAATAGATGTGTACAGTTTTTTTCCAACTGAAGACATATTTGCTTTCTTTACCTAATTTACCATCCAGCATATCTTTCAAAGTAGTCAAAACATTTTGTATGCTAGTCACAGTCCTCACTTCCAGACCTAGAGGTATGCATCCGTGCAGCCCCAGAAAGTAAAAGAGTTTTAGAGCACCTCTCCTTACCCAGCCTGTATATAGATTATACACCTCAACAGAATCTTTGTTTCTCTATTTCTTCCAGGACAGGTTTTCTACTGAAGGACTTTGGGAGGTCGGTACAGCACAGGCGACTGGGTTTATATTTTCTATTAAGTGAGTTCAACCCACAAAAAGCATTTTGTGTGCTTATGTTATGTGGTTTCTACACAGTAGGAGACTGAGAAACCAACCCCACACAGTAGTATTAAGAGAACATGTATGTGCTTGCAGATGTGCAACCACGATAGAGGGTATTCCATAGTACTATCTGAGGACAGAACCATTTTGCAAATCTACTTAGATGTAATCTGTGACAAACCTATAAAGTTTGATATTGAAATGTAAGTCAATGAAGCTTTGGTGTATTGTGATGATGTTTGGAGTGGGCTGAATTGTGTTCATTACAGATTTGGTGTGTTTGGTGATTGTTGAGTCACTGAAACAAGGTGGGTGTTAAGTCAAAAGCAATAATGTAACAGGTTATCGTAATTTGAAGGGAGCAGAATGAAAGGGATATATTTAAAGTGGGTGTAGAAAGGGTCAACATCAGAGTCCTGAGCAAGAGACAGGAATGATGTGAAGAAAGAGGACAATTGTATGTATGTTAGATGCCTACATTTGTAATATTTGTCTGGTTTGCTGTGTCAGTATCGGATGTGATATATTAAAGTATGCAGTATAAGCAGAAGAAGGATGCAAATATAGAGGGGTGAGATTTAGGGTCTCTGCTATAGCTGAGGAGGTAGGAATTAGTGGGAATTGGGGAGACACATTTGGATATAGTCATGGCCATGGGTTGGTGAGTAAATGATGATAGAAAAAGGAGGGAGACAGGAAAATGATGAGGGTGGTGAGGGATGTTAAGCTGAAACTTGGTGGAGTGGTAGTGATACTGTAAGCAGAAACAGCCTGTCTAGTGGCTTAAGCCAGAAGATAGTTAGAAAGTGATAATGGTGAGAATAGAGTTTTGCATAGGAGATTGAAGCTGGATGGAAAGTTCAGGGAGGTGAAGGATGTTGTAGTGAGTGAGTTGTGGTTTAGGAGGGTTAGACAGTTATGTGGGGCTGATTTGGGAAAGTAAAAGAGTGTTGGAGTGATGCAGGCAGGGTGGAAGGTTTGGATGGAGAGTTGATGCAGTGTCTTTCAGAAACATTTGGTGGTGTCAAAAACATGGATACAATGTATAAAGGAAGAGAAGTCATGGGGGTGAGGAGTTGTGGATTATTATTCATTAGTGATTTAAAATTCAAAGCCTCTAATTTCACAGATGCTTGTGAAGGCCCTCCCATAATATGTATTTTGCAGCCGGTGAGCTAGGGGCAAGCCCATCTGTGTCTGTCCATGCCTCGACCTTACACATGGCCAGAAAGCTTGGTCTTCCAACCTCCAACCTCTAACCTGCATTGACCCTATGTGTTCTCAACCTCAACCATCATTCCACACGCTTCTGCCTTGCTGCACCACACAACATGAAGGTGACATTTTCCTATGCTTCCCGCAAATTTTCTGGCTCTTAACCTCACCCAACACTCATTATACCCAATACCCCACTCTCTCACACTCACACATTCCTGCAGCCACCCACCCATACTTGCACACATGCTCCTCAACACCCGATCACTCACCAAACATTCCACAGAGACCTAGAACTTGCTGTATGCCAATGGCCCAGACATAATGTTTCTCATGGAAGACTGGCTGTACTGCACATCAGCACCTGATATCACCACAGCCACCTCACCCCGGCTACAATATTGTCAGGCAAGACACATTTCACAAGCCCACAGGTGGAATCCCCATTATGCACAAGAATGGCATGAGTTGAACCATATGTCATTCTCCAAAAATCATTAATAGACACCTCAATGAATACCTCAATGACTACCAAGTTCTCAAAACTACTCAGTCTTGTTCAGACCTAACCATAGTATGGAAACTGCCCTCATCGCCACCACAGATAGCATCCACATGTCTCTTGACACAGGAGGCACTGCAGCCTTCATTCTACAGGACTTCTGTACAGAATTTGACATGGTTTCCCACTCCATCCAATGCCTCCTCTACATCTGAATCCAAAGACATGCACTCCGATGGACTTTCTCCTTCCTGACTGGAAGGACTTAGTCAGTCAGCCTGGCACTGACACCTCAGACACCTGTGACCTCATCTGCGGAGTTCCACAAGAATCATTGCCCACCCCGATCATCTTCAATGCAGACATGATCCTTCTAGCCAGCGTCATCCACTCTTCTGTCATCAACATCCTCTCCTACATTGATGACAGTAAACTCATTCTGTCCCTCACAGACAGGACATCCAGCACCTGAATCAATGCCTGCATGACTGACATTGACCACTGGATAAAGACCAAATGTAAGAAGCTGAACATTGCCAAGACCGAAATAGTGATCTTAGGGAAGAGCACTTCATTGTGAAACCAAACTCAATGTGAATGTCCAACTCAACGTGTCACCACCTCATTCTTCCATACCAAGAGGATGCTGAGCAAGATTTTCGGATGGCTCCCAAACAGCACTCACACACACTTGTCACAAGCAACCTCAACTACAGGAACAACCTCTATGCCATGATCAACACAAAACTCACCAGAAGGCTGCAGACCATCCAGAACTCTGTGGCCAGTATCACTCACTTCCCACACCGGACTCACATTATACCACATTTGAAGGAGCTCCACAGGCTCTCCATACACAAATGAGCATAATCCAAAATACTCATCCACACTTTCAAGGGATTACATAACAATGGCCCAGCATACCTCAACAATCGCATCTGGTTTCACAACTTTTGCCATTTTGGTTTTGTTTTACTCAGATATTTATCTTTACTCAGATAAATTTTCTCTATTTTTCTAAGCTGGTGCGGAGCATTTTTGTAGTGTCTTTCAATGTGTTACTGTAATTAAATGTTGCACAAATATTTTACCCATTGCCTCTTACGTTAAGCCTAATTGCTCTGTGCCAAGCTACCAGGGTGTGAGCATCAGTTAATTTAGGGAGTGTAACGGGCTTTCTTTAACTAGGATTGTGGTCTCCACTAATTGCCAATTAGAGAACCCATTTCTAATAGGGGGCATGTCAACATGCAAGTGAGTAACCTGTTTGTGTGTATGCCCATGCAGTATTACAGACGTGGGTTCAGAGGTAAAGAAGCTGATCTAAAGTGCATTGACTGTGTGCCACGTTGAGGTGGTGTACAATAGATATGAAGGGTGTAAAAGAAGATCCCCAGGGAACCCGAATCATCCCCATGCAGGTGTGTGCAGTGAGTGACTACACCCATCAGTACAGTATCCCTATTCCGCTTTGAAACTCAAGCTGTGTTTTACCTGCAGTGAAAGGCAGATATGTAACTTCAAAGATCAGCCCTGCTTTTCACTGTTGTGCTGTTCAAAGCGCACGCTCGAGTTTGCTCCCGCACACTAAACAACCCATTTGCTGTAATAGGGTGGATTATCCCAGTCTGTCAAGTTTGTGCCCAGAGCTCTCAGTTAAATGTGTATAACAGCCCATAGACTTGCCCAGTGGCACAGAAGTCATAGACGTTTTCCTGCAAGCTTTCAATTACCAATAGCAGGAACACATGCAAAAACATGCACACTGAAAAAAGGCAATCAGTATTAGAGGGTTTAGCTAACAAAGGTCTCACACCACAAAGGCAAGCATTAGCAAACCAGGGTTAGAGATATAACTTAACATTTCCTTAGAATTAGGCAATATTAATAATTGTCTGTCAGTGAAATCAATTTAATTGTAATTGCATATTTTCTATTACACAGTCAGACTTTGGAAAGGAACGTTGGAGTCTGATTTGGGATTAGTGGAACTAATGAAAAAATTTGAATAATGAGCCTACAAATTATAAACTCTGAAGATATAAATGTCAAAAACAAGGAAGAAACAGACAGGATTAACCGATATTCCATTATGGGGCCTGTCTCTTTCTCGTTGGGCACCTCATACCTAATTGACACCAATTTATGCTTTGGTTTAGACTATCATCTCTAAGCTGAAGATACCCATATCTTCCTTTCTTTTCCTACTTTCATGCCCCAAATCCAATCATGGGTCTGAGTGTTACATAACTAGTCGTTTTTGGCAAGCAATCAGTTCCCTCCACCTGAATTCTTCTGCGATGGACGCCAGTTACTTGCAAACTCAAAACCAACATTTCTTCTAATCCTGTCTCACTGCCCTCCATAAGACTCTTACCCCAACATCATCTAGAAAATGTATTTTAATTGGACATGTCCGAAGAATCCTTCATAACTCCCACGCTGCTGCTTTGAGATAGCAAGTACTGAATGAACATAACAGAGGAAGTCCTGGCTGTCCATTTGGACTGCAGAAGCACCCTTGGTAGTGGAACAGCTCTGGCAAACCACAATATTGTTCATTTACTGCTGACCATGTGAGTCACAGATCTTAGCGCACACAAGACCTATATTTGAGTACCATGAATTAGGGAGGATAACTAGAACACACTTCTGTGGAGGAGCATTGTATTTATTGGACTACAGTTCAATTACAGAGAATAATTTGTTCAGGAAACCATTCAGAGTATTAAGTGGTCTAGATCGTTTGGTAGGCTGTGACACAGTGGCTATGTATTTAGAAATTGGCAGACTGTGTGCTCTTCCTTTGAAGCAGATCATTGAATTTCATTGATTTGTCTGGCTGTATTCTGGGGGAGGAGCTGGGGGGGTTGGCAGTGACAGATGTGTTTTTTTAATGATTTGTCTGATTCAAGTCTCCTCTAGAACCTGTTGGATTTGATCTAAGCTAAATCGGATCTCCCTTGATACTGGCTCTAGACCTGAGAAAGGTTTCTTTAAGTTATGACATGACCAATATGCAGGCCCGAAATTCTTTCTAGAGTTGACTCTTTATACTGTGGACCATAAAATAACAATTGCCCCTCATCTACCGGTCCTGTATGAGATGCATTTGAAAATGCGGTTTCAAAGGGATTTCAAGGGGACGACCACTGTAGGAGGCTGGCCTAGTTTGTAGTGGGTACCTTGGGTACTTACACCTTATACCAGGTCCAGTTATCCCTTATTAGTGAAGTAGTAGTGTTCTAGCAGCTTAGGCTGATCGAGGTAGCTATAGCAGAGCAGCTTAGGCTGAACTAGGAGACATGCAAAGCTCATGAAATACCACTTATAGTTACACAGTACTTATACACAAGTAAAGGCAATACTCAGTGTTACCAAAAATAAAGGTATTTATTCGGGTGACACGGTACCAAAAATATCTTAGAGACAATACACCTTCTGAAGGCAAGTATTATACACAATGTATACACTAGACACCAAAATTAGACACGTAAATAGTCATAGAACAATGCAAACAGTAGGAAATCCTATAGAATGCAATGGGAGAAAATAGGTCTAGGGCAACACAAACTACATACTAAAAAAGTGGAATGTGAATCACCAATTCCCCCCTAGGCAAGTGTAGTGTGTGCAGAATTGCTGGGAGAGTAAGAATACAGTGAAGGTAAGTAAATTACCCCACCTCAGAGCCCAGAAAAGCTGGAGTTAAGTATGGCAAGTTTCCTTTGGACACACTACACTTCGTTTTGGGGATTTTGCAGCAGCCACCCAAGTCTGCAAAGAACAACTGATGGATTATTGGACCGGAAGACCTGCAAAGGAAGGAGAACAAGTCCAGAAGCCGAAAGAAGTTCCAGGAAGGACAGGAGCCCCTGCTAACCCAGAAGAGGGTGCATAAGAAGAGTTCCTGGTTAGTCGAAGACTGCAGAAATGCACCCTACGAAGATGCCAGTGGGTTCCTGCATGATGCAAAAGATGTCCCAAGGTGTGAAGATCATTGCAGATGGGATTTCGTGTTGGAAGGCAACAACAAGCCTTGGCTACGGCAAAAGTTTTTTTTTTTATCAAAATGGCGCTGGATGGATCCAAGAGGGACCTCGGAGCCTCATCTCTGTGTGAGGAGGAAGAGGGCGCTCTCAGCACTTTAGAGAGTTCTCAGGATGCCAGCCAGCACTGCCAGAAGCTGCAGGATCTGGGTTCAAAGGAGGTGCAAAACGCGGTTGCAGCATAACAAAAGAAGGTCCAACGCCGCCAGAGAAAAACTCATCGAGTTGAGCGTCACAGAGTGGAGTGCTGGGGACCTGGGCCAGGCTGTGCATGAAGGAATTTTGCAAAGAGTGCACAGAGGCCTCAGGAAGCGAAGAAGAGATAAGACACAGAGGTACCATTGTTCTTGGGGAAGGCAAGGTCTTACCTCCTCCAAATTGCGTCAGCAGGATCTCAGGACAGTCTATGTCAATGATGTCCACCCTCTGTGTCCTTAGGAGCACGCGTGTTGCCGTGAGAGGAGTCCCGGGGTACAGGTCGTTGCCATGGAAGGTGTCTGCTTGGAGCAGAGGAGTGACTCCGTCACTACACAGGAGATTTCTTCGGTCCTTCTGGTGCAGGATGAAGACAGGGAGTCCCCAGAGCATGCACACCATGGAAACTGTAGTGTTCCTGATTTGGAGCTGAGGTTGCTGTAGAAAAGTGCCTGTTGTAGACACTTTGTTGCAG
The DNA here is from genome assembly GCF_031143425.1 of Pleurodeles waltl. Lineage (NCBI taxonomy): Eukaryota > Metazoa > Chordata > Amphibia > Caudata > Salamandridae > Pleurodeles > Pleurodeles waltl. Next base: position 293,970,897 of record NC_090445.1, on the reverse strand, counting down.
TTACAGCATTTCTTGAAGCAGGCTGCATGTTGATCCCAGGTCAGAAGAGTCTGAAGTTGTTGCAGAGAATTCCTGAAGGAAACTTGCAAGCAGAATCTGAAGAGCACCCACAGGAGAGACCCTAAATAGCCCTGAGAGGGGGATTGGCTACCTTATCAGGTATGGACCTATCAGGAGGGGTCTCTGATGTCACCTGCTGACACTGGCCACTCAGAGCCCTCCAGAGTGCCCCCAAACCTTGCAAAGCAAGATGGCTGAAGCCTGGGACACACTGGAGGAGCTCTGGGCACCACCCGTGGGGTGGTGATGGACAGGGGAGTGGTCACTCCCCTTTCTTTTGCCCAGTTTCCCACCAAAGCAGGGTAGAAGGGGTCCCCGAAATGGTGTAGACTGGTTTATGCAAGTAGGGCACCATCTGTGCCCTTCAAAGCATTCCCAGAGGATGGGGAGGCTACCCCTCCCTAACCTGTAACACCTATTTCCAAAGGGAGAGGGTGTAACACCCTGCTCTCGGAGGAAATGCTTTGTTCTTCCTTCCCGGGACTGGGCTGCCCAGACCCCAGGAGGGCAGAACCCTGTCTGTGAGGTGACAGCAGCTGTAGCTGCAGTGGAAGCCTCAGAGAGCTGGTTTTGCAGTACTGGGGGTCCATGGTGGAGCCCCCAGAATGCATGGAATTAGCTCCCCAATACCAGATTTGGAATAGGGGGACAATTCCATGATCTTAGACATATAACATGGCCATATTCGGAGTTACCATTGTGGAGCTTCATATAGGTATTGACCTATATGTAGTGCACGCATGTAATGGTGTCCCTGCACTCACAAAGTCCATGGAAATGGCTCTGAACTATGTGGGGGCACCTTTCCTAGTGCAAGGGTGCCCTCACACTTATTAACTTTGCACCTAACCTTCAGCAAGTGAAGGTTAGACACATAGGTGACTTATAAGTTACTTAAGTGCAGTGAAAATGGCTGTGAAATAAAGTGTGCACTATTTCACGCAGGCTTCAATGGCAGTCCTGTGTAAGGGTTTGTCTGAGCTCCCTATGGGTGGCAAAAGAAATGCTGCAGCCCATATGGATCTCCTGGAACCCCAATGCCCTGGGTACCCAGGTACCATATACTAGGGACTTATAAGGGGGTGTTCAGGGTGCCAATTGAAATTGGTAAATGTAGTCACTTGCCTACAGTGACAAATTTAAAAGCATAAGCACTGAGGTTCTGGTTAGCAGAGCCTCAGTGACACAGTTAGGCACTACACAGGCATACACATTAGGCCACAAACTGAGAACTAGGGTCCTGGCTAGCAGGATCCCAGTGAGGCAGGCAAAACACACTGACATATAGGTTTTTATCTATGAGCACTGGTGGCCTGGCTAGCAGGATCCCAGTGACACAGTAAAACCACACTGATACACACTCACAAACAGGCCAAAAGTGGGGGTAACCATGCTCGAAAGGGGCTACTCTCCAACAACCACCACTGTCATTATTAAACCTGGCAAGCACCTAGACTTAGCCCTTGCGAACGAGTTACTTGACAACGTTGCGCTCCTCCTCCTTTACATTCAACATGCTTTCGACACAACACATTGGAACTTCTTTCTAGCGGCTCTTCACAAAATGCACTTCAGACCTAGATTCCTTTATTGGCTTTCCACTCTGTATTTGACCTGTGGGCTTAAATATACACCAACAGAGTTCTGTCACTGACTTTCCCCATTGAAATGGGCATCCAATAAGGTTAGCCTCTTTAACCGCTGGTCTCTGTGCTGGTGATACATCAATTGCAATAGGGCTCTGAGCGGATGCTAGAGTCCAGAGTTTCTGATGAGAGGGGGATCACAAGGACCGCATTTCTCTATATGCAGATGACATGAGTTTATACATTCAGAGGCCTCATGGTATTGTCATGTGACTCATGGAAAGCTTGGCAATTTATGGGGATGCATCAAGACTTAGAAAGAATTGGGGAAATCAATGATTATGCCGTTGTAGGGAGCATTGCGCCTACCAGTAGGACAAAATCAGCTGATTGTGACAGCAGACAGTTTTTTACCTGGTCACGATAATTACCCTCTCCCAGCAGAGGTACTGGTGGCTAAATATGGTGCACTTTTGCTGAAGGTGAGGAGCAACATGAAGATGTGGCCCTCACTACCGTTCTCAATAGCGGGTTGGGGGATTATTTAAGACGGTCTCCTTCCCCAGATTTCTCTCTGTTTCCAACATTACCCCTATCCTTTGCTCCCCCCTTTCTTCACAGATTTACAGGTGCAAATAACTGCCTACCTTTGGACAGGGAAAACACCCTCAGTGCAATGTCTCACCAAACGAGGCAGGACTGGGGTGGCTGGATGTCAAATTGTATCACTGGGCCTCACAATTGGTCAACATAAATGACTGGATCTGGACATAAACAGGTGACACGCCCATAGATTGGAGACAGAGCTCCTAAACGTGCATGTTATTCTTGATCTACTATACAGCAAGGCCATGCCACATTCACTGCCCCTCATCACTTGCATCCCTATCATGTGCTGGTATGCCACTCTCCATCACATCACATGATTTGGTACCATTACTATGGCAATCCTTCGATGGCAAGGTACATGGTTGGCGGAGTCTGCAGACTTCTCCTGTTTCAAGATTTGAGACCTCATTAGTATCTCCACACTTGGCAATGTCTGAGAGGGTGGATTTGTGAAATCATTTCAAGACTTGGAGACCGAGTTCCGTCTTGATTCCTCCCAATTCTATTGGCATTTGCAATTACAGCATGCTCTTGATATTTGCAAAGAGAGACTGCAGGTGCTCCCCCAAATATAACCGTTGGAGTGCAAATGGATTATGGGTGATCTTTGGAAGAGTGGCAACTCCCAGATCTACAGCCTGGTAACAAATGCTTCATACCCTTTGGTGAAACTGAGACCCAGGTGGGAAACTGACGTGGGTATTCTTGAGAATGAGGAGTGGGCTGAGATGAGAATTGCACCCAGATAAATTGCAATATCCATGCCCTTTCACCTGGTACAGTTCAAAAACCTTCACCAATTCTATAATTCTCCCACCAGATTGTAGTCGATGGGCTGTGTCAGGCCAAGACTGCCCCAGATGCCATCTCTCCATGTGCTTGTTTTTCCACATTGTTTGGGACTGTCCATTAATCCGCATATACTGTCGGTTGGTCAACGGGGTCCTAAATTGAGCGACAGGAAGCCCCCTAGATCTGGACCCCAAAGTTGCTTCACTGGGAATTATAGAGAATTTGAGAGGGCCTTGTGCGGCTCACGACGTCATTGCTATGGACCACCTGGTAGTGAAACAGGACTTAGCACAACAGTCAGGGTGACCCAGGCACTCTCCCTCGATAAATAGACCAGAGGTATGGACTAATGTGTGGTGATGGAAAAGTTGGTCTGCAAGGCCTGAGGAATGCAAAAGGACACTCTTAAATCTGGGCCCCTTGGAATCAGGGCACTAGGGTCCTGCATTAAAGTCAAAGCAAATGTAAGATGTAAGACCTGCGAGTACAGGAGCAGGGACAGAAAGGAAAACTATCTATTGCCCACTACGTTTGAGGCAAATTGCTAAATCACACAGCAAAACACTTGTCACTATATTTGCTATGACTCAGTCCGATATTGTGGTTACAATTGCTAGATGTATATTTGCTTATTCAAAATCTGAAGTTTTAACATTTTAGTACGGCATATTGAATATGATGTTTATAGGCAGAAATGTGTTTTATATTTGCAGCACAAAGTATTTTATGTAGGGTAGTATAGTGTATTTTGGATAAATATTAAGTATGACATCTTTGAGGAATTTTGATTATGAACTTGATGAATTTGTAATGTGCATTTTCACCTTTAAGATGCTATTGTAATATGAATATTTTTTATTCTTCTGAGATGTTATTGTAATGTGTATATTTCAATAATATGTACCTGGCTCAACCCCCTCATTGGTTCCCGACATTGCCATGGCAATCCCCGTGGGCTACAAGACCGCTCAGTAGGACCCTCTTCACAAGCCAGGAGGAGGAGTTGTTATCATCTTCAAGGAATCCATAAAATGCACAACATGCACATAGAATGCCACCCGATTCATGGAATATCTGCACTTGAAGCTGCAAATCTCCGAAGCCTTCACCCTGAATGGAACCCTCGCCTACTGACCACCTGGGCCATGAGCCACCTTTACCAACCTAATCACCAACTTTGTTTTTCCACTCACCATCAACCCCAGAGTGTACATTCTCCTCAGTGACCTCAACTTTCACCTGCAAGTCCAAAACGACATCTACTCAACAGCACTCCTCAAAAACCTAGCTCGTCTCAAAAGCCAACACACACCACAGGATGCACACCAGACCCCATTTTCACTGCAAGCGGCAGCATCAAAGACAACTCCACAACACAGCTCATATGGACTGACCGCTCCATCATCCACTTCCAAATCAACATGCCTCAAGTCAACTCCACCAGCAGGTTCAGCATTCCAAACCACAGCTGGGGTAAAATCACAGAAGCAGACTGGCTCAGCGCCCTCTGCATGGATCACACTAGCCCCAAAGACAACCTCTACAAGGACATCAACAACTTCAACAAATGGATCAAGAACTGTGAGGACTCCCTCACACCAAACAAACCCAACAAGCATAGTAGATTAAACAAGCAGGCCAGCTGGTACACAGATGACCTCCGAGACACCAAGCAACACTGTAACCAGCTAGAAAGGAAATGGAGAGCCAGCACAACACCACCAACAGAATTACCTGCCAAGGCAGCAATCAGACACTATCACCAGCAAATAAGAGACACCAAGAAAAATCACCAACTGACCACATTGAAAAAAGCTCCAACAACTGCTGGCAGATCTTCTTGATTGTTAAGGATTTCACTTTGCCCTCAGCCACTGTATCCAACATCACTGTTTTCCAGCTTCTTCCACAGCAAAACTGAAAACATCTACAGAAACTGCACACACCAACCTGAGAGAACTTGTTGCTAACCTCCGCTCCATCAGCAAAGACAGCCACCTGACCGAGTGGACAACTCTCACCAGGAATGACACAGTGGCCATCCTGCAGACCATCCACTCAGAAGACTCAAAGAACCCAAGCCCCCACCACATCTACAACCTGGGAACATCACCAATCAGCACCACCCTGACCCACATCATGAACAACTCAATCACATCCGCCAGTTTCCCAGATGAATGGAAACTTACAGAAATCAAGGCCCCCCTCATGGAGCCCACAGCCGACCTGAATCAACTGAACAACGTCCAACCCATTTCCCTGTTCCCTACTCAGCCAAAGTGATTGAGATTGCCATCAGTAAGCAACTTACAACCCACCTCGTACTTCACCATCTTCTAGACAACACTCAATCAGGATTCAGAAAGAACCACAGCACCGAAACAGCACTTATCGTGGTCACCAATGACATTCAAATCATCCAGCACCAAGAAGAAAATGCGGCTCTCATCCTGCTTGGCCTCTTTACGGCCGTCAACACTATCTCTCATAACACTCTCATCAGAAGACTCCAGAAGATTGGCATACAAGGCTACACTCTCAAATGGATCTGTTATTTCCTCACAGGAAGAACCAAAGGGTGAGGCTGCCACCTTTCACATCAGAGGCCAAGAAATTGATTTGAGGAGTCCCACAGGGATCACTCCTCAGCCTTTTCAACATATACATGCCACTGCCCACCAACATCATCCGATCAAAAGGCATCACCGTCATCTCCTATACTGATGACACCCAACTCATCCTCTCCCTGACGAACAAAACAATCACTGCCAGAACTAACTCCACCAGCTGCATGACCCTGGTAGTAGACTGTATGCGAACCAACTGCCTGCAGCTCAACTCTGACAAGACGTAAGTACTGGACTTTGGCAACAAGATCTCCCCATGATACCCCACCTGATGGGCGTCTGAGCTAAGACTAACACCCCACCCACAGACCGCGCAAGGAATCTAGGGATCATCCTACACAACAAGCTTAACATGACATCTCAAGTCAATAAATGTGCACCGCCTGCTTCCACATCCTATGCATGCTGTGAAAAATCTTCAAATGGTTGCCTCGGAACAACAGATGGACCATCACAAAAGTAATCATCACTAGCAGGCTGATCTACAGCAACACTGTATGCTGGAATCTCCAAGCAACTCAGTTAGAAATGGGGTTTCTGGTTGGCTGGCGTATGCACCTCAGCCAGGCAGAACCTACCTACTTCAGTCAGGACAAGGGAGTTACACATCCAAGATAACCCCTGCTCACCCCCTTGGTAGCTTGGCACGAGCAGTCAGGCCTAACCCGGAGGCAATGTGTAAAGAATTTGCACAACACACACAACAAACGTGATGCAAAGTGTACACCACAAAGTAAACACAACACAGCTATGTAAAAATAAACTGTATTGCACAAAACATAATTAGACCAACATTACACGTAAGTAATACCCTGCTACCTTAGCAGTTGTCAGAACGTTACACAAGTTACTAATACTCTACAAGAATACGCAGTTGTCACATTAAAACACTTAAGTACTCAGGATTCTGCAACCTAAGCAGTAGTCAGGAATTACAATAAGAATTCTATGCCCTTGCAATGAACAACTCCCATAGAAGGAACACTAGAAGACATATCTCAAGTCATAGAAAATATATATCAGCATGTCATGCAAAGAAAAAGGAACATTAGCACATTTTGTAAAGTCACGAAAGCAGGTAGGAACATATAACCCCCCAAGGTCCATACTAGGCTCACAGAGCAGTTATTTCCTAAAGAGTACCTGTTTTCCTGAAGAGGAGGCACTCCCAGTACCTAAAGGGAGGAGCATAGGGGGCCCCTGGTGCACCTGTGCACACCATGGGGGCCACAAGGTGCTCCTGGGGGGAGAGGGGCGGTCAGCGCCCTCTCTGTGGTATTAAACAGGCCCCTCCTGGGACCTGCAATCTTTGTGGCCCCCCCCGGCTTCCAATGGCCCCTCCCAAAGGGGGGGGGGGGCAAAATCCAAGAAGAATTAAGTAGCTGGGAAAATCGCACCTCTTAGTTAGTGACTGGGGGGAAGGGAAATCCCTTCCAGCCCCGTGTCCTGCGATGAAGTGAGCAGCAGCCCTCATCCTCAGTGCTGCTGTCGAGAATGAGGGAGGAAGCAGGGGCCACAGATTAGGCTTCTCTCCTGCTTCCTAATGTGGCTGCATGGTGCGCAAGCCGCTTTCCAGCCCGACCTGGGCTGTCACATGTGGCAGGCACCGAGGATGGTGCCTGCAGGTGCCCCGGGGGTGCATCAAAAAGTGCGCTTCACCCCGGGGGCACGGTTAGAGTGCACTTCCTCCGGTTCTTCTTTCCTTGGTACTCTGGGACACTAGATGGAGCGTGACGCGCTCAGGCCACAACACTCCCCGGACTGCGGACTGAATCCAAGAGCAACTTACAAAGTGCTTTTCAAATCGCAAAGGCCTCGTGCTTTGGCCCCGGCGGGGAATGATGGGCACGTAGAGCGCTTCCAGAAAGCGCGAGGGGCCCCACAGTGACCCCGGGCTGCGGCGGTGACTTCTGGCATCCAGGGAGCACTTAGAAAAAGCTATGAAAATTCACACAGGAGCGCTCCCAAAGCGCAGAGACCGGCAAAACAGCACTCCTTGTGCTGGGGTGATTTACAGAGGTCAGGGGCCACAGCACCCTGCCTCTGGAGACAACAATTGAAGAAGGGGGCACAGGGCTGGTGAACCCAGCAGCAGGTCAGCACAACAATCATGCTAGTAGTGGCAGTCCCTTCTTGTGAACAGGCAGGTCAAAGGTCAGCACAGCAGCAGCAGTCGAAGGTGGTACTGGTGAGTCCTCTCAACAGTGTCCTGCGTCCAGCTCCAGGGAAGGTTCCTCAAGTCCAAAGTGATGTCAAATGAGGTCTAAATTGTGGGGAAAATTCCCCTGTACCTATACTAGGTTTTAGTGTGTTTTGCAATGGGGAGAAGAGGGGGTTCCAACTAGTTACAACTGGTTCTTGGAGTGCCCTTTCTCTCCTCAAGCAAAGGTTCCAAACATCAGTGGGGGGTAAACGACCCTATTGTGTGAGGCCAGGGCACAGCCTTTAAAAATGCAGGTGTGCCCCGCCTCTCCCTTCTCTCAGCCCAGGAAGGCTTTACAATATGTAGATGTACCTCTGTGACACCTCCACCTAGACACATAAGTGACTTATAAGTTACTTAAGTGCAGTGAAAATGGCTGTGCAATAGTGTGTGCACTATTTCACACAGGCTTCAATGGCAGTCCTGTGTAAGGGTTTGTCTGAGCTCCCTATGGGTGGCAAAAGAAATGCTGCAGCCCATATGGATCTCCTGGAACCCCAATGCCCTGGGTACCCAGGTACCATATTCTAGGGACTTATAAGGGGGTGTCCAGTGTGCCAATTGAAATTGGTAAATGTAGTCACTTGCCTACAGTGACAAATTTAAAAGCAGAAAGCATAAGCACTGAGGTTCTGGTTAGGAGAGCATCAGTGACACAGTTAGGCACTACACAGGCATGCACATTAGGCCACAAACTATGAGAACTAGGGTCCTGGCTAGCGGGATCCCAGTGAGGCAGGCAAAACACACTGACATATAGGTTTTTATCTATGAGCACTGGTGTCCTGGCTAGCAGGGTCCTAGTGACACAGTAAAACCACACTGACACACACTCACAAACAGGCCAAAAGTGGGGGTAACCATGCTCAAAAGATGCTGCTCTCCTACAACCACCACTGTCATTATTAAACCTGGCAAGCACCTAGACTTAGCCCTTGCGAACGAGTTACTTGACAACGTTGCGCTCCTCCTCCTTTACATTCAACATGCTTTCGACACAACACATTGGAACTTCTTTCTAGCGGCTCTTCACAAAATGCACTTCAGACCTAGATTCCTTTATTGGCTTTCCACTCTGTATTTGACCTGTGGGCTTAAATATGCACCAACAGAGTTCTATCACTGACTTTCCCCATTGAAATGGGCATCCAAAAAGGTTAGCCTCTTTAACCGCTGGTCTCTGTGCTGGTGATACATCAATTGCAATAGGGCTCTGAGCGGATGCTAGAGTCCAGAGTTTCTGATGAGAGGGGGATCACAAGGACCGCATTTCTCTATATGCAGATGACATGAGTTTATACATTCAGAGGCCTCATGGTATTGTCATGTGACTCATGGAAAGCTTGGCAATTTATGGGGATGCATCAAGACTTAGAAAGAATTGGGGAAATCAATGATTGTGCCGTTGTAGGGAGCATTGCGCCTACCAGTAGGACAAAATGAGCTGATTGTGACTGAAGACAGTTTTTTACCTGGGCACGACAATTACCCTCTCCCAGCAGAGGTACTGGTGGCTAAGTATGGTGCACTTTTGCTGAAGGTGAGGAGCAACATGAAGGCGTGGCCCTCACTACCGTTCTCAATAGCGGGTTGGGGGATTATTTAAGACAGTCTCCTTCTCCAGATTTCTCTCTGTTTCCAACATTACCCCTACCCTTTGCTCCCCCCTTTCTTCACAGATTTACAGGTGCAAATAACTGCCTAACTTTGGACAGGGAAAACACCCTCAGTGTCACTGGAAAAGTGCAATGTCTCACCAAACGAGGTAGGACTGGGGTGGCGGAATGTCAAATTGTATCACTGGGCCTCACAATTGGTCAACATAAATGACTGGATCTGGACATAAACAGGTGACACGCCCATAGATTGGAGACGGAGCTCCTAAACGTGCATATTATTCTTGATCTACTATACAGCAAGGCCATGCCACATTCACTGCCCCTCATCACTTGCATCCCTATCATGTGCTGGTATGCCACTCTCCATCACATCACATGATTTGGTACCATTACTATGGCAATCCTTCGATGGCAAGGTACATGGTTGGCGGAGTCTGCAGACTTCTCCTGTTTCAAGATTTGAGACCTCATTAGTATCTCCACACTTGGCAATGTCTGAGAGGGTGGATTTGTGAAATCATTTCAAGACTTGGAGGCCAAGTTCCGTCTTGATTCCTCCCAATTCTATTGGCATTTGCAATTACAGCATGCTCTTGATATTTGCAAAGAGAGACTGCAGGTGCTCCCCCAAATATAACCGTTGGAGTGCAAATGGATTATGGGTGATCTTTGGAAGAGTGGCAACTCCCAGATCTACAGCCTGGTAACAAATGCTTCATACCCTTTGGTGAAACTGAGACCCAGGTGGGAAACTGACGTGGGTATCCTTGAGAATGAGGAGTGGGCTGAGATGAGAATTGCACCCAGATAAATTGCAATATCCATGCCCTTTCACCTGGTACAGTTCAAAAACCTTCACCAATTCTATAATTCTCCCACCCGATTGTAGTCGATGGGCTGTGTCAGGCCAAGACTGCCCCAGATGCCATCTCTCCCTGTGCTTGTTTTTCCACATTGTTTGGGACTGTCCATTAATCCGCATATACTGTTGGTTGGTCAACGGGGTCCTAAATTGAGCGATAGGAAGCCCCCTAGATCTGGACCCCAAAGTTGCTTCACTAGGAATTATAGAGAATTTGAGAGGGCCTTGTGCGGCTCATGACGTCATTGCTATGGACCACCTGGTAGTGAAACAGGACTTAGCACAACAGTCAGGGTTACCCAGGCACTCTCCCTCGATAAATAGACCAGAGGTATGGACTAATGTGTGGTGATGGAAAAGTTGGTCTGCAAGGCCTGAGGAATGCAAAAGGACACTCTTAAATCTGGGCACCTTGGAATCAGGGCACTAGGGTCCTGCATTAAAGTCAAAGCAAATGTAAGATGTAAGACCTGCGAGTACAGGAGCAGGGACAGAAAGGAAAACTATCTATTGCCCACTACGTTTGAGGCAAATTGCTAAATCACACAGCAAAACACTTGTTACTATATTTGCTATGACTCAGTTCGATATTGTGGTTACAATTGCTAGATGTATATTTGCTTATTCAAAATCTGAAGTTTTAACATTTTAGTACGGCATATTGAATATGATGTTTATAGGCAGAAATGTGTTTTATATTTGCAGCACAAAGTATTTTATGTAGGGTAGTATAGTGTATTTTGGATAAATATTAAGTATGACATCTTTGAGGAATTTTGATTATGAACATGATGAATTTGTAATGTGCATTTTCACCTTTAAGATGCTATTGTAATATGAATATTTTTTATTCTTCTTAGATGTTATTGTAATGTGTATGTTTCAATAATATGTACCTGGCTCAACCCCCTCATTGGTTCCCGACATTGCCATGGCAATCCCCGTGGGCTCCAAGACCGCTCAGTAGGACCCTCTTCACAAGCCAGGAGGAGGAGTTGTTATCATCTTCAAGGAATCCATAAAATGCACAACATGCACAGAGAATGCCACCCGATTCATGGAATATCTGCACTTTAAGCTGCAAATCTCCGAAGCCTTCACCCTGAATGGAACCCTCGCCTACTGACCACCTGGGCCATGAGCCACCTTTACCAACCTAATCACCAACTTTGTTTTTCCACTCACCATCAACCCCAGAGTGTGCATTCTCCTCAGTGACCTCAACTTTCACCTGCAAGTCCAAAACGACATCTACTCAACAGCACTCATCAAAAACCTAGCTCGTCCTAAAAGCCAACACACACCACAGGATGCACACCAGACCCCATTTTCACTGCAAGCGGCAGCATCAAAGACAACGCCACAACACAGCTCATATGGACTGAACGCTCCATCATCCACTTCCAAATCAACATGCCTCAAGTCAACTCCACCAGCAGGTTCAGCATTCCAAACCACAGCTGGGGCAAAATCACAGAAGTAGACTGGCTCAGCGCCCACTGCATGGATCACACTAGCCCCAAAGACAACCTCTACAAGGACAGCAACAACTTCAACAAATGGATCAAGAACTGTGAGGACTCCCACACACCAAACAAACCCAACAAGCATAGTAGATTAAACAAGCAGGCCAGCTGGTACACAGATGACCTCCGAGACACCAAGCAACACTGTAACCAGCTAGAAAGGAAATGGAGAGCCAGCACAACACCACCAACAGAATTACCTGCCAAGGCAGCAATCAGACACTATCACCAGCAAATAAGAGACACCAAGAAAAATCACCAACTGACCACATTGAAAAAAGCTCCAACAACTGCTGGCAGATCTTCTTGATTGTTAAGGATTTCACTTTGCCCTCAGCCACTGTATCCAGCATCACTGTTTTCCAGCTTCTTCCACAGCAAAATTGAAAACATCTACAGAAACTGCACACACCAACCTGAGAGAACTTGTTGCTAACCTCCGCTCCATCAGCAAAGACAGCCACCTGACCGAGTGGACAACCCTCACCAGGAATGACACAGTGGCCATCCTGCAGACCATCCACTCAGAAGACTCAAAGAACCCAAGCCCCCACCACATCTACAACCTGGGAACATCACCAATCAGCACCACCCTGACCCACATCATGAACAACTCAATCACATCCGCTAGTTTCCCAGATGAATGGAAACTTACAGAAATCAAGGCCCTCCTCATGGAGCCCACAGCCGACCTGAATCAACTGAACAACGTCCGACCCATTTCCCTGATTCCCTACTCAGCTAAAGTGATTGAGATTGCCATCAGTAAGCAACTTACAACCCACCTTGTACTTCACCATCTTCTAGACAACACTCAATCAGGATTCAGAAATAACCACAGCACCGAAACAGCACTTATCGTGGTCACCAATGACATTCAAATCATCCTGCACCAAGAAGAAAATGCGGCTCTCATCCTGCTTGGCCTCTTTACGGCCGTCAACACTATCTCTCATAACACTCTCATCAGAAGACTCCAGACGATTGGCATACAAGGCTACACTCTCAAATGGACCTGTTATTTCCTCACAGGAAGAACCAAAGGGTGAGGCTGCCACCTTTCACATCAGAGGCCAATAAATTGATATGAGGAGTCCCACAGGGATCACTCCTCAGCCTTTTCAACATATACATGCCACTGCCCACCAACATCATCTGATCAAAAGGCATCACCGTCATCTCCTATACTGATGACACCCAACTCATCCTCTCCCTGACGAACAAAACAATCACTGCCAGAACTAACTCCACCAGCTGCATGACCCTGGTAGTAGACTGTATGCGAACCAACTGCCTGCAGCTCAACTCTGACAAGACGTAAGTACTGGACTTTGGCAACAAGATCTCCCATGATACCCCACCTGATGGGCGTCTGAGCTAAGACTAACACCCCACCCACAGACCGCGCAAGGAATCTAGCGATCATCCTACACAACAAGCTTAACATGACATCTCAAGTCAATAAATGTGCACCGCCTGCTTCCACATCCTATGCATGCTGTGAAAAATCTTCAAATGGTTGCCTCAGAACAACAGATGGACCATCACAAAAGTAATCATCACTAGCAGGCTGATCTACAGCAACACTGTATGCTGGAATCTCCAAGCAACTCAGTTAGAAATGGGGTTTCTGGTTGGCTAGCGTATGCACCTCAGCCAGACAGAACCTACCTACTTCAGTCAGGACAAGGGAGTTACACATCCAAGATAACCCCTGCTCACCCCCTTGGTAGCTTGTCACGAGCAGTCAGGCCTAACCCGGAGGCAATGTGTAAAGAATTTGCACAACACACACAACAAACATGACGCAAAGTGTACACCACAAAGTAAACACAACACAGCTATGTAAAAATAAACTGTATTGCACAAAACATAATTAGACCAACATTACACGTAAGTAATACCCTGCTACCTTAGCAGTTGTCAGAACGTTACACAAGTTACTAATACTTTACAAGAATACGCAGTTGTCACATTAAAACACTTAAGTACTCAGGATTCTGCAACCTAAGCAGTAGTCAGGAATTACAATAAGAATTCTATGCCCTTGCAATGAACAACTCCCATAGAAGGAACACTAGAAGACATATCTCAAGTCATAGAAAATATATATCAGCATGTCATGCAAATAAAAAGGAACATTAGCACATATTTGTAAGGTCACGAAAGCAGGTAGGAACATATAACCCCCCAAGGTCCATACTAGGCTCACAGAGCAGTTATTTCCTAAAGAGTACCTGTTTTCCTGAAGAGGAGGCACTCCCAGTGCCTAAAGGGAGGAGCATAGGGGGCCCCTGGTTCACCTGTGCACACCATGGGGGCCACAAGGTGCTCCTGGGGGGAGAGGGGCGGTCAGCGCCCTCTCTGTGGTATTAAACAGGCCCCTCCTGGGACCTGCAATCTTTGTGGCCCCCCCCGGCTTCCAATGGCCCCTCCCAAAGGGGGGGGGGGCAAAATCCAAGAAGAATTAAGTAGCTGGGAAAATCGCACCTCTTAGTTAGTGACTGGGGGGAAGGGAAATCCCTTCCAGCCCCGTGTCCTGCGATGAAGTGAGCAGCAGCCCTCATCCTCGGTGCTGCTGTCGAGAATGAGGGAGGAAGCAGGGGCCACAGATTAGGCTTCTCTCCTGCTTCCTAATATGGCTGCATGGTGCGCAAGCCGCTTTCTAGCCCAACCTGGGCTGTCACATGTGGCAGGCACCGAGGATGGTGCCTGCAGGTGCCCCGGGGGTGCATCAAAAAGTGCGCTTCGCCCCGGGGGCACGGTTAGAGTGCACTTCCTCCGGTTCTTCTTTCCTTGGTTCCCTGGGACACTAGATGGAGTGTGACGCGCTCAGGCCACAACACTCCCCGGACTGCTGGCTGAATCCCAGAGCAACTTACAAAGTGCTTTTCAAATCGCAAAGGCCTCGTGCTTTGGCCCCGGCGGGGAATGATGGGCACGTAGAGCGCTTCCAGAAAACGCGAGGGGCCCCACAGTGACCCCGGGCTGCGTCGGTGACTTCTGGCATCCAGGGAGCACTTAGAAAAAGCTATGAAAAGTCACACAGGAGCGCTCCCAAAGCGCAGAGACCGGCAAAACAGCACTCCTTGTGCTGGGGTGATTTACAGAGGTCAGGGGCCACAGCACCCTGCCTCTGGAGACAACAATTGAAGAAGGGGGCACAGGGCTGGTGAACCCAGCAGCAGGTCAGCACAACAATCATGCTAGTAGTGGCAGTCCCTTCTTGTGACCAGGCAAGTCAAAGGTCAGCACAGCAGCAGCAGTCGAAGGTGGTACTGGTGAGTCCTCTCAACAGTGTCCTGCGTCCAGCTCCAGGGAAGGTTCCTCAAGTCCAAAGTGATGTCAAATGAGGTCTAAATTGTGGGGAAAATTCCCCTGTACCTATACTAGGTTTTAGTGTGTTTTACAATGGGGAGAAGAGGGGGTTCCAACTAGTTACAACTGGTTCTTGGAGTGCCCTTTCTCTCCTCAAGCAAAGGTTCCAAACATCAGTGGGGGGTAAACGACCCTATTGTGTGAGGCCAGGGCACAGCCTTTAAAAATGCAGGTGTGCCCCGCCTCTCCCTTCTCTCAGCCCAGGAAGGCTTTACAATATGTAGATGTACCTCTGTGACACCTCCACCTGGACACATAAGTGACTTATAAGTTACTTAAGTGCAGTGAAAATGGCTGTGAAATAGTGTGTGCACTATTTCACACAGGCTTCAATGGCAGTCCTGTGTAAGGGTTTGTCTGAGCTCCCTATGGGTGGCAAAAGAAATGCTGCAGCCCATATGGATCTCCTGGAACCCCAATGCCCTGGGTACCCAGGTACCATATTCTAGGGACTTATAAGGGGGTGTCCAGTGTGCCAATTGAAATTGGTAAATGTAGTCACTTGCCTACAGTGACAAATTTAAAAGCAGAAAGCATAAGCACTGAGGTTCTGGTTAGGAGAGCATCAGTGACACAGTTAGGCACTACACAGGCATGCACATTAGGCCACAAACTATGAGAACTAGGATCCTGGCTAGCGGGATCCCAGTGAGGCAGGCAAAACACACTGACATATAGGTTTTTATCTATGAGCACTGGTGTCCTGGCTAGCAGGGTCCTAGTGACACAGTAATACCACACTGACACACACTCACAAACAGGCGAAAAGTGGGGGTAACCATGCTCGAAAGATGCTGCTCTCCTACAACCACCACTGTCATTATTAAACCTGGCAAGCACCTAGACTTAGCCCTTGCGAACGAGTTACTAGACAACGTTGCGCTCCTCCTCCTTTACATTCAATATGCTTTCGACACAACACATTGGAACTTCTTTCTAGCGGCTCTTCACAAAATGCACTTCAGACCTAGATTCCTTTATTGGCTTTCCACTCTGTATTTGACCTGTGGGCTTAAATATGCACCAACAGAGTTCTGTCACTGACTTTCCCCATTGAAATGGGCATCCAATAAGGTTAGCCTCTTTAACGGCTGGTCTCTGTGCTGGTGATACATCAATTGCACTAGGGCTCTGAGCGGAAGCTAGAGTCCAGAGTTTCTGATGAGAGGGGGATCACAAGTACCACATTTCTCTATATGCAGATGACATGAGTTTATACATTCAGAGGCCTCATGGTATTGTCATGTGACTCATGGAAAGTTTGGCAATTTATGGGGATGCAGCAAGACTTAGAAAGAATTGGGGAAATCAATGATTGTGCCGCTGTAGCAAGCATTGCGCCTACCAGTAGGACAAAATCAGCTGATTGTGACAGCAGACAGTTTTTTACCTGGGCATGACAATTACCCTCTCCCAGCAGAGGTACTGGTGGCTAAGTATGGTGCACTTTTGCTGAAGGTGAGGAGCAACATGAAGGTGTGGCCCTCACTACCGTTTTCAATAGCGGGTTGGGGGATTATTTAAGACGGTCTCCTTCTCCAGATTTCTCTCTGTTTCTAACATTACCCCTACCCTTTGCTCCCCCCTTTCTTCACAGATTTACAGGTGCAAATAACTGCCTACCTTTGGACAGGGAAAACACCCTCAGTGTCACTGGAAAAGTGCAATGTCTCACCAAACGAGGCAGGACTGGGGTAGCAGGATGTCAAATTGTATTACTGGGCCTCACAATTGGTCAACATAAATGACTGGATCTGGACATAAACAGGTGACAAGCCCATAGATTGGAGACAGAGCTCCTAAACGTGCATGTTATTCTTGATCTACTATACAGCAGGGCCATGCCACATTCACTGCCCCTCATCACATGCATCTCTATCATGTGCTGGTATGCCACTCTCCATCACATCACATGATTTGGTACCATTACTATGGCAATCCTTCGATGGCAAGGTACATGGTTGGCGGAGTCTGCAGACTTTTCCTGTTTCAAGATTTGAGACCTCATTAGTATCTCCACACTTGGCAATGTCTGAGAGGGTGGATTTGTGACATCATTTCAAGACTTGGAGACCGAGTTCCATCTCGATTCCTCCCAATTCTATTGGCATTTGCAATTACAGCTTGCTCTTGATATTTGCAAAGAGAGACTGCAGGTGCTCCCCCAAATATAACCGTTGGAGTGCAAATTGATTATGGGTGATCTTTGGAAGAGTGGCAACTCCCAGATCTACAGCCTGGTAACAAATGCTTCATACCCTTTGGTGAAACTGAGAACCAGGTGGGAAACTGATGTGGGTATTCTTGAGAATGAGGAGGGGGCTGAGATGAGAATTGCACCCAGATAAATTGCAATATCCATGCCCTTTCACCTGGTGCAGTTCAAAAACCTTCACCAATTCTATAATTCTCCCACCAGATTGTAGTCGATGGGCTGTGTCAGGCCAAGACTGCCCCAGATGCCATCTCTCCCTGTGCTTGTTTTTCCACATTGTTTGGGACTGTCCATTAATCCGCATCTACTGTCGGTTGGTCAACGGGGTCCTAAATTGAGCGATAGGAAGCCCCCTAGATCTGGACCCCAAAGTTGCTTCAGTGGGAATTATAGAGAACTTGAGAGGGCCTTGTGCGGCTCACGAAGTCATTGCTATGGACCACCTGGTAGTGAAACAGGACTTAGCACAACAGTCAGGGTGACCCAGGCACCCTCCCTCGATAAATAGACCAGAGGTATGGACTAATGTGTGGTGATGGAAAAGTTGGTCTGCAAGGCCTGAGGAATGCAAAAGGACACTCTTAAATCTGGGCCCCTTGGAATCAGGGCACTAGGGTCCTGCATTAAAGTCAAAGCAAATGTAAGATGTAAGACCTGCGAGTACAGGAGCAGGGACAGAAAGGAAAACTATCTATTGCCCACTACGTTTGAGGCAAATTGCTAAATCACACAGCAAAACACTTCTCACTATATTTGCTATGACTCAGTTCGATATTGTGGTTACAATTGCTAGATATATATTTGCTTATTCAAAATCTGAAGTTTTAACATTTTAGTACGGTATATTGAATATGATATTTATAGGCAGAAATGTGTTTTATATTTGCAGCACAAAGTATTTTATGTAGGGTAGTATAGTGTATTTTGGATAAATATTAAGTATGATATCTTTGAGGAATTTTGATTATGAACATGATGAATTTGTAATGTGCATTTTCATCTTTAAGATGCTATTGTAATATGAATATTTTCTATTCTTCTGAGATGTTATTGTAATGTGTATATTTCAATAATATGTACATGGCTCAACCCCCTTATTGGTTCCCGACATTGCCATGGCAATCCCCGTGGGCTACAAGACCGCTCAGCAGGACCCTCTTCACAAGCCAGGAGGAGGAGTTGTTATCATCTTCAAGGAATCCATAAAATGCACAACATGCACAGAGAATGCCACCCGATTCATGGAATATCTGCACTTTAAGCTGCAAATCTCCGAAGTCTTCACCCTGTGTGGAACTCTCGCCTTCTGACTACCTGGGCCATGAGCCACCTTTACCAACCTAATCACCAACTTTGTTTTTCCACTAACCATCAACCCCAGAGTGTACATTCTCCTCAGTGACCTCAACTTTCACCTGCAAGTCCAAAACGACATCTACTCAACAGCACTCCTCAAAAACCTAGCTCGTCCCAAAAGGCAACACACACCACAGGATGCACACCAGACCCCATTTTCACCGCAAGCGGCAGCATCAAATACAACTCCACAACACAGCTCATATGGACTGACCGCTCCATCATCCACTTCCAAATCAACATGCCTCAAGTCAACTCCACCAGCAGGTTCAGCATTCCAAAACACAGCTGGGGCAAAATCACAGAAGCAGACTGGCTCAGCGCCCTCTGCATGGATCACACTAGCCCCAAAGACAACCTCTACAAGGACATCAACAACTTCAACAAATGGATCAAGATCTGTGAGGACTCCCTCACACCAAACAAACCCAACAAGCATAGTAGATTAAACAAGCAGGCCAGCTGGTACACAGATGACCTCCGAGACACCAAGCAACTCTGTAACCAGCTAGAAAGGAAATGGAGAGCCAGCACAACACCACCAACAGAATTACCTGCCAAGGCAGCAATCAGACACTATCACCAGCAAATAAGAGAAACAAAGAAAAATCACCAACTGACCACATTGAAAAAAGCTCCAACAACTGCTGGCAGATCTTCTTGATTGTTAAGGATTTCACTTTGCCCTCAGCCACTGTATCCAACATCACTGTTTTCCAGCATCTTCCACAGCAAAATTGAAAACATCTACAGAAACTGCACACACCAACCTGAGAGAACTTGTTGCTAACCTCCGCTCCATCAGCAAAGTCAGCCACCTGACCGAGTGGACAACCCTCACCAAGAATGACACAGTGGCCATCCTGCAGACCATCCACTCAGAAGACTCAAAGAACCCAAGCCCCCACCACATCTACAACCTGGGAACATCACCAATCAGCACCACCCTGACCCACATCATGAACAACTCAATCACATCTGCCAGTTTCCCAGATGAATGGAAACTTACAGAAATCAAGGCCCTCCTCATGGAGCCCACAGCCGACCTGAATCAACTGAACAACTTCCGACCCATTTCCCTGATTCCCTACTCAGCCAAAGTGATTGAGATTGCCATCAGTAAGCAACTTACAACCCACCTCGTTCTTCACCATCTTCTAGACAACACTCAATCAGGATTCAGAAAGAACCACAGCACCGAAACAGCACTTATCGTGGTCACCAATGACATTCAAATCATCCTGCACCAAGAAGAAACTGCGGCTCTCATCCTGCTTGGCCTCTTTACGGCCGTCAACACTATCTCTCATAACACTCTCATCAGAAGACTCCAGAAGATTGGCATACAAGGCTACACTCTCAAATGGATCTGTTATTTCCTCACAGGAAGAACCAAAGGGTGAGGCTGCCACCTTTCACATCAGAGGCCAAGAAATTGATATGCGTAGTCCCACAGGGATGACTCCTCAGCCTTTTCAACATATACATGCCACTGCCCACCAACATCATCCGATCAAAAGGTATCACCGTCATCTCCTATACCGATGACACCCAACTCATCCTCTCCCTGACGAACAAAACAACCACTGCCAGAACTAACTCCACCCGATGCATGACCCTGGTAGTAGACTGTATGCGAACCAACTGCCTGTAGCTCAACTCTGACAAGACGTAAGTACTGGACTTTGGCAACAAGGTCTCCCCATGAATATCCCACCTGATGGGCATCTGAGCTAAGACTAACACCCCCACCCACAGACCACGCAAGGAGTCTAGGGATCTTCCTACACAACAAGCTTAACCTGACATCTCAAGTCAATAAATGCTCACCTCCTGCTTCCACATCCTATGCATGCTGTGAAGAATCTTCAAATGGTTGCCTCAGAACAACAGGTGGACCATCACAAAAGTAATCATCACTAGCAGGCTGATCTACAGCAACACTGTATGCTGGAATCTCCAAGCAACTCAGTTAGAAATGGGGTTTCTGGTTGGCTAGCGTATGCACCTCAGCCAGGCAGGACCTACCTACTTTAGTCAGGGCAAGGGAGTTACACATCCAAGATAACCCCTGCTCACCCCCTTGGTAGCTTGGCACGAGCAGTCAGGCCTAACCCGGAAGCAATGTGTAAAGCGTTTGCACAACACACACAACAAACGTGACGCAAAGTGTACACCACAAAGTAAACACAACACAGCTATGTAAAAATAAACTGTATTGCACAAAACATAATTAGACCAATATTACACGTAAGTAATACCCTGCTACCTTAGCAGTTGTAAGAACGTTACACAAGTTACTAATACTCTACAAGAATACGCAGTTGTCACATTAAAACACTTAAGTACTCAGGATTCTGCAACCTAAGCAGTAGTCAGGAATTACAATAAGAATTCTATGCCCTTGCAATTAACAACTCCTAAATACTCATAGAAGGAACACTAGAAGACATATCACAAGTCATAGAAAATATATATCAGCATGTCATGCAAATAAAAAGAAACATTAACACATATTTGTAAGGTCACGAAAGCAGGTAGGAACATATAACCCCCCAAGGTCCATACTAGGCTCACAGAGCAGTTATTTCCTAAAGAGTACCTGTTTTCCTGAAGAGGAGGCACTCCCAGTGCCTAAAGGGAGGAGCATAGGGGGCCCCTGGTTCACCTGTGCACACCATGGGGGCCACAAGGAGCTCCTGGGGGGAGAGGGGCGGTCAGCGCCCTCTCTGTGGTATTAAACAGGCCCCTCCTGGGACCCGCGATCTTCGTGGCCCCCCCCGGGCTTCCAATGGCCCCTCCCAAGGGGGGGGGGCAACATCCAAGAAGAATTAAGTCGCTGGGAAAATCGCACCCCTAAGTTAGTGACCGGGGGGAAGGGAAATCCCTTCCAGCCCCGTGTCCTGCGATGAAGTGGGCAGCAGCCCTCATCCTCGGTGCTGCTGTCGAGAATGAGGGAGGAAGCAGGGGCCTCAGATGAGGCTTCTCTCCTGCTTCCTAATGCGGCTGCACGGTGCGCAAGCCGCTTTCCAGCCCGACCTGGGCTGTCACATGTGGAAGGCAGCGAGTATGGTGCCTGCAGGTGCCCCGGGGGTGCATCAAAAAGTGCGCTTCGCCCCGGGGGCACGGTTAGAGTGCGCTTCCTCCGGTTCTTCTTTCCTTGGTGCCCGGGGGGCACTAGATGGAGCGTGACGCGCTCAGGCCACAACACTCCCCGGGCTGCAGGCTGAATCCCAGAGCAACTTACAAAGCGCTTTTCAAAGCGCAAAGGCCTCGTGCTTTGGCCCCGGCGGTGAATGATGGGCATGTAGAGCGCTTCCAGAAAGCGCGAGGGGCCCCACAGTTACCCCGGGCTGCGGCAGTGACTTCTGGCATCAAGGGAACGCTTAGAAAAAGCTATGAAAAGTCACACAGGAGCGCTCCCAAAGCGCAGAGACCGGCAAAACAGCACTCCTTGTGCTGGGGTGATTTACAGAGGTCAGGGGCCACAGCACCCTGCCTCTGGAGACAACAATTGAAGAAGGGGGCACAGGGCTAGTGAACCCAGCAGCAGGTCAGCACAACAATCATGCTGCAGTGGCAGTCCCTTCTTGTGACCAGGCAGGTCAAAGGTCAGCACAGCAGCAGCAGTCCAAGGTGGTCCTGGTGAGTCCTCTCAACAGTATCCTACGTCCAGCTCCAGGGAAGGTTCCTCAAGTCCAAAGTTATGTCAAATGAGGTCTAAATTGTGGGGAAAATTCCCCTGTACTTATACTAGGTTTTAGTGTGTTTTACAATGGGGAGAAGAGGGGGTTCCAACTAGTTACAACTGGTCCTTGGAGTGCCCTTTCTCTCCTCAAGCAAAGGTTCCAAACATCAGTGGGGGGTAAACGACCCTATTGTGTGAGGTCAAGGCACAGCCTTTAAAAATGCAGGTGTGCCCTGCCTCTCCCTTCTCTCAGCCCAGGAAGGCTTTACAATATGTAGAAGTACCTCTGTGACACCTCCACCCTCCCTGTGTTCAGGCTGTTTGAAAAGTATGCACAAAGCCCCAACTGTCAGTCTTCCCAGACGTGGATTGGAGGCAAGCTGCAAAACACCAAAGTCATAAGCACAGATAAATGTGCACTTTCTAGAAGTGGCATTTCTGTGATAGTAATAAAAAATACACCTACACCAGTAAGCAGCATTTTTCACCACTATCACAACCATACCAAACATGCCTACTCTACCCCTCATAAATCAGACAATACCCCTTACACATAAGGCAGGGTATTTCCAATGCAATCCTATGAGAAGACAGCATTCCCAGCAGTGGGACACCAAGGTAGGCTGTTTTTCACTACCAGGACAGGCCACGCAACATGGCACATGTCCTGCATTCTACATACATGGCACCCTGTCCAAAGGGCTAGCTAGGGCGTACCTTAGGGGTGACTTACATGTAGTAAAAGGGGAGTTCTGGGCCTGGCAAGTAAATTTAGATGCCAGGTCCCTGTGGCAGAAAACTGCGCACACAGGCCCTGCGCTAGCAGGCCAGAGATAGGTTTGACAGGCTACTTCAGTGGGTGGCTCAAGCAGCGCTGCATGCCCACTGGTAGCATTTAATTTACAGGCCCTGGGTATAGGGATACCAAGTTACAAGGGACTTATAAATTAAATATGCCAATAAGGTATGAGCCAATCATACTAATTTTGTAAGGAGGGCACATGCACTTTAGCACTGGTTAGCAGTGAAAAAGTGCTCAGAGTCAAAACGTCAGCCAACAAAGGTCAGAAAAATAAAGAAGCAAAATGCAAAAAGTCTGGGGAATGACCCTGTAAAAGGGCCAAGTCCAACATGTGCACCGCCTGCTTCCACATCCTATGCATGCTGTGAAAAATCTTGAAATGGTTGCCTCAGAACAACAGACAGACCATCACAAAAGTAATCATCACCAGCAGGCCGATCTACAGCAAGACTTTATGCTGGAATCTCCACGCAACTTCTACACAATCCAGACCATCCAGAACACTACTGCAAGACTCATACTCGACCTCCAACGCTGCACCCACATCACACTGCACTTCAGGAAGTTTCATTAGCTCCCTATTCACAAGCGCAGCCAATTCAAACTTCTCTGGCACACTTACAGAGCCCTACACACCACAGAACGAGAATAGCTACTGCATACACTTTTGTCAACCCACCAGACACCTACGCTCTACCTCAGTCTCATTCGCACACATTCACTGCATCTAGAAAATCTAAACTGAAAATCGGCCATTCTTCTAAATTGCACCCAAGAGATTGAATGACTTCCCTCTACACATCACAGCCTCCTCCTCACTTCTTTAGTTCTGCAAGAAGCTGAAGACTTGACTCTTCATATAAGCAGGTTAGCAACCATAAAACACCTGCCCAAGCGCCTGGATATCCTCTTGGGTGATTAGTGTGCTATATAAATCAATATAACATAAAACTTCTGCAGAGTTCTTATGTTCTTCCCTACTATCACAACCCCATTTACTTTGAAGAAAGCCTGTATCACAGGGTTTTCGTAGGTGTGTGCAGAATACAAATAACTATATATATATATATATATATATATATATATATATATATATATATATACATATTTATATATATATATATATATATATATGTGTGTGTATATATATATACACTTATATATATATTTATATATGTATATATATATATGTATATATATATACATATATATAAATATATATATACATGTATATATATATATACACACATATATATATGTATATATATATATATATATATGTTTATTTGTATTCTGCACACACCTACGAAAACCCTACACATACACACACAAGTTAAGTGACCTCTGATGAGACGTGTGCATTGAGATTCTCTTCCATGAACAAAATGTACTTTGTCAATGAAGGGATGTCATTACAATGGCTTTTTGTTCAAGCAGTCACCCATCTTCAGATTTCTGTCCCACATTTGCACACTCTCTCAAAGGCACACCACTATACGGGTACCATGAGCAAATGCACAAATTTGTGACATGAATTTTTTTCCACGCTTTCACAGTTTTGCTTTATGATTCACTTTAAATGTTTGTTAATGTGTACATAATAAAAATAGTTACATCGCCTCAGTCTGTGCATTTGACAATTGCCACTTGGCCAATCTACCTTCTGCAAAAGCCAGAACTATTAGCGGGGTCAATGTTGACTCATCCAAATCCGACCTTGATTATCAAATAATTCTAATGCCCCACGTTATGCCAAGCATCTCACAGGGATAAACCGACTTGCAAACGATAATGTTTATTAATAATAAAGCACTTTAACGTGACCGCATTGTGAGTGATGGCCTGAAAAAAATAAAAATCATGTGCAGGTGTGCCAGGAAACTCTCCTTGGCTGAATCAGAGACAATTCTATTCCAGTCATATCTTAGGGTCAGAAGCAATTTTCAAAGGATCACGCACATTTCCTTCTTAGCTATCATTCGTTGACTGGCTTTGTGCCTGAAATTCTCATTTGCACCTTATCATTCTGCAGAGGAAAGGTCTGGTGGGTCAGATGCATATTAATAGAATATTTGCAAGCACGGCTCAGTTGGGAAAAAAATTGTCCTTTGGACTCGAAGTGTGAAGTGTTTCAAAGAAACCTAACATCCAAGCCCATCTTGTGTTTGTGCATACTTTTCAGGGAATTATTTGTTCTCTTACCATGTTCAGACAGGAGAAATCCCAAACAAGAGAAAACCTGAAAG
Organism: Pleurodeles waltl; assembly: GCF_031143425.1. Taxonomy (NCBI): domain Eukaryota; kingdom Metazoa; phylum Chordata; class Amphibia; order Caudata; family Salamandridae; genus Pleurodeles; species Pleurodeles waltl. Next base: position 293,945,328 of record NC_090445.1, on the reverse strand, counting down.
TGCTAACAAGAATGACTTCCACCTAGGAAAAGACATAGGGCCATATGTATGACCATTTCATTTTACGAGTCTCCAATTGCAACTGTCGCAATTCGAGACTCACAAAATGAAATGTACAAACGTGTCTCAGACACATTTAGCGTTTACCAACGGGGTTGCAAAGACCTACCTCCTCAATATTCATGAGGTAGGTCTCAATTTGCGACACCATTGGGAATGGCCACACTCACAGGGATGGTGGACTGCTGGGGACAGCAGATCACCATGCCTGTGACTGCTTTTAAAAAAAAGCTATTCTGTTTTTTAGTGCAGTCCATTTTCCTTAAAGGAAAAAGGGAGGCATTTCAAACCTAATGGGACCACTACCTGCTCTGAAAAAATATTTTCCCTTCCATTCATAAAGGGGAAGGGGTCCCCGTTTGTGAATGTGTTACCACCAATTTGAATTTGGTGGTAACTGTGATTGTTTTGCTAACGTTCCTTTGCGACTCGCTTTAAAGAAGGGATGCCCTTTGCACGCCCCTTCCTAATAGTCATTCACAAACCCTTTCTGCAAGTTGGTAACAGGTTACTGACTCACAGAATAGAATTGTTACATGTGGAAAACCCTTTTCCCGGTAGCACGGCCTATCCGGGAAAATACTTTCATACATCTGGCCGATAATTCTGCTTTTTCTCCCCGGGAGTACGTGAAGGCAGAGGCAGAAACAAGTATGATTATTACACAGCACACAATGGGTTCACCTTAAAAGTTGGAGACCTTATGCAAACATGTAGACAAGAGGAAGAGTGAAAGTGACCTTGGCGCACAGATGTGTGTAGGGTGAGGCTAGCTGTCCCATGTTCTCATCACATAACGATCGTCTAGAATATCACAATGGCATCCTTCGGATTTTTTTGTCACGCTCATAATGTTCAGAGATTTTCTATAGTCAAGTATGGAGACCATCCATTCACGTGGTAGAAGGGGAATGGAACATCTCCAAACTTAGAAGAGATGTAGGACAATCGTGTATTTCCATTAGGGAAATTGTTTACATTATTTCCCATTGCAGGAGATTAAACACCATCAAAATTCAGTTAAAGAGATGCTGCCTTTCTGAGTGCGAATCTGCACTGTTCGTTCAATTCCACATAGTGCAACTGGTATCACACAAAAATTATCGTCAGATGCACAAGATTATGGATGGAAACCTGCGACTAACAGATCATTGCAGGCGTAAACTTGAAGCGTTTTGTGAATATCAGACCAGGACCCTTCGAATTTAGTGGTAAAATAGAATTATATCAGGCCTATCTCTCTTCTGCAATGTCACTCTCTGCTGTAATGCCAAAAACTCTCGGCAGTCCCCGCTAAAACTAGGCTAAATATTCAATTCACAGAACGTTTTGGATTTGCAAAACAGAATGTAGCGATTGGACAGGAGCCATAAACCATGAATGTAGTAGGATGACCCACAAAAAAAAAAAAAAAAGTAGGGTGTTTCGCTGCTCAAGATTTAACATACTTTTTCCAAGATCAAAATGATTTCAGGCAAATGCTACTAAGTGGTTTATCAGTGTATCTAAATGTGGTTCATTGTATAATATGCATTTAGAATCAAGAGTTACATGCTAGCCGGAGAGGGCTCAAAAAGTGTCCTCTTTACACTGAAGGAAAGAGCGATAGTGTCTATGTCATGTGCTATCGAAATAGTGTTGTGAAATAAATCTTGAACTTGACACAATTTGCTAATCTCTTAAAGCTCTCAATCGCCTGAATATTTATGAATAATAAGGATCTGTGGTGCATCATGGGCTTAAAAGCGGAACAGACTAACGTGATAATGCAGAGTAGGGTGGAAGCGAAGCATCTGTATAAAGTTTGGCTCCATCTGCCCTCTACATAAAGGAAACTTCAGCTCATCAGACATTGCTTTTTAGCTCTCAGCCTACCAGACAGCTATCTGGTTGCAAAGACATATTAGAGACATGCTGGAAATAGACCCAGGATTGCATTCCACCCATTGGATTTTTGTCACTAACAATTGCTTTCTCTATATTCACATATTTTAGCCTATCTAGCGTGACTTTGTCGCTCTCATGAGGGATAGCCTGTTAATCACCTCTCTGATTGTCTTCCTAGTTGCTTGCATGAGCGCATACTTTTAAGGAACTCTTTTTTCCCCCTTTTTAGGGTCGAGCGCAAAGCACTCCGTCCCTGGTGTAATCTCTCTGTGGACTTGTAACCATGCCCATGTCAAGCCCATCTGTTTGGTTGGTTTGTCGGCTTGCCTTTTAGGACTGATTTCATTTCATTAGTGAAAGACATGCACACGTCATCGTTTAGCCCACCTCGCCGTGCACGGACCAACTACTGAAATTTTATGAGGTGCCATGCTTTCCGCATGAGTTCTGCACTATTTTTTCTCTTTATTCCATAGGCAGCACGATCTCACTTGGCAGAATTAGAGCGCTTTGCATAACATCAACACTGTTACATGGATAATTGCAATTTGGCCAATTACATGAATTATTGAAGGGGCCCGCGGAGAGAGACGCAGTCTAGTCTCTCCGCGGGCGTTTCGGGACGGAGGAAGTGGCGCGCAAGGTGCCCCATTGGGTAAAAGGTAAGTTGGGGCGGGGTTTAGGTTAGGATTTATAAGGGGGGTGGAGGGTGGGGTCGGCCTCTTCTCCGCGCCGACTTAGTGAGGGAGGGTCGTGTTAATTAGGATAGCTTAGGAAGGCAGGGGGAGGAGAGGATAGTTAGGCAGGGAAGCGGGGGCAGGTAGGGGCGGTTAACAGTCATTTAGGACAGGTGAGTTGAGAGTGACAGCAGGAGATGGGGGAGGGTGGAGAGCCAGGTGCGGGCTTGTCCACCCTTCCGGGGGGAAAAACAAGGAAGTGAAGGATCAGAGCGGGGAGGGGTAGGCTACAGGCAGGGAAGGCATGGGAGGAATAGGGGAGCATATACGGTAGGAAAATTGAAGGGAGATATTTGAGGAGAAAATAAAGGCAAGGGAATTGTAAAAGTTAAAGTCTGTTTTAAAAGAAGATATACAGTTAAATGTTTAAGTAATGTTGTTTAAACCCTGTTCTAATAAATTACCTTTTACACCAACAAGAGTGTCACATATGTATGTCCCGATGCACTTTTGCTGATAAATTTCACTGCAGCGAACTTCTGTTCCCTACAAACAGAAAATGTTTGAGCATTTTTCACATGCAAATGCAATGAACTCATCAGACCGAAGACCCAGCACTCAGCCTGCATAAGCAAAGGGTTGTATGTCACCACCTAAAATACAAGGGAGTCCATACACCGCCACTTAGAATCTACTACATTGAAAGGAGCCCCTCTGAGATTCTCACTGCAGGGATTACCACTGCTGGATTGCCACTAGTATGATTACTACATCTGAGAGCACCATTGCAGGAATTTCCAATGCTGAGATTACCACTGCTGTGATTACGACAACTGAGATTATCCCTGCAGGAATTACAATTGCTGAGATTACCTCTACTGTGATTACTACCTCTGAGATTACCACTGTGGGGATTACCACTGCTGAATTACCGCTATTATGATTACTACCTCTGAGATTACTACTGCAGGGATTACCACTACAGAGATTACCTTTATTGTGATTACTACGTCTGAGATTGCCCCTGCAGGGATTACCATTACAGAGATTACCTCTATTGTGATTACTACCTCTGAGATTACTACTTGAGGGATTACCACTTCTGTTTTACCACTACTGTGATTACTACTTCTGAGAGTACCACGGCAGGGATTACCACAGTTGAAATTATCTCTGCAGGGATTACCACTACTGAGATTACCACTGCTGTGATTACCACTACTGATATTACCACCACTGATATTACCACTATTGTGATTACTACCTCTGAGAGTACCACTGCAAGGATTACCATTGCTGAGATTACTAACTCTGAGATTATCACTGCTGATATTACCACTACTGTGATTAATACCTCTGATATTACCCCTACAGGGGTTACCACTACTGTGATTACTACCTATGAGATTACCAGTGCAGGGATTACCTCTGCTGAGATTACCACAGTTGAAATTATCACTGCAGAAATTACCACTACTGGGATTACTACATCTGATATTAGCACTGCAGGGATTATCACTGCTGATATTACCACTGATGTGATTACTACCACTGAAATTACCACTACCGATATTAACACTCCTGTGATGACTACCTCTGAAATTACCACTGCAGGGTTTACCACTGCTGAGAGTACCACTGATGAGATTACCACTTCTGTGATTACTAGCTCTGATATTACCACTGCTGATATTACCACTACTGTGACTACTACCTCTGAGATTACACATGCAGGGGTTACTACGGCTGAGGTTACCACTACTGTGATTACTACCTCTGAGACAATCACTGCAGGAATTACCACTGCTGAGATTACGACTATTTGGATTATTATCTCTGAGATTACCATTGCAGGGATTACTACTGCTGAGATTATCACTGATGTGATTACTACCACTGAGATTACCACTACTGTGATTCATGTCTATGAGATTATGACTACAGGGATTACCACTGCTGAGATTACCACTACTATGATTTACCACTACTGCGATTACTACCACTGAGATTACCAGTGCAGGGATTACCACTGTTGATATTACTACTTCTGAGATTACCACTATATTGAGTAAAATAGATTCAAGAGTAAGAGTACTGACCCTATGCTAACCTACAACTTCAAATTAAATCTTACTTTATAACTACCCACCGCTCTATCTTTATGGCCATGCAGTACTCTCCCCTTATCCCAGTGGTTACATTGTGCCAGGGGTGCCAGTGGGCCCACCAGTACATATTTTGGAGAATCAGGACTCTGTCCCATTGGTCTCTACAATGCATGGGCCTGCCCTGTCCATTAGTCCCACCCAGGCCCAGGCATAGACATGACTGTAGTATTCTCAAGTGGCAGGGACACCAAACACTTAATTGTCCTGCATCCATTCTTATGTTACACCATTCTGTGCCCAGGCAAAGACACACTTTCATTTTCATAAAATATTATGTTGTACCCTGTAACAAGTCCAGCACTTCAGGATTTTTATTTTTATTTTTATTGAGTATTTCCCTGTTCTTTGTCCATGTACACAGGCATGCTATCAGATTTAGGTAGACCAGTCCCTTTGATATTTTAGTAGATGCTGCTTTGTTTAACTCTGTGCATTTTGTTTCTATTGAACACAAAAAATGTGTTTCCATTACATCGCCCCTGTTACATGGATATTTGCACTTTTGCCGGTTACATGCATAATTGGACTTTTGGGGTTACATGGATAATTGCTCATTTGCCAATAAGATTACTGCGAGCAGACTTCTGTTTCCTTTTGTGTCTTTGCTTTGCTCTCATGGTAGCCGTCTGCTCACTTATGTGAAACTGTTTTACTTCTCACTTTATGTGGCAAGAAAAGTCTTAAATTTAGCTGTCTCCCTTATCTATACATCCATGTTGCTATTGAGCACAAAGTGCTTGTGCACAACCCCTGTGTTGGAATGGAAAAGTTCACTGCATGGTAAAAGACATGTATCCCTACCCTGACCGCCAAACTGTACTGTTGTCCTTATCCCTAATGCTGAGATTTTTGTCACAGGTGAACACGGATCATGCATGTGCATTGTGGCATAGACCTTTCTCATGGATTGAGATCTTGTTGCACCAGGTGGGACCTTTAAAACACTACCTTCATAATGGTGCAATTCTACCGCCTTCACCAGGAGCTCAACAGCACAAGCGCAGTAGTTGCAGCATATTGTGTACTTATCAGTAGTAGTGAATAGGACCTTTTTGCCCTGTGTCACTGCAGTGATGCCTACAGGCTCAATCACATTCTTAAAAGTTCAGCTGCTGTGTGCTTAACTCACCCTTGCCCTACATCAGATAGATTTGGAGCGCTGCATATCTTAGGATTGGTGACTCTACATTGGTTATATGTGTTCCTGCAAATGGTACAACAATGGGGCAGTGTTGTGCAATGCATGAGTGGTTATTATGTGTGCAAGTTATATGTTATGCCTGAGCTGTGCAGTGCATGTGCAGAGACCACATGTGCTGGGTGTATGTATGCATTTGTGAAGTACAATACATGAAGAATGAAAGGCTGTGCAGTGCATATATAGTGAGTGCGTATGCTGGCAGTGTATGTGTTTTAACATGAGCACACCATGGTTGATTATAGGAAAGCTTCAGTACTAAGCAGTGTGCACAGACTGAAAGTTTATACTGAATGCATAGGTACAGGTAAATGTACAAGGCATAGAGATTTTAGTACTGGACAGTAGGTGTGCTTGCAGTTTTCACTGATCAAATGTGCTTGCAATGGTAAATGCTATCATTTTTATGAAGCTCAGGCCTTATGGTAAAGACATGAGGAAGAGAGAAATCCCCCCAGACAGATTTTCTGCATTACTATGAGCTGGGTGGGAACAAGCTGGAGGTAAAAGGATGAGGCTCCCTTCACATTACAAAACATTGCTCTGTTATTTAGTGATAGATCACAAAGAAGGGGACTGGAAACATATCATGAAAAGAGATGGGGCTGCTATGTGAATCATACAGGGTAGGGCTGCGGGACTGGGATAAACCTTTTGATCCATATATCAGTGTGGCTGACATCCAGGTGTGAACTCTGGTCACTCCCACTAATTGTATTGTAGACGATCAGCTTCAGAGTTGTGCCCACTTCAAATGAAGCAAACTCCCAACATAAACCTTCAAAGACCCAGACCCTAAATCTCATTTGGTGACTTGAAAACGACTATAAGAAAGGAAGGTTGAGTCCCCAAAAGAAATGTGTCACCTATCCATCAGCTAGACAGGCTGTGTGAGGAGGGAGGGTCTACACGACTTCTACCTGTGAACAGGAATGGGGACCACGGCGTGCTGTTTTCATTGCTGGATGGGGGACATCACCCAGAGAAACCAAGACCATTTTCCCTGAAGCCTGCAGCACCAGCGCCTATCTGCTTGCCAAGAATAATATGTCCTGTAAGGAAGAGGAGAAGAACAGGAGAAGGTTGGAGGGAGAGAGATGCAAGGGAGTAGCCCTATTGTGAGGACTACCTGTGTGAAGTGTGAGGATGTAGATGTGCACCGATCAGTCGCAGGTCTGTGTGAAAAACTGTTTTCAGAGTTCCCCGTATGCCAGGAGAGGACTGCAGCAGACCATGCCAAGTATCAAGCACTGTGTGGAGGGAGCCAAGCCCAAACGGCCTCTTTGTTTTGACCTTGTATGCCAGGTTAACTTAAGTGGGCCTGTGTGTGAAATATTTGGCTGCCGAGTTTAGGGTGATCGCACTGAAAAGTCTGTGCCCCATAGTGAGCAACACAGCAACCCCATATGCCAGAAGGAAATGCCAGTACCGCTGTGGCCAGAAGAAAGGTTTACTGTTAGGCCTTTCCCAGCAAATGCATCTGTTGGCATGAGGATCACAGAAAGTTGCTGAGGACATCACACCTTTTTGGAGCTCCAGCCAGGAGCCTGAGAACTCCTCCTCCTTTAGTTAAAGGAAGAGCTACTTACCTTTTGTGTCCACTGAGCGAGAGCATGTACAGTCACTGGAAACCGACTAGCAGTTCTGCTTGACCAGAAGAATCTGTGCTGCCAGGTGCTGCTGAGTCCATCGCAAGAGGCCTGACTTTGCCGTACAGGATCTAAATTTGGGACTGCCTGAGTGGAACATTGCCACACCACTTGAGCGCATAAAAATTAAACCTGGCCTTTCTGGCCCTGGGGGATTCGCTTCTGACTAAGATTCTGAAGAGTTGAAAGAGAACTCTTGAATACAGACTAATACCCTGTGTTCCACAATATTGTTTCATCTGTGTGTTTCTTTGTCCCAACCCTATTGCTCTCTCTCTCTCTATGTGCTTCTGGTTAGTTTAGCTTTTAGGTCTTGCCTACATAGTAAGTGCTCTGTGCTGTGAGATATATTGTTTACAATTCAGTGGTCTTACAACCTGATAGTTGATTTCATTGTCACTTTAAATTGCTTTCTTCTCTCATAGCCTGCCACATGCCAGGACCAGAGAAGTTGGAACGGGCCCACATGAAATCATTTTGGGAATCTTTAAAGGACATTGCTATCAGATGATTCTGTTTTGCTTTGTATAATGATTTGGATCTCCTATGATAAGTCTAGTAACTGGTGAACAATATACAAGTCCTATTTTGATATCTGTGAATTTCTGTGCATTTCAGATATTAATTATTCTTTCACCGGTAATAATCATGGTTAATCACAAAATAATTGAAGGACTCCACAAAGGTCTGACATTACGGACTTACACAAAAGCTGTATGAATTTGTGTTGATGATTTAACATGATCATACATGGCAATGATGTTTTTTCATACACCGGCCCTGCCCAATGGATGCTCAGCAGCCATAACAGTGAAGAGGCTGGGCAGGGGCACCTTGAGAGCACAATTGTGTTTGTTACTCTGCTCAGAAGAAACTGGTATTTCGCTGACTATGTACAATAAGGAATCCCCATGGCAAGGAGTATTTGTGCCAGTCGTCAGAAAAAAAGTAGCAATGTAGATATTAAGGACTGTACTCAGGCTTCTTTTTGGAGATGCTAATGATCATCCCCAAGATACAAGATGCATGAAGAATTTGGAGGAAGGATACCAACAAGCCTTGGCAGCTGCCAAACATGAGGTGCATGGGTACTGTCTTGCGTGGGGAGTCAAGGTCTTACTTCCACCAAAGTGGGACAACTGGAAGAGAGGACCTTCGTGACCACTTCAGTCTACCACCCGCAATGTAGGATTGATGCAGCTCAGCAGGAAAGGGGATCCATGCAGCAGGTCGTCGTTGCAGTTGGTTCCTGCAGAAGAAGAGGAGTGACTCCTTCAACCCAAGGGAGATTCCTTCGCTCTTCTGATGCAGGCTAAAGACGGGCTGTCTTCAGAGGATGCGCGGCTGGGAAACAGTTGCAGTTGCTGGCAGAAGCCGGAGATACAATGTTTGCAGAAGGTGTCTTGCTTATTTGTTGCGACTTGTAGAGTTCCTGGAGGGTCTAGATACAGTTTCTTCAGTGAGAAGTAGAAGTGGAGGATGCAGAGTATTCCTGCTGGAGTCTTGCAATCCGAATCTGAGGAACCACCCACAGGAGAGATCCTAAGTAGCCTTGAGAGTGGGATTGGTCACCTAACCAGGTAAGCACCTATCAGGGGAGGGCTCTGATGTCACCTGCTGGAACTGGCAACTCAGATGCTCCCAGAGATCCCCAGATGCTCCAAGAGATCCCTGTCAACCTTGAATCCAAAATGGCAAAACCCAGGGACCCTCTGGAGGAGCTCTGAGCACCACCCCTGGGGTGGTGATGTACAGGGGAGTGGTCACTCCCCTTTCCTTTGTCCATTTTTGCACCTGAGCAGGGACTGGGAGTCCCTGAACCGGTGTAGACTGGTTTATGCAAGGAGGGCACCAAATGTGTCCTTCAAAGGATTTCCAGTTGCTTGGAGAGGCTACCCCTCCCAACCCTGTAACACCTATTTCCAAAGGGAAAGAGTGTAACACCCTTCTCCCAAAGAAAATCCTTTGTTCTGCCTTCCTGGGCTCGAGCTTTTCAAGCAAAAGGAGGGCAGAAACCTGTCTGTGGAGTGGCAGCAGCTGGGGCTGCCTCGAAATTCTCAGAAGGCTGCAAAGGCAATACTGGAGGTGCTCTAAGGAACCCCCAGAGTGCATGGAATCATAAAACCACTGCTTGTAAAAGCCTCGGGGTATGATTCCAACATGTTTGATACCAAACATGCCTATGTTTGGAGTTATCATTATGTAGCTGGACATAGGTAGTAACCCCGCACTCACGAAGTCTGGGAAAATGGTCCTGGAGGTCGTGGGGGCACCTCTGCTAGTGCAGGGGTTCCCTTACACACAGGTACTTTGCACCCTGCCCTCAGGGCTGGAGGGCCTGCTATAGGGGTGACTTATAAGTGACTTGGTGCATTGAAAATGGCAGTGAAAGGCAACTTGCTCCTGTTCATGCAGGCTGCAATGGCGGTCCTGCAGAACCCTTTGCATGGGCTCCCTATGGGTGGCAAAATATATGCTGCAGCCCATAGGGATCCCCTGGAACCCCAATGCCAGGGGCACCTAAGTACCATACACTAGGGACCTATAATGGGCCACAAGTATGACAATTGTGGGTGAAATACAGAGTTCTGGGACGGAGAGCATAATCACTGGGGTCCTGGTTAGCTGGATCCCAGTGAATATTGTCAATCACATTGACATCAGGCAGAAAAAGTGGGAACCATGCCAAGAATGAGGGTACTTTCCTACAACAAGCTACTCATTGGAGATGCCTGGTGTAGCCCCTGATGCACAAAACTTGTCAGGGCTAATTAAGATGCCAGTGGCACCCGTTCGCTTTCTCTTGGGTGAGGTTCTGACTGCGGGATACCAAAGCTTGCATAACCTGTCTGTTCAAGTGCATCCAAGCTCCTAGATTATTAAATTCATTCCGTATTGCATAGACTTATCCCCTTCGGATAGATTACCTTCTCCGCTCACATAGTGCCAAGAGGCCCTTTTGGCATTTGTGCGCTCTGTAAAACTCATCATCATCAATAGTAGATGAATGTTAAACTATGCTTTCAAATGCCAGCCTCCTTGTGGTTACTGTTGTTGGGGCCAGAAGTGTGCAGGTTGTGTAACTGGTTGCCTTACATTATTTCTATATAATGCACCAGACAACTAGTCAAACTCTTTTGTTGTCATCGCCTTTGACTTTAATTTGCAATATGACGTTCCTTCCAAAGATTTAATTATTATTAAACCATTCTCCTCTGCTTCAAAATAATTTTCAGGGCCAGCTTCCATTCTCAATCTTTGCTTTTATCGTATTTGCTTTGCAGTGGAAATAACAGTGGGTAACTAGTGCCATAAGAAAGAATGATGGCCCCAACACAGAATGTGAAAAGGGGCACTTAAATCTCCCATATCTAAAAAATTTTAATAGGCCTTGGGTGGAGTGGGCCCCCCTGAAGGATTTGGGAGCCCGTGAAGGGCTGGGTGCATCGCTGGGACGGAGCGGCTGTATGGGTCTCTGTTACACCTCTGTGGGTAATGTTCTGGCTGTTTTTAGTCAACGCCATCTCCTTTTCCTGCTTCAACACCATCCGCATGCTCCGAAAGATCTACAAATGGATCCCCACCCAAACCAGAAGAAAAGTCACCCAAGTCCTTGTAAGCAGTAAGCTGGACTACGGCAATCCCCTCTACACAGGAACCACGGCCAAACTCCAGAAGAGGCTGCAATGCATCCAGAACGCCTCCGCACATCTCATCCTGGACATCCCCCGCCACTGCCACATCACAGACCACCTGAAAAACCTGCACTGGCTCCCAGTCAACAAGAGAATCACCTTCAAACTCCTCACCCACGCTCACAAAGTACTGCACAACACCGGTCCACAATACCTCAACAGATGACTCTCCTTCTACACCCCAACCTGGCATCTCTGCTCCACTGACCTCGCCCTCCCAACCATCCCACACGTCCGCAGAATTACAACCGGCGTTAGATCATTCTCGCACCTCGCCGCCAAAATGTGGAACACTCTTCTCACCCACCTGCTCCAGACCAAAGACCTCCTTACCTTCAGGAAACTTCTCAAGACCTGGCTGTTCGAGCGGGAGCAGCACCTCTCCTCCCTTCCCCCTCCCCTCCTCAGTGCCGTGAGACCCTCACGGGTGAGTATGGCGCTTTACAAATTCCTGATTGATTGATTGATTTAAGAGAGCAGTATTCTGCAGTATGCTAAAAGATCTTTATGTGTAAAATGAGAATCAACCTGCTCCTAGGGACCTATGTGTTAAATCTTACTCTTAGAAGGTGACGCCATGGGAAAAGCGAATGCTAGCAATTGCTGTATCATCCATTGAAATGGGTCTCAAAGTTGAGACCTATTCTCAATGGAGTGCTAAACCCCAGGTATGGGTTTTTCTTTTAGTGAAACAATGCATTTTTACATTTCAATCTTTCTTGCTTTAGATGTTTGCAGAAAGTTAACTCGCTATGTTTGCAGAAGCACTTTCTAAAAAAAATCTCCAACAATAAGGTATGAAGCTTTGAGCATGCTGGGTTACACTTTGCAGGCTGGTGGAAGGAAGGCCAGGGCTACCCTTGTGGCTTCATTGCTTGCCCATCACTGTGTACACAATTCAATATAAATTACCAAAAAGTTCAGTGGAGAATGGGATTTGAGTTTCAGATGCAGTATCGGTGGTGGTAACTTTTGGCTAGGCTTACACTAAAGAAATATGACATTTATACAAACATACATACATAACCAATGTGAAGGTTTTGAGTGACTCTGAGGGAGCGAATGAGAAACAAACTTTATATACTAACATATGACCACTAACCAACAAGGGGTTTAGCAACCAATGGTTCAGCAGGTGTAGTGCACCAGGGATCAGACGTCTAAGAGGCGATCGGAGCCCTAAATATTGCTACTGCTTTATTTTATAATTCAACAAGCGGTTTTGGAGTGGCATTTTCTGTACTTGCTTAAGACCCCAGTGCATGCTAGTGGTGCTAGTCTGGGCGACCACACTGTTACAGGATTTTTTTGTTTTTTTTTAATTCTATTTCTAAGAGTTAAAGTCTAGTTTTGTTAACAGCAGAGGAAAAGATGTGTAAGGGCTCCTCTCCCTTGTGCCCTAGTTGGCAGGGAGGACCTAATGTTATTATGTGTTTTATTCTTCAGGCTCAGGTGCTCACGAGACTAAACGTGTGGTTTACTGCTAGTAGCCAGGTCACTGTCACAGAATGATAAATTAACTGATTAAGACGTGAAAATCTACATTCAGAAGAAAAGAGAGAAAAGATTAAAAAAGGCCTACATGACAAAGGTATAGAGAAATAATGGGAGACCAAGCCTGCATGCCAGTGGTTAGAATACAGATTTAAGGGATATTACTTGTTATTTTGGGTTAGGGTAAGGAAGAGTGTTTTGTGATATTTAGCACTAAAAAGGTGTAGGAAGTTGGCTCGGTATATACTATCTCAAAGTGAGAGATAGTGTGCACATAGTCCAAGGGTTCCCCTTAGAGGTTGATAGTGGCAATAATCGGTAATACTAATGCTCTATTTGTGGTAGTGTGGTCGAGCAGTAGGCTTATCAGAGGGTGGGGTTAAGTATGTGTTGTACACACACAGGCAAAAAATGGGAACACACACTCAACGATTTAACTCAGGCCAATAGGTTTTTATATAGAACAATATTCTTTTCTTAAATTATTTTAGAACCGCAAGATTCAGATATCAAGTAAGTACATAAATTGTAAGGTACTTGGCATAGGTAAATATAGAACTTTGAATCAAAACAGTAATGTGCACAGTTTAGCAAAAAATGGCAATAAGCTATTTTAAAAGTGGACACTGCAAAATTCACAGTTCAACAGTTCCTGGGGGAGGTAAGTACAAGTTAGTTTAGCAGGTAAGTAAAGCACTTACAAGTTCAGTCTGTGGCATCGGCAGCCCACTGTTGGGGGTTCAAGGCAACCCCAAACACCCAGCAGCAGCAACAAAGGGCCGGTCAGGTGCAGAGGTCAAAGTGGGGCCCAAATAACATAGGCACCTAGGGAGACTAGAGGTTCTCCAGTTCCAGTCTGCTAGCAGGTAAGTACCAGCGTCCTCGGAGAACAGACCAGGGGGTTTTGCAGATCACTGGGGGGGTTCCAAACAGACACATAAAATACACCCTCAGCGGCACAGGGGCAGCCGGGTGCAGTGTGCAAAGAAGGTGTTGGGTTTTGTATTGAAATCAATGGAGGGACCAGGGGTCACTCTGACGATGCAGGCAGGGCACATGGGGGGTTCTCGGGCCAGCCACTGACCCGGCAAAGATGAGACCTGCCTGCTGGTCACTCCTGCACTGGTAGTTGGTTCCTCTCTGGCCTGGGGGCTGCGGGTGCAGTGCTTCTTCCAGGCGTCAGGTTCTTTGTTACCGGGCAGTCGTGGTCAGGGGGTCCTCTGGATTCTCTCTGCAGGCGTCGTTGTGAAGGTGCAGGGAGGTCGTCTCAGGATGGACACACTGTTGGAGTCACCTGGGGGTCCTCTCTGCGGTGTTGGTTTCTCTGGATACATGTCGGGGACGTTGGGGACTCACGCTTCAGGAATGAGGTTGGAGTCCCTTTAAAGATGGTTTGTTCTTTGTTGCTTTGGGCAGAGCATCTGTCCACTGGAGTTTCTTGGTCCTTTAAAATTGCAGGGCAGTCCTCTGAGTCGCTGTTGCAGGTTCTTTGAATCTGGAGACAGGCCGGTAGGGCTGGGGCCTTTGCAATTGTCGTCTCCTTCTTCTCTGCTGGGTTTTCAGATCAACAGTCCTTCTTCTTCTTAGGTCATCAGGAATCTGATTTCTTGGGTTCAGGGTCACCCCTAAATACAAAATTTAGGGGCATGTTAGGGCTGTAGGGCAGTAGCCAATGGCTACTGTCCCTGAGGGTGGCTACACCCTCCTTGTGCCTCCTCCCTTTGGACATGGGGGCACATCCCTAATCCTATTGGGCTAAATCTTTCAAAGCAAGATGGAGGATTTTCTAAGGATGGGTCACCTCAGCTCTGGACACCTTAGGGGCTGTCCTGGATGGAGGGTGACTCCTTGTTTTTCTCATTATCTCCCTGGACTTGCTGCCAAAAGTGGGGGCTGTGTCCGGGGGGCGGGCATCTCCACCAGCAGGAGTGCCCTGGGATATTATAACACGAAGCCTGAGACTTTGAGGCTCACTGCTAGGTGTTACAGTTCCTGCAGGGGGTAGGTGTGAAGCACTTCCACCTAGTGCAGGCTTTGTTTCTGGCCTCAGAGAGCACAAAGGCTCTCACCCCAGGGGGTCAAATACTCATCTCTCAGTGGCGGGCTGGCACAACCCAGTCAGTCCTGCACTGATGGATTGGGTAAAATACAGGGGGCATCTCTAAGATGCCCTCTGTGTGCATTTTTTAATAAATCCAACACTGGCATCAGTGTGGGTTTATTATTCTGAGAAGTTTGGTACCAAACTTCCAACTATTCAGTGTAGCCATTATGGAAATGTGGAGTTTGGTTTGACAAACTCCCAGACCATATACTTAATATGGCCACCCTGTACGTACAATGCCTAAGAATAGACTTAGACACTGGGGGGGCATATTGCTCATGCAGCTATGCCCTCACCTGTGGTATGGTGAATCCTGCCTTAGGGCTTTAAGGCCTGCTAGAGGGGTGTAAGGAAATGCCTCCTTGGCATGGTTGCCCCCTGACTTTTTGCCTTTGCTGATGCTATGTTTACAATTGAAAGTGTGCTGAGGCCTGCTAACCAGGCTCCAGCACCAGTGTTCTTTCCCTAACCTGTACTTTTGTTTCCACAATTGGCACACCCTGGCATCCAGATAAGTCCCTTGTAACTGGTACCTCTGGTACCAAGGGCCCTGATGCCAGGGAAGGTCTCTAAGGGCTGTAGCATGTATTATGCCACCCTAGAGACCCCTCACTCAGCACAGACACACTGCTTACAAGCCTGTGCGTGCTGGTGAGAACAAAATGAGTAAGTCGACATGGCACTCCCCTCAGGGTGCCATGCCAGCCTCTCACTGCCTATGCAGTATAGGTAAGACACCCCTCTAGCAGGCCTTACAGCCCTAAGGCAGGGTGCACCATACCATAGGTGAGGGTACCAGTGCATGAGCACTGTGCCCCTACAGTGTCTAAGCAAAACCTTAGACATTGTAAGTGCAGGGTAGCCATGAGAGTATATGGTCTGGGAGTCTGTTTTACACGAACTCCACAGCACCATAATGGCTACACTGAAAACTGGGAAGTTTGGTATCAAACTTCTCAGCACAATAAATGCCCACTGATGCCAGTGTACGTTTTATTGTAAAATACACCCCAGAGGGCACCTTAGAGGTGCCCCCTGAAACTTAACCGACTATCTGTGTAGGCTGACTAGTTTTAGCAGCCTGCCACAAACCGAGACATGTTGCTGGCCCCATGGGGAGAGTGCCTTTGTCACTCGGAGGCCAGTAACAAAGCCTGCACTGGGTGAAGATGCTAACACCTCCCCCAGGCAGGAATTGTCACACCTGGCGGTGAGCCTCAAAGGCTCACCTCCTTTGTGCCAACCCAGCAGGACACTCCAGCTAGTGGAGTTGCCCGCCCCCTCCGGCCAGGCCCCACTTTTGGCGGCAAGGCCGGAGAAAATAATGAGAAAAACAAGGAGGAGTCACTGGCCAGTCAGGACAGCCCCTAAGGTGTCCTGAGCTGAAGTGACTCTAACTTTTAGAAATCCTCCATCTTGCAGATGGAGGATTCCCCCAATAGGGTTAGGATTGTGACCCCCTCCCCTTGGGAGGAGGCACAAAGAGGGTGTACCCACCCTCAGGGCTAGTAGCCATTGGCTACTAACCCCCCAGACCTAAACACGCCCTTAAATTTAGTATTTAAGGGCTACCCTGAACCCTAGAAAATTAGATTCCTGCAACTACAAGAAGAAGGACTGCCTAGCTGAAAACCCCTGCAGAGGAAGACCAGAAGACGACAACTGCCTTGGCTCCAGAAACTCACCGGCCTGTCTCCTGCCTTCCAAAGATCCTGCTCCAGCGACGCCTTCCAAAGGGACCAGCGACCTCGACATCCTCTGAGGACTGCCCCTGCTTCGAAAAGACAAGAAACTCCCGAGGACAGCGGACCTGCTCCAAGAAAAGCTGCAACTTTGTTTCCAGCAGCGTTAAAGAACCCTGCAAGCTCCCCGCAAGAAGCGTGAGATTTGCAACACTGCACCCGGCGACCCCGACTCGGCTGGTGGCGATCCAACACCTCAGGAGGGACCCCAGGACTACTCTGATACTGTGAGTACCAAAACCTGTCCCCCCTGAGCCCCCACAGCGCCGCCTGCAGAGGGAATCCCGAGGCTTCCCCTGACCGCGACTCTTTGAACCTAAAGTCCCGACGCCTGGGAGAGACCCTGCACCCGCAGCCCCCAGGACCTAAAGGACCGGACTTTCACTGGAGAAGTGACCCCCAGGAGTCCCTCTCCCTTACCCAAGTGGAGGTTTCCCCGAGGAATCCCCCCCTTGCCTGCCTGCAGCGCTGAAGAGATCCCGAGATCTCTCATAGACTAACATTGCGAACCCGACGCCTGTTCCTACACTGCACCCGGCCGCCCCTGCGCTGCTGAGGGTGAAATTTCTGTGTGGACTTGTGTCCCCCCCCGGTGCCCTACAAAACCCCCCTGGTCTGCCCTCCGAAGACGCGGGTACTTACCTGCAAGCAGACCGGAACCGGGGCACCCCCTTCTCTCCATTCTAGCCTATGTGTTTTGGGCACCACTTTGAACTCTGCACCTGACCGGCCCTGAGCTGCTGGTGTGGTGACTTTGGGGTTGCTCTGAACCCCCAACGGTGGGCTACCTTGGACCAAGAACTAAGCCCTGTAAGTGTCTTACTTACCTGGTTAACCTAACAAATACTTACCTCCCCTAGGAACTGTGAAAATTGCACTGTGTCCACTTTTAAAACAGCTATTTGTGAATAACTTGAAAAGTATACATGCAATTTTGATGATTTGAAGTTCCTAAAGTACTTACCTGCAATACCTTTCGAATGAGATATTACATGTAGAATTTGAACCTGTGGTTCTTAAAATAAACTAAGAAAAGATATTTTTCTATATAAAAACCTATTGGCTGGATTTGTCTCTGAGTGTGTGTACCTCATTTATTGTCTATGTGTATGTACAACAAATGCTTAACACTACTCCTTGGATAAGCCTACTGCTCGACCACACTACCACAAAATAGAGCATTAGTATTATCTCTTTTTGCCACTATCTTACCTCTAAGGGGAACCCTTGGACTCTGTGCATGCTATTCCTTACTTTGAAATAGCACATACAGAGCCAACTTCCTACATTGGTGGATCAGCGGTGGGGTACAAGACTTTGCATTTGCTGGACTACTCAGCCAATACCTGATCACACGACAAATTCCAAAATTGTCATTAGAAATTCATTTTTGCAATTTGAAATTTTTCTAAATTCTTAAAAGTCCTGCTAGGGCCTTGTGTGTTAAGTCCCTGTTTAGCATTGTCTTTTAGAGTTTAAAAGTTTGTTAAAAGTTTGAATTAGATTCTAGAAACAGTTTTAGATTCTTAAAAAAAGTATTCCAACTCTTAGCAGAATAATGTCTGATACAGAGATGCAGGTGGTGGAACTCGACACCACACCTTACCTCCATCTTAAGATGAGGGAGCTAAGGTCTCTCTGTAATATAAAGAAAATAACCATTGGCTCCAGACCTACCACAATTCAGCTCCAGGAGCTGTTGGCAGAGTTTGAAAAAGCCAACCCCTCTGATGATGACCTCACAGAGGAAGAAATTAGTGACTTGGAGGCCAATGTCCCTCCTCCAGTCCTAAATAGGGAGAACAGGACCCCTCAAGTCCTGTCTCCAACTGTGTTAGTCAGAAATAGTGAGTCCCTCACAGGAGGGTCCCACATTTCTGAAATCACTGAGGATGCTCTCAGTGAAGATGACCTCCTGTTAGCCAGGATGGCCAAAAGATTGGCTTTAGAGAGACAGCTCCTAGCCATAGAAAGGGAAAGACAAGAGATGGGCCTAGGACCCATCAATGGTGGCAGCAATATAAATAGGGTCAGAGATTCTCCTGACATGTTAAAAATCCCCAAAGGGATTGTGACAAAATTTGAAGATGGTGATGACATCACCAAGTGGTTCACAGCTTTTGAGAGGGCTTGTGTAACCAGAAAAGTGAACAGATCTCACTGGGGTGCTCTCCTTTGGGAAATGTTCACTGGAAAGTGTAGGGATAGACTCCTCACACTCTCTGGAAAAGATGCAGAATCTTATGACCTCATGAAGGGTACCCTGATTGAGGGCTTTGGATTCTCCACTGAGGAGTACAGGATTAGGTTCAGGGGGGCTCAAAAATCCTCGAGCCAGACCTGGGTTGACTTTGTTGACTACTCAGTGAAAACACTAGATGGTTGGATTCAAGGCAGTGGTGTAAGTAATTATGATGGGCTGTACAATTTATTTGTGAAAGAACACCTGTTAAGTAATTGTTTCAATGATAAACTGCATCAGCATCTGGTAGACCTAGGACCAATTTCTCCCCAAGAATTGGGAAAGAAGGCGGACCATTGGGTCAAGACAAGGGTGTCCAAGACTTCAACAGGGGGTGACCAAAAGAAAGGGGTCACAAAGACTCCCCAGGGGAAGGGTGATGAGACAACCAAAACTAAAAATAGTAAAGAGTCTTCTACAGGCCCCCAAAAACCTGCACAGGAGGGTGGGCCCAGAGCCTCTTCACAAAACAATGGGTACAAGGGTAAAAACTTTGATCCCAAAAAGGCCTGGTGTCATAGCTGTAAACAGCATGGACACCAAACTGGAGACAAGGCCTGTCCCAAGAAAGGTTCCACTCCAAACTCCCATCCAGGTAACACTGGTATGGCTAGTCTCCAAGTGGGATCAACAGTGTGCCCAGAGCAAATCAGGGTCCACACTGAAGCTATTCTAGTTTCTGAGGGTGGGGTGGATTTAGCCACACTAGCTGTCTGGCCGCCTAACATGCAAAAATACAGACAGCAACTCTTAATTAATGGGACTAGAATCGAGGGCCTGAGGGATACAGGTGCCAGTGTCACCATGGTGACAGAGAAACTGGTTTCCCCTGGCCAATACCTGACTGGAAAAACTTACACAGTCACCAACGCTGACAATCAGAGAAAAGTACATCCCATGGCAATGGTTACTTTAGAATGGGGAGGGGTCAATGGCCTGAAACAGGTGGTGGTCTCCTCAAATATCCCAGTGGACTGTCTGCTTGGAAATGACCTGGAGTCCTCAGCATGGGCTGAGGTAGAACTAAAAACCCATGCAGCAATGCTGGGTATCCCTGAACTGGTGTGTGTGAAAACAAGAGCACAATGCAAGGCACAGGGTGAACAAGTAGAGCTGGAGTCTGGAAAAATGGCCCAGCCTACCAAGAGAACAGGAAAGTCAGTTGGGAAACCAACTGCAACACAGCAAAAGAAAGGGAACCTCTCTTCTCAGGAAGAAGTTCTGCCCTCTGAGGGAACTGAGCCTTTGGAGCTTGAACCTTATCAGGTTGAGCTCTTAGGCCCAGGGGGACCCTCAAGGGAGGAGCTGTGTAAGGGACAAGAAACCTGTCCCTCTCTTGAAGGCCTTAGGCAGCAAGCTGCTGAAGAGTCCAAGGGCAAGAAAACTGGAACCCATAGGGTCTATTGGGAAGATGGACTCCTGTACACTGAGGCCAGAGACCCCAAACCTGGTGCCACTAGGAGAGTGGTAGTGCCTCAGCTGTTCAGAGAGTTCATCCTAACATTGGCCCATGACATTCCCCTTGCTGGACATTTGGGACAAACCAAGACGTGGGAGAGGTTAGTCAACCACTTCTACTGGCCCAATATGTCCAACATGGTTAAGGAGTTTTGCCTCTCCTGCCCCACCTGTCAAGCCAGTGGTAAGACAGGTGGGCATCCAAAGGCCCCCCTCATTTCACTTCCAGTGGTGGGGGTTCCCTTTGAAAGAGTGGGTGTGGACATAGTTGGTCCACTAGAACCTCCCACAGCCTCAGGAAATATGTATATCCTGGTAGTAGTGGATCATGCTACCAGGTATCCTGAAGCTATTCCCCTTAGGTCGACTACTGCCCCTGCAGTAGCCAAGGCCCTCATTGGTATCTTTACCAGAGTGGGTTTCCCTAAGGAGGTGGTGTCTGACAGAGGTACCAACTTCATGTCAGCATACCTAAAGCACATGTGGAATGAGTGTGGAGTGACTTATAAATTCACTACACCATACCATCCACAAACTAATGGCTTGGTTGAGAGATTCAACAAGACATTAAAAGGCATGATCATGGGGCTCCCAGAAAAACTCAAAAGGAGATGGGATGTCCTCTTGCCATGCCTGCTTTTCGCTTACAGAGAGGTGCCACAGAAGGGAGTAGGATTCTCACCCTTTGAACTTCTGTTTGGTCATCCTGTAAGGGGACCACTTGCCCTTGTTAAAGAAGGCTGGGAGAGACCTCTCCATGAGCCTAAACAGGACATAGTGGACTATGTACTTGGCCTTCACTCTAGAATGGCAGAGTACATGGAAAAGGCAACCAAAAACCTTGAGGCCAGCCAACAGCTCCAGAAGTTTTGGTATGACCAAAAGGCTGCACTGGTTGAGTTCCAACCAGGGCAGAAAGTCTGGGTTCTGGAGCCTGTGGCTCCCAGGGCACTCCAGGACAAATGGAGTGGCCCTTACCCAGTACTAGAAAGGAAGAGTCAGGTCACCTACCTGGTGGACCTGGGCACAAGCAGGAGCCCCAAGAGGGTGATCCATGTAAACCGCCTTAAGCTCTTCCACGACAGGGCTGATGTCAATCTGTTGATGGTAACAGATGAGGATCAGGAGGCAGAGAGTGAACCTCTCCCTGATCTTCTGTCATCAGACCCAAAAGATGGCACAGTAGATGGAGTGATCTACTCAGACACCCTCTCTGGCCAACAGCAAGCTGATTGTAGGAGAGTCCTACAACAGTTTCCTGAACTCTTCTCCTTAACCCCTGGTCAGACACACCTGTGTACCCATGATGTGGACACAGGAGACAGCATGCCTGTCAAGAACAAAATCTTTAGACAATCTGACCATGTTAAGGAAAGCATCAAGGTGGAAGTCCACAAGATGCTGGAATTGGGAGTAATTGAGCGCTCTGACAGCCCCTGGGCTAGCCCAGTGGTCTTAGTCCCCAAACCTCACACCAAAGATGGAAAGAAAGAGATGAGGTTTTGTGTGGACTACAGAGGGCTCAATTCTGTCACCAAGACAGATGCTCATCCAATTCCAAGAGCTGATGAGCTCATAGATAAATTAGGTGCTGCCAAATTCTTAAGTACCTTTGACTTGACAGCAGGGTACTGGCAAATAAAAATGCCACCTGGAGCAAAAGAGAAAACAGCATTCTCCACACCTGATGGGCATTATCAGTTTACTGTTATGCCCTTTGGTTTAAAGAATGCCCCTGCCACCTTCCAAAGGTTGGTGAATCAAGTCCTTGCTGGCTTGGAGTCCTTTAGCACAGCTTATCTTGATGATATTGCTGTCTTTAGCTCCACCTGGCAGGATCACCTGGTCCACCTGAAGAAGGTTTTGAAGGCTCTGCAATCTGCAGGCCTCTCTATCAAGGCATCCAAATGCCAGATAGGGCAGGGAACTGTGGTTTACTTGGGCCACCTTGTAGGTGGAGGCCAAGTTCAGCCACTCCAACCCAAGATCCAGACTATTCTGGACTGGGTAGCTCCAAAAACCCAGACTCAAGTCAGGGCATTCCTTGGCTTGACTGGGTATTACAGGAGGTTTGTGAAGGGATATGGATCCATTGTGACAGCCCTCACTGAACTCACCTCCAAGAAAATGCCCAAGAAAGTGAACTGGACTGTGGAATGCCAACAGGCCTTTGACACCCTGAAACAGGCAATGTGCTCAGCACCAGTTCTAAAAGCTCCAGATTATTCTAAGCAGTTCATTGTGCAGACTGATGCCTCTGAACATGGGATAGGGGCAGTTTTGTCCCAAACAAATGATGATGGCCTTGATCAGCCTGTTGCTTTCATTAGCAGGAGGTTACTCCCCAGGGAGCAGCGTTGGAGTGCCATTGAGAGGGAGGCCTTTGCTGTGGTTTGGTCCCTGAAGAAGCTGAGACCATACCTCTTTGGGACTCACTTCCTAGTTCAAACTGACCACAGACCTCTCAAATGGCTGATGCAAATGAAAGGTGAAAATCCTAAACTGTTGAGGTGGTCCATCTCCCTACAGGGAATGGACTTTATAGTGGAACACAGACCTGGGACTGCCCATGCCAATGCAGATGGCCTTTCCAGGTTCTTCCACTTAGACAATGAAGACTCTCTTGGGAAAGGTTAGTCTCATCCTCTTTCGTTTGGGGGGGGGTTGTGTAAGGAAATGCCTCCTTGGCATGGTTGCCCCCTGACTTTTTGCCTTTGCTGATGCTATGTTTACAATTGAAAGTGTGCTGAGGCCTGCTAACCAGGCCCCAGCACCAGTGTTCTTTCCCTAACCTGTACTTTTGTTTCCACAATTGGCACACCCTGGCATCCAGATAAGTCCCTTGTAACTGGTACCTCTGGTACCAAGGGCCCTGATGCCAGGGAAGGTCTCTAAGGGCTGTAGCATGTATTATGCCACCCTAGAGACCCCTCACTCAGCACAGACACACTGCTTACAAGCCTGTGCGTGCTGGTGAGAACAAAATGAGTAAGTCGACATGGCACTCCCCTCAGGGTGCCATGCCAGCCTCTCACTGCCTATGCAGTATAGGTAAGACACCCCTCTAGCAGGCCTTACAGCCCTAAGGCAGGGTGCACTATACCATAGGTGAGGGTACCAGTGCATGAGCACTGTGCCCCTACAGTGTCTAAGCAAAACCTTAGACATTGTAAGTGCAGGGTAGCCATGAGAGTATATGGTCTGGGAGTCTGTTTTACACGAACTCCACAGCACCATAATGGCTACACTGAAAACTGGGAAGTTTGGTATCAAACTTCTCAGCACAATAAATGCCCACTGATGCCAGTGTACGTTTTATTGTAAAATACACCCCAGAGGGCACCTTAGAGGTGCCCCCTGAAACTTAACCGACTATCTGTGTAGGCTGACTAGTTTTAGCAGCCTGCCACAAACCGAGACATGTTGCTGGCCCCATGGGGAGAGTGCCTTTGTCACTCGGAGGCCAGTAACAAAGCCTGCACTGGGTGGAGATGCTAACACCTCCCCCAGGCAGGAATTGTCACACCTGGCGGTGAGCCTCAAAGGCTCACCTCCTTTGTGCCAACCCAGCAGGACACTCCAGCTAGTGGAGTTGCCCGCCCCCTCCGGCCAGGCCCCACTTTTGGCGGCAAGGCCGGAGAAAATAATGAGAAAAACAAGGAGGAGTCACTGGCCAGTCAGGACAGCCCCTAAGGTGTCCTGAGCTGAAGTGACTCTAACTTTTAGAAATCCTCCATCTTGCAGATGGAGGATTCCCCCAATAGGGTTAGGATTGTGACCCCCTCCCCTTGGGAGGAGGCACAAAGAGGGTGTACCCACCCTCAGGGCTAGTAGCCATTGGCTACTAACCCCCCAGACCTAAACACGCCCTTAAATTTAGTATTTAAGGGCTACCCTGAACCCTAGAAAATTAGATTCCTGCAACTACAAGAAGAAGGACTGCCTAGCTGAAAACCCCTGCAGAGGAAGACCAGAAGACGACAACTGCCTTGGCTCCAGAAACTCACCGGCCTGTCTCCTGCCTTCCAAAGATCCTGCTCCAGCGACGCCTTCCAAAGGGACCAGCGACCTCGACATCCTCTGAGGACTGCCCCTGCTTCGAAAAGACAAGAAACTCCCGAGGACAGCGGACCTGCTCCAAGAAAAGCTGCAACTTTGTTTCCAGCAGCGTTAAAGAACCCTGCAAGCTCCCCGCAAGAAGCGTGAGACTTGCAACACTGCACCCGGCGACCCCGACTCGGCTGGTGGCGATCCAACACCTCAGGAGGGACCCCAGGACTACTCTGATACTGTGAGTACCAAAACCTGTCCCCCCTGAGCCCCCACAGCGCCGCCTGCAGAGGGAATCCCAAGGCTTCCCCTGACCGCGACTCTTTGAACCTAAAGTCCCGACGCCTGGGAGAGACCCTGCACCCGCAGCCCCCAGGACCTAAAGGACCGGACTTTCACTGGAGAAGTGACCCCCAGGAGTCCCTCTCCCTTACCCAAGTGGAGGTTTCCCCGAGGAATCCCCCCCTTGCCTGCCTGCAGCGCTGAAGAGATCCCGAGATCTCTCATAGACTAACATTGCGAACCCGACGCCTGTTCCTACACTGCACCCGGCCGCCCCCGCGCTGCTGAGGGTGAAATTTCTGTGTGGACTTGTGTCCCCCCCCGGTGCCCTACAAAACCCCCCTGGTCTGCCCTCCGAAGACGCGGGTACTTACCTGCAAGCAGACCGGAACCGGGGCACCCCCTTCTCTCCATTCTAGCCTATGTGTTTTGGGCACCACTTTGAACTCTGCACCTGACCGGTCCTGAGCTGCTGGTGTGGTGACTTTGGGGTTGCTCTGAACCCCCAACGGTGGGCTACCTTGGACCAAGAACTAAGCCCTGTAAGTGTCTTACTTACCTGGTTAACCTAACAAATACTTACCTCCCCTAGGAACTGTGAAAATTGCACTGTGTCCACTTTTAAAACAGCTATTTGTGAATAACTTGAAAAGTATACATGCAATTTTGATGATTTGAAGTTCCTAAAGTACTTACCTGCAATACCTTTCGAATGAGATATTACATGTAGAATTTGAACCTGTGGTTCTTAAAATAAACTAAGAAAAGATATTTTTCTATTTAAAAACCTATTGGCTGGATTTGTCTCTGAGTGTGTGTACCTCATTTATTGTCTATGTGTATGTACAACAAATGCTTAACACTACTCCTTGGATAAGCCTACTGCTCGACCACACTACCACAAAATAGAGCATTAGTATTATCTCTTTTTGCCACTATCTTACCTCTAAGGGGAACCCTTGGACTCTGTGCATGCTATTCCTTACTTTGAAATAGCACATACAGAGCCAACTTCCTACAAGGGGTGACTTACCTTTGCCACAGGCAGTATTTTGTGTGCATGGCATCCTGAGGGGGATACCATGTCGACTTTGCCTTTTTCTCCCCACCAACACACACAATCTGCAATGGCAGTGTGCATGTGTTAAGAGAGGGGTCCCTTGGAGTGGCACAAAACATGCTGCACCCCTTAGGGACCTTCCCTGGTCACAGGGCCCTTTGTACCATTGGTACCTTTTTCAAGGGACTTATCTGTGTGCCAGGGGTGTGCCAATTGAGTAAACAATGGTACATTTGTAGTGAAAGAACACTGGTGCTGGGGCCTGGTTTGCAGGGTCCCCACACACTTGTCAGTCAAGTCAGCATCAATATCAGGCAAAAAGTAGGGGGGGTAACTGCAACAAGGAGCCATTTTCCTACAAAAGGTAAATGCATTGATATCAGTGGTGTAAACTAAAATCAAGTTTAGTATTTCTGTCTGCTTTCCTGAATACGTGAAAGGTAACATGTTCCAAAAGTCTTATGCTTAATGGGGTTACTTCATGTTAGTTTTACATTAACGGAGATGGACCTTTTTGCTGAGGAAATGATAAACCAATTAATACAACTTGTTTGGCTCCTTAAATCATTGAGGGCTTGTTTTACTTACTAGTAGTCCATCATAAACTTGGGTGTCATTTTAGGTCAGTTGCTGCATTACTATATCTTTAGACTGTGTTTTGTGGTTAAGGTGCAACATTGATTGGATGCTATGTCTGTGCAATGCATTTAGCGGCATACTGTGGGAAATGTTGGTGCTTCACCCTTTCAGTAGAGCATTGTTTATTCTTGATTTGAGCTACTCATTGCAGATCTTCGTGGCGAGTAGTCATCTACGATCATCATTAATCTGCTCGATAGTCTGATGCCACACGGAATAGATTGTATCGCTGTTAGTCTCGCTCACTCATCACACTATATCCAATTATCGCTCCTCTAGGGATACTCCCTGTAATGTAAACTGCTATCCTTACTAGTCTCACTCTCTTGTGAATCTTCATGCTTGATAATCTGAATATTCAATAATGTCTCTTCTACTAATACTCCCTGTGGTGTAAACTGCTAAACCAAATAGTCCCACTCCCTAATTAAACTTCATCCTTGCAATCTACTTCTAATAATCCTGGGCTAGTTCAGGCTTTGTGATGGAAAACCGTCTAGCTCCAAAACTCCTACTGACCTGTTAAAACTCATTTTCAGGTCGAGCATAGCAGCTCCGCAAGTGCAGCTTTTCCCGGTGTTGGTGTGTATCTGGGCTTTTAACCACTCCCACTCACGCCCATCACTATCACTCCTTCATGGTCTTGCCTTTCAAAAATTCTTTGTTTTCGTTGGGAACTGCTTTATGTTTGTCCCTCTTTAGGGCGGTTTTGTTACCGCTTTGGCCATCGACCCTGTTACATGGCTAATTGTACTTTTGCCGATAACTATGACTGTGAGCGAACTTCCTTTTCCTTTTGTCTCTCTCTTCACGCTCACAGAGGCGCTTTGAATGGGTTCGCTTATTTCAACTGTTTCACTTTTTGTTTTCAATTTGTGTGGCACGAAAAGCCCAGTTAGGAATTTACCACGCTAATAGCTCTGCCTCGAGCAAACACGAGTCCTGTTGCATTACAAATGCTTGTTAAATATTTCGTTTCACAGGAACGGGATTATGCTAGGACCTGATGTTGGATCATCTGTCTTCATTAATCCTAACCCCATTAATACTCACTGCTTGATAGATTGGCTCCAATCAATCAATCAATCAGTGTATTTGTAGAGCGCACTACCACCCGTGAGGGTTTTAAGGCGCTGAGGCGGGGAGGGTGCTGCTACTGCTCAAATAGCCAGGTTTTGAGCCTCTTCCTGAAAGTCAGCAGGTCTCCGGTCTGTTGTAGGGGCAAGGGAAGGGTGTTCCAGGTCTTGGCGGGGAGGTGGGAGAAGCATCTGCCTCCGCTAGTCGCTCTTCGGATGCGGGGCACAGTGGCGAGGGCGAGGTCGGCTGAGCGGAGTTGGCGGGACGGGGTGTAGAAGGTGAGTGTGCTGTTGAGGTAGGCTGGACAGGTGTTGTGGAGCGCCTTGTGTGCGTGGGTGAGGAGCTTGAAGGTTATCCTTGTGTTGACGGGGAGCAAGTGTAGGTCTCTCAGAAGGGGAGTGATGTGGCTGTGGCGGTGGGCATTGCGGATCAGGCTTACGGAGGCGTTTTGTATGCGTTACAGTTGTTTGAGGAGTTTGGCTGGGGCTCCTGTGTAGAGAGTGTTTCCATAGTCAAGTTTGCTGCTGACGAGGGCTTGGGTGACTGTTCTTCTTTTATCTGTGGGGATCCATCTGTAGATCTTGCGGAGCATGCGGAGAGTGTTGAAGCAGGATGAGGAGACAGCACTGACTTGCTTAGTCATGGAGAGTGTTGAGTCGAGGATGATGCCCAGGTTGCGTGCGTGGTTGGTGGGTGTTGGGGCTGCTCCCAGAGCAGTCGGCCACCAGGAGTCGTCCCAGGCTGAGGGGTTGGCGCCGAACATGATGACCTCCATCTTATCTGAGTTCAACTTCAGTTTGGTGTTCTTCATCCATTTGGCGACGGCCTTCATTCCTTTGTGGAGGTTGGATTTGGCATTAAGGGGGTCCTTGGTGAGGGAGAGGATCAGTTGGGTGTCGTCGGCATAGGAGATGATGTTAAAGTTGTGCAGCCGGGTGACGCGGGCGAGCGGGCCATGTAGATGTTGAAAAGTGTAGGGCTGAGGGATGAACCTTGGAGAACGCTGCAGATGATCTTGGAGGCTTCTGAGCGGAAAGGGGGGAGGCGGAGGCTCTGGGTTCTGCTGGAGAGGAAGGAGGTGTTCCAAGCCAGAGCTTTCTCCCGGATCCCTGCGTTGTGAAGGCGTGTGCGTAGAATGCGGTGGCAGACGGTTTCGAAGGCGGCTGAGAGCCCCAGGAGGATGAGGGCCGCGGTTTCGCAGTTGTCAAGCAGGTCCCTGATATTGTCGGTGGCGGCGAAGAGGGCGGTTTCAGTACTGTGGTTGCTGCGGAACCCTGACTGGGATGGGTCCAGGATGTTGTTTTCTTCAAGGGAGTGGGTCAGTTGTCTGTTGACGATCTTCTCAATGGTTTGATCTCAGCATACTTCCAGCTCTCGGGGTAGGTCATGGTCTCGAAGGAGATGTTGATGACTTTGCGGAGGTGAGGTGCGATGGTGGCGCTTGCTCTGTTAAAGATGTGGTGCGGGCATGGGTCTGATGGAGATCCAGAGTGGATGGTGCCCATGGTTTTGATTGTGTCGTCTTCGTTCACGTTGGCCCAGACGAGCAGGGGTCGTAGTTAAACTTGGGTGGAGAGTCTGAGGGGTTGGTGATTGGTGGGCTGGTCTGGCTGTTGAAGCTGTCATGGATGTCTGTGATCTTGTGGTGGAAGAAGGCGGCGAGGGAGTTGCACAGGTCGTGTGAAGATGGGATGTCGTTTGTGCTGGAGCTGGGGTTGGAGAGTTCATTCATGATGTTAAAGAGCTCCCTGCTATTGTGTGCGATGTTGTCCAGGCGGTCTTTGAAGGAGGTTTTCTTGGCAGATATGATGAGGTGATAGTGATTGCGGATGGCGTTCTTGAAGGCGGCATGGTTGTCCGGTGTCTGTTTGAAGAGCCACTTTCTCTCCAGTTTCCGACAGGTTTGCTTGGAGGCTTGACGGTCTGAGGTGAACCAGCTGGCTCTCTTGTTGGCACCTCAGTTGGAAGGTTTCTTGAGCGGGGTAAGAGTGTTGGCACAGTTGTCCATTCAGCGCCTGAGGTTGCAGGCTGCGAGGTCGGGATCTGGTTTTAGGGTGAGGCTGGTGTTCAGCTATACTTGGCTGATTTTGCTCCAGTTGTGGCGGGGGATCTGTTGGGTGCGGTGGTGCGTGGTGGGTTTCTGGAAGGTGAAGTGGATGCAGCGGTGGTCGGTCCATGGGAGTTCGGAGGTGTGGCTGAAGGTGACGTGGGGGCTAGCGGAGAAGACAGGGTCCAGCATGTGGCCAGCGGAGTGTGTTGGGGAGTTGTCTGAGTCCGAGGGTGGCGAGGTTGTCGATTAGGGTGGTGGTGTTGGGGTCATTGTTATTGTCCAGGTCGCCGAGGAGGACGTAGTCTGCGGAGGCTAGGGCGTACCTGCTGACAAGGTCAGCGATGGAGTCGCAGAACTGAGGCCGTGGTCTGTGGGGTCTGTAGATGAGGGTTCCTCTGAGGGTGATGTTGGGGTTGGTGTGGATCTGGAAGTGCTGGTGTTCTGCGGTGCTGAGGGTGTCATCAGTACAGGTCGTGACCCTAATGGTGTTCTTGTGGACGATGGCAATTCCGCCTCCGACTCCGTTGGTGCGATCCCTGCGAGTGATCTTGTAGCCATCCGGAATGGCTATGGCGATGTCTGGGGTGGAGGTGTCGAGCAGGTCCCAGAGTTCGACGGCGTGTTTGTGTGCAGAGCGGGTGTTAAGTATGATGCATCGGAGGTAGTTGCGGTCAGGCTCGGCAGGAGGTTTGGCGATTTGGAGGCTGGTGAGGCTACAGTTCCGTCAGGTGAAACGTCCCTGGGTGTACTTAGGGGAGGCCAGGAAGCAGGCGTGTGCTCGTCCAGTGTTGAGTGCGCGGAGGGTGGTTGCAGTGTAATCTGCATCAGCATCTGCAATGGGGTATTCAGCATCTAGTTGTAGGTCCCTTGCTGGAATCTCCCTCTTGACATGTACTAGGACTAGAAAGTGTTTTTATAACTAACACACATGTTCTAAGAAAATGTCCCTAGGTAAGGATGTGTATTTTCTACGAATACTGGAGACTAAACTTCTACCACGTTTACCGGCAATGACCCAGACTGTAGCCTTGACTGAAGCATAGGGCGATCAAGAATGCATTATTTGAGAACACAGTGCTGAACTAAACTAAACAGTGTGATAGAAGAAATTAAAACAAGACCGTAAAAACTGGTTATTGTAAAATAACAGTGCGAGTCTAAATAAAATATATCTAGGGCAAAGTGCACAGTGGCCTAGTATGTCAAACTGACGTGCATGAAGCTATATTTAAAATGGCTACACTACAGCGTTGCTGGCCATACTGGTCTTGGGGGCCAGGGGTCCTGGCGCTGGGTGCGGACTCGGCACGGACGGGTGCAGACGGGCTTGCCTTAGGCGTGTCCACGCAGTGGCTGCCATATAAGGGGAGGTGGGAGGGAGGGGCAGCAAGGAGGAGGGAGGGACAGCAAATGGGCGAGCAGGGGGGCGGGGCCACAGGGACGCAGCGTCGGGAAGGAGAGAAATTGAAGGGGGCGGGGACGCAGGTACCCAGCGGCCGAAGAAGTGAAATTGAAGGGGGGGCGGAACCGCAGGGATGCAGCGGCGGGGCCAAAAAAGCAAAGAAACAAAAGGGAACTTTAAGCAGCACCGGCACGCGATGCAGGGGAGCGACCTGCCTGAAGCAGGGTCAAGGCTCCAAAGCACACCCTAGATAAACTTCACTTTGGATCAGTGTTTCTTGTTTCCTATGAAGCCCTTCTTTCAAACACTCAGTTATGTGCTTGTTAAACATCTACCTGCCAATAAGCTCTTATCATCTGTCAAGCTCATCGGAAGAGTCTACAGCATATCTATCAAGCTTTAAATACCTGTAGGCCTTCGTATATCAAGAGTGCCATGGTACCAAATGAAGTCAAGGAAACTGGCCCCTCCCTGTTCTAACAGATTTGGCGCAACTACACTTGCTACACAATATATAACTTCCCACATTCTCCGACCCTGTGAAAAAAAAAACAATTGAAGCCGTTCGCTATGAGTGTTTCAGGCGAACTATTTGGAAAAAGATAGCTTTACTCCTTTCAGTAACTTGAACATGCCATCATCAGTCCAATGCAAAGCAATGAACTAGTGTGCTATATTTTGCTACATGGGGCAGTGCTTAATTTGTGAACGAAAGAGTGCCAGTGCTCAAAGTTCTGCTCAGAAACTGGCAGCCTGTGCAATTAAGCGTGGGCGAACCACATACCTAGGCTAGTTGTCTTTAAACCACTACCAGACACTCCCTGCCACTTGTGCTCGCTCTTTCAGGTTCCCGTTTTCTCCTTTAGTGACGGCTTTGTCGTCTTTCTGATCTGTATGTTTTTCTCCCTGTTGCACTCAGTAGATTTACGTGGGGAAAAGGGTAGGGGCGGCGTAGCTCAGACAGTTGGGTTCAAGTGGTGTGGAGCAGAGGTCTCCCACCATCACTAAAACTGAAGTGGCAAAATGGATGAAAACAATATTACATTTAAACGTATTTTGTTTATTTTGGCTTGTTTTGTGTGAGAGGGAAGAGGAGGGGTGAGTGTATACAAGCTCTGCAAAGTTTTATAGAGAGGGTGTGTCTGTGCTGCAAAGGCTGCCACGGCCAGTGGAAACCCGACAACAGACACTGCTAGCACGATTTTTGAGGCACACTACAAAACAGCTACGCTTCTGAAAAAAAAAAGTGCTGGTCCCCAAAAATAAGTGGTGGTGTCCCCCCCCCCCCCCCCCTTCTGGAACCGGCAAACTACGGCTCAAGATAAGCACCGATGGTGGTTGGGGGTGGGTGCCTTTAATATGTCTCATAGATCATGGCAGATGCAGAACTCGTGCATGCACATACAGCGCCTCGCATGGACAGTAACATAGATCACATCCACGACAGGCTGTAACTCACCGGCTGCTGTATTATCTGCACGGGTGGCGACGGAGCATGAGCCCCCAGTTGGTGATGATATAAACTGCTCTCCCCCGGCCACGCAAACGACATGATTCAAATCCAAAAGTTTATTTCGTCACCGGATAAAAATATACACTTAACTCAAGGTCTCTCAAAGAAGCCGAAGGAGGAACTGTGACACAAACAGCACACGCGCGTTGCTATGGTCACAGCTTGTACACAGGACAAGAGAAGAAAATATTCTCTTATCACAAGCACTACACAAAAAACAATAGGCCTCATTGTGACTCTGGGGGACTGGCAGCAGGGCCACGAATACATCAGGTCCGACCAAATGCTGGACTCTGATTAGTCTCTTTCAATTGAGAAATTTCTCATTCGTATTTAACACTGCACACATTTAGTAAATGTTTATAATCAGGGGCGTAGGAGACAATACATTTCTGGGGGGGACGGGGACAGCCTTGGGGACTTTCAATCAACCCTATACAAATCGTTTGTTGTTTGCGAACTGCAGGCTCCGATAAATATACACAATCATATATATTGGAAGTGAAATAGGGAGAAAGGAAGGCATGTTTTCGCAGTCTGAAAGTATCTTTTATTGTTATTTACATTCACAAAGTAATTAGCTCAAATGTGAAAATAACATGTTGATTAACCTTGCATCTTCATGCACCAAGGAAATAAAGGTAGGTGGGTAAAAATGAAGAACATATCCTTTGCTCACCACACCCATCATGCCCCTCGCCTCATGCCAATTGGAACCGCACTGGAGATATCAAAAGCGATTAGGTACAACAGCTGTAAACTGTGCTCGGAAACCATAGCTCTAATAACACTTCTACTCCTGTGTGTGATCTTGGGAAGCTCATCTCCACATAAGTCATAACTAGAAGCATTGCAACTGAAGACGCTCTTGGAGTTACAGGCTATATAAACATGGATTCTTTATTCTCTGTATAAACTGCAGTCACTAACTTATTTAGAATCAGCTGTTTGTGATGCACCAAGTCACTGTGTATAAAGAAAAGACATTCACTGATTATAAAGAAAAGACATCAGAAAATTACTATGATAGGGTTATTACAGTCAAATTCTGACATTACAATGCCTTCTGCCAGAGCTAGCAGCCAAGGTGAAAGTTAGATCAGGTCACAGAGCATAATTAATGCAGCTGTTTAAAGCAAAACATGGAATGTTGCTTTTCTTTCTTCTGCTCTACTGTAATAGCTTGGAATGACAGAAGCTATGCACTAAGGTTTTAAGTGGTTTGTGGGAAAGTTGGTGGTGTGATCATTGTATTATATGGGGTAAAATACCCCCTCTGCACATAAGGATATTGCAAGTCACCTTGAAGTTCATACCTTATAAACAAGCATTGGCAAAGCCAATAGGTCTCACCTATGCAAGTTCTATTGCCTTTGCCAATGTGTTTTAGCCATGCTGTACACTAGTAAGACTACTATTCAGCATGGCTCAAAGTTAATGGCATAAAGGAGAATGATGTGTCATTGACTGGTGTGGCGTAGTGTCATGGAATAAGTAGAGAGCAGAATGGAGCAGTAAACTAACTTTAAAGGAACAGGGGTCCCTTGAATAAAATTCAACACCACTCCCATAAACAATGATATTAATATAGTATGCAAATGGAATGTTTCATGCATTTATTCAATCAAAATATAAAAGATCAAATGTAGTGGGAAAACATCAACAGGGGAAATCAAGAAAGACTGGTATTCCGGCATTACAATGTAAAAAATAACCTATATAGTACAGTGGTTCGGAGGAGGCTGGCCTGGTTTGTAGTGGGTACCTATGGTACTTACACCTTATACCAGGTCCAGTTATCCCTTATTAGTGAAATGTATGCAGTGTCTAGAAGCCAGGCTCTCTAGGGGTAGCTGTAGCTGAGCAACCAAGGCTTATCTAGGAGACAGGCAAAGCTCATGCAATACCACTGTAATCAAACAATGCTCACACACATGAAAGAAAATACTCAGTGTTACAAAAATAAAGGTACTTTATTTTAGTGACACAAAGCCAAAAATACCATAGAGACTATACTCCCTTAGGAGTTAAGTAATACACCAATTATATACACTAGTATGAAGCAACATCAATAAAAACAGTTACAAAAACAGTGCAATTAGTGAAAATCACAATGGTTAGAAATGGGCCTAGGGGAAACACAAACCACATACTAAGAAAGTGGAATGTGAATGTTGGTTTCCCACCTAGGCAAGTGTGGTGTGTAGAGGGGCACTGGGAGTATAAGAAAACACCAAAGGTAAGTAATAGAACCCACCTCAGAGCCCAGGAAAGCAGGAGTAAATAAATCACAGTAACTTTCCTAGAACACACAAGAACACAAGAAAGAAGATAATGCAAGAACCAGAAGAGACTGCAAGACACAAAGGGTGGATTCCTGGACCTAAAGACCTGTGGAAGAATGGGACTAAGTCCAAGAAGCACTGAAGAGTCCAGGAAGGGCAGGAGCCCCTGCTAACCCGAATCAAGGTGCAAAAGTAGAACCACTGGTAAAGAACAACAGTCAGTACTGCACCCAAGAAGATGGATGCGGGTTCCTGGCTGGTGCAGATGATATCCCACACCGGATGGATGATTACAGTCTGGTTTGTGTCGCTGGATTCTGCCAACAAGCCTTGGCACACGCAAAGCTCACGGTTAGCGGAAAATGGCACTGCCCGGGACCAGGAGGGACCTGGTGGACTCTAACCAGGAGGGTGAGTCAGAGGGGGCTCTCAGCAACTCAGAGAGCCCACAGAAGACCAGGCAGCGCACACAGGAGTCCGCCAGCACGGGCACAAAGGAGTTACAAAAGGAGGCCCACACAGCACAAAAACAAAGGATCCCACGCCGCCAGAGAACCACTCAGGAAGCTGTGCATCGCAGGAAGGAGTGCTGGGGGCCGGAGCTACATTGTGCACAAAGAATTTCGTAAAAGGATGCCAACAAGTCTTGGCAACTGAAAAACACAAGGTGCACAAGGGTACTGTCTTGCGTGGGAAGGCAAGCTCTTACCTCCACCAAAGTTGGACAGTAGGACATCAGGACCATTGGGACCACTTCAGTCCACCACTCGTGATGTAAAATCCATGCAACTCGTCAGGAGAGTGGACCCACACAGATGGTCGTCGTTGCAGAGAGGTGCCTGCGGAAGCAGGGGAGTGACTCCTTCACTCCAAGGGAGACTCCTTCATTCTTCTAATGCAGGCTGAAGACAGGCTATCCTCTGAGGATGCACGACCGGGACCCAGTTGCATTTGCTGGCAAGAGCTGAAGATAAAATGTTTCAGAAGTCGTCTTTGCTTCATTGTTGCAGTTTGTGGAGTTCCTGGAGGGTCCAGCTGCAGTTTCTTCGGTGAGAAGGTGAAGTAAAGGGTGCAGAGGATTCCTGCTGGAGTCTTGCAATCCGAATCTGAAGAACCTCCCAAAGGAGAGACCCTAAATAGCCCTGAAAGGGGGATTGATCAGCTAAACAGGTAAACACCTATCAGGGGACGGCTCGGACGCCACCTGCTGACACTGGCCACTCAGATGCTCCCAGAGTTCGCTGCCAACTTGGAATCCAAGATGGCAAAACCCAGGGACCCTCTGGAGGAGCTCTGAGCACCACACCTGGGGTGGTGATGGACAGGGGATTGGTCACTCCCCTTTCCTTTGTCCAGTTTCGTGCCAGAGCAGGGACTGGGGGTACCTGAACCAGTATAGTCTGGATAATGCAAGGAGGGCAAAGCATGTCCAGTGGCCTGGGGAAGGAAGCTACCCCTCCCAAGCCTGTAACACCTATTTCCAAAGGGAGAGGGTGTAACCCCCCTCTCCCAAAGGAAATCCTTTGTTCTGCCTTCCTGGGCTTGAGCTCCTTAGGCAACAGGAGGGCAGAAACCTGTCTGGGAGGTGGCAGCAGCTGGGGCTGCCTGGAAAACATCAGAAGGCTGGAATGGCAATACCGGGGTCCTCTAAGGAGCCCCCTGAGTGCATGAAATCATACAACCAATGCTTGCAAAAGCTTTGGGGTATAATTCCAACATGTTTGATACCAAACATACCTATGTTCGGAGTTACCATTATGTAGCTGGACATAGGTAGTGACCTATTTCCAGTACACGTGTAAAATGGCATCCCGCACTCAAGAGGTCTGGGAAAATGGTCCTGGAGGTCGTGGGGGCACCTCTGCTAGTGCAGGGGTGCCCTCACACACAGGTATTCTGCACCCTGCCCTCAGGGCTGGAGGGCCTGCTATAGGGGTGAGTTATAAGTGACCTGGTGCAGTGTAACTGGCAGTGAAAGGGTGCATGCACCTTTTCACGCAGGCTGCAATGGCAGTCCTGCAGAAGCCTTTGCAAGGGCTTCCTATGGGTGGCAAAAGAAATGCTGCAGCCCATAGGGATCCCCTGGAACCTCAATGCCCTGGGCACCTAAGTACCATATACTAGGGATTTATAAGGGGCACCAGTATGCCAATTTTGGGTAAAATACTGGGTTACATGTATGCAACAACCATAATTTAAGGGAGAGAGCATAACTACTGGGGTCCTGATTAGCAAGATCCCAGTAGACACACTCAAACACACTGGCAAACAGGCCAAAAGTGTGGGTAACCAAGCTAGAAAGAGGCTACTTTCCTACAAGGTTAGCATCCACAATAATGATTTACAAGCTTTTAGACACTGACTTTTACATGAATGACTCAAATAGTGAATCAAGAAGTAATTAGCTCATAGTACTTATGTTTATGCCAACTTATGTACAATATCACAAATTCAACCAAGCTACTCTGGCCGACAATATTTCGATCCCCTAGACAAGTATCAGGATCAGCCTTCATTAAGCTTGAGTTAAAAGGGTTACAGAGTGCTTGTAACCAAAATGGCGAAGATAAATCTGACTCACGTCTCATATGAATGAGAAAGCAATCAACAGAGATCTGAATCTCTAATCAAGCGCCAATGCCATAAAGTAGTTGTAGAGTGGAGTAGTGTAACAGTGTATTAGAGTGTCAAAGTGGAGTGGTAGAGTGTTATAGAGTGGAAAGGCATAAAGAACAGTGAAATGGCATAGAGTGAAGTAGAGTAACGTGAAGTGGCATAGAGAAAGTTGGGTAGTGCGTTGTTGATCATAGTCCATTGTTGAATAGTAGAGTGGCATACAGGGTTGTGCAGTGGCGTAGAGTATCATAGATTGAAGTGGCATAGAGTGGCGTGGAGTGGTATAGAGTAGAGTAAAGTGGAATGGAGTGGCGTATAGGGAGTTGTGTAGGGAGTTACAGAGTGGAGTGGAGAAAGTGTTAGAGTTTAATGGAACAGAGTGTCAGAGTCTAGTATCATGGAGTGTAATGTCAGAGTGAAATGTCAGAGCGTAGTCATATTGAGTGCATTGGTTTTGAGTAAAGTGGTGTAGAGTGCATTGGCGAAGACTGCACTGGTTTAGCGTACAGTGCAGTAGTGTAGAGTGGTGAAGAGTAGAGGGGAGCAGAGTGGCATGGCACATCATAGATTGCAGTGGTGCGGAGTGCAGTGGGGCAGAGTGCTGTGTCATAGAATGATGCAGTGCATGGTAGAGTGGAGTGGCACATCATAGATTGCTGTGGTACAGAGTGCTGTGTCATAGAGTATTGCGGTGCATCATAGAGTGGAGTGGTGCAAGGTAGAGTAGACTGGTGTAGAGTGTAGGGGTGAAGTGCAGTGATGCAGAGTAGAGTGGCATAGAGTGTAGTGGCATATAGTACATTGGTGTAGAGTGCAGTAGAGTGGCATATAGTTGAGCGGTGCAGAGTAGAGTGCCGTGTTGCAGAGTAGAGTGTCATAAAGGGCAGTGGTGTAGAGTAGAGTGGCATAGAATGCATTGATGTAGAGTGCAGTGATGTAGAGTGATGCAGAGTAGAGAACAGTGGCGTAGAGTACAGTGGTGCAGAGTATAATAGAGTTGCATTGAATGCTGTGGCATAGAGTAGACTGCTGCAGAGTACAGTATAGTGGTGAAGAGTAGATTGTTGCAGAGAGGAGCATAGTGATGTAGAGTGCAGTAGCATAGAGCAGTGCAGAGCAGATTGGAGTGGCACAGGGTAGATTGGACTGGCATAGCAGAGAGTGGAGTTGCGTAGATTGAAGTGGCATAGAGGAGATGATTTCAAAGTAGAATGAAGTGCCCTGGAGTGGTGTAGAGTAGATTAGAGTGCAGTGGTGCAGAAAAGATTGCAGTGGGACAGAGTACAGTGGCATTGAGTGCAGTGGTGCAGAGTAGAGTGGCATGGAATTCAGTGGCAGAGAGTGCAATGTTGCAGATTAGAGGGTCGCAGAGTACAGTGGTGTATTGTAGAGTTGCATAGAGTGCTGTGGCGCAGAGTACAGTGGCATTGAAAGCAGTTGAATAGAGTGCTGTGGTACAGAGTAGATTGGCATAGAGTGCAGTGGCATAGAGTGCATTGGTTTTGAGTAAAGTGGTGAAGAGTAAACTGGCAGAGTGCAGGGGTGTAGTGTTCAATGGTTAGAGAAGAATAACATAGATTGCAGTGGTGTATAGAGTGCTGCAGAGTAGAGTGGTATAGAGTGGAGTGGTACCGCATAGATTGCAGTGGCGTAGAGTAGCACAGAGTGGAGAAAAGTGGTATAGGGTGCAGTGGCATAGGATGGATTGTTTCAGAGTAGAGTGAAGAAAAGATAGAGAAAAGATAATATACTTCAATATGCTTAAGTATGTAACGATAACAACAACATAAATTATAACGCTAGGCATAATGGCCCAAAATGAAATACGGCTTCTCCCTGTTAGCCAAGCTGTAATCAAGCCCTTCATTACCTAGATAACAAAATGTTAAACATAAATGTTAGAAAAATATACCCTTCTGATAGCTAAATTGTTGTGTGAAAAGGTAAAATCTGGGCTCAATCTCAACTTCACTGTTTCACCAACTGGTGTGATCTTAGGCAAATACAAATATTGTGTTTCACAGAGACTCCTTTCTAGCCTGCATGCACCAGGCTGAGTGGGACTCTGTTTCCTCTTTAGATCTTCCTCATTGTCTAGCAGCTCCTCCTAAAGGCCTCCTGCGGTGCTCCTCTTCAAGGCAGCAGCAGGTGATGCAGACAGTAATCATCAAAAACTCTTTTCTCCTCCTGGCGCGCCCTTTGTGTTTCTGAGCACCCTTAATGCCCACATCTGTGAACAGGACAAACAAAAGGGCAGAGGGCGCAGGGGGCCTCTTGACTCACCTTCATTCCGTTACCATCAGATTGGAGGATGGTCGGTAGAGGGCTATTATAAGTAGCGCTTTTGTGCGCTAATGGCCCTCTGAATAATAGACATGAGGGGAATTTGTTTTGTCCCCTTGTCCCCCCCACCTTCGTCCCCCGTGTCGCCCACCCTCCAAAATCTCAATTTAGCTATTAGAAGGGTATATTTTTGTAACATTTATGTTTAATGTTTTGTTATCTGGGTAATGAAGGGCTTGATTACAGCGTGGCTAACAGGGAGAAGCCATATTTCATTTTGGGCCGTTATGCCTAGCGTTATTATTTATGTTGTTGTTATCGTTACATATTTCAGCATATTGAAGTATATTATCTTTTCTCTATCTTTTCTTCATTCTACTCTGAAACAATCTACCCTATGCCACTGCACCCTACACCAATTTTCTCCACTCTGTGCTACTCTACGCCACTGCAATCTATGCTGTACCACTCCACTCTACACTGCTCTACTCTGCAGCACTCTACACTACGCCACTGCAATCTATGCTATTCTACTCTAACCATTGTACACCACACCCCTGCACTCTGCCAGTGCACTCTTCACCACTTTACTCAAAATCAATGCACTCTATGCCACTGCACTCTATGCCAATCTACTCTGCACCACAGCACTCTATTCCACTGTGTCCAATGCCACTGTGCTCTGCGACACAGCACTTTATGCCACTGCACTCTATGCCACTCTACAATACACCACTGTACTCTGCGACCCTCTAATCTGCAACATTGCACTGTCTGCCACTGAACTCCACGCCCCTCTACTCTGCACAACTGCACTCAATGTCACTGTACTCTGTCCCACTGGACTCTTTCTGCACCACTACACTCTAATCTACTCTACACCACTCCACTGTAGGGCACTTCACTCTAATTTGAAATCATCTCCTCTATGCCACTGCAATCTACGCAACTCCACTCTATGCTATGCCAGTCTAATCTACCCTGCACCACTTCAATGTACCCTGCGCCACTCCCATCTGCTCTGCACCGGTCTATGCTATTGCACTCTACATCACTATGGGCCAGATGTAGCAAACGGTTTGCGAGTCGCAAACGGCAAAAATCGCCGTTTGCGAGTCGCAACCTGAGTTTGCTATGCAGAAATGCATTTTGCGAGTCGGGACCGACTCGCAAAATGCATTTCAGAGTCGCAAATAGGAAGGGGTGTTCCCTTCCTATTTGCGAGTCGCAGTGGTATGCAACTCCATTTGCGACCGCGTACGCGGTCGCAAATGGAGTCGCAGTTACCATCCACTTGAAGTGGATGGTAACCCACTCGCAAACGGGAAGGGGTCCCCATGTGACCCCTTCCCCTTTGTGACTGGACTCCATATTATTTTTTCAGGGCAGGTAGTGGTCCAAGGGACCACTACCTGCCCTGAAAAAAATTCAGAAACAAAAGGTTTCGGATTTTTTTTTAAGTGCAGCTCGTTTTCCTTTAAGGAAAACGGGCTACACTTGAAAAAAACAAAACTGCTTTATGTACAAGCAGTCACGGACATGGAGGTCTGCTGACTACAGCAGGCCTCCATATCAGTGAGTGCCCATAGTCGCTATGGGGCCGCAATTTGCGACCCACCTCATTAATATTAATGAGGTGTGTCTTTGCGACCCCATAGCGACTCGCAGAAGGTGTCTGAGACACCTTTCTGCATATGGTTTTGTGACTCGGAAATTGCGAGTCGCTCGGAGTCGCAATTTCCGAGTCGCAAAACCAAGTTTTGCTACATCTGGCCCTATGCTTGTCTCTGCAACAATCTACTCTTCACCACTATACTGTACTCTGCAGCAATCTACTCTATGCCACAGCACTCTATGCAACTCTATTCTACTCTGCACCACTGTACTCTAAGCCACTCTTCTCTACTCTGCATCACTCTACATCACTGCACTCTACATCAATGCATTCTATGCCACTCTACTCTACACCACTGCCCTTTATGACACTCTACTCTGCAACACTGCACTCTGTCACTGAACTATACTCCTCTCTACTCTGCACCACAGCACTCTACTCTGCAACACTCAACTATATGCCACTATACTGCACTCTACACCAATGTACCATATGCCACTACACTCTATGCCACTCTACTCTGCATCACTGCACTCTACACCAGTCTACTCTACCTTGCACCACTCCACTCTACCATGCACCACATCCCTCTATGACACAGCACTCTGAACTACTGCAATCTATGCTGTGCCACTTCACTCTGCGCCCCTTGACTCTTCACCAATCTACACTACTGCACTGTATGCTAAACCAGTGCAGTCTTCGCCAATGCACTCTACACCTCTTTACTCAAAACGAATGCACTCTATCCCACTACACTGTACACCAATCTACTTTGCACCACTGTACTCTATGCCACTTCACACTAGACCACCCAACTCCACTCTATGACTCTTCACTCTGACATTACACTCCATGATACTAGACTCTGACACTCTATTCCATTAAACTCTAACACTTTCACCACTCTGTAACTCCATACACAACTCCCTATACGCCACTCCATTCCACTTTACACCACTCTATGCCACTCCACACCACTCTATGCCACTTCAATCTACAATACTCTACTCAACGCCATTGCACAACCCTCTATGCCACTCCACTATACAACAATGCACTATGCTCAACAACACTCTACCCAACTTTCTCTATGAAGTTCACGTTACTTTACTTCACTCTACTCCAGTTCACTCTTCTTTATGCCTTTCCACTCTACGACACTCTGCCACTCCACTCTATGACACTCGATTGCACTGTGACACTACTCCACTCTACTACTACTTTATGGCATTGGCGCTTGATTAGAGATTCAGATCTCCATTGATTGCCTTCTCACTCATATGAGACGTGAGTCAGATTTATCTTCGCCATTTTGGTTACAAGCACTCTGCAACCCTTTTAACTCAAGCTTAACAAAGGCTTAGGATGATCCTGATACTTGTCTAGGGGATCGAAATATCTTCGGCCAAAGTACCTTGACTTGAATTTGTGATATTGTACATAAGTTGGCATAAGCATAGGTACTATGAGCTAATTACTTCGTGATTCACTATTTGAGTCATTCATGTAAAAATCGGTGTATAAAAGCTTGTAAATCATTATTGTGGATGCTAACCTTGTAGGAAAGTAGCCTCTTTCTAGCTTGGTTACCCCCACATTTGGCCTGTTTGCAATGTGTGTTTGAGTGTGTCTACTGGGATCCTGCTATTCAGGACCCCAGTAGTTATGCTCTCTCCCTTAAATTATGGTTGTTGCATACTGGTAACCCAGTATTTCACCCACAATTGGCATACTGGTGCCCCCTTATAAGTCCCTAGTATATGGTACTTAGGTACCCAGGGCATTGGGGTTCCAGGAGATCCCTATGTGCTGCAGCATTTCTTTTGCCACCCATAAGGAGCCCATGCAAAGGCTTCTGCAGGACTGCCATTGCAGCCTGCGTGAAAAGGTGCATGCACCCTTTCACTGCCAGTTACACTGCACCAGGTCACTTATAAGTCCCCCTACAGCAGGCCCTCCAGCCCTGAGTGGAGGGTGCAAAGTACCTGTGTGTGAGGGCACCCCTGAACTAGCAGAGGTGCCCCCACAACCTCCAGGACCATTTCCCCAGACTTCATGACTGCGGGGATGCCATTTTACACTTGTACTGGAAATAGGTCACTACCTATTCCCAGCTACATAATGGTAACTCTGAACATAGGTATGTTTGGTATCAAACATGTTGGGATCATACCCCAAGGCTTTTGCAAGCATTGGTTGTAGGATTTCATGAACTCTGGGGGCTCCTTAGAGGACCCCCAGTATTACCATTTCAGCCTTCTGAGGTTTTCCAGGCAGCCCCAGATGCTGCCACCTCTTAGACAGGTTTCTGCCCTCCTGTTGCTTGAAAAGCTCAAGCCCAGGAAGGCAGAACAAAGGACGTCCTTTGGGAGAGGGGTGTTACACCCTCTGCCTTTGGAAATAGGTGCTACAGGCTTGGGAGGGGTAGCTTTCTTCCCCAGGCCACTGGAAATGCTTTGAAGGGCACATTTGGTGCCCTCCTTGCATAAGCCAGTCTACACTGGATCAGCTACCGCCAGTCCCTGCTCTGGCATGAAACTGGACAAAGGAAAGAGGAGTGACCACTCCCCTGTCCATCACCACCCCAGGTGTGGTGCTCAGAGCTCCTCCAGAGGGTCCCTGGGTTTTGCCATCTTGGATTCCAAGTTGGCAGCGAACTCTAGGAGCATCTGAGTGGCCAGTGCCAGCAGGTGGTGTCAGAGCCGTCCCCTGATAGGTGCTTACCTGTTTAGCTGACCAATCCCCCTTTCAGGGCTATTTAGGGTCTCTCCTTTGGGAGGTTCTTCAGTTTCAGATTGGAAGACTCCAGCAGGAATCCTCTGTATCCTTTACTTCACCTTCTCACCGAAGAAACTGCATC
Organism: Pleurodeles waltl; assembly: GCF_031143425.1. Taxonomy (NCBI): domain Eukaryota; kingdom Metazoa; phylum Chordata; class Amphibia; order Caudata; family Salamandridae; genus Pleurodeles; species Pleurodeles waltl. The sequence continues at coordinate 293,901,219 of NC_090445.1, read as the reverse complement.
TGGACCCTCCAGGAACTCCACAAACTGCAACAACGAAGCAAAGATGACTTCTGCAACATTGTATCTTCAGCTCTTGCCAGCAAATGCAACTGTTTCCCGGTCGTGCATCCTCAGAGGACAGCCTGTCTTCAGCCTGCACCAGAAGAATGAACGAATCTCCCTTGTAGTGAAGGAGTCACTCCCCTGCTTCAGCAGGTACCTCCCTGCAACGATGACCATCTGCGTGGGTCCCCTCTCCTGACAAGTTGCATGGATCCTGCATCACGGGTGGTGGACTGAAGTGGTCCCAATGGTCCTGCCGTCCTACTGTCCAACTTTGGTGGAGGTAAGAGCTTGCCTTCCCACGCAAGACAGTACCCCTGTGCACCACATGTTTTTCAGTTACCAAGGCTTGTTGGCATCCTTCTATGAAATTCTTTGTGCACAATGTAGCTCCAGCCCCCAGCACTCCTTCCTGTGATACACAGGTTCCTGAGTGGTTCTCTGGTGGCATGGGATCCTTTGTTTTTGTGCTGCGTGGGCCTCCTTTTGCAACTCCTTTGTCCGCGTGCTGGGGGACTCCTGCGTGTGCTGGCTGGCCTTCTGTGGCATCTCTGAGTTGCTGAGAGCCCCCTCTGACTCCTCCTCCTGGGTAGAGTCCACCAGGTCCCTCCTGGTCCCAGGCAGTGCCATTTCCCGCTAACCGTGAGCTTTGCGTGTGCCAAGGATTATTGGCGGAATCCAGCGACGCAAACCAGACTGCAATCATCCATCCGGTGTGTGATATCATCTGCACCAACCAGGAACCCGCATCCATCTTCTTGGGTGCAGTACTGACTGTTGTTCTTCACCAGTGGTTCTTCTTTTGCACCTTGATTCGGGTTAGCAGGGGCTCCTGTCCTCCCGGGACTCTTCTGTGCTTCTTGGACTTAGTACCATTCTTCCACAGGTCTTTAGGTCCAGGAATCCACCCTTTGTGTCTTGAAGTATCTTCTGGTTCTTGTATTATATTCTTTCTCGTGTTCTTGTGTGTTCTAGGAAAGTTACTGTGATTTACTCCTGCTTTCCCGGGCTCTGAGGTGGGTTCTATTACTTACCTTTGGTGTTTTCTAATACTTCCAGCACCCCTCTACACACCACACTTGCCTAGGCGGGAAACTGACATTTGCATTCCACTTTCTTAGTATATGGTTTGTGTTTCCCCTAGGTCCATTTCTAACCATTGTGATGTTCACTAATTACACTGTTTTCTAACTGTTTTTATTGCTATTGCTGCATACTAGTGTATATAATTGGTGTATTACTTACCTCCTAAGGGAGTATAGTCTCTATGGTATTTTTGGCATTTGTGTCACTAAAATAAAGTACCTTTATTTTTGTAACACTGAGTATTTTCTTTCATGTGTGTGTGAGTACTGTGTGACTACAGTGGTATTGCATGAGCTTTGCATGTCTCCTAGATAAGCCTTGGCTACAGCTACCCCTAGAGAGCCTGGCTTCAAGACACTGCCTACATTTCACAAATAAGGGATAACTGGACCTGGTATAAGGTGTAAGTACCATAGGTACCCAGTACAAACCAGGCCAGCCTACTTCAAACCACTCTACTATATAGGTTCCTTTTTACATTTTTCTTTTAATTGGTGACATTGGGTCATCCAGATAACTTGTGTAATGCCCAAATACCAGTCTTTCTCGATTTCCCCTGTTGATGTTTTCCCACTACATTTGAGCTTTTATATTTTGATTGAATAAATGAATGAAACATTCCATTTGCATGCTACTTTAATATCATTGTTTATGGGAGTGGTGTTGCATTTTATTCAAGGGACCCTTGTTTCTTTAAAGTTAGTTTACTGCTCCATTCTAGGACACTCTACTTACTCCATGACACTACGTCACACCAGACTATGACACATCATTCTCCTTTATGTCATTAACTTTGAGCCATGCTGAATAGTAGTCTCACTAGTGTACAGCATGGCTAAAAACATAGGCGAGACCTATTGGCTTTCCCAATGCTTGTTTATAAGGTATAAACTTCAAGGTGACTTGCAATATCCTTATGTACGCAGGGGGTATTTTACCCCATATAATACATGATCACACCACCAACTTTCCCACAAACCACTTAAAACCTTAGTGCATATCTTCTGTCATTCCAAGCTATTAAAGTAGAGCAGAAGAAAGAAAAGCAACATTCAATTGTTTGCTTTAAACAGCTGCATTAATTGTGCTCTGTGACCTGATCTGCCTTTTACCTTGGCTGCTAGCTCTGGCAGAAGGCATTGTAATGTCAGAACTCGACTGTAATAACCCTATCATAGTCATTTTCTGATGTCTTTTCTTTACTTGGTGCATCACAAACAGCCGTTTCTAAGGAAATTAGTGACTGCAGTTTATACAGAGATTAGAGAATCCATGTTTATATAGCCTGTAACTCCAAGTGCTTCTTCAGTTGAAATGCTCCTAGTTATGACTGATGTGGAGCTGAGCTTCCCAAGATCACACACAGGAGTAGAAGTGTTATTAGAACTATGTTTTCCGAGCACAGTTTACAACTGTTGTACCTAATTGCTTTTGTTATCTCCAGTGCGGTTCGAATTGGCATGAGGCGAAGGGCATGATGGGTTTGGGGCGCAAAGGGTATGTTCTTCCTTTTTACCCTCCTACCTTTATTTGCTTGGTGCATGAAGATGCAAGGTTAATCAACACATTATTTTCACATTTGAGCTAATTACTTTGTGAATGTAAATAACAATAAAAGATACTTTCAGACTGTGAAAACATGCCTTCCTTTCTCCCTACTTCACTTCCAATATGTGATTGTGTATATTTATCGGAGCCTGCAGTTCGTAAACAACAAGCGATTTGTATAGGGTTGATTGAAAGTCCCCAAGGCTGTCCCTGTCCCCCCCAGAAATGTATTGTCTCCTACGCCCCTGGGCAAGTAACATGAAGAGGTGATAACGAGGCACCTGCTACAGATGAGAATGCATGGGAAGTGATAGCAGGGCTGCTAATCCGAAACATATCACTCAGATGAGTCTACAAAGAAGTAACACCGAGATTTGCTTCTACGGATGGGACTACAGGGAAGTGAAATGCTAAGCTGCTCACAATAACAGAGAGCAGTATTGAGAATTGAGGGGCAAATCTGTCACCCTGAGACATAGTAGTGAGACTGTATGGAAGTGACACGCGGTGCCTGCAACCTCAGGCGCCTGCTACAGATGAGACTGCAGGGGCGTGAGCCACTAATCTGGGACACCTGCAGTAGAGATGGTACGAAAGAGAAAAACAGAACTACTACCCCGGAACATCTACAGAGGATATGGAGGGAAAGTGATATTCTCATCTTTTAACTGACACTTCAACAGATGACACAGCACGGAAAGTGAGAGCACGTACTGGTAACAAAAGACTCTCCCTAAAAAGACGATTGCAGGGAAATAATCGGATTTGCCAATCGGAGGTACCTCATGTAGATGACAATAGAGTTTCTTCAAATACAAAGCTGCTAATCTGACACACTTCCCCAGATGGGATTGCAGGGATGTCACATGCAAAGCTAGTAGATGAGGTAACTACTCAGATGAGAAAGTACGGTTGACACATCCAAAGGGATAACCCTGGTAGCCCATCTGATGAGACCGCAGGGATGTCACATGCAAAGTGGTAACCAAGAAGCCTCCTTAAAAGAGGCTGCAGGGATTCCACATGCAAAGGGGTAACTGAGATAGCGCCTCAGATGAGACTCCAGGGATGTCACGTGCAAAGCTTGTGGCTGTGATACCTCCTGAGATGAGAATGCAGGGTAACAACATGTAAGGAGTAACTGAGATACCTGGTCCGCTGAGGCTGTATGAGGCTCTAGGAAGTGCCTCGTAACTGAGGCACCTGCTCAAGGTAAGACTGCATGAAGGGGAATGCAGGGCACCTAACAAACATGCAAATGAGAATGGTGGGAAGTCAGATGCAGAGGTGTTCCCATAAGACACCACCTATTGACGAGTGTGCAGAAAAGGTACAGAAAGTGCTTCTAATCTAAATCGCCACCTCCAGCTGGAACTGTAGGGAGCTGACATGCAGCTCTTTAGGAGGCTGGCTTTCTATATAGTGTACAAAAATGACGTTCACTGTGCACAAAGCAACCCCACTTTGGTATGCAGAGCTAAAAAACAGACCACCTATTGCTCTCTTTTTGTGGTAGTGTGGGCAAGCAGTTAGGTTAATCCAGAAGATCTGGTAAGCATTTGTTTTACTCACAGTATCAATAAATGTGGACTCACTCGGAAGGATAACTCGAGACCAATTTACAAAAATATTTCACATTTTTATAACATTTTTAAAACTAAGATCATTAATATACACTATGGTGGTCATTACAACCTCAGCGGTCTTTTTACAAGACCGTCGTGCGGAAGACCGCCAGTAGTGGAGGTTTGCCGCTCAGCGTATTATGACTGTTGGCTGCTCTCCGTCCTTTTTCTGACGGAGAGCCGCCAACAGCCATACTGGCGGGCAGCGGGGAAGTGGAGGTTGCTCCACCTTCACCGCCACGCCAACAGAACACCACCCACCGAATCACGTCCTGTGATTCGGCGTGGCGGTGTTCTGTTGGCGGTGTGGTGTCGGCGGAGCAGCCCCCATGGCTCCCGTCCCCTCCCGGAGGATCGACGGAACAGGTAAGTCGATCGTCCGTTAGGGGAGGAGAGTGGGGGGGTGTTGTGTGGGTGCATGGGGGTGTGCGTCTGTTTATGTAGAGGGGGTGTGTGAGTGCGTGTATGCTTGCGGGGGTGTTGCATGTTTTGGGAATGAGTGCGTGTATGCCTGTGGGTATGTCTGTATGGATGTGTGCGTGTATGTTTGTATGTGGGTGTGTGGGTGTGTGGATGTAGGCATGTATGTCAGTGTGTGTGCATGTGTGTGTTGGTGGTGCCTGCGTGCGTGTAGTGTGTGTGTGAGTTCTGTGATGTTGGGGGTCGGGGTGGGGAGGGGGCCCTGCCACCTTTGGGGGGTGCCAGGGGTGGTGGGGGGTGTAGGGGAGGGAGTCGGGTGGGGGTGGAGGGTAAGGGAGACCCCTATCAGTACCAGGGAAAGAATTCCCTGGCACTGATAGTGCTTACCGCCATGGATTTCATGGCGGTTCCAACCGCAGGAAATCCACGGCGGTAAGCCGGGTCAAAATACCGCCGGCGGTATAGTGATGGCCGCCGGGCTGGAGACCCAGGTCTCCAGCCCGGCGGGCGGAACGGAGAACCGGCGGATGACCATGGCGGTAACCGCCATGGTCATAATACAAAAAAAAAGACCGCCAGCCTGTTGGCGGTATTACCTCCGCTTCTCCGCCTTCCGCCAGGGTCATAATGACCCCCTAAGTATTTCTTTTGTTATGATTTTTCAAAGTTTATAAAATGTTCTGTTTTTGTGCATAATTACTTACCATAGAAATCAATGGGAAAAACTTTAAAAAATGCATATAAAATTCAGGCAATGCTCTCACAAATGTCACCTTCTATTTTTAGGTCGAGGTCATCGAAGTGTTCAATAGGACAGCCAGAGAACGTCTGAGCTGTTTGATACTAAACAACCAGGGTTCAGAGAGGCCATGATGAAGCTGGGGAACCAGTACTGACCAGTGTCCAGCGCATGCATTTACTATGGCTCCCCGTAAACTTAATATGTCTTGAGGTTCAGCAAAGACACAGCAGGGGCATATTTGCTCATGCATACATATGCCATCACATGCATTATAGTGCATGTTAGGAATGGGTTCTCTAGTTAGCAGAGGTATACACCCTTGTGACTTACTCCTAGTCAGGGTAAGTCACAACACAATCCAAATTATCCTGTGCCCACCCTCTGGTAGCTAAGAAGTGAGCAGACAGGCTTAACTTAGAAGGCATTGTGTAAAGTACTTGTGCAGAACTTATACCATAACACATTGAAAACACAACAAAAAGAGACCACACAGGTTTTGAAAAAATAGAGACTATTGATCTGAATAAAATACTGTTGAAACATGGAAAATCCAATGTACGCAAGCAAAATTACGAATTTTTAAAGGTTAAATCCAAATAAAGCTCCTAGAAACACAATAGCTCCGACTGGGGCTATCACGTCGTCGTTGACTGGGACTATCACTGCGTCATTGATGGAGTCGTTCCCAACAATCTGAAACCACCGGTGCGGGTCATCGAGTCGTACGGACCCCCACGTAGAGTACCTTTTAAAAACGAAGAACAAGGGTGTCGCACAGAGTCAGAAAGAGGTGTTGCTGGGGTCGGTGCGGCGTCAGTCCCTCACAGCTTATGAGGCAAAAGGCATCGGTTCCGCGCTGCGAAGCAGTTGGAAGTGAGACATCAGTTCCATTCAGATGCAGGGGGAGATGATCAGTCATCAGTGATGCATTGTTTCCTTGTGACCCTGCAGGGTCGCTGGTTCCGGTCCGTCACTGTAGGAGGCTGGCCTGGCTTATAGAGGGTACCTGATGGTACTTACACCTTGTGCCAGGTCCAGTTATCCCTTATGGGTACATTAGTAGTGTGCTAGCAGCTTAGGCTGATAGAGGTAGCTATAGCAGAGCAGATTATGCTGAACCAGGAGACATGCAAAGCTCCTACTATACCACTTATATCATATAGCACTATATCATAAGAATCACAATACTCTGTGTTATTAAAAATAAAGGTACTTTATTTTTAGTGACAATGTGCCAAAAATATCTCAGAGGATATATTCCCTTTTGGAGGTAAGTAAAATACACAAAATATACACACAAACCAAAATCAGGTAAGTAAACAGTTAGAAAAGTAGCGCAAACACTGTAGAATGCAATTGGATGCAATAGGCCTAGGGGCAGCACAAACCATATACTAAGAAAGTGGAATGCGAAACCACTTAGGGACCCCCTGGCCTAGTGTAGCGTGTAGAGGGTCGCTGGGAGTGTAAGAAAGCACTAAGGGTGTCCAAAATACCCCACCACAAGTCTCTGAAAAGTAGGAGTAAAGTGACCCTACATCCCCAGAAGCACACTAAAGTTGTGATAGGAGATTCTGCAAAGACCACAACTGACTGCAAAACACTGAAGACGGATTCCTGGACCAGAGGACCTGTAAATGACGGGGACCAAGTCCAAGAGTCATGAAAGTGTCCGGGGGGGGGCAGAAGCCCACCAAACCCCAGTTGAAGGTGCAAAATGGCTGCCTCTGGGTGGAAGAAGCTGAAGATTCTGCAACAACAGAAGAAGCCATGAACTTCTCCTTTGCACAGATGATGTCGCACAGAATGCTGGAGGATGCAGAGTTGTTTCTTTCGAGAAAGACTGCAAACAAGCCTTGCTAGCTGCAAAGGTTGCAATTGAAGAAAATGGGTGCTGCCCGGGCCCAGGAAGGACCAGGAGATTGCCACTTGGAAGAGGAGACAGAGGAGGCCCTCAACAACACAGAGAGCCCATGCAGAAGAAGGCAGCTCCCGCAGAAGTACTTATACACAGGTTCAAGAAAACTGAGAATGACGGTTGTCTCAACACTCCAAAAGAGGGACCCATGAAGCCGGTGGTCTACTCAGCGAGTTGAGCAACGTGGGACAGAGTGCTGGGGACCTGGGCTGTGCTGTGCACAAAGGATTCTTTCCAAAAGTGCACAGAAGCCCTAGCAGCTGCAAATCATGCAGTACACAGGATTACTGTCTGGCGAGGGGAGGCAAGGACTTACCTCCTCCAAATTTGGACAGATGGACCACTGGACTGTCGGGGTCACATGGATCCAGCACCCGTGTTCCAGGGACCACGCTTGTCATGATGAGAGGGGACCCAGAGGACCGGTGAAGCTGAAGTTTGGTGCCTGCGTTAGCAGGGGGAATATTCCGTCGAGCCACTGGAGATTTCTTCTTGGCTTCCAGTGCAGGGTGAAGGCAAACAGCCCCCAGAGCATGCACCACCAGGAAATAGTTGAGAAAGCAGACAGGATTAGGCGCTACAATGTCGCTGGTAGCCTTGCCTTCTTGCTACTTTGTTGCAGTTTTGCAAGCGTCTTGGAGCAGTCAGCGGTCGATCCTTGGCAGAAGTCAAAGAAGGAGATGCAGCTGAACTCTGGTGAATTCTTGCATTCGTCATCTGAGGAAAAGCCCACAGGAGAGACCCTAAATAGCCCTCAGAGGAGGATTGGCCACCTAGTCAGGTAAGCACCTATCAGGAAGGGTCTCTGAAGTCACCTGTTGGCACTGGCCACTCAGAGGTCTCCATTGTGCCCTCACACCTCTGGATTCAAGATGGCAGAGGTCTGGGACACACTGGAGGAGCTCTGGGCACCACCCCTGGGGTGGTGATGGACAGGGGAGTGGTCACTCCCCTTTCCTTTGTCCAGTTTCACACCAGAGCAGTGGCTGGGGGTTTCCTGAACCAGTGTAGACTGGTTTATGCAAGGTGGGCGCCATCTGTGCCCTTCAAAGCATTTCCAGAGGCCTGGAGAGGCTACTCCTTTCAGGCCCTTAAGACCTATTTCCAAAGGGAGAGGGTGTTACACCCTCTCTCAGAGGAAATCCTTCATTCTGCCTTACTGGGACTGGCCGCCCTGACTCCAGGAGGGCAGAAGCCTGTTTGTGGGTTGGCAACAGCGGTAGCTGCAGTGAAAAACCCCAGAGAGCTGGTTTGGCAGTACCCGGGGTCCATGCTGGAGTCCCGGGAATGCATGGGATTGTCACCCCAGTACCAAATTTGGCATGGGGGGCAATTCTATGATCTTACACATGTTACAGGGCCATATTCAGAGATACCATTGTGAAGCTACATATAGGTATTGACCTATATGTAGTGCACACGTGTAATGGTGTCCCTGCACTCACAAAGTCCCGGGAAATTGCCATGAACTATGTGGGGGCACCTTGGCTAGTGCCAGGGTGCTCTCACACTTAGTAACTTTGCACCTAACCTTCACTAAGTGAGGGTTAGACATATAGGTGACTTATAAGTTACTTAAATGCAGTGTAAAATGGCTGTGAAATAACGTGGACGTTATTTTACTCAGGCTGCAGTGGCAGTCCTGTGTAAGAATTGTCTGAGCTCCCTATGGGTGGCAAAAGAAATGCTGCAGACCATATGAATCTCCTGGAACCTGAGGTACTGGGTTTTTCAGAACCGGTACTGATCCGGTAACCCAGCGGTGCCAGGGTACACCCAAAGACTTCGGGTACTTTCCTGATTCAGACTACAGAAACTCAGAGTCTTCTAGGTGAAGTCAAAGATCGAATTTATTGGCTGCAACCAATTGACAAGTGTCCTAGAAGTACAACAGCACGATTTGTATGTTCTCAGGAGACTGTGTTTCAATGCAAAGTCAGGTTTCCTTATATACAGTTTTTTAAGCTTCAGGCAAACATTCTTGACATTTTGGTTGGTCATTCACATGTTTTCACTACAAAGGAAAAAACAGTGTCATGATGAAACCTTATATTTCATGTCATCCAACCCATAATAAATTACCCGGCAAGGCCTAGTATTTTACATCAGATAAGTGTGGACCCCCAATAAAAACGGGCACCTCCCCCTCGTAAAGTAAGAAGAAGAAAAGAGCAGGTGCAGGTGTGAGCAAAATTAGGCAGGGTGTGTGAGCGATAATAAGGGTTTTATGGCATGGTGTGCCTTGATGCTATCTGATTCGGCCACTGGGAGAGGGACTGACCAAACAGGTTTGGCCTGAGGCAATGGTTCCAGCTTGCCCAGGCCAGAGAGAAGTCAATCAAGGTGTACGTGTCCTTGGAATCAAATCTGACTGTATTATAAGCCTATGTGAGGGCAACTTTTAAAAATGGCTGCTGTGTATAAAATGGGAGCCACGAGTGCAGGACGAAAATGGCGATTTCGAGGTGAAAACGCTGCTGGAATTGAGCGAAAATGCTCATGCTTAGTGTACTAGTCATTATCGGTCTTTTGATACTAAAATCGTACTGCTGTGGCAAAGTAAATTACATGGGTCCAGAATTTTTAGAACCACAAACCCTCCTTTTGCCCTTACATAGGCAATAAACCTATTCTCATGCTAATCTGAGTCCAGGTATATGTTTATAAGGCCATGGAGATGTTGCTGGAGCAAAATTCTAGTACTTGGTAACTCTCTCTGGACAGGTCTCCTCGAACATGAAGTAGCACAAAAAGGCCACATATGGCAGGACAAAATAAGGAATACCTCTATCTGCAGTAGGTGGCATAAGATCACACACCCAACAATTAGTGATGTTCACTACTAACTAGTGTTGATGCAGAAGCTGTACAAAAGAATTGCTTACGAATTCTGATCTTCTAACCTGCTCATGTTCAGGAAAAGGGTGAAAAGAGTGCAAAGAAACAATAGTAGGAAAAGACATAGGTTGGGAAGTGGGTGCAGAAGTCAATTGAGTAGAGAAAAACAATCCTACCAATAAATGACAACATCATGTTTAAAAGACACTAGAAAACACGTTATTAAGAACATATAGACAACGGGAGAAAGTAGTGACCACTATGAAATAATAATTTTTCACAACCCTAACCAAAAAGCAAATCCTAAAATTATCTAGTAACATTTTTAGGGCTCCTCTGCATTTCAGTAATTTTTGTATGTTCAGGTGGAACAGTGGTGACTCTCATCAATGCTCTAAGGTGAAAAGGGGGTACTCTTTCCACAGAAAATGGACTTTATTCTGCTTTTACTAAACAGAATAGTACTTTAAAACAATGCCAGCAAAACAATCAGTCTCCTAACACCTAGTCTATACAATCACACGGAAACCTCTTGTGAAACCAACTATGCCCAGAGTCCGTTCAAAAAGCCTCTCTGGCAGGCTTCTATTGTCCATCAAATTTTCTTTTGTTGTTTTCTTACGCATGGGCCTCTCAATTCAGGCCTCTTCGTGAGAAAATACTGCTTAGTTGGAGTGCCCTCCTGGCAAACACCCACAGCTCACTCGAAAGTCTCAATGTCTTAAAGCAATGCACCAGTGTCTCTCCTCTGTGGCAGACACTACAAACAATGTGCTCTTCATTGATCAAGGGCACAAATCATCTCGTGCAGAGGCAAGCACCATTAATTGGGAAATAGCTCAAGCTCAGCAGCACTTTCAGACTCCAACACTCATTATTTAGTGTCAGAGGAAGCTCAAGCTGCTCTTTCATGGGCACCACAATATAGTGCCTTTTTCCAAACTTGAAATCTCCGGTGCACTGCCCTTCTTCCGTTGGAGCAAAGAAAAGGGGGTGTGTGGCCAAAACTCAGGCCAAGGGGCTCAAGGGATTGCACACTGTCAGAGGTTACCAGCACATGACAGGTAGAGAAATGAAACCTCAAAACAGCTCTGCCATCAACAACAGGAATCCTTCTCTTTAGCTCTTTTACACTGAAACTCTGGTTTTGTGATGTCCAACGCCGTCTGATGGAGCAAGTACGATACCATGCGCTGGCGATCGCTGTCCAGCTTTGCTACTTTCTGGGTGCTGAGACTGTAGGGCCAAGACGTCCGTCTTTCATCTGTAGCTGTCACTGATGGGAATTAGGCTTAAATCAATGTCCTGCAGTTATTATGACTTGATACCCGCAGAATCTAGTGACGTAGGAAATGTGCCACAGTTGTTAGTTTCCTTCAATTTAGTAACAAAAAACAGTTCATGGTTTTTAACAAGGGGACTGCAAGCAGGTGGTCTGCAATCTTCAAAGGAGTAGCCATACACCATGGGCATAAAATACAAAGACAAAGGCAGAAGGGCAAAACAGGGTCTCTAGCATCTTTAATTGGGTTCTCTCCATTATTCTCTGCCATCTATAGCTACATGAGAATTCTATCTGAATGGATTTCCTCACACAGTGGCATTGTCTAATGGGGTAAACACATATTTGCCTCAATGATTAAGTCTAGGTGTTCCTCCTTACCTTAGAACATCTCAATAGAGAAATCACATGATACCGATTATCAGGGACATGTAGAAACCTTCCTTTAAAAACTGTGCATCAGGTGCACTATGCAATACACAGGCTAATAGTCAAATGTGCAAACAAAAAGACAAGAACTAGAGGGTCCTGATATTTGCATGATTAGGACACATCTGATCCCACCAAAAATTAAAGTAGCAGGAACAGAAGGGAACCGAAAACCAAATTAAAATAGACATTGAAAATTTGTCATGTTCAAAAAGGTAAACATAAGATATCTCCTATTGAGATGGAAAACTTGTCTTACTATAATATTGAGTCAGTTAACCAGTCTATCGCTACCCTGACAGTCAGGCTGGAAAACATTGAAGCAGGCCTAAGGCAAATTCTTGAAAACCAGTCTGGTCATACCAAAGGGAATTATACATAACATGGGGGTCCCTGGTACATCACTGCAGTCTGGAAATGTGAACCTGAACAATACATCAATAATAATAAAAGGGCTGACTGGTGAAAGGAATTCGAAAAAGAGAAATGGGACTAGGACATAGCTAAAATCTCAATAACTAAGCATGATGCGACATTGGTCAGGGGAAGTAACAAATGAAAAAATCTATAGGAAGAACAAAAAAAATTATTTGGTTGATAGTCAGGCATGTGACACAACACCGAGAGTACGGGTGATACACAAAGGCCAAAGTTACACAAATTTTAACTCTACCGTTGGCGACTACAACATATACGGTACTCCTAGCTAATGTTTCAGTTCCTTCTTCAGGAAAAAATGAAAACCTGGTTTTCTTTTAAGGAACGAAAGCCATATGCTACTTAGGAAACACAACATCATTAACTAATGTAATATAGAAATTAGGCCACCTTGAGTCACAGATCTATAATTTCATCCTTAGGTCCAATCAAGGATACATAAATGTAGGGCTGCCTGTTCCTTTAAGGGAAGGGGCAGTAACGTGACTAACTGCAGGTGACACACTTTGATCCTGTATATCTCTTTTTATTTTCCTTCAATACCATTATAGCCAAATAGACATTCACTGGTGAAGTGTTGTCTTTTATGTTCACAGCATGAAATATCATTATCTGTGGAATTTAGTAACCAGAACAAGTTCAACCAACTGTTGCGTAGCGATGGGCATCGTCATGACCATCCCCTCACAACACAGGGGAGCTTGTAATAGTATCAAAAGCAGCAACAAACATGCAAAAAACAAATAAAAAATAATAAAAACGCACAAAACGTCAAGCCATCAGCTATACTTGCTGTGTATCAAGCACAAAAAGCATAGACAAAACAATAGCATGTGTGAATAAGCGGTGACACACAACACCATGTCATGTACTTTATGCACTGTAAACCTGCAGCCCAAAACCCAATATTTGGGCCTGTTTAATTTGTCAGGTTTAAAATCCTTACCCTCCTTTTGACAGTAGATCACCAGGCAATGGAAATCTGCTGTCAAATATAACTTTACTGTTTCTCTTCTAACATACAGGACCAGCAAGAACAATTCATGATAGGACCAAATACATGAAAATAAATTTCCATTACTTAACTGTTACCCTCTTGTCAGTTACTTCGCAACATCAAGCCACCTTAGTTTTACCTTTCTAAAAGTAAAAATTGTTACACTGACACTCCATATTAATTTGGCACCTACAATTTCCACTGTGAAAAATAAGTCTTAATTAGCAAATCGTTCTCATTAAGGCATGTAGCCTTCACAATTTGAGAAAAGGGCTGCATCTTATTTTCTGTCTAAGACTTAATGCAACACTTCGTTTTCTGTCAAATAAAAGCAACTAGCAGGCATCATTTTATTTTTTTAGAGCGGAGACACAAATGTATCAGTTCTGCAGAGCATTTAACATGATGTTGGGACTTTCGAAGAAACCCCTTTTTTAAATATTTTCCCTTTGGAATTAAGTTCTTTAATTGTATTGATGTTCTTCTGGAGAAACCAGAAATCCCACTTTTAGAGGCCGTAGGGTCATTCTGCATTTTACAGAGACAAGGCCCTAATTTAAAAGGTCACAAGTGTCAACACGACAGCCTCCTCCATTGTTTATGGGAAAACTAAAGATAGCATCTCAGCAGCATGACTTGAGCCAGCCTCTGTAGCTCTCCTAGCTTCTGCCACTCTGAATCTGTCAAAGACAGTAGGCCTTTCTATTTTCCTTCTAACCTGCAATAATTCACTCTATTTAAAAAATATATTTTTTCCTTTTTAGGCGCTAAAAAAAACTATCTCTATTTCCAGATTATTAAACTACATTTACTGTGAATAATTCACAAACCTTAATAACACACATACCAGTTGTTAGAATAAATGCTTGTTGCAATCCCATGCAATGGTACATATTTCATCAACCTCGAATGAATGAACGTCTCAGTAGGCCCAGCTGAAGTTAAAACCTTCAACCTTGATATTAAAACAAGTCTTTGTACTGGCACATTGACTCATTGAATCATAAGAAGGCACAACCTGCAAATATATATCAAACCTAAATGTATGCATTTACTGAAGCCTGAGACACTTTAAAAAGTACTCTGAATGAAAGAAAATGCAGTTTAAACAGTGCTTTTGCCCAAAATCGACTTTGATATTTTAGGCATTAAAAAATCAATATCCTACAATTTTCTTGCATAATATGCATTACCAGAATGTCTATTACACAATCCATGAGTCAGCCATTGAAAATATTAACTTATACTTTATAGAAATGAGCTTGTTTGCTCCTGCGCCAAGGGAAAATTGCACATACAAATGTCATTTTAGTGGTGCAACATAACTTAAATTAAATTTTAATGTTAGGAGGTCATAGTATAGGTATTAAGCTTTATAAATATTAAAAAACGATTTTGAAAGGCACTTATTTTTTTTAAATAATTTTTCCATAATTAATAATTTTCTTTTAAAAAAAAATAAAAACCCAATTATTCTTTTTTTTGTGATAATTCCACATATAAAAGCAAGCTGCATCCCTTGCCTATTATTTGGGATACATTAACTCACAAGCCTAAGCGCATAAGCCTAACTTGAAATGCGTCACATTTTTGCGCCACTTTCATTTAAAAGGAAGGTTATGCAAAATTCCACCCATGTTTAACTGGGAAAGTGCTGGCTGAATTGAAAATAGATAATTTCGTTTTTTTTTGGGGGGGGCCCTATTTATATCTATTGAATGTGTTTTCTAATTTATTAAGCATTTAACGGCAGTTTTGTATATGTGCACAATTGCTCATTCTATAAATTAAAGAGCAACATATAGCTATGTTAGCACATCACATGGTTGATTTCTGGATTTTTTCTAAGTTTCTACTTAATATTAATTAACCAACATTTTACTTAACAAACTGTAAACATCAAGAAGACCCACAAACACACATTGAGCTCATTTCAGATATAAACAGAAAACACTCAGTACACATAATACAGCGCGCTTTAGCCATTTTTCATAAATAGCGCCGTCGCAATTTACTTACAGAACCGTTTGCAGATCCTAGTTGTAAGTCATATTTACAAGAAAAAAAAAGAAAACTTTTCTCAATTATTTCCAAGAATAGCGGACCCATACTTTATTAAACGTGATGGGGCCCACTCCGTGCTTCACATATAGTTCATAGGTTGGAGTTCCAATCGGAGGAACCGGACATGAGTCCTCCAACCGGGAGTCCCTTTTACAACCAAGACAAAACAAATTTCCAAGTCTGCTAAGACCAGGCATCTTCGCTCACTAGTCTAGCTTCAAACTTCAAAGGATTATCGTTTACGATAGTCTCGTGAATACACGAGTCCTTCGGCTTTGGTACTTGCAAGTTCCAAATCAAAGTGATCCCAAAGGGATACCAAACCAAATATCCAACTAAGGACCAAACCAAGTGTCCAACTAAGGACCAAACCAAGTGTCCAACTAAGGACCAAACCAAGTGTCCAACTAAGGACTGGGAGACGCTCCACTTATACTTAACTGAAAATATCAATGACGTCACCAGAAGACTCGTCTTATCGTTTCGCTCTACCAAAAATCAAGGGTCCAAATCAGGGCGATAGCCAGGGCAGCAGTCCTTCATAGCTGTCGGGAAGCGGGGAACCTCGCAACAAAGACTTTCGGACCACGTCGACATGCAGGGGTCGATGAAGTGGCGGCCTTCCTCCAGAATTTTCACACGAAGCTCCCCACGGACCTCAGGCTTGGACCGGTACCGCTGGTATCGCCCCACGTTTGGGCGCCAACTGAGGTACTGGGTTTTTCAGAACCGGTTCTGATCCGGTAACCCAGCGGTGCCAGGGTACACCCAAAGACCTCGGGTACTTTCCTGATTCAGACTACAGAAACTCAGAGTCTTCTAGGTGAAGTCAAAGATCGAATTTATTGGCTGCAACCAATTGACAAGTGTCCTAGAAGTACAACAGCACGATTTGTATGTTCTCAGGAGACTGTGTTTCAATGCAAAGTCAGGTTTCCTTATATACAGTTTTTTAAGCTTCAGGCAAACATTCTTGACATTTTGGTTGGTCATTCACATGTTTTCACTACAAAGGAAAAAACAGTGTCATGATGAAACCTTATATTTCATGTCATCCAACCCATAATAAATTACCCGGCAAGGCCTAGTATTTTACATCAGATAAGTGTGGACCCCCAATAAAAACGGGCACCTCCCCCTCGTAAAGTAAGAAGAAGAAAAGAGCAGGTGCAGGTGTGAGCAAGATTAGGCAGGGTGTGTGAGCGATAATAAGGGTTTTATGGCATGGTGTGCCTTGATGCTATCTGATTCGCCAATGGGAGAGGGACTGACCAAACAGGTTTGGCCTGAGGCAATGGTTCCAGCTTGCCCAGGCCAGAGAGAAGTCAATCAAGGTGTACGTGTCCTTGGAATCAAATCTGACTGTATTATAAGCCTATGTGAGGGCAACTTTTAAAAATGGCTGCTGTGTATAAAATGGGAGCCACGAGTGCAGGACGAAAATGGCGATTTCGAGGTGAAAACGCTGCTGGAATTGAGCGAAAATGCTCATGCTTAGTGTACTAGTCATTATCGGTCTTTTGATACTAAAATCGTACTGCTGTGGCAAAGTAAATTACATGGGTCCAGAATTTTTAGAACCACAAACCCCAATAGCCTGGGTACCTAGGTACCATATACCAAGGAATTATAAGGGTGTTCCTTTGTGCCAATGAGAATTGGTAAAATTAGTCACTAGCCTTCAGTGACATTTTTAAAAGCAGAGAGAGCATAAACACTGAGGTTCTGGTTAGCAGAGCCTCAGTGATACAGTTAGGCACCACGCAGAGAACACATATAGGCCACAAACTTATGAGCACTGGGGTCATGGCTAGCAGGATACCAGTGACACATATAAAACATATTGACAACATAGGGTTTTCACTATGAGCACTGGGCCCTGGCTAGCAGGATCCCAGTGAGACAGTAAAAACACCCTCACATATATTCACTAACAGGCCAAAAGTGGGGGTAACAAGGCTAGAAAGA
Organism: Pleurodeles waltl; assembly: GCF_031143425.1. Classification (NCBI taxonomy): domain Eukaryota; kingdom Metazoa; phylum Chordata; class Amphibia; order Caudata; family Salamandridae; genus Pleurodeles; species Pleurodeles waltl. The sequence goes on along the minus strand of NC_090445.1, from coordinate 293,883,822 downwards.
GGCTACCTTCCTACAACAAGCAACTACCCCTACTCAACGGTGTTGAGCCCTGCAGGGACACAGGAGCCAGTGTAACTATGGTTATAGAGAAACTGGTTCACCCAGATGAACACCTACTTGGTCAGAAGTACCAAGTGACTGATGCTCACAATAACACACTTAGCCACCCCATGGCTGTTGTGAATCTCAACTGAGGGGCTGTCACTGGTCCAAAGAAAGTTGTGGTAGCCAATGAATACTATTAGGCAATTATTTGAGGAAATCAACTTGGGCTGAAGTGGAGTTAGAGGCTCATGCAACAATGCTGGGCATTCCTGGGCATATTTTTGCTTTAACCAGGGCTCAGGCCAAAAAGCAAAAAGGACAGGGTAACTTAGATCCTGGAACAATGGACCAAGTGCTCCCAAAATCTAGGGGTAGAAAGGGTGAATCCTTGCCCACTATCCCTCCCTCTCCAGAAGATTCCCGTTTTGAGGAAGAGGAATCCTCTCCCTGTGCAGAACCTACACCAGATGAGCTGACAGTAGACACAGCTGAGCTTTTGGGTGCAGGGGGGCCTGCTAGGGAAGAGCTGAGTGTGGCACAGCAGACCTGTCTCACACTAGAGGGTTCGAGACAGCAAGCTGTCAAGGAGCAGAATAGGGATGTCAGTGATAGCCATAAGGTGTATTGGGAAGGCAACCTCTTGTATACTGAGTCAAGGGACCCTAAGCCTGAAGCAGCCAGGAGATTGGTCATTCCCTTGCAATACAGAGAGTTTCTTCTTACCTTGACACATGACATTCCCTTGGCTGTGCATTTGGGCCAAAGTAAAACTTGGGACAGTCTTTTTCCCTGTTTCACTGGCCTCCTATGTCAGAGGACACAAAAGAGTTTTGTCGCTCTTGTGTGACCTGCCAAGCCCATGGCAAGAATGGTGGCACTCCAAAGGCCCCCTGTGAGAAAACGGGGCTGATTGCAGAGGCCCCCTAACTTTTTGCCCCCATTTTTCACTTTTTGCTGGTGTTTTACTGACTCTTGGCTGTGCCCTGGGAACTGCTTACCAGTCCCAGGGCCAGTGCTCTGTGTAAAATGGATATGCAAATTGGGCTAATTATAATTGGCTAAGTGAACCTACCTATAAGTCCCTAGTATATGGTAGGGCATGTAGGTTTAGGGACCACAGCATAGGTAGTGCACCCATAGGTGCACTGCTGAGGTGCCCAGTGGCATTTTAAAGGTAGGCCTGCCTTGCTGGCTGCTTTTAAATTAAAGTTAGATGCAAATTCGACTTTGGAATTAAAAGTAGTTCCAAAGTCTTAAACTACCTTATTTTTACATATAAGTCACCCCTAAGGTGTGCCCTATGTGCCCCTAGGGCTGGGTGCCATGTAACTATAAGCAGGGACTTTATAAAAATAGTTTTGTAAGCCCTGGTGAGGTAAAAACAGCCAAATTCGTTTTTCCCTCATTGTAGTAAATGGCCTTCATAGGCTAGAATGGGGAGACTTTATTTTAATTTTTAAAGTCTCCTTAAATGATGCATACCAAGAATTTGGTATCAAATTAATTGTTGTAATAAATCCCACAACTTCCAGTAGTTGGATTTAATATAACTTGTTCAGGTAAAGAGTTTTAAACTTTATCTAAAAAGTTGCCAATTTCAGCCCTGCATTGTTTTTGCAGCTGTGCTCTGATTGGCCAGCCTTTAGCAGCTTGGCCAAGCTGCCTTGATGAGGTGTGAAGTGGCCTGGCTTCACACAAAGGAATGTGCCTGTGGGAGGGAATCTCCCCTCAGCAGATGGTGAGGCAGGAAGGGGGAGGGCTGACAAACTGTCTTCAAAGGCAGAGAAGGACATTTGGAGCAACCAGCAACACCCCCACATCCTGCAACCCAAGACAACTAGGTGCCCCCTTGATTAGATTAGGAGAGGGCAGGAGAGGGGTGTGTTTATGATTTGTAGCCACACCAGTGGGTGGGCTCAGCCAGATGTAACCTCCAAAAATCAGATTCAGCCATGATGGATTTTTAGAGAATGTTGCCTCCTGGGATTGATTTTTGCCACACTTCCCAGGAAGTGGTCATCACAGGGGGAAGGACCCTGCACCTGATTGGAGAACCAGGACCACCCTGCTTTTCACCCAGGAGCAAGGATAAAACTGGCAGACCTGCACCCACACCTCAGTTCCCTACCACATCCAACAAGGAAGAACAACAGAAGAAGAAGGACTGCCCTGCTGGACCCCTGGCCTGCACCTGGAACCTGCACTCAGAAGGACTGCACCAGCTGCACACTTGGGCTTCACAACTAGAAGGACTTTGCCTGGCTTCAACTGGTTCAAGGAGGGACTCCCTGTTTGCTACAGGTGAAAAATTGCTATCCAGAGTCCCCTGCACCAACTCCTGAAGAAAGCGACCAGCTGACCACTGTCCAGTGGCCAAAAAGGAGTTTGCGCCAGGTGCATTCTGGGAGTGGTAGTCCGCACCCCCCAAGGACCATCTCAGAACTTCTGGACCCTTGGGGTGAGCTGTGGACCCCAAAAGAACCTTAAAAGGACATCTGGGAGAAGCCCCAGAAGTTTGTAGAAGTTTGGACAACTTTTGAAAAAAAGCTCCATAGAGGGACCGACCCGCCTCAGCAACTCTAGCCGGCTTGCCTCAACCGCGACCCGGCCTGAATTGCTGATTCGTCCCGGTAAAGAAAATTCGCAGAAAAAGAGACTAAGTCCGAAGGTAAAAAGTTGGCCGGGACCTCCCAGCAAGTGTATCCGAGGAGGGCTCCATGGACGTAGGTTCAAGATCCAGGTTTACCCCGGTCGAAGGATTTTCACCTCGAAAAAATGACTACGTCCGAAGGTAAAAATCTCCACCGAGGATTCCAGCATCGCGTATCCGGAGAAGGCCTCCAGGAGGTCGGATTGGACTGGCAGGTTATTCCCGCTGAAGAAAATCTTCGAAAAAAAGACTAAGGGGGTCATTCTGAGCTTGGGAACCGTCAGAATACCGCTGCGCGGTCAAAAGACCGCCGCAGTAATTCTGAGTTTCCCGCTGGGCTGGCGGGCGACCGCCAGACGGCCGTCCGCCAGCCCAGCAGGAAACCCCCTTCCATGAGGATGCCGGCTCCGAATGGATGCCGGCGGAGTGGAAGGGGTGCGACGGGTGCAGTTGCACCCGTCGCGATTTTCAGTGTCTGCTTGGCAGACACTGAAAATCTTGGTGGGGCCCTGTTAGGGGGCCCCTGCAGTTCCCATGCCATTGGCATGGGGACTGCAGGGGCCCCCAGGGGCCCCACGACACCCGTTACCGCCAGCCAGGTTCTGGCAGTCAAAACCGTCAGAACCAGGCTGGCGGTAAGGGGGTCGGAATCCCCATGGCGGCGCCGCCATGGAGGATTCCCTTGGGCAGCGGGAAACCGGCGGGACACCGCCGGTTTCCCGTTTCTGACCGCGGCTGTACCGCCGCGGTCAGAATGCCCATGGGAGCACCGCCAGCCTGTTGGCGGTGCTCCCGCGGTCGTTGCCGAGGCCTCCCGCGGCCTTTAGCCGAGCAGGGCTTCATTGCGGTCGGCCTTAAACTTTGACTTTGCCCCGGTCGAGGTGCAACCAGATGACCCGATTGGCGCTTTTTGTTTCTAGGCGCTAAAAAAATAATAATTCTTTCAAAATTCATATCTCCGGTTCCCCTTATCCGATTTTACTGGTTTTGGTGTCATTTTAAAGATAAAATATAATCTATTTTTATAAATTGGTTTTGGATTTTTAAACTGTTTCCTGTGTTTTATTTAAATACTGTTTTGCGATATTTGAATGCTTTACACTCTGTCTCCTATGTTAAGCCTTGACGCTCGTTGCCAAGCTACCAAGGGTTGAGCTGGGGTTAATTTACTGAGACCTAACTGGACCTTAGTGGAGGTTAGTGGCCTATGGCTAAGTGTAGGTACCTACCTGCCCTTGTCAATAACCCATTTTCCAACACCCCCTTAATCCCACTTCCTGTGGTTGGGGTTCACTTCGAAAGGGTAGGGGTTGACATAGTTGCCCCCCTTGACTCTCCATCAGCTTCAGGCAAAAGATTTATCCTGATGGTAGTGGACCATGCCACTAGGTACCCTGAAGCCATCCCCTCAAGGACCACTACAGCTCCTGCAGTGGCAAAGGCCGTCCTGGGAATCTTTTCCAGAGTGGGCTTCCCTAAGGAAGTGGTGTTAGACAGAGGTAGTAACTTCATGTCTGCATACCTCAAGGCAATGTGGAAGGAATGTGGTGTAACATACAAGTTCACTACTCCTTATCATCCACAAACAAATGGTCTGATTGAGAGGTTTAACAAAACTCTCAAAGGTATGATAATGGGACTCCCTTAAAAACTCAGAAGGAATTGGGATGTCCTGTTACCTTGCCTCCTTTTTGCTAACAGAGAGGTACCTCAAAAAGGAGTGGGCTTTAGCCCCTTTGAACTCCTCTTTGGGCACGCTGTGAGAGGTCCCCTTGCACTTGTTAAGGAGGGTTGGGAACAACCTTTAAAAGCTCCTAAACAGTACAATGTGGACTATGTACTTGGCCTAAGATCAAGAATGGCAGAGTACATGAAAAAGGCCAGTAAAAACCTTCAGGCCAGCCAGGAGCTGCAAAAGCAATGGCATGACCAGAAGGCTGTCCTGACCCAGTACCACCCAGGACAGAAGGTGTGGGTATTGGAGCCTGTGGCCCAAGAGCACTCCATGACAAATGGAGTGGACCCCATCTAATTGTAGAGAAAAAGGATGAGGTTACCTACTTGGTAGACCTTGGCACTGCTAGGAGTCCCATTAGGGTGCCCCATGTCAACCGCCTGAAACCCTACTATGATAGGGCTGATCTCACCCTGCTCATGGCAACTGATGAGGGACAGGAAGAAGAGAGTGACCCTCTCCCTGATCTCTTCTCCATCTCTGAAGCTGATGGCTTAGTAGAGGGAGTACTACTGGCAGATTGTCTTACTGCTGAGCAGAAAGATAACTGTGTAAATCTTTTACGTCTGTTTTCTGAACTATTCTCACTGATACCAGGTACCACTACTTGGTGTGAGCATACCATCAACACTGGAGACAGTTTACCTGTCAAAAGTAAGATTTATAGGCAGCCTGACCATGTCAGGGACTGCACTAAACACGAGGTTCAGAAAATGTTAGTGATTGAGCCTTCAGAAAGCCCCTGGGGTAGCCCAGTTGTGCTTGTCCCAAAACCTCACACCAAAGATGGAAAAAGAGAGATGAGGTTTTGTGTTGATTATAGAGGGCTCAACCAAGTAACCAAGACATATGATAACCCTATACTCAAGGCAGATGAGCTGATAGATACACTGGCTTCTGCCAAATATCTAAGCACTTTTGATCTAACTGCAGGGTATTGGCTGATTAGGTTATCAGAAGATGCAAAACCAAAGACTTCATTTTCGACCATTGGAGGGCACTATCAATTTACTGTAATGCCCTTTGGTCTCAAAAATGCACCTGACACTTTTCAAAGGTTGGTGAACACAGTCCTGCAAGGGTTAGAAGCTTTTAGTGCAGCATATCTAGACAATGTAGCTGTCTTTAGCTCCACCTGGGATGTTCACCTGGTCCACCTGTGGAAAGTTTTAGAAGCCCTGCAAAAGGCAGGCCTCACTATCAAGGCCTCAAAATGCCAGATAGGGCAGGGGAAAGTGGTTTATCTGGGCCACTTGGTAGGTGGGGAACAGATTGCACCACTACAGGGGAAGATCCAGACCATTATGGAATGGGCTCCCCCTACAACTCAAACCCAGGTAAGAGCCTTATTAGGCCTCACAGGGTACTACAGGAGGTTTATTAAGAATGATGTCTACATTGCTCTCCTCACTAGTAAAAGGATGCCTAAAAAGGTATTGTGGACGGCTAGCTGTCAAAAAGATTTTGATGAGCTCAAACAGGCCATGTGCTCTGCACCTGTCCTAAAAAGCCCTTGCTACTCCAAAAGGTTCATAGTCCAGACTGATGCTTCTGAATTAGGGGTTGGGGCAGTGCTATCACAGCTTAATACTGAGGGCCAGGATCAACCTGTTGCTTTTATCAGCAGGAGGTTGACCCCTACAGAAAAGCGTTGGTCTGCCATAGAGAGGGAGGCCTTTGCTGTGGTCTGGGCACTGAAAAAGTTGAGACCATACCTGTTTGGTACTCACTTTATTGTTCAGACAGACCACAAACCTCTACTTTGGCTAAAACAAATGAAAGGTGAAAACCCTAAATTGTTGAAGTGGTCCATATCCCTACAGGGAATGGACCTTAGGGGATATCCCTACAGGGAATGGACAATACATTGGAACCCACTCCAATGCAGATGGACTCTCCAGATATTTCTACTTAGACAACGAAGACTCATCTGGGCAAGGTTAGCCTTATTGTCCCTCGTTTGGGGGGGCGGGCTGTCTAGGAAAGTACCATCTTGCCTGGCATGTTACTCCTGTATGTTTGTTTTTGCCTGTGTCACTGGGATCCTGCTAGCCAAGACCCCAGTGCTCATAAAGTATGCCCTGTCTGTGTTCCCTCTGTGGTGCCTAACTGTATCACTGAGGCTCTGCTAATCAGAACCTCAGTGTTTATGCTCTCTCTGCTTTTAAAATTGTCACTGCAGGCTGGTGACTAATTTTACCAATTCTCATTGGCACACTGGAACACCCTTATAATTCCCTAGTATATGGCACCTGGGTACCCAGGGTATTGCGGTTCCAGGAGATCCCTATGGGCTGCAGCATTTCTTTTGCCACCCATAGGGAGCTCAGACAATTCTTACAGAGGACTGCCACTGCAGCCTGGAAGAAATAATGTCCACGTTATTTCACAGCCATTGTACACTGCACTTAAGTAATTTATAAGTCACCTATATGTCTAACCCTCACTTGGTAAAGGTTAGGTGCAAAGTTACTTAGTGTGTTTGCACCCTGGCACTAGCCAAGGTGCCCCCACATTGTTCAGGGCAAATTCCCCGGACTTTGTGAGTGCGGGGACACCATTACACGAGTGCACTACATATAGGTCAATACCTATATGTAGCGTCACAATGGTAACTCCAAACATGACCATGTAACATGTCTAGGATCATGGAATTGTCACCCCAATACCATTCTGGTGTTGGGGGACAATTCCATGAATTCCCGGGTCTCCAGCATAGAGCCCGGGTACTGTCAAACTAACTTCTCAGGGTTTTCTCTGCAGCTACCACTGCTGCCAACCCTCAGACAGGTTTCTGCCCCCCTGGGGCCTGGGCAGCCCGGTCCCAGGAAGGCAGAACAAAGGATTTCCTCTGAGAGAGGGTGTTACACCCTCTCCCTTTGGAAATAGGTGTGAAGGGCCTGGGAGGAGTAGCCTCTCCTGGCCTCTGGAAATGCTTTGGAGGGCACACCAGCATAAGCCAGTCTACACCGGTTCAGGGATCCCCCCAGCCCTGCTCTGGCGCGAAATTGGACAAAGGAAAGGGGAGTGACCACTCCCCTGGCCAGCACCTCCCAGGGGAGGTGCCCAGAGCTCTTTCAGTGTGTCCCAGATCTCTGCCATCTTGGATGCAGAGGTGTGAGGGCACAATGGACAGCTCTGAGTGTCCAGTGCCATCTTGGATGCAGAGGTGTGAGGGCACAATGGACAGCTCTGAGTGTCCAGTGCCAGCATGTGACGTCAGAGACCCCTCCTGATAGGTGCTTACCTTTCTCTGTAGCCAATCCTCCTCTGTGGGCTATTTAGGGTCTCTCCTGTGGGCATCTGACCAGATAATTAATGCAAGAGCTCACCAGAGTTCCTCTGCACTTCCCTCTTCGACTTCTGCCAAGGATCGACCGCTGACTGCATAACCGCAACAAAGTAGCAAGAAGGCTACCAGCAACATTGTAGCACCTCATCCTGCCAGTTTTCTCTACTGTTTCCTGGTGGTGCATGCTCTGAGGGCTGTCTGCCTTCACCCTGCACTGGAAGCCAAGAAGAAATCTCCTGTGGGTCGACAGAATCTTCCCCCTGCCAACGCAGGCACCAAAACTTCTGCATCACCGGTCCTCTGAGTCCCCTCTCATCCTGACGAGCCTGGACCCTGGAACACAGGAGCTGGGTCCAAGTTTTAGCGACAGTCCAGTGGCCCTTCTGTCCAAATTTGGTGGAGGTAAGTCCTTGCCTCCCCACGCCGGGCAGTAATCCTGTGTACTGCGTGAAACTGCAGCTGCTCGGGCTTCTGTGCACTTTTGCAAGACTTCCTTTGTGCACAGCCTTGCCCAGGTCCCCAGCACTCCATCCTGCATTGCCCAACTCGCTGAGTTGGACTTTAACGTCGTGGGACCCTCTTTTGTTGTTCTGAGTCGACCGTCGTCCTCAGATCTTCTAAGTCCCTTTTCAGGTGCTTCTGCGGGCGCTGCCTGCTTCTGCTTGGGTTCTCTGTGTTGCTGAGCTCCCCTTCTTTCTCCCCCTCCAAGGGGCGACCTTCTGGTCCTTCCTGGGCCCTGGCAGCACCCAAAACCTTCAACTGGAACTCTTGCAGCTAGCAAGGCTTGTTTGTGGCCTTTCTGCGTGGAAACAACTCTGTATCCTCCAGCACGCCGTGGGACATCTTCTGACCAAAGGAGACGTTCCTGGCACCTTCCGTTGTTGCAGAATCTTTGGCTTCTTCCACCCAAAGGCAGTCCTTGTGCACCTTCATCCGGGGTTTAGTGGGCTCCTGCCCCCCCTGGACACTTGCGTGACTCTTTGACTTGGTCCCCTTCCTTTACAGCTCTTCAAGTCCAGGGATCTGTCTTCAGTGTTTTGCAGTCAGTTGTTGTCCTTGCAGAATCCCCTATCTCGACTTTACTGTCTTTCTGTGGTAGTAGGGTAACTTTACTCCTACTTTTCAGGGTCTTGGGGTGGGGTATCTTCGACACCCTTAGTGTTTTCTTACACTTCCAGCGACCCTTTACGCACTAAACTAGGCCTGGCGTCCATTTGGGGTTCCTATTCCACTTTTGGAGTAAATGGTTTGTGTTGCCCCTAGACCTATTTCTCCCTATTTCATTCTATTGTGCTCTACAGTGTTTGCACTATTTTTCTAACTGTTTTACTTACTTGATTTGGTTTGTGTGTATATATTTTGTGTATATTACTTACCTCCTAAGGGAGTATATCCTCTGAGATACTTTTGGCATATTGTCACTAAAATAAAGTACCTTTATTTTTAGTAACTCTGAGTATTGTGTTTTCTTATGATATGGTGCTAAGTGATATAAGTGGTATAGTAGGAGCTTTGCATGTCTCCTAGTTCAGCCTAAGCTGCTCTGCTATAGCTACCTCTATCAGCCTAAGCTGCTAGAACACCTCTAATCTACTGATAAGGGATAACTGGACCTGCCACAAGGTATAAGTACACAGTGTACCCACTATAAGCCAGGCCAGCCTCCTACAGTGAGGTCCTGGCCGTTGAAGTCTTTGCTGTCCCTGAGACTTCAGAGCAGGAGGCAAGCTCAATCCAAGCCCTTGGAGAAGATTTTAGGGAGAAGGCAGAGTCCTTCCAGCACAGTCAGAAGCCAGCAGGGCAGCAGTCCAGAGAGTCATTTGGGCAGCCAGGAAGGTCTTCTGACAGAGTTCAGGTGCAGGTCCAGAAGTGTCTGAGTTGGTGGGGTCAGAGACCTAGTTTATTTACCCAAAAATGCCTTTGAAGTGGGGGAGACTTCAAAGAGTGGTTAAAAAGTGCACAAGTTCCCCTTTCAGTCCAGTCCTGAATGCCAGGGTCCCATTAGGGGCTTTGGCAGTCCATTATGTGAGGGCAGGCCACTAGCCTTTGAAATACAAGTATCAGGCCCTCCACCCTTCCAGCCCAGGAATACCCATTCATTATGCAAATGAGTGCAGGTGTGACTGAGTGTCCTGTGTTTTAGGTTGTCTGGGTGAAATGCACAGTGAAGCTGTCAACCAGTATAGACATTGATTGGAGACAGGCTGTAAGGCACAGATGGTTTTTAAGTGCAGAGAAATGCTCACTTTCTAAAACTGGCATTACTAAAATAGTAACATGGAATCCAACCTCATCACTAAGTAGGATTTTCTATTACCATTCTGGCCATACTAAATATGACCTGGTTCACCCCTTTCTGATCAGAATCTACCACTCAAACAGTATATGATGGAAGTGTAGGAAAGTACCTTCTTTCTTGGCATGGTTACCCCCTTTTTCTGCCTAATGTCATTGTGCTTGACTATGTTCACTGAGATCCTGCTAATCAGGACCCCAGTGATTATGCCCTCTCTCCCTTAAATTTGGTTCTTGGATACTGCCTACACAGTATATCACCTACAATTGGTATACTGGTGCCCCCTTATAAGTTGCTAGTATACAGTACTTAGGTACCCAGGGGATCCCTATGGACTGCAGCACATATTTTGACACCCATACAGAGCCCATGCAAAGGCTTCTGCAGGACTGCCTTTGCAACTTGCATGAAAAGGTACAAGCACCTTTCACTGCCATTTACACTGCACCAGGTCACTTATAGGTCACCACTATGGCAGGCCCTCCAGCCCTGAGGGCAGGGTGAAAAAAACCCTTGTGTGAGGGCACCCCTGCACTAGTAGAGGTGCCCCACAACCTCCAGGACCATTTTCCCAGACTTCGTGAGTGCGGGGACACCATTTTATGCGTGTTCTAGACATAGGTCACTACCTATGTCCAGCGTCATAATGGTAACTCTGAACATGGGCATGTTTGTTAGCAAACATGTTGGAATCATACCCCAATGCTTTTGCAAGCAATGGTTGCATGATTCCATCACGCTGGGGGCTCCTTAAAGGACCCCCAGTACTGCCATTTTGGCCTTCTGAGTTTTCCAGTCAGCTCCAGCTGCTGCCACCTCACAGACAGGTTTCTGCCATCCTGTTGCTTGAACAGCACGAGCCCAGGAAGGCAGAACAAAGGATTTCCTTTGGGAGAGGGGCGTTACACCCTGTCTCTTTGAAATTAGGTGCTACAAGCCACTGGAAATGCTTTGAAGCACACGTTTGGTGCCTTCTTTGCATAATCCAGTTTACACCGGTTCAGGGACCCCCAGTCCCTCCTCTGGTGCAAAACTGGACAAAGGAAAGGGGAGTGACCACTCCCCTGTCCATCACCATCCCAGGGGTGGTGCTCAGAGCTCCTCCAGAGGGTCCCTTGGTTTTACGATCTTGGATTCAAGGTTGGCAGGGAACCCTGGGAGCATCTGAGCGGGCCGTGCCAGCAGGTGACCTCAGAGCCCTCCCCTGATAGGTGCTTACTGGTTAGCTTACAAATCCCCCTTTCAGGGCTATGTATGGTCTCTCCTTTGGGTGGTTCCTCAGATTCAGATTGCAAGACACCAGCAGGAATCCTCTGCATCCTCCACTTTGTCTTCTCACTTAAGAAACTGCATCTGGACCCTCCAGGAACTCTAAAACCTTGTCAACACCAGGGCAGTGCGCGCTCTATTGGCAACTAGAATGCAAAAACCCAGCACTCTCAAAACATTGTAATTTATGCATTGTGCTGATATGTTATTGTTTAACTTTTTGCATTGCAGAGTTCAGTCCTGAAGACTTATTTTTAATGTGCTTACAAATGCTGTTCATTTGCAATGTATTGCTGCAGGCTTTCAGATTGTGTTAGGGTGTGGTCCCTTTCCAGGGCCTTCTAGAGACTTTCCCTGCAACATGCCTGGGTGTGGTTGTGGGCTGGGCCAAGACTCTATAAAAAGGAGCCAGCCCAGCTCCAAGTGCTCACTATTCAGAGGTCCCGTTGCAGAGCAGCAGCTACTTCCTGAGCTCCTGTCCCGGTGGCCTATTTGATCTTCCAGACGTCTGACTTTCATTCTTCATTTGGAGATCCTTGTTCTGGGCGGTAAGACGGTGGTTGGGCTGGCCTCCCAACGCCGTTATCGAGAACTCTCATGTTCTTGGGCCCATTTCTTTTATGATTTGACAGAGTACTTTGCGCGTGTGAAATACAGTGTTTGTGACATTTGCAGGGTGTCTTGTGAATCGGCAAGACTCGCGATTCGTTTCATGATAATTTAATCTTGTTATTCATTGCACGCTACCATTTCTTGACATTTGCATGGTGGCTTAAGAATCGGCAAGACGCGCAATTCGTTTTATGGTGTTTTAACTTTGCTGTTCATTGCGCACTACCATTTCTCGACATTTACATGGTGGGTTAAGAACCGGCAAAAGACGCGCAATTTGTTTCATTGTACTTTGATCTTGTTATTCATTGTGAGCTTTTATTTCTTGGCATTTACATCATGGTTTACGAATCGGCAAGACGCGCGATTCGTTTAATGATGATTTGACTTAGATATTAATTGCGTATTACCATTTCTTGGCATTTTAAATGGTGACACTCGAATCAGCAGGCCGCACGATTCTCTCCTCGAGTTTAATTCATGTTGTTTATTGTATGCCACTATTCTAAGATATTTATTGTGTAATATTCGAGTTGACAAGTTATGTGATTTGTTTTCCTGAATCCATATTGTGTTATTCATGGTGCACAATCCTTTTATGGTGTTTACTATATATATATATATATATATATATATATATATATATATAAATCTACAATATGCACAATTTGTGTTGAAACATTTTAAGAGTACACAGAAGATCAGAGTTTCTAGATGAAATATTGTATGGTCCTAGTATGCATTCTCAAAAAAGGATTTATATAACATTTATATAACTGGTTTAAAATTTAGTCAGAATGTTTTTCTGATTCTCATGTAAAGGAAAGTACTTGAATAAGAAAGTTTTCATTTAATCCATCTTGATTCCCTTACAGGTATCCTGCCATCTTGAAACTTAGTCATTTTTTAGACTGTTCATGTTTTCAGAATGACTATGCTTAGAATCATAGTCTAGTATTGATTTCAGGAGATGTCATTTTCATATTGTCTGTTCTAACCTTTTTCTTACTACAGGTCTCCTTCCCAGCTGTTTCCCTTCCTAATCCCCTCTTCCCCTCTTAAACTCTCTTAGCCTCTGTGATTTATCTATCAGAGTTTTGGAGCTGTTCAGTGGTGGACGTGTTGGGAACGTGCGCAGACCCCGAGGATATGGTGACTCTGACAAAACTGCAACAAAGAAGCAAGACGCCTTCTGCAACATTGTATCTCCAGCTCCAGCCAGCAACTGCAATTGTTTCCCAGTCGTGCATCCTCTGAAGACAGCCCATCTTCAGCCTGCATCAGAAGAGAAAAGGAATCTCCCTTGGGGTGAAGGAGTCACTCCCCCGCTTCTGCAGGCACCAACTGCAATGGCTTGAGTACAAGAAAAGGCAAAATGAGCTAAAGCCAATATTCACTATTATCCAACATAATATACAGAACAACTAAACAATGACCACAATTTCAAAAATACTATTTATTACATATGTATGTACAACAAAGGCAAACGCAACTATCTAAATTATACAAATATGAAAATATTAACATGGGAAGACAGACAATTATTTCTATAGATACCTACACAAATACACAAATTAATAAACAAAGACAGAGTGTCACACAAGACAAGACAGTGAAAATAATAAAACCATGACATTAAACAAAAATATATAAAAATTTCAAAAATGTAATGAGATATAAACTAAATACATACGCTTTATCTTTCTGGAGCTATAATAATATTGACAATAATATCATACTATTGTTCAAAGCCTGATTGTATCTCCATCTTACTTAATCAAGAACAAATTATGTTTTAGCACCATAAATTCATAGTCCATCCGGACAACAGTAGGAACCAAGCCTACGCACGTTTCGGCAGTGACCATCAAATTTGTAAGGCCGCCTTCATCAGGGCAGTTCCTTTTCCATACTTAATGTATAGTGTCGCAGATTTTATAAGTTCTCATCCTTCCCGTAAATATGTATCCTGATAGACACAAAATACAATAAATTGATGCATTTAATCCAGGTTCTTGAGACCCAACAAACCACCAGTGACTAACACCAAAATACCACCATGGAACAAAATCCAAACTGGAAAATCCAAAGAAAAAAATGTGAAAGCAAAATAAAATAAAATAAAATAAAATGTGATGAAATACATAGACAATGGAATGATTAAAAAAACTTGAAACCAAGGACCACCAATAGAAGTGTATAGAAAAAGTAGATACATGCACCCAAATCTCCCATATGTGTGAGAACCCCAATAGCAGCATTCACACAAATGACAAGATAATAAATACCAGGCGACGATGTTGATGAGTTTCCTCAAACTTAATACGAACTGGGTTGAATTTTCTAATTCCAACTTCCATTCACAGATGAATCTTTGTATAACTATACAACCAAATGCAGAGAATTACCCAACCCTATTTTTTAAACATATCCTCTCAAAGAATGAAAAAGCATAAAACCCTAATCTTCTACCAATGGAAACAAAAATGTGCTACTTAACCTACTGAGATAAACTTTAAGCTAAGGAGTTTCTCAAGGGATCTTTCAAATAGCCTTCATGACTACTCCGTCTATATACACAAAGCGAAAAAGGAGAAACAGCAACAAAATAATGATAAAGTTCATCCAAATTAGCTGGTCACCTATATTCCTTTAAAAAACTATCTGTTCTTAAAAATTCATTTAAATTGAGAGGTTTACTCTATTTAAATCTAGACGCTTTCCTCAACGGTTTCGAAACCCCATTTTTTCAAACTGGAGTAATATACTTAACGAACACACAAAGATCGAATCATTCTATAAGCTAAAAGAAAGCTCGATTCCTGTCAACAAGAATACACAACATCTATCTTATCAAGAACGAACTACTTTTTACATCAGAGAATATACCTTTTGATTAGTTGATTTCTTCCATATACGGATTGCGAGCGCCCGATGAAAAGATAGCTAAATGGAGAAATCTCTATTTTAAGGTCAGGCATCCAATTCTAGTTCTCGATCAGAATACTGCGAGACTTCTCACGTGTTTACAAGGTCGCCGATCGAAACAAAGGAACCGAAAACGGTGTCGGCCATCTTAGAGTGGACGCGAATAAACGATATTTGGCTGTAATACGCTCAGATAGGCACAAAAATCTACCCATATGTGATAATTCACTTTGAAAGAGCATGTGGACCATCTAGAAGTGGTCGCGAGTAAACAATATTTGGCTATAATAGTGCCGCGATTAATATACGCTCAAATAAGCACAAAGATCAATCCGTTTATAATGATTAATTTTGAAGGGGCCAGAGGACCCTCCAAATTATATTTCTTTCTCTAAGAAACCAGGTATATTACTCTGAGTTTCGGTCAGAAGACCGAATCCCCTCCTATTTGATCACATCAGTACCAATCTAAAGGGTCCAACACAAAATGTCAGCCACATTAAACTGGTCATAAGAACTTAAATGGCTTTTTGGATACCAGAAGGGGAAGAGATCTAAAGGCAACAGCGAATACTGTCATCCATATAAAGATGGTCATACAACCCTAAGAAACTCATTGTATACAAAGAAGAAAGAAAATATACTGTGAGGTATTTTCACCCACCCAAGAATTCACACTGACAAAAAATAATACAGACTAAAAGCTAAAAAGGGGGAACAATAAACACAGATGATAAGACCCAGTGTTTACTGGTATTCTTACCTCACCTGAGGCTCCCTCCACGAGCCAAATAACTTATATACGTCTAAATACTAAGAAAAATAAATAAATACTCCTCATTAACTATAGAAATAACACCAAAAAACAAAATGTCTATATGCTGATGTCCGATTCTCTATCTTTTGACAAGAAGATGAGCTAAATACCAAAAAACATTCAGACTAAGGCATTTTCCCAAGGCATATACTTGTTGAGCCCATTACAGTATGTGTCCAAGGTGAAAATCCCCAAAACTTGCCGCTTTTTCCTCATATTTTCCCTTTCTTTGCCTGGAACGTCCTTAGTTTTTTCCAAAATCGTCCAGGTCAACTTGTCCAAACCATGTTTCTCTTTCAACCAATGTTGTAACTGCAAAGTGACTGGCTGTGTGGATCCCATCTGCTGCTGAGCTGCATATATCCTGCATTACGGGTGGTGGAATGAAGTGGTCCTGACAGTCCTCACGTCCAACTGTCCAACTTTGGTGGAGGTAAGAGCTTGTCTCCCCACACAAGACAGTACTCCCATGCACCATGTGTTTGCAACATCCAAGGTTTGTTGGCATCTTTCCACAAAGTTCATCATGCACCTTGCAACTCCATCCCCCAGAACTCTATCCTGCAACGCACAGCTTTCTAAGTGGTGTGGGATACTTTGTTTTTGTGCTGCGTGGGCCTCTTTTGCACCTTCCTTGTCCCCATGCTTTGGGATTCCTGTGTGCGCTGCCTGGTCTTCTGTGGGCTCTCTGAGTTGCTAAGAGCTCCCTCTGACTCTCCCTCCTCGGGAAAGTCCACCTGGTCCTTCTTGGTCCTGGGCAGCGCCATTTTCCACTAACCACAAGCTTTGCATTTACCAAGCTTGTTGGTGGACTCCAGCGGCGTAAACCAGACTGCAATCCTCCATTTGGCATGGGACATCACTTGCACCAACCAGGTACCCGGCTCTGTCTTCTTGGGTGCAATACCGACTGTTCTTCTTCACAGGTGGTTCTTCTTTTGCACCTTCATCCTGGTTAGCAGGGGCTCCTGTTCTTCCTGGACTCTTCTGTGCTTCTTGGACTTGGTCCCCTTCTTTCACAGGTCTTCTTGTTCAGGAATCCACTGTTGGTGTCTTGCGGTCTCTTTTGGGTTTTGCATAATTCTTCTTCATGTTTCTGTGTGTGTTCTTGGAAAGTTACTGTGTTTTGCTCGTGCTTTCCTGAGCACTGGGGTGGGTTCTAGTACTTACCTTTGGGGGTTTCTAGTACTCCCAGCCCCCCTCTGCACACTACACTTGCCTAGGTGGGAGATCAACTTCCGCATTCCACTTTCTTAGTATATGAATAGGCCCATTTCTAAATATTGTGATTTTCACTAATTGCACTGTTTCCTGTTTTTATGCCTATTTCTGAATACTAAAGGGAGTATAGTCTCTATGGTATTTTTGGCATTTGTGTCACCAAAATAAAGTACCTTTATTCATGTAACACTGAGTATTATCTTTCGTGTTTGTGAGTACTGTGTGACTACAGTGGTACTGCATGAGCTTTGCATGTCTCCTAGATGAGCCTAGGCTGCTCATCCATAGGTACCTCTAGAGAGCCTGGCTTCTAAACACTGCCTATATTTCACTAATAAGGGATAACTGGACCAGGCATAAGGTTCAAGTACCATAGGTACCCAGTACAAACCAAGTCAGCCTCCTTCCTTGGTGGTGCAGCGGTGGGATAAGTACTTGCAATTGCCTCATCACTCTGTCACCTGGTGCTTTTTACAGGAAAAACTACTCTAAACCTAGAGATATACATTATACCTAGTACAGGAATCTAGTGTCTACCTTTCATTCTGTGAGACTAGAGGTTAGGTACACCCTATACCACCTTTACACAAATACCATGTCTGCACCTGGACCAGGCTCAAAGGTCATGGACTCTCCCTATGAGGGCGTGACCTTCAAGGAATTGAATGGGCTCTGTTCAGTGAGGAAACTAGACATGGGGAAGAATCCAAATAAAATTTCCTTATGAGCCTCCTTCTCCAGGGTGACCAAGAACATGCTGGTAGCCAGGAGGAGGAAGCGGAGGAAGACTCTAACTCCCTTGGGCTAGTCAATATTCTTCCAGGGTCAGACGAAGGTTCTTCCAAGGATTTGGCAGCTAGTAGACCAAATAGTGTAGCTGGTAATGGGAGGGGAAGTTACTCAAGTAGTGCTCCCTTTACACCCAGAGGACAGGTAACTAGGGCCACAAAGAATAGGGAAAGATCCATCTCTGCCCATTCGTATGTCACCACAGTGTCTGAGGGGGGGTCACACTGCACCACTCCAGGGGATGAATCTATAGACAGAGAGCTCAGAAAGGAGAGACTGGAGGACCCCATGTGGAGGCTTCAGCAACAATTTGCTAGCACTAGATAGGGAGACCCTGGCAGTGGAGAGGGAAAGGCAAAGGTTGGGGTTAGTAGCCCATGGTGGCAGCAGAAGCAGCAATTTCAGGGATTATAGAGTCAGGGAGGACTTCATTGATTCCAGAAACTTCCACAAATGTGTTCCCTCATACAAGGTGTGGGTGATATCTACAAGTGGTTTGCTGCATTTGAGAGGGTCTGTAAAGTTCAGATGGTCCCTCCAATGCAGTGGGCTGCTATTCTCTGGTTGTACTTCTCTGCCAAGGGGAGGGATAGACTTCTCACTATCAGAGAGGAGGATGCAGACAATTACGGTATTATGAAAACAGCACTCTTGGAAGGTTTTGGTCTCACCATTGAAGATTTATAGGATCAAGTTCAGGGAGACTAGAAAAGAGGCCTCAAAGGATTGAGTTGACCTTGTGGACTGTTCTGTTAAAGCTTTAGAAGGCTGGTTACATGGCAGCAAAATGTCTGATTATGTGGGCTTGTGTAGGAGGCTAGCCTGGCTTATAGTGGGTACCTGAGGGTACTTACACCTTGTGCCAGGTCCAGTTATACCTTATTAGTAGATTAGTAGTGTTCGAGCAGCTTAGGCTGATAGAGGTAGCTATAGCAGAGCAGCTTAGGCTGAACTAGGAGTCATGCAAAGCTCCTACTATACAATTTATGTCACGTAGCACTATATCATAAGAAAACACAATACTCAGAGTTACCAAAAATAAAGGTAATTTATTTTAGTGACAATATGCCAAAAGTATCTCAGAGGATATACTCCCTTAGGAGGTAAGTAAAATATACAAAATATACACACAAACCAAAATCAGGTAAGTAAACAGTTAGAAAAGTAGTGCAAACACTGTAGAACACAATATAATGCAATAGGAGACAATAGGCCTAGGGACAACACACACCATATACTCCAAAAGTGAAATGTGAACCAGAAATGGACCCCAGGCCTAGTGTAGTGTGTAGAGGGTCGCTGGGAGTGTAAGAAAACACTAAGGGTGTCCAAGATGCCCCACCCCAAGACCCTGAAAAATATGAGTAAAGTTACCCTACTACCCCAGAAAGACAGTAAAGTCGAGATATGGAATTCTGCAAAGGCAACAACTGACTGCAAAGCACTGAAGACGGATTCCTGGAACTGAGGACCTGCAAAGGAAGAGGACCAAGTCCAAGAGTCACGCAAGTGTCCAGGGGGGCAGGAGCCCACTAAACCCCAGATGAAGGTGCAAAAGGGGTGCCTCTGGGTGGAAGAAACCAAAGAATCTGCAACAACAGAAGGTGCCAGGAACTTCTCCTTTGGTCAGAAGATGTCCCACAGTGTGCTTGAGGATGCAGAGATGTTTTGACACAGACAGACTGCAAACAAAACTTGCTAGCTGCATGAGTCGTGGTTGAAGATAATGGGTGCTGCCTGGGCCCAGGAAGGACCAGGAGGTTTCCCCTTGGAGGAGGAGATAGAGTGGGCACTCAGCAACAGAGAGAGCCCATGCAGAAGCAGGCAGCACCTGCAGGTGCACTTGAACAGGCGTTCAAGAAATCTGAGCATGGCGGTCATCTCAACACAACAAAAGAGGGTCCCACAAAGCTGGTGGTCAATGCAGGACAGAGTGCTGGGGACCTGGGCTGTGCTTTGCATGAAAGTATCCTTGCAAAAGTGCACAGAAGCCCTGGCAGCTGCAGATTACGTAGTACACAGGATTACTGTCTGGCGTGGAGAGGCAAGGACTTACCTCCACCAAATTTGGACAGAAGGACCACTGAACTGTCGGGGTCACATGGATCCAGCTCCTGTGTACCAGGGACCACGCTCGTGAAGATGAGAGTGGACCCAGAGGACCGGTGATGTAGGATTTTGGTGCCTGCGTTAGCATAAGGAAGATTCCGTCGACTCACCCGAGATTTTTTCTTGGCTTTTAGTGTAGGATGAAGGCAGACAGCCCTCAGAGCATGCACCAACAGGAAACAGTCAAGAAAGACGGCAGGATTAGGCGCTACAATGTTGCTGGTAGTCGTCTTGCTACTTTGTTGCAGTTTTGTAGGCGTCCTGGAGCAGTGAGCGGTCGATCCTTGGCAGAAGTGGAAGAGAGAGATGCAGAGGAACTCTGGTGAGCTCTTGCATTCGTTATCTGACGAGAAACCCACAGGAGAGACCCTAAATAGCCCTCAGAGGAGGATTGGCTACCTAACCAGGTAAAAGCCTATCAGGAGAGGTCTCTGACGTCACCTGCTGGTACTGGCCACTCAGAGGTCTCCATTGTGCCCTCACACCTCTGCATTCAAGATGGCAGAGGTCTGGGAAACCCTGAAACCGGTCCCAGGATGCTTGTTTCAGGTCCAGTGAGGACCTTGCTTGGCAGTTCAGGCTGGACTGTTCCCATGAGGAACAGGGTCAAGACTGATTTACATATGGCTGGGTCCAAACTGGGGTGGCATGGTGAGCAAAAGAATGATGGATTTAACCCAGATCTGTGACTGGGGGTGAGTGATTGCATTGTTCAGCACTCCGTCCATCATCCTTTTGTGTTGCTAAAGAGGTCTGGGACACACTGGAGGAGCTCTGGGCACCACCCCTGGGGTGGTGATGGACAGGGGAGTGGTCACGCCCCTTTCCTCTGTCTAGTTTCGCACCAGAGCAGGGGCTGGGGGATCCCTAAACCGGTGTAGACTGGCTTATGGAAGGAGGACACCATCTGTGCCCTTATAAGCATTTCCAGAGTCTGGGGGAGGCTACTACTCCCCAGTCCTTAACACCTATTTCCAAAGGGAGAGGGTGTAACACCCTCTCTCAGAGCAAATCCTTTGTTCTGCCTTCCTGGGACTGGGCTGCCCAGACCCCAGGAGGGCAGAAACCTGTCTGAAGGTAGGCAGCAGCGGTAGCTGCAGAGAAAACCCCAGAGAGCTAGTTTGGCAGCACCCGAGGGCCAAACTGGAACCCCGGGGATGCATGGGATTGTCACCCCAATACCAGCTTTGGCTTGGGGGGGACACTTCCATGATCTTAGACATGTTACATGGCCATATTCGGAGTTACCATTGTGAAGCTACATATAGGTATTGACCTATATGGAGTGCACAAGTGTAATGGTGTCCCCGCACTCACAAAGTCCAGGGAAATTGTCCTGAACTATGTAGGGGCACCTTGGCTTGTGCCAGGGTGCTCTCACACTTAGTAACTTTGCACCTAACCTTCACTAAGTGAGGGTTCAAAACATAGGTGACTTATAAGTTACTTAAGTGCAGTGTAAAATGGCTGTGAAATAACATGGACGTTATTTCACTCAGGCTGCAGTGGCAGTCCTGTGGAAGACTTGTCTGAGCTCCCTATCGGTGGCAAAAGAAATGCTGCAGCCCATTGGGATCTCCTTGAACCCCAATATCCTGGGTACCTCAGTACTATATACTAGCAAATTATAAGGGTGTTCCAGTGTGCCAATCAGAATTGGCGAAAATGGTCACTAGCCTGCAGTGACAATTTAAAAAAATTAAAAGCAGAGAGAGCATAAACACTGAGGTTCTGGTTAGCAGAGCCTCAGTGGTAGAGTTAGGTACCACACAGGGAACACATATAGGCCACAAACTATTAGCACTGGGGTCCTGGTTAGCAGGATCCCAGTGCTACAGGCAAAAACAAACTGACACAAAAGTAAAAATGGGGGTAAGATGCCAGGCAAGATGGCACTTTCCTACAGCTTGTACAATCTGTTACTGAGAGAGCATATTTTAAATAACTGTATGTCTGACTTGTTGTACCAATACCTGGCAGACTAGAATCTGACCTCTCCCCAAGAATTGGGAAAGAAGGCAGACAAATGGGTCAGAAAAAGGGTGAGCAGAAAAGCTCATACAGGGGGTGACAAGGACAAGAAGAAGGATGGTAAGTCACATGACAAAGGTGGAGGCAAGGATAAACAACAAAGAGTCTTCATCAGGCCCACAAAACTCTTCTGGGAGTGGGTATTAATCCTTTTCTCATGCCAATCAGAACAAAAATCCTTGGTGCTATATTTGTAGAAATAAAAGTCATAGGGCAGGAGACAGCTCTTTCCGTAAGAAAAGCACCAAACCTCCCATCACCACTACCCCCACCGCTACAACTAGGACCCTTAGCAATAGCAGTGGTGGTGGGAGAACTAACACCACAAACAGTCAGTCCAAGGGTGCAGCAGGGCTCAATCTGGTAAATGTAGTGGGGGTTGATTTAGTTAGGGAAACCACTGAGGCTGTTTTAGTCTCTGATGGTGGCAATGACCTTGCCACCTTTGTTGCTTGTCCCCTTAATATGGATAAGTACAAGCAACAATTCCTAAAAAATGGTGTTCAGGTTGAGGCCTACAGGGACACAGTTACCAGTGTCACTATGGTGACTGAAAAACTGGTGGCCCCTGAGCATCACCTACTTGGTCATCAGTACTAAGTGACCATTGCCCATTACAACATTGTAAGCCACCCCATGGCAGCTGTTGATCTCAACTGGGGGGGTGTGAGAAAACAGGGCTGATTGCAGAGGCCCCATAACTTTTTGCCCCCATTTTCCTCTTTTTGCTGGTGTTTTCCTGACTTTTATGGTGCCCTGGGTACTGCTAACCAGTCCCAGGGCCTGTGCTCTGTGTAAAATGGATATGCAAATTAGGCTAATTATAATTGGCTAAGTTAACCTACCTATAAGTCCCTAGTATATGGTAGGGCATGTAGGTTTAGGGACCACAGCATAGGTGGTGCACACCTAGGTGCACTGCTGAGGTGCCCAGTGTCATTTTAAAAGCAAGCCTGCCTTGCTGGCTGCTTTTAAATTAAAGTTATATGCAAATTCGACTTTGGAATTAAAGGTACTTCCAAAGTCTTAAACTACCTTATTTTTACATATAAGTCACCCCTAAGGTGTGCCCTATGTGCCCCTAGGGCTGGGTGCCATGTAACTATAAGCAGGGACTTTATAAAAATAGATTTATAAGCCCTGGTGAGGTAAAAACAGCCAAATTCGTTTTTCCCTCATTGAAGTAAATGTCCTTCATATGCTAGAATGGGCAGACTTTATTTTACATTTTAAAGTCTCCTTAAAGGTTACATACCAAGAATTTGGTATCAAATTGATTGTTGTAATAAATCCCACAACTTCCAGTTGTTGGATTTAATATAACTTGTCCAGGTAAAAAGTTTAGACTTTACCTAAAAAGTTGCCAATTTCAGCTCTGCATTGTTTTTGCTGCTGTGCTCTGATTGGCCAGCCTGCAGCAGCTTCTGCCAGGCTGCCTTGATGAGGTGTGAAGTGGCCTGGCTTCACACAAAGGAATGTGCTTGGGGGAGAGAATCTCCCCTCAGCAGATGGTGAGGCAGGAAGGGGGAGGGCTGCCAAACTGGTCTTCAAAGGCAGTGAAGGACATTTGCAGCACCCAGCAACACCCCCACATCCTGCAACCCCAGACAATTAGGTGCCCCCTTGATTAGATTAGGAGAGGGCAGGAGAGGGGTGTGTTTATGATTTTTAGCCACACCAGTGGGTGGGCTCAGCCAGATGTAACCTCCAAAAATCAGATTCAGCCATGTTGGATTTTTAGAGACTGTTGCCTTTTGGGATGGATTTTTGCCACACTTCCCAGGAAGTGGTCATCACAGGGGGACGACCCTGTACCTGATTGGAGGATCAGGATCCCCCTGCTTTTCACCCAGGAGCAAGGATAAAACTGGCAGACCTGCCCCCACACCTCAGATCCCCTCCAGAATTCAACAAGAAAGGAACTAAAGAAGAAGAAGGACTGCCCTGCTGGACCCCTGGCCTGAGTATTATCTTTCGTGTTTGTGAGTACTGTGTGACTACAGTGGTACTGCATGAGCTTTGCATGTCTCCTAGATGAGCCTAGGCTGCTCATCCATAGGTACCTCTAGAGAGCCTGGCTTCTAAACACTGCCTATATTTCACTAATAAGGGATAACTGGACCAGGCATAAGGTTCAAGTACCATAGGTACCCAGTACAAACCAAGTCAGCCTCCTTCCTTGGTGGTGCAGCGGTGGGATAAGTACTTGCAATTGCCTCATCACTCTGTCACCTGGTGCTTTTTACAGGAAAAACTACTCTAAACCTAGAGATATACATTATACCTAGTACAGGAATCTAGTGTCTACCTTTCATTCTGTGAGACTAGAGGTTAGGTACACCCTATACCACCTTTACACAAATACCATGTCTGCACCTGGACCAGGCTCAAAGGTCATGGACTCTCCCTATGAGGGCGTGACCTTCAAGGAATTGAATGGGCTCTGTTCAGTGAGGAAACTAGACATGGGGAAGAATCCAAATAAAATTTCCTTATGAGCCTCCTTCTCCAGGGTGACCAAGAACATGCTGGTAGCCAGGAGGAGGAAGCGGAGGAAGACTCTAACTCCCTTGGGCTAGTCAATATTCTTCCAGGGTCAGACGAAGGTTCTTCCAAGGATTTGGCAGCTAGTAGACCAAATAGTGTAGCTGGTAATGGGAGGGGAAGTTACTCAAGTAGTGCTCCCTTTACACCCAGAGGACAGGTAACTAGGGCCACAAAGAATAGGGAAAGATCCATCTCTGCCCATTCGTATTTCACCACAGTGTCTGAGGGGGGGTCACACTGCACCACTCCAGGGGATGAATCTATAGACAGAGAGCTCAGAAAGGAGAGACTGGAGGACCCCATGTGGAGGCTTCAGCAACAATTTGCTAGCACTAGATAGGGAGACCCTGGCAGTGGAGAGGGAAAGGCAAAGGTTGGGGTTAGTAGCCCATGGTGGCAGCAGAAGCAGCAATTTCAGGGATTATAGAGTCAGGGAGGACTTCATTGATTCCAGAAACTTCCACAAATGTGTTCCCTCATACAAGGTGTGGGTGATATCTACAAGTGGTTTGCTGCATTTGAGAGGGTCTGTAAAGTTCAGATGGTCCCTCCAATGCAGTGGGCTGCTATTCTCTGGTTGTACTTCTCTGCCAAGGGGAGGGATAGACTTCTCACTATCAGAGAGGAGGATGCAGACAATTACGGTATTATGAAAACAGCACTCTTGGAAGGTTTTGGTCTCACCATTGAAGATTTATAGGATCAAGTTCAGGGAGACTAGAAAAGAGGCCTCAAAGGATTGAGTTGACCTTGTGGACTGTTCTGTTAAAGCTTTAGAAGGCTGGTTACATGGCAGCAAAATGTCTGATTATGTGGGCTTGTGTAGGAGGCTAGCCTGGCTTATAGTGGGTACCTGAGGGTACTTACACCTTGTGCCAGGTCCAGTTATACCTTATTAGTAGATTAGTAGTGTTCGAGCAGCTTAGGCTGATAGAGGTAGCTATAGCAGAGCAGCTTAGGCTGAACTAGGAGTCATGCAAAGCTCCTACTATACAATTTATGTCACGTAGCACTATATCATAAGAAAACACAATACTCAGAGTTACCAAAAATAAAGGTAATTTATTTTAGTGACAATATGCCAAAAGTATCTCAGAGGATATACTCCCTTAGGAGGTAAGTAAAATATACAAAATATACACACAAACCAAAATCAGGTAAGTAAACAGTTAGAAAAGTAGTGCAAACACTGTAGAACACAATATAATGCAATAGGAGACAATAGGCCTAGGGACAACACACACCATATACTCCAAAAGTGAAATGTGAACCAGAAATGGACCCCAGGCCTAGTGTAGTGTGTAGAGGGTCGCTGGGAGTGTAAGAAAACACTAAGGGTGTCCAAGATGCCCCACCCCAAGACCCTGAAAAATATGAGTAAAGTTACCCTACTACCCCAGAAAGACAGTAAAGTCGAGATATGGAATTCTGCAAAGGCAACAACTGACTGCAAAGCACTGAAGACGGATTCCTGGAACTGAGGACCTGCAAAGGAAGAGGACCAAGTCCAAGAGTCACGCAAGTGTCCAGGGGGGCAGGAGCCCACTAAACCCCATATGAAGGTGCAAAAGGGGTGCCTCTGGGTGGAAGAAACCAAAGAATCTGCAACAACAGAAGGTGCCAGGAACTTCTCCTTTGGTCAGAAGATGTCCCACAGTGTGCTTGAGGATGCAGAGATGTTTTGACACAGACAGACTGCAAACAAAACTTGCTAGCTGCATGAGTCGTGGTTGAAGATAATGGGTGCTGCCTGGGCCCAGGAAGGACCAGGAGGTTTCCCCTTGGAGGAGGAGATAGAGTGGGCACTCAGCAACAGAGAGAGCCCATGCAGAAGCAGGCAGCACCTGCAGGTGCACTTGAACAGGCGTTCAAGAAATCTGAGCATGGCGGTCATCTCAACACAACAAAAGAGGGTCCCACAAAGCTGGTGGTCAATGCAGGACAGAGTGCTGGGGACCTGGGCTGTGCTTTGCATGAAAGTATCCTTGCAAAAGTGCACAGAAGCCCTGGCAGCTGCAGATTACGTAGTACACAGGATTACTGTCTGGCGTGGAGAGGCAAGGACTTACCTCCACCAAATTTGGACAGAAGGACCACTGAACTGTCGGGGTCACATGGATCCAGCTCCTGTGTTCCAGGGACCACGCTCGTGAAGATGAGAGTGGACCCAGAGGACCGGTGATGTAGGATTTTGGTGCCTGCGTTAGCATAAGGAAGATTCCGTCGACTCACCCGAGATTTTTTCTTGGCTTTTAGTGTAGGATGAAGGCAGACAGCCCTCAGAGCATGCACCAACAGGAAACAGTCAAGAAAGCCGGCAGGATTAGGCGCTACAATGTTGCTGGTAGTCGTCTTGCTACTTTGTTGCAGTTTTGTAGGCGTCCTGGAGCAGTGAGCGGTCGATCCTTGGCAGAAGTGGAAGAGAGAGATGCAGAGGAACTCTGGTGAGCTCTTGCATTCGTTATCTGACGAGAAACCCACAGGAGAGACCCTAAATAGCCCTCAGAGGAGGATTGGCTACCTAACCAGGTAAAAGCCTATCAGGAGAGGTCTCTGACGTCACCTGCTGGTACTGGCCACTCAGAGGTCTCCATTGTGCCCTCACACCTCTGCATTCAAGATGGCAGAGGTCTGGGAAACCCTGAAACCGGTCCCAGGATGCTTGTTTCAGGTCCAGTGAGGACCTGGCTTGGCAGTTCAGGCTGGACTGTTCCCATGAGGAACAGGGTCAAGACTGATTTACATATGGCTGGGTCCAAACTGGGGTGGCATGGTGAGCAAAAGAATGATGGATTTAACCCAGATCTGTGACTGGGGGTGAGTGATTGCATTGTTCAGCACTCCGTCCATCATCCTTTTGTGTTGCTAAAGAGGTCTGGGACACACTGGAGGAGCTCTGGGCACCACCCCTGGGGTGGTGATGGACAGGGGAGTGGTCACGCCCCTTTCCTCTGTCTAGTTTCGCACCAGAGCAGGGGCTGGGGGATCCCTAAACCGGTGTAGACTGGCTTATGGAAGGAGGACACCATCTGTGCCCTTATAAGCATTTCCAGAGTCTGGGGGAGGCTACTACTCCCCAGTCCTTAACACCTATTTCCAAAGGGAGAGGGTGTAACACCCTCTCTCAGAGCAAATCCTTTGTTCTGCCTTCCTGGGACTGGGCTGCCCAGACCCCAGGAGGGCAGAAACCTGTCTGAAGGTAGGCAGCAGCGGTAGCTGCAGAGAAAACCCCAGAGAGCTAGTTTGGCAGCACCCGAGGGCCAAACTGGAACCCCGGGGATGCATGGGATTGTCACCCCAATACCAGCTTTGGCTTGGGGGGGACACTTCCATGATCTTAGACATGTTACATGGCCATATTCGGAGTTACCATTGTGAAGCTACATATAGGTATTGACCTATATGGAGTGCACAAGTGTAATGGTGTCCCCGCACTCACAAAGTCCAGGGAAATTGTCCTGAACTATGTAGGGGCACCTTGGCTTGTGCCAGGGTGCTCTCACACTTAGTAACTTTGCACCTAACCTTCACTAAGTGAGGGTTCAAAACATAGGTGACTTATAAGTTACTTAAGTGCAGTGTAAAATGGCTGTGAAATAACATGGACGTTATTTCACTCAGGCTGCAGTGGCAGTCCTGTGGAAGACTTGTCTGAGCTCCCTATCGGTGGCAAAAGAAATGCTGCAGCCCATTGGGATCTCCTTGAACCCCAATATCCTGGGTACCTCAGTACTATATACTAGCAAATTATAAGGGTGTTCCAGTGTGCCAATCAGAATTGGCGAAAATGGTCACTAGCCTGCAGTGACAATTTAAAAAAATTAAAAGCAGAGAGAGCATAAACACTGAGGTTCTGGTTAGCAGAGCCTCAGTGGTAGAGTTAGGTACCACACAGTTAACACATATAGGCCACAAACTATTAGCACTGGGGTCCTGGTTAGCAGGATCCCAGTGCTACAGGCAAAAACAAACTGACACAAAAGTAAAAATGGGGGTAAGATGCCAGGCAAGATGGCACTTTCCTACAGCTTGTACAATCTGTTACTGAGAGAGCATATTTTAAATAACTGTATGTCTGACTTGTTGTACCAATACCTGGCAGACTAGAATCTGACCTCTCCCCAAGAATTGGGAAAGAAGGCAGACAAATGGGTCAGAAAAAGGGTGAGCAGAAAAGCTCATACAGGGGGTGACAAGGACAAGAAGAAGGATGGTAAGTCACATGACAAAGGTGGAGGCAAGGATAAACAACAAAGAGTCTTCATCAGGCCCACAAAACTCTTCTGGGAGTGGGTATTAATCCTTTTCTCATGCCAATCAGAACAAAAATCCTTGGTGCTATATTTGTAGAAATAAAAGTCATAGGGCAGGAGACAGCTCTTTCCGTAAGAAAAGCACCAAACCTCCCATCACCACTACCCCCACTGCTACAACTAGGACCCTTAGCAATAGCAGTGGTGGTGGGAGAACTAACACCACAAACAGTCAGTCCAAGGGTGCAGCAGGGCTCAATCTGGTAAATGTAGTGGGGGTTGATTTAGTTAGGGAAACCACTGAGGCTGTTTTAGTCTCTGATGGTGGCAATGACCTTGCCACCTTTGTTGCTTGTCCCCTTAATATGGATAAGTACAAGCAACAATTCCTAAAAAATGGTGTTCAGGTTGAGGCCTATAGGGACACAGTTACCAGTGTCACTAAGGTGACTGAAAAACTGGTGGCCCCTGAGCATCACCTACTTGGTCATCAGTACTAAGTGACCATTGCCCATTACAACATTGTAAGCCACCCCATGGCAGCTGTTGATCTCAACTGGGGGGGTGTGAGAAAACAGGGCTGATTGCAGAGGCCCCATAACTTTTTGCCCCCATTTTCCTCTTTTTGCTGGTGTTTTCCTGACTTTTATGGTGCCCTGGGTACTGCTAACCAGTCCCAGGGCCTGTGCTCTGTGTAAAATGGATATGCAAATTAGGCTAATTATAATTGGCTAAGTTAACCTACCTATAAGTCCCTAGTATATGGTAGGGCATGTAGGTTTAGGGACCACAGCATAGGTGGTGCACACCTAGGTGCACTGCTGAGGTGCCCAGTGTCATTTTAAAAGCATGCCTGCCTTGAAGGCTGCTTTTAAATTAAAGTTATATGCAAATTCGACTTTGGAATTAAAGGTACTTCCAAAGTCTTAAACTACCTTATTTTTACATATAAGTCACCCCTAAGGTGTGCCCTATGTGCCCCTAGGGCTGGGTGCCATGTAACTATAAGCAGGGACTTTATAAAAATAGATTTATAAGCCCTGGTGAGGTAAAAACAGCCAAATTCGTTTTTCCCTCATTGAAGTAAATGGCCTTCATAGGCTAGAATGGGCAGACTTTATTTTACATTTTAAAGTCTCCTTAAAGGTTACATACCAAGAATTTGGTATCAAATTGATTGTTGTAATAAATCCCACAACTTCCAGTTGTTGGATTTAATATAACTTGTCCAGGTAAAAAGTTTAGACTTTACCTAAAAAGTTGCCAATTTCAGCTCTGCATTGTTTTTGCTGCTGTGCTCTGATTGGCCAGCCTGCAGCAGCTTCTGCCAGGCTGCCTTGATGAGGTGTGAAGTGGCCTGGCTTCACACAAAGGAATGTGCTTGGGGGAGAGAATCTCCCCTCAGCAGATGGTGAGGCAGGAAGGGGGAGGGCTGCCAAACTGGTCTTCAAAGGCAGTGAAGGACATTTGCAGCACCCAGCAACACCCCCACATCCTGCAACCCCAGACAATTAGGTGCCCCCTTGATTAGATTAGGAGAGGGCAGGAGAGGGGTGTGTTTATGATTTTTAGCCACACCAGTGGGTGGGCTCAGCCAGATGTAACCTCCAAAAATCAGATTCAGCCATGTTGGATTTTTAGAGACTGTTGCCTTTTGGGATGGATTTTTGCCACACTTCCCAGGAAGTGGTCATCACAGGGGGACGACCCTGTACCTGATTGGAGGATCAGGACCCCCCTGCTTTTCACCCAGGAGCAAGGATAAAACTGGCAGACCTGCCCCCACACCTCAGATCCCCTCCAGAATTCAACAAGAAAGGAACTAAAGAAGAAGAAGGACTGCCCTGCTGGACCCCTGGCCTGCACCTGGAACCTGCACTCAGAAGGACTGCACCAGCTGCACACTTGGGCTTCACCACAAGAAGGACTTTGCCTGGCTTCAACTGGTTCAAGGAGGGACTCCCTGTTTGCTACAGGTGAAAAATTGCTAAACCAGAGTCCCCTGCACCAACTCCTGAAGAAAGCGACCAGCTGACCACTGTCCAGTGGCCAAAAAGGAGTTTGCGCCAGGTGCATTCTGGGAGTTGAAGTCCGCACCCCCCAAGGACCATCACAGAACTTCTGGACCCTTGGGGTGAGCTGTGGACCCCAAAAGAACCTTAAAAGAACATCTGGGTGAAGCCCCAGAAGTTTGGAAAAGATTTGAGAATTTTTGGAAAAAAGCTCCAGAGAGGGACCGACCCGCCGCGGAAATTCTAGCCGGCTTGCCTCAACCGCGACCCGGCCTGACTTCGTGGTTCGTCCCGGTAAAGAAAAATATCAAAAAAAGAGACGAACGTAAAAAGTTGACCGGGACCTCCCAGCCATCGTATCCGAGAAGGGCTTCATGGACGTCGGATCAAGATCCAGGTTTACCCCGGTCGAAGGATTTTCATCTCGAAAAAACGACTAAGTCCGAAGGTAAAAGTCTCCACCGAGGAAACCCACATCGCGTATCCGGACAAGGGCTCCAGGAGGTCGGATTCAACTGGCAGGTTCGTCCCGGTGAAGAAAAACTTCAAAATAAAGACTAAGTAAGAAGGTAACTTTTTAACCGAGGCCTCCCGCGACCTGTAGCCGAGCAGGGCTCCATCGCGGTCGGCCTGAAAGTTTGACTTTGCCCCGGTCGAGGTGCAACCAGATGACCCGATTGGCGCTTTTTGTTTCTAAGCGCTAGAAAAGTAATAATTCTTTAAAAATTCATATCTCCAGTTCCCCTGAACCGATTTTAATCGTTTTTGTGTCATTTTAAAGATAAAAATATAAACTATTTTTATAAATTGGTTTTGGATTTTTAAACTGTTTCCTGTGTTTTATTTAATTACTGTTTTGTGATATTTGAATGCTTTACACTTTGGCCCTCATTCTGACCTTGGCGGGCGGCGGAGGCCGCCCGCCAAAGTCCCGCCGTCAGATTACCGTTCCGCGGTCGAAAGACCGCGGCGGTAATTCTGACTTTCCCGCTGGGCTGGCGGGCGGTCGCCTTCAGACCGCCCGCCAGCCCAGCGGGAAAGAGGCTTCCACGATGAAGCCGGCTCGGAATCGAGCCGTCGGAGTGGAAGCTGTGCGACGGGTGCAGTTGCACCCGTCGCGTATTTCACTGTCTGCGCAGCAGACAGTGAAATACATGTAGGGGCCCTCTTACGGGGGCCCCTGCAATGCCCATGCCAGTGGCATGGGCACTGCAGGGGCCCCCAGGGGCCCCGCGACCCCCCCTACCGCCATCCGGATCCCGGCGGTCCGACCGCCGGGATCTGGATGGCGGTAGGGGGGGTCGGAATCCCCGCGGCGGTGCAGCAAGCTGCGCCGCCGCGGAGGATTCAATGGGGCGGCGGTACACTGGCGGGACCCCGCCAGTGGTGCCGGTCCGACCGCGGCTTTACCGCCGCGGTCGGAATCCCCATTGAAGCACCGCCGGCCTGTCGGCGGTGCTCCCGCGGTCCTCCGCCCTGGCGGTCAAAGACCGCCAGGGTCAGAATGACCACCTTTGTCTCCTAAGTTAAGCCTTGACGCTCGTTGCCAAGCTACCAAGGGTTGAGCTGGGATTAATTTACTGAGACCTAACTGTACCTATGTGGAGGTTAGTGGCTTGTTGCTAGGTGTAGGTACCTACCTGCCCTACCAATAACCCATTTTCCAACAGGGGGGATTACTGGTCCTAAAGAAGTTGTGGTATCCACGGACCTACCTGTAGAATGTCTACTATGGAACGACTTGGAGACTTCAGCTTGGGCTGAAGTGGAGTTGGAGGCCCATGCAGCCATGCTGGGCATTCCTGGGCATATCTTTGCTTTAACTAGGGCTCAGGCCCAGAAGCAAAGAGAACAAGGAAATTTGGATCCTGAATCTATGAACCAAGAGATTCCCAAAAGCATGGCTAGGAAGGGCAAAAAGTTATCCCCTATCCCTCCCTTCACTGACGATTCCCCCTTTGAGGAAGAGGAGGAGTCAACTCCCTGGACAGAGCCTACACCTGAAGAACTTCAATCTGATACAGCTGAACTCTTAAGTGCGGGGGGCTGCTAGGGAGGAGTTAAGTGTGTCTCAACAGACTTGTCCCACACTTGAGGGTTTGAGACAGCAGAACGCCAAAGAAGAAGCAGGGGATGTCAGTGGCACCCACAGGGTGTACTGGGAGAACAATCTTGTATATTCTGAAGCAAGGGACCCCAAACCTGGTGCCACCAGGAGATTGGTCATTCCCTTGCAATACCAAGAATTTTTGTTAACCTTGGCACATGATATTCTCCTTGCTGGACATCTGGCGCAAAGCCAAACCTGAGACAGACTGGTCCTTCACTTTCACTGGCCTCACATGTCTGAAGAAACCAAGGAGTTTTGTCGCACCTGTGTCACTTGCCAAGCCAGGCACTCCAAAGGTCCCCTTAATCCCACTGCCAGTGGTTGGGGTACCCTTTGAAATGATAGGGGTTGATATTGCTGGCCCCCTTGACCCTCCGACATCTTCTGTAAACAGATTTATTCTGGTGGTAGTGGACCATGCCACCAGGTATCCAGAAGCCATATTTCTTAGGACCACTACCGCTCCTGCAGTGGCCAAAGCCCCACTGGGAATCTTTTCCAGGGTGGGTTTCCCAAAAGAGGTTGTATCAGCCAGGGGTAGCAACTTCATTTCTGCATACTTCAAAGCAATGTGGAAAGAGTGTGGTGTAACCTACAAATTCACTACACCTTACCATCCCCAGAAAAATGGGTTGGTTGAGCATTTTAAGAAAACAATCAAAGGCATGAATATGGGATTCTCAGAAAAACTCAGGAGGAGATGGGATGTCCTGTTACCATGTGTTCTCTTTGCCTTCTGGGAGGTACTCCAAAAAGGAGTGGGCTACAGCCCTTTGAACTCCTCCTGAGTCACCCTGCTATGGGTCCATTAGCTCTTGTAACGGAGGGCTGGGAGCAACCCCTGAAGCCCCCTAAACAAGATATAGTGGATTATGTGCTTGGCCTCAGATTCAGAATGGCTGAATACGTGAAGAAGGCCACTAAAAACCTTCAGGCAAGCCAAGAATTGCAGAAGCAATGGCACAACCAGAAGGCTGTCCTGACAGTACACCAACCAAGGCAGAAAGTGTGGGTCCTGGAGCCTGTGGCACCAAGAGCACTCCAAGACAAGTGTAGTGGACCACACATCATAGTGGAGAAAAAGGGTAAGGTCACTTATTTAGTTGACCTTGGCACTCCTAGAAGTCCTCTCAGATTATTTCATGTGAACCCCCTGAAGCCCTACTATGACAAGGCTGTCAACCCTGCTCATGGCCACTGATGAGGGACAGGAGGAAGACAGTGATCCTTTCTTTGATCTCTTCTCCAGTACTGCAGCTGATGGCACAGTAGATGGAGTGGTCCTGGCAGACTGCCTTACTGAATCTCAGAAGGGAGACTGCAGGAACCTCCTAGGCCAGTTATTTGAACTGTTGTCCCTTAGACCTGGACAGACCACATGCTGTGAACACACCATTGATAAAGGAGACAACCTGCCTGTAAAGAGTAAAATCTACAGGCAATCTGATCATGTAGGGGATTGCATCAAAGCAGAGGTGCAGAAGATGCTTGGCTTAGGAGTGATTGAGCACTCTGACAGCCCCTGGGCTAGCCCAGTGGTGCTGGTACCAAAACCTCACTCCCAAAATGGGGAAAAGGAGACGAAGTTCTGTGTAGATTATAGAGGCCTCAACACAGTCACTAAGACTAATGCTCACTCAATACCCAGGGCAGATGAGCTAACAGATACACTGGCATCTGCTAAGTATCTAAGCACCTTTGACTTGACTGCAGGGCATGGGCAGATCAATTTGTCACACAATGCAAAACCTAAATCTGCATTGTCAACCATTGAAGGGCATTATCGATTTATAGTAATGCCCTTTGGTTTGAAAAATGCACCCGCCACTTTTCAGAGATTGGTTAATACAGTCCTTGAAGGTCTGGAAGCCTTGAGTGCAGCACATCTAAATGATATAGCTGTCTTAAGCTCCAACTGGATGACCACCTAGTCCACCTGTGGAAAGTTTTAGAGCCTCTGCAAAAGGCAGGCCTTTCTATCAAGGCTTCAAAGTGCCCGATAGGGCATGGGCAACTGGTTTATCTGGGACACCTAGTAGGTGGGGAACAGATTCAGCCCCTACAGGGGAAGATTCAAACTATTTTAGATTGAACTCCCCCTACAACACAGACCCAGGTCAGAGCTTTTCTTGGTTTTACTGGGTATTACAGGAGGTTCATTAAGAACTATGGCTCCATTGTTGTTCATGTTAATGACCTCACCCCAAAGAAGATGCCTGAAAAGGTATTATGGACAGCCAGCTGTCAAAAAGATTTAGAGGAACTTTATCAGGCCACGTGCTCTGCACCTGTTCTAAAAACCCATACTACTCTAGGAAGTTCATAGTTCAGACTGATGCTTCAGAGGTAGGGGTGGGGCAGTTCTTTCACAGCTTAATACAGAGGGCCAGGACCAAGCAGTAGCGTTTATCAGCACAAGGATCACCCCCAGAGAAAAGTGTTGGTCAGCCATAGAGAGGGCGACCTTTGCTGTGGTCTGTGCTTTGAAGAAGTTGAGACCATACCTCTTTGGTACTTACTTCATTGTTGAGACAGACCACAAACCTTTCCTATGGCTTAAGGAAATGAAAGGAGAAAACCCTACTTTTTTGAGGAAGTATATTTCCCTACAGGGTATGGACTTTACAGTGGAGCATAGACCTAGGAGTAACCACTCCAATGCAGATGGACTCTCCAGATATTTCCACTTTGACAATGAAGACTCATCTGGGCAAGGTTAGGCTTATTGTTCCTCATTTGGCGGGGATGGGGGTTGTGTAGGAAAGTACCCTCTTTCTTGGCATGGTCCACCATCATGTATTGCCTGATGTCAGTGTGCTTGACTTTGTTCACTGGGATCCTGCTAATCAGGACCCCAGTGATTATGCTCTCTCTCCTTTAAATGTGGTTGTTGGATACTGTTAACACAGTATTTCACCCACAATTGGCATACTGGTGCCCCCATTTAAGTCCCTAGTATGTCGTACCTAGGCACCCATGGCATTGGGGTTCCAGGACATCCCTCTGGGCTGCTGCATACATTTTGCCACTCATAGGGAGCCTATGCAAAGTATTCTGCAGGACTGTCAATGCAGCCCGCGTGAAAAGGTGCAAGCACCCTTTCACTGACATTTACAGCGCACCAGGTCACAGATAAGTCACTCCTATAGCAGGCCCTCCATCCATGAGGGCAGGGTGCAAAGTACCTGTGTGTGAGGGTACCCCTGAACAAGCAGAGGTGCCCCCAAAACCTCCAGGACTATTTTCACCGACATCATGAGTGCAGGGACATTATTTTACGCGTGTACTGAACATAGGTCACTACCTATGTCCAGCTGCATAATGGTAACTCCGGACATAGGCAAGTTTAGTATCAAACATGTTCGAATCATACTCCAAGGCTTTTGTGAGCATTGGTTGTACGATTCCATGCTCTCTGGGGGCTCCTTAGAGGACCCCCACTACTGCCATTGAAGCCTTCTGAGGTTTTCCAGGCAGCCCCATCTGCTGCCACCTCACAGACAAATTTCTGCCCTCCTGTTGCTTCAGCAGCTCAAGCCCAGGTGGGCAGAACAAAGGATTTCCTTTGGGAGAGGGATGTTACACCCTCTCTTTTTGGAAATAGGTGTTACGGGCATGGGAGGGGCAGCCTCCCCAAGTCACTGGAAATGCTTTGAAGGGCACATTTGTTGCCCTCCTTGCATAGTCCAGTCTACACCTGTTCAGGGACCCCCAGTCCATGCTCTGGCATGAAACTGGACAAAGGAAAGGGGAGTGGCCACTCCCTTGTCCATCACCACCGCAGTGGTGGTGCTCAGAGCTCCTCCAGAGGGTCCCTGGGTTTTGCCATCTTGAATTCCAGGTTGGCAGGGAACTCTGGGAGCATCTGAGTGGCCAGTGCCCACAGGTGACATCAGAGCCTTCCCCAATAGGTGCTTACCTGGTTAAGTGACCAATCCCCCTTTCAGGGCTATTTTGGGCGATTCCTCAGATTAGGATTGCAAGACTCCAGCAAGAATCCTCTGCATCCTCTACTTCAACTTCTCACTGAAGAAACTGCATCTGGACCCCCCAGGAACTCTACAAACTGCAACAAAGAAGTGAGATGCCTTCTGCAACACTGTATCTCCAGCTCCTGCCAGCAACTGCAACTGTTTCCCAGTGGCGCATCTGCTGAAGACAGCCCATCTTCAGCCTCCATCAAAAGAGCGAAGGAATCTCCCTTGGATTGAAGGAGTCACTCCCCTGCTTCTGCAGGCACCAACTGCAATGACAACCTACTGCATGGATCCTCTCTCCTGCTGAGCTGCATGGATCATGCATCACAGGTGGTGGACTAAAGTGGTCCCGACAGTCCTCTCATGCAACTTTCCAACTTTGGTGGAGGTAAGAGCTTGCCTCCCCACGCAAGACAGTACCCCATGCCCCGCATATTTTGCAGCTACCAAGGCTTGTTGGCATTCTTCCACAAAGTTCTTTGCGCATCTTGCAGCTCCAGCCCCCAGCCTTTTATCCCGCAATGCACAGCTTCCTTGGTGGTTCTTTGGCGACGTGGGAGCGTTTGTCATAGTGCTGCCTGGGCCTCTTTTGCACTTTCTTTGTCCCTGTGCTGTGGCACTCCCGTGCATGCTGCCTGGTCTTCTGTGAGCTCCCTGAGTTCCTGAGAGCCCCTTCTGACACCTCCTCCTGGGTAGAGTCCACCTGGTCCTTCCTTGTCCCGGGCAGTGCCATTTTCTGCCAACCATGAGCTTTGCATTTACCAAGGCTTGTTGGTGGAATCCAGTGATGCAAACCAGACTGAAATCCTCCATCCGCCATGGGACATCACTTGCACCAACCAGGAACCAGGCTCTGTGTTCTTGGGTGCAATCCCGACTGTTCTTTTTCACTGGTGGTTCTTCTTTTGCACCGTCATCTTGATTAGCAGGGGCTCCTGTTCTTCCTGTACTCTTCTGTGCTTCTTGGACTTGGTCCCCTTCTTCCACAGGTCTTCTTGTCCAGGAATCCACTGTTGGTGTCTTTCAGTCTCTTCTGGGTTTTGCATAATTCTCCTTCACGTTTCTGTGTGTGTTCTGGGAAAGTTACTGTGTTTTAGTCCTGCTTTCCTGGTCACTGGGGTGGGTTCTAGTACTTACCTTTGGGGTTTTCTAGTAATCCCAGCTCCCCTCTACACAGTACACATGGGTAGGACACCAACTTTTGCATTCCACTTTCTTTGCTATATGGTTGTGTCCCCACAAGCCCATTTTAAACTATTGTGATTTTCACTAATTGCACTGTTTTCTATCTGTTTTTATGCCTATTTCTGCATACTTGTGTATATAATTTGTGTATTATTTATAGTTTCTGTAGTATTTTTGGCATTTGTGTCACCAAAATAAAGTACCTTCATTTTTGTAACACTGATTATTTTCTTTCATGTATGTGAGTTCTGTGTGATTACAGTGGTGCTGCATGAGCTTTGCCTGTCTCCTAGATAAGCCTTGGCTGCTCATCCACAGGTACCTTTAGAGAGCCTGGCTTCTAGACACTGCCTACATTTCACTAATAAGGGATAATTAGACCTGGTATAAGGTGTACGTACCATAGGTACCCACTACAAACCAACCCAGCCTCCTACAGGCAGTCCTAATGCTAGACTATGAAAGGAGCAGGCCTCACAATAGGAGGAAAAATAATTTAGGAGTTTTTCACTACCAAGACATATAAACCACACATGTACATGTCCTGCCTTTTACCTACATATCACCCTGCCCTATGGGTTACCTAGGGCCTCTCTTAGGGGTGCATTATATGTAGAAAAAGTCGAGTTGACAAGTACTTTTAAATGCCAATTCGAAGTGGCAGTGAAACTGCACACACAGGCCTTGCAATGGCAGACCTGCTGCTTGGTTAAGGGGCTACTTGTGTGACCCACATAATCAGTGATGCAGGCCCACTAGCAGCATTTAATTGACAGACCCTGGGCACATGTAGTGCACTTTACTAGGGACTTACAAGTAAATCGAATATGCCAATTGGGAATGAACCAATGTTACCATGTTTAAGGGATATGGACCACCTCAGGAGTTTTGGATTTTCACCCCTCGTCTGCATGAACCTTTTGAGGGGCCTGTGGTCAGTCTGAACCCGGAAGTGAGTCCCAAACGGGTATTGTTTCAGCCTCTTCAGTGCCCAGACCACAGCAAATGCTTCTCTTTCAATGGCACTCCAGTCTGTTCCCGTGGTAATAGCCTTCTGCTAATAAAGGCTACTGATTGGACTAGGCCCGCCTAATTCAGCTGTGCTACAACTGCCCCTATGCCAGGGTCTGAAGTGTCTGGTTGCACGATTAACTCCTTGGAGTAGTCATAAGCCCTGAGCACAGGTGCCATGCACATGACTTCCATTAGAGAGTCAAAGGCTTTCTGACAAGCCTCTTTCCAATTCATCAACCTAGGTTGCTTTTTGGAATTTAGTTCTGTTAAGCGGTCACTATGGTGCCATAACCCTTAACAAGCCTACAGTAGTATCCAGCGAGGCCTAAAAAGGCTTTCACTTCTGTTTGTGTTCTAGGTGGTTGCCAGGCCGTGATTGTCTCAATCTTGGCCTGGAGGGGCTGCACCTTGCCACCGCCTACTAGGTGTCTCAGGTACACCACGGAACCCTGCCCAGTCCTGCATTTACTGGCCTTGATTGACAGGCCTGCCTGCTGTAGGGCCTGGAGCACCTCTTGGAGGTGGAACAGATGTTCCTCCCAGCTGGAACTGTAGACAGCACTGTTGTGTAGGTAGGCAGCGCAGAACGCATCCTTACCAGCTAGGACCCTGTGAAGCAACCATTTGAAGGTAGTGGGGGCATTTTTCAACCCAAAGGGCATCACTCTGAACTGGTAATGTCCCTCAGGATTGGAAAAAGCATTTCTCTCTTTGGCCTCCTCAGGCAAGACGTGTACCAGTACCATGATGTTAGATAACAAGTACTGAGGAATTTGGTAGTGCCTAGCCTACCTATGAGCTCATCAGCTTGGGGATGTGGTGAGCTCCTGTCTTTGAGACAGAATTGAGACCCTGGTAGTCCACACAGAGCCTACGTTCTGGCTTAGCCCCGGGTGCGGCAGCCTTGGGTACCAGCACCACAGGGCTGGACCAGGGGCTGCTGGACTTCTCAATTACCCCCAGAGCCAGCATCTTGGCAACTTCCTCCTTGATACTGGCCTTCACCCTGTCTGACAACCTGTAAATTTTATTCTTTACAGGGGGATTGTCTCCAGTGTCAATATCATGGACACACAAGTGTGGGATTTCAGGAGTGAGGAAAAACAAGGAGGAGTACTGCTCCAGTAACTGGTAGCAGTCTCCTCGCTGGTTCAGGGTCAGGAAGTCAGAGAGATTGACACCCTACACTGATCCATCTCCTTCTTTGGCATAGAGGAGTTCGGGCAGAGGTTCCCTCATCTGTCACCAGAAGCATGTTGACATAATTCCTCTAAAATTAGGCTTCAGTCGGTTCACATGGAGCAGCCTTAAGGGCCCCTGCCTGCTCTGAAAAAATTAAACGAAAACGTTTGATTTTCTAGTTTTGTAATGCATCTCGTTTTCCTTTAAGGAAAACGGGCTGCATTACAAAAAAAACTGCTTTATTTAAAAGCAGTCACAGACATAGTGGTCTGCTATCTCCAGCAGGCCACCATCCCTGTGAGTGTCGCGATTCTCAAAGGGGTCGCAAATTGCGACCCACCTCATGAATATTTATGAGGTGGGCATTTGCGACCCCCTTGCGAGTCATAAACAGTGTCAGGGGCACTGTTGTGCATAAGGTTTTGCAACTCGCAATTTGCGAGTCACAAAACTCAACATACCTACATTTGTCCCTAAATGTCAAGTGCAAGAAGGGGGAGGCACACACCTACTACATAATGCATCTCGGCCCTGAAAATCAGGCAGTGGAAAGAGCACATGGGCATGGCATGGGTGCATGAGCTGTGCAGGGGCATCCAGGGGCACAGCACAACACCAGCAACCTTTGCATGGGGGTTCACTGCCATGCCAAGGCTGCTGGAAATGGGAAAGAAGACCAGGAGGCTAGGGAAGAACATAAAACTGAGCTGCTGTCACAGGACAGCTGGTATTGTCAGAATGTAAGCTAGGGGACAAAGCCCAGTCTCAGGCCAATTGCCCAAGCCGCATTTACCATTGACAACACTTGCCACTAGTACCTGTGCTGTGTGTGCTGGTCCAATAGTAAATGGCAGTTAGGTGCACATGGCACAAACACACCCAAAATGAGGGATCAGTATGACTATGTGATCAATCCCCATCAATCCCTATCCAAGTGCAACTCCTGTCAACTGCTCATGTCCATAGACCCAATAAACATCAGGCACTGTCACATACATTATGAAGTACACAGCAGCAATCTCATACCCATGCTGCACATTCCGGGGTCTACCCTGGAGCCTGTGTCACAATAGCTGCAATGCCACCATGCAACATCTCTGGTGTCATAGTGCTTAGACAACTGCATTGAGGGGGAGGACATATATGTGTAGTTAGGAAAACACACCCGCACAGTAATAAGAGGAAATGCAACGTAGCACGCATACGCAAACATCAACATGAGAAACTACCAATGTTGACACCTGTATTGTTTCATGGAAATGCAATACATGGTATGGTGCTAGGTCTCAGTATGTGACAAATGATAGACAGGGACAAGGCCACATTTTTATGTGTGGTGCATGTGGCATTGATAAGGACAAGAAGGTGGCAATCCAAAACTTGGACAGAAACCACACCTAGAAGATGTGACGCAGACAAATCCCTAAACTGCCCACACTACATGCGTCATGCAGGTGGGGCAAAGGCCTGACAGATTGCAAACATTAATAACAGGAACAATGCATGTGAACCAAGATTACAACATACCACCAATAGGAAGTCAGTGACGTCACATTACAACTGCCACAACACAGACACACTAATTGTACAATATCTCATTGCAGAGGACGATGGCTCTCCTGTGGATCTACCTGCCCTGGACTACCCCGATGACCTGGATGATGAGCTGACAACCATCAGCAGGAAACCCTCCAAGATGTCCTGGGAACTCTCCAGACACCACCTCCAGTCGCAAGGAGGAGCACACATGAAGCAGTCATCCCAGAGGACCCACCCACTTCCCAATTGTACGACCTGCCAGCTCAAACACAGCTGAGGACTCTGATGACACTGGGACTACCTTTGAGAGGACAGTTGTGGGAGTACAGCGAGAGCTGGCCAAGGAGGTGTGGTGGGAATGCAAACTATGGCAGCCAGCCTTGAGGGGATGCACAAGTGCATGATGACATCAGCAGAACAGTCAGCAGCCATACAACTCATCTAATCACAACTGCAAGGAGTCCAACCGTGTGAGAGGGACCTCACCACTGATGTGAGGGAGTTGCAACAACACTGCATGGATGACAACAAGGTGGACTTCCTCAGGACAGACATGGCTGCCTACCACAGGGATGTTGCTGCCATACTCAATAATCATCAGCCCCTCCATGCTGCAGTTATGCCATATCTAGTTACACATATGGCAGCTGCCGGAATTTTGGAGTCCACTTCTTCAACCACTGAAGGTTGTGTTGCCCCTTCAAACTCACCTTGACCACCATCAAGGTAGAGGAGAGAACATACACATCAGAGGATGAAGATGTGGAACAGATTACCATCACCCATAAGAGTACCTGGTAGCACCAGCCCATGTCACATGGGCACTGTTTTTCTTTTCGTCCTGTGCTTGACAACATGCCAGTGTTGCTACAGTTGGTGACATGCACTCTTCACCCACACACTGTTAACCTTATCACTATGGACTGCAATTGTCTCTCACTACCCAATTGGCAATTCATGTTCCTCTGCACTGAATGACACTTCATCTAAGCATCTCAA
Organism: Pleurodeles waltl; assembly: GCF_031143425.1. Classification (NCBI taxonomy): domain Eukaryota; kingdom Metazoa; phylum Chordata; class Amphibia; order Caudata; family Salamandridae; genus Pleurodeles; species Pleurodeles waltl. The sequence goes on along the minus strand of NC_090445.1, from coordinate 293,841,210 downwards.
ATTATATGTCCCTCAAGCTTGCACTTGTGTTGCATCACAATAGAATGCTTTACACTAATGGGCTCACAAACCTAGACTATGTGAATATTGCACTACAGCACTTTAAAGTAAGCAGCACCTACACAACCACTTTGTCTCTGTGTAATGTGACACTGTAGGAGGCTGGCCTGGTTTGAAGTGGATACCTTGGGTACTTACACCTTATACCAGGCCCAGTTATCCCTTATTAGTGAAGTAGTTGTGTTCTAGCAGCTTAGGCAGATAGAGGTAGCTATAGCAGAGCAGCTTAGGCTGAACTAGGAGACATGCAAAACTCCTGTAATACCACTTATAGTTACACAGTACTTATACACAAGTAAAGATAATACTCAGTGTTACCAAAAATAAAGGTAGTTTATTTGTGTGACGCAGTACCAAAAATATCTTATAGGCAATACTCCTTCTGGAGGTAAGTATAATACACAATGGCCTTCATTACAACCCTGGCGGTCGGTGTTAAAGCGGTGGTAATACCGCCAACAGGCTGGCGGAAAAAAAAATGGAATCTCGGCCATGGCGGAAACCGCCAACACAAACAGCCACTTTAACACTCCGACCGCCATGGCGGTAGAAACAAACACTGCGGTGGTAACCTCCAACAGACAGGCGGAACACAATGTACTGCCCACTGTATTACAAGGCACCAATCCGCCACCTTTTCCGGGGCAGTACCAACGCCATCAAAAGCACGGCGGAAACAGTCTTTGGAACGGAAACCACTCACCTCTCAACACCTTACGAGGATCCAGGACGCCATGGAACCCGAGTTACAGGTGCTACCAATGTTGGTTTACCTCCTCTTCTACCAGGAGCAGCAAAGACAGAGACGACCACGGTAAGTACTGCACCTAGCACACAGGGGATGTGGGGAGAAAAAGACACACACGCAACACGCAAAACCACCACCCCCACCCTCACCCACATCACCATATACACAAATACATGCAGCAACATTACATATACACCCCGTTACCCTCAGGAAGAACGCAAGGACAAAAGGAAATGATCGTAACAAGTGTAATCATTGAAAATTCAGATATGGAAACAGGTCTGTAACAGATCATTATATACAATATGTACAGCAACTACACAAGTCCGGATAGTGTTCCAATCATTGTCCGTGGACCAGTGGTCCCAAAATGCATGGGCGAAGCCCACACATTATACCTGCCTTTAAGCGGAGAGAACACTGCTGGGGCATCAGTTCGAAAATAAACAGGCACCTCAGAGGAAAGGGAGGGGGGGCACCTCAGCCAGATGAAGGGACAACGCCACTGTTCCACGAGGGGGCTCCATGCCCACAGATTGGTCCTGGGAAGCGCAAAGCCACAGTCTCACAAGTCTCTCAAGTGGGTGGGTTGCCCACTGATTACTCCTGGTGAGTGCACAGCCACAGTCACACAAGTCTCTCAAGTGGGTGGGTTGCCCACTGATTGGTCCTGGGGAGTGCAAAGCCACAGTCTCTCTAGTGGATGCTTTTCTCCAATGGTTCTCGAGGGGGCTTTGTGCCCAGAGTGCTTCATCCTGCCAAGGACTGGGGTAGTGGATGCTGTTCTCCACTGGTTCTGGAAGGGGCTTAGTGCCCAGTGTGCTTCATCCTGCCAAGGACTGGGGAAGTGGATGCTGTTCTCCACTGGTTCTAGAGGGGGCTTTGTGCCCAGAGTGCTTCATCCTGCCAAGGACTGGGGTAGTGCATGCTGTTCTCCACTGGTTCTGGAGGGGGCATGGTGTCCAGAGTGCTGCACATGCTGTGTGGCAGTTCCCATTCTCTCACCTGGGTGTGTGTGCCATGAGATTTCCTGGAACAGGTAGCATGACACTCCATGGAGTCAGAGACACACTCCACCCTGCTGAGACTTTGCCTGCCAACTGCTGGTACTAACAGTACCGGTTGTGGTGCCTCATGTAGTCTGTGCAGGGTCCAGGACATCTCCTGCAGCCTCAGAAGGCTCCCCACTGGGAATATTCTCCATGTTGGCTGTGGTGGCACTGTCTGTGCACGTCGCGGGGCAGGTGGCGGTGGTTGCGGCGGTGTCTGTGGCGGAGATGCTGCGGTGGTGCATGTGTCAGCACCTGTGGAGGGAGACAGCAGGACGTCTCATAGAGCCTCGGACGGCTGCCCACTGGGGATGATGCTGGGGACTGTTACTGAGGCAACAGACGTGCAGGTGGTGGTGCAGGTGGCGGTGCAGGTGGCCGTGGTTGCGACTGTGTCCACCACCGTACAGGTTGCTGTTCTGTTTGGCAGAAGCGTTGAAACCAGTCCCTCAGCTGGAGGCTCCGTGCCCTAAGCTGACTTCCCTTTAGCCTTGTGTCCCTTCCCCACCTTGGAAGACCCTGCTGGGACCTTGGCGCTGTCCTCTTTTGTCTTGGAGGAGGCCATGCTGGGTGGTTGGTGCGGCTTTTCCCTACGGCATGTGGGCCCCTTCTTCACCTTGGCAGGTGGCGGAATAGGGTGATCATTGGCTTCACTAGGTGGCACACTGGCAGCCCTAATGGGTGCCGGCCGTGATGTTACTGGACTTGCAGGGACCACAGTGCTGGAAGATTTGGTGGCTGAGATGCTGGGATGGGATCTGGACATCCTGGCCCTAGGGAAAGGACGGAGGGGGAGGTGTAGGGAAGAGGTCAATGTTAGCCAGGAAAAGCTTTTTAGACACATTGGGATGGGAGGATGGAGGGGGTTTGGGAGTGGTGGAAGAGGTAGTGGTTGTAGGAGGTGTATGTCTGCTGAGTTTGGGTGAGAGTGCATGGGTTGGAGGCTGTTGTGAGGTGGATGGCTGTTGAGTGGGTGTGTGCCTGCGTTTGTGTTGTTTGGGAGGAGGACTCACAGACACACTGGGAGAGGACACAGGGGATGTGTAAATGGTAGTGGGGGTGGTGATTGCACGTGAGCGGTGTGTGGTGATGGGTGTGGTGTGATGGAGGTAGTGGCTGAGGATGTAGTGCATTCAGGTGTGAGTGGAGACGAGACTGGGAGGGAGGAGGAGGACGTGGAGGAGGGGGACACAGTGGAGGCAATGGATGTTAGCGTGTCTGTGGAATGTGTGGTGCTTATGTTTGTCATGTTCACTCTTGTGTGTTGATGAGTGTGCATGCTGGTGTGATGGTGTGCTTGGGATAGGCTGAGGTAGAGGGGACTGGGTCTGGGTAGTGGAAGTTGGAGGGGGGAGGCTGGACACAGGGACAATGGCTGCCATCAGTGCTGAGGCCAGAGCCTGAAAAGCTCTCTGTTGGACTGCCACACCAGAATGAATGCCCTCGAGGTATGCTTTTGTTTGCTGCAAATGCCTCTCGACACACATTCAAAATGGTTGCTTGCCCAACAGTGAGGGTTCTCAGGAGGTCAATAGCCTCCTCACTGAGGGCAGCAGGACTGACTGGGGCAAGGCCTGAGGTGCCTGGGGGGATGGACAGCCTGGGTGAGCGGCACGCGAACCATGCTGAGGGGCTGCTAGGAGGGCGGTGCTGGTAGGGGGGGTGGCAGCTGTACCTGTTGATGTGGCGGGTGCAGAGGTGCCCGCCACCGCAAGGGAGCTCCCATCAGAGGAGGAGTCGCTGTCACTGGTATCTCCTCCTGTCCTCGTCGTGGAGCTCCCCTCGCCCTCCGTCCCACTGGTGCCTTCAGACTCCGTAAATTCACCCTCCAGGGCCATGTGGGTTGCAGCTCCCTCCTGCTCTGGTGCCAATGCTCCTCCGCCAGATGATGCTAATGCACACAAGGACAGGGTGACAAAACAAAAAGGGGAGGAAAGACAGAAGAGACACATGGTCAATGCCTGCAACACCACTACCGTTGGCGGACACAACACACAGGGAGCAGCCCTAGTCACTAGCTGTCCTGCATTTGATAAAGTTTTGTTTTGACCAATGACTTTGTGTTTCACCACTGCGCATATTAGTTGCTCAATGTTCACCAGTAGCACATGGTATGTTTTGTTCAGTTGAGCCGCCTATTGGCTTTGACATGGCATTAGCCATTACTTTCTGTATTCAGTTGAGCCGCCCATGGGCTTTGACATTGCATGCCTATTGACTTTGACATGATGTATTCAATTTAGCTGCCTATTGACTTTGACATGCTATTAGATATTCTGCCTATGGGCTTTGACATGATATTATATATTGCATTTTGTATTCAGCTTAACTGCCTATTGGCTTTGACATGATATTCAGCTCCGCTGCCTATTGGCTTTGACATGATATTATACATTGCATTTTGTATTCAGCTTAACTGCCTATTGGCTTTGACATGATATTAGACATTGCATTTTGTATTCAGCTCCGCTGCCTATTGGCTGTGACATGATATTATACATTGCATTTTATATTCAGCTCAGCTGCCTATGGGCTTTGACATGATATAAGACATTGCATTTTGTATTCAGCTTAGATGCCTATTGGCTTTGACATGACACTAGACATTGCATTTGATATTTAGGTTAGCTGCCTATTGCCTTTAACATGACATTGCATTTGATATTTAGGTTAGCTGCCCATTGCCTTTAACGTGGAGTTAGACATTGCAGTTGAGAATCCAAGCTGTATTTTTCCAAGCTGTGTTTTTGCACCAGATGAACCAAGATGTTTTGCTCTCACAGTAGACTAGACCTGATAAGAGAGGGTACATGGGCGTTGTTTTTCCTTCGCTTGAGCTTGGGAACAGGAGTAGTCTTGGAGACCTGGCCAGTCTCCAAAAGGCTTGCTCAGTTTCCCAGGTCTGAGAGGAGGGGGCACACCTTTGTAACAAATGTAACAGGCTGCAGAGAGTCAGATTCGAATCTGCCGGACCTCGTGCTGGAGCTTGGCGCCAGCTGCCAGCATCCCGTGTGGGTAGATGACACTCTTTCTCGCGGCTGACAGGGGTCATCAGCTTGCAGACCTTAGAAAGATGTAGCTGTAAATAGTTCCTACACGGTGAAGTATTTGTTTTGCTTTGCATTCAATATCTTATAAATATAACCTGCTGTGTATATTGCAAACTGATATATTTTGTTTGATTAACGCGGACTTGAAAGCTACTAATTCGTCATTCATATAACAACAATAAAAGTCTTCTTTGACCTCAGAAGTGCATTTCTGTTGTGTTATGTTAGTGCTTAGAAACTAAATAAGAGGAAAGCACTACAATTGGTACCAGAAGTGGGGTCGGTCATTAAGAGGTGATTAAGAAGGGGTTTGACGAGTTAGTAGATTTCTAAGTGCACACTTTAAAAGTGTAATTGTTTTTGTTGTTTGGAGAATTACAGAAATTGTTTTCTGTTTGGGGAATCACAGTAGCACGGCAGACCATGTCTGAGAATACATGTGTTGATGAACTGCCTGATGGTGCTAAGAAAAACTGTGAATTGTTTTCTGTTTGGGGAATTACAGAAGAAAATGCATGTGTAGCTAAAAGGCCTGATAATGTTTTGAGAAATAATTCCTGTTGTATATATGTAGAAAACGTGTCTTTTGGAAGTAATGATGACAGAAAGGTCTGGATACCTTTATCTGCTTACAGAGAAATGCAGGAGAAATGTAGGAAGTTGGAACATGAAAATAGGAATTTACGTGAGCAAATTAGCCCGACTGAAAGTTATAAAAAGGCTGTTTTTGAAGAATCTTTCTTGTCCCATTCCAGTAATGAGGGGGTTAAGACAGCTCCAAGCTGCACTGAGTTTCCGTGTGAGCCAGGGTTTTTGGCAGCCAAAATGCATTCCTTAACTGATAACATGGACGAGAGAGCCCAGAATGTGATTTACGAGTTACCGTTGCAAAATGCACAAGTAAAACGAAACACCGCGAGTTTCATTAGCTTGTTTGATTTTTGGAAAAAGAATAACCCTCATTTGAGTGAAATCCTAACACTTTTGTATATGGTCACTGTGAAAAATAATATGCAGCTGCGCGCTTGTGATTTGGCAAATGAAATAATGCAGACTTTAGGTTTTTGCGCAGTGCAAGAAGGAAATACTTATGTACATTTAAATCAAGAACAAGGAAAGAAAATGGTGCCCCTAGCTAGAATCATACAATGGATCTGGTACTTGCAAGACAGGGCTAGAGTACCACAGATAAAAGAATTATCAATGATATTGTGTGCACCATTTGAATTCGTGTCTACTGAAGATAAAAAGCATGTTTGTTTTACTAATGATTCATTGACTGAAATGTTGTTTTCTGGCACTGTAGAAGGAACAGCGTTGTATAATGTGTGTCAGATTTTAAAGCAAGAGCTACGTGAGATGTGTCATTTTTACGCTGATTTTTGGTTCTTTGATAATGTTTTAGCCACATGGCGTGTACCTAACTGGTTCAATTACCTTGCAGATGTTAATGAGAAAAATGCAGAGAGAGAAGTGTTCACCCAGAATTCTGCCTTAGTGGGGATGGCTAAGTGGGTGCCCCAGAAATGTGAACAACTGAGAGAAAAAGCCACTTACAGGTGGGCAGAGATGAGAGAGATGCACATTCCCCTAGATTTGATAAAAACTGTGCAGCACGCACAAAAGCAATCTGTCATGCAAGCAGTCACAGAGCAGTTGGGGAGAGGAAAGTTACCAGATCAGAAATGGCAAATTGATCAGGTTTTAGGGAGAGTGATTGCTGCAAATTACCAAGGAAAAATCGAAATTATGCTGATACCTAGAAAATAATCTGATTCATTCATACAAATTGGAGACAGAATGGCCCAACTTGACAAAAATGCAGTGAATGGAGGTTTGGTAAAGAAGGAGTCTGCCCCAGCCCTAGTGACAGTGCAAGAAAAGGGAAGCTGTGGCGCAGCAGATACAAACCTCAGTGCTGATGTGTGGGCTGAAGCCCCAAGTGATCCTGCAGAGAATATAACAAAGGGCCTCAAAAACGTCCTGCTGATTATAAAACAGGGAAAGAAAGAGGAAGGGTGCAGTTTAAATGAAAAATGTTATTTGCAAGAAAAGTCATACTTGTTTCTTTTGCAGATCCTACCACGTTTCGCCACTGTCCCTGAGTGCGCTGTGTGGTCCCCCTTCCGGTGTGTGCGTGTGGGGTCGGGGAAGGGACCGAATCCCCAACCTGAACCTGGCTGAGTAAAGTGCCAGCACCATGGATCCATTTTGCGCAAACTGCGCCTTCAGTTCAAGTTCAACTTGTTTGCTGTGTTTTTTTTTTTTTTTTTGCCTCTCGCTGACTTTTGCTTATCTTCCAGCAAACCTTTCAGGTGGACCGTGCACCTTTACATGAGCAGAACTCATGCCACATCAAATTGCTAACACTGTTGAATTAGAGACTCATTCAGAGAAAAAAAAAAAAAAATGTGCCCAGTCTTCTCTATGTAGATGTAGCTGATGTGAAAGGTTATGAGATCAATGTGTTAATCCACTTCTATTGCTTTACAGGGATTGCTTTGATCATAATGTTTTTTTTGTTTGTGCTGATGTTTTTTTTTTGTTTGAAATATGAGATATGTGAAACAAAAATTCATTGGTCAAAGGGCGGAATGTCCTGCCATTTGATAAAGTTTTGTTTTGACCAATGACTTTGTGTTTCACCACTGCGCATATTAGTTGCTCAATGTTCACCAGTAGCACATGGTATGTTTTGTTCAGTTGAGCCGCCTATTGGCTTTGACATGGCATTAGCCATTACTTTCTGTATTCAGTTGAGCCGCCCATGGGCTTTGACATTGTATGCCTATTGACTTTGACATGATGTATTCAATTTAGCTGCCTATTGACTTTGACATGCTATTAGATATTCTGCCTATGGGCTTTGACATGATATTATATATTGCATTTTGTATTCAGCTTAACTGCCTATTGGCTTTGACATGATATTCAGCTCCGCTGCCTATTGGCTTTGACATGATATTATACATTGCATTTTGTATTCAGCTTAACTGCCTATTGGCTTTGACATGATATTAGACATTGCATTTTGTATTCAGCTCCGCTGCCTATTGGCTGTGACATGATATTATACATTGCATTTTATATTCAGCTCAGCTGCCTATGGGCTTTGACATGATATAAGACATTGCATTTTGTATTCAGCTTAGATGCCTATTGGCTTTGACATGACACTAGACATTGCATTTGATATTTAGGTTAGCTGCCTATTGCCTTTAACATGACATTGCATTTGATATTTAGGTTAGCTGCCCATTGCCTTTAACGTGGAGTTAGACATTGCAGTTGAGAATCCAAGCTGTATTTTTCCAAGCTGTGTTTTTGCACCAGATGAACCAAGATGTTTTGCTCTCACAGTAGACTAGACCTGATAAGAGAGGGTACATGGGCGTTGTTTTTCCTTCGCTTGAGCTTGGGAACAGGAGTAGTCTTGGAGACCTGGCCAGTCTCCAAAAGGCTTGCTCAGTTTCCCAGGTCTGAGAGGAGGGGGCACACCTTTGTAACAAATGTAACAGGCTGCAGAGAGTCAGATTCGAATCTGCCGGACCTCGTGCTGGAGCTTGGCGCCAGCTGCCAGCATCCCGTGTGGGTAGATGACACTCTTTCTCGCGGCTGACAGGGGTCATCAGCTTGCAGACCTTAGAAAGATGTAGCTGTAAATAGTTCCTACACGGTGAAGTATTTGTTTTGCTTTGCATTCAATATCTTATAAATATAACCTGCTGTGTATATTGCAAACTGATATATTTTGTTTGATTAACGCGGACTTGAAAGCTACTAATTCGTCATTCATATAACAACAATAAAAGTCTTCTTTGACCTCAGAAGTGCATTTCTGTTGTGTTATGTTAGTGCTTAGAAACTAAATAAGAGGAAAGCACTACACTAGCCCATGCACTTACTGTTCAGGGGAAAAGCACATGCCCCTGGGGGACTCTGCCTAGACCCATTTTATGCACACCTGGAACCCACAGGAGCCTGCCAAACAATTTTGGGTTTGGAGTGCCACTGAGCCTGCCAAACAATGGATCTACCTTGGCGCATTTGACCTGGCCTAGGGGAACCCACAGCCCACTTCCCCCACCCAGAAACCTCATACAGCGTGCATTCAGCTGGATGAGACTGTACTCACCCCTTTGTGGCTGCTGTGATGCCCTCAAGTGCCGATCCATCTCAGGATATGCCACCGCCAGGTTCCGGTGCATCAGGGGGTTCAGGTTGCGATGGGCACCCCTTCCACACTGGGAGGCCATCCCTAGCTGGGCCTCCGCCGTCTTCTTGGTCCAGCGGTGCAGGTCCTCCCATCTTTTGCGGCAGTGGGTGCTCCTTCTATGATAGACCCCCAGGGTCCGCACGTCCTTGGCAATGACATGCCAAATATTCTTCTTCTGGTGGGCGCTGACCTAGAGGAAAAGTGAAGTAAGAATGGATGTTACTCCCCCATATGGTTCTTCTTACTCATTGGCCACAAACCTCCCACCCTGGCCCAGAAAAACATACACTCACCATCCTCACATGCTGGCCTCTGCCCCCGTATATTCCATCCAAGCGACTACATACATTCATGTGCCATGCATCATGCTCACAGTGTACTCACCTGTTTGTCTGGAGGACCGTAGAGTAGCGTGTACTGGGGGAAGACCACAGCCACCAGCTTGCCAAACTCCTTTGTGGTGAAGGCAGGGGCCCCTTCCCCAGACACTGTAGCCATTGTCGCTTCCAGACTCAGGTCACAGCAGCATTTGCAGTGTAGGTCCTCTACTGTTGAAGGCCAGGTATCAAGTGAGTGAACAGAGAGAAAATGGTGGTCACGTCTGCGGCGGTGCATACTGTCACCGCCGGCGTACATCGTCATTGGCTCCTGGAACCCATAGGGCCCAATGAAAACCAATGCTGATTAGCGCCGTGGTCCTCGACCGCCTACTGCGACGCTGCACAACACCAGCACAGTCACCTCATTTCCCCTTGTCCCTCCTTACAGGCAGCCACCATTTCAGGGCCGCCCATGGCAGGGCAACTAACTACATCACAGCACTTTTGGCCAGGAATACGGACAGACAGCGCCACACACCGATTACATCACGATTGTTCTAAACACCCTTGTGAAACCTATGTGGTATATGACCCTCTGCTCACCCTTCTCCTCCATAGGGCACTTCCGCTGGGGCAGGTGATGAGATGGCGTCATCCTCCAGTATACAGACCCCTGGTGGACCTGTCAACAATGGAAGACAGACACATCATTATCACCTACAGACTTGATAGTGCCACAATCCATGAACTGTGTGCCTAGTTGGAGCCAGACCTGATGTCAGCTATCCACCATCCCACAGGAATCCCCCCACTAGTGCAGGTCCTGTCAGTACTCCATTTCCTGGCCAGTGGGTCCTTTCAAACAACAGTGGCCATGGCATCAGTGATATCACAGCCAATGTTCTCTAACATGTTGTCCAGAGTGTTGTCAGCCCTGCTGAAACACATGCGCAGCCACATCGTTTTCCCTCAGGTGGAGGATTTGACCACAGTGAAAGGTGACTTCTATGCCCTGGGACATATCCCCAACATAATTGGTGCCATTGATGGTACACATGTGGCATTTTTCCCCCCCGCAGGAATGTACAGGTGTACAGAACCCGCAAAAGCTACCATTCTATGAATGGCAGACCAGTACATCTCCCATGTGAATGCCAAGTATCCTGGCTCAGTGCATGACGCTTACATTTTGAGGAATGGCAGCATCCCTTATGTGATGGGGCAACTCCAGAGGAACCCTGTGTGGCAATAGGTGAGCCAAGGTCCCAACACAGTTGACATAGGTGTCTGGGTATGGCAGAGTCCCTAAGGGTTGGAGGATGTCTAAACAGTTGTCCCTCAATATTTGCAGGTGACTCTGGTTACCCCAACCTTTCATGGCTACTGACCCCAGTGAGGAATCCCAGGACAAGGGCAGAGGAACGCTACAATGAGGCACATGGGGAACTAGGAGGATAATAGACCACACCTCTGGCCTCCTGAAGGCCAGATTCCAGTGCCTCCATCTGACAGGAGGCTCCCTATAGTACTCACCCAAGAAGGTGTGCCAGATCATCGTGGCATGCTGTATGTTGCACAACCTGGCTTTGCAACACCAGTTGCCTTTTCTGCAGGAGGATGGGCCTGATGTTGGTCTTGTGGCAGCTGTGGAGCCTGTGGACAGTGAAGAAGAGGAGGCAGAAGAAGAAAATATAGACAACTGAAACAACATCATCATGCAATACTTCCAGTGAGACACAGATAAGAGGCTGGCACTGCTCCTCTCATATCATACTACTGTTGGACATTGCCTGAATCTGCCTTTTTACCTCTGTGTATGGACCCTGACACGTAACTTTGGCTTTCCTTTTCACAGATCTGGGTCACACTTTCTGCCTTCTGCTATGTTTACTGATGCCCAACAACTGTCGAACATTGGTATGTGAACATGAACATTGACATTGTTATATTTCTGAGAGGTTGCAATTACACATTTGCGAAAGTACAGACTGACTCCAGATTGATTTGTGATTTAAGGGTGTTTATTTCTGTGCTAATAAGTGGAGGGGGCTGTGCATTGGGCTGGGTTGATGGTGGAGGAATGTCCATGGTAGAGTCCAGTCTCTTGGTATAACAGGTGCATTGTCCAAAGGGGCATAGGAAGTGGAGTAATAGCAGTTCAAAGTTGTCAGTGTGACAAAGTGGGACAAAAGGGTGACAATCCGGAGAGTGTTATTTCCTGGCGGGGGTCTTGGCAATGTTCTCTGTTTTGTTCCTGGATCTCAGGGACCGTTTGGGGGATGGTTCTCCATCTGCAGGGGGTGGGGTGCTGGTGGCCTGTTGGTCCTGTGTCGGGACCTCGTGTTTACTAGCGCAGGCGGAGGTGGAGGGCAGTTCATCGTTCAGGCTAGTGTCAGGGGCCCGTTTGTGTACCACTGTGTTCCTCATGGTGTTGGCCATGTCTGCCAGCACCTTCTGCAATGGTGACCAGGGTGGTGTTGATGGACTTCAAGTCCTCCCTGATACCCAGGTAGTGTTTCTCCTGCAGCCGCTGGGTCTCTTGAAACTTGGCCAGTAACGTGCCCATGGTCTCCTGGGAATGATGGTATGCTTCCATGATGTTGGAGAGTGCCTCGTGGAGACTGGGTTCCCTGGGCCTGTCCTCCCCCTGTCGCACAGCAGTCCTCCCAGTTTCCCTGTTATCCTGTGCCTCTGTCCCCTGAACCGTGTGCCCACTGCCACAGACCCCAGGTCCCTGATTGTCTTGGGTTGGTGGGTTTGCCTGGGGTACCTGTGGTGGTGGACATACTGCTGATTGACGTGTCCTGGGGACAGAGGGATGGGCCCGCTGGGTGGGTGCTGTGATGGTGTTTCCTGAGGGGGAGGTTTAGTGGTGGTTTGTGACTGTGGCAGGGGAACCGACTGTCCAGAGGTCCCTGATGGCCGGGTTGGTCATCTTCATCCAGGCGTGCAGAGCTGCTGTCATCACTGTGGGCCTCTTCTGTGGGGGGACTGGATATGTCTGGCACCTCCTGTCCGGTGACGTTGGGTATGTGTCCTGTTGGGTGTAAATGCATAGTTATTGTAACTGTCTGTGCCATCTTGTGCAATGGGTGAGTTACCCTCTACTCCTGTGCTTGCATTATTGTGTTTGCCCTTGTGTGATTTGTGATTTTGGGGTCTGGGTAGGAATCTGTACTGGACATGCTTTGGTGATGGGGGTCCATGTATAGGTGTTGCATGCAGGGCTTGGTATTGGGATGGGTGGGTTGTGATGGTGGGCCATATGTGAGGTGTTGGAGTGATGGGGGTGAGGGTGAGGGTGGGGGTTTGTGATGGCATGCATGTGGGGGGGGGGATGTAGTAGTAAAGTTTGACTTACCAGAGTCCAGTCCTCCTGCTACTCCTGCGAGGTCCTCAGGATGCATAATTGCCAATACTTGCTCCTCCCATGTTGTTAGGTGTGGGGGAGGAGGTGGGGGTCCACCGCCAGTCCTCTGTACTGCTACCTGGTGTCTTGATACCACGGAACGCACCTTCCCCCGTAGGTCGTTACACCTGTTCCTGATGTCATCCCGTGTTCTGGGGTGCTCTCCCACTGCGTTGACCCTGTCGACAATTCTCCGCCATAGCTCCATCTTCCTAGCAATGGAGGTCTAATGCACCTATGATCCAAAAAGCTGTGGCTCGACCCTGATGCTATCCTCCACCATGACCCTGAGTTCTTCCTCAGAAAACCTGGGGTGTCTTTGAGGTGCCATAATGTGGCGTGGGTGATGTGTGAGGTGCTGTTTGTTGTGCTGTTTGATGTGTTGTGTTGGTGTTTGTTCTTTGAGGTGCGTGGATGTTGTATGAGTGATGGTGTTGTGTGCCTGTGGATGCTGGTGTTGTGCTTCCTATTCTCTCTCTCTGTGCGTCTTCAAAACAATTCCATTGGAAGGGGTTGTGGGTAATGTGGGTTTGCGTTTTATAGTGGTGTGGGTGTGTGGGTGTGGTGTGTGTATGTGTATCAGGTGTGTGTATTTGGGATTGTCCAATGTGGTTGTGTTTTGTAAATGTGTGTGTATTTTGAGCGCGGCGGTGTGTAACGCCAATGGATTACCGTGTTGAAAGACCGCCTCATTGATTCATGGGTCGTGATAGTGTGGGCGTATTCCTGTTGGCGTGACTGTGTACGTTTTGGTATCGCCAGTTTGTAACTGACCTTTGGTGTGGCGGACTTGGGTGGGTGTCTCTATTGTGGCAGATTACGAGATGTGGGTCGTAATACCTGTAGCGGATTTCCACCACGGCCATGGTATGTTGGCGGCCTTCAGTATGGCGGTAAGCGGGATTTACCACCAGGGTTGTAATGAGGGCCAATATATACACTAGACACCAAAATAAGGTAAGTAATTAGACATAGGATAGTGCAAACAATAGGAAATGCTATAGAGTGCAATGAGGAAAAATAGGTCTAGGGGAAACACAAACCATATACTAAGAAAGTGGAATGCGAATCACGAATACAGTAGACCATATTGGCAACATGGATGTCTGTCATATGCTGTGGTCCTATGATTTCATCCTTCATATGTGAAATTGAAAAGATGTTTTTTTAAAACTGTATGTGATGTTTGCTGTACAATCATACACATCGCATGTGATGTTGGATCAGAAATGGTCAGATTTGTCTTTGTGACATGATCCTTGATGTAATACTCACATTCCTAAAGAACACGTGATGCAGAAATAAGTAACCAGAGCAGGATTGAATGATAAGGTGAGGCGTTTAATTACATATTGTTACAATGTGTTTATAGTGACTTGTTGAAAAACGTTTTGAACTATCTGCTGTCTGTGATGCATTCCTGCAGCTGTGTTTGGATGTTCCCCTCATTTTCCCTGGCACCATCTGCCTCTTCCTGCTCCTCAGGCAGTTCTTGTTCATTTAGGGGGATGTTCCTCCTAATACAAATGTTTTGCAGGATGGGACAATTCAATATTATCTTGCAGACCATTTCTGGAGAATATAGGAGGCTGCCTCCGGTGATGTCCATTCAACAATGGTGCATGTCCTTCGATGTGCCTCATTATAGGCACACTCTGCTGCTGTACTTAGGATGGGGAATGGGGTCATGATTCATGGCTGGATCCCATAACCCTGATCAGCTGGAAAAAAAAATAGGTGTACTTATTTTGTTGTTGCTTGCACCATGAACGTCATGTAGCATGGTGGTTGATATTTTGTGTCATCTGTGACTAATATGTGTTTGTGGCATTGTGTGAGATCCTGGACTTCTGTGAGGTTCTTTCTGCATTTTGTTGTTTGACATGACAACCTGTGTTTGGCTGATTGACCTGATATCTATGGTTTAGGTTCCAAACTGTAGTTCAGTATGCATGTACCATGCGTTGTGTAGTGAGCAACATGTTTTAGTGAGCTTTCACTGGAGGGGAAATTATACTTCCATACACACAATAGATTCCAATGTGGTGGTAACATGGTTGCACTACATGGCCTGGACATCCCATCCAATTAGACATATGTCATTGCAGATGAAATCCAGAAGTGAGGCCCTTTGATTAGGCTTGATGACAATGTCCAACATATCTCCCTAAGTTGGCAGCACGGAGGTGTTCAGTATTGACAATGCACAATTGTCCCATGTGTAACTTGGTTCTGTACAGTCTTTTGTGGTTCATTTTGTGGTTCCCTCTGCCAGTGGCTCATGTGCAACTGTGCACCTACACTACCAAACTTGCTCCAGGTAACCTGGCTAACTGGCTTGTGGAGGTGGATGTGTCTGTGCAGAAAGGGCCATCTCCCTGTACCTCTGTTATTTTGTTGGACAATTGGCTCCTTTAGTGTGTGCAGCAGTGTGCAGTTTGCATTAGTGTCACATCAATATGTTTTTTATAGCACAGTCCACTTCCATATTGCTACTTGGCAGCGTCACCCCAGGAGTGATGTGTGATGTTGGGACTGCCTCAGTATTTCCATGTCACCTACATGTGAGTCAGCATCATCATGCTTTGTGTCTCATGATGGTTGACCTTCAGCAACACACATTGCACACCCCTTCCACAGTACTTATTGCTTGGGAGGGTGTGGGATTGACTATGTGTCGCCTAATGTAATATTTTATGGTCCATCTTCCAATTTGTACTTCCAGGGCAGGCAATGTCTTCTTTGACATGAGTCCCTTGCAGCTCTAGAGTGGCATCTATTGTTATTGGCAGCCGTCATTTGTCCATAGGTGTTTATCCCATTGTGTCAGGGTGTCCAATTTAACTACCTGTGTCACACCTCAGTGTCTTCCTGCCCACGTGTCAATGTAGTAGTGTACGTTTTGTGTGTCCTACAGGGTTGTTATGCTGTGTGTATATTGCTAGGTTTATTGACCAACCGACAAGAAGGCCATTGCCGTATTGTCCGCCCTGGAAGTGCAGATTGATGGTGCTGTGGCGGAATATGAATGAATCATGTACACTCCCAGGATACTAGCCAAGATGTTTGTGAACAATCCCTGGTGGACAGCTATGGCCTTCACATTGATCGAGTGGGTGTGCTTTCTGTTCCTGAATAGGTGCTCTGTTGCTGCAGGTGGGACGATCAGGACATGGGTGCAGTCAACAGCACCGAGCACATGCTGGAAGCCATGGATTTGATAGAAGCCCTGTTTTATCTCCTGCTGCTTCAGCTGGGTGTTGGGGAATCTAATGTGGCAGGGTGTGAGGGAGATTATGGCATCTAACACGTTGGGCAGGAAGGCCGAGAATGAGGGCTGTGATACCCCTGCAACCAGGGCACCTGTTGTCTTGAAGGAGCCTGTTAGAAATGGGGTCTTTGGTACAAGCAAGGACCCACACTATAGTCAGGGTAAAGGAGAATCACCCTCAGTTAACCCCCGCTCATCACCCTGGTAGCTTAGCACAAGCATGCAGGCTTAACTTCAGAGTCTAGGTGTAAAGTATTTGTAACAACACACACAGTAACTCAGTGAAAACACTACAAAGTGACACGACACAGGTCTAGAAAAATAGGTAATATTTATCTAAACAAAACAAAACCAAAACGACAAAAATCCACCATACACAAGTCAAGTTGTCAATTAAAAAGCAAAAAGAGTCTTAAATCCTTAGAAAACAGTGCTAATGTGAAAAAGTATATGGGTTGCATCAAAATAACACCGCACGGGCGAGTGTGCATCAGAAAAGGCCAGTGATGGATCGATTTCTCACTCGCAAGTGAGACCGTGCATCGTTCCTCCTCCGGTCGGGTCAGCGTGTGTGGTTTTTCCTCTCCACAGGAGAGAGATGCATTGATCTGGACAGGCACCCTCGGGTCCAGGCAGGCTTTTGCATTATTTTTCCACCCCTAGTGATATTGCGTCGAAAATCCGGTCATACAGTATCACAAAAGCGCACTGCATGGGGTTTGTGTCGTTATCAGCCTCTGTTAGCGGGTGTTGCGCATCGTTTCTCCAACTACGTTGCATCGGTCTTCCAACCTCGATGTAGGTGGAGTGTAGATTTCAGCCACGAAGCCAGCGGCGTGTCATTTCTCAACCACGTCTTGGAAGGTGCGTCACAAATTTCCCCGCACAGCAGTCTGTGCGTTGATTTTCAGTCTTTGGCTGCCAGCTTCAACTTTCAAGGGCCCAGGAACTGGATAGGGCAACACTTGGCAGGGCAGGAGTCTGTTTTTGAGCAATGATATTGCTTGTGTGTGTTTTACTTGCATAGTGGTGTGTTTGCCCCATTTTGATGCCTGCCCTGACCCAGGCATTAAAATTTGACGCAAATCGGGCTTTGTTCCATTTTCCGACTCCGCATCCCACCCATGCTTCATTTTTGTCCGGGTGGATAAATGTGGTGCGCAGGTGTTTGAGTCATTTTTTGGACCGGAATGCCTACCTTGCATCTCATTAACACAAGGCAGTTTCACGCATCCCAAAAATGACGGGTCTAGCATCAAAATGTAAATATGGAGTTTGCACCAGATTTGCATGAAAAAAAATTACGCTAATCTGGCATAAACAGAGTATAAATATGGGCCTTTGACTCCAGGCTGGCACTCCTTCAGGGTGGCCTTCTGGTCGTACCAGCACTTCATCACCTCTTGACTGGCCTCGAGGTTGCTCTTGGCCTTTTTCCAGAAATGTTGCATCTGGTTGTGGAGGGCCAGCATGTAGCTGACCACACCCTGAGGGGGTGCCTTTCTCTTGCTCCTCTTTCACATAGTGATTTCAGAAATGGCAAATCCGTCGTGTTCACAATCCGGTTCTCTGGAGTTTCTCCTACAATCCTTGGCAAAGGAGGTGAGGCAAGGTTTCTCGGTCTCTCAATCTAACCAGAAAGGAATTCAGGAAGTTTGCGAAGGACTAACAAACAAGATAGACTTGGTAGCTCAAATAATTCAGGTCTTGGAAATTCAAGTGGAACAACTAAAGGGAGTGTCGGAGAAGAACAGTTGTGATATAGTTGACCTAAAGGCTAAGAACAAATCCAATGCAGAGAAGCTAGAGTCACTGGAGAATAGTGCCAGGAGAAATAATATCAAGCTAATGAATGTCCCGGAAGGGAAAGAAGGCAATGATATAAAAACTTGGTTAGTAGAGCTCTTGATGCAGAGTGGCGTGTGGGATGGTTCAAAGTCAATATTAAAGGACGATATACAATGGGTACATAGAGACCCCTTTCGGAAAAACTGCCAATAGGGTAAACCCCAGGAGGATCTTGGTGAATTTTCTCACATATACAGTTAAGGAAAAGATTTTGTCTAAGGCTTTAAAAATGAGAACATTGAAGGTGAATGACTGTTCTTTTGAAATTAGATCTGATGTTTCGCGCATTACTTCGAACAGGCAATAGGAACTAGGTAAAAGGATGGAGGACTTTAGGAAGCTAGGTGCAACCGTTCAATTGAAGTTTCCTGCAACTTTTAGGGTAATGAGGAACAACAAAATGTACAATTTAAGAGATGTGCAGGAAGCCAATACCCTTTTGAATGAATTCAGGGGAGTTTAGAACTACGGGGGGAGGTTTTGTTGGTGGTTCATTTTGTACATAGAAGGCTTTTCCTTTTTTTTTGGGGCTTAAGTTAGAATATAATAGCGCTGAATGGCTTAATAGTCAGTAGAGATGGGGGGGTTCTCCAGGGTGAGGGAAAGGGTGTAGGGGTAGAAGATGGGGAGGGGGTAAATTGGGGGGAGGGATAGATGGTTGGGGAAGAATATGTGTGCCTCATTGCGAGAAAGCCCGACAGCTAGTTTTTTTGGTTTGGTGGATCCGTAAAGTGAATGTAGCTAAAGGGAATGGCTGAATTTTTTTTTTATTACTTTCCTGGAATGTGAATGGGCTGCAGGCAAAGCCCAGGAAGAATTTTATTCTTCAATATATTAGGGATTCTCCAGCCCAGATCATAATGCTGCAAGAGTCTCATCTTGCGATTTCAGAGGCACAGGATATTTTTGGAATTCAGAAATGGGTGAAACATATGGTTTGTTCGAAACAACACTTCTCATGTATAGAGAGTAATGATCCTGGTTAAAAAGGGGTTAGATGCGGCTATGTTACATCATAAGGCAGACTCGAAAGGTAGATGGGCTATAGCTGATGTTAGATGTAGTGGGAATAACTATACACTTGTTAGCCACTATGGTCCCAATTTAGATGATATAGGGCCATTACAGGATTTATGTCGTGAATTGTTAGAAACTCAATATACAATTATAATGTCAGGGGATTTTAATGTTGTCCTAATTGAAGCATTGGATAAATCCACTGGAAGCAGATCAATAGGTCATTTAAAATCGTGAGCGTATATCAAAACAATTATGAAACAATTTGCGTTGGTGGACGTTTGGAGGGAAATTCATGGTCAATCTCGGGCTTATACCTATCATAATAAGAAATATAAACATCACGCCAGGATAGATTATTTTTTGATAAGTAGGTCTATTAGGCAGTCGGTGGTAGGTACTGGCCATATTCCCGTACACCTCTCTGATCATGCTGCGGTAACTTTGACCTTGGTATGTCAAGTGGAACGTTACCCACGTAGGTGGATGCTGGATCGATCCCTTTTAAATGATCCCCAGATAGTGGTACATTTAGAACATGAATCAAAGCTCTTTTTTGAACTCAATAGGAATTCTGCAGCTCCTCAAGTGGTCTGGGATACTCATAAGGCTTACATGATAGGATTTCTGGTGAATATTTCTGCACAGAAAAATAAAGGCTATAATAAGGAAATACAAGATCTTGAAAAAGACATAGGGTGTTTAGAACAAAAGCTGGTAAAGTTACGGAAGGAAGGAAAGAATGAGGAACCTACACGGTTGGATATGTCATCTAAGCAGGCCTTGTTGGTAGCTATAATAGAAGCAAGAATAAGGGAAAGGTGGGAGGCAAGCAAGTTGGCGCATTTTGAATATGGTGAAGGCGCGGGTAAGCTATTGGCTTGGAAGGCTAAATCAGATTCTGTAAGAAATGAGATAGTAGGAATAAGGGGCCCGATTACGGGGACAGTATTAAGGGAGATTTCTGTGGTCCAAAACGCTTTTGTAAGTTTTTTGAGTCATTGTACACAGAAAGCCAGTTAGACTTATCAGAGGGTGGCTAACAAGAAGTAGAAGATTTACAGATGAGGAAATTGGATAATGAAGGGAAGGCGGTTTTGCAGGAGGAGTTTCTAGTTAGTGATTTAGTTCATTCCATTGCCAAAGGTAAAAAGGGGAAGGCAGCAGGGCCTGATGGTCTGCCGGTTGAATTCTATGTGAAAATTCAAGCTGTTATAGCACCAGTTTTAACCCAGCTTTTTAATTCTGTTTTTAATGGAGAGATTCCCCTCCCCAAGTCTTGGAATGAGGCTGTGATTACCCTGATTTTGAAGCCAGGGAAAGACCCTCTATCTTGCGAGTCATACAGGCCAATCTCTTTATTAAATAGTGATTATAAATTATTTTCAAGCATTCTGGACAATAGGTTAAGTTCGGTAATTGGGGGACTGATTCAGGGTGATCAAAAGGACTTTCTAATGGGGAGGTATATGTATGAGCTATCCCATGAATTGGTTGGGGCAATTGATTTAGCAATTGCATGCAAATTACCTCTGGCAGTCATAACATTGGATGCTACTAAAGCCTTTGATAGAGTAAATTGGAAATATTTACATCGTATTTTGGCTAATCTTAATTTTGGAGCAAAGTTTCGTGGGGCTTTGAAGATTATTTATAAGGCCCCACTAGCTAGGCTATTAGTGAATGGGAATTTAACTAAACCCTTTCCTATAACAAGGGGAACGAGGCAGGGATGCCAATTGTCCCCGTTATTATTTGATTTATTTATAGAACCTTTAGCCCTTATGATTAAGAAAGACCTGCGGATTAAGCCATTTAGTTATATGGGCTAGGAAAAGAAAATCTCTCTATATGCAGACAATATCATGATTTTTACTAGAGATTTGCCCTCTGCGTTAGAAAGATTAGAGGTTTTAACTAAAGATTTTGGCCAGATGTCAGGGTGTGCAGTAAATTTGGGAAAGACTGAAATAATGACTTGGACATAAATGAGAAGCACAGGTTGATCAAAAAGTAGATGAAATATTTGGGTATTAAGATATATAATAAACTAGAGGACATCCCTGTAGTAAATTTGAAGAGTGTGTTTAAAGATATAAATACACTTTTGGTGAGTTGGTCTTATTTACCTATGACATTATATGGGAGGGGAAATTTTGTTAAAATGTCAATTCTCCCTAAGCTCACTTTTCTTTTCAATAGGATTCCATTACATTTTCAGAAGGAAGAGATACATAAAATTCAGGCTAGAATTGATAGTTTCATTTGGTCTTCTAAGGGGGTCAGGATTGCAAAAAAAATGCTTTGAAGGAAATATGATAAAGGAGGATTTGGGCTTTCTGATCTCCAATTATATGTTTGGGCGTTTCAGTTAAAAAATGCAAAAGATTTGTTATCAGTAAACACGACAAATCATTATAGGAGAGCTCTGTTAAAATGTGAGAGGCAGGAAGGGCAGAAACTCACCCAAAAGTTTACAAACAAGTTCGGCTGAAAACATTACAAGCGGCTGCCTTATTTTCGAAGCAGATAAGAAGCACCACAAATCTATCTTATTATAGTCTTTACGCCCCAATATGGGGCTCTCCAGGTACTCCAGCATGCCTTAAGGACGTCTTATCACGATCACCACAGGAAGCAGGTATTGAGGAGTTGGGACAGTTACTTCAGGGGGGGAAACTGAGATCTTGGGAGGAATTAGAGATAGAAACACAAAATTCAGTATCCAAGTTTAAATATTATCAGTTGCAAAGCTGGGTTAGGTCCTTGCAAGAAAAAGGAACAGATATAAATGAATTAGAGGAGGTATTGGTTAAGGGTTTGTCCGGTAAAAAGGAAATAGCAACCTATTTTAGATTGCTTTTGGAAAGCATAGATAGGGATCTTAATTACCCAGGCTTCCTATGGGATGATTTGGTTCATAGCGATGAAATTATAAGGTTATGGCGAACGTCTTGGTAACTTTTATACCAGGTGGTAAAACCGGCCTTTTTGAGGAAGAACCATCTTTTTGTATTACATAGGGCCTATTATACCCCACAGAAAATAGCTAAGTTTAGTTCTAAGGAGGGCATTGCTTGTAGGAAATGTGGCTTACTTAAGGCGAATGATATTCACATGGTTGTGTCCTGTCCTCATATCATAGGCTTTTGGTCAGAGGTGTTTGAAATCTTATGTAAAATATTTCAGACTCAATTCATTTGTTCTGCAGCACTAATTTTATTTGGTTGGTCCCCAGACTTACATTATCTGTCTAGTTATAAAAGGAAGCTTTTGTTTTATTTGATTTTGTTGGGCAGCGGGAGATATGTAAAAACTGGGACATCTGATACATCACCTATGTTATCTGCGTGGTTGAATGCAATTTCATATATATGCAGGTTAGATTTGAACCGGGCCAGGGCTAACTTGCAAAAAATATGGGAACCTTGGGCAAAGTGGGTGGATCAGGGTACCTATGTTTCCGTAAGTATCCGATGATTATTGAAGAGCAGAAGGAGTTACATTCCGGGAAGCTGTCCTGGGGGTAGCCTTACTCCTTTTTCTGACGTGACTTTCTACTCTGAGAGCTGGACTCATTCAGAAGTTCTGGATTCGGGGTGTGGCTTAAATCAGTTTGGAAGTGAATAAGGTAAATGAGGACACAAAAAAGAAAAAAAAAAGTGGCCACAACTAAACACACACACCTGACACTCATACACACACCACACCCACCCACCCATAGCTCTATAAAACACACACCCACATCACACACTACCATTCACGAACACCAATAAGCGTCACAAGACTAACACAAAGACCACTGAGACAACTACACACACGCACACCACGAACACCCATACATCTGTCTCGCACCCCACATTCCACACCCCACCACATCACTCAACACCATTTGCACAACACACACTATGCAACAGCCATGCCTCCACAAAGGTCATGGTTGAGGAAATAATCAGGGTAGAGCCACAGCTGTTTGGAGCACAGGTACAGCAAATATTCATTGCCATGAAGATGGAGCTTTGGCAGACAATCGTGGACAAGATAAACACCATGGGACAGCATCCAAGAACAAGGGACGACATCAGGAAGAGGTAGAACGACCTACGGGGGAAGGTACGTTCCGTGGCAGCAAGGCACCAGCTCGCCATCCAGAGGACTGATGGAGGACTCCCACCTCCTCCCCCACAGCTCACAGCATGGGAGGAGCAAGTCTTGGCAATACTGCATCCTGAGGGACTCACTGGAGTAGCCGGAGCACTGGACACTGGTGAGTCAATATTTGCTATTTATCACCCCCCATATCTGCATGCCATCTCACCCCCTCACCCTCACTCCCATCACTCCACTCCATCCCACACACTGCAACTACACATATGACTAACCCCAATGATAAGCCTTGCATGCCATACCAATGCATGGACAGCCCTCCCAGCCCTGCATGGACTCCCATCACAAAAGCATGCACAGCATGGAAAACCAACAAGCACACAATCCATCACCATACACAAACAAAGGTGGCAAGCAACAGCAACAATAGAGGGAAGCAAGGGTTGTACAATATGTCACAGACATGAAGTATAATTGATCACTTACATCCCCACAGGTGCCCCAGCCAATCTCACTGGCAAGGAGGTGCCACAACTAACCAGTCCACCAACAGAAGACACCCCCCAGTGATGACAGTAACTCTGGACTTCAGGAGCTGGATAAACTACCAGGCCCATCAGGTTCCACTGGTCAGTCGGCCACCCCCCCTACTCACAGTCTACCACAGAGCCTCCCCCATCAGTATCCAACAGCACCCACCCAGCGTCCCCACACCTCTGTCCCAAGGACACGTCAATCAGCGGTGTGGCCACCTATACAGGGGCCCCAGTCCACACCTCACACCCAAGACAATCAGGGACCTTGGGTCAGTGGCAGTGGGCATATCGTTCAGAGAACAGAGGCTCAGGGGATCAGGGAGACTGGGAGGACAGCTGTGGGCCGGGGGAGGACAGGCCAGGGAACAAACTCTCCAGGAGGCACTCACCAATGTCCTGGGGGCTTACCAACAATCCCAGGTCATAATGGGCCAGATCCTAATCAACATGCAGGAGAACAAGCAGCTGCAGGAGGTACATCATTACGAGATCAGGGAGGATTTGCAGGCCCTTAACACCACCCTGGTCTCCACAGCAGGGGTGCTGGCAGATATGGCCAACATCATGAGGCATTGGACAGCACACCAGCGGGCCCCTACCACTAGCCAGCCCACCACTTCCGCTGCAGTTAGTGGGCAGAATGCCCTGCCACAGGACCCACAGGCCACCAGCACACCTCCTCCTGCAGAAGGTGAACCACCCCGCAAACGTTCCCTGTGACCCAGACAAAAACCAGAGACACTTGCCAAGACCAAGACCACCGCAAGGAAATGAGACCCTTTCGAATGTCCTCCTTGTGTCCCACATTGTCACCTTGTCCACTTTGAACTGTCTTTGCTCACCTTCCTATGGCCCCTTGGACACTGGACCTGTGCTGCAAACAGACTGGAACAATACCCTTGACTAACCTCTACCATCATCCCATTCCATTGCACTTTTCCATCAATTATTTACACCCTTGGACACAACCTAAGTGAAAGAGTTTTATGTGATGAAAATGTGCATATTTGGAAACATTCACATCATGTGTAAATGATCTGAACACTGTGATAGCATACATTTTATCACCTGCATCTGTCTCTAGTCATCACATCAGTGCACTGTTGTCATATCAACAACATCTGAAAAATGAGAAGCCATAAGGGGAAGTAAGTAGAGGTGCAAAGGAAGTGAATGCCATCCTGCTACAGCCACACAGAAAACATCATTAATCAGAGGAATTGTCAGTTCCACTGTCTCCCCTGTGTGTCATTGGAAGTATTGATGTATAACTGATGTTCTGTTGTCCATATCCTCATCCTCACTGTCCTCAGGGACCACTGCTGCCACGGGGGCATTTCCAGTCTCCTCCTCCTGCAGATAAGGCACATGTCGTCTGAGGGCCAGGTTATGCAACATGCAGCATGCTACTACTATCTGGCAGACCTTCTCGGGTGAGTAGCACACCAGTTAGATGGAGGTATCTGAACCTGCCCTTCAGGAGGCCGAAGGTCCTCTCAATAAATCTCTGGTTTGCCCATGTACATTATTATAACGATTCTCAGACCCTGTCCTGGCAGTCCTCACGGGGGTCAGGAGCCACAATGGGTTTGAATAGCCAGAGTTACCTGCAAATATTGAGGGACAAAGTTAGCCTTACACAATGGTATGGGGTCAACACCAGAAGGCATACAGTGACATACATTGGGTGGGGACTTAGCCTCACCAATTAGCCACACCCTGTGCATCTGTAGTTATGCCATCACATGTGGAATGCTGCTATTCCTCAGGACAAAGGTGTCATGCACCGATCCATGATACTTGGCAGTGATGTGGGAGATGTACTGGTCAGCCAGGCACACCATTTGCACATTGAGTGAGTGGAAAATCTTCTGTTTCCTGAAAACCTGTTCATTCTGGTGGGCGGGGACAAACGCAACTTGTGTACCGTCAGTCACCCCAATATTGTTGGGTATATGTCTCATTGCATAGAATCCTGCCTTCACAGTGTCCAAATCTTCCACCTGGGGGAAAACAATGTAGCTGCACCTTTGTTTCACCAGGACAGACAAAACCCTTGCCAGCACGATTGAGAACATTGGCTTTGACATTCCTGCTGCCAAACACACTGTCACTTGGGATGAACCAGTTGTTAGGAAATGGAGCACTAATAGAACCTGCAATAGAGAGAGGATCCTAGTGGGATGACAGATAGCTGATATCATATCAGGCTCCATTTGAGCACATAGCTCTGTGATTTTGGCCCTTGTCAAGTCTATAGGTGAGTAGTACATGCCTCTCCTACAGTGTAGCCAAGTCCACAAGGGGTCTGTACACGGGAGCTTGTCTCGTCCTCCGATTCCTCCGCAGTGGTAGGTTTCTAAGGGATACAAGAGTGAGTAGGCTGTCACAATTTAAACAATGGATCCACCACCTCAGTGTAAATAGAGCAGGAACGTGATGGGACATTGGGAATGGCAATGTATGTGCAAAAAATGAAAATTCTTGATTATCTGAATATTATGCAACACCATAAAAAATCGACCGTCTGTCCTGTATGTAGGGACAGGTGGAAGTGAGGTAACTCCGCCGGCATTGGGCATCATGGCAGAAGGTGGTCTTGCACTACCGTGCGGTCTTCCGGGCCCAGCGTCTTAGGTCCTCCCACCTCTTCCTACAGTGGGTGCTCCATCTGCTGTAGACCCCCAGGGTCCGCACGTCCTTGGTGATGGCACACCACAATCCCTTCTTCTGATGGGCGCTGACCTGCAGAGGAAACACAGATACAAGGACACCATTACACATACAATCCAGCCCGTCACACATATGGCCCACAAATCCCCTTCCATCCCCATTGGTGTACACATTGCTCAGCGCCCACCTTGTACACTACCACCAGAAATACGACTCCTTGAAATGACACGATGGTGGGGTGCCCATCGGAACCAGACCCCCCTGATGGCCTGCATACTGGCGGTGCCCTACCCAGAGCTGGATGGGCGCTTGAGGGCATCACAGCAGCCACAAGGGGGTGAGTACAGTGTGCGTTACAACTATGATAGGTGGCATGGGATCCTGGTGATGGGTGTCAGTTAGTGGGTGCCCCTTAATGCCAGCTCAGAGATAGCAGCTTGATCCAGCTCGAGGGTAATGGGTGTATTGCTAAGTCTGGTAAAATAGCTAGGTTGCATACCATGTCAAACACGGCGTAGGGGGTCCCAGGAGGGGTGCAATTGGTGGTGTTTGGCTCTCATCTTGCTGTGGTACCTAGCCAACGCAACGCCTGTGTGATGCATGGGGCATAATCCTGATCCCTGTGTGTGACGGTAATGTGTGTGTCATATGTCGTGTTGGTGCTGTAATTGATCCAGTGCACCCTTTCTCTCTACTCCCCCTTTTTCTTCTGTCATCCTGTCCATGTGTGCATTTGCATCATCTGGCGAAGGACCAGGGGCACCGGTGACAGAAGGAGTTGCATCCCACGGGCCCACCGACGCGAGGGGACCAGTGGGACGGAGGGCGAGGGTGGCACCACTGGCTCTGATTCCTCCTCTGATGCAAGCTCCCTGCTGGTGGTAGACACCTCTGGGACCACCACAGCTCCAGGTGCAGCCGACATCCCCATACCACCAACGCCTTCCCAGCAGCCCCTCACTGAGTTGCCCGAGGCCGTTCACCCAGGAGGGTGAGCATCTCCTTCACCCCAGGCACCTCTGGCCCTGCTCGAGTGAGCCCTGCTACCCTCAGTGAGGAGGCTATTGACCTCCTGAGGACCATCTCTGTAGGGCAGTCAACCATTGTGAATGTCATCCAGGGGCTGGCATCCCAGATTCAGCAATGCAGATGCATTCCTGGAGGGCATTCACTGTGTATTGGTAGCCCAACAGAGATCGATCCAGGCTCTGGCCTCCTCTCTGAGGGCAGCCATTGTCCCTGTTCCTACCTTCCCCCCTCCAACTATCACTTCCCAGTCCCAATCTCCTCAACGCTAACCCATCCCATGCACACATACAGACAAGCATGCATACAAACCATATCACAAGACTGGCACAGACAAACACAGGAAGCACACTTCAGGCCACTAGCACTCACACAAACAACAGGCAGTTGCACACACAACAACATCCACTGCCTTTAATGTCTCCCCCTCCTCCTCCTCCTCCTCCCTCACTGTCACATCCGCATTCAAACTTGCATGCACTGCATCAATAGCCACCACCACCATCACCACACCAAGCAGCACACATACCTCACTTGCAGATACCTCCACAACATCCATCCATGCTTCCCCTCTGTCCTCTCCCACACTGTCTGCCCCCCACCTTCTAAGAGACACAAATGCATGCACACAGACACCCAACAGCCATCCACCTCACATCAGCACACTGCTCATGCACCTGCACCCAAGTCCAGCAGATGTTCACCTCCGACAACCACTCCCTCAACCTCCACTCCCATCCCTCCTCCCTCATCCTCCCCCACCGTCCCTAATAAGCTTTTCATTGCCCAACTTGACCTCTTCTCTCTCCCTCCACCCCCCATCCTGCCTGAAAGAGCAGGGTCCCAACGACCCAGCCCAGCACCTCAGCCAAACAGTCCATGGGGACAGTGGAGGCACCTCCTAGTTGTGGAGGCAAGAGAGGGAAGGATACCTCCGACACCCAAGAGAGGAAAGGATCCCATTCCACCACCCAGGAAAGGGAAGGACCCTACTCCACCAGCCAGGAAAGGGAAAGATCCCACTCCACCTACCAGGAAACAGAAGGATCCCACTCCACCAGCCGGGAAAGGTAAGGATCCCACTCCACCAACTAAGAGGGGCAAGAGCCCCCCCAACAGCAGTGGTCAAGGTGCCCTCACCTCAAGCTGGGACACAGCAGCCCTCACCTCAGGCTGGGACACAGCAGACCTCGCCTCAAGTTGGGACACAGCAGCCCTCACCTCAGGCTGGGACACAGCAGCCCTCACCTCAGGCTGGGACACAGCAGCCCTCACATTAAGTTGGGACACACCAGCCCTCACCTCTAGCAGAGGGCATGTAGGCCACCCCCAGGGACTGTTTTACAAGGATCTCCCTCCAGAACCAGTGTGCATGTTCCCCACCTCAGAGACTGTAACCTTGCACTCCCCAGCATAGGAAAATTGGCATGGAGCCCCCTCCAGAACCAGTGGGCAAGTTCCTCATCTCAGAGACTGTGACCTTGCACTCCCCAGCATAGGGAAATGGGCATGGAGCCCCCTCCAGAACCAGTGGGCAAGTTCCCCACTTCAGCAGCGATGCCCCTCCTCCCCTCCCCCCTGAGGCGCCTGGCCATTCGCACCATGATGTCCCTGCACAGTGTAGTGCGGCTAACATTAGGGAAAGAGTTGGGGCTTGGACTGCAGCCATGTAAGCCTTTTGTACTTTGGACTGGCCATTGGCCCTTTCTGCACAGTGACTCATGTATATTTTGTCACATGGACAAAATGGAGGCTGTTTTCATCCAATTACACTTTCAGTTCTGGAATGCTGTACTCCTTGCATTAATCTGACGAGGGTCTGTGACATTGTTTTTCGTCTGCAGCTGGTTGGGTGTATGATGTGTGTGTGAATGGTGGGTGTTGTGCATGTGTGGGTCACTGTCCTTTTCCTCCCTCCCTCCCTTGTGTGCTGTGCAGCTGTACTCACTGTCGTCGTCTCCGACAGTGTTGGTGTTCCACGTGGAGCATGGAGTAGAAGAGCATTGGGAAGACTTGTAGTTCTGGGTCTATGTGGCCTTGATCTTCTTTGTGTCTCCAAGAGTGAGTCTTTCATCATCTGTGTTATGTTTCTGCCAGGCTTTTGATGGCATTGGTACCGCCCCAGAAATCGTGGCGATGTGCTATGTCATGATATGGTGGGCAGTACCTTGTTTTCCACCTGGCTGTTGATGGCTCCCGCCGTGGTCAGTGTTGTTTACACCCTGGCGGTTGGTGTGGTACGCTGGCTGTCTTTGAGAGTTATCACTGCATGGTCATAATTTGGCGGTAATTATCGCCAGCCTGTTGGCAGCAGCACCGCCACTTTATCACTCACTGCCAATGTCATGATGAGGGCCTATGTGTCCTAAGTTAAGCATTGTTGCTTGTTGTAGGAAAGTACCATCTTGCCTGGCATGTTACCCCCATGCTTACTTGTGTTTCAGTTTGTTTTTGCCTGTGTCACTGGGATCGTGCTAGCCAGGACCCCAGTGCTCATAGTTGTGGCCTATATGTGTTCCCTGTGTGGTGCCTAACTGTATCACTGAGGCTCTGCTAACCAGAACCTCAGTGTTTATGCTCTCTCTGCTTTAAAATTGTCACTGCAGGCCAGTGACCATTTTCACCAATTGTGATTGGCACACTGGAACATCCTTATAATTCCCTAGTATATGGTACCTAGGTACCCAGGGTATTGGGGTTTCAGGAGATCCCTATGGGCTGCAGCATTTCTTTTGCCACCCATAGGGAGCTCAGACCATTCTTACACAGGACTGCCACTGCAGCCTGAGTGAAATAACATCCACGTTAGTTCACAGCCATTTTACACTGCACTTAAGTAACTTATAAGTCACCTATATGTCTAACCCTCAAGTGGTGAAGGTTAGGTGCAAAGTTACTAAGTGTGAGGGCACCCTGACACTAGCCAAGGTGATCCCACATTGTTCAGGGCAATTTCTCCAGACTTTGTGAGTGCGGGGACACCATTACACGCGTGAACTACATATAGGTCAATACCTATCTGTAGCTTCACAATGGTAACTCTGAACATGGCCATGTAGCATGTCTAGGATCATGGATTAGTCCCCCCAAGCCAAATCTGGTATTGGGGTGCCAATCCCATGCATTCCCGGGGCTTCAGCATGGACCCCGGGGACTGCCAAACTAGCTCGCTGCGGTTTTCTCTGCAGCTACCTCTACTGCCAACCCTCAGATAGGTTTCTGCCCTCCTGTGGTCTGGGCAGCACAGTCACAGGAAGGCAGAACAAAGGATTTCCTCTGAGAGAGGGTGTCACACCCACCCTCTCCCTTTGGAAATTGGTGTTAAGGGCTGGGGAGGAGTAGCCTCCCCCAGCCTCTGGAAATGCTTTGAAGGGCACAGATGGTGCCCTCCTTGCATAAGCCAGTCTACACCGGTTCAGGGATCCCCCAGCCCCTGTTCTGGTGCGAAACTGGACAAAGGAAAGGGGAGTGACCACTCCCCTGTCCATCACCACCCCAGGGGTGGTGCCCAGAGCTCCCCCAGTGTGTCCCAGACCTCTGCCATCTTGCATGCAGAGGTGTGAGGGCACAATGGAGACCTCTGAGTGGCCAGTGCCAGCAGGTGATGTCTGAGACCCCTCCTGATAGGCTCTTACCTAGTTAGGTAGCCAATCCTCCTCTGAGGGCTATTTAGCATCTCTCCTGTGGGCATCTCACCAAATAACGAATGCAAGAGCTCACCAGAGTTCCTCTGCACTTCCCTCTTCAACGTCTGCCAAGGATCGACTGCTGACTGTTCCAGAACGCCTGCATAACCGCAACAAAGTAGCAAGAATACTACCAGCAACATTGTACCGCCTCATCCTGCCGGCTTTCTTGACTGTTTCCTGGTGGTGCATGCTCTAGGGCTGTCTGCCTTCACCCTGCACTGGAAGTCAAGAAGATATCTCCCGTGGGTCGACGGAATCTTCTCCCTGCTAACACAGGCACCAAACGTCTGCATCACTAGTCCTCTGGTTCCCCTCTCATCCTGACGAGCGTGGTCATGGAACACAGGAGCTAGGTCCAAGTGTCCCTGACAGTCAAGTGGACCTTCTGTCAAAATTTGGTGGAGGTAAGTCCAGACAGTAATCCTGTGTACTGCGTGAATTGCAGCTGCTCGGGCTTCTGTGCACTTTTGCAAGACTTCCTTTGTGCACAGCCTAGCCCAGGTCCCCAGCACTTCGCCCTGCATTGCCCAACTCGTTGAGTTGGACTCTGACGTCGTGGGACCCTCTTTTGTGACTCTGAGTCAACCATCGTCCTCAGATCTTCTAAGTGCCAGTTCAGGTATTTCTGTGGGTGCTGCCTGCTTCTGCGTGGGCTCTCTGTGTGGCTGAGTGCTCCCTCTGTCCCCTCCTCCAAGGGGCGATCTCCTGGTCCTTTCCTGGGCCCTGGCAGCACCCAAAATCCTCGACCGCGACTCTTGCAGCTAGCAAGGCTTGTTTGAGGTCTTTCTGCATGGAAACAACTCTGCATCCCCCAGCACGTAGTGGGACATCTTCTGACCAAAGGAGAAGTTCCTGGCACCTTCCGTTGTTGTAGAATCTTTGGCTTCTTCCTCCCAGAGGCACCCCTTTTGCACCTTCATCCGGGGTTTAGGGGGCTCCTTCCCCCCCCCCCGGACACTTGCGTGACTCTTGGACTTGGTCCCCTTCCTTTACAGGTCCTCAGGTCCAGAAATCCATCTTCAGTCTTTTGCAGTCAGTTGATGTCCTTGCGGAAGCCCCTATCTCGACTTTACTGTCTTTCTGGGGTAGTGGGGTAACTTTACTCCTACTTTTCAGGGTATTGGGGTGGGGTGTCTTGGACACCCTTAGTGTTTTCTTACACTCCCAGCGACCGCCTACACACTACACTAGACCTGGGGTCCATTCGTGGTTTGCATTCCACTTTTGGAGTATGTGATTTGTGTTGCCCCAAGGCCGATTTCTCCCTATTGCATTCTATTGTGATTCTACATTGTTTGCACTACTTTTTTAACTGTTACTTACCTGATTTTGGTTTGTGTGTGTATATTTTGTGCATATTACTTACCTCCTAAGGGAGTATATCCTCTGAGATACTTTTGGCATATTGTCACTAAAATAAAGTACCTTTATTTTTAGTAACTCTGAGTATTGTGTTTTCTTCTGAAATAGTGCTAAGTAATATAAGTGGTATTGTAGGAACTTTGCATGTCTCCTAGTTCAGCCTAAGCTGCTCTGCTATGGCTACCTCTATCAGCCTAAGCTGCTAGAACACCTCTAATCTACTAATATGGGATACCTGGACCTGGCACAAGGTGTAAGTACCACAAGTTACCCACTATAAGCCAGGACAGCCTCCTACAGTTACAAGTTACATTGAATTCGACAGTGGCACATTGTTGGATTTATTATATCTTTTAATTTGATAATAAACTTGCCATATTTAGCTCCTTCCTATATATCACTTAGTCTCTCAATGTTAGCCTGTTGAGCCCATTCACTACAAAGGGGAAAAACTAATTTGGCTATTTTTCCTTCACCAGGGCTTATAAAACATGCTTCATAAAGTCCCTGCTTTTAGTTACACTGACATATATGTAGAAATAAGGTAGCTTAGGACATTGGTAGTACTTTTAATTCCGAAGTCAAATTTGGGTTTAACTTTAACTTAAAAGGGGCCAGCAAGGCAGCTCTGCCTTTAAAATGACACTGGGCACCACAGCAGTGCACCTATGGGTGTACTACCTATGCGGAGGTCCCTAAACCTACATGTACTACCATATACTAGGGACTTATGGGTAGGTTTATACAGCCAATTATAATTAACCTAATTTGCATAATACATTTTACTCAAAGAACTGACTGTGGGTCTGGTTAGCAGTACCCAGGGCACAGTCAGTCAGTAACCACCAGTATCAGTCAAAAGGTTTGGGGCTGACCAGGGAAAAAAGGACTTTCCTACACTATTTGTGTAATTAAAAAAATTAGAGAAAACAAACAGAATGGAGTCCAAACCGGCCTCCATGAGCTGCCACTGCCACTGTGTCCCCGGCACTAATTTTACAATCTCTAAGGCCAGGGGTCACAAACGCAGTGGCAGGAGTAAGTCCATGAGCAGAATATACCCCTCTCTAATTTCTTAAATCGGATGCAGACAG
Source organism: Pleurodeles waltl (assembly GCF_031143425.1). Classification (NCBI taxonomy): domain Eukaryota; kingdom Metazoa; phylum Chordata; class Amphibia; order Caudata; family Salamandridae; genus Pleurodeles; species Pleurodeles waltl. The sequence goes on along the minus strand of NC_090445.1, from coordinate 293,807,735 downwards.
GAGTCTGCTTTTCTGACTCACATCTCCTTGTGGCAGGATGCAGGCCCAGCTGCCTTAGTCACGGCCAATACAGTGAGAGCTGACCCCAATGCCTTGCACTGGGTCACAATGACTGTGCCCCACCAGCAGACAGTATGCCTTTCCAATGTTGTGAAAAGGCCTAAGACTGGGCCTTGCCCCAACATCCTACTTTGTGGCCACGTAAAAAGACAATAATTGAGATGACCCCACCAGCCATTCAGCTGTGCATATTACCTGACTGAAAGTGAACACTGGTGGTTGGGGGTGTTCCCACAGTGTGCAAAATGTGCTCCATTGCACAACAGAAAACGGCTTCAATATTATGGTGGAAGCAAAACGGTAATTTAACTAATCAACAAAAATATATCATTGTAACCATTCCTAAACGTTACTTGCTTCAGGAGATAACCTTAATTTCAAGCATTCAGGATTAAACATGAAGTTCTAACCATGTTATGTTGCTGTGTGAGTGCTTATATTTCGAAAATGTAATACTGTTTTTCAGAACAAATGGGTAAGTTATTAAACTTATTGAAGAATTACAATATTGAAGCACCATAAGTCCATAGCCGGCTACTCACATGTTCAGACATACGAAAAGTTTGAACAAAATCATTTGATAAATAAGAAATCCAATTACAATCTAAAACACAAAAACAAACCACACTGTGCAACGGAAACACATTCTGTAAAATACGAAGAGGCTTAGGAAATGAAATAATTCTTCAAGAAAACAAGCACGATTGCTTTATTCGGTGTACTGCAGAAATGTATAAATTACAAACAGTATCTATGCACAAGGCGCATTTCACAGAGATGAAAATAGAGCTCTTCACACTGAAATTTGTAGAGGCATATAGCATTGGAGAGCGAAACCATGGGATTTGCCCTGCAAGGGTCTTGCAAAAGTGAAATAGTACTACAATGATACATCCAATGTGGTCGTTTTCATTAGTTATGGAATATTGTAAAAGGTTATTGTCTAATCATTGCTACGCAGAGAACAGCAGTGAACTGTGCAAGCTTGCACGTAAACAATTGTGTATTTTGGCCAGAGCCGGACAGGTCTTTTATTGCACCAAGCATTTCCCCATTGGGCTGGACCCACTGGAGGCCAGGTTTTTAAAGCCCTCATGATCCCTTTGTCACTTTCCCCAGTTCCCAGAGGTTAATTGTAGGAGGCACAGCGAAGGGATGCTGCGTTTGGTTCCACAGCCCTGGTTTTGGCTGGATGGGTGCTAGGCACTGAACTACACGTGCTGGGCCTGTGTTTGCATCAGTTTCTACAAAAAATGGTAGGCTACAATATGGACAATGAGACAGTAGATGTATATATTAAGGCATCCTTCTTTCGACACTCAGAAATAATTAATTCCCTAACCTCATGGATTTGTCTCTTCTGCTCTTTTTCTCTTCAGAATTCTGGTTTCTTTACCTAATGTAGCTCCTCTGCCTTGCTCCCCTCCGAGTGGCAGTTTGCTAGGGTCGTTCTCAGTGTGCCACTCCCTTGCTCACAATTGTGTGTGTGAGTGTATATGTATGTATATATATATATATATATATATATATATATATATATATATGTGCCCTAACATTTGATAACTGAAAAACTACGATGACAAAAAATACTAAATACTTAGAAAGGGTCATCACCTAATGTCAATTTGCGATCCCTGATCTTGTGCAATAAAACCCAAGAAAGTTAGATGGTGAGTTCCAAAGTTCCTTTTCTTTGCCTTGGCATATCACAAATGCAGTATGAGGCTACTCAAAACCTCTTTGATGTAACATCAATGTTTCTCTAAATTATCAGAGAACTGAAAAAGTCATCTAAGTAAATCACTATGGTTAGCCCATTATATGTATTGGACAAACATTGGATTGCATGCCACAATGATGTTGGAAATGTACAATCTGTTACGCAGCAGTTTAGAAAACAATGTTGTATACATATTTCTTTCACCCCCTTTCTTAAGGGAGGGAGGATGTAGAGGTAAGGACACTCTAGCACAGGAGTCTCCAATGAAAATCACTGTGAGCTACTAAGCTGTTCACGCATTGTTGTCAGACAACCCCACACCCAGTTTCATTGGCTTTAAGTCTAATGTCCATAGATCCAGATACTATGGTTTGAACAAAATACTTTGATAGGGGCACATTGACAGGGCTGCCATGTGTGTCAGTGAAAATGTGGTCTTCCGGGATGTATGAATATGTGTGCATTTGAATGGGATATATGTGTATGGGTGACTGAAAGTCTGTATCATATGTACCTGTGGCACAGGACATACCTTTCGCCATATATGGCACTGTTACATGTATAATACAAACATACAATATTTTTTTTGAATTGGAGGAATTTAAAATGCAAAAATGTTCATAACATGGAACATGTTTTTGTTTTTTAAATTTCTCATTATAACAAATTATTGTATTTTTAAGTTATAATTATGGCACAGTGTGCTACTGGCCACTGGTAGCAAAAGGTCCGCTGTTTGTAAATGCAAGACTTTATAGGAAATGGGAACATTACAATGAAAGGTTAACTTAATCATTAAGATAACTTTTCATTTTTATTTTCTCAAATTTAAAAGCATTGAGAAACATGATTTTGTTCTCATCTCCAATATTGAGTTAAGAAGGTTTTTTTCCTTAAGAGTTAAATACCTTAATGCTTCAATTCTTCAAATCTTTGCCTTGGGATGGATCATAAATCTGACTCCAGCACTGCTCATTATCAGGCCCTGCTATCTGCAGCCTGATCTTAATAATGTAAAATAAAAAACGGCCTTCTCATGAGGTTAAAAGGAAAAATGTGACCTAGTGCTTATTTAAAAATGAACTCAAGGTGTCTGGGAGCTACTGATAGCTCATGATCGACTGGTTAGAGACCCTGCTCTAGCAGCTATTCCCACACTAAAGAAAAATGGGAGTAAGGAGGGAGGGAGATAAAAAGCACTGGAGCTGGCCTCAGGCTTTATCTTTACTCAGTGCCCCTCCAGTACCTTCTCCCCAAGGCTCGTATTGGACAGATGACTCTCACATATGTAACTCTTCAGGAATAAAAATGTACACAGATGTTAATGATATTATACACATTTTTTAACCTGTCTCTAATGGTACTGAATATCCCAAGGTGAATGCTTAATGCTCAAGTGGACATGCAGTTGATAACCCCAGAGAGTTCCAGGAACCCTCCGCAGACTCTGGAGCACCCGCAACTAATACGGGCAGAATGCCCACGTTAGCTGATAATCATCAAGGTAGACATTGTCCTGCTGACAACGTGTAGCAAGGAGGGAAAGGGAAAGAAACTTGAGCGAAATAGATTATCACTTGCCCTCTCACAACTTTTCATGTCACTTTCCTGACAGCATGACTAAATGACTGTTTGTGTGCCTGTGTGTAGGTGCATATGTTTCTGTATTAGCCATATTCTGTTTGTCAGCATAACTCTGTCTGACTGTGCCTTCCTGAGGATTTGCTATTCCTGACTTCCCTTCTCACACTTGGTGACTGTTTCCACCACATAAATTTATGCAGCCCATGGCCTTTTTTGTGTTTTCTCCACTGTCTTTAGTCTTGAAATCCAAAGATAAATCCAAGTGCTTTATCTTTCCCCAATTTTAAAAGCGTTGCTGTGATAGCGCAGAGTGGGTTTGCCTATATTTTTTTCTAACAGATGCGATATTGAATTGGTTTAACTGAAGTGTTGTATTAATGGAAATTCGTAATATCACTGTGTTAATACATTGTGGTGTTCTTCTCATATATAGGGCATTGAATGAGCATAGTAAAATGTATAATGTGTTAATTGTGGTCTAACATACTCATAAATGCATTAAAAATCAATCCTTTACTTTGATTATGTACATTTGGAAAATTGTACAAAATTACTCGGATACAAGCTTGGTGTGTGTCAGAGCTACATATTTTACTTATTTGCAGTACCTGCATTGGTTCTGAATGGTATGGAAATCCTTACTCATATGATTGTCAGTATATCATAGTTGGCGAAGTACCAAATTAATCCGAAATTGTTGGGTGAGTTTGTAATCAGAACCAATTATTTCAGTGGGTTCCTATTACTTTGTTCGCAATGTGAGTTAGATGATAAAACTTGGAGCTTAATGCAGGGGGTTGTGATTCTCCTATTATCTTACTTTCTTTTCCCCATTGTTTAGATAATCATAAATGGGTTTGTAGTTTTCAAAAAAAACCGATTATAACAAATAAAACACTAGTTTTTTAAAGTTTCAAAATAAAGTTTATTATTTCATAACAAATACAATACGATAATACAGTAATAGCAAATATGTGTGTATTGATATGCAAATAATTTATTATCAAAGAATTGAGGTGATGGGATGGAAAAGTCCTCTGCATGGTAATGGACGTGTACCCCTGCCCTGAGTGCCAAACTGTACTGTTGTCTGGATCCCTAAATGCAGATTTTTGTTGTCAGAAGCAAACACAGATCATATGTGTGTGCAGCCCAGCCTCTCGAGCTGTGAGCAGAGGCAAAATGGTTCCCTAATTTGCATGGGGCCACACCCCCAGGCACATGAGGGAATACCATTTGAAGATAGCGTCCGTGCTATATGTGGGCTAATGCTTTCATTATAATACACAGGACTCCACAAGAATCCATAGTCCCTTCTGTAATACCATAGTGCCCTAGGATGCGCAAAGTGGGTGCACACTCCTGTTGCACCCCCTGGGACCATGAGTCATACAACCCTTGATTTGCACAATAATTAGAGGCATATGTACATTTATCGAAGCAAGAGCAGTGCTTGGTCCGTGCCAACACAGATGGCAGATATCAGCAAACACTTGGTGTGAGGGGCAGAGTAGGGCAGAGTAAACAACAACGATTTTAGAAGACTAGAAGAGACCTACTTGTACTCTGTGTGTACCAAACTTTTCAATAAATTCTAGTGGGATGCCTGCTGATTTTGGGGGTCAAGCCGCGGTCAGAAAAGGGGAGCCGGCGGTTTCCCGCCGGTTTCCCGCCGGTTTCCCGCTGGCCCAGGGTATCCGCCATGGCGGCGCTGCTTGCAGCACCGCCATGGGGATTCCGACCGCCTTCCCGCCAGCCTGTTTCTGGCAGTGTCCACCGCCAGAACCAGGATGGCGGGAACGGGTGCCGTGGGGCCCCTGGGGGCCCCTGCACTGCCCATGCCACTGGCATGGGCAGTGCAGGGGCCCCCTAACAGGGCCCCACAAAGATTTTCACTGTCTGCTATGCAGACAGTGAAAATCGCGACGGGTGCTACTGCACCCGTCGCACCCCTGCAACTCCGCCGGCTCCATTCCGAGCCGGCTTCATTGTTGAAGGGGCTTTCCCGCTGGGCCGGCTGGCGGTCTTCTGGCGGTCGCCCGCCAGCCCCGCGGGAAAGCCAGAATGGCCGCTGCGGTCTTTTGACCGCGGAGCGGTCTTTCGGCGGGAACCGCTTGGCGGGCGGCGACCGCCGACCGCTGCGGTCAGAATGACCGCCTTTATGCCTTATGTCAACTGAATTGGACAACCAGAAGTAAATGTGTTAAATGGTGCTGCATTTCTCTGCCTCAGGGACCTATCGTAGAACAGTTGTCAGTGCCAGTGGTGTGTGCACAGCCAATATTCTGCAATTTCTGCAGTAGTCCATGCTAAAACACATCAGGTGGCACATTCAGTTCAGTGCAGTCTGTGCAGACACACATAATATTATTTCAGTGCCTCTCTGCCACATCAACATTTCTAAATGACTGAGCAATTAAGTGTGTATATGTCTAGATAGAACCAATGAGAGCCAGGGAACAGTCGCAAGACAAGTAAAGCTGTAATAGGTAATCAATGCACAGGCAGTGTAAAATTCCAGTAATGTTTCACTCAGTCCTCAACATACTCTTTGTAGTCAAGATGCTGTGTAATTCCAATGTTGCATACATCCTGAAAAAACTACTTGCAGTGATGTGAGCAGGAGGGGCATCTCCTGCACTCTATTTCAAGTGCAGATGCTTCCATATGCAAGATGTCCTTACTTTTCTGAACCACCTACAAACCCTTTTAGGACCATTTAAACCATGGCTCTCAAGAATACAGCATTACACAGTCACATTAGTAGAGGAACAAATGAGAGTGCACATACCCTTAGCTCTGCTCTTGGCTTACTAAATGAAATGTTTAGATCCTTTGTGAAGATAGTGCATGAATGCATGCTTCTCACTATACCTGCACAATATTGAATTTTCAGTAGTGTTTGATATGTCAATAGTCATTAGCGCTGCTGATGTTCAGCACTTTCTCTTTACAAATGGTCTTCATTAACAATTACTTGTAATGGTGTCACTCTGCCTGACCAACAAATACTAGCTTGTAGAAATGAACACATTGAGATCCAAAAACATCTCTCTGACCTAAAGTATAGTCCGAGCCTTCTTCCAGATCAATACATCCCCTTGCCCTGCAGCATACCTCCAGGCTGCATCCATATGTAAACATACCCCTGACCTGCAGCACACCTCATTGCTCCATCCTGATCTATGCATATCCCTCTGACCTGCGGAGTATCTCCAGGCTGCATCCAGACCTATGCACATCCCACTGACCTTTTCCATACAGCTAGGCTCCATCCAGATCTACCACATCAACCTGACCTGCAACGTACCTCCAGAATCCATCCGGATGTATTTGTGGCATACCTCTATGCTCCATCCAGATCTGAGCACATCCCCCTGACCTATGGCATACCTCCAGGCTCCATCCAGATCTAATCACATCCACTTGATCTGCAGCCTACCTCCAGACTCCATCCAGATGTTTACAAACCCCCTGACCTGCGTCAAACCTCTACGCTCTCCCCCGATCTATGCACATACACCTGAGCTGTGGTATACCTCCAGGCTCCATACAGATCTATGCACATCTACCGGACGTGCAGCGCACTTCCAGATTCTACCAAGATGGTATTTGTGGCATACCAGTGTGCTTCATCCAGATCTATGGACATCACCCTAACCTGTGGCATACCTCTAGGCTCCATCCACACCTATGTACATCCCCTAACCCCAGGCATACCACTAGTCTCTATCCAGTTCCATGCAGATCCGCCTGACCTGTGGCATACCTCTAGGCTCATTCCAGATCTATGCACATCCCCTGACCTGCAGTGTACCCTCAGGTTCCATTCATATGCAAACACACTCTCAACTTGTGGTGTACCTCCAGATTCCTTCCAGATGTATGTACTCCCCCGACCTGCAAAACACCTCTATGCTCCATCCAGATCTATGCACATCCCCGTGACCTGTGGCATACCTCTAGGCTCAATCGAGATCTGTGCACATCCCCTGACCTGCAGTGTGCCTCCTGGTTCCATTCAGATGTATACACACCCCCAACCTGCGGTGTACCTCCATGCTCCATCTAGATTTATGCACATCCCCTGACCCTTGGCATGCCTCTAGCCTGTATCCAGATTTATGCATATCAACTTGACCTGCAGTGTACCTCGGGATTCCATCCAGATGTATGTGCACCTCCGACTTGCTGCCTACCTCTGGGCCTCATTCAAATCCATGCACATCCACCTGACCTATGGAGTACATCTAGGCTCCATCCACATGTCACACACCCCGGTCTGTGGCATACCTCTATGCTCCATCCAGATCTATGCACATCCCCTGATCTGCAGCACAACTCTAGGCTCCATTCATATCTGTGCATATGCACCTGACCTGTGCGTACCTCAAGTATCCATTGGGCAGCCAGCCATCCTGAACCATTACATTGAACCTTTTGGCAAATGCACGATTACCTTGAACGTCAGTATCCCCCTATGAGCACAAGACATGAACGACATAGTTTTCCTCTCCATCAGTCAAGCCTGGATGTCAAAGACAAAATTTAAGCTGGACCCCAAATCAAAGCTTGTCTTCAACATCAAGGGAAAGGAAAACTAAACCAAGTACAAAAGTGCCTCATGGCAGACAACATTGATAGACTCACCCCTCACTTCGAAACAACATGTCTTTGATTTCATCAGCATCCACAACTCCAAACATCACATCACTAAGAAGACTCAGTATTTCATAGCACCTGTTGTCACTGCACGCAGAATCATTTCATACACTCTGGAGCCTGAATTCAGAACCACCATTCAGGCACTGGTTCTCGCCTACCTGGACAACCTCACATCCCTGCTCACTAACATCCTATCCCCTCCACCTGTCATCTCTGAAGTGCGTCCTCCACACATATCTCTAACTTAAAAATGAAATGTGAAGGTGGGACAGCAACATGCCCAAGCTTCACAGACTTATCTGCCAACACTTGCCTGACCACATCACTGATATGATCAGCATCCCTGCAGAACTCCCTACCTCCCTTCTCCATCTTGTCACAAAGCCACTTGAAAAAGGTAACTCTTTCCCAACCAATGCCTGGACCTACCTTTTAAACAGACCTTTGGAGATGTCTCCCACACTTACCTGAAAAGCTGCATTCCTTGCACTACACCTACAGCTGTCCTCTTCAAAGCAATGCCCAGCAGTATCCTCTCCCTCAGTGACCTGCAAAGGAGAAAAGCAAAGACTAAAGAGAAAAGTTGATCAGTACCTTATAATGAGCAACAATGCAGCATCCAATAGAGGAAATGAACCGATAATCTAAAAAACTCACAAAGCTCTAAAATAATACATTAGCTTCCATTACAAGCATAAGAGCTTATGACAATCACATGGAAAATCAACAATGGAACATTGGTGACATCTGTTTATGTTCACCCAGTGTCCTCACATCCCTCTACACCTGCCAGAGGTGTTTGCAGAACCCTCTGAGCAGTAACACCTCACCTTTAAGTAACAACATCCATTGCACTCAACAAGCCAGTGCCATCTGCAGAGAAAACATTACAGCTCCCCCCATCCTCCTTAATATTGTACAGGGCCCCATTAGTTTACAGATAGTCTGTGAGTACCCCTTAGGTCCAATGCCTTTTAGCACAGTGTCCCTGCTCCTCCTTTTACCCTTCAGACAGACCTATAGTGTCTCTGCTGCTGGAGACTCGTGACCCGTGAACATAGGTGTTGCTGGTTCCACGTCATTCCCTACCCTTCCTATCTCTTTATCTTTTGTTTATTGATGCATTTTCCCCTTGACCCTGTTGTCCCTAACTTTCTCTTCCTTCTTCTTCTTTCTCCCTTTTCTGTCTCTTTTTTCCTCTTACTCAGTGTAATGAAAATATGTATGTTTGACCACTGAATTTGTGTTGCACCACTTTGCATCTGGATTAGTTGTTCAGTGTTCACCAATTGCAGATTACATTTTGTATTCAGTTTAGCTGCCTATTGTCTTTATCGTAGCGTTAGACATTGCAGTTGAGTTGTGTTTTTTCACATGATAAACTGTGCTTGTTTTTTGTATTCTTTTTCACCGAACACTTAGTCAGTCAGCATGATAAGAATGTACATGTTTTTTCAGTGCAGGGAACGGTTCGGCCTTGGGTGAAGAGCCTTGAGGGGTTGGCCAGTTCTCGATGTTTTTCTTCCAACTCTGACCTACAGTACCCAGCATGTTTGAATATTTCTCTTTCATGGGAGGGGTTTTCTCCAGAAAGCTCTTTCGGGTTCTTTAAGATGTAAAAAGGTGTCCCTGCTCAGTAGCGGTGGAATTTCCAAGACCTCGGTCAGGATTAGACGTCGAATGCCTGACACACATTTGTCCTGTGAGGGTGGATATCTCTTTCTCGCACTTGAATGGGGTCATATTCTTGCTGGCATGAGAAAGATGAAGAGCTTGGCAGACCCTACGTTGATGAATTTTTACTTTATTCTTTGCTTTGCAATTATGCTATAACATTATCACATATATTTGCTGTGTACATTGCAGTTGACAATCATTTTGGGTATATTTTCCTTTCATTGCTGTGACTATATTTAAACGTGTGCTTTCGACCTACTAATCTCCTTTGAGGAACCTTGTGGTGAAATAATAATAAATGTCTTCTTTGAACTGAGAATTCCATTCCAGAGATTTTTGTCAGCTCGTTCATTAGTGAAAGCAAAACACTCAGGGTCTAAGTTTGTTGATGAATATTAAGTTCCGGTACCCAGACTGAATACCGATGGCCACCACCAGCAACTACTGGTGCAAAATAAGTAGTGCGATGAGGCATCTCCAGAGTAGATGGACTGTTTATTCTGGCCCAGATTTACCACCATTTTGCATCGTTGTTACATAACTTCTTTGCTGCAACAATGACACAAAATGAAAGTCAATATTTGCAAAGCCACACAAAACTTAAGGGAGCACCTAGTACTGGCTTGGAGAGGCATTAAATGGGTGGAGCATAGGCATTCCCATGCATCCACCCATGGATTTTAAAGCAAAGCCAAATTTACTAAAGTCAACAAATATGAGTTTGAGCCAAAATGCTGCACCTGCCAAAAACATAGTTGGACGATGGTACAAGGGCGCCCACACTGGCACTAAGAAGCTACAAGTATGCCAGCTCAAGGCAAGAGCAGAAGTGTGCCATATCTTAGGAAATATAATGCACTTCTGCTTGCTCTCTTTCACGAAATACAGGGCAGCAACTTCACTTGCTGCTTTGCAAATCTTGAAAGATTTGTAAATCTGGGCCTCAGTGTAATTAACCAAAGTTTGTTGATGGCAATTTTCTAACTGTTGATTGAGCCCTGTTAATATGCTCTAAACTTTGAAATCAGGAGGGCCACTTCCAGGATAAAACTTAATCTTTAGAAGCCCCTAAAACACTTGACGGAAGAACACACAGAAGTAATGCAGCAAATGTGATTATCTGAGTATCTAACCCTTATTAAAATAAAGTCCTCTGAGCTGCCTTATTTGAATCAAATATTGGCCTTTTCCTCTATCAACATGACATGTAGGTGTTCTTCTAATTGCATTCCCACATTCCATCTTCTCCCTCAAAGGTTGTTAAAGGTTACCCAAGGAGCTAAAGTTGGGGAGTAAAAGGTAAGCAAGGTGGGGAGGGGTAGCAACTGTGGTTAGCAAAGGAAAACAGAAGAAAACGAGACAAGCAACATCCATATGAACAGCAGTGAGTGCTACCTTCACTGGCTTCTGTCGTACACACCTCACCTTGGGAGCCACTCTGAAAAAAGATGGAGTTGGTAAACATTCTCCCATGTTACTCATCCAATCAGCCCAAGAGTTCACTAGCCTCACACTTGTTCCAGTAACAACGCACAAACATTAAAAACAATAAACAATTTTGTGTCCTGATGCTGAGAGTGGAAGGGAAATAACTTTATTTAGCTCCAAATATTCATACTTAGTGAAAGTCATTAAGCAGGTCATTAAATCTGACAGATCATTCAGCAGACGTTTATTGTGACTACTATCGGACGGCTGGATAAGATAGTTTAAGGAAAATAAAAATAAGATAGAGGGGAGAAATAACAGAGGATAGAATGTCATGATGGCTGTGACTTCAGCAGGCACCAAATATCTCCTATTTAGGGGATACATATTTCAAGTTGACCATTGGATAGGCACAGTCGCATGCTTCATGGGGAGGTGTGGGTCAGCTATTGAATCTACAACAGCATCTAAACCTTAGGTCAAGCTTCTCATGGAATGAAGAAGGAAGCATCTCCCATCTCTTGCCTCTCTCTCTTCCTACTAACGGAGATGTGAAGAAGTGAAGGCTCCGAGCAGTAGTGTTGTTTGAGTATGTGAGTGAGATGTTCCATGGTCTCCTGGTATACACGTCCCTCACATCAATGCACAACTACATAAGATCAAGCATTGCATATATGCAAAGCCATGAAACTGTGTTCGCATTGTGCTGCATGGAAACCAGACTGTAAGATGTTCACCAATCCAACATAAGAGTATTCTTCTAATAAGACTCAGAACTGAATTAAGACTTTGGATTATAGAACCTGTATATTCACAATCCTATATTTAAAGAAAAACAAATTCAAACCAATTCATATGGTTTAGATCAAGATTTCTAACCCTAATCTTGGTTCACACTCAAATCCAGGCAAAGACTTCTAGCCTCTCAACGTCTTACGGTGAATGTTGTTGGAGATACCCTTGGAGCTGTCAGCATAGCACAGAAGGACAGGGTACATGGTGCTGTTACAGACCCCACCTTCCATTCAGTAAGCGTCTTCCTTGTCAAGTGATGTGAGGTAAATGTGGTAATCTCTCCTTGTAAAATGCAGGTCAAAACGATGAAGATGCAATAAGTATATGTTGAGATATCACTTGTAAAAATGATATAAAGTGTCTTTAGTCTCTTAAAAGCAATAAGTGTCTCTTGCAAGCACAAAGTACCTGGTGTGCGTTCAAAATCTCTGCAAAGAATCGCAGAGGAGGAGATGCGTGGAAAACAGGGAGGTGTGCGTTGATTTCTCGGGACGCACACAGTGATGCGTCGTTTATTTTTCATGCATGGAAGGCTTTGCGTCAATTTCTGGTGCTCAGTCTTGGATCCTCTTCGGGTTGCGGGGTTTTCAGACGCCCCAGGGACGATGTGTTGAAATCCGGCACTGACCGAACAAAGTCACAGGGGCTGTGTCGATCCGGTGGGTGTTGCATGGAAATTTCTACTGCATGGCAGGCAATGCATCAATTCCTTCGATGTTCTCCTTGCGAAGTCTTGCTGCATCGTTCCGGCTCAGTGTGTGGTGAACTTTTCACCGCGATGCAGGCTGTGCATCGTTTCTGGCAGGCGGTGCATCAATTTTAGCCGCACTGAGAGTTCTTCTTGCAGGAATGAAGTATTTTTGGTCCTGAGACTTCAGGGAACAGGAGGTAAGCTCTATCCAAGCCCTTGAAGAGCACTTCTGAGCACAGTCAGAGAGCAGCAAAGCTGCAGGGCAACAGCAAGGCAGCAGTCCTTCTCAGAAAGTAGTCAGGTGAGTCCTTTGGGCAGCCAGGCAGTTCTTCTTGGCAGGTTGCAGGTTCTGGTTCAGGTTCTTCTCCAGGAAGTGTCTGTGAGGTAGAGTGTCTACCCCAGAAGTGTCTGAGTTGGTAGGGTCGGAGACCCTGCTTAAATACCCAAATGTGCCTTTGAAGTGGGGGAGACATCAAAGAGTGCCTTAGAAGTGCACAAGGTCCCCTGTCAGTTCGATCCTGTCTGCCAGGGTCCCAGTAGGGTGTGTGGCAGACCTTTGTGTGAGGGCATGCTACTATCCTTGGACATGTAAGTGTCAGGCCCGCCACCCTCCCAGCCCATTCAATATGCAGATGTATGCAAGTGTGGCTGAGCATCCTGCGTTTGGAGTTTGTCTGAGTGAATGCACAAGGGAGCTGTCAACTGAACCTAGCCAGATGTGGATTGTAAGGCGCAGAAGAATTTAAGTGCACAGAAATGCTCACTTTCTAAAAGTGCCATTTCTAAAATAGTAATATGAACTCCAACTTCACCAGTCAGCAGGATTTTGTATTACCATTCTGGCCATACTAAATATGACCTTTCTGCTCCTTTTAGATCAGCAGCTACCACTCAAACAGTATATGAAGGTAGCCCTAATATTAGCCTATGAAAGGAGCAGGCCCCACAGCAGTGAAAAAAACAAATTTAGAAGTCTTACGTTACCAGGACATGTAAACTACACAGGTACATATCCTGCCTTTTGTCTACACAGCACCCTTCCCTATGGATTACCTAGGGCCTACCTCAGGGGTGACTTATATGTAGAAAAAGGAGAGTTTTAGGCTTGGCAAATACTTTTAAATGCCAAGTCGAATTGGCAGTGAAACTGCACACAAAGGCCTAGCAATGGCAGGCCTGAGACATGGTTAAAGGGCTACTTAAGTGGGTGGCACAATCAGTGCTGCAGGCCCACTAGTAGCATTTAATCTATAGGCCCTGGGCACATATAGTGCACTTTACTAAGGACTTATAAGTAAATTAAATAATCCTTTTGGGTTTGATCCAATGCCATCATGTTTAAAGGGAGAGAGTATATGCACTTTAGCACTGGTTAGCAGTGGTAAAGTGTGCAGAGTCCTAAAACCAGCAAAAACAGTTAGGGGTGACCACCGTAAGGCTGTCAGTTCTCACAAGTAGCATCTATGATACATGGACACAACCGCCAACTTAGTGATGGGCCCTGGATCTGAAATAAATAAGGAACTGAGGAAAGCAGGGAACCCCCCAGGTAGAAATGCTACATCCTCACAGCATAGATTTAAGATATAGTGGTCAGAATTCTTCACTAGTGGGAAACATTGGCCCTGTGGGGAATAGAGTGTCTAACCTGTGGTGTGTGCAAGTCTGTATGTGAGCAAGGATCCTTCTAACCTGCTGGCCAAGCACTGAATTAATACTGATGCAGGCTCTTTGCTACTGGGAGTGGTAGCCAGGGATCTTATGCTGCATGATGGCCCTCTTGAAGACAAACACTGAAGATTAGGAACTGAGAATCTACAAGGGACACCCTGAAATGTGAAGAAGTGAGTGGCATAGGGCCTCCCTGAAAAAATCAGTGGGAGACAACAGAGGCCCTGTAAAGTGCTGCCTGTTGATGGAGAAGGTACGGGTAGCAGCAGGTGGGCTGTGGGGGACCAAATATATGTGAGATCCCAATTCATTATTCTAGGTGTTATTGCACAGATGTGGTGGGCCTAGAGAACCGATAAAGATACTAAAATACCATTCCAGGAGAACAGCAGAAGCCACTTCACATGTAAACTGATCTGCCTCGCATTGAACTGGGTGTCCCTTCTCTGAGAAGCATCCATCCAGAACGTGTTGGCTAGCAAAAGTGCTAGAAATTACAAAATAGACAAAATGCCCTCCTCACAGTGCTGTCACCTGACAGTGGAACAGAACCCCTACTCTTGCTTGCTATCTCAGACGAGTACCTGCAGCAGTCCCTTAGGAAGATTAGAGAGGAGATGAACATGATCAAGGAATATCTCACAGGGCTCAGCACCAGGGTCAATGACTTAGAAACCAGAGTAAAAGCAATGTCTGAGGATATCCACCAGTTGACTTCAACAACCTTGGAAGAACACTGAGGACCTATCTTCCAAATAGGAAGAGAGTGAAAACAAATCACACTGCAACAATTTGAGGATTCGTGGCCTACCACAAGGGGCAGAGGGCTCTTACTTGCAAGCATTTCTGCATCATATCTATGACCACTGACAAATTTGCATGAACTGCACACAGAACCAACACGGGATGACAGTGTAGGGAAGCTCCTATGGCCATCTTAAATGAGGTACATTGCTTCTGTGAGAAGCAAGACTCCATGGCCTTAGTTTTTACCATGGATTACACCGGGCTAGAAGTACTTACTACTAGCAGAACACCTGAAACATCTTCTAAAGTAATTTTAAAGTACTGTGTTTCATTACTTAAATACCTCACCAGCTGTTGTTATGGGTCAATTCTAATGTGATTTTAACAATTTTTTAACTGTTGTATACTGATGCTTTTTGTTGCACTTTACTTTCTCTACACTGGTTGCACACTCTTTGGGGCATTACCTGGAGCCTGTTAGAGGTAGGGGGTTGTGTAATTTTTCTCCCCGGGTGGCCGTTTTGAGGCCGCAATGAAAAGCGGGTGAGTGTTACAGTGCTGATGCTTCAAATGGGCCCAACTCCCATAAAAATTATGCCTATGTGCTAACGCCACCGGCGTGCCAAAGAAGCACCAAAGGCAAGCCTGTCTTTACCCATTCACACCCAGATTGCACTTGTCGCCAGTACCACTCAAAGAAATATATCAGAGACCAGCACCTTCTTTTAAACAACTCATGTAGTAACACTTTGTGCAACATGTTCGATTTTTGCAAAAGCATGGAGTACTATCAATGTGGAAACTGCCAAATGTTTTGTAGGCCGAAATTGCTAACCGAAATCTAGCACACCCAACTATAAGCAAATTGTCCTCTCTGTTACTACTCCGGATTGTGCCACTAAAATCAGCTGTGTCCTGACCAACAGCCACTCGGTAATTAAACATAAATATGAATTATTCTAAAACTTTTAAAGTATATGCTAGAGATAGCTTTTCTCATAGAGATACGGGCAGACGGGGCTTCTGGCCCTGATTTTTTTGCACTGGTCCTTGCAAGCTATGATATCTTAAGATTTAATTGAATCTCAAAACATGTTGGATGTCTAGCACTAGTTTATCGCAAGCATCTGGAGATTCTGTGTGAGCCAATAACACAATAAGTTTGTGAAGCCCTCATTTTCAAATGTAGACTCACTAATAATTATTTTGTTCATGTTCTTTTAATGTATAGGCCACCAGGCCCACAGACTAATCTTTTAGGATTGGTTAATGATACCTTTGAGTCATATATGCTATTTTCCAATTTCACCATTTTATATGATTTTAACTTTCACACAAAAGATTTACTTAATAAAGAAATAGCACAACTCATTCACATTTTGAGCTGCTTCGACTTTAAACAAATAGTAATCTCTGCCATGCACTCAGCGGATCACTTCCTGGACGACATTTTTTCCAAGTAGCCAAGACCTGCAGGCAGACAATGTGCTCCCTCTAACATGGTCAGATCTGATTGACATCAGGTTCTCTGTAAAACTCCTCACTTCAAGTGACCTAGGATGTACAGTCTCCCTGATGATTAAATTCCGAGCCTGGAGTCAATAAAATGGAGCTCATACACGCATCAAACCCATTCTTGCTGATGACTCTGACCTAGCTACAGCCAATAACCCTCATTGGATTAACTCAGAAATTACCAAGCTAGCTCCCCTTAAAACTTTTAAAAATCATAGAAATCAACCCATCGCTCCTTTGTTTCAATCTAAACTAAGATCATTAAAAGAAAAAAGCTGAAGGCAGGAGAGAAAGATGAGGAAAAATTACTGCCTTGATGAAATAAACAATTATAAGTAACTCATGCACAAATGTGAGAATATGATCATCTATCAGAAAGAAAGCTATTTTATTGAGAAAATCACCTTAGCAAAAAATTCTACTAAGGAATTATTTGAGTTAAATTTCATCAATCCCAACATCACTAAGTTCTTGACTCCCAGTCAATTTCAGTGCGATAAAATGGCAAAATTCTTCCAAATGAAAGTAGAGGAAGTGTATTGCAAACTTGATTCCGGATGAAATATTATTCCTGTTGGGCCGAAAATCAAAACCTTAGGAACTAGGAAGAGCCAGCTCAGTGAGTTTTCTCTTTTGAAGGAAGAGGAAGTGATCAAAGTAATTGAAATCACTAAGGGGGTTATTTCAACTTTGGAGGAGGTGTTAATCCATCCCAAAAGTGACGGTAAAGTGACGGATATACCACCAGCCGTGTTACGAGTTCCATAGGATATAATGGACTCGTAATGCGGCTGGTGGTATATCCGTCACTTTACCGTCACTTTTGGGACGGATTAACACCTCCTCCAAAGTTGTAATAACCCCCTAAGTCTGGTGCTTCTTCCGATCCCTATCTCCCTGGAATTCACCTTGAGATAGCAACTATTGTAGCAATTCTCCTTACCAAATTATTGAAGTATATCATTCTCATAGGACAGTTTCCCAAGGCCTGGAAAAATGCATCTACTCTTCCATTTATAAAAAATAAAACCTCATCACCCCTAATGAGAATAAAAGTTACCACTCTATGTCACGTCTGCAAGCGCCAGCCAAAATGTTAAAAGACACCTCAATTCTAAACTGTGAATCTTTTTAGATAAAAACAAAGTATTAGACAGTGTGCTATATGGGTTCAGGAAAAACATAGTACTGAGTCAGCTCTGATAGTCGCTACTGAAGATGTCAGATCAATTGTTGATAATGGAGGGCAGGCTGTGGGGATCCTGTTAGATCTATCGGCAACCTTCAACACCGTAAGTCACGGTGGCACTAGTAGGTCTTTTAGATGCCATGGGCATTGAAGGGTCGGTACTCAAGCTGCTGTGCTCCTTTCTCTCAGATCGAGAACACTCTGACTCCTTTGTCGAACATACATCAAAACCCTTCTCACTGCCTTGTGGTGTTCTACAAGAGTCGTCCTTGAGTACCACCATTTTTTATGTTTACGTTGTCATCCTGGCCAGGTTGATTCAGTCCTTCAGATTTTCTACAATTTTATATGCAGAATACCCCCAAACTGGCAATTGCATGGCCGAAGTAGTTAGATGGAAAAGAGAAAACTGCCTTAAATTAAATTTAGAGAAAAATGAGGTTCTCCTGCTTGGAAAAGAAACTTGCTTAGGAATGTGCTGTTGGCCCCAACATCTGAGCCCTCTCCACACAACAGTCCACAAAGGCAGGAACCTGGTAACAATCTTTGATGCACAACTTACCTTCTAAGAGCAGATAAATAGGCTCACCTCCTGTTTCTTACTATTAAAATCTCTGAGTAAGATTCTCCAAGTTATTCTGTTCATTCTGCGGAATCGGCAATCATTGTCCTGGTGCTTTACAGGATAGATTTTTGCAGTGCCTTACATATGGGAATCTATCAACGATCTCTAAATAAGCTGCACAATTTACAAAATACAGCAGCTCAACTCTTAATGAGAATTCCAATCTCATTCAACTCTGGGTTCAAATCTGTATCTCATAGATTGTCGGAACTGCGCTGGCTTCCCATTGTGGAGTGAGTAACTTTCAAGGCTCTAAGCATATTTCACAAATTTCTTCATGACATAGGTCCTGAGTACCTTAAGAAGTTTTAATTAGTGCACACATAGAAGAATGCTTCGACCGGCCACCTCAAGAGCAGTGGAAATATCTACAATAAATAAATCAGTGTGGGGAGGTGGAAGCTTTATTTCCTCTATGTAAAATGCACCTGCACCCTAAAGTCCATCCCATTTTTATCTGTTTTTGAAAGCAACTTAAATCCTGGCTTTTTTTATCTATTTTGGCCAGTTAGTTTTTACACATTGTTATATCCAGCCAACACCAGCTTGAAGAGACTTATGGGCAATTGCATACTTTTAAACACTACATCAATCATTATCTTGTCTCCTTTAAGGACTTCAGGCTGACATTGTTGATCATATTGGCAAGCACTGCATCTCTCCTCAATGGTGTTACCCATTCAAAATCATCTTTATTTGAAATGACCAGAAATATTTCACCAAAACTGTGCAGTAAGTCTGACATCTTCTTGGCATCATGAATAGAAATGCGGACACAGATGACAAAACCACTTCATGCACCAATAGCTCTTCTGGGTAGTTATGAAAAGGAGGTTTAAAATATATCTCAAGATTTTTACCACCCTGAAGACACAGGGGTGGGGATGCTGATGATGTAAGGGGGCTGTTCAGAGCATCACGAAACATCCCTCATGGAACATGATTGACCCCATTTTGGTAACCCTATGGAACGTGTCACTGTTATTGAAGCCTCTTTGGTCTTCTACAGAAGGCCTGAAAATCGCTGAGTATGTTTATATGGGTATTAAGCTACTAGTTGTAGTTCTTATCCCCTAACCAGACTGTTGTTGGGAGGGGAAAGGTTGACACAGCGATGTACTCTGAAGGAAGATATGTTCCCTCTCTCTTTGAAGGTATTGCAACGAGTTGAGAAATAGTCCACACACATCCAATGACTCCTGGGCTCAACAAGTCTCTCCTTAGAATAAATGTAAACACCATACCTAAGAAGTCTCTTCTCTCTCTTCAAAGGAATATAGGGCCTCATTAGGAGTCTGGCAGTCAACAGACCGCCAGACTCACGGTGACCGCCACAGGTTTGTGGTCAGACCGCCAAATTAAGAGTTCCTCCGTCGTCAACAATGTTCCCGACCGGCTGACGGCAGGTTGGAATCAGCCAGTTCGATGCAGAACTCAGTGCCGCCCTACTGATTACAACCTGGTTCTCCGCCAGCCTTTTCATGGCTGCCAGAGAACAGTTGCAGGGGGCCACATCCAGGCCCCCTTCCCAGCACCCTCATAACGTGCAGTCAGTGCACATTACGAGGGTGCTATTGGCCCTGCGATAACGAGCAGGCAACAATGCTGCCTCCATTTTCCTGCTGGGCTGCAAGGTTTCCACCTGTCAGCCCAGCGGGAAGTCCATAATTGGGCCAGCGGGGAGGGAGCCAGTAAGGCGGCAACCTCCCTATCAGAAGTTCAACAGATGGGTCTTTTTGCCTGCTGAACTCATAATCAGTCCCTTAATGTGCTTCAGAGAGATTTATCATGTTTATGTGATTTGAAAAGGGAAAAAAAATATTTCAATTGTTTCTCAAAAATTGTTTACAGTTTTGCTTTTTCTAACCCCTTCGCTGCCAGGCCATTTCCCCCTCCTGTGGCGAGCCTTTTTTTGGCTATTTGGAGCAGTTCGCGCTTAGGCCCTCATAACTTTTTGTTCACATAAGCTACCCACGCCAAATTTGCGTCCTTTTTTTCCAACATCCTAGGGATTCTAGAGGTACCCAGACTTTGTGGGTTCCCCAGAAGGAGGCCAAGAAATTAGCCAAAAAACAGTGAAAATTTCGTTTTTTTCAAAAAAATTGGAAAAATGGGCTGCAGAAGAAGGCTTGTGGTTTTTCCCCTGAAAAGGGCATCAACAAAGGGTTTGCGGTGCTAAAATCACCAGCTTCCCAGCTTTCAGGAACAGGCAGACTTGAATCAGAAAACCCAATTTTCCAACACAATTTTGGCATTTTACTGGGACATACACCATTTTTAAGATTTTTTGTGCTTTCAGCCTCCTTCCAGTCAGTGACAGAAATAGGCATGAAACCAATGCTGGATCCCAGAAACCGCAACATTATTGAAATTGAGGTGAAAAAAACATCAATTTTTCTCTACATTTTACTCTGTAACTTTTTCCTGCAATGTTAGATGTTCGAAAGCAATATACTGTTACGTCTGCTGGACTCTTCTGGTTGCGGGGATATATAGGGCTTGTAGGTTCATCAAGAACTCTAGGTACCCAGAGCCAATAAATGACCTGCACCCTGCAGTGGGTTTTCATTCTATGCCGGGTATACTGCAATTCATTTGCTGAAATATAAAGAGCAAAAAATAGCTATCAAGAAAACCTTTGTATTTCCAAAATGGGCACAAGATAAGGTGTTGAGAAGCAGTGGTTATTTGCACATCTCTGAATTCCGGGGTGCCCATACTAGCATGTGAATTACAGGGCATTACTCAAATAGACGTCTTTTTTACACACTGTCTTACATTTGGAAGGGAAAAATGTACAGAAAAACAAGGGGCAATAACACTTGTTTTGCTATTCTATGTTCCCCCAAGTCTCCCGATAAAAATGATACCTCACTTGTGTGGGTAGGCCTAGCGCCCGCGACAGGATATGCCCCAAAACACAACGTGGACACATCACAGAAAACAGAGCTGTTTTTAGCAAAGTGCCTACCTATAGATTTTGGCCTCTAGCTCAGCCGCCACCTAGGGAAACCTACCAAACCTGTGCATTTCTGAAAACTAGAGACCTAGGGGAATCCAAGATGGGGTGACTTGTGTGGCTCGGACCAGGTTCTGTTACCCAGAATCCTTTGCAAACCTCAAAATGTGGCTAAAAAAATGCATGTTCCTCACATTTCTGTTGCATAAAGTTCTGGAATCTGAGAGGAGCCACAAATTTCCTTCCACCCAGCGTTCCCCCACGTCTCCCGATAAAAATGATACCTCACTTGTGTGGGTAGGCCTAGCGCCCGCGACAGGAAACACCCCAAAGCGCAACGTGGACACATCCAAATTTTTGAAGGAAAACAGAGGTGTTTTTTGCAAAGTGCCTACCTGTAGATTTTGGCCTGTAGCTCAGCCGCCACCTAGGGAAACCTACCAAACCTGTGCATTTCTGAAAACTAGAGACCTAGGGGAATCCAAGATGGGGTGACTTGTGTGGCTCGGACCAGGTTCTGTTACCCAGAATCCTTTGCAAACCTCAAAATGTGGCTAAAAAAACACATGTTCCTCACATTTCTATGGCAGAAAGTTCTGGAATCTGAGAGGAGCCACAAATTTCCTTCCACCCAGCGTTCCCCCACGTCTCCCGATAAAAATGATACCTCACTTGTGTGGGTAGGCCTAGCGCCCGCAACAGGAAACGCCCCAAAGCGCAACATGGACACATCCAAATTTTTGAAGGAAAACAGAGGTGTTTTTTGCAAAGTGCCTACCTGTAGATTTTGGCCTGTAGCTCAGCCGACACCTAGAGAAACCTACCAAACCTGTGCATTTCAGAAAACGAGAGACCTAGGGGAATCCAAGATGGGGTGACTTGTGTGGCTCGGACCAGGTTCTGTTACCCAGAATCCTTTGCAAACCTCAAAATTTGGCTAAAAAAATGCATGTTCCTCACATTTCTGTTGCATAAAGTTCTGGAATCTGAGAGGAGCCACAAATTTCCTTCCACCCAGCGTTCCCCCATGTCTCCCGATAAAAATGATACCTCACTTGTGTGGGTAGGCCTAGCGCCCGCGACAGGAAACGCCCCAAAGCGCAACGTGGACACAGCCAAATTTTTGAAGGCAAACAGAGATGTTTTTTGCAGAGTGCCTACCTGTAGATTTTGGCCTGTAGCTCAGCCGCCACCTAGGGAAACCTACCAAACCTGTGCATTTCTGAAAACTAGAGACCTAGGGGAATCCAAGATGGGGTGACTTGTGTGGCTCGGACCAGGTTCTGTTACCCAGAATCCTTTGCAAACCTCAAAATTTGGCTAAAAAAACACATGTTCCTCACATTTCAGTGGCAGAAAGTTCTGGAATCTGAGAGGAGCCACAAATTTCCTTCCACCCAGCGTTCCCCCACGTCTCCCGATAAAAAATGATACCTCACTTGTGTGGGTAGGCCTAGCGCCCGCGACAGGAAACGCCCCAAAGCGCAACGTGGACACATCCACATTTTTGAAGGAAAACAGAGGAGTTTTTTGCAAAGTGCCTACCTGTAGATTTTGGCCTGTAGCTCAGCCGCCACCTAGGGAAACCTACCAAACCTGTGCATTTCTGAAAGCTAGAGACCTAGGGGAATCCAAGATGGGGTGACTTGTGTGGCTCGGACCAGGTTCTGTTACCCAGAATCCTTTGCAAACCTCAAAATTTAGCTAAATAAACACATGTTCCTCACATTTCTGTGACAGAAAGTTCTGGAATCTGAGAGGAGCCACAAATTTGCTTCCACCCAGCGTTCCCCCACAACTCCCGATAAAAATGATACCTCACTTGTGTGGGTAGGCCTAGCGCCCGCGACAGGAAACGCCCCAAAGCGCAACGTGGACACAGCCAAATTTTTGAAGGAAAACAGAGGTGTTTTTTGCAAAGTGCCTACCTGTAGATTTTGGCCTGTAGCTCAGCCGCCACCTAGGGAAACCTACCAAACCTGTGCATTTCTGAAAACTAGAGACCTAGGGGAATCCAAGATGGGGTGACTTGTGTGGCTCGGACCAGGTTCTGTTACCCAGAATCCTTTGCAAACCTCAAAATTTGGCTACAAAAACACATGTTCCTCACATTTCAGTGGCAGAAAATTCTGGAATCTGAGAGGAGCCACAAATTTCCTTCCACCCAGCGTTCCCCCAAGTCTCCCAATAAAAATGATACCTGACTTGTGTGGGTATGCCTAGCGCCCGCGACAGGAAAAGCCCCAAAGCGCAACGTGGACACATCCAAAATTTTGAAGGAAAACAGAGGTGTTTTTTGCAAAGTGCCTAACTGTAGATTTCGGCCTGTAGCTCAGCCGCCACCTAGGGAAACCTACCAAACCTGTGCATTTCTGAAAACTAGAGACCTAGGGGAATCCAAGATGGGGTGACTTGTGTGGCTCGGACCAGGTTCTGTTACCCAGAATCCTTTGCAAACCTCAAAATTTGGCTAAAAAAACACATGTTCCTCACATTTCAGTGGCAGAAAGTTCTGGAATCTGAGAGGAGCCACAAATTCCCTTCCACCCAGCGTTCCCCCATGTCTCCCGATAAAAATGATACCTCACTTGTGTGGGTAGGCCTAGCGCCCGCGACAGGAAAAGCCCCAAAGCGCAACGTGGACACATCCAAAATTTTGAAGGAAAACAGAGGTGTTTTTTGCAAAGTGCCTAACTGTAGATTTCGGCCTGTAGCTCAGCCGCCACCTAGGGAAACCTACCAAACCTGTGCATTTCTGAAAACTAGAGACCTAGGGGAATCCAAGATGGGGTGACTTGTGTGGCTCGGACCAGGTTCTGTTACCCAGAATCCTTTGCAAACCTCAAAATTTGGCTAAAAAAACACATGTTCCTCACATTTCAGTGGCAGAAAGTTCTGGAATCTGAGAGGAGCCACAAATTCCCTTCCACCCAGCGTTCCCCCACGTCTCCCGATAAAAATGATACCTCACTTGTGTGGGTAGGCCTAGCGCCCGCGACAGGAAACGCCCCAAAGCGCAATGTGGACACATCCAAATTTTTTAAGGAAAACAGAGGTGTTTTTTGCAAAGTGCCTACCTGTAGATTTTGGCCTGTAGCTCAGCCGCCACCTAGGGAAACCTACCAAACCTGTGCATTTCTGAAAACTAGAGACCTAGGGGAATCCAAGATGGGGTGACTTGTGTGGCTCGGACCAGGTTCTGTTACCCAGAATCCTTCGCAAACCTCAAAATGTGGCTAAAAAAATGCATGTTCCTCACATTTCTGTTGCATAAAGTTCTGGAATCTGAGAGGAGCCACAAATTTACTTCCACCCAGCGTTCCCCCACGTCTCCCGATAAAAATGATACCTCACTTCTGTGGGTAGGCCTAGCGCCCGCGACAGGAAACGCCCCAAAGCGCAACGTGGACACATCCAAATTTTTTAAGGAAAATAGAGGTGTTTTTTGCAAAGTGCCTACCTGTAGATTTTGGCCTGTAGCTCAACCGCCACCTAGGGAAACCTACCAAACCTGTGCATTTCTGAAAACTAGAGACCTAGGGGAATCCAAGATGGGGTGACTTGTGTGGCGCGGACCAGGTTCTGTTACCCAGAATCCTTTGCAAACCTCAAAATGTGGCTAAAAAAACACATGTTCCTCACATTTCTATGGTAGAAAGTTCTGGAATCTGAGAGGAGCCACAAATTTCCTTCCACCCAGCGTTCCCCCACGTCTCCCGATAAAAATGATACCTCACTTGTGTGGGTAGGCCTAGCGCCCGCAACAGGAAACGCCCCAAAGCGCAACATGGACACATCAAAATTTTTGAAGGAAAACAGAGGTGTTTTTTGCAAAGTGCCTACCTGTAGATTTTGGCCTGTAGCTCAGCCGCCACCTAGAGAAACCTACCAAACCTGTGCATTTCCGAAAACGAGAGACCTAGGGGAATCCAAGATGGGGTGACTTGTGTGGCTCGGACCAGGTTCTGTTACCCAGAATCCTTTGCAAACCTCAAAATTTGGCTAAAAAAATGCATGTTCCTCACATTTCTGTTGCATAAAGTTCTGGAATCTGAGAGGAGCCACAAATTTCCTTCCACCCAGCGTTCCCCCATGTCTCCCGATAAAAATGATACCTCACTTGTGTGGGTAGGCCTAGCGCCCGCGACAGGAAACGCCCCAAAGCGCAACGTGGACACAGCCAAATTTTTGAAGGAAAACAGAGGTGTTTTTTGCAGAGTGCCTACCTGTAGATTTTGGCCTGTAGCTCAGCCGCCACCTAGGGAAACCTACCAAACCTGTGCATTTCTGAAAACTGGAGACCTAGGGGAATCCAAGATGGGGTGACTTGTGTGGCTCGGACCAGGTTCTGTTACCCAGAATCCTTTGCAAACCTCAAAATTTGGCTAAAAAAACACATGTTCCTCACATTTCAGTGGCAGAAAGTTCTGGAATCTGAGAGGAGCCACAAATTTCCTTCCACCCAGCGTTCCCCCACGTCTCCCGATAAAAAATGATACCTCACTTGTGTGGGTAGGCCTAGCGCCCGCGACAGGAAACGCCCCAAAGCGCAACGTGGACACATCCAAATTTTTGAAGGAAAACAGAGGTGTTTTTTGCAAAGTGCCTACCTGTAGATTTTGGCCTGTAGCTCAGCCGCCACCTAGGGAAACCTACCAAACCTGTGCATTTCTGAAAGCTAGAGACCTAGGGGAATCCAAGATGGGGTGACTTGTGTGGCTCGGACCAGGTTCTGTTACCCAGAATCCTTTGCAAACCTCAAAATTTAGCTAAAAAAACACATGTTCCTCACATTTCTGTGACAGAAAGTTCTGGAATCTGAGAGGAGCCACAAATTTGCTTCCACCCAGCGTTCCCCCACAGCTCCCGATAAAAATGATACCTCACTTGTGTGGGTAGGCCTAGCGCCCGCGACAGGAAACGCCCCAAAGCGCAACGTGGACACAGCCAAATTTTTGAAGGAAAACAGAGGTGTTTTTTGCAAAGTGCCTACATGTAGATTTTGGCCTGTAGCTCAGCCGCCACCTAGGGAAACCTACCAAACCTGTGCATTTCTGAAAACTAGAGACCTAGGGGAATCCAAGATGGGGTGACTTGTGTGGCTCGGACCAGGTTCTGTTACCCAGAATCCTTTGCAAACCTCAAAATTTGGCTAAAAAAACACATGTTCCTCACATTTCAGTGGCAGAAAATTCTGGAATCTGAGAGGAGCCACAAATTTCCTTCCACCCAGCGTTCCCCCAAGTCTCCCAATAAAAATGATACCTGACTTGTGTGGGTATGGCTAGCGCCCGCGACAGGAAACGCACCAAAGCGCAACGTGGACACATCCAAAATTTTGAAGGAAAACAGAGGTGTTTTTTGCAAAGTGCCTACCTGTAGATTTCGGCCTGTAGCTCAGCCGCCACCTAGGGAAACCTACCAAACCTGTGCATTTCTGAAAACTAGAGACCTAGGGGAATCCAAGATGGGGTGACTTGTGTGGCTCGGACCAGGTTCTGTTACCCAGAATCCTTTGCAAACCTCAAAATTTGGCTAAAAAAACACATGTTCCTCACATTTCAGTGGCAGAAAGTTCTGGAATCTGAGAGGAGCCACAAATTCCCTTCCACCCAGCGTTCCCCCACGTCTCCTGATAAAAATGATACCTCACTTGTGTGGGTAGGCCTAGCGCCCGCGACAGGAAACGCCCCAAAGCGCAACGTGGACACATCCAAATTTTTGAAGGAAAACAGAGGTGTTTTTTGCAAAGTGCCTACCTGTAGATTTTGGCCTGTAGCTCAGCCGCCACCTAGGGAAACCTACCAAACCTGTGCATTTCTGAAAACTAGAGACCTAGGGGAATCCAAGATGGGGTGACTTGTGTGGCTCGGACCAGGTTCTGTTACCCAGAATCCTTCGCAAACCTCAAAATTTGGCTAAAAAAACACATGTTCCTCACATTTCTGTGGCAGAAAGTTCTGGAATCTGAGAGGAGCCACAAATTTCCTTCCACCCAGCGTTCCCCCACGTCTCCCGATAAAAATGATACCTCACTTGTGTGGGTAGGCCTAGCGCCCACGACAGGAAACACCCCAAAGCGCAACGTGGACACAGCCAAATTTTTGAAGGAAAACAGAGGTGTTTTTTGCAAAGTGCCTACCTGTAGATTTTGGCCTGTAGCTCAGCCGCCACCTCGGGAAACCTACCAAACCTGTGCATTTCTGAAAACTAGAGACCTAGGGGAATCCAAGATGGGGTGACTTGTGTGGCTCGGACCAGATTCTGTTACCCAGAATCCTTCGCAAACCTCAAAATTTGGCTAAAAAAACACATGTTCCTCACATTTCTGTGGCAGAAAGTTCTGGAATCTGAGAGGAGCCACAAATTTCCTACCACCCAGCATTCCCCCACGTCTCCCGATAAAAATGATACCTCACTTGTGTGGGTAGGCCTAGCGCCTGTGACAGGAAACGCCCCAAAGCGCAACGTGGACACATCCAAATTTTTGAAGGAAAACAGAGGTGTTTTTTGCAAAGTGCCTACCTGTAGATTTTGGCCTGTAGCTCAGCCGCCACCTAGGGAAACCTACCAAACCTGTGCATTTCTGAAAACTAGAGACCTAGGGGAATCCAAGATGGGGTGACTTGTGTGGCTCGGACCAGGTTCTGTTACCCAGAATCCTTCGCAAACCTCAAAATTTGGCTAAAAAAACACATGTTCCTCACATTTCTGTGGCAGAAAGTTCTGGAATCTGAGAGGAGCCACAAATTTCCTTTCACCCAGCGTTCCCCCACGTCTCCCGATAAAAATGATACCTCACTTGTGTGGGTAGGCCTAGCGCCTGCGACCGGAAACGCCCCAAAGCTCAACGTGGACACAGCCACATTTTCCATGGAGCCGGAACTCCAAATCCTACCGGCCCTTGTATTCCTACTCATCTACGAAGACCAACGCCTGCACCGGCGACGACAACGGTGAGTACTGCACCTATGACATAGGGGAGGGGGGAGGCAAAAGTTAGGGGGACACACACGCAACACCCCCACACCCACCCCACCCTCGCATATTACAACACACACACCAATGCATTCACAAAAATCACAGTAGCAACCCACAATCCCCTCGGAAGAATGCAAAGACAAAACGAGATCAGTCCAAACCTTGTAATGTATCAATATACATGTCTCAAAAATATACAGATATATTAGAAAATCATACAAAAGTATATACATTCCGAGAAGTAGTGCAGATATGCACATAGAAATGTCCGTGCACCACTAGTCCAAAAATGCATGGGCGAGGCCCACACACAATACCTGTCCACACACGGAGAGAACACTGCTGGGGCATCAGATAGAAATACTACAGGCACCTCAGGGGGAAGGGAAGGGGGGGCACCTCAGCCGGAGGAGTGCAAAGCCATATCCACGACGGGGCTCCATGCCCATTGATGTATCCTGGGGAGTGCAAAGCCACAGTCTCTCAAGTCTCTACAGTGGGTGGCTTGCCCACTGTTCCATCCTGGGGAGTGCAAAGCCACAGTCTCTCAAGTCTCTACAGTGGGTGGTTTGCCCACTGTTCCATCCTGGGGAGTGCAAAGCCACAGTCTCTCAAGTCTCTTCAGTGGGTGGTTTGCCCACTGTACCATCCTGGGGAGTGCAAAGCCACAGTCTCTCAAGTCTCTACAGTGGGTGGTTTGCCCATTGTTCCATCCTGGGCTGTGCAAAGCCACGGTCTCTCAAGTCTCTACAGTGGGTGGTTTGCCCACTGTACCATCCTGGGGAGTGCACAGCCACGGTCTCTCAAGTCTCTACAGTGGGTGGCTTGCCCACTGTTCCATCCTGTGGAGTGCAAAGCCACAGTCTCTCAAGTCTCTACAGTGGGTGGTTTGCCCACTGTACCATCCTGGGGAGTGCAAAGCCACAGTCTCTCAAGTCTCTACAGTGGGTGGCTTGCCCACTGTTCCATCCTGGGGAGTGCAAAGCCACAGTCTCTCAAGTCTCTACAGTGGGTGGTTTGCCCACTGTTCCATCCTGGGGAGTGCAAAGCCACAGTCTCTCAAGTCTCTACAGTGGGTGGCTTGCCCACTGTTCCATCCTGGGGAGTGCAAAGCCACAGTCTCTCAAGTCTCTACAGTGGGTGGGTTGCCCACTATTCCATCCTGTGGAGTGCAAAGCCACAGTTTCCAAAGTAGATAACAGCCTCCACTGGTTCTGGAGGGGGACTGGTACCCAGACTGGATTAGTCTCCCGTGGGAAGTTCCTGTCCCGTCACTGTCCCACCTGCACATGGGATAACGATGCTTGATGTGGCGGCCTTTTCATTCTTCCCCAGTGCATGCCCTGTTCAGCGGTGCTTTGCCATGGCGGTCTCTGGACTGTTCAGCGGTGCTTTGCCATGGCGGTCTCTGGACTGTTCAGCGGTGCTTTGCCATGGCGGTTCTGGACTGGGCATTGGTGTGTGGCATGACGTTCTCTGAACTGGGCATTGGTGTGTGGCATGACGTTCCCTCATTGCCTAGCGGGGCTGTGGCAGCTGGGGCCCTCCTGGGCACTGACTCTGGCGGTGGTCTCCTGACCAGTGACAATACTTGGGCCCTCCTGGGCACTGACTCCGGCGGTGGTCTCCTGACCAGTGACGATACTTGGGCCCTCATGGGCACTGACTCCGGCGGTGGTTTCCTGACCAGTGACGATACTTGGGCCCTCCTGGGCACTGACTCCGGCGGTGGTCTCCTGACCAGTGACGATACTTGGGCCCTCCTGGGCAATGACTCCGGCGGTGGTCTCCTGACCAATGACGATACTTTGGCCCTCCTGGGCAGTGGCGGTTGTCTCCTGACCAGTGACAACGGTGCTGGCGGTGGCACCTGACCGCCGGGAAGGATGCCGCCTTCTCCGCCGTACTGCTCACACTAGGCTGTGCAGACTTCCTCTGGCCCTTCCCCACCTTTGGAGGAGTCACAGCTGACTCTGCAATCCCCCTGAAACCACTGTGAGTTGTTTTGCCTCCAGGAGTCTTCACAGGGTCCCGTCAGCCACTTTCCAATTTCAGAGCCTTTACAGGGGGTGAGCTGCCAGTGCCTTGGCTCCGGGTCACACTGCCTGCCCTGGTGGCCGGTGCACTCCACACACCTTGAACAGGCACCACTGGTATTGGAGGCTTTTTGTCTGAGGCGCTACGACAAGACTGATGAATTGGAGGGGGGGGTAAAAAAAGGTCAATTTTACACAGGGACAGTTTCTGACGAACACTGGGGTGGGTAGTTGGAGGGGGTCTGGGAGATAAGGAAGAGGAGGTGGTTGTAGGAGGTGTCACTTTAGGTGTTTTGGGTGCAGGTGCAGGTACTGGAGGCTGTCGTGAGGTGGATGGATGTTGGGTGTGTGGGTGCCCGCGTTTGTGTACTTTGGGAGGGGGCGTCACAGACACACTGGGAGAGGACACAGGGGACGTGTAAATGGGAGTGGAGGTGGTGAGTGCAGGTGAGCGGGGTGTGGTTCTAGGTGTACTGCTGCGAGTCCTAGTGCCTGTAGATGTAGTGCATGCAGGTGAGAGTGTAGACGACACTGGGAGGGAGGAGGGAGACGACGACGAGGGGGACACAGTGGAGGCAGTGGATGTTGCTGTGTCTGCACGTGGGTGATGCTTGCGTGTGTGCCTGTGGGTTGTGTGGTGCCTATGTTTGCCTGAGCTACTTTTGTGTGTTGAGGTGTGTGAATGCTGGGCTGATGGTGTGCTTGGGATAGGCTGGGGTACAGGGGATTGGGTCTGGGTGGAGGAGGTTGGAGGGGGGAGGCTAGACACAGGGACAATGGCTGCCATCAGTGCTGAGGCCAGAGATTGCAGGGTTCGCTGAAGGAAAGCCTGACCAGAATGAATGCCCTCCAGGAATGCATTACTGTGTTGCAACTCCCTTTCTACACCCTGGATGGCATTCACAATGGTAGACTGTCCAACAGTGAGTGACATGAGGAGGTCAATGGCCTCCTCACTGAAGGCAGCAGGGGTGACTGGGGCAGGGCCTAAGGTGCCTGGGGCGAAGGTGATGCCCACCCTCCTGGGTGAGTGGGCACGGGGCAAATGCTGAGAGGCTGCTGGGAGGGCGGTGCTTTTAGGGGAGGTGGCGGCTGTATCTGTAGAAGTGGGGCGCGCACAGATGGTGCCGCCACCACAAGGGAGCTCCCATCAGCGGACGAGTCAGTGTCGCTGGTTGGTGATCCGGTGGCCGACGTGAAGCTCCCCTCGCCCTCCGTCCCACTGGTACATTCTGAGTCCGTGGTGTGGCCCGCCATGGCCATGTGGGATGCAGCTCCCTCATGCTCTGGTGCCACTGTACCTCCGCCTGATGATGCTGATGCACAAAAGAACAGGGGGACCACAAAAAGGGGGGGGTGACAGAAGAAAGACTGGTTGAGTGCATGGCATACCGCGACCGTTGGCGGACACTACAGACACAGCAGCCCCCTGCACTACCCGGTGCTCCTGGCCTCTACAGATGCAATTCCTGGGGTCTGGACTACATGGCTATGGTGGACATCTGCACACATGGATGCCACAGGGGCATCTATACCTGTACTTGGCACTCTACTGTGGTGGGGTAGGGTGCCACATGGGCTGCATTACAGAGGGGCCTAGTCCTATTTCTGCCTGGCCTAGGTACACACACAGGCCTCCTCCCCCACCCAGACCCCTCCACTGCGCCCAAAGTCCGCAGAATGATGTTGTACTCATCCCCTTGTGTCTGCTGTGATGCCCTCAGTGCCCATCCAACTCTGGGTAGGCCACCGCCAGGATCTTGAACATCAGGGGGGCCATGGGGCGACGGGCACCCCTCCCACGTTGGGAGGCCATCCCCAACTGAGCCTCCACCGTCTTCTTGCTCCAGCGGTGAATGTCCTCCCATCTTTTCTGCCAGTGGGTGCCCCTTCTCTGGTGGACCCCCAAGGTCCGGACGTCCTTGGCGATGGCACGCCAAATGTCCTTCTTCTGGTGGGCGCTGACCTACATGACATGCACAAGAGAAGAAGAGAAGTCATTAACAACCGCACCATCAATGTGCGTGGCCCCCCTCCCTATCCTAGCCATGTGGCACATTCATTCACATGCATTAATGTTCCCTGAACTCTGCCCCCTTCCCTCTTCCAACCAGCCCTCTCCACCCAGGCCTAGCCCATACAACATGCTCCCTGTGTACTAACCTGTTGGTCTGGAGGACCGTAGAGTAGCGTGTACTGGGGGAGGACCCCGTCTACGCCCTTTCCCCAGACGCAGCAGCCATCGTCGCTTCCAGACCGAGGTCACAGCAGCACTTGCAGTGTAGGTCCTCTCCTGTCGAAGATCAGGTATCTAGTGATTGAAAAGCTAGAAAATGGTGGTGACGTCCGCGGCGGTGACGTCCGCAGCGGTACGTATCATCACCGCCGGCGCACTTCCTCATTGGCTCCTGTGACCCATAGGGTCCAATGTTAACCAACGCAGCATTGCGCCGCGGTCTACGACCGCCTACGGCGACGGTGTGCAACGGCAGCGCAGTTACCCCACAATCCCATTGTCCCAGTTTAGAGGTCAGGCAGCCGCCATTTCAGGGGCCCACATGGCTCCATTTACTTCTGCGTCACATACAGGAAGGGTTTTGTGTTTGGTGTTGTGTTGTGTGTAACTGTGGGTACATATCTGGAAAAAAGTTGACTCGATCCTCGCTGTTGTCCTTCCTAGGCGCCGTCAGCTGGGACATTTGAGAAGATGGCGAAATCCTCCAGTGTACCGACCGCTGGTGGACCTGTTGACAATGGAAGAGCGACATTTAATCGTCACCTACAGGTTTGGAACTATGTACCCAGTTGGAGCCAGACCTGATGTCACCAATCCGCCATCCCACTGGAATCCCCCCTGACGTGCAGGTGCTGTCAGTGCTCCATTTCCTTGCTAGTGGGTCTTTTCAGACAACAGTGGCCATGGCATCAGGGATGTCCCAGCCTATTTTTTCCAACATGCTGTCCAGAGTGTTGTCTGCCCTGCTGAAACACATAAGGAGATACATCATTTTCCCTGAGGTGGAAGATTTGGCTACGGTGAAAGGTGACTTCTATGCCCTTGGACATATCCCCAACGTCATAAGTGCTATTGATGGGACCCATGTAGCTTTGGTCCCCCCCCACAGGAGTGAACAGGTGTACAGGAACCGGAAGAGTTATAATTCCATGAATGTACAGATGGCCTGTTTGGCAGACCAGTACATCTCGCAGGTAAATGCTATGTTCCCTGGCTCAGTGCATGACGCCTACATCCTGCGGAATAGCAGCATCCCTGATATGATGGGTCAACTCCAGAGGCACCGTGTGTGGCTATTAGGGGACTCTGGTTACCCCAACCTTTTCTGGCTATTGACCCCAGTGAGGAATCCCAGGACCAGGGCAGAGGAACGCTACAATGAGGCCCATGGGTGGACTAGGAGGATGATCGAACGCACCTTCGGCCTCCTGAATGCCAGGTTCAGGTGCCTCCATATGACAGGTGGTTCCCTATTCTACTCACCGAAGAAGGTGTGCCAGATCATCATCTCCTGCTCCATGCTTCACAATCTTGCTGTGCGATGCCAGGTGCCTTTTCTGCAGGAGGATGGTCCACATGACGGTGTTGTGGCAGCTGTGGAGCCTGTGGACAGTGATGAGGAGGAAGCTGAGGAAGAAAACAACGACAACAGGGAGTCAGTCATACAGCAGTATTTCCAGTAACACACAGGTGAGAACATTTTCATTTTTAACATTACATTCACTGTCACACGTCTTACTCTATCCTGTGTGTAATTTAATGGGATTATTTGGTAACTGAGTTGTTCCTTTCCATTACGGTTTCACAGGTGTGGTTACCAACGTGTGTCATATGTATGCATCCTTCAAGGACTTGTGATGTGTGACATTGGTATGTTGCTTTAACAACTAAAATAGCATTTTGACACTGTCATTGATAATACATTTTACAAAATCATAGACTGACTCCAGAATGTTTTGTGGTTCAAGGGTGTTTATTTAAGTGCTCAAAAATGGAGGGGGGTTGTAAAATGGTGATGGGTGATGGTGGAGGAATGTCCATGGCAGAGTTCAGTCTATTAGTCTCACAGGTGCACTGCCCATCTGGGCATAGGAAGTGGAGCTGGGGCAGTTAAAGTATGGACAGGGTAACAAATTGGGACGGTGGGGGGACAATCAGGGTGGTCTCATTTCTGGCGGGGGTCTTGCCATCTTGCTCTGTCCTGTTCCTGGATCTCAGGGACCGTTTGCATGGTGGTTGTCCGTCTGCAGGGGGTGGGGTGCTGGTGTGGTGGTCCTGTGGCGGGGCGTCCTGTCCACTAGCGCCGGCGGAGGTGGTAGGCAGTTCATCGTCCTGGCTAGTGTCAGGGGCCCCTTGGAGTGCCACAGTGTCCCTCAAGGTCTGCTGTATGTCATTCAGCACCCCTACGATGGTACCCAAGGTGTAGCTGATGGTCCTGAGCTCCTCCCTGAAGCCCAAATACTGTTCCTCCTGCAGGCGCTGGGTCTCCTGAAACTTGACCAGGACCGTTGCCATCATCTCCTGGGAGTGGTGGTATGCTCCCATGATGGAAGATAGGGCCTCGTGGAGAGTGGGTTCCTTTGGCCTGTCCGCCCCCTGTCGCACAGCAGCCCTCCCAGTTCCCATGTGTTCCTGTGCCTCCGTCCCCTGGACCGTGTGCCCACTACCACTGCCCCCAGGTCCCTGTTGTTGTTGGGGTGGTGGGTTATCCTGGGTTCCCTGTAGTGGTGGACACACAGCTGATTGACCTGTCCTGGGTACGGAGGTTTGGGCCCGCTGGGTGGGTGCTGTGCTGGTGTTACCATAGGGTGGAAGGTCAGTGTTGGGCTGTGCCTGTGCAAGTGGAACCGACTGTCCCGAGGCCCACGATGGTCCGGGCTGGTCATCAGGCTCCAGTAGGGCAGAGCTGCTATAGTCACTGTGGGCCTCTTCTGTGGGTGGAGTGGAGATGTCTGGACCCTCCGGTGTGGTGACGGTCCTTCGTGATCCTGCAGGGGCATAAGAGCATGATTATTGCATCTGTGTGTGTCATGGTGTGCAATGGGTGGGTGTTTGTGTACCCCAGTGCTAGCATTCCTGTGTGGGGGCTTGTGTGATGATGGTTAGGGGGTTGTTCTGGGTATGTGCAGTGAGCATGCTTTGGTGAGGGGTGACCATGCTTAGTTGTGTCATGCAGGGCTTGGTGTTGGGATGGGTGGTTTGTGTTAGTAGTACATTAGTGAGGAGTTGGAGTGATAGGGGAGGAGTTAAGGGTGGGAGTGTGTGATAACATGCAGGTAGGGTGGGGTATCTGATAGTTAAGATTTGACTTACCAGTGTCCATTCCTCCACCGACTCCTCCGAGGCCCTCTGGATGCATGATGGTCAAGACTTGCTCCTCCCATGTTGTTAGTTGTGGGGGAGGAGGTGGGGGTCCGCCGCCAGTCCGCTGTACCGCAATGTTGTGCCTGGAAACCGCTGAACGCACCTTCCCCCGTAGGTCGTTCCACCTCTTCCTGATGTCCTCCCGATTTCTTGGGTGCTGTCCCACTGCGTTGACCCTGTCGACTATTCTGCGCCATAGCTCCATCTTCCTGGCTATGGATGTGTGCTGCACCAGTGAGCCAAATAGCTGTGGCTCTACCCGTACGATTTCCTCCACCATGACCCTGAGCTCCTCCTCGGAAAAGCGGGGGTGTCTTTGGCGTGCCATGGGGTGGTGTGTGTGATGTGTGAGGTGGTGTATGTGGTGATGAGTGTAGTGATGTGTAGTGGTGTGTGGTGTTTTGTACGTGGATGGTGTGTGGGTGATGGTGTTGTGTGCCTCTGTGTGGTGGGATTGTCTAATCAGTGCTGTCTCTCTGGGCTTCTTTCAGAATTTTTGTCGTGGGGGTTTGTGGGTGATGTGGGTGTGTGTTTTATATTGTGTTGGGTGTGTGGGAGTGGTGTTTGTATGTGTATCAGGTGTGTGTATTTGGAATTGTCCAATGTGGCGGTATTTTGGAGATGTGTGTGTATTTTGAGCGCGGCGGTGTGTGCCGCCAATGGTATACCGCGGTTAAAAGACTGCTGCGTGGATTCGTGGGTCGTAATAGCATGGGCATGTTTCTGTTGGCGTGAAGGTGGAGGTTTTGTTTTCGCCATTTTAACACTGACCTTTGGTGTGGCGGACTTGTGTGGGTGACTGAATTTTGGCGGATTCCGAGATGTGGGTCACAATAGCTGTGGCGCAATTCCGCGGCCGCGGCAGTGTATTGGCGGTCTTCTGCACGGCGGTAAGCGGCTTTTACCGCCAATGTTGTAATGAACGCCCACGTGTGGCATCTGACTTTATGGTGGTTTGGGAATGCATGCATCCCTCTGGCCATATGTGCTTTGAGACTAATCCCTGGGGCCCTTTGTACTCTTGCTGCCTATCTGTGGGATCTTTTTCAAGTTTTCATGTTTGTGCATTTGTCTGTTGACTAAGTGTTACCCCACCTGTGACCTGCCAGTCATTAACCTTCAGGCCTGGATCGCAGTGCCTGCCTGACCACGGACTCATGGTGGATGCAGGTCATTTTTAGCTTCCACTTTCAGGATCAGAGAGTCCCAGCCCTCCACGCTTGTGTTGAGTGCTCCATGTGCACGGAGCCATCGGAGATGATATGCTTCTGCCTTGGACCATAGCAACAGGTCTTTCAACCATTTCAATATGGGTGATGGGGCCGAGGATTTCCATGCCATGGTTATCCTATATTTGAAAAGCACAATTGCTAAGTCAATGAACTTATGGAGGTATGTATATTTTTTTGTTTTGGTGCGAATGCCTAACAGGCAAGAGGCCGGAGTCGCAGGTAGAAGATGATCAATTATTTCCGATATCATTGCGGTAATTTTATGCCAAGTGGACTGCAAGGTTGGGCAGTCCCATACCATATGATAAACTCCTGCTGGAGAAGCAGCACAACGCGGACAAACCGGTTCGTGTGTAGGGTACATACGATGAAGGCGTTGTGGGTCTAAATATGCTTGATGTATATAGTTAAATTGAGTGAACCTAAACCTGCCGTTACGGGAGATCCCTTTTATTGAGCGCAGTGGTAAATTCCAATCTGGTATGGTCAGAGGGTGTGGTAGCGCTGTGTTCCATTTTTCGTGTGCTGTTTGTAATAAAGTGTTGGTAGGTGCACGCAGCGCTGTGTACAGGTTGGTAACAATGAGTTTAGTTGTCATGGTCGATAATATGGAGTGTAATACAGAAGAAGTGGGTGGCTCATTATTCCCTGAGCCCCATATACGATGCATGCATTGTAGTATAGTGTAATAAGTGATGAATTGTCCCAGCACGATGTTGTATTTTGCTATCAAATTCGGGAAGGGTCTAAGCTTGCCATCCGAGAAGAAGTGTTCCGTCCGGATGACTCCTTTTTCCACCCAGTGGGTTCGTGAGTGGGCATGTGTGTTTTGTGTTATCTCAGGAATGTCCCGTACTGATATCCCCAGAGAATACAGAGTAACGGATCCCCTGAGATGTAAATAACGGTGCTGGCATGTGTGTGCTACTCTTAACAGTGGGGACCTAGTGGAGCCACCCACATTAGTGCCAGTTAACCAGGTGTATAACGCAGTGTCCCCCAAGTGTCTCCGGGTGTAACGGGGAGGTCACCCATGAGGTTGGCTAATACAATTGCGCTGCAGCGTAATAGGTCTAAAAATGTGGAATTCCCAACCCACCCGCATGTAGCGGTGTTTGGAGTGTGGAAAGGGGTACTCTCTGGCGTTTATCTCCCCAAATTAAGTCCAGTAGTAAACTATCCAGCGCTTTAAAGAAGGCACGTGGTGTCACAATAGGTAGAGCTGAGAAAAAGTACAGCATCCGAGGTAGGATCAACATCTTGGAGATCGCCACCCTGCCTATGGTTGACAGTGGCAGCGATTGCCAGAAGGTAAGGGATGAGCGTATACCCACCAGCGATCTGTTTAAATTGCCATCTAGGAGATTTTTAGGTGAGTGATAAATATAAACTCCTAGATATTTGAAGGTGTCATATTGCCATTGCAAACGTGAGTTGTTCGCAACAGGTGTTTGACAGGGGGGTGTAGCGTTAGTGGAAACGCACATGATTTAGGCCAGTTGACCTGTAGGCCTGATGCTGTCCCAAAATGTGATAGCAGCCGTATTAGCTCAGGTAGTGTAGTGTGTACATCTCTAATATAAATAAGAGCGTCATCTGCAGATAAAGACACCACATGAAATCGCTGTGAGTCCCATATCCCCCAAGCTTCGGCCTTGGTCTGCAAGTAGCATGCCAAGGGTTCCATTGCCAAGGCAAACAGGAGTGGCGATAGCGGACAGCCCTGTTGTGTACCGCGTTGTATGTTCAAACAGCTCGATATTACCCGGCCTGTCTTCACTCGTGCCGGTGGCTCTCCATACAGCGTCCTGACCCACCACAAGAGATGGGGTCCAAATCCCATTTTTCTTAGACATGCAAAAAGAAAGTCCCATCCCAAAGTGTCAATGGCTTTCTCTGTATCCAGTGAGACTGCCACTCGGTGTGTGTCACCAGTTGTGGATCAAGTGTAGGAGGTGTCTAATGTTAAGAAATGTGGTGCGGCCTGGTATAAAACCCGACTGGTCATGGTCCACTAATGAGTGCATCACAGGCAGCAGTCGGTTAGCCAGAATCTTTCCTAGGATTTTACAATCTAGGTTGAGTAATGACAGTAATGACAGAGGACGATAAGACCTTACATCATTTGCATCTTGACCTGGTTTAGGTAGCACCACAATAAGGGCTTCACGCAGGCAGTGCGGTAGGGAGCCCTGTATCAATGCCTCTTGGTAAACCTCTAGCAATCGAGGGAAAAGGATGGTGGGGTATGTGGCGTAATTTTCAATGGGTAGCCCGTCGGTACCTGGTGTTTTGCTGCGGGCTATCTGTTTGACAGCTGTTATGATCTCGTCTAAGTGTATTGATTCCTCTATAGAAATGTGTTGTGGATCCGTTAGCCTAGGAAGGGACACATCATTCAAAAAGCTCTGTGCGCATTCCGCTCCTAGGCCAGCAGGTCATTCGTATAACTGTTGATAAAAGGCACGAAAAGTGTCATTTATAGCAAATTGTGTAGTAGCCATTGTACCATCCGGCGTCTTGATGCACATAGCTGGTGTGCCATGGTGTGTCTCCCGAAGAAGCCAGGCTAGTACCTTGCCCGAGCAATCCCCCTGAGCATGTTGTAATGCTATGCGTATGCGGTAATCGTAATGTCTTAAAGTGGATTCCGCTTCATGTCTACGAATTCTAAGTTGACGTATTTGTAGCGCCGATGTGGTGTTCTCCGCGACATGTGTTTCTGCTTGGCGTGAGTCACATTCTATCTTAGTCAAATCCCGTGTGAGTTGCTGCCCACCTACCCAGGTTGTAGCCATGCAGTGCCCCCGAATTACTACTTCGTGAGTTTCCCATTCCATTACCCGGGAGGAAGCAGAGCCTGCGTTTGTTAGGAAGTATTGTCAGATAGTTTCTGATAGAGATTCACAGAACAGGGGATCTAGTAGGGCCTCTGTTTGCAGGTGCCAGGTGGGTATAGAAGGGCGTGGTGTTCCCCAAGACAGAATTGCTGTCAGTGGACTGTGGTCAGAGTATGTTTTGGCTAAATATTCTGAGTGATTGAGGAGGGGTCCATTGTTACTAGTGCTAAATAGGATATCTATCCTACTGTGTAGGTCGTGTACAGGAGAGTAGAATGAGTATTCACGGTTATGTGGGTGGCTTAATCGCCATACATCTGCAAGTCTCATGTGTGTATTCCATAACCGGAAATGGTTGGCATTTCGAACAGTAGGAGCTGCTGACAATGGAGGATGGGAGCGATCCAGTTGGGGGTCCAAAATACAATTAAAGTCCCCGCCCCAGATCGTTGGAGCAAGTGGATCATGGAACAGGGCTGTCGTAAGGGAGTCCAAAAATGGTATCTGATTGGCATTTGAAGCATAGACAGCCGCCAGGTTAATGGGTGTGCCATCTAGTCTACCCTCCAGTACCACATATCTACCCTCCATGTCTATTAACTGTGATGTGGGGGCAAAAGGGGTTCCGGGGGCTATCCATATTAAGACACCCCTAGCGTATGCAGTCATAACAATACCATATGTTTGACCTCGCCATCGAGAGCGCACCTTTTTAGTTCTGAGTTTGTAAGGTGTGTCATTTGAAGCATTGCGATGTGTACTCCATGACGTTTGAGATATGAGTGTATCTTATATTGTTTGGTGTAAGTTGCCATACCCCTTACATTCCAGGTCAAGACTCTGTATTGTGGAACCTGGGTCACCAATGGTGCATTAGACATCATTCATTATTTTTTTTTATTATGTCTCCCTCCCTTTTAAGCAAAGCACATTAGACAGTATGTCACAGATACACATTGTACATTCGTGTCGGAGCCCACTCAGAGTCAACTGTAATATTATGTCCCCATATTTAGAACAGCGACGTCGCTCAAAGCTCCGTAGAATTAAGTATGGTAAAACATACAAAGAACCAATAAGGAAAAACCCCCAACAATAGGAACAATCCCCCCTGGGCCAAATAGAAACTGTAATTAAAATTGGTCACAGAAAACCAATGATAAAACATGTTTGAGAAAGTAGGGAATATGACAAAGGAATCAAAGAGTTAATGTCAGCAAAATAGCTAATGATGGAAATTTGCACTTGAAGGGTCAACTTTGAGATTAAAAATGGATATAATTATTGTTACAAATGTGAAAATGTACAAAATGAAGAATGTAAGTTGTGTAGTGGACTATTCCACATGTAACGTGCTATTGCACCTGAAAAGGCTTAGGGTATGGTAAATGAAAAACATAAACAGACATGAATAAGTAGAGCTATTATATCCAAGGCAGCAGGT
Organism: Pleurodeles waltl; assembly: GCF_031143425.1. Lineage (NCBI taxonomy): Eukaryota > Metazoa > Chordata > Amphibia > Caudata > Salamandridae > Pleurodeles > Pleurodeles waltl. Next base: position 293,766,496 of record NC_090445.1, on the reverse strand, counting down.
TTTTCTATGAATCAGAGATTGCTTGGATGCAGTAGATTAAGGTTTCTTGTGTAGTGCCTTCATCCAGGTCTCTCTTATTTCCTTGTTCTGTAATGCGTATATGATGGGATTGAGCAGCAGCGTTGCGACCGAGATATGTACTGACCACTGCAAGGTGAGAGCTGCAGGTGGAGAATGTTTTGTGCCTCCCAGTGGCTCATGGGATGCTCAAGATGGCTGACATGATGTAAACATAGGACAAGATGATTAGCTGAAAAGGAATTGATAAAATTAGAAAAGACATGATAAAAACATACACTTCAATATAAGAAGAGGCTGTTTTCAGAAGAGGAGCAAATACACAGAAAAAGTGATCTATTACTTTTTTACCTGAGAATCGTAATCTTTGAAGTAGGATTACTGTAACAAAGGGTGGTGTAAAGCCCCCAACCCAAGCACCAGCAAGTAGCTTAACACAAATTGCCCGGTCCATGAGAGTGCTATAATGCAGGGGGAAGCATATGGCAGTGTACCTGTCATAAGCCATGACTGTTGGAAGGAAGCACTCACTAGTCAACAAGGAAACAAAGAAATAGAACTGCATGAGGCAACCAGCGAAGGAAATTAAGCTGCTGTTTGTCAGTAAACCCAAGAGCAGGCTGGGAGCTGTGCTTATGGAGTACCAGATTTCCAGGAAAGAGAAATTGCCCAGAAAAAAGAACATAGGGGAGTGGATGCGTTCACTAATGGATACTGTGGCAACAATTATGCTATTTCCAATGACAGTTAACACATAGATGGTGACGAGCAGCAGGAAGAGAAGGGGCTTCAGTTCAGGAATGACATGGAGTTCCAGAAGAAGGAATTCATTGGCACTTGTAACATTTTCTGCACACATTTTGGGAGCCATGATTGACTTCTGCAAAAGCAAGAAGTAAAATAAATTTAAAACAATTGAATTCATGAAATAATAATATAAATGAAGGTATTGTCTTTTAGACTGTACAAAATATGTGGAAGCAAGACTTTATACATGGCCCTTGTGTTTTCATTACCACACTCTGATCTTTAGTAATACCTTTTGATAAAAAATAAATTCACTGATAATGGCAGCAATTCACACTGCATCACTTTCCATAATATGGACTTATGAGGTGATTTTTTCACTCTAACTCAGGGTAAACCAACAGCAGTGCTGAGTCTTCTAGACCCATATTATAGGTAGGGAGCATTCTCCCTCTTTGCCTCAGAGCACACCTTTGAGCAGGTGTGTGATGTGCACATAGGGACAGTTAACACGGTTAATTAACATGCTGCCCTCAGGGCAGCTGCAAACCCTTGCTTGCCCTGGGGGCGTACCTCAAGGCTCTATCCATGTATATGAACATCCACCTCACCTGCGGCATGCTCCATCCAGATATCACACCCTCAGGTCTGTGGCATTCCTCTATGCTCCATCTAGGTCTATGCATATCGTCTGATCTGCAGCGTACCTCTAGGATCCTTCCAGAATTATGCACATCCCCAACCTGCAGCACAACTGTTAGCTCCATTCATATCTGTGCATATGCACATGACCTGTGACATATCTCAAAGATCCATTGTGTAGCCACTCATCCTCAACCATTACATGGAACCTTTTGGTACACCCCTAATTGCCTTCAACATCAATAATCACCAGAACGCTCAAGGCATGTATAGTGTAATTTGTCTCTCCGTCAATCAAGCCTGGATGCCAACTACAAACTTGCAGCTAGAACCTAACTCAAAGTTTATCTTCAAGGAAAGCAGATAAACCAAGTACAAAAGTGCCTCACTGCAGGCATTTATAGACTCACTTCTCACATCTAAATAGCGTGTTTTAGATTTCAGTAGCATGCACAACTCAAATCCCACATCATTAAGTAAACTCTGGGCATGATTTAGAGTTTGGCGGATGGGGTTACTCTGTTACAAAGGTTGTGGAAATCGCATCCGCCATATTACGATTCCACGATTCCATAATAACCAATGGAAATTGTAATATAGTGAACGGAATATCCCTCACGTTTGTCATGGAGTAAGCCGTCCACTAAACTATAAATCAGGCCCTCTATCATCATGGCAGCTGCAGTCGCTGGACACAGAACCATTTCATGCACTCTGGAGCCTGACTGCAGAACCAGCACTCCGGCACTGGTTTTCATCTACCTGTATGATTTCACATCCCTGCTCACTAACATCATATCCCCTCCATCTGTCATCTATGAAGTGCATCCTCCACACAGATGTCTAATTTAACAATGAACTGTGAATATAGGACAGGAACACAACCAAGCTTCTTGCAACACTTGCCTGACCTCATCACTGAAATGATCATCATCCTTGCAGAACTCCCCACCTTGCTTCTCCAACTTGTCACAAAGCCACTAGAAAAAGTAAACTCTTTCCCTACTAATGGATGGATCTCCTTCTTCAACAGAACTTTGGAGATGTCTCTCACACTTACCTGAACAGCTGCACCTACACCTGTCCTGCTCAAAGCAACACCCATCAGTCTCCGCTCCTGCAATGACCTGGAAGGTAGAAAAGCAAAGACAAAACAGAAATAATAATCAATATCTTACACCGAGCAAAAATGCAGCATGCTATGCAGGAAATAGAACAGATAATCTAAAAAAACTTGCCAAGCTCTAAAATAAGCCAGGAGCTTCTATTACAAGCAAGAGAGCTTGAAGTCATATTTAATGCAATCACAGGGAAAAGCAACATGGGAATTTCAGTGACTCGTGTTTATGTTCACCCAGTGTCCTGCCCTCCCTCTAACCCTGCCAGAGATGTTTACAGAGCCCTCTCAGTAGGAACACCTCACCCACAAGTAACAACATCCACTGCACTCATCAATCCAGCGCCATCTGAGGAGGATTCATCACCTGCTCTCCCCATCCTCCTTAGTGTGCACAGGGCTCCATCAGTTTATAGATAGTGTGTGAGTACCACTAAAGTTCAATGCTTCTTAGCACAGTGCCTCTGCTCCTTCTTTGACCCTTCAGGCGGACCTTCAATGTCTGCTGCTGCAGACCCTTGACTGAGATTGAGGTTTGGGTTTCATGTAAAGTGATACTCCTTTCAACTTGGCGTAATGAAAATCATCATGGGAAACAGAGGTGTAGAAGCACTACCTAGAAACGTACTTTGAAGTTGTAATGAAGCAGTGCTTAATTTGTGAAAAAATAAATAAAACAAAAGCAGGCACTCAAAAACGTCCAAGGAGCCCACAGTGGATATTGTCAAATGTAGAGGTTGCTGATTCCACCTCATTCCCTACACTTTCTATCTCTTTATATTTTTAACTGATGCTTTCTTCCGTTGTCTCTGTTTTTCTTTATCTTCCTTCTCTCTTTTCAGTCTCTTTTTTCCTCTTACTCAGGGTCAAAGTTTGATGATGAAAAATAAGTTCTGGTAGCAAAAATGGTGCCCACAGCCTGCAACTATTTGTGAAAATTAAGTATTGCAATGAGGCATTGCCAGAGTACATGGTCTGTACATTAAAGCACAGATTTAGTAATATTTTGCATCAGTGTTGCATCACTTCCTTGCCACCGTGATGACTCAAAATGTTAGTCGAGATTTGCAAAGCTACGCAAAACTTAATTTCATTGCTTTGCATCATATTTGACCCCACAGTAAGGCAAGACAGCACATAACACTGTGTTTTCATTTCCTTGCATCGGTGAGGCCGTACATGGATGGCACATAGACATTCCCATATATCCACCCATGGAGTTTGAATCAAACCCATAGTTACTATGGGTTTGTGTCAAAATGATGCATCTACATGAGACTGGTGGAACAAGTAGAAATATGTTTATTTGTGCTTCCTCTTTGTGCTTCATTCTACTGCTTACTTGAAAATAAGATTATGCTTCTAAGAACAATTGTGCAGACAGTGGTCATTGCAAGGTGCACCCTGCAGCGGCCGCATTGTTGTCAGCTTGATTACGAGCAGGTGACAATGCTGCCGCCACTTTCCCACTGGGCTGAGGGGCAGAAACCTCTGTTTCTTCCCCTCAGCCCAGCAGGATACTTGTAATGGGCCCGGCAGGGAGGTAGCCAGCATGGCGGCAACCTCTCAGTAGGAAGTTCGGTAGATGGGTTATCCCATCCCCCAAACTCATAATGAGGCCCATTGTGTTGTAATACATTATATGACACGCATGGCACACAGGAGGGACTTAGCGGCAGCAGAAAGGGAAAGGAATTCATATTGTTAGGGGCACTAAGTAAGAGACATTTTTGAAGTATTCCCAGAGGGAGAGTGTGTGTGTGTTTATGTTTGTGTATGTCAAATTCCTGGTGCAATCCGGCATCCACCTCACCATACCCAATAAAAAGCCCCTGTACCCAACTATTTATCAAAAGATATATTTGTTAGGGGGGTCCTCTCTGGAGGAAGACCTGGAAATGGCTGACATCAGTGTGGCTGTTTGCCAGTCACAAAATAATTGAAAGTATTGTCCTAAGTAATAACACTAAAATATACTTTATTTTTTAAATAAACAGGCAGGACTAGCGTGCCAACAATAATATGTTAAGCAGCAAAAATAAAGAATAGGCGTTCAATTGACATTTCCATTAGTCTTATGATAAAATATTAGGAAGAGAATTATTTAACAAAGGAACAACAAAGATGGAAAAAGCAACCCATGGGGGCCTCTAGCTGAATAAATATTTATAAATCAAATCTTAAATATATCCAAACAATGATGAGTGCTACCTTCAGTAGCTTCTATCATACACACCTCACCTTGAAAGCCACTCTGAAACAGGATGGAGATGGTAAACATTCCCCCATGTTCCTTTTCCAATCAGCCCCAGAGTTCAGTAGCCTCACACTTGTTCCAGTAACAACTCACAAACATTAAAAAGAACAAACAGACTCAAGCCCTGATGCTGAGTGAGGAAAGTAAGTACCTTTCTTTAGCTTTTAATAATCATACATATTGATAGTCAAAAACAGTTATTTAAATCTGTCAGATCATTCAGCAGAAGTTTACTGTGACTATTAACTAGCGGCTGGGTACAATAGTTTAAAGAAATAAAAAAGATAAGAGGTTAGGAATAACAGAGAATAGAATGCCTTCATGGCTGTAACTTCAGGACCCACCAATTATATTCTATTTAGGGGCTACATATTTCGGTTGACCATTGGATAGACACAGTTACATGCTTCATTGGGAGGTGTGGGTCAGATATTAATCTACAGCCAGCATCTAAACCTTAGGTCAAGCTTCAGATGGAATGACGAAGGAATCATCTTGCACCTCTTGTCACTTTTTCTTCCTACCAAATGAGAGATGTAGAAGTGAAGACCCCTAACAGTAGTGTTGTCCTAATATGCAAGTGAGATGTTCCATGGTCTATTGGTATACACACCGCTCACCTCAAGGCACAACTACATAAGATCAAGCACTGCATTTATGCAAAGCCATAAAGCCATGTTCACATTGTGGAGCAGTCAAACCAGAGTGCAAGATGTCCACTAATCCGACATAAGAGTATTCTTCTAATAAGACTCAGAACTGAAATTAATACTTCAGATTCTAAAGCCTGTGTATTCACAATCCTATATTTAAAGAAAAACAAATTAAAACCAATTCATAAGGTTTAGATTAAGATTTCCAACCCCATTCTTGGTTCACACTCAAATCCAGGCAAAGACTTCTAGCCTCTCAACATCTTACGGTGAATGTTGTTGGAGATGCCCTTGGAGCTGTCATCAGGGCACACAAGGACAGGGTACATGGTGCTGTTACAGACCCCACCTTCCATTCAGGAAGCGACTTGCTTGTCAATTGATATGAGGTCAATATGATAATCTCTCCTGTTAGCTGGTCGCTAAACAAGCAATCTGGAAGAGCTATCTCTTATACCATGTGGGTTACCTTTGGGATATACGTGCCCCAAGGGACAGCATTTCATCTTCTCCAGTAAATAAGGTGCCCACAGACTTCTACACTACCTACGAAAGCACCTGTGTCTGTGTCTCAGATTGTTTAGTAACTTACGTATTTCTCATTTCACAGCCTAGGAGTTGTGTGCTAAAGAAAGTAAAAGCCAGTAAAGAGATGATTTGAAAATATGCTAGAAGATTGTTCTCTTATTTTGGAGTAGTATATATACACACCCTCCTCTCGATTTCTTCCAACCTTTCCTCATAAACTTACCCCCACCTTTTGCTTCCTGCTGGTGATTATTGAAACGTTAGATTGTATGAGACAAGATAGAGTACAAAACTACTGTAAAATACAATAGTAACAAGGATACCTATTGCTAGAAACTAACACCATATTTTTATATTTTCTATTCTTAATGAACACAGCTATACATTGAAGATAGATATAGTTTCAAGGTACATATATATTTGTTTCAGGAATAGTAAACAAATAGGGCCCGATTCACAAAGATAAACTTAGGCTTTTGGTCTAAATTTAGACCAAAATTCGAAGGGCTTCATTACGAATTGGGCGGTTGGACTGCCAGACTGCCATGGTGGTGGTCTTTCAAACGGCACCAGGCTGATGGTCCCCAGGACGGATTATGAATTCCCCACTGGGCTGGCGTGACTGAAAAGGGGCAGAAAGGGGGTTAGTATAATGGATCAACTGCCGACCATGCATCTGTAACTGTCAGCACAACGCTGAACTGTGCCCATTCACCACGTTGTGCATGGGACACAGTGCACCCGTCCCCAAATTTCCTTGTGGACCACATGGGCCCCTGCCTCACCCACAATGGAAGCTTACCCCGGGGCACCACGTTTCCATGCTGGTGGGATTGCTTTTGAAAGCTTGGCACACCTGCAGGTCGTAATGGGCATGATGGTCCCAATGCCGGGATCTCCAACATTGGCTGCACAGTCAGAACCGCCACGGTCCCCACCACAATGACTGTGGTGGTGCTGGCAGTCCTCATGCAGGTGTCTGGCAGTTTGACTGCCAAGCTCCTAATCAGGCGGTCCAACCGCCAGAGTTGCGGCGGTCGGACCACCTCCACTACCATGGTGGTCCACCGACTGCAAACTTGTAATGAGGCCCTAAGTTTACGACGTGGGAATTCATGAAGGGGATTAAGGAGTACTATCTTTAAATCTGCACATGTGGTGAAGATTACCATCGAGGCCCCACACCTTGATTGTGAGCCTGTAGTCCTGCGAGCTGGAGAAGAAAGCCTGGCAGACAGAGAGCGTGTGGCGACCTGCGCTCTTTGGCAGACACCGTGGTAAGAAGTGAACACGGGCCAAGCAGTGAGAAAGAAGGAGCTGCCTGTCAGAAGGGGAAGAACAGCATCTCTGACACCAGGACTGCAACCGCCATCTTAGGGATGGGGCCTGGATCTGGCATAAGCAAGGAACTGTGGAAAGCAAGAAAGCAGGGGACCTCCCTGGATGGACATTTCACAGCCTCATAACACAGATTGAAGATACAGGGGTCAGAATTCTTCACTAGCAAGAAACACTGCCCTCGTGGGGAAAAGAGTGTCTAGCCTGTGGTGTGTGCAAGTCCAGGGGTGGGCAAGGATTCTGCTAACCTGCTGGACAAGAATTGAGTTAATAGTAATGCAGGTCCGTTGCTACTACAAGGGGTGGCCGGGGCCCTGTGGTGCATGATGGCCCTGTTGAAGGCAAACATACCTGAAGATTGGGAACCTAGAATCTACAAGGGGTACTCTGAAATGTGAAGACGTGAGTGACATAGGCCCCCTGACAACATCAGTGGGGTACAGGAGACAGAAGCCCTGTGAGTGCCGGTTGTTGATGGAGGATTCCCGGGTGGTTGCAAGTGGGCTGTAGAGGCCCAAAGAAATTTGGCATCCACATTCAATGCACTGGGGATATTGAACAGATCAGGTGGGTCCTGAGAACTGACACTGATACTACTACACCAGCCCAGGTGAATAGCCGAGGCCACTTGGCAAGTGAACTAGTCTGCCTTACAGTGTACTGTGTGTCCCTTTTCAGACATAGGGCCCCATCACGAGTTTGGTGGTCCTAGGACTGCCATGTTGACGGTGGCATTTGTACCACCAACAGGCTGCTCGAGAAGATCTCCAAATTATGACTGTGCCGGTATTCCCAATAGAATACAGCCAAAACACGGTGCACCACCACTGTGGTCAGACCGCCACGCATGATGGAAGGCAGCTGCAGGCTGGCGGAGACCATGTTTCCGCCAGGCAGTTTATGAGGCTGAACACCTCCAAAGTTCCCGCCCGGTCTCACCATCAAGGAAACCCAGACGGAAATTAACTGCTTAGAAGGAGACACTCACCTTCAGGAAGCCATACTCGTCCGGAGTTCCCATGGAACCAGACTAGACGCCATCCCGCTGCTCACCCAAAGACTTCAGAATATTTGCAGAAAACAGCCACTGCAAGTACACACCCTTACTTGTTTCTGTTGTATATTGTCAGTTTGTGTACACTCACACAACATACCATCGGGAAGGGGATGCGAGGGTGACACTCACATGTAACTGCACACTGACACACACACTCACATACAGCCACACACACAGTACGGCCATCACACACACACACACGCACACACAAACATAAAAAACACACACTTGTGCACAGAAAGACAGCACAGGCCCGGTCACACACAATACCACACAACATGTCACAACCACATCACAACCACACCATAGTCAACACATCAGAAAACACTCACAATAGACACTACCCAGAGACACATCACACATACAACACAACATATAGGGGGTCATTCCGACCCTGGCGGTAAAAACCGCCAGGGCCGTGACCGACGGAAAGCACCGCCAACAGGCTGGCGGTGCTTTCCTGCCCATTCTGACCGCGGCGGTAAAGCCGCGGTCAGAAAAGGGGATCCGGCGGTTTCCCGCCGGATTTCCCCTGTCTGGGCTGAATCTACATGGCGGCACTGCAAGCAGCGCCGCCATGGAGATTCCGATCGCCTTCCCGCCATCCTGTTTCTGGTGGTTTTTACCGCCAGGAACAGGATGGCGGGAACGGGTGTTGTGGGGCCACTGGCATGGGCAGTGTAGGGGCCCCCTAACAGGGCCCCAGCATGATTTTCACTGTCTGCTTAGCAGACAGTGAAAATCGCGACGGGTGCAACTGGAGCCGGCTTCTGGGTTGCAGGGCCTTTCCCGCTGGGCCCGCGGGCGCTCTCTTGGCGGTCGCCCGCCGGCCCAGCGGGAAAGTCGGAATGGCCTCTGCGGTCTTCTCCGCCAAAGTTGGAATGAGGGGCATAATCACCAGGGAACAAACACACACGACCATACAACTTACCAATCGACATACATATCACACACACCCCGCACATCGTATCCATCATACCATGCACAAAACACGCACACACACACACATTCAAAGCACACAAAGCCACACAACACAACAACAAACACCACTCAAAACCATGAAAATAACATGTCTGCTACATACACATTCCCATCACACAACACACACCCTATCACTGGGGGACAAAAGCACTGCATACAACCTCACATACTTCCCAAACAATACAGGAAGCACAAGAACCCCCCCACACACAAATACTGACACACAAACCAATGTCAGCCAGGAACAACTTTAACCTAGGAAAACAAATGAGGACAAGGATGTAACCAGGAAACCAACAACTGGTTGGTTTGATTATATTTAGAAAAGTAAAAGTCAATGGCCATAGGCCAGTCCAAAGGTTTGGACATTTAGACAGAGGGGAGGTGGGTGGTTTGGTCATTGAGGTGGGGAAAGGTGATCAGTAAGCATGCAAGACAAAACTGTTTGGTCTTATATAGTGCAGTGTGTAGGTGTGACAGGTGTGTGGATTTGTGTCAGGTATGGGGTAGTCAAACTATCTGTTGTGGAGTAGTGTTCTGACTGATGTGAGTTCAGACTTATTCGGTTTCAACCGCCAATGATTTTCTACCATGGAATAACCGCTCTCGTGATTTGTGGATCACTGTTAGAAATAGGGTCTTTGGTTGGCAGTCAGGTTACCCCCTGTCCAAGAAAGGACCCTCTTTCTATTTAGGGTAAGTCACACACAATGCAAATTATCCTGTGCCCACCCTCTGTTAGCGTGGCACTGAGCAGTCAGGCTTAATGTCAACATCAGGACAGTGCGCGCTCTACGGGCGAAGTAAATGCAAAAACCCAGTCCTTATGCAAGGGTATATTTCATGCATTGTGTTTCTATGCAGTATGTTAACCTTTAGCATTGCAGAGCTTTTACCTTGAAAAGTCATTAATGCTGTTTGTAATACATTGTTCACTTGCAAGGCTTATTTGCAGGACTACAGGGTGTGGTCCTCATTCTAAGACATTCTAGAAGCCTTTCCTGCAGCATGGTTGGTTGTGGCTCGTGGGTGGGGCTTGGCTCTATATGAGGGAGCCAGCCCAGCTCCACATGCTCACTATTCAGAGGTCCTGGTGCAGAGCAGCAACATTTTCCTGAGCTCCTGTCCCAGAGGCCTTTCCAGTCATTTCCAGGCCTGCCCTCATTCATTTGATGATCTTCAAGCAGAATGGTAAGGCGGAGGTCGGGTTAGGCCCCCGACTCAGTTTCCAGTCACATTCGAGTTTTGGGCCTAAACATAACATCGCGTGTGCAATTGTTTTCCTGCCATTTAACTCATGGCATTCAGATCGGCAGTGTGTGCGATCAATTCATAGCATTTGCATTGAGATTTTCGAATCAGCAAAAGTGTGCGCGATTCATTCCTGGCATTTAACTCTTGCCATTCAGATCGGCAGTGTGTGCGATCAATTCATGGCATTTGCATCGTGAAGTTCGAATCGGCAACAGTGTGTGCGATTCATTCCTGGCATTTAACTCTTGGCATTCAGATCAGCAGAGTGCGTGAAAAATTCATGGCATTTGCATTGTGATTTTCGAATCGGAAGCGGTGTGCGCAATTCATTCCTGGCATTTAACTCTTGAAGTATAGATCGGCAGTGTGCGCGATCATTTCATGTCATTTGGTTCCTGATGCTCGAATCGGCAACAGTGTGCGCAATTCATTCCAGGCATTTAACTTTTGAAATACAGATCGGCAGAGTGCACGATCATATCTAGACATTGAAATCTTGATGTGCAGTTTGATTAAGGTGCATAATAATTCCGGGATGTTTTTTGAGTCTTGGAACTCTTATTCAGAATGTGACGTATCAGTGTTATTCATGATTATAGTACAGTTCATTCATGCAGAGAAAACCAGGTGCTCTTTGAGTTTTGTTGTAATGCACTGATTATTCTAAGAACTATTTGGAGAACGATCATTGCTCAAAATATGATATGTTAATTCTGGAATGTTCATATGAAACTTTACATAACCTTTCTTGATTTCCAGTTTCCAAGATTACTGAGGCCTACTTATAGCTTTAGGCCATTCATGTTTTTTCAGTTTAAATGTTAATTGAAACAAAGCTTATTGAAAGTCATTATGATTAATCTTTCTATTGTGTAGTTTTAACTCTTGTTTCCACAGGTCTCCTTCCCCGCAGTTCCGAACCCAAAACTCATTCCCCCACTTGGCCATTCTTTAACTCTGTGTTATAATAACTAGTGGAGTTTGGAGCTGCCAAGAGGTGGACATGTTGAGAACATGCGCAAGCCCCAAGGATCTGGTCTCCTTGGCACTTAACTTAGAAGGCAATGTGCAAAGTATTTGTACAATAAATCATGCAATAACACAATATAATACCACAAAAATACACCACACCGTGTTTAGAAAAATATAGAATATTTATCTGGTTAAATGCAGGTCAAAACGATCAAGATTTAATAAGTACATGTTGAAATATGACTTAGAAAATGATAAAAAAAGAGTCTTTAGTCTTTAAAAAGCAACAAGTGTCTCTTGCAAGCACTAAGTGCCTGGTTTGCATTCAAATTCTCTGCAAGGGACAGCAGAGGAGGAGATGCGTGGAAAAAAGGAAGGTGTGCGCTGGTTTCTCCTGGCGCACACAGATGATGCGTCAATAATTTTCCATGCAGGGAAGGCTTTGCGTTGATTTCCAGTGCGCTGACTTGGATCCTCTTCGGATTGCAGGGTATTCGGACGACCCGGGGACGATGCAGAAAAATCCTGGAAGTGCAGGCTGAAGTCACAGGAGCTGCAGCGACCCTGTGGGCGATGCGAGGAAATTTCTGTTGCATGGCAGGCGCTGCGTGGCTATTTTCAGGAAGTTAGGCTATGTTGTTCCGGCTTGGCTATGTGCAAATCCAGTGGGCTGTGCGTTGAATTTCTGGTCACAACGCTGGTGCTGCGTCGATCTCCACTCGGGCAGCTGGGCTGCGTCAATCCAGTGCGGCATGCAGTGATTTTCTCACTACGAAGCAGGCTGTGCGTTGTTTCTGGGAGGCTGTGCACAAAAGAAGTTATTTGCAGGATGAAGTCTTTTTGGCCCTGAGACTTCAAGGAACAGGAAGCAAGCTCCATCCAAGCCCTTGGAGTGCACTTCTCAGAAGCCACAGAGCAGCAAGGCAGCAGGGCAAGAGCAAGGCAGCAGTCCTTTGCCAAAAAGCAGTCAGGTGAGTCCTTTGGGCAGCCAGGCAGTTCCTCTTGGCAGGTTTCAGGTTCTGGTGCAGAGTTTCTTTCCCAGGAAGTGTCTTGTCTAGAAGTGTCTGAGTTGGTAGGGTCAGAGGCCCTGTTGAAATACCCAAATGTCCCTTTGAAGTGCAGGAGACTTCATAGAGTGGCTTAGAAGTGCACAAGGTCCACTTTCAGTTCCATCCTGTCTGCCAGGGTCCCAGTAGGGTGTGTGGCAGTCCTTTGTGTGAGGGCAGGCCACTGTCCTTTGACATGTAAGTGTCAGGCCCTCCACCCTGCCAGCCCAGGAAGACCCATTCAGTATGCAGATGTGTGCAGGTGTGATTGAGCATCCTGTGTTTGGGGTTGTCTGAGTGAATGCACAAGGGAGCTGTCAATTAACCCAGCCAGACATGGATTGGAGAAAGGCTGTAAGCCAGAGAAGGATTTGAGTGTAGAGAAATGCTCACTTTCGAAAAGTGGCATTTCTAGAATAGCAATATTAAATCCAACTTCACCAATAAGCAGGGTTTTCTATTACCACTCTGGCCATACTAAATGTGACCTTGTTACTCCCTTCATATCAGAATCTACCACTCAAACATTATATGAGGGTAGCCCTAATGCCATCCTATGAAGGGAGCAGGCCTCACAGCAGTGCAAAAACGAATTTAGGAGTTTTACACTACCAGGACATATAGAACACAAATGTTCATGTCCTGCATTTTACCTACATAGCACCCTGCCCTATAAGCTACCTAGGGCCTACCTTATGGGTGACTTATATGTAGAAAAAGGGGAGTTTAATGCTTGGCAATTACTTTTCAATGCCAAGTCGAAGTGTCAGTGAAACTGTACACACAGGCCCCGCAATGGCAGGCATGAGACATGCTTAGGGGGATATGTATGTGGGTGGCACAACCAGTGCTGCAGCCCATTAGTAGCATTTAATTTACAGGCCCTGGGCACATGTAGTGCATGCAACATAGAAACTTACAAGTAAATTAAATAAGCCAATTGGGTATGAGCCAATGTCACCATGTTTTAAGGCGAGAGCATATGCACTTTAGCACTAATTAGCAGTGGTAAAGTGTGCAGAGTCCTAAAGCCAGCAAAAGTGAGGTCAGAAAAAGAGGAGGAGGAAGGCAAAAAGTTTGGGGATGACCCTGCAGAAAGGCCATTTCCAACTATTGAAATATGATTGGATGATTTTTATCAGGCTGGCAGTGGCCTCTTTTCCGTCCTCCAGAGTCCTGGCAGTTTCAGAATTTTGGCTGCTCTTTTTGGCGGACTCAGCTGTGCCACTCTTAATACAGCGGTCGGATCACTGCCAACATGGCCGTCTTTTGGCAGCTGCCACTGCGGTGGTCTTGCCAAAAGACCGCCAAACTCAAAATGAGGCCCATAATGTCTGCCAACAGGAGCTACAGAGAAGCATCCATCAAGAACTCAAAGTGCCTGAAACGACGAAGCAGAGAGGGCCTTCATCCATATGCGTGCTTGCTATCTCACAGGATTACCTGCAGTAGTTCCTTAGGAAGATCAGAGAGGAGATGAACATGCTCAAGGGCTATCTCACAGGGCTCAGCACCAGGGTCAATTACTTAGAACCCACAGAGGAAGCAATGTCAGATTAGATCCACCAACTGACTTCTACAGCCGTAGAACACTATAAAGGGCAGAGGGCTCTTATTTGCAAGCATTGCTAAATCATAGCTATAATGGCTTAGCAGACCCTCCAATTTGTCTGGACTATATCGTAGAACCAACATGGAATTACAGTGCGGGGATGTTCTCCCAGATACCTTAAAAGGGGTACATTTCTTTGATGAGAAGGAAGACATCATGGCCTTAGTTCGTACCATGAGCCATGTCCCCTCTAGAGACTACATGCTGACATGGTTGATTATTTCAGTAAACACGGAATCTCCCCACATTTGTGTTACCAATTCAAAATCATCTTTGTCAGGAACAAAAATATTTCACCAAAACTGTGCAAGAAGTCCGATATATTCTTGGCATCATGGATAGAAATGAAATCACAGATGACAAAATCACTCCATGCATTGAAAACTTTTATGGGAATCGATGGAAAACAGGGGTTGAAACAATAAATTTCCTATCTCCCATAGCCAATGAGAAAGCACAACAATATTGTCTTTGAAAGGTGGAGAGGCTGAGAGACAGAAGTTGGGAATCTGTTAAGACCTTCATCAACGCCAGCAAGCCTGGCCCAGAGGTACAAGTATTTTACCTCCTAGGAGACACAGGGGTGGGGAAAAAAGGATTGCCATGGGCCATTCCCACTGGAGTGAATCAATGATACCTATCTTTATCATTGAATCCTCTTCTATTTTTTGCAAAAGACCTAAAAAAAAGGCCTAATTTGTTTGTATGGTGTTGAGCTATTAGTTATGGTTCTTATCCCCTAAGCTGTGTGGGGATGGGGAAGGGGAGGTTGACACGTTAGTGATGTACTTTGCTAAAAGCTATGTGCCTAGACTACCCAAAAGTATACATGATAGGAGCACTTGGTGCTCCCCCCATGAGCACATAGTTGCACGCCCTATTAAGTAGTAATATTTAAAATAGTTAACCTTAATGTTAATGGCCTAAATTCACCAGCCAAGACACTAGTCACTGTGAATCTCTTAAAGAGCTTAGGGCAGACTTGTACTTACTGTGAGGAAGTGTATTAATACTCAGGTAGCAATTACAATAAGTGCGTATTAAATAATCAATTTCATTAATCTAAAATTATTAAAATATCAATGCATATTTGATAAAATAGTCAAAAACATTTTTAACAATCACTGCTAGTTTTTAAAATGTCTCTGTCTATGCCAAATTGATATCTAAATAAGTGAGGGCATGCATTTTTACCATGTGTGCCATAATTAACTCATCCACTCCTGTTAGAGTGGGATGTTTGCATCGGCCATCTTTGAGTTATCGCTCTAGTTTTCCTTTCTTGAAGACTACTTTAGAATGAGGCTGGAGAGACGGCACAGCTAACAAGGTACTCTTGACTGATAACTGCACAAACTGCCACTTTAGCATATTGCCATTTGCACATTGTTGGAGGGAATTGAAGGGAATGTTTGAGTCACTTTGAAATTGCTTAACTTTAACTGTCACTGCTAGTTTTTAAAACTTCTCTGTGAGGGTGTGTATTTTTACCGTGTGTGCCATAATTTGCGCGACCACACCTGTTAGAGCCGGACATTCGCGCCGGCCATCTTTGAGTTAGCGTTCTGGTCTTCCTTTCTTGAGGTCTATTTCAGAATAAGGCTGGCGTGACCACTGGCGCACCTAAGGCAAATCCATCTGCAACCATCCATGTACCTACCTGGCACAGCACCACCCACACTGCTGGTTTTAGTCAAGGTGGAATGGTACCCCTAGCCTACTATGCTGACTCCAGGATTCACTGTACCAGAAACAATGGTAAACAATTTTGAATCAGTATTTCAAAAGCCATTACTGAGGGGGGAGGTTCTGAGACTGAGACACTCATAAATGCTAAAAGCAAGGAATCTTCAGCCTTCAGATGTGGCCTATAGAATGCTAGGTCTCTTGTGAAACACAACACCGAAATCCATCTACTACTCGAGACTGGGGCCTGGGATACTCTGTTCATCACAGAAACCTGGTCCACCCTGAGTCTACTGTAGATTTTGGCCTGGCCTGCCTACCTGGGTTTAAGAATCTTCACAAACCCAGAGTTAATAAAAAAGGGGGAAGGAGTTGGAATTACTTACAAGATAATATTGAACTTCATGCGTCTCCCCTAGATGACATCAAAGGCCTGGAAATTTTAGGCTTTAGCTTAAAAACAGAAAAAGGTAGTACCTTCTCTGTTGTTCTCTGTTACAGACCTCCAGTGCCTAAAAATACAGATCGCAGCCCCATGATAGTGGTCTTTTCCAAAATGGCATTAGCACATTCAAACTTTTACATCTTAGAGGACTTTAATCTTTGGGCATAAGGATACCTCTCACCCCCTTTTCAGGAACTGCTGAGATCTTAGGCCATCAACAATGGGTGTGTGGCCTCACCCTTTGGACACTGCACAGCCTAGACCTCATTCTTGCTCCTAACGGTCTAAGCTTAGTACATGATATTATGCGACTATGCTGGACTTATAATAATCTAATCTAATTTCAAGTATGTGAATGGAGCCTTGCCATCACAAACCAGCTCCTCTGCCATTAAGAATAGAAAGAGCCTAGCATAAAATTAAAAGGGCAGATGGGCTGCTTACTTTTGACCTTTGCACCAATCTCATATTTTAGAACTCGATCGAAATCAATTGCTCAGTATATGAGCAAGCGATCCATAAACCCCTGGATAAAGTGATCCCAGTTACCAGCTTAAAACCTCAGCACAGGCTTTTGGCACCGTGGTATAATGACTCATTAAAAATACTTAAATTAGTATGTAGACATCTGGAAAGGAGATGGCGGAGAGGATACCTCGAAGCGGACAAGAAATTCCTAAAGATCTCTCCATACAACTACAAGAGAGAGATCAGCAAAGCCAAGGCAGAATACTTTTCTAATGAAAATCTTGCTGCCTCTAATGGCACGAGAGAGGTCTTCGGTATCCTTTGGGAGCTATGGAACCCTGGCTGCACAAAACAGGCAGTCACTCCATCGCAGGAGCTCTGTGATAACGTCTGCCTTCTTTGATAAGAAGATTAGCAGGATATTGGAAGAAATAGGTCCCCCTACACAAAACCCATCCACCTTGGCCTTGAATAGAGTAGAAGTAATGAAATATCAGGTACAGAGGTTGGATATTTTTTTTACCCATCTCAATAGATTGCCTTCTACTCACTGTCAGATCTATCACCTTGGGAACTCCATTAGATCCCTTATCTCCTAGAGTGTGAAAAGAGTTTGAAGATGAGTTAGCCCCTCTTACTCTACAGGTGTGTAATCAATCTCTAAAGTCAGGGTCTGTACCATCTGCATAGAAGGATGCTATAGTAATGCCCCTCTTAAAAGAATCCTCAGAAGATTCATTGATTCTAAGCAACTATAGACCCATATCACTCCTTCGTTTCCCATTGAAAACAGTAGAGTGATATGTGAGCAGAAGGCTATCTCACTTCCTGGATTCCCACTCTCCTCGAGGATGAGCAGTTTTGGGTTCTGCTCTGGGCATGGTACTGAGTCGGTCCTGATTACTGACCTGGATAAGCTACGGATGAGGTTAGTGGCCAGCCGACAGTTCTGATAATGCTAGATCTGTTATCTGGCTTTAATAAAGTCTGCCATTTAATTCTTCTGGACATACTAGTTGTAATTGGAGTAGTGGCGGGGCACAGTCTTGAAAGTATGGCATCAAACTTAACAAATCAGTGCCAGGCCATTGCTCTGTCTCCTTACAGCTCCGAATGCAAAAACTTGCATCCGGGAATGCCACAGGGATTGGCTCTAAATCCTGTTCTGTTCAATGTGTATATGAAACTTCTTATCACCCTTATCAAGGAACATGGTCCACAACTGGCCAACTATGTGAACGGCACGCAATGTATTCCTTATTTTACCAACATTCAGGAGGAGACAATAACAGTCTTCCAGGGAGCCATGACAGAAATCGGGTAGTGGATGAACGCCAACTCAATGAAACTTAATGGGGATAAAACAGAGTTCCTCTTCTGCGCACCAAGCAGAATCCCTATGACACTTCCCACAATCTCTGGCCTCTCGCATCGGAACAGGCATTATAGCCTTCAGTCACAGTCCATAATCTTGGGGTTATGTTTGACAGTAAATTGTTCCTGTAGAACCACATGATTAAAGTGGCAGGCACATGTTTTGCATTGTTAGATGTGCTTAGGAAGGTTGCCCCCCCCAATCCAGAACTATGGTCGTGAGGACTGTCATACTCAGCAGAATGGAATATTGTACTCCCTACTATTCTGAGCACCTGAATACCTGGGCAAGCGATTGTACAGAGTACAAGTAGCTGTGGCTAAACTTCCACTGAATAGACTTCTTAGGTCCTGGGTCAGCAATGCCCTGAAGGATTTACACTGGCCTCCTCTGAAGCAGAGGATTAGGTTTAAGGCCATATGCATTGTTTTCAAGGTTCTACAAGGAAACAACCCTGTACCTCTGTAACGTAGATTCAAAAGATATAATCCTCCAAGATCTCTCCGATCAAGCACTGTAAACCTTGTCTGCTCCAAAGATCTAGTTGCACCAAAGATCTAGTCATGGAGGCCAGGTGTTCTCAGTTAGAGCAGCTCAGCTATGGAATGAGCTTCCACAATCACTGCGGACCATATTGGAGTTGCTGCTATTTAGAAAGGCCCTGAAGAACTGTCTCTTCCCAAAGTAATTCTGTTTTGCTGTTGGAAGTTGGCAGCACATTTGCAGCGAGATGGCTCCTTGTATGCTAGTATCAAGATACCAGTTTTAGTGACACTACTTTATAAATAACACTATAAATAAATAATTCTTCATGCATAACCTAGAGTGGAGGGGGAACAGTATGTAAACGGTATATTCAAGCCTGATGTCACCTCCTACAGGCATGTTGGAGGTTTCCTCCTTCATACAGATATCTTATCAACATGACCAGGCATCTGAGTTGATGTCTCTTTAAATACCTTTTAAATCCTATTTGTAAACCTTCCTTCATTAACAATACCAAGTGTGTTCAAAGTGTTTCTCAAATGCATTTTTATTCTTAAATGTCAGATTGAATTGAACCTTTAATGCAATGTTCAGCTATAATAGGAGATTGACTATGTATCATTCATACAATACCAGAAATTCCTACATTTCCTGTAATACTACTAAGTGAATGAAGCCTCCGTTCTTAGCACAGTTTGTCAACCAGACCCAACAAAAGTGGCTTCTGAAGAAGGTCAACTTCAAAGTCTTTAAAGGAAAATGATAGGTTTAAGAATAAATGTAGGGTGTCCAAGTAAAACTGTAGGAGCAATCTATTGTAATTAAACTTTTTGGAAGATTTTAGAGTTAGTCAACCATATAATTAGGCCTGGATGAAATTTAAATCATACCGGTTTGAATGGTGAAATTTTGGTAATATCTTGTAACGAAGGTTACTCATAATTACTAATATTACTTCATCACACCATGTTGTGGAACTAGGCTTCCATTCAGTAAGAAATTGTAACTAGATTGGCATTGTAGGAAAGTACCCTCTTTTTGGCATGGTACCCCCAATTTCTGCCTGATGTCAGTGTGTTTGACTGTGTTCACTGGGATCCTGCTAACCAGGACTCCAGTGATTATGCTCTCTCTCCTCCAAATTTTGTCACTGCATACTGGTAACCCCGTATTTCACCCAAAATTGTCATGCTGGTCACCCCTTATAAGGCCCAAGTATATGGTTCCTAGGTACCCAGGGCATTGGGGTTCCAGAGGATCCCTATGGTCTGCAGCAATACATTTGCCACCCATAGGAAACCCATGCAAAGACCTCTACAGGACTGCCATTGCAGCCTGTGTGAAATGTTGCATGCAACCTTTCACTGCCATCTACACGGCACCAGGTCACTTGTAAGTCACCCATATGTCAGGCCTTCCAACCCTGAAGGCCGGGTGCAGAGGATCTGTGTGGGAGGGCACCCCTGCACTAGCAGAGGTGCCCCCACAACCTCCAGGACCATTTTCCCGGACTTCCTGAGTGTGGGGATGCCATTTATGCATGCACAGTACATAGGTCACTACCTATGTACAGCTTCTCAATGATAACTCCGAATACGGCCATGTTTGGTATCATACATGTTGGAATCATACCCCAAGGCTTTTGCAAACATTGGTTGTATGATTCCATGCACTCTGGGGGCTCCTTAAAGTACCTCCAGTACTGCCATTACAGCCTTCAAAGGTTTTCCAGGCAGCCCCCGCTGCTGCCACCTCACAGACAGGTTTCTGCCCTCATGTT
Organism: Pleurodeles waltl; assembly: GCF_031143425.1. NCBI lineage: Eukaryota > Metazoa > Chordata > Amphibia > Caudata > Salamandridae > Pleurodeles > Pleurodeles waltl. Next base: position 293,746,034 of record NC_090445.1, on the reverse strand, counting down.
GCTTGAGCAGCTCAAGCCCAGGAAGGCAGAACAAAGGATTTCCTTTGGGAGAGGGATGTTACACCCTGTCCCCTTGGAAATAGGTGTTATATGCATGGGAGGGGTAGCCTCCCATAGCCTCTGGAAATGCTTTGAAGGGCACAGATGGTGCCCTCCTTGCATAATCCAGTCTACACCAGTTAAGGGACCCCCAGTCCCTGCTCTGGTGCGAAACTGGATAAAGGAAAGGGGAATGACCACTCTCCTGTCTATCACCACCCTAGGGGTGGTGCTCAGTGCTCCTCCTGAGGGTCCCTGGGTTTTGCCATCTTGGATTCCAAGGTGGTAGGGAACTCTGGGAGCATCTGAGTGGCCAGTGCCAGCAGATGCCGTCAGAGCCCTCCCCTGATAGGTGCCTAACTGTGTAGCTGACCAATCCCCCTTTCAGGGCTATTTAGCGTCTCTCCTCTGAGTGTTTCCTCAGATTTGGATTGCAAAACTCCAGCAGGAATCCTCTGCATCCTTTACTTCACCTTCTTACCAAAGAAACTGCATCTCGGCCCTCCAGGAACTCTACAACTGCAACAAAGAAGCGAAGATGACTTCTGCGACATATTTTCTTCATCTCCTGCCAGCAACTGCAACTGTTTCCCGGTCATGTATCCTCAGAGAATGGGCAGTCTTCAGCCTGCACCAGAAGAACGAAGGAATCTCCCTTGAAGTGAAGGAGTCACTTCCCTGCTTTCGCAGGCACCCCTCTGCAGTGACGACCTGTGGTTTGTGTCCTCTCTCCTGACAAAGTGCATGTATCCAGCATCATGGGTGATGGACGGAAGTGGTCCGAAAGGTCTTGATGTCCAACTGTCCAACATTGGTGGAGGTAAGAGCTTGCGTTCCCATCAAGACAGTACCCCTATGCACCCAGTATTTTGCAGTTGCCAAGGCTTGTGGGCATCCTTCCACAAACTTCTTCATGCACGGTGCATCTCTGGCCCCCAGCACTCCTTCCTACGATGCACAGCTTCCAGCGTGGTTCTCTGGGGGCGTGGGGCCCCTTTGTGTAGTACTGCATGGGCCTCCTTTTCCACCTTTTTTGTCACCGTGCTGTGGGACTTCTGTGTGCAGTGCCTGGTCTTCTAAGGGTTCTCTGAGTTGCTGAGAACCCCTTCTGACTTTCCCACCTGGGTAAGGTCCACCCGTCCCTCCTGATCATGGGCAGCGCCATTTTTCTGCTAACCGCAAGCCTTGCATGTGCCAAGGCTTGTTGGCGGAATCCAGCAACGCAAACCAGACTGCAATCATCCATCCGGCGTGGGACATTTTCTGCACCAACAAGGAACCCACATCTGTCTTCTTGGGTGCAGTACTGTTGTTCTTCACCGGTGGTTCTTCTTTTGCACCTTCATCCGGGTTAGCAGGGCCTCCTGTTCTCCCTGGACTCTTCAGTGCTTCTTGGAATTGGTCCCCTTCTTCCACAGGTCTTCTGGTCCAGGAATCCATCATTGATGTCTTGCAGTCTCTTCTAGTTCTTGCATTATCTTCTATCACGGCTTCTAGTGTGTTTTAGGAAACTTGCTGTGATTTACTCCGGCTTTCCTGGCCTCTGGGGTGGGTCCTTTTACTTACCTTTGGTATTCTCTAATACTCCTAGTGCCCCTGTACACACTACACTTGCCTAGGTGGGAAACCAACATTCGCATTCCACTTTCTTAGTATATGGTTTGTGTTCCCCCTAGGCCCATTTCTAACTGTTGTGATTTTCACTAATTGCACTGTTTTCTGACTGTTTTTGGAGCTATTTCTGCATACTAGTGTATATAATCTGTGTATTACCTACCACCTAAGTGAGTATAGTCTCTATGGTAGTTTTGGCATTTATGTCACCAAGATAAAGTTCCTTTATTTTTGTAACACTGAGTATTATCTTTCATGTGTGTGTACTATGTGATTACAGTGGTATTGCATGAGCTTTGCATGTCTCCGAGTTAGGCCTGGCTGCTTATCCACACTACCACTAGAGAGCATGGCGTCTACACACTGTCTATATTTCACTAATAAGGGATAACTGGACCTGGTATAAGGTGTAAGTACCTCAGGTACCCACTACAAACCAGGCTAGTCTCCTACAGGCATAGTCCCAATGCAAGCAGCAGAACACCGACAGTCAACAAATGCTTCAGGTAAAGTTTTCACCTGAGCGAAACATTGTTTGAGCCAAACTTCAAATATGAACACTAGCCACAGTGTTTTGAACATGGGCAACTGGGAAGCAACTCAAAATAACATTTTCAAGATGAATGTTTTGCGGAAAGGTCCATTCTAGTAATTTATTTAGTGCAAGACAGATCTTGTCTATTCTGCATGTTTTTTGCTTTTATTTCATGTAAAGAACACCTCTATGTATAATCAATGAAATCACTTTAACCCTTCTGATGTTGTATTCTTTTCTCTTAGTTATCTTTGCATGGTGATGCTTCCATTTAAGTGATAAATGCAAAAATAACAGATGAGGGACAGAATGCTGAACAATGTCAACCATTCACCCTCAGCCACAGATTTGGTCTTTACTCCATAGTTTTTTGCTTGCCACGCTATTCCAATTTGGACCCAGCCATATGTAAATCAGTCTTGACCCTGCTCCCCATGGGGACAGTCCAGCTCGAACTGCCAGTCCAGGATGTGCCAAATCAAGAAGCAAAATACATTCTAATCTGCAATGTCATTTTTTGTCTTTGGAGATCCCACCAAGTGGTTGCAGCTTTCTATGCTAAATCTTTACTGACCTTTGTGACCCATACTTTTTAAATAACCAACATGTGATTTCATAACAATAATTTAGTATTCAGGACATTTTTTTCAGAATTTTAATTGTAATACTACCTTTGTATTCATGCACAGAAAATGGTAATCAATGTCTTGACCATGCTCTCTATGAGAACAGTCCAGCCTGAACTGCCAGTCCAGGTCCTCCCTGGACCAGAAACAAGCTTCCTGGGACCAGTTTCAGAGTATCACCCCTCATCAGCCAAGCTAGCTTGAATCCAGTGGTGCAGTGAGCATGGGACCCACGTCTGGGCATACCCTTCCACTTAGGATGACAAATGCAAAAAGAACAGATGTAGGGAGGGCTAAACAATGTCAAACATTCATACCTAGTCACGGATCAAAGCCCAAATCATTCATTTGTTTGCTCGCCATGCCATTCCAGTTCAAACCTAGCCATATACAAATCAGTCTTGACCCTGATTCCCATGGGAACAGTCCAGCCCAAACTGCCAGACCAGGATGTGCCAAATCAAGAAGGAAAAGACTTAAGGTCTCCTTTACATTTCAGCAGAGGGGTTACTCCATCACAACGGTGACGAATATGCTGTCTGCCGAAATCTGAATCCCATAGGAAACAATGGGATTTATATTTTGGTGGACGGGATATTCATCACAGTTGTGAGAGTAACCCTCCAGCAAAATGTTAGGGCCTGAGTTAGAGTTTGGCAGATGGGTTACTCCGTCACAAACGTGACAGATATTCCATCTGCCAAATTACGATATACATAGGGTATTATGGAATGGTAATACGGCAGACGAGATATCCGTCACATTTGTGATGCAGTACCCACCCGCCAAACTCTAAATCAAGTCCTAAATCAGACCCTTATTCTAACCTGCAATGTCATTTTTTAAGTCTTTGGATCTCTCTCTAAGCAGTTGCAACTTTTTATGTTAAATCTTTACTGTCGTTTGTGACCCAAAAGTTAAACAAGCAAAATGTGAATCCATAACAATAATTTAGTATTCAGGCCAATTTGTCTTCATTTTAATTGTAATATTCACTTTTTATTCATGCACAAAAATGGTAATCTATGTGGTGTGGAAGTACAAAAGCTGATGCATTTAGTTTTTAAAAAATTCTGAATTGAAGATTTTTATCTGTCAACTGAGATAGGTGAAAAATGCAGCCCTAAATTTGGCTGGTGTGCTATAATTGTTTATCATATTTTATCTGTACCTCAAAGGCAATTTTGATGGGGCACTTCTCTTAGTTTATTCAGTTACAACAATTAAAAAATGTAATTTAAGAAATGCTCATCTGGCAGCAATCCATAGTTTATTGACGTGTTACTATACTTAACTGAAACAGGCGCTGTATAGAATTTTGTGAACGCACATGTACATGTTTTGAACGGCCCATCCATCATCCAAATACGACTTCTCTCGAGCATAGCCTAATTTCTGTTAGTGGAAAAAATTAAGCGATTTTCACGTAGCCATAATGTAGAAAATATTCACTAGTATGAATGAGTTAATGTTAAGGATTTAGGTGTTCTAATATCACAAAAAGTATGGAATTGGGGAGTGTGTTCCCAAACTATTTTCCTCGTACAGTTTATAGCTCTTATTAGATCAGAATTGCCATGAAGATTGCCTGTCTTCCGGGGAGGTATGTGGGCCTGGGCGTAATTTAAATTACACCAGCATAATTCTGGGAATTTTTCCATAATATTTGTTATGCGCAATTCCCAAGATTACCTCATTATGTCACATTGTGTAGTTATGTGCAGTCTGCTCTGAAAATGTAACACAAACTCACCATTCTCCCTGGGAACTTACCTCACATTCATGTTGTTTGTGGTGCTTTTGTGAAATTCATCCTTGCACTAACAATTGATGTTAAGGGCATGTTTTGCGCTTAAAACATAACGTGAAATGACTAAATTGTATTTCACATAATTATGTTCAATTTTAGTTAAACCCTTCTGTGCCATGGACGAGGTGATCTCGTCCAAGGCACCGGTTCCCGGGTGCCTTGGACGAGATCACCTCGTTCTGTACCTGAGAACCGGGGGGAGCGCTAGCGCTCCCTCCATGGGCCCCCCACCCAGACACCCCGGTCGTGAATGGAAGGGGAATCCCTTCCCCTTCCACCCTGACCCCCCCCGTGACGTCAGCACGCATCGCGCGCTGATTGTCACAGAGGCCTCCTCCTTCGCGCTGGAAGCTCAGCTTCCAGCACACTCGGAAGAGAAATGCAAAGCATTTTTCTTCCGATCACATGGAGGAGGACCAGAGAGGCTTCAAAGGGAAGGAAATGCATTTCCTTCCCTTTGAAGTCTCTCTCAGTGTTTCAAAAGCCAGATTGTAAATCAATCCGGCTTTTAAAACGTTCACTAGACACCAGGGATTTTATTTTTATATGGAAATTGGCATAAGGGAGCGACCCCTTGGGCAAGGGTCGCTCCTGGGGGGGGGCTTTTTTTTTAAGGCCTTTTCTGCCTTTTATTTTTTTAGAGATGGGGAGCAACCCCTTAGGCAAGGGTCACTCCCCTAGGGGGCCAATTACATTTAGGCCATTTCTGAGGGTTTTTTTTCGTGAATTTCACGCAAGGGGAGCGACCCCTTAGGCAAGGGTCGTTCCACTGGGGGGCAAATTTATTTTATTACAGCTGAGGTGGTAATAGCTGGGCTCGCTTCTATTACAGCTGAGGTGGTAATGGCTGGGCTTGCTTCTATTACAGCAGATGTGGTAATGGCTGGGTTAGCTTCTATTACAGCTGAGGTGGCAATGGCTGGGCTCGCTTTATTACATCGGAGGTGGTAATGGCTGGGCTCCCTTCTATCACAGCTGAGGAGGTCATGGCTGGGCTCGCTTCTATTACAGCTGAGGTGGTAATGGCTGGGCTTGCTTCTATTACAGCAGAGGTGGTAATGGCTGGGTTAACTTCTATTACAGCTGAGGTGGCAATGGCTGGGCTCGCTTCTATTACATCGGAGGTGGTAATGGCTGGGCTCGCTTCTATCACAGCTGAGGAGGTCATGGCTGGGCTCGCTTCTATTACAGCAGAGGTTGTAATGGCTGGGTTGGCTTATATCACAGCTGAGGAGGTCATGGCTGGGCTCGCTTCTATTACAGCAGAGGTGGTAATGGCTGGGTTGGCTTCTATTACAGCTGAGGTGGTAATGGCTAGGCTCGCTTCTATTACAGCTGAGGTTGTAATGGCTGGGCTTGCTTCTATCACAGCTGAGGTGGTAATGGCTGGGCTTCCTTGTATCACAGCTGAGGTGGTAATGGTTCTGCTTGGTTCTATTACAGCTGAGGTGGTAATGGCTGGGCTCGCTTCTATTACAGCTGAGGTGGTAATGGCTGGGCTTGCTTCTATTACAGCAGAGGTGGTAATTGCCGAGTTGGCTTCTATTACTGCTGAGGTGGTAATGGCTGGGCTCGCTTCTATTACAGCTGAGGTGGTAATGGCTGGGCTTGCTTCTGTCACAGCTGAGGAGGTAAGGGCTGGGCTCGCTTGGATTACAGCTGAGGTGGTAATGGCTGGGCTGGCTTTTATTACAGCTGAGGTAATGGCTGAGCTTGCTTTTATTACAGCTGAGGTGGTAATGGCTGGGCTCGCTTCTATTACAGCTGAGGTAGTAATGGCTGGGCTGCAATCTGATCTCTTAACCTTACCCCAGTCTTTACTTTATAACATAAGCTTTTGGTGCGTGTGCGTTCCTTTCACGCCCAGTTAGGTTCCACTGTCCCTTGAGAGTCTCCCCTCTCAAAATAATTATTTTCCTATTTGAGGTGGTTTGGTAAATGGGTCCAGCAACTTCCTCAAGTTAGAACAGTAAATCTGCCCCCTTCGGTATCATGCAGCTTCTCCTAGTTGGCTCTTACTGGAGTTAGAATAGTAAGTCTGACCGCTTGAGTGTCCAAGACCTTACCTTAAAATGTTAAATTTCAGAAAATATGTATTAAACACATCACGTTACTGTATTTTTAATTTAATAAATAGACCTCTCACACGTTTTTCCTTGGTAACTGAAAATAATGTTTTGTTAAAGTAATAACGGAAACATACACTTTTTTTGTCGTACATATTGTGGATTTTTTATTTGCTATGAAGTAAGTGAATGTGAGCAGATAAAAATATAAATATCTTCACGGGTGGTGTATGTAAAATATGATATTTTAGTTAAATATTAATAGGTATTATTTTAAGAAAAATCTATTTCACTTCAATTAAACTTACTTTGAAATTTAGGTTGCACAGTTTTCAGCACTAGCTGTTTCGGTCTCTCCTCTTGTTAGCAGTACATGTGGTCACCTCATTAGTCAGTCCTACAGCTGAGCACAAAATGGTGGACAACTGCCTTTATAACATTTTGAAGTGTTTACTACCATTTACAATAAAATAAGCATTAGAATCCTTGTTTGAATGCGATGAAATGTGTGACCTAAACTTTAATTTTATTAAATGACATTTGTGACTCTTGTTTTTTTAGCTTTTCAGTATGGGTATCTGCCATTTTGGTTGGGGACAGACAAACAGATTTACTACGGTTTTTTTTAAACAAAGCCATACAAGGTGTTGTATATTATCTTGTGTGCGGATTTATATATATTTCAGACATTTTTGCATTGGCTTAAATCATCTAATACATCTCAAGAGAAGTGCAAATGGAAGGCTTTGCGTTTAGTTGTGTTGCTTTGCACAACAGAAGTCCTAAGCACAAGTTTAGAAAATCTGCCCACTTGATCATCATAGGAGGGTTTTCTTGGAGGTTTCAATGTGAAATTAAAAAAGCGCATGATAAGTATTTTCAGAATAAAAATAAAAATTTCATTTAAGCTTCAAAGATGACACCAAAGTATTTAGAACTTTCAACTTTAGAAAGAGTGTTGTTTCTGAATTTCTACGCAAAATTCTCATTTTCAGGCCCAGATGACACTTGCATATTACTACTATTTATGGTCAGTTATTAAAAATACAGAATACATTTAATACTTCTAATTGTTGCTGGAGCCCAACAGCACAATGTTCAATAACAATATTGACTTCTGCACATGTTATGTCCTTAGTCGGAATGCCTGCCATGTGGCCCATCCTATGGCAATAGTAGCATTGTATGGGGGTGGGCTGCTGCCAACCACCCTGGTTTCCATTACCGGAACTATTTTGGAAACCTCCAGTGTCCTGCGGTGGAGTTCCTTTCATTACTGATGCCATTTGAATGCTTGCTGTCAATGTGGCCCCCTCCAGGGTGGTCTTCCTTAGCGTTTGTTGGATCAACTTAGCATTGTGAATTTGTGCCTGTTCCTGCTTCTCTTATCCTTCACGTGTTTCCTCTTGTGGAAGTGCAGTATGTGAGATTGGATTTCTCACCATTGTTTAGTTTCTAGCCCAACTACGCTGCCCAAACAGTTTTGTATGTCGGCGGGCAACCCCTTCTTGAAGATGTTTAAAACAAAACAATTTGAGGGCCCGTACCTGTCCAAAGCTTTCCTGTCCCCACCGTTCTCTCTTCCTGTCTAGGAAGTCCATTATGGTCTCCCCAGGTATCAAGGTTTCCACCATTAATCCACATAAATCTGGGCATTGAGGGATTATTTCCCTCAGAGACATCAATATCTGGTGCTGGTTTGAATTAAATGCAGCCCAGTCGTGCTCTGAGTTGATCAATGTGACTGTTGGGCTGCAAGCGTGGGGAACACCTGTAGGAGGCTTGCCTGCTTTGTAGTAGGTACCAAAGATACTTACTTACACCCTATACTAGGTCCAGTTATCCCTTATTAGTGAAATGTAGTCAGTGTCTAGAAGCCAGGGTATCTAGAAGTAGCTGTGGGCAGAGCAGCCAAGGCTGAAATAGGAGGCATGCAAAGCTCTTGCAATACCACTGTAGTCACACAGTACTTACACACATGAAAAACAACACTCATGCCCTCATTTTAACCTCGGCAGTCTTTCAGCAAGACAGCTGAGGTACCACCTTGCTGAAGACCGCCAGTGCGGGTGGTTTTCCGCACAGCGTATTTTGACTGCTGGCAGCCCTCCGTCCTTTTTCAGATGGAGAGCCGCCAGTATGGGGAAGTGGAGGCTGCTCCACCTCCACTGCCATGTCATCAGAACACCGCCCACCGAATCACGTCCCATGATTCAGTGTGGCGGTGTTCTGGTGATGGGGAGCTTGTGGCGGAGCAGCCCCCATGGACCCCGTTCCCTCCCGGAGGATCACCGGACCAGGTAAGGTGATCGTCCTTTAGGGGAGGGGGTGAGGGGGTGTTGTGTGCGTGCATGTGGGTGTGCGTGTGAGTGTGTAGAGGTGTGTGTGCGTGCGTGTATGCATGGGGGGGTGTTGTGTGTTTTGCAAATGTGTGCGTGTCTGTCTGTATGTCTGTAAATATGTGCGTGTATGTCTGTGTGTCTGTTGGAATGTCTGTTTGTAGGTGTGCGGGTATGTGTAGTAGAAGTTTCTGTGTGCGTGTACGGGGTGTGTGTGTCAATGTTGGGGGTGGGTGGGGAGGGGGGTCCTGCCACCTTTGGGGGTTGGTATGGGTCCTGGGGTTTGGGGTTTGGGGGGAGGACTCGGGGCTGGGGGAGGGGGTTGGGGGAGACCCCTATCAGTGCCAGAGAAGGAATTCCCTGGCACTGACAGTGTCTACCACCATAGATTTTGGGGTACAGAACCCCACGAATTCAATGGCGGTATGGGGGGACGTGATACCGCCAGCGGTGTTGTGACAGCCGCTGGTCTGGAGGCCGAAGTCTCCAGCCCAGCGATCATTACCACCCTGGAGGTCTGAGTGGAGAAGTGGCGGTTTAGCATGGTGGTCACCACCATGCTTGTTATGGCATTTTTTTTTCCGCCAGCCTGTTGGCGATATTACCTCCATTTCTCCACCGACTGCCAGGGTTGTAATGAGAGCCTCAGTGTTATAAAAAATAAAGGTATTTTATTTTAGTGACATACTGCCAAATATATCTTAGAGACTATACTCCCTTAGGAGGTAAGTATTATACACACAATATACATTAGTAACCAAAATCAGGTAAGTAAACAGTCATAAAATAGTGCAAACAGTGGAAAACAAATAGGTTGTAATGGGCCTAGGGGGAACACAAACCATATACTAAAATAGTAAATGAGAATGTTGCTTTTCCACCTAGGTAATTGTAGTGTGTAGAGGGGTGCTAGGAGTGTAAGAAAACACCAAAAGCGAGTAAAATACCCACCCCAGAGCCTAGGAAAGCAGGAGTAAAATACAGCAAGTTTCCTAAGAACACAGTAGAAGTTGTGATAGAGAAGAATGCAAAAAACAAGCAAGACTACAAGACACCAACAATGGATTCCTGGACCTGAAAATCTGTAGAGAGAGGAGACCAAGTCCAAGAGTCTCTGAAGAGTCTGGGAGTAACAGGAGCCACTGCTAACCCGGATGAAAGTTAGAAGAATATTCAGAAATGCACCAAAGAAGACAGCTGCGGGGTCCTGCTTGGTGCAGGAGATGTCCCAGGTCGTGTAGATGAATGCAGGCTGGTTTTTGTCCCTGGATTCTGCCAACAAGCCTTGGCTAACGCTAGAAATCTGTTTGGTGGGAAAAGGTGCTGTCTGGGACCAGGAGGGACCCAGGGGTCTCAACTCAGGATGAGGAGAGAGAGGCGTCTCTCAGCACTTCAGAGAGCTGTCAGAAGACCAGGCAGCACCCACAGGAGTCCCAGAACATGAGGACAAAGGAGTTGCCAATGTCGGTCATCGCAGCACTACACAAAGGGATCCCACGCTGCCGGAGAAGAACTCAGGTAGATGAGCGTCACAGGATAGAGTGCTGGGGACCTGGGCTACGCTGTGCATGGAGGATTTCTTGGAGAATCGCACAGGAGCCTTAGGAGCTGCAAAACATACGGTCTGGCACGGGGAGTCAAGCTCTTACCTCCACCATATTTGGACAGCTGGACCTTTGGACAGTCAGGGTCACTTTAGTCCACCAGCTGTGATCCAGGATCCACACTCGTCATCAGGAGAGGGGACCCCGAGTACCGGTCGTCGCTTCAGAGAGGTGCCTGCTGAAGCAGGAAAGTGACTCTGTCCTTTCAAGGGAGATTCCTTCAATTCTTCCAGTGCAGGCTGAAGACAGGCAGTCCTCTGTGGATTCACAAACTGGAAACTGTTGCTGGCAGGAGCTGGAGTTACAGAGATGCAGTAGTCGCCTTGGATACTTTGTTCCAACTTGTGGAGTTCTTGGAGCAGTTCTGCTGTTGATCCAACAGTAGAAGGTGAAGTAAAGGATGCAGAGGATTCCTGCTGGAGTCTTGCAATCCGAATCTGAGGAAACACCCGCAGGAGAGACCCTAAATAGCCCTCACAGGGGGATTGGTCACCTAACCAGGTATGGACCTATCAGGATGTGTCTCTGATGTCACCTGCTGGCACTGGCCACTCAGATGTTCCCAGAGTATCCCAGCACCTTGGAATCCAAGATGGCAAAACCCAAGGACACTCTGGAGGAGCTCTGGTTACCACCCTGGGTGGTGATGGACGGGGGAGTGGTCACTCCCCTTTCCTTTGTCCAGTTTCGTGCCAGAGCAGGGGCTGGGGGTCCCTGAACCAATGTAGACTGAATTATGCAAGGAGGGCACCATCTGTGCCCTTGAAAGCATTTCCAAAAGGAGGGTACCCCTCCCATGCCTGTAACACCTATTTCCAAAGGGAGAGGGTGTCAAACCCCTCTCCTAAAGGAAATGCAGTGTTCTGCCTTCCTGGGATTGGACTGCTGAAACCCCAGGTGGGCAGAACCCTGTCTGTGAGGTGGCAGCAGCTGGGGCTATAGTGAAAACCTCAGAAGACTGGTATGGCAGTACTGGGGGCTATGATGGAGCCCCCAGTGTGCATGGGATGGTGCAACCAATACTGGGATCAGTATTGGGGTACAATTCCCAGTTGTTAGACATCTTACATGGCCATAGTCGGAGTTACCATTGTGAAGCTACATATATGTATTGACCTATATGTAGTACACACTTATAATGGCATCCCCGCACTCATGAAGTCTGGGAGAATGAGCCTGGATAACGTGGGGGCACCTCTGCTAGTGCAGGTGTGCCCTCACACACAGGTACTATGCACCTAGCCTTCAGGGTCTGAAGGTTAGATATATATGTGACTTGGTGCAGTGAAAATGGTTGTGAAATAGTGCTTAAACTATTTCACTCTGGCTTCAATGGCTGTCCTGAAGATGTGTTTGTAGGAGCCCTTATGGGTTTCCAAAAGAAATGTGGCATCCCATAAGGATCTCTTAGAACCCCAATGCCCTGGGTACCTATGTACCATATACTAGGGACTTATAATGGGGGTCCAGTATGCCAATTTGTAGTGGAATACTGGGTTGCCAGTGTGTAAGTACAAATTTGGAATCAGAGAGAGCATAAGCACTGGAGTTCTGGTTAGCAGGACTCCAGTGACCCAGTCAAGCATACTGACAATACAGTAAAACATACAGACATATAGGCCACAAACTATGAGCACTGGGGTCCTGACTAGCAGGATCCCAGTGAGACAGTAAAAACACACTGACAAACAGGCCACAAATGGGGGTAACCATGCTTGAAGAAAGCCACCTTCCTACAGGAGTCCTGTCTAAAATAGTCTGGGTCTTCCCCTCAAGTGGTTCAAACAGTTCTCCGCCTACCAAGTATCCCTGATAAACCACCTTCTCCTTCCCTGGCACTTTGAGGCCTTGATAATGAAGCCTGCCTTTTGCAGGGCATTCAAAACTTTCCATAGGTCGACCAGGGGTTTATCCCAGGTGGAGCTGAAGACATCAAGATATGCTGCACTAAAAGCTTCCAGACCTTAGAGAATTGTGTTCACCAACCTCTAAAAAGTGTCAGGTGCATTCTTCAAACCAAAGGGCATAACAGTGAAAGGATGATGCCCTCCAATGGCAGAGAAAGCTGTCTTAGGTTTTGCATCTTCTGATAGTTTGATCTGCCAATACCCTGCAGTCAAATCAAAATAGCTGAGATACTTGGCAGATGCCAGTGTATCAATAAGCTCATCTGCCCTGGGTATAGGGTGAGCATCAGTCTTTGTGATGGTGTTGAGCCCTACACAGAACCTCATCTCCCTTTGTTCATTCTGCAGATGAGGTTTGGGCACAAGCACCACTGGGCACATCAGAGTGCTCAATCACTCCTTGGTCAAGCATTTTCTGAACTTCTGATGTAATGCAGTCTCCTACATGGTCAGGCTGTCTCTAAATCTTTCTTCTGACTGGTAAACTGTCTTCAGTATCAATGGTGTGTTCACACCAAGTAGTCTGACCAGGTGTCAGAGAAAAGAGTACTGAAAACTGACCGAAGAGGTTCCTGTAGTCCTTCTTCTGCTCTTCAGAAAGGCAGTCTGCAAATATAACTCCTTCCACTGAGCCATCAGCTGCAGTGCTAAAGAAGAGATCAAGGAGAGGGTCACTCTCATCTTCCTGTCCCTCATCAGTGGCCATGAGCAGGGTTAAGTCAACCCTGTCATAGTAGGACTTGAGGCAATTCACGTGAAGTACTCTAAGAGGACTTCTAGGAATGCCTAGGTCAACTAAATAAGTGACCTCACTCTTTTTCTCCACTATTATGTGTGGTCCTCTCCATTTGTCCTGGAGTGCCCTGGGTGCCACAGGCTCCAATACCCACACCTTCTGTCTTGGTTTATACACAGTCCAGACAGCCTTCTGGTCATGTCATTGTTTCTGTAACTCCTGGCTTGCCCTAAGGTTTTTAGTGGCATTTTTCATGTACTCAGCCATTCTTGATCTTAGGCCAAGCACATAGTCCATGATGTCTTGTTTAGGGGGCTTCAAGGGATTGCTCCCACCCCTCTTTCACGAGAGTTAATGGACCCCTGACAGGGTGACCAAAAAGCGGTTCAAATGGGCTGTAGCCCACTCCCTTCTGTGGTACCTCCCTGTAGGGATAAAGGAGGCATGGTAACAGGACATCTCATCTCCTTCTGAGCTTTTCAGAGAGTCCCATAATCACACCTTTGAGGGTTTTGTTAAACCTCTCAACCACCCATTTGTTTGGGGATGATAAGGTGTGGTGAACTTGTAGGTTACACTGCACTCTTTCCACATTACTTTTAGGTATGCAGACATGACGTTGCTACCTCTCTCTGACACCACCTGTTTTGGGAAACTCACCCTGGAAAAAATTCTTGGGCCACTGCAGGAGCTGTAGTGGTCCTCAGATGTATTGCTTCTGGGTATCTAGTGGCATGGTCCACTACCACTAAAATGAACCAGTTGCCAGAAGTGTCAACCTCTACCATTTCACAGGACACCCCAACCACTGGCAGTGGGATCAAGGGGGCCTTTGGGGTGCCACTAGTCTTACCACTGGCTTAGCAAGTGACACAGGAGCGACAAAACTCCTTTGTGTCCTCTGACATTTGAGGCCAGTGAAAGTGAGGGACTAGTGTGTCCCAGGTCTTACTTTGCCCCAGATGTCCAGCAAGGGGAATGTCATGAGCCAGGGTCAATGGACATTCTCTATACTGCAAGGGAATGACCAATCTCATGATGGCACCAGGTTTTGGGTCTCTTGCCTCTATGTATAGGACATTGTTTTCCCAATACACTCTATGGGTGTCACTGACTTCTCCTGCCTTTTGTTTGACAGCTTGCTGTCTTAAACCCTCAAGTGTGGGACAGGTCTGCTGAGCCACACTTAACTCCTCCCTGGCAGGCCCCCATGCACCTAAAATCTCAGCTGTGTCAGCTTGCAGCTCCTCAGGTATAGGTTCTGTCCAGGAAGTAGACTCCTCCTCATCAAAGGGAGAATCTTCAGTGGGGGGGAGGGATAGTGGATAACGTTTTACCCTTTCTACCCCTCCTTTTGGGAAGCTCTTGGTCCATTGTTCCAGGATCCAAGTTTCTGTGACCTCTTTGCTTCTTGGCCTGAGTGCTTGTCAAAGCAATGGTATGCCTAGGAATGGCCAGCATGGCGGAATAGCCCTCCAACTCCACCTCAGCCCAAGCTGAAGTCTCCAAGTCATTTCTTAGTAGAAATTCTACAGTTGGGCTGTGGATACCACAACTTTCTTTGGACTAGTAAGCCCCCCCCCCCGAGTTGAGATCAACAACAGCCACGTGGTGGCTAATAGTGTTGTTATGGATGTCTGTCACTTGGTACTGATGACCTAGTAGGTGTTGCTCAGGGTCCACCAGTGTTTTAGTTACCAATGTGACACTAACACCTGTGTCCCTGTAGGCCTCAACCTGAACACCATTTATTAGGAGTTATTGTTTGTACCAATCTATATTAAGGGGACAAGCAACAACGGTGGCAAGGTCAATGCCACCATCAGAGACTAAAACAACCTCAGTGGTTTCCCTAACTAAACAAACCCCCACTACACTTCCCAGAGTGAGCCATGCTACACCCTTGTTTTGACTATTTGTAGTGTTATTTTTCTCACCACCACTGCTATTGTTAGGGGCACGAGTTGGAGCATTGGGGGTTGTGGTGGTGGGAGCTTTGGTGTTTTTCTGTGACAAGTACTGTCACTTGCCCAAAGGCCTTTGTTCTTACACATATAACACCACAGCTTCTTATTCTGATGGTTAGAAGAGGATTTTGACTCACCCCCAGAAGATCTTTGGGGGCCTGATGAAGACTCCTTGTTTTTATCTTTGTCCGCACCTTTATCATTTGATTTACCACCCTTCTTCTCGTCCTTGTCACCCCCTGAATGAGCTTTTGTGCTCACCCATGTTCTGATCTGTTGGAAATAGCCTTTCTGCAGGGTCAGACCCAAACCTTTTGCCTTGCTCCTTCTCTTTTTCTGACCACATTTTTGCTGGCTTTAGGACTCTGTGCACTTTACCACTGCTAATCATTGCTAAAGTGCATATGCTCTCTCCTAAAAACATGATGACATTGGTTCATACCCAATTAGCTTATTTAATTTACTTGTAAGTCCCTACTCAAGTGCACTACATGTGCTCAGGGCCTGTACATTAAATGCTACTAGTGTGCTGCAACACTGGTTGTGCCACCCACATAAGTAGCCCCTAACCATTTCATAGGCCTGCCACTGCAGGACCTGCGTGTGCAGTTTCACTGCCACTTTGACTTGGCATTTGAAAGTACTTACCATGCCTTAAGCCTTAAGCTCCCCTTTTCCTACATATAAGTCACCTCTGTGGTAGGCCCTAGATAGCCCCTAGGCCAGGGTGCTATGTAGGTAAAAGGCAGTACATGAACATGTGTGTTCCAAATGTCGTGGTAGTGTAAAACTCCTAAGTTCATTTTACACTCTATGAGGTCTGCTCCTTTCATAGGATAGCATTAGGGCTACCCTCATATACTGTTTGAGTGGTAGATCCTGATCTGAAAGGAATAGCCAGGTCATATTTATTATGGCGGGAATGGTGATACTAAATCCTGTTTAATGGTGAAGTTGGATTTTATATTACTATTTTAGAAGTGCTACTTTTAGAAAGTGAGCATTTCTCTACACTTATATCCTTCTGTGCCTTCCAGTCCATGTCTGGCTAGGTTTAGTTGACAGCTCCCTTTGCGCATTCACCCAGACAGCCCCAAACACAGGATGCCTAGTCACACTTGCAGACAATCTGCATATTGGCTGGGTCTTCCTGGGCTGAGAGGGTGGAGGGCATGACACTTACATGTCAAAGCACAGTAGCTTGTCCTCACACAAAGGACTGCTACACCCCCTACTGGGACCTTGGCAGACAATGGTACTGAAAGGGGACCTTGTGCACTTTTAAGCCACTCTTTGAAGCCTTCCCCACTTCAAAGGCACATTTGGGTATTTAAGCAGGGTCTCTGACCCTACCAACTTCGACACTTCTGAGGTAGACACTTCTACTTCACAGACAATTCCTGGAGAAGAAACCCTGAACCAGAACCTGCAACCTGCCAAGAAGAACTGTCTGGCTGCCCAAAGAACTCACCTGGATTTATTTTCTGAGAAGGACTGCTGCCTTGCTGTTGCACTGCTGCCTTGCTGCTCTGTGGCTGTGCTGAGAAATGTGCTCGAAGGGCTTGGATAGAGCTTGTCTCTTGTTCCCTGAAGTCTCAGGACCAAAAAGACTTCATCTCTGCAAAGAACTCCTTGTGCGGCAAAAATTGACACACATCCTGCAAGAAACAATGCACATCCTGCATTGCAGTGAAAAATTCACCGAACAGTGAACCGGAACAGCGCAGCCTAACTTCCCAATGAGGAGATCAATGCAGCGCCAGCGTTCTGATCGGAACTTCAACGCAGAGCCCACTGGATCAACGCAAAGGTGACAAGGAACGACACAGCTCAATTTCCTGTGAGGAATCAACGCAGCGCCTGCCATGTAACAGAAATTTCCACGCATCGCCCACCGGATTGACGGAGCTTCTGTGACTTCGTCCTGCAAGCGCCCGATTTCCACGCATCATCCCGGGGCGTTCAAAAACCCTGCAACCTTAAGAGGATCCAAGTCCGCGTGCCGGAAATCGATGCAAGCCATTCTCTGCGTGGAAAATAAACAACGCATCTTCTATGTGGGACCAGAGAAATTGACGCACACCTCCCCGTTTTCCATGCATCTCCTCCTCTGTGGTCCCTTGTGGAGAACTTGAACGCAAACCAGGTACTTTATGCTTGCAAGAGACACTTGTTGCTTTTTAAAGGACTAAAGTCACTTTATATAATTTTTACAGTGATATCTCAACGTATACTTATTGAATCTTGATCATTTTGACCTGCATCTTACCAGACAAATATATATTTTTCTTAACAGTGTGTGTGGTGTATTTTTGTGGTGCTCTGCCGTGTTATTGCATGATTTATTGCACAAATACTTTACACATTGCCTTCTATGTTAAGGATAACTGCTCAGTGCCAAGCTACCAGAGGGTGGGCACAGGATAATTTGGATTGTGTGTGACTTACCCTGACTAGAGTGAGGGTCCTTGCTTGGACGGGGGTAACCTGACTGCCAACCAAGGACCCAATTTCTAACATGACCCATTTGTCTGCCTTCTTTCCCAGTTCTTGGGGAGAGGTCAGATCTGAGTTCTTCAAGTATTGGTGTAACAAATCAGACACACCGTTATTGAAAATATGCTTTCTCAGAATCAGATTGTATAAGCCCTCATAGTCAGACACTTTACTGCCATGTAACCAGCCTTAAAAAAAAGCCTTAACAGAACAGTCCACAGAGTATATCCAATCCTGTGAGGATTCTTTTCTGGTTTCTCTGAGCTTAGGGCCATATGTACGAACACATTTTCCCATAGACACAGAATGGGCAAAACTGCTTGCTACATCTGGCCCTTAATTCTGTATTGTTCAGTGGTTAAGCCAAATCCATCCAAGAGTGCAGTTTTAAGAATACCATAGTCGTCTGAATCTTCTTCTCTGACAGTGAGACGTCTAACCCTCCACTTGTCAGAAAAGGACAACCACAAAATAGCATCCCACTACCTTTGAGGGATCCTCTGAACTTTTCAGGCACTCTCAAGTGCATCAACCCACTTATAAATATCATCCCCCACCTTGTAGGGGGAACACTTTTGTGCAGATTTCTAGAGTCAATGGTGTCCTCCGTAACTCCATAACTCGTGAAACTGCTGCAGCTGCCACCATGGGGAAATAACCCCAACCCCTGCCTTTTACTTTCCACAGCCAAGGCCTCCCTATCTAGGGCTAGCTGTTGCTGCTGCATCTTCAGCCTGGCCTCTTCCAGTCTCAGTTGCCTGAACTCCCTATCTATGGCGTCATCATCTGGAGTTGAACCATGGGATCCCTAAGAAACTGAGGTGATATGAGAATGAGCAGAGATAGATCTTTCCCTAACTTTTGACACTCTAGTGACTTGACCTCTGGGTGTGAAGGTACCCCTACCTGAATGACTACCCCTCCCACTACCTCTGCTAGATGGAAGATCTTTGTAAGAGCCCTCCGCTGAATCTGAAGGATGATTCTCTGGTTCTAAGGGGTTAGAATCTCCCTCTCCCTCCTCTTCCTGGTTATCAGCATGTTTCTGATCATCCTGAAGGAGAAGGTTCAAAAGAAAATTCTTATTGGCGTTCTTTCATACATCTAGGCTTCTGTCTGAGCAAATCCCCTTCAATCTCTTGAAGGTCATACCCTCATAGAGAGTACCCATGACCTCAGAGCTGGGCCCAGAAGTAGACATGATGTAAGTATGTGTTAGTGTAGTGTAGAAGAACCTAACCCACCTAACTCCTAGTCTCTTGGAAAGGAAAGTAAGAGACTAGAACCCTGTACTAGGTACAGAGAATTCTTTCCAGTGGAAAGCACAGATGACAGAGTGATAATGCAATTGCAAGTACTTATCCCACCGCTGCACCACCAATGTAGGAGGCTGGCCTGGTTTGTAGTGGGTACCTAAGGTACTTACACCTTATAACACATCCAGTAATCCCTTATTAGTGAAATTTAGACAGTGTCTAGAAGCCAGGCTACCTAGGGGTAGTGTGGATGAGCCGCCAAGGCCGAACTCGGAGACATGCAAAGCTCATGCAATACCATTGTAGGCACACAGTACTCACACACATGAAATAAAATACCCAGTATTACAAAAATAAAGGTACTTCATTTTGGTGACACAAATGCTAAAAATACCATAGATACCATAGTCCCTTAGGAGGTAAGTAATGCACAAATTATATACTCTAGTATACAGAAATAGCTGTAAAAACAGTTAGAAAACAGTGCAAATAGTGAAAATCACATTAGTTAGAAATGGGCCTAGGGGGAACACAAACCATATACTAAGAAAGTGGAATGCGAAAGTTGGTTTCCAACCTAGGCAAGTGTAGTGTGTAGAGGGGTGCTGGGGATATTCGAAAAACACCAAAGATAAGTAATAGAACCCACCCCAGAGCCCAGGAAAGCAGGAGTAAATCACAGTAACTTTCCTAGAACACACAAGAATAAGAGAAAGAAGATATTGCAAGAACTAGGATGGACTGCAAGAAACCAATGATGGATTCCTGGACCTGAAGACCTTTCAAAGTAGGGGACCAAGTCCAAGAAGCACAGAGGAGTCCACGGAGAACAGGAGCCCCTGCTAATCCAGATGAAGGTGCAAAAGAAGAACCACTGGTGGAGAACAACAGTCAGTACTGCACCCAAGAAGACAGATGCGCGTTCCTGGTTGGTGCAGATGATGTCCCACGCCGGATGGATGATTGCACTCTGGTTTGTGTTGCTTGATTCCGCCAACAAGCCTTGGCACACGCAAAGATTGCGGTTAGCAGAAAATGGCGCCACACATCTTTTCCATTACTAAAACAAACAAAAAATACATACCCATATATACATATATACAATTTTCAAAATTGATGTACCATAACCACTACTTATTTACTTTCCATCACAAATTCATTGAAATGCATTGGTAATTTCCATTCCCTCTGACTTTTTTGAACAGGTATTATACTATTCTCACGATCCCTCGATTCACTCCCTTCAACCCCACCAGAAAGCACCTCCTCAGATTGCAAAATGGAATCATCTCCCCACAAATACCCATTATCTTCATCCGGATCTTTACACATCTTTCTTTCGTAAGTGTTACTCGCTTTAAACAAACTCACATGCCGCAAATTACATATTCTTCCATCTTCAAGTTGAACAGCACAATCCCAAAACTTTTTCACAGGACCTGACCATCTAGCATTCCCGTTATTTATCAATCCATGATTTTTCACGCGCACATACTGTCCTACCATCAACCTCAGCATTGGTTTACCATTGTTGATTCTTCTCAGCACTTTGGGGGTGATTCTAACATTGGCGGGCGGCGGAGGCCGCCCGCCAATGTTCCCCCGACAAAATACCGCTCCGCGGTCACAAGACCGCTGAGGGTATTTTGAGATTTGCCCTGGGCTGGCGGGCGGCCGCCAAAAGGCCGCCCGCCAGCCCAGTGCAAATCTACCTTCCCACGAGGACGCCTGCTCCGAATGGAGCCGGCGTAGTGGGAAGGTGCGACGGGTGCAGTTGCACCCGTTGCGTATTTCAGTGTCTGCTCTGCAGACACTGAAATACTTTGCGGGGCCCTCTTACGGGGGCCCCTGCAGTGCCCATGCCATTGGCATGGGCACTGCAGGGGCCCCCAGGGGCCCCGCGGCACCCCCTACCGCCATCCTGTTCCTGGCGGGAGACCCGCCAGGAACAGGATGGCGGTAGGGGGTGTCAGAATCCCCATGGCGGCGGAGCGCGCTCCGCCGCCATGGAGGATTCCCCCGAGCAGCGGAAAGTCGGTGGGAGACCGCCGACTTTCCGTTTCTGACCGCGGCTGAACCGCCACGGTCAGAATGCTCGAGGGAGCACCGCCAGCCTGTTGGCGGTGCTCCCGTGGTCGGTGACCCTGGCGGTCACCAGCCGCCAGGTTCAGAATGACCCCCTTTGTTTTGATACTCTTGCACTCGTTCTCTCACAGAACTAAAATCATTCCCATCTAAGCTCCTTTGTTTTCTGTTCCTTAAACACAAAGGATTTAATCTAGAAGATGGTTTCTGAACCCTCAACAACTCAAAAGGTGTTTTGCTAGTAACTGAATGTGGTGTAATCCTGTAAGATAGCAACACATTTTGCATGGCCTCCTTACAGGATAAATTAGATGCCAAAGCTAATTGTATAGCTTCCTTGATTACTTTATTAAATCTCTCGACCTGGCCATTTCCCTCAGGATGATACAATGATACTCTCACATCTTATCATGTGCATCTTATCAGAGGTAAGTTGCACCCCATCATCTAAAACAATAGTTTAAGGAATGCCTTCTCTCGTAAACACATCCTTTAAAAATTCAATAACTGTATCAGTAGTTATATTGCCAACCATACGAACCTTTGGCCATTTGGAAAAATAATCAATTAGAACAATAGCATATGCTTCCTTAGCAGGTGAGGTAACAATAAAATCGATTGCAACTTTTAATCACGGACTATCTGGTAGTTCAACCATCTGTAATGGCACCAAAAGTGGTTTCACTCATTTATCACTCAATACGCACTTGCTGCACTCTCTTACCCATTAATCCAGCATACCGTCTAGACCCGGCCACCAAAAGATTTCTTTGATCTTCCTCCTGGTATTTGCCATACCACCATGACCTTCATGCCCCAACCTGACAATAGTGTCACGCATACCATAGGGAGGCACAATATTCTCACCTCTCAATATAATATCATTTGACACAGACAATTCCTCCTGAACCTTCCAAAATGTACTACACTCACCCCACAAACTCTGTTCCGATGGCCACCCCTTAAAAATAAAATCCTTCACTTTCAACAAAATCTCATCCTTCTGCATTTTCTGCATCCACACACATTCAGATATTCCAACATCCACTCCCACGTTTTGCAGAAACATTACATCATCATAAGTGAACGCAACATCACACTCACCATAGTCAACCTCTTCAAAACTTCCATGACATAGTGGTAAATGAGACAACCCATCTGCCACCCAATTACTCTTCCCCAGAAGATGCCAAGTCTCGAAGTGGTACATTTGTAATTTCGAAGCCAACCCTGCCAACCTAGGAGTAAAGTTCCTTCTCCCTCTGTTACTCAAAATGTTGACCAGAGGCTTGTGATCTGTACAAATTTTGAATTTGCACCCCCATATATACATTCTAAATCGTTGTACAGCCCAAGTAGTAGCTAACAATTCTTTCTCAATTACAGAATAGTTCCTTTCTGCTTGAGACAAAGTACGAGAGGCATATGCGACCACCCATGTCTTCCCTTTCTTTCGTTGAGACAGTACTTCTCCAATACCATATCCAGAAGCATCCACTGATATAGTACATTCAGCAGTTTCATCAAACGATTTTCAGCAGGATGCATTCATAATTTCTTACTTTATAGTTGCAAACTCCTTGGCATGTATCTGATCCCAGCAAAACGTTGCATTTTTCCTCAACAAGGCACTGAGATTCTCCACTTTAAATGCAAAGTTTTCCACAAAACAAGATTCTACCAGTCCTAAAAATTATAGCAATTGTTTCTTGCATTCAGGTTCAGGAGCTTCATAAATAGCCTTCACATGACCAATCGTAGGCTGAATACCATCCTTAGAAATGATATGAGCTAAATATTCCACTTGGCTTTCTCCAAATTTACACTTTGATCTTTAACAATTAGTCCATAGTGTCTCGATGCCAGCATTACTGCCTTTAAATTACTGTCATGCTTGTTTTTGTCTTTTCCATATACTAATATATCATCTTGGAATACCTTTGCACCCTTAACATCTAAAGGTATCTTAGAAAACTCCCTTTGGAAAACTGCAAATGGCATCCTTTTATATTGGAACATTCCTTCTGGTGTAATAAATGCTGCACCATGTTTAGACTCAGGATTCAAATGCATTTGATGATACACACTCGCAAAATCGATAGTTGAAAAAGAATCGGCAAAGGAAATGCATCTACCCTAATTGCATCATTGAGGGCCCACAGGTCAACACACAACCTCAGGCCCCACTAGATTTTACTGAAATTACAATCGGAGAAACCCAATCTGAATATTCAATAGGTAACAATAATATCCTTGTCACACAAATCCTTCCATATTTCCTTAAATTTCCCTCTATAATTTAAGGGAACAGTCCTCAAATTTTGTCTTACAGAAACAGCATTTTCCTTTAATACAATTGTATGTTGGAAATTTTTCATACTCCCCAAGCAAATACTAAAAACGTTGGGAAAATCTTTCTGCACTTTATCCATTTCCGTAGTGTACACTGGTGGACTGGCACCAGCGTCCACTTTCAATCCCAACTCACATATATGCGGCCAACCCAAAATTGTCGTCCCACATTCAGCAATGAGACTTTCTCCCGAACACTTCTCAGCAAATTCAGTCTCTGCCTGCATTTCCCTACAATCACAATTTTGGGGCCAGAATAGCTGCAAGGACTGGTTTTAGTGTTTTGTAATTCCCTTCCAGGCCATAATTGATTAAACATGGTTTTGCCCATTATGGTGTACCATGTACATGAGTCCACCATAACTTCCACTTGTACATCATCAATCTTCACACAGCACTTGGGAAATAGAAGGTCTCCTCTCTTGATGTTACTACTCTGAGTGCTCAATACCATATTCTGCATTTTCTCCTCAAATTCGTCATCATCCACAATCTCCACAACGCAACTCACCTTTCTTCTAAAACTTTTACAGACTCGCGCAAAATGTCCCTTTATCTTGCACATACTACAAATTTTCCCAAATGCCAGGCATCCACTAAAATTTCCAAAATGCGAGTTGGCACCACACCTAAACCTCAACTTACTACTGTTATTTGGTTCTAGATTTGTTGTCCTCACCAGCAGAACATGATACCGCCCTTTTCTTTTTTTCCTTACACTCTCTGTCAATACATACAGTACACACAGTGTCATTATCCTTCACTTCCTTCCTCATAGTTTGCATGCAATCCTCAGTAATCTCGATGCTCCTTGCCACCTCAACAGTTTTTAAGGATATTTCTCTTAAAGACCATAAGTTTTCTTAAATTTTTTTAGGCCCTCATTACAACCCTGGCAGTCAGTGTTAAAGCGGCGGTAATACCGCCAACAGGCTGGCGGAAAAAAAATGGTATCACGACCATGGCGGAAACTGCAAACACAGACAGCCACTTTAACACTCCGACCGCCATGGCGGTAGAAACAAACACTGCATCGGTAACTGCCAACAGACAGGCAGAACACAGTGTATCGTCCACTGTATTACAAGGCACAAATCCGCCACCTTTTACGGGGTGGTACCAATGCCACCAAAAGCACAGCGGAAAGAGGCTTTGGAACAGAAACCACTCACCTCTTGACACCCTACGAGGAACCAGGATGCCATGGAGCCCAAGTTACAGGTGCTATCAATGTTGGCTTACCTCCTCTTCTACCATGAGCAGCAAAGGCAGCGGCGACCACAACCACAGTGAGTACTGCACCTAGCACACAGGGGAGGGGAGAGGAAAAAGAGAGTGACACACACACGCCACATGCAACACCCCCACACCCACCCTCACCCACAACACCATACACACAAATACATGCAGCAACATTACATATACACCCCGTAACCACCTGGAAGAACACAAGGACAAAAGGAAATGATTGTAACGCGTGTAATCATCGAAAATTCAGATATGGAAACAGGTCTGTAACAGATCATTATATACAAATATGTACAGCAACTACACAAGTCCGGATAGTGTTCCAATCATTGTCCGTGGACCAGTGGTCCCAAAATGCATGGGCGAAGCCACACATGATACCTGCCTCTAAACAGAGACAACACTGCTGGGGTACCAGTTTGAAAATAAACAGGCACCTCAGGGGTGGGTTGCCCACTGATTGCTCCTGGGGAGCAAAGCCACAGTCTCACAAGTCTCTCAAGTGGGTGCTTTGCCCACTGATTGCTCCAGGGGAGTGCAAAGCCACAGTCTCACAAGTCTCTAAAGTGGGTGGGTTGCCCACTGTGGATGGAGAGTGCTTCATCCTGCCAAGGACTGGGGTAGTGGATGCTTTTCTCCACTGGTTCTGGAGGGGGCATGGTGCCCAGAGTGCTTCATCCTGCCAAGGATACGGGTAGTGGATGCTGTTCTCCACTGGTTCTGGAGGGGGCATGGTGCCCAGAGTGCTTCATCCTGCCAAGGACTGGGGTAGTGGATGCTGTTCTCCACTGGTTCTGGAGGGGGCATTGTACCCAGAATGCTTCATCCTGCCAAGGACTCGGGTAGTGGATGCTGTTCTCCACTGGTTCTGAAGGGGGCTTTGTGCCCAGAGTGCTTCATCCAGCCAAGGACTGGGTTAGTGGATGCTTTTCTCCACTGGTTCTGGAGGGGGCTTAGTGCCCAGAGTGTTTCATCCTGCCAAGGACTGGGATAGTGGATGCTGTTCTCCACTGGTTCTGGAGGCGGCATGGTGCCCAGAGTTCTTCATCCTGACAAGGACTGGGGTTGTGGATGCTGTTCTCCATTGGTTCTGGAGGGGGCATGGTGCCCAGAGTGCTGCACATGCTGTGTGGCAGTTCCTATTCTCTTAACTGGGTGTGTGTGCCACGAGATTTCCTGGTAACAGGTAGCATGATACTCCATGGAGTCAGAACACACTCCAACAGTGCTGGTTGTGATGCCTCATGTAGTCTGTGCAGGGTCCAGGACATCTCCTGAAGCCTCAGACGGCTGCCCACTGGAAGTGTAGTCCATGGCGGCTGTGGTGGCACTGTCTGTGCTAGTGGCGGGGCAGGTGGCGATGATTGCGGCGGTGTCTGTGGCGGAGGTGCAGCCGTTGGTGCATGTGTCGGCACCTGTGGAGGGAGACAGCAGGACGTCTCCTGCTGCCTCGGATGGCTGTCCAATGGGGATGATGCTGGGGACTTTGCTGAGGCATCAGACGTGCAGGTGGCAGTGCAGGTGGTGGAGCAGGTGGCCGTGCAGGTGGTGGTGCAGGTGGCGGTGGTTGCAGTGGTGTCCATCGCCGTTCAGGTTGCTGTTCTGTTTGGCAGAAGGGGTGACACCAGTCCCTCAGCCGGAGGCTCCGTGTCTTGAGCTGACTTCCCTTTAGCCTTGTGTCCCTTCCCCACCTCGAAAGTCGCTGCTGGGACCTTGGCACTGTCCCCTTTTGTCTTGGAGGAAACCTTGCTGGGTGGTTTTTGCGGATTTTCCCCACAGCATGTGGGCCCCTTCTTCACCTTGGCAGGTGGCAGAATAGGGTGATCTTTGGCCTCGCTAGGTGACACACTGACAGCCCTGATGGGTGCCGCCTGTGATGTTACTGGACTTGCAGGGACTACAGTGCTGGAGGACTTGGTGGCTGAGGTGCTGGGCTGGGATCTGGACATCCTGGCCCTAGGGGAAGGATGTGGGGGGAGGTGTAGGGAAGAGGTCAATGTTAGCCAGGAAAAGTTTTTTAGACACACTGGGATGGGAAGATGGAGGGGGTTTGGGAGTCGAGGAAGAGATAGTGGTTGTAGGAGGTGTACGTCTGTTGAGTTTGGGTGAAGGTGCATGGGCTGGAGGCTGTGGTGAGGTGGATGGCTGTTGAGTGGGTGTGTGCCTGCGTTTGTGTAATTTGGGAGGAGGCCTCATAGACACACTGGGAGAGGACACAGGGGACGTGTAAATGGTAGTGGGGGTGGTGATTGCACGTGAGCGGTGTGTGGTGATGGGCGTGCTGGTGATGGAGGTAGTGTCTGAGGATGTAGTGCATACAGGTGTGAGGGAAGATGAGACTAGGAGGGAGGAGGAGGATGTGGAGGAGGGGGACACAGTGGAGGCAGTGGATGTTGGTGTTTCTGCATGGGGATGGTGCTTGTGTGAGTGCCCGTGGGATGTGTGGTGCTTATGTTTGCCATGTCCACTTTTGTGTGTTGATGAGTGTGCATGTTGGTCTGATGGTGTGCTTGGGATAGGCTGAGGTAGAGGGGATTGGGTCTGGGTAGTGAAAGTTGGAGGGGGGAGGCTGGACACAGGGACAATGGCTGCCATCACTGCTGAGGCCAGAGCCTGAAATGCTCTCTGTTGGGCTGCCACGCCAGAATGAATGGCCTCCAGGTATGCATTTGTTTGCTGCAAATGACTTTCGACACACTGGATGACATTCAAAATGGTTGATTGCCCAACAGTGAGGGATCTCAGGAGGTCAATAGCCTCATCACTGAGGGCAGCAGGACTGACTGGGACAGGGCCTGAGGTGCCTAGGGCAAAGGAGATGGCCACCCCCCTGGGTGAGCGGGCACAGGAAACACGCTGAGGGGCTGCTGGGAGGGCGGTGCTAGTAGGGGAGTTGGCGGCTGTACCTGTTGATGCGGTGGGCACAAATGTGCACGCCCCCGCAAGGGAGCTCCAATCAGAGGAGGAGTCGCTGGTGTCTCCTCCTGTCCCCGTCGTGGAGCTCCCCTTGCCCTCCATATCTCTGGTGCCTTCAGACTCCGTAAATTCACCCTCCAGGGCCAGGTGGGTTGCAGCTCCCTCCTGCTCCGGTGCCAATGCTCCTCCCCCAGATGATGCTAATGCACACAAGGACAGGGTGACAAAACAAAAAGGGGAGGAAAGACAGAAGAGACACATGGTCAATGCCTGCAACACCACTACCGTTGGCGGACACAACACACAGGGAGCAGCCCTATGCACTAGTCCATGCACTAATAGTTCAGGGGAAAAGCACATGCCCATGGGGGACTCTGCCTAGATCCATTTGATGCACAGCTGGAACCCACAGGAGCCTAACTAGGTGTGGAGGGCCACCACCACTTTTGGGTTTGGAATGCTACTGATCCTGCCAAACAATGGATCTGCCTTGGCACGTCTTCCCTGGCCTAGACGAACCCACAGCCCACTTCCCCCACCCAGAAACCTCAGAAAGCGTGCAGAGTCAGCTGAATGAGACTGTACTCACCCCCTTGTGGCTGCTGTGACACCAGCCACCATCTTGTCCAACTCCTCTGCGGTGATGGCACGGCCCATTTCCCCAGACACTGTAGCCATTGTCGCTTTCAGACTAAGGTCACAGCAGCACTTGCAGTGTAGGTCCTCTCCTGTTGAAGGTCAGAGATCAAGTGAGTGAACAGATAGAAAATGGCGGTCACGTCTGCGGCGGTGCGTACCGTCACCGCCTGCGTACATCGTCATTGGCTCCTGGAACCCATAGGGCCCAATGATAACCAATGCTGATTAGCACTGCGGTCTTCGACCACCTACCACGATGCTGCACAACGTCAGTGCAGTTACCTCATTTCCCCTTGTCCCTCCTTACAGGTCAGACACCCGCCATTTCAGGGGGGCACATGGCAGGGCAACTAACTGCGTCACAGCACTTTTGGCCAGGAATACGGACAGACAGCGCCACACACCGATTACATCACGATTGTTCTAAACACCCTTGTGAAACCTATGTGGTGTATAAAGCTCTACTCACCCATCTCCTCCATAGGGAACTTCCACTGGGGCAGGTGATGAGATATCCTGTGGTATACAGACCCTGGTAGACCTGTCGACAATGGAAGACAGACACATCATTATCACCTACAGACTTGATCGTGCCACAATCCATGAACTGTGTGCCCAGTTGTAGCCGGAGCTGATGTCAGCTATCCGCCATCCCACAGGAATCCCCCCTCTAGTGCAGTTCCTGTCAGTACTCCATTTCCTGGCCAGTGGGTCCTTTCAAACAACAGTGGCCATGGCATCAGGGATGTCACAGCCAATGTTCTCTAACGTGCTGTCCAGAGTGTTGTCTGCCCTGCTGAAACACATGCACAGCCACATCGTTTTCCCTCAGGTAGAGGATTTGCCCACAGTGAAAGGTGACTTCTATGCCCTGGGAAATATCCCCAGCATCATTGGTGCCATTGATGGTACACATGTGGCATTTGTCCCCCCGCAGGAATGAACAGGTGTACAGAAACCACAAAAGCTACTATTCTATGAATGTGCAGATGCTGTGTTTGGCAGACCAGTACATCTCCCATGCGAATGCCAAGTATCCTGGCTCAGTGCATGACACTTACATTTTGAGGAATAGCAGCATCCCTTATGTAATGGGGCAACTCCAGAGGCAACGTGTGTGGCTAATAGGTGAGCCCAAGATCCCAACACAGTTGACATAGGTGTCTGGGAGAGTCCCTAAGGGTTGGAGGATGTCTAACAGTTGTCCCTCGCTATTTTCAGGTGACTCTGGTTACCCCAACCTGTCATGGCTACTGACCCCAGTGAGGAATCCCAGGACAAGGGCAGAGGAACGCTACAATGAGGCCCGTGGGCGAACTAGGAGGATAATAGACCGCACCTTCGGCCTTCTGAAGGCTAGATTCCGGTGCCTCTATCTGACAGGTGGCTCCCTATACTACTCACCCAAGAAGGTGTTGCCAGATCATCGTGGCATGTTGTACGTCGCACAACCTGGTTTTGCGACGCCAGGTGCCTTTTCTGCAGGTGGATGGGCCTGATGTTGGTCTTGTGGCAGCTGTGGAGCCTGTGGACAGTGAAGAAGAGGAGGCAGAAGAAGAAGATATAGACAACCAAAACATCATCATCATGCAATACTTCCAGTGAGACACAGGTAAGAGACTGGCACTGCTCCTCTCGTATCATACTACTGTTGGACATTGCCTGAATCTGTCTTTTTACCTCTGTGTATGGACCCTGACATGTCACTTTGGCTTTCCATTTCACAGATCTGGGTCACACTTTCTGCCTTCTGCTATGTTTACTGATACCCAACAACTGTCGAACATTGGTATGTGAACATGAACATTGACATTGCTATGTTTCTGAGAGGTTGCAATTACACATTTGTGAAAGTACAGACTGACTCCAGATTGATTTGTGATTCCAGGGTGTTTATTTCTGTGCTAATAAGTGGAGGGGGCTGTGCAATGGGCTGGGGTGATGGTGAAGGAATGTCCATGGTAGAGTCCAGTCTCTTGGTATCACAGGTGCATTGTCCAAGGAGACATAGGAAGTGGAGTAATGGCAGTTCAAAGTTGTCAGGGTGACAAAGTGGGACAAACGGGTGACAATCAGGAGAGTGTTATTTCCTGGCGGGGTCTTAGCAATGTTCTCTGTCTTGTTCCTGGATCTCAGGGACCATTTGTGTGCTGGTTCTCCTTCTGAATGGGGTGGGGTGCTGGTGGCCTGTTGGTCCTTTGGTGGGACCTCCTATCCACTAGCGCCGGTGGAGGTGGAGGGCTGTTTATATTTCAGGCTAGTGTCAGGGGCCCGTTTGTGTGCCACTGTGTCCCTCATGGTGTTGGCCATGTCTGCCAGCACCCCTGCAATGGTGACCAGGGTGGTGATGATGGACTTCAAGTCCTCCCTGATCCCCAGGTACTGTTCCTCCTGCAGCCGCTGGGTCTCCTGAAACGTGGCCAGTACCATGCCCATGGTCTCCTGGGAATCATGGTATGCTCCCATGATGTTTGAGAGTGCCTCGTGGAGAGTGGGTTCCCTGGGCCTGTCCTCCCCCTGTCGCACAGCAATCCTCCCAGTTTCCCTGTTATCCTGTGCCTCTGTCCCCTGAACTGTGTGCCCACTGCCACTGACCCCAGGTCCCTGATTGTCTTGGGTTGGTGGGTTTGCCTGAGGTCCCTGTAGTGGTGGACACACTGCTGATTGACGTGTCCTGGGGACAGAGGGGTGGGCCCGCTGGGTGGGTGCTATGATGTGTTTCCTGAGTGGGGAGGTTCAGTGGTGGTTTGTGACTGTGGCAAGGGAACCGACTGACCAGAGGTCCCTGATGGGCTGGGCTGGTCATCTTGATCCAGGCGTGCAGAGCTGCTGTCATCAATGTGGGCCTCTTCTGTGGGGGGACTGGGTATGGCTGGCACCTCCTATCCGGTGACATTGGGTAGGGGTCCTGTTGGGGTGTAAATGCATTGTTATTGTATTTGTGTGTGCTATCTTGTGTAATGGGTGTGTTTCCCTCTACTACTGTGCTTGCAATATCATCTTGGCTCTTGTGTGAGTGGTGATTGTTTGCCCTGGGTGAGTCTCTCCCTTGGACATGCTTTGGTGATGGGTGTCCATGGATTGTCACATGCAGGGCTTGGTATTGGGATATATGGGTTGTGATAGTGGGGAATTTGTGAGGTGTTGGGTTGATGGGTGTGAGGGTAGGTGTAGACGTTTGTGATGGCATGCAGGTAGAGTGGGGGACATAGTAGTAAAGATTTGACTTACCAGAGTCCAGTCCTCCTGCTACTCCTGTGAGGCGCTCAGGATGCATGATCGCCAAGACTTGCTCCTCCCATGTTGTTAGTTGTGGGGGAGGAGGTGGGAGTCCACCGCCAGTCCTCTGTACGGCTACCTGGTGTCTGGATACCACAGAACGTACCTTTCCCCGTAGGTCGTTCCACCTCTTTCTGATCTCATCCTGTGTTTTTGGATGCTGTCCCACTGCGTTGACCCTGTCGACAATTCTCCGCCATTGCTCCATCTTCCTTGCAATGGATGTCTGCTGCACCTGTGATCTGAATAGCTGTGTCTCTACCCAGATGATTTCCTCCACCATGACCCTGAGCTCCTTCTCAGAAAACCTGGGGTGTCTTTGAGGTGCCATGATGTGGTGTGGGTGATGTGTGAGGTGATGGTTGATGTGATGTATGGGGTGATGTGTTGGTGTGTGTGGTGTTTTGTCGGTGGATGGTGTATGAGTGATGGTGTTGTGTGCCTCTGGATGCTGGTGTTGTCTTAGCTTTTCTGTCTCTCTGCTTCTTCCAAAAATGTTGTTGTAAGTGGTTGTGGGTAATGTGGGTGTGTGTTTTATAGTGGTGTGACTGTGTGGTGTGTGTATGTGTATCAGGTGTGTGTATTTTGGATCGTCCAATGTGGCTGTGTTTTGTAAGTGTGTGTGTATTTTGAGCGCAGCGGTGTGTACCGCCAATGCTTTACCACAGTTGAATGACCACCCCGTGTTGGTTCATGAGTTATGATAGTGTGGGAGTATTCCTGTTGGCATAACCGTGTGGATTTTGGTAGCACCAGTTTATCACTGACCTTTGGTGTGGTGGACTTGTGTGGGTGTCTGTATTGTGGAGAATTTCTAACTGTGGGTCATAATACCCGTAGCGGATTTCCGCCCCAGACACGGTATGTTGGTGGCCGTCAGCACGGCAGTCAGCAGACTTTACCAACAGGGTTGTAATGAGGGCCTTAATATCAACAAAACAGTAATTAAGTAAAACACAAGGCACAATAAAAATCCATCACCAATTTATAAAAATAGATTATGGGGGTCATTTTGACCCTGGCAGTCCGAGACCGCCAGGGCTAAAAGGACGGTGCTTCCAGCCCTATTACGACCGCGGCGGAAGCGCCGCGGTCGCACCGCCGGGGCCGTTGCCCAATGCTGTCCGCATTGCATTGCAGACAGTGAAAAGCACGACGGGTGCAACTGCACCCGTCGCACGGCCGCAACACTGCTGGCTCCATTAGGAGCCGGCTCCTATGTTGCGGCCTCATCCCCGCTGGGCTGGTGGGCACAAACTTGGTTTGCGCCCGCCGGCCCAGCAGGAATGTCATAATGGGGGCCGTGTGAGTGCGGCTGCATTGGCGGCCGCACGGCGGTTACCGCCAAGGTCGTAATGATCCCCTATATTTTTATCTTTAAAATGACACCAAAACGACAAAACTCCAATGTAGGCAACCAGAGATATGAATTTTTAACGATTCAAAGTAATTCTAGAGCTTAGAAGCATACAGTGCTCAAAGGGTTAAAAAAGGTCACACTGGACAGGGACAAAGTCCAGAGGTCAGGCCAGCCACAATGTATCACTGTTACTCTCATAAGTGTTTCTTGATACAGGAAAGTGGTCAACAGCACCAGCCAAGGTTTCAGAGGCTCTGGTTTGTCTCTTGAGGTCTGGGACTTCAACTCCCACAATGGACCTCTCCAACTTGTGGGGCAGTTTACAACATTTGCTCCAAATGCCTCCAAATGCCTTGATCTTCTTCCAGAGGTCCTTTTTAGGTCGTTGAAGTGTCCACAACATGATCCAAGGTTCCGGAAGCTCTGAGTTGCTTCTTGGGAGTTGGGAATTCTCAAATGGCCCCGGACAATGGTCAGCGGGGCTCTTCTTGCAGGACTTGATGCAGGGGACACTGGCCAGCTCCATTGCACCTGTAGCTTACAGGGAGTCTACTTCTGGAGTTTTAGAAGCAAGGCAAAGTTATTTTCTTGTTGAAGCCCAAAGTGTGCAGCTGGTGCAGACCTTGTGAGTGCAGTGTCCATGTCCAGGCTAGGGATCCAGCAAAGCAGTGCTTCTTGTCCAGTATCTTCTTCCAGCAGGGATCTGAGGTGTGAGTGCAGCTCTGCCATATTTATCCTTGTTCCTGGGATGAAAAGTAGGGGGCCCGACTGTCCAATCACAGGCAAGCCACTTCTCCCTTGGATGATCACTTCCTGGGAAGTGTGGCAAAAGTCAATCCCAGGAAGCAACATTCTTCAAAAATCCAACATGGCTGAAAGTTATTTTTGGAGGTTAGATCTAGCTGAGCCCACCCACTAGTGTGGCTAAAAATCCTAAACACACCTCTCTCCTGTCCTCTCTTAATCTAATAACGTGGGCACCTAATTGTCTAGGGTTACAGGAAATGGGGGAGGGCCTAAGATGCTCCAAATGTCCTTCCCTGCCTTAGAAGACAAGTTTGACTGCTCTCCTCTCATCTGTTTCACCATCTGCTGAGGCTGATCTCCTCCCCCAGGTACATTGTTTTTGTTCAGCACATGCCACTTCACACCTCATCAAGGCAGCCTAGCCAGGCTACCAGAGGCTGGCCCATCAGAGAAGGACACTACATAGCTGAAGTTGGCAACTTTCCAGTAGAGTTTTTAAAAAAACTCCCTGATCTCGTTATATTAAACCCAACAATGGCAAATAGTGAGATTTATCGCAACAATTAGTTTGATACCAAACTCAAGGTATCTGTCTGCTATGTGGACTTTGTTAATTAAATTAAAGTCTCCCCATTTTAGCCTATTAAGATAATTCACTACAGTAAGAGAAAAACAAATGTGGTTGTTTTACCTGAGGGCTTATACATTTTTTTTCTAAGGTCTCTGCTTATAGTTACATGGCACCCATTCCTAGGGGCACATAGGGCACACCATAGGAGTGACGTAGATGTAAAAATAAGGTAGTTTAAGACTTTGGAAGTACTTTGAATTCCAAAGTCAAATTTGCATAGCACTTTAGTTTAAAAGCAGCCAGTAAGGCAGGCCTGCCTTTACAATGATAGTGGCACCTCAGAAGTGCACTAATGGGTGCACTACCTATGCTGGAGTCCCCAAACCTACATACCCTGCCATATACTAGGGACTTATCGGTAGGTTGCGACTGCCAATTGTAATTAGCCTATTTTGCATATCCACTTTACACAGAGCACTGGCCCTGGTACCGGTAAGCAGTACCCAGGGCACAGTCAAGAGTCAGTAACCACCAGTATTTGTCCAAAAGGTTTGGCAGTGACCAGGGCAAAAAGGAGGACTTTCCTAAAACACATATATATGAAAATAAGCATCTAACTCAAATGAAGTGAAACGTGTTTACACAGGAAGAATCAGATCTGTTAAAACAATCACAAACAGAGATGTGCAATGCATCAACAGTGAAGATATATGCATGCGCTAAATAATTAAAAGTTAGAATGCATCACCATGAGGGGGTAAATTCTTCATCCTAGCCAGCACTATGACCGGGGAGCCCACTGACGTTCAAGGAAAGAGACCAGACATAGGATCAAAAATATCTGTTGGGCAGCGCGTCCACTCCACAGGTGAGTTCCTATTTTGATGCCCAGTCCCCCATCTTTTATACATTAAACAAGCTAGAAGAGCATTCTAGAATGCCCTCCCCTCTGTTAAGAAAATCAAGTTTTGCCTTTGCTTGGGCTGTGCCGAAAGCACACAAAAAGAACTGGCTGGGCCCCAACGCGCATTCCAGAGACAGAGCTGTACCTTTGCCTGATGAAAACATTCCCAGCCTGATACTCTGTTATCACGTCCCCATCCTCCATAATGTGTTTCAACACCGGGTGACCCTGCTCTGGTGAGAAAAGCAAAAACATGTTCTGTGTGAAAAACATTCTCGGTGTGTAAAAACCCTATGCCACCGATGTGACGGCGACTGAAGCTAAGCACAAAATGCAGTCACTGGTCAAGACGGAGTTGGTGGTCAAATACACATAGCAATTCACTGGGCAAAATATCTACATTGAGAATGGCCACTGACTATGATTCGTATGATATAAACAGTCAAGCAACATGTGGCAGGAACAACTACTGAATGATAAAGTGTATGGGAAATTGAATATAACAACTGGATGATATAATATATTGACTGAATAGAAACTGTACTTAACAGTGGTCACAGAAAACCAATGATAAAACATGTTTGAGAAAGGAGGGAATATCACTAGGGAGTCAAAGAGTCAATGTCAGCAAGAAATAGCTAATGATGGAAATTTGCAGTTGAAGGGTCAACATTGCTATTAAAAATGGATATAACTATAGTTACAAATGTGAAAATTTACAAAATCAAGAATATAGGTTGTGTAGTAGAATATTCCACATGTGAAGTGCTGTTGCACCTGAAAAGGCATAGGCTATGCTAAATGAAAAACATGAACAAACATGAATAAGTAGAGCTATTATATCCAAGGTAGCTGGTTTTTCTATGAAGCAGAGTTTGCTTGTATGCTGTAGATTAAGGTATCTTGTGTAGTGACTTCATCCAGGTCTCTCTTATTTCCTTGTTCCACAATGTGTATATGATGGGATTTAGCAGCGGAGTTGCAACCGAGTAGAGCAGGGGCAAGGCTTTTCTCATGTTCACGGAGCTTTCAGTTTTTGGGGTGGAATAAATTGCAATAAGAGGGCCAAAATATGTACTGACCACTGCAAGGTGAGAGCTGCAGGTGGAGAATGCTTTATGCTTCCCAGTGGCTCATGGGATTCTCAAGAGGGCTGACATGATGTAAACATAGGACAAGATGATTAGCAGAAAAGGAATTGTCACAAAGGTTGTGGATATCCATTCCACCGTATTATGATTCCATAATAGCCTATGGAAATCGTAATACGGTGAACAGTATACACTTGTGATGGAGTAAGCCGTCCGCCAAACTATAAATCAGGCACACTATCATCATAGCACTTGCAGTCGCTGCACGCAGAATAATTTCATGCACTCTGGAGCCTGACTGCAGAACCAGCATTCCAGCACTGGGTTTGTGTCAAAATCATGCATCTACCTGAGACTGGTATAACAAGTAGAAATATTTTTATTTTTAATTCCTCTTTGTGTTTCATTCTGCAGCTTACATAAAAATAAGATTATGCTTCTAAGATCAATTGTGCAGACAGTGAGCACCGCAAGGGTGCTAGCACACCCTGTGGCGGTAGCATTGCCACTAGCTTGATTACGAGGCGGCGACAATGCTGCTGCCACCTTCTTGCTGGGCTAATGGGCAGAAACCTTTGCTTCTGCCCCTCAAGCCTACAGGAATGTCGCCCTGGGCCCGGCGAGGAGGTAGCCAGCATGGCGGAAGTTCGTTGGACTGGTTATCCCATCTGCTGAACTCGTAATGAGACCCATAGGGCCTCATTATCAGTTTGGCTGGTGCAGAGGTCGCCAGGCGAACGCACGCATCCAGAAGACCGCAAAGTTTGATATTCTGCCCGCCGGCCCCATTATAAGTTTCCCGCTGGGACAGCAGGCGGAACCAGTTTTTCCGCTCACTAGCCCAGCAGGAAACTACCCACAACATTGACACTGGCTCATAATAGAGCTGGTGGCGATGTTGCATTTTACTGAAAGTGTGACAGGGCAGTCCATAGGATCCTCTGCACTGCCCAAGCCAAGTACAAAATCTGGTGGATACAGGAGTGTTTAATCCCCAGGGCATCGCCTGCCAGTGCAAAGATGGTGTTGCAGGCGGTCTGACTGTGGCGCTTTGCCACGGTCGTAATGTGGAGGCCAGATAGCTGCCTTGGCGGCGGTTCGACCGCCACCACGAGTCTGGCAGTCTAAGGTCCACCAGACTCGCAATGAGGGCCATAGTGTTGAAATACATTATATGACAAGCATGGCACACAAGAGGGGCTTAGAGGAAGAGGAAAGGGAAAGGAATGCATATTGTTGGCGTCACTAAGTGAGAGAAAGTGCATTATTTGAAGTATTTTGGAAGTATTCCCAAACAGAGGAAGAGTGTGTGTGTTTTTTTGTTAGTGTGTGTCAAATTCCTGGTGAAATCCAACAGACACCTCACCATATCCAACTAAAAGCCTTGTACACAACTATTTATCACAAGATACATTTGTTAGAGGGGAGTGTAACACCCCGCAAACCCCCGTTGAAGCTACACCCCGAAGAAAGTTGTGCCCTCATGTACGTGGCCTTGAATTTAAACTCAGCTTGAATATTTTCTGATTGACAGAAAGGGACTTCAGGAGACTTCTGGATTCTTTCTTTTTTTTAATAAATCTTTTTATTTGGTTTTCAACAGGTGCATAGCATATCCAAATAAGCATTACATAGTAGTATATTTACAAAGCACTAGAAATAGGAAGACAGAACAAACAATCCCCTCACTCCCCCTCAAACCATCCTCAGACACATGAACCCACTGCTAATTCAAGCAATTCCCAGTCCCATTCCTCCTCTACCCACATCATAGTCCAGAGGCCGTTCAGTATTTCATAGCTTATGGTCCTCCTTGTGGCCCACGAGTCAATACTCAACAAGCAGCTATACATCTAGTGAGTAATATGTCATCCAGTCACCCCACATCGTCCTGAACTTCCATGGGCAGCCTCTATTCATGTAGGTCACCTTCTCTCCCATCATGAACCCATCCATTCCTCGCCTCCACATGTCCACAGTAGGACATGTCTCAGAACCCCAAGGCGGGCAATATCTCTCTTGGCCACCACCAGCCTAAGGCCACAGAGTAGAAGCTTCCTTCGGGGCAGATCAATATCTTTGGGTATTCCCAATAGAATACATTTGGGGTCAAGGGGGATCTGCTCCGATACCACCCCTCCCATCTCCCCCACTATCTTATTCCAGTACTCCGGGATCACATGGCAGTCCCAAAGTGTGTGTAGGAAGGTTCCATTATTCCCTCGACATCTAAGACAATTTGGTTGCTGCGCTCTTCCCATCATATGTAAACATTGTCTATCACAATAAATCCTGTGAAGGATTTTAAATTGAATTAGTCTGAGTCTCGACCGGATAGCCACTTCTCTTGGAAACATCAGCGCTGCCTCCGAATCCATGCTCTGTAGTTCCCCCAGCTCAGCCTCCCACCGCCTACGCAATTTTAAAAGTAATTTTGGAATGTCATTATTGATAGTCTTATATGTCAGGGACATCGCTTTTGTGACCAAGCCTTCCATCAATAGTTTACCTTCCAATGGGTGTAGTCAGGTATTCCCTTTCCACGGAGACCCTCTGCCCTCCACGTGTGTCACAGGCATGCGTAGTGGAAGAATTGTGTCTTGCTAAGCTCATACTCGACCCGGAGGGAGACACAAAAGGCATGATGTCACCCCCTTCCATCACAACTCCCACCTTTGAGATACCAATGTGGTCCCAGCTCTCAAAACTTGTCAACTTCCCAATTTCCGCCAGCCAAGCTCCCTCCCAGAGGGGGTTTCTCATGTGGGACAGCGGTGCTATCCCAGTAGCTTGGTGGCCCTAGTTCATGCCCTGAGGGCCACCTGAGTGACAGGCAGGAGATGTCGACTCCTCCCTACCCCATATGAGTAATATTTACAGGATCTCCTTTCCCACTGCAATCTTTCTAAGCGGAAGGTGGGATGGTCCCCGTGGGAAAATAGCCAATCATTTATGTTAATCAAATGCGCTGCCCAGTAATACTCC
Source organism: Pleurodeles waltl (assembly GCF_031143425.1). Lineage (NCBI taxonomy): Eukaryota > Metazoa > Chordata > Amphibia > Caudata > Salamandridae > Pleurodeles > Pleurodeles waltl. The sequence continues at coordinate 293,706,862 of NC_090445.1, read as the reverse complement.
TCCAGATCTGGGAGAGACAATCCCCCTGCACAGTGATTGCACCGTAGCGTCTTGAGGGCTATTCTCGGGTGTTTCCCCTCCAACAAAAAGATCCTCGGTTCTAGTTCTATGGTCGTAAAAAGTCCCGGAGGGATCTAGTAATACAGTATTTGCACAGCATAGAGGAGCTTTGGAAGAGGGATCATCTTAACCATGGCCACCCGCCCCATCAACATGAGAGGAAGACTTCTCCACCTCTCCAGGTCAACCCAGCATTCTCTCACACCCTCCCTAGATTATGGACCTGACAGCGTTCTACCCTATGTGTCGTATAAATACCAAGATATTTGAATCCCTCAATAGAGCTTTGCAGGTGTACTGGAAGGGAAGGAATCACTACGTCCCCTTGCGGGGAATAAAGTATTGATTTGTCCCAATTAATTTGATACCCTTAGTATTTCCAATATTCTTCAAACAAATCAGTAGGGATACCTTGGGTGAGCGGCATATAAGAGGATGTCATCCGCATACAGGGAAATGCGTTCCTCTTCGTCCTTCTCCTCTTTCAACCTGAAGGCATGGAGCCCGGGATATGTACGGATCATACACGCCAAGGACTCTAGAGTGAGGGAAAATAAAGGGGACAGGGGACATCCCTGTCTAGTACCCCCTGTGATGGGGAATTCAGAAGATAAGATCCCACTCACTCTCACTGCTGCTACTAGAATACAGTAAAGCAGCCTCACCCATTCCCTGTATCGAGGGCCAAATCCAAATCGCTCTAATGTGGCTTCCAGGAAAGGCCAGTGCACAGTGTCAAATGCTTTCTTAGCATCAAGGGCCAAAAATAGGTGTGGATCTGGGCGGTCCAGTTTGGTATTCAGCCAGTTATGTGCTCGCCTCAGATTGTGCCTTTTAGAGCATCCTGGCATGAAGCCATATTGGTCAATATGAACTAGGGGGGAAAATAACGCCATGAAGGTGGGTTGCTAATACCGTGGCCAGAACTATCACCTCCACATTAAGGAGAGAGATCAGTCTGTAGGATCGACACAACCATTTGGGTCTCCGTTCCTTGTTGACAACAACTATCTCAGCCCTTCTTAAATCAGGAGGGAGAGCTCCTTGTCCTCAGGCCTCCAGGAACATATTTGAAAGATGGGGAGCTAGGATATCTCATAGGCTTCTCAATAGTTCAGCCGGGAACCCATTAGGTCCAGGGACTTTACCTGGTTGGAGTCATGTCAAAGCAGCTGTGACCTCCTCTAAGGTAATATCCCCTTCTAATTCTGCTTGGGTCTCTGCATCCAAGACAGGAATAACTATATTCATTAAATGTTCAGCAATTCGGTCAGCGTCTTCGAGTGGCCTTGCCCTATAGAAGTCACTATAATAGCAGGCGAAGGTCTCCACAATGTCTTTATCGAAGTACACCCTTACCCCCTCCTGGGTATCTACCTCCTGTATCCACCTCGCTTCCGTCTCCTTTTTCCCCAGCCAAGCAAGTTGTTTCCCAGCATTGCCCCCACCTCATTAAGCCTATACTGGGCAGCACGCAACTGACTTTTAGCCTCTCTCTCTGCAGTTTCCCTGTACTCAGCTCTTGCCAGTTCCAGTTGGTGGAGTGCAGAAAGAGGCGGTGCCTGTCCCAAGGCCTCCTCAAGTGCCAGTAGCTGGTGTTCCAACTTACTCAAGGTTTCCTTCTCTCTCCTTCGCTTCTGGGCTACTAAATTCTAGGCACAATCACAAAGCACCATCTGTATGTCTCCCATATCCCCACTGCAGATCCGACTGACCCCACATTTTCTCTGAAGTATAGTTCAGTGCCTACCCTAAGTCCATGTGCCACCTCTTGTAGGTCCCAAATACCCAACCTCCACCTCCAGTCCCTCATCCCTCGACTCCCTATATGGACCACCAGAGTGGAGTAATGCGACAAACCTCTTGCCAGGTAATCCGCCTGATGTATAGTGCACACCTCTCCTGCAGGGGTAAAGATATTGAAATCTCCTCCCAAAACAGGAAGCGGATAATTTACCATCAACAAGATCCTCACCATTGTCTCCAACAGGGGGCCTGTAGCGCTCATCAACAAGACCTCTCTCTGCCCCCAGAACCCTTTCACTACTGCATATCTGCCCTCCGGGTCTAGCCATTTTCAGGTGATGTTGAAGGACGGCCACCTACGGATCAAGATTGCCACCCCTCTGGAACCAGAGGTATAGCCCTCATGTGCCAGTGTGACATAAGGCCCTCTGCCTAAAAAAGTACACTTCGTGCCCCTAAGGTGTGTCTCCTGCATGAGTATGATGTCTGGTCGCAGCCTCTTTATATACTGGGACACTAAACCGTGCTTAACCTTATCGCCCAGTCCATTCACATTCCAAGGGAGGACCTTGAGGCCCTGTGTGTCCACCAAAGGAGGCCCCGTTTCACCACTCATGGGGGCCATTTGGAGCTCCAGGGAGAAATGGCAAGAACATAGTAATTCCTCGTCATCCAAGGCACCCAGGAATGTGAAGGGGAAGCCCGAAAATCAACTTTGCACTAGATAGACCTATCAGCTACATGTGTCTGAGGGTTAACTTTGTGAACCATAAACCAAAGAAAAGTGGAACGGCCCCTGAACAGAGCGCCATCCCACCCCACCTCATGCCGGCCCCACCTTAAGTGTCAACACCCATACACCAACTCAACAGAAGTCAAGAGGTATGTAGCCCCCATCCGTCCCTCCCCCCTCAACTGTCAAAACTGAGAACTAGTTTAAGGGGTTCACCCGCTACAGGGAGCGGAGACCCCTCAGTTCAATACACAGCACACAGATGTTGTGTTTCCCCCCTAAATAGACCCCAGTGTCTATATAGGAGCCCTCTATCAACAGGGGATGAGGCAGGAGAAGCCGGTCCGTACTCCTCCGGCCTCTACTCACAGTGCTGCCTCTCCGGTTGACTTCTGGACTCTTAAACCTTAAATATGCACCAAGCAGTTTTTACAACCAGCAACAAACAAATACAGACAAGAGCCAAGAGTTTGTTAGAGGTGGCCTAAGGAGTTAAGGTGTGGGAAGAAAGGGTGTGTGAGCTGGGGAGGGATAGCAGTTGTGGTTAGCAAAGGAAAACAGAAGAAACCAAGACAAGCATCATCCAGATGAACAACCGATCAGGAATCAAAAATAGAATAGATCCTCAGCAATGCCACATCAGGAAGTGTGAACCTACCCCTTCCCTGGAATGTAAAACTTCAAAGCAAAAGGAATCTGTTAAGTGAGACTGTGAAAATTAAACTATATGTTATCCAAGACACATGCCTCTGGAGGAAGAGCTAGAAATGGCTGACATGAGTGTGGCTGTATGCCAATCACAAAAGAATTGAAAGTACTGGCCCAAGTGATAACACTAAAATATATTTTATTTTCAAAAATAAACAGGCAGAACGAGAGTGCCAACAATAACATTTTAAGCATCAAAAATAAAGAATAGACGTACAATTGATAGTTCCATTAGGCTTATGATAAATTATTAGGAAGAGAATTATTTAACAAAGGAATAAAAAAGATGGAAAAAGCAACCCATGGGGGCTTCTAGCTGAATAAATATTTATAAATCTAATCTTAAATATAGCCAAACAATGATGAGTGCTACATTCAGTGGCTTCTATCATACACACCTTACCTTGAAAGCTACTCTGAAACAGGATGGAGTTGGTAAACATTCCCCCATGTTCCTTATCCAATCAGCCCCAGAGTTCAGTAGCTTCACACTTGTTCCAGTTACAACTCACAAACATTAAAAAGAATAAACAGACTTGAGCCCTGATGCTGAGTAAGGAAGGTACATACCTTTTTTTAGCTTTAAATAATCATATATATTGATAGTCATAAAACAATTAATTAAATCTGTCAGATCATTCGGCAGATGTTTACTGTAAATATTAACTAGCGGCTGGGTAAAATAGTTTAAAGAAATTAAAAGGATAAGAGGTAAGGAATAGCAGACAACAAAATGCCTTGATGGCTGTGACTTCAGGACCCACCAGATATATTCTATTTAGGGGCTACATATTTCGGTTGACCAGTGGATAGACACAGTTGCAAGCCTCATTGAGAGGTGTGGGTCACCTATTAATCTATAGCCAGCATCTGAACCTTAGGTCAAGCTTCTGACGGAATGAAGAAGGATGCATCTACCACCTCTTGCCACTCTCTCTTCCTACCAGAGGAGAGGTGGAGAAGTGAAGGCTCCTAGCAGTAGTTTTGTCCTAGTATGTGTGTGAAATTTTCCATGGTGTCCTGGTCTACACATCCCTCACATCACAGTGCAACTAAATAAGATCAAGAATTAAAAACATTAAAAAGATTAAACAGACTCGAGCCCTGATGCTGAGTAAGGAAGGGAAGTACCTTTCTTTAGCTTTTAATAATCATACATATTGATAGTCATAAAACAGTTAATTAAATCTGTCAGATCGTTCAGCAGAAGTTTACTGTGACTATTAACTAGCGGCTAGGTACAATAGTTTAAAGAAATAAAAAAGATAAGAGGTAAGGAATAACAGAGAATAGAATGCCTTGATGGCTGTAACTTCAGGACACATCAAATATATTCTATTTAGGGGCTACATATTTCGGTTGACCATTGGATAGACACAGTTCCATGCTTCATTGGGAGGTATGGGTCAGATATTTATCTACAGCCAGCATCTAAACCTTAGGTCAAGCTTCAGATGGAATGACGAAGGAAGCATCTCCACCTCTTGCCACTTTCTCTTCCTACCAAAGGAGAGGTGGAGAAGTGAAGACCCCTAACAGTAGTGTTGTCCTAGTATGCGAGTGAGATGTTCCATGGTCTCTTGGTATACACACCTCTCACCTCAAGGTACAACTACATAAGATCAAGCATTGCATTTATGAAAAGCCATAAAGCCATGTTCACATTGTGGAGCAGTGAAACTAGAGTCAAGATGTCCACTAATCCGACATAAGAGTATTCGTCTAATAAGACTCAGAACTGAAATTAATACTTAAGATTCTAAAGCCTGTGTATTGACAATCCTATATTTAAAGAAAAAAAACAATTCATATTGTTTAGGTCAAGATTTCTAACCCCATTGTTCGGTCACACCCAAAACCAGACCAAGACTTCTATTGTCTCAGCCACTTACGGTGTATGTGGATGGAGATCTCCCTAAAGCTGCCAGCAGAGCACACAAGGACAGGGTACATGGTGCTGTTACAGAACCCACCTTCCATTCAGGAAGTGTCTTGCTTGTCAAGTGATGTGTGGTAAATGTGGTAATCTCTCTTGTTAGTCAGCTGGTCGCTGAACAGCTGCCTCTTATACCCTGTGGCTTACCTTTGGGATATATGTGTGTCAAGGGACAACATTGCTTCTTCTTCAGGAAATAAGGTTCCCAGTGACTTCTACTCTACCTACCAAAGCACCTGTGTCTGTATCTCAAATTGTTTTAGTAACTTAAATATTTCTAATTTCACAGGTTAGGAGTTGTATACTAAAGAAATAGAAAATTCTGTAGCAAAGCCAGTAAAGAGATGAATTGAAAATATGATAGATGATTGTTTGCTTGTTTGGGAGTAGTATATATCTCCTCCTCTCAATTTCTTCCCACCTTTCCTCATAATCTTACCCCCACCTTTTGCTTCCTGCAGGTGATTGTTGAAACTTTAGATTGTATGAGACAAGATAGAGTACAAAAATACTGTGAGAAAAAAATAGTACCAAAAAATACCTACTGCTACAATATTCAGAAACTACCTACATATTTTTAAGTTTTCCATTCTTAATGCACCACCTGTATACATTGAAGATATATATATTTTCAAGGTAAATATATATTTGGAGTCAGAATTAATAAACATATAGGGCCTGATTCACAAAGATAAACTTAGGCTTTTGGTCTAACTTAGACCAAAATTCTTAGGGCCTCATTACGAATTTGGCGGTCTGAATTTGACACTGATACTACTACATCAGCCCAGGCGAACAGCAGAGGCAACTTGGCAAGTAAACTAGTCTGCCTAACAGTGTACTGTGTGTCCCTTTTCAGACATAGGGCCTCAAGGCTGGTTGGGAAGACCCACAAATTATGACTATACAGTATTCCCAACAGAATACAGCCAAAGCACTGCCACTGCGGTCAGAACACGCACACAGGAAGCACACAAAACCACATAACATGTCTGCTACATACACATGCCCATCACACAACACGCACCCTATCACTGGGGGACAAAAGCACTGCACACAACCTCACATACAGCTTAAACAACACAGGAAGCACAAACACCACACACACACAAATACTGACACAGCCAATGTCAACCAGGACAACTCTAACCTATGAAAACAAATGCAGGACAAAGTTGTAACCAGGAAACCAACAACTGGTTGGTGTGATTATATTTATAAATAATCAACGTAAAAGTCAAACAACGTAGGCCAGCCCATAGGTTTGGACATATGGACAGAGGGGTGGTGGGTGCTGTGGTCATTGGGGTGGGGAAAGTCGATCAGTGAGCATGCAATACAAAACTATTTGGTGACATGAATGTTGTAGTGACTTACCCTACTCCACTCCCCCAGGTATTCCTATTAGGCCCTCAGAGTGCAGGATGTCCAAGACCTTCTCCTCCTATAATGTATAAGTAAGGGGAGGAGGTGGGGGTCCATCGCCAGTCTTGAGGATCGTCAGCTGGTGCCAGGCGGCCATGGAATGTACCTTTCCCCTGAGGTTGTTCCTCCTCTTCCTGATTTCCTTCCTTGTGCATGGGTGGCCCCCTACAAAATTCACCCTGTCGACTATTCTTTGCCACCACTCCATTTTCCTGACTATTGATGTTTGCTGGACCTGTGCTCAAATAGGTATGCCTCCACCCTGACTATTTCATCTATCATGACCCTCAACTCATCATCAGTGAAACATGGATGTTTTTGTGGGGACATGGTGGTGATGGTAAGGATGGCGAGGTAGAGAAAAAGGTGGAAACAAATGTTAGTGATGAGGTGTGGGTGCTCTGATGTGAGTTGGTGATGGTTATTGTGTATTGTATGGGATAGTAAGTTGTGTGTTGTGTATGTTGTGCAGTTGTGGAATGTGTGCTGAGTGAAATGTGTATGGGTGCTTATTCTTGCTTTTTGTATCAGTAGGAAAGTACCATCTTGCCTGGCATGTTACCCCCATATTTCACTGTATATATGTTGTTTTAGTGTATGTGTCACTGGGACCCTGCCAGCCAGGGCCCCAGTGCTCATAAGTGTGCCCTGTATGTGTTCCCTGTGTGATGACTAACTGTCTCACTGAGGCTCTGCTAACCAGAACCTCAGTAGTTATGCTCTCTCTGCTTTCCAAATTGTCACTAACAGGCTAGTGACCAATTTCACCAATTCACATTGGCATACTGAAACACCCTTAAAATTCCCTAGTATATGGTATTGAGGTACCCAGGGTATTGGGGTTCCAGGAGATCCCTAGGGGCTGCAGCATTTCTTTTGCCACCCATAGGGAGATCTGACAATTCTTACACAGGCCTGCCAGTGCAGCCTGAGTGAAATAACGTCCACGTTATTTCACAGCCATTTACCACTGCACTTAAGTAACTTATAAGTCACCTATATGTCTAACCTTCACCTGGTGAAGGTTGGGTGCAAAGTTACTTAGTGTGAGGGCACCCTGGCACTAGCCACATTGTTCAGGGCAAATTCCCCGGACTTTATGAGTGCAGGGACACCATTACATGCGTGCACTGTACATAGGTCTCTACCTATGTACAGCGTCACAATGGTAACTCAGAACATGGCCATGCAATATGTCTAGGATCATGGAATTGTCCCCCCAATGCCAGAATGGCATTGGGGGGACAATTCCATGATCCCCCGGGTCTCTAGCACAGAACCCGGGTACTGCCAAACTGCCTTTCCCTGGGTTTCACTGCAGCTGCTGCTGCTGCCAAACCCTCAGACAGGTTTCTGCCCACCTGGGGTCCAGCCAGGCCTGGCCCAGGAAGGCAGAACAAAGGACTTCCTCAGGGAGAGGGTGTTACACGCTCTCCCTTTGGAAATAGGTGTCAGGGCTGGGGAAGAGTAGCCTCCCCAGCCTCTGGAAATGCTTTGATGGGCACAGATGGTGCCCATCTCTGCATAAGCCAGTCCGCATCGGTTCAGGGATCCCCCAGCCCTGCTCTGGCGTGAAACTGGACAAAGGAAAGGGGAGTGACCACTCCCCTGACCTGCACCTCCCAGGGGAGGTGCCCAGAGCTCTTCCAGCGTGCCCCGGACCTATGGCATCTTGGATTCAGAGGTGTGCTGGCACACTGGACTGCTCTGAGTGGCCAGGGCCAGCAGGTGACGTCAGAGACTCCTTCTGATAGGCTCTTACCTGTGTTTCTAGCCTATCCTCCTTCCTAGGTAGCCAAACCTCCTTTTCTGGCTATTTAGGGTCTCTGCTTTGGGGAATTCTTGAGATACCGAATGCAAGAGCTCACCAGAGTTCCTCTGCACTTCTTTCTTCACCTTCTGCCAAGGGATCGACCGCTGACTGCTCAGGATGCCTGCAAAACTGCAACAAAGTAGCAAAGACAACTACTAGCAACCTTGTATTGCTTCATCCTGCCGGCTTTCTCGCCTGTTTCCTGGTGGTGCATGCTCTGGGGGTAGCCTGCCTCCTTCTTGTACCAGGAGCTTGGAAGAAATCTCCTGTGGGTCGACGGAATCTTCCCCCTGCAACCTCAGGCAACAAAAGACTGCATCACCGGTCCTCTGGGTCCCCTCTCAGCACGACGAGCGTGGTCCCTGGAACTCACCAACTCTGTCCAAGTGACTCCCGCAGTCCAGTGACTCTTCAGTCCAAGTTTGGTGGAGTTAAGTCCTTGCCTCCCCACGCTAGACTGCATTGCTGGGTACAGCGTGATTTGCAGCTGCTCCGGCTGCTTTGCACTCTTCCAGGATTTCCTTCATGCACAGCCAAGCCTGGGTCCCCGACACTCTAACCTGCAGTGCACAACAAAAGGTCTCATTTGTTTGTATGGTGTTGAGCTATTAGTTACGGTTCTTATCCCCTAAGCTGTGTGGGGATGGGGAAGGGGAGATTGACACATTGGCGATGTACTTTGCTGGAAGCTATGTGCCTAGACTACCCAAACGTATACATGACAGGAGCACTTGGCGTTCCACCCATGAGCACATAGTCACACTCCCTAGTATATAGTAATGTTTAAAATAGTTAACCTTAATGTTAATGGCCTAAATTCACCAGCCAAGACACTGGTCACTATGAATCTCTTAAAGAACAGGTAGCAATTATAATAAGTGTGTATTAAATGATCAATTTGATTAATCTGAAATTATTAAAATATCAATGCATATTTTATAAAAAAGGCAAGATCATTTTTTGGAGCGAAATATAAAGGATCTAGAGGTAATCGCTGGGGAAGTGTATTCATACTCAGGTAATAAAAACATATTTATCGATTATTTTAAAATTATTAAAAATGTAATGTATAAATGTTTCAAAATATTTAAAATAATGTTTTAGGAGGGGGATGTAAGGAATCTAGGAGTAATGTGTGAGCAACTGTATTAATAATTTATACAATTAAAAATTTAACACTAAAATATAAATCTAGAGGAAAAAAAGGAAAAGTATGATAATTATTTTTAAAAAATATTCAAATACTCAAAATATATCATTACTATAATATAAATATTTATAAAAATAATATAAGTAAATGCACACACCATGGTTATTCCCATTATAATATTTATAGTTTATACAATGAAATATTTAAAAAATATAACGGATATTGTTTTGGTTATACAAAATGTTTAAACATTTATTTGAACCTTTTTTAAGATTTAAATGAAATCCATAACATTTTCCCATGATTTCCTATTAATTCCTATTAGAGAACTTAATTTTTTATTTTTCAGGTTGACATTCTTCGTTGTGCGTTTTTTTCTTCAGTCGAGCATTGAGGTCAAGATCGGAAACTCAGGGGTCTTGCAGTCAGGTAAGAACAATTTAGTTTACTTAAAGTAACTTATAGGTTAGGAAATGTATCGTGAGAGATAGAGAGGTAGCTTTGTGTTACATAAAAAACATTGCATGTATTTTGTGTTTTATTCACTTATACATCCCCATACAAGTTGTATTTGCATACACACATTGGGCTGGTTTTCTTTTTTTAAATTCAATAAAAAGGCTTTCAAAAAAGATTTTTTAACCAAAAATCAAAAAAGACAAGTTTATTTTTTGTCAGTATCCTAATCGTCATTATATTTTTTTATGATGAAGACACCAACTATGGAGAAATAAGACCAGACTTACTGGATGGCTTTTCTTCTACTTTAAAACGAGTACTTTTAAAAAAAGGATTTAGGGGTGTTTTGCCATTTGCATTCATTCGGTATAGTGACATTATGGAACAAAGAAGATGGCATTGTGGATTTAAGGTAGAGTTCTTTTTCAACATTTACAGTTTATTTTCTTTAAGAATGGCCCAGATGAGAAAAAAAGTTGGACAGAAGGAAGGCCACTGAAGAAATGTATATTTAAATCATGTGTGCAATTTTAATTATATTTTCTTTAATTTTTCTGGTTGTGGATTGTGGTCAACTTAAATGGAAAAGAGTCGAAGACAGAAGATAACACCAGGTAGCACAAAATAATTGTAATCAATTTCAAATCATTTAGAAAAATGCCTTTTGAATTTTGGAGATACTTGAAAAAGTATTTATTAATACTGCTAGAGATGTGAGATGTATGAAGTGTTATCAAGGTAGCCTGAAACTCCTAAAATTAAAAACTGTTTTGGTCATACATTTATTTGCTTCTTTTTGAAATCCAGTACCTACTGCTTGCAACGCGCATGGGGTTGTTCTGAGGTACCTCCCTCAATACTGAGCCATAATGTTTATAGGAGGTAGCTCCAAGCTAGTGCCACGTGCTTTTTTGTGCTGGACATGTACTTTAACCTCCTACTCAGTAGCAGAGGCAGAGTGGTTATAATCACTAGTCCTCTCAACAATATTGCCAAGAGTAACAGTTCTGCCTGTGCAATGAGTTGAGAAATAGTCCACATACACATTACAATTAATGTAGCAGCTATACTTAAGAAGGCCTTCCCTCTCTTAGAAGGAATATAGGCCCTCATTACGACCCTGGCAGTGAGTGATAAAGTGGCGGTAATACTGCCAACAGGCTGGCGGTAATTACTGCCAAATTATGTCCATGGGGGTGATATCTCCCATAGACAGCCAATGTACCACACCAACCGCCAGGGCGGAAACAACACACACCACGACAATAGCTATCAACAGCCAGGCAGAAGACACAGTACCGCTCAGCAAATCATAACACACAAATCCACCACCTTTTCCGGGGCGGTACCAATGCCATCAAAAGCCTGGCGGAAACAGAGCTCAGAAGAGAACTGACTTACCATCGGAGACACAGGGAAGAACAATGCCGCCATGGAACCCGAATTGCAAGTCTTCCCAATGATCTTCTACGTTATGCTACACCTGGAACACCAACGCCGACGAAGACGATGACAGTGAGTACAGCTGCCTAGCACACAAGGGAGGGGGGAAGAAAAAGGAGAGTGACACACACAACAGATACACACACACCATACACACAACCAGCTGCAGACGTAAACCAATGGCACACTACACATGGCAGAGTAACACATGGACCAGAGTAGGGATGTACAAAAAAAGTATTAGCATAGCAAAACCCTCCACACAAACCAAATATATACAAATGTCCACAAAAGGCCACAAGGCACAGTCCAAGGCCCAACTTTTATCCTGATACCACCTGGGAAGAACACTGCAAGGGCATCATTGTGCAAGTGGGCAGGCACCTCAGGGGGATGGGGGTACCTCACCAGAATACAGCAACATCCCCACTGGTTCTGGAGGGGGCTCCATGCCCATGTCCCATTGTTGGGGAGTGCAAGGTCACAGTCTCTGAGCTGGTGAACATGCCCACTGCTTCTTGTGGGGGCTCCATGCCCATGTCTCATTGCTGAGGATTGCAAGGTCACAGTCTCTGAGCTGGGGAACTTCCCCACTGGTTCTAGAGGGGGCTCCATGCCCATGTCCCATTGCTGGGGAGTGCAAGGTCACAGTCTCTGAGCTTGTGCAGCAGTCCCTGGAGGGTGACCTACATGTCTTCCGCTGGTGGTGATGGGTGCACTGTCTCATCTGAAGGTGAGGGCTGCACTGTGGCAACAACTGATGGTGCCTCCTGGCCTCCCTCTGCTGGCGGTGAAAGCTGCACTGCCTCAGCTGGTGGTGACGTCTGCTCTGTGGAACAGATGATGGTGCCTTCTGGCCTGCCTCTGCTGGCGGTGAAAGCTGCTCTGCCTCAGCTGGTGGTGAGGTCTGCTCTGTGGCAACAGGTGATGGTGCCTCCTGGCCTGCCTCTGCTGGCAGTGAGGGCGGTGGTGGTTTCACCCTCCCAGCCGCTGATGGAGTTGAGGGCTTCATTCCCTCCATGGCAGGAGGTGCGGGCACCTTCCCCTTCCTGGCTGTAGGTGTTGTGGGCTCCTTCCCCTTCCTGGCTGTAGGTGTTGTGAGCTCCTTCCCCTTTCTGGCTGTTGGAGTGAAATCCCTCACAGTCTTGCCTCCACGACTAGGAGGTGCCTCCACTTTCCCCATGGACTGTTTGGCTATGGTGCTGGGCTGGCTGGTTGGCACCCTGGTTCCGATGGGCAGTACAGGGTGAGGGGGATGGAAAAGGTCAAGTTGTGCAAGGAAAAGATTCTTAGGTATGGTGGGGTGGGAGGAGGGATGGAAGTGGAGGTTGAGGGAGTGGTTGTTGGAGGTGTACGTCTGCTGAACTTTGGTGCAGGTGCATGGGCAGTGTGCTTGTGATAGGTGGATGGTAGCTGGGTGTCTGAGTGCTTGCGTTTGTGTCCTTTAGGGGACAGACACAGTGGGAGAGGACACAGTGGGCAAGTGGATGGATGTTGTGGAGGTGTCTACTAGTGAGATGTGTGTGCTGCTTGGTGTGGTGAATCTGGTGGTGAATGTTGAGGCAGTGCATGCAGGTGTGAGTGTGGACGTGACTGGGAGGGAAGTGGAGGAGGCGGAGGAGGAGGGAGACAGTGGAGGTGGTGGATGTGGTTGTGTCTACAACTGTCTGGTGTTTGTGTGAGTGCTTGTGGGATGAAGTGTGGTGCTTGTGTCTGCCTGTGCCACTCTTGGGTATTGTCTTCTGTGCATGCTCATCAGTATGTGTGCCTGGGATGGGATGGGGTTGAGGACAATGGGACTGGGAAATGGTAGTTGGAGGGGGGAACAGTAGAAACAGGGACAATGGCTGCCACCAGAGCCTGAATTGATCTCTGTTGGGCTGCCAATCCACCATGAATGCCCTCCAGGAATGCATGGCATTGCTGCATCTGGGATGCCAGCCCCTGGATTGCTGGCCTGCCCCTGGCTGCAGGGTTTGACTGAGGCCCTAGGGCCCTGAAGTTGGTGTCCAGTGGCCTAGAAGCGGGTGGCAGGAGGAAGGCAGCGGAGCAATTGTGGGCTGGGCTGCTCGTGCTGCTGCGCAGCGGCGTTCTGGGGTGCAAGGAAGCGGGCCCATCCCTGTTTGGAGATCTGTTGAGGTACTGGTCCGATCGGCATCAGAAGTGACTGGGTGGCAGATTTATTGCCGGCTACGAGTGTTGGCGGCGAGGAGTCGTTCTCCCCTGGTACCCGGTGCTGAGGAATCAAGCCAGTGAGGTGGCTGACTGTGAGGAGCTAGAGGCTGACCTGGAGGGCCCACTTTTCCGCGTGACTGCCACATTGGTTGCAACGGTCTCCCGGCCTGGTCTTCCCGTGCAAGTTGGGTGCACCGGGGGGCTCTAGGCTGCCGGAGCTGGTGGTGTGTCGGCTGGTGAGCGGAGTGGCACTGGCTGGAGCCCCTGTTGGCCTTGATCAGGGCGGGGACAGGCCGCCTTCACTCTGGCACTGGAGCTGGGAGGTCACAGGATGCTGCGGCGCAAGACAGCCAGAAGTTAAATGCTGTGCTGGCTGCGGTGGAAAGCATTGGCGACTCGCTGGAGCGGGCTCGCACATCTTTGGAAGCTAAGATCAACAAGATAGCCAGCGACCTTGTCTTGCTACACGCTGACCACCGCAATCTGGCGGATAAAACAGGTATGATAGAGGCGTGAGTGGATGAGCTGACACCGGTGACGTCTCGCTTGCAGTCTACGATGGGGGATGTTCTAGTACGTGTGGCGGAGTTGGAGCGTCGTGTGGAAGACGCAGAGGGCCACACCAGAGAAATAACATACGGGTGGTTGGATTACCAGAAGGCGCGGAGGTCCGCGACACAGTGGCATACTCTGAGAGCTGGCTTCGGGGACTGGTACCAGCTGGTACACCAACCCCCTTTTTTTCAGTGGAGCAGGCTCATCGAATTCCCACGAGGCCAAGTCTCTCCGGGAAGCGGCCCTCGCCCCTTTATAACTCTGGCGGTACAAAAGGACCGGGCCTCCTACTTGCCCTTGAAGCGTAGACTCCGAGCTCTGAGCCTGGAATACTCTCTACTATTCCCGGTCAAACTCTGCATTGTGGCTGAGAATAAATCTCACTTCTTCACCACGCCAGAAGGGGCGTGGGAGTGGCTGGAGACAATGGGCCGCGTTTCTGGCTGTGAAGTGGAGAGGAACCCGCTGCATCGAAGAGCAAGCGCAGTCGGGCGAGAAGTGGCCGTAAGGGAGGTGGTGCGACCACGGAGGCCGCAACCCATGCTCCTGACTTGGAACAGCTTATACAGGAGCGGCGTGAGGCAATACAATCGGCTGCAGCTATTAGTGCCTCTCTTGCAGTGGCGGAATCGGAAATTGAAATTTCACAGCCTCCCATTGACCGACCTGCCACACCAGATCGGCTCTCGGAGTTGGGCTTTCCAGAGTGCCCGTCTGTAACACCTGCCACTGCAGACAAACTTTTCTAGGCCCTGCAGGGGCCTATGTGGATGGCCTGGCAATGCTGTAACCTTCTGCTTGGAGTAAATGGGACGCCTGGACTACAGAGTTGATATATTACTAAATATGTGCCGATAGTTGGCCCGACTGCCAGGCATGGGAAACTTTTATGGGTAGCCCGAGCAGGTTGTTGCTGGTACTGTAGCTGTCCCCGATTGCTGTTTAAAACTGCGGTTAGCCGCTCGTCCCCCTCCTCTGTTATCCACTCTAGCCGGGCTGACTGGCTTAGTGAGTGCTTGCTTCCTTGTGTGATTTGGCCTACCCCACTCTCCTGCTAACGGAGAATCAGAATGTGTGAGTATGTTGTTTAATGTCCATGTTGTTGGGTTTGGGCGGAGACCGGTTGTTTATTTGCTCTGATGGTATTGGTTTTGTTCTGGTTATGTTGGAGGCTATATACAGGGCATCTGACCGGGTGCTGGGAATCTGATACGGCGTGCGCAGCATTACGCTTAAGGGCGGGACGGGCGGCGGGACGGGCGGCGGGACGGGCGGTGGGAGGGCGTGCCACACTGATGTCGCCATGAATCCATATATTGCGATCACTTGGAATGTGCGCGGCATACACGCGCCTAGGCGCAGGTACTCCACATACTCATATCTTAAAAGGCACTCAGTCCACCTTGCTTTTTTGCAGGAGACCCATTTGGCGCTTTCAGAGCTCCCTCGCTTGCAGCGGCGTTGGAGAGGGCAGCTATATGCAACAGGTCACTCCACTTATGCCAGGGGTGCCCTGATCTGGATTAAAGCGGGTGTCCCCTTTGTAGCAGAGGAGCAGATCATAGATTTGCAAGGGAGATTCGCCCTGGTCCTAGGATGGCTTGCGGGCTGGGCCATAGTGCTGGGCTCTATCTATTCTCCAAATGTAGATCAGACTTCCTTTCTGCACAATCTGTCCCACCACGTAGCGGGTTGGAGTGACTACCCCTGGTTACTGGGAGGGGACTTTAACAGTGTGCTAGATATTGACTTAGATCATTCCTTCCCCCCATTGCCTACGTCCCCTGCTGTGGCAGCTCCACATGGGTTGGTAGATCGGATGCAACATTGGCACCTGCATATGGCGGCAGCAGAATGCTGCAGACAGAGTTTTCTCGTATTATTCTGCCCAGCACTCCCTTCATGTACGACTGGATAGAATGCTCTGCATGCAGAACTTGGCCTCTGAGGTTGTGGGCGTAGATTACTTGGGATGCACGCACTCAGATCACAACCCACAGATTGTGCATTTGGGTTGGGATCTCTCCCCCTCAGCTGTTCCTACCTGGAAACTCAGACCTGAGATTTGGAGGATGCTGCTTTTAAAGCATTGTTGGATGCGGCGATCCCTGAATTTTTTTAGCATAATGATGGTACTGCCTCTACGGGCCTGCTGGAGTGGGATGCATTTAAGGTCTTCATCCGAGGTCACTGTATGGGGACTCAGTTGAATTTGCACCGCTTGTTTGAACGTGACCTAGCTCGCATAGAGCGAGACTCGCTGCGCCCAGAGAGGGAAGTGGCTCGGAGCTCCGCAGAGGAGGCCTTGTTATCCAAGGCTTGTGCTGAGCGTTTGTCGCTACTTGAACGGCTGCGTCATCTGAATTATGCTGCACACTCAGCGAGAATGCACGCTTCAGCAGACAAGTCGGGCAAACTTCTGGCCTGGCTGGTCAGAGGTGATCGTGACCATGGGCCGATTATGGAGGTCCGTTCGGAGTCTGGTCGTCTGTTGCATACGCCTGGGTAAATACATTCTGTGTTTACGCAGCATTACCAGGCGCTGTATGCCTCAATGGTAACTTCCCCTGAACAGTCTTGTAATGAGTTTCTCGCTAGTGTGGAACTCCCATGTCTTACGGCGGACCAGGAGAATGCACTGGAGGAGCCTACTGCTCTTGCTGAGATACAGGCCGGTATTCGTGAACTGGCGTCTGGCAAGTCACCGGGCCCAAATGGTCTGCCGGCTGACATTTACAAGGAATTTAATTCAATTCTTGCGCCCAAGCTACTCCGTGTTTATGAGGAGGCAGTACGGAGGGGATGCTTGACGACATCTCAGAGGGAGCCACTGCTTGTGTCCCTTCCCAAGCCTGGCAAGGACCCGGTAGAGTTGGGCTTGTACCGACCGCTAGCAATGCTCAACACGGACTATAAAATCCTGGCCAAAGCACAAGCAATGCATCTTGCGCCTATAACACCGGGCTTGGTACACTCGGATCAAAACGGGTTTGTGCCGGCGAGGGATACGTCGCACAACATCAGGCGGCTGTTTCGTGTCATGTACTATGCGAGACGGGACTGGCCACGGGCGGGATGTCTTGTCCTCGACCTGGAGAAGGCCTTTGATTCCCTAGAGTTGCCTTATCTTTTCAGGGTCTTGCTGCGGTTTGGCATTGGACCCCACTTTACTCAGATGGTTGAGTTGCTATATACTAATCCTCAGGTCCGGGTTAAGATGGGGGACAATATATCAGAGTCAGTCAATGTGTGCAGACGTACGGGGCAAGGTTGCCCCCTTTCCCCGCCGCTGTTTTCCCTTGCCATGGAGACATTGGTGGCGGTTTTGCGCGACAGGGGTTCTGGTTGGGGTATTACCATGGGGGACGGCATGCATGTGGCATCACTGTACGCTGATGATCTTTTGTTGTATTTTAGGGATATTACGCAAATCCCCTCAGAGGTTGGGACCCTGTTGCAACAATTTGCTTCGTTATCTGGCCTCAAGGTCAATTGGTCCAAATCATGCCTCTTCCCTTTTGACTCTACGCTTTCGAACCCAGAGCTTTGTCTTGCTGGGAGCATTGTCCCATGGCAACTGCATGCATTCAGGTACCTAGGCATCCGTAATTATCAACGTGAGGGAGACCTAGTTGATGGAAATCTAAAGAGAGCAGTGTCTTTGATCAAATCCCAGATGGCTTTTTGGCAGGCGCTGCTGCTGTCGGTGTCAGGTAAGATAGCGTTGCTAAAAATGATAGTCTTACCGCGCCTATAATCTTACTTTTCTAACCTCCCGCACTATATCCCCCCCAGCTTCTTCAGGAGTCTGGAGTCTACATTGCGGGAGTTCACTTGGAATGGGGGTCGCTGCAGAGTTGCGCTGAAAAAACTGTATTTGCCGCTGGAGAGAGGCAGCCTGGCGGTCCCTAATCTGGAGCACTACTATCTGGCCTCTCAACTCCAGTGGGTGTCCAAGTGGCTGGCGGGTCTTCATCTCACAGACACGGCGATCGCGGAAGGCCCTTGGTCCCTCGTGCAAGTGTTGCACCTATTTCACCCACTTGCTCGCGTGGCATTGCCTGGACAAATATTCCTTAAGGTGGATTATAGCTGTTATCGTAGGTCCCTGTGCCTTACCGGGGGGTAGTCCCATTTGCTCCAGCCTTGGCGTTGCTAGGTACTCCTCGTGGCCCTAAGATTACATCAGTTCCTGAACTACGTGCATGGAATGCGGCGGAGTTATATACACTGGGTGACCTCTATGATGATGGTAAGCTGATTCTGTTTCCTACACTGGTTCAGGAGTCGGGGCTGCCTGCAGGACAGTTCCTGTTATATAATTCACTGTTGAGGTCCTTAACATCTAGGTGGATGACGTATCAGTAGCCCCTTCCAGGCATTTGCTGGTACAGTACATACAGGTGATGGGGCAGGGATGGCACCTGGTTAGATGGTTCACTGACGCGTTGCGCATACACACAGCCCTGGAATGTGTTGGTCTGCATGCGGCCTGGGACAGGGATGCAAAAGCTTCAATCAAAGATGTGCAGTGGAAATCAGCTCTCTCCGGCAACATTAATGTACCCCACAACTCTAGATTTCGCTTGATCCAATTCTATATCATTCACAGGGCCTACCTCACTCCAGCCCGAGTGAACAGATATTTTGCTCGTCAAGATGCAGCCTGTCCCCGTTGTTCTTACATGGACGCAGACATGATACACATGCTATAGTCCTGCCCATCCTTACATCGCATCTGGAGGGCAGTGGTAGGCTGCCTATCGGAATGCACGTCGAATCCGGTTCCATTCACCTGGGAGGTTTGTGTGTAGGGCCTCTTTCCCAGGGGCACGCGGCATAGAGCTGCGGTGCGATTTCTGGATCTGGGCCTGATATCGGCTAAGCGGCTGATAACCCGTTGGTGAAAATCAGCCGACCAACCAGCTGAGCAGGCCTGGAAATATTCATTTGAGGTGTGGGCAAATGCGGAGGGAGTGGCGTTGGGAAGAGAAGACATGCTAGGGCTGCGCAAGTATCTGTTGTCGGACAGCTGGGAAGAGATATTGTCCTGTCTGCGGGTTATGGGACAGGGCACTGATGCAGAGGAATCAGTCTGACTACTGAGATGGGCACGCATCTGCTCCCGGTGAGGGAATGTGAGGGGGGAGGTGCTGGTGCTTGGGTGGCCGGTCCGGTCTCAGTTTTGGGGACGGAGCAGGATGTTATCGGGCAGCAGGTGTTTGTGGCTTGCATGTGCTCCCATCCCACACTGGTGCGAATGGATAGTACAGGGAGGTTCCCGCACCTACAGCGGCGCGCTTTAATTACAATCTATTGACTGTATAAATAGCACTCCAACAGTTGTTCATGTTCTTATTGTTATCTCTGATTTGCTTAAGTTATATACCTGCCAGCAAAACATTGTACGAGCACGCTGATCCTCAGGTATGCTCTGAAGAGATATGGAGATATTTGTCATCCTTCAAATTGTTTGTACGCTTCAGGACTCTAATGTATGTATCCTCTCTTTAGACTTTGTGTGCCCGTTAATTCTGAATTATGTGAGTTCAGGCAAACTGTGGTTAAACACTCTAACTGGAGGTCTAGTTATCAGCTGGTTTGACGCTCACCTTCTTCCGTTGTGCATATACCATTATCGAGTAATTGCACAAATTTGTTATCCTACAGTTGATGTAAATCATAATGTTATAATACACTGAAAATCATAATAAACAGATTTTTGAAAAAAAGAGATGGATCTCAGGAGGTCAATAACCTCCTCACTCAGGGCAGCAGGGCTCACTGGGGCAGGGCCTGAGGTGCCTGGGGTGAAGGAGATGCCCACCCTCCTGGGTAAGCGGTCACGGGCAACTTGCTGAGGGGCTACTGGGAGGGCTACAGGGATGGCAGCTGTGCCTGCAGCTGGGGTAGTCACAGAGGTGCCACCACCACCAGGAAGCTTCCATCGGATGAGGTATCTGAGTCTGTATTGTCTCCTACAGTCTCAGCTGTGGTGCTTCCCTCGCCCTCCGTCTAACTGGTTCCCTCGGTGTTGGTGGAATCTGCCTCCTGGGTCCTGTGGGATGCAGCTCCCTCTGTCGCCGGTGCCCCTGCTCCTCCGCCAGATGATGCTTATGCACACAAGGACAGGATGTCAAAACAAGAAAGGGGAGGGGAGACAAAGGGTATACTGGGTCAATGACTGCACCAACAACACTATTGGCATGCACATCACCGTCACACACAGGGAACAGGCTTAAGCACTATGCATTGCACTAACAGTGATATGGCTGGTCACTACGGCAAGATGAGGACCACACACAGTCAACTGTACAACTCCTGGGACCACGATGCCCTGGCTGAAATGGACTGCTAACAAGCTAGGTTACCTATATTTGCCAAACACCCATTACCCTTCAGTTGACCCACGCTGCAATGTCTGGCCCCCACCCCACCAGCCAAAATATGTAATGATACCCACTGTACTCACCCACTTGTGGCTGCTGTGATGCCTTCAAGTGCTCATCCGGTTCAGGGTAGGCCACTGCCAGTATGCGGGCCATCAATGGGGTCAGGTTCCGATGGGCACTCCTTCCTCGTTGGGAGGCCATCCCCAGCTGGGCCTCCACAGTCTTCCGTGCCCAGCGTCTCAGGTACTCCCACCGATTGCGACAGTGGGTGCTCCGCTGCCATACACCCCCAGGGTCCACACATCTTTGGCGATGGCATGCCATATTCCCTTCTTTTGATGGGCGCTGACCTGCAGAGGCAATACAGACAAGGGAACACCGTTAGATAAACAGTCCAGCCTGTCACACAAATGGACCACCATACCCGTTTCTATCACCATTGGCAGACACATCGCCGAGTGCACAAGATGTACACCGCCACAAGACATTCCCTCCAACACCCCCACCCCCTTACACAATGCTTTCACACACATCTCCATGCATCCTTCCCACATGCATCATGGTCAAAGTGTACTCACCTGATTGGTCTGGAGTCCCATACAGCTGAATGTACTGGGGTAGGACCCCATCCAGCAGTCGCTCCAACTCCTCCGAAGTGAAGGCTGAGGCCCTTTCCCCGGTCTCACGGGCCATGGTAGGTTCAGGACACAGGTCCCAGCAGCACACGTAGTGTAGGTGTTCTCCTGATGAAGGTCAGGAAACAATTGTGGAATCAGATAGAAAATGGCGGTCATGTCCGCCGCAGTGTACACCGTCATTGCCGGCGTAGATCCCCATTGGCCACTGTACTCCATAGAGCCCCATATTATCCAATGAGGAATTGCGCGGCAGTGCAAGACCGCCTTCCACCACGACGGCCAACGTCGGCAGAATTACCTCACTTCCACCTGTCCCTCCATACAGGTCAGGCGTTCACCATTTCAGGGGAGGGGATATACAGGCCTATCGACAATTGCTGCATCACAGATTAGATTGGCACATACTTCGCCATTTACACTCTCCCAATACATAAGTGTACCATGTGGACTGTGATTTTGTTGTTTCAACTGTGACACCCTACTCACTCTTGTGTCACTTAGATACCTACCGCGGTGGATGAATAGGAGGTGGAGACATCCCCTGTGTGCAGACTTCAGGTGGACTTGGCTACACTGGAGGGCAGGCACATAATACCCAACTATAGACTGGACAGGCCCACAATCACAGAGCTGTGTGTTCAGTTGGAGCCTGACCTGATATCAGCTATCTGTCATCCCACTGGGATACTCCCTCTTGTGCAAGTGCTATCAGTGCTCCATTTCCTGGCAATTGGTTCTTTCCAAGTGACAGTGGGCTTGGCAGCAGGAATGTCACAGCCAATGTTTTCAATCGTGCTGGCAAGAGTTTTGTCTGCCCTGGTAAAACACATGTGCAGCTACATAGCTTCCCCCCAGGTGGAAGATTTGGCCCCTGTGAAAGCCGGACTCTATGCAATGGGACATATACCCAATATAATTGGGGAAATTGACAGGACACATATTGCGTTTGTCACCCCAGTCCAGAATGAAGAGGTGTACAGGAATCGTAAGAGTTTCCACTCAATGAATGTGCAGATGGTGTGCCTAGCGGACCAGTACATCTCCCACGTCAATGCTAAGAATCTAGGGTCGGTGCATGATGCCTTTGTTCTGAGGAATAGCAGCATCCCAAATTTGATGAGTCAACTACAGAGGCACAGGGTCTGGCTAATAGGTGAGCCTTGGTCCCCACCCACTGCACGTTAGTATATGCCTCTGGTGTTGTATGCTGTGTGTTGGTGAGAGTCTGTTGAGTAATGTGGTGGGATGTGTGATGGGGGTGCGTGAGGGATGTATGGGTGTAAGTGGTGTGTGTGTAGTTACCTCTGTCATGTTGATGGCCAACTCTTGCAGTCTTTTTGTGTGGGCAAAGGGTTGTGGGTAATGTGGGTGTGTGTTTTATAGTGTGTGGGTGTGTGGGTGTGGTGTGTGTTTGATGTCAGGTGTGTGTATTTAGTATTGGCCAATGTAGTGTTGTTTTGTTTGTGTGTGTCCATTCTGTGTGCGGCAGTATATACCGTCAATGGATTAGCGCCATTGAATGTCTGCTGTGGTGATTTGTGGGTCATAATGTGGTGGGGGTTGATTTGCATAACGGTATGGGTGTTGGTATCAACACTTTACCACTGACCTTTGGACTGGCGGATTTGTAGGCGTGGCAGTATTCTGTCAGATTGGTGTATGTGTGTGTCATAATATGGAGAATGGATATCCGCCACCGCGGCGGTATGTTGCCGGCTGTCAGTGTGGTGGTAAGCGGCATTTACCGCCAATGTCATAATTATGGCCATAATGTGCTTCACAGATATTTTCCATTTTTAGGTGATTTGAAAGGGAAAAATAAAATCAATTGTGTTTCAAAAATTCACTTTTATTTGTTACACCTGTTTTAAAAAAAATTGTTAATGTTTTTAATTCTGTTTGGAGAAAAGATAATAAAACTTTTTTTTGATGAGGAAGTTGTGATTGAGAACAAAATTATATATAGTTCCATTTTAAATATACAATACCTGTGTTTGTTTGAAGAGAGAAAGTTCTGCAGCACACTTAGAAAGATGAAAACGCCTCAAATGTTTGTTTTTGTGCAGGAAGGTGTCTCTATGATGCAAGGGTGCCTACAGTGGAGCTAGGGTGCACTGAGTGTTTCAGCGCAAGAAGAGAGCAGGAATGCACCATATCTTGATGGAAATAAATAATTCCTGCCCTCCACATTTGATGCAGCTGTTTTACTGAGTTGTGCTGTGTCAAAGTTTAATAAATCTGACCCTCAGTGTTGAGCAGCTTCCCTGAGTTGGCTTAGAGTGAAGTTACAATAGTAAATCTGCTCCCTTCAGTGTCCAGCACCTTCCACAAAGTGGCTCTGACTTCAGTTAGAATTGTACATTTGTCCCTTCAGTGTCTGGGACCACTTGGTGGGGGGGTGAAGTAGTTAAGGTGAAGAAGAAGGGCCCAAGCAGCAGGGCTGGCCTCTGGGGTTTTAAGGCAGGCTTCAGGCAGAAAATTAGACCTTACACATGCTGCGAAGCAGTCTTGTGGAGTACACAACATGCCACAGTAGCAGCCAGTCCTTTTGCAGGTCCAGAAAGGTAACTGAAGAGTGGGTCTGAGAGTCCAATGTTTACTCCTGGTGCCTTCTATGAAATAGGAGAGGTTTTTAGAGGTTTCTTGGAATTTCCTGACTCCCTTGCCCTGGCTCCAAGCTTGCTGCAGGAACAATGCAGTGGTGACAAGCCCTTTGGATGGAGGCAGGACACATCCTATTCAGTTGCAAGTGGGCCTGTGCCCAGCTCCACACACCCATCCTGCCAGCAGATGGCCATTCAGGAACACCCAATCATTCAATGGTGTGATGGACTGGGAGGAATTCACAAAGTCCAACTGCCAGCTCCCCCAGGTCTTGAGACCTAGGACAGGCTGCAGGCACCAAAGGGCAAGAAAAACTAATAAATATATATCCAACCTTTAATTACAATGCTCCCTGCCCTATGGGCTACCTAGGGCTTGCCTTCGGGGTGATGTATACATGCATTAAAAGGGGAGTTTAAGACTTGGCAACGGGGTTACATTGCCATGTCAAATTAGCAGTTTAAAACTGCATTTAGGCTGAAACGAAAGGCCTGGGACATATTAAAATCAGCTACTTATTTGCTGTATACCCACTGGTAGCATTTAATTGAAAAGCCCTGGGTATACGGTATACCACACTATGTGGGACTTATAAGTAAATTAGATAAGTCAATCAGTTGTAAACCATTTGCACCATGTTGAGAGGAGTGAGAGCAAGCACTTTAGCAGTGGTAAAGTACAGAGAGTCCGAAGGCCAAAAAAGATGAATTACATAAAAAAAATGTAAGGTAAAGGCAAAACTTTGGTTGTGACCCTGCAGAGAAGGTTACCTTCTACAGGAACTACTGGCCATCTGTACTACTATTAAGAATACTGATTTCATGATTAAGTTGCTCTTCAAATTGCAATTAGGTTATCTGTATTACTAATGTATGGAAATCTTTTGAGTTTCATTAACGATTCATAGTGATTCCGAAATAGACCTACCTCATCCATACTAATGAGGTAGGTCGCAATTTGTGACCCATAAGGAATCCCAGCCATCTCAGGGATGGTGGCCTGCTGGGCTCAGCAGACCACCTTGTATATGATTGTTTTTTTGATAAAGCATTTTGGGCCAGATGTAGGAAGCCTTTTGCGCCTCGCAAACGGCGAAAAACGCAGTTTGCGAGACGCAAAAGGCCAAATGCGATGCACAACTGCAAATTGCGAGTCAGTTCCGAATTCGCAATTTGAGGCTGCGACTCGCAAATAGGAAGGGGTGTTCCCTTCCTATTTGCGACCGCATCGCCATGCAGAGTTGCTTCGGGACCGCGAATGCGGTCGCAAACCAACTCGCAGTTACCATCCACTTGAAGTGGATTGTAACTCATTCGCAAAAGGGAAGGGGTCCCCATGGGACCCCTTCCCCTTTGTGAATGCCAATAAAAATGATTTTTCAGAGCAGGCAGTGGACTCTGAAAAAAACGAAACCAAATGGTTTCTGAATTTTTTCTTTTTTCAGCTCGTTTTCCTTTTAGGAAAACAGGCTGCAAAAAGAAAAAGAAAAATTGTTTATTCAAAAAGCAGTCACGGACATGGTGGTCTGCTGTCTCCAGCAGGCCACCATCCCTGTGAGTGCCTGGACTCGCTATGGGGTCACAAACTGCGACCCACCTCATTAATATTCATGAGGTGGGTCTTTGCAACCCCATAGCGAGTCGCAGAAGGTGTCTGAGACACCTTTCTGCATTACATTTTGCGAGTTGCAAATTGCGAGTCGCTATTACTCGCAATTTGCAAATCGCAAAATGTGTTTTTGCTACATCTGGCCCTTTATTTTTAAATGCAGCCCATTTTTCTTAACCTGTTCTGTGACTTGGACGAGGTGACCTCGTCCAATGCTACAGTTCCAGTGTGCCTTGGACGAGGTCACCTCGTCCAAGGCACAGGAACTGGGGGGAGCGATAGCGTGCCCTCCATGTGCACCCCACCCAACCCCCCAAGGCGGGGATGGAAGGGGAAGCCCTTCCCCTTCCACCCCCACCCCCGTGACGTCAGCGCGCGCTGATTAGTCACAGGGTCTCCCCCATCGCGCTGAAAGCTCTGCTTCCAGCACGATTGAAAGAGAAATGCTCAGCATTTTGATTAGTCAGATCTGCCCCCAAGGGGGGCGGAAACCACTAGGCACCGGGGATTTTTTGTTTTTTGTTGTTTTACATATGGGGAGCGACCCCTTGGACAAGGGTCGCTCCACTGGAGGGGAAAATTGTATGTAGGCCATTTCAGATCGGCTGTTTTTCGTTACGCCAATCTGCCCCCAAGGAGGGCAGAAACCACTAGGCGCCGGGGATTTTATTTTTGGCACCAATGTCACGCAGGGGGAGTGACCCTGTAGGCAAGGGTCGCTCCCGGTGGGGGATGGGGGAGTTGGTGGGGCAGATTTATTTTAGGCCATTTCTGCCCCCGGGGGGGGGGGGGCAGAAACCTCTAGGCGCCAGGGCAAATTTTTTGTTTGTGTTTTTTTTTGGTTTGTTTGGTTTTTTAGAGATGGGGAGCGACCCATTACGCAAGGGTCGCTCCCCTAGGGGGCAAATTGTACTTAGACCTTTTCAGCTCCCCTTGGGGGCAGATTGGCCGATTTTAGGTCAATCTGCCACCAAGGGGGCAGAAACCACTAGGCACGGGGATTTGTTTTTTGACGCCAATGTCACGCAGAGGGAGCGACCCCGTAGGCAAGGATCGCTCCCGGGGTGGTGGGGGTTGAGGGGCAAATTTATTTTAGGCCATTTCTGCCCCCCTGGGGGCAGAAACCTCTAGGTGCCAGGGATAAAAAAAAATTATGTTTCTTTTTTTGTTTGTTTGTTTGTTTTTTTACAGATGGGGAGCGACCCATTCGGCAAGGGTCGCTCCCCTGGGGGGCAACTTGTATATTGACCATTTCTGCCCCCCTTGGGGGCTGATTAGCCGATTTTAGGTCAATCTGCCCCCGAGGGGGCAGAAACCACTAGGCACCGGGGATTTGTTTTTTGGTGCCAATGTCACGCAGAGGGAGCGACCCAGTAGGCAAGGGTCGCTCTGGGGGGGTGGGGGTTGGGGGGGCAAATTTATTTTAGGCCATTTTTGTCCCCCCAGGGGTAGATCGGCCTATTATTAGGCCGAGAAACCTCTAGGCGCCAGGGCAATTTTTTTTTGGTGTTTTTTTTGGGTTTCTTTGTTTTTTTAGAGATGGGGAGCGACCCATTAGACAAGGGTTGCTGCCCTGGGGGGCAAATTGTATTTAGACCATTTCTCTATTTAGGTCAATCTGCCCCCAAGGGGGTAGAAACCACTAGGCACCGGGGATTTTTTTTTGGCGCCAATGTCACGCAGGGGGAGCGACCCCGTAGGCAAGGGTCGCTCCCGGGCAGGGGGGATTTGGGAGGGTGGGGGGTCAAATTTATTTTAGGCCATTTGTGCCCCCCCCCCCCGGGCCGGCTGAGCTAGAGGCCAAAATCCACAGGTAGGCACTTTGCAAAAAACACCTCTGTTTTCTGTGAAAAAATATGTTGTGTCCACGTTGTGTTTTGGGCCATTTCCTTTCGTGGGTGCTAGGCCTACCCACAGAAGTGAGGTATCATTTTTATTAAGAGACTTAGGGGAACGCTGGGTGGAAGGAAATTTGTGGCTCCTCTCAGATTCCAGAACTTTCTGTCACCGAAATGAGAGGAAAAAGTGTTTTTGTGGCCAAATTTTGATGTTTGCAAAGGATTCTGGGTAACAAAACCTGGTCAGAGCCCCACAAGTCGCCCCATCTTGGATTCCCCTAGGTCTCTAGTTTTCACAAATGCACAGGTTTGGTAGGTTTCCCTAGGTGCCGGCTCAGCTAGAGGCCAAAATCTACAGGTAGGCACTTTGCAAAAAACACCTCTGTTTTCTTTAAAAAAATGTGATGTGTGCACATTGCGTTTTGATGCATTTCCTGTCGCGGGCGCTACGCCTACCCACACAAGTGAGGTATCATTTCTATCGGGAGACTTGGAGGAACGCTGAGTGGAAGGAAATTTGTGGCTTCTCTCTGATTCCAGAACTTTTTGTCACCAAAATGTGAGGAAAATGTGTTTTTTTAGCCAAATTGTGAGGTTTGCGAAGGATTCTGGGTAACAAAACCTGGTCAGAGCCCCACAAGTCACCCCATCTTAGATTCCCCTAGGTCTCTAGTTTTCAGAAATGCACAGGTTTGGTAGGTTTCCCTAGGTGGCGGCTGAGCTAGAGGCCAAAATCTACAGGTATGCACTTTGCAAAAAACACCTCTGTTTTCTTTAAAAAAATGTGATGTGTGCACGTTGCGTTTTGGGGAATTTCCTGTCGCGGGCGCTAGGCCTACCCACACAAGTGAGGTATCATTTTTATCGGGAGACTTGGGGGAACGCTGAGTGGATGGAAATTTGTGGATTCTCTCTGATTCCAGAACTTTCTGTCACCAAATTTGAGGAAAATTTGTTTTTTTAGCCAAATTGTGAGGTTTGCAAAGGATTCTGGGTAACAAAACCTGGTCAGAGCCCCACAAGTCACCCCATCTTGGATTCCCCTAGGTCTCTAGTTTTCAGAAATGCACAGGTTTGGTAGGTTTCCCTAGGTGGCGGCTGAGCTAGAGGCCAAAATCTACAGGTATGCACTTTGCAAAAAACACCTCTGTTTTCTTTAAAAAAATGTGATGTGTACACGTTGCGTTTTGGGGAATTTCCTGTCGCGGGCGCTAGGCCTACCCACACAAGTGAGGTATCATTTTTATCGGGAGACTTGGGGGAATGCTGGGTGGAAGGAAATTTGTGGCTCCTCTCTGATTCCAGATCTTTCTGTCACCAAAATGTGAGGAAAATGTGTTTTTTTAGCCAAATTTTGAGGTTTGCAAAGGATTCTGGGTAACAAAACCTGGTCAGAGCCCCACAAGTCACCCCATCTTGGATTCCCCTAGGTCTGTAGTTTTAGAAAATGCATAGGTTTGGGAGGTTTCCCTAGGTGCCGGCTGAGCTAGAGGCCAAAATCTACAGGTAGGCACTTTGCAAAAAACACCTCTGTTTTCTTTCAAAAAATGTTATGTGTCCACGTTGCGTTTTGATGCATTTCCTGTCGCGGGCGCTAGGCCTACCCACACAAGTGAGGTATAATTTTTATCGGGAGACTTGGGGGAACGCTGGGTGGTTGAAATTTGTGGCTCCTCTCTGATTCCAGAACTTTCTGTCACCAAAATATGAGGAAATTTTTTTTATTTAGCCAAATTTTGAGGTTTG
This sequence comes from Pleurodeles waltl, assembly GCF_031143425.1. NCBI lineage: Eukaryota > Metazoa > Chordata > Amphibia > Caudata > Salamandridae > Pleurodeles > Pleurodeles waltl. Next base: position 293,677,833 of record NC_090445.1, on the reverse strand, counting down.
CAAAGGATTCTGGGTAACAGAACCTGGTCAGAGCCCCACAAGTCACCCCATCTTGGATTCCCCTAGGTCTCTAGTTTTCAGAAATGCACAAGTTTGGTAGGTTTCCCTAGGTGCCGGCTGAGCTAGAGGCCAAAATCTACAGGTAGGCACTTTGCAAAAAACACCTCTGTTTTCTTTAAAAAAATGTGATGTGTCCACGTTGCGTTTTGGGGTGTTTCCTGTCGCGGGCGCTAGGCCTACCCACACAAGTGAGGTATCATTTTTATCGGGAGACTTGGGGGAACATAGATTAGCAAAACAAGTGTTATTGCCTCTTGTCTTTCTCTATATTTTTTCCTTCCAAACATAAGAGAGTGTGTAAAAAAGACATCTATTTGAGAAATGCCCTGTAATTCACATGCTAGTATGGTCACCCCGGAATTCAGAGATGTGCAAATAACCACTGCTCCTCAACACCATATCTTGTGCCCATTTTGGAAATACAAAGGTTTTCTTGATAGCTATTTTTGACTCTTTATATTTCAGCAAATGAATTGCTGTATACCCGGTATAGAATGAAAACGCACTGCAGGGTGCAGCCCATTTATTGGCTCTGGGTACCTTGGGTTCTTGATGAACCTACAAGCCCTATATATCCCCGCAACCAGAGGAGTCCAGCAGACGTAATGGTATATTGCTTTCGAAAATCTGACATTGCAGGAAAAAGTTACAGAGTAAAACGTAGAGAAAAATTGCTGTGTTTTTCACCTCAATTTCAATATTTTTCATTTTCAGTCGTTATTTGCTGTAGGAAACCCTTGTAGGATCTACACAAATGACCCCTTGCTGAATTCAGAATTTTGTCTACTTTTCAGAAATGTTTAGGTTTCTAGGATCCAGCATAGGTTTCATGCCCATTTCTGTCACTGATCGGAAGGAGGTTGAAAGCACAAAAGAATTGTAAAAATGGGGTATGTCCCAGTAAAATGCCTAATTTGTGTTGAAAAATTGGGTTTTCTGATTCAAGTCTGCCTGTTCCTGAAAGCTGGGTAGCTGGTGATTTTAGCACTGCAAACCCTTTGTTGATGTCATTTTCAGGGAAAAAACCACAAGCCTTCTTCTGAAGCCACTTTTTCCCATTTCTTTGAAAAAAACGAAATTTTCACTGTATTTTGGCTCATTTCTTGGCCTCCTTCAGGGGAACCCACAAAGTCTGGGTACCTCTAGAATCCTTAGGATGTTGGAAAAAAAGGACGCAAATTTGGCTTGGCTAGCTTATGTGGACAAAAAGCTATGAGGGCCTAAGCGCAAACTGCCCCAAATAGCCATAAAAAGGCCTGGCACAGGAGGGGGAAAAGGCCTGGCAGCGAAGGGGTTAAAGAAAAACAAGTTGTGTTTAAAAAACAAAAACAAATTAAACCTTGAAATTTAATTTTTTAAGAGTAAGCAGTGGTTCGGGGACCACTACCTGCTCCTAGAAAATATTATTATTTACATTCTCAAAGGGGAAGTGGTCGTTTGGTGATGCCTTCCACTTTGCGAATGGGTTACTACTAATGTGAGACTGGTGTTAAAGTATTACTGTTTTGCTTCTGGGATTCAGTCACAAAGCAGTAAGATATACTGGACCATTTTGGTATTTGGAAGGGACGCCCTCAACACGCCCCTTCCAAATACCGAATCGCAAAAGCAACTGAATCAAATGTTGCCTTTTGTACATCAGAAGCATTTTTCTTGCCACAAATGCCCTGATGAGAAATGCTTTGTACATCTGGCCCTATATGTAACTAACTCATTCCAGTCTTATTTTCACCTTATACAGGCATGTCTAAGATTTCGGCCCACATATATGTGTTTTATCAACCAGGAAATATTTGATTTGATCTCTCCATTAAAGCCCTTTAAGTTGTACCACATCTAGGGCTAGATGTAGGTAGGTTAAAAATTGCGACTCCCAAAATGCAACTCGCAATACGAGCAGCAAAAAGAAAAAATACCGAAACCATTTGATTTGACCACTGCCTGCTCTGAAAAAATATTTTTATTGACACTCACAAAGGGGAAGGGGTAACTGCGAGTTGGTTTGCGACAGCATTTGCGGTCCCAAAGCAACTTTGCATGGCGATGCGGTCAAAAATAGGAAGGGAACACCTTTGCGGTACCGACTCGCAATTTGAGGTTGTCCATCGTGTTAAGCCTTTTGCGCCTCGCAAACTGCGTTTTTAGCAGTTTGCGAGGCGCAAAAGGCTTCCTACATCTGGCCCCTAGTTTCATTCATTTCATTAACAATAAAACATTTTTTTAACTTGTTTTTTAAGTTCACTTTTAATTTTACAATCCAGGGTTTCTCATATTTAATTGGATATCAAAGGCAATATTGGGCTGTAATAGGATTTCAAGCTAAACTGTAAGGCGAACTTAGCCTCAGATGTAAACATAATGCTTCAACCAAAGCCAACAAAAGTAACTTTCTAAGAATGTTACCTTCAATGCTTTTAAAGGACTATCAGGCTTAAGAATAAATGTGGGGTTCCCCTGTAAGACCATAGGGACAATCTATTGTAAAACGTTTTTGGGCCGATTTTAGAGCTTGTCCTCAATATAATCAATAAACTCATTAAGGGGGTCATTACAACATTCGCGGTAAAAGGCGCTTACCGCCGTGCAGAAGACCGCCTATACACCGCCGCGGCGGTGGTAGTCCGCCACAGCTATTATGACACACATCTCGGAATCCGCCGAAATACAGACACCCACACAACTCCGCCACACCAAAGGTCAGAGTTAAAGTGGCGAAAACAAAACCTCCACCTCCATGCCAACAGAAAAACGCCCATGCTATTATGACCCACGAATCCACGTGGTCTTTCAACTGCGGTATTCCATTGGCGGTACACACCACTGCGCTCAAAATACACACACATCTCAAAAACAACGCCACATTGGACAATTCAAAATACACACACCTAATACACATACAAACAACACTCCCACACACCCAACTCAATATAAAACACACACCCACATCACCCACAAACCCCGACGACCAAAATTCATGGACGAAGGCCAGAGAGACAGCACAGCCAAGACAACACCCCCATACAGAGGCACACAACACCATCACCCACACCACATCCACGCACAAAACACCACACACCACTACACATCACCACACACATCAACACTCACACCGCCCCACACATCACACCCACCACCCCATGTCACGCCAAAGACACCCCCGCTTCTCCGAGGAGGAGCTCAGGGTCATGGTGGAGGAAATCATCCGGGTAGAGCCACAGCTATTTGGCTCACCGGTACAGCACACCTCCATAGCCAGGAAGATGGAGCTATGGCGAAGAATCGTGGACAGGATCAACGCTGTGGGACAGCACCCAAGAAATAGGGAGGACATCAGGAAGAGGTGGAACGACCTACGGGGGAAGGTGCGTTCAACGGTCTCCAGGCACAACATAGCGGTTCAGCGGACTGGCGGCAGACCCCCACCTCCTCCCCCACAACTAACAACATGGGAGGAGCAAGTCTTGACCATCATGCATCCAGAGGGCCTCGGAGGAGTCGGTGGAGGATGGGACACTGGTAAGTCAAATCTTAACTATCATTTCCCCCACCCTACCTGCATGCCATCAGACGCCCCCACCCTCACCTCCCCTATCACCCAAAATCCTCACTAATGTACTAAGAACACAAACCACCCATCCCAACACCAAGCCCTGCATGACACAACTAAGCATGGACACCCAGCACTAAAGCATGCCCACTGCACATAGCCAGAACAACCCCCTAACCATCATCACACAAGCCCCCACACAGGAATGCATGCACTGGGGTACACAGAAACCCACCCATTGCACACCATCACACACACAAATGCATTAATCATGCTCTTATGCCCCTGCAGGAACCCGAAGGACCGTCACCACACCAGAGGGTCCAGACAACACCACTCCACCCCCAGAAGAGGCCCACAGTGACGATAGCAGCTCTGCCCTACTGGATCCTGATGACCAGCCCGGACCATCGTGGGCCACGGGACAGTCGGTCCCCTTGCACAGACACAGCCCAACACTGACCTTCAACCCTCTGGTAACACCAGCACAGCACCCAACCAACGGGCCCAAACCTCCCTACCCAGGACAGGTCAATCAGCGGTGTGTCCACCACTACAGGGAACCCAGGATAACCCACCACCCCAACAACATCAGGGACCTGGGGGCAGTGGTAGTTGGCACACGGTCCAGGGGACGGAGGCACAGGAACACAGGGGAACTGGGAGGGCTGCTGTGCGACAGGGGGCTGACAGGCCAAGGGAACCAACTCTCCACGAGGCCCTATCCTCCATCATGGGAGCATACCACCACTCCCAGGAGACGATGGCGACGGTCCTGGCCAAGTTTCAGGAGACCCTGCGTCTGCAGGAGGAACAGTATTTGGGGTTCAGGGAGGAGCTCAGGACCATCAGCTCTGCACTGGGCACAATCGTAGGGGTGCTGAAGGACATACAGCAGACCCTGAGGGACACCGTGGCACTCCAAGGGGCTCCTGACACTAGCATGGACGATGAACTGCCCACCACCTCCGCTGGCGCTAGTGGACAGGACGCCCCGCCACAGGACCACCACACCAGCACCCCACCCCCTGCAGACGGACAACCACCACGCAAGCGGTCCCTGAGAGCCAGAAACAGGACAGAGCAAGATGGCAAGACCCCCGCCAGGAAATGAGACCACCCTGATTGTCCTCCCACTGACCCACTTTGTTACCCTGTCCATACTTGAACTGCCCCAGCTCCACTTCCTATGCCCAGATGGGCAGTGCACCTGTGAGACTAATAGACTGGACTCTGCCATGGACATTCCTCCGCCATCACCCATCCTCATTTTACAACCCCCTCCCATTTCTGAGCACTTCAATAAACACCCTTGAAACACAAAACAATCTGGAGTCAGTCTGTGATATTGTAAATATGTATTATCAATGACAGAGTCATAATGCGTTTCCCATTGTAAAGCCAACATACCTATGTCACACATCACAAGTCCTTGAAGGATGCAAGCAGATGACACACGTTGGTAACCACACCTGTGAAACCGTAATGGAAAGGTATTACTCAGTAACCAAATACTGGTTGAAATCGACAGACAGGATAGAGGTAGACGTGTGAACGTTAATGTAATGGTAAAAATTAAAATGTTCTCACCTGTGTCTCACTGGAAATATTGCTGTATGACTGACTCCCTTTTATCGTTGTCTTCTTCCTCAGCTTCCTCCTCATCACTGTCCACAGGCTCCACAGGCTCCACAGCTGCCACAACACCGTCATCTGGACCATCCTCCTGCACAAAAGGCACCTGGCGTCGCAAAGCCAAATTATGAAGCATCGAGCAGGCGATGATGATCTCGCACACCTTCTTTGGTGAGTAGAATAGGGAACCACCTGTCATATGGAGGCACCTGAACCTGGCCTTCAGGAGGCCGAAGGTGCGTTCGATCACCCTCCTAGTCCGCCCATGGACAGGCTGGGGTAACCAAAGTCCCCCAGTAGCCATACACGGTGCCTCTGGAGTTGAGCCATCAGATCAGGGATGCTGCTATTCCGCAGGATGTAGGCGTCATGCACTGAGCCAGGGAACATAGCATTTACCTGGGAAATGTACTGGTCTGCCAAACAGACCATCTGAACATTCATGGAATGATAACTCTTCCTGTTTCTGTACACCTGTTCACTCCTGTGGGGGGGGACCAGAGCTACATGGGTCCCATCAATGGCACCTATGACATTGGGGATATGTCCAAGGGCATAAAAGTCACCTTTAACTGTAGGCAAATCTTTTACCTCAGGGAAAATGATGTATCTCCTTACGTGTTTCAGCAGGGCAGACAACACTCTGGACAAAACATTGGAAAACATAGGCTGGGACATCCCTGATGCCATGGCCACTGTTGTCTGGAATGACCCACTTGCAAGGAAATGGAGCACTGACAGCACCTGCACGTCAGGGGGGATTCCAGTGGGATGGCGGATTGGTGACATCAGGTCTGGCTCCAACTGGGTACATAGTTCCTGGATTGTGGCACGGTCAAACCGGTAGGTGACGATGACATGTCGCTCTTCCATTGTCAACAGGTCCACCAGCGGTCAATACACCGGAGGATTCCGTCATCTTCTCACATGTCCCAGCTGACGGTGCCTACAAAGGACAACAGCGACGAATCAGTCATTTTTCCCCCAGGTATGTACCCACAGTTACACACAAGACTACACCAATCACAAAACCCTTCCTGTATGTGTGTTGAGTGTAGGCCTAGCTATGTGTGACGCAGAGGTAAATGAAGCCATGTGGGCCCCTGAAATGGCGGCCGCCTGACCTCTAAACTGGGACAATGGGATTGTGGGGTAACAGCGCTGGCGTTGCACACCGTGGCGGTAGGCGGTCGTAGACCGTGGCGCAATGCTGCATTGGTTAACATTGGACCCTATGGGTCCCAGGAGCTAATGAACATGTGCGCAGGTGGTGATGATGCGCACCTCTGCGGACGTCACCGCCATTTTCTATCTGTTCAATCACTAGATACCTGACCTTCGACAGGAGAGGACCTACACTGCACATGCTGCTGTGACCTCGGTCTGGAAGCGACGATGGCTGCTGCGTCTGGGGAAAGGGCCCCTGCCTTCACTGCTCAGGAGTTGGAGAAACTGGTAGACGGGGTCCTCCCCCAGTACACGCTACTCTACGGTCCTCCAGACCAACAGGTTAGTACACAGGGAGCACGTTGTATGGGATAGGCCTGGGTGGACAGGGCTGATTGGAAGAGGGAAGGGGGCAGAGTTCATAGAACATTAATGCATGTGAATGAATGGGCCACATGGCCAGAGTAGGGAGGGGGCCACTCACATCGATGGTGCAGTTGGTAATGACTGTTCCTCTTCCCTTGTGCATGTCATGTAGGTCAGTGCCCACCAGAAGAGGGACATTTGGAGTGCCTAGGAGGTCCGGACCCTGGGGGCCCACCAGAGACGGGGCACCCACTGCTGTAAAAGATGGGAGGACATTCGCTGCTGCAGCAAGAAGACGGCGGAGGCTCAGCTGGGATCGCCTCCCAACGTGGTAGGGGTGCCCTTCACACCATGACCCCCCTGATGTTCCGGGTCATGGCGGTGGCCTACCCGGAGTTGGATGGGCGCTTGAGGGCATCACAGCAGACACAAGTGGGTGAGTACAACCTCATTCTGCGGACTTTGCGCGCAGTAGAGGGGTCTGGGTGGGGGAGGAGGCCTGTAGGTGTACCTAGGCCAGCCAGAAACACAAAGACTAGGCCCCTCTGTAATGCAGCCCATGTGGCACTCTACCACACCTCAGTATAGTGTCAAGTCGAGGTATAGTTGCCCCTGTGGCATCTATGTGTGCAGATGTCCACCATTGCCATGTAGGCCATATCCCAGAAATTGCATATGCAGAGGGCAGGAGCACGGTGTAATGCAGGGGGCTACTCTCCCTGTCTTGTCCGCCAACAGTAGCGGTATGCCATGCACTCAACCTGTCTTTCTTCTGCCCCCCCCCTTTTTCTGCTCTCCCTGTTCTTTTGCACATCAGCATCATCAGGCGGAGGTACAGTGGCACCGGAGCACAAGGGAGCTGCATCCCACATGGCCATGGAGGGCCACACCACAGACTCTGAATGCACCAGTGGGATGGAGGGTGAGGGGAGCTTCACGTCGGCCACCGGATCACCAACCAGCGACACGGACTCGTCCGCCGATGGGGGCTCCCTTGTGGTGGCAGCACCATCTGTGCGCCCCACTTCTACAGGTACAGCCGCCACCTCCCCTACCAGCACCGCCCTCCCAGCAGCCCCTCAGCGTTCGCCCCGTGCCCGCTCACCCAGAAGGGTGGGCATCACCTTCGCCCCAGGCACCTCAGGCCCTGCCCCAGTCACCCATGCTGCCCTCAGTGAGGAGGACATTGACCTCCTCAGGTCACTCACTGTTGGGCAGTCTACCATTGTGAATGCCATCCAGGGTGTAGAACGAGAGTTGCAACACTGTAATGAATTCCTGGAGGGCATTCATTCTGGTCAGGCTGTCCTTCAGCGAACCCTGCAATCTCTGGCCTCAGCACTGATGGCAGCCATTGTCCCTGTGTCTAGCCTCCCCCTCCAACCTCCTCCACCCAGACCCAATCCCCTGTACCCCAGCCCATCCCAAGCACACCTACAGACCAGCATGCACACAAGTCAGCACACACAAGTAGCTCAAGCAAACATAGGCACCACACAACCCACAGGCACTCACGCAAGCCTCACCCACATACAGACACAGCAACATCCACTGCCTCCACTGTGTCCCCCTCCTCCTCTTCTCCCTCCTCCCTCCCAGTCTCGTCTACACACACACCTGCATGCACCACATCTACAGGCACCATGAATCGCACAAGGACACCCAGCACCCCAAGCCGCTCACCTGCACTCACCACCTCCACTCCCATTTACACATCCCCTGTGTCCTCTCCCAGTGTGTCTGTGACGCCCCCTCCCAAAGTACACAAACGCCGGCAACCACACACTCAACATTCATCCACCTCACGACAGCCTCCAGTACCTGCACCTGCACCCAAAACACCTAAAGTGACACCTCCTACAACCACCTCCTCTTCCTCCACTCCCAGACCCCCTCCAACTACCCATCCCAGTGTTCGTCAGAAACTGTCCCTCTGTAAAGTTGACCTTTTTGCCCCCAACCCCCCTCCAATTCATCAGTCCCGTCGTAGCGCCTCAGCCAAAAAGCCTCCAATACCAGTGGTGCCTGTACAAGGTATGCGGAGTGCACCGGCCACCAGGGCAGGCAGTGTAACCTGGAGCCAAGGCACTGGCAGCCCACCCCCTGTAAAGGCCCTGAAATTGGAGAGTGGACGACGGGACCGTGTGAAGACTCCTGGTGGGAAAACAACTCACATGGGTTCCAAGGGGATTGGAGAGTCAGCTGTGACTCCACCAAAGGTGGGGAAGGGCCAGAGGAAGTCTGCCCAGCCTGTTGTGAGTATCACGGCGGAGAAGGGCGGCATCATTCCCGGCGGTCGGGACGCCACCGCCAGCACCGTCGTCACTGGTCAGGAGACCACCGCCGGAGTCATAGCCCAGGAGGGCCCAAGTATCGTCACTGGTCAGGAGACCACCGCCGGAGTCATAGCCCAGGAGGGCCCAAGTATCGTCACTGGTCAGGAGACCACCGCCACTGCCGGAGTCAGCGCCCAGGAGGGCCCCGGCTGCCACAGCCCAGGTGGGCTATGAGGGAACGTCATGCCACACACCAATGCCCAGTCTAGGGAACGTCATGCCACACACCAATGTCCGTACCAGAACCGCCATGGCAAAGCACCACTGAACAGGGCAAAGACCGCCAAGGCAAAGCACCGCTGAACAGGGCAAAGACCGCCATGGCAAAGCACCGCTGAACAGGGCAAAGACCGCCATGGCAAAGCACCTCTGAACAGTCCAGAACCGCCATGGCAAAGCACTGCTGAACAGGCCAAAGACCGCCATGGCAAAGCACCGCTGAACAGGGCAAAGACCGCCATGGCAACCCACCCACTGTAGAGACTTGAGAGACTGTGGCTTTGCACTCCCCAGGATGGTCCAGTGGGCTAGCCACCCACTGTATAGACTTGAGAGACTGTGGCTTTGCACTCCCCATGAGGGTCCAGTGGGCAAGCCACCCACTGTAGAGACTTGAGAGACTGTGGCTTTGCACTCCCCAGGATGGTCCAGTGGGCAAACCACCCACTGTATAGACTTTAGAGACTGTGGCTTTGCAATCCCCAGGATGGCACAGTGGGCAACCCACCCACTTGTGAGACTTGAGACACTGTGGCTTTGCACTCCCCAGGATGGCACAGTGGGCATGGAGCCCCGTCGTGGATCTGGCTTTGCAGTCATCCGGCTGAGGTGCCCCCTCTTCCCTTCCCCCTGAGGTGCCTGTAGTATTTCTATCTGATGCCCCGGCAGTGTTCTCTCCGATTGTGGTCAGGTATCTTTTGTGGGCCTCACCCATGCATTTTCGGACTAGTGGTGCACGGACATAGATATGTACATATCTGCACTACTTCTAGTAATGTATATATTTCTGCCTGATTTTCAGATATATCTGTATATTTTTGCAAGACATGTATATTGATACATTACAATGTTTGAACGGATTTCGCTTTGTCTTTGCTTTCTTCCGGGGGGATTGTGGGTTGTTACTGTGATTTTTGTGGATGCATTGGTGTGTATGTTGTAATATGCGAGGGTGGGGGTGTTTCGTGGGTGTCCCCCTAACTTTTGCCTTCCCCCTTCCCCATGTCGTAGGTGCAGTACTCACCGTTGTCTTCGGCGCATACGTAGATGGTGGTCGTAGAGGAGCAGAAAGACAAGCGCAGGGAGTATTTGGATTTGCGGCTCCATGGAGTCCTCGTTCCTCGCGGGATGTGTTGAGGTGAGCGTTTTCCCATTGCAAAAGCTGTTTCCCCCGTGTTTTTATCCATGGTAAATCCGCCCCGGAAAAGATGGCGGATTGGCGGGTTGTGATACTATGGGCGGTACATTGTCTTCCAACTGTCTGTTGGCGGTGACCGCCGCGCTGCTTGTCTGTACCGCTGTGGCGGGCGGTGTGTTAAAGTGGCTGTCTTTGTTGGCAGTTTCTGCCAGGGTCATAATTCCCTGTTTTTTCCGCCAGCCTGTTGGCGGTATTACCTCAGCTTTACCACCGTCCGCCAGGGTTGTAATGACCCCCTAATAGTCTTCTGATGTTGCAAATGTTTTTAGTTACGATTGAATGATGCGCCTTCCATTTAACCTTCAATTCAAAGATGATATCAACGTATTTATACCTTTCAACCTTAACAAGTGTGTTGTTTCCTAATTGCAAAACAAACTTCTAATTTACAGTCCAAAATGACATAACCACCACTTCCATATTAATATGCAAATTGTGTGCTGGTGGTAGTAGTAAAATTTCATTTTTATTCAGATAATGTGTTCACAGAAACATTATAAATAATATAAAATAGCATTATACAACTAGGTCATCAATCAAAACACAATTACAAATTTAAAACAAATCTATACTAAAACAATTATAAAGCATGCAACACCCTTTAATATAATTCTCCACAGAAACTGTAAGTATTCAGCCATAGCATAGATTTTTCTTTCAATCAAAATTCTTCACAGTCCTTGTTTCAATTAATTTCAAAATACCTGATGAAGGAATAAAGAGTGGGCTGGCTTGTCGAGAGACCTAAAGCTGTATGTGCCTTTTATTCTTCCCACTAAAGACAATGAATATTGGCTAAGATGAACTAGGGAGCAACAGCTGTCTTATTTGCTTCTGCATATCTACTCTTTGCTGCTAACTGCACAAACTGCCGCTTTTTCATATTGCCATTTACACATTGGTGGAGGAAACTGAAGGGGGGTGTTTAAGTCACTTTGAAATTGCTTAATTTTAACTGTCACTGCTAGTTTTTAAAATGTCTCTGTCTATGCTGAATTACAATCTAAATAAGTGAGGGTTTGTATTTTTACAGGGTGTGCCGTAATTTGCATGACCACACCTATTAGAGCGGGATGTTCGCGTCAGCCATATTTGAGTTAACAGTCTAGTCTTCCTTCCTTGAAGGCTATTTCAGAATGATGCTGGCACAGCGGATGCACACAGCAGGCATGCCACTGGCGTGCCTAAGGCAAATCCATCTGCACCCATCCATGCACAAACCGCGCACAGCGCCACCACACTACTGGTTTTAGTCAAGAGGGAATGGTACTCCACCCCCTACTCTGCTGACTCAGTATATCACTATTCACTATACCAGAAAAGAACAGCTAAACAATGGTAAACAATTTGAAATCAGTATTTCAGAAGCCATTACTGAGGAGGGAGGTTCTGAGATTGAGACACTCATAGATTCTAAAAGCAAGGAATCTTCAGCCTTGAGATGTGGTCTATGGAATGCAAGGTCAATTGTGAAACTCAACATGGAAATCCATCTACTACTTGAGACTGGGGACTGAGATACTCTGTTCATCACAGAAACATGGCCCACCCTGAGTGTACTGTAGATCTAGGTCTGGTCTACTCAACTGGGTTTTAAGGTTCTTCATAAACCCAGAGTAAATAAAAAGGAGGAAGGAGCTGGAATTACTTACAAGGACATATTGAACTTCATGCATTTTCCGCTAGATGACATCAATAGCCTGGAAATGTTAGGCTTTAGCTTAAAAACAGAAAAAGGTAGTACCTTCTCTGGTGTTCTCTGATACAGATCTCACCATCATGATAGTGGTCTTTTCCAACATGGCGTTAGCACATTCAAATCTTTTCATCTTAGGGGACTTTAATCTTTGGCCAGAAGGATACATCTCACCCCCCTTTCAGGAACTGCTGAGATCTTAGGCCTTCACCAACGGGTGTGTGGCCCCACCATTCGGGCAGGACACACCCCAGACTTCATTCTTGCTCCTAACGGTCTGATCCTAGTATATGATATTGTGATAGATGCTGGACTGATCATGCTCTAATCTCATTTCAAATAATTGGGAATGGAGCCTTTCCACCACAAACCAGCTCCTCTGCCATTAAAAATAGGAAGAGCCTGGCATAAACTTAAAATGACAGATGGGCTGGCTCCTTTTGACCTTGGCACCTGTCCCATCTTGGAGAACTCTATAGAAGTCAATTGCTTAGTGTCGGAGCAAGGGATCCGTGAACCCCTGGATAAAGTGATCCCATTTACGAGCTCAAAACCCAAGTGCAGGCTTTTGGCACCATGGTATAATGACTCAATAAAAATGCTTAAATTACTATGTAGACAGCTGGAAAGGAGATGGCAGAGAGAATACCTCGAAGCGGATTAGAAATTTCGAAAGATCTCTCCATACAACTACAAGAGAGAGGTCAGCAAAGCCAAGGCAGAATACTTTGCTAATGAAATTCTTGCTGCCTCTGATGGCACAAGAAAGGTCTTCGGTATCCTTTGGGAGCTATTTAACCCTGACTGCACAAAACAGGCAGTCACTCCATTGCAGGAGCTCTGCCATAACATCTACTTTCTTACATAAGAATATTAGCAGGATATTGGAAGAAATAGGTCCCCCTATGCAAAACCCATCCACTGTGGCCTTGAACAGAGTAGAAGTAACGGAATATCAGGGTCAGAGGTTCGATATTTTTCGAACCCATCTCAGTGGATTGCCTTCTACTCACTACTAGAGCTATCTCCTTGGGAACTTCATTAGATCCCTTACCTCCTAGAGTGAGGAAAGAGTTTGAAGATGCGTTAGCCCCTATTATTCTGCAGGTGTGTAATCAATCTCTGAAGTCAGGGACCGTACCATCTGCATGGAAGAAGGCTATAGTAATGCCCCTCTTAAAAAAATCCTCAGCAGATTCACTGATTCTAAGCAACTATAGACCCATATCACTCCTTCCTTTCCCAGTGAAAATAGTAGAGCTATATGTGAGCAGAAAGCTATCTCACTTCCTGGAACCCACTCTCTTCCCAAGGAGGAGCAGTTTGGGTTCTGACCTGGGCATGGTACCAAGTCGGTCCTGATCACTGCTCTGGCTAGGCTGTGGATGAGGTTAGTGGTCAGCCAACAGTCCTAACAATGCTCAATCTGACGTCTGGCTTTAATACAGTCTGCCATTCAATTCTTCTGGACAGACTAGTTGGAATTGGAGTGGGGGGGCCATAGTCTTGAAATTTATGGAATCATACTTAACAGATCAGTGTCAGGCCATTGCTCCATTCAAGGATGCCAGCCGGGCGCCAAGTTTATAGAATAACGCAATCCGGAACAAAGGGTGGGCTAACATCATCAAAAATGATGTTAGCCGGGTGGGGGTGGCGGTATGCGGAAAGTGGGTTTTGCACCAAAAAATTGCATTAGGCTGGATAGTGTAAAAAAAGTGACTCTAACCAGCATAGTGTAATTTGTTGATGCAAAACGATCCATACCACATGACTCCTGTCTTAGAAAAGGCAGGAGTCATGCCCACCACCCCAGTGGCCAGTACAGGGGACAAGGTCCCCCGAGCATGGCCATTGCACCCGGTGTCATGTGGAGGGGCCCATTTCAGGGCCCCCATTCGCACTTTAAAAAAAAATATTTTAAATACTGACCTCTACTTACCCTTCTTACCTGGGATGGGGTCCCCCATCCTCTGGTGTTCCTCCAGGGTAGGTGGGGGTGTTCCTGGGGATTTGGGAGGTCCCTGTGCACTCTTCCCATGGTGTTTGACCATGGAAATGGGTCCACAGGTTCCCCTAATCCCTGCCATGACCCAGGCTTTGAAAAATGACACTAAGCAGGCTTAGGAACTAGGGCCTTAGAGTAATTTTTTGGTGGGAACACCTACCTTGCATCTCATTGATGCAAGGTGGTTTCACACATCCAAAAAAATGACTTTACCTCCAATAGATGGGTTTAGCGTCAAAATATAAATATGGAGTTAAGTTTGCGCTGAATTTGCGTAAAAAACAAATGACTGCGTATAACCTTGGGCCTAAGGGCCCGATTTATATTTCAGCTGAGGGGTTACTCCATCACAATGGTGACGAATATCCTGTCTGCCGAAATCTGAATCCCATAGGAAACAATGGGATTTAGATTTTGGTGGATGGGATATCAATCACTGTTGTGATGGAGTAACCCCTCTGGCGAAATCTTAAGGCCTGATTTAGAGTATGGCAGATGTGTTACAGATATCCCATATGCCGTATTACGACATCCATAGGTTATTATGGGTTCGTAATATGGCGGGTGGGGCATCCATCACATTTTTAACCCATCCACCAAGCTCTAAATCAAGCCCTCAATCAGACCCTTATTCCAAACCGGAATGTCATTATTTTTTGTTTTTGGAGCTCTCGCTAAGCAATTGCAGCTTTCTATGTTAAATCTTTACTGACTTTTGTGACCCAAACTTTAAACAATCAATATGTTAATCCATATCAATAATTCAGTATTCAGGCCAATTTGTCTTCATTTTAATTGTAATATTCACTATGTACTCAGGCACAAAAATGGTAACCAATGTAATCTGGAAGTACAAAAGCTGATGCATTTAGGGCTGCATGTATCAAACTTTGGTTTTGCGAGTCGCAAATTGCGAGTCAGAGCGGCTCGCAATTTGTGAGTCGCAAAACCGTATGTTGCATAGTGTCAATGACACTATTTTTGACTCGCAAGGGGGTCGCAAATGCCCACCTCATGACTATTCATGAGGTAGGTCGCAATTTGCGACCCCTTTGGGAATGGCAGCCCTCACAGGGATGGTGGCCTGCTGGAGACAGCAGACCACCATGTCTGTGACTGCATTTAAATATAGCAGTTTTTTTTTTTAAATGCAGCCCATTTTCCTTAAAGGAACACAAGATGCACTTCAAAAACAAAAAATGAAACGTTTTTGTTGAATTGTTTCAGAGCAGGCAGTGGTCCGTAGGACCACCACCTGCTCTGAAAAAATGTTTTTACTGCCTTTCACAAAGGGGAAGGGCTCCCATGAATTTGCGGTCACAAAACAATCAGTCATGGAACTGCGATTCGGTAAATAGTTTGCTGAATCGCAAAAATGGTGTGGTCCATGTCAAAGTGCATTTTGCATGTTGCAAACGTCCGGATTCGACATATTTATCTGTCAATTGAGACAGGTAAAAAATACAGCCATCAATTTGGCTGGTGTGTTATAATTGTTTATCATATTTTATCCATAGCTCGAAGACGATTTTGAATATTGATTGTGCAATTTTCTTTGTTTATTTATCTACAACTATTAAACAAATTTGATTTAAGGAATTCTTATCTGGCAGCAGTCCCCATTTATGGACGTGTTACTATCCTTAATTCTAACATGTGCTGTATAGACCTTTGCTAACGTACATGGACATCTTTTGAACGGCCCATCGATCATCCAAGCAGGACTTCTCTCGAGCTGGTCTCACCTCTGTTACTGGAAAAAATTAAACGATCTTCACTGTGTATGCTGTATAAAATATTCATTAGTATGCATGAGTTAATGTTAGGGATTAAGGTGTAATAATATCCCCAAAATTATGGAATTGGGGTGGATGTTCCCTAACCATTTTCCTTTTACTGTTTATAGTTCTCATTAGATCGTAATTGCCATGAAGATTGCCTTTCTCCTGACTGTTTGGTGGATACCTGGGTAGACTGCTGGGTGCACACCTGGGCAGACTGCTAGGTATACACTTGGGGTAGAATACCTGGGGAGGCTGCTGGGTGTACATCTTGGTAGATTGCTGGGTGCAAAACCTGGGTAGAAACCTGGGGAGACTACTGAGTGTACATTTGGGCAGTCTGATGGGTGCACACCTTGGAAGACTGCTGGGTGCAGACCTTGGTAGACTACTGGGTGCACACCTAGACAGACTTCTATGTGCACACCTAGGCAGACTACTGGGTGCAGACCTAGGCAGACTACTGGGTTCGGACCTCGGCATACTACTGATTGCACACCTTGACAGACTACTGGGTGCAGACCTTGGCAGATTACTGGGTGCACACCTAGGCAGTCAGGATATTTTGAACTTAAGAGATCGTAGTAAGAAATATTAACTGTCACAAATGTTGGATTTCAGTGCAACTCGAAAAATGTTACTGTAATATACTACACGCTGCTTGCAGGAGACACTTGCTGCTGGCTGGGGGGGGGGCATATCCCCCAGCATTCCCTGCACCCCGTGGAACTATATTAGGGGGATCAGATACACACAGCGCAGGACGCGCTGCTTGGAGGAGACAATTGCTGCTGGCTGGGGAGGGACCACATCCCCCAGCATTCCCTGCACCCCCTGGCACTTTATTAGGGGGCGCAGATGCATGCAGCGTGGGACGAACTGCTTAGAGGAGACACTTGCTGATAGCTGGGGAGAGACCACATCCCCCAGCATTCCTTGCACCCCCTGGCGCTTTATTAGGGGGCTCAGACGGCGCAGCGTGGGACACGCCCAGGCGCATGCCCAGGAGAAGACCGGGCCAAGACAGGCCGGTCTTCGTCCGTCATCGTCTGACTGAGCCTGGGCTGCGCATATTCCATAGCCCTGGAAAGTAAGTTTACCTGGCAAGGTAGCTGTTTGGTTTTCCATTCGTTTTTAACACTAGATTGATTAGGCATGGGAAAACGGAAGGCAGCAGACCTACCTGTGCCTTCTACTGGCACTAGGAAACCTAAAAAACGGTTGAACAGTAAAATAAGCGTCCAGCCTAACAAAGGCAATAATCCTCTAGCAGCAATAGATACTTTATTTGAAGAGGTGGAAGCCATTTTGAGAAGTAATTCTATTCCACCTTCTATATGCCACGGTACCACGTCCTCTAAAAAGATTCCTGATATTTTTAGGAAAAGGCATCAGTTTCCTGATTTGCCTATAGAGGTTGAATCACACATGGCGCCACCAATTCTAATACCAACATCTCCCCTTACGATGAGTATTCCCCCTTGTGGTAAGTCCGCCGAGTGCCCTCCAATTTGGGGAAAGGCACCTTCTTTTCCTCTAAGCACAGAGGATTTAGGGGGTCATTCTGACCCTGGCGGCCGGTGACCGCCAGGGTCACCGACCACGGGAGCACCGCCAACAGGCTGGCGGTGCTCCCTCGAGCATTCTGACCGCGGCGGTTCAGCCGCGGTCAGAAACGGAAAGTCGGCGGTCTCCCGCCGACTTTCCGCTGCTCGGGGGAATCCTCCATGGCGGCGGAGCGCGCTCCGCCGCCATGGGGATTCTGACACCCCCTACCGCCATCCTGTTCCTGGCGGGTCTCCCGCCAGGAACAGGATGGCGGTAGGGGGTGCTGCGGGGCCCCTGGGGGCCCCTGCAGTGCCCATGCCAATGGCATGGGCACTGCAGGGGCCCCCGTAAGAGGGCAATAAGATTGCCGCCCGCCAATGTTAGAATCACCCCCTTTATGTTCTAATCGTTATGACGCCTTGACTGAATCTAGAGAACCACTAGCTTGCACTTACCGTCAAAGTGAAAAGACGATACCCTACTCGTCTCTGATTCAGGATAGAGAAGCACGACCAAGTGGGGATCTTGATCTGGCTTCTATCTCCCAGAAGATGGATGATTTAAAGAGTTTGCTGTTATTAGTGTTGAACACATTTTTGGGAGAACAGGTACAGAGGGATGTGTGTAATTGTCAGAGGGCTAGTGGGGGTGAGTTTACGCCTGCCCCAGGATGAGTGGCCACTATTCCCCCTGTAATAGGAATTTGTGCTCAAGTGGACAAGTCTCCCCTAAGCTTAGTTTCTACTGTTCCCTTTGGCAGCACGTCTGCAAATTGAATCCTACGGCCGTGTCAGCAACAACTGACCGGAAGTATAATTCAGGTTTCAAGGATAGGAATATTTGCGAACCAGAGAAGCCGTACATAACTCA
Source organism: Pleurodeles waltl (assembly GCF_031143425.1). NCBI lineage: Eukaryota > Metazoa > Chordata > Amphibia > Caudata > Salamandridae > Pleurodeles > Pleurodeles waltl. The sequence continues at coordinate 293,659,402 of NC_090445.1, read as the reverse complement.
ATCCACTGATATTGCCAAGGGTCCCTGGGGAGCAACTGGTATTCAGGTGCATGTTGCATCACTTAATCCCTCTACTGGTTTTTTAAAGTCATCTGGTGAGGGTTCACACCGAGTTGGGGTGAATCGACCCGTTGTCAAGAATGGGGGCCGAGGCTCGAGGAGCAAAGGTGGTATTATTTATATGGTTGGGGTACCCAAGTTACCCACTGGCTCTAGAGAAACTCAGGACTCCCTTATAAATAAGGTTACCTACTGGTTACGAATGCAGAGGAACTGTCTCTCCGTCATCCGTGCCGATATTCTTAAGGTGGGTAGACATAGGTGGTCATTACAACCCTGGTGGTCGGTGTTAAAGCGGCGGTAAAACCGCCAACAGGCGGCGGTAAAAAAAATTGAATTACGACCGTGGTGGAAACCGCCAACATAGACAGCCACTTTAACACTCTGACCGCCACGGCGGTACAAACAAACACAGTGGCGGTAACCGCCAACAGACAGGCGGAGGACAATGTACCACCCACACTATTACAACCCACCAATCCACCACCTTTTCAAAGGCGGATTCACCACAAACAAAACACGGCGGAAACAGGACTTCGAAGGGAAAACGCTCACCTCTACACACCCCACAAGGAATCAGGACGCCATGGAACCTGAGCTCCAGATTCTGACAGCCTTTATCTTCCTGCTCCTGTACCAGGAGCACGAACGCCGGCGGCGAAGACAACGGTGAGTACTGCACCTACGACACAGGTGAGGGGGAGGGAAAAAATTGTGACACACACACGCAACACACAACACCCCCACCCTCACCCACTACAACACACATGCTAATACATATTGATACATAACAGTTACACCCCCAACACCCCCTTGAAGAATGCAAGGACAAAAGGAAATGAGTTGAATAATTGTGATATATTCAATTACATACATCAAAAATATTTACAAATATATACATTTATACTATATACAATTATGTACACCAAGAACACAAGTCCAAGGGATTCCACCATCATAGTCCGTGGATCACTGGGCCCAAAAGGCATGGGCAAGGCCCACACTCAATATCCGAACAAGACGAAGAGAACACTGCAGGGGCATCAGTTAGAAATAAAACAGGCACCTCAGGGGGAAGGGAAGTGGGGGGCACCTCAGCCGGTTGAGTGTACAACGCCAGATCCACGAGGGGGCTCCATGCCCATAGTTCAATCCTGAGGAGTGCAAAGCCACAGACTCACAAGTCTCTACAGTGGGTGGTTTGCCCACTGTTAAATCCTGGGGAGTGCAAAGCAACAGTCTCTCTAGTTTCTCCAGTGGGTAGTTTGCCCACTGATTTATCCTGGGGAGTGCAAAGCCACAGTCTCTCAAGTCTCTCTAGTGGGTGGTTTGCCCATTGCTTTATCCTGGGGAGTGCAAAGCCACAGTCTCTCAAGTCTCTCCAGTGGGTGGTTTGCCCACTGATTTATCCTGGGGAGTTCAAAGCCACAGTCTCTCAAGTGGATAACATTCTCCACTGGTTTCTGGAGGGGGCATTGTGCCCAGAGTGCTTCATCCTGCCACGGACTAAGGTAGTGGATGAATCTCTCCACTGGTTCTGGAGGGGGCCTTGTGCCCTGAGTGCTTCATCCTGCCAAGGACTGAGGTAGTAGATGTATCTCTCCACTGGTTCTGGAGGGGCCCTTGTGCCCAGAGTGCTTCATACTGCCAAGGACTGAGGTAGTGGATGTATCTCTCCACTGGTTCTGGAGGGGGCCTTGTACCCAGAGTGCTTCATCCTGCCAAGGACTGAGGTAGTGGATGCTTTTCTCTACTGGTTCTGGAGGGGGCCTTGTGCCCAGAGTGCTTCATCCTGCCAAGGACTGAGGTAGTGGATGCTTTTCTCCACTGGTTCTGGAGGGGGCCTTGTGCGCAGAGTGCTTCATCCTGCCAACGACTGAGGTAGTGGATATATCTCTCCACTGGTTCTGGAGGGGCCGTTGTGCCCAGAGTGCTTCATCCTGCTATCCTACCATCGGCAGTGTCCTGTTCAGCGGTGCTGGTGGCGGTCTTGTCCTGTTCAGCGGTGCTTGTGGCGGCAGTGTCCTTGGCAGAGGTGCTTGTGGTGGCGGTGTCCTTGGCAGCGGTTCAGCTGGTGGCGGTCTTGTCCTGGCCTGCGGGGCTGCTGGCGGCGGTGTCCTGGGCAGTGGTTCGGCTGGTGGCGGTCTTGTCCTGGCCTGCAGGGCTGCTGGCGGTGGTGTCCTGGGCAGCAGTTCAGCTGCTGGCGGTCTTGTCCTGGTCTGTGGGGCTGCTGGCGGCGGTGTCCTGGGCAGTGGTTCAGCTGCTGGCGGTCCTGTCTGTGGCAGAGGGGCTGATGGCGGTTGCCTCCTGGGCAGAGGGGCTGCTGCTGGCGGTCCTATCTTTGGCAACGGGGCTGTTGGTGGTCGCCTCCTGGGCAGCAGGGCTGCTGCTGGCGGTCGTGTCTTTGGCAGTGGGGCTGCTGGCGGTCGTCGCCTGGGCAGCGGGGCTGCTGCTAGCGGTCTTCTCCTGGGCAGTGTGGCTGCTGACAGCCTTGTCCACCGTGCTGATCTTCCCAGACTTGCCGGTTTTACTGTGCCCTTCCCCACCTTGGACGGTGTCGCAGCTGTCTCCACATTCCCAACTGTACCCCTGGGAGCGGCTTTGGTGGCTGGTTTCTTTCCCCTCTCCCACCGGGAACTGGCCAACTTTTTATGCTTGACAGGTGGGGGACTGTCTGTGCTGTGGCTCCTTGCCACACTGCCCGCCCTGCTGCCTGGTGCACTCCATAATCCGGTGACTACTGGCACCACTGGTCCCGCCGATGTAGTGGCTGAGGTGCTGGTTAGGACGTGGAGAGTTGGGCCCTAGGAGACTGAAGGGGTGGGGGAGGTGAGGGAAAGAGGTCAAGGCTGGCCAGAAAAAGTTTCTTAGGAACACTGGAACGGGTAGCTAGAGGGGGTTTGGGAGTGGAGGAAGAGGTTGTGGTTGTAGGAGGTGTACGTTTGGTGACTTTGGGTGAAGGTCCATGGGCTGGAGGCTGTCATGAGGTTGATGGCTGTTGGGTGGGTGTGTGGCTGCGTTTGTGTACCTTGGGAGGTGACATCACAGACACACTGAGAGAGGACACAGGGGATGTGTGAATGGTAGTGGGGGTGGTGACTGCACGTGAGCGGGTGTGGTGGTGTGTGTGCTGGTGATGGACGTAGTGGCTGAGGATGTAGTGCATGCAGGTGTGAGTGGAGACGAGACTGGGAGGGAGGAGGGAGACGAGGAGGAGGGGGACACAGTGGAGACAGTGGATGTTGGTGTGTCTGCATGTGTGGGATGCTTGCATGAGTGCCTGTGGGATGTGTGGTGCTTATGTTTGCCAGAGCTTCCCTTGTGTGATGAGGTGTGTGCATGCTGGTCTGATGGTGTGCTTGGGATAGGCTGAGGTACAGGGGTGTGGGTCTGGGTGGAGGAAGTTGGAGGGGGGAGGCTATAGACAGGGACAATGGCTGCCATCAGTGCTGAGGCCAGAGTCTGAAAAGCTTGCTGAAGGGATGCCTGACCAGAGTGAATGCCCTCCAGGTATGCATTGGTTTGTTGCAACTGCCTCTCTACACCCTGGATGGAATTCAAAATGGTAGACTGCCCAACAGTGAGGGACCTGAGGAGGTCAATGGCCTCCTCTCTCAGGGCAGCAGGGGTGACAGGGGCATGGGCTGAGGTGCCTGGGGCGAAGGTGATGCCCACCCTCCTGGGTGAGCGGGCACGGGGCAAAGGCTGAGGGGCTGCTGGGAGGGCAGTGCTGGTAGAGGGGGGTGGCGGCTGTACCTGTAGATGCGGGGGGCACAGATAGGGCCGGCACCGCAAGGGAGCTCCCATCAGAGGAGGAGTCTGTCTCGCTGGTGTCAGCTCCTGTCCCCGCCGTGGAGCTCCCCTCGCCCTCCGTCCCACTGGTGAATTCAGAGTCCATAGTGTTGCCCTCCAGGGCCTTGTGGGATGCAGCTCCCTCCTGCTTCGGTGCCAGTGCTCCTCCACCTGATGATGCTAATGCACACAACAACAGGGAGACCACAAAAAGGGGGGTGAGACAGAAGAAAGACAGGTTGAGTGCATGCAATACCGCTACAGTTGGCGGACACAACAGACACAGAAGCCCCCTGAACTACGCCGCGCACTTGGGGTCCACTATTCAATCCCTGGGACATGGCTTACAAGGCTATGGCCGATTTCTGCACACATGGATGTCACAGGAGTCTGACTAGGTGTAGTTGGCACTGTATACAGGTGGAGTGGGGTGCCACAGGTCCTGTCTAAAGAAGGGAACTTAACTAGCAAACTCGCCCTGGCCTATGGGACCCCACAGCCCACCCCCCCCCACCCAGACACCTACAATGCGCGCTGAATCAGCAGAATGAGAGTATGCTCACCCCCTTGTTGCTGCTGTGATGCCCTTAAGTGCCCATCCAACTCCGGGTACACCACCGCCAGGATCCTGAACATCAGGGGGGTAATGGTGCGACAGGTACCCCTCCCACGTTGGGAGGACATCCCCAGCTGGGCCTCCGCCTTCTTCTTGCTCCAGCGGCGTATGTCCTCCCATCTTTTCCGGCAGTGGGTGCTCCGTCTGTGGTAGACCCCCAGGGTCCGGACTTCCTTGGCGATGGCACGCCAGATGTCCTTCTTCTGGTGGGCACTGACCTACATGAATTGTACAGGAGAAAAAGAGAAGTTATTACCAACTGCACTGTCACAGTCATTGGCCCGCATCCCTAATCTTGCCATGACGCACATGCACTCACCATAGTTCCATGCACGCCTCATTCTCACCCCCCTATCTTTCATCCACCCCACTCCACACAGGCATTGCCCATACAGCATGCTCACAGTGTACTTACCTGTTTGTCTGGAGGACCGTAGAGTAGCGTGTACTGGGGGAGAACCCCATCCATGAGTTCCTCCAACTCCTCCATGCTGAAGGCAGGGGCCCTTTCCCCAGACACACGAGCCATTGTCTCTTCCACACGGAGGTCATAGCAGCACTTGCAGTGTAGGTCCTCTCCTGTCGAAGATCATGTATCGATTGATTGAACAGAGAAAAATGGCGGCCACGTCCGCAGCAGTGCGTACCGTCACCGCCGGCGCACATCATCATTGGCTCCTGGGACCCATAGGGTCCATTGTTAACCAATGCAGAATTGCGCAGCGGTCTTCGACCGCCTACGGCGACGGTGTACAACGCCAGTGCAGTTACCTCATATCCCCTTGTCCCACCTTACAGGTCAGGCAGCCGCCGTTTCAGGGACCCACATGGCTTTATTTTTGACTGCGTCACACATACCTAGGCCTTGCCTAAACACTCATACAGGCAAATTTAACTTAATGAATATTTTCAGAGTAAGCTGTGTTTACGTACCTCAGAGTTGGTTGAGTCTGTGCTCACTGTTCTCCTCCATAGGCACCGTCCGCTGGGGCATGTGAGGAGATGGCAGCATCCTCCGGTGTACGAACCGCTGGTGGACCTATCAACAATGGAGGAAAGACATGTGATCATCACCTACAGGCTTGATCGTGCCACAATCCAGGAACTGTGTGCCCAGTTGGAGCCAGACCTGATGTCAGCTGTCCGCCATCCCACAGGAATTCCCCCTCAAGTGCAGGTTCTGTCAGTACTCCATTTCCTTGCAAGTGGGTCTTCTCAAACAACAGTGGCCATAGCATCAGGGATGTCCCAGCCTATGTTTTCCAACGTGTTGTCCAGAGTGTTGTCTGCCCTGCTGAAACACATGCAGTGCTACATCGTTTTCCCTCAGGTGGACGATTTGCCTACAGTGAAAGATGATTTCTATGCCCTGCGACATATCCCCAACATCATAGGTGCCATTGATGGGACACATGTGGCCTTGGTCCCCACCGCAGGACTGAACAGGTGTTCAGAAACTGGAAGAGTTACCATTCCATGAATGTGCAGATGGTGTGTTTGGCAGACCAGTACATCTCCCATGTTAATGCAAAATTCCCTGGCTCAGTGCATGATGCTTACATCCTGCGGAATAGCAGCATCCCTTATGTGATGGGGCAAGTACAGAGGCACCAGGTGTGGCTATTAGGTGAGCACCTGGACCCAAATCAGTGGGATAGTTGTCTGGGTCTGTGGATGCCCCTATGAATCAGTGTGTGTCTAACAGTTGTCCCTCACCATTTGAAGGTAACTCTGGTTACCCCAACCTGTCATGGCTTCTGACCCCAGTGAGGAATCCCAGGACAAGGGAAGAGGAACACTACAATGAGGCCCATGGGCGAACTAGGAGGATTATAGAGCGGACCTTCGGCCTCCTGAAGGCCAGGTTCCGGTGCCTACATCTGACAGGTGGTTCCCTATTCTACTCACAACAGAAGGTGTGCCAGATCATTGTGGCCTGCTGTATGCTTCACAACTTGGCTTTGTGACGACAGGTTCCTTTTCTGCAGGAGGATGGTCCAGATGGAGGTGTTGTGGCAGCTGTGGAGCCAGTGGACAGTGAAGACGAGGAAACAGAAGAAGAGGACATTGACAACAGGAACATGGTGATCCTGCACACTTCCAGTGAGACACAGGTAAGAAGACAAACCTGCCTGCTACATTTAATTAAAATCTAGTACCTCTCTACTGTCTGTCATTTTCACCCAGTGTATGGTCACTGAGTTGTCACTTTCCCCTACGATTTCACAGATGTGGGTCCCACTGTGTGACATCTGCTTTGTTTCCTCATGGACTAGAGCTGTGTGACATAGGTATGTTGACATTACATTTGAAAGAGCATTTTGGCACTGTAATTGCTAATACACTATTTCGAAATCACAGACAGACTCCAGATTGTTTTTGTGCTTGAAGGGAGTTTATTTAAGTTCTCAATATTGGAGGGGGTTGTAAAATGGTGAGGGGTGATGGTGGAGGAATGTCCATGGCAGAGTCCAGTCTATTAGTCTCACAGGTGCATTGTCCAAAAGGGCACAGGAAGTGGAGCTGGGGCAGTTTAAGGATGTACAGAGTGACAAGGTGGGACAAATGGATGACAATCAGGATGGTCTCATTTCTTGGCGGGGGTCTTGGCATCGTTCTTTGTCCTGGATCTCAGGGACCATTTGCTGGGTGGTTCTCCCTCTGCAGGGGGTGGGGTGCTGTTGTGGTGGTCCTGTGGCGGTGCCTCCTGTCCACTAGCGCCGGCGGAGGTGGTGGGCAGTTCATCGTCCAGGCTTTTGTCAGGGGCCCCTTGTTGTGCCACAGTGTCCCTCCTGGTGTTGACGAGTTCCTTCAGCACCCCTACAATGGTGCCCAGGGTGGAATTGATGGATTTGAGTCCCTCCCTGAATCCCAAATACTGTTCCTCCTGCAGCCGCTGGGTCTCCTGAAACTTGGCCAGTACCGTTGCCATCATCTCCTGGGAATGGTGGTAGGCTCCCATGATGTTGGAGAGGACCTCGTGGAGAGTGGGTTCCCTGGTCCTGTCCTCCCCCTGTCGCACAGCAGCCCTCCCAGTTCCCCTGTGTTCCTGGGACTCTGTCCCCTGAACTGTGTTTTCCAACGTGTTGTCCAGAGTGTTGTCTGCCCTGCTGAAACACATGCAGTGCTACATCGTTTTCCCTCAGGTGGACGATTTGCCTACAGTGAAAGATGATTTCTATGCCCTGGGACATATCCCCAACATCATAGGTGCCATTGATGGGACACATGTGGCCTTGGTCCCCACCGCAGGACTGAACAGGTGTTCAGAAACTGGAAGAGTTACCATTCCATGAATGTGCAGATGGTGTGTTTGGCAGACCAGTACATCTCCCATGTTAATGCAAAATTCCCTGGCTCAGTGCATGACGCTTACATCCTGCGGAATAGCAGCATCCCTTATGTGATGGGGCAAGTACAGAGGCACCAGGTGTGGCTATTAGGTGAGCACCTGGACCCAAATCAGTGGGATAGTTGTCTGGGTCTGTGGATGCCCCTATGAATCAGTGTGTGTCTAACAGTTGTCTCTCACCATTTGAAGGTGACTCTGGTTACCCCAACCTGTCATGGCTACTGACCCCAGTGAGGAATCCCAGGACAAGGGAAGAGGAACACTACAATGAGGCCCATGGGCGAACTAGGAGGATTATAGAGCGGACCTTCGGCCTCCTGAAGGCCAGGTTCCGGTGCCTACATCTGACAGGTGGTTCCCTATTCTACTAACAACAGAAGGTGTGCCAGATCATTGTGGCCTGCTGTATGCTTCACAACTTGGCTTTGTGACGACAGGTTCCTTTTCTGCAGGAGGATGGTCCAGATGGAGGTGTTGTGGCAGCTGTGGAGCCAGTGGACAGTGAAGACGAGGAAACAGAAGAAGAGGACATTGACAACAGGAACATGGTGATCCTGCAACACTTCCAGTGAGACTCAGGTAAGAAGACAAACCTGCCTGCTACATCTAATTAAAATCTAGTACCTCTCTACTGTCTGTCATTTTCACCCAGTGTATGGTCACTGAGTTGTCACTTTCCCCTACGATTTCACAGATGTGGGTCCCACTGTGTGACATCTGCTTTGTTTCCTCATGGACTAGAGCTGTGTGACATAGTATGTTGACATTACATTTGAAAGAGCATTTTGGCACTGTAATTGCTAATACACTATTTCGAAATCACAGACAGACTCCAGATTGTTTTTGTGCTTGAAGGGAGTTTATTTAAGTTCTCAATATTGGAGGGGGTTGTAAAATGGTGAGGGGTGATGGTGGAGGAATGTCCATGGCAGAGTCCAGTCTATTAGTCTCACAGGTGCATTGTCCAAAGGGGCATAGGAAGTGGAGCTGGGGCAGTTTGAGGATGGACAGGGTGACAAGGTGGGACAAAAGGATGACATTCAGGACGACAACCGGCTGTAGGTACTAAACATCAATAATCAGCAGCTTGCGCAGCCGTGTGCGGGATAATGGAAGACAGAGTTTTCCATCCTCACAGTACCTACACTCAGACCTTATGGGACTGCACAGCCCCGTTGGCGAGCTTAACGCTCTTCTTCTAGCGCTCGAACATACTGAGCCAGGAACACAGACTTTGATCGTCTGTGATTCATATTACTGCGTCCAGTCATACAATGAATATCTCAATCATTGGAAATTGAACGGGTTTAGAGATTCTAAAGGGAACACCATTAAACACAAAATGTTGTGGGGAAGGGTGGCTGATCTTAGGGATAAGCTACCATGTGTCCATGTAGTTCATACATTAGGACACCAATGTGTAGGAATACACGTTGCCGGCAATACATTGGCTGATGAAGCAGCCAAAGCATCAGTAGCTACGGCTTCTGTGGCTGCAGTGACTCGTTCTCGGATGAGGTTGGATAATGAAATACTGATTGCCGTTAAAGCTTTGGCTGCAGGCAAGACCCTTCCGAAAGGATACCCTACGAACTATACTTACCATATCAGTGCACAGAATGTTGCTTATGCAACGATTCCTGGAGTTAGTGATCGAGCAATTCCCAATGAAGACCAAAGATTAGAGCTGATTACAGCCGCACACAAGGGTGTCGCTTCTGCACATGCTGGTATACAGGCCACTATAACAATTCTACAACAGCAATACTGGTGGCCTGGTCTATGCAGACGGACTAAACAGTATGTCCTTTGATGTGACATTTGTCAGCAGATTAAGGGCTTGATTAAGGGCTTGAATATCAAACGCCCTCCGCAGACATCCCTCTTACTGTCAGACAAGCCACTCCAATGTGTGTACCTGGACCATTGTGGTCCCTTACAGCCTGATGGTGCATACAAATACATTTTAGTGGCTCTGGATTCCTGCTCTAGATTCCTGTGGGTATGGCCGTTGTGCCGATCCGTCAGTATAAATGATAATATTATAACTGTCTAGTGGCAAGATATGTAGAGGAGCCGGGTACTCCTGTTCATACTGGAGAAATTCTGGTGTCTGAAGCCTGGGGTCAAACACATAATCAACATCAGTGGCGGTCAGAGATGTTGCCTGTCCTGTCTGGGCCAGTGGGGCTGATGCTGGTGGTCCTGTCTGGGCCAGCGGGGCTGCTGGCGGTCACCTCCTGAGAAGCGGGGCTGCTGCTGGCAGTCCTGTCTGGGCCAGCGGGACTGCTGGCGGTCGCTTCCTGGGAAGCGGGGCTGCTGCTGACGGTCCTGTCTGGGCCAGCGAGGCTGCTGGCGGTCGCCTCCTGGGCAGCGGGGCTGATGCTGGCGGTCCTGTCTGGGCCAGCAGGGCTGATGCTGGCGGTCCTGTCTGGGCCAGTGGGGCTGATGCTGGCGGTTGCCTCCTGGGCAGCGGGATGATGCTGGTGGTCACCTCCTGGGCAGCGGGGCTGATGCTGGCGGTCCTGTCTGGTTCAGTGGGGCTGATGCTGGCGGTCACCTCCTGGGTAGCGGGCTGATGCTGGCGGTCCTGTCTGGGCCAGCGGGGCTGATGCTGGTGGTCCTGTCTGGGCCAGCGGGGCTGATTCTGGAAGTCGCCTCCTGGGAAGCAGGGGTGATGGCTGTCTTCTCCGCCGTACTGATCTTCCCAGACTTGCCAGGTTTCTTGTGCCCCTTCCCCACCTTGGCAGATGTCGCTGCTGACTCCACACTCCCACGTGTACCCCTGGGAGCGGCTTTGTTGGCTGTTGTCTTCCCCCTCTCCCGCCGGGCACTGGCCAACTTTTGATGCTTGACAGGTGGGGGACTGTCCATGCTGTGGCTCCTTGCCACACTGGCTGCCCTGCTGCCTGGTGCACTCCAGAATCCGGTAACTACTGGCACCACTGGTTCCGCCGATGTTGTGGCTGAGGTGCTAGGTTGGGACCTAGAGAGTCGGGCCCTAGGAGACTGACGGGGTGGGGGAGGTGAGGGAAGGAAGTCAAGGGGGGACAGGAAAAGTTTCTTAGTAACACTGGGACGGGTAGATGGAGGGGGTTTGGGAGTGGAGGAAGAGGTTGTGGTTGTAGGAGGTGTACATTTGGTAACTTTGGGTGAAAGTGCATGTGCTGGCATTTGTGTACCTTGGGAGGTGGCGTCACAGACACACTGGGAGAGGACACAGGGGATGTGTGAATGGTAGTGGGGGTGTTGACTGCACGTGAGAGGGGTGTGGTGGTGGGTGTCCTGGTGATGGAAGTAGTGGCTGTAGATGCAGTGCATGCAGGTGTGAGTGGAGACAAAACTGGGAGGGAGGAGGGAGATGAGGAGGAGGGGGACACAGTGGAGGCAGTGGATGTTGCTATGTCTGCATGTGTGTGATGCTTGCGTGAGTGCCTGTGGGATGTGTGGTGCTTATGTTTGCCTGAGCTTCCTTTGTGTGTTGGGGTGTGTGCATGCTGGTCTGATCATGTGCTTGTGGTAGGCTGAGGTAAAGGGGATTGGGTCTGGGTGGAGGAAGTTGTAGGGGGGAGGCTAGAGACAAGGACAATGGCTGCCATCAGTGTTGAGGTCAGAGTCTGAAAAGCTTGCTGAAGGGCTGCCTGACCAGAATGAATGCCCTCCAGGAATGCATTGGTTTGTTGCAACTGCCTGTCTACACCCTGGATGGCATTCAAAATGGTAGACTGCCCAACAGTGAGGGACCTGAGGAGGTCAATGGCCTCCTCACTGAGGGCAGCAGGGGTGACTGGGGCAGGGCCTGAGGTGCCTGGGGCGAAGGAGATGCCCACCCTCCTGGGTGAGCGGGCACGGGGCAAAGGCTGAGAGGCTGCTGGGAGGGCGGTGCTGGAGGGGGTGGTGGTGGCTGTACCTGTAGATGCGGGGGGCACAGATGGGGCCACCACCACAAGGGAGCTCCCATCAGAGGACGAGTCCGTATCACTGGTGTCAACTCCTGTCCCCGCCGTTGAGCCTCCCTCACCCTTCGTCCCACTGGTGAAATCAGACTCCGTAGTGTCGCCCTCCAGGGCCATGTGGGATGCAGCTCCCTCCTGCTCCAGTGCCACTCTCCTCCGCCTGATGATGCTAAAGCACACTTGTACAGGGAGACCACAAAAAGGGGGGGGAAGACAGAAGAAAGACATGTTCAGTGCATGCATTACCACTACTGTTGGTGGACATGACAGACACAGAAGCCCTCTGCACTACACCGTGCACTTGGGGTCCACTATTCAATCCCTGGGACATGACCTACAAAGCTATGGCCGATATCTGCACACATGGATGTCACAGGAGCCTGACTAGGTGTAGTTGGCACTGTACCCAGGTGGGGTGGGGTGGCACAGGGTCTGCCTGAAAAAGGGAACTGAACTAGCACACTTCCCCTGGCCTAGGGAAACCCACAGCCCACCTCCCCCACACAGACACCTCCACTGTGTGCTGCATCAGCAGAATGAGTGTGTACTCACCCCCTTGTTGCTGCTGTGATGCCCTCAAGCGCCCATCCAACTCCGGGTACGCCACCGCCAGGATCCTGAAAATCAGGGGGGTCATGGTGCGACGAGCACCCCTCCCACGTTGGGAGGCTATCCCCAGCTGGGCCTCCGCCGTATTCTTGCTCCAGCTGCGAATGTCCTCCCACCTCTTCCGGCAGTGGGTGCTCCGTCTGTGATAGACCCCCAGGGTCCGGTTGTCCTTGGAGATGGCACTCCAAATATCCTTCTTCTGGTGGGCGCTGACCTACATGAATTGTACAGGGGAAAAAGAGAAGTTATTACCAACTACACCGTCGCAGTCATTGGCCCGCATCCCTATCCTTGCCATGTGGCACATGCACTCACCATCATTTCATGCACGCCTCATTCTCCCCCCCTATCTTTCATCCACACCACTCCACACAGGTATTGCCCATACAGCATGGTCACAGTGTACTTACCTGTCTGGAGGACTGTAGAGTAGCATGTACTGGGGGAGGACCCCATCCACGTGTTTCTCCAACTCCTCCATGCTAAATGCAGGGGCCCTTTCCCCAGACGCACAAGCCATTGTCTCTTCCAGACTGAGGTCACAGCAGCACTTGCAGTGTAGGTCCTCTCCTGCCGAAGATCAGGTATCGATTGATTTAACTGATAGAAAATTGCGGTCACGTCCGCGGCGGTGCGTACCGTCACCGTCGGCGTACATCGTCATTGGCTCCTGGGACCTATAGGGTCCAATGTTAACCAATGCAGCATTGCGCTGCGGTCTCCAACCGCCTACCGAGATGGTGTACAACGCCAGCGCAGTTACCTCACATCCAATTGTCCCACTTTACAGGTCAGGCAGCCGCCATTTCAGGGTCCCACATGGCTTTATTTTTAACTGCGTCACACATACCTAGGCCTTGCCTCAACACTCAAACAGGCAAAATTTGGGTTATGAATGGTTTTCAGAGTGAGCTGTGTTTACGTACCTCTGAGTTGGTTGACCCTGTGCTCGCTGTACTCCTCCATAGGCACCGTCCGCTGGGGCATGTGAGGAGATGGCGGCATCCTCCGGTGTACAGACCGATGGTGGACCTATCGACAATGGAGGAAAGACATGTGATCATCACATACAGGCTTGATCGTGCAACAATCCAGGAACTGTGTGCCCAGTTGGAGCCAGACCTGATGTCAGCTATCCGCCATCCCACAGGAATCCCCCCTCAAGTGCAGGTGCTGTCAGTACTCCATTTCCTAGCAAGTGGGTCTTTTCAAACAACAGTGGTCAAAGCATCATGAATGTCCCAACCCATGTTTTCCAACGTGTTGTCCAGAGTGTTGTCTGCCCTGCTGGAACACATGCAGTGCTACATCGTTTTCCCTCAGGTGGAGGAATTGTCTACAGTGAAAGGTGACTTCTATGCCATGGGACGTATACCCAACATCATAGGTGCCATCAATGGGACACATGTGGCCTTGGCCCCCCCGCAGGAGTGAACAGGTGTACAGAAACCAGAAGAGTTACCATTCGATGAATGTGCAGATGGTGTGTTTGGCAGACCAGTACATCTCCCATGTTAATGCCAAATTCCCTGGCTCAGTGCATGCCTCTTACATCCTGTGGAATAGCAGCATCCCTTATGTGATGGGGAACTCCAGAGGCACCGTGTGTGGCTATTAGGTGAGAACATGGACACTATACAGTGTGGATAGTTGTCTGGGTCTGGGGTTGTCCCTAAGGGTTTGTGTGTGTCTAACATTTGTCCCTCGCCATTTGCAGGTGACTCTGGCTACCCCAATCTGTCATGGCTACTGACCCCAGTGAGGAATCCCAGGACAAGGGCAGAGGAATGCTACAATGAGGCATATGGGCGAACTAGGAGGATTATAGAGCGGTCCTTCGGCCTCCTGAAGGCCAGCTACCGGTGCCTACATATGACAGGTGGTTCCCTATTCTACTCACCAAAGAAGGTATGCCAGATCATCGTGGCCTGCTGTATGCTTCACAACTTAGCTTTGCAACAACAGGTGCCTTTTCTGCAGGAGGATGGTCCAGATGGAGGTGTTGTGGCAGCTGTGGAGCCTGTGGACAGCGAAGACGAGGAAGCAGAAGAAGAGGTCTTCGACAACAGGAACTCTGTGATCCTGCAATACTTCCAGTGAGACACAGGTAAGAAGACAAACCTGCCTACTAAATGTACTTTAACACTACTACCTCTCTACTGTCTGTCCTTTTCACCCAGTGTATGGTCACTGAGTTGTCACTTTCTCTTACGATTTCACAGATGTGGGTCCCACTGTGTGACATCTGCTTTGTTTCCTCATGGACTAGAGCTGTGTGACATAGGTATGTTGACATTACATTTGAAAGAGCATTTTGGCACTGTAATTGCTAATACACTATTTCGAAATCACAGACAGACTCCAGATTGTTTTTGTGCTTGAAGGGAGTTTATTTAAGTTCTCAATACTGGAGGGGGTTGTAAAATGGTGAGGGGTGATGGTGGAGGAATGTCCATGGCAGAGTCCAGTCTATTAGTCTCACAGGTGCATTGTCCAAAAGGGCACAGGAAGTGGAGCTGGGGCAGTTTAAGGATGTACAGGATGACAAGGTGGGACAAATGGATGACAATCAGGGTGGTCTCATTTCTTGGCGGGGGTCTTGGCATCGTTCTTTGTCCTGGATCTCAGGGACCGTTTGCTGGGTGGTTCTCCCTCTGCAGGGGGTGGGGTGCTGTTGTGGTGGTCCTGTGGCGGTGCCTCCTGTCCACTAGCGCCGGCGGAGGTGGTGGGCAGTTCATCGTCCAGGCTTTTGTCAGGGGCCCCTTGTTGTGCCACAGTGTCCCTCCTGGTGTTGACGAGTTCCTTCAGCACCCCTACAATGGTGCCCAGGGTGGAATTGATGGATTTGAGTCCCTCCCTGAATCCCAAATACTGTTCCTCCTGCAGCCGCTGGGTCTCCTGAAACTTGGCCAGTGCGTTGCCATCATCTCCTGGGAATGGTGGTAGGCTCCCATGATGTTGGAGAGGACCTCGTGGAGAGTGGGTTCCCTGGTCCTGTCCTCCCCCTGTCGCACAGCAGCCCTCCCAGTTCCCCTGTGTTCCTGGGACTCTGTCCCCTGAACTGTGTGCCCACTGCCACTGCCCCCAGGTCCTTGTTGTTGTTGGGGTGGTGGGTTAGCCTGGGTTCCCTGTAGTGGTGGACACACTGCTGATTGATGTGTCCTGGGGACAGCGGTATGGGCCCGCTGGGTGGGTGCTGTGCTGTTGTTTCCAGAGAGGGGAAGCTCCGTAGTGGTCTGTGCCAGTGTGAGGGGAACCGAATGTCCTGAGGTCTCAGATGGGCCGGGCTGGTCGTCTAGATCCAGTTGGACAGAGCTTCTGTCATCATTGTGGGCCTCTTTTGTGGGTGGAGTGGACATGTCTGGACCCTCCTGTCCGGTAACGTTGGGTAGGGGTCCTGCAGGGGTGTAAAAGCATGATTATTGCATCTGTGTGTGCCATGGTGGGCAATGGGTGGGTGACTGTGTACCCCAGTGCTTGCATTCCTGTGTAGGACTTTGTGTGATGATGGGTTATGGGGGTGTATGGGTATGTGCAGTGGCCATGCTTTGGTGATGGGTGTCCATGCTTTGGTAGTGCAGGCAGGGCTTGGTGTTCGGATGGGTGGTTTGTGATATTGGGACATGTGTGAGGAGTAGGAGTGATGGGGGTGAGAGCGAGGGTGGGGGTATGTGATGGCATGCAGGTAGGGTGGGGAATATAGTAGTAAAGATTTGCCTTACCAGAGTCCATTACTCCAGCTACTCCTGTGAGGCCCTCAGGATGCAGAATAGCCAGGACCTGCTCCTCCCATGTTGTTAGTTGTGGGGGAGTAGGTGGGGGTCTGCCGCCAGTCCTCTGTACCGCGATGTGGTGTCTTGAGACCACGGAACATACCTTCCCCCATAAGTCGTTCCACCTCTTCCTGATGTCATCCCTATTTCTTGGGTGCTGTCCCACAGCGTTGACCCTGTCTACTATTCTTCGCCATAGCTCCATCTTCCTAGCTATGGAGGTGTGCTGCACCTGTGATCCAAATAGCTGTGGCTCTACCCGGATGATTTCCTCCACCATGACCCTGAGCTCCTCCTCAGAGAACCTGGGGTGTCTTTGCCGTGCCATGCGGTAGTGTGGGTGATGTGTGGGGTGGTGTGTGTTGTGATGTGTGGCGTGATATTTAGTGGTGTGTTGTGTGAGGTGAGTGGATGTTATGTGCGTGATGGTGTTGAGTGCCTCTGGATACTCGTTTGTAGATGGTGGTGTCTCTCTGTGGCCTTCAGTCGCAATTGTTGTCTTAGGGGTTTGTGGGTGATGTGGGTGTGTGTTTTATATTGTATTGGGTGTGTGGGAGTGGTGTGTGTATGTGTATCAGGTGTGTGTATTTCGAATTGTCCAATGTGGATGTGTTTTGTAAGTGTGTGTGTATTTTGAGCGCGGCGGTGTGTACCGCCAATGGAATACTGCAGTTGAAAGACCGCCACGTGGATTCATGGGTCGTGATAGTGTGGGTGTATTCCTGTTGGGGTGACGGTGGAGGATTTCTTATCTCCAGTTTATCACAGACCTTTGGTGTGGAGGACTTGTGTGGGTGTCTGGATTTTGGCAGATTCCAGCCTTTGGGTCATAATGACCGTGGCGGAATTCCGCGGCCGCGGCAGTGTGTTGGCGGTCTTCTGCACAGCGGTAAGCGGCTTTTACCGCCAATGTTGTAATGACCCCCATAGTCAATCAGGATTAGATTATGATTTTATTTCCATTAATTTTGTAGATAATTTGTTGGTGGATAATCTTATTGATTTTGAATTACGCACTTGTCACCGGAGAAAGCTTAGAAGGGTCGGTATTAGACTCCAACTACATCCACCTTTGGGCAGTCTATGAATTTTTCCAATTCTATGTGACGGCCCAGCAGGTGGGGTCTACGAATTTGGTAGCAGTTGTGCTTCAACCATGTTAGGCAATCCTCTTCATTCACCATTAGAAGTGAAATGACTACCCACTGTTCCCTCATTCATGACTACTATTGCAGTTTCTGGGGCTAGCTTTGAAGAGGGGACCAATAATTCTGAGGATGTTCCTAGGGTTCAGATTTCCCGGTCGGAACTCTCAATTATATCCTGGAATCTGGCGGGATGGGTAAGAAGTTGGGAGACCCCGAGTGGGTTAGTTTTATTAACAAGCAGGATATATGCCTATTTCAAGAAACTTGGCCGAAGACCCGATATTCATGGACGAGTTTGTGACATACTTTTCAGTGGCCTAACCAGCATTGGGGTGTTTTGGTCATGCCAAGGGGGGACTTATGATCCTGCTAAATAAGTCTTTACAGTGCGATCGTTCAGTTTTACACATGAACTCCCCCAATTTACTGGGCGCCCAACGTTCATTTAACCTAGATTTTAAAATGATTATAATTCATGTGTATGCCAGGTCTGTTTCTCAGGGATCAGAGTCTCAGACACTTGTTCAGTTATCCAGATATATGGACACCCTGCACTTGTTAACTAAACTAGTGGTTGCAGGGGACATAAATTGTATTTTTGAAACAGATTGTTCTAATAGTAATTTGACGGCTGAGGAGGACGAATTTTGGGGCATCCCTCAATTGAAGGAAAATGTCCAGTGCATTGGCTCTCTTGTTGTTTCTCAGTTGACTTCCCTTTGTTTTAGATTTGGACTAAGAGCATGTAATGGTCATATTAGCTCTGATTTGAACATTGCACCCTTTTTTAAACAAGGGTTGTTTTCTAGAGTTAGTGATTACTTCTTAGTGGATGTTGGGCTCTGGTCCCTCTTTATAGATATGAAGGTAGACCTTCGTCACGAGAGCGATCACAATCCTCTACTCCTTACCTTACGTAGTAATGTGTTAAGGAGATTGCAGAATATCCGGATCTCTGAGGTCCCCAAACCTCTTTTGAACCATAGACATACTCGTGTCAGTTGGCCAAAAGTAATGTCTAACCCTTATTTGATTAAGAAAATGTATCTATCCTTCTCAGATATTATGTCTGGTTATGAGGAGTATGAGGTTAGTGACATTCCAATTTTGAGCATTCACGAAGAAATGGTAAGGAACTTGCAGGATATTTTCTGTAGGAAGACTACTATTAGGCAATCCTCTGACAATTTTAAAGTCAGGGAATGGTTCAATAAGGACTGCTCTAATGCTAAATTAGCCCTACAATTAGCCATCATGACTCATTCACTGGAGGCGATTAGAGTTTCTAGACTTATGTATAATAAAACCCTGCAATTGGCAAAGAAAAGTTGGGAAGATACTACCTGGCAGAAATTGCTGGATGCAACCAAACTCCAAGACAATAGGGCCTTTTGGAAGCTATTGGCCAATAGACACAGAGGGGGTAACAGCACCATCTGTACGCATATTCAACATGAAAGATGGGTGGAACACTTTTCTCAGCTTTATGCTTTACCTACGACACAGGATTCCTTGTCTTCGTTCCAGGCTGAATTGCGTCATGAGATTGCTGATCAAAGAATGCCTATTGATAGTTCCATAGATTGTATTGTTTTCTCAAGAATTAAAACTATAGTTGCTATTAACTCCTTAAAATCGGCCAAGGCTCCAGGCCCTTATAAGATACCGGGGGGTCTTTTTAAATCTGAGCCAGTTATTTGGTCCTGGTATATAAATACGTTATCAAATGCCATAGCTGCAGGAGGCCCTATTCCCAAACCTGGAAAGGGGCTGAAATAATTCCTATTCACAAAAAGGGTGATGTGGGTTCCCCTGCTAATTATAGACCAATCAGCCTCATTGACAATCTTCCAAAACTTTTTGCCAAGCAGCTTCTGGATAGGCTTTTGGATTGGGTCTATGCTCATCAGGTACTGTCTCCACTTCAAGTGGGTTTTTGTCCAAAAATTAGCACAGTGGATCAGGTTTTTAGGCTGACCCTCCTATATTGGAAATTTGTAGTCTTGGCAAAGCAAAACATATATGTTGCTTTTGTGGACCTTCCGTCTGCTTTTGATTTGGTCCCCAGAGAAAAGTTATGGGATGTTCTGCATAGAATAGGTATTCCTGTTAATATAGTACATTTATTACAATGGTTGCACGAGAATACATATGCCCAGGTGAGATGGGGTAGCCAGGGAGAGCTAACCGATCATATAGCCATCCGGTGGGGGGTTCGCCAGGGATGTGCCCTTGCACCACCCTTTTTACTTTGTTTATTAATGAGGTGGTGCACGCTGTGTCTTCTTGTCAAAATGATGCTCCCTCGCTGAATGTGCAAAAATTCCCTATTCTATTATTTGCAGATGATTCTCTTTTGATTTCCAAAACCTCCAGGGATCTTCAGATCCTGGTTGATAGGTTTAATCCTTTTTGTGCGGATCATGGCCCGGAACTTAATGCCAGTAAAACTAATTTAATGATATTAAGCACGGGTTCTGCTAGGAGATGTACTATTACCTTAGATGGGGCTCCCTTAAGTAAGGTACGTTCTATAGATTACCTGGGAGTAAGAATTGCACACAACATGCAGTGGGAGGATCAGACTGGTAAGAGTGCTTCACTTCTTCAGCATAGGTCAGGTCCCATTCTGCGCTTCTATAATACCATCACTGTGAAAGCTGTTTCTCCTGCTATTAATATTTATTTGGAAAAGGCACAGGTTGCAGCAACTTATGGCACAGAGGTGTGGGGTCCTTCTAATACCAACAAATTGTCAGTGGGTGAAAATAATTTCGCAAGAGCTCTTCTTGCATGCCCTACCAGCACAACATTGATCCCGTTTTTTTATGGACCTTGGGTTTCATCACATCTCTGATGTGATAGCTTTAAGACCCTTAATCTTCTAGGTACGAATTTGGACCACTTCTGGGCTTACTGTTTATAGGGACTCCCTTCAAGATATTTTAGATAGACCTAATGCAGCTTCTATTCCTTGGCTCAAGCATGTTTCTAAGTGGTTTTACAGCTTGGGACTTGGGAATTTTTGGGAGAATCCTCACAATTTGGGGAGGGCCCAGAAACAACTCTTGAAATCTGTTTACTGGTCCTATATCAGGAATAACTATCTCTTACGTACATCTCATGGTCGATTGACAACAACATTTCTTGATTTTAAATGGCATCCCCAGTTTGAATCTTACTTGGACTTAATCCCTGATTTACTAGGTAAGAGCCTTTATGCTAGTTTTAGATTTGGGTGTCTACCGTTAAAGTCCCTTACCGGTCGTTGGCGATTATCATTAACATTTGATTTATGTCCAGCTGTAATTGTGTATCTGAATCTGTGGCACATTTTATGTTTTTTTGTCCAGCTTATGCCTCCGCTCGGCTAAAATGTATACGTCCAGTTTGTAGGAAAATGGGCAATGTAATGTTGCCATTAGGATATTGAGGAGTGACACTTCTCCTGTCTTAATTTGCGTGGTTAGCAAGTTCCTTGCGCCGCATGGTATATACACTGTTGTTCTTAAATTTTTATATTTACTTATTTATTATGTGTATACATTTTGGATCGTTGTGATTTTATGCTTTGATGGTTATTTATGACCGAATAAAGCTTGTGTAATACAATATACTAAATGAAAAGCCTTCACACCATTATTTGTCTAATTTCTATTAATTTATTTCTTGCAAAATTACTATTTAAATTATTTCTTTATTCATTTATGTGAGAGCTTTTTATTTTATGGCATAATGCAGAACATAAAAGAAATATTCAAGTCAGGGCAATCTAAAGAGGCTCAGTACGTACTCTAATATATTTCTATCAACTTATTTGTTTTTTATCTATTAATTACAACGTCCACAGACACCTTAAGGGGTATCATGGCACTGACACACTATAACCTAAAGAATGCTGTTCCAAGCTCTCCAAACCACAGGTAAACAAAACAGATATTATTTGAAAAGAACAATTAGCTTTCATAGCAACAAAGCCAAAGACGAAGAGAGTTCAAAAGTTTCGGCCCTGGTTGATAGATCACATGCCCTCTGACCTGCACTTTTGTTATTTTAGTCACTTAAAATAGTAATTGTTGCTATGTCTGGAATTCAGCTGGGGATAGTATTTTATGAATCTCTCGTTGAGGGAAAAGTCGATTGGAGGCTTCTTTTTTAGCTGCTTTTATCCAAGTTCTTTTTATCACTGGAAGCTAGTGGAACCACTTTCCAGCTTCATTAATTCATTAAGATGGTCACATTTTCATAACCTGCTCTGGCCGCAGTGTTTTACATGTATTGCAGCTAGTCCAGTGCTTTGGCTGGAAGGCCTAGGCAGAGAGAATCGTAATAGTCTGGATACTGAAGGATGCAGAGAGTGAGTGCTTGTTTGCAAATGAACTTTGGAAGAATTGGCAGAATTGTTTTAAGGAAAACAAAATGTGAAAACAACTGCTGCAGATGTTGTTTAATTGTTGATAGTTCTAGAGTATCATGTACATACCCAGTGATTTCAAGTTGTTCACTGAACACTGAGGAGAGCAAAGTGAAGCCAAGTAAATTGAGTCTTGTCTTCTCCTAGGGTTGTTCCTTACTAATAATATCTCATTTTAAGAAATTCCGATACATCCAGACTTGGATATCTACTAAGTATGTGCTTAGATTTTGCACATGCAACCGTTCCTTTTCCAGTACATTAGCTTGTCATCAGGATACATCGCTCACCATGATATCAACTCACTGATGTAAAGGGCCTTGTAAATATTAAAAATCAGAGGTGAAAATAGTGATCCCTGTGGCACTCAATGGTTGACCTTGCTAAGTTAAATTGGAACCACTGCATGGCCTCTGCATGTAAATAATGAGAAGTGAAGCAGGGATCAAAGAACCATAAATTGCTACAAGAGTCTTTAGATCAGAGTCTTATGATCCACCATATTTAAGGAGGTAAGTAGATCCAGAAGGATGAGAATTGCTGAGCCTACATCAACAGTGACTTTACAAAGCTCATCAGTCACTAGAATCTATATAGACTCAGTTCCCTGTCTTGGAGGAAAACTCATTTGAGCCGACAATGTGCACCGGCACATTCAAGAAAAGAGAGCAAACACTAGGTGTTCGACCACGGTTTTTCCAGTAGTTTCCAGTAGCGGCTCGAGGGGTGCTGAAGGGGCGGGCAGCGCGCGAACGGGGGAATAAGCATAAACATTTATTATATTTTATTTAACAAAAAAAATTAAATGCTTACCTTTCCGCCACCGCGCCTCTGTCCCTCATTGCTGCTGCAGACATAAGCTCCCAGCCTGCCCTGTGGCCAAACCTTACGCTGCTCAGAGCAGCATCAGGATTGGCTGGGAGCGCTCCCAGGCAGACTGGGAGCCTGTGCAGGCTCTCTCAAGCCTGGCAACTGTGTTGATGGGCTTGAGAGGGCCTACTGCGCATGTGTGTAGCATTTATACCTGGAATGTATGTTTGGCCGGCCCGAGGCTCTTTACCCCTGTGGCCCTGCCCCCTTCACCAAAAAACAATCATAAACAAAGTTTATGATCGTTTTCTGGTGAAGGTTTTGCAGCTGTCATTGCTGGCGGGGGGGTTGACGCTCCTCTGCCCAAATGTAGTGCCGCCACTGGTAGTTTCCTGAAATAAGTATTCCACCACCTAGCAGTATAAATTATCCTTTATTGTAACATGGTGATAGTCCTTGGTTTACATTTATCAGAGACACGTCTGGTGGCAAAGGACATATTGAACATTTCTGTAGGCACAAGGAGATGTCATGTGGGCAGCCAGACTTCCACATGGACAGTTAGTTAATTGGGTCCTGAGCTGGAGCTCCAGAGCCTTGTTGTAGCGTCTGGCTGCAGCTAGAATCTTCAGAATGTTGGTGGTAATTGATGACAGATTCATACAGCAGCTGCGTAAGCAAGATTTGGGCTACAATAGACCCTTGAGGTACACCGGAAAGGACCTTTGCTAGCTGCGCGCTTCAATTTAGATACAAGCAGAACCAATTGAGTGCTTGTCTTTCTGACACCAGGACCTTCGTAAGTGTTTGATTGAGGAAACTATGAGTTACTATTGCAAAAAGAAGCAGGCAAGTTAAGAATGGGGAATCAACTATCAACAATAAGAGCTGTATGTCAAAATGTCTAACAGAAATATTCACCGGAAAAAAATATAGATCACAAATATGACCTGGGACTGTATTGTCAAGATACAAATACATAGTGGAGTAGAGGTTTAATACCATCAGACTTCCATTACTGGTATTGGCTTCTCTCTGGTGCTTTCTGGTGTCTCTTCTTTATTGCTGTGTTTGGATGTACACCAGCTGGCTTTCTATGCAGAGGAAAGAGCTGCGGGGCAAATGGATTCTATATTGTACCACATTTACAAGAAGAGGTACTTTCTAAATGTGTAGACACCTTTTTCCTTAGAATGTTGTTTTTCTGTGACAGAATACAAGTTGAGTAGGGCTATCTCTATGCCTGCTACAAATGATTTGGAAAGTGATTTTCAAGGCGCCCCTAATGTCCTTGTTCCTCAAGGTGTATATAATGGGATTAAGCATTGGTGTGGCCACAGTGTAAAGCAAGGACAAAGCTTTGTTTATATTCATGGAATGGCCAGTTGATGGTGCCACATATAGAGCAATTAAAGTCCCAAAATACATAGCAACTACAAGAAGGTGGGAGCTGCAGGTGGAGAAGGCTTTTTGTCTCCCTGTAGCTGAAGGGATTCTCATGATGGCTACAATAATATACATATAAGAGACAATAATTAACAGAAAAGGAATTGGTGTGACAGTGAATGATACAACAATGCAATACATCTCAGCTAAGTATATATCTGAGCAGGCAGATTTTAAAAGAGGCATATTATCACAAAAGAAGTGGTCAATCCAATTGCGAGCTGGAAATTGTAACTGGTAAATCAAAATGCTTGTAATCATTGCAATTAAGAATCCAGATGCCCAGGTACATTGGACGAGGATAACACAAACTCTTTGGCTCATGAGTGTACTGTAATGCAATGGGTAACAAATGGCCATATATCGACCATAAGCCATCAACGTCAAAAGAAAGCACTCAGTAATTGCTAGCGAGCCAAATATATTCAACTGTATGACACAACCAGCAAGAGAAAGTGTGATACTGCCAGATAAAAATCCGCCCAGCATGGTGTGCACGATATTTGTTGTGTACCAGATTTCCAGAAATGACAAATTGCCCAAGAAGAAGTACATGGGAGAGTGGAGGTTGTTGTTAGCAGACACCGTTACAAGTATTAAGATGTTCCCAACCACTGTTAATAAGTAAATCAATAGGAAAATGACGAACAGGAAAGGCTTCAGCTCAGGGAGAATCTGGAAACCAAGAAGGATAAATCCTGGAACATTAGTTGTATTTTCTAAACAAATGTACTCTGCTCTCTGCACCATCGAAGAAGAGACAATTGATCCATTACTGTTAATAATAACGGAAGTACATTTATCATCACAATAATATCAATGATTTATAACAGTATCATCAACTCAACTGACAAACACATATATTTATTTTAATCCTCTTTCACAGCTTCTGAAGGGAATTAATCTTTCTTTTGAATAAGAATAAATTGGTAGACTTTAGGATTAAGGGCAGTTTGCGATGGAAAATGGAACAAAGAAAATTGAATTACACTCACTCACTAAAGAAGATCAGAACAAAGTTTAAGTTTGATTAATAACCTTATAAAATGTAGGATATATTGCTCTTGTGATAAAATATTTGGTAGACCTATCAGACGTAGGAAAGCCATTCCCCAAACTTTTTGTCTTCAACTCCTACTTTGCTAATTCATTTTTGCTGGCTTTAGGAATGTGTATACTTTACCACTAGTATTCAGTGCTAAAAGGAATGCGCTCTCTCCCTAAAACATGGATATACTCATAAATCTCTACATCCCCACAGCCTGTACATTGAAGGTTACTAGTGCGCCAGCAGCACTTATTGTGCCACCCACTTAAGCAGCTCCTAAAAACATAGACCTGCCACTTGAGCCTCAATGCAGTTTTAAACTACCAAATGGGCTTAGCAATATAACCCTCTTTCCAAGCTTTAAACCCCCCTTTTATTGCATTTAAGTCACCCCAAAAGGTAGACTCTAGGAAGCCTATATGGCAGAATGCATTGTAATTAAAATATTGGGCATGTACTTTTAAGTTTTACACATCTTGTTAGTGAAAAGCTCATAAATTATTTTTTTTACAACTGCAAGACCTACCTCTCTCAAAAGGTAATATTGGGTTGCCTTATTTCATTTAATGAGTGCTAACTCTTAGTTAGGAAGAGGTGCACGTTTCATATTTGGTGTCTGAGAAATCCTCAGTTAAAATCCTCTTTAATGCTAAAGTCAAATATTACGTTAAGATTTGATTTTGAAAATGCCACTTTTAGAAAGCTGCTATTTTCCTGCCCAAAGTACTAAGTGCCTGCAGCCTGTTCCTGGGTCACAGGACTGGTTGTAATTGGCAGTACTTATTCCTCCAGGCAGCCACACAGTAGAGTGACTAGGTGCCCCTAGATGGGCCATCACTAACATAATGGTGAGACAAACACTCACTTGCAACTAAATAGGCTTTGTCTTGCCATCACAGAAAAGACTTGTCACCACTACATTGTTAATGCAGCCAGCCATGAGCCAGGGTAGGTGAGGCAAGAAACTTCAAGCACTTCAAAGGGAACTCTACATAAACTTCTCCTACTTAAAAGAAGGAACCAGGTATACAAATATGACCCTGAGACCCACTCTTTAGATCACTTTCTGGACCTGCGGAAGGACTCTCAGAGATCTGCCCTGCTACTTGGTTCCTGTTCACTGCTTGAACCCAGGACTACCAGTGTGACTCCAAGGGCTAGTTGATTATCCTCCTGCTCAGAGCAAACAATTCTCTAACCATCTTAAAACCGCACCTTGACCCTGTCTGAGTGAACCCCTCCATCCCTGGACACTTGGTGGTGGTGTTAAAGGCACCTGGATAACCAAATTCCCAAACTGGGGACTTAGAAACGTTTTGGGCAAAAACTGCGCTGTGAACTGAGAGGAGACTGGGACCAGTCTGCTCAGCATCCCTGGTCAGCCAGACTTTGCAGCTACTCCCACTAAGCTCTTTTCTGGAGCAGGAAATCCTGCTCAGCAGTCCTTCGCTAAAGGGGTATCCAGCTTCATGAAATTTTTGTTGGCTACAGCTTTGTTCCACTGTAGATTTTTGACTTCCTAAGGGCTAGATGTACAAAGCTTCTTGCTGTTCCAAATGATCCGATTCATAGAATCAGGCTATTTGGGACTTCAAAACGCTTATTGTCATGTGGAAACTGCCAATTGTGTTTGAGTAAGTTCGCAGTTTGGGTTTGAAAACACAAACAGAACTGCTATTTAGATGGAGCGTATTTAGCCGTTACTTTCCGTATAGGAAATCTGAATGGTATGTATCAATGTTTTGCAACTGACATGTGGTTACAAAACATTTGTACTTTACCACCAACTGAAAGTTGGTGTCAACCCACACATTGCGACTCCTTACCCTTTGAGGATGTTTAAAACAATATTTTTTTTAGCAGGCAGGGTTCCCACAAACCACTGCCTATTCTTAAAAAATAAAAATGAAACATTTAAAAGCAATCACAGACATATTGGTCTGCTGACCTTAGCAGGCCACCATCTATGTGGTGGCAGAAAATCATCGTGGGGTCACAAATTGAGGCCTGTCAATAATACTCTGAAGTAGACAATCTAGCCCTAAGTCTGAATGTGGAAATCTTTAATGGAACTTCGTCCAGTGGCTCCTCCGAAGACACTGCCTGCAGCCTTTGCCCTCTGAACTTCTACTTTCTCAGAGATTTTTCACAGAAATTTCTTCAAAGTTCAAAGGTAAGTGTTGACTGGGCCCAATCAATTTTTTGTGTCCGACTCTTACCACATTGTGGTCAGCCATATTCTTAGACTTTGAACCGATCTTTATCGACTAGATGTCAGCAGTTTGCGCTTTGATCTTTTAGGTGCTCTTTTTTGCCATAATCTTTAAAAAATCATAACTCCAATTCTACTTATTTGATTTTTGTCATTCTGGTGTCAAATTAATTAATAAATGTACTCTTTTTTTTCTTAAATGGCATGTAGGATTTTTCTTGTGTTGTCTTTTTACTGTTTGCCTGTTTGCTTTTATTACTGTGTGCCTCTAAGTTAAGCCCGACTGCTTTTGTGCCAATCTACCAGACGGTTAGCCACAGGTTAATATAGTGACTGTGTGGTTCACAGTGACAGGGATTGAGGCTGCTACTTGAGCGGGGTTAACACCCCAATCAACCAGCAACCTAATTTGTCACAAAATTGTTTGAATTTCATAAGATATTCACACTAATGTTTGTCGATCATTGCATGAACTTAAAGATAGAGAGAGAGAGAGATGAAGAATGGGAACAGCAGTACATATATTCAAACAATGTATAGAACCTAGGGAGTATGTGTTTTGTGTTAAGTGATGATAATTATCTAAGAGGGCTATAACATTAATAAAAATGTAGATAAGATTGCAAGACATTATGAACCATAACACAGCTGGGCATTTATGGCACCACATTGGTTCATTGCCATGCTATTCTGTGGAAAAGAAGATTGTAAGTAATCCAAGATTTCCACATTTTGAACTGTAAATGATAAGTTTGGCATGCTTATGTATTATAAATATTCCGTATGTTATCATATTAAGTAAAATGGTCCAATTGTTCCTGAAGTACAGTTTCAAAATGCACAGGCAATACAATAATATCCATCAATACAAATGGTAAAATTTTAGAAACTGTAACATTCCTTCTGAATTTGAATCATTTTTAGAGCATTCAGTTGAATAATGGGAGCACTGCAAATCGCCACATAAAATTAATCTTTGCTAACTTTTTTCTAAACTAAAAAAGTTCTGGAAAACTATGTTTCAGAAAGTGAGGAAATCATCTTAGAACATTGTGGTAGGGTCTCACCAGGATGCAACAGAACTGTTGATCAGGTTTTGACTCATCTCGCAATATTTCGGTTTGATCAATAATGGTAATGCTAAACATGCATTTTTTTAGGTCGACATCAAACACACCAGAATTTTTTAGAATTAATAATGTGTCGCACATAAACACAAGTTACTTTATTTCAAGATTGCTAGTTTAGACATTAATAGTTTGTCTTCACTTCACTGGAAAAGGGCATCATCATCATCGTCACCATCAATAATAGAAGTGCATCTCTACTCATTCGCTCAAGTGGTAAGACAGTCAACCTATACCACTTGTCTCTTGAAGAATAAAATGCTATTACTAGATTATGTCAACTCTTCCAGATACCCCCTAGAAACAACACTGTGCATTAAGCCAATCAAAGTAGAGGAGGCATAGGCAGGGCAAGGGGGATTGCTAACTGACATGTATGATGTAGATGAAGGAACACATAGATGAGGTGTAGCTTAAAGAGGATGATTCTTCAACTAATTCATAAAAACAGGAGTTACCCAGTTTCATATAAGGTTTGGCAACATCCTCTCATTTTGCATGTTTTCCTTTCTATTACTTATGCATGCTAAAATTCTTATTTAGGCTATTACGGATCTTGAACTTGCTTGAAAGAGTTCATGGAGATAACTGCTTTGTAGGTTTTTAGCAGATGCAGGAGAACTTGAAGGTGATGCAGATCATTATTGGGACTAGGTGGACCTCTTCAGGGTGGGTCATATGTATTTCTTGCACCTATGGTGCTGCGTCCATTGAGGCCAAATAAGAGCAGGACTGGCAAGGCTGTTTCAAAGTTCATTCCAAGAAGTGAAACCTTTGCTTTATGAACCATGTTAAACATGGAGCAAGATGAGCAGATCTTGCTTCAACTGCACTTGACGCCACTGTCGCTCTTGTCTTCTGAGTTCACATTTGATGTCTGTGAGTTCTTGTTTCTCATATTGTGCAGATTGCTTATCTTTAGATGAGCTGCTTTTTACTGGGGCATGGGTGTCAAATGTGGTTTAAAACCTGTTGATGAATGGAATGGTAAAGAGTTGATGCTGGCTTCAGTGTACATGATGGGATGGTCTTGAATGAATGCAGCTGTTTCCTAGACAGGTTTAGATGTTATCTGTTGAATGAGTTAGTAAAGTAACAACCTGTGTGATCTTGAAGGCTCTGGCAGATTAAAAAAGGCTTTTTTTGAACACTACTACAGCCTGAACTGGTGACAGAATTACACTAAGGTGGTCAGTATGAACACGGCGTAAACAACCACTGTGTTCATGCTGGCGGTCAAAACACTGACCACCAGCGACCCCTGAACCCCGCCGGCCAGATAATGAACATTTCTGTGAGACGTCAATGCTTCTGTGCGGCAGGTGCAGTTGCACCCATCGCGCAGACCACTGCAAAGAGCATGGGCAGTGCAGGGGCACCCCCTCCGCCAGCCTTTTCCTGGCGGTATATCCCACCAGGAAAAGGCTGGCAGGAAATGAAGCATCATCCACGGGGTTGCGCAGCGCTACCCTGTTGGATGGTGTTTCAACCCACCGCCAGGCTGTCTGACGGCATCAGCCTGGCGGTGGGTGATGGCTGCCGCTGGCGGCCATCACCATGTACATTATATGGCGGACAGATCCGACAGATCTCAAAAATAGATCCGATTGACTGCCACCACTTCAACCAGGAAGTGGTTCCAGCCATCTTGGGACTCAGGCTCGGCTGAGTCCCAAGAAAAAAACATCAAAAAAGAGAAGGTAGCAGGTTAGGAATACACTGACCACCTAGGCCTGTTGTTTTTTTTCCCCACAAATCCACTCAGTATCCACAGGGGGGGGTGCAAAAAAAAACAATCACGGTTTCCCGACTCTTTCTCTGCTGGAAGTGTTTTCTGCAGAACCAAAAACTCGAGTGGCATATAATGAACACAAGTCAACTGTCACCTGCACACAGAGTTACACTTCAATGCAAAGATTTATAATGTGTTCAATACCTCTAAACATCTATGGTGCATTAGGAGCACATGAATTTCGTAAATACTTATGCTGAGAAGCTGGACACAGCCTGTACAAAATGTAAAGCATAAAACAAACTGACACACTCATTGGATGATATCATCAGTGATGTCATTTGAGATGCCACCAGTGATGTCATAAATTATGTCACTGACCATATCATTAGTCATGTAATATGTGAGGTCACAAACAGTTTCTGGCGGGGGCTCAAGTTATAGGTTTGCTCTGCTAAATAAGGTGAATTTCTGTGTTTTTTTTAGCTTAAAACATTAATGCTTTGACTCACTTATTAACCTAACTATAGTGTCACTTTACCTTTTTTTTATAGTTAATTTCTACGAATGTGTGGTAAGGTCATGCATTGCAGATAGATCCGTTGTAATGTCGTGCAACCCCCTTAAATGAACAGGGCATACTACAAGGTAGCCCATTTACAGATGATCTGAGGGATTTTCAAACACTGCTTTGGGTCCCTTGAATAAAAGAAAAATAGACAAATGATTAGTTGCCAAAGATTATTATGAAGGTGGTCAGGTTGAGCTCTCGTGGTAGGCTGTTCCTGAACACACAAATTTAGGGCCGAAATAATTTGGTTAAAATAATGTAGGGGAGCTTGCCATCTCCATATAAAAACATGTTAATGTTTCATATTACAGTCTAGTTGTGGCATAATTAGTGACCTGTACTAAACAAATAATTTTATGTTATGTTGGTGAAAAACTAAACGAAGGATCAGAGAATAGCACATGTAGTAATAGAAGGATAATAGGTCTTCTCTGTGCTTCCATTCAGTACATTGCAGCAGGCAATGGCATATTGAGGGTGGAACCTTCTAATCACCAGATTTGCTCTGGCACCGCTGCACCAGTGGTGATACGATGGGGTCTCATTCGGATAGCTGTTGGCGTGACGTGTAGGTGGCTGTTACAGGCCTCCAAAAGGCATAATTTGACTACTTAAAATGTTTGATCAAAGATGGTTCTCTCGCCATTCCACTCCCCCAACAAAGATGTGCTAACGGCTCTACCTATGAGGTGAGTTCCTCTTTAGTCTGATAAAAGACAGCCCTTGAAAAAGCAATTAGCACCACATTTCTTCCTTGTTTATTTTTTATTTTTTGCACCCTGGCTGTACATTTTAGTCCCTGCTCTGCAAATTTGGATTTGATTTTTGACCTGTTCTTTTCATCTGCTTTTTAGTTTTACTCAAGCATTTTGGATCAACTTCCTTGTGGATTCTGTACCTGTACCTTGCTCAATTATTTTCTCCTATCTCCTGTCAGAGGGAGTCACGTGTCTTGCTGTTATCTCCAATGCAGTCTACCTTTAACCAAGAACTGCATCGATTGCCAAAGGAGATTTCTTATCCTTCATGGATATTTAGTCATAGTCATGATCCTCTAAATGAGACAACAATCACCTTTCACATATATTCTACAGAGAAAATTGCAACCGTAGGTACTGCAACGTATTCCCGTAGACAATAACATACAAAGACTTAAAAAAACATAGCAAATAATGTAAATAAAATACATTGTTTAGACTAACGTTCATATTATCCGAAGGCTTTTCAGAAGGCCGTAGTACCAATTAGGTCTGAGCAAGGTGGCTGTGGCCTTTTACTCCGGATCAAGCATTCAAAAGTATCTCTGGGGAGGTAGGTGCAAGGTTTACACAGACTCACAAATTAAAAGCATGCTCAGAAATTTCAATAAGTGAATGTCCAGCCACATACATGCTTTCAAGAAAATGTGTATTTATATACAAACACAAAGTAAAATACTGCACACAACAAATAATACACAGTTTGCATGATGCTGGCAAGCTAGTACTGTCCAGATAACTCTGAGTCTCACTCTACTATGACCCCTGCCCTCACCACATCCTCAACAAAGCAAGTGCCGTCATTGCACCCTAACTACGGAAGATCATCAACAGCTCCTTCGACTCCGGCACCTTCCGGAGAGCTGGAAACTCGCCAATGTCAACGCCCTCCTAAAAAAAAACAAGGCGGACCCAAAGGACCTCAAGAACTTCTGGCCTATCTCTCTGCTCCCCTTCCCAGCAAAAGTCATTGAGAGGGCTGTCAACAGACAACTAACACGGTTCCTCAAGGAGAACCACACCCTGAAACCTTCCCAATCTGGATTCCGCAGCAACCACAGCACCAAAACCTCCCTCATCGCTGCAACCGATGACATCAGAAACATACTGAACAGCGGCGAAATCGACACCGTCTGCCACTACACCTTACGCTCACGCCTCAGCAATGCTGGAATCTGCGACAGAGCACTGGACTGGGTCACCTCCTTTATCACCGGCAGAACCCAGAGAGTCCACCTCCCCCCATTCTGCTCGGAGGCCATCAATATCATCTGCGGCGAACCCAAGGGTTCGTCCCCCAGCACGACCCTCTTCAACTTCTACATGGCCCCGCTCGCTAACGTCACCCAATCCACACAACCTCAACATCATCTCATACGCCGACGACACTCAGCTGATCCTCTCCCTCACCAAGGACTCCGCCAAGACCAACCTCCACGAAGGAATGAAGGCCATCGTCGAATGGATGAAGAACAGCTGCCTCAAACTCAATTCTGACAAGGCGTAATTCCTCATCTTCGGCCCCCTCCGCATGGGATGATTCCTGGTGGCCTGCCACTCTCGGAAACACTCCGACACCCACCGACCACGCATGCAACATGGGATTCATCTTGGACCCCTCACTATCCATGGCCCAGCAAGTCAACGCCATCTCCTCCTCCTGCTTCAACACCCTCCACATGATCCGAAAGATCTACAAATGGATACCCACCGAAACCAGAATAGTAACTCAAGCCCTCGTAAGCGGCAAGCTGGACTATGGCAATGCCCTCTACGCAGGAACCACTGCCAAACTCCAAAAGAGGCTGCAACGCATCCAGAACGCCCCACACGCCTCATCCTGGACATCCCCTGCCACTGCCACATCACAGATCAAATGAAAAACCTGCACTGGCTCCCAGTCAACAAGAGAATCACCTTCAAACTCCTCACCCACGCTCACAAAGTACTGCACAACACCGGACCAGAATACCTCGACAGATGGCTCTCCTTCTACACCCTAACCTGGCATCTCCGCTCCACCAACCTCACTCTCGCAACCGTGCCACGCGTCCGCAGAACTACAACCAGTGGTAGATCATTCTCGCACCTTGCTGCCAAAATGTGGAACACTCTTCCCACCCACCTGCACCAGACCAAAGACCTCCTTGCCTTCAGGAAACTTCTCAAGACCTGGCTGTTGGAGCAGTAGCAGCACATCCCCCCTTTTTCCCCCCTCCCCTCCTCAGCACCTTGAGACCCTCATGGGTGAGTAGTGCACTTTACAAATTCCTGATTGATTGATTGACTATGGATGGTGGTATTTCCCATTCATATAAGGCAACATTTAGGTTAGGTACCGCTAGTCAGTACAAGTCTTAAATGTTAAATGAAGGCTTCTCAAAAACAAAGTGTCAAAGTGCTGGTGCGCTTTCAGTCAGAGCAAGTTCTCTGTGGACCGGCATTCATTCTTACCCACTCTTAATGAGCTGCGGTCCAGCATGTTTGGCCACGCAACAGAAGTACAGCAATGAGCAAAAGTCTGTTTGTTGCGGCTGAGACAGCAAGTATCCACAAGACTCCTCCGATTGTGCAGTTATTCTTTCTCAGTTCGGCAGCTAATCTCAGATTACTGCTGGGTTCTGGTGGGTGAATTGATGCCCTGCATCCACAAGTCACAATACTCTTTACTGTCACACGCTATTCTGAGGAAACTACCCTTTCACTTCACGAAAGTCCCTATTTGACATGCAGGGTTTGCAAACAGTGCATGCAGAGTAATGGCTCCTCAAGGTCCCAACATTGCACAGGTGATAGCATGCTTCATAAAAGTCAATAGCAGCCTGTATTTTACTTGTACCTTGTTTAACCAGGAGATGACCAAAGAACCATCTGCGGTCAACAGTTAATACAGAACAAATACAGAGCAGTTGGGGAAAGGCTGCTGGAAAAATGCACTTTTTACTAATACGGTGGCTTGCCCATGGCGGGAAGAAGATCTAATGCAGAGAAGTTGCCCATTTCGAATAAGACAAAACTTAGCTTTGTGGTACAAGCGGAGTGTATCAGTGATATATGTTTGAAATCCTCTTTTGACGTAGCTCCTGAACAGAAGGTCCACATGTTTTCTGCTCCTGAAGGTCCAGCCATCCAGTTGAAAAGATTCTTTATGGACCTCCTTGTTTAAAACTAATTTGAACCGCTGGTGGGGTGAGTTTTTGGTTCCAGAGGGAAGATGCTCCTTTAAGCTCCAGAGCTGATTAAAGAGCAAGCTACCAGGGGTTTTGAGGTGCCAAGTTTTTTGCTGGTAGCACTTGCAGCCAAATAAGATTCTTCAGGGAGTCTTTATTTGCCGCATGTGTTGAGTGCAAAGATTTGAGGAGGCTGGCATTCTGTGTAAGAGATTGATTGCACAGCATGAATTCCAGCCTGATCTAGACTGCAGAAGTGTGGTGAGAGAGCTTGAGCAGTGATCCAAAAATAGCACTCTGGTACTTATTCAGAAAAGCACCCAGTTTCCCCGGGAAAGCTTACGAACCATACAAAGTGGGGATGTGTTTGGCCTTCATTATCTTCAGCATAGGTTCATGGTTGGGCTGTTTTGTCCATTTGAAGATGGTTTGAAAAGTGAATTGTAGTGAAGCTGATTTTTTTAATGAGTTTAGATGAGTTAAGTGGCCTCCTTTGTCATCCAGGCAACACCCCAGATATTTGTATTTGTTTGCTATAATGAAGTGAATATTGGTCTTTTTGAAGTTCACCGTCATTCCATTTGCACTGCTGTGCTTATGTAAGACGTCAATCAGCCTTTGAAGCCCCATTTCCGCTTGACTTAAGAGGACCACATCATCGGCATTGAGCAAGGAAGTGATGTGGTGATTCACCAGTTTTGATGTGTCACTGATTACTTGAATCCAGTGCAGGTACCAAATCGCACAGGATTTTGTTGGAAACTGAGTTATGATAAAGTTTTACTCTAGCCCTTGTGTCAGAGTAAAGTATCTAAATGCCACAAAGTAATGCATCAGGGATGTCCCAGGCAGTGGCTAGAGCAGCTGGCAGTCGACTTGGTGGAAGGCCTTACTGTAATCTCCAAAGCAATCATGAAGAAGCTGTTTTTTCCTTATCTGCTTTGCCACCAGCATTCTGATGGTCAGTAAGTTGTCAGTAGTACCCAGCATGGGCCTGAAGCCGGTTTGGTTGAAAGGGGTCAGTTTTTTGAGCCTGCCCCTGCTTCCAGATCTTCTAATAGTAGGGAGGCAAAGTATTTGGCTTCAACATCCAAGAGGGCTATGAGACGATAGCTATTGGGGCTCACCACAATATTTTCATGTCATAATAGTTGTACATTTCAATATTAAATATAATAATTATTTATTAAACATTTATTTTGATGAGTTAATGTGTTGTTACATGTATTTTATTTAGGCCTAGGTTTATAATATTTATTTGAAGTTAGTTTACATTTGTGGTTTACATTAAAATATTTTCAAGAATTAGTACATTTTATTAGTTTTCTCTATAATTAAGTGTAGGACGCTCTCCACCCAAGTGGTGGAGAACTTCCACCTGGATGTGAAAAGTTAGTATTAGTAACTTTACAGTTATAACTTCTGTTCTACCAGTCTCAACCTCCAATTCTGAGGTGGTGGAGACATGTAAGTCTATATCAAGTGGTTAACTTACTCTTGCAAATGGTGACAGCACAAAAGTGTAAAGATACTGCTAGGTGTGACTGCAAATGTACATATGAATAACTTTACAGATGGAAAATTGTCTTTAAACACATGGTCCATTGTGGGTATAGCAATATACCACACAACACCCACCACTGCACCTTGGAGTTAATGACCTTATAAAGATCCATCAAATTCAACCCCTTTCTTTTATAAGATCCTAGAACTCCTTACTGACTTACAATATCATTATAATGTGTGGTGAACATACATTGTCCCATATAAAATTAAGGTTTGAGTTGTGTAATAAAAGTTACTTCTCATTTCTTGATGGTGTGTGAGTTTTTGCAATGGCCTGCCCGCTGTTCTTACCTATGAAGAACAACACTACATTAGTGTTTAGGCTTTTTTAGCTGAACACCCCCTTAATTTAGTACCATTGTTTGGTCAACTCTGGGGTGACTGCCCCATTACTAACGAGCATATATATGACTCTTGCAGAAATATGATAGAGATGTAGGGACCCTAATAAACATTATCATACTATGGTGGTCATCATGACCCCAGCTGTAGGTGGTAAGTTGGCGGTAGTACCGCCAACAGGCTGGCGTACATATCACCACATTATGACATTGGCGGGTTGGCTGCAGCCAACCCGCCAATTTACCATTCATACCACCATGGCGGTAGGAACTGCCGGGCTGGAGATAACAATCTACAGCCCGGCGGCTGCTTTTGTACCTCCGGCGGCATTTTGAGGCAGCCTACCTCCATGGTTTTCGTGGTGTTAGCAACGTCAAGAAAACCATGGCGGTAGGCCCTACCAATAACAGGGAATTCCTTCCTTGTCACTGGTAGGAGGCTCACCTACCCCCCAAATACTCCCCAGACACCCCCACCCACCTCTAGCCACGCTCCCCCTTCTGGTCCCTCACCACCCCCATACATGCACACACTTGCAGAAACACACTACACATGCACCCGCTCACCCACACTGGCATATACGCATTCATTCACACATACATCCATTCATGCTAGCACACATCCGCACACACATTCACACTGACATGCAGACATGCATTCACATTTCCATTCTTACATGCTTTCACACACATGCATGCACACATGCAAACAGCACTACACACACAGATGCATTCACGCACACACTCACACATTAATGCACACAACCCCCCCCCCCACACACACACACACAAAACACCCCCCACCCACCTCCTCTGTCGGAAGCCCAACTTACCTGCATCCAAGTGGTCTTCCATCAGGGAACGGGACGGGGCACTGCTACTGCCAGCAGCACGCACCAGCAGAGCACCACCAGGCCATATCACATGTCATGACACAGCTGGTGGCAGTCTACTGGCCTGGAGGTGCTGGTGGTAGCAGTGCCACCGTATCACCATCCGCCAGTATGGCCACGGACAGATTTCCGCCCATCTTGTGGGGGAAGTCCGGCTGTGGTCATAACCTGGCGAACGGATGGTAGCTGCAGTGATGGTCTTTTGGCGGCCGTCACCGCAGCAGTAGGCAGTTTATACCGCCAATGCCATAATGTGGGCCTATATCTCTTGTTTTTGGTAGCAAGTGATGAGTCATCCTTATACAGACCAAAAATCCCAGATGTGATTGCCATGAGAGCTGTACTAGACTAAGCACTAAATGTTATGAGTTTAAGTTTATACCAGTACTTATGGTACTGTCTGTATTTATTTAAGCTCCCTTCTGTCTGGCTTATCTAGAAAGTCACTTGTGCCTTGTGTTCTTCCAGCCCAGTTCTCGCATACCTCCCTCATTAAGTAGAAGCAGTGCTTAATTTGTCCTTGTTGTTTCCAGTGTGGAGCACCAACACTTATTTTTGAGGGCCGGTGCTTAGTTTTCTGTCTCAAGCATTTACTGTGAGCAAAAGACAGGTGGGAAAGACAGAGGAAGAGAAAAACAAAAAAAGTCAGGAAGGGGAAAAGCAGGATGCTGCAAGAGTGAGCTGAAGGGGTAGGGATTGGCTGTAAATGGATTGAAGAGGCCTGAGGTGGCTTCAGGATTACGCTGCCTCAGCATTATGTGCTCGCACTTTTAATTGCAGCAGCTGCATGTTTAAGAGGAGAGCTTTGAGCACTGGCACCTTTCTATTTACAAATTAACCACTGGGTAG
This sequence comes from Pleurodeles waltl, assembly GCF_031143425.1. Lineage (NCBI taxonomy): Eukaryota > Metazoa > Chordata > Amphibia > Caudata > Salamandridae > Pleurodeles > Pleurodeles waltl. The sequence goes on along the minus strand of NC_090445.1, from coordinate 293,621,159 downwards.
AAGACACAAGTTTAGGTCTGGCAAATGTAATACTTTTCTAAATAAACTTTGGAAAAATGGGTCTTCATTGTGTCCTGCATATGTCTCCTCTTCCTCCTACCACCTGTGAACGGTAGGTTATTGCTACTCTCTTCCTCCACTTTCTGCAGCACTTACGTTTAGACCTTCTAGGACTATCTTAACTGTGAAGATACATTATATGAATAGAATGTTGGTAAATACGCAAAAAGTTCTAACTAAGTAGTAGATGCCTTTGACCACTGCTCTGTCACTACTCTAAAGATGCCCATATTTAAAATTTAAGAGAAAACTGAAGCATGTGCTAATTTCACACATGCATGAGTATGCTACCCACTGTTATTTTTACTTGAATTTTTATAATATAAGTAGAGTGTAACTTACACACACCTATCCTACTAACAGGTGTAAAAAAATCAAAACATTAGGAAATACTCGTCCTTAAATCATATCCACATAAAGTGTTAGCATCTATATAAATTCCTTGAATAAGTTCTGTGTCTCCTTGTACCTTGGTGTTGGACACTGGTGCTGTGATAAATATGTATGTTTGTATTTGTATTTGTTCTTTGCACAGCACATTATCACGAATTAGCAACAAGATCCAAATAGCATATCTCTGATTATTAAACCTGTTTTCATCAAGCAAGAGAACCCATTTTTTCATCGTCTGACTTTGAAGTAAACTTCTAGAACTGTTTTTTAAAAGGTGCCTAGTGGGAGAACCTGATGTGTTTTATAAGCGATGTAACCAAGGGCCATGGAGAGAAACAATGTACAGCATTTAGTACTGCATCTTTAGTGTGGTAGTTGCTAACACAAGTCCAGGAGTGGAGGTAAGGGTGCACTCCTTGAAATGGTGGTGGTGCTGAAGTTCTTAGAAGGCCTGCTTTGGCATACACTTGTAATGTCACATACATGTGTGTGTTTAGTGGCCATTTTGTGAGCTGCTTTGAACCTCTGACTTGTGTTATATGAGCACAAAAAAAATGGAGTTGTTCAGAAGTATGTTTGCTGGGTTTTACACAGAGCAAGAGCTTTGTGTAGTGTCGCACTTGAAGCTATCTGTAGCAAGTAACAATGCACAGGAATGTTTGTTTTAGGTTATCAGGAAACAAAGGACTCTGTTTTACAAGACAATTTCCTGTTTGATAAATACTTTGATATGTTGCTAGTAATGAACATAATATTTTCAAACAGTGGTTCTGATTGGTATAATTTGCAAAGTTTCAAATATTCAATTAAATAAATCCCTCCATACCTTCCATTTTTATTATATCACATTATAAGGCCAACACCCATTCAGATTAGATAAAGACAAAAATGTTGTCTACTTTCCGAAGTTCATACACAGAAAACCATGAGATCTTAAAAACACTACACAATATGCCACAAGTTAAAGGAATAGAACCACAACAAAAAGTCAGTGATGCTATCAGATGGACATTGATGTTCATGTTCACAAAAAGTTCACATCGATTGAGGTGTGAGCAAAGTGAGGGTTACCCTCCATAAACCAGTGGAGTCCTGCAGGCTGGATTGAGCTTTGAATAGAATTCTCTGCTGCTTTTTATGTATCAGAATCAAGTGCTGTCGCTTCAGGTGCGTTCCTCATCCCTAAGTGAGTATAGCCTCATGGCTTGCCTCAAGCAGGTGCTTCAAGTAACTCCTTTACCTCCTTACCAAATGGGATGAGCATGTTTCTCAACTTGAAGGCTAGCCTTTATACTCCCTTATTAATAGTGTCCTCAAGAGACCCCTACAGCCTGCTGAGGGTCAAGCATTGTCAACAACAGTTAATAACAACCTATGGATTCAACCCTGTTATGAAGACTCAGTTTTGCATTATTATGTCTTATACCACATTCTTTTTGGTTGTGGTTCACTTTCTTTTAAAACATTTTAGTCTTTACTTTCTTTCAATGCATGGAATACATACAGTGGTTTCACTGATTATTGAAAACTAGGCAAATGGTATCAATGACAACCAATGTTTGAAAAACTTTACGATTTACCCAGGTTACAATGGAGCTATAGGTCACTCTTGTCATGGAGAGTACAACAGTAATGGACAGACTCCATGGCCCAGATTTACTAACACTTTGATCCAGGTTTGCATCACTTCTGTGACACAAATACAGTGCAGACTGTTTTGCTGGGATTTATTATCCAATACAATACGTTGTTTTATTGGGACATTCCATGGGTGGTACATTGCTGTTCCCATGCAACCACCAATAAGAGTTGACACAAATCCCTATCTACTAACAATTAAATGCAAGAATTCTCACCAAAACCTTACACTTTTTTGAGGCAAGCCTAACACAGAGAGATGTTTTCCTTTCTACTTGGTTTTATCTTTTTGCATGTATGCTGCATTGTACGGCACACATACAAAATGGGAAACGTGTTGATAGATTGTTTTTGTACTGCAAAGTTCGCCCGCCAGTGTTGGTAGGGGTAACAAATGCACCATAACATTGACAAGCGGCTACACAGCCACTGATTCTCTTTCTCCTTTGTGAAAAATTGGGTTGTTGGTTGACTGGGATATTAGACCTGGTCAAGCAACAGCCGCAATCCCTGATCGGATAAACTAGAAAAATTCAGTGAATTAAATTGTGCTTACCTCTGGTTAGCTTCCCTCAAAAAGCAGTAAAGCTTAACTTGGAAGCAATATGCAAAGTATTTATGCAGTACACAAACAGTAATAGAGTGAAAACACATCACAAGAAAAATCCCACATTAGTAAAAACTAGTGCCTGAATGATTAAAGAGCCAACCACATACATCATGTCGTGCAGGACCAAATCAAAATCCCCAAATATGGACCACATTTATGAAGTATGGGTCAGATACAAGAAATTCATTGGACCCATTGGCGCTTACTTTTGGACTTACAAGAATTTTCAAGAAAAATGTTCTGAGAAGGTAAAGTTCAGCGGGACAAGGCTGCAGGTGGTGTCTGAGGAGGGAGTGTCACTGTTGGAGAGCCGCTGGACGAAGCTGCATTGAAACTGTATGCGTTCTGACTTATTCATTCTTTTGGAAGTTAAAAATCTCCAGTGACACGAGTCAGACAGCTATAGCCAAAGACAGTTCCAGGAGGTTGGATACCCTTTTGGCAAAGGACCATTGAACTGGATTTGCTGTTACAGAGAATAACATATCGGGAGCAGCTGCGAAGTCAGGCTGACCCGCACTGCACCTTAGGCAGATAGACGGGTAAGATGGTCCTGGTGTCAGAGAAGTTTTTAGCCAAACATTTCCTAGTGCTTAGTTTTGGAGTTTGGCTATCTGCACACACTTAGTTCCACCACTAAGAGTCCAGAAATGGAGGGACACCACTTGTACATTTAGGACTCACTAAGGCTGGGTCCATGTGCGGGTGGGAGCCTGTTATGTCCCTATGACTGCGAAAAGGAGGCCAGCAAACTAGCCCATGGAGTCCCTATGGTATTCTTGGGTTCAGGTGATGAAGCAAGGCTTCAGTAGGTAGGCAGGCCTCTGAGGGTGCGAGATGAACTCCAGGTGCAAAGCAGTCCTTCCAGGAGCAGCAAAGCAGGCTTGTGCTGTACACAACAGGCCACAGAAGCAGGAAGTCTTTTGAGAGTCCTGCAGGTCCAGAAAGTGAACTGAAAAGGGGATCTAAAGGACTGTTTTTTATACTCAGTGCTTTTTTTGAAGTTAGAAGTTTTTAGAGGTTTCTCTTTGAAGTTCTTGACATTTCCTTACTCGCCTGCAGAAGCAGACACCAAATGGCAAAGGGCAACTTTCTAAAAGTGGCATTTTCAAAACTGTAATTTTAAATCTAACTTTCCCATTGAAAATTATTTTTAATTAGGATTTTGTAGATACAAAACAGGAAATGATCACCTGTTCCCAATTACAAGTGAGCACTTATTAAGTTGAATAAGGCAACCCAATGTTATTTTATGGGACAGGTAGGCCTCAGAGTTGTGAAAAATGAATGTAGAAATGTTTCCCTACCCCGTAATGAAAAACATTAAGGTAAATGTCCAAGCTTCTAATTACAGTGCACACTTCCCTATGGGCTCCATACTGTCTACCTTATGGGTGCCTTACATGCAATAGGATGAGAGTTTCAGACTTGGCTAGGGGGCTATATTGCCAGTCCAGTTGACAAGTTAAAACTGCATTTAGGCTGTAATGGCAGGCCTAGGACATATTTAAGTGGGTAGCGCAATATATGCTGGTGGCTCACTAGCAAGATTTAATTCACAAGACCTAGGTATATGGTATACCACTCTAAAAGGGACATATAGGTAAATTAAATATGCCAATTGGGTATAAGCAAATATTATCATGTTGTAAGCAGAGAGCACGAGCGCTTTAGCACTGGTTAGCAGTGATAAAGTACACATTATCCTATGGCCAACAAAAAAAATTCAGCAAAAAGGTGGCAGGTGAAGACAATAAGGGCCGCATTGTGAGGCTGGCAGTCTAACTGCCATAGAAAGGCTGGTTGTAAGCCAGTGCTGGGGGCTTTGCAGACAGTTAGCATTCCGAGGGCACAGGGGGTCCCCCATGTGGAGCCAAGACCAATGCTACAGCACAGTTTTCACTGGGCCTTCCGCCAGTCAGCCCAGTGCAAACCTTGTAATGGGCCTAGTGGGGAGAATGCCAGGTCCACAGCAGTATCTTCACCACGAGTCTGGTAGTCAGCTTGTCCGACCGCCAGACTCCTAATTGGGCTCTAAGTTTGGGGGTGACCCTGCAGAGAGGGACAGGTCCAACATTCTCCTTAAGAAAGATGTAAAGTAATTCAGAGAGAAATGGTGGCTTGTGTGTGGGTTCTTCAGAATTTCAGAATTTTGTGTGGGGTGAATATTTTATATTCAGAAGTAAACATAAACCTTTAACTTAGCTCCTTACCTTGAGTAGGATGGGAACTGTACATTTATTTGCAAGCCCTGTCCGGTCATCTTTGCGGTTTCAAGATTAAAGCTGAAGTTGCATACTGGTGTGAAGGATGCCAGTCCAGTGTGGGGAAACAAGAAAGGCTGCTGAAATGATTGCCAAGCTGAGTTGATAAATGATGCTGATAGTTCATCCATGTTAAAGGATGAATAGTAAAAAGAGCAATAGGGATGAGGGTTTTACAAGTGATCAGATTGTAGGTGAATCATGGATTGTGTGAATAGTAACAGCTTAAAAACTATGAAGAGCAAGATTGGGAAGTCTGGTATTAATTTGCAATTGATACATTACTTCTAGGGAGAACATGGATATTATCCTCCCACAAACACTCAGGAAGAGGTGGTTTCCATGAAGCAGAAGGGATGCTCTCAGTAAGTAAGACAGGGTTGTTATGTGCCATTCTGCTTCACCTTGCTTGGCTTAAATCACCTCACGTCTGACCCTTTTGCCCTGCTGACAACCCTCAGTCCTGATATTCAAAAACGGATGGTAATCTCTGACATTATTGGTTTTACACAGACCTACATGCCTCCCTCCTCTTGTGATAAAATCTCATTAACACTGTTAAACTAAATACAAAGAACTGTCACACACAAGCACTGCTTGGAGAGAAAATGTCACACACATTCGGACCAACTACTAGGTGGACTTGGAGAATGCACATGGCTGAGCTATTTGTCGGTGGTACCTCACCCACATTTCTGCGGACACTTACCCACCCTGCGGGAAGGATGGGGTCTGTGTTTAGTGGTCCAATGGGGCCCTCCACACACTGGGGCATTTCTGGTACGGAGGCCATGGGGGCTGCTCTGCATGTACCTCCTGTTTCTAGTGCAGTGCAGCATGAGGCAGCGCACACCCAGGGGTGTGTGGTCTCCACAGTCCACCACCCAGGCCTGTTTACACAAACTAGCAATTACATAGACTCTAATTAAAAGGAAGAGGGTTTATTCCAGGAAATTGATGCTGACACTGAGGGTGCATCATGAGTAAGTGTGCTTGTACTGCACAAACTATGTACATACTAGAGGATGTCACCTTGTGATAGACAGTGTCTATGCAATTGTAATGTCTTCATGCTATAAACTGCACTTTCTTGTTTCTATGCCCTGAGCAGAGAACACAGCAAACTCTGATGCCAGATAACCAGCAGACATATCACGTTAAGTAAATTCAGGTGATACAACTAGTTGAGTCAAATGATCCCTCCTTTCTTCTGACCCTGGCCACTCATACATGCAGAGACATTTTCCATCTGTCAGCAACATACCCCTTCCTCCAGCCTACTCTCCACACAAGACAAGGAAATACATTCACATTGAGTTCCAAATCTCCAGGTCCCATTAGGTATCAAACTGCATTTCCTTATTCTTAAAGGGATCACTTGAGCCACTCAGTCACCTGGATCTGGAGAAACCCTCTGCCCCTTGTCCACGTTCTGCTCTCCGCTTTACTATTTTGTATCACCACCTAAAATAATGAATGCATATATAAATACTATAAACAAACCAAAGTTTATAATAACCTAAAAAAGAGCAAACCTGTATAACCTTTCCCATACTAAGTATAGCCATCAGATGTTAACAAAGCAAAGCATGCACAATGCATACTCCTTCAAAATGTATGAAAACAATTGTGATGAGAAGAAACAAATTCAATCTCACTGTATACTCCAGCTAGAAAGGGAAACCAACTTTAGTTTGTGATTCATTTTGGTTATTTGAGAAGGGGAAGGTGGGTAATTTTAAAACATGAATCTTCATAAACAATCTGTTGTTTTTTATCACCTGTCTACAGCCTCCGGCGCAGTCCTTGATGGAAGATGTAATACTGCATGGCTCCTAGTGCAATGCTTAAGGGTCACTCCATTTCTCTCACCTTACTCGAGGGGTGTGCGCTCAAACTCCCAGGAGACCTTGCAGTGGTTGGCAAAGTGATATAGCAGTGCGGACCGTTCAATGCATAAATACTTGTTACTGCTGGGAGTCCGTAACCAGACTCAACCGTTTGGATACTTGCAGGTAATGCACTGCCTCACTCTTTCACACATTCATAGATATAGGCCGAAAGCTCTTTGAAATCTGATTGTTGCAGATTGGGATTGAAGGTACCTTTTCTACAAGCAGCCAGGAACCAAGACCTCAAATTTTATCCCAAGCAGGAGAATCCTCAATTATTAATATTGTTCTAAAAGAAAAGAAAGAAGTCGGAAAAAAGGCAAAAAATCCTGCAAAGAATAAACTGCTTAGGTACAAGGGTCTTTTTGGATCACATGTAATGCTAAGACTCAGGCGAGTAGTCTGTGCTAGGTGCAGCCTTGTCTTAAATACACAGCACATAACTGGTGAATCTCCAGTGAGTTACTCCACAATTAATCTTTTCAGAAGGGAATACTGAGAATTAGATGACAAAGAACACCGCAATATTAACAATAACATTTTAAAATATGTTTCATTAAAGGGTATTCAAGAGGGATTAAAATTGTGCGTTCCAGGAACAAACCACAACAGTTGGCTGTTATTGAAACCAATCATTACCTGTATCAGCTAATTAATTGACTATGAACAATGTCAAATCCTGCTGATTAGTTGGTAGTTCTCTCCTACGGAACAATGTGTTGTACAATGTCCAAGCAGCACAACTAGTGTTTCCTTCAACTAGGAGAGCTGCACAGCAGAGGGGAATCGTTTTGCATACTCAGGAACAACCACAAGTGACAGGAACAATTTGACCATGATAGTGGGAATGCTTTGAGGGAAGAGAGAGGAAACAAAATCTCAGTGTGGTGTTTTAGCAAACACTAAAGGGCCTATTTACGAGTCTGGTGGTCACCAGACCGCGAGACTTGCGGTGGCAGTCCGGACCGCCACAGCTTTGACTGTCTGACCGTTAAAAATAGAGTTTGCCAGTGGGATTGTCAAAAGACCACTGTCCCTGCCAACATCAGTGATTCCCTACGGAATGACTTCAGTCGTGGTTGTAATCAGCCACGTCGGTGTTGAAGTCAGCACCACTGTGCTGATTGCAACCTTGTTCTCTGCCAGCCTTTTTATGGCGGTTTGACCGCCATGAAAAGGCTGGTGGAGATCAAGTGCAGGGGGCTACAGGTGAGGCCCTGCACTGCCCATGCCAATGGCACGAGCAATGCAAATGTCCCCCTGCCCAGCACCCTTGAAATGCATTTCCAGTGTGCTGGTACACCCTGCGTGCAGCAGTACCGCCACTGGCTTGATTATGAGCAGGGAACAATGCTGCCGTACCTTTCCCACTGGGCTGACCTGTGGAAAACTTGGTTTCTGCTGATCAGCCCAGAGGGAAAGCACTGTGGTATATATATATTTTCATGCTTCTGCCCACTGGGAACAGACTTAGGACCTCATTACGAGTTTGGCAGTCTCAGGACCGCCATCCTGATGGTGGCATTTGTAGCGCTAACAGGCTGGCGGAGAAGACCTCCAAATTATGACCATCGTGATATTTTCAACAGAATACAGCCAAAGCCCTGCCGGCTCCACCACTATGGTCAGACTGCAACGGAAGATGGAAGACACATACAGGGCGGCAGAGACCATGTTTCCGCCAGACAGATTACAAGGCAGCACATCACCAAGGTTTCCACCGCAGTCACACCACCATGGAAGCCCAGGTAGAAGCAAACTGCAGAAAAGGAGACACCCAACTTCAGGAAGCCATACTCGTCCAGAGCCACCATGGAACCAGAACTAGACATCATCCTGCTGCTCCTGCTTGCCCAAAGACTTCACCACCGATGACTGCAGCAACCGTAAGTACCCAAACCTATCTGTAACTGCTGTATATGGTCAATGTTTGTTCACTCACACAACATACCATCGGGAAGGGAGTGCGAGGGCGACACTGACAAGCAACTTCACACTAACACACATACACTCACATACAGCCACACACACACACCTACACAGTACACACACTACTACAGCATTCCCCCTGTCAACTCTCCTTTGGCAGAACTCAATTTTCCTGACTATTGATGTTTGCTGGACCGGTGACTCGAATAGATATGGCTCTACCCTGACAATGTCATCCAGCATGACCCTCAAATCATCATCAGTAAAACCTGGATGCTTTTGTGGGGACATGTAGTGATGATAAAGATCATGAGGTAGCAAAATAAGGATGAAAAAAATGTTAGTGATGAGGTGTGCGTGCTATGACGTGAGTGGTTGATGATTGTTGTGTATTGTGTGTGATAGTAAAGTTTTTGTTGTGTATGTTGTGCATGTGTGGGATGTGTGTGTAGAGAAATGTGTATCAGTGCCTATTCTTGCTTTTTGTATCTCTCTAAAATATTGCTTCTCTGTGGCTGTGTGGCGTTCTGGTTGCAAAGGATTGTGGGCTGTGTAGGGGTGTGTTAAATAGTGCAGTGTGTAGGTATGTTGGGTGTGTGAATGTGTGTCTGGTGTGGGGTATTCAAACTATCCAAAGTGGTGTAGTGTTCTGACGGATGTGAATTCAGACTGCTGCAGTTTACACCGCCAATGGGTTTCCGTCATTGGAGAACCGCTCTTGTGATTTGTGGATCGTAATTTGATCTGAAGATTTTTGATGGGCTGGAGGTGGTGGTGGACGAACCACATTTTTTCCGTCCTCCAGTGTCCTGGCCCTTTCTGGGAGTTGGCTGATTTTTTGGAGCACTAAGCTGTGTAACTCTTAATATGGCGGTCGGATGAGTGCCAAAATGGCGGTCTTTTGGCGGTTGCCACTGCAGCGGTCTTACCGTCAGACTGCCAAAGTTGTAATGAGGCCCTTAGTGTTTTTTCTCACTTGGGGGGAGCTTTAAAATTGCTTCCGCTAAGTGACATCAAACACAGGCACAGATGCAAGCAGGGAAACTGGTATGTCCCAGTGGTGGGCACCATGGGACATACCTGGAGCCTGCCCTGGAGAATAGGGTCCCCAGAGCCATTAATGACTCCAGGAAGGATGTCATGCAGCACCCCTCCCTTTTGTCTGCACAACTGGGCCCAAGGGGTTGAGGACCCGGGGCCAAAAACAGCCCAGGGAGGGGAGCCGCAAGGACCCCCTTCCCATTTTTGCTGCGATCAGGACCTGGAGCTGGCAGTCCCCAGGGATGAATCAGTCCAGGAGGGGGGCCATGTGGCCCAACTTCCTGTTTGATGTATAGAGCCGGGACCTGGGAGTCAAAATCAGCCTGGGAGATGGCCTGTGCAGCCACCCTTCCTCTTGGCTTTCGACAGCCAGGCCCCAGGTGAAATGGCCGAATGTGGCCTGGGGGGCATGTGTACCCCGCCTCCTCCATTAAAGTTATAACCACTACTCCCCGCCCGGGACCTGGCCGACCAAGAGGGTTTTTAACAATAAGCGCAGGTCTCCAACTCCAGGCCTATGGGGTCAGGGTATTTCTACCCTGCCCCCTTCTGTATTGTTTATGTGTTTTTTAAGACTTGGGCTGAGACCTCTGTCCCAAGATGGCTGTTAGCACTTCCTGGTTGAAGTGCTAGTAGCCAATCAGATCTTGTTTTGAGATTTGTCAGATCCGGGGACCCTTCTCGTCTCTAAATATACAAAAATAATTTTTCTTTAATGAATCCAAAATTATTGCTCAGATTTACATCAAATCACAAAAAGATCTTTCTGGGACTAGATCAATCGTTCTGCCAAATCTGGTGTAATTCCGTTCATTGGTTCTGGCTGCAGTCATGTCTAAAACCCATATGGGAAATTACATACGGAAAACACATTATGGAACAATCCCAACCTCCCTCCCCTTTTTTCCCGGCCCTCGCTTGATGAATCACCCCAAAACTTTCAAAATAGCACCTGAAGTGCATGGCAAACTAGTTTTTATGATTTTGTGAAGATTCGCCAAATGGAGCCAACATTATTAGCAAAACAAAAAAACACTTTTCCTATGAAAACTAGGTCCTAACTATAAATACCTACTGGCGACATCTTAAATATAGTTTTTACTGTTGCATTGATTTCGTGGCAAAACAGAAAAATGCATACCAGTTCAATCTGCAGATACCTCAACTAGAGTAACAAACTACTTCCCTGAAGTCCAATGCAAAACCTATGCAGCTTATTAATAAATGTGGGTGAAATTTTAATCATACCAGATTAATCAAAGTAATTTCAGTAATTACACATTGTTCTTGTCTTGTGAATTTACTAAAATTCCGTGATTACACTAGCTTGAGTAATTAAGAGTAAATTGGGGCAAAAACCTTACTGGAGGAGAATTGGAACAACAATCTAAGAGAGAGCATCTGTTGGCTACTGCTGTTCCTAGCCTGTAGCATTTAGTGCTATTTCCTCAGTGTAAAAGGCATCCATCATAACCATTAACAAGACAGAGCCAAATGCTGGATTATTTTTCTGTTATAATTGTGCATAATTGCAAGTAATGTTTCCTGTAATTACAAGTAATTACGCTGGGGAGAATCACACCAGTTACACCCACCCCTGCTAATGACGGATCATAACAAAGCTAAAGCAGAAAATTTGACAATTCATGTAATGCTTGTAGGAAAGTACCATCTTCCCTGGCATGTTACCCCCATATTTCACTGTATATATGTTGTTTTAGTGTATGTGTCACTGGGACCCTGCCAGCCAGGGCCCCAGTGCTCATAAGTGTGCCCTGTATGTGTTCCCTGTGTGATGACTAACTGTCTCACTGAGGCTCTGCTAACCAGAACCTCAGTGGTTATGCTCTCTCTGCTTTCTAAATTGTCACTAACAGGCTAGTGACCAATTTCACCAATTCACATTGGCATACTGGAACACCCTTATAATTCCCTAGTATATGGTACTGAGGTACCCAGGGTATTGGGGTTCCAGGAGATCCCTATGGGCTGCAGCATTTCTTTTGCCACCCATAGGGAGCTCTGACAATTCTTACACAGGCCTGCCACTGCAGCCTTAGTGAAATAACGTCCACGTTATTGCACAGCCATTTACCACTGCACTTAAGTAACTTATAAGTCACCTATATGTCTAACCTTTACCTGGTGAAGGTTGGGTGCTAAGTTACTTAGTGTGTGGGCACCCTGGCACTAGCCAAGGTGCCCCCACATCATTCAGGGCAAATTCCCCGGACTTTGTGAGTGTGGGGACACAATTTCACGCGTGCACTATACATAGGTCACTACCTATGTATAGCGTCACAATGGTAACTCCGAACATGGCCATGTAACATGTCTAAGATCATGGAATTGTCATCCCAATGCCATTCTGGCATTGGGGAGACAATTCCATGATCCCCTGAGTCTCTAGCTCAGACCCGGGTACTGCCAAACTGCCTTTCCCAGGGTTTCAATGCAGCTGCTGCTGCTGCCAACCCCTCAGACAGGTTTCTGCCCTCCTGGGGTCCAGCCAGGCCTGGCCTAGGAAGGCAAAACAAAGGACTTCCTCAGAGAGAGGGTGTTACACCCTCTCCCTTTGGAAAAAGGTGTCAGGGCTGGGGAGGAGTAGCCTCCCCCAGCCTCTGGAAATGCTTTATTTTTAGTATATCTGTGTATTGTGTTTTCTTTTGATATTGTGCATATGACACCAGCGGTATAGTAGGAGCTTTGCATGTCTCCTAGTTCAGCCTAAGCTGCTCTGCTATAGCTACCTTCTATCAGCCTAAGCTGCTAGAAACACCTCCTCTCCACTAATAAGGGATAACTGGACCTGGTACAGAGTGTAAGTACCCCTTGGTACCCACTACAAGTCAGGCCAGCCTCCTACAATGCTGCTTAGACAGGACATGGACAGGATACTGAAACGCACAGCTGAATCAGAATACAGGATATTTTGATAGAATATACTGCAATCAAAATCTCAGAGCAAAGGTGCATATTGAAATGAATGTGAAGCACCATGAAAATGAGGTTGCCGACCTAGAAGACGTTCAAAGCGAAATTATATTTAACATGCTGGGTACATCAGAGGGCACAGAAGCACTACCAATGGAACTCTTCCATGAAATAGGTGTATCAGTTCTCTTCACAGACAAAGCTTTGATTGAAAGATTGGAAGCAGACAGATTACCCTATCAATGTCCCCCACCAGTGGCACCTCTCTGGATGAGTTTGATGCGACTGCAGAAATATTGAGACAAGATCAGGATATTAACAGCTGCAAGCCAACAATAGGAGATAGGAGATAATGTACAATGGTAACCGGATTTAATTTTATCCTGACTTTGGCCCGAACACCCAAAACTGAAGAAAGACACGTGACAAGGGAAGGCAGAAAGCACAACTAAATATTCCTTATACCTTACTACCCCTAATGCCTTCTAATAAACATTAAAACGCAAGGAACATGTTTTGTTCCCCAGAATTGAAGCAATGAGATACGTTGAAGGCCTGAGACCATGTGATAGATTGTGAAAGTGCTATTGGAGGACATACCAATGTACAGATGATTAAGCTAAGGGGGGCAGGCTCACAAATAAAATACAGAAAAAATGATATGCTCCTGTTGATGCAGAAAAGAAAAATTCATAGGATTGTAGGTCAGAAGAAATGGGTCGGAAAAGTACTGTTACACTGGCTGGGGAGGCTCATATATAGGCCCTCATTACAACATTGGTGGTAAAAGCCGATTACCGCCATGCAGAAGACCGCCAACACACCACCGCAGAATCCCGCCACAGCTATTATGACCAACATTTCGGAATCCGCCAAAATTCAGACACCCACGCAAGTCCGCCACACCAAAGGTCAGTGATAAACTGGCGAAACCAAAACCTCCACCGTCACGCCAACAGTAAAACACCCACACTATCACGACACACGAATCCATGCGGCGGTCTTTCAACCGTGGTATTCCATTGGCGGTACACACCGCCACGCTCAAAATACACACACATATACAAAACACAGCCACATTGGACAATTCCAAATACACACACCTGATACACATACACACACCACTCCTACACACACATTACAATATAAAACACACCCCCACATCACCCACAAACCCCTACGACAAAAAATTCCGAAAGAAGGCCAGAGAGAGACAGCACCAGCAAGAACAACAGCATCCACAGGCACACAACACCATCACCCACAGAACTTCCACGCACCTCACACAACACATCACTACATAGCAGCACACTTATCACCACACACTCCACCCCACCCATCACCTACACCACCCCATGGCACGGCAAAGACACCCCAGGTTCTCGGAGGAGGAGCTCAGGGTCATGGTGGAGGAAATCATCCGGGTAGAGCCACAGCTAATCGGATCACAGGTGCAGCATACCTCAATAGCAAGGAAGATGGAGCTATGGCGAAGAATAGTGGACAGGGTCAACGCAGTGGGACAGCACCCAAGAAATCAGGAGGACATCAGGAAGAGGTGGAACGACCTACGGGGGAAGGTGTGTTCCGTGGTCTCAAGACACCACCAGGCGGTTCAGAGGACTGATGGTGGACCCCCACCTCCTCCCCCACAACTAACAACATGGGAGGAGCAGGTCTTGGCAATTCTGCATCCTGAGGGCCTCGCAGAAGTAGGTGGAGGCATGGACTCTGGTAAGACAAATCTTAATTATTACATCCCCCACCCTACCTGCATGCCAGCACATACCCCCATCCTCACCCCCAGCACCCTAACTCCTCACATATTTCCCAACATCACAAACCACCCACCCCAACACTAAGCCCTGCATGCAACAACAAAGCATGGATACCCATCACTAAAGCATGCCCACTGCACATACCCATACAACCCCCTAAACCATCATCACACAAGGTCCCACACAGGAATGCAAGCACTGGGGTACACGGTCACCCACCCATTGCACACCATGACACACATAGATGTAATAACCATCCATTTATACCCCTGCAGGACCCCTACCCAACGTCACCGGACAGGAGGGTCCAGACATGTCCACACCACCAACAGAAGAGGCCCACAGTGATGACAGCAGCTCTGTCCAACTGGATCTAGATGACGAGCCCGGCCCATCGGGAACCTCGGGACAGTCGGTTCCCCTCACCCAGTCACAGGCCACCACAGACCTTCCCCCCTCTGGAAACACCAGCACAGCGCCCACCCAGCGGGCCCATACCTCCATCCCCAGGACATGTCAATCAGCTGTGTGTCCACTACTACAGGGAACCTAGGCTAACCCACCACCCCAACAACAACAGGGACCTGGGGGCAGTGGCAGTGGGCACACGGTCCAGGGGACATTGGCCCAGGAACACAGGGGAACTGGGAGGGCTGCTGTGCGACAGGGGGCGGACAGGCCAAGGGAACCTACTCTCCTCCATCCTGGGAGCCTACCACCACTCCCAGGAGACGATGGCAACGGTACTGGCCAAGTTTCAGGAGACCCAGTGCCTGCAGGAGGAACAGTACATGGGCTTCAGGGAGGAACTCAGAACCATCAGCTCCACCCTGGGCACCATCGTAGGGGTGCTGAAGGAAGTACTCAACACCAGGAGGGACACTGTGGCACTACAAGGGGCCCCTTACACTAGCATGGACGAAGAACTGCCCACCACCTCCGCCGGCGCTAGTGGACAGTACGCCCCGCCACAGGACCACCACACCAGCACCCCACCCCCTGCAGAGGGAGAACCACCCCGCAAACAGTCCCTGAGATACAGGACAAAGGCAGAGCACGATGCCAAGACCCCCGCCAAGAAATGAGACCACCCTGATTGTCATCCTACTGTCCCACTTTGTCACCCTGTCCATACTTTAACTGCCCCAGCTCCACTTCCTATGCCCATATGGACAATGCACCTGTGAGACTAATAGACTGGACTCTGCCATGGATATTCCTCCGCCATAACCCCTCACCATTTCACTACCCCCTCCAATATTGAGCACTTAAATAAACACACTTAAAGCACAAAACAATCTGGAGTCTGTCTGTGTCAACATACCTATGTCACACAGCTCTAGTCCATGATGAATCTAAGCAGATGTCACACAGTGGGACCCACATCTGTGAAATCATAAGGGAAAGTGAAAACTCAGTGACCATACACTGGGTGAAAGCGACAGACAGTAGAGAGATAGTAGTGTTAAAGTACATGTAGTAGGCAGGTCTATGCTCCTCTTCCCTGTGTCTCACTGGAAATATTGCTGGATCACTGAGTCCCTGTTGTTCATGTCTTCTTCCTCTGCTTCCTCCTCTTCACTGTCGGCTGGCTCCACAGCTGCCACAACACCGCCATCTGGACCATCCTCCTGCAGAAAAGGCACCTGTCGTCGCAAAGCCAAGTTGTGAAGCATACAGCAGGCCACGATGATCTGGCACACCTTCTTTGGTGAGTAGAATAGGGATCGACCTGTCATATGGAGGCACCTAAACCTGGCCTTCAGGAGGCCGAAGATCCGCTCGATCACCCTCCTAGTTTGCCCATGCGCCTCATTGTAGCGTTCCTCTGCCCTTGTCCTGGGATTCCTCACTGGGGTCAGTAGCCATGACAGGTTGGGATAACCAGAGTCACCTGCAAATGGTGAGGAATAACTGTTAGACACGCACTAACCTGGAGGGATATCCCCAGACCCAGACAACCATTCCCACTGACTTGCTTCCAGGTGCTCACCTCATAGCCACACACGGTGCCTCTGGAGTTGACCCATCACAGAAGGGATGCTGCTATTCCGCAGGATGTAGGCGTCATGCACTGAGCCAGGGAACATGGCATTCACATGGGAGATGTACTGGTCTGCCAAACATACCATCTGTATATTCATTGAATGATAACTCTTCCAGTTTCTGTACACCTGTTCACTCCTGTGGGGAAGGGGGGCAAAGCCACATGGGTCCCATCAATGGCACCTATGATGTTGGGGATGTGTCCCAGGGCATAGAAATCACCTTTCACTGTAGGCAAATCTTCCACCTGAGGAAAGACGATGTAGCTCCGCATGTGTTTCAGAAGGGTAGACAACACTCTGGACAATACGTTGGAAAACACAGGCTGGGACATCCCTGATTCTATGGCCACTGTTGTTTGAAAAGACCCACTTGCAAGGAAATGGAGCACTGACAGCACCTGCACTTGAGGGGGGATTCCTGTGGGATGGCGGATTGCTGACATCAGGTCTGGCTCCAACTGGGTACACAGTTCCTGGATTGTGGCACGGTCAAGCCTGTATGTGATAATCACATGTCGCTCCTCCATTGTCGACAGGACCACCAATGGTCGGTACACCGGAGGATGCCGCCATCTCCTCACATGTCCCAGCGGACGGTGCCTATGAAGGACAACAGCGAGCACAGAGGCAAACACCTCAGAGGTACCGGAGCATGAGGGAGCTGCATCCCACAGGGCCCTGGAGGGCAAGACTACGGACTCAGAGTTCACCAGTGGGATGGAGGGCAAGGGGAGCTCCATTGCGGGGACAGGAGCTGACACCAGCGACACGGACTCGTCCTCTGATGGGAGCTCCCTTGTGGTTGCGGCAACATCTGTGCCCCCGCATCTACAGGTACAGCCGCCACCCCCCCTACCAGCACCGCCCTCCCAGCAGCCCCTCAGCCTTTGCCCCGTGCCCGCTCACCCAGGAGGGTGGGCATCACCTTCGCCCCAGGCACCTCAGGCCCTGCCCAAGTCACCCCTGCTGCCCTCAGTGAGGAGGCCATTGTCCTCCTCAGGTCGCTCACTGTTGGGCAGTCTACCATTTTGAATGCCATCCAGGGTGTAGAGAGGCAGTTGCAACAAACAAATGCATTCCTGGAGGGCATTCATTCTGGTCAGGTGGCCCTTCAGCGAGCTTTTCAGACTCTGGCCTCAGCACTGATGGCAGCCATTGTCCCTGTCTTTAGCCTCCCCCTCCAACTTCCTCCACCCAGACCCAATCCCCTGTACCTCAGCCTATCCCAAGCACACCTACAGACCAGCATGCACACACGTCAACACACAAGGGAAGCTCTGGCATACATAAGCACCACACATCCCACAGGCACTCACGCCCGCATCACACACATGCAGACACGCCAACATCCAATGCCTCCACTGTGTCCCCCTCCTCCTCATCTCCCTCCTCCCTCCCAGTCTCGTCTGCATTCACACCTGCATGTGCTACATCTACAGCCACTACGTCCCTCTCCAGCACACCCACCACCACATCCCGCTCATGTGCAGTCACTACCCCCACTACCATTCACACGTCCCCTGTGTCCTCTCCCAGTGTGTCTGTGACGCCCCCGCCCAAGATACACAAACGCAGACACACACCCACCCAACAGCCATCCACCTCACGACAGCCTTCAGCGCATGCACCTTACCCAAAAGTCACCAAACGTACACCTCCTACAACCACCACCTCCAGCTGCCGTCCCAGTGTGGCCAAAAACTTTTCCTTTCCACCCTTGACCTCTTTCCCACACCTCCCCCACCCCGTCCGTCTCCTAGGTCCCGAATTAGCACCTCAGCACAACATCTCCGGGACCAGTGGTGCCTGTAGTCACCAGAATCTGGAGTGCACCGGCCACCAGGGCAGCCAGTGTGGCGCAGAGCTACAGCACAGACAGTCGCCCACCTGTGAAGCATCAGAAGTTGGGCAGTGCCCGGCGGGAGAGGGGGAAGACCAGCAACCAAAGCCACTCCCAGGGGTCCCGGTGGGAGTGTGTAGTCAGCTGTGACACCTTCGAAGTTGGGGAAGGGCCACAAGAAATCCGGCAAATCTGGGAAGAGCAGCACGGCGGAGAAAACCGCCATCATCCCCGATGCCCAGGAGCCCACCTCCAGCACACGCCAAGCTGCCCAGGACAGGACCGCCAGCACTAGCCCACCTGCCCAGGAGGCCACCGCCAGCACCAGCCCACCTGCCCAGGAGGCCACCGCCAGCACCAGCCCAGCTGCCCAGGAGGCCACCGGCAGCACCAGCCCAGCTGCCTAGGAGGCCACCGCCAGCACCAGCCCACCCACCTGCCCAGGAGGCCACCGCCAGCACCAGCCCAGCTGCCCAGGAGGCCACCGCCAGCAAAAGCCCCGCTGGGCCATGAAGGACCGCCAGCACAAGCCCTGCTGGGCCATGAAGGACCGCCAGGACAAGCCCCGCTGGGCAGTGAAGGACCGCCAGCAATAGCCCCACTGGGCCATGAAGGATCGCCAGCAAAAGCCCCGCTGGGCCATGAAGGACCACCAGCACAAGCCCCGCTGGGCATGAAGGACCGCCAGCAGCTGAGACCCTGCAATGGAGACCGCCATCTCAAGCACCGCTGAACAGGGCACCGCCATCTCAAGCACCGCTGCACAGAGCACCGCCAACTCAAGCACCAGTGATCAGGGCACAGCCGTCTCAAGCACCGCTGAACAGGGCACCGCCAACTCAAGCACCGCTAAACAGGGCACCGCCGTCTCAAGCACCGCTGCACAGGGCACCGCCATCTCAAGCACCGCTGCACAGGGCACCGCCAACTTAAGCACCGCTGAACAGGGCACCGGCGTCTCAAGCACCGCTGAAGAGGGCACCGCCAACTCAAGCACCTCTGAACAGGGCACCGACATCTCAAGCACCGCTGCACAGGGCACTGCCAACTCAAGCACCGCTGAACAGGGCACCGCCAACTCAAGCACCGCTGACCAGGGCACCCGCGTCTCAAGCACCGCTGCACAGTGCACCGCCATCTCAAGCACCGCTGAACAGGGCACCACCGCCTCAAGCACCGCTGGCCCATGAGCGGCAAGGGCACTGACGCATCTGAGTCCGTCATGGGGTGAATGATGCACTCTGGGCACCATGCCCCCTCCAGAACAAGTGGAGACTGTCATCCACTACCTCTGTCCTTAGCAGGATGAAGCACTCTGGGCACCATGCCCCTTCCAGAACCAGTGGAGACTGTCATCCACTACCTCTGTCCTTAGCAGGATGAAGCACTCTGGGCACCATGTCCCCTCCAGAACCAGTGGAGACTGTTATCCACTTGTGAGACTGTGGCTTTGCACTCCCCAGGATATGGCAGTGGGCATCCCACCCACTGTACCACTGTAGAGACTTGAGAGACTGTGGCTTTGCACTCTCAAGGATTGAACAGTGGGCAAACCACCCACTTGAGAGACTTGAGAGACTGTAGCTTTGCACTCCCCAGGATTTAACAGTGGGCAAACCCCCTACTGTAGAGACTTGAGAGACTGTGGCTTTGCACTCCCCAGGATATGGCAGTGGGCAAGCCACCCACTGTATAGACTTGAGAGACTGTGGCTTTGCACTCCGCAGGATGGTACAGTGGTCATGTGGCCCCCTCGTGGATTTGGCGTTGTGCACTCAAGCGGCTGAGGTGCCCCCACTTTCCCTCCCCCTGAGGTGCCTGTTTAGTTGCTCTATGATGCCCCTGCAGTGTTCTCTCCATCATGGTCGGGGATCTTGTGTGGGCCTCACCCATACTGTGTGGTCCCAGTGTTCCACGGACTTTCTTAGAGCACTACCTGGACTACTATGCTTGGTATATATTAGGTACATGGTGTATATATATATTTCTGCCTACTTGCTTTTAATATATTACAATGGTTACACTCATTTTCTATTGTGTTTGCATTCTTCCGGGGGGTTTGGGGGGTGTAACCGTGATGTATTGATATGCATTAGTGTGTGTGTTGTAGTGGGTGAGGGTGGGGGTGTTGAGTGTGTGTGTCCCTGTTTTTTGCCTCCCCCCTCCCCTGTGTCGTAGGTGCAGTACTCACCGTGGTCGTCACCGCCGGCGTCCGTGCTCCTGGTAGAGGAGCAGGAAGACTATTGCAGGGAGAATTTGGAGTTCCGGGTCCATGGCGTCTCCGTTCCTCGTGGGGTGTGTAGAGGTGAGCGTTTTCCCTTCGGGATTCCTGTTTCCGCTGTGTTTTTATCCACGGTGAATCGGCCCCGGAAAAGGTGGCGGATTGGCCTGTCATAATAGTGTGGGCGGTACATTGTCTCCCGCCTGTCTGTTGGCGGTGACCGCCGCACTGTTTGTTTGTACCGCCGTGGCGGTCGGAGTGTTAAAGTGGCTGTCTTTGTTGGCGGTTTTCGCCACGGTCGTAATTGCACATTTTTTACCGCCGGCCTGTGGTGGTCTTACCGCCGCTTTAACACCGACCGCCAAGGTTGTAATGACCACCATAGTGTCTACACATGGAGAATATAGTGCGATACTGTTGATTTTTTTTGAAGGGGTACTGTATGTAGAAATGGTTGAGGCCAAGTTGGGGCTAGCCCCACAGGAGCGAAAGGTACTTATGAACATCAAGGGAACCATAATGAACTCACAGGAACTCAGCAGCATAAGGTGGTCATTCTATTCATCAGCAGTTAGAAGTTTAGCAATACACATGAGGGATATGTGGCCATGTCATGGAATGTACAGGGAATAAACTAAGTAATTAAGAGACAAAGGTTCAGTTGGAGGCATGTTCAGAGTACAATGCCGAAAGAAACACAATTAAGATCCCTGGGAAATGAGAAGCTTACATTTGAATTGGGGGGGGGGTAACTCTGGCATGCTGAATTTAGTTAGTTAGCTAGGGGAGTGACCATGTGATGGGCCCACAAAGTCCCTATGCAAACAGAAAGTATTCAAAGATCCTAATGGCAGGTACATTGGAGTCTTGGACACAGTATGTCATCAGTCCTCCTTACTACTTTACACTTACCATATATAGACACTCCGTCCTTCTTTGAAGAAATTGCAGTACCCCTCACATCATATTTATAATGTGAAAATGTTACATATGGGTGAATTTAACTGTATACTAACTAGTAGTCAGGCATATCCACCCCCACTGACAG
This sequence comes from Pleurodeles waltl, assembly GCF_031143425.1. Classification (NCBI taxonomy): domain Eukaryota; kingdom Metazoa; phylum Chordata; class Amphibia; order Caudata; family Salamandridae; genus Pleurodeles; species Pleurodeles waltl. Next base: position 293,599,463 of record NC_090445.1, on the reverse strand, counting down.
AACACTAGGCCACTCTTCCATGGCACTCTTCAACTCAATGGAACAACTGAATTTAGTAAAATACAGAGATTGCAACACTAAGAAAAAGAGGGATACTCTTTCCAATTACTACCACATTGAACATTCTCAAGGACTGACCTTGCTTTCACACATGCAGAACATACAAGTGAATACCGAAAATCAGAGTACGTGAACTGCACACTATCTAATCAACACCTTTATTATTTATATGGCCCTCGAGGATACAGGCAATGAAAATTGCAGTTGAGGACACTGCTGGAAAGACTATCCAGGGACGACATTAGAACTGTACATAGCAATTTCTTCCATAACACATGGCGATCAGCAGTGAATTCAGCTGGGAGTCCATGGGCTTCTTTCAGTGCCCTCGTTAGGTGAAATGTATACGCTTACGGTGGGAAAATTCTTGTGAGCAAGATAGCTAAGCTAGAAAAAGATACCCAGAAAATTGATAACTCAGTCACTGAGGGTAAAGGGAGATACAAATAAGAGCAGAGGAAGACAAAGCACCTGGAGAAAGCAAGAACTAGTAAAGTGGTAAACATGACAATAGGGCATAAATGGAAATTTTATGCAACAGTAGAGAATTATCCAGGCATGTTAGTGTGACTGCTAACTAGAGAGGGTGGAAACAGAAGAATGTTGGCCAAAAAGGGATCACAGAAGTCAAATCCAGTTGGACCATGCAGAAATTAATATAATCAGAGGATCTGATGCTAATCTTTACTGAGAACAGATTGCAGCTGATCAAAGCATAATAAATCGGATCCTAAATTAATTGAAATTGCCTGAGTTACATGAGGAAGATAATAAATAGTCCCATACAAATAGGTGACATAAAATGAGTCATTCAACAACGGGTAAAAGACCAGGAAAATTGTCTACCTGTTAAATTGTAAATGGAATACAGGATTTGTTTTAGCATTTTTATTACTGAGCATGTAAAACAAGGCACTAGAGTAGGCCTGGGTAAAATTTCACCTATGCCGGCTTAATTCACATAATTTCTGGAATTTCGCACTTCACTTGTTACAAGAAATTCTTGAAATGATCCCATTATGCCACATTGCGTAATTACACTTCATTCATTGCAAGAATATAGCACTGACTGCAGGAACAATGTGACCAATCAGAACACGAGTGGACATTTTTAAGGCACTTATTTTTTAGGTGCCTTGTTCATTTCTGTACTAGCTTGGGGATTAGTAATACCAGATTTCTAGTGTGTGTTAGAATGGCTGGAGTAATGTGAAAGAGCTGTTTTAGCCTCACAAAAGAACCACAGATGTATGAAGTGAATCACACAATTATTTCTGTGATTTCTAGCTCTATAGGTTAAGCTTACTGACAGACAGTGAGAACGTAATCAACTGAAAGAGGCATGGGCCACAGATGTCCAAGAAGACAAACAAGGGCAGACATTTGTATTTAGACATTGTGAAAATGTCACTAGAAATGCTATTTTAAGTTAATCCATTATGAAAGCATACATAGAACCTACACAACACTCCAACTGATGCACAAGATTAACTTTTAAAATAGTGTTGAATGTCCTAGATGCAGAATCTATACTGGGATGTTCATAAATATCTGATTGGAGTGTGGAGAGATCCAAATATTCTGGCAGGAAATTGTATTTAAAATAAGGGTCTTGGAAAGCATGTCATTCTAGTCATCTATTCAACTATACCTTTGGAGTCTAGTACTGGTTCGTAGAAACTCAAGGGTAATATCAAAGATGGTAAAGTTGTTATTGACCTTACCAAAGAGCAGCATAGTACTAAAATACTGAAAAAAAGAGGGGCACTTGAATATATAATATCCTAAGCATATATGATTAAGGGGCTGGCAGTAGAATGAACAGTGAAGAAAAGATTAAGTAAAGAATCTATCGGAGTCATGGTAAAGAACTCATATTTACAAACTACAACATCTAGATGACCTGCAAGTTATAGTTATCTTAGGGCATGAGTTATAGTTACTATAGATAACTATATACCTGGTAACTTTCAGTGTTGTTTGAGTTTAAAACATTGTTGCAAGGGTATGGAAGTTATAAAAATATCTACTTGTCCATGGGACAGGTTGATACATAAATCTACTTTCTGCGTAAAAAGTCCACTTGTCCCTTTGATGCCACGTTGTGCAGCAATAAATAATTGCATAAAAGCTATGCTAGGGCTCATACTAAAGTGAGTTCGAATTCTAGTAATTTGCACCCTTTGCTACCTATCAACAGATCTACATACTGGGGCTTGAGGTAGCATTAAGCATTAATTCCAGGGTTAGAATTCACTTTGGAGTCATTGCTAATCTACTAACTTGCACGTTTTAGGGGTTCTTATACCAACTCTTTTCCTATACTAAGAGAGGATAGAAATGAAGGCCCTCATTACAACCCTGGCGGTAAATCCCGCTTTCCACCGTGCAGAAGACCGCCAACATACCGTTGCAGCAGGGAAATTCTGCTACAGGTACTACGACTCACAGCTCGGAATTCGCCACAATACAGACACCCACACAAGTCCGCCACACCAAAGGTCAGTGATAACTGGTGATATCAAAATCTACCCTGTCACGTCAACAGGAATACGCCCACAGTATCACAACCCACGAATCAACATGGCGGTCTTTCAACCGAGGTATTCCATTGGCGGTACACACCGCCACGCTCAAAATACTCACACATTTACAAAACACAACCAAATTGGACAATTCAAAATGCACACACCTGATACACATACAAACACCACACCCACACACCCAATCCAATATAAAACACACACCCACACCACCCACAAACCCTTACAACCATAACAAAATTCAGAAAGAAGACCAGAGAGAGAGAGAGAGACTACTTAACACAACACCAGCATCCACAGACACACAACACCATCACTCATACAACATCCACGCACCTCAAACAACACACACCAACAGATCCCCTCACACATCACAACAGACACCACCTCACACATCACCCACACCACATCATGGCACCTCAAAGACACCCCAGGTTCTCTGAGGAGGAGCTCAGGGTCGTGGTGGAGGAAATCGTCCGGGTAGAGCCAAAGCTATTCGAATCACAGGTGCAGCAAACATCCATTGCAAGGAAGATGGAGCTATGCCGCAGAACTGTCGACAGGGTTAACGCAGTGGGACAGCATCCAAGAACACGGGATGACATCAGGAAGAGGTGGAACGACCTACGGGGGAAGGTACGTTCCGTGGTATCCAGACACCAGATTGCTGTACAGAGGACTGGCGGTGGAGCCCCACCTCCTCCCCCACAACTAACAACATGGGAGGAGCAAGTCTTGGCAATAATGCATCCTGAGGGCCTCACAGGAGTAGCAGGTGGACTGGACTCTGGTAAGGCAAATCTTTACTACTTTATCCCCCCCACCCCACCTCCTGCCATCACATACTCCCACCCTCACCCTCACACCCATCACCCCAACAACCCACAGATACCCCACTAACACAACCCACACATCCAGAAATCAAACCCTGCATGTAACACCAATGCATGGACACCCATCACCAAAGCATGTCCAGTAGAGAGACTCACTCATGCCCCAAAATCACCAATCACACAAGGGCCACGGCAATAATGCAAGCACAGGAGTAGAGGTTAGCTCACCCATTGCACAAGATGGCACACACAGATACAATAACTATGCATTTACACCCCAACAGGACCCCTACCCAACGTCACCGGACAGGAGGTGCCAGACATATCCAGTCCCCCCACAGAATCAATCACTCAATCAATCAATCAAACAAATGTATATAGCGCGCTACTCACCCGTGAGGGTCTCAAGGCACTTGGTGGGGGGGGCAGGAGGGTCACTGTTCGAACAGCCATGTTTTTAGTTTTTTTCTGAAGAGCAGGGGGTCTTTGGTTTTGCGGAGGTGGGTGGTGAGGGAGTTCCAGGTTTTGGGGGCGAGGTAGGAGAAGGACCTGCCTCCTGTGGGGGTGCGTTGGATGCGGGGGACTGTGGCTTGGGCGAGGTTGGCTGATCGGAGGTTGCGGGTACGAATGTGAAAGTTCACTCTTTCATTGCGGTATGTTGGGTCGGTGTTGTGGAGGGATTTGTGTGCGTAGATGAGGATCTTGAATGTGATTCTCTTGTTTATGGGGAGCCAGTGAAGGGTGTTGAGGTGTGGTGAGATTCTTTTGTGGCGGGGGAGGCCAAGGAGCGCGGCTGTGTTCTGCATTCTCTGGAGTTTGCGTGTAAGTTTGAGTGTGGTGCCGGCGTAGAGGGCGTTACCGTAGTCTAGTCTGCTGATGATGAGTGCATGGGTGGCTGTCTTCCTGGTCTCTGGGGGAATCCATTTGAAGGATTTTTTTAGAGTGCAAAGTGTGAGCAAGCAGGAGGAGGTAAGAGCATTGATTTCCTGTGTCATGGAAGGGAGGGGTCCAGGATGATGCAGAGGTTGCGTGCGTGGTTTGCGGGGTGGGTGCGGGTCCTAGGGCGGTGGGCCACCAGGAGTCGTCCCATATGGTTTTGTTGGGGCCGAAGATGATGATCTCGGTTTTGTTGGAGTTAAGCTTTAGGTGGTTAGTTGTCATCCAGTTGGCTGTGTCGAGGAGAGCTGCGTGTAGGTTGGTTTTGGCGGTGGTGGGGTTGCGGGTGAGGGAGAGGATGAGTTGGGTGTCATCTGCATAGGAGAGGATAGTGATTCTGTGTGATGGGAGGATGTTGGCTAGGGGGATCATGTAAATGTTGAAGAGTGTGGGGCTGAGAGAGGACCCTTGGGGGCTCCGCAGATGATCTTGGTGGTGGTGGAGTGGAAAGGTGGGAGGCAGACTCTCTGGGTCCGGTCAGTGAGGAAGGAGGTTAGCCAGTCTTAGGCTTTGTGGCGAATTCCTATGTTGTGGAGGCGTATGCGGAGTGTGTGGTGGCAGACAGTGTCAAAGGCTATGGACAGGTCTAGGAGGATGAGTGCGACGGCCTCGCCTTTGTCGACTTTGGTCCTAATGTCGTCAGTGCATGCGATGAGGGCGGTTTCGTTGCTGTGGTTCTTGCGGAACCCGGATTGTGAGGGGTCAAGAGTGTTGTTTTCTTCGAGGTAGTGGGATAGGCGGGTGTTGACTTGGAGAGGATCTCTGGGTCAGCTTTGTTTTATTTTAGAAGAGTGGTGATTTCCGCATGCTTCCAGGGGTCTGGGTAGGTGGCGGCGTCAAAGGAGGAGTTGATTATGTCATGGAGTATGGGGGCGATGGTTGGGCTGGCTTTGTTGTAGATGCTATGTGGGCAGGGGTCAGATGGGGATCCGGAGCGGATGGAGTTCATGGTTTTTTGGCTTCTTTGTGTGTGGTGGGGGCCCAGGTGGTGAGTGTGGTGGGGGTTCATGTGTGGGAGTTTAGTTGGGTAAGTGAGGGGTGTGTGTGGTGGGTGTGTGTGGTATGAATCTGTTGTGGATGTCCAGCATTTTGTGGTGGAAGTGGTTGGAGAGGGCGTCACATAGGGGCTGTGTGTGTGAAGGGTCTATGTTGCTGGCTTTGGGTTTGGCTAGTTCATTAATGATGGTGAAGAGTTATTTGCTGTTTTGAGAGTTGTCAAGGCGTGTCTTTTAGTGGTCTCTTTTGGCGGTGCGTATGAGTTAGTGATGTGTGCGAATGGTGGCTTTGAGGGTGGAGAAGTTGGTTGTGGAGGGCTCTTGTCGCCATATTTTCTCTGCTTGGCAGCATTTGCGCTTGGAGTCTTGGAGTTCGGGGTGAACCACGGGGCGTTCTTGATGTTGCGGGTGGGGATGTGTTTTCTGAGGGGGGCTAGTGTGTCTGCACAGGTGGTGATCCATTTTGAGAGGTAGTGGGCTCCTGCATTGGGGTTGTTGGTGTGGAGGGGGGGTTGTGACCCAGTTGGGAGTTCAGGCGTTCTGTGGGGATCTTGTCCCACATGCAGTAGGGTGTGGTGTGTTGATGGTGGTGTGTGGGGGTTTGGTGAAGGAGAAGTGGACGCGGTGGTGGTCAGACCAGAGGAGTTTGGTGGTGTGGGTGTAGGCTATGAGTTGGCTTGAGGTGAAAATTGCGTTGAGCGTGTGTCCTGCTGAGTCGGTGGGTGCGGTGACTAGTTGTTTGAGCCCGAGGTAGGTGAGGTTGTCTAAGAGGGAAGATGAGTTGTGGTCTTGTAGGTTCTCCAAGTGAAAGTTGAAATCACTGAGGAGGATGTAGTCTGTGGATGTGAGGGCGTGCAAGCTGATGGTGTCGGAGATGGTGTCGCAGAAGGTGGGACGTGGTCCTGGTGGTATGTAGATTAGTGTACCTCTGAGGGTGGAGTTCTTGTTAACGTGGATTAGTGAGTGCATCTGTTCTGTGTTGTCAGTAGTGTCTTGGGAGCTGGTGGTGACTTTGATGGTGTCCCTGTGTAGGATGGCGATGCCACCCCCTGGCCTGTTGAGGCAGTCTTTGCGTTGGAGTTTGTGTCCCTTGGGGGTGGCGATGGCTATGTCGGGTTCCGAGGAGGGGTTGGTCCAGGTTTCCGTGAGGAAGGCGATGTCGGGTTAGTGTGATGTGATGAGGTCCAAGAGTTCTATGGAATGTTTGTGAAGGGAGCGGGTGTTGAGAAGCAGGCAGTTGAGGCGGTTGGGGTGGGTGGCGTTGGTGTGGTGCATGAGGGTGTTGTTGCGGGGTGTGTTCTGGTTGTGGGGTGGTGTGCTGCGGGGCTGGTTGGTGGGGGTGGGAGCAGAGCCGGTGTGTGTTGCGTTGGGGGTGTTGTGTGTGTAGTCGGGTGGGTCGCTGTGGTTGGTGTGTGGTGTGAGGGAGGAGGAGCAGGAAAAATGACAGGTGTGGCAAGTGAAGGGTACGTGAGTGTGTGTGGGGCTGGAAAGGGTGCAGGTGGGGCGAGGGCCTGGGTTGAGTGAGTGGAGGATGAGGGGGGAGTAGTCTGTGAGGGCCAGGGGGACTGGCGCTGGGCACTGTCTTGGTGCAGACGGACTTGCCTTTGGCGTGCCAGCGGCATGCCCACTGCGCACAGCCACGCCGCGGCTCCCATAAAAGGGGGGAGGGAGGGAGGGAGTGGCAGCTGGGAGGAGGGAGGGCTGGACGAATGGGAAGACTGGGCGGTGGGGCCGCAGGGGAAGGCAGCGGCAGGAAAAAAGAAAGAAACAGAGGAGAGGTGGAGGAGGGAGGCAGTAGGGGCCGCAGGGGACGCAGCGGCTGGGGAAGTGGATTGGAGCAGGGAGAGAAAAAAAGGAACGGAACGGTGAGGTGGAGGAGGGAGGCGGGAGGGACCGCAGGGGACGCAGCGGGTGGGAAAGTGGAATGGAGCAGGGAGAGACAAAGGAACGGAACGGTGAGGTGAAGGAGGGAGGCGGGAGGGTCCGCAGGGGATGCAGCGGCTGGGGTAGTGGAATAGAGCAGGGAGAGACAAAGGAACGGAACGGTGAGGTGGAGGAGGGAGGCGGGAGGGGCCGCAGGGGACGCAGCGGCTGGGGAAGTGGAATGGAGCAGGGAAAGACAAAGTAACGGAATGGTGAGGTGGAGGAGGGAGGGTCCGCAGGGGATGCGGCGGCTGGGGAAGTGGAATGGAGCAGGACGAGACAAAGGAACCGAACGGTGAGGTGGTGGCACTGGGCGGCGGAGCCCAGCGCCATGCAGGGTCAAGGGTTGCTCCACAGTACGACAGCAGCTCTGCACGCCTGGATCAAGATGACCAGCCCAGCCCATCAGGGACCTCGGGACAGTCGGTTCCCATGACACAGTCACAAACCACCACTGAACCTCCCCCCTCAGGAAACACTGCCACAGCACCCACCCAGCGGGCCCATCCCTCTGTCCCCAGGACACGTCAATCAGCAGTATGTCTACCACTACAGGAAACACAAGCAACCGCACTAACACAAGACGATCAGGGACCTGGGGGCAGTGGCAGTGGGCACGCATTTCAGGGGACAGAGGTACAGGATAACAGGGAAGCTGGGAGGACTGTGGTGCGACAGGGGGAGGACAGGCCCAGGGAACCTACTCTCCATGAGGCACTCTCCAACATCATGGGAGCTTACCACCATTCCCAGGAGACCATGGGCACGGTACTGGCCAAGTTTCAGGAGACCCAGCGGCGCAGGAGGAAAACTACCTGGGGATCAGGGAGGACTTGAAGTCCATCAACAACACCCTGGTCACCATTGCAGGGGTGCTGGCAGACCTTCTTAACACTAGGAGGGACACAGGGGCACACCAACGGGCCCCTGACACTAGCCTGGACGATGAACAGCCCTCCACCCCTGCCGGCACTAGTGGACAGGAGGCACTGCCGCAGGAACAACAGGACACCAGCACCCCACCCCCTGCAGATGGAGAACCACCCCACAAACGGTCCCTGAGATCCTGGAACAAGACAGAGAACATTGCCAAGACCCCATCAGGAAATAAGACCCCCCTGAATATCACTCTTCTGTCCCACTTTGTCACCCTGTCCACCTTAAACTGCCATTGTTCCACTTCCTATGCCCCATTGGACAATGCACCTGTGAAACAAATAGACTGGACTCTGCCATGGACATTCCTCCACCATCACCCCAGCTCATTTCACACACCCCTCCACTTATATGCTCAGAAATAAACACACTTCAATCACAAAACAATCTGGAGTCTGTCTGTGATTTCCCACATTTGTAATTGCAAAACCTCTGGAATATAGCAATGTCAATGTACTTGTTCACATACGAATATGACACAGCTGTAGGCTAGCAGTAAACATAGCAGAGGGCACAAAGTGGGACCCAGATCTGTGAAATGGAAAGGCAAAGTAATAAGTCAGGGTCCATACACTGAGTGAAAATGACAGACTTATGCTAGCTCCAACAATAGTGTGTGATGTGGGAAGCAGTTACATCTTCTTACCTGTGTGTCACTGGAAGTATTGCATGATGATGTTTCGGTTGTCGACATCTTCTTCTTCTGCCTCCTCTTCTTCACTGTCCACAGGCTCCACAGCTGCCACAAAACCACCATCCGGCCAGTCCTCCTGCAGAAAAGGCACCTGGCGTCACAAAGCCAGGTTGTGCAGTATACAGCAGGCCACGATTATCTGGCACACCTTCTTCGGTGAGTGGTATAGGGAGCCACCTCTTAGATGGAGGCACTGGAATCTGGCCATCAGGAGGCCGAAGGTGCGTTCTATAATCCTCCTAGTATGCTCATGTGCCTCATTGTAGCATTGCTCTCCCCTTGTCCTGGGATTCCTCACTGGGGTCAGTAGCCATGACAGGTTGGGGTAACCAGAGTCACCTGCAAATGTCGAAGGCTAACTGTTAGACACACACTAACCCTTAGGGACAACCCCATACCCAGAAACCTATGTTAACTGTGCTGCGACCTTGGCCTCACCTATTAGCCACACACAGTGCCTCAGGAGTTGCCCCATCACATAAGGGATGCTGCTATTCCTCAAAATGTGTGGGTCATGCACTGAGCCAGGATACTTGGCATTCACATGGGAGATGTACTGGTCTGCCAAACACACCATCTGCACATTCATCGAATGGTAGCTTTTCTGGTTCCTGTACACCTGTTCATTCCTGTGGGGGGGTACAAATGCCACATGTGTACCATCAACGGCACCAATGATGTTGGGGATATGTCCCAGGGCATAGAAGTCACCTTTCACTGTGGGCAAATCCTCCAGGGAAAATGATGTAGCTGCGCATATGTTTCAGCAGGGCAGATAACACTCTGGACAACACATTAGAGAACATTGGCTGGGACATCTCTGATGCCATGGCCACTGTTGTTTGAAAAGACCCACTGGCCAAGAAATGGAGTACAGACAGAACCTGCACTAGAGGGGGGATTTCTGTGGGATGGCGGATAGCTGAAATCACGTCTGGCTCCACCTGGGCACACAGTTCCATGATTGTTGCACGATCAAGTCTGTATGTGATTATGATGTGTCTCTCTACCATTGTCAACAGGTCCACCAGGGGTCCGTACAACGGAGGATGCCGCCATCTCATCACCTGCCCTAGCAGATGTGCCCTATGGAGGAGAACAACGAGCAGAGGGTCATCCAACACTGAGGTATCACAATGTGTTATTTGCTGAAACATTGGTAAATCACAATGTGCCGGTATCTGTCTGTATTCCTGGCCTAAATAGGTGTGACACAGTTTTTATCCATCCCATGTGGCCCCCTGAAATGGCGGCTGCCTGTCCTGTAAGGTGGGACAAGGGGAAATGAGGTAACTGCGCTGGCGTTGTACACCTTCGCGGTGGGCGGTCGAAGACCGCATCACAATTCAGCATTGGTTAACATTGGGCCCTATGGGTCCCAGGAGCCAATTACAATGTACGCCGCCGGTGACGGTACGCACCGCTGCCGACATGACCGCCATTTTCTCACTGTTCACTCACTTGATACCTGACCTTCAACAGGAGAGGACCTACACTGCAAGTTCTGCTGTGACCTGTGTCAGGAAGCGACGATGGCTATAGTGTCTGGGGAAAGAGCCCCTGCCTTCACTTCGGAGGAGTTGGAGAAACTGGTGTATCGGGTCCTCCCCCAGTACACGCAACTGTACGGTCCTCCAGACAAACAGGTGAGTACACTGTGAGCATGCTGCGTGGGCAATGCCTGTTTTGAGTGGTGTGGATGGAAGATACATGTGGGGGGGCTGAGGCCTGCATGTGAGGATGGTGAGTATATGTGCGTCAGGGCATGGGTGGGAACTGGTGGGCAATGAGTTGACGGTCCGGACGGGTGAGTAATTTCCTTTCCTCCTGTACCTTTCCTCTAGGTCAGCACCCACCAGAAGACGGGTATTTGGTGTGCCAATGCCAAGGACGTCCGGACCCTGGGGCTCTACCATAGATGGAGCACCCACTGCCGTGAAAGATGGGAGGACCTACGCCGCTGTAGCAAGAAGACGGCGGAGGCCCAGCTGGGGATGGCCTGCCAATGTGGAAGGGGTGCCAGTCGCACCATGACCCCCCTGATGTACCAGATTCTGGCGGTGGCCCATCCGGAGCTGGATGGGCACTTGAGGGCATCACGGCAGCCACAAGGGGGTTAGTACACTCTAATTCAGCTGACTCTGTGTGCATTACGATGTGTCTGGGTGGGGGAGGTGGTCTGTGGGTTCCCCTAGGCCAGGGCAAACTTGGTAGGCAAGGTACTTGATAGGCAGGCTCTGTGGCACCCTAACCCCACTGGTAGCAATAGCCATCTACACCTAGTCAGGCTCCTGTGACTTGCAGGTGTGCAGCAATTGGGCTTAGGCCTCGTACCCCATGGGCATGTGAATTTGCTAGGAACTGTTAGTGCAGAGGTTTGCTCCCTGTGTGTTGTGTCCGTCAACTGTAGTGGTGTTGCATGCACTGAACATGTTTTTCTTTTGTCTCCCCCCCTTTTTTGTTTTGTCTCCCTGTTCTTGTGTGCAATAGCATCATCTGGTGGAGGAGCAGTGGCATCGGAGCAGGACGGAGCTGCAACCCACTTGGCCCTGGAGGGTGAAGCAACGGAGTCTGAAGTCACCAGTGGGATGGAGGACGAAGGAAGCTCCATGACGGAGACAGGAGCATGCACCAGTGACAGCGACTCCTCCTCTGATGGGAGCTCCCTTGCGGTGGCGGGCACCTCTATGCCCACTGCATCAACAGATACAGCCGCCACCCCCCCTACAAGCACCGCCCTCCCAGCAGCCCCTCAGCGTGTGTCCCGTGCCTGCTCACCTAGTAGGGTGGACATCTCCTTCGCCCCTGGTATCTCAGCCCCTGCCCCAATCAGCCCTGCTGCCCTCAGTGAGGAGGCTATTGACCTACTGAGATCCCTCACTGTTGGGCAATCTACCATTTTGAATGCCATCCAGGGTGTTGAGAGGCATTTGCAACAAACAAATGCATACCTGGAGGGCATTCATTCTGGGCAGGCGGCCCAGCAGAGGGTATTTCAGGCTCTGGCCTCAGCACTGATGGCAGCCATTGTCCCTGTGTCCAGCCTCCCCCCTCCAACTTCCTCCACCCAGACCCAATCACCTGTACCTCAGCCTATCCCAAGCACACCATCAGACCAGCATGCACACTCATCAACACACAAGAGTGGACATGGCAAACACAAGCACCACACATCCCACAAGCACTCACACAAGCACCATCCCCATGTAGACACAGCAACATCCACTGTGTCCCCCTCCTCCACGTCCTCCTCCTCCCTCCCTTTCTCATCTCCACTCACACCTGCATGCACTACATCCTCAGCCACTACCTCCATCACCAGCACACCCATCACCACACACCACTCACGTGCAATCACCACCCCCACTACCATGCACACATCCCCAGTGTCCTCTCACAATGTGTCTGTGAGCCCTCCTCCCAAAGTACACAAACGCAGGCACACATCCACCCAACAGCCATTCACCTCACAACAGCCTCTGGCCCATGCACCTTCACCCAAATTCAGCAAACGTACTCCTCCTACAACCACTACCTCTTCCTCCACTCCATTCCCAAACCCCCTCCATCTTACCGTTCCAGTGTGTCTAAAAAACGTTTCCTGGCAAACTTTGACCTCTTCCCTTCACCTCCCCCTGTCCTTCCCCTAGAGCCAGGCTTTCCAGGTCCCAGCCCAGCACCTCAGCCATCAAATCCCCAGGCACAGTGGTGCCAGCAACTGCGGGGGCATCAAGTGCACCACCCATCAGGGCTGCCAGTGTGCCACATAGCGAGGGCGAGGACATTCCGCACCTACCAAGGTGAAGAAGGTGCCCACATCCCAGAGGGAGAAGCCGCACCTACCAGCCACCAAGGGCTCCGCCAAAACAAAGGAGGACAGTAGCAAGACACCTGCGGCATCATCAAAGGTGGGGAAGGGACAAAAGCAGAAGAGCAGGTCAGGACAGGGCACTGTGGCACCGACTGAGGGACTAGTGACACCCCTTCTGTACACGACTACAACAACCAGTACAGCGGCGAACACCGCAACCTGCCCCGCCACCTGCACCGCCACCTGCACCACCACCGGCACGTCTGCAGCCTCAGCAACAGTCCCCAGCATCTTCCCCAGTGGGCAGCCGTCCAAGGCTGCAGAAGATGTCCTGCTGTGTCCCTCAAAAGGTGCTGACACATACACCACTGCCAGCACCTCCGCCACAGACACTGCCGCAAGCACCCCCACCCGCCCCGCAACGTGCTCGGACAGTGGCACCAATGCTGACATGGCTACCATCCCCAGTGGTCAGTCGTCCGAGGCTGGAGGAGACTTCCTGGACCCTGCCCAGCTTCCATGAGGCATGACTTCCATCACTGTTTGCACCTGCAGGTGGAAGGCGAAAGCGCAGCAGTGTTGGGTATGTCTCTGCCTCCATGTTGTATCATGCTACCTATTCCTAGGCAATCTCGTGGCACACACACCCAAGTGATGGAATGGGACCGGCCACACTGCATGTGGAGCACTCTGGGCACCATGCCCCCTCCAGAACCAGAGGAGAATCACATCCACTACCTCAGTCTTTGGCAGGATGAAGCACTCTGGGCACAAAGCCCCCTCCAGAACCAGTGGAGAATCACATCCACTACCTCAGTCCTTGGCAGGATGAAGCACTTTGGGCACAAGGCCCCCTCCGGAACCAGTGAAGAAAGGCATCCACTACCTCAGTCCTTGGCAGGAGGAAGCACTCTGGGCACAAAGCTCCCTCCAGAACCAGTGGAGAATCACATCCACTACCTCAGTCCTTGGCAGGATAAAGCACTCTGGGTACAAGGCCCCCTCTAGAACCAGTGGAGAAAAGCATCCACTACCTCAGTCCTTGGCAGGATGACGCACTCTGGGGACTCTGTTGTCTGCACCAACAGCAAGAGAGTGCTGCTTATTTGACAATTTGCTTTAAAAACACTCCCCCATACTTCACCAGAGCCGTCGCTCTGCATCTAGTGGGTGCCCGATGATCGCTGGAGTGAAACCCACAGCCACATTCACAATTTCATAAGAAAGGTGGGGACTCGTGGGGCATTATATTCCAAAACCATTCTCAATGTCAGTGACACCAAAAACAAAACTGCTTTTTCAAACTGAAAACATCACCACGTGATCCAAAATGCATTGACCTTAACAATATACAGAATGTACAAATGACGACAAAAAAAAGACTCCTTTCCAAAAGTGATTCAATAGCCTAGTAGTTGCTATAGCCTAAACGGCAGCCATTTTAAAATACATTAATCACAGAATGGCATATGGCAATGATAATTCTTTAAACATCCATTAATCTAATATCAACTAATGATAATTTAGTCAAACAGAAAATCAGAGAGGTCCAGTTGCTTTTGTTTCATCATGGGTGGAAAGGATCGGTAACACAAAAACATCATCATCCCCTCTTAGAAACATTGCTTGAACTGAATCCTCTATTCATGGTAGAAACTCCAGACTCTATTACAATTCTAATAACGTGCATTTCCTCCATTTTGCATTTGCATTGAGTCACAGGCATTTCATTGATAATTTCTAGCTAAAGATGCAGCTCCCTTTCCGTGAGAGCAATAGTTTCCTCTGTTTCCTTGCCTTCATCTATGCAGTCAGGGAAACTGAGGAAGTCTCCGCTTCCAGCATTTGATCACCCCAGGTTGGTGGCAGCCCCAGGGCTTTTAGAAGCCATAGGAGGGGGACTCCATGCTCTCCCCTCCTTTCTAAAGCCCCTAATGCCCCAGGGACCTATCCCACCTGTTGGCTAATTAAAAGAAAAGGGAGGGAGACAGACTTTTTTTTTAAACGTCTGAATGATCTGCAGATTTTTCCAACTTTTCAACAAAAAATGCTTTTTAGCCCTGGCATGGTTCCTCTGGGACCCCAGAGCTAAGGGGTTATGGTGTCCCTACCCTGGCCCCATTTTTTTTTACTTTGTCCCAAGATGGCTTCTAGCACTTCCTTGTTGAAGTGTTGGCAGCCAATCAGATATCAGCACAGGGACAGATGGATCCGTGGAGGATCCCCGTAACCTAGATATCTGTTTGTTAACCTTTAATAGCCCCTAAACTACTGAACAGATTTACACCAAATCACAAAAAGCACAATCTGTGGAACAGGATGTAGCTTCCTGCCAAATGTGGTGTTTTTCTGTTCAGCAGTTTAGACTGTAGGTGCGTCTGAAAACCCCATGGAAAAATGAACGGGGAAATTATGATTTGGGATCCCCCCACCTTTTTCTCTGCCCCTGCTTGCCCCTTCAAGACAGCAGCCGAACCGACCAAGGTATAAATTTAAACAAATTTGTGAAGATTCGTCAAGCAACGTCAAAGTTATTAGCAAAACAAAAAACGCTCTTCCTATTGAAACTAGGTCCTAACTATAGCTGTTTGGAGGGGCTTTATTTTATTTATAATTAATTATGAATTTACATAATTTTACTAATATTCTTTTTTATTTTTTTTAGTTATCTGTTAATATTCGTAAAAGGTTTTATACATTTTATAATGTTAATGTTTTGAATTTCATATTGATTGAATAATAAACATTAGTTTGTCAAAAATATCTCTGTATATGGTTTTTATTTTTCTATAGGAATGTGGTTTGATATTTTCATTAATGGTATATTAATTATTCAATATTAATTTGAGCCATTTATTGCAAAGCTTTTTAACATGTTTTAAACATTATATTTTTATAAAATGTACTTAAAATGCATACATGCTTATAATAAATTATAATTTAATTAATTTTATTAATTAGATTGTGTACTCTGTATTATGCTTTTGCGCATTTATTTGTATGTTATATATTTTATTTTAATGTGTTCATTGACTTTTGGCACTAAGGAATAGAAAAGTGATCTATTAGAAGAGCAAACTGACAATTTCAGAAATGTAAGGAGTCTATTATTTTTTATTTGTAGTGACAATGTTAAGTATTGTGCCAGTCAATTCAAAAACAATTTCCTAATTTGGTTACGTTTGAAGTTGGAATAATAATTATTAATGTTTTAAACTGAAAAACCTTCTGCAAAATGGATAGATTCGGAGTGGAAATAGCAAATTTTAATCTCACTTAAAGTCACATGTTTCCCTGATAAGGGTTTGTTTCAAATGGAAATAGTTAATCTATCCCCCCCCTCAGTCTAACACTCCCCATAAATCGAACCCCACTTTACCCAATATGTCTAGGTTTGGCGTGACCATACTAATTCTAAGTTCCCAAAGCCCAGCACTTTTCCAGTGTGGTTGCATTTGGAGATGGATGAATAAATGCAAACACCTCAGTGTCCATCACTTTTCATAACAAAGCTAACTTTGGAGTGGGATTAGTCAATATTCACTGCTAAAAGTTTTAATTCCTATGCCATTATGTTTAATTTGGATTTAAATGTTAGCATTTATTTTTGGAAAGTTAGGCAGTTATTGTATACATTTTTAATATTCTGAGGATTGCTAATATGTATGTTGGTGATAACATGATGTACAGTTTATTTTATTTAATATTTTGTATTTATCAATTATGTAGTGTTTATTAATTAAAGTTTTTTGACTTAGTATACATTTATAAAAGCTAATGGTATATTACCTTCTGATGCTCGCCAGTAGCTAGTTAGAGTTAGGTCTGCTTTTCCATAGATGGAGCATTCTTTTGCTTGCTAATACCTTTGGCCCCATTTGCCTAATCTTTAGCAACACTTCCCAAAAATGTTTGTCTACCTCAGCTCCTTCCTGGAAAGATTCAGGGTGATTCATCAAGTGGGGGCAGAGAAAAAAATGGGGTTCCAAAACATAAAATCCCCATGCATTTTCTATAGACTTCTTTAGACATGGCTACTACAAAAACTGTTGAACGTAATTACACTAAATTCAGCAGGAAGCTGGCTCTTGGTCTACGAGTGTGTTTTTCGGGATTTGGTGAACTCCATTCAGTGATTTTTGAGAAATTAAGGGTCACATTTATTTGTATATTTGAACAATTGGGCTGAAAAGAGTCCCTCAGAGGTCCTGTTGGATCGTGAATTTCAAAATGGAGACCCGTAATTGGTCAAGGGGCCCATTTTCCTGAGAGTCTTTATGCTCTCTCTGGAACGAGCACTCTCATTGGCTGGTTGTTGGAATGTTATAAATGAAGGAGTGGCCATTACTGCTTTCTGTGAAAATAGTGAAGCTATATAAGAGGTCAGGATAAAGGCATGCTGTCCACCTAGATTTAGAGAGGATTTGTCTAAGGAATACTACTGCGAGGAAAATAAATGTATATTGTTTTTAACACATTTTAACAATGTCTTGGGACTCTTGCTGGATCGTGAATAGTAAAAGGAGGTAGATGAGTTCTGAATACACTCCATTAGTAGGAATGATCATTGTTTTTGAGAGTCAGTGTGTAAGAGATAAGTACTGAGATGAGTAGATGGTTAATTCCTATTTTCCAAAAAAGTTATGATCTCACAAGACTCATGCAGGATCTTGAACAATAGAAAGGAGTAGGTGATCTTTGAACAGACTGCAGTATGCACACTAGCTACTGTAAGGAGCAAGCAGTATTAATAGAGATGGTGTTTGTCAGAGTGCACTATTTATGCCCATCGACTTTGTAAGAGCTGTGAGTATGTAAAGTCTCTTCCCACACCTTACTATATGCATCAATTATCAGGGAGAGGGGTGTTAGGATAGTCCCTTTCCACTCACTACTAGTTACATCTGTCATCTAAAAGAGATGTCTCAGTTGAAAGGCCAGACTCTCTCCTCACAATCTTATACACACACCCGTCATCTGAGGGAGAGGACTGAAAGGAGAAGCCAGTCCATACACACACATTACTACACTAATCCATCATCTCAGTGAGTCTGATAGGAGAGGCCAGTCAGTGTACACACCCTAATAAACACACCCATCACCTGAGAAAGAGCGAGATCTGACAGGAGAGATGGCCCATATACACAACCTTCTATTCACAGCCGTCTCGTGAGACAGAGGTCTGACAGAAGAGGATGTTGCGTGAGCTCTCAATATCCTAATGAGGCTGCTGGATTCGGGCACAATATCACCTGAATTGCGGGGAACAAAGCCCACACCATGTGACAACTGCCTGCCTAATCCGTTTCTGGCCAACTAGCAGCACCTCATCTCTGCCCAGGAGCATCTGGCAATTGGGCACATGACATACTGACTTCTCAGGGAAATCTTGGTGTGGTAGATCTCATCCTTTTCTCTCAGTTACATTAGTCTCACACATGCAAAGACAAACAGAGGCAGCAAATGGTTCAGTAAGATTTACTGAATCACCTGTGCCTTAGATAAAATAGCATGTATTGCAATAATTAGAATGATGAAACATGCGAAAAGCTAAATGGTGACAAGAAAAGTGAAACACAAGAAAAGTCCCACCATACTCTCACCATTCCTGTGATATATGTGGTTCCTACCTAAGCTATGTTAGAGCACTGCATGATAAGCCCTATTCCGCCCTTCAGGACCCCCCTTGGAAAGATATCATCCTCCATACCTGAGCAAGGAAGCCTGTTGTCTACAGAGTCACCATTCCCATATAGGCCAGGCAACCGGTAGTCTCAGCAAGCAGCTGTAGCAAAGTCAATCAGCAATCAACATGTGGCCGTGGTCATCTGGCTGGAATCTCCTTTTAAAGTACATGAGACAGAGAAGTGTTTTTATAATAAAACAGCTGATGTTCTGGGAAAAATGTCTCCATGTAAAGATATTTGTGTTTCTGTGGATGTTGGAGACACAGTGTACCACTGCCGGCAACCCTATCTTGCTGCAGCCTTGAGAAAAGCACAAAGAGAACAGAATGTCTTGCAAAGAAATGGAATGCTTTCCTAGGCAAAAGAGCAACTAGTTAAAAAAAATAAAACAGCACCACGAATTTGGCTGATTCTGAAATAATAAAAATGAAGCAGAATATATTGTAACTAGGCTATAGAGCACAAGCAGCAGGCTTAAATGTTAAATAGAGTGCACAAAAACAGCATCAAATGGCTATACAACAAGGGCAGTGCATGTAAACACTCTAAAATGGACAGCTGGCATCTGAGAGTGGAGACTTAGTGGAGAGGCCAGTTCTCTTCTCACACCCTACTACACACACTTGTCATCTGAAAGAGAGGTTTGGAAGGAAAGACTGCTTCCTGTACACATCCTACTATGGACAACTAGCAGGACTAGAGTCCAAAAGCAGCAGGATGTTCCATGGGGGTACAGGAAGGCCTCTAGCAGCAGGGCAGTCTCCTGGGGAACAAGGCAGTCCTTCTGGAGTCTCTCGCAGGTCCGGATGTGTACTAATGAGCTGATCTAGGTGCCCAATATGTATGCCTGCTGCCAGACTTTAAAGTGGGTAGCTCCCTCGTCTAAACCCACATCTGGTTGTAGAAAGTTCCTTCCTTCCCCTGTTAAGGCTCCAAAAACTGTAGGGGTACAGAACACTGGTGTTACGTTTTTGGTGCATGCTGGCGGCTGCCTCTAATAAAGTGCAAGTGGAGCAGAGAACGGCTCTGCACCAACTCATCATGTTAGGATGGTCCATCCTGCCCACTTTTTAAGCCTATTGTCTCTCTGGGAGGAATATGCAGAGCCTAATAGCAGAGTCATGTGTCCAAGGACACTGGCAGCAGGCACCAAAGAGCACAAGAAAATACCAATTTTCTAAAAATGGCATTTTCAGAATTGTGACTTAAAATCTGACTGTGCCATCAAAAGGATTTTCCATTACAGTTCATTTGAGACCAAAAGTGGCATTTCTACATCATCCCTAATAAATGTTAGCATGTATTAAATGTAATAATGTAACCCAATGTTATTTTATGGGAGGTGTAGGCCTTACAGTAGTGAAAAATGAAATTGGGAGTTTTTCTCTATCAGGACTTGTAAAACTTCTAAACGTATGCCTTATTTTTTAAATACAATGGACCCTGTCCTATGGCCTGTTTGAGGCTTATCCTAGCGTTGAGTTATATGTATTAAAAAGGAAGGAGTAGGCTTCTTAAAAGGTTTATTTCATCAGGTTAAACAGGCTGCACTGACGTCCTGAAACATGTTTTAAAGTGCTACTTTAGTGGGTGGCACAATCACTGCTGCAGGCCCACTAGTAGTATTTAATTTACTGGCCCTGGGTACAGTAGTACCACAAAACTGAGAACTTACAAACAAATCAAATGTGTCAGTCAGGTGTAAGCTAATTTTATCATGTTTTTCGGAGAGAGTACTTTAGCCCTGTTTAGCAGTGGTAAAGAGCACAGAGTCCTAATGCCAGCAAAATTAAATTCAGAAAACTGGAGGCATGAAGGCGAAATGTCTGAGGGTTTGAGAAGGTCAAGTCATAAACTAGTGCTTTCTTCTAAATGCGTCCCCATATCAAAAATTGACGTAAGGATGCTTTTCAAGCTAAAAAATTGCTGAAATGACGGATTTACATTTCACTTTATTGCATGTAATTTTTCATAATTGTGCTGAAATTTCATGTAGTTAAGCAAAAGCACATTATGCAAATTTCTTAGAACCCTAATTTAAAAGAAATGTATTGATAACATTGCCCATCAAGATAAAATATCCAGTAGAAAATTAGATTCCTATGCACAAAAAGGAGTTGCAAGAAATTAAGGGCCTGATTTAGAACTCAGCGGATGGGTTTCTCCGTCACAACGGTGACAGATATCCCATCCGCTAAAGTCTAAATCCCTTAGGATAGAATGGGATTTCCATCACCACTGTGACGAAGTGACCCGTCCTTCGAATACTAAATTTGGCCATAAGTCAGTTCTCAGATGGTTAGATAGTAGTATGCAGTCAGCTGCAGATCATATAATAATTCCTATGAAGATATTTTTGTCATAAAGACATAAGAAGGTGGTTCTGAGGCTTATAGCTTCTAGAGATTGAGGAAATGTTATGTATATTACATCTGACAATCTCTAAATATTCCGAAAATGAATCAAAGGTCTCCTTAAGTGTTCAAGACAGTGTATGGCACTGTCGTGTCCTCACATCTGCTGAAAAAAATCAGTTAAAAAAGGGTTCAAGAGTTAGGATAAAGAGAAGGGAGGTAACAGGCAAACCTGTTGAGTGCTTCCATGCAAGGGAAGGTACTGTGATTGTTTACCATTATCAAAAATAGAAAAGGAAGGTGTAGAATATAAAAGGTGAATATATTGAATAATACGAGGGCTGAAGCCATGCCATTTTAATGGTTTGAACATGAAAGGTCAGTTTACACAACCACACACTTTCTCTGCATTCAGTGCTATGGCTGCACTTAGCAGCCTGATTGTGGACCAGTGCTAGGGATAGGGGAAGAGAGTGCCATATCACTGTAAATCCGGTGATTTCCTGTTCTCTCTCTCTGTCATGCAGTGCAGCAACTTGTCTGCATTGTGTGACACTTTTGAATATGGGCCCTCGTGTGCAGTTTGTGTTTAGGCCACTCTGCCAGCTTTTAGTGGTGCCGTGTTCCAATCCATGCACAATGCTTGTCTCACATGAAAGTGAATTAGCCAAAACAGCCCAAATACAGTGCGCCATTTTGCTAATGTCCCCTGATGTGGCAAAGAGCAGGACAATACCTAAGATATGGCATTTCTTTTGTCTTCTGCTGCTCCCGTCCCTGGTGCTGGCAATTGAAAAGGCTGCATACACATGAAACACATGTGATGTCTTTTCCATGACCTCTGCCTTTTTGTTAAATTGACATCTATACCTTTCTTACATGTTGATTTTACTGTTTTCACATTTCCACAAACATGTTCTTCCAAACTCAGCATGTCTCCAGTCTACTACCATGCATGCAGTCTCCAGTCTTTCCCACAATTGCAGGATAGCGAGTTGAATCTGGTAAAGGAACCTTCTCATCTCTCTCAGTGCCAGCCCATGTTCACTCTAGGCTGAAGATGGCTAAAGGGATTGGTATGAGTTTTAGACTTTTGTTATTGACACTGAGGGAGGAAAAGGAGGAAATATGTCTGGGTTAGCTTTAAAACATCAGTAGAGGCACTGTTTCCTTGAGCTTTTCGCACATAATATTTGAATGAGTCTGTTTCATTATGGTTGTCATGTCAGAGTCAAGAGCATTGATGTCATTGAGATCATCAACGGTGCCACAGGACCTTGCAACATAGCTTTGTCGCATCTTGCAACTGACTGGCTGCATGAAACATCTTCGACAAAGATCCTCACAATGCTCTGCGAACCATGATTTAAGATACTTTGTTTAATGGGCCTAAATAAGTCAGTGATCCATTGTGATTGGCCTGAACCTTGGATTTTGTCCCGGTCCGGCGCGATCAAATATGTACAGTTGGCGCTTTGTGCTTTTTGGCACTATTTTCATTAAATTCCTTAAACTTAAATAACTCTAGGTCTACTGTTTGGATGTTTGTCATTTTGGTCATGTTTTATTTGATAAACAGTACTCTATATTCCTAATCTAATGTGAGGTCCTTTTGTGTGCTGTTTTAACTTTACTACTGTTTGAAGTGTTACACAAATACGTTATATATTACCTCAAAGGTAAGCCTGACTGCTCTGTGCCAAGCTGCCAGAGGTAAATTTATGGTTTGCTTGAGCCCTGCCCTGACAGGAATTGTGGTTGCTGCTTGGCCAGAGCTTACACCCCAGCCAAGCAACAACACAATTTCTTACGCCATCACAGTGAACTGACATTTTCAATATTTAGCTTTAAGTTTAAGGCAATATGTAAAAATGTCCTCTGGTTCCTAAAAGCTTCTTTCTGTGCTTCAAATGTTTGTTATATGAGTACATAGTACATGAAATACAGCTCTCATGGAGCTGATACCTGTCAATGCTCCTGTCCCTAGGAAGATCGAGAGTTGATAAGTCCACACTGGTATGGCACAGGAAAAGGACTATCAATAAAGGTGGGATAATCCTGGATGACAACATTTTCTTTGGACCCTGCTTTATAGACCCTTCATTGGCCAATCTCTAACCATCGCCTTCTTCTCAGGCTTGTTGGGACGGTGACCCCATCCGCTGCTGGCCCTCCTTGAGCAGCAGTCAGGGTATCATCCCAGTAGTTGGTTGCACATAGGGGGAGTTGGTGCATGTCTGAAGAGGGCATCCTGGGTTTGTGGATCAAAGCAAGGTTTCTTTACTAATATTATTAAATCTTTCAACTACACATTTATCATTACGTTCAGGAGTGTTTCACGAGCTCTCAAGGTAGGCCAGGTATTGGCTTCACTCTTCTCTGTCAGACAGAAGGTGTTGCATCCTGCTGAATGGGATTACTCAAACAAAGACCTCTATAACTTGTATCTAATGACACTTGCCTATTTCATTCTTCATTTGATATCTACAGGCCTATTTCACAAGAATCCATAAAAGACTTACAAATTGTTTTAGAATTCACAAATGCTCTTTAGAGGAGTCTTGTGGAGCTGAGAGTGCAGTTTTGCCATGGTACTCCTTTAATTAATTTTAATTCAGTTGGAGGGGAGCCCAATACCTTCCCATAATAAATTCTACATCAGTTACATTCACCTATCACTGGAGGGCTCAGATACTGAAGGATAAATAGTAGTATTATTCTGAATTAGCTCTTCTAATGGAAACAAGGTGAACCTCTTAGCGTCCTACAGCTGTTTCCTTGAGCTGCTCAAAATTGAAGCCCTTGCTTGAGCTAAAGAAAGAGAAATAACCTGATGCACCAAGCTCAGGTATATATCATCTGGTGACCCAGACTTTAGAAACCATATCAAGAACAAATAATGCTTGCAGTGATCATAGGGTGAGAGTTCTGGGATATTCCTGAGGGTAAGGCATAAAGGTGGGTGCCCAACTTAATGTTTTGTTTTAAATTAGCCATTTGTCTCTGAGAGACTCCACAAGCTTGCAGCTGACTGTTTCTAATAGGATCCTAAAAAGTACCACTACAATAATGTGGTCCCTACTTCTGACTGTGACTGGCTGCCCCTAACTCATATGACACAGACATGGAATTTAATTGAAAGGTATACATACAATTATATCATTGTATGCCAATGACATTCTGTTGACCATCAGGTACCCAGTGGGTACCTGGGAGTGTATAGAGAATACAATAAATGAAGTGGGATGCCAGTCTGGTTTTAAACTCAATATTGTTAAATTGGTCCTATGCCCCAATAATGCTGGACTTCAGGAGGGAGGTGAGAGTCTTCAGTTGCATGTTCAAAATACTTTGTTTCAATATTTAGAAATTCTGATGAGCACTGATTTAGATGAAATATATGTAATGCAGTTGCGTTATGAGAGGGTCTGGAAACAAGTATGCGTAGATGGGTGTGTTTTCGGCTCCCCCTAGTGGGCCATGTTGCTCTTAGAAAACTGATCCTGCTACCCCGGGTACCATATGTGTTACAACACATGCCCATATACATCTTGAATTCCTGCTTCCATCAGCTGGACAAACTGCAGCGGCGATTATACTGGAAGACTTGAAGAGTGGAAGTAGCCTTGGACACCTTAAGGATCCTGTGGGAGTGGGGGTGCTTGCAGGCTCCAAAGTTTAGAGCCTATTATCAAGTGATAGTTACATTATGTGGTTCCCTGGTTTGCTTCTATTGAGCAAAATCCATAATGTGCAACCCAATAAATTGTTGGCTCTTCTGCCTATTGCCCCGGAAGGGATATGTGGACTTTCCAGCACATCTCAGAATGATACTCAGGCCCATATTTCTACTCTGTTTGTGCCAGATTTGTGTCATTTTTTTCACATATCCGGTGCAAACTTGGGGCCAGATGTAGCAAAAAAACAAATTGCGAGTTGCAATTTGGGAGTCGCTATGGGGTCGCAAAGACCCACCTCATTAATATTAATGAGGTGAGTCGCAAATTGCGGCCCCATAGCGACTATGGGCACTCGCTAACATGGAGGCCTGTTGTAGTCAGCAGACCTCCATGTTCGTGACTGCTTATCAATAAAGCATTTTTTTTTTTTTAAGTGTAGCCCGTTTTCCTTAAAGGAAAACGAGCTGCACTTAAAAAAAAATCCGAAACCTTTAGTTTCTGAATTTTTTCAGGGCAGGTAGTGGTCCACTACCTGCCCTGAAAAAATATTTTCTGGGACCCCTTCCAATTTGCGAGTGGGTTACCATCCACTTCAAGTGGATGGTAACTGCGACTCCATTTGCATACCACTGCGAATCGCAAATAGGAAGGGAACACCCCTTCCTATTTGCGATTCTGAAATGCATTTTGTGAGTCGGTCCCGACTCGCAAAATGCATTTCTGCATAGGAAACTCCGGTTTGCGACTCGCAAACGGCAATTTTTGCCGTTTGCGACTCGCAAACAGTTTCCTACATCTGGCCCTAAATTCCATATTTTGGCCCTAGACGTGTCTAGCACCAAAATATTGGAGTTAACATCATTATTTGCCTGCGAAAAACGTCCTTGCATCAATGAGATGCAATGTAGGTGTTCCAGGGCCAAAAATGCCTCAAAAGCCCTAGCGCCCTATTTATCCTCCCGTGCAAAGATCACGCACAGGAGGAGGAGGGCCTTAAATAATGGTGCTAAGCCCGCTTAGCGCCAATATTTAACATCTGGCTATGGGCAGGCGTTAGTGGACCTTCCCTGTCCCCAGGGATAACCCCACCCACCCCTACCCACACCAGGAGGTCACCCACAGATCGGTGACCCATCCGAAGCTAAGTCCGGGTAGGTATTTTTTTCTTTCTATCCAACGCCGCTCGGGGGCCCTGACTTTGGGCCCCCTGCACAGCGCTGTCCCCAATGGCCATGTCCAGGGGACATTCGGCCCCTGGCCATGGCCATTGGGGTGGTGGGCATGGCTCCTGTCTTTATCAAGACAGGAGCCATGTCCATGGTACTTGTGTGCCAGAAAATGGTGCTACACTGCCTAGAGGCAATTGTTTTGCCTCTAAACAGTGTAGCGCCATAATTTGGCGCACAAGCCCTGGTTCCCCCTGCGCCTCCTTTCAAAGGGCACTAACAGGGCCTTAGCACCGGCTAGTAGCAATCCTGATATATGGCACCTCGCCGGCATCTAGGAATGGCGCTAACCGGCGATAAATGTTGCCGCAAACCTGCGTTAAGTTTAAATCTGCCCCTCAATGTGTGGGGGGCACTACTAGGTTGGCAAAAAGTAACCATATATATCTGCCGCAGCTAATTCAATGGCATACAGCACTGTGCCTGTTTGTTCTGGGATTCCTGCAGATTAATGGAAGAGAGGATCCTCTGCAGCATTTGGGTTATTTGTGAAGAGGGAAGATTGCAGAGATTTGTGGCATTGGTAGCAAGGCTAAGCTAAACTTAAGGCTGAACAGACTGTTCCTGCCAAAGACTGGAAGAAGTTAACCACGCTTGAGACACAAAGGGAAAGAGATTTAGCAGAGAAAATAGGGGAACGTGTCTAAGAGGAAATTTTCAGTAACATTGCAAGACTAACACTTATCAACAGATAAATCCAGATGCTGCAAGCACTGTTTAAAATATAAAAGGGCAATATGTACATATCAGTGGGAATGTTCAGGAATACTGAATTTTTTAACATAGGTCGTTGAAAAACTTAGCAGATTGACAGTTATGATGTTACAAACAATACCAAAGCTATTTCTTCCAGGATTTGTGCCTAGGACAAAGTATACTAAAGTATACTAAAGTCATGCTCAAGGTGCTTAAACTGAGTCTGGCTGTGGCAAATACATGTAAAATGGTGTTCTAGATTAGGGCATGATTGCAACAGAGATGCAATGGGAAAAAACCCAAAAAATAACCGCCCCAATAAGATTTGGCTGAATGTTGGGTGCAACAAAAGTTGACATATGTGGATGGTAACCATGGGGAGCAATAGAGTTGGTGGACATAAACTTGTTGAACTAAGGAACCAAGGAGTGTGAAGATGTGGAGCTTGTGGATGAGCCGGCATGAAACATGTAAACTTGTAAAGGACATGTCTTTGAAAAATGTAAACATTCGATACAGCTGTGCAGTGGGTATGAAACATTAAGTAACATAGGTGACCTACAATCGAATGATAATGAGTCAAGAATGGGTGCTCTTCCAGGAGGGATTTGGGGGTGGTGGGGATTATGGTGAATGTTCTTGTTGCAATGGAAATCAATATACAAAAAAAAGAAGAAAAGCATTCAAATGCTAATACTGATAATTAGAAAAAACATGGTCTGTGAGAATTTCAGTGAAAACGTATTTTGGTATCACTGAGACCTAAAACTCGAAGAAGGAATCACTCGACATTGCGTTTTCTGATAGTTTGTTCCAGATCCACTTTTTTATTCTCTAAGGGTACTCGTCCTCAATATGGGCAATCTGTTTCCTCCAGCTTTTCCGACACCTTAAATTCATTGACTAGTAATAAGGAAAACAGGGCCTAAAGGCTTGGATCAAGGTCATCACCCTAAATGCATGTATATGTTTGGAATCTTCTAGGCTAATCCCTTTAGCATTTACTGTTTTAGATTTAGAGTTTGGGCTGCCGCTCCTGCAGGTGTCTGTAAAGAAACCACCTAAAAGTACTTTCAAATTATTTAACAATATGCCAATTAATAGACTGATACTTAGCCAGAATATTTCAATCACTCCTCATCTCCCTATGGAGGGTGTATTTCTGAGAATGTTAGACCAGTCCTTGTCTGTCAGCTCCAGTCACATGTCCATGGCCCATTTGTCTCATAGTGGACAGAGGTCACTTTTAGTTTGTGAGAGTTGGGACCTGTCAAGGAGCATAATTTCCCGCCCCTTGAAGGAAACTGTACTTCGGGGGTTTTAGTCCCTCAGAACACTGCCCCATGGATAATAAACACTACTGTACCATGGAGTGGAAAGTGATGGGGGAAAAGCAAACTCATCCAATAAGTCAGGGAAGCTACCAAATTGTCTGTTTGAAAATTGTCATGTCTGTCAGCTCCTAATCGTACAGTCCAACCCCCTGCACCTTGGAGTTGAAGTATGGCTCTCAATGAAAGGTCCTTAATGTACATGAGCATTTGCCTACTGTGTTGTAGTGCAAGGAGCCACACAGACCAGTGTGAATATAATAAAGGACCATCCAACCCGCACTGAGCTGAGGTTGTGGTTTGAATAACAAAGCTGCCAGAGTGGCTCAGATGCGGACAAATCTCAGCCTCTTGACATTTCTACTCTAGCATCTAACCCAATACTGTGCCATCCATTTCAGTTGTGCTGCAAAGTAATAGAGCTCCATATCCCATACTTCATGTCCCCCTTCATCTGCAGAGAGACCCAGTGTATCCAGGGCAACCCAGCACCACTCAGTTCCCTAAATGAGTTGGATCAGCATACTATCTATCTCGCTGAAAAAAGTTATGGGGCGGCAGATTGGTAGGGCACCAAAGTAATACTGGAGGCAGGGAGGGATACAATCTTTAATAAGAAGGCCCTTTCCATCACTGATAGAGGGAGAGATAGTCAAAAACAGATGGAGTGACTAGAGGAGCAAGGGTCAATCTGATTTAGCCCTCTATTTAGAGTCCTAGACATTTATTCTGAGGTACCTGAAGGTGACCAGTTCCCAACAGTGCGTAGGCCAACTTCAGGTGGGAGTGGGGCTGATGTGAGTGGAATAAAAAATGGGAGTGCATTAGACTTATCCTACTTATCATGAAGGTTGGAATGGTGACTAAAATCAGCCGGCACAGCAATAGCTCCCTCGATGTAGGTGCACTCACCACATGTATACAGGAGAAGGTTGTCTGCATATAAGGAGATTTAGAGGAGGTGGACCCTTGCCTGTAATCCACATTAGTGATGGTTGGTATGAGTGTAAGAGCAAGGGGCTCCAGTGCCAAGGCAAAGAGTACTGGCAAGAGGGAGCAACAATGTTGAGTGCCCCTCTCAAATGGGTATTGGGATGAGAGAACAGTAGATTTACTTACATTATAATTGGAAACTGAGTGGACCCTTTTGTCCTCCTTCGTTCCCCTTTCTGGTAACAGGAACAAGAGAATACTGCCAGTCTTCACACAAACCATTCATTTTGTATAAAATAGACGTGTCCAGATGAGGAAACCATTAACCATCCTAATACTGGCCATGGTAGCATACAAACAATCCCAGCTTTCTCGATAGCCACTGTGATATCAAGCGCTTTTGGGTGCTTACTCACCCAGAGACATGTATCAATTGACAGATATTGGCCAATGTAGTACGAGTAGGGATCAAACCCAATTGATCTTCATGCACAAGACCACTTATGTGGATTTTGCTCAATATGTTATAGTCGACATTTAGAATGGAGAGGGGCCTATAAGAGGTACTCCTGTATTACCTTATCCTTCTTAAGGAGTGGAACTATGAAAGCTTTTCAAAGTGTCAGAGAGAGGAAGCCGATGGCCCTGGCCTTGTTGAATAGTTTGGTCAGGACAGTAGCAAGTGCCACTGCATATCTTGAGTAAAGTTGTACAGGTTAGCCATCTGTACTGGGGATCATGCCTTCCAGAGAGGCTGATCTGGGATGGGAAGTCAATGCACCTTGGTTGCAAGGATGCCGTTGTGCATGAGCTGGGTGTGCACCCTCTCCTGCTAACTATAAAGCTGAGCATAGTACGCTGTGAAGATCTTGTTCATCTCAGTCTGGGCATATTCCACCCTATCATCAGGTGTGTGCATTTGAAGGATCTGAGAGGTTCACTGATCAAGGTTAACCAGACATGCAAGCAATCTCCCAGGTTTATCATGCTCATCATGTGCTCTAACAGTGGAGGCTTGATAACCATAAGTCTGGATGCGTTCAATCAATATTAGAGGGTTTTCCTATTCAATGTTTGGCCAGTAGGGGATTGTCTGCCAGAAAGTGATAACTCTAGTTCTGCCAGGAGGTCCTACTGCTGTGTGATCTTCATGTGCAACTTGGCTTGTATCCCAACCATGTTGACAAACAATGTCCCCAGATGACCACTTTGTATGCCTCCCACTCCAAATAGGGGAAAGAGGAGAAATCCAGGCCTTCATTTTAATGGGAGACAGGGTCATCCAAAGCAAGAACATTTAGTTTCCAGCTGGTTTTCTCGTGTGCCTGTCCAGTTTTGCAGGATCAAGCACTCCTTATCTTATTGTGTGAAGGCACTCACGACTCTGCCAAGGAAATATTCTCCATTGTAAAACCCTTAACACACCCCATGTTGAAGGCACCTAAGGTCCATAAATCTGTGGAGTGGTGTAATGAACTGGCAGATTGCTTTTCATACAAAATCTCTGATATCTAAACTATTTCAGCATAAATTCTCTGAATTTGAAAGATTCAACTGTTTCCGAGTTTCTAAAATGCCCTGAACTCTCTGCCTGCACTCCTTTAATTTCAGTTTCCTGTTTTTTTTTTATGGCCTCAATAATAAACTCATATTTCCCCTCTGGATCCTGCAGTGTCCATGACATTAAAAAAGGCACTCTCATTATTTACACAACCTTGCTTGAGCTACCTACTTTTTCTATCTCCTCTGCAGAGGTTCCGACATTTTGGAAACACTTAGTGGTGAACCCTCTGTAAAAAAAGCCCTCATTACACTCCTCTAAACTGGAGAATTATCATTTAATTTCCATTTTCCCACTTCCGGACAAAGGTTTGGAAAATCATATTAACCATCAATTGGCTTTTCGCCTCAAATTAAACATCTGTTTCATTCCTTACAGTCGGATTTCTGCCCTCATCATAACACTGAGTGTGCTCTTTGAGCAGTCACAGAAAAGTTCAGATGGACCCTCAACTGTGGAGGCCCTCTGGCTCCCACTTTGTTAGATTTGAGTGTCACTTTTGACACCATGTCTCACAATGTTGTTTTTAGTAGACTGGTGGTGTGGGATTTGTAACAAGACTCCAAAGTGGTCTAGGTCATTTTTGGAGCTTCTTTCTTTTCATGTGTCTTCAAAAATCTTTTCATCTACAACTTGGCCAGTCTTTTTTTACTTCACTCAGGTTTCATTCTTGAGTTCTACACTTCTTAACATATATGTCCACCCTGTGGTGGACATTGCAGAACTATTTGGCCTCACTCTGCTCTGATACGCTGCTAATATGCAGCATATTTTACTTGACTTAATCCAGGTAGCAATCCCTTGGGACTGGGGAATTACCTGTAAACTGTGGTGAACTGGATGGGCCTTAACTGCCATCCAGACTTATGGTTATCAAGCCTAATGGAAGTAAGAGCAAAATCTTGGTGCTCAGTAACCAGCCCAATGTATGGTGATCTCAATGGTGACCAAATGTTCTGGGGCCTTTTTCAGTCCCCAGATCAGTAGAGAATGTCCTGGGCATCTGACATCAGCTTAACCATAGACTGCCATATTATGACTGTCTCTGTTTGTTGCTTTGGTCTCTTAAAATGCCTGAAGAAAATGAAATGGGCCCTCCTGGCTTACACCCAAAAAAACTGGTTCAGGCTACTATAACGTTGTGCTTGGATTACAGTAATGCCATGCATTTGGGTATTGCAAGAGCATCGCTGAGATGACTTTAAAATACCGCAGCACGACTTATCAGACATATTCTCAAACATCTCTCAATATCATTGTGTCTTATGGATGTGCTTTGTCTGCTGGTAGACAGGTTAATGAAATTCAAAGGCCCCTGCTTGACACATCATGCCTTCGCTAATTCTGGGCTGCTTTAACCTAGACATGTAATCAAGCCATTTTGTTTGCCCAAGACCTTAAGGCCATCAAAACCCAGGCTGCCTCATGACCCGAGGTTTAAAAGAGACAGGGAGAGGGGCTGGTATTTCAAGTTCCTGGTACCTAAACTTTGGAGTACTCCACCACTGCATTTGTGCCAGAGCCGAAAGGAAGAGATCATTCTGAAACGTGTGACAATCTGAATATCCTAACTCATTGGCCCTGTTCATTGAGTTCTGTAGTAGCCATTTATTTTAGCTCTAGGAAGCCTTTTTGGGGAAGTCATTCACTCCACAAATCCCAAAAGATAAACATAAACATTATAGAGCTTTAATGTCATAGCACCTCATAGCTATTAAGTAGTAAAATTACAAACTAAGAAATATTATTTTTACTTTGGAGCAATGTACATAAAGCAACAACTAAGATGTAGGGCCTTATTCATACCTTAGCAGATGGGTTACTCTGTCACAATGGGATTTATATTTCTGCCGATGGAATATCAGTCACCTTTGTGAATGAGTAACCTTTCCACTAAGATCTAAATCAGGTGCTTTTTAGTAACCTTTTTAAAAATCATATTTCTACATTAAGATTGCACACCCATAATTCATTGTAAGTCAGTTTTCTCAGCTCCCAAATATTGGGATTTATGAAACTTTGTGATCTGGGCATTTTAATATACTTTTTATATTTGGTAATACTGTGGTATGTTACACTGCTATACACTACTTATTACTATTTCATGTTATTTACATGCAGCTGACATCCTCATGGGGGCGGGAATTTATTTAGTAGGGTGTCCTGTCCATGTTTTGACCTGGCACACCTTTTGAAAGGTAAGCCATGGCGCATTCAGGGAAAGTGTGCCATATACATAAAACAGCCCCTGGTGTCCCTTCCTCATCGAGTGACTGCCTGCACTTATTTAACACACTTCATTATCTCTTTACATGCAAAAAAATGTGCCTGTGTGTATGTTATTGCACAGTAACTCATTCACTAATGCTCAGTGTTTTCAGAGAGCCTATGAGTTTAGTGAGATGATGGCAGTTGCCAACATCCCCTCTCTGGAAGCTGCTCCAGTACCACTGGGATCCAGCCAGGCTTAGTCGGATCATGTCATTAGGGGCTTGAGATGCAACATTTCTGTGAATTACAAACCTTTCTCAAAATGCAGCTGTTAAATGATCCTACTGTTATGTATCATGAGTCACTAAACATAGGCTTGGTAAAATAACATAAAATACCAGATATTTACTTATTTCTTATTTTGTAAATGTGTTTTGCAAATTCCAAATAATGATTCTATACTATCTATTCGTAAATGTACAAAGTCTACTTTTGGTGTATTTTTCGCCATTTAGACAACCATAATGGAAATCTCCAAAGGGAAGCAGGCAAAACCGTCTTCTAATTATTTTCTTCTTTTGCTCCAGGCTCAGCGGCAATAGTACATATTTTTGCCTTGCATTATTTTCGTACATGCTGAGAACCAACCAGATGTGCTTCCTAGGTTGCCTTTCTGCTTTTTCTTCAAACAGTGAAACAGGTTTCCTCTTTCATTACTCGTGTTTTAGATTGTGGTGGTGCTAGAGCTCTATTAGAATGTGGTGGTGCTGGAGCTCTGTTAGGTTGTGGTGGTGCTTGACCTCTGTTAAATTGTGGTGATGCTACACCTCTGTTAGATTATCATTGTGATACACCTCTGTTAGATTGTGATGGTGCTAGACCTCTGCTAGATTGTGATGGGGCTTGGTGTTAGATTGTGAAGGTGCTAGACCTCTATTACATTATGGTGGTGCTGGACCTCTATTAGATTGTGGTGCTGCTAGACCTGTCATCATGTGTAAACCATGTCAATAGGTGGTGGTCAGAGAGTGGAGTGACCCACAAAGTCAGGGATAGCTTGGGTCCAGTTGCAGCCAGATATGCAAGCCGATTTGTAAATGACTAGAGATGATTGAAGTTCAAAATTCTGAAGTTTCCAGGCTTTAAAAGATAGTCAGAAGTAAAGGGGTGGGAGGAGAAAGGATGTTAACCCTGACATATGAGCATGTGTGGCTGGGCAATTGCACAAGGAGGGACATATGTACACCGAGCAGTTGTTTTCTTTGTATGAGTAGCATCGATCATTCTAGCAAGTGAAATTCAGATGCCATTGGCATTCCAACTGCTTTGTGTGTCACTGACTCAGTACCCACTTGCCTAGAAAATTGACCTCTGTGACTACAGACTGTTGTCTAGTTCAACCTATAGCACTGTGTGGTGTAGATTCTGTGACAACAGGGGGTGTTACAATAGAAGTTATTGTAGACACATTGCTAAATCACAATATTGCACCCACAGCTTCAAGATTGCCATCTTCTCTGGAGCTGGGAGAAGTATCTAGGGTCTCGGGTTTGGCAACATCAATTTCTTCTCTGTCTGCTCGTTCATCAGCTTTATGGGAATGTGTTTTCTATGACAGTGGAATCATATGGGGAGTTCATATTTTTATAGGTTCGTTATCAGTGTGCTGTTTCATAATGAATGTTCATTCATTAAATTAACTACTTAAAATAAATGATCAAATGTAGTTACTTTCCAAAATATTTAAAGTAATTTAATTTTTTCTCTAATTTGTTTCAAGTGTCTTCAAGAATTTCTTTTGGAAATTCCATTTGAGAATTACTCATAAATAGTTACCCATAAATTGTTTTTAGCATTAATCTAAATTGCAGCACAGATTTTTATACTAAACATTTTTCATTGTTTGAGAAATGTGTTTGTCTGATAATTTAACCATATAAATTAAAACAAATTAATGTCTGTAGGTTTCTTGCTTTTTGCGATTTCCTCTACACTTGTGTTTGTCACACCAATAGCATTTATTCTACTCTGGATTCTGCTCCAAATGTGATTCTTGGCAATATGGTTCTTTTATGGCTGCCTTTTCAAGCAATCTCCTATTTTCTGCCACACCCTCTTTCACCAAGATTTACAACTCCTTATAAGTAAACTTTCTCTTCCTCTTCCTCTTCCTGAAACCCTGCTTATGTGATACTCATGTTACCATCTTTTTTTTGTTAGACCCATCAGTATACATTTTAATGTCTGTTATTCTGCCATTCCCTCAAACACTTTTTTAAATGCAACAGAACCAATGATTTTAAGCTACTATTCAGTTCAGTCTCCAGGAATTGGTTGGCCAGACTGTTTGGGGACACCTCTGATCCCCAACTTTCAAGAATCTGGGAATGTGGCTAGACAAGGCCCTAGTCATAGATGTCCGAGCAAAAAAAACTTGCTGCCACTTGTTTTGGACTATTAAGGACCACTTGTAGATCCTAGATCTCATTCTGAGGGATTCCAGAAGAATTGTGATCCAATCCCTGGTGTTATCTCACTTAGGCTATGGCAATTCCCTCTCTCTCCGGTCACCGAAATAGGTAACAAACAAAATACAGTCCAAAATGTAGCTGACAGATATCCTCCTCAATGTTCCCAGAAGGGAAACTGTGAAAGAAGTAATGAGAACCTTACACTGGCTGCCCTTAGAAGCCAGTATCAAATTTAAATCATTATGGCCCTCATTACAACCCTGGCGGTTGTTTTTAAAGCGGCGTTAATACCGCCAACAGGCCGGCAGTAAAAAAAATGGAATCATGACCAAGGCGGAAACCGTCAACACAGACAGCCACTTTAACACTCCGACCGCCACGGCAGTAGCAACAAACACCGCAGCGTTAACCGGCAACAGCCAGGCGGAAGGCAATGTACCGCCCACCCCATTACAACCCGCCCATCCGCCAGCTTTTCCGGGGCGGTACAAACGGCATCAAAAGCACGGTGTAAACAGTACTTTGAAGGGAAACCACTCACCTCTCAACATAAAGAACCAGGGCGCCATGGAGCCCAAGCTGCATGTCTTCCCCATGCTGGTGTATCTGCTCATATACCAGGAGTACCAACAGCAGCGACGACGACCATGGTGAGTACTGCACCTAGCACATAGGGGAGGAAAAAGAGAGTGACACACACAAGCAACACCCCCACCCTCACCCCCAAAACCCTACACACAAACACATGCAACAACATTACATATACACCCCGTAACCCTCTGGAATAACGCAAGGACAAAAGGAATTGAGTCAAATGAGTGTTATATTAGAAATAGTTAGAAATACGTTAATAATTCAAAAACAGTATTTACAAAATATACAATATTTACAAAAGGCGGGACAGTGTCCAATCAAAAAGTCCATGGCCCACTGGGCCAAAACACATATGCCACGCCCACACTTGACTCCTGCCTCAATATGGAGAGAACACTGCGGGGGCATCAGGTCGAAAACACATAGGCACCTCAGGGGGACAGGAAAGAGGAGGCATCTCAGCCGGAAGGTGGTACTACGCCACTGCTCATGGAGGGGGCTCCATGCTCACTGCTTGGTCCTGGGGAGTGCAAGGCCACAGTCTCTCAAGTGGGTGGTTTGCCCACTGCTTGGTCATGGGGAGTGCAAAGCCACAGTCTCTCAAGTGGGTGGTTTGCCACTGCTTGGTCCTGGGGAGTGCAAGGACACAGTCTCTCAAGTGGGTGGTTTGACCATTGCTTGGTCCTAGGGAGTGCAAAGCCACAGTTTCTCAAGAGGGTGGTTTGCCCACTGCTTGGTCCTGGGGAGTGCAAGGCCACAGTCTCTCAAGTGGGTGACTTCTTCCACTGGTTCTGGAGGGGGTTTTGTGCCCAGTGTGCTTCATCCTGCCAAGGATAGCGTAAGTGGATGCCTTCTTCCACTGGTTCTGGAGGGGGCCTTGTGCCCAGTGTACTTCATCCTGCCAAGGATAGGGTGAGTGGATGCCTTTTTCCACTAGTTCTGGAGGGGGCTTTGTGCCCAGTGTGCTTCATCCGGCTAAGGATAGGGTGAGTGGATGCCTTAATCCACTGGTTCTGGGGAGGGTTTGTGCCCAGTGTGCTTCATCCTGCCAAGGATAGGGTGAGTGGATGCCTTAATCCACTGGTTCTGGAGGGGGCCTTGTGCCCAGTGTGCTTCATCCTGCCAGGGATAGGGTGAGTGGATGCCCTCTTCCACTGGTTCTGAAGGGGGCTTTGTGCCCAGTGATGCAGCACTTGGGGGGTGCCAGGTCACAGAGTGGGTGTCAGAGCCACGGGATTTGCAGTGGCCAGGCTGCATGACAGTCCATGGAGGCAGGTGCTGTCAGTGATCGGGGGAGGCTCCAGCCCTACTCCTGCAGCCTCGGATGGCTGCCCACTGGGGCTGCTGCTCCTGGCAGTGGTGCTACTGTCAGCGGTGCAGGTGGCTGTGCTTGCAGCAGTGCAGGTGGCTGTGCTGGCCGCAGTGCAGGTGCCGGTGCTGCCAGTGGTGGGGGGAGGCTCCAGCCCTTCTCCTGCAGCCTTGGACGGCTGTCCGCTGCTGCTGCTGACAGTAGTGGTGCTTGCGGCGGTGTAGGTGGTGGTGCAGGTGGCAGTGCTTGCGGCGGGGCTTACGGTGGTGCAGGTGGTGGTGCTGGAGGTTGTGCTGGTAGCCACCAGGCTTTCACCTGCAGGCTCGGATGGCTGAAGTGCCTTGGCTGGTCTTTTGTGCCCCAAGTGCCTTGGCTGGTCTTTTGTGCCCCTTCCTGCCCTTGGTCCTTGGCAGATGGTGGTGTCACCTTGGGTCTGGCAGCTGGAGTCTTTGACGTGGCCTTGCTGAGTGGTTGTGGCTCCTTATCCTTGCTGGATGCTGTCCTCTTCTTGACCTTGCCTGGTGGCGGAACCTTCTTGTCCTTGGCAGGGGTTGGTGGCACACTGGCTGGGCTGACGTGTGCCCCCTTAGAGCCTCTGACAGCTGCAGAAACCACAGCGGACGTGGACTTGGTGGCTGAGGTGCTCGGTTGGGTTCTGGCCACCCTGGATCAAGGTGAAGGACGGGGGAGGGGTAGGGAAGAGGTCAATGTTGGCTAGGAAAAGCTTCTTAGGGACATTGGGGCAGGAATAGGGTGAAGATTTGGGAGTGGAGGAAGAGGGAGTAGTTGTAGGAGGTGTCAGTCTGCTGTGTTTGGGTGCAGGTGCCAGAGGTGGATGCTGTTGTGAGGTGGATGGCTGTTGGGTGGGTGTGTGCTTGCGTTTGTGTACTTTGGGAGGAGGGGTCACAGACACAGTGGGAGAGGACACAGGGGACATGTGCATGGATGTGGGGGGGTGACTGCCATTGAGAGGTGTGTAGTGATGGGCATGCTAGTGATAGAGGCAATGGATGAGGATGCAGTGCATGTAGGTGTGAGTGGAGATGCTACTGGGAGGGAGGTGGATGAGGAGGAGGAGGGGGACACAGTGGAGGCAGTGGATGTTGGTGTGTCTGAATGGGGATGTCGCTTGTGTGAGTGCCTGTGAGATGAAGTGTGGTGCTTGAGTTTGCCTGAGCCACTTCTGTGTGCTGGTTTGGGTGAATGCTGGTCTGAAGGTGTGTTTGGGATAGGCTGGGGTTAAGGGGATTGGGACTGGGTAGAGGAAGTTAGAGGGGAGAGGCTGGAGACAGGGACCATGGCTGCCATCAGTGCTGAGGCCAGAGCCTGAAATGCTCTCTGTTGGATCGCCACGCCAGAGTGAATGCCCTCCAGGTATGCATGTGTTTGTTACAAATGCCTATTGACATCCTGAATGGCATTCAGAATGGTTGACTGCCCAACAGTGAGGGATCTCAGGAGGTCAATAGCCTCCTCACTGAGGGCAGCAGGGCTGACTGGGGCAGGGCCTGAGGTGCCTGGGGAGAAGGAGATGCCCATCCTCCTGTGTGAGTGGGCATGGGAAACACGCTGAGGGGCTGCTGGGAGGGTGGGGCTGTACCTGTTGTTGGGGTGGGCACAGAGGTGTCCGCCACCACCAGGGAGCTTCCATCGGAGGAGGAGTCTCTGTCTGTAGTGTCCCTTCCTGTCTCCGTCGTGGTGCTCCCCTCGCCCTCCATCCCACTGGTGCCCTCACCGTTGGTGTATTTGGCCTCCAGGCCCATGTGGGATGCAGCTCCCTCCGTCGCCGGTGCCTCTGCTCCTCCGCCAGATGATGTTAATGCACACAAGGACAGGGTGACAAAACAAAAAGGGGGGGAGAGACAGAGGACACATTTGGTCAGTGCCGGCAACAACACTATGCTTGGCGTACACAACACACAGGGAGCAGCCCTATGCACTAGGCCATGCACTACCAGTTACAATCCTAGTCACCGGCCCATGGGATACATAGCATAACGCCATCAGCTGCACACCTGAAACAAACAGGGCCCTGCCCAGTAGTAGATGCCCACTAGCACCATTGGGGTTGGAGTGCTTCCGAGCCTGCCCAACAAAGGACCTACCCTGCCATGTTCGCCCTGGCCTAGGGGCACCCACAGTCCTCATCACCACCCAGGTAAAACCTTAATGCGTGCAAAGTCATTATTCTGAATCTTTTCTCACCCCCTTGTGGCTGCTGTGATGCCTTCAAGCGCCCATCCAACTCCCGATAGGCCACTGCCAGGATGCAGAACAGCAGGGGGGTCAGGGTACGATGGGCATCCCTTCCTTGTTGGGAGGCCAGCCCCAGCTGGGTCTCCGCCATCTTCTTTGCCCATCGGCGCAGGTCCTCCCACCGTTTGCGGCAGTGGGTGCTCTGCCTGTCAAAGACCCCCAGGATCCGCACCTCCCCGGCGATGGCACGCCAAATACCCTTTTTCTGATGAGTGCTGACCTGCAGGAAAGACAGCAGAACAGGGATTAGTCATACCGTCCGGACTGTCATACTCATGGCCCACCATATCCCTCCCATCCCCTTACGCACATACATTGACCACCATACATGCAGCACTCTGGCCAGGACCCCTCAGCTCCCCCCTCGCACAAGGCTTACATATTCAACACTCCCTACATTCATGGCCCACGCATCATGCGCACAGTGTACTCACCTGTTTGTCTGGAGGACCATAGTGTAAAGTATACTGCGGTAGGACCCCATCCACCAGTCTCTCCAATTCCTCCGAAGTGAAGGCAGGGGCCCTTTCCCCAGACAGATGAGCCATTGTCGCTTCCAGAAACAGGTCACAGCAGCACTTGTAGTGTAGGTCCTCTCCTGTTGAAGGTCAGGTAGCAAGTATGTGAATAGATAGAAAATGGCGGTCACGTCCGCGGCGGTGCCTACCGTCACCGCCGGCGTACATCACCATTGGCTTCTGGAAACCATAGGGCCTAATGTTAACCAATGCGAAGTTGCACTGCAGTCGTTGACCGCCGACCGCTACGGTGCACAAAGACAGCAAAATTACCTCATTTCCACATGTCCCTCCTCACAGGTCAGGCAGCTGCCATTTCAGGGGGGCACAGGCCATGGCACTTAACTGCGTCACAGCAGACAATAGCACATCAACTGATTCTCGGATTCACATACTGGTTCTGTAAAGGAAAAGATGCATCATTATTTCAATACATGTGTGAATATGACCCTCTGCTCACCGTTTACCTCCCTAGACTTCAACCGCTGAGGATGAATATGAGATGGAGACATCCTCCAGTGTACAGACCCCTCGTGGACCTGGCGACACTGGAGGACAGACACGTTACCCTAACCTACAGACTTGATAGGACCACAATCCAAGAACTGTGTGACCAATTGGACCCAGACCTGATTTCAGCTCTCTGCCAGCCTACAAGTATCCCCACTCTAGTGCAGGTCCTGTCAGTGCTCCATTTCCAGCAAGGTGGTTTCTTCCAAGGGACAGTGGCCATGGCATCAGGGATGTCATAGCCTATGTTCACCAAAGTGTTGACCAGAGTGTTTTCTGCCCTGCTGAAACACATGTGCAGCTACATCGTATTCCCACAGGTGGAGGATTTGTCA
Organism: Pleurodeles waltl; assembly: GCF_031143425.1. Lineage (NCBI taxonomy): Eukaryota > Metazoa > Chordata > Amphibia > Caudata > Salamandridae > Pleurodeles > Pleurodeles waltl. The sequence goes on along the minus strand of NC_090445.1, from coordinate 293,559,060 downwards.
ACAGTGAAAGCTGACTTCTATGCCCTTGGACATTTCCCCAACATCATTGGTGTCATTGATGGCACACATGTAGCATTTATTCCCCCTCCCCGGAGGAATGAACAAGTGTTCAGGAATAGGAAAAGATATCACTCCATGACTCTGCAGATGGTGTGCCTGGCGGACCAGTACATATCCCATGTGAATGCCAAGTATCCTGGCTCTGTGAATGATGCCTTTATCTTGAGGAATACCAGCATTCCATATGTGATGTCTCAGCTCCAGAGGCACAAGGTGTGGCTAATAGGTGAGCCCATGGTCCCACCCAGTTGATGTAGGTATATGGGTTTGGGGTTGTCCCTAAGGGTGAGTGTCTGTCTAACAGGTATCCCTTGAATATTTTCTGGTGACTCTGGTTACCCCAACCTCTCATAGCTACTGACCCCAGTGAGGAATGCCATGACAAGGACAGAGGAACGTTACAATGAGGCACATGGGCGAATAGGGAGGATCATTGAAAGAACCTTTGGCCTCCTGAAGGCCAGGTTTCGGTGCCTCCATCTGACAGGTGGATCCATGTACTACTCATACAAGAAGGTGTGTCAGATCATCGTTGCATGTTGCACAACCTGGCCTTGAGACGCCAGGTGCCTTTTCTGCAGGCAGATGAGCTTGGAGATGGTCTTGTGGCAGCAGTGGAGCCTGTGGACAGTGAGGAAGAGGAGGCAGAGGAAGAAGATGTGGACAACAGAAGATCACTTATAGAACAGTACTTCCAGTGACACACAGGTAAGACACTGTAACTTCACTTTCCATTGCAGTTTTGCATTTGACATTGAACATGGCAGCCTGATTCCCCTATTTCTATGGCCACTTACTGTACCCTTTGGCATCTCTATTTTCAGATCTCTGTGCCCGACTTTGGCTCCTGTTGTGTTTACTGCTGCCCACTACAGGTTATACCTATGTTATTATTACAGTAGATTGGAAGTGCAATGTTTATACTTTGTGAAACTAATACATTTGCCATATAATCCACAGACTCCATACTTGAATTTGTTCAAAGGGTGTTTATTTAGGTGCTAATGAGTGGAGGGGGTATTGCAATGGGCTGGGTTGATGATGGAGGTAAGTCCAGGATAGTGTCCAGTCTATTGGTATCACAGGTACATTTTCCAATGGGGCATAGGAAGGGGAGCAATAGCAGTTCAAGTTGGACAGGGTAACAGAGTAGGACAGAAGGGTGACAATCGGGAGAGTCTTATTTCCTGGCAGGGGTCTTGGCAATGTTCTCAGGTTTCTGCCTGGATCACAGGGACCGTTTGTGGGGTGGTTCTCCTTCTGCAGGGGGTTGGGTGCTGGTGGCCTGTTGTTCCAGTGCTGGGGCCTCCTGTCCCCTAGCGCCGGCAGAGGTGGAGGGCTGTTCATCAGTGTGACTAGTGTCAGGGGCCCGTTGGTGTGCCACTGCCTCCCTCATGGTGTTGGCCATGTCATCCAGCGCCCCTGCAATGGTGACCAGGATGGTTTGGATATGTTTGAGTTCCTCCCTGATCCCCAGGTACTGTTCCTCCTGCATCCGCTGGGTCTCCTGCAACTTGTACAGTATCTGGCCCAAGGTCTCCTGGGAATGTTGGTATGCTCCCAGGATCCCTGCCTTGTGGAGAGTGGGTTCCCTGGGCCTGTCCTCCCCCTGTCGCACAGCAGTCCTCCCAGCTTCCCTGTTGTCCTGTGCCTCTGTCCCATGAACCGTGTGCCCACTGCCACTGACCCCAGGTTCCTGATCGTCCTGCGTTTGTGAGGTTGCCTGAGGTCCCTGTAGTGGTGGACACACTGTTGATTGATGTGTCCTGGGGACAGAGTTATGAGCCCGCTGGGTGGGTGCTGTGCAAGTGTTTCCTGAGAGGGGAGGCTCTGTGGTGGTATGGGACTGTGGCAGGGAAACCAACTGTCTAGAGGTCCCTGATGAGCCAGGTTGGTAATCGTGATCCAGGCGTGCAGAGCTGCTGTCATCACTGTGGGCCTCTTCTGGGGGGGGGGCTGGATATTGGTGGCACCTACTCTCCGATGACATTGAGTGGGGGTCCTGTGGGGATGAAAATGCAGTGTTATTGTATCTGCGTGTGCTATCTTGTGCATGGGTGTGTTTCCCTGTATGGTTGTGATTGCCCTGTCTGCTTTGCCTTGTGTGAGTGGTGATTTTGTGTGCTAGGTGATTCTCTCTAATGTGCATGCTATAGTGATGGGTGTCCATGCAGGTCTGTGATGGGTGTCCATGCATTGGTGTTGCATGCAGGGCTTGGTTTTGGGATGGGTGGGTTGTGATAGTGGCGTATATGTGAGGTGGTAGAGTGATGGGGTGAGAGTAGGGGTAGGAGTTTGTGATGGCATTCAGGTAGGGTGGGAGGATTATATAGTAAAGATTTGACTTACCAGAGTCCAGTCCTCCTGCTACTCCTACAAGGCCCTCAGGATGCATGATCGCCAAGACTTGCTCCTCCTATGTTGTTAGTTGTGGGGAAGGAGGTGGGGGTCCACCGCCAGTCCTCTGTAAGGCTACCTGGTGTCTGGCAGCCACGGAATGCACCTTCCCCCGTAGGTTGTTCCACCTCTTCCTGATGTCATCCCTTGTTCTGGGTTGCTGTCCCACGGCGTTGACCCTGTCCACGACTCTCCGCCATAGCTCCATCTTCCTAGCAATGGACATCTGCTCCACCTGTGATCCGAATATCTGTGGCTCTACCCGGATAATTTCCTCCACCATGACCCTTAGTTCCTCCTCTCAAACCTGGGGTGTCTTTGGGGTGCCATGGATGTGATGTGAGTGGTATGTGTGAGGGTGTGTGGGGTGATGTGTTGGGGTGTGTGCTGTGAGATGTGTGGATGGTGTATGGGTGATGGTGTTCTGTGGCTCAGATTGAGTGGGTGCTCCTGACTTGTCTCTCTCTCTCAGTTAGCAATCTTTTTTTTTCTTTTTTTCTTTTTTATTGAAAGGGTTGTGGGTAATGTGGGTGTGTGTTTTATATTGGATTGGGTGTGTGGGTGTGGTGTGTGTATGTGTTTCAGGTGTGTGTATTTTGAATTGTCCAATGTGGTGTAGTTTTGTTAGTGTGTGTATATTTTGGACGCTGCGGTGTGTACCGCCAATGGTTTACCGCGGTTGAAAGACCGCCGCAGTGATTCGTGGGTCCTAATACTTTGGGTGTATTTCTGTTGGTGTAATGGTGTGGGATTTGGTACAGCCAGTTTAGCAATGACCTTTGGGCTGGCAGACTTGTGTGGGTGTCTGTATAGTGGCGGATTTCTATGTGTGGGTCATAATACCCGTAGCGGTATACCGACACGGTCACGGTATGATGGCGGCCGTCAACAAGGCAGCAGGCAGCATTTAACGCCAGGGTTGTAATGAGGGCCTATGTTTGGTTCATAGAGCTTTGAAGAATAAGGGCCCTCCTAACATCAGAGATCTCATCTCCCCATATCGTCCAACTATAGTTCTTCAATCTGCTCAGATCGGTAGATATTTTGCGTGTCCGGTTACCAAACTCTGCAACATTCTGTCCCCGGAGCTTTGACATTGGAATGAGAAACCAAGGTTCAGGAAAATGGTCAAAGCCTGGCTATTCCAATGATAACCTCGGAATCATCATTTCACTTTGCACCGCTGTTTAACCTGCTATGTCCCACTTAGCGATGGGACGCCTTAGGGCAGCTATGCGCTTTACACATTCAAGTGTAATTTCATCCTTCCTTGCCACTGCAATGGTGTCAAATTTTGAATGATGTTTCATTATTTGCAAGGAGCACCAAATTGGTATCAGGAATTCTTATTTTAGAAATTGTGAATAACAAGAAATCAATATCTCAAAAAGAGTTACCCCCTCCTACTTCTATGTTGATTCCTTAAAAATTGCTTTTTCTGAATGAGAAAAAAATATTTTATAAATCAGACTGAAGTCGTTGAAACATTTATAGAAAGAGAACGGACTTAGGATCAGTTGCTTTCAGTGAATATATTTTATTTTTGCCATGACCTGCCACTGCTTGGATAAGCTGTCCATCAAAGACATGGCATTTGATTTTAGGTCAAGTAGTCATTTTCTCATACTGCAGCAGTGTAGGATGTGAGTCTGGTAGCCGAGTTGTGTGTGTTATTTTATGTATTGGTTTTAATTATATAATATTTTAAATTCTAGGCTTATGTTTTTTTGTTCCTGTAGTCCTTAGCATTTAGGTGCCTTTCCTAGTCACGATAATGTTATTTGCTTACCTCCAAAGCGCTTCAGTTAATTTGACTTTGTTTTCAGAGTATGCTTTTTCACAAGTAAAGACATGCAAACATAAAGGCTTCTTTAAAAATGCAACAGAAATACAATACTGCCCTTTGTCATGGTATCTACTATGCATCAATATTATTGCTATTCTTGCATTTTAGGTTTACTATGCAACAAAGACATTCATTGTCATAATAATCTTTATTTCCGAAAATTGCCATGCAAGCTGCAGTACAACCATAAACTTTACAAAAAAATCCACATAAAACAATTTTAAACTTCATATTAAAAGGTAATAAAAATCAGTGCAGGTCCACAAAGCTCCTAACATCACAAATACAGCCTCTAACAAAATAAATATTATTCAGAAAACACATATGGAGTCTCTTCGAATTGCTTCCTTATTCCTGTAGCAGATTTAAAAAAAATGTAAAACAGCATGGCAAATTTCTACATTAGTAAGGCTTTACAGCAATTCGAGCCACTGTTGATGTTTCCTAACCTTTCGACTGCAATACATTTGGGCCCAAAAAGGATTGGCGTGGACTTAGATACAAAGGATGAAACGTAATAAAATCGCACGTGCTCTGTTTTACCTTATTATTGCATTCACAAAGCCACATTTTTTCTGAAAAGAAAGCCACCTTAAAATGCACAGCATTTAACCTAAAAGGTGTCAGAAGATGGGGCTGGAATAGGCTTTCTACCCAGCTCAGACATGGCGGAAGGCTCCTTGTAGGAGACAACGGGATGTATCCAGTCACTGCTTGTAACCCAATCTAATCTCGTCGGCTCTTTCCTCAAACCGTATTTTGATGGTTTCTTTATCATTTAGATTGAGTTCTTCTGGGTTTGTAGATACCTTTGCTACTCACAGATTACTACAGATGTTCCGCACTAATGCAACCCACAGAATTCTACTTAGCCCATCTGAGGCCACCAAGCAGCCAGGCAGGATCGCACTACTGTATAGGTTTGCCTCAGGAGTTCCCCAACACCTCATCCATAGTAACAGTGGCCCAGTACCGATTTGGTCCTCAATGAATGGCAAACCCCGTTCCTCACGAGTAGAGATAGTAGCAATGTTTTTCAGTATTGCCAGTAGGCTGAGAGCACAAACACTTTCTAGTCGCTGAATGGGCTTTTCATTCCCGTAGCCCCAGACACCTACGCCAAATAGCCCAGCAGACAGACATTTGCTTCTGCATAGGTTAAGCATCTCCTTTATGGGTTTGTGTTTGAATTTGTGGGCGAATCTAAAAATGTGTTCTATATTCCTCCCCACTTGCTGAGTTTTTACAATGATAAAGGATGAACTGACGGTGATGCCCAAATAATTACAATTTTGCACCTTCTCCAAACGTTTTACCCATTGTAAAATATTTCGATTTCATATTAGATTTCCCACATCAATACATATGTTTTTTCGAAATGTACTTTTAAATTAAGAAGTCCATGTATGACAAAAGTTAATGTAACATAAATTGCAGGCCATTTGCTGTACAGGACTTTACCACTGTGGTGTCCGCATAGAGCAAGATGGGTATATTCCCATCTTTGGCATATCCTTTCCACATTCAATAAAGTGTTTAATAAACTTGTTTATGGAAAGAAGAAACAGAAACAGGCCTAGGATGCAGCCCTGTCTCGCGTCCCGTGTTGAACTAATATGTGTTGTCTTTTCACCATGTAGGCCGTAGCCTATGGCAATTGTGGGGTCATAATGTAAACTGTTAATAAGGTTCAACAGATAAAACTCCACCCCCAAATTCTCCATTATCTGCCATAACTTCGACCTATTTACCAGGTCAAAGGCGCTTGTTAAGTCTATGAAAATCATTTGAAAGGTACCCTTCTTACCCATCACGTACTTCCCTACAATAAGGTAGAGATTTAATGATTCCTCGACAGTGCCATTCCCTGGCCTGAAGCCACATTGGGCCTCCGATATGATATTAATTTCAGTGCCCAAAGATTCCAGTCTTGACAAAATAATTTCCCCCAGATTTTAACCCTGGAATCCAATAATGAGATTGGCATGTAACAAAAGGGCGAGGATCTGTCTCCTCTTTTAAAAATTGAGACAATTATAGCTGACTTCCGTGATTGTGGAATTGAATCTGCCACGGCGCTCCTCACAATATTGGTTAACAGGGGTCCCCATAGCTGTAAATTTGTTTATAAAAATCAACTGGTCCACCATCCACCTCCAGGGCTTTGCCTGACTCACATTGTCTAATAGCCAACACGACTTCACTCAGTTCAATAGGGGGCATAACATTCCTGCTCCCCCTGACCACCTCACACACTCCCGATCGGGACTTTGTGAGTTGAGATGGACAAACTTCTGGCTGGAAAATTTCAGTGAAGTGAGAAACCCATTGATCAGCGGTGATCCGGCATTCAACCCTTTGGGCCCTTACATAATTGAAATAGGAATGGTTAACACCTGCACAGAATTTGGAACTATCTCCAGTGTCAGTCACATGTGAAATCTTCCCAAGCCTTGTTCCTTGTTTCCTGCCTTCTAGGTCCATCCTATAGGCACAACTTGCTTCCCTAACTTAGTCCGATATTTGAGGGTTTTCCTTTAAGGTGGCTCTAAGGTGTTTTTGAGCCCTCACTCAAGCTTTATTAACCAGCCAAAGGGTGTATGGTCAGTCCTAGCATGGATAATAGATACATTTTAGACACAACACTACAAACGCTATCAAACGCTGTTAGAATAGATTGATGATTCGAGTCCTCTTCCAGCCAGTTTAAAATTGACTGTGGGTTTTCCTTTATGATTTTCTGAGAAAGTGTGGCAGAGTTGACTTTTTTCCACTTACTTTAAAGGCCCTTATTTCTTGAGGGAACAATATATTTTATTTTCCCCATGGTGATTTACCTGAATGGCAATTTAACGTGATGGTCACAGGATTATGGTTGCAGTTTGGAGTGATTTTAAACTCTAACATGGAAGAAAACTCCACTGAAATTAAAATAACATCAATTGTACTGCTGCCACAATTTCCTACAAAAGTGGGGACATCATTTTGTGTTCTGTCCTCTATTTCAGTAGCAAATATAAGGTCATTTTTCAAAAAGCAAGCATTCAGTGGCTCCCCCCAGAACTGTATGGCTGAAGTGGGACCGAACCTCTTCCAACCCAGAGAGCTCCCACGCTTTTCCCCACTAAGATGACATAGGGAGATGTTACAATCCCGAACCCACACAAAAATTACCTTGTGTGCTACCTGTAAACTAAAATCCTCCAAGAAACGATCCACCTCTTCTATCTCATTGCACATGTCCTGATGATTAAAGATGTTAGAATAAAGATGTGTTATTAGAATGTTGGGTTCCAAATGGAAAGACATTAGACTTATCAAGAAGAAAGAGGAAGACTATGGACAGCTGGTTTAATGTCAGGGAGTTGACTAGATACTAAGGTGGTGAGTCCCCCAGGTTTCTTCGCAATAAATGATGACATACGTGGTCACAAAGCCTAACCAGGGTTTCCTCTCTTTGCGCTATCGCTGTAGTCCATGGAATCTCCACACATATTATTTTTCCTTAGTGATTTTTCCTTCTGTTCCTTATTGGCAATGATTCTAAATACTCTGAAAACTTTGACAACCACTTTTCCTCCCCCCAGGGACCTGGAAGGTCCCATACTAACTTATCATTTAAAAGGAGAAGAAGCATCTTTTAGAAAAGTAACATTTCAGATAATTAACACAGGGCCAAGCAACATTTTGAGAATGTATCAGCTGGGCAAGATGTCTCCCTTTAGGATGGCTAAGTACTAGGCCGTGAATGAAAGAAACAACAGGACATGTGGCAGAAATAACTAATTATTCATACGTGTATGTGAAATTGAATATAACTACTATATGATATAATATATTGAATGAATGGAAACTGTGTATATGGTGGTCATAGAAAAATGACAGATTGAAAAAAATGGGGAATAGCCTAAGATGGAAGGAAAGAGACAATGGAAGAAATAAATACTGTAACATATTGCCTCTGGTCAAAATCATAGCTGGCACAACTAATCGTCCATTTGAGGGATACACGGTGAACCCCTCATGAGAACATTAATACAGATCTGGCAGTTGTTAATACATGGATTAAAAGTGCGTTAGTTTCACTCCTCCCTAATAACATGTTTATTTGTGCCTCATTCTACACCTTCGAAGCCCAGTTAAACCCGTGATTTGGCCTTACCTGAATGGAATTGTAAAACACTAGAAAGACTGGCATCAAGAGTATAGCGCAGACAAACATATTTATAAACAAAACTCAAGCACCACAAAGTCCTCTTTAAGACGGCATGGGCAATATAATATCAAGATCAGATACTCGAGGCAATAAATCCGACTCCTCTCTCCAACAGCAATACTCAGTTGTTTTATTCAGAGTTGACAGATTTCTTTCATGAAAAGATTGAGCATCTCCTTGTGATGGTTCTTCGTGTTACTCCCTCTTCCAACGTGAGTGAGTCAATATTTTCCTCAACCTGTTCTTTAACCTTTGTGTCATGGTCAAGTCTGTCTGCTCATGCTCCCTATAGGATCCAAGCCTAGAGACATATCTCAGGACTACGGCACAGCTGGTGGCCCCAGATCTTGGTTCAGTTTGCAATACTTCTTTACCCTATGATCTTAATCCAGATTTTTGCAAATCTGCAGCTATCATTCCATTATTAAAGAACCCAATCTTGACCCACAAAAACCGGCCAATTACTGCCAAATCGCCCTCCTGCCTGCAGTGGCCAAAACGATAGAAACCCATTAATAATATTCTAGTCAGAAGTATATCTTTCCTTCTGCCCTCTGACAGTGTTGATTGCCAATGGCAAGGTGATCTGGATGATCTTGCGTAATGGGGTGCTGCGGTCCTAATTCTCCTAGTTCTGTGAGCAGCATTCATCATGAAGTCACATAAGATAAGATCATCCTATGCAGGCTCCATGGATTGGGTCTGCAGGGGAATGGTTTTAGTCATTTTTGCAAATGAGGACACAAGCAATCGATCTTTGATCTTTCCAATCAACTTACTGACAACTGGACAACTGCACTGTAGAGTCCCTCAAGGCTCTTCTTTGATCTCAACCTTATTCAATATATATGTTGCACCACTCGCCAATCTTGTTGCCTCCTTTGGCTTTCACTTCTGTTCATATGCCAATGACTCTCAGATTATTCAGCGGTTAGAGGACAGTCATACATCTGTCCAAGACAAATTTAAATCTTGGTTCACATCAATTACCCATTGAATGGACTCCAACTCCCTAAGGCAAAATGTTGACAAGATGAAGGTCTGAGGGTTTAGTAACACCTCATCGTGTCACCTGCTTTGTGGAAAAGAACAGCTGAGACTCTGTCCGTTGCCCATTGACAATGCATGCAGCTTTAGCATAATTTATTGACCTCAAGTTATATTTTAGTCCCGTATTAACAAACTGACTGCAGTGTGTTTCTGCCTGCTAAAGACTCTGAGAATGATTATTCCTTTTGTGCCAATCTCCTATGTGTCTACCGTGGTACAGGCAATGATCACCAGTTGTCTGGATTATTGTGACGCTCTTTTGCTGGGCGTTCACACATTTTTGATACACTGCATCCAACTGGCACAAAAGCATTAGCAGGGCTTATATTAGGCATTCCCAGATCAGCCAGAATGTCTCTCCACCTGATCAATCTATACTGGCTTCCTGTTGGTAAACACTGTACCTTCAGAAGATTATGCTATTGCCAAGAGGCAGTGTACGAGCAGGATGAGTGAATTGTATGACAGGCATGTTCACCACCACCAGGTGACACTACTTTGCTCCTCAACTGTTTATTAGTCAGTGAACCGATGTTTCATACAACGCGAACAGGTGGTAGAGCTTTCTTGGTTTTCATGGCTCAGAGCTGGAACAACTTCCATTGCTTTCCATGCTGAGTCAAGTATTTTAAATTTTGCAAAGTTTTCAAAACGCATCTCTTTTGTTTGAATATTTTATTTATTGTTTTATACCATACATAGACACAATCAGACACCCAATGTCTGGGAGAGACATGACTCATAAATAAAGCAGGAATGATGAGATCGTACTATACATGAAACAGTTAGCGATGGCACATATGAACAATATGAAATGCAGATGGGTCTTGGATCGACTGCATATCAATGTAGAAGTTTATACAAAAAGTCTGGAAACAGCTGCATTCAGGCATTACAACTAAAAGAGACAAAAAAGACCCTCAGGTTTATGCATCACGTTTCGGAGTGTCCAGGGTCAGTAGGTAGTCTCTCAGTGGTTGCTATTTGTCCTTTGGCCGGGATGTGGGTGGTTGAAGAGTAGCATACAGTTCCCCTAGTATTATCACAGTATTTGAGACTTTTCCACCAACCTTTTGTTGTGGGTAATGTCTTGGTGCCCCAATGGAGAGCTATCTCCTATTTAGCCAATAGTAAGTCCATGGCTGTAAATCACCTCATTGGCTTAGGAGTATTGTCCACATGGCCCAGTAGTGCAACTAGATTAGGTGCAAGTGGAGTGCCTATTATCAGAGTAATGTGACAAAAGCCATCCCTCCAGTATAGTGCTGAGCCACCACAGGTGCAAGTCATGTGAGCGAAATTGGCTGCAGGTGTGTGGCATTTAGGGCCGTTAGGGGATCACGTGGTATCTATTTTAGCTATGACAGTGGGTATTGTATAAGCTCTGCATAGGAATTTGCATTATATTAGTGTATGATGATTATAAAGGGCAACTGAGCGTGTTTGAGTGCAGTAAGCATAGCAAATTGTGTCTGACAGTGGGTGGCCCAGATCGGCCTCCCAGGGCTTTCGAACTTTAATATCGCACACTGGCACAAGGCCTAAACAGGCGTGGTATAGTTTGAATGTTAACCAATTGGCCTCTTGTCAGCAATGATTAGGGTGAGCAGCAGGAATTCCCCTGCCAATGGGTATGTGAATATCAGAGCCTGCAGTGCACTCTGGAGACTGTGACACATAAAATGATCCATATGTGTAGCGGTTAGGAAGGTGTTGTCCTCCATTCTGGAGAAGACATGGCTGTCCGGCTGTCTGGCTGTCCGGGAACAGGTTTTCAAAAGTATGAAAGTATAAGATTAAGGAGCGCTGAACCAACTTCTCCCGTGTAATAGGGGGACATGGGCTGTCTTCCAGTGGATCACAGGGGAATGCAGCAATCCACCCATCAGTAAGAGGGTGAGTTTGTTCCAGGCTCAACTTGTAGTGTAGAGTGTTTGTATGTCTGTCGGGTCCAAGGGATGGCCAGTTGAGAGCAGCATCTGCAGCAGGGTAAGAGCAGCTAAATCCTTCTTAGTCACAGCATAAGGCAAACGGGCATCTGCATGATACCAGTGGTAGGAATTCTGACATTGTGCCGCTAGGTAGTACAGTCGAAAATGAGGAATACCGAACCCACCATCTTCGTACTGGAGTGTCAAAACATCCCAGTGGATACCGTGATGTATTTAGGCCCACATGAGCCTCAGTAGAGAACATTTGAGAGTTATGAAGAATTAATTATTGAGTGTGATTGGTGTATTTACAAATGAGTACAAAAACAGAGGAATTACGACTATCTTAATGATGGCAATAAGGCCCACCATTGATAGGGGAAGCCGTATCCAACTTTTGATTCGAGTGTTCAATGTGTCCATGGTGGAGCCGTAATTCTGTCTTTTCACCTGCTCTTTGTGTCAGTGGATGTGTATCCCCAGATACTTAGGCCCTCATTCCGACCCTGGCGGTTTGAAACCGCCAGGGTGGAGGGCAGAGGAAGCACCGCCAATAGGCTGGCGGTGCTTCCCGGGCCACTCTGACCGCGGCGGTAAAGCCGCGGTCAGAAAAGGGGAACCAGCGGTTTCCCGCCGGTTTACCCCTGGCCCAGGGAATCCTCCATGGGGATTCCGACCCCCTTCCCGCCAGCCTGTTTCTGGCGGTTTACACCGCCAGAACCAGGCTGGCGGGAATGGGTGTCATGGGGCCCCTGGGGGCCCCTGCACTGCCCATGCCACTGGCATGGGCAGTGCAGGGGCCCCCTGACAGGGCCCCACAAAGATTTTCAGTGTCTGCTTTGCAGACACTGAAAATCGCGACGGGTGCCACTGCACCCATCGCACCCCTGCAAATCCACCGGCTCCATTCGGAGCCGGCTTCCTCTTTGCAGGGGCTTTCCCACTGGGCCGGCGGGCTATCTTTTGGAGATCGCCCGCCGGCCCAGCGGGAAAGTTAGAATGACCGCCGCGGTCATTTGACCGTGGTGCGGTCTTTTGGCGGTTTCCGTTCGACGGGCGCCGCCCGCCGGGGTCGGAATGACCCCCTTAATGTGGTTATTGCACCACACAAGGGGTAATTCGCAATGCACAGGAATCGTCGCCCTGGTGAGATGAAACAGCTCAGATTTAGCCCAGGAGATATGTAGTAAAGGAAAGTCACCAAAGAGGACTGTCTCCTACAGGATGGGCTCTAGGTTATCTTACAAAGAGCAAAATGTAGTCCAAATATAGGGAGATTAATAGCAGGCCTGTTTTGAACTGAAACCCTCTCTGGATAGGTTTGTCTTGAATGTGGCAGACAAGGGAACCCACTCTAATAATAAAAAGTAGAAGCAATAGGGGGTATCCCTACCGAGTGTCTCTGTTAATGGCGAATATGTGTGATAGGGTGAAATTAGCCCTGATCTGAGCCGTCGGTTAGGAATAAAGAAGCATGATCAGGGAGGTAAACCCACACGGTAAGTCTAATTTTCAATGGGTCGCTTCCAAGAAGGGCAATTCTAAAGAATCACATGCCTTCTTAGCATCGAGAAGAGCTACAGCAGCGGGGGTGGTAAGAGAGATCCTATTGAGGACTGCAAAGTAGGAGTGGGCAGTAGTTTAGCCATTATGTTATCATCGACATTCAATAAAGACATCGGTTGATATGAGCCGCATATGCGGGGATCTTTTCCCGGCTTTGGAAGCAGGGTAATCACAGCCTCTTACAGTGTGGGTGGAAGAGTGCCTTTTCTGAGTGCCTCAAGCATACATCTCAATGGGGTATAGGACTTGGCTTTGTTTGTAGGTTTTATAGAACATTCTGGTAAAGCCATCTAATCCAGCTGCTTTAGATCCATTCAGGGACTCAGTGGCCTAAAGGATCTCCTTTCTACTGAAAGGCTCATTCAGAAATTGCAACTGAGTGGAGGTGAGCTACACCATGGCAAGCTCGTCAAGGTACAGCCACATTTTGGGGGAGCAACTACCCACAAGAACGGAGTATAGTTGTGCGTACTGCTGAAGTAGCTCTGTCTGTACATCTGCTGTGAAAGTTGCATAAGTCCCATCCTTCTGTTGCAATTCGGATATATATGAGGCTGATGTAAGTAGTTTGAGCATGTGCGCAAAGGCGCGACCTGGCCTCCCGCCTTCACTATAGCAATGCACTCTGGCATACTTGTCAAGTTAGTTCACCTTAAGTTCTGCCAAGTCACAAAATTCCTCAAGTAGAGAGATACATATATAAAGTTGACACCTGAGTGGGCACTGCATGTCCTCCCAGTCAAGTTCAGGAAGTTCAGATAATGTGGCCTCGACAAGAGGAAAGGCCGGATTATATCCTTGAGCACCCTGGAGTGTTTGACAATGCAGACATCCCTAGTATATGTCTTGAAAGCCTCGTATAGGGTGGCCTGTGATGTAACTGAGTCCTTGTTGAGATCCAGGTACTCCGTGATCGCAGTGTGGGGCTCGGTATGGAACACCTTGTGATGTAGTGCCAAGGCAGGAAAGCGCCATGGGTGCATGAACCCCACCTTGATGCGGACATGTAACATCAGTTTAACTGGGGAGTAATCAGAGAGGGTGCACAGAAGATGTGTAACAGACTCCAGCCAAGGCACCATTGTAGTCGATATCAGCTAGAAATCTATTTGTGGCCAGGTATTGTGGGGAGCAGAGTAAAATGTACATACCAGTGCAGATGCGTGGCGTGTGCGCCAAGGGTCTCACAGTGTGTAGGTGTTACAAATGTCTGGCAACACATGCAAGGATCGGGGTTTGCCTGTAGCTTGCCGGCCATGGTATCCAGTTGTAAGTCTTGAAGCATTTTTAAATCCCCTCCCCGGGTAATATGATCTAGATCCACCCGGGCGATGTGAGTCTAGAGATTGAGGAAACATTTCTGATGCATCGGAGCATATATAGTGATCAGTAAGAGCTTATGACCTGTTAGTGTGCCTGCAACCATGCCTTGGTATTCGGCATAACTATAGTGGGAATGGAATGGGAGATTCCTATGCTTGGGCATGCAGACCCCAAGTGAATATGAGCTGTAGCTTGAGAAATATCGGTGGGAGACCCAGTGTGTGGCAAATGTAAATGCAGATTTTGGTGGTAGATGGTTCTCTTGAAGAAATGCTATTTGAGCGCTATGTTTGGTTAAGTATTGCAGAACCTGCTTCCCTTTACGGAGATTATTAAACCCTCTTATGTTCCAGGATTTAAAAAAAATGTGAACCATAGACCTCCTTGCGTGGTCTGGAATAGTCAACTGTACATAAAGTGGTGTGAAAATGATGTCATGTATGATTGAGATATTTGGCAAACAGTCAAACAAAACAAACTATAAAAAAAACAGTTCTCCATTACCCTGCCCCCTCCCACATTTGTTGAGACCCAATAATTCCAACAAAGAAATAACAGATTCCCCATCAGTTGTAGAGTGGGGTCTAACATGGGAGAGTGCAACACTGCGTCATGCAGACCTTGTTACAGATGTATATTTGTAATGAAAGAGATGTGGATGAGGTATATGTGACAGTCACCATATAGCTGAGAGTTCCTGATGTCCGTTAATGACAGAGTGGTAGTACGAAACACCCGGTGAGTACCCAACAATACAGAGACGGTAGCAGTGATGGCCAAGCCATGTAGAATATACCTCAGTCCTGGGGAGAGAGGTCCATGCTAGAGGCAGTCTGGGTGTCCGGCGGTGAGTGGTCCTGTGAAGTGTGTTCTGCAGAGGAGTGTTCCTTGGAGTATGTCTTACAAAAAGTCAGTACTTTAGCAGGGTTGTCAAAAAACACAATTTGCTGATCATGACCATGTGGAATCTTGCTTGGTCCAGCATGTAATATTGGAGGCCCAGTTTACGAAAAGCTATTTTAACATCAATGATTTTACGTCCGGCCTCCTGGACCACCACAGTAATGTCACAAACAAGTGAAATTGACGTGCCCTAATAGTGAAGCGAGCCTTTCTCTCCAGTCAGTCAAAGCTCCTTGTAGTGGTCCCAAATATTTAGGAGATGAGCAATGATCAGCATAGTGGGGTACCATTCACTGGTTGAGGTCCAAGGGACCTGTGGGCACATTCCACTACAAATACGGATGTGAAGTTAGACGGGCCCAGTGTCCTGAAAACACTGTTCTGAAAATAGGAGTTCTACAAACAGGTCTAGGCAGCCAGTGTATCCTGTTTCAGCTATGTCCATTATCCAAATGATGTTGCTGCATCCCCACACCTCGAGGTCTTAGTTCTTAATCACAACCAACCGCAGCCAGGGTTTTAATTTCTCCAGCCATTTGTCCACTTTGGCAGCGCCATCCTCTAGACCTGATGTCCATTCCTCCACGTTCTCCATTCTAGTCTCATACCGATCCATGCATTCTCCCATACTGTCTAAGTGAATGCCAATGGTGTTGAAGCATTCATCTATGGCCCTGAAGCCTACCCAGTTCAGCCATAATGGTGGAAATATTTGCCATTTATTCAGTCTCGAGTCCACAGTTGGCGCCCCCTCTATCGGTAGAGGTATTGCCTGCACAGCAGCCTGTTTCTGCTGTTCAAAGGACAGTTTTCTTTGTTTAGGGTCACTTCCCCCAATAGCCAATGTAAGAGCAGCCTGTGGGGTAGGGCACAGTCACTAATATATCATAGGCAGTGCTGCTAGTAGGGTCAGCCCTGTGGTCTCCACCTCACAGCAGTCCCCCAATCAGGTAGGCAGGGCAGGCACACCTCAGGAGTGGATGGCGCCTATCCAGGAGAGTAGGGCCCAGTGGTCTGTAGTAGTGTAGTATGCTATACAAGTGCCAGGGTAACATTTCGAGTTGTGATCTGGGGAGACAGTGCAGGCAGATATGCCTGTGGGATCAAACCTGCTGCCCTAAACGGAGAACTGATAAGGAGGGGAAGCAAAAGTCCTGTTTATATTCCAGTTGCATTCAGTTAGGTGATTGTTTTCAGTGCCGGCAGCCAGGGGGATGACCGTGTAAGGTCTCAAAGGCCTAGTAGGCTGTGCACTCACAGCGCGCCGACCACTCATTGGAGACTGCTGCCTCTTTTGCAGGTATCGGAGCGGCTTCATGCTCGGCAAGGGGAGGACACAAAATGTGCGTTGTTGTCAGGTCACACAGCGCAGCCCGCCTTCCTCACGTCCCAGGCTTACCCGCGCCTCTGTCACCAGAGGGCCACTAAGGGGCATCAGAAGTGCTAGCTCCACTGGCAGCGCCTAGAGGCCTTCATCTGCAGCACTACTCCACTGCTGGCACAGCTGGGGCTGTTTGAGGATCGCTGGCCACTATCTCGGCAGGTATCCAAGGTAGGCAGCATCTCATCCGGCACAATCTAAGGGCTGATTCTATAGAGCTTCAGTGCCAAGCAGCCATGTTAGTTACAGGTGTAGCCACGCCCCCGCCACACCACTTCAACTGCTTTATTGGTCAGTGACTCGAGGTTTCATAAAAAGCGCACAAGTGGTTGCGTTTTCTTGTTTTTCAATTATCAGATCTACAACGAATTCCCACTTGCTTCTGTGCTGAGTTATTTTCAGTTTTGCAAAGCTCTGTTTTTCCATTTTTCTGCATTTTTGATTAGCGTTAAACTACCTCAGGATACTTGTACTAAAGGATTAAAACATAAACAAGGGTACATAAATTGATAATGATCTTAAATTACACTGGAATGTGTAAATTGCTGCTATTTGGGAAGCTAACTTTGAGATGGAAAATGTACATAACTAGGATGAGAGAAAGAATAATATGAAAAAATTCAGGATATGATGTGTGCAATAGAATGTTAAACATGTGAAGTTCTGTGGCACCTAAAAGGGCAGGTTATGTAAATATAAACATAAACAAATACATGAATAAATAACCATATCTAAGGTAACAAAGTAGAGCTTGCCTGCATTAAGATGTCTTGTGTAGCACCCTCATCCAGGTTTTTCTTATTTCCTTATTCCGCAGAGTGTATATGATGGGATTGAGCAGTGGTGTTGCGACAGTGTAAAGGACAGACAAGGCTTTGTTTAAGTTAAGGGAGCTTTCAGTTTTTGGTGTGGCACAGACTGCAATAGGTGGACCAAAATATGTGCCGACCACAGCGAGGTGGGAGCTGCAGGTGGAAAACGCCTTATGCCTCCCAGTGGCTGATGGGATTATTAGCAGGAAGGGGACAAATACAATTAGAAAAGTAATGAAAAAAAGTACAGTTCAATGTAAGTGGTTTCCGAACAGGCTGCTTTCAGAAGCGATCCTAAATCACAGGAAAGTGGTCTAACACTTTTTCACCTGAGAACTGTAATCTTTGCAATAGTGTTACTGTAACAATGGGTGGTGTAAAGCCTCCAACCCAAGTAGTTTAACACAAAATGCATGGTGCATGACAATATTATAATGTAGAGGGAAGCATATGGAGGTGTACCTGTCGTAAGCCATGACTGTCAACAGGAAGCACTCAGTAGTCAACAATGAACCAAAGAAATACAATTGCATTAGACAATCAACAAAAGAAATTGAGGTGCCTTATGCCATTAGCCCAGAGAGCAGCCTGGGAGCAGTGCTTGTGGTGTACCTCACTTCCAGGAAAGAGAAATTGCCCAGAAAGAAGAACATAGGTGAGTGTAAGTGTTTACTGACAGAGACTGATTTTGCCGACTTAATCGGGGTTAACCAGCAAAAGGGAAAATTGTTCTGGTGTACACCTCAATGATTACCATTTATTGAAATAAGTACACTGCCTGCTCTGTGTCTCCCCACAAGTGGCAAACATTACAAACCATGGCACAAGGATCAGACTAGGGAAAGATAAACCGCAAGACTTATTCAGTGGGCACAAAACTTTCAAATACATTCTAATGTTATGCCTGCTGACATTAGGCCTAACATCAACAAAGCTACGGGCAGTGTAGGTGTTAAAAATGCTGCTGTTTCTGTGTAACATTTGTAGCCAGGATTCTGCATAACTCCTATATTCAAAACATCATCAAAACACCACTAGCCACAGAGTTAACGGATGGAGCATGTCCTGCACTAAATACCAAGTGCAGGCACTGATTCAAAGAATAGTATAGTGATTCACAAAGAGCACATCATTACACAACCAGATGAACTGAGGAACAGTGCACTGATGAACACATCATTAAACAACAATAAGAGTCAGGGAACAGTGCAGTATCCTGCAAAAAGCACAACATTGCTTTTAGAAATCGGGTCTTTGGTTGGCAGTCAGGTTACCCCCTTCCAAGCAGAACCCTCACTCAAGTCAGGGTAAAGGAGAATCATACTCAGTTAACTCCCGTTCACCCCTTTGTTAGCTTTGCACAAGCAGGCAGGCTTAACTTAGAAGCAATGTGTAAAGTATTTGTACCAACACACACACAGTAATACAGTTAATCACTACAAAATAATACAACACAGGTTTAGAAAAATAGATACTATTTATCTAAATCAAACAAGACCAAATTTGATAAAAATCCACAATATACAGTTAAAAATATGAATTTAGCACTTATAACCATGAAAACAGTGCTTTGAGGCACAAATACTGCAAGTTGATATTATGCAACGTTGTGACAGAGCCGTTTCCTACAATGCACTACCAGTGGCACCATTTACAGAGTTGTTCAACCCCCAGGTTCAGTACCTTAGTAAACAAGTAGAAAACAGGCTGGAGCACAGAGTTGGGGAGAGCGGCGTCACTGGGTCCGATGAGGCATCGGTTCTGGTGCCACGGGGCAGAAGGACAGTGGTGTTATGCAGTGGTATCGGGTCATCACTACAGGATGGTGGAGGTGAAGCGCATCAGATACAAAGTCGGTCCCTTGGTTCTGGCAGATGCGAAGTCTGGCAGAGTCACAATGCTACGGGGCAACCTAATGGGATAGCGATGACGTCACAGGGTCGCAGGCCCCGCAATGGCATCGGATTGTCACGGACATTGGGCTTATGACACTCCGGTGTCAACGAGGTTTGGGGGCATCAGGTGTTACAGAGACGCAAGGCCTACAGGTTTCGCGTAGGCTCTCATTATTCTAATGAGACTACTGGATTTTGAGCAGCAGAATCCGCCACCGTGTGGGAGACTGAGTCTAACCCACTGCAGGTGACACCTGTCGCTCTAAATCCGGGTTTTGCTCCGGCTAACTAGCAGTGCCTCATCTCTACCAGGGGATAGTGATGATTGGGCAGCCGAGCGCATGACATACTAGGCTTCTCAGGGAAGTCGTGGTCACTCAGGTCACCTCCGGTTCTCTCATTTATAATTCAGTCTCATATATAAATGACAGACAGAGGCAGTATATGTTTCAATAATGAGTTTAACCCCTTCACTGCCAGGCCTTTTCCCCCTCCTGTGCCAGGCCTTTTTTTGGCTATTAGGGACAGTTCGCGCTTCGGCCCTCATAACATTTTGTCCACATAAGCTAGCCAAGCCAAATTTGCGTCCTTTTTTTCCAACATCCTAGGGATTCTAGAGGTATCCAGACTTTGTGGGTTCCCCTGAAGGAGGCCAATAAATTAGCCAAAATACAGTGAAAATTTCGTTTTTTTTCCAAAAAAGTGGCTACAGAAGAAGGCTTGTGTTCTTTTCCCTGAAAATGGCATCAACAAAGGGTTTGTGGTGCTAAAATCACCAGCTTCCCAGCTTTCAGGAACAGACAGACTTGAATCAGAAAACCCAATTTTTCAACACAAATTTGGCATTTTACAGGGACATACCCCATTTTTACGATTTTATGTGCTTTTAGCCTCCTTCCAGTCAGTGACAGAAATGGGCATGAAACCAATGCTGGATCCCAAAAACCTAAACATTTCTGAAAAGTAGACAAAATTCTGAATTCAGCAAGGGGTAATTTGTGTAGATCCTACAAGGGTTTCCTACAGAAAATAACAACTGAAAAATAAAAATATTGAAATTGAGGTGAAAAAACCCAGCAATTTTTCTCTACGTTTCACTCTGTAACTTTTTCCTGCAATGTCAGATTTTTTAAAGCAATATACCATTACGTCTAATGGACTCTTCTGGTTGCGGGGATATATAGGGCTTTTGTCGGTTCATCAAGAACCATAGGTACCCAGAGCCAATAAATGAGCTGCACCCTGCAGTGCGTTTTCATTCTATACCGGGTAGACAGCAATTCATTTGCTGAAATATAAAGATTGAAAAATAGCTATCAAGAAAACATTTGTATTTCCAAAATGGGCACAAGATAAGGTGTTGAGGGGCAGTGGTTATTTGCACATCTCTGAATTCCGGGGTGACCATACTAGCATGTGAATTACAGGGCATTTCTCAAATAGACGTCTTTTTTACACACTTTCTTATATTTGGAAGGAAAAAATGTACAGAAAGACAAGGGGCAATAACACTTGTTTTGCTATTCTATGTTTCCCCAAGTCTCCCGATAAAAATGATACTTCACTTGTGTGTGTAGGCCTAGCGCCCGCAACAGGAAATGCCCCAAAACACAACGTGGACACATCACATTTTTTGACAGGAAACAGAGGTGTTTTTTGCATAGTGCCTACCTGTAGATTTTGACCTCTAGCTCAGCCGGCACCTGGGGAAACCTACCAAACGTGTGCATTTTTGAAAACTAGAGACGTAGGGGAATCCAAGATGGGGTGACTTGTGGGGCTCTGACCAGGTTCTGTTACCCAGAATCCTTTGCAAACCTCAAAATGTGGCTAAAAAAAAACGTTTTCCTCACATTTCGTTCCAGAAAGTTCTGGAATCTGAGAGGAGCTACAAATTTCCTTCCACCTAGCATTCCCCCAAGTCTCCCGATAAAAATGATACCTCACTTGTGTGGGTAGGCCTAGCGCCCATGACAGGAAATGCCCCAAAACACAGCGTGGACACATCACATTTTTTGAAAGAAAACAGAGGTGTTTTTTGCAAAGTGCCTACCTGTAGATTTTGACCTCCAGCTCAGCCGGCACCTAGGGAAACCTACCAAACCTGTGCATTTTTTTAAACTAGAGACCTAGGGGGATCCAAGATAGGGTTGCTTGTGGGGCTCTGACCAGATTCCGTTACCCAGAATACTTTGCAAACCTCACAATTTGGCTTAAAAAACACGTTTTCCTCACATTTCGGAGACAGAAAGTTCTGGAATCTGAGAGGAGCCACAAATTTCCTTCCAACCAGCGTTCCCCCAAGTCTCCCGATAAAAATCATACCTCATTTGTGTGGGTAGGTCTAGCGCCCGTGACAGGAAATGCCCCAAAAGACAACGTGGACACGTCACATTTTTTGACCGAAAACAGAGGTGTTTTTTGCACAGTGCTTACCTGTAGATTTTGGCCTCTAGCTCAGCCGGCACCTTGGGAAACCTACCAAACCTGTGCATTTTTTAAAACTAGAGACCGAGGGGAATCCAAGATGGAGTGACTTGTGGGGCTCTGACCAGTTTCTGTTACCCAGAATCCTTTGCAAACCTCAATATTTGGCTAAAAAAACACGTTTTCCACTCATTTCGGTGACAGAAAGTTCTGGAATCTGAGAGGAGCCACAAATTTCCTTCCACCCAGCGTTCCCCCAAGTCTCCTGATAAAAATGGTACCTCACTTGTGTGGGTAGGCCTAGTGCCCACGAAAGGAAATGGCCTAAAACAGAACGTGGACACATCCCATTTTTTCACAGAAAACAGAGTTGTTTTTTGCAAAGTGCCTACCTGTGGATTTTGGCCTCTAGCTCAGCCGGCCCCAGGGGGGCAGAATGGTCTAAATACAATTTGCCCCCCAGGGGAGCGACCCTTGCCTAATGGTTCACTCTCCATCTCTAAAAAAACAAACAAAAAAAAAAAACACAAAAAAAATTTGCCCTGGCGCCTAGAGGTTTCTACCTCCCCTGGGGGCAGAAATGGCCTAAAATAAATTTGCCCCCCCCACCCCCAAACCCCTCCCCAGGAGCGACTCTTGCCTACGGGGTCGCTCCCCTTGCGTGACATTGGCGCCCAAAAAATCCCTGGTGCCTAGTGGTTTCTGCCCCCTTGGGGGCAGATTGACCTAAAGTCGGCCGATCTGCCCCCAAGGGGGGCAGAAATGGTCTAAATACAATTTGCCCCTCAGGGGAGCAACCCTTGCCTAATGGATCGCTCCCCATCTTTAAAAAATCAAACAAACAAAAAAAAGTCAAAAAAAAAAGGGCCCTGGCGCCTAGAGGTTTCTGCCCCGGGGGGGGGGGGCAGAAATGGCCTAAAGTAAATTTGCCCCCCAATCCCCGCCCAGGAGCGACCCTTGCCTATGGGGTCGCTCCCCCTGCGTGACATTGGCGCAAAAAAATCCCAGGTGCCTAGTGATTTCTGCCCCCCTTGGGGGCAGATTGGCTTAGCAAAAATCGGCCGATCTGCCCCCCTAAAGGGGCAGAAATGGCCTAAATACAATTTTCCCCTCCAGGTGAGCAACCCTTGTCCAAGGGGTCGCTCCCCATCTGTAAACAACAACAAAAATAAATCCCCGGTGCCTGGTGGTTTCTAACCCCCTTGGGGGCAGATTGGCCTAATCAAAATAGGCTGATCTGCCCCCCAAGGGGGGCAGAAATGGCCTAAAATAAATTTGCCCCCCAGGGGAATGACCCTTACCTAAGGGGTTGCTCCCCTTGCGTGAAATTCACGTGAAGAAATAAATAAACTCCCTGGTGTCTAGTGGTTTCTGTCCCCCTTGGGGGCAGATTGGCCTCATAAAAATAGCCCAATCTGCCCCCAAGGGGGGCAGAAATGGCCTAAATATATTTTGCCCCCTAGGGGAGCGACCCTTGCCTAAGAGGTCACTCCCCCACCTCCAAAAAAACAGAACAACACAAAAAGGAAAAAAAATAAAAAATGTCCCCTGGTGCGTAGAGGTTTCTGCCCCTTCTGGGGGGCAGATCGGCCTAATAATAGGCCAATCTGCCCCCAGGGGGGGCAGAAAAGGCTTTCCAAAAAAATGCCCCCCCTGGGAGTCACCCTTGCCCAAGGGGTCGCTCCCTTATGCCACTTTCAAAAAGAAAAACGAAAATCACTGGTGTCTAGTGGGCGTTTTGACAGCCGGATTGCTTTCAATCCGGCTGCCAAAACGCAGAGAGAGACTTCAAAGGGAAGGAAATAACTTTCCTTCCCTTTGAAGCCTCTCTCGGCCTCCCTCACGTGATCGGAAGAGAAATGCAAAGCATTTCTCTTCTGATCGTGCTGGAAGCTCAGCGATGGGAGGAGGTCCTGTGACAAATCAGCTTGCGATCGCGCGCTGACATCACGGGGGTGGGGGGTCGGGGGTGGAAGGGGACGGGCTTCCTCTTCCATCCCTAGCGCTCCCCCCAGTTCCCGGGTGCAGGACGAGGTGATCTCGTCCAAGGCACCGGGGAACAGGTGCCTTGGACGATATCACCTCGTCCAAGGTACCCTAGGGGTTAATAAAACGGCTGCATCTTAGATAGCAAAGCGTGAGCTGCAATAACCAGGACAACACAACATGACAGTATTAGCATTGTGACGAGAAGAGTGAAGCATAAAAACAACGCTATCATATTGTCACTATGATCAATGGATTATTTCCTATCTAAATTATAATTCAAGCACAGCATGTTAAGCTCTAATTCTGCCTTTCAGATTCCCTCGGGAAGACATCAACCCTCATACCTGAGCAAAGGCCTGTAGTCTACGTTAGCATCTGTAGCGAAGCATTCAGCAATCAGCATACAGTTATGGTTCCCTGGCTGGAATCTCCCTCTAATGTGTAATGGGACAAGGAAGTATTTTTATAATAACACAGCTGATGTTCCGGGAAAATGTCCCTACGTAAGGATGTGTAGTTTTTTATGAATGTTGGAGACTAAACTTCTACCATGTTCACCCACAATGTACCGAACTGTAGCCTTGAACGAAGCAGAGAGTGACCAAGAATGTCTTGCTTGAGAACAAAGTGCTGAGCTAGGCAAAAACAGTAAGATAGAAGAAAATAAAACAAGACCATATAAATGGTTATTGTAAAAATACCAATGCGAAGCAGAATAAAATATATCTAGGTTAAAGTGCACATAGGCCTAGTGTGTTGACCTGGTATTCTAACTTCAGCATTCAGGCGATCCCCCATTCACAAGGTATATTTCTTAGGAAATCCTTTGGGATAGGGCTTACCATCAGCCTTAGCTGTCACAGCAGCCCAAATGTCTGCGTCCGGTTTGGAAGTCAAGCGAGTCACTGCAGCTACAGTGGCTACTACCACTGCTGACTTTGCGGCTTCATCAGCCAATGTATTTCCAGCAACATGTATTCCAACGCTCTGGTGTCCAAGTGTGTGTAAAACGTGGACATTTGGTAGCGTCTCTTTCAGGTCTGCCACTTTCCCCCACAGTAGTCTGTGTTTAATGGTGTTGCCTTTGGAATCTCTGAACCCATTCTGGTGCCAGTAATGCAGGTATTCATTAAAGGACCAGACACAGTAGTACAAATCACAATCAATCAGCGTAAGCTGCGCAGGATCCGTGTGTTCCAGTGCCATCAGAAGAGCTTTTAGTTCTGCAAATCGTGCTGTGCAATCCCCTAGGGTTTGCGTAAAGGGATGTAGAGGACAGAATTTATCGCTCTCCATGTAGCAACTTATGACTGCACAAACAGCAGAAAATTGGTGTTAAGTTCCAATTTCAGGTTGTGCTTAACCATTGGTGTACATGACTCTGATATTGTTCAATAGGCAATGTATTTGCTGGAACTGGGTATTCTATTTCATATTGTAAAAATTCTTGAGTTTGTAACTTTGGGTCAAAAATGTAGTCTACATCAGTGGCTGTCAGAGACGTGGCCTATTGTATCCAACGTGGATGTAATGCTTTTGCGTTTGGAACGCTGGCTTTTGTAACAGCCTCTTGGGCTGGGATCGGAGAAACAACAATAATGCGTTTTCCTTGGGCAAGAGGTCTTTCTTTAATGACAGCCATATGCACAGCCATGAGAATTTTCTCAGCGGGAGCAAAGCGTTGTTCTGACGCTGAGTATAAGTGCGATTTGTATGCAATCAGGACTGTCTCACCTTTATTAAATGTCACATAGGTGAAACCAAGTGTGTTTTGTTGTCCCTTGTGCGTAAGTGTTGTTCTGCAAGAATATCTGCCTGCAACTCTCAAAGAATGTGTGTATGTTCAATTGTCCAGAATTGACTTTAAAAATCAGGACGTATTAGATCATATAAAGGTTTTATGCGTGTAGCATAATCTGGAATGTAAGTTCTGCCAAAATTTAGGAAACCCAATAGTCATTGGAGTTTTTGAATTGTATTTGGTGGTTGCAGCTGTGCGCATTTCTCTAAGAATTGTGGCGCAAGGCTCTTCCCTTCACTTGACAGCTCATATCCTAGGAACAGGATGCTGAGGAAGGCCATTTTTATTTTTTTTAAGTTGAATTTGTAGCCAAATTCAGCAAATCTGACAACAATGCAGGCTACCCATCTTAAATGTTGTAGCAATTCATCACCTGTAAGATAGATGTAGTCTACATAGTATAATGCTTCAGGGTCAATCTCGTGCAAAATTGCATTAACACAAGCTGCAAACAGTCCTGGGTTGTTCTTATACCCTTGAGGTAAACAATTATGTTTTCTGGGAGCCTAGTGCACTGAAGCTTGTTAAATCTCTACTCTCAGGTGCTATATTCTGGCAGAATTTTTTTTTTAAATATCCAGTGTTGTTTTGTACTTTTAACCCACTATGTTGCTCATCAGTGCTGTGCTATGCGAGTTTTGTGCTAGTGCGTGTATGACTGTTTAAATGTCTGTAGTCTAAGGTTATTCTGTATGAATGGTCTGGTTTAGCTACAGGGAATAATGGATTATTCATTGGCGAGACACAGGGTTCAATCATGCCGTGGTACTCTAATTGCGTGAGTATTTCTCTCACCGGTGCTTTTGCTTCATGTTTTATAGGATACTGCGGTTGTGGTTGAGGTTCACTTTTAATTAGAATTACATGGTAGGGGAATTCTTTATCCCATCCTACTTGATTTCTGTATAATGCGGGTGCTTGAGCTGAAGCCCATTCAATGGAATAGGACTCAGCGAGTTCCTCTGGAACAAGGGGCGAGAAGGAAGGCTTAATGACATATTCTCCATATGGGCAGGTGCGGACAAATTCTGGTTGCCAGTCTTGTTCGGCCAGCAAAACATCACATATGTTTACTACGCGATCCCGAAAGATTGCCTCTATTATGCGTTCAATGTCTCCTTCTACCTGAAGCGTTACTTTATACACCCTATCAGGCATGGAGACATGCATGTCCACAGTTTCTACTTGTATAAAGTCATTAGTTGCTTTCACCTCCAGATGCTCTAGAAGAACCGACGAACTATTGTGACCTCTGCCGCGCTGTCTAGCAATGCTAGAGCCCAATTCTTGTTCTTCAAGAGGACCCTCATCCTGAGTGGCATGTCAGACTGCGACTGCTGCAACTTTTTTCTTTTTGAATTGTGGTTTTTGGTGGGCGGGTTTCTCTTCCTTTCTAACAGAAACCTCTGAAGATCGCTGTGATTCCTGTCTCGGTTTCACGTGCTCTGTCCTTCGCTCTGATCGCCCACTTCTCTCATTTCGTTTTTCCGATGAGTCCTAAAAGGAATTAGATTGGCGTGTATCAGTATATTGATATCTATCAGGCATTTTTATGTTATCTCTATTTCTGAGATTATACTTATTCTACAGGGTCTCCATACACAGAGATTCTCCCCTCTCTTTTTTAGGAGTTTGTTGCTTTTTATCCCAGCGTTTTTTATTACCCTAGGTGCTTGCTTTCGGGAATCTTTTCTTGATTTACCCTGCAATTGTGTTTTTTGTGGTCTGGCCCCTAGACTATCTCGACCAATACTAGAATAGGTCTTTGCTATTATTTTAGGCAGCTCTCGTTCCTGATCCTATTGTGGAATGTCACGGAGCCGCATGCACATTGCAAGCGCCACCGCTTCCTCTTTAAGATTACTTAAAATGATTGAGGATACTGTGGCAAAATTGCCCATCAATTGTATCCCTAAATCTAGGGTCTAGGCAGCCCCGTATTCAACTTGAATTTGTTTCAACACCTCCTGTAAATTGGCAAGTGTCGGTGTTCCATGTGTGGTTGTATAGAGCGCGGCAAACACTGTGCCCCAGGTATTACAGCTATCTACTGTAGGGACCATCCCAAAAAGCAAATACATTGTTAATATTCTATGTTTATTCTGAGGTCCCGTATAGGGAAATACTGCCTCCAGCGCATTAATTTTTTGTGCTAACCAAAACTGAGTTTCCTCTTGTTTGGCGGGTAGTTTACCCATAATCGAATGTACAGTCGCAGGATTTATACCTGGCGTTCCTGCATGTGGATGTGCTGGAGCAGCACGTGCAGGTTTGTTTTTAGGGTTTGCATCGCAAATTGTATTAATCGTCTATATATCACTATTAGTTCATTATATAAACGACAAACCTCAGCTACTGCTAGATTTAAACCTGCAGGATGTGGTGCATAAGTAGCCAATAAAGGCCAGGTAGGACCGTCATTACTTAGCGGCCCTAACCTTACTGGTAATATTGTGTGGGGTAGGGCGCCATCAAGCCAATTATTATGTTCTTGATAAGATAGAGGTATCTCAAAATATGCGTATGCTCTGTATTGTCCAGGCGCATTTGCAGGTGTATATTGGTGAAATGTATTTGTGTTCCCATCAATTACTGGAAATGAGACCCAAGAATAGAAACGTCCTGTTCTATAAGCTGCATGGGCATCCACCACAAATGTAACTAGACCTCCCTGGGCGGTTAGGCCATGTGTTAATAAATGTGCAGCTAGAGGTTGTCTCATATTAACCGTTATTTGTACCTGCTGTGGATTCGCCATTATAGTGACACTATGAGTTCAGAGAATGCACACCAAATAGGGCTTTCCTTTTAAAGTTCAAGCTTGAACAACCCCCAGCTGTAGTAGAATAGCCTACGCATCTGTGCTGGAAATCCTCAGTACCACGGACGTCTCCGCATACAGTATTGAGGTGTCATTATATATAATGAGACATCGATACTCCGGAGGACCCTAAAATTAGAGCCTGAACCAAGGTTGGCGGCGCCATGTCACGTAGGCTCTCATTATTCTAATGAGACTACTGGATTCCGAGCAGCAGAATAGTCCACCATGTGGGAGACTGAGTCTAACCCACTGCGGGTGACACCTGTCGCTCTAAATCCAGGTTTTTCTCTGGCTAACTAGCAGTGCCTCATCTCTACCAGAGGATAGTGATGATTGGGCAGCCGAGCGCATGACATGCTAGGCTTCTCAGGGAAGTCGTGGTGTGAGAAAACAGGGATGATTGCAGAGGCCCCCTAACTTTTTGCCCCCATTTTCCACCTTTTGCTGGTGTTTTCCTGACTCTGATGGTGCCCTGGGTACTGCTAACCAGTCCCAAGGCCTGTGCTCTGTGTAAAATGGATATGCAAATTAGGCTAATTATAATTGGCTAAGTTAACCTACCTATAAGTCCCTAGTATATGGTAGGTCATGTAGGTTTAGGGACCACAGCATAGGTAGTGCACCTGCTGAGGTGCCCAGTGTCATTTTAAAGGCAGGCCTGCCTTGCTGGCTGCTTTTAAATTAAAGTAATATGCAAATTCGACTTTGGAATTAAAAGTAGTTCCAAAGTCTCAAACTGCCTTATTTTTACATATAAGTCACCCCTAAGATGTGCCCTATGTGCCCCTAGGGCTGGGTACCATGTAACTATAAGCAGGGACTTTATAAAAATAGTTTTATAAGCCCTGGTGAGGTAAAAACAGCCAAATTCGTTTTTCCCTCATTGTAGTAAATGGCCTTCATAGGCTAGAATGGGGAGACTTTATTTTAATTTTTAAAGTCTCCTTAAATGATGCATACCAAGAATTTGGTATCAAATTAATTGTTGTAATAAATCCCACAACTTCCAGTTGTTGGATTTAATATAACTTGTTCAGGTAAAGAGTTTTAAACTTTACCTGAAAAGTTGCCCATTTCAGCCCTGCATTGTTTTTGCTGCTGTGCTCTGATTGGCCAGCTCTATTAGCTTGGCCAAGCTGCCTTGATGAGGTGTGAAGTGGCCTGGCTTCACACAAAGGAATGTGCCTGTGGGAGGGAATCTCCCCTCAGCAGATGGTGAGGCAGGAAGGGGGAGGGCTGACAAACTGGTCTTCAAAGGCAGAGAAGGACATTTGGAGCAACCAGCAACACCCCCACATCCTGCAACCCAAGACAACTAGGTGCCCCCTTGATTAGATTAGGAGAGGGCAGGAGAGGGGTGTGTTTATGATTTGTAGCCACACCAGTGGGTGGGCTCAGCCAGATGTAACCTCCAAAAATCAGATTCAGTCATGATGGATTTTTAGAGAATGTTGCCTCCTGGGATTGATTTTTGCCACTCTTTCCAGGAAGTGGTCATCACAGGTGGAATGACCGTGCACCTGATTGGAGAACCAGGACCCCCCTGCTTTTCACCCAGGAGCAAGGATAAAACTGGCAGACCTGCACCCACATCTCAGTTCCCTAACACATCCAACAAGGAAGAACGACAGAAGAAGAAGGACTGCCCTGCTGGACCCCTGGCCTGCACCTGGAACCTGCACTCAGAAGGACTGCACCAGCTGCACACTTGGGCTTCACCACAAGAAGGACTTTGCCTGGCTTCAACTGGTTCAAGGAGGGACTACCTGTTTGCTACAGGTGAAACATTGCTATCCAGAGTCCCCTGCACCAACTCCTGAAGAAAGCGACCAGCTGACCACTGTCCAGTGGCCAAAAAGGAGTTTGCTCCAGGTGCATTCTGGGAGTTGTAGTCCGCACCCCCCAAGGACCATCTCAGAACTTCTGGACCCTTGGGGTGAGCTGTGGACCCCAAAAGAACCTTAAAAGGACATCTGGGAGAAGCCCCAGACGTTTGGAGAAGTTTGGACAACTTTTGTAAAAAAGCTCCATAGAGGGACCGACCCGCCGCGGCAACTCTAGCCGGCTTGCCTCAACCCCGACATCTGATTTGTTGGTTCGTCCCGGTAAAGAAAATCTCAGAAAAAGAGACTAAGTCCGAAGGTAAAAAGTTGACCAGGACCTTCCAGCCAGCGTATCCGTGGAGGGCTCCATGGACGTCGGATCAAGATCCAGGTTTACCCCGGTCGAAGGATTTTCACCTCTAAAAAGCGACTAAGTCTGAAGGTAAAAATCTCCACCGAGGAGTCCAGCATCGCATATCCGGAGAAGGGCTCCAGGAGGTCGGATATTATAGCCATAGGATATAATAGACTCGTAATACGGCTGGTGGTATATCCGTCACTTTACCGTCACTTTTGGAACGGATTAACACCTCCTCCAAAGTTGTAATAACCCCCTAAGTGTGAAGGTAACATTTTAACCCAGGCCTCCCACGGCCTGTAGCCGAGCAGGGCTCCATCGCGGTCGGCCTGAAACTTTGACTTTGCCCCGGTCGAGGTGCAACCAGATGACCCGATTGCCGCTTATTGTTTCTAGGCGCTAAAAAAATAATAATTCTTTAAAAATTCATATCTCCGGTTCCCCTGAGCCGATTTTATTCGTTTTGGTGTCATTGTAAAGATAAAAATATAATCTATTGTTATAAATTGGTTTTGCATTTTTAACCTCTTTCCTGTGTTTTATTTAATTACTGTTTTGTGATATTGAATGCTTTACACTCTGTCGCCTAAGTTAAGCCTTGACACTCGTTGCCAAGCTACCAAGGGTTGAGCTGGGGTTAATTTACTGAGACCTAACTGGACCTTAGTGGAGGTTGGTGGCCTATTGCTAAGTGTAGGTACCTACCTGCCCTTACCAATAACCCATTTTACAACACGTGGTCACTCAGGTCACCTCCGGTTCTCTCATTTATAATTCAGTCTCATATATTAAGGACAAACAGAGGCAGTATATGTTTCAATAATGAGTTTAATAAAATGACTGCATCTTAGATAGCAAAGCGTGAGCTGCAATAACTTAGACAACACAACATGACAGTATTAGAATTGTGACGAGAAGAGTGAAGCATAAAAACAATGCTATCATATTGTCACTATGATCGATGGACTATTTCCTATCTAAGTTATAATTCGAGAACAGCATGTTAAGCTCTAATTCTGCCTTTAAGGATCCCCCAGGAAGACATCAACCCTCACAACCAGATGAGCTAAGGAACAGTGCACTGATGAACACATCATTAAACAACAATAAGAGTCAGGGAACAGTGCAGTATCCTGCAAAAAGCACAACATTGCTTTTAGAAATCGGGTCTTTGGTTGGCAGTCAGGTTACCCCCTTCCAAGCAGAACCCTAAATCAAGTCAGGGTAAAGGAGAATCATACTCAGTTAACTCCCGTTCACCCCTTTGTTAGCTTTGCACAAGCAGGCAGGCTTAACTTAGAAGCAATGTGTAAAGTATTTGTACCAACACACACACAGTAATACAGTTAATCACTACAAAATAATACAACACAGGTTTAGAAAAATAGATACTATTTATCTAAATCAAACAAGACCAAATTTGATAAAAATCCACAATATACAGTTAAAAATATGAATTTAGCACTTAAAACCATGAAAACAGTGCTTTGAGGCACAAATACTGCAAGTAGATATTATGCAACGTTGTGACAGAGTCGTTTCCTACAATGCACTACCAGTGGCACCATTTACAGAGTTGTTCAACCCCCAGGTTCAGTACCT
Source organism: Pleurodeles waltl (assembly GCF_031143425.1). Classification (NCBI taxonomy): domain Eukaryota; kingdom Metazoa; phylum Chordata; class Amphibia; order Caudata; family Salamandridae; genus Pleurodeles; species Pleurodeles waltl. The sequence goes on along the minus strand of NC_090445.1, from coordinate 293,526,856 downwards.
TAGTAAACAAGTAGAAAACAGGCTGGAGCACAGAGTTGGGGAGAGCGGCGTCACTGGGTCCGATGAGGCATCGGTTCTGGTGCCACGGGGCAGAAGGACAGTGGTGTTATGCAGTGGTATCGGGTCATCACTACAGGATGGTGGAGGTGAAGCGCATCAGATACAAAGGCGGTCCCTTGGTTCTGGCAGATGCGAAGTCTGGCAGAGTCACAATGCTACGGGGCAACCTAATGGGATAGCGATGACATCACAGGGTCGCAGGCCCCGCAATGGCATCGGATTGTCACGTACATTGGGCTTATGACACTCCGGTGTCAACGAGGTTTGGGGGCATCAGGTGTTACAGAGACGCAAGGCCTACAGGTTTCGCGTAGGCTCTCATTATTCTAATGAGACTACTGGATTTTGAGCAGCAGAATCCGCCACCGTGTGGGAGACTGAGTCTAACCCACTGCAGGTGACACCTGTCGCTCTAAATCCGGGTTTTGCTCCGGCTAACTAGCAGTGCCTCATCTCTACCAGGGGATAGTGATGATTGGGCAGCCGAGCGCAGGACATACTAGGCTTCTCAGGGAAGTCGTGGTCACTCAGGTCACCTCCGGTTCTCTCATTTATAATTCAGTCTCATATATAAATGACAAACAGAGGCAGTATATGTTTCAATAATGAGTTTAACCCCTTTACTGCCAGGCCTTTTCCCCCTCCTGTGCTAGGCCTTTTTTTGGCTATTAGGGACAGTTCGCGCTTCGGCCCTCATAACTTTTTGTCCACATAAGCTAGCCAAGCCAAATTTGCGTCCTTTTTTTCCAACATCCTAGGGATTCTAGAGGTATCCAGACTTTGTGGGTTCCCCTGAAGGAGGCCAATAAATTAGCCAAAATACAGTGAAAATGTCGTTGTTTTTTTTTTAAAAATGTGAAAAAGTGGCTACAGAAGAAGGCTTGTATTATTTTCCCTGAAAATGGCATCAACAAAGGGTTTATGGTGCTAAAATCACCAGCTTCCCAGCTTTCAGGAACAGACAGACTTGAATCGGAAAACCCAATTTTTCAACACAAATTTGGCATTTTACTGGGACATACCCCATTTTTACGATTTTATGTGCTTTTAGCCTCCTTCCAGTCAGTGAACGAAATGGGCGTGAAACCAATGCTGGATCCCAGAAACCTAAACATTTCTGAAAAGTAGACAAAATTCTGAATTCAGCAAGGGGTAATTTGTGTAGATCCTACAAGGGTTTCCTACAGAAAATAACAACTGAAAAAGAAAAATATTGAAATTGAGGTGAAAAAAAAACAGCAATTTTTCTCTACGTTTCACTCTGTAACTTTTTCCTGCAATGTCAGATTTTTTAAAGCAATATACCATTACGTCTAATGGACTCTTCTGGTTGCGGGGATATATAGGGCTTTTGTCGGTTCATCAAGAACCATAGGTACCCAGAGCCAATAAATGAGCTGCACACTGCAGTGCGTTTTCATTCTATACCGGGTAGACAGCAATTCATTTGCTGAAATATAAAGATTGAAAAATAGCTATCAAGAAAACCTTTGTTTGTCCAAAATGGGCACAAGATAAGGTGTTGAGGGGCAGTGGTTATTTGCACATCTCTGAATTCCGGGGTGACCATACTAGCATGTGAATTACAGGGCATTTCTCAAATTGACGTTTTTTTTACACACTCTCTTATATTTGGAAGGAAAAAATGTACAGAAAGACAAGGGGCAATAACACTTGTTTTGCTATTCTATGTTCCCCCAAGTCTTCCGATAAAAATGATACTTCACTTGTGTGTGTAGGCCTAGCGCCCGCAACAGGAAATGCCCCAAAATACAACGTGGACACATCACAATTTTTGACAGGAAACAGAGGTGCCTACCTGTAGATTTTGGCCTTTAGCTCAGCCGGCACCTAGGGAAACCTACCAAACCTGTGCATTTTTAAAAACTAGAGACCTAGGGGAATCCAAGATGGGGTGACTTGTGGGACTCTGACCAGGTTCTGTTACCCAGAATCCTTTGCAAACCTCAAAATGTGGCTAAAAAAGCAAGTTTTCCTCACATTTCGTTCCAGAAAGTTCTGGAATCTGAGAGGAGCTACAAATTTCCTTCCACCCAGCGTTTCCCCAAGTCTCCCGATAAAAATGATACCTCACTTGTGTGGGTAGGCCTAGCGCCCGCGATACGAAATGCCCCAAAACACAACATGGACACATTATTATTTTTGACAGAAAACAGAGGTGTTTTTTGCAAAGTGCCTACCTGTAGATTTTGGCCTCTACCTCAGCCGGCACCTAGGGAAACCTACAAAACCTGTGCATTTTTTAATACTAGAGACCTAGGGGAATCCAAGATGGGGTGACTTGTGGGACTCTGACCAGGTTCTGTTACCCAGAATCCTTTGCAAACCTCAAAATTTGTCTAAAAAAACACGTTTTCCTCACATTTCAGGGACAGAAAGTTCTCGAATCTGAGAGGAGCCACAAATTTCCTTCCACCAAGCGTTCCCCTAAGTCTCCCAATAAAAATGATACCTCACTTGTGTGGGTAGACCTAGCGCCCAGGACAGGAAATGCCCCAAAACACAACATAGACACATCACATTTTTTGAAAGAAAACAAAGGTGTTTTTTGCAAAGTGCCTACCTGTAGATTTTGGCCTCTAGCTCAGCTGGCACCTACGGAAACCTACCAAACGTGTGCATTTTTGAAAACTAGAGACGTAGGGGAATCCAAGATGGGGTGACTTGTGGGGCTCTGACCAGGTTCTGTTACCCAGAATCCTTTGCAAACCTCAAAAGTTGGCTAAAAAAACACGTTTTCCTAACATTTCGGTCCAGAAAGTTCTGGAATCTGAGAGGAGCTACAAATTTCCTTCCACCCAGCATTCCCCCAAGTCTCCCGATAAAAATGATACCTCACTTGTGTGGGTAGGCCTAGCGCCCATGACAGGAAATGCCCCAAAACACAACGTGGACACATCACATTTTTTGAAAGAAAACAGAGGTGTTTTTTGCAAAGTGCCTACCTGTAGATTTTGACCTCCAGCTCAGCCGGCACCTAGGGAAACCTACCAAACCTGTGCATTTTTTTAAACTGGAGACCTAGGGGGATCAAAGATAGGGTTGCTTGTGGGGCTCTGAACAGGTTCTGTTACCCAGAATACTTTGCAAACCTCACAATTTGGCTTAAAAAACACGTTTTCCTCACATTTCGGTGACAGAAAGTTCTGGAATCTGAGAGGAGCCACAAATTTCCTTCCAACCAGCGTTCCCCCAAGTCTCCTGATAAAAATCATACCTCATTTGTGTGGGTAGGTCTAGCGCCCGTGACAGGAAATGCCCCAAAAGACAACGTGGACACGTCACATTTTTTGACCGAAAACAGAGGTGTTTTTTGCACAGTGCTTACCTGTAGATTTTGGCCTCTAGCTCAGCCGGCACCTTGGCAAACCTACCAAACCTGTGCATTTTTTTAAACTAGAGACCGAGGGGAATCCAAGCTGGAGTGACTTGTGGGGCTCTGACCAGGTTCTGTTACCCAGAATCCTTTGCAAACCTCAATATTTGGCTAAACAAACACGTTTTCCACTCATTTCGGTGACAGAAAGTTCTGGAATCTGAGAGGAGCCACAAATTTCCTTCCACCCAGCTTTCCCCCAAGTCTCCTGATAAAAATGGTACCTCACTTGTGTGGGTAGGCCTAGCGCCCACGAAAGGAAATGGCCCAAAACACAACGTGGACACATCAAATGTTTTCACAGAAAACAGTGCCTACTTGTGGATTTTGGCCTCTAGCTCAGCCGGCACCTGGGGAAACCTAGCAAAGCAGCGCATTTTTGAAAACTAGAAACCTAGAGGAATCCAAGATGGGGGGTCTTGTGGGACTCTGCCCAGGTTCTGTTACCCAGAATCCTTTGCAAATCTCAAACTTTGGCGCAAAAAACACTTTTTCCTCTCATTTCGGTGACAGAAAGGGCTAGAATCTGAGAGAAGCCACAAATTTCCTTCCACCCAGCGTTCCCCAAGTCTCTCGATAAAAATGGTACCTCACTTGTGTGGGTAGGCCTAGTGCCCACGAAAGGAAATGGCCTAAAACAGAACGTGGACACATCCCATTTTTTCACAGAAAACAGAGTTGTTTTTTGCAAAGTGCCTACCTGTGGATTTTGGCCTCTAGCTCAGCCGGCCCCTGGGGGCAGAATGGTCTAAATACAATTTGCCCCCCACGGGAGCGACCCTTGCCTAATGGGTCACTCTCCATCTCTAAAAAAAAAAAAAAAAAAAAAAAACACAAAAAAAAATTTGCCCTGGTGCCTAGAGGTTTCTACCTCTCCTGGGGGCAGAAATGGCCTAAAATAAATTCCCCCGCCCCACCCCCAAACCCCTCCCCAGGAGCGACTCTTGCCTACGGGGTCGCTCCCCTTGTGTGACATTGGCGCCAAAAAAATCCCTGGTGCCTAGTGGTTTCTGCCCCCTTGGGGGCAGATTGACCTAAAGTCGGCCGATCTGCCCCCAAGGGGGGCAGAAATAGTCTAAATACAATTTGCCCCTCAGGGGAGCAACCCTTGCCTAATGGATCGCTCCCCATCTTTAAAAAATCAAACAAACAAAAAAAAACTCAAAAAAAAAAATTGCCCTAGCGCCTAGAGGTTTCTGCCCCGGGGGGGGGCAGAAATGGCCTAAAGTAAATTTGCCCCCCAATCCCCGCCCGGGAGCGACCCTTGCCTACGGGGTCGCTCCCCCTGCGTGACATTGGCGCAAAAAAATCCCAGGTGCCTAGTGATTTCTGCCCCCCTTGGGGGCAGATTGGCTTAGCAAAAATCGGCCGATCTGCCCCCAAAGGGGGCAGAAATGGCCTAAATACAATTTTCCCCTCCAGGGGAGCAACCCTTGTCCAAGGGGTCGCTCCCCATCTGTAAACAACAACAAAAATAAATCCCCGGTGCCTGGTGGTTTCTAACCCCCTTGGGGGCAGATTGGCCTAATCAAAATAGGCTGATCTGCCCCCCAGGGGGGGCAGAAATGGCCTAAAATAAATTTCCCCCCCAGGGGAATGACCCTTACCTAAGGGGTTGCTCCCCTTGCGTGAAATTCATGTGAAGAAATAAATAAACTCCCTGGTGTCTAGTGGTTTCTGTCCCCCTTGGGGGCAGATTGGCCTCATAAAAAAAGCCCGAAATGGCCTAAATATATTTTGCCCCCTAGGGGAGCGACCCTTGCCTAAGAGGTCGCTCCCCCACCTCCAAAAAAACAGAACAACACAAAAAGGAAAATAAAATAAAAAATGATCCCTGGTGCCTAGAGGTTTCTGCCCCTTCTGGGGGGCAGATCGGCCTAATGATAGGCCAATCTGCCCCTTCTGGGGGGCAGATCGGCCTAATAATAGGCCAATCTGCCCCCAGGGGGGGCAGAAAAGGCCTTTAAAAAAAATGACCCCCCTGGGAGTGACCCTTGCCCAAGGGGTCGCTCTCTTATGCCACTTTCAAAAAGAAAAACAAAAATCACTGGTGTCTAGTGGGCGTTTTGACAGCCGGATTGCTTTCAATCCGGCTGCCAAAACGCAGAGAGAGACTTCAAAGGGAAGGAAATAACTTTCCTTCCCTTTGAAACCTCTCTCGGCCTCCCCCACGTGATCGGAAGAGAAATGCAAAGCATTTCTCTTCTGATCGTGCTGGAAGCTCAGCGATGGGTGGAGGTCCTGAGACAAATCAGCGCGCAATCGCGCGCTGACATCACGGGGGTGGGGGGTCGGGGGTGGAAGGGGACGGGCTTCCTCTTCCATCCCTAGCGCTCCCCCCAGTTCCCGGGTGCAGGACGAGGTGATCTCATCCAAGGAACCAGGGAACAGGTGCCTTGGACGAGATCACCTCGTGCAAGGTACCCTAGGGGTTAATAAAACGGCTGCATCTTAGATAGCAAAGCGTGAGCTGCAATAACCAGGACAACACAACATGACAGTATTAGCATTGTGACGAGAAGAGTGAAGCATAAAAACAACGCTATCATATTGTCACTATGATCAATGGATTATTTCCTATCTAAGTTATAATTCAAGCACAGCATGTTAAGCTCTAATTCTGCCTTTCAGATTCCCTCGGGAAGACATCAACCCTCATACCTGAGCAAAGGCCTGTACCCTACGTTAGCATCTGTAGCGAAGCATTCAGCAATCAGCATACAGTTATGGTTCCCTGGCTGGAATCTCCCTCTAATGTGTAATGGGACAAGGAAGTATTTTTATAATAACACAGCTGATGTTCCGGGAAAATGTCCCTACGTAAGGATGTGTATTTTTTATGAATGTTGGAGACTAAACTTCTACCATGTTCACCCACAATGTACCGAACTGTAGCCTTGAACGAAGCAGAGAGTGACCAAGAATGTCCTGCTTGAGAACAAAGTGCTGAGCTAGGCAAAAACAGTAAGATAGAAGAAAATAAAACAAGACCATATAAATGGTTATTGTAAAAATACCAATGCAAAGCCGAATAAAATATATCTAGGTTAAAGTGCACATAGGCCTAGTGTGTTGACCTGGTATTCTAACTTCAGCATTCAGGCGATCCCCCATTCACAAGGTATATTTCTTAGGAAATCCTTTGGGATAGGGCTTACCATCAGCCTTAGCTGTCACAGCAGCCCAAATGTCTGCGTCCGGTTTGGAAGTCAAGCGAGTCACTGTAGCTACAGTGGCTACTACCACTGCTGACTTTGCGGCTTCATCAGCCAATGTATTTCCAGCAACATGTATTCCAACGCTCTGGTGTCCAAGTATGTGTACAACGTGGACATTTGGTAGCGTCTCTTTCAGGTCTGCCACTTTCCCCCACAGTAGTCTGTGTTTAATGGTGTTGCCTTTGGAATCTCTGAACCCATTCTGGTGCCAGTAATGCAGGTATTCATTAAAGGACCGGACACAGTAGTACAAATCACAAACAATCAGCGTAAGCTGCGCAGGATCCGTGTGTTCCAGTGCCATCAGAAGAGCTTTTAGTTCTGCAAATCGTGCTGTGCAATCCCCTAGGGTTTGCGTAAAGGGATGTAGAGGACAGAATGTATCGCTCTCCATGTAGCAACTTATGACTGCGCAAGCAGCAGAAAATTGGTGTTAAGTTCCAATTTCAGGTTGTGCTGAACCATTGGTGTACATGACTCTGATATTGTTCAATAGGCAATGCATTTGCTGGAACTGGGTATTCTATTTCATATTGTAAAAATTCTTGAGTTTGTAACTTTGGGTCAAAAATGAAGTCTACATCAGTGGCTGTCAGAGACGTGGCCTATTGTATCCAACGTGGATGTAATGCTTTTGCGTTTGGAACGCTGGCTTTTGTAACAGCCTCTTGGGCTGGGATCGGAGAAACAACAATAATGCGTTTTCCTTGGGCAAGAGGTCTTTCTTTAATGACAGCCATCTGCACAGCCATGAGAATTTTCTCAGTGGGAGCAAAGCGTTGTTCTGACGCTGAGTATAAGTGCGATTTGTATGCAATCGGGACTGTCTCACCTTTATTAAATGTCACATAGGTGAAACCAAGTGTGTTTTGTTGTCCCTTGTGCGTAAGTGTTGTTCTGCAAGAATATCTGCCTGCAACTCTCAAAGAATGTGTGTATGTTCAATTGTCCAGAATTGACTTTAAAAATCAGGACGTATTAGATCATATAAAGGTTTTATGCATGTAGCATAATCTGGAATGTAAGTTCTGCCAAAATTTAGGAAACCCAATAGTCATTGGAGTTTTTGAATTGTATTTGGTGGTTGCAACTGTGCGCATTTCTCTAAGAATTGTGGTGCGAGGCTCTTCCCTTCACTTGACAGCTCATATCCTAGGAACAGGATGCTGAGGAAGGCTATTTTTTTTTTTTGAAGTTGAATTTGTAGCCAAATTCAGCAAATCCGACAACAATGCAGGCTACCCATCTTAAATGTTGTAGCAATTCATCACCTGTAAGATAGATGTAGTCTACATAGGATAATGCTTCAGGGTCAATCTCGTGCAAAATTGCATTAACACGAGCTGCGAACAGTCCTGGGCTGTTCTTATACCCTTGAGGTAAACAATTATGTTTTCTGGGAGCCTAGTGCACTGAAGCTTGTTAAATCTCTACTCTCAGGTGCTATCTTCTGGCAGAATTTTTTTTTTAAATATCCAGTGTTGTTTTGTGCTTTTAACCCACTATGTTGCTCATCAGTGCTGTGCTATGCGAGTTTTGTGCTAGTGCGTGTATGACTGTTTATATGTCTGTAGTCTAAGGTTATTCTGTATGAATGGTCTGGTCTAGCTACAGGGAATAATGGATTATTCATTGGCGAGACACAGGGTTCAATCATGCCCTGGTACTCTAATTGCGTGAGTATTTCTCTCACCAGTGCTTTTGCTTCATGTTTTATAGGATACTGTGGTTGTGGTTGAGGTTCACTTTTAATTACATGGTAGGGGAATTCTTTATCCCATCCTACTTGATTTCTGTATAATGCGGGTGCTTGAGCTAAAGCCCATTCAATGGAATAGGACTCAGCGAGTTCCTCTGGAACAAGGGGCGAGAAGGAAGGCTTAATGACATATTCTCCATATGGGCAGGTGCGGACAAATTCTGGTGGCCAGTCTTGTTCGGCCAGCAAAACATCACATATGTTTACTACGCGATCCCAAAAGATTGCCTCTATTATGCGTTCAATGTCTCCTTCTACCTGAAGCGTTACTTTATACACCCTATCAGGCATGGAGACATGCATGTCCACAGTTTCTACTTGTATAAAATCATTAGTTGCTTTCACCTCCAGATGCTCTAGAAGAACCGACGAACTATTGTGACCTCTGCCGCGCTGTCTAGCAATGCTAGAGCCCAATTCTTGTTCTTCAAGAGGACCCTCATCCTGAGTGGCATGTCAGACTGCGACTGCTGCGACTTTTTTCTTTTTGAATTGTGGTTTTTGGTGGGCGGGTTTCTCTTCCTTTCTAACAGAAACCTCCGAAGATCGCTGTGATTCCTGTCTCGGTTTCACGTGCTCTGTCCTTCGCTCTGATCGCCCACCTCTCTCATTTCGTTTTTCCGATGAGTCCTAAAAGGAATTAGATTGGCGTGTATCAGTATATTGATATCTATCAGGCATTTTTATGTTATCTCTATTTCTGAGATTATACTTATTCTACAGGGTCTCCATACACGGAGATTCTCCCCTCTCTTTTTTAGGAGTTTGTTGCTTTTTATCCCAGCGTTTTTTATTACCCTAGCTGCTTGCTTTGGGGAATCTTTACTTGATTTACCCTGCAATTGTGTTTTTTGTGGTCTGGCCCCTAGACTATCTCGACCAATACTAGAATAGGTCTTTGCTATTATTTTAGGCAGCTCTCGTTCCTGATCCTGTTGTGGAATGTCACGAAGCCGCATGCGCATTGCAAGCGCCACCGCTTCCTCTTTAAGATTACTTAAAATGATTGAGGATACTGTGGCAAAATTGCCCATCAATTGTATCCCTAAATCTAGGGTCGAGGCAGCCCCGTATTCAACTTGAATTTGTTTCAACACCTCCGGTAAATTGGCAAGTGTCGGTGTTCCATGTGCGGTTGTATAGAGCGCGGCAAACACTGTGCCCCAGGTATTACAGCTATCTACTGTAGGGACCATCCCAAAAAGCAAGCACATCGTTAATATTCTATGTTTATTCTGAGGTCCCGTATGGGGAAATACTGCCTCCAGCGCTTTAATTTTTTGTGCTAACCAAAACTGAGTTTCCTCTCGTTTGGCGGGTAGTTTACCCATAATCGAATGTACAGTCGCAGGAGTTATACCTGGCGTTCCTGCATGTGGATGTGCTGGAGCAGCACGTGCTAGGTTTGTTTTTAGGGTTTGCATCGGAAATTGTATTAATCGTCTATATATCACTATTAGTTCATTATATAAACGACAAACCTCAGCTACTGCTAGATTTAAACCTGCAGGATGTGGTGCATAAGTAGCCAATAAAGGCCAGGTAGGACCGTCATTACTTAGCGGACCTAACCTTACTGGTAATATTGTGTGGGGTAGGGCGCCATCAAGCCAATTATTATGTTCTTGATAAGATAGAGGTATCTCAAAATATGCGTATGCTCTGTATTGTCCAGGCGCATTTGCAGGTGTATATTGGTGAAATGTATTTGTGTTCCCATCAACTACTGGAAATGAGACCCAAGAATAGAAACGTCCTGTTCTATAAGCTGCATGGGCATCCACCACAAATGTAACTAGACCTCCCTGGGCGGTTAGGCCATGTGTTAATAAATGTGCAGCTAGAGGTTGTCTCATATTAACCATTATTTGTACCTGCTGTGGATTCGCCATTATAGTGACACTATGAGTTCAGAGAATGCACACCAAATAGGGCTTTCCTTTTAAAGTTCAAGCTTGAACAACCTCCAGCTGTAGTAGAATAGCCTACGCAGCTGTGGTGGAAATCCTCATTACCACGGACGTCTCCGCATACAGTATTGAGCTGTCAATATATATGATGAGACAGCGATACTCCGGAGGACCCTAAAATTAGAGCCTGAACCAAGGTTGGCGGCGCCATGTCACGTAGGCTCTCTTTATTCTAATGAGACTACTGGATTCCGAGCAGCAGAATAGTCCACCATGTGGGAGACTGAGTCTAACCCACTGCGGGTGACACCTGTCGCTCTAAATCCAGGTTTTTCTCTGGCTAACTAGCAGTGCCTCATCTCTACCAGAGGATAGTGATGATTGGGCAGCCGAGCGCATGACATGCTAGGCTTCTCAGGGAAGTCGTGGTGTGAGAAAACAGGGATGATTGCAGAGGCCCCCTAACTTTTTGCCCCCATTTTCCACCTTTTGCTGGTGTTTTCCTGACTCTGATGGTGCCCTGGGTACTGCTAACCTGTCCCAGGGCCTGTGCTCTGTGTAAAATGGATATGCAAATTAGGCTAATTATAATTGGCTAAGTTAACCTACCTATAGGTCCCTAGTATATGGTAGGTCATGTAGGTTTAGGGACCACAGCATAGGTAGTGCACCTGCTGAGGTGCCCAGTGTCATTTTAAGGGCAGGCCTGCCTTGCTGGCTGCTTTTAAATTAAAGTTATATGCAAATTCGACTTTGGAATGAAAAGTAGTTCCAAAGTCTCAAACTGCCTTATTTTTACATATAAGTCACCCCTAAGATGTGCCCTAGGGCTGGGTGCCATGTAACTATAAGCAGGGACTTTATAAAAATAGTTTTATAAGCCCTGGTGAGGTAAAAACAGCCAAATTCGTTTTTCCCTCATTGTAGTAAATGGCCTTCATAGGCTACAATGGGGAGACTTTATTTTAATTTTTAAAGTCTCCTTAAATGATGCATACCAAGAATTTGGTATCAAATTAATTGTTGTAATAAATCCCACAACTTCCAGTTGTTGGATTTAATATAACTTGTTCAGGGAAAGAGTTTTAAACTTTACCTGAAAAGTTGCCCATTTCAGCCCTGCATTGTTTTTGCTGCTGTGCTCTGATTGGCCAGCTCTATTAGCTTGGCCAAGCTGCCTTGATGAGGTGTGAAGTAGCCTGGCTTCACACAAAGGAATGTGCCTATGGGAGGGAATCTCCCCTCAGCAGATGGTGAGGCAGGAAGGGGGAGGGCTGCCAAACTGGTCTTCAAAGGCAGAGAAGGACATTTGGAGCAACCAGCAACACCCCCACATCCTGCAACCCCAGACAACTAGGTGCCCCCTTGATTAGATTAGGAGAGGGGTGTGTTTATGATTTTTAGCCACACCAGAGGGTGTGCTGAGCCAGGTGTAACCTCTAAAAATCAGATTCAGCCATGATGGATTTTTAGAGAATGTTGCCTCCTGGGATTGATTTTTGCCACTCTTTCCAGGAAGTGTTCATCACAGGTGGAATGACCCTGCACCTGATTGGAGAACCAGGACCCCCCTGCTTTTCACCCAGGAACAAGGATAAAACTGGCAGACCTGCACCCACATCTCAGTTCCCTAACACATCCAACAAGGAAGAACGACAGAAGAAGAAGGACTGCCCTGCTGGACCCCTGGCCTGCACCTGGAACCTGCACTCAGAAGGAGGGACTCCATGTTTGCTACAGGTGAAAAATTGCTATCCAGAGTCCCCTGCACCAACTCCTGAAGAAAGCGACCAGCTGACCACTGTCCAGTGGCCAAAAAGGAATTTGCGACAGGTGCATTCTGGGAGTTGTAGTCCGCACCCCCCAAGGACCATCTCAGAACTTCTGGACCCTTGGGGTGAGCTGTGGACCCCAAAAGAACCTTAAAAGGACATCTGGGAGAAGCCCCAGAAGTTTGGAGAAGTTTGGACAACTTTTGTAAAAAAGCTCCATGGAGGGACCGACCCGCCGCGGCAACCCCGATATCTGATTTGTTGGTTTGTCCCGGTAAAGAAAATCTCAGAAAAAGAGACTAAGTCCGAAGGTAAAAAGTTGACCAGGACCTTCCAGCCAGCGTATCCGTGGAGGGCTCCATGGACGTCGGATCAAGATCCAGGGTTACCCCGGTCGAAGGATTTTCACCTCGAAAAAGCGACTAAGTCCGAAGGTTAAAATCTCCACCAAGGATTCCAGCATCGCATATCCGGAGAAGGGCTCCAGGAGGTCGGATATTATATCCATAGGATATAATAGACTCGTAATACGGCTGGTGGTATATCCGTCACTTTACCGTGACTTTTGGAACGGATTAACACCTCCTCCAAAGTTGTAATAACCCCCTAAGTGTGAAGGTAACATTTTAACCCAGGCCTCCCGCGGCCTGTAGCCGAGCAGGGCTCCATCGCGGTCGGCCTGAAACTTTGACTTTGCCCCGGTCGAGGTGCAACCAGATGACCCGATTGCCGCTTATTGTTTCTAGGCGCTAAAAAAAATAAAATTCTTACAAAATTCGTATCTCCGGTTCCCCTGAGCCGATTTTATTCGTTTTGGTGTCATTGTAAAGATAAAAATATAATCTATTTTTATAAATTGGTTTTGGATTTTTAACCTCTTTCCTGTGTTTTATTTAATTACTGTTTTGTGATATTGAATGCTTTACACTCTGTCTCCTAAGTTAAGCCTTGACACTCGTTGCCAAGCTACCAAGGGTTGAGCTGGGGTTAATTTACTGAGACCTAACTGGACCTTAGTGGAGGTTGGTGGCCTATTGCTAAGTGTAGGTACCTACCTGCCCTTACCAATAACCCATTTTACAACACGTGGTCACTCAGGTCACCTCCGGTTCTCTCATTTATAATTCAGTCTCATATATTAAGGACAAACAGAGGCAGTATATGTTTCAATAATGAGTTTAATAAAATGACTGCATCTTAGATAGCAAAGCGTGAGCTGCAATAACTTAGACAACACAACATGACAGTATTAGAATTGTGACGAGAAGAGTGAAGCATAAAAACAATGCTATCATATTATCACTATGATCGATGGACTATTTCCTATCTAAGTTATAATTCGAGAACAGCATGTTAAGCTCTAATTCTGCCTTTAAGGATCCCCCAGGAAGACATCAACCCTCATACCTGAGCAAAGGCCTGTAGTCTACGTTAGCATCTGTAGCGAAGCATTCAGCAATCAGCATACAGTTGTGGTTCGCCGGCTGGAATCTCCCTCTAACGTGTAATGGGACAAGGAAGTGTTTTTATAATAACACAGCTGATGTTCCGAGAAAATGTCCCTATGTAAGGATGTGTATTTTCTATGAATGTTGGAGACTAAACTTCTGCCACGTTCACTGTCAATGTACCAAACTGTAGCCTTGAACGAAGCACAGAGTGACCAAGAATGTCTTATTTGAGTACAGAGTGCTGAGCTAGACCAAAACAGTAAGATAGAAAAAAATAAAACAAGACCGTATAAATGGTTATTGTAAAAATAACAATTCGAAGCCGAAGAAAATATATCTAGGTTAAAGTGCACAGCGGCCTAGTGTGTTAAAATATCGTGCATGGAGCTATAACTAAAATGGCTACACAACAAATGGTCGTCGGACTTCTACGAGGTCCACGTCCTCGGGGCAGGTGGCATCACGGTCCGGGGTTGTGGTGTCAGCTCACAGAGTTGTCAGATTTGTCACATTCCAAGAGGGCCACGGCAAGGTGCTTTGTGGTTCCGGGCAGAGGCATCCTTTGTGAAGTCGCCAGGCATTGTCCGGCAACATTAGACTGGTTTTTCTCCAGGAATTTTCTTCTAGGGGTCCAGGAACTGGAATGTCCACAGCAAGTAGGCTCAGGTCTGGTTGGTGAAATCTTTGCTGTCCCTGGGGTTTCAATACAGAAGGTAAGCTCTACTCCAAGCCCTTGGAGTTACTTCTCAAGTGGGAATGCAACAAAGTCCCGTCTCCTTACACAGGCAGACACAGCAACTGCAGGATAGCCAAACACAGCGCAGTCACAACCCAGGGCAGCACTTCTCCTCAGCTCTTCTGCTCTTCTTTAGGCAGAGGTGCCTCATCAATCCTTGAAGTAATCTAATTTTCAGAGAGTTGGGTCCACTACTTCTACTCCTTTCTGCCTTTGAAGTTGACAAACTTCAAAGGAAAGTCTCTCTTGTTTGTGACATCCTGCCTTGCCCAGGCCAGGCCCCAGACACACACCAGGGGGTTGGAGACTGCATTGGGTGAGGGCAGGCACAGCCCATTCAGGTGTAAGTGACCACTCCTCCCTTCCCCTCGAGCCCAGATGGTTCATCAGGATATACAGGCTGCACCCCAGCTCCCTTTGTGTCACTGTATGGAGAGGTGAAAGCAGCCCAACTGTCAAACTGACCCAGACAGGGAATCCACAAACAGGCAAAGTCACAGAATGGTTTAAGCAAGAAAAAACATACTTTCTAAAAGTGGCATTTTCAAATACACAATCTAAAAAACAACTTCACTAAAAGATGTATTTTTTAATTGTGTTGTCAGAGACCCTAAACTCAATTTTTCTATCTGCTCTCAAAGGGAATCTGCACTTTAATAACATTTAAAGGCAGCCCCCATGTTAACCTATGAGAGAGATAGGCCTTGCAACACTGAAAACCTAATGTGGCAGTATTTCACCGTTAGGACTTGTAAAACACGTTAAGGGGGTTATTCTAACTTTGGAGGAGGTGTTAATCCGTCCCAAAAGTGACAGAAAAGTGACGGATTTACCACCAGCCGTATTACAAGTCCATTATATCCTATGGAACTCATAATACGGCTGGTGGTATATCCGTCACTTTACCGTCACTTTTGGGACGGATTAACACTCCTCCAAAGTTAGAATAACCCCCTAAGTACATGTCCCACCTTTAACATACACCGCACCCTGCCCATGACGCTACCTAGGACCTACATTAGGGGTGCCTTCCATGTATACAAAGGGAAGGTTTAGGCCTGGCAAGTGTGTACACTTGCCAAGTCGAATTGACCATTTAGAACTGGACATAAAGACACTGCAGTGGCAGGTCTGAGACATGATTTCAGGGCTACTTATGTGGGTGGCACAATCAGTGCAGCAGGCCCACTAGTAGCATTTGATTTACAGGCAGTGGGCACCTCTTTTGCACTGTACTAGGGACTTACTTGTAAATCAGATATGGCAATCATGAATAAACCAAGGACCAATACAATGTACACAGAGAGCATATGCACTTTAGCACTGGCTAGCAGTGGTAAAGTGCCTGGAGTCCTAACGTCAACAAAAACAGGTCAGAAAAAATAGGAAAATGGAGGCAAAAAGATTGGGAATGAGCATGCAAAAAGGGCCAGGTCCAGCAATTACATATCCACATGAGCCGAATAATAACACATTGACATACACAACATTACAAAACACACAAATCTAAAGGCAGAGCATCAATGCACAAAAACACAGCATCACATAACAATAAATCAAAACATTGATAATTACACAGCACAGCATTACACAACCACACGACTCAAAGGACAACGCAGTGATGCTCAGTGTATAAAATGCACAACATTCCACAACTAGGTGAATCAAACGGCAATTCAGTGATAGGCAAGAAGCCAAGCATTACGCAAACAGATGATTCAAAGAACAATGCAGAAAGACACAAAAGGCACTGCAATACACAAGCAACCGAGTCAAAGGACAGTGCAGTAATGCAAAAAAGTACAGTATTACATAAAAGATGAGTTGAAGAACAGTGCAACAATACTCAAATTTCATAGCATTATACATTCACACAACTAGAAGAACAATTCTGAGATACACATATCCTTAGGCTTGCTAAGCGAAATGTTGAGATGGCTGCTGACGTTTATGCATTGATGCACGCTCCTGACTATGGGGGTGATTCTGATTCTGGCGGGCGGCGGAGGCCGCTCGCCAGAATTCCGCCCTCCATTATACCGCTCCGCGGTCAGAAGACCGCGGAGGGTATTATGAGTTTTTCCCTGGGCTGGCGGGCGGTCTCCAAAAGACCGCCCGCCAGCCCAGGGAAAAACTCCCTTCCCACGAGGATGCCGGCTCGTAATCGAGCCGGCGGAGTGGGAAGGTGCGACGGGTGCAGTGGCACCCGTCGCGTATTTCAGTGTCTGCAAGGCAGACACTGAAATACTTTGCGGGGCCCTCTTACGGGGGCCCCTGCCGTGCCCATGCCATTGGCATGGGCACGGCAGGGGCCCCCAGGGGCCCCGCGACCCCCCCTACCGCCATCCTGTTCATGGCGGCTTTCCCGCCATGAACAGGATGGCGGTAGGGGGGGGTCGGAATCCCCTCGGCGGCGCAGCAAGCTGCGCCGCCTTGGAGGATTCCAAGGGGCAGCGGAAAACCGGCGGGAGACCGCCGGTTTTCCTGCACTGACCGCGGCCAAAGCGCCGCGGTCAGAATGCCCTGCGGGGCACCGCTGGTCTGTCGGCGGTGCTCCCGCCGACCCTGGCCCCGGCGGTCTAAGACCGCCGGGGTTAGAATCACCCCCTATATCTGCTAATTCCTCTCCTCTCTTGATCTTTCTGCAGTGATTGATCACCTAGCTAATGTTCACTGCCCTCTCTTTACAGATGGTGTTCCATGACCATTCCAAGGTGTACTGCTGCATGACAAACATCTACTAGCTTGTAGAGATGAATGTGCTGAGATGTGACTTGCAGCAGACCTGAAGGATCATGCTGTAGCTGATCTTCTTCAACCAACACTTGGAGCCTTTTTGTAAAGTCCTGAATGCCATCAATATCTACAATTATGAGGAGGACTTGCATGACATTGATCACCTCTCCATCATTAAAGTCTGAATTTCGACGACCCACTGGGAGCTGGACCCCCTGAACCACACTTCATCATTAGTGCCAACAGACTAAGTAGCAAAGTGTCTCATAACAAAGAGGCTTGGGCCCAGATTTATACTTGCTTTGCGCCGAGTTTGCATCATTTTTTTTTTAACTCAAATTTGGCGCAAACCTAACTCCAAATTTATACTTTGGCGCTAGACCTGTCTAGGTCCAAAGTTTTGGAGTTAAAGTAATTTTTTGCTAGCGGGAAACTATCTTGCATCAATGAGATGCAAGGTAGGCATTCCAGGGCAAAAAATTACTATATGGGCTTAACGCCATATTTATCCCTTGTGCTCAAATCAAGCATGGGGGAAGGGGGCATTGGCCTGCTTAGCGCCATTATTTAACACCTGGGTCAGGGAAAGTGTTAGGGGACATGTGGGCCTATATCCATGGTCAGAGACCATGGAATGGGCCCATAGGTGTCCTTACCTGGCTCCAGGGACACCTCCACTGACACCAGAGAGACGCCAGTGGATGGGGGGGTCCCGATCCCAGGTCAGATAGGTAAGTTCAGGTGAGTAGATTCAATATTATTTTTAAGTTCCATGGGGGGGCCTAACTTGGCCCCCCTACATGGCATTGGGCCCATTGGCCATTCCCAGGGGACATATGTTCCCTGGGCATGGCCATTGGGGTGTTGAGCATGACTCCTGTCTTTACTAAGGCAGGAGCCATGTCCATGGGGTTTGTGCATCATCCTTTGACACAACCTCCTGTTCCCCCGTGCCTCCCCCACCCGACTAGTGTCCTTTTTCATGACGCTATCCGGCCCTTACTACCATCATACCATAAATATGGCGGCCAGCCGGCGTCTTGGGATGGCGTTAGCCAGCAGTATACTTATTCTCGCAAAACTGCGTTAGTGCAGTTTTGCGTGAAAAAGTATAAATCAGGGCCTTGATGTCCTTACCCCTGCCTTTGCAGAATCATTTCATACCCTCTGAATTCATCTACCTGAATGATGTCTTGTCCCTGCTCACTGACACACAAGAGTTACACTTGTCATCTTTGAAGTGCATCCTCCATGCAGTCATATAAATTATAAATGAACAAAGAAGGTAGGTCAGGAACACACCTATGCTTCACAGACATATCCGCCTACACTTGCCTGACCACTTGACCTTACATGATTTGGTGCATCATCTTCAGGGTTGTAATCTCCAATATGCAACTTATCTTGAGAGGTTAATGCAACAACCGCAGCTGTCATAACTTATGCCCAAGCCCTACAGGTCTTCCCTCATATCATTCTTGCACACTCCCCTCCTTCCTTCTCCAGCTTGTTCCAAGACCATCATGATAAAGCATTTCCATCATTTGGAGATCGCTGTGGAGGTTTAGAAGTCATCTTGGAAGTCAGCAATGGGCTCACTCATGAGATTTCACACAAGACCCTCAAATCAAGTCCAGGCATTTTAGGGCAAGAACTGTGCAGCTTCCTCAACCATTGCTGCACTGTGTAAGATTGAATTAAACAATGGCTTCAGCTACCTCTTCAGCATAATCTCCATACTCACCTGAAAACCTACAGCTGTCCACCATGTTGAAACACTAAGGGCTGTATTTATAGCACCCTAGCGCCACAGGAGTGTCACTTTTTGAGACGCTTATGTGGCGCTAAGCACTGCACCGTATTCACAAGGTGGCGTTAATCTACTTTTTGTGGCTCAATGCCACCTTGTAAATAAGACCCCTTCCCACGCAGCACTGTACGTAGAAGGGACGTGCATTGGGTGTTGCTGTGGGCATGCCACAACAATACCCATTGCATTTTGACGCTGCCTCAGATTTATGAAAGTTCGTAAAAATGAGCAACGCCAAAATCTAACACCAGCACCAGGGGTGGCATTTGCAGGGCGCAACAAGGAGGAATACTTGAATTCAACTTGTTTTTTGCACTTTCTATGCGTGCTGCATTCTGCATTCTGAACACCGGTATACATTTTGACGGTAAACTGCGTTTGCGCAATTTAACGTCAAAAAGTATAAATCTGGCCCTCAGTGTTACAAAAATAAAGGTACTTTATTTTGGTGACACAAACACCAAAAATACAATAGATTATATGCTCCCTTAGGAGGTAAGTAATAGACTATATATATATATATGTACTTTTCTAATGCTCCCCTCTACACCCTTCACTTGTCTAGGTGGGAGACCGACTTTTGCATTCCACTTTCTTAGTATATGTTTTTGCACCCCTAGGCCCATTATTCTCTATGAGAGTTTCTCTGTATTGCACTATTTTCCAACTGTTTTTATGCCTATTTCTGCATTCTAGTCGGTCTCCCACCTAGACAAGTGAAGTGTGTAGAGGGGAGATGGGAGATGGGAGCATTAGAAAAGAACAAAGGTAAGTACCACCACACCCCCAGCCCCCAGGAAAGCAAGAGTAAAGTACTGTAGTTTCCCACAACCACCCACTGAGAAGAAAAGAAGAATATTGCAAAGGCCAGAAGAGACTGCAAGACACCAACAGTGGATTCCTTGACCAGACGACCTGTAAAAGAAGGGGACAAAGTCAAAGAAGCACAGAAGAGTCCAAGAAAGGCAGGAGCCCCTACCCACCAGGCTGAAAGTGCAAGAAGAGAGCCGATGGTGAGGATGAAGAGTCACTGCTGCACCCTAGAAGGAGTCGGGTTTCTGGAGGATGCAAGTAATGTTCCACACCAGATGGAGGATTGCAGTCGGGTGTGCGTCATCGGAGTCCACCAACAGGCCTTGGCACACAGAAAGCTCGCGGTTAGCGGAAAATGGCACGGCCCAGGACCAGATGGACGTTACCTAGAAGGAGGAGTCAGAAGGGGCCCTCAGCAACTCAGAGAGCCCACAGAAGACCAGGCGGTTCTCCCAGGAGTCCCACAGCATGGGGACAAAGAAGTTGCAGAAGAGGCCCACACAGAATTACGACAAAGGCCCCCACACCGCTGGAGAACCACCCAGGAAGCTGTGCATCACAGGGTAGAGTGCTGGGGGCCAGAGCTACAAGATGCATGAAGGACTTGGAGGAAGGAAGCCAACAAGCCTTGGCAGCTGCCAAAAAAATGTGGTGCACAGGGGTACTGTTTTCCGTGGGGAGGCAAGCTCTTACCTCCACCAAAGTTGGACTGTTGGAAGACAGGACCATCGGGACTACTTTAGTCCACCATCCGTGATGCAGGATCCATGCAGTTCAGCAGGAGAGAGGATCCACACTACCGGTCGTCCTTGCAGATGGTGCCTGCAGAAGCAGAGGAGGGACTCTTTCACCCCAAGAAAGATTCTTTCTTCCGAAGCAGGCTGAAGAGGGGCTGTCCTCAGAGGATGCACGACCAGGAAACTGTTGCAGTTGCTGGCAGGAGCCGAGGATACAATGTTGCAGGAGTGTCTTGCTTTTTTGTTGCAGCTTGTAGGATCCTGAAAGGTCCAGGTGCAGTTTCTTCGGTGAGAGGTCGAAGTAAAGGATGCAGTAGAGTCTTGCAATCCAAATCTGAGAAACCACCCAAGAGAGAGACCCTAAATAGCCCTGACACAGGGATTGGTCACCGAGACAGGTAAACACCAATCAGGGCAGGGCTCTGACGTCACCTGCTGGCACTGGCCACTCAGATGCTTCCAGAGTTGCCTGCCAACCTTGGAAACAAGATGGCAAAACCAGTGACCCTCTGGAGGTGCTCATGAGCACCACCCCTAGGGTGGTGAATGACAGGGGAGTGGTCACTCCCTATTTGTATGAGGCTGGCCTGGTTTGTAGTGGGTACCCAAGGTACATACACCTTATACCAGGTCCATTATCCCTTATAAGTGAAATGTAGGTAGTATCTAGCAGCTTAGGATGTCTAGGAGTAGTGGTAGCAGAGCAGCCAATGCTGAACTAAGGGACATGCAAAGCTCTTGCAATATCACTATAGTCACGCAGTACATATACACAATAAAAGACAATACTCAATGTTACCAAAAATAAAGGTACTTCATTTTAGTGACACAAGGCCAAAAATATCCTAGAGCTAATACTCCTTCTGGAGGTAAGTATTGTACTCAATATATACACTAGTAACCAAAATCATAGAATAGTGCAAACAGTAAAAAATACAATAGTTTGCAATGGGCTTATGGGCAACACAAACCATATACTAAAATAGTGGAATGCAAAAGTCAGATTCTCCCCTGGGCAAGTGTATTGTGTAGAGGGGCGCTGGGAGTGTAAGAAAACACCAAAGGTAAGTAAAGTACCCCACCCCAGAGCCCAGGAAAACAGGAGTAAAGTACACCAAGTTTCCTCAGAACACAATAGAAGTTGTGGTGAAGGATTATGCAAGAACCAAGCAAGACTGCTAGAAACCAACAATGGATTCCTGGACCTGAAGACCTGTGGAGAGAGGAGACCAAGTGCAGAAGTCGATGAAGAGTCCAGGAAGAACAGGTGCCCCTGCCAACCTGGAAGAAGGTGCAAAAGTGGATTCTCCGGTTGGAAGAAAAGTACAGAAATGCACCAAAGAAGAAAGCTGCGGGTTCCTGCTTGGTGCAAGAGATGTCCCACGTCGAGTTGTTGGATGCAGGCTGTTTGCATAACTGAATTCCCCCAAAAAGCCTTGGTTCACGCAAGGACGCATTTTACGTCAAAGTGGAGCTGCCCGGACCCAGGACGGACCTGGGGGTCTCAACTAAGGCTGAGGAGACAGAGGGGGCCCTCAGCACTTCGGAGAGCCCTCAGAAAACCAAGCAGCACCCAAGGGAGTCCCGGGACATGGGGAGAAAGGAGTTGCAAAGTACTGTCATCGCAGCAATACACAAAGGGATCCCACGCCGCCGGAAAACAACTCAGGAAGCTGAGCGTCACAGGATAGAGTGCTAAGGACATGGGCTACGCTCTGCATGAAGAACTTTTGGAAGAAGTGCACGGATGCCCAAGGAGCTACAGAGGATCCGATGCACAGGGTTACTATCTGGCACAAGGAGGCAAGCCCTTACATCCACCAAATTTGGACAGCTGGACCTTTGGACAGTCATGATCACTTTGGTCCACCACATGTGTTCCAGGGATCACGCTCGTCAATGGAAGAGGAGTCCCAGAGTACCGGTCGTCATTGCAAAGAGGTGCCTGCTGAAGCAGAGAAGAAGAGAAGTGACTCTGTCACTCCACAGGAGATTACTTTGGTACTTCTGGTGCAGAATGAAGACAGGCAGTCCTCAAAGCATGCACAACCTAGAAACTGTTGCAGTTGCTGGCTGGAGATGAAGTTGCAGGTCACTGTAGCCTTCCTGGATACTTTGTTGCAGAGACAGCGGTTCCCGGAGCAGTCTGCGGTTGATCCGATGGTCAGAAGCTGAAGCAGAGAATGCAGAGGAGTCCTGGTGGAGTCTTGCAAACCGAATCTGAGGAAACACCCAGAGGAGAGACCCTAAATAGCCCTGAGAGGGGGATTGGCTACCTACCCAGGTATGCACCTATCAGGAGGGGTGTCTGACTACACCTGCTGGCACTGGCCACTCAGAGGGTCCCCATACCTTGGAATCCAAGATTGCGAACACCAGGGACACTACGGAGTAGCTCTGGGCACCACCCCGGGGGTGGTGATGGACAGGGGAGTGGTCACTCCCCTTTCCTTTGTCCAGTTTTGTGCAAGAGCACGGACTGGGGGTCCCCGAACCGGTGTAGACTGGATTATACAAGGAGGGCACCATCTGTGCCCTTTAAAGCATTTCCATAAGCTCTCCCAAGCCTGTAATACCTATGTCCAGTACACACGTAAAATGGCGTCCCCGCACTCACAAAGGAATATGGGCCTGGAGTTCGTGGGGGCACCTCTGCTAGTGCAGTGGTACCCTCACAAACAGGTACTCCGCACCCTGCCCACTGGGCTGGAAGGCCTGCCGTAGGGGTGACTTACAAGTGACCTGGTGCAGTGTAAAATGGCAGTGAAAGGGTGCTTGCACCTTTTCTCGCAGGATACAATGGCAGTCCTGCAATACTTTTCATGGCCTCCCTATGGGTGGCAAAATATATGCTGCAGCCCATAGGGATCCCCTGGAACCCCAATGCCCTGGGTACCTAGGTTTTATATACTATGGGCTTATAAGGGGCACCAGTATGCCAAATGTGGAGTGAAATACAGAGTTTGGAGAGAGAGAGCATAATCACTGGGGTCATGGTTAGCAGGATCCCAGTGAATACAGTCAATCATGCTGACAAAACAGTTAAACACACTGACGAACAGGCAGAAAATGGGAGTAACCATGCCAAGAAAGAGGGTATTTTCCTACAGACCAGTTTCAGGGTATCACCGTTCTTCAGCAAGGCTACCTTGAATCCAGTGGCGCAGCGAGTCTGGGCATACCCTAGCCACTTAGGATGTACAAGGCAACTTCACAAAACAAAATAAAATAAAATTATGGACAATGTTGAAACTTTTCAAATTCTTACCCCCAGTCACACATCTGGGTTTAATCCATTGGTATTTTGCTCACCCCATCACCCCAGTTTGGACCCAGCCATACGTAAATCAGTCTTGACCCTGTTCCCTGTAGGAACAGTCCAGCCCGAACTGCCAGGCCAGGTCCTCCCTGGACATGAATTTTGATATCGCTGTTACCAGTTTTGGAGTAGAGGATTTCTGTTTGACGACAAGATGGAAGGGCTATGACCAATAAAAGCTATGGAGAGGCTGCCCTGGTATAAACTTGATCGTAAAATTTATCATCTTTGGTGAAGTAGAAAGTTACTGCCCGCATCGGAGTATGTGTGAACCCGGAGTGGAATTAGAAAGTTGGTGCTTTCCATCTTTCTTCGGATTTAACCTATATCTACGCCTTGGTCGCAGGCTATTGATTATTGGGAAGGATTACAAAATTGATGAAGCCTGCGTTTTTTTTGTATTATAAAGCACTCAAGGAACTGCCCTGATGAAGGCGGCCTCCTAAATTAGAGGATTACTGCTGAAACCCGCGTAGGCTTGGTTCCTACTTTTGTTGGTGCAGAGAACTAATGATTTGGTTATTATCAGACAAGACTGAGCGATAACTGTGATCGAAATAACAGGATTATGTTATTTTGAGTTGTGTTACCGGCTATTGCCGAAAGAGGAAATGTTTACATCTAATTGTAATCAAAGGTTTTTGTGAGTTTTAAAAGTTTTATATGTTAATTGTTGTGCTATCACTTCTGTTTTGTCTTGTCTTGTGTGGCACTTGATCCTTGTGAGTCATTGTGGTTGCATATCTGTGTATTTGTATTCAATGTATTAAATTGTTTTTTAATATTCATGTATGAGTCAGGCTTATATTTGCTTAACTTCCCTGTCTTATATGGGCATATCCATAGAGTTAAGATATTTTTGTTTTTCTTTCTGTACATACACATTTCATAAATATTATATTTGAATCCATTTCTATAAGTTTGCATTTTGTACTTTTTTTGCAAATGTTGAACATTGGTTGTAGCTCATTTTCTTCTTGTTTGTACTCAAGTATATTTCCCTGGATGGGCTACTGATCATACCAGGGACCCTCGATAGTTCATTCCCCTCGCTGGACATGAAACAAGCATCATGAGACTGGTTTCAGGATGTCGCCATTCAACAGCCAGGCTAGCTTGAATCTAGTAGCGCAGTGACCAAGTGACCTACGTCTGGGCATACCTTAGCCACTTAGGGCTCAAAAGGCAACATCACAAAATAAAATAAAAGGATAGACGGAGTGTTGAAACTTTTCAAACACTCACCCCTAGCCACATATCTCGGTTTAATCCATCGTTATTTTGCTGACGTCACCCCATTTTACAGAGCTTCTGGAAAGAGACAATTATTTGCGAAAAATTAATGGAGGAAACATTTCCCCAAATTCCCACATATGCACTTGAATACATTCCTTTTGATAAGTGTCACTTATACATCAATACAAAGCGAAGGTCCTGCATATTAGTTTGCTGGGCTAGTAACCTGCTGGGTCACTTGAAAGGCACTCTTCGAGATACATTAAAGCAAGAAATATTTACAATATTTAAAGAAAACACTATTTTTAACAACAATCATAAGTATACATTAGGAAAAATAGATTGCAAAATGGAATACTTGCAATCTTGGACAAATTCTGCATTTAAAAAAAAATGCAATTCCAAGGTTCAATTATATAGATTTCAGTAATCAGTATAAGAGTTTAAAGCTGTATTACCCTTTTTAGATAAGGTAGAGTTTTTGCATTCACAAAAGTATCTCTCTCTTTCACACTCAACCACGGAGTGATGCAGGTTACTCATGCACTTGGGTTGGTGTGAGAAAGTCATCCTTTTTGCCCTTATCCCTTCTTTTTGACTGCTACTGGTGGTTTATGACTCTGACTGTGCCCTGGGCTCTGCTAACCAGACCCAAGCCAGTGCTCTGTTAAAAAGGTTTATGTAAAGTAGACATAATTATAATTGACATGGCAACCTACCTGTACATCCCTAGTAGATGGTAGGGCATCTAGGTATAGAGGCTCAGCAGATTTAGTGCACTTTAGTGTGCCATGCAGTGGTGTCTGCTGTCAATTTCAAAGTGATCCCTGCCTTGTTGGCTGCTTTTAAATTAAATTAATATTTAAATTCGGCTTTGGAATTAAAGGTACTTTAAAGTCTCAAACTACCTTATATTTACATATGTCGCCCGTAAGGTCTACCGTAAGTGCCCCAGTAGTAGGGTGTATTGTAACTATGAGTAGGGACATTATAAAATATATTTAATATTTGCCCGGGTGAAGGGGCAAAAACTGCCAATTTGATTGTCCCTGTTGTAGTACATTAGCTCCTTAGGCTAATATGAGAATAATTTATTAAAGTGTAACTATTTCTAGAAAAAGCTGAACATTTCCTTCTTTTTACTCACAATTATAGTGAGAATAAATCCAACAACTTGCCATTGTTAGATTTGTTTTAACTATTACAGAAGATAAGTTATAGAACCTTTTTTTATGTTAGCCAAAATCCTTTCAGTGGTTCTTCTCTGATTGGTCATTATCTCTCAGGCTGCGCCAAGGTGCCTTAAAGAGGTGTGAAGTGGCCTGCATTGAGATAATGGGACATCCAGTGGGTGGAGATCTGGAAGCTGCAGAGCAAAAAGTAGGAAGGGTCTGGATAGCCAAACTGGTCTTCAAAGAGGGAATGACAGGACAGGACCCAGGCTCACCCCCACATCCTGTCACTCCATCCTGATGGGAGTCCCAGTAATTAGATTAGCAGAGGGGCTGGAGCGAGAGTGTTAGGGAAATTAGGCCACACCAGAGGGATGGCTTAGCCAGATTCTATCCCCATAGAGGGACTTTCTCCATCTTGGATTTCAAAGAATAGTGCTAACAGGGATTGATTTTTACCACACTTCACAGGGAGTGATCACCCCAGAGGATGGCACCCTGCACCCCATTAGTCAGGGGTGCCCCCCTGCTTGGTAGTCCAGAAACACTGAACAATTCTGGGAGAGTTGCCCAGCAACTCAGATCACTGCCTGCAACTACAAGAAGAAGAAGGACTGCCCTGATGAAACCCTGGTCTGCACAGCAAAGGTCTGCACTCTACATGATTGCACCTGCTGCACACTGAGGAACTTCTGGTCTAAGGACTTTGGCTGGCTTCCAGAAGTGACTGAAAGCAACAGGTAAAAAGAGCTTCACTTGCAACATCCACACCAAGAAGGAACCAGCTGACATCTGTGAGGAGGCAGAGGGTCTACCAGGCTGGGTAACGCCTTCTCCTCCGCCTCTCACTAAACCGTGCGATCCCTGTCTTTTCTCCCAACAGGACAGGAAGTATGAAACATTTAAATCTGAAACCTTTAGAAGGGAGGGGTGGAAACCCACATGGACCTCTACACCCATAATCCCTACTTCTGGGCCAGAGACACGAAAAATGGCAGACACGCATCAGGAGAGTAGCGCATGATGATGGAGATGCCGTCAGAGGAGCTCAGATCCATCAGAGGACTGTCCAAAGGGGCAGCCGAGAGACAGCCTACAGAGGACGCCGCTCTACCTCAGAAGCTACTCCAGTGGGAGACCCTGATGCTAAGAGATGCCAGCACTGGAGCAAACCAGTGACAAACCCAGCGAGACATCCGAGTTCCCAGGCACTTTCCAGGAGGGATGAGGCTCAAGCAGGTACATGCAAGGCTACAAGCCTGGGGTGTGCAAGGTGCGTCTCCACATACAAACCATTAAAGGGGTGATTGGGAACAGGTCATAGGTTTTCTTTTTTTGCTTTTTAAATTGCTTTTTTCTTCCAGCACTGTCTTTCCTCACCTTGAGCTTCTTAACAAAGGAGGTACGTGTAACTACGATAACCTGGAGCTGAAAAGGTCATCGTTTGGAAAGTAGTGGGTGCATATCTTCGGTTGCATTCCTAGAGTGTTATCCCTTGAACCCTGTTCACATTCTCACAGGGCAAATTGTGACAGGTTTATTGGCATCTTCCTCACTCTTGTTCTTTCCCAGAGATTCTTGCTGTGATGTCCTTTCACCTCAAGCTGCTACCTGGAAGGAAAAGAGGACCAGAAAAATCCATGTACTTTATCACCCGTAACAAATCCTGCAATAAATCCCCGAAGAACCCTAAATGAGCTGTTGGTCTATTTTCTCACAGAACCCTAACCCTGAAACCATCTTCTACTGGACTTTTGAAGTTTTGCCACGTGCATTCTGGTAAATGTAGTACCAACAGTTCACGGGCCCTTTCAGTGCTTCTAGATGCTTGGATTGGTGTTGTGGACCTTTGCAGACCCAAAGGTGGACTTCTGAAAGGAGATTCAGAAGATTGTAGAAATTTTGGATGTGAGTTAAGCCAGCAATGTCGAGCTGTGACCTGACCTGAATTTCAGGTTCCTCCAGCTGAAGCTCTGGAGCTTTTCCCTGTCAACAAAACTTCCAAGAGTTGAACGGGAGCTCGAGTTGAGCCAAGCCAATGACATCACATCAAACCCTCTCCTGTGGAGGAGCCTCCGCTGACAAGAGAGAAAGCTCCAGAGAAATGACTGAGTCTAATGGCAAAACTTTGACCCAGGCCTTCCGCTCAGTGTATCCAAATTGAGCTTCATCACGGTCTACCTCAAATTGTGACGTGTTCCTAATCAAGCATAACCAGATAAACCTGGTTGGCGCTATTGGTTTTTAGGCACTAAAAAGCATATTGTTTGATTTGTTTAAAAATTCATATCTCTGGTTCCCTACATTGGATTTTTTTGTCGTTTTGGTGTCATTTTAAGGATACAAATATTTCCTTTTTTTATAAATTGGTGTTGGAATTTTATTGTGTGTTGTATCTTACTTATGTAATGTATTAGTGTTTTTAAATGCTCTACTCACCTGTCTCCTAAGTTAAGCCTGCCTGTTGCCAGCTGCCAGGTGTTGAGCAAGGGAATAATTTACTGAAACCCTGACTGAACCTTACATTGTGACTATGGCCTTATTACTAATAGTGCGTACCAACCCCTACCCATTACCCAGTTTCCAACAATCCAGTATTCTTCTTTTGAAAGTATACAAACGTAATCCAAAAATGAGACTAGGCTCTCTGATCTGTGCAATGGGGGAATTCAAGATTTGAAACACGTACTGTTTGTATGTCCGTTGTTTGAAACTCTCCATAAACGCTATCTAATCCCTTTGTATTTCAAATTTAATATAAGAAATGTTGATGATTTGATTGCTCTAATATTATCTCCACCAAAAGGGTATGATACTAACATTGTGATGTTTCCACATTTTCAGTACATTTCAGAAACATTTTTAATTATCACTGGAGTTTGGAATTTATTACCATGTCACAAGCTGGCGGCACCCTGGGACCTAGCAGGAGCCAGCTCTGGCGGGTGGTGGTCTCCAGAGCCATTATTGGCTCTGGGAGGGGGTTCACACGTTCAAAAGTTAATTTGGCCCTGGGGTGGTGGAGGTCTCCAGGGCCTCGGGGGGGTCAATCAATCAATCAATCAATCACAATATTTATAGAGCGCACTACGTACCCGTTAGGGTTTCAAGGCGCTGGGGTGGGGCTGCTGCTACTGGTCGAAGAGCCAGGTCTTGAGGAGTCTCCTGAAGGTGAGAAGGTCCTGGGTCTGTCGCAGGGGGGTAGGGAGGGCGTTCCAGGTCTTGGCGGCGAGATAGGAGAAGGATCTGCCGCCGGAGGTCTTGCGTTGGAAGTGGGGAACGATGGCGAGGGCGAGGTTGGCGGAGCGGAGTTGGCAGGAGGGGACGTAGAAGTTGAGTCTGTTGTTCAGGTAGACTGGTCTTGCATTGTGGAGTGCCTTGTGAGCATGGGTGAGGAGCTTGAAGGTGATCCTCTTGTCCACGGGGAGCCAGTGGAGGACTTTCAGGTGGTGGGAGATGTGGCATTGGCGGGGTACGTCGAGGACCAGTTGGGCGGAGGCGTTTTGGATGCGTTGGAGGCGTCGGATGTCTTTTGCTCGGATGCCTGTGTAGAGTGCGTTGCCGTAGTCTAGTCTACTGCTGACGAGGGCCTGGGTCACTGTTTTTCTGGTTTCCGTCGGGATCCATTTGTAGATTCTACGGAGCATGCGGAGGGTGTTGTAGTAGGAGGAGGAAACTGCGTTGACCTGTTTGGATATGGTGAGGGCGGAGTCGAGGACGAAGCCCAGGTTGCATGCGTGGTTGGTTGGTGTTGGAGGGGGTCCCAGCTTAGTGGGCCACCAGGAGTCGTCCCAGGCCGAGGGGGTGCGTCCGAGGATGAGGACCTTGGTCTTGTCAGAGTTCCATCACAGGCAGCTTTTTCTCATCCATTCGGCGATGGACTTCATTCCCTTGTGGAGGTTGGCTTTGGTGGTGTGTGGGTCTTTGGTGAGGGAGAGGATGAGCTGGGTGTCGTCGATGTAGGAGAGAATGTTGAGGTTGTGCTGACGGGCCAGTTGTGCGAGGGGGGCTATGTAGACGTTGAACAGCGTCGGGCTTAGGGAGGAGCCTTGTGGTACGCCGCAGATGATGTTGGTGGCTTCGGAGCGGAAGGGTGGGAGTCGGACTCTCTGGGTTCTGCCGGAGAGGAAAGAGGAGATCCAGTTGAGGGCTTTTTCTTGAATTCCGGCTTTGTGGAGGCGTGTTAGTAGGGTGTGGTGGCAAACCGTGTCGAAGGCTGCGGAGAGGTCCAGGAGGATGAGGGCTGAATTGTCGCCGTTGTCCATTTGCTGTCTGATGTCGTCTGTAGCGGCGAGGAGAGCAGTCTCGGTGCTGTGGTTGCATCTCAAACCGGACTGGGAGGGGTCCAGGATGGAGTTGTCCTCGAGGTGGTGGATGAGCTGAGCGTTGACGATCTTCTCGATGACCTTTGCCGGGAAGGGGAGGAGGGAGATCGGGCATAAGTTTTTGAGGTCGTTGGGGTCTGCCTTGGGTTTCTAGAGGAGGGCGTGGATTTCGGAGTGCTTCCAGCTTTCCGGGAAGGTTGCGGTTTCGAAGGATACGCTGATGATCTTTCGAAGTTGGGGGGCGATGGTAGAGTCGGCATTGTTGTAGACGTGGTGGGGGCAAGGGTCTGAAGGGGATCCTGAGTGGATGGAGTTCATGATCTTGCAAGTTTCTGAGTTGTCTACGTGGGTCCAGGCGGTCAGGCAGTTGGTGTAGGTGGAGCTGTCGGAGGTGGGGTCTGGCGGGGCGTGGTGTTGAGGCTGTTGTGGATGTCAGTGATAGAAGAAGGTGGACAGGGCGTCGCAGAGTTCTTGGGAGGGTGGGATGTCGTTGGCGTTAGCGCTGGGGTTGGATAGCTTTTTCACGATGCAGAACAGTTCTTTGCTGTCGTGTGCGTTGTTGTTTAGGCATTCTGTGAAGTGGGAACGTTTGGCGAGTCGGATTAGCTGGTGGTGCTTGCAGGTGGCTTCCTTGTGGGTTGCCAGGCTGTCGGGTGTGTGTTCGAGGAGCCATTTCTTCTTTAGTTTCTGGCAGTTGCGTTTGGAGGTGAGGAGTTCGTCCGTGAACCAGGCGGCTTTTTTGTTTCCTTGGTTGTCGGTGGGTCTTTTGAGAGGTGCGAGGGTGTTGGCGCAGTCGTTGATCCACTGTCGTAGGTTGAGGGCGGCGGTGTCTGGGTTGGTGGGGTCGGTGGGCGGGTTCTGGGTGAGGGTGCTGGTCAGTTGGTCTTCGGTGACTTTGCTCCAGCGGCGGTGAGGTGGTAGTTGGGTGTGGGGGTGTTCGATGTGCTTCTTGAATGTGAAGTGGACGCAGTGGTGGTCGGTCTAGTGGAGTTCGGTGGTGTGACTAAAGGTGACGTGGTTGCTTGCGGAGAAGATCGGATCGAGCGTGTGGCTGGCGATGTGGGTGGGTGTGCTGACCAGTTGTCTGAGGCCAAGGTTGGAGAGGTTGTCGATCAGGGATGTGGTGTTGGCGTCGTTGTTGTTCTCCAAGTGGAAATTGAGGTCTCCGAGGAGGATGAAGTCCGTAGAGGCGAGGGCGTGGGTGCTCGTGAGGTCTGCAATGGAGTCGCTGAAGGGTGCTCGTGGTCCTGGGGGTCGGTAGATGAGCGTTCCCCGGAGGGTGGTGTTGGGGTCAGTGTGGATCCGGAAGTGCAGGTGTTCGGCGTTCTTGAGGGTGTCGTCCGTGTGGGTGTGGATTTTGAGGGTGGATTTGTGGGCGATGGCTATTCCTCCTCCGATTCGGTTGGGGCTATCTCTTCTGGTGATCTTGTAGCCGTCCGGGATGGCTATGGCAATGTCAGGTGCTGAGGAGTCGTTCCACCAGGTTTCGGTCAGGAAGGCTACGTCTGGGGCGGTGGTGTCGAGCAGGTCCCAGAGCTCGATGGCGTGCTTTCGTGCAGAGCGTGTGTTGAGGAGTATGCAGTGGAGGTGGTTTGTGCTGGTTGTTGCACGTTTCCTTGTTCTGTTGCAGGTGAAGTTGCAGGCGAGGCAGGAGAAGGGTCCCTTGGTGTTCTTTGGAGATGACTGGAAACATGTTGTGGAGCAGCCGGGGTTGAGGGCGCTGAGTTGGTCGGCCGAGTAGCGACGTCTGGTGGTGCGGGGGCGTGTGGACCAGGGGGGGTGGCGCTGGGCGCAGTCCAGGCGTGGATGGGCGCATGCAGACTTGCCTCTGGCACGCCTCTGGCCGGCCATTAAGAAGGGAGGGAGGAGCAGCTGGGAGGTGGGAGGGAGCGGGGAATGGGGGCGCGAGGGGGTGGGCCGCAGGGAGGCAGCAGCAAGGGGGAGCACCCAAGGGGCGAAAAAAGGCACAAATGGAAGCAAAAACACAGATAGAGGCAAAATGGAGCAAAAAGGTACAAATAAGCAAGGCACAGAATACAGTCACATATACGGCGAAAACGGCACAATGCACACGAGTCTAGCGACGCAAATGGGGCCAAAAGGTAGATTAAAGCAGGGAACAGAATACAGTCACAGAATACAAAAAATGGCACAAAGCTTACCAGAAGCCCACTAGACGGGCCTCGAACACGCTAGCAGCAGCGTGGGCGGGGGTCAGGGACACGGACACAGCAGGGTGGTGCTGCGGACGTGTGGGAGCGAGTTCTTGACCGAAATCAGGTCAGAGGTCTGCAAGGCCCCCCTATTACTTTAAGTTAGCCCCCAGAGGTGATAGTCCCTGAGGCACTGGGGGTCCCTGAGGCCCCCTATTACTAATAATTTTGCCCCAGGAAGTTGGTGGGGGTCCACGAGGAACCCCATTACTTTAGTTTCGCCCTGGGGAGGTGGTGGACTCCAGGGCTCCGGAGGGTCCAGAGGCCTCAGTTAATAATATTTAGCCCCAGTGAGGTGGTGGTCTTGTGGGCTCCACGAGACTCAGGAAGGGAGCCCTTTTATATTTTAAATAATGCCCCTGGGACCCGGCCAACCCTGGGGCTTTTTTAAAAACAAGAGCGGAAGCCAGCACTTGTTTCATTTTTATTTTTTTTCAACTCTTTAGCCGAGTCCCAAGATGAATGCCAACACTTCCTTGTTGAAGTGTTGGCAACCAATCAGATCCCAGCATGAGATCGGGAGGGTTTGCTGAGCCTTTGAATCCTTTTATACAAATTTGAATTGTATTAAGTATCTCAAAAACTACTGAATGGATTTACACAAAATAACAAAAAGGGAGCTTTCTGGACAACAAGCTATGTTTTTGCTAAATTTAGTGTAATTCTGTCCAGCGATTTAGGCTGTAGTCCTGTTCAAAAACC
Organism: Pleurodeles waltl; assembly: GCF_031143425.1. Classification (NCBI taxonomy): domain Eukaryota; kingdom Metazoa; phylum Chordata; class Amphibia; order Caudata; family Salamandridae; genus Pleurodeles; species Pleurodeles waltl. The sequence continues at coordinate 293,493,490 of NC_090445.1, read as the reverse complement.
CTACGAGAATTAACAAGGTGAAAACATGTTTTGGGATACACTTTTACTCGGCCCACGCTTGATGGATCATCCTGAAACCTTCCAGACAGCAGCTAGCATAAACATCTAATTTAAAAAAAAAAACATTTTGTGAAGATTTATCCACTGGCGCATCAGATATAAGCAAGTAAAAAAGTGCTTTTGCTGAAGAATATATGTATATGTTCTAAAAGAATAAGGTTGTGGTTGTGGCATCTATCAAATGATTTTGGACATTATTTAGAAGTGAACAGTGGACATTTCATCAATACAAAGGCAATCCTGCCAAGACTTTGAAGAAGCAATCTCATGTATCAAAAACTATAATAACCACAAGGTTAATACAAAGGCACTTGTCTATAAGAGAGTACCACAAGCCTTTAAGCATTTGGGTAAAGTGATAGATGAATTGCATATTTATGATTCTTAATATGTACAGATTTTAGTGCATTTCTCATGTGACATATGTTTTGTTCTGACCTACAGGTGCAGAACAGTGTTGGAATGTCCCTAGTTGAAAAGATCTCAGCAGAGAGGGTGTAAGACGTAGGACCGGTGCCCTCTTCTTCAAAGGCAGTCTCTCTTAGTTTTCTTCACTTTCCCCATGCTGCTATGTGGCACTGCAATTTACATAGAAGTTCAGCTCAAGTAGTGGCTGGGGTCATTGGGTCCATCTTCTACTCATGTGGATATAGAATTATTCAGGTATTAGTGACAAATGTCTTCTTATGTTAGCTTTCTAGAGCCCTTACCATAATTTCTATAACAAAATGAACCCTCTCATTTTTCTGATTTCTAGAGGAAGTGCTTCAAGCTGGCTACAGGTGTGCCACAGTTTAGTCATAAATACAGAACCTAGCTTTCTCATTGCTCATTAAAACACATTGGGAAGCTACAGCAGAACAAGGGGAAATGAACTGCAAGCTGCTTACTGTTAGAAGTACATGTTTTGCTCATAATGTCAAACTTTCTACTCACATGGTGTGAATTTATAGAAAATATGCTCTCATTTTAGGGGGGGTGGAAACAATGACTCAGAGTCCTGTAATGTCTGCCACACATGTTGCCACACATATATTCCATGTTGTGACCAGCCAATCAAGGGGGGTGTTTTTTTTTTTAGATCCCCACCTTGCATGCCCCTTGCAGTCGGACTGGGCTTATATACCATTTTTAATTTAGTTTCAGGAGGCAGGGGCCATTTCCCTCAGTCCTGTAATGGCTACCGCAACTTATATTCAGGTTGTGTCCAGACAACCAAGATTGATTTGTTTTTAAAGTGGCCAATCAGGGCATTTCTGGACACCAGCACTCCAGATAGATATATTTTGAATGTCTTCATGACCACCCCAAGCACCTTTTTAAAGGCAAATTTCTTGAAAAAAGATTTTCACCAATCAAAAAAAAACATGGTTTCTGAGTAAAGTCCTAACTTTTTTGTGAAATTAGGAATGATTCCATTCAGCAGTTTTTTTCAATATCACTTCCCAAAATTTTGTATGAGAACTGACACACAAAATGTTTTTGGAATCCCCTTCTTTGTTTGCCCACTTAAGGATTAGCGTAAAACTTTCCATCAAAGAGCTGAAGTGGATGGATCGATGAGAAGATGGAAAGGCTGAGTAAACCGATATGGAAAGGGGATGATGTACTGATGCAGACATCTCTCTTTAGCCTTTACTATTCCCCTTTGAAAATACATTATGACACATGTTACTAAAACCTACATCTTCCCTCACATTTTAACCTTCTGGTTTTATGCCTGCGTTAACATCTCAATGCTCATTCACCTCTGCCTGTTCTTTAGGAAAAGCTTTTAATTCAAATGCTACTATTCCAACACCTTCATATTCAGGAATGACTCACTTTTGTCTTGAATACAGAATATTCAGGTTAGTTCTTTAGTTGTTTCTATACCTGCAGTTCACTGATTTGTCTGCTACTATATCCAGCATGCCAATTTCCCCATTTATTTGCTGCTTGCAGATAGCTGATTTGTCTAGGTGAATAGGTGCGACTTGAAATCAAATGCAAATCTTTTGATTAATGAATAGCCATATCTAAATTGCTATGATGGATTCAGTAAGTGGCAAATCAGCTAACTGCTTACAGTTTGGTGATTTGTCTGCTGCTACATCTACTACTGCAATTTTACTATTTATTTACTACTTGTAGTTAGCTTATTTGTTTGGTACTATACCCATTACGTCAAATTTTAATACACCTGTTTCATCACTACTAAAAGATTTGCATTTGATTTAGAGTCATGCCCACAATTTATGCCCAAGAAACATTGTTTTTTGCATAGACGTAAGGGTCCTACTCAATCACTCTGTGCAGAAGCTGGCCTTATGTTTTTGACCCACTAACAGACCAAAAGGTTACCTTTTTCCCCCACCTCATGCTTTATATTTTAGATAAAAATAATGCTTGTACTCTAGTGTTAGAGTCCACAGCACTTAGTTGTATGGTTGTTTTTAATAAGGCAAGGTCTATTTTCAGAAATGCTTACGGAAATACTTTGGAAACTTTTTGCTTAATGAATGAGAATGTGACTCTATATGAAAACTGGATTCTACGGTGTGACAATATTTGTGTTTTTTAAATATAAGGGGAAAAAATGAAATATTTATGCCATTGCTATTAAAAAACACATGCCTATTTAACATAAAAAATAATTTACAGTGTAATTTCTGCATTTGAGTACACCTTTCATTTAATTTGATTTCACTTCATTTTGTTTGATTATAATTGCTTTGCTTGATTGATCCTCCTTGACCAATCACTTGTACATATTGAAAAGATTTTCTAAACATTTCCTTAAGAATTTTTTTGTTTGTTCTGTAACATCTATAGCAACAGTCCGGTATTACTTACCTTGGCTTTCTAAGGATACCAGAAAATTAACAACCATTGTGATTGAAATTGGATTTGTATTTTTGATCCAAAGATAAAATAACACAACCTAACAATACATAGCATAGTCTAACATAACATCTACTGGAACAGGATTTGTATTTAATTACACACACCAGCTAACTCAGATTGACCATGTGGAATGCTAAACTTTGGAAGTTTTTGGTGCCCAGAATTGTTTCAAGAATTGTGCAGCTACTGGCAAAGTTGCTGGAGTTCTCCATATCACCCTGACATATTCTACTCCCTAAGAGTGAGGAAATTATTGATAACCAGATTGTGATGCAATCCTTGTTGGTTGTATTGGAGATCGGGAAAAGAACAGATTAGAATTGTATAGGTGTAAGATAGCTTCAGAAGACTAGACTTGGCTTGTATTTGACACTAATACATAATCCGGGCAGAAATGAATAAAGCTGTTCTTTTCTAAGCTTCTAAATGGTCTAACTGTTGGAGTTGTAGGGTGGAATCATGATCCAAAGAAATTACATATGTGTAAGGTAGGCCTTTTTTAAAGCCTTTAGTATTTGTTAGTATGTGTAATGGAGGAATCTGGAAAGTTCACCTTTTTTAAGGATGACAGCAGACCGGTTATATTTCCTTGTACACTTAAAGGGATTGTGGACTTTTTCAGAACCAATTGAATCTCACTCTGAATAGCTTTTAACCCCTTGCCGGCCATGGACATAATAGTTACGTCCATGGCTGCGGCTTTCAGGCGCCACAGACGTAACCATTACGTCCGGTTACCGGCCCTTGGGGGAAGCGCAAGCACTCCCCTCGAGGGCCGCTCCCCCACCCCCCTGGGGCAGGGCTGGAAGGGGAATCGCTTCCCCTTCCACCCCCAGCCACCCCAGTGACATCTGATGATGTTAGCACGCAATCGCAAGCTGAGCTCATCAGAGGTCACGTCCCATTGCGCTGGAAGCATGCTTCCAGCACGATGCGGAAGAGAAATGCAAAAGCATTTTTCTTCCACTGAGGAGGAGGGGGCCAGCAGAGGCATAAAAGGAAAGGCCCACTAGACACCAGGGAATTTTGTGTTGTTGTTGCTGTTCAATGAGGGGAGTGGCCCCTTGGGCAAGGCCCGCTTCCCAGGGGGGCAAATAATTTTTAGGCTATTACTGCCCCTAGAGACAAGCTCTAATTTTTTTTCTTTTATGTGTGGGGAGTGACCCTTTAGGCAAGGGTTGCTCCCTGGGAGGCCAAATTGTTTTTAGGCCATTTCTGACCCAGGGGGTAGGGTGGGGGGGGGCAGAAACCACTGGACACAAGGGAGTTTTTTGTTTTATTATACTGACACATAAGGGGAGCGGCTCCTTGCGCAAGGGTCGCTCCCTGGGTAGCCAAATTATTTTTAGCCCATTTCTGCCAACCCTGGGGGTAGATCGGCCTAATATAATTAGACCGATCTGCCCCCAGGGGCTAGAAACCACTAGACACCAGGGATTTTTTTTTTATATACTTACGCATAAGGGGAGCAGACCCTTGGGCAAGATCCACTCCCTTGGGGAACAAAATATTTTCAGCCCATTACTGCCCCCACTGGGGCCTAATATAATTAGGGCGACCTGCCCCCAGGGGGGGGCAGAAAACCCCTAGACACCAGGGATATTTTTATTTTTTTATTTTGTTATTTATATGTGGGTAACAGCCCCTTAGGCAAGAGTTGCTCCCTGGGGGGCCAAATTATTTTTAGGCCATTTCTGCCCCCGCCCCTGGGGGCAGATCAGCTTAATTATATTAGGCCGATCTGCCTCTGGGGGGGCGGAAGCCACTAGACACCAGGGATTTTGTTTTAGTTTTTATACTAATGCTTAAGGGGGGCGGCTCCCGGGGGAGACAAAATATTTTTAGGCCTTTTCTACCCTCCCTGGAGGCAGATCGGCCTAATATAATTAGGCCGATCTGAAACCTCTAGACACCAGGGATATATATATTTTAATTTACTTTATGTTTTGGGGAGCTCCCCTAGTGGGCAAATTGTATTTAGGCCATTTCTGGCAGATCGGCCTATTTTTGTTAGGCCAATCTGCCCCAAGGGGGGGTGGCAGAAACCACTAGACACCAGGGATTGTTGTGTGTGTTTTGTTTGGGGGGGCAGCCCCTTGAGCAAGGGTCGCTCCCCATGGGGGCACATTACTGTTGGCCATATCTGCCCACCTTGGGGGCGGATCGACCTATTTTTTTCAAAATAAGAGGGTGGGGGTATGACCATACCTCCACCCCAAATAAATGGGGTCAAAGTCCTTCTGCCCACCAGTGGGCAGATGGGGCCATTATCCCCGATCCACACCCTGTGGGGGCAGAAAGTCATGGAGTAAAAAAAAAAAAATAGTGGGGTGCTGGCTACCAACCAGTATGGGCCTGGTTATGCCCCCACCCCATCTGAAGAGGGTAACAGTCTTTCAGCTCTCCCCCCGCACACTAAAACATCTTATCCCAAGGCAAGCAAGAGGACATTTTATTATTTTGGGTTTTGGTTTTACATTTGGGCCATGAGAGCTTAGTAACTCTCAAAATCGTCCCACTTGGAATGGTGAGAGTTGCACTATTTTGACTTTGGGACGCTGCCATGTAGAAAAATCCACAAGACCTAGACACATCTGAAAACTAAACTTCTGGTTGATTTTAGGGTAGTGTGCTTCACATGCACCCCACACCATTTTCTTACCCACAATGCCCTGCAAACCTCCAACTTTGCTGGAAATCACACATTTTTCCCACATTTTTGTGATGGAACCTTCTGGAATCTGCAGGAATCCTATACACCTGTCTCATCTATACTGATAAAAAGTTTGCTGCACTTGTCAGCCAAAAAATGTTTTTTTCCAAACTGCCCTTTTGGACCCGCTTTGGTTCCCCATCAATTTTGACATGGTTTTGGCTCTTCTCTGTCACAGGCACTTGGCCCACCTACAGAAGTGAAGTATCATTTTTATCGGGGGACTGAGGGGAACATTGGGTGGTAGAAAATTTGTCCCAGTGCAGTGATCCCACACAGAAATGTTGGAAAAAGTGATTTTTTTTAGCTAAATTTGAGGTTTGTTGAGGATTCTGGGTAAGAAAACATTGGGGGATCCACGCACGTCACACCTCCCTGGACTCCCTCGGGTGTCTAGTTTTCAGAAATCTCTGGGTGTGATAGGTTTCCCTAGATGGTTGCTGAGCCCAGGACCAAAAACGCAGGTGCCCTCACCCCTCTCCCCAGCAAAAACAGGTAGTTTTGTATTTGATAATTTTGATGTGTCCAGATAGTGTTTTGGGGCATTTCCTTTCGCGAGCACTAGGCCTAACCACACAAGTGAGGTACCATCTTTATTAGGAGACTTGGGGAAATGCTGAGTGGAAGGAAATTTGTGGCTCCTCTCAGATTCCAGAACTTTCTGTCACCGAAATGAGAGGAAAAAGTATTTATTGGGCCAAATTTTGAGGTTTGCAAAGGATTCTGTGTAACAGAACCTGGTGAGAGCCCCACAAATCACCCCATCTTGGATTCCCCTAGGTGTCTAGTTTTCAAAAATGTGCTGGTTTGCTAGGTTTCCCTAGGTGCCAGCTGAGCTAGAGGCCAAAATCCACCACTAGGCACTAGGCAAAAAACACCTCTGTTTTCTTTGGGAAAATGTGATGTGTCCACATTGTGTTTTGGGGCATTTCCTGTATCGGGTGCTAGGCCTACCCACACAAGTGAGGTAACACTTTTATTGGGAGACTTGGGGGAATGCTGGGTGGAAGGAAATTTGTGGCTCCTCTCAGATTCCAGAACTTTCTGTCACCGAAATGAGAGGAAAAAGTATTTGTTTGGCCAAATTTTGAGGTTTGCAAAGGATTCTGTGTAACAGAACCTGGTGAAAGCCCCACAAATCACCCCATCTTGGATTCCCCTAGGTGTCTAGTTTTCAAAAATGTGCTGGTTTGCTTGGTTTCCCTAGGTGCCAGCTGAGCTAGAGGCCAAAATCCACCACTAGGCACTAGGCAAAAAACACCTCTGTTTTCTTTGGGAAAATGTGATGTGTCCACATTGTGTTTTGGGGCATTTCCTGTATCGGGCGCTAGGCCTACCCACATAAGTGAGGTAACACTTTTATTGGGAGACTTGGGGGAATGCTGGGTGGAAGGAAATTTGTGGCTCCTCTCAGATTCCAGAACTTTCTGTCACCGAAATGAGAAGAAAAAGTGTCATTTTGGCAAAATTTTGAGGTTTGCAAAGGATTCTGTGTAACAGAACCTGATGAGAGCCCCACAAGTCACCCCATATTGGATTCCCCTAGGCATCTAGTTTTAAAAAATGCACAGGTTTCTAGGTTTCCATAGGTGCCGGCTGAGGTAGAGGCCAAAATCCACAGCTAAGCACTTTGCCAAAAACAGCTCTGTTTTCTTTGGGAAAATGTGATGTGTCCACGTTGTGTTTTGGAGCATTACCTGTCACGGGGCTAGGCCTACCCACTCAAGTGAGGTACCATTTATATCGGGAGACTTGGGGGAACGCTAGGTGGAAGGAAATTTGTGGCTCCTCTCAGATTCCAGAACTTTCTGTCACCGAAATGAGTGGTAAAAGTGTTTTTTTGGCCAAAGTTTGAGGTTTGCAAAGGATTCTGGGTAACAGAACCTTGTCAGAGCCCCACAAGTCACCTATCTTAGATTCCCCTACGTGTCTAGTTTTCAAAATATGCAGGTTTGGTAGGTTTCCCTAGGTGCCGGCTGAGCTAGAGGCCAAAATCTACAGTTAGGCACTTTGCAAAAAACATGTCAGATTTTATTTTAAAAATGTGATGTGTCCATGTTGAGTTTCCTGTTGTGAGCATTAGGCCTACCTATGCAAGTGAGGTACAGTTTGTATCAGGAGATTTGGGGGAACACAGAATAGCAAAACAAGTGTTATTGCCCCTTGTATTTTTTAAAATGCAAAGGTTTTCTTGATACCTATTTTTCACTTTTTATATTTCAGCAAATGAATTGCTGTATACCCGGAATAGAATGAAACCCCATTTCAAGGTGCAGCTTATGTATTGGCTCTGGGTACCTTGTGGTTCTTGATGAACCTACAAGCCCTATATATACCCGCAACCAGAAGAGTCCATCAGACATAACGGTATATTGCTTTAAAAAAATCTGACATCTCAGAAAAAGTTACAGAGTAAAATGTGGAGAAAAATGGCTGTTTTTTTCACCTCAATTTCAATATGTTTTTATTCAGCTGTTATTTTCTGTAGGAAACACGTGTAGGATCTACACAAACTACCCCTTGCCGAATTCAGACTTTTGTCTACTTTTCAGAAATGTTTAGCATTTTGGGATCCAGCATTGGTTTCACACCCATTTCTGTCACTAACTGGAAGGAGGCTGAAAGCGCAAAAAATAGTAAAAATGGGGTATGTCGCAGTAAAATGCCAAAATTGTGTTGAAAAATTGGGTTTTCTGATTCAAGTCTGCCTGCTCCTGAAAGCTAGAAGATGGTGATTTTAGCACTGCAAACCCTTTGTTGATGCAATTTTCAGGCAAAAACCACAAGCCTTCTTCTGCAGCCCTTTTTTCCCCTTTTTTTTTTTTAAAACAATGATTTTTTTCCTGTATTTTGGCTAATTTCTTGGTCTCCTTCAGAGGAACCAACAAAGTCTGCGTACCTTTAGAATCCTTAGGATGTTGGAAAAAAGGATGCAAATTTGGCATGGGTAGCTTATGTGGACAAAATGTTACGAGGGCCTAAGCGCGAACTGCCCCAAATAGCCAAAAAACGGGCTTGGGACCTGATGGGGAAACGGCCTGACAGCAAAGGAGTTAAGAACAGAAGCAAACTGATAGTTTTGGCTGTTCTATTGAAACTGTAACTATTTCCTGTAATTTTGTGTATGGGAATGTCAGATACCCTTCTTGTGAAGCATCCAGCCTTTTTGAAGGAGTGCACCTCTTAACTGCAAAACTGTTTCCATCTTGAAATTACGGTAAACCACAAACTGATTGAACTGTTTGAAGTTTATTACAGGGCACAACATTTTGTTTTTCTTTGGACTAAAAACAAATTGCTTAAGAAACCTGAAGGGCTGGGAACAGTTGGTTGAATATCTCCTTTGAGAAATAAATTATGAACTTCTTGAAACAATAGGAGGTTTATGTCTCGAGGGAAACGTAGTGGATGTGGTGTAAAGTGTTGAAATAATGAAGATACTATTCTATTTAATAACTATGACCTGATGATAGAAGCCATGGATCTTTGTTATGAATTTCCATGCATCCAGAAACTTTGGAAGTTGGCCACCCAAAAAACCTGGCGAGAATGTTCATTTACCAGTAACATCAGCTGCTCTCTGAACTCTGAAGACTCTGAAGCCTCTGCTCCTCTGATAGTAGAATTGAGGAAGGTATTCCCTAACTGAGCGGTAGAAAATGCATCTAGAGTTAAAAGTGCCAGTCAATCAATCAGTATATGTAAAGTGTGGCTAATCACTCAAGACTGTTTCCAGGCACTTGCAGGTCCTGGAGGCCCGTTCAAGCTGTCAGGTCTTGAATTCCGGAAGTGGTGATGGTCCAGGGTTGCGTACGTAGACTGCACAAAAAATAGGGGAAACTGCTTGTGAGTCCTGGAGATATCTGTAAGAAGAAGTAATGGATTCAGAATCATTTTTTATCAGACAGAAAGGCCCAAAGAGAGGGCAGAGAGGTGATAAAGCCCTCAGTCAGGGAATCCTGTGTAGTGCAAACCACATTGGGGGTGGCTTCCTACTTGGATATGGTCTCAGGATCCTAGCAGTGAATGTTGCTGTCACAGTTTGGACTTGGTTCTTATAAATGGGAATTATGTTTCCCGCCAGGTCAGTCTGGCTCCTCTAATATTGACATTTACCCACATGATGAGATTTCTACCAGACTTAGTTGCATTTTGTCTTTTTCTTGGCAAGTTTCATATTTCTTTTACACAACATTATTCATTGCCTCTTTTACACAAGCATAATTTCCACCGGCGTAGAGTGGCATTGCTGTACTTGTAACAACTTGACCGTCGTGATGTATTCTCAGCAGTGTGCTTGTTTCTAAAAGGTGATTTGATTGTTCAATTGTGTGTTTTTTAATGGGACTTTTTATCTCTTTTTAATTTACTTTATATTTGTATACCGTTGAAGTTTTTCATTCTGTGATACCTTTTGTGTTAATGGTATGTACGTTTGTATCTATTATGCTTTTAGGTGATTCAATAAAGATTATATTGATCGATTGAGTCACCAAACAATACACTTTAGCCTGTGAAACAGTCATAAAATTGCCCCTAGTTTCCGATCACTTTTCAACAAAAGACAGTTACGTCTCGCATGACATATTTCAGCATTGGTCTTTCCTGATAAACAAATTGACCTTTGGGTCCAATAGGAACATTCTTCGGGATCCACTATTTTTTAGCATGTCTTCTTCAGCAATATACAAAATTTCATAAAATGAGCAATCATGTCAAATAGTTAATCTTGATACACATACAAGGCTCTATCTATTATTTTTTCAGGCTCCAAATTTGCCAATCAATAACAGCATAATAAGGTTGATGGATGGATGCAATTAGAGAGAGAGAGTTAGAGAGAGACGGGGCATGAGGAAATTTTGCCAGAACGCCAAATCCTCCCTGCAATAGTATTCATGCTCCTCTACCAGGAGCACAAAAGACTGTGGCGACGACCACGAGTACTGCACCTAAAACACACGGAAGGGGGAGTCTCTGAAGTCTCTCCAGTGGGTGGGTTGCCCACTGCTTTCTCCTGGGGGGTGCAAAGCCACAGTCTCTCAAGTGAATAACAGTCTCCACTGGTTCTGGAGGGGGCTTGTTCCCAGAGTGCTTCTTCCTGCCAAGGACTGAGGTAGTGGATGTCTTTCTCCACTGGTTCTGGAGGGGGCTTTGTGCCCAGAGTGCATCATCCTGCCAAGGACTGAGGTAGTGGATGTCTTTCTCCACTGGTTCTGGAGGGGGCTTTGTGCCCATAGTGCTTCATCCTTCCAAGGACTGAGGTAGTGGATGTGATACTCCACTGGTTCTGGAGGTGGCTTGGTGCCAAGAGTGCTTCATCCTGCCAAGGACTGAGGTAGTGGATGTGACACTCCACTGACGGTGGTGCAACATGCAAGCTGCCCAGGCTCCTGGAACTGACCACCAGCCTCAGATGACTGACCACTGGGGATGGCAGCCATGTCTGCGGTGGTGCCACTGGCTCAGGATGTCGCGGGGACGCTGGCGGTGCTGGCGGCAGTGTCAGTCGCGGCGGTGCTTGTGGCTGCCTCAGTGCCATCGGTGCTGGCGGGGGTGTCAGTAGCGGCGGTGCTTGCGGCGGACTCTGTGGCATCGGTGCTGGCGGCGGGCTCTGTGGCATCGGTGCTGGTGGCGGCCTCTGTGGAATCTGTGCTGGAGGCAGCCTCTGTGGAATCGGTGCTGGCGGCAGTCTTTGTGGCGGTGGTGCTGGTGGCGGTCTTTGTGGAGGCTGTGCTGGTTGCGGGCTCAGTGACTGCGGTGCTGGGCTCAGTGACTGCGGTGCTGGTGGCGGGCTCAGTGTCTGCGGTGCTGGCGGCGGTCCCTGTGGCGGCGGTGCAGGTGACGGTGCTGGTGGCAGTCTTGTCCGCCATTCAGGTTGGCTTCGACGTGGACCTGCTCTTGACTTTCTGGCCCTTCCCCACCTTGGATGGTGGCGCAGCTGTCATGCCACTTTCCACTTTTGTTTTGCCTGAGCCCTTGGTGGCAGGTGTTTTTTCGCCTTCTCCCTCCAGGATGTCGGCAACTTTCTGACTTTTGGAGGTGGCGGAATGGCCTTAGCCTCGCTCCATGGGACACTGGCAGCCCTGTTGCTTTGTGCACTCCAAAATCCCACTATTGCTGGCACCACTGTGCCTGGTGATGTGGTGGCTGAGGTGCTGGGTTGGGACCTGGAAAGGCGGGCCCTAGGGGACGGACGGAGGGGGAGGTGTAGGGAAGAGGTCAACATTTGATAGGAAAAGCTTTTTAGACACACTGGGACGGGTAGATGGAGGGGGTTTGGGAGTGGAGGAAGAGGTAGTGGATGTAGGTGTACGTTTGCTGACTTTGGGTGAAGGTGCATGGGCTGCAGGCTGTTGTGAGGTGGATGGCTGTTGGGTGGGTGTGTGGATGCATTTGGGTACTTTGGGAGGAGGGCTCACAGACACACTGGTAGAGGACACTGGGGATGTGTGAATGGTAGTGGAGGTGGTGAGTGCACGTGAGCGGTGTGTGGTTATGGGTGTGCTAGTGATGGAGGTAGTGGCTGAAGATGAAGTGCATGCAGGTTTCAGTGAAGACGAGACAGGGAGGGAGGAGGGAGACGTGGCGGAGGGGGACACAGGGGAGGCAGTGGATGTTGGTATGTCTGCATGGGTATGATGCTTGTGTGAGTGCCAGTGGGATGTGTGGTGCTTTCGTTTGCCTGAGCCATCCTTGTGTGTTGATGTGTGTGCATGCTGGTCTGATGGTGTGCTTGGGATAGGCTGAGGTACAGGGGATTGGGTCTGGGTGGAGGAAGTTGGAGGGGGAGGCTGGACACAGGGACAATTGCTGCCATCAGTGCTGAGGCCAGAGCCTGAAATGCTCACTGTTGGGCTGCATGGCCAGAATGAATGCCCTCCAGGTATGCATTTGTTTGTTGCAAATGCCTCTCTACACCCTGGATGGCATTCAGAATGGTAGACGGCCCAACAATGAGGGATCTCAGGAGGTCAGTAGCCTCCTCACTGAGGGCCGCAGGGCTGACTGGGGCAGGGCCCGAGGTACCTGGGGCAAGGAGATGCCCACCCTCCTGGGTGAGCGGCCACGGGACACACGCTGAGGGGCTGCTGGGAGGGCGGTGCTGGTAGGGGAGGTGGCAGCTGTACCTGTTGGTGCGGGGGGCACAGAGGGGCCCGCCACTGCAAGGGTGCTCCCATCAGAGGAGGAGTCGCTGTCGCTGGTCTCCGCTCCTGTCCCTGCTGTGGAGCTGCCTTCGTCCTCCGTCCCACTGGTGGCTTCAGACTCCGTTGTCCAGGGCCATGTGGGATGCAGCTCCCTCCTGCTCCGGTGGCACTGCTCCTCCGCCTTATGATGATAATGCACACAAGAACAGGGAGACCACAAAAGTGGGGGGTGGAAGACAGAAGACAGATATGTTCAGTGCATGCAATACCACTACCGTTGGCGGGCACTACAGACACAGCAGCCCTCTGCACTACGCCATGCACTTAGAGTTCCCTAATTAATCCCAGGGACATTGGGTACAAGGCCTATGCCCGATTGCTGCACACATGGAAGTCACAGGAGCCTGACTAGGTGTAGATGGCTCTTACCACTGTTGGGGTGCCACATTGCCTGCCTCACAAAGGGACCTTGCCTAAAAAACTCGCCCCACCCAGACACCTCGTAATACGTGCATGGATGTGAATGTACTCACCCCCTTGTGGCTGCTGTGATGCCCTCAAGTGCCCATCCAACTGCGGATACATCACCGCCAGGATCCAGAACATCAGTTGGGTCATGGTGCGATGGGCACCCCTCCCACCTTGGGAGGCCATCCCCAGCTGGGCCTCCGCCGTCTTCTTGCTCCAGCGGCGAATGTCCTCCCATCTTTTCCAGCAGTGGGTGCTCCATCTGTGGTGGACCCCCAGGGTCCGGACTTCCTTGGCGATGGAACGCCAAATATCCTTCTTCTGGTGGGCGCTGGCCTAGAGGTATAGTACAGGGGAAAAGGATAATCCTTAACCGTCCGGACCGTCACAGTCATTGACCCACGTTCCCACCCTTGCCCTGACGCACATACAGTCACTGCCTGCTCATGCAGGCCTCAGTCCCCCCCAGTATCTTCCATCCACACCACTCCAAAAAGGTATTGCCCATACAGCCTGCTCACAGTGTACTCACCTGTTTGTCTGGAGGACCTTAGAGTAGCAGGTACTGGGGGAGTACCCCATCCACTAACTTCTCCAACTCCTCCGAAGTGATGAAGCGAAGGCAGGGGCCCTTTCCCCAGACACATGAGTCATCGTCGCTTCCATACTGAGGTCACAGCAGCACTTGCAGTGTAGGTCCTCTCCTATCGAAGGTCAGGTATCAAGTGAGTGAACAGGGAGAAAATGGTGGTCATGTCCACGGGGGTGCGTACCGCCACCGCCGGCGTACATTGTCATTGTCGTTGGCTCCTGGAACCCATAGGGTCCAATGTTAACCAATGCAGGATTGCGCTGTGGTCTTTGACCGCCTACTGCAACGGTGTACAACGCCAGCGCAGTTACCTCATATGCCCCTGTCCCACATTACAGGTCAGGCAGCCGCCATTTCAGTGGGCCACATGGCACTAATTTTAAATGCGTCTCTGCTATCTAGGCCTTGCATACACACAGTGACAGGCACATTGCGGATTGACAAATGTGTGCAATAAATTCTTTTTTAATACCAAAGTGTTGGCTGACTCTGTGCTCGCTGTTCTCGTCCATAGGGCATGTCTGCTGGGGCAGGTGAGGAGATGGCGGCATCCTCCGGTGTACAGACCACTGGTGGGCCTGTCGACAATGGAAGACAGACACATTGTTATCACTTACAGACTTGATCGTGGCACAATCCATGTACTGTGTGCCCAGTTGGAGCCAGACCTGATTTCAGCTATCCCACAGGAATCCCCCCTCTAGTGCAGGTCCTGTCAGTACTCCATTTCCTGGCAAGTGGGTCTTTTCAAACAACAGTGGCCATTGCATCAGGGATGTCCCAGCATATGCCCTGGGACATATCCCCAACATCATAGGTGCCATTGATGGGACACATGTGGCATTGGTAAACCCGCAGGAGTGAACAGGTGTACAGAAACAGGAAAAGCTACCATTCGATGAATGTGCAGATGGTGTGTTGGCTGACCAGTACAGCTCCCATGTGAATGCCAAGTTTCCAGGCTCAGTGCATGACGCTTACATTTTGAGGAATAGCAGCATCCCTTATGTGATGGGGCAACTCCAGAGGCACTCTGTGTGGCTAATAGGTGAGGACAAGGACCCTATACCATGTGAATGATTGTCTGGGTCTGTGGTTGTCGCTAAGGGTTACTGTGTGTCTAACAGTTGTCCCTCGACATTTGCAGGTGACTCTAGGTACCCAAACCTGTCATGGCTACTGACCCCACAGAGGAATCCCATGACAAGGGCAGAGGAACGCTACAATGAGGCACATGGGCGAACTAGGGGTATTATAGAAAGAACCTTCGGCCTCCTGAAGGCCAGGTTCCAGTGCCTCCATATGACAGGTGGTTCTCTCTACTACTAACCAAAGAAGGTGTGCCAGATCATCGTGGCCTGTTGTATGCTGCACAAACTGGCTTTGCGACGACAGGTGCCTTTTCTGCAGGAGTATGGTCCAGAAGGAGGTCTTGTGGCAGCTGTGAAGCCTGTGGAGAGTGAAGAAGAGGAAGCAGAAGAAGAGGATATTGACAATAGAAACAACGTTATCCAGCAATACTTCCAGTGAGGCACAGATAAGAAGACATCACTGCCTCCTACATCTCATACAATTGTTAGACCTATCATATGTCTGTCACTTTCACCCAATGTATGGACCCTGACTTGTCACTTTGCATTTCCATTTCACCGTTGTGGATCCCACTTTGTGACCTCTGCTATGTTACCTCATGGACTAGAGCTGTGTGACATAAGTATGTTGACAATACAATGGACATTGCTATTTTCCTTATTTATAGCAAATACACATTTGTGAAAGCACAGATTAGTGGAGGGGGTTGTAAAATGTTCAGGGGTGATGGTGGAGGAATGTCCATGGCAGAGTCCAGTTATTTGTCTCACAGGTGCATTGTCCAAAGGGGCATAGGAAGTGGAGCTAGGGCAGTTTAAGGATTGACAGGGTGACAAATTGGGACAGAAGGATGACATTCAGGGTGGTCTCATTTCTTGGCGGGGGTCTTGGCATTGTTCTCTGTCTTTGTCCTGGATCTCAGGAACCGTTTGCGGGGTGGTTCTCCATCTGCAGGGGATGGAGTGCTGGTGTGGTGGTCCTGTGGTGGTGCCTCCTGTCCACTAGCGCCGGTGGAGGTGGTGGGCTGTTCATCATCAAGGCTAGTGTCAGGGACCCCTAGTTGTGCCACAGTGTCCTTCCTGGTGTTCACAAGGTCCTTCAGCACCACTACAATGGTGACCACGGTGGTGTTGATGGACTTGAGTTCCTCCCTGATCCCCAAATATTGTTCCTTCTGCAGCTGCTGGGTCTTCTGAAACTTGGCCAGTACCGTTGCCATCGTCTCCTGGGAATTATGGTACGGCTCATGATGTTGGAGAGGGCCTCGTGGAGAGTGGGTTCCCTGGGCCTGTCCTCCCCCTGTCGCACAGCAGTCCTCCCAGTTCCCCGGTTTTCCTGTTCCTCTGTCCCCTGAACCGTGTGCCCACTGCCCCCAGGTCCCTGATGTTCTTGGGTTGGTGGGTTTGCCTGGGTTCCCTGTAGTGGTGGACACACTGCTGCTTGACGTGTCCTGGGGACAAAGGTATGGCCCGCTGGGTGGGTGCTGTGCTGGTGTTTCCTGAGAGGGGAGGCTCTGTGGTGGCATGTGCCAGTGTGTGGGGAACTGACTGTTCCGAGGTCCCAGATGGGCCGGGCTGGACATCTAGATCCAGTTGTACAGAGCTGCTGTCATCACTGTGGGCCTCTTCTGTGGGGGGTGTGGACATGTCTGGAACCTCCTGTCTGGTGACGTTGGGTAGGGGTCCTGCAGGGGTGTAAAGGCATGATTATTGCATATGTGTGTGCCATCATGTGCAATGGGTGAGTGACCCTGTACCCCAGTGCTTACATTCTTGTCTAGGACCTTGTGTGATATTTGGTTTGGGGATCTGTGTGGGTATCTGTAGTGGACATGCTTTGGTGATGGGTGTCCATGCTTTGGTGTTGCATGCAGAGTTTGGTATTGGGATGTGTGGGTTATGATAGTAGGACATATGTGAGGTGCTGGAGTGATGGGGGTGAGGGTGAAGGTGGGGTATGTGATAGCATACAGGTAGGGTGGGGGATGTAATAGTTAAGATTTGACATACCAGAGTCCATTCCTCCTGCTACTCCTGCGAGGCCCTCAGGATGCAGTATAGCCAAGACCTGCTCCTCCCATGTTGTTAGTTGTTGGGGAGGAGGTGTGGGTCCGCCGCCAGTCCTCTGAACTGCAATCTGGTGTATTGAGACCACGGAACCCACCTCTTCCTGATGTCATCCCGTGTTCTTGGGTACTGTCCCACTGCGTTGACCCTGTCTACGATTCTGCGCCATAGCTCCATCTTCCTAGCTACGGGGGTGTGCTGCACCTGTGATCCAAATAGCTGTCGCTCTACCTGGACAATTTCCTCCACTGTGACCCTGAGCTCCTCCTCAGAGAACCTGGGGTGTCTTTGCGGTGCCATAGTGTGGTGTGGGTGATGTGTGAGGTGGTGTGTGTTGTGATATGTGAGGGGATGTGTTTGTGTGTGTTGTGTGAGATGTGTGGATGTTGTGTGAATGATGGTGTTGTGTGCCTGTGGATGCTAGTTTGTTGATGGTGGCGTCTCTCTCTGTGCTTCGTTCTCAATTTTTGTCGTAGGGGTTTGTGGGTGATGTGGGTGTGTGTTTTATATTGTTCTGGGTGTGTGGGAGTGGTGTGTGTATGTGTATCAGGTGTGTGTATTTCGAATTGTCCAATGTGGTTGTGTTTTGTAAATGTGTGTGTATTTTGAGTGCGGCGGTGTGTACCGCCAATGATATACTGCGGTTGAAAGACCGCCCCATGGATTCGTGGGTCGTGATAGTGTGGGCGTATTCCTGTTGGCATGACGGTGGAGGTTTTGTTATCGCCAGTTTATCACTGACCTTTGGTGTGTCTGGATCTTGGTGGATTCCGGCCTGTGGGACGTAATAGCTGTAGTGGATTTCTGCCGCAGCAGCGGTGTGTTGGCGGTCTTCTGCACGGTGGTAAGCAGGATTTACCGCCAATGTTGTAATGAGGACCTATTTCTGTAATATAACTTAGAACTTAACTCTAGACTTCAGAGGCTAAAACTTCTTTGTTCACAGTTTTAGAGAGCATATATTTAACGAAAAAAGGTATTTGTATTGTATAGGTCAAGATTTCCCACCCCATTATTGGTAGATGCCCCAAACCAGACCAAGACTTCTACACTCGCAGCCACTTACAGTGAATTATGATGAGGATATCCCCGGAGCTGTCAGCAAAGCACACCAGGATATGGTGCTGTGGACAATCCCATCCTCTATTCAGGAAGTGGCTTGCATGTCAGGTGATATTTGGTAAATGTGGTGATCTCTCCTGTCATTCAGCTGCTGGCTAAAAAGACAATCTGGTTCTTCAGAACAGCAACCTTTTATACTCTGTGGGTACATCTCTGGGATAAACATGTGCCAAGGGACAGCATTTCCTCTCTGACATAAACTGAGGTGCACTGGGATTTGTAGTCGAACCACTAAATCACTTCTATTAGTCTCAAAATATTTTAGTAACCTAAATATTTTTCATTTTACAGCCTATGGGTTGTGTACTAAAGAAATAGAAAGTTTGATGACAAAGCCAGCACAAGAAGTAATTGAAAATGTGCTACAAAAGTGTTTGCTTATTTGGAATTAGTATATATCCTCCTCTCTCATTTTCTTCTCTCTTTGATCTCATCTAAATCGTCCCCTGTCCTTATCCTCCCTGTGTGTAAATATTGAAATTTTAAGTTATATGAGAGTACAAAAATATTCAAATAAAAAAAGTAAGGAAGCTATCAGCATAAAAGTGCCATTTGCTTGGAACTCTCCTAGAAAGTCCTGTGCAGCTCAAACAAGCAAGAAAAAAAGTAGAAGAAAGGAAAGAGAATGGGAAAGGAGCACTTTTTTCCCTGGAAGAAAATTTGCAGTCATCTCTAAATCAGGACTGTACTGTCTCCGTTGTCCCTCCCGGTTACCAAATTTTTAAATGTTCTAACAGCATAGGTAACTCAACCACAATATACTCTATCACAAAATACCCTATTAACAATTTAAGTTTTACTAAGGTAAGCTGTTAGTAATAATGTATGGTAAAAGATTTTTTTTTATTGCAGAATAAGTAAAAGAAAGTCCATAAGAATTAAATGTGCATGCATAGGCAACCAACGTACTTCTGGGATTAACGGAGCAAGCAGTAGAGCAACCAAAAATGCAATTTCAGAGGATGGGCAACTATCTAACATGCCCCTCCCTCCATCCAAAAAGGAAACACAAGCTCATTTAAACCTGCTAACTCCTGAATTGAAAATTCCAAAACTTGTTGTGTAGAGCAGGCTTTCTGATCATGCTGGTTCAGCAGTAAGCCCCAATTGTGGGTTAACTAAGGTAGAGCCAATACCAAATCTCTTCAGAATTCTTGCAATTTTGGATTGTTTCACAAATGGAAATGATCCTCTAAATAGACAAAAAATCCTAAAGTGACTGCATAATTACCCACAACTGATTTCCCTCTCTTCCTCTGAAATAATTTGGTTTCCTTTACAAACAATCAAGATCTCTTCATATTGCATGTAGAATTTTTGTCAAATGTGATTCTCTCAATAGTGCTACAGGAAGTGAAAAACTTCACATAAGTGGTTTGGATGCTGTGGGAACACAAAATAGGTCTCCTAATCCTCCGAACCTAAGACAGGTATCTGCCAGGGAGTTTAATCCTCACCCACCTCTCTTACCTGAATAACCACATGCGTGATAGTGGTTCTGCGAACACACTAACAGTACATATCGATCAAAGAGGAAGACAAATATGGAACCAGAGCTTGATCAAAGTGGATAACACAAAAGCTGCAGTCTCTTGGTCTTGGCTTTTGAGGAATTTAAATTAAAACAAATTGAACAGTATTTCCAAATTCCTTCTTTAGTTATAATTTGGAGATTGTCACCGGGAATTTGGCCTGCTTGGAAATATATACGTTGAATAGACTGCTGTGATTTAGCTCAGCAATCATTTGTTTCCAAGAGTCTTGGTCCACATCAAATTTGAGTGGGATAATTATGTTGTCAACGTTCCAGCTTTAAGGTTAGGAAATGCCAAACTGAAGGTGACCTTTATATCCTTCTGCCAGTTGAGATATAGTGGGATTGTGAAATAATACAGACATGCAGTGCATCAAAATTACATTTTTAACTCCCTCCCTGGTGTCGGCACAAGATGGCACAAAATCAGTTAAATATGGAATATTTAAAACACAAAGGTTTTATCAAATGATTCCTGGCTTCTGTTCGATATATTGAATCCCACCCTTACAAATTCATACGTTCCAGTCTTATCCAATTTTCACAAGTTTTTTTAAATCGTTTTTTCTTCTGTACTATTAGCAAGTTTTGTATTGAGACTAGGGCTAGGCGGAGTTAGCAGAACTCTGCGCTGTGACCAAAAAACTCCGCCCTGCAATGCGGAGTTCCGCAAGCCCCGGAATGTGTTAGATCACACTGTTCACGCTGAGTTTTAGCACCGTGTGTTTCTCCCACTCTGAAGAATCAGCGCAAATTGCACCACACACAGTGCAAGCTGCTTCTTTTCTGCCTCTCGGAGAGATTTTCTACTCGAGCAGCACAATCCTCACCGTGAACAGAGGGTTTCTCAATGCGAGCAATAGCAACAATTTGCAAACGTCCGCGTTGAGCAATCTTACTGGAAGGTGGTCTGAATAAGATTTTCCTTGCTTGCCAACTTAACGTTCATGAGCGCGAAAGAGGGAAAAAACTTTGTTACGCTGAGTTTTTTGGAACCACACACTCCAAACGGAGCACAGAGTAGGAAAAACTCTGCAAGCAAGGCAGAATTCACCGCCCACCCCTAATCAAGACTGTCAGGCCATTTTTCTGTCATTCTCTTTTATTTGTATTATGTATAGTTGTACATATTGTTGCTTTCTGACGAGATCTATATCAATAAAATTTTAGTTTGATTTTGAATTTGTCCTACAAAATAATTGTAGCTAGAATACCGACAACCACAATATCCACATGGTAAGTACATATGCATAAGTATATCATTTTAAGGCTTAACTCCTTCAAAATAGGTTAAATTGGCAAGGTATTGATGTACGGAATGAGGAAAAGTAAACCTATAATTATCTATGTGTACTTACCTTCACAATACAATTGTAGTTGACATTCTGGCTATAATATTTTTATTGGAAGATATTAAAAACACACTATTCTGACAAAATTCCACTTTATGATTTGCTCCCCTGATTCGCACATAGGTGAAGTAGGTGACTGACTATGCCTAGCCATGCAGACCTATTGTTGACATGAACCTGAAAAGTACAAGGATTTGATATAGTTGGAGTGATCCTTTGTGTCACTAATGGAGTCAGTGACTGGCAGCGACCTAAAAACTCTGCTGTTCCAGAGTCAGCAACATACTGTGTAATTAAGTGGATCCACCCCTTCATTGTTCATGTGAAATATTGAAATACTGGCCTAACTTCAGACTGAGTGGCCTTCAGCTCACTGGCTGCCTAGGGAACAATGCCTTATCTGATATGACAGGCGCCTAAAGCCTCCCGGTTTCCAAGTGGCAATTACGTTTTTGTAAAAATAATTGAATCCCATTGGAACAAGCCTTGACTAGGCTTTCGTACACCTGTTACGCTAGGGCCCTTTGTCTCCATGCCACTGAGAGGTGCTCCTGGTATGTGGGATTCAGAGGAGGTCGTCCTCCAAGCCAGCAGACTCCCCCCCCAGACCTGTTGGATTGTGAGATGTACCCACATGAGTGACTTCACCCCAGACCCTGCAAGTCTTCAAGAAGGGGCTCTATGCCTGCCCTGTGGAGCTATTTAGTGGAAAGCCTTGGGGCTGAAAAGTGGTGCTGTGAAAAGTACATGGGCTGAAATTGGTACTGACAAAATAAATTGCCACTGGGAACAAAGGGCCAGATGTATGAAAAAGTTTTGCACTCGCAAACGGTGCGAATCAGTAAATTCGGCCGTTTGCGAGTGCAAAACAGTGGTCTGCAGTGCATGAAAGGCGATTTCTTGCGTTGGAAATTGCGATTTTTCGCAGAATGGCATTTTGCACATGCAAAATACCATGGACTGCAACCAGGTGGTAGCCTGGTGCAAAATTT
This sequence comes from Pleurodeles waltl, assembly GCF_031143425.1. Classification (NCBI taxonomy): domain Eukaryota; kingdom Metazoa; phylum Chordata; class Amphibia; order Caudata; family Salamandridae; genus Pleurodeles; species Pleurodeles waltl. The sequence goes on along the minus strand of NC_090445.1, from coordinate 293,471,465 downwards.
TAAAATGCATTTTTAAATTGACATGTAAAGCACACATGCCCTTAGGGCATGTGTGTACTTTACATGTCCCCCAAAACATTTTTGGGGTGCAGCAGAGGAGGCCATAGGACCCCAGCACCCTGGAAATTTGCATTTCCGAAACTGCGATTTCTGGTTCAGACAGGCCCATAGCTGCGAATGGGGCCGGTATCGCAATTTGCGATTCGGTAATAGCATTAGCGATTTTTAAGAAATCGCTATTACCGAATCGCAAATGTGATACATGGCACTTTGCGAGTCGGAAATAGCAATTTCTTAAAAATTGCCATTTCCGAATCGCAAAGGGACGTGATGATACATCTGGCCCAAAGTGATGACGAAACACATGTTAACTACAAAATTGTGTCTGTAAACCAATTATATTAGGACAGATGCATTTTGAAGATTCAGCAGAGACACAATGACTTTTGGATTGAGCTGTATGAGTGTAGGAGTTAACAACAATGATGACTGACTGAGAGGCATGCAAGATCCCACAAACCAATCAGGCAGCAGGTAAAAATTAAGGAATCTCTGTTTTAAACTGTGAAGCACATTGGAAACATTTCACCAGGAGCTTTGGCTATTGCTTTGGTGCAATATTTGGAAAAATGCAGTATGTACTTTGGATTTATGATATATATGATGGCTAATGCAGTAACTAGAACCTGAACTATATATAATGATTTCCAAAACACTAAAATTAAAAGAAAGTTAAGGTACACTAATATGTTTGTAGTAACTGTAGGAAAGTACCCCCTTTTTGGCATGTTACCCCAATTTCTGCCTAATGTCAGTGTGTTTGACTGTGTCACTTGGATCGTGCTAACCAGGACCTCAGTGCTTATGCTCTTTCTCCTTTCAATTTTGTCACTGCATACTGGTAACCCAGTATTTGATCCCAAATTGCTATACCGCTCACCCCTCATATGTCCCTAGTATATGGTACTTAGATACCCAGGGCATTCAGCTTCCAAGGGATCCCTGTGGGCTGCAGCTTTACTTTTGTCACCCATAGGGAGCCCATGCAAAGTCTTCTACAGGACTGCCATTGCAGCCTGTGTGAAATGGTGCATGCACCATTTTACAACCAATTACACTACACCAGGTCACTTATAAGGCGTCCATATATTAGGCCTTTTAACCCTGAAGGCTGGGTGCAAAGTACCTGTGTGTGAGGGCACCCCTGCACTAGCAGAGGTGCCCCCATGTCATCCAGAACCATTTTCCCAGACTTCGTGAGTGTGGGACGCCATTTTATGCGTGCACCGGACATAGGTCAATACCTATGTCCAGCTTCACAATGGTAACTCCCGACTATGGCCATGTAACGTGTCTAAAATTTTGGAATTATACCCCAATGCTGATTCTAACATTGGTTGTATAATCCCATGCACTCTGGGGACTCCACAGTGGACCCTCAGTACTGCCATACCAGCCTTCTGAGGTTTTCTAGGCAGCCTCAGCTGCTGCCACCTCACAGACAGGTTTCTGCCCTCCTCCTTGTCAAGCAGCGCAAGCCAGGAAGGCAGAACAAAGCATTTCCTTTTGGGATAGGGGTGTCATACCATCTCTATTTGGAAATAGGTGTTACAGGAATGGGAGGGGTAGCCTCACAGAGCCTCTGTAAATGCTTTGAAGGACACAGATGGTGCCCTCCTTGCATAATCCAGTCTGCACCGGTTCAGGGACCCCGAGTCCCTGCTCTGGCGCAAAACTGGACAAAGGAAAGGGGATGTGACCACTCCCCTGTTAATCACCACCCCAGGGGTGGTTCCCAGAGCTCCTCCAGAGTGTTCCTGGGTTTTCCCATCTTGGATTCCAAGGTGGTGGGGTACTCTGGGAGCATCTGAGTGGCTAGTGCCAGCATGTGACGTCAGAGCCCTCCCCTGATAGGTGCTTACCTGTTTAGCTGACCAGTCCCTCTTTCAGTGCTATTTAGGGTCTCTCTCCTGGGTGGTTCTTCAGATTTGGATTGCAAGACTCCAGCAGGAGTCCATTGCATCCTTTACTTTACCTTCTACCGACAGAACTGCATCAGGACCCTCCAGGAACTCTACAAACTTTACCAAAGAAGCAAAAATGACTTCTGCAACATTGTATCTTCAGCTCCTGCCAGCAACTGCAACTGTTTCCAGATCGTTCATCCACTGAGGACTGCCTGTCTTCAGCCTGCACCAGCAGAATTAAGGAATCTCCCTTGAAGTAAAGGAGTTACTTCCCTGCTTCAGCAGGCACCCCTCTGCAGTGGCGACCAGTAGCGTGGGCCCCCTCTCCCAACGAAGTACCTGGATCCAGCAACACGGGTGGTGGGCTGAAGTAGTCCCTACGGTCCTAAGGTCCAGCTGTCCAACTTTGGTGGAGGTAAGAGCTTGCATCCCCACGCAAGACAGTACCGCCGTGCAATGCGTTTTTTTTGCAGGGCTTGTGTTCTTCATGCACAGCACAGTTCCATCCCCACCCCACTATTCCTGTGATGCACAGCTTCCTGAGTATTTCTCCGGCGGGGTGAGATCCCTTTGTGTAGTGCTGCTCGGCCTCCATTTGCACCTTCTTCGTCCCTGTGCTGTGGGACTCCTGTGTGCGCTGCCTGGTCTTCTGAGGGCTCTCTAAGTTGCTGGGAGCCCCCACTGTCTCTCCCTCCTGGTCCCTAGCATCGCCATTTTCTGCTAACTGCAAATGTTGCATTTGCCAAGGCTTGTTGGCAGAATCCAGCAACAAAAACCAGACTGCAATCATCCATCCGGCGTGGGACATCATCTGCACCAACCAAGAACACGCATCCCTCTTCTTGAGTGCAGTACTGATTGTTCTTCTTCATCAGTGGTTCTTTTTTTGAGCCTTCATCCAGGTTAGCAGGGGCTCCTGTTCTCCCTGGATTTTCAATGCTTCTTGGACTTGGTCCCCTTCTTCCACAGGTCTTCAGGTCCAGGAATCCATCATTGGAGTCTTGCAGTCTCTTCTGATTCTTGCAAAATCTTCTATCATGTGTTCCTGTGTGTACCGGGAAACTTACTGTGATTTACTTCTGCGTTCCTGGGCTCTTGGGTGAAGTACTAGAGATTTTCATTCTCAGGGTAATATAACAAAGAACTTGGCAAAGAAGCTGAAATATGAAAAGACATCTTTATTAAACTCAAATGAGTGAGACTACGTCTCCCAGAAGCTGACCTATAGCAACTGAAAGAGGCAGTCTCCCGAAATGGTCTTAGCTCAGACCTTTTATATAATTTATTATGCCCTAGGCATGCAAGGGGCTGTACCAGTCACATTTCTAAACAAATGAGAAAAGCTAGAGAGGCAACATGTGAGTAGCCTTTGGGGTTTTAACAGGATTACAGTTGACCATTCACATATTTTCACTACAAAGAAATGGCAGGTTTATGATGGCAAGCCCATATTCCAGTTTGTCCAGCCCTCAATCAATTACCCGGCAAGGCTTAGTACTTTCATCAGATATCGACGGACCCCCAATAAAAACGGGCACCTCCTCCTTGTAAAGCAAGTCATAAAGAAAGAAACAGGGACAGGTGTGTGTAAGATTAGGCATGGTTTGTGTGTGATGAAAGGTTTATGATGTGTTGTGCCTTGATACTAATCTCATTCGGCCACTGGGAAAGAAACTGGCCGAACAGGTTTGGCTTCAGGCAGTGGAGTCAACTTGCCCAGGTCACAGAGGAGTCAGCAAAGGTGTACGTGTCCTTCAGACTCGTTTTCAGCATTAGACATTGGCCTATGTGAGGGCAATCACAAAATGGATGTCGTTTAAATGGAACACGAGGGTTCAAGACGGAAACTCTGATATTCGGGTGATTTCGTTACCCGAATATGAATACAATGCTTGTGCATACTATTCTAATCATTCTCGGTCTGCTGATACCAAAATCGTTGTGATACGACGATGTTTATAACACGGGTCCAGAATTTTCAGTACCACAGACCCTCCTTTTGCCCTTACATAGGCAATAACCTATACTCACGCTAATCTGAGTCCAGGTCTATATTCATAAAGCCATGGAGATGTTGCTGGAGCAAAATTCTAGTACTTGGTAACTCTCTCTGGACAGGTCTCCTCGAACATGAAGTAGCACAAAAGGCCACATATGGCAGGACAAAATAAGGAATACCTCTATCTGCAGTAGGTGGCATAAGATCACACACCCAACAATTAGTGATGTTCACTACTAACTAGTGTTGATGCAGAAGCTGTACAAAAGAATTGCTTACGAATTCTGATCTTCTAACCTGCTCATATTCAGGAAAAGGGTGAAAAGAGTGCAAAGAAACAATAGTAGGAAAAGACATAGGTTGGGAAGTGGGTGCAGAAGTCAATTGAGTAGAGAAAAACAATCCCACCCATAAATGACAACGTCATGTTTAAAAGACACTAGAAAACACGTTATTAAGAACATATAGACAACGGGAGAAAGTAGTGACCACTATTACAAATAAAATAATAATTTTTCACAACCCTAACCAAAAAGCAAATCCTAAAATTATCTAGTAACATTTTTAGGGCTCCTCTGCATTTCAATAATTTTTGTATGTTCAGGTGGAACAGTGGTGACTCTCATCAATGCTCTAAGGTGAAAAGGGGGTACTCTTTCCACAGAAAATTGACTTTATTCTGCTTTTACTAAACAGAATAGTACTTTAAAACAATGCCAGCAAAACAATCAGACTCCTAACACCTAGTCTATACAATCACACGGAAACCTCTTGTGAAACCAACTATGCCCAGAGTCCGTTCAAAAAGCCTCTCTGGCAGGCTTCTATTGTCCATCAAATTTTCTTTTGTTGTTTTCTTTCGCATGGGCCTCTCAATTCAGGCCTCTTCGTGAGAAAAGTACTGCTTAGTTGGAGTGCCCTCCTGGCAAACACCCACAGCTCACTCGAAAGTCTCAATGTCTTAAAGCAATGCACCAGTGTCTCTCCTCTGTGGCAGACACTACAAACAATGTGCTCTTCATTGATCAAGGGCACAAATCATCTCGTGCAGACCCAAGCACCATTAATTGGGAAATAGCTCAAGCTCAGCAGCACTTTCAGACTCCAACACTCATTATTTAGTGTCAGAGGACGCTCAAGCTGCTCTTTCATGGGCACCGTAATATAGTGCCTTTTTCCAAACTTGAAATCTCCGGTGCACTGCCCTTCTTCCGTTGGAGCAAAGAAAAGGGGGGGTGTGGCCAAAACTCAGGCCAAGGGGCTCAAGGGATTGCACACTGTCAGAGGTTACCAGCACATGACAGGTAGAGAAATGAAACCTCAAAACAGCTCTGCCATCAACAACAGGAATCCTTCTCTTTAGCTCTTTTACACTGAAACTTTGGTTTTGTGATGTCCAACGCCGTCTGATGGAGCAAGTACGATACCATGCGCTGGCGATCACTGTCCAGCTTTGCTACTTTCTGGGTGCTGAGACTGTAGGGCCAAGACGTCCGTCTTTCATCTGTAGCTGTCACTGATGGGAATTAGGCTTAAATCAATGTCCTGCAGGTTATTATGACTTGATACCCGCAGAATCTAGTGACGTAGGAAATGTGCCACAGTTGTTAGTTTCCTTCAATTTAGTACAAAAACAGTTCATCGTTTTTAACAAGGGGACTGCAAGCAGGTGGTCTGCACTCTTCAAAGGAGTAGCCATACACCATGGGCATAAAATACAAAGACAAAGGCAGAAGGGCAAAACAGGGTCTCTAGCATCTTTAATTGGGTTCTTTCCATTATTCTCTGCCATCTATAGCTACATGAGAATTCTATCTGAATGGATTTCCTCACACAGTGGCATTGTCTAATGGGGTAAACACATATTTTCCTCAATGATTAAGTCTAGGTGTTCCTCCTTATCTTAGAACATCTCAATAGAGAAATCACATGATACCGATTATCAGGGACATGTAGAAACCTTCCTTTAAAACTGTGCATCAGGTGCACTATGCAATACACAGGCTAATAGTCAAATGTGCAAACAAAAAGACAAGAACTAGAGGGTCCTGGCATTTGCATGATTAGGACACATCTGATCCCACCCAAAATTAAAGTAACAGGAACAGAAGGGAACCGAAAACCAAATTAAAATAGACATTGAAAATTTGTCATGTTCAAAAAGGTAAACATAAGATATCTCCTATTGAGATGGAAAACTTGTCTTACTATAATATTGAGTCAGTTAACCAGTCTATCGCTACCCTGACAGTCAGGCTGGAAAACATTGAAGCAGGCCTAAGGCAAATTCTTGAAAACCAGTCTGGTCATACCAAAGGGAATTATACATAACATGGGGGTCCCTGGTACATCACTGCAGTCTGGAAATGTGAACCTGAACAATACATCAATAATAATAAAAGGGCTGACTGGTGAAAGGAATTCGAAAAAGAGAAATGGGACTAGGACATAGCTAAAATCTCAATAACTAAGCATGATGTGACATTGGTCAGGGGAAGTAACAAAAGAAAAAATCTATAGGAAGAACAAAAAAATATTTGGGTGATAGTCAGGCATGTGACACAACACCGAGAGTACGGGTGATACACAAAGGCCAAAGTTACACAAATTTTAACTCTACCGTTGGCGACTACACCATATACGGTACTCCTAGCTAATGTTTCAGTTCCTTCTTCAGGAAAAAATGAAAACCTGGTTTTCTTTTAAGGAACAAAAGCCATATGCTACTTAGGAAACAGAACATCATTAACTAATGTAATATAGAAATTAGGCCACCTTGAGTCACAGATCTATAATTTCATCCTTAGGTCCAATCAAGGCTACATAAATGTAGGGCTGCCTGTTCCTTTAAGGGAAGGGGCAGTAACGTGACTAACTACAGGTGACGAACTTTGAGCGTGTATATCTCTTTTTATTTTCCATCAATACCATTATAGCCAAATAGACATGCACTGGTGAAGTGTTGTCTCTTATGTTCACAGCATGAAAAATAATAATCTGTGGAATTTAGAAACCAGAACAAGTTCAAACAACTGTTGCGTAGCGATGGGCATCGTCATGACCATCCCCTCACAACACAGGGGAGCTTGTAATAGTATCAAAAGCAGCAACAAACATGCAAAAAACAAATAAAAAATAATAAAAACGCACAAAACGTCAAGCCATCAGATATACTTGCTGTGTATCAAGCACAAAAAGCATAGACAAAACAATAGCATGTGTGAATAAGCGGTGACACACAACACCATGTCATGTACTTTATGCACTGTAAACCTGCAGCCCAAAACCCAATATTTGGGCCTGTTTAATTTGTCAGGTTTAAAATCCTTACCCTCCTTTTGACAGTAGATCACCAGGCAATGGAAATCTGCTGTCAAATATAACTTTACTGTTTCTCTTCTAACATACAGGACCAGCAAGAACAATTCATGATAGGACCAAATACACGAAAATAAATTTCCATTACTTAACTGTTACCCTCTTGTCAGTTACTTCGCAACATCAAGCCACCTTAGTTTTACCTTTCTAAAAGTAAAAATTGTTACACTGACACTCCATATTAATTTGGCACCTACAATTTCCACTGTGAAAAATAAGTCTTAATTGGCAAATCGTTCTCATTAAGGCATGTAGCCTTCAAAATTTTAGAAAAGGGCTGCATCTTATTTTCTGTCTAAGACTTAATGCAACACTTCGTTTTAGGCATCATTTTATTTTTTTAGAGCGGAGACACAAATGTATCAGTTCTGCAGAGCATTTAACATGATGTTGGGACCTTCGAAGAAACCCCTTTTTTTTATATTTTCCCTTTGGAATTAAGTTCTTTAATTGTATTGATGTTCTTCTGGAGAAACCAGAAATCCCACTTTTAGAGGCCCGTAGGGTCATTCTGCATTTCACAGAGACAAGGCCCTAATTTAAAAGGTCACAAGTATCAACATGACAGCCTCCTCCATTGTTTATGGGAAAACTAAAGATAGCATCTCAGCAGCATGACTTGAGCCAGTCTCTGTAGCTCTCCTAGCTTCTGCCACTCTGAATCTGTCAAAGACAGTAGGCCTTCCTATTTTCCTTCTAACCTGCAATAATTCACTCTATTTAAAAAAATAATTTTTCCTTTTTAGGCGCAAAAAAATGTTATCTCTATTTCCAGATTATTAAACTACATTTACTGTGAATAATTCACAAACCTTAATAACACACATACCAGTTGTTAGAATAAATGCTTGTTGCAATCCCATGCAATGGTACATATTTCATCAAACTCAAATGAATGAACGTCTCAGTAGGCCCAGCTGAAGTTAGAACCTTCAACCTTGATATTAAAACAAGCCTTTGTACTGGCACATTGACTCATTGAATCATAAGAAGGCACAACCTGCAAATATATATCAAACCTAAATGTATGCATTTACTGAAGCCTGAGACACTTTAAAAAGTACTCTGAATGAAAGAAAATGCAGTTTAAACAGTGCTTTTGCCCAAAATCGACTTTGATATTTTAGGCATTAAAAAATCAATATCCTACAATTTTCTTGCATAATATGCATTACCAGAATGTCTATTACACAATCCATGAGTCAGCCATTGAAAATATTAACTTATACTTTATAGAAATGAGCTTGTTTGCTCCTGCGCCAAGGGAAAATTGCACATACAAATGTCATTTTAGCGGTGCAACATAACTTAAATAAAATTTTAATGCTAGGAGGTCATAGTATAGGTATTAAGCTTTATAAATATTAAAAAACGATTTTGAAAGGCACTTATTTTTTTAAATAATTTTTCCATAATTAATAATTTTCTTTAAAAAAAAAACAATTATTCATTTTTTTGTGATAATTCCACATATAAAAGCAAGCTGCATCCCTTGCCTATTATTTGGGATACATTAACTCACAAGCCTACGCGCATAAGCCTAACTTGAAATGCGTCACATTTTTGCGCCACTTTCATTTAAAAGGAAGGTTATGCAAAATTCCACCTGTGTTTAACTGGGAAAGTGCTGGCTGAATTGAACATTCCTATCAAATATACTGCAGCTGAAAAGTTTGCCTGTGAACATCTAATACAATGCATCTAAAAAAAATGCTGTACATTTTTTTTTTTTCTTTTTTTTTGCAAAAATAGATAATTTTGTTTTTTTGGGGGCCCTTTTTATATCTATTGAATGTGTTTTCTAATTTATTAAGCATTTAACGGCAGTTTTGTATATGTGCACAATTGCTCATTCTATAAATTAAAGAGCAACATATAACTATGTTAGCACATTACATGGTTCATTTCTGGATTTTTTCTAAGTTTCTACTTAATATTAATTAACCAACATTTTACTTAATTAAACTGAAAACATCAAGAAGACCCACAAACACAAATTGAGCTCATTTCAGATATAAACAGAAAACACTCAGGACACACAATACAGCGCGCTTTAGCCATTTTTCATAAATAGCGCCGTCGCAATTTACTTACAGAACCGTTTGCAGATCCTAGTTGTAAGTCATATTTACAAGAGAAAAGAAAACTTTTCTCAATAGTGTTCCAAAAAACTGCAAAAACAGCCTCACGGACATTTATTTCCATTAATAGCGGACCCATACTTTATTAAACGTGATGGGGCCCACGCCATGTTTAAAATAGAACTCATAAGTTGGAGTTCCAATCGGAGGTATCAGACATGAATCCTCCAATCGGGAATCCCTGTTGGCACCAAAAACCAAACCAAGTACCAAATTTGCTACGATTAGGCATCTTCGCTCACTAACCGAGCTTCAAACTTCAAGGGGCTATCTCTATCGATACACTCGCAAATGTACGAGACCCTCGGTTTTTGAAAATTGCAATCTTCAAATAAAACTAAGGACCAATACTAAGAACCAGGAACCAAAAACTAAGAACCAAAGGACCAAAGAACTAAGGACTGGGAGCGACCCACTTATACTTCAACTAAAGCAGATGGAGAAAAAGTCTCTTCATTACCTGCCTACACAAATTGCAATTCGCGTATACAAACCTATACAAACCTATCAAAGCTATACCAAACAAATAGTTGTCCAAATTCTAATTGCCAAGTTCTAAATGACCTAACAGTCTCTTTTTTTTTTTTTTTTTTTTTACTTACGCCAAAAAGGTTCTCAGTCAGGGGTGAAATCATGTGGAGGATCAAAATCAAGAAGCTCAGAAATATACTTGGCTGCATAATCAAAGAATCTCCAGAATCCCTGCGCAAAGAGTACCTTCTTGGTAGAATCCTGTTCTGTCCTCCTCAGTAGATTTCAGTCTCCTGACAAGATCACTCCCACAGAAAGTCACTTCTCTGATGAGCCCCACGTTGGGCGCCATATGAAGTACTAGAGATTTTCATTCTCAGGGTAATATAACAAAGAACTTGGCAAAGAAGCTGAAATATGAAAAGACATCTTTATTAAACTCAAATGAGTGAGACTATGTCTCCCAGAAGCTGACCTATAGCAACTGAAAGAGGCAGTCTCCCGAAATGGTCTTAGCTCAGACCTTTTATATCATTTATTATGCCCTAGGCATGCAAGGGGCTGTACCAGTCACATTTCTAAACAAATGAGAAAAGCTAGAGAGGCAACATGTGAGTAGCCTTTGGGTTTTAACAGGATTACAGTTGACCATTCACATATTTTCACTACAAAGAAATGGCAGGTTTATGATGACAAGCCCATATTCCAGTTTGTCCAGCCCTCAATCAATTACCCGGCAAGGCTTAGTACTTTCATCAGATATCGACGGACCCCCAATAAAAACGGGCACCTCCTCCTTGTAAAGCAAGTCATAAAGAAAGAAACAGGGACAGGTGTGTGTCAGATTAGGCATGGTTTGTGTGTGATGAAAGGTTTATGATGTGTTGTGCCTTGATACTAATCTCATTCGGCCACTGGGAAAGAAACTGGCCGAACAGGTTTGGCTTCAGGCAGTGGAGTCAGCTTGCCCAGGTCACAGAGGAGTCAGCAAAGGTGTACGTTTCCTTCAGACTCGTTTTCAGCATTAGACATTGGCCTATGTGAGGGCAATCACAAAATGGCTGACGTTTAAATGGAACACGAGGGTTCAAGACGGAAACTCTGATATTCGGGTGATTTTGTTACCCGAATATGAATACAATGCTTGTGCATACTATTCTAATCATTCTCGGTCTGCTGATACCAAAATCGTTGTGATACGACGATGTTTATAACACGGGTCCAGAATTTTCAGTACCACAGGGGTGGGTTCTGTTACTTACATTTGGTGTTGTCTTACACTCCCAGCACTCCTCTATAAACTACACTTGCCTAGGTGGGAAACCAACTTTCGCATTCCACTATTTTAGTATGTGGTTCGTGTTCCCCCTAGGCCCATTGCAACCTATTGTGATTTTCACTCTTTGCACTTTTTCTGACTAATTACTTACTGTTTCTAATTGCTAGTGTATATATTGTGTAGTTTACTTACCTCCTAAGGGAGTATAGCTGTCAAAGTATGTTTGGCCTTGTGTCACTAAAATAAAGCACCTTTATTTTTTGGTAACACTGTGTATTGTCTTTCTTGTGTGTGAGTACTGTGTGACTACAGTAGTATTGGAAGAGCTTTGCATTTTTCCTAGTTCAGACTTGGCTGCCTGCCTACAGGTACCTCTAGACAGCCTGGCTTCTAGACACTGACTACATTTCACTGATAAGGGATACCTGAACCTGGTATAAGGTGTAAGTACCTGTGGTACCCACCACAAACCAAGCCAGCCTCCTGCACCAACACACCCCATAACCACACAACGACAACTAGACCAAAAACACCTCAACACATGCATAGACAGGCATGTTGTGCAAAAACATACATACACACACACCATGAATTGTATGTAGCAAATGCACACAATCAATAGCAGTGAACACACATCAAACAATGACACAGGTGACATATCACGTGCAACAACAATCAAGGAAATCAACACATGCAGCACCATACACATGGACACACATTACACCCCATACAATCTCACAAGCAAGCATTCAGGCACATTACAACATGCCCATTTCACAACCTATCTACCCAGCACATACAACAGCACAGTCACAACCCATACACAGACCTCACACACTGTTGCACACAGATGTCACACCACTGTGTAGAAGGAAACCAGGACAAACATCTCAACTTTCCAACCACAGCAATGTGGGCAGTTATATTAATGAATGCATTAGTTTTAAAAAAACTATATACAACATGCGCCAAATGGCATGTCCAGTTTCCAGAAATGCAGGACACATGGTCCAGATATCATGGCACCAACTTGACTCCTGACAGCAAATAGGCCTCCAAGTCATAGGGGCATCAATGGGACAGGCAGACACCTCAGCGGTGTGGGGGTAGCTTGGATTTAGAAGGGTCATGTTTCGGTTTGGGCTTGGGAGGGGTGACTTTGGCACTGGGAGGGGTGGATATTTTTGCTGGGTGAAGGAGCAGGGGAAACACCTGAGGGGGCACCAGCAGAATGGGAGGTAGAAGAGCTTGGGAGGGGCACGGGGACACAATGTTTGGAACACAGTGTGGCAGAGGAGTAGAAAAGAGGTCAAGGGTGGCAAGGAAAACATTTTTATGTACATGGGGTGGTCAAGTGATTGAGGGTTGGGAGTGGTGGTAGAGGGGGTGTTCCTCTGACATGTTGGTATGCTGTACGTGGATGCTGGTGTGTGCAATGTGTGCATGTGTGTGATGCGTGAATGTTGGGTGAGTGGGGATGTTTTGCGTGTGCATTCATTGGGAGGAGGGGGTAGAGATGCAGGGAGAGGGAATGGGAGATGTGTGAGTGAATGTTGCGTGGTGTGTGGAAGTCAGGTAGATGTGCTGCAAGTGGCAGAGACGGTAGTCAAGTGCAGATATGGTAGGTGGGGTGTGTGTCTGTGAGTCTGCTGTTGTGGTTATTGAGGGTATGACAGGAACGCTAGTGCAGGCAGGTGTGAGTGGAGATGTGACTGTAAGGGAGGCGGTGGATGGGGAAGTGTCTGTTGTTGTGTATGCAGATGTGTGTTGTGTGTGTGCATGCCGGTCGGCACGTTTGTGATGCCTATGTCTGTCTATGTCTGTCCCCCACCGCCAGGGATCCGTCATTGGAGGAGGAATCTGTATCAGATGTGGTGGTTGCTCCAGTCTCCCCCGTGGTGCTCCCCTCACCTTGTGTCCCACTGGTCTCCTTGGCTTCGCTGCTGCCAGCCTTCTGGGTCCTGTGGGCTGCTCCATCCCCACTTTCTGGTGCCCTTCCTCCTTTGCCATACAATGCTAATGCACACATAGATAGAGGTGAAGAGAGAAGTAAGATAGGAGAAAAAGAAAGGGAGGAAATAGTGATAACATCCACATCCACTTCACACACAAACAATACATAAATCAGCCCCTGCCGGGTAAACAAGAGTCCAATTTGCAATCAATTACAATTGAGTCATGCAAGCGTTACCCATACCCATCAGCGATCAGCTCAACCCTGCAGCCTGTACACCTGAATGAAGACCACTAGATGCCTATCAACTGGCTAAATTACTAATCCAACACTCTAGCCAAGGAACATACCTAACCACATGTCATCCATTAAGGAATGAGACAAATCTTGGCTCAGAGGTACTGAACACACAAACTAACTGACAGGAATGTGTGGAGTACATGTGGTACAGAGATCCATTGATGTAGCAATTGAAGCAATTGCAATGTTTACCAATCATGCCTGTCATTACCCAAACAAAGTGCCAATGTGATCACTTCGTACTACTACATTACACACAGGGAATGAGGATGCAGTCAGTGACATGATAGCATACTTGACCGACCCATACATACAGTTGAACTTGTGTCACAGTACCACCAATTCTTTTCTTGCATTGCTCAACATAGCTAACGTATCACAATCCTACATGATTGGTTTGACAACCAGGGCTGTACATTCCCTAAATCTCATCTGACCATTTAAATCCCAAGTTGAGTGAGGGTCATATTACACAACCATGCAGAAGTCACCTAACAGTCAACACTTACATCCTTGTGGCTGCTGTGCTGCCCTCAAGCGCCCATCCAACTCCGGGTAGGCCACCACCAGTATGCAGGCCGTTAGGGGGTCAGGATCCAACAGGCATCCCTCCAGCGTCAGGAGGCCATCCCCATCTGGGCCTCTGTGGTCTTCTGGGCCCAGCATCTTAGGTCCTCCCACCGCTTCCTGCAGTGGGTGCTCTGCCGGCTATAGACCCCCAGGGTCCACACTTCTTTGGCAATGGCTCTCCATAACCCTTTTTACTGGTGGGCGCTGACCTACATTGGAAACATTCCAAAAATGGGGGACATGATCTAATTAATACCAATACAGCTGAAACCTTTGGCGGCACACAACAAACACAGACCATGCACACTGCCAATATAACACACATGTCTTGTGCATGCAAAACACCTGATCGGTCATGACATGTCAATGTGCACACACATACATCGTCAAACACCACCCAACATGTGGGACAAAGCATGTTGTACTGACCTGTTGCCCTGGAGCACTGTACAACAGCTCATACAGGGGTAGTACCCCTCCACCAGTTTCTCCAATTCCTCTGTAGTGAAGGCTGGGGCCCTATCCCCTGCAGTGAGTGCCATCGTTGCTCCAAGATACAGGACACAGCAACACACAAAGTGGAGGTCTGTCTTGCCCGAATGCCAGGAGTCAAGTGAACTGTCCCATACCGCAGCGGTCATGACCGTCAGCGCCGGCGGTGATCGTCATTGGTCCCAGTCTCCCATAGACATCAGTGATAACCAATGAGGAGTGCACTGTGGTTCAGACCACCTTCCACCATGACGAGTTCCGCAGGCGGAACCAGGTGACTTCCAGCTGTCCAATGCATGCCGGACAGGCAGATGCCATATTAGAGTGTCCTGGGATCACACTGCGTAATTCATGCATGTTGTCACAAATTGATACATAAGGTCACACATTGTGGATAATGGCATAAGTAGTGAGTGTCTGGTGACGTCACCACATTTGTCACTACAGTTGTCAGTATATATGATCCGTATAGTGGAACACATGGAAGGTGTATGTTTACATGTCCTGTATATGTCCATTTTCACGAGGATTATGTGCCATCGTCTGGTTAGGAATGGAGTGTGGAATAATGTGTCTTCCCACAACATGACAGCCAACTTGCATGAACAAAACTTTGTGACTGTTGTATGTCATACTTCGTGCACTACATTGTGAGAGGTTCCCAGATTGTTGTTTGTGTCCCCGCACAGATATCACCACAATGGAGTGATGAGGAATGCACCAGTTTACCGGCCACTCATAGATCTTGATACCATAGAAGAGCGCCACATCATCCTGACCTTTTGACAGAACCGTTTGTGCATCAGGGAACTGGTCCCCCAGTTGAAGCCAGATCTCCTGCCGAGTTTGAGAAATCTCTATGCCATTTCTCCATAAGTCCAGGTGTTGTGAATCCTGCATTTTCTGGTGAGTGGCTCTTTTCAGGTTACAATGGGACTCGCTGTAGGCTTTTCACAGCCAAAATTCAATAAGGTGTTGCCGGATGTGCTGGATGCCCTACTCAAGCATTTGTACAGGTACATTAGGTTCCCACAACGTCCTGAATTGCCTACTGTAAAAGCAGCCTTCTACAACATATCAAATGTCCGAAATTTAATTGGGGCCATTGATGGGACTCACGTCGCCTTGGTACCTCTGAGGACCAATGAACAGGTCTACACAAACTGAAAAAGTACATATTTGATCAATGTACAAGTGGTGTGTCTTGCAGACCAGTACATAACACATGTAAATGCTCAATTCCCGGGATCATTACATGATTCCTACATACTGAGAAACAGAAGTGTCCCTGCTATAGGGAGAAAGGGCCTGGCTCGTAGGTAAGTGTACTGCTCTCCATGTCAGACGCTTTAACCCCTCCAAACACAGTTAGCACTCTGCCTAGCATTGTTACCTATAGTTATGTTCCCTTTTCCATACAGGTGACTCAGGATACCCCAACCTGCCCTGGCTCCTGACACCTGTGAGACATCCAAGTACAGGAGGGGAGAAAAGGTACAATGAGGCAGATGGGTGGACGAGGTGAATGATTGAGTGGACTTTTGGTCTCTTGAAAGCTAGATTTCATTGCCTACATATGTCTGGTGGTGTCCTACAGTACCGACCATGGAAGGTCTGCAAGATCATTGTTGCATGCTTCATGCTTCATGCTCCATAATCTGGCCCTCAAAAGACACAACCCACTGTTGGAGGAAGGAGACATTGATGCTGGAGCAGTGTTTGGGGCCGGTGACTCTGATGCTGAGAAGGAGGCAGACGAGGATGAGGCACATGACAACAGGACTGACATGATTCGTCACTACTTTCAATGATATACAGGTGTGTGTGATTTGTCTGTCATCTGCACATAGATGATGTATTGTTGAAGCCAGTCTGTAGCGAGTATTTGCATGCATAAAGGTGTGTGTGGGGAGTACAGGATTCAATCTTTGTTTCTGACCCTGAAAATGTCTGGATTGGCGACCTCTTTTATGGGGGGTCCCTCAGCTGCAGGGGTAGGGGTGCTGATGGCCTGTGGGTCCTCCTGCTGGACCTCCATTCCAGTAGCAGATGCTAATGTTGATGGCAGTGGTGTTGTCTGACTACTGGATGGGGCCTGCTGTTGGATGGAGAATGTCCACAGGATATTGTTCAATTGCTTGTACTCCCCTAATATGGAGACCAAGGTGGCATTGAGTGCCTGCCACTGCTGCATGGCCTCCTGGTGGTATTCCCCCTGCAGCCTTTGGGTGTCCTGCAAGGTGGTAAGTATCTGGCCCATATTGTCCTGGGGACGGCCTCCCACCCAGTCGTGTCCTGTACATGCCTCCTCCCTTGGCCCATAATTTCCCTTCCACTGGCCCTTGCCCCCTGTGCCTGTGCCCCTGTTGCTGTGTGCCCCCTCCCACTGACACCAGGACCATCATTGTCTTTGGTTTGCACCGTTGACTCCTGCCCCTTTCCTGTGGGGTACACTGATGTTTGATGTGATTTTGGGAAACTTGTATGGGAAGGTGGGCTCTGCTGTGCATTGGCTGCCACAGATTGATTTCAGTTGTGGGCAGGGTGAGGCTGGTGGTGGTGGATTGACCACTCATGCCTGACGGGCCCGATTCGTTGACCATATCCAGACTTCCAGGGAAGTCCTCCCCTATTGGACCTGCTTCCAGGCCTGGGCCTGTCACTGGCCTCCTCTGCTGCGTGTCAGTACTTGGGACACCTGTGGAATGAGAGGTATTGTGTCAGATGGTGGTATTGTAGCAGTGACACACATGGTTGTATGCCATCATTGACTGAATTTGCATGCAAGACAGTAATGGCATTGACAGTTACTAGTCCACTGCTTGTTTTACAATTAGTGAATGTTGCAATGTGCCTATTTTGGAGAATAGTTATTGTTTGTCGTGCTACTGTCATTGCCATGTACTGATGTGCATTTCTTATACTTATTGGTGACGGGGAATGACATGGTTTATCATGCAATTGCAGAGATGTGAAGTGGATGTAGCAATCATGCAAGGGTAGGGAGTATTGCATTGTGGTACTTGCAGCAGAGTGGGGTATTCATTCACTAAGGGGGCCTGTGAGGGAATGGTGTTAGTAGGGGGTCGTTGCATTCAAGGGTGGGTATTAGCCCCAAGCTGGGCTTGTGCATGTTATGGTGGTGTGAGGGGGTGAGAGGGTGGTGGGGGACATGCTGTGCACGGGACATGTTGGCCGGGAAATGCAATTGGCTTACCAGTGTCCAGTCCACTTGGTATCCCCATCAGCCCTTCTGGATGTAGAATAGCCAGGACCTTCTCCTCCCACAATGACAATTCTGGGGGAGGCAGAGGGGGCCCACCACCAGTCCTCATGATGGCGATTTGGTGCCTGGAAGCCGTGGCCTGTACCTTCCCTAGTAGGTAATTTCACCTCTTCCTAATGTCCTTCCTTGTGCGTGGATGGTTCCCCACTGTATTCACCCTGGTGACTATCCTCTGCCATAAGTCGTTCTTTCAGGCTATGGATGTCTGCTGGACCTGTGCTCCAGATAGTTGCAGCTCCACTTTGACGATTTCGTCAACCATTATCCTCAACTCCTCGTCTGTGAATCAAATTTTTTTTGTGGTGCCATGGTGGTTGGGCTTTTAGTGGGGGTGTATGTTGTGCAGGGATGCTGGGTATGCTGTTTGTTAGTGTGAGTTTAGATAGTGGTATGTGTGTTAACATCCCCACAGGTATCTCAGCCAATGTCACCGGAGAGCAGGTGCCAGCACTATCCAGTCCCCCAACAGAAGAGGCCCTCAGTGATAACAGTGACTCTGGTCTTCCGGATCTGGACGATCTACCTGGCCCATCAGGGACCACTGGAACGCCGGTTACCCAAGCCCAGTCACAGACCACCACAGAGCCTCCCCCATCAGAAAACAACACCACGGCACCCACCCAGCGTACCAAAACCTCTGTCCCCAGGACACATCAATCAGCAGTGTGCCCACCTGTACAGGAACTCCATGCTACACCTCGCACCCAAGACAATCAGGGACCTGGGGTCAGTGGCAGTGGGCACACGGTTCAGGGTACAGAGGCACAGGCCAACAGGGACACGACTGCTGTGCGCCAGAGGGAGGACAGGCCCAGGGAACCGGCTCTCCAGGAGGCACTCTCCGAGATCCTGGGAGCCTAACAACATTCGTAGGACACGATGGGCCAGATCAGAGACAAAGTGCTGAACAGGCGGCTGCAGGAGGGACAGTACCAGGGGATCAGGGAGGACTTGCAGGCCATCACCAACACCCTGATCTCCACAGCAGGGGTGCTGGCAGGCATGGCCAACATTATGAGGGAGGCAGTCTCACACCAGCGGGTCCCTGCCACTAGCCAGTCATCTGAACAGCCTTCAACTTTGGAATTACTGACGGATTACAGTTGTTCTGTTGTGCTCATCCTCATCCTCTGCCTCCTCATTCTAACTGTCCACAGGGTCCACTGCTGCCACAGGGGCATCTCCAGTCTCCTCCTCCTGCAGAAAAGGGACAAGGCATCTGAATGACAGGTTGTGCAACATGCAGTATGCCACTACTATCTGGCAGACCTTCTTGGGTGAGTAGCACAGGGATCCACCAGTCGGATGGAGGCACCGGAACCTGGCCTTCAGAAGGCCAAAGGTTCTCTCAATTATCCTTCTTGTTCACCCATGTGCTACATTATAACCTTCTTCTGCCCTTGTCCTGGCATTCCTCACTGGGGTCAGCAGCCATGATAGGTTTGAGTAACCACAGTCACCTGCAAATATTGAGGGACAACATTCAGCCGCACACTATCCTTTATGGCCAACACCATAGGCATGCACCAACATGTACTGGGTAGGACACAGGGCTCCCCTATTAGCCACACCCTGTGATTCTGTAGTTGGGCCATCACATTTGGGATGCAGCTATTCCTCAGGATAAAGGCATCATGCACCGACCCAGTATACGTAGCATTGACGTGGGAGATATACTGGTCCACCAAGCACACCATCTGCACATTCATAGAGTGGAAACTCTTACGATTCCTGAACACCTGTTCATTCTGGCAGGGGGGACGAATGCAATATGTGTTCCGTCAATCGCCCAAATTATATTGGGGAAATGTCCCATTGCATAAAACTCGTCCTTCACAGTGACCAAATCCTCAACCTATGGGAATGCAATGTAGCTGCACATGTGTTTTATCAGCGCAGACAACACTCTTGAGAACATTGGCTGTGACATTCCTGCTGCCAAGCCCACTGTTACTTGGAAAGAACCAGTTGCCAGGAAATGGAGCACTGATAGAACGCGCACAAGAGGGGGGATCCCAGTGGGATGACGGGTAGCAGATATCAGGTCAGGCTCCAATTGTGCACACAGCTCTGTGATTGTGGCCCTGTCTATTCTATAGGTGAGTATTATGTGCCTGTCCTCCAGTGTAGCCAAGTCCACCAGGGGTCTGTACACGGGGTATGTCTCTATCTCCTATTCATCCGCAGCAGTAGGAATTTACGGGACAAAAGAGTGAGGAGCCTGTCACAATCTGAACAATGGAGCCACCACAGTAGTCTGCAATCTGCAAACATGTAATGGGTCAGTGTAATACGTCCAGTATGTGCCTATTTTTCCCATGACGCAGCATTATTCCATAGGCCTGCCCCCCATGAAATGGCATCCGCCTGTCCTGTGTGGAGGGACAAGTGGAAGTGAGGTAATGCTGCTGACGTTGTGCGCTGTGGGAGGCGGTCGTGAACCGCCGTGCAATTCATCATTGGTTAATATTGGGCCCTGTGGGGTACAGTGGACAATGGTGATCTACGTCGGCGGTAACGGTATGCACCGCTGCGGAAGTGACCACCATTTTCTATCTGATTCCTCACTTGTTTCTTTACCTTCCATAGGAGAGGACCTATACTGCATGTGCTGTGCTGCTATGACCTGTGTCTGGAACCTGCCATGGCCCGTGTGACTGGGGAAAGGGCACCAGCCTTCACATCTGAGGAGTTGGAGAGACTTGTGGATGGGGTGCTACCCCAGTACGGACTGCTGTATGGGCCGCCAGGACCAATAGGTGAGTACACTGTGGGCACGATACATGTGGCATGAATGTATGGAAGAGTGTGTGAAGGCATTGTGTAAGGGGGGAGGGATGTCCTCCTGGCTGGTTACACATTGACTGCTGGGCTATATGTGTTCCAATAGTGCTGTAAATGGGTATGGTGGGCCATTTGTGTTACTGGCTGGACTGTTTGTCTAATGTTGGTCTCCTGTCTGTATTGCCTCTGCAGGTCAGCGCCCATCAAAAGAAGGGTATATGGCGTGCCATCGCCAGGGAGGTATTGACCCTGGTGGTCCATGGCAGGCGGAGGACCCACTGTTGCATACAGTGGGAGGACCTGAGACGCTGGGGATGGTAGATTGTCGAGGCCCAGCTGGGGATGGCCTCCAAACGAGGAAGGGGTGCACGTCGAACCCTGACCCCCCTGATGGACCGCATACTGGTGGTGGCCTATCCAGAGCTGAATGGGCGCTTGGGCAGCCACAAGCAGTTGAGTACAGTGCCCATCATTGAAGGAAATGGCTGGAGGGATGGTATCTGGGTGGTGGTTGTGTGTCAGTGGGTGCCCTTAGGCCAAGCCAGACATAGCAGCGTAGGTCCTATGGTGGCAAAGGGTCTGAACGGCCTACCTAGCTTGTAAGCATCCACTACTGGTCAGGGCTGCGTGGGTCCTAGATGTGCTGCAGTTGGCGGTGTGTGCACCTCCTCATGCCAGGTTGGCTAGCAATATCACTGGTAGTGCTATGCATAGTGCATAGGCCTATCCCCAGTGTGTGAGGGTGCTGTGTACGCCAACTGTAGTGTGGTGCAGTCATTGACCCAGTGTATCCTTTGTCTCTCTCCCCTCCTTTCTTGTTTTGTCATCCTGTCCTTATGTGCATTATCATCATCTGGCAGAGGAGCAGAGGCACCAGCGATGGAGGGAGCTGCATCCCACAGGACCCAGGAGACAGAGTCCACCTACCCTGAGGGCAGCGGTGTGGACAGAGGGCAAGGGAAGCACCACAGCAGGGACTGGAGGGGACAATACAGACTCCAATACCTCCTCCGATGGGAGCTCCCTGGTGGTGGTGGACACCTCTGTGACCACCCCAGCTACAGGTACAGCCGCTATCCCCGTACCAGCACCACCCTCCCAGCAGCCCCTCAGCGAGTTGCCCATGCCCGCTCACCCAGGAGGGTGGGCATCTCCTTCGCCCCAGGCCCTGCCCCAGTGATCCCTGCTGCCCTGAGTGAGGAGACTATTGAACTCCTGAGATCCATCTCTGTAGGGCAATCAACCATTGTGAATACCATCCAGGGGCTGGCAGCCAAGATGCAGCAATCTAATGCATTCCTGGAGGGTATTCACAGTGGATTGGCAGCCCAACAGAGATCGATCCAGGCTCTGGCCTCCTCTCAGATGGCAGCCATTGTCCCTGTTTCTACCATCCCCTCTACAACTACCACTTCCCAGTCCCATTCTTCTCAACCCCAGCCCATCCCAAGCACACAGCAAGGCAAGCAAGCACAGGACAACACCAAAGGTGTCACAGGTAAACACAAGCACCACACTTCATCCCACAGGCACTCACACAAACATCATTCAGTCATGCAGACACAACAACATCCCCTATTTCCACAGTTTCCCCTCCTCCTCCACCTCCCACCCAGTTACGTCCACACTCACACCTGCATGCACTACATCATCATCCACTGCCTTCATCATCACCACACCAAGCAGAACACACACCTCACTGGCAGACACCTCCACAACATCCATGCACACGTCCCCAGTGTCCTCTCCCACCATTTGTCTGTCCCCCCTCCTAAAGTACACAAACGCAAGCACTCAGACACCCAACAGCCATGCACTTCACAACAGCATACAACCCATTCACCTGCAATCAAATCAGGCAGACAAACACCTCCAACAACCACTCCCTCATCCTCCACTCCCATTTCTTATCCCTCTTCCTATCCCAATGTCCCTAAAAAGCTTCCCTACCTCTCCCCTCTCCCCCCATCCTGCACGTATGGCCATGGTATCAAGGACCCAGCCAAGCACCTCAGCCGAACAGTCCACGGGCCCAGTTCCATCAGCACCTACTTGTGGTGGAAGGATTCTGGACCACAAATACTGAAGGGGAAGGAGCCTGCACCAGCCAGCAGAAAGGGGAAGGAGCCTGCACCAGCCAGCAGAAAGGGGAAAGAGCCTGCACCAGCCTGCACAAAGGGGAAGGAGCCTGTACCAGCCAGCAGAAAGGGGAAGGAGTCTGCACCAGCCAGAAGAAAGGGGAAGGAGCCTGCACCAGCCTGCAGAAAGGGGAAGGAGCCTGCACCAGCAGCTGTCACAGAGCTCCCACCACCAGCCGGGGTTGTGCAGCCATCAGTAAGTGTAGGGGCCAAGCAGGAGTCTCCCACTACCACCACCACCACAGTGCAGCCATCGGAGGGTGCAAGGGCTGAGTAGGAGCCTCCCACTACCACCACAGTGTAGCCATCGGAGGGTGCAGAGGCTGAGCAGGAGCCTTCCACTAGCACCACCACCACAGTGCAGCCATCAGGGCCTGAGCAGGAGCTGCCGGACACCATATGATTCAACCTCCATGGGCTGCTGTGTCTGTCCCCACCAGAAGCAGTGGGCACGCCACCCACATAAGAGACTGTGGCCCATCACTCCCCAGGACAAAGCACATGGCATGTTGCCCCCTCCAGAAGCAGTGGGGAAGTCACCCACTTGAGAGGCTGTGGTCCATCACTCCCCAGGACAAAGAAATGGGACTTTTGCCCCCTCCAGTACAAGTGGGCAAGTCACCAACTTGAAAGACTGTGGCTTGCACTCTCCAGGACAAAGAAATGGGCATTTTGCCCCCTCCAGAAAAAGTGGGAATAAATTGTTTTTCTTGTGCAGCTGGTTGTGTGTATGGTGTGTGTGTATGTGTTGTGTGTTGTGCGTGTGTGTGTCACTGTCGTTTTCCTCCCCCCTCCCTTGTGTGCTAGGCTGCTGTACTCACCGTTGTTGACTTTGCCGGCGTTGGTGTCCGTGTTGGAGCATAACGTAGAAGTTCATCGAGAATACCTGCAGCTCAGGCTTCATGGCGGCGTGGTTCTTCCCTGTGTCTCCAATGGTGAGTCCTTTGAATTCTGAGCTCTGTTTTCGCCAGGCTTTTGATGGAGTTGGTACCTCCCCGGAAAAGATGGTGAATTGCAATGCCATAATATAGTGGGCGGAACTTTATCTTCCGCTTCGCTGTAGGTGGCTACCGCAATGGTGACTGTTGTTTCTGCCCTGGCGGTCGGTGCGGTACATTGGCTGTCTTTCGGAGATATCACTGCCATGGTCATAATTTGGCGGTAGTTACCGCCAATCTGTTGGTGGTATTACTGCCACTTTATCACCGACCGCCAGGGTTGTAATGAGGGCAATAGTCCTTGTATCACAGCAGCTCGTCTTCTTAGAGGGAGTACCCACAGATACAAAAGTGTACTGAGTTGGTGGTGTCAGACATTAAGTACTTATACCCAGTTGTGCCTTAGAAGTAGGGAAAGGCCTTTGAAGTATACAGAGCTACCCCCTTCCTGCCCTGGCTGTAGACTTACTATAGGGGTCTATGAAGCCCTTTGTGTAGAGCTCAACACTGTCCATTGATGTGTGTCAGCCCTTCCCTCCCATCCTGCCCATGATGGCTCATCAGGCTGTGGATGGCCCGTCAGTCACACCTAAGCTCCCTTTGTGTGTGCCTGTGTAGAGGGAATGCACAAGCCCAACTGTCGCCCCACCACAGATGTGTATTGGAGACAGGCACCGGGTACCGAATGGCTATGGTAAGACAATGCCAACTTTCTAAAAGTGGCATTTTCAGAACTGCAGTTTAAAATCCAACTTCACAATATGTTGTGTTTTTAAAATGTCAGCCCAGAGACACCAATTGGGAATTACATTCAAAAAGATGTATTAAATTAATCACAATATTATCCATAGAGAGAGACAGTTTTTAACTGCCAGGGCATATAAACTTAGAGGTACATGTTCTGACCTTTGAATACATTGTACCCTGCCCTTTGATTCATGTCAGGCTTATCTTAGGGGTGACTTATATGTATACAGATTGAAGGTTTATGCCTGGCAAGACGTTTATCCTGCCAGGTTGAAGTGGCAATGTAAACAGCACAGACAGGCAATATACCTGAGACATGGTTAAGGGGCTACTTAGGTTGATGGCTCAATCAGTACTACAGGCCCACTAGCAGCATTTCATTTACGGGCCCTGGAACTAAATATGCCAATAGGTGTTCAGTCAATGCTACCATGATTTAAGGGACAGCGCGTCATGACTTTAGCACTGGTTAGCACTAGCCAGGTCCATAGAGTCCTAAAGTCAGTAAAAATGAGGTCAGACAAGTGGAGGAGGTAGGCATAATGTTTGTGGTAGGACCACACCAATGGTGTCAGGTCAAACAGTAGGTTTGTTAAAATGGTATAAAATACCTGCTATTTACTTATTTCCTATTTTGTGAATATGTTTTGCAAATTCCAAATAATGATTCTCTACTACCAAATCATAAACGCACAAAGTCTACTTTTGGTGTCTTTTTCGCCATTTAAATAACCTTATTGGAAATCTGTAAAGGGAAGCAGGCAAAACCTTATTTTAACTAACTTCTTCTTTTGCTCTAGACTGAGCAATAATTGTACATATTTTTGCCTCACATTGTTTTTGTACATTCTGTGAACCACCCAGATGTGATATCTAAGTTGCCATTCTGCTTATTCCTCAAAGAATGAAACACTTTTTGCCTCTCTTATAACTCATGTTTTAGATTGTGGTGGTGCTAGATCTCATTTAGACTGTGGTAGTGCTAGACCTCCATTAGATTGTGGCGGTGCTGGACGTCTGTTAGACTTCTGTGGTGGTGCACCTCTGTTAGATTGTGGTGGTGCAGGACCTCTGTTATATTGTGATGTACTGGACCTCTGTGAGATTGTGATGGTGCTGGACCTCTGTTAGATTGTGGTGGTGCAGAACCTCTGTTACAGTGTGGTCCAGCTGGACCTCCGTTAAAATGTGGTGGTGCTTGACCTCAGTTAGATTGTGGTGATGCTAGACCGCTGTTCCCTATTGTGTTAGCCTGCAGGTTTTCTAGAGAATCTTCCAAACATGCAACCAAGGGTTCATGATAAGACATTATGGGCCTGATTCTGACCCTGGCGGTCTATGACCGCCAGGGTGGAGGCCGGGGGTGGCACCGCCAACAGGCTGGCGATGCTACATGGGCAATTCTGACCGCGGCGGTAAAGCCGCGGTCAGAAAAGGGCAACCAGCGGTTTCCCGCCGGTTTACCCCTGCCCAAGGGAATCCTCCATGGTGGCGCTGCTTGCAGCGCCGCCATGGGGATTCCAACTCCCTTCCCGCCAGCCTGGTTCTGGCGGTTTTCACCGCCAGAACCTGGCTGGCGGGAACGGGTGTCGTGGGGCCCCTGGGGGCCCCTGCAGTGCCCATGCCAATGGCATGGGCACTGCAGGGGCCCCCTAACAGGGCCCCACATAGATTTTCAGTGTCTGCGTGTCTGCGTGGCAACTGCACCCGTCGCACCCCTTCCACTCCGCCGGCTCCATTCGGAGCCGGCATCCTCATGGAAGGGGGTTTCCCGCTGGGCGGGCGGGCGGCCTTCTGGCGGTCGCCCGCCCGCCCAGCGGGAAACTCAGAATACCCGCGGCGGTCTTTTGACCGCGCAGCGGTATTCTGGAGGTTCCAGCCAGGCCGGCGGCTTCCGCCGCCGGCCGGGGTCAGAATGACCCCCTATTTGTTTCTTGTCACAATATGTACTTCATTGTACTTACTGACTCAATTTTAACTTAGAGCAGGATGAAAAAAGATACTTGAGGATCATGCTTGAACATGTTGAAAAGTGAACGACAGCTGGACTTGTGGAGCGCTCTCTGAGAGTTTAAAAATAAATCTGTGTGAGTAACATTGCGCTTCTTCCTACCATGTTGAAAGCTTTGCCATGAAAAGGCACGAGGCCATGTGTTCTGCTTTGCTTCAAACTAAGAGGAAACTAAGCCAAAGAATGTAAAGAATGCAGCACTCTTAGTCTGAGTAACAAATTTATTAAGGCACATCCAAGATCTCAAATGATGGCATATAAAATGATTAACATGAGCATTTAACTTAAACGCAGCAAAACATGTGCAGCAACTAAAATAGTCACAGCAGTTGAATAATAATAGGCAGAAAAAGTACAATACATCAACAATGAATATGTCTGCTGTGAATAAATATATATTTATGCATGCACACAGCAAAGCTAGATAATTAAGAATTAAAAATGCATCCACAGGGGCATTGAATCCAACATCATCCTTGCCTTTGCCAGCGTGAAGTTGAGAAACCCTGGACAGCTGAGAAAGGTCAAAACATTTCCCAATGGGACTCTTTTTTTTTAGCAGGGCATCCACCCTCAAAATGAGTTCCTTCTGCCTCAATGCCAAGTTTCCCCACCCTTTATGCTTTAAACAAACCCAAAGGGGAAGGTTCTGGTAACCTTTCCCCTCCTTCGAGTACGTTGTGAAATTCAAGCGTTGGCTTTAATTGGTCTGTGTTGAAAACACACAAAAGCACTGGCCAGATCCCAATGTGTATTCCCAAGACAGAGCCTTTCTCTGCTATAAACATTCTCATCCTGGTACACTCTTATCACCTTTGCATTCCCCACGTTATGTTCCCTTCTCTGGTGAGAAGAGCGAAAACAAGTTCAATGTAGAAAACGAGTTGTGCGTAGAACTATACCTGCGCCACCGATGTGATGGCGTTTGAAGCTAAGCTAAGCACAAAATGGAGTCAGTGGTCAAGATAGAATCAGTGGTTAAATATAGATAGCATTACACCATGTCTTTGGGAAATATCAGTTTACTCCTTATTCTTTGAAGTCGTGCCTGATAACTTGTTGATTAACCGCAAGAAGAAGGTGTTAGAGGCTAAGGCTGTGATTTCATTGCCACAAAACGCTGTTTGTTACTATCACATTCTTTAAGCCACAAGCCCTAGGATTTAGAGTCGTTGTGATGTTCGACCTTAGTGCAAAGGGAGAGGCACGGCAAAACAGACCGGGCTGATGCTGCTAACGAGATAGGTATATCCTTCAAACTGATGAGCTCACCATGAGTTAGGAGGGCGGGTCAGTGAGCAGGTGGCCAGGTCTAAAGCTGGTCAATAGGTAACGGGGATATGCTGAGTCCAGTTGCGGACAGATGTGCAAGCCGATTTCTAAATGACTAAAGATGACCACAGGTCAAGTTTCAGAAATTTACAGGCTTTAATGGACAGTCATGAGTAAAGGGGTGGGAGGACAAAAGATGTCAACTCTGGCATCTGAGCATGTAAGACTCAGTGATTGCACAAGGAAGGACATAAGAATGCAGAGCTTTTTGTTTTCTTTGTATAAGTAGCATTGCACATTCTAGCAAATAAAATTCAGATGACATTGGCATACCAACATGTTTGTGTTTAGATGACTCAGTACCCACTTGCCTGGGAAATTATCATCTCTGACTACAGACTGTTGCCCATATCAGCCAATAGCACTGTGGTGTAGATTATGTGACAACAGGAGGTGTTACAATAGAAGTTATAATAGACACATTAGTTAATGTCAATATTGCACTCATAGCTTTAAGACTGTCATCTTCTCTTGAGCTGAGAGAAGTATTTAGGGTCTCAAATTTGACAGCATCAATTTCTTCTATCTCTGCTGGTTCATCAGCTTTATGGGAATGTGTTTTCTATAACAGTGGACCTGTATGAAGAGTTAATATTTTTATAAGTGTGATATTTCATAATGAACGTTCATTCATTGAACTAACTACTTTAAATAAATGAGAAAATATAGTTACTTTCCAAAATATTAAAAGTAATTTATTTATTTCTCTAATTTTGTGAAGTGTCTTTAAGAATTTCTTGTGGAAATTCTATTTGTGAATGAATGGACTACATTACCCAGAAATCTTTGTTTAACTTTTTATTGTGTTTTATATATTTATAGTTGCCTTATAATTTAACTAAAAAAAGTTACAAAAAATAATTGACTTTGTGTGGGTAGGATCCGTCTTGCCCATTTACACCTCAATAGAGGGGAATGGTTTAAACTATAAGAAGCGTTTGGTCAAGTGTCCCAAGTCTGGCAGTTTAAGCATTCTTTCCTCCTCCTGCTCCCAATAGATAGACATATGGCTGAGACTAGTCACAACGAGATATTGACCTAATAGGTGCAATAGTATATGTAGCAAGCCAATATTTTTAAAGGCCTAAGGAATAAAGCGATTGTTTCAAATGCTTCAGCCATGGTAGCATCTCCCCTCCTTGATGCCTGACCAAAACATCTTTCAGGCCCTCCCTGTAGTGTACTAGTTCAGAGGTGTGCCAACTTCACAGCCAAGATAAAACTGGTTTGAAAGGGGTTAAAGTGAAGTCCCAGGATCTTGTCTGAAAACTAATGGGGAGCTTTGGGGGAGATTGAGTGCTGCTCTGATTCATTTCTTTTCTGTAACTTTCAGGGCGTTTAAGTTGGTGTGGCCACACAATTCTGTGCCAAATGCAGTGGGAGCAACAGCTCTAGCCCTCCAAACTTCAAGAAGGGGTGGGATAGAATGGAAAGAGGTCTTACTAGAAAACTTTAAAATAGTAGTTGCCCTGTGGTTCAATATAAGAGTGCTTTTTGTAACTTGATTTGTCCAGGTGTTTGAGCAAGATAAGTGGATGCTAAGGTAATCAAACTGGACAATCTCTCTAATACCTTCCCATCTAGGGTGAATACCCCTCTAAAACCTCTATGAGGGTGGATAGCTATAGACTTTGTTTTAACTGCATTAATTTTCAAACCATAGTCATGGCCAAATTTGTTGAATTTCTCCAAGAGGGTTTCAAGGACTTTTGGGGATTTTGATACTACCAAGATATCGTTGGCTAATTACAGAAACAGAACCTTACAACCCCAAGAACGGGAGAATAATTGTTACAGTCCATTAGGTAATCTACGCATTTGCTTATGAACAACAAGAACAATGTAAGGACAAGTACGCAGTATTGCCTAATGCCCTTGTTGACCCTGGCATGATCAGTGATTTCCTCGTTTGGACCCACGGACCTGTCCAAAGGAATCACAATGTAAGCAGACAATGATATCAGGGAGGGGACCAGGAAGCCCAAGCTCCCTAAGAGTACTCCAGAGTTTCTTGCTGAGGACCACGTTGAAAGAAGCTTTTCAGTCAACAAAAGCAGCATAAAGACTGCTTCTCTTGAGATCCTTTTCCTTCCATCTGATTAATTGAAACCTTGATACCTGGTCCACAGTACTATCCTTTGTGAACAATCCTGCTTGGAATTGGGTCAATATCTCATTGTCACCAGTCCAAGCCATAACGCATGCAAGTATCAATTTACAAAATATTTTTTGGATGGAGTCTATCAAGCTAATTGGCTGATAATTAGGAGGGTCAGATTTGGGACCTTTTTTGTGAATGGGAATAACTTCAGCACCTTTTCAGGATTTGGGTATGTCGGCTTCTGCCATTATTGCATTTGCCACACAAGTTAAGTAAGAAGCTTAAATATCAGGTTCGGAAACAAAAAGATCTGCCGGAACATGGTACAACAGAAGAGCGTTTCTGGCCTTCTGTGACACAATGGAAAGTTTGGCTATATATATACTTTTATACATGCATAGTAAACTTCATCTTCTGACTCCTTTTCATAATAATTTGAAGGTGCAGCTTAGCACTGCTAATGTAGATTGTTCAGCAAAGGGTCCCTAGTGCCAGCTTCAATTTTGTTGGAACTCAATATGTTATTTCTTAAACAGCTGTCGACAAGACACTCACAGTCACCCTGGTGTTAAAAAATATCCCCTAATGAAAAAACAGAACTAGTGGCTTTGACAGTGCTTGTTCTGTGTTGATTGCCTTGCTTTTTATGGAATTTTGTATTATTCTATTCAAGTTTTCATTTGTCTTTCTCCTTTTTTTCCTTCCAAGGGAACCTCTGTTCCCTTGAGGCTCCTATCTCTATATTTGTTTTCAGTAGAGATACACTGTGGCTCCAATACTCATTTCCTTCACTGATATTTCTATGTTTCAAAGCCATTCTCTCCCCTTTCCCTCTTTGGTCCTTTGTAGTTTTATTTCCCCTCTTTTCTATAACTTACAATTATTAAACTCCTCTTCTCCACCAACACTTCGTTTTCCTTAGGAATGTTTCCCTAAGGATGTTTCCGTCTTTTCTTCATTGTTTTATTGTCAATGAATTTCAAATATTCCGAAAACCTTGACAATCCCCCCCAGGGACCTGGATGGCCCCATCCTAACTTAATCATATAAAGGGAGAAGAAGCAACTTTTAGTAAAGTAACATTTCAGATAAATAGCACAGTACCAGGCAACATTTTGGGAATTCATCAGCTGAGCAGGATGTCTACCTTTAAATTAGCTGCCTACTAGGCCTTAAATGAAAGAAACAACAGGACAACATATGGCAGAAATAACTTATTATTCATTTGCGTCTATGAAATTGAATATAACCACTGTATGATACAATAAATTGAAAGGGTGGAAACTGTATATATAGTGGTCACAGAAAAAACACACATTGAAGAAAGTAGGGAATAGCCAAGGGTGAAAGGAAAGGGACAGTGTGCAAAATGAATACAGTAGCCTATTGCCCATAGTCATTATAATATGCAGCTCAATAAATCGTCCATTTGAGGGATAGAAGGCCAACACCTCATGAGAACATTAATAAACGTAGAAGTCTTCAATTCATGGATTACTAGTGCACTAGGTTTAGATCTCCCTAATAAAACGTTAATTTGTGCCTCATTCTACTCCTTCGGCATGTGGGTAGAAGCCTCATTTGGCCTTAGCCGAATGGAAATGTAAAACACTAGAAAGGCTGGCATTGAGAGTACAACACAGACAATAAACATTTCTATAAACAAGAGCTCAAGCACTACAAAGCCCTTCTTAAGGAGCCTTGGACTAAATACTATGAAGACCAGATACTCAAGGCAAAAGATCCAAATAAACCTGTGTTTTCCATTAACAAATCTTCGATGACTCTCTAAATTCTCCCCTTCCCAACAGCAATACTCAGTCATTTTATTCAGGGTTACCTGATTTCTTCCATGATAAGACTGAGGATCTCCTTGTGACGTTTCTTAGCATTAGTCTTCTGCTAATTTGAGAAATTTGATGTTTTATTCCACCTGTTCTTTCAATCAGTCCAGGTTTTTGTATATATGTATGTATGTAAGTGGATTTGTAGAGTACATTCCGGCTCAAACGAGCATCAAAGCGCTAATCAAAGGTGAGAGGAAGAAAACAGAAACACAGTGCTTCCATGAAGAAAAAAGAGGCCAGGAAAACGGGTCAGAAATTAGCGCAGGAAAAGTTGAGTTTTAATCAGTTCTCGGAAGCTCAAATAATTAGATTTCTTCCTGATATGGATGGGGAGAGCATTCCAATGTCTAGCTACGGCTGCAGTGAAGGCTTTGTCCCCCCAGTTGACTTTGTGGGTACGCGGAACCTGAATCAGGAAAGCTTCAAAGGACCTTAAATGACGCCTAGGTCTGTACCAGCGAAGGTAAGTGACCATGTAATGAGGGCCAATACCGTGTACGGCTTTCTGAGTCAAGCATAGTATTTTAAAGGTCACCCGTTGAGCTACTGAGAGCCAGTGCAGTTGATTGAGACTGCCTGTAGCTGAGGCAGAGCACAGAAGATTTCAAATGGATCTTGCAGCCATATTCTGAATCAGTTTTTTCTTGGAGACACTGTCCAAGTTAGAAAGGAGGGTATTACAATATTCGAGCCTGAAAGTGATCAAAGCTAGTGTGACAGTAACTTTCCACTCCTGTTGTAAATAGGGGAAACATTTTCTTAACATTTTAAAAATCCATAGACATGTCAAAACAGTATGGTTGACTTGGACTTTAAATGATAAGTGATCATCAAAGATGATCCGTAAATTTCTGCTGGTGGTGGTGGGAACAGGGAGAGAGCCACACTCATCGGGCCACCAACGAGAATTCCATCGCTCAATCCCAGATCCGAAACACATGATTTCAGTTTTTGCCCCATTTAATTTCAACCAATTGGTTCCCATCCAATTGTTAATAGCTAGCAAACAGTTGTGGCAGCGATCAGCCGCCTCCTCCCAGTTCTCGTCCACTGGTATAATAAGCTGAGCATCATCAGCATAGGACATCAGCATAAATCCGGTACTAGGTTTGCCAGGGGTGCCATATAAATATTAAACAGGGTAGGACTCAAAGAGGAGCCCTGAAGAACCCCACAAGGTAGAAGATAGGCCGCAGATCTAAAGTCACCGTAGCTGACTGAAGTCCATCTATCAGTCAGAAATGACTCCAGCAGCGTCAGTGCTCGGTCTCTGATGCCCGCCTGATATAGGCAAGTTAATAAAATTTGGGGTGAGATGGTGTCAAAAGCCGCTGATAGATCTAGTAAAATCAAAATACAAGGCCAATCAGCCGTTCGGGTCTCAAGGCGCTGTCATGATCACGTCTATCATCTCAGGCTCCTCTTCAGATCCATGTCCAGAGTAATATCTCAGGACTATGGCAGCTCTGGTGGCCACAGAACTTTCTTCAGTCTGTAATACTTCTTTTGCCTAGCATCATATTCCAGAATTTTGCAAAACTGCTGTTAACATCCTATCATTAAAAAAACAAATTTTGACCCATTACTTCCTAGTCTCCCTCCTGCTTGCAATGGCCAAAATATTAGAAACTCATTAATCATATTCCAATCAGAATTACTCCTTTCCTTCAGCACCAAGACAGTGTTGACATGCAATGGCAATGTGATCTGGATGATCTTAGGTAATGGAGGCAATGCGATCCTCATTCTCCTTGATCTATGAAGGACATTCAACATGATCTCACATAAGATAAGATCGTCCTATGCAGGATCAGTGGATTGGGCCTGCAGGGGAAGGGGTGGGCAGATTTGAGTCATTTATGCAAATCAAGACACAAGCAGCCCATCTTTGACCTTTCCAATCAACTTACTGACAACAGCACTGTGGAGTCCCTCAGGGCTCTTCTTTGATCTCAATCTTGTTCAATATATACATTGCACCACTGGCCAATCTTGTTGCCTCCTTTGTGTTTCAAATCTGTCCACATGCCAATGACTCTCAGATTATTCTGAGGTTAGAGGACAGTCACACATCTGTCCAAGACCAATTTAAATCTTGCCTCACACCAGTTGCCCATTGGAAGGATGCGAACTCCCTAAGGCTAAATGCTGACAAGATGTAGGTCTTAGTGTTAAGGAACCCCTCCATCTGGTCGCCTACTTGGTGCCCACAATGTCTAAGGCAATGTCTGACTCCCATTGACAATGCATGCAACTTGAGCATGATTTTTTACTCAAGGTAAAGTCCCATATTAACAAGCTTACTGTGATGTTTCTGCCTGCCAAAGATGCTGAGAAAGATTATTCATTTTGTGCCAATCTCCTGTGTGTCTACCTTGGTACAGTCAGTGATCACCAGATGTCGGGATTACTGTGGAGCTCTTTTTCTGGGCGTTCACACATTTTTGATACAGTGCATCCAACTGGCACAAAAAGCATTAGTAGGGCTTATATAAGGAATTCCCAGATCAGCCAGAATGTCTCTCCACCTGATCAATCTACACTGGCTTCCTGTTTGTAAACACTGTACCTTCAGAGGTTGTGCTATTGCCAAGAAGCAGTGTACAGAACAGGTGAAAGAGCTTTCTTGGTTTCCACAGTTCAGAGCTGGAACAACTTCCCATTTGCCTTCCATGCTGAGTCAAGTTATTTTCAATGTTGCAAAGCTTTTAAAACACATCTCTTTTGTTTGAAGCTCTGTTTTCCTATTTCTCTGCTTCTGTGATCAGTGCCAAAACAACTCAGGATACTCATGCTAAATGATTAAACATAAACAGCTAATGATCTTAAATTGCACTGGAATCTGTAAATTGCTGCTATTTGGAAAAATAACATTGAGATGGAAAATGTAGATAACTGGGGTTAGAGAAAGAATAATGTTAAAAATTAAGGATCTGATGTGTGCAATACAATATTCAACATGTGAAGTGCTGGGGCACCTGAAAGGGCAGGTTATGTAAATATTAACATAAATCATACATGAATAAATAACAACACGCCACCATATCCAAGGCAACTGTAGGTAGAGCTTGCTTGCATTAAGATGTCTTGTGTAGCACGTTTGTCCAGGTTTATCTTATTTCCTTGTTCCACAGAGTGTATATGATGGGATTGAGTAATGGTATTGTGACAGTGTAATGAACAGACAAGGCTTTGTTTAAGTTAAGGGAGCTTTCAGTTTTTGGTGTGGCATAGATTGCAATAAGTGGGCCAAAATATGTGGTGACCAGAGTGAGGTGAGAACTGCAGGTGGAAAATGCCTTGGGCCTCCCCGTGGCTGATGGGATTTTCAAGATGTCCGACATAATGTAAACATAAGACAAGATTATTAGCAGAAAAGGGACTGATAATATTAGAAAATACATGATTAAAACATATACCTCAATGAAAGAGGTTTCCAAACGGGCTTCTTTCAGAAGAGGTCCTAATTCAGAGGAAAAGTGGTCTATCACGTTTTTACCAGAGAACTGTAATGTTTGCAATAGTGTTACTGTAACAATGGATGGTGTAAAGCCTCCAACCCAAGTACCGACAAGTAGCTTAACACAAACTGTCCTGTGCATGAGATTGTTGTAATGTAGAGGGAAGCATATGGCAGTGTACCTGCAATAAGCCATGAATGTCAACAGCAAGCACTCACTAGTCAACAATGAACCAAAGAAATACAATTGCATTAGACAATCAACAAAATAAATTGAGATGCCATCTGCCAGTGACCCAGAGAGCAGGCTGGGAGCAGTGCTTGTGGGGTACTAGACTTCCAGGAAAGAGAAATTGGCCAGAAAGAAGAACATAGGTGAGTGGAAGTGTTTAATGGCATATACTGTGACAACGATGAGGCTATTACCAGCAACACTTAAAACGTAGATGGTGATGAACAGGAGGATGAGGAGGGGCTTCAGCCCTGGAATTACGCGAAGACCTAGAAGAAGGAATTTGTTGGAACTTGTTACATTTTCTGAACAGTTTGTGGAAGCCATGATTGTATTCTGCAAAAGAAAGAAGTACAATGTTGCACAATGTAATTAATAATTTACCAGTGGGATTGAAGGAGTTGTCTGTTATGCTAAACACACTGTGTGAAACAGGACATTATATATGCAGGCACGGTTGCCCCGCCGCAAGCAGCAGCTGCTGCAAACCGTTTGCTAAAAATGAAAATAAACTATGTTTATCATCGTTTTTAGTAAAAGGGGCAGGTCCACAAGCTCTTACAAGCAATGAGGGGGACTTCCCCTCACTGCTCATGTATGGTTGTCTGTCCGTCTCATGCTGGCCAAACACACATGCACAGTAGGCCCTGTCCAACACAGTTGCCGGGCTGAAAAGAGCCTGCAAAGGCTCTCAGTCAGCCTGGGAGCGCCCACGCTGGGTGGTCCCAACCAAGCCTGAAGCTGCTTTGAGCAGCATCAGGATTGCAGGGCAGGCTGGAAGCTTGTGCCTGCAGCCTGCCTGCAGGAGAGGACAAGTGCGGTGGAGATGGAGGCGGCCGCATTGATTCAGGTAAGTTTTTTTATTTTATTATTATTTATAGTAATTTCACACTCCCCTCGCCCTCCAACCCCCTCCCCCTGCCCGTCTGTGTGCCACCCTGTCCCCTGTTACCTCCGCAAGCCGTTCCTGTATATATGAGCCCTATGTTATCATTACCACGCTCTCTGATCTTTGGTAGTACATTTTGAAAATGTAGCAATATATGTGACAAATCACATTATACCACGTTCTGTAAAGTGTCACATAATATGTGCTTTTTGCAAACTTAATCAACCAGCAAAAGGAAAAATTGTTCTGGTGTACACCACAATGATTGTCATTTATGGAAACAAGTACACTGCTTGTTCTGTGCCTCCCCACAAGTGGCAGACATTACAAGCCATGGTACAAGGATCAGAATAGGGAAAGATAAACCACAAGACTTATTTAGTGGGCACAGAACTTTCAAATAATAAATTATCATGTTGCACCTGCTGACATGAGGCCTAACATCATCATAGCTACACTATGGGGAATGTAGGTGTTAAAAATGCTGCTGTGCCTGTGTAACATTTATAGCCAGGATTCTGCATAACATCATCAAAACACCACTAGCCACAGAGTCAGTGGATGGAGCATGCCCTGCACTAAATACTAAGTGCAGGCACTAATTCAAAGAACAGTGTAGTGATCCACAAAGAGCACAACATTACACAACCAGATGAGTTGAAGAACAGTGCATTAATGTACATGGAACACAGCATTACAGTCAAGGAACAGTGCAGTATCCCACAAAAAGCACAGCATTACATATCCACATGAGCTGAATAATAATGCACTGACATACACAGCATTACAAAACACACAAATCTAAGAGCAGAGCAGCAGTGCACAAAAAACACAGCATTATATTACACACGAACAAAAAGTTGTGCATTGATGCATAAAAAGCACAGCATTACACAACAACATGACTCAATGGACAATGGAGTGATGTGCAGTGTACAAAATGCACAACATTACACAACCAGGTGAATCAAAGGGCAAGTCAATGATGGGCAAGAAGCTCAGCATTACACAACCAGATGATTCGAAGAACAATGCAGAAAGTTACAAAAAGCACTGCATTGCACAACAAACCAAGTCAAAGGACAGTGCAGTAATGCAAGAAAAGTACAGCATTACATAAAAAGATGAGTTGCAGAACAGTGCATCGATACTCAAATTTGCTAAGTGAAGGGTTGAGATGCTTTATGATGTTTATGCATTGATGTACGCTCCTGACTATATCTGATAATTCCTCTCCTCTCTTGATCTTTCTGCAGTGATTGATCACCTATCTAATGTTCCCTACCCTCTCTTTAAAGATGGTCTTTCGTGACCTTTCAAAGGTGTACTGCTGCATGACGAACATCTTCTAGCTTGTAGAAATTAATGTGGTGCGATTCGACTTGCAGTAGACCTCAAGGCTCATGCTGTAGCTGATCTTTTTCAACCAACACTTGGAATCTTTTTGTAAAGTCCTGAATGCCATGAACATCAACATCTACCAACATGTGGAGGACATGCATGACATTGATTGCCTCTCCATCAATAAAGTCTGGATTTCGAACACCCACTGGGAGCTGGACCCCATAAACCATACTTCATCATTAGTGCCAACAGACTGACTAAGGAGCAAAGTGCTTCATAACAAGGAGGCTTGATGTCCTCACCCCCTGCCTCTAAACAGCATGTTTCAGATTTAATCAACATCCATAACTTCAATGCCACATCACAACTATGACTCAGACATCATAGCTCCTGGTCTCACTTCTTTGCAGAATCATTTCATACCCTCTGAATTCATCTACCTGAATTATGTCTTGTCCCTGCTCACTAACATCCAAGAGTTACACCTGTCATCTTTGAAGTGCATCCTCTGTGCAGCCGTATAAATTATAAATGAACTAAGAAGGTAGGTCAGGAACACACCTATGCTTCACAGACATATTCGCCTACACTTACCTGACCACGTGACCTTACATGATTTGGTGCCACCCATCTTGAGAGGTTAATGCAACAACTGCAGCTGTCATAACCCACGCTCAGACTCTATAGGTAGGTCTTTCCTCATATCATTCTTGCACACTCCCCCACCATCCTTCTCCATCTTGTTGCAAGACCATCATGATAAAGCATTTCCATCATTTGGAGATTCTTGTGGAGGTTAAGAAGTCAACTTGGAAGTCAGTGATGGGCTCCCTCATGGGATTTCACACAAGACCCTCAGAGTAAAGTCCAGGCATTTTATGACAATAACTGTGCTGCTTCCTCAAACATTGCTGCACTGGGTAAGATTGAATTAAACAATGGCTTCAGCTACCTCTTCAGCAGAAGTTCCATACTCACCTGAAAACCTACAGCTGTCCACCATGTTGAAACACTAAGAATGCCTCCTCTTTCTCGGCTTGGAATTCTTGACTTAATTGAGGAAGTTATATTGGAACACTCGAAGGTAGACCTGAAAACTGTTTCTAAATGGCGATGTGTACTCTAGCAAAAGCATCGTTAGCCATGATCTGAATCCCTTATTCCTTAAGGTGGACATCCTTTTTCATCCAGGAAGTTATAAAGCCATCCTTCACGCATTCCAGGATTTATGAATCCAGGAAACAGGAAATTGGTCCTTGGAAGCATACAATGGCAAAGCAATTGACTTGAGACAGGGCAAGATAGATTGGACTTCCAAGAAGATCGATCATTAGAATAAATAAATTCTTCTCATGTGGAACAAGAAGATGGAAAAAGAGGATAATACTTTTCACTATGAAAATGTTATAACTGCAGTAAGAAATGACATACAGGCAGATAGTATGTTATTAAAAAAATAAGAATGTAGTACTTTAACCCCTTCGCTGCCAGGCCTTTTCCCCCTCCTGTGCCAGGCCTTTTTTTGCCTATTTGGGGCAGTTCGCGCTTAGGCCCGCATAACTTTTTGTCCACATAAGCTAACTAAGCCAAATTTGCGTACTTTTTTTCCAACATCCTAGGGATTCTGGAGGTACCCAGACTTTGTGGGTTCCCCTGAAAGAGGCCAAGAAATTTGCCAAAATACCGGGAAAATTTTGTTTTTTTCAAAAAAATTGGAAAAAGTGGCTGCAGAAGAAGGCTTGTGGTTTTTCCCCTGAAAATGGCATCAACAAAGGGTTTGCGGTGCTAAACTCAGCAGCTTCCCAGCTTTCAGGAACAGGCAGACTTGAATCAGAAAACCCAATTTTTCAACACAATTTTGGCATTTTTCTGGGACATACCCCATTTTTGCAATTTTTTGTGCTTTCAGCCTCCTTCCAGTCAGTGACAGAAATGGGCATGAAACCAATGCTGGATCCCAGAAACCTAAACATTTCTGAAATGTAGACAAAATTCTGAATTCAGCAAGGGGTCCTTTGTGTAGATCCTACAAGGGTTTCCAACAGAAAATAACAACTGAAAAATAAAAAGATTGAAATTTAGGTGAAAAAAACATAAATGTTTCTCTACGTTTTACTCTGTAACTTTTCCCTGCAATGTCAGATTATCGAAAGCAATATACCGTTACATCTGCTGGACTCCTCTGGTTGCGGGGATATATAGGGCTTGTAGGTTCATCAAGAACCCGAGGAACCCAGAGCCAATAAATGAGCTGCACCCTGACGTGCGTTTTCATTCTATACCGGGTATACAGCAATTCATTTGCTGAAATATAAAGAGTAAAAAATTGCTATCAAGAAAACCTTTGTATTTCCAAAAATGGCACAAGATAAGGTGTTGAGGAGCAGTGGTTATTTGCACATCTCTGAATTCCGGGGTGACCATACAAGCATGTGAATTACAGGGCTTTTCTCAAATAGATGTCTTTTTTACACACTCTCCTATATTTGGAAGGAAAAAATGTAGAGAAAGACAAGGGGCAATAACACTTGTTTTGCTAATCTATGTTCCCCCACGTCTCCCGATAAAAATGATACCTCACTTGTGTGTGTAGGCCTAGCGCCCGCGACAGGAAACGCCCCAAAGCGCAACGTGGACACATCCAAATTTTTGGAAGAAAACAGAGGTGTTTTTTGCGAATTGCCTACCTGTAGATTTTGGCCTCTAGCTCAGCCGGCACCTAGGGAAACCTACCAAACCTGTGCATTTCTGAAAACTAGAGACCTAGGGGAATCCAAGGAGGGGTGACTTGCGGGGCTCGGACCAGGTTCTGTTACCCAGAATCCTTTGCAAACCTCAAAATTTGGCTAAAAAAACACATGTTCCTCACATTTCTGTGGCAGAAAGTTCTGGAATCTGAGAGGAGCCAAAAATGTCCTTTCACCCAGCGTTCCCCCAAGTCTCCCGATAAAAATGATACCTCACTTGTGTGGGTAGGCCTAGCGCCCGCGACAGGAAACGCCCCAAAGCGCAACGTGGACACATCCAAATTTTTGGAAGACAACAGAGGTGTTTTTTGCGAAGTGCCTACCTGTAGATTTTGGCCTCTAGCTCAGCCGGCACCTAGGGAAACCTACCAAACCTGTGCATTTCTGAAAACTAGAGACCTAGGGGAATCCAAGGAAGGGTGACTTGCGGGGCTCGGACCAGGTTCTGTTACCCAGAATCCTTTGCAAACCTCAAAATTTGGCTAAAAAAACACATGTTCCTCACATTTCTGTGTCAGAAAGTTCTGGAATCTGAGAGGAGCCACAAATTTCCTTCCACCCAGCGTTCCCCCAAGTCTCCCGATAAAAATGATACCTCACTTGTGTGGGTAGGCCTAGCGCCCGCGACAGGAAACGCCCCAAAGCGCAACGTGGACACATCCAAATTTTTGGAAGAAAACTGAGGTGTTTTTTGCGAAGTGCCTACCTGTAGATTTTGGCCTCTAGCTCAGCCGGCACCTAGGGAAACCTACCAAACCTGTGCATTTCTGAAAACTAGAGACATAGGGGAATCCAAGGAGGGGTGACTTGCGGGGCTCGGACCAGGTTCTGTTACCCAGAATCCTGTGCAAACCTCAAAATTTGGCTAAAAAAACACATGTTCCTCACATTTCTGTGGCAGAAAGTTCTGGAATCTGAGAGGAGCCAAAAATTTCCTTTCACCCAGCGTTCCCCCAAGTCTCCCGATAAAAATGATACCTCACTTGTGTGGTTAGGCCTAGCGCCCGCGACAGGAAACGCCCCAAAGCGCAACGTGGACACATCCACATTTTTGGAAGACAACAGAGGTGTTTTTTGCGAAGTGCCTACCTGTAGATTTTGGCCTCTAGCTCAGCCGGCACCTAGGGAAACCTACCAAACCTGTGCATTTCTGAAAACTACAGACCTAGGGGAATCCAAGGAGGGGTGACTTGCGGGGCTCGGACCAGGTTCTGTTACCCAGAATCCTTTGCAAACCTCAAAATTTGGCTAAAAAAACACATGTTCCTCACATTTCTGTGGCAGAAAGTTCTGGAATCTGAGAGGAGCCAAAAATGTCCTTTTACCCAGCGTTCCCCCAAGTCTCCCGATAAAAATGATACCTCACTTGTGTGGGTAGGCCTAGCGCCCGCGACAGGAAACGCCCCAAAGCGCAACGTGGACACATCCAAATTTTTGGAAGACAACAGAGGTGTTTTTTGCGAAGTGCCTACCTGTAGATTTTGGCCTCTAGCTCAGCCGGCACCTAGGGAAACCTACCAAACCTGTGCATTTCTGAAAACTAGAGACCTAGGGGAATCCAAGGAGGGGTGACTTGCGGGGCTCGGACCAGGTTCTGTTACCCAGAATCCTTTGCAAACCTCAAAATTTGGCTAAAAAAACACATGTTCCTCACATTTCTGTGGCAGAAAGTTCTGGAATCTGAGAGGAGCCAAAAATGTCCTTCCACCCAGCGTTCCCCCAAGTTTCCCGATAAAAATGATACCTCACTTGTGTGGGTAGGCCTAGCGCCCGCGACAGGAAACGCCCCAAAGCGCAACGTGGACACATCCAAATTTTTGGAAGAAAACAGAGGTGTTTTTTGCGAAGTGCCTACCTGTAGATTTTGGCCTCTAGCTCAGCCGGCACCTAGGGAAACCTACCAAACCTGTGCATTTCTGAAAACTAGAGACCTAGGGGAATCCAGGAGGGGTGACTTGCGGGGCTCGGACCAGGTTCTGTTACCCAGAATCCTGTGCAAACCTCAAAATTTGGCTAAAAAAACACATGTTCCTCACATTTCTGTGGCAGAAAGTTCTGGAATCTGAGAGGAGCCAAAAATTTCCTTTCACCAGCGTTCCCCCAAGTCTCCCGATAAAAATGATACCTCACTTGTGTGGGTAGGCCTAGCGCCCGCGACAGGAAACGCCCCAAAGCGCAACGTGGACACATCCAAATTTTTGGAAGACAACAGAGGTGTTTTTTGCGAAGTGCCTACCTGTAGATTTTGGCCTCTAGCTCAGCCGGCACCTAGGGAAACATACCAAACCTGTGCATTTCTGAAAACTAGAGACCTAGGGGAATCCAAGGAGGGGTGACTTGCGGGGCTCGGACCAGGTTCTGTTACCCAGAATCCTTTGCAAACCTCAAAATGTGGCTAAAAAAACACATGTTCCTCACATTTCTGTGTCAGAAAGTTCTGGAATCTGAGAGGAGCCACAAATTTCCTTCTACCCAGCGTTCCCACAAGTCTCCCGATAAAAATGGTACCTCACTTGTGTGGTTAGGCCCAGCGCCCGCGACAGGATATGCCCCAAAACACAACGTGGACACATCACAGAAAACAGAGCTGTTTTTTGCAAAGTGCGTACTTGTAGATTTTGGCCTCTAGCTCAGCCGGCACCTAGGGAAACCTACCAAACCTGTGCATTTTTTAAAACTAGAGACCTAGGGGAATTCAAGATGGGATGACTTGTGGGGATTGGACCAGGTTCTGTTACCCAGAATCCTTTGCAAACCTCAAATTTTGGCTAAAAAAACACATTTTCCTCACATTTTGGTGACAGAAAGTTCTGGAATCTGAGAGGAGCCACAAATTTCCTTCCACCCAGTGTTCCCCCAAGTCTCCCCATAAAAATGATACCTCACTTGTGTGGGTAGGCCTAGCGCCCGCAACAGGAAATGGCCCAAAACACAACCTGGACACATCACATTTTTTCATAGAAAACAGGGCCTACCTGTGGATTTTGGCCTCTAGCTCAGCCGGCACCTGGGGAACCCTAGCAAACCAGCGCATTTTTGAAAACTAGAAACCCAGGGAAATCCAAGATGGGGTGAATTGTGGGACTCTGACCAGGTTCTGTTACCCAGAATCCTTTGCAAACCTCAAAATTTGGCTAAAAAAACATGTTTTCCTCACATTTCAGTGACAGAAAGTTCTGGAATCTGAGAGGAGCCACAAATTTCCTTCCACCTAGCGTTCCCCCAAGTCTCCCGATAAAAATGATACC
Source organism: Pleurodeles waltl (assembly GCF_031143425.1). Taxonomy (NCBI): domain Eukaryota; kingdom Metazoa; phylum Chordata; class Amphibia; order Caudata; family Salamandridae; genus Pleurodeles; species Pleurodeles waltl. The sequence continues at coordinate 293,427,810 of NC_090445.1, read as the reverse complement.
TCACTGGTGTGGGTAGGCCTAGCGCCCGCGACAGGAAATGGCCCAAAACACAACGTGGACACATCAAATTTTTTCATAGAAAACAGTGCCTACCTGTGGATTTCGGCCTCTAGCTCAGCCGGGCCCAGGGGGGGCAGAAATGGCCTAAAATAAATTTGTCCCCCACCCCCCAACCCCCCTGCCCCCCCGGGAGCGACCCTTGCCTATGAGGTCGCTCCCCCTGCGTGACATTGGTGCAAAAAAAAAAATCCCCGGTGCCTAGTGGTTTCTGCCCCCCTTGGGGGCAGATTGACCTACAATCGGTCAATCTGCCCCCAAGGGGGGCAGAAATGGTCTAAATACAATTTGCCCCCCAGGGGAGCGACCCTTGCCTAAAGCGTCGCCCCCCATCTCTAAAAAAAAAAACAAAAAAAAAAAACCCCCACAAAAATTTTTTTGCCCTGGCGCCTAAAGGTTTCTGCCCTCCCCGGGGGCAGATCGGCCTAATACCAATAGGCCGATCTGCCCCCAGGGGGGCAGAAATGGCCTAAAATAAATTTGCCCCCCCACCCCCCCCGGGGAGCGACCCTTGCCTGCAAGGTTGCTCCCCTTGCGTGACGGCGCAAAAAAAAGATCCCTCGTGCCTAGTGGTTTCTGCCCCCCTTGGGGGCAGATTAACTTACAATCGGCCAATCTGCCCCCAAGGGGGGCAGAAATGGTCTAAAATAAATTTGCCCCCCCACCCGCCCCCGGGAGCGACCCTTGCCTGCAAGGTCGCTCCCCTTGCATGACGGCACAAAAAAAAGATCCCTGGTGCCTAGTGGTTTCTGCCCCCCTTGGGGGCAGATTGACCTACAATCGGCCAATCTGCCCCCAAGGGGGGCAGAAATGGTCTAAATACAATTTGCCCCCCAGGGGAGCGACCCTTGCCTAATGCGTCGCTCCCCATCTCTAAAAAAACAAACAAACAAAAAAAAAACCCACACAAAAAATAAATTGCCCTGGCGCCTAAAGGTTTCTGCCCCCCCCGGGGCAGATCGGCCTAATACCAATAGGCCGATCTGCCCCCAGGGGGGCAGAAATGGCCTAAAATAAATTTGCCCCCCCACCCCCCCGGGTAGCGACCCTTGCCTGCAAGGTTGCTCCCCTTGCGTGACGGCGCAAAAAAAAGATCCCTCGTTCCTAGTGGTTTCTGCCCCCCTTGGGGGCAGATTGACTTACAATCGGCCAATCTGCCCCCAAGGGGGGCAGAAATGGTCTAAATACAATTTGCCCCCCAGGGGAGCGACCCTTGCCTAATGCGTTGCTCCCCATCTCTAAAAAAACAAACAAACAAAAAAAAAAAACACACAAAAAAAAAATTGCCCTGGCGCCTAAAGGTTTCTGCCCCCCCCGGGGGCAGATCGGCCTAATACCAATAGGCTGATCTGCCCCCAGGGGGGCAGAAATGGCCTAAAATAAATTTGCCCCCCCACCCCCCCGGGGAGCGACCCTTGCCTGCAAGGTCGCTCCCCTTGCGTGATGGCGCAAAAAAAAGATCCCTGGTGCCTAGTGGTTTCTGCCCCCCTTGGGGGCAGATTGACCTACAATCGGCCAATCTGCCCCCAAGGGGGGCAGAAATGGTCTAAATACAATTTGCCCCCCAGGGGAGCGACCCTTGCCTAATGCGTCGCTCCCCATCTCTAAAAAAACAAACAAACAAAAAAAAACCACAAAAAAACTATTTGCCCAGGCGCCTAGAGGTTTCTGCCCCCCCTGTGGGCAGATCGGCCTAATACCAATAGGCCGATCTGCCCCCAGAGGGGGCAGAAATGGCCTAAAATAAATTTGCCCCCTCACCCAGGGGAGCGACCCTTGCCTACAAGGTTGCTCCCCTTGCGTGACGGCGCAAAAAAAAGATCCCTGGTACCTAGTGGTTTCTGCCCCCCTTGGGGGCAGATTGACCTAAAATCGGCCGATCTGCCCCCAAAGCGGGCAGAAATGGCCTAAATACAATTTGCCCCTCCAGTTGAGCGACCCTTGCCTAAGGGGACGCTCCCCATCTGTAAAACACAACAACAACAAAAATCCCTGGTGCCTAGTGGTTTCTGCCCCCCGTGGGGGCAGATCGGCCTAATAAAAATAGGCTGATCTGCCCCCATGGGGGGCAGAAATGGCCTAAAATAAATTTGCCCCCCATGGGAACGACCCTTGCCTAAGGGGTCGCTCCCCTTACGTGAAAAACAAACAAACAAACAAAAACTCCCTGGAGTCTAGTGGTTTCTGCCCCCCTTGGGGGCAGATTGGCCTCATAAAAATAAGCCAATCTGCCCCCAAAGGGGGCAGAAATGGCCTAAATATAATTTCCCCCCTATGGGAGCGACCCTTGCCTAAGGGGTCGCATCCCACACCTAAAACACAAAAGAAAACAAATCAAAAAACAAAAAAAACAAAAGTATCCCTGGTGTCTAGAGGTTTCTGCCCCCCCTGGGGGCAGATCGGCCTATTATTAGGCCGATCTGCCCCCAGGGGGGGCAGAAAAGGCCTTAAAAAAAAATGACCCCCTGGGAGCGACCCTTGCCCAAGGGGTCGCTCCCTTCTGTCAATTACATATAAAAAAAAAAAAAATCCCTGGTGTCTAGTGGGGTTTCAAAAGCCGGATTGCAAGCAATCCGGCTTTTGAAACCCTCGGAGAGACTTCAAAGGGAAGGAAATACATTTCCTTCCCTTTGAAGCCCCTCCGGGCCTCCCCCACGTGATCGAAAGAGAAATGCTGAGCATTTCTCTTTCGATCACGCTGGAAGCTCTGCTGGGGGAGGTTGTGTGATTGTCAGCGCGCGCTCGCGCGCTGACGTCACAGGGGGGGGGGGTCGGGGGTTGAAGGGGAAGGGATTCCCCTGTCAGCCCTGACCTAGGGGGTGGGGGGGCGGCCCTCGGGAGGAGCGCTAGCGCTTCTCACGAGGGCAGCATTCAGGACGTAATGGTTACGCCCATGGCGCCACACGAGCGCTGCCATGGACGTAACCATTACGTCCCTGGCGGGGAAGGGGTTAATGGGACACCACACTTTGATCTGTTGTCCTTTTATTCCTTCAGGAGGAAACCCCACTTACAGCATACCAGTCCAGGCTCAGTCTTCAGCTGCTTTGGCTTCGGTCAATCCCACCAGAACCCGTGATGTCATGAGGGCTCTACATGGCGAACATTCTATTTCCCAGGGTCTGCGCTGCAGCTGAGTCATAGGAACATATTACAGCAATACAGAATATAACAAAGAAATGATCTTGAATAGAACTCTATTGATTGGAAATTATCTGTAGAAATATTTCATCTTATTTTGCCTTACCCCTCAAAACATAAAGAAACTCAAACGCTCCTGAAAAAAAGAAGAAGGATTCACCTTTCCTAAAAAATGGAAAGTAGTTAATAAATACTAGTTCAATCTGCAGCTTGCAATAAAAACTCAAGATTGTTGTGGAATTGCAGTGCATTCAGAAATTAAAAAAGCCCCATCTACGGTTTCTATCCTATGCCCAGTTTGGATTGAATATATTTCACATCTCTACAGTGAAGCACAGACATTAACATAGGGATCTTAACTTTTATTCAAAACACAACAAGAACCGGAGGCAATAATTCCTCCACCATGCAGCCAGATTGAAATATATCTATAAAAAAAGCAAGAGACTTTACAGCAATGGGCCCTAATGAGTTTCCCTTACAATACCTAAAAAAGAGATCCAATGGCTTAGGGCAAATTTTTATTTTAGCTCTTTTAATACTGGTATCAGACAGGGCAGATTCCTAACTATTGGAAAGGCATTATATTAAACTTCATACAAGCACACTTCATGGCAATTTTCGACAATCCTGGAATAGTTGTTGGACTGGGCCCTCACAAAAGGAATAATACAATGAGAACAGGCTGAATATAGACCCAAACACTCAAACCATGACCTTTATGTATGCTGATAGAAAGTCACAGATTTTCTACACTGCCTTCATTGACTTTTCTATAGCTTTTGATAAAGTGGACAGGACTATCTTAAGGAGGAAGTAACTCAAGCTGTAAAGTCCCATTAATTTATTACTGGTGATAATAGCGCTTCACTCTTCCAAACTGATTGGTGGAAATAAAGAGCCAACTCCCAAAATACATAAAAAATAGCTTAAAACAGCTTCTCTTCTCTTACTTTATACATGACTTACCAGCACAATTTGTGGACATATAAAATGTTGGGCCAGATGTATGACGCGATTCTGCTGCCGCAAACGGCACAAATCACTGTTTGCAACCACATGTACCATCCCTATTTTGCAAGTTGATATCCAGTTACCAACTTGCAAAATAGGGATTGCAACTCAATCTTAGGAAGGGGCATCCCGAGGGTGTCCCTTCCTAATTGAGACTCACAGCAGGATGTATGATTGTTTTCTGACTGTGAATGCAGTCGCAAAACAATTGCAGCTACCACCAACTTTAAGTTGGTGGTAACCCATTTGCAGACCGGAAGGGGTCAACGCAGGACCCCATCCCCTTTGTGAATGGCAGTGAAAATGTTTTTTTCAGAGCAGGCCGTGGTTCCACACACAAACTGCCTACTCTGAAAAAATGAAAAGTAAACTTTTTATTTTCATTTTTTAAATGCATCCTGTTTTCCTTTAAGGAAAGGACTGCATTAAAAAAAACTGCTTTATTCAAAAAGCAGCACAGAGAGAATGTGGTCTCCTAACCCCAGCAGGCCACTATCCTTGTGAGGGCAGCCATTCCCAAATAGGTTGCAAATTGTGACCTGCGTCATGAATATTATTGAGGCAGGTCATGCAATCCATTTGGGGATCGCAAACAATATGGTTAACACTGTTGCACATTTTGTTTCTAATTTTGAGAATTAGAGATTTTGCACAGGCTACTGTTTTAAAAACATTTTACACAGCTTCTGGAAAGAGACACTTTAAATATTTGATAAAAATGAATAGAGGAAAAATTCCCCAGATGTCCACATGTGCACTAGAATATATTCCTTTTGATAAATGGTCACTCATACACCAATAGAAAGCGAAGGTCCTTCATATTAGTTTGTTGGGTTTATAACCTGCTGGATCCACTGGAAGGCACTTTTTGAGATGTATGAAAGTAAGAAAATTTACCATATTTAAGAAAAACTCTGTTTTTAACAGCAAACATAAGTATATATTAGGAAAACTAGACTGTAAAATAGAATACTTTCAATCTTGGACAAATTCTGCATTTTAAAAAAAATGCAATTCCAAAAATCAGTTATATAGATATCAGTATTCACTGTAAGAGTTTAAAGCATTATTACCCTTTTGAGATAACATAGAGTATTTGCATTCACAAAAGTATCTCTCTTTTACACTCAACCACCAAGTGAGGCAGGTTACTCATGCACTTGGGTTGGTGTGAGAAAGTCATCCTTTTTGCCTTATCCCCACTTTTTGACTGATACTTGTGGTTTATGACTCTGACTGTGCCCTGGCCTCTTCTAGCCAAACCCATAAACCCATGCCAGTGCTCTGTTAAAAAGGTTAATGCAAATTAGGCATAATTAGAATTGGCATGGCAGCCTACCTGTACATCCCTAGTGTATGGTAGGGCATGTAGGTTTGGAGGTTAAGCAGATATAATGCACGTCAGTGTGCACTGCAGTGGTGTCTGCTGTTATTTTAAAAGTGATCCCTGCCTTGCAAGCTGCTTTTAAATTAAATTCATACTTAAATTTGATTTTGGAATTAAAGGTACTTCCAAAGTCTCAAACTACCTTATTTTTACATATGTCACCCCTAAGGTCTCCCGTAAGTGCCCAGGGGTAGGGTGCCTTGTAACTATATAGCAGGGACATTATAAAATATATTTTATATATGCCCAGGTGAGGGACAAAAACTTCCAATTTTGTTTTTCCCATTGAAGTACATTAGCTCTATAGGCTAACATGGCAATACTTTATTAAAGTACAACTATTGCTAAAAAAAAGAGCTAAAAATGTCCTTCTTGAACATAAAATTACAGTTAGAATAAATCCAACAACTTGTCGTTTTTAGATTTGTTATAACTATTTCTGAAAATAAGTTATAGAACGTTCTTTTATGTTAGGAAAAAACCCACCTTTCTGTGGCTCTTCTCTGATTGGCCAGCCTGTGCCAGGCTGAGCCAAGCTGCCTCAATGAGGTGTGAAGTGGCCTGCATTGAGAAAATGGGACATCTGGTTGGTGGAAATCTGCAAGGTGCAGAGCGAAAGCCAATAAGGGGGCTGGGTAGCCAAACTGATCTTCAAAGAGGGAATGACAGGATAGTACCCAGGCTCACCACCACATCCTGTTACCTCACTAAACCGCATGCTTCCTATCTTCTCTCCCTGCACGACAGAGAGTATAGTTCCTTTAAATATGGAAAATTTTAGAAGGGATTGGGGACACATTGCTCGCTTTTGCAAGCAAAGGAAAGAAAAGAATGAAGAAGAACCGATGGACCTCAGCTTTGTACCCGATTCCATTTTGTATACTCAGTAATTGGGAATTGTTTATTATGTAACACTACAGGTCAATAATCACTGGGTAAGGGACCTGTTAGATTCAGGTTGCAAAATGTCCATTGTGTGAGCTAATCTGCTGTGACTCACACAAGTAGTTCCGCATAAGGTAGTGGGGATTAGTTGTGTGCATGGGGACACAAAAACCTTCCTGGTGGCCTGTTTGGTGTTAAAAAATGCCTCGGAACAAAAATGCTTTATTGAGGTGGGATACTCCTGTCCTTACCTGAGGAAATTATTCTTGATATTGATAACCCTCTTTTTGACCTCTTACAAAATAACCTGAAGGCGTTACCGTCTGGTTGTGAACCCTCTATCCCAAGGAATGCTTTCTTTACCCCTGTGTCCTGGGTCCTGAATAAAAACTTTATAATTGCCCAGCAGAATGACAGCACCTTAGATAATGCTTGGCACTCTGCCAAAGCCCAACATGATGTACCCGATTCAACTTTCGTAGGTTTATTGTACCGAACGGGTTACTATACAGGGTTGATCACAGCAATGAAGAACCCCAACCTTTGGTACCCATTGATTTTAACTAGTGCTCTTCTTTGTTCATTCTTATCTGTTAGATGGTACTGAGAAGATCAGTAAAGTGTTCTTACGACATTTATATTGGCCTGGCATATAAGCCCAAGTAAAGGAATACTGTCAGACCTGTGAGGTTTGTAAGAAGAAGAACCTCCATAAACCACTGGCGGTTCCCTTACAGCCCTTACCTATAATTGGAAGACCCTTCGATAGGGTATGGATGGATTTGATAGGTCCCCTGCCATGCTCCACAAGAGGCTTCCAGTATGCTCTGGTCCTTGTGGAATATGCTACGTGGTACCCTGAGGCCATTCCCCTAAGAGCTCCGACTAACAAGGTCATAATACAACACCAAGGGGGTCATTCCAACCTTGGCGGGAAAAGGCGCTTACCGCCGGTCAGAAGACCGCCATAACACCGCCGCGGTCGCAGTAAACCACCACGGTCATTCTGAGCCGCAACCTGAAAACCTCCAAAAACCCGACACCCACCAAAGTCCGCCACAGCAAAGGTCAGCGAAAAAATGGCGATGACCAAACCTCCACCGCCACGCCAACAGAAATACGCCCATGCCATTACGACCCACGAATCCACGCGGCGGTCTTTAAACCGCGGTATTCCATTGGCGGTACACACCGCCGCGGTCAAAATACACACACCCTTACAAAACACAACCACATTGGACAATTTGAAATACACACACCTGAGACATATATACACACCACTCCCACACACCTAATACAATATAAAACACACACCCACATCACCCACAAACCCCTACGACCACAATTGCGAATCAAGGACAGAGAGAGACAGCACTGCTTAGAGTAGACCATCACACAGAGGCAAATCACAACATCACCCACACAATTACCACGCACAAAACACCATACACCACCACACACATCACACTCCCCAACACATACAACATCCCTCACCTCATCCACACCACCCCATGGCACCCCAAAGACACCCCAGGTTCTCTGACGCAGAACTCAGGGTCATGGTGGAGGAAATAGTATGTGTAGAGCCCCAGCTATTCGGGGCACAGGTGGAGCACACCACAATTGCTAGGAAGATGGAGCTATGGCAAAGGATAGTCGACAGGGTCAACGCGGTGGGACAGCATCCACACAATCGGGAGGACATCAGGAAGCGATGGAACGACCTACGGGGGAAGGTGCGTTCCATGGTATCAAGGCACAACATTGCGGTGCAGAAGACTGGCGGCGGACCCCTACCTACTCCCCCAGAATTTACAGCATGGGAGGAGGAAGTCTTGCACATCCTGCATCCTGAGGGCCTCGCAGGAGTATCTGGAGGAATGGACTCTGGTAAGTCAATGCTAACTACTACTTCCCACCCCCACCCCACCTGCATGCCAGCACATACCCCCACCCTCACCCCCACCCCCATCACAACAACTCCTTGCAAATGTCCCACCATCACAACCCACCCATCCCAACACCAAGCCCTGCATGCGACCACAAAGCATGGACACCCATCACCAAAGCATGCCCACTGCACACACACATCACCCCCACAAGCCACCCTCACAAAAGCCCCCACAAGGGAATGCCTGCACTTGGGTACACGGACACCCACCCATCACACGAAATGCCACACACAGAAGCTATAACCATACCTTCATACCCCTGCAGGACCCGAACGCCACCACACCGCCACGGAGGGTACAGAGATGTCCATCCCACCCCCAGAAGAGGCCCCCAGCGATGACAGCAGCTCTGTCTCCCTGGACCCAGATGACCAGCCCGGCCCATCGGGGACCTCTGGACAGTCGGTTCCCCACACACAGCCACAGGCTACAGCAGACCTAACCCCCTCTGGGAACACCAGCACAGCTCCCACCCAGCGGGCCCATGCCTCTGTCTCCAGGACACGTCAATCAGTGGTGTGTCCGCCACTTCAGGGCACCCAGGTTGACCCACCACCCCAACAACAACAGGGACCTGGGGGCAGTGGTAGTGGGAACACCATCCAGGGGACAGAGGCCCAGGAACACAGGGGAACTAGGAGGGCAGCTGTGCGACAGGGGGGGGGACAGGCCCAGGGAACCCACTCTCCAAGAGGCCCTCACCACCATCATGGGAGCATACCACCACTCCCAGGAGACGATGGCGACGGTACTGGCCAGGTTCCAGGAGATCCAGGCACAGCAGGAGGAACGGTACATGGGGTTCAGAGAGGAACTGAGGAACATTGGTTCTGCAATGGGGACCATAGTCCTGGCCCTTAACCAGATAGTCACCACATTGCGGGACCATGTGGCACCCCAAAGGGCCCCTGTCACTAGCCTGGACCAGGAACAGCCTACCACTTCCGCCGGCGCTAGTGGACAGGAGGCCCCCACACAACGACAGGCCACCAGAACCACACCTCCTGCTGAAGAACAACCACCCCGCAAGCGGAACCTGAGATCTCACAAGAAGACAGAGTAGGATTGCAAGACCCCCTCCAGCATAAGATACCCCCTGATGTCATCCCACTGTCCCACATTGTCACCCTGTCCAACCTTTAACTGCCCCTGCTCCATCCTTCCACAGGCATATGGACAATGCACCTGTGAAACTGAGAACTGGACTCTGCCATGGACATTACTCCACCCCCACCCATCACCGTTTGACAATCATGTACCTATATGTAGCACTTGAAATAAATCACTTATTGCACTTAAAATAACAGGAGTCTGCTTGTATTTTTCACAAATGTATTACACATAACGGTGCAATAATGTCCAGTTACATTGTGATGACAACATACCAAGGTCAATAAGCTGTAGTCCATGGGCAAACAAAGCAGAAGTCACGCAGTGGGTCATACAGCTCTGAAAAGGGAAGGGAAAGTCACAGCTCAGTGAAAAGGAACTGGGGGGAAACACAGACAGTAGAGACGCAGGAGGCCTTAAGTAATTGTGAAATGGCGTGGGTGAATCATACCTGTGTGCTACTGAAAATATTGTTGTATCACTGTATCCCTGTTGTCCGTGTCGTCCCCGTCGTCTTCCTCCTCTTCACTCTCCACAGGCTCCACAGCTGCTACAACACCACCATCTGGACCATCCTCCTGCAGAAAAGGCACCTGGCGTCGCAAAGCAAGATTGTGAAGCATACAGCAGGCCACGATGATATGGCACACCTTCTTTGGTGAGTACATTAGGGATCCACCTGTCATATGCAGGCACCTAAACCTGGCCTTCAGGAGGCCGAAGGTTCTTTCTATAATCCTCCTAGTATGCCCATGGGCCTCATTGTACCGTTCCTCTGCCCTTGTCCTGGGATTCCTCACTGGGGTCAGTAGCCACGACAGGTTGGGGTAACCAGAGTCACCTAATAACCACACACTGTGTCTCTGTGGCTGTTCCATCACATAAGGGATGCTGCTATTTCGCATAACATACGCGTCATGCACTGACCCAGGGAACTTGACATTTACATGGGAGATGTACTGGTCAGCCAAACAGACCACCTGGACATTCATCGAATGATAACTTTTTCTGTTTCTGTACACCTGTTCACTTCCTTTGGGGGGAACCAAAGGCACATGGGTCCCATCAATGGCACCAATGACGTTGGGGATATGTCCAAGGACATAGAAATCACCCTTCACTGTAGCCAATTCATCCACCTCAGGGAAAACAATGTAGCTCCGCATGTATTTCATCAGGGCAGACAACACTCTGGACAAAACCTTAGAAAACATAGGCTGAGACATCCCTGATGACATGGCCACTGTTGTCTGAAAAGACCCACTTGCCAAAAAATGGAGTACTGACAGAACCTGCACCAGAGGGGGAATCCTTGTGGGTTGGCGGATGGGGGACATCAGGTCTGTCTCCAGCTGGGCACACAGTTCCTGTATAGTGGCTCTGTCAAGCCTGTATCTAAGTATAATATGTCGTTCTTCCATTGTCGACAGGTCCACCAGCGGTCGGTACACGGGAGGAGTAATCCTTCTCCTCGCAAGTCCCAGCGGACGGTGCCTAGGAATGACAACATGGAGCACAGAGTCAAGCAAACCACAGGTTCGTTCACACAGCTTGCACAGTAAAAGATTTGCAATGCATAGATTTGGCTTGTATGAGTGGCAATGCATGGCCTAGGCCTGTGTGACGCAGTAGAAATTATGCCATGTGGGCCCTTGAAATGGCGGCTGCCTGACCTGTGAAGTGTGACAGTGGGATGTGAGGTCAATGCGCTGGCGTGGCACACCGTGGCGGTAGGCAGTCGAGGACCGCGGTGCCAAGCCGCATTGGTTAACATTGAACCCTATGGGTTTCAGGAGCCAATGACGATGTGCGCCGGCGGTCGCGGTACGCACCGCCGCGAGCGTGACCGCCATTTTCTATCTGCTTAATCACTCGAGACCTGATCATCCACAGGAGAGGACCTATACTGCAAGTGCTGCTGTGACCTCGGTCTGGAAGTGACAATGGCTGCTGCGACTGGGGAAAGGGCCCCTGCCTTCACATCTGAGGAATTGGAGAAACTTGTTGATCGGGTCCTCCCCCAGTATGCGCTACTCTATGGTCCTCCAGACCAACAGGTAAGTACACTGGGAGCACGTAGTATGGGCTATGCCTGTGTTGAGTGGGGTGGATGTAAGATGGTGGGGAGGGGAGCGAATGAGGAGTGCAACGCACGACAGATGAGAGCATGTGTCACACGGCAAGGTTGGGGAGGGGGGGCCACTCACATCGACCATGCAGAAAAGTGATGATATTTCCTTTCCCTCCCTTTACATGTCACATAGGTGAGTGCCCATCAGAAGATCGACATTTGGCGTGCCATCGCCAAGGACGTCCGGGCCCAGGGGGTCCACAACAGACGGGGCACCCACTGCCGAAAGAGGTGGGAGGACATCCGCCGCGGGACCAGAAAGACCGCCGAGTCTCTGCTGGGGATGGCCTCCCAACGTAGGAGGGGTGCCAGCCGCCAATTGACCCCCCCTGATGTCCCGGATCCTGGCGGTGGCCTACCCCGATTTGGATGGGCGCGTGAGGACATCACAGCAGACACAAGGGGGTGAGTATCTGCACATTCTGCTATCTTTGCGCGCAGTGGAGGTGTCTGGGTTGGGGAGGAGGGCTGTGGGTAACTCTAGGCCAGGGCGCTTTCTGTAGGCTAGGCCCCTCCGTTAGGCATGATCCTGTGCCCCCGCCCGCCACCTCTGTAGGGTGCCAAGTACAGCTATCCATGGTCCTGCATCACCCATGTGTGCAATTGTCGTCCATAGACGTGAAGGCCTAGTCACAACAACTGAGTGGTGTACCCCGATTGCGCAGCGTAGTTCTGGGGGCTTCTGTGTCTGTCCTCTCCGACAACGGTGTTGCCAATGCATTCACTCAACCTGTCTTTATTTCTCCACCCCCCCATTTTCTTTGTCTTCCTGTGCATGTGTGCATTAGCATCATCAGGCGGAGGAGAAGTGGCATCGGCGCACGAGGGAGCTGCATCTCACATGGCCCCGGAGGGCCATGCAACAGACTCCGAGTTCACCAGTGAGACGGAGGGCGAGGGGAGCTCCACAACGGGGACCCGTGGAGACGTCAGCGACACCGACACGTCCTCGGAAGGGAGCTCCCTTGCGGTGGCGGCAACATCTGTGCCCACCGCCACAACAGGTACAGCCGCCACCCAGCGCACCAGCCCCAGCCTCCCAGCAGCCCCTCAGTCTTCGCTCCGTGCCCGCTCGCCCAGGAAGGCGGGCATCTCCTTCGCCCCAGGCACCTCAGGCCCTGCCCCAGTTACCCCTGCTGCCCTCAGTGAGGAGGTCATTGACCTCCTGAGGACCATCATTGTTGGGCAGTCTACCCTTTTGAATGCCATCCAGGCTGTAGAAAGGCAGGTGCATCGGAGCAATGCATACCTGGAGGGCATTAATTCGGGTCAGGCTGCCCATCAGCGATCGTTCAACGCTCTGACCTCAGCACTGACGGCAGCCATTGTCCCTGTTTCCAGCCTCCCTCTTCTAACTGCCTCCACCCAGTCCCAGTCTCCTGTTCCTCAGCCTATCCCATCCACACCATCTGACCAGCCTGCACACACCTCAACACCCAAGGGCAGCTCATCCAGACATAAGCACCACAGATCCCACAAGCATTCACCCAAGCAACATCCAGATGCAGTCATGGCAACAGTCACTACCACCTCTGTGTCCCCCTCCTCTTCGTCTCCCTCCTCTCTCCCTGTGACGTCTCCACTCACAGCGGCATGCATACCACCATCAGCCAGTACTTCCATCACCAGCACATCCTCCAGTACAGTCCGCACACGTGCAGTCACCACCCCCACTGCCATTTACACGTCCCCTGTGTCCTCTCCCAGTGTGTCTGTCACCCCCTCTTCCAAACCACACAAACGCAGGCAGCCACCCACCCAACAGCCATCCACCTCACGACAGCCTACGTCACAAGCACCTGCACCCAAACAGCACACTTGACTCTCCTACAACCACATCCTCTTCCTCCACTCCCATAACCACTACACCGACCCGTCCCTGTCTTTCCAAATTGCTTTTCCTTTCCAACCTTGACCTCTTTCCAAACACTGACCCACCCCCTCCATCTGGTAACAGTCCAAAGAGCACCTCAGCCACCACCAGCCCTGCATCTAGTATGACCATAGTGCAGATCTATTGGAGTCCACCAGCTCCTAGGGCAGGGACATCGCCCAGCAGCAAGGGGACAGCCAGCCCACCCCCTGGGAAGAGGACCAAAAAAAATAAGGGCCGGCGCCAGAAGCCTGAGACGGCTGCCACCAAGGAGAGTGGCCTTGCCCCGTCACCTGCCACATCATCTAAGGGAGGCAAGGGCCAGAGAGCTGCAGCGAAGGAGGGCAAGGGCAGCAGGGCGGAGAAGACATGCAGCAGGCGAGCGCACCAGGAGGGCCCCATCAGCCCCATACCGGGTGTGACGGACGACACCCACGGGCCCAAGACTCCATCACAGGAGGACCCCGCAACCGCAAGGTCGGAGGGCGACTAAGCGGGGAGTCTTGGCCAGGTCTGGCTCCCTTGAAAGACAGGACAAGCACCGCTGAACAGGGCCCCGCAAAGACAGGCACCGCTGAACAGGGTCCCGCCGTGAAGAGCACCGCTGAACAGGGCCCCGCCGTGAAGAGCACCGCTGAACAGGGCCCCGCCGTGAAGAGCACCGCTGAACAGGGCCCCGCCAAGACAGGTACCGCTGAACAGGGCCCCGCCGTGAAGAGCACCGCTGAACAGGGCCCCGCCGTGAAGAGCACCGCTGAACAGGGCCCCGCCGTGAAGAGCACTGCTGAACAGGGCCCGCCAAGACAGGCACCGCTGAACAGGGTCCCGCCGTGAAGAGCACCGCTGAACAGGGCCCCGCCGTGAAGAGCACTGCTGAACAGGGCCCCGCCGTGAAGAGCACCACTGAACAGGGCCCCGCCAAGACAGGCACCGCTGAACAGGGCCCCGCCGTGAAGAGCACCGCTGAACAGGGCCCCGCCGTGAAGAGCACCGCTGAACAGGGCCCCGCCGTGAAGAGCACCGCTGAACAGGGCCCCGCCGTGAAGAGCACCGCTGAACAGGGCCCCGCCAAGACAGGCACCGCTGAACAGGGCCCCGCCGTGAAGAGCACCGCTCCGCTGGACCCTTCCTGTCAAGCACCGCTCCGCTGGGCCCTTCATCTCAAGCACCGCTCCGCTGGGCCCTTCATCTCAAGCACCTCTCCGCTGGGCCCTTCATCTCAAGCACCGCTCCGCTGGGCCCTTCATCTCAAGCACCGCTCCGCTGGGCACCGCCGTCTCAAGCACCGCTCCGCTGGGCCCTTCCTCTCAAGCACCGCTCCGCTGGGCCCTTCATCTCAAGCACCGCTCCGCTGGGCCCTTCATCTAAAGCACCGCTCCGCTGGCGACCGCCGTCTCAAGCACCGCTCCGCTGGGCCCTTCATCTCAAGCACCGCTCCGCTGGGCACCGCCGTCTCAAGCACCGCTCCGCTGGGCCCTTCATCTCAAGCACCGCTCCGCTGGGCCCTTCATCTCAAGCACCGCTCCGCTGGGCACCGCCGTCTCAAGCACCGCTCCGCTGGGCCCTTCCTCTCAAGCAACGCTCCGCTGGGCCCTTCATCTCAAGCACCGCTCCGCTGGGCACCGCCATCTCAAGCACCGCTCCGCTGGGCCATTCATCTCAAGCACCGCTCCGCTGGGCCCTTCATCTCAGGCACAGCTCCGCTGGGCCCTTCATCTCAGGCACCGCTCCGCTGGGCCCTTCATCTCAGGCACCGCTCCGCTGGGCCCTTCATCTCAAGCACCGCTCCGCTGGGCACCGCCGTCTCAAGCACCGCTCCGCTGGGCCCTTCATCTCAAGCACGGCTCCGCTGGGCCCTTCATCTCAAGCACCTCTCCGCTGGGCACCGCCGTCTCAAGCACCGCTCCGCTGGGCCCTTCATCTCAAGCACCGCTCCGCTGGGCCATTCATCTCAAGCACCGCTCCGCTGGGTCCTTCATCTCAGGCACCGCTCCGCTGGGCCCTTCATCTCAGGCACCGCTCCGCTGGGCCCTTCATCTCAAGCACCGCTCCGCTGGGCACCGCCGTCTCAAGCACCGCTCCGCTGGGCCCTTCCTCTCAAGCACCGCTCCGCTGGGCCCTTCATCTCAAGCACCGCTCCGCTGGGCCCTTCATCTCAAGCACCGCTCCGCTGGGCACCGCCGTCTCAAGCACCGCTCCGCTGGGCCCTTCATCTCAAGCACCGCTCCGCTGGGCACCGCCGTCTCAAGCACCGCTCCGCTGGGCCCTTCATCTCAAGCACCGCTCCGCTGGGCCCTTCATCTCAAGCACCGCTCTGCTGGGCCCTTCATCTCAAGCTCCGCTCTGCTGGCCACCGCCGTCTCAAGCACAGCTCCGCTGGGCCCTTCATCTCAAGCACCGCTCCGCTGGGCCCTTCATCTCAATCACCGCTCCGCTGGGCACCGCCGTCTCAAGCACCGCTCCGCTGGGCCCTTCCTCTCAAGCACCGCTCCACTGGGCCCTTCATCTCAAGCACCGCTCCGCTGGGCTCCGCCGTCTCAAGCACCGCTCCGCTGGGCCCTTCATCTCAAGCACCGCTCCGCTGGGCCCTTCATCTCAAGCACCGCTCCGCTGGGCCCTTCATCTCAAGCACCGCTCCGCTGGGCCCTTCATCTCATGCACCGCTCCGCTGGGCCCTTCATCTCAAGCACTGCTCCGCTGGGCCCTTCATCTCAAGCACCGCTCCGCTGGGCACCTCCGTCTCAAGCACCGCTGGTCCATTGACAGTGCCGGTTCTGTGTCGAGCAGGGCTTCAGGAAGAACTCTGGGCACCATGCCTCCTCCAATACCAGTGGAGTCGGTTATCCATCTGATGGACTGTGGCTTTGCACTCCCCAGGATTGAACAGTGGGCAAGCCACCCACTGTGTGGACTTGTGAGACTGTGGCTTTGCACTCCCCAGGATGGCACAGTGGGCAACCCTCCCACTGTATAGACTTGTGAGACTGTGGCTTTGCACTCCCCAGGATGACACAGTGGGCAACCCTCCCACTGTAGAGACTTGTGAGACTGTGGCTTTGCACTCCCCAGGATTGAACAGTGGGCAAGCCACCCACTGTATAGACTTGTGAGACTGTGGCTTTGCACTCCCCAGGATGGCACAGTGGGCAACCCTCCCACTGTAGAGACTTGTGAGACTGTGGCTTTGCACTCCCCAGGATGGCACAGTGGGCATGGAGGCCCCTCGTGGATCTGGCGTCGTGGACTCATGTGGCTGAGGTGCCCCCCTTTCCCTTCCCCCTGAGGTGCCTGTAGTTTTATCATCTGATGCCCCTGCAGTGTTCTCTCCAATGGTATCCGGTCTCCTGTGTGGGCTTTGCCCATGTGTTTGTACACATTGGCCCACGGACTATGGATATTTAACGGACTGTGCAGGACTTATTGACTATCTTTATACTTTGCACTATGTTCATTATTTCTTTTGTATATTTCATATAGCATATTTACCATGACTTCAATTAACCTATTTTATACATACATTTTATAGTTCTTTTTAATTATGTCTTTGCATTCTTCCGGGGGGTTTGTGGGGTGTCACTCTGACTTGTTGCTCTGCATTGGTGTGTAGATAGTTGGGGGGGGGTTGGGGCTGGGTGTGTCGCGTATGTGTGTGGCCGTAACCTTTCCTCGTCCCCCCTCCCCTGTGTCGTAGGTGCAGTACTCACCGTTGTCGTCTGCGCCGGCGTTCGTACTCGTGGTAGATGAGCAGGTAGACAATAGCTGGTAGGATGTTTAATTCGGGTTCCATGCTGTCCTCCGTCCTCGTGGAGTGCATAGAGGTGAGCGTTTTCCCGTTCGTAGTCTGTTTCCGCTGTGTTTTTATCAGCGGGGCTCCCGCCCCGGAAAAGGTGGCGGATTGATGAGTTGTGATAGGGTGGGCGGTACATTGTCTGCCGCCTGCCTGTTGGCGGTGAACCCTGCGCTGTTTGTCTGTCCCGCCGTGGCGGTCGGAGTGTTAAAGTGGCGGGCTGTGTTGGCGGTTCCCGCCAGGGTCGGAATTCCATTTTTTGGACCGCCTGCCTGTTGGCGGGTTGGCCGCCGCTTTATCACCGACCGCCAGGGTTGGAATGACCCCCCAAGTGTTTACCCACATGGGCTTTCAGAAAGAAATACTTAAGGACAAGGGGACGCCCTTTATCTCCTGACTAATATAGCAGGACTGTGACCATCTAAACATAAAGCATCTAAAGATCACTGTGTGTCATCCTCAGACCGTTGGTATGGTCGAGATGTATGATGGAAATCTCAAAACTGATCACAAATAAAATGTTGGTGGTAAATGGCCAAGACTGAGACCAGCTTATCACTCTGGCTCTGTATGTCCTTCACGGACGGGTATAAAGCAGTTTGGTTTCGTCCCCATTCGTACTCCTCTTTGGTCGCCCACCTCGTACTCTCCTGGAAATCACAAAGGAGGCATGGGAGAAGGACGCCGAAGGAGAAGTGAGGGCATTGTTAGAATATTCAAATCACCTTAAGTCCTGCCTGCTCTTCCCAGAGTATACAAAGTGGTCGAACAATTAGTGGAGACCCAGTATATCTCTACAATCGACCTAACAAAAGGCTATTGGCAGGTCCACCTAGAGCCCCATGATCAAGAGAAAACGGACTTCGCAACCCCTGAGGGGCTGTATAATTTTACTGTGTTACCCTTTGGGCTTCACAGAGTTGCAACAACATTTCAGAAGCTCATAAATACCCTGCTACAGAAACACCATGGGTATTCCTCTCCTACTTTTTTCAGTTCAGAAAATGTTTATCAGCAAAAGAAAAAAATGATGTGTGAATTACAGAAACAGGTGTCGTGAGGACCAAGTACTTTACATTTTTTGTTATTTATTAAGGTTTTCTTCGCTTGTATACATCATGGACTCAAAAATGTTTTTGCAAATCCTATTAACAGTAATTCTGGCCAGCCACTGGCTGGGAGTTACCATCGCATTACAACATGTTTAGAAAAAAGATAAACAAAAAAGGGAAAGGGAAACACAGAATCCCCCACCCTCCAACTCCTCTCCCATGTACCCAACCCTTCCATGCCAGCAATGTTTACTGCTAAAAGTTATTTCACCCATTGTATATTTCTGCCTAAGTTCTTAAAGTTCATCAGATTGCTAGTCTCGTTTATAGGCTGATCTGTGGGTTTATATCAAGCAGACGCATCTTTCCCCTTTTCTACACTGAGAGCCCGTTGGGAGGTTGACTATATCCCTCTCCTACTTAGAGGATATTGTGGTCCATAGTAACAGTGGCCTGAGCATCTGTGCCACCTGCAAATCATCCTCTGAGAATTACGAAACACAAGATTACATTTCAATGCCAAGACTGCCTCTCGAAAGGTGAAATAACTGGGATACCGCCTGGGGGAAGGTGTTATTGAACCTCAGACCGAAAAAGTAAAAGCCAGCTAACATTCCATTCCCCACCAAAGGGATCTAAGGGCATTTTTAGGGCTCTTAGGCTATTACCAGAGGGTCATTCCCTGATATTAAGACCTAGCAACTCCTCTCACTGACTTCTTGAAGAAAACCGTCCCACCGACAGCCCTGAAGTCGCCATCGGGGCTCACTGTTAAGGCCTTTCAGAAGTTAAAATATGCCCTCATGTCAAGTCCTGTTCTGGTTTCCCTGGACATTACTAAAACATTTGTCTTACAAATTGTTTCCTCTACCCTATGTGTTGGCACTGTTCTCTCCCAAGTTGACTCATTACGATGCGTTTGCCTATTTGCTACATTAGTAGTAAGCTGTTCCCTCGGGATAGTGCATATCCAACCAATGAGAAGAGAATGTCCGGCCCTCAAATGGAATATTGAGAAACTATGCCACTATTTGGAAGACAGTCCCTTTTTATTGTATTCCAACCATGCGCCCCTCAGTTGGCTGTATCACAACAAAGGAAACAATGATATGGTGTTGAGGAGGTTTCTTCCTCTCCAGCCCTACCACTTTAAGGTGAGACATAGTAAAGGCAAGGACCAGGGCAATGTGGACTGTCTCTCCTGTTTTCCCTTTTTCCCTGACCGAGAAAAGTCTAGGGAGGAAGTGAATACAATGTGCGGCACACCTAACAACAACATTGATTGTACATCAAAGAACTACATGAGTAGTCTAGAGAAAATCTAAATGTCCATTATTTTTTATTACGTGTGTTGAAACATCCAGTTCAATTCACAGATCGAAGAATCTTTTCTTCAAATATTCCAAAACATCTTCAAGAAAGTATAACACAAGCCAACACGTGTTTCGTCATGGGAAATTCTTGTTCAAATCCCGAACGACTTCTTCAGGGCTCCCGACTAGTAGGATTAACCATCTTTTTAAGTCATCTAGATTATTCATTGAAATAGTCTCGTAAGCATTTTGTAGACCGAACTCCTTTTGTTCCGAGTCCAAATCCTAGTAGTTAATGTATTTCGTATCCCAACGCAACCGACTACAAAACGATGAATATTAAGTGTGTGATTGTATAACACACTATCAGACCATTTTCTTATAGAAACGCAGAGTACGCACAATCCAACAGAGACGTGGTGCCGCGAGTGCGCGAACCAAAAATGTCTAGGGAGGAGGTGTATGAGGAGGTGGACAGTCTACCAGGCAGGACAACACCTTCCCCTCCACCACACATTAAACCGTGCAACGCCCGTCTTCTCTCCCAACAGGACAGGGAGTATGGGCCCTTTAAATGGAGACACCTGGTAAAGAGACATAGAGCTCTACACCCATAATCCCTATGTCTGGTCCAGAGATACGGAAAATGACGTACATGCATCGGGAGAGTGGTGTGCAAAGGGGGAGACGTCGTCAGAGAAGCACGGACCCGTAGGTGGACCATCAGAAGGTGCCACCAAGTGACAGACCACAGAGGACGCCACTGTACATCAGAAGCTAGTCCAGCAGGAGACTGCCATGCTGAGCAATGCCAGCACTAGAGCAGACTGGGAAAATACCTGCTGAGACGCCCGAGGTCCCAGCCTCTTTCCAGGAGGGACGTGGCTAAAGCAGGTACATGCAAGGCTACAAGCCTGGGGTGTGTGGGGAGGGTCTCCACACGCAACCCATTAAAGAGGTGATTGGGAATAGGTCATGGATTTTATTTTTCTCTTTTTAAATTGCTTTTTCTTTTCAACATCGCCTTTCCTCACTTTGAGCTTCTGAACGAAGGAGTCACGTGTAACTACAATAAACTGGAACTGAAAAGGTTGTCAATAGGAAAGTAGTGGGTGCATATCTTTGGTTCCATTCCTAGAGTGTTAACCCTTGAACGACATTCATGTTTGCACCAGGCGATTGGTGACAGGTTTATTGACAATAAACAAACAGAGATCCTTACCTGCCTTACTCTTTTTCTTTTCCTGAGATTCTCACCAAGATTTCCTTTCACCCAAGGCTGCTGCCTGGAAAGAAAGGAGGACCAAAAAAGTCCACGTACATTATCATCCTTAACAAATCCTGCAATAAATCCCTTGAGTGGCCTAAATGAGCTATGGGTCTATCTTCACACAGAATCCTAAACCTAAC
Source organism: Pleurodeles waltl (assembly GCF_031143425.1). Taxonomy (NCBI): domain Eukaryota; kingdom Metazoa; phylum Chordata; class Amphibia; order Caudata; family Salamandridae; genus Pleurodeles; species Pleurodeles waltl. The sequence goes on along the minus strand of NC_090445.1, from coordinate 293,406,698 downwards.
ACCATCTTCTAATAGACTTTTGAGGGTTTGCCAGGTGCATTCTGGGAAATGTAGTACCAACATCTCAAGGAACATTTCAGTGCTTCTAGATGCCTGGATTGGTGTTGTGGACCCAAAGGTGGACTTCTAGAAGGAGATCCAGAAGATTGAAGAAAGTCAAGCCGCTGACAGCAAATCGCAACCCGCGACCTGAATTTCAGGTTCCTTCCGTTGAAGCTCTGTAGGTTTGCCCTCTCAACGGGACTTCTAGGAGTTGATTGGGAGCTTGTGTTGAGCCAAGCCAGTGACATTACTTCATACCATGTCCTGAGGAGGAGCCTCACACTGACGAGAGAGAAAGTTCCAGAGAAAGACTAAGTCCGAAGGCAAAACTTTGACCGAGGCATCCCGTTCAGTGTATCCGAATTGGACATCATCGTGGTCTGACTCAAATTGTGAGTTGTTCCTAGTCAAGCATAACCAGATGTACCTGGTTGGCGGTATTGGTTGTTAGGCTCTAGAAAGCACATTTTTAGATTGGTTTAAAAATTCATATCTCTGGTTCCCTACATTGGATTTGTTTATCTTTTTGGTGTCATTTTAAAGATAAAAATGTTTCCTATTTTTATACATTGTTGTTGGATTTTTATTGTGTGTTGTGTCTTACTTATTTCATGTATTGGTATTTTTGAATGCTTTACGTACCTGCCTCCTAAAATAAGCCTGCCTGTTGCCAGCTACCAGGAGTTGAGCAAGGGAATAACTTACTGACACCCTGAATGAACCTTACATTGTGATTGCGGCTTTATTATTAGTGGTGGGTACCAATCCCTACTAATAACCCACTTTCCAACAGTTAAGTATTCTCCTTTTGAAAGTATACAAAAGTAACCCAAAAATTAGACTAGCCTCTCTGACCTGTGCAATGGGAGAATCAAAGATTTGAAACTTGTGCTGTGTGTATGTCCATTGCTTGAAACTCTCCATAATCTCATCTAATCCCTTTGTATTTCAAATTCGATATGAGAAATGTTGATGACTTGATTGCTCCAATAATATCTCCACCAAAATAGTTTGATGCTGATGCTGTGATGTTTCAATTTTTTTTATTACATTTCAGAAAAAATGTTGATTATCACTGGAGTTTGGAATTAATTTACATGTCTCAAGCAGAGGGCACCCCGGGACATAGCAGGAGACAGCCTGGTGGGTGGTGGTCCTCAGGGCCATTATTGGCTCTGGTAGGGGGTGGTGTGGCCCCCCTCTCACTTTCAAAAGTTAGTTTGGCCCCGGAGAGGTGATTGTCCCCAGGGTACAGTGGGGGGGGGGTCTGTGAGGCCCCTCCATTACTTTAAGTTAGCCCTGGGGAGGTGGTGGCACCAGAGCTCGGGAGGGTCCAACGGCCCCCAGTTACTAATATTGAGCCCCAGTGAGGCGGTGGTCCCCTGGTCAACCCTAGGGCTTTTTTTCAAACAAGCACAGGAGCTAGCACTTATTTTTTTTGTGGCTCTGTAGCTGAGTCCCAAGTTGACTGCCAACACTTCCTTGTTGAAGTGTTGGCAGCCAATCAGATCTCAGCATGAGATCGGTAGGGTTTGTGTCCTTTATGTACAAATTTGAATTTTATTTAGAATGTTGAAAACAACTGAAAGGGTTTACAGGCGATACCAAAAAGAGAGCTTTATGGACCACAAGCTACCTTTCTGCTAAATTTGGTGTAATTCTGTCCAGCGGTTCAGGCTGTAATCCTGTTCAAAAACCCTATTAGAATTAACATGATGAAAACATGTTTTGGGATACCCTTTTACTTGGCTCCCCCTTGATGGATCATCCTGAAACTTTCCAGACAGCACCTAAAATAAACGTCTAATTTTTTGGGAACATTTTGTGAGGATTCATCCACAGGCGCCTCAGATATAAGCAAGTAAAAAAGTGCCTTTGCTGTAGAAACATGGTCCTAACTATAACTACCTGGTGGCAACTATCACTAGGTTTTACACATGCACACACACTTATATATATATATTTTTTTTTAACACAAAAACCACAAATCTTGTCAAACGGTTGAATCCAATTTTCATAGAGTCACAGTCTCATTCGTAAAGAAAAAAGATTCCAAAGTATTTCCGAAAGCGTTTCTGAAAATAGACATTGCGTTAATAAAAACAACCATACAACTAAGCGCTGAAGACTAAGACTGGAGTACACGCATTATTTTTATCTAAATTATAAAGTTGAGGTGGAGCAAAAAGGTAAACTTTTGGTCTGCTAGTGGGTCAAAACCATAAGACCATCTTCAGCACAGAGTAATTTGAGTGGGGACCTTGAGTCTATGCAAAACCAAATGTTTCTTGGGCATAAATAGTGGGCATGACTCTAAATCAAATGCAAATCTTTTTAGTAGTGATTAAACAGGTGTATCCCAATTTTCCGTAGTGGATACAGTATCAAAGAAATAATCTAAGTAGAAGTAGTAAATACTTGGTAAAATTGCTGTAATAGATGTAGCAGCACACAAATCAGCAAACCGTAAGCAGTTAAACTGATTTGCCACTTACTGAATCCATCATAGAAATTTAGATATGGCTATTCATTGATCAAAAGATTTGGATTTGATTTCAAGTCACACCTACTCACCTAGACAAATCAGCTAAATGCAACAAGCAAATAAATTGGGAAATAACCATGCGTGATATAGCAGCAGACAAATCAGTGAACTGCATGCATAGAAACAAATAAATAACTAGCCTGAATATTTTGTATTCAAGACAAAAATGAGGCATTCCTGAATGCTATTGTGTTGGAATAGGTGCATGTGAACTAAAAGCTTTTCCTAAAGAGCAGGCTGAGGTAAATGAGGTAAATGAGCACAGAGATGTTAATGCAGGCATAAAACCAGAGGGTTAAAATGTGAGGGGAGCTGTGGGTTTTAGTAACATGTGTCATAATGTATTTTGAAAGGGGCATAGTAAAGGGTATAGAGAGATATGTCTGTACATCATCTTCTTTCCATATCTGTTTACTCAGCCTTTCCATTTTCTCATCGATCTATCTACTTCAGCTCTTTGATGGAAAGTTTTATGCTAATCCTTAAGCAGGCAAACAAAAAAGGGGATTCCAAAAACATTATTTAGCATGTCAATTCTCATATGAAATTTTGGGAAGTGATATTGAAAAAAACAGCTGAATGGAATCATACCTAATTTCTTTAAAAAGGATAGGACTTTACTCAGAAAACATGTTTTTTTCTGTTTGGTGAAAATCTGTTTTCAAGAAATTGCCTTTAAAGAGGTGCTTGGAGTGGTCATGAAGACGTTAAGCATATGTTTATCTGGAGTGTTGCTGTCCAGATATGCTCTAATCGGCCATGTTGAAAACTAATCAGTTTTGGTTATCTGGACACAACCTGTAATATATGTTGCGGTAGCCATTACAGAACTCAGGGAAACAGCCCATGCCTCCTGAAACTAAATTAAAAGTGTATATAAGCCCAGTCTGACTGCAAGGGACATGTGAGTTTCAACTGAACCCCACCCCCTGATTGGCTAGTCATAACATGGGCAATATGTGTGGCAACATGTGTGGCAGACATTACAGGACTTTTGGTCATTGTTTCCATCCCCCTAAAATGAGAGCATATTTTCTATAAATTCACACTACCTTCATCAGCCATGTGAGAAGAAAGCTTGACATAATAAGCTTAACATGTACTTCTAACAGTAAGCAGCTTGTAGTTCATTTCCCCTTGTTCTACTCTAGCGTCCCACAGTGTTTTAATGAGCAATGAGAATGCTAGGTTCTGTATTTATGACTAAACTGTGGCACACCTGTAGCCAGCTTGAAGCACTTCCTCTAGAAATGAAAAAAAGGGAGGGTTCATTTTGTCATAGAAATTATGGTAAGGGCTCTAGAAAGCTAACATAAGAAGAAATTTGTCACTAACACCTGAATAGTTCTATATCCACATGAGTAGAAGATGGACCCAATTCCCCCTGCCACTACTTGAGCTGAAATTCTATGTAGAGTGCAGTGCCACGTAGCAGCAGGGGGAAAGGGGAAGTGAAGAAAAATAAGAGAGACTTCCTTGGAAGAAGAGGGTGCTGGTCTTACGTCTTACACTCTCTGCCAAGATCTTTTCAACTATGGATGTCTCAACACTATTCTGCACCTGTAGGTCAGAACAAAACGTATTTCACATGAGAAATGCACTAAAATCTGTACATATTAAGAATCATAAATATGCAATTCATCTCACACTTCACCTAAATGCTTAAAGGCTTGTGGAACTCTCTTGTAGCCTAGTATCTTTGTATTACCCTTGTGGTTATTATAGTTTTGATACATGATATTGCTTCTTCAAAGTCTAGGCAGGATTGCATTTTGTATTGATGACATTTCCATTGTTCACTTTTAAATAATGTACAAAAGCTTTGATAGATGCCACAACCACAACCTTAGTCTTGTAGAATGTATATATATATATATATATATATATAAAAAATATAAGGAAAAATAATTAAGTTACTTATTTTGAAATATTAATGCCACTGATACTAAAAAACTTGCACTTTAATATAAAAAAATCTTTTACATTATCATTTCAGCATTGAGTACACCTTTCATTTTATTTGATTTCACTTCATTTTGTTTGATTATAATTGCTTCGCTTGATTGTTTCTCCTTGACCAATCACATGTACATATTTAAAAGATTTTCTAAACATCTCCTTCAGAATTTGGTTTGTTCTCTAGTATCTATATCAACAGTCCGCTACCTTGGCTTTCTAAAGATGCCAGAAGATTAACAACCAGTATGATTGTGATTGGATTTGTATTTTTGATCCAAAGATAATTACGATAACACAACCTAGCATAACATAACATCTACTGAAACAGGATTTGTATTTAGTTCCACACACCAGCTAAGTCAGATTGACCATGTGGAATGATAAACTTTGGACGTTTCTGGTGCCCAGAATTGTTTAATGAATTGTGCAGCTACCGGCAAAGTTGCAGGAGTTCTCCATATCACCCTGAAATATTCCACACTCTAAGAGTGAGGAAATTATTTTGATGCAATCTTTGGTGGTTTATTGGAGGTCGGGAAAAGAAAAGATTAGAATTGGAAAGTTGTAAGACAGCTTCAGTAGAGTTGGGAACCAAACTTGAGAGGTCCACATAGGGGTTATCAACAGTAAACTTGGCTTGTATATGACAGTAATACAAATTATGCACGGAAATTAAAATAGCTGTTCTTGTTCAAACTTCTAAATGATCTAACCACTGTTAGAGTTGTATGGTGGAATCCTGATCCAAAGAAATTACACATGTGTAAGGTAGGCCTTTTTTAAAGCCTTTAGGCTCTATAATGGAGGGACCTGGAACGTTCCCCTTTATTGAGGATGACAACAGACCGATTATCTGTCCTAGTACACTCAATTGTGAGATTGTGGACTTTTTCAGAACTGATAGAATCTCACTCTGAATAGCTTTTAGGAACACAAGCAAACTGATAAGTTTGGCTGTTCTATTGAAACTGTGGATATTTCCTGTATTTCTTGTGTATAGGAATGTCAGATACCCATCTTGTGAAGCTAAGTGAATCATCCAGCCTTCTTGAAGGAGTGCTCCTCTTAACTACAAAAAAATTTCCATCTTGAAATTGCGCTATGCCACAACGTTTATTATAGGGCACATCATTTAGTTTCTCTTTTGAACTGAAAACAAATTGCTAAAGAAACCTGAAGGCTTGGGATCAGTTGGTTGAATATCTCCTTGGAGAAGTAAATTATGAACTTCTTGAACCAATAGGAGGCTTAATTGTTGAGAGAACCGTAGTGGATGTGGTGGAAAGTGCTGAAATAATGGAGATACCGTTCTGTTTAATAACCTTGAACTGTTGATAGCAGCCAAGGATCTTTGTTATGAATTTGGATGCATTCAGAAACTTTGGAAGTTGGCCACCCAAAAGAACATGGCGAGAATGTACATTTACCAGTAACATCAGCTTCTCTCTGAACTCTGGAGCCTCTGAAGTCTCTGCTCCTCTCATAGTAGAATTCAGGAAGGTATTCCCTAACTGAGCGGTAGAAACTGCATCTAGAGTTAAAACTGCCAGTCAATCAATCCTGGTGGTTCATTTGAGCCGTCAGGTCTTGAATTCTGAAAGTTGTGTGCGGAGGCTGCACACAAAAAACTGAGGAAACTGTTAGAGAGTCCTAGCGATATCTGTACGAAGGAGAGAAAATGGGTTCGGAATTGTTTTTTTATCAGACAGAAAGGTCCAGAGAGAGGGAAGCGAACTTATGAAGCCCTCCGTCAGGGAATTGTGTGTAGTACAAACCACATGGGGGGTGGTGTCCTACTTGGATATGGTCTCAGGACTCAGGAGCGAATGTTGCTGTCTCAGTTTAGATTTGGTTCTTTTAAATGGGAATTATGTTTCCTGCCAGGTCAGCTTGGCTCCTGTAATATTGGCATTTGCCCACAGGATGAGATATCCACTTAGTTGCGTTTTGTCTTTTTTTGCAAGTTTTAGCTTTCATTTAGACAACATTATTCATTGCCTCTTTTACACAAGCAGAACTTCGCAGGCGTAGAGTGGCATTGCTGTACTTGTAACAACTTGTCCGTCATGATGTATGCTCAGCAGTGTGCAGTAATTTGATTGTGCAATTGTATGTTTTTTTATGGGACTTTTTATCTCTTTGTAATTGACTTTATATTTTTATACTGTTGAAGTGTTTCATTCTGTGACACCTGTTGTATTTATGGTATGTAGTATTGTATCTATTAGGATCTGCGTTTAGGTGATTCAATAAAGATTATATTGATAGATTGAGTCACCAAACAATAGACTTTAGCCTGTGAAACAGTCATAAAATTGCCATGGCCCCTATTTTCCGATCAGTTTTCAACAAAAGACAGCTACTTCTCGCATGACAAATTTCAGCATTGGTCTTTCCTTATAAACAAATTGCCCTTTGGGTCCAATAGGAAAATTCTTCTGGATCCACTGTTTTTTAGCCTGTCGTCTTCAGCAATATACAAAATTTCATAAAATGAGCAATCATGTCAAGTAGTTAATCTTGGTACACATACAAGGCTCTATCTATTATTTTTGTAGGCTCCAAATTTGCCAATGAATAACAGCATAGTAAGGTTGATGGATGCATGCAGTTAGAGAGAGAGAGAGAGAGAGAGAGAGAGAGAGAGACAGGGCATGCGGAAAGTAGTTATGATTGCGATTGCTTGTCTAAGGGATTTCTAATTTTGTCTGAGGTATATTGTTCTTCATGTTCTGCAGGAAACCACCGGGGTGAAAAATAGTTTGGGGATTGAACATGGGAGATCTTGCAGCATCCAAAATAAACATGTTACTATTGTGAACTCGATCATCATCCTTCACAGTATTAGGATGAGGGAATTAAACAGAACTGTGGGGACCAAAAGAAGAAGGGAGTTCTTCATTAATTGACATCTCAGAATTCTAGAGAATATTCTGTGAAGTATTAGATGTGAAATTGTCTGCTAGGAGTAGGAATATTTTTTGACATATGAGTTGTTGCTTTAGATGAACTCACTGACGGATTCTGCTATATATGGCAAGAGTTGAAACTTGAGGAATGTTAGCATAGCACAGAACCAACAGAAAACAAAATATTCTTTAAAATATCCTTCATTGTAGAACTTGCAGCTTGAGTGACACAGGAAAGTATAAAATAAATGAAATATTTTCTGAAAGATTCATTTTCCTCATCATCAATTTAAAATACTGAGGTTTGTTCTGAATATAGTTTTATTAAACACATATGGGCAAATCAAAATGCTATTTGAGAAAGTCTAAAATATTAAATAAGCTACTCTTCTATATGTAAGATATTATTTAAACATGCAATATTAACAGATGTGGCTGAAGATGCAACAAATGTTGACAAATGGAAAGCAAAAAGAGAAAATTACCTTTAGAAAATGATTAAATGGTTAGCTTGCCTTCTAGATGTGAATATCCGGTTGGCACAGGCACGGGTGAGCTGATTATAGCATATTGGCCCTTAACAGTTTGGGTGTTGCACATCACACATCTTCAATAATTACATGGAGAATACGTAGAGTGGCCGACATAAGAAGAGCAGCCCTCTGGCTATCAACAGTCAAACTAAAATCTCAGCAAAACCAGCAGCCCTGTTCCTGAATTTTGTCACAGGGTGTACAGCAGTAATGGGCACCAGAAACTTAGAGCTTGAGGTGACAGAGGAGCCAGTGGCAGCAGCACAGTCAGATGACAGAGAAAGGTATCAATAGTTTACAAACATGAGCACCCCGTGGTTAGAAAAAATATTAGGCAGTTGAACAAAAATAAGGGGCAGAGGGACAATACTAAGTTGTGGGTTAAATATATGTATGAGGCAAAGAATGAAAGTGCAAACAGAAAAGAAACAAATATTTACTAAAAGATCATTAATCACAGTAAGATCTATCATGAAGTATACTTTTCTTGACTGCAAGCTACAAGAAAAGAGGACTTGTTCCTTGTGGCTGAGATAACTTTATTTAATAGTAAATGTTGAGTGGTTTATGGTTTCTTTTTTTCTCTCAATCCTTAATGGAGTATGTTATTTAGACTGATGTTGATTTAAGCAGGAAAGGAAAGCATAAAATGAGTCTTCATTTTCGCCAGAAAATTCATAGAAAAAATGTTCACATTTTAGGTGTTGGAGTATCTTCCATAACCTGAAAGAGAAAATCATAAAAGAACACAATTTTTTCTCCCACATCGTTCATCAGATTCTAGCAGACGATCAGCACCTTAGAATACACCACAATACCTGCAATTATTATGGTTTGAATAACAATTAGTTTAAATTGTGACCAAAAATCTGTCATTAACTTTTATTCGTGGTCTATTTTGTGATCCTTAGAAAGGGCTAGAAGGCCTTTTCGGCAATGTATATTAATGAAGACCATGTCTTAGAGCCCTGAAATTACTACCAGAACATGTTGTCAATGTTTTAAGCAGCCAATCAAAGTTAGGTCTGGTTCAGACTACCCTGTACGCCCATACGGTCAGCATGTGATCAGCCTGCCCTCTTATATATTTTTAATTAATTTTCAGGAAGCAAGAATCATGTCTGAGTCCTGTAATGGCTAGCACAACACATTGTTCAGGTTGTGGTTAGTCATTTAGAAATGACAAGTCCGCTTTAAGGTGGCCAGTAAGAGCATACCTAGACACCAACAGTCCAGATATATATTTTAAATCCTCTTATGAACACTTAAGCACTTCTTAAACACTTATTTCTTCATAATGACTGAAGAGATTCACACCAAATGGCAGAAAAGCATGTTCTAACTTTTTTGCCAAATTTGGTGTAGTTCCATTCAGCCATTTTCTTTTCTGTTTCCCAAACTTTCCTATAGAAATTAACCTGGGAAATCAATGTTTATGGACCCTCCAACCCCTTGTAGCAATTTAGATCTTTAGAAAGATTGCTCTATGTGATTTGGGGAAAATCTGTTTAGCCATTTGAGAAATTGAATTACAAAATGTATAGACATCTAGTGGCATGGTAGAATAGACTGAGGAAGTACCAATGGAATACAGAGGGAAAAACAACAAATGAAACACGCTGCTTACCAATTCCCTGGAACTGGGACCAGTGCCACAGGACTGCGTGCTGTGATTGGCTGACAGCAACATGAAAAGAAAAGTTGTGGCTGACATTACAGGGCTCAGGGACCCAGTCCCAGTGTCCTGTAAATTAAAATAAAACAACATATAAGCGGCAGTGTAGGTGTATCCATATCCTTTGACCATTGTGGGGAGGTCCCATAAGGCCCCTCTCTGGGGGAAAGTGCAAAACAAAATGTGTTTTGGTCATCGCAGACTAATGGTACTCAACCACCCCTCGACTGTGAAAATGTGCAGGCGTATCACACAATTAACTCAAGATTACAGGGGGACCAAAAAAAGCACAAAGTGGGATTGGGCCCCTGAAGGGATTTGAATGCAGAGTTTGGTCACCGGCCAAAGGCTGTATGCTGCAGTGGGCTGGGACTGTTAGGCATGGTAATAAAAAATGACCACATAAAAAAAAAAAAACTAGAAATACACTGAAAAAACACTAAGGTTAAAGTGATGTTATAGTTAGACATAGTAATACCTTACTTTGATTAAAAAGATCTTAGAAATTCATTCGGATAACTAAAGGTTAACCTGTCGTTGTATTTAGATGAAAATGTCAGTTAACAAATACAATTTTACACAAAAAACACTGAAATGTACTGGTTATAGATAACTGAAGTAACTCTAACTCTAACCATGCACTGCTCATGACCTCATATATTACATCTCTTGACATATACTATGATATTATTGATCAGATATCTAATGACTTCTGAAGTTACCTCATCAATACCAGCACTATGCAACAATAAACAAGCACAAAGCTCTGATGATGAGAGAGTAAGTAAAATAACATTTCAACTGTAAATATACTTATTGCTGAAATACGATAGTCATGAAACACTTCATTAAGTCTGGCTACATGTTTTGGGGAAGATTAACTGACGGCAAGATAAGATAGTTTAAAGAAAGAAAAAAGACTTTTGCAGAACAAAATGTGGGGGGAGCTATCTGGACCTGGAAGGATGAGGAATTGCATAGGTGCACAACTGCAGGGAAAAATGGTTGTTGGGAGCAGACAAACCATCAGATTTCATAACATAGAATGTATTGATGGCTGTGACTGCATCACCGACCGAAAATCTTCTACATGTTTTGACTATTGGACTGGCAAATGCATATTGGGGGCACATATGCTGGGCACTGGGAGTCACACCATGCATGGGGTGTTATGAGTCTTTTATTAATCTAAACCTCATGGAGCTTCCTCTTGCCAACAAAGAAGAGGTGGAGTAGGGAAGGTTCCTATTAGAAGTTTTGGATGAGGATGTGAATGAGATGTTCCATCATCTCCTGGTACATGCAATCCCTCATATAAAATATGGCCACATAACATCTCTGAAAATGAACATGCCCATTCTCTGCTAGTAATGTTATTACTCATGGGAAATGCACTGTGTGTATACAAAGCTATAAGGCCAAGTTCCCATTACTTTTTCTCGACCACCCTATCACAAAATACTCTATCAACAATTGATGGTGTATCAAGGAAGGCTGTTAGTAACAATTTGTGGAAAAAGTCAAAGGTAAATTGCAGAATTAGTAAAAGAAAGTCAAAAAGAATAAAATTTGCACATATACATAACCAACGTACTTCTTAACAGCGCAAGCAGTAGAGCAACTAAAAATGCAGTTTCTGAGGATGGGCGAGTATCTAACATGCCCAACCCTTCATCCAAAAAAGTAAACACATTCTCACTTAAACCTGCTGGCTCCTGAAATTAAAAGTCCTAAACTTCTTTTGGAAAGCAGGCTTTCTGCTCATGCTGGTTCAGCAGTAAGCCCCAATCATGGGTTAACTAAGGTAGAGCCAATCCCAAATCTCTTTGGAGCTCTTGAGATTTCGGATAATTTCACAAATGGAAATGATCCTCTAAATAGACAAAAAATCCTAAGGTGACCGCATAATTACCTACAACTCATTTCTCTCTCTTCCTCTGAAATAAAGTCTGTCTCCTTTACCAACAATCAAGATCTCTTCATAGTTCATGTAGAATTTTGGTAAAATGTGATTCCCTCAATAGTGCTACAGGAAGTAACAAACTTTACATAAATGCAGTGGAAATACAATATAGGTCTCTTAACCCTCCGAACCTAAGAAAAGTATCTGACAGGGAAGTTTCATCCTCACCCACTTCATTTTACCTGATAACCACATGCATGATAGTGGTTTTGCGAACACACTATCAGTAGATATCGAACAAGGAGGAAGACAAATATGGAACCAGAACTTGATCAAAGTGAATAACACAAAAGCTGCTGTCTCTTGGTCTTGGCTTTTGAGGAATTTAAATGAAAACAAATTGAACAGTATTTCCAAATTCCTTTTTTAGTGATGACTTACCGATTATCACTGGGAATTTTGCCTGCTTGGAAATATATCCGTTGAATAGACTGCCGTGATTTAGCTCAGCAATCTTTTGTCTCTAAGAGTCTTGGTCCACATCAAATTTGAGTGGGATAATTATGTTATCGACGTTCCAGCTTTGAGGTTAGTAAATGCTAAGTTGAAGGTGACCTTTATATCCTTCTGCCAGTTGATATATAGTGGGATTTTGAAATAATACATCTTCCTTGTGACAATGTGCAGTGCATCAAAATTCAACTTCCCAAAATGAGTACTTATTCTATAGATACTTTAGTTTTATTTAATATCTGTTCCATCCGGACTGAAATACAATTCTTTGCTGAATGAGATATTTGAATGAATGGAGTACATTCTTGAGTTCTGATAAAATTCCCAAATGATAATAATGGGTGATTTTAATGCACAAATCTCAAAGGCCTTCATAAAAAAACTATAAAAACAACGATCCAGAAGAAGCCTGGTCCATTCCAATGTTCCTGGATCTGCTACATGGAATAAATGGTGTGATTCTGAATGGAAGAATTGATGGGGATGTTCAGGCAACTTATACTAGAAAGGGGGTTCCTGGTTCCTCTATTATTGATTTTATCAAAATTAGTTATGTTCTATTTCAAAAAGTTTCTTCCTTTAAATCTGAGTTTGTTCTAGGCAGTGACCATGCAATCTTACAACCAAAGCCTGAACTGCAACTACATTAAAAAGCCATCTTGATCTCTAACAGAAGGAAACAGAATAGCTACTATAGCCTTTAACCAAAGTTGAACTGTTTAGAATTCTAATATAACTAGGATAAATGGAGTAGTTAAGTCACTGCTGCCTCTACAAACAGTAGAAGAACTAAGGGGGTCATTCCGGGCGGAAGCCGCCAAAACTAACTTTCCCGCTGGGCCGGCGGGCGATCTCCAAAAGATCCGAATGGAGCCGGCGGATTTTCAGGGGTGCGACGGGTGCAGTGGCACCCGTCGCGATTTTCAGTGTCTGCACAGCAGACACTGAAAATCTTTGTGGGGCCCTGTGAAGGAAAAGGGGAAAATATTGGTCTTTGATTAGTAAAAATATAATGAATAAGAATTAGGTGGATTTGCAACAAGCAGCCCTACAAAAAGACTGTAAAATATTTTGGCAGCCTATTTCTAATTATATAGGCCGTAGGAAAAATCCTGCCATGATACCCATCCTTCAGTCAGAATGGATTAATCAGTGTTCTGATCTCTGCATGACCAACTCCACCTCAAATAATTGTGAGGAGCAACAAAAGTCATCTCACATGCTTGACTAGCACAAAACACTACCAAAAGAAAAACAAATCAAGGCATACATTAGGAAAGCAAGATCTTCTGCAGCAATGGGTCTGGATAAGATGCACATAAAAGTATTACAGTGTGACCCAAAAGCTGGAGTAAACTCCCCCCCTCATCTTTTTCCTAATAATTACCACTAAATTGACCGTTGCGATGCAACTGGGATAATTTTTGCCTTGAGCATTGTGGAACCTCAAGCAATAGGCATACTCGAAGGCGATGATTCTGTTAGTCTAGGCAGGTTTTAGACCCAACTCTTTGGAGATAACTGGTGAGGCTGGGGATTCTGGCTGACTTATTAAGACTTATCATTGCACTTCATACATGTACCTGATGCAGGGTTTTATTGGAGGAAATAAGGGACTGACTTCCAAGATTTTAACACAAAATGGACTGAAACACGTGTATCTCAGCTCCACTTTTGTTTTCAATTTATCTTAGTAGCTTGCCAGCCTTTTTCAATATTACTAACAATTTTCCTCCAAAATCTGTATCTCCTAATGTATGCCGACAACTGAGTTATTCTTGACCTTAGACCTATTGGCCGACAGTGGAATCTTGACAATGGTTTTAAAATAAATGTTTCTAAGACTAAGGTGTTGCCTTTTAGAGGAAATAAGTGGAATTGACATTTTAAATGGATGTTAGATGGAAGGTCCCTGGATGTGGTTAAAACATACACAAACTTAGGAAGGGTCTTCTCCCAGTCCCTAGAAAGGGCATCTAATTTTTCACATTTAGACCTCAAGGAAATAGCCAATAAAGGTGACTTAAAAAGATATTAATGTTCTTCTAGTAACCAACACTTTCAAACTCTTTAGGAATTCTATTGGGCAATGATATCTCCTATTTTATTTTATGCGATTGAAATTCCAATAAGCAAATGGTCTGTTTTACATCCATTTGAAGGTAAGCTTCTTCGGAGAATAGTGTCCCTAAGACAAGCAATTCCTGTCCAAGCATTACACTTTGAGCTCTGCCTCTTTACTGCTTACTCTAGATCTTAAGGGAAAGTGATTAGATGGTCCTCTAATTTACCAAATGCATCCGAAGGAACCTAAAGAGGCATCCTAGGATACAAAACATTGGAAATATATGAATTCATACCTTTAAAAATAATTTTAACATTACCCTAGCAATGTACTAATGCCCATTTGCAGTTATGGACACTAGGACAACTAATATTGTTTCTCAAAAAATAAGATTGCCAGACTGAGCTTCACCTTTGATATTATACATTGCTCTTGGCTAGAAACATTCAAACCGTATTCTGACAATATATCTTTCAAACATAATCTAGAATACCTGAAGTTTTCTTAGGAACATTTAGTAGGCGATTTTTAATCATGTTAAGATTGGCCATTTTACCTTTAAATAATTTTAAAAAGCACTTGTTTGACAAAGTGGATAAGACTGGAACATAGGAATCTGTAAGGGTTGGATTCAAGATATCGAACAGAAGCCAGGAATCATTTGCTAAAACCTTTGTGTTTTAAATATTCCATATTTAACCGCTTTTGTGCGGGTGTCGGCCACTGGCAGATGCCCACACTACTTCCCTGGTGCGGGTCACGACCAGTGGGCGACACCAGGGAGCGGGTTAAAAAATCCTCGGGTCTTCAGTGTCTCCTCCCGCTCCCCCATCCACCCCTTTGTCATCAGCACACCGCGAGGTCACTGTTTGTTTTCCCCATCAGAGCATGAAGCAGCCTTGTGGCCAATGGGGAAAACAGCCCAAAACGGCCTTCCCGATTTTCGTAAAGGCCTCATTTGAAAGGGGAGACTCTCCCCTTTCAAACAAGGCCTTCCTGGGCCGGTTTCCTGGCCCCCGATCGCAGCACAGGAAACCCCTCTAGACACCAGGGATTTCACTTGGGGGTTCGGCCCCCTCAGCAAACGGGCCGGCATACACCCCCCCCCAGGGGCATATTTTTTTTTTTTTAAAGGTAGGTTTACCCCTTGGGGATGCATTTCCCAGGGGCTAAATTGTTTTTTAAAATAAAAAGAAAAACAAAAAGAAAAAAATTAATTGTCAGTGGGTCGTCTGTGAGCAGGCAACCCCCTGTGTGGGCAATAATTCTTTTTAGTAGTGGTATGGTTTCCCTGGGGGCCACTATTGCCCCCAAGGAAACCATACAGCTACTAAACAAAGAATATAGATATATATATATATATATATATATATATATATATATATATCTATATATATATATATATATATACATATATATATATATATATATAGATATATATATATAGATATATATATACACAAAAAAGATTAGAGAACTCTGGGTAGTTCCCAAGTTTAGGTGGAGAGCAGCTCTAGTAAGGAGCACCCTGCAACACCAGCGACACTCTAGATTTGCTCACCTCAAATGTCTATTGATCTAGCAACGTTTTTAAGCATAGGGTCAGCACAGTTCTATCCATGCCTAGATAGATAGTGACAATGGCCCTCATTACAACCCTGGCGGACGGGGGAAAAGTGTCGGTAATACCACCAACAGGCTGGCAGAAAAAAAATTGAATTATGACCATGGCGGTTACCGCCATGGCCATCCGCCACTTCTCCACTCCAATCGTTAGGCTGGAGACTTCGGTCTCCAGCCCGGCAGCCGTCACCAGACCGCCGGTGGTATCACGACTCTGCATACCGCCATGGATTTTGGGTGGTTTGGACCCGCCACGAAATCCATGGCGGTGAGCACTATCAGTGCCAGGGAATTCCTTCCCTGGCACTGATAAGGGTCTCCCCCACCCCGAGTCCTCCCCCACACCCCCCAACCCCCTGCCACCCTCCAAAGGTGGCAGGACCCCCCTCCTCCCCACCCCCACCCCCAACATGCACAGACACACACACCCTCCCCACCCCCAACATGCACAGACACACACCCTACATACCTGCACACATCCAAACAGACATGCACAAAGACCGACCCGCACACATTTTCCATAAACACAACACACACCCGCATGCATACACGTACTCACACACCCCCTCTACATACTCACATGCACATCCCATGCACGCACACAACACCCTCCACCCACCTCCCCTAACAGACGATCAACTTACCTTGTCTGTTGATCCTCCGTGAGGGGACGGGATCCATGGGGGCTGCTCCGCCGCCAGTTCCCTGTCACCAGAACACTGCCACACCGAATCATGGAACGTGATTCGGTGGGCAGTGTTCTGATGACGTGGGGGTAGAGCAGCCTCCACTTCCCCGCCGACCGCCAGTATGGCTGCTGGCGGGTCTCCGTCCAAAAAAGGACAGAGGGCTGCCAGCAGTCATAATAAGCCGCACGGAAAACCACCTGCACTGGCAGTCTTCAGCATGGGGGTTCCTCAGCGGTCTTTGAAAAAAAGACCGCTGAGGTCGAAATGAGGGCCAAAGTCTTTTGCCATTTGTACAGCAAAGTCTTTAAGCATAGGTTTGACACAGTGTCAACCTTGCCGAGCTGCAAAATGACAAAAGCCATGTACCACTCCTGGCACAGTATTACAGCTTTGGACTTGTAAAATACCACCCAAGTCAACCTGGAATGAGTAAAAGAACCCCTGACACGTGTTTTGCTCTCATATATATATATATATATCCGCCTCCAGTTGTCTTAAAGTTGCAGCTTGCAGCTTCAAAGCAATGCACATACTTCAACTGACGCGTTTCAACTGTGGCTTTTAGGCAGCAATAAAAAAGTCAAGTAAGTCTTGTGATTATGTTTCTGCTACAAAAGGATCAGACTTTTGTCTAGTGGCAGCAGTTTTGATGCCATAAAGTAGCGAAGAAGGTTTATATGCCTATCTGTATTTTACGTAAATATCTGAGTGCATTAGTAAAGTCAGCCTTTAACTGTGAGTTAATACAAACAAAACGTATGTGCGAGGGGGTGCTAGGGAGAGATGAAATGCACTTTTGCTGGGTGGTAGTGAGGGAATCGGAGAAGGAGGTAATGGGAGTGGTAAAACCAATAATGATTGTTGGACTGGGCCTAGAGGTACTAAAACTATGACAATTGGTATGTGACAAGGTGAAGTAATAGTGTTTTTTTTTTAGTATCTTCAAAGAACGTGCTGATTGAGGGAAGAAGCAAAGGTAAGGTGATCTCTGCTGTTGAACGTATCACAAACACACCCACCAGCAATTTTGTGACTGTCTACATAGGCTAGTGTTTTAGAGCAACAGTTTAGCCACTAGCAGAGATGCCATCTCGTTGGATGACTGCTGCTCAAGCCCTCACTCGGGTTATAGAGGACAGCTCTGACGTAGGGTCAGAGACTGAGACAGCAGATACTGTGACAGCATCTGAGGCTAGGACAATGGCGCAGACTCTGGGAGTGATTTTTCAGTCAGAGGAGTCTCATTTGATAACTCTTCTTCCATTGCTTATGAGGGAGGTGATGAGGACAGTCCTGCTGTCCCTTCGCAAGCACAGTCTGTGCAGCGGACAGCTGCGTGTTAGCCCAACCAGGAGAGCAGGTGCATGCAGCTACAAGCAGAGAGAGAGTGCTCCCTTGGGTGCTCCCCAATTTAGTTCAGCCCCAAATTCCACTGCTCAAATTGTATTGTGGAGACATCAAAATTATCTAATCACAAAACAACCTGGTTTTGTAAGGCAGGCACCTGTGTTTTTGGTCCTGGTCTCGGCGGCCTTATAGGGAAACCTACCAAACCTAGACATTTCTGGAAACTAGACATCCGGGACACAGAGGTGTGACTTGTGTGGATTCCCAAATGTTTTCTTACCTAGAATACTCTGCAAAGGTGAAATGTGGAATAAAAACTCAATTTTTTCTTGCATTTCTGTCACACAAACTACAGGAATATGCTGGGATCCACAAAATTCCTACCACCTAGTGTTTCCCCACCTGTCCTGATAAAAACACTACCCCACTTGAATGCCTGTACCTAGTGCCTGCATCAGGAATGGATCACCCCAGGGTCAACAGTAGCCCTCATGTAAGGACCAACATTGACCATTGTGAGATCTATTCCTGTTGCGGGCACTAGGCCTACCCACACAAGTGAGTCTTGGGGGAATGCTGGGTGGAAGGAAATTAGTGGCTTGTCTCAGATTCCAGAACTTTCTATCAACGAAATGTGAGGAAAAGTGTTTTGTTTGTCAAATATTGAGGTTTGCAAAGGATTCTGGGTAAAAGAACCTGGTGGGAGCACCACAAGTTACCCCATCCTAGGTTCCTCTAGGTGTCTAGTTTTCAAAAATGCACTGGTTTGGTAGGTTTCCATAAGTACAGGCTGAGCTAGAGGCCACAATCCACAACTAGGCCCTTTGCAAAAAAACAAGTCCATTTTCTTCTGAAAAATGTGATGTGTCTTCATTGTGTTTTGGGGCATTTCCTGTCGTGGCACTAGGTTTACCCACACAAGTGAGGTACCATTTTTATCGGGAGGCATAGGGGAATGCTGGGTGGAAGGAAGTTTGCAGCTCCTCTCAGATTCCAGAACTTTGCAGCTCCGAAATCTGAGGGTAAAGGTTTTTTTTGTCAAATTTTTAGGTTTACAAAGGATTCTGTGTAACAGAACCTAGTGGTAGCCCCACAAGTCACCCCATCTTGGATTCCGCTAGGTGTCTAGTTTTCAGAAATGTGCAGGTTTAGTAGGTTTCCCTAGGTGTGGCTGAACTAGAGGCCAAAATCTACAGCTAGGCACTTTGCAAAAAACATGTCAGATTTGTGTATTTGAGAAATGTCCTGTAATTCAAATGCTAGTATGGGCACCCCAGAATTCAGAGATGTGCAAATAGCCACTGCTTCTCAACACCTTATCTTGTGCCTATTTTTGAAATACAAAGGTTTCCTTGATACCTATTTTTCACTCTTTATATTTCAGCAAATAATTTGCTGTACACCCGGTATAGAATGAATACCCATTGCAAGGTGCAGCTCTTTTATTGGCTCTGGGTACCTAGGGTTCTTGATGAACCTATAAGCCCTGTATATCCCCGTAACCAGAAGAGTCCAGCAGACATAACGGTATATTAGTTTTGAAATTATGACATTGCAGGAAAAAGTTACAGAGTACAACGTGGAGAAAAATGGCTGTTTTTTCACCTCAAGTTCAATATTTTTTATTTTAGCTGTTATTTTCTGTAGGAAAACCTTGTAGTACGTACACAAATGACCCCTTACTGAATTCAGAATTTTGTCTACTTTTTAAAAATGTGTAGCTGTCCTAGATCCAGCATTGGAAGGAATGTAAAAACACAAAAAATAGTAAAAATGGGGTGTGTTCCAGTAAAATGCCAAAATTGTGTTGTAAAATGTGATTTTCTGATTCAAGTCTGCCTGTTTCTGAAAGCTTAGAAGATAGTGATTTTATCACCGCAACCCTGTGTTGATGCCATTTTCAGGGACAAAAATCACATGCTTTCTTCTGCAGCCCTTTTCCCCATTTTTCTGAAAAAAACAAAATTGTGGCTGTATTTTGGCTCATTTCTTGGTCTCCTCCAGGGGAACCCATAAACTCTTGGTACCTTTAGAATCCTTACGATGTTGGAAAAAAAGGACACAACTTTGGTGTGGATAGCTTATGTGGACATAACGTTATGAAGGCCTAAGCGCGAACTACCCCAAATATCCTAAAAAGGGCTCAGCAAGTCAATGATCTGATTGCCTTAGCAAAGAATCCCCCTGATGAGGTGTTTATTATCAATTGCACAAGTTTTTAAAAATCGTTTTTACTTATGTATTACTAGCAAGTTTTGTATTGAGACTAGGGCTAGACGGAGTTAGTGGAACTCCGCGATGTGACCTAAATAGGACGCCATGCAGTGCTGAGTTCCGCAAGCCCCAGAGTACGTTAGATCACACTTTTCACGCTGAGTTTTAGCACCGTGTGTTTCTCCCACGCTGAAGAATCAGCGCAAACTGCACCACGCAGAGTGCAAGATGCTTCTTTTCTGCCTCTCGAAGAGATTTTCTACTCAAGTGGCACATTCCTCAACGTGAATGGAAGGTTTCTCAATGCGAGCGATAGCAACCATTTACAACTGTCCGTGTTGAGCAATCTTGCTGGGAGGTGAGCGCGAAAGAGGGAAAAAACTTCACTACGTGGAGTTTTTTGGAACCACACACTCCAAGCGGAGAACAGAGTAGGAAAAACTCTGCAAGCAGAGCAGAGTTCATCACCCACCCCTAATCAAGACTGTCAGGTCATTTTTATGTCATTCTCTTTGATTTGTATTATATAAAGTTGTATATATTGTTGCTTTCTGACGAGATCTATGTTAATAAAATTTGAGTTTGATTTTGAATTTGTCCTACAAAATAATTGTAGCTAGAATACTGACAACCAGAATATCCAGATGGTAAGTACATATGCGTAAGTATATCTTTTCAAGGCTTAACTCCTTGCAAATAGATTAAATTGGCAAGGTATTGATGTGCGGAATAAGGAAAAGTAAACCTTTAATTATCTATGTGTACTTACCTTCACAATACAATAGTAGTTGACATTCTGGCTCGAATATTTTTATTGGAAGATATAAAAAAACGAACTATTCTGACAAAATTCCACTTTATGATTTGCTCCTCTGATTCACACATAGGTGAAGTAGGTGACTGACTGTGCCTAGCCATGCAGACCTCTTGTTGCCATAAACCTGAAAAGTTCAAGGATTTGATGTAGTTGAAGTGATCTTTTGTGTCACTAGTGGAGTCTGTGACTGGCAGCGACCTAAAAACTCTGCTGTTCCATAGTCAGCAACATGCCGTGTAATTAAGTGAATCCCACCCCTTCATTGTTCACGAGAAATATTGAAATACTGGCCTAACTTCAGACTGAGTGGCCTTCAGCTCACTGGCTGCCTAGGGAACAATGCCTTATCTGATATTACATGTGCCTAAAGTCTCCCGGTTTCCAAGTGGCAATTACGTTTTTGTAAAAATAAATGAATCCCATTGGAACCAGCCTGAACTGGGCTTTTGTGCACCTGTTATGCTAGTGCCTTTCGTCTCCATGCCACTGAGAGGTGCTCCTGGTATGTGGGATTCAGAGGTCATCCACATACCAGGAAGCCAGTAGACTCCCCCCAGACCTGTTGGCTTCTGAGATGTACACACGAGTGACTCCACCCCAGACCCTGCAAGTCTTCAAGAAGGGGCTCTGGGCGTGCCCTGTGGAGCTATTTAATGGAAAGCCTTGGGGCTGAAAAGTGGTGCTGTGAAAAGTACATGGGCTGAAATTGGTACTGCTAAAGTAAATTGCCACTGGGAACAAAGTGATGCTGAAACACACTTTAACTACAAAATTGTGTCTGTTAACCAATTATATTAGGACAGATGCATTCTGAAGATTCACCAGAGAAAAAATGACTTTTGGATTGAGCTGTATGAGTGTAGGAATGAACACCAACGATGACTGACTGAGAGGTATGCAAGATCCCACAAACCAATCAGGCAGCAGTTAAAGATAAAGGAATCTCCCTTTTAAGCTGTGAAGCACATTGGAAATGTTTCACCAGAAGCTTTAGCTATTGCTTTGATGCATCATTTGGTATAGTGCAGTATGTACTTTGGATTTGTGATATACATGATGGCTAATACAGGAACTAGAACCTGAACTATATATAATGTTCTCTAAAACACTTAAGTTAAAAGAAAGTTAAGGTACACTAATATGTTTGTAGTGACTGTAGGAAAGTAACCCCTTTTTGGCATGTTACCCCAATTTCTGCCTGATGTCAGTGTGTTTGACTGTGTCACTTTGATCGTGCTAACCAGGACCCCAGTGCTTATGCTCTCTCTCCTCTCAAATTTGTCACTGCATACTGGTAACCCAGTATTTGATCCCAAATTGCCATACCGGTCACCCCTGATAGGTGCTTACCTGTTTAGCTGGCCAGTCCCCCTTACAGTGCTATTTAGGGTCTCTCTCCTGGGTGGTTCTTTAGATTCAGATTGCAAGACTCCAGCAGGAGTCCTCCGCATCCTTTACTTTACCTTCTACTGATGGAACTGCATCAGGACCCTCCAGGAACGCTACAAACTTTAACAAAGAAGCAACTGTTTCCAGATCGTTCATCCTCTGAAGACTGCCTGTCTTCAGCCTGCACCAGAAAAATGAAGGAATCTCCTTTGAAGTGAAGGAGTTACTTCCCTGCTTCAGCAGACACCCCTCTGCAGCAGCGACCAGTGGCGTGGGTCCCCTCTCTTAACAAAGTGCATGGATCCAGCAACACGGGTGGTGGACTGAAGTGGTCCTGACGGTCCTAAAGTCCAGCTGTCTAACTTTGGTGGAAGTAAGAGCTTGCCTCCCCTGGCAAGAAAGTACCCCGTGCAATGCGTGTTTTGCAGTTGCCAAGCATTGTGTGCGACCTTCCACAAAGTTCTTCGTGCACATCACAGCTCCATCCCCCCCTACTCTTCCTGCGATGCACAGCTTTGTGAGTGGTTCTCCGGCGGGGTGAGATCCCTTTGTGTGGTGCTGCATGGGCCTCCATTTGCACCTTCTTTGTCCCTGTGCTGTGGGACTCCTGTGCACACTGCCTGGTCTTCTGAGGGCTCTCTGAGGTGCTGAGAGCCCCCTCTGTCTCTCCCTCCTGGGTAGAGGCAACCAGGTCCCGCCTGGTCCCTAACAGCACCATTTTCTGCTAACCGCAAATTTTGCATTTGCCAAGGCTTGAAGGTGGAATCCAGCAACGCAAACCAGACTGCAATCATCCATCTTGCGTGGGTCATCATCTGCAACAACCAAGAACCCACATCCGTCTTCTTGAGTGCAGTACTGACGGTTCTTCTTCATCGGCTGTTCTTCTTTTGCACCTTCATCCAGGTTAGCATGGGCTCCTGTTCTCCCTGGACTCTTCAGTGCTTCTTGGACTTGGTCCTCTTATTCCACATGAATCCATCATTGGTGTCTTGCAGTCTCTTCTGATTCTTGCAAAATCTTCTATCATGTGTTCTTGTGTTTCCCAGGAAACTTACTGTGATTTACTCCTGCGTTCCTGGGCTCTGGGGTGGGTTTTGTTACTTACCTTTGGTGTTGTCTTACACTCCCAACGCTCCTCTACACACTACACTTGCATAGGTGGGAAACCGACTTTCGCATTCCACTATTTTAGTATATGGTTGGTGTTCCCCCATGCCCATTGCAACCTATTGTGATTTTCACTGTTTGCACTATTTTTTGACTAATTACTTACCTGTTTCTAATTGCTAGTGTATATATTGTGTAGTTTACTTACCTCCTATGGGAGTATAGCCGCCAAAGTATTTTTGGCCTTGTGTCACTAAAATAAAGCACCTTTATTTTTTGGTAACACTGAGTATTGACTTTCTTGTGTGTGAGTACTCTGTGACTACAGTAGTATTGCAAGAGCTTTGCATTTTTCCTAGTTCAGCCTTTTCTGCCCTGCCTACAGCTACCTCTAGATAGCCTGGCTTCTAGACACTGACTACATATCACTAATAAGGGATAACTGGACCTGGTATAAGGTGTAAGTAACTGTGGTACCCACTACAAACCAGGCCAGCCTCCTGCACCAACACACCCCATAACCACACAACGACAACTAGACCATAAACACCTCAACACAGGCATAGACAGGCATGTTGTGCAACAACATACATACACACACACCATGAACTGTATAAAGCAGATGCACACAATCAATAGCAGGACAAGCATCTCAACTTGCCAACCACAGCAATGTGGGCCGTTATATTAATGAATACATTATTTTTAAAAACCTATATACTACATGTGCCAAATGGCAAGTCCAGTTTCCAGAAATGCAGGACACATAGTCCAGACATCATGGCCCCAACTTGACTCCTGACAGCAAATAGGCCTCTACATCATAGAGGCATCAATGGGACAAGCAGGCACCTCAGGGGTGTGGGGTTGGCTTGGATTTGGAAGGGTCATGTTTCGGTTTAGGCTTGGGAGGGTTGACTTTGGCATTGGGAGGGGTGGATTTTTTGCTGGGTGAGGGAGCAGGGAAAACACCTGAGGGGGCGCACGCAGAATGGGAGGTGGAAGCCTTGGAGGGGTAGGGGGACACGATGTTTTCGTGGAACACGGGGTGGGAGAGGAGTAGAAAAAAGGTCAAGAATGGCAAGGAAAACTTTCTTATGTACACGAGCAGTCAAGTGATTGAGGGTTGGGAGTGGAGGCAGAGGGAGTGCTCGTCTTACATGTTGGTTTACTGTACGTGGATGCTGGTGTGTGCAATGTGTGCATGTGTGTGGTGGATAAATGCTCTGCATGTGAATTCATTGGGAGGAGAGGGTAGAGATGCAGGGAGAGAGAATGGGAGATGTGTGAGTGAATGTTGCGATGGTGTGTGGAAGTGAGGTGGATGTGCTGCAAGTGGCAGAGACGGTAGTCGAGTGCGGACGCGGCATGCGGGGTGTGTGTCTGTAAGTCTGCTGTTGTATTTATTGAGGGTATGACAGGAACGCTAGTGCTGGCAGGTGTGAGTGGAGATGTGACTGTAAGGGAGGCGATGGACGTGGAAGTGTCTGTTGTTGTGTATGCAGATGTGTGTTGTGTGTGTGCATGCCTGTGGGAACGTTTGTGAAGACCAGGTCTGCCTTTGCACACCTTGTCTGTTGTAGTGGGTATGTTCTGGTCTTCAGGTGTGCTTCGGACGGGTGTAGGGAGAGGGGATGTGGATTTGGAACAGGTAGCTGGAGGGGGGACCGAAGATAAAGTGACACTGGCTGCCATCAATGAGGAGACCAGAGCCTGAAATGATCTCTGTAGACTAGACAAGGCACTGTGAATGCCTTCCAGGAACGCATTGGAGTGCTGCATCTGGGATGCCAGTCCCAGGATAGTATTCATGAGGGTTGTCTGCCCCACAGAGATGGACCTCAGGAGGTCAATAGCCTCCTCAATGAGGGCAGCATTGCTGACTGGGGCAGGGGCAGAGGTGCCTGTGGCGAAGGAGACGCCCACCCTCCTGGGTGATCGGGCACAGGCAACTGGGTGAGGTGATACAGGGTGAGCAGTGCTGGTAAGGGGGGTGGCAGACAAGGATGGTGCTGGGGTGGTCCCAGATGGGTCCTCCACCGCCATGGAGTCGTCATCGGAGGAGGAATCTGTATCATATGGGGTGGTTTCTTCAGTCTCCCCCGTGGAGCTCCCCTCACCTTCCGTCCCACTGGTCCCCTTGGCTTTGCTGGAGCCAGCCTTCTGGGTCCCGTGGGCTGCTGCATCCCCACTTTCTGGTGCCCTTCCTCCTTTGCCATGGAATGCTAACATATAGACAGAGGTGGAGAGAGAAGTAAGATGGGAGAAAAAGAAAGGGAGGAAATAGTTATAACATACACATACACTTCACATACAAACACTACATAAAGCAGCCCCTGCCGGGTAAACAAGAGTCCATTTTGCAATCAATTACAATTGAGTCATGAAAGCGATACCCATACTCATCAGAGATCAGCTCAACCCTACAGTCTATACACCTGAATGAAGACAACTAGATGCCTATCAACTGGCTAAATGACTGATCCAACACTTTAGCCAAGGAACATACCTAACCACATTTCATCCATTAGGGAATGAGACAAATCTGAACTCAGAGGTACTCAACACACAAATTAACTCGTAGGAATGTGTGGAGTACATTTGGTACAGAGATCCATTGATGTAGCAATTGATGCAAGTGCAATGTTTATCAATCATGCCTGTCATTACCCAAATACAGTGCCAATGTGATCACCTTGTACTACTACATTACACACAGAGAAGGAGGATGCAGCCAGTGACATGATAGCATACTTGACCGACCCATACATACAGTTGAACTTGTGTCACAGTACCACCAATTCTTTTCCTGCATGGCTCAACATAGCTAGCGTGTCACAATCCTACATGATTGGTTTGACAACCAGGACTGTACATTCTCTAAATCTCATCTGACCATTTAAATCCCAAGTTCAGTGAGGTTCATATTACACAACCATGCAGAAGTCACCTCACACTCAACACTTACACCCTTGTGGCTGCTGTGCTGCCCTCAAGCACCCATCCAACTCTGGGTAGGCCACCGCCAGTATCCGGGCTGTTAGGGGGTCAGGGTCTGACAGACATCCCTCCTACATTGGGAGGCCATCCCCATCTGGGCCTCTGTGGTCTTCTGGGCCCAGCGTCTCAGGCCCTCCCACCGCTTCCTGCAGTGGGTGCTCTGCCGGCTATAGACCCACAGGGTCCGCACTTCTTTGGCAAAGGCTCTCCATAATCCTTTTTTACTGGTGGGCGCTGACCTGCATGGGAAACATTCAAAAAATGGGGGACATGATCTAATTAATACCAATACAGCAGAACCTTTGGCGGCACACAACAAACACAGGCCATGCACACTGCCAATATAACACACATATCGTGTGCATGCAAAACACCTGATCAGTCATGACATGTCATGACATCGTCAGACACCACCTGACATGTGGGTCAAAGCACGTTGTTCTGACCTGTTGCCCTGGAGCACCGTACGACTGCCCATACAGGTGTAGTACCCCTTCCACCAGTTTCCCCAGTTCCTCTGTAGTGAAGGCTGGGGCCCTATCCCCTGCAGTGTGTGCCATCGTTGCTCCAAGATACAGGCCACAGCAACACACAAAGTAGAGGACTATCTTGCCCGAATGCCAGGAGTCAAGTGAACTGGCCCATACCGCAGCGGTCATGACCGTTAGCGCCGGCGGTTATCGTCATTGGTCCCAGTCTCCCATAGACATCAGTGATAACCAATGAGGTGATGCATGGCGGTTCAGACCACCTTCCACCATGACGAGTTCCGACCGGTGGAACCAGGTCACTTCCAGCTGTCCAATGCATGCTGGATAGGCGGATGCCATATTAGAGTGTATCATGACTGTCCTGGGTTCACACTGCGTATTTCATGCATGTTGTCACAAATTGATACATAAGTCACACATTGTGGATAATTAAATATGTAGTGAGTGTCTGGTGACATCACCACACTTGTCACAACAGTTGTCAGTATATATGATCCGTATAGTGGAACACATGGAAGGTGTATGTTTACATGTCCTGTATACGTCCATTGTCACGAGGATTATGTGCCTTCATCTGGTTAGGAATGGAGTGTGGAATAATGTGTCTTCCCACAACATGACAGCCAACTTGCATGAACAAACTTTGGGACTGTTGTATGTCATACTTTGTGCACTAAATTGTGAGAGGTTCCCAGATTGTTGTTTGTGTCCCCGCACAGATATCACCACAATGGAGTGATGAGGAGTGCACCAGTTTACCAGCCGCTCATTGATCTTGATACCATGGAAGAGCGCTACATCATCCTGACCTATTGACTGAACTGTTTGTGCATCAGGGAACTGGTCCCCCAGTTGAAGCCAGACCTCCAGCTGAGTTTCAGAAATCCCCATGCCATTTCTCCATAATTCCAGGTGTTGTCAGTCCTGCATTTTCTGTCGAGTGGCTCTTTTCAGGTTACAATGGGACTCGCTGTAAGCTTTACACAGCCAAAGTTAAATAAGGTTTTGACGGATGTGCTGGATGCCATACTCAAGCATGTGCACAGGTACATTAGGTCCCCACAATGTCCTGACTTGCCCACTGTAAAAGCAGCCTTCTACAACATATCAAATGTCTGACATGTAATTGGGGCCATTGATGGGACTCACGTCTCCTTGGTACCTCCGAGGACCAATGAACAGGTCTACAGAAACTGAAAAAGTACATATTTGATCAATGTACAAGTGGTGTGTATTGCAGACCAGTACATAACACATGTAAATGCTCAATTCCCGAGATCAGTACATGATTCCTACATACTAAGAAACAGCAGTGTCACTGCAATGATGTCGCAGCTATAGGGAGAAAGAGGTATGTGCTCATGGGTATGTGTACTGCTCTCCATGTCAGACATTTGTACCCCTCCAAACACAGTTAGCACTCTGCCTAGCATTGTTACCTATAGTCATGTTCCCTTTTCCATACAGGTGACTCAGGATACCCCAACCTGCCCTGGCTCCTGATACCTGTGAGACATCCAAGTACAGGAGGGGAGAACAGGTACAATGAGGCACACGGCTGGACGAGGCAAGTGATTGAGAGGAGTTTTGGTCTCTTGAAAGCTAGATTTATTGCCTCCATATGTCTGGTGGTGTCCTACAGTACCGACCATGAAAGGTCTGCAAGATCATTGTTGCATGCTCCATTATCTGGCCCTGAGAAGACACAACCCACTGTTGGAGGAAGGAGACATTGATGCTGGAGCAGTGTTTGGGGCCGGTGACTCTGATGCTGAGGAGGAGGCAGATGGGGATGAGGCACATGACAACAGGACTGATCTGATTCGTTACTACTTTCAATGATGTACACGTATGTGTGATTTGTCTGTCATCTGCACATTGTTGAAGCCAGTCTGTAGCAAGTATTTGCATGCATCAAGGTGTGTTTGGGGAGTACAGCATTCCATCTTGGTTTTAGCGCATTTGCTCCACAGGTGAGTTCCTGTCTTAGCGCCAAGTCCCCCATATTGTATACCTTAAACAAGTTAGGAGAGCATTCTAAAACACCTACCCCTCAGTTACGAAATCGAGCGTTGGCTGTACTTGGTCTGTGTCAAAAACATGCAAAAGAATTGGCCAGGCCCCAATGCGCATTCCAGAGAAAGAGCTGTACCTTTCTCTGATGAAAACGTTCCCAGCAAGGGACCCCTCTATCTTGTCCACATCCCCCATAATAAGTACAAAACTGGTATGACCCTGTTCTGGTGAGAAAAGCAAAAACATGTTCTGTGTGAAAAACAAGCTCTGTGTGGAGAAATCCTGCACTTCTGCGACGGCATCTGAAGCAGTGCACAACATGGAGTCAATGGTCAAGATGGAGTCAGGGGTTAAGTACACATAGCATTACAGGACATCTCCCAGGAAAACCAAGAGCACCTGCTTGGAGCAGAGACACCTGCCTGCTTTCCAAGACCAGAGTTCCCTCTGAAGAAAAGGTGAGTATTGGTGTGAAGAGATGGCTGATCGGGTGGTTGTCTATGTGCGGATTCAAGTTTATGACCCTCATATACCATGAAAGGGCCACAGTGAAGATAGGTGTGAGAAGAGTCCCATGCAGAGTCAGGAAAAACTTGTGCAGCCTCTTGGACCTGACCTTCTCTTCAGGGTCCCCCCAAACATTTTGGCCCTCATTACAACCCTGGCAGACGTGGTAAAGCAGCAGTAATACCGCCAACAGGCCGGCAGAAAAACAAATGGAATCATGACCATGGCGGAAACCGCCAACATAGACAGCCACTTTAACACTCCGACCGCAACAGCAGTAGAAACAAACACCGTGGTGGCAACCGCCAAGAGACAGGCGGAGGACAAAGTACCACCCACCCTATCACAACAGGCCTATCCGCCACCTTTTCTGGGGCAGAACCAACGCTATCAAAAGCACAGCGGAAACAGTACACAGAAGGGAAACCACTCACCTCTTGTCACCCAACGAAGAACCAGGACGCCATGGAGCCTGAACTACACGTCCTGCTCATGCTGCTCTTCCTCCTACTCTAGCAGGAGCAGGACAGACGCCGCCGCCGACCACAGTGAGTACTGCACCTACAATGCAGGGGAGGGGGGAGAGAAAAGAGAGTGACACACACACGCAACTCGCAATACGTCCACCCCCACCCTCACCCCCATACACCATACACACAAATGCATGCAGCAACATTACATATACACCCGCCACCCAATGGAAGAACGCAAGGACAAAATTAAATGATTGTAACAATTGTAATCATAAAAAATCTGATTGTGAAAGTTCAAAATTTAGTATATACAAATATGTACACCAACTACACAAGTCCAAATAGTGTACCAATCATTGTCCGTGGACCAGTGGTCCCAAAATGCATGGACGAAGCCCACACAAGATACCTAACTTGAAACAGAGAGAACACTGCAGAGGCATCAGATCGAAAATAAACAGGCACCTCAGGGGGAACGGAAGGGGGGCACCTCAGCTGGATGAACGTACGATGCCACTGCTGCACGAGTGGACTCCAAGCCCATTGCTGTATCCTGGGGAGTGAAAAACCACAGTCTCCCAAGTCTTTCCAGGGGATGGTTTGCCCACTGCTTTATCCTGGGGAGTGAAAAGCCACAGTCTCTCGAGTATTTCCAGTGGGTGGTTTGCCCACTGCTTTATCCTGGGGAGTGCAAAGCCACAGTCTCTCAAGTCTTTCCAGTGGGTGGTTCGCCCACTGCTTTATCCTGGGCAGTGCAAAGCCACAGTCTCTCAAGTGGATAACAGTCTCCACTGGTTCTGGAGGGGTTCTTGTGCACAGAGTGCTTCATCCTGCCAAGGACTGAGGAGTGGATGTGATTCTCCACTGGTTCCAGAGTGGGCATGGTGCCCAGAGTGCTTCATGCATGCCAAGGACTGAGGTAGTGGATGTGATTCTCCACTGGTTCTGGAGGGGGCCTTGTGCCCAGAGTGCTTCATCCTGCCAAGGACTGAGGTAGCGGATATGATTCTCCACTGGTTCTGGAGGGGGCATGGTGCCCAGAGTGCTACATCCTGCCAAGGACTGAGGTAGTAGATGTGATTCTCCACTGGTTCTGGAGGGGGCCTTGTGTCCAGAGTGCTCCACATGCAGTGTGGCCGGTCCCATTCCCTCACCTAGGTGTGTGTGCCACGAGATTGCCTAGGAACAGGTAGCATGATATGCCATGGAGGCAGAGACATACCCCACATGGCTGCGGCTTCGCCTTCCGCCTGCAGGTACAAACAGTGATGGAAGTCATGCCTCATGGAAGTTGGGCAGGGTCCAGGAAGTCTCCTCCAGCCTCAGATGACTGACCACTGGAGATGGTAGCCATGTCAGCGGTGGTGCAACTGACCGAGAACGTCGCAGGGCTGGTGGCGGTGCTTGCAGCGGTGTTTGTGGCAGCGGTCCTGGTGGTGGTGCATTTGTCAGCACCTGTTGAGGGACACAGCAGGACATCTCCTGCAGCCTCGAACGGCTGCCCACTGGGGAAGATGCTGGGGACTGTTGCTGAGGCTGCAGACGTGCAGGTGGCAGTGGAGGTGGCTGTGCAGGTGGCGGTGCTGGTGGCGGTGCAGGTGGCGGTGCTGGTGGTGTTGCTGGTTGCGGGGCAGGCTGCTGTGCTCGCCGCCGTACAGCTTGGTGTAGTTGTGGATAGAAGGGGTGACACTAGTCCCTCAGTCGGTGCCACCGTGCCCTGTCCCGACCTACTCTTCTGCTTTTATCCCTTTTCTACCTTTGATGGTGCCGCAGGTGTCTTGCCACTGTCCCCTTTTGATTTGGTGGAGCCCTTGGCTGGTAGGAGCGGCTTCTCCCTCCGGGATGTGGGCACCTTCTTTACCTTGGCAGGTGGCAGAATGTCCTTGCCCTCGCTATGGGGCACACTGGCAGCCGTGATGGGTGGCGCACTCAATGACCCCACAGTTGCTGGCACCACTGTGCCTGGGGATTTGGTGGCTGAGGTGCTGGGCTGGGACCTGGAAAGCCTGGCCCTAGGGGAAGGATGGTGGGGAGGTGAAGGGAAGAGGTTGAAGGTGCCTGGGCCGGAGGCTGTTGTGAGGTGGATGGCTGTTGGGTGGGTGTGTGCCTGTGTTTGTGTACTGTGGGAGGAGGGCTCACAAACACACTGGGAGAGGACACTGGGGATGTGTACATGGTAATGGGGGTGGTGATTGCACATGAGTGGTGTTTGGTGATGGGCGTGCTGGTGATGGAGGTAGTGGCTGAGGATGTAGTGCATGCAGGTGTGAGTGGGGACGAGACAGGGAGGAAGGAGGAGGACGTGGAGGAGGGGGACACAGTGGAGGCAGTGGATGTTGCTGTGTCTGCATGGGGATGGTGCTTGTGTGAGTGCTTGTGGGATGTGTGGTGCTTATGTTTGCCATGTCGACTCTTGTGTGTTGATGAGTGTGCATGCTGATCTTATGGTCTGCTTGGGATGGGCTGAGGTACAGGGGATTGGGTCGGGATGGAGGAAGTTAGAGGGGGAGGCTTGACACAGGGATAATGGCTGCCATCAGTGCTGAGGCCAGAGCCTCAAATACCCTCTATTGGGCTGCCTGCCCAGAATGAATGCCCTCCAGGTATGCATTGGTTTGTTGTAAATGCCTCTCAACATCCTGGATGGCATTCAAAATGGTAGATTGCCCAACAGTGAGGGATCTCAGGAGGTCAATAGCCTCCTCTCTGAGGGCAGAAGGGCTGACTGGGGCAGGGGCTGAGGTGCCTGGGGCGAAGGAGATGCCCACCGTCCTGGGTGAGCGGGCACGGGACACACGCTAAGGGGCTGCTGGGAGCTCAGTGCTGGTAGGGGGGGTGGCAGCAGTACCTGTTGATGGGGTGGGCACAGAGGTGCCCACCACCGCAAGGGAGCTCCCATCAGTGGAGGAGTCGCTGTCACTGGTGTATGCTCCTGTCCCCGACGTGGAGCTCCCCTCACCCTCCGTCCCACTGGTGGCTTCAGACTCCATTGTTTCACCCTCCAGGGCCAAGTGGGTTTCAGCTCCCTCCTGCCCCGGTGCCACTGATCCTCCGCCAGATGATGCTATTGCACTTAAGAACAGGGAGACAAAACAAAAAGGAGGGGAAGACAGAAGAAAAACATGTTCAGTGCATGCAACACCACTACCGTTGGCAAACACAACACGCAGGGAGCAGCCCTCTGCACTAAGCCATGCATTAAGAGTTCCCAGCAAATTCACATGCCCATGGGGGACGAAGCCTAAGCCCAATTGCTGCACTCCTGGAAGTCACAGGAGCCTGACTAAGTGTAGATGGCTATTACCACTAGTGGGGTTGGGGTGTCACAGAGCCTGCCTAACAAGGGACCTTGCCCACCATGTTCACCCTGGCCTAGGGGAACCCACAGCCCACCTTCCCCACCCAGACACCTCATAATGCGTGCAGAGTCAGCTGAATGAGAGTGTACTCACCCCCTTGTGGCTTCTGTGATGCCCTCAAGCACCCATCCAACTCCGGATAGGCAACGTCAGTATCCGGTACATCAGGGGGGTCAAGGTGCGACAGGCACCCCTTCCACGTTGGGAGACCATCCCCAGCTGGGCCTCTGCCGTCTTCTTACTCCAGCAGCGCAGGTCCTCCCATCTTTTACTGCAGTGGGCGCTCCGTCTATGGTAGACCCGCAG
The DNA here is from genome assembly GCF_031143425.1 of Pleurodeles waltl. NCBI lineage: Eukaryota > Metazoa > Chordata > Amphibia > Caudata > Salamandridae > Pleurodeles > Pleurodeles waltl. The sequence goes on along the minus strand of NC_090445.1, from coordinate 293,373,213 downwards.
GGTCCGGATATCCTTGGCGATTGCACACCAAATACCCTTCTTCTGGTGGGCACTGACCTAGAGGAAAGGTACAGGAGGAAAGGAAATTACTCACCCATCCGGACCGTCATACTCATTGCCCACCAGTTCCCACCCATGCCCTGATGCACATACACTCACCATCCTCACATGCAGGCCTCTGCCCCCCATGTATCTTCCATCCACACCACTCAAAACAGGCATTGCCCACGCAGCATGCTCACAGTGTACTCACCTGTTTGTCTGGAGGACCGTACAGTTGCGTGGACTGGGGGAGGACCCCATCCACCAGTTTCTCCAACTCCTTCGAAGTGAAGGCAGGGGACCTTTCCCCAGACACTGTAGCTATTGTCGCTTCCAGACACAGGTCACAGCAGCAGCTTGCAGTGTAGGTCCTCTCCTGTTGAAGGTCAGGTATCAAGTGAGTGAACAGATAGAAAATGGCGGTCACGTCCGCTGCGGTGCGTACCGTCACTGCCGGCGTACATCGTATTTGGCTCCTGGGACCCAAAGGCCCAATGTTAACCAATGCTGAATTGCGCTACAGTCTTCGACCGCCCACCGCGACGGTGTACAGCACCAGCGCAGTTACCTCATATCCCCTTGTCCCACCTTACAGGTCAGGCAGCTGCCATTTCAGGGGGCCACATGGCATTAATAATAACTGCGTCACACCTATCTAGGCCTGGAATACACACAGTTACAGGCACATTGCAGATTAATAAATTTTCAGCAAATAACATTTTGTGATACCTCAGTGTTGGCTGACTCTCTGCTCGATGTTCTCCTCCATAGGGCATGTCTGCTGGGGCAGGTGATGAGATGGCGGCATCCTCCGGTGTACAGACCCCTGGTGGACCTGTCGACAATGGAAGAGAGACACATCATATTCCCATACAGACTTGATCATGCAACAATCCATGAACTGTGTACCCAGTTGGAGGCAGACCTGATGTCATCTATCCACCATCCCACAGGGATACCCCCTCTAGTGCAGGTCCTGTCAGTACTCCATTTCCTGGCAGGTGGTTCCTTTCAAACAACAGTGGAGATTGCATCAGGGATGTCCCAGCCAATGTTCTCTAATGTGTTGTCCAGAGTGATGTCTGCCCTGCTGAAACACATGCGCAGCTACATCGTGTTCCCTGGGTGGAGGATTTGCGCACAGTGAAAGGTGACTTCTATGCCCTGGGACATATCCCCAACATCATTGGTGCCATTGATGGGACACATGTGGCATTAGTACCCCCACGCAGGAGTGAACAGGTGTACAGAAATCAGAAGAGCTACCATTCAATGAATGTGCAGATGGTGTGTTTGGCAGACCACTACATCTCTCATGTGAATGCCAAATTTCTTGACTCAGTGCATGACGCTTACATTTTAAGGAATAGCAGAATCCCATATATGATGGGGCAACTCCACAGGCACCGTGTGTGGCTAAAAGGTGAGGCCAAGGACCCAATACAGTGTGAATAGGTGTCTGGATATGGGGTTGTCCCTAAGGGTTAGTGTGTGTCTAACAGTTGTCCCTCGATATTTTCAGGTGACTCTGATTACCCCAACCTGTCATGGCTACTGACCCCAGTGAGGAAACCCAGGACAAGGGCAGAGGAGCGCTACAATGAGGCACATGGGCGAACTAGGAGGGTGATCGAACGCACCTTCGGCCTCCTGAAGTGCCTCCATATGACAGGTGGTTCTCTATACTACTCACCAAAGAAGGTGTGCCAGATCATTGTGGCCTGCTGTATGCTGCACAACCTGGCTTTATGACGGCAGGTGCCTTTTCTGCAGGAGGATGGGCCAGATGGTGGTCTTGTGGCAGCTGTGGAGCCTGTGGACAGTGAAGAAGAGGAGGCAGAAGAAGAGGACATCGACAACCAAAACAACATAATCATGCAATACTTCCAGTGACACACAGGTAAGAAGATGCCACTGCCTCCCAAATCTCATACTGTTGTTGGAGCTAGCATAAGTCTGTCATTTTCACTCAGTGTATGGACCCTGACTTGTCACTTTGCCTTTCCATTTCACAGATGTGGGTCCCACTTTGTGCTCTCTGCTATGTTTCCTCCTGGCCTACAGCTGTGTTACATCGGTATGTGCACAAGTAAATTGACATTGCTATATTCCATGGTCATTGCAATGACACATTTGTGAAAGCACAGACTGACTCCAGATTGTTTTGTGATTGAAGTGTGTTTATTTCTGTGCTAATAAGTGGAGGGGGTTGTAAAATGAGTCCAATCTATTTGTTTCACAGGTGCATTGTCCAAAGGGGCATAGGAAGTGGAGCAATGGCAGTTTAAGGATGGACAGGGTGACAAAGTTGGACAGAAGGGTGACATTCAGGGGGTCCCATTTCCTGGCGGGGCAATGTTCTCTGTCTTGTTCCTGGATCTCAGGGACCGTTTGCGGGGTGGTTCTCCATCTGCAGGGGGCGGGGTGCTGGTGTCCTGTTGTTCCTGTGGCGGTGCCTCCTGTCCACTAGCGCCAGCGGAGGTGGAGGGCTGTTCATCATCCGGGCTAATGTCAGGGGCCACTTGTTGTGCCACTGTGTCTCTCCTGGTCTTGACAAGATCTTGCAGCACCCCTGCAATGGTGACCAGGGTGTTGTTAATGGACTTCAAGTCCTCCATGATCCCAAGGTAGTGTTCCTACTGCAGCCGCGGGGTCTCCTGAAACTTGGCCAGTACCGTTGCCATCGTCTCCTGGGAATGATGGTAAGCTCCCATGATATTGGAAAGGGCCTCGTGGAGAGTGGGATACCCGGACTTGTCCTCCCCCTGTCGCACAGCAGTCCTCCCCCTGTCACACAGCAGTCCTCCCAGCTTCCCTGTTGTCCTGTGCCTCTGACCCCTGATCCGTATGCCCACTGCCCCCAAGTCCCTGATTGTCTAGTGTTAGTGGGGTTGCCTGAGTTCCCTGTAGTGGTGGACACACTGCTGATTGACGTGTCCTGGGGACAGAGGGATGGGACCGCTGAGTGGGTGCTGTGCTGGTGTGTCCTCAGGGGTAGGCTCTGTGGTGGCATGTGACAGTGTCAGGGGAACCGGCTGTCCCGAGGTCCCTGATGGGCCGGGCTGGTCATCTTGATCCAGGCGAGCAGAGCTGCTGTCATTACTGTGGGTCTCTTCTGTGGGGGGACTGGATATGTCTGGCACCTCCTGTCCAGTGACGTTGGGTAGGGGTCCTGTAGGGGTGTACAAGCATAATTATTGCATCTGTGTGTGCCATCGTGCTCCTCCTCAGAGAACCTGAGGTGTCATTGAGGTGCCATAATGTGGTGTGGGTGATGTGTGAGATGGTGTCTGTTGTGATGTGTGAGGGGATCTGTTGGTGTGTGTTGTTTGAGGTGCGTGGATGTTGTGTAAGTGATGGTGTTGTGTGCATGTGGATGCTGCTGTTGTTTAAGGTAGTGTATCTCTCTGGCCTGCTTTAAATTTCTGGTTATAAGGGTTTGTGGGTAATGTGGGTGTGTGTTTTATATTGGATTGGGTGTGTGGGTGTGGTGTGTGTATGTGTATTAGGTGTGTGTATTTCGAATTGTCCAATGTGGTGGTGTTCTGTATATGTGTGTGTATTTTGAGGCCGGCGGTGTGTACCGCCAATGGTTGAAAGTCCACCGCGTTGATTCGTGGGTCGTGATAGTGTGGGTGTATTCTTGTTGGTGTGACGGTGTGGCTTTTGGTATCGCCAGTTTATCACTGACCTTTGGTGTGGCGGACTTGTGTGGGTGTCTGTATTGTGGCGGATTCCGAGCTGTGGGTTGCAATACCTGTAGCGGAATTCTGCAGCCACAGCGGTATGAGGACCAATGTTATTTCTTACTTTATGGTACTCAGAGAAATGTAAATAAACCACTCTAAATTGATGGACACTGAGAGACAGTCCTCAGACCCAGGTTCTGTAACTGCTACCCCAACCCTAATGTATAATTAAACAAACTGTTCCTGATTTGCCAAGATGCCTCTTTTTTTTGTTTTTTAAAGGTAAATTCTCATTCAATCAATCATTCAGGGATTTTATAATTCACAGCACTATCACCCTTGTGGCTCTCTGGGCACTGGGGAGCGGTGTCACTGTCAAAGAGTCATGTCTTGAGTAGATTCCTGAAAAATTCCAGAGAGGGGGCCATCCTGTGGTGTGGGGGAAGGCTGCTCCAGGATTTGATGGTTACATAGGAGAAGGAGTGTTCACCACAGGAGTTGTGAGTGTGGGGGACATGTGTGAGGTTGAGAGAGGCGGAGCACCACTGTCTTGAGGGAGTGTGGATTTTCAATCTGTGTTTGATGTACATCGGTCCTTGAATAAGTGGTGCCTTGAAGGCCAGTATGAAGATCTTGAACTGGTACCTTTTCTTGACTGTGGCCATCAAAAGGCTCTGAAGTGGGGGGTGATGTTTTTACATCTGGGAGCTTCCAGGACAAGTCTTGCTTCTGCAATCTGTATGGACTGTAGTCTCTTAAGTGGCTAGGGGGTGAGATCGGCACAGAGGGCCGTAGTCAAGATGGTTGGTGATCAGAGCATGCATGACAATTTTTCTTTTGCAAAGGGAGATCTACTTGAAAGTTCTGCAGAGCACCTGGAGTATGCGGAAGCAGAAGGAGGCCACTGAGGTGATCTTGCATCTCAGAGAGAGTTGGCTGTCGATGATGATGCTGAGGTTGCGAGCATGGTCATAAGGGGTCTGTGGGGATCCTAGTTGCACTGGCCAACAGATGTAGTCCCATATGTTGGAGTTTTTTCTGAAGATCAGGGCTTCTGTCTTGTCAGATTTGAACTTAAGGCAGCTATCCTTCATCCTTGTGGCCACATCCTTCATAGCATTGTGGAAGTTGGTTTTGGTTCTGTGGGGGTCCTTGGTGAGGGAGAAGATTAGTTGGGTATCGCCTGCATAGGAGAATATGGTGATTCCGCTGGATCTGATGATGTTGATGAGGGGGGTCATGCAGATGCTGAAGAGGGTTGAGCTGAGGCGGGTCCCTGGGGTTCGCTGCAGTTGATGGTTTTGGGTGCGGAGATGAAGGGTGGGAATCAAATGCTTTGCTTATGGCTTAAGAGAATGGAGGCAATCCTTTTGAGGGCGTTGTGTTGGGTGCCTATGTTGTGAAGTCTCTTGAGAAGAGTGAGCCACAGAGAGGTCTTTTAGGATAAGTGCTGCTCTTTCTCCCTGGTCAAGGAGGGTTCTGATGTTGTCCATTCTGCGACCAGTACGGATTCTGTGCTGTGGTTGGCTCGAAACATAGATTGTGAGTAGTCCAGTAATTGGCTTTGTTCTAGGTAGTCCGTGAGCTGTTGGTTGATACGTTTTCAATCACCTTGACAGGATACAGTAGTAGGGAAATGGGTCTGTAGTTTTTGAGATCATTGGGGTCTGCCGAGGGCATCTTGAGGAGTGAGAAGATCTCAAAATGTTTCCAGGTGTCTGGGAAGGAGGCAGAGGAAATGGAGGTGCTGATGATGTTTTTTAGCACTGGGCTGGTAGCTCTGGCTCTGGTGATGAAGAGGCAGTAGGGTCAGAGGTTGGTGGGTGCCCCTGAGTGGGTGGAGGCCATGATATTGGCTGTAGTCTGAGTGGTAACTGGGGTTCAGGAGGTCCGGGAGTTGACTGGGGCTGTTGCTTGCAGCCAGTGATCCATGTCGGTGGTGTTGGGTTCAAGGTCAAAGTTGATTTAGATGGTGGCAATTTTGCTGTGAAAGTAGTTAGACAGGGAGTTGAAGAGTTCCTGGGAAGGGTAGATGGTGGTTTCAAGTGACTGTGGGTTGGTGAATTCATTGCTGATTTTGAAGAGTTCCTCAGAGTAGTTGGTTGCTGTGTTGATGTAGGTGGTGATTGCTCCTTTTTTGGTAGCCTTGATGTAATTGTGGTAGTTGCTAAAGGCTATCTTGAAGGCTGTTCTGCCAGAGGGGTCCTTGGTTAAACGCTACTTATTCTTAAGTTGTTCGCAGCTTAATTTGATTGATTTGAGCTCTGGGGTGTACCAGCTGGATCAATTGGGGGCATTGTTGTTTGGCCAATTTTAGAAGAGCGATTTTGTCTGCACAGGTGGTGTTCTAATTGGAGAAGTTCTTGACAGCCTGATCGAGGTCAGTCATGGATGTGGGCTGTGTAGTGTGTAAGGTCTGTTACCAGAGGTCTTCATTATTCTTGCCCAAGCTGAATGGGGGGGTGCGTTGAGATTTGGTGGTGGAGTGATGAGTGACGTGGATGAGAAAGTGGATGATGTGGTGGTCTGACCACATAGGGTCCGAGACATAGTAGAATGAAATCAGGTTGCTGGAAGATTAGATTGCATCAAGGGTGTGCCCTGCTTTGTGGGTGACCTGGTTGACCAGTTGGAGAAGACTCATGTTGTTGAGGTCTTCTAGGAGGGTGGAAGAGTTGGTGTTGTTAGTATCGTTGAGGTGGAAGTTGAGGCCGCCAAGTAGGAGGTAGTGCTGGGAGATGGTTGCGTGAGGAGTGATTAGGTTGGTGATGGAGTTATGTAAGGTTTCTCAAGGGCCCTGGGGTCTGTCTACTAGAGAGCCTCTCATTGTGGTGTTGGCAGTGGTCTGGATTTGGAAATTAAGGTGCTCCATGAAGAGCATTTGGTCATTGCCAGTGATGGTGCATCAGATGGATTATTTGAGGATGATGGCAATGCCTCCGACATGCTTGTTGATATGGTCACGGTAGAGCATCTTGTATCCAGCCAGAGTGGCAGGGAGGAGAGGTTGATCCGTGTTTCAGTGATGACCATGCTGCATGTGTAGACGGAGGTGATGGTATCTTAGATTTCCATAGCATACTTGAATAGGGAGCATGTGTTGAGCATGGAACACTGGAGAGGTAAGGGAATGGTTGTGGTCTTTAGCTTGGGCTCTCTGGGGGTGTAGGTGGGCGGTGTCTGGTATGAGATGTAGGAGAAACAGCACTGGATGCAGCTGAAAGAATCCATTGTTGAGCGTGGGGAGGCTGAGAAACAGTTGTTGTTGTGTGATCTGGTATTGAGGTCTATAAGTTCCTTTGAGGAGTATTGGTGGATCGAAAAGGGGTAGGGGTCCTGGTGCTGGGTTCGATCCTGGCGCGGACGGGTGCAGAAGATCTTTGGTTGGGTTCTTACCAATACCTAAACTTCTTTCTATGCAGAGACCCCTCAAACTTTTAAAGTTTAAATTGCCATAAGTTGTCTGGGCAACTTTGGGAGTGGCCTCTACTGCAGACATAGTTGCAAGAAAGAGTTTAGGAAAGAGAGAAAAAGTTTAGAAACTTTTAAAGAAAAGGAAAAAAGAAGTTTTCAAAATTTTCAAAACGTTTAGAAACTTTTTAGAAAGTTTTCAGAAAGAAAGTTACACTGTTTAGGTTAACTGTGTATATTTGTAAGTATTTGGAATAGCACCAATGACAAAGTGGTAAAGCAGTTACAAGTACTTATCTCACCGCTGCATCACCATTGTGGGAGGCTGGCCTGGCTTATAGTGGGCACCTGCTGGTACTTACACCTTGTGCCAGGTCCAGTTATCCCTTATTAGTAGATTAGTAGTGTTCTAGCAGCTTAGGCTAATAGAGGTAGCTATAGCAGAGCAGCTTAGGCTGAACTAGGAGACATGCAAAGCTCCTACTATACCACTTATTTCATATAGCACTATATCACAAGAAACACAATCCTCAGAGTTACTAAAAACAAAGGTACTTTATTTTAGTGACAATTTGCCAAAAGTATCAGAGAGGATATACTCCCTTAGGAGGTAAGTAAAATACACAAAATATACACACAAACCAAAATCAGGTAAGTAAACAGTTAGAAAAATATTGCAAACACTGTAGAATAAAATAGGATGCAGTAGGCTTGGGGGCAACACAAACCATAAACTCTGAAAGTGGTTTGCGAACCACAAATGGACCCATAGGCTAGTGTAGTGTGTAGAGGGTCGCTGGGAGTCACTAAGGGTGTCCAGGATACCCCACTCCAAGACCCTGAAAAGTAGGAGTAAAGTGATACTATTTCCCCAGAAACACACTAAAATCGTGATAGAGGATTCTGCAAAGACCACAACAGACTGCAAAGCACTGAAGACGGATTCCTGGACCTGAAGACCTGCAAAGGAAGGGGACCAAGTTCAAGAGTTGTGAAAGTGTCCAGGGGGGCAGGAGCCCACTAAACCCCAGATGAAGGTGCAAAATGGCTGCCTCCGGATGGAAGAAGCTGAAGATTCTGCAACAACGAAAGGTGCTAGGAACTTCTCCTTTGTGAAGAAGATGTCCCACGGAGTGGTGGAGGATGCAGCATTGTTTCTTTGGCAAACAAGCCTTGCTAGCTGCAAAGGTCATGGTTGGAGAAAAAGGGTGCTGCCTGGGACCAGGAGGTCGTCACTTGAGAGAGGAGACAGAGGGGGCCCTCATTAATACAAAGAGGCCATGCACAAGAAGGCAGCACCCGCAAAAGTCCTTGAATATGGGTTCAAGAAAAGTGAGCATGGCAGTCGTCTCAACACTACAAAAGAGGGTCCTACGGAGCCGGAGGTCAACTCAAGGAGATGAGCAATGCAGGACAGAGTGCTGGGGACATGAGCTAGGCTGTGCATGTGGATCCCTTGCAAAAATGCACAGAATCCCTAGCAGCTGCAGTTCAAGTGGTGCACAGGATTACTGTCTGGCGAGGGTAGGCAAGTACTTATCTCCTCCAAATTTGGACAGTTGGACCACAGGACAGTCTGGGTCACTTGGGTCCACCACCTGTGTTCCAGGGGCCACGCTCATCAGGATGAGATGGGTCCCAGAGTACTGGTGACGCTGAAGTTTGGTGCCTGCTGGAGCAGGGGGAAGATTCCGTCGACCCACAGGAGATTTCTTCGTGGCTTCCAGTACAGGATGAAGGCAGGCAGGCCCCAAAGCATGCACCACCAGGAAACAGTCGAGAAAGCCGGCAGGATTAGGCGCTACAATGTCACTGGTAGTCTTCTTGCTACTTTTTTGCAGTTTTACAGGAGTCCTGGAGAAGTCAGCGGTCGATCCTTGGCAGAAGTCAAAGAGGGAGATGCAGAGGAACTTTTGCATGTCGTTATCTGAGGAAAAGCCCACAGGAGAGACCCTAAATAGCCCTCAGAGGAGGATTGGCCACCTAGTGAGGTAAGCACCTATCAGGAGGGGTCTCTGGCATCACCTGCTGGCACTGGCCACTCAGAGGCCTCCATTGTGCCCTCACACCTCTGAATTCAAGATGGCAGAGGTCTGGGACACAGTGGAGGAGTTCTGGGCACCACCCCTGGGGTGGTGATGGACAAGGGAGTGGTGACTCCCCTTTGCTTTGTCCAGTTTCACGCCTGAGCAGGGACTGGGGGTTTCCTGAACCAGTGTAAAGTGGCTTATGCAAGGAGGGCACCATCTGTGCCCTTCAAAGCATTTCCAGAGGCTTGGAGAGGCTACTCCTCCCAGCCCTTAACACCTATTTCCAAAGGGAGAGGATGTAACACCCTCTCTCAGAGGAAATTATTTGTTCTGTTTTCCTGGGACTGGGCTGCCCAGACCCCAGGAGGGCAGAACCCTGCCTGTGGGTTGGCAGCAGTGGTAGCTGCAGAGAAAACCCCAGAGAGCTGGTTTGGCAGTACCCAGGATCCATAGTGGAGCCCCGGGGATGCATGGGATTGGCACCCCAATACTAGATTTGGCATGGGGGGACAATTCCATGATCTTAGACATGTTACATGACCATTTTCGGAGTTCCGATTGTGAAGCTACATATAGGTATTGACATATATGTAGTGCACACATGTAATGGTGTCGCCGCACTCGCAAAGTCTGGGGAAATTGCCCTGAACTATGTGGGGGCACCTTGGCTAGTGCCAGGGTGCCCTCACACTTAGTAACTTTGCACCTAACCTTCACTAAGTGAAGGTAAGACATGTAGGTGACTTATAAGTTACTTAAGTGTAGTGTAAAACGGCTGCGAAATAACGTGTGCGTTATTTCACCAAGGCTGCAGTGGCAGTCCTGTATAAGATTTGCTTGAGCTCCCTATAGGTGGCAAAAGAAATGCTGCAGCCCAAAGGGATCTCCTGGAACCCCAAAACCCTGGGTACCTAGGTACCATATACTATGGGATTAGAAGGGTGTTCCAGTGTACCATTTAGAATTGGTGAAAATGGTCTCTAGCCTATAGTGACAATTTTAAAGGCAGAGAGAGCATAAGCACTGAGGTTCTGGTTAGCAGAGCCTCAGTGACACAGTTAGTCACTACACAGGTGCACACATTCAGGTCACAAACTATGAGCACTGGGGTCCTGGCTAGCAGGTTCCCAGTTAGACAGGCAAAAACAAACGTACATACATGTGAAAAATGGGGGTAACATGCCAGGCAAGATGGTACTTTCCTACATGGAGTAATTTGCTGTGGTCTGGGCCTTGAAGAAGTTGAGACCCTGCTTGTTTCGGACTCCATTGTTCAAACCTCTCTTATGGCTAAAACAGATGAAAGAAGTAAACCCTAAATAGCTGAGGTAATCCACTTCCCTACAGGGTATGGAATTTACAGTGGAACATAGACCTGGGAGTACCCACTCCAATGCAGATGGACTCTCCAGAAATCTTCTCTTAGACACAATTTCTACCTGTATGTCAGTATGTTTTGCCTGTCTCACTGGGATCCTGCTGGTCAGGACCCCAGTGCTCATAGTTGGTGGACTAATGTGTGTGTTGTCAGTAGTGCTTAACTGGGTCACTGAAGTTCTGATAACCAGACTTCAGTGCTTATGCTCTCTCTGCTTTCAAATGAGTCACTATAGTTTAGTGACTTCAATTACCAATTCCAATTGGCATACTGGACCCCCCTTATAAGTCCCTAGTATATGGTACTTTGGGAGTTAACGTCATTTTTTGGACATGGAAACCTAACTTGCCTTAATGAGATGCAAGGTAGGCATTCCCGTGCAAAAAATGACTCTATGGCCCTAAAGTAACAGGACTGTCACTGCAGCCCGCGTGAAATAGTGCCCACACTATTTCACAGCCATTTTCACTGCAGTTAAGTAACTTATAAGTCACAGTTATGTCTAGCCTTCATTCACTGAAGGATATGTGCAAAGTTACTTGGGGGCATATTTATACTCTGTTTGCACCAAATTAACGTTAGTTTTTGTTTTACTCTAATTCAGTGTAAACCTAACTCCATATTTATACTTTGGCGCTAGACCTGTCTAGCGCCATATTTTGGGAGTTAAAGTCATTTTTTGGACATGGAAACCTAACTTGCCTTAATGAGATGCAAGATAGGCGTTCAAGTGCAAAAAATGACTCTATGGCCCTAACGTAATATATATACTCCTGTGCAAAAGTGGTGCTCAGAGGGAGGAGGGGTCAAAAAATGGGGTAAAGCTTGCTTTGCCCCATTTTGTAATGCCTGGGTCAGGACAGGCGTTAGGGGACCTGTGGGCCTATTTCCATGATGGAACACCATGGACGATGCCTACAGGTGCCCCCCCAGACCCCAGGGATGCCCCCACCCAACCCAGAAGGACAGCAGAGGATGGGGGACCCCATCCCAGGTAAGTACAGGGAAGTATTTTATTTTATTTTTTAAAGTGACATAGGGGGCCCTGAAATCGGCCCCCATGCATGGTACATGGCACAGGGTGTAATGGCCATGCCCGGTGGACCCTGGTTCCCTGTGCTGGCCATTGGGGTGGTGGGCATGACTCCTGTCTTTTCTAAGACAGGATTCATGTGGTATGGATGGTTTTGCGTCAGAAAATGACTCTAGGCAGGTTAGAGTCATTTTTTTTTAACTCTATCCTGCCTAATGTTATTTTTTGGTGCAAAACCCCCTTCTTCCACACCGCCAGCACCACCTGACTAACATCATTTTTTTTTACTCTAGCCTACCCTTTGCACCAGCTTGCACCATTCCATAAATATGGTGCCCGGCTGGTGCACAGAAATGGTGCGAGCCGGTGCTAAACTTTTTGGTGCAAAACTGCGTTAGTTCAGTTTTGCCCCAAAACTTATAAATCAGGGCCTAAGTGTGAGGGCACCCTTGCACTAATAAAGGTGCCCCCATGCTGTCCAGGGTCAATTCCCCAAACTTCATGAGTACGGGGATACCATTACACGTGTGCACTACATATAGGTCAATACCTATATGTAGCTTCACAATGGTAACTCCGAATATGGCCATGTAAGGTGTCTAAGATCACGTAAGTGTCCCCCCATTCAAAATCTGATATTGGGTGCCAATCCCATGCATCCTAGGGGCTCCACCATGGATCCCCAGTACTGCCAAAGCAGCTCTCTGAGGCTTGCACTGCAGCTACAGCTGCTGCCACCTCAAAGACAGGGTTCTGTCCCCTGGGGTCTGGGCAGCTCAGTCCCATGAAGGCAGAACAAAGCATTTCCTCTGGGAGCAGGGTGTTACACCCTCTCCCTTTGGGAATAGATGCTACAGGCTTGGGAAGGGGTTATCTCCCAGAGCCTCTGGAAATGCTTTGAAGGGCACAGATGGTGCCCTCCTTGCACAAACCACTCTACACTGGTTCAGGGACCCCCAGTCCTGCTATGGAGTGAAACTGGACAAAGGAAAGGGGAGCGACCACTCCCCTGTCCATTACCACCCCAGGGGTGGTGCCCAGAGCTCCTCTAGTATGTCCCTTACATTAGCCATCTTGTTTTATAAGGTGTGGGGACACTCTGGAGATCTCTGAGTGGCAAGAGCCAGCAGGTGACGTAAGAGACCCCTCCTGATAGGTGCATACCTGGTTAGATAGCCAATCCCCCTCTCAGAGCTTTATAGGGGGTCTCCTGTTTGTTCCTCTTCAGATTCAACTTGAAAGTTTCCATCAGGAATCCTCTGCAACTCCTGCTTTATCCTCTGACTGTTGGATCAACCGCAGACTGCTCCAGGAACCGCTGTAACTGCAAACAAAGTATCCAGAAAGGCTACTGTGACTCTGCAACCACAGCTCCAGCCAGCAACTGCAACAGTTTCCAAGGTGTGCACGCTCTGGGGACTCCCTGTCTTTACCCTTCACCAGCAGGACCGAAGAAATCTCACGTGGAGTGGCGGAGTCACTTCCCTGCTCCAGCAGGCACCTTCTAAGACGATGACTGGTTCTCTGGGACTCCTCTCCTGGCGACGAGCGTGCTTCCTGGAACACAGGTGGTGGACTCCTTCAACACAGACTGTCCTAAGGTCCAGCTGTCCAAATTTGGCAGAGCTAAGAGTTTGCATTTGCTGTTTGCAACAGTATCTCTGTACATCTCTTCCTCCTGAGTCCTCTGTGCACTATTTGCAAGAATCCTTTGTGCGCACCCCGACCCAGGTCCCCAGAAGTCTATCGCTGAGTTGTTCCCCGGCGGCTTGGGGCCTTCTTTTGTAGTGCTGCAGCAACTGCAATTTGCACCTTCTTTGTCCCATGTCCTGGGACCTCCATAGGTGCTGCTTGGTCATCTATTGGTTCCCTCCAGTGTTGGGAGCCCCCTCTGCCTCCTCCGTCTGAGTTGAGACCCCCAGGTCCCTCCTGGGTCCAGGCAGTGCCATTTTGATGCAAACAGTGACAATGCTTGAACCAAGGCTTGTTGGATGAATCTAGCGATGCAACTCGCCTGCATCCAACATCTGGACATAGGACATCCTTTGCATTATGCAGGAACCTGCAGCCATCTTCTTTGGTGCTCCTCTGCAGACTTCTAACCGGAGAATCCTCTTTTGCACCATTTTCTAGGTTGGCAGGGGCTCCTATCCTTCCTAGAATCTTCTGTGACTTCTGGACTTGGTCTCCTTTCTTCACATGTCATCAGGTCCAGGAATCTACCATTTGTTGCTTGCAGTCTTGCTTGGGTCTTGCATTAACATTTATCAAGACTTGTAGTGTGTCCTGAGGAAACTTGTAGTACTTTACTCCTAATTTCCTGGACTCTGTGGTGGGTTATTTTAATCACCTTTGTTGTTTTCTTACACTCCCAGCACCCCTCTACACATTACACTTGCCTAGGGGGTAATTTGTAATTTGTGATTCGCATTCCACTTTCTTAGTTTAAGGTTTGTGCTGCCGCTAGGCCCTTTGCTATCTATTGCAATCTACTGTATTTTCTACTGTTTGCACTATTCTGTGACTATTTACTTATGTGATTTTGGCCTCTAGTGTATATATTGTGTATAATACTTACCTCCAGAAGGAGTATTGCCTCTAAGATATTTTTGGTCTTGTGTCACTAAAATAAAGTACCTTTATTTTTGGTAACACTGAGTATTGTCTTTTATTGTGTATCAGAACTTTGTGACTATAGTGGTGTTACAGGAGCTTTGCATGTCTCCTAGTTAAGCCTAAGCTGTTCTGCTACAGCTACCTCTATCAGCCTAAGCTGCTAGAACACTAATACATTTCACTAATAAAGGATAACTGGACATGGTATAAGGTGTAAGTACCTAAGGTACCCACTACAAACCAGGCCAGCCTCCTACACACAAAAGTATTTACGGGACTAGGATGGGATCTGCGCACCCTTACCCTGGGCATATTGCCTGCTGCTGTGTGGCATTCTGAAGTGTGCTCTCCAAGGGCCTGTTGGCTTGCCCTCTGCTCTGTTTGGATGTCCTAGGGACATCAAACACCTCATGCGAGGGGCCTACACCATCTGCTGGTGTCATCTGGATAGTGGTGCTCTCTTCTGCGTACATTTTCTGGTTGCCTAAACCTTGCAGCAACAGTGTGAGTGTGGCATAAGTTTTGACCCTGGAGACCGGAATCGCTTGGTGTGAAGTCCTCAAGGTGCTGCCTGCACTTACAGAGTGTGGCCCTTCATCGTGGGTCCACTGCACGCATCAACATCTTGTTTGTTGTGAGCAGGTTCACCAGTTGCAGGTCCCCGCGTGGCCTCTTTTATCAAGTGCATCACATTTACCTCATTCGACAACAGACTGCATGCTCATTGTGTGCGGTGCCTGATCCATAGGCATGACCCTCAGAGGTGGGGGAACACCCGGAGCAGTGCCGCATTCTACGTCATGTGCAATTGCTGATTTTGCATCTTTGTGTGTGACCAGATTGTCTGGTGTGACTCACGTCATTGTGCACCAGACGTTGTGCCTCATTCGAGGGAGGTACGGAATTGGAGACCTTTGTCTGTGACTGGAATGTCTGGGGCAACTCAAGCCACTGTGCAACAAACATTGAACTTCATTCCAGGGAGGTACAGCATCAAAGTTCTTCATGTTATTGTCCAGAACTGTCTGGTGTGATTTAAGTCATCGCGCACTTGACTAGTGCCTCATTCTGGGGAAACTGCATTGGAAACCTTTTTTTGTGTGTGATCGAACTGTCTGGGGTGACTCCTGTCATCTCCACCCAGATGTTGTGCCTCACTCCAGGGAGGCACAACATTGAGTGCTTTCCATGTGGGATCAAAATCATCTGGTGCAACTCAAGTCATTGTGCAGGCGTGCCTCCTTTCCTGGAGGTACAGACCTGGTAACTCTTCGTGTACAACCAGAATTGTTGGGTCAGCTCAAATCATCAAGTCTCAGATGTGTGCCTCCTGCCCTGGAGGTGCGGCTTTGGTAACTATTTGGACATTGGAGTGCCTGGCTGAGCACTGCTGTGACTAGTGTGTGGCCCCAGTAACCCTCTCCCTCTGCTTTGCAGACCTTTGAGTGAACCTCCCGATTGGTGCTCAAACCTCTGTTGCCTGATCAGCCATTATCTCTGTCTCTCCCCCTCCTTGTCCCAGGGGTATCCTGAGACATGTGACTTTTGCCACAAGTGGTCTAGTATCCAGGGAAAGGTTGCTTCATCTCCAGCTCGTGGTGGGCAGGGCCGGCAGAACTGGTTGGTGGGTGGAGGGCGGTTTGGGGCCCTGGGTGTCTGCGATCACAGTGACATTAACCGTCCGGATACCAGGGCATAACACATTAGGGTGCTAGGAGTGATTGCGTGCAAGTGTGTGTACAAGCCATCTGATGTCCATGGTACTACGTAGCAATGCAAAGTGAATGCAAGGGAGGGAGTGTGTTTGAATGGCAAGAAACCTTGGGCCAGATGTAGGTAGGTTTCCTTTTGCGAGGTGCAAATTGCGAGTCCTAGCAACTCACAATTTGCACCTCGCAAAAGGAAATGCAGAAAGGTGTCTCAGACACCTTCTGCGACTCGCTATGGGGTCGCAAAGACCCACCTCATAAATATTTATGAGGTGGGTCGCAGTTTGCAATCCCATAGCGAGTCTAGGCACTCACGGGGATGGTGGCCTGCTGGAGACAGCAGACCACCATGTCCGTGACTGCTTTTCAATAAAGCAGTTTTTTTTTTCTCTTTGCAGCCCGTTTTCCTTAAAGGAAAACGAGCTGCTAATAGAAAAAATACCGAAACCTTTTAGTTTCGTTTTTTTTCAGAGTAGGCAGTGGTCCATAGGACCACTGCCTGCTCTGAAAAAATATTATTGTGAGCATTCACAAAGGGGAAGGGGTCCCATGGGGACCCCTTCCCGTTAACGAATGAGTTACCATCCATTTCAAGTGGATGGTAACTGCGAGTTGATTTGCGACCGCTTTCGCAGTCACAAATCAACTCTACATCGTGGTGCAACTCGCAAATAGGAAGGGAAAACCCCTTCCTATTTGCGAGTCTGAAACACATTTTGCGAGTCGGTACCAACTCGCAATATGTGTTTCTGCATCGCGTGAGGGCATTAGCGCCTTGCAAACGGTGTTTTTTGCCGTTTGCGAGGTGCTAATGCCTTCCTACATCTGGCCCCTTATATCTTGCCAGAAGCCTCTCACAAGTGACATTGAGTTTCAGGTGTACGGCACAGGCCGCTTAGCTAATTAAAATTGCAGCAAATCTTAGTAGGTAACTATTGCTGCTAATGATATGAACTAGGGTGCATTCTGCAACTGTGTTATTGAATTGGGGGTACCCTCTAGGGTGTGTCTTGTGCTAACACCGTTTTTGGTGTTTAATACTGTAGGGCCTAGTACTGTGAGTAATAATTCTGAATGTGATTTATGCCCAGATTCACAGGAGGAACATGCTGTGTTAATATTGTGTGTGTTGAATACAAATCTGTTTAACATATACCTCATGAGAAGTGTGTTTTGTTATGCTCAGTGTAATTGTTGTGTGGAAGTGCTCTGCAATTGCTTTGTACATTGCCCCTGTGACAAGCCCAACTGCTCTGTGCCAAGCTACCCAAGGGTGAGGGCAGGTTATATAGTGAGTGTAATCACCCATCCTCTGATAGGAGTGGTAAATTCTGCCTGGCAAGGGCCTCGCCTCAGCCAACCAGAACATGCCGCCTCTAACAAAATGTAATTCCAATTGTCCTGAAATCTGAAAGTCGCTCACCCTTTGCTTGTTGTTTGGCTTTGGTATCTGTAGGGCAAAACCAGGGGGCCACTTCGGAGATGGTGGAGGGGTCTCAACCTCTGGATTCTCAAGTACCACTTCAGCTTCCTGTTGCTTCCTGTAACTGCACTACTGTATAAATGCCAGATATCTTGGGAGAAATATTTTTAGGGTCATGTGGAGGTGGTAAAGCAGATAGTGATACAACATGTATAAGTATTTGAAGAGTCCTTAGACTTGCAACAAAAGTCTTGCTTCTGCAACTTAACTCCTGTATATTGGCTTTTGAGGAACTTAGCAGTATGGTCTAATATCTTATCATAATCTCTTCCTTTGGCCAGGGATATGTTTATCTCTGGGTAGCCTTACGCCATTCCTTACAGTGTTTCTGTAACCTTTTCTGACCACCAGGAAAGGTCGCTTGCATGTGTTCTGGGGGAGTCTCCATAGTTCCCTGTGTTTCTGATTACTTTTGTAATCTAGCCCTTCATATGTTTACTTAATGTTTGACCTATGTAAAACTTACTTTTCTGAATTTTTACACCATACCTCGTAAGATAAGGACTCTGTCAATTTGTTTCTTGGGTATATGTTGTGTATAATAAAATCAGAAAATGGAATTATCCTGTGGATGTACTTCTGTTTACATGTGCCTACATATATTTATTCAATAGATATAAATGCTTTTCTGGCATTTTTAAAATCTGTAACAATCCCTTGCCCTAAACAATTCACTAGGTCAGTAGTTTTTGGTCACTTTTTTCCGCACTCAGGAGGGAATATCTGCATTCCATGGACCCTTATAGGCCAAACAACTTCCAGACGTATGGTCCGGGGTCTGTTGATGTGAGTGTTCTGTTCTTACCCAGGGTTAAAGTTTAAATGACCTCAGCTTTTTGGCCATTCCTTGTATAAAAAAGTCAGAATAAACAGTATACCTATAATGTCTTGACCACTTCCAATGTTGTGTTGGGTTTCAGTGTCTACCGACTATACTTTGCGCTTAACTAATATTGTGATATGTTACATATCACATTTCATCAATGTTTATTATTGCCAAAGAAAAAGTCATATAATATACAAACATGGAACAGCGTCTGAGTTGGCTTCACATCAAAGAGAGCAACTCTGGGTCCTACCCCCCGTGAATAGGCAGAACATTAGGAAGGATTATGGGGGTCATTATGAGTCATGTCCCCCATTTGACCGCCGGCCCTATTCTGAATTTCCAGCTGTTCCGGCAGGCAGAAACAGTGTTTCCTGCCGCCGGCCCAGCAGGAAACAGGGCCTTTACATTGACACCGGCTCCTAATGGAGCCGGCGCCAATGTGGCAGTGTGATGGGTGCAGCAGCACCCATCAATCATTTAACTTCCCGTAATTTGGGCAGTGAAATGCATGACGGGCTGTGCATGGGGCCCCCTGCACTGCCCATGCCGAGTGCATGGGCAGTGCAGGGGCCCCCATGGGGGCCCGAGCCACCCATTCTTCCAGCCTTTCCCTGGAGGTGTAAACTGACAAGAAAAGGTTGGTGGAATGGGACTCATAATCTGCAAGCAGCACTGCCCTTTTGTATTTGAAAATGCGGAGACCACCAGGCTGCCTGGCGGTGACAGTGTTTCCAATGTGGCATCTCCGCCAGGGTCACTACCATGGCGGTCTGCCCGTCATCCATGAGTCTGGCCGGACGTGGACCACCAGACTCATAATGAAGGCCTATGTCTGATTACCTTGTCATAAATGTGCAATAGTGTGTGCAGCGGGGGCAGGCTTAATTCTGGTGGCAGCAGTCGGTCAAGGACATATGAGACTCCTGGCTGGCTCAACAAATACTGTGGGAAAATTGGAATAAAGAGATTCAGTACTTCTCTGGCAAGGCAAAAGTAGGTATAATCACAACAGCTGAAAGACCAATCACATCCATAGAAGTGAAAAGCTAATGTCAAATGAGTGCTTGCAAGCACCCATTTATATAGTCATAAAAATGCTGACTTCATACATGCTGTCATAAAAACAAATATCAAGTCACAGAATAAAAGTTAATAATATACATTCACATAAGCACCACATCACCTGTGTGCTTAAACTCATGACCTCTTCTCTAGGTTCCCCTTACCGTAATCCTAACAGAGCTATGATAAAACTTTAACCTTACTTCCCCAAGTGTGTATTGCTCTGTTCTCAAAAATTATCTGACTGTGCACTCTTCACTAAAGTAAACTTTGACCAATTTGTTTCTAATTCACAATGAGAATGAAATACGTACTTATCATAAACTCTTAAAGGCTTGTTAAACATATTTTTACAATTTACTGACACTTGCTGAGCTTATATTCTGTTTTCTGGTGAACTCTCACCTTCTTTGTGTCCTTGCTAACTAAGTATTGATGTGAGAGGAGGCCCCTTTTTGTATGTTTAGCCCCAACCTTTTGCCTAATGTTGATGTGTTCTAGTAGTTGGAAGTGCCAAGGCTCCTGCTAAACAGGTTCCCTGGGCCAGAGCTCTTTCCCTAAAACTGTTGTGATGCTTGGCACAATTGGTTACACTCTTAAATACCCCTGTAAGTCCCTAGTAAATGGGTACCCCAGTACCCAGGGCAGGAGATATCAAGAGTAGGGCCCTTGGTGCAGCAGCACTGATTGTGCCACTCCCAAGGGCCCTGCACCCAGATGCACCCAGCACTGCCATTGCAGGCTGAGTGTACTGGTGCAACCCTAAAAAGACAAACACGACATGGCACACCCTCCGTTTGCCCTGTCCACATTACACTGTGTATATTATGGATACGTCACCCCTCTAGCAGGCCTTCCAGCACTAAGGCAGGGTACACCATACTATTTGTTTGTCCTTGCTAAACCTAGGACATAGTGAGTGAACAGAGCAGCCATTTTAATGTATGTACTGGGCACTGGTCAAACATGAGTTCTCCAGCTATATAATGGCCACTCTGCACCCTGGGTTGTTTGGTATCAAACAACTCAGAATGTTAAATCCAAACTGATACCAGTATTGGATTTAACCCTAAATGTACCCAGGGGGCACCTTAGAGGTGCCCTCTGCAAAAGCTAACCCTAACTGGCAGAGTTGCTGGCTGGTTCCATCCAGCTGCCACTCCAGACAGCCAATATACAAACCTAGGGGAGAGCCCTGGCTCTCTGGTTTGCAAGGCAATGACCTTCCTGGGTGGAGGAGCTAACACCCCCTCCATCAGGAATGTGCAACACCCAGGCGGTGAGCTTCAAAGGTCTACAGCCCCTGAAACTCTAGCCTCCAGGTTTGCTGCTAGCGGCAGAAGGCTTCCTCCTTTGCAAACCCCCACTTTTGGCGGGAGCAAAGGCAGGAAACCAGACAAAGGGTAGGAGGAGTGGCTTCACTAAGCCTGCACTACCCCTAAGGGCTTGCATGTGAAGTAGACCCTCTGATTCAGTTTTCTCCATCTTGGAATGGATGCAAACAGCCAAAGATGTTTAAGGAAGTAAACCTTCCCACAGGAAGTGGTCACTATAGTGGGTGTAGCTACCCAAGGGTAAGTGTCCCATTGGAATGCCTAAAATGCCCACTAAAATCAGTATTTAGTGGGCTCCCTTAGACCAAGATTTTAGATTTGAAAAGTATCCCAATAAGAGAAGAAGACCAGCACCAAAGAAACCGCCAGGACGAGAACTGAGAACCTGCTGCACCAGAAAAGGCACCAGGACCCCTGCTTGCTGCACGACAGTGGAGGAGCTGAACACTGTATTAACCCCAAGAAACCCAGAGAACCTCCAGGCTTCAAGGATGGCCCCAGATCTCCCTCCTGAGTAGAGGCACAACTCCAGAAAAGCACGAAAATTGCAAAGGGAGGGACACTTCACTGAATCGCCGATATCTCCATGAGGTCACAGCTGGACCCAACAACACACCGATAACAGCCCGGAAGTTCCCCCCAATTGTGCCAGGTTTGGTGGCGTTGCGACCCCCAGTGGCTGAGATAGAGCAATACCCTTGGTCCTGGTCAGCTGACATCAGACCAAGACAAAACCAGCTCCCTCCTGGCTGACAAAAGATCAGGAGGAATCCCCAGTCAAAGGACTTCAGGAACACTCTGGACCTCCAACCAGAGTGCCCCCGTTGTCCTGTAAGTGGCCCTCAAAGAGACTTACCTCCAGCTCCAGTAGACTTTGTTGTGCATAGCATCCAAGACCTCCATAACGCCCTGCACCTGGCTTCCCTGGGCCATGCATCACGGAATTTGCTATGTGCCCCAGGTCCCAAAACCAAGGGGATCCCCAGGCACCACTTTGAATTTGCAATCCAGCTTCTTTTCCAAGTGGTCCATCCAGGTGGCCCTGTGCTTCTGGCAGTAACTTTTCCAACGCTGCTCCCGCCGGAACCGGGAGCTGCTTGGGGCTCTCCAGCTTGCACGAGGTGCCCACCGACCACTGTAACCACCCTGCAAAAGAAGAGATTGTTAACTTAAAAGTGCGATTTTTAATGCATTTTTTTTTAAAGTGACTGCCCATTGATTCCAAAGGTGCGTAATTACGCACAGAAAAACTAACTTTGCTAAAACTTTAAAAAGTAAAAACAAGAAAGTACCTAACGTATTATAAAGATTTTGGTCTTAAAAATTATATAAAAGTCTGAAGGATTTTTTTATAAATTCTGGTCTTGAGTTATTCATTGAGTGTGTGTGGTGCATGATTGGATTTGTGAGTACAGCAAATACTCAGCACATCTCCTGGATTAGCCTAACTGCTTGACCAGCTACCTTAAAAATTAGAGCATTAGGTGGTCTGATTTTTACCCCTGAAAAATAACATGTGGTTGTCCGGACCCTCTGCATAGTGTATTTGATTTTGTACACTGCATTAGGCACCAGCATCCAACCATTGTCCTACAATGCTCTCTACTGATGTCTGTGGTGGTGAGATTTCCTCACATTTTATTCTATCCTTAATACCATTTAGTCATCAGTCTTAAATTATCTCTCTTTGTTTACTGGAAAGTGCATTTGTAAGACCATTCCAGGTTGTTAGTCAATGAAGTTCCTCCATGTAACCATCCCATATTAGGCTAAAACATCTTTTTCCTTTTCCTATATATTTGCTCATGAAAATTATGATCCTAAAGTATATGGAATTGTTATGCCTTAAAGGACCTTTATAAATAATGATAAAGCTGAAATGTGTTGATAATGACAGATGCTTACCTACATTCATCAATTACTTCATAACTATTAAAGACTAGAAACTTTGTACAAGTCATGAAAATGACATTGTTTTGTGTTTGTTTCTATTCTACAAAAAAGTAAAGATTTTAAAGCTCTACTGCGATCCCCCTAGGTCAGCTACAAAACCATTATACCTTAAAGTACACAATTTCACTAAGATAAAGGGCCTGATTACACATTGAGTGGGTGTTATCCTTTGGTGAATCATATGTGCATCTGGCTGCTGCCTAGTCACACCAAACTCCCTTTAACTACATGAGAGAGTGAAAGATACTACTGGCTACTTGGCCTTTCCTACCCCAGACTCCATCCCCTACCTGGGCTTTCCCCCATTCCTCTCCGATTTGACACCTGTTCAGAAGGTAAATGTGAGCAGTGTGGGGAATCAACATGTAGATCTGGTCAAAGTAATTTTCCAGCCATGTGTTACCCTTGCATCAAGATCCAACCCATTGATAATCACGCTCAAAGTTTTTAAAACAATGTAAGACAAAGGTCA
Organism: Pleurodeles waltl; assembly: GCF_031143425.1. Lineage (NCBI taxonomy): Eukaryota > Metazoa > Chordata > Amphibia > Caudata > Salamandridae > Pleurodeles > Pleurodeles waltl. The sequence goes on along the minus strand of NC_090445.1, from coordinate 293,350,172 downwards.
TGGTATCCAGAGCAGTTGTTACTTATTGTGAGAGAACAGGGCTGATTGCAGAGGTCCCCTAACTTTTTGCCCCCATTTTCCACTTTTTGCTGGTGTTTTCCTGACTCTGATGGTGCCCTGTGTACTGCTAACCAGTCCCAGGGCCTGTGCTCTGTGTAAAATCAGTATGCAAATTATGCTAATTATAATTGGCTAAGTCAACCTACCTATAAGTCCCTAGTATATGGTAGGGCATGGAGGGTTAGGGACCCCAGCATAGGTAGTGCCCCATAGGTGCACTGCTGAGGAGCCCTGTGTCATTTTAAAGGCAGGCCTGCCTTGATGACTGCTTTTAAATTAAAGTTACATGCAAATTCGACTTTGGAATTCAAAGTAGTTCCAAGTCTTAAACTACCTTATTTTTACATATAAGTCACCCCTAAGGTGTGCCCTATGTGCCCCTAGGGCTGGGTGCCATGGAACTATAAGCAGGGACCTTATAAAAATAGTTTTATGAGCCCTGGTGAGGTAAAACAGCCAAATTTGCCTCATTGTAGTGAATGGCCTCCATAGGCTAGAATGGGGAGACTTTACTTTAATTTTAAGAGTCTCCTTAAGTAACAGATACCATAAGTTTGGTATCAAATTAATTGTTATAATAAATCCCACAACTTCCAGTTGTGGGATTTAATATCACTTGTTCAGGTAAAGAGTTTTAAACTTTACCTGAAAAGTTGCCAACTTCAGCCCTGCAGTGTTTTTGTTACTGTGCTCTGATTGGCCAGCCTCTGGCAGCCTGGCCAGGCTGCCTTGATAAGGTATGAAGTGGCCTGGCTCCACACAAAGAGATGTGCCTGGGGAGGAGATCTCCCCTCAGCAGATGGTGAAGCAAGAAGGGGGAGGGCTGCCAAACTGGTCTTCAAAGGCAGAGAAGGACATTTGGAGCAACCCAGCAACACCCGCACATCCTGCAAATCCAGACAATTAGGTGCCCCCTTGATTAGATTGGGAGGGGGCAGGAGAGGGGTGTGTTTAGGATTTTTTGCTTCACCAATGGGTGGGCTCAGCCAGATGTAACCTCCAAAAATCACTTTCAGCCATGATGGATTTTTGAGGAATGTTACTCCCTGGGATTGATTTTTGCCACACTTCCCAGGAGGTGGTCATCACAGGGGGAAGGACTCTGCCCCTGATTGGAGAACCAGGACCCCCCTGTTTTTCACCCAGGAGCAAGGATCAAACTGGCAGACCTGCACCCACACCTGAGATCCCTATCAGATTCCAACAAGGAAGAACTACAGTAGAAGAAGCACTGCCTTGCTGGAGCCCTGACCTGTACATGGACACTGCACTCTGGATGACTGCACCAGCTGCACACTTGGGCTTCAGCACTGAAAGGACTTTACCTCTCTTCTACTGCTTCAAGAAGGGACTCTCTGTTTCCTACAGGTTCAAAGGAGCTGCCCAGAGTCCCCTGCATCAAGTCCTGCAAGCAGAGCCCAGCTCACCAGCGTCCAGTGGCCATTTGAGGATTCTGACCAGGTGCATTCTGCGAATTGTCGTCCCAAATCCGAATGACCAACTCAGAGCTTAAGGAACCTTGGATCAAGTTGTGGACACTTCAAGGACACAAAAAGGACCGCTGGAAGAAGATCCAGAAGTTTGGAGCTGTTTAGAGCAACTCCAAAAATTGAAGAGGTGCATTGTGGGAGTTGTAGTTCCGGACCCCTAGAGGCATACCAGAGCCTCTGAACCCTTGGCTGGTGCTGTGGACCACTTTCCTGAATCAAACACTTCTGAAAGTAAGTGTGACAGTGTTACCTCGTGGGTCCCCTGAACTCTGGACTTTGTTCCTTTCCAGTGCAACCTTTTTTTTAATTATTTGAGCACTAGTTGCTTCAAAGCACTAGAAAGCATTAATTCTTTAAATATTCATATCTCCGGTTCTCCTTATCCGATTTTATTTGTTTTAGTGTCAATTTAAAGATAAAAATATATTCTATTTTTATAAATTGATTTTGGATTTTTAAACTGTTTCCTGTGTTTTATTTAATTACTGTTTTGTGAGATTTGAATGCTTTATGCTTTGTCTCCTAAGTTAAGCCTTGTCGCTCGTTGCCAAGTTACCAAGGGCTGAGCTAGGTTTAATTTACTGAGACCTAACTGGCCCTAAGTGGAGGTTAGCGGCCTATTACTAAGTGTATGTACTTACCTGCCCTTACCAATAGCCCATTTTCCAACACCTATACTTTAGAATCTTCAGCCTAAGTGAAGTTCTATTGAAGGACTGAAAGTAAGAACAGCTAAACATAACATGATTTAAATTCCTTTGCCCTAAGATGCTACAAGGTCCAAATGCTTTGTGACCACAGTAAATTTTACCTAGGTCCTGCATACCTGCTTATGTTCATCCTTCTGTTGTATAAATTTAAAAAGATCCTTAGTGTTTGAAAGCAAAGCTGTTTATTAGTAAGGGCAGGTAGGTACCTACACTTAGTATGAAGGCCACAATCACAGCTAAGGTTGAGTCAAGATCTCAGTAAACTAATTCTTGCTCAACCCTTGGTAGCATGGTAGTTTTTAATATTAACAAAACAGTAAATAAGAAAGACACAACACACAATAAGTATCTTATGGAGCTTTTTTCCAAAAATGCTCCAAACTACCCCAAACATCTAGATCTTCTTCCAGAAGGTCCTTTTGGGATCTTGAAGCGACCACAAATTCAATCCAAGGTTCCGGGGGCTCTGAGTGGCTCCTCAGGAGATGGGCCTACAATTCCTACATCCTTAAAAGTCTACTAGATGCTGGTCAGCTGGCTCGTCTTGTAGGTCTTCATGCAGGGGATGTTTGGTAGCTCCTTTGTACCTGTTGTTTACAGGGAGTCCACTCCTGAATCTTTAGAAACAAGGCAATGTCCTTTTTGTGGTGTAGTCCAGAATGTGCAGAAGGTGCAGTCCTTCAGAGTGAAGTCCTTCTTGTGGAGACCAGGGGTTAATCAGGGTAGTCCTTCTTCTGATTTGTAGGAAAGTACCATCGTTCCACGAAAAGCCTGGTGGAAATGACCCATATAAAAGGAGACACTCATTACAGGGACACAGAGCACTCCACGGCCGCTATGGAACCCGAACTGGAAATCCTGCCGATGCTGTACGATGCGATGGGAGTCCAGGAGCAGCAACACCGATGAAGACAGTGAGTACAGCTGCCTCGCACACAAGGGAGGGAGGGGAGAGTGATCACCCACACACACAACACACGCCATACACACATACACACCACCACACACAGACAACAATCTGCTGAAAAGTACAACCATAACATAAGCCAAAAGTTAAGAAAGCCAGGACAAATACTTGTGATTCACTACTGTATTCTGGTGGGAATAGCGACCACAAAAGAAATTGGAACTATATACAAAGGACCATTGGCCATTCCAATTGTCCATGGCAACCCACAGGGCAATAAAATAGGCCCAACTTGACTTCTGACAATCCAGGTGATTCAACTGGGCAGGGACATCATTGTGGAAGGCAGACACCTCAGGGGGGTAGAGGGTGGGGGTTGTTTCTTCTTGAAAGGGAAGTCTTTGGACTTTGGCTTGGGAGAGGGTGGGCTCTTGCTCTTCTGTTTAGGGGTGTGGGAGTGGGGCTGGAGCGGGGGGTGGGAGTAGCTGCCCTGTGCTGCGTAGTGGGAGGTTATTTAGCAGGGGAAGGGCATTTGCAACACCAGGGAGGTCATGAGAGGACTGGGAGCTGGAGGAACTGGGATGGTGGAGTGGGACCTTACATTTTGGGACAACACTGGGTAGGACAGGAGTAAGGAAGTGATCCAGGCGGGAAAGGGAAAGCATTTTAGGTACAGTGGGACAGAGTGTGGGAGGAGGTTTGATAGTGGAGGTAGAGGGGGTGGTTGTAGGAGGTGTAGGTGTGCTGGACTGGGTTGTAGGTGAATGTACAATGTGTGTGTGTGAGGTGGATGGCTGTTGAGTGTCTGAGTGGGAGCGTTTATGTGTTTTGGGAGGAGGGGGCAGAGAGGGAGGGAGAGGACAAACAAGTTGTGTGAATGTATGTTGGGGCGGTGTCTGCAAGTAAGGTGGGTGTGCTGCATGTGGATGTGATGGCTGTGGAGGTGACTGCACATTTGGTGAATAGGGTGCTAGTCTGCGTGTCTGATGTTGTGGTGACTTTGGGCAAGGCTGAACAGGTGGCAGGATCTGGGACTGAAGATGCAGTGCTTGCAGGTGTGAATACTGATGTGACTGTGAGGAACGAGGAGGAAGGGAGACAGTGGAGGCTGTGGCTGTTGTTGTGTGTGCTTCTGTGTGTTTGCTGTGTGTATGCTTGTGGTGTGATCTACTGTGAGCTACTATTAGGAGCTTTTTGGCGGATCTTGAGGCTTTACAGCTCTCGCAGTTGATTTCCTTCCCTACACATAAAGGTGGTCATACTCTTGACCCGTTCTTCACAAATTTAGAAGGTCTCAGAGTTCTTGGGTCCTCTCAGTTGGTCTGGACAGACCACATGCTGGTGAAAATGGCATGCTCTCTGTCTGACTCTCCTTTTGTATCTCAGGATAGATTTGTTCTTAAACGACATTGGAACAAATTAAGTCTGGAGGATTTTTATCATCAGCTCGAGAAGGCTCCTTTAGGTCCGCTCACCGAGGTTGATTGTGGATACGACTCCTTCTGTGAGTGGATTTCTGGTGCCCTCGATTCTCTGATTCCTATGTGTTGGTCCAAGTGTCACCGGAAGGAGCCGAGCCCTTGGTATGACACTTCCTTGGCATCTCTTAAGAGGGTCTGTAGACAGGCCGAAAGATTATGGATGAAATCATATGACTCTGATCTGAAAATATGTTATCTTGCTAAAATCAAGATTTATCACAGGGCAGTGTGTCAAACTCGTGCCTCCTTTTATGCTCAACAGTTTCAGAATTCTACCAATCCATCGAAACTTATTTTTAAAGTATTAAAGGACCTGATGGCGAAGAGAGTAATTGCAGGGGAATTTTGCTCGGATTCACATTGTGAGGGTTTGGCCTCTTTCTTTTATGAAAAAGTGCAAGCTATCTATCTCACTTTCCCAACGGGTTCCCTGATGCTAGAGCAGGTTGGTCGTACCTTAGGTGAGGGGGAATGTCTTTCCATCTTACCCCCCTTATCTCTGGAGATGTTTGACTATCTCAGCGCCAAAATTAAATCTGGCTCTCCGGCTGACCCGTTGAAACCGGCCCAACTTAAGACTCTGGCTCCGGTTTGCCACTCCCCGGTACTGTCCTTGATCAACCTGTCTCTTTCTTCTGGAGTGGTTCCCGCTAGATGGAAGCAGGCAGTAGTTACGCCAATTCTGAAGAAGGTGACCCTTGACCCCCTTAAACCTGAGAGCTACCGCCCTATCTCCCTTCTTCCTTGGGCCACGAAAGTAGCAGAGGCCCATGTGAATGCCACTCTACCAGACCACCTTGGTAGGTTTAACATTCTTGATCCTACCCAGAACGGGTTCCGCGCGGGTCATAGTACGGAGACGGCCCTCCTTTCGATGGTCGAGCATTTGCGCTCCGTGATGGATTCCGGTCGGACGGCGGCACTGTTGTTATTAGATCTTAGTGCCGCCTTCGACACGGTCTCGCACGGAATTCTGGCTCGGCGTCTTGAGGAGGTGGGCGTTTCGGGCTCCGCCTTGCACTGGTTACGTTCCTTCCTTACGGATAGGTCATTCCAGGTGGCGATCCCGCCAGGTAAGTCGTCATTCTACCCGTTAGACCAGGGAGTCCCACAGGGGTCTTCACTGAGTCTCACCCTTTTCAATCTGTATGTGAGACCATTGGCTGCGGTCGTCAAGCGGTGGGGCCTAACTATGGTGTCCTACGCAGATGATACGCAGCTGGCGGTCACACTGAGTGGGGAATCAGACCTGGAGGCTCCCAGGTTTTGTGAGGGTCTGCGGGAAGTGGCTAACTGGATGAAATCCAACTGTCTCCAGTTAAACACCAAAAAAACTGAGATTATGGTGGTTGGTAAACAGGCGGTTTTGTGGGATGATAAATGGTGGCCTTCGGAGTTGGGTGTGACTCCCCTCCCAGCGGTAGAGATGAAAAACTTGGGGGTATGGTTTGATTCTTCTCTGAATTTCATCTGTCATACCAAGAAGGTGGCGGCTTCCTGCTATGGCATTATCAGAGGATTTCGACCTATCCTCAAATTCTTTGATGCACCTACAAGACAGCTGGTGGTTCAAGCATCAGTGCTGTCTAGGTTGGACTATGCCAACTCCCTATTGGCGGGGATAAACCAGTCAGAATTTCGGCGGCTCCAGCGGGTTCAAAACGCTGCGGCCCGACTGGTGACTGGTCTCCCCAGGCGATGTTTGTTGTCCAACACTCTGCGCTCTCTCCACTGGCTCCCTGTGCAACAGAGGATTAGATTTAAGGTTCTCTCTTTTGCATTTAAAATCTTAAAGGGTACTTCCCCGAAAATCATGGAGAAATTGCTGATTCCTTATGTTCCCTCTCGCACTCTTAGATCGTTAGGCCAGAACTTAGCAGTGGTTCCGCGCTTTAAGCTGAGCAGAATTGGGGGTCGCTCCTTTCGAGTCCTGGCAGCGTGTTGGTGGAACTCTCTTCCTCCTCAAATCCGGGCCATTGATGAGCTTATTCAGTTTAGGCGGGCTATCAAGACCTTCTTATTTGTCTAAGTTTGTTTGTTGTGTTTGTCTTCTTTTGCCCGCTTTTAGTGCTGTGTTGTGTTTTCCTTCTCAAAGCGCCGGGACGCCCCTTTGCTGGGGCAGCTGTGCGCGATACAAATAAAAATAACATAACATAACATATGCTTGTGGTGTGATCTGTGGTGCTTGTCTTTGCGAGTCAGGTCTCTCTGGTGCATGCTTGTCTGATTGTGTGCTTGGGATGGGTGGGGGGAGAGGCTCTGGGACTGGGTACAGGTAGTTGGAGGGAGGACGGAAGAACTAGGGACACTGGCTGCCATCAAAGAGGAGGCCAGAGCCTGAAACAAACTCTGTAGGCCAGCCAAGCCGCTGTGAATGCTCTCCAGGTATGCATTGCATTGCTGCATCTGGGATGCCAGCCCCTGGATGGCATTCACTATGGTTGACTGCCCTACAGATATGGATCTCAGGAGGTCAATAGCCTCCTTACTGAGGGCAGCGGGACTGACTGAGGCAGGGCTGAGGTGCCTGCAGTGAAGGAGATGCCCGCCCTCCTGGGTGAGCGGCACGGGTAAATGGGTGGTAGGCTACTGAGAGGGCAGTGCTGGAACGGGGTGGCGGAAGAGGATGATGCCACAAGAATGGTGGAAATCTGGCAGTGTTCATGGTGGTGGATGGTGGTAAAGTAGTGCTGCTGCCACCAGCACCGCCACGGCAGTAGAACTCTGCCAGCCATATTATGGCAATTTATACGGCCTGGCGGTGTTCTGCTGGTGGGGCGCTGCTGAGGGTAGCAGTGTCCCTTCTCGTTGCCTGCCGGAAAACTTCCTCGCTCAAGGTAACTCACGATTCCAACAGGGGAGAGGGGTGGGAGGGTGGGGGGTGTTGCGTGTGTGTGTGCCTGAGTATGTGCATGAATGTGTGAGTGAGTGTGTGAATGTGTCTGCATGTGTTGTGTTGTTTGTGTGGTTGTATGCTTGTGAGTGAATGCGTGTAAGAATGGTGAAGTGAGTGTGTGTCTGCATGTCAGTGTGATCGTTGTAAGAATGTGTGTGAGCATCTCTCGATGTATGCGTGTATGAATGCGTGCATGCCAGTGTGTGTATGAATGTGTGTATGCCAGTGTGAGTCATTGGGTGTATGCGTGGTGCGTGTCTGCGGGTGTGTGCGTGTATGGGGGTGGTGGCGTGTGTCTGAGGATCAGAAGGGGTGGGGTGTGTTTGTGAGGATCGGAGGGGGTGGGGGTGCATCTTTGAGACTCGGAGGGGATGGGGGTGTCAGGTGAGTGTTGGAGGGGTGGGGGAGCTGCCTACCAGTGACATGGAAGTAATTCTCTGTCACCGGTAGGGCCTACCGCCTTGGTTTTCGTGGCATTGCTAACGCCACAAAAAACAACGTGGAAGTTGTGCTTTGCTAGCTCACTAGACTTTTCACAAAAGCACAGCTTATCAAAGGGAAGTGGAGCCTCCTGGATTTGCTTTCAGCCCCAGGCAATGATGTTATCTAGGGCCAGACTTGGAACTCAGAGCAGCCCTGGAAAAAGTTGTCAGACCAGCCACCGGAGGGTGCATAGAGAGCAAGCCTGACAGCAAAAATGGTGTTTAAGCGGTTCTCCCCTCAAGGAAATGTGAGAAAGAATGGCAAAAATGGGGCATTCTACAACACATTTTTCATTATATAATCACTTGTGGAGGGTGAATTTTGGATTAAGGTGCTTACCCAACAGTAGACAGTATATTTTAGAAAAGAGTATTGTGGTGCTCAAAATGGAGGATGTCCACCCTACATCCTTTTGAAAAAACAAAGTTTAAATACACATGCCCACAGCCTCAAGCACAGACAAGAGTATATAGAGTGCTTTCACTGCCTTACCACTGGGTTAGACACTGTAACAATTCAACAACATACTTGATTGAGTGGCAATTTTGCACATGACACAAAGCACAACATGTACAATTGGTTTATACATATATCAGTTTGTCTTGCAATATATGGACTTAATACTACAAGTAAACTAGAATGAAGAATTTCAACTATATGGTATTCCCAGGATTGCGCATGAGTTTCACAATATTCCCATTGCTGTTTTGCATCTTGAATAGAATATTTGATGTCACATGGGGATATGTTTATGCAGTGGACATAACAAATAGACTCTGTTAAGTAGAGGTTGTTGTGTTTGATTTTTAGCCCTGATGAAGCTTTGAGTATGACGAAACACGTTTTGGCTAACCTGAGATATTAAGAAAAATAAATCCACATGAATTTTCAAAACTGAAACACGACGATTGGACAACATATTTTCAAGACTCTATGTGTACTTGAGCATGTCCTTGAGGCTGTGGACATTTTTCATTATATGTTCAAATGTATTCGTTTTGAAAGCCTAATAAATGACTGATAAAGCTTATAGTTCAACGGGATACAACAATCTTTGTTGGGACTCTTCAATGATTCCCTCACCGTCACCTCTAACAGTGCCTCTCATCTCTCCATAGCCCTCTCTCGCATGTACTTCATTTGTTTTATAGTGCCTCTCTTACCAGCATAGGGTGTTGGAACACTTTGAAAGGCATGATAATGGCCTCCCTGAAAAACTCAGAAAGAGATGGGATGTCATGTTACCTTGTGTCTTGTTTTCTGACAGAGAGGTGCCACAGTTCAAAGTTCCTGGTCTATCCTTTGGTGAGGGTGGTACTTTACAGAGCTGGTCAGACTGCATGTCCAGGGTGAGGCAGAAGATTCCACTTTGGGGTCTGAGGTCACTTGCTATGTCTGGTCAAATTCTTGTTACAAAGGCAGAATTTCTATAAAGCTGTCTGTATATTGCAGTGGTTTACCCCATCCCCCGACACTGCCTTACACTTCTGCAAAGGTGGGTTTTTCAGTTCATTTGGGGAGGGAAGCAAGAACAAGTGTCTCGTGTGACCATATTTAAACCTGTGCTTTTGGGTGGCAAGAGCGCTCCAAACATTGGTCTCGATTTGCAATCTTTGTTTCTTTGCAATATGATCAGAGGGAGTATTTGTCTGGATAAGGAAGAAAGAAAGTGGTCTTTTTTGCCAGTTTTTGGTTGAATTTTCTGGTATGCAGAACATGGGGCATGATTGTCTCTAACAGCATGCATAATTCAGAATCCTGCCTGTTTGCTTACTTTGATGCCAGGAAATTCATTAGGACTCACAATTTACACAGGATTCCTTTGGATTTTGAAAACTTCGTTACTGGGGACCAGCAGCAGGTACCAGTCAATGGGTTTCAGATCTGTCATCTAAGGCTATTTGGGCAAATGTTTCTGTATGGTACCTGCATATTATCCATTGTGACCTGGCATGGTCCGCAGTACATGGTTGCCTGCCTCTCCGCCTTTTTTTGTTTAGGAGACAATGTTCTAGGGCCCCCTTTTGTGTCAGGAACAGTTGTTTGGCAGAAGAATCCTGTGACCACCTCTTTTGGTACTGCCCCATGGCAAGGCAGGTGTGGGCTTTGGCAGAAGTATGGCTTTCTTCCCTGAATTCTGATGTGGTTTTGTCTAGAGAGGGTGTGATCTTTGGTCTGTTCGTTTCCTGCTCCCCATGCCAGAAATTATGGATTGTGGTGAATTGCTTGAAGGATGCTTTGTGGAGGGCTAGAAATCTTCTGCTTTTCAAAGGTGTTGATCTCTCCCCACCAGTGATCTATGCTCTAGGTCGTTCTTTGGTCCACGATTACATGTGTAAAGACATACTCCAGAAGTGCAAGGTGCCTACATACTTGGAATGGTGTTGGATTGATCATGGGTGATGAATGTTTTCTAACACAGGAGTGACAATGGGATTGATCTTTGGCTTTTTTCTTTTATCCCATTGCTTTTAATTATTCATGCTTTTAGTTTCTTTTAATTCTGAATTCATTACCATCTAGATGTTAACCTGGTGTTTGCCTTGGCACTGTGTGCGTTTTTTTACCTGGTCAAATGTCGTGCCACCTAAAACATGGATTGGCTACCATGTATTCTGTCTTTTTATAGTTGAAAAAAGGTTTTGAAACTTTAAAACAAAAAAAGTTTTGGGAAAAGTGCTTAGCTGTGGATTTTGGTCTCTAGCTCAGCCGGCACCTAGGAAAACCAACCCAGGATAGAGGTAACATGTGGGGCTCTCACCAGGTTCTGTTACCCAGAATCCTTTGCAAACCTCAAAATTTGACACAAAAAAACACTTTTTCCTGAAATTTCTGTGATAGCAAGTTCTGGAATCTAAAAGGATCCACAAATTTCCTTGCACTCAGCATTTCCTCCAAGTCTCCTGATAAAAAAGGTATCTCACTTGTGTAGGTAGGCCTACTGCCCATGACAGGAAACGCCTCAAGACGTAACGTGGACACATCACATTTTTACATTTACAACTGATGGGAAAGTGCCTAGCTGTGGATTTTGGCCTCTAGCTTAGCCGGTACCTATGGAAACCTACCACACCTGTGCATTTTTTAAAACTAGACACCTAAGGAAATCCAAAATGGTGTGACTTGTGGGGCTCTCACCAGGTTCTGTTACCCAGAATCCTTTGCTAACCTTAACATTTGGCAAAAAAAACCTTTTTCCTCACTTTTCAGTAACAGAAAGTTCTGGAATCTGAGAGGACCCACACATTTTCTTCCACCCAGCATTCCCCAAAGTCTCCCGTAAAAATGGTACCTAATTTGTGTGGGTGGGCCTAGTGCCCGTGACAGGAAATGCCTCAACACACAATATGAACATATCACATTTTCCCAAAGAAAACAGACCTGTTTTTAGCAAAGTGCCTAGCTGTGGATTTTGGCCTCTAGCTTAGCCAGTACCTATGGAACCCTACCAAACCTGTGCATTTTGGAAAACTAGACACTTGGGAAACCCAGGATAGAGGTAACTTGTGGGCTCTCACCAGATTTTGTTACCCAGAATTCTTTGCAAACCTCAAAATTTGGGAACAAAGTGACCTTTTCCTGAAATTTCAGTGGTAGAAAGTTCTGGAATCTAAAAGGAGCCACACATTTCCTTGCACTCAGCATTTCCCCAAGTCTCCTGATAAAAAAACGTGCATCACTTGTGTAGGTATGCCTAGTGTCTGTGACAGAAAACACCTCAAAACGCAACATAAACATATCACATTTTTATACTGACTTGTTTTTTGGAAAGCGACTAGCTGTGAATTTTGGTCTCTAGCTCAGCCAGCACCTTGGAAAACCTATCAAACCTGTGCATTTTTGAAAGCTAAACACCTAGGGGAACTCAGGATGGGAGGACTTGTGGCACTCTCACCAGGTTCTCTTACCCAGAATCCTTTGCAAACCTCAAAATTGGGCAAAAAAAACCAACACTTTTTCCTCATATTTCGGTGATAGAAAGTTCTGGAATCTAAGAGGAGCTACAAATTTTCTTTCATCCAGCATTCCCCCAAGTCTCCCTGTGAAAATGGTACCTCACTTGTGTGGGTATGCCTAGTGCTCGTGACAGGAAATGCCCCAAAACACAACATGGACACATCACATTTTCCCAAAGAAAACAGAACTGTTTTTTGCAAAGTGCCTAGCTGTGGATGTTGGTCTTTAGCTTAGCCGGCACCTATAGAAACCTACCAAACCTGTGCATTTTTTTAAACTAGACACCTAGGGGAATCCAAGATGGGGTGACCTGTGGGATTCTCACCATGCTCTGTTACCCGGAAACATTTACAAACCTCAAAATTTGGCAAAAGAAAAACACTTTTTCCTCACATTTCGGTCACAGAAAGTTCTGGAATCTTATAGGACCCACTAATTTCTTTCCACCCAGCATTCCCTCAAGTCTCCCAATAGAAAATGGTATCTCACTTTTGTGGGTAGACTTAGTTCCCTTGACAGGAAATGCCCCAAAACACAACATGGACACATCACATTTTCGGCCATACCCCCACCCTCTTTTTTTGAAAAAAAATCTTCCCTGGTCTCTGGTAGGCTTTCTTCCCCCCTTGGGGGCAGATGGGCATTAAAAAATAAGGCAGATCTGACCCCAAGGTGGGCAGAAATTGCCTAAAATAAAATGTCCCCCCAGGGGAGCGACCCTTGCCTAAGGGGTCACTCCCCATCTGTAAAACAAACAAAAAAAGAAATCCTTGCTGCCTAGTGGTTTCTGCCCCCCTTTGAGGCAGATTAGCCTAACTAAAAGAGGCCGATCTGCCCTCAAGGGGGTGGCAGAAATGGCCTAAAATAATTTTGCCTCCCCCGGGTGAGCGACCCTTCCCCAAGGGTCGCTTTCCCTGAAGTGAAACTGTTTCACAAAAAAATCCCTGGTGTCTAGTGATTTCTGCCCCCCCCCCCCCCGGGGCAAATTGGCTTAAAAAAAATAGTCCAATCTGCCCCAAAAGGGGGCAGAAATGGCCAAAAAATAATTTGCCCCCAGAGGAGCAACCCTTGCCTAAGGAGTCGCTCCCCACATGTAAAAAAATGATCCCTGGTGTCTAGTGGGTTGTGCCCCCCGGGGGTAGATCGGCCTAATTAAAATAGACCGATCTGTCCCCAAGGGACTGCCCTTGCCAAAGGGGCCACTCACCTTATGTATGAACACACAAAAACAAAACACAAAATCCCTGGTGTCTAGTGGCCATTTCTTCAGCCCAATCGCTTCATGATCGGGCTGCAGAAATGCTCACAGAGGCATGAAAGGAAGGGAAAGGGCTTTCCTTTCCTTTCATGCCTCTGTCTGCCCCCACTGCCTGCTCAGAAGAGAAATGCTTTGCATTTCTTTTCCAATCATGCTGGAAGTGGTGACCTCTGTTGAGGTCAGCACGCAATTGCATGCTGATGTCATCAGACATCACAGGAGTTAGGTGGCAGGGGTGTAAGGGGAAACAGTTCCCCTTCCATTCCTGACCGGGGGAGCAGCCGGGTGTAGGATGATATGGTTTTGTCACCGGCACATGGCAACTGTGGCCGGGGGCACGATCAGCTCATCCAGGGCACCTAGGAGGTTAAATGGGCAAAGGAGAAGATTAAAAATGTAGGTGTATATCGGGCAAATTTGCTTCATAATTTATATAGAACCAACTAGTGAGACTATTCTCAGCCTTCAAAAGAGACTTGAGTAGATGGAGACAGATGTTCATATTATGAATGGGCAGAACTACATTACATTAAGAAGAACACCTTGCCCACACTATTACTGTGCTTATTTTTAGACCTTTGAATGACAATAACTTGGAAGGACCTAGAGGATTCTCAAAAAGCAGAGCATATTTTCATTTTGGGGGGGAAGGTAAAAAAATATACATGGCCAAAGTGTTTTTTGTATTCAATAGGGTGATGGGAAGGCTCAGAGCTTAGCAGTTGTCAGTGGAAGGAGCACCTTTTCCCAAACTATTGGTCAGGACCCACTGGTCAGTCTCTGGCTGAATTTTGTTGGGTCATAAAATTCCTGATCTATGTGTAAGACATGTTTAAAATAATTATCTGTTTGAGCACCAATGAAAAGGTGCTCAACTATGTTCCTAAGTTCAGATTTAAAACAAACCCTTGCAATTATTCCCACAAATGACTTTGGGTGAGCTTTCCAGATTATTTAGTCAAATTGTAGGGTTTTATTTAATGCAAAGTCATATTTTCTTACTGTGCAAAACTAAGCCAACTTCCTGTATTTTACAGCCTTTGGCTGTGTGCAGTGAGGTGGTAGCTGTAGGTCTTGCTCCCAATCCCTGCAGACACCACCCCTGCTCTGCACCATCTTCAACCATGTACAATGTGGGGTTGACAGCAATACTTGGCCTGCGCCTTGCTCCCAACCCCCCCATGGGTAGTCACCGCCATGCATGCCCTTTGCCCGAGTACAGTGTGGGGTTGGCCATACGCCTGGCCATTGGCAAGGCCTGCACCCAACTCCCCCCCCCCATGGGCAGTCAATCTCCCCAAAGTGATACATTTTAGATAAAAGATAGAGAAACATAGCATTACACTAGTAGGGCATTGTTTTTGTAATGTGTGCAAATGGTTACAGGTATTTAAATATGAGTTATGTTTTTGTCAGACCTGGAAGTAAACCGGGCTCCTCAGGAGAAGAGTAGAAGATACAAAAAACATTCTGTTAAGGGGGAAGAAGTGATGACTGGGACAAGTGGTAAGTCACTTTCCTTTCTCAATGACAATTGCATTTGTTAAGGTATACCTTCCTTTCTTTCAAAGTCCATTTTGGTATAGTTTTATAAATTGTCCAGCATCCTTTCTTACCATGTCATCCTTTTCCACTCACCTCCTACTTCCCCCAATCTTTCTGAGCCACCCAGTCAAAAAACTACAATCCCATCTCTGTATGTGCAATAATTTTCCTATAGTTTCTGCCTAAGTTATTACTTTTAAGGCTTCCATTACTGTTCCATTTTCAACAATCATTAACCATGTGCGTAAGCCTACTAGTAAATGATTAGTGTGGCATCTAACAGGTCCATAGCCAAATATTTACTTAACCCAAGCCCTGCAATGTTTCTAACTTACCTTACCCTATACACTTCCTTGCCTCATTCACAAGGAAAAACATTTTTGAAGAACATTAATTGGGGTAGAGGGCATAATGTGGGACTTAGGAGGGAGTAGAGTCAGGTCAAGATCATTGGAATTGATGATGACATGCCATTACCTGTCCCATAAAAACATGCTGCCCATCACAACGGCTCCAATAATATTGCACATATAAAGTCAAGTAAATTGTGCAGCATAAATTTAATGTGCCTATGTGTGTTGCAATTGTCACCTCTTGAAATCATGCCAATTTTTCATCATTTCTTATAACAAAAAATGCATTCTTGATTATGGTTGTGGTCATGCATTAATTCATACCAAGCACTGCCACTGCAAAATGTCATTGGTGCCAGCAAAGGCAGTTGAAGATCCCAGCCACTACTCATGCATCAACACCAGCACCATCATCTACTGCCTTCCTCTTTAAAAGTGTGCAGGACCTAGAGGCCTTAACGGAGGGCCAGCAGGACCTTGCTAATAAACTGGAGGCTGTGGAGGCCTTTTTTTTTTTGGAAGAGTGGTGTGGAACTGTTTTTGAGCGAGGTGAAAGTGGTAACAATTAGGGACAGTGTAGTTGAACTTTTAGGGTTTTTAAGGTATTTTTTGTAATGGTGTGGTGTGGGACTATTGTGGGAAGAGAGTGTGGTAAGGACAATTTGGGAACTGGGAAAGGGAACTTGTAGTTTTTCGGGTTTCTTCAGTGAAGGGGTAGGACAGTTGTAGAAGGAGAGGGTGTAAGCTTATTTTTTGTAACAAATAGATCACATTTTCACTTTATAGTAGTTAGTATGACATTGCCATCAATTGAAAAGGAAGCACTACCAATGTAGTGATGAGAGGCTGTGCTCCATACTTATCCCATTGCAATTGCCACATAGGCCCTCATTACAACATTGGTGGTATTGACCGCTTACCGCCACGGAACCGGCAGCCAACATACCGTCGCCGTGGCTACAAGCCACCCACCCGCATTATGACCATAGATGGAATTCCGCCAGAAAGCTGGTGGAATACCGTCAACGGTCATGACGGCGGACAGCGGTAAGGAGGCGCTGCTGTCAGCAGCAGCGCCACACCAGCAAACCACCGCTGACCGTATCATGAGCAATGATACGGCCTAGCGGTGTTTTTCTGGCGGACACTGCCAGCAGCGCCACATTGCGTCTCCTGCCGGAGGACCCCCTGCAAGCAGGTAAATCAGGTACTCTGACAGGAAAGGGGGGTGGGGGTGGTGTGTGCATGTGTGGGGTTATTGGGGTTGTTGTGTGTAGGGGTGTGTGTCTGTTTTTGTATGCGTGTATGCGGGTGTGAGTCGTGTTGAATGACTGAATGTGAGTGTACGTGTATGTTGTGTGTTGTGAATGCGTATGTGCGACAATGTATGTTGGTGTGTGTTGCGGTGTGTGGGTATGTATGTGTGCATGCATGGGTGGATGTGGGTATGCATGTGTGTATGAGTGTGTATGTGTGCGCGTGTGGGTGTGTATATGTGTGGGAGACAGGAGGGGGGGTGTGGGGGAGGACTCTGGGAGATGGAGGGGGGCGGGGGAGACCCCTATCAGTGCCAGCAAAGGAATTCCCTGGCACTGATAGTGCCTACCACAATGGTTTTCATGGCGGTACGCTTGCCACGAAAACCATTGCGGTAGGTGGGGTCATAATCCCGTGGGTGGGATTGTGAAAGCCACCTGGCCGTAGACCGAAGTCTCCAGCCCAGCGGTTGTTACCACCCTGGTGGACGAAGTGGTACATTGGCGGTTTGGCTTCAAGCCAAACCGCCAATGTCATAATTTGGGAAAAGGTACCGCCAGCCTGTTGGCAGTACCTTTCTCCAAATTACCGCCTACCGTCATGGTCATATTGAGGGCCATAGTGTCTGTAGGAAAATGTCATTTATGATATGGTGACCATCCACTTTTTGCTCACTGGTACTGTTTTTTTTTTACCAAAGTGCACTGGGTCCCTGCTAAACAGGACCTCAGTGGCAGTGTCAGGACCACCTTGATGTGAGAGCCCACACTCTTAAAGTCCAGAAACAAAGCCTACTCTAGAGAGGGGTGTTTTCACCCACTCCAGCTGGATTGCTAGCAGATCTGAATACCAAGACCTCGGGCTTCAAAGGCTCTGCCACCTCTGGTATGCAAATCCCCTAGCTTCCTCAAACCTAGGTGTAGCCACGCCCTGCCCTGAGGGCCATTTAGCACCAGGATAGATGGGAAAATTAGTTAGTCAGTATGTCTGTATCACCTCTGGGCTAACCACACACCTAAGCTGTGCTACACAAGGTGAACACTTGAGGAAGGTGTCCACCATCTTGTTTTTGATTGGAACTAGGCCTTCTGGGATAGGAATGTGTCCACTCCCTACAGGAAGTGGTCATATAGGGGCTGTAGGTACCCCAAGGGTAAGTAGTCAATTAGCTACTACCCTATACACCTCTAAATACCCCTAAATTCAGTATTTAAGTGGCTCCCGACACCAGAAGATAGATTCTCTGGACCTAAGAAGAAGAAGGACACTGAAGAAGTGCAAAAAGCAAGATTAGAGGAACAGCTACTGACTTGACCCCGACCCTGCCAGCCTGTCTGCAGTCATTGAAAATTGTGCCAAAGTCATTTCCCAGGAACTCAGGAGTAGTGAAAGTACTTCCCTGCACTCTGCAGGCACGCAAGCAGAACCTTGAAGACTCCGGACAGCCATGAACCAAACACCGGAAAGCACCATTGCAGCAGTGGCCCCCAGCCGGAGCTGAAGTGGTCCAACAGTGGCAGCATGTTTCACAGGCTCTCCAGGACACAAGTCCACATTGGGTTCCTCAACTGTGGATTCCTCAATGCCACCTGCAGCCTCTTTGTGCAGGGTCCCTCTACTGTAACCATCTCCAGTAACAAAGACCCAATGCCTCAGGACACCTCTGACCCAGACACCCCAAGCCGAAGAGAAGGGGACCAAAAATATCCCTGAGCATTACAGGACCTGCACACCCAGTTGGTTTAGCCAGACTGGCACCCCCAGTCTTCACCTGCAGAGTCTTTTTCCCAGGACCATTTCCCATTGAAACCAATGGGGCACCCAACGTCGTAAAGCACATCTGCATCCGGAAGCCCCAGAGCCACCTTAGGTGATTTGTTGGTTCTTCCTTGAACAGTACCCTGTACTTACTTTAACTCTTGAAGACTGGTCCTGTAAGTCACTGTTGAATGCCTGTATGCAATATGTGTTTTTGTCCATAGGATTGCGTTACTTCCTTAAAGACTCTTAATGTATTTTGCTTGCTTTCTTCAAACTGCATCAGTATTTATTCTTGCAACAGTATTCTGGTGTTGATACATAATATAAATCAAAGTAACAGTATTTCTAACATTTGACCTCAAGTTCTTTTTGAGCATGTGTCACATTTATTGCCTCTGTGAGTGCAACAAATGCTTAACAGTACCATCTAATAAGCTTAATTGTTTGCCCACACTACCACAAAAGAAAGCATATGGGATTGTCATTTCTAACCCAGTAAACCAATAAGGGTTGCCTGGACATAGTGCCTCCATACATTTGTGCACTACATAAATAACCAGCTTCCTTCAGCATCTCAAGGTGAGAACATAAAACTGACTAAAAATACACGAGCCTCCCACACTTTATTGCTTTTTCAGGCTGCACTGCTTTCATTCTCCCACCGACAGTAGCTGTATCCTAGCTTCTCATTTCCCTTGCTAAGGTGTCTGTCAACATACACCAGACAACAATCCATTCTTCACGAGGAAATCTTTTTGACCGTGTAGATTAATAGATGTCTGTTACCTCCCACAAATGGCCAATACCTTGCTTGGGTGTTTTGCAAAGGGCCTTCTTAATACTGGTGGTGTTGGCCCATGCTAACAGGAAACATATCACAAGAAAAACAAGGATCTTTTTATTGTGAATGACGCTATTGAGGTAAATTTGTGAAAGTATTCTCATCATGCATCACAAACTACACTAGAGGTGTCTCTAGTAAGGTTTGAGAGAAATGTATCTCTCTGTTCATACTTCTTCCCTTGCCGAAAGGTATGCATAGTAGGCTGTGGGGAGAAACTGCTCTGTTGCCTGAGACAAGTCTCTTGCATGATAACTCTGCATAGCATAGTGTGCAGAGAGACTGGCCTCTCCCCTGTGATGTGTCTCTTGGATAATGCTTGTGCAAATTAGGGTTGGAGAGTGGCTTGCATTTGTAGTCACACCTCTCCACATTATGGAAGAAGTACAAGTAAAATATGGAGCTGAAATTATCTTAATGCTCATAAGTATATCTTACATAACAACTATAGACTATGATATTACAACACACTGTCCTCTCAGCTGAAACATATTACCAGAATAACACATGTGCAAAATTTGATTGGGGTAGAGACTGCTGTCTTTGCTTATACCCCTCTTCCTAGTAATGAATGTTACTAGTAGAGTGTAAAGTGGTGTATCCTCCATGTTGACAACTGTGTCCTGCACAACCAGTGTAAACATTTTAATACAAGGGTACACACCTCTTTCTCAGCCTTCATGGGATATGCTCTGTACTGAAACTTTTCTCCAGAGTGACAAGCATACTATGATGTTCAAAAGACCTGTCCTCTCCACCAGCGATCAGCAGTGCGTAATATCCTATGAGAATGCATTTGCCTCTGTACTAAAACCTGCTTCTCGTATAAAATCTTTACTCTACAGTGAGAAGAAGCACTAATCTCTCTATAGTACATTAAACATACATATACATGCAGCAGAATAATTACAGGTCTTAAAGAATGAACTGTCACTTTGAGTCAACATTGGAAGACTGGGAGCAACTCAGCACACCAGACACAATCTCACTCATGAACTCCATCCACTTCGGAGCACCCACTGACCCTTACTTCAACTGTTTTTTTTTTTACTTTGGGAGAGAAGAGATCAGCCCCCAACTTGCCACCATCCTGAATGCCTTGCTAGCTATAGCCACCTTCCTTGAAACAAGGAAACACAGAGATCAAGAAACCTTCTGCAGACTCCAGCAAGCTCCAGGGCTACTGCCCCATATCTCTGCTCCCTTTTACTGGCAAAACCCCGGAAAAGGCCATCAACATCCAACTCACTAAGCATCCGGAGAGAAAAAACAATCTGGACCCATCCCAATCAGGCTTCTGAGACAAACACAACACCGAGACAGCCCCAATGCTGCAACAGATGGCATCTGCTTCCTACTCAACAAAGGAGAATCAGTCACCATGATCCTGCTGGATCTTTCTGCAGCCTTCAACACTATCTTGCAACACACACTTAGGGGGTCATTATGACCCTGGCGGAAGGCGGAGAAGCGGCGGTAAGACCGCCAACAGGCTGGCGGTCTTTTTATTAGTATTATGACCATGGCGGTTACCGCCATAGTCATCCGCCGCTTCTCCGTTCCACCTGCCAGGCCGGAGACGACCGCAGGGCTGGAGAGCTGGGTCTCCAGCCCGGCGGCTGTCACAATACCGCTGCCGGTATTTTGACCCGGCTTACCGCCGTGGATTTCCAGCAGTAGGAACCGCCATGAAATCCATGGCGGTAAGCACTATCCGTGCCAGGGAATTCCTTCCCTGGCACTGATGGGGTCTCCACCACCCCTCACCCCGACTCCCTCCCCTACACCCCCCACCACCCCTGCCACCCCCCCAAAGGTGGCAGGGCCCACTTCCCCACCCCGACCCCCAACTTCACAGAACTCACACACACACGACACGCACACAGGCACCACCAACACACACACACCGACATACATGCCAACATCCACACACTCAGTCAGACACGCACACCCATATACAGACATACACGCACACATCCATACAGACATACATACAGACATACACGCACTCATTCCCAAAACA
Organism: Pleurodeles waltl; assembly: GCF_031143425.1. Classification (NCBI taxonomy): domain Eukaryota; kingdom Metazoa; phylum Chordata; class Amphibia; order Caudata; family Salamandridae; genus Pleurodeles; species Pleurodeles waltl. Next base: position 293,329,150 of record NC_090445.1, on the reverse strand, counting down.
CACAACACACCTGCAAGCATACACACAATAAAACACCCCCTCTACATACACAGACGCACACCCCCATGCACCCACACAACACACAACACCCCCCGCACCCCTTCCCCTAATGGACGATCGACTTACCTGTTCCGTCGATCCTCTGGGAGGGGACGGGAGCCAAGGGGGCTGCTCTGCCGACACCACACCGCCAACAGAACACCGCCGCGCCAAATCACAGGACGTGATTAGCTGGGCTGTGTTCTGTTGGCATGGCGGTGGAGGTGGAGCAACCTCCACTTCTCCGCCGCCCGCCAGTATGGCTGTTAGCGGCTCTCCATCCGAAAAAGGACGGAGAGCAGCCAACAGTCGTAATACTCCTAGCGGCAAACCGCCACTACTGGCGGTCTTCCACACGGCGGTCCCTCAGCGGTCTTGTAAAAAGACCGCCGAGGTGGTAATGACCCCCTTAATGACCGACTATGACAGATAGGACTCACAGGGCACACCCAGGGAGTCCACCTCCCCCCCTTTACCTTGCAAGCCCATCATCTGCAGCATGCACAATGGCTCATCCCTCAGCCCAAACCTCTTCAATTTCTACATGACACCTCTAGTGGACATAGTCAGATCTCTTGTGGACATAGTCAGATTACACAACATTACTATCTTCTCATATGCCAATGACACTCAGCTCATCATCTCAATCTCAGCAGACCCACCCGAACAAAAAACTTCCACAACTGCATGAAGAAAGTATCTACCTGGATGAGGGACAACTTAACATAGACAAGACTGAAGTTCTGATCTTTGGCAGAGACACTTTCCTCTGTAATAACTCCTGCTGTCCATTGAAACTCGGACACATTCCACTCTACCCATGCAACCTCTGCATAATCCTCGATAGTGAGCTCTCCATGAGATGTCAGGTCAATGCCATCTCCTCAGCCTGCTTCCAGACACCTGGAATGCTACACAAGGTCTTCAAATGACACCCTGTCTGCACCAGAAAGGCAGTGATCCATGCCCTCATCATAAGCTGACTAAACTACAACAATGCATTCTACAGAGGCACCACTACTGACCTCAAGTGAAGACTCCAGATGATCCGGAATGCAGCTGTGAGGTTGATTCCCAACATACCCAAGGGAACTCACATCACCCAGCACCTGAGGGACCTCCACTTGTCCCGATCTAGGAAAGATGTCACTTCAAACTCCTAACCCATGCCTACGACCAAGGTCCCGCCTACCTCAACAACCGCTCACACTTCCATCAACATGCCAGGAATCTTTGCTTCGCACACCATTCCCTCAACTCAATCCCAAAGATTTGACAATGTCTCACGGGAGGATGCTCCGTCTCCCACCTCACCTCCAAAGCCTGGAACACTCTCCCTTTCTACCTATGCACCGCACCATCACTAACCAACTTCAGGAAGGGACTCAAGACCTGACTTTTCGACTTTCAATGACAGCGCCTGGATACCCACTGGGGTGATAAGCAGCTCTCTACAAATACTTCTTGATATTAAATTTCAAATCTTTAAAAGCTATTAAGGAAAGAATTTAGTACTAACTTCAAATATTCTATTTAAAAAAACAGTTTAGCAATGTAACAAACAATAACCACATTAATAAAATATAAAAAATAACTATAAAAAAAGCAAACTTACAAATTATTATTTATCTTTGCTGATTTGTAAAATGTGCAAAACGGAGTTCAGCAGGCACAGCAGTGACAACCAATACAGCATGATTACCACTGGGATGTGTCAACATTTGAGGGCTGTGAGTCCTAAACTCCTTGTCAGGTTGAGTTAGTCCATGCTGCAGAGCTTGATAATCCCTCAGGGGCATCCATATCCTTTGCACCTGGCAACACTGTGCCTGCCCAGGTACTCACAACTCAAGCAGATAGCAACCCTCCTCATATAAATGAAGCCCTTTTTTCAATTTAATTCAGCAGATAATTTTGTCATTAAAAACAAGTAGAGTACAGCTACACCGAACAAGTTTCTCGAAGGGTAAAAATATTGCTGTAGGCAGTACGTTGTGCAATTAATGTTTTGCCTGACTTTCCACATAGTTACTGTTCCACCTTTCTTCCAAAGAAAACAATTTTTGTTGTACTCCTCCATATATTGTGTGACATTGTACTTCCATTTTTCAGAGCTTCTCTTTTCCATTTTCTCCATACAAAAAGACAAATAAAATAAAACATATAAAGTTACATACTGATCAGCAATTGATAACAATGATACATCACTACATTCTGTGAAGTTTTCTTCACCCACAATCATATATTTGTACGTACTGCACCACTAACTTCATCCTCCTTTCTGTTAAAAAAAATCCATAGGCTCAAACATTGCATTTTGTATCCACATTTAAGTTATAACATGCCTTCAAATATAGTTTTATAACAATTTGTAGAGTAAGAGATTCCTCTTTACACATCTTTCATAAAAGTGACTACAGTGTTTTACTCTAGAAATGGCAATATCTCCACTCAAACATATTATAGGGGTACAATCCATGCACAGTAAAGGTAAAAACCCTGGGCCTTGTATAAACAGATTTCAGATGCTTTGTTTTATAATTTCATTTTTTAACACAACATCCAGTACATCCAGTATCTCGCCACATGCTAAAGTCTACCTCTCAAAATCTAGATTAATAAACATGCACCTCTGCAAACCGTATTTGACCACTAAATCTTGTATAGAATAAAATAGCCAGCAGTAGTGCACTTACTGACACTTTTCTTGGTCTTAAAAGAAATATTATCCTAATTTTTCTGTCAGCCATTTAGCCACAAGGTATACTGTAATTGCTAACTGAATATGCCCCACCAGGCTGACATAATCACTACTGAACAGATGTTGCCACACACAGTGCATCAGTGGTGTAACCATAGGATAATAGGTCACAAAATTTACCCAAAGAGTTATAGCTCTTCTTGGATCAACTGCCAAGACCTGCTTAATTTCACCATACACCGCTTGGGGCCCCTGGAGATACAGTTTTTACAGATTTCTCTGAGTCAAGTAAAATATCAGCTGCTCCTCAAATCTGATAACATTTCTGCTAAGCACAGGGTCAATGCCAAAAACTATTAACAAATCAGACAGATGAACCTGATACTAAAGTGCCCAACTTAAAAAAAATCAACAGCATACTAAATTACACAAGATTCAGGCAGAAGCAGAAAATGTGTATATCTTCTGCCCCTTCTACATACATGGGGTAGCTTAGAAACTTTTTAATGACCAATACAGCCTGTGTAATGTAAACAAATGAGTGTGTTTGAGTGAAGCTGGTTTTACAATTTCATAAGGGGATGTAAAAGATTTTAACCAAAAATGAGCCAACAGTGGACGTGGAACAGAGTCCACCCAAATTAAGCTCAGCTTACTCGTGTTAGCTCTCTGAGCCTCCATAGTCTCCCAATACCTAAATGAAACTTCCTTCAGAAACACTAAATTGGTGAGTATGTTATGCTCTATTACCTCACTCTCCAGCTCCACCCATACTTGGGCTGACCACCAAGAACAATTTGCAAGTACGTGAGTCTTGAAAGTCTACCACTTGTCCTATTTGAGAACTCCTGCTAGGACAATAATTGAGGCCTTATTCTAGGAGACCCTATCGTAAGATCTCCCCTGCCTTGAAATCGAGCCTCTCTAAGGGGAATCACAAGACTATCTTTCATACAGTCTGGTGTACTGGGGATATCCCACATAGGGGAAATCCTAGAATAATATGGAATCCCAATAAATGTCCTTAGTCCACACCATACTCAAAGAGCAGATGTCAGTCTCCAACCTGACTTTTTTTTAAAACATTGGGCTACCAAATTTCAAAATGAAATTATCCTGCCTATACTCCTCTAGTTTAGCTGAAAAGAGATGCCCTATTGTTGAGTGTTCTACAAAAGTAGACAACATGCAAAATTTCTTGAACTGCAAGGCGTAGGCATAGGGCCAGAGGTATTAAGAATGCATTTAGCAAATCGGAAATAGCGATTTTTAAGAAATCGCTATTTCTGATTCGCAAAATGCAATGTATCACATTTGCGATTCGGTAATAGCGATTTCTTAAAAATCGCAAATGCTATTACCGAATTGCGATACAGCCCCCATTCGCATCTATGGGCCTGTCGGCCCATATTTGCGAATATTAGGCATGTCCCAAATTGCGAGTTCCTAACTGGAATTCGCAATTTTGGGAAATGCAAAGTCCATGGTGCTGGGGGCCTAAGGCCCCCTCTGCTCTACCCCAAAACATTTTTTACAACATGTAAGGTGCACACATGCCAAAAGGGCATGTGTGCTTTACATGTACATTTAAAAAATGCATTTTAAATGCATTTTTAAAATTTGCACATGGTTACCACCAAGTTTACCTTGGTGGTAATAGCGATTTCTTAATGCTGAATTCGCATTAAGGAATTGCTTCTTACATGTGCTTTAGAAATCGCAAATAAGGAATCCTTATTTGCGATTTATTATTTAGAGAGTCACAATTTGCTACTCTCTAAAAGGGTCGCAATTTTAAGCAATCGCTATTTTAGCGATTCCTTAAAATTGCATTCAGAATGCCTTTGATGCATTCTGAAATGGCTTTTTGCATTCACAAATGGGCATTCGCACCCTTTGCAAATGCAAAACGCTTGTGATACATCTGGCCCATAGATCTGAAAATCTGGCAAAGTCAGACCGCCATGTTTTTCCTTACACATAAGCTTTTTCCAGGGACATCTGGGTATCTCATACCCCAAACAAAGGAACTCCCATTCCCTTGCAGTCCACTTATTAGTTTAGATAGAAATATTAGTGACATGCAATTAAAACAAAAGGTCAGCTTAGGTAGAACCATCATTTTTATCAAGTTCACTATACCATATAGGTTTAAGGGGAGGTTCTGCCCCTCTCTTAACAGAAGATTGATGTCTTTGGCTGTTCTAGTTAAATTAGCGGGGGCCATGTCTCTCAATATCTCAGTTATTGTGACCCCTAAATATCTTATGTGTTTCCTTCTGTAGAGTGCATAGTCACCTCTAGGCCACAATGTTACCTCTGTTTTAACCTGATTTATTTGATATCCAGGGAGTTGGCCAAACTCTTGAACTAATGCATACAGCCTAGGATTGGTAATATGTAGGCTCACGGTGTACACAAGGATATCGTCAGCATATAATGCCAGCTTTAATGACAAAGATCATACAGTAAAGGGAGGAAAAGTAGAGTTTGACCAAATTGCCCGGGCAAATGGCTCAATATAAAGCACAAACAGCAATGGAGACAGGGGACATTCCTGATGACTGCCCCGTCAATTATAATTGGTTGAGATAGCTCCTGCTTGACTAACACCATCACTAGAGGAGAGCGGTACAGCTTTTGTATTGCTAGAATCATAAATTCTGGAAATGGGAAACATTTAAGGACCTACAACAAGTAGAACCAGGTGGCACAGTCAAATGGTTTGTCCACGTCCAGGGTAATAATCGTTAGTGGCTGCTCATATGTTGTGGCCAAATCAGTGGCTCCAATAACCAGTTGAGTAAGCTCATTTAATTGCCTAATCAGGATGAAACCTTTTTGGTCTGGATGTGTTAAATGGTGTAAGTGATGAGCCACACAACCTGCCAATACTTTTGCGAAGATTTTATATTCATACTTTACCAAGGAGAGGTGATTTGCCTGGTTTTGCAACCATGAGCATGGTTTCCTCTGCCCATGAGGAAGGTGGCAATAAGCTATGAAAGAGAATCTGATTGAACATAGTACACATAACAGGAGCCAGAATATGAATAAATGATTGATAAAATTCTGACGGTAATGCTCGTGGTCCCCCAGCTTTGCCACTCTTCAAAAACTTAAGTTGGACCACAACCTCCTCCTCAATAATCTCTTGTGACAACTCTTAGAGCTGAGAGTCTGACAACTGAGTGAGCTCTTTTCCCAGCAAGCAACCTCTTTATGATTTTGAGATCTAGTGCTAAATCCTCCTGGTACATGTGCCGTAGACTGCTAGCAAGCTCCTCCTTGATCTCTGCTGTTGAGAAAAGCTTTACTGCGGCTCTGACTGTTCCATCTCATGGAAGTAGTTCCTGGCATTATCAGACCTTGCTTTCCATTCCAGTTCTCCCCATAGTAAAAATTCTGCAATTTGCCGGCTTTCTATTTATCCAGGAATTTCTCATACAGAAGAGTGATCCATTTCCTGTAATGAGTTTTTGAGACTAGAGTACATTGTTGTTCCTCCTCCATCACCTGTGCTGTTCTCTCAATTGTCGTACTAAGCATAGGGCAGATTCTTTTATTTACATCCTGCGTATGTATGCCTTATAGACATCCCACACCATGACAGGCTGGCAGAACCAAGATTTTCTTCAAATAGAACTGAATCTGTGAAGAAAGATTTCATCTGCCTCTTCCACCCCACTAATACTATACATCTGGTTGTGCCACATAACTTTCAGTGCAGCCAGAAACTTAAACTGGACTGAAAGACCTAAGGCTCTTAGTTATGCCATTTTAGTCTCGAGCTCCCACTGTTGCTCGGCAGTAACCCGCCCAACATCGGACCTGACCTGATATGTGAAGGAGCCATGCTGGATACCCTTCTTTTTCAATGCTGCAGAATTCTTTATTTTACTATATACGTAGTGAAAGTTGACCAGCATCTTCCTGGGAGATGTCGGGCAGGGTTGCACCTTAAGATTAAAGTCCCCAACTTTCACTGAAAAGTGTTCTGGCAAGATTTTGATGATTTTGATAATGTTGGTGCCTTCCACATCCTCTTGGACATGCAGCAGTCTCAGATTTTTCCTTCTCGAGTCAATCAATCAATCAATCAGGGGTTTGTATAGCGTGACTACTTACCTGTAAGGGTCTCAAGGTGCTGGGGGGGTGCTGATCTGGCTAGGGGCTGTATTTTAGTTATAGAGCCAGGTATTGGGGTCCTTCCTCAATTAGGGTAGCGATGGAGATTGCCAGAGGTAGAGAGACAGGATGTTGCAGATCTTTGCAGCATTTTAGGCAAAAGATTTTCCTCCAGTCCTGGTCTTACAGATCTATGGGGCTGTAGCAAGAACCAGCTGGGTGGAGGAAAGGTGTCTGGTGGGTGCGTGGATGAGAGGCTGTGGTTGATGTACGCAGTTCCTGTATTGTGGAGGGCTTTATAGGTGTATGTGAGGAGCTTGAAAGTGACTCTTTTGTTGACATGAAGCCAGTGAATTTCTCTTAGGTGCGTGGTGATGTGGCTGCAGGGGGGAACGTTTAGGACAAGTCTGGCAGCGGCGTTTTGTATGTTCTGAAGTTTCTTGAGTTGTTTCTGGGGGACGATGGCATAGAGTGAGTTGTCGTAGTCGAGTATGCTGCTGATGAGTGCATGGGTGACCCTCTTTTTGGACTCTGTGGGGATCCTCCTGAAGATTTTTCAGAGCAGGCGCAGCATGTGGAAGCAGAATGATGAGCCGCCGTTGATCTGGCGGTACATGGTGAATGAGAAGTCCAGTGTAATGCCGAAGTTTTTTGGTTGAGCTTGTTGTTGAGGGAGCAGATCAGCTCGGTGTTGTCAGGATCAGCTGGGTGTCGTCGGGTGAATCTCCAGCCTCTCAACATCCTTTTAGAGTTGACAATTGACCTCCTTCAATGATCTTACATCCTGCATATACTCTGCTAACAGCAACTTTGGCGCAGTCATCTCCTCCTCAAGAACCCTAGTGCATTGAGTCCTTAGTTGAAGTAAGAGTTGTTGGATGGAAAGTTCATATGTCTGTTCGAAGGGATTGCAGGATTTACTGCAGAAGGAGGGCAGGTTTCAACAGCCTTCCCACTCGCTATTTCACGAGCCTACAAATAAGCCAAAGGGGCATATCTATTTTCAGCTACGAGCATAGGGGGCTACAACAAGGGTATGTTCAAACTGGAGAGTGCCAAATAATCTGCTGTAGTTATAGCACTATCTCCTGAGGGGGCAACCACTGAAGATGTTAACTTGCCTAACACAGATGGTCTAGAATCCAAATTATGATATAAGGGGTTCTCAGTAGACACAATCATGCCTGATTTTTCTTTATTCATCATTATCATAAAAAAAGAATAAAAAGAGAGGGCGATCCTCCAATAAGAGTCAGGTTGAAGGGGGGAAGCGAGGCCCCTTACTGCCACTTCTGAGCCCTTGCTTCTTTGTTTCAATGTCCAGCTGGGGGGAGGCTACTCAAACCACTGGCACCCTCTCCCTCCAGAATCCCCCCTGGCTTCACCTTAGATAGGGCCTTAGCATATATCTATTCTGGGTGTGGTGAGCACACCTTACTGAGCCCCTCAAGTCTTTCCAATGCGTTTTATTCTCCTGCAACAAGTCAATATTACTCAGTGGATTGTGCAACTTAAAGTCTGAAAAGTCAGGCTAACCCTCCACCTCGAGAAGTTTTAGGCTGCATCCTTTGATCCAATATGCGCAAGGAGCCTTAAGAGACCATTGGGACCCACAACATATGTAACTTCTGGGGCCCACCAATGGGTGCCACAGGATATAACTTTTCACCTTGACTCCTCCCGGTCTCAACAGTAAAAGGTGAACTGCCAAGAATACTGAGTATGTTGCAAGCTGCTCTGCCCCAGCAGGAAAACCTTGCGGTCACACTACTTCTATGCTACAAATACATGTCCTTACGCACCTAGGAGAGTGAGGCCACCCAATCTTTAGACTGCCAAAGCAACTGCAGTATGGAGATGTCGAAAAGCTGAAAACATGCCCGTTACAGATGCTTTCACTGGGCACTTCACCCGGAAAGCAGTAGCACCTAGCCTTGCACACTGCCAACTCAACTGGGCTCTGTTCCGCTATTTCATTCACCAGGTAAGCCCCCGTGGCTCAACACAGTCCTGCTACCAGCTTCAGACTGCAATCATGTTCTTCATCCCATCCACTACATCTGATACTTACTGACAATTCTCAATAAAGTTCCGAACCTATATTTTTAATTACCTGAACTTAGAGCAGTTTCCCCACTCCAACTCCAACAAGCTTCCTTTTACTCCATATCACCATGAACAATCTGAGCTATCCCTGGTTCTCCATTTAATCATACCACAGCATTTCTACAACCATACAATAAGAGAGGAAACTATTGGTTGAGCCTTGGCCCGTTTTTTTTTACTTCCCCTACACAATCCTGTGAGACTCTTGCAGGATCGTAAAACATCTTGCAGCAGGCCCAGTAATTATCAATGTGGGTCTTGCAAGAGGCTCACGGGATCATAAAATACCACAGCCACTTTTACCACCAGTCCAACCATGATGTGCCTTCCTGCCGACGCAGCAGTGGCAGCTAAACCTCCACACCTGAGTTGGCGGATTGGAATGGATTGAAGAACAATACTTACCACGCAGCAGTAGCAGCTAATCCTCCATACCTGAGTTGGCCGATTGGAAGGGATTAAAGAACAAAATTTACCATTTTTTATTTTGTTCACTTCACTTGCTGCCATGGGCCTGAGCATACAAATCCTTAGCTGCTGATACTGGACCACAACGCAAATCAAACCAGTCATCCCCAGAACTGTAGGTAAGTGACTGTTTTACCTGTTACCATCGTAATTGTCTGTGTACATTAGTTTTGGACTCGTACATGTTTAGAAAATACATCCAAGCAATAGTACAATGATGTGCAATGCATATGTGTGTAATGCAGTAGTTTTAAAACTTAAAGAAACACAACTATATATATTATTCACACTTACTGATCTGGTACTAACTGCCTAAATGCCAATGGATACCTACACAAAAAGTTACATTAATCCCTAATTTGAAAAATGTCCATACAGGTGTGTCTCAGCATTTTCCCTAAAGTACCATATCATATAAATAAACAGTACATATCATTGTAACCTCATTAATCAAATATAATGTAGTAATTGCACTACAGAATGCAAGAAGTGGGTTTACACAAAATAAATGTCAAATTTCCCCTTGTCTTGCCTTGGCAATTTCTGTAAACCATTAGATGTCATTTAACTCCAAAGTGTTATTTACCATGTGTAATGGATATGTGTTTATTATTAACCCCTTAGCTGCTGGGCCTTTTCCCCCCCAGTGCTGAGCCCTTTTTTGGCTATTTGGGGTAGTTCGCGCTTAGGGCTTCATAACTTTTTATCCACATAAGCTAACCACGCCACATTTGCGTCCTTTTTTTCCAACATCCTAGGGATTCTAATGGTACCCAGAGTTTGTGGTTTACCCTGGAGGAGACCAAGAAAATAGCCAAAATACAGTGAAAATTTAGTTTTTTCCAAAAAAATGGGAAAAAAGGGCCGCCGAAGAAGGCTTGTGGTTTTTTCCCTGAAAATGCCATCAACAAAGGGTTTCTGGTGCTGAAATCACTATCTCCCCACCTTTCAGGAACGGGCAGACTTGAATCAGAAAACCACATTTTCCAACACAAATTTGGCATTTTACTGGGACATACCCCATTTTTACTATTTTTGGTGCTTTCAACCTCCTTCCAGTTAGTGACAGGAATGGGTGTGAAACCAATGCTGGATCCCGGAAAGCAATTCATTTGCTGAAATATGAGGAGTGAAAAAGAGGTATCAAGAAAACCTTTGCATTTCCAAAATGGGATCAAGATAAGGTTTTGAGGAGCAGTGGTTATTTGCACATCTTTGAATTCCGAGGTGCCCATACTAGCATGTGAATTGCAGGGCATTTCTCAAATAGACGTCTTTTTTACACACTCTCTTATATTTGGAAGGAAAAAATGTAGAGAAAGATAAGGGGCAATAACACTTGTTTTGCTCACTTGTGTGGGTAGGCCTAGCGCCCGCGACAGGAAATGCCCCAAAACACAACGTGGACACATCCCATTTTTTCACAAAATACAGAGCTGTTTTTTTGCAAAGTGCCTACCTGTGGATTATGGCCTCTAGCTCAGCCGGCACATAGGGAAACCTACCAAACCTGTACATTTTTGAAAACTAGAGACCTAGGGGAATCCAAGATGGGGTGACTCGCGGGGCTCTGACCAGGTTCTGTTACCCAGAATCCTTTGCAAACCTCAAAAAGTGGCTAAAAAAACAAGTTTTCCTCACATTTCGGTGACAGAAAGTTCTGGAATCTGAGAGGAGCCTCAAATTTCCTTCCACCCAGCGTCCCCCCAAGTCTCCCGATAAAAATGATACCTCACTTGTGTGGGTAGGCCTAGCGCCCGCGACAGGAAATGCCCCAAAACACAACGTGGACACATCACAGAAAACAGAGCTGTTTTTTGCAAAGTGCCTACCTGTAGATTTTGGCCTCTAGCTCAGCCGGCACCTAGGGAAACCTACCAAACCTGTACATTTTTGAAAACTAGAGACCTAGGGGAATCCAAGATGGGGTGACTCGCGGGGCTCTGACCAGGTTCTGTTAACCAGAATCCTTTGCAAACCTCAAAAAGTGGCTAAAAAAACAAGTTTTCCTCACATTTCAGTGACAGAAAGTTCTGGAATCGGAGAGGAGCCTCAAATTTCCTTCCACCCAGCGTCCCCCCAAGTCTCCCGATAAAAATGATACCTCACTTGTGTGGGTAGGCCTAGCGCCCGCAACAGGAAATGCCCCAAAACACAACGTGGACACATCACAGAAAACAGAGCTGTTTTTTGCAAAGTGCCTACCTGTAGATTTTGGCCTCTAGCTCAGCCGGCACCTAGGGAAACCTACCAAACCTGTACATTTTTGAAAACTAGAGACCTAGGGGAATCCAAGATGGGGTGTCTCGCGGGGCTCTGACCAGGTTCTGTTACCCAGAATCCTTTGCAAACCTCAAAAAGTGGCTAAAAAAACTAGTTTTCCTCACATTTCGGTGACAGAAAGTTCTGGAATCGGAGAGGAGCCTCAAATTTCCTTCCACCCAGCGTCCCCCCAAGTCTCCCGATAAAAATGATACCTCACTTGTGTGGGTAGGCCTAGCGCCCGCGACAGGAAATGCCCCAAAACACAACGTGGACACATCACAGAAAACAGAGCTGTTTTTTGCAAAGTGCCTACCTGTAGATTTTGGCCTCTAGCTCAGCCGGCACCTAGGGAAACCTACCAAACCTGTACATTTTTGAAAACTAGAGACCTAGGGGAATCCAAGATGGGGTGACTCGCGGGGCTCTGACCAGGTTCTGTTACCCAGAATCCTTTGCAAACCTCAAAAAGTGGCTAAAAAAACAAGTTTTCCTCACATTTCGGTGACAGAAAGTTCTGGAATCGGAGAGGAGCCTCAAATTTCCTTCCACGCAGCGTCCCCCCAAGTCTCCCGATAAAAATGATACCTCACTTGTGTGGGTAGGCCTAGCGCACGCGACAGGAAATGCCCCAAAACACAACGTGGACACATCACAGAAAACAGAGCTGTTTTTTGCAAAGTGCCTACCTGTAGATTTTGGCCTCTAGCTCAGCCGGCACCTAGGGAAACCTACCAAACCTGTACATTTCTGAAAACTAGAGACCTAGGGGAATCCAAGATGGGGTGACTCGCGGGGCTCGGACCAGGTTCTGTTACCCAGAATCCTTTGCAAACCTCAAAAAGTGGCTAAAAAAACAAGTTTTCCTCACATTTCGGTGACAGAAAGTTCTGGAATCGGAGAGGAGCCTCAAATTTCCTTCCACCCAGCGTCCCCCCAAGTCTCCCGATAAAAATGATACCTCACTTGTGTGGGTAGGCCTAGCGCCCGCGACAGGAAATGCCCCAAAACACAACGTGGACACATCACAGAAAACAGAGCTGTTTTTTGCAAAGTGCCTACCTGTAGATTTTGGCCTCTAGCTCAGCCGGCACCTAGGGAAACCTACCAAACCTGTGCATTTCTGAAAACTAGAGACCTAGGGGAATCCAAGGAGGGGTGACTTGCGGGGCTCGGACCAGGTTCTGTTACCCAGAATCCTTTGCAAACCTCAAAAAGTGGCTAAAAAAACAAGTTTTCCTCAGATTTCGGTGACAGAAAGTTCTGGAATCTGAGAGGAGCCACAAATTTCCTTCCACCCAGCGTTCCCCCAAGCCTCCCGATAAAAATGATACCTCACTTGTGTGGTTAGGCCTGGTGCCTGCGACAGGAATAGATCACACAACGGTCAATGTTGGTCCTTACATGAGGCAGCTGTTGACCCTGGGGTGATCCATTCCTGACACAGACACTAGGTGTAGGCACTCAAGTGGGGTAGTGTTTTTATCAGGACAGGTGAGGAGTCACTGGGTGGTAGGAATATTGTGGATCCCAGCATATTCCTGTAGTTTGTGTGACAGAAATGCGAGAAACATTTAGTTTTTTTTCAACATTTCAGCTTTGCAGGGTATTCTGGGTAAGAAAACTTTGGGGAAGCCACACAAGTCACACCTCTGTGGACTCCCCCGAATGTCTAGTTTCCAGAAATGTTTGGGTTTAGTGTGTTTCTCTATATGGCCGCCGAATCCAGGACCAAAAACACAGGTGCCTGCCTTACAAAACCAGTTTGTTTTGCCATGGATAATTTTGATGTCTCCACAATATGATTTGGGTGGTGGAATTTGGGGCTGAACTAAATTGGGGAGCTCCCAAGAGAGCACTCTCTCTCTGCTTGCCGCCACATTCACCTGCTCTCTGGGTTGACCTAACCCACTATTACCCAGTTGCACAAACAGCTTGCGAAGGGACAGCAGGACTGTCCTCATCACCTCCCTCATAATGTACTGGAAGAGGAGTTATCGAATGGGACTCCTCTGACTGAAAAATCACTCCCAGAGTCTGCGCCATTGTCCTATCCCTCAGATGCTGTCTCAGTATCTGATGTCTCAGTCTCTGATCCTATGTCAGAGCGGTCCTCTATAACCCGAGTGTAGGCAGCAGTCATCCATCAAGATGCCATCTCTGCTATTGGCTAAACTGTTGCTCTAAAACACTAGCCTACGTAGACAGTCACAAAATCGATGGTGTGTGAGATACGTGCAACAGTAGAGGCCACCTTACCTGCGCTTCTTCCCTCAATCAGCACGTACTTTCAAGACACTCAAAAAACACCTTGTCACATACCATTCGTCACAGTCTTTAGCACCTCCTGCGCCCAGTCCAACAATCATTATTGGTGCTCCCACTCCCTCCTCCTCGGATTCCCTCATTACCACCCAGCAAAAGTGCCCTTCATCTCTCCATAGACTTTGCTAATGTACTCAGCTATTTACATAAAATACAGATTTGCTCTTTGCAGTAGGCATATAAACCTTCTGCGCTTCTTTATGGCACTAAAACTGCCACTAGACAAGTCGGACCCTTTTCCCCCCAGGGAAACCACACACATATTGACAAAAGTGATATATATATGACAGCCAATCACCTGAAACTCAACTCAAGCAAAACCGAAATAATCCTCTTTGGCCCACACAAAAACACCTGGGACCCCTCAAGGTGGCCCACCACGCTAGGCCCTGCACCCACCCCCGCCAACCACGCACGCAACCTCAGCATCATACTAGACTCCTCCCTCTCGATGACCCAACAAATCAACGCTCTCACCTCCTCATGCTTCAACACACTCCGTATACTGAAAAACATTCAAATGGATCCCCACAGTAACCAGAAAAACTGTCACTCACGCACACAGCAGCAGGCTTGATTACGGAAACGCCCTCTACGCCGGCACCACTCTAAAACTCAAGCGCAAACTACACGCATCTAGAACTCAGCAGCACGACTCATCCTCGACCTCCGCCGACACGAACACATCTCTCCACACCTCAAATCCCTCCACTGGCTCCCCATTGACAAAAGGATCACCTTCAAGATCCTCATCCTCGCACACAAATCACTCCACAACACAGGCCCTGCCTACCTCAACGAGAGTCACCTTCCACACCCCCACACGAAACGTCCGCTCAGCTGACCTCTCTCTCGCCTCTGTCCCCCGCATCAAACACACCACCACCGGGGGCAGATCCTTCTCCTACCTTGCACCCAAAACCTGGAACGCCCTCACAACCCACCTTCGCAAGACCCAAAACCTACTTCTTTTCAGGAAGGGCCTCAAAACCTGGCTTTTCGAACAGTGAACCTCCCAGCCCCTTTCCCTCCCCCCGCCCCCCCCAAGCGCCTTGAGACCCTCACAGGTGAGTAGCACACTTTATAAATCTCTTTGGTATATATAGATCTACCTCTATATATATATATATATCTATGTACATAGATATATCTATAGATATATCCATGTACATAGATATATCTATCTACATAGATATATAAATATAGATCTATATATAGATCTATTTTTTTTAGTTGTTGTATAGTTTCCTTGGGGGCCAAAATGGCCCCCAGGGAAACCCTACAACATCTAAAAAAAAAATTGCCCCCACAGGGGGTCACCCTGCCGACGGGCGACCCCCTGTCATTTTTTATTTTGTTTTCATTATTTAAAAAAAAAAAAAAAACAATCCCCTGGGGGGGGGGGGGTGCGATCGCGCCCCCCCCCCCCAGGGAGCACCTACCTTTTTTTATTTTTATTAATTATGCCCCCGGGGGGGGGGGCGGCCCGTTTTCCGAGGGGGCCGCCCCCCCAAAGTGAAATCCCTGGCGTCTAGTGGTGTTTCCAGGCCCCCGATCGCAGCTGTGCTGCGATCGGGGGCCAGGAAACACTTTGAGAAGGCCTCGTAAGAAAGGGGAGACTCTCCCCCTTTCTTACGAGGCCTTCTCAAACTGTTTCTGGCCCCCGATCGCAGCACAGCTGCGATCGGGGGCCAGAAACAGTTTGAGAAGGTCTCGTAAGAAAGGGGAGAGTCTCCCCTTTCTTACGAGGCCTTTTCAAAGTGTTTCCTGGCCCCCCGATCGCAGCTGTGCTGCGATCGGGGGGCCAGGAAACCTGAAAGTGTTTCCTGGCCCCCGATCGCAGCACAGCTGCGACCGGGGGGCCAGGAAACACTTTCAGGAAGGCCTCGTAAGAAAGGGGAGACACTCCCCTTTCTTACGAGGCCTTCCCGAACGTGAGAAAGGCCGTTTTCCCCATCAAAGCAGGAAGCGGCCGCAAGGCTGCTTCCTGCTTTGATGGGGAAAACACCTTTGCAACGTCAGCGCGCCGCGAGGCGCGCTGACGTCACAAAGGGGCGGGTGGGGGGTGGGGGGGGACACGGAAGCTTCCGTGTCTCCCGGGGGGGGTTTTAAAAAAAAAAAAAATCCTCGGGTGCGACGCACCCGAGGATTTATTGATACCCTTCCTGGTGTCGGCCACTGGTCGTGACCCGCACCAGGGAGGGTGTGTGGGCGTCGGCCAGTGGCCGACGCCCGCACCTATCAGGTTAACACTTATTTTCAAATAAACACACCTGCATTCACGTGTTACAAAAATATACATGTTTAGGTTATCATGACGGAAGGAACATGGCAGCCGAGTGAGCGGGTGGTCGTGGGCTCCTAGGAACTAATGGCAGTATGACTTGGGGAAATCCTCGCTGACGCAGTTAGACACATCTAAACATGTCTTTTTTGCTCTCTTTTCTTTCGGTTTTGCTACTCAACACTCATCGGTGCCGCATATACACGGGCTGGGGTCAGGTCTGATCTCTTCCCTGGGAACGTTGCGGCAAAGGACAGGCAGCTGCGGATCGAGTCTGTGGGCGGAAGCGGCCCGGAGTGTAACCCGGGGACAACACTTCTTTGCCACAGTGCACTTCTGGGGGAAAGGAGGCCATGCTGTCAGCTCCTTTCCTCCTGTCCCTGGAAGCCTGGAGTTTCTGTTGAAGTTCTGAGTGAAGATAAGGCAGTGGGCCCTAGCTACACAGTAAATATGATGCTGAGTTGGGCGCATGCAAGGAAGGCACCTGAGGGTGCCCTTCTTAATGCAACCCGGAAGACCCAAAAACAAAATAAAGGTAAGGAGAGTTTCAACAATAAAGTGCTGGTGGGGGCCCTTAAGGAGGCACAAGGATACCGCAAACTCTCAATAAGCCAGAAGGGAGGGGGGGGCTTCACGAAAGACACATTGCAACAGCTAACTCAGGGGGGTAATCAGTCCCCGCACAGAATCTCCACTGTTCTCGCTTTTTATAACAGGACCGAGAGGAACTGAGGCAATGCAAGGCACTATGGATTGTTTTTTAGGGTCAAAGGAAGCAACTACTGAAAAAGGTGTTCAGGGAAGTTCAGATGGAAGGCCTGGCTCAACAGGAAGTAACTGTATAGATACGCCTGTCCCATTAGAGGAAAGTAGGGGTTCTTTTCAGACCCTATTGTCAGGTCAGATACTGAGCCCTGTACCTCAGCCCATAAACTTGCAGTCTATCGGTTTTGATGCTCAGAATGTCTCAAATCTCTTAGTTTCTTTGACTGAGGAAATTAGAGGAAAGTTCTTGATCTCGGATCAGAACCAAGCAAAGATTAAAGCTTTGTGTGAGGTCATGGAGACTAAAATAATTACATTAACAGAAAATGTGGTTCACTTAGAAAATACAGTGAAAATCCTAGATGTGTAGATACTCTTGAATAAGCAAGAGATTCAGTAATTAAAGTTAGGGGAGAAGCTTCTACAAGACAGGTTGGAGACATTAGCAAACAATATGAGACGGAACAATATTAGATTATTGAATGTTCCGGAGAAGATCGAAGGGAAGGATATCAAAGCTTATGTGATCTCGCTAGTCAGAGAATTTTTCCCCGCTTTACAACACGTTGATTTGGAGGATGATATCCAGAGAGTACATCGGGATCCTTATAAGAAAAACCCTGCCAGGAAAAACCCTAGGAGAATTTTGATTAACTTTAGATCTTATACTACAAAGGAAAAGATTGTGACGGAAGCTCTGAAAATTAATATGTTCACTAAAGGGGACAGATTTTTTCGTATCAGATTGGATATGTTCAGGGCAACACAGGAGAGACAATAGGAGCTGGGGAAATACAAGCAAGATCTTAGGGCATTAGGGGCAACTGTCCAGATGCGATTTCCAACAGCTCTCAGAATCATGTGGAACAATAAGATGTATAAGAGAACCTAATGAAGTTTGTACCTTCGTAGAACAAATGAAGGCACTTAGGGGGTCATTCTGACCCCGGCGGTCTGAGGTCGGCGGGAGCACCGCCGACAGACCGGCGGTGCCCCGCAGGGCATTCTGACCGCGGCGGTTCGGCCGCGGTCAGACTAGGAAAACCGGCGGTCTGAGGTCGGCGGGAGCACCGCCGACAGACCGGCGGTGCCCCGCAGGGCATTCTGACCGCGGCGGTTCGGCCGCGGTCAGACTAGGAAAACCGGCGGTCTCCCGCCGGTTTTCCGCTGCCCTACAGAATCCTCCATGGCGGCGGAGCGCGCTCCGCCGCCATGGGGATTCTGACACCCCCTACCGCCATCCTGTTCCTGGCGGGTCTCCCGCCAGGAACAGGATGGCGGTAGGGGGTGCCGCGGGGCCCCTGGGGGCCCCTGCAGTGCCCATGCCAATGGCATGGGCACTGCAGGGGCCCCCGTAAGAGGGCCCCACTTTGTATTTCAGTGTCTGCTTTGCAGACACTGAAATACGCGACGGGTGGCACTGCACCCGTCGCACCTTCCCACTACGCCGGCTCAATTCTGAGCCGGCGTCCTCGTGGGAAGGTTGATTTGCCCTGGGCTGGCGGGCGGCCTTTTGGCGGTCGCCCGCCAGCCCAGGGCAAATCCCAAAATACCCTCAGCGGTCTTTCGACCGCGGAGCGGTATTTTGGTGGGGGAAGTCTGGCGGGCGGCCTCCGCCGCCCGCCGGACTTAGAATCACCCCCTTAGTGAGTTAACGTAATGTTCTGCCAAGGTTCCTGGGAATCTGAATAGGGGTTTTTATTTTACTCCAATGGAAGTATGGAGGGTTCCTCAGGGTGGGGGGAGGGGGTCATGGGGAGGTTCACAATCGAAGTCTAGATTAATGATTGTAGCACTGGGTGTGGGAGCAGGTCGGGGAAAACAAAAAAAATATTTAGTCCTCAGAAAATTTAAGCCACTAAAGCAGGTTATACTATGGAATCTCTTCCGCTATGATAATGCATAGCACAAGTGTAGCCCTCTTGAGGGTCCTAATGTTAATGGCCTTAGAGTATTAGGGCGAAGGCGGAACATTTTTGAGCTACTGAGAAAGGTAGATGAAGAAGTGATTTTCTTACAAAAAACTCACCTATTACACTATGAGTGGAGGGAAATACTTAAGCAGCTTAGATGGATAGATCATTGCATGACCACTAAACAGGCGGAAGTGGTAAAAGGTATAGCTATCTTAACTAAAAAAACCTGAAGGCAACTCTGGGCACGGTGGTCTTGGATCCCAAGGGGCGATGGTTAACAACAGAAATTAAAGTTAGAGGAATCTCGTGATCGCAGGTTATTATGGTCCTAATCTGGATGACCCAGTACCCATTAAATTTTTGTATAATCAATTACTACTCGCTAACTATCCAGTGGTGTTAGGGGGCGACTTTAATAATTTGTTGGACCTAGTTCTGGATAAATCTACTACTAGAGGTATGGTAAATTCCCCCAAAACCAGAAATTGGGTAAAGCGGGCCATGGAAGACATGTGTTTGGTAGAAATATGGCCAAGGAAGGCAATTGGGGGGCCCAGGTTTAACTTCCATTATAAAAAATACAGTCATAGTTCTAGGATCTACTTTGTCTTGATTCATAGTAGCCTCTGTGGGAAAGTGAGATACTTTGCCCATGCTCCGGGACATTTGTCGGGCCATTTAGAGGTAAAAGTGCATATTAATTTCAACACATTAAGTAATTTCCCTAGGTGGACCGTAAATCTGGTCTTATTTTCTGATGATGGAATTCCTGAGGGGCTAAAACTAGACTCAAGTTTTTCTTGCCGTAAACTATGAGACTGCCCCCTTACAGGTAGCATGGGATGCTTATAAAGCATACATTAAAGGATGGTTGGTTAGTATTTCTTCTTCTAAACATAAAGAAGAGAAGAAGTGACTACAAGAGCTTGAGTCCACAATCTTGGAACTTCAGTTACAGCGTGATAAGTCCTTGAATATTTCTCATGGGAATGTGTTGGACAGTCGAATCGCTTGGAGAAAGTTGTGTAGGAAGAAGAATCAAGGGGGGAATAGTTGCTCCAGATCTATACAAATACTACATGGATTTCCAGTTAAAAAATATAATGAGGCTTTTGAATGATCGACTTAGTTACACCCCGTATTAGAAAGTTATGATTGAAGATATATATATATAATATATATATATATATATATATATATATATATATATATATATATATATACACGTTTAATCTTAGTGAAAATGTCCAGTACCATTATGGATGCTTGCACCAAAATTAACATTTCCATCACAAAAGTCCAACATGAATGCATGTACTATGTACAAATGTCAAAAATAAAAACTGTGTTTGTCACTATCAGAAATGAAAATAAGTTCATGTCACTCACATTTTCATCAATAACATTGTTCGCAATCAATTATTAATATTTTTAATATTTTAATATTTTTAAAATAATGCCAGGGCAAAGTTAGTGAAAATAAATTAAATGTAATCAAAGAATGAGATACATCTCTTATTGTTAAATCAATTTTTTTTTTTTAAAGGGAGCCTTCCATAGTGTTCACGAATGAACCTGAGGGCCTTAGGCCGAGAACATGCCTCCTAAGTACACTGCCCAACGCAACCTCATCAGAAAGGGGCATCTAGTTGGCAGAGTAGGCACCTTAATGATATTTTTTGGGAGGAGAAGGTTTAGGTCTGACTGGAGTCAGGAACAGGGTAAGAGTAAAAGGGTGTGGAGGAGTTGTCAAAGAGGTGGGAAAGGATAGGTTTTCAGAGGTAGAAGGAGCTTAAATGAGTCTTTGTTGTGTGTCTGTCTGTTGTGCAGGTACATGTAAGTCTGTTTTATGCAGTGCATATTTGGGTGTGTTTGTCTTGGGGAATGTGTGGTGTTTGGGTGAGTGTGTGCATTTGGTGTGTGATAGGATGTCTGTGCCTTCCTACGAGTGTGCATGTTTGGATGTGTGTGGTTTTGCAGCTGTACTGTGCTCAGGTGATTGTGGTTGTGTTGTGGGTGTTGTCTTGAGTGTATGTGACTGTGTGTGTTTGCATGAGTGAGACGTAGAGGTGGATGTTGTGGTTGAGGGTGGGGTAGTTGTAGGAATGCATGTGTCTGTGGTGGTTGTGTCTGTGGTGGTGGGTGTTGTGGGTGTGGTGGTGGTATCTGTAGTGGTGGGAGTCTTGGTGGTCGTGGTTATTGTGGGTGTGGGTGTAGTGATGGACATTATGGTATGTGTCTGTTGAATGTGGGTATGCTTGTGTTTCTTGCATATTGGTGCTTATGTGTAGGTGTGCTGCTTTTGTGTGTTGGAGTGGGTGTGTGCAAGGAATTGAGTGGGCTTGGGGTAGGATGTTGGATCTGGGATAAGGAAGGGACAGAAGTAGGGGCACAAGGTGGGGCCGGTCAGGGGGCTGAAGTCAGTTCAGAAGCTATCTTTACAAGTGATCTATGCATTCAAGACATTGAACTAAGAATGGCATTCTGGAATGTAAGCATTTGTGTTGTTTGGGATGCAAGCCCCTGGATGCCATTCACAATCGCTGTCTAGCTTACAGAGATGCTGCGTAAGAGATCAATAGCCTCCTCAATGAGCGCAGCGGGTGAATGTGGCAGGGGGAGGTACCTGGGGCAAAGGACACGCTAGCCCTTTTGGGGGGGGGGCAAGAGTGACGGTAGAGATGGGAAGGCGGGTGGCAGACAAGGATACAGATAGGACAGGTCTTGTTGGGTCTGCCTCCACTAGAGACTGGTCTTCTTAAGGCCTCCAAAGAAGATATGGAGTTTGTGGCCTCCATGTCAGTCCTCTTATCCTCCATGCCACTGTGTCCATTCATGTTTGATGTTTCTGCACCCGAACAAACAGCAGCCACCTGCTTCCCAGCCTTCATGGCCAATCTCACACCCGGGAGCACAGAGCAAGGGTAGGTGTCTACTACTGTGTGGACACACTTGGCAAATATTTAGACCAGCTTGGACCACTGAAGCTTGTTGCTATCCCAATGGGGTCCATCCTTTAATACAGGGAGGGTTCCTGTGAGATGCCCAACTATAGGCTATATGAAATATGAGGATTAGGTAGGTTTGGTCGTGACAAATTGCATTAATCTTTATTCACTTTAAAAGCGAGAAACATGTTGACCTATTTTTTTGACGCAGTATAGGGACTTCTGTACTTGCACTCCATACATTCTATGACTATAGGGACTGTATCTTACAGACATTCCTTTTATTAGGGTCGATTAGGCATTGAAATTAATCCTTCCCCCTACATTACAATTTTTTAATCATGACAGAGGTTTAATCTCTATTAAATACTTACTTTTTATACCTGTAGTCATTCTTAACATCACGTTGTTTGTACCAATCCCACATTCTAGCATTCATCAACTGGTAATTCTATAACAAGAGATCTCCGGCAAAGAGCCCCCATGAGGGGCCCGTCAGACATTGCAGAGCCGGCCTGAATGATGAAGCATGTCATCAACTGGTGAGTGAGGGCTCTTGTTCCAACTTGATCATACCCACAGGGACCTCTCTCTTTGTGTTCTTTGGGGATTTTCCTTTATACCTCCTTGGAACTATGTAGGTTTTTTTGTGCTGCAATGTCTACTTCACATGCTCCTGATGATGCTGAAAAGACACTGACAACATTTTTAGTATATCTGTGTAAATACAATTTTTCTTGAGGTTCATTAAGAAAACATTTCACACTTATATTGTTTCACCTGCTGCAAGGCACTACAATGTAGGTTTACTTCACCATTAGCCCATGCATGCTGGGAATATCTCATGGACCCATCTGCTCCATTTTACAAATAACCACCTTTGCTCCCATCTCATTTTATATCATTTTTCTTAAACACTTCAAATTTCTCATGGTATTGTACATTACCTCTGAATGGATCAAATAGGTTGTTTTGAATACTGTACTGTCACAAAATTAAATATCAAGCAAGAAAGCTTCGTAACATGTCTGTTATTCATCTGCAGACGTCTCTTTCAATAACTCTTTTCCTCTGATGTTGATTGATCATCTGAACATAATAAAGGACACAGAAAGGTTGCTTGGGGTACGGGTACACAGACTGGCCTATATGCACATTTGTGAACAAGTAAGGCTACATGCCAATCTACTGTTGTCAACATGCACTGACTAAATCTTGCAGTGAAAGTATGTTTATCACATGCCTTTGCTAATAAAAGTTGCAATTTTATTTATGTTCCTAGTCATTTTTGACCGAATGCTCATTATAGACATAATAACAACTCTCCATTCTGAAGTCAGAAACATACATTGTTTCATAAGTACATTGTCATGTCAACTGTAATAGGGCCAAGATTACCTACTCACAATTGTGATGGAGCATCACACCATACAGAATCCTCAAATAAGACCTCTGTGATACTACTGTCTCTCATAACAAGGACAAAAACAGGTATTTTTTGTCTTTAAGTAGGTATGTGTCTATTTAAAACAGTGCTGTGGCTGTGAAAAGGAGTCTAGGGCCAGATGTATCAAACTTTTTGCATTCGCAAACGGTTCGAATTGCAAAAATCGGCCGTTTGAGAATGCAAAAATGTTCCCTGCGATGTATGAAAGGCATTCGCAGTCTGATAATACATAATCACAAACATTGTGAGTTTTAGCGAATATGACATGGTTTTGCGTGTCGCAATAAGCATATCGCAAATAGCGACATGAAATACCGAATTGCTATTTGCGAGATGCAAACTGCAACACAGTTTAGTGAATCGCAGATAGCAATCAGCAAAATCCTGGTACAATTTGCGATACGCAGATTGGGACATGAAAAAACCATGCCTTATTGGGATGCATCAAAAATTTGCAAGTTGCGCAAATTCGCAGAATGGCCTTTTGCACATGCAATTTACCACAAATTGAAATCAGGTGGTAACCAGGTGCAGCCTATATAAAGAGGCCCAGAATGACTCACCTGCTCTTCCACAATGGCTGCACTTTACGTGATGGCGAGGAGAATGAGGATCTTGGCAGGTTTGAGGAGAGGGAGGAGGAGACAGGAGCACATTTTCAGAGTGCGCCTAACCCTTTTGACCAGACAGAGGAGGAAATCTATGAGAAGTACAGGTTAAGCTCAGCCATGATACTTGACCTGATAGCAGATATACAACCCCTGCTGAAGCGCACCACACACAGGACTAATAGCATTCCCACCAATGTGCAGGTATTATGCCCCCTGCACCTATTAGACTCAGGGAGTTATCAAGGGGTTATAGCAGCAGCAGGAGGGGTCTCACGGAGTGCTCTCTCACGATTCTTCAAAGCATTTCTAAATGCCATGCTGAGCAAAAAACAACAGTACATAAGAGTCCTCAACACACCACAGGAATTACAACAAACAAAAAACTATTTTTATCAGATTGCACAATTCCCACATGTCATAGGTGCTATCAATGGGACACACGTAGCTATCTGTCCACCATCGGCCACCGAGTATATTTATCGCAACCATAAAAACCATCTTTCCATGAACATGCAGGTGATTAGCAAAGGCTCTAACATCATTACCGATCTTGTGGCCAGATACCCAGGTAGCACATAAAACTCGCACATCTTTCGCCACAGCAGGATTCACACAAGACTGCTAGCTGGGGAGTTTTGCGAACAATATCTCCTGGGTAAAGTAATAGATCACTATGTTGCATTGAAGTTATAGTGACTGCAGATTCCAACAGTACTCATTTTATCCTCTGTTCATTCCAGGAGACAGTGCCTACACACTGCGCACCTATATACTGACACCCTACCTGAACCCTGCAACGCCTGCAAAGAGGAGGTACAATGCTGCATACAGGGCAACTCACAGTGTGGTAGAGCAGACTTTCGGTCTCCTGAAGAGCCACTTCAGGTGCATCCATAAGAGTGGTGGAGCACTACAGTACAGCCCAGAGATGACCTGTAAAATTGTGGCTGCATGTGCAATGTTGCACAACATTGCAACGAGAAGGGGCACATCTGTTGAACCAATGGAGCCGGACTCAGATGAAGATGGTGATCCCTTATCACCCCATCACCCAGTACACAGGACCAGTGCAGGAGAGGGCAGGCAAAGACATGCTGACATCATGCACAACAATTTTTGATGCAATTAGTGACACACCACTGCAATTTTATGTCTTTCTGTAGTTAGCACCTTCAATACCTTGACTTCAGGTAACGTATGTGTCAATTGGACATGACCATGAACCATAGGCTACCATGTGCAAATAACAATGTCACACTATTAGCATCATAGTATAACTCTACAGTTACATATTATGGTAGTCCCCTGTAGGCCTTAACTTTACTTCCTACGTCCACGCACTCCACTTGAGTTCTCAGTGGCCTCACTGGCACCTCCTGTAGCGGGTTCACTGGCAGTACTGTGTATGGTACTGCGATGCCTATGATCCATCACAGGAGCTGTAAGACTGCTGAGGCTAGAGAACTCAGTATCTCCACCACCCAGTTCACTGTTTGTAGTACTGCATGCTGTCTGCATTGTATCCAGGACATTGGTTATTTGCACCAAGCCCTGTGCAACATCCCGACTGCAGTGTGCCATCTCCACCTGTATGCCAACAGCACAGTGTGACATCATGGCAGTTGAGCTAGCAAGCTGATTACCCGATCTGCAGAACCGATCAAACCTTCTCATAAATTGGTGATGGCGCCTACTGTGGCTGACACGCTCCTCCTGAATCTCAGTGCAGAGGTCCATAATGGCATTTGTCAAGTCCTTTGTGTTTTCGGCTGCTGTTTGCTGTCCCTCATTCAGTGACTATAACTGCTTGTTCATTGCGCCCATGTTCTGATTGACTGACACCAACTGCCTGTGCAGTTTGAGCATGGAAGCTTCAAGGCCGCCAAAGATTGCTGGGCCCTCTCCTACCTCTGTGCACTGTCTGCCTGCATCGTGACACCTCCTGAGGGGAGTTGACTGATGCTGGGGCAGGGACTGCTGTGTTCCTGTAGATCTATCCTCTGGGAGTGGTGTGGGGCGTTCATTCAGCATCTCATCTGTGTCCAGGTTGTACTCTGGGAGAGGTAATACCCTTGCCCTGCGTCTAGTTGGTGCAATACTGAGAGACTCATATGTGTCGGAGTTGGACTGTGACTGTGTTTCAACATCCCCCACATTTCCACCTTCTGCAGCAGGGCCCGGGACATCTGCAACGACAATGTGCAGCATGTCATTTATTTATATCTCACAATAAGTAGCACAATAGTAGATTTTGGATCTGACATCGTATTACTGTGACTTGTGTGTGTTGTTTCTCTATTTGGCTGAACACCATCAAGCTAATAGCTATTTCTAGGGGACATTTGTACATGCACATATGGGGATACACAACATTACTGCCCTTACCTTTGCTGGTGCTGGGTGTCTCTGAGGTGTTAATGTTAGTGACACCACTGACGGCTTCCGGAAACAGTGTGGACTCCACCATGTCTTCCATTGGTGTGAATGGTGTCTGGTTGGGTGGTACTCCTCCAGTACTCCTTGCCTCCTTTCGTCTGCTGGCTACCCTTTCTTTGCCATGGGAACGCAGGTCATACCATCTCTCGCGTATTTCCTCCAGAGAGCGCTGCGCAACACCCGCTGCACAGATTTTTGTCTGGATTTCCAACCAGAGTTTCCTTTTCTCACTTTCAGGGACCTGTAGTGAGTTCTTCCCAAAGAGTTTGTCATGGTTCCTGACAACCTCCTCAGTGAGCACCTCCAATTCCTGCTCACTGAATTTGAGCTTGCGCTTCCTGTCTCCCTTGTCCTTCACCTTCCCATCAGTGGCCATGTTGCAATTTGGTCCTGGCTGGATCACAAGGCTGGCTCCCTCATGCTGGGCTGTGTCTCCCTGCCTGCTCCAGTGGGTGTGCCTCCTGGAAACAGCACGGGATGACTCACTTCCTGGTTGTGGTGTTATCAGGCTGTTCCGGCTTGCTGTTTTCGCAATTTGTGATTTTCAGATACTGAATTGCAAATGATTTGCGATTCGGTATTTGCTAGTCGCAAATTGCGTTTGTGAATTTTAAGAAATTGCAAATACCGACTCGCAATTTTGATACATCACATTTTGCATTTCTAAAATAGCGATTTCTTGAAATTTGCTATTTAAGAAATGCAAACTGAGAGCTTAATACATCTGGCCCCTAGTGGCATTCTTTAACACAAATCAATGCACAAAACACCTAATCATTCACATTATGCAAAACTTACAGCTACTAGAAATCCTCTTGTGCCTTTGATGCTTGTCAACCTTTATGTTTATCTCATGAATCATTGCTGTCACAAAAACTAGATAAGAAATAATAAGAACTCAATAAATTAACTTACCCCCTTGATGCTGCTGTTGGGCTCTAAACTGCTCATCAAGGTTCTGATAGCCACTATAAATATGCAGGCAATTATGGGGGCACGGTGCGATGCATGCACTTAACACCTTGGGAGGACTATCTGAGCTGGACTTCAGATGACTTGCAGGACCAGCCTTATAGGTCCTTCCACCTCTTTCGGCAGTGAATGCTACATCGCTTGTAGACCCATATGGTCCACACCTTCTTGGAGATGGCCTTTCAAATGGCCTTTTGTTGATGGGTGTTGACTTGTATGGATTAGAAAAAAGAAAGAAAAATATGTTTCGTAAGGTTTAGTTTGTCTGTATTGCTGTAACACAGCATTGTAACATCACACACAAGCATTTCTAAAAAGTTAGTACAGATTATTTCAAACCATTTCCAGTTTCCTAGGAAATGCCAATTTGTAGTACCCGCAACACTTTTAATGTCCTCATGTTACAAATCCAGGCCACAAATGCCAGCTAGGCCAGAGAGCTCAAACATTTCCTGTAGTGGGAGATACTCTTGAATAGTACAAATTATTGTGAGCTACTGAAGGCTAAACAACATATACATTGTTAGCACACACCCCATTGCACAGCTACATTGGCTTATTGTCTAATGTTTTTAGAGCCGGATACTGTGGTTTGGACCACATGCAATGTCTAAGGGCACTATGGAAGGGCTACCATGCATGTTAGTGAGAGCATAGTTTTAGGTGATGTATGAGCAATCGAGTGTAGGAATGGGACATACTTGAAAGGGTGATTGGGAGTCTGTGTCATATGTACTTGCAGCACAGGATATCCATTTCAACATTAGTGGTACTTTACATTTCTCTCATTTCATCATATGGCAGTGGTTTTCACTTGTACATACAGTACAAACTCTTCTGGCCAATGTAAGTAAGGGGCATGCAATTTGTAAATTATGAAAATGTGTTCCCTGCCAAATGATTGAGGTGGCTACACTTCAATCACAACACTTCTCTCAGGAACTAATAGAGACAAATGAGCCTGTGTATTTAAAAAATAAAATTAGCTAGAAAAACGTTTCCCATTCAAACATGTATCTGTTCCTCTTGGTGTACAGGGACAGGACCTCTATGGTGAGGAGTTCCAAATCCTCCGCAGAGAAGTTAGGAGCCCTGTCGCCTGCTTTGCCCAGGATCCTGGCTCACAGAGAGCAGCATAAATGGAGGCGATCCTGTTTGCTGCAGGAGGCAAACAAGCTTTTTTCCTAACTCTGCACACATGCACACAACATACACAGTCTGCAATGGAGACAGACACAGCCATTGGCTTTTCTGCATTGCCATCACACAAGTTAACCCCTGCAATATGTTGCTTAATCTGGGTATTTTCTCAACAGGCTGGAAGAAGGCAGTGGTGACCCCCTTACTAAAAAAACATTTGCTAGACCCAGGGGTCTTAACTAATTATAGGCCCATTTCCCTCCTGCCATAACAACCCTGGCGGTCGGCGTTAAAGCAGCGGTAAGAGCACCAACAGGCCGTCGGTAAAAAAAAATGGAATCACGACCATGGCGGAAACTGTCAATATAGACAGCCACTTTAACACTCCCACTGCCACGGCGGTACAAACAAACACAGCGGCGTTCACCGCCAACAGACAGGCGGAAGACAATGTACCGCCCACCCTATCACAACCTGGCAATCTGCCATCTTTTCCGGGGCAGAACCAACGCAAACAAAAACACGGCAGAAATAGGACTTGGAAGGGAAAACCCTCACCTCTCGACACCCCACGAGGAACCAGGACGCCATGGAGCCAGAACTCCAGATACTCCCTGCGATGGTCTTCCTGCTCCTCTATCAGGAGCACGGTGAGTACTGCACCTACAACACAAGAGAGAGGGAGGAAAAAGAGAGTGACACGCAACACGCAACACCCCCACGCCCACCCCCACCCTCACCCACAACAACATACACACAAATACATGCAGCAACATTACATATACACCCACCACCCCCCCGGAAGAACGCAAAGACAAAAGGAAATTAGTTGAACGATTGTAATCATGAAAAATCCAGCAGTCAAAACTCGAAATACAGTATATACAATTATGTACACCAACTACACAAGTCCGCATAGTGCACCAATTATTGTCCGTCGACCACTGGGCCCAAAATGCATGGGCGAGGCCCACACATGATACCAGACTTCAAACGGAGAGAACACTGAAGGGACATCAGATCGAAATGAAACAGGCACCTTGGGGGGAGGGCGGGCACCTCAGCCTGATGAATGCACAACACCACTGCTCCACGAAGGGGCTCCATGCCCACTGCTGTATCCTGGGGAGTGCAAAGTCACAGTCTCTCAAGTCTCTCCAGTGGGTGGTTTGCCCACTGCTTTATCCTGGGGAGTGCAAAGCCACAGTCTCTCAAGTCTCTCCAGTGGGTGGTTTGCCCACTGCTTTATCCTGGGGAGTGCAAAGCCACAGTCTCTCAAGTCTCTCGAGTGGGTGGTTTGCCCACTGCTGTATCCTGGGGATTGCAAAGCCACAGTCTCTCAAGTCTCTCCAGTGGGTGGTTTGCACACTGCTTTATTCTGGGGAGTGCAAAGCCACAGTCTCTCAAGTCTTTCCAGTGGGTGGTTTGCCCACTACTGTATCCTGGGGAGTGCAAAGCCACAGTCTCTCAAGTCTCTCCAGTGGGTGGTTTGCCCACTGCGTTATCCTGGGGAGTGCAAAGCCACAGTATCTCAAGTCTCTCCAGTGGGTGGTTTGCCCACTGCTTAATCCTGGGGAGTGCAAAGCCACAGTCTCTCAAGTGGATAACAGTCTCCACTGGTTCTGGATGGAGCTTTGTGCCTAGAGTGCTTCATCCTGCCAAGCACTGAGGTAGTGGATGTGATACTACACTGGTTCTGGAGGGGCTTTGTGCCCAGAGTGCTTCATCCTGCCAAGGACTGAGGTAGTGGATGTGATACTCCACTGGTTCTTGAGGGTGCTTTGTGCCCAGAGTGCTTCATCCTGCCAAGGACTGAGGTAGTGGATGCCTTTCTCCACTGGTTCTGGAGGGGGCTTTGTGCCCAGAGTGCTTCATCGTGCCAAGGACTGAAGTAGTGGATGTGATACTCCACTAGTTCTTGAGGGGGCTTTGTGCCCAGAGTGCTTCATCCTGCCAAGGACTAAGGTAGTGGATGTGAAACTCCACTGGTTCTGGAGGGGTCTTTGTGCCCAGAGTGCTTCATCCTGCCAAGGACTGAGGTAGTGGATGCCTTTTTCCACTGGTTCTGGAGGGGGCTTTGTGTCCAGAGTGCTTCATCCTGCCAGGGACTGAGGTTGTGGATGCCTTTCTCCGATGAAAGTGGTGCATCATGGAAGCTGCCCAGGCTCCTGGAACTGACCAATAGCCTCGGACGACTGACCACTGGGGATGGCAGCCATGTCTGCGGTGGTGCCACTGGCTCAGGATGTCGCGGGCCGCTGGCGCTGCTTGCGGCGGGGTCAGTCGCAGCGGTGCTGGCTGCGGCCTTTGTGGCAGCGGTGCTGGTGGTGGCCTCTGTGGCAGCGGTGCTGGCGGCGGCCTCTGTGGTAGCGGTGCTGGTGGCGGGCTCTGTGGTGGCGGTGCTTGTGGTGGGCTCTGTGGCATCAGTGCTGGCGGCGGGCTCTGTGGCAGCGGTGCTGGTGGCGGGCTCTGTGGCGGCGGTGCTGGTGGCGGGCTCTGTGGCGGCGGTGCTGGTGGCGGGCTCAGTGACTGCGGTGCTCGTGGCGGGCTCTGTGGCGGCGGTGCTCGTGGCGGGCTCAGTGACTGTGGTGTTGGTGGCGGTGCAGGTGGCGGTCTTCTCCGCCGTACAGGTTGGCGTCGACGTGGACAGATGGTGTGACACTGGTCTCATTGTCGGCGCAACCATGCCCTCTCCTGACCTGCCCTTTATTTTCTGTCCCTTCCCCACCTTGGATGGTGGTGCAGCGGTCTTCCACTATCCCCTTTCGTTTTCCCTGAGCCCTTGGTGGCAGATGTTGTCTGCTTCTCCCTCCAGGATGCGGGCAACTTTTTAACTTTTGCAGGTGGCGGAATGCCCTTGCCCTCGCTCCGTGGCACACTGGCAGCCCTGTTGGCTGGCACACTCCAATAGCCCGTACTTGCTGGCACCACTGTGCCTGGTGATGTGGTGGCTGAGGTGCTGGGTTGGGACCTGGAAAGCCTGGCCCTAGGGGACGGACGGGGGGGGTGTAGGGAAGAGGTCAATATTAGCCAGGAAGTTTTTTAGACACACTAGGATGGGTAGATGGAAAGGGTTTGGGAGTGGAGGAAGAGGTAGTGGCTGTAGGAGGTGTACGTTTGCTGAATTTGGGTGAAGGTGCATGGGCTGGAGGCTGTTGTGAGGTGGATAGCTGTTAGGTGGATGTGTGCCTGTGTTTGTGTACTTTGGGAGGAGGGCTCACAGACACACTGGGAGAGGACACAGGGGATGTGTGAATGGTAGTGGGGGTGGTGAGTGCACGTGAGCGGTGTGTGGTGATGGGCGTGATGGTGATGGAGGTAGTGGCTGAAGATGTAGTGCATGCAGGTGTGAGTGGAGACGAGACTTGGAGGGAGGAGGAGGATGTGGAGAAGGGGGACACAGTGGGGGCAGTGGATGTTGGTATGTCTGCATGGGTATGATGCTTGTGTGAGTGCCTGTGGGATGTGTGGTGCTTATGTTTGCCTGAGCCACCCTTGTGTGTTGAGGTGTGTGCATGCTGGTCTGATGGTGTGCTTGGGATATGCTGAGGTACAGGGGATTGGGTCTGTGTGGAGGAAGTTGGAGGGGGAGGCTGGACACAGGGACAATGGCTGCCATCAGTGCTGAGGACAGAGCATGAAATGGTCCCTGTTGGGCTGCCTGGCCAGAATGAATGTCCTCCAGGTATGCATTTGTTTGTTACAAATGCCTCTTGACACCATGGATGGCATTCACAATGGTAGTTTGCCCAACAGTGAGGGATCTCAGGAGGAGGTCAATAGCCTCCTCACTGAGGGCTGCAGGGCTGACTGGGGCAGGGCCTGAGGTGCCTGGGGTGAAGGAGATGCCCACCGTCCTGGGTAAGCGACCACAGGACACATGCTGAGGGGCTGCTGGGAGGGCCGTACAGGTGGGGGGGTCGCAGCTGTACCTGTTGATGCGGGGGCACAGAGGGGCCCACCACCGCAAGGGAGCTCCAATCAGAGGAGGAGTCGCTGTCGCTGCTGTCACCTCCTGTCCCCGCCGTGGAGCTCCACTCGCCCTCCGTCCAACTGGTGGCTTCAGACTCCGTTGTCTCGCCCTCCAGGGTCAAGTGGGATGCAGCTCCCTCCTGCTCCGGTGCCACTGCTCCTCCGCCTGATGATGCTATTGCACACAAGAACAGGGAGACCAAAAAAAGGGGGGGAGGCAGAAGAAAGACATGTTCAGTGCCTGCATTACCACTACCGTTGGCGGACACTACAGACACAGCAGCCCTCTGCAGTACGCCATGCACTTATAGTTCCTAGATTATTCACAGGGCCATGGGGTACAAGGCCTATGCCCTATTGCTGCACACATGGAAGTCACAGGAGCCTGACTAAGTGTAGGTGGCTCTTACCACTGGTGGGGTTGGGGTGCCACAGAGCCTGCCTCACAAAGGGACCTTGCCTACAAAGCTCGCCTTGGCCTAGGGTAACCCACTGCCCACCTCCCCCACCCAGACACCTCTAATGCGCGCAGAGTCAGATGGATGTGACTGTACTCACCCCCTTGTGGCTGCTGTGATGCTCTCAATCACCCATCCAACTCCAGACACGCCACCGCCAGGATCCTGAACATCAGGGTGTCATTGTGCGACAGGAATCCCTCCCACATTGGGAAGCCATCCCCAGCTGGGCCTCCGCTGTCTTCTTGCTCCAGCGGCGAATGTCCTCCTATCTTTTCCGGCAGTGGGTGCTCCGTCTGTGGTGGACCCCCAGGGTCCGGACGTCCTTGGCAATGGCACGCCAAATATCCTTCTTCTGGTAGGTGCTGACCTACAGGAATAGTACAGGGGGAAATGAAAAACTTTAACAGTCCGTACCATCACAGTCATTGGCCCAAGTTCTCACACTTGCCCTGACGCACATACACTCACCGTCTGCTCATGCAGGGCTCAGTCCCACACCCGCCATGTATCTTCCATCCACACCACTTCAAACAGGCATTGCCCATGCAGGATGCTCACAATGTACTCACCTGTTTGTCAGGAGGACCGTAGAGCAGCGTGTACTGGGGGAGGACCGCATCCACTAACTTCTCCAACTCCTCTGAAGTGAAGGCAGGGGCCCTTTCTCCAGACACATGAGCCATTGTCACTTCCAGACTGAGGTCACAGCAGCACAAGCAGTGTAGGTCCTCTCCTGTTGAAGCTCAGGTATCCAGTGAGTGTACAGATAGAAAATGACAGTCACCACCGCCGTGGTGCGTACTATCACCGCTGGCGTACATCGTCATTGGCTCCGGGGACCCATAGAGTCCAATGTTAACCAATGCAGGATTGCGCTGCGGTCTTCGACCGCCTACCGCAACGGTGTAGAACGCCAGCGCAGTTACCTCATATCCCCTTGTCCCACCTTACAGGTCAGGCAGCCGCCATTTCAGGGGGCCACATGGCATTAATAATAACTTTGTCACACCTACCTAGGCCTTGCATACACAGTAACAGGCACATTGCGGATTAACAAATGTCTGGAAATGACATTTTGTAATACCTCAGTGTTGGCTGACTCTCTGATCGCCGTTCTCCTCCATAGGGTACGTCCGCTGGGGCAGGTGATGAGGTGGCGACATCCTCCGGTGTACAGACCGGTGGTGGGTCTGTTGGCAATGGAAGAGAGACACGTAATAGTCACCTACAGACTTGATCATGCAACAATCCATGAACTGTGTGCCCAGTTGGAGCCAGACCTGATGCCAGCAATCCGCCATCCCACAGGGATATCCCCTCTAGTGCAGGTCCTGTCAGTACTCCATTTCCTGGCAAGTGGGTCTTTTCAAACTACAGTGGCCATTGCATAAGTTATGTCCCAGCCAATGTTCTTAAACGTGTTGTCCAGAGTGTTGTCTGCCCTGCTGAAACACATGCGCAGCTACATCGTTTTCCCTCAGGTGGAGGATTTGCCTACAGTAAAAGATGACTTCAATGCCCTGGGATATATCCTCAACATCATAGGTGCCATTGATGGGACACATGTGGCCTTGGTACCCCCCTGCAGGAGTGAACAGGTATACAGAAACCGGAAGAGCTACCATCCGATGAATGTGCAGATGATTTGTTTGATAAACCAGTACATCTCCCATGTGAATGCTAAGTTTCCTGGCTCAGTGCATGACGCTTACATTCTGAGGAATAGCAGCCTCCCTTATTGGATGGGGCAACTCCAGAGGCACTGTGTGTGACTAATAGGTGAGGACAAGGACCCTGTACCCTGTGAACAGTTGTCTGGGTCTGGGGTTGTCAATACGGGTTAGT
The DNA here is from genome assembly GCF_031143425.1 of Pleurodeles waltl. Lineage (NCBI taxonomy): Eukaryota > Metazoa > Chordata > Amphibia > Caudata > Salamandridae > Pleurodeles > Pleurodeles waltl. Next base: position 293,294,324 of record NC_090445.1, on the reverse strand, counting down.
GTGTGTCTAACAGTTGTTCCTCGACATTTGCAGGTGACTCTGGGTACCCCAACCTGTCATGGCTACTGACCCCAGTGAGGAATCCCAGGACAAGGGCAGAGGAACGCTACAATGAGGCACAAGGTCACTGATTTTCTTGGGGTGGTGGGTTTGCCTGGGTTCCCTTTAGTGGTGCCCACACTGCTGCTTGACATGTCCTGGGGACAGAGGGATGGGCCCGCTGGGTGGGTGCTGTGCTGGTGTTTCCTGAGGGGAGGGGCTCTCTGGTGGCATGTGCCACCGTCAGGGGAACCGACTGTCCCAAGGTCCCAGATGGGCAGTCCTGGTCATCTTGATCCAGTTGGACAGAGCTGCTGTCATCACTATGGGCCCCTCTGTGGGGGAGTGGACATGTCTGGAACGTCCTGTCTGGTGACATTGGGTAGGTGTCCTGTAGGAGTGTAAAGGCATGATTATTGCATCCGTGTGTGCCATTGCGTGCAATGGGTGAGTGACCCTGTACTCCAGTGATTGCATTCTTGTCTAGGACCTTGTGTGATAATTGGTTTGGGGTCTGTGTGGGTATCTGTTGTGGACATGCTTTGGTGATGGGTGTCCATGCTTTGATGTTGCATGCCTGGCTTGGTGTTGGGATGTGTGAGTTGTGATAGTGGGACATTTGTGAGGTGTTGGAGTGATGGGGGTGAGGGTGGGGGTATGTGATAGCATGCAGGTAGGGTGGGGGATGTAATAGTTAAGAGTTGACTTACCAGAGTCCATTCCTCCTGTAACTCCTGCTAGGCCCTCAGGATGCAGTATAGCCAAGACTTGCTCCTCCCATGTTGTTAGTTGTGGGGGAGGAGGTGAGGGTCCGCCACCAGTCCTCTGTACTGCAATCTGGTGTCTGGAGACCACGGAACGCACCTTGGTCGTTCCACCTCTTCCTGATGTCATCCTGTGTTCTTGGATGCTGTCCCACTGCGTTGACCCTGTCGACGATTATGCGCCATAGTTCCATCTTCCTAGCAATGGAGGTGTGCTGCCCCTATGATCTGAATAGCTGTAGCTCTACCCGGACGAATTCCTCCACCATGACCCTGAGCTCCTCCTCAGAGAACCTGGGGTGTCGTTGAGGTGCCATTATGTGGTGTGGGTAAGGTGTGAGGTGGTGTTGGTTGTGATGTGTGAGGGGATGTGTTTGTGTGTGTTGTCCGTGGTGCGTGGATGGTGTGTGAGTGATGGTGTTGTGTGCCTGTGGATGCTAGTGTTGTTTTTGGTGGTGTCTCTCTCTGGTCTTCTTTCTCAATTTTGGTAGTAAGGGTTTGTAAATATTAGATTGGGTGTTTGGGAGTGGTGTGTGTATCAGGTGAGTGTATTTCAATTTGTCCAATGTGGTTGTGTTTTGTAAATGTGTGTGTATTTTGAGCGCGGCGGTGTGTACCGCCAATGGAAAACAGCGGTTGAAAGACTGCTGTGTGGATTCGTGGGTCGTGATAGTGTGGGCGTATTCCTGTTGGCGTGACGGTGTCGGTTTTGTTATTGCCAGTTTATCACTGACCTTTGGTGTGGTGGACTTGTATGGGTGTCTGTATTTTGACGGATTCCGAGCTGTGGGTTGTAATAGCTGTGGCGGAATTCTGCCACCGCAGCAGTGTGTTGGCAGTCTTCTGCACGGCGGTACACGGGATTTAAAGCCAATGTTGTAATGAAGGCCTATGTCTGTTATACACTATCCTTTTTCTTAGAGGATAATCTGCTTTTTGAGGGAAAACATTCAGTGTAGGCCTAACCACAATCTGAAATTCTTTCTCCTTATGGCCTTGGATGAACCTAAAATGCAGACTGATAAATGCAAGTCAGTAGCCCTGGTTCTTCTACATCTGTCAGCTGCATTCGATATGGTCAACCACAGTATACTCCTTGAGGGGCTCAGGGCACGTGGAGTGGGTGGTACAGTTCTCAAGTGGTTTAAATCCTACCTTTCCAATCATTCCCAGACAGTGGCTCTTCCTCCATATAGCTGAGTTTTTAAGAATCTGGAGCACGGACTGCCCCATAGATCTGTGTTGAGTTGAGTCCTTTTTAACATCTATCTCAAACCTTTAGTGACCCTCATTAAATCTCAAAGGGTCAATGTGGTGAATTATGCTGATGACACCTAGCTTATTCTACCTTTTGAGAAGGACCAGGGGGTCTTGTCTCAGAGTTTTCACAACTGAATGAATGATGTTGCCTGTTGGCCTAATTTGAATACCCTTAAGTTCAAATGGAACAAAACGGAGCTTCTTTATTACTCTTCCAGCAAAGAACTGAATCCTATCCAGCTTAGTCTACGGCCTGGTGATACTATGTTAAATCCCTCGGTTGCTTTTCGCAATCTTGGAGTTGTGTTTGATAAAAGGCTGGCAATGGAAACAAAATGAATAGACTTGCAGCCACTTGTTTTGCCACACTACGCAGTCTGTGGAAGATCCTGCCTCTAATGCCTTCTTCTGAACAGTCACTAATTGTCTGTAGTGTTATCATGAGTTGGTTGGATTATTGTAATGCCCTATTACTGGGCACATCAGATTACCTTTTAAATAGATTACACAGAATTCAGATTGTGGCTGATAAACTGGCTCTTAAAAGACCTAAAAGATTGTCTGTTTCGCTGGCATTGAAAAATCTTCATTGGCTGCCGTTGAGGAAGCATATTATCTTTACATTTCTCTGTATTGTGTTCAGAGCACTCCAGTGTGGCAGCCCTGTGCCACTGCAAAACAAATTGAAAAGATATTCCCACGTGAGGTGCCTTCTAATAATCGTGTCTGTATTCCAATAAAAAGGAAATCTGGATACAGAGGCCAGGCTTTCTCTGTTGTAGCTGCTCAAATGTGGAACCAGCTTTCTGGCTCCATTAGATCCTTGATGAATCTCATGCATTTTAGGATAGCATCGAAAACCTGGTAGTTTCCATTTCAATGATGTCTCAATAGTACTGCAGGTTTGGAGACTCCTAGTGGCTGACCGCTTCTTTCCTCCTATTCTCTTTTAATTCTAGTCTGTGTCCTGCCCTTGTTTCCCCCTGTCATCTTCCCCCTGATGTTTCTGTGGGGCCCCCCAGTGCCAGGATACCAGAATTGTTCATAGCACGCTCTATAAATGTTTAAATAAATAAATAGCCTACAGCTGTGTCCATCATGGAGTGTTATATCTACTACTCGTCAACCTCTGTCTTCGGATTGCCAATGTCCTGATTTCAGGGGCAGGCTGCTGCTATTTTAGGATGTGAACCCATGTATTTTTAAATGTTAAGGGTGTCACCAAAATGCAACATGATGGCTCATCCCCAAAATGTTTTCCTTCTTCATCTGATGTTTTTTAACTGTTTATGTGGGCTTTAGGACTCTGGGCACTTTACCACTGCTGACCAGTGATAATGTGCAAGTGCTCCCTGTATAACTTATATTGGTTAGTATGTCCCTAGTAGAGTTTTCTATGTGTGCCTAGGGCCTGTAAATGAAATTCTACCAGTGGACCTGTACCACTGATTGTGCCACCCACATAAGTAGCCTTGTAAACATTTCTCAGGCCTGCCACCGCAGTGTCTGTCTGTGCAATTTTAAATTGCCATTATCGCCAGGCAAGTGCACCCACTGGCCAAGCCCAAAACCTATCTTTTATTACATGTAAGTCACCCCTAAAGTAAGCCCCAGGCAGCCCCATGGGAAGGGTGCAGTGTATTTAAAAGGTATAACGTGTACTGGTGGGTTTTATGTGTCCTGATAGTGAAATACTGCTAAGTCCGGTTTTCACTATTGCAAGGCCTATCCCTCCCATAGGATAGCATGGAGATTATCTTAAAATATCTTTAAAGTGAATTTCCCATTGGGAGCAGATAGAGATTTAAATTTGGGTTCTCTGAACTCACAATTTAAAAATCCATCTTTTGGTGAAGTTGGTTTTTGAATTGTATGTTTGGTAATGCCACTTTTGGAAAGGCATTTTCTTGCTTAACCTTTCGGTGCCTCTATCTGTATGCTGAATACTCATCTGGGTCATGATGACAGTTGGGTTGTTTATAAATTCACTCTAGACAGTTACCCAAAGGAAGCTAAGTTGTGTGCCCTGCATTTCCTGATGGGTCTTCCTCCGCTAGAGTGGTGGGAGGAGCTGACAATTACACTTGAATAGGGCTGTGTCACGATCTGCACGTCTCTTAAGACCGTTGCCTGAAGAACTTGAAGGAACACCCGATCTTCTACTGGTTCTGGACTGGCCAAGATAGGGGAAACCCTTTGTAGTAGCTACAGTGCTGCTGACTGGAAAAGACACCAAGACAGACCATACCCTCCCGAAGGAGTCCCAGCGGAAAAAAAACCAAAATTGGGAAAAAACCTCTATCACAGGAACTCCTGAAAAAGAGGAAAAAAGAAACAATGAAAAAGGAAAAACTGAATAACTCTTGCAGGAAAAAACAGGAATGCGGAAAACACACAAAAAAACAGGAGTGAGGATGACCATCAAGAGGAAGTGTTTACAACGCAAGGAAGAGAGGAACTGAAGTGCTCACATACCAGAAAACAGGAAGTGACACAACAGGAAGAAAGTGCGACACCATCTTGGATTGGGAAGACCATATAGAAAAGAATACGAAAAAAGACCAAGTAGAAAAGGAAAATAAAAGGCATGCTGGTAAGAAGAATACCAAGGAGGAAGACAACATGGACACCAAGAAAAAAGAAGAAACGAAGATGGCAATAAAAGAAGAAAAAGGAGGAAAAAAAGGTAAAAAACCCAAGGAGGTAAGAATATGTGAATTCAGCGAGAGCGGCAGGGGCTGTGGTGCGACCCAGAACACGAAATGTGCCTCCTGAGTCACACTGCGAAAACAGGTAGGCAAAATAACGGGCCACGGCGGTGCCGGAGTCCCGAAACCCGGCCCGACCACAGCATGAGAAAGAGTGCACGGCAACACAGGCTGTGTCTGCCCTCAAACAAAGCAGTCTCTAACCCACTGGATTGTGTCTGGGGTCAGGGCAGAGAAAGGAGGGGCCTTGTGCACTACAAAGACTTCTGTTTGAAGTTTGCCTACTTCAAAGACAGAAATGGGTATAAGTACTGGACCACTGACCCCACAGAGTTAGAAACCTTTTGGACTGAAGACAGTCTGCCAGGAAGAAGAGCTCGATGCTGTGGGATTGGCTGCTATGATGTCTGTTGCTTTGCTGTGCTGGCTTGCTGCTTGCTGCCTCTGTTGTGGGAGTTAAATTACCAGACTTTTCTGTCTACATCCTGCTTCCAAAGGTTCTCCAAGAGCTTGGACTGAGCTTACACCAGGTTACGCAATCTCAGGGATTTCACAGACTTCACCTGACAGCACCTGGTCTCTATTGCTGAGAGTCCTGACCTGCCACGTTGTGCCAAATCCTGTCCCTGAGCCCTTGTGTGTGCGTTCTGGAGCAACCAAGAAGAAACTAAGCACATCGACTCCAGAGTGACTTTGGAACTGTGCTGCTGTCTGGCTCCTTGGTGCTGCCTGCACCTGAGCCATGGTTCCCGTTGAGTGCAACAACCTTGACTGATGGTGCAGGCCAGATGGCACCACAGCACTTTAGAAGTCCTGCTACAGCGTGCTGTGTCACCGACATCCATTGAGCTTGACTCTGACTCCCTGAACCTGTGGTGTGATTGCAACACCGCAGCCTCACGTCTTAACCTGCTGGATCGATCGACTCCGCCTTGTCATAAGGAACCGCCAGCTCCCCTGCAACCATAAGGAACTGACACCTCACCTCCCCTGCCCAGCAGTAAGGAATTGATGCCTCACCTCCTCTGTACAAGTAAGGTACCAACTTAGCACCAGCTCCAGTGACACCTCACCTCTCTGACTCAGTGCAATGTCATTGTTTCCTCATTGTCTTCCATGGTACTGTACCTGGGGTCCATGAGACTTTGGGACCTGCCCGCACTCCATCGTGAGTGGTGTCACACTGTTGGAGACGGCTAGAGACATTGTGATAGCCCCAGTTGGAGCTATTGTGTTTCTAAGCACTATACTAAGATTTATTATCTGAAAATTCATATCTTTGATTGTGCATGTTGGATTTTTGGCATTTGTGTCTTGCTTTACTGAGATAAAAAATTGCTATTTTTCTAAACTGGTGTGGCATACTTTTGTGTTGTTTTCACTTTGTTACTGTGTATGTGCGTGTGTATAAATACTTTACACATTGCCTCTGAGATAAGCCTGACTGCTTGAGCCAAGATACCAAGGAGGTGAGCAGGGGTTATCTTAGCTGTGTGACTCCCTTACCCTGATTAGAGTGAGGGTCCCTACTCAGACAGGGTTCAAACCATTGCCAACTAGAGACCCAGTTTCTAACACACATTGGGGGTCATTTTGACCTCGGCGGTCTTTTTTAAAGACCGCTGAGGGACCGCCGTGCGGAAGACCGCCTGTGTTGGCGGTTTGTCGCTCAGCCTATTATGACCGTTGGCAGCTCTCCGTCCTTTTACGGACGGAGAGCCACCAACAGCCATACTGGCGGGAGGCGGGGAAGTGGAGGTTGCTCCACCTCCACCACCATGCCAACAGAACACCGCCCAGCGAATCAGTTCCTGTGATTCGCCGTGGCGGTGTGGTATCGGCGGAGCTGCCCCCATGGCGCCCGTCCCCTCCCGGAGGATCGTCGGACCAGGTAAGTCGATCGTCTGTGAGGGTAGGGGGTAGGGGGGTGTTGTGTGGGTGCATGGGGGTGTGTGTCTGTGTATGTTGAGGTGGTGTGTGAGTGCGTGTATGCTTGCGGGGATGTTGTGTGTATGGAAATGAGTGCGTGTATGTCTGTGGGTATGTCTGTATGGATGTGTGCATGTATGTTTGAATGTGGGTGTGTGTGGATGTAAGCATGTATGTTGGCGTGTGTGCGTGTAAGTGTGTAGGTGGTGCCTGCATGCGTGTCGTGTGGGTATGGGTGATGTGCTGTTGGGGGTCGGTGGGAGGGGGGCCCTGCCACCTTTGGGGGGTGGCAGCGGTGGTGGGGGGGTAGGGGAGGGAGTCGGGGTGGAGGGTGGGGGAGACCCCTATCAGTGCCAGGGAAGGAATTCCGGAAGCAGTGTGTACTCCACCATGTCTTCCATTGGTGTGGACAGTGTCTGGATGGGTGGTCCTCCTCCGGTGCTCCTTGCCTCCTTTAGCCTGCTGTCTACCCTTTCTTTGCCACGGGAATGCAGGTTATACCACCTCTTGCGTATTTCCTCCACAGAGCGCTGTGCAACACCCACTGCACAGATTTTTGTCTGGATTTCCAACCAGAGTTTCCTTTTCTCACTTTCAGGGACCTTTAGTGAGTTTTTCCCAAAGAGTTTGTCATGGTTCCTGACAACCTCCTCAGTGAGCACCTCCAATTCCTGCTCACTGAATTTGAGCTTGGGCTTCCTGTCTCCCTTGTCCTTCACCTTCCCATCAGTGGCCATGTTGCAATTTGGTCCTGGCCAGATCACAAGGCTGTCTCCCTCGTGCTGGGCTGTGTCTCCCGGCCTGCTCCTGTGGGTGTGCCTCCTGGAAACAGCATGGGCTGACTCACTTCCTGGTTGTGATATCACCAGGCTGTTCCGGCTTGCCGTTTTCGCAATTTGCCATTTTCAGATACTGAATCGCAAATGATTTGCAATTCGGTATTTGCTAATCGCAAATTGCGTTTGCAAATTTTAAGAAATTGCTAATTCTGACTCGCAATTTTGATACATCACATTTTGCATTTCTAAAATAGCAATTTCTTAAAATTCACTATTTAAGAAATGCAAACCAGGAGCTTAATACATCTGGCCCCTAGTGGCATCCTTTACCACAAATCAATGCACAAAACACTTAATCATTCAGTTCAGCTATTAGAAATCCTCTTGTGCCTTTGATGTTTGTCAACCTTTATGTTTATCTCATGAATCATTGCTGTCACAAAAAATAGTTAAGCAACAATATGAACTCAATAAATTAACTTACCCCCTTGATGCTGCTGTTGGGCTCTAAACTGCTCATCAAGGTTCTGATAGCCACTACAAGTATGCAGGCAATTATGGGGTCAGGGTGCGATACGTGCACTTAACACCTTGGAAGGACTGTCTGAGCTGGAGTTCAGATGACTTGCAGGTCCAGCCTTGAAGTTCCTCCCACCTCTTTCGGCAGAGAATGCTACATCGTTTGTAGACCCATATGGTCCACACTTTCTTGGAGATTGCCTTTCAAATGGCCTACTGGTGATGGGTGTTGTCTTGTATGGATAAGAAAAAAGAAAGAAAAATATGTTTTATGAGGTTTAGTTTGTCTGTATTGCTCTGACACAGATTTGTAACATCGCACACAAGCATTTACAAAAAGTTAGTACAGATTATTTAAAACCATTTTACTCAACCTAGGAAATACTAAGTTGTAGTACCCTCAACACTTTCAATGTCATCATGTTACACATCCGTGCTACAAATGTCATCTAGGCCACGGAGCTCAAACATTTCCTGTAGTGGGAGATACTCTTGAGTAGTACAAATTATTGTGAGCTACTGAAGGCTAAACAACGTATACATTGTTAGCACATACCCCAACAAACAGCTACATTGGCTTATTGCCTAATGTTTTTAGAGCCAGATACTGTGGTTTGGACCACATGCAATGACTAAGGGCACTATGGAAGGGCTGCCATGCGTGTTAGTGAGAACATAGTTTTAGGTGATGTGTGAGCAATTGAGTGTAGGAATTGGACATACTTGTAAGGGTGATTGGGAGTCTGTGACATATGCACATGATCTCTCTTTCAACATTAGTGGTACTTTACATTTCAATCATTTCATCATATGGCAGTGGTTTTTACTTGTACATATAGTACAAACTCTTCTGGCCACTGGAAGTAAGGGGCATGCAATTTGTAAATTATGTAAATTTGTTCCCTGCCAAATGATTGAGGTGTCTACACTTCAATCACAACACTTCACTCAGGAACTAATAGAGACAAAGTAGCCTGGGTATTTAAAAAAAAAGTTAGCTAGAAAAATGTTTCCCATTCAAACATATATCTGTTCCTCTTGGTGTACAGGGACAGGACCTCCATGGTGAGGAGTTCCAACTCCTCCGCAGAGAAGTTAGGAGCCTTGTCACCTGCTTTACAAAGGATCCCGGCTCACAGAGAGCAGCACAAATGGAGGCGATCCCGCATGCTGCAGGAGGCAAGCAAGCTTGTTTCCTAACTCTGCACACATGTACACAATGTACACAATCTGCAATGGAGACATACACAACCACTGGCTTCTCTGCATTGCAATCACACAAGTTAGCCCCTGCAATATGTTGCTTAATATGGGTATTTTCTCGACAGGCTGGAAGAAGACGGTGGTGACCCCCTTACTGAAAAAACCTCTGCTAGGCCCAGGGATCATGACTAATTATAGGCCCATTTCCATCCTGCCATTTCCAGCCCAAATCTTGGAACACTATGGGGGTCATTACAACATTGGCGGTAAAAGCTGCTTACCGCCGTGCAGGAGACCGCCAACAGACCGCTGCGGAATTCCGCCACGGTCATTATGACCCACAGCTCGGAATCCGCCAAAATCCAGACTCCCACACAAGTCTGCCACACCAAAGGTCAATGATAAACAGGTGATAACAAACCTCCACCTTCACGCCAATAGGAATACACCCACACTATCACGACCCACAAATCCACGCGGTGGTCTTTCAACGGGTATTCCATTGGCAGTGCACACCGCCGCACTCAAAATACACACACACTTACAAAACACAGCCATATTGGACCTTTTGAAATACACACACCTGATACACATACACACACCACTCCCACGCACCCAATACAATATAAAACACACACCCCCATCACCCACAAACCCCTACGACCAAAATCCCGAAAGAAGGCCAGAGAGAGACACTACAATCTACAAACAAGCATCCACAGGAATACAACACCATCACCCACATAACATCCACGCAGCCCACACAACACATCACGAAATATCACCCCACATATCACAACACACTTTCTCCACACATCACCCACACCACCCCATGGCACGGCAAAGACACCCCAGGTTCTCTGAGGCGGAGCTCAGGGTCATGGTGGAGGAAATCATCCGGGTAGAGCCACAGCTATTCAGATCACAGGTGCAGCACACCTCCATTGCTAGGAAGATGGAGCTATGGCGCAGAATAGTGGACAGGGTCAACGCAGTGGGACAGCACCCAAGAAATAGAGATGACATCAGGAAGAGGTGGAACGACCTACGGGGGAAGGTGCGTTCCGTGGTATCCAGACACCACATCGTGGTACAGATTACTGGCGGCGGACACCCACCTCCTCCCCCACAACTAACAACATGGAAGGAGCAGGTCTTGGCAATTCTGCATCATGAGGGCCTCGAAGGGGTAGCTGGAGGAATGGACTCTGGTAAGTCAAATCTTTACTATTACTTTCCCCACCCTACCTGCATGCTAGCACATACTCCCACCCTCGCCCTCACCCCATCACTCCTACTCCTCACACATGTCCCACTATCACAAACCACACATGTCAACACCAAGCCCTGCATGCAACACCACAGCATGGACACCCATAACCAATGCATAGCCACGGCACATACCCATACACCCCCCTAAACCATCATTACACAAGGTCCCACGCAGGAATGCAAACACTGTGGTACACGGTCACCCACCCATTGCACACCATGGTACACACAGATGCAATAATCATGCTTTTACACCCCTGCCGGACACCTACCCAACGTCACCGCACAGGAGGGTCTGGACATGTCCACACCACCAACAGAAGAGGCCCACAGTGATGACAGCAGCTCTGTCCAATGGATCTAGATGACCAGCCCGGCCCATCTGGGACCTCAGGACAGTCGGTTCCCCTCACACAGTCACAGGTCACCACAGAGCTTCCCCCTCTGGAAACACCAGCACAGTACCCACCCATCGGGCCCATACCTCTGTCCCCAGGACACACCAAGCAACAGTGTGTCCACCACTACAGGGAACCCAGGCTAACCCACCACCCTTACCAACAACAGGGACCTGGGGGCAGTGGTAGTGGGCACACCATTCATGGGACAGAAGCCCAGGAACACAGGGGAACTGGGAGGGCTGCTGTGCGACAGGGGTAGAACAGGCCCAAGGAAACCCACTCTCTACGAGGCCCTCTCCAACATCATTGGAGCATACCATCATTCCCAGGAGACGATGGCAACGGTACTGGCCAAGTTTCAGGAGACCCAGCGGCTGCAGGAGGAACAGTATTTGGGCTTCAGGGAGGAACTCAGATCCATCAATTCCACCCTGGGCACCATCGTAGGGGTGCTGAAGGAAGTCTTTAACACCAGGAGGGACACTGTGGCACCACAAGGGGCCCCTGACACTAGCCTGGACGATGAACTGCCCACCACCTCCGCCGGCGCTAGTGGACAGGAGGCACCGCTACAGGACCACCACACCAGCACCCTACCCCCTGCAGATGGAGAACCACCCCAAAAACGGTCCCTGAGATCCAGGACAAAGACAGAGAATGATGCCAAGACCCCCGCAAAGAAATGAGATCACCTTGAATGTCATCCTTTTGTCCCACCTTGTCACCCTGTCCATCCTCAAACTGCCCCAGCTCCACTTCCTATGCCCCTTTGGACAATGCACCTGTGAAACAAATAGACTGGACTCTGCCATGGACATTCCTCCACCATCACCCCTCACCATTTTACAGCATTCTCCAATATTGAGCACCAAAATAAACACCCTTAAAGCACAAAACAATCTGGAGTCTGTCTGTGATTTCGAAATAGTGTATTAGCAATTACAGTGACAAAATGCTCTTTCAATTGTAATGTCAACATACCTATGTCACACAGCTCTAGTCCATGAGGAAACAAAGCAGATGTCACACAGTGGGACCCACATCTGTGAAATCGTGAGGGAAAGTTACAACTCAGTGACCATTCACTGGGTGAAAAGAAAGGACAGACAGTAGAGAGGTAGTAGTGTTAAAGTACATGTAGTAGGCAGGTTTGTCTTCTTACCTGTGTCTCACTGGAAGTATTGCAGGATAACCGAGTTCCTGTTGTCGATGTCCTCTTCTTCTGCTTCCTCGTCTTTACTGTCCACAGGCTCCACAGCTACCACAACACCTCCATCTGGACCATCCTCCTGCAGAAAAGGCACCTGTCATCGCAAAGCTAAGTTGTGAAGCATACAGCAGGCCACGATGATCTGGCATACCTTCTTTGGTGAGTAGAATAGGGAACCACCTGTCATATGGAAGCACCGGAACCTGGCCTTCAGGAGGCTGAAGGTCCTCTCTATAATCCTCCTAGTTCGCCCATGGGTCTCATTCTAGCGTTCCTCTGCCCTTGTCCTGGGATTCCTCACTGGGGTCAGTAGCCATGACAGGTTGGGGTACCCAGAGTCACTTGAAACTGTCGAGGGACAACTGTTAGACACACACTAACCTGTAGGGATATCCCCAGACCCAGACAACTATTCCCACTGATTTTGTTCCAGGTGCTCACCAAATAGCCACACACGGTGCCTCTGGAGTTGCCCCATCACATAAGGGATGCTGCTATTCTGCAGGATGTAAGCGTCATGCACTGAGCCAGGGAATTTGGCATTCACATTGGAGATGTACTGGTCTGCGAAACACACCATCTGCTTATTCATCGAATGATAACTCCTCCGGTTTCTGTACACCTGTTCACTCCTGCGGGGGGGGGCAAGGCCACATGTGTCCCATCAATAGCACCTATGATGTTGGGGACATGTCCCAGGGCATAGAAGTCACCTTTCACTGTAGGCATACCCTCCACCTGAAGGAAAACAATGTAGCTCCGCATGTGTTTTAGCAGGGCAGACAGCACTCTGGACAACACATTGGAAAACATAGGCTGGGACATCCCTGATGCTATGGCCACTGTAGTTTGAAAAGACCCACTTGCAAGGAAATGGAGTACTGACAGCACCTGCACTTGAGAGGGGATTCCTATGGGATGGCGGATAGCTGACATCAGGTCTGGCTCCAACTGGGCACACAGTTCCAGGATTGTGGCACGATCAAGCCTGTAGGTGATGATTACATGTCTTTTCTCCATTGTCGACAGGTCAACCAGCGGTCTGTACACCGGAGGATGCCGGCATCTCCTCACATGTCCCAGCGGACGGTGCCTATGAAGGACAACAGCGAGCACAGAGTCAACCAACTCAGGTACGTACACACAGCTTACACAGAACAGGATACATAATCAGAAATTAGCATGTATGAGTGTTGAGGCAAGGCCTAGGTATGTGTGACGCAGTTAAAAATAGAGCCGTGAAATGGCGGCTGCCTGACCTGTAAAGTGGGACAATGGGATATGAGGTAACTGCGCTGGCGTACACCGTTGCGGTAGGCGTTCGAAGACCATGGCGCAATTCTGCATTGGTTAACATTGGACCCTAGGGGTCCCAGGAGCCAATGACGATGTACACCGGCGGTGACGGTACGCACCGGCGCGGACCTGACCGCCATTTTCTATCTGTTCAATCACTCGATACCTGATCTTCGACAGGAGAGGACCTACACTGCAAGTGCTGCTGTGACCTCAGTCTGGAAGAGACAATGGCTCGTGCTTCTGGGGAAAGGGCCCCTTCCTTCACATCGGAGGAGTTGGATGGGGTCCTCCCCCAGTACACGCTACCCTACGGTCCTCCAGACAAACAGGTAAGTACACTGGGAGCATGCTGTATGGGCTATGCCTGTGTGGAGTGGGGTGGATGAAAGAATGGTGGTGGGAGAATGAGGCGTGCATGAAACGACTGTGAGTGTATGTGCCACATGGCAAGGGTAGGGATGCGGGCCAATGCCTCTGATGGTGCAGTTGGTAATAACTTCTCTTTTTTCCCTGTACAATTCCTGTAGCTCAGCGCCCACCAGAAGAAGGATATTTGGCGTGCCATCACCAAGGACGTCCGGACCCTGGGGGTCTATCACAGACGGAGCACCCACTGCCGTAAGAGATGGGAGGACATTCACCGCTGGAGCAAGAAGACGGTGGAGGCCGAGCTGGGGATGGCCTCCCAACATGGGAGGGGTGCCCATCGCACCATGACCCCCCTGATGTTCGGGATCCTGGCGGGGGCATACCTGGAGTTGGATGGGTGCTTGAGGGCATCACAGCAGCAACAAGGGGGTGAGTACACTCTCATTCTGCTGATTCAGCATGCAGTGGAGGTGTCTGGGGGGGAGGTGGACTGTGGGTTTCCCTAGGCCAGGGCAGGTGTGTTATTAGGTCCCTTTTTTCAGGCAGACCCTGTGGAACCCCACCCCACCTGTGTACAGTGCCAAATACACCTAGTCAGGCTCCTGTGACATCCATGTGCGCAGATGTCGGCCATAGCCTTGTAGGCCATGTCCCAGGGATTGCATAGTGGAGCACAAGTGCGCGGAGTAGTGCAGGGGGCTTCTGTGTCTGTCGTGTCCACCAACGGTAGCGGTAATGCATGCACTCAACATGTCTTTCTTCTGTCGTCATCCCCCCCTTTTTGTGGTCTCCCTGTTCTTGTGTGCATTAGCATCATCAGGCGGAGGAGCAGTGGAACCGGAGCAGGAGGGAGCTGCATCCCACATGGCCCTGGAGGGCGACACTACAGAGTCTGATTTCACCAGTGGGAAGGAGGGCGAGGGGAACTCCACGGCAGGGACAGGAGCTGACACCAGTGATACAGACTCGTCCTCTTATTGGAGCTCCCTTGTGGTGGCGGGCCCATCTGTGCCCCCCATTTAAGGTACAGCCGCCACCCCCCCCTTCCAGCACCGCCCTCCCAGCAGCCCCTCAGCCTTTGCCCCGTGCCCACTCACCCAGGAGGGTGGGCATCTCCTTCGCCCCAGGCACCTCAGGCTCTGCCCCAGTCACCCCAGCTGCCCTCAGTGAGGAGGCCATTGACCTCCTCAGGTCCCTCACTGTTGGGCAGTCTACCATCTTGAATACCATCCAGGGTGTAGAGAGGCAGTTGCAACAAACCAATGCATTCCTGGAGGGCAATCATTCTGGTCAGGCGGCCCTTCTGCAAGCTTTTCAGACTCTGGCCTCAGCACTGATGGCAGCCATTGTCCCTGTCTCTAGCCTTCCCCCTCCAACTTCCTCCACCCAGACCCACACCCCTGTACCTCAGCCTACCCCAAGCACACCATCAGACCAGCATGCACACACCCCAACAAACAAAGGAAGCTCAGGCAAACATAAGCACCACACATCCCACAGGCACTCACGCAAACATCACATACTTGCAGACATAGCAACATCCACTGCCTCCATTGTTTCCCCCTCCTCCTCATCTCCCTCCTCCCTCCCAGTCTTGTCTCCACTCACACCTGCATGCACTACATCTACAGCCACTACTTCCATCACCAGCGCACACACCACCACACCCCGCTCACGTGCAGTCACCACCCCCACTACCATTCACACATCCCCTGTGTCCTCTCTCAGTGTGTCTGTGACACCACCTCCCAAGGTACACAAACGCAGGCACACACCCACCCAACAGCCATCCACCTCACACCAGCCTCCAGCGCATGCACCTTCACCCAAAGTCACCAAACGTACACCTCCTATAACCACAACCTCTTCTTCCACTCCCAAACCCCCTCCAGCTACCCGTCCCAGTGTTCCCAAGAAACTTTTCCTGTCCACCCTTGACCTCTTTCCCTCACCTCCCCCACCCCGTCAGTCTCCTAGGGCCCGATTCTCCAGGTCCCAACCTAGCACCTCAGCCACGACATTGGCAGGATCAGTGGTGCCAGTAGTCACCGGATTCTGGAGTGCACCAGGCAGCAGGGCAGCCAGTGTGGCAAGGAGCCACAGCACGGACAGTCCCCCACCTGTCAAGCATCAAAAGTTGGCCACTGCCCAGCGGGAGAGGGGGAAGACACCAGCCACCAAAGCCGCTCCCAGTGGTACAGGTGGGAGTGTGGAGTCGGCTGCAACACCTTCTAAGGTGGGGAAGGGGCACAAGAAACCCGGCAAGACTGGGAAGATCGGCACGGCGGAGAAGACCGCCATCAGCCCCGCTGCCCAGGAGAAGACCTCCATCAGCCCCGCTGCCCAGGAGAAGACTGCCATCAGCCCCGCTACCCAGGAGAAGACTGCCATCAGCCCCGCTGCCCAGGAGAAGACCGCCATCAGCCCTGCTGGCCAGGAGGCGACCGCCATCAGCCCCGCTGGCCAGGAGGTGACCGCCATCAGACCCTCTGCCCAGGAGGCGACCGCCATCAGCCCGCTGCCCAAGAGAAGACCGCCATCAGCAACGCCAGCAGCAGCCCCGCTGGCCCAGACAGGACCGCCAGCACCAGCACCGCTGGCCAGGAGGCGACCACCAGCAGCAGCCCCACAGGCCCAGACAGGACCGCCAGCAGCTGAGTCGCTGCCAAGGACACCGCCACCACAAGCACTGCTGCAAAGGACACCGCCACCACAAACACCGCTGCCAAGGACACTGTTGCCACAAGCACCGCTGCAAAGGACACCGCCGCCACGAGCACCGCTGGCCCATTAGCACCAAGAGCACTGACGCTACTGAGTCTGCCACGAGCAGGATGAAGCACTCTGGGCACCAAGCCCCCTCCAGAACCAGTGGAGATTTACATCCACTACCTCTGTCCTTGGCAGGATGAAGCACTCTGGGCACAAAGCCCCCTCCAGAACCAGTGGAGAAAGGCATCCACTACCTATGTCCTTGGCAGGATGAAGCACTCTGGGCACAAAGCCCCTTCCAGAACCAGTGGAGAAAGGCATCCACTACCTCAGTCCTTGGCAGGATGAAGCACTCTGGGTACAAAGCCCCCTCCAGAACCAGTGGAGATTTACATCCACTACCTCACTCCTTGGCAAGATGAAGCACTCTGGGCACAAACCCCCCTCCAGAACCAGTGGAGATTTACATCCACTACCTCTACTTCTCTTCCTTGCGTTGTAAACACTTCCACTTGGTGGTAATCCTCACTCCTGTTTTTTCTGTGTTTTCCGCATTCCTGTTTTTTCCTGAAAGAGCTTTTTCAAATTTTCCTTTTTCATTGTTTCTTTTTTCCTCTTTTTCAGGAGTTGCTGTGATTGAGGTTTTTTCCCAACTTTTGGGGTATTTCCTCTGGGACTCCTTCTGGAGGGTACGGTCTGTCTTGGAGTCTTTTCCAATCAGCACTTTGGCTACTAGAAAGGGTCGCCCCTATCTTGGTCAGTCCTGAACCAGTAGAAGATCGGGTGTTCCTTCAAGTTCCTCAGCCAACGGTGGTAAGAGACATGCAGATCATGACACAGCCCGCATTCAAGTGTAATTGTCAGCTCCTCCCACCACTCTAGTGGAGAAAGACCCATCAGGAAATGCAGGGCACACAACTTAGCTTCCTTTGGGTGACTGTCTAGAACAAATTTACAAACAACCCAACTGCCATCACGACCCAGATGTGTATTCATCAGACAGACAGAGGCACGGAAATTGTGAGTTCAGACTTTGTGCCCAGAGTGCTTCATCCTGCCAAGGACTGAGGTAGTGGATGTAAATCTCCACTGGGTCTGGAGGGGGCTTTGTGCCCAGAGTGCTTCATCCTGCCTTGGACTGAGGTAGTGGATGTAAATCTCCATGGGTTCTGGAGGAGGCTTTGTGCCCAGAGTGCTTCATCCTGCCAAGGACTGAGGTAGTGCTTGTAAATCTGTACTCGTTCTGGAGGGGGCGTTGTGCCCAGAGTGCTTCATCCAGCCAAGGACTGAGGTAGTGGATGCCTTTCTCAACTGGTTCTGGAGGGGGCTTTATGCCCAGAGTGCTTCATCCTGTCTTACATACCAGAAAACAGGAAATGACACAACAGGAAGAAAGTGCGACACCATCTTGGATTGGGAAAGACCATATAGAAATGAATAGGAAAAAAGACCAAGTAGAAAAGGAAAAGGAAAAAGGCATGCTGGTAAGAAGAATACCAAGGAGAAAGACAACATGGACACCAAGAAAAAAGAAGAAACGAAAATGGAGAAAAAAGAAGAAAAAGGAGTTAAAAAAAAGGTTAAAAAAACCCAAGGCGATAAGAATATGTGAATTCAAAGAGGGTGGCAGGGGTTGTGGTGTGACCCAGAGCATGAATTGTGCCTCCTGGGTCGCACAGCGAAAACAGATAGGCAAAACAATGGGCCGCGGCGCTTCCGGCGTCACGAAACCCGGCCCGCCAGCCCTACCGCAGCATGAGAAAGAGTCGCCGCTGTAGTGCGCGGCGACACAGGCTATGCCAGTCCTCAAACAAAGCAGTCTCGAACCCACTGGATTGTGTCCATGAGACACTGGGACCAGCCCGCAATCCTTTGTGAGTGGTGCTGGACTGTTGGAGACAGCTCAAGACATTCTGATAGACCCAGTCGAAGCTATTGTGTTTCTTAGCACTATACTAAGATTTATTATTTGAAAATTCATATCTTTGCTTGTGCATGTTGGTTTTTTGTCATTTGCGTCTTGCTTTACTGAGATAAAAAATGACTATTTTTCTAAATTGGTGTGGCATACTTTTGTGGTGTTTTCACTTTGTTACTGTGTGTGTGAGTGTGTATAAATACTTTGCACATTGCCTCTGAGATAAGCCTGACTGCTGGAGCCAAGATACCAAGGAGGTGAGCAGGGGTTATCTTAGCTGTGTGACTCCCTTACCCTGATTAGAGTGAGGGTCCCTACTCGGACAGGGTTCAAACCACTGTCTACTAGTGACCCAGTGTCTAACACAGATTATGATGTAATGCATTACTATGTTTAAAATCAATAGTGACGCAGTATATTTTATACCTTCATTGACAGAATTTTAGAAAAAAAATGATGTGTAAATAATAAATTTCAAATGTATTATTTACTGATAATTTTTACAAAATATCAGACTTGCAAAAAAGTGGTATTCCAAGGTGCAAATCAATGAAGAATTATGTCACAAAATCATATGTCATTTTACAAAGGCAAGAGATGTGGGCTGATTATCAAAGTATTGTTTGACCTTTTTAAGTGATAATTTATTTTCTTAAATGCAGACATATGAACCCAGGGAGAGGTAGAAGATGACAGCCTCAAGTGTTCACACCTTTTCCAGACCTTGCCACAATGGAAGAAATTAACATTATAAAAATCAGATTGAGTAGGCAAACTATGCTGGATTTGTAAAATCAGGTGGAGCCAGATCTTCTGCCTCACAATAGGAATCCCACACCAACAACACCAATGCTGAAAAGCATGTCAGTACTCCATTTTGTGGCCACATGGTCCTTCAAATACACTGTGGCAGTATCTGGAGGCATGTCACAACAAACTTTCAGTGGTGTACTGCAGGAAGTCCTTTCTTCAATGATGAGACACATAAACAGCTTCATCCAGTTTTCATGACAAGAGGCTTTTCCAAATGTGAAGGGAGATTTTTATGCTTTGGGTGGAATAGCACATGTGGTTGGAGCAGATGATGGCACAAATATTGCCTTGGTGACACCACACACCAGGGAAAAGGTCTAGCCTAATCAGAAGTATTTCCATTCTATCAATGCACAAGTTGCCTGCTAACCGGATTCAAACAACTCAAGCATGTGTACCCATTTCTCAGGATCAACACAATTCCTTTGTACTACAGAACATCAGCATACCCCAGCAAATGTCACAACTTGAACCTGAAAGGGCTTGGCTTGTTGGTAAGTACAATATGACAGCATCATTTTTTCCTTAATTTCTAGTTTAATAATGTACAAAGAGATGAGAATCTAAGTTTTAATTTCATATAGGATACTCAGCTTATCCTAACTGACATGGTTGTTAGCACCGCTGAGGAATTCAACAACATAGGGGAAGTCCACTTCAATGAGGTCCATAGAAGAACATGGAGGCTCCTGAAGGCCAGATTCTGCTGTCTGGATAAGACTGGTGGAGCCCTCCTCTGCTCACCTGATAAGGTGTTACAAATCTCTATGGTCTACTGCATGTTGCACAATATCGCCCTGGAACAGAACATCCCACACATCGCAAAGGATGGAAACCATGAAGAGCCACCAGATGAAGGGCAAATGAAGATGACAGTGGTGAAGAGGAAGGAATTGACGTACGTCAATATATCATTGAGCACTTCTTCCTAGGAGTGTAAGTATATCTTTCCATATTGTTACATTCACAATCAGAACATTTTGAAATGTGATGAGCATATCGGTCTGTGCTGAACTTTTTTAAGGAATTAGCAGGTTTGGAAAATTCCTGGACAAAGATGTCTAGTGATCCAAGGCATAACTTGGGCGGTGCCGTGGGTGTTCCTATGCAGCTCCTATAGGTTTTGATGCAATCCCAGATTTATAAGAATTTGTAAGTACACATAGAAAGAGTAAAATGCCTCCCAGGATTGTTTGGAGGACAAAATCAATCCTACCAACAATGTTGAAACCCTTGCACCATAGTGAAAGGGTGTCTGCATTGGCGCTAGGTAGCAATTTGTGCACAAGCGCAGGGAGAGAGACCAGAAATGCACTGGGGCATATTTATACTCTCTTTGCGCCGAATGTGCGTAAAAAATGTTGACGCACAATCGGCGCAAATCCTGCCCCATATTTATACTTTGACGTCCGACCCCGTGGGCGTCAAAGTTCCACCATGTGTGTCATTTTTTGGAAGGGGGAACCAGCCTTGCGTTAATTATATGCAAGGTAGGCGTTCCCTTCCGAAAAATGACTTTAAGGCCTGTGCGCCTTATTTATACTGTGACGTCATTTTGACGCACAGGAGGGGGCAGGCCTTAAAAAACGGCACCCAGCCTGATGGGCGCCGTTTTTTAACGCCTGGGTCAGGGCAGGCGTTAAGGGACCTGTGGGCTCAGAAGGAGCCCAGAGGTGCCCTCCCCTGCCCCCAGGGACACCCCCTGCCACCCTTGCCCACCCCAGGAGGACACCCAAGTATGGAGGGACCCATCACAGGGAAGTTAAGGTAAGTTCAGGTAAGTTTTTTTTTCCGTATTTTTTTTGTGGCATAGGGGGGCCTGATTTGTGCCCCCCTACATGCCACTATGCCCAATGACCATGCCCAGGGGACATAAGTCCCCTGGGCATGGACATTGGGCAAGGGGGCATGACTCCTGTCTTTGCTAAGACAGGAGTCATTTCAATGGAGGTTGGGCGTCAAAAAAAATGGCGCAAATCGGGTTGAGGCCTGAATTTTGCCTCAGACCTGACTTGCCCCATTTTTTGACACCCAAGCTCCATTTTCCCCTACGCCGGCGCAGCCTGGTGTGAGTCATTTTTTTTACGCACACCAGTCCGCTGCGCTGGCTAACGTCATTCCATAAATAAGGCGCCCGCATGGCACTTTGGAATGGCGTTAGCCGGCTGTAAAATTTTTGACACACAACTGCGTTGGCGCAGTTGTGCGTCAAAAAGTATAATATGGGCCACTGTATCTTGTAAATGTGGTGCATTTCTGCTGTGAAAGGGCAGTGCAGCAATTTTACTTGCTGTGCTGTCCTGCACCAAGAGGATTATGAATACACCTTTTGGTGTCAATGTTGGGGGATTCCTCTTGTGAGTCAGGATGTCTGGCTCCAGCTGATGATATGAATCAAGATTAGTTTGCCCATTGAAACCTTTTCTGTTGTATCAACTTTCTTTCTTCATGGTATCAAGGCCTGGAACTGTACTTGTAAATTTGGCACAGACGATTTAGTTCATGCCAAAATTGTACTTTATTTTCATTTAGTTTGACCAAAAACTCTTTATTGGAAATGGATGTAATTGAGAAATCAAAATTTCTGATGATACTAATTATGCCACATGTTTGGAAATGGGAGAAACATTACCTAAGTGTAGTAATTTGTTTCACACTATCTTTTTGATTTCTGATTTTTTCAGTAAATGATAGAAGTAAAAATAATTTTAAAAAAGTATCCCACAAGAAAAACAACACCAGTCTTTATACAATAACACATCAACTCAAACAGGATGAAAACAATTTACATATGTGAACCAAAAACAAAATAGTCAGTCAAGGTGAACGAAACTATTTTTTGTAGAAGCAAAATTGGTTGAAGTCCAATGTACAGAATACAGCCGTCCTCAAAAAGGTAAATGTCTCCTGAAATAGTCTGCTGAGATAATTGTAGTCACATACAGGAGGAAATTAGATTCTGTGTCTCTTGGTGGTGGTGGTGGTGGTGGAGGTCTTGCTATCCTCTCCCATTGGTCAAACTGAACATCTCCTTCTAGCAGGATGGGGGTGGAGGGATCCACAGTTACATGGACTCAGGTGTGTTTGAATGTGGCAGGGCCTTCCTTTCTGTGGCTGAGGCAGGTGTAGTGGGTCCAGATATTGTACAGCCACAGAAAGGGTAGATGGTGCTGGGAAAGTCCTGCGCATGTAGTGGTAAATGTCAAACAGTACCCCAGTCAGGGAGCTCATATTGTGGTTCTGTGCTTCATGTCCCAGAGCTCTGTGAGGACCTGGCCAATCATGTCTTGGGACTGATGTAGGGCTCTCAAGACTTGGTAAATTGTGGTCTGGGTGACAGTGTACCCAGTGGCCTCTCTTTAATGGCCTACAGATTCCCTCCCAAGACCACTAACAACCTGTGCCCTTGAGCCAGTGTGCCCCATCCCACTGGTTCTTGGATGAACTGGAGGTGGTGGTAGATGTGGTCGTGTCTCAACAGCAGCCAGGATGGGGGACGGTCACAATATTGGTATGGTATTACTTTAGACACAGGAAGTAGAGGTATCCTTGAGCGAGGTGTTGTAACAGCTGGGGTTGGAGGTGTTGGTGTGAGCTGAGTGAGTCTAACTGGAGCTGTCTGCCCAGACAGACAAGATGTACCAGGCAGCTCACCATCATCCAGACTTGCAGGAGTGGAGGCCTCCTTGTAGGCATGATTCTGGTCTGGAGTGGAAGTATCCTCTATGGCAGATCGTTGGCCAAATACTCTGGGTGTAGGTCATAAGATGAATTGTAAGAAAATCATATTGTCGGATTATAAATGAAATGGCTTTTGAGCTACCTATGAAGCAAGCTGAAAGGAAATATTTTTTATAAATAATGGTATGATTTGACCTTGCAGAGTTTGTGGCAATTTACAAATACATTAAAAAACTACAATCACTCAAACTGGAAAAAAAATGAAATCTAAGGAAATGTCCTGGAAAGTAATACTTACTTAGGAAGGGTACATGTGATATACCACACAGTGAACCAAACTCAGTAGAGAGAATTGTGAAGGAAATCATTCCAAGGCCTAGGATACAAACAATCAGACAATCATGCAAGTTGGTAGGATTTCTGGCATTAGTCATCGTATTATCCTTGCAAGGTACATTTAATACCATTACAAAGTATGTTCTGCATGCACAATGACTTGGAAATCATACCATTTTCATTCATTGCATCAAATGAGGTTTGTCTAGTGTGTGAGACTTTAAAATATGTGCATTTATGTTAGAAAACAGAGAATGAGAAACACCACAGTGCAAACATGTTTTCCAGATACAGAGGCAAGGCATCATGGTAGTTGTAGTAATTTCACATTAAAATCACCAACACTTTAAAAATTCTATCTGTACATTCCTAGTGAAATATATACTGTGTAGATATGCACCCATAATTAAAAGAATACCATTTGTGAAATATGTTGATAGCTGAAGAAACACTTACAATCACCATACCTTCATGGTCTGATAGATGGAGTTTGAAACCTGTTATCTTAAATAAAACAAAGTACATTCAAACAAGCAAACAGGCAAATTAAAAAAACGATAAACTAAGAACAACACACATATTGACCACAGATTAGTGAACTGAGTACAATACTGCTACTATTTTGATGATGATATTAGATTTATGATTTTTAAATGTGTATTTATATGTTTTACAAAGGTGAAAAACACATTGCCAATAGCTAACAAAAGAGCTAACACTAAATTTCTGGTTCTTGAGTCATTAAGAGGTGTAACTTACCACCCTCCACTCCACCAGGGATTCCAGTCAAGCCTTCAGGATGTAGAATCTGCAAGACCTCCTCCAAGAGATAAAGTTGCAATGGGCTAGGAGAACCACCACCAGTCCTTGGGCCTTCAGGTGATGCTTGGAGACCAGGAAATGCAGTCTCCCTCACAGGTCTTTTCACCTCCTCAGCCATTTTGGATGTCACGCTGTGACAATTCTGTGGTACTTGTGAAAAGTAATCAGCAGGTTTCTGATCTTTACCAGCTTGTGAACAATTGCATAGCAGTACTCTTGCAGTCGCATCCCTTACCTCTCAATGCAAAGGGGCATCTTGGATTTTAGGTTTAAAAAAATAGTGAGCAGCGCGTAGTGGTTAGTAATGATAGTGAAACATTTTTCTTATAGTAATACATGAAAATGTTCGCAGGCCCACACTATAGCCAGACTCTCCTTACCCGGCGAAGAATAGGCATGTTCTGTGTCAGATTAGCTTTGACTAGCATAGGACACAATGTGTCTCTGAGCATTTGGATAACCATTATGTTGAGCAGGATTGCCACCAGCCTCACCAACCTTACTTCTACTGCGATCTCAGTATGTAATTTGGGGTAAAAATAGGCCATATCGGTTGCATTCTCAATCACAAGTTTTATTCTTTTGAAGTCTCAGCATACCACTGGAAGGGACATTTTGTTTTTGTCAAGTATCTTAATTGGGCGCTCACTGTCGCAAAGTCACAAATGTACCTTGAGCAATAGCTGGCCATGCCTAGAAAGGGCCACATCATGGTGACATCTTGTGGGGGGCAAGTAGCTGACGGAGCTTGCACTTTATCCGGGTCAGGAGTCTTTCCCCCATAAGAGGATATGGTCTTGTGAAACACTTTGCTGCATTCAGAGGGAGACATGCATCAGCAAGTAATTGGCATGCACCTTTTGCATTGCCCCTAACACCAATTTGTCATCACTGTCATAAAAAACATGCATGATATTGGACATGTAAAATCCTTTATTATTTCTGCAGCAGGCGACACTCCAAAACTCAAACCACCTTAAGCTGAAGGTATCCCTTGTTCAGGTCAAGACAGGAGAAGGCTTTGGCACCATTCAGTTGTGTGATCAAGCCCACTATGTGTGGATCAGGATGTCTTGCTTTGTTAGCCTGGCACATTTCAAACCCGATGCACACTGCACCTCCTTAGTCCTTTTTTTGGCACCACCACTATAGGTGAAACTAATGGTTTAGGCACAATGCCGTGTTCAATTATGTCATTTCTAGTTCTTTCTCAATGGCTTCTTTTAAGTGAAAAGTGATTTGGCAGTGCCACTAGGTAACAGGGTGAATGTCCACATTAATATGAAGTTGAACCTTCATTGTCTTGAATCTTCCTGGGCAATTAAACAGCGAAGGAAACTGACTCACAAGTGTGAATATTTTAATTGAGAGATGTCAGTCCCATGTCAGCAGCAGTGGCACAACTGAACAGGGATGCACTGGACAAACTTCCCTGAAGACTGTGAATTGGTGCTTGCACTGATATTGCTTTATGTTGCATTTTCACTGTGAATGACACTTTACTCTGCAACGGTTAGAAAGAAGCCCTTCATAATTTATGGGATGAGGCGTGGCACAGGAACTAGGCTATTGAACTTCTCAACTAGCAGGATGTCAATCTTCGAACCTGTCTATGATATAGGTTATGGGGCAACCGTTGACTTTTATTGTAATCGTGGAACGGTGTGCAAATAAATGTGGTTGTTTAGTTTGATATTTTGCTTTAGTCTTTTGTTCTTAATTGCAAGCAGCCGACCCGACATACGCTCATCATTCCTTGGTCGATACCATCATTGCACATCCATTTTCTTTGCTGGTGCTTGATAATGGCATTGAAGATCCTTTGTAAAATGAGCCTGACAGTGAACAAATTTGTCTGGTTTCTACTTGTCGTAAATGATGTTGATTTTTGGCCTTGTGGGCATGGCAAGAATGCTTCTGGAACCTCGCGGCATCCAGTTTCTATTCTCACTGTGATGTATTTGGTTTCTCTTTTACTTTGCAAACCATTATGAAGTGGTTTCCCTTCCTACAACACTTGCACATATGTCCCATTTTGTTAGACCTTTGTGGGGAAATTAAAACCTACATTGGAAACACAACTTTTTCTTCTTAGAAGGCGTCGACTTGGGAGCATTTACCGCACACCTGTGCTTGTTTTTCATAACCAAAGCTGACTCACTTTTTCCAGTTCTGGCTTCCATATCAGCAGCCTGTCGATTCACTCTTTCATCGGCTCTTGTAGCCATTAGTATGTTCCTTAAACTGAGGGGTTTATTTCCGAGCCCTTTGACCCACTGTTGCGCAACTGTTTGTGCTGCAACAATGATACAAACCTTGAACTCACATCCATGAGGCGACACAAAGCCACTTTGCATGCATTTGGCATCATAGACAAGGAGTAAGGCAAGCGAGCGCAAATCGCTGCATTGTCTTGCTCTGCATAAGGGATGCATCCCATGGGCATTGCAGTGGGTGTTCCCACACAACACCCATGGATTCGCCAAAACGTTATGCCTTCCTAGGGGAGATGTAACATGGAGAAATATCTTTAACATTCTGCAGCACACATAAGAAGAGGGAAAAGCCTCTCAGGATTGTATTTTGTGCAGGAAGGTGCCCCTTCCTGCACAATATCAATCCTACCTACAACGCAGATACCCTTGTACCATGGTGCAAGGGTGCCTGCATTGGCGCAAGGATGCCAAATTGGTGCCAGCACAGTGGGAAAGGACTAAAATGCTTCATATGGCATAGATCTGGTGCATTCCTGCCCTTTCCTTTTGAAGCAGGGTGGCACAGCTAGATGAACTGCTGTGCTGCCCTGTGCCAAAAGCCCATAAATATGGGCCTGAAATTCTCTCTCAACATGCGTCTTCTGGAAGAGTCTGAAAGACAGCCATCAATGACTTTTAGACGTACGGCTTCTTCATAGTTGAATTTACTAAACTTACAGTGCTTGAAAAGCACATCAAGTCTTTCAACAAACAACTATTGTTTCACCAGCTTGCTGTCATGCTTGATCATAAATGTACCTTTCATAGTCACTATTTAGCATCAGATTGAACTTGGTTCCCAATGTACGATATTGCATCAGTCTGTGACATGTTCTTCAGCACTTCTTTTACTCCATTACCAGCAAGGTTCTTTAACTACTTAATGATTTTCATATTATTATCTGCTTCTTGTAGTGCATCTATGAAGTCATTGAACGTCTTGATCCATGCTTTCCACCTGGCACCAATCTTTTGCTTTTTAGCGGTGTCAAACGGAGGTGGTGGTTTCAGAAACACAGCCGCATTGTACTTCAAGCTCTTTTCTGCTGCCACTGAAAAATGTCACTATTCTGATGGCTTATGGTGCACTGGATGCCACTCACTGCTGTGCACACATTGGCCATTCAACTGGGCCTGGGTTGTCCCACCTGATTCAAGGTCGTTTGGCACTTCCTTTGCTCGTGCTGGTAAGTGCGCCTGTCTTTTTGTACCTGGGTATCATTGCATTTGCTTTGCATAGATGATAGCTCTGTGTTTTGGTGTGATGCAGCACTTCTTCTTTAAGCTTTACCAATGGAATCTGGTGGGTTTTTCGCGAGCCCTCCTCTGCAGGGCCTTCAACTACCATGAGGGGTGTATCTGGCTGGAGCTGGGCTTCAACTCCACACTCACCAACTTCAAACTGCTTCTTATTGATTTGTGGGTGCATGGCAGTGTGCTGTATAGTTGCAAACTCTCAGACTTGTTTCTTCCGGAACTTATCCTTTACTCACTGCCAGTTGTAGTGTCCTTTCCAGACCAGGAGCATACAATTGACCACGCCACACACAGAGCTCTATAACAGACATCTTTATTCCTCAGCATGCAATCACACACAGCACACTTATTATGTCAAAACCATCAATACCCAAATCTTAACACCTCCCAGCAAGTTACATAATTCCTCTGTTCAGTCCGCCTAGAACTGCAAAGGCTCTAGCACACATAGGGGGTCATTCCAACCCTGGCGGTCGGTGATAAAGCGGCGGCCAACCCGCCAACAGGCAGGCGGTCAAAAAAATGGGATTCTGACCCTGGCGGGAACCGCCAACACAGCCCGCCACTTTAACACTCCGACCACCACGGCGGGACAAACAAACAGCGCGGCGGTCACCGCCAACAGGCAGGCGGCAGACAATGTACCGCCCACCCTATCACAACTCACCAATCCGCCACCTTTTCCGGGGCGGGAACCCCGCCGATAAAAACACAGCGGAAACAGACTACGAACGGGAAAACGCTCACCTCTACACACTCCACGAGGAAGGAGGACAGCATGGAACCCGAATTAAACATCCTACCAGCTATTGTCTACCTGCTTATCTACCACGAGTACGAACGCCCGCGCAGACGACAACGGTGAGTACTGCACCTATGACACAGGGGAGGGGGGAGGAGGAAGGGTTACGGGCACACACATACGCGATACACCCACCCCCCCACACCAAATACCTACACACCAATGCCGAGCAACAAGTCAGAGTGACACCCCCCAAACCCCACGGAATAATGCAAAGACAAAATAAAATGATCATTAAAATTGAAGTATATTATAGCACAAATGAAGTAATGTGAAATATGAAATATGAAAGATACAAAATAAGGAATGAACATAATTAAAAATATATACATAGGCAATAAGTCCTGCCCATTCTGTCAAAGTTCCATAGTCCGTGGGCCAATGTGCACAAACACAGGGGCAAAGCCCACACAGGAGACCCAAATCCATTGGAGAGAACACTGCTGGGGCATCAGATGACAAAACTACAGGCACCTCAGGGGGAAGGGAAGGGGGGGCACCTCAGCCACATGAGTCCACGACGACAGATCCACGAGGGGCCTCCATGCTCACTGTACCATCCTGGGGAGTGCAAAGCCACAGTCTCACAAGTCTCTACAGTGGGTGGCTTGCCCACTGTGCCATCCTGGGGAGTGCAAAGCCACAGTCCATCAGATGGATTATTGACTCCACTGTTAATGGAGGAGGCACGGTGCCCAGAGTGCTTCGTGAAGCCCTGCTCGACACAGAACCGGCACTGTCAATGGGCCAGCGGTGCTTGAGACGGCGTTGCCCAGCGGAGCGGTGCTTGAGACGGCGGTGGCCAGCGGAGCAGTGCTTGAGATGAAGGGCCCAGCGGAGCGGTGCTTGACAGGAAGGGCCCAGCGGAGCGGTGCTTGACAGGAAGGGCCCAGCGGAGCGGTGCTTGAGATGAAGGGCCCAGCGGAGCGGTGCTTGAGATGAAGGGCCTAGCGGAGCGGTGCTTGACAGGAAGGGCCCAGCGGAGCGGTGCTTGACAGGAAGGGCCCAGCGGAGCGGTGCTTGACAGGAAGGGCCCAGCGGAGCGGTGCTTGAGATGAAGGGCCCAGCGGAGCAGTGCTTGACAGGAAGGGCCCTGTTCAGCGGTTCTTCTCACGGCGGGCCCCTGTTCAGCGGTTCTTCTCACGGCGGGCCCTTGTTCAGCGGTGCTTCTCACGGCGGGACCCTGTTCAGCGGTTCTTCTCACGGCGGGCCCCTGTTCAGCGGTTCTTCTCATGGCGGGCCCCTGTTCAGCGGTGCTTCTCACGGCGGGCCCCTGTTCAGCGGTTCTTCTCACGGCGGGCCCCTGTTCAGCAGTGCTTGTCCTGTGTTTCTAGGGAGCCAGACCTGGCCAAGACTTCCCGCTCACTCGGCATCCGACGTTGCGGTCGCGGGGCCCTCCTGTGATGGAGTCCTGGGCCCGTGGGTGTTGTCCGTCACAACCGGAATGGGGATGGTGGGGCCCTCCTGGGCAGCTCGCCTGCTGCCTGACTTCTCCGCCCTGCTGCCCTTGCCCTCCTTCGCTGAAGCTCTGTGGCCCTTGCCTCCCTTTGATGATGTGGCAGGTGACGGGGCAAGGCTACTGTCCTTGGTGGCAGCCATCTCAGGCTTGTCGCGCCGGCCCTTATTTTTTTTTGTCCTCTTCCCAGGGGGTGGGCTGGCTGTCCCCTTGCTGCTGGCCGATGTTCCTGCCCTAGGAGCTGGTGGCCTCCAATAGCCCTGCACTATGGTCACAGTAGATACAGGGCTGGTGGTGGCTGAGGTGCTGTTTGGACTCTTACCAGGTGGAGGGGGTGGGTCAGGTGAGGCAAAGAGGTCAATTTTGGAGAGGAAAAGTTTTTTAGGAGCAATGGGAAGAGTAGGTGCAGTGGGTATGGGAGTGGAGGAAGAGGATGT
This sequence comes from Pleurodeles waltl, assembly GCF_031143425.1. Lineage (NCBI taxonomy): Eukaryota > Metazoa > Chordata > Amphibia > Caudata > Salamandridae > Pleurodeles > Pleurodeles waltl. The sequence goes on along the minus strand of NC_090445.1, from coordinate 293,264,083 downwards.
GGTTGTAGGAGAGTCAAGTGTGCTGTCTTTGGGTGCAGGTGCTTGTGACAGAGGCTGTCGTGAGGTGGATGGCTGTTGGGTGGATGGCTGCCTGCGTTTGTGTGGTTTGGAAGAGGGGGTGACAGACACACTGGGAGAGGACACAGGGGACGTGTAAATGGCAGTGGGGGTGGTGACTGCACGTGTGCGGACTGTAATGGAGGGTGTGCTGGTGATGGAAGTACTGGATGATGGTGGTGTGCATGCAGGTGTGAGTGGAGACGTCACAGGGAGGGAGGAGGGAGATGAGGAGGTGGGGGACACAGAGGTGGTAGTGACTGTTGGCATGTCTGCATCTGGATGTTGCTTGTGTGAATGCTTGTGGGATCTGTGGTGCTTATGTCTGGATGAGCTGCCCTTGGGTGTTGAGGTGTGTGCAGGCTGGTCTGATGGTGTGGATGGGATAGGCAGAGGAACAGGAGACTGGGACTGGGTGGAGGGAGTCAGAAGAGGGAGGCTGGAGATAGGGACAATGGCTGCCGTCAGTGCTGAGGCCAGAGCGTTGAACGATCGCTGATGGGCAGCCTGACCCGAATGAATGCCCTCCAGGTATGCATTGCTCCGATGCACCTCCCTTTCTACACCCTGGATGGCATTCAAAAGGGTAGACTGCCCAACAATGAGCATCCTGAGGAGGTCAATGACCTCCTCACTGAGGGCAGCAGGGGTAACTGGGGCAGGGCCTGAGGTGCCTGGGGCGAAGGAGATGCCGCCTTCCTGGGTGAGCGGGCACGGAGCCAAGGCTGAGGGGCTGCTGGGAGGGCGGCGCTGGTGCGCTGGGTGGCGGCTGTACCTGTTGCGGCGGTGGGCACGGATGTTGCCGCCACCGCAAGGGAGCTCCCTTCCGAGGACGTGTCGGTGTCGCTGACGTCTCCACGGGTCCCCGTTGTGGAGCTCCCCTCGCCCTACGTCTCACTGGTGTACTCGGAGTCTGTTGCATGGCCCTCCGGGGCCATGTGAGATGCAGCTCCCTCGTGCGCTGATGCCACTTCTCCTCCGCCTGATGATGCTAATGCACACATGAACAGGAAGACAAAGAAAATGGGCGGGGGAGAAATGAAGACAGGTTGAGTGCATGCATTGGCAACACCGTTGGCGGAGAGGACAGACACAGAAGACCCCTGCACTAGGCCGCGCAATCGGGGTACACTACTCAGTTATTATGACTAGGCCTACAGGTCTATGGACGACAAATGCACACATGGGTGAGGCCGGACCATTGATAGCTGTACTTGGCACCCTACAGAGGTGGGGGGCGGGGGCACAGGGCCATGCCTAACGGAGGGGCCTAGCCTACAGAATGCGCCCTGGCCTAGAGATAGCCACAGCCCTCCTCCCCTACCCAGACACCTTCACTGCACGCAAAGATAGCAGATTGTGCTGATACTCACCGCCTTGTGTCTGCTGTGATGTCCTCACGCGCCCATCCAAATCGGGGTAGGCCACCGCCAGGATCCGGGACATCAGGGGGGTCAATTGGCGGCTGGCACCCCTCCTACGTTGGGAGGCCATCCCCAGCAGAGACTCGGTGGTCTTTCTGGTCCCGCGGCGGATGTCCTCCCACCTCTTTCGGCAGTGGGTGCCCCGTCTGTTGTGGACCCCCAGGGCCCGGACGTCCTTGGCGATGGTACGCCAAATGTCGATCTTCTGATGGACGCTGACCTATGTGACATGTACAGGGTGGTAAAGGAAATCCCATTACTTTTCTGCCTGGTCAATGTGAGTGGCCCCCCCCTCCCCAACCTTGCCATGTGGCACATGCTCTCATCTTTCGTGCGTTGCACTCCTCATTCGCTCACCTCCCCACCATCTTACATCCACCCCACTCAACACAGGCATAGCCCATTCAACGTGCACCCTGTGTACTAACCTGTTGGTCCGGAGGACCGTAGAGTAGCGCATACTGGGGGAGGACCCCATCAACAAGTTTCTCCAATTCTTCTGAAGTGAAGGCAGGGGCCCTTTCCCCAGTCGCAGCAGCCATTGTATCTCCCAGACCGAGGTCACAGCAGCACTTGCAGTATAGGTCCTCTCCTGTGGATGATCATGTCTCGAGTGATTAATCAGATAGAAAATGGCGGTCACGTACCGCGACCGCCGGCGCACATCGTCATAGCCTACTGAAACCCATAGGGTTCAATGTTAACCAATGCGGCTTAGCACCGCGGTCTTCGACCGCCTACCGCCACGGTGTGCCACGCCAGCGCATTGACCTCACATCCCACTGTCACACTTCACAGGTCAGGCAGCCGCCATTTCAAGGGCCCACACGGCTTAATTTCTACTGCGTCACACAGGCCTAGGCCTTGCATTGCCACTCATACAAGCCTTTCAATGCATAGCGAATCGTGTACTGTGCAAGCTGTGTGAACGAACCTGTGGGTTGCTTGACTGTGTGCTCCATGTTGTCCTTCCTAGGCACCGTCCGCTGGGACTTGCGAGGAGAAGGAGGAATCCTCCTGTGTACCGACCGCTGGTGGACCTGTCGACAATGGAAGAACGACATATCATACTTACATACCGGCTTGACAGAGCAACTATAGATGAACTATGTGCGCAGCTGGAGCCAGACCTGATGTCCCCCATCCGCCAACCCACAGGGATTCCCCCTCTGGTGCAGGTTCTGTCAGTACTCCATTTTTTTACAAGTGGGTCTTTTCAGACAACAGTGGCCATATCATCAGGGATGTCTCAGCCTATGTTTTCAAAGGTTTTGTCCAGAGTGTTGTCTGCCCTGATGAAATACATGCGGAGCTACATTATTTTCCCTGAGGTGGGCGATTTGGCTACAGTGAAGGGTGATTTCTATGCCCTTGGACATATCCCCAACATCATTGGTGCCATTGATGGGACCCATGTGGCTTTGGTTCCCCCCAGTGAAAGTGAGCAGGTGTACAGAAACAGAAAAAGTTATAATTCGATGAATGTCCAGGTGGTCTGTTTGGCTGACCAGTACATCTCCCATGTAAATGCCAAGTTCCCTGGGTCAGTGCATGACGCGTATGTCATGCGAAATAGCAGCATCCCTTATGTGATGGAACAGCTACAGAGACACCGTGTGTGGCTAATTGGTGACTCTGGTTACCCCAACCTGTCGCGGCTACTGACCCCAGTGAGGAATCCCCAGACCAGGGCAGAGGAACGGTACAATGAGGCCCATGGGCGAACTAGGAGGATCATAGAAAGGACCTTCGGGGTCCTGAAGGCCAGGTTTAGGTGCCTGCATATGACAGGGGGATCCCTTATGTACTCACCAAAGAAGGTGTGCCATATCATCATGGCCTGCTGTATGCTTCACAATCTTGCTTTGCGACGCCAGGTGCCTTTCCTACAGGAGGATGGTCCAGATGGTGGTGTTGTAGCAGCTGTGGAGCCTGTGGAGAGTGAAGAGGAGGAAGACGACGGGGACGACACGGACAACAGGGATACAGTCATACAACAATATTTTCAGTAGCACACAGGTAAGAATCACCCACACCATATTTCATTTACTTAAGGCCTCATGCGTCTGTACTGTCTGTGTTTCCCCCCAGTTCCTGTTAACTGATTTGTGGCTTTCCCTTCCCTTTTCAGAGCTGTATGACCCACTGCGTGACTTCTGCTTTGTTTGCCCATGGACTAAAGCTTATTGAAATTGGTATGTTGTCGTCACAAAGTTACTGGACATTATTGCACCGTTATGTGTAATACATTTGTTAAGAATACAAGCAGACTCCTGTTATTTTAAGTGCAATAAGTGATTTATTTTAAGTGCTACATATAGGTACATGATTGTAAAACGGTGATGGGTGGGGGTGGAGTAATGTCCATGGCAGAGTCCAGTTCTCAGACGCACAGGTGAATTGTCCATATGCCTGTGGAAGGATGGAGCAGGGGCAGTTAAAGGTTGGACAGGGTGACAATGTGGGACAGTGGGATGACATCAGGGGGTATCTTATGCTGGCGGGGGTCTTGCAATCCTACTCTGTCTTCTTGTGAGATCTCAGGTTCCGCTTGCGGGGTGGTTCTTCTTCTGCAGGAGGTGGGGTTCTGGTGGCCTGTTGTTGTGTGGGGGCCTCCTGTCCACTAGCGCCGGCGGAGGTGGTAGGCTGTTCCTGGCCTGGGCTAGTGACAGGGGCCCTTTGTGGTGCCACATGGTCCCGCAATGTGGTGAATATCTGGTTAAGGGCCATGATGATGGTCCCCATTGCGGAACCGATGTTCCTCAGTTCCTCTCTGAACCCCATGTACCGTTCCTCCTGCTGTGCCTGGATCTCCTGGAACCTGGCCAGTACCATCGCCATCGTCTCCTGGGAGTGGTGGTAAGCTCCCATGATGGAGGAGAGGGCCTCTTGGAGAGTGGGTTCCCTGGGCCTGTCCCCCCCCTGTCGCACAGCAGCCCTCCCAGTTCCCCTGTGTTCCTGGGCCTCTGTCCCCTGGACGGTGTGCCCACTACCACTGCCCCCAGGTCCCTGTTGTTGTTGGGGTGGTGGGTCAACCTGGGTGCCCTGTAGTGGCGGACACACCGCTGATTGACGTGTCCTGGAGACAGAGGCATGGGCCCGCTGGGTGGGAGCTGTGCTGGTGTTCCCAGAGGGTATTTTTGGGTCTGGTGTAGCCTGTGGCTGTCTGTGGGGAACCGACTGTCCCGAGGTCCCCGATTGGCCGGGCTGGTCATCTGGGTCCAGGGAGACAGAGCTGCTGTCATCGCTGGGGGCCTCTTCTGGGGGTGGGATGGACATCTCTGTACCCTCCGTGGCGGTGTGGTGGCGTTCGGGTCCTGCAGGGGTATTAAGGTATGGTTATTGCTTCTGTGTGTGGCATTTCGTGTGATGGGTGGGTGTCCGTGTACCCAAGTGCAGGCATTCCCTTTTGTGAGGGTGGCTTGTGGGGGTGATGTGTGTGTGCAGTGGGCATGCTTTGGTCATGGGTGTCCATGCTTTGGGGACGCATGCAGGGCTAGGTTTTGGGATGGGTGGGTTGTGATGGTGAGCCATTTGCAAGGAGTTGGTGGGATGGGGGTGGGGGTGAGGGTGGGGGTATGATTTGGCATGCAGGTGGGGTGGGGGGAATGAAGTAGTGAAGATTTGACTTACCAGAGTCCATTCCTCCGCCTACTCCTGCGAGGCCCTCAGGATGCAGGATGTGCAAGACTTCCTCCTCCCATGCTGTGAATTCTGGGGGAGTAGGTGGGGGTCCGCCGCCAGTCTTCTGCACCGTAATGTTGTGCCTTGATACCATGGAAATCAACCTTCCCCCGTAGGTCGTTCCAGCGCTTCCTTATGTCATCCCGATTGCGTGGATGTTGTCCCACCGCGTTGACCCTGTCCACTATCCTTTGCCATAGCTCCATCTTCCTGGCAATTGTGGTATGCTGCACCTGTGCCCCGAAGAGCTGGGGCTCTACACGGACTATTTCCTCCACCATGACCCTGAGTTCTGCGTCACTGAACCTGGGGTGTCTTTGGGGTGCCATGGGGTGGTGTGGATGAGGTGTGGGGTGGCGTTTGTGGTGATGAGTGTGGTGCGTGTGGTGGTGTGTGGCGTTTGGTGCGTGGATTCTGTGTGGGTGATGGTGTTGTGTGCCTCTGTGTTGTGGGATTGTCTATTCTGTGCTCTCTCTCTAGCCTTTGTCAATAATTTCGGGTCGTAGGGGTTTGTGGGTGATGTGGGTGTGTGTTTTATATTGTGTTGGGTGTGTGGGAGTGGTGTTAGTATGTGTATCAGGTGTGTGTGTTTCAAAATCACCAATGTGGCTGAGTTTTCTATGTGTGTGTGTATTTTGACCGCGGCGGGGTGTACCGCCAATGGAATACCGCGTTTGAAAGACCGCCGCGTGGATTCATGTGTCGTGATAGTGTGGGCGTATTTGTGTTGGCATGACGGTGGAGGTTTGGTCATCGCCATTTTTTCGCCGACCTTTGGTATGGCGGACTTTTGTGGATGTCGGGTTTTTGGCGGTTTGGCAGTTGCGGATCAGAATGACCGTGGCGGTTTACCGCGGCCGCGGCGGTGTTATGGCGGTCTTCTGACCGGCGGTATGCGCCTTTTACCGCCGAGGTCAGAATGACCCCCATAGTCTCATAACAGAACAGTAGGGTGTGAGGAGAAACTTGCCTCTCTGCACACTTCTGTCTCAGATGGCATGTGCAAGTAGTAGTTTGTATGGAGGGACTGGCCTCTCCAGTGAGACCTCTCTTTTGGATGGTCGGTGTGCATACTAAGGTGTGAGGAGAGACTGGCCTCTTCCCTCAGACCTCTTTCTTACATGAAAGATATACATAATAGGGTGTCTGCCTAGACTGACCTCTCTCTCCACACAGTTTCTCAGATAACAGGAGTGTATAGTAAGGTGTGTAGATAGACTGCCCTCCCTTTTCAGACCTCTCTTTCGGCTGACAATTTTGTGTAATAGGGTGTATGGAGAGAAACTGCTTCTCCACAAAGTCCTCTCTCTCAGATGTATATGTGGACTGCCCTGTCTCATATGATGGCTGTGCAAAGTGGAATACGTACATGGACTACCCTCTCCTTCCAGACCTCTCTCTCAGATGGCAGGTGTGATGGTGTTACTTTAATACAAAAAGGGAGCGTGAGAGACTATATAAGGCTTTCACATATCCAGCCATAAAACACAACTGTTCACCCCGACAATGTAAAAGCCCAGGGGCTTGTTCCTAACTACATTCAGTGCCACAGCTTACAGGAATTTTGAAAAAGTCTCACCTGCCAAATGGTGACATGCTTCATCATTGGTGTTTTTCTCACCCTGGTAGGACAGAAACACTAGAGCAGACTCAACTGCTCTCTGGATCTCTCCATTATTATCACCTTTTCTGGACATTTCCAAGTCCAGTCAAAAATAAAATGGTTATGTGTTAACTAAACATTTTTATTCTGTGGGAACACATACCATGATTAAAAACTGAACTACTGATGCCTAATATGGCAGCATGTTTCTGCCAATATGAATATGCCTAACTGCTCACTCTGCCTTTTTCAGAGCACGCAGACCTCACTACCTAACCTCTTCTAAGTCTAAGGGAGGAATAAATGTGAGGAAGCATAAAACTCTCCTACCTGGGTATATTCATGAAACCTTTATGACATGTTAGAAATTCGCTTTCTAGTTGGCAGAGGTATGCATTCTGTCCAAGTAAGGGCCACAATCCTAGTCAGGATAAGTCACAACACACTCTAAATTATCCTGTGTTCACCTCTGGTAGCTTGACATAGAGCAATCATGCTTAACTTAAGAGGCAAAGTGTAAAGTATTTTTGCAACATACAAGCAGTAACACAGTGAAAGCACCACAAAAACACTCCACTTAAGGTTAGAAAAATCAACTATATTTTTATGAATTTAGAAGTAGAGATATGAATATCAATGGGGTATATAGGGTTGCGCTAGACTGAGCCAAAGTCAGAAGTTCAGGCTGACTGAGATGGAGAGCAAGCTGGCTATGCGACTCATGCAGGGTCCGCTGAGCAAAAGTACCTTGGTCCTTGAGATGAGTTGGTTCTGATCGGTGCAGCGATGTTGATGCATCAGTTCTGGGTCCGTGCTGAAGAAAGCAGTGAAGCGATGTGCCATCATGTTTGCACTGTTTGGCTCCGTGAGCTTCTTATTAAGGTTTCTGTGTGGCCTGTGTTTGGGCTGCACGCAGATACACCCTGGTGTTTGTTTATGTTTTTGTGGGTGTGGAGCTTTTGTTTATACTTGGGTCAAGTTGCATTTGCTCTCTGTCAGGTACATCCCTCTTGGTATGGGGTGTATGACTTGTGCTGCTGGGAAGGGTTGGGGGTGTTGCCTGATGGGTGGAGTGGGTGGGTATGTAACTGTGCCCTTTCTTCCATTGTTTCATAGGTTGCGGTACTTACCGTCGTCGTCTTCGTCGGCGGTCTCGGTCGTGTAGGTATATGGCAAGGAGCAGGGCTGGCATGATCTTCAGCTCTCTATCCATGGCTGCTGCTGCACGTTCTGTGGGACTCTGGTACGTGGTTCCTTACATTTGGTTCATTTCGGTCTGGCTTTGTGTGGCGGTGGTTCCCGCCCCGGAACTGGCGGCGGAATGGTGGTTCATTATTTGATGGGCGGGTTAGGCCTTTCTGGCGGCTGGTGGGCGGACTCTGCTGTCGTCGGCAGGACTCCTCTCCTGGCGGTGGGTGGTCCGTAGGATGCATGTGTTTCGTTTGAATCAGTATTTGGCGGTCTGGACCGTTTCTCTGTTGGCAGTTTCTACCGCCACCACCGGCATAGCGGAACGGAACGCCATGTTCGTAATGAGGGCCAAAGTCTTTTGGGAAGATAACCTTCTCTACACTGAGTCAAGCGACCCTATACCTGCAGCTGCCAGGAGATTGGTCATCCCTTTGCAATATAGGGAGTTTTTTCTAACTTTGGCACATGATATTTCATTAAAGTAAAACTTGGGACGGACTGGTTCCATTGTTTCACTGGCCTCACATGTCAGAGGACACTAAGGAGATTTGTCACTCCTGTGTGACCGGCCAAGCCAGTGGCAAGACTGGTGGAACACCCAAGGCCCCCTAATTCCACTGCCAGTAGTTGGGGTGCCCTTTGAGAGGGTAGGGGTTGACATAGTTGGCCCCCTCGACCCTCCAACAGCTTCAGGCAATAGGTTTATCCTTGTGGTGGTAGACCATGTCACTAGGTATCCTGAAGCTATTCCCTTAAGGACCACCACAGCTCCTGCAGTGGCAAAAGCGCTCTTGGGAATCTTTTCCAGAGTGGGTTTTTCTAAGGAAGTGGTGTCAGACAGAGGTAGTAACTTCATATCTGTATACCTTAAAGCTATGAGGAAGGAGTGTGGTGTAACTTACAAGTTCACTACTACTTGTCATCCACAAACAAATGGTCTGGTTGAGAGATTTAAAAAAAACTCTCAAAGGTATGATCATGGGTCTCCCTGAAAAACTCAGGAGGAGATGGGATGTCCTGTTGCCATGCCTCCTTTTTGCTTACAGGGAGGTACCCCAAAAAGGAGTGGGCTTTAGCCCCTTTGAACCCCTCTTTGGGCACCCTGTAATAGGCCCCCTTGCTCTTGTGAAGGAGGATTGTGAGCAACCTTTCAAAGCTCACAAGCAAGACATTGTGGACTATGTACTTGGCCCAAGATTCAGAATGGACGAGTACATGAATAAGGCCAGTAATAACCAGCCAAGAGCTCCAAAAGCAATGGCATGACCAGAAGGCTGTCCTGACCCAGTACCACCCAGGACAGAAGTTGTGGGTATTGGAGCCTGTGACCCCAAGAGCACTCCAGGACAAATGGAGTGGACCACATCTAATAGTAGAAAAGAAAGGTGAGGTCACCTATTTGGTAGACCTGGGCACTGCCAGGAGTCCCCTTAGGGTGCTCCATGTCAATCGCTTGAAACCTTACTATGACAGGGTGACTTAACCATGCTCATGGCAACTGATGAGGGGCAGGAAGAAGAGAGTGCCCCTCTCCCTGACCTCTTCTCCACCACTGAAGCTGATGGCTTAGTGGAGGGAGCGGTGCTTGCGGATTGCCTTACTGCTGAGCAGAAGGACATCTGTATAAAAATCCTAGACCAATTCTCTGACCTCTTCTAACTGATCCGAGGTACAACTACCTTGTGTGAGCGCACAATCGACACTGGAGACAGTTTGCCTGTCAAAAGTAAGATTTATAGGCAGCCTGACCATGTCAGGGATTACATAAAAAAGACCATGGGCTAGCCCAGTGGTGCTTATCCCTAAACCTTATAGTAAAGATGGTAAAAAGTAAATGAGGTTTTGTGTTGACTATAGAGGACTCAATCAAGTAACCAAAACTGATGCTCACCCTATGCCCATGGCAGATGAGCTAATAGATACACTGGCTTCTGCCAAGTATCTAAGTACTTTTGATTTAACTGCAGGGTATTGGCAGATTAAGTTGTGAGAAGATGCTAAACCTAAAACTGAATTTTCGACCATTGGAGAGCACTACCAGTTCACTGTTATGCCCTTTAGTTTAAAGAATGCACCTGCCACTTTTCAGAGGTTGGTGAATACAGTTCTGAAAGGAATGGAAGCCTATAGTGCAACATATCTAGATGATATAGCTGTCTTTAGTTCCACCTGGGATGATCATCTGGTCCACGTATGGAAAGTTCTGGAGGCCCTGCAAAAGGCAGGCCTCACTATCAAGACTTCAAAGTGCCAGATAGGGCAGGGGGAAATGGTTCATCTGGGCCACCTAGTAGGTGCACCACTGCAGGGGAAGATCCAAACCTTTATGGAATGGGCTCACCCTATAACTCAAACCCAGGTGAGGGCCTCACAGAGTACTATAGGAGGTTCAGTAAGAACTATGGCTCCATTGCAGCCCCTCTTAATGACCTCACCAGCACAAAGATGCCTATAAAGGTATTGTGGACAGCTAGCTGTCAAAAGGCTTTTAATTAGCTTAAACAGGCCATGTGCTCTGCACCTGTCCCTAAAAAAGCCCTTGTTACTCCAAGAAATCCATGGTCCAGACTGATGTTTCTGAATTAGGGGTAGGGGCAGTTCTATCACAGCTTAACACTGGGGGCCAGGATCAACCTATTGCTTTTATCAGCAGGAGGTTAACCCCTAGAGAAAAGCCTTGGTCTGCCATAGAGAGGGAGGCCTTTGCTGTGGTCTGGACACTGAAAAAGTTGAGACCATACCTGTTTGGTGCTCACTTTATTATTCAGACAGACCACAAACCTCTATTATAGTTTAAACAAATGAAAGGTGAAAACCCTAAATTGTTGAGGTGGTCCATCTCCCTACAGGGAATGGACTATACAGTGTAACATAGACCTGGGAGTACCCACTCCAATGCAGATGGACTCTCCAGATATTTCCACTTAGACAATGAAGACTCATCAGGGCAAGGTTAGCCTTATTGTCCCTCGTTTGGGGGGGGGCTGTGTAGGAAAGTACAATTTTGCCTGCCATGTTACCCCCATTTTTAAATGAATGTAAGTTTGTTTTTACCTGCCTCACTGGGATCCTGCTAGCCAGGACCCCAGTGCTCATAGTTTGTGGCCTGAATGTGTGTATCTGTGTAGTGACCAACTGTGTCACTGAGGCTCTGCTAACCAGAACCTCAGTGCTTATGCTCTCTCTGCCTTTAAAATTGTCACTATAGGCTAGTGAGCATTTTCACCAATTCATATTGGCACACTGGAAACCCTTATAAATCCCTTGTCTATGGTACCTAGGTACCCACGGTATTGGGGTTCCAGGAGATCCCTATGGGCTGCAGCATTTCTTTTGCCACCCATAGGGAGCTCAGACAAATCTTACACAGGACTGCCACTGCAGCCTGAGTGAAATAAGGCACACGTTATTTCACAGCCATTTTACACTGCACTTAAGTAACTTATAAGTCACCTATATGTCTAGCCTTCTCTTAGTGAAGGTTAGGTGCAAAGGAGTGTGAGGGCACCCTGGCACTAACCAAGGTGCCCCCAAATATTTCATGGCAATTTCCCCAAAACTTTGTGAGTGCGGGGACACCATTACACATGTGCACTACATATAGGTCAATACCTATATGTAGCTTCACAATGGTAACTCCGAATATGGCCATGTAACATGTCTAAGATCATGGAATTGCCCCCATGCCAAATCTGGTACTGGGGTGCCAATCCCATGCATCCCCGGGGCTCCACTATGACCCCTGGTACTGCCAAATCAGCTCTCTGGGGTTTTCTCTGCAGCTTCCGCTGCTGCCAACCCACAGACAGGGTTCTGCCCTCCTGGGGTCTGGGCAGCCCAGTCTCAGGAAGGCAGAACAAAGAATTTCCTCTGAGAGAGGGTGTTACACCCTCTCACTTTGGAAATAGGTGTTAAGGGCTGGGGAGGAGTAGCCTCCCCCAGCCTCTGGAAATGCTTTGAAGGGCACAGATGGTGCCCTCCTTGCATAAGCCAGTCTTCACCGGTTCAGGTAACCCACAGTCCCTGCTCTGGTGAGAAACTGGACAAAGGAAATAGGAGTGACCACTCCCCTGTCCATCACCACCCCAGAGCTCCTCCAGTATGTCCCAGACCCCTGCCATCTTGAATCCAGAGGTGTGAGGGCACAATGGAGGCCTCTGAGTGGCCAGCGCCATCAGGTGACGTCAGAGACCCTTCCTGATGGGTGCTTACCTCACTAGGTGGCCAGTCCTCCTCCGAGGGCTATTTAGAGTCTCTCCTGTGGGCTTTTCCTCAGATATTCACTTGCAAGAATTCACCAGAGTTCCTCTGCACTTCTCTCTTCGGCTTCTGCCAAGAATCGACTGCTGACTGCTCCAAGACGCCTGCAAAACTGCAACAAAGTAGCAAGACAACTACCAGCGACATTGTAGCACCTAATCCTGTCGGCTTTCTCGACTGTTTCCTGGTGGTGCATGCTTAGGGGGCTGCCTGCCTTTATCCTGCACTGGTAGCCACGAAGAAATCTCCTGTGGGTCGACTGAATCTTCCCCCTGCTCCAGCAGGCACCAAACTTCAGCGTCATCGATACTCTGTGACCCCTCTCATCCTGATGAGCGTGGTCCCTGGAACACATGTGGTGGACCCAAGTGACCCAGACTTTCCAGTGGTCCAACTGTCCAAATTTGGAGGAGGTAAGTCCTTGCCTCCCCTCTCTAGACAGTAATCCTGTGCGCCACGTGAACTGCAGCTGCTAGGGCTTCTATGCACCTTTGCAAGAAATCCTTCATGCACGTCCTAGCCCAGGTCCACAGTACTCTATCCTGCATTGCTCAACTCGCTGAGCTGACCACCAACTTCGTGGGACCCTCTTTTGTAGTATTGAGATGACCACCGTGCTCAGTTTTCTTGAACCAGTGTTCAAGTACTTCTGTGGGAGCTAGCTCCTTCTGCGTGGGTTCTCTGTGTTGCTGAGGGCCCCCTTTGCCTCCTCTCCCAAGTGGCGACATTCTGGTCCTTCCTGGGCCTGGGTAGCACCCTTTTACTCTAACCACGACCTTTGCAGCTGGTGAGGCTTGTTTGCGGTCTTTCTCAAAAGAAACAACTCTGCATCCTCCAGCCCTCCGGGGGACATCTTCTGCACAAAGGAGAAGTTCCTAGCACCTTTTGTTGTTGCAGAATCTTCAGCTTCTTCCATCGGGAGGCAGCCATTTTGCACCTTCATCCGGGGTTTAGTGGGCTCCTGCCCCCCTGAACACTTTCACGTCTCTTGGACTTGGTCCCCTTCCTTTACTGGTCCTCAGGTCCAGTAATCCGTCTTTAGTGCTTTGCAGTGGGTTGCTGTCTTTGCAGAATCTTCTATCACAAGTTTAATGTGTTTCTGGGGAAGTAGTATCACTTTACTCCTACTTTTCAGGGTCTTGGGGTGGGGTACCTTGGACACCCTTAGTGTTTTCTTACACTCCCAGCGACCCTATGCACACTACACAAGCCTAGGGGTCCATTTGTGGTTCACATTCCACTTTCAGAGTATATGGTTTGTGTTGCCCCTAGGCCTATTGCATCCTATTGTATTATACAGTGTTTGCACTATTTTTCGTCTAACTGTTTACTTATCTGATTTTTGTATGTGTGTATATTTTGTGTATTTTACTTACCTCCTAAGGGAGTATATCCTCTATGATAGTTTTGGCACATTGTCACTAAAATAAAGTACACTTATTTTTGGTAAATCTGAGTATTGTGTTTCTTATGATATAGTACCTATATGATATAAGTGGTATGGTAGGAGCTTTGCATGTCTCCTAGTTCAGCCTAAATTGCTAGAACACTACTAATCTACTAATAAGGGATAACTGGACCTGGCACAAGGTGTAAGTACCATAAGGTACCCACTATAAGCCAGACCAGCCTCCTACAGGAGTTTATTGTGTTTTGTGAGTTTAGTATTGTCTTTCATACACCGAATAGTGCTCTGGTGTTCATTGTTCATTGATTCTCACTTTTACTTTCCTGGTAGTCATTCCTATATCTTATATTACAGGGGAAAGTGGAGTATAAACCACGTTGGTTGTGTTACATATTGTATGAGTCTTAGGTAATCAAGGGATCTTAAGAATTAGGTCCACCGTTTTCCTCTTTAGAAATATGGTGCATACATTAAAACCACCATAGGAAAAGTGTCACTTTATCATTGGTAAATTCCATAATGGATTTATGCTACCATCTTGTCTTATGTACTGTTGCCTAGGCTTTGTGTAAGCAACCATATCTTCAATAGACTTACTCATTCTGAATGCAAGTAATGGGGGTTCAAACTCCAATTATACTGATGTTAGTATCCTCCAGTTCTTATTAAACACTGTTAGACTTGGCATCCTTGGCGTGGTCTCCTCTGTCTTTTTTGCCTCTGCTTCCCATGATTTGATTGTGTTCTGGACTCTGTTTTTGCTGTTTTTGGTACTCTGAGCACTTTATGTGCAATTGGCTTTTCCTGATAGGCATATTTGATTTACTAGTAAAAAATCCAAAGTAAAGTGCACTTGGGGTGCCTAGGGCCTGAAAATCAAATGCTACTAGTGGGCCTGCAGAACTGGTTGTGCCACCCACCTTCCTTAGTAGCCCTGTATTCATGGCTGAGACCTGCCACTGCAGTGTCCGTGTAAGCAGTTTCAAACTGCCAATTCGACCTGGCAAGTGTAGCCACTTGCCAAGCCTAAACCTTCCCTTTTGATACATGTACGGTGCCCCTAAGGTAGACCCTGGATAGCCCCCTGGGCAGGGTGCAGTGTATGTTAAAGGTGGGACATGTACTGATTGGTTTTACATGTCCTTTCAGTGAACTACTCACAAGTTCAGTTTTCACTGTTGCAAGGCCTACCTCTCTTATAGGTTAACATAGGGGCTGCTTTTAAATATCCTTAAAGTGCAGTTTCCCTTGGAGAGCAGATAGAAGTTTGGAGTTAGGGTCTCTCAACTCACAATTTAAATACATCTGTTAGGGAAGTTGGTTTTTAGATTGTTAGTTTGAAAATGCCTTGCCTTAACCATTCGGTGACTCTGCCTGTTTGTGGATTCCCTGTCTGGGTCAGACTGACAGTTGGGCTGTTTGTGAATCTCCTCTAGACAGTGACACAAAGGGAGCTGCATAGTAGCCTGCATAGCCTAATGGGCCACATGGGCTAGAGTGGAGGGAGGAGTGGTCACTTACTCCTCATTGGGATGTATTTGCCCTCACAGAGTGCAGTTTCCAACCCGCTGGTGTGTTTCTGGGGGACCTGGCCTGGGCAAGGCATGATCTTGTGAACAACAGAGACCTTCCTTTGAAGTTTGCCTAGTTCAAAGGCAGAAAGGGGAATAACTAGTGGACCCCAGAACTCAGATTACTTCTGGAAAAGCTGAAGAGCTGGAGGAGGCCCCTTTGCCTGTGACTGTGCTTTGCTGGGTTGGCCTGCAGTTGCTGCTTCTGTCTGAAAGAGGAAAAAGACTGGACGTTGTGGTATATTTCTGCTTGTGACTAATCTCCAAGGGCTTGGACTGAGCTTGCCTCCTGTTTTGAAGTCTCAGGGACATCAAAGACTTTCTATGCCAGAACATGGACTCTCTGCTGAGACTTCTGTCCTGCCAAGGGGTGTCCTATTCAGTCCCTGGGCCCTTGAAAGGTGAAGTTGGTAGTTCAAGGACTGAAATCCACGAACAAGAACTTGTCAGTGAACATTTTGATGCGCCACCAACAAAGCGGCTGGGAAATCGACATGCAACTCACCTTGCAACTGAAATCTGTGCATCAACTGCATTGCAGCTGGGAAATTGACGCATCATCTGCATCGCTAGTGGAGAAATGATGCCATACCCTCTTACAGCTGCTGAAAACAATGCAAACCCCTCACAGCACTGTTTTTCCATCATCGTACAGACGGATTTCACACGCATTGTCGCTGGGCCTCTAAGTCATTGTGAACCTGCGCCGATCCAAGGTGCCCTGTCCGGAAATCGATGCATCTCTCTCTTGCAGGAGAGCAAAATAGTGCATCACCTTCCTGACCGGAGAAGAAATGACGCACGGGCTCACTTGCGAGTAAGGATTCAATGCATTGCTGACTTTTCCAATGTACGCTTGCCTGTGCGGCTTTATTTTTTACGCAAACCAGGTACTTTGTGTAAAAGCAAAGTTTTCATTGTTTTCTATGTAGTAAGACTCTTTTTATTTTAAAGATTAATATCTTCACTTGTGTATGTTGCATTTTTGTGGTTCTGGTTGTGTTGGATTTAGATAAATATTGCCTATTTTTCCTAAAGTGGTGTGGTGTTGATTTTATAGTGTTTTCTCTGCATTACTCTGTGAGTTGATACAAATACTTTACATTACATATTACCTCTGGGATAAGCCTTTCTGCTCGTGCCTGGCCACCAAGGGGGTGATCAGGGGTTAACCAGGGGTGCTTTTCACCTCATTTGACTAGAGTGAGGGTCCTTGCTTAGACAGCAGGCAACCTGACTGCCAAACAAAGACCCCCATTTCTAACAGGGGTTATGAATTTTTAAATACTAAATAAGAAAGGGCTTTCTGACACCTAAAAGTGAAAAGCTCCAGCTGTGTCTATCAGGTCGCACTGGACTGGGATCAAGTCAAAGTTTCGGGCCGACCGCAATGGAGCATGGGTCAGATACAACAAGTGGTTGGGGGCTGATCAAGATTTTACCTTTGCACTCAGTTACTTTTTTGGAGCTTTTTCTCTTGACGTTGAGCGGTTGTCCTCAGCAATCAGCTTTTGATTGGAAGATGGTGGCTTGCTTTAGCGCAATGCCTTGGTGAGCTCCTGGAGGTCTTTGTCTTCACCATTGACATGAAAGCAGACTTCGAAGTAAGGCCGAGTTGCTGTTCAACAACGCCGGCTTGACTCTCAATGATGAGTCGGTATCCTTCTGGAGATTCTTCACAAAAGTTGTCCAATTGTTTACAAACTCCAGAAGGTCTCCTTTGGGTGTTTGAGGGTCCACAACACCAGCCAAGGGTCCAGAAGCTCTGAGTTGCCTCTTTGGAAGGTTTGGACTACAATTCTCACAATGCACCTAAGCCAGTCCTTTAAAGTCCACTTGAGCTGCTCAGCTGGGCGTGGCCTTGCAGGAGTTGATTCAGGTGACTCTTGCTAGCTCTTTTCTGCCAGTTTCTTTCAGGGAGTCCACTGCTTAGTCTTAGAAGCAAGGCAAAGTCCTCTTTTGTGAAGCCCAGGAGCATGCAGCAGGTGCAGTTCTTGTGAGTGTAGTCCCTTCTTGGTGCAGATCAGGGGTTTAGCAGGGCAGTCCTTCATATTTCTTCAAGCAGGGATCTCTTCTAACACTTTTCTATCTTTTGCTGATCAGGAAGCCTACTCCTGTATCAGTTAAGCCAGGTGTGAGGAAGGGCCTTTTTTGACATGTTTATCCCCTCAATTTTTGCCTGGAAAATGATGTGGTTTTAAACTGTAAGAGCCCTGGACCACATGCTAAACAGGTTCCCAGGGCCAGATCTCTTCCCCCAAACTGTACTATGTTTTGAACTTTAGTCACCTGTGTAAGTCCCCATTTAATGGTACCCCTGGTACCTAGAGCATGGGTACTGAAAATGCCCCCACAGAGCTGCAGCACTCATTATGCCACTCTGAGAGGCCCCACACCAGCCTCATACAGACTGCCATTGTAAGTGCATTACAAGGTGTATCCAAAGTTGCAAACTCGACATGACACTCACCAAGAGTGCCATGTCCACTAACACTGCATGCAACATAAGTAAGTTAACCCTCTGGCAGGCCTTGCATCCCTATGGCAGGGTGCACTATAATGCATGGGAGGGCTTATGCCCCTACTGTGTCTTTGCTAAGTTTTAGACATAGTAAGTGTAATGGGAAGCCATAGCAAATGCATGTGCTGGACACTGGTGATTATGAGTTCCCCGGCTACATGATGGCCTCTGAACCCTGGGTTGTTTGGTACTAAACAGCCCAGGAAGATAAACCCACACTGATACCAGTCTTGGAATTATCATAAAATGGACACAGAAGGCACCTTTTGGGTACCCCTTACAAAACCTTACATCCTTGACATGGTTGGTGACTGGCCGTAACCTGCCTGCCACCACCAGACATGATTATGGACTCCAGGGGTAAGAGCCTGTGCTCTCAGGAGCCAGAACACAAAGCCTTTGCTGGGCAGAGGTGTCACACCTCCTCCCCCAGGCAGACACCCTGCACTAGCAGTCAGCTCCAAAGGCCTTACTGCCTTTGATATCTTACCCCCCTGCTGCTAGCAGCTGATGGCTGCTTAATGGTTTTCCTATCACTTTGAGTGGGAAAACCAGTGGGAAAACCTAACAAAACCTAGCAAGCATAGCAAAAGCTAGCAAAAACCTAGCAAAACCTAGCAGGCATAGGAGGAGTGGTCATCCTCAGCCTGCACTACCGCCTAGGTTTGTCAGGCAAGGTGACCACGCCATTTCATTTTCCTTCAATTTGAATGGCAGGAAAATGGCCAATTAGGTTTAGGGATGGGACCCCTTCCCACAGGAAGTGGTCACTTAGTGGGTACAACCACCATAAGGCAAGTGGCCCATTGGCCACTACCAGGTACTCCCTCTAATGCCCCCTAAATACAGTATTTAGAGGGCATCCCTAGACCACAACCTCAGATTCGATGGACACAAGAAGACCAGGACAAAAAAAAGAGGCAAGGTGCAAGTACTGAAGTCCTGCTGCACAAAGAAAAAGGTGCCAAACCCTAGTTGCAGCTCCAAAGATTCGACCACCCCCACTGAGGTGTCGCCTGGAAACCTGAAGGATTTTACAAACCCTGTGAGGACTGCCAGCCATCTGAAAATTGCCAAAATCCTCGCTCTGAGTGAAGGCATAACTACCTGCACCCAGCAGTCAAGGAACCCCCCCAAGTCCGATAAAGTGACCATCTGCTGACCAACAAACCAAACCTAGTAGCCTGACCAGTTCCACACCCCCAGCCCTAAGGATATGTCCTGCCAACGGGAAAAGATTGGTGGCACTGTAACTCTCAAGAGCTGTGGTGTACCAATACCCACAGTACTAAACCCCCAATATCCCACACCCAGAAGCACAGTCCACTCTGGTATCTCAAAAGCCCAAAAGCAAGGACCAGTCAAGGGACTTCAGGTCACCCAAGAACAACCCCTCCAGAGTGGCCCTACTGACCTGCAAACTACCCTCAAAGTCACCTGATCCTGACTACTAGGACTCCAAGGCGCACAGGGCTTGGCTGACCTATCTGCATTGCACCCAGACTCCCTGGCCCCTGCATCAACTAAGCAGTTGTGCTCTAGGGGTCACTAACCCCTGGTGACCTCTATCCTCCAAAAGGACCCCCAGGACTTAATTTTCAGTCCTCCTGTGCAGTGTTTCCAAGTGGTCCCCTTCTCCTCTGGATATTAGCTCTAAAACCTTGAGGGGCTTCTCTAACTTGAACTGGGAACTGCCTGATGTTCTCCAGCCGGCCTGTTCACACTTTGATGACCTAGATCGAAAAATAGAAGGAGATATTTGTGAAAGCATTGCCTGATTTTATATGCATTTTTATTTAATGTTTTTCCCATTCATTCCTATGGTGTGTAATTACACACAGAAACTGAACATTTTCTAAACTTTCAAAAATCAGAACTAAAGAAGTACTTACCGTATACTGATGATCTTGGTCTTAAAAATCATTTTTGCTAATTCGTCTTGAGTTATTCTAATGAGAGTGTGTCCACGTATATTGATACTGTGAGTACAACAAATGCTTAGCACATCTCCTGGATTAGCCTAACTGCTCACCCACACTACCACACTACCACACTACCACAAAAACAGAGCATCAGGTCGTCTGCTTTTTATCTCTGGTTAACAAGGTGGGGTTGTTTGGGCACTCTGCATAGTGCATAGTGCATGTCATTTTCATACACTACATAGAGAGCCAGCCTCCAAGGCAAAGTCTTTTTATTATGAAGCCTTTTGAGTGCAGCAGGTGCAGTCCTTATAAGTGCAGTCCTCTCTTGTGCAGTCCAAGGGTCCAGCATGGGAGACCTTCTACTCAAGATGTTTCCAAGCAGGGTTCTGAGGAGCTGTGCAGCTCTATCATATTTATTACACATTCTGGGCTGACAAGAAAGGGGGCACAATAAAATTAGGACATTCTCTCCTCAGAGTTCAGGTGTGGCTAACCCAACCCAAAGGAACCACTGCTTTATCTCATTTATGTCAAAAGTTAGAATTTATTTTAAGTTTAATAAAGCCTTCCCATGTTAGCCTATGGAGCTAGCAGTAATCCAATAGGGAACTTGGGGCCAGATGTATCATGAAATGGCATTGTGAATCGCAAACAGCGATTTTTAAGGAATCGCTATTTCCGAGTCGCAATAGGCAATGTATCATAATTGCGAATCGGAATTAGCGATTTTTTAAAATTCGCTATTTGTGGTTTGCGAGGCCCAAATACTGAATCGCAATTTGCATTTTCACAATTTGCGATTCGGTAATTGAAAATTGCTAATTGCGAGAACGCACACCTGGAGGAGCCTGATGACATCACAAGCAGGAAGTGAGTCATCCCAGGCAGTTTGCAGGTGCCACACCCAAACTAGCACTCAGAGAGAGTCAGCCCAGCCACACTGCGTAAGTCTCTGAAGAAGGCAGCACATCAGAACCAACATGGACACCTCTGCCCAGGGAAAGGAGAAGGGAGAAAGGAAGCGCAAGCTGAAGTTTAGTGAGCAAGAGCTGGAGGTGCTCACAGAGGAGGTGGTCAGGAGCCATGACCGTTTGTTCGGGAAAAGCTCACTCCAGGTGCCTCAGAGTGAAAAACGCAGACTCTGGGCAGATATCCAGACAAAAATCTGTGCTGTTGGAGTGGCACAGCGCTCTGTTGAAGAAATCAAGCAGAGGTGGTACGACCTGCGGTCCGGTGCCAAGGAAAGGGTGGCAAGACGACTGCAGGAGGCCAGGAGCACAGGAGGGGGACCACCCACAGAGACACCCTCCACCCCGATGGAAGACCTAGTGGAGTCCACACCCCTCCCAAAAGCAGTCAGTGGGGTCACTGACATTGACACATCCGGCACACCAAGTGCAAGTAAAGGTAAGTGTAATATTGAAATGTAACCCGATATGTGTATGCACAAAAGCCCCTTAGGAATTAGTAAGAAATTTAAAACATTGTGAGAAGTAGTCCATTCCACATCTTAGAAGCAGCACAACAATGCCGTATAGGAGTGGTAGTCCACAACCCAGAGCTGAAAGTAGCACATACAATGTAATAGGCAGAGCGACACACAGAAGACCACAACACCCACAACATTGTGATGAGAAGTAACTGTACATTTATTACCATTGTGTGACCTTTATTGATACATACATAACTGACATGCTGCATATTGTCGTTGCAGGTGGCCCAGGCCCAGCAGCTACAGCATGTGCCATTGCAGGGGAGAAAGACACCCATCCTGCTTCAGACTCCCATATGAGTGAGTCACAGAACATTGCGCCACTCCGACGCAGGCCTAGAGCACTGCCACTGCCAGAACTGAGTCAGGACTCAAATGAGCAGCAGGAAGAGTCACAAACGCCATCCCCAAGTGGCAGATGCACTCGGATGCAGGTGCCCTGTTCACAGCAGAGCACAGCACCCCGCAGGATGCCTACATATGCAGGCGCACAGGCTTTTGAGGCACGTGAGGGAACATCGATATTTGGTGGCCTGGAGTCGGCTATGTTAAAGCAGCAGCACCTGTAAAACAAAAAAAATCACGGCGTTACAAAGGCAGATGCAGCAACATAATACAAACATGGGGGGGCCTGCATCGCCAGCTGGAGTGTCTCAATGCCAACATCGAACAGCTGCATGAAGGACAGGTCCAAGCATCGCAGGATACGAGGGAGCTGACTACTGCTGTGAGGTAACTGTGTCAGGAGCTGCGCCATGACAGAGTAAGCCACCACAGGCAGGAGCGACGCTTCATGGGCATGTTTGGCGGTTTCTATCGCTCTGTGACTAGGCTGGCAAATTCTACAGCCCTAATATCGCGTTGTGCTGTGGCAGCACAGGTTGAGGCAGCACACAGCAGGAGGGATGTGGCCCAAGGACTGGTATAGATCACGAATGTGCTAGACAATATTAAGGGTAACCGGTCAGCCACACCTAGTGAACTAGGGGACACAGAGGACACATCGAGCCTCAGCAGCCTAGCTGTGCCCACAACGGACACCAGATGTCGCAGTGCCATGCACAGCACTGTCACAGAGGCAGACACTCGAGGAGCCAGTGACGCAACTGCGCACTCGAGTGGCGTGCGTGGCCAAAAGAAGTGAGTGTAGTGACCACAGAGGACTGTATATATTTCTGGCATGAGGACACTATGAAGGAATAGTGCTTTACTGTTAACTGCTTTTGGTTTTTTCCCACAGTTACTTTTGTTGCTACTAGTGAAATTGATATTACCTGACATTAAGGTAATAAATGTACTTACTACAGGTACATTTGTCAGTGGATTTGTGTTGTTCATACTTACATCTGAAATGGTTGTGTGTGATGTCAGCACGCCTTTGCCTGCCCTCTGCTGCACTAGTCCTGTCTGCTGGCTGTAGGGGTGGTATGGGATCGTCATCCTCATCTGAATCAGATTCAGATATTTCAACAGGTATGCCCCTGGTGGTAGCTATATTGTGCAAGATTGCCACTATTCTACAAGTTGTCTCTGAGCTGTATTGTAGTGCCCCTCCACTTTTGTGGAGGCACCGGAAGCGACTCTTCAGCAGGCCAAAAGTGCGCTCCACCACATTGCCGTCGCCCTGTGTGCTGCATTGTATCTCCGTTCAGCAGGTGTAGTTGGATTTAGGTAGGGCGTCATCATGTAGGTGCGCACTGCGTAGGCACTGTCTCCTGCAATGAACAGAGGGTATAATGAGTAACTGAGCCATCCTATGTCACACTGCCATCAATGCACCAGTGTACAGAGGGACAATACCCAGTAGATATCCTTCACCTAATTCCCCAGCTATCAGTCTATTGTGAATGCCACTGGGGCAAAAGATGTATGAATCATGGGTGCTCCCTGGGTACCTGGCCACGAGATCAGTTATGATATAGGAGGCATTGCATATCACCTGTATATTCATTGAATGTTGGTATTTACGGTTGCGGTACACATACTCTGTGGCTGATGGTGGACAGATTGCAACATGTGTCCCATCTATGGCACCTAGGACATGGGGGAAATGTGCTATCTGGTAGAAATCTATTTTTGTCTGCTGTATTTCCTGTGGGGTGTGGGGGAATCTGATGTACTGATGTATTCTGCTCAGCATGGCGTTGATAAATGCATTGAAGAATCTAGAGGGTACTCTGTGAGACCCCTCCAGCTGCTGCTATGACCCCTTGATAGCTCCCCGAGGCGAGTAGGTGGAGGGAGCATAATACCTGCACATGGGTGGGTATGCTATGAGTCCTATGTGCTGTGCGCTTCAGTATGGGTTGTAGCTCAGCTATCAGGTCGAGTATCATGGCAGAGCTCAACCTGTACCTCTCAAATATTTCCTCCTCTGTCTGGTCAAAAAGTGTAATGCGCACTCTGAAAATGCGCTCCTGTCTCCTGCTCCCTCTCCTCAAACCTGCCAAGATCCTCATCCTCCTCGCCATGACGTAGAGTGCTGCCATTGTGGAAAAGAGTCTGAGGCATTCTGGGCCTCTTTATATAGGTTGCACCTGGCTACCACCTGCTTTCACTTAGTGGTATTTTGCATGTGCAAAATGCCATTCTGCGAAAAATCTCAATTTGCGATTTTTTGATGCATCGAATTTCAACTTGGTTTTGCGAGTCGCATTTTGTGCCTCGCAATTTCCTACTCGGAATACCGAATCGCAAAATGCGACTCGCAAAACGAGGTCGCAACGCAAAAAATCGCAACTTTTGCGATTTCTTATTTTTGGTTTGCGAATGCCTTTCATGCATCGCAGACCACGTTTTTGCATTCGCAAACGGACAAATTTTGCGATTCGCACCGTTTGCGAATGCAAAAACTTTTCATACATCTGGCCCATATTTCATACTTTCTCTGCTTTTATTTACAAGTCAGGCTACCCTTGGGGTACCTAGGAAAGACCTTAGGGGTGATGTATATGTAATTAAAATGTAGCTATGGACTTTGAAAGTACATTTAATTACAAAGTCACTATTGGATCAGTTTATTTTAAAGGCAGCCTGCCGGGTGTGCTGGCTTTAAAATGATCACAGACACCACAGCAATGCACACTTAAGTGCATTAAGTCCACTGGGATCTCTAAACCTACATGCTCTACCATGTACTAGTGTCTTACAGGTACGTTGTCTGAACCAGTTGTATGTACACCTTATTACCACATACTTTTTAAACAGAGCACTGGCCCTGGGCCTGGTTAGCAGAACCCAGGACACAATTAGAGTCAGAAAACCAGAATCTAGTAGTCCAAATGAGATGAAAAGTGGGGGGACATCTGCAAAAAGCCCTGTTTTTTTACAGTGCCCCTTTAACATGCTAAAGAGAACACTAACAAGCACAATGATGCAGAAAGTAGGGGGGCATGGTCCCAAAGCCCTAAGAAAGCAACCACCCCTGTTCTAGACAGTGACTTTCAAGTGCATGGAATTTCCAGCCTCTCCTGTCCTGGCTTCAAACTGGCTGCAGCGACAAGGTGGAATTGTTTGACCCTTTGTGTGAAGGCAGAGCGCAGGCTATACAGTTTCAAGTGGGCGGTGCTTAATTCAGCTGCCCCATCCTCCTACCAGAAGGCCCATTCAGGCATACCTAATCTCTCTATTATGTGACTGCCTGGGATGAGTTCACAAAGCCTAAATGTCCATTACACCAAGTCATGTGACCCAGGCCAGGCTTCCAGCACAAAAGGGCTAGGGACAGAAAAATGGCACATTTCTAAAAGTGGCATTTTTAAAATTGTGATCAAAACCCCAACTTTACCATCGGAGGGGGCAAACCATCATGGTTATACAGACACAAAACATGAAATAACTACCAGCTCCCAGTTGGCAATTACTGCTTACTAAATGTAATGCTATCCAATGAGAGGGAGATGCCTCACAGTAGTGACAAAACCAAATGTAGTTTTTCACTACCAGGATACTTAAACCTTAACGGTACATGTCCAACCTTTTGATTTCAAAGCACCCTGCCCCATTGGCTACCTAGGGCTCCCTTAGGTGTGATATATATGTAATAATGATTTGGAATTAAAGGCTTGGAAATGGAGTTTGAATGTCCAGTTAACATGGTTGTTTACCACAACATTCAAGCTGCAATGACAGGTCTGGGACCCAGTGTTACTTAATTGGGTGGCACAACAAATGCTGCAGGCCCAATAGTAGAATTTAATTTACAGGCCCAGGGGACATGATATATCACTTTACAAGGGGCTTACAAGTAAATTAAATATTCCAATTGGGTACAAGACAATTTAACCATGTTTTGTGGAGCAAGCACACGCACTGTTTGCAGTGGTAAAGTGCACAAAGTCCTAAGGCCAACAAAAAGTATTCATCAAAAAATAAAGGGTAGAAGGAAAAAGGTTTAGGATTGACCCTGCTGAGTGGGCCAGGCCCAACAATCATCCAGAGCAGTAGCTTCATACTGAGTGAAGCACCAGATTTCTTGTCATGCTGCGACCCACCAGGCATATCTAACCTAGTAGCTAAAGGCCTAAAAGCAAGTTACTGCATGCCAGATTTCTTTGACAGGTTTTAGGGGGATGCGGCATGTGGGACACCCAAAGTCACAGTTATTAACAGCCCTTCCCCCAACGTGTTTTAAGAGCCCAGAGTTCATATCCAAGAAGGTTACTGACAGATAATAGATGTTTATTGTTACTCAAGTCAATGGTGCTAATTTTTTATCAATCTCAAGAATTAAATCCTGTGATCACAGGGGCAAACACAGATCCATGTAGTGAAAGGATTAATTCATCGAGCTACACGGCCCATGTAGCCCATCTAAATGTATTCTCTTATAATTTGATTGAAACCATGTGAAACGAAGTAGGATAAAAATAAGGACACCAGAATATGGGCCTGGGATGCAAGGCTTGACTGAAAATGGCTCACTTCAAAGGGGCAAAGGGGTACTGCTAGCGCACCTGGTCCCTAGTAAGTAAACTTACAAGGGGAAAACCATGGCCGATGAACCTTTTGAATCGCATGGAGTATCCTAGCCATGGGTTGATCAATGTTTCAATAATCAATACACATGAATCAATACCCATAGAACAAAACATCAGTCAGTACTCATTAGGCATTACTCAATGACCACAACTCAATGTAATTTTAGCAAATGTATTGCCTATTAGTTACAATTCTAAGTCATGTGATTAATTCAAACTTTGTTCAGACCACATCAAGATTAACTCATTAGTGACCACAAATAACATAATCTAATTAAAACTTGATAAAACATATGTTCTAATGCTTCAGCATAAACCAATGAAGAATAATAGGTCAACATTAATAGCAGAGTTCGGCAAATCAGTCCGTCAATCATTTGTCACTGTTAGCGTCACCCGAAAGAACCCTACCTAACCCAGATTAGCATTAGCATGTGGGACTTCATGCAAAAACAATTTAGAACACAACTTTGGAAAACATTTAGCTAGGAGAAAAACTATATAAAAACAGCGCAGTTGGTACCTCGAAAGAAAAGCACAAAAGTTAGTCACATTATTCAGGTCATCAATTGATCAGCAACGCATCAGGCTCTCAAGAGCATGAGCCCAATGACAGAATCTCGAATCACGTCTTCGACACCTAACATCTGCATCACTTCTCCCCTCGCATCTTGCGTCTTACATCCAAAGTTTTTCCCCCTTGTCATGACTTTTTATTAAAGTTAGCCAGTCCATCCCCCTAATTCTTAATTGCTCAGTTGATCACCAGTTATTACTCTACCCAATAAAATTTATTTTGCAAATCTATGAATTATAATATTACGCCGTTCTCAATTTGTTGATTGGTTCACGGTACGATGTCCTCATCATTCGGCTCATCAGGTATCGAAAATGTTGCATCTTCTCCAGTCAGTGTCTCTATTGTCCGAGTCCTGGGAAAGTACAACTCGTCTGTCTTACATTAAAATTGTCACATACATCGTTCCATCATCTCCTGTCTGTCGGTTCATTGCAGAATATTCTAGCTAGGCAGACTTTATTGGCGTAAGCAGTTCAAGGACAGTTTAACATCTCAGCTTCTCTACAGTGTACAGTTATTCTGCTTCTGTATGAGGCCTGGCAAAACTAGGCCACAACTTCGGCTAAGTTAACTCTACAATATAATAGAAGACACACGTTATACATCTTAATATGACATACTACTACATTATTACTACACATTTTCATTATTTCACACGTTTCAGTCATTTTTAGTACAAAGTATTTGGTGGTGACCACTCATGGGCACATTTTAAAACGTGCACATTAATTTTTGTCTACGTTTAATTTTCTATCATTTTCTTGTTAATCAAAATGCATAAACATTCATTAATAATTTCAAATTAACATATCTGCGTCAGCAGTGCCATTAAACTATAAAAAGGTTTCACTAGGTCTTAGAAGAATGACACCAAGTGAAACACAGCAATGCTTTGGTAGATATAAACAATGAGGTCAGAATCTGGAAATGGAGTGCCAGGCTTCACTAAAGATGTCTGGCTTCAAAGGGGTGGCAGACAACAATTTAAACATGAAAATACTTTACTAGTTTCTGAACAAACTTAAAGCCTAATCAGTAGTCAGGATCGAAACAGTACACCTCTGATAAGGTCCTCAATGCCCCCCAAAAAGCATACAAATGCGTAAACTATACAATAGCGACCAAGCCTATTCAGTCAGTGTCAATAGTCTCTCTACGGGTTATAGAAGATAATTTAGGCAAAATTTGGCAAATGGTGTTAATCATTCTTGAATGATTGGAGTAAGACGCTTGCTCAGTTTCTAAGAGGGAATCAAAATGGAAGAGTGAGCTAGTGCAATATTTTAAACATCCACAGCAGAGACACATTGAATCAGCAGGTGGTATTTTGATTACATTTACGTAGTGCATACCACCCCAATGAGGACTTTAGGTGTTTTATGGCAAGAAGCACGCTACTTGGGAACCCAGGATTAGTGGTTAATACAGTGGTCATTGGGATTAATTGTGTGTTTATTTGTGGAACATCAATAGGAGTTAGGTGTAATATTTTGTGTTAGTGATGAGTATATACAAATACTTGGTCGAATAAATAGGTGAACATTGGTTTTGTGTTAGCTTTACAGTGTATGTGTTCTTGTGCCTCAAGGTGCTTTACCGGATAGAATGCTTCATCCAAGTTTCGACTACATATATAATAAAACAAAAAAGAAAATCACGAGCAGTGGCAACCCAACATGCATGTCCATGTGCTCCAAAAACATCTCTAAAAACTGCACAGCAGCAATATGCAATTGGGAATAAAAGGACACAGTAGCTCCCACCTCTCATACCTAAAGTCCATTCGAAGTTCAATAGGTGTGGCACATTTTATTTGAAATATTACAATACAACATGCCTGTAAGGAAATGCCTCGTTGGCACGGTTACCCCCTGACTTTTTGCGTTTGCTGATGCCAAGTTATGATTTGAAAGTGTGCTGAGGCCTGCTAACCAGGCCCCAGCACCAGTGTTCTTTCCCTAAACCTGTACCTTTGTCTCCACAATTGGCTCACCCTGGCATCTAGGTAAGTCCCTTGTAACTGGTATCCCTGGTACCAAGGGCTCTGATGCCAGGGAAGGTCTCTAAGGGCTGCAGCATGTCTTATGCCATCCTGGGGACCCCTCACTCAGCACAGACACACTGCTTGCCAGCTTGTGTGTGCTGGTGGGGATAAAATGACTAAGTCGACATGGCAATCCCCTCAGGGTGCCATGCCATCCTCACACTGCCTATGGCATAGATAAGTCACCCCTCTAGCAGGCCTTACAGCCCTAAGGCAGGGTGCACTATACCATGGGTGAGGGCATAGGTGCATGAGCACTATGCCCCTACAGTGTCTGAACAAAACCTTAGACATTGTAAGTGCAGGGTAGCCATAAGAGTATATGGTCTGGGAGTCTGTCATAAATGAACTCCACAGCACCATAATGGCTACACTGAAAACTGGGAAGTTTGGTATCAAACTTCTGAGTACAATAAAAGCACGCTGATGCCAGTGTACATTTTATTGTAAAATACACCCTGAGGGCATCTTAGAAATGCCCCCTGAAAACATACCCAACTTCCAGTGTGGGCTGACTAGTTTTACCAGCCTGCCACACACCAGACATGTTACTGGCCAAATGGGGAGAGTGCCTTTGTCACTCTGTGGCCAGTAACAAAGCCTGTACTGGGTGGAGGTGCCTCTCACCTCCCCCTGCAGGAACTGTAACACCTGGCGGTGAGCCTCAAAGGCTCACCCCCTTTGCTACAGCGCCACAGGGCATCCCAGCTTGTGGAGATGCCCGCCCCTTCCGGCCACGGCACCAATTTTGGCGGCAAGGCCAGAGGAGATAATGAGAAAAACAAGGAGGAGTCACTGGCCAGTCAGGACAACCCCTAAGGTGTCCTGAGCTGAGGTGGCTCTGACTTTTAGAAATCCTCCATCTTGCAGATGGAGGACTCCCCAATAGGATTAGGGATGTGCCCCCCTCCCCTCAGGGAGGAGGCATAAAGACCCTGTTCCACAAAGACTGAAACTTGCAACAAAGAAACAACTTTTAAAGGGCTGCACGTTTCCCACCGGAAGCGCGAGACTTTTCACTCTGCACCCTATGCCCCCGGCTCGACCTGCGGAGAAACAACACTACAGGGAGGACTCCCCACCAACTGCGAGCCCGTGAGTAGCCAGAGCTGACCCCCCTGAACCCTCACAGTAACGCCTGCAGAGGGAATCAAGAGGATCCCCCTGACCGCGACTGCCTGCTTCAAAGAACCCAACGCCTGGTAAAGACACTGCACCTGCAGCCCCCAGGACCTGAAGGATCCGACCTCCAGTGCAGAAGCGACCCCCAGGTGGCCCTCTCCCTTGCCCAGGTGGTGGCTACCCCAAGGAGCCCCCCCCCCTTGCCTGCCTGCTTCGCTGAAGAGACCCCTGGGTCTCCCATTGAAACCAATTGTAAACAAGACACCTGTTTGCACTCTGCACCCGGCCGCCCCTGTGCCGCTGAGGGTGTACTTTTTGTGCTGACTTGTGTCCCCCCGGTGCCCTACAAAACGCCCTTGGTCTGCCCTCCAAAGTCGCGGGAACTTACCTGCTGGCAGACTGGAACCGGGGCACCCCCTTCTCCATTGATGCCTATGTGTTTTGGGCACCACTTTGACCTCTGCACCTGACCGGCCCTGAGCTGCTGGTGTGGTAACTTTGGGGTTGCCCTGAACCCCCAATGGTGAGCTACCTTGGACCCAACTTTGAACCCTGTAGGTGCGTTAATTACCTGCAAAACTAACCAATACTTACTTCCCCTAGGGACTGCTGAATTTTTCACAGTGTCTAGTTTTAAAATAGCTTATTGCCATTTGTGCAAAAACTGTACATGCACTTGTGATGATTCAAAGTTCCTAAGATACCTGAGTGAAATACCTTTCATTTAAAGTATTGTTTGTAAATCTTGAACCTGTGGTTCTTAAAATAAACTAAGAAAATATATTTTGATATATAAAAATCTATTGGCCTGGAATTGTCTTTGAGTGTGTGTTCCTCATTTATTGCCTGCGTGTACAACAAATGCTTAACACTACCCTCTGATAAGCCTACTGCTCGACCACACTACCATAAAATAGAGCATTAGAATTATCTCTTTTTGCCACTATCTTACCTCTAAGGGGAACCCTTGTACTCTGTGCACACTATTTCTTACTTTGAAATAGCATATACAGAGCCAACTTCCTACATTGGTGGATCAGTGGTGGGGTACAAGACTTTGCATTTGCTGGACTACTCAGCCGATACCTGATCACACAACAAAATTCCAAAAATTGTCATTAGAAACGGATTTTTGAACGTTGAGCTATTTTTCTAAATTTTTAAAAGTCCTGCTAGGGCCTTGTGTTAGTCCCTGTTAGCATTTCTTTTAGAGTTTAAAAGTTTTGTGAAAGTTTGATTAAAGTTCTAGACATAGTTTTAGATTCCTAAAAAGTATTCCAACTTTTAGAAACAGGTGGTCATTACAACCCTGGCGGACGATGTTAAAGCGGCGGTAAGACCACCAACAGGCCGGCGGTAAAAAAAATAGCAATTACGACCATGGCAGAAACCGCCAACAAAGACAGCCACTTTAACACTCCAACCGCCACGGCGGGACAAACAAACAGCGCAGCGGTCACTGCCAACAGACAGGCAGGAGACAATGTACCGCCCACACTATTATGACAGGCCAATCCGCCACCTTTTCCGGGGCAGATTCACCGCGGATAAAAACATGGCAGAAACAGGAATTTCGAAGGGAAAACGCTCACCTCTACACACTCCACGAGGAACGAGGACACCATGGAACCGGAACTCCAAATCCTACCTGCGATAGTCTTCCTGCTCCTCTACCAGGAGCACGAACGCCAGCAGCGAAGACCACGGTGAGTACTGCACCTACGACACAGGGGAGGGGGAGGCAAAAAACAGGGACACACACACGCAACACCCCCACCTTCACCCCCACCCTCACCCACTACAACACACACACTAATGCAGATCAATATATCACAGTTACACCCCCCAAACCCCCCCGGAAGAATGCAAAGACCAAAGAATATGAGTGTAACCATCAGAATATAATACAAACAAGTAGGCAGAAATATATATATATGTACACCATGTACAAAATATATACCAGGCATAGTAGTCCAGGTACTGCACAAAGAAAGTCCGTGGAACACTGGGACCACAGGGTATGGGCGAGGCCCACACAAGATCCCCGACCATGACGGAGAGAACACTGCAGGGGCATCAGACAGCAAGAAAACAGGCTCCTCAGGGGGAGGGAAAGGGGGGGCACCTCAGCCGCTTGAGTGCACGATGCCAAATCCACGAGGGGGCCACATGCCCACTGGTTAATCCTTGGGAGTGCAAAGCCACAGTCTCACAAGTGGATAACAGTCTCCACTGGTTCTGGAGGGGGCATGGTGCCCAGAGTGCTTCATCCTGTTTAGGATAGAGGTAGTGGATGGATGTCTCCACTGGTTCTGGAGGGGGACTGGTGCCCAGAGTGCATCATCCTGTTAAGGACAGAGGTAGTGGATGGATCTCTCCACTAGTTCTGGAGGGGGACTGGTGCCCAGAGTGCTTCATCCTGTGAAGGACAGAGATAGTAGATGGATGTCTCCACTGGTTCTGGAGGGGGACTGGTGCCCAGAGTGCATCACTCACTCTGTGACGGACCCAGTTGCGTCAGTGCCCCTGCCGCTCATGGGCTAGCAGTGCTTGAGTTGGCGGTGCCCTGTTCAGCGGTGCTTGAGTTGGCGGTTCCCTGTTCAGCGGGGCTTGAGTTGGTGGTGGCCTGTTCAGCGGTGCTTGAGTTGGCAGTGCCCTGTTCAGCGGTGCTTGAGTTGGCGGTGCCCTGTTCAGCGGGGCTTGTGCTGGCGGTCCTTCATGGCCCAGCAGGGCTGGTGCTGGCGGTGGCCTCCTGAGCAGCTGTGCTGGGGCTGGCGGTGGCCTCCTGGGTAGCTGGGCTGGCGGTGGCCTCCTGGGCAGCTGGGCTGGGGCTGACGGTGCCCTCCTGGGCAGCTGTGCTGGGGCTGGCAGTGGCCTCCTGGGCAGCTGGGCTGGGGCTGGCGGTGGCCTCCTGGGCAGCGGGGATGATAGCGGTCTTCTCCGCCGTGCAGCTCTTCCCAGATTTGCCAGGTTTCTTGTGGCCCTTCCTCACCTTGGAAAGCGTCACAGCTGACTCCACACACCCAACGGGACACCTGGGAACGGCTTTGGTGGCTGGAGTCTTCCCCCTCTCCCGCCGGGCACTGGCCAACTTCTGATGCTTCACAGGTGGGGGACTGTCTGTGCTGTGGTTCCGTGCCACACTGGCTGTCCTGGTGGCCGGTGCACTCCACATACCGGTGACTACAGGCACTACTGGTCCCGGAGATGTTTTGGCTGAGGTGCTACTTCGGGACCTATGAGATGGACGGGGTGGGGTGGGGGAGGTGTGGGAAAAAGGTCACGGGTGGACAGGAAAAGTTTTTGGGACACACTGGGCCGGGTAGCTGGAGGGGCTTTGGGAGTGGAGGAAGAGGTGGTGGTAGTAGGAGGTGTACGTTTGGTGACTTTGGGTCGTGAGGTGGATGGCTGTTGGGTGGGTGTGTGCCTGCATTTGTGTATCTTGGGAGGGGGCGTCACAGACACACTGGGGGAGGACACAGGGGACGTGTGAATGGTAGTGGGGGTGGTGACTGAACGTGAGTGGGGTGTGCTGGTGGGTGTGCTGGTGAGGGACGTAGTGGCTTTAGAGGTAGTGCATGCAGGTGTGAGTGTAGACAAGACTGGGAGGGAGACGATGAGGAGGGGGACACAGTGGAGGCAGTGGATGTTTGTGTGTCTGCATGTGTGTGTTGCTTGCGTGAGTGCCTGTGGAATGTGTGGTGCTTATGTTTGCCTGAGCTTCCCTTGTGTGTTGAGGTGTGTGCAGGCTGGTCTGATGGTGTGCTTGGGATAGGCAGAGGTACAGGGGATTGGGTCTGAGTGGAGGAAGTTGGAGGGGGGAGGCTAGAGACGGGGACCATGGCTGCCATCAGTGCTGAGGCCAGAGTTTGAAAAGCTTGGTGAAGGGCCGGCTGACCAGAATGAATGCCCTCCAGGAATGCATTAGCTTGTTGCAACTGCGTTTCTACACCCTGGATGGCATTCAAAATGGTAGACTGCCCAACAGTGAGGGACCTGAGGAGGTCAATGGCCTCCTCACTGAGGGCAGCAGGGGTGACTGGGGCCGGGCCTGAGGTGCCTGGGGCGAAGGTGATGCCCACCCTCCTGGGTGAGCGGGCACGGGGCCAAGGCTGAGGGGCTGCTGGGAGGGCGGTGCTGGTATGGGGGGTGGCAGCTCTACCTGTAGATGCGGGGGCACAGATGTTGCGCCACCACAAGGGAGCTCCCATCAGAGGACGAGTCTGTGTCGCTGGTGTCAGCTCCTGTCCCCGCCGTGGAGATCCCCTCGCCCTCCGTCCCACTGGTGAATTTCGAGTCCGTAGTGTCGCCCTCCAGGGCCATGTAGGATGCAGCTCCCTCCTGCTCCTGTGCCACTGCTCCTCCGCCTAATGATGCTAATGCACACAAGAACAGGGAGACCACAAAAAGTGGGGGGACGACAGAAGAAAGACATGTTGAGTGCATGCATTACCGCTACAGTTGGGGGACACGACAGACACAGAAGCCCCCTGCACTACGTCGCGCTCTTGGGCTCCACTGTTCAATTCCAGAGAAATGGCCTACAAGGCTATGGATGACATCTGCACACACAGATGACACAGGGGCATGAATAGCTGTACTTGGCACTCTACAGAGGTGGGCTGGAGTGCCACATGGCCTGCCTTATGGAGGGGCCTTGCCTACGGAAATCGCCCTGGCCTACGGAAACCCACAGCCCTCCTCCCCCACCCAGACAACTCCACTGCATGCAAAGTCAGCAGAATGAGAGTGTACTCACCCCCTTGTGTCTGCTGTGATGCCCTCAAGCGCCCATCCAACTCCGGGTAGGCCACCGCCAGGATCCTGAACATCAGGGGGCTCATGGTGCGACAGGCACCCCTCCCACGTTGGGAAGCCATCCCCAGCTGAGCCTCCGCTGTCTTCTTGCTCCAGCGGCGAATGTCCTCCCATCTTTTCCGGCAGTGGGTGCTCCGTCTGTGTTAGACCCCCAGGGTCCGGACGTCCTTGGCGATGGCACGCCAAATATCTTTCTTCTGGTGGGCACTGACCTACATGAAATGTACAGGGGAAGAAGAGAAGTCATTACCAACTGCACCGTCAAAGTGATTGGCCCCCATCCCTACCCTTGCCATGTGGCACATGCTTTCACCGTCTTTCATGCATGCAGCACTCTGCCCCCTTCCTTCTTACATCCAGCCCTCTCCACACAGGCATAGCCCATACAACATGCTCCCTGTGTACTTACCTGTTTGTCTGGAGGACCGTAGAGTAGCGTGTACTGGGGGTGGACCCTATCCACGAGTTTCTCCAACTCCTCTGTGGTGAAGGCAGGGGCCCTTTCCCCAGATGCACGAGCCATTGTCTCTTCCAGACCGAGGTCACAGCAGCACTTGCAGTGTAGGTCCTCTCCTGTCGAAGGTCTGGTATCGAGTGATTGAACAGATAGAAAATGGCGGTCACGTCCACGGCGGTGCGTACCGTCACCGCCGGCGTACATCGTCATTGGCTCCTGGGACCCATAGGGTCCAATGTTAACCAATGCAGCATTGCGCAGCGGTCTTCGACCGCCTACCACGACGGTGTACAACGCCAATGCAGTTACCTCACATCCCATTGTCCCACTTTAGCAGTCAGGCAGCTGCCATTTCAGGGGCCCACATGGTTTAATTTTCAACTGCTTCACACATACCTAGGCCTAGACTCAACACACATACAGGCCACTTTTTGTGTATGATTGGTGTTCTGTGTAAACTGTGGGTACGTACCTCTGAGTTGTTTGACTCTGTGCTCGCTGTTGTCCTTCATAGGCACCGTCGGCTGGGACATGTGAGGAGATGGCGGCATCCTCCGGTGTACCGACCGTTGGTGGACCTGTCGACAATGGAGGAGCGACATTTGATAATCACCTACAGGATTGACCGTGCCACAATCCAGGAACTGTGTACCCAGTTGGAGCCAGACCTGATATCAGCAATCCGCCATCGCACAGGAATCCCCCTTAAGTGCAGGTGCTGTCAGTGCTCCATTTCCTTGAAAGTGGGTCATTTCAAACAACTGTGGCCATGGCATCAGGGATGTCCCAGCCTATGTTTTCCAATGTATTGTCAAGAGTGTTGTCTGCCATTCTGAAACACATGCAGAGCTACATCGTTTTCCCTCAGGTGGAGGATTTGCCTACAGTGAAAGGTGATTTCTATGCCCAGGGACATATCCCCAACATCATAGATGCCATTGATGGGACCCATGTGGCTTTGGTCCCCCCCCCACAGGAGTGAACAGGTGTACAGAAACCGGAACAGTTATCATTCTTTGAATGTACAGATGGTATGTTTGGCAGACCAGTACATCTCCCATGTGAATGCCATGTTCCCTGGCTCAGTGCATGACGCCTACATCCTGGGGAATAGCAGCATCCCTTATGTGATGGGTCAACTCCAGAGGCACCGTGTGTGGCTATTAGGTGAGCACCTGGAAGCAAGTCAGTGGGAATGGTTGTCTGGGTCTGGGGTTATCCCTCCAGGTTAGTGTGTGTCTAACAGTTGCCCCTCGCCATTTGCAGGTGACTCTGGTTACCCCAACCTGTCATGGCTACTGACCCCAGTGAGGAATCCCAGGACCAGGGCAGAGGAACGCTACAATGAGGCTCATGGGCGAACTAGGAGGGTGATCCATCGGACCTTCGGCCTCCTGAAGGCCAGGTTCAGGTGCCTCCATATGACAGGTGGATCCCTATTCTACTCACCAAAGAAGGTGTACCAGATCCTCGTGGCCTGCTGTATGCTTCACAACTTGGCTTTGCGACGACAGGTGCCTTTTCTGCAGGAGGATGGTCCAGATGGCGGTGTTGTTGCATCTGTAGAGCCTGTGGACAGTGATGAGGAGGAAGCAGAGGAAGAAGACATGCACATCAGTGATCCTCCAATATTTCCAGTGAGACACAGGTAGGAATACAAACCTGCCTACTACATGTACTTTGACACTACTACCTCTCTCCCGTCTGTCGTTTTCACCTAGTGTATGGACACTGAGTTGTCACTTTCCCTTACGATTTCACAGATGTGGGTCCCACTGTGTGACATCTGCTTAGATTCCTCATGGACTAGAGCTGTGTGACATAGGTATGTTGACATTACTATTTAAAAAACATTTTGTCACTGTAATTGCTAATACACTATTTCGAAATCACAGACAGACTCCAGATCAGTTTGTGCTTTAGGTGTGTTTATTTAAATGCTCAATATTGGAGGGGGTAGTGAAATGGTGAGGGGTGATGTCGGAGGAGTGTCCATGGCAGAGTCCAGTCTGTTAGTCTCAAAGGTGCATTGCCCATATGGGCATAGGAAGTGGAGCTGGGGCAGTTTAATTATGGACAGGGTGACAAAGTGGGACAGTAGGATGACAATCAGGGTGGTCTCATTTCTTGGCAGGGGTCTTGGCATCGTGTTCTGTCTTTTCCTGGATCTCAGGGACCATTTGCGGGCTGGTTCTCCCTCTGCAGGGGGTGGGGTGCTGGTGTGGTGGTTCTGTGGCAGGGCGTCCTCTCCACTAGTGCTGGCAGAGGTGGTGGGCAGTTCATCGTCCATGCTAGTGTCAGGGACCCCTTGTAGTGCCACGGTGTCCCTCCTGGTGTTGAGTACTTCCTTCAGCACCCCTACAATGGTGCCCAGGGTGGAGCTGATGGTTCTGAGTTCCTCCCTGAAGCCCATATACTGTTCCTCCTGCATGCGCTGGGTCTCCTGAAACTTGGCCAGTACAATTGCCATCGTCTCCTGGAAGTGGTGGTAGGCTCCCATGATGTTGGAGAGGACCTCGTGGAGAGTGGGTTCCCTTGGCCTGTCCGCCCCCTGTCGCACAGCAGCCCTCCCAGTTCCCCTGTGTTCCTGGGCCTCCGTCCCCTGGACCGTGTGTCCACTACCACTGACTCCAGGTCCCTGTTGTTGTTGGGGTGGTGGGTTATCCTGGGTTCCCTGTAGTGGTGGACACACAGCTGATTGACGTGTCCTGGGGACAGAGGTATGGGCCCGCTGGGTAGGTGCTGTGCTGGTGTTTCCAGAGGGGGGAAGGTCTGTGGTGGCCTGTGTGAGGGGAACCGACTGTCCAGAGGTCCCCAATGGTCCTGGCTGGTCATCTAGATCCAGTTGGACAGAGGTGCTGTCATCACTGTGGGCCTCTTCTGTTGGTGGTGTGGACATGTGTGAACCCTCCTGACGTTGGGTAGGGGTCCTGCAGGGGTATAAAAGGATGTTTATTAAATCTGTGTGTGTAATGGTGTGCAATGGGTGGGTGACCGTGTACCCCAGTGCTAGCATTCCTGTGTGGGAGCTTGTGTGATGATGGTTTAGGGGGGTGTATGGGTATGTGCAGTGGGCATGCTTTGGTGATGGGTGTCCATGCTTTGTTGTTGCATGCAGGGCTTGGTGTTGGGATGGGTGGTTTGTGATGTTGGGACATATGTGAGGAGTTGGGGTGCTGGGGGTGAGGGTGGGGGTATGTGATAGCATGCAGGTAGGGTGGGGGATGTAATGGTAAAGCTTTGTCTT
Source organism: Pleurodeles waltl (assembly GCF_031143425.1). Lineage (NCBI taxonomy): Eukaryota > Metazoa > Chordata > Amphibia > Caudata > Salamandridae > Pleurodeles > Pleurodeles waltl. The sequence goes on along the minus strand of NC_090445.1, from coordinate 293,225,700 downwards.
ACCAGAGTCCATTCCTCCACCTGCTCCTGCGAGGCCCTCAGGATGCAGAATCGCCAAGACCTGCTCCTCCCATGTTGTTAGTTGTGGGGGAGGAGGTCGGGGTCCGCTGCCAGTCCGCTGAACAACCAGGTGGTGTCTTGAGACCACGGAACCCACCTTCCCCCGTAGGTCGTTCCACCTCTTCCTGATGTCCTCCCGATTTCTGTTGTCCCACTGCGTTGACCCTGTCCACTATTCTTCGCCATAGCTCATTCTTCCTAGCTATGGAGGTGTGCTTCACCTGTGATCCGAATAGCTGTGGCTCTACCCGGACAATTTCCTCCACCATGACCCTGAGCTCCTCTTCCGAGAACCTGGGGTGTCTTTGCTGTGCCATGGGGTGGTGTAGGTGATGTGTGGGGTGGAGTGTGTGGTGATAAGTGTGGTGATATGTAGTGGTGTGTTGTGTGAGGTGCGTGGAAGTTGTGTGGGTGATAGTGTTGTGTGCCTGTGGATGCTGTTGTTCTTGCTGGTGGTGTCTCTCTCTGGCCTTCTTTCTGAATTTTTGGTAGTAGGGGTTTGTGGGTGATGTTGGTGTGTGTTTTATATTGTAATGGGTGTGTGGGAGTGGTGTGTGTATGTGTATCAGGTGTGTGTATTTTGAATTGTCCAATGTGTAGGAGGATGGCCTGGCTGGTAGTGGGTACCAAGGGGTACTTACACTATGTACCAGGTCCAGTTATCCCTTATTAGTGTAGAAGAGGTGTTTCTAGCAGCTTAGGCTGATAGAAGGTAGCTATAGCAGAGCAGCTTAGGCTGAACTAGGAGACATGCAAAGCTCTTACTATACCGCTGGTGTCATAGGCACAATATTATAAGAAAACACAATACACAGATGTACTAAAAATAAAGGTACTTTATTTTTATGACAGTATGCCAAAAGTATCTCAGTGAGTACCCTCAGTAGGAGGATGCCAAATATACACAAGATATATGTACACAATACCAAAAATATGCAGTAATAGCAAAAGGAAGTAATGCAAGCAATGTAAAGTTACAGTAGATTGCAATAGGAGCACATAGGTATAGGGGCAACACAAACCATATACTCCAAAAGTGGAATGCGAACCACGAATGGACCCCAAACCTATGTGAGCTTGTAGAGGGTCGCTGGGACAGTAAGAAAACAGTGAGGGTTAGAAAAATAGTCCACCCCAAGACCCTGTAAGGTAGGTGTAAAGTCCATCAACAACCCCCAGAGAGCACAGAAGTCGTGATAGGGGGATTCTGCAAGGAAAACCAACACCAGCAAAGCAACAACAGTGGATTTCCAGACCTGAGTACCTGTAAGACAAGAGGACCAAGTCCAAGAGTCGCAACAGTGTCGAGAGTGGGCAAGAGCCCAGGAAATGCCAGCTGAGGGTGCAAGGAAGCTGCCACCGGATGGAAGAAGCTTGGTGTTTTGCAAGAACGAAGAGGACTAGGAACATCCCCTTTGGAGGATGGATGTCCCACGTCGTGAAGAAGCTTGCAGAGGTGTTCCCACGCAGAAAGTCCGCAAACAAGCCTTGCTAGCTGCAAGGGTCGCGGTTAGGGTTTTTTGATGCTGCTGTGGCCCAGGAGGGACCAGGATGTCGCCACTTGGATGAGGAGACAGAGGGGCCACCCAGCAAGTCAGGGAGCCCTCACAGAAGCAGGCAGCACCCACAGAAGTACAGAAGGACAACTCAGAAGGTTGTGCACTGCAGGTTAGAGTCAGGGACCCAGGCTTGGCTGTGCACAAAGGAAATCCTGGAAGAGTGCACAGGAGCCGAAGCAGCTGCAAATCACGTGGTACTCAGCAATGCAGTCTAGTGTGGGGAGGCAAGGACTTACCTCCACCAAACTTGGACTGAAGAGTCACTGGACTCTGGGAATCACTTGGAAAGAGTTGCTGAGTTCCAGGGACCAAGCTCGTCGTGCTGAGAGGGGACCCAGAGGACCGGTGATGCAGTCTTTTGTTGCCTGCGGTTGCAGGGGGAAGATTCCGTTGACCCATGGGAGATTTCTTCAGAGCTCCTGGTGCAACAAGGAGGCAGGCTACCCCCAGAGCATGCACCACCAGGAAACAGTCGAGAAAGCCGGCAGGATGAAGCGAAACAAGGTTGCAATAGTTGTCTTTGCTACTTTGTTGCGGTTTTGCAGGCGTCCTGAGCAGTCAGCATTCGATCCTTTGGCAGAAGGTGAAGAGGGAGATGCAGAGGAACTCTGGTGAACTCTTGCATTTGGTATCTGACGAATTCCCCAAAGCAGAGACCGTAAATAGCCAGAAAAGGAGGTTTGGCTACCTAGGAAGGAGGATAGGCTAGTAACACAGTTAAGAGCCTATCAGAAGGAGTCTCTGACATCACCTGCTGGCCCTGGCAACTCAGAGCAGTCCAGTGTGCCAGCACACCTCTGAATCCAAGATGGCAGAGGTCTGGGGCACGCTGGAGGAGCTCTGGGCACCTCCCCTGGGAGGTTCAGGTCAGGGGAGTGGTCACTCCCCTTTCCTTTGTCCAGTTTCGCGCCAGAGCAGGGCTGGGGGATCCCTGAACCGGTGTAGACTGGCTTATGGAGAGATGGGCACCGTCTGTGCCCATCAAAGCATTTCCAGAGGCTGGGGGAGGCTACTCCTCCCCAGCCCTGACACCTTTTTCCAAAGGGAGAGGGTGTAACACCCTCTCTCTGAGGAAGTCCTTTATTCTGCCTTCCTGGGCCAGGCCTGGCTGGACCCCAGGAGAGCAGAAACCTGTCTGAGGGGTTGGCAACAGCAGCAACTGCAGTGAAACCCCGGGAAAGGCAGTTTGGCAGTACCCGGGTCTGTGCTAGAGACTCGGGGGATCATGGAATTGTCTCCCCAATGCCATAATGGCATTGGGGTGACAATTCCATGATCTTAGACATGTTTACATGGCCATGTTCGGAGTTACTATTGTGACGCTATACATAGGTAGTGACTTATGTATAATACACCCGTGAAATGGTGTCCCCGCACTCACAAAGCCCGGGGAATTTGCCCTGAAAGATGTGGGGGCACCTTGGCTAGTGCCAGGGTGCCCACACACTAAGTAACTTTGCATCCAACCTTCACCAGGTGAAGGTTAGACGTATAGGTGACTTATAAGTTACTTAAGTGCAGTGGTAAATGGCTGTGAAATAACGTGGACGTTATTTCACTCAGGCTGCAGTGGCAGGCCTGTGTAAGAATTGTCAGAGCTCCCTATGGGTGGCAAAAGAAATGCTGCAGCCCATAGGGATCTCCTGGAACCCAAATACCCTGGGTACCTCAGTACCATATACTAGGGAATTATAAGGGTGTTCCAGTATGCCAATGTAAATTGGTGAAATTGGTCACTAGCCTGTTAGTGACAATTTAGAAATCAGAGAGAGCATAACCACTGAGGTTCTGGTTGGCAGAGCCTCAATGAGACAGTTAGTCATCCCACAGGGAACACATACAGGGCACACTTATGAGCACTGGGGCCCTGGTAGGCAGGGTCCCAGTGACACATACACTAAAACAACATATATACAGTGAAGTATGGGGGTAACATGCCAGGCAAGATGGTACTTTCCTACACAATGTGCCTGTGTTTTGTTATAGTGCGTGTATTTTGAGCGCGGTGGTATGTATCGCCAATAGAATACCGCGGTTGAAAGACCGCCGCGTGGATTCGTATGTCGTGATAGTGTGGGCGTATTTCTATTGGCGTGACGGTGGAGGTTTTGTTTTCGCCAGTTTATCACTGACCTTTGGTGTGGTGGACTTGTGTGGGTGTCTGACTTTTGGCGGATTCCGAGATGTGGGTCATAATAGCTGTGGCAGAATTCCCCGGCTGCAGCGGTGTGTTGGCAGTCTTCTGCACGGCGGTAAGCGCCTTTTACCGCCAAGGTTGTAATGACCGCCATAATGTTTACAGAAGAGTTAGTGATGGAACTCAACCTCACCCCTTACCTGCATCTTAGGATGTCAGAGTTAAGGTCTCTCTGTAAAATCAAAAAGATAAAAACTGGTTCAAACCCTACCAAAGTACAGCTCCAGGAGCTTTTGGCAGAGTTTGCTAAAAACAACCCCTCTGATGATATCTTCACAGAGGGGGAAGTGATGTGGAAGAACTCCCACCTCCACTCCTAGTTAGGGAGACCAGGGTTTCTCCAACCCTGACTCTAGAAGTGATAGTCGGAGATGGTGCTTCTCTCACAGGAGAGACCAACAGCTCTGCAAGCATTGAGGGCAGCCTCACTGAAGATGACCTCCTGCTAGACAGGTTGGCCAAAAGATTGGCTTTGGAAAGATCCTAGCCATAGAAAGGGAAAGACAAGAGATGGGCTTAGGTCCCATCAATGGTAGCAGCAATATAAATAGGGTTAGAGATTCTCCTGATATGCTAAAAATCCCTAAAGGGATTGTAACTAAATATGAAGATGGTGATGACATCACCAAATGGTTCACAGCTTTTGAGAGGGCTTGTGCAACCAGAAAAGTAAATAAATCTCACTGGCGTGCTCTCATTTGGGAAATGTTCACTAGAAAGTGTAGGGATAGACTCCTCACACTCTCTGTAAAAGATGCAGAATCCTTTGACCTCATTAAGGCTACCCTGATTGAGGGCTTTGGATTCTCAACTGAGGAGTACAGGATTAGTTTCAGGGGGGCTCAAAAATCCTCGAGCCAGACCTGGGTTGATTTTGTTGACTTCTCAGTCAAAACACTGGATGGTTGGATTAATGGCAGTGGTGTAAATGATTATGATGGGCTGTACAATCTGTTTATGAAAGAACACATTTTAAGTAATTGTTTCAAAGATAAACTGCATCAGCATCTGGTAGAACTAGGACCAATTTCTCCCCAAGAATTGGGAAAGAAGGCGGACCATTGGGTCAAGACTAGGGTGACCAAAACTTCCACAGGGGGTGATCAAATGAAAGTGGTCACAAAGACTCCACAGGGAAAGAGTGTTGAGACATCCAAGGGTAAAAGTAAAGAGTCTTCTACAGGGCCCCAAAAACCTGCTCAGGTGGGAGGGTCCAAAGCCTCTTCACAACCCAATTTTGGGTACAAGGTTAAAAACGTTGATCCCAAAAAGGCCTGGTGTCGTAGCTGTAATCAACAGGGACACCAAACTGGAGACAAGGCCTGTCCCAAGAAAGGTTCCACTTCAAACTCTACTCCAGTTAGCTCTGGAATAGCCATTCTCCACGTGGGATCAACAGTGTGCCCAGAGCAAATCAGGGTTCACACTGAAGCTACATTAGTCTCTGAGGGTGGGGTGGACTTAGCCACATTTGCTGTCTGGCCCCCTAATATGCAAAAATACAGGCAGCAACTCTTAATTAATGGGATTAGTGTAGAAGGCCTGAGGGATACAGGTGCCAGTGTCACCATGGTGACAGAGAAACTGGTTTCCCCAGGACAATACCTGACTGGACAAACGTATCCAGTCACCAACGCTGACAGTCAGACTAAAATACATCCCATGGCTATGGTAACTTTAGAATGGGGAGCGGTCAATGGCCTGAAACAGGTGGTAGTCTCCTCAAATATCCCAGTAGACTGTTTGCTTGGAAATGACCTGGAGTCCTCAGCATGGGCTGAGGTAGAACTCAAAACCCATGCAGCCATGCTGGGCATCCCTGAACTGGTGTGTGTCAAGACAAGGGCACAGTGCAAGGTTCAGGGTGAAAAAGTGGTGTTGGAGCCTGGAATATTGGCCCAACCCTCCATGAGGAAAGGAAAGAAGACTGGGGAACCAGCTTCAACACAACAAAAGAAAGGGAACCTCTCTTCCCAGGAAGAAGTTCTGCCCTCTGAGGGAACTGAGCCCATGGAGTTGGAACCTTATCAGGTTGAACTCTTAGGCCCAGGGGGACCCACAAGGGAACAGTTGTATAAGGGGCAAGAAACATGTCCCTCTCTTGAAGGCCTTAGACAGCAAGCTGCTGAAGAGACCAAAGGAAAAAACACTGGAACACAGAGTCTATTGGGAAGATGGACTCCTCTACACTGAGGCAAGAGATCCCAAACCTGGTTCCACTAGGAGAGTGGTAGTGCCTCAGGAGTTTAGGAAATTAATTCTGACCTTAGCTTATGATATTCCACTTGCTGGGCATTTGGGACAAACCAAGACTTGGGAAAGGTTAGTTAACCATTTCTATTGGCCCAACATGTCCCAGGTCTCCTGTGCCACCTGTCAAGCCAGTGGTAAGACAGGTGGACACCCAAAGGCCCCCCTCATTCCACTTCCAGAGGTGGGGTCCCCTTTGAAAAAGTGGGTGTGGACATAGTGGTTCCAATTGAACCTCCCACAGCCTCAGGGAACCAGTATATCCTAGTGGTAGTGGATCATGCCACTAGGTACCCTGAAGCAATTCCCCTTAGGTCCACTACTGCCCCTGCAGTAGCTAAAGCACTCTTAGGTATCTTTACCAGAGTGGGATTTCCTAAGGAGGTGGTGTCTGACAGGGGTACCAACTTCATGTCAGCATACCTGAAACACATGTGGAATGAGTGTGGGGTGACTTACAAATTCACCACACCATACCACCCACAAACCAATGGTCTTGTAGAAAGATTTAACAAGACATTGAAAGGCATGATCATGGGGCTCCCTGAAAAGCTCAAAAGGAGATGGAATGTCCTCTTGCCATGACTGCTTTTCGCCTACAGAGAGGTGCCTCAGAAGGGAGTAGGGTTTTCCCCCTTTGAACTTCTGTTTGGCCATCCTGTAAGGGGACCACTAGCTCTTGTAAAAGAAGGCTGGGAGAGACCTCTTCATGAGCCTAAACAAGATATAGTGGACTATGTACTAGGCCTATGTTCCAGGATGGCAGAGTAGATGGAAAAGGCAAGCAAAAACCTTGAGGCCAGCCAACAACTCCAGAAGATGTGGTATGACCAAAAGGCTGCTATGGTTGAGTTTCAGCCAGGGCAGAAAGTCTGGGTTCTGGAGCCTGTGGCTCCCAGGGCACTTCAGGACAGATGGAGTGGCCCTTACCCCGTGCTAGAGCGAAAGAGTCAGGTCACCTACCTGGTAGACCTAGGCACTAGCAGGACCCCCAAAAGGGTGATCCATGTGAACCGCCTCAAACTCTTTCATGACAGGGCAGATGTGAATCTGTTGATGGTAACAGACGAGGACCAGGAAGCTGAGAGTGAACCTCTCCCTGATCTCCTCTCCACTGACCCTAAAGATGGCTCAGTAGATGGAATGATCTATTCAGACACCCTCTCTGGCCAACAGCAATCTGACTGTAGGAAAGTCTTATAACAGTTTGCTGAGCTCTTTTCCCTAACCCCTGGTCAGACACACCTGTGTTCCCATGATGTGGACACAGGAGACAGCATGCCTGTCAAAAACAAAATTTTCAGACAGTCTGACAAAGTTAAGGAAAGCATCAAGGTGGAAGTCCACAAGATGCTGGAATTGGGAGCCACTGAGCACTCTGACAGCCCCTGGGCTAGCCCAGTGGTCTTAGTCCCCAAACCTCACACCAAGGATGGTAAGAGAGAGATGAGGTTTTGTGTGGACTACAGAGGACTTAATTCTGTCACCAAGACAGATGCCCATCCCATTCCAAGGGCAGATGAGTTAATTGACAAACTAGGTGCTCCCAGATACTTAAGTACCTTTGACTTGACAGCAGGGTACTGGCAAATCAAAATGGCACCAGGAGCAAAAGAAAATACAGCATTCTCCACACCTGATGGGCATTATCAGTTTACTGTTATGCCCTTTGGCCTAAAGAATGCCCCTGCCACCTTCCAAAGGTTGGTGAATCAAGTCCTTGCTGGCTTGGAGTCCTTTAGTCCAGCTTATCTTGACGATATTGCTTTCTTTAGCTCTAGCTGGCAGGATCACCTGGTCCACCTGAAGAAGGTTTTGAAGGCCCTGCAAGCAGCAGGTCTCTCTTTCAAGGCATCCAAATGTCAGATAGGGAAGGGAACTGTGGTTTACTTGGGACACCTTGTAGGTGGAGGCCAAGTTCAGCCACTCCAGCCCAAGATCCAGACTATTCTGGACTGGGTAGCTCCAAAAACCCAGACTCAAGTCAGGGCATTCCTTGGCTTGACTGGCTACTACAGGAGGTTTGTGACGGGATATGGATCAATAGTGACACCCCTCACAGAACTTACCTCCAAGAAAATGCCCAAGAAGTTAAACTGGACTATAGAATGCCAACAGGCCTTTTACACCCTGAAAGAAGATATGTGCACACCATCAGTTCTAAAAGCTCCAGATTACTCCAAGCAGTTCGTTGTGCAGACTGATGCCTCTGAACATGGGATAGGGGCAGTTTTGTCCCAAACAAATGATGATTGCCTTGACCAGCCTGTTGCTTTCATTAGCAAGAGGTTACTCCCCAGGGAGCAGCGTTGGAGTGCTATTGAGAGGGAGGCCGTTGCTGTGGTTTGGTCCCTGAAGAAGCTGAGACCATACCTCTTTGGTACTCACTTTGTAGTTCAAACTGACCACAGACCTCTCAGGTGGCTAATGCAAATGAAAGTTGAAAATCCAAAACTGTTGAGGTGGTCCATCTCCCTACAGGGAATGGACGTTATAGTGGAACACAGACCTGGGACTGCCCATGCCAATGCAGATGGCCTTTCCAGGTTCTTCCACTTAGAAAATTAAGACTCTCTTGGGAAAGGTTAGTCTCATCCTCTTTCGTTTGGGGGGGGTTGTGTAAGGAAATGCCTCCTTGGCACGGTTACCCCCTGACTTTTTGCCTTTGCTGATGCCAAGTTATGATTTGAAAGTGTGCGGAGGCCCGCTAACCAGGTCCCAGCACCAGTGTTCTTTCCCTAAACCTGTACCTTTGTCTCCACAATTGGCACACCCTGGCATCCAGGTAAGACCCTTGTAACTGGTACCCCTGGTACCAAGGGCCCGATGCCAGGGAAGGTCTCTAAGGGCTGCAGCATGTCTTATGCCACCATGGGGACCCCTCACTCAGCACAGACACACTGCTTGCCAGCTTGTGTGTGCTGGTGGGGATAAAATTACTAAGTCGACATGGCACTCCCCTCAGGGTGCCATGCCAACCTCACACTGCCTATGGCATAGATAAGTCACGCCTCTAGTAAGCCTTACAGCCCTAAGGCAGGGTGACTATACCATAGGTGCATGAGCACTATGCCCCTACAGTGGCTAAACAAAACCTTAGACATTGTAAGTGCAGGGTACCCATAAGAGTACATGGTCTGGGAGTCTGTCATACACAAACTCCACAGCACCATAATGGCTACACTGAAAACTGGGAAGTTTGGTATCAAACTTCTCAGTACAATAAAAGCACACTGATGCCAGTGTACATTTTATTGTAAAATACACCCAGAGGGCATCTTAGAGATGCCCCCTGAAAACATACCCGACTTCCAGTGTGGGCTGACTAGTTTTACCAGCCTGCCACACACCAGACATGTTGCTGGCTACATGGGGAGAGTGCCTTTGTCACTCTGTGGCCAGTAACAAAGCCTGTACTGGGTGGAGGTGCTTCTCACCTCCCCCTGCAGGAACTGTAACAGCTAGCGGTGAGCCTCAAAGGCTCACCCCCTTTGTTACAGCACCACAGGGCATCCCAGCTAGTGGAGATGCCCGCCCCCTCCGGCCACGGCCCCACTTTTGGCAGCAAGGCCGGAGGAGATAAGGAAGAAAACAAGGAGGAATCACTGGCCAGTCAGGACAACCCCTAAGGTGTCCTGAGCTGAGGTGGCTCTGACTTTTAGAAATCCTCCATCTTGCAGATGGAGGATTCCCCCAATAGGATTAGGGATGCGCCCCCCTCCCCTCAGAGAGGAGGCACAAAGAGGGTGTAGCCACCCTCAGGACTAGTAGCCATTGGCTACTAACCTCCCAGACCTAAACACACCCCTAAATTGAGTATTTAGGGGCCCCCAGAACCTAGGAAGATAGATTCCTGCAACCTGAAGATGAAGAAGGACTGCTGACCTGAAAGACCTGCAGAGAAGATGGAGACACCAACTGCTTTGGCCCCAGCCCTACCGGCCTGTCTCCCCACTTCAAGAAAAACTGCAACAGCGACGCGTCCCACAGGGTCCAGCGACCTCTGAAGCCTCAGAGGACTACCCTGCATCTAAAAGGACCAAGAACTCCTGAGGACAGCGGCCCTGTTCCACAAAGACTGAAACTTGCAACAAAGAAACAACTTTTAAAGGACTCCACGTTTCCCGCCGGAAGCATGAGACTTTTCACTCTGCACCCGACGCCCCTGGCTCGACCTGCGGAGAAACAACACTACAGGGAGGACTCCCCGGTGACTGCGAGCCCGTGAGTAGCCAGAGTTGACCCCCCTGAGCCCCCACAGCGATGCCTGCAGAGGGAATCCAGAGGCTCTCCCTGACTGCGACTGCCTGCTTCAAAGAACCCGACGCCTGGTAAAGACACTGCACCCTTGGCCCCCAGGACCTGAAGGATCCGACCTCCAGTGCAGAAGTGACCCCCAGGTGGCCCTCTCCCTTGCCCAGGTGGTGGCTACCCTGAGGAGCCCCCCTCTTTCCTGCCTGCTTCGCTGAAGAGAACCCTAGGTCTCCAATTGAAACCAATTGCAAACCCGACGCCTGTTTGCACTCTGCACCCGGCTGCCCCTGTGCCGCTGAGGGTGTACTTTTTGTGCTGACTTGTGTCCCCCCCGGTGCCCTACAAAACCCCCTTGGTCTGCCCTCCGAAGTCACGGGTACTTACCTGCTGGCAGACTGGAACCGGGGCACCCCCTTCTCCATTGAAGCCTATGTGTTTGGGCACCACTTTGACCTCTGAACCTGACCGGCCCTGAGCTGCTGGTGTGGTAACTTTGGGGTTGTCCTGAACCCAAAACGGTGGGCTACCTTGGACCCAACTGTGAACCCTGTAGGTGCTTTAATTACCTGCAAAACTAATCAATACTTACTTCCCCCAGGAACTGTTGAATTTTGCACTGTGTCTAGTTTTAAAATAGCTTATTGCCATTTTTGCCAAAACTGTACATGCTATTTTGATGATTCAAAGTTCCTAAGATACCTGAGTGAAATACCTTTCATTTAAGTATTGTTTGTAAATCTTGAACCTGTGGTTCTTAAACTAAACTAAGAAAATATATTTTTCTGAATAAAAACCTATTGGCTTGGAATTGTCTTTGAGTGTGTGTTCCTCATTTATTGCCTGTGTGTGCACAACAAATGCTTAACACTAACCTCTGATAAGCCTACTGCTCGACCACACTACCACAAAATAGAGCATTAGAATGATCTCTTTTTGCCACTATCTTACCTCTAAGGTGAACCCTTGGACTCTGTGCACACTATTTCTTACTTTGTAATAGTATATACAGAGCCAACCTCCTACAATGCCATATTATTAAACCTGTGGTCTGTTCTCAGAAACACATAATCTCAGCTTGTACCAGCGAGGCCATCCACTTATTTCTCAGTGTTGGTGGTGGGAGGGAGCACAGCATACGCAAATAAACACTCAAAGAAAACCACATCACAATAAACTGCACAACTCTTTTAAATGTTTGTTCCAAGTTAAATTAATTAGTAATTATTGAGACATAAGACGGAAGGAAATTATCCAACCATGTATAGCATTTTAATTAATTTATGAAACTAAACATTAGGCTTAATTTTCTAAATTACACATAATTTAATTTAAATAATTTCCTAAAGCTCATCAGTCCAGGTTGGCAAATTCTAAAATGTCATCACAGGAAAACAATATGCCTAAAATTAGCTACCTGTTGTCTGTGGAAAAGAAATCAGAAATCACAGATCAATTTTTGAATTCCTTCCTTTGATTAGATTTGGTTTCAATTTTTAAAAAGCGTTATGGTTTCTCTCTGAGACTATATTACATTTTCTAATTATGCAAATGTAATATTTATACAGATAAATCTTAAAAAGGTGAGGTCTATACCTCTTGACCACTAACAGTTGGCACATTTCAGCTGAAACAGGAATCCACAAAGTTGATGAGAATGCCCTTTCTGTCTTTGGTGGGGGTGAGGGTATTTTCATGAGGGCTAAGGGGCGTGTGGCGGTTTTCTGGGAGGGGAGTGACGGATATGGCGGGATGAAGAGAGAGAGAGAAAGAGAGAGAGAGAGCTAGAGAGAAAGAGAGACTCTCAGGTCCAGCCACGTTATATTCAAGAATTACCAAAGCAAATACTCAAAAAATCTGGAAGCGTTGCAAGGATACGGGGATAGCCTGGAGTCAGGGCTCTTGTGTGAAATGGCTCCTGCACAGGTGAGAAGGTGTGGAGGGGGCACATGGGTCACATCAATCAAAAAGGGAGAGAGAGAGAGAGAGAGAGAGAGAGAGAGAGAGAGAGAGAGAGAGAGAGAGAGAGAGAGAGAGGAAAGAGGAGTTATGGTTCACTTCACCTCCAACACTCGATCAGCATATGGGACACATCAGGTGGTATGAAGTTAAGTGTGTTTGAAGCTGTTCTTACTAAGGTGCAAAGGAGAGAAGTGATGCATGTTCATGATCTTCCATTTCATTGATAAAAATTAAAATAGAAAAAGAGGTCAGTCATCTCAGATCGCACACTACATCACTTCATTTGCAAAGAGATCAAACACTACACACCTCCCAGTGTTATTCGACATGTGTTAATCAGGGGGGCAGGATCGATATAACTCAGGCACTTTGTGTGCACAGAGAATAGAATGTCATAGCTTTCCTCCTTGTCTCAACCTTTAATAGCTCCTGTAAGCAAGTAGGCCATGCCAAACAGTTACAAAGGTAGATCTGAAAATGTCCTATGGTCCTGGAGACTAAAGCCCTCATTACAACCCTGGCGTTCGGTGTTAAAGCAGTGGTAAAACCGCCAACAGGCCGGTGAAAAAAAAAATGGAATTATGACCGTGGCGGAAACCGCCAACATAGACAGCCACTTTAACACTCCGACCGCCACGATGGTACAAACAAACAGCATGGCGGGCACCGCCAACAGACAGGCAGAAGACAATGTACCGCCCACACCATAATTAGAGGCCAATCCGCCACCATTTCTGGGGCGGATTCAACGTGAACAAAAACACAGCAGAAACAGGACTTGGAAGGGAAAACGCTCACCTCTACACACCCTACGAGGAACCAGGATACCATGGAACTGGAACTCCACATACTCCCTGCCATTGCCTTCCTGCTCCTCTACCAGGAGCACGACCGACGGCGGCGATGACCACCATGAGTACTGCACCTACGACACAGGGGAGGGGGAGGGAAAAGAGAGTGACACTCACACGCAACACACAACACCCCCACCCCACCCTCACCCACAACAACACACACACTAATACATGCAGAAACAATACATTCCCCTCCCAACCCTCCCTGGAAGAACGCAAGGACAAAAGAAAATGATTTGAACGAATGTAATCATGCAAAATCCATTTGTCAAAAATATATATACACTATTAACAAATATGTACACCAAGAATTCAAGTCCATCTACTGCACCTACATAGTCCCTGGACCACTGGGCCCAAAATGCATGGGCGAGGCCCACACTCAATACCCGATCCAAACGGAGAGAACACTGCAGGGGCATCAGATCGAATTAAAACAGGCACCTCAGGGGGATGGGAAGGGGGGGCACCTCAGCCGGATGAGTGCACAACGCCAGCTCCACGAGGGGGCTCCATGGCCATTGATGCATCTTGGGTAGTGCAAAGCCACAGTCTCTCAAGTCTCTCCAATGGGTGGTTTGCCCACTGATTTATCCTGGGGAGTGCAAAGCCACAGTCTCTCAAGTCTCTCCAGTGGGTGGTTTGCCCACTGCTGCATCCTGGGGAGTGCAAAGCCACAGTCTCTCAAGTCTCTCCAGTGGGTGGGTTGCCCACTTCTACATCCTGGGGAGTGCAAAGCCACAGTCTCTCAAGTCTCTCCAGTGGGTGGGTTGCCCACTGCTTTATCCTGGGAAGTGCAAAGCCACAGTCTGTCAAGTGGATAACAGTCTCCACTGGTTCTGGATGGGGCTTTGTGCCCAGAGTGCTTCATCCTGCCAAGGACAGAGGTAGTGCATGTCTTTCTCCACTGGTTCTGGAGGGGGCTTTGTGCCCAGAGTGGGGCAACATGGAAGCTGCCCATGACCCTGGAACTGACCACCAGCCTCGTACGAATGATCACTGGGGATGGCAGCCATGTCTGAGGTGGTGCCATTGGCACAGGATGTGGGGTGGCCGCTGGCGGTGCTGGCGGTGGGCTCAGTAGCAGTGGTGCTTGCGGCAGTCATTGGGCAGCGGTGCTGGTGGGGGCTCAGTGAGCGTGCTGCTGGCGGCGGTGTCCTGAGCGGCGGTGCTGGTGGGGGGCTCAGTGAGCGTGCTGCTGGCGCCGGTGTCCTGAGCGGTGGTGCTGGTGGGGGCTCACTGAGCGTGCTGCTGGCGGCGGTGTCCTGAGCGGCGGGGTTGGTGGGGGGCTCAGTGAGTGTGCTGCTGACGGCGGTGTCCTGAGCGGCGGGGCTATTGGGGGGCTCAGTGAGCGTGCTGCTGGCAGCGGTGTCCTGAGCGGCGGTGCATGGGGCGGTCTTGTCCACCGTGCAGGTTGGCGGCGACTTCCCTTTCTTCCTCTGGCCCTTCCCCACCTTGGATGGTGGCGCAGCTGTCTTGCCACTCCCAACTGTTGTCCTGGCTGAGCCCTTGGCGGCAGGAGGTTTGTCCTTCTCTCACCGGGCTGTGGGCAACTTCTTTTGTTTTTGAGGTGGGGGAATGTCCTTGGCCTCGTTCCTTGGGACACTGGCTGCCCTGCTGCTTGGTGCACTCAAGAAGCTGGTTACTGCTGGCACCACTGTTCCCGGGGATGTGGTGGCTGAGATGCTGGGTTGGGACCTGGAAAGGCGGGCCCTAGGGGACGGAAGGGGTGGGGAGTTGAAGGAAGAGGTCAAGGTTTGACAGGAAAAGTTTTTTAGACACTCTGGGACGGGTAGAGGGAGGGGTTTTGGGAGTGGAGGAAGAGTCAGTGGTTGCAGGAAGTGTTCGTTTGCTGACTTTCGGTGAAGGTGCATGGGCTGGAGGCTGTCGTGATGTGGATGGCTGTTGGGTGGGTGTGTGACGGCGTTTGTGTAGTTTGGGAGGAGGGCTCACAGACACACTGGGAGAGGACACAGGGGATATGTGAATGGTAGTGGTGGTGATGGTGGTGTGTGCACGTGAGCGGTGTGTGGTGATGGGCGTGTTGGTGATGGAGGTAGTGGCTGAAGATGTAGTGCATGCAGGTGTGAGTGGAGACGTGACAGGGAGGTAGGAGGGAGACGTGGAGGAGGGGGACACAATGGAGGCAGTGGATGTTGGTATGTGTGCATGGGGATGGTGCTTGTGTGAGTGCCTGTGGGATGTGTGGTGCTTATGTTTGCCTGAGCCACCCTTGTGTGTTGAGGTGTGTGCATGCTGGTCTGATGGTGTGCTTGGGATAGGCTGAGGTTCTGGGGATTGGGTCTGGGTGGAGGAAGTTGGAGGGGGGAGGTTGGACACAGGGACAATGGCTGCCATCAGTGCTGAGGCCAGAGTCTGAAAAGCTCGCTGTTCGGCTGCCTGGCCAGAATGAATGCCCTCCTGGTATGCATTTGTCTGTTGCAACTGCCGCTCTACACCCTGGATGGCATTCAGAATGGTAGACTGCCCAACAGTGAGGGATCTGAGGAGGTCAATGGCCTCCTCACTGAGGGCAGCAGGGCTGACTGGGGCAGGGGCTGAGGTGCCTGGGGCGAAGGAGATGCCCACCCTCCTGGGTGAGCGGACATGGGGCACACGCTGAGGGGCTGCTGGGAGGATGGTGCTGGTAGGGGGGTGGCGGCTGTACCTGTAGATACGGGTGTTGTAGTTTAGCAGCGATTAGATTAAGCATTAGCAGAAGGCATCTGTATTTTGTAACTATTGTGAACATTTTGCGGAATCCATTTTGTATTCATGGCAGCCATTTTCTCTGCCACATGCTGCCATGTGCTCGCCATGTGTCCTGTCCTACCTTTCTGTTAACTACTCTTGAAATCTGCCTAGTGACAAGTTATATTTAGCATCTCCCACTTTCGCACATGCTCAGTAAGGTCTGCAGCTGTTAGTCCTTGAAAACTGTTAGCTCCTCCTACCTGTCGACTGTGCATTTTCCACATGACCTTACATGTATACAAGTCTTGCTTCTATAATTGTACCATCTCCTTTTAGCCCCTGCGTGGGTATAAAAGGACCATGCTCTCTCAGTTCAGTGTGCTACTTCAGACATTACCTAAGGGTGCTGTTTGAACTGTAGTACCACCTCATGAGGTTAATAAACTTTGTCTTTTATTTCAGTTCCTGTGCCAACTTCTTCCTACATGGTCTGAGGACTTTGTGCAGAGAAAGGTGAACCCCTTGCACTAGTAGGCCTTGGTGAGGCTTACTTCAACAAATTGGCGCCCGAACAGGGACTCATCAGTGACTCGGATGCCCAACGGATTGGTCGCGACGAAGGATTGGGATCTCGCTGCGGACGATCAATGCCTGTTGAGACCCGAGTCTTGGCAACCACGGCGTTTTTCCCTTCTTTCTGATTTGACCATCCAGGTGGCGCTGGTCCTCGACTGAGATCCTTTTTGTTCATTCATCATGCAATGACCATTTGGTCGATTTTAGAACCTGGCAGTTGGAACCTGGACACCCTGTGATTGGTAAGAGCCGTTTTACGGCACTTGCTGTGGGTTTTGATGCCTTTGTTTGGTAATGTAGTTTAGCACTACTTACTGTGGCTCTCGTGTTTTGGGTGACTAGTCAATTTGTATCCTTTGAATTGATAAATTAATTGCAATTTATATAGGCAGGTAATGAGGAGAATATTCTCCAATTTAATTTTGATTTGAACTGCACCTTAAGTGCTACTTTGATTATAATATTGCATATTTTGCACTATTTTTGGCATGCCTGTTTTTAGCGCACTTTGTAGGATGTGTTGCTTTTTTAATGGTACCAATTTGAGACTGGAAGAATCGCAACCAGCACCTCAAGAGGGGACGCCAAATAGAGATATGTATGTTAAACATGGTCTTTCTTCTATAATGTACAGCACATTATGGAATAAATACACTCGTGCGGATCCTGAGTTACGTTGGCCTATGCATGGGTCATTTGATTTGCGAAAGATTGAGTATGTGGAACAATGTATGTGTAAGCGAAAGTGTAGGCAAGATATGTTTGACTGTGTACGAATGTGAGAGAAAGAAGTGCGTGGACGAGTGAAGCGTGAGCAAGCCTTGCTTGAAAAAGAGCAGCGGAAGAATGTATATGTGAAAGCATTGGAAATGAGAAAGAAAGAAATTAATTACTTAAAGGAGCTAGAAGAGAAAGTACGTAAATTAGAGGGAACTGGCCAATACACCGTTAGGCAACCTCTCTATCCTATCCTTAATAAACCACATGATGATTTATTGTTACTAGATCGTCCTCCACCTCCATATGTCGTCCCTTCTGCCCCTCATGAGTTAGTTAAGGCCTCCAGTTCAGAGCAACAGAAGATGCGAGACAGTCGCTCTATGTTGCCTGCTGACCGTTCGTCTGAGCTTAGATCTATTGCTCGTAAAACAATTTGTAGCGTTGTCCCTGCTTCTGAACTTTTAGACAACATGAAAGGGTGGACGGAAAAGGAGCAGCTATATTTTACTGAGGCATTTGGCTCAGAAGTTATTCAACTATATCGGAAATATTCTGATGAGTTAGAGCCCGATGATGTAGCAGCTGATCATAAGCAAATGCGTGATTGTCTTTTTGTTTTCTCCCAGGTGGCTGATGCAATCAGGCATTTAATGAAATTATGTGTTACGGCAGTCCACTTGCAAGAGGAGAAAAGGGCTGTGGACGTAGTTGCATGGACATCTCAGACCGGTGGGGTGCAAGCTTCCATCTTCGGAACAGATAAGACTATGATAGTTCACGCGAAACCAATGCGGGAGGCCGCGCCTTTGTATGTACCTCCTAAAGGATTAGGTACAAGTGATGATAAAACTTCTGTTGATGCTAAGGGTTAGTTTATTTATAATTGAGTGTATACTCCTTGGAATTGGGCAGATGTAATGGCACTTAAAACAGCATTACCTGACCCGCAGAAAAATCCAGCCGCCTTTTATGAGGAAGTTGAGGGAGCAATTAGTTCTTGTACTATGACTTTGGCTGACATTGATTTATTTTTTGGATTGATGTTACTGCCAGATATGTGGAGAACTGTTTGTAAAATTGATGATCGTGCAGTTTTTGGAGCGTCATGGAAAGAATTAGAACAGATGGATGGGGATGGGGAACCTGCGAAAAAGCCATATCAGATGATTCTAGATCTTCCTGCAGCCATATTAGTTAAGTTAAAAATGATTATTCCCCCTAAAAAGATAGATTGGACTGTTTTAGCGTCTTGTAAGCAAAAGGCAGATAAATCGGTCTCTGATTTCTTTACGCGCTTTGAAGAAGCATTTCATGATTTTAGCGGTCAGTTATTGTTAGATGATACGGGCAGACATTTGTTTGTCGATAAATATGTCGCAAATCTGTTACCAGGAATAGCTAGTCGTCTAAAAGCTAGTGAAAGTTCATGGACTACCTCTACTCCGGTTTCTCTTTTGACTATGGCTCAGTATTATGAATGTCAGGAATGAGAAGCAAAAGGTAGCGAGGATAAAAAAATGTAAGAATTAAAGACGAAGGTTATGTTGGCTCAAGCTTATGGTCCGCCTTTTAGAGGTAGTGATAGAAGTGGACGTGGATCTTATGGTTCTTCTTACACTCGTTCGAATTTGTCTGTTGATCAGTGCGCGTATTGTAAGAAATTTGGGCATTGGGCTGCTGATTGTCCAGCACTACGTGTTCAGCAGTGTTCACGTGGTCGGGGGCAAATGAGAAATCGCTCAGGATATTCAGGACCTAGAAGAAGCACAAATGATCATGCTAGGGTTGATGCTAATGAACGAGGGCAGGATGGGTTTAACACTTTTGATAGACGGAACCAATACCAGATGTCTAACTATGTGCAGCCTGATTTCCAAGACCCTGCTTATGCATAGGATTGCCTAGGATGGGGTAAGGAATCAGTTGAAGTTCCAGTAGATCAGAGTGGTCCCTATGTTACAGCACATGTTTTGGGTTCTACTGATCAGTTTCTGGTTGATACAGAAGCTACTCGTAGCGCCTTGTCTAAACAATTGATTCCAAGGGCTCCCCTGTCTGGCTTAACCATTACATCGATAGGTTTCGATGGAACACCTTCCCCTAGCCCATTGTCACAAGCACTTGCATTCCATGTTGATAAATTTACTGCTCCATGTCCATTTTTGCTTTCTCCAAATACAGCAGACAATATTGTGGGTCTTGATATGCTCGAGTATTTCAGGGCTACAATACAATGCTCTCCTGAAGGGGTGCGTGTTATTTTAAATGATAATCATTCTGTGATGGAAAGAGTTTGTCTTGTTAAAGAGGATATTGCATTAGCTTCACTCCCTAGTACCTTGTTGGCTACTTCAGATACTGATTTGGGACAAATGATTATTCCACCGGTACATATTAGTGTTAAGGAGGGAGCTGTATTGCCACGTTTGCCTCAATACAAAATTTCACAGGAGGGCGAAGAAGCACTCACGTAAATTGTGCATGATCTTATTGCAGTTGGAGTTGTTGAGGAAGTTCTGTATAATGTTTGTAACAGTCCGATTCTTCCTATTCTTAAAAAGGATACTGAGACTAGGATTTACCGATTCATTATTGATTTACGAGAAGTCAATAAGATTGTGATACCACAATATCCTGTGGTATCTGACATCATGACACTTCTTACTTAGGTTCCCCCGACAGCAACTACGTTCTCTGTGATAGACTTGAAGAATGCTTTCTTTTCGATCCCTATTCATCCTGACAGCCGATATTTGTTTGGTTTTACTTTGAATAAACGATCATATAGATTTTGCAGAGTTCCTCAAGGCTATCCTGAGAGTCCAAGTATTTATAGTCAAGCGTTAAAACAACAACTTGATTATTTTATTTTGCCTGAAGGTGTGGCTCTCATACAATATGTCGATGATATTTTGTTGGCGGCTGATACCCCTGAGCAATGTGAAAAGTGCACTTTGTCCTTACTTTCTTTTCTTGCTTCACACCATCATAAAGTGTCACGAAAGAAATTGCAATATCGTAGACCAAAGGTAACCTATTTAGGTCACCTTTTTTCTAAGGAGGGCCGTGCACTTACATCAGATCGTATTCAAGCAATTTTAGACACACCAGTACCCTCTACTCAGAAAGATGTTCGGGCATCACTTGGTCTTACTTCTTTTTGTAGGCAATGGATATTAGGGTTTTCACACATTGTTAAACCTTTGCTAGCACTTTTGACTAAAGATACTCCAATGCCCCTCCCATGGACAGATGAATGTGAGACTGCTTTCAGGCAGCTGCAACAAGCTCTTTGTTCCGCACCAGTGTTAGGTACTCCAGATTACATGAAGCCTTTTGCACTTTATGTACATGAGAAAGATGGATGTGCATTGTCAGTTTTAGTACAGACACCTGGCGATAAGCAGCGTCCCTGTGCATATTTTTCAGCAGTACTTGATCCTGTCGCTCGAGCGTTGCCTGGGTGTTTTCGTTCAGTTGCCGCAACAGCTGTGTCAATATGTCAGAGTGAAGGGATAGTTTTGTCACATAAGCTGTTGGTGTTAGTACCCCATGCGGTTGATGCTCTTTTAAATCAAATAAAGACACAACATTTAGCTAGCGCCCGTATCACAGGATATGAGTTGACATTGCTGGCTCCTCACATTACACTGAAGAGATGTACAACACTAAATCCAGCCACTTTGTTGCCATATCCGGTGACTCAGCCTCAGTCACAAGAAACACATGATTGTATATTCCTTACCGAAGAACAGACAAAGGGTCGTATTGATTTACAAGATACACCCCTTTTAGATGTAGACGGGGAATTGTGGGTTGATGGGTCTTGTTTGAAGTTGCCAGATGGTACAACCTCAGCTGCATATGCAATCACCACAATACACACGGTAGTGGAGACAGCTCGTATACCACAGAAGTCAGCTCAAGCAGCTGAACTAATAGCTTTGACACGAGCATATGAGCTTAGTACTGAGTTATGTGTGAACATTTATACAGACAGCCGCAATGCTTTTGGAGTGGCTCATGATTTTGGTTTGCTTTGGAAGGAGAGAGGCTTTCTCACATCCCACGGGATGCAGATAATGCACGGAGAATTAGTGCATAACCTCTTGACTGCATTGACATATCCAAAGAAACTAGCTATTGTGAAATGTAGTGCACATAAGAAAGTGACCGATAAGATAGGGCAAGGTAATGCTCTTGCAGACCGCGTTGCACGTGAGACTGCGATGCAGCGAAGTACTACTTCTATGTATGTAGTGAAGTCACAAGCTGAACGTTGGCATAATGCTAGACAAGACGTATTAGATATACAGAAATCTGCTTCTGTGAATGAACGTGAGCAATGGTCTGAAAATGGAGAATTGGATGATGAGGGCTGTTGGCGGAATAAGCAGATGGATAAATGGAAATTGCCTATAGCTTTTGTACAATCTATGGTTCAGATGGCACATGGGCTGGCACATGTTGGAGCTTCAACAATAACGAAGTTGCTTACGCAAGTTTGGGAGCATCCAGAAATTTCCAGTACAGCTAAGAGAGTAGTACAGTATTGTTTGATCTGTTTACAATACAATCCTGGAAAAGGGACACGTACTCCTGCGGGAGGGTTTGCTACACCAACTGCACCTTTTGAAGTTCTACAAATGGATTCTATTCAGCTTGAACGTTGCAACAATTTAAAGTATGTCTTGGTGGTGGTATGTGCCTTCAGTAAATGGATAGAGGCGTACCCCACAAAGGATAATACTGCCATTACCACAGCGAAGGTGCTTTTGAAAGATTTTTTCCCTAGGTTTGGTGTTTGCAGACTTTTATGGAGTGATAACGGACCTCATTTTGTTGGGGAAGTTATTAAGTATGTCCTGAAAGGATTAGGGATCAAACAGAAGTTCCATGCGGTTTTCCACCCACAATCAGTTGGGTTGGTGGAAAGGTATAATGCTACTTTGAAGCTGAAGTTAGCGAAGATACAGGCTTCCACATCCTTAACTTGGCCGGATGCATTACCATTGGCATTATTGTCTATTAGGTCAGTGCCACACTCCCGACTTGGCCTTAGCCCATACGAAATAGTATTTGGGAGGCCAATGAATATTTGGGGAGTTCCTAAGCCAAAATCTGTATATGATGTACCTTGTGTCCTGATGAATGATTATTTGGCACAGTTAACCGACAATTTGGTTTCTATTCATCAACAGGTTCGAGAAGCACTTCCTGACAGATCTACAGGTGAAGGCCATGAACTCCGACCTGGTGACCAGGAGATGATTAAAGGGGTGATTCTAACCTTGGCGGGCGGCGGAGGCCGCCCGCCACAGTTCCCCCAACAGAATATCGCTACGCGGTCAGAAGACCGCCGCGGTTATTCTGTGTTTCCCGCTGGACTGCCGGGCGACCGCCAGAAGGCCGCCCGCCAGCCCAGCGGGAAACCCCTTCCCACGAGGAAGCCGGCTCCGAATGGAGCTGGCGGAGTGGGAAGGCTGCGACGGGTGCAGTAGCACCCGTCGCGATTTTCAGTGTCTGCATGGCAGACACTGAAAATCTTTTAGGGGCCCTCTTACGGGGTCCCCTGCAGTGCCCATGCCATTGGCATGGGCATGCAGGGGCCCCCAGGGGCCCCACGACACCCCTCACCGCCATCCTGTTCCTGGCGGTCAAAACCGCCAGGAACAGGATGGCGGTCGGAATCCCCATGGCGGCGCAGCAAGCTGCGCCGCCATGGAGAATTCCTCAGGGCAGCGGAAAACCGGCGGGAGACCGCCGGTTTTCCGTTTCTGACCGCGGCCATACCGCCGCGGTCAAAATGCCCTTGGGAGCACCGCCAGCCTGTTGGCGGTGCTCCCGCGGTCCCCAACCCTGGCGGTCTCGGACCACCAGGGTTGGAATCAGCCCCTAAGTCTTTTGAAAAATCAAGCAGCTTGGAACCAAGGTGGCGAGGCCCAGAACCGGTGCTCCTTGCGACAAGCACAGCAGTTCGAGTGACGAACCGAAAGAATTGGGTCCATAGTACTCACTGCAAGAGAGTGCTACCTACCTTGGTGGAACCTGCTGTGCTGACCGATCATCGAGAGATTTTGACTACGGAGAAAGGCCGTGCTATATCACCTGACGAATCTGCGGAGGTCTTCCCGGACCATACGACTTCTGGAGTGTCGCAATATAATTTGAGACCGAGGAAAGAATCTGATTTTTTTTTTAAACAAACTGGTTGAGCTACCGCCCTGGGTTAGTGAAACGGAGAGCCAATGTGGCAAGGGGGGGGGATTAGCCATGCATTAGAGTAGTGACACCCGCCTTGGCCCATGGTGAAGAAATCAGCGGCTGCCCAGGGATAAGAGCTCCAACGATTGTTTTTAATCCATTTCTGAAAGGGTCGATTATCACTGTTGCTAAAATGAATAACAAACTGATCATTAGTATTATGGGGTTTGTTGTTGTTTTGGTGGTTACAGCAACAATCACCTGGTTTGTTGAAAAGAAGGCTCCTGCTTGTGAGTTTTTTGTTGCCACTACTCCAGTACCAGAGGATCACTATTACTTTACACTTCCGTATCAGGAGCAGAAGCACCGTCAATCGTACTTCAATAATACTTTCATTCAGATGTTGCATCATACTCATAATGTTACAAATACTACTAACTGTTGGGTATGTGGAATGATACCTGCGCATCAAAAGAAAGGAGGAACACCTTTCATGCCTCTTCCTTTTTCACACAATGTTTCTTGTCAAGCTTGGTACACGCTTTTGTTTGCATCTGGAAAACGTACAGAGGGCGGACTTCTTTTTCCCCTTAATAAAGTATGCTACCAAGACAAAGATGGGTATCCCCAAGCCAAAGGAACTAAATGGGAATGGGAAGAGTATCAACCAGACAATGTTTCAATACCATATGTCTTCACAAATATAAGAGACTCTGACAAGAAAGAACAATTTGTGATTTCTGTTACAAAAACTAAAGCAGATTTATGTATACGTAGCATTGGGCGAATTCCAGTAGGGATAAGTGATTGTACCTTGATTTTAACAATTGAGGGTGTAAATAATAGTAGTTTTACAGCTTCACATAATACATATTTTGTTTGTGGTAACTATGGATATTACCAACTACCTGTTGGGTGGTCAAGTGTGTGTTATGTATCTTTTCTATTACCCCCTGTGTTTTTGGCCCCTGCATCATATCACCGAGATTTAAAACTGTTCAATGACATCATTAACAATAGATATAAAAGGGAAATAAGTACAAATGCGGTAGACCAAACGGATACTAGCCTGCAACAATATGTTGATTTTAATTTAGGATTGTTCCCCTTTGTGGGTGCTGCGTTAAACAGTAGGAAAGTGAGACGATTGACTAGGGTTTGTGGAAGCTGTTACCAATCAGGCAGCTCTGGCACTTGGGAATATAACTGAGGAGCTCCAAATTGCGAGGATTGTAGCGCTCAAAATCGTATGGTACTAGATGTGATATTAGCTGACCGAGGTGGTGCATGTCGCATCATCGGTAGTAGTTGTTGTGTTTTCATTCCCGATCACTCACCTTCAGTATATGATGCAATATCTACATTGCATAAAATTGCTGCAGAAATCCACACAGAGACTGCTACTTGGACTTTTTCTGGATGGTTTTGGGCTCTTGTTTCTGCCTGGGGCTTGAAACTACTGACTATCCTGTGTGTAATGATTGCAATATTTTTCACATGCTGTATCTGTATTCAGTGTGGTCCAATGTTCTGCTCCATGTGTATTACTGCTTGTATGCCTACCAAAAGAAATATTACAGAAATGAAAGCACAACATATGTTAGATAAAGAAATAGCTGAAATGATGAGCATAAATATAGAAGATGAATATTTATATTATCCCAGAAAGACGAATGTCTTCAGCTAATGCTGAAAGGGTTGTCTGTTGTAGTTTAGCAGCGATTAGATTAAGCATTAGCAGAAGGCATCTGTATTTTGTAACTATTGTGAACATTTTGCTGAATCCATTTTGTATTTATGGCAGCAATTTTCTCTGCCACATGCTGCCATGTGCTCACCATGTGCTCTGTCCTACCTTTCTGTTAACTACTCTTGAAATCTGCCTAGTGACAAGTTATATTTAGCACCTCCCACTTTCGCACATGCTCAGTAAGGTCTGCAGCTGTTAGTCCTTGAAAACTGTTAGCTCCTCCTACCTGTCGACTGTGCATTTTCCACATGACCTTACATGTATACAAGTCTTGCTTCTATAATTGTACCACCTCCTTTTAGCCCCGGTGTGGGTATAAAAGGACCATGCTCTCTCAGTTTAGTGTGCTACTTCAGACATTACCTAAGGGTGCTGTTTGAACTGTAGTTCCACCTCATGAGGTTAATAAACTTTGTCTTTTATTTCAGTTCCTGTGCCAACTTCTTCCTACATGGTCTGAGGACTTTGTGCAGAGAAAGGTGAACCCCTTGCACTAGTAGGCCTTGCTGAGGTTTACTTCAACACGGGGGGCACAGAGGGACCAGCCACCGCAAGGCATCTCCCATCAGAGGAGGAGTCGGTGTCACTGGTCTCAGCTCCTGTCCCCGCCGTGGAGCTCCCCTCGCCCTCCGTCCCACTGGTGAATTCAGAGTCCGTAATCTCGCCCTCCAGGGCCATGTGGGATGCAACTCCCTCCTGCTCTGGAGGCACAGCTCCTACACCTGATGATGCTAATGCACACAAAAACAGGGAGACCACAAAGAGGGGGGGAAAGAAAGTAGAAAGACATGTTCAGTGCATGCAATACCACTACAGTTGGCGGACACTACAGACACAGCAGCCCTCTGCACTACGCCATGCACTTAGAGTTTCCGTATTTGATTACAGGGACATGGGGTACAAGGCCTATGCCCAATTGCTGCACACATGCAAGTCACAGGAGCCTGACTCGGTGCAGATGGCTCTTACTGCTGGTGGGGATGGGGTGCCACTGAGCCTGCCTCAAAAAGGGTCCTTGACTACAAAGCTTGCCCTAGCCTAGGGGAACCCACAGCCCACCTCCCTCACCCAGACACCTCCAATGCGAGTTGAATCAGACGGATGTGAGTGTACTCAGCCCCTTGTGGCTGCTGTGATGCCCTCAAGCACCCATCCAACTCCGGATACGCCACCACCAGGATCCAGAACATCAGGGGGGTCATGGTGCGACGGGCACCCCTCCCACTTTGGGAGGCCATCCCCAGCTGGGCCTCCGCCGTCTTCTTGATCCAGCAGCGAATGTCCTCTCATCTTTTCCGGCAGTGGGTGCTCCGTCTGTGGTGGACCTCCAGCGTCCGGACATCCTTGGTGATGGCACGCCAAATATCCTTCTTCTGGTGGGTGCTGACCTACAGGAATAGTACAGGGGAAAAGGAAAATATATATAACCGTCCAGACCGTCACAGTCATTGGCCCATGTTCCCACCCTTTCCCTGACGCACATCCACTCACCGTCTATTCATGCACGCCTCATTCCCCCACTTTCTCCCATCCACACCACTCCAAACAGGCATTTCGCATACAGCATGCTCACAGTGTACTCACCTGTTTGTCTGGAGGACCGTAGAGTAGCGTGTACTGGGGGAGGACCCCATCCACTGGTTTCTCTAACTCTTCCGATGTAAAGGCAGGGGCCCTTTCCCCAGACACTTGAGCCATCGTCGCTTCCAGGCTGAGGTCACAGCAGCACTTGCAGTGTAGGTCCTATCCTGTCGAAGAACAGGTATCAAGTGAGTGAACAGAGAGAAAATGGCGGTCACGCCTGCGGCAATGCGTACCGTCACCACCGGCGTACATCGTCATTGGATCCTCGGACCCATAAGGTCCAATGTTAACCAATGCAGGATTGCACCGCGATCATCGACCGCCTACCACGACTGTGTACAGTGCCAGCGCAGTTACCTCATATCCCCTTGTCCCACCTTCCAGGTCAGGCAGCCGCTATTTCAGGGGGCCACATGGCATCAATTTAAAATGCGTCACACATATCTAGGCTGTGCATACACACTAAGACAGGCACATAGCGGATTGACAAATGTGTGCAATAGATTTGTTTATTTCATACCTCAGTGTTGCCTGACTCTGTGCTCGCTGTTCTCGTCCATAGGGCACCTCCGCTGGGGCAGGCGAGGAGATGGCGGCATCCTCCGGTGTACAGGACATGGAGGTGGACCTGTCGGCAATGGAAGAGCAACATGTAACTGTCACCTACAGACTTGATCGCGCCACAATCCATGAACCGTGTGCCCAGTTGGAGCCAGACCTGATGTCAGCTATCCGCCATCCCACAGGAATCCCCCCTCTAGTGCAGGTGCTGTCAGTACTCCATTTCCTGGCAAGTAGGTCCTTTCAAACGACAGTGGCCATTGCATCAGGGATGTCCCAATCAACATTCTCTAACGTGTTGTCCAGAGTGTTGTCTGCCCTGCTGAAACACAAGCGCAGCTACATCATTTTCCCTCAGGTGGAGGATTTGCCTACAGTGAACGGTGACTTCTATGCCCTGGGACATATTCCCAACATCATAGGTGCCATTGATGGGACACATGTGGCCTTGGTCCCCCCCCCTGCAGGAGTTAACAGGTGTACAGAAACTGGAAGAGTTACCATTCAATGAATGTGCAGATGGTGTGTTTGGCTGACCAGTACATCTCCCATGTGAACGCCAAGTTTCCTGGCTCAGTGCATGACGCTTACATTCTGAGGAATAGCAGCATCCCTTATGTGATGGGGCAAATCCAGAGGCATTGTGTGTGGCTATTAGTTGAGGACAGCAACCCTATACAGTGTGAATAGTTGTCTGGGGCTGGGGTTGTCCGTAAGGGTTAGTGTGTGTCTAACAGTTGTCCCTCGACATTTGCAGGTGACTCTGGCTACCCCAACCTGTCATGGCTACTGACCCCAGTGAGGAATCCCAGGACAAGGGCAGAGGAACGCTACAATGAGGCACATGGGCGAACTACGAGGGTTATAGAGAGGACCTTCGGCCTCCTGAAGGCCAGGTTCAGGTGCCTCCATATGACAGGTGGTTCCCTATACTACTCACCAAAGAAGGTGTGCCAGATCGTGGCCTGCTGTATGCTGCACAACTTGGCTTTTTGACGACAGGTGCCTTTGCTGCAGGAGGATGGTCCTGAAGGAGGTGTTGTGGCAGCTGTGGAGCCTGTGGACAGTGAAGAAGAGGAGGCAGAAGAAGAGGACATGGACAACAGAAACACCATGATCAATTAATACTTCCAGTGAGACACAGGTAAGAAGACATCACTGCCTCCTACATCTGATAAACTTGTTCTACCTCTCATCTGCCTGTAACGTTCACCCAGTGTATGGACCCAGATTTGTCACTTTCCCTTTCCATTTCACAGATGTGGGTCCCACTGTGTGACCGCTGCTGTTACCTCATGGACTCGAGCTGTGTGACATAGGTATGTTGACAATACAATGGACATTGCTATTTCCCTCAGTTATTGCAAAAACACATTTGTGAAAGCACAGACTGACTCCAGATTGTTTTGTGATTTAAGGGTGTTTATTTAAGTGCTAAATAGTGGAGGGTGTTGTAAAATGGTCAGGGGTGATGGTGGAGGAATGTCCATGGCAGAGTCCAGTCTATTAGTCTCACAGGTGAATTGTCGAAAGAGGCATAGGAAGTGGAGCTGGGGCAGTTTAAGGATGGACAGGGTGACAAAGTGGGACAGAAGGATGACATTCAGGGTGGTCTAATTTCTTGGTGGGGGTCTTGGCATTGTTCTCTGTCTTTGTCCTGGATATCAGGGACCGCTTGCAGGGTGGTTCTCCATCTTCAGGGGGTGGGGTGCTGGTGTTGTGGTCCTGTGGCGGTCCCTCCTGTCCACTAGCGCCGGTGGAGGTGGTGGGCAGTTCATCATCCAGGCTAGTGTCAGGGGCCCCTTGTTGTGCCACAGTGTCCCTCCAGGTGTTTCACGAGGTCCTTCAGCACCCCTACAATGGTGCCCAGGGTGGTATTGATGGATTTGAGTTCCTCCCTGAACCCCAAATACTGTTCCTCCTGCAGCCGCTGGGTCTCCTGAAACTTGTCCAGTACTGTTGCCATCGACTCCTGGGAAGGATGGTAGGCTCCCATGATGTTGGAGAGGGCCTCATGGAGAGTGGGTTTCCTGGGCCTGTCCTCCACCTGTTGCACAGCAGCCCTCCCAGTTCCCCTTTGTTTTCCTGGGCCTCTGTCCCCTGAACCGTATGCCCACCACCACTGCCTCTAGGTCCCTGCTGTTCTTGGGGTGGCGGGTTAGCTTGGGTTCCCTGTAGTGGTGGACACACTGCTCCTTGACATGTCCTGGGGACAGAAGTATGGGCCCGCTGGGTGGGTGCTATGGTGGTGTTTCCTGAGGGTGGAGGCTCTGTGGTGGCGTATGCCAGTGTGAGGGGATCCAACTGTCCCGAGGTCCCAGATGGGCCGGGCTGGTCATCTAGATCCAGTTGGACAGAGCTGCTGTCATCACTGTGGGCCTCTTCTGTGGGGGGAGTGGACATGTCTGGAACCTCCTGTCCGGTGACGTTGGGTAGGGGTCCTGCAGGGGCGTAAAGGCATGATTATTGCATCTGTGTGTGCCATCATGTGCAATGGGTGGGTGACCCTGTACCCCAGTGCTTCCATTCCTGTGTAGGACCTTGTGTGATAATTGTTTAGGGGTCTGTGTGGGTATGTGTAGTGGCCATGCATTGGTGATGGGTATCCATGCTTTGTTGTTGCATGCAGGGCTTGGTGTTGGGATGTGTGGTTTGTGATAGTGGGACATCTCTGAGAAGTTGGAGTGATGGGGTGAGGGCGAGGGTAGGGGTATGTGATAGCATGCAGGTAGGGTGGGGGATGAAGTAGTTAAAGCTTTGCCTTACCAGAGTCCATTCCTCCAGCTACTCCTGCGAGGCCCTCAGGATGCAGTATAGCCAAGACCTGCTCCTCCCATGTTGTTAGTTGTGGAGGAGGAGGTGGGGGTCCACCGCCAGTCCTCTGAACCGCGATGTGGTGTCTTGAGACCACGGAATGCACCTTCCTCCGTAGGTCATTCCACCTCTTCCTGACGTCATCCCCTGTTCTTGGGTGCTGTCCCACTGCATTGACCCTGTCCACGATTCTGCGCCATAGCTCCATCTTCCTAGCTATTGTGGTGTGCTGCACCTGTGATTCGAATAGCTGTGGCTCTAGCCGGATGATTTCCTCCACCATGACCCTGAGCTCCTCCTCAGAAATCCTAGGGTGTCTTTGCCGTGCCATGGGGTGGTGTGGGTGATGTGTGAGGTGGTGTGTGTTGTGATGTGTGGGGTGATGTATAGGGGTGTGTGGGTTTTGTGCATGGATGTGTATGTGTGATGGTGTTGTGAGCCTCTGTATGCTGGTGTTGTCTTTGCTGTGCTGTCTCTCTGGCCTTCGTCAAAATTTTGAGTAGTAAGGGTTTGTGGGTAATGTGGATATGTGTTTTATATTGTATTGGGTGTGTGGGAGTGGTGTGTGTATGTGTATCAGGTGTGTGTATTTAGAATTGTCCAATGTGGTAGTGTTTTGTAAATGTGTGTGTATTTTGAGCGCGGCGGTGTGTACCGCCAATGGAATACCGAGGTTGAAAGACTGCCACCTGGATTCGTGGGTCGTGATAGTGTGGGAGTATTCCTGTTGGCGTGACGGTGGAAGTTTTGTTATCGCCAGTTTATCACTGACCTTTGGCGTGGCGGACTTGTGTGGGTGTCTAGATTTTGGCTGATTCTGAGCTATGGGTCGTAATACCTGTGGCGGAATTCCGCGGCCGTGGCGGTGTATTGGCGGTCTTCTGCATGGTGGTAAGCGGCATTTACCACCAATGTTGTAATGAGGGCCTAAATATCAAGAAAGCAGAGGCTCAACAAGCAGTTATGGAACAGAGTGCAAACCATTGAGGTCAAACAGCTACTCTTCAGCCAGAACCGGTTTGCAGTCTGGCACACACACACACTATCCCAACATTGTCCTTGCGCAGTGTATGAAAGGTGCAACTTGTGGTGTGTGCCTCTGAACAGCAAAGCAGTCCAATTACTCTGTAGTGCGCTATCTGGCTCACTGCACAATCCCTTATTCCCGTGGATGTGCTGTGCGTGTTTAAGTTCCAGTAATTATGAATCTTAGGGCCATCTGGCATATGTGCCAGTGTTTGTCTAAAATATGCCACTCAGCCTTCAGCTGCTAGCATTACTAATGGTGAGAAGCTACCAGATACATTTTTTGCAGTTTTATATAGAGCAAGTATAGATATTGGATCAATTTACATTGGTACCAGTTACATCACACAGAGACACATTCACTCTTGTATTTTAGGCACGGAGAGATTAAGCAATTTGTTAAGAAACACAGGATAGTGACCCAACGCCGAGACTCAAACCCGACTACCCAGAT
This sequence comes from Pleurodeles waltl, assembly GCF_031143425.1. Classification (NCBI taxonomy): domain Eukaryota; kingdom Metazoa; phylum Chordata; class Amphibia; order Caudata; family Salamandridae; genus Pleurodeles; species Pleurodeles waltl. Next base: position 293,194,185 of record NC_090445.1, on the reverse strand, counting down.
GCAGAGCCTACTACCCTGGCTGCTATGCCACATCCCCTTCCCTCTGCAAAAGATTTGACTCTAGGCCTTAATTTGGGGGCACATGCAACTGACTTGCAACTAACCATGTGATGAACAAGGACTGGGAAATGGGCAGAGGGAGTGTCCCTGCTGTAGTGAACTGTGAACACCAACACACCTCATCAGTGCTGAGCCCTGGATGTATGTGGGGTACGGTTTGGGGCATGGATTTATAGGGCTCTCTCTCAGTTGTGGCTTGTGGGAGGGAAAAGGGGCCGGGCGGTTCGTGGCACGGGGACAAAAATAATATTTAATATTTGTTTTTTAAAACACACCTTTCTCGCTGTACTGTTCCGATCTGCTGCTCTGGCTGTCAGAAGTTGCAGGCACAGGTTCCCAGCCTGCACTGCAGCCAGTCCTAAGACTGCTTACATGCTGATGGCAGCATGAAAGCAGCGTTAGGATAATACGAGGCACCCTGGCTGGGCGTTCCAAGGCAGAGTTGAAGTCCCTGCCTGCTATCTCTAACCTGTGGAGAAGAGAGCCTAGTGCACATATGTGTTTGCCCGGCCTGATATGGCTGACCAAACATACATGCGCATTGAGGGGAGTGCTGTGCACTCCCTCTAGGTCTCTATCATGTTCCATGGCAGCTGCTCTCAGGGGGTGAGGGTCCTCCACCATAACGGAGGAGCCACCTCTGTTCCGTCTGACTGTTGTGTCTCCAGATCCCCACCGCAGCCTCCATTTTTTGCTGCTAGGCTTATCACTGGACTGGGAGCTGCCAGTGGTAAAATAAGAGGTTTGTTTGGGTGGATAGCTTGGAAAGCTAAGCAGATAATTATTAATTTAATCCTGGCTTCTTCAGGTAAATACTGAAGCAAAGGGAGAGTCCACAGGATTGGACTTGTATTTTGAGTCTGTTCTGGTGAGTTCACATACCTACTCTGGTACTACATAAACACCCTACAACAATTCCGACAAATGCATCAGCCTTGCTCCAGTCCACGGATGAAAAATTTGTCAAAGATGCTATTGAATCCGTGCAGTATTGTGCTTACATATTTTCAGGAAATGGCTGCCAATGTGGACGCAGCAGGGCTGAGCTTCCCTCCCGCTAGAAGCCTGGCATCCAAAACAGGAGAGAGGCATCATCCTCACCTTGGAAACATTACAGAAAAAAATGAAACAAAATGACACGGGGAACATCCACGCTGAAATGCAGCATAGAAAGGCAATATTTAATACTGTAAATCCAGTTAGAAAGGGTCGCTGCAGTATTTCCAAATAGTGCAGCATACACAACCCATTTAGAAAGGAATGGGATAGGCAGAGGGATGGGTTAGGCAGAGCCAAATTCCAAACTGGAGTAGGGCAAGACCTCAGGCTCCCAGAGACCCATTTCTTTGTAGCCCTCACAGCCCAGGCCCAGCATTATACTACTTGACTGAACAGTCCATGGCCCACAGCCACGCAAGACTGAGAACTCACCTTTGAGGCCCAAGAACTGGCTGAGACTCAGAGAGTCAACTCAGCCATTCCTCTATGTAGATCCATCCAGGTGAGACTGGAACATGCAAACTGTGTGCCCTGAAAATATGCAGTAACTTTCTCTTTGAACTACGTGGTACCACAATGTTTATTTAACTTGAAATGTACCCGCTGGTCTCCTCCCCCAGGCTACCTATCAATAAGCAACAACAACAGTTGCTAGGTTGCATGAAGCAAGCAAAGGCCACTGACACCAAAGCCACTTCAATATTCCATCTCTCGCTAAGCCCACCCGAGCCTTTTGTTTAATTCAGTTGTGCAAACTTACCCTGGGTCGTTGATGTTAATACCCAAATTAAAACCTCATACTTATCAATAAATCCCATCACACCCACAACTGTGACATCAGCTTATGATCAGGGCAAGGGAGATCTCCCCTGGCCATTGGCAGTTAATGTGCAGGAGGCCATCTTTCCAACTCATCCCCCTCTCTCACCTACCGAAGGCCAAAGATTCAGCCCACTTTGTCGCTGATCATAAACTGCAATTTATTTTTATTTCCAGCTGCTCTGAGGTCTGTTCATCTTTTTGTTAGTCCCCCAGAGTGGTTGGGTGACACCCTTCGTGCTTATCAATACCAGCTTCCCTGGTGGCACCATTATTTCTCACTACTTGGTACAGTTTCCCAAGCATGAGATACTTAGTTCTTTCATGCATAAGGTGAACTCTGACCCCTTGCTGGATCCCTGTCTCCCTGTCTCTCTACCATTATGAGAGCTCTGACTTTGATAACAGCCAACACTCTGTTGAGCCTTTTGAACACATCACTTGCTCAGGGCATTGTCCCTTGCAGATTTAAAGCTGTTGTGATACTTCCCTTGCTGAAGGCTGCTGAACAATTGTACCCTCATTTCACCACTTTCCCATGCAACCAAAATTTTAGAAAGCGTTGTTACCCAGGAGAATCCCAGGTTCCTTTATTTATCCATTGCAGGTTGATTTGATTTTAGTCCTTGATGATTCACATTTGGAGTTTGATTCGGGAAATGTGTCTATACATGTGTTCTCCCGTTTTCTTCTTCTTAGACCCATGACATCTGTGGAGACTCCCAGGGCTCAGCACTATCTCCTTTTCTGTTTTGTGTTTACATCTGCCCCTTTGTCCTAGCCCTGGATAATCATGGTTGTAGATTCTGCAACTAAGCTGAAGACTTCCAGCTCATCTTTTGGCTTGACGGTACAGCCCGACCCCACCAGGAATTTCAATCTATTCTGAAATTCATTTGTAACTGGATGGGCACTAGTTCCCTCACGCTAAACACCAATAGAACTGACTGGTTATTCTCAATCAGAGAGCAGATCTCGGGGCCAACATCTACTGGCGCTCTGAGCTCAGTGCCTCTCCTTTTCTACCAGTCTCTGCTAAGAGCCTGGGCATCATGATAGATAATCAACTGTCCATGATTCCCCAGACCAAGGCAGTCATAACAAAGGGTTTTGGCTTACAGAAATCCATTAGGAAGGTTCTTCATCTTTAGTCATACGCGGCTTTAAAAGTGGCTATTGCAGCAGTAACTGTGTCCTGCTTGGACTATGAAAACCTCCTATTATTCGGTCTCCCTACAACTTCTTTAACCCCTTTAATGGCCACTGGCCAATGCCCACACTACCTCCCTGGTGCGGGTCACGACCAGTGGTCGGCACCAGAGAGGGGGTTCGAAAATCCTTGGGTGCATCGCACCCGCGGATTTTCTATTTTTTTTTTACGCCCTGGGAGACACAGAAGAGCTTCCGTGTCTCCCCCCACCCCCCACCCGCCCCTTTGTGACATCACAGTTTGTTTTCCCCATCAGAGCAGGAAATGGCCGTAGGCCGTAGCACAGCTGCGATCGAGGGCCAGGAAATGCCACTAGACACCACGGATTTCACTTGGGGGTTCGGCCTTGCTAGGAAAAAGGGCCGCCCCCCTCCCCAGGGCCATATTTTTTTATTTAAATTTTGGGGCCCCCTGGGGGGGGCACAATCGTGCGTGATCGCGCCACCCCCAAGGGCAATTTTTTTTTTTTTTTAAACAATATTGACAGGGGGTTGTCCGTAGGCAGGGCGATCCCCTGTGGGGCCATATTTTAAAATTTACATTTTGGGGCCCCATGGGGGGGCGCAATCGTGCCACCCCCAGGGGCTAATTTACAAAAAAAAAAAACAATTGACAGGGGGTCGCTTGTAGGCAGGAGCGACCCCCTGTGGGGGCAATTTATTTTTTTAGAAGTTATAGGGTGTTCCTGGGGGCCATTTTGGCCCCCAAGGAAACCCTACAACTACCAAAAAAATATACATATCTATATATATATATCTATATATATATATATATATATTTATATATAGATATATCAATCTATGTAGGTAGATATGTCTATCTATGTGGATATATCTATAGATAGATCTATATATATATATATATATATATATATATATATATATATATATATATATAGATAGATAGATAGATAGATAGCTATATCTATATAGAGATCTATCACTTTTGTCAGTGCATGTGTGGTTTCCCTGGGGGCTGCAATCGGCCCCCAGGAAAACGTGACCCACATATAAAAGTGATCTATATATACATATCTTATATATATATATATATATATATATATATATATATATATATTTGCCACCAGTTGTCTTACAGTTGCAGTTTGCGTCTTCAACGCAGTGCACATACTTCAACTGACGCATTTCAACTGTAGCTTTTAAGCAGCAATGAAGAAGTCAGGTAAGTCTTGTGATTATGTTTCTGCTACAAAAGGGTCAGACTTTTGTCTAGTGGCAGTTTTAGTGCCATAAAGAAGCGCAGAAGGTTTATATGACTACTGCAAAGAGCAAATCTGTATTTTATGTAAATAGCTGAGTACATTAATAAAGTCAGCCACTACCTGCGCTATAATACAAATGAAATGTATGTGCGGGGTTGCTATGGAGAGATGAAGAGCACGTTTGCTAGGTGGTAATGAGGGAATCCGAGGAGGAGGACATGGGAGTGGGAGCACCAATAATGATTGTTGGACTGGGCGCAGGAGGTGCTAAAGACTGTGACGAATGGTATGTGACAAGGTGTTTGAGTGTCTTGAAAGAACGTGCTGATTGAGGGAAGAAGTGCAGGTAAGGTGGCCTCTGCTGTTGCACGTATCACACACACACACCAGCAATTTTGTGACTGTCTATGTAGGCTAGTGTTTTAGAGCAACAGTTTAGCCAATAGCAGAGATGGCATCTTGATGGATGACTGCTGCTGACCTCACTCTGGTTATAAAGGACAGCTCTGACATAGGATCAGAGACTGAGAGAGCAGATACTGAGACAGCATCTGAGGGATAGGACAATGGCGCAGACTCTGGGAGTGATTTTTCAGTTGGAGGAGTCCCATTGGATAACTCCTTCCAGTAAATTGTGAGGGAGGTGATGAGGGCAGTCCAGTTGTTCCTTCTCAAGCACAGTCTGTGCAACAGGGCAATAGTGGGTTAGCCCACCCCAGAGAGCAAGTGAATGCGGGGGCAAGCAAAGAGAGGGTGCTGTCTTGGGAGCTCCCCAATTTAGTTCAGCCCCGAATTCCACTGCCCAAATTGTATTGTGGAGACATCAAAATTATCTATCACAAAACAAACTGGTTTTGTAAGGCAGGCAACTGTGTTTTTGGTCCTGGGTTCGGCGGCTATATAGGGAAACATACTAAACCCAAACATTTCTGGAAATTAGACATCTGGGGGAGTCCACAGAGGTGTGACTTGTGTGGATTCCCCAAAGTTTTCTTACCCAGAATACCCTGTAAAGCGGAAATGTTGAATAAAAACTCTATTTTTCTTGTATTTCTGTCACACAAACTACAGGAATGTGCTGCGATCCACAAAATTCCTACCACCCAGTGATTCCTCACCTGTCCTGATAAAAACACTATCCCACTTGAGTGCCTATACCTAGTGCCTGTGTAAGGAATGGATCACCCCAGGGTTAACAGTTGCCTCATGTAAGTACCAACATTGACCGTTGTGTGATCTATTCCGGTCGTGGGCACTAGGCCTACCCACACAAGTGAGGTACCATTTTTATCGGGAGACTTGGGGGAACGCTAGGTGGAAGGACATTTGTGGCTACTCTCAGATTCCAGAACTTTCTGTCACCGAAATGTGAGGAAAAAGGGTTTTTTTGGTCACATTTTGAGGTTTGCAAAGGATTCTGGGTAACAGAACCTGATCAGAGCCCCACAAGTCACCCCATCTTGAATTCCCCTAGGTGTCTAGTTTTCAAAACTGTGCAGGTTTGCTAAGTTTCCCTAGGTGCCAGCTGAGCTAGAGGCCGAAATCCACAGCTAGGCACTTTGCAAAAAACAGCTATGTTTTCTTTGTGAAAATGTGATATGTCCATGTTGTGTTTTGGGGCATTTCCTGTCGCGGGCACTAGGCCTACACCCTCAAGTGAGGTATCATTTTTATTGAGAGAATTGGGGGAACGCTGGGTGGAAAGAAATTTGTAGCTCCTCTCAAATTCCAGAACTTTCTGTCACCGAAATGTGAGGAAAAAGTGTTTTTTTGACCACATTTTGAGGTTTGCCAAGGATTCTGTGTAACAGAACCTGATCAGAGCCCCACAAGTCACCCCCTCTTGAATTTCCCTAGGTGTCTAGTTTTCAAAACTGTGCAGGTTTGCTAGGTTTCCCTAGGTGCCATCTGAGCTAGAGTCCAAATTCCACAGCTAGACACTTTGCAAAAAACAGCTATGTTTTCTTTGTGAAAATGTGATATGTCCACGTTGTGTTTTGGGGCATTTCCTGTCGCGGGCACTAGGCCTACCCCCACAAGTGAGGTATAATTTTTATCGGGACACTTGGGGGAACGCTGGGTGGAAGGAAATTTGTGGCTCCTCTCAGATTCCAGAACTTTCTGTCACCGAAATGTGAGGAAAAAACGTTTTTTTTGGTCACATTTTGAGGTTTGCAAAGGATTCTGGGTAACAGAGCCTGATCAGAGCCCCACAAGTCACCCCATCTTGGATTTCCCTAGGTGTCTAGTATTCAAAACTGTGGAGGTTTGCTAGGTTTCTCTAGGTGCCAGCTGAGCTAGAGGCCAAAATCCACAGCTAGGCACTTTGCAAAAAACAGCTATGTTTTCTTTGTGAAAATGTGATATGTTCACGTTCTGTTTTGGGGAATTTCCTGTTCGGGCACTAGGCCAACCCTCACAAGAGAGGTATCATTGTTATCGGGAGACTTGAGGGAACGCTGGGTGGAAGGACATTTATAGCTCCTCCCAGATTCCAGAACTTTCTGTCACTGAAATGTGAGGAAAACTTATTTTTTTGGCCATATTTTGAGGTCTGCAAAGGATTCTAGGTAACAGAACCTGATCAGAGCCCCACAAGTCACCCCATCTTGGATTCCCCTAGGTGTTTAGTTTTCAAAACTGTGCAGGTTTGCTAGGATTCCCTAGGTGCCAGCTGAGCTAGAGGCCAAAATCCACAGCTAGGCACTTTGCAAAAAACAGCTGTTTTCTTTGTGAAAATGTGATGTGTCCATGTTGTGTTTTGGGGCATTTCCTGTCGCGGGCACTAGGCCTACCCTCACAAGTGAGGTATCATTTTTATCGGGAAACTTGGGGGAACGCTGGGTGGAAGGAAATTTGTGGCTCCTCTCAGATTCCAGAACTTTCTGTCACCAAAATGTGAGGAAAAAGGGTTTTTGTTTGGCCACATTTTGAGGTTTGCAAAGGATTCTGGGTAACAGAACCTGATCAGAGCCCCACAAGTCAGCCCATCCTGGATTCCACTAGGTGTCTAGTTTTCAAAAATGTGCAGGTTTGGTAGGTTTCCCTAGGTGCCAGCTGAGCTAGAGGCCAAAATCCACAGCTAGGCACTTTGCAAAAAACAGCTATGTTTTCTTTGTGAAAATGTGATATATCCATGTTGTGTTTTGGGGTATTTTCTGTCGCGGGCACTAGGCCTACACCCTCAAGTGAGGAATAATTTTTATTGGGAGACTTGGGGGAACGCTGGGTGGAAAGAAATTTGTAGTTCCTCTCAAATTACAGAACTCTCTGTCAACGAAATGTGAGGAAAAAGTGTTTTGTTGGCTACATTTTGAGGTTTGCAAAGGATTCTGGGTAACAGAACCTGATCAGAGCCCCACAATTCACCCCATCTTGGATTCCCCTAGGTGTTTAGTTTTCAAAACTGTGCAGGTTTGCTAGGTTTCCCTAGGTGCCATCTGAGCTAGAGTCCAAATTCCACAGCTAGACACTTTGCAAAAAACAGCTATGTTTTCTTTGTGAAAATGTGATATGTCCACGTTGTGTTTTGGGGCATTTCCTGTCGCGGGCACTAGGCCTACCTCCACAAGTGAGGTATCATTTTTATAGGGAAACTTGGGGGAACGCTGGGTGGAAGGAAATTTGTGGCTCCTCTCAGATTCCAGAACTTTCTGTCACCGAAATTTGAGGAAAAAACGTTTTTTTTGGTCACATTTTGAGGTTTGGAAAGGATTCTGGGTAACAGAGCCTGATCAGAGCCCCACAAGTCACCCCATCTTGGATTTCCCTAGGTGTCTAGTATTCAAAACTGTGGAGGTTTGCTAGGTTTCTCTAGGTGCCAGCTGAGCTAGAGGCCAAAATCCACAGCTAGGCACTTTGCAAAAAACAGCTATGTTTTCTTTGTGAAAATGTGATATGTTCACGTTCTGTTTTGGGGCATTTCCTGTTCGGGCAATAGGCCAACCCTCACAAGAGAGGTATCATTTTTATCGGGAGACTTGAGGGAACGCTGGGTGGAAGGACATTTATAGCTCCTCCCAGATTCCAGAACTTTCTGTCACTGAAATGTGAGGAAAACTTATTTTTTTGGCCATATTTTGAGGTCTGCAAAGGATTCTAGGTAACAGAACCTGATCAGAGCCCCACAAGTCACCCCATCTTGGATTCCCCTAGGTGTTTAGTTTTCAAAACTGTGCAGGTTTGCTAGGATTCCCTAGGTGCCAGCTGAGCTAGAGGCCAAAATCCACAGCTAGGCACTTTGCAAAAAACAGCTGTTTTCTTTGTGAAAATGTGATGTGTCCATGTTGTGTTTTGGGGCATTTCCTGTCGCGGGCACTAGGCCTACCCTCACAAGTGAGGTATCATTTTTATCGGGAAACTTGGGGGAACGCTGGGTGGAAGGAAATTTGTGGCTCCTCTCAGATTCCAGAACTTTTTGTCACCAAAATGTGACGAAAAATGTTTTTTTTTTGGCCACATTTTGAGGTTTGCAAAGGATTCTGGGTAACAGAACCTGATCAGAGCCCCACAAGTCAGCCCATCCTGGATTCCACTAGGTGTCTAGTTTTCAAAAATGTGCAGGTTTGGTAGGTTTCCCTAGGTGCCAGCTGAGCTAGAGGCCATAATCCACAGCTAGGCACTGCAAAAAACAGCTATGTTTTCTTTGTGAAAATGTGATATATCCATGTTGTGTTTTGGGGTATTTTCTGTCGCGGGCACTAGGCCTACACCCTCAAGTGAGGTATAATTTTTATTGGGAGACTTGGGGGAACGCTGGGTGGAAAGAAATTTGTAGTTCCTCTCAAATTACAGAACTCTCTGTCAACGAAATGTGAGGAAAAAGTGTTTTTTTTGGCTACATTTTGAGGTTTGCAAAGGATTCTGGGTAACAGAACCTGATCAGAGCCCCACAATTCACCCCATCTTGGATTCCCCTAGGTGTTTAGTTTTCAAAACTGTGCAGGTTTGCTAGGATTCCCTAGGTGCCAGCTGAGCTAGAGGCCAAAATCCACAGCTAGGCACTTTGCAAAAAACAGCTGTTTTCTTTGTGAAAATGTGATGTGTCCATGTTGTGTTTTGGGGCATTTCCTGTCGCGGGCACTAGGCCTACCCTCACAAGTGAGGTATCATTTTTATCGGGAAACTTGGGGGAACGCTGGGTGGAAGGAAATTTGTGGCTCCTCTCAGATTCCAGAACTTTCTGTCACCAAAATGTGAGGAAAAAGGGTTTTTTTTTGGCCACATTTTGAGGTTTGCAAAGGATTCTGGGTAACAGAACCTGATCAGAGCCCCACAAGTCAGCCCATCTTGGATTCCACTAGGTGTCTAGTTTTCAAAAATGTGCAGGTTTGGTAGGTTTCCCTAGGTGCCAGCTGAGCTAGAGGCCAAAATCCACAGCTAGGCACTTTGCAAAAAACAGCTATGTTTTCTTTGTGAAAATGTGATATATCCATGTTGTGTTTTGGGGTATTTTCTGTCGCGGGCACTAGGCCTACACCCTCAAGTGAGGTATAATTTTTATTGGGAGACTTGGGGGAACGCTGGGTGGAAAGAAATTTGTAGTTCCTCTCAAATTACAGAACTCTCTGTCAACGAAATGTGAGGAAAAAGTGTTTTGTTGGCTACATTTTGAGGTTTGCAAAGGATTCTGGGTAACAGAACCTGATCAGAGCCCCACAATTCACCCCATCTTGGATTCCCCTAGGTGTTTAGTTTTGAAAACTGTGCAGGTTTGCTAGGTTTCCCTAGGTGCCATCTGAGCTAGAGTCCAAATTCCACAGCTAGACACTTTGCAAAAAACAGCTATGTTTTCTTTGTGAAAATGTGATATGTCCACGTTGTGTTTTGGGGAATTTCCTGTCGCGGGTACTAGGCCTACCCCCACAAGTGAGGTATCATTTTTATCGGGAAACTTGGGGGAACGCTGGGTGGAAGGAAATTTGTGGCTCCTCTCAGATTCCAGAACTTTCTGTCACCGAAATTTGAGGAAAAAACGTTTTTTTTGGTCACATTTTGAGGTTTGGAAAGGATTCTGGGTAACAGAGCCTGATCAGAGCCCCACAAGTCACCCCATCTTGGATTTCCCTAGGTGTCTAGTATTCAAAACTGTGGAGGTTTGCTAGGTTTCTCTAGGTGCCAGCTGAGCTAGAGGCCAAAATCCACAGCTAGGCACTTTGCAAAAAACAGCTATGTTTTCTTTGTGAAAATGTGATATGTTCACGTTCTGTTTTGGGGCATTTCCTGTTCGGGCAATAGGCCAACCCTCACAAGAGAGGTATCATTTTTATCGGGAGACTTGAGGGAACGCTGGGTGGAAGGACATTTATAGCTCCTCCCAGATTCCAGAACTTTCTGTCACTGAAATGTGAGGAAAACTTATTTTTTTGGCCATATTTTGAGGTCTGCAAAGGATTCTAGGTAACAGAACCTGATCAGAGCCCCACAAGTCACCCCATCTTGGATTCCCCTAGGTGTTTAGTTTTCAAAACTGTGCAGGTTTGCTAGGATTCCCTAGGTGCCATCTGAGCTAGAGTCCAAATTCCACAGCTAGACACTTTGCAAAAAACAGCTATGTTTTCTTTGTGAAAATGTGATATGTCCACGTTGTGTTTTGGGGCATTTCCTGTCGCGGGCACTAGGCCTACCCCCACAAGTGAGGTATCATTTTTATCGGGAAACTTGGGGGAACGCTGGGTGGAAGGAAATTTGTGGCTCCTCTCAGATTCCAGAACTTTCTGTCACCGAAATTTGAGGAAAAAACGTTTTTTTTGGTCACATTTTGAGGTTTGGAAAGGATTCTGGGTAACAGAGCCTGATCAGAGCCCCACAAGTCACCCCATCTTGGATTTCCCTAGGTGTCTAGTATTCAAAACTGTGGAGGTTTGCTAGGTTTCTCTAGGTGCCAGCTGAGCTAGAGGCCAAAATCCACAGCTAGGCACTTTGCAAAAAACAGCTATGTTTTCTTTGTGAAAATGTGATATGTTCACATTCTGTTTTGGGGCATTTCCTGTTCGGGCACTAGGCCTACCCTCACAAGAGAGGTATAATTTTTATCGGGAGACTTGAGGGAACGCTGGGTGGAAGGACATTTATAGCTCCTCCCAGATTCCAGAACTTTCTGTCACTGAAATGTGAGGAAAACTTATTTTTTTGGCCACATTTTGATGTTTGCAAAGGATTCTGGGTAACAGAACCTGATCAGAGCCCCGCAAGTCAGCCCATCCTGGATTCCACTAGGTGTCTAGTTTTCAAAAATGTGCAGGTTTGGTAGGTTTCCCTAGGTGCCGGCTGAGCTAGAGGCCGAAAGCCACAGCTAGTCACTTTGCAAAAAACACATCAGATTTCAATGTAAAAATGTGATGTGTCCATATTGCCTTTCCTGTCGCGAGCATTAGGCCTACCCACGCAAGTGAGGTACCATTTTTGTCGGGAGACTTGGAGGAACACAGAATAGCACAACAAGTGTTATTGCCCCTTGTCTTTCTCTACATTTTTTTCTTCCAAATGTTAGACAGTGTGTTAAAAAGACGTCTCTTTGAGAAATGGCCTGTAATTCACATGCTAGTATGGGCGCCCCGGAATTCAGAGATGGGCAAATAACCACTGCTGCTCAATACCTTATCTTATGCCCATCTTGGAAATATAATGCTTTTCTTGATACCTATTTTTCACTCTTTATATTTCAGCAAATTAATTGCTGTATACCCGGTATAGAATGAAAACCCATTGCAAGGTGCAGCTCATTTATTGGCTCTGGGTACCTAGGGATCTTGATGAACCTACAAGCCCTATTTATCCCTGCAGCCAGAAGAGTCCAGCATATGTAACGGTATATTGCTTTAAAAAACTGACATTGCAGGAAAAAGTTACAGAGTAAAACGCTGAGAAAAATGGCTGTTTTTTACAGCTCAATTTCAATATTTTTTTTTCAGCTGTTGTTTTCTGTAGGAAAACCTTGTAGGATCTACACAAATGACCCCTTGCTGAATTCAGAATTTTGTCTACTTTTCAGAAACACTCAGCATTCCGGGATCCAGTGTTGGTTTCACACCCATTCCTGTCACTAACTGGAAGGAGGATGAAAGCACCAAAAATAGTAAAAATGAAGTATGTCCCAGTAAAATGCCAAAATTGTGTTGAAAAATTTGGTTTTCTGATTCAACTCTGCCTGTTCCTGAAAGCTGTGAAGATGGTGATTTTAGCACCGCAAACCCTTTGTTGATGCCGTTTTCAGGGTAAAAACCACAAACCTTCTTCGGCAGCCCTTTTTTCCCATTTGTTGTAACAAAACCACATTTTAGGTGTATATTCGCTAATTTCTTGGTCTCCTCCAGGGGAACCCAGAAACTCTGGGTACCTTTAGAACCCCTAGGATGTTGGAAAAAAGGACACCAATTTGGCATGGATAGCTTATGTGGACAAAACGTTATGAATGCCTAAGCGCAAACTAACCCAAATAGCCAAAAAAGGGCTCAGTCCCAGGGGTGGGGGAGAGAAGCTAAGAGGTTAATCAAATTTGAAATCATTCAAAATACAGCAATGAGTAAAGTCTGCGAATTGCATAGATGTACATATCTCTGCTGCCTTAAAGAAGCTTGATTGGCTCCCATCAAACAGAGAACTCTTTTTAAAGTGATGTTTTTATTAAATTTTGTGTTGCACATGGTACATACTAAGGAGCATATTTATATTCTGTTTGCGCCGAATGTGCGTCCAAAAATTTGACGCACATTCAGCGCAAACCTTGCCCCATATTTATACTCTGACGCCCGACCCCGCAGATGTCAACATTTCTCAGTGTGTGTCATTTTTTGGATGCAGGAAACTGCCTTGGTTAATGACATGCAAGGTAGGCGTTCCCACCCAAAAAATGACTTTATGGTCTGTGAGCCTTATTTATTCTCCAGCGTCATTTTGACGCACAGGAGGGGACGGGCCTTAAAAAATGGCGCACAGCCTGATGTGTGCCGTTTTTTAACGCCTGGGTCAGGGCAGGCGTTAAGGGACCTGTGGGCTCACTTCCATGTTCTCTGATCATGGAAGGAGTCCAGAGGTGCCCTTCCCTGCCCCCAGGGACACCCCCTGCCACCCTCGCCCACCTCTTGAGGACACCCCTGGATGTGAGGACCCATCCCTGGTAATTACAGGTAAGTTGAGTTAAGTATTTTTTTTTTTAAGGTGGCATAGGGGGGCCTAATTTGGACCCCCCTACATGCCACTGTGCCCAATGACTATGGCCAGGGAACAGAAGTCCCCTGGGCCTGGCCATTGGGCAGGGGGGCAAGACTCCTGTCTTTTCTAAGACAGGAGTCATTTCAATGGGGGTTGTGCGTTAAAAAATGGCGCAAGTCCGGTTTGAGGCATGATTTTTGCCTCAAACCTGACTTGCACCATTTTTTGACGCACAACCCCCATTTTACCCTACGCCGGCACTGCCTGGATTGAGTCTATTTTTTTTACTCTGACCAGTCCGCAGCGTCGGCTAACGTCATTCCTTAAATAAGGTGCCCGCATGGCACGTAGGAATGGCGTTAGCCGGCGGTAATTTTTTTGAAGCAAACTGGAGCCGGCGCTGGTTTGCGTCAAAAAGTATAAATATGAGACTAAGTTAACAGCAAACATCTACTAAAGCAAGTTCTAACACGGTGTTGCATAGTTCATAGTGGACTCAGCACAGAACAGTATACGCACATTTGAGCAAACAATAACAGTTAACCGTAAATAACAAACTCCCCCACTCCAGCTGCGTGCCTTTTATGGCACAGTATTTATTTACAACATCTAGGATCGCAGCACATGGTAACATCCTCCTACTTATAAGGAGTTGTGACTCTCACTTGAATCTTTTGGAAAAACAGTGGCTCTAATGAATTGTTCCATAGTTTCAATGATTCAAGGCTGTCCTGTCACCATCCCCTCACAAACCTCCACTGAAATGAAAATACATTCAAAGTTTTCAATCTCGGTGGACATGACACAAAGGGGATACCACAGACAAAATCAATGGGCCCCATGCCATTTCAACATATAGCATCTTTTTTTTAACAATATTGTTATCAAGTTTCTGCACAGGTATGAGTTATGAGTTTTCCCAAGTGTGCCTTTTCCACTTTAGTGTAAAGCCTTTTTTTGGTTACTTGGGGGTAGTTTGCGGTTAGGCCTCCATAACCTTTTGCCACATAAGCTATCCACACCACATACGAGTCCTTTTTTTAGAAGCCTAGGAATTGTAAAGGTGCACAGGGTTTGTGTATTCCCCTAGAGCAGATTGAGAAATTAGCCAAAATACAGTTACATATTGGGAAAATGGGAAAAATGGGAAAAAGTGCTACAGTATGTGTTTCTTTTTTCCTGAAAATGGCATCAATGAAAAGTTTGAGGTGCTAAAATCACCTTCTTTCCACCAATCAGGAACAGGCAGACTTGAATGAGAAAATAATTTTTTACCTCAGTTTTGGCATTTTACTGCAGATGGCCCATTTTCTTAGATTTGTGCTTCAAACCTCATTCCAGTTTGTTGTAGAAACAGGTGTAAAAGCCATGATGGATCCCAGGAAGCTATATATTTCCCAGAACTAGACAACATTCTTAATTTAGCAAGGGGTCATTTGTGTAGATCCTTTAAGATTTTCCCAAAGAAACTGTGTTGAAAAAAAATAGTGAATGTTCGTAGGAAACAATGGTCATTTGTGACAACGTTGTTGTGATTTAGTAGCGATTAGATTAAGCATCAGCAGAAGACATCTTGTATTTAGCAACTATTGTGAACATTTCGCGGAATCCATTTTGTATTCATGGCAGCCATTATCTCTGCCACATGCTGCCATGTGCTCGCCATGTGCTCTGTCCTACCTTCCTGTTAACTACTCTTGAAAATCTGTCTAGTGACAAGCTATATTTAGCATCTCCCACTTTGTACATGCCCAGTAAGGTCTGCAGCTGTTAGTAATTAGTAACCGACAGTAATGTGTTAACTAGTCCTAGAAAACTGTTAGCCCCTTCTATCTGTCGACTGTGCATTTCCATATGACCTCATATGTATATAAGTCTTGCTTCTATAATTGTACCACCTTCTTTTTAGCCCCTGCGTGGGTATAAAAGGACCATCCTCTCTTAGTTCAATGTGCTACTGCAAACATTGCCGAAGGGTGCTGTTTGAACTGTAGTACCACCTCATGAGGTTTAATAAACTTTGTCTTTTATTTCAGTTTCTGTGCCAATTTCTTCCTATATGGTCTAAGGACTTTGTGCAGAGAAGGGTGAACCCCTTGCACTAGTAGGCCTTGCTGAGGCTTACTTCGACAAATTGGCGCCCGAACAGGGACTCATCGGCGACTCGGACGCCCGACAGATTGGTTGCGATGAAGGATTAGGATCTTGCTGCGGACGAGCAATGCCTGAGGAGACCCGAGTCTTGGCAACCACTGCGTTTTTCCCTTCTTTCTGATTTGACCATCCAAGTGGCGCCGGTCCTCGACTGAGATCCTTTTTGTTCATTCGTCATGCAGTGACCATTTGGTCGATTTTAGAACTTGGCAGTTGGAACCAGGACGCCCTGTGATTGGTAAGAGCCATTTTACGGCACTTGCTGTGGGTTTGGATGCCTTTGTTTCACCACTTTCTGTGGCTTTCGTGTTTTGGGTGACTAGTCAATTTGTGTCCTTTGAATTGATATATAAATTGCAATTTATATAGGCAGATAATGAGGAGAATTTTCTCCAATTTAATTTTGATTTGAACGGCACCTTAAGTGCTACTTTGATTATAATACTGCATATTCTGCACTATTTTTGGCATGCCTGTTTTTAGTGCACTTTGTAGGATGTGTTGCTTTTGTAATGGTACCAATTTGAGACTGGAAGAATCGCAACCGGCACCCCCAGAGGGAACGCCCAATAGAGATATGTATGTTAAACATGGTCTTTCTTCTATAATGTACAGCACATTATGGAATAAATACACTTGTGCGGATCCTGAGTTACGTTGGCCTATGCATGGTTCATTTGATTTGCAAAAGATTGAGTATGTGGAACAATGTATGTGTAAGTGAAGGTCTAGGCAAGATATGTTTGACTGTGTACGAATGTGGGAGAAAGAAGTGTGTGGACTAGTGAAGCGTGAGCAAGCCTTGCTTGAGAAAGAGCAGCGGAAGAATGTATATGTGAAAGCATTGGAAATGAGAAAGAAAGAAATAAATGACTTAAAGTAGATAGAAGAGAAAGAACGTAAATTACAGGTAACTGGCCAATACACTGTTCGGCAACCTCTCTATCCTATCCTTAATAAACCACACAATGATTTTTTGTTACTAGATCGCCCTCCACCTCCGTATGTCGTTCCTTCTGCCCCTCATGAGTTAGCTGAGGTCTCCGGTTCAGAGCAACAGAAGATACGAGACAGTCGCTCTATGTTGCATGCTGACCATGCGTCTGAGCTTAGATCTATTGCTCGTAAAACAATTTGTAGCGTTGTCTCTGCTTCTGAACTTTTAGACAACATAAAAGGGTGGACAGAAAAGAAGCAGCTATATTTTACCGAGGCATTTGGCTTAGAAGTTATTGAACTATTTCGGAAATATTCCGATGAGTTAGAGCCCAATGATGTAGCAGCTGATCGTAAGCAAATGTGTGATGGTCTTTTTGTTTTCTCCCAGGTGGCTGATGCAGTCAGGCGTTTGGTGAAATTATGTGTTGGGGCAGTCCGTTTGCAAGAGGAGAAAAGGGCCGTGGACATAGTTGCACGGACATCTCAGACCGGCGGGGTGCAAGCTTCCATCTTCGGAACAGATAAGACTATGATAGTTCACGCGAAACCAGTACGGGAAGCCGCACCTTTGTATGTTCCTCCTAAAGGATCGGGCACAAGTGATGATAAAACTTCTGTTGATGCTAAGTGTTATTTTATTTATAACTGGGTGTATACTCCTTGGAATAGGGCAGATGTAATGGCACTTAAAATAGCATTACCTGACTCGTGGAAAAATCCAGCCACCTTTTATGAGGGAGTTGAGGGAGCAGTTAGTTCTTGTACTATGACTTTGGCTGACGTTGATTTATTTTTTGGATTGATATTACCGCCAGATATGTGGAGAACTGTCCGTAAAGTTGATGATCGTGTAGTTTTTGGGGCATCATGGAAAAAATTAAAACAGATGGACGGGGATAGGGAACCTGCAAAAAAGCTGTATCATTTGATTCTAGATCTTCCCGCAGCCATATTATTTAAGTTAAAAATGATTATTCCCCCTAAAAAGATAGATTGGACTGTTTTAGCGTCTTGTAAGCAAAAGGCAGATGAATCGGTGTCTGATTTCTTTACACGTTTTGAAGAAGCATTTCATGATTTTAGTGGTCAGTTATTGTCCGATGATATGGGCAGACATTTGTTTGTCGATAAATATGTCACAAATCTGTTACCAGGAATAGCTAGTCGTCTAAAAGCTCATGGACTACCTCTACTCCGATTTCTCTTTTGACTATGGCTCAGTATTATGAACATCAGGAATTAGAAGCAAAAGGAAGCGAGGATAAAAAGATTAAAGAATTAAAAACGAAGGTTATGTTGGCTCAAGCTTATGGTCTGCCTTTTAGAGGTAGTGATAGAGGTGGACGTGGGTCTTATGGTTCTTCTTACACTTGTTCGAATTTGTCTGTTGATCAGTGTGCGTATTGTAAGAAAATTGGGCATTGGGCTGCCGATTGTCCAGCACTACGTGTTCAGCAGTGTTCACGTGGTCGGGGACAAATGAGAAATCGCTCAGGATATTCAGGTCCTAGAAGATGCACGAATGATCATGCTAGGGCATGATCGTACGAGGGCAGGATGGGTTTAACACTTTTGATAGACGGAACCAATACCAGATGTCTAACTATGTGCAGCCTGATTTCCAAGATTCTACTTATGCATAGGATTGCCTAGTATGGGGTAAGGAATCAGTTGAAGTTCCAGTACATCAGAGGGGTCCCTATGTTACAGCACATGTTTTGGGTTCTACTGATCAGTTTCTGGTTGATACAGGAGCTACTCGTAGCGCCTTGTCTAAACAATTGGTTCCAAGAGCTCCCCTGTCTGGCTTAACCATTATATCAATAGTTTTCGATGGAACACCTTCCCCTAGCTCATTGTCACAACCACTTGCATTCCATGTTGATAGATTTACTGCTCCATGTCCGTTTTTGCTTTCTCCAAATTCACCAGACAATATTGTGGGTCTTGATATGCTCAAGTATTTCAGGGCTACAATACGATGCTCTCCAGAAGGGGTGCATGTTATTTTGAATGATAATCATCCTGTGATGGAAAGAGTTTGTGTTGTTAAAGAGGATATTGCATTAGCTTCACTCCCTAGTACTTTGTGGGCTACTTCAGATACTGATGTGGGACAAATGATTATTCCACCGGTACATATTAGTGTCAAGGAGGGAGCTGTATTGTCACGTTTGCCTCAATACAAAATTTCACAGGAGGGTGAAGAAGCACTCATACGAATTGTGCATGATCTTATTGCAGTTGGAGTTGTTGAGGAAGTTCTGTATAATGTTTGTAACAGTCCGAGCTTCCTACTCTGAAAAAGGATACTGATACTAGGATTTACCTATTCATTATTGATTTACGAGAAGTGAATAAGATTGTGGTACCACAGTATCCTGTGGTATCTGACATCACAACACTTCTTACTTTGGTTGCCACAACAGCAACTATGTTCTCTGTGATACACTTGAAGAATGCTTTCTTTTCGATCCCTATTCATCCTGACAGCCGATATTTGTTTGGTTTTCCTTTGGAAAAACGATCATATAGATTTTGCAGAGTTCCTCAATGCTATACTGAGAGTCCTAGTATTTATAGTCAAGTGTTAAAATGACAACTTGATTCTTTTGTTTTCCCTGAAGGTGTGGCTCTCACACAATATGTCGATGATATTTTGTTTGCAGCTGATACCCCTGAGCAATGTGAAAAGTGCACTTTGTCCTTACTTTCTTTTCTTGCTTCACACCATCATAAAGTGTCACGAAAGAAATTGCAATATTGTAGACCAAAGGTAGCCTATTTAGGTCACCTTTTGTCTAAGGAGGGCTGTGCACTTACATCAGATCGTATTCAAGCAATTTTAGACACACCAGTACCCTCTACTCAGAAAGATGTTTGTGCATTCCTTGGTCTTACTTCTTTTTGTAAGCAATGGATATTAGGGTTTCACACATTGTAAACCTTTGCTAGCACTTTTGACTAAAGATACTCCAATGCCCCTCCCATGGACAGATGAATGTGAGACTGCTTTCCGGCAGCTATGACAAGCCCTTTGTTCAGCACCAGTGTTAGGTACTCCACATTACACGAAGCCTTTTGCACTTTACGTACATGAGAAAGATGGATGTGCATTGTCAGTTTTAGTACAGACACATGGCGATAAGCAGCGTCCCTGTGCATATTTTTCAGCAGTACTTGATCCTGTCGCTCGAGCGTTGCCTGGGTGTTTTCGTTCAGTTGCGGCAACAGCTGTGTCAATAGTTCACAGTGAAGGGATAGTTTTGTCACATAAGCTGTTGGTGTTAGTACCCCATACGTTGATGCTCTTTTAAATCAAACAAAGACGCAACATTTAACTAGCGCTCGCCTGACAGGATATGAATTGACATTGCTGGCTCCTCACATTATACTGAAAAGATGTGCAACACTAAATCCAGCCACTTTGTTGCCATATCCGGTGACTCAGCCTCAGTCACAAGAAACACATGATTGTATATTCCTTGCCGAAGAACAGACAAAGGGTCGTATTGATTTGCAAGATACGCCCCTTTCAGATGTAGACGGGGAATTGTGGGTTTAATGGGTCTTGTTTGAAGTTGCCAGACGGTACGACCTCAGCTGCATATGCAATCACCACAATACACACGGTAGTCGAGACAGCTCGCATACTACAGAAGTCAGCTCAAGCAGCTGAACTAATATCTTTGACACGAGCATTTGAGCTTAGTACTGACTTATGTGTGAACATTTATACAGACAGCCGCTATGCTTTTGGAGTGACTCATGATTTTGGTTTGCTTTGGAAGGAGAGAGGCTTTCTCACATCCCACGGGATGCAGATAATGCATGGAGAATTAGTGCATAACCTCTTGACTGCATTGGCATATCCAAAGAAAATAGCTATTGTGAAATGTAGTGCACACAAGAGAGTGACTGATAAGATAGGGCAAGGTAATGCCCTTGCGGACCGCGTAGCACGTGAGACTGCGATGCAGCGAAGTACTACTTCTATGTATGTAGTGAAGTCACAAGCTGAATGCTGGCATAATGCTAGACAAGACGTATTAGATATACAGAAATCTGCTTCTGTGAAAGAACGTGAGCAATGGTCTGAAGAAGGAGAATTGGATGATGAGGGCTGTTGGCGGAATAAGCAGATGGATAAATGGAAATTGCCTAGAGCTTTTGTACAACCTATGGTTCAGATGGCACATGGGCTGGCACATGTTGGAGCTTCAACAATAACGAAGTTGCTTACGCAAGTTTAGGAGCATCCAGAAATTTCCAGTACAGCTAAACAGAGTAGTATATTCTTGTTTGATCTGTTTACAATAAAATCCTGGAAAAGGGACACGAACTCCTGCGGGAGGGTTTGCTACACCAACTGCACCTTTCGAAGTTCTACAAATGGATTATATTCAGCCTGAATGCTGCAACAATTTAAAGTATGTCTTGGTGGTGGTATGTGCCTTCAGTAAATGGATAGAGGTGTACCCCACAAAGGATAATACTGCCATTACCACAGCGAAGGTGCTTTTGCAATAATCTTTCCCTAGGTTTGGTGTTTGCAGACTTTTATGGAATGATAACGGATCTCATTTTGTTGGGGAAGTTATTAAGTATGTCCTGAAAGGATTAGGGATCAAACAGACGTTCCATGCGGTTTTCCACCCACAATCATCAGGGTTGGTAGAAATATGTAATACTACTTTGAAGCTGAAGTTAGCGAAGATACAGGCTTCCACATCTTTAACTTGGCCGGATGCATTACCATTGGCATTATTGTCTATTAGGTCAGTGCCACACTCTCGAACAGGCCTTACCCCTTATGAAATAGTACTTGGAAGGCCAATGAATATTTGGGGAGTTCCTAAGCCAAATTCTGTATATGATGTACCTTGTGTCCTGATGAATGATTATTTGGCACAGTTAACCGACAATTTGGTTTCAATTCATCAACAGGTTCAAGAAGCACTTCCTGACAGATCTACAGGTGAAGGCCATGAACTCCGACCTGGTGACCAGGTGATGATTAAGTCCTTTGAAAGATCAAGCAGCTTGGAACCAAGGTGGCGAGGCCCAGAGCAGGTGCTCCTTGCGACAAGGACAGCAGTTCGAGTGACAAACCGAAAGAATTGGGTCCATGGTACTCACTGCAAGAGAGAGCTACCTACCTTGGTGGAACCTGCTGTGCTGACCGATCATCCGAGAGATCTTGACTACGGAGAAAGGCCGTGCTATATCACCTGACGAATTTGCGGAGTTCTTCCCGGACCATAAGATTTCTGGAGTGTCGCCATACAATTTGAGAAGGAGGAAAGAATCTGAAAAAATGCTGAAAAAAACTGGTTGAGCTACCGCCCTGGGTTAGTGAAACTGAGAGCCAATGTGGAAAGAAGGGGGGATCAGCCATGCATTAGAGTAGTGACACCCGTCTTGGCCCATGGTGAAGAAATCAGAGGCTGCCCAGGGATAAGAGCTCCAACGATTGTTTTTAATTAATTTCTGTAAGGGTTGATTATCACTGTTGCTAAAATGAATAACAAAGTGATCATTAGTACTATGGAGTTTGTTGTTGTTTTGGTGGTTATAGCAATAATCACCTGGTTTGTTGAAAAGATGGCTCCTGCTTGTGAGTTTTTTGTTGCCACTACTCCAGTACCAGAGGATCACTATTACTTTACGCTTCCCTATCATGAGCAGAAGCACCGTCAATCGTACTTCAATAATACTTTCATTCAGATGTTGCATCATACTCATAATGCTACAAATACTACTATCTGTTGGGCATGTGGAGTTATACCTGCGCATCAAAAGAAAGGAGGAACACCTTTCATTCCTCTTCCACTCAATGCTTCTTGTCAAGCTTGGTATACGCTTCTGTTTGCATCTGGAAAACGTACAGAGGGCCTTAATAAAGTATGCTACCAAGACAAAGATGGGTATCCCCAAGCCAAAGGAACTAAATGGGAATGGGAAGAGTATCAACCAGACAGTGTTTCAATACCATATGTCTTCACAAATATAAGAGACTCTGACAAGAAAGAACAATTTGTGATTTCTGTTACAAAAACTAAAGCAGATTTATGTATACGTAGCATTGGGTGAATTCCAGTGGGGACAAGCGATTGTACCTTGATTTTAACTATTGAGGGTGTAAATAATAGTAGTTTTACAGCTTCACATAATACATATTTTGTTTGTGGTAACTATGGATATTACCAACTACCTGTTACTACCTGTTGGGTGGTCAGGTGTGTGTTATGTATCTTTTCTATTACCCCCTGTGTTTTTGGAACCTGCATCATATCACTGAGATTTTAAACTGTTCAATGGCATCATTAAAAACAGATATAAAAGGACAACAAGTACAAAAAGTACAAATGAGGTAGACCAAACGAACACTAGCCTGCAACAATATGTTGATTTTAATTTAGGATTGTTCCCCTTTGTGGGTGCTGTATTAAACAGTGGGAAAGTGAGACAATTGACTAGGGTTGTGGAAGCTGTTACCAATCAGGCAGCTCTGGCACTTGGGAATGTTACAGAGGAGCTCCAAATTGCGAGGATTGTAGCGCTCCAAAGTCATATGGTACTAGATGTGATATTAGCTGATCGAGGTGGTGCATTTCGCATCATTGGTAGTAGTTGCTGCGTTTTCATTCCAGATCATTCACCTTCAGTATATGATGCAATATCTAAATTGCATAAAATTGCTTCAGAAATTCACACAGAGACTGGTACTTGGACTTTTTCTGGATGGTTTGGGGTTCTTGTTTCCACCTGGGGCTGTAAACTACTGACTATCTTGTGTGTAATGATTGCAATATTTTTCACATGGTGTATCTGTTTTCAGTGTGGTCCAATATTCTGCTCCATGTGTATTACTGGTTGTATTCCTACCAAAAGAGATATTACAGAAATGAAAGCACAACACATGTTAGATAAGGAAATAGCTGAAATGATGAGCATAAATATACAGGATGAATATTTAGATTATCCCAGAAAGACGAATGTCTTCAGCTAATGCTGAAAGGGTCGTCTGTTATAATTTAGTAGTGATTAGATTAAGCATTAGCAGAAGACATCTTGTATTTAGCAACTATTGTGAACATTTCGTGGAATCCATTTTGTTTTCATGGCAGCCATTATCTCTGCCACATTCTGCCATGTGCTCGCCATGTGCTCTGTCCTACCTTCCTGTTAACTACTCCTGAAAATCTGTCTAGTGACAAGTTATATTTAGCATCTCCCACTTTGTACATGCCCAGTAAGGTCTGCAGCTGTTAGTAATTAGTAACCCGACAGTAATGTGTCTACTAGACCTTAAAAACTGTTAGCCCCTCCAACCTGTTGACTGTGCATTTCCATATGACCTTATATGTATATAAGTTTTGCTTCTATAATTGTACCACCTTCTTTTAGCCCCTGAGTGGGTATAAAAGGACCATGCTCTCTTAGTTCAGAGTGCTACTTCAAACATTACCAAAGGGTGCTGTTTGAACTGTAGTACCAGCTCATGAGGTTTAATAAACTTTGGCCCTCATTCTGACCCTGGCGGTCTGTGACCACCAGGCTGGCGGTGCTTCATTGCACATTCCGACCGCGGCTGTAAAGCTGCGGTCGGAAAACCGGGTCCGGCGGTTTCCCGCCGGATTAGCCCCGGCTGGGCGAATCCTCCATGGCGGCGCTGCAAGCTGCGCCGCCATGGGGATTCCGACCCCCTTCCCGCCAGCCTGTTTCTGGCGGTTTTTACCGCCAGGAACAGGATGGTGGGAACGGGTGTCGTGGGGCCCCTGGGGGCCCCTGCACTGCCCATGCCACTGGCATGGGCAGTGCAGGGGCCCCCTAACAGGGCCCCAGCATGATTTTCACTGTCTGCATAGCAGACAGTGAAAATCGCGACGGGTGCAACTGCACCCGTCGCACCCCTGCAACACCGCCGTCTCCATTCGGAGCCGGCTTCTGTGTTGCAGGGCCTTTCCCGCTGGGCCGGCGGGCACTCCCTTGGCGGGCGCCCGCCGGCCCGGCGGGAAAGTCTGAATGGCCTCCGCGGTCTTTTGACCGCGGAGCGGCCAAGTGGCGGTTCCCGCCAGGCGGGCGGCGCCTGCCGCCCGCCGGGGTCGGAATGACCCCCTTTGTCTTTTATTTCAGTTTCTGTGCCACCTTCTTCCTATATGGTCTGAGGACTTTGTGCAGAGAAGGGCGAACCCCTTGCACTAGTAGGCCTTGCTGAGCCTTACTTCGACAGTACCACCTCATGAGGTTTAATAAACGTTGGGGGTCATTACAACCCTGGAGGACGGTGTTATAGTGGCGGTAGTACCACAAACAGGCCGGCGAAAAAAAAGGGAATTATGACCGTGGCGGAAACCGCCAACATAGACAGCCACTTTAACACTCCGACCGCCACGGCGGTACAGACAAGCAGCTCAGCGGTCACCGCCAACAGACAGGCGGAAGACAAAGTACCGCCCACAGTATTACAACAGGCCAATCCACCACCTTTTCCGGGGCGGATTCACCGTGGATAAAAACACGGCGGAAACAGCCATTTCAATGGGAAAACGCTCACCTGTACAAACTCCACGAGGAAGGAGGGCACCATGGAGCCGGAACTCCAAATACTCCGTGCGCTTGTCTTCCTGCTCCTCTACGAACATCAGCAACTGCGCCGCCGAAGACAACGGTGAGTACTGCACCTACGACATAGGGGAGGGAGGAGGCAAAAGTCACGGACTCACACATGTAACGCCCCCACCCCCATCCCGACCCTCACCCACTACAACACACAAACAAATGCATTTCCGAACATCACAGTAACAACCCCCAACCCCCCTGGAAGAATGCTAAGACAAAAGGAAATGAATCCAACCATTGTAATGTATCAAAAAACAGTAAGCTCATATATACATCAATATATACACATTCCAAATATATACATAACGATTAGTAGTACAGGTATGCACATTTCAATGTCAGTGGACCACTGGGCCCAAAATGCATGGGCGAGACCTACACACGATACCTGTCCTGGAATGGAGAGAACACTGCAGGGGCATCCAATAGAAATACAACAGGCACCTCAGGGGGAAGGGAAGGGGGAGCACCTCAGCCGGATGACTGCACCACGCCAGATCCACGACGGGGCTCCATGCCCATTGATGTATCCTGGGGAGTGCGAAGCCACAGTCTCTCAAGTCTCTACAGTAGGTGGTTTGCCCACTGTACCATCCTTGGGAGTGCAAAGCCACAGTCTGTCAAGTCTCTACAGTGGGTGGGTTGCCCACTGTACCATCCTGGGGAGTGCAAAGCCACAGTCTCTCAAGTCTCTACAGTGGGTGGGTTGCCCACTGTACCATCCTGGGGAGTGCAAAGCCACAGTCTCTCAAGTCTCTACAGTGGGTGGGTTGCCCACTGTACCATCCTGGGGAGTGCAAAGCCACAGTCTCTCAAGTCTCTACAGTGGGTGGTTTGCCCACTGTACCATCCTGGGGAGTGCAAAGCCACAGTCTCTCAAGTGGATAACAGTCTCCACTGGTTCTGGAGGGGGACTGGTGCCCAGAGTGCTTCATCCTATGCAGGATAGATGGAGTGGATGCATGTCTCCACTGGTTCTGGAGGGGGACTGGTGCCCAGAGTGCTTCATCCTGTGCAGGATAGATGGAGTGGATGCATGTCTCCACTGGTTCAGGAGGGGGACTGGTGCCCAGAGTGCATCACTCACCCCGTGACGGTCACTGTTGCGTCACTGCCCCTGCCGCTCATGGGCTAGCGGTGCTTGAGTTGGTGGTGCTTGCCCTGTTCAGTGGTGCTTGCCATGGCGGTCTTTGCCCTGTTCAGCGGTGCTTGCCATGGCGGTCTTTGCCCTGTTCAGTGGTGCTTGCCCTGTTCAGCGGTCTTTGCCCTATTCAGCGGTGCTGTCCATGGCGGTCTTTGCCCTGTTCAGCAGTGCTTGCCATGGCGGTCTTTGCCCTGTTCAGCGGTGCTTGCCCTGTTCAGCGGTGCTTGCCCTGTTCAGCGGTGCTTGCCATGGAGGTCTTTGCCCTGTTAAGCGGTCTTTGCCCTGTTCAGCAGTGCTTGCCCTGTTCAGCGGTGCTGTCCATAGCTCTTTGCCCTGTTCAGCGGTGCTTGACTTTGCTGTCTCTGACCTGTTCAGCGGTGCTTGCCATGGCGGTCTTTGCCCTGTTCAACCGTGCTTGCTCTGTTCAGCGGTGCTGTCCATGGCGGTCTTTGCCCTGTTCAGCGGTGCTTGCCCTGCTCAGCGGTGCTTGACTTTGCTGTCTCTGACCTGTGCAGCGGTGTGTGCCATGGCGGTCCCTCCTTGCCCAGCAGGGCTGTGGCTGCCGGGGCTCTCCTGAGCACTGACTCCGGCGGTGGTCTCCTGACCAGTGACAATAGTGCTGCCCTCCTGAGCACTGACTCCGGCGGTGGTCTCCTGATGAGTGACGATAGTGCTGCCCTCCTGGGCACTGACTCCGGCGGCGGTCTCCTGACTAGTGACGATGGGGCTGGCGGTGGCGTCTTGGGCAGCAGGGAGGATGGCGTCCTTCTCCGCCGTGCTACTCTTCGCAGACTTTGGAGACTTCTTCTGCCCATTCACCACCTTGGGAACCAGCTGACTCAACACTCCCCCCGGGACCGTTGTGGGCGGCTTTGCCGGCAAGTGTCTTCCCCCTCTCCTGTCAGGCACTGTCCAACTTCTGGTGCTGCACAGAGGGTGGACCGGCTGTGCTTTGGCTACGTGTCACACTGGCTGCCCTGGTGCCCGGTGCACTCCACATCCCTCGAACAGGCACCACTGGTACCAGAATCTTTTTGGCTGAGGTGCTAATACAGGACCTATGAATTGGAGGGGGGGGTGATGGGACAGAGGTCAAGGTTGCTCAGGAATAGTTTCTGACAAACACTGGGACGGGTAGCTGGAGGGGGTCTGGGAGTGGAGGAAGAGGAGGTGGTTGTAGGATGTGTAACTTTTGGTGATTTGGGTGCAGGTGCATGTTCTGGAGGCTGTCGTGAGGTGGATGGATGTTGGGTGTGTGTGTGCCTGCGTTTGTGTACTTTGAGAGGGGGGCGTCACAGGCACACTGGGAGAGGACACTGGGGACGTGTAAATGGTAGTGGGGGTGGTGAGTGCAGGTGAGCGGGGTGTGGTGCTGGGTATTCTGGTGCGAGTCCTAGTGGCTGTTGTGGTAGTGCATGCAGGTGAGAGTGTAGACGACACTGGGAGGGAGGAGGGAGACGACGACGAGGCGGACACAGTGGAGGCAGTGGGTGTTGCTGTGTCTGTATGTGGGTGATGCTTGTGTGAGTGCCTGTGGGATGTGTGGTGCCTATTTTTGCCTGAGTTGCCCTTGTGTGTTGAGGTGTGTGCAGGCTGGTCTGATGGTGTGCTTGGGATAGGCTGAGGTACAGGGGATTTGGTCTGGGTGGAGGAAGTTGGAGGGGGGAGGCTAGACACAGGGACAATGGCTGCCATCAGTGCTGAGGCCAGAGATTGCAGGGTTCGATGATGGGCAGCCTGACCAGAATGAATGCCCTCCAGGAATGCATTGGTGTGTTGCAACTCCCTTTCTACACTCTGAATGGCATTCACAATGGTAGACTGCCCAACAGTGAGTGACCTGAGGAGGTCAATGACCTCCTCACTGAGGGCAGCAGGGGTGACAGGGGCAGGGGCTGAGGTGCCTGGGGCGAAGGTGATGCCCACCATCCTGGATGAGCGGGCACGGGGCGATGGCTGAGGGGCTGCTGGGAGGGTGGTGCTGGTAGGGGGGGTGGCGGCTGTACCTGTAGAAGTGGGGCGCACAGATGGTGACGCCACCACAAGGGAGCTCCCATCGGAGGACGAGTCCATGTCGCTGTTTGCTGATCCGCTGACCACCGTGAAGCTCCCCTCGCCCTCCGTCCCACTGGTGTATTCTGAGTCCGTGGTGTGGCCCTCTATGGCCATGTGGGACGCAGCCCCCTCGTACTCCGGTGCCCCTGTTCCTCCGCCTGATGATGCTGATGCACAAAAGAACAGGGAGAGCACAAAAAGGGGTGGGGAAACAGAAGAAAGGCATGGGGGTGCATGGCTTACCGCTACCGTTGGCGGACAATACAGACACAGCTGCCCCCTGAACTACGCCGTGCTCTTTGCCTCTACAGATGCAGTTCCTGGGATATGGCCTACTTGCCTATGAGTGTCATCTGCCCACATAGATGACACAGGGGCATGTATACCTGTTTTTGGCACTCTATAGAGGTGGGGTGGAATGGCACATTGCCTGCATTACGGAGGGGCTCAGCCTACTCAACTCGCCCTGATCTAGGGAAACCCACAGCCCTCCTCCCCCACACAGACCCCTCCACTGCGCGCAAAGTCATGAGAATGTGAGTGTACTCACCCCCTTGTGTCTGCTGTGATGCCCTCATGCTCCCATCCAACTCAAGGTAGGCCACCACCAGGATCCGGAACATCAGGGGGGTCATTGTGCGAGGGGCACCCCTCCCACGTTGGGAGGCCATCCCCAGCTGAGCCGCCGCCGTCTTCTTGCTCCAGCGGCGAATGTCCTCCCATCTTTTACGGCAGTGGGTGCTCTGTCTCTGGTGGACCCCAGGGTCAGGACGTCCTTGGTGATGGCACGCCATATATCCTTCTTCTGGTGGGTGCTGACCTACATGACATGTACAGGGGAAGAAGAGAAGTCATTACCAACTGCACCATCAAAGTGAGTGGCCCACATCCCTACCCTTGCCATGTGGCACATGCATTCACAGTCCTTCATGCTCGCATAACTCTGCCCCCTTCCTACTTACATCCAGCCATCTCCACCCAGGCATAGCCCATACAACTTGCACCCTATGTACTCACCTGTTGGACTGGAGTACCGTAGAGTAGCGTGTACTGGGGGAGGACCCCGTCCACGAGCTTCTCCAACTCCTGTGCAGTGAACCAGGGGCCCTTTCCCCAGACGCACATGCCATTGTCTCTTCCAGACCGAGGTCACAGCAGCACTTGCAGTGTAGGTCCTCTCCTGTCGAAGATCAGGTATCGAGTGATTGAACAGATAAAAAATGACGGTGACGTCCGCGGCGGTGACGTCCGCGGCAGTGCGTATCATCACCGCCGGCGCACATCGTCATTCGCTCCTGGGACACATAGGGTACAATGTTAACCAATGCAGCATTGCGCCGCGGTCTTTGACCGCCTACCGCGATGGTGTACAACGCCAGCGCAGTTACCTCACATCCCATTGTCCCACTTTAGAGGTCAGGCATCCGCCATTTCAGGGGCCCACATGGCTTCATTTAGAACTGCGTCACACCGAGGCCTGGACTCAACACACATACAGGAAGATTTTTGTATTTTGTGTCGTGTTCTGTGTAGCTGTGGGTACATACCTCAGAATTGGTTGACTCTGTGGTCGCTGTTGTCCTTCCTAGGCACCGTCAGCTGGGACAGGTGAAGAGATGGCGGAATCCTCCGGTGTACCGACCGCTGGTGGACCTGTTGACAATGGAGGAGCGACATTTAATCATCACCTACCGGTTTGACTGTGCCACAATCCAGGAACTGTTTACCCAGTTGGAGCCAGATCTGATGTCACCAATCCGCCATCCCACAGGTATCCCCCCTTAAGTGCAGGTGCTGTCAGTACTCCATTTCCTAGCAAGTGGGTCATTTCAGACAACAGTGGCCATGGCATCAGGGATGTCCCAGCCTATGTTTTCTAACGTATTGTCCAGAGTGTTGTCTGCCCTGCTGAAACACGTGAGGAGCTACATCGTTTTCCCTCAGGTGGAGGATTTGGCTACAGTGAAAGGTGACTTCTATGCCCTGGGACATATCCCTAACATCGTAGGTGCCATTGATGGTACCCATGTGGCTTTGGTCCCCCCCCACAGGAGTGAACAGGTGTACAGGAACCCGAAGATTTATCATTCCATGAATGTACAGATGGTCTGTTTGGCAGACCAGTACATCTCGCAGGTAAATGCTATGTTCCCTGGCTCAGTGCATGACGCCTACATCCTGCGGAATAGCAGCATCCCTTATGTGATGGGTCAACTCCAGAGGCACCGTGTGTGGCTATTAGGGGACTCTGGTTATCCCAACCTGTCATGGCTATTGACCCCAGTGAGGAATTCCAGGACCAGGGCAGAGGAACGCTACAATGAGGCCCATGGGCGGACTAGGAGGGTGATCGAACGCACCTTCGGCCTCCTGAAGGCCAGGTTCAGGTGCCTCCATATGACAGGTGGTTCCCTATTCTACTCACCAAGGAAGGTGTGCCAGATCATCATCGCCTGCTGTATGCTGCGCAATCTTGCTTTGCGACGCCAGGTGCCTTTTCTGCAGGAGGATGGTCCAGATGACGGTGTTGTGCCAGCTGTGGAGCCTGTGGACAGTGATGAGGAGGAAGCAGAGGAAGAAGACATTGATAACAGGGACTCTGTCAACCAGCAATATTTCCAGTGACACACAGGTGAGAATTTTTTTTTACTATTATATTTACTTTCACACTTCTACCTCTATCCTGTCTGTCAATTTGAAGCAGTATTTGCTAACTGAGTGGTACATTTCCATTACGGTTTCACAGGTGTGGTTACCAACGTGTGTCATCTGCTTGCATCCTTCATGGGCTTGTGATGTGTTACATAGGTATGTTGACATTACATTTTCAAACGGATTTTGTCATTATCATAGATAATACACATTTACAAAATCACAGACTGACTCCAGATTGTTTTGTGGTTCAAGGGTGTTTATTGAAGTGCTAATTATTGGAGGGGGTGGCAAAATGGTGATGGGTGATGGTGGAGGAATGTCCATGGCAGAGTCCAGTCTATTAGTCTCACAGGTGCACTGCCCATATGGGCATAGGAAGTGGAGCTGGGGCAGTTCCAATCTGGACAGGGTAACAAAGTGGGACGATGGTATGACAATCAGGGTGGTCTCATTTCCTGGCGAGGGTCTTGCCATCTTGCTCTGTCCTGTTCCTGGATCTCAGGGACCGCTTGCGGGGTGGTTGTCTATCTGCAGGGGTTGGGGTGCTGGTGTGGTGGTCCTGTGGTGGGACGTCCTGTCCACTAGCGCCGGCGGAGGTAGTGGGCAGTTCATCGTCCAGGCTAGTGTCAGCGCCCCTTGGAGTGCCATGGTGTCCCTCATATGGTGCCCAGGGCGGAGCTGATGGTTCTGAGCTCCTCCCTGAACCCCAAATACTGTTCGTCCTGCATGCGCTGGGTCTCCTGAAACTTGGCCAGGACCGTAGCCATTGTCTCCTGGGAGTGGTGGTAGGCTCCCATGATGGAGGAGAGTGCCTCATGGAGAGTGGGTTCCCTTGGCCTGTCCGCCCCCTGTTGCACAGCAGCCCTCCCAGTTCCCCTGTGTTCCTGGGCCTCCATCCCCTGGACCGTGTGCCCACTGCCACTGCCCACAGGTCCCTGTAGTTGTTGGGGTGGTGGGTTATCCTGGGTTCCCTGTAGTGGTGGACACACAGCTGATTGACGTGTCCTGGGTACGGAGGTATGGGCCCGCTGGGTGGGTGCTGTGCTGGTGTTACCAGAGGGTGGAAGGTCAGTGTTGGGCTGTGCCTGTGCGAGGGGAACCAACTGTCCCGAGGCCCACGATGGTCCGGGCTGGTCATCTGGATCCAGTTGGCCAGAGGTGCTGTCATCACTGTGGGCCTCTTCTGTGGGTGGGGTGGAGATGTCTGGACCCTCCTGTCTGGTGACATTAGGTAGTGGTCCTGCAGGGGTGTAAAAGCATGATTATTGCATCTGTGTGTGTCATGGTGTGCAATAGGTGGGTGAGCGTGTACCCCTGTGCTAGCATTCCTGGTTGGGGGCTTGTGTGATGATGGTTGGCGGGGTGTTATGGGTATGTGCAGTGGGCATGCTTTAGTGATGGGTGTCCATGCTTTGTTGTGTGTATTGGAACATGTGTGAGGAGTTGGAGTGATAGGGGAGGGGGTGAGGGTGGGGGTGTGTGATAGCATGCAGGTAGGGTGGGAGATATGATAGTTAAGATTAGACTTACCAGTGTCCATTCCTCCACCGACTCCTCCAAGGCCCTCTGGATGCATAATGGTCAAGACCTGCTCCTCCCATGTTGTTAGTTGTGGGGGAGGAGGTGGGGGTCCGCCACCAGTCCGCTGAATCACAATGTTGTGCCTGGAGACCACTGAACGCACCTTCCCCCGTAGGTCGTTCCACCTCTTCCTGATGTCCTCCCGATTTCTTGGGTGCTGTCCCACTGGGTTGACCCTGTCGCCGATTTTCCACCATAGCTCCATCTTCCTAGTTATAGAGGTGTGCTGCACCTGTGATCCAAATAGCAGTCGCTCTACCCATACGATTTCCTCCACCATAACCCTGAGCTCCTCCTCCGAAAACCTGGGATGTCTTTGGCGTGCCATGGGGTGGTGTAGGTGATGTGTGTGGGGTGTATATGGTGATGAGTGTGGTGATGTGTAGTGGTGTGTGGTATTTTGTGCGTGGGTGTTGTGTGGGTGATGGTGTTGTATGCCTCTGTGTGGTGGGGTTGCCTATTGCTGTGCTATCTCTCTGTCGCCTTTGTCTCTAATTTTTGGCCATAGGGGTTTGTGGGTGATGTGGGTGTGTGTTTTATATTGTGTTTGGTGTGTGGGAATGGTGTTTGTATGTGTATCAGGTGTGTGTATTTGGAATTGTCCAATGTGGCGGTGTTTTGGAGATGTGTGTGTATTTTGAGCGCGGCGGTGTGTACTGCCAATGGAATACCGCGGTTGAAAGACCGCCGCGTGGATTCGTGGGTCATGATAGCATGGGCCTGTTTCTGTTGGCGTGACGGTGGAGGTTTTGTTTTCGGCAGTTTAGCACTGACCTTTGGTGTGGCGGACTTGTGTGGGTATCTGAGTTTCGGCGGATTCCGAGATGTGGGTCATAATAGCTGTGGCGGAATTCTGCGGCGGTGTATTTGTGGTCTTCTGCACGGCGGTAAGCGGCTTTTACTGCCAATGTTGAAATTACCCCTTTTGTCTTTTATTTCAGTTTCTGTGCCAATTTCTTCCTATATGGTCTGAGGACTTTGTGCAGAGAAGGGTGAACCCCTTGCACTAGTAGGCCTTGCTGAGGCTTACTTCGACAACGTTTTCATTTGAAACTTTCATCACGATGGCCAATATATAAAATAATTAAACCATTACTTCTGCTAGACCCTTCTGTTTGTGGGGATATATGGGGGTTGGGAACTCGAGGTACGCAGAACCAATAACTGAGTGGCCCCTTGCAATGGTTTTTCATTGTGTACCGGGTATAGAGCAATTAAAAAATAGGTATCATGAAAACCTATGTGTTAGACCTGACAGCCTTAGGGCGGTCACCTCTAACTTTTTGCCTGCCTCCCTCCACTTTTGAGATACTGTTTTTGCTGGTTTTTAGACTCTGCACACTTTACCACTGCTAACCAGTGCTAAAGTGCATATGCTCTCTCCCTTTAAACATGGTTACATAGGATCACACCCAATTGGGCTATTTAATTTACTTTTAAGTCCCTGGCAGAGTGCACTATATGTGCCCAGGGCCTGTAGATTGAAAGCTACTAGTGGGCCTGCAGCACTGATTGTGCCACCCACTTCAGTAGCCCCTTAACCTTGTCTCAGGCCTGCCAATGCAAGGCCTGTGTGTGCAGTCTCACTGCCAATTCGACTTGGCATTTAAAAGTACTTGCCCCTTTTCCACATATAAGTCACCCCTAACGTGTGCCCTAGGTAACCCCTAGGGCAGGGTGCTGTGTAGGTAGAAGACAGGACATGTACCTGTGTAATGTACACGTCCTGGTAGTGTAAAAATCCTAAATTCGTTTATACACTACTGTGAGGCCTGCTCCCTTCATAGGCTAACATTGGGGCTGCCCTCATACATTGTTTAACATTGGGGCTGCCCTCATACATTGTCTCAGTGGTAGCTGCTGATTTGAAAGGAGTAGGAAGGTCATATTTAGTATGGTCAGAATGGTAATACAAAATCCTGCTGACTGGTGAAGTTGGATTTAATATTACTATTTTAGAAATGCTACTTTTAGAAAGTGAGCATTTCTTTGCACATAAATCTTTCTGTGCCTTACAATCCGCGTCTGGCTGGGTTTAGTTGACAGCTCCTTGTGCATTCACTCAAACATCCCCAAACACAGACACACACCAAACACAGGATACTCAGCCTCACTTGCATACATCTGCATTTTCAATGGGTCTTCCTGGGCTGGGAGGATGGAGGGCCTGCTCTCACACAAAGGACTGCCACTTTCCTACTGGGATCCTGGCAGACAGGATTGAACTGAAAGGGGGCCTGGTGCACTTCTAAGCCACTCTTTGAAGTCTCCCCCACTTCAAAGGTACATTTGCGTATAAAAACAGGGCCTCTGCCCTATCATCTCAGACACTTCCTGGAGAAGAAACTTGAAACAAAACCTGCACTCGACAAGAAGAACTGCCTGGCTACCTAAAGGGCTCACTTGACTGCTTTCTAAAGAGGACTGCTGCCTTGCTGTTGCCCTGCTGTCTTGCTGCTCTCTAACCTTGCTGCAGAAGTGCTCTCAAAGGGCTTGGATAGAGTTTGCCTACTGTTCCCTGAAGTCTCAGGACCAAAAAGACTTCTCTTCTGCAGCTGAAATCCCCGTGCAGTGAAAATTTGACGCACCTCCTGCCAAGAAAGATGCATAGCTGGATCGCAGTGAAAAATTCAGCGCATGCCGAGTCCGGAATGACGCAGCCCACCTTCGCGACAGAAGATCGACTCAGCGCCAGCGACACGACCGGAACATCAATGCACGGCCCTACTGGATCGAAGCAAGCTGACTCAGAACAACGGCACCTGACTTCCTGAGAGGAATCGACACAGCGCCTGCCGTGCAGAAGAAAATTCCACGCATCGCCCACCGGAATCGACAGAGTCCCTGTGACTTTGCTCCGCAAGCCCAGGATTCCACGAATCATCCCCGGGGCGTCTGAAAACTCTGCAACCCAAAGAGGATCCAAGTCCGCGCACCGGAAATCGACGCAACGTCTTCCCCACGTGGAAAATAACAACGCAAGTCCATGTGCGAAGAGGCGAAACCAACGCACACTCACCGTTTTCCACGCATCTCCTGCTCTGCGGTCCCTTGCGAGGATTTTTCTGTGCAAACAAGGTACTTTGCCCTGCAAGAGACTCTTGTTGTTTCTTGATGAACTTAAGACACATTTTGTTGCTTTTACAGTAGTACTTTAACTTTAAAGACACTTGATATCATTTTCAGTGATATCCCTACTTTTGATTATTTCATCTTTAATCATTTTGACCTGCATTTATCCAGATAAATATTATATATTTTTCTAAACACTGTGTGGTGTTATTTTGTGGTATTGTATGGTTTATTGCACAAATACTTTATACATTGCCTTCTAAGTTAAGCCAGACGGCTCAGTGCCAAGCTACCAGAGGGTGGGCACAGTATAATTTGGATTGTGTGTGACTTACCCTGACTAGAGTGAGGGTCCTTGCTTGGACAGGGGGTAACCTGACTGCCAACCAAAGACCCTATTTCTAACAATGGTGATCAGCGGTGAGGATAGGACCTGTATTTGTGCAGTGACATACAGTAGGTAGGTATTTCACTACCTACCCACAGTTGAAGGTTAACTTGATTTTTATCTCTTTTTGCTAATTCGTTTTTCCTGACAATTTTCTAAACTTAAATCCTCACTCAACATGTCTCAGGCTGGTTCTCAAGCAGGAGGTTTTGACCTGGCCATATACTGTCAAACAATTAAAAGGGTTCTGCAAGGAGATGAGTGTACCCACCCAAGGGACCTCCAGAAAGGAGGACTTTCAAGTGGCGCTGAGGGCCTGGGCAGAAGCCCATTTAGAGGATGATGCTGAGGAGCCAGAAGATGGCCCCTCAGAGGATTTTATGCCATCAGTGGATGAAGTTACAACTGCAATTGTGCCCTCTGCCAGACCAGGGAGCAGTGTCTCTGATCAAGGGCTGACCGCAGAGGAAAGGAAAGACAAGAGGGAGTTCCAATTGCAAATGGCAAGACTGAAAATTGAGGCTCAACAGGAGGAAAGGAGGGAAGAGAGAGAAGCACAACAGCTGAGAGAGCCTTGGCTGAGAAGAAACTCTTGTTGGCTCATGAACTGAGTCTCAAGGAGCTGGATCTTAAGGCAAAGCAGTTTAAGTCCAGCAGTAATGGTGGCGGCATACAGGCAGGACCTGCTGGAAAAAAGAAGGTTTGCAAACCCCAAAATGTGGTGCCCAGTTTTGTGGTGGGAGATGACATAGCTAAATGGCTAGCTGCTTATGGAGTTGCACTAAGGGCTCATGAGGTTCTTCAAGGGCAATGGGGTACAGCTATGTGGAGTTTTGTGCCAGCACTTGGGAGGGACGCACTTCTCACATTGGACCCAAAGGATCAAAACATATACCCACTTATGAAAGCCATTTTACTTGCCAAGTTTGGGCTGACCCCTGAGAAATACCATCAGAGATTCAGGGACAGCACCAAACAGTCCACACAAACATGGGTCGATTTCCTTGACTTTTCCAGTAAGGCACTAAATGGATGGGTGCGGGGCTGCAAAGTAGATGATTACACAGAATTGTATAATTTTATTCTGAGAGAGCATATGATCAGTATTTGTTTTACAGAGTTGTGCCAGCACCTAGTAGACAGTAAGCTGACTGATTCCAGGAAGCTTGCTGAGGAGGCGGACCTCTGGATTAGCACCAGAGTATCCAGAAAAGTATCATGGGGGGACACCCACAAAGGTGGTCAGGGTTCCCATCAGAGGAAAGAGGGGGGAGAAAAACTTAAAAACAAGGAGTTCTCAAAAGGCCCCCAAAATAGTTCCCAAGGGAATAGTGGTAACCAGTCCCGGTCTGATTCCAAAAGGAGAGGTTTTACTGAACATAAGACAGGGAGGTTTGTACCCCAATGTAAAGAGTGCAATAAGTATGGGCACTCTGAGGGCCACTCCAAGTGTCCCAAGAGGGCACAGCCCCCCAAAGGAGGGCAGACACCTGGGTTGGCTAGCGTAGCGCTCGGGGAGGAGAAGGTTCCAGGCAGTTTTGGGGAGCAGACAGAGGTAACCCTAGTGTCCCTGGGGGATACAGAGGTGGTGCCAAAAACCCACATGCCTGCCAATACTTCCAAGTATAGGCATTGGGTCACCATCAATCGGCAAAGTGGGGAGGCTCTGCATGACACAGGAGCCAGCATGACTACTGTCAAGTGTCAGCTGGTGTCAGCAGAGCAGGTCCTCCAAATACATTCCACCAAGTCATAGTCGCCGACAATCGTGAGAGCAACCTACCAGTAGCTCTGGTTCACTTTCAGTGGGGGTTGGGGGGGTCTGTGGTATTTTAAAAGTAGCTGTGAGTCCTGCCATGCCTGTAAATGGTCTGTTAGGCAATGACCTTGAGCACACTGCCTGGAAGGAGGTAGAGCTAAGGTCTCACTTGGAGATGTTAGGATTGCCTGATTGGGTCTGCATGACCACACGGTCCATGGCTGCATGGGAGGGAAGTGAAGGGTGTATGGAGCCTGGAACAATGGCCCAGACAACTGCCAAGAGGAGGGGCAAGGGGCACGGGAAACAGGTCCCAGAAATTCACGCAGTGGTTGTTGATGGGGTTCCTGAGGAGGAGGCCCCCGAACCAACTGGGGAAGACATTGCTGCCCTAGTGTTCTGCCTTCCTACTTATCTCGTATCAGAGCTTACAGAACCTCTCTGGAATACACTTCTGAGTTCAAAGAAGACCTTTATTGTTGTTAATTCTTCCCCACCCACAAGTTCTTGAGAGACGAATTAATGGACTTCAAGCACACGTTCAAATGAGTAAAAGTAGTTGCAGCAATGAAAACAAAATATATCACAGTACTTCTCAGTTGCAATGTACACAGCATGTAGATAATATATTCAATGCAGAGCATAAAAATAAAATTAATCACCGTATGAGACCTATCTTCAGCTTCATCTTTCTGGGGTCTGCAAGTTGATGACTCCGGTCAACTGTGAGAAAGAGATTATCTACCCACACGGGAGACTGGCAACTGGTGCCTAGTTCCAGCCTGAAGTCAAGCAGATTCTAATCTAAATCTCTGAAGCCCAGAGTCATCCTTACAAAAGCCTCTCTGACTTGGGAAAACTACGCAAGCCTTTGGAGACTGTGGAGACTGGCCAGTTCTCCTAGACTTCTCCTCTACCCAAGCCCGAGCAGAAAGGAAAACACCAAATGTACTCTCTCTTATCAGGTCTAGTCTGGTGTGAAGAAAACAGCTTGGTTCATCTTGTGGAAAAACATAGCTTGGAAAAATACAGCTTGGATTCTCAACTGCAATGTCTAACTCCATGTTAAAGGCAATAGGCAGCTAACCTAAATATCAAATGTAATGCTAATGTCATGTCAAAGCCAATAGGCAGCTGATTTGAATACAAAATGTAATGTCTAATATCATGTCAAAGCCAATAGGCAGCTAAGCTGAATACAAAATGTAATGTCTAATATCATTTCAAAGCCAATAGGCAGCTAAGCTGAATACAGAATGTAATGTATAATATCATGTCAAAGCCAATAGGCAGAATACAGAATGTAATGGCTAATGCAATGTCAAAGCCAATAGGCAGCTAAACTGAATACAGCATGTCAAAGCCAAATGGCAGAATACAGAATGGAATGGCTAATGCCATGTCAAAGCCAATAGGCGGCTGAACTGAATACAAAATGTAATGGCTAATGCCATGTCAAAGCCAATAGGCGGCTAGGCTGAACAAAACATACAATGTGCTACTGGCGAACATTAAGCAACTAATATGTGCAGTGGTGAAACACAAAGTCATTGGTCAAACACAATTAATAGCATCACACCTAGGTGACCTACCTGAGCTTGCTGGCT
Source organism: Pleurodeles waltl (assembly GCF_031143425.1). NCBI lineage: Eukaryota > Metazoa > Chordata > Amphibia > Caudata > Salamandridae > Pleurodeles > Pleurodeles waltl. The sequence goes on along the minus strand of NC_090445.1, from coordinate 293,154,743 downwards.
GGCAAGTTGAGGGTGGGCCCACCGGGGAGGAATTCTGCAGGGTGCAGAAAGAATGTCCCACTCTAGAGGGCACGAGGAAGCAAGCCTCAGCCCAGGGAGCAGGGAAGCCTCTGGCCATCACCACATATATTGGCAGAATGATCTCCTCTACAGCGAGCATAAGGTTCTGGCCATTGGGGCAGCGCGTGCGCTGGTGGTCCCCCAGTGTTACCGAACCTTCCAACTAGTACTGGCTCACAACATTCCCCTGGCAGGACATTTGGGGCAAGACAAGACCTTTGTCAGGCTTGTCACCCAAAACTGCCCTAGACAACGGGTTCATCCTTTTTTTGGTGGACCATGCCACCCGTTACCCAGAGGCAATCCCTCTGAGGACCGTAACTGCACCGGTGGTCACCAGAACCCTAATGGGGATATTTACCCGTGTGGGATTCCCATAGGAGATAGTGTCTGACAGAGGCACTAACTTCACGTCTGCCTACATGAAGTTTAAGTGGGATGCATGTGTTGTAACCGACAAATTCACCACACCCTATCACCCCCAATCAATTGGTCTTATGGAGAGATTCAACAAGACCTTGAAATGCATGATCACAGGCCTCCCTGAGGCCTAAGTGGGACGTCCTCTTACCATGCCTTCTCTTTGCTTATGGAGAGGTACCCCAGAAGGAGGTAGGGTTCAGTCCCTTTGAGCTTCTCTGTGGGTACCCTGTCAGGGGACCCTCAAGCATTCTCAAAGAGGGGTTGGAGAAAGCTCCAAAGGCACCCCTTCAGGGTGTGGTCAGCTACATGCTGGCCCTCCGCAACCAGATGCACCGCTTCTGGAAAACGGCCAAAATAACCTTGAGGCCAGTCAAGAGGTGATAAAACACTGGGATGACCAGAAGGCCACCCTAGTAGAGTTTCAAACTGGAGACAAAGTGTTGGTAATGGAGCCAGTAGAGCCTAGAGCTCTCCAGGACCACTGGTCTGGCTCATTTGAAGTGAAGGAGTGGAAAGGGGAGCCCACTTACCTAGTGGACCTCCAGTCCCTTAGGAACCCCCTAAGGGTGCTCCATGTCAACCGACTGAAGCCTCACTTTGAGAGGACCGAAGTCAGCATGGTTCTGGTGACAGAAGAGGGTATGGAAGAGGAGAGTGAACCTCTCCCCGACCTCCTCGCTGCTAGGGAAAGTGATGGGTCAGTGGAGGGTGTTATTCTCTCTGACTCCCTGACCCTAGACCAGAGAGGGGGCTGCTACCAGTTACTGGAACAGTACTCCTGCCTGTTTTCTTTCACCCCTGGACTCACACACTTGTGTGTCCATAATATTGAGATGGGTGGCAGTCCCCCTGTAAAGAACAAAATTTACAGGTTGTCCGACAAGATGAAGGCCAGCATCAAAGAGGAAGTCTCCAAGATGTTGGCTCTTGGGGTTATTGAGAAGTCTAGTAGTCCCTGGGCCAGCCCTGTGGTGCTGGTACCCAAGGCTGCCGCACCTGGTGCCAAGCCAGAACTTCGGTTCTACATGGACTGCCGGGGTTCTCAATTCAGTCACAAGGACTGATGCTCGCCCCATCCCCTGAGCTGATGAGCGCGTAGACAGACTAGGCGCTGCCAAATTCCTCAGTTCTTTTGATCGCACATCAGGGTACTGGCTGATCACCTTGACTGAGGGGGCTAAAGAGAGATTGGCATTTTCCACACCTGAGGGCCATTACCAATTCCGGGTGATGCCCTTTGGGTTGAAAAATGCCACTGCTACCTTCCAACGGTTGGTTAACGGGGCCCTACCTGGCAAGGATGCCTTTTGCACAGCCTACCTGGATGACATTGCCGTTTATAGTGACAGTTGGGAGGAACACTTGCTCTACCTCAAGGAGGTGCTTCAGGCACTGCAACAGGCAGGCCTGACCATCAAGGCCAGTAAGTGCCAGATTGAGTAGGGTTCCGTGGTGTACTTGGGACACCTAGTAGGTGGTGGCAAGTTGAAGCCCCTGCAGGCCAAGATTGAAACTATCAAGGCCTGGCAACCACCTAGAACCCAAACAGAGGTGAGAGACTTCTTAGGCCTTACTGGGTATTACTGCAGATTTGTCAAGGGCTATGGAACCATGGTGACACCCTTGACAGAACTCACATCCAAAAAGCAACCTAGGTTGGTGAATTGGGCAGAGGCTTCTCAGAAAGCCTTTGACTCCCTGAAGGAAGCCATGTGCACGGCCCCCATGCTAAAGGCTCACGACTATTCCAAGGAATTTATTGTGCAGACAGACACTTCAGAGCATGCCATAGGGGCAGTCCTAGCACGGCTAAGGGAGGAGGGCCTAGACCAACCAGTAGTCTTTATTAGCAGAAGACTATTACCACAGGAACAGAGGTGGAGTGCTATTGAAAGAGAAGCATTTGCTGTGGTCTGGGCACTGGAGAAGCTGAAACCATACATGTTAGGGACTAATTTCTGGGTTTAGACAGACCACATGCCCATCAGATGTCTCATGCAGATGAGGGGTGAGAATCCTAAACTCTTGAAGTGGTCCATTTCCCTACAGGGGATGGACTTTACGGTGGAGCATCGCCCGGGGATTGACCATGCCAACGCTGATGGTGTCGCCAGATACTTCCACCTTAGCGATGAGAGCTCCCAGGAGGTTGAGTAGCTCTCCCCACTTTCAGTCGGGGGGGACACATGTTAGACCTGACAGCCTTAGGGTGATCACCCCTAACTTTTTGCCTACCTCCCTCCACTTTTGAGATACTGTTTTTGCAGGTTTTTAGACTCTGCACACTTTACCACTGCTAACCAGTGCTAAAGTGCATATGTTCTCTCCCTTTAAACATGGTAACATTGGATCACACCCAATCGGGCTTTTTAATTCACTTAGAAGTCCCTAGTACAGTGGACTATATGTGCCCAGGGCCTGTAGATTAAAAGCTACTTGTGGGCCTGCAGCACTGATTGTGCCATCCACTTCAGTAGCCCCTTAACCTTGTCTCAGGCCTGCAATTACATGGCTTGTGTGTGCAGTCTCACTGCCAATTCGACTTGGCATTTTAAAGTACTTGCCAAGCCTAAAACTCCCCTTTTTCCACATATACGTCACCTCTAACGTGTGCCCTAGGTAACCCCTAGGGCAGGGTGCTGTGTAGGTAGAAGACAGGACATGTACCTGTGTAATGTACACGTACTGGTAGTGTAAAACTACTAAATTCGTTTTTACACTACTGTGAGGCCTGCTCCCTTCATAGGCTAACATTAGGGCTGCCCTCATACATTGTTTAACATTGGGGCTGCCCTCATACATTGTCTGAGTGGTAGCTGCTGATTTGGAAGGAGTAGGAAGGTCATATTTAGTATGGCTAGAATGGTAATACAAAATCCTGCTGACTGGTGAAGATGGATTTAATATTAATATTCTAGAAATGCCACTTTTAGAAAGTGAGCATTTCTCTGCACTTAAATCTTTGTGTGCCTTACAATCCACATCTGGCTGGGTTTAGTTGACAGTTCCTTGTGCATTCACTCAGACACACCCCAAACACAGGATATTCAGCCTCACTTGCATACATATGCATTTTGAATGGGTCTTCCTGGGCTGGGAGGATGGAGGGCTTGCTCTCACACAAAGGACTGCCACACCCCCTACTGGGACCCTGGCAAACAGGATTGAACTGAGAGAGGACCTGGTGCACTTCTAAGCCACTCTTTGAAGTCTCCCCAACTTCAAAGGAACATTTGGGTAAAAAAAAGAAAGGGCCTCTGCCCTACCACCTCAGACACTTCCTGGAGAAGAAACCTCAACCTGCGCCCTGACAAGAAGAACTGCCTGGCTGCCTAAAGGACTCACCTGCTCCTTTCTGAAGAGGACTGCTGCCTTGCTGTTGCCCTTCTGTCTTGCTTCTCTCTTGCCTTGCTGCAGAAGTGCTTTCCAAGGGCTTGGATAGAGCTTACCTCTTGTTCCCTGAAGTGTCAGGACCAAAAAGACTTCTTTCCTGCAGCTGGAACCCCAGTGGGGTGAAAATTTGACACACCGTCTGCCCAGAACGACGCATGGCCTGCTCGTGGTAAAAAACTCACCACACGGCAAGTCCTGACTTTGCGACAGAAGATCGACGCAGTGCCAGCCACGCGACTGGAACTTTGATGCAGGGCCCTATTGGATTGACGCAGTGCCTGCCGTGTGGAAGAAAATTCCACGCATCGCCCACCGGAATCGACGCAGCCCTTGTGACTTTGCTCCGCAAGCCCAGGATTCCACGCATCGTCCCCGGGGCGTCTGAAACCCCCGCAGCCCACCAGAAATCGATGCAACATCTTCCCTGTGTGGAAAATAATGATACAAGTCCGTGTGCGAAGGGGCAAAACCGACGCACACTCACCGTTTTCCACGCATCTCCTCCTCTGCGCTCCCTTGCGAGGATTTTTCAACGCAAACCAGGTGCTTTGCCCTGTAAAATACACTTATTGTTTCTAGAAGAACTTTACACTAGTACTTTAACTTTGAAGACACTTGATATCACTTTCAGTGATATCCCTACTTTTGCTTATTTCATCTTTAATCGTTTTGACCTGCATTTGATCGTTTTGACCTGCATTTATCAAGATAAATATTATATATTTTTCTAAACACTGTGTGGTGTAATTTTGTGGTGTTATATTGTGGTATTGTATGGTTTATTACAGAAATACTTTACACATTGCCTTCTAAGTTAAGCCTGACTGCTCAGTGCCAAGCTACCAGAGAGTGGGCACAGGATAATTTGGATTGTGTGTGACTTACCCTGATTAGAGAGAGGGTCCTTGCTTGGACAGGGGGTAACCTGACTGCCAACCAAAGACCCCATTTCTAACACTATGTATTTCTGAAATGGGCAGAAGATATGGAGTTTAGAAGCAGTGGTTCTTTGCAATTTATCTATGTGTGGGTACCCATACTAGCATGTGAATTAGAGGGCATTACTCAATTACTTCTGTGGAAATACGGTTTATGAATGGACGAAAGTTCCTCCATTTTGTGTTTCCCTGTCACCATTTTGTGTTAGCCCTTTTTCTAGTTTGCCCAACCATTTTACAGGCCATTCACATACATTTCATATGTGAATCGTACAAAATCATTCACTCCCCCAGCCGCGGGCCCAGCACATTACAACATTTACATCAACAGACAGCACCATTCAAGGGCACATCACTTTTATACACCCACATGACTGACACAGCAATCACACCATCTGGTGGCTGATGGAGTTTGTGGACTGGCATTTGGCTGGCAATGTGTATGTGGTGAACAGGAGCAAGTCACCACACATACACCAACAGTCAAATACCAGCTCACACACACCACTATCCAAGTGCCAGTTCATGCACACCGCCAGACAAGTACCAGTCAACACACACTGCCAGCCATGTGCAAGTCCACACACACTGCCATCCCCTTTTTGAACCAAAATAAGCCCAAACCAATTTGAAAGAGATGAAAAAGCAACTGTTACTACAAACACAACGGGTCTAACTAAAAACATCAGACTACTGTCAACTCTGAAACTAAACAAAAAATATATAATGATACAGACCAGTCAGTTCACTTTTACTCTCATGGTTGCTACCAATCATTCTGTTTTGTGTGCTAAAATATGTGGGTACATATAATACATTGGAAGGACATTCAGGACACTACATACGACTCTCCTCCCGCACGCCTCTTTGGACACGGACTCTACATCTCCTACAGGGAAAGAGTTTTTTGGACATGGGTAGAATGCAATGAGGAAAGTAGTGATCTTTCAATCTAGCCACATCCTCCACCATTCCAACTCTAGGAAGACTCACCTGCTCCTCTAAAACAAAGCTGCCTATCACAAACTCTTTAGACCTGTTAGAAGTGGGGTTTCTGGTTGGTTAGGGCAGACACCTCTGCCAGGCAGAAACCACTACTCTAGTCAGGGCGAGTCAGTTACACACCAAAGATAACCTGTGCTCACCCCCTGGTAGCTTAGAACAGAGCAGTCAGGCTTATCGCCAAAGGTCATGTGTAAAGCGTTTGCGCAACACACACACACACACACACACCCGTGACACAATAAGTACACCACAAAACAAACTTCATGCAGGATTATATAAACATATATGCCATGCATTGCATATAACATAAACCAAACCACAACATTCATAACTACTGTGTGCAATACTTATCTTGGCTCAGCAAAAATATAACCCATCACAACCAACAGGGCATGAGGCACAGAAGAAAGAATCAGTATGTATCATTAGACCAAAAGTAACATAAACAATAAATGTTGTGCATAGAATGTCATTGTTGTAGTATGGCTCATTATTGTGGTACTGCAAGGCAAAACGTCATATAACCTACGGTCAGGGCATGAACATGTTCCAGTTTGGAGGCAAGCATATACATTATCACCTGAACGCTGGTAATGAAATAGTGTTGGGGGACAATACACATGTGTCAATATGAAAGTACATTAATGGGCATAGTGCCGGTTTACTGAAATAGTACCCATGATCCTGAGTAAGGCAATAATCAATTGCCGTACTCTAAAATCCCTGCAACGCCTTCTTGAATGAGGCGAGGGATTTATGTAGCAATCGGGGACCTCCATCAAGGTTTTTCCCAATAGGACTGCCTCCAGCAAGTGCTCCCCCTGTTTGCTTCCCTTGTGGGGGCACAAACTCAAAAGAAGGCCATGGGCAGCCCTCCTCAGGCCCCCTTACACAGAATAGCCATGCAGCCACTTTTCTCATGAGGTGTGGCTGAAGAATCTGAGGACGCCTCTAGTATAAGTATTGCAGGCCCCCAGTGTCAGCCGTGCATGGCGGGGCCCAAGAATCCTTGAGGGTCATGCTAAGCTGCTGGGGTGCAGAGATGCCAGGGCTGGCCATGCCTGAGCACTTCTGTGGAGGCTGAGGGTTTCCTGACCCAGACAGAGACCTTGGTTTATCTTGCCCTGCTTCCACAAGAGGCACCCATTTGTCTAGACAGGGGTTCACGGGCTGGTTCTGAGAGGTGGTCCTAAGCTTCTGGCAGGCTTCTGGTAGGGCCTGCTGATTCTGCGAAGCTGCTCCTGCTTTGTAGTCACTGGTCATTGCAGACGGGATGCCTGAGTCATGGTCTCCTCCTCCCTGGGGATGCCGAAGCTACAGTGGTCAGCAGGGTGGGGAGCACGGTGCTGCAACTCCTGTTGTCCGTAAGGGTGCTTCTCACTGGCCCTCGAAGGTGGGTACTCAGTGCTCCTAGGTATGGGGGAGCCGAGGGAACGCGCAAAGCAGAGAAGGACAGGGGCTACTCTTTTCCTTTCAGTGGTACGGCGAGGGCACCAAGGGTTGAGAGCTCTGAGGTGGGTTCACAGGGGCAAAGGTCTGTGAGGTGATGACCCTGTGCTAGATTTCTGTTCCCCAATACAGTGGCACAAAGGCACGTTCTGACCAGATAATGCAGGATCACAAGGAGCCGATAGGCCAAGTCCTGGAGACCGTGGCTGAACCGGGGGTAAGCTGACAAGTCCTTGGAGTCTCTTGGAGAGTCACAGTTGACAAAGTTTAGTCCTTCCCTTGAAAATTAGAAGCAGCAGGCTAACCCACAGTGTATCAGCAAGAATGCAGTTTCTCCTACAGTTAAGCGCATAGCAGCAGTTGGCCAACATAGCATAACGGGGCAAAGTGGCAGTCCTTCATGGCAATATGGCAGTACTTCTTCCTAACAAGGTGTCCTTCTCCCAGTAGAGTTCCAAAAGTGCTCTAAAACAAGGGATTACATCCCCTCTACTTATCCTCAAAATGTCCAGCTTATAGAAGATGGGAGAAGGTTCCAGACATATATGAATAGTTCCAAGAATCTCTCTTCTCCTCTACTCTGGCTCTAGACATCAGTAGGGGTTAGACAAGGCCTTTGTTTGAAGGCAGGGCACAGCCTATACAAGTGTAAAGCTCACCCGCCTCGCTCTCTCCCAGCCCAGGAAGACCATCAGTATGCATATGTAAACCTGTCACACCTAAACCTCCCTGACAGATAGCTGTCTAGGGAGAATGCACAAAGCCTAGCTATCATTCTACTATAGTTGCAGATTGGAGCCATGCTGCAAAACAACAGAGTTATTAATACAGAGAAATGCCCACTTTCTGAAAGTGCCATTTCTAAAATAGTGAAGTAATATCCACCTTTATCAGTAAGCAGTATTTCTCACTACCATTCCAAACATACCAAACATGCCCATACTACTCCTTATGGATCAGAAATTACCACTTATGCGTATGGAAAGGAATTCCCAATGCAAACCTATGAGAGGAGCAGCAGTGAAAAACAAAATAGTCAGTTTGTCACTAAAGGACATGTAAGACATACAAATATATGCCCTACCTTTTACTCATACAGCAACCTGCCCATGGGGCGGTCTAGGGCCTACATTAGGGGTGCCTGGGGTGTAGTAAAAAGGGAGTTTAGACCTTGTCATATAGTCTGATTTACAGAGTCAGTGTGGCAGTAAACAATGCACACAGGCACTGCAGTGGCAGGCCTGGGAGAAGTTTGAAAGGCTACTTCCGTGGGTAGGGCAATCTATTCTGCCGGCCCACTAGTAGCAATTAATTTACAGGCCCTGGGTATATAGTGTACCACTTTACAAGGGACATACAGGTAAATTAAATAAGCCAACAGGTGTAAGCTAATTAAACCAAGTTTTAGGGGAGAGAGCATAGACACTTTAGCACTGAACAAAAACAGGGTCAGAAAAATAAGAGGAGAAAGGGAAAACGTTTGGGGATAACCCTGCAGAAAGGGCCGTTTCCTTCAAAACTGAACAAAAGTCATCTTTAAATCTGGAGAACAATATTCGAATACCTAGGGTAGGTCGCTTCCCACGCTGCTGCACCTCCACCTGCCCAGGCTCCTGACACCTCCCAGCAGGACCAGCTAAACCGTAAGTACTCCCCCCGCCCAGCCCCTCCCCCAGCCCCGCGCCACTCACCTCTCTTTCCCTGAACTTCTGTCTTCTGCCTTCCGCTCTCTCCTCCAACCTCTCTCCGCACCTCTGCTGTCCATTTCCCTTCGCTTTCTGCGACTCCTTCCTGCTTCTGGTAGCCATCTTTTTCTGCTCCTCTTCCTCACCGCGTATTCTTCCTGCTTTGCTCTTCCTCTGTGTTCTTCTTTTCTCATCTGCACCCCGACCTGCGTGTTCTTTTCTTCTTTTTCTTCATCTGTGTTCTTCGGTGCTCTTCTCCTCCTCTGTACCCTGACCTGCGTGTTCTTTTCTTCTTTTTCTTCATCTGTGATCTTCTGTGCTCTTCTCCTCCTCTGCACCCCGTCCTGCGTGTTCTTTTCTTCTTTTTCTTCATCTGTGTTCTTCTGTGCTCTTCTCCCCCTCTGCACCCCGACCTGCGTGTTCTTTACTTCTTTTTCTTCATCTGTGCTCTTCTCCTCCTCTGCACCCTGACCTGCGTGTTCTTTTCTTCTTTTTCTTCATCTGTGTTCTTCTGTGCTCTTCTCCTCCTCTGCCCCCCGACCTGCGTGTTCTTTTCTTCTTTTTCTTCATCTGTGCTCTTCTCCTCCTCCGCACCCTGACCTGCCAGTTCTTTTCTTCTTTTTCTTCATCTGTGTTCTTCGGTGCTCTTCTCCTCCTCTGCACCCCGTCCTGCGTGTTCCTTTTCTTCTTCTGTGGCCTTCTCCTCATCTTCTGGACGCTTCCCTCCTCTGCTTCTCTGGTCTCTCCTCTTCTTCTTGACTCTTCTCTCCTCTTCTTCTTGACTCTTCTTCGTGACTCTTCTCTCTCCTCTTCTTCTTGACTCTTCTATCTCCTCTTCTTCTTTACTCTTCTTCTTGACTCTTCTCTCTCCTCTTCTTCTTTACTCTTCTCTCTTGACTCTTCACTCTTCTCTCCTGACTCTTCTCTCTCCTCTTCTTCTTTACTCTTCTCTCTTGACCCTTCTCTCTCCTCCTCTTCTTGACTCTTCTCTCCTGACTCTTCTACTCCTCTCTTCTGTTCTTCCTGACTCCTCCACCCCTCTGTAATCCCCCCTTCCCTATCTTTTTTACCATTCCCCTCTACCTGACCCCCCGCCCTCCGCTTTCCTGCCCTCACCTCCTGCTCGCCCCCCCCTGCTCCCATTCGTCGCCCCCCTCCCACCTCCCGCCCCCAGCTGACCCCTCCTCCCTCTTATGGCGCCCGCTGCGCGGCAGAGTTAGCGACCCTTGACCCTAGGGTAGGTTGCTTCCCCCGCCGCTGCAGCTCCACCTGCCCAGGCTCCTGACACCTCCCAGCAAGACCAGCTAAACCGTAAGTACTCCCCCCGCCCAGCCCCTCGCCCAGCCCCGCGCCACTCACCTCTCTTTCCCTGAACTTCTGTCTTCTGCCTTCCGCTCTCTCCTCCAACCTCTCTCCGCACCTCTGCTGTCCATTTCCCTTCGCTTTCTGCGACTCCTTCCTGTTTCTGGTAGCCATCTTTTTCTGCTCCTCTTCCTCGCTGTGTTTTCTTCCTGCTTTGCTCTTCCTCTGTGTTCTTCTTTTCTCATCTGCACCCCGACCTGCTTGTTCTTTTCTTCTTTTTCTTCATCTGCGTTCTTCGGTGCTCTTCTCCTCCTCTGCATCCTGACCTGCGTGTTCTTTTCTTCTTTTTCTTCATCTGTGTTCTTCTGTGCTCTTCTCCTCCTCTGCACCCCGTCCTGCGTGTTCTTTTCTTCTTTTTCTTCATCTGTGTTCTTCTGTGCTCTTCTCCTCCTCTGCACCCCGACCTGCATGTTCTTTTCTTCTTTTTCTTCATCTGTGCTCTTCTCCTCCTCTGCAGCCTGACCTGCGTGTTCTTTTCTTCTTTTTCTTTATCTGTGTTCTTCTGTGCTCTTCTCCTCCTCTGCACCCCGACCTGCGTGTTCTTTTCTTCTTTTTCTTTATCTGTGCTCTTCTCCTCCTCTGCACCCTGACCTGCGTGTTCTTTTCTTCTTTTTCTTCATCTGTGTTCTTCGGTGCTCTTCTCCTCCTCTGCACCCTGACCTGCGTGTTATTTTCCTATTTTTCTTCATCTGTGTTCTTCGGTGCTCTTCTCCTCCTCTGCACCATGACCTGCGTGTTCCTTTTCTTCTTCTGTGGCCTTCTCCTCATCTTCTGGACGCTTCCCTTCTCTGCTTCTCTGGTCTCTCCTCTTCTTCTTGACTCTTCTCTCCTCTTCTTATTGACTCTTCTTCGTGACTCTTCTCTCTCCTCTTCTTTACTCTTCTTCGTGACTCTTCTCTCTCCTCTTCTTCTTGACTCTCCTCTTCTTCTTTACTCTTCTCTCTTGAATCTTCACTCTTCTCTCCTGACTCTTTTCTCTTCCCTCGTCTTCTTTACTCTTCTCTCTTGACCCTTCTCTCTCCTCCTCTTCTTGACTCTTCTCTCCTGACTCTTCTACTCCTCTCTTCTGTTCTTCCTGACTCCTACCCCCCTCTGTAATCCCCCCTTCCCTATCTTTTTTTCCCTTCCCCTCTACCTGACCCCCCCGCCCTCCGCTTTCCCGCTGCCACCTCCTGCTCGGCCCCGCCCCCCCTGATCCCATTCGTCCCCCCCGCCTCCCGCCCCCACCTGACCCCTCCTCCCCCCCTCCTCCCCCCCTCCTCCCTCTTATGGCGGCCAAAGGCGCGCCAAAGGCAAGCCCGTCTGCTCCCGTCCGCGCCTGGACCGCGCCCAGCACCAGGACCCCTGGCCCCCAGCACTCCCAAGCCCCGCAGCACTGCTACGACCCCACCTCCCTCCACGCTCTCAACCCGGGGTGCTCCAGAACCTGCTTCCAAGCGAACCCTAAACGCACCCATGGAGCCTTCGCATGCCTCACCTGCAAGCTCACCTTCCACCACGACTGCACCCCGCCCGCCAGCCCACGCGCCAATAACCACCTCAAATGCATCCTGATCAACGCTCGCTCCGTCCACAAGCACGCCTCTGAACTATGGGACCTCCTGGACTCCACTGCACAGGACGTCGCCTTCATCACTGAGACCTGGATGAACGCCTCCTCGGCCCCCGACATTGCCATAGCCATCCCCGACGGCTACAAGATCACCAGGGGAGACCGCACCAACCAAGTCAGTGGTGGAATCGCCATTGTTTTCAAGGACTCCATCAACATCACCACCTCCACCGAAGACACCCCCCTCGCCGCCGAACACATGCACTTCCAGATCCACACCGACCCGAGGACCACCCTCAGAGGAACTCTCATCTACAGACCCCCTGGACCACGCGCCCTCTCCAGCGAATCCATCGCAGACTTCATCTCCCCGCACGCCCTTGCCTCGCGGGACTTCATCCTCCTCTGTGACCTCAACTTCCACTTGGAGCAGAACAACGACCCCAACACCACCACCCTGCTCGACAACCTCGCCAACCTCGGTCTCAAGCAACTGGTGAACACCCCCACCCACATCGCCGGACACACGCTCGACCCCATCTTCTCCGCCAGCAACCACGTGTCCTTCAGCCACTCCTCCGTAATACACTGGACCGACCACAGATGTGTCCCCTTCACCTTCAGACGCAAGACTCTCCACCTCCGCACACAACCCATCCCACGCAGACATTGGAACAAAATCCCCACGGAACAGCTCCGCTCCACTCTCAGCGACAACCAACCCACCTTCTCCACCGACCCCAACGATGCAGCCCTCAGCCTCACTCATTGGATCACCAACTGCGCGTACAACCTAGCACCTCTCAGACACCTCCCAAGACAGACCAGCACCAGGAAACCTCAATGGTTCACAGACACCCTCAAGGAATAAAAAAAAAACTGCCGTACCCTTGAGAAAGCCTGGCGCAAAGACCACACCGCAGAAAACATGTCTGCCCTCAAAAACGCCACCCGCGAACACCATCAGCTGATCCACGCCACCAAAAGAACTTCCTTCACAGACAGAGTGAACAAGAACACTCACAACAGCAAAGAACTCTTCAACATTGTCAAAGAGCTCTCCAATCCCAACGCCAACTCCATCACGCCCTCACAAGACCTCTGCAACTCCCTCGCTACCTTCTTCCATCGTAAGATCACTGACCTACACAACAGCTTCGGACACCAGACCCAGCCAACCACCACAGAACCTACTACCCCAGCCATCACCCTCAACGCCTGGACTCACATCAGCGCGGAGGAGACCAAAGCTACCATGAACTCCATCCACTCCGGTGCCCCCTTGGACCCCTGCCCACACTTCATCTTCAACAAAACCGACGACATCATCGCCCCGCATCTCCAGACCATCATCAACAGCTCGTTTGCTTCTGCCGCCTTCCCCGAGAACTGGAAACACGTGGCAGTCAATGCCCTCCTGAAGAAACCTACGGCGGACCCCAGCGACCTGAAGAACTTCCGCCCCATCTCGCTCCTCCCCTTCCCTGCCAAAGTCATAGAGAAGACCGTCAACAAGCAACTGACCAATTTCCTTGAAGACAACAACCTACTCGACCCCTCTCAGTCCGGATTCCGAGCCAATCACAGCACAGAAACCGCCCTCATCTCAGTCACAGACGACATCAGAACTCTGATGGACAACGGAGAAACAGTGGCCCTCATCCTCCTCGACCTCTCGTCTGCCTTCGACACCATCTGCCATCGAACCCTAACATCCCGCCTGTGCTCCACCAGTATCCAAGGACTGGCCCTGGACTGTATCACCTCTTTCCTCTCTAACCGCTCCCAAAGAGTCTACCTCTCGCAGTTCCGCTCAGACCCCACCGAGATCATCTGCGGCGTCCCACAAGGCTCCTCGCTCTGCCTGATTTTCTTCAATGTCTACATGAGCCCCCTCGCCGACATCGTAAGCAAACACAACATCAACATCACCTCCTACGCCGACGACACTCAGCTGATACTTTCCCTCACCAAGGACCCCACTGGCGCCAAGACCAACCTGCAAGATGGAATGAAAGATGTCGCAGAATGGATGAAACTCAGCCGTCTGAAACTGAACTCAGAAAAAACTGAAGTCCTCATCCTCGGAAACACCCCGTCCTCCTGGGACGATTCTTGGTGGCCCTGGGCACCGCACCAACCCCCTCAGACCACGCACGCAACCTCGGATTCATCCTGGACCCGCTTCTCACCATGACCAAACAAGTCAACGCCGTATCATCTTCCTGCTTCCTCTCTCTCCGCATGCTCCGAAAGATTATCCGCTGGATCCCCTCCGACACCAGAAAAACTGTGACCCACGCCCTCGTCACAAGCCGCCTGGACTACGGAAACACCCTATACGCAGGAACCACCGCTAAACTCCAGAAACGTCTGCAGCGAATACAAAACGCCTCCGCCCGCCTCGTCCTCGACATACCCGGCAACAGCCACATCTCCGCCCACCTGAGACAGCTGCACTGGCTTCCCGTCAGCAAAAGGATCACCTTCCGGCTTCTCACCCACGCACACAAAGCCCTCCACAACAAGGGATCCGAATACCTCAACCGTCGCCTCAGTTTCTACACGTCCACCCGTCAACTTTGCTCCGCCAACCTCGCACTCGCCGCCGTCCCTTGCATCCGCCGCACCACGGCAGGTGGGAAATCCTTCTCCTACCTGGCGGCCAAGACATGGAACTCCCTCCCCGCCAACCTCAGGACCACCTAGGACCACCCTTCATTCCAGAGGCAGCTCAAAACTTGGCTCTTCGAGCAGCAGTAACCCCCTTCCCCTAGCTCCTTGAGACCCTTACGGGTGAGTAGCGCGCTTTATAAATGTTTTTGATTTGATTTGATTTGATTTGAACAAAAGCATTGAAGGGTGCTTAATGAAACAAATAGATAGCCAACTTGTTATACAAAATGTAAGCCTTACGAACAGCAGTGTAAGCCTCCAACCTCTGATCGACTCTATCCACACCACCCATGTGCTTATTGTAGTAAAAAATGCACACAGATTTGCATGCTTTTGTAACCTGACCCCAAACAGTCACAGGTGAAGTACTTTAATCAAGAATGGTTGTCAGCATGTGGACATCTTTTCTCTGTGACCATTTCATACATTTCACAGCTAGACGTTCATCAGTATGCAAGGCACTTTATTGTTCCCCCTGAAACCTTTTACATACAAGCTCATTGGGGCAACATTAATGGTTAGGGAGGATTGTGCCACAAGCAACATTGTCCACTTTGAACAATTCCTTGAACAATTGCACACCATTGTAGATGTTATCTATGTATAAAGGGTGACCTTTGTTAAAAAGTTCTCTAACAGGTTCCTACACAATTTTCTCACTGACTGCAAAAGTGGACAGACAACCAAGGGAGTCAATAGAACAGTCTTTACCAGTGTACACTCTGAAATTATAGACATATCAAGTACTACTCTCAGACAGAATATACATCTTAATTTCATAACGTGCCCTCTTGCTTCAACAGGACCAAGGACTCATCCACAACTATTCCTTTCTGTGGAGCATAGATCTCTGAAAAGCAATCTACAAAATGATCAAGGACAGGCCAAATCTTGGTGGCCTGGCCAAGATGGCGACCGGAGCAGCATCGTCAATCGGAGCTCTGCGCCCCACCAAATAAATATCCTGTCCTCAGGTCATCACTGGCTTTCTCTGGTTGATGGCTGTGGGTCCTGCCTCCCCCGACCGCTTTTGAGTGTATCGGGCCACTGTGGGGAGTGATACAGTGCGCGGGCAGTGCCTTGCCTGTGGCGCTGGGTGGGTTGGCCCGGATAGGCTCACGACGAAGGAGCTCGTCGGCTGCAGTGTTTCCCCCGGGGGTCGCTGCCTGGACCAGGGCGTCAGACCCTCCTGGCGGGGGCAGTAGGGCCGAGGAACAGGCGAGCAAAAGACGGATTGGTGATGGAGACAGCCAGTGGGGCTCGAGGTGCTGCACCTGTGTCGGCCAGGACTGGGTGGCACACCTCGGCAGCGTTGTCCATGCCACGGCCTGTGTACCTGGAGACCAGCTGGATGCTGCGGGCTCGGTGGCCTGCCCTGCTCAGGGCTGCAGAGGGGGCCACCGGCTGATTTGTGCTTATCGGGGCACCACCGTGTTGGGGCCTCCCCCATCATCGGTCCCATGGTGGGTGGACCAGCATGATCACCCCGACCGGGAAGTGAGGAGCTGCAGAGCCCAAGGGATCCGGCCCAATACCTGGTCCTGTAAATTGACTTAGCGTAGGTGGCTAACTGTGCGGGACCCTGGATCCATGCCAGCAGGGAGGGGGGACCTGGGAAGTCGTCCTTGCTTCTTTTCACGCTGGAGGTGGCGTTTCCACCCTTTCAGTAGTGCTGCATCACGCTGGCTGTACACCGCAATCTGAAATTGGCATAGCTTAAATGATACGTGATATTGGCACCCAATGCCCTGGGAAGCCTGCGGAGACGGCTCGCTCACACGAGCCCTGTGGGGCTGTGCGCTTCGGCAGAGAAACAAGCCCTCCTGTGTAGGTGTGGCTCCCTTTGAGGTTGGTTACCACCACTCGGCCTGCAGACACTGCTTACATCGCTCTGGCCAGTGAGCTGCTTGAGGGGCACCCATTGGGGAGTGCCCCAACAATAGGAGCCTGAATGGGCAACCAAAATCTTCCAAGCTCTGGGTACCTGGCTCGCACTGTGTCAGACCACTGCCCTTTAAGCGTGGTCTTGGGATGGGGCCGCCCAAACAAAAGGATACCTATATGGCACCTGCGAGTTGAAGCAAAATCTGACCCCACTTTCCGCGAACAGCTCTCCACGTGCTTATCCACATACTTTTCGCAAAATAATAATGCAACATCGAGCAATTGAATGGGATGCACACAAAGTAGGGGTGCGTGGCCATTGCATGGCTGCCTCTATGGGTGTCCGTCGGGTATTGCTCCATCAGTTGGCCACATTAGAGTCCAAAATGCGTAAAGCAGAGGTCGCTGTGGCCACAGGTGAGCTGTGCCCAGAGGAGCTTAGCTCCTTGTGGATCAACCATTAGGAGAACAACGCCAGACTAGGCAAATATGAACACAGATACTACATGACGAGACAGTACGCGGAGGGCGACAAATCGAGCCGCTTACTGGCTTGGTTGGTCTGGGACACCCCGTAGTGCTCGCCCATTGGAGCAATTAGACTAGAATCTGGCGTAATAGTTAACACTCAGGTGGCTGGATGCCACTACCCCCACCTGAGCACATGTCCATTTTCCTGGCTACCCTTCCTCTGCAGCGCTTACACCCAGAGCAGTCAGCTGCGCTGGATGGTCCCATTTTTGTGGAGGAGATACGTGCTGTAATATCCTAAATGGACGCAATAAGGCACTGGGCACGGACGGTTTACCTATAGAATATTATGCGACACAGGCACAGGCAAACCACCTCTTGCAGCCCATGATTACCATGTTCAATGAGGCGCATGAAAAAGGGCAGCTACCGGGATCCTTTAGACATCAGATCATACTGCCCTCTCTCTCCGTTAAACATAGACTGCAAGGTCTTAGGGAAAGTACTGACTCCTCCCATTCATTCCGCAGTTGATCCATGAGGATCAGTCTGGATTTATCCCGTGCTGAAACACCTTTTTGAATATTAGGAGACTACTTCGCCTTTTGCACAGTAATACTGGGATGTACCACCATGGAGTAGCCATATCTTTAGATATCGAGAAGGCATTCAATTACCCTAAACTGGACTTCCTCATTAAAACATTAGGTGCAATGTGCTTTGGGACTGGATATATAACTTGGATCACTAAATTATATTCTAACCCGTCGGCTCGA
The DNA here is from genome assembly GCF_031143425.1 of Pleurodeles waltl. NCBI lineage: Eukaryota > Metazoa > Chordata > Amphibia > Caudata > Salamandridae > Pleurodeles > Pleurodeles waltl. The sequence goes on along the minus strand of NC_090445.1, from coordinate 293,137,069 downwards.
GTTAAGACAGGGCAAATCATTTAAGACACATTCCCATACATAGGGGAATTAGACAGGGCTACCCGCTCTCTCCACTGCTGTTTGCTATGGCTATAGAGCCCCTGCCCACCAAATTGGGCACACATGCACGTCATGGGGCATACCGGAACTCCACATGCATCACATTATATCTCTAGACACAGATGACGCCTTGATTTACTTATGAGACCACATCATCTCTATGCCAGGGGTAATGGCCATACTGGATTCCTTTGCCGAAATATCAGGGCTGCGAGTTAACTGGTCTAAGTCCTGCATATTCCCCTTAACACCGGTTCCCGTGGACCTCCAGCCTGACCTACCGTGATATTACCTGCCACGGTGCCATACCACCTTTAAGTATTTGGGAATACAAGTGAACCACTCAGTTAATGACCTGAGGGAGGGCAACATTGATAGGGCTATTCGGTCTACACAGGGATCGCTTCCCTTCTGAGGCTCTCTCCCACTATCGCCCATGGGCAGAGTATCCATAGCTAAAATGTTCATTCTTCCTAGACTATTATACTATTTTGCAGCGCTGTCAGTTGCTATCTCTCGCTCATTCTTTAAGTCCCTACAGAGTCTGCTAACTGATCTACTATGGGGGAAGGATAGACTTCGCATGGCACTAACCATGACGCAATGCCCACGGGACAGTGGGGGCCTAGGTATGCCCAACCTTGAACTTTCTTATGCTGCCGCCCAGCTGCAGTGGCCCATCAGCTGGATAGGGGAACACTGCACCACAGAGCAAAAGATAATAAAAAGATACATTAGTTTCAACATCACCATATACATGGTTATCGGACAGAACATGCCCCACTCACCATTGTCACATCATACTAGAAACTGCTAAATCATCTTGGCTAAGATATGTCCACGGCAAGCAACCCAACATACCATACTTACCACTGATACCACTTTTACACTTGCATCAGGCCTGTGACATGCTTGCAAACCATAAAATGACTCAGTGGCGGAAAGCGGGTCTGGAGAGGGTGGGTAATTTCCATTTGGAAGCTATGTTGTTAGCGTTCAGCGAACTGATGGACAATGCAGGGGTACACGTGGGCGCTTTTCTGACCTACTGTACAATACAACATTTGCTGTGAACCACTTGGGACTCGGGAGATGACATACCCCAGATAGCGCAGATACTTACACAGACGCTATCCACAAATGACACCAAAAAAGTGATATCACAGCTCTACACTACATTGCTGGTGAAGGCCTGCCTGAGTCTAGAAGCTGCTCGCTCTCGATGGGATGCAGTACTCCTCACCCCCTTATCACAGAAGGCCTGGACAGCAGCACTCTACACCGTTAAATGTGTCTTGTGCAATTCTATGCTTCCCTTCACCAAATTTAATTACCTGCATCACTCCTACCTGTCCCTGTCCTGCATAAAGCGTATGTTCTCCATATCGGACTGCATGTGTCCCCGCTGTGTGACACCAAAAGCTGCCTTCTATCATATGGTGTGGGACTGCCCACTGCTGGCGGCAGCCTGGCAGCACAATACTGAGACAACTGCGGAAATAACCAAACACACCTTGATATTGAGCCCAGAGTCCTGTTTATTGGGTCTGCGCCGGCGGGCTAAAGGGGATAAACAGCTCCAAAGATTCATCAACTTGGCTTTCATAACTTTTAAATGCTTAATAGCCACACACTGGAAGGCTTCTCACTCCCCAAGTTATACTAAGAAGCTACAGGGCCTGCTCTAGTGGTCCCGTGCGGAGGCCCAAACCCTGCACCTCCTGTAATCCAAAGGGTTGGCAGGTGGTGGCTACGTGATGTGGGATGCTTTTATTGTAAACACTGAAGCCAAAAATGACGCATGTCCACCTTGAACGGTCAGGAGCTTCCACTCCACCTTCTGGGCAGTTATGTTGCTTTTAGGATTTGGGGGGCAGACCCCCTTAGCCTGGTGACCCCGCTTGCTTTCTGGTTGGGTGGTCTACCGTTGCCAAGTACCAACACATACAAGATGTTATTTGGAACCCTCCTTTGGAACTGTTACTTATGCAGTGTTTCTCCCTGCTATCCCTGCTTCACCACATGGCACCCCCATGAATACCAAGATGAGGTTGAAATATACTCCAACCTACCACTGGGCATTAGACCCTGAATCCCAATGACAGCTCTCCATCTTTGTAAACCCTACTGGAGTAATATCCCTTGCTAAGTGGCATAGTTAGATGTTGTGCTTTTTCGTTATGCATATTTCTTATCTCTCTTTCTTTCCTTTCTTTCCATTGCTGTGTATTGCTGCATTACATTATTTGGTTGTATTAAACCCAATAAAGAGATATATGAAAAAAGAACAGGCCAAATTTTGACGAGACAGCCACAATAAGTGTGATCTTGTGGCAATTCTGAAGCATTGTCATCAAAATGCAGCATGCAAAGCAGAAGCAAAAACTGATCATGACTCATAGTTGCAGGAAATATAACTGTTGTCATCAAGGGACTAGTAGACCATTATGAAGACAGCAATGAGTTCCTTATTAAGCCCATCAAAAACGTTAAACCCAAGAACTTCTTCAACTCATTTGTGGGAGTGCACCGGTTAGAACTAGAGGGGGCTTAGGTCTGGCACTCTTGTCCCTCAAATACTGTTCAGCATACAAATTAGTCTGGTCAACAGTGTCCTTCAAAAATATATCATCCTAAAACAACTGAAAGAAATGTATAGACAAAAAGGTTTCATTAATCAGTCCCAGGCTGCAATCAAAAATTCAGTTTATCAGTGTCCTCCTCTAAAAGATCCACTTTCTCCACAGTGAGGGTGGCTTCATCATCAGATGATTTCTCTCAGGCAGAAAATTAATTAACAGAATCTTGACTTCCTCTTCCACCAAAAGCAAGCTAACAACCTGATGAGGGATAATCCTGCAGCTAGCCATAACCCTTACTGTTGGAAAGTGAAATTATTGGTAAGGGCAGGTGAGTAACTACACTTAGCAATAGGCCACTAACCTCCACTTAGAACCAGTTAGGTCTCAATAAATTAAACCCAGCACAACTCTTGGTAGCTTGGAAACGAGCAACAGGACTTAACTTAGGAGACTAGTGTGTAAAGCATTTCAAATCCACAAAACAGTAAATAAGTAAAACACAATACAAATCCAACATCAATTTATACAAATAGATTATATTTTTATCTTCAAAATTACACTAAAACAAACAAAATTGGACAAGGGGAACCGGAGACATGAATTTTTAAAGAATTTGTGTTCGGCTACTGCATGCGGGAGGCATCGTTAAAGGTTTACCTTCGGACTTAGTCAATTTCTTGAAGATTTTCTTCAGCGGGACAAAGTCGTCAGTCCGATGCCTGGAGCCCTCTTCAGATAAACTGCTCGGGAGGTCCAGGTCAACTTTCTACGTTTGGACGTAGTCACTTTTTCAGAGATTTTCTTCAACAGGACGAACCTGCCAGTCAGGCCGTGTCGTGGTTGAAGCTAGAGTTGCTGCGGCGGGCCTGTCCCTCTATGGAGCTTTTTCCAAAAAGTTCTCCAGTCTTCTCCGAACTTCTAGATCTTCTTCCAGAAGGTCTTTTAAGGTTCTTTTGGAGTCCACAGCTCACCCCAAGGTTCCAGAAGTTCTGAGTTGCTCTTTGAGGATGCAGACTACAACTCCCAGAATGCCCCTAGCTCAAACTCCAAAAAGGCCACAGTCGTCAGCTGGTCAGTTTCTTCAGGATCTGAGGCAGAGGACTCTGGTTACACATTTTTCACCTGTAGCACACAGGGAATCCCTCCTTGAACCAGTTCAAGCCAGGCAAAATCCTTCTTGTGGTGAAGCACAAGTGTGCAGCTAGTACAGTCCTTCAGAGTGCAGGTCAGAGGTCCAGCAGGGCAGTCCTTCTTCTCCTGATGTTCTTCCTTGTAGGTATCTGAGGTGTGGGTGCAGCTCTGCCATATGTATCCTTGCTCCTGCGTGAAAAAACAGGGGGGTCCTGGTTCTCCAATCAGATGCAGGATCCTTCCTCCGTTATTACCACTTCCTGGGAAGTGTGGCAAAAATCAATCCTAGGGAGCAACATTCTTCAACAATCTATCATCGCTGAAACTGATTTTTGAGTGTTATATCTGGCTGAACCCACCCACTGGTGTGGCTAAAAATCTTAAACACACCCCTCTCCCGCCCTCTCCTAGTCTAATCAAGAGGGCATCTAATTGTCTGGGGTTGCAGGATGTAAGAGAGGTGCTGGGTTGCTCTAAATGTCCTTCCCCGCCCTTGAAGACCAGTTTGGCAGCCCTCCCCGCTTCTGGCTTCCCCATCCTCCTCCAGGCACATCCTTTGTGTTCAACCCAGGCCAGTTCACACCTCATCAAGGCAGCCTGCCAGGCTGTTAGAGACTGGCTAATCAGAGAAGGGCACTTCAGAGCTGAAGTTGGCAACTTTTCAGGTAGAGTCTAAAACTCTTTACCTGAACTAGTTATACTGTATTAAATCCAACAATTGTAAGTTGTGAAATTTAGTATAACAATCAATTTGATACCAAACGTGAGGTAACTGACAATTAAGGGGACTTTGTTAATTAAAATTAAGTCTCCCCATTTTAGCCTATGAAGGCCATTCACTACAGTAAGGGAAAAACAAATTTGGCTATTTTACCTCACCAGGGCTTATAAGACTATTTTTATAAGGTCCCTGCTCACAGTTACATGGCAACCACACTAGGTACATATATGGCACATCTTAGGGGTGACTTATATGTAAAAATAAAGTAGTTTAAGACTTTGGAAGTGCTTTTAATTCCAACGTTGAATTTGCATATAACTTTATTCTAAAAGCAGCCAGCAAGGGAGGCCTGACTTTAAAATGACACTGGGCACCTCAGAAGTGCACCTTTGGGGGCACCACCTATGCAGGGGTCCCTAAGCCTACATATCTGTCAACATCAGGACAGTGCGTGCTCTACGGGTGACATAATGCAATAAACTGACTCTTGTGAAATGTAATAATTCATGCATTATGTATTTATGCAGTATGTTAACCTTTTGCATTGCAGAGATTCATGTTAAAACATCATTAATGCTGTTTACTATGTATTGCTCATTTTCAAGGCTTTGCTGCAGTATTACAAGGTGTGGTTAGGGTGTGGTCCCTATTCTAAGCTTTTCTAGAATCCCTTCCTGCAGTCTGGCTGGGTGTGGGGCATGGGTGGGCCTGGGTCTATTTAAGGGACCCAGCACAGCTCCACGTGCTCACTATTCAGAGTTCCTGGTGCAGAGAAGCAGCATTTTCCTGAGCTCCTATTCCGAAGGCCTACCTAGGATTTCCAGGCCCTGGCTAAATTTCCTTGGTGATCTTCAAGCAGGGCGGTAAGGCGGAGGTCGGGTTAGGCCCTCGACTCCGTTTTCAGAAATACTCGAGTTTTGGGCCTTTTGGTTACATCGCGTTTGCGATGTTTTTTCTTGGCATTTAACTCCTTCAGTTTGGATCGGCAGTGTGTGCGATCATATTTTGTCATTTAAATCTTGATGATTGAATGGGCAACAGTGTGCACGATTCATTCTTGGCATTTAACTTTCACAGTTCGGATCAGCAGATTGCACAATCGTATTTTGGCATTTAAACCTCGATGATTGAATCAGCAACAGAGTGCACGATTCATTCTTGGCCTTTAACTTTCACAGTTCGAATCGGCAGAGTGCGCAATCGAATCCTGGCATTTAAACCTTGGTGGTTGAATCCACAGCAGTGAGCACGATTCATTCTTGGCATTTCACTTCCACAGTTCGGATCGGCAGAGTGCGCGATCATATTTTGACATTTGAATCCTGATGGTTAAATCAATGACAGAGTATGAAATTCATTCTTGGCATTTAACTCTTGTGTTTCAGATCGCCGGAAAGCGCGATCATTTCTAGACATTGAAATCTTGATGCACACTTTTCATATTGAAAATGTAGAATAATTCTTAAGCAATTGCATCTTGAAGATCTAGACAAAGTGTATATTTGCAACCAATGTGTTCAATGATTACTGTTATAGTGTGTCTTTGCAGAGTCATTCATGAACCTGAATCCTGAATCCTGAAAACTAATATGTTAATTGATCACTGTTATTAAGCAGCTTCTATTCAAAGAAATAACTTGATTTGGTTCAAGGTTCTGAACTTCAGATTGTATTCAAAGGAAACTCTCATACGGATGTTTGCATAATCCTTATTTATTTTCCAGGTACTCAGAGCCAATAAGGTTATAATGAATGAAGGTTCCTGTTCATTCTTGTTATCAGTCCAGAACTATTCTGAACAAAGCTTATGAAAGCCAAAGTGCATAATCTGATTATTGTGTGCTTAACTTTTCCTTCAATAGGTCTCCTTCCACGCTGTTCCCAACCTAAAACCCCTTCCCCCACTTGGCCATCCTTTAACTCTGTGCTATAACGGCTAGTAGAGTTTGGAGCTGCCAAGAGGTGGGCATATTGGGAACAGGCGCAAACCCAGAGGATCCGGACTCCCTGACAATGTCCTACTATATACTAGGGACTTAGAGGTAGGTTGACTTAGCCAATTATAATTAGCCTAGTTTGCATACTGATTTTACACAGCACAGGTCCTGGGACTGGTTAGCAGTACCCAGGGCACCATCAGAGTCAGGAATACACCAGCAAAAAGTGAAGATGGGGGCAAAAAGTTTGAGGGCCTCTGCAATCAGCTCTGTTTTCTCAAACTTACTAATAAAAGTGACACAACAAAGACATCAACAATAACCAACACTATGTAAAATAAGTGATAAACAAAGTGTGGCTGTATCAAAATGAAAGTAAAACTACATGCACATAATAATCTGGAAGGAAAAGTCAATCATTATAAAGCACAAAAATACCTATATACTCAAAAAAACGATACCACTCACTTGCCAGACCCAGCTAGACTCAGGATCACCTGCACCTACTATACACGGACATAGCAGGCACTGATGAAAGAAGAGGAAAACAAAAGAAAATTGCACACAAGACAACACAATACACATCTTGCACAAATTCAATAGAATTGGACACACAATAAAACAGAAGCTAAATATGCTGCTATTATTACACCATTTATAAAAACACATGAATGCAGATCAAGGACACGCATTTGAAGTAAACAGTACAAAAAACGTGTTCTTACCAAACACATGCAACTACACGCACTGTAGATCTACTAGTACTGAAACTGCAAGCAGGAGTTGCAACAAAGGAGAAATAAAGCATTATGATCACAAAAGTAAATGATGACAATATAACAATTAACACTATGGAGTCTGCCCAGCCCCATCCAAATGCCAGGAACACACATCACCAGCCAGAATTCAATCCACACACACTGCCAGCCACACACACCAGCAGCCAAACACCAGTCCACGCACACTGCCAGCCAAGAGCCATTCCACACACACCATCAGGCAAGCACCAGTCCCCACACACCAGCAGCCAAGCGCTACCACAAGCACACCACCAGGTACACCCAGCACCAGCCAAATGCCAGTCCACAGCCACCACCAGCCAAGTGCCAGTCCACACACGTCAGGCAAGCACCAGTTAACACACACCCCCAGCCAAGCACCAGTCCACATAGACTGCCAGGCAAGCACCTGTCTACACACACAGCTAGGCAAGTGCCTGTCCACACACACCACCAGTCAAGCGCAAGTCCACATACACTACCCTTCAAATGCTAGTACACACAGCCAGCCAAATGCCATCACACACAGACCATCAACCATACTCCAGCTCACACAAACACAGAAACATTAATTGGTGTCTGGTGGTTTTCTGCCCCCCTTGGGGGCATATGGAGCTTAAAATATGGCTGATCTGCCATCAAGAGGGGCAAAAAATCCCCAAAACATTGATCCTATAATAGGAGCTACCCTTCCCAGAGGGCCCACTCCCAGACATATAAATAAGAAAATGGCAGGTGTTTGGTGGGTTTTTGACCCCTTTGGGGAAGATGGGCCTAAACATATGGTGGCTAAAACATTGCCCTCATAAACAGGAGTGACCCTTGCCCAAGGGGCCCCTCCCCAATATATAAATGTAAAACTCCCTGGTGTCTAGTGGCTTTCTGCCCCCGTGGGGACAGATTGGTCTAAACATCTGGCAGACCAGTCCCCAGGGGGGCAGAAAAAAGCCAAAACTTTGGCTTTCTGCCACCCTTGCAGCCAGATAAAAATATGGCCAATCTGTCCCTCAACAGGCCAGAAAACAGCCAAACGTATACCAAAATATTTTTCCACATATAAAAAAGAAAATCCCTGGTGTCTAGTGGGCTTCTGTCCCCCTCTTCCCTCTCTGATAGCAGTTCAGCCTAAAAACTGCTGATCTGTCCTCCGGAGATCAAAATTCCAAAAATAAAGTATCCTTAAAGGGAGTGGCCCTTGACCAAGGGGTCACTTCCTGTAATCATCATAATATAAAAATCCCTAGCATCCAGTGGATTTTGACCCCCCTCGGGGTAGATCGGCCAACAAAATGGCCAAATTATCCCCCTAGGGGGCTGAAACATGAATGTACAATAATGCCCCCTTGGAGCGACCGTTGCCCAAGGGGGGCTCCTCCAATGGAAAACAAAGCCCTGGTGATCCAGTGGCTTGATATCCTGCACGTTCGCGGCCATCACCGTGATCTTGGCACAGGAATCTACTCCAAACAGGCACGGGGTAAAGGAAAAAAGTTTTCCTTTACCCCATGTCTGTTTTCTACAAGCCCTCCCGCCTGGAGAAAGACTCACCTATGGGAGGTCCTCTGGAAGCAATTGGCTTCCAACGTGTCCCCAGCTGCATTTGATGACATCGGCACCTTGTGTGCATGGTGACATCATCAGATCATCATGGGGGAGTCACGGGTGGCAGCAGAACTGCTTACACTACAATACCAGGTAGGGGACTGTAGAGGGGCGGCCGAAGGGGAAAGCGCCAGCACTTGCCCCATGGGTGGGGTTGAGGATGGCTGGAGCCATCCTCATCACATGCCCACTGTGCGTGAGGATGGCTCCAAGCCATCCTCCGCACGCCAGGAGTTAATATCTACCTCATTTTAGACGATTTGCTTCATATCAGCTACTATTCTTTTAATTGTTCTTTAATTTGTATAGAGTTTAGTATAGATGGGGCTCTTTGTCTTTTATCTTCAAAGGACAGGGCCCACATTAGAACATCATTATTACCAAATACGGATCAATGTTTATAATTTTGGTATCCTAACCATTGCACATACAGTTTGAATGTGAATGTCTTGTTTGGGTTATAGTGACTCCAGGACAAGGGCAAATTTTTTTAAGCAGACCACCTGATCATTAATTCTCTGACGCATTCTGCAGCACAATGTCGTGCACAGTAACCAGAGGGGAAAGAATAATGAAGGTTTGACTGAGGACAAAATGTTTGACTTTATGTGTGGCAGGTGCATTTGTGAAGGGCATTTAATTGTTTCTATGTATTTTCTAAGGTATGGTGCCAAATGGATAGAGACCTCACAAGTTCACCCTATAAGCACCCACTTTTGAGGAATAGGAGTTGAAGTGTAAGGTATTTGGCCAGCAATGCAGGTGCTGGATGCTCACATTGTCTTATCAGGCAGAATCAGAGTGTGTCGACGGGGAGACCGTAACTGGCTGGGCAGGTCTAATGTTGCATTGCGCAGTACAACTACGATACGCTATGGTGAATCTTTCAGGGGCAATTTTTGCATAGCAGAGCAGCAGTAAGCCTTTGCGAGGTAGTGCATCTGGAGTGAGCATTGTGGTCACACATAAGAGAAGTGAGTATAAACAAATGACCCTGCAATGCTTACGGTCAAGCTCCAGCAGTAACACGCAAAGGAGAACCTTTAATTCAAAACCTTGGGGATGTTTATGGGGATTTCATGTTAGGGGCAGCATAACAAGTGTGCATGCCAGGATCACAGGAGCTGCAAGTGCAATTTCACACCCAATTGTTTCCCCTTGCAGGAGTAAAACAGGGTGGGAAAGGACACTCACTATGTGGGTGACTTTCTTTTCATTGGGAAGGTATGATCACAGGACTTTGTAGACACAATGCAGGTGTTTCAGGCCCTGATTACAGCTTCACCATCCTGTACATACATTGTTATACCAGTTGTCATTAAGAATTGCCCTACTCCAACTCACTTGTTTTCCCCTCGCCACACAGCTCTGTGGATATGGGTTCTGTTGTAACTTTGTTTCTCTCATACATTGAAGCACTGGGTGTCTCATTTCTGGTAGTCTACTTCTTTTTTCCTTACTCATCCCCAGTACATACTTAGGCTCTCATTACAACCCTTGCGGTCGGTGCAGAAGTGGCGGTAATACCGCAAACAGGCCGGTGGTAAAAAAAATGAAATTACAAGCATGGCGGTTACCGCCATGCCAAACTGCTACTTCTCCACTCCGACCGCCAGGGTGGTAATGACCGCTGGGATGGAGACTTCAGTCTCCAGCCCAGCAGCCATCACTAGACCGCCGACGGTATCACAACCCTGCATACCACCATGGATTTCGTGGGGTTCTGTACCGCCACGAAATCTATGGCGGTAGGCACTATCAGTGCCAGGGAATTCGTTCCCTGGCACTGATAGGGGTGTCTCCCATCCCCCACCCCCCAGAGACCTCCCCTCAAACCCAGGACCCCCCACCACACCCCAAACATGGCAGGAGCCCCACCCCTCAAAACATTAAAACACACACCCCCTACACGCACACTCACACAACTACTACACATACACGCACACATACACACAGACATAAACGCACACATTTCCCATACACACAACACCCCCGCATGCATACACACACTCACACACCCCCTCTACACACTCACACGCACACCCCATGCACGCACACAACACACCCCACTCCCCTTCCCTAATGGATGATCACCTTACCTGGTCCGGTGATCCTCTGGGAGGGAATTGGATCCATGGGGGCTGCTCCGCCGCCAGCTCCCCGTCACCAGAACACTGCCACACCGAATCCTGGGACGTGATTCGGTGGGCGGTGTTCTGATGACGTGGCAGTGGAGCAGCCTCCACTTCACCGCCGACCATCAGTATGGCTGCTGGTGGCTCTCCGTCCATAAAAGGGCAGCAGGCTGCCAACAGTTATGATATGCTGTGCGGGAAACCGCCTGCACTGGTGGTCTTCAGCACGGCGGTACCTCAGACCGCCGAGGTCCAAATGAGGGCCTTAGTTTGGTATCATTCTTTCTTTTGGTCTAGCTTTATCATTTTTTTCGGTCCCCTTTAGCAATTAGTAAACCTTGGTTGTGATGCTAACAATAAATTCTCTAAATATTAATGTTATTCTAAAACCTATGTGTATGTACTGTTTGCAGCCTTAAAAAAGTTAAGTTGATGAAGCCTGTGTCACTGCCTTTGATCCTCTCTTGTTTATGTACAGGACAGCTTGCATTCCTATCAACATTTGGACTTTTGGAAAACTAAACCATTAAATGGATCTTGAGAGGTTGGGATGTACTTGTTACACTTGGACCTGCAAGAAGCACTGGAAGCTGCTGCTTGCGGGTGACTATGGAGCCTGTCATGGTATGGGGGCTCAGGATGCAACAGCTTCCACATCCAAGGAGTTGGTGGAATTACAGGGCAACCTGGAGGTATTTTGGTACATCTCAGGGAACACAGCAGGGATGCTCTATATTAAAAACCCGGGAGTCTTTATGGTAGGACCCTAAGATGTAAGCAGCAGTGTCCCATTTGTCCCTCAGTGGCTGCAAGACTGCACAACTGCAGGCTTGTCTGTAAGGGAGAAAAACTCCCCAACTAGATTTGAAGAACTGAATGATGGGTTGTTTTATGGTGTTAGCTGGTTCATTAGGCAGGTGGGCAGCTTAGGTCACCCATAGGCTAACCCACCATTTGGCATATTTCATTTTCTGAAAAAACCTGCAGCACAAATATTTTCCACCAAACAATGTATTACCTAAGTTATTTCATCTTTGTGGGTTATGCAGTCATGTATCATACCAATATTGGCATTATGAGCACTGTGCTGTGGTATCATGAAGCAATTACAATTTGGTATTTATAAGTACTTTGCTATTTACATAAAGAAAGTGTATGTAAACCAATTTGAGCATTTATTAAATTGCCTAATTGGTTGCAATTAGGTATGACCAGGGATGTTTTTGGACTACACAGGTGGTCAAATTTAAAACAGGTGAGCTTCCTTTCATGTTGTAATTTATATTTTTTATATTAACTGAATATGTGAGTACCTTCAAAAATAGTTATTTGCCACATCCTCTCAGTGTGCAGATCCTTCAGCAGCTCTTGCAGCATCAGGTCCTGTTGTAGAAAGCATAGAGGAATGTCATCATTATCTAGTTCAGAATCATCACTTGCTGCTTCATTGGTTAGACTCCTATCCGCATCAAGGTGTGCAACATAGCACAAGTGGCTATAATCTTACAACATGTGGTAGGGTCATACTCCAGGGCACCCTCACTTTTATAGAAATATCTAGATCTGCCATTTAAAAATTCCAAACATTTTTCCTGTAATGTTCCTTGTTTGTTTGTGGAAAACATTATGACCGCCATTATGACATTATATTGGCAGTAATACCACCAACAGCCTGGCGATATTTACACCGACCATGGCGATGATACCTCCCATAAACAGCCAATGTACCATACCAACCGCCAGGGCATTAACACCACGGACCATAGCGGTAGCCACCAACAGCAAGGCGGAAGTCTAAGTACCACCTACCATATTATGACATACTGTGTTTCTGCCTGGCAGAAACACAGTACAGAAAATGAAAAAGTCACCATCAGGGACACAGAGGACTCCGCTGCCGCCATTGAACCGGGACTCCAAGTCTCCCCAATGCTCTACCATGCCATGGCCGTCCTGGAACACCAATGCCAACGTAGACGAAGGCGGTGAGTCCTGGAGGGAAACATCCTGAACAACTAGGTCTAAACCACTACTTGCCTGAACCACTACTGCTAAACAACTAAAAAGTCTCTACAACTAAGTACTGAACAACTACTGTCTAAACAACAATTGTGCCTGAATAACAATTGCCTGAACAACTAAATTTAAGGTAAGGTTTTCCTTTTGGTTTTTATGGTTTATTAGTTGTTTAGAATATATATATATATTAGTTGTTCAGGCAATTGTTATTCAGACACAATAGTTGTTCAGACAGTAGTTGTTCAGTACTTAGTTGTAGAGACTTTTTAGTTGTTTAGCAGTAGTGGTTTAGGCTATAGTTGTTTAGGACCTAGTTGTTCTGTCACATATTCGTACTGGAGGTACAGATTAGACAGCACCACAATCACAGAGCTGTGTGCACAATTGGAGCCTGATCTGATATCTGATGTCCATCAACCCACTGGGATTTCCCCTCTTGTGCAGGTCCTATCAATGCTCCATTTCCTGGCAACTGGCTCTTTCCAAGTGACAGTGGGCTTGGCTGCAGGAATGTTACATTCAATGTTCTCAATAGTGATGGCAAGGGTTTTGGCTGCCCTGCTCAAACACAAATGCAGCTACATCGCTTTCCCCCAAGTGGATGATTTGACCAATGTGAAGGCTGGTTTCTATGCAATGGCATATATTCCAAATGTTATTGGGGCCATTGATGGAACACATATAGCATTTGTCCCCTCCCGGGCCAATGAACAGGTGTTCAGGAATTGGAAGAGTTTCCACTCACTTAATGTGCAAATGGTGTGCCTGGCTGACCAGTACAACTCCCACGTCACTGCCAAGTATCCTGGGTCGGTGCATGACACCTTCGTCTTCAGGAATAGCAGCATCCCACATGTAATGGCACAACTACACAGGCACAGAGTGTCGCTAATAGGTGAGTCCCCACTCAAGCCACGTCAGTGTATGGCTTCAGGGGTCATCCCTATACCCTTGTGCAAAGCTAATGTTTGTCCCTCACATCCTGTAGGTGACTCTGGCTTCCCAAACCTGACAGGGGCCGAGAATAGGTATAATGATGCTCATGGGTGAACCAGGAGAATAAGGACCTTCGTTCTCCTGAAATCCAGGTTCAGATACCTCCATCTGACAGGTGGATCCCTCTGCTACGCCCCTGAGAAGGTCTCCCAGGTATCTGTTGTATACTGCATGTTGCACAACCTGGCCATCAGATGACATATGCCCTGTCTGCAGGAGGAAAAGGGTGAAAAGGCTCCTGTGGCAGCAGTGGACCCTGAGGACAGTGAGGATGAGGAGGCAGAGGATGAGGATGAGGATGTGGACAACAGGACATCAGTTATACGGCAGTACTTTCAAGTAAGACAGTGGAATTGACCATTCCTCTGATTATTTATTTTTCTGTGTGGCTGTAGCATGATGGCAGTCACTTCTTTAGCATTCCAACTGATTGTCACCTATGCCTTCCCATTTCGCAGATATTGGTGTGGTTACAACTGTGTACTGATATGATGACTACAAACTGCCACAGGCCATTTCGATGGAATCACAAAATTAAGGACCATTGCACAAGATGAAACAGTTCACATTATTGTACATTTTTGTCACATAAAGCACAATCACTCAAGTTGTTTTCAAGGGTGTTTATTGAAGTGAAAAATATAGAAGAAATAGTGCAATGGAATGGGGTGTTGTAGAGGTAAGTCCAGAATATTGGTCCAGTCTGTTTGTAGCACAGGTCCAGTGTCCAAGGGGCCATGTGAAGGGAAGCAATGGCAGTTCAAAGTGGACACGGTGACAGAGTGGAACACAAAGGGGACATTCAGGAGGGTCTCATTTCCTGGCGGTGGTCTTGGCAAGTGTCTCTGGTGTCTGTCTGGGTTGCAGGAAACGTTTGTGGGGTGGTTAACCTTCTGCAGGAAGAGGGGTGGCCTGTGGGTCCTGTGGCAGGGCCTCCTGTCCACTAGCTGCAGCAGATGTGGAGAGCTGTTCAGTTGACTGGCTAGTGGTAGGGGCCCGGGTGTGTTATGTAGTCCCTCATTATGTTGGCCATATCACTCAGCACCCCTGCTATGGAGACCATTGTGGTGTTGAGGGGCTGCAATTCTTTCCTAGTCTCCTAGTGGTGTTCTTCCTGCAGCCACTGGTTCTCCAGCATGATGTCTATCACCTGACCCATCTTGTCCTGGGATTGTTTCTGAGCCCCCAGGACATTGGAGAGTGCCTCCTGAGCAGTTGGTCCCCTGGGCCTGTCCTCCCTCTGGTGCACAGCTCTCCTCCGTGTGTCCCTGTCCCCCTGTGCCAGTGTCCCCTGAACGGTGTGCCACTGACCCCAAGACCCTGATTGTCTTGGCTGTGAGGTATGAACTGGGATCCCTGTACAGGTGGGCACACTGCTGATTGACGTGTCCTGGGGAGAGAGGCATGGGGACGTTGGGTGGCTGCTGTCGTGTTGCATACTGATAGGGGAGGTTCTGTGGTGGACTGGGTGTGGGCTGGGGTATCCGACTGGCCAGGGATTTCATCCAGATCCAGTAGTCCAGAACTGCTGTCATCACTAGGGGCATCTTCTGGTGGGGGACTGGGTTGCCGTGCCACCTGGGGCACCTATGGGGATGTAAGTGGTGTATTATGCTGCATGTCTCTGACATATTCTACAACCCTAGCATCCCCTATATCTTTGCTGTTGCCCTGACACCTTTGTTTGTATATGGTGATATATTGTGGGATTGGTAGTTATCAATACTGTGCATGCATTTGTGGTGTGTGTACATGCAGGGATGGGAGGGAAGTTCATGCAGTGGGTATGGCATGCAGGGCTTGGCATTCAGGTTACTATACTGTGGGAGGAATGGAGTGGAGTGATGGGTGTCAGGGTGAGGGTTGGTGGTGGCATGCAGTTATGTGGGGGGATAGGTTGTAAATATTGACTCACCAGTGTCCAGTCCTCCGGCAACTCCAGTGGATTGTCAAGACTTGCTCCTCCTATGATGTCAGCTGTGGGGGAAGAGGTGGGGGTCCCCCGCCAGTACTCTGGATGGAGAGCTGGTATCTTTCTTCCATGGAACATACCTTCCCCCGTAGGTCATGCCACCTCTTCCTGATGTCTTCCCTTATTTGTGGATGCTGTCCCATGGTGTTCACCCAGTCTGCGATTCTCCGGCATAGATCCATCTTCCTTGCAATGGTGATTTGCTGTACCTGTGCTCCAAACAGCTGTGACTCCACCCTGACTATTTCCTCCATCTGACCTGCAACTCCTCATCAGTGAAACAGGGGTGCCTTGGTAGGGACATAGGTATTGTGTGGTGTGTTGTGCAGTGGGTGTTCAGTAATATGGAGGGGTGGGGTTTGTGTGATGGATTAATGGGTGTTTTTGGTGTGTGTGTAGTTGGGTCTATGATTTGTGTGGCTTTCTCTTGGCTATTTTTCCTGTTCTCAAAGGGTTGTGTGTAATGTAGTTGTGTGCTATGTAGTGCTGTGGGTGTGGTGTGTGTATCAGTGTCAGGTGTGTGTTTTTAGTATTGGCCAATGTTGTGTTGTCATATCTTTGGGTGGCCATTCTGACCGCACCAGTGTCAACCACCAATAGTTTAACGGCTGTTGAATGTCCGCTGTGGAGATTCGTCGATCATAACATGGAGGGTGTTGTTTTGTTGGCGTAATGGTAACCTAACCTTTGATCTGGCAGATATGTGTTTGTGGCAGTATTCTGTCGGTTTAGTGTGTGTTTCATAATATGCCAAAAGGATGTTTTCCTCCGTGGTGGTATGTTGGCGGCCGTCAAACGGGGCGGTAAGCGGGATTTACCACCAAAGTCATAATGAGGGCCTATATCTACTTTGTATTGAGGTTCTAGATGGTAAGTGTGGAGTCCTAATCCAAGGCCTTAAGTAATAAGGACTGTCACCTAAAAATTACGCAATTTATGTGTGAAGGAAAGTACCCTCTTTGTCTGTGTGTTTGACTGTGTCTACTGGGATCCTGCTGATCAGGACCCCAGGTAGGAGGCTGGCCTGGCTTATAGTGGGTACCAGATGGTACTTACACCTTGTCCCAGGTCCAGTTATCCCTTATTAGTATATTAGTAGCGTTGTACCAGCTTAGGCTGATAGAGGTAGCTATAGTAGAGCAGCTTAGGCTGAACTAGGAGACATGTAAAGCTCCTACTATACCACTTACATCATATAGCGCTATATAATAAGAAACACAATACTCAGAGTTACTAAAAATAAAGGTACTTTATTTTAGTGGCAATATGCCAAAAGTATCTCAGAGGATATACTCCCTTAGGAGGTAATTAAAATACACAACATATACACACAAACCAGAATCAGGTAAGTAAAACACTTAGAAAAGTAGTGCAAACACTGTAGAATACAATAGGATGCAATAGGAGACAATAGGCCTAGGTGCAACACAAACCATATACTCCAAAAGAGGAATGCGAACCATGAATGGACCCCAGGCCTAGTCTATTGTGTAGAAGGTCGCTGAAAAGTAGGAGTAAAGTTACCCTACTACCCCAGAAAGACAGTAAAGTCGAGATGGGGGATTCTGCAGAGGCAACAACTGACTGCAAAGCACTGAAGACGGATTCCTGGACCTGAGGACCTGTAAAGGGTGGGGACCAAGTCCAAGTCCTGGGCTGCCCAGACCCCAGGAGGGCAGAAACCTGTCTGAGGGTTGGCAGCAGCAGTAGCTGCAGAGAAAACCCCAGAGAGCTTGTTTGGCAGTACCCGGGGTCCATGCTGGAGCCCCGGAGAATGCATGAGATTGGCACCCCAATACCAGATTTGGCTTGGGGGGACAATTCCATGATTTTAGACATGTTACGTGGCCATGTTCTGAGTTACCATTGTGAAGCTACACATAGGTATTGACCTATATGTAGTTCACGTGTGTAATGGTGTCCCCGCACTCACAAAGTCTGGGGAAATTGCCCTAAACAATGTGAGGGCACCTTGGCTAGTGCCAGGGTGTCCTCACACTTAGTAACTTTGGACCTAACCTTCACTAAGTAAGGGTTAGACATATAGGTGACTTATAAGTTACTTAAGTGCAGTGTAAAATGGCTGTGAAATAACGTGGACGTTATTTCACTCAGGCTACAGTGGCAGTCCTGTCAAGAATTATCTGAGCTCCCTATGGGTGGCAAAAGAAATGCTGCATCCCATAGGGATCGCCTGGAACCCCAATACCCTGGGTTCCTGGGTACCCTATACTAGGGAATTATAAGGGTGTTCCATTGTGCCAATCAGAATTGGTGAAAATGGTCATTAGCCTGCAGTGACAATTGTAAAACCAGAGAGAGCATAAACACTGAGGTTCTGGTTAGCACAGCATCAGTGATACAGTTAGGCACCACACAGGGAACACATATGGACCACAAGCTATGAGCACTGGGGTCCTGGCTAGAAGGATCCCAGTGACACAGACAAAAATAAACTGACACACAAGTAAAAATGGGGGTAACATGCCAGGCAAGATGGTACATTCCTACACCCCAGTAGTTATTCTTTCTCCCTTAAAATAATGCTTATAGGATACTGGTAAGCCAGTATTCCACCCACAATTGGCATACTGGTGCCCCCTTCTAAGTCCCTAGTATATGATACCTAGGTACCCAGGATATTTGCTTTCCAGGTAATTCCTATGGGCTTGCCACCCATAGGGAGCGCATGCAAAGGCTTCTACAGGACTGCCATTGCAGCTTGTGTGAAATGATGCATGCACCCTTTCACTGCCATGTACACTGCACCAGGTCCCTTATAAGTAACCCATATGTCAGGCTTTCCAACCCTGAAGGCTGGGTGCAGAGTGTCTGTGTGTGAGGGCACCCCTGTATTAGCAGAGGTTCCCCCGGATTGTCCAGGACCATTTTCCCAGAATTCGTGAGTGCGGGACACCATTTTACACATGCACCGGACATAGGTCACTACCTATGTACAGCTTCACAATGGTAATTCCGAAAATGAACATGTTTGATATCATACACGTTGGAATTATACGCCAAGGCTTTTGCAAGCATTGGTTGTGTTATTCCATGCACTCTAGGGGCTCCTTAAAGGACCCCAATTACTGCAATTACAGCCTTCAGAGGTTTTCCAGGCAGTCCCAGCTGCTGCCACCTCTCAGACAGGTTTCTGCCCTCCTGTTGCCTGAGCAGCTCAAGCCCAGGAAGGCAGAACAAAGGATTTCCTTTGGGAGTGGGGTAAAACACCCTCTCCCTTTGGAAATACGTGTTACAGGCTTTGGCAACCCCCAAGCCACTGGAAATGCTTTGAAGGGTACAGATGGTGCCCCCCTTGCATATTCCAGTCTACACTGGTTCAAGGACCCCCAGTTCCTGCTCTGGCACGAAAATGGACAAAGGAAACGGGTGTGACCACTCCCCTGTCCATCACCACCCCAGGGGTGGTGCTCAGAGCTCCTCCAGAGGGTCCCTGGTTTTTGCAATCTTGGAGTCCAAGTTGGCAGGGAACTCTGGGAGCATCTGAGTGGCCAGTGCCAGCAGGTAACATCAGAGCCCTCCCCTGATAGGTGCTTATCTGTGTACCTGACCAATCCCCCTTTCAGGGCTATTTATGGTCTCTCTCTTGGGAGGTACTTCAGATTCGGATTGGAAGAATCCAGCAGGAATCCTCTGCCTCCTTTACTTCACCTTCTTACGGAAAAAACTGCATCTGGAACTCTACAAACTGCAACAAAGAAGCAAAGACACCCTCTGTAACATTGTATCTTCAGCTCCTGCCAGCAACTGCAACTGTTTCCAGGTCGTGCATCCTCAGAGCACAGCCTGCCTTCAGCCTGCACCAGAAGAAGAAGGAATCTCCCTTGGAGTGAAGGAGTCACAGGAGAGGCATCTCTCTGCATGGACAACCAGCTGCGTGAGTCTCCTCTCCTGACAAGTTGCATGGATCCTGCATCACGAGTGGTGGACTGAAGTGGTCCTGATGGTCCTGACATCCTACTGTCCAACTTTGGTGGAGGTTAGAGCTTGCCTTCACATGCAAGACAGTACCCCCGTGCACTGCATGTTTTGCAGTTGCCAAGGTTTGTTGGCATCCTTCCACAAAGTTCTTCATGAACCATGCAGCTTCAGCCCCCAGCACTCTATTCTGCAACATACAGCTTCCTGCGTGGTTGTCCGGCGGTGTGGAACCCTTTTTCTTTTGCACCATCTTTGCTCCAGTCCTGTGGGACTCCTGTGCACGCTGCCTCTTCTTCTGATGGCTCTTTGAGTTTCTGAGAGCCCCCTCTGATTTCCCGTCCTGGGTGGACCCCACAAGGTCCCTCCTGGTCCCCGGGCAGTTCCATTTTCTGCTTACTGTGAGCTTTGCATGTTCCAAGGCTTGTTGGCGGAATCCATTAGCACAAACCAGACTTCAATCATCCATCCAGCATGGGACATCATCTACACCAACCAAGAACCCACATCCATTTTCTTGGGTGCAGCATTCACTGTTCTTCTCCAGTGGTTCTTCTTTTGCACCTTCATCCGGGTCAGCAGGGGCTCCTGTTCTCCCGGGACTCTTCTGTGCTTCTTGGACTTGATCCCCTTCTTCCACAGGTTTTCAGGTGCAGCAATCCACTGTTGGTGTCTTGCAGTCTCTTCTGGTTCGTCCATTATCTTCCTTCTTGTGTTCTTGTGTGTTCTAAGAAAGTTACTGTGATTTACTCCTGCTTTCCTGGGCTCTGTGGTGGGTTCTATTACTTACCTTTGGCGTTTTCCAATACTCCCAATGCCCCTCTACACACTACACTTGCCTAGGTCAGAATCCGACATTTGCATTCCATTTCTAACTATTATGATTTTCACTATTTGCACTGTTTTCTAAATGTTTTTACAGATATTTCTGCATACTAGTGTGTTAATTTGGGTAATATTTACCTCCTAAGACAGTATAGTCTCTAGGGTCATTTTGGCATTTTTGTCACCAAAATAAAATACCTTTATTTTTGTAATACTAAGGGCCTCATTACAACCCTGGTGGTAGGTGAAAAAGCAGCGGTAATACCACCAACAGGCCGCCGGTAAGAAAAATTAAATTATGACCACGGTGGAAACCACCAACACATACAGCCACTTTAACACTCCGACCGCCATGGTGTTAGCAACAAACACGGCGGCGGTAACCGCCAACAGCCAGGCGGGAGACAATGTACCGCCCACTGTATTATGACACACCAATCCGCCACCTTTTCGGGGGCGGTAACAACACCATCAAAAGCACAGCAGAAACAGTACACAGAAGGGAAACGACTCACCTCTCGACACTCAAGGAAGAACCACGACACCATGGAGCCCAAACTGCACATATTTCCAAAGCTGGTCTACCACCTCCTACACCAGGAACACGAACGGCAGCGAAGACAACCACGGTAAGTACCGCACCTAGCACACAAGGGAGAGGGGAGGAAAAAGAGAGTGACACACACACGCAACACCCCCACCCCCAGCACCATACACACACAAACAGATGTTTCACATATACACCCCGTAACCCTCAGGAATAACGCAAGGACAAAAGGATTTGATTAAAGTAAGTGTAATATTACACATTTAGATAAATATGTCCTTAAAGCACTAAACAGTATGTACAATATATACAAATGGAGGGACAAATTCCACTCCAAATTGTCTGTGGCCCACAGGGCCATAACACATAGGCCAAGGCCACACTTGACCCCTGCCTCAATATGGAGAGAACACTGCAGGGGGATCAGGTCGAAAACACACAGGCACCTCAGGGGGACAGAGAATGGGGGCACCTCAGTTGGAAGATGGTACAATGCCACTGCTCCTGGAGGGGGCTACATGCCCTCTGCAATGTCTTGGGGAGTGCAAAGCCACAGTCTTTCTAGTGGGTGGTTTGGCCACTGCTTGGTCCTGGGGAGTACAAGGCCACAGTCTCTCAAGTGGGTGGTTTGCCCACTGCTTGGTCCTGGGGAGTGCAAAGCCACGGTCTCTCAAGTGGGTGGTTTGCCCACTGCTTGGTCCTGGGGAGTGCAAGGCCACAGTCTCTCTAGTGGGTGGTTTGACCACTGCTTGGTCCTGGGGAGTGCAGAGCCACAGTCTCTCAAGTGGGTAGTTTGCCACTGCTTGGTCCTGGGGAGTGCTAGGCCACTGTCTCTCAAGTTGGTGGTTTGCTCATTGCTTGGTCCTGGGGAGTGCAAAGCCACAGTCTCTCAAGTGGATGGCTTCTCCACTGGATCTGGAGGGGGCCTTGTGCCCAGTGTGTTTCATCCAGGCAAGGATGGGTTGAGTGGATGCCTTCTTCCACTGGTTCGGGATGGGGTCTTGTGCCCTGTGATGCTGATCCTGGATGGTGCATGGTCACAGTCTCTCACCTAGGTGTCACACCTACAGGTGTTGCAGGGGCCAGGACGCACTACAGCCTATGTAGTCACAACTACACTCTGCTCGCTGGCGGTGACGGCTGCTCAGTGGAAGGCAGTTGCGGGGCTGGCGGCGGTATTGTCAGTAGTGGGGGAAGTATCCAGCCCTTCCCCTGCAGCCTCGGATGGCTGCCCACTGGGGCTGCTGCTGCTGGCAGTGGTGCTGCTGGTGGTACACGTGGCGGTGCTGGTAGCGGTGCAGAGGGCAGTGCTGTCAGTAGTGGGGGGAGGCTCCAGCCTTTCCCCTGCAGCATTGGACAGCTGCCCACTGGGGCTGCTGCTCCTGGCAGTGGTGCTGCTGCCAGTGCAGGTAGAGGCGCTGGTGGCGGTGCTGTCAGTGGTAGGGGGAGGCTCCAGCCCTTCCCCTGCATCCTCGGACAGCGAAAGTACCATTGCTGGTATTGTTTGCCCAGATGTTGCTCCAGCTCCAGGCACCAGATCCATTCTGCCTGCGGTGTCTGTTCCTTTAATATTGGCCTTGGCAGTTGTTGTCCCCTTGCTGCACTTGGCAGATGGTGATGCCTCCTTGTTTCTGCCAGCTGGTGTTCCCTTCCTGCCCTTGCTGGCTGGTGGTCACTCCTTCCCCTTGCTGGCTGGTGGTGCCTCCTTCCCCTTGCTGGCTGGTGGTGCTTCCTTCCCCTTGCTGGTTGGTGGTGCCTCCTTGCCCTTGCTGGCTGGTGTCCCCTTCCTGTCCTTGGTAGCTGGTGGCCCTTTCTTGCCCCTGGCAGGTGGTGCAGGCACACTGGCTGTGCTGAGGGGTGCATCCTTGGAGCCTCTCACACCTGCAGTAGCTGCAGAAACTACAGTGGCCATGGACTGGGTGGCTGAGGTGCTGGGCTGGGTTCTGCCCACCCTGGCCCGAAGTGAAGGATGGGGAGAGGGGCCGGGAATAGGTCAACAGTGGAGAGGAAAAGCCTTTTTGGGACAAGGGCTCGAAAAAGGGTGAAGGTTTGGGAGTGGAGGAAGAGGGAGCGGTTGTTGGAGGTGTCTGTATGCTGTGTTTGTGTGCATTGCATGGGCTGGATGCTGTTGTGAGGTGGATGGCTGTTGGGTGTCTGAGTGCTCTTGTGTGTACTTTGGGAGGAGGAGGCACAGACACAGCGGGAGAGGACACAGGGGACGCAGGGGACGTGTGCATGGGTGTGGGTGTGGTGACTGCCAGTGATGGGCGTGTTATGATAGGTGTGCTGGTGATGGAGGTAGTGGATGAGGATGTAGTGCAAGCAGGTGTGAGTGGAGACGCAACTTGGAGGGAGGTGGACAACGAGGAGGAGGGGGACACAGTGGAATGCCTGTTGGATGAAGTGTGGTGCTTGTGGTGCTTGTGTTTGCCTGAGCCACTTCTGTGTGTTGATTTGGGTGCATGCGGGTCTGAAAGTGTGCTTGGGATAGGCTGGGGTTGAGGGGAATGGGACTGGGTATAGGAAGTTGGAGGGGGAGGCTAGAGACAGGGACAATGGCTGCCATCAGTGAGTTGGCCAGAGCCTGGAATGATCTCTGTTGGGCCGTCATGCCAGAGTGAATGCCCTCCAAGAATGCATTTGGTTCTTGCAAATGCCCTGCTATACCCTGGATGGCATTCAGTATGGTTGACTGCCCAAGAGAGAGAGATCTCAGGAGGTCAATAGCCTCCTTACTGAGGGCAGCAGGGCTGACTGGGACAGGGCCTGAGGTGCCTGGGGCGAAGGAGGTGCCCACCCTCCTGGGTGAGCGGGCACGGGTAACTTGCTGAGGGGCTGCTGGGCGGGCAGTGCTGGTATGGGGGGTGGTGGCTGTACCTGTAGTTGGGATAGGCACAGAGGTTTCCGCCACCGCCAGGGAGCTTCCATCAGAGGAGGTGTCGTTGTCAGAACTGTCCCCTCCTGTCTCTGACGTGGTGCTCCCCTCGCCCTCTGTCCCACTGGTGTCCTCACCGTTGGTGGATTCGGCCTCCGGGCCCATGTGGGATGCAGCTCCCTCCATTGCCGGTGCCTCTGCTCCTCCACCAGATGGTGCTCATGCACACAAGGACAGGGTGACAAAACAAAAAGGGGAGGAGAAACAGAGGATACACTTGTTCAATGTCAGCAACAACACAACCATGGTGTACACAACTCACAGGGAACAGCCCTATGCACTAGGCCATGCACTGCCAGTTACAATGATATTCACCAGGAAATGCGGTACAATGCCTAACATCATTAGCGTGCCACCGGAAACCCACAGGACCCTGCTCAGTAGTAAGTGCTCACTAGCATTATTGGGGTTGGAATGCATCTGAGCTTGCCCATCATGGAAACTACACTGCCATGTTCGCCCTGGCCTAGGGGCACCCACAAACCCGCATCCCCCACCCAGGTAACACCTTAACGCACGCAAATGCATGATTCTGAATCTGTATTCACCCCCGTGTGGCTGCTGTGATTCCTTTAGGCACCCATATAACTCCAAATAGGCCCCCACCAGGATGCAGAACATCGGGGGGGCCAGGGTTCGACAGGCACCCTTTCCTCGTTGGGAGGCCAGTCCCAGCTGGGCCTCTGCCATCTTCCTTGCCCAGCGGTGCAGGTCCTCCCACCGTTTGCGACAGTGGGTGCTCCGCCTGACAAAGACCCCCAGGGTCCGCACCTCCTAGGTGATGGCATGTCAAATACCCTTTTTCTGCTGGGCGCTGACCTGCAGAAAAAGATACATAAGAAAAGGTATTATTCATACCGTCCGGACTGTTAAACTCATGGCCCACCATATTCCTTCCATCCCCTTCCGCACAGACATTGCCCACCAAATATGCAGCACTCCCCCTAGCACCCCCCACAAGGCTTACACACACAGCACTCCATACATTCATGTACCACGCATCATGCTCACAGTGTACTCACCTGTTTGTCTGGAGGACCATAAAGTAAAGGGTACTGGGGCAGGACCCCATCCATTAGTCTCTCCAACTCCTTGGAAGTGAAGGCAGGGGCCTTTTCCCAAGACACTCGAGCCATTGTCGCTTCCAGACACAGGTTACAGCAGCATTTGCAGTGTAGGTCCTCTCTTGTTGAAGGTCAGGTAGCAAGTGAGTGAACAGATAGAAAATGGCAGTCACGTCCGCAGCGGTGCGTACCGTCACCACCGGCGTACATCACCATTGGCTCCTTGAAACCTTAGTCCCCAATGATAACGAATGATGTGTTGCATGGCGGTCATCGACCGCCTCCTGCAACAGCGCACGTCAGCAGAATTACCTAATTTCCACTTGTCCCTCCTCACAGGTGAGGCGGACGCCATTTCAGGGGGGCACAGGCCATGGCACCTAACTGCGTCACAGCAGACATTGGCACATTAATGGACCTACACATTTACATTCAGGTCCTCATTACAACCCTGACAGTAAATCCCGCTTTCTGCCGTGCAGAAAACCGCCAACATACCGTTGTGGCAGTGGAATTCTGCTACAGGTATTACGACTCACAGCTCACAACCTGCCACAATACAGACACCCACACAAGTCCGCCACACCAAAGGTCAGTGATAAACTGGAGATACCAAAACCTACACCGTCACGCCAACAGGAATACGCCCACACTATCACGACCCAGGAATAAACTTGGTGGTATTTCAACTGCGGTATTCCATTGGCGGTACACACCGCCGCGCTCAAAATACACACACATTTACAAAACACAACCACATTGGACAATTCAAAATACACACACCTGATACAAATACACCCACCACACCCAATCCAATATAAATCAAACACCCACATCACCCACAAACCCTTACAACCAAAATTCAGAAAGAAGGCCAGAGAGAGAGACTACCTAACACAACACCAGCATCCACAGACACACAACACCATCACTCATACAACATTCACAAACCTCAAACAACACACACCAACACATCCCCTCACACATCACAACAGACAGCACCTCACACATCACCCACACCACATCATGGCACCTCAAAGACATCCCAGGTTCTCTGAGGAAGAGCTCAGGGTCATGGTGGAGGAAATCGTCCGGGTAGAGCCACAGCTATTCGGATCACAGGTGCAGCAGACATCCATTGCAAGGAAGATGGAGCTATGGCGCAGAATTGTCAACAGGGTTACCGCTGTGTGACAGCATCCAAGAACACGGGATGACATCAGGAAGAGGTGGAATGACCTATGGGGGAAGGTACGTTCCGTGGTATCCAGACACCAGATTGCTGTACAGAGGACTGGCGGTGGACCCCCACCTCCTCCCCCACAACTAACAACATGGGAGGAGCAAGTCTTGGTGATCATGCATCCTGAGGGCCTCGCAGGAGTAGCAGGAGGACTGGACTCTGGTAAGGCAAATCTTTACTACTTTATCCCCCCCACCCCACCTGCATGCCATCACATACTCCCACCCTCACACCCATCACTCCAACAACCTACAGATACCCCACTAACACAACACACACATCCTGAATTCAAGCCCTGCATGTAACACCAATGCATGGACACCCATCACCAAAGTATGTCCAGTAGAGGGACTCACTCATGCCCAAAATCATCAATCACACCAGGGCCACCGCAGTAATGCAAGCACAGGAGTAGAGGGTCACTCACCCATTGCACAAGATGGCCCACACAGATACAATAACTATGCATTTACAACCCAACAGGACCCCTACCCAACGTCACCGGACAGGAGGTGCCAGACATATCTAGTCCCTCCACAGAAGAGGCCCACTGTGACAACAGCAGCTCTGCACGCCTGGATCAAGATGACCAGCCCGGCCCATCAGGAACCTCGGGACAGTCGGTTCCCCTGACACAGTCACAAACCACCACTGAACCTCCCCCCTCAGGAAACATCACCACAGCACCCACCCAGCGGGCCCATCCTTCTGTCCCCAGGACATGTCAATCAGCAATGTGTCCACCACTACAGGGAACCCAGGCAACCCCACTAACACAGGACGATCAGGGACCTGGGGGCAGTGGCAGTGGACACACGGTTCAGGGGACAGAGGCACAGGATAACAGGGAAGCTGGAAGGACTGCTGTGCGACAGGGGGAGGACAGGCCCAGAGAACTCACTCTCCACGAGGCATTCTCCAACATCATGGGAGCTTACCACCATTCCCAGGAGACCATGGGCACGGTACTGGCCAAGTTTCAGGAGACCCAGTGGCTGCAGGAGGAACACTACCTGGGGATCAGGGAGGACTTGAAGTCCATCAACACCACCCTGGTCACTATTGCAGGGGTGCTGGCATACCTTCTTAACACCAGGAGGGACACAGTGGCACACCAAAGGGCCACTGACACTAGACTGGACGATGAACAGCCCACCACCTCCGCCGGCGCTAGTGAACAGGAGGCACTGCCACAGGAACAACAGGCCACCAGCACCCCACCCCCTGCAGATGGAGAAACACCCCGCAAACGGTCCCTGAGATCCAGGAACAAGACAGATAACATTGCCAAGACCCCCGCCAGGAAATAAGACCCCCCTGAATGTCACCCTTCTGTCCCACTTTGTCACCCTTTCCACCTTAAACTGCCATTGCTCCACTTCCTATGCCCCATTGGACAATGCACCTGTGAAACAAATAGACTGGACTCTGCCATGGACATTCCTCCACCATCACCCCAGCCTATTTCACACACCCCTCCACTTATGTGCACAGAAATAAACACACTTTAATCACAAAACAATCTGGAGTCTTTCTGTGCTTTCACAAATTTGTAATTGCAAAACCTCTGGAATATAGCAATGTCAATGTACTTGTTCACATACCAATATAACACAGCTGTAGGCCAGCAGTAAACATAGCAGAGGGTATAAAGTGGGACCCAGATCTTTGAAATGGAAAGGCAAAGTAATGAGTCAGGGTCCATACACTGAGTGAAAATGACAGACTTATGCTAGCTTCAACAATAGTATGAGATGTGGGAAGCAGTTACATCTTCTTACCTGTGTCTCACTGGAAGTATTGCATGGTGATGTTGTTTCGGTTGTCGACATCTTCTTCTTCTGCCTCCTCTTCTTCACTGTCCACAGGCTCCACAGCTGCCACAAGACCACCATCTGGCCCATCCTTCTGCAGAAAAAGCACCTGGCGTCGCAAAGCCAGGTTGTGCAGCATACAGCAGGCCACAATTATCTGGCACACCTTCTTCGGTGACTAGTATAGGGAGCCACCTGTCAGATGGAGGCAACGGAATCTGGCCTTCAGGAGGCCGAAGGTGCGTTCCATAATCCTCATAGTACACCCATGTGCTTTCATTGTAGCGTTCCTCTGCTCCAGTCCTGGGATTCCTCACAGTAGCCATGACAGGTTGGGGTAACCAGAGTCACCTGCAAATGTTGAGGGATAACTGTTAGACACACACTAACCCTTAGGGACAACCCCATACCCAGACACCTATGTCAACTGTGTTGGGACCTTGGCCTCACCTATTAGCCACACACAGTGCCTCAGGAGTTGCCCCATCACATAAGGATTCTGCTATCCCTCAAAATGTAAGCATCATACACTGAGCCAGGATACTTGGCATTCACATGGGAGATGTACTGGTCTGCCAAACACACCATCTGCACATTCATCGAATGGTAGCTTTTCCGGTTTCTGTACACCTGTCCCTTCGGTGGGGGTACAAATGCCACATGTGTACCATCAATGGCACCAAAGATGTTGGGGATATGTCCCAGGGCATAGAAGTCGCCTTTCACTGTGGGCAAATCCTCCACTTAAGGGAAAACGATGTAGCTACGCATGTGTTTCAGCAAGGCAGATAACACTGTGAACAACACATTAGAGAACATTGACTGGGACATCCCTGATGCCATGGCCACTGTTGTTTGAAAAGACCCACTGGCCAGGAAATGGAGTACAGACAGAACCTGCACTAGAGGGGGGATTCCTGTGGGATGGCGGATAGCTAAAATCAGGTCTGGCTCCAACTGGGCATACAGTTCCATGATTGTTGCACGATCAAATCTGTATGTGATTACGATGTGTCTCTCATCCATTGTCGAGAGGTCCACAAGGGGTCTGTACACAGGAGGATGCCACCATCTCATCACCTGCCCCAGCAGGCGTGCCATATGGAGGAGAACAGCGAGCAGAGAGTCATCCAACACCTAGATATCACAATGTGTTATTTGCTGAAAAGCTGGTAAATCGCAATGTGCCAGTATCTGTCTGTATTCCCGGCCTAGATAGGTGTGACGCAGTTTTTATCCATCCCATGTAGCCCCCTGAAATGGCGGCTGCCTGACCTGTAAGGTGGGACAAGGGGTAATGAGGTAACTGTGCTGGTGTTGTACACCGTCACGGTGGGCGGTCGAAGACCGCGGCACAATTCAGCATTGGTTAACATTGGGCCCTATGGGTCCCAGGAGCCAATGACGATGTACACTGGTGGTGACGGTACGCACCGTCGCGGATGTGACTGCCATTTCCTTACTGTTCACTCACTTGATACCTGACATTCAACAGCAGAGGACCTACACTGCAAGTGCTGCTGTGACCTGTGTCTGGAGTCGACGATGGCTACAGTGTCTGGGGAAAGGGCCCCTGCCTTCACCTCGGAGGAGTTTGGGAAACTGTCGGATGAGGTCCTCCCCCAGTACACGCAACTGTACGGTCCTCCAGACAAGCAGGTGAGTACACTGTGAGCATGCTGCGTGGGCAATGCCTGTTTTGAGTGGTGTGGATCGAAGATACATGTGGGGGTAGCTAAGGACTGCATGTGAGGATGGTGAGTGTATGTGCATCAGGGCATGGGTGGGATCTGGTGGGCAATGAGTATGATGGTCCGGACGGGTGAGTAATTTCCTTTCCTCCTGTACCTTTCCTCTATGTCATCACCCACCAGAAGAAGGGTATTTGGCGTGCCATCACCAAGGACATTTGCACCCTGGGGGTCTACCATAGACGGAGCACCCACTGCCGGAAAAGACGGGAGGACCTATGCCGCTGGAGCAAGAAGACGGCAGAGGGCCAGCTGGGGATGGCCTCCCAACGTGGAAGGGGTGCCCGTCGCACCATGACCCCTCTGATGTACCGGATCATGTCGGTGGCCTATCCAGAGTTGGATGGGCGCTTGAGGGCATCACAGCAGCCACAAGGGAGTGGGTACACTCTCATTCAGCTGACTCTGCGCGCATTACGAGGTGTCTGGATGGGGGAGTCTACTGTGGGTTCCCCTAGGCCAGGGCGAACTTGGTAGACAAGGTCCCTTGTTAGGCAGGCTCTGTGGCACCCCAACCCCACTAGTGGTAATAGCCATCTACACCTAGTCAGGCTCCTGTGACTTCCAGGTGTGCAGCAATTGGGCAATTATGCATGTGAATTTGCTAGGAACTGTTAGTGCATGGCTTAGTGCAGAGGGCTGCTCCCTGTGTGTTGTGTCCGCCAACGGTAGTGGTGTTGCATGCACTGAACATGTTTTTCTTCTGTCTTCCCCCCCTTTTTGTTTTGTCTGCCTGTTCTTGTGTGCAATAGCATCATCTGGCGGAAGAGCAGTGGCACTGGAGCAGGAGGGAGCTGCAACCCACTAGACCCTGGAGGGTGAAGCAACGGAGGGCGGGGGGAGCTCAACGACCGGGACAGGGGCATACACCAGTGACAGCGACTCCTCCTCTGATGGGAGCTCCCTTGTAGTGGCGGGCACCTCTGTGCCAACCGCATCAACAGGTACAGCCGCCACCCCCACTGCCAGCACCGCCCTCCCAGCAGCCCCTCAGCGTGTGTCCCGTGCCCGCTCACCCAGGAGGGTGGGCATCTCCTTCGCCCTAGGCACCTCAGCCCCTGCACCAGTCAGCCTTGCTGCCCTCAATGAGGAGGCTATTGACCTCCTGAGATCCCGCACTGTTGGGCAATCTACCATTTTGAATGCCATCCAGGGTGTTTAGAGGCATTTGCAACAAACAAATGCATACCTGAATGGCTTTCTTCTGGGCAGGCGGCCCAACAGAGAGCATTTCAGGCTCTGGCCTCAGCACTGATGGCAGCCATTGTCCCTGTGTCCAGCCTCCCCCTCCAACTTCCTCCACCCAGACCCAATCCCCGGTACCTCAGCCTATCCCAAGCACACCATCAGACCAGCATGCACACTCATCAACACACAAAAGTGGACATGGCAAACATAAGCACCACACATCCCACAAGCACTCACACAAGCACCATACTCATGCAGACACAGCAACATCCACTCCCTCCACTGTGTCCCCCCTCCACGTCCTCCTCCTCCCTCCCTTTCTTGTCTAAACTCACACCTGCATGCTCTACATCCTCAGCCACTACCTCCATCACCAGCACGCCCATCACCACACACCGCTCACGTGCAATGATCACCCCCACTACCATGCACACATCCCCAGTGTCCTCTCCCAGTTTGTCTGTGTGCCCTCCTCCCAAAGTACACAAACGCAGGCACACACCCACCAAACAGCCATCCACCTCACAACAACCTCTGGCCCATGCACCTTCACCCAAATTCAGCAAATGTACACCTCCTACAACCACTACCTCTTCCTCCACTCCCAAACCCCCTCCATCATCCCATCCCAGTGTGTCTAAAAAACTGTTCCTGCCAAACTTCAACCTCTTCCCTTCACCTCCCCCCACAGTCCTTCCCCTAGGGCCAGGCTTTCCAGGTCCCAGCCCAGCACCTCAGCCACCAAATCCCCAAGCACAGTGGTGCCAGTAACTGCGGGGTCATCAAGTGTGCCACCCATCAGGGCTGCCAGTGTGCCACGTAGCGAGGGCAAGGACATTCTGCCACCTACAAATTGTTTTTACTTAGGAGCACTAACCACTCTCTTGGATATTATTTTTTCTTTTACTTACCTTCCCCTTTTTCTTTTCTTTTTGACCTTCCTGGGTTTTACTCTCTTTTTTCCTCTTTTTACATTGCTACTATTTTTTAAAAAACTTTCTGAGCACAAGGGGTAAGCCTCAGATTTTCAAACACATTTTTTGCTTCTGTTTACCTTCTCAAGGTGGCCGCCTAAGTGTAGCTCTCTGCTTTTCCTGACCAGATAGCTAATATACTTTTATATGGCGACTGCTATTTGCAGTCCGTTTTTCATTTTGATTTTCAAATTTTTACCCTTTGCTTATTTTGACGCGACGGGAGATCTTTAATATGTGCTTCCGCACTTTCCCTCTCCCTCGTGTGACAAATTGCACCGTGCACGGGAAGCACGCTTATACAAATAATGGTAACCGGCCCTTTATGGGATTTACAGTCCGCTTTCTACTCTCATGCTTTTTTGGCCTGACGGAAGCTCTTGGCAAGTGACTTCCTTTCCTTTCTTCTTTCTTTAAATATGGTATAGCGCACGGGACGCGCGCACATACGATAAAGGGTACG
Organism: Pleurodeles waltl; assembly: GCF_031143425.1. Classification (NCBI taxonomy): domain Eukaryota; kingdom Metazoa; phylum Chordata; class Amphibia; order Caudata; family Salamandridae; genus Pleurodeles; species Pleurodeles waltl. The sequence continues at coordinate 293,104,392 of NC_090445.1, read as the reverse complement.
GGCGGCACACGGCCGGGCCCCTAAATTAGTTCAGACCTACCGGCCTTGATACTTTTTGGAGAGCGAGCAAGATAGAAGATAATAAGCTCTTTCTGCGTATTATACAGGTAAACACGGCAAACTGCCGGGGGTTTATTCTTGAGAGAGATCCAATTTCCTATTATTTATTTTCTTTCTTGCGTACCAGGCCAATTACTATTTTAAACATTTTCTCCCTACTAGGCTTATTATATGCCTTCGTGTGGCCATATTTTACCATTTTACTTTCACATCATCAAGAATATCTCATTGGTGTGTGCTTTTTTGACTTACCCCCTTCTTTTAAACTTCTTTCAAACTTGTTTCACTCTTTCCACTTATGCGAACGGTGCCCCTCGGTTTAAACTTTCAATATATTTCCTGCACACTCATTTTCTATGAGGAATTTGGTCTTATCACGTTCTTTGCACGGCAACTTTCTTTAATCTTCAATTAGTTCACGTTGCACTTTCTGGACGCCTTTGGTGTGTGTCTCATCTTCTTGCCGGTTCTTTGGATCATGCGCTATCTCTCTCCTGTTCTCGACTAATACTACATTCAAATATTTTAGAAAATATTTGCAAGAATTTAGAATTTTCTTGTTGTATTGTATTTTGGACCTATCACCACACAACGTGTTTACTTAAGTACTAGTATTTAAAACACAAATATTACATTTATTGTTAATATTGGGCTCTTTTGGTGGTATACGGGCTATATCACATTTTATCACTTTTTGTTGGACTTATGGTTATATATTACCTTGCAGCCCTGAGGAAGCCCCTTCTGTACGGGGGAAACGCGTTGGCTGCTTCCGTGTTTATGAACCTTTTGTTACAACAAGCTCCATTTGTCAACAATAAAACACCTTGGGAAAGCAATCTTCGCATTATTTCTATGACATTGGACTTTTCTTGCTTATTGTGACCTTTGGATGTTTCTACAGTGGTGCACCCCCTAAATTTTCTTACATTCTGCCACCTGCCAACGTGAAGAAGGTACCCACATCCCGGAGGGAGGGACAGCACCTACCAGCCACCAAGGGCTCCGCCAAAACAAAAGGGGACAGTGGCAAGACACCTGCGGCACCATCAAAGGTGGGGAAGGGACAAAAGCAGAGGAGCAGGTCAGGACAGGGCACGGTGGCACCTACTGAGGGACAAGTGTCACCCCTTCTGTCCACGTCTACACCAACCTGTACGGGGGCGAACACCGCAACCTGCCCCGCCACCTGCACAACCACCAGCACCGCCACCAGCAACGCCACCAGCACCGCCACCTGCACAGCTACCTGCACCGCCACCAGCACATCTGCAGCCTCAGCAACAGTCCCCAGCATCTTCCCCAGTGGGCAGCTGTCCGAGGCTGCATAAGACGTCCTGCTGTGTCCCTCTAAAGGTGCTGACACATGCACCACCGCCAGCACTGCCGTCACAGACACCCCCGCAAGCAAGACCACCAGCCCCGCGACGTGGTCGGACAGTGGCTTCACCGCTGAAATTTCTACCATCCCCAGTGATCAGTCGTTGAGGCTGGAAGAGACTTCCTGGACCCTGCCCAGCTTCCATGAGGCATGACTTCCATCACTGTTTGCACCTGCAGGTGGACATGCTACCTCTTCCTAGGCAATCTCATGGCACACTCACACAGGTGAGGGAATGGGACCGGCCACACTGCACGTGGAGAACTCTGGGCACAATGCCCCTTCCAGAACCAGTGGAGAAAGGCATCCACTACCTCAGACCTTGGCAGGATGAAGCACTATGGGCACAATGCCCCCTCCAGAACCAGTGGAGAATCACATCCACTACCTTAGTCCTTGGCAGGATGAAGCACTGTGGGCACAAGCCCCCCTCCAGAACCAGTGGAGAATCACGTCCACTACCTCCGTCCTTGGCAGGATGAAGCACTCTGGCCACAAGGCCCCCTCCAGAACCAGTGGAGAATCACATCCACTACCTCAGTCCTTGGCAGGATGAAGCACTCTGGCCACAAGGCCCCCTCCAGAACCAGTGGAGAATCACATCCACTACCTCAGTCCTTGGCAGGATGAAGCACTCTGGGCACAAGGCCCTCTCCAGAACCAGTGGAGACTGTTATCCACTTGAGAGACTGTGGCTTTGCACTCCCCAGGGTAAAGCAGTGGGCAAACCACCCACTGGAAAGACTTGAGAGACTGTGGCTTTGCACTCCCCAGGATACAGGAGCGGGCAAACCACCCACTGGAATGACTTGGGAGACTGTGGTTTTGCACTCCCCAGGATAAAGCAGTAGGCAAACCACCCACTGGAAAGACTAGAGAGACTGTGGCTTTGCACTCCCCAGGATACGTGCAGCAGTGGCATTGTGCGTTCATCCGGCTGAGGTGCCTCCCCTTCCCTTCCCCCTGAGGTGCCTGTTTATTTTCGATCTGATACCCCTGCAGTGTTCTCTCTGTTTCGACTCAGGTATCTTGTGTGGGCTTCGCCCATGCATTTTGGGACCACTGGTCCATGGACAATGATTGGTACACTATCCGGACTTGTGTATTTGGTGTACATATTTGTATATACGGAATTTTAAACTTTCACTATCAGATTTTTCATGATTACAATTGTTACAATCTTTTAATTTTGTCCTTGCGTTCTTCCAGGGGTGGGGGGTGTATATGTAATGTTGCTGCATGTATTTGTGTGTATGGTGTTGTGGGTGAGGGTGGGGGTATTGCGTGTGTGTGTCACTCTCTTTTCCCTCCCCCTCTCCCCTGTGTTGTAGATGCAGTACTCACTGTGGTCGTCGACGGCGTCTGTCCTGCTCCTGATAGAGCAGGAGGAAGACCAGCATGGGCAAGACGTGTATTTCGGGCTCTATGGCGTCTTGGTTCCTCATTGGGTGTCGAGAGGTGATTGGTTTCCCTTCTGTGTACTGTTTCCACCGTGCTTTGGATAGCGTTGGTTCTGCCCCGGAAAAGGTGGCGGATAGGCGTGTTGTTATACGGTGGGTGGTACTTTGTCCTCCGCCTGTCTGTTGGTGGCTACCGCCGCGGTGTTTGTTTCTACCGCCCTGGCGGTCGAAGTGTTAAAGTGACTGTCTATGTTGGCGGGTTTCACCATGGTTGTGATTCAATTTTTTTTCCGCCGGCCTGTTGCCGGTATTACCGCTGCTTTACCACCGTCCGCCAGGGTTGTAATGAGGGCCTAAGTTTCTGTAAAAAAAATGCAAGGCATATTAATCTGAGTATATGTTTGAATATGATCATCTGCTCACCATTTTTCACCCTAGAGTTCAAGCGCTGAGGATGAATAGGAAATGGAGACATACCCCCGTGTACAGACCCCTGGTGGATCAGGCGACAATGAAGGACAGGCACATTATCCTAACCTACAAACTTGATAGGGCCACAATCCAAGAGCTGTGTGCCCAGATGGAACCAGACCTGATTTCAACTATCCACCACCCCACAGGTATGCCCCCTCTAGTGCAGGTCCTATTAGTGCTCCATTTCTTGGCAAGTGGTTCCTTCCAAGTGACAGTGGCCATGGCATCAGGGATGTCACAGCCTATGTTCTCAAACGTGCTGACCAGAGTGTTGTCTGTCCTGATGAAACACATGCGCAGCTACATCGTATTCCCCCAGGTGGAGGATTTGGCCACAGTGAAGGCTCACTTCTATGTAATGGGGCATATCCCCCACATCATTGGTGTTATTGATGGTACACATATTGCCTTTGTCCCACCCCAGAGAAATGAACAGGTGTTCAGAAATCGAAAGGGCTTTCACTCTCTGAATGTGCAGATAGTGTGTCTGGCGGATCAGTACATCTCCCATGTCAATGCAAAGTATCCTGGCTCTGTGCATGATGCCTTTATCTTGAGGAATAGCAGCATCCCATATGTGATGTCTCATCTCCAGAGGCACAGGGTGTGGCTAATAGGTGATCCCATGGTCCCCACCCATTGTATGTTGGTATATGAATGTGGGGTTGGCCCTAAGAGTGAGTGGCTGGCTAACAGGTATCCCTCGATATTTACAGGTGACTCTGGTTACCCCAACCTCTCATGGCTACTGACCCCAGTAAGGAATCTCAGAACAAGGGCAGAGGAACATTACAATGAGGCACATGGGCGAACAAGGAAGATCATTGAGTGCATCCTTTGGCCTCCGGAAGGCCAGATTCCGGTGCCTCCATCTGACAGGTGGATGCCTTTGCTACTCACCCAAGAAGATGTGCCAGATCATCGTTGAATGTTGCATGCTGGACAACCTGGCCTTGAGATGCCAAGTGCCTTTTCTGCAGGAGGATGAGGCTGGAGATGCTCCTGTGGCAGCGGTGGAGCCTGTGGACAGTGACGAAGAGGAGACAGAGGAAGAGGATGTGGACAACGGAAATACTATAATTCAACAGTACTTCCAGTGACACACAGGCAAGACACTGTAACTTCACCTTCCATTGAAGTTTTATGTTGGACATTGTACATGGCAGCCTGATTTTCCAAAATCTATGGCCACTTTCTGTACCCTTTGGCATCTCTATTTTCAGATACCTGTGCCTCACTCTGGCTCCTCGTGTGTTTACTGCTGCCCACTACAGGTCATACCTAAGCATATACAACTGTACATTTGAATTGCAATGTTTACAGCTTGTTAAACTAATACATTTTTCAATCCATTGACAGACTCCAAACTTGTATTAGTTCCAAGGGTGTTTATTTCTGTGATAAAAAGTGTAAGGGGTATTGCAATGGGCTGGGTTGATGATGGAGGAATGTCCAGGATAGAGTCCAGTCTATTGGTGTCACAGATGCATTGTCCAAGGGGCATAGAAAGTGGGGCAATGGCAGTTCAAGGTGGACAGGGTGACATAGCGGGACACAAGGGTGACATTCAGGGGAGTCCTATTTCCTGGCGGGGTCTTGGCAATATTCTCTGGCTTCTGCCTGGATCGCAGGGACCTTTTGCGTGGTGGTTCTTCTTCTGCAGGGGGAGGAGTGCTGGTGGCCTGTTGTTCCTGTGGTGGGGCCTCCTGCCCACTAGCGTCGGCGGAGGTGGAGGGCTGTTCATCTGTGTGGCTAGTGTCAGGGGCCCAGTGGTGAGCCACTTCATCCCTCATGGTGTTGTCCATGTCTGCCAGCACCCCTGCAATGGTGACCAGGGTGGTGCGGATGTCCCTCAGGTCCTCCCTGATCCCCAGGAACTGTCCATCCTGTAGCATCTGGGTCTCCTGCAACTTGGCCAGTATCTGGCCCATCATCTCCTGGGAATGGTGGTATGCTCCAAGGATGTTGGTGAGTGCCTTGTGGAGAGTCGGTTCACTTGGTCTGTCCTACCCCTGTCGCACAGCAGTCCTCCCAGCTTCCCTGTTGTCCTTTACCTCTGTCCCCTGAACCCTGTGCCTACTGCCACTGACCCCAGGTCCCTGATCATCCTGTGTTTGTGGGGTTGCCTGGAGTCCCTGTAGTGGTGGGCACACTGCTGATTGACATGTCCTGGGGACAGAAGTATGGGCCTGCTGGGTGGGTGCTGTGGTGGTGTTTCCTGAGGGGGGAGCATCTGAGGTGGTTTGGGACTGTGGTTGGGTCACCAACTGTCCAGAGGTCCCTGATGGGCCAGGTTGCTCATCCTGATCCAGGCATGCAAAGCTACTGTCATCGCTGTGGGCCTCTTCTGGGGGGTGACTGGATGTTGCTTGCACCTCCTTTCCGATGACCTTGTGGGGGTGTAAATGCAGTGTTATTGTTTCTGCGTGTGACATCTTGTGCATGGGTATGTTTCCTTCTATGGTTGTTATTACCAAGGCAGCTTTGGCTTTTGTGAGTTGTGATTTGTTTGGTTAAGTGATTGTCACTAGTGTGCATGCTGTGGTGATGGGGGTCCATGCAGGTCTGTGATGGGGGTCCATGCACTGATGTTGCATGGAGGGATTGGTATTGGGATGGGTGGGTTGTGATGGTGGGGTATATGTGAGGTGGTGGAGTGTTGGGGTGAGGGTAGGGGTTGGAGTTTGTGATGGCATACAGGTGGGGGGAGTAGTAAAGATTTGACTTACCAGAGTCCAGCCCTCCTGCTACTCCTGCCAGGCCCTCAGGATGCATGTTCGCCAAGACTTGCTCCTCCCATGTTGTTAGTTGTGGGGGAGGAGGTGGGATCCACCGCCAGTCCTCTGTACAGCTATCCGGTGTCTTGCAATCACGGAACGCACCGTCCCTCGTAGGTCGTTCCACCTCTTCCTGATGCCATCCCTTGTTCTGGGGTGCTGTCCCATGGCGTTGACCCTGTCCATGACTCTCTGCCATTGCTCCATCTTCCTAGCAATGGACATCTGCTGCACCTGTGATCCGAATAGCTGGGGCTCTACCCGGATTATTTCCTCCCCCATGACCCTTAGCTCCTCCACTGAGAACATGGGGTGTCTTTGTGGTGCCATGGGTGTAGTGTGTGTGTGAGGGTGTGTGGGGTGATGTGTTAGAGTGTGTGCTGTGAGGTGCGTGGATGGTGTATGGGTGATGGTGTTCTGTGGCTCTGATTTAGTGGGTGCTCCTGGCGTGTCTCTCAGTTGTCAATTGTTTTTAGTCGTAAAGGGTTGTGGGTATTGTGGGTGGGTGTTTTATAGTGTTGTGGGTGTTGTGTGTGTATGTGTGTCAGGTGTGTGTAGTTTTAATTGTCCAATGTGGTGTTGTTTTGTATGTGTGTGTGTATTTTGAGCGCAGCGGTATGTACCGCTAATGGTTTACCGCAGTTGACTGTCTGCCGCGGTGATTCGTGGGTCATTAATGCTGTGGGCGTATTTCTGTTGGCATAATGGTGTGGGTTTTGCTACTGCCATTTTTTCACTGACCTTTGGGTTGGCGGACTTGTGTGTGTGTCTGTATAGTGGCGGATTTCTATGTGTGGGTCATAATACGCATAGCGGTATACCGCTGCAGTCGCAGTATGTTGGCGGCAGTCAGCATGGCGGTAAGCGGCACTTACCGCCAATGTCATAATGAAGGCCTAAGTATTTTCTTTCATATGTTTGAGTACTGTGTGACTACAGTGGTATTGCATGAGCTTTGCATGTCTCCTAGATAAGCTTTGGCTGCTCAGCTACAGCTACCCTAGAGCGCCTGGCTTCTAGACACTGCCTATATTTCACTAACATGGGATAACCGGACCTGGTGTAAGGTGTAAGTACTTAGGTTTCCATTACAAACCAGGCCAGCCTCCTTCAATTAACATAAACGGACATGTGAATGGTGATTGCTTAACATCTAGCCAACTCTGAAATCTCAACTGTGTAGCTGCTCATGCATAGCACAGTGTCTAAATCTGAAGGAGCTATATGGTACAGACCTCTCCCACACCGATGGATAGGGCATTCCCAGACTGCCCTGAAGTACATATATTACAATCACCATACTTAGTCTTCATGTAAGAGGACTTAATGAGCCAGTGAAGAGGTTGGCCCTACTTTCTCTCCTTAAGGAGTGTGACATATGCCTGTTACAAGAAATACACCTAGCTGGGGCAGACTGGAGGAGACTGAGATATGGACAGTTTGACAGGCAGTATCATTCTGTGGGCCCTGGGCAGAGGGTAGGGGTAGTGATACTGTTGGCCACGCACTTCCCAGGTAAGGTACTGGGAATACAGGCTGAAATAAAAGGGAGACTACTAGCAATACAGGTGGACACGCATGAGTTTAGATTCATGTTAGCATGCCCTTATGGCCTTAATGATCACCAAGAACAATTTCTTAGAGAAGCAATCGATCAGGTACTCTCCACACTTGATACTGATGTTCTTGTACGAGGAACATCAACATCGTCCCAGACACCCATCTAGACAGATCAGCTCAGCGCCACAGCCAGACTGTTGCCTTCTCCACAGACTTTTGGGAGTGGGTGGAGGAGCGGGGTTGATAGATGTGTGGCAGGTGAAGAACTACGCAGTTTGAGGATATACTTATATTTCAACTGCCCATCAGACCTATGCCCGCTTAGACCTTTACCTCGCCTCACCGCATGTCTTTAGCATGGTGGCCAGGTGAAGATCAAGGTAGCGGCCCTATCAGATCATGACCCGGTCACGCGGCACCTCCGGACACCCAGCCCCCGCTCAGCTCTAAAACCTTGGTGCCTGAAAGTTAAACTCCTTGAGTATGAGGATATAACAGTAGAAATTAAGACTATGATTGATGCATACCTTGCTGTTAACCACACCTTGGAAACCCTGGTGGCGCTCCTGTGGGACACGCTAAAAGCAGTCATTAGTGGCCAGTTTATTGCCATTGCGGCACACTTTAATAAAAGTAGGCATGACAAACACGAGCAATTGGAAGACAGAGTCAGAGAATTAGAGAGGAACCAAAGGAATATTGGCTTTATGGTGACGCTCCAAGACATTACTGTGATCCGCAAACAACGAAAGGCCCTAGATACGGACAGGGCAGAGTATGCTCTCCTGTGCACAAAGCAAAAGTAGTATGTTGGGGGAAATAAGGCAGGGCACTTATTGGCATATTGCCTCCACGCCCAAACAGTGCAGTGGAGGGTAAGTGATATTAGATTGCAGGAGAGTGGTGTTGGATGAGGAGGATCAGATTCTTAAGGAATTTGAGTCATTTTATACCTTCCTCTATGCAGTGGTGGTGTTGGACCCTGCTGAGATTGAGAAATACTTGAGATCAGTCTCATTGACCTGCCTCCCCCAGGGCGCCCGGGATACATTAGACAAAGCTATCACCCATACTGAGGTGATTATGGCCATCCAACGCCTCCGGACGGGGAATGCCCCAGGGACTGATGGTCTTGGAGCAGAATTTTATAAGTTCTTCTGGGTCCTTCTAGCACCTATTCTGGCTCAACTATACAATGATTTTGTGGCATTGGGCAATTTCACTCCTACAATGCAATTAGGCATGATTATAGTGATTCCTAAGCCAGAGAGAGACCCCCTGCTGTGCTTATCCTATCGGCTCTGTGTCTAAGCCAGTTCCCATCTTTAGAGGCACGCGACAGGGTTGCCCCCTATCACCGCTGCTCATTGCTTTGTATATGGAGCCATTTGCCAAACGGGTGCACCAACATTTGCACATACATGGTATTCCACTGGGCAGTTGGTCTCATAAATTAGCACTTTACGAGGACGACATGCTGCTCTATGTGTCTCATCCTCAACAAGTCCTCTATCGTAAATCTCACAGTGCCGTAAATGGACGTGGCGCAGATACAGAAAAGTACTGCCCTTCACGTGGGCTGTGCAGGGGGTGAAGTACTTAGGCCTATGGATTGCAACTACTCTGTGTTGCTAACTAGCGCACATATGGATCTGACTGGATGGAAAGTGTATGGCCTCTCCTGCCTGGGCCGTGTGGTAGCAATCAAAATGACGCTATTGCCCAAAGCACACTTTATTATGCAGCACCCTTGTGGACTCTTCTATAAACGCCAGAACCTAATCTGGGAGTTAATCAGGGCCGGGAAAAAGGAGAGAATGGCGAAGACACAGGTCTATTTGCCAGTGTCTGAGGGTGGGTTCGGGAGTACCTCACTTATTGAGCTACTATCAGGCAGCGCAACTGCACTATTTAGAGTTATGGTCATGTGTGCACATGGAGAAGTGCTGGTGCTTCATTGACCAGGCAATGGCAGGGCAAAATATATAGAAAACCACTTGGCTTTCAAAGGCATCCGGACCTCTGCGGGTCTACATATCCCCATCTTGCGCACCACAATGGAGGTGTGAGACAAGGTGTATGTGAAACGTTGCTTATCCACTCCTATAGTTCCACAAACGCCACTCATTGGCAACCAGATTTTCTGTTGGGACTCTCTGGATCCTCATTCCAGATCTGGCAGGATTCCAATTGTAAGAAAGTTGGAGATTTCTTTGACATTGATGGTGTCATGGACTTCCCGCAGCTCCCGGAGGATTATGGTATACCAGCAGCAGCTTACTGGCAATATCTGGCAGTGCGCCAGTGGGTGACTTCACCTGCGATCCACCTGCATGCAAGTAGACCCCTTACCCCCATCGAGAGCTGGTTGCTTACCCGCACAATGAATAAAAATCTTACTTTGGACCTCTATGCCTTTTTGGTGATGCCTCCCTCTTGGTAAAGACCTTGGCGAGACACAGGTGAGAAAGGGAGTGTGGCCTCCCCTTCTCGGATAAAGAATGGCAAGATGTCCTGCCCCGAGCAAGGGTTTCAGCCTATAATATAAATACCAAGGAACTTTTTCCAAAACATAGCTCATTGTGGGTAATACACACCAGAGCGGATTGCCAGATGGAGATCGGGTAGCACTGCTCACTCCTCATGCCAATACGGCCAACGGGGTACGGTAACACATATTCTGTGGCACTGCCCTAAGATTGCTTCCTTCTGGGACACAGTTCTACACACTATAGATGACATCTATGAGACTACCATTCTGAGGTTCCTAAACTACGTCCTGTTAGGGCTTCCGACCCCCCCGACCCATCCTCTCAAATCCCCAAAAGGGAGGGCGATCACACCTGCGATAGGGACCGCTAAACATTTCTCAGTGGTATTCGAGTGACATCCGCACCCACATGGACTGGCTTCATAAATTATAGGATATTCTTGGCATGGAAAAGATCACAGCGAGAGCTGCAGGAGCAATGCCGATGTTTGCTAAGACCTGGGCCCCCTGCATCAACTACCTCTCTGATAAGTTTAGAGACCCAACCTCCCCACATTATCTACGCATACTACACTGGCCCGCTCCCGACACCACCTCAACAAAACGGCACTCACCATTCTAGAGTTTCACAGCCAGTCCCTATTCACCCCTGTTAAAGGACCTTTTAGTATGACCCAGAATAGACATAGGTGTCTTATGTTGTTTTCCTTTGCCTTTTCCCTGTTTACTTCCTTCCCTTTCTATTATTGATGGCCACCAATTGATGATGGTATGTGAAGTTACTGTATTTGTCTTAGGCTCTAAACTCAATAAAAATATCTTAATTCTAAATATGTAGGAGCTATGAACCCCCCCCCCCCACTCCCCGCCAGGGCTTTGTGCAACCTGGTCTGTGATCAGATAATTTGCAATATACACAACCATGAACTTGTCAGAAGTATACTACTGCATAAAAATGGATTTCAGTACCCTTACAAATCTGCATAAGTACTATGGAAATAAATGTGGAAATGTATTCATAGCAGCATTTACCCTATAAAATTATGGAAACCCCTACATAATGGATATGGTGAAATTCCAGCTGTTACATCCACAGTACCTTGGTAGCTACTCAACGCTAGCAGATATAAACTACACAAAACCTGAACATGTGTAGGTATTGCTGCACTGTGTTGGGAGGTCTGCTTAATAAAATCACAATAACATGTTTGGTAAACCTGTATCTGGCATAAACCTCCTTATCATTTTGTTAAACGAAGTCACTCTCTGTCTGAATATTCTTTCTGACCCCCCTCTGTAAAGCTCCCAAAATCAGAATCCTCCCTACTACAACATAGAGAACAGCCACTGTGAAAGATTGCAAGGCATTTTTGCACTTATTTATACTTTGCATCTGGCTACCACCTCTTTTATATCCATAGTATTTTGATTGTGTAAACACCATTGTTTTACCAAAATGTGTTAATTGTGTTCTGAACATTGAAAAAGCCTACATAAAATCGCATTTAGCATTTCAGTATTACCAATGGCAAAAATAAGTTCTATTAATTTATTCAGTGCTGTGTGCAATTTTTAGAAACATGTATTTGGAAAGATTTTGTACATTACAAGAAGCCCAGTTTATGACTGGTTACCAACTCGAACAATGTTCACACATTAGGCCATATGAAACCGGTCTCACTGTTATATGTATATTTTATTTTGAATAACCTGTAACCCCCGTTTATGTAAGTTTACCACAAAAGTTCATGTAACTTTGGTACTGGCTATATCTGAATGATTACATTGTTTAAGTGAAGTAAAATATTTTAAAAATAATCATCAGTTGTAAATAGGAAATAACATATTAGGCCTTTTCAATGTAGCATAAAGGTCAACACACACAAATAAATTAAAATACAAGCCAGATTATACCTGGCAGAATTTTATTACTACTCCCTTTGGCACAATACCCAGTTTTGAGGCAAACTGAAAGTCAATACCGCACCCTCAATTTTTAACAAGCATGGGAGCAGGGTAAAATATCAAACTGTATTGAGAAAAACAATAAAATATGCAATCCTTCTCCACAAAGTATAGAAATAGAAACAGAATAGAAATGGTAAAACATAACTCACTGACAATACAAGAGTGAAAGGGGAGATTGTAAAAACTTCCTTATCTATTTCAACTAGAACGTGCAAAGGAAATATGCAAATAACTCTTGTGCAGTGAATTATTCTTCTTGGTTTTAAAATAATAAGTAGTCACTATTTGTCTATTAGAGTTATTCACTCTCCCAAGCTCACAGTATACATTAACATCCTGAGCTCTTGGTGCTGAAGGCAAATCCAATTGTTGATTCTTAGTTGAATGTGCACACTCAATTTCAGGTTATAAATTCTACATTTTGATGGCGATTATGATAACAATACATGTAAATATGCATGGCACTCAAGAGAAATGTTTTTGACTACTGAACTGAACTGTTTCTCAATTACACTAGTCCTACTTTAATAAAAAATAAGTGTTTTCCCCCTCACTATCAATTCTAGTATCTATCGCATCATTTCTACATTCACTGTTAAAACATGGAAAAAGTGCTAAAGATGTAAATCGAGAAATCTAGAAATCGCAATTACTTTGAGACACAAATAATGCATCTATTTTATTCTAAAAACTTGCCTCAGATTTCTGAACTAAATAAAGAAAAAAATCTAACTGCCGAAACATTGCCAACTACGATTGAGTTTAGCGTCATGAGACCAAAGTGCACAATAATTATCACTGTAGGGCCCATATTTATGGATAAATGATGGAGCGCAACGCTGTGCCAAAATTGGCAGCACCGTGCTCCGTAATTTTCACAACGCAGGGATGCGCCGTATTTAAGTGAATACAGCGCACTCCTGTGTTGTCCCCTGTTCTGGCGCTAAATTTAGCTGCCGGCGCAGGAATCCTTTCACCTCCATGCAAGGATGTCTGCGTTGAGGGGTCTGATTGTTTATGTGCGGTAAGGTGTCTCTTCCCGCACATAAACAATCACTAATAGAGCTTTGGCACTTCTGTGTGTTCTGCAGAATGCAGCACACACAGAAGTGCCAAAGCTTCATTTTTGAATGATTGTTTATGCGCAGGAAGGGACACCTTCCCGCACATAAAAAATCAGACCCCTCAATTTCTGGCATTTTGCTCTTTCTATGCATGCTGGAGCGTCACTTAAAGTGACACTCCAGTGGCGGTAGGGGCTCATAAATATGACCCTAGGTGTTATGCATATCAGTGGGGAAAAGAGGGTGTTCTGTTGTTTTTCTCTATGCATGAGCAGTCATCGGCCGAAGCTTTATGTGCCAAGTATGTTTTTCTGTATAAAAAGCACGTTAGATAAAAGCTTGATGTATTGTTCATTGACTAACCTTTACCCGTTCAATGTATGCGTCTGTGGCATACGTACAGTTTCCGTTTCCACCACACATTTTTTGAACTAACTAAGTTTACCATAGGTGAAAATTAAACGGTCAGCATGAAGAAAACGAATATCACAGTGACATGTCTAGCCTAATAAATACGGTTTATGTGAGATTGCTCTTGCATAAAACTAGTAAACAGAGTTTAAGGGAAGTTCTCCAATTTCATGCTGTCTTTTTAAAATAGGTTTTTAATTACAATTGTAATAGTGTAAATAAAATATTAAAACTAATTATTTAGAAATGTGTTTGTTTTAAATAATGCAGGATTTCAGCAAAATAGCCCACCCTCTCTTCAGAACCCGACCTAGCCATAGCCACCCCCAAGGGATACAAACTCCAATGCAAAGACCGCCTAAACAAGCCAGACGGAGGCATCACCATCCTACACAGAGACACCATCAAACTCACCACCAACTCCCAAGACACTATTGACAACACTGAACACATGCACTTCCTCGTCCACATCAACAACTCCACCCTCAGAGGTACACTAGTCTACAGACCACCCGGACCACGCCCCGCCTTCTGCGACACCATCACAGACAGTATCGGCCTGTACGCCCTCACCTCCACAGACTACATCATCCTCGGTGATTTGAACTCTCACTTAGAAAACCCACAAGACCACAACACTACCTCCCTCATAGACAACCTCAACAACCTCGGACTCAAACAACTGGTCACCGCACCCACCCACTCAGCAGGACACATGCTGGACGCAATCTTCACCTCAAGCCAACACATAGCCTACAACCACACCACCAAACTCCCCTGGACAGACCACTACTGCATCTACTTCTCCTTCACCAAACCCCCCACACACTACCATCAACACACCACACCCTACCGCATGTGGGACAAGACCCCCACAGAACGTCTAAACTCCCAACTGGCCCATAACCCCCACCCACACCAACGACCCCAAGGCAGGAGCACACAACCTCTCCTGCGCAGACACACTAGCACCCCTCAGAAGATGCATCACTACCTGCAACATCAAGAATGCCCCATGGTTCACCCCTGAACTCCAAGCGCAAATGCCGCCAAGCTGAGAAAATATGGAGAACAGAACCCTCCTCAACCAACTTCTCCACACTCAAAACCAACATTCGCACCCATCACCAACTCATACGCACCGCTAAAAGAGTTCACTACAAGACACGCCTTGACAACAACTCCCAAAACAGCAAAGAACTCTTCACCATCATCAACAAACTTGCCAAACCCAAAGCCAGCAACACAGACCCCACACACACACAGCCCCTATGTGACGCCCTTTCCAACCACTTCCTCCACAAAATCCTGGACATCCACAACAGCTTCACATCACCCACACCCACCACACATACCCCTCTCCCACCCAACTCAACCCCCCCTCAAGAGTCCACCACACTATCCACATGGACCCCTACCACCCACGAAGAAACCTGAAAAACCATGAACTCCATCCACTCCGGTTCCCCCTCCGACCCCTGTCCACACTGCATCTACAACAAAGCTAGCCCTACCATCGCCCCCATACTCTACAACATAATCAACTCCTCTTTTGACTCAGCCACCTACCCAGACCCCTGGAAGCACGTAGAAATTACAGCTCTCCTAAAATAACCACAAGCCGACCCCAGAGAGCCTCTCCAACTACCGCCCCATCTCCCTCCTCCCGTTCCCCACCAAGGTTGCAGAGAAATTAGTCAACACTCGCCTATCCCACTTCCTCGAAGCAACCAACACCCTCGATCCCTCACAATCTGGGTTCCGCAAGAACCACAGCACAGAAACCGCCCTCATTGCATGCACTGACGACATCAGGACCAAAGTCGACAAAGGCGAGACCGTCGCACTCATCCTCCTACACCTCTCTGCAGCTTTTGACACCGTCTGCCACCACACACTCCGCACACGCCTCCACAACATAGGAATCCGCCACAAAGCCGTAGACTGGCTCTCCTCTTTCCTCACTGACCGAACCCAGAGAGTCCGCCTCCCGCCCTTCCACTCCAACACTACCAAGATCACCTGCGGAGTCCCCCAAGGGTCCTCTCTCAGCCCCACACTCTTCAACATCTACATGACCCCCCTAGCCAACATTTTCCGAGCACACGGAATCACCATCCTCCCATATGCAGATGACACCCAACTCATCCTCTCCCTCACACGCAACCCCACCACCGCCAAAACCAACCTGCACGCCGCTCTCCTAGACACTGCCAACTGGATGACCACTAACCATCTCAAGCTCAACTCAAAGAAAACCGAAGTCATCATCTTCGGCCCCAATAAAACCACATGGGACGCCTCCTGGTGGCCCACTGCCTTAGGCCCCGCACCCACCCCCGCAACCCACGCACGCAACCTCGGCATCATCCTCAACCCCGCCCTCTCCATGACACAGCAAATCAATGCTCTAACCTCCTCCTGCTTCCACACACTCCGCACCCTAAAAAAATCCTTCAAATGGATCCCCCCAGAGACCAGAAAGACAGTCACCCACGCACTCATCAGCAGCAGATTGGACTACGGCAACGCCCTCTACGTTGGCACCACACTCAAACTGAAATGCAAACTCCAAAGAATCCAGAACACAGCCGCGCGCCTTATCCTCGGCCTCCCCGACACGAACGAATCTCACCACACCTCAAATCCCTACACTGGCTCCCCATAGACAAGAGAATCACATTCAAGATCCTCATCCACGCACATAAATCTCTCCAAAACACCGGCCCAACCTACCTCAATGAAAGAGTAAACTTCCACACTCCCACACGCAACCTCCGATCACCCGACCTCGCCCTAGCCACAGTCCCCCGCATCCTGCACACCACCACAGGAGGCAGGTCTTTCTCCTACCTCGCCCCCAAAACCTGGAACTCCCTCCCCACTGACCTTCGCAAAACCAAAGACCTACTAGTCTTCAGAAGGAACCTCAAGAATTGGCTGTTCGACCAGTGACCTTCCCCGGCCAGGCCCCCCTCCTCCCCCCCCCGTCCCTTGAGACCCTCACGGGTGAGTAGCGCGCTCTACAAATTTCTTTGAAGATAATATTATTTCAATTATTGTTAATTTGAAAAGGATGGTTGAACGATTTCCATGAATACTGCACCTAACAGACCAAAGGGTCTCTCACTCATGAGCACTACTCCTGACTGAGGAAAAGTGCATTATATTTATCTTATGGGGTTCTGCTCTGCCGACTTTGAATAGAATCCAGTGAATCACATGTCCTGCTGTCCTGGGCACCTTCTTGATATTCCTCTGTAGAAATGCAAATAAAAGACGTTCTTAGAGGCATCACCAATCAGATTGCCCACCTTGACCAAGATTCCAGGAAGGCTATTGTGTATTTCAAAGTATGAGCAGCGAAGGCCACTGAAATTTGTGATCTCAGTCACAGAGTCTATAAACTCATCAGGAGTTCAGATCTTCCTGCTCGAGATCCATGACTGGAGGCAGCTGCTGTGTGCACTGTTGAACCCTTTATTTTCTTTCTGTTTCCTCCTCGTCGATGCCTGGTGGTTGAAGCGCTGTAGTAACACTCCTCCAACCATCCCATGCCTAAAGTCATTGCAAACCACTGACTTTGTGTTTTAGATTTCCAAGCTGCCTGGCTGCTGAGTTTTTCACACAGCTGTTTAACCTTTCTCCATGTCCACTATCAAATTCCTTTGACTTTGCTGGTTCTCTTCATCTATTTTCACTATTCATCATAGTGGAGCCAAAACCAAAGATGGGGTCAAGTTATTCATTTGTCTTTTTTTGCTCTTCTTAGTACAACTAAAAGAGGTGAAGAACTCAAGGTCTTGAAGGTTCCATGCACTTCGTCTATGTACACTATCCTTTACATGATAACGAAAACAGAAGAACATCTCAAGTTCATGCCTGTGCTCGACTGCTTGCCTAAACAAGAACAGAAAAAAAGACTGAAAGTCTTTTGTAAATGCACATACTAAGGATATAACTCTAAGGAAGTATGAAGGCCAATTCTGATGAAGGCTTATTGTGGTTCTAACCAGGATTTGGAGCCAAGTCTAAGCCTTTTTGAAGGTGGCCCAATATAATCTCCACTCACTCTTAAAACACCTATCTATATCAGGAATAAACTAATTTAAATCTCCATTCCCGCAAATGTTTCTGAATATGTTAAAAAAGACTTTAAACACAAGATCATGAGAGAATTTCTACAGATTGCTGAGCACTGTCACCACGCCTCGAAATGGAACCCTCACAACTGAACTATGACTTTTCACCTTCAACACTAATGCTCCAGAAAACAGCATGCATATTTCCTTGGTTAACAATAGCCCTTTCAACACTAACTCTTAGGTAAACGCTCCACAAAACAGCATATATATTTCCTTGGTTAACAATAGCCCTTTCAGTCAGAAGCTAAAGGTCTCGCCCTTATCTCACTTCAATAGCAGCCTTTCAATCTCCATTTTAGCAAAAGAAAATTGTCCAAGTTTGATGACCTCTATATGTCCCTCAATATGAAATATCCCCATATTCTGCTACTTCCCTGTCTCTTGAAACTGTGCTCCTTCACCAAATTCCCCCAATGCCCCCAATGCCCAAACTTACCTATTTACCCCCTATCCTAGAAATGTCATAGCTGACTTTCAAACCTGTCAGCATCCACCTCCCAAATTGTTCATCCCTGCACCTCTTAAAACTGGTCTGTCATCTAACCCCTCTACCAAGATCTCATACAACCCACTTGTAGCTGACTCTACTGCCCTGTTTTTCTAGAACATGTGTTCTTATTACTCTCACTCTTATCATTCCAGTTGTAAAAGCCTCATCCCTCTGTTTCCTATCCAGCGAAAAACTCTCAACAGATTTTCACCTCATAGTCATTGTCTCTTCTTTCGAAGTTCACCCTCAGCCCCTGCTTCCAATTTTTCCACCTTGCCATTCCCGTATTCCTCCAGCCCTGAAATATGGTGCAAGTCCTCTCTGCCTAAGACATTCCTGTGTTCCGCTACAGACTTCTCTGGTCTAAGTAAGTGTGTAGTCTGACTTCTTATCACAGGTAGTTCCTCAACTGATGCTTGCATCCTGAACCTCATATTAATTATCATGCCTTCAAAACAGTCCATGGGGAGCTAGAAAACGTAGGAGGAACTGTGAGCTCAGACCCAATACAGCAAACTCTTGCCTCAAAAGTTATCATCACAAACTCATTCACGACTTCAATGCTTTGCCAGGCCTGTCAAAAACCCAGCTCCAATCAGCTACACTATTCCCACCATCCTTAACCAAAGATCTTTTCGTTTCAGCCCACAATCCAAGATGATGAAACTCTCTAATCACATCTGGGTGCTATTTTTACCAAACTCTTTACACATTTGTATCTCTTGTTCGACTGATGGGATTTTTGTTGTTTTGGTGTAATTTTATTTAATAAAATTAACTCTTATTTTTCTATGTTGGTTGGGGATTTTACTTGTGCTTTCACTTTAATCCTGCTTCAGTGCTGCATAAATGCTTTACACATTGCCTTTAAGTTAAGCATAACTGCTTTTGTGCCAAGCTACTAGAGGATACAGGTTTAGCTAGTGTCTTTTGTGATTCACCCTGACAAGGACTTTGATTATTACTGAAGCTGTGATCTGAGTCCTCAATTAATAATCCAGTTTCTTACATGTACATTATCTATTTTATGAAAGAAAAGACGTTAGGCAAGGCACTCCAACAAGGACTTCGTATCAGTTATTTATTACACGACTGTGAGCAAACGAACAACGCGTTTCAACCGACACAGTCTTTTTAAAAAAAGACCGTGTTGGTTGAAACGCGTTGTTCGTTTGCTCACAGTCGTGTAACAAATAACTGATACGAAGTCCTGGTTGGAGTGCCTTGCCTAATGTCTTTTCTTTCTTAAAATATTTACTTGAGGGTACGGCTTTCCATCGGCATGAGTACCGGTAATTGGAGAGCGGCACCAAGCAACTGAGCTGCTTTGTTGCTATCTATTTTATATTAGCATTTTGGTTGATTGTATAGTAGATCGTATTCTATGGAGTATACTGTATTCTGTAGAGTATAGGTAGTCCTGGGGTGTCAATTATGTGTACATGTTTATTTTATTTTGCGAGCATGTCGTGCATGTGTTGTATTTGTTTGTATAGTTTGGGGTTCAGTGTTTGTGAAAGGGATTGATGGATTAGTAGTTCCTGATAGCTGTGTGCTTTTTGTATAATTTCAATTCATAGGTATAATGATGGATGGTGTCCAGTTATTGCTGCTTGGCATGAGTTGTGCCAGATTTCTGCTGCTTTGTTTGCTTTGCTTTCGCCTGTTTTATGTATGCTTCCATTCAAAGTGGAAGTTGCCTTGGCATTTGTGTCCTGAACAATGCAGACAGCCAACCCAAGTGTCATCAAAATAATCTAAAAGTGGAATTAACATTTCTTTATTATCTTTTTAGAACGTATAGTCTATCAAAAAAGTGTACCATCTGGTCACTTCTTTAGGAAGTAGGAAGTAGGAAGGTCAGAGCAAATATGTTTTTTAACTTGAAATTTGAGTGTGATGAGGTGGAGTCTGACAGGCTCAACACAGAGCTCCGAGTCTCGAGGGAAGAAAGATTACTCAACCAGCTGTCAAAACACAACCATGAAGTCAGAATGAAAGGCAGCATGAATGTGATCATGTAGCTGTAACTTTCATATCCTGCTGTTTGGTCACAAATCACTTGGAAACTGTTCCTTCAACTGAGAATGTCTATGAAAAACAACTCTTTCTGTTAGGAAACACTGCCATCTGAAGAACATATCAGTGACATTCCTTAGTTTTAAACATTTAAATCGAGAAGCTGCTAAATCGCAATCTAAATTACTTAATTCTTTGTTGAACTACTCAACCAGTACAGAGAAAACATATGAGACCACTCACCTATGAGGTATTTTTCTTCACTTGACAGCTCTGACTCTTGCTTGATCACGTGAGCACAGGAATTCCTTTCAGCAGAGTGGGTGGAGTAAAGCACTTATGCAAATGGGAGATGTAAACTATTTCTTCAGCTGAGAGAGTCTGTGAAAGAACAAATCATACTGTCAAGAAACACGGCGGCTGCTGAGTAGATAAATGGCATTCCCTTTATTTAGGTCCGGAGGCTGATGTGGGAGTTTTTGCATTGCTGTTGTACTTCTCAAATGGTTCAGGGGAAACATACAAGAACTGTCAACTCTGAATATTTATTTTCATCTGACAGCTCAGACTCTGCTGTGCGTTTATTTGAATGCAAATCTTTCTATCGGCAGTGGGAATGGAACACATTTAGACAGGCATTGTGGGAGGCTTGCCTGGTTTGTAGTGGGTATCTTCGGTACCTTATACCAGGTCTGGTTATCCCTTATTAGTGAAGTAGTAGTGTTCTAGCAGCTTAGGCTTATAGAGGTAGCTATAGCAGAGCAGCTTAGGCTGAACTAGGAGACATGCAAAGCTCCTGCAATACCACTTAAGTTACACAGTACTTATACACAAGTAAAGACAATACTCAGTGTTTTCAAAAATAAAGGTATTTATTTGGGTGACAAAGTACCAAAAATATCTTAGAGACAATGCTCCATCTGGAGGTAAGTATTATACACAATATATACACTAGACACCAAAATTAGACAAGTAAATAGTCATAGAACAATGCAAACAGTAGGAAATCCTATAGAATGCAATGGGAGAAAATAGGTCTAGGGGCAACACAAACCATATACTAAGAAAGTGGGATGCGAATCACAAATTCCCCCCTAGACAAGTGTAGTGTGTGCAGAGCGCTGGGAGAATAAGAAGATAGTAAAGGTAAGTAAATTACCCCAACCCTTAACCCAGAAAAGCAGGAGTAAAGTACTGCAAGTTTCTTTAGGACACACAATACCTCGTTTTTGGGATATTGCAGCAGCCAACCAAGTCTGCAAAGAACAACCTCTGGATTATTGGACCTGAAGACCTGCAAAGGAAGGGGACCAAGACCAGAAGTCGAAAGAAGATCAGGGAAGGACAGGAGCCCATGGCAACCCAGCAGATGGTGCAAAAGAAGAGTCCCCGGTCAGTCAAAGACTGCAGAATTGCACCCTAGGAAGATGCAACCAGTTTCCGGAGTGATGCAAAAGATGTCCATGGTGTGAAGATTGTTGCAGACAAGATTTCGTGTTGGAAGTCACCAACAAGCCTTGGCTACGCCAAAAGTGCGTTTTGAATCAAAATGGCACTGGTTGGACCCAGAAGGGACCGGGGGGCCTCAACTCTGTGTGAGGAGGAAGAGAGTGCTCTCAGCACTTTAGAGAGCCCTCAGGATACCAGCCAGCACACCCAGGAGTCACAGGATCCAGGTCCAAAGGAGGTGCAAAATGCAGTTGATGCAGCATAACAAAAGAAGGTCCCACGCCGCTGGAGAACAACTCAGCAAGTTGTGCATCACAGGATGGAGTGCTGGGGACCTGGGCCTGGCTGTACACAAAGGAATTTTGCAAAGAGTGCACAGAGGCCTCAGGAGGCGAAGAAGACACAGTACACAGGGGTACCATCGTTCTCTGGGAAGGCAAGGTCTTACCTCCTCCAAATTGCGTCAGCAGGACCTCAGAACAGTCTATGTCAAAGAAGTCCACCGTCTGTGATCTAAGGAGCATGCTTGTCACTGTGAGAAGAGTCCCAGGGTACCAGTCGTCGTCTTGGAAGGTGCCGCTTGGAGCAGGGGAGTGACTCCGTCACTCCACGGGAAATTTCTACGGTCCTTCTGGTGCAGGATGAAGACAGGGAGTCCCCAGAGTGTGCACACTGTGGAAACTGTTGCAGTTGCTGACTTGGAGCTGAGGTTGCTGAAGAAAAGTGTCTCTTGTAGACACTTTGTTGCAGTTACAGCATTTCTTGGGGCAGGCTGCGGTTGATCCAAAGTCAGTAGAGTCTGAAGTTGTTGCAGAGGATTCCTGATGGAACTTTCAAGCAGAATCTGAAGAGAACCCACAGGAGAGACCCTAAATAGCCCTATGACGGGATTGGCTACCTTATCAGGTATGGACCTATCAGGAGGTGTCTCTGACGTCACCTGCTGGCACTGGCCACTCAGAGCCCTCCAGAGTTTCCCCAAACCTTGCAAAGCAAGATGGCTGAAGTCTAGGACACACTGGAGGAGCTCTGGGCACCACCCCTGGGGTGGTGATGGACAGGGGAGTGGTCACTCCCCTTTCCTTTGTCCAGTTTCACACCAGAGCAGGGGAGAAGGGGTCACTGACCTGGTGTAGACTGGTTTATGCAAGGAGGGCACCATCTGTGCCCTTCAAAGCATTTCCAGAGGCTGGGGAGGCTACCTCTCCCCAGACTGTAACATCTATTTCCATAGGGAGAGGGTATAACACCCTGCTCTCAGAGGAAATGCTTTGTTCTGCCTTCCTGGGACTAGACTGCCCAGACCCTAGGAGGGCAGAACCCTGTCTGTGATGTGGCAGCAGCTGTAGCTGCAGTGCAAGCCTCAGAGAGCTGGTTTGGCAGTACTGGGGGTCCATGGTGGAACCCCCAGGATGCATGGAATTGGCGCTCCAATACCAGATTTGGAATGGGGGAAAATTACATGATCTTAGACATGTTACATGGCCATATTTGTGGTTACCATTGTGAAGCTACATATAGGTTTCGACCTATATGTAGTTAACGCATGTAATGGCGTCCCCACACTCACAAAGTCCGAGGAAATGGCCCTGAACTATGTGGGAGCACCTTTGCTAGTGCATGGGTGCCCTCACACTTAGTAACTTTGCACCTAACTTTCAGCAAGTGAAGCATAGAGATATAGCTGACTTATAAGTTACTTAAGTGCAGTGAATATGGCTGTGAAATAATGTGTGCATTATTTCACGCAGGCTGCAATGGCAGGCCCGTGCAAGGGTTTGTCTGAGCTCCCTATGGGTGGCAAAAGAAATGCTGCAGCCCATATGGATCTCCTGGAACCCCAATGCCCTGGGTGCCAAGGTACTATATACTAGGGACTTACAAGGGGGGTCCAGTCTGCCAATTGAAATTCGTAAATATAGTCACTGGCCTACAGTGACAAATTTAAAAACAGAGAGAGTATAAGCACTGAGGTTCTGATTAGCAGAGCCTCAGTGACACAGTTAGGCACTACACATGCATACACATTAGGCCACAAACTATGAGCACTGGGGTCCTGGCTAACAGGATCCCAGTGAGACATGCAAAACACACTGACATATAGGTTTTTATCTATGAGCAATGGGGTCCTGGCTAGCAGGATGTCAGTGACACAGTAAAAACACACTGACACACACTCACAAACAGGCCAAATGTGGGGGTAACCATGCCAGAAAGAGGCTACTTTCCCACAGGCATGCAACAGCTGTGTGACAAATCTGATATACTGTTTTACAGTGACGCCTGTTTGAGAACATGCAGCCATATTTTTTTGGTTCACAGATGTCTGTCTTCATTCAAATCTGTATTTGCACTTTGTAGGAAAGTACTCTATTTTTGGCATGTTACCCCCAATTTCTGCCTGATGTCAGTGTGTTTTGACTGTGTCACTTTGATCCTGCTAGTCAGGACACCAGTGCTTATGGTTTTTGACCTGCTTGTCAGTATGTTTCACTGTTTTTTAAAGTATTCTTGACTCTGTCACTAGAGTTCTGCTAACCAGGACCCCAGTGCTTATGCTCTCTCTGTTTCTAAGATGATCACTACATACTGGTAACTCAGTATTTCATTCCATATTGGCATACTGGTCCCCCTTAAATGTCCCTAGTACATGGTACCTAGGTACCCAGGGCATTGGGGTTCCAAGGGATCCCTATGGGCTGCAGCATTACTTTTGCTACCCATATGTAGCCTATGCAAAGGCTTCTAAAGGACTGACACTGAAGCCTGTGTGAAATGGTGCATGCACCATTTCACAGCCATTTACACTGCACTAGGGCACTTATAAGTCACCTATATGTCAGGCCTTCCAACCCTGAATGCTGGCTGCAAAGTATCTGTGTGTGAGGGCACCCCTGTACTAGCAGAGGTGCCCCCTATGTCATCCAAGACCATTTTCCCAGACTTCACGTGTGTGGGGACGCCATTTTAATGCATGCACTGGACATAGGTCAATACATATGTCCAGCTTCACAATGGTAACCCTGAATACGTCCATGTAAGGTGTCAAAAAAACTGGGAATTGTACCCCAATACTGATTCTAGTATTGCACAATCCCATGCACTCGTGGGGTTGTGGTAGTGGGAGCCTTGGTGTTTTTCTTTGGACAAGTGGAATCACTCGCCCAATGGCCTTTTACTTTACATAAATAACACCAAGGCTTTTTCTGATTGTGAGAAGAGGATTTGGACCAACCACCCCCTGAGGATCTTTGTGGGCCTGATGAAGACTCAGAATGTTTTTTATCTTTGTCCCCCCCCTTGTTAGAAGACTTACCATCCTTCTTCTTGTCGTCCTTGTCACCCCCTGTTTGAACCTTTCTGTTCACTCTTGATCTGACCCATTTGTCTGCCTTCTTTCCCAATTCTTGGGGAGAGGTCAGATCTGAGTCTACCAAGTACTGGTGCAACAAATTAGACACACAATTGTTCAAAATTTGCTCTCTCAGGATTAGATTATACAGGCTTTCATAGTCAGTCACCTTTCTGCCATGTAACCAACCCTCCACGGCCTTCACTGAACAGTCTACAAAGTCTCTCCTAGTATTGAGAGGACTCTTTTCTGGTGTCTCTGAACCTAATCCTGTATTGTTCAGTGGTTAAGCCAAATCAATCCAATAGTGCATTCTTCAAAACTTCGTAATTGTTCACTTTCTCTGACAGTAAGGAGCCTATCCCTACCCTTACCAGTGAAAGATAGCCACAAGATAGCAGCCCACTGCCTTTGAGGGACCAACTGTACCATACAGGCCATCTCAAGTGCAGCAAACCACTTGTAAATGTCATCCCCCTCCTTGTAAGGGGGGCTATCTTATGCACGTTTCTGGAATCTTGCTCTCTAACAGGATTACTATCAAAAACACTGCTGCTGCCACCATGGGGAACTAACCCTAACCTCTGCCTTTCCCTTTCCACATCCAGAGACCCTCTCTAAGGCCAGCTGCTGCTGTTTAAGCTTCAGCGGGGCCTCTTCCAACCTCAGCTTTCTGAGTTCCCTTTCCATTAAGTTATCCTCAGGGCGGGCGGCTTGGGAATTGTGAGACACAGAAGAAATATGTGAATTGGCACAGAGAGACCTGTCCCTAACTGGCTGGACTCTAGAAACCTGGCCTTTAGGAGTGAAAGGTGCCCTAATAGTGTGTGACCCCCTCCCTCTAGCAGTGTCACTAGGTGGCCTGTTAGCTGGCAGGTACTTGGAAGAACCCTCCCATCATCCTCAGGGGACTCCTCTGAGTCTGGCTGGGTACCCCCCTCCTCTTCCTCCTGATCCTGGGATGGGCAAGACTAGTTCTGGTCACTTTCTAGGAAAAGGCTAAGGAGAAGATCTTTTGTAGGATTCTTTCCAATTGCTAAACCTCTTTCAATGCAGAGACCCCTCAAACTTTTAAAGTTTAGACTCCCATATGTTGCCTGGACAAATGTGGGAGTAAGCTCTACTGCAGACATGACAGAAAAGGTTTAGGGCAAAGAGAGAAAAAACTTTTACAAACTTTTTAAAGAACAGAGAAACATTTTTGCAAACTTTTGAAAGTTTTCAGAAACTTTTCAAAAACCTTTTAGAAAGTTTTAGAGAAGGAAAATTAAACTGTTTAGGTTACTTTGTATATTCTGAAGTATTTGATATATATTTTTCTTATGAAAGGCACCAATGACAAAGTGGTAAAGCAGTTACTAGTACATATTCCGCCGATGCACCACCAATGTAGGAGGCTGGCATGGCTTATAGTGGGTACCTTGTTGTACTTACACCTTGCACCAGGATCAGTTATCCCTTATTAGTAGATTAGTAGTGTTCTAGCAGCTTAGGCTGATAGAGGTAGCTATAGCAGAGCAGCTTAGTCTGATCTAGGAGATATGCAAAGCTCCTACTATACCACTTATATCATATAGCACAATATCAGAAGAAACACAATCCTCAGAGTTACTAAAAATAAAGGTACTTTATTTTAGTGACAAAATACCGAAAGTATCTCAGAAGATATACTCCCTTAGAAGGTAGGTAAAATACACAAAATATACACACAAACCAAAATCAGGTAAGTAAGACACTTAGAAAAGTAGTGCAAACACTGTAGAAGACAATAGGCCTAGGGGCAACACAAACCATATACTCCAAAAGTGGAATACGAACCACAAATAGATCCCAGGCCTAGTGTAGTGTGTAGAGGGTCGCAGTTAGTGTTAGAAAACACTAAGGGTGTCCAAGATATCCCACCCCAAGACCCTGAAAAGTAGGAGTAAAGTTACCCTACTACCCCAGAAAAACAGTAAAGTTGACATAGGGGATTCTGCAAAGACAACAACTGACTGCAAAGCACTGAAGATGGATTCCTGGACCTGAGGACCTGCAAAGGAAGAGGATCAAGTCCAAGAGTCATGCAAGTGTCCAGGGGGGGCAGGAGCCCACTAAACCCCAGATGAAGATGCAAAAGTACTGCCTCTGGGTGAAAAAAGCCGAAGATTCTGCAACAACGGAAGGTGCCAGGAACGTATTCTTTGGTCAGAAGATGTCCTACGGCGTGCTGGAGGATGCAGAGTTGTTGCCACGCAGAAATCCACAAAGAAGCCTTGCTAGCTGCAAGAGTCACTGCTGAAGATTATGGGTGCTGCTAGGGCCCAGGAAAGACCAGGAGGTCGCCCCTTAAAGGGGGAGACAGAGGGGCACTCAACAACAGGGAGAGCCCATGCAGAAGCAGGCAGCACCTGCAGAAGCACTTGAACAGGCGTTCAAGAAATCTGAGCATGGCAGTCATCTCAACACAACAAAAGAGGGTTCCACGAAGCCAGAGGTCAACTCAGCGAGATGGGCAATGCAGGACAGCGTGCTGGGGACCTGGGCTGTGCTGTGCAAGAAGGAAGTCTTGCAAAAGTGCACAGAAGCCCGAGCAGCTGCAGATCACGCAGTACACAGGATTACTATCTGGCATGGGGAGGCAAGGACTTACCTCCACCAAAATTGGACAGAAGGACCACTGGACTGACGGGGTCACTTGGATCCAGCTCCTGTGTTCCAGGGACCACGCTCGTCAAGATGAGAGGGCACCCAGAGGACCAGTGAAGCAGAAGTTTGATGCCTGTGTTAGCAGGGGGAAGATTCTGTTGACCTACAGGAGATTTCTTCTTGGCTTCCAGTGCAGGGTGAAGGCAGACAGCCCCCAGCGTATGCACCACCAGGAAACAGTCACAGAAAGCAGGCAGGATTAGGCGCTACAATGTCACTGGTAGTCTTCTTGCTACTTTCTTGCAGTTTTGCAGGCATCCTGGAGCAGTCAGCGGTTGATCCTTGGCAGAGGTCGATCATCATAACAACTAGTCCCATGCAAACTATCAATGCCTTTACCAATTACATTAAAAGGAAAGGTAAGAAATTATTCCCTACTTTGCCTCCAAACAAACAGATATTGCTCAAACTTAGGAGATGCATCTATCAGTAATAGACTCAGAAAAAAATGAGATTAGGTAGGTGTTGGAAATGGGTTTTTTTCAGGGTTATCCCCAAACCTTTTGCCTTTCTCTTCCTATTTTTCGGACCCTCTGTTTGTTGGCTTTGGGACTCTGGGCACTTTACCACTGCTAAACAGTGCTAAAGTGCATGTGCTCTCCCCCCTAAAACTTGGTATGATTGGCTTATTTAATTTACCTGTAAGTTCCTTGTACAGTGGTATCCCCTATTCCCAGGGCCTGTAAATTAAATGCTACTAGTGGGCTTGCAGTACAGCTTGAGCCACCCGCAGAAGTAGCCTTTCAAACCTGTCTTAGGCCTGCCATTGCAGGGCATGTGTGTGCAGTTTTCTACTTTATTGACTTGATATCTAAATTTACTTGCCGAGCCTGGAACTCACCTTTTTCTACATATAGGTCACCCCTATGTTAGGCGCTAGCTAGCCCTATGGGCAGGGTGATGTTTAGGTAAAAAGTAGGACATCTGCCTTCACAGCCTATTTAGTTTCTCACTGCTGTGGGTGCTGCTCTTCTCATAGGTTTGCATTTTGAATTCCATTATATTTGTCTACATGGTAATTTCTGATCTGTGAGGAGCAGTGTGGGCATGTTTAGTATGTTTGGAATGGTAGTGAGAAATCCTGCTTATTGGTGTAGGTGGATTTCTTACTACTATTGTGGAAATGCCATTTTTAGAAAGTGGGCATTTCACTGTGCTTATGGCTCTTGTGCTTTGCAGACTGCCTCCAATCCATGTCTAGGGTAAAGTGACAGCTGGACTTTTTGCATACTTTCCAGACAGTCAACAAACAGGGATGGTGGATGTGTAACAGGATTACACATACATACTGAATGGTCTTTCTGGGCTAGGAGAGAGGGAGGCGGGCACAATGACATTTGTATAGGCTGTGCCCTGCCCTCACAAAAAGGGCTTGTTTCCCCCATACTGATGTCTGGAGTCAGGGCTGGGGTTGAAAGGGAGTGTTGTACACTTCTAAGGCTCTTTAGAAGTTTCCCCAGATCAAAGGCATTTTGAGTATGAGAAGTGAGGGTGTGACCCCATGTTTGGACCCAATGTGTGGACTTGTAACCAGATGCTGCTGGTTCTGTACACTGCCAGAAGGAACAGTTATACTGCAAGGAGGAACCACCATTAGGACTGATCTGCTTGTTGTGCTGACCAGTGGCCTGCTGGATCACAAGAGGGACTGCCACTTCAGCCTCAGGACCCAGCTCCTGTGTGCACCAAGTAATCTCCTTAGGGCCAGCCTAGGATTTCTGTAGTTCAATCACTGCCCCTGGCCCTAAAGCACCTAGTGAGCATTACATTTTTTACCAGAGCTCCTAATTGCTGCCCCCCAAAGCTCATTTGGAGCACTTTATTGTGCCTGGAAGCAGTGTGGAGAACTGTGAGTAGTATGTGCTGAGTGCTACATTCTTGAAACCAGGAGGAGCAGGTGAGGTGAGCATTTTTGTCTTCCCCTGGGTCTTTGTTTGCCTTCTAAGGTGACACCGAGAGTGCTGCATTGTTCCCCACTGCAAGGAGGGGACAGGATGAAGGAGAAATCAGTTGCTGGCATGCGCGCACAAAGTAGTGCACCCGGAGCCCAAGAAGGCACCCATTCCTGTTGTTGGAGCCCTGATGGACGCTGCGCTCCGCTCATCTAAAGGGTTGCTGTTCTTAAAGGGGGAACATTTAAACTTGGATTTTTGTTTTGGCTGCCATTTTTTCCACTTGACCCATGCGCTCTAATCATCCCTCATGCCTTCTATTAATGAAAGTTACTGCACTGATGCACGCCTAATAGGTTCCAGCTTGGGGTAATCAAGTTCAATCTTATTTGCTTTACTGTTGTGTAAAGTGTTTCTGTTGTGTAAAGTGTTTTAAAGTGTGTTTTTAAGGGTTTGCTTTTCTTAACTGGGGAACGTTTAAACTTGGATTTTTGGCCTCCATTGTTTTCCACTCAGCTCACACGCTCTAGTCTTCCGGTGCACCTTCTATAAATGACGGTTGTTGCATGGATGCATGCAGTGGGTGCGCCAAAGGCAAACCTGTCTGCACCTGTCCACGTCTGGCCGGGGCCAGGGGCCCGGGACTATACCTCTCCTTCCCCAGATAATATACACTATTGCACTTCACAACTCCTAAACTTTCAAGTCCCTCTAGCCGACACTTGCTCCCATGCAATTGATCCTAGTCTTCATTTATTGACCTGCGCCTTCTGTGGTTTTTCTCTTTCAGAAATGACCAATCATTCTTTCATGATAAACTGGCACATTTCCCTGGTCAATTGTCACTCTCTTGCAGCACCAAAACTGAATATTTGTTTTCAAATAAATGAATCAGCTTTAGATATCCTTTTCCTCACAGATACATGGTTAAATGATAGCTCCTCTCCTGATGTGGGTCAAGCTCTTCCACCCGGCTACCTTATTGCCACTATTGTCGGATGGGGAAAACAGGAGGAGAAGTTGTAATTATCTATAGAGATACTTTATAAGGCTTGTTTTCTCCCCTTGATGGAGCGTCTTGTGAAAGTCTCACTTTTCCTTTGACACTTACACCCACCTTTACCTTCTCATAGGCCACCTGGCCCTTATTCACAATTTGTACAAAATGTCTCCAATTTGGTTGCTGATCTAGTAGTAGATAGGGCAAATGTTACCATACTGGGAGATTTCAGCTTACATCTAGATGAGCCTGATAATGGGGCTGCCAAATGTCTGGTATCGGATCTAGCCTCTTTACAATTAAAGCGATTAGTAACAGGACCCACCCATGAAAAGGGCCACACTCCAGACCTTGTGTTTAGGAATCTGGATACTCTGCAAGTGCAGTCTCTAATCCCCCTATACTGGTCGGACCACTTTTTACTTCCGCTCTCTTTGGCACTACCATCAGCCCTCCTATGTTGTCACCTGACACGAGATGGGAACCTTGTTAGTCCAAGCTCAATCTGGTAGCTTGGTCAACTGCTCTGTAGTTCACCAAACCCAATCTTATGGACCCTATTACCGCTTCCACCCACTATTTTAATGATTGAGTAACATCCTCCCTGGATCAAGTTCTTCCCGTAACTAGGCTGAAAGCAACGCAAAGGAAAAAGAAGTCCCCATGGTTTGATCCAGCCTCTATGCCTTAAAAAAGGAGTGTAAACAGCTGGAGAGACGCTGGAAAAAACAGCATTATAAGGCAAGTAAATTCAAGTATAGGGGCACTATTAGATGCTATCATGCTGCTATAAAATCTGCTCAATCAACATAATTCTCAATGGAAATTGAACATTCAGGGAACTCACCCAGGGATGACAAGTTTCCAGAAGGCTCCTCTGAATTTAATAATAGGCTGGCGACATCCTTCCAAAAAAAGGTCTTGAATATCTATTCCGCTTTTTCGTCTCCCTACAATGTTGAATGCCCTTTTGAGGCAATAAAAGCCTTGAGATTCCCATTCATGGGAGCTGCCTACAACCTTCCCCATGCTCAATATGAACTCACTGAAGAATCTCGTAGCCAAAGTAAAATTAGGCTCCCTTGTCGACCCTGCTCCTTTCCATATTACCTATTAGGGCTGGGAGAGTATTGCCCAAACTTTGCTTGAGTTGCTCAGTCTGTCCCTTTCCAGTAGAGAAGTCCCGCCAGTATGGAAACATGCAATTGTGAAATCTTTGTTAAAAAAACAGGACTTGACTCACTCTGTCTCAGTTACTACAGGCATATATCACTCCTCCTTGGACTAGTTAAAATTCAGGATAAACATGTCAACAACCACATTTCTGCCTTCTTAGAGTTCTATGATATCATGCACCCCTCCCAAATGGAGTTTAGACCTAAACACAGCACGGAAACCTTTTTTGGCAGTTGTTTAGAAACTAGAAACCATCTTGGACCAAGGAGGTATGTCTGCAATTATTTTATTAGATCTAAGTGTGGCGTCCGATACGGTTATTCACTCCACACTGAGTCAAAGGATTTCTAAAGTGGGTATTGAAGCCCTGGTCTGAAAATGGCTTTCTTCCACCAGTCCTGGTACGCTGATATCCTCCCTTTGATCCGGGAAGACGCCACAGGGCTCCTCTTTGACCCTCAGTCTTTTGAATCTCTATATGCTCCTCTGGCTGAAATTGTCCACTATTTTGAGTTGTTTCTGGTCTTATACACCGATGTTACCCAGCTGGTGATCTCGATTGCTACTGATTCTAGCTCTGACTGTTTCAATCTTTCCCCTTGTCTACACAAAGTTGGCAGTTGGATAGCTAAATGTAAGCTCAAGTTCAATGAGGATAAGACTGAGGTCATTGCTATGGATCACCAAGTAAAGAAACTATCTGCCACCTATTTTGGCATTTTAAGACTCCTAAGAAAGGTATTGAATCTACTACCTTTTGTAGCAAGAAGACTTATTGTGCAGACCGTGGTCATTTCTCACCTGGATTATCGTAGTGCCCCCTACCTCAGCACTCCCAGGTTTGTGTTAAAAAGGGTTCAAACTATTCAGAATGCACTTGCAGCTGCTTGATATCTTATACGTCACCGAAGAAGGCAATCCTATAGGCAGGCTTTGGAAGACCTCCTTTGGATGCCACTTGAACAGCTAATCCAATTTAAAGCACATTGCATCCAGCATATGTCTTATCACAACACTGGCCCCACTCTATTGAAATCATTGCTCCCCCACTTACATCCCAGGCAGAGCACTTAGACCTAAAACGGCTCACTTGCTGCAAGTGCCAAAGGTGAAACAAGCCCGTTGGGGAGGGCGGACATTTTTCTCCTGTTACTCCTTGTAACATCTAGGCTTAGTTTCCCTTGCTTGTTCCTGTTCCAGTGCTGGGAGGCCTTTGGGTAGCCATGTGCTATACAAGAACCCATAGAAGAGAATGTGAGATAGTAGCATCTTTCTAACATGGTTACCCTCACTTTTGGCCTGTTTGTGAGTGTGTGTCAGTGTGTTTTTACTGTATCACTGGGATCCTGCAAGCCAGGACCCCAATGCTCATAGTGAAAACCCTATATGTCAGTGTGTTTTGCCTGTCTCACTGGGATCCTGCTAACCAGAACCCCAGTGCTCATAGTTGGTGGCCTAATGTGTGTTTTGTCAGTAGTGCTGAACTGTATCACTGAGGCTCTGTTAACCAGAACCTACTTCCTAACCTACTCTCTACTTCCAAATTTCTCACTATAAGCTAGTGACTTCCTTTACCAATTTCAATTGGCACACTGGACCCCCAATATAAGTCCCTAGTATATGGTACTTAGGTACCCAGGGCACTGGGGTTCCAGAATATCCTTATGGCCTGCAGCATTTCTTTTGACACCCATAAGGAGCTCAGACAAACCCTTTCAGAGGACTACCACAGCAGACTGCGTGAAATAGTGCACACACTATTTCACAGCCATTTTCACTGCACAGCAGCCCATTGTGACGTAATCCGCGATATTGCTTGAACCTAGGCTTGTTGGACGAATACAGCGCTGCAACTCACCTGCATCCAACATCTCCATGTGGGGCATCCATTGCATCATGTAGGAACCCACAGCCATCTTCCTTGGTGCTCTTCTGCAGTCTTCTTCCAACCGGAGACTCCTCTTTTGCACCATATTCTAGGTTGGCAGGGGCTCCTGTCCCTCCTGGGACCTTCTGTGACTTCTGGACATGGTCTCCTCTCTTCACAGGTCTTCAGGTCTAGGAATCCACAATTTGTTGCTCGCAGTCTTGCTTGGTTCTTGCAATAACTCTAATCACAACTTGTAGTGTGTCCTAAGGAAACTTGCAGTACTTTACTCCTACATTCCTGGGCTCTGAGGTGGGGTGTTTTACTCACCATTGTGGTTTTCTTACTCTCCCAATGATTCTCTACATACTACACTTTTCTAGGGGGGGAATTTGTGATTCGCATTCCACTTTCTTAGTATATGGTTTGTGTTACCCCTAGACCTATTTTCTCCTATTGCATTCAATAGCATTTCCTATTGTTTGCACTATCATGTGTCTAATTACTTACCTTATTTTGGTGTTTAGTGTATATACTTACCTCCAGAAGGAGTATTGCCTCTAAGATATTTTTGGTATTGTATCACTAAAAGAAATTACCTTTTTTTTTTTTGGTAACATTGAGTATTCTTGCGTAGAAGTACTGTGTAACTATAGTGGTATTGCAGGAGCTATGCATGTCTCACAGTTCAGCCTAAGTTGCTCTGCTACAGCTACCTCTATCAGCCTAAGCTGCTAGAACACTACTACATTTCACTAATAAGGGATAAGTTGACCTGGTATAAGTTGTAAGTACTCAAGGTACCCAATACAAACCAGACCAGCCTCCTACAGAGAATAGAATAGAATCTGTTTTGGCTCCCACCACCGGGGCCCGAGGCAGAGGAAGACACACAGCAGGCAGCGAGCTGATGGAGTTGTGTTGCATGCAGCCATACTCTGTGACCAGGGTTTTATGACGGCGGGAGCAGTGTATGTGTCTACCCCCCCCCCCACAGGGTTGTGTGGCCTGATGGTGGGAAGGACCAAGAAAGCCCCCCCAGAGGAGCATACAGTGGCCCGGGTGGCTTTCATCATTAAGTCCCACAGGCGGGGGACCTATAAGGGTCTCACCGCTGAGGTTGGAGTTGTGTGGTCCCTCCCCCCTTTTCTCAGGGGCATACCTGTTTGTGGAGGCACTCACACATGGAGTAGTGGCTTGCAGGATGGGAGGGAATCCTCAACAGAGATCCCATTCCTGCCGAGCCCACCATTACTATAATCATGGTGGTAGAAGCGCAGGAGCCGCTGTGCCTCACGTGGTGTGTGTTTATGTACTGCATCTCTTATAAAAGCAGTGCAGATGCAATGTAGCCTTTGTGTAGAAGGTGTTTGTGGTTTTTCACTTACATACTGCATTTCACCATTGTTCTTTGTGCCCTCAGTGCTTATGTTACAGCGCATGACCTTATGTTATGCTAGATGTTGAGGGAAGGTAGTCTGTCATTATGTGCACAGCCTCTAAGCCTGTATCTTACGGCAGTATGATGGTTTGTCAATAACCTAGTTTGCAAAGTAATTATTGGTCCATGTTTTATATGCAATACATTTTAATTTCATATAATAGTGTGTGGAGTCTCTTTTATGGTTTATTTATTGTGTCACAGGTGTGTATGTGTTGTGCAAATGCTTTACACATTGCCTCTGAGATACGCCTGACTGCTCTTGCCAAGCTACCAAGGGGGTGAGCAGGGGTTATCCTGAATGTGTAGCTTCCTTACCCTGACAAGAGTGGTGGGTTCTGCCCAGCTTAGGTGCATACCCCTAGCCATCAAGAGACCCCATTTCTAACAGTAGGACAGAAACCCCCATCTCACATGTCAGGAGATCTTTTCTTATACTAGTAATAAAATAAATGGTGTAACCATTGTAATAGGGAAACACTGCAATGCCAAATACTACAGAGATGGGCAGATGAAGATGGTTGATTTTTCCTAGCTAAACTTAAAGTAGGTGAGAATGTTTTAGGAGTGGGTTCCATTTATTCCTCCTTTGGGACCAAAGCTCATTTGCCCTTCATCTAAACAGAATTCTAAAAGAAATGGGAATTTCCAAAATAGTTCTGGGAGGGGATTGGAACCTCGCCCCTAATGTGATTTTAGAGAGAACGGGCTGCTGGGTTTGTTTCTCTGCCTTCCCCAAAAGTGCTTTTCAAGGACATAGATTGAACTGGTCTCCTGATCTGAAATTTCAGGGCCTTTCAAGATTTACGAGCTAGCTTTTTAGCTAGTTTTCCAACTTCATGCAATGCCAAGAAGGACTTCAGTGATGTCAGCACTAATGCCACAGCCTAATCCTGCTGCTTGGACATCGCTGCACGCAATGCCTCCAGTCTGCAGCCTGCAACGCAAGTCCACATTGCTGCGATGTCTTGGACATCACGCACTGTGATTGTGACACTGAGAAGTTGACTCATCACGTATTGACCGACTGAAATCATCGACCCCGTCGGGTCACAAGGAACCGATGTCTCGCCATCGACGCCGCACAAGCTCCTTCCGCCACTGGATGGAACCAACACCTCATCTCCTCTGTCTCACAGTATGGAACTGACGCCTCATCTCCCCAGACACTGTAAGGGACTGATGGCACACTGGCTCCAACAACATTTCATCTCTACGACTCCATGCCACGTCTTTGTTTCTTCGTTTCCAAAGGTACTCTGCCTTAAGGTTCCATGTGACTCCATGACTGGCACCTGTGGTTTGGATTATTTGGGACGAATCCGTCAACAACACCATAATAGCCCCAGTTGGTGCTATTGAGTTTCTAAGCACTTTAGTGGGATTTAATCTTCAAAAATTCATAACTTTGCTTGTGTACATTTCATTTTCATCATTTTGACCTTATTTGATTCGGATAAATATTATCTTTTTTCCTAAACCTGTGTGGTGCATTTTTGTCGTGTTTTCACTGTGTTACTGTATGAGTTATTGCACAAATACACATTGCCTTCTAAGTGAAGCCTGACTGCTCAGTTCCAAGATACCAGAGGGTGGGCAAAGATAATTTGAATTGTGTTGTGACTGACCCTGAACAAGGGTGTATACCTCTGCCAATTAGATATCCGATTTCTAACATGTCCTAAGACACTTAGGGGGTCATTCCAAGTTTGGCGGGCGGCGGTTGCCGCCCGCCAAACTTCCCCTGTCAAAAGACCGCTCCACGGTCAGAAGACCGCGGGGCCATTTCGACTTTCCCGCTGGGCCGACGGGCGCCCGCCGGCCCAGCGGGAAAAGCCCTGCAACACAGGAGCCGGCTCCGAATGGAGCCTGCGGTGTTGCAGGGGTGCGACGGGTGCAGTTGCACCCGACGCGATTTTCACTGTCTGCTAAAATCATGCTGGGGCCCTGTTAGGGGGCCCCTGCACTGCCCATGCCAGTGTCATGGGCAGTGCAGGGGCCCCCAGGGGCCCCACGACACCCGTTCCCACCATCCTGTTCCTGGCGGTAAAAACCGCCAGAAACAGGATGGCGGGAAAGGGGGCCGGAATCTCCATGGCGGCGCTGCAAGGGGTAATCCGGCAGGAAACCGCCGGATCCCCTTTTCTGACCGCGGCGTTAGAATGGGCAGGAAAGCACCGCCAGCCTGTTGGCGGTGCTTTCTGTCGGTCACGGCCCTGGCGGTTTTTACCGCCAGGGTCGGAATGACCCCCTTAGTTACATTTGGGGACTGTAACCATTTTGGATGCAGCTGAGCGCAAAACTCTCCTTCATATGTACCATGTGACTTTCTTCCTCGAATATTCTGGTCCTGACCCATGGAGTCATTTATATGGCATAAAGAGTGCCTGAAAGACCACTCATTTCTTATTAGGGAGGCAATCAAGCACCACTAGGGCATGAGAAACTGATTGATATTTGGGTATTTTCTTGAGGAGAGGAGCTGCTGCTTTCTGCAGTAGTTTCACCTTTTGGCTGCAGGCGTCGGCCACTGGCCGATGCCCACACTCCCGACACCAGGGAGGCCGACACCAGGGAGGGGGTTAATAAATCCTCGGGTGCGTCGCACCCAAGGATTTATTTGTATTTTTTTAATAACCCAGGGAGACACGGAAGCTTCCGTGTCTACCCCCCGCCCCCCACCCGCCCCCGTAACAAAGTTGATTTCCACATCGGAGCAGGAAACACCACTAGACACCAGGGATTTTACTTGGGGGGGTCGGCCCCCTCGGAAAACGGGCCACCCTCCCCCGGGGCATATTTAAAAAAAAAAAAGTAGGTGCCCCCTGGGGCAATCGCGCCCCCCCAGGGAAAACATTTGTGGTTTTAAAAAAAATAAATAAATAAATAAAAATAAATGGACAGGGGGTCGCCCGTGGGGGCAATATTTTTTTTAGTTGTTGTAGGGTTTCGCTGGGGGCCATTTTGGCCCCCAAGGAAACCATACAAAAAAATATATATATATATATATAGATCTATATAGATAGATAGATAGATATATCTATGTAGATATATCTATGTACATGGATATATCTATAGATAGACATATATATATATATATATATATATATATATATATAAATATATATATATAGATCTATCTATAGATATATCTATGTAGATAGATATATATATAGAGATAGATCTATATATATATCAATCAATCAATCAATCAAAGAGATTTATAGAGCGCACTACTCACCTGTGAGGGTCTCAAGGTGCTGGGGGGGGACGGGGGGAAAAAGGGGCTGGTAGGATCACTGTTCGAAAAGCCAGGTTTTGAGGCCCTTCCTGAAAAGAAGTAGGTATTGGGTATTGCGAAGGTGGGTTGGGAGGGCGTTCCAGGTTTTGGGTGCAAGGTAGGAGAAGGATCTGCCCCCGGTGGTGGTGTGTTTGATGCGGGGGACAGAGGCGAGAGAGAGGTCAGCTGAGCGGAGGTTTCGTGTGGGGGTGTGGAAGGTGACTCTTGTTGAGGTAGGCAGGGCCTGTGTTGTGGAGTGATTTGTGTGCGAGGATGAGGACCTTGAAGGTGATCCTTTTGTCAATGGGGAGCCAGTGGAGGGTTTTGAGGTGTGGAGAGATGTGTTTGTGTCGGGGGAGGTCGAGGATGAGTCGTACTGCTGAGTTCTGGATGCGCTGTACTTTGCGCTTGAGTTTTAGAGTGGTGCCGGCGTAGAAGGCGTTTCCGTAATCAAGTCTGCTGCTGATGAGTGCGTGAGTGACAGTTTTTCTGGTCTCTGTGGGGATCCATTTGAATTATTTTTTTTCAGTATACGGAGTGTGTTGAAGCATGAGGAGGTGAGAGCGTTGATTTGTTGGGTCATCGAAAGGGAGGAGTCTAGGATGATGCTGAGGTTGCAGGGGTGGGTGCAGGGCCTAGCGTGGTGGGCCACCATGAGGGGTCCCAGGTGTTTTTGTGTGGGCCAAACAGGATTATTTTGGTTTTGCTTGAGTTGAGTTTCAGGTGGTTGGCTGTCATATATATATATCACTTTTGTCAATATGTGTGTGGTTTCCCTGGTGACTGCGATTGGCCACCAGGAAAACCAGACCCACATATAAAAGTGATATATATATATATATATATATATGTATATATATATATATATATATATAGATTTGCCTCCATTTGTCTTGCAGTTGCAGCTTGCATCTTCAAAGCAATGCACATACTTCAACTGACGCTTTTCAACTGTAGC
The DNA here is from genome assembly GCF_031143425.1 of Pleurodeles waltl. Classification (NCBI taxonomy): domain Eukaryota; kingdom Metazoa; phylum Chordata; class Amphibia; order Caudata; family Salamandridae; genus Pleurodeles; species Pleurodeles waltl. The sequence continues at coordinate 293,065,049 of NC_090445.1, read as the reverse complement.
TTTTAGGCAGCAATAAAAAAGTCAAGTAAGTATTGGGACTATGTTTCTGCTACAAAAGGGTCAGACTTGTCTAGTGGCAGTTTTAGTGCCATAAAGAAGCGCAGAAGGTTTATATGCCTACTGCAAAGAGCAAATCTGTATTGTATGTAAATAGCTGAGTACATTAGTAAAGTCAGCCATTACCTGCGCTATAATACCAATGAAATGTATGTGCGGGGTGGAGGGCGGCTATGGAGAGATGAAGGGCACTTTTGCTGGGTGGTAATGAGGGAATCCGAGGAGGAGGGAGTGGGAGCACCAATAATGATTGTTGGACTGGGTGCAGGAGGTGCTAAAGACTGTGACAAATGGTATGTGACAAGGTGTTTTTTGAGTGTCTTGAAAGAACATGCGGATTGAGGGAAGAAGCGCAGGTAAGGTGGCCTCTACTGTTGCACGTATCTCACACACACCATTGATTTTGTGTCTACGTAGGCTAGTGTTTTAGAGCAACAGTTTAGCCAATAGCAGAGATGGCATCTTGATGGATGACTGCTGCCGGCACGCGGGTTATAGAGGACAGCTCTGACATAGGATCAGAGACTGAGACATCAGATACTGAGACAGCATCTGAGGGATAGGACAATGGCGCAGACTCTGGGAGTGATTTTTCAGTCGGAGGAGTCCCATTCGATAACTCCTCTTCCAGTACATTATGATGGAGGTGATGAGGACAATCTTGCTGTCCCTTTGCAAGCTGTTTGTGCAACTGGGTAATAGTGGGTTAGCCCAACCCAGAGAGCAGGTGAATGCAGCGGCAAGCAGAGAGAGAGAGAGAGTGCTCTCTTGGGAGCTCCCCAATTTAGTTCAGCCCCAAATTCCACTGCACAAATCATATTGTGGAGACATCAAAATTATCTATGGCAAAACAAACTGGTTTTGTAAGGCAAGCACCTGTGTTTTTGGTCCTGGGTTCGGCGGCCATATAGAGAAACACACTAAACCCAAACATTTCTGTGTGACTTGTGTGGATTCCTCAAAGTTTTCTTACCCAGAATACCCTGCAAAGCTGAAATGTTGAATAAAAACTCAATTTTTCTTGCATTTCTGTCACACAAACTACAGGAATATGCTGGGATCCACAAAATTCCTACCACCCAGTGACTCCTCACCTGTGCTGATAAAAACACTACCCCACTTGAGTGCCTACACCTAGTGCCTGCGTCAGGAATGGATCACCCCAGAGTCAACAGCTGCCTCATGTAAGGACCAACATTGACCGTTGTGTGATCTATTCCTGTCGCGGGCACCAGACCTACCCACACAAGTGAGGTATCATTTTTATCGGGAGACTCGGGGGAACGCTGGGTGGAAGGAAATTTGTGGCTCATCTCAGATTCCAGAACTTTCTGTCACCGAAATGTGAGGAAAATGTGTTTTGTTAGCCACATTTTGAGGTTTGCAAAGGATTCTGGGTAACAGAACCTGGTCAGAGCCACACAAGTCACCCCATCTGGGATTCCCCTAGGTCTCCAGTTTTTAAAAATGCACAGGTTTGGTAGGTTTCCCTATGTGCCGGCTGAGCTAGAGGCCAAAATCTACAGGTAGGCACTTTGAAAAAAACAGCTCTGTTTTCGGTCCAAAAATGGGATGTGTCCACGTTGTGTTTTGGGGCATTTCCTGTCGCGGGCGCTAGGCCTACCCACACAAGTGAGGTATCATTTTTATTGGGAGACTTGGGGGAACGCTGGGTGGAAGGAAATTTGTGGCTCCTCTCAGATTTCAGATCTTTCTGTCACTGAAATGTGAGGAAAACGTGTTTTTTTTGCCACGTTTTGAGGTTTGCAAAGGATTATGGGTAACAGAACCTGGTCAGAGCCCCACAAGTCACCCCATCCTGGATTCCCCGAGGTCTCTAGTTTTAAAAAATGCACAGGTTTTGTAGGTTTCCCTATGTGCCGGCTGAGCTAGAGGCCAAAATCTACAGGTAGGCACTTTGAAAAAAAACAGCTCTGTTTTCTGTCAAAAAATGGGATGTGTCCACGTTGTGTTTAGGGGCATTTCCTGTCGCGGGCGCTAGCCTACCACACAAGTGAGGTATCATTTTTATTGGGAGACTTGGGGGAACGCTGGGCGGAAGGAAATTTGTGGCTCCTCTCAGATTCCAGAACTTTCTGTCACCGAAATGAGAGGAAAACGTGTTTTTTTAGCCACATTCTGAGGTTTGCTAAGGATTCTGGGTAACAGAACCTGGTCAGAGCCCCACAAGTCACCCCATCTTGGATTCCCCTAGGTCTCTAGTTTTCAAAAATGCACAGGGTTGGCAAGTTTCCCTAGGTGCTGGCTGAGCTAGAGGTCAAAATCCACAGCTAGGCACTTTGCAAGAAACAGCTCTGTTTTCTGTCAAAAAAATGGGATGTGTCCACGATGTGTTTTGGGGCATTTCCTGTCGCGGGCGCTAGGCCTACCCACACAAGTGAGGTATCATTTTTATCGGGAGACTTGGGGGAACATAGAATAGCAAAACAAGTGTTATTGCCCCTTATCTTTCTCTACATTTTTTCCTTCCAAATATAAGAGAGTGTGTAAAAAAGACATCTAATTGAGTAATGCCCTGCAATTCACATGCTAGTATAGGCACCCCGGAATTCAGAGATGTGCAAATAACCACTGCTCCTCAAAACCTTATCTTGAGCCCATTTTGGAAATGCAAAGGTTTTCTTGATACCTATTTTTCACTCTTCATATTTCAGCAAATGAATTGAGTATACCCAGTATAGAAAGAAAACCAACTGCAGGGTGCAGCTCATTCATTGGCTCTGGGTACCTAGGGTTCTTGATGAACCTACAAGCCCTTTATATCCCCACAACCAGTACAGCAGACAAAACGGTATATTGCTTTCAGAAATCTGACATTGCAGGAAAAAGTTACAGAGTAGAACAGAAAGAAAAATGGCTGTTGTTTTCAGCTCAATTTCAATATTGTTTTATTTCAGCTGTTATTTTCTGTAGGAAAACCTTGTAGGATCTACACAAATGACCCCTTGCTGAATTCAGAATTTTGTCTAGTTTTTCGAAATATTTAGCTTTCCGGGATCCAGCATTGGTTTCACACCCATTCCTGTCACTAACTGGAAGCAGGCTGAAGGCACCAAAAATAGTAGAAATGGGGTATGTCCCAGTAAAATGCCAAATTTGTGTTGAAAAATTTAGTTTTCTGATTCAAGTCTTCCTGTTCCTGAAAGGTGGGAAGATCGTGATTTCAGCGCCAGAAACCCTTGGTTGATGGCATTTCCAGGGAAAAAACCACAAGCCTTCTTCGGCAGCCCTTTTTTCCCATTGTTTTGGAAAAAACAAAATTTTCACTGTATTTTGGCTATTTTCTTGGTCTCCTCCAGGGGAAACCACAAACTCTGGGTACCATTAGAATCCCTAGGATGTTGGAAAAAAGGACGCAAATTTGGCGTGGATAGCTTATGTGTACAAAAAGTTATAAAGGCCTAAGCATGAACTACCCCAAATAGCCAAAAAAGGGCTCAGCACTGGGGGGGGGGAACTGCCCAGCAGCTAAGGGGTTAAGTTGATATGATGAGTATTGATAAATGCCCTGATAAAGAACATTACAATAACCCTTGGTTGATGGCATTTTCAGGGGAAAAACCACAAGCCTTCTTCGGCAGCCCTTTTTTCCCATTTTTTTGGAAAAAACAAAAATGTCACTGTATTTTGGCTATTTTCTTGGTCTCCTCCAGGGGAAACCACAAACTCTGGGTACCATTAGAATCCCTAGGATGTTGGAAAAAAAGGACGCAAATTTGGCGTGGATAGCTTATGTGGACAAAAAGTTATGAAGGCCTAAGTATGAACTACCCCAAATAGCCAAAAAAGGGCTCAGCACTGGGGGGCGGGGAAACGGCCCAGCAGCTAAGGGGTTAAGTTGATATGATGAGTATTGATAAATGCCCTGATAAAGAAAATTACAATAATCCAGCCTAAATAATACCAGAGCAATGATTATTGACTTCTGAAGGTCAAAGGTTATAAATGAAAAAAATAAAAAATCATTGTTATTAGTAGGAACAAGCAAGAGGAGGTAAGTTGTTTATTTGATCTCCGATTTTAAGATTAACATCAAACATCATTCCCAAGATCCTGAGCTTCAGGACAGGGGTTGTGAAAAGGTCAAGGAGCTGGGGCCACCACAACGGTGTCCAAAATGAGATGTCTTTACCAAAGAAAATGACCTCAGTTTTCTTCTGAGTTTAATTGAAGGCTGTTGTGTTTCATCCAGATGTCACTGTGACAGATACAACCGTTGAAGCGGTGAGAGACTTTTTTAACATTGCTAAAAGTGGACACTACAATTTGAGTGTTGTCAGCATAGCCCCTCATTCTGATTCTGGCGGGCGGCGGAGGCCGCCCGCCAGAATTCAGCCCTCCATAATACCGCTCCGCGGTCAAAAGACCGCGGAGGGTATTATGAGTTTTTCCCTGGGCTGGCGGGCGGTCTCCAAAAGACCGCCCGCCAGCCCAGGGAAAAACTCCCTTCCCACGAGGATGCCGGCTCGTAATCGAGCCGGCGGAGTGGGAAGGTGCGACGGGTGCTGTTGCACCCGTCGCGTATTTCACTGTCTGCCAAGCAGACAGTGAAATACTTGTAGGGGCCCTCTTACGGGGGCCCCTGCAGTGCCCATGCCATTGGCATGGGCACTGCAGGGGCCCCCAGGGGCCCCGCGACTCCCCCTCCCGCCATCCGGTTCCCGGCGGGAGAACCGCCAGGAACTGGATGGCGGGAGGGGGAGTCGGAATCCCCAAGCCGGCGCAGCAAGCTGCGCCGGCTTGGAGGATTCCTGGGGGCAGTGGAAAACCGGCGGGAGACCGCCGGTTTTCCCGTTCTGACCGCGGCCAAAGCGCCGCGGTCAGAATGAACAAGGGAGCACCGCCGGCCTGTCGGCGGTGCTCCCGCCCCCGTTGGCCCTGGCGGATTGTATCCGCCAGGGTCAGAATGAGGGCCATAGAACATTGTAGAGAAGCCAAAAGGAACAATTCAATTTGGCCAGTGGAGCCACATATATATTAAAACACATGGGGTTCAGGGATGACCCCTGAGGGACACCACACTGTAATGAGAAAGATTTTGACCTAAATTCTCAGAGGGAGTCTGACTGCTCCCTGTCAGTAAGGATCGAGGTAAATCAAAAGCTGTTCCACAAATTTCAGTCTTAGCCAAGCAATCAGTAAGGACAGAGTGGCAGGGCAGCCTTCCTAATGTTGTCCATAAATGATCTTATCTCCTCAGTAGCCATTATCAGGGCCATGTTCTGTGCTATGGTTTGTTCTGAAACCATGGTGAGCATCCTCAAAGATCTCTTTTTTGTCTAAATATTCCAATAGCACAGTGTTGAGATGCTTTTCAATAATTTTCGCCGACACTGGTAGGCGAGACATTGGACAGTCATTTTTTTCATTGTTAGGATTGAGGAAAGGATTTTTTAGCAAAGAAAGTATGAAAGCCTTTTTTCCACTCAGTAGAAAACTGTCCACAAGCATTAATGTGGTGCAAATAGGTAGTAAGATGAGCTGCTACTTTCTCAGCTATATTATCAAGAATGTTTTGGGGGCAGGGGTTTGAGGGAGCCCCCAATTAGGTGTGTGCAATTAACTGAAGCACTTCCTCTTTAGTGAGAAGGGGGAATCACCAAACTCCATAATGCTATGGCCTAGTGATTCATCTCATGAATCATAACGTTTTGGTTTGAAACTCGAGTCCAATTCTCCATACACTGTCTCAACTTTATTCTTTAAAAAAATTGGTAAATTGTCACATAGAGTCTTGCTAGAGTCACTGTACAATCAAGTTAAGGCTGGAAAGCATTTTTACTGTTTTAAAAGTCTCAAGGAGTTCTTTGCTTGATTAATTCTTTAAGTGAAATACTGAGTTTTCTTAGTAATAATTGCATCTTTGGAATCCTGAATATATTGTTTATATTTACTGCTTTCAGTTAAAACATAGATTTTCTCTAAATATTCTCCTGCCTGCAGCATGTTTGTTTAATCACCCTAAGATCCAAAGAGAACCAAGCAGATGTAAACTTGGCTCTATGACGTTTTAGAAGTTTGAGGGGGGCCAGCTGTGAGACTACAGCATTGATCCATTTGGCATAATTAGCCATAGCTACCTTTGGATCATCCACCAAGGGGTCTGAGTAGCTGTAATAAAGTCTGTAAATTCCCTTTTATTGATTTGATTTCATGCTCAGGTTTTTATTATTGGCTTTAGGTTCCATGGGTGTATAGGTCAAGACACCAATAAAGGTTACATTTTTTGTCAGATTACAACTAAAATGAGTGCCCCGCTGTCAGTTAAATTTATCGTCTCACATAAAACCTCAAGATAGTCATAATAGATGACTTCAAAGCCACCTCTGCATTTTGCAGAAGCAGTGTAGTCTAGAGATAGCATAACCTTCTGGAATTGAAGCGACTAAGGGTCTGATTACGAATTTGGCTGATGAGATGACCTGTCCGATGAACATCCGATGGGGAGGCTGCTGCCATACTGGCTGCCTCCCTACTTGGCCCATTACGACTTTCCTGCTAGGCTGATGGACGGAAGCCAAGGTTTCTACCCATCAGCCCAGCGGGAAAGTGGCAGCAGCATTGTTGTCAGCTTGTAATCAAGCAGCAGACAGACAGTAGAAAGTGAGCATTGGGAGGGTGTTGGGCAGGGGGACCCCTGTGCATGGGCCCCCCATGCACTGCCCATGCCAAGTGCATGGGCAGTGCAGCAGCCCCCCTGTGGCCCCCTGCACCTGTTCACCCCCATGAAAAGGCTGGTGGAAAACCAGGTCATAACCATCAGGGCAGCGCTGACTTCAGCGGCCCCCTGGATGATTCCTACCTCCGCCACCTACAGCCTTTCTGGATCAATGATCCCAGCAGGGACGACTGTAGGTTGGCGGGGCTCCCTGCCAACCTCATAATATGGCAGTTGGACCACCACAACCGTGGCGTTCTGACAGGCACCGCGAGTAATCAGGCCCTAAGTCAGGGTCAGATCCCTCATCTACCCCGATTTCAGTCAGAAATGCTATATCTGGAGCATAAATGTCTAAATGGTTAAAGAATTAATATTTATGCTTAATAACTGATGGTGTATTAATCAGTACAGTGCTCAGCTTTGGTGCACCAATAGTTAATCCAGAGTGTGAGAGAACAGGGATGATTGCAGAGGCCCCCTAACTTTTTGTCCCCATTTTCCACTTTTTGCTGGTGTTTTCCTGACTCTGATGGTGCCCTGGGTACTGCTAACCAGTCCCAGGACCTGTGCTCTGTGTAAAATCAGTATGCAAATTAGGATAATTATAATTGGCTAATTCAACCTACCTATAAGTCCCTAGTATATGGTAGGGCATGTGGGTTTAGGGACCCTAGCATAGGTAGTGCACCCATATGTGCACTGCTGAGGCACCCAGTGTCATTTTAAAGGCAGGCCTGCCTTGCTGGCTGCTTTCAAACTAAAGTTATATGCAAATTCGACTTCAGAATTAAAAGTAGTTCCAAAGTCTTAAACTACCTTATTTTTACATATACGTCACCCCCAAGGTGTGCCCTATGTGCCCCAAGGGCTGGGTGCCATGTAGCTATAAGCAGGGATGTTATAAAAAATAGTTTTATAAGCCCTGGTGAGGTAAAACAGCCATATTCGTTTTTCCCTCATTGTAGTGAATGGCCTTCATAGGCTAGAATGGGGAGACTTTATTTAAATTTTTAAAGTCCCCTTAAGTAATAGATATCAAGAGTTTGGTATCAAATTAAGTGTAATAATAAATCCGACAACTTCCAGTTGTTGGATTTAATATAACTTGTTCAGATAAACAGTTTTAAACTTTACCTGAAAAGTTGCCAACTTCAGCCCTGCAGTGTTTTTGCTGCTGTGCTCTGATTGGCCAGCCTCTGGCAGCCTGGCCAGGCTGCCTTGATGAGGTATGAAGTGGCCTGGCTTCACACAAAGAGATGTGCCTGTGGGAGGAGATCGCCCCTCAGCAGATGGTGAGGCAGGAAGGGGGAAGGCAGAGAAGGCAGAGAATGATATTTGGAGCAACCCAGCAACACCCCCACATCCTGCAAACCCAGACATTGATTTTTGCCACACTTCCCAGGAAGTGGTCATCACAGGGGGAAGGACCCTGCCCCGGATTGGACAACCAGGACCCCCCTGTTTTTCACCCAGGAGCAGGGATAACACTGGCAGACCTGCACCCATACCTGAGATCCCTATCAGATTCCAACAAGGAAGAACTACAGGAGAAGAAGGACTGCCCTGCTGGACCCCTGACCTGCACCAGGACACTGCATTCTGGAGGACTGCACCAGCTGCACACCAGGGCTTCACCACTAAAAGGACTTTACCTGTCTTCTACTGCTTCAAGAAGGGACTCCCTGTTTGCTACAGGTACAAAGGAACTGCCCAGTGTCCCCTGCATCACGTCCTGCAAGCAGAGCCCAGCTGACCAGTGTCCAGTGGCCATTTGAGGATTCTGACCAGGTGCATTCTGGGAATTGTAGTCCCAACTCCTAAGGAGCAACTCAGAGCTTCTGGAACCTTGGATCAAATTGTGGACACTTCAAGGACACAAAAAGGACCTCTGGAAGAAGATCCAGAAGTTTGGAGACGTTTGGAGCAACTCCATAGGTTGAAGAAGTGCATTGTGGGAGTTGTAGTCCCAGACCCAAACGAGGCACACCAGAGCCTCTGAACCCTTGGCTGGTGCTGTGGACCACTTTCCTGAATCAAACACTCATGACAGTAAGTGTGACAGTGTTACCTCGTGTTTGGCCTGAACTCTGGACTTTGTTCCTTTCAAGTGTGACCTTTTTTAACACTTTGAGCGCTAGTTGCTTCTATGCGCTAGAAAGCATCAATTCTTGAAAAATTCACATCTCCGGTTCCCCTTATCCAATTTTATTCGTTGTGGTGTCATTTTAAAGATAAAAATATACCCTATTATTATACATTTTTGATTTTTAAACTGTTTCCTGTGTTTTATTTGATTACTGTTTTGTGATATTTGAATGCTTTAACGCTTTGTCTCCTAAGTTAAGCCTTGTCGCTTGTTGCCAAGCTACCAAGGGTTGAGCTAGGTTTAATTTACTGAGACCTAACTGGACCTAAGTGGAGGTTAGTGGCCTATTGCTAAGTGTAGGTACTTTCCTGCCCTTATCACTAACCCATTTTCCAACACAGAGAATGAAAGGTTTTTGGTAGTGGAGTCATCTACCGTAAGGGCTTGATTTGCCACACAAAATGACAGTGAGTGACAGTGAGTGCAGTTAAAATTCTCCAGTCCCTTATAAAAATAAAATCTTTTTCATAAAATGTGCCTATAAGGAATATTAACCTGGACAAGATGTTTTCTAGAAGTAAAAATTGAGCAGGGGTTCCGGTGCTGGGTGCAGTCCGGGCACGTATGGGCGCAGACAGGCTGGTCTTTGATGCACCTTCTGGCACCCACTGTGCATATCTGCTGCATTTCTGTGTATTGGGATGATTTGTATAGACGGTTGGGCACACTGGCAGAGTCAGCTCTAGAACAATGACCTGCTCTTCTCCATGGCACAACCAGAATCGCCATGGTGAGAAAGAAAAAAAACACAACTCCCCCACTTCCAGCGAGGTAAGGTATAAGTAAAGTTATTTCAAGAAGCAGAACTCATAAGAGTGTCAAATCATCAAAACAATGACACTGATGAACACCTAAGGTGCCATAAGTCTGATGCACGATCCCTGTTAGACAGTGAATGCACAAAGTAAACATGTAATCTGAATTGATGTACTTTTGTCAAACAGGTTCATACCTGTTATGTCTTCAACTGTCTTACTGGTTGAAACCAGTTATGTCTGAAACAGAGTGGAAAGTTCCCATTGTAAGAAAAAGGTCAGTGGTCAAAACCCCATAGAGTGACCACAAAGTCAGAGAGGTGCTCAACCCAGGTTATTGCAAGAGCTCCTGCCAAACTGTCATAATGATGCAGCATCCATTCATATGCCGAGAGCGGATTCAAAGCCAATACTCAGAGGAGAGGAGCTGAGCCAAGCTGATGTGTGTTTTCCTTTAAAGAGATTACTCTCCTGGTCGAAGTCTGACAACCACTGCTTCTCTGCTGTTGGCAGTGGGCCGAATCCCAAGAAACTCTACAGACAAGTTAACTACTTCATTTATATATATTCATTGAAAAAAACAAAGGTTACAAGGTCATTATAGTTAGATTCTGAATTTACTCGTACAAAACCTTAGAAATTCAGCAGTGATAGTTAGAGATCTTTCAAGTAACTATAACTCATGCCCTAAGGTAACTATAAGTCGCTCCCCCGCCATGTTACTTTTTTTTATTGAATAATTTGTCCTCTGATCTTTCATTTATATTTTTAATGACGATATAAAAGTTGTCAGGAGTGCTGTAATATCTGAGGTAATTAGCAGTGCATGGCGAGGGTGCAAGTTACAGTTACTTGAAAGACCTATAACTATAACTGCTGAATTTCTATAGTTTTGTTATAAGTAAATTTAGAACCTAACTATAAAGTTTCTGTAATCTTTGTTTTTTTCAGTGAATTTCTATGTTTTTTAACGGAAAGTAAATTTCATAACTATACATTAATCCAACGACCACCGCACACTGCCTTTGGCCATGAACAGAGGTGGTTGACGCAGAGCCTGCAGCCAAACCCTATAACCCCCCAATCCTGCACTGCACACAGCCTTTGGCTGTATACAGTGGAGTTGGTCACAGCCAGGCCCTGAGGCCAAACCCTATAACAACCCAACTCTTTCACGGCCCCCCTCCCCAGACCAATCTTCGCCCTGGGGGCCCCTTCCCCCAGGGCCCAGCTTAAATATTTAATTTGTTTGGGGGAGGCGGTCCCCCGTGCCCCCACCCATTTTTAGGCCCGGTGACCCCATCCTCCAGGGCATGGCCTAAATATTTAATTTATTTGGCCCCCTTCCCAGGTTGATTTCAGCCCCGGGGACCCCATCCCCGGAGGTCTGGCCTATACATTTTTTTGGGGGGAAGGGGGACTGTGTGCCCCCCACAGGCCAATCTTGGCCCCGAGGACCCCATCCCCCGGGCCAGACCCCCTCCTCAGGCCAATCTTGGCCCTGGGGGATTGGGGTCCCCCAGGGCCCAGCCTAGATACATATTTTTTTTGGGGGGTGGGCCATGTGGCCCCCATGCCGATCTTGGACCCAGGAACTCCATCCCACAGGTCCCGGCCTAATTATTTTTTTTTTATTGGGAGGGGGGCCTCATCCCCTGGGGCCCAGCCATGTGAAATGGGTGCCCCCCCACGGCATCCAGTCTCAATGTTGGGGACCGGGGGAAGACTGATGGCCCCCATGGTCAAATCTGGCTCTCCACCTTCTGTGGGAGCCAGCACCGTTGTCACAGAAAGGGAGCTGCTAAATCAACTTCCTCCCTGTGACAGCAATGTTTCCCTGTCTGCCTGCCTGCATCTCCGAGGCAGACAGAGGAGACCCTGCTCCAATGAAGGGAGAGCTGTTTGACAGCTCTTCCTTCATCAGATCCGACTGTTTGCTGTAGCTTGGCGGGGCAACAGCAAACAGCTATGTCCCAGGTGTAGGAGGCTGGCCTGGCTTATAGTGGGTACCTTGTGGTACTTACACCTTGTGCCAGGTCCAGTTATCCCTTATTAGTAGTTTAGAGGTGTTCTACCAGGTTAGGCTGATAGAGGTAGCTATAGCAGAGCAGCTTAGGCTGAACTAGGAGACAATCAAAGCTCCTACTATACCACTTATACCACTTAGCACTATATCATAAGAAAACACAATACTCAGAGTTACTAAAAATAAAGGTACTTTATTTTAGTGACAATATGCCAAAAGTATCTCAGGATATACTCCCTTAGGAGGTAAGTAATATACACAAAATATACACACACAAACAAAAATCAGGTAAGTAAACAATTAGAAAAGTAGTGCAAACACTGTAGAACACAATAGAATCCAATAGGGAAAAATAGGTCTAGGGGCAACACAAACCAGATACTCCAAAAGTGGAATGTGAACCACGAATGGAGCCCAGGCCTAGTGTAGTGTGTAGAGGGTCGCTGGAAGTGTAAGAAAACACTAAAGGTGTCCATGATACCCCACCCCAAGACCCTGAAAAGTAGGAGTAAAGTTACCCTACTACCCCAGAAAGGCAGTAAAGTTGAGATAGGGGATTCTGCAAGGACAACAACTGACTGCAAAGCACTAAAAACGGACTCCTGGACCTGAGGACCTGTAAAGGAAGGGGACCAAGTCCAAGAGTCATGCAAGTGTCCGGGGGGGGGCAGGAGCCCACTAAACCCCGGATGAAGGTGCAAAAGGGCTGCCTCAGGGTGGAAGAAGCCAAAGATTCTGCAACAACGGAAGGTGCCAGGAACTTCTTCTTTGGTCAGAAAATGTCCCATGGCGTGCTGGAGGATGCAGAGTTGTTTACATGCAGAAAGACTGCAAATAAGCCATGCTAGCTGCAAGAGTCACTGTTGAGGATTTTGGGTGCTGCCAGGGCCCAGCAAGGACCAGGAGGTCACCTATTGGAGGAGGAGACAGAGGGGGCTCTCAGTAACACAGAGAGCTCAAGCAGAAGCAGACAGGACCCGCAGAAGCACCTGAACAGGCGTTCAGAAAATCTGAGCACGGCGGTCATCTCAGCACAACAAAAGAGGGTCCCACGAAGTTGGAGTTCAACTCAGCGAGTTGGGCACTGCAGGACAGAGTGCTGGGGACCTGGGCTAGGCTGTGCATGAAGGAAGTCTTGCAAAAGTGCACAGAAGCTGCAGATCACGCAGTACACAGGATTACTGCCTGGCGTGGGGAGGCAAGGACTTACCTCCACCAAATTTGGACAGAAGGGCTACTGGACTGTAGGGGACACTTGGATCTAGCTCCTGTGTTCCAAGGACCACGCTCTTCAAGATGAGAGGGGACCCAGAGGACCGATGATGCAGAAGTTTGGTGCCTGCGTTGGCACGGGAGATTTCTTCTTGGCTTCCAGTGCAGGGTGAAGGTCAGGCAGCCCTCAGAACAAATATGGTAGTCTTCTTGCTACTTTGTTGTGGTTTTGCAGGCGTCTTGGAGCAGTCAGCGGTCGATCCTTGGCAGAAGTCAAAGAGGGAAGTGCAGAGGAACTCTGGTGAGCTCTTGCATTCGTTATCTGGTGAGATACCCACAGGGAAGACCCTAAATAGCCCTCAGCGGAGGATTGGAAAAAGAGAAAGGTAAGCACCTATCAGGAAGGGTTTCTGACATCACCTGCTGGCACTGGCCACTCAGAGGTGTCCATTGTGCCCTTACACCTCTGCATCCAAGATGGCAAAGGTCTGGGACACACTGGAGGAGCTCTGGGCACCTCCGCTGGGAGGTGCTGGTCAGGGGAGTGGTCACTCCCTTTTCCTTTCTCCAGTTTCACGCCAGAGCAGGGCTGGGGGGATCCCTGAACCGGTGTAGACTGGCTTATGCAAGGAGGGCACCATCTGTGCCCTTCAAAGCATTTCCTGAGGCCAGGAGAGGCTACTCCGCTCAGGCCCTTCCCACCTATTTCAAAAGGGAGAGGGTGTAACACCCTCTTTCAGAGGAAATCCTTTGTTCTGCCTTCCTGGGACTGGGCTGCCCAGGCCCCAGGGGGGCATAAACCTGTCTGAGGGTTGGCAGCAGCAGTAGCTGCAGAGAATTACCGTGAAAGTTAGTTTGGCAGTACCCAGACTCTACACTGGAGACCCGGGGATGCATGGAATTGTCCCCCCAATACCAGAATGGTATTGGGGTGTAAATTCCATGATCCTAGACATGTTACATGGCCATGTTCGGAGTTACCATTGTGACGCTACATATAGGTATTGGCCTATATGTAGTGCACACGTGTAATGGTGTCCTCGCACTCACAAAGTCCGGGGAATTTGCCCTGAACAATGTGGGGGTACCTTGGCTAGTGCCAGGGTGCCCTCACACTAAGTAACTTTGCACCTAACCTTCACTAAGTGAGGGTTAGACATATAGGTGACTTATAGGTTATTTCAGTGCAGTGTAAAATGGCTGTGAAATAACGTGGCCGTTATTTCACTCAGGCTGCAGTGGTAGTCCTGTCTAAGAATTGTCTGAGCTCCCTATGGGTGGCAAAAGAAATGCTGCAGCCCATAGGGATCTCCTGGAACCCCAATACCCTGGGTATCTAGGTACCATATAATAGGGAATTATAAGGGTGTTCCAGTGTGCCAATCAGAATTTGTAAAATTAGTCACTAGCCTGCAGTGACAATTTTAAAAGCAGAGAGAGCACAAACACTGAGGTTCTGGTTAGCAGAGCCTCAGTGATACAGTTAGGCACCACACAGGGAACACATACAGGGCATACTTTATGAGCACTGGGGTCCTGGCTAGCAGGGTCACAGTGACACAGGCAGAAACAAACATGCATACAGTAAAAATGGGGGTAACATGCCAGGCAAGATGGTACTTTCCTACACCGGGGTGGGTACCCGAGGACATAGCAAGACATAGCAGGAGCCAGCCCTGGGGGGTGGTGTCCCCAGGGCCATCATTGGCTCCAACATACATAGCCCGGGGGAGGTGGTTGTCCCCACACGAAATGTACTTAATGCCCTGTGGAGGTTGTGGTTCCTTACGTTTGGGGCGGGCGTGCAGCCCCCGCTCATGATATATTATATGCCCTGTGGAGGTAGTGGTCCCTGGGGCTGCAGGAGGTCCAAAACAGACCCCCTACTTCTTTTTTATCCCTGGGAGGTGGTGGCCCCCGGTGGTGTGGAGGGGCGGGTGCCCTCCTAGCATTTATGTTATCAAAGTCACAGGAGGTGGCTGGCCCTGGGACCGAGGGGGGCAGGCAGTCCCCCTTCATATATAAATCAATACCCCGTGACCTGGGCCACCCAGATGCTCTATAAAATAAAAGCAGATTTGCAAATCTGCTGCAAACCTCTGTGAAAATGTTTTTTACAATGCTTTTCAGTTCCTGGGGGGGGGGGCAATCTGGGACCCCAGCACCAGAGCTAAGGGGCAAAGTGTCTCTACCCTGGCCCCTTTTGTGTTTTTAATGTTTTTTATCTGCAACAAGGCTGAAGCCGAGTTCAAAGATGGCTGCCAACACTTCCTTGTTAGACGTGTTGGCAGCTAATCAGAGCTGTGCATTTCCCTGCACACACTTGTCATTATTTGAGTTGTCGCCGTGGCCAGAGATATACAAATCTGGATTTCCCTAAACATTTTAAAAACTACTGAACAGATTTACTCCAAATAAGTAAAAGCATAATATGCATACTGAAAGCTAGCTCTCTGCCAAATTTGGTGTAATTCCATCGAGTGCTTCGAGTTCTGATTATTTCACCCCTGTTTTTCCTCAACTCCAGTTTAACAGATCACCCCAAAACTTTGCATGCACAGCAAGAATCACTGGAACCGTTTTTGGGAAAATTTTGTGAAGATTCGTCAAACGATGCCAAAGATAAAGGCAAGTCAAATAATGCTTTTTCTATCGAAATATGGTCCTAACTATAACTGCCTAGTGGTATATATTTTATACACAACTTACATTTGGTCATGATTACTTACATTGTGCAGTTTTCTTTTGTTGTGCCTGATACATTATGATTTTGTGATTTGGGCCTGCTGAACTTAGCTTGGTCTTTTTCAATTAATGTTATATTTTTTTGTAGCCCTGCAGGCATGATAAGAAAATGTAGAAAATATCATTAGTTTTATTTTTCTACTGCTAATATGTTAGAGGATACTTGTTTAAGAGTTAGGGTGTTTAAAATCATTTGATAATTTTACACATATTTTGTAGCATGGATTTATTTGAACAGCATGGCAGGCTTCTCTCTTATCTGTATGATACAGGCACAAAAGTGTTTGTTTTGTGTTTTCTTTTATAATGGGTTTGACCTTTTTGCCAAAAGTTTCTTTTTTTAATGAGCTTGGTAATTTGGATGATGTTGGGGTGTTTTCATTGTGTGGTAAACATGAATGAGGTGTGTATATGTTAAAGACAGCTCCATCTGTTACAGGAGATGAAGGACACTTATCGTTCTTGGCACTTTTTGGACCAGGAAGCACTTACATTACCTCAGCTTCTTTGCAGAATTCTGTGTGTATTCCACCCCAAACTCCGACATCCAATGCACCTGGTAACTTGGCCAAAACTCAGCTAACAGGTTCTGAAGGTGCACCTCTCCAGTGAGCGGGAAACATAGCCTGCCAGATGAAAATCAACCAGCTTGTCATCATCATATTTGTTATGTTGTAGCATGGACTGGTCTAACTGGGATAGGGATCCTCCCCAGTCCATGCTGTGTTTACCCCTGCCTGCGGGTTACAAGTGGTGTGGGCCCCTGACGTAAGGGGCAAGGAAATAAAGGTGAACTCCGGGTTTCGCGCCGGCAGTCAGAATCCAGGCAGGTGTCCTGTTGTTACTTGAGTGCGTTCCCCCTGCCTACCGTTGGGCGGGAAACTCAACAAATTGTCAATGAGGGTGGATATCCCCACCCTCCATCATCACATGGTGTGTCCTCATGGCTGTCACATCTGCGGGGGTGTACCTGCCTACACGCCTCGCGAATGCCGCATCGCAGCACTGTGGACAGCCCTGCTGGATGCTTTCTCCAGCGTGTTCTCGGCCTCTGTGCTTGCTGGTCTGGGGGCCCTTCGACCTGCTAAGGAGCGGGGCGTGCGCAGATGAAGAAGTGCTGGCCCTGCCCCCATCGACTCCACGTGCTGAGAGGAGGGTTTTTTTTCTCTCCCAGGCCTGAACGCGGCATGCCCTGACTACGGCAGCATCGTGGGCTGGACTGTGCCAGAGATCGCCTGTCTGTCGGAGGGCAGGCACATGTTGAGCTGCTGCTCCTCCACCAGGCACCCCGTGAATGGAGCACATAAACAACAGGCTGAGCTGCTGCTCCTTCACCAGGCACCACGTGAGTGAAACAACATAAAGGTCAATAGCCCTGCTATTTGGTGCAATGAAGAACACGCTTCGCACATGCTGAGCTGCTGCTTCCCCACCAGGCACCAAGAGCATTCGGCACACCAATGAGCAATAGAACACTCTTCCTCCAGCCAACACCACCCACAATTTACCCTGCTGTGGGCTTCCAAGGAGGCACCTGCCCATCACTGGTAGCACACAAGGACATCACTTCAATGGTGAGTAGAACGATAGGTGCAGGACAGGTTACTAGGAGGGGCGCTGTCATCGCCTGTGCTGCGTAATGTCATCCATTCCGACGCTGGAACCCTTCATAATTGATGGCCCACCATCAGCCCAGGTGGGTAAGTGGACAGAATGGGTGGAGAGACTGGGAACATACTTTGCAGCCATCGCCCTGGATAATGACCGATGCTGTCACGTGCTCTTACAACTAGGAGGGGCGGCCATCCACAAGATCAGTAAGTCCATCACAGAAGAGGGGCCACCTTTCACGTACCAATCACTAAAGAGAGCCCTCACAGCCCAATTTGAGCCACTAGCCAACCCAGATTACGAAAGGTTCCTTCTGAACTTCCTGAGGAGTCGGTGGATACCTTCTACGCAAGATTTTGAGAATTGGCAAGCACCTGTAGCCTGACAGATGCTGGGGACGAGATGTGGGCTCAATTTACACAAGGCTGACACTCGGTCAAGCTGAGGGAGAACATTTTACAAGTCCCAGGAATGTTCATGGTTAATATGCTCACACTGGGGAGATCCAAGGAGTTATCAAAGGCATGTGCAGCTCATATGGAGGCAGCCCTGCAAAAACCGGTATAGACTGAACCAGTGAACACGGTTATCACGGCCCTGGCGGATCAAAAGAATTCACGCATGAAGTTCAGTGCAGCAACACGAGCATGCTTTATATGCGGAGGGTCTTACCCTCATCAAGGACAGTGGCCTGCCCAGGGGAAACGGTGTACAAATTGTAACAAACCAAACCACTTCGCCAAGGTGTGTAGCTCCACTTCCTCCAAGAAGTCAAACCAACCCAAGACAGTGAAGGTGGCACAAATTCACATATCAGATGAAGGTGATGGGGAAATGGATGGCGATGAATCAGAAGGCGTCATAACGTAATACATGCTATGCAACCAGGAGGCAGTCCTAGGAAACGCATCCCTAACTGCAGTATAGTGGTGTGAGGCAAGTCAGTGGTGGCACTAATAGACACGGAAGCCTTCATCAACATCATGGCTCTCCAGGTGATGAAGAACCTTCAACTTAAACCGATACTTCGCACCACCACCACCAAAGTGTTTGCGTCTGGGTCCTCCATTCCGCTTCCTCTAGCAGGAGTGTTCAAAAAGAAAGACTAATACATCTTCACATTGACAAATCCATACAGCCAGTGGCCTTGAAACATCGCAGGGCCGCTTTCCATCTATGCCCCAAAGTGGAGGAGGAGCTGCGGAAACTGGAAACAGCTGGCATCATTGAGAGAGTAGAGGGACCCACTCCTTCGGTTTCGCCGATTGTGGTCATCCGGAAGCCCAACAGCCCGGGGAAGTGAGGATTTGCGTGGATATGAGGCCACCCAACATGGCCATCCGTTGTAAACGCCACCTAACAACAACCATTGATTATATTGTGGCCGAAGTGAATGGATCGAGGTGGTTCTCAAAGATGGACTTGAGGGCAGGCTATCATCAACTCATGCTTGACCCTGAGTCCTGAGAAGTGACCACATTTTCAACCCACGTAGGGCTCCAGAGGTACATCCGCCTCAGCTTGGGAATCTCCAGTGCTGCAGAGGTTTTTCATGACACTATCAGAGGGGTACTAAGAGGACTCGATGGTGTCATTAACGGAGTGATGACATACTGGTAAATGCCCCCACCCTGGAAGGGCATCTTGACAGACTGCGAGCCATGTTCAAGCGACTCCAAACAGCATGGTTTTTCACTCCACAGAGAAAAATGTGAGTTTCTTCAGAATCACATTGCTTTCTTTGGCTACCATTTTTCTGATAAAGGGGTAATGCCCGATCCGGAGAAGGTACATGATATTCAGATGGGGTCTTCCCCCACTTCCGTCACAGGTGTCCGTAGCATTCTTGCCATGGTCATGTACTGTGGCAGATTCATCCAGAATATGGCATCTATCACAGCTCCTCTCTGAGAACCAACAAAGACCAATACCCCCTGGGAGTGGGAATCCGCCCAGGAAAGTGCCTTCTATGCCACCAAGAATGCATTATCAGCTCATACTACGTTGAGGTACTTCGATCCGGCCAAAGAGTCTGACCTGACGGTGGACACGAGACCGGTGGGGCTGGGCACCATTCTGTCTCAACGTGGTTAACAAGAGGAGTGGGACCCAGTGGCATATGTCAGCCGAGCCCTAACGGAGACAGAACAAAGATATTCACACATTGAAAAAGAGGCCATTGCGGTCCACTGGGTCTGTCACCATTATCACCTCTATCTATACGGCCAGCCATTCACAGTGGTGACAGACTACAAACCCCTTGTTCCGCTTTTCAAAAGGTCCACTTCCACTTTTCCTCCTTGGATAGAAAAGTGGATTCTCCAATTACAAGACTATCAATTCACAGTGATTTATTGACCAGGGTCCCAGAACACTGCAGACTATCTGTCGAGACATACCAGACCGGCTTCAGCACAGGAGGAGGATGAGTTAGAAGCTGTGGAAGAATACGTTAGGCTGGTGGTCGAGCGATCTAGACCATTGCCAGTGTCAATGCAGGAGTTCATGGAGGCTGCCGCCCAACAGGATGAAAGTCTCCAACTTGCCATAAGAGCCGTTCACACAGGGAGGTGGCATGAAATGACACACAATCTATCCAGGCAGACGGATGCATCAGTTCCGGCAGGAGCTGTCCGTATCGCAGAGGGATGTCTACTCCAGAGGCTGCGACTGGTGGTTTCCCAGTCCTTGCAATCCAGCATAGTGGACTTGGCTCATGCCGCTTATCAAGAAGTAGTCAAGACGAAAGCCAGGCTTCATTTTATAGTGTGGTTCCCAAGACTGGATCACCAAGTAGAGAGAGTGGTGAGCCTTTGTCACATGTCAGGTCGTGGGGCCATCCGAGCCTCCAGCACCTATAATCACTGAACCAATTCCATCTAGGCCGTGGAAGCAGGCCAGTGCTGACTTGGGTGCTTTGCCTGATGGCCTGCACATGCTGGTGGTCATTGATGACTTTTCCAAATATCCTGAAGTGGAGATGCTGGATATGACCACAGCAGGGCAGGTCATCCCTTGTTTGGAAAAAGTCATGGCCACTCATGGTCTCATTCAGGAACTCAGAACGGAAAATGGCCTGCCTTTTTCTAGTCAAGAGTTTGCAGAATACCTCGCGAAGCATGGTGTTGTCCAAAGGAAAATCACACCCTGCTGGCCTGAGGGCAATGGTGAGGCCGAACGCTTCATGCGAACCCTGAATAAAGTATTGAGGATAGCGGTGGCTAAAGCCCACAATGTTGACTGTGCTTTGTACGCATTCCTAAGATACTATAGACTCACCCCTCAAACTACCACAAAGATATCACCTAGTGCTCTATGTATGAACAGACAGGTAGAAGACACCATTCCACAATGTGAGGTATCCACGGCCCCGCAGGACCAAGCGAGTGAAAGATTGTGCCAACATAAAGCCGCCAATGATCGAGTGTCAAGGAGGAGAAGAGCGAGATCAGTGCCTTTGCAAGTGGGTGACCACTTGCTGGTCTGGAATAGACATCCGGGTGGGAAGTTTAGACTCCCGTTTGAGATGATGCCGTGGACTGTTGTGAGGATCAGAGGCACCCTGGTGGCTGACCAAAAGGTCCATGAGTCGGTGACTCCCAACATATCGTTCTTCAAACAATACCGATCTGACACTGCATCTACAGCTACTGATGCTTCACCACCACCTACTGTCTCTGATGGCCTGGAGTTGGGGGATAATTTCCTCTGCACACCGGAGCTGGAGATCACTACACCTCAAGGCGAGTGTTTAGAAAATAATGGGGGCTCTCAAGGTGTCACATCTGATGAATGCGAGGGGGTTCGCCACCCAGAGGAATCAGGACTAGATGGTACTGGCAAGACTGTGGTGAGAGTTCCTCTGCGGGCTGGGGATGGGAGATACCATCTCCGGCCTAGACCATTACCATCCAGTAAGCTACGCGATTTCATACTGACTTAGTGAGGCAGTGTGCAGAACCTTTTTTAGGTCGAGCCTAGGCAGCGCACATGCGCTGTCTCTCGGACTGTTGTAATTACTCTGTGGGCTCGATACCCACCTACTGGCTTTTTATTGGCTGTTTGCTTTTTCTTTGTTTGCTATTGGTTTGTGGCATGCATTTGTCGTGCCTCCTTTCGTGTTTATCCCTCCCAAAGTGCAGCGACCAAGTACAATCTTCTTACACAGGTTTCCTTAATAATATGTTAGTGGAACTATTTTTTTTACTCTTTGTAGTTGCACTGTAGCGATCAGTATGTTTTGCACGAGTTTCACGTTTTTTTGTGTGCTTTGCGCGGGTTGCTTTTAATGTGTGTTTGCTCTGTTTTGGTTATTTTTTAAACATGCTTAAACATAGCAGTGCACGTGTTGCTTTTTATGTAATGTTTGCACAAATGTATCTCGTGTTTTCAATCTTACTTCGGTTTTTAATTTTCTAAACGTGCTTGTTTAGTTTTTCTTTCACACGCACACGCAGTTTTAACCATACAACCTCTCACGCACATATATACATCCTTTATTACATACACACGCGTTTTCTGTTACACACACGTATTCAGTGTCACACACAGCACTCACAGAGACATTCATATTCCGTTTATTTTTTACGTTTTTACCATTTTAGGACAATACCGCTGCGCACGCTTAGCCTTTCATGTTGTATTTGAACAGTTTTGGTTAACAATTTCATTGCAGCCATATTATTCAGAGTTTCTGTGTTGTTAATTCACAGGTCGCAACTCTTCCAGCACAGTTTTAATTATACAATTACCTAATTTTAAACCATACTAGTACAGGCTTCTATTGCACAGTTTTTGTTAAACTTCATTATTACAAAAAAACAGTTAAAGGATGTGATCCTTAAAGGCATTTGCCGCTACCTTTTTCCCAGGAACAAAAGCAATTTAGTCACAGAGTCGCAGTTGCCAGGCAGGGTCCAGTAGACAATTAGCATAGCTTTAAAGATCATTATCATCAACCTAAACACCATATGTGGATGTTGACGATGAGGTTTACAAGTATGCTAATTCATTCTTCTCTGAAGCCGAGTGGGATCCTTGACGAATACTGCCTATTAATTCTAATTATCACACCACTACACACTTTCTGCACAGTTTCGGTTATTAATTTTATATACATTCATAACAAAACCAGTGTATGCGTTGTGTTTTACTTTGTCTTTGAACGGTTTTAGTTTAAAAAAATGTAAGAAATGACTATTTTTCAATTTAAATGTGCACATTTTTTTTGATCTACGGTATGCACAGCTTTAGTTAGTAATTTTTTAACCATTATTACAAAGAGCAGAGGCACATTAGCTTTTATCCTGAGGTTGACAAGTTTCAGTTATTAATTAGCTTTCCACAATCTCATTCAAAGTATCCGTCCTGTAACATTGGTCTGCGTAACCCACATACGCTCTCTCAAACATAGACACTTTCACAAACAGGCACTTTTCTGTTTTCCCCACAAACGGGCTTTCGCTCTCTTTTACTCACATACTCTCTGTCTGACTTTCTCATTGTCTCTCTTCAGCTCTCACATTTATACAGCATTCTCTACTTTTCTTGCACACCGTACTCATACACACCGCTATTTCTTTGCCACACACATTTACTTTTTTTCTTACTTCAGCCTCCCTCTCTTTTAATCTCACACACGCTTTCTAAAACATACAACCTTTCACGCACATACACACTTTTTAAGACATACTACCTTTCACACACTTGCACACATCCTTTCTCCCACACAAGCGCGCTCTCTCTTTCACACACATACTCTGTTTCACACACATCACTTACAAAGACATGCACATAGATTTCATTGTAAGGTTTGACCATTTTATATCAACGCGGCAGTGTGCGCTTTGTCTTTATCTCGTGTTTGCACCGATATTTAGCTTAGAAATGTTTTAGACGTGTTTAAAGGTACAAGTGCGTGCATTGCCTTTTATCTTATGTTTACACACTCTCAAATATTAATTACATTACAGCAATATCAAGCACAGTTTTCGTACTATTACATTAATCATTATAACACTTACATGCTCTCTCACACACATAAGCTCTCAAAAACATACACACATTCTGTCTCTAACACATACAGTTTTCCTCATTGTATAACACATATACTCTTTGTTTTTCTTTCTATTTATCTCTCTGTATCTCTGTTATTCACACAGCACTCTCTCTCTTTCTTTCTCTCGCTCTCTCTTCCTCACACACAGTACTATTGATCTCACACACACACAGTCTCTATTTATCAACTTCTCCTCCCTCTTACTTTTACAAATACACACAGGCTCTCTCACACAGACAAGCTCACATGCACATACACACATGTTTTGTTCCATATACAAGCACACGTTTTTACACACAAACTCTGTCTCACAGACAATACTTACAAAAACATTTACAAAGATTTTATTCTGTGTTTTCACCATGTATGTCAACACTGCAGTGTGCACTTTTCATTTTCTCACCTTTGCACAGATATTTCGCTACGTAAATTTTCTTAATATGATTACATATAGCAGTGCGCTCATTATTAACGATGTCCTGTTTACACACCTTTGCTTAGTAATTTTCAAAACATTATTACATCTAGCAGTGAACGCATTAGCTTTCAGGTCGTGTTTACACTGCTTTGATGAATAATTACCTTACAGTAATATTATGCAAATTTTTCGTGTTGTTGCATGCTGTGACACACATACACACATCCTTTGTTCAACGCTTACGTTTTTTTCTCTTTCTTTATAACACATGCACACTCTATTTCTCTTTCTTTCTTTCTGTCTCTCTCAATCAGTCTCATTTACACAGCACTCTCTCTTTCTGTCTCTCTCACTCCCCTCCCTAATACACTGCACTGTTTCACTCACACAGACACTGTCACTATTTTTTTATCTCAACTATCTCTTTTTATAACACATACACATAGTTTTCTCACACATACATGGTCTCACGCTCATACACACATCCTTTCTCCCATACACACGCGCTCTCTTTTAGACACAAGTACTGTGTCTCACAAACATCACTAACAGAGACCGTTCTATAATCACAATAGCATTTGTATTCTAATACAATAACATAAACAAGACCAATAGCTCTAATGATCACAAATGCGAGACCTTTTGCATTGCAAATGCTTGTTTTCTTTTGCAGGGATACAGAGGTGCAGGGGATGTTGTGAAGACATGTTTGATATGCTGGGTTCATTGTAGATGTTTAGTTCTGTTTTTGAGAAGGGTCTTGGGTTTCGTTTTTTAGGGTCGAGCCTGTGTTGCATGCGCTCGCGCATGCGTTTCGCAGGGAGACTTTTTTGTATTTATAAAAGGGCTGGGAGCCCTGTCAACTTCACATCAGTGTTTTTTATTGGTTGGTGGACTTCCCTAATAAAATCCGCTTGCTTTCATTAGTCGAAGGCACGCATATGGCATGCCTTTCCGGTGGCTAGCCCTCCTCCAGCGCAGCGACTAAGTACAGAAAACATGCGAGGCTCGCTGTTTTCCATCGGGCTCGTGGACTTTTTTTTCTCTAACTTACGAGCCCGATCTCGCTTGGCAGAAGTCGAGCACTTTACGTACTTGATTTCACTTTTTCGGGTTATGTACACAAATGCACTTTTGCCCGATAGGTGAAAAGTCGGGTTAGGAGTTTACAACGCGATCAGCTCTAACATGAGCAAACGCGAGACCCGATGCTTTAGCAGTAGTCGGGATTTCAGAAAACATCAGAATAAACACGTTTGCTTTTATAGCTTATGCTGTGAACACCGTTTCCTCTTTTCACTCTAATATTTGGTGATTATATGAGAGGCAACTCGGATCACAATGAGCCGAAATTAATTGTGCAGGAGCACGATGTTTAGGCGAACGGGCAAGCCGGGACTCGAGATCTCCCATTGGCTCACATCTCCTGCTGAATTTATAAGCTGGCTCCACAAAGCTTCTTAGAGTTACTGAAACACAAGCATGCTTCCTGTGTTTGATGTCCCTGCTGGGGAGCCCAAAAACGCAGTACCCATGTTTGTACTGACCTTTGTTCCCCACCCAAAGCCCCAAACCAGGACGATTCTCTAAGAATAACACCACCATCTATTTGTATCTTATGCAGATTTTTTCGAAGCAAAAAAGTAACCACAAAGCGCTTACATTTTATGTACCAGGGATGGTCGCACACGGTGAGGACCCGACCCCCCGCACCCCACAACCCAAGTGAAGTTTGGAGCATACATTTATCACAATAACAGAATGTTTCTCAGTACAAATCTAAAGATAAGACTAATTTAGACGTGTGACATACCCTGGACTGCGAAATATGATAGTAAACTACTGTAGCGCTTAGAGGCTATCACAGAAGCATGTGCGTTAGACAAAACACCCATGCTCAAACGCTTAGAATTTTTTTTTTCTTCAGAATTTTCGTGGAAGGTTAATGAAAGGCTTTACTGCTTGTAGATGCCTTTTTTACATTAAATAGCTCACCTACACCCCATGCGCACCACAGTGGTGCAGTTGTACCACTGAACTGAGTAACAACAAGAAGTTGGTATGCAGTGTCAAGATGTCCCAATGGGTGAGCATGCTGTAGAGCATATGCTACTCCTCAAACAAACATCCCTCACAGGGTCAGCACAACATGTGAATCAGATCAGACCACCAACCTCACATGCACAACACTGCACCAAAGTAAGTTTGCAGGTAATTCTATAAATGCAACAAAACACAACTGCCTGGACAGTTAATATCCTGTTGTGCACGAGGGCTCCCGGGATTCTAAGCAGACGAACTATGAGGGTCATGTGACTGGCTCCATCACTGTGATTTACTCAGCAGAGATGACACTGTAACACCTCAGACAAACACATGCATCTGGGCAGCAGGTAGCCATGATCCACTCGCCCACTAGCCAAAACACAGGAAAAACCCAGTATCTAAGACAGCAGCTCTCTGTACTATACTGGCATGGTCCCTCCACACAGAGGCGTACAAATGAACCTCTCCGGCACTTACATACATCTGTGAAGAAAAGCGCTATGGGTCCAAGTTATGTGTGGAAATGTGCACTAATAATACATAACATTTCCCACTGATAAATATATTTTTTTAACATTAGATCTCCAACACCTTATGTGCACAGTGCAGCACCATTACATACAGCTGACGTCTCATCCTTCACCCCACCACCCGCCACAGAGCCAGCATTCTGGTTAATGAGACCAGCAGTCTTAGGTATAGCACTCATTACAATTCTGGCAAAGAGATACCTCCAAAGACAGCAATATACAAGCAGTTATCAATCTACCTTTGTGGAACAAGATAAACAACAATGTCCTACCTTGGGGTCACTCATCCAGGCACGGACAAATGTCAAGGGACTCCCCACTAACGCTTAGAATCATACAATGGGCCCCCTGTAGAAGCAATAGGGATCTTCTGCAAACACTTTGCAGAAAGGACCCATCGTTACACAGGCCAGGCACAATGACTCTTGCCCATCACTACTCTGGTCAGAGAGAAATCCCAAACCAGTGGGGGCAAGCACTTTGGGCTTGCAATAGAGGCCATGCAAACAGCAGGAATGTGCTATGCAAGAGTAATTTGTTTTGAGCTAACTATAAAACAATCCAGCTATTTACGCAGAGAGAGTAAAGTCCAAAGCTTTGACAAGTATATGTAGCACCTCTGGTTTGGGGTGGTGGCCAAGCAGGTAAAAGCCCATGGTGTGGATCAACTGTCCTTGAAGATGAATTTAATCGAGGAAATCAATATGGCCAAAGGTATTACCAGAGACTGAAGCCGGACCCTAAGTAATTAAATTCAGTTCGGGCTCATCACTTATCGTAATGCTGGACTTTTCATGTAAAAGTTTGTTGTGATCACAGTTAGAGGTGAGTCTGTGCTTTCAAATTGATCCGACATGAGCTTCAGAGACTGAAAATCAAAGATTTTAAAGCAAGGTTTCTGTTGACAGGCGGAGTTAAAAGTGGATTGATGCTTTTAAACCACTGTGGCCAATAAAGCCAAATAGACTCCTGAAAAGTACTTGTCCTGACAGATGGTAGTAAAAATACACCACCAGCATCCTCAATGGCCAGATACGCTTCTTCCACCATTCAAAAGAGTGGAAACAGAAATAAAGCAATGTCAGACTTCATTTCTGCTCCTTCGGTGTCGCTGTCTTATGGCCTGAAGATGTTACTTTTTCATATAACATACACTCACCAATTGCTTGTTCTCTTACGCTTTGCGCCAGGATGTTTCTGAATGTTGAGAGGGAGCCGAGACACCTCACCAGGAAGCAGGCTTTGGTCCTCCCTGGTATTGTTTGCCTGCAGTGAGCTCTCACACTGCTACGCTGACTGGTACATCCAAGAGATCTTAGCAGAACCGGAGTGGAGCCCAGTGGGACAATCAGTTTTGCGCCCCCTCCCCCCCCCCATGACGTTCTCCTCAGATTCCATTATAACCCCTGGCCAAAAGTGGCCATCATCTCTCCTTCACCCTTCTCTCACATACATTTCACTTGTTTTAAATCACTGATAAAGACTGGCTTTATCAACAAGAATGTATATCTGTCCAAACAAATTATTTTAGCAACATTTTAGCTTCAAAGGCAGGGGGAAAAACATAACTTCTAACCTGTTCTATGCACTCTGCATGCAGCTCTCTGATGACAGTTGCTAACAGTTACTGCAATAACAAGACAATCTCTGTGACAAAAGCAGTCATCTATTCAGCTATCCACATAAAATACAGATCAGTTCTTTGCAGCAGGCATATTTCCCAAGTCAAAACTGCCACCAGACAAAACTCAATCTCTCTCTCTAGGAGGAACCTTATTTACAAGAGATATGTTGACATTTTTATTGCTGCCTGAAAGCTGGATGCACAAGGAACGCTACAGCAGATGTTTTTACAGAGTATGGGGGTTATTCTAACTTTGGAGGAGTGTTAATCCGTCCCAAAAATGACGGTAAAGTGACGGATATACCACCAGCCGTATTACGAGTTCCATAGGATATAATGGACTCGTAATACGGCTGGTGGTAAATCCGTCACTTTTCCGTCACTTTTGGGACGGATTAACACCTCCTCCAAAGTTAGAATAACCCCCTATGTTTTTGCTAGTTACAGAGCCCCCCCCCCCCTTAGATGAGCACTCCCTCCCCAGGGCAGCACCCGGTGCAGCTGCACCAGTCGCACTGCCCTAAAGCTGTCTCCGCGTCTCAGTGAAGCACTACATGGATAGGTCATCACAGGTGACTTTGGCACAAATTGGCCGGATTTCTGCTCTCAGTTATCTTTGAAAAGAGACCGCATCTCATTTCACATCAGTGAAAGGCGAGAGTCCAACAGACAGTGGCGCCCTTCAGCCTAGCCTCAGTTTCTGTTAGTAATCTGTCAAAACATGAGAGGAAATAAACTCTCCAACATATGGACGCCTGTTAAGGCTGAGCCCGATTTCTCTCCTCGCCATCGAAAGTGGGGCGTGGACATAACTCGCCAATGGAGACAGGGTAGCCGGAGTGGTAAGGGGCATAACAAACACTGTGATGCTCGCTGCCCACACATGGTGCTTGAGCCTGGTCTCGGCCTAAACTCCACACCAGGCATCTATGTGCTGTCAAAAAAGGGGGTCGGAGGGGGGAAACAAACTACAAAAAGCAAATCAAAGCCTTTTGAACTTTCCCTTTCTGCCTTCAAAGCCCTGCAGACCATGGGTAACAAGAACAGTGTCAAACCACCAAGGGGTAGCAGCTTCTCTTCCCCACTGTAACGCAAAACATAATGAACCCAATTATATGCAGTACTCCAGGGAACGGGGGCTTCAAAGTACTGTAGCTGTTTATTGAAAGGGATGACACACATGTGTAAGTCTCTAGTGCTGGAAGGGTATCTCAGCGTGATAATGCACGTGCTGCATGGATGTGAAACTACGCTTGCGTTCGAGTTTCTGTGAAGTCCGCTCAAATTTCATCTTCCCGAAATTGATGCTTGGAACGCAGTTGAGGTGGGAAAGAGTAAATCCTGGAATTTGAAGTGAAATGACGCTACAACAGTGTTGCATCGAGTGCTATATTAAACAAGCTAATGTTATTTAATTAAAAAAAAAAAACAGACTGGCAGGGTTGTTAGGGCCTGTTTCCCCCTCACTCTATCCAGTCTGTTGTTGTGTTAGTTAGAACAATTGTCTGTACAGCACTTTCTCAGCTGTCTCTCAGGATTAAATGAAAAATGCTACATCACAGATAAGTGGTGGCTCTTTACCAGACAAAGATGAGTGTTTAAGTCGGCCCTGCCAGGATTCCCAGGTCCATGTGTGATGTGCTGCTCTAGTCCAGGTTTTTTATTGGGATTCCCGGGCTTGTGTTCTTGTTTATCCCATTATAAAACATGACTTCAGTCCCAGAATTCAAAGGAAAAAACCTGGCCTGGAGCAACACATCATGCATGGACCTGGGAATCTTGACAGCTTTGTTAAGATTCTTAACCTGTGATACTAATGTTAATCTGAACATGCAGCAGGTGTATTAACCCTACGAGCTTTCTTACCAGTTCCTTCTCTACTCTAGGATTGGAATTAGGTTTAATAATATTAATAACGACCACTTATATTGCACACAACACAAACAGTACTGTTTCTAGGCTCTGAGCAATGGGTGGCATCATTATACAACTAAGGTATGCTTATTTTGTTGACCACGGAAGGATGGTGGTTGAACGCACTTCTTGAAGGCATTCAGACCTCTAACCTGTGGATTTCTGTGCAGGCACTTGACCCACTGCACTGAAATCACTTGCTGAAACTCCATTGATAGCTTATCATTTTTTTATATCAGAACTTTCATAGGAAAAAGGGTCTTACTTTAAAAAAGTGAAGATTACCAGTAATTCAAATGCCAACATGCAGACTGGAGGCATCTTTTTAGGTTGAGCATAGTGGCGCACAAGTGCTTCTTTTCCAGCCGCTGGTATGTATGTGGGCTTTTAACCACTATCACTCGTTCATGGGCTTACCTTTCAAAAATCTGTTGATAACATTGGTAAATGCTCTACGTTTGTCCCTACTTGGGGCGTTTTTGTTACAGACTTGGGGACCAACCCTGCAACATGGATAATTGCACTTTTGCCAATATGTTTGACTGCAAGCAAACTTATTTTTCCTTCTGTGTCTCTCCTTTGCGCTCACGGCGGCCGTGGCACTTTGAATCACTTACTTATGTCAACTGTTTTACTTTACGTTTTCAATTTATGTGGCAAGAAAAGTCCAGTTAGGAATTTGTAACGCTAATAGCTCTAACTCGATGAAACGCGAGACCCATTGCATTGCAAATGCTTGTCCTTATTTCTGTTTGGGGTAAAGGAGGAATGTTGTGTTTCAGCATGGACTGGTCTAACTGGGAAGGGGATCCTCCTCAGTCCATGCAGCGTTTACCCCTGCCTGCGGGTTACAAGTGGTGTGGGCCCCTGACGTAAGGGGCGAGGAAATAAAGGTGCACTCCGGTTTTCGCACCGGCAGTCAGAATCCAGCCTGGTTCTGTTCTAACTTCAGTGCGTTCGTTCCCTGCGCCTACCGTCGGGCGGGAAACTCAACAATATTGAAACAAACAACGTATAAAATATTCATAAAGTGTTAAATAATTCAAAGTATAACCGTGTAAAGTGCTACGTGTAGTTTTCGTGTTTGCCCTACTGAAGGACTGGAACTGTGTCCTCACTGAATTGAAAGATGTCTGTTCAGCAACCCGACTATGGAAGTGTCCGTTCACACAACTGCCTCTTGAAATCAGTAGGTTTAAAAATGTGGGCTCACTTCATTCCATCATCTATACATACGAGAAAGTGAGAGAATGTGTAAAGAACGAACTTTCTCCTGATGTTTTCCTCAACCTTTCCTTACAATATCTACACTTTTAGGATACGACTTCCCACCCCTCAGTCGCCACTGCGGACATGATGAAAATATAAGGAAATATGTGAAGGTTAAATGTGATTGTCCTTTTATTTTCCCCATGTATACCGCAACTCCGGCAAAAATAAATTAGGTGTCTCCCCTACTCTCTTTGCTCATGTTTTAAGCATCAAGGATGTGTTAAACAATAACGAATAAAATGGAAATATAGCGGAGAAAATGTTTGCAGAAACTCAGCATTAACTTTACGTCAGTCATTAATTTAAATTGTGTGGACCTGCTGTCTATTTGATGGACATAGCTTGGCTCGGCAAGCTTTCCAGTGCTATGATTTCTCTGGACATGAGACTTGCACAGAGATTTGACCATTAGCATCAGTAAGAATGTATTAAAAAAGTCCTTAGTAAACAAGTGGAATAATGCACATTGTCAATGTTCCCTTCACGTATTACACAGTCAAAAATACATTGCCAATTTATAATAAGTAGGAAGCCTCGTACGCTTTCTGCAATATAACCCGATCTCATTCTTTCTAAAATGCTTAGCTGAAAATATTATACTGGGTATATTTACGGTCACTGCGAAATTAATATTGATTGTTTTAACATTCATGTAAGAGCTGACTCCTGACAATTTTGCACATTGTTAATTACCTGGGATGCGAACTGTGGACGTGTCAGTAAACAGATAAAGGTCACCGAGGAATACAAGAATTCCACATCTCACCTGTCTGATTAGAAACTTTTGTATTCTCTTTTTTTGTAACCTGCTTGAGATAGTGTCATTCAAAGTGTCACACAAATGTCAAAGAAACGTCCCAATTAAGAATATGGGCTTTCTGCCTCTGAGCACCTCTCTTGGCCTTCAAATATTAGGGCTCATTGACAAATAATATTATGTGCCCGAACCCAGTAATTTAAAACAATATAATGTAGTATCTTAATAGTTGAACATCTATAATTATGTATTAACTACCAAAAAAGGAACTTTAAACATGCACCACAGAATAAATGAAAAATGTATGTGGATCACAAGAAGCACAAAATTCGCATCTGCTCATACTGTACCTAAGAGAACAAAGTGGACCTGATTCATTAAGAAAGTCATAAAGATACACCCCCTTGTTTACAACCCCAGTGCATGCATACAACTTTCACTTTGTGGTATTTAGGATGTGCCTGAAAACACATGGATGTGCCTGGAAACGTTATGCAAATTTACTTTTCTTGTTCGTATTGCCTATTGCCTAATGCAGAATGTTTCCATTGTACAATTGTGCACTTTGTAGAAGATGACACTTTATTTCCACAAGGAAAGCACTGTTTTGTGTGTGAAATAAATTTCCTGAATTCTCCCTTTGGGTTCCGTATTGTTAATCTGCTAAATCTGTCAGCCTTAGGAAGGTCTTCCTCGTTCATTTTTCTGACCTCTTTTTGTTGGTGTTAGCTCTCTGTGCAATTTACCACTGCTAACCAATATTAAGATGCTTGTGCTCTCTCCTCTAAAACATGGTAATAGAGGTTTATTCCCAAATGGCATATTTAATGTACTTATAACTCCCTAGTAAAGTGTGCTATGTGTGCCCAGGGCCTGCAAATTAAATACTACCAGTGGACCTGCAGACCTGATTATGCCACCCACTTAAGTAGTCCTTTAAATATGTCTCAGGCTTGCTACAGCTGTGTGTGCAGGTTCAGCCTGCCATTTTGACCTGGCAAAATAAACCTTTTGCCAGATGGAAACCTTCCTTTTCAATACATATACGTCATCCATAAGGTAGGTACTGGACAGCCCCAAGGACGAGATGCAGTGTTTTTAAAAAGCTGTACGTATACTTTTATGTTTTACATGTTCTAGTAGTGAAAAGCTCTTACATATGTTTTTCACAGGCTTATCTCTCTCACAGGATAACATTGGAGCTGCCTTATTACATTTTATATGTGTAATTTCCTAATGGAAAGCAAGAATTGGTCATGTTTGCTGTCTCTGGAATCCCAATTTAAAATACTGATTTATGGTGAAGTCAGATTTTAAATTGCTAGTTTGAAAATACCACTTTTAGAAAGTTGGAATTTTCTTGCCTCAGTCATTCGGTTGGTTCAGCCTGCCTCTAATCACATGACTGGGTGTACTTGGCAGTTGGGCTTTGTGTATTCCTCCTAGACAATCATTGTAGGAAAGCATCCTTCCTGTCATGGTTAGCCCCCACTTTTTGCCTGGTATCTGGTGTAATTTTGACTGAAAGTGCAGTGGGTTCCTGCTTACTAGGCCCCCTACCAGATCTCTTTCCCCGAAACTGCATAGTTTTTTTCCACAATTGACAAAACCCTTAGCTCCCTCTGTAAGTCCATAGTAAATGGCACCACTGGTACCTAGGGCCTGGGGTACTAAGGATGGTCCTAAAGGGCTGGAGCACAAATTGTGCCACCATAAGGGACCCCTCACCAAGTACATGACAAGCTGCCATTCCAGGCATGTGTCTTGTTGCGGACAAAAGTGAAAGCACAACATGGCACACAGCCTGGGTGCCATGTCACCTAACACTGCATGCAATATATGTGTCACCCCTCTAACTGGCCTTACAGCCCCAAGGCATGGTTCATTGTGTGACATGTGAGGGCATATCTGCATGAGTGGATATGCCCCTCCTATGACTTTGTTGATTCTCAGACATAATAAGTGACCAGGGAAGCCATTTCAAATACATGTGCTGGACACTGGTCACTACGAGTTCCCCAGCTACGTGATCACTACATTGAAGATGTTTGGTATAAACCATCCCTTATTGGTGAACCCACACTGATGCCAGTGTTGAATTTTACAATACATACACCCAGAGGGTGCCTAAGCAGTAGCCCCGGAAAACCTACCAACTACTAGTGTGTTGTCTGACTGGTCCTGACCAGTTTAGCCACCTTAGCCACGTTTCTGACGTCCCAAGGTAAGAGCTAGCAATCTTGGGGTGCACTGGTCCCGGGTGTTGGCACCTCCTCCAGGCACGATGGACATTCCAGGGCAGGAAGCTTCAAAGGCCTAGCTACCTTTGTAATGCGACCCAGGTCTCTCCAAATGATTACATTTACCAACCCGCCTGTCCTGACCACACGATTGGAGGCAGAACATTATGCAGTCCCACCCCTAAGGTGGATGAGCTGAAGTGGACACCACTATCTTGGTTTGGAAGGAATTAGGCCACTAGTGTCAGGGTTATGCCCACTTCCCAACGGAAGTGATCATAGAAAGAGTGTAGTCACCCTAAAGTTCGGCAACCCATTGGCTTCCACCTGGCACTCCTGTAACACCCCTAAATTGAGTATTTACGTGGCACCCCTGAACCATAGAATGCAGACTCTGATGACCTAAGAAGAAAAAGGACAAAGAAGAGACACACCCGCAGAAGAGAAGAAGAAGAAGCAGCTGACCTGGCACCAACCCCGACGGTCTGGCTGCACTCCTCGACGGACTCTGTACCAGAAGCCAGCTCATCCTGCAGCTGAGCCTCCAGAAGCCTGGGAGGACTGCCTGCCTATCCGGAATCATCAAAGTGCTTTAAAGCACCAATTAACTCCAGCAAAGTGTGTATATGAGCCTTGTCCAGGAAAAGCCCGGGACTGATTTTGTCCATCATTATTTGGAAGAGGCTCAGCTCGGCCCCCCAGCAAATTTTATTTTTACCCCCTCTGGGTTCTTGCATTGCCCTTTAAGGTGAGAGTTAGACCTTGTATTGTTGACACATTTTTTTAACTGTATGTGAGGCTCTAAGCAATTGTTAACAACTATTGTGATGAACAATTTATTTATAGCTTCTCATGGACCAACACATCTTTATATACATTTTTATGTGCTAATTGTCTATTTTTTTTTGTTAAAAAGTAGTTGTTTCTCTTATGTTTTAATTTGTGCTTTCTCCACTATTTCGTTATGGCTACATCAAAAGTGGGAAACTGCACACTGTATGAAATAAATTACCTATTAAAGAACCGCCTATCCTGCCCTCACTCAGGGCAAAATGTTCGTACCATTTTTCTTGTCACAAATGGCCCGATTCACAGAATCAAACCGTTTGCGACAAGAAAAAAGAATTTTGGTATGTACAGACCTTATTTTGAGATTCGGTAATATAAATATATACAAAATCGCAAAATAAGCTTGCAAGTCGCATTTAGGAAGGGGTGTCCCTTCCTAATTGCGAGTCGCAGTGCGATGTAGGATTGTTTTGTGACCATGAATGTGGTCACAAAACAATCGCAGTTAGCACCAGTTTCAAATTGGTACTAATCCATTTGCAAATGGGATGGGGTCCCAATGGTACCCCTTCCCCTTTGTGAATGGTAGCGAAAAATAGTTTTTCAGAGCAGGCAGTGGTCCCAGGGTCCTCAAGGAAAATGGGCTGCATTTTTAAAAAACAGCTTTATTCAAAAGTAGTCACAAACATGGTGCTCTGCTGCCCCCAGCAGGCCACCATCCCTGTGAGTGCGGCCATTTCCAATGGGGTTGTAAATTGCAACCTGCCTCATGAATATTTGGGCCAGTTGTACGTACCATTTTTCTTGTCGCAAATGGCCCGATTCGCAGAATTGGGCCATATGCAACAAGAAAAATGCATTTTGGTATGTACTGACCCTATTTTGCGATTCGGCAATCTATTTACTAAGTCAAAAAATAGGTTTGCGAGTCGCAATTAGGAAGGGGAGCAACCCCTGACCTGTTTTTTAGGTCGGGAGAAGCTCCCCGAGCTGCACAGCTCTACCGTTGTACCCGCGTCCCTCTCCCCACCCTCGCAGCTGCTACGGCAAGTTCGAGGCCCTCCTCCACCCGCAGGCCCCACCTGCGCCTCATCCCTGGTGGTCCAGTGGTGTTGTAAGTATTGTCTGTCTATATCCCTTGTGTCTGTCTTTCACTTTCTTTTTTCACTGCTTCTCTGTTTTTCTTGCCCTGTTTTTTGTCCCTTTTTCCTCTATTTTTCTTGCTCTAAGTCTTCCCCCATGGTTTTCCCTGCCAAAGCGTCCCCCATGGCCCCACCCCCCTTGCGTGCCCATTCGCACTTGCCTCCTGCCTCCCAGCTGCTCCTCCCTCCTACCTCCCCTTCTTAATGGCGGCCACTGTGAGGTGAGGTGAGCAACTTCCGACCTTCTTTTTAGGTCGGGAGAAGCTCCCTGCGCCGCACAGCTCCACCTTTGTGCTCACGTCCCTCTCCCCACCCTCACAGCTGCTACTGCGAGTTCCAGGCCCTCCTTCACCTGCAGGCCTTGCCTGCACCTCATCCCTGATGGTCCAGTAGTGCCGTAAGTATTGTCTGTCTGTTTGACTTGTGTCTGTCTTTCACTTTCTTTTTTCACTGCTTCTCTGTTTTTCTTGCCCTGTTTTTTGTGCCTCTTGCTCTTAGGCTCCCCCTGTGGTTTTCCCTGCCTCTGCATCCCCGCTGCCCCCCTCGCGCCCCATTCACACTTCCCTCCCACCTCCCAGCTGCTCCACCCTCCCACCTCCCCTTCTTAATGGCGGCCCCTGTGCGGCCACGCCGTGGGCGCCGGAGGGACACCAGAGGCAAGCCTGTCTGCGCCGGTCTGCGGGTGGACCACACCCAGTGACAGTCCCCCTGACCGCGAGATCCCCGCGGCACCAGACACCACTACGACGCCAATGCCCTCCACACCCTCAACACTGGCCACTCTACCACCTACTTCCAGGCCTCACCAAACCTCACCAGAGACCCTTCTCCTGCTGGAGCTGCAACTTCTCCACCCTCTGGATCCACACCTTACCCGCAAGAACCAGACGCAACCCCCTCAGGTGCATCCTTCTCAACACCTGCTCCATCCACAAGCACGCCATCGAGCTCTGGGACCTTCTCGTCTCCTCCTCTCCGGACATCGCATTCCTGACAGAGACCTGGCTGAACCCATCCTCAGCTCCCGACATCGTCATAGCCATTCCAGAC
The DNA here is from genome assembly GCF_031143425.1 of Pleurodeles waltl. Lineage (NCBI taxonomy): Eukaryota > Metazoa > Chordata > Amphibia > Caudata > Salamandridae > Pleurodeles > Pleurodeles waltl. The sequence goes on along the minus strand of NC_090445.1, from coordinate 293,027,975 downwards.
AGTTACAAGATCACCCACAGAGACCACACCAACTGACCGAGAGGAGGGGTCGCCATCGTCCACAGGATCACCATCAGAATCTCAACCAACACCGAAGACACCCTCAGCAGCGCCGATCACAGGCACTTCCAAATCCACATCGACCCCAAGACCACCCTCAGGGGCACCCTCATCTGCAGAACCCCCAGACCCTGACCTCAGTTCAGTGACTCCACTGCCGACATCGCCAGCGCTCAAGCCCTAGCTTCTACAGATTACATCCTCCTCGGGGACCTGAACTTCCACCTCAAAAACACCAATGACAGCAACTCGATCTCCATGCTCAACAACCTCACCAACCTCGGACTCAATCAACTCATCACATCTCCCACCCATTCTGCCGGACACACGCTCAACCCCATCTTCTCCGCCAGCAGACATGACCTTCAGCCACACCACAAAACTCCACTGGACTGACCACCGCTGCGTCAACTTCACCTTCAACAAACCCACCAGACGCCACTACGACGCCAATGCCCTCCACGCACTCAACACTTGCCACTCTACCACCTGCTTCCAGGCCTCACCACAGCTCGCCCACAGACCCTTCTCCTGCTGGAGCTGCAACTTCTCCACCCTCTGGATCCACACCTTACCAGCAAGAATCAGACGCAACCACCTCAGGTGCATCCTTCTCAACACCTGCTCCATCCACAAGCAGGCCATCAAGCTCTGGGACCTTCTCGTCTTCTCCTCCCCGGCCATCGCATTCCTGGCAGAGACCTGGCTGAATCCATCCTCAGCTCCCGACATTGTCATAGCCATTCGAGACGGTTACAAGATCACCCACAGAGACCACACTAACAGACCGAGAGGAGGGGTCGCCATCATCCACAGGAACACCATCAGAATCTACCACTACCTCCGAAACCGATCCCCTGCCGCAGCTGGAGCAAGATCACCAACGACCAGCTGATCTCTGCCCGAGCCCCACCAGCTGATTCCACCTACACCGACTCAGCCACCTGCAACCTCAGGCAATAGATCGAAGACTGCGTCAACACTCTCGCCCTGCTCAAAAAAACCTCTCACAACCGCACCATCAGTAAGGCCACCTGGTTCACCACCGACCTCCGGACCTCCAAACAGGTCTGCCCCAAACTTGAGAGGAAGTGGTGCCAGGAAAATACATCAGCCACCCACACAGCCCTCAAGAACCTCATCCGCAAGCACCACCAGCTCATCAGAGCCACCAAGAGATCCTCCATCAAGGAAAGTATTCATAACAATGCGCACAACAGCAAAGAGCTCTTCAACATCATAAAGGAACTCTCCAACCCCAGCTCCAGCACCAACGACATCCCACCTTCGCAAGACCTCTGCAACTCCCTCACCACCTTCTTTCACCGCAATATCACTGACATCCATGACAGCTTCAACAACATGAGCTTTCCAGCAGCCACCAACACCTCCGACTTATCGCCCCCCAACCATACCAACCTCCTGCACTCTTGGACACACGTCAACGACGCCGACACCATCAAAGTAATGAACACCATTCATTCTGGCTCTCCATCTGACCCCTGCCCGCACTACATCTACAACAGAGCAAGCTCCATCATCACCCCAACTCTGTTTGTTCATCAATAGCTCCTTCGAGACCGCCACCTTCCCGGAAAGCTGGAAGCACGCCAAGATCAACACCTTACTCAAGAAACCCCAGGCAGACCCCAGGGACCTAAAAAACTACCAGCCCATCTCTCTGCTTCTGTTCCTGGCAAAGGTACTCAAGAAGATTGTCAACAGGCAACTGTCCCACCACCTGGAGGAAAACAACACTCTGGACCCGTCTCAATCCGGCTTTCGCAGCAATCACAGCACTGAGACCGCTCTCATCGCATCAACCAATGGCATCCGGACCCTTCTGGACAAAGGCGAAACAGCAGCCCTCATCCTCCTGGGCCTCTCGGCCGCCTTTGACACCATCTGCCACCATACCCTGTGCACACGCTTCCATGATGCAGGGATCCGTGACATGGCCCTGGACTGGATCACCTCCTTCCTCACTGACAGAACACAGAAAATACGCCTCCCTGTGGTTCTAAAAATTCTGGACCCATGTAATTTACTTTGCCACAGCAGTACGATTTTAGTATCAAAAGACCGATAATGACTAGTACACTAAGCATGAGCATTTTCGCTCAATTCCAGCAGCGTTTTCACCTCGAAATCGCCATTTTCGTCCTGCACTCGTGGCTCCCATTTTATACACGGCAGCCATTTTTAAAAGTTGCCCTCACATAGGCTTATAATACAGTCAGATTTGATTCCAAGGACACGTACACCTTGATTGACTTTTCTCTGACCTGGGCAAGCTGGAACCATTGCCTCAGGCCAAACCTGTTTGGTCAGTCCCTCTCCCAGTGGCCGAATCAGATAGCATCAAGGCACACCATGCCATAAAACCCTTATTATCGCTCACACACCCTGCCTAATCTTGCTCACACCTGCACCTGCTCTTTTCTTCTTCTTACTTTACGAGGGGGAGGTGCCCGTTTTTATTGGGGGTCCACACTTATCTGATGTAAAATACTAGGCCTTGCCGGGTAATTTATTATGGGTTGGATGACATGAAATATGAGGTTTCATCATGACACTGTTTTTTCCTTTGTAGTGAAAACATGTGAATGACCAACCAAAATGTCAAGAATGTTTGCCTGAAGCTTAAAAAACTGTATATAAGGAAACCTGACTTTGCATTGACACACAGTCTCCTGAGAACATACAAACCGTGCTGTTGTACTTCTAGGACGCTTGTTACTTGGTTGCAGCCAATAAATTCGATCTTTGACTTCACCTAGAAGACTCTGAGTTTCTGTGGTCTGAATCAGGAAAGTACCCGAGGTCTTTGGGTGTACCCTGGCACCACTGGGTTACCGGATCAGTACCGGTTCTGAAAAACCCAGTACCTCAGTTGGCGCCCAACGTGGGGCGATACCAGCGGTACCGGTCCAAGCCTGAGGTCCGTGAGGAGCTTCGTGTGAAAATTCTGGAGGAAGGCCGCCACTTCATCGACCCCTGCATGTCAACGTGGTCCGAAAGTCTTTGCTGCGAGGTTCCCCGCTTCCCGACGGCTACGAAGGACTGCTGCCCTGGATATCGCCCTGATTTGGACCCTTGATGTTTGGTAGAGCGAAACGATAAGACGAGTCTTCTGGTGACGTCATCGATATTTTCAGTTAAGTATAAGTGGAGCGTCTCCCAGTCCTTAGTTGGACACTTGGTTTGGTCCTTAGTTGGACATTTGGTTTGGTATCTGTGACCGGGTGTTCCCGGCACAGAGAGCTACCAGTGACGTATCGGACGATGTCGATACGTCATTTCCACGTCTCCCCGTTGTCGGGGAAACGCGACGAGAACGAGGCTGGCAGACTACCGTTGCCGGGGAAACCAATATGGTTTTCCGGCACGGCAGAAGTAAAAGGGAGACGGCACCGCAACCGGAAAATCGTCCCGGGGAACGAGAGGACAGGAGGAGATCGGAGGAGACGGCCAGAAAGGAGGAACATTGGGAGGAAAAGCCAACGAAGACGGAAGGAAGGGGAAATCCCGAAGACCACGAGGATCGCGAGCAGGACAACCCTGGAAAGAGAGAGCCACAGGAGGACCGCCACAACGCCAGCCACGACCCTGGAGGGTCATGGCTAACCAAGGTAACAAGGAAAACAGATGGGTGATTTCTTCTATTTTTCTTGTTGTCTCTTTCAGGTTGAATGTTTGGCTTGCCCTCGCAGGTGGACCCAGGACGACACCGGAAACAGAAGGACAAAAACGCTCGGGTAAGTATGGGAACTATAACAGGGTTTTCACTCTCTCTCTATCACAGACTGGGGAAAAGATAAGAACACAGGTAGGGGGTTGGTGCCAGTGAGGAGTTGGGGAATGAGGTGGTCACAATCTAAATTTGGTGAGAAAAAGTGCCTCACATGTGCTGGTCGTGGTGCCCCTTTTACACCTCCCTCCTCCCCTTCCTCTATATCCCCTCCCCAGTCCTTTTATTTAGTGTGCCACTTTTCTGTGTCCACAAGGACCGTACCTTGGTTAGCAACGACCCTCCAGGGTCGTGGCTGGCGTTGTGGCGGTCCTCCTGTGGCTCTCTCTTTCCAGGGTTGTCCTGCTCGCGATCCTTGTGGTCTTCGGGATTTCCCCTTCCTTCCGTCTTCGTTGGCTTTTCCTCCCGATGTTCCTCCTTTCTGGCCGTCTCCTCCGATCTCCTCCTGTCCTCTCGTTCCCCGGGACGATTTTCCGGTTGCGGTGCCGTCTCCCTTTTACTTCTGCCGTGCCGGAAAACCATATTGGTTTCCCCGGCAACGGTAGTCTGCCAGCCTCGTTCTCGTCGCGTTTCCCTGACAACGGGGAGACGCGGAAATGACGTATCGGCATCATCCGATACGTCACTGGTAGCTCTCTGTGCCGGGAACACCCGGTCACAGTATCCCTTCGGGATCACTTTGATTTGGAACTTGCAAGTACCAAAGCCGAAGGACTCGTGTATTCACAAGACTATCGTAAACGATAATCCTTTGAAGTTTGAAGCTAGACTAGTGAGCAAAGATGCCTGGTCTTAGCAGACTTGGAAATTTGTTTTGTCTTGGTTGTAAAAGGGACTCCCGGTTGGAGGACTCATGTCCGGTTCCTCCGATTGGAACTCCAACCTATGAACTATATGTGAAGCACGGAGTAGGCCCCATCACATATAATGAAGTATGGATCCGTTACACCAGAAAAGATGGTGTTTTAAAATGGCCCCAAAATGGTAGCTTTGACACAGAAATCTTAGATAACCTCGAAGTTAGACTTTTTAAGAAGAAAGCCCGGCCGGTAATGTTTGATTCTTTCCGCTTATGGCGTAAGGAAGCCAAGCAAAAGGAAATTAAATTAGCTAAGAAAAATAAGAGAGAAAAAGGTATTTCGATTATGCAAGCTGCTATACAGTTTAAAGATAACGAAGTAGAACAGTTCAATGAGCAGTTGCATAGGCGACATAAAATGACAGTAGATAAATGCTATCCAGTTTTGCCGCCTCTTCAGCAAGATGCAGCAAAAGACTCTGAAAAAGATCCCCTAATGTCGCATTTGCTATGTTCGCCACCACCCTATGCGCAGAATGCCACGGCACCTCCGCAACCTCTAGTTGCACAACCAGTGGTTGCATTGCCTCCTGCTCCTCCACAGCACCCACCAGCTATTCTTCAGTTGGTTCCTATTCCTCCGGTGCAGCCTCCTCAAGGGCCACCGGCTTTGACATCTGCTCTGCCTTTACTTCCTACAACTTTGACTACTATAGCGACTACCACTCCTGGTATTGTTTCTGACACTGCTTCTGTCTCTGCCTTGTCTCATTCTGTTTTTCCTCCTGTTCATTTGTCAACCTCTCCCTCTATCCGTCAGAGAATGACAAACACTGTGACTAGTCTTTTATCCCCTCTCTTTGGGTCATTAGCTACGACCCCAGTTTCAGAGCGTAAACAATTGCATAGCCAATTACCTGATGGTAGGGAGAAAGAGACACTGAATTATTTGGCGCATAAATGGGTTACTGAACCAGCGAGATATGAACTAGAGTCTGTTATGGATGTCTTCCATCAGTGGGAAGAACCGAAACAGAGATACGTTTTTGAGAAAATGTGTACTTTTCTTTCTGAGGATTTAGAGGAAAATGGTTTGGAGCCCAATCCGCCTAAGTTGTGTCGTGTACGGTTCGAGTTTGCGACAGGTTTGATTGTGGGTTCAGATGTCGAGAAAGCAGTTGCGATGTTATTGTCGTTTAGGACTGAAGGTGTTTCCAGGTTATTGTTTAAATATGATTCTTCTGCTAAAAAGAAAGGGAAACAGTACCCCATGAGAGAAGTTCCCCCACAATGGAGGGAAGGGGACCCAAATGCTAATCCACCTGTCCTGCCTCATTTCCAGCGTGTATGGGTACACGTTGCATGGAAGCGAGCTGAAGTTTTAGCCCTTAAGCAGACATTGCCTGATCCCTGTAAGAATCCTACAGGGTATTACAAGGAATTGTCACAGACTGCCGGGTCTTGCATTATGAATTTAGCTGACATAGACATGTTGTTTGGGAATGTTGTTCCACAGCCTTTATGGGGAAAGATTCGCCATACAGACTATGCTCAAGAGTTAGGTGACACATGGGCTAATATTGCTGCTGCAGATGCCCGACAAATTGGTGGTGCTAAACCTGAGCCTTTAGTGACAGAGCTTCCTGGTAGGATTATTGATTACATGAAAACTATAATGCCTGCGATGCGTGTAAACTGGGATAAATTGTCTGCATGTAAGCAAAAGAAAGAAGAAACGGTATCAGATTTCTTCACCAGGTTTGAAGAAACGTTTGTGGACCACAGTGGTCAAGATATGAGCACGGAAGGTGGTCAACGTTTGTTCGTCGATAAATATGTGCATAATCTGCTTCCTGAGTTGTGTAAAAAGTTAAAAGATTCAGAAAGTTCTTGGGCAGTTTCCTCTTCAGCGCAGATATTGGCTACTGCACAGTACTACCAAAATAGAGATAAAGATGAGAGAGATAGAGTAGAGAAGAAAACTAAAGAATTTAAAACGAAGGTTCTGTTACAACAAGCGTACCCGCCACGTGGTGGTCAAAATAGTGGTGCACAGAGTAACTATCAGAACAAATATCAGAATAACTATCAGCCCCAACCGTTTCAGAGAAACTCGCAAAGAGCCGAGTATGCTCAACCACGTATCCCAGTAGGTCCCAATCAGTGTTCATATTGCAAGGAAGAGGGTCATTTCAAGTATAGTTGCCCTGCTTTGCTACAGCGCGCAAATGGTACTTCTGGTTTAAGAGGTCGAGGTGTTCCACAAGCACCAAGAGGAAGAGGACGTGGATATGTTCCCCAGAGCGCGCGCCCATTCCTCCCTCAAAACTCAATGAACAGATTTGATCAACAGGTTAATGCATCTGGTAGGACGGCTCAGTACTATACTGATGATTACTATACAGAGGATGAGCATTTGGACAGTAATGATTGCTAGGACAGCTATAGACAAAGAGAGGGAGTCGTTTCAGTTCCAGTAGATCAGAGTGGGCCTTATGTTAAGGTGATTGCATCAGGTGTGTCAGAACCTTTTCTGTTGGATACTGGTGCTACCAAGAGTTCTATTATGCACTCAAAACTCCCTGGCGCACCTTTGTCTGGCGAAACAAATGTATCAGTAGGGTTTTCCGGCGCCCCAGTTAGAAATCCGATTTCTAACCCTATATCTCTTTCTGTTGGACCTTGTAAATTTGAAACACCCCTTATTTTGACGACAGGTTGTGGCGAGAACTTGTTAGGATTAGATCTGTTAAAGAGATTGTATGCGACATTGTATTGCTCTCCTTCTGGAGTGCAACTCACATTGGGTAAGAAAGTGGTTTCACCAATGTATTTGTCAAAGGACAGATTTCCACCAGAATTTTCGTCTCTTCCTAATACTCTTTGGGCTACTGGACCTAATGATGTAGGTCTTTTCGAAATTCAGCCATATGTGATAACATTAAAAGCCAATGTTAAAATGCCACGTATTCCCCAATACAAGATCTCTAGTGAAGGGGAAAAAGCGTTGTTAGCAATTATTTGTGATCTGATTGAGAAGGATGTAATTGAAGAGACAAGAGGCAACGTTTGCAATAGTCCTGTTTTGCCTGTCTTGAAGCATACTGACCCTACTCAGCCACATGTTTATAGGTTTGTAATTGATCTTAGAGAGGTGAACAAAATAGTTGTGCCACAGTTTCCAGTCGTCCCCGATATCACTGCATTGTTGACAATGATTCCAGCTTCAGCCACTTGGTTTTCAGTGATAGACCTGAAAAATGCTTTCTTCAGCATCCCTATTGCAGAAGAGAGCAGGGACATTTTTGGCTTCAATTTGGGAGGACGAAGCTTCAGATTTAAGAGAGCTCCTCAAGGCTATTGTGAAAGTCCATCTATCTACAGTCAGGCTTTGAAAGCACAACTTGACACTCTTATGTTACCTGATGGCGCCACTCTCATTCAATATGTCGATGATTTGCTAGTTGCTGCAGATACTAAGGAGATCTGCAAAGAAGCAACATTGTCATTATTGCGTCATTTGTCTGATTTACACCACAAAGTGTCCCTTTCAAAGTTACAGTATTGTCAAAAAGAAGTGACCTATTTAGGTCATCTCTTTTCGAAGGAGGGAAGGCAACTGACCCCAGAGAGAATCAGGGCTGTTGCAGCAATGAGTGTGCCAAGAACACAGAGAGAAGTGCGTGCTTTCTTGGGTATTATATCATATTGCAGACAATGAATACCTAATTCTTCGTTAATAGCCAAACCCTTGGTGGCATTAACTTGTAAAGATACACCAAATCCCGTCCCATGGTCTGAAGATTGTCAGAAAAGTTTTGTCGAATTACGTGATGCATTATGTTCAGCTCCTGTGTTGGGTACCCCCAACTACAGCAAGCCTTTTACATTGTATGTCCATGAGAAAGAAGGTTGTGCGTTAGCAGTTTTGACACAACAGTTTGGAGACAGGGAGCGTCCATGCGCCTATTTCTCTTCAACCTTAGACCCAGTAGCTAAGGCACTACCAAGCTGCTTAAGAGCGGCAGCGGCAACTGCTGTTTCTATCCGACAGTCTGCTGGTTTAGTGATGAATAACACATTAATCGTAATGGTTCCACATGCAGTGGACACGTTGTTAAACAGAACCAAGACACAGCATTTAACTAGTGCTCGATTGTCAGGTTACGAGTTGACATTGTTAGCAAGCCATGTACATATAAAAAGATGCACTACACTTAACCCAGCTACGTTATTGCCAATTGTGACGGAGTTAGATACTTCTGAACAACATGATTGTCTCCATAGAACAGAAGAAGAAACGAAAGGGAGAATAGACCTTCTGGACACTCCCCTTGCAAAGAGTGATGGTACTTTGTGGGTGGATGGTTCATGCTTTAAGCTCACGAATGGTGACACGACTGCGGCGTATGCTGTGACAACTTTGTGTACGATTGTTGAAGCTGCACGTATCCCACACAATTCAGCCCAAGCAGCTGAGTTAATAGCCCTAACAAGAGCATGTACAGTATCAAAAGGAATGAAAGTGACTATTTATACCGATAGCCAATATGCGTTTGGTGTGGCCCATAGTTTTGGGCGTTTGTGGAAGGAACGTGGGTTCCTGACCTCGCATGGAACTAAAATACAGCATGGTCAGTTGATAAATGAGCTCCTTGATTCACTTACTTTACCGTTGCAAGTTGCGATTGTGAAGTGTAGCGCACATAAAAAGGTGACTGATGATGTTGGTCGTGGGAATGCATTTGCTGACGAGGTCGCAAAAGAAACGGCAAGGAATGTGATGAGCCGAATGTATGTCGCGGGCCCTGCAAGATGGATTGGTGATGTTGGAATGTGTGAAGACACGATAGAAAGCGTGAAATCGATTCAAGCTGAAGCCACAGAGAGAGAATTGAGTGTGTGGAGAGAAAGTACGGGTAAATTGGATGCGAATGGTTGTTGGGTCGAGTTGTCAGAACATCAAAGATGGTTGCTACCCGATGCGTATGTGCTTGCAGTAGTTACAATGGCTCATGGAATGGCTCACATCAGTGTGAAAGGGATTTGTAAGTTGTTGGCCCCAGTATGGCAAAATGCAGGAATTCCCAAGTGCGCAGAAAATGTGGTTAAAAATTGCATGGTATGCCTGAAACACAACCCTGGTAGAGGAACCCCAACTCCAGCTGGTCATTTTGCACCTCCTATGTATCCGTTTGAGGTTTTGCAGCTAGATTTCATCCACATGGAGAGGTGCAACAACTTAAAATACGTACTCGTTGTTGTTTGTGCCTTTTCAAGATGGGTGGAAGCCTATCCCCTAAAAGACAATACTGCGCTATCCACAGCCAAAGCCCTTGTGAAAGAGTTCTTCCCTAGATTCGGAATGCCGAGAATGATCTGGAGTGAAAATGGAAGTGAATTTGTGGGTCAAGTGATGAAGAAAGTATGCGAAGGGCTAGGCATAAACCAAAAGTTTCACGCTGCAAATCACCCCCAATCAGGTGGATTAGTGGAGTGCTATAATGGCACTCTAAAGCTAAAATTGGCCAAGATACAAGCGAGCTCTGGTCTTAAATGGCCTGACGCTCTACCCTTAGCACTCCTATCAACCAGAATGACTATGCATTCACGAGTGAAACTAAGTCCTTATGAAATAGTCTTTGGCCGCCCGGCCAATATATGGGGAGTGCCCAGGCCCAAGAAGTTTAGCGAGATAGAGCATCCTGTTTTGCCGGACTATCTGTATGAATTGACGGCTAAATTGCGTGTTTTACATCAACAGGTCCACGACACCCTGCCTCTGGTCTCTGAATCTCCGGGTCATCCCATTGAGCCTGGATCCTGGGTTTTAATAAAGAACTTTCAGCGAACCAAAAACGAGCAGCCCAGGTGGACCGGACCGCACCTCGTTCTTCTCTCCACAAGATCAGCTGTTCGAGTAGAAGGGAAGAAACACTGGATCCATGGGACCCATTGCAAAAGGGTACCCCTACCTCTGCCATATGACCGGTGGGTCCAGGAAGGTGTCGCCGACTCAGAGACTGAAACCGTGCCACGTTTTCTGCCTTTCAGCGATGCACGAATGAAAGGAACACTCACTGAGAAAGAAAGTGATGCCATTTTACAATCAGCAGTATCACCGTCAGTTCGATTGGACACTACAGAACCTGAACTCCTTTTTCAGGACCACACGATACCTGGGACTAACCGTTATAATCTACGACCAAGAATAAAGGACAAATAAAACAGTTTACTTTTCTTCCCTTTAGCAAAGTTCTCCAATATGGAAAATTATTTTTGAATGACTTTTTGTTTTTTTTGGTGTTTTTCGAACATCCATCCGGGTTCAGCTGTAGGGTCGTAGCTGAAAAGACTTAGGGGGGTAGCCTGTGGACACAAGGTCTACAGGTCTGGTTTGTTCTAGGGCGGCCTGGAACATTCAGAACACTCCTAAGTGAAGTAAACCAACCGCCACGAACGGCAACGGTTAGAGGATGGAATCTTTCCAAATTGGAGAACATGTTGAAAGACTGAGTTTCAAGAAGAGAATATGTGAAACGATAACCAGGAAACGGTTTTTGCTGCTGTGCATTTTTATGTTATTTAGTATACTTATGTTTTTTATAGGATATGTTTTATTCTGTTTTAACGTGATATTGGCACCCACTACCTCGTCTACACCTCCTCCTTCCACTGTTTCCACACATTCTTTTCAACTCCTCCCTAAACATGAATCTGCTAGGAGACTAGAGTTCATTAATAACTCCTTCATCCAGCTTTTGCACCAACACCAACTAGTGATAAATACAACTAACTGTTGGGTGTGTGGCCTTATGCCTCAGACAGCAGATAAAGGTATCCCTTATCTGATCCTGCCTTTCAGCCACAATGGTTCCGTGTGGGCATTCAGAACGATATTCATCTATGCACACTACCCCCTACGTTTTGCGGAAGACAACCCTAAGAAAAATGCTTTAGTTAAAGGTATCATAGACATGATGAAGGACAATATCTTCTACGAGACTATCCCCAGAGATGAGACAATAGCATATATAGGATGGAACATGACCGGATATGAAACATCTCAACGACTTTAGAAACATAGGGGGTCATTCTGACCCTGGCGGTCGGTGACCGCCAGGGTCACCGACCACGGAAGCACCGCCAACAGGCTGGCGGTGCTCCCAAGGGCATTCTGACCGCGGCGGTTCCGCCGCGGTCAGATTCGGGAAACCGGCGGTCTCCCGCCGGTTTCCCGCTGCCCTTCAGAATCCTCGCTCCGCCGCCATGGGGATTCTGACACCCCCTCCTGCCATCCTGTTCCTGGCGGGTCTCCCGCCAGGAACAGGATGGCGGGAGGGGGTGCCGCGGGGCCCCTGGGGGCCCCTGCAGTGCCCATGCCAACAGCATGGGCACTGCAGGGGCCCCCGTAAGAGGGCCCCACAAAGTATTTCAGTGTCTGCAATACAGACACTGAAATACGCGACGGGTGCAACAGCACCCGTCGCACCTTCCCACTCCGCCGGCTCAATTCTGAGCCGGCGTCCTCGTGGGAAGGTGATTTGCCCTGGGCTGGCGGGCGACCTATTGGCGGCCGCCCGCCAGCCCAGGGTAAATCCCAAAATACCCTCCACGGTCTTGCGACCGCGGAGCGGTATTTTGGTGGGGGAACATTGGCGGGCGGCCTCTGCCGCCCGCCAATGTTAGAATGACCCCCATTGACCTGGACTCAGATTAGCATGAGAATAGGTTTATTGCCTATGTAAGGGCAAAAGGAGGGTTTGTGGTTCTAAAAATTCTGGACCCATGTAATTTACTTTGCCACAGCAGTACGTTTTTAGTATCAAAAGACTGATAATGACTAGTACACTAAGCATGAGCATTTTCGCTCAATTCCAGCAGCGTTTTCACCTCGAAATCACCATTTTCGTCCTGCACTCGTGGCTCCCATTTTATACACGGCAGCCATTTTTAAAAGTTGCCCTCACATAGGCTTATAATACAGTCAGATTTGATTCCAAGGACACGTACACCTTGATTGACTTTTCTCTGACCTGGGCAAGCTGGAACCATTGCCTCAGGCCAAACCTGTTTGGTCAGTCCCTCTCCCAGTGGCCGAATCAGATAGCATCAAGGCACACCATGCCATAAAACCCTTATTATCGCTCACACACCCTGCCTAATCTTGCTCACACCTGCACCTGCTCTTTTCTTCTTCTTACTTTACGAGGGGGAGGTGCCCGTTTTTATTGGGGGTCCACACTTATCTGATGTAAAATACTAGGCCTTGCCGGGTAATTTATTATGGGTTGGATGACATGAAATATGAGGTTTCATCATGACACAGTTTTTTCCTTTGTAGTGAAAAACATGTGAATGACCAACCAAAATGTCAAGAATGTTTGCCTGAAGCTTAAAAAACTGTATATAAGAAACCTGACTTTGCATTGACACACAGTCTCCTGAGAACATACAAACCGTGCTGTTGTACTTCTAGGACGCTTGTTACTTGGTTTCAGCCAATAAATTCGATCTTTGACTTCACCTAGAATACTCTGAGTTTCTGTGGTCTGAATCAGGAAAGTACCAGAGGTCTTTGGGTGTACCCTGGCACTACTGGGTTACCGGATCAGTACCGGTTCTGAAAAACCCAGTACCTCATCCCACCATTCCTATCTGAAGCCACCAAGACCATCTGTGGCGTACCACAGGGCTCCTCCCTCAGCCTGACACTTTTCAAAATCTACATGGCACCGCTTGCCAAAATCGTCCGATCTCACAACCTCAACATCATCTCTTACGCCGACGACACCCAGCGGATCCTCTCCCTCCCCAAGGACCCCGCCACAGCCAAAACCAACTTCCACGAGTGAATGAAGGCCGTCGCCAACTTGATGAAGAACAGTCAACTAAAACCTAACTCAGATAAGACAGAGGTCCTCATCCTCGGCCCCACCCCCTCCGCTTGGAATGCCCCCTGGTGCTGCACCAATGCCCACCAACCACACCAGCAACCTGGGTTTCATCCTTGACTAACCGCACTCCATGGCCCAACAAGTCAACACTGTCTTGTCCTCCTGCTTCAACACCCTTCGCATGCTCCGCAAAATCTACAGGTGGATCCCTACTGAAACCAGAAAGAGGGTTACCCAGGTCCTCGTCAGCAGCAGACTGGACTACGGCAACGCTCTCTACACGGGAACCACAGCAGCTCTCCAGAAAAGACTGCAACGGATACAGAACGCATCAGCACACCTCATCCTCAACATCCCCTGCCACAGCCACTTCACAGCCCACCTGAGAAACCGACACTGGCTTCCTGTCAACAAAAGGATCACATTCAAACTCCTAACCCACGCCCACAAAGCACTCCACAACGCCGGACCAGCATACCTCAACGATCGTCTCACATTCTACACCCGAACCGTCAGCTCCGCTCTGCCGAACACACCCTCGCCACCGTACCACGCAACCACAGGACAACATCCGCTGCAGATCCTTCTCATACCTCGCCGCCAAGGCCTGGAACATCCTCCCCATCCACCTACGGCAGAGCAAGGACCCATTGACCTTCAGGAGACTCTTCAAGATCTGGTTGTTCGAGCAGTAGCAGCTCCCCCCCTCAAAGCGGCTTGAGACCTTCACGGGTGAGTAGCGCGCTCTACAAATACACTGATTGATAATTGAAGGGATATTCCCTTTCTAATTGCGAGTCGCAGTGCGATGTAGGATTCTTTTGTGACCGTGAATGAGGTCACAAAACAATCACAGTTACCAGCAGTTTCAAATTGCTGCTAAACCCTTCACAAATGGGAAGGGGTCCCTAGAGGACCCCTTCCCCTTTGTGAATGGTAGCAAAAATATTTTTTCAGAGCAGGCAGTGGTCCCATAGACCAACTTTACATTTCTGGTTTTAAAATGCATCCCTTTTTCCTTTAAGGGAAACGGGCTGCATTTAAAAAAAAAACTTATTTATATAAAAGCAGTCACAGACATGGTGGTCTGCTGTCCCCAGCAGGCCACCATCCCTGTGAGTGCGGCCATTCCCAATGGAGTTGCAAATTGCGACCTACCTCATGAATATTTATGAGGTAGGTCATTTGTGACCCCATTGGGAATCGCGAACGGTGTCATTAACACTGTTGTACATCAGGTTTTGCAACTCCCAAATTGCGAGTCGCTAAGACTCGCAATTTGCGAATCGCAAAACACAATATTTGTACATTTGGCTCTTTATGAGGTAGGTCATTTGTGACCCAATTAGGAATCGCAAACAGTGTCATTGACACTGTTGTACATCAGGTTTTACGTCTTGCAATTTGCGAGTAGCAAAACCTGATATTCGTACATTTGGCAGACAATTAATGACCTGGGAAGAGCTACCCCACTGTAGCCTCCTCAAACATTTCTGAAGCAACCTGGTATCATTTTCTTAAAGACCATTTAAATACCAAGCCCCATGCCAGGATGGGCAACAGGGATGGGGACGGCCTCGAGAAGTATGTGTGGAAGAGCCAGGCAGTGACTCAGAGCCATATTATCCATGGTCAAGATCGGAAACAGATAGCCAAAGGGTGCAAAGAAGGAGCCCCAAGCCCTAACGGCATACCACCAACCATCTATAAAGAAGATCCAATATGCTGGTCCAATCATTTGGCTCCATTATTCACTACCATTTTGCAGCTGAACTGCATTCCACCTTCATGGCATGGCTCAACACAAGTCCCAATACACAAGAGCGGTGACAAGGGTCCTCCGTGAAACTACCGCTTGGCAGCCCTCATCTATAATGATACTAAATACTTTGTGCAAGTATTACTGGAGGATCTACAGGCATGGGCTGAGGCGAACAACATCATTCCGCTAAACCAAACAGGTCTTATGAAGAACTTCGGAACCTCAGTTCATCTCATGGCTCTTCCCTTATTATCGGACCAGACTAGGGTAAATGGCAGCAGAATCTATCTAGTGTTCATTGACTTTAAAGCATTGTTTGACAAAGTCCATAGAGGGAAGCTATGGTTTAGATTAGCAAATCTTAGTATCCCAGCCAACCTTCTCAGAGCTTTTGAGCTCTTACACAAGGATGCATGGATAGGACTTAATATCAGTGACGGGTCTCAATTAACAAGACCGATTAAAACAATGCAGAGCCTTAAGCAGGGTTGTGTTATTGCCCCTACCCTATTCAATGTATTCCTATCAGATTTAACAGTGGAATTACATGCAATAAACTCTCACCCACCCAAGCTGAGGGGGCTCCAACTGTAAAAGTTGCTATATGCTGATGATTTGTTCCTAATAAGCTATACGAAGGGCAGCTTGCAACATCTTTTTGATGCAACATCGCCTTATTCGATTAAGAGAGGCCTGGTACTCAGCATAACAAAGATCCTGATTCTCAAAGGCAACCGCTCAAAACATCAAACCTGGTTCCTGAAGAAAGACTTCCTTGAGTCCACCACCAGCTTTAGATATTTGGGCGTCTATTTTAATGTGAATGGAAATTATGCAGATCAGTGAAAGAAATTAGAAGTAAAGGAAATTGGCTGTGCTTTGGACTTGGGTCATTTGCCATTAGGTTTAAAGGCCCTACCATGTCCTCCATCCTGCAGGTAGCTAAGGCAAAGTTTGCACCTACGCTGGCTTATCGGGGTGAGATCCTCAAGGAAAAAGACTGCGATCTATTGGACAAGATGTTAGTTAAGATCTACAGAGTAATCTTCCAGCTCCCCTCGTACGTGTTACCTGCTCATATCAGACTTGAATTTGGGATTATTAAGCAAGCTCTGGCATGCATGGGGGCTTTTGCATTACAATGCCACAAATTAAGGTCTGCTAAAGTAGAATCTCTGTCCCATTACATATGGGTTAAACTGAACTCCATACTCAGCACACAAGGAAGATCTCATTTGCATCAGTCTTTGAACTCCTTAAATTTACAGCCTGCTTGGGATTTATCAATAAGTCATCAGGAATTCAAAAGGTTAATAAAGATAAGCAGTAAATGACTCTCTTTGCTTGAAGACAAGGCCACTCTAGCACGATGAAAACAAGGTTGGCTGACAATCGCAACATAAAATCTGCTGAAATGCCAGAGTTATCTCTGTAAGACATTTAAGGAAAAAAAAAATCTCAGCTAATGAGATACAGGTTGGGGCTTTTACCTATCAGCTGTTATTCACCGACCTGGAAGAGATGCAAAGTTTGAGGGTGCTTCAGTTTATGTCAATATGGACCAGAGGACATTGTCCACTTTCTGTGCATTTGCCCGGCTTTACTACAGGACCGGTGCCTACCATATGAAGAAGATGGAACGCGAGAGGCACCAAATACTGCGTGGAGGCCGTTCTGACCTGCTTTGATGCTAGAGACTTCAGATTAAGCAGTGCCACTGTAAACGTTCTACAGAGATTTGCAAAACGGGCAGAGGCAACTGCCAGCAGCCACCAGAGTGAGATGGCCATCTAGGGCTTTTACACTTTAACTCTGTCCTTTTGCATTTCTATACTTATACTACTGCATTTATCATGTCGACACTTAGGCCCTCATTATGACATTGGCAGTAAATCTCACTTACCGCCACACTGACGGCCGCCAACTTACCGCCACCGCAGGGGATATCCGTTCACCATATTATGAAAGACACACACCAATCCGTCAGTATTCACATACACAAATCCGCACACCAAAGGTCAGTGATAAACTGGCGGTATCAAACCACACACCGTTATGCCAACAGAACTACACCCACCACATTATGACCCACAAATCACCACTGCGGACATTCAAGGGCGGTAAACCTTTGGCGGTACATACCGCCGCGCTCACAACGGACACCCATATACAAAACACCACCACATTGGACAATTCAAAAAACACACACCTGACACCCATACAAACCCCACACCCACACACCCACACCACTATAAAACACATACCCACATTACCCACAAACCTTTACAACAATTATTGCCAGGAGATTGACACCAAGACCACTGACACAACTCAAGCCACACACTATTCAAACCTATATATCACTCATGCACTACACATCACACACCCCAACACATTACACAACAGACCCTTACCAACACACCTCACAGAACACCCATGGCACGACAAAGACACCCCCGTTTCACAGCGGAGGAGCTATGGGTCATGGTGGAGGAAATTGTCAGGGTAGAGCCAAGGCTGTTTGGAGCACAGGTGCAGCAGATATTTATAGCTAGGAAGATGGAGCTATTGCTGAGAATCGTGGACAGGGTCAAGGCCGTGGGACAGCACCCAAGAACTAGGGATGACATCAGGAAGAGGTGGAACGACCTACGGCAGAAGGTACGTTCCATTGCAGCAAGACACCAGCTTGTGATCCAGAGGACTGGCAGTGGACCCCCACCTCCTCCCCCACAACTCACAGCATGGGAGGAGCAAGTCTTGGCAATACTGCAACCTGAGGTCCTGGCCTGAGTCGGAGGAGGACTGGACTGTGGTAAGTCAACTCTACTACTACTACCCCCTACCTGCATGCAATCACATATCCTCACCCTCACTCCCATCACTCCACCACTTCCCACACACCCCACCATCACGTCTCACTCATCCTAATGGCAAGCCCTGCATTCTGTACCAATGCATGGACACCACTCACAACCCTGCATGGGCACTCATCAATAAAGCATGCACACAATAGAGAATTAACTATCCCACCATATACTAACATACACAAGTGAAAGCTGCCAGGGCAAATCCAACCAAAGAGAGGAAGCCACGGATGTACAATAAGTCAGACACAGAAACCATAACACATTATTTACATCCCCACAGGTTCCCCAACCAATGTCAGTGGAGAGGAGGTGCCAGCAATATCCACTCCCCCAACTGAAGAGGCCCACAGTGATGACAGCTGGTCTTCAGGATCTGGATGACCTACCTGGACCATTAGGGACGACTGCACAGCCGGTTACCCAGGCCCACTCACACACCACCACAGAGCCTCCCCCATCAGGAAACACCACCGCAGCACCCACCCAGCGTACCCATACCTCTGTCCCCAGGACACGTCAATCAGCTGTGTGTCTACCTCTTCAGGGACCCCAGGGCACACCTCATCCCCAAGACAATCAGGGACCTGGGGTCAGTGGCAGTGGGCACACGGATCAGGGGACAGGGACAATAAGAGGACTGCTGTGCTCCGGGGGAGGACAGGCCTAGGGAATTGACTCTCCAGCAGGCACTCACAGAGATCCTGGGAGCTTATCAACATTCCCAGGACATGATGGGCCAAATCCTGGACAATGTGCAGGAGAAAAGGCAGCTGGAGGAGGGACAGTACCAGGGGATCAGGGAGGACTTTCAGGCGATCAATTAGTAGTGTTCTAGCAGCTTAGGCTGATAGAGGTAGCTATAGCAGAGCAGCGTAGGCTGAACTAGGAGACATGCAAGCTCCTAATATACTACTTATATCATATAGCACTATATCATAAGAATCACAATACTCAGAGTTACTAAAAATAAAGGTACTTTATTTCAGTGACAATATGCCAAAAGTATCTCAGAGGATATACTCCCTTACGGGGTAAGTAATATACACAAAATATATGCACACAAACCAAAATCAGATAAGTAACAGTTACAAAAGAAGTGCAAACAATGTAGAATCACAATAGAATGCAATAGGGAGAAATAGGCCGAGGGGAAACACAAACCATATACTCCAAAAGTGGGTGGTAAAAGAAATGCTGCAGCCCATAGGAAACTCCTGGAACCCCAATTCCCTGGGTACCTTGGTACCATGTACAAGGGAATTATAAGGGTGTTCCAGTGTGCCAATGAGAATTGGTAAAATTGGTCACTAGCCTGCAGTGACAATTTTAAAAGCAGAGAGAGCATATACACTGAGGTTCTGGTTAGCAGAGCCTCAGTGATACAGTTAGGCACCACACAGGGAACACATACAGGGCATACTTTATGAGCACTGTGGTCCTGACTAGCAGGATCCCAGTGACACACAGGCAAAAACAAACATACATACAGTAAAAATGGGGGTAACATGCCAGGCAAGATGGTACTTTCCTACACAACCCCCCCCAAACGAGGGACAATAAAGCTAACCTTGCCCAGATAAGTCTTCATTGTCTAAGTGGAAATATCTGGAGAGTCCATCTGCATTAAAGTGGGTACTCCCAGGTCTATGTTCCACTGTATAGTCTATTCACTGTAGGGAAATGGACCACCTCAACAATATAGGGTTTTCACCTTTCATTTGTTTTAGTCAAAGTAGAGGTCTGTGGTCTGTCTGAACAATAAAGTGAGTACCAAACAGGTATGGTCTCAACGTTTTCAGTGCCCAGACCACAGCAAAGGCCTCCCTCTCTATGGCAGACTAACTCTTTTCTCTAGGGGTCAACCTCCTGCTGAGAAAAGCAACAGGTTGATCCTGGCCCTCAGTATTCAGCTGTGATAGCACTGCCCCAACCCCTAATTCAGAAGCATCAGTCTGGACTATGAATTTCTTGGAGTAGCAAGGGTTTTTTATGACAGGTGCAGAGCACATGGCCTGTTTGAGCTCATCAAAAACGTTTTGACAGGTAGCTGTCCACAATACCTTCTTAGGCATCTTTTTGCTAGTGAGATCATTAAGAGGGGCGGCAATGGATCCACAATTCTTGGATTAAAAAGGCTCTCACCTGGGTTTCAGCTGTAGGGGGAGCCCAGTCCATAATAGTCTGGATCTTCCCCTGCAGTGGTGCAATCTGTTCCCCACCTACCAGGTGGCCCAGATAAACCCCTTTTGCCTGCCCTATTTGGCACTTTGAGGCCTTGATAGTGAGGCCTGCCTTTTGCAGGGCCTCCAAAATTTCCACAGGTGGACCAGGTGATCATCCCAGGTAGAGCTAAAGACAGCTACATTGTCTAGATATGCTGCACTAAAAGCTTCCAACCCTTGCAGGACTGTGTTTATCAACCTTTGAAAAGTGGCAGGTGCATTTTTCAGACCAAAGGGCATTACTGTAAATTGATAGTGCCCTCCAATGGTTGAAAATGCAGTCTTTGGTTTAGCATCTTCTGATAACCTAATCTACCAATACCCTGCAGTTAGATCAAAAGTGCTTAGATACGTGGCCGAAGCCAGTGAATCTATGAGCTCATCTGCCCTGGGCATAGGGTGAGCATCTGTCTCAGTTACTTGGTTGAGCCCCCTATATTCAACACAAAACCTCATCTCTCTTTTTGCATCTTTACTGTGAGGTTTAGGGAGAAGCACCACTGGGCTAGCCCATGGGCTTTCTGAAGGCTCAATCACTCCTAAGTCTAGCATTTTCTGAACCTTTTGTTTAATTCAGTCCCTGACATGGTCAGTCTGCCTATAAATCTTACCTTTGACAGGTAAACTGTCTCCAGTATCAATTGTATGTTCACACCAAGTTGTGGTACCTGCTATCAGTAAAAAGAGTTCAGAAAACTGACTTAAAAGATTTATACAGTTATCTTTCTGCTCTGCTGTAAGACAATCTGCAAGTACTACTCCCTCCACTAAGCCATCAGCTTAAATGGTGGAGAAGAGATCAGGGAGAGGGTCACTCTTTGCTTCCTGTTCCTCATCGGTTGCCATGAGCAGGGTGAGCTCAGCCCTGTCATAGTAGGGTTTCTGGCGGTTGACATGGAGTACCCTAAGGGGACTCCTGGCAGGGCCAAGGTCTACCAAATAGGTAACCCCGCCCTTTTTCTCAATAATTAGATGGGGTCCACTCCATTTGTCCTGGTGTGCTCGTGGGGCCACAGGCTCCAATACCCACACCTTCTGTCCTGGGTGGTACTGAGTCAGGACAGCCTTCTGGTCATGCCATTGCTTTTGCAGCTCCTGGCTGGTCTGATGGTTTTTACTGGCCTTTTTCATATACTCAGCCATCCTTGATCTTAGGCCAAGTACATAGTCCACTATGTCCTGTTTAGGAGCTTTTAAAGGTTGTTCCCAACCCTCCTTCACAAGTGCAAGGGGACCTCTCACAGGGTTCCCAAAGAGGAGTTCAAAGGGGCTGAAGCCCACTCCTTTTTGGGGTACCTCCCTGTAAGAAAAAAGGAGGCAAGGTAACAGGACATCCCATCTCCTTCTGAGTTTTTCAGGGAGTCCCATTATCATACCTTTGTGAGTTTTATTAAACCATTTGTTTGTGGATGGTAAGGGGTTGTGAACTTGTAAGTTACACCACACTTCTTCCATATTGCCTTGAGGTATGCAGACATGAAGTTACTACCTCTGACTGGCACCACTTCCTTAGGGAAACCCACTCTGGAAAAGATTCCCAGAATGGCCTTTGCCACTGCAGGTGCTGTAGTGGTTGTTAAGGGAATAGCTTCAGGATACCTAGTGGCATGGTCCACTACCACTAAGATACACCTATTGCCTGAAGCTTTTGAAGGGTCAAGGGGCCAACTATGTCAACCCCTACCCTTTCAAAGGGTACCCCAACCACTGGAAGTGAAATTAAGGGGGCCTTTGGAGTGCCACCAGTCTTGCCACTGGCTTGGCAGGTCACATAAGAGCGACAAAACTCTTTGGTGTCCTCTGACATATGAGGCCAGTGAAACAGGGGAACAAGTCTGTCCCAAGTTTTACTCAGGCCCAAATGACCAGCCAAAGGAATGTCATGTGCCAAAGTAAGAAGAAACTCTCTGTATTGCAAGGGAATGACCAATCTCCTGGCAGCTCCAGGTTTAGGGTCCCTTGACTCTGTGTACAAGAGGTTGTCTTCCCAATACACCTCATGGCTATCACCGACATCCCGATTCTGCTGCTTGACAGCTTGCTGTCTTAAACCCTCTAGTGTGGGACAGGTCTGCTGTGCCACACTCAGCAGTGTCTGCTGCCAGCTCATCTGGTGTAGGTTCTGCACAGGGAGAGGATTCCTCTTCCTCAAAAGGGGAATCTTCTGGAGAGGGAGGGATAGTGGGCAAGGATTTACCCTTTCTAACCCTAGCTTTTGGGAGCACTTGGTCCATTGTTCCTGGATCCAAGCTTCCCTGTCCTTTTTGCATCTTGGCCCGAGCCCTTGTCAAAGCAAGAATATGCCCAGGAAAGCCCAGCATTGCTGCATAAACCTCCAACGCCACTTCATCCCATGCTGATGTCTCCAAAACATTGCCTAGTAAGCAATCTACAGGTAATTCAGTGGCTACCACAACTTTCTTTGGACCAGTAACCCCCACAGTTGAGATTTACAACAGCCATGGGGTGGCTAAGTGTGTTATTGTGAGCATCAGTCACTTGCTACTTCTGACCAAGTAGGTGTTGCTCAGGGTGAACCAGTTTCTCTATCACCATAGTTACACTGGCTCCTGTGTCCCTGTAGGCCTCAACCTCAACACCGTTGATTAAGGGTAGTTGCTTGTACTTACCTATATTAAGAGGGCAAGCAACCAAGGTGGCAAAGTCAATGCCACCATCAGAGACTAAAACAGCCTCTGTGGTCTCCCTGACAAGACCAACCCCAACTACACTGCCTATAGTGAGCCCAGCTACACCCTTGGATTGGCTATTTGTAGTAGACTTCCCACCACCACTGCTATTACTAGGGCAGTAGAGGTTGCAGTTGGGGTTGTAGTGGTGGGAGGTTTGGTGTTTTTCTTTGGACAATTGGAATCACTTGCCCAATGGCCTTTTACTTTACATCAAAGGATTTTTGTGGGCCTGATGAAGACTCAGAATGTTTTTTATCTTTGTCCCCACCCTTGTCAGAAGACTTACCATCCTTCTTCTTGCCATCCTTGTCACCCCCTGTATGAACTTCTCTGTTCACTCTTGTTCTGACCCATTTGTCTGCCTTCTTTCCCAATTCTTGGGGAGAGGTCAGATCTGAGTCTACCAAGTACTGGTGCAACAAATCAGACTCACAATTGTTAAGAATATGCTCTCTCAGGATTGGATTGTACAGGCTTTCATAGTCAGTCACCTTACTGCCATGCAACCAACCCTCCAAGGCCTTCACTGAACAGTCTACAAAGTCTGTCCAGTCTTGAGAGGACTCTTTTCTGGTGTCTCTGAACTTAATCCTGTATTGTTCAGTGGTTAAGCCAAATCCATCCAAGAGTGCAGCCTTCAAAACTTTGTAATTGTTAGCATCACTTTCCCTGACAGTAAGGATCCCATGCCTACCCTTACCAGTGAAAGATAGCCACAAGATAGCAGTCCACTGCCTTTGAGGGACCAACTGTACCATACAGGCCCTCTCAAGTGCAGCAAACCACTTGTTAATGTCATCCCCCTCCTTGTAAGGGGGGACTATCTTATGCAGGTTTCTGGAATCCTGCTCTCTAACAGGATTGCTATCAGAAACACTTCTGCTGCCACCATGGGGAACTAACCCCAATCTCTGTCTTTCCCTCTCTACATCCAGGGATTCCCTGTCTAAGGCCAGCTGCGGCTCTTTCAGATTCAGCCTGGCTTCTTCCAACCTCAGCTTTCTGAGTTCCCTTTCCATTAAGTTATCCTCAGGGTGGGAGGCTTGGGAATGTTTAGATACAGAGGAGATTTGGGAATTGGCAGAGAGAGACCTGTCCCTAACTGGCTGGACCCTAGTAACCTGGTCTTTAGGAGTGAAAGTTGCCCTACTAATGTGTGACCCTCTCCCACTACCAGTGTCACTAGGTGGCCTGCTAGGTATCAGGTGTTTGTAAGAAACATCCCCAATCTCTTCAGGGAACTCCTCTGAGTCTTATTGGATACCCTCCCCTCCTACCTCCTGTCCCTGGGATGGGCCAGACTGGTTTTGGTCATTCTCTAGGGGAAGGTTGAAGAGAAATTCTTTGGTAGGATTCTTACCAATGCTTAAACCTCTTTCTATGCAGAGACCCCTCAAACTTTTAAAGTTTAAACTCTCATAGGTTGCTTGAACAGTTTTGGGAGTGAGATCTACTGCAGACATGATAGAAAAGGTTTAGGACAGAGAGAGAAAACGTTTTAGAACTTTTGAAAGCACGGAGAAAAAACTTTTTCAAACTTTTTGAAAACTTTTTAAAGTTTTCAGAAATTTCCAGACACTTTGTAGAAAGTTTTAGAGCAGAACAGTAAACTGTTTTTTTACAACGACAAAGTGGTAAAGCAGTTACAAGTACGTATCCCACAGCTGCACCACCAATGTAGGAGGCTGGCCTGGCTTATAGTGGGTACCTGTTCCAGGTCCAGTTATCCCTTATTAGTAGATTAGAGGTGTTCTAGCAGCTTAGGCTGATAGAGGTAGCTATAGCAGAGCAGCTTAGGCTGAACTAGGAGACATGCAAAGCTCCTACTATACCGCTTATATCATACAGCACTATATCATAAGAAAACACAATACTCAGAGTTACTAAAAATAAAGGTACTTTATTTCAGTGGCAATATGCCAAAAGTATCTCAGAGGATATACTCCCTGCGGGGGTAAGTAATATACACAAAATATATGCACACAAACCAAAATCAGGTAAGTAAACAGTTAGAAAAGTAGTGCAAACAATGTAGAATCACAATAGAATGCAATAGGGAGAAATAGGCCTAGGGGCAACACAAACCATGTACTCCAAAAGTGGAATGTGAACCACAAATGGACCCCAGACCTAGTGTAGTGTGTAGAGGGTCACTGGGCGTGTAAGAAAACACTAAGGGTGTCCAAGATACCCCACCATAAGACCCTGAAAAGTAGGAGTAAAGTTACCCTACTACCCCAGAAGGACAGTAAAGTCGAGATTGGGGATTCTGCAAGGACAACAACTGACTGCAAAACACTGAAGACGGATTCCTTGACCTGAGGACCTGTAAAGGAAGTGGACCAAGTCCAAGAGTCACGCAAGGGTCCAGGGGGGGAAGGAGCCCACTAAACCCCTGGATGAAGGTGCAAAAGGGCTGCCTTCAGGTGGAAGAAGACAAAGATTCTGCAACAACGGAAGGTGTCAGGAACGTCTCCTTTGGTCAGAAGATGTCCCACGGCGTGCTGGAGGATGCAGAGTTGTTTCCACGCAGAAAGACCGCAAACAAGCCTTGCTATCTGCAAGAGTCGTGGTTGAGGTTTTTGGGTATTGCTAGGGCCCAGGAAGGACCAGAAGGTCGCCCCTTGGAGGAAGAGACAGAGGGGGTGCTCAGCCACACAGAGAACCCTCATAGAAGCAGGCAGCACCAGAAGGAGTACCCGAACAGGCACTTAGAAGATCTGAGGACGACAATCGACTAAGAGTCACAAAAGAGGGACCCACGACGCCGGAGTCCAACTCAGTGAGTTGGGCAATGCAGGACGGAGTGCTGGGGAACTGGGCTAGGCTGTGCACGAAGGAATCCTTGCAAGAGTGCACAGAAGCCCTAGCAGCTGCAGTTCACGCAGTACACAGGATTACTGTCTGGCGTGGGGAGGCAAGGACTTACCGCCACCAAATTTGGACAGAAGGTCCACTGGGCTGTTGAAGACACTTGGACCCAGCTCCTGTGTTCCAAGGACCATGCTCGTCAGGATGAGAGGGGACCCAGAGGACGATGATGCAGAAGTTCGGTGCCTGCGTTAGCAGGGGGAAGATTCCGTCGACCCACAGGAGATTTCTTCTTGGCTTCCAGTGCAGGGTGAAGGCAGACAGCCCTCAGAGCATGCACCGCCAGGAAACAGTCAAGAAAGCAGGCAGGATGAGGCGCTACAATGTTGCTGGTAGTCTTCTTGCTACTTTATTGCGGTTATGCAGGCGTCCTGGAGCAGTCACCGGTCGATCCGTGGCAGAAGAGGGAAGTGCAGAGAAACTCTGGTGAGCTCTTGCATTCGTTATCTGGAGAGATACCCACAGGAGAGACCCTAAATAGCCCTCAGAGGAGGATTGGCTACAGAGAAAGGTAAGCACCTATCAGGAGGGGTCTCTGACATCACCTGCTGGCACTGGCCTCTCAGAGCTGCCCATTGTTCCCTCACACCTCTGCATCCAAGATGGCAGAGTTCTGGGACACACTGGAGGAGCTTTGGGCACCTCCCATGGGAGGTGCTGGTCAGGGGAGTGGTCACTCTCCTTTCCTTTGCCCAGTTTCGCACCAGAGCAGGGCTGGGGGGTTACCTGAACCGGTGTAGACTGGCTTATGCATAGAGGGCACCATCTGTGCCCTTCAAAGCATTTCCAGAGGCCAGGAGAGGCTACTCCTCGCAGGCCCTTCACACTTCTTTCCAAAGGGAGAGGGTGTAACACCCTCTCAGAGGAAATCCTTTGTTCTGCTTTCCTGGGACCAGGCTGCCCAGGCTGCCCAGGCCCCAGCGGGGCAGAAACCTGTCTGAGGGGTTGGCAGCAGCAGTAGCTGCAGTGGAGACCCCGGAAAGTTAGTTTGGCAGTACCTGTGCTTTATGCTGGACACCTGGGTATGCATGGAATTGTCACCCCAATACCAGAATGGTATTGGGGTGACAATTCCATGATCCTAGACAGGTTACATGGCCATGTTTGGAGTTACCATTGTGATGCTACACATAGGTATTGACCTATATGTAGTGCACACATGTAATGGTGTCCCCGCACTCACAAAGTCCGGGGAATTTGCCCTGAACAATGTGGGAGCACCTTGGCTAGTGCCAGGGTGCCCACACACTAAGTAACTTTGCACCTAACCATCACCAAGTGAGGGTTAGACATATAGGTGACTTATAAGTTACTTATGTGCAGTAAACAATGGCTGTGAAATAACGTAGACATTATTTCACTCAGGCTGCAGTGGCAGTCCTGTGTAAGAATTGTCTGAGCTCCCTATGGGCGGCAAAGAAATGCTGCAGCCCATAGGGATCTCCTGGAACCCCAATACGCTGGGTACCTAGGTACCATATACAAGGGAATTATAAGGGTGTTCCAATGTGCCAATGAGAATTAGTAAAATTGGTCACTAGCCTGCAGTGACAATTTTAAAAGCAGAGCATAAACACTGAGGTTCTGGTTAGAAGAGCCTCAGTGATACAGTTAGGCAGCTCACCGGGAACAGATACAGGGCATACTTTATGAGCACTGGCGTCCTGGCTAGCAGGATCCCAGTGACACACAGGCAAAAACAAACATACATACAGTAAAAATGGGGGTAACATGCTAGGCAAGATGGCACTTTCCTACACATTGAACTTGCCCCTCCTTATATTAGTCCTTCAATAAACACCCTTTGAAAAAAAAAACAATTTAGAAGTATGTCATGTATATCAAATATGGATTCATTGTAACAGGTACAAACATTGCAAATCAACTTTAAAGAGAATGAGCATAGATTAATGAACTGTAGCTGGCTGTAGTGATCACACCAGGAGTATATGTCAGGTCACCAACATCTGCAAAATTAATTGCCAGAGGGAACAATAAGTGGGCATAGAAGTTGATAATATCAGCATGCCATTGCCACACAAATTAAAACAAATGCAATTGAAATGTGAAATAACACTGCCCCACCTGTGTGTCATTGGAAGTATTGTCAGATCACATATATTCTGTTGTCCTCATCCTCTGCCCCCTCATCCTCACTGTCCACAGGGTTTACTGCTGCCACACGGGCATCTCCAGCCTCCTCCTCCTGCAAGAATGGTACATGGCCTCTGAGTGCCAGGTTATGCAACATGCAGCATGCCACCACTATCTGGCAGACCTTCTTAGGTGAGTAGCACAGGGATCCACCTGTTAGATGGAGGCACCGGAACCTGACCAAAGGAGGCCAAAGGCCCTTTCAATTATCCTTCTGGTTCGCCCATGTGCCTTATTATAACATTCTTCTGCCCTTGTCCTGGCATTCCTCACAGGGTTTAGCAGCCATGACAGGTTTGGGTTACCAGAGTCACCTGCAAACATTGAGGGACAATATTTAGCCATACACTATCCTATATGGCCGACACCATACCCATACACCAACATATAATGAGTGGGAACCAAGGATCAACTATTAGCCACACCCTGTGCCTCTGTAGTTGGTCAATCACATTTGGGATGCTGCTATTCCATGCATTGACGTGGGAAATGTACTGGTCCGCCAAGCACACCATCTGCAAATTCATAGAGTGGAAACTCCTCCGATTCCTGAACACCTGTTCATTCTGGCGGGGGGACAAATGTGTTCCATCTATCACCCATGCATCCCATTGCGTAAACCTCGACCTTCACTGTGGCCAAATCTTCCACCGGGGGGGAAACAATGTAGCTGCACATGTTTTTTATCAGGGCAGACAACACTCTTATCAGCACTATTGAGGACATTGGCTGTGACATTCCTGCTGCCAAGCCCACTGTCACTTGGAAAGAACCACTTGCCAGGAAATGGAGTACTGATAGCACTTGCACAAGAACGGGGATCCCAGTGGGGTGACGGATAGCAGATATCAGGTCACGCTCCAATTGGGCACACAGCTCTGTGACTGTGGCCCTGTCAAGTCTATAGGTGAGTATAATGTGCCTGTCCTCCAGTGTTGCCAAGTCCACCAGGTGTCTGTACACGGGGGTATGTCTCCATCTCCTATTCATCCGCAACAGTAGGAATCTAAGGGACACAAGAGCGAGGAACCGGTCACAGCTACAACAGAACTTTGCATACTGTAAACATGTAATGGGTCATTGTGGTTTGTCCAGTATGTGCTAGTATCTCCTGTGATGCAGCATTATTCCAGGGCCTGTCCCCCACCCTGAAATGGCATCCGCCTGTGTGGAGGGACAGGTGGAAGTGAGGTAATTCCGCTGATGTTGTACAACATTGCGGGAGGCGGTCAGGAACCGCCGTGCAACTTCTCATTTGCTAACATTGGGCCCTATGGGTTACAGTCACCAATGGTGATCTACGCTGGCAGTTACGGTATGCAACGCCGTGGACGTGACTGCCATTTTCCATCTGATTCCTCACTTTTTACCTGACCTTCCATAGGAGAGGACCTACACTGCATGTGCGGCTGTGACCTGTGTCTGGAACCTACCATGACCCATGTGACCAGGGAAAGGGCCCCAGCCTTCACTTCAGAGAAGTTGGAGCTACTGGTGGATGGGGTCCTACCCCAGTACGGACTGCTGTCTGGTCCTCCAGACCAACAGGTGAGTACACTGTGAGCACGATTCATGTGGCATGAATGCATGGAGTTGTGTGTATGAAGGCCTAATGTAAGGGGGACAGGTGGATGTCCTCTTGGCAGCGTACAGATTGTGTGCTGGGCCATGTGTGTGTGTAAATGGTGATGTGAAGGGGTATGGAGGGCCATATGTGTGGCAGACAGGACTGTTTGTCTTTTTCTATTTTCCTGTTGTATTGCCTCTGCATGTTAGCACCCATCAAAAGAAGGGTATATGGTGTGCCATCGCCAAGGGGGTGTGGACCCTGGGGGTCTATGGCAGGCAGAGCACCCACTGTCGCAAACGGTGGGAGGACCTGAGATGCTGGGCATGGAAGACGGTGGAGGCCCAGCTGGGGATGGCCTCCCAACAAGGAAGGGGTGCCTGTCGAACCCAGACCCCCTGAGGGCCTGCATACTGACGGTGGCCTATCCTGAGCTGGATGGGCACTTGAGGGCATCACAGCAGCCACAAGGGAGTGAGTACAATGCCCATCATTACAACTTACACATGGTAGGGTGGTATCCGGGTGGGGGATGTGTGTCAGTGGGTGTCCCTAGGCCAGGCCTGACATTGCAGTGTAGGTCCCCTGGTGGCTAAGGTTTTGAAGGGAAAATCTTGCTACCTAGCTCGGTGCATCCACTCCTGGTCAGGGCTGCGTGGGTCCCAGGTGAGCTGCATTTGTTGGTGTGTGCCCCTCCCCATGCCTTGGTGGCTAACTATTTCTCTAGTAGTGCAATGCAAATTGTGTAGGCCTGTTGCCTGTGTGCGAGGGTGCGGTGTATGCCAACGGTGGTGATGGTGCAGCCATTGACTCAGTGTGTCCTTTGTCTCTTTTCCCCCTTTTTTGTTTTGTCATCCTGTCCTTATATGCATTAGCATAATCTGGCGGAGGAGCAGAGGCACCGGTGATGGAGAGAGCTGCATCCCATAGCACCCAGGAGGCAGAGTCCACCAATGGTGAGGGCACCTGTGGGACGGGGGGGAGGGGAACAGCACGGCAGGGACTGGAGTGGACAGTTCTGACACAGATGCCTCTTCCGATTGAAGCTTCCTGGTGGTGGTGGTGGACACTTCTGTGACCACCCCAGCTACAGGTACAGCTGCCACCCCTGTAGCAGCACCGCCCTCCCAGCAGCCCCTCAGTGAGTTGCCCGTGCCCGCTCACCCAGGAGGGTGGGCATCTCCTTCACCCCAGGCACCTCAGGCCCTGCACAAGTTAGCCCTGCTGCCCTGAGTGAGGAGGCTATTGACCTCCTGAGTTTCTTCTCTGTAGGGCAGTCAATCATTGTGAATGCCATCCAGGGGCTGGTAGCCCAAATGCAACAATGTAATGCAAACCTGAAGGGCATTCACACTGGATTGGCAGCCCAACAGAGAACAATTCAGCTCTCATGGCAGCCATTGTCCCTGTTTCTACCACCCCCACTCCAACTTCCACTGCCCAGTCCCATTCCCCCAACCCCAAACTATCCCAAGCGTACATATAGATGAGCATGCACACAAGACCACACCCAAAAATGTCACAGGCAAACACAAGCACCACACTTCATCCCACAGGCACTCACACAAACACCATCCAGTTGCAGACACAAAAACATCCACTATGTCTACTGTCTCCCTCTCCTCCCCTTCCTCTCCCTCTACCACCTCCCTCCCAGCCACATCTACACTCAAACCTGCATGCACTACATCATCATCCACTACCAGCATCATCACCACACCAAGCAAAACACACACCTCACTGGCAGACACCTCCACAACAGCCATGCACAGGTCCCCTGTGTCCTCTCCCACTGTGTCTGTCCCCTCCCCTAACGTACACAAACGCAAGCACCCAGACACCCAACAGCCATCCACCTCACAACAACATACAGCCCATGCACCTGCACCCAAAAGCAGCAGACACACACCTCCAACAACCACTCCGCCATCCTCCACTCCCACTCCCATTCCTTATTCCTCTTCCTGCTCCAATGTCCCTCAAAACTGTTCCTCTCCACCATTGACTTCTTCCCTACCCCTCCCCCCCATCCTGTACATATGGGCAGGGTATCACAAACCTAGCCATGCACCTCAACCACACAGTCCACAGGCCCAGTCCTAACCACACCCAATTGTGGTGGAAAGATATCGTGGCCACATGTACTGAAGGGGAAGAAGCCTGCACCAGCCAGCCTAAAGGGGAGGGAGATTGCCCCAGCAGGCAAGAAGGGCAAGGAGCCTGCACCTGCTACCTTAAAGGCCAAGGAGCCTGCACCAGCAGGCAGGAGTAGCAAGGAGTCTGCCCCAGCAGGCAGGAATAGCAAGGAGCCTGCACCAGCGGGCAGGAGAAAGGAGCTTATACCAGCAGGCAGGAAGAACAAGGAGTCTGCACCAGCAGGCAGGAAGGGCAAGGAGCCTGGACCAGGAACTGTGATGGAGCTCCCACCACCAACCATGGTTGTCCATCCTTCCGAGGGTGCAGGAGATGGGCAGGAGCCTCCCCCCACCAGCAGCACCACCACTGTGCAGCCGTCCGAGGTTGCAGAGGATGAGCAGGAGCCTCTCCCCACCAGCAGCACCACCACTGTGCAGCCGTCACCACCGGCAGACAGTATGTAATTCTGCCTCCATGGGCTGCTGTGCGGCCTGTCCACTCCAGAACCGATGGGGAAGACACCCACTTGAGAGACTGTGACCTTGCACTCCCCAGGATAAAGCACAGGGCACGTTGCCCCCTACAGAACCAGTGGGTAAGACACCCACATGAGAGACTGTGGCATTTCACTCCCCAGGATCAAGCACAGGGCACATTGCCCCTTCCAGAACCAGTGGGAAAGAAACCCACATGAGAGACTGTGGCCCATCACTCCCCAGGACCAAGCACAGGGCACGTTGCCC
Source organism: Pleurodeles waltl (assembly GCF_031143425.1). Lineage (NCBI taxonomy): Eukaryota > Metazoa > Chordata > Amphibia > Caudata > Salamandridae > Pleurodeles > Pleurodeles waltl. The sequence goes on along the minus strand of NC_090445.1, from coordinate 292,995,450 downwards.
CCTCCAGAACCAGTGGGGAAGACACCCACATGAGAGACTGTGGCTGATCACTCCCAGGATCAAGCACAGGGCACGGTGCCCCCTCCAGAACCAGTGGTCTTGTTACATCTCCCGGCTGAGGTGCTTCCCCATCCCCCGTCCCCCGTCCCCCTGAGGTGCCTGCCTATTTGCCAACTGATGCCTCTTCAGTGTTCTCTCCATATTGAAGCAGGTGACATGTGTGGCCTTGGACTCTGGCCTGTGGCCATGTGGCCCACGCAAATTGAGGACTGGGCTGTGTCCCTTTTTCTGTAAATATGTTTATACCTATTAACTTGCTTATTATTTCTACTGTGTTGATCTTATTATAAACACTTTGGCAAAATCGTTTTGTCCTTGCATTATTCAGCCAAGTTACTGGGTCAAATTGTTTTTTTTAATGCATGTGGTTGTGTGTATGGTGTGTGTGTGTGGGGGGTGTGTGTTGTGCGTGTGTGTGTCACTCTCTTTTTCCTCCCCCCTTCCTTGTGTGCTAGGCAGCTGTACTCACCGTCGTCGTCTTCGCCGGCATTGGTGTTCGTGGTGGAGCAGAACGTAGAATATCATCGGAAAAACATGCAGTTCTGGTTCCATGGTGGTGTGGTCCTTCCTGTGCCTCCAATGGTGAGTCCTTTCACTTCTGAGCTCAGTTTCTGTCTGGCTTTTGCTGTCGTTGTTACCGCCCCGGAAAAGGTGGCGGTTTGCAGGGTCTTAATATGGTGGGCAAAACATTGACTTCTGCTTGCTGTGGTGGCTGTTGTATCCGACCTGGCGGTCAGTGTGGTAAAGTGGCTATCTATCTGAGTTCTCACTGCCATGGTCATAATTAGGTGGTAGTTACCGCCAGCCTGTAGGCGGTATTACCACCACTTTATCACCGACCGCCAGGGTTGTAATGAGTGCCTTTATGTTTCAGTTCTGGATATGATTGTTTCCGTCCTGGTGGTCAGTGTGGTACATTGGCTGTCTTTCGGAGATCTCCCTGCCAGGGTCATAATTTGGCAGTAGTTACCACCCACCTGTTGTTGGTATTACCGCCACTTTATCACCGACCACCTAGGTCATAATGAGGGCCTTAATGTCTAAACATTAAAACGTGTTTTTAGACTGCCTCATGCACACAGTACCTTATTCGGTTCTTGGGAAGGGCACTTGGAAGCCCGTTCCTAGGTATCAAAGACTCTCAAACAGCATTTGTACATCAACTCATGCACTTTAAATCATCTCATTTGCACTGAAATTCTTAGAACCTGCCTGGTTGTGTCTGAAACTCAACCCTTGCATTTTAAACCATTACACTTGCACTTCAAATGCTAGAGCCTGTCTGCATTAATGTGCATATTGCCCCCGCACTTTAAATTATCACATCAGCACTTGTAATTTTTAGAGTCTGCATGCCTACATCTGTAGATCGTCCCTTGCGCCCTAAACCATCATAGAAGCCCTTAAAATTGTTAGAGGCTGTCTGGCTTCTAATATCGTTATAGGGTGCAGAGATTGATTTAGATATGAAGAGCAACTACGCAACTTTTAATTGGAATTTGTTTGTAAATCTCTCAATATATTTTTATGATGATTATTTGGTATGTGTTTTGTGCTTTTATTTGTCATAATGCAATGGTTTTTATTAATCATGCAATAAAGATTATCAAAGTGTTCTAAAAAACATGGAGGTGTAATCCACTTAGTAGCACGTCTTTCAGCTGTGTTGAATCCAGTAGCTGTAATTTGTTTCCAGCTTGTTTAAAATTGGTTTCAGCCTCTGCTTAGCCATTGAACAAATTGAAGGGATTGTAATAGGTCATATTTGATGGCCTGTGCTCCTCATTCAGTTAATATCTTTTTGACAAGCAAAAGTACTGAACATGACAAACAGTAGACGGACTCATTGTAAACAGATTATACTTGCAGCAGAGAACATTTCCATTCTGAGATGCAATCGTCTGCACCCAGCAACACTGCTTCCAATTTCAGAGAAAAGCTGTGAAGACATGGAAAATGATGGTTAAATTGTTAATGAATTAGACCATTATTCCATTGAGGTGATCACATTGTATACAAAATCAAGACAAAGTATTAAAGAAACAACTTTGGAAATTGCAGATGTGTCATTGTTTGTTGATGGATCTTCTTTAAGAGACAAAAAATAAGCAATGAGAGCAGACTATGCAGTGTGTTCCATTTCTGAGATGCTAGAAGGATCTCCTTTGCCAAATGTAACTTTGGAACAAGTGGCAGAACTGATTGGCATATAAAGAGGTTGCTGCCTATCAGAGAATTTGAATGTGACAATTAACACAGACAGCCAAAAGGGTTATGTTGCAGTTCATGAGTGTGAACAGCTATGGTCACTGAGAATATTTCTGAGGTCTTAAGATATTATATTTCTTTAAAACTATGCTGTATAAATGTCAATTGATATTGCTCTTGTAAAGTGGGCAGCTGATATCAAAGTCTTTGAAATAGATATGCAGGTCAGGTGTCAAAATATTGTGCATTACAAGTGTTGGAAGGTGTGTCATTAGCTGTGTGGCCTGCACAAGTAATGGGTCCGCATATCACCACCGCTGGAAACCAAACACTGCATTGTACCACTTGACAGGAAGGGAAGAATTGCAGAGCAGTCCAAGGCTTACTCAAGGGAGGTTGTGTGGGCTTGTAAGCCTCCTTCACAAGCACACAAGCATGACACTCAATGAATGAATGTCCAGTCTATGCTTTTCCTTATGATAAAGTAAAAGTACATTTATTATACACATACTACCCAATACTATGCAACAATTTACAAATATACACAGATTGATGAAAGTGCTCTTGGATGACATGGTGTAATCATTCTTCTCTCCCCCGAAGGGAAACATAACCCAATGCAATATTGACTGTAAGTTGGAGTGAGAGCACCTAATTCTTGCAATAAAGTACATCTACTTTGATCAAGAAGTGGCTGTCTGTCTCATTAATCAAATAAGTGTGAAAAGGAGCATGCATGTGCATGTTGGGGTACTTTGTGTGGTTAGGATGACTTTTGGATTACTTCCTGATTACTTTTGATAACATTTGTTAATACCATCTTGCACCCCTAGCTTGGTCATATCAACCTTCTCAGGCCACACTACATTTAGCATAACATGCTACCCTTTCCATACATTGCTGTAATATCACTTTCAATTACAGCTTTTCAACCCTAGAGAGTGTAGATTCCACCAATCAGCAACAAAAGTTCCAGTACAGGTGTGTTTAAAACTGCATTGGAACCCATGGAGGGTTATGATTCTTTTGTCCCACCCAACCTAGGCAGTGTCTAGAAGCCATGTTCTCTAGAGGTAGCCGTGGATGAGCAGCCAAAGATTATCTAGGAGACATGCAAAGCTCATGCAATACCACTGTAGTCACACAGTGGTCACCACATGAAAGAAAATACTCAGTGTTGCAAAAATAAAGATACTTTATTTTGGTGACACAAATACCAAAAATACCATAGAGATTATACTCCCTTAGGAGGTAAGTAATACACAAATTATATACACTTGTATGCAGAAATAGGCATAAAAACAGTTGGAAAACAGCACAATTAGTGAAAATCACAATAGTTAGGAATGAGCCTGGGGGAACACAAATCATACACTAAGAAGGTGGAATGTGAATGTCGGTTTCCCACCTACGCAAGTGTAGTGTGTAGAGGGGAGCAGGGAGTACTAGAAAGCCCCAAAGGTAAGTACTACAACCCATCCCAGTGACCAGGAAAGCAGGAGTAAAACACAGTTACTTTCCCAGAACACACACAGAATGAAAAGGAGAATTATGCAAGAACCAGAAGACACTGCAAGATACCAACAATGGTTTCCTGGACCTGAGGACCTGTGGAAGAAGGGGAAAAAGTCCAAAAAACACAGAAGAGTCCAGAAAGAACAAAAACCCCTGCTAACCTGGATGAAGGTGCAAAAGAAGAACCACCAGTGAAGAAGAGCAGTCAGTACTGCACCCAAGAAGATGGAGTTGGGTTCCTGGTTGGTGCACATGATGTCTCACACCGGTTGAAGGATTGCAGTCTGATTTGCATCGCTGGAGCCCGCCACCAAGCCTTGGCATAGGCATAGCTGGCAGTTAACGGAAAATGGCTCTGCCGGGGCCAGGAAGGACCAGGTGGACTCTAACCAGGAGGGGGAGTCACAGGAGGCTCTCAGCAACAGAGATAGAGTACCGAAGTCCAGGCAGCGTGCACAGGAGTCCTACAGCATGCGGACACGAAAGGTGCAAAGAGGTGCACACAGCACTACGACAAAGGTTCCCAGATCGCCAGAGAACCACTCAGGAAGCTGTGCATCACAGGATAGAATGCTGGGGGCGGGAGCTTCAAGATGCACAAAGAACTTTGTGGAAGGATGCAAACAAGCATTGGCAGCTGCACACACGTGGTGCACGGGGTAATGTCTTGCATGGGAAGGCAAGCTTTTACCTCCACAAAAGTTGGAAAGTTGGATGGTTGGACGTGGCGGAGCGTCAGGACCACTTCAGTCTACCACCTGTGATGCAGGATCCATGCAGCTCAGCAGGAGAGGGGATCTACACAGCTGGTCGCTGTTGCAGTAGGTGCCTGCAGCAGCAGGGGGGGTGACTCCTTCACCCCAAGAGAGATTCCTTCACTCTTCTGATACAGCCTAAAGACGGGCTGTCTTCAGAGGATGCACAACAGCTGCAGTTGCTGGCAAGAGCTGAAGATACTATGTTGCAGAAGGCATCTTGCTTCTTTGTTGCAGTTTGTAGAGTTCCTGAAGGGTCCAGATACAGTTTCTTCGGTGAGAAGTTGAAGTGGAGATGCAGAGGATTCCAGCTGGAGTCTTGCAATCCGAATCTGAGGAACCACCCAAAAGAAAAACCCTAAATAGCCCTGAAAGGGGGGTTGGTCAGCTTAACCAGGTAAGCATATATCAGGGGAGGACTGTGACATCACCAGCTGGCACTGGCCACCCAGATGCTCCCAGAGTTCCCTGCCAATCTTGAATCCAGGATGGCAAAACCCAGGGACCCTCTGAAGGAGCTCTGGGCACAACCCTTGGGGTGGTGATGGACAAGGAAGTGGTCACTCTGCTTTCCTTTGTCCAGTTACGTGCCAGAGCAGGGGCTGGTGGTCCATGAACCATTGTAAACTGGATTATGCAAGGAAGGCACCAAATGTACCCTTCATAGCTAACCCTCCCAAGCCTGTAACACCTATTTCTAAAGGAAGAGGGTGAAACATCCTTCTCCCAAAGGAAATCCTTTGTTCTTCCTTCCTGGGTTCGAGCTTTTCAAGCAACAGGAGGGCAGAAACCTGTCTGTGAGTTGGCAGAAGCTTGGGTTGCCTGGAATACCTTAGAGGGCTGTTATTGCAGTTCTGGGGGTCCTCTAAGGAGCCTCCAGAGTGCATGGGATCATACAGCCAATGCTTGCAAAAGCATGTGGGTATGATTCCTACATGTTTGATACCAAACATGCCTATGTCTGGAGTTACCATTGTGTAGCTGGACATAGGTAGTTACCTATGAACAGTACACGCATAAAATGGTGTCCCTGCACACACGAAGCCTGGGAAAATTGTCCTGGAGGTCGTGGGGGCACTTCTGCAAGTAAAGGGGTGCCCTCACACATGGGCAAGTGCATGACCAGTGCAGGGGCGCCCAGGGGGGCCCCAGGGACACATTCCGCAAGCCTTACCCTGGTGGCCTAAACCACCAGGGAAAGGTTATGGGAACACAGGTTCATTATCCAGTGGGCAGCGCTGCTTGCAGTGCTGCCCTGTTGGATAAGGAACTCCGCCATCGTCAGGCTGCCTGGCGACAGAAGCCTGGCAGTGGCAGAGTTCTGCATGTGACGGTCTCTCCATGTGCATTATATGGCGGTCGGCCCGTCATACCTATGGCGGTAATTTCTGCCACCGCCGGCATGGCGTTCCGGACTGCCATGTTCATAATGAGGGCCATAGTCTAGGAATTGTTTGTTAAATGTATGGCTGCTTAGTTAAAAATCCATTTCTGTTCTCTGTCCTGCATTTTGTGAGCTCTGATTCTGGGGTGAAAATGAAAACCCACAATGAAGAAATTTAATTGTTGAAGTCTGAGAGGGTGTCTATACTCATGGGGTTAGTATTCACTACTGCGATGAGACCTGATCCCAACCATGCAAGCACAAGGTGTAGGAAAGTACCATCTTTCTTGGCATGTTACGCACATTTTTACCTGTCTGTCAGTATGTTTTTGCCAGTCTCACTGGGATCCTGCTGGTCAGGACCCAAGTGCTCATAGTTTATGGCCTAATGTGTGTGGTGTGTATAGTGTTTGACTGTGTCACTGAGGCTATGCTAATCAGAACCTCAGTGCTTATGCTCTCTCTGCTTTTAAATTTGTCACTATAGTTTAGTGACTTCATTTACCAATTTCAATTGGCACACTGGACCCCCCATTATAAGTCCCTAGTATATAGTACCCAGGCTCCCAGGGCATTGGCGTTCCAGGAGATCCTTATGGGCTGCAGCATTTCTTTTGCCATCCATTAGGAGCTCAGACAAACCCTTCCACAGACCTGCCATTGCAGCCTGTGTGAAATAGTGCACACACTATTTCACAGCTATTTTCACTGCACTTAAGCAACTTATAAATCACCTATATATTCACTTGCTGAAGGTTAGGTGCAAAGTCACTAAGTGTGATAGCGCCCTTGCACCAGCAAAGGTGCTCCCACATAGTGTAGGGCCATTTCCCCAGATTTTGTGAGTGTGGGGATGCCATTACATGTGTGCACTACATATAGGTCTTATATTTAGCTTCACAATGATCACTCCGAATATGACCATGTAATGTATCTAAGATCATGAAATTGTCCCCCCATTCCAAATGTGGTATTGGGGAGCCAGTTTCATGCATCTTGGGGGCTCCACTGTGGACCCCCAGTACTGCCAAACCAGCTCTCTGAGGCTTGCACTGCAGCTACAGCTGCTGCCACCTCACAGACAGGATTCTGCCTTCCTGGGGTCTGAGCAGCTCAGTCCCAGGAAGGCAGAACAAAGCATTTCCTTTGGGAGCAGTGTGTTACACCATCTCCCTTTTGGAAATAGATGGTACAGGCTGGGGAGGGGTAGCCTCCCCCAGCCTCTGGAAATGCTTTGAAGGACACAGATAGTGCCTCCTTATATAAGCCAATCTACACTGGTTCAGTGACCCCTTGTCCCCTGCTCTGGCGTGAAACAGGACAAAGGAAAGGGGAGTGACCACTCCCCTATCCATCACCACCCTAGAGGTGATGCCCAGAGCTCCTCCAGTGTGGCCCAGAATTCAGCCATCTTGCTTTGCAAGGTGTGGGGAGACTCTGGAGGGCTCTGAGTGGCCAGTGCCAGCAGGTGATGTCAGAGACCCCTCCTGATAGGTCCTTACCTGATAAGGTAGCCAATCCCCCTCTCAGGGCTATTTAGGGTATCTCCTGTGGGTTCTCTTCAGATTCTATTTACAAGTTTCCAGCAGGAATCCTCTGCAACTACTACTTCATCCTCTGATCTTGGATCAACCACAGCCTGCTCTAGGAACCGTAGTAATAGCAACAAAGTATCACAAGGGATACTTTTCCTCTGCAACTTTAGCTGCAGCCAGCAACTGCAACAGTTTCCACAGGGTGCACGCTCTGAGGACTCCCTGTCTTCACCCTGCACCAGAAGGACCAAAGAAATCTCCTGTGGGGTGATGGAGTCACTCCCCTGCTCACACAGGCTTCTTCTAAGTTGAAGACTGGTTCTCTTGGACTCCTCTCCTGGTGGCGATCATATTCCTTGGAACACAGAGGGTGGACCCTATCAACACAGACTGTCCTGTGGTCCTGCTGTCCCAATTTGGAGGAGGTAGAACCTTGCATTCCCCAAGAACAACAATACCCCTGTGCACCACGTCATCTTCACCTCCTGCGGCCTCTGTGCACTATTTGGAAAATTCCTTTGTGGACAGCCTTTCACAGGTCCCCAGCACTGTGTCCTGTGATGCGCAACTCACTGAGTTTTTCTCCGGTGGCAAGAGACCTTCCTTTGTAGTGCTGCATCAACTGCATTTTGCACCTCCTTTGTCCCCATGTACTGTGACACCCGTGGGTGCTACCTGGTGCTCTGGAAGCTCTCTGAAGTGCTGAGAGACCCCTCTTCCTCCTCACACAGAGTTGAGGCCCCCAGGTCCCTCCTGGGTCCAGATAGCGCCTAGTTGATGCAAAACTCTACTTTGCCGGAACCAAAGCTTGTTGGAGGAATCCAGCGCCAAAACTCACCTGCATCCAACTTCACGACGTGGGACATCCTTTGCATCATGCAGGAACCCACTGGCATCTTCCTAAGGTGCATTTCTGCAGTCTTTGTCCAACTGGGGACTCTTCATTTGAACCCTCTTCTTGGGTGGCAGGGGCTCCTATCCTTCCTGGGACTTCTGGACTTGGTCTCCTTCTTTTGCAGGTCTTCAGTTCCAGGAATCCACTGTTTGTTGTTTGCAGACTTGGTTGGTTCTTGCAATAATTCCAATCACGAGGAGTTTGTGTCCTAAAGAAACTTGCAGTACTTTACTCCTGCTTTTCTGGGCTCTGGGGTGGGGTAATTTACTTACCTTTACTGTATTCTTACTCTCCCTGTGATTCTGAACACAGTACACTTATCTAGTGGGGAATTTGTGATTCGCATTCCACTTTCTTAGTATATGGTTTGTGTTGCCCTTAGACCTATTTTCTCCCTTTGCATTCTACAGCATTTCCTATTGTTTGCACTATCCTATGCCCAATTACTTGCCTTATTTTGGTGTCTAGTGTATATATTGTGTACAATACTTACCTCCAGAAGGAGTATTGCCTCTAAAATGTTTTAGGTACTGTGTCACCCAAATAAACTACCTTTATTTTTGGTAACACTGGGAATTGTCTTTACTTCTGTATAAGTACTGTGTAATTATAAGTGGTATTGCATGAGCTTTGAATGTTTCCTAGTTCAGCCTAAGCTGCTCTGCTATAGCTACCTCTATCTGCCTAAGCTGCTAGAGCACTACTACATTTCACTGATAAGGGATAACTGGACCTGGTATAAGGTTTAAGTACCCAAGGTACCCACTACAAACCAGGCCAACCTCTTACACAAGGTGCTACAATATCTACTCTAATCCATCTAATTTTGCAATGAGTGTATTTGCCTTCAAAGTTTGCCAATTTAAACCGATTTGGTCTTTTCTTTTATACTAACATTAAATAAAACAATTGTACATAAAAAAAATCCTACATGCAAAACTAGAGACGTGTTTTTGTTTAATACGTTTTGTGAAACAGGTCATAAACCTTTCACTAGCGTCAATGTGTCTGGGACAATTATCTGATGGTAGCTTACTTCCAAACCTGCCCTATCCCTCTAGAAAATGAAGGTCACATACACAGAGCTAAGGTTTCTAGCCCAATATGATAGATTAGAGTGTTTGACACACACCCGGGGTGGCTCCTCCATTAGGGTGGAGGACTGTCGCCTCCTACCCCACCACCAGCAGCAGAAGCTGCAAAACCCTTAACAAACGAAACAATAATAAACCAAGTTATCCTTTTGTTTGTTAAAGGGGTGGGGCCACAAGGGTGACTACCAGTGAGGGGAGTGCACTGTGCACTCCCTTTCAGTGCACATGATTGTTTGGCTGTCCGTCTTGGGCCGGCCACACACATATGCACAGTAGGCTCTCTCTAGCCCAGAAGCAGAGTTGCTGGGCTGGAGAGAGCCTGCACAGGCTTCCAGTCTGCCTCAAAGCACCCTGGCTGGGAGTATAGACGCAAGAGGACTGATTTAATTTTCTATGCACCGTTAGGCTTTGTGAACGTTTAATGAGAAGAGGTTCAAATACTCGTATTGGGCCACGGGATGGGGCTGCAGTCAAGATCAGATCAACAGCAGTTGCCCTCATTAAGTATATGTATCGCAGGCATTTGTCTTGCTTTCATTCCCTGCCCTGGCTTTGCCTGGTTACCTGGTAGGAAAACGTACCTGCTAAAATTCATTTATTTACACACAGACAGTTCACAACAATTGTTGCTAAAAGAATTTCTGGTTTGTTGGGGGCTGGGAGGATGCGGTGAAGTGTGTTGCTTACCACACTAGTATTTTAAATGGTTATAGATCATGTGTGTATGACAGGAATAGCATTAGGTTGTATGTTTCCCTTACAACAATAAGCCATTTTGATATGGATCAGACTGACACAAAAGGTCTACCCACACCTTGCCTATTGATGAAAGATATCCCACTCCCCAAACTAATTACATTTTCAACCGGTGGGTAATTACCTTATTAAAGTGTGCCACACATCTGCTAGCAACCATTTGAGACATAAAGGCCCCCTAGTTCAATACCGAGCTCCATGACACAAAGGGCCTCATTATGAACACGGCGGGAAAGACCGATCCGCTGGCGGTAACTACCGCCAAGTCAGGCGATCTGGGCTGCCAAATAATGAACGTCCTGGAAAACAGGCAGCCTGAAAACCACTCTCTGCCAGCAGAGGAGTGCCGACAACGACGGCAGAGGCTGCCCACAGGCCGACGGAAAGGCCCTACCCCCCATCAAATAATGAAGCACTAGACCACCATCAGTTCCAGGGCGGGAACCACCCCCACGCAAAGCCAGGTGGAAATGAACCAAATATAAGGAAGTACTCATCGGAGGCTCACACAACACGCCAAAACAGACATGGAGAGAGAGTTGCAAATCATGCCAGTCCTGCTCCTTGCCATATAACTCCACGACCGAGACCGCCGACGACGACTACAATGGTAAGCACAGAAACCTACTAAACAAGGGAAGAAAGGGCACAATTACATACCCACCCACTCCACCGACCTTGCAAAGCACCCACAACCCCTCACAACAGCACAAGCCATATGCCCCAGAGCAAGAGGTACTTACTTGACACAAGGCCAAGACAACTTGCCCAAAGTACACACATGTTCACAACACCCCCCCACAAAGAAATGATGAACCACGGATCCAGAGTGTGCCAAATCCAACACAAACATTTTATCAACCTCCAGGAGCAACAGAAGTCCAACAGAAGGTCAATGGCCAGTCCATAGTTCAAAGTCCGATAGGCCCAAATGGCCCCAACTTGACTCCCACAAGTTCAAATGGTACTCCACCTTAAAGAGGCAACAATTGGGCATCCAGGCACCTCAGGGAACGGGGCAAGGGGTGGTACGGGTGGGGACTTACAACTGGGAGGGGGGCTTGGCTTTACATTTGGGAGGTGGAGGGGGCTTGGGTCTGATCCTTGAAGCTGGTGGAGCGGCCTTGGACTGGGGTACGGCAGATGTACCTGGGCCAGTACGGGGACTCTTGCTCACAGGGGAGGTAGCACAGGAATGGGAAGGGCGGACAGGGACGGGCTGTGACGTGGGAGGAGTGGACAGGGCAAGGAGGTGGGTATGTTTAAGGATGAGAAGGGGTGGGCCAGTGGGTTCGGGTAGGTCAACACAGGATAGGAAACGTTTTTTAGGGGCAATTGGGATGGACAAGGAGGAAGGCATGGGAGTGGAGGTAGAGGGAGTGGTCGTGACAGGTGTAGGTGTGCATGACGTGGGTGCAAGTGACTGTACAGTATGCTGAGGTGTGGTGGATGTGTGTTGGGTGGGTGTCTTGGAACATTTGAGTGTCTTAGGAGGAAATGGGTGGACACAGTGGGACAAGACAGGCTGCCAGTGTAAATGTATGTTGTCTGTGTGTCTGCAAGTTTGGTGAGTGTGCTGCATGTGTCAACCAAAGTCGTTGTGGTGAGTGCAGGTGTGGTGTATGGGGTGCATGAATAGGTGTCTGACTTTGTTGTGACTGCCAGACTGGGGTCAGCAACAGTGAATGAGGGTGCAGTGCCTTTGAGTGTGCATGTACAGGTGACATACAGAGAGGCGGAAGAGGTGGACACACTGGGGGAAGTGGATGTTGGTATGTGTGCCACTGTATGTTGGCTGTGTGTGTGCCTGTGGTGGGAAGTGTGGTGCTTGTGTTTTTCAGTGTGCTTCTTGTGTGTTGAGGTGTGTGCATGGCCGTCAGAATGTGTGCTTGGGATGGGTGAAGGGACTGGGGTGCTGGAAGGGGTAGAGTTGGTTGGAGGGGGGAACGGGCTGACTAGGGACACTGGCTGCCATCAAAGAGGAGGACAGAGCCTGAAAAGATCTCTGTAGGCCAGACACAGCACCGTAAATGCCATCCAGTTAAGCATGTGTCTGCTGCACCTCTGATGCTAGGCCCTGGATGGCATTGACAATGGTTGCCTGCCCTACAGAGATGGGCCTCAGGAGGTCAATAGCCTCCTCCGTGAGGGCAGCAGGGCTGAGTGGGGTAGGGGATGAGGTGCCTGGGGCGAAGGAGACACCCACCCTTCTGGGTGAGCGGGCACGGGCAACTCGGTGGGGAGCAAATGGGAGGGCGGTGATGGTATGGGTGGTGGTGGAAGATGGCACAGAATGGGTGGGGCCACTAGGGTCCACCACCGCCAGGGAGCTCCCATCAGAGGAGGTATCAGAGTCACTACCTCCAGTGGTAGTTGCCTCCCCCGTGGTCCTCCCTTCGCCCTCCAACCCACTGGTCCCCTTGGCGTCGCTCAACTCTGCCTCCGTGGAAAGGTGGGCCGCTGCATCCCCACTCGCCGGTGTCACAGCTCCCTCACTAGTTGATGCTGATGTACACAGACAAAACAAGAGAACAGGGATGGGGAGAAAAAACAGGAGAGACACTTGTAAATAGCTGTATGGAGGTACATACCTAGTTCACACATACACCCACGCTGCAAATATTCCACCATGCAGCACCTACTGCTATACACATGACTATGCCCCTGACTAGTGACCACAACCCTGCTCTACAGCCATTTCCTACAGCACAGAGGGACCTGAAGTACTGCAGGCCTGTCCCTTACAACCTTACTTCCCATGGGGCCATTATATAAAATGACATCAGTCAGAGTCCCTGCCAATAGACAGCATATATACTACAGCACACTCACACATCCATCAAGGAGGCATACGATGGTTTCTGTACTCACCCCCTTGTGTCTGCTGTGCAGCCTTCAACTGCCCATCCAGGTCCGGATACGCCACTGCCAGAATGTGGCACAGTAAGGGGGTCAGGGCCCGATAGGCACCCCTTCCTCGTTGGGAGAAGTTCCTTTACTAGGCCTCGCAGGTCTTGCTCGTCCAGCGCCGCAGGTCCTCCCACCGCTTCCTGCAGTGGGTGCTCTGCCGGTTGTAGACCCCCAGGGTCCGCACCTCTCTGGTGATGGCATGCTAGAGTCCCCTCTTCTGATGGGCGCTGACCTACATGGGACACACAGAAAAAGTAACCCAGAGGTCAGACAATGCCCATTAGATACAGCTAGCTATATGTCCCCTATGGGATGGACACTCACAACAGCAGAACAGGACCTCACACACGCAGCATGTCATGAATCCCACGACTGTACAGTGTCAAACGTGCACACATGATTACAGCCATCTACCACCATTACACACATCCATGCCGCCCAATCTACCTACTCACCTGTACCTCTGGTCTACCATAGAGCTTGGCGTACAAGGGTTGGACCCCGTCCATGAGCTTGTCCTGTTCCTCGCTGGTGAAGACCGGGGCCCTTTCCCCTGCCACTCATGCCATTTCCAGGACCAGAGTCAGGACACAGCAGCACACTCAGTGAGGTACCTGCATGCACGTAATCTGGGAGTCAAGTGAAGTTGGGGTGACGAGATGGCGTACGCTCCGCGGCAGTGTGCACCGTCACTGCCGGCGGCGATCATGATACACTGATGTTCTCCATTGACAACCATGTTAACCAATGAATGGTCGCACAGCAGTGAACACAGCCTTATGCTATTATGACAACCACTAGCGGGATGAGGTCACTTCCACTCTAACATTTCTGGATTACAGGGGGCAGACATTTTGGCCATTACTACGCAGTTATTAATTTCTCATTTGCCCCATGCAGGCCCTTTGTCCTGAACCCCCATAGGCATGAACAAATATACAGTTACTCACCACAACAGTCCTGATGTATCATGGAGGACATGTAACTCTAGTGTAACATCATACTATGCATATGTGTCATCGACTTGTATGCCAGCAGTGCTGAATATTTAACATGTTGGACAGATATATGTGTGTTCCTCACATGTGTTCTCAACTCCTCCTAGGTACAGACCCATGTGGCAAGGGAGAGCCCCATCGGTGTACAGACCACTTGTTGATTTGGGGACCATGGTGGAGCCTCACATCATTATCAATTACAGGCTCAACCGTGCTACCATTCATGAAATTTGTGCATTACTGGATTGAGCACTGAGACCGGCTAATCGGAATCAGCATGCCATCCCTGCTGAAGTGCAAGTTCTCTCTGCACTCCATTTCCTGGCCACGGGCTTATTTCAAATGATAGTGGGCATGGGTGCAGGTTTTTTATAGCCAATGTTTTGCATTATACTATCCAGATTCCTGAATGCATTGTACGACACCTGCAGTCCTATGTGAGGTTACTCCAAAGTGCTGACCTCCCTGCTATCAAGCCAGACTCCTATGCCTTTGCCAACATTCACCATGTGATAGGTGCCATCGATGGAACTCATATAGCTCTCATCCCCTCAAGAGTAAGTGAACAGGTGTACAGAAACAGGAAGAACTTTCACTCTATGAACATTCAATTGGTGTGTACTGCAGACCAGTACATCTTCCATGTGAATGCCATGTTCCCTGGATCAGTCCATGATTCCTTTGTGCTGAGAAACAGCAGTGTGCCACACATGATGGAACAACTACATGGGGACAGAGGATGGATCATAGGTAAGTGTGTCTGACACTTTTTGGCGCATAGCAGACAGCCAGGCTGTCTGCAACTGAGGGTTGTCAGTGAAAGTCCTGTTTTGCCCCCTTTTGCAGGTGATTTAGGCTACCCCAACATGCGTTGGCTCCTGATACCAGTGAGGAATCCTAGGGCAGATGCAGAGAGGAATAAGAATGAGGCCCATGGACATACTAGGAGGGTGATAGAGTGAACAATAGGTCTCCTGAAGGCTAGATTCTGTTGCCTCCATATCTCTGGGGGATCCCTGGCCTATGAGCCTGAAAAGGTGCATAGAATAGTGGTGGCCTGCTAGAAGCCGCACAACATGGCTGTGAGGAAATTATTCCCCTCTTGGAGCAAGAGAGGGATGTATATCCAGACTAGCTCCCTCAGGAGGGGATGAGAGTGATGTTATGATGGGGAGGGGGAGAGATGTATACTCCAGGAACCAACTGATCCAACTGTACTTCCAGTAACTAAGTGGTACTATTTGATGCGGTTGCTGTCTGTGCAGCATACTGTCGGTATGCCGCATTCTCAATGGGGGTGTTGGGTCTATAAACATTGTCACTGTAACCAGGTTTGCATGGAAAATGTCACATTATGGACAACTTGTTTGACATTTCTGTTGGCACAACCCCATGCTATGCGTGGGGTGCCATTCCTGCAATTAAGAAAAGAATACATTATTTCAATGACAATTGCATGCACACTTCCATTTGATTCATCATACTGACAGGGGACATTTACATTGGTGAACAGGTGTTTTATTTGGTGTCAAGGATGCCATGGTGCTCTTTACAGTGATGGGAGTGGGCTACTGATGGATGTCCATATGGGCTACATGGTCACAGCGATTGTTGCCAGTGGTAATATGTCCATCTGTTATTTACAGTCTTTGGGGTTGTTATTGCACGGTGTGGACTGTGGTTCAGTGGCACACTTAGAGGACAGTTCTTGTCAGAGTCACTTCTTAGAGGGGGCCTTGGTCTTGGCAAGTGTTCCAGTGCCATATCTGGGCCTGAGGGAGCGTCTGGGTGCCTGGTGTTGGTCTGTATGGGTTGTGGTGCAGGTCTCCTGTGTGTCCTCAGATGGTGGCACGAGTCCAGTTGCTGCTGCTGCTGTTGTTAGCTGGGCTGTATTTTGGCCTGTAGTAGGGGCTTCCTGGTCTGTGTGGGCCTCAGGCTGGGTTGAGACAAGGTGCAGCAGCGCACCTGCTATGGTGGCCATGGTAGTATTGTGCAGTTTCCAGTGCTCCATGGTCTCTTCGTGTTGGGCTCTCTGCAGCCTTTGACTCCAGGGTGGCCACAATCTGGACCAATCTATCCTGGGTATGGTGGTATGCTCCAAGGACCTCAGAGATCAGGTCCTGGGCTGCAGCATACATCCTACGGCCTTCCCCCTGGGCCACTGATGCCCTACCACTGGGCCTAGCCCCCTGTGCCTGTGTCCTCCTCACAGGTCCAGCGGTATCACTTGTACTGGGGCCATCATCTTACTGCCTGTAGGTAGGTGGTGACTGTGGCCTCTGTCCTTGTGTTCCACCAGTCTGTGGCCTGGATGCACAGGTGTTGGTCTGGTTACCTTGGCCTGATGTTGGTGGGTGTGTGGTAGGGGTGTCAGTGGGGTCATGGGTGGAGTTGCTGGATGTTGACAGTCCAGAACTGTGTGAGGGGCCAGGGTATTCCTCACTGTCCAGGGTTCCTTCTCTAGTGTCCTGGGTGGTGCCTCTGTCTCCATGTGGGGCACTGCCACTCCTTGTCCTGTCTGTCAGGGTGGCATGGGTAGTGGTGCCTGTTGGGGGGAATGGATATGTCTGTTACAATTGCATAATCAGATGGGGTGCACAGGGATGGGAAGATTTGTGCAGGTTTTCCACTTTTGGGCCATGCAGGGTGCCTTTGTGAGGTTTCCATTGCATATGCTTAGGATGTGGAGGTGCATTGTGGGTGGTGTGGTTCCTTTGTGATTCCTTGCAGGGGTAGGTGGCTGTGCACAGGGGGAGGTATGTGGGCATGCAGGGTGACTGGATGTTGTGAATGTGGCCTGGGTGGGGTAGTGTAGGAGGCTGGCATGGCTTATAGTGGGTACCTAGTGGTGCTTACACCTTGTGCCAGGTCCAGTTATCCCTTATTAGTAAATTAGTAGTGTTCTAGCAGCTTAGGCTGATAGGGGTAGCTATAGCAGAGCAGCGTAGGCTGAACTAGGAGATATGCAAAGCTCCTACTATACCACGTATATCACTTAGCACTATATCACAAGAAAACACAATACTCAGAGTTACTAAAAATAAAGGTACTTCATTTTAGTGACAATATGCCAAAAGTATCTCAGAGGATATACTCCCTTAGGAGGTAAGTAATATTCACAAAATATACACACAAACCAAAAAGGTAAGTAAACAGTTATAAAAGTAGTGCAAACACTGTAGGACACAATAGAATTCAATGGGAGACAATAGGCGTAGGGGGAACACAAACCATATACTCCAAAAGTGGAATGCGAATCACACATGGACCCCAGGCCTAGTGTAGTGTGTAGAGGGTTGCTGGGAGTGTAAGAAAACACTAAGGGCGTCCAAGATACCCCACCCTAAGACCCTGAAAAGTAGGAGTAAAGTTACCCTACTACTACAGAAAGACAGTAAAGTCGAGATAGGGGATTCTGCAAGGACAACAACTGACTGCAAAGCACTGAAGACAGATTCCTGGACCTGAGGACCTGCAAAGGAAGGGGACCAAGTCCAAGAGTCACGCAAGTGTCTGTGGGGGCAGGAGCAAACTAAAACCCCAGATGAAGGTGCAAAAGGACTGCCTCCGGGTGGAAGAAGCCAAAGATTCTGCAACAACGGAAGGTGCAAGGAACTTTTCCTTTGGTTAGAAGATGTCCCATGGCATGTTAGAGGATGCAGAGTTGTTTCCATGCAGAAGGACCACAAACAAGCCTTACTAGCTGCAAGAGTCACGGTTGAAGGTTTTGGGTGATGCCAGGGCCCAGGAAGGACCAGGAGGTCGCACCGTGGAGGAGGAGACAGAGGGGGCACTCAGCAACACAGAGAGCCCACGCAGAAGCAGGCAGCACCTGCAGAAGCACCTGAATAGGCATTCAGAATATCTGAGCATAATGGTCGACTCAGCACAACAAAAGAGGGTCCCACGGAGTCGGAGTCCAACTCAGTGAGTTGGTCAATGCAGGACGGAGTGTTGGGGACTTGGGCTAGGCTGTGCACAAAGGAGGTCTTGCAAAAGTGCACAGAAGCCCAAGCAGCTGCAGTTCACGCAGTACACAGGATTACTGTCTGGCGTCAGGGGGGCAAGGACTTACCTCCACCAAATTTGGACAGAAGGGCCACTGGACTGTCAGGGACACTTGGATCCAGCTCCTGTGTTCCAGGGACCACGCTCGTCAAGATGAGAGGGGACCCAGAGGTGCATGCATTGGCAGGGGGAAGATTCCGTCGACCCACAGGAGGTTTCTTCTTGGCTTACAGTGCAGGGTGAAGGCAGACAGCCCTCAGAGCATGCACCACCAGAAAACAGTTGAGAAAGCCGGCAGGATGAGGCCCTACAATGTTGCTGGTATTCTTCTTGCTACTTTGTTGTGGTTTTGCAGGCGTCCTGGAGCAGTCAGCGGTCCATCCTTGGCAGAAGTCAAAGAGGGAAGTGCAGAGGAACTCTGGTGAGCTCTTGCATTCATTATCTGGTGACATACCCACAGGAGAGACCCTAAATAGCTCTCAGAGGAGGATTGGCTACAGAGAAAGGTAAGCACATACCAGCAGAGGTCTCTGACGTCACCTGCTGGCACTAGCCACTCAGAGCTGTCCATTGTGCCCTCACACCTCTGCATCTGGGACACAATGGAGGAGCTCTGGGCACCTCCCCTGGGAGGTGCTGGTCGGGTGAGTGGTCACTCCCCTTTCCTTTGTCCAGTTTCACGCCAGAGCAGGGCTGGGGGATCCCTGAACGGGTGAAGTCTGGCTTATGCAAGGAGGGCACCATCTGTGCCCTTCAAGCATTTCCAGAGGCCAGGAGAGGCTACTCCTCCCAGGCCCTTCACACCTATTTCCAAAGGGAGAGGGTGTAACACCCTCTCACAGAGGAAATCCTTTGTTTTGCCTTCCTGGGACTGGGCTGCCCAGGCCCCATGGGGGCAGAAACCTGTCTGAGGGTTGGCAGCGGCGGTAGCTGCAGAGAAAACCCCGGAAAGATCGTTTGGCAGTACCCCGGCTCTGGGCTGGAACCCCAGGGATGCATGGAATTGTCCCCCCGATACCAGAATGTTATTGGGGGTACAATTCCATGATCCTAGATATGTTACATGGACATGTTCGGAGTTACCATTGTGAAGCTACATATAGGTATTGACCTATATGTAGTGCAAGCATGTAATGGTGTCCCCGCACTCACAAAGTCCGCGGAATTGGCCCTGAACAATGTGGGGGCACCTTGGCTAGTGCCAGGGTGCCCACAAACAAAGTAAATTTGCACCTAACCTTCACTAAGTGAGGGTTAGACATATAGGTGACTTATAAGTTACTTAAGTGCAGTGTAAAATGGCTGTGAAATAACCTGGACGTTATTTCACCCAGGTTGCAGTGGCAGTCCTGTGTAAGAATTGTCTGAGCTCCCTATGGGTGGCAAAAGAAATGCTGCAGCCCATAGGGATCTCCTGGAACCCCAATACCCTGGGTACCTAGGTACCACATACTAGGGAATTATAAGGGGTCCTGGCTAGCAGGTGGGGTGGCGCATGCATTACAGGTGTGATGGATATAGGGTAATTGTAGATGACGTACCTGAGTCCATTCCTCCGGTGAATCCAGTGATGCCCTCAGGGTGCAGGATGGCCAGTACCTTTTCCTCCCAGTCAGTGCAGTCTGGTTGTGGTGGTGGAGGGCCTCTCCCAGTCTTCAGGACTGCAATGCTGTGCCGGGATGCCATGGACCTCACCTTCCCAAGCAGGTCGTTCCATCTGTTCTGGGTGTCGTCCCTTGTGCGTGGATGTTGTCCCACTGCATTGACCTTGTTGACAATGGTCTGCCATAACTGCATATTCCTGGCGATGGGTGTGTGCTGGACCTGTGCCCCGAACAATTGTGGCTCGACCTTCAGTATCTCGTCCACCAGGGTCCTTAGCTCCCTTTCTGTGATGCGTGGGTGCTTGGGTTGCCATGGTGCGTGTTGTGAGTGGTGTGTTGTGTGGATCTGGGTGAAGGTGCTGTTGTATAGTTGGGCGTGTGATTCGTGTGTTGTGGCAATCAGTGTCTGCTTGTGGAGTTTCTCAATCTCAGTTGTCCTTTTGGCGATGCAAAAGATTGGGGGGTATGTCTGTGAATGTTTTAAGTGTTGTGGATGTGTGTCAGGTGTGTGGGTTTCAATCTTGCCAATGTGCGCAATTCTTCCTGTTGTGTTCCATTGCTGGCCGTCGCCGTCTGTACCGCCAATGGTCATTCGACCTCCACTGACTGCCGCAGTGATTTGTGCATCATTATTTGGAGGGAGGGGAGTTTGTGTGCTCGGTGGTGGCGGGGTGGAATGTCCTGCATTTTCACCGACAAGATCCTGGCGGTGACTGGTGGCTAGGAACTTTTTGGCAGATCCTGAGTTTTGCATCTTTATATGGCAGGTTTCTGCTACCGCCATGTTCATAATGACCCCCAAAGTCTCAGCGGCATCCAACAGGCATTACAACCCTCGCTGTCGATGTTAAAGCGGCGGTAATACCGCCAACAGGCCAGCGGTTAAAAAAATTGAATCACGACCATTGCGGAAACCGCCAACATAGCCACTTTAACACTCCGACCGCCACGGCGGTAGAAACAAACACTGCGGCGGTAACCGCCAACAGACAGGCGGAAGACAATGTACCACCCATTGTATTACAACAGGCCTATCCGCCACTATTTCCGGGGTGGTACCAACGCTATCAAAAGCACAGCGGAAACAGGACTTGGAACGGAAACCACTCACCTCTCGATACCCAATAAGGAACCAGGATGCCATGGGGCCCAAACTACAGGTCCTTCCCATGTTGATATACCTCCTCTTCTACCAGGAGCAGCAAAGACGCCGGCAACAACCATGGTGAGTATTGCACCAAGCACACAGGGGAGGGGGGAGGGAAGACAGAGTGACACACACACAGGCAACATGCACCACCCCCACCCACAACAACATACAGTCAAATACATGCAGCAACATGACATTTACACCCCGTCACCCCCCGGAAGAACACAAGGACAAAATGAAATGATTGTCACGAGTGTAATCATCGAAAAATCAGATTAGCCAAGATAACTTAAAATCATCAATATTTACAAATATGTACAGCAACTACACAAGTCTTGATAGTGTTGCAATCATTATCTGTGGACCAGTGGTCCCAAAATGCATGGGCGAAGCCCACATATGATACCTGACCCAAAATGGAGAGAACACTGCTGGGGCATCAGATCGAAAATAAACAGGCACCTCGGATTGGGGCACCTCAGCCGGATGAACGGACGATGCCACTGTTCCATGAGGGGGCTCCATGCCCACTGATTGGTCCTGGGGAGTGCGAAGCCACAGTCTCTCAGGTCTCTCAAGTGGGTGGTTTGCCCACTGATTAGTCCTGGGGAGTGCAAAGCCACAGTCTTTCAAGTGGGGGTTTGCCCACTGATTGGTCTTGGGGAGTGCAAAGCCACAGTCTCTCAAGTCTCTCAAGTGGGTGGTTTGCCCACTGATTGGTCCTGGGGAGTGCAAAGCCACAGCCTCTCAAGTGGGTGACTTCTTCCACTGGTTCTGGAGGGGGCTTTATGCCCAGTGTGCTTCATCCAGCCAAGGATAGTGATAGTCAATGCATTTCTCCACTGGTTCTGCAGGGGGTTTGGTGCCCAGAGTGCTTCATCCTGCAAAGGATTGGGGTAGTGGATGCTTTTCTCCCCTGGTTGTGGAGGGGGCTTAGTGCTCAGAGTGCTTCATCCTGCCAAGGATTGGGGTAGTGGATGCTTTTCTCCACTGGTTCTGGAGGGGGCTTGGTGCCCAGAGTGCTTCATCCTGCAAAGGATTGGAGTAGTGGATGCTTTTCTCCACTGGTTCTAGAGGGGGCTTGTTGCCCAGTGTGCTGCACATGCAGGTCCCATTCCCTCACCTGGTTTGTGTGCCACGAGATTGCCTGGGAACAGGTAGCATGATACTCCATGGAGGCATAGACACACTCCACCCTGCTGCGACTTTGCCTGCCACCTGCTGGTACTAACAGTGCTGGGCGTCGTGCCTCATGTACGCTGTGCAGGGTCTAGGACATCTCCTGCAGCTTCGGACGGCTGTCCAATGGGAATGTTTGCTATGTCAGCTGTGGTGGCACTGTCTGAGCACGTCACGGGGCTGGTGGCGGTGGTTACGGCGGTGTCTGTGGCGGAGATGCTGCCGGTAGAGAATGTGTCAGCACCTGTGGAGAGAGACAGCAGGACGTCTCCTGCAGCCTCGGATGGCTGCCCACTGGGGATGATTCTGTGGACTGTTGCTGAGGCAGCAGACGTGCAGGTGGCGGTGCAAGTGGCGATGCACGTGGCAGTGTCCACCGCCGTACAGGTTGCTGTTCTGGTTGCCAGAAGGGGTGACTCTTGTCCCTCAGCCGGAGGGTCCGTGCCCTGTGCTGACTTCCCCTTAGCCTTGTCTCCCTTCCCCACTTTGGATGTCGGTGACGGTCCCTTGGCACTGTACCCTTTTGGCTTGGAGGAGGCCTTGCTGGGTGTTTGGTGCAGCTTTTCCCTACGGCATGTGGGCACCTTCTTCACCTTGGCAGGTGGCGGAATGGGCTGATCCTTGGCCTCGCTAGGTGGCACACTGGCAGCCCTGACGGGTGCAGCCCGCGATGTGACAGGACTTGCTGAGACCACAGTGCGGGACGATTTGGTGGCTGAGGTGCTGGGCTGGGACCTGGACATCCTGGCCGTAGGGGAAGGATGGGGGCAGGTGTAGGGAAGAGGTCAATGTTAGCCAGGAAAAGTTTTTTAGACACACAAGGACGTTTGGGAGTGGAGGAAGAGGTAGTGGTTGTAGGAGGTGTACGTCTGCTGAATTTGGGTGAAGGTGCATGGGCCGGAGGCTGTTGTGAGGTGGATGGCTGTTGGGTGGGTGTGTGCCTGCGTTTGTGTACTTTGGGAGGAGGGTTCACAGACACACTGGGAGAGGACACAGGGGAGGTGTGAATGGTAGTGGGGGTGGTGAGTGCACGTGAGTGGTGTGTAGTGGTGGGCGTGCTGGTGATGGAGGTAGTGGCTGAGGATGTAGTGCATGCAGGTGTGAGTGGAGATGCGTCAGGGAGGGAGGAGGAGGACGTAGAGGAGGGGGACACAGTGGAGGCAGTGGATGTTGGTGTGTCTGCATGGGGATGGTGCTTGTGTGAGTGTCTGTGGGATGTGTGGTGCTTATGTTTGCCATGTCCACTCTTGTGTGTTGATGAGTGTGCATGCTGGTCTGATGGTGTGCTTGGGATAGGCTGAGGTACAGGGGATTGGGTCTGGGTAGTGGAAGTTGGAGGGGGGAGGCTGGACACAGGGACAATGGCTGCAATCAGTGCTGAGGCCAGAGCCTGAAATGCTCTCTGTTTGGCTGCCACGGCAGAATGAATGCCCTCCAGGTATGCATGTGTTTGATGCAAATGCCTCTTGACACCCTGGATGTCATTCAAAATGGTTGATTGCCCAACAGTGAGGGATCTCAGAAGGTCAATAGCCTCCTCACTGAGGGCAGCAGGGCTGACTGGGGCAGGGCCTGAGGTGCCTGGGGCGAAGGAGATGGCTACCCTCCAGGGTGAGCGGGCACAGGAAACTCGACGAGGGGCTGCTGGGAGGGCGGTGCTGGTAGGGGGGGTGGCGGCTATACCTGTTGTTGCGGTGGGCGCAGAGGTGCCAGCCACTGCAAGGGACCTCCCATCAGAGGAGTAGTCCCTGTCGCTGGTGTCTGCTCCTGTCCCCGTCATGGAGCTCCCCTCACCCTCTGTCCCTCTGGTGCCTTCAGACTCCGTAAATTCACCCTCCGGTGCCAATGCTCCTCCCCCAGATGATGCTAATGCACACAAGGACAGGGTGACAAAACAAAAAGGGGGGAAAGACAGAAGAGACACATGGTCAATGC
The DNA here is from genome assembly GCF_031143425.1 of Pleurodeles waltl. Classification (NCBI taxonomy): domain Eukaryota; kingdom Metazoa; phylum Chordata; class Amphibia; order Caudata; family Salamandridae; genus Pleurodeles; species Pleurodeles waltl. The sequence goes on along the minus strand of NC_090445.1, from coordinate 292,971,464 downwards.
CTGCAACACCACTACCGTTGGCGGACACAACACACAGGGAGCAGCCCTATGCACTAGCGCAGGCACTAACAGTGCAGGCGAAAAGCTCATGCCCATGGGGGACTCTGCCTAGACCCATTTGATGCACAGCTGGAACCCACAGGAGCCTGACTAGGGGTAGAGGGCAACTACCACCTTTGGGGTTGGAGTGGCATTGAGCCTGCAAAACAATGGATGTACCTTGGCGCGTCTGCCCTGGCCTAGGGGAAGCCACAGCCCACTTCCCCCACCCAGACACCTTGTAAAGCGCGTAGAGTCAGCTGAATGAGACTTGAAGAACTCAAGTGCCCATCCAACTCAGGATACGCCACCACCAGGATCCGGTACATCAGGGGGGTCATGTTGCGACGGGCACCCCTTCTAAGTTGGGAGGCCATACCCAGCTGGGCCTCCGCCATCTTCTTGCTCCAACGGCACAGGTCCTCCCATCTTTTCCGACAGTGGGTGCTCCGTCTATGGTAGACCCCGAGGGTCTGAACTTCCTTGGCGATGGCATGCCAAATATCCTTCTTCTGTTGGGCGCTGACCTAGGGGAATAGTGAAGTACAAATGGATGTTACTCCCCGTCTGGTTCTTCTCACTCATTGCCTACAAACCTCCCACCCTGGCCCAGAAAAACATACACTCACCATCCTCACATGCTGGCCTGTGCCCCCCGTCTTTTCCATCCACGACACTCCATACAATCATGTGCCATTCTCCATGCACACAGTTTACTAACCTGTTTGTCTGGAGGACCGTAGAGTAGCGTGTACTGGGGAGGACCCCATTCACCAGTTTGTCCAACTCTTCCGCAGTGAAGGCAGGGTCCCTTTCCCGAGACACTCTAGCCATTGTCACTTCCAGACGCAGGTCACAGCAGCACTTACAGTGTAGGTCCTCTCCTGTTGAAGGTCAGGTATCATGTGAGTGAAGAGAAAATGAAGGTCACGTCCACGGCGGTGCGTACCGTCACCACTGGTATACATCGTCATTGCCTCATGGCACCCATTGGGACCAATGATAACCAATGCTGAATTGCGCAGCGGTCTTCAACCACCTACCGCGACACTGCAGAACGCCAGCGAAGTTACCTCATTTCCCCTTGTCCATCCTTACAGGTCAGGCAGCCGCCATTTCAGGTGGCCATATGGCAGGCCAACTAACTGCGTCACAGGAATTTTGGCCAGGAATACGGACAGACAAAGGCACACAACGATTAGATCATGATTGTGCTAAACAGCCTTGTGAAACCTATGTGGTGTATGACCCTCTGCTCACCTTTCTCCTCCATAGGGCACGTCTGATGGGGCAGGTGATGAGATGGCGGCATCCTCAGGTGTACAGACCCCTGGTGGGCCTGTTGACAATGGAAGACAGACACATCATTATCACCTACAGACTTGATCATGCCACAATCATGGAACTGTGTGCCCAGTTGGAGCCAGACCTGATGTCAGCTATCCGCCATCCCACAGGGATACACCCTCTAGTGCAGGTCCTGTCAGTACTCCATTTCCTGGCCAGTCGGTCCTTTCAAACATCAGTGGCCATGGCATCAGGGATGTCCCAGCAAATGTTCTCTAACGTGTTGTACAGAGTGTTGTCTGCCCTACTGAAACACATGTGCAGCTACATCGTGTTCCCTCAGGTGGAGGATTTGCCCACAGTGAAAGGTGACTTCTATGCCCTGGGACATATCCCCACCATTATTGGTGCCATTGATGGTACACATATGGCATTTGTCCCGCCCCTCCCGCAGGAATGAACAGGTGTACAGAAACCCCAAAAGCTACCATTCTATGAATGTGCAGATGGTGTGTTTGGCAGACCAGTACATCTCCCATGTGAATGCCAAGTATCCTGGCTCTGTGCATGACGCTTACATTTTGAGGAATAGCAGCATCCCTTATGCGATGGGCCAACTCCAGAGGCACAGTGTTTGGATAATAGGTGAGCCCAAGCCCAAAGTCCCAACACAGTTGACATAGGAGTCTGGGTATGGGAGAGTCCCTAAGGGTTGGTGGATGTCTAACAGTTGTGCCAGGATATTTGCAGGTGACTCTGGTTACCCCAACCTGTCATGCTACAGATCCCAGTGAGGAATCCCGGGACAAGGGCAGAGGAATGCTAAAATGAGGCACATGGGCGAACTAGGAGGATAATAGAGCGCACCTTCGGCCTCCTGATGGCCAGATTCTGGTGCCTCCATCTGACAGGTGGCTCCCTATACTACTCATCGAAGAAGGTGTGCCAGATCATCGTGGCATGCTGAATGTTGCACAGCCTGGCTTTGCAATGCCAGGTGCCTTTTCTGCAAGAGGATGGGCCTGATGCTGGTCTTTTGGCAGCTGGGGAGCCTGTGGACAGTGAAGAAGAGGAGGCAGAAGAAGAAGATATAGACAACCGAAACAACTTCATCATGCAATACGTCCAGTGAAACACAGGTAAGAGGATGGCACTGCTTCTCACATCTCATACTACTGTAGGACATAGCATAAATCTGCCTTTTTACCTCTGTGTATGGACCCTAACATGTCACTTTGCCTTTCCATTGAACAGATCTGGGTCCCACTTTGTGCCCTCTGCTATGTTCACCGCTGCCCAACAACTGTGTAACATTGGTATGTGAACATGAACATTGACATTGCTATATTTCTGAGAGGTTGCAATTACACATTTGTGAAAGTACAGACTGACTCCAGATTGATTTGTGATTCAAGGGTGTTTATTTCTGTGCTAATAAGTGGACGGGGTGTGCAATGGGCTGGGGTGATGGTGGAGGAATGTCCATGGTAGAGTTCAGTCTCTTGCTCTCACAGGTGCATTGTCCAAGGGGGCATAGGAAGTGGAGTGATGGCAGGTCAAAGTTGTCAGGGTGACAAAGTGGAACAAAAGGGTGACAATCAGGAGAGTCATATTTCCTGGCGGGGGTCTTGGCAATGTTCTCAGTCTTGTTCCTGGATCTCGGGGACTGTTTGCGGGGTGGTTCTCCTTCGCAGGGGGTGGGGTGGTGGTTGCACAGGGGCCCGTTTGTGTGCCACTGTGTCCCTCATGGTGTTGAGAAGGTCTGCCAGCACCCCTGCAATGGTGACCAGGGTTGTGTTGGTGGACTTCAAGTCCTCACTGATCCCAAGGTAGTGTTCCTCCTGCAGCCGCTGTGTCTCCTGAAACTTGGCCAGTACCCTGCCCATGGTCTTCTGGGAATGATGGTATGCTCCCATGATGTTGGAGAGTCCCTTGTGGAGAGTGGGTTCCCTGGGCCTGTCCTCCCTAACACAGCAGTCCTCTCAGCTTCCCTGTTATTCTGTGCCCCTGTGCCCCGAACCGTTTGCCCACTGCCACTGACCCCAGGTGCCTGATTGTCTTGGGTTGGTGGGTTTGCCTGGGGTCCCTATAGTGGTGGACACACTGCTGATTGACGTGTCCTGGGGACAGAGGGATGGGCCCACTGGGTGGGTGCTGTGGTGGTGTCTCCTGAGGGGGGCAGGCTTTGTGGTGGTTTGTGACTGTGGCAGGGGAACCGACTGTCCAGAGGTCACTGATGGGCTGGGCTGGTCATCCAGATCCAGGCGTGCAGAGCTTCTGTCATCACTGTGGGCCTCTTCTGGGGGGGGACTGGATATGTCTGGCCCACCTCTCCAGTGACGTTGGGTATGGGTCCTGTTGGGGTGTAAATGCACAGTTATTGTGTCTGTGTGTTCCATCTTGTGCATTGGGTGAGTTACCCTCTACTCCTGTGCTTGCATTGTTGTGTTTGCCATTCTGTGATTAGTGTTTTGGGGTCTGTGTGGGTATCTGTACTGGACATGAGTTGGTAATGGGTGTCCATGCTTTGGTGTTGCATACAGGGCTTGGTATTGGGATGGCTGGGTTGTGATAGTGGGGCATATGTGAGGTGTTGGAGTGATGGGGTGAGGGAGAGGGTGGGGGTATGTGATGGCATGCAGGTGGGGTGAGGGGATATGGTAATTAGGATATGGCTTACCAGAGTTCAGTCCTCCTGCTACTCCTGCGAGGCCCTAACGATGCAATATTACCAAGACTTGCTCCTCCCATGTTGTTAGTTGTGGGGGAGGAGGTGGGGTCCACCGCCAGTCCTCTGTACAGCAATCTGGTGTCTGGATACCACGGAACGCACCTTCCCCTGTAGGTCATTCCACCTCGTGTTCTTGGATGCTGTCCCACTGCATTGACCCTGTTGACGATTCTCCCCCATGGCTCCATCTTCCTAGCAATGGAGGTGTGCTGCGCCTGTGATCCGAAAAGCTGTGGCTCTACCCGGAGGATTTCCTCCACCATGACCCTGAGCTCCTCCTCTGAAAACCTGGGGTGTCTTTGAGGTGCCATGATATGGTGTGGGTGATGTGTGAGGTGATGTTTGTTGTGCTGTGTGAAATGTTGTGTTGGTGTGTGTTCTTTGAGGTGCGTGGATGTTGTATGAGTGATGGTGGGGTGTGCTTGTGGATGCTGGTGTAGTGTTTGCTGTTCTCTCTCTCTGCTTCTTCACAAAAATGTTGTTGTAAGGGTCTGTGGGAAATGTGGGTGTGTGTTTTATAGTGCTATGGGTGTGTGGGTGTGGTGTGTGTATGTGTATCAGGTGTGTGCATTTCGATTTGTCCAATGTGGTTGTATTTTGTAAATGCGTGTGTATTTTGAGCGTGGCGGAGTGCACCGCCAATTGATTACCGCGGTTGAAAGGCCGCCGTGTTGATTAGTGGGTCGTGATAGTGTGGGTATATTCTTGTTGGCGTGACGGTGTGGGTTTTCCTATCGCCAGTTTATCACTGACCTTTGGTGTGGCGGACTTGTGTGGGTGTCTGTATTGTGTCGGATTACGAGATGTGGGTCGTAATACCTGTAGCGGACTTCCGCCGCGGCCGCAGTATGTTGGCGGCCTTCAGCACAGCAGTAAGCAGGATTTGCCGCCAGGGTTGTAATGAGGGCCTCAGTGTGGTATCAAATTAATAAATGCACCACAATAAATGTGTGAGAAATCATATTAATTCACAGAAAATAAGGGCCAGCCTCTCTACCACAAAGACAGTGTGTGCCAGTTTTACTTCACAGAATGATTTCTGCACACAATGGAGGAAACTGGTGTGAGCATTACCAAAGATATGTCATAGCAACATGTCCTTTGTGTGTGCGTCCACAAGGTCACACAGAGAATATTGTAGGGTAGCGCATGCCCCACATGCCATGGATGTCTGGCGTCCTACAGTCCATTGCCATCGTTTAGACTCCACATTAAAGGGGCCATCCAGTGAATCATGGCACAATCAGCCTCAAAATCTATTTGAACATCATGAACTATATGACTTTCTGGAACTCTTATCCTTGGTCATTCCTACTGATGTGGTAATGGCTGAAGAGGACTTTAAAATTATTTTAATGTCATTTTCTTTAAATAACAACACTTATGTGATTTAGTAAAAGGCCACAAATGTGCTTCCTCTCCGTTGTTGATGATTTTTTTGTTTTCCTAGATAACTTAATGAGTTGAGGAGCGCGTTTATTTTTTTACCTTTATAGGCGCAGTCTGGGGAAATTGGAGTGCGCATCTTTGTCACAAATCAAATGCTGATATGGAAACAAAACATTTAGGGGGTCATTCCGACTCCCGCCGGCGGCGGTACCCGCACGCCCGGCGGGAGCCGCCGAATGACCGCACCGTGGTCAAATGACCGCGGCGGCCATTCTGGCTTTCCCGCTGGGCTGGCAGGCGACCGCCAGAAGGCCGCCCGCCGGCCCAGCGGGAAAGCGCCTTCAACGAGGAAGCCGGCTCCGAATGGAGCCGGCGGAGTTGAAGGCGTGCGACGGGTGCAGTGGCACCCGTCACGATTTTCAGTGTCTGCTTGGCAGACACTGAAAATCAATGTGGGGCCCTGTTAGGGGGCCCCTGCAGTGCCCATGCCAATGGCATGGACACTGCAGGGGCCCCCAGAGGCCCCACGACACCCGTTACCGCCATCCTGTTCCTGGCGGTGAAAACCGCCAGGAACAGGATGGCGGTAAGGGGGTCGGAATCCCCATGGCGGTGCTGCAAGCAGCGCCGCCATGGAGGATTCCCTGGGGCAGCGGGAAACTGGCGGGACACCGCCGGTTTCCCGTTTCTGACCGCGGCTGTACCGCCGCGGTCAGAATGCCCACGGAAGCACCACCAGCCTGTTGGCGGTGCTTCCTCCAACCCCGGCCCTGGCAGTCCATGACCGCCAGGGTCGGAATCAGGCCCTTAATCCTGATAAATTATACACAAAAAACAGGTGTCCACTTATTTCTGGGCTAGGCGTGCATGAGTGTGGGGAAAGTATAGTGTGCAGCTTTTTTATTTCTGAAAAAAAACTATTTGCTATTTTGACTGAATTGTCTGTTAATGTTGACTTTGTTCTTCCTTAAACTGTATTTGACTAATTTTGTGTTTAAACCACTGGGATGTACAAAAATAATCCAAAATCAAGAGTTATTGATTGAAAAGACCATCTGGTACTGGAGAAATGTCACATGTTTTTCAGAATTACTCGTGATTGCCTCTAGCATACTTTCTAACTTGGGGCTATGTCATTATTTACATTAATGACCCAATAGCTCTTAAAGATTGTTCTTCTATATGAAACAGGTGCTACGGAAATGTGTTATTTTATGCTCTGGAAAATGTCTTCCAAACTTGTACACAATGTTCATAACTTTCTTCCTATGATTACATTTAAAAGTGCTGCCTCACAGCAAGGCTACCGAACAGCCAGATTAAAGCACCTAGAAGTGAGACCATCATTAAGAAGGAGACATCTCCTCCAGCCACCATCCAACCATTCATCAGCCAGTCGATTAGAGCCCGCGCTACAAGTAGACACTTCTACAAAGAGACGGGTTCAATCCTTGTCCACTGAGCCATTATGACCAGGGGACCTTGACAAAACACATAGGGGGTCATTACAACCCTGGCGGATGGTGTTAAAGCTGCGGAAATACCGCAAACAGCCCGGCAGACAAAAAAAGGGAATCACAACCCTGGCGGAAACCGCCAACAAAGACAGCCACTTAACACATCGCCCGCCACGCCGGTACAGACAAACAGCGTGGCGGTCACCGCCAACAGACAGGCGGGAGACAATGTAACGCTAACACTATTATGACAGGCAAATCCGCCACCTTTTCTGGAGCGGATTCTCCGTGGATAAAAACACGGCGGAAACAGCTTTTGCTATGGGAAAACGCTCACCTTAACACACTCCACGAGGAACGACGACTCCATGGAGCCGGAACTCCAAATCCTACCTGCCTTTGTCTTTCTGCTCCTCTACGACCAACAGCGACGTAGGCACAGAAGATACCGGTGAGTACTGCATCTACGACACGGGGGAGGGAGGAGGCAAAAGTTAGGGGGACACCCACCAAACACCCCCACCCCCACCCTCGCATATCACAACATACACACCAATGCAGTCAAAAATATCACATTAACAACCCGCAATCCCCCAGGAAGAATGCTAAAACAAAGCGAAATGCGGTCAAACATTGTAATGTGCCAATATACATGTCATACAAAAAAATACTGATATATCTCGAAATCTGTCATATTTAAATATACAATACAAGAAGTAGTGCAGATATGTACACAACAATGTCCGTGCACCAACAGTCCAAAAATGCATGGGCGAGGCCCACAATAGATACCTGACCAAAATCTGAGAGAACACTGCCGGGGCATCAGATAGAAACACTACAGGCACCTCAGGGGGAAGGGAAGGGGGGGCACCTCAGCCACATGAATGCGAAGCCGGATCCACGACGGGGCTCCATGCCCATTGATGTATCCTGGGGAGTGCAAAGCCACAGTCTCACAAGTCTTTACAGTGGGTGGGTTGACCACTGTTACATCCTGGGGAGTGCAAAGCCACAGTCTCACAAGTCCCTACAGTGGGTGGTTTGCCCACTGTTACATCCTGGGGAGTGCAAAGCCAGAGTCTCACAAGTCTTTACAGTGGGTGGGTTGCCCACTGTTACATCCTGGGGAGTGCAAAGCCACAGTCTCACAAGTCCCTACAGTGGGTGGTTTGCCCACTGTTACATCCTGGGGAGTGCAAAGCCACAGTCTCACAAGTCTTTACAGTGGGTGGGTTGCCCACTAGACCATCCTGGGGAAAGCAAAGCTACATTTTCGCAAGTATCTGCAGTTCTCTACTGGTACTGGGTGGGACTGGTGCCCAGACAGGATGAGTCTCCCCGTGAAAGTTCATGTCCTGTCACTGTCACAGCTGCACATGGGATAAGGATGCCTGATGTGGCGGACTATTCATAGCCACACGGTGTTTGCCTTCTTCAGCGGTCTTCACCATGGCAGTCTTTGCCCTGTTCAGCGGTCTTCACCATGGCGGTCTTGGCCCTGTTCAGCGATGCTTAGCCATGGCAGTCTTTGCCCTGTTCAGCGGTCTTCACCATGGCGGTCTTGGCCCTGTTAAGCAGTGCTTTGACATGGCGGTCTTGGCCCTGTTCAGCGATGCTTAGCCATGGCAGTCTTTGCCCTGTTCAGCGGTCTTCACCATGGCGTTCTTGGCCCTGTTCAACGGTGCTTTGACATGGCAGTCTTGGCCCTGTTCAGCGATGCTTTGACATGGCGGTCTTGGCCCTGTTCAGCGATGCTTAGCCATGGCAGTCTTTGCCCTGTTCAGCGATGCTTAGCCATGGCAGTCTTTGCCCTGTTCAGCGGTCTTCACCATGGCGGTCTTGGCCCTGTTCAGCGGTGCTTTGACATGGCGGTCTTGGCACTATTCAGCGATGATTTGACATGGCGGTCTTGGCCCTGTTCAGCGGTGCTTTGACATGGCGGTCTTTGCCCTGTTCAGCGGTCTTCACCATGGTGGTCTTGGCCCTGTTCAGCGGTGCTTTGACATGGCGGTCTTGGCACTATTCAGCGATGCTTTGACATGGCGGTCTTGGCCCTGTTCAGCGGTGCTTTGACATGGCGGTCTTTGCCCTGTTCAGCGGTCTTCACCATGGTGGTCTTGGCCCTGTTCAGCGGTGCTTTGACATGGCGGTCTAGGCCCTGTTCAGCGATGCTTTGACATGGCGGTCTTGGACCTGTTCAGCGATGCTTTGACATGGCGGTTCAGATACTGACATTGGTGTGTGGCATGACGATCTCCACACTGGACATTGGTGTGTGACTTAAAGTTCCATCATTGCCCAGCGGGGCTGTGGGATCCTGGTCCCTCCTGGGCTGTGACTCCGGCGGTGGCGGTGGTCTCTGGACCAGTGACGGTACTTGGGCCCTCCTGGGCTGTGACTGTGGCGGTGGTCTCCTGACCAGTAACGATACGTGGGCCCTCCTGGGCTGTGACTCTGGCGGTGGTCTCTGGACCAGTGACGATACTTGGGCCCTCCTGGGCTGTGACTCTGGCGGTGGTCTCCTGACCAGTAGCGATACTTGGGCCCTCCTGGGCTGTGACTCTGGCAGTGGTCTCCTGACCAGTAACGATACTTGGGCCCTCCTGGGATGTGATTCTGGCAGTGGTCTCCTGACCAGTGATGATACTTGAGCCCTCCTGGGCTGTGGCGGTGGTCTCCTGACCAGTAACGATACTTGAGCCCTCCTGGGCTGTGACTCTGGCGGTGGTCTCTGGACCAGTGACGATACTTGGGCCCTCCTGGGCTGTGACTCTGGCGGTGGTCTCCTGACCAGTAACGACGATGCTGGCGGTTGTTTCTCGACCACCGGAAATGATGGCGCACTTCTCTGCCGTGACACTCACAACAGGCTGGGCAGACTTCCTCGGGACCTTCCCCACCTTCTTTGGAGTTACAGCTGACTCACCAATCGCCTTCGATCCCATTTCAGTTGTTGTCCCACCAGGAGTCTTGACACGGTCCCGTCGTCCACTCTCCAATTTTGGAGCCTTTGCAGGGGGTGGGCTGCCAGTGCCTTGGCTCCGGGTCCTACTGCCTGACCTGGTGGACGGTGCACTCCAAAAACCTGGAACACGCACCACTGGCACTGGAGGCTTTTTGGCTGAGGCGCTACGACAGGACTGATGAACTGGAGGGGGGGTGGGGGCAAACAGGTCAATTTGACATAGGGACAGTTTCTGACGGACACTGGGATGGGTAGCTGGAGGGGGTCTGGGAGTGGAGGTAGAGGAGGTGGTTGTAGGAGGTGTCACTTTAGGTGTTTTGGGTGCAGGTGCAGGTACTGGAGGCTGTCGTGAGGTGGATGGATGTTGGGTGAGTGATTGCCGGCGTTTGTGTACTTTGGGAGGGGGCGTCACAGACACACTGGGAGAGGACACAGGGGACGTGTAAATGGCAGTGGAGGTGGTGAGTGCAGGTGAGCGGCTTTGGGTGCTGGGTGCCCTGGTGCGAGTCCTAGTGCCTGTAGATGTGGTGCATGCAGGTGTGTGTGTAGACGAGACTGGGAGGGAGGAGGGAGAAGAGGAGGAGGGGGACACAGTGGAGACAGTGGATGTTGCTGTGTCTATATGGGTGTGATGCTTGTGTGAGTGCCTGTGGTGTGTGTGGTGCCTATGTTTGCTTGAGCTACTTTTGGGTGTTGACTTGTGTGCCTGCTGGTCTGTAGGTGTACTTGGGATGGGCTGGGGTACAGGGGATTGGGTCTGGGTGGAGGAAGTTGGAGGGGGGAGGCTGGACACAGGGACAATGGCTGCCATCAGTGCTGAGGCCAGAGATTGCAGGGTTCGCTGAAGGACAGCCTGACCAGAATGAATGCCCTCCAGGAATGCATTACCGTGTTGCAACTCTCGTTCTACACCCTGGATGGCATTCACAATGGTAGACTGCCCAACAGTGAGTGACCTGAGGAGTTCAATGGCCTCCTCACTGAGGGCAGCAGGGGTGACAGGGGCAGGGCCTGAGGTGACGGGGTGAAGGTGATGCCCACCCTCCTGGGTGAGCAGGCACGGGGCGAAGGCTGAGGGGCTGCTGGGAGGGCGGTGCTGGTAGGGGAGGTGGCGGCTGTACCTGTAGAAGTGGGGCGCACAGATGGTGCCGCCACCACAGGGGAGCTCACATCGGCGGACGAGTCTGTGTCGCTGGTTGGTGATCCTGTGGCCGACGTGAAGCTCCCCTCGCCCTCCGTCCCACTGGTGCATTCAGAGTCTGTGGTGTGGCCCTCCATGGCCATGTGGGATGCAGCTCCCTCGTGCTCTGGTGCCATTGTACCTCCGCCTGATGATGCTGATGTACAAAAGGACAGCGAGAGCAGGAAAAGGGGGGGGAGACAGAAGAAAGAGAGTTTTAGTGCATGGCATACCGCTACAGTTGGCGGACAAGACAGACGCAGCAGCCCCATGCATTATGCCGTGCTCCTGACCTCTGCACATGCAATTTCTGGGATATGGCCTACATGGCAATGGTAGAAATCTGTGCACATGGATGGCAAAGGGACAACTATACATCAACTTGCCTCTGCTCTGAGCTGGGGTAGAGTCCCACATGGCCTACATTATGAAGGGGCCTTGCCTACCTTACTCGCCCTGGCCTAGGGACACCCACAGCCCACCTCCCCCACCCAGACACCTCCACTGCATGCAAAGTCCACAGAATGAGGTTGTACTCACACCCTTGTGTCTGCTGTGATGTCCTTAAGAACCCATCCAACTCCGGGTAGGCCACCGCCAGGATCCGGAACATCAGGGGGGTCATGGTGCGACGGGCACCCCTCCCACGTTGGGAGGGCATCCCCAGCTGAGCCTCCGCCGTCTTCTTGCTGCAGCGGCGAATGTCCTCCCATCTCATACGGCAGTGGGTGCCCCGTCTCTGGTGGGCCCCCAGGGTCCGGACTTCCTTGGCGATGGCACACCAAATGTCCCTCTTCTGGTGGGCGCTGACCTACATGACATGCACAAGGAAAGAGGAACAGTCATTACCTACTGCACCGTCAATGTGAGTGGGCCCCTCCCAACTCTGTCCATGTGGCCCATTCATCTCCATGCTTTTCTGTTGTAAGAATTGTGCCGCCTTCGCTCTCCCACCCAGCCCTGTCCACCCAGGCCTAGCCCATACAACGTGCTCCCTGTGTACTAACCTGTTGGTCTGGAGGACCGTAGAGTAGCGTATACTGGGGGAGGACCCCATCCACAAGTTTTTCCAAGTCCTGTGCAGTGAAGGCAGGGGCCCTTTCCCCAGACGCAGCAGCCATCGTCGCTTCCAGACCGAGGTCACAGCAGCACTAGCAGTGTAGGTCCTCTCCTGTCGAAGGTCAGGTATCTAGTGAGTGAACAGATAGAAAATGGTGGTGACGTCCGCGGCGGTGACGTCCGCGGCAGGGCGCATCATCACCACCAGAGCTCCTGTTCATTGGCTCCCGGGACCCATAGGGTCCAATGTTAACCAATTCAGCACTGCGCCGTGGTCTACGACCGCCTACCGCGACAGTGTCCAACGCCAGCGCAGTTACCCCACAATTCCATTGTCCCAGTTTAGAGGTCAGGCAGCCGCCATTTCAGGGGCCCACATGGCTTCATTTACTACTGCGTCACACATACCGAGGCCTACACTCAAAACTTTTCCCGGATGGGTTAATTGTCTGTTGTAGTCTTGTGTGTGACTGTGGGTACATACCTGAAGGAATGGTGACAGTTTTTTCGCTGTTGTCCTTCTTAGGCACCGTCAGTTGAGACATATTGGAAGATGGCGGAATCGGCCGGTGTACCGACCGCTTGTGGACCTGGTGACAATGGAAGAGAGACATTTGATCGTGACCTACCGGTTTGACCGTGCCACAATCCAGGAACTATGTACCCAGTTGGAGCCAGAGCTGATGTCACCAATCCGCCATCCAACATGAATCCCCCCTGACGTGCAGGTGCTGTCAGTGCTCCATTTCCTTGCAAGTGGGTCATTTCAGACAACAGTGGCCATGGCATCAGGGATGTCCCAGCCTATGTTTTCCAACGTGTTGTCCAGAGTGTTGTCAGCCCTGCTGAAAAACGTAAGGAGATACATCATTTTCCCTGAGGTGGAGGATTTGCCTATAGTGAAAGGTGACCTCTATGCCCTTGGACATATCCCGAACGTCATAGGTGCCATTGATGGGACCCATGTAGCTCTGGTCCCCCCCGCAGTAGTGAACAGGTGTACAGGAACAGGAAGAGTTATTACTCGATGAATGTCCAGATGGTCTGTTTGGCAGACCAGTACATCTCGCAGGTAAATGCAATGTTCCCTGGCTCTGTGCATGACGCCTACATCCATCGGAATTGCAGCATCCCTGATATGATGACTAATGATGACAGGTGACATACAGAGAGGCGGAAGAGGTGGACACACTGGGGGAAGTGGATGTTGGTATGTGTGCCACTGTATGTTGGCTGTGTGTGTGCCTGTGGTGGGAAGTGTGGTGCTTGTGTTTTTAAGTATGCTTCTTGTGTGTTGAGGTGTGTGCATGGCCGTCAGAATGTGTGCTTGGGATGGGTGAAGGGAGTGGGGTGCTGGAAGGGGTAGAGTTGGTTGGAGGGGGGAACGGGCTGACTAGGGACACTGGCTGCCATCAAAGAGGAGGCCAGAGCCTGAAAAGATCTCTGTAGGCCAGACACAGCACCGTAAATGCCATCCAGGTAAGCATGTGTCTGCTGCACCTCTGATGCTAGGCCCTGGATGGCATTGACGATGGTTGCCTGCCCTACAGAGATGGGCCTCAGGAGGTCAATAGCCTCCTCCGTGAGGGCAGCAGGGCTGAGTGGGGCAGGGGATGAGGTGCCTGGGGCGAAGGAGACTCCCACCCTTCTGGGTGAGCGGGCACAGGCAACTCAGTGGGAACAAATGGGAGGGCGGTGATGGTATGGGTGGTGGTGGAAGATGGCACAGAATGGGTGTGGCCACTAGGGTCCACCACCGCCAGGGAGCTCCCATCAGAGGAGGTATCAGAGTCACTACCTCCAGTGGTAGTTGCCTCCCCGTGGTACTCCCTTCGCCCTCCAACCCACTGGTCCCCTTGGTGTCTCTCGACTCTGCCTCCGTGGAAACGTGGGCCGCTGCATCCCCACTCGCTGGTGTCACAGCTCCCTCACTAGTTGATGCTGATGTACACAGACAAAATAAGAGAGCAGGGATGAGGAGACAAAACAGGAGAGCCACTTGTAAATAGCTGTATGGAGGTACATAGCTGGTTCACACATACACCCACGCTGCAAATATTCCACCATGCAGCACCTACTGCTATACACATGGCTATGTCCCTGACTAGTGACCACAACCCTGCTCTACAGCCATTTCCTACAGCACACAGGGACCTGAAGTACTGCAGACCTGTCCCTTACAACCTTACTTCCCATGGGGCCATTATATAAAATGACATCAGTCAGAGTCCCTGCCAATAGACAGCATACATACTACAGCACACTCACACATCCATCAAGGAGGCATACAATGGTTTCTGTACTCACCCCCTTGTGTCTGCTGTGCAGCCTTCAATTGCCCATCCAGGTCCGGATACGCCACTGCCAGAATGCGGCACAGTAAGGGGGTCAGGGCCCGATAGGCACCCCTTCCTCGTTGGGAGAAGTTCCTTTACTAGGCCTCGCAGGTCTTGCTCGTCCAGCGCCGCAGGTCCTCCCACCGCTTCCTGCAGTGGGTGCTCTGCCGGTTGTAGACCCCCATGGTCCGCACCTCTCTGGTGATGGCATGCTAGAGTCCCCTCTTCTGATGGGCGCTGACCTACATGGGAAACACAGAAAAGTAACACAGAGGTCAGACAATGCCATTAGATACAGCTGGCTCTACGTCCCCTATGGGATGGACACTCACAACAGCAGAACAGGACCTCACACACGCAGCATGTCATGAATCCCACGACTGTACAGTGTCAAACGTGCACACATGTTTACAGCCATCTACCACCATTACACACATCCATGCCGCCCAATCCACCTACTCACCTGTACCTCTGGTCAACCACAGAGCTTGGCGTACAAGGGTTGGACCCCGTCCATGAGCTTGTCCCGTTCCTCGCTGGTGAAGACCGGGGCCCTTTCCCCTGCCACTCATGCCATTTTCAGTACCAGAGTCAGGACACAGCAGCACACTCAGTGAGGTACCTGCATGCACATAATCTGGGAGTCAAGTAAAGTTGGGGTGACGAGATGGCGTACGCTCCGCGGCAGTGTACACCGTCACTGCCGGCGGCGATCATGATACACTGATGTTCTCCATTGACAACCATGTTAACCAATGAATGGTCGCACAGCAGTGAACACAGCCTTATGCAATTATGACAACCGCTAGCGGGATGAGGTCACTTCCACTCTAACATTTCTGGATTACAGGGAGCAGACATTTTGGCCATTACTACGCAGTTATTAATTTCTCATTTGCCCCATGCAGGGCCTTTGTCCCGAACCCCCATAGGCATGAACAAATATACAGTTACTCACCACAACAGTCCTGATGTATCATTGAGGACATGTGACTCTAGTGTAACATCCTACTATGCATATGTGTCATCGACTTGTATGCCAGCAATGCTGAATATTTAACATGTTGGACAGATATATGTGTGTTCCTCACATGTGTTCTCAACTCCTCCTAGGTACAGACCCATGTGGCAAGGGAGAGCCCCATCGGTGTACAGACCACTTGTTGATTTGGGGACCATGGTGGAGCCTCACATCATTATCAATTACAGACTCAACCGTGCTACCATTCATGAAATTTGTGCATTACTGGATTGAGCACTGAGACCGGCTAATCGGAATCAGCATGCCATCCCTGCTGAAGTGCAAGTTCTCTCTGCACTCCATTTCCTGGCCACGGGCTTATTTCAAATGATAGTGGGCATGGGTGCAGGTTTTTTATAGCCAATGTTTTGCATTATACTGTCCAGATTCCTGAATGCATTGTACGACACCTGCAGTCCTATGTGAGGTTACCCCAAAGTGCTGACCTTCCTGCTATCAAGCCAGACTCCTATGCCTTTGCCAACATTCCCCATGTGATAGGTGCCATCTATGGAACCCATATAGCTCTTATCCCCTCAAGAGTAAGTGAACAGGTGTACAGAAACAGGAAGAACTTTCACTCTATGAACATTCAATTGGTGTGTACTGCAGACCAGTACATCTTCCATGTGAATGCCATGTTCCCTGGATCAGTCCATGATTCCTTTTTGCTGAGAAACAGCAGTGTGCCACACATGATGGAACAACTACATGGGGACAGAGGATGGATCATAGGTAAGTGTGTCTGACACTTTTTGGCACATAGCAGACAGCCAGGCTGTCTGCAACTGAGGGTTGTCAGTGAAAGTCCTGTTTTGCCCCCTTTTGCAGGTGATTTAGGCTACCCCAACATGCGTTGGCTCCTGACACCAGTGAGGAATCCTAGGGCAGATGCAGAGAGGAATAAGAATGAGGCCCATGGACATACTAGGAGGGTGATAGAGTGAACAATAGGTCTCCTGAAGGCTAGATTCTGTTGCCTCCATATCTCTGGGGGATCCCTGGCCTATGAGCCTGAAAAGGTGTGTAGAATAGTGGTGGCCTGCTAGAAGATGCACAACATGGCTGTGAGGAAATTATTCCCCTCTTGGAGCAAGAGTGGGGTGTATATCCAGACTAGCTTCCTCAGGAGGGGATGAGAGTGATGTGATGATGGGCAGGGGGAGAGATGTATACTCCAGGAACCAACTGATCCAACTGTACTTCCAGTAACTAAGTGGTACTATTTGATGCGGTTGCTGTCTGTGCAGCATACTGTCGGTATGCCGCATTCTCAATGGGGGTGTTGGGTCTATAGACATTGTCACTGTAACCAGGTTTGCATGGAAAATGTCACATTATGGACAACTGGTTTGACATTTCTGTTGGCACAACCCCATGCTATACGTGGGGTGCCATTCCTGCAATTAAGAAAAGAATAAATGATTTCAATAACAATTGCATGCACACTTCCATTTGATTCATCATACTGACAGGGGAGATTTACATTGGTGAACAGGTGTTTTATTTGGTGTCAAGGATGCCATGGTGCTCTTTACTGTGATGGGAGTGGGCTACTGATGGATGTCCATATTGGCTACTTGGTCCCAGCTATTGTTGCCAGTGGTAATATGTCCATCTGTTATTTACAGTCTTTGGGGTTGTTATTGCACGGTGTGGACTGTGGTTCAGTGGCACACTTAGAGGACAGTTCTTGTCAGAGTCACTTCTTAGAGGGGGCCTTGGTCTTGGCAAGTGTTCCAGTGCCATTTCTTGGCCTGAGGGACCGTCTGGGTGCCTGGTGTTGGTCTGTATGGGTTGTGGTGCAGGTCTCCTGTGTGTCCTCAGATGGTGGCACGAGTCCAGTTGCTGCTGCTGATGTTGTTAGCTGGGCTGTATTTTGGCCTGTAGTAGGGGCATCCTGGTCTGTTCGGGCCTCAGGCTGGGTTGAGACAAGGTGCAGCAGCGCACCTGCTATGGTGGCCATGGTAGTACGGTGCAGATTCCAGTGCTCCATGGTCTCTTCGTGTTGGGCTCTCTGCAGCCTTTGACTCCAGGGTGGCCACAATCTGGACCAATCTATCCTGGGTATGGTGGTATGTTCCAAGGACCTCAGAGATCAGGTCCTGGGCTGCAGCATACATCCTACGGCCTTCCCCCTGGGCCACTGATGCCCTCCCACTGGGCCTAGCCCCCTGTGCCTGTGTCCTCCTCACAGGTCCGGCGGTATCACTTGTACTGGGGCCATCATCTTCCTGCCTGTAGGTAGGTGGTGACTGTGGCCTCTGTCCTTGTGTTCCACCAGTCTGTGGCCTGGATACACAGGTGTTGGTCTGGTTACCTTGGCCTGATGTTGGTGGGTGTGTGGTAGGGGTGTCAGTGGGGTCATGGGTTGAGCTGCTGGATGTTGACAGTCCAGAACTGTGTGAGGGGCCAGGGTATTCCTCACTGTCCAGGGTTCCTTCTCTAGTGTCCTGGGTGGTGCCTCTGTCTCCATGTGGGGCACTGCCACTCCTTGTCCTGTCTGTCAGGGTGGCATGGGTAGTGGTGCCTGTTGGGGGGAATGGATATGTCTGTTACAATTGCATAATCAGATGGGGTGCACAGGGATGGGAAGATTTGTGCAGGTTTTCCACTTCTGGGCCATGCAGGGTGCCTTTGAGAGGTTTCCATTGCATATGCTTAGGATGTGGAGGTGCATTGTGGGTGGTGTAGTTCCTTTGTGATTCCTTGCAGGGGTAGGTGGCTGTGCACAGGGGGAGGTATGTGGGCATGCAGGGTGACTGGATGTTGTGAATGTGGCCTGGGTGGGGTAGTGTAGGAGGCTGGCCTGGCTTATAGTGGGTACCTAGTGGTACCTAGTGGTGCTTACACCTTGTGCCAGGTCCAGTTATCCCTTATTAGTAGATTAGTAGTGTTCTAGCAGCTTAGGCTGATAGGGGTAGCTATAGCAGAGCAGCGTAGGCTGAACTAGGAGATATGCAAAGCTCCTACTATACCACTTATATCACTTAGCACTATATCACAAGAAAACACAATACTCAGAGTTACTAAAAATAAAGGTACTTCATTTTAGTGACAATATGCCAAAAGTATCTCAGAGGATATACTCCCTTAGGAGGTAAGTAATATTCACAAAATATACACACAAACCAAAAAGGTAAGTAAACAGTTATAAAAGTAGTGCAAACACTGTAGGGCACAATAGAATTCAATGGGAGACAATAGGCGTGGGGGAACACAAACCATATAATCCAAAAGTGGAATGCGAACCACACATGGACCCCAGGCCTAGTGTAGTGTGTAGAGGGTTGCTGGGAGTGTAAGAAAACACTAAGGGCGTCCAAGATACCCCACCCCAAGACCCTGAAAAGTAGGAGTAAAGTTACCCTACCACCCCAGAAAGACAGTAAAGTCGAGATAGGGGATTCTGCAAGGACAACTGACTACAAAGCACTGAAGACAGATTCCTGGACCTGAGGACCTGCAAAGGAAGGGGACCAAGTCCAAGAGTCACGCAAGTGTCTGGGGGGGCAGGAGCCCACTAAAACCCCGGATGAAGGTGCAAAAGGACTGCCTCCGGGTGGAAGAAGCCAAAGATTCTGCAACAACGGAAGGTGCAAGGAACTTTTCCTTTGGTTAGAAGATGTCCCATGGCATGCTAGAGGATGCAGAGTTGTTTCCATGCAGAAAGACCGCAAACAAGCCTTACTAGCTGCAAGAGTCACGGTTGAAGGTTTTGGGTGCTGCCAGGAGATTGCACCGTGGAGGAGGAGACAGAGGGGGCACTCAGCAACACAGAGAGCCCACGCAGAAGCAGGCAGCACCTGCAGAAGCACCTGAATAGGCATTCAGAATATCTGAGCATAATGGTCGACTCAGCACAACAAAAGAGGGTCCCACGGAGTCGAAGTCCAACTCAGTGAGTTGGTCAATGCAGGACGGAGTGCTGGGGACTTGGGCTAGGCTGTGCACAAAGGAAGTCTTGCAAAAGTGCACAGAAGCCCAAGCAGCTGCAGTTCACGCAGTACACAGGATTACTGTCTGGCGTCAGGGGGACAAGGACTTACCTCCACCAAATTTGGACAGAAGGGCCACTGGACTGTCAGGGACACTTGGATCTAGCTCCTGTGTTCCAGGGACCACGCTCGTCAAGATGAGAGGGGACCCAGAGGTGCATGCATTGGCAGGGGGAAGATTCCGTCGACCCACAGGAGGTTTCTTCTTGGCTTACAGTGCAGTGTGAAGGCAGACAGCCCTCAGAGCATGCACCACCAGAAAACAGTTGAGAAAGCCGGCAGGATGAGGCGCTACAATGTTGCTGGTATTCTTCTTGCTACTTTTTTGTGGCTTTGCAGGCGTCCTGGAGCAGTCAGCGGTCCATCCTTGGCAGAAGTCAAAGAGGGAAGTGCAGAGGAACTCTGGTGAGCTCTTGCATTCATTATCTGGTGAGATACCCACAGGAGAGACCCTAAATAGCTCTCAGAGGAGGATTGGCTACAGAGAAAGGTAAGCACCTACCAGGAGAGGTCTCTGACGTCACCTGCTGGCACTGGCCACTCAGAGCTGTCCATTGTGCCCTCACACCTCTGCATCTGGGACACAATGGAGGAGCTCTGGGCACCTCCCCTGGGAGGTGCTGGTCGGGTGAGTGGTCACTCCCCTTTCCTTTGTCCAGTTTCACGCCAGAGCAGGGCTGGGGGGATCCCTGAACCGGTGTAGACTGGCTTATGCAAGGAGGGCACCATCTGTGCCCTTCAAGCATTTCCAGAGGCCAGGAGAGGCTACTCCTCCCAGGCCCTTCACACCTATTTCCAAAGGGAGAGGGTGTAACACCCTCTCACAGAGGAAATCCTTTGTTCTGCCTTCTTGGGACTGGGCAGCCCAGGCCCCATGGGGGCAGAAACCTGTCTGAGGGTTGGCAGCGGCGGTAGCTGCAGAGAAAACCCCGGAAAGATTGTTTGGCAGTACCCCGGCTCTGGGCTGGAACCCCAGGGATGCATGGAATTGTCCCCCCGATACCAGAATGGTATTGGGGGGAAAATTCCATGATCCTAGATATGTTACATGGTTTTAAGTGTTGTGGATGTTTGTCAGGTGTGTGGGTTTCAATCTTGCCAATGTGCGCAATTCTTCCTGTTGTGTTCCATTGCTGGCCGTCGCTGTCTGTACCGCCAATGGTCATTCGACCTCCACTGATTGCCGCAGTGATTTGTGCATCATTATTTGGAGGGAGGGGAGTTTGTGTGCTCGGTGGTGGCGGGGTGGAATGTCCTCCATTTTCACCGACAAGATCCTGGCGGTGACTGGTGGCTAGGAACTTTTTGGCAGATTCTGATTTTTGCATCTTTATATGGCAGGTTTCTGTTACCGCCATGTTCATAATGACCCCCAAAGTCTCAGCGGCATCCAACAGCCATTACAACCCTCGCTGTCGGTGTTAAAGCGGCGGTAATACCGCCAACAGGCCAGCGGTTAAAAAAATGGAATCACGACCATTGCGGAAACCGCCAACATAGCCAATTTAACACTCCGACCGCCATGGCGGTAGAAACAAACACTGCGGCGGTAACCGCCAACAGACAGGCGGAAGACAATGTACCGCCCATTGTATTACAACAGGCCTATCCGCCACTATTTCCGGGGCGGTACCAACGCCATCAAAAGCACAGCGGAAACAGGACTTGGAACGGAAACCACTCACCTCTCGATACCCAACAAGGAACCAGGATGCCATGGGGCCCGAACTACAGGTCCTTCCCATGTTGATTTACCACCTCTTCTACCAGGAGCAGCGAAGACGCCGGCAACAACCATGGTGAGTACTGCACCTAGCACACAGGGGAGGGGGGAGGAAAGAGAGAGTGACACACACACAGGCAACATGCCCCACCCCCACCCCGACCCACAACAACATACAGTCAAATACATGCAGCAACATGACATTTACACCCCATCACCCCCCGGAAGAACACAAGGACAAAATGAAATGATTGAAAAATCAGATTAGCCAAGATAACTTAAAATCATCAATATATACAAATATGTACAGCAACTACACAAGTCTGGATAGTGTTGCAATCATTATCTGTGGACCAGTGGTCCCAAAATGCACGGGCGAAGCCCACATATGATACCTGACTCAAAATGGAGAGAACACTGCTGGGGCATCAGATCGAAAATAAACAGGCACCTCAGAGTGGGGGCACCTCAGCCGGATGAACGGACGATGCCACTGTTCCATGAGGGGGCTCCATGCCCACTGATTGGTCCTGGGGAGTGCGAAGCCACAGTCTCTCAGGTCTCTCAAGTGGGTGGTTTGCCCACTGATTAGTCCTGGGGAGTGCAAAGCCACAGTCTCTCAAGTGGGGGTTTGCCCACTGATTGGTCTTGGGGAGTGCAAAGCCACAGTCTCTCAAGTCTCCCAAGTGGGTGGTTTGCCTACTGATTGGTCCTGGGGAGTGCAAAGCCACAGTCTCTCAAGTGGGTGACTTCTTCCACTGGTTCTGGAGGGGGCTTTGTGCCCAGTGTGTTTCATCCTGCCAAGGATTGGAGTAGTGGATGCTTTTCTCCACTGGTTCTGGAGGGGGCTTGTTGCCCAGTGTGCTGCACATGCAGGTCCCATTCCCTCACCTGGTTTGTGTGCCACGAGATTGCCTGGGAACAGGTAGCATGATACTCCATGGAGGCATAGACACACTCCACCCTTCTGCGACTTTGCCTGCCACCTGCTGGTACTAACAGTGTTGGGCGTCGTGCCTCATGTACGCTGTGCAGGGTCTAGGACATCTCCTGCAGCTTCGGACGGCTGTCCAATGGGAATGTTTGCTATGTCAGCTGTGGTGGCAGTGTCTGAGCACGTCACGGGGCTGGTGGCGGTGGTTACGGCGGTGTCTGTGGCAGAGATGCTGCCGGTAGAGAATGTGTCAGCACCTGTGGAGGGAAACAGCAGGACGTCTCCTACAGCCTCGGATGGCTGCCCACTGGGGATGTTTCTGGGGACTGTTGCTGAGGCAGCAGACGTGCAGGTGGCAGTGCAAGTGGCGGTGCACGTGGCAATGTCCACCGCCGTACAGGTTGCTGTTCTGGTTGCCAGAAGGGGTGACTCTTGTCCCTCAGCCGGAGGGTCCGTGCCCTGTGCTGACTTCCCCTTAGCCTTGTCTCCCTTCCCCACTTTGGATGTCGGTGACGGTCCCTTGGCACTGTACCCTTTTGGCTTGGAGGAGGCCTTGCTGGGTGTTTGGTGCAGCTTTTCCCTACGGCATGTGGGCACCTTCTTCACCTTGGCAGGTGGCGGAATGGGCTGATCCTTGGCCTCGCTAGGTGGCACACTGGCAGCCCTGACGGGTGCAGCCCGCGATGTGACAGGACTTGCTGAGACCACAGTGCGGGAGGATTTGGTGGCTGAGGTGCTGGGCTGGGACCTGGACATCCTGGCCGTAGGGGAAGGACGGGGGCAGGTGTAGGGAAGAGGTCAATGTTAGCCAGGAAACGTTTTTTAGACACACGAGGACGTTTGGGAGTGGAGGAAGAGGTAGTGGTTGTAGGAGGTGTACGTCTGCTGAATTTGGGTGAAGGTGCATGGGCCGGAGGCTGTTGTGAGGTGGATGGCTGTTGGGTGGGTGTGTGCCTGCGTTTGTGTACTTTGGGAGGAGGGCTCACAGACACACTGGGAGAGGACACAGGGGAGGTGTGAATAGTAATGGGGTGGTGAGTGCACGTGAGTGGTGTGTGGTGGTGGGCATGCTGGTGATGGAGGTAGTGGCTGAGGATTTAGTAAATGAAGGTGTGAGTGGAGATGAGACAGGGAGGGAGGAGGAGGACGTAGAGGAGGGGGACACAGTGGAGGCAGTGGATGTTGGTGTGTCTGCATGGGGATGGTGCTTGTGTGAGTGCCTATGGGATATGTGGTCCTTCTGTTTGCCATGTCCACTCTTGTGTGTTGATAAGTGTGCATGCTGGTCTGATGGTGTGCTTGGGATAGGCTGAGGTACAGGGGATTGGGTCTGGGTAGTGGAAGTTGGAGGGGGGAGGCTGGACACAGGGACAATGGTTGCAATCAGTGCTGAGGCCAGAGCCTGAAATGCTCTCTGTTGGGCTGCCACGGCAGAATGAATGCCCTCCAGGTATGCATGTGTTTGCTGCAAATGCCTCTTGACACCCTGGATGTCATTCAAAATGGTTGATTGCACAACAGTGAGGGATCTCAGAAGGTCAATATCCTCCTCACTGAGGGCAGCAGGGCTGACTGGGGCAGGGCCTGAGGTGCCTGGGGCGAAGGAGATGCCCACCCTCCAGGGTGAGCGGGCACAGGAAACTCGACGAGGGGCTGCTGGGAGGGCGGTGCTGGTAGGGGGGGTGGCGGCTATACCTGTTGTTGTGGTGGGCGCAGAGGTGCCAGCCACTGCAAGGGACCTCCCATCAGAGGAGTAGTCCCTGTCGCTGGTGTCTGCTCCTGTCCCTGTCATGGAGCTCCCCTCACCCTCTGTCCCTCTGGTGCCTTCAGACTCCGTAAATTCACCCTCCGGTGCCAATGCTCCTCCCCCAGATGATGCTAATGCACACAAGGACAGGGTGACAAAACAAAAAGGGGGGGAAAGACAGAAGAGACACATGGTCAATGCCTGCAACACCACTACCGTTGGGGGACACCACACACAGGGAGCAGCCCTATGCACTAGCGCATGCACTAACAGTGCAGGCGAAAAGCACATGCCCATGGGGGACTCTGCCTAGACCCATTTGATGCACAGCTGGAACCCACAGGAGCCTTACTAGGTGTAGAGGACAACTACCACCTTTGGGGTTGGAGTGGCATTGAGCCTGCAAAACAATGGATGTACCTTGTCGCGTCTGCCCTGGTCTAGGGGAAGCCACAGCCCACTTCCCCCACCCAGACACCTTGTAAAGCGCGTAGAGTCAGCTAAATGAGACTTGAAGAACTCAAGTGCCCATCCAACTCAGGATACGCCACCACCAGGATCCGGTACATCAGGGGGGTCATGTTGCGACGGGCACCCCTTCTACGTTGGGAGGCCATACCCAGCTGGGCCTCCGCTGTCTTCTTGCTCCAACGGCACAGGTCCTCCCATCTTTTCCGACAGTGGGTGCTCCGTCTATGGTAGACCCCGAGGGTCTGAACTTCCTTTGCGATGGCACGCAAAATATCCTTCTTGTGTTGGGCGCTGACCTAGAGGAATAGTGAAGTACAAATGGATGTTACTCACCGTCTGGTTCTTCTCACTCATTGCCTACAAACCTCCCACCCTGGCCCAGAAAAACATACACTCACCATCCTCACATGCTGGCCTGTGCCCCCCGTCTTTTCCATCCACGACACTCCATATAATCATGTGCCATTCTCCATGCACACAGTTTACTAACCTGTTTGTCTGGAGGACCGTAGAGTAGCGTGTACTGGGGAGGACCCCATTCACCAGTTTGTCCAACTCTTCCGCAGTGAAGGCAGGGTCCCTTTCCCGAGACACTGTAGCCATTGTCACTTCCGGACGCAGGTCACAGCAGCACTTACAGTGTAGTTCCTCTCCTGTTGAAGGTCAGGTATCATGTGAGTGAAGAGAAAATGAAGGTCACGTCCGTTGCGGTGCGTACCGTCACTGCTGGCATACATCGTCATTGCCTCATGGCACCCATTGGGCCCAATGATAACCAATGCTGAATTGCGCAGCAGTCTTCAACCACCTACCGCTACACTGCAGAACGCCAGCGCAGTTACCTCATTTCCCCTTGTCCATCCTTACAGGTCAGGCAGCCGCCATTTCAGGTGGCCACATGGCAGGCCAACTAACTGCGTCACAGGAATTTTGGCCAGGAATACGGACAGACAAAGGCACACAACGATTAGATCATGATTGTGCTAAACAGCCTTGTGAAACCTATGTGGTGTATGACTCTCTGCTCACCTTTCTCCTCCATAGGGAACGTCTGATGGGGCAGGTGATGAGATGGCCGCATCCTCAGGTGTACAGACCCCTGGTGGGCCTGTTGACAATGGAAGACAGACACATCATTATCACCTACAGACTTGATCATGCCACAATCATGGAACTGTGTGCCCAGTTGGAGCCAGACCTGATGTCAGCTATCATCCATCCCACAGGGATACCCCCTCTAGTGCAGGTCCTGTCAGTACTCCATTTCCTGGCCAGTCAGTCCTTTCAAACATCAGTGGCCATGGCATCAGGGATGTCCCAGCAAATGTTCTCTAACGTGTTGTACAGAGTGTTGTCTGCCCTGCTGAAACACATGTGCAGCTACATCGTGTTCCCTCAGGTGGAGGATTTGCCCACAGTGAAAGGTGACTTCTATGCCCTGGGACATATCTCCTCCATTATTGGTGCCATTGATGGTACACATATGGCATTTGTCCCGCCCCCGCGCAGGAATGAACAGGTGTACAGAAACCGCAAAAGCTACCATTCTATGAATGTGCAGATGGTGGGTTTGGCAGACCAGTACATCTCCCTTGTGAATGCCAAGTATCCTGGCTCTGTGCATGACGCTTACATTTTGAGGAATAGCAGCATCCCTTATGCGATGGGCCAACTCCAGAGGCACCGTGTTTGGCTAATAGGTGAGCCCAAGCCCAAGGTCCCAACACAGTTGACATAGGAGTCTGGGTATGGGAGAGTCCCTAAGGGTTGGTGGATGTCTAACAGTTGTCCCAGGATATTTGCAGGTGACTCTGGTTACCCCAACCTGTCATGGCTACAGATCCCAGTGAGGAATCCCGGGACAAGGGCAGAGGAATGCTACAATGAGGCACATGGGCGAACTAGGAGGATAATAGAGCGCACCTTCGGCCTCCTGATGGCCAAATTCTGGTGCCTCCATCTGACAGGTGGCTCCCTATACTACTCATCGAAGAAGGTGTGCCAGATCATCGTGGCATGCTGAATGTTGCACAGCCTGGCTTTGCAATGCCAGGTGCCTTTTCTGAAAGAGGATGGGCCTGATGCTGGTCTTTTGGCAGCTGTGGAGCCTGTGGACAGTGAAGAAGAGGAGGCAGAAGAAGAAGATATAGACAACGAAACAACTTCATCATGCAATACGTCCAGTGAAACACAGGTAAGAGGATGGCACTGCTTCTCACATCTCACACTACTGTAGGACATAGCATAAACCTGCCTTTTTACCTCTGTGTATGGACCCTGACATGTCACTTTGCCTTTCCATTCAACAGATCTGGGTCCCACTTTGTGCCCTCTGCTATGTTCACCGCTGCCCAACAACTGTGTAACATTGGTATGTGAACATGAACATTGACATTGCTTTATTTCTGAGAGGTTGCAATTACACATTTGTGAAAGTACAGACTGACTTCAGATTGATTTGTGATTCAAGGGTGTGTATTTCTGTGCTAATAAGTGGACGGGGTGTGCTTGCTCTCACAGGTGCATTGTCCAAGGGGGCATAGGAAGTGGAGTGATGGCAGGTCAAAGTTGTCAGGGTGACAAAGTGGAACAAAAGGGTGACAATCAGGAGAGTCATATTTCCTGGCGGGGGTCTTGGCAATGTTCTCTGTCTTGTTCCTGGATCTCGGGGACTGTTTGCGGGGTGGTTCTCCTTCGCAGGGGGTGGGGTGGTGGTTGCACAGGGGCCCGTTTGTGTGCCACTGTGTCCCTCATGGTGTGGAGAAGGTCTGCCAGCACCCCTGCAATGGTGACCAGGGTTGTGTTGGTGGACTTCAAGTCCTCCCTGATCCCAAGGTAGTGTTCCTCCTGCAGCCGCTGTGTCTCCTGAAACTTGGCCAGTACCCTGCCCATGGTCTCCTGGGAATGATGGTATGCTCCCATGATGTTGGAGAGTCCCTTGTGGAGAGTGGGTTCCCTGGGCCTGTCCTCCCTAACACAGCAGTCCTCTCAGCTTCCCTGTTATTCTGTGCCCCTGTGCCCGAACCGTTTGCCCACTGCCACTGACCCCAGGTGCCTGATTGTCTTGGGTTGGTGGGTTTGCCTGGGGTCCCTGTAGTGGTGAACACACTGCTGATTGACGTGTCCTGGGGACAGAGGGATGGGCCCACTGGGTGGGTGCTGTGGTGGTGTCTCCTGAGGGGGGCAGGCTTTGTGGTGGTTTGTGACTGTGGCAGGGGAACCGACTGTCCAGAGGTCACTGATGGGCTGGGCTGGTCATCCAGATCCAGGCGTGCAGAGCTTCTGTCATCACTGTGGGCCTCTTCTGGGGGGGGACTGGATATGTCTGGCCCGCCTGTCCAGTGACGTTGGGTATGGGTCCTGTTGGGGTGTAAATGCACAGTTATTGTGTCTGTGTGTTCCATCTTGTGCATTGGGTGAGTTACCCTCTACTCCTGTGCTTGCATTGTTGTGTTTGCCATTCTGTGATTAGTGTTTGGGGTCAGTGTGGGTATCTGTACTGGACATGATTTGGTAATGGGTGTCCGTGCTTTGGTGTTGCATACAGGGCTTGGTATTGGGATGGCTGGGTTGTGATAGTGGGGCATATGTGAGGTGTTGGAGTGATGGGGTGAGGGAGAGGGTGGGGGTATGTGATGGCATGCAGGTGGGGTGAGGGGATATGGTAATTAGGATATGGCTTACCAGAGTTCAGTCCTCCTGCTACTCCTGCGAGGCCCTAACGATGCAATATTACAAAGACTTGCTCCTCCCATGTTGTTAGTTGTGGGGGAGGAGGTGGGGGTCCACCGCCAATCCTCTGTACAGCAATCTGGTGTCTGGATACCACGGAACGCACCTTCCCCTGTAGGTCATTCCACCTCTTCCTGATGCCATCTCGTGTTCTTGGATGCTGTCCCACTGCGTTGACCCTGTTGACGATTCTCCCCCATGGCTCCATCTTCCTAGCAATGGAGGTGTGCTGCGCCTGTGATCCGAAAAGCTGTGGATCTACCCAGAGGATTTCCTCCACCATGACCCTGAGCTCCTCCTCTGAAAACCTGGGGTGTCTTTGATGTGCCATGATACGGTGTGGGTGATGTGTGAGGTGATGTTTGTTGTGCTGTGTGAAATGTTGTGTTGGTGTGTGTTCTTTGAGGTGCGTGGATGTTGTATGAGTGATGGTGGGGTGTGCTTGTGGATGCTGGTGTAGTGTTTGCTGTTCTCTCTCTCTGCTTCTTCACAAAAATTTTGTTGTAAGGGTTTGTGGGTAATGTGGGTGTGTGTTTTATAGTGGTATGGGTGTGTGGTATGGGTATGGGTGTGTGGGTGTGGTGTGATTAGTGGGTCGTGATAGTGTGGGCATATTCTTGTTTGCGTGACGGTGCGGGTTTTCCTATCGCCAGTTCATCACTGACCTTTGGTGTGGCGGACTTGTGTGGGTGTCTGTATTGTGGCGGATTTCGAGATGTGGGTCATAATACCTGTAGCGGACTTCCGCCGCGGCCGCGGTATGTTGGCGGCCTTCAGCACAGCAGTAAGCAGGATTTGCCACCAGGGTTGTAATGAGGGCCTCAGTGTGGTATAAAATTAAGAAATGCACCACAGTAAATGTGTGAGAAATCATATTAATTCACAGAAAATAAGGGCCGGCCCCTCTACCACAAAGACAGTGTGTGCCAGTTTTACTTCACAGAATGATTTCTGCACACAATGGAGGAAACTGGTGTGAGCATTACCAAAGATATGTCATAGCAACATGTCCTTTGTGTGTGCGTCCACAAGGTCACACAGAGAATATTGTAGGGTAGCGCATGCCCCACATGCCATGGATGTCTGTCGTCCTACAGTCCATTGCCATTGTTTAGACTCCACATTAAAGGGGCCATCCAGTGAATCATGGCACAATCAGCCTCAAAATCTATTTGAACATCATGAACTATATGACTTTCTGGAACTTATCCTTGGTCATTCCTACTGATGTGGGAGTGGCTGAAGAGGACTTTAAAATTATTTTCATGACATTTTCTTTAAATAACAACACTTATGTGATTTAGTAAAAGGCCACAAATGTGCTTCCTCTCCGTTGTTGATGATTTTTTTGTTTTCCTAGATAACTTCATGAGTTGAGGAGCGCGTTAATTTTTTTACCTTTATAAGCGCAGTCTGGGGAAATTGGAGTGCGCATCTTTGTCACAAATCAAATGCTGATATGGAAACAAAACATTTAATCCTGATAAATTATACACAAAAAACAGGTGTCCACTTATTTCTGGGCTAGGCGTGCATGAGTGTGGGGAAAGTATAGTGTGCAGCTTTTTTATTTCTGAAAAAAAACTATTTGCTATTTTGACTGAATTGGCTGTTAATGTTGACTTTGTTCTTCCTTAAACTGTATTTGACTAATTTTGTGTTTAAACCACTGGGATGTACAAAAATAATCCAAAATCGAGAGTTATTGATTGAAAAGAACATCTGATACTGGAGAAATGTCACATGTTTTTTAGAATTACTCGTGACTGCCTCTAGCATACTTTCTAACTTGGGGCTATGTCATTATTTACATTAATGACCCAATAGCTCTTAAAGATTGTTCTTCTATATGAAACAGGTGCTACGGAAATGTGTTATTTTATGCTCTGGAAAATGTCTTCCAACCTTGTACACAATGTTCATAACTTTCTTCCTATGATTACATTTAAAAGTGCTGCCTCACAGCAAGGCTACCGAACAGCCAGATTAAAGCACTGAGAAGTGAGACCATCATTAAGAAGGAGACATCTCCTCCAGCCACCATCCAACCATTCATCAGCCAGTCGATTAGAGCCCGCGCTACAAGTAGACACTGCTACAAAGAGACGGGCTCAATCCTTGTCCACTGAGCCATTATGACCAGGGGACCTTGACAAAACACATAGGGGGTCATTACAACCCTGGCGGACGGTGTTAAAGCTGCGGAAATACCGCAAACAGACCGGCGGACAAAAAAAGGGAATCACGACCCTGGCGGAAACCACCAACAAAGACAGCCACTTTAACACATCGCCCGCCACGGCGGTACAGACAAACAGCGCGGCGGTCACCGCCAACAGACAGGCGGGAGACAATGTACCACCCACACTATTATGACAGGCCAATCCGCCACCTTTTCTGGGGCGGATTCTCCGTGGATAAAAACACGGCGGAAACAGCTTTTGCTATGGGAAAACGCTCACCTTAACACACTCCACGAGGAACGACGACTCCATGGAGCCGGAACTCCAAATCCTACCTGCCTTTGTCGTTCTGCTCCTCTACGACAAACAGCGACGTAGGCACAGAAGATACCGGTGAGTACTGCATCTACGACACAGGGGAGGGGGGAGGCAAAAGTTAGGGGAACACCCACCAAACACCCCCACCCCCACCCTCGCATATCACAACATACACACCAATGCAGTCAAAAATATCACATTAACAACCCACAATCCCCCAGGAAGAATGCTAAGACAAAGCGAATTGCGGTCAAACATTGTAATGTGCCAATATACATGTCATACAAAAAAATACAGATATATCTCGAAATCTGTCATATTTAAATATACAATATAAGAAGTAGTGCAGATATGTACACAACAATGTCCGTGCACCAACAGTCCAAAAATGCATGGGCGAGGCCCACAATAGATACCTGACCAAAATCCGAGAGAACACTGCCGGGGCATCAGATAGAAACACTACAGGCACCTCAGGGGGAAGGGAATGGGGGGCACCTCAGCCACATGAATGCGAAGCCAGATCCACGACGGGGCTCCATGCCCATTGATGTATCCTGGGGAGTGCAAAGCCACAGTCTCACAAGTCTTTACAGTGGGTGGGTTGCCCACTGTTACATCCTGGGGAGTGCAAAGCCACAGTCTCACAAGTCCCTACAGTGGGTGGTTTGCCCACTGTTACATCCTGGGGAGTGCAAAGCCAGAGTCTCACAAGTCTTTACAGTGGGTGGGTTGCCCACTGTTACATCCTGGGGAGTGCAAAGCCACAGTCTCACAAGTCCCTACAGTGGGTGGTTTGCCCACTGTTACATCCTGGGGAGTGCAAAGCCACAGTCTCACAAGTCTTTACAGTGGGTGGGTTGCCCACTAGACCATCCTGGGGAAAGCAAAGCTACATTTTCGCAAGTATCTGCAGTTCTTTACTGGTACTGGGTTGGACTGGTGCCCAGACAGGATGAGTCTCCCCATGAAAGTTCATGTCCTGTCACTGTCCCAGCTGCACATGGGATAAGGATGCCTGATGTGGCGGACTATTCATAGCCACACGGTGTTTGCCTTCTTCAGCGGTATTCACCATGGCAGTCTTTGCCCTGTTCAGCGGTCTTCACCATGGCGGTCTTGGACCTGTTCAGCGATGCTTAGCCATGGCAGTCTTTGCCCTGTTCAGCGGTCTTCACCATGGCGGTCTTGGCCCTGTTCAGCTGTGCTTTGACATGGCGGTCTTGGCCCTGTTCAGCGATGCTTAGCCATGGCAGTCTTTGCCCTGTTCAGCGGTCTTCACCATGGCGGTCTTGGCCCTGTTCAGCGGTGCTTTGACATGGCAGTCTTGGCCCTGTTCAGCGATGCTTTGACATGGCGGTCTTGGCCCTGTTCAGCGATGCTTAGCCATGGCAGTTTTTGCCCTGTTCAGCGATGCTTAGCCATGGCAGTCTTTGCCCTGTTCAGCGGTCTTCACCATGGCGGTCTTGGCCCTGTTCAGCGGTGCTTTGACATGGCGGTCTTGGCCCTGTTCAGCGATGCTTTGACATGGCGGTCTTGGCCCTGTTCAGCGGTGCTTTGACATGGCGGTCTTTGCCCTGTTCAGCGGTATTCACCATGGCGGTCTTGGCCCTGTTCAGCGGTGCTTTGACATGGCAGTCTTGGCCCTGTTCAGCGATGCTTTGACATGGCGGTCTTGGCCCTGTTCAGCGATGTTTTGACATGGCGGTTCGGATACTGACATTGGTGTGTGGCATGACGATCTCCACACTGGACATTGGTGTGTGGCTTAAAGTTCCATCATTGCCCATCGGGGCTGTGGGATCCTGGTCCCTCCTGGGCTGTGACTCCGGCGGTGGCGGTGGTCTCTGGACCAGTGACGGTACTTGGGCCCTCCTGGGCTGTGACTCTGGCGGTGGTCTCCTGACCAGTAACGATACGTGGGCCCTCCTGGGCTGTGACTCTGGCGGTGGTCTCTGGACCAGTGACGATACTTGGGCCCTCCTGGGCTGTGACTCTGGCGGTGGTCTCCTGACCAGTAGCGATACTTGGGCCCTCCTGGGCTGTGACTCTGGCGGTGGTCTCCTGACCAGTAACGATACTTGGGCCCTCCTGGGCTGTTACTCTGGCGGTGGTCTCCTGACCAGTGACGATACTTGAGCCCTCCTGGGCTGTGACTCCGGCGGTGGCGGTGGTCTCCTGACCAGTAACGATACTTGAGCCCTCCTGGGCTGTGACTCTGGTGGTGGTCTCTGGACCAGTGACGATACTTGGGCCCTCCTGGGCTGTTACTCTGGCGGTGGTCTCTGGACCAGTGACGATACTTGGGCCCTCCTGGGCTGTGACTCTGGCGGTGGTCTCCTGACCAGTAGCGATACTTGGGCCCTCCTGGGCTGTGACTCTGGCGGTGGTCTCCTGACCAGTAACGATACTTGGGCCCTCCTGGGCTGTAGCTCTGGCGGTGGTCTCCTGACCAGTAACGATACTTGGGCCCTCCTGGGCTGTAACTCTGGCGGTGGTCTCCTGACCAGTGACGATACTTGAGCCCTCCTGGGCTGTGACTCCGGCGGTGGCGGTGGTCTCCTGACCAGTAACGATACTTGAGCCCTCCTGGGCTGTGACTCTGGCGGTGGTCTCTGGACCAGTGACGATACTTGGGCCCTCCTGGGCTGTGACTCTGGCGGTGGCCTCCTGACCAGTAACGACGATGCTGGCGGTTGTTTCTCGACCGCCGGAAATGATGGCGCACTTTTCTGCCGTGACACTCACAACAGGCTGGGCAGACTTCCTCGGGACCTTCCCCACCTTCTTTGGAGTTACAGCTGACTCACCAATCGCCTTCGATCCCATTTCAGTTGTTGTCCCACCAGGAGTCTTGACACGGTCCGGTCGTCCACTCTCCAATTTTGGAGCCTTTGCAGGGGGTGGGCTGCCAGTGCCTTGGCTCCGGGTCCTACTGCCTGACCTGGTGGACGGTGCACTCCAAAAACCTGGAACACGCACCACTGGCACTGGAGGCTTTTTGGCTGAGGCGCTACGACAGGACTGATGAACTGGAGGGGGGGTGGGGGCAAACAGGTCAATTTGACATAGGGACAGTTTCTGACGGACACTGGGATGGGTAGCTGGAGGGGGTCTGGGAGTGGAGGTAGAGGAGGTGGTTGTAGGAGGTGTCACTTTAGGTGTTTTGGGTGCAGGTGCAGGTACTGGAGGCTGTCGTGAGGTGGATGGATGTTGGGTGAGTGATTGCCGGCGTTTGTGTACTTTGGGAGGGGGCGTCACAGACACACTGGGAGAGGACACAGGGGACGTGTAAATGGCAGTGAAGGTGGTGAGTGCAGGTGAGCGGCTTGGGGTGCTGGGTGCCCTGGTGTGAGTCCTAGTGCCTGTAGATGTGGTGCATGCAGGTGTGTGTGTAGACGAGACTGGGAGGGAGGAGGGAGAAGAGGAGGAGGGGGACACAGTGGAGACAGTGGATGTTGCTGTGTCTGTATGGGTGTGATGCTTGTGTGAGTGCCTGTGGTGTGTGTGGTGCCTATGTTTGCTTGAGCTACTTTTGGGTGTTGACTTGTGTGCCTGCTGGTCTGTAGCTGTGCTTGGGATGGGCTGGGGTACAGGGGAATGGGTCTGGGTGGAGGAAGTTGGAGGGGGGAGGCTAGACACAGGGACAATGGCTGCCATCAGTGCTGAGGCCAGAGATTGCAGGGTTCGCTGAAGGACAGCCTGACCAGAATGAATGCCCTCCAGGAATGCATTACCGTGTTGCAACTCTCGTTCTACACCCTGGATGGAATTCACAATGGTAGACTGCTTAACAGTGAGTGACCTGAGGAGCTCAATGGCCTCCTCACTGAGGGCAGCAGGGGTGACAGGGGCAGGGCCTGAGGTGACGGGGCGAAGGTGATGCCCACACTCCTGGGTGAGCGGGCACGGGGCGAAGGCTGAGTGGCTGCTGGGAGGGCGGTGCTGGTAGGGGAGGTGGCGGCTGTACCAGTAGAAGTGGGGCACACAGATGGTGCCGCCACCACAGGGGAGCTCACATCGGCGGACGAGTCCGTGTTGCTGGTTGGTGATCCTGTGGCCGACGTGAAGCTCCCCTCGCCCTCCGTCCCACTGGTGCATTCAGAGTCTGTGGTGTGGCCCTCCATGGCCATGTGGGATGCAGCTCCCTCGTGCTCTGGTGCCACTGTACCTCCGCCTGATGATGCTGATGTACAAAAGGACAGGGAGAGCAGGAAAAGGGGGGGAGACAGAAGAAAGAGAGTTTTAGTGCATGGCATACCGCTACAGTTGGCGGACAAGACAGACGCAGCAGCCCCATGCATTACGCCGTGCTCCTGACCTCTGCACATTCAATTTCTGGGATATGGCCTACATGGCAATGGTAGAAATCTGCGCACGTGGATGGCAAAGGGACAACTATACATCAACTTGCCTCTGTTCTGAGCTGGGGTAGAGTCCCACATGGCCTACATTACGAAGGGGCCTTTCCTACCTTACTCGCCCTGGCCTAGGGACACCCACAGCCCACCTCCCCCACCCAGACACCTCCACTGCACGCAAAGTCCACAGAATGAGGTTGTACTCACCCCCTTGTGTCTGCTGTGATGTCCTTAAGCGCCCATCCAACTCCGGGTAGGCCACCGCCAGGATCCGGAACATCAGGGGGGTCATGGTGCGACGGGCACCCCTCCCACTTTGGGAGGCCATCCCCAGCTGAGCCTCTGCCGTCTTCTTGCTGCAGCGGCGAATGTCCTCTCATCTCTTACGGCAGTATGTGCCCCGTCTCTGGTGGGCCCCCAGGGTCTGGACTTCCTTGGCGATGGCACGCCAAATGTCCCTCTTCTGGTGGGCGCTGACCTACATGACATGCACAAGGAAAGAGGAACAGTCATTACCTACTGCACCGTCAATGTGAGTGGGCCCCTCCCAACTCTGTCCATGTGGCCCATTCATCCCCATGCTTTTCTGTTGTAAGAACTGTGCCCCCTTCGCTCTCCCACCCAGCCCTGTCCACCCAGGCCTAGCCCATCCAACGTGCTCCCTGTGTACTAACCTGTTGGTCTGGAGGACCGTAGAGTAGCGTGTACTGGGGGAGGACCCCATCCACAAGTTTCTCCAACTCCTGTGCAGTGAAGGCAGGTGCCCTTTCCCCAGACGCAGCAGCCATCGTCGCTTCCACACCGAGGTCACAGCAGCACTAGCAGTATAGGTCCTCTCCTGTCGAAGGTCAGGTATCTAGTGAGTGAACAGATAGAAAATGGTGGTGACGTCCGCGGCGGTGACGTCCGCGACGGGGCGCATCATCACCACCAGCGCACCTGTTCATTGGCTCCTGGGACCCATAGGGTCCAATGTTAACCAATGCAGCACTGCGCCGCGGTCTACGACCGCCTACCGCGACGGTGTCCAACGCCAGCGCAGTTACCCCACAATTCCATTGTCCCAGTTTAGAGGTCAGGCAGCCGCCATTTCAGGGGCTCACATGGCTTCATTTACTACTGAGTCACACATACCGAAGCCTACACTCAAAACTTTTCCCGGATGGGTTATTTGTCTTTAGTAGTCTTGTGTGTGACTGTGGGTACATACCTGAAGGAATGGTGACAGTTTTTTTGCTGTTGTCCTTCTTAGGCACCGTCAGTTGAGACATATTGGAAGATGGCGGAATCGGCCGGTGTACCGACCACTGGTGGACCTGGTGACAATGGAAGAGAGACATTTGATTGTGACCTACCGGTTCGACCGTGCCACAATCCAGGAACTATGGCCCTCATTCTGACCCTGGCGGTCTTTTCGCAAGACCGCCGAGTTACCGCCGCGGTGAAGACCGCCGACCGCGGCGGTATGCCGCTGTGCGCATTCTGACCGCTGGGAGCGTTCCGCCGGAAAACCGCCAGCAGCCACACTGGCGGTCGGCGGGAAAGTGGAGACTGGTCAACCTCCACCGCCACGCCAGCAGAACACCGCCCACAGAATTACGACCCACATTTCTGTGTGGCGGTCTTCTGTTGGCGGTCTTCTGTTGGCGGTCACCTCCCCATGGCTCCCGTCGCCTCCCGGAGGACCAACGCACAAGGTAAGTTGATCGTCCGTGAGGGGAGGGGGTGGGGGGGTGTTGTGTGATATGGGCGTGCATGGGGGTGTGCGTGTGAGTGTGTAGAGGGGGTGTGTGAGTGCGTGTATGCGGGCGGGGGGTGCTGCTGTGTCTATGGGTAATGTGTGCTGTTCGGCAGGTGCGCATGTCTGCATGTATGTGTGCGGGTATGTGTCCCCGTTGTGTATGTGTGTGTAGGGGGTGTGTATATGTGCATGTTGGGGGTGTGTGCATGTCGGGGTGCATGTATGTGCATGTCGGGCTGGGGGTGGGGAGGGGGTTCGTACCACCTCTGGGGGGTGGCAGGGGGGTGGAGGGTGTGGGGGGAGGACTCGGGTGGGTAGTGGGGGGTGGGGGAGACCCCTATCAGTGCCAGGGAAGGAATTCCCTGGCCCCGATAGTGCTTACCGCCATGGTTCGCACGGCGGTTCCCGCCCGCAAGAAACCGCGGCGGTAGGCAGGGTCATAATACCCTTGGCGGTCTTGGGACGACCGCCGGGCCGGAGTGCGCAAACTCCAGCCCGGCGGTCATGACAGCCGAGGCGGTCGGAGTGGAGAAGTGGCGGTCGGTCGCGGCGGGGACCGCCGCGGTCAGAATGCCATTTTTAATACCGCCGGTCTGTTCGCGGTCCGACCGCCGTCTCTCCGCCGACCGCCAGGGTCAGAATGAGGGCCTATGTAGCCAGTTGGAGCCAGAGCTGATGTCACCAATCCGCTATCCAACAGGAATCCCCCCTGATGTGAAGGTGCTGTCAGTGCTCCATTTCCTTGCAAGTGGGTCATTTCAGTCAACAGTGGCCATGGCATCAGGGATGTCCCAGCCTATGTTTTCCAATGTGTTGTCCAGAGTGTTGTCTGCCCTGATGAAAAACGTAAGGAGATACATCATTTTCCCTGAGGTGGAGGATTTGCCTACAGTGAAAGGTGACCTCTATGCCCTTGGACATATCCCGAACGTCATAGGTGCCATTGATGGGACCCATGTAGCTCTGGTCCCCCCCGCAGGAGTGAACAGGTGTACAGGAACAGGAAGAGTTATCATTCGATGAATGTCCAGATGGTCTGTTTGGCAGACCAGTACATCTCGCAGGTAAATGCAATGTTCCCTGGCTCTGTGCATGATGCCTACATCCTGCGGAATAGCAGCATCCCTGATATGATGGGTCAACTCCAGAGGCACCGTGTATGGGGGCTATTAGGGGACTCTGGTTACCCCAACCTGTCCTGGCTATTGACCCCAGTGAGGAATCCCAGGACCAGGGCAGAGGAACGCTACAATGAGGCCCATGGGCGGACTAGGAGGGTTATCGAACGCACCTTCGGCCTCCTGAAGGCCAGGTTCAGGTGCCTCCACATGACAGGTGGGTCCCTATTCTACTCACTGAAGAAGGTGTGCGACATCATCATCACCTGCTCCATGCTCCATATCTTGGCATTGCGACGCCAGGTGCCTTTTCTGCAGGAGGATGATCCAGATGACGGTGTTGTAGCAGCGGTGGAGCCTGTGGAGCCTGTGGACAGTGATGAGGAGGAAGCAGATGAAGAAGAAAACGACAACAGGGAGTCAGTCATACAGCAATATTTCCAGTGAGACACAGGTGAGAACGTTTTCTGGTTTAACATTACATTAACTTTCACACGTCTACCTCTATCCTGTACCTACATTTCACTCACTATTTGTTAACTGAGTTGTCCCCTTCCATTTCAGTTTCACAAATGTGGTAACCTACGTGTCAACAGCTTGCACCCTTGAAAGGCTTGTGATGTGTGACATTGGTATGTTGGCCTTCCATTGGGTAACTATTTTTGACACTGTGATTGACAATACAAAGTTCAAATTCATTGACTGACTCCAGTTTTATCAGTGTTTCAAGGGTGTTTATTTAAGTGCATAAACATGAAGGGGGGTTGTGAAATGGGGATGGGTTATGGTGGAAGAATGTCCATGGCATAGTCCAGTCTATTAGTCTCACAGTTACATTGCACATCTGGCCATTGGAAGTGGAGCTGGGGCAGTTCCGATTTAGACAGGGTAACAAAGTGGGACAGTGGGGGGACAATCAGGGTGCTCTTATTTCCTGGCGGGGTCTTGCCATCTTGCTCTATCCTGTTCCTGCATCTCAGGGAGCGCTTTCGTGGTGGTTGTCCGTCTGCAGGGGGTGGGGTGCTTATGTGTTGGTCCTGTGGCGCGCCGTCCTATCCACTAGCGCCGGTGGAGGTGGTGGGCATTTCATCATCGTGGCTAGTGTCAGGGGCCCCTTGGAGTGCCACGGTGTCCCTCAAGGTCTTTTGAATGTCCGTCAGCACCCCTACGATGGTGCCCAGGGCGGAGCCGATGGTCCTGAGCTCCTCCCTGAACCTCAAATACTGCTCCTCCTGCAGACGCAGGGTCTCCTGCAACTTGTCCAGGACCGTTGCCATCGTCTCCTGGGAGTGGTGGTATGCTCCCATGATGGAGGAGAGGGCCTTGTTGAGAGTAGGCTCCCTTGGCCTGTCCTCCCTCTGTCGCACAGAAGCCCTCCCAGTTCCCCTGTGTTCCTGTGCCTCCATCCCCTGGACCGTGTGCCCACTGCCACTGCCCCCAGGTCCCTGTTGTTGTTGGGGTGGTGGGTTAGCATGGGTGCCCTGTAGTGGTGGACACACCGCTGATTGACCAGTCCTGGGTAGGGAGGTATGGGCCCGCTGGGTGGGTGCTGTGCTGGTGTTACCAGAGGGTGGAAGGTCAGTGTTGGGCTGTGCCTGGGCAAGGGGAACCGACTGTCCTGAGGCCCACGATGGTCCGGGCTGGTCATCAAGATCCAGTAGGGCAGAGCTGCTGTTGTCACTGTGGGCCTCTTCTGGGGGTGGAGTGGTGTTGTCTGGACCCTCTGGTGTGGTGACGGTCCTTCGGGTTCCTGCGGGGGTATAAGTACATGATTATTGCATGTGTGTGTTTCATGGTGTGCAATGGGTGGGTGTGCGTGTACACCAGGGCAGGAATTCCTGTGTGTGGGCTTGTGTGGTGATGGTTGGGGGGTGTTCTGGGTATGTGCAGTGGGCATGCTTTAGTGATGGGTATCCATGCTTAGTTGTGTCATGCAGGTCTTGGTGTTGGGATGGGTGGTTGCTGTTATGGGTACATTAGTGAGGAGTTAGGGTGATAGGGGAGGGTGTGAGGGTGGGGGTGTGTGATAGCATGCAGGTAAGGTGGGGGATATGATAGTTAAGATTTGACTTACCAATGTCCGTTCCTCCAACGACTCCTGCGAGGCCCTCAGGATGCAAGATGGACACGACTTGCTCCTCCCATGTTGTTAGTTGTGGGGGAGGAGGTGGGGGTCCGCCGCCAGTCCGCTGAATCGCAATGTGGTGCCTGGATACCGTGGAACGCACCTTCCCCCGTAGGTCGTTCCACCTCTTCCTGATGTCCTCCCTATTTCTTGGATGCTGTCCCACAGCGTTGACCCTGTCGGCTATTCTTTGCCATAGCTCCATCTTCCTGGCTATGGATGTGTGCTGTACCTGTGAGCCAAATAGCTGTGGCTCTACCCGTAGGATTTCCTCCACCATGACCCTGAGCTCCTCTTCGGAAAAGCGGGGGTGTCTTTGGCGTGCCATGGGGTGGTGTGTGTGATGTGTGTGGTGGTGTATGTGTTGATGGTTGTGAGTGTAGTGGTATGTGGTGTTTTGTGCGTGGATGTTGTGTGGGTGATGGTGTAGTGTGCCTCTGTGTGATGGGGTTCTCTATTCTGTGCTGTCTCTCTCTGGCCTTCTCTCTAATTTCGGGTCGTAGGGGTTTGTGGGTGATGTGGGAGTGTGTTTTACATTGAGTTGGGTGTGTGGGAGTGGTATGTGTATGTGTATCAGGTGTTTGTATTTGGAATTGTCCAATGTGGCTGTGTTTTGTAAGAGTGTGTGTATTTTGAGCACGGCAGTGTGTACCGCCAATGGAATACCGCGGTTGCAAGACCGCCACGTGGATTCGTGTGTCGTAATAGCATGGGCGTGTTTCTGTTGGCGTGGAGGTGGAGGATTTGTTTCCGTATGTTTATCGCTGACCTTTGGTGTGGCGGGATTGTGTGGGTGTCTGAATTTCGGCGGATTCCGTGGTGTGTGTCATAATAGCTGTGGCGGAATTCCGCGGTGGTGTGTTGGCGGTCTTCTGCCCCAACCCACCTCAGTCCCAATTCACACTTTCCTACCCTGCCATAGTGCCCAGAATGTATTTCTCCTGCTCTGAAGACCACTTTTCTACGAATCACAGTTTATTAACCAATATGATCCAGTCACACATCTCTGGAGCCTGGGGGAAAGTCCATTTAAAGCATACCTCTTGCTGTGCTAAGAGAATCAGCACAAATAGCACATATCACTGTTTTTTAGCCAAGTTTACCGACCAGTAGTCTTCCAAATTAATTCAAAATATTACTAAAGAAAGAGTTACTTTAACTTCTGGACTCACCACACCTCTGAGCTACTTCCCTAGATCTGCCCAAAAAGAGTCAAGCTTCCAACAACTCCAAAACATGTGGATATCATCAGCCCTTTCTTCATTACATTGTGGGCAACACTTCTTACCCTTCCCCAGGGCAGTTATCTTCTTTGGTGAATATTACACCCTTTGCAAAGTAAATAGATGGTTCTTTTTTAATGCAGCAGATTTAACTGTAGCCCAAAGTGTAGCAAAATATACTTGCCAGAGATTGCCGATATCCAGCAAAGTTATCTCTTTACTCCATTTCTTAGCTGGCAATACACAAAAGTCTTCACTCGCCTCCATTAACATCCAGTACAAGAGTCCGACTTCCTTACGATGAACCTGATTGCCACATAGTTTCTCTTCATCTTTTTGCTCTACTCGGAGGAGGGAACTCCAAAGCTGATAATATTTAAACTTGTTAGTTCCATGAACATACCCCACAATATCAACTCATGTTCTGCTAAAATTTTCCCCCCTTTAACCACCCTCTTTCCCTGTAGTGGAAGAGATAATATGTCCTGAAGGCATTCAGGGGTGCCCGGTGAATCCCATATCAGTGCAAGGGCACTGTAATACCAAATACCTAACTCTCGTTGTGTCTGGAACCATATCTTACATGCTGCACTAAGGCACTTTAACCTTACTTTCTTAAAATACATTGGGTGGCCGTACTTGTATAAAAAGTAATCACCCGCCTCTAGAGTACCATCAATCATAACTTTATGGTACGGGGCATAACTAAGTTGGTCATTCAAAAATCTTCTTATATTTGTTAGCTTAAACAGCATATAATATTTGTACAAGTCCAGAGAGGCTATTACCCTATGATTTTTCTTCCTGGACAACTTCCTCCAAGGAATTCGAACTCCCTTAGATGCTCAAACAAAGGAAGTCAAATCACTATGCAACTTTCTAAACCATATTGCTTTAAATTCTAATGGGATAGTATTAAATAAAAAGGTGAATTTTGGGAGATTAAGCATTTTCAATCTGTTAGATCTGCCTATCAGAGACAAAGGGAGGGCAGCCCAGGTTCTTAATAACTTCTTTGTCGATAATCATACTTTGTTAAAATGTACCCAAGCCATCTCCTCTAAGTCTACTGTGACCTGAACCTTCAGTTATCTAATCTCTTTTTTAACCAAGGACAAATCATAAAGAATATTCCAGCTCATTATCTCTGTCTTCTGTTGATTGACCAGCTACCCGGACACTCAGCCAAATTCTTCCAAAACATTCCAGATATGTGAGTGAACTTGTCAAATCACTGGTATATATCATGAGGTCGCCAGCATACCATGTCACTTTTTCTCCCACCCTCTAAAGCAGAACAGTATTATATTTGAGTGAGAACTGATCTTAATCGCCAATGGTTCTATAGATAGATCGAATAAAAGAGGGGAGAGCGGGCAACCTTGTCTGGTACTTCTCTCAATTTTAACCTGTGTCGTTACGTTACCCTTTACCAATATCCTAGCTATTGGGTCCTTATAAAGAGCCTCAATTGCTTTAATAAAAGTATCTCCTAAACCATTTTTCTCCATTACTCTCGACAAGAAGGGCCAACTAACTTGATCAAACGCTTTAGCTGCATCAATGGTAAGAATCGCCAGGGGGTAACCATTCATTTTAGAAAGATTTGTTGCACTGAACAGTTCATGGGTTAATTCGAACAACTGCCTACGTCTAATAAAGCCCTTCTGATCCTCGTGAATCAGTGCGTCAATTACCCTAGCTAATCTTTTCATTAAGTTACGTGTGTAGATCTTATAATCTGAGTTAAGCAAAGAAATGGGCCTTTAGGATTCACACTGTGTGGGATCTATATTTGGTTTCAAGATCAGTGTGATCGTGGCCTCATTGCATGATCTTGGCATTGGAGAGATTCCCAAAAAGACTTCATTAATTAATTCTAGCAAAGTAGGGGCCACCACATTTATGAGTAGCTTATATAGTTCATTAGGTGGACCATCAGCCCCAGAAGATTTCCCGCTTTTTAAGAGCTTTGGGGGTGATTCTAACCCTGGCGGTCGGTGTTAAAGCGGCGGCCAACCCGCCAACAGGCTGGCGGTCCAAAAAATGGAATTCTGACCCTGGCGGGAACCGCCAACACAGCCCGCCAACTTAACACTCCGACCGCCGCGGCGGTACAGACAAACAGCGCGGCGGTCACCGCCAACAGGCAGGCGGCAGACAATGTACCGCCCACACTATCATAACTCACCAATCCGCCACCTTTTCCGGGGCGGGAGCACCGCCGATAAAAACACGGCGGAAACAGACTACGAACGGGAAAACGCTCACCAAAACACACTCCACGAGTACGGAGGACAGCATGGAACCCGAATTAAACATCCTACCTGCTCTCGTCTACCTTCTCATCTACCACGAGTACGAAGTCCGGCGCAGACGACAACGGTGAGTACTGCACCTACGACACACGGGAGGGGGAGGACGAAAGGTTACGGGCACACACATATGCGACCCCCCCCCAACTATGTACTCACCAATGCAGAGCACCAAGTCACAGTGACACCACCCAAACACCCCTGAAAAATGCTAGGACATAATCATATTTGGAATAAATATTTATGTACCAAAAAGCTCCAGAAAATTAGCGTACAACCATGAAAGATATCCACAACAAAACAAATGACATACACATCAGTGTATAACTGAAGTACCAAGTCCTGCACATCCTACGAATTCAGCATGTCCGTGGGCCAAAGTCTTGAGAAACAAGGGCAAAGCCCACACAGGAGACCTGAGTCCTTTGGAGAGAACACTGCAGGGGCATCAGATGTAAAAACTACAGGCACCTCAGGGGGAAGGGAAGGGGGGGCACCACAGCCACATGAGTCCACGACACCAGATCCACGAGGAGCCACCATGCCCACTGGACCATCCTGGGGAGTGCAAAGCCACAGTCTCTCAATGTCTCTACAGTGGGTGGGCTGCCCACTGGACCATCCTGGGGAGTGCAAAGCCACAGTCTCTCAATGTCTCTACAGTGGGTGGGCTGCCCACTGGACCATCCTGGGGAGTGCAAAGCCACAGTCTCTCAATGTTTCTACAGTGGGTGGGCTGCCCACTGGACCATCCTGGGGAGTGCAAAGCCACAGTCCATCAGGTGGATGACAGTCTCCACTGGTCAAGGAGGAGGCATGGTGGGCACAGTGAACCATCAACGGTGCTTGAGACGGCGGTGCCCTGTTCAGCGGTGCTTGAGACGGCGGGGCCCAGCGGAGCGGTGCTTGAGAGGAAGGGCCCAGCGGAGCAGTGCTTGAGAAGAAGGGCCCAGCGGAGCGATGCTTGACAGGAAGGGCCCAGCGGAGCGGTGCTTGAGAAGAAGGGCCCAGCGGAGCGGTGCTTGAGAAGAAGGGCCCAGCGGAGCGGTGCTTGAGAAGAAGGGCCCAGCGGAGCGATGCTTGACAGGAAGGGCCCAGCGGA
This sequence comes from Pleurodeles waltl, assembly GCF_031143425.1. Taxonomy (NCBI): domain Eukaryota; kingdom Metazoa; phylum Chordata; class Amphibia; order Caudata; family Salamandridae; genus Pleurodeles; species Pleurodeles waltl. The sequence goes on along the minus strand of NC_090445.1, from coordinate 292,926,906 downwards.
GCGGTGCTTGAGAAGAAGGGCCCAGCGGAGCGGTGCTTGAGAAGAAGGGCCCAGCGGAGCGGTGCTTGACAGGAAGGGCCCAGCGGAGCGGTGCTTGAGACGGCGGGGCCCAGCGGAGCGGTGCTTGACAGTAAGGGCCCAGCGGAGCGGTGCTTGAGACGGCGGTGCCCAGCGGAGCGGTGCTTGAGAGGAAGGGCCCAGCGGAGCGGTGCTTGAGAAGAAGGGCCCAGCGGAGCGATGCTTGACAGGAAGGGCCCAGCGGAGCGGTGCTTGAGAAGAAGGGCCCAGCGGAGCGGTGCTTGAGAAGAAGGGCCCAGCGGAGCGGTGCTTGACAGGAAGGGCCCAGCGGAGCGGTGCTTGAGACGGCGGGGCCCAGCGGAGCGGTGCTTGACAGTAAGGGCCCAGCGGAGCGGTGCTTGAGACGGCGGGGCCCTGTTCAGCGGTGCCTATCTCCACGGCGGGGCCCTGTTCAGCGGTGCTCTTCTGCACCGCGGGCCCTGTTCAGCGGTGCCTATCTCCACGGCGGGGCCCTGTTCAGCGGTGCTCTTCTGCACCGCGGGCCCTGTTCAGCGGTGCCTATCTCCACGGCGGGGCCCTGTTCAGCGGTGCTCTTCTGCACCGCGGGCCCTGTTCAGCGGTGCCTATCTCCACGGCGGGCCCTGTTCAGCGGTACTCTTCTGCACCGCGGGCCCTGTTCAGCGTTGCCTATCTCCACGGCGGGGCCCTGTTCAGCGGTACTCTTCTGCACCGCGGGCCCTGTTCAGCGGTGCCTATCTCCACGGCGGGTGCTCATCCAGCAGGTCAAGGGAGCCAGACCTGGCCTGGACTCCCTGTTCAGTCGCCCTGGGACCGTGACGTTTATGGACCCTTCGGGGACGGACTCCTGGCCTCCTTAGTGTCCTCCTTCCCAGCTGGGATGTGGCATGTGGGGTCCACCTTCTCCGCGCTCCTGCTGCCCTTCCGCTCCTTTGATGGGGCTCTCAGGCCCTTGCCTCCCCTAGATGGTGTGGGTGGTGAAGTGGCCGCACATTGCTCCTTGGGGGCAGCCCTGTCGGTCCTCGCACGGCGGTCATTGTTTTGGCGGGTCCTCTTGCCGGGGGGGGGCTGGACGTGTCCTTGCTGCTGATCGATGTGTCACTGCTGGCAAAGGGTGGGCTCCAGAACCCAGGCACAACAGTGACACCCGAAGCTGGGCTGGTGGTGGCTGCGGTGCTCTTGGGACTCTTTGAAGATGGATGGGGGAGGTCATCGGGGGGAAAGAGGTTAAGGTTAGCCAGGAAAAGTTTTTTAGGGCCAAGGTAAAGGGTAGGAGAAGTGGAGATGGAAGTGGAGGTAGAGGAGGTGGTTGTAGGAGAGTCAGGTGTGCTGTCATTGGGTGAAGGTGCTGGTGCTGTAGGCTGTCGTGAGGTGGATGGCTGTTGGGTGGGTGGCTGCCTGCGTTTGTGTGTCTTGGAAGAGGGGGTGACAGACACAGTGGGAGAGGACACAGGGGATGTGTACATGGCAGTGGGGGTGGTGACTGCACGAGTGTGGACTGTACTGGAGGGTGAGGTGGTGATGGAAGCACTGGCTGATGTTGGGGTGCATGCAGGTGTGAGTGTAGACGTCACAGGGAGGGAGGAGGGAGACGAGGAGGAGGGGGACACAGGGGTGGCAGTGGCTGTTGGCATGTCTGCATCTGGGTGTTGCTCGGGTGAGTGTTTGCGGGATCTGTGGTGCTTGTGTTTGGATGAGCTGCTCTTGGGTGTTGAGGTGTGTGCAGGCTGGTCTGATGGTGTGGATGGGATAGGCTGAGGAACAGGAGACAGAGACAGGCTGGAGGCAGTCAGAAGAGGGAGGCTGGAAACAGGGACAATGGCTGCCGTCAGTGCTGAGGCCAGAGCAGTGAACGCTCGTTGATGGGCAGCCTGACCCGAATGAATGCCCTCCAGGTACGCATTGCTCTGTTGCACCTCCCTTTGCACACCCTGGATGGCATTCAGAAGGGTCGTCTGCCCAACAATGAGCGTCCTTACCAGGTCAATGAGCTCCGCACTGAGGGCAGAAGGGGCAACAGGGGCAGGGGCTGAGGTGCCTGGGGCGAAGGAGACGCGCGCCTCCCTGGGCGAACCGGCACGGACCGAAGACTGAGGGGCTGCTGGGAGGGCAGGGCTGGTGCGCTGGGTGGCGGCTGTACCTGTAGAGGCGGGGGGCACGGATGTTGCCGCCACCCCTAGGGAGCTCCCATCCGAGGACGTGTCGCTTTCGCTGCTCTCACCAGCGGTCCCCGTCGTGGTGCTCCCCTCGCCCTCCGGATCACTGGTGCCCTCGGTGTCCGTTCCTGGGCCCACCGGGGCCTTGTGTCCTGCAGCTCCCTCGTGCTCCGATGCCAAATCTCCTCCGCCTGATGATGCTAATGCACACATGCACAAGAAGATGGAGAGAAAGGGTGGGGGGAGGAAAAAGAAGACCAGGTTGAGTGCATGCAATGTCAACACCGTTGGCGGAGAGGACAGACACAGGTGCCTAATGCACTAAGCCGCGCATTCGAGGTACACTACTCAGTACTACTGACTAAGACAACAGGCCAAGAGACGTCAAACGCGCACATGGGAGATGCTGGACCTTCAATGGCTGTACTTGTCACCCTACCGAGGTGGGGGCCGGGGGCACAGGGCCATGCCTAAGGGAGAGGACTACACTACAGAAAGCGCCCTGGCCTAATGTCACCCACAGCCCTCCTCCCCCACCCAGACGCCTCCACTGCGCAGAAAGATAGGAGAATGTGCTGATACTCACCCCCTTGTGTCTGCTGTGATGTCTTAAAGCGCCCATCCAATTCAGGGTAGGCCACCGCCAGGATCCGGGACATCAGGGGGGTCATGGTGCGACTGGCACCCCTCCTAGGTTGGGAGGCCATCCCCAGCAGTGTTTCTGCGGTCTTCCTTGTTCCACGGCGGATGTCCTCCCACCTCTTGCGGCAGTGGGTGCCCCGTCTGTTGTGGACCCCCAAGGTCCGGACTTCCTTGGCGATGGCACGCCAAATCTCGATCTTCTGATGGGCGCTGACCTATTAGACATGTACAGGGTGGAAAGGAGGAAATCATCAATGGCCTGCATGTTAGATGTAATTGCCCCCCCCACCCACTTTGCCATATGGCACATGCTCTCATCTGTCGGGCGTTGCACTCCTCATTCGCCCCCCACCCCACCAACTTACATCCACCCCAATCCACACAGGCATAGCCCATTCCATTAGCACCCGGTGTACTCACTTGTTGGTCTGGAGGACCGTAGAGTAGCGCATACTGGGGGAGGACCCCATCCACGAGCTTGTCCAATTCTTCAGACGTGAAGGCAGGGGCCCTTTCCCCAGTCGCAGCAGCCATTGTATCTTCCAGACCGAGGTCACAGCAGCACTTGCAGTATAGGTCCTCTCCTGTGGATGATCAGGTCTCGAGTGATTAAGCAGATAGAAAATGGCGGTCACGTCCGCGGCGGTGCGTACCGCGGCGGTGCGTACCGCGACCGCCGGCGCACTTCGTTATTGGCTCCTGAAACCCATAGGCTTCAATGTTAACCAATGCGGCTTTGCGCCGCGGTCTTCGACCGCCTACCGCCACGGGGTGCCCCGCCAGCGCAGTGACCTCACATCCCATTGTCCCACTTCACAGGTCAGGCAGCCGCCATTTCAAGGGCCCACATGGCTTAATTTTGACTGCGACACACAGGCCTAGGCCTTGCATTGCCACACATACACGCCTTTCAACCCATTGCCATTCTTTAACTGTGCAAGCTGTCTGTACGTACCTGTGGTTTGGCTGACTCTGTGCTCCATGTTGTCCTTCCTAGGCACCGTCCGCTGGGACTTGGGATGAGAAGGAGGAATCCTCGCGTGTACCGACCGCTGGTGGACCTGTCGACAATGGAAGAACGCCATATAATACTTCGATACCGACTTGACCGTGCCACTATCCATGAACTGTGTGCCCAGCTGGAGCCAGCCCTGATGTCCCCCATCCGCCAACCCACAGGGATTCCCACTCTGGTGCAGGTTTTGTCAGTCCTCCATTTTTTGGCCAGTGGGTCATTCCAGACCACAGTGGCCATGTCATCTGGAATGTCTCAGCCAATGTTTTCTAAGATTTTGAGCAGAGTGTTGTCTGCCCTGATGAAACTCATGCGGAGCTGCATCATTTTCCCCGAGGAGGGTGACTTGCCCACAGTGAAGGGTGATTTCTATGCCCTTGGACATATCCCCAACATCATTGGTGCCATTGATGGGACCCATGTGGCTTTGGTACCCCCAAAAGACGATGAGCAGGTGTACCGAAACAGAAAAAATTATCATTCGATGAATGTCCAGGTGGTCTGTTTGGCTGACCAGTACATCTCCCATGTAAATGCCAAGTTCCCAGGGTCAGTGCATGACGCGTATGTGATGCGAAATAGCAGCATCCCCTATGTGATGGAGCAGCTACAGAGACAACGTGTGTGGCTAATAGGTGACTCTGGTTACCCCAACCTGCCGTGGCTACTGACCCCAGTAAGGAATCCCCGGACAAGGGCAGAGGAACGCTACAATGAGGCCCATGGGCGTACAAGGAGGGTGATTGAGCGAACCTTTGGCCTCCTGAAGGCCAGGTTTAGGTGCCTGCATATGACTGGTGGATCCCTAATGTACTCACCAAAGAAGGTGTGCCATATCATCGTGGCGTGCTGTATGCTTCACAACCTGGCTTTGCGACGCCAGGTGCCTTTCCTGCAGGAGGATGGTCCAGATGGTGGTGTTGTAGAAGCCGTGGAGCCTGTGGAGAGTGAAGAGGAGGAAGACTCTGAGGATGACACAGACAATAGGGACAGAGTGATACAACAGTATTTCCAGTAACACCCAGGTAAGAATCACCCACGCCATTTCACAATTGCTTCTAGCCTCCTGCATCTGTACTTTCTGTAGTTCCCCACAGATGTTTTTTATAAATTTATGCCTTTCCCTTCCCTTCTCAGTGCTGTCTGACTCAGTACCTGACTTCTGCTTGGTTCGCCCATGAAATACAGCGTATTGACATTGGTATGTTGTCATGACTAATTGACAGAACAGAAATTGAACAGTAATATGTTATCCATTTGTTAATAATACAGCATGACTCAAAACAGGTTTGTGTGCAAAATGTGATTTATTTACAGTGCTAGATATCGGTACATGTGATTCTAAGGGTGATGGGTGGGGGTGGAGGAATATCCATGGCAGAGTCCAGTTCTCAGTCTCACAGGTGCATTGTTCTTTTGCCTGTGGAAGGATGGATCATAGGCAGTTCATGGTTGGACAGGGTGGCAATGTGGGACAGTGGGAAGACTTGAGGGGGTATGTCCTGCTGGCGGGGGTCTTGACATCCTACTCTGTCTTTTTCTTTGGTCTCAGGCTCCTCTTACGGGGTGGTTGTTCTTCAGCAGGAGGTGGGGTTCTGGGGGGCTGTCGAGGTGTTGGGACCTCCTGTCCACTAGCGCCGGCGGAGGTGGTAGGCTGTTCCTGGTCCGGCCTAGTGACAGGGGCCCTGTGTGGTGCACCATGGTCCCGCAACGCGTCCTCTATCCTGTGGAGGGCCAGGACGATGGTCCCCATTGCGGTCCCGATGATTCTCAGCTCCTCCCTGAACCCCATGTAGCGTTCTTCCTGCTGTGCCTGGATCTCAGTGAACCTGGCCAGTACCGTCGCCATCGTTTCTTGGGAGTGGTGGTATGCCCCCATGATGGTGGTGAGGGCCTCTTGGAGAGTGGGTTCCCTGGGCCTCTCCTCCCCGCCCTGTCGCACAGCAGCCCTCCGAGCTGCCCGGTTTCCCCCGGCCTCTGTCCCCTGGCCGGTGTGCCCGCTCCCACTGCCCCCAGGTCCCTGTTGTTGTTGGGGTGTCGGGTTAGCCTGGGTGCCCTGTAGTGGCAGACACACCGCTGATTGAGCTGTCCTAGAGACAGAGGCATGGGCCCGCTGGGTGGGAGCTGTGCTGGTGTCGGCAGAGGGGGTCGGGTCTGGTGTGGCCTGTGTCTGGGTGAGGGGAACCGACTGCCCAGAGGTCCCCGATGGTCCGGGCTGGTCATCAGGTTCACTGTCGACAGAGCTGCTATCCTCAGTGTGGGCCTGTTCCGGTGGTGGGATGGACACTTCTGGACCCTCCTGGCTGGTGTGTTGTCGTTCGGGTCCTGCATGGGGTAAGAGAGTTTGGTTATTGTTTCTGTGTGTGCAATAGCATGCGTGTTGTGGGTGCCCTTGTCCCCCAGTGCAGGCATTCCCTGGAGGGAGGTGTTGTGAGGGTATTTAGTGGGGGGGAGGGGTTAGTGCAGTGGTCATGCTTAGGTGATGGGTGCCCATGGTTTGTGTTGGCATGCAGGAGTTGGTGTTGGGATGGGTGGGTTGTGCTGCTGAGACATTGTCAGGAAGGATGTGTGCTGGGGGGTTGGGGGTGAGGGTGGGGGTGTGGGTTGGCATGCTGGTGGGGTGGGGGGGATATAGTAGTTGAGATGGGACTTACCAGAGTCCATTCCTCCGGCTACTCCTGCGAGGCCCTGAGGATGCAGGATGGTCAAGACCTCTTGCTCCCACGATGTAAATTCGGGAGGGGTGGGTGGGGGTCCGCCACCAGTCTTCTGGACCGCGATGTTGTGCCTGGAGACCATCGATCGGACCTTCCCCCGTAGGTCGTTCCATCTTTTGCGGATGTCCTCCCTATTCCTGGGATGCTGTCCCACCGCGTTGACCCTGTCCACGATCCGCTGCCATAGCTCCGCCTTCCTGGCTATACTGGTGTGCTGCACCTGCGAGCCGAAGAGCTGGGGTTCCACTCTTAGGATTTCCTCCACCATGACCCGGAGTTCTTGGTCCGAAAATCGTGGATGCCTTTGGGGTGCCATGGGGTGGTTTGGGTGAGGTGTGGGGTGGTGTATGTGATGAGGAGTGTGTTGGTGAGTGGTGCTTTGTGCTACTATGTGGTGTGTGTGATGGTGTAGTGTGCCTCAGTGTGTCTTGCTTTGGATTGTCTGCTGTGTCTCTCTCTCCTTCTCTCAGTAATTGGGGTCGCAGGGGTTTGTGGGTGATGTGGGTGTGTGTTTTATAGTTGGTTGATTGTGTGGGAGTGGTGTGTGTATGTGTATCAGGTGTGTGTTTTTCAAATTGTCCAATGTGGCTGTGTTTTGGTGATGTGTGTGTATTCTGACCGCGGCGGTGTGTAGCGCCAATGGAATACCGCGTTTGAATGACCGTCGTGTGGATTCGCGGGTCGTAATGGCATGGGCGTATTTCTGTTGGCGTGACGGTGGAGGTTTGGTCATCTCCAGTTTATCGCTGCCCGCCGATGTGGCGGGCTGCAGTGGAGGACGGATTTTCGGAGGTTTGGCCGTTGTGGGTCAGAATGACCGTGGCGGTTGACCGCGGCCGCGGCGGTGTTATGGCGGTCTTCTGACCGGCGGTAAGGGCATTTTACCGCCGAGGTCAGAATCACCCCCTTTATCTCTTCCCGCAGTTACTCAATAGTTATTTTTACTTCCAGTTCCTGTCTTGCTGCCATAGCCAGACATGGAAGCGAGATTCTATTTAAGTAGTCCCTAACCTATTCATCAGTGATCACTAATTCCTCCCTATATAGCTTCTGGAAGAAAGAAACAAATACCTGTTCTATCGCTAATTCATCAGTGGTACAGCCTACCCTACCTTCAACTTGGAGAGCTGTAATTCTATTCCTGATTTGGTCTACCTTAGTTTTCCACTCTAGTAACTTGCCACACTCTTCCTCGTACTTGTAAAGTGCCAATCTACTAGATTCCACCCTACTCCTCCTAGTGAGCCATTCAAAAACTTAGCACACTGAGAAGTAGTTCTGAAATTATTGACTCATGGTCTTGAATCCGCCACTTCTCTTCTCTGTGCTTGTATGCGGAGATACTAGCTAACCGTCCTCTAATAAATGCTTTATTAGTGTCCCATTCTACCTGCAAAGAAGCAGACCCGTAATTTGCGTGAAAAATTATTTAGAGTCTTGTTTTAACCCTTTGATAATTCTATCATTAGTGAGCAAAACCCTATTTAAGGTCCACCTAGGGGAACTACTCCATATTTCATAGCTAACATGCACTTTAACCACTGAATGGTCTGATAAGTGTCCTGGTTCATGGGCCACACATTTTACCCTCCTACAAAGACTGTTTTGAATCAAGACAAAGTAATTCCTCGAACTATGCCCGTATTTTCTGTTATGAAAAGTAAATCTAGGGCCCCCACTAGCTTGCCTTCGCCAAATGTCAACAAGACCCAAATCTTCCATAGCCTGCTTGACCCACTTCCTAGTTCTTGGGAAATTAACTGTGCATCTAGGGGTAGATTTATCCAGGTCTAGGTCTAACAGAATATTAAAGTCACCACCTAGGATCACTGGAAATTGAGAAAATAGTAATTGATTATAAAGGGACTGAAAAGGTACAGTGTTGTCCAAATTAGGGCCATAATAAACTGCAATCCTCAACCAAGTTCCACCAACTTTAATCTCTGTTTCTAACCATCGCCCCTTAGGATCCATACCTATTCAATCAATCAATCAATCAAGGATTTATAGAGTGCACTAATCACCCGTTAGGGTCTCAATGCGTTGGGGGGGGGGAGCTACTGGTCGTAGAGCCATGTCTTGAGGGGTTTCCTGAATGTCAAGAGTTCTTGGGTCTGGCGAAGATGGAGCGGTAGGGAGTTCCAGGTCTTGGCGGCTAGGTGAGAGAAGGATCTTCCTCCGGCGGTGGTGCGGCGGATGCGGGGGATGGAGGCGAGGGCGAGGCTGGCGGAGCGAAGATTGCGGGTGGGGGTGTGGAAGGTGAGTCTTTCGTTGAGGTAGGCTGGGCCTGTGTTGTGGAGGGCCTTGTGTGCGTGGATGAGGAGTTTGAAGGTGATCCTCTTTGACACTGGTAGCCAGTGAAGGTCTCTGAGGTGGGGGAAATGTGGTCACGGCGTGGGATGTCCAGAATGAGGTGGGCGGATGTGTTCGGGATTCTTTGCAGTTTTGTTAGGAGTTTGGTTGTTATTCCTGCATATAGGGCATTTCCGTAGTCCAATTGGCTGCTGACCACGGCGTGGGTGACAGTTTTCCTGGTTTCGAAGGGAATCCACTTGAAGATTTTGCGGAGCATGCGGAGAGTGTTGTAGCAGGAAGAGGAGATGGCATTGACCTGCTGAGTCATGCTGAGTGTAGAGTCCAAGATGAAGCCTAGGTTGCGTGCGTGGGTGGTGGGTGAGGGCGCTGTTCCTAGGGAGGTGGGTCACCATGATTCATTCCAAGTTGAGGGGTTGGTGCCAAAGATGACGATTTTTGTCTTGTCTGTGTTTAACTTGAGGTGGCTTGATTCCATCCAGCTGGCGATGGCGTGAAGTCCATTGTGGAGGTTGTTCTTTGCAGTTGTAGGGTCTTTCGTGAGGGAGAGGATAAGCTGAGTGTCGTCTGCCTAGGGAACTATGTTGATGTGGTGGGTTTGTGCGATGTTGGCGAGGGGGGCCATTGCAAACGTTGAAGAGCGTGGGGCTGAACGAAGATCCTTGGGGAATGCCACAGATGATTCTGGAAGCTTCTGACAGGAACAGTGGGAGGCGGACTCTCTGGGTTCTACCTGAGAAAAATGACGAGATCCAGTTGAGTGCCTTGTCGCAGATTCCAGCTTTGTGTAGTCGTGTGCTGACATATGTCGTATGATGACATACCGTGTTGAAATTTGCAGAGAGGTCCAGGAGGATGAGTGCTGCTGTTTCTCCTTCGTCGAGCATGGTCCTAATGTCATCTGTGGCAGCAATGAGTGCAGTCTCAGTGCTGTGGTTTCTGCGGAATCCGGATTGGGAGGTGTCGAGTACCTTGCTGTCTTCCAGGAACCGGGATAGTTGGCTGTTTACCTTGGCTGGGAAGGGGAGGAGGGAGATCTGCCGGTAGTTCTTGGGGTCATCTGGGTCTGCCTTTGGTTTCTTTAGCAGGGTGTTGATTTCTGCGTGCTTCCATCTTTCTGGGAAGGTGGCAGACTCGAAGGAGCTGTTGATGGCTTTGCAGAGGTGGGGGGCGATGATGACGTTTGCCTTATTGAAGATATGGTGTGGGCAGGGGTCCAATGGTGATCCAGACTGGATGAAGGCCATGGTGGTGGCGGTGCCCTCTCCGTTGACGGGGTTCCAGGTGTGGATGAGGTGGGTGTTGCTTGGAGCACTGGGTTCTTGGGTGTTTGTAGTCAGCTGGTGGGTCTGGTGTTTGAAGCTATTGTGGATTTATTCTATCTTTCGACGGAAGTGGGTTGCCAGTGAGTTGCAGAACTCCTGTGATGGCAGGGGATCGTTGGAGCAGGTCCTGGGGATGGAGGGCTCATTGACGATGCCGAAGAGCTCTTTACTTTTGTGAGCGTTGGCGTTGATGCGGTTTTTGAAGTGGGTCCTTTTTGTGCCCAAAATTGCCTTTATGAATTTTTTAGTTAAGATAGCTATACCTCTTATCACTTCCATCTGTTTTGTAACCATGCAATGGTCTAGCCATCTGAACTCTTTGAGTATTTCTTTCCATTCACCATGCAATTAATGAGTCTCTTGTAAAAAAATCACTTCCTCATCTATCCTCCTCAGTAACTCAAAAACATTCCACCCTCGTCCTCCTACTCTTAGACCATTAACATTCCATGACAAGACCCTTAGAAGGCTTACCCCAGTACTAAACATTAAGTAAAGGTGAAAATCTACACTGATAAGAAACTAGCCAGACAGTAACCTGCGCTGATATCTTAAATTCCCTGAGGACCATGTTTTTTCCCATATGCTCCCACACCCAGTCTTACACCACTTACTCTTGAATTTACTTGTGATTTCTCCTAAACCGTCCTCCATCCTCCCTGAGGAACCCTCCCTATTGTCATTGGAGTTAAGAACTCCATTTTCGGGCTGCCAGGAACCTTGGCACTACATTATACAAATTTCACTCTACTGCCTTCATCTGTTCTAAAAGGGAATTCTCTTCATCAGGTTTTCTTATGTTGTACATCTTACTGTTCCACATAGTTCTAAGCGCCGCTAGAAATCGCATCTGAACAGTTGCCCCCACTGCTCTAAGATCTTGTATATAATTCCCCAATTCCCATTGTCTATCCTGCGTTCCCCTGGAAATGTCCGACCTGATACAAAAAAAACAATCATCTTTGGTAAACTTGATTTTCAAAGCCTCTGTCAAGATTTTTTCCTTTTTGGAATAAGATCTGAAGTTAACCAAAATTTTCCTACTGTTTCTTCTGGCTGGATTCTTCTAGTAAGGGTCCCAATGTACTCGCTGAATATTGTCCTCCAGGCTCATACGTTGTAGGTCAGGAAAGTATTCTCTAACTAATTATATCACAAATGCCTTAATATCCTTCCCTTCAACCTCCTCAGGAACATTTAAGGGGTCATTACAACATTGGCGGTAAAAGGCGCTTACCGCCGTGCAGAAGACCGCCAATACACCGCCGCGGCCGTGGAATTCCGCCACAGCTATTATGACACACAGCTCGGAATCCGCCGAAATTCAGACACCCACACAACTCCGCCACACCAAAGGTCAGTGATAAACTGGCTGAAACAAAACCTCCACCTCCACGCCAACAGAAACACGCCCATGCTATTACGACCCACGAATCCATGCGGCGGTCTTTCAACCGCGGTATTCCATTGGCGGTAAACACCGCCGCGCTCAAAATACACACACAGCTCCAAAACACCTCCACATTGGACAATTCCAAATACACACACCTGATACACGTACACACACCACTCCCACACACCCAATACTATATAAAACACACACCCACATCACCCACAAACCCCTACGACCAAAAATTAGAGACGAAGGCCAGAGAGAGAGCACAGAATAGACAACCCCATCACACAGAGGTACACAACACCATCACCCACACAACATCCACGCAGCAAACACCACACACCGCTACACATCACCACACTCATCAACACATACACCACCCCACACATCACACACACCACCCCATGTCACGCCAAAGACACCCCTGCTTCTTCGAGGAGGAGCTCAGGGTCATGGTGGAGGAAATCATCCAGGTAGAGCCACAGCTATTTGGCTCACAGGTACAGCACACATCAATAGCCAGGAAGATGGAGCTATGGCGCAGAATAGTGGACAGGGTCAACGCCGTGGGACAGCACCCAAGAAATAGGGAGGACATCAGGAAGAGGTGGAACGACCTACGGGGGAAGGTGCGTTCAACGGTCTCCAGGCACAACATCGCGGTGCAGCGGACTGGCGGCGGACCCCCACAACTAACAACATGGGAGGAGCAAGTCTTGACCATCATGCATCCTGAGGGCCTCAGAGGAGTCGGTGGAGGATGGGACACTGGTAAGTCAAATCTTAACTATAATATCCCCCACCCTACCTGCATGCTCTCACACACCCCCACCCTCACACCCTCCCCTATCACTCCAAATCCTCACTAATGTACTAATAACACAAACCACACATCCCAACACCAAGCCCTGCATGGCACCACTAAACATGGTCACCCCTCACTAAAGCATGCTCACTGCACATACCCAGAACAACCCCCTAACCATCATCACACAAACCCACACACAGGAATGCTTGCACTGGGGTACACAAACACCCACCCATTGCACACCATTACACACACACATGCAATAATCATGCTCTTATGCCCCTGCAGGAACCCGAAGGACCGTCACCACACCAGAGGGTCCAGACCACACCACACCACCCCCAGAAGAGGCCCACAGTGACGATAGCAGCTCTGCCCTACTGGATCCTGATGACCGGACCATCGTGGGCCTCGGGACAGTCGGTTCCCCTTGCACAGGCACAGCCCAACACTGACCTTCCACCCTCTGGTAACACCAGCACAGCACCCACCCAGCGGGCCCAAACCTCCCTACCCAGGACAGGTCAATCAGCGGTGTGTCCACCACTACAGGGAACCCAGGGTAACCCACCACCCCAACAACAACAGGGACCTGGGGGCAGTGGTAGTGGGAACACGGTCCAGGGGACGGAGGCACAGGAACACAGGGGAACTGGGAGGGCTGCTGTGCGACAGGGGGCGGACAGGCCAAGGGAACCCACTCTCCACGAGGCCCTATCCTCCATCATGGGAGCATACCACCACTCCCAGGAGACGATGGCGACTGTCCTGGACAAGTTGCAGGAGACCCTGTGCCTGCAGGAGGAACAGTATTTGGGGTTCAGGGAGGAGCTCAGGACCATCAGCTCCGCCTTGGGCACCATCGTAGGGGTGCTGAAGGACATACAGCAGACCATGAGGGACACTGTGGCACTCCAAGGGGCCCCTGACACTAGCCAGGACGATGAACTGCCCACCACCTCCGCCGGCGCTAGTGGACAGGACGCCCCGCCACAGGACCACCACACCAGCACCCCACCCCCTGCAGACGGACAACCACCACACAAGCGGTCCCTGAGATCCAGGAACATGACAGAGCTAGATGGCAAGACCCCCGCCAGGAAATGAGACCACCCTGTTTGTCCTCCCACTGTACCACCTTGTTACCCTGTCCATACTTAAACTGCCCCAGCTCCACTTCCTATGCCCAGATGGGCAGTGCACCTGTGAGACTAATAGACTGGACTCTGCCATGGACATTCCTCCGCCATCACCCATCCTCTTTTTACAAACCCCTCACATTTCTGAGCACTTCAATAAACACCCTTGAAACACAAAACAATCTTGAGTCAGTCTATGATTTACTAAATATGTATTATCAATGACAGTGTCATAATGCGTTTCCCATTGTAAGGCTAACATACCTATGTCACACATCACAAGTCCTTGAAGGATGCAAGCAGATGACACGTTGGTAACCACACCTGTGAAACCATAATGGAAAGGTACAACTCAGTTACCAAATAGTGTTTGAAATCGACAAACAGGATAGAGGTAGACGTGTGAAAGTTAATGTAATGTTAATCATGAAAATGTTCTCACCTGTGTCTCACTGGAAATACTGCTGTATGACTGACTCCCTGTTGTCGTTGTCTTCATCCTCAGATTCCTCCTCATCACTGTCCACAGGCTCCACAGACTTCACAGCTGCTACAACACCGTCATCTGGATCATCCTCCTGCAGAAAAGGCACCTGGCGTTGCAAAGCCAAATTATGGAGCATGGAGCAGGCGATGATGATCTTGCACACCTTCTTCGGTGAGTAGAATAGGGATCCACCTGTCATATGGAGGCACCTGAACCTGGCCTTCAGGAGGCCAAAGGTGCGTTCGATCACCCTCCTAGTCCGCCCAATGGCCTCATTGTACCGTTCCTCTGCCCTGGTCCTGGGATTCCTCACTGGGGTCAATAGCCAGGAAAGGTTGGGGTAACCAGAGTCCCCCAACAGCCATACACGGTGCCTCTGGAGTTTACACATCATATCAGGGATGCTGCTATTCCGCAGCATGTAGGCATCATGCACTGAGCCAGGGAACATAGCATTTACCTGCGAGATGTACTGGTCTGCCAAACATACCATCTGGACATTCAATGAATGATAACTCTTCCTGTTCCTGTACACCTGTTCACTCCTGTGGGGGGGGGACCAGAGCTACATGGGTCCCATCAATGGCACCTATGACGTTGGGGATATGTCCAAGGGCATAGAAGTCACCTTTTACTGTAGGCAAATCTGCCACCTCAGGGAAAATGATGTATCTCCTTACGTATTTCAGCAGGGCAGACAGCACTCTGGACAAGACATTGGAAAACATAGGCTGGGACATCCCTGATGCCATGGCCACTGTTGTCTGGAAAGACCCACTGGCAAGGAAATGGAGCACTGACAGCACCTGCACGTCAGGGGGGATTCCAGTCGGATGGCGGGTTGGTGACATCAGGTCTGGCTCCAACTGGGTAATTAGTTCCTGGATTGTGACACGGTCAAACCGGTAGGTGACGATGACAAATCTCTCTTCCATTGTCAACAGGTCCACCAGCGGTCGGTACACTGGAGGATTCTGCTATCTTCTCAACTGTCCCAGCTGATGGTGCCTACGAAGGACAAAAGCGATGAATCAGTCATTATTCCTCCAGGTATGTACCCACAGTTACACACAAGACTACACCACTCACAAAACCCTTCCTGTATGTGTGCTGAGTGTAGGTCTAGCTATGTGTAACGCAGAGGTAAATTAAGCCATGTGGGCCCCTGAAATGGCGGCTGCCTGACCTCTAAACTGGGACAATGGGATTGTGGGGTAACTGCGCTGGCGTTGCACACCGTCGCGGTAGGCGGTCGTAGACCACAGCGCAATGCTGCATTGGTTAACATTGAACCCTATGGGTCCCAGGAACCAATGAACAGGTGCGCCGGCGGTGATGATGCGCACCGCCGTGGACGTTACCGCCGCGGACATCACCGCCATTTTCTATCCGTTCAATCAGTAGATACCTGACCTTCGACAGGAGAGGACCTACACTGCAAGTGCTGCTGTGACCTTGGTCTGGAAGCAACGATGGCTGCTGCGTCTGGGGAAAGGGCCCCTGCCTTCACTGCACATGAGTTGGAGAAACTGGTAGACGGGGTCCTCCCCCAGTACACGCTACTCTACGGTCCTCCAGACCAACAGGTTAGTACACAGGGAGCACGTTGTATGGGCTAGGCCTGGGTGGAGAGGGCTGGTTGGAAGAGGGAAGGGGCAGAGTTCATAGAACATCAATGCATGGGAATGAATGGGCCACATGGCCAGAGTAGGGAGGGGGCCACTCACAACGACGGTGCAGTTGGTAATGACTGTTCCTCTTTCCTTGTGCATGTCATGTAGGTCAGCGCCCACCAGAAGAGGGACATTTAGCGTGCCATCGCCAAGAAGGTCCGGACCCTGGGGGCCCACCAGAGACGGGGCACCCACTGCCGTAAGAGATGGGAGAACATTCGCCGCTGCAGCAAGAAGACGGCGGACGCTCAGCTGGGGATGGCCTCCCAATGTGGGAGGGGTGCCTGTCGTACCATGACCCCCCTGATGTTCCGGATCCTGGCGGTGGCCTACCCGGAGTTGGATAGGCGCTTGAGGGCATCACAGCAGACACAAGGGGGTGAATACACTCTCATTCTGCGGACTTTGCGTGCAGTGGAGGTGTCTGGGTGGGGGAGGTGGGCTGTGGGTGTCCCTAGGCCAGGGTGAGTTCGGTAGGCAAGGCCCCTCCGTAATGTAGGCCATGTGGCACTCTATCCCACCTCAGCAGAGTGCCAAGTCGATGTATAGTTGCCCCTGTGGCATCCATGTGCGCAGATGTCCACCATTGCCATATCCCAGAAATTGCATGTGCAGAGGGCAGGAGCACGGAGTAATGCAGGGGGCTGCTGTGTCTGTCTTGTCCGCCAACGGTAGCGGTATGCCATGCACTAAAACTCTCTTTCTTCTGTCTCCCCCCCTATTTGTGCTCTCCCTGTCCTTTTGTACATCAACATCATCAGGCGAAGGTACAGTGGCACCGGAGCACGAGTGAGCTGCATCCCATGGAGGGCCACACCACGGACTCTGAACATACCAGTGGGACGGAGGGCGGGGGGAGCTTCACGTCAGCCACCGGATCACCAAGCATCGACACAGACTTGTTCGGCGATGGGGGCTCCCTTGTGGTGGCGGCACCATCTGTGCTCCCCACTTCTACAGGTACAGCCGCCACCTCCCCTACCAGCACCGCCCTCCCAGCAGCCCCTCAGCATTCACCCCGTGCCCGCTCAACCAGGAGGGTGGGCATCACCTTCGCCCCAGGCACCTCAGGCCCTGCCCCAGTCACCCCTGCTGCCCTCAGTGAGGAGGCCATTGACCTCCTCAGGTCACTCACTGTTGGGCAGTCTACCATTGTGAATGCCATCCAGGGTGTAGAACGAGAGTTGCAACACGGTAATGCATTCCTGGAGGGCATTCATTCTCGTCAGGCTGTCCTTCAGCGAACCCTGCAATCTCTGGCCTCAGCACTGATCGCAGCCATTGTCCATGTGTCTAGCCTCCCCCCTCCAACCTCCTCCACCCAGACCCAATCTCCTGTACCTCAGCCCATCCCAAGCACACCTACAGACCAGCATGCACACAAGTCAGCACACACAGGTAGCTCAAGCAAACATAGGCACCACACAACCCACAGGCACTCACGCAAGCCTCACCCACGTACAGACACAGCAACATCCACTGCCTCCACTGTGTCCCCCTCCTCCTCTTCTCCGCCTCCCTCCCAGTCTCATCTACACACACACCTGCATGCACCACATCTACAGGCACCAGGAATCGCACAAGGAGACCCAGCACCACAAGCCGCTCACCTGCACTCACCACCTCCACTGCCATTTACACATCCCCTGTGTCCTCTCCTAGTGTGTCTGTGACGCCCCCTCCCAAAGTACACAAACGCCGGCAATCACTCACCCAACATCCATCCACCTCACAACAGCCTCCAGTACCTGCACCTGCACCCAAAACACCTAAAGTTACACCTCCGACAACCACTTCCTCTTCCTCCACTCCCAGACCCCATCCAACTTCCCATCCCAGTGTTCGTCAGAAACTGTCCCTCTGTAAAGTTGACCTTTTTGCCCTCACTCCCGTCCCCTCCAATTCATCAGTCCCGTCGTAGCGCCTCAGCCAAAAAGCCTCCAATACCAGTGGTGCCTGTTCAAGGTTTATGGAGTGCACCGGCCACCAGGGCAGGCAGTGTGACCCGGAGCCAAGGCACTGGCAGCCCATCCCCTGTAAAGGCTCTAAAATTGGAGATTGGACGACGGGACCGTGTGAAGACTCCTGGTGGGATAACAACTCACATGGGTTCCAAGGGGATTGGAGAGTCAGCTGTGACTTCACCAAAGGTGGGGAAGGGCCAGAGGAAGTCTGCCCAGCCTGTTGTGAGTGTCACGGCGGAGAAGTGCGCCATCATTTCCGGCGGTCGAGACACAACCGCCAGCACCGTCGTCACTGGTCCAGAGACCCCCGCCAGAGTCATTGCCCAGGAGGGCCCAAGTCTCGTCACTGGTTAGGAGACCACCGCCAGAGTCACAGCCCAGGAGGGCCCAAGTATCGTCACTGTTCCAGAGACCACCGCCACCGCCGGAGTCAGCGCCCAGGAGGGCACAAGTATTGTCACTGGTCAGGAGACCACCGCCGGAGTCAGTGCCCAAGAGGGCACAAGTATCGTCACTGGTCAGGAGACCACCGCCAGAGTCACAGCCCAGGAGGGCCCAAGTATCGTCACTGGTCCAGAGACCACCGCCACCACCGGAGTCAGTGCCCAGGATGGCCCAAGTATCGTCACTGGTCAGGAGACCACCGCCACCGCCGGAGTCAGTGCCCAGGAGGGCACAAGTATCGACACTGGCCAGGAGACCACCGCCACCGCCGGAGTCAGTGCCCAGGAGGGCACAAGTATCGTCACTGGTCAGGAGACCACCGCCACCGCCGGAGTCAGTGCCCAGGAGGGCCCCGGCTGCCACATCCCAGGAGGGCTATGATGGAACGTCATGCCACACACCAATGCCCAGTGTAGGGAACGTCATGCCACACACCAATGCCCAGTGTAGGGAACGTGATGCCACACACCAATGTCCGTATCAGAACCGCCAGGTCAAAGCACCGCTGAACAGGGCAAGCACCGCCATGGTGAAGACCTCTGAACAGGGCAAAGACCGCCATGGCAAAGCACCGCTGAACAGGGCAAAGACCGCCATGGCAAGGCACCGCTGAACAGTCCAGAACCGCCATGTCAAAGCACCGCTGAACAGGGCAAGCACCGCCATGGTGAAGACCTCTGAACAGGGCAAAGACCGCCATGGCAAAGCACCGCTGAACAGGGCAAAGACCGCCATGGCAAGGCACCACTGAACAGTCCAGAACCGCAATGTCAAAGCACCACTGAACAGGGCAAGCACCGCCATGGTGAAGACCGCTGAACAGGGCAAAGACCGCCATGGCAAAACACCGCTGAACAGGGCAAGCACCGGGTACGAATGAATAGACCGCCACATCAGGCATCCTTATCCCATGTGCAGCTGGGACAGTGACAGGACAGGAACTTTCACGGGGAGACTCATCCAGTCTGCGCACCACTCCCCCTCCAGAACCAGTGGAGACCTGCATCTACTTGAGAGACTTCGGCTTTGCACTCCCCAGGATGGCACGGTGGGCACCCCACCCACTGTAGAGACTTGAAAGACTGTGGCTTTGCATTCCTCAGGATGTCACAGTGGGCAACCCACCCACTGTAGAGACTTGAGAGACTGTGGCTTTCCACTCCCCAGGATACATCAATGGGCATGGAGCCCCGTCGTGGATCTGGCTTTGCAGTGATCCGGCTGAGGTGCCCCCCCTTTCCTTCCCCCTGAGGTGCCTGTAGTATTTCTATCTGATGCCCCGGCAGTGTTATCTCCGATTGTGGTCAGGTATCCTTTGTGGGCCTCGCCCATGCATTTTTGGACTGTTGGTGCACGGACATTGTTATGCACATATCTGCACTACTTCTCGTAATGTATATAATTATGACTGATTTTCATATATATCTGTATATTTTTGTATGACATGTATTTTGCCACATTACAATGTTTGACCGAATTTCGCTTTGTCTTTTCATTCTTCCGGGGGGATTGTGGGTTGTTACTGTGATTTTTGTGAATACATTGGTATGTATATTGTATTATGCGAGGTTGGGGGTGGGGGTGTTTGGTGGGTGTCCCCCTAACTTTTGCTTCCCCTCTCCCCCATGTCATAGGTGCAGTACTCACCGTTGTCTTCGGCACCTACGTAGATGTTGGTCGTAGAGGAGCAGAAACACAAGGGTAGGGAGTATTTGGAGTTCCGGGTCCATGGACTCCTCCTTCCTCGTGGGATGTGTTCAGGTGAGCGTTTTCCCATTGCAAAAGCTGTTTCCACCGTGTTTTTATCCACGGTGAATCCGCCCCGGAAAAGGTGGCGGATTGGGGGGTTGTGATACTATGGGCGGTACATTGTCTTCCGCCTGTCTGTTGGCGGTGACCGCCGCCCTGCTTGTCTGTACCGCCGTGGTGGGCGGTGTGTAAAAGTGGCTGTCTTTGTTGGCGGGTTCCGCCAGGGTCATAATTCAATTTTTTTGTCCGCCAGCCTGTTTGCGGTATTACCGCAGCTTTAACACCGTCAGCCAGGGTTGTAATGACCCCCTTAGTATTCTAATATTGCTCTTTGTTATGTTATTTTCTAAACTCTCCAGCCTTTCTTGTAAGCATTTCTCTCCTGACTTTGGTTGCTGAATATCTTGTTTGTTGGAGAGTACCAATTTATCAAATTTTCCGACCGTATTTTCTAGAAGCATCATATTTTCTGTTAGTTTCCATAACGTCGGATGATACTCTAATTCTTGCTTGATTCTGCTTGGAAATCAAAAACTTTCCTGATCTCTTCAGTGAGTGAGGTAAGTAACTCGGACATGTTTCGAACATGCCTATAGATTGCGTGCTAATGGGCAAAGCTATGGGACTTGAGCACAAGCCAGACATAGGGGTCTGAACAGCACTCTCCTGCGTCTCCGAAGAAGAGGGAGTGCTTGTATGATGAGTTTTTGGTAAATCAGGTCCTTCTTCCGCACTTCCCCACGCATGATTTCCAAAGGTCCCCTCCTTGGCCCCTAGAGAACAATCGTCATCTTGCATGACTCCCAAACCTCTTTTGAAAAGCAAAAATAAAGGAGGTGTTATGGGAGGAGTCCTTGCAGAAAAATCCTCTGCCACGTGTTCCTTACTGCCTCTATGGATTAACTGCTTCATGTTAGGACCTGCACCCTTCTGACTAGTCAGGGTTTTACAGTGCTTCTGTGTCTCCTTATATGCCCCCTCTCGATTATTATAGCCTTGTTGCAACCACCCTCCTTACCTTTACACCACTTCTGAGGGCAACGCGCTATGTTCTTGAGGGCTAACTCGGGTGCTTTTCTTCCTCGCACCCGGCTTGGCGTCATTCCTCTGGAGCACAGACGACTCTCTGCTCCAACTCCGTCTCCTGCTGAAGATCCTGGATTCCTAAAAGTAACCTGGGAAGGAAGCCGACAGCGCTACCTCCTTTCCCCCGGAAGTGAAACACAGCCGAGAAGCGTCGGCCCCGGGTCACGCTCGGGGCTGCTTCCGGCCACAAACCGGAGCCACGAAAGCCCGTCTCGCACCCCAAGGGACCTGAGGTTGACCCCCCCTGCAGCCCCCATACGCACAATCCAGGTAAGCTAAAATTAGGCGTCCGCAAGCGGTGTGCAGAGGCAGACTGCACATCCCTGCAGAGACGTCCCTGGCAGCCCGCAGCCATCCCGCTCACTCAGCCACCATGTTCCTCCACCAGCTCACTCAACATTCGTGTATTGGTCATTGTTGAGAATGTTTCATATTGTATCTTACATCTCAAGACTACTGTTGCTGTGGAAGCTAATGGAAGATTTCTGACTATCTTAGAAATTAGTTGGTGTTTAAAACATTTAATACCGTCACACTTCTCATTTGTCCAATATGTGCTATCACTAGGAATTCTATGCTGGATCAGCAGTTGTTGCTCATTCTTTATGCATAAAATCTGTATAGAAACCCATGGCTTTGGGGAAAGCGTGAATTGATTTTCCCTTTCCCCATGAAACTTTGTCTTATTATTGAGAGACATGGTCTCAGTTTTTCTTAAGAAGCTGACACTTAGGACTTAGACCCTCATTATGACATTGGCAGTTAATCCCACTTACCGGCACGCTGACTGCCGTCAACTCAACGCCACCGCAGCAGATATCCGTCCACAATATTATGACACATACACACAAATCCGCCACTACTCAGCCACATACACATTTCCGCCAGTCCAAAGGTCAGTGATAAAGTGGCGGTATCAAAACCCACACCATTACACCAACAGAACAACGCTCACCTCATTATGACCCACAAATCACCATTGCGGACATTCAATGGTGGTAAACCATTGGCGGTACATACCCCCGTGCTCAAAATACACACACTCAAAAAAAACACCACCACATTGGACAATTTTAACAACACACACCTGACACCCATACATACACCACACCCACACACCCACACTACTATAAAACGCACACCCACATTAGCCACTACCGTTTATGACTACAAACCATTGGCACGAGACAGACACCACGACCACAGACAAAACCAGAGCCACACACTACCTATACCTATACACCACCCATGCACCCCACATCACATACCCTGACACATCACTCTACATACCCTCACCTACACATCTCACACAACACCCATGGCAACACAAAGACACCCCCGTTTCTCAGAGGAGGAGATAAGGGTCATGGTGGAGTAAATCATCAGGGTAGAGCCACAGCTATTTGGAGCACAGGTGCAGCACATATCTATAGCTAGGAAGATGGAGCTACGGCAGAGAATCGTCAACAGGGTCAACGCTGTGGGACAGCAGCCAAGAACCAGGGATGACATCAGGGAGAGGTGGAACGACCTACGGGGGAAGGTGCGTTCTATTGCAGCAAGACACCAACTCGCTGTACAGAGGACTGGCAGTGGACCCCCACCTCCTCCCCCACAACTAACAACATGGGAGGAGCAAGGCTTGGCAATCATGCATCCTGAGGGCCTTGCAGGAGTAGGAGGAGGACTGGACTCTGGTAAGTCAACTCTATACTACTACTACCCCCCTACCTGCATGCCATCACATAAGCCCACCCTCACCCTCACTCACCCCACTTTCCACACACCCCCACCATCACATCTCACTTATCCCAATGCCAAGCCCTGCATGCCATACCAATGCGTGGACACCACTCACAGACCTGCATGAACACCTATCACTAAAGCATGCACACTAGAGAAAATCAGCTATCCCAGTGTAGGAAAGTACCATCTTGCTGGGCATGTTACCCCCATTTTTACTTATGTGTCAGTTTGTTTTTGCCTGTGTCACTGGGATCCTTCTAGCCAGGACCCCAGTGTTCATAGTTTGTGGCCTAAATGTGTTCCCTGCGTGGTGCCTAACTGTATCACTGAGGCTCTGCTAACCAGAACCTTAGTGTGTATGCTCTCTCTGCTTTTAAAATTGTCACTGCAGGCTAGTGACCATATTCACCAATTCTGATTGGCACACTGGAACAACCTTATAATTCCCTAGTATATGGATCCCTATGGGCTGCAGCATTTCTTTTGCCACCCATAGGGAGTTTAGACAATTCTTACACAGGACTGCCACTGCAGCCTGAGTGAAATAACGTCCAGGTTATTTCACAGCCATTTTACTCTGCACTTAAGTAACTTATAAGTCACCTATATGTTTAACCGTCACTTAGTGATGGTTAGGTGCAAAGTTACTAAGTGTGAGGGCACCCTGGCACTAGCCAAGGTGCCCCCACATAGTTCAGGGCAATTTCCCCAGACTTTGTGAGTGCGGGAATACCATTACACATGTGCACTACATATAGGTCAATACCTATATGTAGCTTCACAATGGTAACTCCTAACATGGCCTTGTAACATGTCTAAGATCATGGAATTTTCCCCCCAAGCCAAATATGGTATTGGGGTGCCAATCCCATGCATCCCCGGGGCTCCAGCATGGAGCCCGAGTACTGCCAAACTAGCTCTCTGGGGTTTTCTCTAACCCTCAGACAGGTTTCTGACCTCCTGGGGTCAGGGCATCCCAGTCCGAGGAAGGCAGAACAAAGGATTTCCTCTGAGAGAGGGTGTTACACCCTCACCCTTTGGAAATAGGTGTTAAGGGCTGGGGAGGAGTAGCCTCCCCCAGCCTCTGGAAATGCTTTGAAGGGCACAGATGGTGCCCTCCTTGCATAAGGGAGTCTACACCGGTTCAGAGAGCCCCCAGCCCCTGCTCTGGCACGAAACTGGACAAGGGAAAGGGGAGTGACCATCACCAGTCCATCACCACCCCAGGGCTGGTGCCCAGAGTTCCTCCAGTGTGTCCCAGACCTCTGCCATCCTGAATGCAGGGGTGTGAGGGCACAATGGAGACCTCTGAGTGGCCAGTGCCAGCAGGTGACGTCAGAGACCCCTCCTGATAGGCTCTTACCTGGTTACATAGCCAACCCTCCTCTGGGGGCTATTTAGGGTCTCTCCTGTGGCTTTCTCTTCAGATAATGAATGCAAGAGCTCACCAGAGTTCCTCTGCATCTCTCTCTTCAACTTCTGCCAACAATCGACCGCTGACTGCTCCAGGATGCCTGCAAAACCGCAATAAAGTAGCAAGATGACTACGAGCAACATTGTAGTGCCTAATCCTGTCGGCTGTCTCAACTGTTTCCTGGTGGGGCATACTCTGAGGGTTGTCTGCCTTCACCCTGTACTGGAAGCCAAGAAGAAATATCCCGTGGGTCGACGGAATCTTCCCCCTGCTAACGCAGGCACCAAACTTCTGCATCACCGGTCGTCTGGGTCTCCTCTCATCTTGACGACCCTAGAACACAGGAGCTGGATCCAAGTGGTCCCAAGAGTCCAGAGGTCCTTCTGTGAAAATGTCCCCAGCCAGACAGTAATCCTGTGTACTGCATGAACTGCACCTGTTAGGGCTTCTGTGCACTTTTGCAAGGAATCCTTCATGCACAGCATAGCCCAGGTCCCCAGCACTCCGTCCTGCATTGCTCAACTCGCTGTGTTGACCACTCACTTCGTGGGACCCTCCTTTGTTGTGTTGAGATGACAGCCAAGCTCAGATTTCTTGAACACGTATTCAAGTGCTTCTGCGGGTGCTGCCTGCTTCTGCATGGGCTCTCTTTGCTGCTGAGTGCCTCCTCTGTCTCCTCCTCCAAGGGGCAACCTCCTGATCCTTCCTGGGCCCGGACAGCACCCATTTTCTTCAACTATGACTCTTGCAGCTAGCAAGGCTTGTTTGTGGTCTTTCTGTGTGGAAACAACTCTGCATCCTCCAGCACGCCGTGGGACATCTTCTGTGCAAAGAAAAAATTCCTGGCATCTTCCATTGTTGCAGAATCTTTGGCTTCTTCCACCCGGAGGCAGCCCTTTTGCACCTTTATCTGGGGTTTAGTGGGCTCCTGCACCCCCGGACACTTGCTTGACTCTTGGACTTGGTCACCTTCCTTTACTGGTCCAGAGGTCCAAGAATCCATCTTCAGTGCTTTGCAGTCAGTTGTTGCCTTTACAGTTACTCCTATCACCACTTTAGTGTGTTTCTGGGGAAGTAGGGTAAATTTACTCCTACTTTTCAGGGTCTTGGGGTGGAGTATCTTGGACACCCTACGTGGTTTCTTACACTCCCAGTGACCCTCTACACACTACACTAGGCCTGGGGTCCCTAAGAGGTTCGCATACCATTTTCTTAGCATATGGTTTGTGTTGCCCCTAGGCCTATTGCATCCTAATGTATTCTACAGTGTTTGCATTACTTTTCTAACTGTTTACTTACCTGATTTTGGTTTGTGTGTATATTTTGTGTATTTTACTTTTCTCCTAAGGGAGTATATCCTCTGAGATATTTTTGGCACATTGTCACTAAAATAAAGTACCTTTATTTTTAGTAACACTGAGTATTGTGATTCTTATGATATTGTGCTATATGATAGAAGTGGTATAGTATAAGCTTTGCATGTCTCCTAGTTCAGCCTAAGCTGCTCTGCTATAGCTACCTCTATCAGGCTAAGCTGCTAGAACACTACTAATCTATTAATAAGGGATAACTGGACTAGGCACGAGGTGTAAGTAACATCAGGTACCCACCATAAGCCAGGCCAGGCTCCTACAGCACCCCAACCACAGAAAGTGGAATTAAGGGGGCCTTAGGTGTTTCATCAGTCTTGCCACTGGCTTGGCAGGTCACACAGGAGCGACAAAACTAGCCATAATAGAGGTTTGTGGTCTGTCTGAACAATAAAGTGAGTACCAAACAGGTATGGTCTCAACTTTTTCAGTGCCCAGACCGCAGTAAAGGCCTCCCTATCTATGGCAGACCAACGCTTTTCTCTAGCGGTCAACCTCCTGCTGATAAAAACAACAGGTTGATCCTGGCCCTCAGTGTTAAGTTGTGATAGCACTGCCCCAACCCCAAATTCAGAAGCATCAGTCTGACTATGAACTTCTTGGAGTAGCAAGGGCTTTTTAGGACAGGTGAAGAGCACATGGCCTGTTTGAGCTCATCAAAAGCTTTTTGACAGCTAGCTGTCCACAATACCTTCTTAGGCATCTTATTACTAGTGAGGTCATTAAGAGGAGCTGCAATGGAGCCATAATTCTTGATGAACCTCCTATAGTACCCTGTGAGGCCTAGAAAGGCTCTCACCTGGGTTTGAGTTGTATGGGGAGCCCATTCCATAATGGTCTGGATCTTCCCCTGCAGTGGTGCAATCTGTTCCCCACCTATCAGGTGGCCCAGAGAAACCACTTTCCCCTGCCCTATCTGGCACGTTGAAGCCTTGATAGTGAGGCCTGCCTTTTGCAGGGCCTCCAAAACATTCCATGGGTGGACCAGGTGCTCATCCCAGGTGGAGCTAAAGACAGCTATATCATTGAGATATGCTGTACTAAACGCTTCCAAACCTTGTAGGACTGTGTTCACCAACCTCTGAAAAGTGGCAGGTGCATTCTTCAAACCAAAGGGCATCACAGTAAACTGATAGTGCCCTTCAAATGGTGGAAAATGCAGTTTTGGGTTTAGCATCTTCTGATAATTTAATCTGCCAATATCCTGCAGTTAAATCAAAAGTGCTTAGATATTTGGCAGAAGCAAGTGTATCTATGAGCTCATCTGCCCTGGGCAAAGGGTGAGCATCAGTCTTGGTTACTTGATTGAGACCTCTGTAGTCAACACAAAACCTCATTTCTCTTTTACCATCTTTACTGTGAGGTTTTGGCACAAGCACCACTGGGCTAGCCCATGGGCTTTCTGAATGCTCAATCACTCATAAGTCTAGCATTTTCTGTACCTCCTGTTTAATGCAATTCCTGACACGGTTAGTCTGCCTATAAATCTTATTTTTAACAGGTAAACTGTCTCCAGTATTGATTGTGTGCTCACTCGAAGTAGTTGTACCTGGTATCAGTGAAGAGGCCAGAAAATTGGCCCAGGAGATTTATGCAGTTGTCCTTCTGCTCAGCAGTAAGGTAATCTGCAAGCACCACTCCCTCCACGAAGACATCAGCTTCAGTGGTGGAGTAGAGATCAGGGAGAGGGTCACTCTCTTCTTCCTGTCCCTCATCAGTTGCCATGAGCAGGGTTAAGTCAGCCCTGTAATAGCAGGGTTTTAGGCGGTTGACATAGAGCACCCTAAGGGGATTCCTGGCAGTGCCCAGGTCTACCAAGTAGGTAACCTCACCCTTTTTCTCAACAATGAGATGGGGTCCACTCCATTTGTCTTGGAGTGCTCTTGGGGCCACAGGCTCCAATACCCACACCTTCTGTCCTGGGTAGTACTGGGTCAGGACAGCCTTCTGGTCATGCCATTGCTTTGGGAGCTCTTGGCTGGCCTGGAGGTTTTTACTGGCCTTTTTCATGTACTCAGCCATCCTGGATCTCAAGCCAAGTACATAGTCCACAATGTTTTGCGTTGGAGCTTTTAAACGTTGTTCCCAACCCTCCTTCACAAGTGCAAGGGGACCTCTTACAGCGTGCCCAAATAGGAGTTTAAATGGGCTAAAGCCCACTCCTTTTTAGGGTACCTCCCTGTAAGCAGAAAGGAGGCATGGCAACAGGACATCCCATCTCCTGAATTTTTCAAGGAGTCCCATAATCATACCTTTGAGAGTTTTATTAAACCTCTCAACCAGACCATTTGTCTGTGGATGATAAGGAGTGGTGAACTTAGAAGTTACACCACACTCCTTCCACATAGCTTTGAGATATGCAGACATTAAGTTACTTTCTCTGTCTGACACCACTTCTTTAGGGAAGCCCACTCTGGAAAAGATTCCCAGGAGGGCCTTTGCCACTGCAGGAGCTGTAGTGGTCCTTAAGGAAATTGCTTCAGAAGACCTAGTGGCATGGTCCACTACCACAAGGATAAACCTATTGCCTGAAGCTGTAGGAGGGTTAAGGGGGCCAACTATGTCAACCCCTACCCTTTCAAAGGGCACCCCAACCACAGGAAGTGGAATTAAGGGGGCCTTAGGTGTGCCACCAGTCTTGCCACTGGCTTGGTAGGTCACACAAGAGCGACAAAACTCTTTAGTGCCCTCTGACATATGAGGCCAGTTAAAGAATGGAACAAGCCCGTTGCCAAATGCCCAGCCAAAGGAATGTCATGTGCCACGTTTAGAAGAAACTTCCAACTGGAAAGGGATGACCAATCTCCTGGCAGCTCCAGATTTAGGGTCCCTTGACTCAGTATAAAGGAGGTTTGTAGGAGGCTGGCCTGACTTATAGTGGGTACCTTGTGGTACTTACACCCTGTGCCAGGTCCAGTTATCCCTTATTAGTAGAATAGAGGTGTTTCTAGCAGCTCAGGCTGATAGAAGGTAGCTATGGCAAAGTAGCTTAGGCTGAACTAGGAGACATGCAAAGTTCCTACTATACCACTTATATCATATAGCACAATATCATAAGAAAATACAATACTCAGAGTTACTAAAAATAAAGGTACTTTATTTTTATGACACTATGCCAAAAGTATCTCAGAGAATACCCTCACTTAGAAGGTAAGTAATATACACAAGTTATATGTACACAAACCCAAAACAGGTAAGTAACAGTAAGAAAAGTAGTGCAAACAATGTAAACTCACAATAGGATGCAATAGGTGAACATAGGTCTAGGGGCAACACAAACCATATACTCCAAAAGTGGAATGCGAATCACGAATGGACCCCAGACCTATAGGAGATTGTAGAGGGTCACTGGGACTGTGAGAAAACAGTAAGGCTGTCCATAATACCCCACCCCAAGACCTTAGAAAGTAGGAGTAAAGTTACCCTACTACCCCAGAAAGACACAATATTCGTGATAGGGGGATTCTGCAAGAACCACAATCACCAGCAAAACACTGAAGACAGATTCCTGGACGACAGGTACCAACTATAATCCAGGCCAGCCTCCTACAGTGCTTCTCTGTGGCAAAAGGTGATGGTGCCTCCTGTGCTGCCTCTGCTGTCGGTGAGGGCTCCGTGACTACAGGTGGTGGCAGTGGTGATGGTGGTTTTACCCTCCCAGTGTCTGATGGAGTTGAGGGCTTCAGTCCCTCCATGGCAGGAGGTGTTGGCGCCTTCCCCTTCCCCTTCCTGCCTCTAGGTGTTGTGGGCCCCTTCCCCTTCCTGTCTTTAGTTGTTGTGGACTCCTTCCCCTTCCTTGCTGTAGGTGTTGTGGACTCCTTTCCCTTCCTGGCTGTAGGTGTTGTGGGCTTCTTTCCCTTCCTGGCTGTAGGTGATGTGTGCTCCTTCCCCTTTCTGGCTGTAGGTGTTGTGGGCTCCTTACCCTTTCTGGCTGTTGGAGTGGAATTCCTCACAGTCCTGCCTCCATGACTAGTGAGGACCTGCAAGGCAAGGGGACCAAGTCCAAGAGTCACAATAGTATCCGGGGGGGCAGGAGCCCAGAATACCCCGGATGAAGGTGCAAAAGGGCTTGTTCCGGTGGGAGAAGCTGAAGATTCTGCACCAACAAAAAGGGCTAGGAACTTCTCCTTTGGATGGAAGATGTCCCACGGTGTTCTGGATGTTGCAGAAGTGTTCCTATGCAGAAATACCACAAACAAGCCTTGCTAGCTGCAAGGGTCGCTGTAGAGGTTTTTGGGTGCTGCTGGGGACCAGGAAGGACCAGGATGTCGCCCCTTGGAGGAGGAGACAGAGGGGGTGCTCAGCAACTCAGAGAGTCCCAACAGAAACAGGAAGCACCCGCAGAAGTACCAGAGCAGGCACTTAGAAAATTTGCGAAACCAGGGTCACAAAAGGAGGGTCCCACGACGTCGGAGTCCAATTCAGAGGGTTGAACACTGCAGGACAGAGTGCTGGGGACCCAGGCTAGGCTGTGCACAAAGGAGTCCTTGCAGAAGTGCACAGAAGCCAGAGCAGCTGCAAATTACGCAGTACACAGGTTTGCTGTCTGGTGTGGGGAGGCAAGAACTTGCATCCACCAAACTTGGACTGAAGGATCACTGGACTGTGGGGGTCACTTGGATCCAGCTCCTGTGTTTCTGGGACCAAGCTCGTCAGGATGATAGGGGGCCCAGAGGACTGGTGATGCAGTCTTTTGGTGCCTGCGTTAGCAGGGGGAAGATTCCGTTGAAACACAGGAGATTTCTTCTTGGCTTACAGTGCAGGGTGAAGGCAGACAGCCCTCATAGCATGCCCCACCGGGAAACAGTCGGGAAAGCCGGCAGGAGTAGGCGCTACAATGTTGCTGGTACTCTTCTTGCTTGCAGTTTTGCAGGCGCCCTGGAGCAGTAAGCGGTCCATCCTTGGCAGAAGTTGAAGAGGGAGATGCAGAGGAACTCTGGTGAGCTCTTGCATTCGTTATCTGACGAGAAACCCACAGAAGAGCCCCTAAATAGCCCTCAGAGGAGGATTGGACACCTAGTCAGGTAAGCACCTATCAAGAGGGGTCTGTGAAGTCACCTGCTGTCACTGGCCACTCAGAGGCCTCCATTGTGCCCTCACACCTCTGCATTCAAGATGGCAGAAGTCTGGGACACACTAGAGGAGTTCTGGGCACCACACCTGGGGTGGTGATGGGCAGGGGAGTGGTCACTTCCCTTTCCATTGTCCAGTTTCGCACCAGAGCAGGGGCGGGGGGATCCCTGAACCGGTGTAGACTGGTTTATGCAAGGAGGGCACCATCTGTGCCCTTCAAAGCACTCCCAGAGGCCAGGAGAGGCAACTCCTCCCCAGCCCTTAACACCTATTTCCAAAGGGAGAGGGTGTAACACCCTCTCTCAGAGGAAATCCTTTGTTCTGCCTTCCTCGGACTGGGCTGCCCAGACCCCAGGAGGGCAGAAGCCTGTTTGTGGGTTGGCAGCAGCAGTAGCTGCCGTGAAAACCCCAGAGAGCTGGCTTGGCAGTACCCGGGTCCATGCTGGAGCCCCAGGGATGCATGAGATTGGCACCCCAATGCCATATTTGGCATGGGGGAACAATTCCATGATCTTAGACATGTTACATGGCCATATTCAGAGTTACCATTGTGAAGCTACATATAGGTATTGACCTATATGAAGTGCACGCGTGTAATAGTGTCCCCGCACTCACAAAGTCCGGGGAATATGCCCTGAACTATGTGGGGGCACCTTGGCTAGTGCCAGGGTGCCCTCACACTTAGTAACTTTGCACCTCACCTTCACTAGGTGAGGGTTAGACACATAGGTGACTTATAAGTTACTTAAGTGCAGTGTAAAATGGCTGTGAAATAACGTGGACGTAATTTCACCCAGGCTGCAGTGACAGGCCTGTGTAAGAATTGTCTGAGCTCCCTATGGGTGGCAAAATAAATGCTGCAGCCCATAGGGATCTCCTGGAACCCCAATACCCTGGGTACCTAGGTACCATACACTTGGGAATTATAAGGGTGTTCCAGTGTGCCAATCAGAATTGGTAAAAATGGTCAATAGCCTGCAGTGACAATTTTAAAATCAGAGAGAGCATAAGCACTGAGGTTCTGATTAGCAGAGCCTCAGTGACACAGTA
This sequence comes from Pleurodeles waltl, assembly GCF_031143425.1. NCBI lineage: Eukaryota > Metazoa > Chordata > Amphibia > Caudata > Salamandridae > Pleurodeles > Pleurodeles waltl. The sequence goes on along the minus strand of NC_090445.1, from coordinate 292,895,303 downwards.
AGGCAACACACAGGGAACACATTCAGGCCACAAACTATGAGCACTGAGTTCCTGGCTAGCAGGATCCCAGTGAGACAGGCAATAACAAACTGACACACAAGTAAAAATGGGGGTAACATGCCAGGCAAGATGGTACTTTCCTACAGGTATCTTGGACACCCTTAGTGTTTTCTTACACTCTCAACGACCCTCTACTTACTACACTAGGCCGGGCGTCCCTAAGTGGTTCACATTCCACTTTTTTTAGTATATGGTTTGTGTTCCCCTTAGGCTATTGCATCCTATTTTATTCTACAGTGTTTGCACTACTTTTCTAACTGTTTACTTACCTGATTTTGGTTTGTGTGTATATTTGGTGTATGTTTTACCTCCTAAGGGAGTATATCCTCTGAGATATTTTTCGCACATTGTCACTAAAATAAACTATCTTTAATTTTAGTAACCCTGATTATTGTGATTCTTATGATATAGGCCCTCATTACGATCTTGGCGGACGGCTGAAGCCGCCCACCAAGATCGGACAGCCGGGCGGCCGCCAATGCGGCCACACTCCCGCCGCGGCCATCAGGAGATCCCCGCTGGGCTGGCGGGCGGAAACCTGGTTTCTGCCCTCCGGCCCAGCGGGGATCTGGGCTGCAACACAGGAGCCGGCTCCAAATGGAGCCGACGGTGTTGCGGCCGTGTGACGGGTGCAGTTGCACCTGTCGCACTTTTCACTGTCTGCATAGCAGACAGTGAAAAGGTGCATGGGGCCGTGTCAGGGGGCCCGCGACTCCCTGTACCGCCAGCCTTTTCCTGGTGGTTCAAACCGCCAGGAAAAGGCAAAGGCCAGGAAAAGGCTGGCGGTAGGGGGACTCGTAATCCGCCGGGACCAATGTGTCGGGAAATCGCCGGTCCTGGCGGTGGGACCGCAGCGCTTTTGCTGCGGTTGTAATACTGTGGATTTCACCGTCAGCTTGCAACTGCCAGGGTTGTAATGAGGGCCATAGTGCTATACAATATAAGTGGTGCAGTAGAAGCTTTGCATGTCTCATAGTTCAGCCTAGGCTGCTCTGCTATAGCTACCTCTATCAGCCTAAGCTGCTAGAACATTACTAATCTACTAATAAGGGATAACTGGACCTGGCAAAAGGTGTAAGTACCATCAGGTACCCACTATAAGCCAGGCCAGCCTCCTACAGTGCTTCTCTGTGGCAACAGGTGATGGTGCCTCCTGTGCTGCCTCTGCTGTCGGTGAGGGCTCCGTGACCCCAGGTGGTGGCGGTGGTGATGGTGGTTTCACCCTCCCAGTGTCTGATGGGGTTGAGGGCTTCATTCCCTCCATAGCAGGAGGTGTTGGCGCCTTCTCCTTCCTGGCTGTAGGTGTTGTGGGCCCATTCCTGGCTTTAGTTGTTGTGGACTCCTTCCTCTTCCTTGCTGTAGGTATTGTGTGCTCCTTTCCCTTCCTGGCTGTAGGTGTTGTGGGCTCCTTTCCCTTCCTGGCTGTAGGTGTTGTGTGCTCCTTCCCCTTTCTGGCTGTTGGAGTGGAATTCCTCACAGTCCTGCCTCCATGACTAGGAGGTGCCTGCACTGTCCCCGTGGACTGTTTGGCTGAGGTGCTGGGCTGGCTGGTTGGCACCCTGGTTCTATGGGCAGGGCGGGGGGTGGGGGAGGGAAGTGGTCAAGTTGGGCAAGAAAAAGCTTTTTAGGGACGGTGGGTCGGGAGGAGGGAGAAGAGATGAGAGTGGAGGTTGAGGGAGTGATTGCTGGAGGTGTACATCTGCTGGACTTGGGTGCAAGTGCATGAGCAGTGTGTATGTGTGAGGTGGATGGCTGTTGGGTGTCTGAGTGCTTGCGTTTGTGTCCTTTAGGAGGTGGGGGACAGACATGGTGGGAGAGGACATAGGTGGATGGATGTTGTGGAGGTGTCTACTAGTGAGGTGTGTGCGCTGCTTAGTGTGGTGATGCTGGGGGTGGATGTTTAGGCAGTACATGCAGTTGTGATTGTGGATGTTGTAGGAAATACCATCTTGCCTGGCATGTTACCCCCATTTTCACAGTATGTATGTATGTTTGAGCCCCTGTGTCACTGGGATCCTGCTAGGCAGGACCCCAGTGCTCCTGAGTGTGTTCCCTGTGTGGTGCCATATCTGTATCACTGAAGCTCTGCTAACCAGAACCTCAGTGTTTATGCTCTCTCTGCTTTCTAAATTTGTCACTGTAGGCTAGTGACTAAATTTACCAATTCTCATTGGCACACTGGTCCACCCATATAATTCCCTTGTATATGGTACTTAGGTACCCAGGGTATTGGGGTTCCAGGAGATCCCAATGGGCTGCAGCATTTCTTTTGCCACCCATGGGGAGCTCAGACAATTCTTACACAGGCCTGCCACTGCAGCCTGAGTGAAATAACGTCCACGTTATTTCACAGCCATTTTTCACTGCACATATGTAACTTCTAAGTCACCTATATGTCTAACCTTCACCTGGTGAAGGTTGGGTGCCAAGTTATTTAGGCCCTCATTATGACCCTGGCGGTTTGTAACCGCCAGGGCCGCGGCACGCGGGAGCACCGCCGACAGGCCGGCGGTGCCCCGCGGGGCATTCTGACCGCGGCGGCTTAGCCGCGGTCAGAGAAGGGAAACCGGCGGTCTCCCGCCGGTCGCCGGCTTGGGGATTCCGACTCCCCTTCCCGCCATCCAGTTCCTGGCGGTTCTCCCGCCGGGAACCGGATGGCGGGAGGGGGAGTCGCGGGGCCCCTGGGGGCCCCTGCAGTGTCCATGCCAACGGCATGGGCACTGCAGGGGCCCCCGTAAGAGGGCCCCAAAATGTATTTCACTGTCTGCCTTGCAGACAGTGAAATACGCAACGGGTGCAACAGCACCCGTCGCACCTTCCCACTCTGCCGGCTCGATTACGAGCCGGCATCCTCGTGGGAAGGGAGTTTTTCCCTGGGCTGGCGGGCGGTCTTTTGGAGACCGCCCGCCAGCCCAGGGAAAAACTCATAATACCCTCCGCGGTCTTTTGACCGCGGAGCGGTATTATGGAGGGCTGAATTCTGGCGGGCGGCCTCCGCCGCCCGCCAGAATCAGAATGAGGGCCTTAGTATGTGGGCACCCTGGCACTAGCCAAGGTGCTCCCACATCGTTCAGGGCGAATTCCCTGGACTTTGTGAGTGCGGGGACACCATTACACGTGTGCACTATACATAGGTCACTACCTATGTATAGCGTCACAATGGGAACTCCAAACATGGCCATGTAACATGTCTAAGATCATGAATCCCCGGGTCTCTAGCACAGAACCCAGGTACTGCCAAACTGCCTTTCCGGGGTTTCCACTGCAGCTGCTGCTGCGGCCAACCCCTCAGACAGGATTCTGCCACCCTGGGGTCCAGGCAGCCTGGCCCAGGAAGGCAGAACAAAGGATTTCCTCTGAGAGTCGGTGTTACACCCTCTCCCTCTGGAAATAGGTGTGAAGGACTGCGGAGGAGTAGCCTCCCACAGCCTCTGGAAATGCTTTGATGGGCACAGATGGTGCCCATCTCTGCATAAGCCAGTCTACACCGGTTCAGGGATCCCCCAGCCCTGCTCTGGCGTGAAGCTGGACAAAGGAAAGGGGAGTGACCACTCCCCTGACCAGTACCTCCCAGGGGAGATGCCCAGAGCTCCTCCAGTGTGTCCCAGACCTCTGCCATCTTGGAAACAGAGGTGTTGGGGGCACACTGGACTGCTCTGAGTGGCCAGTGCCAGCAGGTGTCGTCAGAGACCCCTCTGATAGGCTCTTGCCTTTCTTGGAAGCCAATCCTCCTTTCTTGGTAGCCAAACCTCCTTTTCTGGCTATTTAGGGTCTCTCCTCTGGCGAATTCTTCAGATAACGAATGCAAGAGGTCAATGGAGTTCCTCTGCACTTCCCTCTTTGACTTCTGCCAAGGATCGACCGCTGACTGCTCCAGGACGCCTGCAAAACTGCAACAAAGTAGCAAGACGACTACCAACAACATTGTAGCGCCTCATCCTGCCTGCTTTCTCAACTGTTTCCTGATGGTGCATGCTCTGGGGGTCCTCTGGCTTCACCATGCACTGAAAGCCAAGAAGAAATCTCCTGTGGATCAATGGAATCTTCCCCCTGCTAACGCAGGCACCAAAAGACTGCATCACCGGTCCTCTGGGTCCCCTCTCATCTCGACGAGCGTGGTCCCTGGAACACAGGAACTCTATCCAAGTGACTCCCACAGTCCAGTGATCCTTCAGACCACTTTTGGAGGAGGTAAGTCCTTGCCTCCCTGCGCTAGACTGCAAACCTGGGTACTGCATGATTTGCAGCTGCTCCGGGTCCTGTGCACTATTCCAGTATTTCCTTCATGCACAGCCTAGCCTGGGTCCCCAGCACTCCGTCCTGCAGTGCTCAACCCTCTGAGTTGGCCTCCGACATCATGGGACCCTCGTTTGTGACTCTGCGTGGACTCTGGTTCACAAATCTTCTAGGCACCTACTCTGGTACTTCTGCGGGTGCTGCCTGCTTCTGTGGGGTCTCTCTGAGTTGCTGAGTGCCCCCTCTCTCTCCTCCTCCAAGGGGCGACATCCTGGTCCTTCCTGGTCCCCAGCAGCACCCAAAAACCTCTACCTCAACCCTTGCAGCTAGCAAGGCGTGTTTGCGGTATTTCTGCATGGGAATACTTCTGCAACCTTCAGCACGACATGGGACATCTTCCATCCAAAGGAGAAGTTCCTAGTCCTCTTCGTTGTTGCAGAATTCCAAGCTTCTTCCATCTGGAGGCAGCTTCCTTGCACTTTCAACCGGGGTTCGTGGGCTCCTGCCCCCCCTGGACACTATCGCGACTCTTGGACTTGGTCCCCTTGCCTTGCAGGTCCTCAGGTCCAGGAATCAGTGCTTTGCTGGTGTTTGTGGTTCTTGCAGAATCCCCCTATCATGACTATTGTGTTCTTTTGGGGTAGTAGGTGTACTTTATTCCTACTTTTCAGGGTGTTGGGGTGGGGTATCTTGGACACCCTGACTGTTTTCTTACAGTCCCAGAGACCCTCTACAAGCTCCCATTGGTCTGGGGTCCATTTGTGATTCGCATTCCACTTTTGGAGTATATGGTTTATGTTGCCCCTAGACCTATGTTTGCCTATTGCATCATATTGTAATTCTACACTGCTTGCATTACTTTTCTTACTATTACTTACCTGTTTTGGGTTGGTGTGCATATAACTTGTGTATATTACTTACCTTCTTACTGAGGGTACTCACTGAGATACGTGTGGCATATTGTCATAAAAATAAAGTCCTTTTATTTTTAGTAACTCTGAGTATTGTGTTTTCTTATGATGTTGTGCATATGATATAAGTGGTATAGTAGGAGCTTTGCATGTCTCCTAGTTCAGCCCAAGCTGCTTTGCCATAGCTACCTTCTATCAGCCTAAGCTGCTAGAAACACCTCTATTCTACTAATAAAGGATAACTGGACCTGGCACAGGATGTAATTACCACAAGGTACCCACTATAAGCCAGGCCGGCCTCCCACAGACGTGACAGGGAGGGAGATGGAGGAGGAGGGGGAGACAGTGGAAGTAGTAGATGTGATTCTGTCTGCAACTGTATGGTGTTTGCATGAGTGCTTGTGGGATGTAGTGTGGTGCATGAATCTGCCTGTGCCACTCCTCTGTGTTGTCATGCTCATCTGTATGTGTACCTGGGATGGGTTGGGGTTAAGGAGAATGGGACTGGGAAACAGTAGTTGGAGGGGGAACGGTAGGAACAGAGACAATGGCTGCCATCAGTGAGGAGGCCAGAGCCTAAATCAATCTCTATTGGGCCGCCAATCCACCGTAAATGCCCTCCAGGAATGCATTGCATTGGTGCATCTGAGATGCCAGCCCCTGGATGGCATTCACAATGGTTGATTGCCTTACAGAGATGGATCTCAAGAGGTCAATAGCCTCCTCACTCAGGGCAGCAGGGCTCACTGGGGCAGGGCCTGAGGTTCCTGGGGTGAAGGAGATGCCCATCCTCCTGGGTGAATGGGCATGAACAACTGGCTGATGGGCTACTGGGAGGGTGGTGCTGGTACGGCGTTGGCAGAGGAACCTGCAGCTGGGGTGGTCACAGAGGTGTCTGCCACCACTCGGGAGTTCCCATAGGAGGAGGTATCAGAGTCTGTGTTGTCTCCTCCAGTCTCCGCTGTGGGGCTTTCCTCGCCCTCCGTCCCAGTGGTTCCCTCAGCATCGGTGGACTCTGCCTCCAGGGTGCTGTGGGATGCAGCTCCCTCTATCGCCGGTGCCCCGCTCCTCTGCCAGATGATGCAAATGCACACAAGGACAAGATGACAAAACAAGAAAGTGGGGGGAGACAAAAGATACACTTGATCAATGACTGCACCAACACAACTATTGGCATGCACATCACCGTCACACACAGGGAACAAGCTTAAGCACTACCACTAAGTCACTGGCTAGTCACTAAGGCAGGATGAGGACCACACACCGCTAACTGCAGCACACCTGGGACCCAGGATGCCCTGCCTGAAGTGGACTGCTAACAAGCTAGGTAACCTGTATTTGCCATGCACCCATTACGCTTCAGTTGACCCACGCTGCAATGTGTGACCCGGCGTTAGGGGCACCCACTAACACACATCCACCACCTGGATACCACCCCACCAGCTAAAATATATAATGATACCCACTGTGCTCACCCCCTTGCGGCTGCTATGATTCCCTCAAGTGCCCATCCAGCTCAGGGTAGGCCACCACCAGTATGCAGCCCATCAGTGGGGTCATGGTCCAACGGGCACCCCTTACTCATTGGGAGGCCGCCCCCAGCTGGGCCTCGGCAGTCGCATGTGCCCAGCATCTCAGGTCCTCCCACCATTTCTGACAGTGGGTGCTTCGCCTGCCATAGACCCCCAGGGTCCACACGTCCTTGGCAATGGCATGCCATAATGCCTTCTTTTGATGGGTGCTGACCTGCAGGGGCAATACAGACAGGAGAACACCATTAAACAAACAGTCCAGCCTGTTACACAAATGGCCCTCCATACCCGTTTCCATCACCATTGGCACACACATAGGCCAGCGCACAACATGTACGCCGCAAACAGAAAATCCCCCCACAGCCCCACCCTCCCTTACACAATGCTTTCACACACATTTCCATGCATCCTTGCCACATGCATCGTGCCCAAAGTGTACTCAACTGTTGGTCTGGAGGCCCATACATCTGTGCGTACTGGGGTAGGACCCCATCCACCAGTCACTTCAACTCCTCCGAAGTGAAGGCTGGGGCCCTTTCCCAGGCCATGGTAGGTTCCTCACACAGGTCACAGCAGCACACACAGTGTAGGTGTTTTCCTGTTGAAGGTCAAGAAACAAGTGAGGAATGAGAGAGTAAATGGAGGTCACTTCCGCAGCGGTGTACACCATCACTGCCGACGTAGATCCCCATTGACCACTGTACTCCATAGAGCCCCATATTTTCCATTGAGGAATTGCACGGCAGTGCAAGACCGCCTTCCGCCAGGATGCCCAACGTCAGCAGACTTACCTCACTTCCACTTGTCCCTCCATCCAGGACAGGCGGTCGCCATTTAAGGTGGGAGGACAGGCCTATCGAGAATTACTGCGTCACAGATTAGATTGGCACATACTTCACCATTTACACTGTCCCAATACATAAGTGCACCATGTGGGCTGCAGTTGTGGGTTTGTTGTTCCAATTGTGACAGCCTACTGCACTCTTCTATCCCTTAGATACCTACTGCTGCAGATGAATAGGAGGTGGAGACATAACCCGGTGTACAGACCTCTTGTGGACTTGGATACACTGGAGGACAGGAACATAATACTGACCTATAGGCTGGACAGGGCCACAATCACAGAGCTGTGTGCCCAGTTGGAGCCTGACCTGATATCAGCTATCCGTCATCCGACTGGGATCCCCCCTCTTGGCAAATTCGATCAGTGCTTCATTTCCTGGCAACTGGGTCTTTGCAAGTGACAGTGGGCTTGGCAGCAGACATGTCACAGCCAATGTTTTCAATCGTGCTGGCAAGAGTTTTGTCTGCCCTGGTGAAACACATGTGCAGCTAAATTTCTTTCCCCTGGGTTAAAGATTTGGCCACATTGAAGGCTGGATTCTATGCAATGGGACATATCCCCAACCTTATTGGTGCGATTGACGGGACATATATTGCGTTTGTTCCCCTGCCAGAATGATCAGGTGTTCAGGAATCATAAGAGTTTCCATTCAATGAATGTGCAAATGGTGTGCTTAGCAACCAGTACATCTCCCACGTCAATGCTAATTATCCTGGGTCGGTGCATGATGCCTTTGTTCTGAGGAATGGCAGCATCCCAAATGTGATGGCCCAACTACAAATGCACAGGGTGTGGCTAATAGGTAAGCCATGGTCCCTACCCACTGTATGTTAGAGTGTGCCTCTGGTGTCAACCCCACAGGATTGCGTGTGGCTTAATGTTGTCCCTCAATACTTGCAGGTGACTCTGGCTAACCAAACCTATTGTGGCTGCTGAACCCTGTGAGGAATTCCAGAAGAAGTGCTGAAGAACATTATAATGAGGCACATGGGGGAACCAGACGGATCATCAAGCAAACCTTTGGCATCCTAAAGGCCAGGTTCAGGTGCCTCCATCTGACAGGTGGATCCCTGTGCTACTCACCCGAGAAGATCTGCCAGATAGTAGCAGCATGCTGCATGTTGCACAAACTGGCCCTCAGGCGCCATTTATCTTTACTGGAGGAGGAGATTGGAGATGGCCCTGTGGCAGCAGTGAGGATGAAGATGCTGAGGATGAGGATCAGGACAACAGAACATCAGTAATCCATCAGTACTCCCATGACACACAGGTGAGACAGTGTAGATTAACATTTCTATGACAATTGGTGTATTCTGTTTGGCTGTGGCAAGATGGCATTCACTTCCTTTTACCTCTAATAACTGTCACCTATGGTTTGTCATATTCCAGACGTTAGTGATATAACAACTGTGTACTGATGTGCTGCCTACATCTAGCTACAGGTCATTATTTCTATGCTCTCACAATGTACAGTATATTTGCAATGGATGTAACTGTTTCCAGGAATTCACCTTCTGCAGGAGGAGGGATGCTGGTGGCCTGTGGCAGGGCCTCCTGCCCACTAGCGGCAGCAGAAGTGGAGGGCTGGTCGATGGACTGGTTAGTGGTAGGGGCCCGCTGGTGTGCTGTTGCCTCCCTCGTGATGTTGGCCATGTCTGCCAGCACCACTGCTATAGAGATCAGGGTGGTGTTGATGGCCTGCAAGTCCTCCCTGATCCCCTGATACTGTTCCTCCTGCAGCCATCTGTTCTCCTGCACATTGTCTAGGATCTGGCCCATAGTGTCCTGGGAATGTTGGTAGGCTCTCAGGATCTCGGAGAGTGCCTCCTGGAGAGTCGGTTCCCTGCTCCTGTTCCCCCCGGCGCACAGTAGTCCTCCCAGTGTCCCTGTTGGCCTGTGCCACTGTCCCCTGAACAGTGTGCCCCTGGCACTGTCCCCAGGTCCCTGATTTTCTTGGGGGCGAGGTGAGGCCTGGGGTCCCTGTACAGGTGGGGACACTGCTGATTGACATTTCCTGGGGACAGAGGTGCAGGTATGCTGGGTGGGTGCTGTGGTGTTGGATCCTGATGGGGGAGGCTCTGTGGTGGTCTGTGAGTGGGCTTGGTTGACCGGCTGTCTAGTGGTCCCTGATGGGCCAGGTAGGTCATCCAGAAGTCTAGAGTTACTGTCATCACTGGGGGCATCTTCTGTTTGGGGACTGGATAGTCATGGCACCTCCTCTCCACTGACATTGGCTGGGGTACCTGTGGGATGTAAATGATGTATTATGCTTCATGTGTATGACATATTGTACACCCCTGGCTTCCCCTCTATGGTTGCTGTTGCCCTGCCACCTTTTGTTTGTGTATGGTGATGTACTGTGGGGTTGTTAGTTTTGCTGTGCATCCTTTGGTGATGGGTGTCCATGCAGGGCTGGGAGGGGTGTTCATGCATTGGTTTAGCATGCAGGATTTGGCATTGTTTTTTTTATATGTGTAGGTAGAGTGCGTGGGTTGTAGTGGAGTGATGGGAGTGAGGGTAAGAGTGTGAGATGGCATGCAGGTATGGAGGGTGATAAGTGGTAAATGTTGACTTACCAGTGTCCAGTCCTCCGGCTACTCCAGCGAGTCCCTCAGGATGCAGCAATGCCAGTACTTGCTCCTCCCATGTTGTGAGCTGTTGGGGAGGAGGTGACGGTCCATCGCCAGTCCTCTGTATGGCGAGCTGGTGCCTTGCTGCTATACCTTCCCCCGTAGGTCGTTCCACCTCTTCCTGATGTCATCCCTTGTTCTTAGGTGCTTTCCCAGGGCGTTCACCCTGACCACGATTCTCCGCCATAGTTCATCTTCCGGGCAATGGTAATCTGCTGTACCTGTGCTCCAAACAGCTGTGGCTCTAACCTGACAATTTCCTCTACCATGACCCTTTACTCCTCCTCAGTGAAACAGGGGGTGCCTTTGTGGTGCCATGGGTGTTGTATGTTGTGTGTTGGTGAGAGTGTGTTGGGTTATGTGGTGGGGTCATGTGATGTGGTGTGATGTAGGGCACATGAGGGATGTATGGGTGTCAGTGGTGTGTTTGTAGTTGTCGCTGTGATGTCGGTGTCTAACTCTTGCAGTCTTTTGGTGTTGGCAAAGGGATGTGGGTACTGTGGGTGTGTTTTATTGTGCTGAGGGTATGTGGGTGTGGTGTGTGTATTGATATGAGGTGTGTGTCTTTGGTATTGGCCAATGTAGTGTTGTTTTGTATGTGGGTCTCCATTCTGAGCGCAGCAGTGTATACGACAATAGTTTACCACCGTTGAATGTCCGCCTTGGTGATTTGTGGGTCATAATGTGGTGTTTTATTGGCATAACGGTATGGGTGTTGGTACCGCCACTTTAGCACTGACCTTTGGGCTGGCGGATTTCTGTGTGTGGCAGTATTCTGTCGGATTGGTGTTTGTGTGTCATAATATGGTTAATGGATATCTGCCACTGCGGCGGTGTGTTGGCGGGCGTCAGCATGGCGGTAAGCGGGATTTACTGCCAGTGTCATAATGAGGGCCATAGTATGTGTCATTGGCTTATCACCATAACCAACTCATGTCTATTGTACTAAACATGAGAACTCCACAAGGCAACTGACATACAGTCATAAAGGTACAAATATACACAAAAATTACAGTTTGCAATGGAAAATGCTACCTCTACTAAGAGAGACAAACAAGTTGTATTGCCGTGCTTACCTTCTATCCTCATAGTTTGTTTGGGTGTATCGCCAGCACCAAAGCCCTTGCATACTATGGTAATCTGTGAAATTCCATTTGACAAAATACCTGCTTACAGTCTTTAGCACAGTGTAAAAACAATTCATTCTTAATAGCCTATTGACTTTAACATATGCTTTCACCATGATTAGGTCAGCCCTTCTGACTTTGTCATAACATTTCATACTAAACAGACCATGCCTATGAAATGTGCCATGAATTTTCCCAAGGAGTTGAAGAAGTTTCTCTTATAAACTAGCAAACAATGGCATGCTGTTATAAAACTACAAATATGAACAAAAATAAAGCTTGCATAACAATGTATAACCACTTTCAATAGGGCCTAACAAGAATCATCACAGTAAAAATCCCAGGTGTTTGTCAGAGCAGGTGGCAAAAGCCAAACCCTTGCCAGGCCCTACGGTATTATGTCACATTACATGTAACAGGATACCTGTCTATAGGCTATACCACAATACAATAACAACCAACTGTTAAAAGCGTATTGGCTTAAACACATATCCTTTCAAAATTAATAAGCTAGACCAACTGCCTTTATTGTAATGTTTTCATACATAAGCAGGCCAGATCTTTGGCATCAGACATACCATTTCTAGTGCACTAAACAGGCTTGTTATCATAGCCACAAGGCAACCATCAAAAATACAGTCATAAAATTAGACATGTATTCAAAAATACAGTTAGCTAAAAATGATCTATCTCATAAAATAGCCTAACAAAGATTCTGATGTAGCAAATTGTTTATGTACAGTTTGTCACAGTGGGTGACTAACACAAAAATCATTGCAATACAGTACACCGTGAAATTCCATGTAATAAAATACTTACTAACAATCTGCACCTATATGCCTATCAACATTAACTCATACATTTTGCAAAAAATAGTAGGGCTTAGGCCCTCATTACAACATTGGCGGTAAAAGCCGCTTACCGCCGTGCAGAAGACCGCCAACACACCACCGCGGCCACGGAAATCCACCACAGCTATTATGACCCACAGCACGGAATCCGCCAAAATTCAGACACCCACACAAGTCTGCCACAACAAAGGTCAGTGATAAACTGGCGACGCCACAAAACCGTAACGCCAACAGAAATACGCCCACACTATCATGACACACGAATCCACGCATCGGTCTTTCAACCGCGGTATTCCATTGGCGGTACACACCGCCGCACTCGAAATAAACACACACATACAAAACACAGCCACGCTGGACAATTAAAGATACACACACCTGATACACATACACACACCACTCCCACACACCCAATACAATGTAAAACACACACCCACATCACCTACAAACCCCTACGACAACAATTGAGAAAGAAGCACAGAGAGAGACACCACCATCAACAATACTAGTATCCACAGGTACACCAGACCATCACCCAAATAACTTCCATGCACCTCACACAACACCCCACTACATATCAGCACACTTATCACCACACACACCACCCCACACATCACCCTCACCACCCCATAGCACGGCAAAGACACTCCAGGTTCTCGGAGGAGGAGCTCAGGGTCATGGTGGAGGAAATCGTCCAGGTAGAGCCACAGCTATTCGGATCACAGGTGCAGCACACCTCCATTGCAAGGAAGAGGGAGCTATGGCGAAGAATCATGGACAGGGTCAACGCAGTGGGACAGCACCCAAGAAATCGGGATGACATCAGGAAGAGGTGGAACGACCTACGGGGGAAGGTGCGTTCCGTGGTCTCAAGACGCCACCCTGCGGTTCAGCGGACTGGCGGCGGACCCCCACCTTCTCCCCCACAACTAACAACATGGGAGGAGCAGGTCTTGGCGATTCTGCGATCCTGAGGGCCTCGCAGGAGTAGATAACGGATTGGACTCTGGTAAGTCACATCTAAGTCACTATTACATCCCCCACCCTACCTGCATGCCATCACATACCCCCACCCTCACCCCATCACTCCAACTCCTCACAAATGTCCCAACATCACAAACCACACATCCCAACACCAAAGCATGGACAGCCGTCACCAAAGCATGCCCACTGCTCAAACCCATACACCCCCCTAAACCATCATCACACACGGTCCCACACAGGAAAGCAAGCACTGGGGTACACGGTCACCCACCCATTGCACACAATGGCACACACAGATGTAATAAACATCCTTTTATACCCCTGCAGGACCCCTACCAAACATCACCGGACAGGAGGGTCCACACATGTCCACACCACCAACAGAAGAGGCCCACAGTGATGACAGCAGCTCTGTCCAACTGGATCTAGATGACCAGCCCGGCTCATCGGGGACCTCAGGACAGTCGGTTCCCATCACACAGTCACCAGCCACTACAGAGCTTCCCCCCTCTGGAAACACCAGCACAGCACCCACCCAGCGGGCCCATACCTCTGTCCCAAGACACATCAATCAGCAGTGTGTCCACCACTACAGGGAACCCAGGCTAACCCACCACCCCAACAACAACAGGGACCTGGGGGCAGTGGGCACACGGTCCAGGGGATGGAGGCCCAGGAACACAGGGGAACTGGGAGGGCTGCTGTGCGACAGGGGGAGGATAGGCCAAGGGAACCCACTCTCCACGAGGCCCTCTCCAACATCATGGGAGCCTACCACCACTCCCAGGAGAAGATGGCAACGGTACTGGCCAAGTTTCAGGAGACCCAGCGACTGCAGGAGGAACAGTATTTGGGCTTCAGGGAGGAACTCAGAGCCATCAATTCCACCCTGGGCACCATCGTAGGGGTGCTGAAGGAAGTACTCAACACCAGGAGGGACACTGTGGCACAACAAGGGGCCCCTGACACTAGCATGGACGATGAATCAAATCAAATCAAATCATAAACATTTATAAAGCGTGCTACTCACCCGTGAGGGTCTCAAGGCGCTAGGGGGATGGGGTTACTGCTGCTCGAAGAGCCAGGTCTTGAGTTGCCTCCGGAATGCGAGGTGGTCCTGGGTGGTCCTGAGCTTGGTGGGGAGGGAATTCCATGTCTTGACCGCCAGGTAGGAGAAGGATTTCCCACCTGCCGTGGTGCAGCGGATGCGATGGACGGCGGTGAGAGCGAGGTTGGCGGAGCGAAGTTGACCGGTGGGTGTGTAGAAGATGAGGCGACGGTTGAGGTATTCGGGTCCCTTGTTGTGGAGGGCTTTGTGTGCGTGGGTGAGGAGTCGGAAGGTGATCCTTTTCTTGACGGGAAGCCAGTGCAGGTGTCTCAGGTGGGCGGAGATGTGGCTGTTGCGGGGTATGTCGAGGACGAGGCGGGCGGAGGCGTCTTGAATTCGTTGCAGATGTTTCTGGAGTTTAGCGGTGGTTCCTGCGTATAGGGTGTTGCCGTAGTCCAGGTGGCTTGTGACGAGGGCGTGGGTCACGGTCTTTCTGGTGTCGGCGGGGATCCAACTGAAGATCTTTCGGAGCATGCGAGGGTGAGGAAGCAGGAGGATGATACAGCGTTGACTTGTTTGGTCATGGTGAGAAGTGGGTCCAGGATGAATCCGAGGTTGCGTGCGTGGTCTGAAGGGGTTGGTGCGGTGCCAAGGGCCGCCGCCAGCCAATGTCAGAATCACCCCCACAGTGCCTCTGGAGTTGACCCATCACATAAGGGATGCTGCTATTCTGCAGGATGTAGGCATCATGCACTGAGCCAGGGAACTTGGCATTCACATGGGAGATGTACTGGTCTGCCGAACATACCATCTGCACATTCATGGAATGATAACTCTTCCGGTTTCTGTACACCTGTTCACTCCTGCGGGGGGTACCAAAGCCACATGTGTCCCATCAATGGTACCTATGATGTTGGGGATATGTCCCAGGGCATAGAAATCACCTTTCACTGTAGGCAAATCCTCAACCTGAGGGAAAAGATGTAGCTCTGCATGTGTTTAAGCTGGGCAAACAACACTCTGGACAACACGTTTGAAAACATAGGCTGGGACATCCCTGATGCTGTGGCCACTGTTGTTTGAAATGACCCACTTGCAAGGAAATGGAGCACTGACAGCACCTGCACTTGAGGGGGGGTTCCTGTGGGATGGCGGATAGCTGACATCAGGTCTGGCTCCAGGTGAGTACACAGTTCCTGGATTGTGGCACGGTCAAGCCTGTATGTGATGATCACATGTCTTTCCTCCATTGTCGACAGGTCCACCAGTGGTCTGTACACCAGAGGATGCCCCCATCTCCTCACATGTCCCAGCAGATGGTGCCTATGAAGGACAACAGCAAGCATAGAGTCAAACAACTCAGAGGTACGTACCCACAGCTTACACAGAACACGAATCCTAACCCGAAAAGTGGCCTGTATGTGTGTTAAGTCTACGCTTAGGTATGAGTGACGCAGTTAAAAATGAAGCCATGTGGGCCCTGAAATGGTAGCTGCCTGATCTCTAAAGTGGGACAATGGGATGTGTGGTAACTGCGCTGGCGTTGTACACCGTCAAGGTAGGCGGTCGAAGACCGCGGCGCAATGCTGCATTGGTTAACATTGGACCCTATGGGTCCCAGGAGCCAATGATGATGTACGCCGGTGGTGACGGTACGCACCGCCGCGGATGTGACCGCCATTTTCTATCTGTTCAATCACTCGATACCTGATCTTCGACAGGAGAGGACCTACACTGCAAGTGCTGCTGTGACCTTGGTCTGGAAGAGACAATGGCTCGAGTTTCTGGGGAAAGGGCCCCTGCCTTCACATCAGAGGAGTTGGAGAAACTCGTGGACGGAGTCCTCCCCAGTACACGCTACTCTACGGTCCTCCAGACAAACAGGTAAGTACACTAGGGGCATGTTGTATGGGCTATGCCTGTGTGGAGTGGGATGGATGTAAGAAGGGGGGGAGATTGCAGCGTGCATGAAATGACGGTGAGTGCAGGTGCCACATGGCAAGGGTAGGGATGGGGGCCAATGACTGTGACGGTGCAGTTGGTAATAAGTGTCTCTTTTCTCTGTACAATTCATGTAGGTCAGCGCCCACCAGAAAAAATATATTTGGCGTGCCATTGCCAAGGACATCCGGACCCTGGGGGTCTACCACAGATGGAGCACCCACTGCCGGAAAAGATGGGAGGACATTCGCCGCTGGAGCAAGAAGACTGCGGAGGCTCAGCTGGGGATGGCCTCCCAAAGTGGGATGGGTGCCCGTCGCACCATGACCCCCCTGATGTTCAGGATCCTGGCGGTGGCGTACCCGGAGTTGGATGGGCGCTTGAGGGCATCACAGCAGCCACAAGTGGGTGAGTACACTCTCATCCTGCTTATTTTGCGCGCATTGGAGGTGTCTGGGTGGGGGAGGTGGGCTGTGGGTTTCCCTAGGCCAGGGCGAGTTTAGTAGGCAAGGTCCCTCCGTAAGGCAGGCCAAGTGGGCCCCACACCCCACCTCTGTAGAGTGCCAAGTACACCTAGTCATGCCCCCGTGTCAGCCCTGTGTGCAGATGTGGTCCATAGCCTAGTAGGCCATTTCCCAGGGATTGAACAGTGGAGCCCAAGAGCGCGGCGTAGTGCAGGGGGCTTCTGTGTCTGTCGTGTCCGCCAAATGTAGCGGTAATGCATGCACTGAACATGTCTTTCTTCTGTTCCCCCCGCTTTTTGTGGCCTCCCTGTTCTTGTGTCCATTAGCATCATCAGGCAGAGGAGCAGTGGCACCGGAGCACAAGGGAGCTGCATCCCACATGGCCCTGGAGGGCGAGACAACAGACTCGGAGTTCAGCAGTGGGACGGAGGGCTAGGGGAGCTCCACGGTGGGGACAGGAGCTGACACCAGCGGCACGGACTCGTCCTCTGATGGGAGCTCCCTTGTGGTGGCTGCAACATATGTGCCCCCCGCATCTACAGGTACAGCCGCCACCCCCCTACCAGCACCGCCCTCCCAGCAGCCCCTCAGCCTTTGCCCCGTGCCCGCTCACCCAGGAGGGTGGGCATCACCTTCGCCCCAGGCACCTCAGGCCCTGCCCCAGTCACCCCTGCTGCCCTCAGTGAGGAGGCCATTGACCTCCTCAGGTCCCTCACTGTTGTGCAATCTGCCATTTTGAATGCCATCCAGGGTGTCAAAAGGCAGTTGCAACAAACCAATGCATTCCTGGAGGGCATTCATTCTGGTCAGGCGGCCCTTCAGCGAGCTTTTCAGACTCTGGCCTCAGCACTGATGGCAGCCATTGTCCCTGTCTCTAGCCTCCCCCCTCCAACTTCCTCCACCCAGACCCAATCCCCTGTACCCCAGCCTATCCCAAGCACACCTTCAGACCAGCATGCACACACGTCAACACACAAGGGAAGCTCAGGCAAACATAAGCACCACACATCCCACAGGCACTCACGCAAGCATCACACACATGCAGACACACCAACATCCACTGCCTCCACTGTGTCCCCCTCCTCGTCTCCCTCCTCCCTCCCAGTCCTGTCTACACTCACACCTGCATACACTACATCTACAGCCACTACTGCCATCACCAGCACACCCACCACCACACCCTGCTCACGTGCAGTCACGACCCCCACTACCATTCACACGTCCCCTGTGTCCTCTCCCAGTGTGTCTGTGACGCCATCTCCCAAGATACACAAACGCAGGCACACACCCACCCAACAGCCATCCACCTCACGACAGCCTCCAGTGCATGCACCTTCACCCAAAGTCACCAAACGAACACCGCCTACAACCACAACCTCTTCCTCCACTCCCAATCCCCCTCCAGCTACCCGTCCCAGTGTCTCCAAAAAACTTTTCCTGTCCAACCTTGACCTCTTTCCCACACCTCCCCCTCCCCTTCCGTCTCCTAAGGCCCGACTCTCCAGGTCCCAACCTAGCACCTCAGCCACAACATCTCCGGGACCAGTGATGCCTGTAGTCACCGGAATCTGGAGTGCACCAGCCACCAGGGCAGCCAGTGTGGCACGGAGCCACAGCATGGACAGTCCCCCACCTGTCAAGCATCAAAAGTTGGCCAGTGCCCGGCGGGAGAGGGGGAAGACTCCAGCCACCAAAGCTGCTCCCAGGGGTCCCGGTGGGAGTGTGGAGTCAGCTGCGACACCTTCCAAGGTGGGGAAGGGCCACAAGAAACCCGCAAAGTCTGGGAAGAGCAGCACGGCGGAGGAGACCGCCATCATCCCCGCTGCCCAGGAGGCCACCGCCATCATCCCCGCTGCCCAGCAGGCCACCGACATCATCCCCGCTGCCCCGCTGCCCAGGAGACCACCGCCATCATCCCCGCTTCCCAGGAGGCCACCGCCATCATCACCGCTGCCCAGGAGGCCACCGCCAGCACCTGCCCTGCTGCCCAGAAGGCCACCACCAGCACAAGACCCACTGGGCTAGAGAGGACCGCCAGCACAAGCCCTACTGGGACAGAAAGGACCGCCAGCACAAGCCCCGCTGGGACAGAGAGGACCACCAGCACAAGCCCCGCTGGGACAGAGAGGACCGCCAGCAGCTGAGTCACTGCAAAGGAGCCCGCTGCCTCAAGCACCGCTAAACAGGGCACCGCCGCCTCAAGCACCGCTGAACAGGGCACCGCCGCCTCATGCATCGCTGAACAGGGCACCGCCGCCTCATGAACTGCTGAACAGGGCACCGCCGCCTCAAGCACCGCTGAACAGGGCACCGCCGCCTCAAGCACGCTGAACAGGGCACAGCCGCTACAAGCACCGCTGAACAGGGCACCGCAGCCTCATGCACCACTGAACAGGGCACCGCCGCTACAAGCATCTCTGAACAGGGCACCGCCGCCACAAGCACTGCTGGCCCAGGAGCGCCAAGGGCACTGACGCTACTGAGTCCGTCACGAGCAGGATGAAGCACTCTGGGCACAGAGCCCCTCCAGAACCAGTGGATATTGCCATCCACTACCTCTGTCCTTTGCAGGATGAAGCACCCTGGGTACCATGCCCCCTCCAGAACCAGTGGAGAAAGGCATCCACTACCTCTGTCCTTAGCAGGATGAAGCACTCTAGGCACCATGCCCCCTCCAGAACCAGTGGAGACTGTCATCCACTTGAGAGACTGTGGCTTTGCACTCCCCAGGATGGCACAGTGGGCAACCCACCCACTGTAGAGACTTGAGAGACTGTAGCTTTGCACTCCCCAGGATTGAACAGTGGGCAAACCACCCACTTTAGAGACTTGAGAGACTGTGGCTTTGCACTCCCCAGGATTGAAAAGTGGGCAAACCACCCACTGCAGAGACTTGAGAGACTGTGGCTTTGCCCTCCCCAGGATTGAACAGTGGGCAAACCACCCACTGTAGAGACTTGAGAGACTGTGGCTTTGCACTCCCAGGATTGAACAGTGGGCAACCCACCCACTGTATAGACTTGAGAGACTGTGGCTTTGCACTCCCCAGGATGGAACAGTGGGCAACCCACCCACTGGAGAGACTTGAGAGACTGTGGCTTTGCACTCCCCAGGATGGAACAGTGGGCTACCCACCCACTGTATAGACTTGAGAAACTGTGGCTTTGTACTCCCCTGGATATGGCAGTGGGCATGTGACCCTCTCGTGGATTTGGTGCCGTGCACTCAACCTGCTGAGGTACCCCCCTTTCCCTCCCCCTGAGGTGCCTGTTTTCTTGCTCTCTGATGCCCCTGTAGTGTTCTCTCCGTCATGGTCGGGGATCTTGTGTGGGCAAGGTGTTCCACGGACTTCATTGGAGCACTACCTGGAATACTAAGCTTGGTGTATATTTTGTTTATGGGGTATATATATATTTTTTCGTACTTGATTTTAATATATGACAATGGTTACACTCATTTCCTTTTGTCTTTGCATTCTCCCGGGGGGGCTTTGGGGTGTAACTATAATGTATAAATATGTATTAGTGTATGTGTGTTGTAGTGGGTGAGGGTGGGGGTGGGGGTGTTGCATGTGTGTGTCCCTGTTTTTTCCCTCCCCCCTCCCCTTTGTCGTAGGTGCAGTATTCACTGTTGCCATCGCTGCCAGCATTCGTGCTCCTGGTAGAGGAGCAAGAAGATGAAGGCTGGCAGGATGTGCAGCTCGGGTTCCATGGCGTCCGGATTCCTCGTGGGGTGTGTAGAGGTGAGCATTTTCCATTCGAAGTCCGGTTTCTGCTGTGCTTTTGTCCGCGGTGAATGTGCCCCGGAATAGGTGGCGGATTGGTAGGTTGTGATATTGTGGGCGGTACTTTGTCTTCAGCCTCTCTGTTGGCGGTGACTGCCAAACTGTTTGTGTGTACCGCCGTGGCGGTCGGAGTGTTAAAGTGTCTGTCTTTGTTGGCGGTTTCCGCCACGTTCGTTGTTTTTTGCCGCCGGCCTGTTGGCGGTCTTACCGCCGCTTTAACACCGTCTGCCAGTGTTGTGATGAACACCTTAGTGTCTTTATCATAACATTCCATGAAAAAAAAACATGAGGCCTTTAGCCTTGATCACTGACTTGACACCATAACCAACTCAGTCCTGTTTACCAAACATAAACATTGGCACAAGCAAAATAGTGCACTACCAGCAGTCACAAAAGGAGGAGGGAGCACATTGCCTGTCATACCAGCCGACAATTAGCCCAGATGCATTGTGGTAAATGCAGTGCATAATTACACTCACTTCAGTTGAAAATCTTAAGAACTAACCATTTTTAGTACAACCAGTGCTCTGTATCTCCAGACATGTGTTTCAGGATTGCTATCCTTTTCCGTAGAGAGTTAGAAGTGAAATTTGGGACTGCTGGCAATGCTGCCCAGTCTTCTTAGGATGGTACAAATTTCAGAGCACAGATGCATCCCAGAGCTTGTTAGCCCAATAACTCAGCAAGGAGCCAATCACAAAAGGAGAGAGGAGCACAGTGCCTGGTATACCAGCACAAAATCAGTCCAGATGCATTGTGGTAAATGCAGCGCATGATAACGCTCACTTCAGCTGAAAGTCTTTAGTATTCACCATTGTTGGTTAGGCCAGTGCTTTGTATCTCTAGACACATTTTTCAGTATTGCTGGCCTTTTTCAGTAAAGTGCAATAAATTAAAATTGAGTGTGCTGGCAATATGTCTAAAACATTTCTCAGGGTTAGTACCACTGCTAGAGCACAGGTGCATCAGAGTAACTCAGCAGAGGGACAATCACAAAAGCAGGAGGGAGAACACTGTCTGCCACAGAAGCTTGAAAGACTCCCTTGAGCTAACGTGCTGACGAGCTCTAGTTGATGTACTTGTGCCTGGTGAGTGATACAGAGACCTGGGAAGGCTTTAGGCAGCATTTCCACCAACCCCAGAAAATGTCTGCTCTCTACTGATGAAGTACGAAATCCAGAAACACGTGTCTAGGTGTCTAGAGATATACCGCACTGGTTGCATCAGCAAGAGTAAAAAAATAGACTACCACTGAAGTAGGTGCCATCATGCACTGCATTTACCATAATGCATTGGAGCAAACTGAGTGCTGGGATATGAGGCAGTGTGTGCCCACCCTCTTATTGCTTAAAAGGCTCCCTTGAGCTAACGAGCTGACAAGCTCTGGTTGATACACTAGTGCCTATTAGATGGTGTAGAGACCTAAGAAGACTTTGGGCAGCATTTCCAGCAGTCCCCAAAATACTTGCTGCTCTCTACTGATGAAGGACAAAATCCAGAAACATGTGTCTAGAGGTATACAGAAGTGGCTACACCAACAAGAGTGAAAAACGAATGACTCCCACTGAAGACAGTGTTATCAGGCACTGCATTTACCATAAGGAATTGGGGCAAACTGAGTTCTGGGCTGTGAGGCACTGTGTGGCCACACTAGTTTTGAGAACAATACCAGCTATCTTTTTAGGCAAATCACATACATTTGGAAAAAAAAATACTCATAAAATAGCAATAAAGGATACAATAGATTACAAATCATTGAGGTATCAATAAAACATTTAATAACCATACCCAACTTCATGCCTCTCAACCAGAGCACCACCAGCTAAAAAAACACATTGTGGAAGGAGCGCAAAATATGCAGATCCATTTGGTAGATTCACCTTCATAACTCTGGGACATGATCGCCTAACACAGTACCCCCGCAATATATAACAAACCTATGCACAATTTAGCAATAGGCAAAAAATTATTTCAAATGTAAATAAACTTAAAAAGCTAGATACTAGACTTTCCCCATCCCTGGTTTCAACTGTAGGAAAGTACCATCTTTCTTGGCATGTTACCCCCATTTTTACATGTAGGTAAATTTGTTTTTGCCTGTCTCACTGGGATCCTGCTAGCCAGGACCCCAGTGCTCATAGTTCATGGCCTGAATGTGTGTACCTGTGTAGTGACTAACTGTGTCACTGAGGCTCTGCTAATCAGAACCTCAGTGCTTATGGTCTCTCTGCATTCAAAATTGTCACTATAGGCTAGTGACGATTGTTACCAATTCTAATTGGCACACTGGAACACCCTTATAATTCCCTAGTATATGGTACCTAGGTACCCAGAGTATTGGGGTTCCAGGAGATGCCTATGAGCTGCAGCATTTCTTTTGCCACCCATAGGGAGCTCTGACAAATCTTACACAGGACTGCCGCTGCAGCCTGAGTGAAATAACGCACACGTTATTTCACAGCCATTTTTCACTACATTTAAGTAACTTATAAGTCACCTATATGTCTAACCTTCAATTGCTGAAGGTTAGGTGCAAAGTCACAAAGTGTGAGGGAACAACATAGTTCAGGGCAATTCCCCAGGACTTTGTGAGTGCAGGGACACCATTACATGTGTGCACTACATATAGGTCAATACCTATATGTAGCTTTACAATGGTAACTCCGAATATGGCATGTAACTTGTCTAAGATCATGGAATTGTCCTCCCCATGCCTCTTGTATTGGGATGCCAATCCCATGCATCCCCGGGGCTCCACTATGAACCCCGGTTACTGCCAAACCAGCTCTCTGAGGTTTTCTTTGCAGCTACTGCTGCTGCCACCCAACAGATGCGGTTCTGCCCTCCTGGGGTCTGGGCAGCCCAGGAAGGCAGAACAAAAGATTTCCCTCTCCCTTTGGAAATAGGTGTTAAAGGCCAGGGAGGGGTAGCCTCTCCCAGCCTCTGGAAATGCTTTGAAAGGCACAGATGGTGCCCTCCTTGCATAAGCCAGTCTACACATTTTTAGGGAACCCCAAGTCCCTGCCCAGGTGTGCAACTGGACAAAGGAAAGGATAGTGACCCTCCCCTGTCCATCACCACCCCAGGGTTGGTGCCCGGAGCTCCTCCAGTGTGTCCCAGACCTCTGCCATCTTGAGTCCAAAGGTGTGAGGGCACTCTGGAGGCCTCTGAGTAGCCAGTGCCAGCGCGTGACGTCAGAGACCCCTCCTGATAGGTGCTTACCTCACTAGGTGGCCAATCCTCTGCACCTCTTTCTTCGACTTCTGCCAAGGATCGACTGCTGACTGCTCCAGGACGCCTGCAAAACTGCAACACAGTAGCAAGAAGACTGTTTACTGGTGGTGCATGCTTTGGGGGCTGGCTGCCTTCATCCTGCACTGTAAGCCACAAAGAAATCTCCTGTGGGTTGACAGAATCTTCCCCCCGCTCCAGCAGGTACCAAACTCCAGCATCGCCAGTACTCTGGGACCCCTCTCAACCTGACGAGCGGGGTGCCTGGAACAGAGGTGGTGGACCCAAGTGACCCAGACTGTCCAGTGGTCCAACTTTCCAAATTTGGAGGAGATAAGTCCTTGCCTTCCCTCTCCAGACAGTAATCCTGGGCATTGTGTGAACTGCAGCTGCTAGGACCTAGTCCTCAGCACTCTGTCCCGCTTTGCTTAACTCCCTGAGTTGACCTCCGGCTTCGTGGGATCCTCTTTTGCAGTGTTGAGATGACCGCTGTGTTCAGACATCTTGAACCCATGTTCAAGTGCTTCTGTGGGTGCTACCTTCTTGTGCATGGGCTGTCTATGTTGCTGAGGGACCCCTCTGACTTCTCCCCCAAGTGGCGACATCCTGGTCCTTCCTGGGCCCGGGCAGCACCTTTTTTCTTTAAATGCATCTCTTGCAGCTAGCAAGGCTTGTTTGCGGTATTTTGCCAAAGAAACAACTCTACATCCTCCAGCACTTGGTGGGACATACTCTGTATGAAGGAGAAGTTCCTAGCACCTTTTGTTGTTGCAGAATCTTCAGCTTCTTCCACCCGGAGGCAGACATTTTGCACCTTCATTCGGGGTTTAGTGGAGTCCTGTCCCCTGGACACTTTTACGACTCTTGGACTTGGTCCCCTTCCTTTGCAGGTCCTCAGGTCCAGAAATCCATCTTCAGTGCTTTGCAGTCTGTTGTGGTCTTTGCAAAATCCAATATCACGAGTTTAGTGTGTTTCTGGGGAAATAGTAGTACTTTACTCCTACTTTCCAGGGTCTTGGGGTGGGATATCTTGGACACCCTTAGTGTTTTCTTACACTCCCAGTGACCCTCTACACACTACACTAGCCTAGGGGTCAATTTGTGGTTCGCATCCCACTTTCTTAGTATATGGTTTGTGTTGCCCCTAGGCCTATTGTATCCTATTGTATTTTACAGTGTTTGCACTACTTTCTGACTGTTTTACTTACCTGATTTTGGTTTCTGTGTATATTTTGTGTATTTTACTTACCTCCTAAGGGAGTATATCCTCTGAGATATTTTTGGCACATTGTCAATAAAATAAAGTACATTTTTTAGTAACTCTGAGTATTGTCTTTATTATGATATAGTACCTATATGAGAAAAGTGGTATGGTAGGAGCTTTGCATGTCTCCTAGTTCAGCCTAAGCTGCTCTGCTATAGCTACCTCTATCAAGCCTAAGCTGCTAGAACACTGCTAATCTACTAATAAGGAATAACTGGACCTGGCACAAGGTGTAAGCACAACAAGGTAACCACTATTAGCCAGGCCAGCCTCCTACAGTCCCTCAAAGGCAGTGGGATGCTATCATGTGGCTATCTTTCACTGGTAAGGGTATGGATAGGCTCCTTACTGTCAGAGAAAGTGATGCTAATAATTACCAAGTTTTGAAAGATGCACTCTTGAATAGATTTGGCGTAACCACTGAACAACACAGGATTAAGTTCAGTGACACCAGAAAAGAGTCCTCTCAAGACAGGACAGATTTTGGAGACTGTTCAGTGAAGGCCTTGGAGGGTTGGTTACATGGCAGTAAGGTGACTGACTATGAAAGCCTGTATAATCTAATCCTGAGAGAGCATATTTTGAATAATTGTGTGTCTGACTTGTTGCATCAGTACGTGGTAGACTCAGATCTGACCTCTCACCAAGAACTGGGAAAGAAGGCAGACAGATGGGTCAGAACAAGAGCGAACAGAAAAGTTCATACAGGTGGTGACAAGGATGACAAGAAGAAGGGTGGTAAGTTTTCGGACAAGGGTGGGGGCAAAGAAAAACAGCATCCTGAGTCTTCATCAGGCCCACAAAAATCCTCTGGGGGGGTGGGTCCAAATCCTCTTCCCACAATCAAAAGAAGCCATGGTGTTTTATGTAAGAGTAACGGCCATTGGGCAAGTGATTCCACCTGCCCAAAAAAGAAAGCACCAAGACTCTCACTACCACAACCCCAACTGCATCCTTTAGTGCCCCTAGTAATAGCAGTGGTGGTGGGAAGTCTACTACAAATAGCCAATCAAAGGGTGTAGCTGGGATCACCATTGGTAGTGTAGTTGAGGGTGGTCTTCTTAGGGAGACCACAGAGGCTGTTTTAGTCTCTGATGGTGGTATTGACTTTGCCACCTTGGTTGCTTGTCCCCTTAATATGGGTAAGTATAAGCAATGTCCCCTAATACATGGTGTTGAGGTTGAGGCCGACAGGGATAAGGAGCCAGTGTCACTATGGTGATTGAAAAACTGGTTCACCCTGATCAACACCTACTTGGTCAGCAGTACCAAGTGACTGATGCTCATAACAACACTCTTATCCACCTCATGACTGTTGTGAATCTCAACTGGGGGGGTGGGGGTTACTGCCCCCAAGAAAGGTGTGGTAGTCACTGATTTACCTGTAGACTGCCTACTAGGCAATGATTTGGAGACATCAATGTGGGCTGAAGCGGAGTTGGAGGCTCATGCAGCAATGCAGGCATTCCTGGGCATTTCTTTGCTTTGACAAGGGCTCAGGCCAAGAATCAGAGAGGACAGGGAAACTTGGATCCTGGAACAATGGACCAAGTGCTCCCAAAAGCTAGGGGTAGAAAGGGTAAATCCTTGCCCACTATTCCTCACTCTCCAGAATATTCCCCTTTTGAGGAAGAGCAATCCTCTCCCTGTGCAGAACCCACACCAGATGAGCTGTCAGCAGATACTGCTGAGCTTTTGGGGGAGGGGGGACAGCTAGGGAAGAGCTGAGTGTGGCACAGCAGACCTGTCCCACGCTAGAGGGTTTAAGACAGCAAGCTGTCAAACAGCAGAATGGGGATGTTACTGATGGCAATAAGGTCTCTTGGGAAGATAACCTCCTTTATACTGAGTCAAGGTACCCTAAACCTGGAGCTGCTAGCAGATTGGTCATTCACTTGCAGTATAGGGAGTTTGTTCTGACCTTGGCACATGAGATTCCTTTGGTTGGGCATTTGGTACAGAGCAAAACTTGGGACAGACTTGTTCCATTGTTTCACTGGCCTCACATGTCAGGGGACACAAAAGAGTTTTGTCGGTCTTGCCTGACCTGCCAAGCCAGTGGCAAGACTGGTGGCACACCTAAGGCCCCCTTAATTCCACTCCCAGTGGTTTGGGTACCCTTTGAAAGGGGAGGGGTTGACATAGGTGGCCTCCCTGACCCTACAACAACTTCAGGCAATAGGTTTATCCTTGTGGTAGTGGACCATGCCACTAGGTATCCTGAAGCAATTCTGTCAAGGACCACTACAACTCCTGCAGTGGCAAAGGCCCTCATGGGAATCTTTTCCAGAGTTGGCTTCCCTAAGGAAGTGGTGTCAGACAGAGGAAGTAACTTCATGTCTGCAAACCTCAAAGCTATGTGGAAGGAGTGTGGTGTAACGTCTAAGTTCACTACTCCTTATCATCCACAAACAAATGGTCTGGTTGAGTGGTTTAATAAAACTCTCAAAGGTATGATTATGGGACTCCCTGAAAAACTCAGAAGGAGATAGGATGACCTGTTGCCATGCCTCCCTTTTGCTTACAGGGAGGTCCCCCAAAAAGGAGTGGGCTCTAGCCCCATTGAACTCCTCTTTGGGCACCCTGTGAGAGGTCCCCTTGCCCTTGAGAAGGAGGGCTGGGAACAACCTTTAAAAGCTCTAAAGCAAGACATTGTGGACTATGTACTTGACCTAAGATCCAGAATGGATGAGTACATGAAAAAGGTCAGTAAAACCCTTTAGGCCAGCCAAGAGCTCCAAAATCAATGGCATGACCAGAAGGTTGTCTTGACCCAGTACCACACAGGACAGAAGGTGTGGATATTGGAGCCTGTGGCCCCAAGAGCACTCCAGGATAAATGGACTGGACCCCATCTCATTGTTGAAAAGAAGGGCAAGGTTACCTATTTGGTGACCTGGGCGCTGCCAGGAGTCCCCTTAGGGTGCTCCATGTCAATCGCCTAAAACCCTACTATGACAGGGCTGGCTTAACCCTGCTCATGGCAACTGATGAGGGGCAGGATGAAGAGAGTGACCCTCTCCCTGACCTCTTCTCCACCACTGAAGCTGATGGCTTAGTGGATGTAGTGGCGCTTGCAGATTGCCTTACTGATGAGCAGAAGGACAACTGTATAAATGTCTTAGGCCAGTTTTCTGACCTCTTTTCACTGATACCAGGTAGCACTACTTGGTGTGAGCACACAATCAATAATGGAGACAGCTTACCTGTCAAAAGTAAGATTTATACGCAGCCTGACCATGTCAGAGATTGTATAAAACAAGAGGTACAGAAGATGCTGGACTTAGAAGTGATTGAGCCTTCAGAAAGCCCATGGGCTAGCCCAGTGGTGCTTGTCTCACAGTAAGGATGGTAAAAGAGAAATTAGGTTTTGTGTTGACTATAGACGTCTCAGTCAAGTAACCAAAACTGATGGTCACCCTATACTCAGGGCAGATGAACTAATAGATACACTGGCTTCTGGCAAGTATTTAAAAACTTTTGATTTAACTGCAGCATATTGGCAGATTCAATTATCAGAAGATGCTAAACCCCAAACTGCATTTTCCACCATTGGAGGGTACTATTAGTTCACTGTTATGCCCTTTGCTTTGAAGAATACACCTGCCACCTTTCAGAGGTTGGTGAACACAGTCCTGCAAGGTTTGGAAGCTTTTAGTACAGCATATCAAGATGATATAGCTGTCTTTAGCTCCACCTGGGATGAGCACCTGGTTCACCTATGGAACGTTTTGGAGGCCCTGCAAAAGGCAGGCCTCACTATCAAGGCTTCAAAGTGACAGATAGGGCAGGAGAAAGTGGTTTATCTGGACCACCTGGTAGGTGGGGAACAGATTGCACCACTGCAGGGGAAGATCCAGACCATTATGGAATGGGCTCCCCCTACAACTCAAACCCAGGTGAGAGCCTTCTTAGGCCTCATAGGGTACTACAAGAGGTTCATTAAGAACTATGGCTCCATTGCAGCTCCTCTTAATGAACTCACTAGTAAGAAGATGCCTAAAAAGGTATTGTGGACAGCTAGCTGTCAAAAGGCTTTTGATGAGCTCAAACAGGCCATGTGCTCTAAAAAGCCCTTGTTACTCCAAGAAGTTCATAGTCCAGATTGATGCTTCTGAATTAGGGGTGGGGGCAGTGCTATCACAGCTTAACACTGAGGGCCAGGATCAACCTGTTGCTTTTATCAGCAGAAGGTTGACCCCTAGAGAAAAGCATTGGTCTGCCATAGAGAGGGAAGCCTTTGCTGTGGTCTGCGCACCCAAAAAGTTAAGACCTTACCTGTTTGGTACTCACTTCATTGTTCAGACAGACCACAAACCTCTGTTATGGCTTAAACAAATGAAAGGTGAAAACCCTAAATTGTTGAGGTTATCCATCTCCCTACAGGGAATGGATTATACAGTGGAACATAGACCTGGGAGTACCCACTCCAATGCAGAGGGACTCTCCAGATATTTACACTTAGACAATGAAGACTCATCTGGGCAAGGTTAGCCTTATTGTCCCTCCTTTGGGGGGGGGGTGTTGTGTAGGAAAGTACCATCTTGCCTGGCATATTATCCCCATTTTTACTTATGTGTCAGTTTGTTTCTGCCTGTCTCACTGGGATCCTGCTATCCAGGACCCCAGTGCTCATAGTTTTTGGCCTGAATGTGTTCCCTGTATGGTGCCTAACTGTGTCACTGAGGCTCCGCTAATCAGAACCTCAGGGCTTATGCTCTCTCTGACCTTAAAATTGTCATTGAGCTCAGACACTTCTTACACAGGACTGCCATTGCAACCTGAGTGAAATAACATCCACGTTATTTCACAGCCATTTTGCACTGCACTTAAGTAACTTATAAGTCACTTATATGTCTAACCCTCACTTAGTGAAGGTTAGGTGCAAAGTTACTAAGTGTGAGGGCACCCTGGCACTAGTCAAGGTGCCCCATATAGTTCAGGGCAATTTCCTCGGACTTTGTGAGTGCGGGGACACCATTACACACGTGCACTACATATAGGTCAATACCTATATGTAGCTTCATAATGGCAACTATGAATATGGCCATGAAACATGTCTAAGATCATGGAATTGTCCCCTCCATGCCAAATCTGGTATTGGGGTGCCAATCCCATGCATCCCTGGGGCTCCAGCATGGACCCCAGGTACTGCCAAACCAGCTCTCTGGTGTTTTCACTGCAGCTACCGCTGCTGCCCTCCTGTGGTCTGGGCAGCCCAGTCCCAGGAAGGCAGAACAAAGAATTTCCTCTGAGAGAGGGTGTTACACCCTCTCCCTCTAGAAATAGGTGTTGAGGGCCTGAGAGTAGTATCCTCTCCTGGCCTCTGGGAATGCTTTGAAGGGCACAAATGGTGTCCTCCTTGCATAAACCAGTCTACACCAGTTCAGGGATCCCCAAGCCCCTACTCTGGCGTGAAACTGGACAAAGGAAAGGGGAGTGACCACTCCCCTGTCCATCACCACCCCAGGGGTGGTGCCCAGAGCACATCCAGTGTGTCCCAGACCACTGCCATCTTGAATGCAGAGGTGTGAGGGGACAATGGAGGCCTCTGAGGGGCCAGTGCCAGCAAGTGATGTCAGACACCCCTCCTGATAGGTGCTTACCTGACTAGGTGGCCAATCCTCCTCTGAGGGCTATTTAGGGTCACTCCTGTAGGCTTCTCTTCAGATAACAAATGCAAGAGCTCACCAGAGTTCCCCTCATCTCCCTCTTCGACTTCTGACAAGAAGACATGTCCCACACTAGAGGATTTAAGACAGCAAGCTGTCAAACAGCAGAATGGGGATGTTACTGATAGCCATGAGATCTATTGGGGAGATAACCTTCTTTATACTGAGTCAAGGGACC
This sequence comes from Pleurodeles waltl, assembly GCF_031143425.1. Taxonomy (NCBI): domain Eukaryota; kingdom Metazoa; phylum Chordata; class Amphibia; order Caudata; family Salamandridae; genus Pleurodeles; species Pleurodeles waltl. The sequence continues at coordinate 292,864,546 of NC_090445.1, read as the reverse complement.
CTAAACCTGGGGCTGCCAGGAGATTGGTTATCCCTTTGCAGTATAGGTAGTTTCTTCTGACCTTGGCACATGACATTCCTTTGGCTGGGCATTTGGGTCAGAGTAAAACTTGGGACAGACTTGTTATATTATTTCAATGGCCTCACATGTCAGAAGACACTAAGGAGTTTTGTCGCTCCTGTGTGACCTGCCAAGCCAGTGGCAAGACTGGTGGCACACCTATGGCCCCCTTAATTCCACTCCCTGTGGTTGGGGTGCCCTTTGAAAGGGTATTGGTTGACATAGTTGGCCCCTTTGACCCTCCAACAGATTCAGGCAATAGGTTTATCCTTGTGGTAGTGGACCATGCCACTAGGTATCTTGAAGCAATTCCCCCAAGGACCACTACAGCTCCTGCAGTGGCAAAGGCCCTCCTGGGACTCTTTTCCAGAGTGGGCTTCCCTAAGGAAGAGTTAGTAACTTCATGTCTGCATACCTCAAAGCTATGTGGAAGGAGTGTGGTGTAACTTATACGTTCACTACTCCTTATCATCCACAAACAAATGGTCTGGTTGAGAGTTTTAATAAAACTCTCAAAGGTATGATTATGGGACTCCCTGTAAAATCCAGAAGGAGATGGGATGTTGTAGGAGGCTGGCCTGGTTTATAGTGGGTACCTGATGGTACTTACACCTTGTGCCAGGTCCAGTTATTCCTTATTAGTAGCTTAGTAGTGTTCTAGCAGCTTAGGCTGATAGAGGTATCTATAGCAGAGCAGCTTAGGCTGAACTAGGAGACATGCAAAGCTCCTACTATACCACTTATATCATTTAGCACTATATCATAAGAATCACAATACTCAGAGTTACTAAAAACTAAAGGTACTTTATTTTAGTGACATTGTCTCACAAATATCTCAGAGGATATACTCCCCTAGGAGGTAAGTAAAATACACAAAATATACACATAAACCAAAATCAGGTAAGTAAACAGTTAGAAAAGTAGTGCAAACAGTGTAGAATACAATAGGATGCAATAGGTCTAGGGGCAACACAAACCATATACTAAGAAAGTGGAATGCGAACCACTTAGGGACCCCAGGCCTGGTGTAGTGTGTAGAGGGTCGCTGGGAGTGTAAGAAAACACTAAGGGTGTCCCAGATACCCCACCCCAAGACCCTGAAAAGTAGGAGTAAAGTGACGGTACTTCCCCAGAAACACACTAAAGTCGTGATAGGAGATTCTGCAAAGACCTAAACTGACTGCAAAGCATTGAAGATGGATTCCAGGACCTGAGGACCTGCAAAGGAAGGGGGCCAAGTCACAAACGTGTCCAGGGCGGGCAGGAGCCCACTAAACCCCAGATGAAGGTGCAAAATGGCTGCCTCTGGGTGGAAGAAGCTGAAGATTCTGCAACAACTGAAGATGCCAGGAACTTCTCCTTTGCACAGAAGATGTCCCATGCTGTGCTGGAGGATGCTGAGTTGTTTCCACGCTGTAGGACTACAAACAAGCCTTGCTAGCTACAAAGGTCACGGTTGAAGAAAATAGGTGCTTCCCAGGCCCAGGAAGGACTAGGAGGTCGCCCCTTGGAGGAGGAGACAGAGGGGGCGCTCAGCAACATAGAGAGCTCATGCAGAAACAAGCAACACCCACAGAAGCACTTGAACAGGGGTTCAAGAAATCTGAGCATGGCGGTTGTCTCAACACTACAAAGAAGAGTCCCACGAAGCCGGTGTTCAACTCAGCTAGTTGAGCAATGCAGGACGGAGTGCTGGGGACCTTGGCTGTGCTGTACATGAAGGATTCCCTGCATAAGTGCACAGAAGCCCTAGCAGCTGCAGTTCACGCAGTACACAGGATTACTGTCTGGTGTGGGGAGGCAAGGACTTACGTCCACCAAATTTGGACAGATGGACCACTGGACTGACAGCTCCTGTGTTCCAGGGACCACGCTTGTCACAATGAAAGGGGACCCAGAGGACCGGTGAAGCAGAAGTTTGGTGCATGTGTTAGCATGGCGAAGATTCCGTCAACCCATGGGAGATTTCTTCTTGGCTTCCAGTGCAGGGTGAAGGCAGACAGCCCCCAGAGCATGCACCACCAGGAAACACTTTGTTGCAGTTTTGCAGGCATCCTGGAGCAGTCAGTGGTCGATCCTTGGCAGAAGTCGAAGAGGGAGATGCAGAGGAACTCTGGTGAGCTCTTTCATTCGTTATCTGAAGAGAGGCCCACAGGAGAGACACTAAATAGTCCTCAGAGGAGGATTGGCCACCTAGTCAGGTAAGCACCTATCAGGAGGGGTCTCTGACATCACCTGCTGGCACTGGCCACTCCGAGGCCTCCATTGTGACCTCACACTTCTGCATTCAAGATGGCAGATGTCTGGGATACACTGGAGGAGCTCTGGGCACCACCCCTGGGGTGGTGATGGACAGGGGAGTGGTCACTCCCCTTTCTCTTGTCCAGTTTCGCACCAGAGCAGGGGCTGGGGGATCCTTGAACTGGTGTAGACTGGCTTATGCAAGGAGGGCATCTGTTCCCTTCAAAGCATTTCCAGAGGCTGGGGGAGGCTACTCCTCCCCAGCCCTTAACACCTATTCCCAAAGGGAGTGGGTGTAACACCCTCTCTCAGAGGAAATCCTTTGTTCTGCCTTCCTGGGACTGGGCTGCTCAGACCCCAGGAGGGCAGAGGACTGTCTGTTGGTTGGCAGCAGCGGTAGCTGCAGTGAAAACCCCAGAGAGCTGGTTTGGCAGTACCCGGGGCCCATGCTGGAGCCCCGGTGATGCATGGAATTGTTACCCCAATACCATATTTGGCATGGGGGGACAAATCCATGATTTTAGACATGTTGCATGGCCATATTCAGAGTTACCATTGTGAAGCTCCATATAGGTATTGACCTATATGTAGTGCACGCGTGTAATGGTGTCCCCACACTCACAAAGTCCAAGGAAATTGCCCTGAACTATGTGGGGGCATCTTGGCTAGTGCCAGGTTGTCCTCACACTTAGTAACTTTGCACCTAACCTTCATCAAGTGAGGGTTAGACATACAGGTGACTTATAAGTTACTTAAATGCAGTGTAAAATGGCTGTGAAATAACGTGGACGTTATTTCACTCAGGCTGCAGTGGCAGTCCTATGTAAAATTGGTCTGAGCTCCCTATGGGTGGCAAAAGAAATGCTGCAGCCCATAGGGATGTCCTGCAACCCCAATACCCTGGGTACCTTGGTACCATATACTATGGAATTATAAGGGTGTACCAGTGTGCCAATCAGAATTAGTAAAAAATGGTCACTAGCCTTCAGTGACAATTTTAAAAGTAGGGAGAGCATAAGCACTGAGGTTCTGGTTAGCAGAGCCTCAGTGACACAGTTAGGCACCACACAGGGAGCACAATCAGGCCACAAACTATGAGCAGTGGGGCCCTGGCTAGCAGGGTCCCAGTGAGACATATAGAACCCACTGACTAATAGGGTTTTCACTATGAGCACTGGGGTCCTGGCTAGCAGGATCCCAGTGAGACAGTGAAAACACACCGACATATACTCACAAACAGGACACAAGTGGGGGTAACAATGCTAGAAACAGGCTACCTACATACACAACCCCCCAAACAAAGGACAATAAGGCTAACCTTTTGCCAGTTGAGTCTTTTTTGTCTAAGTTGTGATAAGTGGAGAGTACCTCCGCAATAAATTGGTTACTCCCTATATCATCCACTGTATGGTTACTTCCCTGTGGGGATGTGAACCACCCTGTTTGGAGTTTTATAGCTAGCGAACAAAATTATATTCTCAGAGTTCCTAATAGTATGTTTTAGTTTAGAGCAGTGGGAATTGTCCACCGGGACTATATCAAGTGATGAGAATGCCAGACAGGGATGCTGTCTCAAGGCCATAGCTGGGCAAACATTTTGTCCATGTGGCTGTAAGTGAGAACAGGGTTGTTGTTTCTTTTGAGTTAGAGCAGGGCAGGGCTGCTGTCCTATAAGCTCCACACTAGGGCAGGGCTGGTGTCCTAAGTGTTGTGAGGCAGTACAGGGCTGCTGCACCAAAGTTTCTCTGGGAGGGTTGGAGGGATGCTCCATGTTAACTAAAATGGTGCAATTTTTGTCACAGTATTAGTTATCCCACAGAGAGGTACTTTCAACTCAGGGAGTACAGCTGTGGAAGCTGATGGTCGTCTTTTTGATACAGGTTCTACCCCAGGAGAGGTTTTTCCCACCACAGGAATGGTATTCTTAATGGCAGGGTGGTTAGGAGATACGTTGATGCCTTTTTTACCTGTTGTTGGAGAAGGATCCTGAGATTTCAGGCGTTTTTCTCTCCTTTGCTTTTTCATTTCAGCTGAATTGAGAGGGAGCAATTCCTCAGTGATACCCAGCATGGATGCATGGGTATTAAACTCTACCTCAGCCCAACCAGAGGTCTCTAGGTAATTACCTAAGAGACAGCCTATAGGTAAGCTAGGTGATACTACCACCTGCTTAGGGCCAGTAACTCCACCCGAACTAAACTGAACTATAGCTAAGGGGAGGAACTGAGTGGAGTTATGGACATCAATAATCTTGTACTGTTGTCCAATGAGGTGTTGTGCAGGAGACACTAAGGGCCTCATTTGAACCTTGGCGGTCACCGACCGCCAGGGTTAAAGTGGCGTTCGTACCACCAACAGGCTGGCGGTATGAAATGCCACACCGCCGGGACCGGCGGTTTACCACCATGGAGGTCCCGGCGGTCCCAATCCTGATTGGCAGACAGTAGAAAGCGCGACGGGTGCTGCTGCACCCACTGCAACTCCACATTGCAGCCGGCTCCATTAGGAGCCGGCTGCAATGTTATGGCCCACATCCCAGCTGGGCCGGCGGGCGGAAACTATGTTTCCGCCCGGCAGCCCAGCTGGGAGGTTGAAATGCGGCCGGCGGGTTTGTGGATAAATAGGCGGCCGTTTGGCTGTTCAACTTTGGCGGGCGGCAGAATGTTGAAATGAGGCCCTAAGTTTTCAGTCACCAAAGTGATACTGGCACGTGTGTCCTGTAAGGTGACAAGCAGCCAGTGTGGCAAGGCCAATGCCACCATTTGTGACAGAAACTGTTTTGGGACTGACTACCCCAGTTTCTGTAATGGACACAAAAGTGAACCCAACTACACCCTTATTTTGACTGTTGCCAGCAGTCCCACCACTATTACCAATACTGCTAGGGGCACTAGAGTTTGATGTATTAGTTGTGGTAGGATCAGGGGCTCTACCTGGGCAGGACTCATCCCCTGTCCAATTGCCTTTATTTTTACTCACATAGCACCAAGGCTTTTTAGTGTGTGTGGATTGTGAAGAAGAGGAAGAAGATGATTTATCCCCACCCCCTGAAGAGTGTTTAGGATGTGAAGAAGGATCTTTGTTTTTACCGTTATCCCCATGCTTATCCTGAGATTATACAGGCTATCATAGTCAGCCACCTTACTGCCATGTAACCATCCCTCCAAGGCCTTCACTGAACAGTCTACAAACTCTGTCCAGTCTTGAGAGGACTTTTGTCTGGTATCTCTGAACTTTATCCTGTATTGTTCAGTGGTTAAGCCAAATCCTTTGTAGTTATTGTCGTCCCTTTCTCTAACAGTAAGGAGCCTATCCCTACCCTTACCAGTGAAAGATAGCAGCACACTGCCTTTGAGGGACCAACTGTACCATACAGGCCCTCTGAAGTGCAGCAAACCACTTATTAATGTCATCCGCCTCCTTGTAAGGGGGTACTATCTTATGCAGGTTCCTAGAATCTTGTTCTCTTACAGGATTACTATCAAGGACACTGCTGCTGCCATCATGGGAAACTAATCCCAACCTCTGCCTTTCCCTCTCTACATGTAGGGATTCCCTGTCTAAGGCCAACTGCTGCTGTGTCAGCTTCAGTCTAGCCTCTTCCAACCTCAGCTTTCTGAGTTCCCTATCTAGGGTGTCATTCTCAGGGTGGAAGGCTTGGGAATTCTGAGACACAGAGGAATTGTGGGAATTGGCAAAAGTGCACCTGTGTCAACATCAGGACAGTGCACGCTCTACGGGCGACATAAATGCAAAAACCCAGTCCTTATGCAAGGGCATATTTCATGCACTGTGTTTCTATGCAGTATGTTAACCTTTTACATTGCAGAGCTTTTACCTTGAAAAGTCATTAATGCGGTTTGTATACATTGTTCATTTGCAAGGCTTGTTTGCAGGATTACAGGGTGTGGTCCTTATTCTAAGACATTCTAGAAGCCTTTCCTGCAGCATGGTTGGGTGTGGCTCGTGGGTGGGGCTTGGCTCAATATAAGGGAGCCAGCCCATCTCCACATGCTCACTATTCAGAGGTCCCGGTGCAGAGCAGCAGCATTTTACTGAGATCCTGTCCCGGAGACCTATCCAGTCATTTCCATTTATTTGGTGATCTTCAAGCAGGGCGGGAAGGCAGAGATCGAGTCAGGCCCCCGACTCCGTTTCCATTGACATTCGAGTTTTGGGCCTAAACATAAAATCGCATGTGCGATTGTTTTCCTGGCATTTGGCTCTTGGCATTCAGGTCGGCAGTGTGCGCGATCATTTCATGGCAATTGTATTGTGATGTTTGAATCGGCAACAGTGTAGCGATTCATTCCTGACATTTAATTCTTGGCATTCAGATCGGCAGTGTGCGCGATCATTTCATGGCATTTGCATCGTGAAGTTTGAATCAGCAACAGTGTGCGCGATTCATTCCTGGCAGTTAACTCTTGGCATTCAGATTGGCAGTGTGCGCGATCATTTCATGGCCTTTGATTCGTGATGTTCGAATCGGCAATAGTGTGCTCGATTCATTTTTGGCATTTAACTCTTGAATTACAGATCAGCAGTGCGTGCGATCGTTTCATTGCATTTGAATCTAGATATTCAAATGGGCAACAGTGTGCGCAATTCATTCCAGGTGTTTTAACTTTTGAAATACAGGTCGGCAGAGTGCGCGATCATTTGTAGACAGTGAAATCTTGATGTGCAGTTTGATTAAGCTGCATAATAATTCCTGGACGTTTCAGTCTTGGAACTCTTAATCAGAGTGTGATGTAGCAGTGTTATTCATGATTCTAGTACATTCATTCATGCAGAGAAAACCAGGTGCTCTTTGATTTTTGTTGTAATGCAGTAATTATTCTAAGAACTATTTGAAGAGCGTTCATTGTTCAAAATATGATATGTTAATTCTGGAATGTTCATATGAAACTTTGCATAACCTTTCTTGATTTCCAAGTACCTAGATTCCCGAGGCCTAGTTATTGTTTCTGTTGTCGATATCCTCTTCTTCTGCCTCTTCTTCACTGTGCACAGGCTCCACAGCTGCCACAAGACCTCCAGCTGGACAATCCTCCTGCAGAAAAGGCACCTGTTGTCGCAAAGCCAGGTTGTACACCATACAGCAAGCCACGATGATCTGGCACACCTTCTTTGGTGAGTAGTGGAGAGAACCACCTGTCATATGGAGGCCCTGGAACCTGGCCTTCAGGAGGCCGAAGGTTCTTTCTATAATCCTCCTAGTTCGCCCATGTGCCTCATTGTAGCGTTCCTCTGCCCTTTTCCTGAGATTTCTCACTGGGGTCAGTAGCCATGACAGATTGGGGTACCCAGAGTCACTTGCAAATGACGAGGGACAACTGTTAGACACACACTAACCCGTAGGGACAACACCAGACCCAGAAAACTATTCAGAGGATATAGGGTCCCTGTCCTCACCTATGAGCCACACACGGTGCCTCTGGAGTTGCCCCATCACATAAGGGATGTTGCTATTCCTCAGAATGTAAGCGTCATGCACTGAGCCAGGAAACTTGGCATTCACACATGAGATGTAATGGTCGGCCAAACACACCATCTGCACATTCATTGAATGATAGCTCTTCCTGTTTCTGTACACCTGTTCACTCCTGCAGGGGGTTACCAAGGCCACATGTGTCCCATCAATGGCACCTATGATGTTAGGGATATGTCCCAGGGCATAGAAGTCACCTTTCACTGTAGGCAAATCCTCCACCTGAGGGAAAACAATGTAGCTGTGCATGTTTTTTCAGCAGGGCAGACAACACTCTGGACAACACATTAGAGAACATTGGCTGGGACATCCGTGATGCAATGGCCACTGTTATTTGAAAAGACCAACTTGCCAGGAAATGTAGTACTGACAGGACCTGCACTAGAGGGGGTAACCCTGTGGGATGGCGGATAGCTGACATCAGGTCTGCCTCCAACTGGGCACACAGTTCATGAATTGTTGCACGATCAAGTCTGTAGGTGACTATTACGTGTCTCTCTTCCATTGTCGACAGGTCCACTAGCGGTCTGTATCCCGGAGGATGCCGCCATCTCATCACCTGCCCCACCGGACGTGCCCTATGGACGAGAACAGCGAGCAGAGGGTCAGCCAACACTGAGGTATCACAAAATGTCATTAGCACAAAAAAAAATTATCCGCAATGTGCCAGTTACTGTGTGTATGCAAAGCCTACATAGGTGTGACGCAGTTATTATTATTGCCATGTGGCCCCCTGAAATGGCTGCTGCCTGACATGTAAGGTGGGACAAGGGGATATGAAGCAACTGTGCTGGCGTTCTACACCTTCGCTGTAGGCGGTCGAAGACACGGCGCAATCCTGCATTGGTTAACATTGGACCCTATGGGTCCGAGGAGCCAATGACCATGTATGGCGGTGGTGACGGTACGCACAGCCGCAGACGTGACTGCCATTTTCTCTCTGTTCACTCACTTGATACCTGACCTTCAACAGGAGAGGACCTTCACTGCAAGTGCTGCTGTGACCTCAGTCTGGAAGTGACGATGGCTCATGTGTCTGGGGAAAGGGCCCCTGCCTTCACTTCGGAGGAGTTGGAGAAGTTAGTGGATGGGGTCCTCCCCCAGTACACAGTACTCTACGGTCCTCCAGACAAACAGGTGAGTACACTGTGAGCATGCTGCATGAGCAATGCCTGTTTGGAGTGGTGTGGATGGAAGATACATGGGGGGGGACTGAGCCCTGCATGAGCGGACGGTGAGTGTCTGTGCGTCAGGGCAAGGGTGGGAACGTGGGCAAATGACTATGATGGTCTTGGCGGTGAAAGATTTACCTTTTCCTCTGTACTATTCCTCTAGGTCAGCGCCCACCAGAAGAAGGATATTTGGTGTGCCATCGCCAAGGAAGTCCACCACAGACGGAGCACCCACTGCCAGAAAAGATGGGAGGACATTCTCCGCTGGAGCAAGAAGACGGTGGAGGCACAGCTGGGGATGGCCTCCCAACGTGGGAGGGGTGCCTGTTGCACCATGACCTCCCTGATGTTCCGGATCCTGGCGGTGGCGTATCCGGAGTTGGATCGGCGATGGAGGGCATCAAAGCAGCCACAAGGGGGTGAGTACAGTCACATTCATCTGACTATGCACGCATTACGAGGTGTCTGGGTGGGGGAGGTGGGCAGTGGGTTCCCCTAGGCCAGGGCGAAGTTGGTAGGCAAGGTCCCTTGTGAGGCAGGCTATGTGGCACCCCAACCCCACCAGTGGTAAGAGTCATCTACATCTAGTCAGGCTCCTGTGACTTCCATGTGTGCAGCAATCGGGCATAGGCCTTGTACCCCATGGCCCTGTGAATAATCTAGGAACTGTTAGTGCATGGCATAGTGCAGAGGTCTGCTGTGTCTGTAGTGTCCGCCAACGGTCATGGTATTGCATGCACTGAACATGTCTTTCTTCTGTCTCTCCCCCTTTTTGTGGTCTCCCTGTTCTTGTGTGCAATAGCATCATCAGGCGGAGGAGCAGTGGCACCTGAGCAGGAGGGAGCTGCATCCCACTTGGCCCTGGAGGTTGAAACAACAGAGTCTGTAGCCACTAGTGGGACGAAGGGCGAGGGGAGCTCCACGGCGGGGACAAAAGGGGACAGCAGCGACAGTGACTCCTCCTCTGATGGGAGCTCTCTTGCAGTGGTGGGCTCCTCTGTGCCCCCCACATCCACAGGTACAGCTGCCACCCCCCTACCAGCACCGCCCTCCCAGCAACCCCTCAGCGTGTGTCCGGTGCCCGCTCACCCAGGAGGGGGGCATCTCCTTTGTCCCAGGCACCTCAGTCCCTGCCCCAGTCAGCCCTGCTGCCCTCAGTGAGGAGGCTATTGACCTCCTGAGATCCCTCACTGTTTGGCAGTCTACTATTCTGAATGCCATCCAGGGTGTAGAGAGGCATTTGCAACAAACAAATGCATACCTGGAGGGCATTCATTCTGGCCAGGCAGCCCAACAGAGAGCATTTCAGTCTCTGGCCTCAGCACTGATGGCAGCCATTGTCCCTGTGTCCAGCCTCCCCACTCCAACTTCCTCCATCCAGACCCAATCCCCTGTACCTTAGCCTATCCCAAGCACACCATCAGACCAGCATGCACACACCTCAACACACAGAAGTGGCTCAGGCAAACATAAGCACCAAACATCCCACAGGCACTCACACAAGCATCATGCCCATGCAGACATACCAACATACACTGCCTCCACTGTGTCCCCCTCCTCCACGTTTCCCTCCCCCTCCCAGTCTCGTCTCCACTCACACCTGCATGCACTACATCTTCAGCCACTACCTCCATCACCAGCACGCCCATCACCACACACCGCTCACGTGCACCCACCACCCCACTACCATTCACACATCCCCTGTGTCCTCTCCCAGTGTGTCTGTGAGCCCTCCTCCCAAAGTACACAAGTGCAGGCACACACCCACCCAACAGCCATCCACCTCACAACAGCCTCCAGCCAATGCACCTTCACCCAAATTCAGCAGGCGTACACCTCCTACAACCACTACCTCTTCCTCCACTCCCAAACCCCCTCCATCTACCCATCCCAGTGTGTCTAAAAAACTTTTCCTGGCTAATATTGATCTCTTCCCTACACCTCTCCCACCCCGCCCATCCCCTAGGGCCAGGCTTTCGAGGTCCCAACCCAGCACCTCAGCCACCACATCTCCAGGCACAGTGGTGCCAGCAACTGCGGGCTATTGGAGTGCGCCAACCATCAGGGCTGCCAGTGTGCCTCAGAGCGAGGGCAAGGACATTCCGCCACCTGCAAAACTTAAAAAGTTGCTCACATCCCGGAGGGAGAAGCAGAAAACACCTGCCACCAAGGGCTCAGGGAAAATGAAAGGGGAAAGTGGCAAGACAGCTGCGCCACCATCCCAGGTGGGGAAGGGCCAGAAACCTCAACGGCAGGCCAGGAGAGGGCATGATGGCACTGACTGAGGGATCAGTGTCACACCTTCTGTCCACATCCACACCAACCTGTATGGCGGAGAAGACCACCACCACAGAGGCTGCCACCAGCACCACTGTCATTGAGCCTGCCACCAGCACCGCAGTCACTGAGCCCGCCACCAGCACCGGAGTCACTGAACCACCATCAGCACCGCAGTCACTAAGCCCGCCACCAGCACCGCAGTCACTGAGCCTGCCACCAGCACCACAGTCACTAAGTCCACCACCAGCACCGCCGCCACAGAGCCCACCACCAGCACCACGCCCACAGAGCCCCCCGCCAGCACCGCCGCCACAGAGCCTGCCGCCAGCACCGCCGTAACAAAGCCCACCGCCAGCACCGCTCCCACAGAGCCCACCGCCAGCACCGCTGCCACAGAGCCCACCGCCAGCACCGCTGCCACAGAGCCCACCGCCGGCACCGCTGCCACAGAGCCCGCCGCAAGCACCTCTGTGACTGACATCGCCGCAAGCACCGCCAGCGGCCCAGCAACAACCTGAGCCAGTGGCACCACCGCAGACATGGCTGCCATCCCCAGTGGTCAGTCGTCCGAGGCTGGTGGTGTGTTCCAGGAGCCTGGGCAGCTTCAAGGATGCATCACTTTCAGTGGAGAGATACATCCACTACCTCTGTCCTTGGCAGGATGAAGCACTCTGGGCACCAAGCCACCTCCAGAACCAGTGGAGAGATACATCCACTACCTCTGTCCTTGGCAGGATGAAGCACTCTGGGCACCAAGCCCCCTCCAGAATCAGTGGAGAGATACATACACTACCTCTGCCCTTGGCAGGATGAAGGACTCTGGGCACCAAGTCCCCTCCAGAACCAGTGAAGAAAGACATCCACTACCTCAGTCCTTGGCAGGATGAAGCACTCTGGGCACCAAGCCCCCTCCAGAACCAGACTTGAGAGACTATGGCTTTTCACTCCCCAGGATAAAGCAGTGGGCATGGAGCCCCCTCGTGGGGAAGTGGCGTCATGCGTTCATCAGGATGAGGTGCTCCCCTCCCCCTGAGGTGCTTGTTTATTTTCCATCTGATCCCCCTCCAGTGTTCTCTCCGTTTGGAGTCAGGTATCAAGTGTGGGCCTCGTCCATGCATTTTTGGCCCAATGGTCCACGGACAATGATTCGTGCACTATCCGGACTTGTGTAGTTGGTGTACATAATTGTATATACTGTATTTAGAGTTTTGACTTCTGGATTTTTCTTGATTACAATCGTTCAAATCAATTCCTTTAGTCCTTGCATTATTGAAGGGGGGTGGGGGTGTATATGTAATGTTGCAGCATGTGTTTGTGTGTATGGTGTTGTGGGTGAGGGCGGGGGTGGGGGTGTTGCCTGTTGCATGTGTGTGTCACTCTCTTTTCCCTCCCCCTCCCCTGTGTTGTAGGTGCAGTACTCACCGTGGTCGTCGCCGCCGTCTCTGGAGCTCCTGATAGAGGAGCAGGAAGACGATCGCCGGCAGGATCTGCAGTTCTGGTTCCCTGGCATCCTGGTTCCTTGTGGGGTGTGGAGAGGTGAGTGATTTCCCCTTCTGTGTACTGTTTCAGCTGTGTTTTTTATCGCGTTGGTTCAGCCCCGGAAAAGGTGGCGGATTGGCATCTTATGATAGGGTGGGTGGTATATTGTCTTCCGCCTGTCTGTTGGCGGTTACCGCCGCGCTGTTTGTTTGTACCGCTGCGGCGGTCGGAGTGTTAAAGTGGCTGTCTATTTTGCCGGTTTCCGCCATGGTCGTAATCACATTTTTTTTTCCTCCCATCTGTGGGCGGTATTACCCCCGCTTTAACATCGACCGCCAGGGTTGTAATAAGGGCCTTAGTTTCCTACTTGGCTAGTTTTAATCGGCTGATAGCAGAGACATCCTGGTCTGAAGAAAAGCAGGCAGCCCTGTTCTACCAAGGACTCAAAGAAGAGCTAAAAGACATTCTTGCCCAGATCGATCCTCAACCTACAGATTGTCAAGATCTGATAAACCTTGTTTTGAAAAAAGACCATCGTCTTGCAGAACGACAGGGAACACGCAAAAAGACTGAGAAATATTCCTGCTGTGTTCACGAACGTAGCGAATCAAGAACTCAGAAAGAGAGTAATCACGAAACAATGAAAATTGGAACTATCAGGCGTCCTTTGACAAAAGATGAAAAAGACCTACGTAGAAAGAGCGGACAATGTCTTTACTGTGGGCACAAGGGCCACTTCGCCAAAGAGTGTCCAATAAAACCAAAGAGCAAACAAGGTCCTATCAAGAAAATTGCAGCAAATGTACAAACTGAGCAGGAAAACTAGATCACCCAAGATGTAAAGAAGGGTTGCTCTTGGGTGTCACCATGGACCCTTCATAGTCAAGGCATTTTTAAGTTAGACATCGAAGTACAAGTAAAGAAGAAGAAATATCTTAAGAAAGCCGTAGTAGATTCTGGGGATACTGGTATCTTTGTGGATGCACAATTGGTTTGAACATGGGGAATCCCATGCACCAAGAAGAAAACACCAGAAATAATACAAGCTGTGGATGGAAAACTTTTAACTGGAGGTCCAGTGACTCTGCAGACCGTCCCCTTGTTGGTGACCTGTAATGGGGGAAATCAGAATATCACACATGAAGAGAAAGTTATCTTTGATGTCATCCATGCTCCTCAGTATGGAATTATTATTGGACTGCCGTAGTTAAGTTATCATACCCCTGAAATCAACTGGTCACAACGGAAAATCATATTCTCCTCCATCTTGTGTAATGAAAAATGTCTCCAGACATCAAGAGTCACAAAACCTTGCAAATCTCACGTAGCAACAGCTGCTGAAAAAGATGTAACGCTGCCCTGGCAGTACTCATCCTATCTAGATGTATTTGATGAAAGTGAAGCAGAAACCTCGCCACCTCACAGACTATTTGACTGCCAAATTGATCTAACTCCTGGTGCTATACTCCCTAGTTGTTGTGTGTACGCCTTGTCAAAACACGAAAATCAACACCTAAGAAAATACTTAGCTCAATTTCTAGCTAATGGCTTTTTTCGTCCTTCCAAGTCTCCTGCAGGGTTTCCTCTTTTTTTTGTCGCCAAGGCTAATGGGGATCTTAGAACCTGCATAGACTATAGAGGATTGAACAAAATCACAGTCAAGATCAAATACCCATTACCTCTGATTCCTGTCTTGTTGGATCAAGTTAAAAAAGCAAAGATCTACACTAAGTTAGGCTTAAGAGGTGCTTACCATTTATTCAAAATGAGAGGAGGTGATGAATGGAAAACTGCCTTTAAAACCCAATATGGTCTATTTGAATACACAGTCATGCCCTTTGGACTTTGTAACGCTCCAGCAGCATTTCAATTCTTTCTGAATGACGTCCTTAGAGAGTATCTAGATCTATTTACAATAGTCTATATTGATAATATTTTAATCTATTCAGACAATGAAGTTGAACATGTACAACATGTCAAGAAGACTCTCACAGCCCTTCGAAAGCATCATTTGTATTGCAAATTAACCAAATGTGAATTCCATGTTACCACCGTCGAGTTCTTAGGAGTCATCCTTACCGCTCAAGGTATGGTCATGGCAGAAAGAAAAGTACAAGCGGTAGCTGATTGGCACAGTCCAAAGACTGTTCGAGATGTTCAGTGCTTCCTAGGTTTTGCAAACTTCTAACGCAGATTCATAGATCATTTCGCTCAGGCAGTGGCGCCAATCACCAAGTTGTTAAGAAAGAAAGAACCATTTGTATGGACACCCGAAGCTGACAGAGCCTTTTCAACCTTAAAGGAAGCCTTCTCCACTGCCCCAGTCTTCACTCACCCAGACGTTGAGCGTCCATTCATAGTGGAAGCAGATGCTTCAGATGTGGCAATTGGTGCAGTGTTATAACAACGCAGTAAAGATACTGGTCAACAAGATCCTGTAGCCTACATGTCTCGAAAACTGAATGAAGCTGAACAAAATTATGTCATTGCTGAGAAAGAGCTTCTGACAATCTGCGATGCCTTCAAAGAATGGAGACACCATTTCTTAGGCACCAAATATACTATCACAGTATATACAGATCACCGCAATCTCCAGTTCATGAGTTCAGCTAGACTTTTGACTCCTCTGCAATTACGATGGATGCTGTTTTTTGCCGAGTTTGATTTTGCGGTAACCTTCCGTCCTGGAAAAGATAATCGCAAAGCGGATGCTTTGTGCCGTCAAGACTCTACTATGTTACCCGCGATCCAGTCTCCTAGGTCTATCATTGCTCCAGAGAAGGTTCTTTGCATCATAAAAACCGAAGACTTCTTTGAAGAAATCCGAAATTCCTTTACCATTGAGAAATGGCAGACATGTACTCAAGCAGATCCCAAAAGGTCAACGAAACCAGGACTACCTTTCCATGATGCCTGTTTATTTGTTCCAACTACCAAGTTGCGCAAGTTGGTATTTCATTGGTTGCATGTTATAACTACGGCAGGTCATCCAGGTGTTCCTAAAACTCTTGAATTAATCCAACGCTACTTTTGGTGGCCTACTTTGTTAAAAGACGTCAAGCAGATGGTAGCTAACTGTGAAGTTTGTGCTCACATCAAGTCAAGTCATTCAAAACCAAAAGGATTGTTACATCCTCTCCCAAATCCACTTCGACCTTGGGAGCACATCTCATTAGACTTTATTACTGGTCTACCCACTGTTAAACATCACTCAGTAATCCTCATGGTGGTAGATAGTCTCACAAAATATAAAAAAATTAATTTTCTTTGCATTTCTTTATAATCCCAACATTGGTAGTAACTTATCCATATATTTTTGTCTTCTGGCATATTATATAGAGGTATTTTGATTCTTCTTTTGATCTTGTTTGAGTTTATAGTTTGTTCTTAATCACTTCGGTCTTTGGTCAACCGTTTTAATGGGAGGACCACACTAATATTTTATTTGATATATATTGCTTAAGTCAACCCGGAGGGTTTGTTCTTCTTTGAGTATATCGTTGAACTCAAGATGGCGCTCATTGTGCTTTTAGAATTTTCGTTGGCACTATCGTTTCATATAATAGTTTTGTCTAGACATTAGTATAGAGCGTTTGTAAGGATTGTGCTCTACAATTAAGATATTAATTACTCTACTTTTATTTCTGCACTTATTTATATTGTTAAGGTAGCACTGACAGCTATATTCTCTTACTAGGAATATGTGGTCTTACTACTCCAAGATGGCGCCCGTTGGTTAGTGTAAGTCCTATCTCTATTTCAGGTACAGAGCACACGTAGTGACGCCTTAAATAGAGCAACTTTCATTTAGTCGGCTGATTACATATTACCCGGACACTACAGAACGCCGCGCGATTATTTGAACGCGGTTTTCCTTCGCACTTGTTACTTCATACTAAACAGGTGAGCGGTCTTTACAGGGATCAGGTTTTGGCCTTGGGAATATTTTGGAGCACATAAATCCTTTGTGGGTGCATAACATTTGTTAACTTATTGACAATCCTTTTGTTTCGCATTGGTTTTAGGATGCTCCGTACATTAGATTTAAAGATTATTTGCCATTACTTTTTATTCCAGATGCAATAAGGTCAGTCTTGGGTCATATGGCCATTTCATTTTTTACAGTCTTTTTGCGGCAATACCATCTTGTTTCCTATATTGCCATTATTAATTACATCGGGTGCTTATGATTTAATTTCAGAGTCTCGTTTTGTTCTGGAGGACTTAATTGATTTATATTTACTGGATTGTAGCTAAGGTATGTTCAGTTGACCATTATGAGTACAACATATGGGCTTTAAAGGTTAGATATGATCACCAGAGTTCCTATTGTGTCGTAACAACCTTTTAAACATGATTATGATTCATAGAGATTTTTGTTACTATTGCTATCCTCGATATATTATATTCTCTCAAAAGATGACCTTCTGTTATGTTTTACAAACCTTTATTATTTTCTTTTTTCTTATGTCGCACAAGTCACGTATTGCATGGTTTTCAATCACATAAACATCACGGTGCGAATGACTTGCTCTTGTCATTAAATGAAAAAATGGATTAGATGAGTATATACTACAACCTGTAGACACTATTCTTGTTTATTTCAGCCCTGATGAAGTCTTTGAGACTGATTTCTCATAAGACGAAACACGTGTTGGCGTTTGTTGCTACATGAATATTTTGTCAGCTGTTATTGTCACATGAATGCTGATTTCAAGGATGGTTTCTTATCGCTGTGATGAACTTTATCTTCCAAGAATAAATTGAAGATTGTTTCTTGCATGAATCCCGGTCTTACAGCGAAATTCATTGTGTGGATATTGGCACTATACAATACATTGTGGACCCAAAACAACTTTAATGAAACAAACTTTGACTCATGAGTGCCCTGACATTCGACTTATCATATGCACATTTCATTGCCTGCAAGAAATTGCCCACCTCCAGTGAACTGGCAACAATCCTTTTAAATCGAGTGGTCCGATATCACAGATTACCAAAAATGATTCTGTCCGATCGAGGATCACAATTTGCCTCTAACTTCTGGAAAACCTTGGTGCAAAACGATTCAAATCACTGCTACACTGACTACCAGTCATCATCCTCAAACGGATGGCAAACTGAGAGACTAAATCAGACATTGAAACAATATCTGCGTGCTTATGCTGAGAAAGCACTTCATTCTTGGACATCAATGCTTTTGTTAGCTGAACTAGACTACAATAACTCGTATCATACTTCCACTGGTGTCACCCCCTTTTTTGGTCTGTTTGGCTATCATCCTGATACCCTGCCAATCACGATTCCACAAGAAAGTTCACTTACACCAGCTGTGTCATATGAGATTCAACACCTCCATCAAACCCAAAAACAAATCCAGCAACATCTAGATAAAGCTAAAAAACGTATAAAAAGCACTATGACAAGAAACATTGTGAAGGACCCCAATATAAGCCAGGTGATATAGTGTGGCTTTCCACACGTCATATTGACTTCAAGAAAAAGCATATGTTTAGTCCCAAATTCATAGGTCCTCACACAGTCCTTCAGCAAATCAATCCAGTGAACTATAAACTGCAGTTACCAAGGTCACTACGTATTCATCCAGTCTTTCATACTTCTCTCCTGAAAAGAGCTGTCCAAAAAGTCCACTCCCAACTAGCTCCAGTTCTAGTACAGGGAGAATTGGAATACGAAGTTAAACAGGTGTTGGATTCAAAATGTAGAGGTCGTAATCTCTGGTATCTAATATCTTGGAAAGGTTACGGTCCTGAGAGCAACTCATGGGTCTCCACATCTGAAATTCATGATCCATGACTAGTGAGACATTTTCATCGCCTAAATCCAGGCAAACCAGGCCCTAGAGCGCGTTTGGGAGGGGGTACTATTGTCAACATCAGGACAGTACGCGCTCTACAGGCGACGTAAATTCAAAAACCCAGTCCTTATGCAAGGGCATATTTCATGTATTATGTTTTATGCAGTATGTTAACCTTTTGCATTGCAGAGCTTTTACCTTGAAAAGTCATTAATGCTGTTTGTAATACATTGTTCATTTGCAAGGCTTGTTTGCAGGATTACAGGGTGTGGTCCTTATTCAAAGACATTCTAGAAGCCTTTCCTGCAGCATGGTGGGGTGCAGCTCGTGGGCAGGGCTTGGCTGTATATAAGGGAGCCAGCCCATCTCCACGTGCTCACTATTCAGAGGTCCTGGTGCAGAGCAGCAGCATTTTCCTGAGCTCCTGTCCCAGAGGCCTATCCAGTCATTTGCAGGCATGCCCTCATTTATTTGGTGATCTTCAAGCAGGGCGGTAAGGCGGAGGTCGGGTTAGGCCCCCAACTCCGTTTCCAGTGACATTCGAATTTTGGGCCTAAACATAAAATCTCATGTGCAATTGTTTTCCTGGCATTTGGCTCTTGGCATTCAGGTTGGCAGTGTGCATGATCATTTCATGGCAATTGTATTGTGATGGTCGAATTGGCAACAGTGTGCGCGATTCATTTCTGGCATTTAATTCTTGGCGTTCAGATCAGCAGAGTGTGCTATCATTTCATGGCATTTGCATTGTGAAGATCGAATCGGCAACAGTGTGCACGATTCATTCCTGGCAGTTAACTCTTGCCATTTAGATCGGCAGTGTGCGCGATCATTTTATGGCCTTTGATTCTTGATGTTCGAATCGGCAACAGTGTGCGCGATTCATTCCTGGCATTTAACTCTTGGCATTCAGATCGGCAGTGTGCACAATCATTTCATGCCCTTTGATTCTTGATGTTCGAATCAGCAGCAGTGTGCGCGATTCATTTTTGGCATTTAACTCTTGAAGTATAGATTGGCAGTGTATGCGATCATTTCATGGCATTTGGTTCTTGATGTTCGAATCGGCAAAAGTGTGCGGGATTCATTCCAGGCATTTAAATCTTGAATTACAGATCAGCAGTGCACGCGACATTGAAATCTTGATGTGCAGTTTGATTAAGGTGCATAATAATTCCTGAACATTTGAGTCTTGGAACTCTTAATCAGAGTGTGACGTAGCAGTGTTATTCATGATTCTAGTACAATTCATTCATGCAGAGAAAAGCAGGTGCTCTTTGATTTTTGTTGTAATGCAGTGATTATTCTAAGAACTGCGTTCATTGTTCAAAATATGATATGTTAATTCTGGAATGTTCAAATGAAACTTTGCATAACCTTTCTTGATTTCCAGGTACCTAGATTCCTGAGGCCTAGTTATAGTGAAGCTTTAGGCCATTCATGTTTTCAGAATAAGGCCCTCATTACAACACTGGCGGTAAAAGCCGCTTACCGCTGTGCAGAAGACTGCCAACACACAGCTGCGGCCGTGGAAAACCGCCACAGCTATTATGACCCACATTTCTGAATCCGCCAAAATTCAGACACCCACACAAGTCCACCACACCAAAGGACAGTGATAAACTGGCAAAAACAAATCCTCCACCATCACGCCAACAGAAATACGCCCACACTATCACGACACACGAATCCACGCGGCAGTCTTTCAACCGTGGTATTCCATTGGCGGTACACACCGCTGCGCTCAAAATACACATACTCCTACAAAACACAGCCACATTGGACAATTCCAAATACACACACCTGATACACATACACACACCACTCCCACACACCCATTACAATATAAAACACACACCCACATCACCCACAAACCCCCACGACCAGAATCACCAAGAGACACCACCATCAACAAACTAGCATCCACAGGCACACAACACCATTACCTACACAACTTCCACGCACCTCACATAACACACCACTACATATCACCACACTTATCACCACACACTCCACCCCACACATCACCTACACCACCCCATGGCAAGGCAAAGACACCCCAGCTTCTCAGAGGAGGAGCTCAGGGTCATGGTGGAGGAAATCGTCCGGGTAGAGCCACAGCTATTCGGATCACAGGTGCAGCACGCCTCCATTGCAAGGAACATGGAGCTATGGCGAAGAATCGTGGACAGGGTAAACGCAGTGGGACAGCACCCAAGAAATCAGGAGGACATCAGGAAGTGGTGGAACGACCTACGGGGGAAGGTGCGTTCCGTGGTCTCAAGACACCACCTGGAGGTTCAGCAGACTGGCGGCGGACCCCCACCTCCTCCCCCACAACTAACAACGTGGGAGGAGCAGGTCTTGGTGATTCTGCATCCTGAGGGCCTCGCAGGAGTAGCTGGAGGAATGGGCTCTGGTAAGTCAAATCTCAATTATTACACCCCAAACCCTACCTGCATGCCAGCACATACCCCACCCTCACCCCCAGGACCCCAACTCCTCACTATGTCCCAACATCACAAACCACCCATCCCAACACCAAGCCCTGCATGCAACAACAAAGCATGGACACCCATCACTAAAGCATGCCCACTGCACATACCCATACAACCCTCTAAACCATCATCACACAAGGTCCCACACAGGAATGCAAGCACTGGGGTACACGGTTACCCACCCATTGCACACCATGACACACACAGATGTGATAACCATCCTTTTATACCCCTGCAGGACCCCTACCCAACATCACCGGACAGGAGGGTCCACACATGTCCACACCACCAACAGAAGAGGCCCACAGTGATGACAGCAGCTCTGTCCAACTGGATCTAGATGACCAGCCCGGCCCATCGGGGACCTCAGAACAGTTGGTTCCCATCACACAGTCACCGGCCACTACAGACCTTCCACCATCTGGAAACACCAGCATAGCACCCACCCATCGTGTCCATACCTCTGTCCCCAGGACATGCCAATCAGCTGTGTGTCCACCACTACAGGGAACCCAGGATAACCCACCACCCCACCAATAACAGGGACCTGGGGGCAGTGGTAGTGGGCATACAGTCCAGGGAACGGAGGCCCAGAAACACAGGGGAACTGGGAGGGCTGCTGTGCGACAGGGGGTGGACAGGTCAAGGGAACCCACTCTCCACGAGGCCCTCTCCTCCATCATGGGAGCCTACCACCACTCCCAGGAGACGATGGCAACGGTACTGGCCAAGTTTCAGGAGACCCAGCGTCTGCAGGAGGAACAGTATGTGGGCTTCAGGGAGGAACTCAGAACCATCAGCTCCACCCTGGGCACCATCGTAGGGGTGCTGAAGGAACTCGTGAACACCAGGAGGGACACTGTGGCACTACAAGGGGCCCCTGACACTAGCATGGATGATGAACTGCCCACCACCTCCGCTTGCGCTAGTTGACAGGACGCCCGCCACAGGACCACCACACCAGCACCCTACCCCCTGCAGAGGAGAACCACCCCACAAACGGTCCCTGAGATTCAGGACAAAGACAGAGCACGATGCCAAGACCCCCGCCAAGAAATGAGACCACCCTGATTGTCATCCTACTGTCCCACTTTGTCACCCTGTCCATACTTTAACTGCCCCAGCTCCACTTCCTATGCCCATATGGGCAACGCACCTCTGAGACTAATAGACTGGACTCTGCCATGGACATTCCTCCGCCATCACCCCTCACCATTTCACTACCCCCTCCAATATTGAGCACTTAAATAAACACACCTAAAGCACAAAACAATCTGGAGTCTGTCTGTGATTTCGAAATAGTGTATTGGCAATTACAGTGACAAAATGCTCTTTTAATTGTAGTGTCAACATATCTATGTCACACAGCTCTAGTCCATGAGGAATCTAAGCAGATGTCACACAGTGGAACCCACATCTGTGAAATCGTAAGGGAAAGTGACAACTCAGTGATCATACACTGGGTGAAAACGACAAACAGTAGAGAGGTAGTAGTGCTAAAGTACATGTAGTAGGCAGGTTTGTATTCTTACCTGTGTCTCAGTGGAAATATTGCTGGATCACTGAGTCCCTGTTGTGCATGTCTTCTTCCTCTGCTTCCTCGTCTTCACTGTCCACAGGCTCCACAGCTGCCACAACACCGCCATCTGGACCATCCTCCTGCAGAAAAGGCATCTGTTGTCGCAAAGCCAAGTTATGAAGCATACAGCAGGCCACGATGATCTGGCACACCTTCTTTGGTGAGAAGAAAAGGGATCTACCTGTCATATGGAGGCACCTGAACCTGGCCTTCAGTAGCCCGAAGGTCCGCTCGATCACCCTCCTAGTTCGCCCATGGGCCTCATTGTAGCGTTCCTCTGCCCTTGTCCTGGGATTCCTCACTGGGGTCAGTAGCCATGACAGGTTGGGGTAACCATAGTCACCTGCAAATGGTGAGGGACAACTGTTAGACATGCACTAACCTGGAGGGATATCCCCAGACCCAAACAACCATTCCCACTGACTTGCTTCCAGGTGCTCACCTAATAGCCACACACGGTGCCTCTGGAGTTGACCCATCACATAAGGGATGCTGCTATTCCGCAGGATGTAGGTGTCATGCACTGAGCCAGGGAACATGGCATTCACATGGGAGATGTACTAGTCTGTCAAACATACCATCTGTACATTCATCAAATGATAACTCTTCTGGTTTCTGTATACCTCTTCACTCACGTTGGGGGGGGACCAAAGCCACATGGGTCCCATCAATGGCACCTATGATGTTGGGGATGTGTCCCAGGGAATAGAAATCACCTTTCACTGTAGGCAAATCCTCCACCTGAGGGAAAACGATGTAGCTCCGCATGTGTTTCAGAAGGGCAGACAACACTCTGGGCAATACGTTGGAAAACATAGGCTGGGACATCCCTGATGCAATGGCCACTGTTGTTTGAAAAGACCCACTTGCAAGGAAATGGAGCACTGACAGCACCTGCACTTGATGGGGAATTCCTGTGGGATGGCCGATTGCTGACATTAGGTCTGGCTCCAACTGGGTACACAGTTCCTGGATTGTGGCACGGTCAAGCCTGTATGTGATAATCACATGTCGCTCCTCCATTATCTACAGGTCCACTAACGGTCGGTACACCAGAGGGTGCCGCCATCGCCTCACATGTCCCAGCGGAGGGTGCCTATGAAGGACAACAACGAGCACAGAGTCAAATGACTCAGAGGTACGTACCCACAGTTTACACAGAACACCATTCATACACAAAAGATGGCCTGTATGTGTGTAGAGTCTAGGCCTAGGTATGTGTGACGCAGTTGAAAATGAAGCCATGTGAGCCCCTGAAATGGCGGCTGCCTGACCTGTAAAGTGGGGCAATGGGATGTTAGGTAACTGCGCTGGCGTTGTACACCGTCGCGGTAGAGGGTCGAAGACTGCGGCGCAATGCTGCATTGGTTAACATTGGACCCTATGGGTCCCAGGAGCCAATGACGATGAACGCCAGCGATGATGATACGCACCGCTGCTGACGTTACCGCCATTTTCTATCTGTTCAATCACTCGATACCTGATCTTCGACAGGAGAGGACCTACACTGCAAGTGCTGCTGTGACCTCGGTCTTGAAAAGACAGTGGCTCAAGTGTCTGGGGAAAGGGCCCCTGCCTTCACATTGGAGGAGTTGGAGAAGCTCCTGGATGGGGTCCTCCCCAGTACATGCTACTCTACGGTCCTCCAGACAAACAGGTAAGTACACAGGGAGCATGTTGTATGGGCTATGCCTGTGTGGAGAGGGCTGGATATAAGAAGGAAGGGGGAGAGTGCTGCGTGCATGAAAGACAGTGAATGCATGTGCCACATGGCAAGGGTAGGGATGGGGGCCAATCAGTTTGACGGTGCAGTTGGTAATAACTTCTCTTTTTCCCCTGTACATTTCATGTAGGTCAGCGCACACCAGAAAAAAGATATTTGGTGTGCCATCGCCAAGGACGTCCGGACCCTGGTGGTCTACCACAGACGGAGCACCCACTGCCGGAAAAGATGGGAGGACATTCGCCGCTGGAGCAAGAAGACAGAGGAGGCTCAGCTGGGGATGACCTCCCAAGGTGGGAGGAGTGCCTGTCACACCATGACCCCCCTGGCGGTGGCCTACCCGGAGTTGGATGGGCGCTTGAGGGCATCACAGCAGCCAAAAGGGGGTGAGTACACTCTCATTCTGCTGACTTTGCGCGCAGTGGAGGTGTCTTCGGTGGGGGAGGTGGGCTGAGGGTTTCCCTAGGCCAGGGCGAGTTCCATAGGCAAGGCCCCTCCGTAAGGCAGGCCATGTGGCACCCCACCCCACCTCTGTAGAGTGCCAAGTACACTTAGTCAAGCCCCTGTGTCATCTATGTGTGCAGATGTCGTCCATAGCCTTGTAGGCCATTTCCCAGCAATTGAACAGTGGACCCCAAGAGCGCGGCGTAGTGCAGGGGGCTTCTGTGTCTGTCGTGTCTGCCAACGGTAGCAGTAATGCATGCACTCAACATGTCTTTCTTCTGTCGTCCCCCCTTTTTGTGGTCTCCCTGTTCATGTGTGCATTAGCATCATCAGGCGGAGGAGCAGTGGCACCGGAGCACGAGGGAGCCCAAATGGCCCTGGAGGGCGAGACTACGGACTCAGAGTTCACCAGTGGGATGGAGGGTGAGGGGAGCTCCAGTCACCCCTGCTGCCCTCAGTGAGGAGGCCATTGACCTCCTCAGGTCCCTCACTGTTGGGCAGTCTACCATTTTGAATGCCATCCAGGGTGTAGAGAGGCAGTTGCAACAAACAAATGCATTCCTGGAGGGCATTCATTCTGGTCAGGCGGCCCTTCAGTGAGCTTTTCAGACTCTGGCCTCAGCACTGATGGCAGCCATTGTCCCGTCTCTAGCCTCCCCCCTCCAACTTCCTCCACCCAGACCCAATCCCCTGTACCTCAGCCTATCCCAAGCACACCTACAGACCAACATGCACACACGTCAACACACAAGGGAAGCTCTGGCAAACATAAACATCACACATCCCACAGGCACTCACACAAGCATCAGACACATGCGACACACCAACATCCACTGCCTCCACTGTGTCCCCCTCCTCCTCATCTCCCTCCTCCCTCCCAGTCTCGTCTACACTCACACCTGCATGTACTACCTCTACAGCCACTCCGTCCCTCTCCAGCACACCCACCACCACACCCCGCTCACGTGCAGTCACCACCCCCATTTCCATTCACACGTCCCTGTCCACCCTTGACCTCTTTCCCACATCTCCCCCACCCCGGCCGTCTCCTAGGTCCCGAACTAGCACCTCAGCCACAACATCTCCGGGACCAGTGGTGCCTGTAGTCACCGGAATCTGGAGTGCACCAGCCACCAGGGCAGCAAGTGTGGCACGGAGCCACAGCACAGACAGTCCCCCACCTGTGAAGCATCAGAAGTTGGCCAGCGCCCGGCGGGAGAGGGGGAAGACTCCAGCCACCAAAGCCGCTCCCATGGGTCCCGGTGGGAATGTGGAGTCAGCTGTGACACCTTCCAGGGTGGGGAAGGGCCACAAGAAACCCGGCAAGTCTGGGAAGAGCAGCACGGAGGAGAAGACCCCCATCTTCCCCGATGCCCAGGAGCCCACCTCCAGCACAAGCCCAGCTTCCCAGGACAGGACCGCCAGCACTAGCCCATCTGCCCAGGAGGGGCCCGCCAGCACCAGCCTAGCTGCCCAGGAGGCCAGCACCAGCCCAGCTGCCCAGGAGGCCACCGCCAGCACCAGCCCAGCTGCCCAGGAGGCCACTGCCAGCACCAGCCCAGCTGCCCAGGAGGCCACCGCCAGCACCAGCCCACCTGCCCAGGAGTCCACCACCAGCACTACCCCCGCTGGGCCATGAAGGACCGCCAGCAGCTGAGATCCTGCAATGGAGACTGCCATCTCAAGCACCGCTGCACAGGGCACCGCCGTCTCAAGCACCGCTGAACAGGGCTCTGCTGTCTCAAGCACCGCTGCACAGGGCACCGCCGTCTCAAGCACTGCTGAACAGGGCACCGCCATCTCAAGCACCGCTGCACAGGGCACCGCCATCTCAAGCACCGCTGAACAGGGCACCGCCGTCTCAAGCACCGCTGAACAGGGCACTGGTGGTGAACAGGGCACCGCCATCTGAAGCACCGCTGAACAGGGCACCACCATCTCAAGCACCGCTGAACAGAGCACCGCCATCTCAAGCACCGCTAAACAGGGCACCGCCAACTCAAGCACCGCTGAACAGGGCACCTCCATCTCAAGCACCGCTGGCCCATGAGCGGCAAGGGCAGTGACGCAACTGAGTCTGTCACGGGTGAATGATGCACTCTGGGCACCATGCCCCCTCCAGAGCCAGTGGAGACTGTCATCCACTACCTCTGTCCTTAGCAGGATGAAGCACTCTGGGCACCATGCCCCCTCCAGAACCAGTGGAGAGTGTCATCCACTACCTCTGTCCTTAGCAGGATGAAGCACTCTAGGCACCATGCCCCCTCCAGAACCAGTGGAGACTGTCATCCACTACCTCTGTCCTTTGCAGGATGAAGCACTCTGGGCACCATGCCCCCTCCAGAACCAGTGGAGACTGTTATCCACTTGTGAGACTGGCTTTGCACTCCCCAGGATATGGCAGTGGGCAACCCACCCACTGTAGAGACTTGAGAGACTGTGGCTTTGCACTCCCCAGGATTGAACAGTGGGCATGTGGCCCCCTCGTGGATTTGGCGTCGTGCACTCAAGCGGCTGAGGTGCCCCCCCTTTCCCTCCCCTGAGGTGCCTGTTTAGTTGCTCTATGATGCTCCTGCAGTGTTCTCTCCGTCATGGTCAGGGATCTTGTGTGGGCCTCACCCATACTGTGTGGTCCCAGTGTTCCACGGACTTTCTTAGAGTACTACCTGGACTACTATGCTTGGTATATATTATGTACATGGTGTATTTATATATTTCTGCCTACTTGCTTTTAATATATTACAATGATTACACTAATTTTCTATTGTCTTTGCATTCTTCTGGGGGGTTTGGGGGATGTAACTGTGATGTATTGATGTGCATTACTGTGTGTGTTGTAGTGGGTGAGGGTGGGGGTGTTGCGTGTTGCATGTGTGTGTCCCTGTTTTTTGCCACCCCCTCCCCTGTGTCGTAGGTGCAGTACTCACTGTGATCTTCGCCACCGGTGTTCGTGCTCCTGGTAGAGGAGCAGGAAGACTATTGCAGGGAGAATTTGGAGTTCCGCATGGCTTCCTCGTTCCTCGTGGGGTGTGTAGAGGTGAGCATTTTCCCTTCGGGATTCCTGTTTCTGCAGTGTTTTTATCCGCGGTGAATCAGTTCCGGAAAAGGTGGCGGATTGGCCTGTCATAACAGTGTGGGCGGTACTTTGTCATCCGGTTGTCTGTTGGTGGTGATCGCTGCACTGTTTGTTTGTACCGCCGTGGCGGTCGGAGTGTTAAAGTGGCTGTCTTTGTTGGCGGTTTCCGCCACAGTCGTAATTGCAGATTTTTTCCACCGGCCTGTTGGTGGTCTTACCGCCGCTTTAACACCGACCACCAGGGTTGTAATGACCACCAAAGTCTCTGTCACAATGTCCTTTCCTCAGGATCTGCACGTTGCTGAACAAAAGGCCCACCTTCCGGCGTCACCAACTCAGAAAGCTATGATAGCACAGAGTTATGATGAAGCCAGTCCGGGGGAAGGGAATTAGGGTTGGGAAAAGCAGTGAGAGAGATCTGAAAAGAAAAGGTTAGAACAAATATGCACTTACTCATTCATAGAAATATAACTCATCAATAGACTCTTGACTAAATGCGTCTCCGTGATATCAAATGGAGACCCCTTTTGAAATGAGGGCAAAGCCCTTCTTTGAATCATGGAACAAAAATAAACTACGACCTCAGAACCAAGAGATGGCAAGAGCTTTGGATTATGATAATACTCAGAATATCAATCCTGTAACATTTATGCATTCATAATATAAACCTTTGATCATGAACTAGAAAATCTCAAAGAATTAAATATGCTTTTCACATATTATGCCTTCCAGAAAATAATGAAAACTATGATTTGCTTATCTCCAGAAATACTTTCACATTCACAACTATAAAGGCCAAAAAGTTTTTACTCATTGAACTTGAAGCGCTTTACTTATAATACCAGGAAGCGATTTTACTTGTCTTGTCTGAGACCCTATGCTCTTTATGCTAAGGGGGCCCTTTACTCATGTGGCCTGAATCACTTTGATTGTTGTGCCAAAAGCCCTTTACTCCTGTGGACTGAAGCGCTTGAATTGTCGTGCCAAGAGTGCTTTACATCTGTGAACTGAAGTGCTTGAATTGCCGTGCCAAGAGCGATTTATATCTGTGGACTGAAGCGCTTGAATTGCCGTGCCAAGAGTGCTTTACAACTGTAAACTGAAGCGCTTGAATTGTCGTGCCAAGAGCGCTTTACAACTGTGGACTGAAGCGCTTTGAATTGCCATGCCAAGAGCGCTTTACATCTGTGAACTGAAGCGCTTGAATTGCCGTGCCAAGAGCGATTTACATCTGTGGACTGAAGCGCTTGAATTGCCGTGCTAAGAGCGCGTTGCACCTGTGGACTGAAGCGATGGAATCGATGTGCCAAGAGCGCTTTACTACTGTGGACTGAAGCGCCTGAATTGCCGTGCCAAGAGCGCTTTACAACTGTGGGCTGAAGCACCTGAATTGCCGTGCCAAGAGCGCTTTACAACTGTGGACTGAAGCGCCTGAATTGCCGTGCCAAGAGCGCTTTACTACTGCGGACTGAAGCACCTGAATTGCCGTGCTAAGAGAGCTTTACTACTGTGGACAGAAGCACCTGAATTGTCGTGTCAAGAGTGCTTTACAACTGTGGACTGAAGTGTCTGAATTGCCGTGCCAAGAGCGCTTTACATCTGTGGACTGAAGCCCTTTAATTGCTGTGCAAAGAGCACTTTACCTCTGGTAGTAACGACTTCCTTCAAAAGTGGATTCATCAAGGCCTTCCCGCTACGAGTACGACCTACTTGTTTTTTAATTCACCATGGAAACAAGGATACTTCGATTGGATGACACTCTGCCATCCAGGAACTCTGCTCTTCTTCAGAGAACACCCCCACGAGGTCTGACTGCATCGAAGTCTTCAAAATAGTGAGTAACATGCTTGGGTGTGGCTGGGCTTTATAGGCCTGCCACACCCCAAGATGGCCGCTGCCTCTAAAAACATGGGAATTGTAGTCCTTTCATGGAATAGCATGGATAAGTGCATCTTGTCCTCCAATGTCCTGAACCTGCAGCTCTATGAGCTTTGCCACAGGGCAGACGATGTTGATGGCCACCTTTGGAACAAGAGGGCATGACAAGCGGTGCTCATAAAGTGTCGCAGAGCCACGCAGCGGAGTTTCGGGCGGGACCTGGACCGCACATGGCCTTATTCCTGACAGTCTCTCCTGTGAAATTACAGTACTGCCAAAAGTCAGTGAAATAATTGGGACATCAGAATGAGAAAGGAGTGAGAAGAATTTCCAGAGAGAGGATTATTATGATTCTGCAGAGAAGTCCCCTGACTTCACAGAGAGACGTTAGAATGTTTCTGGGAATGGTGGGGTACTGTAGACAGTGGATTCCAAATTTTGCGGAAATTGCCAAACCCTTACAGCAGTTGAACCATAAGGAAGTTATGGATCCCATTACCCTAGATGAGGACCAGATGAAAGCATTCACCGAGCTGAGAGAGAGTTTGTGCAGAGTTCCAGCGTTGAGAAAGCCTGAATACTGTCAGAGAGACCAGATCCTTGGGGTCTGTGCACGTTCCCAACATGTCCATCACTAGACAGCTCCTGAGAGAGTCCAAGTGGGGGAAAAGGGGATTAGGATGGGAACAGCTGGGAAGGAGACCTGTAGGAAACAAAAGGTTAAGCACACACAATAGCAAGATTATATCACATTAATCTTTACTAGACTACGATCCTAATCATTGTCATGCTGAAATCCATGGACAATTTAAAAATGGACAAAATGACTAGGCCTTAAAACATCTCGG
The DNA here is from genome assembly GCF_031143425.1 of Pleurodeles waltl. Taxonomy (NCBI): domain Eukaryota; kingdom Metazoa; phylum Chordata; class Amphibia; order Caudata; family Salamandridae; genus Pleurodeles; species Pleurodeles waltl. The sequence goes on along the minus strand of NC_090445.1, from coordinate 292,833,956 downwards.
TACCTGGGAAGGAATCAAGAATGATTAATACAACTTCTCAAATGAATCTCTTAATTAAAAAGTTACACATTGACTAGGAACACAAGAACCCTCTAGAATTGTGTTTTAAAAATCGAAACTTAGGTGGTCATTACGACCTTGGCAGTATAAGGCGCTTACCGCCGTGCAGAAGACTGCCAATACTCCGCCGCAGTAGACCGCCACAGCTATTATGACACACATCTTGGAATCCGCCGAAATTCAGACACCCACACAACACCGCCACACCAAAGGTCAGCGATAAACATGCGGAAACAAATCCTCCACCTCCACGCCAACAGAAACACACCCATGCTATTACGACCCACGAATCCACGCGGCGGTCTTTTAACCGCGGTATTCCATTGGCGGTACACACCGCCGCGCTCAAAATACACACACATCTCCAAAACACTGCCACATTGGACAATTACAAATACACACACCTGATACACATACAAACACCACTCCCACACACCCAATACAATGTAAAACACACACCCACATCACACACAAACCCTTACAATCACAATTTTTGAGAGAAGGCCAGAGAGAGACAGCACAGAATAGAGAACCCCATCACACAGAGGCACACCACACCATCACCCACACAACACCCACGCACAAAACACCACATACCACTACACTCACCACACTCATCAACACATACACCACCCCACACATCACACACACCACCCCATGGCACGCCAAAGACACCCCCGCTTCTCTGAGGAGGAGCTCAGGGTCATGGTCGAGGAAATTGTCCGGGTAGAGCCACAGCTATTTGGCTCACAGGTACAGCACACATCAATAGCCAGGAAGATGGAGCTATGGCAAAGAATAGTCGTCATGGTCAACGATGTGTGACAGCACCCAAGAAATAGGGAGGACATCAGGAAGAGGTGGAACGACCTACGGGGAAAGGTGTGTTCAACGGTATCCAGGCACAACTTCGCGGTACAGTGGACTGGCGGTGGACCCCCACCTCCTACCCCACAACTAACAACATGGGAGGAGCAAGTCTTGTCCATCTTACATCCTGAGGGCCTCTCAGGAGTCGTTGGAGGAACGGACACTGGTAAGTCAAATTTCAACTATCATATCCCCCACCCTACCTGCATGCTATCACACACCCCCACTCTCACACCCTCCCCTATCACTCCAAATCCTCACCTATCTACCCATGACACCAACCACCCATCCCAACCCCAAAACCTGCATGACCTAACTAAGCATGGATACACATCACTAAAGCATGTCCACTGCACAGACCCTCAACACCCCCCAACTATCACCACACAAGCCCCCACACAGGAATGCCTGCACTGGGGTACATGCACACCCAAACATTGCACATCATGAAACACACACATGCAATAATCATGTACTCATACCCCCACAGGAACCCGAAGGAACGTCACCACACCAGAGGGTCCAGACAACACCACTCCACCCCCAGAAGAGGCCCACAGTGACGACAGCAGCTCTGCCCCACTGGATCTTGATGACCAGCCCGGACCATCGTGGGCCTCAGGACAGTCGGTTCCCCTTGCCCAGCCACAGCCCAACACCGAACTTCCACCCTCTGGGAACACCAGCACAGCACCCAACCAGCGGGCCCAAACCTCCCTACCCAGGACAGGTCAATCAGCGGTGTGTCCACCACTACAGGGCACCCTGGCTAACCCACCACCCCAACAACAACAGGAACCTGGGGGCAGTGGTAGTGGGCACACGATCCAGGGGACGGAGGCACAGGAACACAGGGGAACTGGGAGGGCTACTGTGCGACAGAGGGAGGACAGGCCAAGGGAACCTACTCTCAACAAGGCCCTCTCCTCCCATCATGGGAGCATACCACCACTCCCAGGAGACGATGGCAACGGTACTGGACAAGTTGCAGGAGACCCTGCGTCTGCAGGAGGAACAGTATTTGGGGTTCAGGGAGGAGCTCAGGACCATCGGCTCCACCCTGGGCACCATTGTAGTGGTGCTGACGGACATTCAAAAGACCTTGAGGGACACCGTGGCACTCCCAGGGGCCACGATGATAAGATGCCCACCACCTCCGCCAGCGCTAGTGGACAGGAGGCACCGCCACGGACCACCACCACCCAAGCGGGCCCTGAGATCCAGGAACAGGACAGAGCAAGATGGCAAGACCCCCGGCAGGAAATAAGACCACCCTGATCGTCCTCCCACTGTCCCACTTTGTTACCCTGTCCAAATCGGAACTGCCCCAGCTCCACTTCCAATGGCCAGATTTGCAATGTACCTGTGAGACTAATAGACTGGACTCTGCCATGGACATTCCTCCGCCATCACCCATATCCATTTCACAACCCCCCTTCATTGTTATGCACTTAAATAAACACCCTTGAAACACTAATAAAACTGGAGTCAGTCAATGATTGTGAACTTAGTATTGTCAATTACAGTGTTAAAAAAGGTTACCCATTGGAAAGCCAACATACCAATGTCACACATCACAAGTCTTTCAAGGGTGCAAGCTGTTGACACGTAGGTTACCACAATACTGAAACTGAAATGGAAGGGGACAACTCAGTTAACAAATAGGGAGTGAAATGTAGGTACAGGATAGAGGTAGAGTGTGAAAGTTAATAATATGTGAAACGTGAAAATGTACTCACCTGTGTCTCACTGAAAATATTGCTGTATGACTGACTCCCTGTTGTCGTTTTCATCTTCATCAGCTTCCTCCTCATCACTGTCCACAGGCTCCACAGGCTCCCCCGCTGCAACAACACCGTCATCTGGATCATCCTCCTGCAGAAAAGGCACCTGGCGTCGCAATGCCAAGTTATGGAGCATGGAGCAGGCGATGATGATGTCGCACACCTTCTTTGGTGAGTAGAATAGGGATCCACCAGTCATATGGAGGCACCTGAACATGGCCTTAAGAAGGCCGAAGGTGCGTTCGATTACCCTCCTAGTCCGCCCATGGGCATTATTGTACCGTTCCTCTGCCCTGGTCCTGGGATTCCTCACTGGGGTCAATAGCCAGGACAGGTTGGGGTAACCAGAGTCCCCCAATAGCCATACACGGTGCCTCTGGAGTTGACCCATCATATCAGGGATGCTGCTATTCCGCAGGATGTAGGCGTCATGCACAGAGCCAGGGAACATTGCATTTACCTACGAGATGTACTGGTCTGCCAAACAGACCATCTGGACATTCATAGAATGATAACTCTTCCTGTTCCTGTACACCTGTTCATTCCTGCGGGGGGGACCAGAGCTACATGGGTCCCATCAATGGCACCTATGACGTTGGGTATATGTCCAAGGGTATAGAAATCACCTTTCACTGTAGGCAAATCCTCCACCTCAGGGAAAATGATGTATCTCCTTACGTGTTTCAGCAGGGCAGACAACACTCTGGACAACACGTTGGAAAACATAGGCTGGGACATCCCTGATGCCATGGCCACTGTTGTCTGAAAAGACCCACTTGCAAGGAAATGCAGCACTGACAGCACCTGAACGTCAGGGGGGATTCCAGTCGGATGGCGGATTGGTGACATCAGGTCTGGCTCCAACTGGGTACATAGTTCCTGGATTGTGGCACGGTCAAACCGGTAGGTCACGATGACATGTTGCTCTTCCATTGTCAACAGGTCCACCAGCGGTCGGTACACTGGCGGATTCCGCCATCTTCCAATATGTCCCAACTGATGGTGCCTAAGAAGGAGAACAGCGAAGAAACTGTCAGCATTCCTCCAGTTATGTACCCAACTTCACACACAAGACTACAACAGACAATTAACCCATCTGGGAAAGGTTTTGAGTGTAGGCCTCGGTATGTGTGACGCAGTAGTAATTGAAGCCATATGGGCCCCTGTAATGGCGGCTGAATGACCGCTAAACTGGGACAATGGGATTGTGGGGTAACTGCGCTGGCGTTGGACACCGTTGCGGTAGGCAGTCGTAGAGCGCGGCGCAATGCTGCATTGGTTAAGATTGGACCCTATGGGTCCCAGAAGCCAATGAACAGGTGCGCCGCTGGTGATGATGCGCACCGCCGCGGACGTCACCGCTGCGGACATCACCACCATTTTCTATCTCTTCAATCACTAGATACCTGACCTTCGACAGGAGAGGACCTACACTGCTAGTGCTGCTGTGACCTCGGTCTGGAAGCGACGATGGCTGCTGCGTCTGGGGAAAGGGCCCCTGCCTTCACTGCACAGGAGTTGGAGAAACTTGTGGATGGGGTCCTCCCCCAGTACACGCTACTCTACGGTCATCCAGACCAACAGGTTAGTACGCAGGGAGCACGTTGGATGGGCTAGGCATGGGTGGAGAGGGCTGGGTGGATGAGGGAAGGGGCAGAGTACATAGAACAGTTATGCATGGGGATGAATGGGCCACAGGGATAGAGTTGGGAGGGGGCCAATCACAACGACGGTGCAGTAGGTAACGACTGTCCTCTTTCCTTGTGCATGTCATGTAGGTCAGCGCCAAACCAGAAGAGGGACATTTGGCGTGCCATCGCCAAGGAAGTCCGGACCCTGGGGGACCACCAGAGACGGGGCACCCACTGCCGTAAGACATGGGAGGACATTCGCCACTGCAGCAAGAAGACGGCGGAGGCTCAGCTGGGGATGGCCTCCCAACGTGGGAGGGGTGCCCGTCGCACCATGACCCCCCTGATGTTCCAGATCCTGGCGGTGGCCTACCCGGAGTTGGATGGGCGCTTAAGGGCATCACAGCAGACACAAGGGGGTGAGTACTACCTCATCATATGGACTTTGCGTGCAGTGGAGGTGTCTGGGTGGGGGTGGTGGGTTGTGGGTGTCCCTAGGCCAGGGCGAGTTAGGTAGGCAAGGCCCCTCCATTATGTAGGCCATGTGGCATCTCTACCCCAGCTCAAAACAGAGGGAAGTTGATGTATAGTTGCCCCTTTGCCATCCATGTGGGCAGATTACTACCAATACCATGTAGGCCATTTCCCAGAAATAGCATGTGCAGAGGTCAGGAGCACGGCGTAATGCATGGGGCTGCTGCGTCTGTCTTGTCTGCCAACGGTAGCGGTATGCCATGCACTAAAACTCTCTTTCTTCTGTCTTTCCCCTTTTCCTGCTCTCCCTGTCCTTATGTCCATCAGCATCAACAGGCGGAGGTACAGTGGCACCGGAGCACAAGGGAGCTGCATCCCACATGGCCATGGAGGGCCACACCACAGACTCTGAATTCACCAGTGGGACGGAGGGCGAGGGGAGCTTCACGTCGGCCACCAGATCACCATCCAGCGACACGGACTCGTCCGCCGATGGGAGCTCCCCTGTGGTGGTGGCACCATCTGTGCGCCCCACTTCTACAGGTACAGCCGCCACCTCCCCTACCAGCACCGCCCTCCCAGCAGCCCCTCAGCGTGTGTCCCGTGCCCGCTCACCCAGGAGGGTGGGCATCACCTTCACCCCAGGCACCTCAGGCCCTGCCCCAGTCACCCCTGCTGCCCTCAGTGAGGATGCCATTGACCTCCTCAGGTCACTCACTGTTGGGCAGTCTACCATTGTGAATGCCATCCAGGGTGTAGAACGAGAGTTGAAACACGGTAATGCATTCCTGGAAGGCATTCATTCTGGTCAGGCTGTCCTTCAGCGAACCCTGCAATCTCTGGCTTCAGCACTTATGGCAGCCATTGTCCCTGTGTCCAGCCTCCCCCCTCCAACCTCCTCCACCCAGACCCAATCCTCTGTACCCCAGCCCATCCCAAGCACACCTACAGACCAGCAGGCACACAAGTCAACACACACAAGTAGCTCAAGCAAACATAGGCACCACACACACCACAGGCACTCACACAAGCACCACACCCATACAGACACAGCAACATCCACTGTCTCCACTGTGTCCCCCTCCTCCTATTCTCCCTCCTCCCTCCCAGTCTTGTCTACACACACACCTGCATGCACCACATCTACAGGCACTAGGACTCGCACCAGGACACCCAGCACCACAAGCCGCTCACCTGCACTCACCACCTCCACTGCCATTTACACGTCCCCTGTGTCCTCTCCCAGTGTGTCTGTGACGCCCCCTCCCAAAGTACACAAACGCCGGCAATCACTCACCCAACATCCATCCACCTCACGACAGCCTCCAGTACCTGCACCTGCACCCAAAACACCTAAAGTGACACCTCCTACAACCACCTCCTCTACCTCCACTCCCAGACCCCCTCCAACTACCCATCCCAGTGTCCGTCAGAAACTGTCCCTCTGTCAAATTGACCTGTTTGCCCCCACCCCCCCCTCCAGTTCATCAGTCCTGTCGTAGCGCCTCAGTCAAAAAGCCTCCAGTGCCAGTGGTGCGTGTTCCAGGTTTTTGGAGTGCACCGTCCACCAGGGCAGACAGTAGGACCCGGAGCCAAGGCACTGTCAGCCCACCCCCTGTAAAGGCACCGAAATTGGAGAGTGGACGACGGGACCGTGTCAAGACTCCTGGTGGGACAACAAGTGAAATGGGATCCAAGGCGATTGGTGAGTCAGCTGTCACTCCAAAGAAGGTGGGGAAGGTTCCGAGGAAGTCTGCCCAGCCTGTTGTGAGTGTCACGGCGGAGAAGTGCGCCATCATTTCCGGCGGTCCAGACACAACCGCCAGCACCGTCGTTACTGGTCAGGAGAATACCGCCAGAGTCATTGCCCAGGAGGGCCCGAGTATCGTTACTGGTCAGGAGACCACTGCCAGAGTCATTGCTCAGGAGGGCCCGAGTATCGTTGCTGGTCAGGAGACCACCGCCAGAGTCAGTGCCCAGGAGGGCCCGAGTATCGTTACTGGTCAGGAGACCACCGCCAGAGTCAGTGCCCAGGAGGGCCCGAGTATCGTTACTGGTCAGGAGACCACCGCCAGAGTCATTGCCCAGGAGGGCCCGAGTATCGTCACTGGTCAGGAGACCACCGCCGGAGTCATTGCCCAGGAGGGCCCAAGTATCGTTACTGGTCAGGAGACCACCGCCAGAGTCAGTGCCCAGGAGGGCCCGAGTATCGTCACTGGTCAGGAGACCACCACCGGAGTCAGTGCCCAGGAGGGACCAGGATCCCACAGCCCTGCTGGGCGATGATGGAACGTCATGCCACACCCCAATGTCCAGTGTGGAGTTCATCATGCCACACCCCAATGTCCAGTGGAGTTTGTCATGCCACACCCCAATGTCCAGTGTGGAGTTCGTCATGCCACACACCAATGTCAGTATCTGAACCGCCATCTCAGGCTACCCCTGAACAGTCCATAGCCAGCCATGGCAAAGCCCCGCTGAACAAGGCCAAGACCGCCATGGTGAAGACCGCTGAACAGTCCATAGCCAGCCATGGCAAAGCACCGCTGAACAAGGCCAAGACCGCCATGGTGAATACCGCTGAACAGTCTATAGTCAGCCATGGCAAAGCACCGCTGAACAAGGCCAAGACCGCCATGGTGAAGACCGCTGAACAGTCCATAGCCAGCCATAGTGAAGACGGCTGAACAGTCCATAGTCAGCCATGGCAAAGCACCGCTGAACAAGGCCAAGACCGCCATGGTGAAGACCGCTGAACAGTCCATAGTCAGCCATGGCAAAGCACCGCTGAACAAGGCCAAGACAGCCATGGTGAAGACCTCTGATCAGGGAAAACACCGTGTGGGTATGAATATGCCGCCACATCAGGCATCCTTCTCCCATGTGCAGCTGGGACAGTGACAGGACAGGAACTTTCACGGGGAGACTCATCCAGTCTGGCCACCAGTTCCACCCAGTACCAGTTGAGAACTGCATCTACTTGCGTCAATGTGGCTTTGCACTCCCCAGGATTGTTCAGTGGGCAACCCACCCACTGTAGAGACTTGAGAGACTGGCTTTGCACTCCCCAGGATGTAACAGTGGGCAAACTACCCACTGTAGAGACTTGAGAGACTGTGGCTTTGCACTCCCCAGGATTGAACAGTGGGCAAACTACCCACTGTAGAGACTTGAGAGACTGTGGCTTTGCACTCCCCAGGATTGAACAGTGGGCAAGCCACCCACTGTAGAGACTTGAGAGACTGTGGCTTTGCACTCCCCAGGACGTAACAGTGGGCAACCCACCCACTGTAGAGACTTGAGAGACTGTGGCTTTGCACTCCCCAGTATACATCAATGGGCATGGAGCCCCGTCGTGGATTTGGCTTTGCTGTCATCCGGCTGAGGTGCCCCCCCTTCCCTTCCCCCTGAGGTGCCTGTAGTGTTTCAATCTGATGCCCCGGCAGTGTTCTCTTTGATTTTGGTCAGGTATCTATTGTGGGCCTCGCCCATGCATTTTTGTACTGTTGGTGCACGGACATTGTTGTGTACATATCTGCACTACTTCTTGTATTTTATATGTAAATATGACAGATTTCGAGATATGATTCATTATATTTTATATGACATGTATATTGGCACATTACAATATTTGAACGGATCTCGCTTTGTCTTTGCATTCTTCCGGGGGATTGTGGGTTGTTAATGTGATATTTTTGACTGCATTTGTGTGTATGTTGTAATATGCGAGGGTGGGGGTGTTTGGTGGGTGTCCCCCTAACTTTTGCCTCCCCCCTCCCCTGTGTCGTAGATGCAGTACCGGTATGTTCTGCGCCTACGTCGCTGTTGTTCGTACAGGAGCAGAAAGACAAGGGCAGGTAGGATTTGGAGTTCCGGCTCCATGGAGTCGTCATTCCTCGTGGAGTGTGTTGAGGTGAGCGTTTTCCCATAGCAAAGGCTGTTTCCGCCGTGTTTTTATCCACGGTGAATCCGCCCCGGAAAAGGTGGCGGATTGGTGTGTTGTAATAGTGTGGGCGGTACTTTGTCTCCCGCCTGTCTGTTGGCGGTGACCGCCACGCTGTTTGTCTGTACCGCCGTGGCGGGCGATGTGTTAAAGTGGCTGTCTTTGTTGGCGGTTACCGCCAGGGTCGTAATTCCCTTTTTTTTTCCGCCGGCCTGTTTGCGGTATTACCCCACCTTTTACACCGTCCGCCAGGGTTGTAATTACCTGTCTATTAGTCTCACAGGTGCACTGCCCATATGGGCATAGGAAGTGGAGCTGGGGCAGTTCCAATATGGACAGGGTTACAAAGTGGGACAGTGGGATGACAATCAGGGTGGTCTAATTTCTTGGCGGGGGTCTTGGCATCGTGCTCTGTCCTGTTCCTGGATCTCAGGGACCGTTTTCGTGGTGGTTCTCTGTCTGCAGGGGGTGGGGTGCTGGTGTGGTGGTCCTGTGGTGGTACCTCCTGTCCACTAGCGCCGGCGGAGGTGGTGGGCAGTTCTTCATCCATGCTAGTGTCAGGGGACCCTTGGAGTGCCACGGTGTCCCTCCTGGTGTTAAGTATCTCCTTCAGCACCCCTACTATGGTGCCTAGGGCGGTGCTGATGGTTCTGAGTTCCTCCCTGAAGCCCAAATACTGTTCCTCCTGCAGGCGCTGGGTCTCCTGAAACTTGGCCAGGACCATTGCCATTGTCTCCTGGGAGTGGTGGTAGGCTCCCATGATGGAGGAGAGGGCCTCGTGGAGAGTGGGTTCCCTAGGCCTGTCCGCCCCCTGTCGCACAGCAGCCCTCCCAGTTCCCCTGTGTTCCTGGGCCTCCGTCCCCTGGACCGTGTGCCCACTATCACTGCCCCCAGGTCCCTGTTGTTGTTGGGGTGGTGGGTTATCCTGGGTTCCCTGTAGTGGCGGACACACAGCTGATTGACGTGTCCTGGGTACGGAGGTATGGGCCCGCTGGGTGGGTGCTGTGCTGGTGTTACCAGAGGGTGGAAGGTCTGTGGTGGCATGTGACTGGATTTGGGGAACCGACTGTCCCGAGGCCCACGATGGTCCGGGCTGGTCATCTGGATCCAGTTGGACAGAGCTGCTGTCATCACTGTGGGCCTCTTCTGTGGGTGGGGTAGAGATGTCTGGACCCTCCTGTCTGGTGACGTTGGGTAGTGGTCCTGCAGGGGTGTAAAAGCATGATTATTGCATCTGTGTGTGTCATGGTGTGCAATGGGTGGGTGAGTGTGTACCCCAGTGCTAGCATTCCTGTGTGGGGGCTTGTGTGATGATGGTTGGGGGGGTGTTATGGGTATGTGCAATGTGCATGCTTTAGTGAGGGGTGTCCATGCTTTGTTGTGTCATGCAGGGCTTGGTGTTGGGATGGGTGGTTAGTGTTAGTAGTACATATGTGAGGAGTTGGAGTGATAGGGGAGGGTGGGGGTCTGTGATAGCATGCAGGTAGGGTGGGGGATATGATAGTTAAGATTTGACTTACCAGAGTCCATTCCTCCACCGACTCCTCCGAGGCCCTCAGGATGCATAATAGCCAAAACCTGCTCCTCCCATGTTGTTAGTTGTGGGGGAGGAGGTGCGGGTCCGCCGCCAGTCTGCTGTACCGCAATGTTGTGCCTGGAGACCACGGAACGCACCTTCCCCGTAGGTCGTTCCACCTCTTCCTGATGTCGTCCCGATTTCTTGGGTGCTGTTCCACTGCGTTGACCCTGCCGACTATCCTTTGCCATAGCTCCATCTTCCTAGCTATGGAGGTGTGCTGCACCTGTGATCCAAATAGCTGTGGCTCTACCCGTACGATTTCCTCCACCATGACCCTTAGCTCCTCCTCCGAGAACCTGGGGTGTCTTTGCCGTGCCATGGGGTGGTGTAGGTGATGTGTGGGGTGGTGTATGTGGTGATGAGTGTGGTGATATGTAGTGGTGTGTGGTGTTTTGTGCGTGGATGGAGTGTGAGTGATGGTGTTGTGTGCCTCTGTGTGGTGGGGTTGTCTATGCTGTGCTGTCTCTCTGGCCTTCGTCAACATTTTTGGTCGTAGTGGCTTGTGGGTGTGTGTTTTATATAGTATTGATTGTGTGGGAGTGGTATGTGTATCAGGTGTGTGTATTTCGAATTGTCCAATGTGGCGGTGTTTTGGAGATGTGTGTGTATTTTGAGCGCGGCGGTGTGTACCGCCAATGGAATACTGCGGTTGAAAGACCGCCGCGTGGATTCGTGGGTCGTGATAGCATGGGCGTGTTTCTGTTGGTGTGACATGAAGGTTTTGTTTTCACCAGTTTATCACTGACGTTTGGTGTGGCAGACTTGTGCGGGTGTCTGAATTTTGACGGATTCCGAGCTGTGGGTCATAATAGCTGTGGAGTAATTCTGCGGCCGCGGCGGTATGTTGGCGGTCTTCTGCACAGCGGTAAGTGGCTTTTACCGCCAATGTTGTAATGACCCCCTTAGTTTTAAATGCAGAAACATGAATTGCGCACATTGCTGAATTCAACAATAATATGCCAATGCCATGAAATGATCGCGCACACTGCAAGAGATCTGAAAACATCAAGTTTTAATTGCGGGAATGAATCGCGCATCTTGCCGATTCGAATGCCACCTTGTAAGTGCCAAGAAATGGTTGCGCACAGTGAGCATCAAGAGTTACCCACAAAGAATGAATCGCGCATCTTGCAGATTCGAATGCCACAATGTAAATGCCATGAATTGGTTGCGCACAATGAGTATCAAGAGTTAAACACAAGAAATGAATTGCACGTCTTGCCGATTAGAATGTCACAATGTAAATGCCATCAAATGGTTGCACACAATGAGTATCAAGAGTTAAACACAAGAAATGAATTGCGCGTATTGCTGATTCAAATGTCACCATTTAACTTCCAAGAAATGGTAGCGCACAATGAATATCAAGAGTTAAACATGAGAAATGAATTGCACGTCTTGCCGATTCGAAAGCCACCATGTAAATGTCATGAAATGGTAGAGCACAATGAATATCATGAGTTAAACACAAGAAATGAATTGCATGTCTTGCCGATAGAGTCTGGCCCAGCCCACAACCACACCCAGTCATGACGCAGGGAAAGCTTCTATAAGGACCTGGAAAGGGACCACACCCTGACACACTCTGAAAGCCTGCAACAATACATTGCAAATGAACAGTATTTATAAGGCACCTTGAATATAAGTCTTCAGGATTAAACTCAGCAATGCAAAAGGTTAAACAACAGCATGTCAGCATAATGCATGAATTACGTTATCTCATTAGTGCTGCGTTTTTGCATTCCAGTCACCCGTAGAGCGCGCACTGCCCTGATGTTTACAATTACACAAAGCCTTTCACATTTTTTTGTCATGAACGTGATGCTTGTTATTTGTCTGTCTTGACACAGGTCCATGGAGGTGCTTATCACCCAGGAGCTTATTTTTCAGCTACCTTGGACCTGGTTGCAGCAGCTTGACCAGGTTGTCTGTGTGCAGTAGCTGCAGTTAGTCAAGGTCTTTCCCAATGTGAGGGGGTAGTCATTGGATACCCTTTGACGTTAATGGTACCACATTCTGTTGAGATTTTACTGACAAGGACAAAAACACAATATTTGACAGGAGCAAGATTGACAAGGTATGAGACGAGCATATTGGGTGCTCCAAATGTAACATTAAAAAGATGTACAGTGCTGAATCCAGCAACATTACTTCCAAGTGACACTGTTGAAATTGAAAAAGAGGAAGATATTGAACATGATTGTCTTGAGATAAGTGAGCTGTATACAAAACAGAGGCCTGACATTAGAGACACTTGTTTAGAGGAAAATGGCCAAATTGTCTTTGTTGATGGTTCGTGTCTCAGAGATGGAACAGGCACATTGAGAGCAGGATATGCTGTATGTACAATTACAGGCACAATAGAATCTTCATGGCTTCCAGAAGTGTATACTGCACAAGTGGCAGAACTAGTAGCTCTTACTAGCTCTTACTGGATGAACGCCTCTTCGGCCCTAGACATCGCCATAGCCATCCCCGAAGGCTACAAGATTTCCAGGAAAGACCGCATCAACCAAGTAGGAGGAGGAATCACCATTGTCTTCAAAGACTCCATCAGCATCACCACCTCCACCGAAGACACCCCCCTCGCCGCAGAACACCTGCATTTCCAGATTCGCACCTTTGTGTGATTGCACATTCTCCGCGCTCACCGTCAACCAACCTACCCTCACCACCGACGACCCCAACGACGCAGCCCTCAGCCTCACGAACTGGATCACCAACTGCGCAGACAACCTTGCTCCCCTCAGACGCACGCATCGACAGGCCAACACCAAAAAACCTCTCTGGTTCTCTGACACCCTTAAGGAATCGAAGAAAACCTGTCGCGCCCTCGAGAAAGCCTGGCGCAAGGACCACACCGCTGACAACATGACCGTCCTCAAGAACGCGACCCGCGAACACCACCACCTGATCCGCGCAGCCAAAAGGAATTTCTTCACCGACAGACTGGACAAAAACAGCCACAACAGCAGAGAACTCTTCAGCATCGTTAAAGAGTTCTCCAACCCCAACGCCAACGCCATCACGCCCTCACAAGACCTGTGCAACTCCCTCGCCACCTTCTTCCATCGCAAAATCACCGTCCTCCACGACAGCTTTGGACACCAGACCCAGCCAAGCAACACCGATCCCACACCCCCTGCCATCACCCTCAACGCCTGGACCCACATCAACACTGAAGAGACCAAAACCACCATGAACTCTATCCACTCCGGCGCCCCCTCAGACCCCTGCCCCCACTTCATCTTCAATAAAGCCGACGACATCATCGCCCCGCACCTCCAGACCATCATCAACTCCTCTTTTTCATCTGCTACCTTCCCCGAAAGTTGGAAACACGCCGAAGTCAACGCCCTACTAAAGAAACCTACGGCTGACCCAAGTGACCTGAAGAACTTCCGCCCCATCTCGCTCCTCCCCTTCCCTGCCAAGGTAATAGAGAAGACCATCAACAAACAGCTTACCAACTTCCTGGAAGACAACAACCTTCTCGACCCTTCACAATCCGGATTCCAAACCAACCACAGCACTGAAACCGCCCTCATCTCAGTCACAGACGACATCAGAACCCTGATGGACAACGGTGAAACAGTCGCCCTCATCCTCCTCGACCTCTCGGCTGCCTTCTACACCGTCTGTCACCGCACCATAATAACCCGCCTCCACTCCACCGGGATCCAAGGCCAGGCCCTGGACTGGATCGCCTCCTTCCGCTCCAACCGCTCTCAAAGAGTCTACCTCCCACCTTTTCGCTCAGACCCCACCGAGATCATCTGCGGCGTCCCTCAAGGCTCCTCGCTCAGCCCGACACTCTTCAATGTCTACATGAGCCCCCTCGCCGACATCGTACGCAAGCACAACATCATCATCACCTCCTACGCCGACGACACTCAACTTATACTTTCCCTCACCAAGGACCCCACCAGCGCTAAGACCAACCTACAAGATGGCATGAAGGACGTCGCAGATTGGATGAGGCTCAGCCGTCTAAAACTGAACTCAGACAAAATGGAAGTCCTCATCCTCGGCAACACCCCGACCGCATGGGACGACTCCTGGTGGCCCATGGCCCTTGGCACCGCACCGACCCCCTCAGACCACGCCCGCAACCTCGGCTTCATCTTGGACCCTCTTCTCACCATGACCAAACAAGTCAACGCCGTGTCCTCCTCCTGCTTCCTCACCCTCTGCATGCTCCGCAAGATCTTCCGCTGGATCCCCACCGACACCAGAAAAACCGTGACCCACGCCCTAGTCACTAGCCGCCTGGACCACGGCAACACCCTTTATGCTGGGACCACCGCAAAACTCCAAAAACATCTGCAACGTATTCAAAATGCCTCCGCCCGCCTCATCCTCGACGTACCCCACAACAGCCACATCTCTGCACACTTGAGACACCTGCATTGGCTCCCAGTCAGCAAAAGGATCACCTTCCGACTTCTCACCCACGCACACAAAGCACTCCACGACAAGGGACCTGAATACCTCAACCGACGCCTCAGCTTCTACGCCCCCACCCGTCTCCTCCGTTCCACCGGCATCGCGCTCACTGCCGTCCCCCACATCCGCCGCTCCACGGCGGGTGGGAGGTCTTTCTCCTACCTGGCAGCCAAGACCTGGAACACCCTCCCCACCAGCCTCAGGACCACCCAGGACCACTCAGCATTCCGGAGACTCCTCAAGACCTGGCTCTTCGAGCAGCAGCAACCCCCTTCCCCCTAGCGCCTTGAGACCCGCACAGGTGAGTAGCGCGCTTTATAAATGTTAATGATCTGATTTGATTTGATTACTAGGGCTTGCTATGTTTCTGCAAGGTTAAGAGTCACAATCTACACTGATAATCAATATGGATTTGGAATTGTTCATGATTTTGGCCATTTGTGGTCGCAACGAGGTTTTATGACCTCAACTGGAACTCCAGTAAGGAATGGGGACCGGATAAAAGAGTTGTTGTATGCAATTCAGTTACCTGAAGAAATTGCTGTGGTAAAATGCAGTGCATGCCAAAGGACACAGGATTACATTTCTTTGGGAAATGGATATGCAAATCAAGTCGCAAGGTTTTGCACATTGAAATGTATATCGTTTAAAGATAAGTGGGAACTAATGCCTGAAGAAGAAACAAATTGTGAAAGCTTTGCCTTGAAAATAATTGACACTTTATAAGAATTGAAAACATTGCAGGAAAACGCAGAAAAGGAAGAAAAAAGGCTTTGGTTGAAATTTAAAATTATTCAAAGACCAGATGAGATTTGGGTTTCTGAGGAGGGCCAGATGGTGCTGCCAAATAGTTTGTTGACTCAGATGGCCAGGTATTATCATGGCCAAGCACATTATGGAAGGGATGCCATGGTTAGATTCTTCAAAGTTGATTGGTTTAATCCAAATTTCAGACAAGCAGCAGAGGCAGTATGTCATAGATGTGTAATCTGTCAGCAACTAAATGTGGGAAAAGGGACAGTGGTGAATTTGAGCCACATTGGAAGAGCAGAAGGACCATTCAGCAGAATGCAGTTGGATTTAATTGAAATGCCTGCATGTGGTGGACTGAAGTACGTGTTGGTGATTGTGTGTGTATTTAGTCATTGGATTGAAGCATACCCCACATGAAGGAATGATAGTCTCACAATTGCAAAGCTGTTGCTTAGAGAATTAATACCACGGTTCAGATTTCCGATATCTTTAGAGTAAGATAGAGGAACTCACTTTAATAATGAAGTGATCAAACTCTTATGTGCAGCATTAAACATTGAGCACTGCATTGCAGCTACCGTCCTGAAGCATCACTTGTAGAACAAATGAATGTTACACTGAAATCCAGAATTGCTAAAACGTGTGCCGCAACAAATCTGAAATGGCCAGATGCATTACCTTTGGTGTTGATGTCAATGCGAAATATACCTGACAGAAAGACAGGACTGTCGCCCCACGAGATTTCCATGGGCAGAGCTCAGGGCACCTCCCCTGGGAGGTACTGGTCAGGGGAGTAGTCACTCCACTTTCCTTTGTCCAGTTTCGCACCAGAGCAGGGCTGGGGGATCCCTGAACCAATGTAGACTGGCTTATGCAGAGATGGTCACCATCTGTGCCCATCAAAGCATTTCCAGAGGCTGGGGGAGGCTACTCCTCCCCAGCCCTTCACACCTATTTCCAAAGGGAGAGGGTGTAACACCCTCTCTTAGAGGAAATCCTTTGTTATGCCTTCCTGGGCTGGTGCTTCCCAGACCCCAGGAGGGTAGAATCCTGTCTGAGGGGTTGGCAGCAGCAGCAGCTGTAGTGGAAACCCAGGAAAGGCAGTTTGACAGTACACAGGTTCTGTGCTAGAGACCCGGGGGATCATGGTATTGTTCCCCCAATATCAGAATGGTATTGGGGTGACAATTCCATGATCTTAGACATGTTACATGGCTATGTTCGGAGTTACCATTGTGACGCTATACATGGGTAGTGACCTATGTATAGTGGACACGTGTAATGGTGTCCCGCACTCACAAAGTTCAGGGAATTTGCCCTGAACGATGTGGGGGCACCTTGGCTAGTGCCAGGGTGCCCACACACTAAGTAACTTGGCACCCAACCTCAAGCCAGTGAAGGTTAGACTTATAGGTGACTTATAAGTTAGTTATGTGCAGTGAAAAATGGCTGTGAAATAACGTGGACATTATTTCACTCAGGCTGCTGTGGCAGGCCTGTGTAAGAATTGTCTGAGCTCCCTATGGGTGGCAAAAGAAATGCTGCAGCCCATAGGGATCTCCTGGAACCCCAATATCCTGGGTACCTAAGTACCATATACAAGGGAATTATATGGGTGTACCAGTGTGCCAATGAGAATTGGTAAATTTAGTCACTAGCCTGCAGTGACAAATTTAGAATTCAGAGAGAGCATAAACACTAAGGTTCTGGTTAGCAGAGCCTCAGAGATACAGTTAGGCACCACACAGGGAACACATACAGGGCACATACTATGAGCACTGGGGTCCTGCCTAGCAGGATCCCAGTGACACAAGGGCTAAAACACACATACATACAGTGAAAATGGGGGTAACATGCCAGGCAAGATGGTACTTTCCTACACTTGCCTAGAGCCGCGTTGGAAGGGCCCATACCAGGTGGTGTTGACAACTACGACAGCTGTGAAGTGTGCAGGACTACCTAACTGGATACATGCGAGCCATACCAAGAGACTGATGAGTCCGCAAGATCATGAGGAAGTGTTGTTGAGAGCACCAACAGCAGCGAAACAAGTGGCACTTCCTGAGCCAGAGCAAGCTGAGCCTAAAATTGACCCAGAGCTGGTGGAAGGTGGGTCAATTACACCAGTAAGGTGCAGGAGTACAAGAACACGTTGCAAGTCCATCAAGAGAAAACACCATAGAAAGAGTAAAATAGAAGAGTCCAATTCTGAAGAGAATATTGACAGATAGAACAAGAAAAGGTGACAATTGGCCTGAATCACAATTTGGAAAGAAGAATTAATTGGTTATAAACGAACCAATAGAGGAAGAAGTAGACACTACAAGAAAAGGCAAACTAAGTGAAGGAGAATAAGCTGGAGAGCGAAGGTTGAAAAGAAAGAGAATAGCAAGTTGAAGATATGTAGGTCCAGAGTGGGCATATGCAGCAACGAGTAAATGGCAAAACAAGTTCATGTCCTTTTGCTTTGACAGAGAAGTTCTGAACCAGTTCTTTGATGCAGCCTGAGGGGAATCAATAGACTGAGTTGTTGAGCCAATCTGAATAAGAATTTAAAAAGAGACTGTTGAAATAAACCCGGCAAAGACATTAATAACCTGATATGACATTTGAAACCTGATGTGACAAGCTGCTAACCGATGTTTGACAAAGGAAGAAAAGAGTTCCTGTGTATGAAATTGAGTTGTGAGAAAAAAGCATATTTTTCATTTTTCAATTTTGATTTTTTCTGTTGCACCTTATCTGAGAGTTATTTTTGCTTTCTTATTCTTTACAGATCATGGCTGAATTAAATAATAGCATTAGAAACATTAGATATTGTAGATATTCGAGTGTTGGAGTGGCAATTATGTGTGGAATAATGTTTATATATAAATATTCTTTATTTCGACTAAAAGCCATAAAAGCATCCGAATAAGAATAATATAATATATTCACACAATAGTCATTAAAATGAGGTAGAAAAAAGTGCCATACAATACAATAAATATCCCTGCCCCACTCTAAAAAGTTAGACTAATATAAACATATATACATTGAATAAAAGCCCATTAAAACACTCAATAGAATTACACAGTTGTAGCCTTTCTGCTTAGGTCCCTTAAGTTAATCTGCATTTGACCAGGTGTCTTTGCGTATTTGCAGATCAGTCAGAGATGTATTCTCTTGATCTTACCACCCATGCACATTGGAGATACCTCACAACTGCAAAGACTACCTTATCACTTGTGTCACTTGTCAATATGCGAAGAGATGCCTTATAATTTCTTATCCCAAGAGATCTACATAAAGGGATAATCCACTTTTTCCCAGGGACCAAGTATCTAGGGCAAAAAAATACAAAATGTGCAAGGGTCTCAGGTTTCATGGGGCAAAAATGACAGAAACTCGAATTGCTGTCATCCTTGGTCCAAGTCGTGGTAAACGTCTTTAACGGCAAAGTCCCTAATCTAAATTTAATAAAAAGGCTTTTAATGCAAGGAGGTTTTACATTGTCCATATAGGTTTCGAACTTTGGGGAACATTTGTGATCTAAAAACTGTATTGTCCTACTGCCTTGCCTCTGTTTGGACCAAATCTGCATCAGAACCATCTCCCAATAGCATCGCTTTATACGTGGTTTCACTTCCTTGGTTAAGCTGCAGGGATCTCTCCACACCTCCTCCATTTTAATACTTTGGCACATATCTCTAACGCATTTAAACCAAGGAATTGACATTGCACCCTCGAGAGTTAGTAACTCTGCAGCGGCTACTTGGAAGGATACCAAAAGGTCCGATGACCTGAGGCGCACCCAATACAAAAGTGGTATCAAATTGATTTTGTTATGGATCTCATTAAGTGCTAGATCAAATCTAAGGGGGATAAGAGGTGTGCTCATCGGCAAGTGCAACAAATTATGTATCAATAGGTTTTTAACCAATGTCAGACTCCTGGAGTTACAGTGGCCCCAAAGCTCGGCACCATAGGTTGAGGCTTCCACTGCCGCAGCCTTACATACAGTGATAGCCAGTGAGATTTCCCCCTCTAAAGAGTTTTACATTTCCTTCCCTATCACTGCTGACTTCTGCCGAAGGACAGAGGCACTCTTTCCAATTTGTGCTGACCATTGTTGGTCGTCCGCTAATCTGATCTCCAGGTAATCAAACTGGCTGACTCTTGCTTACCATGGGATTTTAGTTTGCGGGGGAGAGCTGAAAGACTGTTACCGCCTTCAGTTGAGGTGGAGTCATAACCAGGCCCCTACTGGTTGATAGCCACCACCCCACTATTTATTTATTTTTTATTCCCTGGCATCTAGTAGAATTTGTGCCCCACCGGGGTGTGGATCAGGGGTAATTGCCCCATCTGCCCACTGGTGGGCAGAACAACTTTGGCCCCATTTATTTGGGGTGGGGGTATGGCCATGCCCCACCATGTTATTTTAGAAACAAAATCTTCCCTGGTCTCTGGTGGGCTTTCCGCCCCCCTTGGGGACAGATGGGCCTTCCAAAAATAGGCCAATCTGCCCGCAAAGGGGACAGATATGGCCAACAGTAATGTGTCCCCATGGGGAGCAACCCTTACCCAACAGGCTGCCCCCCAAACAAAACACACACATACACACACACCAATCCCTTGTGCCTAAGTGGTTTCTGTCCCCCCCCCCCCCCGGGACAGATCGGCCTAACAGAAATAGGTTGATCTGCCCTTAGGGGAGCAGAAATGGCCTAAAATAAATTTGCCCCCTCAAGGGAGCGACCCTTGCCTAAGAAGTTGCTCCCCTTGCGTGAAATTGGCGCAAAAAAAGAAAATTCCCCGGTGCCTAGTGCTCTTTGCCCCCGTGGGAAAAGATTGGCCTAATAAAAATAGGCTGATCTGGCCCCAAGGGGGGCAGAAATGGCCAAAATAAATCCCCCCCCCAGGGAAAGGACCCTTGCCTAATGGGGTTGATCTCTTGCGTGAAATTAATGCAAACAAATAAAGATCCCTGGTGTCTAGTGGTTTCTGCCCCCACTTCTAGGGGCAGATTGGCCTAACAAAAATCGCCTGATCTGCCCCCAAAGGGGGCAGAAATTGTCTAAATACAATTTGACCCCCAGGGGAGGGACCCTTGCCTACGTGGTCTATCCCCATATGTAAAAAACAAAACTAAACATAAACAAAAATATATCCCTGGTGTCTAGGGGTTTCTGCCCCTGGGGGCAGATCGACCTAATTATAGTAGGACGTTCTGCCCCTGGGGGTGCAGAAAAGGCCTTAAAATATTTTGCCACCCTTGGGAGCGGCCCTCACCCAAGGGGCCGCTCCCCTTATGCGCAAGTATATATAAAAAAAATAACTGGTGTCTAGTGATTTCTGTCCCCCCCCTAACCCCCCCCCCCCCAACGGGGGCAGATCGGCCTGATAACAATAGGCCGATCTGCCACCGGGGGGGTCAGAAATGGCCTAAAATAAATTTGTCCCCTCCCCTCGAGAGTGACCCTTGCCTAAGGGGTCGTACAAAATCTGACATTGCAGGAAAAAATTACAGGGTAAAACGTGGAGAAAAATGGCTGTTTTTTTCACCTCAATTTCAATATTCTTTTATTTCAGCTGGTGTTTTCTGTTGGAAACACTTGTAGGATCTACACAAATTACCCCTTGCTGAATTTAGAAAGTTGTCTACTTTTCAGAAATGTTTAGCTGTCTGGGATCCAGCATTGGTTTTACACCCATTTCTGTCACTAACTGGAAGGAGGCTGAAAGCACAAAAATAGTAAAAATGGGGTATGTCCCAGTAAAATGCCAAAATTGTGTTAGAAAAATTTGGTTTTCTAATTCAAGTCTGCCAGTTCCTGAAAGATGGGAAGATGGTGTTTTTAGCACCGCAAACCCTTTGCCATTTTCAGGGAGAAAACCACAAGCCTTCTTCTACAGCCTTAAAAAAAAAATCACTGTATTTTGGCTAATTTCTTGGCCTCCTTCAGGGGAACCCACAAAGTCTGGGTAACTCTAGAATCCTTAGGATGTTGGAAAAAAAGGACGCAAATTTGGCATGGGTAGCTTATGTGGAGAAAAATTAAGAGGGCCCAAGTGCGATCTGCCCCAAATAGCCAAAGAAATGCTCAGCACAGGAGGGGAAAAGGCCTGGCAGCGAAGGGGGTAAGCATAGAATTAGCTAGTTCCATCCATGCCGAACCGAACTAAAATATTACAGAAGCTTTTAACACTCTAGGCACTGTATCACAGCATTGGATTGGAAAAATATCAGCCTCACGCATCAAATCAAGCTACAATAAACTCAACATCATTGAAGAAATTCCCAACCCATCAGCCACAACAAACAACATTACCCCCTAACAGGAACTCTACAATAACCTTAAAAATCCATGACAAGATCGCTAACATCTACAGAAACCTCAAACACAAGCCCAAGGTCACCAACTTCTTCAAGCAACCCAACAACCCTGCTACTACCTGAGACATATGAATAACAGAATGGAGCCAGCTTGCCCCTCAAAGCACCTCCTCCATCATGAACTCTGCCAACTCATGGGCCCCAATCGACCAATGGCCTCACCACGTCTTCAACTACGCACTCACCACCTTGTTAAACACCTCAAATGTCATGTCCACCTTCCTCAAGGACTGAAAAACACATAGAAGTCAACGCCCTACTAAGGAAACCGTTGGATGACCCCAGCAAACTCAACAACTACTGACCAATCTCCTTGATCCTGTTCCCAGGACAAGGTAATAGAAAACACCGCCAACCAACAACTCTCATCACATCTGGGACGGGACCTCCTATTGGACTCCTCTCAATTTGGATTCTGCAGCAACAACAGCACTGAGACAGCCCTCATTACAGCTACCGATGAGGGGGTGATGTTGAGGAGGGGCAGGATGCATTAGCAGAACATATGGCACAGAGAGGCACACAAAACCATGGGAAAACCATCTGAAAATGGGGCACAGACAAGGGTGAAAACACAGCAAAAAGAGCCATAGACATACAACAAATGGATGGGGCACAGACAGGGGTAAAAACAAAGCATACAGAGGCATACAGAGGTAAACTGAAGCATACAAATGCACAGACAAGGGTTGAAAGGAGAAGGAAATAGGCACAGAGAGGCACAAAACAAGGGCAAAACAAGCAGAAAACGTGGCACAGAAGAATCACAAAACAAGGCAAAACAATCAGGAAAAGAGACACAGATAATAGCAAAAACAAGGGATGGAGAGACTCAAACAGGCAGAAATTAGTAGAAAATGGCAAACACAAGACAAAAATGAAGCACACAGGGGCGCACAGGTAGAAACAAGCGGAAAACAGGCACAGACAGACCCAAAAACAAAGCACAACGAGGCACAAACAAGCAAGAAACTAGCAAAAATATGGGGCAGAAAAGAATCAGAAAGCGGGGAAAATGGGGTACAGACAAAGGCAAAAACAAAACACACAGAGGCCCAAACAAGGGCTAAAACAAGCTGCAGAGAGGCATAAACAAAGGTTGAATGGAGAAGAACACTGGCACAGAGAGGCACAAAACAAGGGAAACAGAGAAGGGCAAAAATGACAAACAAGGACAAAATGAGCCCGTCATGCAATGC
This sequence comes from Pleurodeles waltl, assembly GCF_031143425.1. Taxonomy (NCBI): domain Eukaryota; kingdom Metazoa; phylum Chordata; class Amphibia; order Caudata; family Salamandridae; genus Pleurodeles; species Pleurodeles waltl. The sequence goes on along the minus strand of NC_090445.1, from coordinate 292,810,838 downwards.
ACTCCATAAAAATGTGCACTGTACGGAAAAAGCATTTAAGCACTCTCATAAGTTTATAATGCACTCCCTAGTACATACAAGAGCCCTTTTGAATACTTGAGCTCAGAATGTGCACTTTACAAACATGTTTTTTGAAGTATAGCTTACATAATCTGGAAGTCAACCTGCATTCACTCATCTAGTGACTCAACGCAGTCTTACTTGCGGTGATGAGGCACTTTAGGGGCTCACTTCCGCAAATACCAGCCCCAGTCCAGCCTCAAATGTCTGTACAGAGGGAGCCCCAAATCTGCTGGGAGGAGGAGTCTAGGATGGCTTGCTGTGGGTTTACTGGAGAGGACTTGTAATCCAAGCCCCACACTAGCGAAGAGTGCATAACCGGACTTTCTGCGGCATGGTCCTGCATGTGTTATCAACGTGGTCCTGCGCAAAATCCTTCCTCTTGCTAAGCCACTGGAGGCCTCGCATTCTCTTTCCAAAGTGGGCTCTGCGACTTGCATTGAACTTAATTGTGATTGGCTGTCAGTGTTATGTCCTTTTCAGTGTGTGTTGTACACACAATTCACCATATTCATTTCATTCATATCCTCATCCAGTTCAATCAATATTTTGTGTACCTCATTGTGATTCATATCCAATTTCAGTGGTGCACCTACTCATTTATAGTACCATTAAATTTACCTCAATGTTATTTCCACCCATCTCAAGATTTGTTATATTTACAACATTCTCTAATGTTAATTTTTTTTAAATTAGCTTTCATGTTATATTAGCTCAATACAAAACAGTACACTTTCCAGCAGATCACAGTACAGTACACACACGGAACAACATATCATATAATCAGGGCCACTGGAACTATGTGATTCTGCAGCTACTGCATTTTTTGCATAATTATGGATTTGCCGCAGTTGCCACGTAATCTACTATCTGCCACATAATCTGTAGGTTTCAACAAAAACAAATGTTGCTTCTAGTCCTAACGCATCAAAACTTATGAAAAACATGGCAAAATGTGGTCCTGCGCACTGGAAGGTGGTTCAAAATGGTTATTTGGTCATCTTTCTTTTACTTGTTGCTGTATTTGGCATTCAGTTGGTACTAATAGTATGAAATATTTTCACAGACAATCCTCCATTCAATAAGTAGATTTGTATAATGCCACTTGTCACCCATGAGGGTATACAGGTGCTGCCAGGATGCAGATGATTAGCTGAATAGCCAGGTCTTCACGTACTTCCAGAACTCTGGAAGAGATGGGGAGGTCTGTAGATGAAAGCGTAGCTTGTTCCTTGACTTCACTGCTAAGTAGGAGAAGGAGCGACCACTGCAACTGTTATGTAAGATCCGAGGGGTGAGGGTTAGAGAAACAACATGCAGCATAGGTGTCTGGTGGGCTGATGGAAGTTCAGGTGGTGGTTAAAGTAGGCAGATTTGCAGTTGTGTAGGGCCTTGTATGCATGGGTCAGGAACTTGAACTGGCATCTTTTCTGTACAGGGAGACAGTGGAATTCCCTGAAGTAGGGAGTGATGTGGGGTCATCTAGGGAGATCCAGGATAAGCCTGGCTGTGGCATTCTATATAGACTGTCATCGTCGGAGGTGAGCTGTGATTCCTGTATAGAGAGCATTGCTGTAGTCTAGGCAAGTGGAGATTAAGGGCCTGAATAATGGTGCGTTTTGAGGTTTGGGGTAGCAATTTTAATATCTCACTTTGCATGCAGAGGATGAAGAAGCAGATAGGAGGAGACGGAGTTAACTTGAGTCATCATGGTTAGCTTGTTATGCAGAATGATGCCTAACTTCCTAGCATGGTTAGTCGGGGTAAGTGTAGGTCCGAGTCCTAAGGGGCACCAGAATGTATCACATGGGGAACCTTTGTTTACAGAAGTCTGTACCTCTGTCTTGTCCATATTGCGCTTCAGACACTGGTCCTTCATCCAGTTGGCAACGTCTGCATTGCAGTTGTGGAAGTTGGTCTTGGTGGTGACTTTGGAAAGGGAGACGATGGGTAGTGTGTCATCAGCATAGAATATGACGTTGAGCCTGTGGATTTCAGCGATGCTGGCCACAGATGTCTTTTAACTGTTGAAGAGGGTGGGGCTGAGCAAGGATCCTTGGGTACTTCACAGATGATTTGCTTACCCTCAGAGGTGAAAAGGAAGAGGCAGACATTTTGCATTCTTCCGGTGAGGAAAGAAGCAAGTCATCTGAGAGTGGCTCCCCGGATGCCTATGTTGTGGCGCCTTGTGATGAATGCATGGTGGGAGGCCACTATAAAGGCTGCTGAGAGGCCTAGGAGGATTAGACCCGCAGTCCCTCCTCAGTCGAGTAGGGCTCAGGTGTCGTCGGTAGCAGTGTTGCAGGCTGTCTCAGTGCTGTGGTTGCTGAGGAATCTGGATTGGGGGGAGGTGAGTACGAGGTTCCGTTCCAGATGTGAGGAGAGCTTTTGGTTGAGTTTTTTCTAACACCTTGGCCAGAAAAAGGAGCAGGAAGATCCGTCAGTTTTTGCTGACTTAGCTGGGGTCGGGTGATGTTCTCTTTATTAGGGCTTTCACTTCTGCATGTTTTAGGGCCTCGGGGAAGGGGGCCATGGCATTTGAGGAGTTGAACAAGTGGGTGAATACTTTGTATAGAATGTGGTGAGGGCATGGGTTAGTTGGGGCCCCTGAGTGGACTGAGTTCATGATGGAGGCAGTGTCCTGTGGGGCAAGCTGGCTTCATTCGGTTAGTCAGATATCTGTTGTAGTAGTGGGGTCAATGTGTTGCTTGAAGAATTCAGTGGCCTTGGGCTTGGGTTTGAAGTTCTTGTAGATGTTGACGATCTTGTAGTGGAAGAAGTTTGCAAGGTTGTCGCAGAGTTCCTGTGATGGGATAATAATGTTTGTTACATTTGGAGCTTGTTGGAAAGTGGATTATTGGTAAGGGCAGGTAAGTACTTACACTTAGCAATAGGCCACTAACCTCTACTAGGTCCAGTCAGGTTTCAATAAATTAATCCCCGCTCAACTCTTGGTAGCCTGGCAATGAGCAACAAGGCTTATCTTAGGAAACAAGTATGTAAAGCATTTAAATATCACAAAACAGTAAAATAGTTAAACACAAAACAAAATTAAAATCCAACACCAATTTATGACACCAAAAATGAATAAAATCGGATAAGTGGAACCAAAGATATGAATTTTTAAAGAATTGGGTCCTCATTATGACATTGGTGGTAAGTTTTGCTTACCGCCATGCCGACTGCCACCAACATACTGCCGCCGCAGCGAATAACCTCCAAGCATATTATGACACACACATACCAATCCGTCACTATACAACCACCCACACAAGTCCGCAAGCCCAAAGGTCGGTGATAAACTGGTGGTATCAAAAGCCACACCATTACGCCAACAGAACTACGCCCACAACATTACAATGCACGAATCACTGTGTCAGTCATTCAATGGCGCTAAACCATTGGCGGTACATATCACCACGCTCAAAATACACACACATATACAAATCAACATTACATTGGTCTATTCAAACTACACACACCTGACACCCATACGCACACCACACCACTATAAAACACACACCCACATTACCCACAACCCTTTACGAATACAATTAATTGCCAACAGAGAGAGACACCACGACCACAGACAAGACCAGAGACACACCACCATCACCTATACACCACCCACGCACCTTACATCACACACCCTAACACATCACCCCACGCACCCTCACCCACACTACGCACACTACACCCATGGCACCACAACAACACCCCAGGTTCTCTGAGGAGGAGCTAAGGGTCATGGTGGAGGAAATCATCTGGGTAGAAACACAGCTATTTGGATCACAGGAGCAGCAGGCATCCATTGCTTGGAAGATGGAACTATAGCGGAGAATCGTTGACAGGGTCAATGCCGAGGGACAGCACCCCAGAACAAGGGATGACATCAGGAGGAGGTGGAATGACCTACTGGGGAAGGTGCATTCCGTGGCAGCAAGATACCAAATAGCTGTACAGAGGACTGGCGATGGACCCCCACATCCTACCCCACAACTAACAACATGGGAGGAGCAAGTCTTGGCAATCATACATCCTGAGGGCCTGGCAGGAGTAGGAGGAGGACTGGACTCTGGTTTGTCAACTCTTTAATACTTTCACACCCCTACCTGCATGCCATCACATACCCCCACCCTCACCCTCACTCCCATCACTCAACCACCTCCCACATATCCCACCATCACAACCCACTCATCCCAATACCAAGCCATGCATGCAACACGAATGCATGGACACCCCTCACAGACCTGCATGGACACCTATCACTACTACATGCACACAGGAGAGAATCACCTAGCCCACCAAATAGGAACTCACACAAAGGCTAATCTGCCAGGGCAGCAACAACCATAGAGGACAACACTCCCATGCACATGATGTCACACGCAGAAACAATAGCACTGCATTTACATCCCCACAGGTCCCCCAGTCAAGGTCACCGGAGAAGAGGTGCCAGCAACATCCAGCATCCCCCACAGAAGAGGCCGACAGTGATGACAGCCGCTCTGGACGCCTGGATCTGGATGACCAACCTGTCCCATCAGGGATCTCTAGACAGTCGGTTACCCAGGCACAGTCCCACACCACCACAGAGCCTCCCACCTCAGAAAACACCACCACAGCACCCACCCAGCGGGCCCATACCTCTGTCCCCAGAACGCATCAATCAGCAGTGTGCCCACCACTACAGGGACCCCAGGCCCACAAACACAGGACGATCATGGACCTGGGGCAAATGGCAGTGGGCATACGGTTCAGGCGACAGAGACCCAGGACAACAGGGAAGCTGGGAGGACTGCTGTGCAACAGGGGGAGGACAGGCCCAGGGAACCGGCTCTCCAGGAGGCGCTCACCGTGATCCTGGGAGCATACCAACATTCCCAGGATACGCTGGGCCAGATACTGGACACGTTGCAGGAGAACAGGCGGCTGCAGGAGGGACAGTACCTGGGGATCCGGGAGGACTTGAAGGACATCAACACCACCCTGGTCACCATTGCAGGGGTGCTGGCAGACATGCCAACACTATGAGAGAGGCAGTGGCACACCACCGGGCCCCTGACAATAGCCAAACCAATGAACAGCCCTCCACCTCCACTGCCGCTAGTGGACAGGAGGACGCCACAGGACCAACAGGCCACCAGCCCTCCTCCCTATGCAGAAGGGGAACCACCTCACAAACATTCCCTGTGATCCAGGCAGAAGCCAGAGACTATTGCCAAGACCCCCCCAGGAAATAAGACTCTCCTGTTTGCACCTTTGTGTTCCACTCTGTCACCCTGTCCACCTTGAACTGCCATTGCTCTACTTTCTATGCCTCCTTGGACAATGCACCTGTGATAAAAATAGACTTGACTCTAACACGGACTCTCCTCCACCATCACCCCAGCCCATTGCACACCCCCTCTACTTCTTAGCACTTAAATAAACACACTTTGAAAAAATAAAAGTATGGATTATGTCAAATGATTTAAGTATGTATTCGTTTAACAAGGTTCAAACATTGCAAGTCAACTGTACAGTAACATATATATAGGAATGACCTGTAGTTGGCTGCAGTCAGCACACCAGGAGCAATAGTGGGGCACAAACATGTGCAAATAGAGATGCAGAAGGGTACAGTGAGTGGCCATAGAAGTGGCAAAATCAGCCTGCCAGTGACAATGTCAAACAGAAAACTGTCAATTAAATGTGAAGTTACACTGTCTTACTTGTGTGTCATTTGAAGTATTGACAAATTATTGCACTTCTGTTGTCCTCCTCCTCATCCTCTGCCTCCTCATCTTCACTGTCCACAGGGTCCACTGCTGCCACACGGCTATCTCCAGCCTCATCCTCCTGCAGAAAAAGCACCTGTCGACGTAAGGCAAGGTTGTGCAACATACAGCATGACCTTGTTAGGTCAGTAGCACAGGAATCCACCTGTTAGATGGAGGCAACGAAACCTGGCCTTTAGGAGGCTGAATCTTCTCTCTATAATTCTTCTTGTTCACCCATGTGCCTCATTGTGACGTTCTTCTGCCCTTGTCTTGGGATTCCTCCCTGGGGTCAGTAGCCATGAGAGGTTAGAGTAACCAGAGTCACCTGCAAATATCGAGGGACAACTGTTAGACACACACTAACCCTGAGGGCCCACACCATACCCATACATCAACACCTACTGGGTGGGAACCAAGGCTCACCTATTAGCCACACCCTGAGGCTCTGGAGTTGAGCAATCACATATGGGATGCTGCTATTCCTCAGGATAAAGGCATCATGCACAGACCCAGGATACTTTGCATTGACATGGGAGATGTATTGGCCCGCCAGACACACTATTTGCACATTCATGGAGTTAAAGCTCTTTCGATTTCTGAACACCTGTTCACTTCGCTGAGGGGGGAACAAATGCTATATGTGTACCATCAGTTGCCTTCATGATGTTGGGGATATGTCTCATAGCATAGAAATCAGCTTTCACTGTGGCCAAATCCTCCACCTGGGGGAAAACAAGGTAGCTGCTCATGTGTTTAATCAGGGCAGACAACACTCTGGTCAGCACTATTGAGAACATTGGCTGGGACATTCCTGCTGCCAAGCCCACTGTCACTTGGAAGGAGGCAGTTGCCAGGAAATTGAGCACAGATATGACTTGCACAAGAGGGGGTATCAAGGTGGGGTGACGGATAGCAGAGATTAGGTTAGGCTCCAATTGGACACACAGCTCTGTGATTGTGGCCCTGTCCGGTCTATAGGTGAGGATAATGTGCCTGTCACATGGCAAACACAAGCACCACACTTCATCCCACAGGCACTCACACAAACAGCATCCAGATGCAGAAATACCAACATCCACCTCCTCCACTGTGACCCTCACCTCCTCCTCGTCCACTGCCCTCCCAGTTTAATCTCCACTCACACCTGCATGCACTACAGCCTCATCCACTACCTCCATCACCAGCACACCTGTCAGTACACACCCCTCACTGGCAGTCACCACCCCCACATCCTGGCACACGTCCACTGTGTCCTCTCCCACTGTGTCTGTGCCCCCTCCTCCCAAAGTACACAAACGCAAGCACTCAGACAGCCATCCACCTCACAGCAGCATCCAACCCATGCATCTGCACCCAAACACAGCAGACAGACACCTCCCACAACCACTTCCTATTCCTCCTCTACCAAACCTTCTCCCTCTTCCCTCCCCAATGCCCTTAAGATGCTTTTCCTCTTCACTGTTGGCCTCTTCCCTGCCTCTACCCCCCGTCCTTCACGTCAGGCCAGGGTGGTCAGAACCCAGGGGATCACCTCAGCCACCCAGTCCACGGGCACAGTAATGTCCACAGCTACTCCAGGTGGGAGAGGCCGGGCACCAGGCTGCCACACTGAAAGGGTGCCTGCACCAAGTGCTGCAAGAAAGGGCAAGGAGGCAACCCCAGCTGCTGCAGGAAAGGGCAAGGAGGCACCCCCAGCTGCTAAAAGGAAGGGCAAGGAGAAACCCCTGTCTGCTGAGAGGAAGGGCAAGGAGCAGACCCCAGCTGCTGCCAAAAGGAGCAAGGGGCCACCCCCAACTGCTGGCAGAAAGAGCAAGGAGCCTGCACCAGCAGGCAGGAAGGACAAGAGGCCTGGTGCTGGGACTCAGTCGGAGCCCACACCACCAACCATGGTGGTTCAGCCATCCGAGGCTGCAGGGAAAGGGCTGGAGCCTCCCCCCACCACTGCCAGCACCGCCACCAGCACCACTGCCAGTGTCAGGAATCCCAAAGGGGCCTCCTGCGTTATCTGTCAGCATCCCCAGGGATTAGGTTAAATCATATCTCTGTTCTTGATTAAACATTCATATTTCTAAGTAAACATAATGTGCTGTGTTACACAATTGGTTGTATCAATGCTTATTTTACCAATGCTTGTTTGCTAATGTGAGCAGGTGTAGACATGTGCTTCTAATTCAGTGTGGTGTAGACATGTGCTTCTAATTGGGTGTGGTGACTCATCCACATGTGGAAACTCAACTGCTTTCCCGATTGGCTATAAATAGCAGAGAGAAGCATGCTTCCCTGATTGGCTTTGTTTTGCTTCCTGATCTCAGCATCTGATTTGGCAGTCCAGCACCTGCTGTCATCCTTGTATTCAGGACTTTTGAGGCAATTATTTTCTTCGTTCCTGTACCAGCTTACACCAGGCATTCCTCCAGCACTCCGGAAAAGACTGCAGCTAAGTTACTAGTATGCTCCAGGGAGTTTGTTCTTTGAGCGCCACGCTTTCCTAGAACAGCTAATGTATTTCAGACCTCGTATTTTGGCAGAGTGTTCATCTTGAAGAGACAAATGCATTTCTGAACATTCTACATTATTACTGTAGTTACTTGCCTAAATGTGCTTCAGGAAATCTGCTTGAGCTCAAGTACTACAAAAAGTGACAGTGCAATTTCAAAGAGCATTTACGTGACTTTTTTTTCTCTAATAGCATACGCTTGGATTTAAATTGTGTCATTCATGTCTGTCTTTCAGGTTTGAGGAATGTGTTTTTGAAGGGTTTTTCACACACACAGTGAAACCAAATCAAACTGTGCCTCCCTAACTGTTTAAATCCAGAGTGGACATTTGTATTTCTTAGATTGTTTTTGTTCCTTTTAGTTTAACCTTATGCAGTCAGGAAAGTTATATGTGATATAATTAATGCCCTTGTTTGTCTTTCTTGGGCATGATAAGTGCAACCACAATTCTAATTGTAGTGTGCAATAGTCAATCTCTGTGAAGCCAGCCCTAGTGTTGCATTACTTATTGTTAGGGTACTCAGTTTGGGTTTTTGGTAATGCAGTGTTAGTAATTGTGCCAACAGTTATTATTATCCAAGAAAAGTGCTGGAGCATCCTGGTATTCTTCTCCCGCTCCCATGCCCGTATCCGAAAGAGAGATTCATTTTCAAGGAAGTTGAGTGCACTAACTCTACTATCACTCTGTCAACAATCACCTGCCCCCTTGAAGATACAGGGTGCCTGGCTGGACCGGCAAGATGTAGCAGTGTTTTGTCTCTTTCTCTTCCACTCCCCCTTCCTTTTGGGACACCTGCCGGGGTTTCTGTGTCCACCATGAAGTGCCGAGAGGTGTTCCATTAGGTCAGGGGCATACCATCGCCCATGAAGACATCCTGCTTTTCAGGTGAGTGGCCCGTCTCGACAGCCAGCAGAAGCAGCCCCAGTAGGAAGCCATCTGAGACTGTCGGGGAAGGGCTGGAGCCTCCCCCCACCACTACTAGCACCACCACCAGCACCGCCACCAGCACTGCCACCATCACCACTGCCAGCAGCACCACTGCCAGCAGCAACAGCCCCAGTGGGCAGCTGTCCGGGGCTGCAAGGGAAGGGCTGGAGCCTCCCCTCACCACTACCAGCACCAGCACCATTGCCAGCAGCAGCACCCCCAGTGGGCAGCCATCTGAGGCTGCAGGGGAAGGGCTGGAGCCTCCCCCCACCACTGCCAGCTCCACAAGCAGCACCACCACTGCCAACAATGAGCAGCCATCACTGCTGGCGGCAGTGTGCAGTCCTGCATCCATGGGCTGTTGTGCTGCCTTTCACCAGCAAATCCTGTGGGTCTGACACACAGGCAAGAGACTGTGACCTTGCACTCCCCAAGATCTGCTTCATTGGGCACAATGCCCCCTCCAGAACCAGTGGAGAAGCCATCCACTCACCCCATCCTTCCCAGGATGAAGCTCACTGGCCACAATGCTCCCTCCGAAACCATGGGAGAAGCCATCCACTCACCCCATCCTTCCCAGGATGAAGCTCACTGGGCACAATGCCTGTTCCAGAACCAGTGGAAGTGGTCACCCACTTGAGAGACTGTGGCCTTGTACTCCCCAGGACCAAGCAGTGGGCAAATCACCCACTTGAGAGACTGTGGCCTTGCACTCCCCAGGACCAAGCAGTGGACAGATCACCCACTTGAGAGACTGTGGCCTTTCACTCCCAAGGACAAGCAGTGGGCAGATCACCCACTTGAGAGACTGTGGCCTTGCACTCCCCAAGACAGAGTGATGGGCATGTTGCCCCCTCCAGGACCAGTGGCGTTATTCCAGCTGAGGTCCCCCCCGTCTCCCGTCCCCCTGAGGCGCCTGGCTATTTTCAACCTGATGCCCCTGCAGTGTTCCCTCCATGTTGTTGCAGGAGTGAGGTGGGGCCTTGGACTATGTGAGGTGGCCCTGTGGCCCACAGACATTGAGGACTGAGCAGTGTCCCTACATTTGTAAATATGTATATACTTTTGGATTTGGATGCACGTATTAATACTATTTTATATTATTACACTCACTTTAATCTCTTGGTGTTGTCCTTGCATTATTCCTGAGTGGTACGGGGTAAATATGTTATGTTGCTGCATCTGCTTGTGTGTCTGGTGTTGGGTGTGTGTGTATTGCGTGTGTGTCACTCTCTTTTTCCTCCCCCCCTCTGTGTGCTAGGTGAAGTACTCACCATGGTCGTCTTTGCCAGAGTTGGTGTTCGTAATGGAGCAGAAGGTAGACAAGCATGGGGAAAACATGCAGCTCAGGCTCCATGGTGTTGTGGTTGTTCCCTGAGTCCCCAGAGGTGAGTCATTTCCCTTCTGTGTTCTGTGTCCGCCAGGCTTTTGATGTCGTTGGTACTGCCTTGGAAAAGGTGGCAGATTCCTGTGTCTTAATACAGTGGCCGGAACATTGTCTTCTGCCTGGCTGTTGGCGGTTACCGCCATGGTGCTTGTTGGTTCTAACCTGGCGGACCGTGTGTTAAAGTGGCTGTCTGTCTGAGAGATTTCCGCGGTGGTCATAATTCCATATTTATTACCGTCGGTCTGTTGGCAGTATTAATGCCGCTTTATCACTGACCGACAGGGTTGTAATGAGGGCCTTAATGCTTGGCAGTTCAGGCTGGAATGTTCCCATGAGGAACTGGGTCAAGACTGATTTGCATATGGCTCGGTCCATACTGGGGTGGCATGGTGAGCAAAAGAACGATGGATTAAACCCAGATCTGTGACTGGGGGTGAGTGTTTGCATTGTTCAGCACTCCGTACAGAATCCTTTTGTGTTGCTAAAGTTGTTCTAAGTGGGGAGGGTATGCCCATACATGGGTCCCTTGCTAACCGTGCCACTGGATTTAAGCTAGCCTGGCAGATGAAGGGTGAAACCCTGAAACCGGTTCCAGGATGCTTGTTTCCAGTCCAGGGAGGACCTGGCTTGGCAGTTTGGGCAGGACTGTTCCTATGAGGAACATGGTCAAGACTGATTTGCATATGGCTGGGTCCGAACTGGGGTGGCAAGGTAAGCAAAAGAACAATGGATTAAACCCAGATCTGTGACTGGGGGTGAGTGTTTTGCATTGCTCAGCACTCCATCCAGCATCCTTTTGTGTTGCTAAAGTTGTTCTAAGTGGGAAGGGTATGCCCAGACGTGGGTCCCTTGCTCACTGTGCCACTGGATTTAAGCTAGCCTGGCTCATGAAGGGTGAAACCAGTCCCAAGATGCTTGATTCCGATCCAGGGAGGACCTGGCTTGGCAGTTTGGGCTGGACTGTTCCCATGAGGAACAGGGTCAAGACTGATTTGCATATGGCTGGGTCCAAACTGGGGTGGCATGGTGAGCAAAAGAACGATGGATTAAACCAAGATCTGTGACTGGGGGTGAGTGTTTACATTGTCAGCACTCCGTCCATCATCCTTTTGTGTTGTTAAAGTTGCCCTAAGTGGGAAGGGTATGCCCAGACGTGGGTCCCTTGCTCACTGTGCCACTGGAATCAAGCTAGCCTGGCTGAAGAAGGGTGATACCCTGAAACCGGTCCCAGGATGCTTGTTTCCGGTCCAGGGAGGACCTGGCCTGGCAGTTCGGGCTGGACTGTTCCCATGAGGGTCAGGGTCAAGACTGATTTGCATATGGCTGGGTCCAAACTGAGGTGGCATGGTGAGCAAAAGAACGAAGGATTAAACCCAGATCTGTGACTGGGGGTGAGTGTTTGCATTGTTCAGCACTCAGTCCATCATCCTTTTGTGTTGCTAATGTTGCCCTAAGTGGGAAGGGTATGCCCAGACCTGGGACCCTTGCTCACCGTGCCGCTACTGATTTGCATATGGTTGCGTCCAAACTGGGGTGCCTTGTTGAGCAAAAGAATGATAGATTAAACCCAGATCCGTGACTGGGGGTGGGTGTTTGTATTGTTCAGCACTCCGTCCATCATCCTTTTGTGTTGCTAAAGTTGCCTTAAGTGGGAAGGGTATGCCCAGACGTGGGTTCCTTGCTCACTGTGCCACTGGATTTAAACTATCCTGGCTGATGAAGGGTGAAGCCCTGAAACTGATCCCAGGATACTTGTTTCCAGTCCAGGGAAGTCCTGGCTTGGCAGCTCGGGCTGGACTGTTCCCATGAGGAACAGGGTCAAGACGGATTTGCATATGGCTGGGTCCAAACTGGGTGGCATGGTGAGCAAAAGAACAATGGATTAAACCCAGATCTGTGACTGGGGGTGAGTGTTTGCATTGTTTAGCACTCCGTCCATCATCCTTTTGTGTTCCTTAATGTTTTCTAGTGCATATAGACTAAGGCCCATATTGATACTCTAGTTGCGCCGGATTTTCGTCATTTTTTTTTTACGCAAATTCGGTGAAAACTTAACTCCATATTTATACTTTGGCACTAGACCTGTCCAGCGCCAAAGTTATGGAGTTTGAGTCATTTTTTGGACGTGAAAATGACTCTAAGGCATGAGCGCCTTATTTATCCTCGGGTGTCAAAATGACACAGGAGGAGGCAGGCCTTAAAACATGGTGCCCTGCCGGATTTGCGCTGTTTTTTATTGCCTGGGTCAGGGCAGGCATTAAGGGACCTGTGGGCTCATTTCCATGGTGGGAGACCATGGAAGCAGTCCACAGGTGCCCTTCCCTGCACACAGGGACACCCCCTCCCACCCTAGCCCACCCATGGAAGGAGGGACCCATCCATGGTGAGTGCAGGTAAGTGCAGGTAAGTATATATATATTTTATTTTTAAAGTAGCACAGGGAGGGCCTAACTTGGGCCCCCCTACATGCCACTGTGCCTAGTGGCCATGCCCAGGGGACAGAAGTCCCCAGGGCATGGCCATTGGGCAGGGGGGCATGACTACTGTCTTTGGTAAGAAAGGAGTCATTTCCATGGGGGTTGTGCATCAAAAAATGGCGCACAACCCCAGTCTTCCCTTCACCTCCGCTACCTGGTTAGAGTAACTTCTTTTGATGCTAACCAGGCCGCAGCGCCGGCTAACGTTATTCCATAAATAAGGTGCCCGGCTGATGCATTGGAATGGCGTAAGCCAGCGGTAAACTTTTTCACACAAATCTGCCATGGCACTGATTTGCGTCAAAAAGTATAAATATGGGCCTAAAAGTGCAAATCTGGTAATCTGGTCACATTAGACTGGGGCAAAATCAAAGGTTGAGGAAGACCGCGTTGGAGCCCAGCTTGGCTATAGTAAGTGGGTGACCTCAGTCAAAAGTTTACCTTTGGAGTTAGGCCCTCATTATGACAATGGCGGTGACTGTTAAATTGGCGCTAATACCGCCAACAGGCTGGTGGTAATTACCCACAAATTGTGACCATGGTTGTGATAACTCATGTAGAATGCCAATGTACCACACCAACCTCCAGGGTGTTAACACCACTGACCACGGCAGCAGCCATCAACAGCCAGGCGGAAGACAAGGTAAAGGCCACCTTATTATGACACAGTAAACCGCCATGATTTCCGGAGCACTACCAACGCCATCAAAAGCCTGGTGGAAACACTGCACACAAGACGAAACACTCACAATCTAAGACACAGAGAAGATCAATGCTTCCATGGAAGAGGAACTTCAAGTCTTTCTGATGCTCTTCTACGCCATGCTCCACCTGGAACCCCAATGCCGATGAAGGCAATGACGGTGAGTACAGCCGCCTAGCACATAAGGGAGGGAGGGAGAAAAAGTAGAATGACATATACATGCACAACACACACCATTCACACACACACCATACACACAACCAGCTGCAGAGGAAAACCAGTGTCACAGGACACACATCATAATAATTCAAGGACAACATATAGGTATAACTGATATGGTAATTTGATGCCAACAGCCACCATATTGTCCATGTGATAAAAGAAATTGGATAAATGTTTGGAAAGGGCTAATGGCCATTCCAAAGTACAAAAAGGCCACATCTCCACAGGGCAGAGTCCAAGCCCCAACTTGTTTCCTTATAATATCCACACTACACTGTTCAGGGGCATCATGTTGGAAAGATCAGGCACCTCAGGGAGGAGGGGAGTAGGGGCCACCTCAGCTGAAGTGGGGAACTTGCCCACTGGTACTGAAGAGGGCTCTATGCCCATTTTCCTATGCTGGGGAGTGCAAGGTCATAGTCTCTGAGGTGGGGAACTTGCCCACTGGTTGTGGAGGGGGCTCCTTGTGCAACAGTCCCTGGAGGGTGGTCACATGCCAACTTCTGGAGGTGAGGGCTGCTGTGTCCCAGCTGGAGGTGAGGGCTGCTGTGCCCCAGCTCAAAGTGAGGGGTGCTGTGTCCTGGCTGGAGATGAGGGGTGCTGTGTCCCAGCTAGACGTGAGGGCTGCTGTGTCCCAGCTGGAGGTGAGGGCTCTTTGTCCACTGCTTTTAGAGGTGTTACACTGCCAGCCTCTGCTGAAGGTGAGGGCTCCTTGGCCACTACTGTTGGAGGGGGCCTCTTGCCTCTCTTAGTTGGTGGAGTGGGATCCTTCCCTTTCCTGGGTTGTGGAGTGGGGTCCTTCCCTTTCTTAGGAGGTGGAGTCGGATCCTTCCCTTTCTTGGGTGATTGAGTGGGATCCTTCCTTTTCTTGGGTGGTGGAGTGGGATCCTTCCCTTTCTTGCCTCCACAACTAGGAGGTGCCTCCACTGTCCCCATGGACTGTTTGGCTGAGGTGCTGGAATGGGTAATTGGGACCCTGCTCCTACTGGCAGGACAGGGTGGTGGAGGGGGAGGGAAGAGGTCAAGTTGGGCAAGGAAAAGCTTCTTAGGGATGGTGGGGCAGGATGAGGGAGGAAGGATGGGAGTGAAGGTTGAGGGAGTGGTTGTTGGAGGTGTACGTCTGCTGGACTTGGGTGCAGGTGCATGGGCAGTGTGTTGATGTGAGGTGGATGGCTGTTGGGTGTCTGAGTGCATGCATTTGTGTCTCTTAGGAGGGGGCCAGACAGGATGGGAGAGGACACAGGGGACACATGGATGGGTGTTGTGAAGGTGTCTGAAAGTGAGGTGTGTGTGCTGCTTGGTGTGTTGATGGTGGTGGTGGCTGTTGATGCAGTGCAGGCAGGTGGGAGTGTGCATGTGACTATGAGGAAGAGTGGGAGACAGTGGTGGCAGTGGATGTTGTTGTGTGTGCAACCATCTGTTGTTTGTGTGGGTGCTTGTGGCCTGAAGTGTGCTGCCTGTGTTTGTCTATGCCACTATTTGTGTGCATGTTTGCCTGTATGTGTGCATGGTATGGGTGGGGGTTGAAGGGAGAGGGAATGGGTAGTGGTAGTTGGAGGTGGGATGGTAGGAACAGGGATGATGGCTGCCATTAGAGAAGATGCCAGAGCCTGAAACAATCTCTGTTGGGCCACCAATCCACCGTGGATGCCCTCCAGGAATGCATTGCTGCATCTGGGAGCCATCCCCTGGATGGCATTCACAATGTTGACTGCCCTACAGAGATGGATCTCAGGAGCTCAATAGCCTCCTCAATGAGGGCAGCAGTGCTCACTGGGGCAGGGCCTGAGGTGCCTGGGGCAAAGGAGATGCCCACCCTTCTGGGTGCGGGCAACTCAGTGAGGGGCTACTGGGAGGGCGATGCTGGTATGGGGGTGGCAGCAGTGGCTGGGGTGGTCCCAGAGGTGTCCGCCACCACCAGGGAGCTTCCATTGGAGGAGGAATCAGAGTCAGGGTTGTCACCTCTTGTCTCTGCCGTGGTGCTCCCCTCGCCCTCCATCCCACTGGTTCCCTCAGCATCGGTGGACTCTGCCTCCTCGGTCCTGTGGGATGCAGCTCCCTCAGTCGCCGGTTCCCCTGCTCCTCTGTCAGATGATGCTAATGCACACATGGACCGGATGACAGAAGAAAAAAGGGGGGAGAGTGAAAAGGAGCACTAGGTCAATTACAGCACCAACACTACAGATGGCATACACATTACCGTCTCTCACAGGGATCAGGATTGAGTACCATGAATCGCACTGGCATTCCATTGGCTAGGTACCGCAGCAAGATGAGAGACAAACACTGCCAACTGCACCCCTCTTTGGACCCCCTAAGCCCTGTCTGACATGGAATGCAACCTAGCTAGGTTACCAGATTTTGCAATACACCCATTACCCTTGAGCTGGATCACGCTGCAATGTCTGACTTGGCATTAAGAGGCACCCACTAACTGACACCCACCACCAGGATCCCATGCCACCTACCAATTATAGTTGTAACGCCCACTGTACTTAACCCCTTGTGACTGCTGTGCTTCCCTCAAGCACCTATCCAGCCCTGGTTTGGTCACCCCCAGTATGCAGGCCATCAGGGGGTCAGGTTCCAACAGGCACCCCGCCCTCGTTGGGAGCCCTGGTCAGTCGGCCACCCCAGCCACTCACAGTCCACCACAGAGCCTCCCCCAATTATTGCTATGATTTGCACATACATTGCCATTCCCATTGTGCCAACACATTATGGCTCAATGTACACTGAAGTGATGGTTACATTGTTCAAATTGTGACACCCTACGTACTCTTGTGTCCCTTAGATACTTAACACTGTGGATGAATAGGAGGAGGAGACAAGATCCCGTGTACAGACCCCTTGCGGACTTGGCTACACTGGAGGACAGTCACATAATACTGACATAGACTTGACAGGGCCACAATCACAGAGCTGTGTGCTCAATTGGAGCCTGATCTGATATCAGCTATCCGACATCCCACTGGGATCCCCCGTCTTGTGCAAGTTCTATCTGTGCTTCAGTTCCTGGCAACTGGTTCTTTCCAAGTGACAGTGGGCTTGGCAGCAGGAATGTCACAGCCAATGTTCTCAATCGTACTGGCAAGCGTTTGGCAGCCCTGCTCAAACACATGTGCAGCTACAATGCTTTCCCTCAGGTGGAAGATTTGGCCACTGTGAAGGCAGGATTCTATGCACTGGGACATATACCTAATATTGTTAGGGCAATTGGCGGAACACATATAGCCTGTGTGTCCCTGCCACACTGAACGGGTGTTCGGGAATCAGAAGAGTTTTCCCTCACTCAATGTGTAAATGGTGTGCCTGGCTGACCAGTAAATCTCCCACGTCACTGCCAAATATCCTGGGCTGGTGCATGTCATCTTCGTCCAGAGGAATAGTAGCATCCCAAATGTGATGGCACAACTACAGAGACACAGGGTGTGGCTAATAGGTGAACGTGAGTCCTCAACCAATGTATGTCAGTGTATGCCTTCAGGAGTTAACCCCATACCATTGTGTACGGCTAATGTTCGTCCCTCAATACTTGCAGGTGACTCTGGCTACCCAAACCTATTGTGGCTCATGACCCCTGCCGCCTGTTAGAAATGGCAGGATAGGGGCTGAGAATCGGTATAATGATGCACATGGGCGAACCAGAAGAAATATTGAAAGGACCTTCGGTCTCCTGAAGGCCAGGTTCAGATACCTCCCTCTGACAGGTGGATCCCTGTGCTCTTCACCCGAGAAGGTCTGCCAGATAGTAGTAGCATGCTGTATGTTGTACAGCCTAGCCCTTAGATGACATGTGCCTTATCTGAAGGAGGAGGAGATTAGAAATGCCCCTGTGGCATCAGTGGACCCTAAGGACAGTGAGGATGAGGAGGCAGAGGATGAGGATGTGGAAAACAGAACATCAGTTATAGGTCAATACTTCCAATGACAAATAGGAGAGACAGTGTAACTGACCATTCCTCTGACTATTGATGTTTTCTATGTGGCTGTAGCAGGATGGCATTCACTTCCTTTGCCTCTCAACTGACTGTCACCTATGCCTTCTCATTTTGCAGATGGCGGTGTCATCATAACTATGTAATGAAATGATGACTACAGACAGCTACAGGTCTTCATTTGTATGCTATCACAGTGTTCAGATCATTTGCACTAGATGTGACTGTTTCCATAATTGCACATTTCATAACATAAAACACTATCACTCATGTTGTGTTCAAGGGTGTTTAGTGTAGTGCAATTTATAGGCGGTAAGATGCAATGGAATGGGGTGATGGTAGAGGTAAGTCCAGGGTATTGGTCCAGTCTGTTTGTAGCGCAGGTCCAGTGTCCAAGGGGGCCATAGGAAGGGGAGCAAAAGCAGTTCAGAGTGGACAAGGTGACAGAGTGGGACACAAGGGGGACAATCAGGAGAGTCTCATTTCCTGGCGTTGGTCTTGGCCTTGGCAAGTGTCTCTGGCTTTTATCTGGGTTCCCAGGGAACGTTTGTGGGGTGGTTCACCTTCTGCAGGGGGTGGGGTGCTGGTGGCCTGTGGGTCCTGTGGCAGGCCCTCCTTTCCACTAATTGCAGCAGAAGAGGAGGGCTGGTCAGTAGACTGTCTAGTGCTAGGGGCCTGCTGATGTGCTGTCCATTCCCTCATGATGGTGGCCATATCTGCCAGCATCCCTGCTATGGAGACCATGGTGGTGTTGAGGGCCTGCAAATCGTCCTTGATCTCCTGATGGTGTACCTCCTGCAGCCGCTTGTTCTCCTGGATGTTGGTAAGGATCTGACTCATCTTGTCCTGGGATTGTTGGTAAGCCCCCAGGACATTAGTGAGTGCCTCCTGGAGAGTCAGTTTCCTGGCCCTGTCCCCCCCGGCAGACAGCTGTCCTCCAGGTGTCCCTGTTCCCCTGTGCCTGTGACCCCTGAACGGTGTGCCCACTCCCACTGTCCCTGATTGTCTTGGGGGTGAGGTGTGGACTGGGGTCCCTGTACAGGTGGTCACACTATTGAAGTGTCCTGAGGATAGAGGTGTGGAGACCTTGGGTGGGTGCTGTGGTGTTGGATGGAGATGGGGGAGGGTCTATGGTGGACTATGAGTGGTGGGCTGGGGTGGCGGACTGACCAGTGGTCCCTGATGGGCCAGGTAGTTCATCCAGATCCTGAAGTCCAGAGTTACTGTCATCACTGGGGGAGTCTTCTGTTGGGTGACTGGATAGTCATGGTACCTCCTCGCCTCTTGTATTGGCTGGGGCACTTGTGGGGATGTAAGTGCCTTCCTGCCACAGAATGTACCTTCCACCCGTAGGTCGTTCCACCTCTTCTTGATGTTGCCCCTTGTTCTTGGATGCTGTCCCACGGCGTTCACTCTGTCCACGATCCACTGCCATAGTTCAATCTTCCTGGCAATGGATATTTGCTGTACCTGTGCTCCAAACAGCTGTGGCTCTACCCTGACTATTTCCTCCACCATGACCCGCAACTCCTCATTGGTGAAACGGGGGTGCCTTAGTGGGGACATGGGTGTTATGTGTTGTGCAGAGAGTGTTGAGTAATGTGTGGGCTGTGGGATGTGAGGTGCGTGACAGATTAATGGGTGGTTGTGGTGTGTGTGTGTAGTTGTGTCTGTGTTTTTGGTGTCTGTCTTGTGGCAATTTTTGGTGTTCGTAAAGGGTTGATGGTAATGTGAGTGTGTGTTTTATAGGGCTGTGGGTGGGTGGGTGTGGCGTGTGTATGAATGTCAGGTGTGTGATTTTCTTTTTGGCCAATGTTGTGTTGTTTTCTATTTCGGTGGCCATTCTGAGCGCGCCGGTGTGAACCGCCAATGGTTTACCGCCATTGAATGTCCACCATGGTGATTCATGGGTCATAATGTGGTGGGCATTGTTTTGTTGGCGTAAGGGTATGGGTGTTCGTACCACCACTTTAACAGTGACCTTTTGGCTGGCGGATATGTGTTTGTGGCAGTATTCTGTCGGTTTGGTGTGTGTGTCTCATAATATGGCGAACTGTTTTGCGCCACTACGATGGTATGTTGGCAGCCGTCACTGCGGCGGTAAGCGGGATTTACCACCAATGTCATAATGAGGGCCTTATTCTTTTTCTTAATGATTTTCTTGTGCGGGACGAAGAGGCCAATCTGATCCGACCTCCCTGGAGCTCTCTTCAGATACGTTTCACAGGAGTCCTCGGTGTAGAATTCTACCTTAGGACGATTTTTCAGGATGGAAATCTTTGTCAGGGCCAAAGCTGAATCTTGCTCTTACGTCCCTAGAGCCCTCCTTGGATATCCTGCATGGGAAGTCCCGGTCAACGTTTTACTTTCAGACTTTGTCACTTTTTTGAAGCTTTTTCTCTCGGATGTCGGACAACCCTCCACAGCAAGCCAATTTTGAGTCAACATCATCGGATTGCCATCCAGGAACCCCCGGTGAAATCCTGGAAGTCTGGGGCTCTGAAGCTTTTAAGCAGAAAGAACTTGCAAGTCAGGCTGGGTCGCAGTCGACATAAGCTGGCTTGACTCACGACTACGGGCCAGTCCCTTTATGGAGCTTTTTCCAAAAGTTCTCCAATCTTCTCCAAACTTCTGAATCTTCTTCCAGAAGATCTTTGAAAGCCCTTTAAGGGGTCCACAGCTCACCAGAAGGTTCCAGAAGCTGTGAGTTGCTCTTTGAGGGCTAGGAATCAAACTCCCAGTATGCACCTGGTTCAAATCCAAAAATGACAACTAGCCACTGGTCAGCTGGTCACGTTTTGATGTAGGGGACTCTGGTTAGCTATTTTTCACCTGTAGCAAGCATGGAGTCCCTTCTTCAACCAGTTGAAGACAGGCAAAGTCCTGTTAGTCGTGAAGCCCAAGCATGCAGCTGCTTCATTCCTTCAGAGTGCAGTGTTCAAATGCAGTACAGGGGTCCAGCAGGGCAGTCCTTCTTCTAATGATGTCCCTTGTAGGGATCTGAGTTGTGGGTGCAGCTCTGCCAAACATGTCCTTACTCCTGGGGTGAAAGGAAAGGGGAGACAACTGTCCAATCACAGGCAGACCACTACCCTCTTGGATGACCACTTCCTGGGAAGTGTGGTAAAAATCAATCCCAAGGAGCAACATTCCTTAAAAATCCAAAGAGGGGGAAACAGAACTTTGGAGGTTAGGTCTGGCTGAGCCCACCCATAGGTATGGCTACAAATGCTTAATGTACCCCTTTCCTGTTCTCTCCTAATCCAATCAAGAGGACACCTTGTTGTCTGGGTTGGCAGGAAATGGGGAGGTCATGAGTTGCCCCAAATGCCCTTCCCTCCTTTGAAGACCAGTTTGACTGCCCTTCTCCCATCCTGTTTCATCATCTGCTGAGGTAGAATTCCTCCCCCAGACACTTCCTTTGTGTTCAGCCCAGGCCACTTCCCACCTCATCAAGGCAGCCAGGCTGTCAGAGGCTGGCCAATCAGAGAAAAGCTTGAACTGTTGACTTTGCCCTGGTCCAGCATGACCTCAGGTAACCCCTAAATCACTATTTGCTTCTAAGTGGTATTTTTACACTTAGGGGGTCATTACAACCCTGACAGTTGGTGATAAAGTGGAGGTAATTCCGCCAACAGGATGGTGGTAAATTCCGCCAAATCATGACCATGGCTGAAACAGCTCAGACAGACAGCCACTTTAACACACCGACCACCAGGGCGGAATCAACAGACACCGCAGTGGTAAAAGCCAACAGCCAGGCAGAAGACAATGTTCAGCCCCCTGTATTATGAGAGTCCAATCTGCCACCTTTTCCGGGGCGGTACCAACAACATCAAAAGCCTGGTGAAACACACTGCACAGAAGGGAAACGACTCGACTGTGGAGACTCAGGGAACAACCATGCCACCATGGAGCCCAAGCTGCATGTCTTCCCCATGCTCTTCTACGTGCTGCTCCATTACGAACACCAACGACAGCGAAGACGACGACGGTGAGTACAGCCGCCTAGCACACAGGGGAGAGAGGGAGGAAAACGAGAGTGACACACACATGCAACACCCCCACCCCTACTCCCAACATCATATACACAAGCAGATGCAGCAACAAAACCTATTTACCCTGTACACCACAGGAATAATGCAAGGACAACTACAATCAAGTAAAAAGAGTGTAATAAGATAAAATAGTAGCAATACGTGCATCCAAATCAAAAAGTATATACATATTTACAAATGAAGGGACACTGCCCAGTCCTCAATGTTCGTGGCCACATTACAAAGTCCAAGGCCCCACTTGAGGGGAATGGGATTGGGTGGAGGAAGTTGGAGGGGGGACGGTGGAAACAGGGACAATGGCTGCCATCAGAGAGGAGGCCAGAGCCTAGATTGATCTCTGTTGGGCTGCCACGCCAGTGTGAATGCCCTCCAGAAATACATTGGACTGTTGCATTTGGGCTGCCAGCCCCTAGATGGCATTCACAATGGTTGACTGCCCAAGAGAGATGGATCTCAGGAGGTCAATAGCCTCCTCACTCAGGGCAGCGGGGCTAAGTGGGGCAGGGCCCGAGGTGCCTGGGGCGAAGGAGATGCCCACCCTCCTGGGTGAGCGGGCACAGGAAACTTGCTGAGGGGCTGCTAGGAGGGCGGTTGCTGGTATGGGGTGGTGGTTGTACCTGTAGCTGGGGTGGGCATAGAGGTGTCCGCCACCACCAGGGAGCTTCCATCGAAGTAGGTATCCGTGTCCCCTCCAGTCTCCGCCATTGTGCTCCCCTCACCCTCTGTCCCACTGGTGCCCTCACCATTGGTGGATTCGGCCTCCTGGGTCCTGTGAGATGCAGCTCCCTCCGTTGCCGGTGCCTCTGCTCCTCCGCCAGATGATGCTAATGCACATAAGGGTAGGGTGACAAAACAAAAAGGGGGGAGAGACAAAGGATACACTTGGTCAATGGCGGTACCAACATCACCGTTGGCGTACACGACACAAACACACAGGGAACAGTCCTAGGCACTAGGCAATGCACTCCCAGTCACAATGCTAGTCACCAGGCCATGGATAGGGATACCTAACGCCAACTGCAGCATACCTGAGACCCGCAGACCCCTGCCCAGTAGTGGATGCCTGCTAGCTTGGCTGGAGGACTTTCACAACAGAACACTGTCCAACATGGGACCTACTCTGCAATGTCCGGCCTGGCCTAGGGGCACACACAGACCCATATACCCCACCTGTATACCACCCCACCACGTGCAAGTTGTACATATGGGCAATGTACTCACCCCCTTGTGGCTGATGTGATGTCCCCAAGTGCCCATCCAGCTCCGGATAGGCCATCACCAGTATGCAGGCCATCAGGGGGATCGACGGGCACCCCTACCTCGTTGGGAGGCCATCCCCAGCTGGGCCTCAGCCGTCTTCTGTGCCCATCGTCTCAGGTCCTCCCACCGTTTCCGACATTGGGTGCTCCGCCTGCCGTAGACCCCCAGGGTCTGCACATCCTTGACGATGGCACGCCATATACCCTTCTTTTGAAGGGCACTGACCTGCAGAGACATGCACACAGGGAAAGGTATTAGTCCGACCAACGTCATGCCTGTTACACTCATGGCCCACAATGCCCCTTCCCATCCCTATTAGCATACATGCTGCACGCTGCCCAGGGCCCATCCACCAACCCCCCCCACACGAGGCCTTTCCACACAGCACTCCATGTATTCATGCCCCATGCATCGTACTCACAGTGTACTCACCTGTTGGTCTGGAGGCCCATACAGCAGTCGGTACTGGGGTAGGACCCCATCCACCAGTCACTCCAACTCTGCCGAGGATAAGGCAGGGGCACTTTCCCCAGTCACACGCACCATGATAGGTTCCAGACACAGGTCACAGCAGCACATGCAGTGTAAGTCCTCTCCTGTTGAATGTCAGGTAGCAAGTGAGTGAACAGATAGAAAATGGCGGTCACGTCCATGGCGATGTGTACCGTCACTGCCGGCGTACATCACCATTGGCCACTGTACCCCATAGGACCCAATGATAACCAATGAGGAGTTGCACAGCGGTTCTCGACCGCCTCCTGCAATGGCGCACAATGTCAGCGGAATCGCCTCATTTCCACCTGTCTCTCCATACTGGACAGGCAGATGCCATTTCATGGGGTGGGGGTGTGGCCATGGATCCTAACTGTGTCACAGCTCACAATTTCACATTCTGGACATATGCCACCAAAATATTGTAACAATCACAATATGCATTGAACTGTAGTGGTTACAATGTACAGATAATGACCAGCTGCTCACTCTTTTACCCCATAGAATGCAACCCCTGCGGATGAATAGGAGATGGAGACATCCCCCTGTGTACAGACCCCTAGTGGACTCAGCAACAATGAAGGACAGGCACATTATCCTCACCTATTGACTACACAGGGCCACAGTCACAGAGATGTGTGCCCAATTGGAGCCTGACCTAATATCTGCTATCCGTCACCCCACTGGGATCCCCCCTCTTGTGCAAGTCCTATCATTGCTCCATTTCTTTGCAACTGGTTCTTTCCAAGTGACAGTGGGCTTGGCAGCAGGAATGTCACAGCCAATGTTCTCATTAGTGCTGACCAGAGTGTTTGCTGCCCTGATTAAACACATGTGCAGCTACATCGTTTTTCCCCAGGTGGGGGATTTGGCCACAGTGAAGGCTGAATTCTATGCAATGGGACATATCCCCAATTTCATAGGTGCGATTGATGGGACACATATTGCATTTGTCCGTCCCCCCGGCAAAATAAACAGGTCTTCAGAAAACGTAAAAGTTATCAATTGATGAATGTGCAGATGGCGTGTTTGGCAGACCAGTACATCTCCCATGTCAATGCTAAGTATCCAGGCTCGGTGCATGATACTTTTATCCTGCCGAATAGCAGCATCCCAAATCTGATGGCCGAACTCCAGAGGCACAGGGTGTGGCTAATAGGTGAGCCCTGGTTTCCACCCAGTGGATGTTTGTGTATGGGTATGGTATGGGCCATATGGCATAGTGTGTGGCTAACAGTTGTCCCTCGATATTTGCAGGTGCAACCTCTCATGGCTACTGGCCCCTGGGAGGAATCCCGGGACAAGGGCAGAGGAAAGTTACAATGAGGCACATGGGTGAACAAGAAGGATAATAGAAAGGACCTTCGGCCTCCTGAAGGCCAAGTTTCGGTGCCTCCATCTAACAGGTGGATCCCTGTGCTACTCACCCAAGAAGGTCGGCCAGATCATCGTGACATGCTGTATGTTGCACAACCTTGCCTTGCAATGCCAAGTGCATTTTCTGCAAGAGGAGGCTGGAGATGGCCGTATGGCAGCAGTGGACCCTGTGGACAGTGAAGATGAGGAGGCAGAGGATGAGGATGAGGACAACAGAAGTGTAGTCATTCGTCAATACTTCCAATGACACACAGGTAAGACAGTGTTATTTCACATTTCATTGACAGTTTGATGTGTGACATTGTCAATGGCAGGCTGTGAATTCCTACTTCTATGTCCACTCACTGTACCCATTGGCATTTTGTTTGTGCCCCGCTATTGCTCCTGGTGTGTTCAGTACAGCCTACTACAGGTTTTTTCTATGTAAACATTACTGTACAGTTGAATTGCAATGTTTGAATCTTATTATACGAATACATTTTGAAATAATTTGACATACTCCATACTATTTTTTCAAAGTTTATTTATTGCAGTGCTCTAACGACAAGGGGGAAGTGCAATGGGCTGAGGTGATGTTGGAGGAAAGTCCAGGTTAGAATCCAGTCTATTTGTAGCACAGGTGCAGTGCCCAAGGGGGCTTAGGAAGGGGAGCAATAGCAGTTCAAGGTGGACAGGGTGACTGAGTGGGACACAAGGGTGACAATCAAGAGAGTCTTATTTCCTGACGGGGGTCTTGGCAATAGTCTCTGGCTTCTGCCTGGATCGCAGGGAATGTTTGCGGGGTGGTTCTCCTTCTGCAGGCAGAGGGGTGCTGGTGGCCTGTTGTTCCTGTGGCGGGCCCCCTGTCCTCTAGCGGCAGCGGAGGTGGAGAGCTGTTCAGTGGTCTGGCTAGTGTCAGGGGCCCACTGTTGTTCCACTGCCTCCCTCATACTGTTGGCCATGTCTGTTAGCATCCCTGCAATGGAGAAAAGGTTGGTGTTAATGGACTTCAAGTCCTCCCTGATGCCAGGGTATGGTCCCTCCTGCAGCTACATGTTCTCCTGCATCTTGTCCAGGATCTGGCCCAGCGTATCCTGGGAATGTTGGTATGCTCCCAGGATCGCTGTGAGTGCCTCCTGGAGGGTCGATTCCTTGGGCCTGATCTTCCCCGGTGCACAGCAGTCCTCCCAGCTTCCCTGTTGTCCTGTGCCTCTGTCCCCTGAACTGTGTGCCCACTGCCACTGACCCCAGGTCCCTGATTGTCCTGGGTTTGTGGGGTGGCCCGGAGTGTCTCGATTGATGTGACCTGGGGACAGAGGTATTTGCCCGCTGGGTGGGTGCTGTGGTGGTGTTCCTGAAGGGGGAGGCTCTGTGGTGGTATGAGACTGTGCCTGGGTAACCGATTGTCCGGAGGTTCCTGATGGGCCAGGTTGGGCATCCAGATCCAGGCGACCAGAGCTGCTGTCATCACTGTGTGCCTCTTCTGTGGGGGACTGGATGTTGCTGGCACCTCTTCTCCGGTGACATTGGCTGGGGTACCTCTGGGGATGTAAATGCAGTGTTATTGTTTCTGCGCGTGATATATTCTGCATGGGTGGGTTGCCCTCTATGGTTGTTATTGCCCTGGCAGCTTTGCCTTGTGTGAGTTGTTATTTGGTGGGCTAGGTGATTCTCTCTAGTGTTCATGCTGTGGTGATAGGTGTCCATGCAGGTCTGTGAGGGGTATCCATGCAATGGTAGAGCATGCAGGGCTTGGCATTGGGATGAGTGGGTTGTGATGGTGGTGTGTGTGGGAAGCGGTGGAGTGATGGGAATGAGGGTAAGGGTGGGGGTATGTGATGGCATGCAGGTAGGGGGGGTGATAGTAATAGAGAGTTGACTTCCAGTCCTCCTGTTACTTCTGCCAGGCCCTCAAGATGCATGACTGCCAAGACGTGCTCCTCCTATGTTGTTAGTTGTGGGGGAGGAGGTGGGGGACCACTGCCAGTCCTCTGTACAGCAAGCTGGTGTCTTGCTGCTATGGAATGCACCTTCCCCCGTATGTCATTCCACCTCTTCCTGATGTCATCCATTGTTCTGGGGTGCTGTCCCATGGCATTGACCCTGTTCACAATCCTCTGCCATAGCTCCATTTTCCTAGCAATGGATATCTGCTGCACCTGTGATCCAAATAGATGTGGCTCTACCCAGATGATTTCCTCCATCATGACCCTTAGCTCCTCCTCATAGAATCTGGGGTGTCTTTGTGGTGCCATGGGTGTAGTGTGGTGTGGGTGAGGATATGTAGGGTGATGTATTGGGGTGTGTGATGTAAGGTGCTTGGGTGGTATATAGGTGATGGTGGAATGTGGCGCTGGTTGTGTGAGTGCTCTTGCTGTCTCTCTCTACTGGCAATCATTTGTAATCGTAAGGGGTTGTGGGTAGTGTCAGTGTGTGTTTTATAGTGGTGTGCGTGAGGTGTTTGTATGGGTGTCAGGTGTGTGTAGTTTGAATTGTCCAATGTGGTGTTGTTTTGTATGTGTGTGTGTATTTTGAGTGCAGCGGTATGTACCACCAATGGTTTACCGCCATTGAATGTCCGCCATGGTGATTCTTGGGTCATAATGTTGTGGTTGTTGTTCTGTTGCCGTAACGGTGTGGGTTTTGATACCGCCAGTTTAACACTGACCTTTGGCCTGGCGGATTTGCGTGTGTGGCTGAATAGTGACGGATTGCTGTGTGTGTGTGATAATAGGGTCATAATATGGTTAGCGGATATCAGTGGTAAGTGGGATTTACCACTAATGTCATAATGTGGGCCTTATTCTTTTAAAATTAACAATTTGACTTCTCATTGGTGTTTTATTGTTTTAGACTTGATTTATTTATAATATTATTGTCTATTTGTGTAACATAGTGTGGATTATTTTTTATGGTGTTTCCATTGTGTTATTGTGTGTGAGTTGAACAAATACTTTACACATTACCTCTTTAGATAAGCCTTACTGCTCTGTGCCAAGCAACCATAGGGCAAGCACAGGTTATCTTCTAGACTTATCCTGACTACATAGGTGGTTCCTACTTGGACTAGGTGCATACCCCAGCCAAGTAGACAGCCCTGTTTCTAACAGAATCGTATTGTTCTTTTATTATTTTGTGGGTGGTTGCATGTCCAGATAAACCCCCACTATGCCTATTTTAACCTTTTCTTACTCCTCCCCTAATCCCTTCCCTTTAGTAGCATGTTTTCCTCACTGTACCTCCCACATTTACTACTAACAGATATACTTATGTGTGCCGAGATCTCCATAAAAAGGGTAGAGATATCAGCACAGACAAAGATAGATGAGATTGAGGCATGGGACTCCACATGTATGTTTGTGAATTACATTTTGTAGTAGGTCACTCAATGAATCGATTAATCAGTCAGTTGGTTCTTATAATGCTTGAATTTGCACCCCGGGGGTCTTAAGATGCTGTAGTGGAGCTGCGAGTCTTGTCTTGCTGGCTGTGGTGGTCAAAGAGCCAGGTCTTGATTTTTTTCCTGAAAACAGTAAGAGAGAGGGAAGGGCAAAGGTGAAACAGAAGGCTGTTCCAGGTCTTGGTGATGAGGTAGGAGAAGGAGCATCCACCAGTATGCTTGTGGCAGATGCGAGTGACGAGTGCCATGGGACGGTGGAAGGAGAGGCGTCTTTTGAGGTAGGTGGGTCAGGTAGTGTGGAGGACCTTGTATGCATGGGTGAGGAGTTTGAAGAGGCAGTATTGCTGTACAGAGAGACAGTAGAGAGCCCTGAGGTGAGGGGTGATCCTGGTTCTTCTGGGGAGGTTGAGGACCACTCTCGCTGAGGCCTTCTGGATGCTCTGGAGGTGGTTGAAGAGTTGTTTTGAGGTTCTGGCAGAGAGAGCAACTGGGGCCTAGATGACAGTTTTCGTGGTGTGGATGTGTTGGAAAGTGGATTATTGGTAAGAGCAGGTAAATTCCTACACTTAATATTGGGCCACTGATGCCCCTGCCCAGTGGAGTGCCTACGTTGTCAGGAGTCAAGTTGGGCCTTGGACGTTGCACTGTGGCCATTTGCAAACTTTGGACTGGCCAATGGCCCTGCGTGTAATTATGCATAATTTTTATCTGATTTTGCTCTTGTTATCCAACATGATTACAGTAGTTGGACCAGATGTATGTGTCCTAGCTTTCTTTGCTCCTGGGTTCTGTTACTGTCGATTCACTCTGCAGATTGTTCTGAGTCTGTGTGTATGGTGTGTGATGTGTGAGTGTGAGTCACTCTCCCCTCCCTCCCTTATGTGCTAGTTGGCAGTACTCACCATCATCGTCTTTGTCAGCGTTGGTGCTCCTGGACGGCCATCGCGTGGTACAGCATCAGGATGACTTCCAGTCCTGGTTCCATAGTGGCCGTGGAGTCCTCTGTGTCCCTGGAGGTTAGTGTCTCCTTTTTTGTGATGTGTTTCGGTCAGGCTTTTGGTAGCGGTGCTAACACCCCAGAAATCCTGGCGGTCTACTATGTCATAATATGGTGGGCATATCCTTGTCTTCCGCCTGCTTGTAAGTGGCTACCGGCGTCATCATCGGTCATACTGCACTGGCGGTTGGGGTGGTACATTGGCTGTCTATGGGAGGGATGACCGCCATGGTCAGAATTTGGCGGTCATTAAAACCAGCCCAGTGACGGTACTACTGCCATCGCCGGACTGGCAGTCACATGACTGCCAATGTCATAATGAGGGCCTTTGTCTCCTAAGTTAAGCCTTGTTGCTCATTGCAAAGCTACCAAGGGTTGAGCTGAGGTTAATTTATTTAGACCTAACTGAACCTAGTTAGGGTTATGGAGATGGAAGGCAGGCACCTCAGGGGGTGCAGGGTGTGGGGGGGAGTTTCTTGGGAGGGGGGTCCTTCAGCTTGGTTTTGGGAGGGGGCGGGTCCTTGCCCTTCTGGGAAGAGGGCGGAGAAGTGGCCTTGGGATGGGGGCCAGAGTGCAACTCTTGTTCCCCTTAGTGGCAGGAGAACTCTTAGGGTGATGAACAGGAGTAGAATGAGAGGTGGAGGGACTGGCCAGTGGGGGACTTTCCTCTTACAGGCAGGATGTGGGGGTGAGGAGGGAAGAGGTCAAGGTGGGAAAGGAAAAGCTTTTTAGGACCAGTGGGGTGGGGTGTGGGAGGTGGAATAGGAGTGGAGGTAGAGGAAGTGGTTGTAGGAGGAGGAGGTGTGCCAGACTTGGGTGCAGATGCATCGACAGTGTGCATGTGTGCGGTGGATGGCTGTTGGGCATCTTAGTGGAAGCCTTTATGTGTTTTTGGACGGGAGCAGACAGGGTTGGGGAGGACAAATAGGAAGTGTGGATTTATGTTGTGATGGAGTCTGAAAGTGAGGTTGGTGTGCTGCATGAGGTGGTGATAGTGGTGGTGGTGATTGTGCATGTAGAGTGTGGGGTGCATGTCTGCGAGTCTGCTGTTGTGGTGACTGTGAGCAAGGCTGTACAGGTGGCAGAATCTGGAACTGCTGATGCAGTGCATGCTGGTGAGAGTGCTGATGTGACGGTGAGGATGAGGGGGAGTCAGTAGGGGCAGTGGCTATTGTTGTGTGTGCATCTGGTTGTTGGCTGTGTGTGTGCTTGTGGAGTAAAGTGTGGTGCCCGTGTTTGTCTTTGTAAATCCTGTCTTTTGTTTTGGGTGCATGTTTGTCAGAATGTGTGCATGGGATGTGTTGGGGGAGAGGCGACAGGGACTGGGAAGGAGGTGGGACGTAAGAAACAGGGACATTGACTGACATCAGAGAGGAGGCCAGAGCCTGAAACAATCTCTGTAGGGCCTCCAAGCTCCTGTGAATGCCCTCCAGGCATGGCATTGCATTGCTGCATCTGGGATGCCAGCCCCTGGATGGCATTCACTATGGTTGACTGCCCTACAGAGATGGATCTCAGGGGGTCAATAGCCTCCTCACTGAGAGCAGCAGGGCTTACTGGGGTAGGGCCTGAGGTGCCTGGGGCGAAGGAGACACCCACCCTCCTGGGTGAGCAGGCACGGGCAACTGGGTGGGGGGCTACTGGGAGGGCGGTGCTGGTATGGGGTGGTGGAAGATCTTGTAGCTGGGGTGGTCCGAGAGGGGTCCGCCACCACAGGGAACTTCCATTGGAGGAAGAACCAGAGTCAGTGGTATCAGCTTCAGTCTCCCTGTGTTGATCCCCTCACTCTTCAACCCACTGGTCCCCTGGGTGTCAGTGGACTCTTCCTCCTAAGTCCCGTGGGCTGCAGCTACCTCACTTGTCCGTACCCCTGCTCCTTCGCCAAATGAATCTAATGCACACATAGACAGGATGACAAAAGGGTGGGGGAGAAAGAAAGGGAGCATTGGGTCAATCACAGCAACAACAGCACAGATGGCATATAAATCACATACACATCACAATCACTCCCTGGGACTTAATTTGCGCAGTATGGACCACTTTGACAAACTGTTGCGTGGGCTCTCATTATCCTAAATGAGACTACTGGATTTCGAGGTAGCAGGATCGTTCACGGTGTGGGGGACTGAGTCTGACCCACTTGGAAGGACCTCTGTCACCCTAAATCTGGTTTTGCTCCGGCTAACTAGCAGTGCCTCATCTCTCCCAAGGGGAAGGGATAATTGGGCAGCCGAGCGCATGACATCTTTGGAACTTCTCAGGGAAGTCGTGGTCACTCAGATCCAAACCAGCTCTCTCATTTACAGTACGATCTCATATACAAATGACAAAGGCAGTTTTAGTTTTATAGATTGTTTTAATAAAACGACTGCATTTTAGATATTAAGGCGTGAGCCGCAATAACCAGAACCATACAACACAGTAGGATTGAAATAGTCACGAGGAGAGTGAAACATAAGAATAACGCTATCATGGTGCTAATAATTTCTACTCTCTCTCAGCTAGTTCTATTTCGAGCACAGCATGTTAAGCTTCTAACTTGCATTTCAGATTCCCTGGGAAGACATCAACCCTCATACCTGAGCAAAGGCCTGTGATCTTGTTCAGCATCTGCAACGAGGCAGTCAGCGTCTAGTTGTGGTTCCCTGGTCGGAATCTCCCTCTTGCGTGTATTGGGACAAGGAAGTGTTTTTATAACTAACATGTCAGTGTGATCACAAAATGTCCCTACACAAGAATGCCAAAGACTAAACTCCTACCACGTCTATCGGCAATGTACCAGACTGTATCCTTGACTGAAGCACAGAGTGAACAAGAATGTGTTATTGAGAACTCCAGTGCTGAAGTAGGCTAAACAGTGTGATATAAAAAATAAAACAAGACCGTAGAACTGGTTATTTGAAAAATAACAGTACGAAGCTGAATAAAAAGCATTTAGAGCAAAGTGCACAGAGGCTCTAAGCTGCGAGCAAAGGAATAAAATACATCCAGGACAAAGTGCACAAAGGCCTAAAGCCTGAAGCTAACGCGCAAAGGATACATAAAACTGACCACACTACAAAACCATTGCCCAGGTATTACAGCAGGAACAAACCAAAACACTACCATCTGCACACCTACCGGGACCAACTAAGCCCTGTCTGCCATGGCATACTAGCTACCTAGCAATACCAAAAATGCATACCGCTCTACATAGCTAAGCATGACCACGCAGGAATGTTTAAACCGGCATATTGGGGCATCCACTGACTAGTCTATTGCACCCAAATCCCATGCTAGGCAACAAAAAATGAACACCACATATTCTGTACTCACCCCCTTGGGGCTGCTGTGCTGCCCTCAAGTGCCCATCCAACTCAGGATTGGCCACCGCCAGGATGTTGGCCACTATGAGGGGCTCAGGCTCCGGCAGACACCCTTCCCTCATTGGGGAGCCATCCCCAGCTGGGCCTCCACGGTCTTCTGGGCCCGGCGTCTCAGGTCCTCCCACCGTTTCCTGCAGTGGGTGCTCTACCGGCTATGGACCATGTCCTTGGCATTGACACGCAACAACCCCTTCTTCTGATGGCCGCTGACCTGCATATGAAACACAGACAGAAGGACACCATGAACCAAATAGCCTGTCACACAAATGGCTTACATACTGCATTTGCCCCTCATCAAGCACACACATGGCCCGTACCTCTCCATTCACATTGCCTACAGCTATACCCTCCCAATGACACACTGTTAGCACACACAGCACACACAGACATCTGCATGCAGCCATGTTGCATGCAACGTACCCATGATGTACTCACCTATTGGTTTGGAGGCCCATACAACTGCCCCTACAGGGGTAGGACCCCATGCACGAGCTTCTGTAACTTCTCTGATATGAAGGCTGGGGCCCTTTCCCCCGTGGCACGGGCCATGGCAGGTTCCAACACAGGTCACAGTAGCACACGCAGTGGAGATGTATCACCGAAAGAAAGTCAGGAATCAAGTCATGTTGTAGATAGAAAATGGCAGTCACGTTCGCAGCGGTGAACCATCATAGGTTGTTGTACCCTATAGAGCCCCATGTTAGCCAATGAGGAATAGCACAGCAGTGCAGACCACCTACTTCCATGACGTCTAACGCCAGTGGAGTGAGGTCACTTCCACCTGTCCCTGCATACAGTCGGTGGTTGCCATTTCCTACTGCTGGTCCACACATTCAACTCAGTACCGGGTTGCTGTCTTCTGGGTGTCCCTAAACTTAAGCCTACATTGTTCTGGGGTCAGACCAAACTTTTTAGTTCAGTATCTCTTCATACTAGTGTATGAATCTGCCTCCTCCCCACTGAAGGTCAGAAGCCTATCCCTCCCAGAATTGGGGGACCAACTTCCATAGGAGCGAAATCCAGTATTGAGTCTTAACTCTCCTCATCTGGTGGGCCCTTTCAAATACCCCAGCCATTTATCTATATCATCCCCCTTTGTTAGTCTGTGACAAAACCCTCTATCCTTGGACATCTCAGCTTCTCTGTCACTGCCACCTTCCCTTTTCACCTCCTTTGCTCACTTTTTCTTTTCCAGGGCCAGCTTCAATGCCTCCAAAGCTACATATGCTAGCTGAGCCTCCAGCTCTCTTTCTTCAAGGGACAGGTTCTCAACTTCTGAAGGGATCCCTTCCCCCAACCAGCTTTGAGTATGGCCCTTGTAACTGTGTGCAGTGAGGAAAAGTCTTCTTCATCCTCACCAAGGCTCAGATGTCCTCCTTCCCCTAAGTGGTTGGAGTTGGCATCCGCCCCTGGATCTTCCTCTGTGTCTTCTTCTTGGGCCCCAGCCCACACTATCAGGGATTTAACCAAAACGTTCTTCCTGAAGTTAGTGGCTGTAGGCAACCCTCTCTCAGTACATAACACCCTAAGCTGGACTGCTGTCATCGTGGGTAGGCTAGCTAGATCAAGGTCCATGGTTCCCTAGTTTTGTGCCAAAAATCACAAAAATGCAATAATTGAAATTAATCCAAATTAAGAACTAAAAATAATGTTTGCACTAGGACAATATAAAGGATTTTTAATTTGCTTTACTTAAAACTGCAGTGTGATACTGAACATAAGAACTTGATCCCACCACAGCGCACCAAAAATGTTCAAAAGTGGATTATTGGTAAGGGCAGTACCTACACTTAGTAATAGGCCACTAACCCCTACTAGGTTCAGTGCCCTGCCAACACAACACCGCCGTTTACAATGTTGTAATACAGTGGGTGATGTTGTGGTGACGTGGTGGTGGTGAGGGATCAAACTCCACTAGACCACACCGCCAGTATGGCTGCTGATGTCTTCCCCACCGGATAGTAGCAGAAAGCAGCCAGCAGCCATAATATCCGCAACACTGGCGGTCATATGGCAGGCGTGACTTTGGCAGACTATGAAATAGACCGCCAAAGTCATAATGAAGGTTAAAGTGTGTAAAGCATTCAAGTATCACAAAACAGTAATTAAATAAAACACAGGAAATGGTTTAAGAATCCAAAACCAATTGATAAAAATAGGAAATATTTTTTATCTCTAATTTGACACCAAAACATATAAAATTGGATAAGGGGAACCAGAGTTATGAATGTTTAAAGAATTAGGCCCTCATTATGAGTTTGGCAGCAAATCCCGCCTACCACCATGACGACGGACGCCAGTACACCATCACCGTGGCTATTGCCCATCCATGGCATTATGACCGCAGCCGGAATTCTGCCAGAAGGCTGGTGGAATTCCAGCTATTGTCATGGTGGCGGACAGCTGTAAGGTGGCGCTGCTGCCAGCAGCAGTGCCATGCCAGCAAAACACCGCCTTGCAGTGTTTTGCTGGAAGACGCTGCTGCTGGCAGCAGCGCTGCGTCCCGTCTCCTGCTGGAGGATCCCCTGCAAGCAGGTAAGTCGGGTTCTCTGACAGGAGAGGGGGATGGGGGTGTTGTGTGCGTGTGTGGGGGGGTGAGACTGTGTTTGAATGCGTGCATGCATGTGTAATGCATGTGTGCATGAGTGGGTGTGTGTGTACGTGCATGTTGTGTAGTGTGTACCTGGATGTATGTTCGTGAGTGTTGCTATGAGTGTGTATGAATGTATGCATGCGTGGGTGAATGTGGGAATGCGAGTGTGTATGGGTGTGTATGTATGTGTGTGTATGTGTGTGTATGTGGAGGGGTCAGGAGGGGGAGGGTGGGGGAGGACTCTGGGGAGGGGGGCGGGGGAGACCCCTATCATTGCAAGGGAAGGAATTCCCTGGCACTGATAGTGCCTACCACCATGGTTTCCGTGGCAGTACAGAAACCACGGAAACCATGGTGGTGGGCGTTGTCAAAATGCCATGGGCGGCCGTGTGACAGCCGCCGGGCTGGATACTGTAGTCTCCAGCCCGGCAGTCGTTACCGCCGTGGTGGACGGTGTGGTAACTTGGCGGTTTGGCTTTGGCCAAACCTCCAATGTCATAAGAGTGGAGGTATGTACCACCAGCCTGTTGGCAGTAATACCTCCATTGACCATAATGACCCCCTTAATGTTTTCTAGCGCATGGAAACAAAAAGCACCAATCTGGGTCATCTGGTCGCACCTCGATCAGGGCAAAGTTTCAGGCCAACTGCGATGGAGCCTGGCTTGGCTACAGCAAGCGGGAGGCCTTGGTCAAAAGTTTAACTTCGGACTTAGTAATTTTCTTGAAGATTTTCTTCAGTGGGACGAAGTCACAAATCCAATCCAACCTCCCTGGATCCCTCTTCGGGGACGCCTCACAGGAGACCTCAGAAAAGATTTCTATGTTCGGACTTAGATGAGTTTTCAGGATGAAAATCTTCATCCGGGCCAAAGCTGAATCTTGATCTGATGTCTCTGGAGCACTCCTCCGGTTCACTGCGTAGGAAGTCCCGGTCATCTTTTTACCTTTGGACTTAGTCACTTTTTTGGAGCTTTTCTCCCTGACATCGGATGACCCTACGCCGTCGACGTAAGCCGGCTTGACTCTCGACGGCGGGTCGTTCCATTTATGGAGCTTTTTTTCAAAAGTTCTCTAATTTTATCCAAGCTTCTGCATCTTCTTCCAGAAGGTCTTTGAAGGTCCTTTAGGGGTCCACAGCTCACCCCAAGGTTACAGAAGCTCTTAGTTGCTGCTTGAGGGGTAGGACTCCAACTCCCAGAATGCACCTGGCTCAAACTCCAAAATGGCCACTGGACAGTGGTTAGCTGGTCGGTTTCTTCAAGATATGATGCAGGGGACTCTGGCTAGGTATTTGTCACCTGTAGCAAGAAGGGAGTCCTTTCTGGAACCAGTTGAAGCCAGGCAAATACCTTTTTGTGATGAAGCCCAAGTGTGCAGCTGGTGCAGTCCTTCAGAGTGCAGTGTCCAGGTGAAGGTCAGGGGTCCAGCAGGGCAGTCCTTCTTCTCCTGGTTGTCCAATCACAGGCAGGCTCCTTTCCCTGTTTGATGACCACTTCCTGGGAAGTGTGGCAAAAATCAATCCCAGGGAGCAACATTCTTCAAAAATCCAACATTTCTGGAGGTTAGGTCTGGCTGAGCGCACCCACTTGTGTGGCTAAAAATCCTCAACACACCCCTCTTCTGCCCTCTCCTAATCTAATCAAGAGGGCACCTAACTGTCTGGGGTTGCAGGAAATGGGGGAGGTCCCGAGCTGCTCCAAATGTCCTTACTTGCCTTTGAAGACCAGCTTGGCTGCTCTCCTTATCCTGTTTCACCATCTGCTAAGGCAGATCTCCTCCCCCAGTCACAACCTTTGTTCTCAGCCCAGGCCACTTCACACCTCATCAAGGCAGCCTGGCCAGGATACCAGAGACTGGCTAATCAAAGAAGGGCACTACAGAGCTGAAGTTGGCAAACTCTTCACCCAGACCAATCGTTCAATCGTGAAGAGTTTTAAAACTCTTCACCCGCACTCATTATATTAAATCCAGGAATGGCAAGTTGTGGTACTTGTTATAACAATTAATTTGATACCAAACTCAAGGTATCTGTCTCTTATGGAGAATTTGTTAATTAAAATAAGGCCTGCCCATGTTAGCCTATGGTGGTCTTTCACTACAGTAAGGGGAAAATGAATTTGGCTGTTTTACTTCACCAGGGACTTATAAAACAATTTATATAAGGTCTCTGCTTATAGGTACATGACACCCAGCCATAGGGGCACATAGGGCAGACCTTAGTGTGACTTTTTTTTTATTTAAATTTATTTTTCAAGGAAGTAATAACAAACAAGATTCAGCGTGCTGGTCTGGTGTACACAAGTAATCAGCCACATGTCATACATATACAATAATACATAAGTAAAAATAAAAGGAGTTCGACACAGTGAAATACTTAAGGCAACTTAATCAGTATCAAGAAGTGGGTTTTCTATTACCTCATTAGGGGCTCCAGCTAGCCACGCTCCCTTCTTCTTGCTAATTGTACAAATGTATTGTCATCTTATCTTATCCCTTGCTGGGATGACCCTGGGGAGGGGAGAAAACTAAGGGGTAATTAACATTGAGTGTGTCTAGGTTGGCAGAAAATGAAAGAAAAGGACCACTAATGGGTCACCCAAGGTAGCTCATGCCTGGGAAGCATTGACCCCGAGTTGGGAGGAAGTGGCGACAGGCACCTGGAGCGTGCTCTGTTGCCCGGTCGGGGAGACAGGGTCCCGTCAATTGATAATTCGCAAGCTCAGTCATGTAACGGTCAAAGGTTGTGGCGGAGCTCTCTGGAGCGGACGTGGTATTCAGAGCAAAGGCTGCTCCCCTGCCGCCAGAGGTGGGTTGTGGAGTTTCGCATCACCAGCAGTGCAGGAGTTCAATTTGTCAGATAACCAGCAGATAGGTGTGCCAGAGCATGGCCACCCCGTTCTCACCTCACATCCTGCTGTCCTGTACCAGCATGTTAGCTTCTGCCATAACCCAACGAGTAGTTATTCTTAGCCAGCTATCGATCGTGGGGGGCTGGGCCACCTTCCAGGATATAGCTATAAGTCATTTGAACACTACTAGTGCAAGGTCCATGAATTTTAAATTGTGTTTGGTCTGCTTGGATCTCTTTGCAACCCCCAGAAGGCAAAGGAGTGGGTCCAGGGTGAGTTGCTTGTCTATGATTGCTGAAACATGCTGTAATATTTGGGACCAAATGGTGCTCAAAAACACGCATTTCCATGTCCTGTGTAAAAAAGTTGCATCATTGAGGCCACATCTCGGGCAAAGGGAGTATGGCATTGGCATTCGCCTAGGTTGGATATAGCGGTTCCAGACCAACCTCACGGTCCGCATGACCAGCCAAGGGAAGCGGTGCGAGCCTGACATAAGGTGCCACTTAAGCACTCCCCCCTCTCCCATTGCGTCCCAGACCATATCATCTTCAGTTGTGTGATCCACCACTATCCAGTGCATCACCGAGTGCGGCTGGGCTGCCGCAAAGTAGTATTCCATTTTGAGCAATGCCATGCTGGCCTCTCCCTGGGGGTTTTGAAGCGTGCCCAGTGACACCCTCTTGCTCCCTGACCCCCATATAAGTGCAGCTAGCAGGCTACGTAAAATGTGAAAAAAG
This sequence comes from Pleurodeles waltl, assembly GCF_031143425.1. Lineage (NCBI taxonomy): Eukaryota > Metazoa > Chordata > Amphibia > Caudata > Salamandridae > Pleurodeles > Pleurodeles waltl. Next base: position 292,771,751 of record NC_090445.1, on the reverse strand, counting down.
GTTTTCTCAGGGGACACGGGCAGCGCTGTTAAGAAATATAGGACCCTAGGAAGAATCAGCATTTTAGCTATGACCGCCCTATCCATAGGTGCAGGCATGTCCAAAAGGGCAGGGATTGCAGAATTGCGGCAAGGGCTCTGCAATGGTTAACTCCTATTAAGTCAGCTTCTGTACAGTAAATATTGACCCCTAGGTACTGGAAGGTCCCGTGGGTCCACGGGAGGAGCCCCATCTGGTTTTTGTTGATACGGATTGCACGCCATCTGTAACGGGTAAATACAACATTTCCCACAGTTTACCTTAAAGCCAGTTGCCTCGCCAAAATGGTCCAGCATGTCAAAGAGGGACGAGAGGGCGCTTGTCACATCCTGCACATAAACGAGGAAATCATCCACATATAATGATGTTATGTGTCAGTGCCCTTCCACAAGGACCCCCCGCTCGGACCCCCTGCCCTGCAGCCATGCTGCCAAAGGCTCCATAGCCAGTGTAAAAATTAAGAGTGAAAGACTGCTGTGTCCCCCTCTGTACAGGAAATGAGCAGGAAACCAGAGTGTCAGTGCGAACCCGTGCCTGCGGAGCTGTGTTTAGTAACTTTGCCCAGCGCATAAAATTAGGGCCAATCCAAAACCGTTCCAAGACCTGCAACAAATATGCCCAACTTAGAGTGTTGAATGCTTTTTCAAAGTCTAGGGAGACAGCCATTGGGTGGCCCGTCGCCCCAGAGCACATCAGTAATATGACACAATCGTCTAATGTTATGATGCATGGCTCTGCATGGCACAAACCCACATTGATATGGGTGTGTTAGCTGGGGGAGCAGTCTATTTGCCAGTACGTTACTCAAGAACTTATAATCAATGTTTAGCATTGATAGTGGGCGATAGGAGCTCACCAAGAGTGGATACCTGCCCGATTTGGGTAACACCACTATAAGTGCCTCGCGTAGTGAACTTCGTAGTTCTCCCCGCTGAAAGGCAGCTCCATACATATCCAGCAACCCAGTAACTAGGATACCCATAAAGGCAGCATAATACTCAACTTGAAACCCATCGCTTCGAGGTGTTTTCCCTCAAGCCATATGTTGGATAGCCATGTGTATTTCATCTATGTGCAATGGTTGGTCCACGTAGCCTGCTTGAGTGTGTACTAGTCTAGGCAGGATGATATCCTCCAGGAATGATTGTATGCAGTGTAGGAGGCTGGCTTGGCTTATAGTGGGTACCTTGTGGTACTTACACCTTGTGCCAGGTCCAGTTATCCCTTATTAGTAGATTAGTAGTATTCTAGCAGCTTAGACTGGTAGAGGTAGCTATAGCAGAGCAGCTTAGGATGAACTAGGAGACATGCAAAGCTCCTACCATACCACTTATATCATATAGCACTATATTACAAGAAAACACAATACTCAGAGTTACTAAAAATCAAGGTACTTTATTTTAGTGACAATATGCCAAAAGTATCTCAGAGGATATACTCCCTTATGAGATAAGTAATATACACAAAATATACCCACAAACCAAAATCAGGTAAGTAAAACACTTAGAAAAGTAGTGCAAACACTGTAGAACACAATAGAATGCAATAGGAGACAATAGGCCTAGTGGCAACACAAACCATATACTCCAAAAGTGGAATGCGAACCACAAATGGACCACAGGCCTAGTGTAGTGTGTGGAGTGTTGCTGGGAGTGTAAGAAAACACTTAGGGTGTCCAAGATACCCCACCCCAAGACTATGAAAAGTAGTAGTAAATTTACCCTACTACCCCAGAAAGACAGTAAAGTCGAGATAGGGGATTCTGCAAAGACAACAACTGACTGCAAAGCACTGAAGACAGATTCCTGGACCTGAGGACCTGCAAAGGAAGGGGACCAAGTCCAAGAGTCACACAAGTGTCCAGGGGGGGCAGGAACCCACTAACCCCCGGATGAAGGTGCAAAAGAGCTGCCTCCGGGTGGAAGAAGCCAAAGATTCTGCAACAACGGAAGGTGACAGGAACTTCTCCTTTGTTCAGAAGATGTCCCTCTGCAGGCTGGAGGATGCAGAGTTATTTCCACGCAGAAAGACCGCAAACAAGCCTTTCTAGCTGCAAGAGTCACAGTTGAAGTTTATGGGTGCTGCCAGGGCCCAGGAAGGACAAGGAGGTCGCCCCTTGGAGGAGGAGACAGAGGGGGTGCTCAGCAACATAGAGAGTCCACGCAGAAGCAGGCAGCACCTGCAGAAGCACTTAAACAGGCGTTCAAGAAATCTGAGCACGGCGGTCGTCTCAACACAACAAAAGGGGGTCCCACGAAGCCGGACTTCAACTCAGCGAGTTGGGCAATGCAGGACGGAGTGCTGGGGACCTTGGCTGTACATGAAGAAAGTCTTGCAAAAGTGCAGAGAAGCCCTAGCAGCTGCAGATCATACAGTACACAGGATTACTGTCTGGCATGGGGAGGCAAGGACTTACCTCCATCAAATTTGGACAGAAGGACCACTGGACTGTCAGGGTCACTTGGATCCAGCTCTGCTCGTCAAGATGAGAGGGGACCCAGAGGACCGGTGATGCAGAAATTTGGTGCCTGCTGTAGTGGGGGGAAGATTCCGTTGACCCACAGGAGATTTCTTCTTGGCTTCCAGTGCAGGGTGAAGGCAGATAGCCCTCAGAGCATGCACCACAGTCGAGAAAGCCGGCAGGATTAGGCGCTACAATGTTGCTGGTAGTCTTCTTGTTACTTTGTTGCGTTTTTGCAGGCGTCCTGGAGCAGTCAGAGGACGATCCTTGGCAGAAATCAGAGAGAGAGATGCAGAGGAACTCTAGTGAGCTCTTACATTCGTTATCTCAAGAGGAAGACACAGGAAAGACCCTAAATAACCCTCAGAGGAGGATTGGCTACCTAACCAGGTGAGAGCCTATCGGGAGGGGTCTCTGACATCACCTGCTGGCACGGTCCACTCAGAGGTCTCCACTGTGCCCTCACACCTCAGCATTCAAGATGGCAGAGGTCTGGGACACACTGGGGGAGCTCTGGGCACCACCCCTGGGGTGGTGATGGACAGGGGAGTGGTCACTCCCCTTTCCTTTCTCCAGTTTCACGCCAGAGCAGGGGCTGGGGGCTCCCTGAACTGGTGTAGACTGGCTTATGCACCATCTGTGTGCTTCAAAGCATTTCCAGAGGCTGGGGGAGGCTACTCCTCCCCAGCCCTTAACACCTATTTCCAAAGGGAGATGGTGTAACACCCTCTCTCAGAGGAAATCCTTTGTTCTGCCTTCCTGGGACTGGGCTGCCCAGACCCCAGGAGGGCAGAAACTTGTCTGAGGGTTGGCAGCAGCGGTAGCTCCAGAGAAAACCCCAGAGAGCTAGTTTGGCAGTACCCAGGGTCCATGTTGGAGCCCTGGTGATGCATGGGATTGGCACCCCAATACCAGATTTGGCTTGGGGGGACAATTCCATGATCTTAGACATGTTACATGGCCATATTGGGAGTTACCATTGTGAAGCTACACATAGGTATTGACCTATATGTAGTTCACGCGTGTAATGGTGTCCCAGCACTCACAAAGTCTGGGGAAATTGCCCTCAACAATGTGGGGGCACCATGGCTAGTGCCAGGGTTCCTTCACACTTAGTAACTTTGCACCTAACCTTCAGTAGGTGAGGGTTAGACATATAGGTGACTTATAAGTTAATTAAGTGCAGTGTAAAATGGCTGTGAAATAACGTGGACATTATTTCACTCAGGCTGCAGTTGTAGTCCTGTGTAAGAATTGTCTGAGCTCCCTATGGGTGGCAAAAGAAATGCTGCAGCCCATAGGGATCTCCTGGAATCGCAATACCCTGGGTACCTAGGTACCATATACCAGGGAATTATAAGGGAGTTCCAGTGTGCCAATCGGAATTGGTGAAAATAGTCACTAGCCTGTAGTGACAATTTTAAAAGCAGAGAGAGAATAAACACTGAGGTTCTGGTTAGCAGAGCCTCAGTGATACCGTTAGGCACCACACAGGGAACACATATAGGCCACAAACTTATGAGCACTGGGGTCCTGGCTAGCAGGATCCCAGTGACACATATCAAACACACTGACAACATAGGGTGTCCACTATGAGCACTGGGGCCCTGGCTAGCAGGATCCCAGTGAGACAGTAAAAACACCCTGATATATACTCACAAACAGGCCAAAAGTGGGGATAACAAGGCTAGAAAGAGGCTACCTTCCTACATGCAGGGAAGGGGTGGATTGGCCAGTGAAGATTATAACTGCTCGTAGAAGAGGGCAAAGGTGTCATTAATCGCTTCTTGGGTGTTCACCACCTGGCTCCAAGGATCTCAAATTGCTCCCAGGACAGTTCTAGGAGTTTCAGAATGATGTAACCATTCCATTGTGCATTTAGATTTGTCTCTGTCCATGTGTTGACGGGTTAGGTGTGTCTTGTAATTGAAATTACAGAGGCACTGTAGCTCCTCCCGATACTGGCACCACTGGGCAGTGAGGAGAGGGCACGCTGTAGGGGCATTGACAGCTTCCTTCTCAAGGGTACAGATTGTGTTTTTCAGATGTAGCACACTATGGGGGTCATTATGACCCTGGCAGCGGGCGGAACACTGGCGGTAATACCGCCAACAGGCTGGCGGTGTTCCGCCAGTGTATTATGACTTTGGAGCATTAGTCACTTCCATACCACCGGCCCCTCCACTGTACCACCAGGCTTCTGCCAGGGCGGTCATAATCCCCAACCGCCAGCCATGGAAAGGCTTGCGGTAAGGGGGACTCAGGTTGCCCCTGGGGGCCCCTGAACTGCCCATGCACTTAGCATGGGCAGTTCAGGGGCTCCCAGGCACAGCCCCATCGTGCATTTCACCGCCCGAATTTCGGGCAGTGAAATGTGCGACGGGTGCTGCTGCACCCGCTGCACATCAACATTGCTGCCGGTTCTATTATGAGCCGGCTTCAATGTTGATGTGACTTTTCTGCTGGGCCAGTGGACGGACATGCAGTTTCCATCCTATGGCCCAGCTGAAAAGTCATAATAGGGGGCCAGCGATACCGCCAGCACTGGCGGTATGTTGGCTCCTGCGGCTTCGACATTCTTTTTCAAAGACCGCCAAAGTCGTAATGAGGGCCTGTGTGTGAGACAGGAATTCACCCCCCAAGATGTGGCAATGAAGTGACCTTTCATGACCACCTTCATTGCGTCCCACTTCACACCCATGTCATCCACAGAGTCGGAACTATCCATGAAGTATGCAGAAATATGAGAGCTGATCATTTCCCTATATGCCGTGTCATGTAGGCTTCCACCCTTAGTCTCCATTATGGGATGGGAGGGTCTGACCCTACCCCACTGGAACGTGAGTTTATGGGGATTGTTGTCAGATAAAGTAAGGCCTAAATATTCAGAATCTTGTATGAGGGGCCAACAATCTGAGTTACAGAAGAAATAATCAAGTCTCATGTGTATATGGTGCCCCGGTGCGTAGTAGGAATATTCCCTATCCCCTGGGTGACATAGGCACCATACATCATGCAGGTCCCCTGAGAAGGGCCAATGTTGAAAATGCTTAGTGGCCTGTAGACCGGGGGTGTTCTGAAGGGGAGGGACCAATCAATCCAGTAGTGTGTCATGTATGCAATTAAAGTCCCCCCCGAGAGTCCAGCCGCTTGAAGATCTTGTCATGCGGCCAGAGAGAGTGTGTTTAAGAAGGCGCCTTGAGCTTTGTTGGGGGCATATATTGATGCGATCATGAAAGCTCGCCCCTCTAGAGCTCCCTCTAAAAGAACACATCGCCTATCTTTATCAACGTGAATCTTGTGCTTAACAAAAGGCACCTCTGGGGCAAACCATACTAATGCTCCCCTAGTGTTAGCAGAGTATCATGTGCCATATATTTGCCTTCTCATTCTTCGGCGTAACTTGAGCAGTTCCCCCTATGTCAAGTGTGTCTCCTGAAGACATGCAAAATGTACTCGCTTACTTCTAGGGTAGTCATATACTCTGTTGTTTGATTGCTGTGTCCATTTCCTGGATAGTCCAAGTTAGTGCAGCATAAGCAGCAGCCATTGCAATGTTGAGCGTTTGTTACACCATCGCCCCTAAACCCCTACGCACCCCACGCGCACCCCGCACCTTGGGCTTCTACACTGCCAACTATATACTTTAAAACAATCAAATCATTTGTGACAACCCCTGACCCCAGGCGTGAAATTCAACAAGTGTCATGCCACAACTCCCTAAACAGTGTAAACAGGGCGCAAAATGCTTTTTGTTCACTCAAGTCCATGCAGTGTGGGAAAGATACCTCTCTTGGGGGATAGCAAAGTGGCATACTTTAGAGAGAGGGTCATCTCGTGGGCCCTCGGGGAGAAACCAGGTGCTGAACGGGGGCTCACAAGGGAAACACACCTAGCCCAGGGTTAAGCCTATAGCAGTACAGATACCTCCATCTGGACGAGTCCACAGGTTGTGGCAGCATCCAGGTGGCGTCTATTTCATCAGAGATCATCAGCTGTGCATGGGGGGAGTGCCGCCTCCCTCCTGCGAGGCCTGGGAGAACACTGGGGCCGGTGTGTCCGAGCATAGGTCAGTGGCCGGGCGGTCTCCAAGGACGGAAATGGGGTCAAAAGTCATCTGTGAGGCCTCCAGCACTGCCTCTGCATGCTCTCTAGCCACCTGGGCCAGAGATGGCCCAGCCCTAAGCAGCTTACATGTGGCCTGTCTTCTGCGGGAGTCAGCCATATCGTCTCATCTTGGACTGTAGGAAAGTAGCCTCTTTCTAGCATGATTACTCCCACTTTTGGCCTGTTTGTAAGTGTGTAAGTGTGTGTCAGTGTGTTTTTACTGTGTCACTGGGATCCTGCTAGCCAGGACCCAGTGCTCATGGATAAAAACCTATATGTCAGTATGTTTTGCCTGTCTCACTGGGATCCTGCTGGCCAGGACCCCAGTGGTCATAGTTTGTGGCCTACTATGTATGCCTAACTGTGTCACTGAGGCTCTGCTAACCAGAACCTCAGTGCTTATGCTCTCTCTGCTTTTAAATTTGTCACTGTAGGGCAGTGACTACATTTACTAATTTCAATTGGCATCCTGGAACCCCCCTTATAAGTCCCTAGTATATGGTACCTAGGTACCCAAGGCATTGGGGTTCCAGGAGATCCATATGGGATGCAGCATTTATTTTGCCACCCATAGGGAGCTCAGACAAACCCTTGCACAGGCCTGGCATTGCAGCCTGCGTGAAATAACGCACATGTTATTTCACAGCCATTTTCACTGCACCTAAGTAACTTATAAGTCACCTAGATGTCTAACCTTCACTTGCTGAAGGTTAGGTGCAAAGTTACTCAGTGTGAGGGCACCCTTGCACTAGCAGAGTTGCCCCCACATAGTTCAGGGCTATTTCCCCTGACTTTGCGAGTGCGGGGACACCATTACACGTGTGCACTACATATAAGTCAATACCTATATGTAGCTTCACAATGGTAACTCCAAATATGGCCATGTAACATGTCTAAGATCATGCAATTGTCCCCCTAATCCAAATCTTGTATTGGGGAGCCAATTCCAGGCATCCTGTGGGCTACACCATGGACCCCCAGTACTGCCAAACCAGCTCTCTGAGGCTTGCACTGGAACTACGTCTGCTGCCACCTCACAGACAGGGTTCTGCCCTGCTGGAGTCTGGGCAGCCCAGTCCCAGGAAGGCAGAACAAAGCATTCCCTCTGAGAGCAGGGTGTTACACCCTCTCCCTTTGGAAATAGGTGTTACAGGCCGGGTAGTGGTAGCCTCCCCCAGCCTCTGGAAATGCTTTGAAGGGCACAGATGGTGCCCTCCTTGTATAAGCCAGTCTACACCGGTTCAGGGACCCCTTCTCCCCTGCTCTGGTGGGAAACTGGACAAAGGAAAGGGGAGTGACCACTCCCCTGTCCATCACCACCCCAGGGGTGGTGCCCAGAGCTCCTCCAGTGTGTCCCAGACTTCAGCCATCTTGCTTTGCAAGGTATGGGGGCACTCTGGAGGGCTCTGAGTGGCCAGTGCCAGCAGGTGACGTAAGAGACCCCTCCTAATAGGTCCATACCTGATAAGGTAGCCAATCCCCCTCTCCGGGCTATTTAGGGTCTCTTCTTTGGGTTCTCTTCAGTTTCTGCTTGCAAGATTCCTTCAGAAATCCTCTGCAACAACTTCAGACACTTCTGACTTTGGATCAACCGCAGCCTGCTCCAAGAAACGCTGTAACTGCAACAAAGTGTCTACAAGAGACACTTTTCTTCAGCAACCTCAGCTCCAAGTCAGCAACTGCAACAGTTACCATGGTGTGCATGCTCTGGGGACTCCCTGTCTTCATCTTGTACCAGAAGGACCGAGGAAATCTCCCTTGGAGTGACAGAGTCACTCCCCTGCTCCAAGCAGGCACCTTCCAAGGCAAAGCCTGGTACCCTGGGACTCCCCTCATAGGAACGAGCGTGCTCCTAAGTACACAGAGGGTGGACATCATCGACATAGACTATCCTGAGGTCCTGCTGATGTAATTTGGAGGAGGTAAGACCTTGCCCTCCCTGAGAACGATGGTACCCCTGTGTATTGTGTTTTCTTTGCCTCCTGAGGCCTCTGTGCACTTTTTGCAAAATGTCTTCATGCACAGCCTGGCCCAGGTCCCCAGCACTCTCCCCTGTGATGCTGAACTCACTGAATTGTTCTCCAGCAGCTTAGGATCTTCTTTTGCTGTGCTGCATCAACTGTGTTTTGCACCTCCTTTTAACCCAGATCCTGTGGCTTCTGGGGGTGCTGGATGGCAGTCTGACTCTCTAAAGTGGTGAGAGACCCCTCTTCCTCTTCACATAGAGTTGAGGCCACCTGACCCCTCCTGGGTCCATCCAGCACCATTTTTATGAAAAATGCACTTTTGCCATAGCCAAGGCTTGTTGGTGCCTTCCAACACAAAATCTCATCTGCACCGATCTTCATGCCGTGGGACATCTTTTGCATCATGCAGGAATCCGCTGGCATCTTCCTACAGTGCATTTCTGCAGTCTTTGACTAACAGGGTACTCTTCTTTTGCGCCTTCTTTTGGGTTGGCAGGGGCTGTTGTCCTTCCTGGAACTTCTTTTGACTTCTGGACTTGGTCCCCTTCCTTTGCACGTGTTTAGGTACAATAATCCAGCAATTGTTATTTGCAGACATGGTTGGCTGCTTCAAAATCCCAAAAACGAGGTACATTGTGTCCTAAGGAAACTTACAGTACTTTACTACTGCTTTTCTGGGCTCTGGGGTGGGGTAATTTACTTACCTTTACTGTATTCTTACTCTTCCAGCGATTCTGCACACACTACACTTATCTAGGGGGGAAATTTGTGATTCACATTCCACTTTTTTAGTATATGGTTTATGTTGCCCCTAGACCTATTTTCTCCCTTTGCAATCTATAGGATCTCATACTGTTTACATTGTTCTATGACTATTTACTTGTCTAATTTGGTGTCTAGTGTATATGTTGTGTATAATACTTACCTCCAGAAGGAGTATTGTCTCTAAGATATTTTTGGTACTGTGTCACCCAAATAAATACCTTTATTTTTGGTAACACTGAGGCCCTCATTCCAATCCTGGCGGTCTATGACCGCCAGGGCGGAGGGCAACGGAAGCACCGCCAACAGGCTGGCGGTGCTTCCAGGGCTATCCTGACCGCGGCGGTAAAACCGCGGTCAGAAAAGGGGATCCGACGGTTTCCCACCGGATTACCCCTGGCCCAGAGAATCCTCCATGGCGGCACTGCTTGCAGCGCCGCCATGGGGATTCCGACCCCCTTCCCGCCAGCCTGTTTCTGGCGGTTTACACCGCCAGAACCAGGATGGCGGGAACGGGTGTCGTGGGGCCCCTGGGGGCCCCTGAACTGCCCATACCACTGGCATGGGCAGTGCAGGGGCCCCCTAACAGGGCCCCATTAGGATTTTCACTGTCTGCTTTGCAGACAGTGAAAATCGCGACGGGTGCTACTGCACCCGTCGCACCCCTGCAACTCCGCCGGCTCCATTCGGAGCCGGCTTCATTGTTGCAGGGTCTTTCCCGCTGGGCCTGCGGGCGCCCTTTTGACGGTCGCCTGCCGGCCCAGCGGGAAAGTCGAAATGACCCCCGCGGTCTTTCGACGGGAGAACTTTGGCGGGCGGCCTCCGCCGCCCGCCAAAGTTGGAATGACCCCCTGAGTATTGTCTTTACTTGTTTATAAGTACTGTGTAACTATAAGTGGTATTGCATGAGCTGTCCATGTTTCCTAGTTCAGCCTAAGCTGCTCTGCTACAGCTACCTGTATCAGCCTAACCTGCTAGAACACTACTACATTTCACTAATAAGGGATAACTGGACCTGGTACAAGGTATAAGTACCCAAGGTACCCACTACAAACCAGGCCAGCCTCCTACATGGACCAACTGTCGGGAGTGCATTATGCCCTTAGCATGCAGTCAGGTCCACATATCCACTGGGATGAATAACATCTGAGTCACCCCACCATTGATCACTCTTAGCTTTTCTGGAAACAATAGCGCATATTTAAAGTTCAGCTCCCTAAGACATTGCCATACGAACTGCGCTGCTTCTGCACCTCAGCGGTAAAATTGGGGTAAGCTGTGATTTCTCAGTTTTCATGGCGCCATAGACCCCTTGTGCAGGACAGCTGGAAAACCAAATCCCGATCTCTAAAGCTGAGTAAGAGAGCCACAATGGGTTGAGATGGAGCACCTAGCCAGGGGGGCCTCCCCCGTACCCTGTGGGCCCTCTCCACCAAGAAGAACTTGGAAGGATTACCATCTAATACCTTGTCAATCAGCCATTTGTCCATGAACAGCTCCACGCTAGGGCCGTTCACTTGGGGAAGCCCAGCAACCTGATTTTATTGCGCTGATATCTCCCTTCAGCATCTTCCCCACGCTTATTGAGGGAGATCACTTTTGCCTGAAGTTCTGACATCTGGGTCTGCAGCTCCTGAACCATGGGGTAATTGGAGGCAAGCAAGGGTTCCGTCCCCTCAACCCGCCCTGCCAGGTTGTGGGGGTCCACCCTGAGCAAATTTACCTTAGTTGATATTGAGTCTTTATGTCCAGTAGTTCTTGAAGGGCCGTCAAACTGGGCAGAGTGTGCCTGAAGCGTGGTTTCCAGCTGCGTGTAGGCCTCCGTCATGGGGTCAAGGGGGCCAAGCGGCACCGTGCCCTGCATTGATGTTTTAAGTACTTTGGGCTTTCCCATCATGGCAATACGGTGAAAGGCAGGACATACACATGCCAGGAAATCCGTTTCTCTCGGTTGAGCCCAGCACCCCCGGTCACAGGCAGAAGGGTTCCGAAATCAAATGTTGTGGATAGAGGGGGTGCCAGTTGTCCCTTACGGGGGGAGAATCTGTCCTAGGCCTCCAGTTGCCACCAGGAGGGAAGACCAGCCACCTGGTTTACATCACTTCAGCACAAAGCCTCAGCCAAATCACAATCATGGATAAGCCAAAGCCATGGCTCACCTGGATGGCCAATAACAGATGGCAACGGGGGCAGGAGACCGGTAATGGGACCTCCGGGCTCCTCCTCACCACTCGGCAGCAAGCGCTGCTTTCATGGATGGCCAGAGGGACACTCCCAGATCATACACCCCTATCCGCAGGGGAGGGCAGGTCAGCCACCGCCAGTTCTCCACGTTGTTGCTGCGATCATCTGTCAGAAGTTTACTGCTATCTCCCCTCAGGTGTGCTGGAGCCTCACCGGGCCCACAGCGAGCCCTCAATCCTTGGGGGAGGCCCTTGTGTGTCCCTGCCGGGCTGGCCCTCAGTGGCTTTCTTGGTCATAGGGGTCCCATAGGGGCCTCCTCATGCCTCTGGCCGTCCCTCTGCTCTTTACCTCAAAGCCGCTCTGCTGTCCGGCTCGGGTTGCCCCAGGGGTGGGCCGCCCCCACTGCGCTGCAGCCCCCTCCAGCCCCCCCCGGCTCTGTCGCGCAGTCTTGCATTCCTCCTCGGCACCTATGTGACTGTGCTGGTCACCATCTTGGCTTTGCCCTCATCTTTGGGGTGACTCATATATAAAAATAAGTTAGTTTAAGACTTTGGAAGTACTTTTAATTCCAAGACGAATGTGCATATAACTTTAGTTTAAAAGCAGCCAGCAAGGCAGGCCTGCCTTTAAAATGACACTGGGCACCTCAGCAGTGCACCTGTGGGTGCACTACCTATGCTGGAATCCCTAAACCTACATGCCCTACCATATACTACGGACTTATAGGTAGGTTGTCATAGCCAGTTATAATTAGCCTGATTTGCATACTTATTTACACACAGCACCGGTCCTGGGACTGGTTAGCAGTACCCAGGACACCATCAGAGTCAGGAAAACACTGGCACAAACTGAAAAATGGGGGCAAAAAGTTCAGAGGCCTCTGCAATCAGCCCAGTTTTTTTCATAGAGCTCTTGTCAAGTAACTAGGCTGCACACACATTCCTATCATTCACCCATCCCCATCCCATTCCGCATGTTTGGCCCAAGCTTTAACCAGTTTTGATGCCGTTGATATCATGAGTCAAAAGATATTCTTGCAGTGGGCCCCAGATGTTACTGGATCACAGACCCTGGGGAATGATGGAATTGTAGAGTTCTAGTTAGTTTGCTGCAGTATATCATATCATAGAACCAGGGCTTCACTGTGAGTATGCAATCCCCGTTCCACACACAACACAAGCCTCTCCACATCCTTTACTCCTCATGTACAACCTCTTACTCCTCAACCCTCTCATCAGTCCTTATCCATTAATCATCACAACTCACTTCCTGACATTCTTTTCATCCCTCCGCCCTTTCCTTCTTCTTTACTCCTAATTCTTTACTTCTCTTCCATCACACTTAGGACCGGTTTAAATTTTAGGATCAATGATACCTGTCAATGCTTGAAATGTCCATCAGGCCAATGGACATTTCAAAATTTGGTTGTGGGAACCCCTGCCAGGAAGACGTGGTCATTTAGTCCAACTCCCTGGTGAAGGATGGGCAGACTGACAAAATATAAAGGAGGCCCTAAATACCCTACTTCTTCCTTTACCCTCACTCCTCATCCCTCACCATCCATCAGCCATCCTCTATTCCCCATACATAAGTCAGCTCTCACTTTTAATTTTTAATAATCACTTCACATCCCTCACCTGCATCAGTCAATTTACTTTTTGTTTCATCCCTCACCCCTCAGTTGTCTCTCGACATTCCTCATCCCTATTCTAACCCTTTATCTCCCACTCTTTTCTACTCACTCTACATTACTTATTTGTCACACTTCATTCCTCACCTCTTCTTATTTTTCGTTCCTCATTCCTCACCTCTCATAATCCCCCCTCTGAGAAATAAATGAAATGGACAATGATAATAGCTTCAAATGTATGTCACACTGTCCATTTTAGGACATGCTGCCCCCTTACACCTCAAGCCTCACTCATACTCTATTGACCTCGCTCCTCTTTCTTTGCTTCTCATCCTTTTTTATTCAACCATCATTCCTCATTTTCATCCCTCACTCCTCAATGCTCATCCCTGATATCTAACTCCTCATCCTTCATTTCTCATTTGTCATCTCTAATCCATGACTTTTAATAGCTCTTTCCTCCTGTCTCACTCCTCAACCCTCACTTATTCTGTTATTCCTCTTGCCTAATTCTTTACTATCTCACACACTTTCCTCACTTTCCTTCGCTCAATCCACAATCTTCACCCCGGATTTCTTATTCAACATCCTTCCTCTATCACCGCTCACTGCACATCACTTCAGCAGTGAAAAGGGAACTATCCATAGGAGAGAGGTGCAGGCATGTCCAAAAGGGCAGGGATTGCAGAATTGCAGCAAGGGATCTGCCATGGTTAACTCCTATTAAGTCAGCTTCTGTACAGTAAATATTGACCCCTAGGTACCGGAAGGTCCCGTGGGTCCACGGGAGGAGCCCCATCTGGTTTTTGTTGATATGGATTGCACACCATCTGTAACGGGTAAATACAACATTTCCCACAGTTTACCTTAAAGCCAGTTGCCTCGCCAAAATGGTCCAGCATGTCAAAGAGGGACGAGAGGGTGCTTGTCACATCCTGCACATAAACGAGGAAATCATCTACATATAATGATGTTATGTGTCAGTGCCCTTCCACAAGGACCCCCCGCTCGGACCCCCTGCCCTGCAGCCATGCTGCCTAAGGCTCCATAGCCAGCGTAAAAATTAAGAGTGAAAGACTGCTTTGTCCCCCTCTGTACAGGAAATGAGCAGGAAACCAGAGTGTCAGTGCGAACCCGTGCCTGCGGAGCTGTGTTTAGTAACTTTGCCCAACGCATGAAATTAGGGCCAATCCAAAACCGCTCCAAGACCTGCAACAAATATGCCCAACTTAGAGTGTTGAATGCTTTTTCAAAGTCTAGGGAGACAGCCATTGGGTGGCCCGTCGCCCCAGAGCACATCGGTAATATGACAAAATCGTCTAATGTTATGATAAATGGCTCTGCATGGCACAAACCCACATTGATATGGGTGTGTTAGCTGGGGGAGCAGTCTATTTGCCAGTACGTTACTCAAGAACTTATAATCAATGTTCAGCATTGATAGTGGGCGGTAGGAGCTCACCAAGCGTGGATCCCTGCCCGATTTGGGTAACACCACTATAAGTGCCTCGCGTAGTGAACTTCGTAGTTCTCCCCGCTGATAGGCAGCTCCATACATATCCAGCAACCCAGTAACTAGGATACCCATAAAGGCAGCATAATACTCACCTTGAAACCTATCGGTTCGAGGTGTTTTCCCTCAAGCCATATGTTGGATAGCCATGTGTATTTCATCTATGTGCAATGGTTGGTCCAAGTAGCCTGCTTGAGTGTGTACTAGTCTAGGCAGGATGATATCCTCCAGGAATGATGGTATGCAGTGTAGGAGGCTGGCTTGGCTTATAGTGGGTACCTTGTGGTACTTACACCTTGTGCCAGGTCCAGTTATCCCTTATTAGTAGATTAGTAGTATTCTAGCAGCTTAGACTGGTAGAGGTAGCTATAGCAGAGCAGCTTAGGATGAACTAGGAGACATGCACAGCTCCTACCATACCACTTATATCATATAGCACTATATTACAAGAAAACACAATACTCAGAGTTACTAAAAATAAAGGTACTTTATTTTAGTGACAATATGCCAAAAGTTTCTCAGAGGATATACTCCCTTATGAGATAAGTAATATACACAAAATATACCCACAAACCAAAATCAGGTAAGTAAAACACTTAGAAAAGTAGTGCAAACATTGTAGAACACAATAGAATGCAATAGGAGACAATAGGCCTAGTGGCAACACAAACCATATACTCCAAAAGTGGAATGCGAACCACAAATGGACCCCAGGCCTAGTGTAGTGTGTGGAGTGTTGCTGGGAGTGTAAGAAAACATTAAGGGTGTCCAAGATACCCCACCCCAAGACTATGAAAAGTAGTAGTAAAGTTACCCTACTACCCCAGAAAGACAGTAAAGTCGAGATAGGGGATTCTGCAAAGACAACAACTGACTGCAAAGCACTGAAGACAGATTCCTGGACCTGAGGACCTGCAAAGGAAGGGGACCAAGTCCAAGAGTCACACAAGTGTCCAGGGGGGGCAGGAACCCACTAACCCCCGGATGAAGGTGCAAAAGGGCTGCCTCCGGGTGGAAGAAGCCAAAGATTCTGCAACAACGGAAGGTGACAGGAACTTCTCCTTTGGTCAGAAGATGTCCCTTGGCAGGCTGGAGGATGCAGAGTTATTTCCATGCAGAAAGACCGCAAACAAGCCTTTCTAGCTGCAAGAGTCACAGTTGAAGTTTATGGGTGCTGCCAGGGCCCAGGAAGGACAAGGAGGTCGCCCCTTGGAGGAGGAGACAGAGGGGGTGCTCAGTAATATAGAGAGTCCACGCAGAAGCAGGCAGCACCTGCAGAAGCACTTAAACAGGCGTTCAAGAAATCTGAGCACGGCGGTCGTCTCAACACAACAAAAGAGGGTCCCACGACGCCGGACTTCAACTCAGCGAGTTGGGCAATGCAGGACGGAGTGGTGGAGACCTGGGCTGTACATGAAGAAAGTCTTGCAAAAGTGCAGAGAAGCCCTAGCAGCTGCAGATCATACAGTACACAGGATTACTGTCTGGCATGGGGAGGCAAGGACTTACCTCCATCAAATTTGGACAGAAGGACCACTGGACTGTCAGGGTCACTTGGATCCAGCTCTGCTCGTCAAGATGAGAGGGGACCCAGAGGACCGGTGATGCAGAAATTTGGTGCCTGCTGTAGTGGGGGGAAGATTCCGTTGACCCACAGTAGATTTCTTCTTGGCTTCCAGTGCAGGGTGAAGGCAGACAGCCCTCAGAGCATGCACCACAGTCGAGAAAGCCGGCAGGATTAGGCGCTACAATGTTGCTGGTAGTCTTCTTGTTAGTATGTTGCGGTTTTGCAGGCGTCCTGGAGCAGTCAGAGGACGATCCTTGGCAGAAATCAGAGCGAGAGATGCAGAGGAACTCTGGTGAGCTCTTACATTCGTTATCTCAAGAGGAAGACACAGGAAAGACCCTAAATAACCCTCAGAGGAGGATTGGCTACCTAACCAGGTGAGAGCCTATTGGGAGGGGTCTCTGACATCACCTGCTGGCACGGTCCACTCAGAGGTCTCCACTGTGCCCTCACACCACTGCATTCAAGATGGCAGAGGTCTGGGACACACTGGGGGAGCTCTGGGCACCACCCCTGGGGTGGTGATGGACAGGGGAGTGGTCACTCCCCTTTCCTTTCTCCAGTTTCACGCCAGAGCAGGGGCAGGGGGCTCCCTGAACTGGTGTAGACTGGCTTATGCAAGGAGGGCACCATCTGTGTGCTTCAAAGCATTTCCAGAGGCTGGGGGAGGCTGCTCCTCCCCAGCCCTTAACACCTATTTCCAAAGGGAGAGGGTGTAACACCCTCTCTCAGAGGAAATCCTTTGTTCTGCCTTCCTGGGACTGGGCTGCCCAGACCCCAGGAGGGCAGAAACCTGTCTGAGGGTTGGCAGCAGCGGTAGCTGCAGAGAAAACCCCAGAGAGCTAGTTTGGCAGTACCCAGGGTCCATGTTGGAGCCCTGGTGATGCATGGGATTGGCACCCCAATACCAGATTTGGCTTGGGGGGACAATTCCATGATCTTAGACATGTTACATGGCCATATTGGGAGTTACCATTGTGAAGCTACACATAGGTATTGACCTATATGTAGTTCACGCGTGTAATGGTGTCCCAGCACTCACAAAGTCTGGGGAAATTGCCATCAACAATGTGGGGGCACCTTGGCTAGTGCCAGGGTGCCTTCACACTTAGTAACTTTGCACCTAACCTTCACTAGGTGAGGGTTAGACATATAGGTGACTTATAAGTTACTTAAGTGCAGTGTAAAATGGCTGTGAAATAACGTGGACATTATTTCACTCAGGCTGCAGTTGCAGTCCTGTGTAAGAATTGTCTGAGCTCCCTATGGGTGGCAAAAGAAATGCTGCAGCCCATAGGGATCTCCTGGAATCGCAATACCCTGGGTACCTAGGTACCATATACCAGGGAATTATAAGGGAGTTCCAGTGTGCCAATCGGAATTGGTGAAAATAGTCACTAGCCTGTAGTGACAATTTTAAAAGCAGAGAGAGAATAAACACTGAGGTTCTGGTTAGCAGAGCCTCAGTGATACCGTTAGGCACCACACAGGGAACACATATAGGCCACAAACTTATGAGCACTGGGGTCCTGGCTAGCAGGATCCCAGTGACACATATCAAACACACTGACAACATAGGGTGTCCACTATGAGCACTGGGGCCCTGGCTAGCAGGATCCCAGTGAGACAGTAAAAACACCCTGATATATACTCACAAACAGGCCAAAAGTGGGGATAACAAGGCTAGAAAGAGGCTACCTTCCTACATGCAGGGAAGGGGTGGATTGGCCAGTGAAGATTATAACTGCTCGTAGAAGAGGGCAAAGGTGTCATTAATCGCTTCTTGGGTGTTCACCACCTGGCTCCAAGGATCTCAAATTGCTCCCAGGACAGTTCTAGGAGTTTCAGAATGATGTAACCATTCCATTGTGCATTTAGATTTGTCTCTGTCCATGTGTTGACGGGTTAGGTGTGTCTTGTAATTGAAATTACAGAGGCACTGTAGCTCCTCCCGATACTGGCACCACTGGGCAGTGAGGAGAGGGCACGCTGTAGGGGCATTGACAGCTTCCTTCTCAAGGGTACAGATTGTGTTTTTCAGATGTAGCACACTATGGGGGTCATTATGACCCTGGCAGCCGGCAGAACACTGGCGGTAATACCGCCAACAGGCTGGCGGTGTTCCACCAGTGTATTATGACTTTGGTGCATTAGTCACTTCCATACCACCGGCCCCTCCACTGTACCACCAGGCTTCCGCCAGGGCGGTCATAATCCCCAACCGCCAGCCATGGAAAGGCTTGCGGTAAGGGGGACTCAGGTTACCTCTGGGGGCCCCTGAACTGCCCATGCACTTGGCATGGGCAGTTCAGGGGCCCCCAGGCACAGCCCCATCGTGCATTTCACCGCCCGAATTTCGGGCAGTGAAATGTGCGACGGGTGCTGCTGCACCCGCTGCACATCAACATTGCTGCCGGTTCTATTATGAGCCGGCTTCAATGTTGATGTGACTTTTCTGCTGGGCCAGTGGACGAAACGCAGTTTCCATCCGATGGCCCAGCAGAAAAGTCATAATAGGGGGCCAGCGATACCGCCAGCACTGGCGGTATGTTGGCTCCTGCGGCTTCAACATTCTTTTTCAAAGACTGCCAAAGTCGTAATGAGGGCCTATGTGTGAGACAGGAATTCACCCCCCAAGATGTGGCAATGAAGTGACCTTTCATGACCACATTCATTGCGTCCCATTCCACCCCCATGTCATCCACAGAGTCGGAACTATCCATGAAGTATGCAGAAATATGAGAGCTGATCATTTCCCTATATGCCGTGTCATGTAGGCTTCCACCCTTAGTCTCCATTATGGAATGGGAGGGTCTGACCCTACCCCACTGGAACGTGAGTTTATGGGGATTGTTGTCAGATAAAGTAAGGCCTAAATATTCAGAATCTTGTATGAGGGGCCAACAATCTGAGTTACAGAATAAATAATCAAGTCTCATGTGTATATGGTGTCCCGGTGCGTAGTAGGAATATTCCCTATCCCCTGGGTGACATACATCATGCAGGACCCTGGAGAAGGGCCAATGTTGAAAATGCTTAGTGGCCTGTAGACCGGGGGTGTTCTGAAGGGGAGGGACCTATCAATCCAGTAGTGTGTCATGTATGCAATTAAAGTCCCCCCCGAGAGTCCAGCCGCTTGAAGATCTTGTCATGCGGCCAGAGAGAGTGTGTTTAAGAAGGCGCCTTGAGCTGTGTTGGGGGCATATATTGATGCGAACATGAAAGCTCGCCCCTCTAGAGCTCCCTCTAAAAGAACACATCGCCTATCTTTATCAACGTGAATCTTGTGCTTAACAAAAGGCACCTCTGGGGCAAACAATACTAATGCTCCCCTAGTGTTAGCAGAGTATCCTGTGCCATATATTTGCCTTCTCATTCTTCGGCGTAACTTGAGCAGTTCCCCCTATGTCAAGTGTGTCTCCTGAAGACATGCAAAATGTACTCCCTTACGTCTAGGGTAGTCATATACTCTGTTGTTTGATTGCTGTGTCCATTTCCTGGATAGTCCAAGTTAGTGCAGCATAAGCAGCAGCCATTGCAATGTTGAGCGCTTGTTACACCATCGCCCCTAAACCCCTACGCACCCCACGCGCTCCCCGCACCTTCGGCTTCTACACTGCCAACTAGATACTTTAAAGCAATCAAATCATTTGGAACAACCCCTGACCCCAGGCGTGAAATTCAACAAGTGTCATGCCACAACTCCCTAAACAGTGTAAACAGGGCGCAAAATGCTTTTTGTTCACTCAAGTCCATGCAGTGTGGGAAAGATGCCTCTCTTGGGGGATAGCAAAGTGGCATACTTTAGAGAGAGGGTCATCTCGTGGGCCCTCGGGGAGAAACCAGGTGCTGAACGGGTGCTCACAAGGGGAACACACCTAGCCCAGGGTTAAGCCTATAGCAGTGCAGATACCTCCATCTGGACGAGTCCACAGGTTGTGGCAGCATCCAGGTGGCGTCTATGTCATCAGAGATCATCAGCTGTGCATGGGGGGAGTGCCGCCTCCCTCCTGCGAGGCCCGGGAGAACACTGGGGCCGCTGTGTCTGAGCATAGGTCAGTGGCCGGGCGGTCTCCAAGGACAGAAATGGGGTCAAAAGTCATCTGTGAGGCCTCCAGCACTGCCTCTGCATGCTCTCTAGCCGCCTGGGCCAGAGATGGCCCAGCCCTAAGCAGCTTACGTGTGGCCTGTCTTCTGCGGGAGTCAGCCATATCGTCTCATCTTGGACTGTAGGAAAGTAGCCTCTTTCTAGCATGGTTACCCCTACTTTTGGCCTGTTTGTAAGTGTGTAAGTGTGTGTCAGTTTGTTTTTACTGTGTCACTGGGATCCTGCTAGCCAGGAACCCAGTGCTCATGGATAAAAACCTATATGTCAGTATGTTTTGCCTGTCTCACTGGGATCCTGCTGGCCAGGACACCAGTGGTCATAGTTTGTGGCCTACTATGTATGCCTAACTGTGTCACTGAGGCTCTGCTAACCAGAACCTCAGTGCTTATGCTCTCTCTGCTTTTAAATTTGTCACTGTAGGGCAGTGACTACATTTACTAATTTCAATTGGCATCCTGGAACCCCCCTTATAAGTCCCTAGTATATGGTACCTAGGTACCCAAGGCATTGGGGTTCCAGGAGATCCATATGGGATGCAGCATTTATTTTGCCACCCATAGGGAGCTCAGACAAACCCTTGCACAGGCCTGCCATTGCAGCCTGCGTGAAATAACGCACATGTTATTTCACAGCCATTTTCACTGCACTTAAGTAACTTATAAGTCACCTATATGTCTAACCTTCACTTGCTGAAGGTTAGGTGCAAAGTTACTAAGTGTGAGGGCACCCTTGCACTAGCAAAGTTGCCCCCACATAGTTCAGGGCTATTTCCCCTGACTTTGTGAGTGCGGGGACACCATTACACATGTGCACTACATATAAGTCAATACCTATATGTAGCTTCACAATGGTAACTCCGAATATGGCCATGTAACATGTCTAAGATCATGCAATTGTCCCCCTAATCCAAATCTTGTATTGGGGAGCCAATTCCATGCATCCTGTGGGCTCCACCATGGACCCCCAGTACTGCCAAACCAGCTCTCTGAGGCTTGCACTGGAACTACGTCTGCTTCCACCTCACAGACAGGGTTCTGCCCTGCTGGAGTCTGGGCAGCCCAGTCCCAGGAAGGCAGAACAAAGCATTCCCTCTGAGAGCAGGGTGTTACACCCTCTCCCTTTGGAAATAGGTGTTACAGGCCGGGTAGTGGTAGCCTCCCCCAGCCTCTGGAAATGCTTTGAAGGGCACAGATGGTGCCCTCCTTGTATAAGCCAGTCTACACCGGTTCAGGGACCCCTTCTGCCCTGCTCTGGTGGGAAACTGGACAAAGGAAAGGGGAGTGACCACTCACCTGTCCTTCACCTCCCCAGGGGTGGTGCCCAGAGCTCCTCCAGTGTGTCCCAGATTTCAGCCATCTTGCTTTGCAAGGTATGGGGGCACTCTGGAGGGCTCTGAGTGGCCAGTGCCAGCAAGTGACGTCAGAAACCCCTCCTAATAGGTCCATACCTGATAAGGTAGCCAATCCCCCTCTCCGGGCTATTTAGGGTCTCTTCTTTGGGTTCTCTTCAGATTCTGCTTGCAAGATTCCTTCAGGAATCCTCTGCAACAACTTCAGACACTTCTGACTTTGGATCAACCGCAGCCTGCTCCAAGAAACGCTGTAACTGCAACAAAGTGTCTACAAGAGACACTTTTCTTCATCAACCTCAGCTCCAAGTCAGCAACTGCAACAGTTACCATGGTGTGCATGCTCTGGGGACTCCCTGTCTTCATCCTGTACCAGAAGGACCGAAGAAATCTCCCTTGGAGTGACAGAGTAGCTCCCCTGCTCCAAGCAGGCACCTTCCAAGGCAAAGCCTGGTACCCTGGGACTCTCCTCATAGCAACGAGCGTGCTCCTAAGTACACAGAGGGTGGACATCATCAACATAGACTATCCTGAGGTCCTGCTGATGTCATTTGGAGGAGGTAAGACCTTGCCCTCCCTGAGAACGATGGTACCCCTGTGTATTGTGTCTTCTTTGCCTCCTGAGGCCTCTGTGCACTTTTTGCAAAATTTCTTCATGCACAGCCTGGCCCAGGTCCCCAGCACTCTCCCCTGTGATGCTAAACTCACTGAATTGTTCTCCAGCAGCTTAGGACCTTCTTTTGCTGTGCTGCATCAACTGTGTTTTGCACCACCTTTTAACCCAGATCCTGTGGCTTCTGGGGGTGCTGGATGGCAGTCTGACTCTCTAAAGTGCTGAGAGACCCCTCTTCCTCTTCAAATAGAGTTGAGGCCCCCAGACCCCTCCTGGGTCCATCCAGCACCATTTTTATGAAAAATGCACTTTTGCCGTAGCCAAGGCTTGTTGGTACCTTCCAACACAAACTCTCATCTGCACCGATCTTCATGCCGTGGGACATCTTTTGCATCATGCAGGAATCCGCTGGCATCTTCCTACAGTGCATTTCTGCAGTCTTTGACTAACAGGGTACTCTTCTTTTGCGCCTTCTTCTGGGTTGGCAGGGGCTGTTGTCCTTCCTGGAACTTCTTTTGACTTCTGGACTTGGTCCCCTTCCTTTGCAGGTGTTTAGGTCCAATAATCCAGCAATTGTTATTTGCAGACTTGGTTGGCTGCTGCAAAATCCCCAAAACGAGGTACATTGTGTCCTAAGGAAACGTACAGTACTTTACTCCTGCTTTTCTGGGCTCTGGGGTGGGGTAATTTACTTACCTTTACTGTATTCTTACTCTTCCAGCGATTCTGCACACACTACACTTATCTAGGGGGGAAATTCGTGATTCACATTCCACATTTTTAGTATATGGTTTATGTTGCCCCTAGACCTATTTTCCCCCTTTGCAATCTATAGGATCTCATACTGTTTACATTGTTCTATGACTATTTACTTGTCTAATGTTGGTGTCTAGTGTATATGTTGTGTATAATACTTACCTCCAGAAGGAGTATTGTCTCTAAGATATTTTTGGTACTGTGTCACCCAAATAAATACCTTTATTTTTGGTAACACTGAGGCCCTCATTCCAATCCTGGCGGCCTATGACCGCCAGGGCGGAGGGCAACGGAAGCACCGCCAACAGGCTGGCGGTGCTTCCAGGGCTATTCTGACCGCGGCGGTAAAGCCGCGGTCAGAAAAGGGGATCCGGCGGTTTCCCGCCGGATTACCCCTGGCCCAGAGAATCCTCCATGGCGGCGCTGCTTGGGGATTCCGACCCCCTTCCCGCCAGTCTGTTTCTGGCGGTTTACACCACCACTGGCATTGGCAGTGCAGGGGCCCCCTAACAGGGCCCCATTAGGATTTTCACTGTCTGCTTTGCACTGCTACTGCACCCGTCGCACCCCTGCAACTCCGCCGGCTCCATTCAGAGCTGGCTTCATTGTTGCAGGGTCTTTCCCGCTGGGCCGGCGGGCACCCTTTTGGCGGTCGCCCGCCGGCCCAGCGGGAAAGTCGAAATGACCCCCGCGGTCTTTTGACCACGGAGCGGTCTTTCGACGGGGGAACTTTGGCGGGCGCCAAAGTTGGAATGACCCCCTGAGTATTGTCTTTACTTGTGTATAAGTACTGTGTAACTATAAGTGGTATTGCATGAGCTGTCCATGTTTCCTATTTCAGCCTAAGCTGCTCTGCTACAGCTACCTGTATCAGCCTAAGCTGCTAGAACACTACTACATTTCACTAATAAGGGATAACTGGACCTGGTATAAGGTATAAGTACCCAAGGTACCCAATACAAACCAGGCCAGCCTCCTACATGGACCCACTGTCGGGAGTGCATTATGCTCTTAGCATGCAGCCAGGTCCACATATCCACTGGGATGAATAACATCTGAGTCACCCCACCATTGATCACTCTTAGCTTTTCCGGAAACAATAGCTCATATTTAAAGTTCAGCTCCCTAAGACATTGCCATACGAACTGCGCTGCTTCTGCACCTCAGCGGTAAAATTGGGGTAAGCTGTGATTTCTGCGTTTTCATGATGCCATGGACCCCTTGTGCAGGACAGCTGGAAAACCAAATCCCGATCTCTAAAGCTGAGTAAGAGAGCCACAATGGGTCGAGATGGAGCACCTGGCCAGGGGGGCCTCCCCGTACCCTGTGGGCCCTCTCCACCAAGAAGAACTTGGAAGGATTTACCATCTAATACCTTGTCAATCAGCCATTTGTCCATGAACAGCTCCACGCTAGGGCCGTTCAATTGGGGAAGCCCAGCAACCTGATTTTATTGCGCTTATATCTCCCTTCAGCATCTTCCCCACGCTTATTGAGGGAGGTCACTTTTGCCTGAAGTTCTGGGTCTGCAGCTCCTGAACCATGGGGTGATTGGAGGCAAGCAAGGGTTCCGTCCCCTCAACCCGCCCTGCAGGTTATGGGGGTCCACCCTGAGCAAATTTACCTTAGTTGATATTGAGTCTTTATGTCCAGTAGTTCTTGAAGGGCCGTCAAACTGGGCAGAGTGTGCCTGAAGCGTGGTTTCCAGCTGCGTGTAGGCCTCCGTCATGGGGTCAAGGGGGCCAAGCAGCACCGTGCCCTGCATTGATGTTTTAAGTACTTTGGGCTTTCCCATCATGGCAATACGGTGAAAGGCAGGACATACACATGCCAGGAAATCCGTTTCTCTCGGTTGAGCCCAGCACCCCTGGTCACAGGCAGAAGGGGTCCGAAATCAAATGTCGTGGATAGAGGGGGGTGCCAGTTGTCCCTTACGGGGGGAAAATCTGTCCTAGGCCTCCAGTTGCCACCAGGAGGGAAGACCAGCCACCCGGTCTACATCACTTCAGCACAAAGCCTCAGCCAAATCACAATCACGGGTAAGCCCAAGCCATGGCTCACCTGGATGGCCAATAACAGATGGCAGCGGGGGCAGGAGACCGGTAATGGGACCTCCGGGCTACTCCTCACCACTCGGCAGCAAGCTCCGCTTTCATGGATGGCCAGAGGGACACTCCCAGATCATACACCCCTATCCGCAGGGGAGGGCAGGTCAGCCACCGCCAGTTCTCCACGTTGTTGCTGCGATCATCTGTCAGAAGTTTACTGCTATCTCCCCTCAGGTGTGCTGGAGCCTCACCCGGCCCACAGCGAGCCCTCAATCCTTGGGGGAGGCCCTTGTGTGTCCCTGCCGGGCTGGCCCTCAGTGGCTTTCTTGGTCATAGGGGTTCCGTAGGGGCCTCCTCATGCCTCTGGCCGTCCCTCTGCTCTTTACCTCAAAGCCGCTCTGCTATCCGGCTCGGGCTGCCCCATTGGTGGGCCGCCCCCACTGCGCCGCAGCCCCCTCCAGCCCCCCCGGCTCTGTCACGCAGTCTTGCATTCCTCCTCGGCACCTATGTGACTGTGCTGGTCACCATCTTGGCTTTGCCCCCATCTTTGGGGTGACTCATATATAAAAATAAGTTAGTTTAAGACTTTGGAAGTACTTTTAATTCCAACACGAATGTGCATATAACTTTAGTTTAAAAGCAGCCAGCAAGGCTGGCCTGCCTTTAAAATGACACTGGGCACCTCAGCAGTGCACCTGTGGGTGCACTACCTATGCTGGAATCCGTAAACCTACATGCCCTACCATATACTACGGACTTATAGGTAGGTTGTCATAGCCAGTTATAATTAGCCTGATTTGCATACTTATTTACACACAGCAACGGTCCTAGGACTGGTTAGCAGTACCCAGGACACCATCAGAGTCAGGAAAACACTGGCACAAACTGAAAAATGGGGGCAAAAAGTTCTGAGGCCTCTGCAATCAGCCCAGTTTTTTTCATAGAGCTCTTGTCAAGTAACTAGGCTGCACACACATTCCTATCATTCACCCATCCCCATCCCATTCCGCATGTTTGGCCCAAGCTTTAACCAGTTTTGATGCCGTTGATATCATGAGTCAAAAGATATTCTTGCAGTGGGCCCCAGATGTTACTGGGTCACAGACCCTGGGGAATGATGGAATTGTAGAGTTCTAGTTAGTTTGTTGCAGTATATCATATCGTAGAACCAGGGCTTCACTGTGAGTATGCAATCCCCGTTCCACACACAACACAAGCCTCTCCACATCCTTTACTCCTCATGTACAACCTCTTACTCCTCAACCCTCTCATCAGTCCTTATCCATTAATCATCACAACTCAATCCTGACATTCTTTTCATCCCTCCGCCCTTTCCTTCTTCTTTACTCCTAATTCTTTACTTCTCTTCTATCACACTTAGGACCAGTTTAAATTTTAGGAGCAATGATACCTGTCAATGCTTGAAATGTCCATCAGGCCAATGGACATTTCAAAATTTGGTTGTGGGAACCTCTGCCAGGAAGACGTGGTCATTTAGTCCAACTCCCTGGTGAAGGATGGGCAGACTGACAAAATATAAAGGAGGCCCTAAATACCCTACTTCTTCCTTTACCCTCACTCCTCATCCCTCACCATCCATCAGCCATCCTCTATTCCCCATACATAAGTCAGCTCTCACTTTTAATTTTAAATAATCACTTCACATCCCTCACCTGCATCAGTCAATTTACTTTTTGTTTCATCCCTCACCCCTCAGTTGTCTCTTGACGTTCCTCATCCCTATTCTAACCCTTTCTCTCCCACTCTTTTCTACTCACTCTACATTACTTATTTGTCACACTTCATTCCTCACCTCTTCCTATTTTTCTTTCCTCATTCCTCACTTCTCATATTCCCCCTTCTGAGAAATAAATGAAATGGACAATGATAATAGCTTCAAATGTATGTCACACTGTCCATTTTAGGACATGCTGCCCCCTTACACCTCAAGCCTCACTCATACCCTATTGACCTCGCTCCTCTTTCTTTGCTTCTCATCCTTTTTTATTCAACCATCATTCCTCATTTTCATCCCTCACTCCTCAATGCTCATCCCTGATATCTAACTCCTCATCCTTCATTTCTCATTTGTCATCTCTAATCCATGACTTTTAATAGCTCTTTCCTCCTGTCTCACTCCTCAACCCTCACTTATTCTGTTATTCCTCTTGCCTAATTCTTTACTATCTCACACACTTTCCTCACTTTCCTTCGCTCAATCCACAATCTTCACCCCTGATTTCTTATTCAACATCCTTCCTCTATCACCGCTCACTGCACATCACTTCAGCAGTGAAAAGGGAACTGTATGAATGATGTTTCTTAAAATGTCCACAACCCTGACCACATTAGGATAGCCTCATCCCTCCCTCATCGTGACACAGATCTCAATTCTCACCTTATATTTCTCACTCATCAACCCTCATTGTTCCTTCATTCTACATCCCTCAATATAGCCTTGCCAATCATCCTTCAGTCCCCAAATTTCATCACCATTCCTTATTTCTTTTCTCTCAGTCTTTATCCATAATTCCACATTCTTCATCCTTCAAAGGTACAGATTCTAATCCTTTTTAAGACATCCTCATTGCTCACTCATCATCCCTCAGTCCTCACATTGCATTCTTCAGCCCACATTTGTTATCTCTTATCTGTCGTTCCCTACTACTCATGCCTCATCTATCACTCTCATTCCAAAAAACAATCTTTCACTTCTCACCTTCAATGTCCTTTGTCCTCCTGACCCTTTGATCATCCCTCATTCGTCAAACCTCCCTCTTTAACCCTCATTCTCCACTTATCACCCCTCAATTCATATTTATCTATCATCTCCCATTCGTCAATTCTCATTCTTTCCTCATTGTTCTTCATTCCTTGCATCCTTTCCATAACCCCTCATTTCTCATTTTTCATTCTTACTACACATCCTTTGTCCTTCACTTGTCTTCTCATCTTTCCTTCCTCATACCTCATGGCTCAGTCCTTACTTCTCGTGCTATATTTCTTCCCTCTGACTCTTCACATTTTTCACTGCTCGAGCCTCAACCCTCGGTCATCATTGTCAGACCTCATTCTTTATCCATCTTCGCTCACTACTTGTCCCACACTTGTCCTTCCTTACTCTTCATCCTTCAATCCTCACCCAATATCCCTTGTCCCTCAATCCCCTTTCACACCATTGTCTTAATCTATCACTCATCATTTTGTACTCTTTAGCTCTCATCCGCTAGTCCTCATTCCTCACTTGTGGGAAGGTAGCCTCTTTCCAACCTTGTTACCCCCACGTTTGGCCTGTTTGTGAGTATATGTCAGGGCGTTTTCACTGTCTCACTGAGATCTTGCTAGCCAGGGCCCAGTGCTCATAGTGAAAACCCTGTTGTCAGTGTGTTTGTTATGTGTCACTGAGATCCTGCTAGCCAGGACCCCAGTGCTCATAAGGTTGTGGCCTATGTGTGTTCCCTGTGTGGTGCCTAACTGTATCACTGAGGCTCTGCTAACCAGAACCTCAGTGTTTATGCTCTCTCTACTTTCTAAATTTGTCACTGCAGGCAAGTGACTAAAGTTACCAATTCTCATTGGCACACTGGTACACCCATATAATCCCCTTGTATATGGTACTTAGGTACCCAGAGTATTGGGGTTCCAGGAGATCCCTATGGGCTGCAGCATTTCTTTTGCCACCCATAGGGAGCTCAGACAATTCTTACACAGGCCTGCCACTGCAGCCTGAGTGAAATAACGTCCACGTTATTTCACAGCCATTTTTCACTGCACATAAGTAACTGATAAGTCACCTATATGTCTAACCATCACCTGGTGAAGGTTGGGTGCAAGTTACTTAGTGTGTGGGCACCCTGGCATTAGCCAAGGTACCCCCACATCGTTCAGGGCAAAATCCCTGGACTTTGTGAGTGCGGGGACACCATTACACGTGTGCACTATACATAAGTCCCTACCTATGTATAGCATCACAATGGTAACTCCAAACATGGCCATGTAACATGTCTAAGATCATGGAATTGTCCCCCCAATACCATTCTGGTATGGGGGGACAATTCCATGATCCTCCGGGTCTCTAGCACAGAACCCGGGTACTGCCAAACTGCCTTTCCGGGGTTTCCACTGCAGCTGCTGCCAACCCATCAGACAGGATTCTGCCCTCCTGGGGTCTAGGCAGCCCCAGCCCAGGAAGGCAGAACAAAGGATTTCCTCTGAGAGAGGGTGTTACACCCGCTCCCTTTGGAAATAGGTGTGAAGGACTGGGGATCCTAAGAGAAAATGACGCTAATGCTTCAAAAGTGGCGCTAGACTGTTTTACGGCACGTTTTTTGAGGCAAAATGAGTTAGCACCATATTTAACCCCATTACCATAAAAAAGATGCACAAGAAAGTAATAAGCAAGAAATAAACATTTGGAAAGACAAGATGGAGAATGCAGGACAGGAGAGACCCCAGGGAGATCCCAATCAGCCAAGTACCAGCCAGGAGGGACCAGCAGAGTCCCAGAAGGAGATGAGGAAGCAGAAGTGTCACTATAGTGAAGAGGAGCCTGACATCTTGGTCAGGGAGGTGACAGAGCACCAAAAACAGCTCTTCATGACCTCCAAATTGCCAATAGGTAGGAGAGAGGCCATATGGCAGGCAATAGTAGACAAAGTCAACAGCATGGCAGAGGTGAGGAGGACTGTATTGCAAGAACTGCTGTCCTGATTGCAGTCACAGAACTAAGGAGAAACTTCCAGGAACTGAAAGGCAGCACTGCAGCCAGGAGGTGCAAGTCCCACACCACAGGAGGAACTGGATGAGCTAGAGGAGATGGTCCCAGTGGTCATCCCGGAGGAGCTGGTCACTGGAACTGCAGGACAGCGCAGACTGCCAAGAACTACCACTAATGCAGGGTAAGTTGCCTGGGGGGAATCTCAGAAATGGCAGAAGGGGGAGGCACATAGGACACACTCAATGCATTCTAAATGTTGCATCGGCATACATTGACCCTGTACCAAAATGTCCTATTGCCACCAAAGCCACACTTGTAGTGATGCTCTGGTTACACAATGCACTCCGACACATACACAACATTGGCATAAACCACTTACTATGGCTTTACACCACCATGTAAATATGCAGCACATTTCTTGGAAGGGATGTGCAATTAGTGTGGCTGTGCCACAACAACACCCTTTGCATAATGTCATTGCCCCAGATCCAACACAACATGTTCACCAGAGACTAGGACTGAAGTCAATACCACCCCAGGGGAGGTGACAGGATGGCATAACAAGGAAAACTCTTTCCTTCCTCCTTATGTCATTGCCCTTCCCATGTGTGCTGTATCCTTCAGCATAAATTGAAATGCCACATTGCCACAATTGCTTGTACATGTGCAGGAAGGGACACCTCCCAGCACATAAACTATACCCTCAAATCAGGCACACCTTCATCATGGTGCAATGATGCTTGTGTTGGTGCAGGGATAACAAATCTGCAGAGGCACATGGGGAATCGCAGGGGTGTGCCGCTTTCCAGTAAACATGGCCCATCCCTGCATTTCAACGCAGGCGCAGCGCTGTGCAACCCATATTGCTGCTTCACTGAGCTGTGCCACTTGAGAAAAAACAGGCCCTAAGAGTGCAACCAGTGGAAGGCAAACCACACACGGTGGACCA
This sequence comes from Pleurodeles waltl, assembly GCF_031143425.1. NCBI lineage: Eukaryota > Metazoa > Chordata > Amphibia > Caudata > Salamandridae > Pleurodeles > Pleurodeles waltl. Next base: position 292,740,982 of record NC_090445.1, on the reverse strand, counting down.
ACAACCAACAGTAACTCTCCCACACCTCCATGCGTCATTTGGGAATGGCCACAAAAATTAACTCATGCGACACATGGGCCATGTCAGTGAACATCATTTGTGTAGCTGTACAAGTAGCTGCAATCTCACCATCTCACAAGATTGTGTGAATGATTGGTGTACTACTTAATGGGACATTCAACATGCGTAAGAACTGGCACAAGTGGCATCAAAGTTGCAACACAAGCACAATGTCACTAGCTTGTAATGCAAGTGTACCACCACACAAATAGGTGGCCATGTGGGTCTAAGCTGCGAATTCCCCTCGTTCCACATGACCAAAGACTCAAAATGGATGCATTGATCCACATTCTACATCCTTACACCTATATATGCCTGTGGCAGATATACTGTATGCAAGGAAAAGTCCCAAATGTAGGGAGGTACAAACTAATGGGGCAGACAATCCATAATGGTTGCACTGTCCCTTCCAAGTAGCACATGTGTGAGGCCTGCTACAGGCAGATGAGAATGTAACACAAGCATGGTACACAGTGGAGCTACCTGTGCTATGCTGAACTAGTGCCATAATTCATGGTACCAATGCATTATAGCACCAAAAGAGTGACAGCACACAATACACTACTGTGGGAATGTCCATCATGGTGAGTAGGAAGGCAAATTATGTGCCACCATGGTGTCAGTGGCAGGAGCAAGGTGCCTACAAGGAAGTAGGTGGTGGGTGTGGGATCAAAGCACATAATACCTTGTAAGGTTGCCCCATGTGTGATGCACAATGCTCCATATAACATAAAACTACAACCTGGGTCTCAACATGAAACACCCAGTTACCAACACACAGCACCAATACTGACACAGCCCTGGACTCTGAGCACCCAGACATCACCTTTCAGAGTACAGTGGTAGGAATCCAGTGGGAGCTGACCAAGCAGGTGTGGATGGGGATAGACACCATGGTAGGCGGCCTAGAGGGAGTGCAGAGGTGCCTCAGTCCAATTAAGGACAACTCAGCTGCCATCAGAGGCACCCACTCCCCGTTACGTGAACTCCAGCAGTCCCTGGCTAACATTGCTGCTGTCGTGAGGCAGAGGCTTCTACAATTGCACTTCCAAAGTGGCAGCAGCATGATAGACAACAAGCTGGAAGATATACAGAATACCCTGGAGTCTATACAGTGGGAAGTGGCCTCCCTCAGGGCAAACATGGCTGCCTACCCCTGTGATGTTGCTGCAGTATTGAGAAATCAGCAGCCTTAAGTGTTCTCAGAAATGATGTGTGTGTGGCCCCCTCAACCTCAACAACAGCACCACCCATGGAATAGGAGGCACCACATACATCAGAGGATGAAGATGTGGAAGGAACAATATTCACAAGGAAGATCACCCGGTAGCACCAGTCTGTGCCACATGGACAGTATCTCCTTAGTTCTGTGCTTAAGATCATGCTAGTGTTGTGATAGCTGGCAATGCGCCCTTTTCTCTCAACCACTATTGACTCATCTACTATGTACTGTCATTGTCTCAAATCTTACCTATTGGCAAATTTGGACACCTTCTCACTAATGCACACTTCTTCTAACCATGTCACATTACATGTCCCTATTCCCTGGACTTTGAATGTACAAAAAATGACTCAGGATCTCTCATGGGGTCTGTGAACTGGAGATTTTATAGCACTGGAAAATACACTTGCACCTGTAAATAAATCACCTTGCTCACATGTAACATTTCAGCTTTTACTATGATCCATCATCTCAGCTAAATGTATACATTGTGTGAAGCTATGTCAATGAGAACAGAACTTAATTACATGTGCACACTACTGCCAGACACAAAGCTACACACTAGAATCCTGACATGAAAATGGTGAATGATGGTGTTGTGGGCTACAACCAACTTGCAGACTCTTAAATACATGTATTGAACAGATATCCATGGATGTTGACATATGGCATGTATGGGTCTGAACCAAATGTATGGTAATATATCCAGATCAGAGCACCAGTACAACTAATATGTGTGGCTCAGAAGAGGGGAATCCAGTCAAAGACAGGTAGCTGTCAGTGTGGCAAGATACAGAGCCAAAAATGGCCAATGTCATTTGTGCCACACTTTCCACCGAGAATACTGCCAGACCCCAGCAATGACAGTTGAAGTTAAATACTTAGATGTCCAATGTGAATGGCTGGAACTGTGGATGACAAATGTTTTGAGTAGCTGATGTAATTTAACAGCCAATCTGACAGCTCCTTGGTCTTAGCCATTCTTCCTACTTGGCCAGTGTACACATGAGAACGCCCAGACACTCAATCAACATGAAGCGATAATTGTCTAATACTAACAGGATTTATTCAAATATATCAATAACATAATTTCAAGACCTATCCTATTCACGACCCTACACTAAACTAACCTAAACTAACTTATCTTAAATTACAAATCTTAACTTACATCTACACCTATCTGTCTTATTCCAGACTTATCATACACATGTAATGCACAATCTAAACATTGTCACCCCCCCACCAAGAGACAAAACACAAGTAGGACAATATAAACTAAGGTGACACATGTACCAACCTAATCTATTTCCCAAACAAATCTATATGTTTATAAGTTTTTGTAGATTGTTTAATTTCCCCCAACTATACTTACACTAACCTACACCTAAACTACACTATTTTGCTATCCTAACACTACCCACCTAAAACCCACTAAAAAATGATCATCAGTAAAAGGGAGAGGGGAGGAACTAGGAGCCTGTGGCACAAATAGTTTCTTCAGTTTCTTCTAGAAGTATTTAAGTCTTAAGTCGTTTGTAATTACAGGCTTCGTCTCTTTCCAACTCATCCAACCTTGCCATCATGGCTGCCATGTCCTGTCTCATTTCGGATTTGAAGGTAGAGCCCGTGACTGGAGCAGGTGACTGTTGGGGTGCCTGCCAGTGGATTGGTGCAAAAGACATAGAGGGAGTAGGAGCAGCAGATTTCTTCCCCAATGTGGCCTGACCAGTTGTGGGCTGTAGCGGAAGTCCCCCATTAGAAAATGCACACCAAGCCCCAGTGGATTTCTCCCTCCTATATCTCTTTTCCATCCTTTGGTACACAGCCTATACTGCCATTATGTGCCTGTACCTGTCAGCCCTTTTCTGAAAGGTGTGTTTTTTGGCTGGTGTTATATTGGCAGCTGAAACACAAGAAGAACATATTACTAAATACAGCAGTGGGTGGAGGTAGAACAGACATGCAGTGTACAAAGCATCCTCAAATGACACATGCTGTCCACAACACAGTCCACAACACTGACAAATGCCAAATCTATACTAACTTCCTACCAGCCATCTACAGAATTATGTACATGTCACTGGGGTAACGGCTATCCATTGTTGACCATCAGGGCCCAGAGGTAAGTGGACTACTGCATCGTTGCTCACCATTTGTGTCATCAGACTAGTGAGGATCATGTGGCCGTAAAATCCAGAACCCTGTGCCATTGCCAAAATATGGTGCAATATATGCAATCCACCACTTTGACTCCCCTGGTGTTACGTCAAGCCTTGGCCAGGCATCATGTATGCAAGGTGGGGGTCATCTGATAGGGGGACAGGAAACATCTCACTGGCAATTCTAAGGTTTGATGAAGCATCATTCACTTATTCTTGGATTAACACCTGATCAGAGCACATGTTACAAGGGGGCATACCATTGCTCACAATGGGCCAACATGCACAGTTCAGGTTTAGTGCCCATACAGTTTGTCCAAAGCATGAACAGTACATCTGTGTTGTCTACAGATTTGGTACGTATTTCCCCCTACCCTGTGCTATGTTGTGCAAACTGGGTAATGCGGCACACACATGGTGGCTCTATGGGTAACTTAACGGGCACATTAAGATTGTCACTGCACTAGGTGCAGCTACAACATTCCTGTTTGTTGAACAACATGTGCACATGCATGCCAGACATCTCCTAAGTACCAGGTACACACTCAGCATTCACATTCTATGCACAAGATCACTCACAAATATCATGATGGGTAGACCATGTTGGTAAATTTGCACACATCTAGCTTGCTACATACCGAAGACATGTCCCACAACCTACTTGAGCAGAGTTGTATTGTCATTGTGTACTCAACTGACTGTTGTCTAGCACAATAAGGCTCCTTGCACGACCTCTGCCTCACTCAAAATCTGAAGAGTAGTGAGCCACTGTTGGTGCAATTGTCTCCTATATAGCCCCATAGAGACCTCAAAACACATACATCATCTGTGTTGTTTCCCAAGTAACTGAAAGCTAATTCTGGCACACAGTGCTGTCAAAAGTGATGTAACATATATGTTGGCAACAGGCATGCTAATCAGATAAACAGCAGCTCAGACACATATCATGATTGACATCAATGTATATGTGGACATGCTTTCCTATTCCTAACACCCACTATTCCATAGCAGCACATGTTGTAACTTGTGCAAAAATCAATTCATACTCCATCCTCAACATAGAATCAGACATGACGTCCATCATCTCATTTGTCACACATTACATTTCATCATTGCATTGTACACATCAAACCCTCTCACCACAAAACACAGGAATAACACACGAGATGCACAAGGTGACACTTACTGGCTGCATTGGGGTCTTCAAATCGGGACACTTCTCCAGTGGTGTATGGTGGAGGCCCACCTGTAATACATGACAGGAAAACATAGCTTAGTGATTTTTAAAAATTTCCTTGCATGGACAACAGTTTCACATTCAACTTATTAAGCTGAGTAAGCAAGTCAACTTAGTGGTAGGTCAGGACAACTGCCAAACATTTATAATCTGTGTGATGAAAGGACAGATAATGGAGGCCCAGGCACCACCAAAGCATCACTTTCCCTGATGCTCCTGTGGAACATTTCACTGCACCATATGTACATGGGTTTGTCATGCAGCTGTTTGTTTGCATTACACCTCCATGTCCATATGGCGCAACATGACACAGTGTTCTGCATCAGAGGGGCATGCAATGGTCGTTTCAGTGGCCATCCCATTGTAACACCCATTGCTTTTGAACCTGCCCCAGATGTTGAATACATCCAACTCATTCTCAGTGCTAAAAGTCGAACAACTGTCCAGGGGTGGTGTGAACAAAGCAAAGTGTTGAGGAATGCATTGATACATCCTTGTTTCTTGTCACTAATATGTGTGTGCCATTTTAAGGCATACACACTAAAGCTAAAATGCCATGGCAGTTTCCTCATGTTCATGTAGTTGTCCCTTCCTGCACATTAACTGAATAACATTACCAATGTCTTACCAATACTGTGTGGACAGCCAGTGTCACCATAGTAGACCATTTATATCCAGGAAGGGATACCAACCTGCGCATATACACATCCCTCAACACAGACACACTTGCCTGTGGTCCAAGTATACCTGCATTGGTACTGGCTTTTGAGTAATGTGCTAGTGTTGCCACAGATGTAGTCCTGGCCCATACTGTCTGTAAAATGGGACAGGCCTGTGGTACAAATTCAGTACGTGAGTGTCAGATAATAGAAACATCATGGGGTGTATGTGATACACAATGTACACAAAGATAAATGAGCAAGTAGTCTGGACTCGGTGCCTAGCTAAGCTCCCTAAAATGCCGTTGGCCAAAGACACAATTGGGGTGATTGAAGGAAAGTGGTGCTGCACCTAGTGCCTCGTAACTGTCCTTGTACCCCTTAGCACCCCAGTACCCCACCATGTGTACGCCATATGAAATATATGGCGCATCAAGCCACTGGGTATGGGGCAATTGCATCATTTCGTATAGACGCAAATTATGTATTCAGCAGGAGTGGCACCAGAAATTTTGCACTACTCTAGGGGATCATCATATATAACGGTATGCCCTCTTTTAATGGCTGCTCTGAGCAGGTGTTCAAAGTGTGGGAAAAATGGCACTGCCATGTATAAAGTTATTCCCTGCCCCATTTATTTTGCCCCCCTCATAGGGGAAGACCCCCTCCCATACACGATGCTTGGTGAAGCCATCATTTTTGTGCAGGGCTTAACAAAGTGGCCCTATGCATGCATTGCACCACTTTGTTAATATGGCACGGGGAAAATGGCACTTCATTCCTGGCTTAGCGTGAATTTCACAAATGGCAGTGCTAAGGTGGTGCTAGGGGCTCTTAAATCTGGAACACAACAATCTGTCCTGACCCTTGAAAAAACATGCTGCACTCAACCTTATGTCTGCCTGTCATGCACATGCAAATAAGGATTTGCTATGCAACTGGGGTACTTACCAACTGGTCCATAAATCTGTATCCCCAGGTGATCCAGTAGATCCTGCTCCCGTGCTATCAGGTCAGCCCAACCGTGTTTCAACTGGTGGTTGGTGCACACTACTCCAAATATTTTGCACAGGTGGAGAAGCACCTTGACCCACAGCAGCTTCTGTGCCTCTGTATGGTTGCCCTGGATTACACGACCACCCAAAACTAGCATCATTGGAAGGAAATGGTGCACCAACCAAATGAACCCTCCCAGTTCATAAGCCACCATCTTGGTTGCCCTCCCTTTCCCAGACATTATGCATTATGTGCCAACCGCAAATATGACAACACAAAAATAAAATTGAAAAACTACCCCACCTAGCACCAATTACCCCAACAAACTGTGCTATCCCTGGACAAACACCCCACAATACAATCATAAAAACAGAACTAAAACACTACAAAAGACTGAGAAAAAAAAAAAAAGCACACAACAGCAACAGGACACAAGCACAAACCTCTCCAACAACACCAATCCTCCACCAGCACCAGCTTCATACACCCCACACAGTCACAGGCAAACAGACTGTGAAGTGAAAGTGAATACAATGTACCATGCATGTAGCCAGAAAGTCCTATGTCATCACTTCCTGGGTTTGTGTGTCACATTTTCTGACATGCGTCATTTTTTTTAAGCATTGAGGCTGACAATGCCTCTAGACTTGCGATTGACGTGCAGGGGCCAGGCGTTATTTGTTTCTTATCAAAGTAAAAAGTATTGGTGTTTGTGTCAACATTTTTGTACATGATGGTCATGCATGGGATTCTTTCTGCTAAAGCCTGACTTGCGATTGACATGCAGGGGCCAAGCGTCATATTTTTAGCAAAGCGAAGTATAGAATATTGCAGTTTGCATCAAAAGTTTTGACACATAACAAGAATGCTTGGATTTTGTTGCAAAGTCTGAGAGTGCACCTAGATTCCCATACCATGTCACAGGTGCTATGTAAGTATGTAGTAAGTATAGTATGGCTACCGGTGTGTGCATGTTCAAATTGTACAAAACTTCTACACCTAGACACTGTACAAATAATATCACTTTGTAATCATCACCAATAAATCATTTTGCACCAGCATGTCCATGGGCTACTCAGTCCCCACTATATATACCATTGGAATGTTGCTCATACCTCAGAGAGCAGGAAAGAAACACACAGTAACAAAGATGGTTGTAACATAGGCTGTGATGTAAGAAGGTGTAGCACCTTCAATGCACACATCGGTGTCACATAACTCACAGCCATGTTGCTCTCAAAGGCCTAGATCCATGCGCCACAAAAAAACTGTGTTGTTAAGTGGGCATTGTGCAAATTCCTACCCCTTTCCTCATATCATCCTCATGTCTGGCAATATGTATGCAAGGAGAGTGCACATACGATAGGGGCTGTTTCCAAGTGGTGCATTCGAAAAATAGGAACTGAACTGTATCACATCTCAGACGGATAGCTGCTACACCAGCATTGAGCATGTGTGACAAGGAGAGAATCTATGGACCTTCATTGACTGTTCTGGGTTAGGAACCAAAGTTTGAGCCTAAGCCTGCACCGTATATCAATCGTATGTTCCGGCACTGCCAGTGGGCCCAACACTGTCACATGGTGTGCTGTACCTCATATATAGCACCCACATGTTGGCTGTGGAGTATGCTAATGGTTGTTAGACAAGTGAAGCAGCAATGTGTGGTGATCTACTCTCAACACATTTGGCCCATAGCCAGGATTTAACTATAAAATGGGAGAATGCACCACCAAATTAATGTCTGGGTGGAATGTAGTCTGTCCCACTCCCTATGTACATTCTTAACACACTTGTCACACAAATCTGCTGTCTTGACACATGCCTGCAGCTAATCTAGATATACACGTTGAGACTGATGTACAGGTGTATGACCTAGGTAGGAAAGGGTTTGCAATTACCTATAATTGTTGACATGTGTCATCAAGGTTACCCAGTCTAGTCTGTATGATACCATCACACACCACATATGAAAACACACCTCTCATTGACACTCACATGCCTGACCAAGAGAAAGTTCCCAATAGTGACAACATTCCCTAAAATGTCTGGGTCTCCAACATGCCACTGTGTGGGATGTGCAAGTATGTCTAACACTGTACAAACATGTCACAGACCCATCCTAAAATATATGTCCAAGGAAGGATCATCACTCTAGTCAGGGCAAAGGAGAAACACACCTGGTTAACCCCCGCTTACCCCCCTGGTAGCTTGGCATGAGCAGAAAGGCTTAACCCAGAGGCAATGTATAAAGTATTTGTACCAACACACACAGTAATACAGTGAAAAACTACAAAATGGACACCACACAGGTTTAGAAAATTGTAATATTCATCTAAATAAAACAAGACTAAATACGATAAAAATCCACCATGCACAATTAAAAATATGGCTTTAGCAATTAAAAACACTAAATTAGTGCCTAAAGGCTCAAATATTGCAATCTGATGTTAAAGCTGTGTTGGGACGGAGTTGTTTTCCACAATGCAACACCACTGGCACCGTTTATGGAGTCACACAGACCCCCAGGTACAGCACCTTAGCAAAATGTGTGGAACACAGGCTGGTGAAAAGAGTCAGGGAGTGAGGCATTGCTGGACCCAGCTCAGCGTCCATTCCGGTGCTGCGGGGCGAAGGAGCGGAGGCTTCATGAAGAGGCGTCGGGTCCTTGCTGCGGAGCGATGGAGGTGAGGCGGCGTCAGTTGCAAGGAATCGGTCTTATGGCACCTCTGGCAAAGTCAAAGTCCAGCAAAGTCAAAATGCTGCGGGGCGACCTCACAGGGTAGCGATCACATCACAGGGTCACAGGTGCTGTGACGGAGTCAGATGTCTCAACACTCCAACTCAAAAGTTTGTGCAGACATCAGCGGCTGCAGTGATGTTGGGTGTTGGTGAGGTCATCGTGCCTCCGCAAGGTCCGCGCATCCATCTGTAGGTGACATCACAGGCTTCATGTAGTGGTGTCCTCAGTGAAGTCGCACGGAGCAGTCCGGCGTTGTTTCATGGGATTTTCACCAGAAATATACTTACAGGCACCCAGGAACTGGAATGGCGCCTTCTAACAACCTAGAGTCCACAGCATTCAGACTCAGGGACTGGTTGGTGAAGCCTTGGTTGTCCCTGAGGCTTCAGAAACAGGAGTCAACTAGCACCTGCAGGATAGCCCAACAAGCACAGTCACAAGCAGGGGCAGCACTTCTCCTCAGCTCTTCAACTCTTCTCCTGGAAGAGGTTCCTCTTGAATCATTGAAGTGATCTAAAGTCTGGTGTTTTGGGTCAAATACTTATACCTCTTTCTGCCTCTGAAGTTGCCCAACTCCAAAGAAAAGTCTCTGTTGTTTACAGGATCCTGCCCAGGCCTGGCTACAGACACACACCAGGGGGATGGAGAATGCTTTGTATGAGGGCAGGCACAGAACTTTCAGGTGTGAGTGACCACTTCTCTCTCCAGTCTAGCCCAGATGGCCCATCAAGATATGCAGGCTACACTCCAGCTCCCTTTGTGTCATTGTCCAGTAGAGATGCACAAGCAGCCCAACTGTCAGCATGACCCAGACAAGGAATCCTCAAACAGGCACAGAATGGTTTAAGCTAAAAAAGTGCCTACTTTCTAAAGTGGCATTTTAAAACTAACAATCTAAAAACCATCTTCACTAGAAGATGTATTTTTAAATTGCGAGTTCAGAGACCTCAAACTCCATATTTCATCTGCTCTCAAAGGACACTGCACTTAAAAGTTATTTAAAGGCAGCCCCCATGATAACCAATGAGAGAGATAGGCCTTGCAACAGTGAAAACCTAATTTGGCAGTATTTCACTGTTAGGGTATGCAAAAACACACCAGCACATGTACTACCTTCATCATACACTACATACCTGCGGCCTACCTTAGGGGTGCCTTACATGTATAAAAAGGGAAGGTTTGGGCCTGGCAAGTGGGTACACTTGCCAAGTTGAATTGCCAGTTTAAAAACTGCACACACAGACACTGCAGTGGCAGGTCCGAGCCATGTCCTCAGGGCTACTCATGTGGGTGGCCCAAATCAGTGCTGCAGGCCCACTAGTAGCATTTGATTTACAGGCCCTATGCACCTATAGTGCACTCTATTAGGGACTTACTAGTAAATCAAATATGCCAATTATGGAAAAGCCAATAACACATACAATTTCACATAGGAAGCACATGCACTTTAGCACTGGTCAGCAGTGGTAAAGTGCCCAGAGTCACAAATACTGCAAAAACAGAGTCCACCACAGAGCAACAACCTGGGAAGTGGAGGTAAACATTTAGGAGAGACCACGCCAAGGTTGCTGGGTCTAACAAGCAATGAGATTATTTCACACACTGTCATGGTGGGAGTGACATAGGTTGTGGAATGCTGAATTTAGTGCAAACCCATGTACACCAAAGGATGTAGAAGGACAACTGAGAGAATCCAACAGATACTTGGAGATACAACATGGGGAGGTCACTTGGAGACTACACAAGTGCTGTGGCAGGTGTATTGTCATGTGTGTGGGGAAGTAATGTATTCTCGCAAAGCCTGGAAATGGGAGGGAAAATATCATGTAGCCAGTAGTAGAAGATGTGTACATCTCTAAATTACACAAGTCACATGTTGCATCCTGTCCATGTCTGACCGGACAATGTTGCAGTAGATTATGAGTTCAAAGTGTGAGCAGCCTAAAGAATGCCGCGATGTAGGACCTAATCTATTCCAAACAAGATATGCCGTAAATGATGGAGAAGGTACACAAATGGACCAATACTGATTGTGCAACACAACAATGTCACCATGTGATCACCCAACATATTTTCAGAGAGGATGGCTAGGTTAGTACATAACCCATTCATGCTTGCTGCAACAACAATGTTGTAGTTGCTCATTGCATACTATTCTGACAGAAGGCAGTGACAGATTACTTCATCGATTCCCTGGCTAGTACAAAAATTACAAGTTACACTGGAGATACAGGCCCTAACCAAGCTGCAAATGGAAATTACTAAGAATGTATAACAATGTCTGTCAAACCATGCCAAATGATGACACATGTCCTACACCTACAAGTAGCCAGTCCTCTGTATATGATAGGGCAAGCCTGACATCAAGTACCCCAAAAGAAAATACAAATTCCAGCCCATTTGCTCACAAATGTACATGTGTCAGTCTGCAGGGGACCAAACATTGCTCCACTGAAGAGCTATCATGAGGAGGCTAGATCCCTGCCCAACACCCCCTAAGCCCAATGCTGAGGCTACATTGACTCTTGACACAGTCATGGGCCTGATGCTTGTGCACAGTGGACTGAGCAGAGTAGGACACTGTAAAGCTGCATCAAAACATGCAACCATGTGTCTGTGTGGGCATAAAAAGTCACACAGTAGAAATTATCACTAAGCTGCCATCATTGCCTGACTGCAACACTGCTACACAGTTGCATGCCATTGTATGTGACAGTCACAACAAACATGTTGTGGTCGATAGTAAGTACCTTGTTTGTGGCATGCACACATATGTCTGATATCTCTGCACACATTAAATGGCACATGCCTGGTAGTGTTGACGTCTGCACAATAGTAAACTTTCCACTAATGAAAATGCATTTGGATCACCTGATCATTGATAGACTTAAATGACTATCAGATGTGTTCCAACATACGGAAACATAGGTGGGACTGATATGACTGCACAGCCATTTAACAAAGTCCAACATGTATCCATGCAGCAAGGTAGATATGTGAGGGTTCATATCCCATGAACACTGCGCTGTGGGAAATTTTGCACATATGAAACTACATATGTCTTCCAACCCACACGGCACATACCAACCTTCATTGACACATGTGAGTACACCATCCCCTGCATCATAGATGCATGGGGAACTATATGTCACATGTGTAGCAGAGCATCATGAAGCCTGAACCTAACAACACACCTCAGTGTGGACACACATACACTCCCATTGCCAGGTGTAACATGATATCAACCTATCCATTGTCCCCTGCATCCTTTGGGTCTGATTTGTCATGGGTATCACATGCATTACCATGTATTCGACATATCCCATCATATCTACTGTGTTGTTGTTATGTGTACATTCGGTAGTCAGACATTACAATGTGATAGATCCACATATATTTGTTAGATCACATATGTACACTCCTAGTAAACATGTGGTAACATGTATGTGTACAAAGTCTACCAACACATGCACAGATATCAGTCATCGCATGCATCACACACAAACATACAAATATGATGGTAACACATACCGATGTTGCCAAAAGGAGTCATCACCCATGGCTGTATGCTGTAACCTTGGTCGGCTGCAAAGGAATGAGAGAACATGTGTTGCTAATACATATTTGTGGTTTTGTATGTGCCATGGCAGATGTTTAGGTGGAGTGGTGACTCCAGCTTGCTTCTGGTATTGTGTGTGTTCCTGTTTTGTAGTATGGTTCCATTGGTTTCTGTTGATAGACATTACTATCATGGGTTGTGGCTCAGGGACCTGGTGATTGTCAAATTAATCCAAACTGACAGTTCAACCATGCCAAACGTGCTTTGTTGTCTATATTTGAGGCTGTGTCCTGTTGTTAGTGGGACCTACCACATCCTTGCACCACAATAATGTAATTTGTATTGACACCAGGATAGCCCTGCAAACCCAAACTCAGGCCTCCTTGTGTCCATGTGGCACTATGCATGCAGTGCAATACTTTGTGACCCTTTCTGGCAGATAATGGTTGCGCCACCCATCATTTATACAAGGGTGTGATTCACACTCTTGGAGGAGTAGCAAAATAGATGCAGTGGAATCTCCAAAGTTCCTATACATGATTTATCACAGACACTTTCAACACATGCACAGTGCAGGCATTGGGAGGGGGCACACCATATATTTGCATGGGTCCTTATGTACAGTGCATGAAAGGTCAGGTATGTCCTCAATACTCCCACAGAGTCCGACTATAGATCCATAGTCTTTACAGTACTACACCCACTGTGCACCATGGTGGCCAGTTACTTGTGTACAGTGTTTACTTGGTGATGTCAGGGGGTGCTAAGGGGCTCATGTGAAGTGGCACTGCACTAGGTACAGCACCACTTCTCATTTATCTGCCCCATGGTCTTTCATGGCTAGTAATGTTGTATTCCTCTGTCTGTGGCACAATGCAGCAGACAAGTGAAGGTGCAAACTACAAGCTCATCAGGTAGATGCACATATGACAAATAGGATGGCACACAGGAGACAAAATCACAATTGGGACTGACAAACCTCTAAGCACAGCCACACAGTCTAGAAAAATCACTGACTGCAAAGTGAAAGTGGAGGTACACCCACTGTACCAATTCTGTAAGCAGGATATCCTATTACATCAGTTCCTGCCTCAAATGTGGTGCGTTTTTATTATGATGCGTCAAAATATTATAACACTTATAATATGTGCGTCAATGTTTTTTGACGCACATGCTTAAAAATTACCCCGTATCCATAGTTCTAAATATTTTTCATTGGTAACCAATTTCATGGGGTACAGTTTAGGAATTACCGCTCGGGCCATGGCTGTGAGCGTCATTTTTCTACGCATATGTGGTGATTTTTTTACGCATATGCATCTTTTTTTAACCGTATGCATCAACATTTATGTCTTTTACTGGGTTTGGGTCATTTCTCACATTTTTATAGTACATGACAGCTATAACTATACAGAGATAGGCTGTTTGCACCTACATTGTGCATTCCAGTGTTTGGGCACATTGTGCAGATCACACTACTGCGGACCATGAGCCTCTAGTTGTACCGGATTAGCACTCTTCACTGACGCAATAAATACCCAAACGTTTGGAATACAAATTGGTATTACCCAGTTGAGCAGGTTGTGCGTAAATAGAGAATAGCAAGGCAATGCAACTTAATACATTAACTCATTGCCTGTGTGTCAATGTCTGAGAATTGGCTATTTCAATTTTAGTTGGCCCTCTGTGTGAACATCACAAGACGTGTTTTCATAAATGTGCTTGTATGCATGTGTTGTAAATGTGGATAACCATCAGATGCTATTCAGTGTGGAAATGAGTCAGGAAATGTGTTTGTCATACACGTAGCAACAAATGCTGTGTGAACTTCCCTGACTTTTGGGACAAAAGCATCTCCCATGACAAACTATGCATAGGATAGATAGAGGACGGGTGATAATGGCAATGTTACAAGACTAAGCCATCACATGTACTGCAATGTTGGATACCACTTCCTGGTCCCTTGTTTGTATACTACCCATGAGTCAGGCATTTGAAAATGCTATGTATGTACAGTGTTTGTGACACAGAGTCCCAAAACCAATCCAAAAATGTAATGTCACTCCACAGTTTGAGTCATATAAATGACCTATGTTTCTCTTGTGGCAGTGGAGGACCAGCAGACCAAGCAGCATGTGTTCACATATTTCCAGTGGTTAATTGAACAAAGGTGTCCAGTTCAAGTGTGTGGCCATGTGTACCCTGTGTCATTATTGGTGTCCATGTTGTCACAGTTACGTGCAGGTCTAGTCACGAGTCTGTGGAGCCATTTCCTGCATTAACAGAGTATCATTCAAAGCAGAATTGAACGAAAGCCAAAGAGGAATTGAAAACACACATGGGGATAGTCCAGCTATGGCATTGCAGACGTTTTATGAGACTGACAACAGGGCAACCTTCGTGTGCTCAGAAAGTTAATGAATCAGTAATTTTAAACTGGCAGGTTTCATCACTACATTTGTACACAGGGTGGCTCTAAAGTTCCCACTGCAACCGGGAACATCAGTGCCTCTGTGCTGATTAATCTTACAGCTATTCCACACACAAGCCCCATCAATAGGTTGGGGCCGATGTGAATCTGTGTGTGGACCATCAGGGCACAAACATGTTTTGTCCTTTCATGCACATTAGCAAACATTGTTTGTTGTGCTGGAGGCACCATACCCAATCCATAAACACAGCCATGGTACACTGTCACTCTTTGTCACTCATGCATACATGAAACCCGGACAAGGGATGGGCCGTGATTAGGCTATTTGAAGACATGTCCCACACCATGATACAATAAGTAAACTGATTACGCTATACAATCTATTTGAGGATTCATCGTAGACCTACCAGACACAATAACCTAGGAGGAAAGTAAGGGCATGGAAAGCAACTATGAGACAAATGTAGCCACAGGGAACCTTTATGGTAACAGAAAGACAGGAACCAATCAGGCTAACAGGATGGAGGCTCTGTCAGGAACTAACATGAACAAGGCAAATACACAGTTAGCAGACTGAGACTGGGAAAAACTGGAACAACACTGTGAAAAATGAAAACTGTATTTGTCCTGTGG
Organism: Pleurodeles waltl; assembly: GCF_031143425.1. NCBI lineage: Eukaryota > Metazoa > Chordata > Amphibia > Caudata > Salamandridae > Pleurodeles > Pleurodeles waltl. Next base: position 292,725,283 of record NC_090445.1, on the reverse strand, counting down.
GCTGCAACGTTACACAATCATCCAAAGCCTGTGTTACACAAGTGATTTATACGGCAATGCATAACAAGGATATACATATAATGGCAGCTTCTAAGCCGTGCCAGGCAGCAGCAAGGGCAGTGCAGGTTTCAATGGCTGGTCTGCATGGAAGTGCTCACAGGTGTGTGCAGCTTCAGTCTCTCACAAGTCCTGTAGGTGAAAATCAAGTTCAAAAGGCCAACAGTACCTTTCACATGGGAAGCAATGGACAGGTCATTACAGGTCCTACAGACTACCAGGCAGTGCATTATATGACCTGAAGTCCCTGCAGACAGATGAACAATGACTAAGGCATGCCATACTAAAGAGGGAAGCACACTGGAGTCAGAATGTGAGTCTGGGTGTGTGTAGATGAAGGATTATCTGGGTACAAATAGTCCATTTCCAGGGCCCCCTAGAGAAGGGTGGGGAGAGACTGAAAACATGGCAGTGGCAGAACTTATGACCTAGGATGGACAGCACAGGGCATGTCTTGTGAGCAATGCTTGTCATACCTGGGGCACTCGTGCTATCCATTTGCAGCTTACATGGACTTCTTGTCACACATACTCCTTGCAGAGACAGCTGATGTCACACTTACTGCTGTCAAGGGTCTGGTCATACATTCCTGTTACCTATGTAATAGCACATCCATTGCCTCATGTGTGAAGCAGTATTTTACCTTATGACTGATGGTGTCTTAGTTGTGTGCCATATGCTGCAATGAACTGTGTTGCCAACATGTATGTGTGCCATAGCTTTGGTCCTCTGATATTGACCTTCAAATGTGAAATGGACAGGATATATGTCATTTACACTGTGTGTGAAGTTGGCTATACATTCATACCAATCAAATGTGATGTGGATTTTTCAGTATCCTAATCTGTATGTCTGAGATGCTCCATGAGGCTAAACTCTGATTATGAATCATAGGGATAATGTGATGCATAAATAATTACCCAGACCATGATTTAGTGATTAGAATAGGTGTTTAATAACATATGGTAAGACAGTGGTGATGATGAGTAGAGTTAAAAGAAGTGTTGTACAATGTGTTGTCTCCAACGCAATCCTGCTGCAGTGTTTGGAAGGTCCCTCTCATGTTGATGGACAACATCCTCCTCTTCCTCCTCTTCAGGCATTTGTGGGTCTGGTTCATAGAGGGGAATGTTCCTCCTTACACAAATGTTGTGCAGGATGGCACAGGTCAAAATGATCTTGCAGACCATTTCAGGTGAGTATAGGAGGCTGCCTCCGGTGATGTCGAGGCACCTGAATCTTGACTTCAAGATGCCAAAGGTCCTCTCTACTATGGTGCGTGTCCTTCAATGTGCATCATTATAGGGATGCTCTGATGCTGTGCTTGGGTTTGCAAATGGGGTCATGATCTATGTCTGGATCCCATACCCCTGATCATCTGAAAGAGAAAATGAGTGAAATTTTTTGATGGAGCTTGCACCATGATTATCACTATGCATGGCATTTTTTCTCTTGTGTTGTCTGCGACTCATCTGTGTTTGTGTTATTGTGTGAAATCCTAGGCTTCTAGGTTTTACCATCGGCATTGAGATGTTTCATTATCTGAATTGATGTTTGGCTGATTGACCGGATGTCAGCGGTATTTTTGTAGACTTGCAGTACATTGTGTACTCCCATGCATTATGTCATGTGAAAGAGGTGTCCATGTGTCTTAACTGGTGGTGACATGATACTTCCATACACAGCATCAATTCCACAGTGGTTGTAACACGGTTGCATCTATATGGCCTGTTCATCCCATCCAATTTAACATATGCAATAGAACTTGATAAACATCAGTGAGGCACTTTGACTTGGCTAGGTGACAATGTACAACACATCTCCATAAGTTGGCAGCACTGACGTCTTGACAATTGACGTGACATGACAAATATCCCATGTGTGACAAGTTCTCTGCAGACCTATTTATCTGCCCTTACCGAGTTGACTCATGTTCAAACATGCACCTACACTACTGAACCTGGTCCAGTTCAGCTGGCTAACTTGGTTGTGGGGTTGATGGTTTAAGTGTCAGAAGGTCCATATGCCTGTACATCTGTTGTGTATATGTGTAATTGTCTCAAACCGTATGTGTAGGAATGTGCACTTTGCAATATTGTCACATCAATATGTGTTCTTAGCACAGTCCACTTGCTTATTGGTAGTGGGCAATGTCAGCCCAGGAGTGATGTGAGATGTTGGTACAGCCTCAATGATTCCATGTTCCATTCATTAAAGTCATCATCATCATGCTGTGTGTGTCATGGTGTTATACCTGCAGCGAAACACATTGCATACCCCTTACACTGTACATAGGGGGTCATTCTAACCCTGGCGGTCCGAGACCGCCAGGGCTAAAATGATGGAAGCACCGCCAACAGGCTGGCGGTGCTTCCTGGGCAATTCTGACCGCGGCGGTAAAGCCGCGGTCAGAAATCCGGGTCTGGCAGTTTCCCGCTGGATTTCCCCCGGTTGCCCAAATCCTCCATGGCAGTGCTGCAAGCAGCGTTGCCATGGGGATTCTGACCCCCTTCCCACCAGCCTGTTTCTGGCGGTTTTTACCACCAGGAACAGGCTGGTGGGAACGGGTGTCCTGGGGCCCCTGGGGGCCCCTGCACTGCCCATGCCACTGGCATGGGCAGTGCAGGGGTACCCTAACAGGGCCCCAGTATGCTTTTCACTGTCTGCCTAGCAGACAGTGAAAAGCACGACGGGTGCAACTGCACCCGTCGCACACCTGCAACACCGCCGGCTCCATTCGGAGCCGGCTTCAGTGTTGCAGGCCTCTTTCCCGCTGGGCCGGCAGGCGCTATATTGGCTAGCGCCCGCCGGCCCAGCAGGAAAGTCAGAATGGCCCCAGCGGTCTTTCGACTGCGGAGCGGCCATATGGCGGTTCCCGCCAGGCGGGCGGTGACCGCCGCCCGCCGGGGTCGGAATGACCCCCATAGTGTTTGGAAGGGTGTGTGATTGAGTGTTATTGATGTGATATTGTAAGATTCATCTTTCTAAGTTGTACTGGCAGTTAAGGGCATGTCATTGTCACTTGATTTAAATTGTTCCCTTGTGGCTGGGGACTGGCATCTGTTGTTATTTGCATCTGTCATTTGTCCATAGGTGTGTATCCCATTGGGTCAGGATATCAAACATGACTAGCAGTGTCACAACCTCAGTGTCTTCCTGGCCACTTGTCAATGTAGTGGTGTATTTGTTGTGTGTCCTACAGGGTTGATATGCTGTGTGTATATAAGTAGGTTTCTGTACTTACCAACAAGTAGGCCATTGCCATATCGTTCATCCTGGAAGTGTTAATTGATGGTGCAGTGGCGGAAGATGAATGAATCATGTACACTCCCAGGATACTTTGCCACGATGTTGGTGATCAAACCCCGGTGATCGACAATGGCCTGCACATTGATGGAGTGTGTGTGCTTCCTTTTGCAGTATAGATGCTCGGTTGCAGCAGGTGGCACAGTCCATACATGTGTGCAGTCAATGGCACCAAGCACGTGTGGGAAGCCGTTGATTTGGTAGAAGACCTGTTTGGCTTCCTGCTGCTTCTGCTGTGTGTTGGGGAAGCTGATGTGGCGGGGTGTGAGGGAGATGATGGCATCCAATACCTTGGGTAGGAAGGCAAAGAATGAGGGCTGTGAGATCCCGGCAACCAGGGCACCAGTGGTTTGAAACAAGCCACTTGCCAACATGTGGAGGACAGCTAGCAGCTTGGTCTCTGGTGGAATGATGTGGGGTGTCTGCAAGCTTGGTACCAACTGTAGCTCAATGTGGCGCAGCAGCTGCTGAATGGCTTGCCAGTTGAGTGTGTATCTCCGGATGATGTCTTGTTACCTGAGTCCCAGAAGAGTTGTCCTGGCCTGAATATCCTCTCCTGCCTTCTGCGTTGTCTTTGAGGTCGCTGCTGGTGTGGTGGAATCTGCTGGTTTTGGTCCTGTGTTCTGCATCTTCATGCATGCTGGATGAATAGCACCTCTATGACTTCCTTTGGTAGCTTTGCTGTTGCTTCTGTGTGTTTTCCTTAAGTACTGGTGTGTTTGCCCCATTTTAATGCCTGCCCTGACCCAGGCGTTATTTTTTGACGCAAATTGGGCTGTGCGTCATTTTCCACCTCTGCCTCCCAGCCGTGCAGGATTTTTGTGCGGTAGGATAAATATGGCGCACAGGTGTTTAAGTCATTTTTTGGACGGGAAAGCGTACCTTGCATGTCTTTAATGCAAGGCAGTTTCACGCATCCAGAAAATGACGCACATTGCGGAATTTGGGCATTCGCGGGGTCGGGCGTCAAAGTAAAATATGGTGTAGGGATTGCGCCGAATTTGCGTCAAAATGTTTGATGCAAATTCGGCACAGGCAAAGTATAAATATGCCCCTTAGAGTCTTCCCAGACTTCTTACGGGAAGTGCAATGGCATCACTCCATATTCTTGGAAGCCAAAAAGAAGCTAAGACAACTGGGATTCAGGTGCAGGATGTTATTCCTGGTGAGACTCCGAGTGGTAACACCAGACTGAACCAGATTTTTCGAATCCTCGCAGAAGGTATGCAACTGGCTCAAACAGCACCTTCAGCCAGGACATAGTCGTGAGCCCCAGGATGGACACACTCAGCAGCCCCGATCAAGGTGCAGGAACAGATCTCGCAGTTCGGCATCCCTGTCGCAGGACAAGGCCTAACTGGAAAGGCGGTGGGCGATGGAGGTGGTGGCATCTTTGAGTGGCACAGGAATGGGGACCCTTCTCGCCGGTAAATGACAGGGTCACGGGCGACTCTAACAGCGGATCTGGTGTCTCAGGGACCACTAGTGTCATAATGCTGAAAGTCACACCAGGGACGCCAGAGAAACTCATATGACACAGCAACTAAGTGGTAATGTTCAGGAAATTAACTGTGTTTTACCTAAATGAACATGGGCACCCACAGAGGAAAGATTGGTACTAACATCATAACTGTCGCTGGGTACAACAACAGCATTTTGCCAACTGCACTGGATGGGGTTGCCCATGACTGGGATGTCTCCCTGCCTTCCCCTATCTATTAGTTATGCTTGTGGATACTTCATGACCTGCGCCCACTTGTCCTGGGAAGTGGGAGTTGGTTTAATTGTTACATGTTTGCATTTAGGGGACACATGAGTTGTGACATTTCTAATTCTTTGCACTCAGACCTCATAGAAATGCTGCCTGACTATGGAAGGAGAGGGAAGGACCTGAAGGGACACCCCATCAGCCCACAATGCCCAATGGCTACACCCTAGACTTATAAGTTCCTATCATGGAAAATCTGCAGAATGTACACCATGTCCAATATAAGGTTGAACAGAAGGGGCATTCACATAGCACTTTAACAAGAAACCCATTTAACAGCCAAGGGGAGGTTGGCGTTGGACCACTGCTGGAGAGGTCAGGCCTACTATACACCACCTACTCAGCATTTGACAGGGGTGTGCTGATAGGGATCCGGGCAGGATACCATTTCAACATACGGATGACATAATTGACACGGCAGGCTGCTATGAAGTAGTGATGGGCAGGCTGGAGGGCGGGATGTAGTAATAGTCAATGTTTATTCCCTCAATGCAGACCAGGGCACATTTTTGATGGGCCTGTTGGGCCTCTTAGCTCCTCACTTCCCACAACCAACAATGATGGGAGGGGATTTTAATTGTGTAGCGGATCCCCTGATGGACAGATCACACTCCCGCTACTGGACTCTCAGGTAACCAGAGTAGCCTGCACCTTCACAGATTGGCAGGCATGGTGGAGATCAGTTGCCTCTTGGAGACAAACTCAATCATAGACCCAAGACTACTCTTTCTTTTCAAACTACATATGCGCCTCAATACCTTCCTCTGTACCCCAACATACATGGCCTTGTTCGTGCCACTGAATATTTGATTCACACCATTTCTGATCATAATCCTGTCCACCTCCATCTGAATTGGGCATGACCCAGAGCCTGCATCCCTACTTGGAGGCTGAAGCCTGAATCTATAGGGGTCAGGCTTTCAGGGAGGAATATAGCACCAGGATACGGCAGTACTTCCTGGAAAACAATGGGATGGCCTCCACTCCTAATCTCGAGTGGGATGCATCCAAAGCAGTGCTCAGGAGACAATGCATAGCAACATCAATAGGCATTGGGGTCACACTGCTGGTGAAGTTTTGGAAGTGGAGCACAAGCTTTGCACAATGGAAATTCAAAGGCACAGCTGCCCGGACCTCCAGCAAGCCCTACTAGATAACAAAGAGGGGGTGACGTCTCACATAAAGAGGTTGTGCTGCTTCAGTTTCCGAGGCTACATGGACCGCACCCATACAGAGTGGGACCGCACTGGAACCCTGCTGGGCTGATTGGCTATCCCAGCAAAGTGTGGAACTTCTAACAGATATAGGGGCAAAAATAGAGTATGGAGGGAATCAATACCAGTATTATTCAGAACTGTATAGGAACACCACACAATAAGACAGGGAGGTGATAAGGGATTACCTTGCATTTTAGCCCCTTCTGTGCCTTACTGAGGAAGAGGCAGAGAAACTCAGCAAAGATATCACTCCACAAGAGATAAGGGTGGCTATCAAGAATCTGGCACGGGGTAAGATGCCAGGGACAGATGGAGTCCATGCTAAATTCTATATGACCAATGCCGATAAGCTGACCCCCAAACTGGTGGTGCTCTACAGGGTGGCCAGGGACTCTGGATATCTACCAGTCACCTCCAGGGAGGCTCCAGGAAGGCCATTATCAAAGCCAGAAAAACCTGCCCATGATCACCAGGATATAGGCCTCTCTCGATGTTAAATGTCGACTATGAGATCTTGAGCAAAATCTTAGCAACAAGAATGCTTAGTATATGACCGAGTTAATACACCGTGAACAGGCGGGTTTTATACCGGGCTGAAGCACTGCACTTAACATCAGACACCTATTATCACTGCTGGAGGCTTGAGACTACTACACGGAGGGTACTGTGGTTTTCGCTGTGGATGTTGAAAAGGCTTTGATAGCCTGGAGTGGGAATACCTGCATGATGTTATGCTGCACATACAGTTAGACGAAAGCTTTGTTGCTTGTACTAAACTACTTTCTATGGACCCGATAGCTCAGGTCCGCAAGGGTAGAACCATCTCCGATGCTTACACAATGGGACACGGGGCATGACAGGGATGTCCCCTATGACCTCTGCTTTTCATGCTGGCAATGGAGTCCCTGGCCGCCTGTGCAAGATCCTGCGTAAATTATTCGATGCTACATGTCGGTGGCTGTTGGCACAGGATAGCCTTATATGTGGACAACATACTACTGTTCCTGCAGAATATTTATGAAGATTTAGTGCGTGGAGATCTAATTGGAGCTAGATCCATGTTAGTGCAGTTTGCATTTATATCGGGCCTGCAGGTGAACTGGCAGAAACTGTGACTGTTCCTGATCACTTCCGAGAGCCTCCCGTCTGCAGGGCTGGATCTTTAACAATGGGAACCTCAATGCCTGTCTTATCCTGTGGTCAAGGTCTACCATACCAGGCCTGATATGCTATATGAGAAAATGGTCCCAGTGATCAGGGAACTCAGATCTCACATGGACTTTTGGAAAACTCCACCAATATCTGTCATGGGGAGGATAGCGCTGGTAAAAATGAATGCACTCCTACAACTCTGTACTTTTTAGGGACACCGCCTATCTGGATCCCTCAGGCAATGTTCAGGGAGCTTGACTCCTTGCTCACAACCTTTATCTGTGGTTCAGGATGCAGAAGGGTGTCCCTGTCCACTTTAAAATTTCCAACAGCAGCTAGGGGCCTGGCGGTGCCCGACTCTGAGGCACTATATGCTTTGCTTCCATGGACTTGATAACAACTCATAGGGGGCAGGGGGTTTGAAGGTTGTTGATGTTACGAAATAGGTTTTACTCTTGACACACTTATTTAGATATACAATGTAACATGGGAATGTACCTGCTTGAGGGGGATGAGTAATGTGCAAAGGAGAAGGGTTGTAAAACTCAATAAAATGAGCTTAAAAAAATAGTCAGTTCTACTCCCAGATAAGTACCCATCTCTTATCATGGGCAGGGGGAATGATATTAGACAGAACCTGTGTTTTCTGAGACTTCACCAAATGCAAGTGCAACCGCCTCCAATGCCCTAAAAGCCATAACTGGAATAGGAGTTAAGAATGCCATCCTGTCTGCATAGGCTTTCACTTCAAATCAAGGTATACACAGCGGATCGATATCCTTGGCCATTTAGGAGATTGACTGTATGGCTCGATATATGATGCAAACAGCTGATGGGATAGGGAACAGCCTTGCCTGGTACCTCAAGAGATAGCAATAGGGTCTGAGGGAGATCCTGAGCAGTAGATCATAGCTTTCAAGCCAAATTAGAGTTGACGGACTCTAGATATGAAAAGAGGGCTGAATCCCGTAGCTTCCATGACTGCACAAAGAAATGAGCAGGAGACCCTGTCGAGGGCCTTCTCTGCATCTTTCATAATCATTCCAACTAAGCCCCCATCTACAGAGGCAGCTTCAAGAGCTGAAATAGCCATATTGATATGGAAGTTGTATCATGTCCAGGAATGAATCCATTCTGGTTTGGATCTACCAGTCTTGAAATCCCTGTGGACAGCCTATTGTCCAAGGCACACGTGTAGATATTATAGGGGGTGTTAATTAAGGAAATCGGATGATACAAGCCACAAAGGGTAGAAACTCCACAGTACTAAAGATAGTACTAATAATATTGTTTTGTGTATTGTTTTTTTGTAAAATATCGTACCATTGCACAAAAGTGTGAGTTTACCTTTGCATTGCCTGCCCTGACTCTTTTTTGCAAGAGGGTAGCTGTGGATTTTGAGGTGACCACATTCCTGGACTGAAGGTAAGCACCTATCAGGGGAGCGCTCTGACATCACCTGCTGGCACTGGCCACTCATATGCTCCCAGAGTTCCCTACCAACCTTGAATCCAAGATGGCAAAAGGCAGGGACCCTCTGGAGGAATTCTGAGCACCACCTCTGGGGTGGTGATGGACAGGGGAGTGGTCACACCCCGTTCCTTTGTCCAGTTTCACGCCAGAGAAGGGACTGGGGGTCCCTGAAGCGGTGTAGACTGGTTTATGCAATGAAGGAACCAAATGTGCCCTTCAAAGCAGTTCCAGTGGCTTGGGGATACTACCCCTCTCAAGCCTGTAACGCCTATTTCCAAAGGGAGAAGATGTAACATCCCTCTCCCAAAGTAAATCCTTTGTTCTGCCTTCTTGGGCTTGAGCTTCTCAAACTACAGGAGGGCAGTAACCTGTCTGTGAGTTGGCAGCAGCTAGGGCTGCCTGGAAAACCTCAAAAGTCTGGAATGGCAATACTGGGGGTCCTCTAAGGAGCCCTAGAGTGCATGAAATCATGCAACCAATGCTTGGAAAAGCCTTGGGATATGATTCCAACATGCTTGATAGCAACTATGCCTATGTTCTGAGTTACCATTATGTAGCTGGACATAGTTAGTGACCTATGTCCAGTACAAGTGTAAAATAGCATCCCCGCACTCACAAAGTCCAGCAAAATGATCCTGGAGGTTGTGGGGGCACCTCTGCTAGTGCAGGGGTGCCCTCACACACAGGTACTTTGCACCCTGCCCTCAGGGCTTGAGGGCCTGCTATAGGGGTGACTTAAAAGTGACCTGGTGCAGTGTAAATAGCAGTGAAAAGGTGCATGCACCTTTTCACGCAGGCTGCAGTGGCAGTCCTGCAGAAGCCTTTGCATGGGCTCCCTATGGGTGGCAAAATATATGCTGTAGCCCATAGGGATCCACTGGAACCCCAATGCCCTGGATACCTAAGTACCATACACCAGGGACTTATAAGGGGCACCAGTATGTCAATTGTGGGTGAAATACTGGGTTACCAGTATGCAACAACCAAATTTAGAGGAGAGAGAGCATAATAACTGGGGTCCTGGTTACCAGGATCCCAGTGAACACAGTCAAACACACTGACAGAAAATGGGGTTAACCTTGGCAAAAAGAGGGTACTTTCCTACACAACCCCACCTCCCCCTAAACGAGCGACAATAAGGCTAACCTTGCCAAGATGAGTCTTCATTGTCTCAGTGGAAATATCTGGAGAGTCCATCTGCATTGGAGTGGTTACTCCCAGGTCTATGTTCCACTGAAAAGTTTATACTCTGTAGGGAAATGGACCACCTCAACAATTTTGGGTTTTCTCCTTTCATCTGCTTAAGCCATAAGAGAGGTTTGTGGTCTGTCTGAACAATGAAGTGAGTACCAAATAAGTATGGTCTCAACTTCTTTAAGGCCCAGACCGCAGCAAAGGACTCCCTCTCTATAGCTGACCAACGCTTTTCTCTAGGGGCCACCCTTCTGCTGATAAAAGCTACTGGTTGATCCGGGCCCTCTGTATTAATCTGTGATAGAACTGCCCCAACTTCTACCTCTGAAGCATCAGTTTGAATTATGAACTTCTTGGAGTAGTTTAGTCTTTTTATGACAGTTGCAGAGCACATGGCCTGTTTTAGCTCCTCAAAAGCTTTTTGGCAGCTGGCAGTCCATAATACCTTTTTAGGCATCTTCTTTGAGGTGAGGTCATAAAGAGGGGCAACAAATGAGCCATAGTACTCAATGAACCTCCTGAAGTACCCAGTGTGACCAATAAAGGCTATAACCTGAGTCTGTGTTGTAGAGGGAGTCCAATCTAAAATAGTCTGGATCTTCCCCTGCAGTGGCTGAATCTGTTCCTTCCCCACCTAATAGGTGTCCCAGATAAACCACCTTCCCCTGCCCTATCTAGCCCTGATAGTAAAGCCTGCCTTTTGCAGAGTCTCCTTAACTTCCGAAAGGTGGGCCAGATGGTCATCAGAGCTGAAGCTAAACACAGCTATATCATCTAGATATGCTGCACTAAAGGCTTCCAGACCTTGGAGGACTGATTTCACCAACCTCTGAAAAATGGCAGGTGCATTCTTCAAACCAAACGGCATAACTGTAAATTGATAATGCTCCCCAATGGTTGAGAAATCAATTTTAGGTTTTGCATCCTGTGCTAAGGTACTTGGTAGATGCCATTTTATCTATTAGCTCATCTGCCCTCGGTATAGGGTGAGCATCAGTCTTAGTGACTGTGTTGAGCCCTCTGTAACCTACATAGATCCCCATCTCTCTTTTCCCATTTTCGGAGTGAGGTTTTGGTACCAGCACCACTGGGCTAGCCCAGGAGCTGTCAGAGTGCTCAATCACTCCTAGGCCAAGCATCTTTTGCACTTCAGCTTTGATGCAATCTCTAACATGATCAGGTTGACTATACATTTTAATTTTAACAGGCAAACTGTCTCCTGCATCAATGGGGTATTCACACCATGTAATCTGTCCAGGTGTTAGAGAAAACAGTTCAGAGGACTGCCCTTGGAGGTTCCTGCAGTCTTCCTTCTGAGATTCAGTAAGGAAGTCTGCTAGGACTACTACATCTACTGAGCCATCAGCTACAGTATTGGAGACGAGGTCAGGGAGAGGGTCACCCTATTCCTCCTGTCCCTCATCAGTGGCCAATAGCAGTGTTAAGTCAGCCCTGTCATAGTAGGGTTTTAGGCAGTTCACATGAATCAATTAAGTGACCTCAGCCTTTTTTCCCACTATGATGTGTGGTCCACTCCATTTGTCTTGGAGTGACCTTGGTGCCACAGGCTCCAGGACCTACACTTTCTGCCCTGGTTGGTACACTGTCAGGGCAGCCTTCTGGTCATGCCATTCCTTCTGCAATTCTTGGCTTGCTTCAAGGTTCTTAGAGTCCTTCTTCATGCACTCAGCCATTCTTGATCTTAAGCCATGCACATAATCCACTATACCTTGTTCAGGGGGCTTCAGGGGTTGCTCACAACCCTCCTTGACAAGAGCTAATGGAGCCCTAACAGGGTGACCAAAGAGGAGGTCAAAGGGGCTGTAGCCCACTCCTTTATGGGGTACCTCCCTGTAGGCAAAAAAGAAGCATGGTAACAGGACATCCCATCTCATCCTGAGTTTTTTAGAGAGGCCCATTATCATGCACTAGTTGAACCAGTGGGGTAGTGGTGGTGGGAGGTTTGGTACTTTTCTTAGGGAAAGAGCTGTCTCCTGCTCTATGGCCTTTATTCCTACAGATATAGCACCAAAGCTTTTTATTCTGATGGTTGTGAGAAGAGGATTTAGACCCCCCCAGAAATGTTTTGTGGGCCTGATGAAGACTCTTTGTTTTTAACTTTGTCCCTACCTTTGTCATGTGACTTACCAACCTTCCTCTTGTCCTTGACACCCCTTGTATAAGCTTTTCTACTCACCCTTGTTCTGACCCATTTGTCTGCCTTCTTTCCAATTATTGGGGAGAGGTCAGATCTGAGTCTATCAAGTATTGGTGCAACAAGTCAGACACACAGTTATTTATAATATGTTCTCCAAACAACAGATTGTACAAGCCCTCATAGTCTGACACTTTCCTGTCATGTAACTAGCCTTCTAAAGCTTTGATAGAACAGTCCACAAAGTCAACCCAATCCTACAAGACCTCTTTTCTGGTCTCCCTGAACTTAATTCTGTATTGTTCAGTGGTGAGACCAAAACCTTCCAAAAGAGATGTTTTTAAAATGCTGCAGTCGTCTGCATCCTCTTTTCTGACAGTGAGAAGTCTATTCCTCCCCTTGTCAGAGAAGTACAACCAAAGAATAGCAGTCCACTGCCTTTGAAGGACCCTCTAAACTTTACAGGCCCTCTCAAGTGCAGCAAACCACTTGTAGATATTATCCCCTACCTTGTATGAGGGAACAATTTTGTGCAAGGTTCTGGAACCAATGGAGTCCTCACTGACTCTATAATCCCCTAAACTGCTGCTGCCACCACCATGGGGTAATAACCCCAACCCCTGCCTTTCCCTCTCCACTGCCAATGCCTCCCTATCTAGGGCTAGCTGTTGCTGCTACAGCCTCAGCCTGGCCTCCTCAAGTCTCAGCTTTCTGATCTCCCTATCTATGGAGTCATCTCCTGGAGTTGTGCAGTGTGATCCATCAGACACTGAGGTGATACAGGAATGAGCAGAGGTGGATCTTTCCCTAGTCTTTGTGACCCTAGCTACCTGTCCTCTGGGTGTAAAGGGAGCTCTACCTGAGTGACTTCCCCTCCCACTACCAGCTAAACTAGTAGGTCTACTAGGTACCAGATCCTTGGAAGAACCCTCCCCTGAACCTGGAAGATTGTTATCTAATTCAGTTGCATCAGACTCTCCCTCCTCCTCTACCTGGCTACCAGCATGCTCCTGCTCACCCTGAAGAAGGAGGCTCAAAAGGAAATTCTTATTTGGATTCTTCCCAACATCTAATTTCCTGTCTGGACAAAGCCCCTTCAGTTCCTTGAATTGAAGGTCATGACCTCATAGGGAGTGTCCATCACATCAAAGCTAGGTCCAGCAGTAGACATGGTGTGTGTGTTAGGGTAGTGTAGGGTGTACCTAACCTACCTAACCTCTAGTCTCTTTAAAAGGAAATTAAGAGACTAGATTGCTGTACTAGGTATATTGAATATATCTAGGTATAGAGTGGTCTTTCCTCTGGAAAGCATGTGACAGAGCAATAAGGCAATTGCAAGTACTTATCCCACTGCTGCACCACTTATGTAGGAGGCTGGCCTGGTTTTTAGTGAGTACCTATGGTACTTACACCTTATACCAGGTCCAATTATCCGTTATTAGTGAAATTTAGGTAGTGTCTAGAAGCCAGGCTCTCTAGAGGTAGCTGTAGCTGAGCAGCGAGGGCTTATTTAGGAGACATGCAAAGCTCATGCAATATCACTGTAGTCATACATTACTCACACACATGAAAGAAAACACTCAGTGTTACAAAAATAAAGGAACTTTATTTTAGGGACACAATACACAAACTGTATAGACTAGTATGCAGAAACAGGTATAAATACAATTAGAAAACAGTGAAATTAGGGAAAATCACAATAGTTAGAATAGGGCCTAGAGGGAAAACAAACCATATACTAAGAAAGTGGAATGTGAATGTTGGTTTCCAATCTAGGCAAGTGTAGTGTGTAGAAGGGAGCTAGGAGTACTAGAAAACGCCAAAGGTAAGTAGTAGAACCCACCCCAGTGCTCAGGAAAGCAGGAGTAAAACAAAGTAACTCTCCCAGAACACACACCAAAACGGAAAGATTATGCAAGAACCAGAAGAGACTGCAAGACACCAACAGTGGATTCCTGGACCTGAGGACCTGTGGAAGAAGGGGACCAAGTCCAAGACACATAGAAGAGCCCAGGGAGAACAGGAGCCCCTACTAACCCAGATGAAGGTGCAAAAGAACAACCACCAGTGAAGAACAGTCAGTATTGCACCCAAGAAGACGGAGTTGGGTTCCTTGTTGGTGCAAGTGATGTCCCACGCCGGATGGAGGACTGCAGTCTGGTTTGCATCACTGGAGTCCACCAACAAGCCTTGGCACGTGCAAAGCTCACGGTTAGCGGAAAATGACACTGTGTGGGACCAGGAAGGACCAGGTGGACTCTACCCAGGAGGGGGAGTCAGAAGGGGCTCCCAGCAACTCAGAGAGCCCACAGAAGACCAGGCTGTGCGCACAGGAGTCACACAGCACGGGGACAAAGAAGGTGCAAAAGGAGGCCCATGCAGCCTACGACAAAGGCTGCCACGCCGCCGGAGAACCACTCAGGAAGATTTGCGTTGCAAGATAGAATGCTGGGAGCCGGAGCTGCATGGTGCATGAAGAACTTTGTGGAAGGATGCCAACAAGCCTTGGCAACTGCAAAAAATGTACTGTCTTGCGTGGGGAGGCAAGCAATTACCTCCACCAATGTTGGACAGCAGGATGCCAGGACAGTCAGGACCACTTCAGTCTACCACCCATGATGCAGGATCCTCGCAGCTCAGTAGGAGAGGGGATTCACACAGCCGGTTGTCGTTGCAGTAGGTGCCTGCTGAAGCAGGAGAGTGACTCCTTCACCCCAAGGAAGTTTCCTTTGCTCTTCTAGTGCAGGCTGAAGACGGGCTGTCCTCAGAGGTTGCACAATTGGGAAACAGTTGCAGTTGCTGGCACTAGCTGAAGATACAGGGGGTGATTCTGACCTCGGCGGTAAAATGCCCTTACCGCCGGTCATAAAACCGCCATAACACCGCCGCGGCCGCGGTCAACCGCCACGGTCATTCTGACCCACAACGGCCAAACCTCCAAAAATCCGTCCTCCACTGCAGCCCGCCACATCGGCGGGCAGCGATAAACTGGAGATGACCAAACCTCCACCGTCACGCCAACAGAAATACGCCCATGCCATTACGACCCACGAATCCACACGGCGGTCATTCAAACGCGGTATTCCATTGGCGCTACACACCGCCGCGGTCAGAATACACACACATCACCAAAACACAGCCACATTGGACAATTTGAAATACACACACCTGATACACATACACAAACCACTCCCACACAATCAACCAACTATAAAACACACACCCACATCACCCACAAACCCCTGCGACCAGAATTACTGAGAGAAGGAGAGAGAGACACAGCAGACAATCCCTAGCAAGACACACTGAGGCACACTACACCATCACACACACCACATAGTAGCACAAAGGACCACACACCAACATACTCCTCATCACATACACCACCCCACACCTCACCCACACCACCCCATGGCACCCCAAAGGCACCCACGCTTTTCGGACCAAGAACTCCGGGTCATGGTGGAGGAAATCCTAAGAGTGGAACCCCAGCTCTTCGGCTCGCAGGTGCAGCACACCAGTATAGCCAGGAAGGCGGAGCTATGGCAGCGGATCGTGGACAGGGTCAACGCGGTGGGACAGCATCCCAGGAATAGGGAGGACATCCGCAAAAGATGGAATGACCTACGGGGGAAGGTCCGATCGATGGTCTCCAGGCACAACATCGCGGTCCAGAAGACTGGCGGCGGACCCCCACCCACCCCTCCCGAATTTACATCGTGGGAGCAAGAGGTCTTGAACATCCTGCATCCTCAGGGCCTCGCTGGAGTAGCCGGAGGAATGGACTCTGGTAAGTCCCATCTCAACTACTATATCCCCCCCCACCCCACCAGCATGCCAACCCACACCCCCACCCTCACCCCCAACCCCCAAGCACATATCCTCCCTGACAATGTCTCACCAGCACAACCCACCCATCCCAACACCAACTCCTGCATGATAACACAAATCATGGGCACCCATCACCTATGCATGACCACTGCACCAACCCCTCCCCCCCACTAAATACCCTCACAACACCTCCCTCAAGGGAATGCCTGCACTGGGGAACAAGGGCACGCTATTGCACACACAGAAACAATAACCAAACTCTCTTACCCCATGCAGGACCCGAACGACAACACACCAGCCAGGAGGGTCCAGAACTGTCCATCCCACCACCGGAACAGGCCCACACTGAGGATAGCAGCTCTGTCGACAGTGAACCTGATGACCAGCCCGGACCATCGGGGACCTCTGGGCAGTCGGTTCCCCTCAGGCAGCTACAGGCCACACCAGACCCGACCCCCTCTGCCGACACCAGCACAGCTCCCACCCAGCGGGCCCATGCCTCTGTCTCTAGGACAGCTCAATCAGCGGTGTGTCTGCCACTACAGGGCACCCAGGCTAACCCAACACCCCAACAACAACAGGGACCTGGGGGCAGTGGTAGCGGGCACACCGGCCAGGGGACAGAGGCCGGGGGAAACCGGGCAGCTCGGAGGGCTGCTGTGCGACAGGGGGGGGAGGAGAGGCCCAGGGAACCCACTCTCCAAGAGGCCCTCACCACCATCATGGCAGCCTACCACCACTCCCAAGAAACGATGGCGACGGTACTGGCCAGGTTCACTGAGGTCCAGGCACAGCAGGAAGAACGCTACATGGGGTTCAGGGAGGAGCTGAGAATCATCGGGACCGCAATGGGGACCATCGTCCTGGCCCTCCACAGGATAGAGGACGCGTTGCGGGACCATGGTGCACCACACAGGGCCCCTGTCACTAGGCCGGACCAGGAACAGCCTACCACCTCCGCCGGCGCTAGTGGACAGGAGGTCCCAACACCTCGACAGCCCCCCCGAACCCCACCTACCGCTGAAGAACAACCACCCCGTAAGAGGAGCCTGAGACCAAAGAAAAAGACAGAGTAGGATGTCAAGACCCCCGCCAGCAGGACATACCCCCTGAACTCTTCCCACTGTCCCACATTGCCACCCTGTCCAACCATGAACTGCCTATGCTCCATCCTTCCCCAGGCAAAAGAACAATGCACCTGTGAGACTGAGAACTGGACTCTGCCATGGATATTCCTCCACCCCCACCCATCACCCTTAGAATCACATGTACCGATATCTAGCACTGTAAATAAATCACATTTTGCACAATAATCTGTTTTGAGTCATGCTGTCTTATTAACAAATGTATTACATATCACTGTTCAATTTCTGTTCTGTCAATTAGTCATGACAACATACCAATGTCAATACGCTGTATTTCATAAGCGAACCAAGCAGAAGTCAGGTACTGAGTCAGACAGCACTGAGAAGGGAAGGGAAAGGCAAAAATTACTGAAAAACATCTGTGGGGAACTACAGAAAGTACAGATGCAGGAGGCTAGAAGCAATTGGGAAATGGCGTGGGTGAATCTTACCTGGGTGTCACTGGAAATACTGTTGTATCACTCTATCCCTATTGTCTGTGTCGTCCTCTGAGTCTTCCTCCTCTTCACTCTCCACAGGCTCCACGGCTTCCACAACACCACCATCTGGACCATCCTCCTGCAGGAAAGGCACCTGGCGTCGCAAAGCCAGGTTGTGAAGCATACAGCACGCCACGATGATATGGCACACCTTCTTTGGTGAGTACATTAGGGATCCACCAGTCATATGCAGGCACCTAAACCTGGCCTTCAGGAGTCCAAAGGTTCGCTCAATCACCCTCCTAGTACGCCCATGGGCCTCATTGTAGCGTTCCTCTGCCCTTGTCCGGGGATTCCTTACTGGGGTCAGTAGCCACGGCAGGTTGGGGTAACCAGAGTCACCTATTAGCCACACACGTTGTCTCTGTAGCTGCTCCATCACATAGGGGATGCTGCTATTTCGCATCACATACGCGTCATGCACTGACCCAGGGAACTTGGCATTTACATGGGAGATGTACTGGTCAGCCAAACAGACCACCTGGACATTCATCGAATGATAATTTTTTCTGTTTCGGAACACCTGCTCATCGTCTTTTGGGGGTACCAAAGCCACATGGGTCCCATCAATGGCACCAATGATGTTGGGGATGTGTCCAAGGGCATAGAAATCACCCTTCACTGTAGGCAAGTCACCCTCCTCGGGGAAAATGATGTAGCTCCGCATGAGTTTCATCAGGGCAGACAACACTCTGCTCAAAATCTTAGAAAACATAGGCTGAGACATTCCAGATGACATGGCCACTGTGGTCTGGAATGACCCACTGGCCAAAAAATGGAGGACTGACAAAACCTGCACCAGAGGGGGAATCCCTGTGGGTTGGCGGATGGGGGACATCAGGGCTGGCTCCAGCTGGGCACACAGTTCATGGATAGTGGCACGGTCAAGTCTGTATCGAAGTATTATATGGCATTCTTCCATTGTCGACAGGTCCACCAGCGGTCGGTACACGCGAGGATTCCTCCTTCTCATCGCAAGTCCCAGCGGACGGTGCCTAGGAAGGACAACATGGAGCACAGAGTCAGCCAAAACACAGGTACGTACAGACAGCTTGCACAGTTAAAGAATGGCAATGGGTTGAAAGGCGTGTATGTGTGGCAATGCAATGCCTAGGCCTGTGTGTCGCAGTCAAAATTAAGCCATGTGGGCCCTTGAAATGGCGGCTGCCTGACCTGTGAAGTGGGACAATGGGATGTGAGGTCAATGCGCTGGCGGGGCACACCGTGGCGGTAGGCAGTCGCAGACCGCGGCGCAAAGCCGCATTGGTTAACATTGAAGCCTATGGGTTTCAGCAGCCAATAACGAAGTGCGCCGGCGGTCGCGGTACGCACCGCCGCGGGACGCACCGCCGCGGACGTGACCGCCATTTTCTATCTGCTTAATCACTCGAGACCTGATCATCCACAGGAGAGGACCTATACTGCAAGTGCTGCTGTGACCTCGGTCTGGAAGATACAATGGCTGCTGCGCCTGGGGAAAGGGCCCCTGCCTTCACGTCTGAAGAGTTGGACAAGCTCGTGGATGGGGTCCTCCCCCAGTATGCGCTACTCTACGGTCCTGCAGACCAACAAGTGAGTACACCGGGTGCTAATGGAATGGGCTATGCCTGTGTGGATTGGGGTGGATGTAAGTTGGTGGGGTGGGGGGCGAATGAGGAGTGCAACGCCCGACAGATGAGAGCATGTGCCATATGGCAAAGTTGGTGGGGGGGGGGCAATTACATCTAACATGCAGGTCATTGATGAGTTCCTCCTTTCCACCCTGTACATGTCTAATAGGTCAGCGCCCATCAGAAGATCGACATTTGGCGTGCCATCGCCAAGGAAGTCCGGACCTTGGGGGTCCACAACAGACGGGGCACCCACTGCCGCAAGAGGTGGGAGGACATCCGCCGCGGGACAAGGAAGACCGCAGAAACACTGCTGGGGATGGCCTCCCAACCTAGGAGGGGTGCCAGTCGCACCATGACCCCCCTGATGTCCCGGATCCTGGCGGTGGCCTACCCTGAATTGGATGGGCGCTTTAAGACATCACAGCAGACACAAGGGGGTGAGTATCAGCACATTCTCCTATCTTTCTGCGCAGTGGAGGCGTCTGGGTGGGGGAGGAGGGCTGTGGGTGACATTAGGCCAGGGCGCTTTCTGTAGTGTAGTCCTCTCCCTTAGGCATGGCCCTGTGCCCCCGGCCCCCACCTCTGTAGGGTGACAAGTACAGCCATTGAAGGTCCAGCATCTCCCATGTGCGCGTTTGACGTCTCTTGGCCTGTTGTCCTAGTCAGTAGTACTGAGTAGTGTACCCCGAATGCGCGGCTTAGTGCATTAGGCACCTGTGTCTCTCCGCCAACGGTGTTGACATTGCATGCACTCAACCTGGTCTTCTTTTTTCTCCCCCCACCCTTTCTCTTCATCTTCTTGTGCATGTGTGCATTAGCATCATCAGGCGGAGGAGATATGGCATCGGAGCACGAGGGAGCTGCAGGACACAAGGCCCCGGTGGGCCCAGGAACAAACACCGAGGGCACCAGTGATCCGGAGGGCGAGGGGAGCACCACGACGGGGACCGCTGGTGAGAGCAGCGAAAGCGACACGTCCTCGGATGGGAGCTCCCTAGGGGTGGCGGCAACATCCGTGCCCCCCGCCTCTACAGGTACAGCCGCCACCCAGCGCACCAGCCCCGCCCTCCCAGCAGCCCCTCAGCCTTCGCTCCGTGCCGGTTCGCCCAGGAAGGCGCGCGTCTCCTTCGCCCCAGGCACCTCAGCCCCTGCCCCTGTTGCCCCTGCTGCCCTCAGTGCGGAGCTCATTGACCTGGTAAGGACGCTCATTGTTGGGCAGACGACCCTTTTGAATGCCATCCAGGGTGTGCAAAGGGAGGTGCAACAGAGCAATGCGTACCTGGAGGGCATTCATTCGGGTCAGGCTGCCCATCAACGAGCGTTAACTGCTCTGGCCTCAGCACTGACGGCAGCCATTGTCCCTGTTTCCAGCCTCCCTCTTCTGACTGCCTCCAGCCTGTCTCTGTCTCCTGTTCCTCAGCCTATCCCATCCACACCATCAGACCAGCCTGCACACACCTCAACACCCAAGAGCAGCTCATCCAAACACAAGCACCACAGATCCCGCAAACACTCACCCGAGCAACACCCAGATGCAGACATGCCAACAGCCACTGCCACCCCTGTGTCCCCCTCCTCCTCGTCTCCCTCCTCCCTCCCTGTGACGTCTACACTCATACCTGCATGCACCCCAACATCAGCCAGTGCTTCCATCACCACCTCACCCTCCAGTACAGTCCACACTCGTGCAGTCACCACCCCCACTGCCATGTACACGTCCCCTGTGTCCTCTCCCACTGTGTCTGTCACCCCCTCTTCCAAGACACACAAACGCAGGCAGCCACCCACCCAACAGCCATCCACCTCACGACAGCCTACAGCACCAGCACCTTCACCCAATGACAGCACACCTGACTCTCCTACAACCACCTCCTCTACCTCCACTTCCATCTCCACTCCTCCTACCCTTTACCTTGGCCCTAAAAAACATTTCCTGGCTAACCTTAACCTCTTTCCCCCCGATGACCTCCCCCATTCATCTTCAAGGAGTCCCAAGAGCACCGCAGCCACCACCAGCCCAGCTTCGGGTGTCACTGTTGTGCCTGGGTTCTGGAGCCCACCCTTTGCCAGCAGTGACACATCGAGCTGCAGCAAGGACACGTCCAGCCCCCCCCCCCGGCAAGAGGACCCGCCAAACCAAGGACCGCCGTGCGAGGACCGACAGGGCTGCCCCCAAGGAGCAATGTGCGGCCACTTCACCACCCACACCATCTGGGGGAGGCAAGGGCCCGAGAGCCCCATCAAAGGAGCGGAAGGGCAGCAGGAGCACGGAGAAGGTGGACCCCACATGCCACATCCCAGCTGGGAAGGAGGACACTAAGGAGGCCAGGAGTCCGTCCCCGAAGGGTCCAGAAACGTCACGGTCCGAGGGCGACTGAGCAGGGAGTCGAGGCCAGGTCTGGCTCCCTTGACCTGCTGGATGAGCACCGCTGAACAGGGCCCGCGGTGGAGAAGAGCACCGCTGAACAGGGCCCCGCCGTGGAGATAGGCACCGCTGAACAGGGCCCGCGGTGGAGAAGAGCACCGCTGAACAGGGCCCGCGGTGCAGAAGAGCACCGCTGAACAGGGCCCTCGGTGCAGAAGAGCACCGCTGAACAGGGCCCGCGGTGGAGAAGAGCACCGCTCAACAGGGCCCGCGATGGAGAAGAGCACCGCTGAACAGGGCCCGCGGTGGAGAAGAGCACCGCTGAACAGGGCCCGCGGTGCAGAAGAGCACCGCTGAACAGGGCCCCGCCGTGGAGATAGGCACCGCTGAACAGGGCCCGCGGTGCAGAAGAGCACCGCTGAACAGGGCCCCGCCGTCTCAAGCACCGCTCCGCTGGGCCCTTCCTCTCAAGCACCGCTCCGCTGGGCCCCGCCGTCTCAAGCACCGCTCCGCTGGGCCCTTCCTCTCAAGCACCGCTCCGCTGGGCCCTTCTTCTCAAGCACCGCTCCGCTGGGCCCTTCCTCTCAAGCACCGCTCCGCTGGGCCCTTCTTCTCAAGCACCGCTCCGCTGGGCCCTTCCTCTCAAGCACCGCTCCGCTGGGCCCTTCTTCTCAGGCACCGCTCCGCTGGGCCCTTCCTCTCAAGCACCGCTCCGCTGGGCCCTTCTTCTCAAGCACCGCTCCGCTGGGCCCTTCTTCTCAGGCACCGCTCCGCTGGGCCCTTCCTCTCAAGCACCGCTCCGCTGGGCCCTTCTTCTCAAACACCGCTCCGCTGGGCCCTTCCTCTCAAGCACCGCTCCGCTGGGCCCTTCTTCTCAGGCACCGCTCCGCTGGGCCCTTCCTCTCAAGCACCGCTCCGCTGGGCCCCACCGTCTCAAGCACCGCTCCGCTGGGCCCCGCCGTCTCAAGCACCGCTCCGCTGGGCCCCACCGTCTCAAGCACCGCTCCGCTGGGCCCTTCCTCTCAAGCACCGCTCCGCTGGGCCCTTCTTCTCAAGCACCGCTCCGCTGGGCCCTTCCTCTCAAGCACCGCTCCGCTGGGCCCCGCCGTCTCAAGCACCGCTCCGCTGGGCCCTTCCTCTCAAGCACCGCTCCGCTGGGCCCATCTTCTCAAGCACCGCTCCGCTGGGCCCTTCCTCTCAAGCACCGCTCCGCTGGGCCCTTCTTCTCAGGCACCGCTCCGCTGGGCCCTTCCTCTCAAGCACCGCTCCGCTGGGCCCCGCCGTCTCAAGCACCGCTCCGCTGGGCCCCGCCGTCTCAAGCACCGCTCCGCTGGGCCCCGCCGTCTCAAGCACCGCTCCGCTGGGCCCTTCCTCTCAAGCACCGCTCCGCTGGGCCCCGCCGTCTCAAGCACCGCTCCGCTGGGCCCCGCCGTCTCAAGCACCGCTCCGCTGGGCCCCGCCGTCTCAAGCACCGCTCCGCTGGGCCCTTCCTCTCAAGCACCGCTCCGCTGGGCACCGCCCTCGCAAGCACCGTTTATGGTTCACTGTGCCCACCATGCCTCCTCCTTGACCAGTGGAGACTGTCATCCACCTGATGGACTGTGGCTTTGCACTCCCCAGGATGGCCCAGTGGGCAGCCCACCCACTGTAGAGACATTGAGAGACTGTGGCTTTGCACTCCCCAGGATGGCCCAGTGGGCAGCCCACCCACTGCAGAGACTTGAGAGACTGTGGCTTTGCACTCCCCAGGATGGTCCAGTGGGCATGGTGGCTCCTCGTGGATCTGGCGTCGTGGACTTATGTGGCTGTGGTGCCCCCCCCTTCCCTTCCCCCTGAGGTGCCTGTAGTTTTTACATCTGATGCCCCTGCAGTGTTCTCTCCAAAGGACTCAGGTCTCCTGTGTGGGCTTTGCCCTTGTTTCGCAAGACTTTGGCCCACGGACATGCTGAAATCGTAGGTTGTGCAGGACTTGGTACTTCAGTTATACACTGATGTGTGTGTAATTAGTTTTGTTGTGGATATCTCGCTAATTTTCTGGAGCTTTTTGGTACATAAATATTTATTCCAAATATGATTATGTCCTAGCATTTTTCAGGGGTGTTTGGGTGGTGTCACTGTGACTTGGTGCGCTGCATTGGTGAGTACGTAGTTGGGGGGGGGGGGGGTCGCATATGTGTGTGGCCGTAACCTTTCGTCCTCCCCCTCCCGTGTGTCGTAGGTGCAGTACTCACCGTTGTCGTCTGCGCCGGACTTCGTACTCGTGGTAGATGAGAAGGTAGACGAGAGCAGGTAGGGTGTTTAATTCGGGTTCCATGCTGTCCTCCTTCCTCGTGGAGTGCGTAGTGGTGAGCGTTTTCCCATCCGTAGTCTGTTTCCGCCGTGTTTTTATCGGCGGTGCTCCCGCCCCGGAAAAGGTGGCGGATTGGTGAGTTGGAATAGTGTGGGCGGTACATTGTCTGCCGCCTGTCTGTTGGCGGTGACCGCCGCGCTGTTTGTTTGTACCGCCGTGGCGGTCGGAGAGTTAAGGTGGCTGTCTGTGTTGGCGGTTCCCGCCAGGGTCAGAATCCCATATTTTTTACCGCCAGCCTGTTGGCGGGTTGGCCGCCGCTTTAACACCGACCGCCAGGGTTAGAATCACCCCCACAATGTTGCAGAAGACATGTTGCTTCTTTGTTGCAGTTTGTAGAGTTCCTTGTGGGTCCAGATGCAGTTTCTTCAGTAAGAAGTTGAAGTGGAGCATGCAGAGGAATCCTTCTGGCTTCTTGCAATTCGAATCTGAAGACCCACCCAAAGGAGAGACCCTAAATAGCCCTGAAAGGCAGATTGGTCACCTAACCAGGTAAGCACCTATCAGGGGAGGGCTCTGACATCACCTTCTGGCACTGGCCACTCAGATGCTCCCAGAGTTCCCTGCCAACCTTGAATCCAAGATGGCAAAACCCAGAGACCCTATGGAGGAACACTAAGCACCACCCCTGGGATGGTGATGGAAAGGGGAGTGGTCACTCCCCTTTCCTTTGTCCAGTTTCGTGCCAGAGCAGGGACTGGGGGGCCCTGAACTGGTGTAGACTGGTTTATGCAAGAAGGGCACCAAATGTGCCCTTCAAAGTATTTCCTGTGGCTTGGGGAGGCTACTCTTCTCAAGCCTGTAACAACTATTTCCAAAGGGAGAGGGTGTAACACCCCTCTCCCAAAGGAAATCCTTTGTTCTGCCTTCCTGGGCTTCAGCTTCTCAAGCAACGAAAGGGCAGAAACCTGTCTGTGAGGTGGCAGCAGCTGGGGCTTCCGGGAAAACCTCAGAAGGCAGTAATGGCAATACTGGGGGTCCTGTAAGGAGCCCCCAGAGTTCATGTAATCATACAACCAATGCTTGCAAAAGCCTTGGGGTATGATTCCAACATGTTTGATACCAAGCATGCCTATGTTCGGATTTACCACTATGTAGCTGGACATAGCTAGTGACCTATGTCCAGTACATGTGTAAAATGGCGTCCTCGCACTCACAAAGTCTGGAAAAATGGTCTTGGAGGTTGAGGGGGCCCCTCTATTAGTGCAGGGGTGCCCTCACACACAGGAACTTTGTACCCTGCCCTCAGGGGTGACTTAAAAATGGCCTGGTGCAGTGTAAATGGCAGTAAAAAGGTGCATGCACCTTTTCACGCAGGCTGCAATGGCAGTCCTGCGGAAGTCTTTGCATGAGCTTCCTATGGGTGGCAAAATATTTGCTGTAGACCATAAGGGTCCCCTGGAACCCCAATGCCCTGGGTACTTAAGTACCATATGCTAGGGACTTATAGGGGGCACCAGTATACCTACTGTGGGTGGAATACTGGGTTACCAGTATGCAACAACCACATTTAGAGTAGAGAGACCACAATCACTGGGGTCCTGGTTAGCTGGATCTCAGTGAACACAGTCAAGCACACTGACATCAGGTAGGTATTCATGGCAAAAAGAGGGTACTTTCCTACATTTATTGTTATATTTTGGTGTTAAACTGTTACTAATGAAGTGCAAATAATGCCCACACAGTGCTACCAAGTCTAAAACTTTTGAAATAATTAAGTGATACCATTATAAGTTCTGCATTATGCTACAGAGTGTGGCTTTCCTTGACGCATAATTTGCTCAAACCTGCTGCATAATGTGACCCTCTCCTGCTGCATAATTCCAGGGCCCCTATTCATAGACAACTTGTGTAATCTGGAAAGGCCTCCAAACCCCTTCATTATGACTCTTGTTGTTGTCAGTTTACCACATAGTCCAGAACTTAATTACCATGAGTTCCTGGTTGACCTACTCGTGTATTTTTCATTTTTAGGGCTCACCTGCTGCAGCGCATGCACTGTTGATGCGAGTTGTATTGTTTATTATTAAAGGGCTTGGATCCCAAACATTACTTACAATTTTTGATGGCTTTGTTGTCAAACATATTTACTGCCTCCTACTTGGCCAACGCTTGCAGATCTCACTTCTGTTCAACAGTTTGTAGCAGCAACCAAGTACTTTGTGATTTAATAATATAAGTGTTGTTCCATGGTCCATCCACTGCCTGTTGTGCTTCAGATACTATTTAATTAATACTCTCATTAGCTCCTTCCCTCGCACTCCCCACCCAGTGTGTTGCTTCTTCCTCCGCCGATGTCTGTTCTGCTTCATCCCTTCCACCCACACCCTACCGGTCTGTTTTGCCTTTTCCCCCTCATCTGTCATTAAAAGAAATCATGCTGTGAGAGGAGGCCTCTTTTTGCCTGGTTAGCTCCACTTTTTGCCTGATGTTGATGTGTTCTAGAAGTTGGTAGTGCCCAGGGCCCCTGCTAAACAGGTCCCTTGGGTCAGATCTCTTTCCCTAAAACTATTGTCATGCTTGGCACAATTGGTCATACTTTTAAATACCCCCGTAAGTCCCTAGTAAATTGGTACCCCAGGACCCAGGGCAACAGATATTAAGAGTAGGCCCCTGGAGGCAGCAGCACTGATTGCGCCACCCCCAAAGGCCCGCACCCAGATGCACCCAGTATTGCCAATGCAGGCTGAGTGTACTGGGGCAACCCTAAAATGATAAATTTGACATGGAGCACTCTCAGTGTGCCTTGTCCACCATACACTGCATAAACTATGGGCAGGTCACCCCTCTAGCAGGCCTTTCAGCCCAAAGGCAGGGTGCACCATACTATATGAGACGGCATAGCTGCATGAGCAATATGCCCCCACTGTGTCCTTGCTAAACCTAGGACATAGTGCGTGAACAGAGCAGTCATTTTAATGTATGTACTGGGAACTGGTCAAGAGTTCCCCAGCTATATAATGGTCACTGTGCACCCTGGGTTGTTTGGTATCAAACTACTCAGTATATTAAATCCAAACTGATTCTAGTATTGGATTTAACCTTAAATGTACCCAGGGGCCACCATAGAGGGGCCCCTCCAAAAGCTAACCCTAACTGGCAGAGTCGCTGGTTGATTCCATCCAGCTGCCACTCCAGGCAGCCAATATACAAACCTGGGGGAGAGCCCTGGCTCTCTCGTTTGTAAGACAATGCCCTTCCTGGATGGAGGAGCTAACTCCCCTTCCCTCAGGAATGTTCAACACCCTGGCGGTGAGCTTCAGAGGTCTACAGCCCCTAAAACTCAAGCCTCCAGGCCTGCTGTTAGCAGCAGAGGGCTTCCCCCTTTGCAAACCCCCACTTTTGGCGGAAACAAAGGCAGGAAACCAGACAAAGGGTAGGAGGAGTGGCCTCACTGAGCCTGCACCACCCCTAAGGGCTAGCATGCGAAGTGGACCCCTTGATTCAGATTTTTCCATCTTGGAATGGAGAGAAACAGCCAATGAGGTTTAGGGAAGTGACCTTTCCCACAGGAAGTGGTCACTATAGTGGGTGTAGCCACCCAAGGGTAAGTGCCCCATTGGACACTACCAGGTTCCTCCTAAAATGCCCAGTAAATTCAGTATTTAGTGGGCTCCCCTAGACCAAGATTTTAGACTTGAAAAATATTCAGAAAGGACTCTAAGAAGACAAGAAAACCAGCACCAGAGAGACCGCCAGGACGAGAACTGAGGACCTGCTGCACCAGAAGAGGCGTCAAGACCCCTGCTTGCTGCACCAGAGTCCCGACAATCGGGACAAGGGAGGAGCTCAACACTGGACTGACCCCAAGAAACCCAGGGGACCTCCAGGCTTCAAGGATCACCCCAAATCTCCCTCCTGAGTGGAGGCACCACTCAGGGAAAGCAAGTAAACTGCAAAAGACCAAGAAACCACTGAAGGATACTTCACTGAATTGCCAATATATCTATGACCGGAAGTCACAGCCACCCCCAACAACACACAAATGACAGTACGTAAGTGCCCCCCAACTGTACCAAGTCTGGTGTCACTGCGACCCCCAGTGGCCGAGATAGAGCAATACCCTGAGTCCCGGTCAGCTGACATCGGACCAGAAGAAAACCAGCTCCCCCGAGCTGACGAAGGATCAGGAGGAAGCCCCAGTCAAGGGGCTTCAAGAACACTCTGGACCTCCGACCAGAGTGCCCCCGTTGTCCTGCAAGCAACCCCCAAAGAGACCTACCTTCATCTCCAGAGGACTCTGTTTGGCACAGCAAACAAGATCCCCAAAACGCCCTGCACCTGGCCGCCCTGGGACTTGCATTACAGGTTCTGCTGTGTGCCCCGGGTCCCAACCCCTTGTGACCTCAAAAGCCAAAGGGGACCCCCAGGCGCCATTATGAATTTGCAAACCAACTCCTTTTCCAAGTGGCCCATCCAGGTGTGTCTGTGCCAAGAACTTTGCCAACGCTGCTCCCGCCGCAACCGGGAGCTGCACAAAGCTATCCAGCTTCCACAAGGGGCCCACCGACCCCTGCGACCATCCTGCAAAAGAAGAGGCTGGTAACTCGAACGTACGATTTTTAATGCTTTTTTAAAAGTGATTGCCTATTGATTCCAATGGTGCGAAATTACGCACAGAAAGATTAACTTTGCTAAAACTTTTAAAAGTAATCACAAGAAAAGTACTTAACCTAATCTAAAGATTTTGGTCTTAAAAATTATCTAAAGGTCTGAGGTATTTGTATAAATTCTGGTCTTGAGTTATTCATTGAGTGCGTGTGGTGCATGATTGAGTTTGTGAGTACAGCAAATACTTAGCACATCTCCTGGATTAGCCTAACTACTCGACCAGCTACCTTAAAAATTAGAGCATTAGGTGGTTGTTCGGACCCTCTGCATAGTGTACTTGATTTATGTGCACTACAAAGAGGGCCAGCCTCCAACATTTGGTGTATCAGCAGTGGGATAAAGACTTTGGCCCTCATTTTGAACATGGCGACAATCACCGCCGACCGCCGTGGAGACGGTGAACAGAAGGCTGCCAGTGGCAGAAGACTGGAGACCGCCGAATTATGATGCCAAAAAGATAAACCTCCAAAAAACCTACAACCTCCACCCACTGCCAGGGCCTATGATGGCGGAAAGGCAATACACCCCACCCTGCCACTGTCATGCAGACAAATCCTCTGCCCACCAAATAATAATGCACAAATCAACGTGGCGGATAGTGGATGCCAAACGACCATTGGCGGTACGGACCGCAGCAGCCAGCAATGGGACCCAACAACAACAAATGCACACATTGGCAACTTTGAAACACACACACCTGACACACATCCACAACACTATAAAACACACACATACACACCCCACAATCCTTTGCATCGCCAATAGCACAACTGAGACTGACAACACCACACGCATAGATAGAACACAATATAACAAAGGGCACACGCACAAATACACCGCCAAAACACACACAAACCCCAAACACCCTCATAAGCCACACAAATAACCAAACTACAGCACCCTCACCAATACACCCACAACACACACCATGACACCCTCTAAGCAGCCCCGCTTCACAGATAGGGAGCTAATGGATGAAATACTAAGGGTCGAGCCACAACTATTCGGGGCACAGGTGCAGCAGACACCGTCACCAGGAAGATGGAGCTATGGCAGATAATTGTCAACAAGGTTAACGCAGTAGGAAACCATCCACGCACAAGAGAGGACATCTGGAAGAGATGGAACGACCTGCGCAAGGTGAGGTTTATGGCATCCAGGCACAACATCGCCGTACAAAAGACTGGTCGAAGACCCCCCCCTTCATCCCCGACTACACTGACTGGGAGGAGAAGGTACTGGCTATCCTGCACCAGGAAGGCCTCACTGAACTCACTGGAGGACTGGACTCGGGTAAGTCAACTACAATACCTTAATTGTCACCACACCTATAATGCATGCAACACCCCACCACTCTCACTACCACCTGGACCCCATCCCCACACAGTCCACAACACCCACATCCAATTACTCTGCATGCCCACAATCCCACAAATGGGCCCCCATCCTGCCCCCTGTGCACAGTCACCTACCCCTGCATGAATTTCCAGTGGCACTACCGCACCCACAATGCGCCTCCACCCCCCACATAAAACGCAAAGATATGTACACGAAAGGACCCTGCATGCCACGAGAGGGGAATAAAAGCACAAAAAAGGGCAGAGCTGTGCATCAATTTCTGAAATAGTACATGACACATACATGTCCATTCCCCCCCACAGGCACCACCACCCAGGCCACCGGGACGGAAAGGCCAAGGAGTGCCAACGCCTCACACGGAGA
This sequence comes from Pleurodeles waltl, assembly GCF_031143425.1. Taxonomy (NCBI): domain Eukaryota; kingdom Metazoa; phylum Chordata; class Amphibia; order Caudata; family Salamandridae; genus Pleurodeles; species Pleurodeles waltl. Next base: position 292,694,848 of record NC_090445.1, on the reverse strand, counting down.
CAGAGGCCCCACTCAGAAGACTGGAGAGGGATGTATGGAAAGTGAGGAATACCCTGGCCTGTCACACAGTCCTGGACTGTCACCCTCCAGCAGCCCCATCAGGATACCACTGACAGCCCTACCACCTAGCCACCAACATCAGCTCTGGCCAAACGACCCCACACCAGTGTCTCCCGGCCACAGACTGGCGGACCACATTCACAAAGGCCACAGTCTCCACCCACTAACAGGCAGGATGATGAAGGGCCCAGTGCAAGCGGGACTGCCAGACCTGTGCAGGGGACACAGGCAGAGGGAGCAGGTGCCACTGGGAGGGCATCAGTGGCCAAGGGGGGGTAGCCAAAGGATAGATGCAACAGCCCAGGAGGTGCTTTCTGAGGTCCTGGGAGCATACCACCATACCCAGGACAGGATGGGCCAGATCCTGGCCACCTTGGAGCACAATTAGAGGCTGCAGATAGCACACCACCAAGAGGCCAAGGAGCAATGGAAACAGCTCAATGCCACCATTGCAGGGGTGCTGCAGCACCACTACCCTAGCCAGCCTGGGACTTCCATCCACCTGCAAAGCCCCTACCACTAGCCAGGACACTGCCCTGCCATCTAAATCTGCAGCAGCTACTGGACTGGTGGCACTGCCAGAGAACACACAGGAGACCAGCACTCTTAGCCCTGCAGCCCTGAACCAGTCACTCAAACGTGCCCTCAGACCCAGACATGCCACTGGAACACCAGCCAAGACCAAGGACACCGCTAGGAAGTGACTCTGCCCTGAACTGTCTCCCTTGTGTGCCACTGTGCACCCTTGTTGACTTACCACTACCATCACACCATCTACCAATAGACACATGGAACAAAACCCAGTGCCACCAACAGCTGAGCATCTGCACCTGAGTATGGATATGCACCATGAGCCCACTCCCTCTCAATGTCCAATGAAATACGTAATTTGTGTCACTTAATAAAAACACCTATGCACTCAAATCGTATGTCCCTCACCATTATGAGATATCAATTGTGAGTGTGTCTGCATTAGCCAGTCAGTTTCTTATTCATACCTTTATTGCAGGAGGGGATCCAGCGCACTGTAGTGTCTGAAGTAAGTCACACCGTACACAATATTGGGTTCCCTGGCACATGCCACTTCAGTCTTCAGTTAACAGTGTCAATGACTATAGACACCACATTACCAATTACATGAGTCAGACTGAAACTATGCAGTGAAGACAACAGCATCATTGAACAGTACCTTAGGGTCACTTGAAGTATAGGCTGATCAGCTGGGTCCTGGAGTTAAGATATTCCCCCTCTTCTTCCTCACCATCACTCTCATCCCCTCTCTGAGGTTGCAGGGCTGGTTGGACAGCACCCTCCTCTTCCAGAAGGGGGACAGCTTTCCTCACAGCCAAGTTGTGCAGCATGCAGTAGGCCATCACTATATTATACACCTTGTCAGGGACATAGCACAGGGATCCCCCAGAGAGATAGAGGCAATGAAATCTAGCCTTTAGGAGACCTATAGTCCGCTCAATCACCCTCCTAGTACGTCCATGGGCCTCATTATAATTCCTCTCTGCATCTGTCCTGGGATCCCTCATAGGTGTCAGGAGCCATTGCAAGTTGGGGTAGCCAGAATCACCTATACAAGTGGGTGAAACAGGACCATAATGACCTGACTTCACATGCATATTGGCTGGCTGTCAGCTACATACAGATCCATTGTCATACACACTCACATATGAGCCATCCTCTGTCCCCTTGTAGTTCTCTCATCAAGTGTGGTACACTGCTGTTTCTCAGGAAAAAGGAATCATGGACTGAGCCTGGGAACCTGGCATTAACATGTGATATGTACTGGTCAGCCGTACACACTAATTGTATATTCATGGTGTAGAAGTTCTTCTGATTCCTGTACACCTGTTCATACACTCTTGGGGGTATGAGAGCTATGTGGGTTCCATCAATGGCGCCAATCACATGTGGGATGTTGGCAAAGGCATAAAATCCAGATTTGATGGCAGGAAGTTCAGCCATTTGGGGGAACTGGACATATGTCTGCAGGTGTTGGGCAAATCCATCCAGGAATTTTGACAGGATAAGGCTAAACATTGGCTGTGAGACCCCTGCACCCATGCCCACTGTCACCTGAAATGAGCCTGTAGCCAAAAAATGGAGTACAGATAGCACTTGCACTTCAGTAGGGATGGCATGCTGATTCCAATTAGCCGGTTTCAGTACAGGATCCAGTAAAGCACAGAGGTCATGGATTGTAGCACGATTGAGTCTGTAGGTGACAATGATGTGACATTCCTCCATAGTTTCCAAATGAACCAGAGGTCTGTACACAGATTGGGCCCTTCCTGGCCACATGGGCCTGTACCCTTGGTGGAGGAAAGAAAACATATTGAGGGCACACATACACCTGCAACACATAATGTCACTGCATCAATTTATGTGTGACATGTAGGTAACACACACAGACGCTAATTATTAAGTACACCATCAGGCATATGTGTGCAGAGTCAACTCTGTTATAATGGCATCCCAGTGTGGACACAATTCCAAAGATGGGTGCATGTGAGGATCATAAACTCATGTCAGCAAGCGACTAAGGTCGTAGATTAGGAGGCCCTCCTCTGAGGCCCCTGGCCAGGCTTTGATGATGTGGTGGTAGCAAGATGGCAGCCTCCTGCCATCCAGGTGTGAGGGAGTGGAAGTGACTACATTCCGCTGGCAGTAGTTGTCTTGGCGGAAGGCGGGGTTCACCGCCGTGCACCCAATCATTGGATTACATGGTTGTCAATGGGGAACCTGGGCCTATCATGATCGCCACCGGCCGCAGAATGTATGCCATGTCATCAGACCTTTGACACTTGACTCCTGATTCCCGTGCAGGGCAGTACTCCATTGTGTGTGCTGCTGTGTCCTGACTCTGGTCCCTGAGATGGCACGGGTCACAGGGGAACGGGCCCCGGCCTTCACCACGGAGGAGCTGGAGAAGCTGGTGGACGGTGCCCTACCCTTGTATGCCAAGTTGTATGGGTGGCCAGTGGAGCAGGTGAGATGGCATCTGTCATCTTTGGATGTGTATGATTGTGGCGGATGCCTGTATGAATGTGGGTTCGATTTATGACTGCCCAGCCATAGACTGTCTGGCATGTACTGTATGTGAGTTGATAACATGGCTTTCAAGAATGGCCGTCCATATGGAACAACATGTCATCTGTATTCGGAGCACACTACTAATGTCTGTTTCTTTGCTCTGTGTGTCCCATGCAGGTCAGCGCCCATCAGAATGGGGGACTGTGGCAAGCCATCGCCAAGGAAGTGCAGACCCTGGGGGTCTACAACCGGCAGAGCACCCACTGCAGGAAGTGGTGGGAGGACCTGAGGTGCTGGGCTAGGAAGACCAGATTGGCCCAGCTGGGGAAGGCCTCCCAATGAGGAAGGGGTGCCCGTCAGACCCTGACCCCCCTAATGGCCCGCATTCTGGCAGTGGCCTATCTGGATTTGGATGGGCACTTGAAGACAGCATAGCAGCCACAAGGGGATGAGTACCAACACTGTGGTAATACTTCTTTGATGTATGAATGTTGCTCCTGTGGTATGTATGCTTTCTAGTGCACTTGGACAGGGGTGTTTCTGCAGTCCTGCTCCCTCAAAGACCTGGGAATGGTGTGAGGGTATGTTTGGGTGGCCCAATAGGCCCATGGGGGGGTCCCCTTTCTGTAATCTGGGACGTTTTGTGGCCTCATTGACTAGTAGACTCATTGGCTGGGCATGGTCTCCTTTGGGTGTGCTCCACACAGTTTATCAGGTCCATGTTTCCTGTGGGTAATGTGGTGTATTCTGGGGTAATGACCACTAGTCAGGGGCACAGTCATGACTAATGTTGTAGGTGCTGCATGTAGGTGTGTGACCTGGATGGGAGTGTGTGTGAGCCGGGGAGGTTCATATATTCAGGTATTTACAACGTTCTCCCATGTTTTGTCTCTCCACCACTGTGCTCTTGTATCCTTTGTGTATATCAGCATCATCTGGTGAGGGAGCAGTGGCACTGGCGAGTGGGGATTCAGCAGCCCACGGTTCCAAGGAGGCAGAGTCGGCAGACGCCAAGGGGACCAATGGGTTGGAGGGCGAGGGGAGTACCACGGGGGAGGCAACTACCACTGCCGGTAGTGACTCTGATACCTCCTCCAATGGCAGCTCCCTCGAGGGGGCAGATCCTACTGGACCCTACTGGGCACACCCATTCTATGTCATCTTCCGCCACCCCATGCCATCACCACCCTCCCAGTTGCTCCCCACCCAGTAGCCCATGCCTGCTCACCCAGGAGGGTGCACATCTCTTTCGCCCCAAGCACATCATCCCCTGCCCCATTGAGCCCTGCTGCCCTCACAGAGGAGGCTATTGACCTCCTGAGAACCATCTCTGTAGAGCAGACAACCATTGGAATGCCATCCAGGGGCTAGCATCCCAGATGCAGCAATTCATACCTGGAAGGCATTCACAGTGCCATGTCTGGCCTACAAAGATCTTTTCAGGCTCTGGCCTCCTCTTTGACGGTAGCCAGTGGCCCTGGTCTTTCTGTCCCCCCTCCCACCACCTCTACCCCTTCCATCACCCCACTCCATTCACCCATCCCAAGCACACATACAGACAGCCATGCACACAGATCAACACACAAGAAGCACACAGAGAAACACAGGCACCACACTTCCCACCACAGGCAGGCAAACACCCAACATACCAAAGCACATACAATAACAACATCCACCTCCCCCACTGTGTCAACCTCCCCCACCTCCCTGACCTGTCACCTCACCATGCACACCCACATGCACTGCACCCTCAGTCACTGCTTCTGCCCCTATTCTTGCAGTCACCACATCTGATATCCAGACATGCACCCCAGACACCACACCTGCACTCTCCACAACTACATTGACAGACGCTTGCAGCACACTCACCAGACCTGCACACACTCAGACAGCATCCATGTACACTGGCAGCCTGTCTTGTCACACTGTGTCCCCCCCCTCCTCCCAAAACACTGAAACATTCACAGACATCCACAACACACACATCCACCAAATATCAGCATACTTTACAGGCACCTGCATCCACGTCCGGCACATCTACACCTGGTACAAGCACTCCCTCAACCTCCACTCCCAGACCTCCCTCAAAATCCCCCCCAACTGCCCCTAAGAAGCTTTTCCTCTCCCGTATTGACCTGTTCAAACCCACTGGCCTGTTCAAACCCACTGGCCCACGCCATCACGTCCCTAAACGTGCCCATCTCCTTGCCCAGTCCACTCCTTCCTTGTCCAAGTCCACCCCAGTCTGCCCCTCCTATTCCCATGCCCCTTCCCCTGGGAAAAAGAAGCCCCGTGTTGCCCCAGGTCCCTCTGGCATCCCCCAGGTCCAAGCCCACTTCCCCACCTTCCAAGGGCAAGCACAAACCCCCTCCACCTCCTAAAGCTAAGCCCAAGCCCCGTCCATATGTAAGTCCCCACCCCGCCACCCCCTGCCCCTCTTCCCTGAGGTGACTGGCTGCTGCATTGATGCCCCTTTACAGTGGAGCACCCTTCGCACATGTGGGAGTCAAGTTCGGCCTATATTGGGCCTTCAAGATTTGCACATGGACTGGCTAATGGCCTTATTCTGACAGCATTGTTCTTTGGTGCTAATAAAATTGGAGTGCCCCGTAGTGCTGTTGGCACAATATAGTGATGTTGTTCATCGTTTCACTGTGGGGGTGTGGTGTGCACATGTGTGTACTTTGGTGCAGGTCTTTTTTGGCTTGTGTCTGGTAGGTACATTTTGTTATGGTGTGTATGGCTTGGAATGGTGGGAGGGGTTGGTAGTACATTGCATGTGTAACTGTGCCCTTTCTTCCCATGTGCACTAGGTTGCGGTACTTACCGTCGTCGTGTTTATCGGTGGTCACAGTTGTGGAGGTATATGGCAAGGAGCAGCACTGGCATTATTTCCAACTCTCTCTCCATGTCTGCGTGTTGTGCGTGCCTCCGGTGAGTGTTTCGTTTTATTTTGTTAGATTCCGCCACGAAGCGTGGTGGTGGTTCCCACCCCAGAAATTATGGCGGTCTTCTGCTTCATTATTTGGTGGGCGGGTGGGTCCTTTCTGTCGGCCTGTGGGCAGCCTCCTCCATCCTCATCGGGACTACAAAGATGGCGGTGTGTGGATGGACCGCTACTTGTTTCTCATGTGCTTCATGATTTAGCGGTCCGGACAGCCAGCATGTTGGCGGTAATTACCGCCATTGCCAGCGGGGCGATGTTTACTGCCATGTTCATAATGACCACCTTTGTGTTTGCTGATACCACTTTTACAGTTGTGTCAACACATGAATAACTCTCCAAATTGTCTTTTAGATAATTGTTTTAGATTTTTCTAATTGGGTAACATATTTTACAATTTTTTAAAAGTAATTGTTAGGTCCCTGGCTAGGTCCCTACAATTGTAGAAAAAGTTTAAAAGTCTTTGCTTTAGTAGGTTATCTAAAAAGGGGAGTTCTAAATTCAAAAAAAGGTCCCAACTTTAGTAAGATAAAAAATGTCTGATTCAGAGTCCAGAAACCAGGAGCTCAACCTAGAACCTTATGAGGAGTATAGCTATGACCAATTAAGGAAACTCTGCAGACGTTACAACATTTAAACTGGAAAAAACCCCAAAACAGGGAAACCTAGGTTTCTGGTGGCCCCATATGAAAAAGATCATCCCCCAGCTGATGATGATGACTCTGAAGTGGATGAAGATCGTGTGGTAAATGGAGATGAGGGTAGCTCCTCTTTTAACACAAGCTCAAAAGCACCCACAGAGACAGACCTGGAAATTGCCAGGCTGGCCAAAAGACTGGCTATAGAAAGTCACCTTTTGGAGACAGAACAAAAGAGAACAGAGTTGGGCTTGGCACCCATCTCTGGTGGCAGCATACAAGTGTTGAAAGAAAAGCCTTTCAGGATTAAACTCCTAAAAGGAGTTGTCCCTCCCTTCACTGAAGGGGATGATATAGTGAAATGGTTTTCTGCCTTTGAAAAAGCCTGTATTAGGTGGGAAATTGAAAAGAAACACTGAGGCACAAATGATGTGGGAGTTATTCTCAGGAAAGGGCAGGGATAGGCTCCTGACAATGAATGAGGCAGATTCTAAATCCTATGACCTCATGAAGGGTACCCGAATTGAGGCCTTTAGATATACAACTGAAGAGTACAGGATAAAGTTTAGGTAGGCTCGAAAATCCCAGGGCCAAACCTGGGTTGACTGTGTGGACTAGTCAGTAAAAATGCTGGGTGGTTGGTTAGCTGGGAACAAGGTACAAGATTATGATGGGCTATATAATGTATTTATGAAAGAGCATCTGTTGAGTAATTGTTCCAATGATAGACTACATCAACATCTGGTAGACCTGGGTCCACTTTCCCATCAAGAGTTGGGGTGGAAGGCGGACCATTGGGTCAAAACAAGGGTTACCAAAACTACCACTGGTGGAGGAGACTAAAGGAAAGAGGCCAAAAAGCCCCCCCCTCAAGGGAAAGATGGGAGCCAGGGTAAAAACAACAAAGAGTCTTCTCAAGGCCCCCAAAAATCTTCACAGGTCGGTGGGCGCAGAGACTACTCACAGACCAGGGAAGGGTACAAAGGGAAACACTTTGATCCCAACAAGGCTTGGTGCTCAGACTGAAAGACAAAAGGGCACCGAACTGGAGACTCTGGCTGTAAAAACAAAAAGAATGCCTCTAGTCAACGTGCACTAAATGCAGTTGCCGATATCCAGATGGGGTCAGAGGTGTGGCCTGACCATGTCAGTGTCCCCACAGAGGCAGCATTAGTCACTGAGGGTGGGATAAAATTATCCTGTGCTGCTTGGCCAAGTAAGATGTCCAAATACAGGCTGCACCCTGTGATTAATGGAGAGAAAATAGAAGCTTTGAGGGATACAGGGGCTAGCATCACTATGGTGTCTCTGCACCTGGCCCCCACAACTCAGTTCCTAGTTGGGAGGTCCTACCCTGTCACCAATGCTGACAATGAGACCAAGTTCCACCCCATGGCTATGGTAAACTTTGAATGGGGAGGAGTAGCAGGGCAGAAAGAAGTGGTTGTGTCTCATCCATCGCTGTGGATTGCCTACTTGGTAATGAGCTGGAGCATTCCCCTGGGCTGAGGTAGAGCTAAAAATCCATGCAGCAATGCTGGGAATCCAAGGGTGGGCTTGTATCAAGACTAGGGCACAGAACAAACTTCAGAGAAAAAAGGAGGGGTGGATCCTGACATAGTGGACCAGCCTCCCAAGAGGAAAGGCAAGAAGACTGGGGGACCAGCTCCACAACAGATCCCAAGAAAGGACCCCTTTCCTCAGGAGGAGATAGAGTCACCCACCTTAGAGGGAACTGAGCCTGAGGAGCTTGAGCCTTACCACCCAGAGTTCTTGGGCCCAGAGGGACCCTCTAGCGAAGATCTGTGCCAGGGACAAAGAGAATGTCCCGCTCCTGAAGGCCTGAGACAGCAGGGTGCTCAGGAGGAGCTAGGAAATGTCAGTGGTACCCACAGGGTCTACTTGGAGGAGGGGCTCCTGTGCACTGAGGTCAGAGACCTCAAGCCAGGTGCAACCAGGAGGGTTGTAGTGCCCCAGAAGTTGAGAGACTTCCTTCTCACTTTAGCCCATGACATTCCCCTAGCAGGGCACTGGGTCAGAATAAAACATGGAGTAGGTTGTTTAACCACTTCTACTGGCCAGGGATGTCCCAAAAAGCGAAGGACTTTTGCCAATCCTGTCCCTCCTGCCAAGCCAGTGGCAAAGCAGGTGGACACTTAAAGGTCCCTTTAATTCCACTGTCTGTGGTTGGGGTACCCTTTGAGATGGTAGGGGGTTGCATTGTTGGCCCCCTTGACCCTCCAACAGCATCAGGACATAGATGCATCCTAGTGGTAGTGGATCATGCCACTGAGGCTATTCCCCTTAGGACCACCACTGCACCTCCAGTGGCCAAAGCCCTCCTGGGTATTTTTACCAGGGTGGAGTTCCCTAAGGTGGTAGTATCAGACAGGGGGTCAAACTTCATGTCTGCATACTTAAAACATATGTGGCAGGAATGTGGAGTGACTTCTAAATTCACTACCCCAAACCATCTACAGAGCAATGGGCTGGTAGAAAGGTTCAACCAGACCCTAAAAGGCATGATTGGAGGGTTCCCTGAAAAATTCAGAAGGAGAAGTGATGTCCTACTTCCTAGCCTGCTGTTTGCCTACAGGGAAGTGCCACAAAAGGGAGTAGGGTTTTCATCCTTTGAACTTTTGTTTGGGCATCCTGTTAGGGGACCACTGAGTCTTGTTAGGGAAGGCTGGGAGAGACCTTTCAAAGAGCCCAAACAGGAGATTGTGGACTATGTGCTTGGCCTACGTTCCAGAATGGCTGAACACATGGAGAAAGCCAGCAAAAAGCTTCAGGCCAGCCAAGAGCTTCAAAAGCTTTGGTATGACCCAAAAGCTGCTATGGTGGAGTTCCAACCAAGGCAGAAAGTTTGGGTGTTGGAGCCTGTTGCTCCAAGGGCCGTCCAGGACAAATGGTCTGGGCCCTATCCCATTCTTGAAAGAAAAGGGGAGGTCACTTATCTAGTGGACCTGGGCAGTTGCAAAAACCCCAAAAGAATCATTCACATCACTCACCTAAAACCCTACTTTGACAGAGCTGATTTGACCATGCTCATGGTCACAGATGAGGGACAGGAGGATAAGAGTGAACCTTTCCCTGATCTCCTCTCCAGCAATCCCCAAGATGGTTCTGTGGATGGGAAGATCTTGTCAGACACCCTCTCAGGACAACAGCAGACTGATTGCAAGAAAGTGCTAAACCAGTATGCTGAACTTTTCTCTCTGACCCCTGGGAAGACAAACTAGTGTACCCATGGTGTGGACACTGGTGACAGCCTGCCTGTCAAGAACAACATTTACAGACAGTCTGACCATGTCGGAGAAAGCATAGAAGCTGAAGTCAAGAAAATGCTGGATGTGGGTGTCATTTAACCCTCAGAGAGCTACTGGGCCAGCCCAGTAGTATTAGTCCCCAAACCTCATTCCAAGGGTGACAAGAAAGAAATGAGATTTTGTGTGGACTACCGGAGCCTCAACTCAGTTACCAAAACTGATGCACGCCCAATTCCAAGAACTGATGAGCTCATAGACAGAGAAGGGGCAGCCAAATATCTGAGTACTTTTGATTTAACATCAGGGTACTGGCAGATTGGCCTGACCTCAGGAGCAAAAGAGAGGTCAACATTCTGTACTCCTAGTGGGCATTATCAGTTCACTGTTATGCCCTTTGGGCTCAAGAATACACCTGCCACCTTCCAGAGGTTGGTGAACCAAGTCCTTGTTAGGCTGGAAACTTTTACTGCAGCTGTCTTAGATGATATAGCTATCTACAGTTCCAATTGGCATGATCACCTGATCCACCTGGGAAAGGTCCTGGAGGCCCTGCAAAAGGCAGGCCTCACTATCAAGGCCAGTAAGTGCCAGATAGGGCAGGGAAAAGGTGTGTACCTGGGCCATCTGGTTGGTGGAGGCCAAGTACAACCTCTACAACCCAAGATTCAGACTATTCTGGCTTGGGAATCTCCAACAACCCAGACCCAAGTCAGGGCATTCCTTGGCTTGACTGGATATCACAGGAGGTTTGTAAAGGATTATGGCACCATAGTTTCCCCCCTCACAGAACTTACCTCCAAGAAGATGCCCAGAAAGATCAACTGGACAGTGAGTTGTCAAGAGGCCTTTGACACTCTTAAGAAACCATGTGCTCTGCTCCTGTACTTCAAGCTCCAACCTTCTCAAGGGAATTCATAGTCCAGACAGATGCTTCAGAGTTGGGGATAGGAGCAGTCCTCTCCCAAAGGAATGATGATGGACATGACCAGACAGTTGCTTTTATCAGCAAAAAGCTACTCCCTAGGGAACAATAATGGAGTACCATAGTGTCACGCGGTCCTTTCCTCGGGATCTGCACGTTGCTGAACAAAAGACCCACCTCCCGGCGTCACCAACTCAGAAAGCTATTATAGCACAGAGTTATGGTGAAGCCAGACGGGGAAGGGAATTAGGGAAGGGAACAGCAGGGAGAGAGATCTGAAAAGAAAAGGTTAGAACAATGTGCATTTTCTCATTCATAGAAAACATAAATCATTTCTAGACTCTTAATTAAATGTGTCTCCGAGATATCAGGTGCAGACCTCTTCTGAAATGGGTACGAAGCCCTTTGTAAAACACGACCTCAGATTCAAGCGATGGCAAGAACGTTGAACTATGATTTTACAGAGAATATCAATCCTGTAACATTTATGAAGTCACAACATAAACCTTTGATCATGACTTAGAAAATCTTAAAGACTTTAAATATGTTTTTTCATATCTTGGGTTATTTAAAGAACAATAAAAACTTTGATTGGTTTATCTCCAAAATACTTTCACATTAATAATATTAATGTAAAAAAAAGGGTTTTACTCATTAACCCCAAGATTCCAAGCACAAAGGCTGCAAAGCGGAGAAAGTCTGGTGACAAGAACCCTTCACCACAAACTTCTCCATCCTCAAAACCTCCACTCGCAACTACCACCAACTCATACACACCACCAAAAGAGCACACTACAAGGAACACATAGACAACAACTCCCAAAACAGCAAAGAACTCTTCACCGTCATAAAAGAGCTCTCCAAACCCAAAGCCAGCAACCTAGACCCCATGCACACACAAAATCTCTGCAACTACCTCTCAAACCACTTCCACCGCAAAATCCTAGACATACACAACATCTTCATACCACACACACCCACCACACACCCCCCCACCCGTCCAACACAGACCCCCTTCATACCCCCCCAGCCTACTTACCACCTGGGCCCCAACCACTGACGAAGAAACGGAAAAAACATTGAATTCCATCCACTCTGGATCACCCCCTGCCCCCATCGGATCTACAAGAAAGCCAGCCCAACAATCGCCCCCAAACTTCGAAACATAATCAACAGCTCATTCGGCACCGCCACCTTCCCAGACCCCTGGAAGCACGCGGAAGTCACCGCACCCCTAAAAAAAAACAAAGCTAACCCAGACGACCTCTTCAACTACCGCCCCATCTCTCTCCTCCCTTTCCCAGGCAAGGTCGCTGAGAAACTAGTGAATGCCTGTTAGAAATGGGGTTTTTGGTTGGCAGTTAGGTTGCCCTCTGTCCAAGCAAGAACCCTCACTCTAGTCAGGGTAAGTCAGACACAATCCAAAATCAGCCTGTGCTCACCCTCCGGTAGCTTGGCACGAGCAGTCAGGCTTAACTTAGAAGGCAATGTGTAAAGCATTTGTGCAATAAATCATACAACACCATAGCATAACACCACAAAAATACACCACACAGTATTTAGAAAAATATATAATATTTATCTGGGTATCTTCAAGTCAAAACGATCAAAGTTGCAATATGAATTTGTAAATATATCACTGAAAAGTGATATAAAGTGTCTTAAGTCTTTAGAAAGTAAACAGAGTCTCTTTCAAACACAAAGTACCTGGTTTCTGGTGGAAAATCTCCTCAGAGGGCCACAAAGGAAGAGGTGCGTGGAAAAAGGGTGTTTGCGTCGATTTCTCCCCAGCACACACGGACTTGCGTCGTTATTTTCCACGCGGGGAAGTCGGGCGTCGTTTTCCGGCGCGCGGACAGTCTCTTTCTGTGGGTCGCGGGGATTACCAGATGTCCCGGGTCTGTGCGTGGATTTTCCTGCTTGTTTTCCGGCTGCGCGTCGTTCTGCGGGGCTGCGCGTCGAAGTTTCGATCTCACGGCAGGCGTCGCGTCGATTTCTCCTGCGGAGTCGGGCGGCATTGTCCTTGCGAGGCCGTGCATCAAAGTTTTGATCTCACGGCAGGCGTTGCGTCGATTTCTCCTGCGGAGTCGGGCGGCGTTGTCCTTACGAGGGCGTGCGTCAAAGTTTTGATCTCACGGCAGGCGTCATGTCGATTTCTCCCGGGAAGTCGGGCGGCGTTGTCCTTGCGAGGCCGTGCGTCAAAGTTTCGGTCGTCCCGAAGGCGTCGCGTTGATCAGCGTCGGTGTGCGGCGTTTTTCTTGCCGTGGAACAAGCTGTGCGTCGAAAAGTTCGGCGCACGGAGCATCCAAGAGGAAGAGTGAAGTCTTTTTGGTCCTGAGACTTCAGGGAACAGGAGGCAAGCTCTATCCAAGCCCTTGGAGAGCACTTTTACAGCCAGGCAAGAGTTCAGCAAGGCAGCAGGCCAACAGCAAGGCAGCAGTCCTTTGTAGAAAAGCAGACCGGTGAGTCCTTTGAGCAGCCAGGCAGTTCTTCTTGGCAGGATGTAGTTTCTGGTTCAGGTTTCTTCTCCAGCAAGTGTCTGATGAGGTAGGGCAGAGGCCCTGTTTTATACTAAGTTGTGCCTTTGAAGTGGGGGTGACTTCAAAGAGTCTCTAAGAAATGCACCAAGTTCCCTTTCAGTTCAATCCTGTCTGCCAGAGTCCCAGTAGGGGGTGTGGCAGTCCTTTGTGTGAGGGCAGGCCCTCCACCCTCCCAGCCCAGGAAGACCTATTCAAAATGCAGATGTATGCAAGTGAGGCTGAGTACCCTGTGTTTGGGGTGTGTCTGAGTGAATGCACAAAGAGCTGTCAACTAAACCTAGCCAGACGTGGATTGAAGGGCACAACAAGATTTTAGTGCACAGAAATGCTCACTTTCTAAAAGTGGCATTTCTAGAATAGTAATATTAAATCCGACTTCACCAGTCAGCAGGATTTTGTATTACCATTCTGGCCATACTAAATATGACCTTCCTGCTCCTTTCAGATCAGCAGCTGCCACTTCAACAGTGTATGAGGGCAGCCCCAATGTTAGCCTATGAAAGGAGCAGGCCTCACAGTAGTGTAAAAACGAATTTAGGAGTTTCACACTACCAGGACATATAACTACACAGGTACATGTCCTGCCTTTTACCTACACAGCACCCTGCTCTAGGGGTTACCTAGGGCACACATTAGGGATGACTTATATGTAGTAAAAGGGGAGTTCTATGCTTGGCAAGTACTTTTAAATGCCAAGTCGAAGTGGCAGTGACACTGCAGACACAGGCCTTGCAATGGCAGGCCTGAGACAGGGTTAAGGGGCTACTGAGGTGGGTGGCACAACCAGTGCTGCAGGCCCACTAGTAGCATTTAATCTACCTGCCCTAGGCACATGTAGTGCACTCTACCAGGGACTTACAAGTAAATTAAATAGTCAATCATGGATAAACCAATCAGTAGTACAATTTACCCAGAGAGCATATGCACTTTAGCACTGGTTAGCAGTGGTAAAGTGCCCAGAGGTCAAAAGCCAACAACAACAGGTCAGAAAAAATAGGAGGAAGGAGGCAAAAAGTTTGGGGATGTCCCTGTCAAAAAGCCAGGTCCAACATGACCCCCTACCAGCCTAAAGCCAGGGGAGAACAATCACTATCCTGATGTACTTCCCTGTTTGAGGCGACAGAACAAGGACCCAGGCCCACAACAGCAGGGGCATGCTCCAGTTCTTCGCCTTCCTGACTCCAATTGGATCACTCTGTCCATACTCTCAGGGCCCACTAAGCCAACCCATGGGGAACCTTTCTCCTTACCTGCAGATCCCATCTGTGCAGCACCTAACCTTACTTTGCTCACAGATGTATCCCAGGAGCAGGATAGTACCACCATGACCAACACAGTGGTTATGCCCACTCTACTCCTGGGGTGTGACACTTGTCCCCTCCCAGGGATAACTCTGTCCACCCGGACAGCAAGCCACAGTGATTACTGACAGCTGCCAGGGATGAGAGCCAGGCCCCAGGCCTCTCAAAGCTCTCCAACCACTGTGGCTGTGGAGAGTGGGGGGCGGTAGCCCCAGGTGCTGGGCACCCTTTAACCACTCTCCCTTCCACCAGGTCAGGGATGACAGCCTGAACCTGGTCCTCCCCTCTGGGGCTTTGTACCCTCCCTCCTGGAGCGGTACCCCCAGAGTCCAACATGGTCAGGGTGCTTACAGAAGTCACCCTGTACCATTCCTCCACCAGTGCAGGGCTGTTAACCTGCAACTGGCCCTCCAACCTGGGGCCTGTACCTTCAGGTTGGACTAGGGCCCGGGGTGAGGCTTCCCTCCCCCTCCCCTCCCTTCTGGGGTCCAGCACCCTCCAACTAGGAGTGGCCTCCTCAGAAGACAACATGGTAGGGGCACTGATATCAGTAGCCCCTCCCTCCAGGTCCGGGGGGACACCCTGAACCTGGTCTTCCAGCCCAGGGTCTGTACCCTCAGACTGGATCACTGCCTGGCAAACCAGGACTTCCTGGGGGGCACACCTACCCCCCACCAGGTCAGAGTTTAACCTCTGCACCTGACCATTCAACTCAGAGTCACCACCCTGAAGTTGAACAATTGCCTGGCACGCCAAGACTTCCTGGAGGGCACACTGACCCTCCACCAGGTCAGAGTTTAACCTCTGCACCTGACCATTCAACTCAGAGTCACCACCCTGAAGTTGAACAATTGCCTGGCACGCCAGGACTTCCTGGAGGGCACACTGACCCTCCACCAGGTCAGAGTTTAACCTCCGAACTGGGCCATTCAACTCAGAGTCACCACCCTGAAGTTGAATAATTGCCTGGCGCACCAGGACTTTCTGGGAGGCACACCTACCTCCCACCAGGTCAGAGTTTAACCTCTGAGCCTGGTTCCCCAACCCAGCGTCACCACCCTGAGGTTGGGCAATTGCCTGGCACGCCAGGACTTTCTGGGGGGCACACCTACCCCCCACCAGGTCAGAGTTTAACCTCTGAACCTGGTCATCCAACCCAGAGTCAACACCCTGAGGTTGGACAATTGCCTGGCACAGCAGGGCTTCTTGGGAGGCACACCTACCTCCCACCAGGTCAGAGTTTAACCTCTGAACCTGGGTATCCAACCCAGAGTCACCACCCTGAGGTTGAACAATTGCCTGGCACGCCAGGACTTTCTGGGGGGCACACCTACCCCCCACCAGGTCAGAGTTTAACCTCTGAACCCGGTTATCCAACCCAGAGTCAGCACTCTGAGGTTGAACAATTGCCTGGCACGCCAGGACTTTCTGGGGGGCACACCTACCCCCCACCAGGTCAGAGTTTAACCTCTGAACCCGGTTATCCAACCCAGAGTCAGCACTCTGAGGTTGGACCACTGCCTGGTACACCAGGACTTTCTGGGGGGCACGCCTACCCCCAACAGGTCAGAGCTTATCCCCTGAACCTGGTTAGCCAACCCAGAGTCACCACCCTGAGGTTGAACCATTGCCTGGCAGGCCAGGACTTCCAGGGAGGCACACCTACCTCCCACCAGGTCAGAGTTTAACCTCTGAGCCTGGTTCCCCAACCCAGGGTCACCACCCTGAGGTTGGGCAATTGCCTGGCACGCCAGGACTTTCTGGGGGGCACACCTACCCCCCACCAGGTCAGAGTTTAACCTCTGAACCTGGTCATCCAACCCAGAGTCAACACCCTGAGGTTGGACAATTGCCTGGCACAGCAGGACTTCTTGGGAGGAACATCTACCTCCCACCAGGTCAGAGTTTAACCTCTGAACCTGGGTATCCAACCCAGAGTCACCACCCTGAGGTTGAATCTTTGCCTGGCATGCCAGGACTTCCTGGGGGGCACTCTCACCCCCCACAAGGGACACACCGTCCCCAAGGGCCACACAAGAGTCTGGTTGGCGCAGGTCTCCCGACCTCTGCCCATCCGGCAGAGTCTGGGTTTCCCCCAAACCAGAAACGGTTTCACCTGGGTCATTCCTGGGGGGCTCTGCTCTCAGAGCTGTCCCCTGACTCTCAAGGTCCTCCACTGGGGTCTGCAACCCCCTATCAACCCTATGTCTGGACTTCTGCACCCCCTCACTAGGAGGGGTACTGCCAGACACCAGAACTGTTGGGATGCTGGCTACAGTCACCCCCCCAAGTTCTTCTGACACTGCGGGGCTTCCCTCAAAAGGTGGCCCTACGGTACAGGCTAGGCTTCCCTCCTGGTGTTCCCTCATGGAACCCTCTAGGACCTGGGACCTACCTGGGACACTACAATCCTTTCCCACCACACTCGGTTGGGAACCACCTAGACCACTCCCTTCAGGAGCACCCCCAAATGCCTCTTCAGACTCTCTGGTACTCACCCAGAAGTCTGCCTCCATTGTAAGTTCCCTGGGGTCAGAGAACTCACACTCCACCTGGTGTTGGCGTAGCTCTGGAAAATAAGGACCAGACATATGCTCTCCAGCAATTACATCACTCTGCCCTTCACATGTATTAACCACAGTACCCTTAACCCAACCACCCAGTAACTCAACCTTGGAAAAGCACTCTACTTCACCCTCCTGAGACTGGTGAGACAGTATCTGTCTGTCCCTGACACTCAACCCAAACTCTTCTGGGATGTCTCTACACTCTATATCCAGGACGTCCACCAGGGGGGAACCCTTTTCTCTGTCACTCTCTGCTAGAGTCAGTAAAGTGTCCCTCCCCCCAGTAGGAATATGACTCCCTGTGCCAGTTCCCCAATCCTTCTCAGGGACCCTGTGCATAACGGGAACTACCTCATACCCTTGAACTGCCTGGGGTGTGTCAACTCCCTTCTTCAAGTTGGGCACCACATCTCTGGGCTTGTGCCCTTCTTCAGCAGTACTAGATGCAAGATTTTTGCTGACACCATCTGAACTGGACTCAGCCCTTCCGGCCTCCAGTTTCAGCTCTTTACAGCTCAGCTCTTGAGCTGCAATCTTTTCTTCTTCCAGGGCTAAGAGTCTTTTTGCCTCAACCTCTGCAAGATACTCCTCTAATTGTTGCTCCTGTCGCCTTTGACTTCGGAGCCATTCATCTATTTCTGGGTCACTGTCCAACTCTGAGTAGTCTTCCTCCTCATGTGCGTAGTCCTCCTCCTCATCTGAGGGGTACTTAGTCATTTGGTTTCTTGCTGCCTCTCTCTCTGCCCATCTTTCCTCCCCCCAGACTATGTAGTGATGGAGCATCTCCGCTTTAGTAGATCTCCTTGCTACAGGAAGGCCCCATTGTCTGCAAAGCTTCCTTAGGTCAGCCTTAGTGAGGTGGTCAGTACGAACAAAGAATGAGTAGGTACACAATCCCATTTTGATAAGATCTTATCAGCAAAAAACAAAATCCAAAGTCCAAAATATCAATAGTATATCCAGGAGGACATCAGAGAACCAAGAGGCAAGAAAGATGAAAAATCAAGTTGACCTTCAACTGTGGGTAGGTAGTGAAATACTTAGCTACTGTGTGTCACTGCACAAACACAAGTCCTATCCTCACCGCTGATCACCAATGTTAGAAATGGGGTTTTTGGTTGGCAGTTAGGTTGCCCTCTGTCCAAGCAAGAACCCTCACTCTAGTCAGGGTAAGTCACACACAATCCAAAATCAGCCTGTGCTCACCCTCCGGTAGCTTGGCACGAGCAGTCAGGCTTAACTTAGAAGGCAATGTGTAAAGCATTTGTGCAATAAATCATACAACACCATAGCATAACAGCACAAAAATACACCACACAGTATTTAGAAAAATATATAATATTTATCTGGGTATCTTCAGGTCAAAACGATCAAAGTTGCAATATGAATTTGTAAATATATCACTGAAAAGTGATATAAAGTGTCTTAAGTCTTTAGAAAGTAAACAGAGTCTCTTTCAAACACAAAGTACCTGGTTTCTGGTGGAAAATCTCCTCAGAGGGCCACAAAGGAAGAGGTGCGTGGAAAAAGGGTGTGTGCGTCGATTTCTCCCCAGCACACACGGACTTGCGTCGTTATTTTCCACGCGGGGAAGTCGGGCGTCGTTTTCCGGCGCGCGGACAGTCTCTTTCTGTGGGTCGCGGGGATTACCAGATGTCCCGGGTCTGTGCGTGGATTTTCCTGCTTGTTTTCCGGCTGCGCGTCGTTCTGTGGGGCTGCGCGTCGAAGTTTCGATCTCACGGCAGGCATCGCGTCGATTTCTCCTGCGGAGTCGGGCGGCGTTGTCCTTGCGAGGCCGTGCGTCAAAGTTTTGATCTCACGGCAGGCGTCGCGTCGATTTCTCCTGCGGAGTCGGGCGGCGTTGTCCTTGCGAGGCCGTGCGTCAAAGTTTTGATCTCACGGCAGGCGTCGCGTCGATTTCTCCTGCGGAGTCGGGCGGCGTTGTCCTTGCGAGGCCGTGCGTCAAAGTTTTGATCTCACGGCAGGTGTCGCATCGATTTCTCCCGGGAAGTCGGGCGGCGTTGTCCTTGCGAGGCCGTGCGTCAAAGTTTCGGTCGTCCCGAAGGCGTCGCGTTGATCAGCGTCGGTGTGCGGCGTTTTTCTTGCCGCGGAACAAGCTGTGCGTCGAAAAGTTCGGCGCACGGAGCGTCCAAGAGGAAGAGTGAAGTCTTTTTGGTCCTGAGACTTCAAGGAACAGGAGGCAAGCTCTATCCAAGCCCTTGGAGAGCACTTTTACAGCCAGGCAAGAGTTCAGCAAGGCAGCAGGCCAACAGCAAGGCAGCAGTCCTTTGTAGAAAAGCAGACCGGTGAGTCCTTTGAGCAGCCAGGCAGTTCTTCTTGGCAGGATGTAGTTTCTGGTTCAGGTTTCTTCTCCAGCAAGTGTCTGATGAGGTAGGGCAGAGGCCCTGTTTTATACTAAGTTGTGCCTTTGAAGTGGGGGTGACTTCAAAGAGTCTCTAAGAAATGCACCAAGTTCCCTTTCAGCTCAATCCTGTCTGCCAGAGTCCCAGTAGGGGGTGTGGCAGTCCTTTGTGTGAGGGCAGGCCCTCCACCCTCCCAGCCCAGGAAGACCTATTCAAAATGCAGATGTATGCAAGTGAGGCTGAGTACCCTGTGTTTGGGGTGTGTCTGAGTGAATGCACAAGGAGCTGTCAACTAAACCTAGCCAGACGTGGATTGAAGGGCACAACAAGATTTTAGTGCACAGAAATGCTCACTTTCTAAAAGTGGCATTTCTAGAATAGTAATATTAAATCCGACTTCACCAGTCAGCAGGATTTTGTATTACCATTCTGGCCATACTAAATATGACCTTCCTGCTCCTTTCAGATCAGCAGCTGCCACTTCAACAGTGTATGAGGGCAGCCCCAATGTTAGCCTATGAAAGGAGCAGGCCTCACAGTAGTGTAAAAACGAATTTAGGAGTTTCACACTACCAGGACATATAACTACACAGGTACATGTCCTGCCTTTTACCTACACAGCACCCTGCTCTAGGGGTTACCTAGGGCACACATTAGGGATGACTTATATGTAGTAAAAGGGGAGTTCTATGCTTGGCAAGTACTTTTAAATGCCAAGTCGAAGTGGCAGTGACACTGCACACACAGGCCTTGCAATGGCAGGCCTGAGACAGGGTTAAGGGGCTACTGAGGTGGGTGGCACAACCAGTGCTGCAGGCCCACTAGTAGCATTTAATCTACCTGCCCTAGGCACATGTAGTGCACTCTACCAGGGACTTACAAGTAAATTAAATAGTCAATCATGGATAAACCAATCAGTAGTACAATTTACCCAGAGAGCATATGCACTTTAGCACTGGTTAGCAGTGGTAAAGTGCCCAGAGGTCAAAAGCCAACAACAACAGGTCAGAAAAAATAGGAGGAAGGAGGCAAAAAGTTTGGGGATGTCCCTGTCAAAAAGCCAGGTCCAACAATGCCCATCTATCCCACTTCCTCGAGGAAAACCACACACTCGACCCCTCCCAATCTGTGTTCCGCAAGGACCATACCACGGAAACCGCCCTCAGCGCGTGCACTGATGACATCAGAACCAAAGTCGACAAGGGCGAGACCGTCGCACTCATTCTTCTGGACCTCTCCGCAGCCTTTGACACTGTCTGTCACCAAACACTCCATACACACCTCCACAAATCTGGGATTCGACACAAAGCCCTAGACTGGCTGACCTCCTTCCTCACCGATAGAACCCAAAAAGTCCGCCTCCCACCCTTCCAATCCACTGCCACCAAAATCATCTGCGCGTCCCCAAGGATCCTCCCTCAGCCCCACACTCTTCAACATTTACATGATCCCACTAGCCTACATCCGCCAACCAAACGGAATCACCATCCTCTCCTACGCAGATGACACCCAACTCATCTTCTCCCTCACCCGCAACCCTACTACCGCCAAAACCAACCTCCACGCTGCACTCCTTGACACCTCTGCCTGGATGAAAGCTAACTACCTCAAGCTCAACTCCAACAAAACCGAGATCATCATTTTTGGCCCCCACAAAACCATATGGGACACCTCCTTGTGGCCCACCACCCTAGGCCCTGCACCTACCCCCGCAAACCACACACGCAACCTTGGCATCATCCTGGACCCCTCCCTCTCAATGACCCTGCAAATCAATGCCATCACCTCCTCCTGTTTCAACACTCTGCGCATGCTGAAAAAACCCTTCAAATGGATTTCCACAGAGACCAGAAAGGCCTTCACTCACGCACTAATCAGCAGCAGGCTAGACTACGGTAACGCCCTCTACGTCGGCACCACACTCAAACTCAAGCGCAAACTCCAGAGAATCCAGAACACAGCCGCGCGCCTCATCATGGACCTCCCCTGCCATGAACACATCTCACCACACCTCAAATCACTTCACTGGATCCCCATAGACAAAAGGACCACCTTCAAAATCCTCATCCACACACACAAATCCCTCCACAACACCGGTCCAACGTACCTCAAGCGAAAGAGTAAACTTCCACACTCCCACCTGCCACTTCAGATCAGCCGACCTCGTACTCGCCACAGTCCTGTGCATCCAACACACCACCACAGGAGGCAGATCTTTCTCCTATCTCCCCCCCAAGGCCTGGAACTCCCTCCCCACCAACCTCCACAAGACCCAAGACCTCCTGCTCTTCAGAAAAAACCTCAAGACATGGCTATTCGAACAGTGATCTCCCCCCACCCAACAGCGCCTTGAGACTCTCACAGGTGAGTAGCGCGCTATATAAATTTTTTGATTGATTGATTAAAACCTAAAGTGCCTTACATTAGTGAATTGAAGTGCCTGAATTATCATGCCCAGAGCGCTTTAGCTCTGTGAACGAAAATACCTTGAATTACGTGTGAACAAAGCACGTTATCTCTGTGAACTGAAACGCTTTGAATCACTGAACCAAAATAGCGCTTTACATCTGTGAACGGAAACACCATGAATTACATGTGCACAAAGTGCTTTATCTCTGTGAACTGAAATGCTTTGAATCACTGAGCCAAAAGAGCGCTTTACATTTGTGAACGGAAACACCATGAACTACATGTGCACAAAGCGCATTATCTCTGTGAACTGAAATGCTTTGAATCACTGAGCCAAAAGAGTGCTTTACATCTGTGAACGGAAACACCATAAATTACATGTGCACACGGCGCATTACCTCTTGGAAGAAATATCTTCCTCCAAACTTGGATTCTGCAAGGCCTTACCGCTACGAGTACGACCTACTCGTTTTTAGACACACCATGGACTTTAGCTAGATGATACTCTGCCATTCTGAAACTCTGGACTTCCCCAGCTACAGTATGGCCAGTCTGCACCCTGGGTTGTTTGGTATCAAACTACTCAGAATATTAAATCCAAACTGATGACAGTATTAGATTTAACCTTAAATGTACCAAGGGGCCACCTTAGAGGTGCCCCCTGCAAAAGCTAACCCTAACTGGTAGAGTCGCTGGCTGGTTCCATCCAGTTGCCACTCCAGATAGCCAATATACAAACCTGGGGGAGAGCCCTGGCTCTCTCGTTTGTAAGACAATGCCCTTCCTGGGTGGAGGAGCTAACTCCCCCTCCCTCAGGAATGTTCAACACCCTGGCGGTGAGCTTCAGAGGTCTACAGCCCCTAAAACTCAAGCCTCCAGGCCTGCTGTTAGCAGCAGAGGGCTTCCCCCTTTGCAAACCCCCACTTTTGGCGGAAACAAAGGCAGGAAACCAGACAAAGGGTAGGAGGAGTGGCCTCACTGAGCCTGCCCCACCCCTAAGGGCTAGCATGCGAAGTGGACCCCTTGATTCAGATTTTTCCATCTTGGAATGGAGAGAAACAGCCAATGAGGTTTAGGGAAGTGACCTTTCCCACAGGAAGTGGTCACTATAGTGGGTGTAGCCACCCAACGGTAAGTGCCCCATTGGACACTACTAGGTTCCTCCTAAAATGCCCAGTAAATTCAGTATTTATTGGGCTCCCCTAGACCAAGATTTTAGACTTGAAAAAGATTCAGAAAGGACTCTAAGAAGACAAGAAAACCAGCACCAGAGAGACCGCCAGGACGAGAACTGAGGTCCTGCTGCACCAGAAGAGGCGTCAAGACCCCTGCTTGCTGCACCAGAGTCCCGACAATTGGGACAGGGGAGGAGCTCAAAACTGGACTGACCCCAAGAAACCCAGGGGACCTCCAGGCTTCAAGGATCACCCCAAATCTCCCAGGGAAAGCAAGTAAACTGCAAAAGACCAAGAAACCACTGAAGGATACTTCACTGAATTGCCAATATATCCATGACCGGAAGTCACAGCCAGACCCAACGACACACAAATGACAATACGTAAGTGCCCCCCAACTGTACCAAGTCTAGTGGCACTGCGACCCCCAGTGGCCGAGATAGAGTAATACCCTGAGTCCTGGTCAGCTGACATCGGACCAGAAGAAAACCAGCTCCCCCCGAGCTGACAAAGGATTAGGAGGAGCCCCAGTCAAGGGGCTTCAGGAACACTCTGGACCTCCAACCAGAGTGCCCCTGTTGTCCTGCAAGCGACCCCCTAAGAGAACTACCTTCACCTCCAGAGGACTCCGTTGCGCACAGCATTCAAGATCCCCAAAACGCCCTGCACCTGGCCGCCCTGGGACTTGCATCACAGGTTCTGCTGTGTGCCCCGGGTCCCAACCCCTTGTGACCTCAAAAGCCAAAGGGGACCCCCAGGCGCCGTTATGAATTTGCAAACCAACTCCTTTTCCAAGTGGCCCATCCAGGTGGCCCTGTGTCTGTGCCAAGAACTTTGCCAACACTGCTCCCGCCGTAACCGGGAGCTGCACAAACCTCTCCAGCTAGCACAAGGGGCCCACCGACCCCTGCGACCATCCTGCAAAAGAAGAGGCTGGTAAGTCGAACATACGATTTTTAATGCTTTTTTAAAAGTGACTGCCTATTGATTCCAATGGTGCGAAATTACGCACAGAAATATTAACTTTGCTAAAACTTTAAAAAGTTATCACAAGAAAAGTACTTAGCCTAATCTAAAGATTTTGGTCTTAAAAATTATCTAAAGGTCTGAGGTATTTGTATAAATTCTGGTCTTGAGTTATTCATTGAGTGCGTGTGGTGCATGATTGAGTTTGTGAGTACAGCAAATACTTAGCACATCTCCTGGATTAGCCTAACTACTCGACCAGCTACCTTAAAAATTAGAGCATTAGGTGGTTGTTCAGACCCTCTGCATAGTGTACTTGATTTATGTGCACTACAAAGAGGGCCAGCCTCCAACATTTGGTGTATCAGCAGTGGGATAAAGACTTTGGCCCTCATTATGAACATGGCGACAATCACCGCCGACCGCCGTGGAGACGGTGAACAGAAGACTGCCAGTGCTGGAAGACTGGAGACCGCCGAATTATGATGCCAAAAAGATAAACCTCCAAAAAACCTGCAACCTCCACCCATTGCCAGGGCCTACGATGGCGGAAAGGCAGTACACCCCACCCTGCCACTGTCATGCAGACAAATCCTCTGCCCACCAAATAATGATGCACAAATCAACGTGGCGGATAGTGGATGCCAAACGACCATTGGCGGTACGGACCGCAGCAGCCAGCAATGGGACCCAACAACAACAAATGCACACATTGGCAACTTTGAAACACACACACCTGACACATATCCACAACACTATAAAACACACACATACACACCCCACAATCCTTTGCATCGCCAATAGCACAACTGAGACTGACAACACCACACGCATACATAGAACACAACATAACAAAGGGCACACGCACAAATACACCGCCAAAACACACACAAACCCCAAACACCCTCATAAGCCACACAAATAACCAAACTACAGCACCCTCACCAATACACCCACAACACACACCATGACACCCTCTATGCAGCCCCGCTTCACAGATTGGGAGCTAATGGATGAAATACTAAGGGTCGAGCCACAACTATTCGGGGCACAGGTGCAGCAGACACCGTCACCAGGAAGATGGAGCTATGGCAGATAATTATCAACAAGGTTAACGCAGTAGGAAACCATCCACGCACAAGGGAGGACATCTGGAAGAGATGGAACGACCTGCGCAAGGTGAGGTTTATGGCATCCAGGCACAACATCGCCGTACAAAAGACTGGTCGAGGACCCCCCCTGCATTCCCGACTACACTGACTGGGAGGAGAAGGTACTGGCTATCCTGCACCAGGAAGGCCTCACTGAACTCACTGGAGGACTAGACTCGGGTAAGTCAACTACAATACCTTAACTGTCACCACACCTATAATGCATGCAACACCCCACCACTCTCACTACCACCTGGACCCCATCCCCACCCAGTCCACAACACCCACATCCAATTACTCTGCATGCCCACAATCCCACAAACGGGCCCCCATCCTGCCCCCTGTGCACAGTCACCTACCCCTGCATGAATTTCCAGTGGCACTACTGCACCCACAATACGCCTCCACCCCCCACATAAAATGCAAAGATATGAACACGAAAGGACCCTGCATGCCACGAGAGGGGAATAAAAGCACAAAAAAGGGCAGAGCTGTGCATCAATTTCTGAAATAGTACATGACACATACATGTCCATTCCCCCCCACAGGCACCACCACCCAGGCCACCGGGACGGAGAGGCCAAGGAGTGCCAACGCCTCACACGAAGACAGAGCCCCCACTCAGAAGACTGGAGAGGGATGTATGGAAAGTGAGGAATATCCTGGCCTGTCACACAGTCCTGGACTGTCACCCTCCAGCAGCCCCACCAGGATACCACTGACAGCCCTACCACCTAGCCACCAACATCAGCTCTGGCCAAATGACCCCACACCAGTGTCTCCCGGCCACAGACTGGCAGACCACATTCACAAAGGCCACAGTCTCCACCCACCAACAGGCAGGATGATGAAGGGCCCAGTGCAATTGGGACTGCCAGACCTGTGCAGGGGACACAGGCAGAGGGAGCAGGTGCCACTGGGAGGGCATCAGTGGACAAGGGGGGTAGCCAAAGGATAGATGCAACAGCCCAGGAGGTGATTTCTGAGGTCCTGGGAGCATACCACCATACCCAGGACAGGATGGGCCAGATCCTGGCCACCTTGGAGCACAATTAGAGGCTGCAGATAGCACACCACCAAGAGGCCATGAAGCAATGGAAACAGCTCAATGCCACCATTGCAGGGGTGCTGCAGCACCACTACCCTAGCCAGCCTGGGACTTCCATCCACCTGCAAAGCCCCTACCACTAGCCAGGACACTGCCCTGCCATCTAAATCTGCAGCAGCTGCTGGACTGGTGGCACTGCCAGAGAACACACAGGAGACCAGCACTCTTAGCCCTGCAGCCCTGATCCAGTCACTCAAACGTGCCCTCAGACCCAGACATGCCACTGGAACACCAGCCAAGACCAAGGACACCGCTAGGAAGTGACTATGCCCTGAACTGTCTCCCTTGTGTGCCACTGTGCACCCTTGTTGACTTACCACTACCATCACACCATCTACCAATAGACACATGGAACAAAACCCAGTGCCACCAACAGCTGAGCATCTGCACCTGAGTATGGATATGCACCATGAGCCCACTCCCTCTCAATGTCCAATGAAATACGTAATTTGTATCACTTAATAAAAACACCTATGCACTCAAATCGTATGTCCCTCACCATTATGAGATATCAATTGTGAGTGTGTCTGCATTAGCCAGTCAGTTTCTTATTCATACCTTTATTGCAGGAGGGGATCCAACGCACTGTAGTGTCTGAAGTAAGTCACACTGTACACAATATTGGGTTCCCTGGCACATGCCACTTCAGTCTTCAGTTAACAGTGTCAATGACTATAGACACCACATTACCAATTACATGAGTCAGACTGAAACTATGCAGTGAAGACAACAGCATCATCGAACAGTACCTTAGGGTCACTGGAAGTATAGGCTGATCAGCTGGGTCCTGGAGTTAAGATATTCCCCCTCTTCTTCCTCACCATCACTCTCATCTCCTCTCTGAGGTTGCAGGGCTGGTTGGACAGCATCCTCCTCTTCCAGAAGGGGGACAGCTTTCCTCACAGCCAAGTTGTGCAGCATGCAGTAGGCCATCACTATCTTATACACCTTGTCAGGGACATAGCACAGGGATCCCCCAGAGAGATAGAGGCAATGAAATCTAGCCTTTAGGAGACCTATAGTCTGCTCAATCACCCTCCTAGTACGTCCATGGGCCTCATTATTATTCCTCTCTGCATCTGTCCTGGGATCCCTCATAGGTGTCAGGAGCCATTGCAAGTTGGGGTAGCCAGAATCACCTGTACAGGTGGGTGAAACAGGACCATAATGACCTGACTTCACATGCATATTGGCTGGCTGTCAGCTACATACAGATCCATTGTCATACACACTCACATATGAGCCATCCTCTGTCCCCTTGTAGTTTTCCCATCAAGTGTGGTACACTGCTGTTTCTCAGGGAAAAGGAATCATGGACTGAGCCTGGGAACCTGGCATTAACATGTGATATGTACTGGTCAGCCGTACACACTAATTGTATATTCATGGTGTAGAAGTTCTTCTGATTCCTGTACACCTGTTCATACACTCTTGGGGGTATGAGAGCTATGTGGGTTCCATCAATGGCGCCAATCACATGTGGGATGTTGGCAAAGGCATAAAATCCAGATTTGAAGGCAGGGAGTTCAGCCATTTGGGGGAACTGGACATATGTCTGCAGGTGTTGGGCGAATCTATCCAGAAATTTTGACAGGATAAGGCTAAACATTGGCTGTGAGACCCCTGCACCCATGCCCACTGTCACCTGAAATGAGCCTGTAGCCAAAAAATGGAGTACAGATAGCACTTGCACTTCAGTAGGGATGGCATGCTGATTCCAATTAGCCGGTTTCAGTACAGGATCAAGTAAAGCACAGAGGTCATGGATTGTAGCACGATTGAGTCTGTAGGTGACAATGATGTGACATTCCTCCATAGTTTCCAAATGAACCAGAGGTCTGTACACAGATTGGGCCCTTCCTGGCCACGTGGGCATGTACACTTGGTGGAGGAAAGAAAACATATTGAGGGCACACATACACCTGCAACACATAATGTCACTGCATCAATTTATGTGTGACATGTAGGTAACACACACAGACGCTAATTATTAAGTACACCATCAGGCATATGTGTGCAGAGTCAACTCTGTTGTAATGGCATCCCAGTGTGGACACAATTCCAAAGATGGGTGCATTTGAGGATCATAAACTCATGTCAGCAAGCGACTAAGGTCGTAGATTAGGAGGCCCTCCTCTGAGGCCCCTGGCCAGGCTTTGATGACGTGGTGGTAGCAAGATAGCAGCCTCCTGCCATCCAGGTATGAGGGAGTGGAAGTGACTGCATTCCGCTGGCAGTAGTCGTCTTGGCGGAAGGCGGGGTTCACCGCCGTGCACCCAATCATTGGATTACATGGTTGTCAATGGGGAACCTGGGCCTATCATGATCGCCGCCGGCCGCGGAATGTACGCCATGTCATCAGACCTTTGACACTTGACTCCTGATTCCCGTGCAGGGCAGTCCTCCATTGCGTGTGCTGCTGGTCCTGACTCTGGTCCCTGAGATGGCACGGGTCACAGGGGAACGGGCCCCGGCCTTCAACACGGAGGAGCTGGAGAAGCTGGTGGACGGGGCCCTACCCTTGTATGCCAAGTTGTATGGGTGGCCAGTGGAGCAGGTGAGTTGGCATCTGTCATCTTTGGATGTGTATGATTGTGGCGGATGCCTGTATGAATGTGGGTTCGATTTATGACTGCCCAGCCATAGACTGTCTGGCATGTACTGTATGTGAGTTGATAACATGGCTTTCAAGAATGGCCGTCCATAGGGAACAACATGTCATCTGTATTCGGAGCACACTACTAATGTCTGTTTCTTTGCTCTGTGTGTCCCATGCAGGTCAGCGCCCATCAGAATGGGGGACTGTGGCAAGCCATCGCCAAGGAAGTGCAGACCCTGGGGGTCTACAACCGGCAGAGCACCCACTGCAGGAAGTGGTGGGAGGACCTGAGGTGCTGAGCTAGGAAGACCAGAGTGGCCCAGCTGGGGAAGGCCTCCCAATGAGGAAGGGGTGCCCGTCAGACCCTGACCCCCCTAATGGCCCGCATTCTGGCAGTGGCCTATCTGGATTTGGATGGGCACTTGAAGACAGCATAGCAGCCACAAGGGGATGAGTACCAACACTGTGGTAATACTTCTTTGATGTATGAATGTTGCTCCTGTGGTATGTATGCTTTCTAGTGCACTTGGACAGGGGTGTTTCTGCAGTCCTGCTCCCTCAAAGACCTGGGAATGGTGTGAGGGTATGTTTGGGTGGTCCCAATAGGCCCATGGGGGGGTCCCCTTTCTGTAATCTGGGACGCTTTGTGGCCTCATTGACTAGTAGGCGCATTGGCTGGACATGGTCTCCTTTGGGTGTGCTCCACACAGTTTATCAGGTCCATGTTTCCTGTGGGTAATGTGGTGTATTCTGGGGTAATGACCACTAGTCAGGGTCACAGTCATGACTAATGTTGTAGGTGCTGCATGTAGGTGTGTGACCTGGATGGGAGTGTGTGTGAGCCGGGGATGTTCATATATTCAGGTATTTACAACGTTCTCCCATGTTTTGTCTCTCCACCACTGTGCTCTTGTGTCCTTTGTGTAAATCAGCATCATCTGGTGAGGGAGCAGTGGCACCGTCGAGTGGGGATTCAGCAGCCCACGGTTCCAAGGAGGCAGAGTCGGCAGACGCCAAGGGGACCAATGGGTTGGAGGGCGAGGGGAGTACCACGGGGGAGGCAACTACCACTGCCGGTAGTGACTCTGATACCTCCTCCGATGGCAGCTCCCTGGTGGGGGCAGACCCTACTGGACCCTACTGGGCACACCCATTCTATGTCATCTTCCGCCACCCCATGCCATCACCACCCTCCCAGTTGCTCCCCACCCAGTAGCCTATGCCCGCTCACCCAGGAGGGTGCGCATCTCTTTCGCCCCAAGCACATCATCCCCTGCCCCATTGAGCCCTGCTGCCCTCACAGAGGAGGCTATTGACCTCCTGAGAACCATCTCTGTAGAGCAGACAACCATTGGAATGCCATCCAGGGGCTAGCATCCCAGATGCAGCAATTCATACCTGGAAGGCATTCACAGTGCCATGTCTGGCCTACAAAGATCTTTTCAGGCTCTGGCCTCCTCTTTGACGGTAGCCAGTGGCCCTGGTCTTTCTGTCCCCCCTCCCACCACCTCTACCCCTTCCAGCACCCCACTCCATTCACCCATCCCAAGCACACATACAGACAGCCATGCACACAGATCAACACACAAGAAGCACACAGAGAAACACAGGCACCACACTTCCCACCACAGGCAGGCACACACCCAACATACCAAAGCACATACAATAACAACAACATCCACCTCCCCCACTGTGTCAACCTCCCCCACCTCCCTGTCTGTCACCTCACCATGCACACCCACATGCACTGCACCCTCAGTCACTGCTTCTGCCCCTATTCTTGCAGTCACCACATCTGATATCCAGACATGCACCCCAGACACCAAACCTGCACTCTCCACAACTACATTGACAGACGCTTGCAGCACACTCACCAGACCTGCACACACTCAGACAGCATCCATGTACACTGGCAGCCTGTCTTGTCCCACTGTGTCCCCCCCTCCTCCCAAAACACTGAAACATTCACAGACATCCACAACACACACATCCACCAAATATCAGCATACTTTACAGGCACCTGCATCCACGTCCGGCACATCTACACCTGGTACAAGCACTCCCTCAACCTCCACTCCCAGACCTCCCTCAAAATCCCCCCCAACTGCCCCTAAGAAGCTTTTCCTCTCCCGTATTGACCTGTTCAAACCCACTGGCCTGTTCAAATCCACTGGCCAACGCCATCACGTCCCTAAACGTGCCCATCTCCTTGCCCAGTCCACTCCTTCCTTGTCCAAGTCCACCCCAGTCTGCCCTTCCCATTCCCATGCCCCTTCCCCTGGGAAAAAGAAGCCCTGTGTTGCCCCAGGTCCCTCGAGCATCCCCCAGGTCCAAGCCCACTTCCCCACCTTCCAAGGGCAAGGACAAACCCCCTCCACCTCCTAAAGCTAAGCCCAAGCCCCCCGCCCATACGTAAGTCCCCACCCCGCCACCCCCTGCCCCTCTTCCCTGAGGTGACTGGCTGCTGCATTGATGCCCCTTTACAGTGGAGCACCCTTTGCACATGTGGGAGTCAAGTTCGGCCTATATTGGGCCTTCAGGATTTGCACATGGACTGGCTAATGGCCTTATTCTGATAGCATTGTTTTTTGGTGCTAATAAAATTGGAGTGCCCTGTAGTGCTGTTGGCACAATATAGTGAAGTTGTTCATCGTTTCACTGTGGGGGTGTGGTGTGCACATGTGTGTACTTTGGTGCAGGTCTTTTTTGGCTTGTGTCTGGTAGGTACATTTTGTTATGGTGTGTATGGCTTGGAATGGTGGGAGGGGTTGGTAGTGCATTGCATTGCATGTGTAACTGTGCCCTTTCTTCCCATGTGTACTAGGTTGCGGTACTTACCGTTGTCATGTTCATCGGTGGTCACGGTTGTGGAGGTATATGGCAAGGAGCAGCACTGGCATTATTTCCAACTCTCTCTCCATGTCTGCGCCAGCGTGTTGTGTGTGCCTCCGGTGAGTGTTTCGTTTTATTTTGTTAGATTCCGCCACAAAGCGTGGTGGTGGTTCCCACCCCGGAAATGATGGCGGTCTTGTGCTTCATTATTTGGTGGGCGGGTGGGTCCTTTCCGTCGGCCTGTGGGCAGCCTCCTCCATCCTCATCGGGACTACAAAGATGGCGGTGTGTGGATGGACCGCTACTTGTTTCTCATGTGCTTCATTATTTAGCAGTCCGGACAGCCAGCATGTTGGCGGTAATTACCGCCATTGGCAGCGGGGCGATGTTTACTGCCATGTTCATAATGACCACCTTTGTGTTTGCTGATACCACTTTTACAGTTGTGTCAACACATGAATAACTCTCCAAATTGTCTTTTAGATAATTGTTTTAGATTTTTCTAATTGAGTAACATTTTTTACAATTTTTTAAAAGTAATTGTTAGATCCCTGGCTAGGTCCCTACAATTGTAGAAAAAGTTTAAAAGTCTTTGCTTTAGTTGGTTATCCAAAAAGGGGAGTTCTAAATTCCAAAAAGGTCCCAACTTTAGTAAGATAAAAAATTTCTGATTCAGAGTCCAGAAACCAGGAGCTCAACCTAGAACCTTATGAGGAGTATAGCTATGACCAATTAAGGAAACTCTGCAGACGTTACAACATTTAAACTGGAAAAAGCCCCAAAACAGGGAAACCTAGGTTTCTGGTGGCCCCATATGAAAAAGATCATCCCCCAGCTGATGATGATGACTCTGAAGTGGATGAAGATTGTGTGGTAAATGGAGATGAGGGTAGCTCCTCTTTTCACACAAGCTCTATAGCACCCACAGACACAGACCTGGAAATTGCCAGGCTGGCCAAAAGACTGGCTATCGAAAGTCACCTTTTGGAGACAGAACAAAAGAGAACAGAGTTGGGCTTGGCACCCATCTCTGGTGGCAGCATACAAGTGTTGAAAGAAAAGCCTTTCAAGATTAAACTCCTAAAAGGAGTTGTCCCTCCCTTCACTGAAGGGGATGATATAGTGAAATGGTTTTCTGCCTTTGAAAAAGCCTGTATTAGGTGGGAAATTGAAAAGAAACACTGAGGCACACTGATGTGGGAGTTATTCTCAGGAAAGGGCAGGGATAGGCTCCTGACACTGAATGAGGCAGATTCTAAATCCTATGACCTCATGAAGGGTACCCAAATTGAGGCCTTTAGATATACAACTGAAGAGTACAGGATAAAGTTTAGGTAGGCTCGAAAATCCCAGGGCCAAACCTGGGTTGACTGTGTGGACTAGTCAGTAAAAATGCTGGGTGGTTGGTTAGCTGGGAACAAGGTACAAGATTAGGATGGGCTGTATAATGTATTTATGAAAGAGCATCTGTTGAGTAATTGTTCCAATGATAGACTACATCAACATCTGGTAGACCTGGGTCCACTTTCCCAATAAGAGTTGGGGTGGAAGGCGGACCATTGGGTCAAAACAAGGGTTACCAAAACTACCACTGGTGGAGGAGACTAAAGGAAAGAGGCCAAAAAGCCCCCCCCCCTCAAGGGAAAGATGGGAGCAAGGGTAAAAACAACAAAGAGTCTTCTCAAGGCCCCCAAAAATCTTCACAGGTAGATGGGCGCAGAGACTACTCACAGACCAGGGAAGGGTACAAAGGGAAACACTTTGATCCCAACAAGGCTTGGTGCTCAGACTGAAAGACAAAAGGGCACCAAACTGGAGACTCTGGCTGTAAAAACAAAAAGAATGCCTCTAGTCAACCTGCACTAAATGCAGTTGCCGATATCCAGATGGGGTCAGAGGTGTGGCCTGACCATGTCAGTGTCCCCACAGAGGCAACATTAGTCACTGAGGGTGGGATAGAATTATCCTGTGCTGCTTGGCCAAGTAAGATGTCCAAATACAGGCTGCACCCTGTGATTAATGGAGAGAAAATAGAAGCTTTGAGGGATACAGGGGCTAGCATCACTATGGTGTCTCGGCACCTGGCCCCCACAACTCAGTTCCTAGTTGGGAGGTCCTACCCTGTCACCAATGCTGGCAATGAGACCAAGTTCCACCCCATGGCTATGGTAAACTTTGAATGGGGAGGAGTAGCAGGGCAGAAAGAAGTGGTTGTGCCTCATCCATCCCTGTGGATTGCCTACTTGGTAATGAGCTGGAGCATTCCCCTGGGCTGAGGTAGAGCTAAAAATCCATGCAGCAATGCTGGGAATCCATGGGTGGGCTTGTATCAAGACTAGGGCACAGAACAAACTTCAGAGAAAAAAAGGAGGGGTGGATCCTGACATAGTGGACCAGCCTCCCAAGAGGAAAGGCAAGAAGACTGGGGGACCAGCTCCACAACAGATCCCAAGAAAGGACCCCTTTCCTCAGGAGGAGATAGAGTCACCCACCTTAGAGGGAACTGAGCCTGAGGAGCTTGAGCCTTACCACCCAGAGTTCTTGGGCCCAGAGGGACCCTCTAGCGAAGATCTGTGCCAGGGACAAAGAGGATGTCCCGCTCCTGAAGGCCTGAGACAGCAGGGTGCTCAGGAGGAGCTAGGAAATGTCAGTGGTACCCACAGGGTCTACTTGGAGGAGGGGCTCCTGTGCACTGAGGTGAGAGACCTCAAGCCAGGTGCAACCAGGAGGGTTGTAGTGCCCCAGAAGTTCAGAGACTTCCTTCTCACTTTAGCCCATGACATTCCCCTAGCAGGGCACTGGGTCAGAATAAAACATGGAGTAGGTTGTTTAACCACTTCTACTGGCCAGGGATGTCCCAAAAAGCGAAGGACTTTTGCCAGTCCTGTCCCTCCTGCCAAGCCAGTGGCAAAGCAGGTGGACACTTAAAGGTCTCTTTAATTCCACTGTCTGTGGTTGGGGTACCCTTTGAGATGGTAGGGGGTTGCATTGTTGGCCCTCTTGACCCTCCAACAGCATCAGGACATAGATGCATCCTAGTGGTAGTGGATCATGCCACTGAGGCTATTCCCCTTAGGACCATCACTGCACCTCCAGTGGCCAAAGCCCT
Organism: Pleurodeles waltl; assembly: GCF_031143425.1. Taxonomy (NCBI): domain Eukaryota; kingdom Metazoa; phylum Chordata; class Amphibia; order Caudata; family Salamandridae; genus Pleurodeles; species Pleurodeles waltl. Next base: position 292,659,853 of record NC_090445.1, on the reverse strand, counting down.
CCTGGGTATTTTTACCAGGGTGGAGTTCCCTAAGGTGGTAGTATCAGACAGGGGGTCAAACTTCATGTCTGCATACTTAAAACATATGTGGCAGGAATGTGGAGTGACTTCTAATTTCACTACCCCAAACCATCTACAGAGCAATGGGCTGGTAAAAAGGTTCAACCAGACCCTAAAAGGCATGATTGGAGGGTTCCCTGAAAAATTCAGAAGGAGAAGTGATGTCCTACTTCCTAGCCTGCTGTTTGCCTACAGGGAAGTGCCACAAAAGGGAGTAGGGTTTTCATCCTTTGAACTTTTGTTTAGGCATCCTGTTAGGGGACCACTGAGTCTTGTTAGGGAAGGCTGGGAGAGACCTTTGAAAGAGCCCAAACAGGAGATTGTGGACTATGTGCTTGGCCTACGTTCCAGAATGGCTGAACACATGGAGAAAGCCAGCAAAAAGCTTCAGGCCAGCCAAGAGCTTCAAAAGCGTTGGTATGACCAAAAAGCTGCTATGGTGGAGTTCCAACCAAGGCAGAAAGTTTGGGTGTTGGAGCCTGTTGCTCCAAGGGCCGTCCAGGACAAATGGTCTGGGCCCTATCCCATTCTTGAAAGAAAAGGGGAGGTCACTTATCTAGTGGACCTGGGCAGTTGCAAAAACCCCAAAAGAATCATTCACATCACTCACCTAAAACCCTACTTTGACAGAGCTGATTTGACCATGCTCATGGTCACAGATGAGGGACAGGAGGATGAGAGTGAACCTTTCCCTGATCTCCTCTCCAGCAATCCCCAAGATGGTTCTGTGGATGGGAAGATCTTGTCAGACACCCTCTCAGGACAACAGCAGACTGATTGCAAGAAAGTGCTAAACCAGTATGCTTAACTTTTCTCTCTGACCCCTGGGAAGACAAACTAGTGTACCCATGGTGTGGACACTGGTGACAGCCTGCCTGTCAAGAACAACATTTACAGACAGTCTGACCATGTCGGAGAAAGCATAGAAGCTGAAGTCAAGAAAATGCTGGATTTGGGTGTCATTTAACCCTCAGAGAGCCACTGGGCCAGCCCAGTAGTATTAGTCCCCAAACCTCATTCCAAGGGTGACAAGAAAGAAATGAGGTTTTGTGTGGACTACCGGAGCCTCAACTCAGTTACCAAAACTGATGCACGCCCAATTCCAAGAACTGATGAGCTCATAGACAGAGAAGGGGCAGCCAAATATCTGAGTACTTTTGATTTAACATCAGGGTACTGGCAGATTGGCCTGACCTCAGGAGCAAAAGAGAGGTCAACATTCTGTACTCCTAGTGGGCATTATCAGTTCACTGTTATGCCCTTCGGGCTCAAGAATACACCTGCCACCTTCCAGAGGTTGGTGAACCAAGTCCTTGTTAGGCTGGAAACTTTTACTGCAGCTGTCTTAGATGATATAGCTATCTACAGTTCCAATTGGCATGATCACCTGATCCACCTGGGAAAGGTCCTGGAGGCCCTGCAAAAGGCAGGCCTCACTATCAAGGCCGGTAAGTGCCAGATAGGGCAGGGAAAAGGTGTGTACCAGGGCCATCTGGGTGGTGGAGGCCAAGTACAACCTCTACAACCCAAGATTCAGACTATTCTGGCTTGGGAAGCTCCAACAACCCAGACCCAATTCAGGGCATTCCTTGGCTTGACTGGATATTACAGGAGGTTTGTAAAGGATTATGGCACCATAGTTTCCCCCCTCACAGAACTTACCTCCAAGAAGATGCCCAGAAAGATCAACTGGACAGTGAGTTGTCAAGAGGCCTTTGACACTCTTAAGAAACCATGTGCTCTGCTCCTGTACTTCAATCTCCAACCTTCTCAAGGGAATTCATAGTCCAGACAGATGCTTCAGAGTTGGGGATAGGAGCAGTCCTCTCCCAAAGGAATGATGATGGACATGACCAGACAGTTGCTTTTATCAGCAAAAAGCTACTCCCTAGGGAACAATAATGGAGTACCATAGTGTCACGGGGTCCTTTCCTCGGGATCTGCACGTTGCTGAACAAAAGACCCACAGGTCTCATAGGATAGCACTGAAAAGTGCATCTTGTCCACCAATGTTCTGAACCTGCAGCTGGGTGAGCTTTACCACAGGGCAGACAACACTGATGGCCATTCTTGGAACAAGCGGGAGTGACCAGAGGTGCGCTTAAAGCGCCACAGAGTTGCGCAGTGGAATTTTGGGCGGGACCTGGACCGCGCCTGGCCTTATTCCTGACACATAGAGAGGGAAGCCTTTACTGTGGTTTGGGCCCTGAAAAATTTGAGGCCATACTTGTTTGGCTCTCACTTCACTGTTCAGACTGACCACAGGTCTCTCAGGTGGCTACAACAAATGAAAGGGGGAAATCCCAAACTGCTTAGGTGGTCCATCTCCCTACAGGGAATGGAGTTTAAAGTGGAACACAGACCTGGGACTGCCCATGCCAATGCAGATGGCCTCTCCAGGTTCTTCCACTTAGAAGATGAAGACTCACTAGGGAAAGGGTAGTCTCATCCACTTTCGTTTGGGGGGGTAGTGTGAGAGGAGGCCTCTTTTTGAATGGTTAGCTCCCACATTTTGCCTGATGTTGATGTGTTCTAGAATTTGGTAGTGCCCAGGGCCCCTTGGCCAGATCTCTTTCCCTAAAACTGTAGTGATACTTGGCACAATTGGATATACTCTTAAATACCTCTGTGAGTCCCTAGTAAATGGGTACCCCGGTACCCAGGGCAAGAGATATTAAGAGTAGGCCCCTGGGGGCAGCAGCACTGATTGTGCCACCCCCAAGAGCCCTGCACCCAGCATTGCCGATGCAGGCTGAGTGTACTGGGGCAACCCTAAAAGGATAAGTTCGACATGGCACGCTCTCTGTGTGCCCTGTCCACCATACACTGCATATACTATGGGTAAGTCACCCCTCTAGCAGGCCTTTCAGCCCAAAAGCTGGGTGCACCATACTGTACGTGAGGGCATAGCTGCATGAGCAATATGCCCCCACTGTGTCCTTGCTAAACTTAGGACATAGTGAGTGAACTGAGCAGCCATTTTAATGTATGTACTGGGCACTGGTCAAACACGTGTTCCCCAGCTACACTATGGCCAGTCTGCACCCTGGGTTGTTTGGTATCAAACTACTCAGAATATTAAATCCAAACTGATGACAGTATTGGATTTAACCTTAAATGTACCAAGGGGCCACCTTAGAGGTGCCCCCTGCAAAAGCTAACCCTAACTGGCAGAGTCGCTGGCTGGTTCCATCCAGTTGCCACTCCAGACAGCCAATATACAAACCTGGGGGAGAGCCCTGGCTCTCTGGTTTGTAAGACAATGCCCTTCCTGGATGGAGGAGCTAACTCCCCCTCCCTCTGGAATGTTCAGCATCCTGCGGTGAGTTTCAAAGGGCTACAGCCCCTAAAACTCGAGCCTCCAGGCCTGCTGCTAGCAGCAGAGGGCTTCCCCCTTTGCAAACCTCCACTTTTGGCAGGAACAAAGGCGGGAAACCAGACAAAGGGTAGGAGGAGTGGCCTCACTGAGCCTGCACCTCCCCTAAGGGCTAGCATGCGAAGTGGACCCTCTGATTCAGATTTCTTCATCTCGGAATGGAGAGAAACAGCCAATGAAGTTTAGGGAAGTGACCTTTCCCACAGGAAGTGTCACTATAGTGGGTGTAGCCACCCAAGGGTAAGTGCCCCACTGGACACTACCAGGTTCCCCCTAAAATGCCCACTAAATTCAGTATTGAGTGGGCTCCCCTAGACTAAGATTTTAGATTTGAAAAAGATTAAAAAAGGACTCCAAGAAGACAAGAAAAGCAGCACCAGAGAGACCGCCAGGATGAGAACTGAGGACCTCCTGCACCAGAAGAGGCGCCAAGACCCCTGCTTGCTGCACCAGAGTGCCGACAATTGAGACAGCGGAGGAGCTCAACACTGGACTGACCCCAAGAAACCCAGGAGACCGCCAGGCTTCAAGGATCGCCCAAAATCTCCCTCCTGAGTGGAGGCACCACACAAGGAAAGCAAGGAAACTGCAAAGGACCAAGAAACCAGTGACCGAGATAGAGCAATACCCTGGGTCCTGGTCAGCTTATGTCGGACTAGAAGAAAACCAGCTCCCCCCAAGCTGACAAAGGATCAGGATGAAGCCCCAGTTGAGGGACTCCAAGAACACCCGGTACCTTCGACCAGAGTGCCCCCGTTTTCCTGCAAGCAACCCCCAAAGAGACTTACCTCCAGCTCCAGAGGACTCCGTTGTGCACAACATCCAAGAACTCCAAAAAACCCTGCATCACGGGTTCTGCTATGTGCCCCAGGTCCCCAACCCCTTGTGACCTCAACTGCCAAGGAGGACCCGCAGGCACCACTTCCAATTTGCAAACCAACTCCTTTTGCAGGTGGCCCATCCAGGTGGCCCTGTGCCAAGACCTTTGCCAACACTGCTCCTGCCAAACCCTGGAGCTGCCCAAAGCTCTCCAGCTGGCACAAGGTGCCCACCGACCCCTGCAACCATCCTGCAAAAGAAGAGACTGGTAACTCAACCGTATGATTTTTTATGCATTTTTAAAAGTGACTGCCTATTGATTCCAATGGTGCGTAATTACGCACAGAAAGACTAACTGCTAAAAATTCAAAAAGTCAGAACAAGAAAAGTACTTAACCTATTCTAAAGATTTTGGTCTTAAAAATTATATATAAGCCCGCCTCATCCTCGACGTACCCCGCAACAGCCACATCTCCGCACACCTGAGACACCTGCATTGGCTCCCAGTCAGCAAAAGGATCACCTTCCGTCTTCTCACCCACGCACACAAAGCCCTCCACAACAAGGGACCGGAATACCTCAACAGACGCCTCAGCTTCTACGTCCCCACCCGCCCCCTCCGCTCCGCTGGCCTCGCACTTGCTGCCGTCCCTCGCACCCGCCGCTCCACGGCGGGTGGGAGATCTTTCTCCTTCCTGGCGGCCAAGACCTGGAACTCCCTCCCCACCAGCCTCAGGACCACCCAGGACCACTCCGCTTTCCGGAGACTCCTAAAGACTTGGCTGTTCGAGCAGCGATAACCCCCCCTTTCCCCCCTAGCGCCTTGAGACCCGCACGGGTGAGTAGCGCGCTTTATAAATGTTAATGATTTGATTTGATTTGAAGTATTTTGATAAATTCTGGTCTTGAGTTGGTCATAGAGTGTGTGTGGTGCATGATTGGATTTGTGAGTACAGCAAATACTTAGTACATCTCCTGGATTAGCCTAATTGCTGACCAGCTACCTTAAAATGTAGAGCATTAGGTGGTCTGATTTTCACCCCTGAAAACTAGCATGTGGGGTTGTTCGGACCCTCTGTCTAGTGCACTTGATTTATGTGCATTACATAGAGGGCCAGCCTCCAATACATACATCTATGACCCTTTAGGTTTCCCATGTGCTGTCAGCGAAAACTTGTAAAAGACAGAAAAAAAGCTTAAAAGCAGGTTTAGAGCCCTCCCAATAGTTACCAGTGCTTACCATTAGTTGACTTCCACGTCAGTCTAGTTTCCTTCGTTCTTACTGATCACGCCTCCTGCTCCCTGCCTGCTGCTCACCCCTCCTGTATTCTTTCCTGACCTTCTGTCCCTGCCGATTGGAGTGACTGAGGGGGTTAGAGATGTGCCTGTTAGCATGGGCACATCCCAAGCTGCTGCTCAGAGCAGTTCATGAAGACTTAAAAGCACTTGTTTTTAGCAAGACGAAAAATGTAAACTAGTTCAAGTTCTCATTTTGTATGTGGCCTTCCGGCTGTGATCAGTTAGCAGACGATGTGTGAATTATTAATCCTGCTGGTAACTGAGGAAATGTGCCACATAGAGTGGATGGAACGTTCCTTATCAGTGCTATGCACCCAGTCAAGCACAGTCGTCTGTGAATAAAGGCACGCCGACCTTACAGTCGAATAGTTCACGCTTCCAGAATGTTCTTTGCAATCCTTCATTACGTATAGATATATTCGCTGTGTGTTTTTCATTCTGTGATTTAAGATTCAAAACACAGATGTCTTGCTGTATGTTGTTTTGTCTTAGTCCTGCGTGGACAGCTTTCACGTCAAACGATATGATGACATGCTTAACTGCTGCATGTAAAACACCACAGATTAGTTAGTAGATCTCAAACTAGAAATGTGGATTAACTGCACGTGCTGTTTTTAATTCTGTCATAATCTCAACTGGACGTTAGACGTTCTTTGCTTCTGAGGTGTGATAAAATAAGGATTCCGGACAGTCCATTGAGAAATGTAGTTGTTCCTATGGTGCATTGTCACTTTAGAATTAAATCATTATAATATTGCATAGTAAACCTCGCCTTCTGGAGAGCAAAGTGAAGTCCACCTTAAATAAAAGTCATTATTACCCAGTGCAAACCTTAAGTATTCCAAGCACTTCCAACAGACACTGTGCAATGCCTACATCACATTAAAAACCAACAAGGACAGTGAACATCTTGGCTAAATCAGCTACAGTGCAGTAAATTTAAATGTAATCTTCGCGTTAAATATGCCAGTGGGAACAAAGCCAGCTTAAACCCCTCGAATAACTGCTTTTCTTGGGTAATGCTCATAGGCTGATAAAATGAACTACATGGCCCAGGTTACAGCCCACTTTCAAGATGACCTGCAACTGAATAAAAAATGTCCAAATAACAGTACTGCTATTATTGTGTGAACAACACAGTGGTAAACAAATAACATTTTTCTGACTGTTGTGGAACCCCAAGAAAATGCCTTGCGTACTCTCGGAGTACATAATGTGATTCGTGGGCCGAGGGTTTAGAGTTTGCTTTGAGTGCACATAGAGCATTGTTTGTGAAGAATTTATAACTCTGCCACACTTCTTTGAGAGGTACGGTGCTAGGTTCTCCTCCATCCCCAATTAATCTGTGATGGAGGTTGAGCGCGTTTTGGGGAACACTGTAGTTTTTGTACACGAATCTCAATCCCTGCACTGGGTGCAGCATCCATGTAAAATGTGTAACTTGGTGAGTTAGCCATGTATATGTGGAAACTTCCAATGGCCGCAGGCTAAAGACCTTAGGAAGGTCTGCTCTCTTGGCTGTGTTGAGTGTGTGCATGGTGGTCTCATTCCACCAGGAGCATCACAGCTGTACTGCAGGCATCAGACTTTCCTGACATTTTTTCACCCTCTGAAGACATCCTGCACGTTCTGCTCCTCCTTTTAAACCAAAATCTCACCGGGCGCCATCTGGCTATCTGAGCAGTGCTCTTGGCCCAAGCTTAAAATTGCTGGATGCCTGGTCTGTTGTTTCCAGCTTCTGCTTTGAAAAGTTTTATGACACATTTAAAATTGGGGATGCTTGCCCATACAGTGCATAATTGCTTCTTGTATTTGAATCTCACAGGCAGCTCCACTGGAAGTATGCGACTGTGCTGCTGCAACAATTTTTGCCTAATTATAAATGTTCTGCATTTGCCATATTTTGCACCATTTGCCGCATAATCTGCAGATTTAAAAAAGAAAATGTTTCTAGCTCAAACCCTTTAAAAGTTATTAAAAATTCAGCAACACGTGTTGCAGCGGTGTAGAAGACCCTTTACAAGGCTGTACTGGTCACCTTTCTTCTACTTATTGTTATATTTTGGTGTTAAACTGTTACTAATGAAGTGAAAATAATGCCCATACGGTGCTACCAAGTTAAAAAACTTTGAAATAATGAAGGGATACCATTATAAGTGCCGCATTATGCTACGTAGTGTGGCTTTCCGTGATGCATAATTTGCTCAAACCTGCTGCATAATTTGACTCTCTCCTGCTGCATAATTCCAGGACCCCTGTTCACAGAAAACCTGTGTGATCCAAAAGGGTCTCCAAACCCCTTCATCATGACTCCTGTTGATGTCAGCTTACCACATAGTCTAGAACTTAATTACCATGAGTTCCTGGTTGACCTACCAGTGCATTTTTCATTTTTAGGGGTCACCTGCTGCAGTGCATGCACTGTTGATGCAAGTTTTGTTGTTTATTGTTAAGGGGCTTGGATGCCAATCATTATTTTCAATTTTTGACAGCTTTGTTGTCACTCATATTTGCTGCCTCCCAATTGGCCAGCGCTTGCAGAAGTCACTTCTGTTCAATAGTTTGTAGCAGCAACCAAGTACTTATTGATTTAATATTATAAGTATTGTTTCACGGTCCATCCCTGCTGGCTGTGCTTCAGATACTATTTAATTAATTCTCTCACTGATTCCTTCCCTCCCACTCCCCACCCACTGTGTTGATTTTTCCTCTCCTGATGTCTGTTCTGCTTCATCCCTTCCACCCGCACCCTACCCGTCTGTTTTGCCATTTCCCCCTCATCTGGAATTTTAAAAAAAAGATGCATCTATAACCCTTTAGGTTTCCCATATGCTGTCAACGAAAGCTATTGTCAAAGAAAGAAAAAAGGCTTAAAAACAGATTTAGAGCCCTCACAATACTTACCATTGGTTGACTTTATGTCACTCTGGCTTCCTTAGTTCTTACTGATCACGCCTCCTACATCAATGGGAAACTATCCACACTCCAAACAGATGTAGACTCAGTAGGGGCCCATACTATGGACTTGGAAACGCACTTGCAGAACTTACAGCAGAAAGTTGTCCCGGTGGAGACGGAGATTACAAATATTAAAGAGCAATTGCATCTCGCCACATTAAAATGCGAAGACTTGGAAACCGAACACGTAGAGACAACATAAGGGTGAGAGGTCTGGAGGAGGGAGCCGAGGGGACTGATCTGGAGGCCTTTGTGGTTGGGCTGTTTTCCACCCTTCTGGGAGAGGATCAACCGGAGGTGCAAGTGGAACGAGTGCACTGCGTGGGCAGCAGAGCTGCGGGCGAATGGAGAAGACCTAGAGACATCCTGGCTAAATTAAGCTTGTTCAAAGTGAAGGAACAAATTCTTTTAAAAGCAAGACACCAAGATCCTATCTCCTTCCAGGGTGCATGATGCTCCCTCGACCAAGATATAGCTCCAGCAACCCTGGCCCGACGACAACAGTTCCGTCCGGTGACAGATGCTCTGAGAGAGAAGAACATAAGATATTGTTGGACCTTCCCCTTTGGTGTAGCATTTGAACTCCAAAATAGAGCGTGACATTTCTCGACTGTGGATGATGCGGCAGCCGTGTTAGGCCTAGAGTCTGGAGGAGAGAGGGGTGATACCAATGTCGCGGTTGGAGAGGGGCAAGGAGAAGATATCCCCTCCACATCAACGGACCAATGGAAACAACAGAGAAGGGGTAGGAAGACCCCCAGAAGATAACACCACATGGAGGTCCGGCCCCAGGGAGGGCCCCAGAAGCCCACTGGAGAGAGCTGGGGAGCGACCCCAATTGGGGATTCCGATAGAGATGAAAGGACGGGGGCGCCTCCCTCTGGGGAGATGGTGTGGATGTGAGAAGCACGATAAAGGTCTTAGCGATACCTGCCACTCGGACATACTCCGCTCCTGTTGTTCGCTGGAGGTTTGGGGGGACCCGCCACTGAAATGTACTCTGGTCTGACAAGGCCTGAGGTGGGGGAGAGGAGGCGGATCTGGACCCTGTCCATGTAATGAAGATTGTAGGGAAAGTTGTTGTTTTATACTATCAAGTCTGTTTATATTTCTCGTTTGAAATGTTCCTTAGGTTTGTTCCTTGTTTACCATCCCTTTCAATATTCAAAGAGTCAGGTGGAGAGTCCAACGCAGGCCAGGTGTTCCGAAGTGGGGAGGATGGGAACAAAGTGAGGGGTTTTGGAGATATTATCAGGGGTCTAGTTGAGAGTGTTGCTGTTTCGGGGAGATGATGCTGGAATTACTCTCATGGAATGTGAAAGGACTTAATTCCCCCAATAAGCGATCGCAATTGAGAAAGTACCTAGATGATCACCATTACGACATAGTAGCCCTACAAGAAACACATTTTAAGAGGGGGGAGGGACATCGCCTCCGTCACAAACACTACACTCAGATTACTTTAGCTTCAGCACCATCAAAACATTGCGGGTGGCTTTGATGTTTAGCAGATCAGTCCACTTCAGAGAAACAGGTTCCAAGAAAGATAAAGGGGGAAGATACTTGATGGTGAAAGGCAGCCTAGATGGGAAAATGTGTACGATATCTAGTATTTATGCCCCTAACAGCAGTCAAACCCAATTTCTGTTACATTTCTTGAGAGAACTGGAGGGCTATGCAGAGGGCGAAATTATCTTGATGGGAGACTTAAACCTAGTGTGGGACTCAGCTCTGGACACAACACATCCACAGAGATCACAGACAAGTGCTTTTGCCAAATCAGTGAAGTCCACCGTTCGCCGATTAGGGATTTTTTACTCCTGGCGGACCCTGAAACCTTTGGAGAGGGATTATACCTTCTTCTCACATACCCACCACTCATATTTGAGGATTGACTACGTATTTCTGAGTAAACCGTTAAGACAGATTCTTAAGTCTGTAGCCATTAATCCAATTGTCATATCGGATAATGCCCCGGTGGTGGTTAGTCTGTAGTATGAATTGGTCCCTAGCACGCACCTCTTCCAAGCGCTGGTACTTCCCCAATGAACTTGCCCGTGACACAACATCCCGTAATGATATTCTCTTATCAATCAGGGAATACATCCAACATAAAAGGGTGGGAGATACTAACCCCCATACATTCTGGGATGCCTTTAAAGCGGTCATAAGAGGCAAATGCATCTCACTTGCATCCGCAATGCACCGATTGAAGGCTAAAGACCAACTTCTTCTGGAAAGTAAACTTAAGCTAGTTGAACAAGATTGTAAACTATCCCCGACCTGGCAAGCTCAAAGGAAGGTGGTGTCCCTCAAAGGTAAACTACAAGCTACCTATACAAACAGGGCAGAATTGCCACTGTTGGGACTTCAGAAAGCCCACTATGACAAGGGCAATAAGTTAGGAACCCCCCTGGCAAGACAGCTTCGAGCCCAACAGGCCCGAGACTACATAGAGCAGGTCACAGACGAGCTCGGAGAGCACCTCAAGGAAGAGGGGAAAGCAATGGCATTTAGACGGTTTTATGAGCGTCTCTATCACTCAGACCATCCTTCCGCCCACGCTCAAGAAACATACATGCGGAATACCCACCTGCCACAGGTCTCTCAGGAGACGAATGAAATGCTAGCGGCACCATTTACAGTGGAGGAAGTACAGGCGGCCATAGACACCCTTCCCCTGCATAAGGCTCCGGGCCCTGACATTTCTATGAAACCTTTGGTGCGGAACTTGCAGGGAAGCTCGCTGCACTGTTCAATTTTATACGAGGCGAGGGAGCAGTATCACCATCTATGGGGGAGGCTCGGATCACTCTAATACCCAAGTTGGGAAATTATCCTCAATTGTGCGCCTCATACCGACCCATTGCCCTGTTGAATCTTGACGCCAAATTATACTCTAAAATCGTGGCGCAGAGGATGGAGGATGTGATGCCAGAGCTGATACATCCAGACCAATCAGGCTTTATCAAGGGGTTGCAAACACATGATAATTTGTGGTGTGTCATCCATCTGATGGAAAAGGTTCATAAGAAAAAGGACCCGGCACTTTTATAAGCGCTCGATGCCGAGAAGGCATTTGATAGGGTCGAGTGGACTTTTTAGTGGCAACCATGAAACGTTTTGGATTCGGGGAACAATTTAGAACCATGGTAATGAGCAATTACTCATGCCCTAGATCCGGCATCTCGGTAAATGGGGTGACTTCGGAATTCTTTGATCTGTCACGGGGCACGAGGCAGGGATGCCCTCTTTCCCCGCTGCTTTGTGCACTGAGTGTTGAACCCTTGGCAGTGCGGGTGAGGGCTTGCCCTGTATTCCCAGGCATTAAGTTTGGCGCCGATCACCATAAAATCTCCCTCTTCGCTGACGATATCTTATTATTCGTCACTGAACCCCGCTCATCTCTCATGGCAATTCAGGAGGAATTGACACTCTTTGAACAGGTGGCAGGCTTTAAGGTAAACGCGGGAAAATCATATCTTCTCAACCTGTCGATGCCCGCAGGGGCAATGACCCAGGTAGCTAGCCTATTTGACCCCATTTGAGTTGGCTAAGAAAGAAATCACTTCTTTGGGCATTCAAATTGTTCCCCAATTGACTGATCTCTTCAGAGCTAATTATCCCCCCTTGATCAAATCACTACGAGATGACTTTAGGAGGTGGTCTCCCCTGTGGTTGTCTTGGCTGGGGCACATCAATAGTATCAATATGACAGTGCTCCCCAGAATTCTCTATGTCTTTCAAAGCCTCCCTATTGAGATACCACCAGATTTCTTTGCTGAGACTTGGACAATGTTCACAAGGTTCATTTGGCAAGGAACAAGACCTAGAGTATCAAATAAAGTACTGGTGCGCCCCAAGGAAGAGATGGGGTTGTCGGTCCACGACCTCCTTCAGTACTATAGAGCTGCACAGCTGCAGGTATTAGCTTAGTGGTCCCTCCGAGAATCAGACAAGGTGTGGCTACATATAGATAGGGCGGTAACGGGCAAGACCTTGTGTGATGTCCCATGGAAGCCAAAGGGGGCACGGCCACAAAACGCATACATTACCACACCCATCGCCACTACCCTTAATGTGTGGGACAAGGTAACTAGAACCTATGAGCTTCCATCATTCCCCGCGCCACATACCCCTATCCATTTTAACAAGACATTCCCACCAGGGGAAACTCCGGGGCCCTTTGATAGATGGAGGGAAGTTGGCTGCTTGTGCATTGCAGATTTATATCATGGGGACCCACTCCGTACGTTCAATAACTGTTGCAGAGATTTTAAGCTTCCTCAGTCCGAACACTACCATTACACTCAGTTGGTGCATTGGGTCTCGCAGCCGCATATGAGGGAGGCAGCCACAAGAGATCTTCTTCCAATGGAGAGATTTGTGCAAAGGGGTGGAGTGGTGAGGGGCAGTATTTCTACGCTATATTCTATACTAATCGCTGCACAGAAAGCGCTGACCCCACGACACATCCCCTTTTGGGAACAGGTTCTGGGCGTCACAGTGGGGGAGGACCATTGGCAACATCTATACCAGGACATATCCAAGCACTACCGTCCAATGGCAGCTAGGGAAGTCCACTAAAAGCTGCTCTACAACTGGTACCTCTATCCCGAGAAGCTTAAGAAACTATACACACAGGTGTCCGATAGTTGTTGGCGGGGCTGTGGCATGCTGGGGGACTTTAGACACATATGGTGGGACTGCCCAACTATTCGCCCCTACTGGAACGAAATCCTCTCACATCTTAAAGAGCTGTTGGGTTACCCCGTACCGACCACGCCAGAACATGTTCTCTTGGGTCTTCAGGCCCAGGAACTGCAGCACCAATCATACGGGGACCGCTCAATTCTTTGGTTAGCTCTGGGAGGGGCGAAGACAACTTTAGCGTCTTTCTGGAAAAGAGCAGACCCGCTCGCTATAACCCTTTGGTTCACTAGGCTGTGGAGGAGCCTCGCCATGAGCGTCTAGTTGACAAAGGGGAGGGCTCACGCAGAAGCTTTGATTGTATTTGGGACCCCCTGGTTAGGTTCCTCTCCAGGGGTCTTCCCCTTACTGCATGTGGCCCCCGGCTCAGAGCTCTACACCTCTTCCATTTATAGGAACCAGATACTGAGACACGTTGAAGGGACTTAATAGGGCCCCCGTTGGTTAAGAGAGTGGAGCCTGCAACCACTGACTCTTATCAGTTACTTCAGACACATCCAGGGATGGATTATGTGTTGTATGTTTAAAGTTGTTTTATTTGTATCATTTACTGCAATGGATGGCTACACTTACCACTTGCAAGATGACAAGCGCGCCTTAGATCTGCGTGCTCTCTTTGAACAATGTAAGACCTACCCCGGATGAGGAGACACTAGAAGGGGATGGGACTGCAGTGGGTAGCCTACGATATCATTTGACTGGACATGTTAATTTTGTTGTACAAAAATGTCAATAAAAATAAATGTACAAAAAAAAGAAAGAGGCTACTTTCTTACAGGAGGGCAGACGGGAGTGGCATCAAAATGGAGTATGGAGGACAGGAGGGAGGGGATATAGGCATGGAACTCAGACAGGCAGGGTGAAGTTGCCAGGGACAGGCGGCAGTCATCTGACCATGCTAAGTAGGTGGGAGGGGCAGTGGCAGGTCAACAGAATGCTCAGAGGAGCTAGGAGGGGCAGTGACAGGTCTATGGAACATGGTGGGCAAAACAGAGGGAGCAGGGGCATTTACACAGATATCGGAGGCCAGGAGAAAGGAGGGTAGGGGCAGCAAGCTAAGCACAGAGAATAAGCAGTAGAGCAATGATGGGGCACAGAATTGGGCAATAGAGGGTAGGAGGAGTAGGCAGGAACACCGAGCTAAATGGAGGCCATTGGCACACCATCAGACTGTCCATGCAGGGCAGGAGGGAGGGGGCTGGTACATGGACACAGACAAGAGAAGGTAGGGAGAAGGTGGATGGGGCAGCAAGTTAACTGTCCAGGGTAGACGGGAGTGCAGTGCCACACTGGACTGTAATGAGGGAGCAGGGACAGGGGTAATGGATGGCAAGGAGGAGGGGGGGCAGCAGCTGAAATGGGGATGGGGCAACAAAATGCTAGGTCAGGCCCAGTGTCCAACCCAACCCCCACTGTGCATTGGGATGGGCATTTTACTTAACATTAAAAAAAAAAATAGAAATTCACAAAAGAAAACAAAGGTTATGAGGACGTTAGAGTTAGGAAATTGAAATTAAAAAACCTTAGAATTCACTAAAACACAGGTTACAGGGAGGTTATTGTTATATTCAGATTTTAGGCACACAAAACCATAGAAATTCAGCTGTTATAGCTAGAGTTATCTCAAGACACTAGAACTCATGCTCTAAGGTAACTATAACTCGCGCCCCACCATGCCCAGTTTTCTCATCACTAATTTTAATGGAAAGGTTCTAGTTATATTATGAATTATGTCACAGGACATGTCATTACTGATGTATTATGTGGGGTATATAGCAGTGCATGGCGAGGGTGTGAGATATAGTCACCTTAGAGCACGAGGTATAGCATCTTAAAATAAGTATAACTATAACTGTTGAATACCAGGAGAGAAAAAATGAAAGCAGACTCCTGATTACACAGTGTATTGCCTATTATAATCTAGTATGTCCTTGCAATAAGAAGCACATAGGTAGCAAAACGCATCCTATAAAAAACATGGGTACTCGAACACATGAGTGTCATAACAATTAAAGGGCCTACATATCCTGTCGAGAGACATTTTGAGGCACTACACTAAAGCAGTCAAAAATGAAATAAGGTTATTTTTCCTGGACAGAGTACCAATGTGAAAACAGGGGGACAATAGAACTTAATAATCTTCAAACTCAGATCCATTCTGGCCTGAAAAGGGATGAAGAACTGTAGTTGCACATAATACACTATTATGATTAGTAGTCTAAGCACATATTAATTAGTGTATGCCCATTCAGAGCTTTGTGGGTATCATTTACTGGCAGGACCACTAGCATAAGGGCAATATTGTTCTCAACTGTATTATCGTATGAATTATTGAAACATTGATCATAAGGTCAACTGTTGGGAACAATGACCTACGCATATCAAGCACCCAAATTATTCAGTATTTTATTATTAATTGTTTGAAATTTAGATTTTTTGAATATTAATTTGGAATATATCTGATGAATCAGTATGTCAATTAAGTCAAGGACTTGAGTCTATTGATTGTGAATATTGCAAGTAAAGTTAATATGTATCGACTATAAAGGCATAAACACATGCCTAAAAATGGCAGCCCTATGTTGAACTTTGAAACAGTGATCATTCTTACATTGAAATCCTTTGTTTATGTTTATGATTTACCAATGATCACTAGTTGTTTTAAAAGACAGATGTCTGTGTGCATCAGAATCATGAAGTGGCATCACTTCTGCATGGGGAGCCAGTGGAGCTTCCTGAAGTGGGGGAGATGTGGGTCTGCTTGGGGAGGTCAAGAATGAGTCTTGCTGCAGGGTTCTATATGGTCTGTACTTTCTTCAGGAGGCGGGAGGGCCTTCCTACGTAGAGTGTGTAGAGCCGGATGGTGGCTATGGCTTAGGTGATGGTGTGGCTGGTGTTAATTGGGAGCCAGTTGAAGATCCTGCAGAGAGTGAGGAAGCAGGCAGAGGAGACTGCACTGATCTGGTTTTTCATGGTGAGCTAGTTGCTGAATATGTGGCCGCAGTCAGGCAGTGCGGGTGAGAGACCGACATCTGAGGACCACCAGGAGTTATTCCACAGTGGAATGTTGTTCCCGAAGATCAGTACTTCTGTTTTATCTGTGTTGAGTTTCAGGCAGTTGTCTTTCTTCTAGTTGGAGCTATTTGTCATACATCTGTGGAAGTTGGCTCTCGTGGTGAAGGGCTCTCCTGATAGTGAGAGGATGCACTAGGTGTTGTCATCTTAGGAAATTAAGTTGAGTCCATAGGATCTGACGATTTCGATCAGGGTGGTCATCGAGGTGTTGAACAGAGTGGGGCTGAGGGATGAGTTTTGAGGGATGCCACAGATTATGCTTTTGTATTCGGAGATGTAGGGGGGAAGGTGAATTCTCTGGGTTCTCTGGGTTCTTCCACTGAGGAAGGAGGTGATCCATTTGGGGGTGGCTCCTTGTATTCCAGTGTGGTTGAACCTCTTGATAAGGGTGTGGTGCTGAGAGGTTGTGGAGGATCAGGGCTGCCTTTTCCCCTCAATGAAGGAGGGCTCTGATGTCATCTGTAGCAGTGATGAGGGCGGTTTTGGTGATGTGGGTAGCACAGAAACAGGACTAGGAGTTGTCGAGAAGGTTGTTGTGTTCCAGGTGTTCCATGAGTTAGCAGTTGATTACTTTTGTGAGAATTATGGTAGAGAAGGAGAGCAGAAAGATGAGATGAAAGTTCTTAAGTTCGCTTGGGTTGGTGGACAGTTTCTTGAGGAGGGGTTTGACTTCCTTATGTTTCCACATCTTGAGGAAGGTGGTCACGGTGATGGATGCATTGAGGATGGTGGTGAGTTCTTTGCTGATCGACTTGCTCCCAAGGTTAAAGATGTGGTGGGGGGCTGGTGTCTGTCGGTGCTCCTGAGTGGATGGGGTTCATGATATCGGTAGTGCTTCGAGTAGTAAGTAGGTTACAGGTGGTAAGCAAGTGGCTGGGGTTGGCCTCTGGGAGTGGTGAGTTTGAGGATGTCAGTGTCAGTGGGTTGGGGCTCAAAGATTTTGTCATTTAAGAAGTCCACCAGGGTGTTGCAGAGTTCCTGTGAGGGGGTGATGATGTTTTGGCAACTGATAGGATGGAGAACTGTTTGACAATATATATTTAACCATCACGTAAACTTACCTTACTTGTGACTGTGCTGCTTGAAAAAAAAAATGAAATTTTAGAAAACAAAAATATTATTTACTCACCAAGCCCCGCAACCTCAACACCCAGCAGGACCTACTCCCGGTTAAGGACATCTGCCAAGTAGTGCGTTAACTAATGCTGGTTGTGCTGGATTCCTGTGCTGCAGTACACACACCACCACACTTGCCCCCACAGCTGCCGAAACTCCCATAAGGCATAACCATTACCGGGCCTGCTACCAGCATGCAGGTAAGGTGGTGCTGCACCCAAAAGATTAGTGTAGCTACATATGCCTAGCTGAAGATGGGGCGGACCCGCACCCCAGCCCATCTGAATCACCCCTGGTGGGGGTTCGGGATACGTTGCCTACTTCTGCCAGTTTGTGACCTAGTTGGGAGGGAGATGGACTGAGTCTGGGATTGGAAATGGGAAGGAAAGAAACAGGAGGGCAGACAGAGAGGACAGGCCAGGAAAAGAAAACAAAGTGAAAAACAGCAACAGAAATGTAAAATAAATACAGGGAAAGTGAAACACTAACACAAAAAGTACAAAAAAGCTGGGATTGGGAATAGGGAAGAGCAAATGGAGTTGAATTAGATTGGATGGAGGAAACGCCAGCCAGCGAAAAGAGGCAGATGCAGGCAAAAGAAAATGGCCATGCCCTTTTGCACTGTGTGGTGCCATTTGCGCTGATTTTTCAGTGCGCCAAGCTACTGGCATGAAAAAGCAGTGCAAACAGCCAGACTAGCACTTTTCTGCCCATTGGCAGAATTCTGCAGGATCTTGCGGAGTTTTTTTATAAACTCTGTGAGTGCTGCCTAGGTCTAATTATGTTATGCATTTGTAAGACCGATCAGCATTAGGGTAGTCTTCCTTCCAACTTTTTAACTTCCTCCTCCTCTTTTTCTGGCCGCGGGTGACCGCCGAAAGTCCGCCCGCCAGCCCAGCGGGAAACACCCTTCCCACGAGGACGCCGGCTCAGAATTGAGCCGGCGGTGTGGGAAGGTGCGACGGGTGCAGTTGCACCCGTCGCGAATTTCAGTGTCTGCTAGGCAGACACTGAAATTCTTTTTGGGGCCCTCTTACGGGGGCCCCTGCAGTGCCCATGCCATTGGCATGGGCACTGCAGGGGCCCCCAGGGGCCCCGCGGCACCCCCTACCGCCATCCTGTTCCCGGCGGGAGAACCGCCAGGAACTGGATGGCGGTAGGGGGTGTCAGAATCCCCATGGCGGCGGAGCGCGCTCCGCCGCCATGGAGGATTCTCAAGGGCAGCGGAAAGTCGGCGGGACACCGCCGACTTTCCGTTTCTGTCCGCGGCTGAACCGCCGCGGTCAGAATGCCCAGCGGTGCACCGCCAGCCTGTTGGCGGTGCTACCGCCGACCTCCGCCATGGCGGTAATTACCGCCAGGGTCAGAATGACCCCCTTAGTGACTTTTGTGTTTCACCCTGACAGGACTTGCTTGAACAGGGCTCACCTCCCGTTCAACCAACAACCCAATTTTTCAAGTTCAGTGAAGGAACATTCCCATCATCCTTTAAATCAGATTTAATAGCTCCATTAAGAAGGCATACTTGGAAAACTGTGATCATCCATTTTCCAATCTTCCCTTTTAGGAAAAAAGTATATGAAAAGGTATATACTCAAATTAATTCCAGCACACAAATCTAAATACTACCTATTGAACTTATTTCAATGTGGCTTCTATCCAACACCCAGCACAGAAAGCAACATCTCTTGAACTGCTAGGTGATATTCTATACATTCTGGATGGGTGAGTCTCCTGTCATATTCTCCTATTCACCGCCTTTGATACAATAGACAATGAGACACTACTTACTAACGTTTCCACTTTGATGAGAGTAGACAGGATCCATGCCGCAGTATGTTACGTTAAATAGACAAATAAATCAGATTACATGCCCCCATTCTGAAACCACTTGTTGCTTCTTTAAGCCTTCAAACTCTGCTGCATGAGATATAACGCCTTTGTCTAGAACTAACCTCCTACAGAAACAAATAAATCCACATTTCAAGAGGATAACAGAGTAAAGAAGAAATTTCCATCTGCAACTCGGAATTCAGAAAACAACAACAAAAAGGCAACGGACTAGCTCAGGCCTTCTGATTGCCAGTATTAAGAACGTGTAATCACTGCCTTAATAGATGTCTACCTTCAAACGTACTGTCCCTCTAAAAAGCACTGGTCAAATCAAATCAAATCAAATCAAATCATTAACATTTATAAAGCACGCTACTCACACATGCGGGTCTCAAGGCGCTAGGGGAAGGGGGGGGTTACTACTGCTCGAAAAGCCAGGTTTTTAGGAGTCTCCGGAATGCAGAGTGGTCCTGAGGCTGGTGGGGAGGGAGTTCCAGGTCTTGGCTGCCAGGAAGGAGAAAGACCTCCCACCCGCCGTGGAGCGGCGGATGCGAGGGACAGCAGCAAGTGCGAGGCCAGAGGAACGGAGGAGGCGGGTGGGGACGTAGAAGCTGAGGCGTCGGTTAAGGTATCCAGGTCCCTTGTTGTGGAGGGCTCTGTGTGCGTGGGTGAGAAGTCGAAAGGTGATCCTTTTGCTGACTGGGAGCCAATGCAGGTGTCTCAGGTGTGCGGAGATGTGGCTGTTGCGGGGTACGTCGAGGATGAGGCAGGCCGAGGCGTTTTGAATGCGTTGCAGGCGATTTTGGAGTTTTGCGGTGGTCCCAGCGTAGAGGGTGTTGCCGTAGTCCATGCGGCTCGTGACGAGGGCATGGGTCACGGTTTTTCTAGTGTCGGCAGGGATCCAGCGGAAGATCTTGCGGAGCATGCGGAGGGTGAGGAAGCAGGCGGAGGACACGCGTTGACTTGCTTGGTCATGGTGAGAAGGGGGTCCAAGATGAAGACGAGGTTGCGGGCGTGGTCTGTGGGGGTCGGTGCGGTGCCGAGGGGCGTGGGCCACCAGGAGTCGTCCCAGGCGGACGGGGTGTTGCCGAGGATGAGGATTTCCGTTTTGTCAGAGTTCAGCTTTAGGCGGCTGAGCTTCATCCAATCTGCGATGTCCTTCATCCCCTCTTGTAGGTTGGTCTTGGCGCTGGCGGGGTCCTTGGTGAGGGAGAGTATAAGTTGGGTGTCGTCGGCGTAGGAGGTGATGATGATGTCGTGCTTGCGTACGATGTTGGCGAGGGGGCTCATGTAGACATTGAAGAGTGTCGGGCTGAGCGATGAGCCTTGAGGTACGCCGCAGATGATCTCGGTGGGGTCTGAGAGAAACGGTGGGAGGTAAACTCTTTGGGAACGGTTTGAGAGGAAGGAGGCGATCCAGTCCAGGGCCTGGCCTTGGATCCCGGTGGAGCGGAGGCGGGTGATTAGGGTGCGGTGACAGATGGTGTCGAAGGCAGCCGAGAGGTCGAGGAGGATGAGGGCGACTGTTTCACCGTTGTCCATCAGGGTTCTGATGTCGTCTGTGACTGAGATGAGGGCGGTTTCCGTGCTGTGGTTGGTTCGGAATCCGGTTTGTGAAGGGTCGAGCAGGTTGTTGTTTTCCAGGAGGGTGGTCAGCTGTTTGTTGACGGTCTTCTCTATTACCTTGGCTGGGAAAGGCAGGAGAGAGATGGGGCGGAAGTTTTTCAGGTCGCTCGGGTCAGCCGTAGGTTTCTTTAGGAGGGCGTTGACTTCGCCGTGTTTCCAGCATTCGGGGAAGGTAGCAGAAGAAAAAGAAGAGTTGATGACGGCCTGGAGGTGCGGGCGATGATGTCGTCGGCTTTATTAAAAATGAAGTGAGGGCAGGGGTCCGAAGGGGCGCCGGAGTGGATAGAGTTCATGATTTTAATGTTCATACATTTTCTAGGATCTTATTTGCAATTAATTATTTTACCTGTTCTTGCTACAATAGTCTCTGTCTTCTTATTCTGAAGTTATCTCTCGTTGTCAGTGAAGCATCTCACTGCGCTTAAATCAACATTATAAAAAAGAACATGAATAATTAGCTACAGTTATATTAGTTGTACTCAATAATTTTAAACAGGTGAGACACCAAACTGAGGCCACCACATTTAGAAAAAGCAAAGAGTGCAACTCTCCAGAGCCAAGATGATCTACGATTGTGTAATATTGTTTCTGGTATTTGTGGACCACTTGCTGACCCTTGTGAGTGCTTACCATGGCACTACCAAGTTTGCCAGTCATGTGAAGGAGGAGGGCCTTTTTGGGGACCCTGAGAAGTGCAATGACAGAGCTGTGCCTAGGCCAGCCTGCGACCACCCTTTTTGTCAACAGGAGGCTGCAAACTGTTGGAAAGTGGATTATTGGTAAGGGCAGGTAAGTACCCACAGTCCAGTCAGGGTCTCAATAAATTAATCCTGGCTCAACCCTTCGTAGCTTGGCAACGAGCAACAAGGCTTAACTTTGGAGACAAAGGCCCTCATTACATCCCTGGAAGTCGGTGATAAAGCGGTGGTAATACCGCCAACAGGCCGCAAGTAATAAATATGGAATTATGACCACAGCGGAAACCGCTCAGATAGATAGACAATTTATCACACCTACTGCCGGGGCAGAATCAACAAGCATCCCGGCGGTAACCGCCAACAGCCAGGCGGAAGACAATGTTCCACCCACTGTATTAAGACACAGGAAACCGCCACCTTTTCTGGGGCGGTACCAACGACATCAAAAGCCTGGCAGAAACAGAACACAGAAGGGAAATGACTCACCTCTGGAGACTCAGGGAACAACCACGCCGCCATGGAGCCCGAGCTGCATGTTTTCCCCATGCTCCTCTACCTTCCTCTCCATTATGAACACCAACGCCGGCGAAGACGACCACAGCGAGTACTTCGGCCTGGCACACAGGGGAGGCGGGAGGAAAAAGAGAGTGATACACATGCAACATATTTACCCCGTACCCGTCAGAAATAATGCAAGGACAACACCAAGAGAATAAAGTTAATGTAATAAGATAAAATAGTATAAATACGTGCATCCAAATCCAAAAGTATGTACATATTTACAAATGTAGGGACACTGCCCAGTCCTCAGTGTCCGTGGGCCACAGGGCACATCACATAGTCCAAGGCCCCACCTCACTCCTGCAACAACATGGAGAGAACACTGCAGGGGCATCAGGTCGAAAATAGCCAGGCACCTCAGGGGGACAGGGATTGGGGGGGCACCTCTGCCGGAAGATGGTACAATGCCACTGGTCCTGGAGGGGGCAACATTCCCTGTGCTCAATCCTGGGGAGTGAAAGGCCACAGTCTTCCAAGTGGGGGATCTGCCCACTGCTTGGTCCTAGGGAGTGGAAGGCCACAGTCTCTCAAGTGGGTGATTTGCCCACTGCTTGGTTCTGGGGAGTACAAGGCCACAATCTCTCAAGTGGGTGATTTGCCCACTGCGTGGTCCTGGGGAGTGCAAGACCACAGTCTCTCAAGTTGGTGACTACTTCCACTGGTTCTGGAGGGGGCATTGTGCCCAGTGAGCTTCATCCTGGGAAGGATTGGGTGAGTGGATGGCTTCTCCACTGGTTCTGGAGGGGGCATTGTGCCCAGTCAGCTTCTTCCTGTTGAGGATGGGGTGAGTGGATGGCTTCTCCACTGGTTCTGGAGGGGGCATTGGGCACAGGATTTGCTGGTGCCAGGCCGCACAACAGCCCATGGACGCAGGACTACACACTGTTGGCCAGCGGTGATGGCTTCTCAGTGGTGGCAGTGGTGGTGCTGCTTGTGGAGCTGGCAGTTGTGGGGGAGGCTCCAGCCCTTCCCCTGCAGCCTCAGATGGCTGCCCACTGGGGCTGCTGCTGCTGGCAGTGGTGCTGGTTGCGGTGCTGGCAGGGGTGAGGCTAGGCTCCAGCCCTCCCCCTGCAGCCTCGCACGGCTGCCCACTGGGGCTGCTGCTGCTGATGGCGGTGCTGGTGGTGGTGTTAGCAGTGGTGGGAGGAGGCTCCAGCCCTTCCCCTGCAGCCTCGGACGGCTGTCCACTGGGGCTGCTGCTGGTGGCGGTGCAGGTGGCGGTGCTGGTGGCAGTGCTAGCAGTGGTGGGGGAGGCTCCAGCCCTTCCCCTGCAGCCTCGGATGGCTGCCCACTGGGGCTGCTGCTGCTGGGAGTGGTGCTAGTGGCGGTGCTGGCAGTGGTGGGGGAGGCTTCAGCCTTTCCCCTGCAGCCTCGGACGGATGCCCACTGGGGCTGCTGCTGCTGGTCGAGGTGCTGGTGGTGGTGCTAGCAGTGGTGAGGGGAGCCTTGGATGGCTGAACCACCATGGTTGGTGGTGGGGGCTCCGACTGAGTTACAGCACCGGGCCTCTTGTTCTTCCTGCCTGCTGGTGCAGGCCCCTTGCCCTTCCTGCCAGCAGCTGGGGCCTGCTCCTTGCCCTTCCTGTCAGCAGCCGGGGATTGCTCTTTGCCCTTCCTTTTAGTAGCTGGGGTGCTTCCTTGCCCTTCTCTGCAGCAGCTGGGGGTGCTTCCTTGCCCTTTCCTGCAGCAGCCGGGAATTGCTCCTTGCCCTTCCTTTTACCAGCTGGGAGTTCCTCCTTGCCCTTCCCTGCAGCAGCTGGGGGTGCCTCCTTGCCCTTCCTTGTAGCACTTGGTGCAAGCACCCTTTCAGTGTGGCTGCCTGGTGCGGGTGGACATTACTGTGCCCATGGACTGGGTGGCTGAGTTGCTCGCCTGGGTTCTGACAACCCTGGCCTGATGTGAAGGACGGGGGTAGGGGTAGGAAAGAGGTCAACGGTGGAGAGGAAGAGCCTCTTAGGGACATTATGGCAGGAAGAGGGAGGTTTGGGAGTGGAGGAAGAGAAAGTGGTTGTAGGAGGTGTCTTTCTGCTATGTTTGGGTGCAGGTGCATGGGCTGGATGCTGTTGTGAGGTGGATGGCTGTTGGGTGTCTGAGTGCTTGCGTTTGTGTACTTTGGGAGGAGCAGGCACAGACACAGGGGACATGTGCATGGATGTCAGGGTGGTGACTGCCAGTGAGGGGTGTGTACTGATAGGTGTGCTGGTGATGGAAGTAGTGGATGAGGATGTAGTGCATGCAGGTGTGAGTGGAGATGAAACTGGGAGGGAGGTGGATGAGGAGGGGGCCACAGTGGAGGCAGTGGATATTGGTATGCCTGATTCTGGATGGTGTTTGTGTGAGTACCTGTGGGATGAAGTGTGGTGCTTGTGTTTGCCATGTCCACTCTTGTGTGTTGTCCTGGGTGCCTGCTTATCTGCCTGTGTGCTTGGGATAGGTTGGGGTTGAGGGGAATGGGATTGGGTAGAGGAATTTGGAGGGGGAGGCTAGAAACAGGGACGATGGCTGCCCTCCAGGAATGCATTTGTCTGTTGCATTTGGGCTGCCAGCCCCGGATGGCGTTCACAATGGTTGACTGCCCAACAGAGGTGGATCTCAGGAGGTCAATAGCCTCCTCACTCAGGGCAGCAGGCCTAACTGGGGCAGGGCCTGAGGTGCCTGGTGCAAAGGAGATGCCCACCCTCTTGGGTGAGCGGGCACGGGAAACTCGCTGAAGGGCTGCTGGAAGGGTAGTGCTGGTACGGGGGTGGTGGCTATACCTGTAGTTGGGGTGGGCACGGAGGTGTCCTCAACCACCAGGGAGCTTCTATCGGAGGAGGTATCACTGTCAGAACTGTTCCCTCCAGTCTCCGCCATGGTGCTCCCCTCGCCCTCCGTCCCACTGGTTCCCTCGGCGTCGGTGGACTATGCCTCCTGGGTCCTGTGGGATGCAGCTCCCTCCGTCGCCGGTGCCTCTGCTCCTCCGTCAGATGATGCTAATGCACAGAAGGACAGGGTGACAAAACATAAAGGGGGGAAGAGACAAAGGATAGAAAGGATAGACTTGGTCAATGGCGGTACCAACACCACCGTTGGCATACATTACACACAAACACAGGGAACAGCCCTGCGCATTAGGCAATGCACTACCAGTCACAATGCTAGTCACCAGGCCATGGATAGGGACACCTAACGCCAATTGCAGCATACCTGAGACCTACAGACCCCTGCCCAGTAGTGGATGCCTGCTAGCTTGGTTGGAGAACGTTCACATCAGAACCCTGCCCAACATGGGACCTACTCTGCAATGTCAGGCCTGGCCTAGGGGCACCCACAGGCCCACATACCCCACCCGGATACCACCCCACCATGCGCAAGTTCTATATTGGGGCAATGTACTCACCTCCTTGTGGCTGCTGTGATGCCCACAAGTGCCCAACCAGCTCCGGATAGGCCACCGCCACTATGCGGGCCATCAGGGGGGTCAGGGTTCGACGGGCACCCCTACCTCATTGGGAGACTATCCCCAGCTGGGCCTCTGCCATCTTCCGTGCCCAGCGTCTCAGGTCCTCCCACCGTTTCCGACAGTGTGTGCTCTGCCTACCGTAGACCCTCAGGGTCCGCACATCCTTGGCGATGGCACGCCATATACCCTTTTTCTGATGGGCGCTGACCTGCAGAGAAATGGTCACAGGGAAAGGTATTAGTCTGACCGTCCTGCCTGTTACACTCATGGCCCACCATAGCCCTTCCCGTGCCCTTACGCACAGACATGGCCCAGCATACATGATGCATGCTGCCCAGGCGACATCCACCAACACCCCCCTATACGAGGCCTTCACACACACCACTCCATGCATTCATGCCCCAGGCATCATGCTCACAGTGTACTCACCTGTTGGTCTGGAGGCCCATACAGCAGTCGGTACTGGGGTAGGACCCCATCTACCAGTAGTTCCAACTCCATCAAGGTGAAGGCAGGGGCCCTTTCCCCAGTGACACGAGCCATGGTCAGTTCCAGACACAGGTCACAGCAGCCCATGCAGTGCAGGTCCTCTCCTGTTGAAGGTCAGGTACCAAGTGAGGGAACAGATAGAAAATGGCGGTCACGTCCGTGGCGGTGCGTACCGTCACCGCCGGCGTACATCACCGTTGCCCACTGTTACCCATAGGGCCCAATAATAACCAATGAGGAGTTACACGGCGGTTCTCAACCGCCTCCCGCAACGGCGCAAAACGTCAGCGGAATTACCTCATTGCCACATGTCCCTCCATACAGGACAGGCGGGCGCCATTTCAGGGGGGGTGCAGGCCATGGCTCCTAACTGCGTCACAGTACAGATATGCACCATTTGGACCTCTACAACAAAATACTGTTACAATCACAACATTCACTGAAGTGTAGTGAAATATGACATACTGACCAACTGTTCACCATTTTGCCCAGTAGATTGCAACCGCTGCAGATGAATAGAAGATGGAGACATCCCCCTGTGTACAGACCCCTGGTGGCCTTGGCAACAATGGAGGACAGGCACATTATCCTTACCTATAGACTGGACAGGGCCACAATCACAGAGCTATGTGCCCAATTGGAGCCTGACCTAATCTCTGCTATCTGTCACCCCACAGGGATCCCCCCTCTTGTGCAAGTCCTATCTGTGCTCCATTTCCTGGCAACTGGCTCCTTTCAAGTGACAGTGGGCCTGGCAGCAGAGTGTCTCAGCCAATGTTCTCAATACTGCTGACCAGAGTGTTGTCTGCCCTGATTAAACACATGCGCAGCTACATCGTTTTCCCCCAGGTGGAGGATTTGGCTAGAGTGAAAGCTGATTTCTATGCAATGGGACATATCCCAAACATTATTGGGGCAACTGATGGTACACATATTGCATTTGCCCTCCCCCGGCGAAATGAACAGGTGTTCAGAATCCGAAAGAGCTTTCACTCCATGAATGTGCAGATAGTGTGCCTGGCTGACTAGTACATCTCCCATGTCAATGCAAAGTATCCTGGGTCTGTGCATGATGCCTCTATCCTGAGGAATAGCAGCATCCATTATGTGATGGATCAACTCCAGAGGCACAGGGTGTGGCTAATAGGTGAGCCCTGGTTCCCACCCAGTATATGATGGTGTATGGGTATGGTGTGGGCCCTAAGGGTTAGTGTGTGTCTAACAGTTGTCCCTCGATATTTGCAGGTGACTCTGGTTACCCCAACCTCTCATCGCTACTGACCCCTGTGAGGAATCCCAGGACAAGGGCAGAAGAATGTTACAATGAGGCACATGGGCGAACAAGAACAATTATAGAGAGGACATTCTGCCTCCTGAAGGCCGGGTTTCGTTGCCTCCATCTAACAGGTGGATACTCACCCAAGAAGGTCTGCCAGATCATTGTGGAATGCTGTATGTTGCACAACCTTGCCTTATGTCGCCAGGTGGCTTTTCTGCAGTAGGATGAGGCTGGAGATGGCCGTGTGGCAGCAGTGGACCCTGTGGACAGTGAAGATGAGGAGGCAGAGGATGAGGATAAGGACAACAGAAGTGCAATAATTTGTCAATGCTTCCAATGACACACAGGTAAGACTGTGTCATTTCACATTTAATTGACAGTTTTATGTTTGACATTGTCACTGACAGGCTGATTTTCCCACTTCTATGGCCACTCACTGTACACTTTGGCATCTCTATTTGCAGATGTTTGTGCCCCACTATTGCTCCTGGTGTGTTGACTGCAGCCAACTACAGGTCATTCCTATGTATACATTACTGTACAGTTGAATTGCAATGTTTAAACCTTGTTAAACAAATACATACTTAAATGATTTGACATACTCCATACTTGTACTTTTTCAAATGGTGTTTATTTAAGTGCTAAGAAGTAGAGGGGAATGTGCAATGGGCTGGGGTGGTGATGGAGGAAAGTCCATGTTACAGTCCAGTCTATTTGTATCACAGTTGCATTGTCCAAGGGGGCATAGGAAGGGGAGCAATGGCAGTTCAAGGTGGACAGGGTGACAGAGTGGGACACAAGGGTGACAATCAGGAGAGTCTTATTTCCTGGCGGGGGTCTTGGCAATAGTCTCTGGCTTCTGCCTGGATCGCAGGGAATGTTTGTGGGGTGGTTCTCCTTCTGCAGGGGGAGGGGTGATGGTGGCCTGTCGGTCGTGTTGCAGTTCCTCCTGTCCACTAGCGGCAGCGGAGGTGGAGGGCCGTTCATCGGTTTGACTAATGTCAGGGGCCCGGTGGTATGCCACTGCCTCCCTCATAGTGTTGCCCATGTCTGCCAGCACCCCTGCAATGGTGACCAGGGTGGTGTTGATGTCCTTCAAGTCCTCCCTGATCCCCAGGTACTGTCCCTCCTGCAGACGCATGTTCTCATGCAACTTGTCCAGTATCTGGCCCAGTGTATCCTGGGAATGTTGGTATGCTCCCAGGATCGTGCTGAGTGCCTCCTGGAGAGTCGGTTCCTTGGACCTGTCCTCCCCCTGTCACACAGCAGTCTTCCCAGCTTCCCTGTTGACCTGTGCCTCTGTCCCCTGGACCGTGTGCCCACTGCCACTGACCCCAGGTCCCTGATGGTCCTGTGTTTGTGGGGTGGCCTGGGGTCCCTGTAGTGGTGGACACACTGCTGATTGACGTGTCCTGGGGACAGAGGCATGAGCCCGCTGGGTGGGTGCTATGGCAGTGTTATTGTTCCTGCATGTGACATCATGTGCATGGATGTGTTGCCATCCATGGTTGTTGCTGTCCTGGCAGATTAGCCTTTGTGTGAGTTGCTATTTGGTGGGCTAGGTGATTCACTCCTGTGTGCATGCAGTGGTGATAGGTACCCATGCAGGTCTGTGAGTAGTGTCCATGCATTAGTGTTGCAAGCAGGGCTTGGTATTGGGATGAGTGGGTTGTGATGGTGGGGTATGTGGGAGGTGGTGGAGTGATGGGAGTGAGGGTAAGGGTGGGGGTATGTGATGGCATGCAGGTAGGGGGGTGAACGTAGTAAAGAGTTGACTTACCAGTCCTCCTCCTACTCCTTCCAGCCCGCAGGATGCATGATTGCCAAGACTTGCTCCTCCCATGTTGTTAGTTGTGGGGGAGGAGGTGGGGGTCCACCGCCAGTGCTCTGTAAAGCTATTTGGAGTCTTGCTACCACGGAACGCACCTTCCCCCGTAGGTCATTCCACCTCTTCCTGATGTCATCCCCTGTTCTGGGGTGCTGACACAGGGCGTTGACCCTGTCCACGATTCTCCGCCATAGCTCCATCTTCCGAGCAATGGATGTCTGCTGCACCTGTGCTCCAAATAGCTGTGGCTCTACCTGGATGATTTCCTTCACCATGACCCTTAGCTCCTCCTCAGAGAACCTGGAATGTAGTTGTGGTACCATGGGTGTAGTGTGCGTGCTGTGTGTGAGGATGTGTGGGGTGATGTGTTGGGGTGTGTTATGTAAGGTGCGTGGGTGGTGTATAGGTGATGGTGGTGTGTGTCTTTGGTCTTGTCTGTGGTTGTGGTGTCTCTCTGTTGGTAATTAATTGTAGTCGTAAAGGGTTCTGGGTATTGTGGGTGTGTGTTTTATAGTGGTGTGGGTGTGGTGTGTGTATAGGTGTCAGGTGTGTGTAGTTTGAATAGACCAATGTGATGTTGATTTGTATATCTGTGTGTATTTTGAGCACAGCGGTATGTACCGACAATGGTTTAGCGCCATTGAATGTGTGCCGCAGTGATTCGTGGGTCATAATGTTGTGGGCGTAGTTCTGTTGCCGTAACGGTGTGGGTTTGGATACCGCCAGTTTATCACCGACCTTTGGGCGGGTGGACTTGTGTGTGTGGCTGTATAGTGACGGATTGGTATGTGTGTGTCATAATATACTTGGCCGTTACCCGCGGCGGCGGCGGTATGTTGGCGGCAAGCGTAACTTACCGCCAATGTCATAATGAGGGCCAAAGTGTGTAAAGCATTCAAAAATCAAAAAACTGTGATAAAATAAAACACAGGAAACAGCGTAAAAATCAAAAAACAATTTATAAAATTAGATTATATTTTTATCTTTAATGTGACCCCAAAAGGAATAAAATCGGTAAGGGAACCTGGAGATATGAATTTTTAAAGAATTAATGTTTTTGATCGCATAGAAACTAAAAGCGCAAATCTGGACATCTGGTCGCACTCGACTGGGTCTAAGTCAAAATTTGAGACTGACCGCGATGCAGCCCTGCTCGGTTACAGTGAGCGGGAGACATCGGTCAAAGTTTTACTTTTGATATCGTTTTTTTTTTTCAGTACACATTTCTTCACCGGGGCGAAGTCGCAAGTTGAATCAGACCTCGCTGGTGCCTTCTTCGGATACGTGTTGCAGGAGACCTTGGTGAAGAAGTTTTTGAAGAAATCTTTCCCGGCTGAATTTTAAATTGGATTTGACTCCCTGGAGCCCTCTTCGGATACGCTGCGTAGGAAGCCTCGGTCAACTTTTTAAGTTCTGACTGTCACTTTTTTGGAGCTTTTTTTCTCCAATGTCGGACGACCCCCAATAGGAAACCGATTTCAAGTCGATGTCATCGGATTGCCTTTCCACGAACCCCTGGTGAATTTCTGGGGCTCTGAAGCTTTTCAGTGGGACAAACCTGTAGGTCATGCCGGGTTGTGGTCGATGTAACGCGGCTTGACTCACGAAGTGTGCAATTGGTGCAGTCCTTCAGAGTGCAGTGTCCATGTGCAGGTCAGGGGTCCATCAGGGCTGTCCTTCTTCTTCTTGTCTTTGTTCCTGGTAGTGATTTGAAGTGTGGGTTCAGTTCTGTTATATTTATCCTTGCTCCTGGGGTTGAAAGCAACAGGGGCAACTGTCCAATCAAAGGCAAGCCACCAGCCTCTTGTGTTGACCACTTCCTGGGAAGTGTGACAAGAATCAATCCCAGGGAGCAACATTCCTCAAAAATCCAAAATGACAGAATTTCAATATCAGAGGTTAGGTCTGGCTGAGCCCACCCACTGGTATGGCTAAATTTCCCTCAACACACCCCTTTCAGCCCTCTCCTAATCTAATCAGGGTGAACCTGGCTGTCTGGTTTTGCAGGAAATGGGGGAGCTCCACTTGTTGGCCCAAATATCCTTCCCTCCTTTGAAGTACAGTTTGCCTGCTCTCCCCCATCCTATTGCACCATCTACTGAAGCGGTTCTCCACCTCCCAACCCTCTCCCACTCCCCCAGGCACTAGCAAATCAGGGAAGGGCACTACAGGGCTGAAGTTGGCAACTTTCAGGTAGAGTTCTAAAACTCTTTCCCTGAGTTAGTTATATTACATTCAACCCTAGCAATTTGTTGAGTTTATTATAACAATAAGTTTGATACCAAACTTGAAACGTTTAGCTCTGTTTGAGAGTTTATTAATTAAAAATAAAATCTCACCCTTTTGAGCCTATGGAGCCCATTCAATACCATGGGGGGAAACAAATGTAGCTATTTTTCTCTCACCAGGGCTCATAAAACATCTTTTATAAAGTCCCTGCTTATAGTCACACTGCACCCACCCCTGGGGGCACTTAGGGCACCCCTTAGGGGTGACATATGTACAAATAAGATAGTTTAAGACTTTGGAAGTACTTTTAACTTCAAAGTTAAATTTTTGGTTAACTTTAACTTAAAAGCAGCCAGCAAGGCAGGCCTGCCTTTAAAATGACACTGGGCACCTCAGAGGTGCACCCATGGGTGCAGTACCTATAGCTGTGGTCTCTAAACCTGCATGCCGTACCACATACTAAGGACTTATAAGTAGGTTGATACAGCCAATTCTAATTAGCCTAATTTGCATAATCCATTTTCATTTTACACAGAGCACTGGCCCCGGGACTGTTTAGCAGTACCCAGGGCACAGTCAAGAGTCAGTAACCACCAGCATCTGGCCAAAAAGTTTGGGGTTGACCAGGGTAAAAAGGAGGACTTTCCCACACAAACTTATTAAGCATACAGATTAGCCCACTGACTAGTTTCCTACCCATTCAGCATCTTCCCTTGAGTCCCCAATGCACATACACAGACATACAGTGGAGGGGCTTCCGCTCCTCACACAGGGCTACCAGGTAGACAGGATAATAAGGCTTGCAGCATTTCAAGCTCAGATGGGACTCTTCAGGGATCTGACATTGAATCATGATTGCCCTTGCAAAGCATCAGTGGCATTCAGAAGCTCAATTCACCCATAGTTCTGTTTGTCTCACTTCTGCTTCATATTTCAAAGCGTGCTCAAAAGTTGCTTTGAAATGCTCCCTATAGAAGACTAACAGAAAAGCAGGAGCCAAAATACGTTTTTTTCCGAAGGCTGTTGTCGTGACTTAGGAAAATTTCTGTGGATGCTTTAGGGAAAGGTCCTTCTGAGTGGGAGACCCTCAAATTGGCAGCCCTAAGATGGAGGCAACAGACGCTCTCAAAAATGAAGGACATTGACCTCTATTGAAGTCGCTATGGCTTCCCGGGAGCAGAAGATACCTGCAACAGAGGGGGAGGGTACAGAAGGTTCTAAGATTACACGGCTGAGTCCTCAGTGTCAGAGCTGAAGAAGAAGGGCAAGCCTCAGCAGAAATTTAGGAACCACATTCTAGGCGTGCTGAGCCAGTCTATTGGTCAGGAGATAAACGGTACTTTGATGCAGAGATTTCTAAAAAAAAAAGAAGATTTTCCCTGCCAACTCTCCCACATTGACTGAGTTCTGTAAACTGCATAGAACAATGAGTGCAAGGGTACCATTACTGTAAAAATGGGCAGTGCTCAGCATAGAAATGGTGTAATAAGATCCAGCCAACCCACCGCTGGCAGCAGAAATTGCAGATCATGATGAAAAAGCTGAACAATTAAGGGTTTGAGGCACCCTTAAGGCCCGTCGGCAAAGAACTAGAGGTGACAGCCTAGGTACATTGGCATGTCTTCACTCAGGCTGAAGTAGCCAAATGATTTTTGGTGGTGAGGTGTAAAGGGACAGAGTAGCCATGCCCGCGAATAAGTGTTCTCTGGCTTCTTGCTGCAACTGAAAGTTATGTTGTACATGCTGATTTATCTTTCAGCATTTGGGTGTGGTCGAGAGGTTAGCAAAAGCTGTGGGTGACTGTTTGGACAAGAACTCTGATCTGACAACCCCCTCATCCTGTGTCATGTCAGCCTTAATCCATACCTTCCTGTTCCATTTGTAGAGCGGTGGGTGGCGTGGTGTTGCTATTCAATGGATTTTTCCAGAGGTAGTTAGTGGACGGCTTGTCAATGTCAACGAGTAACGGAGCACTCTAGTCTGGAACTGATTTTAGCTGGCTTGTTCTACTTCTGTAACCTGTTTACTTCTGTAGCATAGCAACTGGCATTGAAATTAATCCATTAGCCTGGACCCTTCTCTGTTTTACAGCCATTCATTGACTTTTGTATGTCTCATTTTTTGTATTCGAGTGCAACGCACGCATTCTTTTCACACACACATATATATATATATATATATATATATATATATATATATCTATACATCTCTTTAGGACATATTCTAATAACCATAGGCGTAAATCCCGTTTTTCAGCAGCACTTGTCATAGTTCTATAAACAATAAGGCCATACATTTCTAACATTCCTAAATTTGTCATATTGACTGGAAAATTTGTATTTACGATGCCTCAAAAAATACCAAAATACAAAGTGACAGAATATTAATAGATACTTACTGGACGAACGTCAGCCAATCACTCTTAAAATTGCAAGGATGAACTTTAAGCTACCAGCATGCAAAATGCTTTTTGCATAAGATACCGGACTGGTCACAGGTGGCACGCATAACATGGGGATACTGGCCAGTGCAGCCGCCTTTGTTGGTTTGTTTTTTAGGCGGGAAGCTTGAACTTCTTTGTTGATTTGTTTATTAGGCGGGAAGCTTGAACTTCTACTACACAGGCTACCCATGTTCTGGCATGAATGACGTTATCAAAGTTGCAGCCTCTGATATACGTGTGTGTGTGTGTTGTAGAAGTCCCTATTGCTACTCATGCTGCTTTATGATAATGTGTGTGGGGAAGATGTCCCTACTGTTATTCATACTGTGTGCATGGATTTCATTTAGGGGTGGCCAGGGACTGCAGCTGTGACCCCAGGCTTGTCCCCTGTGGCCCCTAGCACTGTGTTTGTGCCCCCGTCAGGGAATGAAGGCAGGACCAAGTGATCCCAGAGGTAAAACGTAGTAAGGAGACAATGCAAGGTAATACCAGACTGCTTAAGGTATAAATGAGTCCATTAAACAACATAGCACAGGGAAAAGACAAGAACAAAGAATGATTAAACTAAGCTGTGTACTTGTATATGAACAAAAGGTCTTTCGGTAGCTTAGAGAAAGCTCTTTGGATTGACACCAGCAAATTACTCCTAACAGCCATACAGTGAAGTCCTGGTGGGACCTGCTGTATAGAAACTGTTGCACTCAGTGCAAGGTACACCTAGACTGACAATAACACTGAGAGAGTTAAGACTCCAAAGGCGCAACAACAGAAGCCTTTCCCTTACCTGACCGGAAAGGATACCAAGCCAGAGGTCACACTCTAAAAGGATAGGGATGGCAACAGACAGGGGACCAAATTTGGAATGGAAGAGACAGAGGGGAACAATAACCAGAAAACAGGAAAGACAAGACAGCAATCAGACAAGGAGAAAAATAGGACAAGAAGTTATGAACAGGGCTTCAGGGATGAACAGGGATACAGCAATCAAGGTACAGGAAACTGGAACTAGGGTTCAGAGCAATGAACTTGAGAATGTACCCAACAAGCACTGGAACAAGTAATACCCTGTTGGTACTTGGAAACTGGAACTAGGACTCAGAGCAAGGAACTCAAGGCTGTACCCAACATGTACTGGAACAAGAATGACCCATTGGTAGAGAGAAAGTGGAACTAGGATTCAGAGCAAGGAACTTGAGAATTTACCCAACAGGCACTGGGACAAGTTATGCCCTGCTGGTGCATGGAAAGTGGAACTAGGACTCAGAGCAAGGAACTCGAGGCTGCACCCAACAGGTACTGGAACAAGAATGACTCATTGGTACAGGGGAGCTGAAACTAGGATTCAGAGCAAGGAACTCAAGGATGTCTCCAACAGGCACTGGACAAGCTATGCCCTGCTGGTACATAAGATAAACACAGGAATTCAGAACAAGAACAGAAAATAAATTCAGAGCAGGGGAATAAAGGGAACTGCTGCCACCTCAGCGAATTTGTGGTCAGCAGCCCAGCAGGGAAAACAGGGAAATAAGGAGATTAGGCTAGAAAAGAAGGTGAGACTGAGAAACAAGGAAAAATACAAACACAATGCTGACCAAGGCAGCCACAGGAAAACAGAATACTGCAAAAAGTAGTACTAGGAATCAGAAACTCCTCTCTCAAGGGTTCAAGAATTGGAGAGTGCAGCCAACTGGAGAAAAAGGTAGGAGCATCCAGTAGCAACATTTGAAGCATGAGTTCTGAAAGCAGATGTTAGGCTTAAATCCCTCCTCCCAGCCATACAAGGTGTTTGAAATTCACAACAGGTCTGAACAGGCAGCAACATAATGCAGGTGAGAGCAGTCAAAGTCCCCCCTCCAGTTCTCTGCCTGGAGGAGTGTGCATAGGCTCCAGGAAGCAGGCAGAATGAAAATCCACACCGGAACATGGATCTGATCTTGTTTTGTTATATGACAGGGATTGGTGCAAGGGAGCACATGGGCATGCTGAAAGTGGTAAGCTGGAGTTCCAAGGCATACAAGTACCATAATGCATTAGTGGTACATAAGTATACCCTGTAATGGAACCTGGAGTGGCTCTGATTTCCAAGAGAGTTTGAATAATGAAGATCAGCAGAGGTCCCAAACTAGTATTCATAATGGCAGCAGGTGCACAGAAAGTCCTCATGTGGCGCCACCTGATGGCAGGTGCAGAAACTTGACAACCCCTGTCCTCAGCGGTGGCAAAATCAGTGTCAGGAACATAGGCCAGCTAATCCTTATTGACGACCATTAGATCTCTCTTTGGTTTTTGTCATTTTTTTATTACACTAATGTTGAATAATAGCATATTTTTCACTATTGGTGTAATTAAAACTGAAGTACAGTTAGCTGGAATATGACCCTCCCTACCAGCTTAGGTAAGTAAAACATGCTTTTGAATATATGCTGTGTGCATGCATGCAGGTGAGAGTGTCTAAGTGAGAAAGAGTGTGCGTTTGTATGTGGAAGCATGTTTGTGAGTGAACATAAAGGTCAAATGGCATGTGATGTCACTTACGCTACCCGGCATTTGGTGAATTGATGTTCATGGCTGTGTGTGAAGGAAGCTTGTTGTTTCTGAGAAGTGCAGAGGAAATATGCCTCTCAGCATCTCGTTCATTCTGGGGAGGGCCCTTGCCCTGCCCCTGATGTGCAAGGATGAAACTTGCCTTATTGGTGATGATGCTGCATAAAAGGCGAGTTTCATTATTGATTATTGCTGCTTAGGCTATGTTAAAGGAAGAGAGTTTTGAAAATACATCTGTTCTCCGCCAGTGGGAGGCAATCTCTCCATCAAGTTCTAGGAGGCAGACTTGAAACTGCTTTTAACATAAAAAATGTCATTACACTATGTAGGAGGCTGGCCTGGCTTGGAGTGGGTACCAAGGGGTACTTACACTCTGTACCAGGTCCAGTTATCCCTTATTAGTGTAGAAGAGGTGTTTCTAGCAGCTTAGGCTGATAGAAAGTAGCTATAGCAGAGCAGCTTAGGCTGAACTAGGAGGCATGCACAGCTCCTACTATACCACCGGTGTCATATGCACAATATCATAAGAAAACACAATACACAGATATACTAAAAATAAAGGTACTTTATTTTTATGACAATATGCCAAACGTATCTCAGTGAGTACCCTCAGTATGAGGATGCCAAATATACACAAGATATATGTACACAATACCAAAAATATTCAGTAATAGCAAAAGGAAGTAATGCAAGCAATGTAAAGTTACAGTAGATTGCAATAGGAGCACATAGGTATAGGGGCAACACAAACCATATACTCCAAAAGTGGAATGCGAACCACAAATGCACCCCAAACCTATGTGAGCTTGTAGAGGGTCGCTGGGACTGTAAGAAAACAGTGAGGGTTAGAAAAATAGCCCACCCCAAGACCCTGAAAAGTAGGTGTAAAATGCACCTATAAACCCCAAAGAGCACAGAAGTCGTGATAGGGGGTTTCTGCAAGGAAGACCAACACCAGCAAAGCAACCAAAGTGGATTTCCGGACCTGAGTACCTGTGGAACAAGGGGACCAAGTCCAAGAGTTGTGACAATGTCGAGAGTGGGCAGATGCCCAGGAAATGCCAGCTGAGGGTGCAAAGAAGCTGCCACCGGATGGTAGGAGCTGTGGATTCTGCAAGAACGAAGAGGGCTAGAAACTTTCCCTTTGGAGGATGGATGTCCCACGTCGTGAAGAATCTTGCAAAGGTGTTCTCACACAGAAAGACTGCAAACAAGCCTTGCTAGCTGCAAGGGTTGCTGTTAGGGTTTTTGGATGCTGCTGTGGCCCAGGAGGGACCAGGATGTCGCCACTTGGATGAGGAGACAGAGGGGGCACCCAGCAAGTCAGGGAGCCCTCACAGAAGCAGGCAACACCCGCAGAAGTACCGGATCGGGCACTTAGAAGAGGAGTGAACCGGAGTCCACCTGAAGTCAGAAAAGGGAGTCCCACGACGCCGGAGGACAACTCAGAAGGTTGTGCACTGCAGGTTAAAGTGTCGGGACCCAGGCTTGAATGTGCACAAAGGAAATCCTGGAAGAGTGCACAGGAGCCGGAGCAGCTGCAAATCACTCAGTACCCAGCAATGCAGTCTAGCGTGGGGAGGCAAGGACTTACCTCCACCAAACTTGGACTATAGAGTCACTGGACTGTGGGAGTCACTTGGACAGAGTTGCTGAGTTCCAGGGACCACGCTCGTCGTGCTGAGAGGGGACCTAGAGGACGGGTGATGCAGTCTTTTGTTGCCTGCGGTTGCAGGGGGAAGATTCCGTCGACCCACAGGAGATTTCTTCAGAGCTCCTGGTGCAAGAAGGAGGCAGGCTACCCCCAGAGCATGCACCACCAGGAAACAGGAGAGAAAGCCAGCTGGATGAAGCGATACAATGTTGCAGTAGTCATCTTTGCTACTTTGTTGCGGTTTTGCAGGCGTCCTGAGCAGTCAGCGGTCGATCCTTTGGCAGAAGGTGAAGAGGGAGATGCAGAGGAACTCTGATGAGCTCTTGCATTCGGTACCTGAAGAATTCCCCAAAGCAGAGACCCTAAATAGCCAGAAAAGGAGGTTTGGCTACTTAGGAAGGAGGATAGGCTAGCAACACAGGTAAGAGCCTATCAGGAGTCTCTGACATCACCTGATGGCACTGGCCACTCAGAGCAGTCCAGTGTGCCAGCAACACCTCTGTTTCCAGGATGGCAGAGGTCTGGAGCACACTGGAGGAGCTCTGGGCACCTCCCCTGGGAGGTGAAGGTCAGGGGAGTGGTCACTCCCCTTTCCTTTGTCCAGTTTCACGCCAGAGCAGGGCTGGGGGATCCCTGAACCGGTGTAAACTGGCTTATGCAGAGATGGGCACCATCTGTGCCCATCAAAGCATTTCCAGAGGCTGGGGGAGGCTACTCCTCCCCAGCCCTGACACCTTTTTCCAAAGGGAGAGGGTGTAACACCCTCTCTCTGAGGAAGTCCTTTGTTCTGCCTTCCTGGGCCAGGCCTGGCTGGACCCCAGGAGGGCAGAAACCTGTCTGAGGGGTTGGCAGCAGCAACAGCTGCAGTGAAACCCCGGGAAAGGCAGTACCCGGATCTGTGCTAGAGACTCGGGGGATCATGGAATTTTCTCCCCAATGCCAGAATGGCATTAAGGGTGACAATTCCATGATCTTAGACATGTTACATGGCCATGTTCCGAGTTACCATTGTGACGCTATACATAGGTAGTGACCTATGTATAGTGCACGCGTGAAATGGTGTCCCCGCACTCACAAAGTCCGGGGAATTTGCCCTGAACAAGGAGGGGGCACCTTGGCTAGTGCCAGGGTGCCCACACACTAAGTAACTTAGCACCCAACCTTCACCAGGTGAAGGTTAGACATATAGGTGACTTATAAGTTACTTAAGTGCAGTGGTAAATGGCTGTGAAATAACGTGGACGTTATTTCACTCAGGCTGCAGTGGCAGGCCTGTGTAAGAATTGCCAGAGCTCCCTATGGTTGGCAAAAGAAATGCTGCAGCCCACAGGGATCTCCTGGAACCCCAATACCCTGGGTACCTCAGTACCATATATTAGGGAATTATAAGGGTGTTCCAGTATGCCAATGTGAATTGGTGAAATTGGTCACTAGCCTGTTAGTGACAATTTGTAAAGAAGAGAGAGCATAACCACTGAGGTTCTGGTTAGCAGAGCCTCAGTGAGACAGTTAGGCATCACACAGCGAACACATACATATAGGCCACAAACTTATGAGCACTGGGGTCCTGGCTAGCAGGGTCACAGTGACACATGACAAAAATACTGAAAACATAGGGTTTTCAGTATGAGCACTGTGCCCTGGCTAGGAGGATCCCACTGAGACAGTGAAAACACCCTGACATATACTCACAAACAGGCCAAAAGTGGGGGTAACAAGGCTAGAAAGAGGCTACTTTCTCACACACTACACTAGGTTCAATTTTAATTTCTTTAGGAAGGCACATTCTTCTATAGAAAAAAGGGCAAGGGTAATTGAGCAGAGAGGTGCTTCTTGTGAAAGAACACTTAAAAAGTGCTAGCTGCGAAAAGGTTAAAACATTGCGTTTCTGGCAGCAAAGAAATCAATTGATGTATTTTATTTCAGTAATGTGTTCTATCAAGGAAATAGTTCAATAAATAGTTTGTGTACAGAACAGCATGAGTCAGAAAAGATTATATAGTATTACACAGTAACGTATTGAGTAAAACAATAGTGTACTCCATGCATTTGTACAGAACATTATGAGTCAAAAAGAGTGTATAGCATTAAAAGAACCAAAATAAACCTGCATGCCACAACGGTAACGCCTTGAGACGCCCGTTGGTGATTTGCCGTGCTTTATAAATCCTGACCTGACATATGTATATATATATATATATATATATATATATATATGTATATATATATATGTGTGTGTGTGTGTGTGCATGTGTGTATATGTATATATTTATATAAATATACACGGATATATTTTGAAAAACAAATATACAATACAACATAAAATAATGTTCCCTTATTTTACTGATTAGATTATGTGAATATTGTCTCTGGGTGTAATGAAGTGCATGGTTGCATGCATTGCTGATCATATTTTTCTAGGAATTAAGTACGAGCAGAAAATTAAAAGAATATAAAAAAGTACCCCAGAACCTTGCAACAGAGCAAATAAAATATAAGAATACAGCAACACAAAGAAATAATTAAATGCTAGTTCCCTTCCAGGAGGGGCGGGCAATGCACCGTGGGAGCTCCATTAGTGAGCAGCAGGTAGGGTGAGTCACAGCTGTAAGAACGGCCTCGCGGAACCTGCACTACACAATCCTTTTACCATGTATCTCAGATGGCTCACTTTCATCTACTCCTGCTGCTTGTTTTCCTGTATTTTCACCTTGTTTTTGGGATGTTATCATGAGTGCAAATTGGAACAATGTAAGTATTTTCTGGTGTAGTTTGGCACATTACTGCTTGCTGCTTGGAAGATCATATTTGTGTCCCTATATGTATCGAATTTACCAAGGTGTGCTGCTTGATATTTGATCATAATAGCACGGAGCAAGGGTGGAACCAGCAAAGATTTGTTTTTGAGTGTTTACTGAGTGTGGTAACCTTTAGGCTTGCTTCTCTACCAAGAATGGGAACAGCATTACTTTGAATGAAAATTGATGTATTTCAAACTGCATCTTTGCTTTCAAACTTTGTTATATAGTCACATTGTAAATAATTGAATTAACAACCGAGTTTTATAGTATTCCAGCAGGTCACATTGTGTTTTTAAGAAGTATCACACCACATCTTGGGTGGTGCTGTTTGTTTTGGTCTTTGCTAATGTGAACGAATGTTTCTTCTTAAGCTGCGTGCTGCTTATCGTATATAGAGTTTGCTACATTTCCTTTTAGCAGTCACTGTGCACTTTTGAGTTTTGTCTGTTGTCTATATTATGAATGTGATGTAAATATCAGTTGGTGGCCATTAAGCACAGGTCAAGAGAGGCATCTTCGCCTCGTGTAGTTTATGTTATCTGTTAAAAGAGGTGAGCAAAGCGAGAAGGCGTAAGACAGGCCCACAAGGGCCCACAAGGTACTGTACGGAGAGGAGCACATTTATCCTCCTGGAAGGAGGGCCTTGAACTACCTCTGCAGACTATTTTCAAATTAATGCATAGCAATGAAGAACCACAGGCTGTTCTGTGGGAAACCCCAAAACCCTTTTCCGTTGTCAGAAAACATTGGAATAAAACTTTCAAAATATATTAAAAATTGTTGAAAGTAGAAAGGGCCTTGTGTCTCAT
The DNA here is from genome assembly GCF_031143425.1 of Pleurodeles waltl. Taxonomy (NCBI): domain Eukaryota; kingdom Metazoa; phylum Chordata; class Amphibia; order Caudata; family Salamandridae; genus Pleurodeles; species Pleurodeles waltl. The sequence goes on along the minus strand of NC_090445.1, from coordinate 292,618,205 downwards.
ATAATGCTTAGGGAGAGCGAGGCAAGAGATAAGGAAATGATAGACGAGAGGAAGCAGACGCTACAGACAAGTGAGAAACAGAAGAGAGAGACAGGCTATAGACGTGAGGGAAAGCTGAGAAAGACAGAATAGCGAGAGAGGGGCGATGCAGACACAGCTGAGAAATAGAGCTGGGGAAGATGACTGAGGGAGAAAAAGGGCAACACACGTGAGACAGATTGAGAATGGTAATAAACAAACGGTTAGAAACGGGCATCAGAAAGGGGGTGTGGGCAGTTGAGCGTCAGAGGTCATAAGGAGACAGAGACAGGGGAGAAGGTAGGAGCGTGAGGGAGAGATAAGGAAATTGAGGGGTAAAGCCAAAGGTAGCTGATACAAAGAAATATGCGGAAGATGAGAGAGCTGAAGGACATCTGAGAAAGAGAGCTGAGATGATGGAGTAGTGAGTATATATGAGATTTACCAAAGTGATGTAAAGACAGGGAAGATATGTGAGGGAAAATAAGACAGGTTAGAAATGTGATAAAGGGACAGGCAGATGTGAAAACAACAGGTAGAGAGATCGTGGGGAAAACGAGAAAAGTTGAAATAGAGGTATAGAAACAAAAAAGAGATGGCTAAGAAAGAGACAGAGACGGGAGTGAGAAAGATAGACCTGAAAAAAAATATGAGGAGGGGAAGAAACAGAAGGGCAGTTAAGAAACAGGCACGTTAGAAAGGCCTAAGCGATGGAGGGTGAGAGCAGAGAAACAGCGAGGTGATAAAGCGATAGAGACACGTGAGAAAAAGGGAGCTAGCGGCTAAATGAGAAATGGAATTAAGAGACAACCAAGCAAAAATTGGCAAAGCCAGTAGGTCTCTGCCTTAGAAGGTATGTGCTGACCTTTGCCGATTTTGTATCGTCACTCTTCACACGTTTTTTTAGTTCACTATTTGGATATGGTCTTCTGCCATGCTGGAAAGTAAAAAATAACAAAATGTCTGCAGGAATAGTCCAACGCATTCATGGACGTGCGTTGTGATGAATGTGCACAAATGTCCGCACAAAGCAGCCATCATGGAATGGTCACCAATATTCAAGATGGCCATTGTGTACCTACCTCCACATGTATGCACCTCTATGAATGGATGCATTGTGGTACCCTTGCAGCCATTTTGGCTTTTTTCTGTTATGTATGTTGTGTTATGATATGAGCTTTGGCTCGGCATTTAAAACTCAGTGTCGTAACAACGGACACCACAGCCCCTGCAGTGCGAGCGTGGACGAGCTCGATGGAGCCCCCTCAGCACAGTACGCTGTGCATGGGCTTCAGTCCTGTAGGAGGCTGGCCTGGCTTGTAGTGGGTACCAAGGGGTACTTACTCTCTGTACCAGGTCCAGTTATCCCTTATTAGTGTAGAAGAGGTGTTTCTAGAAGCTTAAGCTGATAGAAGGTAGCTATAGCAGAGCAGCTTAGGCTGAACTAGGAGACATGCAAAGCTCCTACTATACCACTGGTGTCATATGCACAATATCATAAGAAAACACAATACACAGATATACTAAAAAATAAAGGTACTTTATTTTTAGGACTATATGCCAAAAGTATCTCAGTGAGTATCCTCAGCATGAGGATGCCAAATATACACAAGATATATGTACACAATACCAAAAATATGCAGTAATAGCAAAAGGAAGTAATGCAAGCAATGTAAAGTTACAGTAGATTGCAATAGGAGCACATGGGTATATGGGCAACACAAACCATATACTCCAAAAGTGGAATGCGAACCACGGATGGACCCTAAACCTATGTGAGCTTGTAGAAGGTCGCTGGGACTGTAAGAAAACAGTGAGGGTTAGAAAAATAGCCCACCCCAAGACCCTGAAAAGTAGGTGTAAAGTGCACCTATAACCCCCAGAGAGCACAGAAGTCGTGATAGGGGGTTTCTGCAAGGAAGGCCAACACCAGCAAAGCAACAACAGTGGATTTCCGGACCTGAGTACCTGTGGAACAAGGGGACCAAGTCAAAGAGTCACGACACTGTCGAGAGTGGGCAGATGCCCATGAAATGCCAGCTGAGGGTGCAAAGAAGCTGCCACTGGATGGTAGAAGCTTTGGTTTCTGCAAGAACGAAGAAGACTAGGATCTTCCCCTTTGGAGGATGGATGTCGCACATCGTGAAGAAGCTTGCAGAGGTGCTCCCATGCAGAAAGACCGCAAACAAGCCTTGCTAGCTGCAAGGGTCACGATTAGGGTTTTTCTATGCTGCTGTGGCCCAGGAGGGACCAGGATGTCGCCACTTGGATGAGGAGACAGAGGGGGCGCACAGCAAGTCAGGGAGCCCTCACAGAAGCAGGCAGCACCCCCAGAAGTAACAGAACAGGCACTTGGAAGAGGAGTGAACCAGAGTCCACCCAAAGACACAAAAGGGAGTCCCACAATGCCGGAGGACAACTCAGAAGGTTGTGCACTGCAGGTTAGAGTGTCGGGGACCCAGGCTTGGCTGTGCACAAAGGAAATCCTGGAATAGTGCACAGGAGCCGGAGCAGCTGCAAATCATGCGGTACCCAGCAATGCAGTCTAGCGTGGGGAGGCAAGGACTTACCTCCACCAAGGTTGGACTGAAGAGTCACTGGACTGTGGGAGTCACTTGGACAGAGTTGCTGAGTTCCAGGGACCACGCTCGTCATGCTGAGAGGGGACCCAGAGGACTGGTGATTCAGCCTTTTGTTGCCTGCGGTTGCAGGGGGAAGATTCCGTCGACCCACGGTAGATTTCTTCAGAGCTCCTGGTGCAAGAAGGAGGCAGGCTACCCCCGGAGCATGCACCACCAGGAAACAGTTGAGAAAGCCGGCAGGATGAAGCGATACAAGGTTGCAGTAGTCGTCTTTGCTACTTTGTTGCGGTTTTGCAGGCGTCCTGAGCAGTCAGCGGTCAATCCTTTGGCAGAAGGTGAAGAGGGAGATGCAGAGGAACTCTGATGAGCTCTTGCATTTGGTATCTGAAGAATTCCCCAAAGCAGAGACCCTAAATAGCCAGAAAAGGAGGTTTGGCTACCTAGGAAGGAGTATAGGCTAGTAAGACAGGTGAGAGCCTATCAGAAGGAGTCTCTGATGTCACCTGCTGGCCCTGGCCACTCAGAGCAGTCCAGTGTGCCAGCACACCTCTGAATCCAAGATGGCAGACGTCTGGGGCATGCTGGAGGAGCTCTGGGCACCTCCCCTGGGAGGTGCAGGTCAGGGGAGTGGTCACTCCCCTTTCCTTTGTCCAGTTTTGCGCCAGAGCAGGGCTGGGGGATCCCTGAACCGGTGTAGACTGGCTTATGCAGAGATGGGCACCATCTGTGCCCATCAAAGCATTTCCAGAGGCTGGGGGAGGCTAATCCTCCCCAGCCCTGACACCTTTTTCCAAAGGGAGAGGGTGTAACACCCTATCTTTGAGGAAGTCCTTTGTTCTGCTTTCCTGAACCAGGCCTGGCTGGACCCCAGGAGGGCAGAAACCTGTCTGAGGGGTTGGCAGCAGCAGCAGCAGCTGCAGTGAAACCCCAGTAAAGGCAGTTTGGCAGTACCCGGGTCTGTGCTAGAGACTCGAGGGGGTCATGGAATTGTCTCCCCAATGCCAGAATGGCATTGGGGTGACAATTCCATGATCTTAGACATGTTACATGGCCATGTTCGGAGTTACCATTGTGATGCTATACATAGGTAGTGACCTATGTATAGTGCACACGTGAAATGGTGTCCCCGCACTCACAAAGTCTGGGGAATTTGCCCTGAACGATGTGGGGGCACCTTGGCTAGTGCCAGGGTGCCCACACACTAAGTAACTTTGCACCCAACCTTCACCAGGTGAAGGTTAGACATATAGGTGACTTATAAGTTACTTAAGTGCAGTGGTAAATGGCTGTGAAATAACGTGGATGTTATTTCACTCAGGCTGCAGCGGCAGGCCGGTGTAAGAATTGTCAGAGCTCCCTATGGGTGGCAAAAGAAATGCTGCAGCCCATAGGGATCTCCTGGAACCCTAATACTTTGGGTACCTCAGTACCATATACTAGGGAATTATAAGGGTGTTCCAGTATGCCAATGTGAATTGGTGAAATTGGTCACTAGCCTGTTAGTGACAATTTAGAAAGCAGAAAGAACATAACCACTGAGGTTCTGGTTAGCAGAGCCTCAGTGAAACAGTTAGTCATCACACAGAGAACACATACAGGGCACACTTATGAGCACTGGGGCCCTGGCTGGCATTGTCCCAGTGACACATACACTAAAACAACATATATACAGTGAAATAAGGGGGTAACATGCCAGGCAAGATGGTACTTTCCTACAGTCCCCTGACTGGGTCCAGCGGTGAGGTGGCCCCCTCCAGGTACTTTGCAGGATGGGGACCCTCAAATTTCGTTACACAATTAGTAAAACTGTCCATAGGCAAGACCTAAAAAACGGCACTAGGGAGTTTGGGAAGATACATTGGGGGAGAGATATGAGCAAGAGGGAGGAGAATAACAAGAGCGGAGACATGAGTATCAGAGCAAGGAATAGAAGCACAGGATACAAAACATGGCTAGCCAGAGAGAGTTATGAGAAAGGGGTGATACATGGAGACAAAGTAAGGAAAGGATGAGAAACAAGGTAGAGTAAAGTAATACATTCTAATCCGAATTTGTATTAATAATATGGCACAGTTTAATGAGCTTCATCTTTAGGAGGATTTGGATACCATGCTCATGTAGTAGGTGAATTTTTCAAAGGAGTGGATGGCTGGATGATAAACCAGTGACCAGTAAATCTGAAATGATCCTCAATGACCTGGATAAATGAAGGCAATATGTTTCATAGTTCCATTGAGATGGCGAATTGCCCACTGGATACGAGGAGAGAGAAATCTCACCTAGGCTGATGATCACAATTGCCATCTAGGGAAAAAACTTAATTTTGTTATTTAGGTTTCAAGGGACCACTGTGCCAAAGAGCCCTATGGGCCAGACATAGTATCATACATACTACATGTTCTTGCACCAAATGCTGAAAAAGAGGTTGTTCAATGGGCATTACACAACAGATTTCTTCAGTCAGGATATCTACCATACAACCCTTTCTTGATTCAACAGGAATATGTATATCTGTTCTGGCCAGTTTACTCACTGCCACTTTCCAGGGGCCTTTGCTTGAACATTGAGAAAGTATCCAGACTCACCCCATGGGGATCACCAGTGGTCGTCTCCAGGAAACCGAAACAACGGGGGTGCATCCGCATCTGCATTAACATGCATCTGCCAAACAAGGCCACCAAGAGGGAGGCAAACATCACCTCTACCATTGATGAATTGATCGCTGACCTTAAAAGCTCTAAGTGGTTCTCGAAGCTTGACCTGAATTCGGGTTTCCACCAACTAGAACTGCAGGAAAAATGTTTTTACACAATGACATTCTCCACACATGACGGCCTCCGCCAATACCAAAGGCTCAATCAACGTTGGAATTACATCAGTGGCAGAGGTTTTCCAAACCGGAATCAAAAAGGTCCTATCTGTCTTAGAAGGGTTCATCAATGCCAGCAATGACATCTTTACATGCCCCCCACCATCAAAAGCCATCATAGCAGACTAAGAGTTGCTCTCAAACTGATCAACAATGCAGGTCTAACACTCAACCAGAAAACATGACAGTTCCTCCACCAAGAGATGGAATTCTTCAGCTACATCTTCTAAAGCAATAGAATTAAGGTAGATCCAATAAAGTACATGGACATTAAAGAGGCCACCAAGCCTACAACCCCATCAGAAGTCTGGAGCTTCTTGGGGCTTGTGACATGCTGTGGACTATTCATTCACAACCTCACAACTCTAGCCAGCCCCCACAACACCTGATGAAAACATTGACTCCATGGACATGGGGCACAGCAGAAGATGAGGCATTCCAAGCCATCAAGCAGGCACTCCTCCAGGACACTATCCTGGTGTACTTCGCTCCTGCCAAGGAATCTGAGCTCATGATGACTGCCAGCCCCACAAGCTTTGGGTGCAGTTCTTATGCAGCATGCCAAAGATGATTAATGGAGGATCATTGCATTTACCAGCAGGGTCCCCACCGACTCTAAGCAATCACCCACAATGAAAAGGAAGCCCTGGTGATTAAGAGGGGTGCAACATTTTAATTTATACACATACAGCTGGCCATTCTGGGTCAATTAGAAGTCACTTATCCTGCTGTATGCAGGTGCTGCATCACACCCCCAACATCGCATTGAGAAAAGGGCCCTCCAACCTTTTGGGGTGTGCCTGATGCTGCTCAAATCCCATGGAATACCTCTGCCATATCCTAAAAAGACTTCATGTCAGATGTGGAAAAGTGAGTGCAGTGGGTCACCAAAGTAGGCTGCCTACAGACCATTGCCTTGCCTTGCTGCTTGACCCATAGTGACTCCAGGGGCTAGTTGGCTGGCAACCTGTTCTGAACCAGATTTGCTGCTAAGGAGAAGAACCTAACAGGAGCTACCGTGAAGTCAGGTCGACTAGGAAAGCACCATGGGCAGATTGGTGAGCTGGTAGGTCCCAATCTTTTCAAAGTTCTCATACTACATTTTAGTGGAAAAGTTCTGACAAGTTTTGGTTTTGGGCTGTTTGGGCACCTTCAGCACCATTCCAGGGGTCCAGGACTGGGTGGGCACACTTGCAGGATATTACTCACTTAAGACAGGGCCCAGGTCCAGGGTTCAAGTTGGTAGAGCGTTTTGTGTCCTTTGAGCTCAGAACAGGTTGCCAGCTAATTAGCCATAGGAGTCACTCTGACTCAAGCAGTAACGTAGACCTCAAGCAGCAGGGCAATATTCTGAGGTACAAGACAGGCTTCAAGCAGCCGGGCAGTTCTCTAGCAGCAACAGGGCAGTCCTCAGAGATACAAAGCAGGACTCAAGCAGCAGATTAGTCCTCTGGTGTACAAGGTAGTCATTCTGGGGGTCCTCCGCAGGTCTAGGCATGAACTGAAGAGTTGGTCTGGAGGTCTGATATTTTTACCTTGAAGGATTTGAAGTGGGAGAAACTTCTAGGTTTTTCTGCCACCCGGCCCTGGAATTTCTCACTTCTTCTACTGCCAATGCTACCAATAAGTATCACTTTTTAAATATAATAAGGAAACCCAATGTTATCATGCTTTCCAGCTAGCATAATCAGAATAGTGTCTCAAACAGTTAATAACGTGCCCTAAGAATGTGCCATCAACCCCTCCCTTTTCCATTGTGGAGGAATTGCTGCATATTGTGTCTATGCCCATTTCAGTACTTCTTTCCTTCATACTGGGAAAGGTGAGGTGCAAGAGGATCTCCATGTAATTGCAATGGGCCTTTTGGCCAACAATAGTAATAGATATGACAATTTGCATTCTAGAATTTCTTGCAGAGTGTAGACATCAGGAAAAGTAGCCAGACATCAGGCTTGTAAATGTGGGTCCTGATCATAAGTTCTGGTACTACATCTTTGACTGTCAATTCATATGATTTCCTGGAGGGACATGCCCATAACATATAACAAAGCCTCTATTTGTTGTGTTTCCTCATTGTCAAGTGTCTGCTATCATCTAGAACCTGTGATGTAGGTTTAATGGCATCAACTATATTAGCTGCATTACAGTTGCATTATAGTGTGTTGTACCAAATAAAATGTGATTCTAGTGGACAACCTTGCAGGAAAACTCAGTGGGAAGCACCATTCATTTCTCTGCCCAGACCCACTATTGATTTGTTTCTCTGATTTTCTATCATGGTTTTGCCATCAATGGCACTGTGCATTTGTGTAACTAATTTCCAAGTACCACCCAACTTGAAGAGTGAGCACAGGATGTTGGAAGTCAAGAGTTTTGCCATTTGCCAACCTCAGGTCTTGTGAGTCACCTTCACTTGAAAACATGTTAGAGATTAGCCTGTGGGAATTGGGTGATGGTATCCAAAACTGTTGAAAGTGGCATGCCTTCAAACAAGTTTCCAACCATGAACAAAAACCTGATTTGATCCACAACTTTATGTTAGCTGCATTGGATGCCACCGTAAACCTAGGGTTGCACCACAATTGCAACTCTGGCTATCTGCATTGTTGGAGTGTGCGTGTTCAAGGAATCACATTCAGCAGCATCTGATTGTTTTACATAAGGCGTATCTAAAGATAGCATTTGTCTTATTGGTCAAACATTGCCTCTGGGAGTGCTGTGTCTCCGATAGATGTATTATCCCATGCTTAACTCATTGATCTATTTTAATGCCCACTAAAGTTGTTCAGACAAGTAGTAGGAATCAAAATTTGGAGCACTAAGACTATCCTCCTCCAATGAAAGTTATATCTTCTCTAATGCCATTTGACATTCCCTAAATTAGGTCCACCACTTCAGAGTTGAGGGCCCTGAAGAAAATAAAGAAGCTTGGAGGAATTAGTGTGGGATGGTATGAGAAACTGAGTTTTTGGTTGAGGGGTGTAAACCCTATTCATGCAACAACCACAAACCCTTTTATGGTGAGCCATAGAAGTCACAAAATTAACCTGTGCTTAACCCTGTGGTAGCTTGGCACAAAAGCAGTGAGGCTTAACTTAGAGACACTGTGCCAAATATTTATGCAGCACACAAACAGTAATAAAGTTGAAACAAAACACAAGAAAACTCCCACACCAATTTAGGAAGAAAGAGTAAAATTCAGTAAATAATTTGAGACCAAAAAAAAAAAAAAAGAAATTAGTAGAACGAGAGTTATGAATTTTACAGTTTGTAGTAAAAATTATCACCTAAAAGATCAAAGTGCTAACAGCGAGCACCTAGCTGCGTGGGACCGTTCCAAATTTGAAAAATATATCTGGCCGCGTTGGAGCATGGCTCAGATACAAGAAGTGGATTGGGCCCAATCAGCATTACCTTTGGCCTCAGAGGAACTTCTGCGAAAAAATGTCTGAGAAGTTCAGTGGGGCAAGGCTGCAGGAGGTGTCCTAGAAGGGAGCGTCATTGTCAGGTGGCCTTTGGTTGAAGTTGCGGGGAAGATTTCTTCTTATGGACTTAGTCGACAAAATGGAAGTTGGAAATCTCCAGCAGGACAAGACAGAGGGCTGTACCCAAAGACAATCCCACAAGGTCAGATATCCCTTTGGCGAAAAACTGCTAAAAATAATTTGTTGTTGTGAAGAAGAACATAGCAGGAGAAGCCCCAAAGTCAATCTGATTGGCGATGCACCTCGGGCGGATAGGCAAGCAGGTCAGTCCTGGTCTGCTTCTGGTTCTCAGAGCAGTTTTTGGCCAATATTTTCCTCAGTCCTCAGTTTTGGGATTTGGCCATCTGGGCAGATTTAGCACGACAACCAAGGGTCCCGGACTGGTGTGACAACTCTTGGGCATTCATGACTCACTCAGTGCAGGTCTAGATGTGGGTTGAATATGGTGGCATCATTTTATGTCCCTGTGGCTCTGAACAGGGAGCTAGCAAACTAGTCCTTGGAGTCAATCTGGTAGTCCTGGGTGCATGTGAATATGCAGGGCTCAATAGCATGGCTGGCCTGTGAGGGTTCAAGCAAGGCCCCAGGCAGGAAAGCAGTCCTTCCAGTTGGTCACAGCAGCAGGTCACTGCAGCAGGCAGTTGTCTGAGGGTCCTCCTGCGGTCCAGTAGTGAACTGAAGAGTGGGACTGAAGGTCCTATTTTTATACCCTGGTGGCTTTCTTCTGGAAAGCGGGAGAAGCTCCTGGAAAGATTCATTTAAGTGAATGTAATTTCCTGACTCTCCTACCCTGGCTCCCAGCTTGCTGCAGTGACAATTTAGGGTTGTTAGGCCCTTTGTGTGGAGGCAGAGTACAGGCTGTCCAGTTGCAAGTGGGGTTGTTCTCAGCTCCGCTCCCCATCCTGCCAGCAGATGGCCGTTTGGGCACACCTAATCCCTCTATTGTGTGACTGTCTGGGGGGAATTCACAAAGCCTAACTGTCAGCTACACCCAGTCCCGTGACCTAAGACTGGCTACAGGCCTCATAAATTTAGGAGGTTTTCACTACTGGGACATGTAAAACTTAAAAGTACATGTCCAACCTTTTAATTACACAGCACTCTGCCCTATGGGCTACCTAGGGCCTACCTTAGGGCTGACGTATATGCAATAAAAGGGGAGTTTAGGGCTTGGCAAGGAGGTTTAAATGCCAGGTTGACAGAGGAAATACAATGAGGCCCATGGACGTACTAGGAGGGTGATAGAGCATACTATAGGTCTCCTGAAGGCTAGATTCTGGTGCCTACATATCTCTGGGGGTTCCCTGACCTATGGGCCTGATAAGGTGTGTTGAATAGTGGTGGCCTGCTGCATGCTGCACAACGTGGCAATGAGACATTCAATCCCCCTTTTGGAGGTGGAGAGTGCTATAGGTCCTGATCAGTTACCTCAGAGAGGTGAGGAGAGTGATGGTGAGGGTGAGGAAGGGGAAGATGTAAATTCCAGAAACCAACTGATACAACTTTACTTCCAATAACTGTGTGGAACTGCAGTCTGTCTATGTGGTTAGTGAATGATACTGTTAGTGTGCCATGTCATCTAAGGGAAATTGGTCATGATATGCAAGACATGGACCTCTTCAGCATGGTACAGACAGGCAATAAATGCATTTCCTTCTTGACTATTTTGAAATACATTTTACCACCACCATGAACAATTTGACAATAAAGTTGATCCCTGTCTGTTGCATCCTTACTCCACTCTATTCAACATTGAAGACAGGGGACAGTGTTACAGGTGAGATAAGATATTTATTGGTGGAATACAGTGGAACGTGATATGTACAGTGATGGAATTCGTAATGGTTGGGTGTCCTCAAAACCGACTTGGTGGCAGGCCTATTTGTTGTCGTCGGTGGGTCCTATTTGTAGTTTACTACTTTATTTAGCCCTCAGCTAAGTGCAGTTGGTGAATTGGTGGGATGGTTGCTTGGCAGTAGTAGCAGTGTCAATTGTCGGAGGGGGGATTGTACTTAGCTGGGTTTCCAGTGCCATATCTTGGTCTGAGACTACGTTTGGGCGCCTGATGTGGAGCTTCTTGCGGTGGCATGGTTGGGCCTTGTGATTCCTGGGAGGGTATTTCCTGTGCAGTTTCTGCTGCTTGAGTCATCTGTTGCTGGTTGTCCAGGGCTGTTGTGGGGGCCTCTTGTCCGGTGTGGGTGTCTGAGGGTTTGTTGACCAACTGCAGCAGTGCTCCAGCAATGATGGCCATTGTGGCATTGTGTTCTTTCCACTGCTCCAAGGCCTGTTGGTGTGTTCCAGCTGCATCCTCTGACTTTGCTCCAGGGTGGATAGAATCTGTGCCAACCTGTCTTGGGTAGATTGGTATGCCCCCAAAACCTCTGCAATGACGTCCTGGGCTGCTGCATCTATCCAGTGCCCTGCCCCCTGACCCACTGGGTCACCTGACCTCGACCTGGCCCCCTGTGCCTGTGTCCCCTGCGCAGGTCTTGACGTGCCACTAGTACTAGGGCCCTCGTCTTCCTGCATGTTGGGGGTGGGAGACTGTGGCCTCTGTTGCTGTGTCACACCTGTTTGTGCCCTGGGTCCACTGGTGTGGGTACGCCTCCACCATGGTCCTTAGCTCCCTTTCGGTGAAGCAAGGATTTTTTAGGGGGGACATGATGAGGGTGGTGGATGGCGTCGGGAATGGGTACGGGGTTTGGGTGCTCCTGTATGGGTCGCTATGCGTGTCGTGTCTGCTGGCGTTCTCTGTCTGGCTCTGGTGCTCTCCGTCTTCTGGTCGTGGTTTCCTTGCAAGGGATTGTGGGGTGTGTCTGGGGTGTTTTATGGTGTTCTGGATGTGTGTCAGGTGTCGGTCACAGCCGCCAATGGTCGTCCAGCCTCCACTGTCCGCTGAGGTGATTTGTGCATCATTATTTGGAGGGCGGGTTGTGGTGTGCTTGGCGGTGGTGGGGTGGGGTGGGGTGGGCCAGGATTCCCGCCGACAGGGTCCTGTCGGGGAGTGGTGGTGTGGGAATGTTTGGCGGGGTTGGGTTTTTTGTTCATTATATGGCGGGTTTTCATTCGCCACCGCTGGCGGGATTCTGTTCACCGCCGCCACGGCGTTCTTTACCACCATGTTCATAATGACCGCCTATATTGGCAACTGACAGACTGCGTTGTTTCGACTATAGAGCATACCTAGCACGAACACATGCGGAGGGTGATCAAGCGAGTTCATTACTGGCATGGCTGGCAAATCCAGCAAAAAGGGGCTCCGTAATAGTCGAACTTACACAACCCGGAGGCGATTGTATTAACTCTCAGACGGCTATTAATGACGAATTTCAGAAATATTATGCAGATCTATACAGTAGTAAAACACGTCCCCCCCATGAGGAAATACGGGCCTTCTTGCAGCATCTACGATATCGGCTGTAGATGCAGCCGAACTGGGAGCGCCGATCACGGAGCCAGAAGTGAATGAAGCGATTGCTTCCATGGCACGCAATAAAACCCCTGGCCCAGACGGACTCCCAATAGAATTTTACTCAACCTATCTAGCCAAACTGGGACCTAGATTAGTGGTGGTCTTTGAAGCGGCAGCTGGGAACCGGACATTACCTGTGTCTGCTTGGGAAGCCCAGATAATACCACTCTTAAAGCCGGGGAAGGTGCCTACGGATGTGGCTTCTTACCGCCTGTTATCGATGCTCGCAACAGACTATAAGATACTGAGTAAAATACTAGCGGCCCGACTCATGCGACACATGCCACATCTAATACACGCAGATCAGGCTGGATTTATTCCAGGACACCAAACAGCGCAGAACATACAACGCCTCCTGTTTTTGATGCAAAGTGATGGTTATGATAAGTCTAGGGCGGCAGTCTTCGCTATTGATTTTGAAAAATCTTTTGACAGCCTGGAGTGGAGATACCTATATGAGGTCCTCTGCATGTTTGGGATGGGAAACCGTTTTATAGCCTGGACAAAACTACTGTATGCTGGACCGACGGCCAGAGTCCGGACAGGCACCACCATCTCTGATGGCTATAGAGTAGAGAGGGGAACTAGACAGGGTTGCACCCTTTCCCCTCTGCTATTTGAATTATCAATCGAACCACTGGCTTGCAATGCTAGAGAGGGCAGAACATTTAGGGGTATCACGCTGGCGGCTCAGACTCATCATATAGCATTATACGCGGATGACCTCCTGCTCTTTTTGAAAGATACAGAAAGTGATCTACAGGGCTCTCGGGTGCTGCTAAGAGACTTTGGTGATTTGTCTGGGCTGAGGGTAAATTGGCAGAAATCCATTCTCTTTCCGACTGAAGAGGAGAGGAATTCTCCTCCGAACATAGGAGAATTACAATGGGAACCGAGGTGTCTAAAATATTTGGGAGTCCATGTATATCATGACTGCCAGAACCTGTACGTTGGCAATATTCAGCAGGTGCTGAGAGGCATTAAGAGCTCAATAGGGTTTTGGTCCACACTGCCCATCTCGGTTGAGTGGCGCTTCTAAAGATGATAACCCTCCCCAGACTATTATATTTTTTCACAACACTGCCAGTATGGATCACTGAGAGTTTCTTTAGGGATTTGGATTCTCTGATAACGGGTTTTATCTGGGGGACGGGCAGGAGGAGGCTAGCACTTGCAGTGATGAGACGGGCTACTGAAGAGGGGGGACTGGCTGTCCCAGACTTTGAAGCATATTACTTAGCAGGCCAACTGCAATGACTAACCAGATGGACGGCAGACCGTATGACACACGGTCATGAAATATTATCATCTACCCCCAAACTGTCCTCATTGGCCAGAGTTATTCTGGGCCTCGGCCCGCCTGTGCTTCCTAGATCCCAGACACTGGAAGTAATCCATAAATGCTGGAGACGACATCTCCGCAAGACAAAATGCCCATGCCCCTCTACCCCCGGACACCAATGCTGTGCCTATTAGCACTTCCATATAAGGGCAGTTGGAGTGGACTAAAGAATTGGGAGAAGGCAGGAGCTTCCACCCTGGGCACTTTATGCGAGGCAGACTCCCTACTGCCCTTCGAGGACTTTCGAATCCTATATCAAATCCCAGTGGGGAACTTCCTGCTTCATACAGCAATCACAAACTCGATGAGTAAACACTGGCATACTGATAATTCAGAACCACCCATCTCGGAGATAACACAATACCCTGTTAGTGCAACAGGGACAAATAGGGCAGTGACCCACATATATAGAAAAATAAGAACTGCGCTGACACTCCCACTAACAGTTCTTAAACAAAAATGGGAAACAGATCTGGGGACCTCGTAGAAGATAGAGACTGGGAGGAAATACTGACCTGGATTCCGAGGGCCTCTAGGAATGCTCGATTTAAACTGATTAACACATATGTCCTACACAGAGCATATCTGACTCCGGGCAGAATCGAGAGGCACTTTGGAACCCTGGGATCTGGCTGCTCCAGATGCCATGAGGATGGTGTGGAATTTATACATATGTTCTGGACCTGCCCAACCCTACAGGAGTATTGGCGCGAGATAACACAACTCCTATCTGACGTTATTGATCGGAAAGTACCGGATAACTCCAGACACTGTTTACTAGGGGGATATCGACACCAACCCAAAAACAAATACACTAATCAGTTCCAAGATTTAGCCCTAGTCCTGGCCAAAAGAGAGATCGCAGTGACGTGGAAAGAAACCACAGGACCATGTGTGCAAGCATGGAGAAGGGAAGTCCTCAGATGGGTTAAGGCAGAACAGATGATTAGGCACAGGGAGGTTTGGAGGGGCCAAGGCCCCATGGAAAGGGCCAGAGCTTGGAGCACTTTGGTAAATGAGTGGGAACAGCAAAAAGAGGAAGCACTAGACGCCTGACAGCTGCGAAGGACCACTGACCTGGTCGCGCAGTCCCCTCGACATCACACACTTTGCGAGGAAGCATTAATACACTCAGACAGGGGCATACTGCACATGTACATGACCGGAACACATAACCTGTCAACCGGCAAGGAAGTTCAGTCTTTTAGACATTTATTGATAACCAACACTCACCGGGCACTCGAGCGACAATTGGGGAGATAGGGTGGAGGTTTGATTCCCTCGGGAGTGGAATACACTACAGCAACAGGCGAAAGACTGTATACACTATTACTCGTCATTGGCCTTACTTTCACTGAAAATGTAGGCACAGTTTAGGATTTCATGATGTGTGCGATATTCACTCCGGATGATAACTAGAACATCTAATGATGAGATACACCAACTTCAACTGCTGTAATGTAACATTATCAACGCTAAACGCCCTCCCTGAGGGGAACTGTTTTGTAAATCGAATTCTTTATTGCATGTCAAAAACCAATAAAAAGTTTTGGAAAAAAAAAAAGTAGTCTCTGGTTCCAAGCTATAGTTACAACTCAGCTGAAGAAACTGTTTGCCGATGCCACCAGTCCCTACCAAAAACCACCAACATCAAGTAAGACAACCAATCGAGTAACCCATGTTTGATTCAATCTAGACTAAACTTGTAACACTTGTATAGAGACATTTCATTGTGTATTGTTAATATGTTCTATGCAGATATCACTTCTGATGTCTGAAGCATGTACAACAGGTGTAATCCCAGATTCTCTAATTTCTGTGTAAATAGGACATTCTTGTATAAACTTGTATGATTTGCCCAGCTTCTGTGTCTTTGACCCTTCCAAATGGAAAATCATAACATACAAGCTGAGAACATAAACGGATTTCTTTAACTGCCAATAGTACATGAAGCTCGTTAGCCTCTGAAGAATTTAGCTACAATTTTTTTAATTGTTTCTTGGGGATATTGAGTACTAACATCCCAATGAGGGTAAGGCTTTCCTGACTTTGTGGGTAAGACTTGCCTGACTTGCCACAAAAGTGTTAAACATTTCATTCATGTTTTCTAACGAGAACGACATACACAATTACCAAAATATATTTCATTTTATACAATTGTGTGCCTGTATTTTATGTTCATCCTATTACATGTATGGAACATAAATGGTTGCCTTTTAGTAAAGTAAAAAAATAACTATATGACAAAAAATCCTGTTGCACGTAACATGTATTTTGCAATCTCTTTTTTCAGTTTTTAGACATAAAAAAGACGACCGTACCAAACTACCAACTATTTTTGCAATAACCCCCACCTTCACAAGGCTGGTGCAGAAAGCGGAGTTGACTCGTGTTTCCAACACATTTCTACATGTCCCAGAGTTCCACTGGATTGTTGTTGAGGATTCCACAAATAAGACCCAGCTGGTCACCTCTTTTCTGCAAAAGAGTGGCTTACGATACACCCATTTGTCCATCAAAACCCCTAAGGGTGTAACAAAGTCTAGGGGTACTGTGCAAAGAAACCTGGCGCTGTCCTGGTTGCGAGACACATTTAAGTCCAACCGTTCAGTAGAAGGAGTTGTATATTTTGCTGATGATGACAACACATATAGCCTTGATATTTTCAAAGAGGTGAGTACTTTCCTTTTTTATTTTAATAATTTTACCATGGGTATACTATTTGTTTAAACCAGAAAACAGCTTTAAAAGGTCCACACGGGAAAAGTGATATAGTAAAATACATATGCTATAATTTAGGGCAAAACAATTCAATGAAACTAAAACATTTACATCAAAAGGATTAGAAATGTGTTTACACAAGAAGTAATTTAAACACGCATTGTAAAGCAATTATTTTTATTAATACATAAAAGATACTGTGAAATAAAGCACACATGAAAAGAAACAGAAGGAATGACAAGAGAGAAATGAAAAAGGTGAAGCGAAAACAGGATCGATTTAAAGATTTTACATATAAGATTGCATACAGGTGGAAAATAATTGAAATGAAGATAAATAGCATTTAAAAAACTGAGCACAACAAGCAATAGGCAATAATGACATATTTCATATTTCACAGAGGTTGAAAAGCTTCATTTTGAGAACAAGTAGATTTAAGGAAATTCTTGCCAATAGTAACTACAAATGATCCCTTTCAGTGAGACCTAGGTTGAAAAGGCATGCGTTGAATCAATTCTGTGATCTGCATGTATCCCATCCCACCAGGATGAATAGGGCATCTTACAAGTCTTTCCAACATGATGTGATTTGCTGCAAAGCTGTAGAAATAAAAGAATCCAATATTTCATTAATAAGTGAGTATTCCTCTTAATGATCTAATTTGATATCAGTATGACCTTCAGTAGCATCATTGGCTGTATAAACAACATCAGACGGCACTAGTGCCTGCACAATTATGGTGTAACAGTTCTGTCTTACATGGTATTGTAATTTTTTGCAATAACATTTGGACTGACTGGGCAGTGCAAAATAGTTTTTGCACGAGTCAGTAAATGCAAAAGTGTTTTACGGGGCACTGACAATGAAAAACATATACTAGCAACATTGCAGATTCATACCTCTAAAATGTTTGAGTAGATACGTGTTTTCCTTGTGTTCCTTATTTACACAGCAAAACAATTTTTTAGTGAGTTAAAAAATCACTTCATTAAGAAGAGCTCAATACCTAGCCTTGCACCGTCCATGTGTGGGTTCAGAGTACTTCACTCATGGTATGGTTGAAACTGTACCCTATATACAAACGTTTTTTAAACCTTTGCCAACACATGCGGGGACTTCATATCCCACCCTGCACTGCATTGTGGACTGTGCAGAGCAAAGGGGCGGGGCTTCTTGCACCTGTTTGCTGCTGCGTAGCCCTTCATAAATTGGTGCTTTCCCCATGTTGCGCGGGATGCAGGCCAACACAGCGGGGACTCCATTTACCACCCAGCTCCGTATTGTGGACAGTCTAGAGCAGTGGTTCCCAACCTGTGGGCCGGGGACCCGTGGGGGTCCGCGAAGCCTCGTCAGGGGGTCCGCGGCAGCTTAAAAAATGTAATAATATTAGGTCCCAGCTATCAGTATTGACTCAGTGGGGGTCCCCCGGTTCCAATAATGATTCAGTGGGGGTCCCCGGGCTCCAGTATTGATAAAATGGGGGTCCACAGAAGTGAAAAGGTTGGGAACCACTGGTCTAGAGCAAGGAGAAGGGGCTTCCTGTACCTGTTGCCGCCATGCAGCCCTTCATAAAGCGGCGATTGCACTTGCGGCATGGGATGACTGCCAGCGCAGGGGGTACTCCATATCTCACCCTGCACCACATTGTGAACTGTCCAGAGCACGGAGGTGAGGCTTCTTGCACCTGTTTGCTACACGCAGCCCATCATAAAGCAACACGTGCACCCGCGGTGTGGGACGCACCTGGGCCAAGACCGGGCCAGCACTAGGCCTGTCTTCACCTGTCATTGACCCAATAAGGCTCAGCTTGGCCATCCCTCTTTCATCAGAAGGTATTGATGATTTTGTTTTCTATTATCTGATTTTTGCTGAAGTAAGTCTGTCTAATCTCTTGGCTACTGGATTTTCAGCAAGTATAAGCATTGTTTATGAGCGCTCCATGGAGAAACACAGGGTTGCTGGCACAAAATGATTTCTGGGGTCTATCCTAAATGGTTTCTCACAGCATGTAATTGGGATAATCAACAAGGAGATAATATTTGCAGTGCGGCGTTTGCTACTATCTTTCCCCTGGGACTTAAACCCTGGGCCTCTTCTCATGACCACTGCAGCTGCCCCCACCATTACGCTACTTCTCCACATCTATCAGCGTGTTTGGCCGTTTTGGGAACTCTTTCCGGTCTGCCCACTCTTAGCTTCTCAATGACCATGGCTATGGCTGAGGTTAAGGATCCCTGCCATAGATCACTACCTTCCAACAGTGCATGCAACAGGGAAAAATGAAAGTCAAAAAGCATTGGGGCAAAGAGAAAGAGAATGGAAATGGGAACCAAGTCTAAAAGACAGTGTCCAGGCTCCTCACTGATGTCACCTAGGACAACCCCAATGTCTAATTCCAACCCCCACGGCCATTTGTTTAGTAACTCTGGCTAAATCACATCTGATAGCCTGGGTAAAATCTGCAAGAGGGTCATGTCTACCCTTATGTGCTCACTGGTCCCAATATTGGATTGTTTGGCGATAGTGGAAGGAGCCTTGAGAGATTTGAGGAGTGACTTGTTAACTGCAGACTACCAAGGTGCTGCCAGAGCGTTCGATTGGGGATAGAGCTATAGGGCCAGATGTAGCAAACAGTTTGCGAGTCGCAAACGGCGAAAATCGCCGTTTGCGAGTCACAAACCTGAGTTTGCTATGCAGAAATGCATTTTGAGAGTCGGAACCGACTCGCAAAATGCATTTCAGAGTCGCAAATAGGAAGGGGTGTTCCCTTCCTATTTGCGAGTCGCAGTGGTATGCAACTCCATTTGCGACCGAGTACGCGGTCGCAAATGGAGTCGCAGTTACCATCCACTTGAAGTGGATGGTAACCCACTCGCAAACGGGAAGGGGTCCCCATGGGACCCCTTCCCCTTTGTGACTGGACCCCAAATTATTTTTTCAGGGCAGGTAGTGGTCCAAGGGACCACTACCTGCCCTGAAAAAATCCGAAACAAAAGGTTTAGTTTTTTTTTTCTAAGTGCAGCTCGTTTTCCTTTAAGGAAAACGGGCTACACTTGGGAAAAAAAAACTGCTTTATTTAAAAGCAGTCACGGACATGGAGGTCTGCTGACTACAGCAGGCCTCCATATCCGTGAGTGCCCATAGTCGCTATGGGGCCGCAATTTGCGACCCACCTCATTAATATTAATGAGGTGGGTCTTTGCGACCCCATAGCGACTCGCAGACGGTGTCTGAGACACCGTTCTGCATTGCAAATTGCGAGTTGCAATTTGCGAGTCGCTCGGACTCGCAAATTGCAAGTCGTAATTTGCAAAGTACCTACATCTGGCCCATAATGACAGCTCGGGCCCCATGGCCTTAGCAGCCAGTACTTTTGGAAGGCTTAATGGATCTGGACAGGATCGATGTTGGAGGGAAGGTTACCTATAGGCAGCCACGATCCCAGGGTGACTGCAATGGAGGCTATGAAGCCCCTGAAGTCCCCAACTTGTTTGAAACTTTCGATGCTTCAATTACCCCCTCAGACAACTCCGTATGTGGTCATTTTGAAGAATGGGTCTCCGCTAAGAGTGGACTTAAGGGAAGAGCATGACCAATTTAGTGAACATAGTGGTCCATTGAATTTAGACTGGGTGGGCGAAAACTGTCACACAGCCGGATCAATTTTGTAAGCAGGACCACATGGGTGGGTAACTCAACGAAGCCTGATGGAACTAATTGCATAGTGATAAACTTTAAAGACAGAAGGGTGACCAAGGAGATATTGGCAAAGAAAACTTTTGCCATTTCTTCCCCTTCAGCCATCAAGGCCCTTCCGCTTGTTTTTTTTTTACAAGCCACGGGTTGGTCTCATTGCTCAACCATTGTCTGGTCAGCCTATCACGACGTCTTACAGGTTTGCACCAATCTCACATTTGGACCAGCTGGATTGACTACCCCCTACTTCGATCATCTCTGCTCAGCAAACTCAAATGGCAGGGATTAGACTAACAGAGCCAAATCCAGTCCTGAATCTGCCCCTAACTGCTGACATAAGCACCATCCTGTTGGAGGGATCAGACCATTTCAGCTGGGTAGGGACGCTACATTGTCTTCGGACACTGTCACCAGTAGTATTCCCATTGTGAACTTTAGTAATCAGAGGGGTTGGCATTTTTCAATGGCCTCATAGAATGTTGTGGGTCTAGCTAGCAAGTGGGGAAGCAATGATTGGCATAACTTGGTTAAACTGCATGCAGTTCTTTGTCTGAACCTGTATTTATGGATGGTTATGTAACATATTTTACATCCCCTGTTCTGGGTCCCACGGGCAGGACATAACCTTCATCTCCCTTACATTTCCCACCCAGGTCATGTGGTTGAACCTCAACTCTTCACAATTTATACTTCTGCATTGTCTAACAGCCCAGATGCTTTTTATTACTGTGTATAATAATGTGTTTTGTATCCCCAAGGTAGATCTGCCCAGGTCCCTGCTCAAAGATGCTGACGAATGTATAAGTAACATACAGGGGAACTATGTGATGGTGCTCATGGGAGACTTTAATTAGGGGTTCTGCCAGCTCTCTGTGTCTTTGGCCTGCGAGTTGGTGGATAGTGTAGGGAACCCATTTACTTGTTTTGCTCATTGTCCGCTTGAGGATAAATTTAACCAAGTCATCATGAAATACAATTTACTGTTCTCTTTTGATTCATTGACTATAAAGCCTACTGTGCTACCCACTTATGTAGGGAGGGGAACTCCCATCCAAATATACTTTATCCTCTTCTCTTCATCTCTGGAGAACTGGGTAACAGAATATCGTCTGGCGGATTCGCCACTCAGTGACCACTGAGTATTGAGCCTTTTTTGCATGTTCCCTTTCTGGCCAAAGGAAGCGCACACTCCTCTCCCTCTCCAGTACTTAAAGAATAAGGGGATACTTAAGAGGTGGCCTACTGTGGATGTAGACTCATTTATGACAAGCCTGGTAGCATCTTCACTGCTTGGTTTTTAAAGTTGTTCAGTTGAAGATTGTATCCTGGGGTAGGTGGGAGGTAATTAAGTGCTTTGATAGGATGTGTTACACTGGGTGCAGCCTGCTTCTGGCCCTGATCAAGTCTAGCAAGGAGAAACCTGTTAAGTGGTTTATTGCCAATTGCACAGCAGCACACAACCAGATGCTGGCAGCCCTAAGACTCCCCTAAAGATCAGGAGAAGGTGCGGGACAATAGGGCCCATTATAGGCATGCAGTGAGAGTGAGGAAAGCCGCCATAAGAGAGGAGGCTTTTTATTTCCTGCTTCAGGCCACTGAGCTGCGTGACAGTAAGACTCTGGGTGACAGTCAACTGTAATTATTTTAGTAACAACAATGACTCAGGGATCAATACAGTGATCTCTCCAGACACATGGGTTTCCTCTTCATGAAACTCCATGTGGACCCCGATGTTAGGGCCATCACTACTCCTGGGGGGGCAGCAGATAGTTTGTCTTTGTCTCCCCTAGAGAATCCTTTGTAATCCCAGCCACTGGCAGTAACTCTGGCTGGCCCATAGATTAAACTTAGCGAGGTTCTGATGGCATTAGATAGTTGTCCAGCCGGGAAAGCCCCAGGCCCTGATGGAATCCCCTCTGACCTTTTTAAGGCTAATATTGAGCTGTGGGCTCCACTTCTTACGAATGTCCTTAATGTTTTCTTAGGCACAGGCCTGGCTAAATCTTGGGCCCTTGACACCATAGTCCCCATATTTAAAGAGGGCTCCAAAAGAGATCCTTATTGTGACCGCCCAATAAAACTGACTAATTGCACAGCTAAAGTTATGGGGAGACATTGGCTGGCAAACATAATGTACTGTCTGAGCTACAGTTTGGTTTTAGGCCTGGCCTGCGAACGGTGGAGCAGGCCATCAATTTGTCCCTTTAATTGGCAAGTACACTGTGTCTCAAGAAGGCAAGTTGTACCTGCCATTCATGGATTTAGGCTCTGCTTTTGGCTCTGTCAACAGAGCCACATTGTGGAGCATTTTGGCAGATATGGGGGGTGGAGCTGTATCGCCAACTTTTTAAGGCAACTTCACAATGAAGTTACAGCTAGAGTGAGATACGGCCCAGGGTGGGGGAGGAGACCACAGCAGCTTTTAGCCTTTCCAGGGGCACGTGCCAGAGACATGTGATGGCTCAGTTCATGTTTCTCTTTACATATACATGGCCTAAAGAAGCAGTTGGTGGACCTTGGTGCAGTAGGGGCCCACTGCATCCCAGCATTAATTTACACTGATGATACAGTTTTAAGAGCCAGGAGAGCTAATGGGTTGCAGTGCTTATTGGACTGCTTTTGCAATTACCTGACCAGCCTTGATCTGAAGGTTAACCAGTCAAAAACCCATGTCATGGTTTATGGCGCGAAAAAGGAGAACCGCTTTTTTATAGTCAATAGTAACAGAGTTCGTACTGTCCCCATAGTCACCTATTTAGGTGTCCTTTTCAATAAATATTTCATATGGAGACCTCTGAATAACAGCAGAGCTGCTAACTTCTCAAAAGGAGTTGAGGCTGTTTTCAATTTCACTGGCAGACTTGGACTGAAGTCAGTTAAGGAACTCATAGCCATATGTAGGGCCTACTAAGTGAGGGTGTGGGGTATCAGTGAGCAAGGGGGACTGTAAACTGTAGAGAATGTTTTTTTTTAAACGGTTATAATCTATTCCCTCTAGCACAAGCTCCTTTATCTGCCACATGGAGGTGGATCTGGGCTATACTGAAGATGTCATAAAAATGCAAACCCTGCAATTGTGGGTCTGAATTTGGACAAGGAAGCAGATGATCTTTAACAGATCTCTCCATACTGATTGCCTCCAACTAGACCATTACCTGGACATCCCTTGGATAGAGTATATCCTAGTAGTCTTAAAGCGAGCTTTGCTGCCACACTGAAGAGTACATTTCTAGCTCACTGTTGGGACCATAGACTGCGAAGAGAGGTTGAACAGTAAAGTGTCCAAGCATATGCGGAGATTCCTACTAACCCTGTCTTGGCACCATACCTAATGTGGGTGAGGAAGCAGCACCATAGGTTTCTGCTGGTCAGGCTCAGACCAGGCACTGTTTTAAGAATTATTTTAAGAATTTACCCGATTGTCCCTGTGACGGTTGCTCTGTGGAAAGTACCTTGCACTGTATGTTTTTCTGAGAAGATTTTGGCCCAGATTTATACTCTGTTTGCGCAGAATTTGCATAATTCTTTTTTACGCAAATTCGGCAAAAACCTATCTCCGTATTTATACTTTGGACGTAGTCATTTTTTGCTTATGGGAAACTACCTTTGTGTCAATGAGATGCAAGGTAGGCGTTCCAGTGCAAAAAATGACGGTATAGCCTTAGCGCCATATTTATCCCCGTGCTAAAATCAAGCACAGGGGAAGGGGGCCTTAAATAATGGCTCTAAGCTTGCTTAGCTCCATTATTTAACGCCTGGGTTAGGCCAGGCGTTAGGAGACCTGTGGGCCTATTTCCATGGTTAGAGACCATGGACTGGGTCCGCAGGTGCCCTTCCCCAGCCCCAGGGACATCCCCAGCCACACCAGAGGGACACCAGAGGATGGGGGGACATCCCAGGTAAGTAAGATAAGTAAAGGTGAGTAGTTTCATTTTTTTTTTAAGTGCCATAGGGGGGGCCTAACTTGGGCCCCCCCTACATGGCATGGGCCCAGTGGCAATGCCAAGGGGACATATGTCCCTGGGCCATTGGGGTGGTGGTCATGACTCCTGTCTTTACTAAAGAAGGAGTCATGTCCATGGGGATTGTGCGTCAAAGGATGATGCTAGTCTGGTTAGAGGCATTTTGGTTAGATGCATCCTTTGATGCATAACCTCCTGTTCCCCCTACGCCTCCCCCACCCGGCTAGCATCCTTTTTCAAGACGCTAGCCGGGCCTTACCACCAGCTACCATCATTCCATAAATATGACTTCCGGCCGGCGTCTTGAAATGTCTCTAGCTGGCGGTATACTTTTTCGGTTAGCACAGTTTTGAGTGAAAAAGTATAAATCTGGACCTTTATCTTTTACCTTTTTTAAAACAAGCCAACATTTGTTTTACTAGAGATGCTTTTACTTACTTGCCGTCACTTCTGAATCCATGGATTTCCCATCTAACCGCAGTTTATATTCAAAGTGGCATTAGGTACAGGACCACCACGCTTGTGCAATAAATATGAACTCTTGTCTCTCTTTTTTTTTTTTTTTACATCTGGGGATGTTCAAATAAGTTTTATCTATGTATCATGATGAACAGTTTTTAACTTGTATGTTTTTTATGCTTCTGTTTCTTTTATGATTATGATTATGATATGGGCCGATTAAAGATTGAATTGAATTGAAACCTTTGTTAAATCTTCACATTTGCAAAGTTAGTTTAATGAAAACCAGTATGTTTGACTTGTGAGTTGGCAATCACGCCAATGGCCTCAGTGCAGCAAAGCAAAATTCACCATATCCTTTTGGGTGCATGATGATCTCTAACTACACCCATTGAGGATTATGGTCAAAGGATAAACTATGCATTAAAAACAAAAAAGAGAGCACACAATGGTCGGCTGTGTCAGACTGTAAGCCATTTAGCTCATTGGGTACCACAGCAATTGCTGGTTGGCCAGAAAAGGCTGAGGCAGGCAGCATAGGCCCCAGATGTTACTGTCAGCAGAGCAGGGCCTGGGATCCTTATTAGGAGAGTGCCACATAGTTGAATGAAGGTACTCTCAGAGAAGAACAACCATTCTATCCCTCCCCCTACATTGAGAAACAGTGATATTAGGAGAAAGCACATCACATCATGGGTGTTAATAGCACAGGTAGAGCATACTGCACCTCTGGGTGAACCATATCTTTCTCCTGGAGCACTGAAGGTCCTGGAGAAGTAGTGACTGGTGGCACAACCTCAGGACCTTCTCCAGAATATATAGTGGGATAAAGGAGCTGCACTGACTGAGCATCGTAAGTGCAGTATGAGGGTCCGTGAAGTGGGGAGGGGGGAAACACCAATCAGAGTGGAGAAAGAACTGGTGGGAGTGTTGCTATATGAAACGGGATGCACCTGCCTCACTAGGATTGCAAGCACAGCAGGGGGGAGGCAAATTACTAACCAGGCAAAGGGCAGTTGGCATGATCAGAGGTGTCACAGCAGCCTTATGAAGGTACCCTGAGGGGCAAAGAACAATGATTGCAGGTGCCTGGGCTGCACCTTTCAGATCGACATGGCCCCCTGTGGAGTGATCACATCGACACAGCAGCAGGAAGAAGTAAAGAAGTAACTGAGGTTGACAGATGTCATAATTCTCAAGGGCAGAGTGTGGTTGGCTCCACCTCCTGGAAAACTGCAAAATGGTGCCCTGGTGAAATACAAAAGATGCTAATATCAACGACATGCACACATGATCGACTCTACCTAAATAGGAAAATACCTAAAGAGAAGCCCCTAATTTGAGCACCTCCAGCGAAGCACAGCCCTCCCAGACACCACCGGATATGGAACCCCTGACAAGAGCATTTATGGAATCTCTATTTAGCACCCACAGGGCAGACATTTTGGCAGTGAAGGCTTATCTTACTAAAGAGCTGAGGGCGGTGAAGGAGGACCTCACTAAAGTGGGTTGGAGTCTGCACTTTTGCAGACAACAGGAACAGCTAAGGAAGACTAGCTAGAAATGCTGTGACAAGAGTTGTTCCACATGAAAGGCCAGCAAAAGGACCTGCAACTGCACACGGGGGACTGAAAATCGCTCCAGGCACCATATTATTATAAAAAAAAGTGGAGTTCAGGCTCAATGGACTGCATACAATAGCTTGCCCTATCCTCAGAGATCTATAGGTACCATCAAAATTCACTATGGGTGTAGAGTAGGGTGCCTTGGCCCCTCATTGAGGGAGCACCCGATGCCCTCGTCTGCTTTCGCATATCATGGTGTAGGAAGATATCTTCAGAGTTGCACGTGATAAAGGGCCAATTAACTTTGAGGGAGCAAAGAGACTTTCGGGAGCCCTCAACGTTCTTATGATGACAGTGCATCATATATGGTTGGAAGGACCTTTCATAATAATTTTCCAGTGGCAACAATACCAACTGCGCTCTTTCAAGGAAGCTTGTAAGATTCCCAGTCTGAAAGAGGAGGACCCCAAAGTGAATCGAGCAGCAAGGCCAGTGTCGCCAAAAACAAGGGTTGTGTTGTTTTTGTGTTCTTGTTGAAAAACTCACATACACGATTTACTGCCCAAACCTTTTTAGACCATACATCGACACTGATCAATTTCAGAATGCTACACAAACACAGATGGTTCAGCATAAGGTGTTTAACGCTTGAGGTCTGAATAGACCTAAGAAGCAGTTAGCAGTACTGTTCTTGTTGGAGAAGTCTGATTGTGACATGGACCTTTTTCAGGAAACTGATCTATTGCAAAGGGACTGCCAGAGACTCAGATTGAAAAGGTCCCTCTATACGTCATGTTGGGAATGGCTGAGAAGAAGGAGGTGGCCATTCTCATGAACAGGAGTTTCACAGGGATGGTGGAAGATAAATGAGTAGAGCTTAGAGAGACACTGTTGGCGCTTCACTGTAGGATTGAAGGGGTGTCCATAACATTGGCCACTAACACAAAGGTACAAACAGGTAGAGCTAGAAAGGGAAGTCTTAGAGCTTGAAATAGTACATAAGCGATTGAACACACATAGAGTCTGGTGCTCTCTGGAAGCTGCTGTGTAGGCTCGACAAAGGCAGGACAGAATGTGCACTATTAAGGCTAATACATAAGTATTTTTGTAGGTCGCAACAAACCTGGCAGACTGCTGGCTCCCAAAAAATTGTGAGCAACAATCAGTAGTGAAGGGATCAGTAGCATTGCAGACGCTGAGGGGAATATGGTCACGGGGGATGAATACATAGTTGGGGTATTTAGGAACTTTTATGAGACCCTCTTCTCTGCACAAGACCTCCACCTGAAAAGATAGGTCCATATCTAACACAGGCTGCCTTACCTAGACTGTGCCCTCAACAAGCAGAATCTGGTGACAAATCTATCACAATCAAAGAGGTGATCTCAGCTGTCACACGACTGAAGACCAACAAGGCTCCTGGCCTGGACAAGTTCTTTCCATCTTTTTATAAAACCTTCTGCCACTCTCCAGTCCCCTGTCCTCACACGTGTTCAACTTCTTAATGGACAGAGGTACGCTGTCACCCTACATGTTTAGGGCGATTATCACTGTGATTCCTAAATTGAACAAGACGTCTTTGTGCTTTTCATAGAGATCCATTTTTTCTTATTAACTTTGATGCAAAGCGTTTTACTGGGATTTGGTAGTCAGACTGAAACGGAAATGACTACCTTAGATAAGGCAAACAGATCGTACAAGCCTGTCCTCCTTTTGGCAGTCGATGGTGAAAAAGCATTGACACAGTGTACTGGACATATCTGATGCAAACCCTTAAAGAATTTAGCTTCATAGTAGGTTTAGGGGCTAAATCTACTGTGGATATTCACCACTGGAAGCAAAAACTAGAGTCAATAGAGTATTGTCTTTACAACTCCCTACACCATGCAAAAAACAGGGATGTCCACCCCCCTCCTTTTCGCTCTGAATACTGAACCATAGGCTCAAAGAGTACAAGTACACAAAGTAATAAACAGAATGTTGTTTGCATGGGACACCAATAACATTTGCATTTATGAAGATGAAGTGATTCTTTCACTGACAGACTCTACCGTATCACTTAAAGCAGCAAAGGATGAGATGACTGAACCTTCAGAAATTCCAGATACTAAACATGTCAATACTGACTGATGTGGCACACACACAGCTCTCCCATCTTCCGATTAAGTGGGCTTCCACATGTGTGGGTACTTCTTCAGGGATCAAGGCAAAGATTAATTACAAGGAGCTGACACTACAGATTCCAAGGCAACCTGAACTCTTGATCCAAACATATCTTTTCTTGACTAGACAGCATAGCAGCTGTTAAAATGGCAGTGCTGCCCCAGCATCTATTTATGTTCCAGTCTCTCCCACTGCAACCCCTACCAGCTGCCCAAGCGCTGATCCAGAAAGAAATGCACTTCGTATGTTGGGGGCAAGAAACCTCAAATGTTACTGGTACTCTTGTATCACCACCCTAAGGAAAGGGGCCCCGGGATCCCTGAAGTGATATTTCAGATAGCACAGTAATTTCCGATGGTCCAGGCACAAGGAAGCGAAGCACTGGTGCTTAGTGGACCAACAAGTCACAGGGATACGTATATGGAAGAGTCCTCTGGCTAGTCAGGAAATATAGCTGTTGGGGGTATACTGATTCCTGATAACCAGGACCACACTGGTGGTCTAGGACTCTAGCGCAAAAACAGAACTTTGCAAACTTTCCCTCCCCACTCACACTGATTATTACAAATCCTGAATTCACTTCTGCCCGACAGGGCAAGCAATTTCACAAGTGGCATATGGTGGCTGCAAACACATTGGGGATGTGATGTATTTAGAGAGGGTACTCTCATTCCAAAATCTCAAAGAAAATTGAGGGCTGCCCAAAATCGAACAACACAGATATACACAGGTGAGACATGGGGGCTCTGACAGTCAGTCAAGCAGACTTAAATTCAATGGTTGAGGCTTGCTGTCAGAACAATATGCATTCTTGCGTACAGTAACATTACTGGTAAAAGTCGATGGTCAAACTAGATGGGAAAAGGATCTTGATCACACACTAACCAACAAAGAGAGGACAGATACATTTCAGAAAGTGCAAATGCTTCCGGGTCCTCTCCGGAGAGAGGACCTATGCTGAAACTGACTTCCTACTTGGATTATACCCCGGAATGATTAAACAAATGGTCCTCACATAAATCGTCCGACTGCTGGAGGGCATGCATGGACACCTACTCTGGCAGTGCCCAAAACTGAATTGGAAGGAGATGCTGGATAGTCTCAGTGCTTAATTTGCAAAACCAATAAGTGCTGGAGCCCTTGTCAGGAGTCCACTTCCACTTGCACTGCCCATTGCCGCTGTCAAAGCTGCCAATTATGGTACCAACACAACTACTAACCATTCCTCTCCTACAAGTATGACATTTCTGACTATTCCAGACGCCCAAATCTATAAGAATGGCTTTGACAGCAGGAATTAGTCATTTTTAATGTATAGTGAATTACTAAACAACTGTTGTCGTACTAGTCTCTATATTGGACAAACAGCACCACCACGTGTCATAAGTGCCAGTGTTGTCAATTATATGACAGTGACAAGTACCAGAAACCACAGTCTCAAATGAATCTCTGTATAGTCTGGACAGGATTCTTGAAATGAAATTCTGTGCTCCTTTATTTATGTATATACACTACTTGGTCTCCCAAACTGGCATTGGTGCTATACACTGTGGTGCAGGGGATCCTGTTAAGGTAGGGCTCAGAAGGATTGCCCAATTCAGGGCCAGGTTGCTCTGTATGTAGGAGCTCATGGGTATGAAAAAACTGACTGGAATGCTAGACTCCTTAAACAAAGACTTTTGGGAAATCTGGACCCTCCTTTCTGTTTGTCCTTCTAATTCCGGGAGCTAACATGCTCTCACTGTTTGAAAGTTTTGAATCTCCTGCAGCAAACGCCTAAAAGTGATGCTGGCTGACAGTCTAACGCTAGCCACACAACAGGGTTGGAAGATGGCTAAGACTTAGGTGGTCCACTATGCTTTTTCAGACACATTGCCTTGTCCTGCAACTGGGAGAGGAAGGGTTCAGCCTCAAAAGTAACTAAGATACAGTGGTTAGATTTTGGGTGGGTGGGTTGAATTTAATTTGGAGATGGGACAAAGGGTGCTGTTCTATGTTCATTGCACTGTCTGCCGTCCCCCGGGTTGTAGGCAATAAGGTGGTTGTTATATTTGTCAAATTTAAAATGTCAATATAGAAAATTGATGGATAAATAAATAAAACAGAGCACAAACTGACCAATCAGAGCAGGTATTGATGTTGGAAAGAACATTTGTATTTTAAATACTGTCATACAAAGTCTACAACAAGTGGTATTGAATTCAGATATGTGGACAGAAAAATAAGAGCCACGTGAAAAATGTGATTTTTTAAAATATGTTTATACACCTTAGAGTAAAGCAGCAGGTATTTAGGGGAAAGAGCAGATGCAGACAACTTTAAAAAATAATCCTCCCTCATCTCTGCTGTGCTGCAGTATCACCCATGGGTAAGAATTATTTTGGCAAGAATCATACCTCAGGGATGGATTTGACATAGTTTGGGAAAAGCACAGGACTGGACAATGATGGCACATACTAAGGTGATTTGTGTTGTACATGGTTGGCCAAATCAGTGTGTTATTTTTGACTTTCTTAGTCCATGCTACAGAAATAAATGCCTAGTCAGTAGTACTTGAAAGAAATATGAAAGTGCAGGTACTCATTATGTTACCTAATTACAAAGAAAGGGAGCACACTGCTTACACTTAAGGAACAAAGTCCATCCCCAATGTATCATGGTAAATGCAGTCGAATTCGTAGTCCGTTCAGAAAGATAATAAAGCCTTCCATCTCTGTAGGCGCAGCAAGTGCTGTATATCTCTGTACATGTCTTTCTGGGTTTAGCCTATCATCAGCAGGAAGCAGCATGATATAAGGGCTTGCTTGAAATGCCGCCAATTGTCTTCTTGGGTTTATGTGCCATTCATGGTGCACAGGTGCCTGCCAAGGCTCGTAAAGACAAAATTACAAAGAAAGGGAGCACACAGCCTACACTAAGCAACAAACTCCAACCCTAATGCATCATGGTAAATGCAGTCGTAGTCCTTCAGAAAGTAATAAAGTCTTTCACCTCCGTAAGTGCAGCAAGTGCTGTATATCCCTGTAGATGTGTTTCTGGGTTTAGCCCGTAATCAGCAGGAAGCAGCATTGTATAGGGGCTTGCATGAAATGCCACCAAATGTCTTCTCAGGTTTATGTACCACTCATGGCGCACAGGTGTCTCTCATGGCTCATCAGTCGTGGCTCAAGGGAGCTGCCTTGAGGACAAAATTATGAAGAAAGGGAGCACACTGTCTACACTCCAACTACAAACTCCAACCCCAAAGCATCTTGGTAAATGCAGTTGAATTCATAGTCTGTTCAGAAAGTAATAAAGTCTTTCACCTCAGTAGGCGCAGAAAGTGCTGTATATCCCAGTACATGTGTTTCTGGCTTTAGCCCATCGTCATCAGGGAGCAGCTTGGTATAGGGGCTTGCTTGAAATGCCGCCAAATGTCTTCTCAGGTGTATGTACCACTCATGGAGCACAGGTGCCTCCCAAGGCTCGTCAGCTGTGGCTCAAGGGAGCAATCTTAAAGACAAAATTACAAAGAAAGGGAGCACACTGCCTATACTCCAGCAATTAAGTCCAACCCCAATGCATCATATTAAATGCAGTTGAATTCGTAGTCAGTTCAGAAAATAATAAAGTCTTTCACCTCCGTAGGCGGTAGGTTAAAGTACCTGTTTGCTATGGGGACTGCTGGTACTCTTCCATTAAAAAAGTATTGCACCTTTGCTGAGAATTGCAAGCACTCTCCTGTTCAAATAAAAGTGCAGGTATTCAGTACCTGATAGTACATGCCCATTTAAAGCACAGCTATTTAGAAACTGAGAAAATGAATGATAGTATCCTAGTAGATCAGCACTTAGAATTACCATACCCCCACTGCTCTCTCCCCTTCCCCTGCTCCCAAACCCCAGTTGCGCATGACGATATGCCACCATTCTCTCCTCTTCCGCATCCTCCTGTGACTGTGCATGATGGCACCCAAACTCCCCTCAACCCCACTTAGGCACTGCCTATACTGGTTGCTAGATTAGTGCAGGTAAGTTAGACTGCCCATTGTCACCTGGGTATCAAAGGTGCCTGATTATGCAGCACAGTCACAGTGAGGTAAAGTACTTAAGTTTGGACTCTATCTTATGTAGGCCCTGACTCCATCTTCATTCATTGAGACCGCCATCTTCTTTAACTTAGACAATGGAAGCTGACATATTTCCCGATGTATGCAAACTCATTGTCATGGCTGCCTTTTAATATAGATGTCACCAGACCTTATCTTTCTAGAAACTGTGATATCCTCAAGTTCTTCAGTTAATGACATAGATACACAATCTAATGCAACATTCTTCTAGGTCAAATGCCTCCTCCTCACCTTGTCAAGGTTAAATAAGAACACAAACAGACATATATACAAAATACTGCAGTTTGAAATGATGACCGGTTACCTTACATGTTCATGCGGAAATTTCTGGGACGCATACCTTGATGCACATAGTCTATGTTTGACATTCCTAAACTTATGTCAGACATTTCAATCTCTGATAAGATTTAGGATACAAAGACTGCCACTTGGCCACTTATCAGGCAATGTCCTTCACCCAGATTATTGCTAGAGAAGGTCTCTTCTGCTGCCAAGGCATTTCGCAGATGGAACATCTCGCCTGAAGTCTGAAGCGGATAAAGTCAAGACCTGGATTAAGACCGACTGACTTCTACCATAACGGGTGTTTGCCCCTCTCAGGAAACACTGTATTAATGCCTCTGCTGATAAATATAGCCTTAGCTGCCAACGAGGTATTCAGTGCATCTCTTCTCCCTAAGAAGCTCTAGATTGCAAGTTGCTCTACCTTTCATGTTCCCATAGAATAGCACATAGAGGTAGGTGTTAGGGTGCTAGGTTCTAGCTATCATTTTAAATGGCATTTCAGCAATACCTTGTTCCTGTTTTTACAATATTCAGCATAGTTGTTTTAGATGTGCTAAGGAACAGATTGTTCCAGAAGTAATAAATACTTTTAATTTAAAAGTGTTCATTCTTCTTAGAACAGTGTGTGTGTAGGAGGCTGGCCTGGCTTATATTGGGTACCTGATGGTACTTACACCTTGTGCCAGGTCCAGTTATCCCTTATTAGTAGATTAGTAGTGTTCTAGCAGCTTAGACTGATAGAGGTAGCTACAGCAGAGGAGGTTAGGCTGAACTAGGAGACATGCAAAGCTCCTACCATACCACTTATATCATATAGGTACTATATCATAAGAAAGACAATACTCAGAGTTACCAAAAATAAAGGTACTTTATTTTAGTGACAATGTGCCAAAAATATGTCAGAGGATATACTCCCTTAGGAGGTAAGTAAAATACACAAAATATACACACAAACCAAAAATCAGGCAAGTAAAACAGTCAAAAAGTAGTGCAAACACTGTAGAATACAATAGGATGCATTAGGCATAGGGGCAACACAAACCATAAACTAAGAAAGTGGATACGAAAGACGACTGGACCCCTAGGCTAGTGTAGTGTGTAGAGGGTCGCTGGGAGTGTTAGAAAACACTAAGGGTGTCCAAGATACCCCAACCCAAGTCCCTGAAAAGTAGGAGTAAAGTACTACTATTTCCCCAGAAACACACTAAAGTCGTGATAGAGGATTTTGCAAAGACCACAACAGACTGCAAAGCACTGAAGGCGGATTCCTGGACCTGCAAAGGAAGGGGACCAAGTCCAAGAGTCGTGAGAGTGTCCAGGAGGGGCAGGAGCCCACTAAATCCCGGATGAGGGTGCAAAATGGCTGCCTCTGGGTGGAAGAAGCTGAAGATTCTGCAACAACGAAAGGCGCTAGAAACTTCTCCTTCATGTGGAAGATGTCCCACGGAGTGCTGGAGGATGTAGCGTTGTTTTTTGGCAAAAGACCGTAAACAAGCCTTGCTAGTGGCAAAGGTTGCAGTTGAAGAAAAAGGGTGCTGCCTGGGCCCAGGAAGGAGCAGGATGTCGCCACTTGGGAGAGGAGACAGAGGGGGCCCTCAGCAATGCAGAGAGCCCATGCACAAGAAGTAAGCACCCGCAGAAGTCCTTGAACACGAGTTCAAGAAGACTGAGCACGGCGGTCATCTAAACACCACAAAAGAGGGTCCCACAAAGCCAAAGGTCAACTCAGGGAGTTGAGCAATGCAGGACAGAGTGCTGGTGACCTGGGCTTGGTTGTGCACAAAGGATTACTTGGAAAAGTGCACGGAAGCCCTAGCAACTGCAGTTCATGCAGTGCCCAGGATTACTGTCTGGAGAGGGGAGGCAAGGACTTACCTCCTCCAAATTTGGACAGTTAGACCACTGGACAGTCTGGGTCACTTGGGTCCACCACCTGTGTTGCAGGGGCCACGCTTGTCAGGATGAGAAGGGCCCCAGAGTACCGGTGACGCTGAAGTTTGGTGCCTGCTGGGGCAGGGGGAAGATTTCTTTATGGCTTCCAGTGCAGGATGAAGGCAGGCAGCCCCAAAAGCATGCACTACCAGGAAACAGTCGAGAAAGCCTGCAGGATTAGGCACTATAATGTCGCTGGTAGTCTTCTTGCTACTTTGTTGAAGTTTTGCAGGCGTCTTGGAGCAGTCAGCGGTCGATCCTTGGCAGAAGTCGAAGAGAGAGGTGCAGAGGAACTCTGGTGAATTCTTGCAAATCGTTATCTGATCAAAAGCCCACAGGAGAGACCCTAAATAGCCCTCAGAGGAGGACTGGCTCCCTAGTGAGGTAAGCACCTATCAGGAGGAGTCTCTGACGTCACCTGCTGGCACTGGCCACTCAGAGGCCTCCAGAGTGCCCTCACACCTCTGGAATCAAGATGGCAGAGGTCTGGGACACATTGGAGGAGCTCTGGGCACCACCACTGGGGTGGTGATGGACAGAGGAGTGGTCACTCCCCTTTCCTTTGTCCAGATTCACGCCAGAGCAGGGACTGGGGGGTCCCCTAGACTGGTGTAGACTAGCTTATGCAAGGAGGGCACCAACTGTGCCCTTCAAAGCATTTCCAGAGGCTGGGAGAGGCTACCTGTAGGAAGTTGGCTCTGTATGTGCTATTTCAAAGTAAGGAATAGCATGCACCGAGTCCAAGGGTTCCCCTTAGAGGTAAGATAGTGGCAAAAAGAGATAATACTAATGCTCTATTTTGTGGTAGTGTGGTCGAGAAGTAGGCTTATCAAAGGAGTAGTGTTAAGCATTTGTTGTACATACACACAGGCAATAAATGAGGAACACACACTCAGAGACAAATCCAGCCAATAGGTTTTGTTATAGAAAAATATATTTTCTTAGTTTATTTTAAGAACCACAGGTTCAAATTCTACATGTAATATCTCATTTGAAAGGTATTGCAGGTAAGTACTTTAGGAACTTTGAATAATTACAGTAGCATATATACTTTTTACATAAAACACAATAAGCTGTTTTAAAAGTGGACACACTGCAATTTTCACAGTTCCTGGGGGAGGTAAAGTATTGTTAGGTTTCACTGGTAAGTAAGTCACTTACAGGTTTCAGTTTTTGGTCCAAGGCAGCCCACCGTTGGGGGTTCAGAGCAACCCCAAAGTTACCACACCAGCAGCTCAGGGCCGGTCAGGTGCAGAGGTCAAAGAGGTGCCCAAAACACATAGGCTTCAATGGAGAGAAGGGGGTGCCCCGGTTCCAGTCTGCCAGCAGGTAAGTACCCGCGTCTTCGGAGGGCAGACCAGGGGGGTTTTGTAGGGCACCGGGGGGGACACAAGTCAGCACAAAAAGTACACCCTCAGCAGCGCGGGGGCGGCCGGGTGCAGTGTGCAAACACGCGTTGGGTTTACAATGGTTTTCAATGAGAGATCAAGGGATCTCTTCAGCGTTGCAGGCAGGCAAGGGGGGGGCTCCTCGGGGTAGCCACCACCTGGGCAAGGGAGAGGGCCTCCTGGGGGTCACTCCTGCACAGAGGTTCCGTTCCTTCAGGTGCTGGGGGCTGCGGGTGCAGGGTCTTTTCCAGCCGTCGGGACTTTAGGTTCAGGCAGTCGCGGTCAGGGGGAGCCTCGGGATTCCCTCTGCAGGCGTCGCTGTGGGGGCTCAGGGGGGACAACTTTGGTTACTCACGGTCTCGGAGTCGCCGGAGGGTCCTCCCTGAGGTGTTGGTTCTCCACCAGTCGAGTCGGGGTCGCCGAGTGCAGTGTTGCAAGTCTCACGCTTCTTGCGGGGATTTGCAGGGGTCTTTAAATCTGCTCCTTGAAACAAAGTTGCAGTTCTTTTGGAGCAGTGCCGCTGTCCTCGGGAGTTTCTTGTCTTTCTTGAAGCAGGGCAGTCCTCAGAGGATTCAGAGGTCGCTGGTCCCTTGGAAAGCGTCGCTGGAGCAGGTTTCTTTGGACGGCAGGAGACAGGCCGGTAAGTCTGGGGCCAAAGCAGTTGGTGTCTTCTGTTCTTCCTCTGCAGGGGTTTTTCAGCTCAGCAGTCTTCTTCTTCTTGTAGTTTCAGGAATCTAAATTCTTAGGTTTAGGGGAGCCCTTAAATACTAAATTTAAGGGCGTGTTTAGGTCTGGGGGGTTAGTAGCCAATGGCTACTAGCCCTGAGGGTGGGTACACCCTCTTTGTGCCTCCTCCCAAGGGGAGGGGGTCACATTACTATCCCTATTGGGGGAATCCTCCTTCTACAAGATGGAGGATTTCTAAAAGTCAGAGTCACCTCAGCTCAGGACACCTTAGGGGCTGTCCTGACTGGTCAGTGACTCCTCCTTGTTTTTCTCATTATCTCTCCTGGACTTGCCGCCAAAAGTGGGGGCTGGGTCCAGGAGGCGGGCATCTCCACTAGCTGGAGTGCCCTGGGGCATTGTAACATGAAGCTTGAGCCTTTGAAGCTCACTGCTAGGTGGTACAGTTCCTGCAGGGGGGAGGTGTGAAGCACCTCCACCCAGAGCAGGCTTTGTTTCTGTCCTCAGAGAGCACAAAGGCTCTCACCGCATGGGGTCAGAAACTTGTCTCTCAGTAGCAGGCTGGCAGAGACCAGTCAGTCCTGCACTGAACAATTGGGTAAAATACAGGGGGCATCTCTAAGGTGCCCTCTGTGTGCATTTTTTAATAAATCCAACACTGGCATCAGTGTGGGTTTATTATTCTGAGAAGTTTGATACCAAACTTCCCAGTTTTCAGTGTAGCCATTATGGAGCTGTGGAGTTTGTTTTTGACAGACTCCCAGCCCATATACTCTTATTGCTACCCTGCACTTACAATGTCTAAGGTTTTGCTTAGACACTGTAGGGGCATAGTGCTCATGCACCTATGCCCTCACCTGTGGTATAGTGCACCCTGCCTTAGGGCTGTAAGGCCTACTAGAGGGGTGACTTACCTATGCCACAAGCAGTGTGAGGTTGGCATGGCACCCTGAGGGGAGTGCCATGTCGACTTAGTCATTTTATCCCCACTAGCACACACAAGCTGCCAAGCAGTGTGTCTGTGCTGAGTGAGGGGTCCCCAGGGTGGCATAAGATATGCTGCAGCCCTTAGAGACCTTCCCTGGCATCAGGGCACTTGGTACCAGGGGTACCAGTTACAAGGGACTTACCTGGGTGCCAGGGTTGTGCCAATTGTGGAGACAATGGTACATTTTAGGTGAAAGAACACTGGTGCTGGGGCCTGGTTAGCAGGGTCCCAGCGCACTTCTCAGTCAAGTCAGCATCAGTATCAGGCAAAAAGTGTGGGGTAACTGCAACAGGGAGCCATTTCTTTACACTACCCCTCCCCAGCCTTTAACACCGATTTCCAAAGGGAGAGGGGTGTAACACCCTCTCTCAGAGGAAGTCCTTTGTTCTGCCTTCCTGGGACTGGGCTGCCCAGACCCCAGGAGGGCAGAACCCTGTCCGTGGGGTGGCAGCAGCGGTAGTTGCAGAGAAAACCCCAGAGATCTGGTTTGGCAGTACCCGGGGTCCATGCTGGAGCCCCAGGGATGCATGGGATTGGCACCCCAATACCAGATTTGGCATGGGGGGGACAAATTTCATGATCTTAGACATGTTACATGGCCATATTCGGAGTTACCATTGTGAATATACATATAGGTATTGACCTATGTGTCGTGCACGCATGTAATGGTGTCTCCTCACTCACAAAGTCCGGGGAAATTGCCCTGAACTATGTGAGGGCACCTTTGCTAGTAACTTTGCACCTAACCTTCACTAAGTGGGGTTTAGACATATAGGTGACTTATAAGTTACTTAAGTGCAGTGTAAAATTGCTGTGAAATAATGTGTGCGTTATTACACTCAGGCTGCAGTGGCAGTCCTGTGTAAGATTGGTCTGAGCTCCCTATGGGTGGCAAAATAAATGCTGCAGCCCATAGGGATCTCCTGGAACCCCAATACCGTGGGTACCTAGGTACCATAGACAAGGGATCTATAAGGGTTTCCAGTGTGCCAATATAAATTGGTGAAAATGCTCACTAGCCTATAGTGACAATTTTAAAGGCAGAGAGAGCATAAGCACTGAGGTTCTGATTAGTAGAGCCTTAGTGACACAGTTAGTCACTACATAGGTACACACATTCAGGCCATAAACTATGAGCACTAGAGTCCTGGCTAGCAAGATCCCAGTGAGACGGGCAAAACCAAACTGACATACATGTAAAAATGGGGGTAACATGCCTGGCAAGATGGTACTTTCCTACACTGTGATACTGTGAATAACTAAATGAGGTTGTTGCTGTTTCCACAGTGCCCGATCCCTTTATCTGATTGTTAGTAACCCAAAAAACACTGCTTCGATGTCAGTTTTACATTGGATAGTGTCTTGTGGGGCTATATTAACTTGCCTTACATTTTCATTGCTGGCGCACTGAACCAAGTTCACCTGTGACACCAGTGGGTAGGAAAGCATACCTTGTAGAGTTAAGCCAAAATTGCAACTCATGCAACAGTTGGTGCCTAATGTGTGACTCGTATCTTACGGCTACGCCTCAAGCAGTTTACACTTATCATACACATCTGAGCCATTACTACTTCATTACAGAGATGTCCATAGTAATCATGGTTACCTCCTATTGGAGATAAGGAAGCACCTCTTTCCGTAGCTTTGTCAAGCTTGTCTCATAAAAGGTTATTCCCCATTCTTTGGGTTTTCTAATTCCTTGTTTCCAATTGCAAATTAATTCCATTCATATCATTTTGAAGGCCTATTGCAGGGAAGCAGTTACTCAACACCTCAAAGCTAGAGGTAGCCAAGGTGAAGTGGGGACAGTTACTTTTGTAATAGCTGTTCATCCGCATATGCCTTTGACACTTTATACTCCTAGGTGGAGTTTGAGCCTATTGATGCTACCTCAGGGCAGTTTCAGGAATATGCAATGGCAGATTTGCCTGCACACTACTGGAGTTACCAAGATTTGGAAATCGCTTTAACTTTTCAAGAACATCAAAACTGGTTTGGTGGGCCATTGCCAGACACACACACACGTTCGTCTGGGGCCTGTGAGAAATGACAGGGCAACATGGACAGTCTGGCGGGTTTAACTCCATTTCCTTGTCCTGAAACTCTATCCCAAGCTGAGCTAATAGGGGTACTAAATTACACACTGACCTAATACAGGAGACTTGTGCAGTTTGTGCAAAGCACGTTGAGCTCTAGATTTGCCGTTATAGCAGGACCTGCCACTTCTGCACAAATATAGATCATCAATTGACAGACTATTAATGCTATCATGGGAAAAGCACCTGCAAAACATGGTTAAATGGTTTTCTAGATTGCTCCCAAGACCAACA
The DNA here is from genome assembly GCF_031143425.1 of Pleurodeles waltl. NCBI lineage: Eukaryota > Metazoa > Chordata > Amphibia > Caudata > Salamandridae > Pleurodeles > Pleurodeles waltl. The sequence goes on along the minus strand of NC_090445.1, from coordinate 292,578,156 downwards.
AGTTATAAGCAGTGTATCCATACAGTACCCACCAAGACAAACACAGAATGCTGACTATTTGTAACTCCTGAGGTAGCATCTTCGCATGCATTTATACCAGTATGCATGGTACGCCTTGGCAGTCCTCTCTGACATACTTAGACAAATACAAAACCAACACGGACCTGTACCAGCTCTGGATTTAGGAATAAAGTTAATGGGAAACTTCTCTACAGTTTCCTTCATCAGTCTAAACAACATTAAGGGAGAGGCTGCAGTTCTGGCTATAAGTCAGCGACTGGAAGCCTTTCCAGTTCAGGACTTTGAGTGGTAAATTGCAAAAGTAATTTCAGAATCTTATACCTCTGTCGATAGAGGTACCTTAGGTACTCAACCCATTAAGCCACACTTAAAACCTAAAAATTAGACCGATGGTTTTGTTAAGGAGGAATCTGCAAGGGAAGGGAAAAAGAAACAAAAAAACAAAGTTAAAGGATGGACTGGATCACTAGCTTCTCAGTAATCCGGCAGTGGTGGGTATAACTTAAGGGACTGAGAAAAAAATGTAAAAGCCTGAACTGTTTCACTATTCTGATAGGCACTCTTCGTGTTTTTTCAGGATACTGAAGGTAAAAGAACCAAAGGGGGGAGGGTACAGTGGGAAAAGTGAAGGTGGACACAAGACTGACATCAGTGTAAAAAGGGAAGGGAAAGGATTGTACTAAACCCCATTAAAAAAGACAAAAGTTGCAGGACGTTCAGAGAGACTTGTGTATTCATCTGCACGTCCCCTTACAAAGCAGGACTTGGGTGAGAACCCTCCTAGACAGTGCAGCAGAAGTCACAATAGCATATCAGATGCTTCAGAGGTTTTTAGATACCAGTCTAACTAATACTTCTTACAGGTCAAAACTCAAGATCATCATTTAAATCTTCCTGATAGGGTTCATAACCTAAAAATACAAATTGAAGGGGATACACCACGTGTTCCTAAAGCAGTGTTCTGGACCCAGCTATCCAATGATTATGACATCTTCCCAGAAGAAAATGACTGCCCTCCAGCCTTTACAAGGGAAGCATTCCGATTGGAGGAAGGGTAGACTTCTTTCCTATTTTACCTGACGATATCAAGGGAATTTATGCTAGTCAGTGGTCCATAGGACAAGCACCAGCCCTATATGAAACCAACCTGATGTTGACCTTTCCCAGTGAGATATCCAGTGAAGGCAAGGGTCCTCCAGAAGTAAGCTACATTTCAGTCTCCTGACACACTGAAAAATTTGCAATTCCTGTAGGGGTTTGTAAACTTTGACATACCTATTTGTCAGAGAGACTGAAGCCTTTGTGTGGTCTGATTTCTCCCACGTTTTCATCCAAACATTGGCTGAACAAGCATACCGATATGTTGTGTGCCCTGCAGGCAGACATGATTGAGACTAAATATTTGCCAATCTAGTTATCTGAATTATACTCAGGCACTATGATTACATCTATATGACCTACAATGAAGGACAGACCACCCCCATCGCCCCATCACCTACAAGTTTCACTTGTATTTCCTGGCTGAAGCACGATTTGCTTCTATTGAAAAAGTCCTCACAGCTGTACAAACAGCTATTCCAAAGGAGCGGCCTTTGGCACAGGGAAACATATTATTTTTGTTTCTCCTGTACCACCACTAGAGGTGGCCACAAAGGCAAGCATTCCTAATGTTCGTGCCCTACACCCAAGATGGTTACTGCTTCTTTAAGTGCAGTGGATGTAAATTTTCAGTATGATACTTCTCTTCATACACAAGCCTTTCTTCAATATGAACATGGTACTGTACCGACTCCAAACTCTTTACCTATTGAGTCTTACCAGAGCATTGTTTACAGAGATGGCTCTGCCCAATCCATGGGAAGCACTAAATGTAAGTCCTCCGTAGCTTGCAAGGTGTAGTGAAAGATGGTGAGTTCCTCCCATGATGCCCAAACACCAACCTCATAGTTAGAAGACCATGCACAACATGCAGTATTCCATGCCCTGCGACTTGCATTGCCAAAGATTAACTCATCAGTTTCCACACACATTGTCTACGACTCAGCTTTCTTTGTGCAAGATTTCAATGTTGATTTGCAACACTGGAAATTGAAGTGAAGGATTCAAAGGGAAAGTATATGAAAAATAAACAGACTTGGAAAAAAAGTATCTGTCTTACAAGATAAGCTTCCATTGGTCCATGTGAGGCACACTTTGAGCCAGCTGCATAGTGATATTCATGCTAATGGGAACTGTGCAGCTGACCAAGCTGCAAAAACTGCAATTCAGACTGCCCTAGTAGCAGTCCTAGCCAGATCTCAGATGAAGATCAACACAGATATTTTAATAGCCATAAATGCAGCTTTGCAAACTGGGAAACCTCCTGCAGGTTATCCTCCCAAGTACTCCTACATCCTCAAATCAGATAACATTTCAGTAATTACAATATCAGGAGTGGGAGACAGAATAATACCTAATAATCTGGCTGTACTAGAATTAATCAAACATGCACACAAGAGGATAGCTTCTGCACATGCTGGAAAAAATGCAACAGTCACATTGTGCAGCAACGCTACTGGTGGCCTAGTTTATAAAGATTCACGTTAAATAGTATCTTCCTGGGCTATAATAACTTGTCTTTCACATTCATTGCTAGTGCATTGAACCAAGTTCACTTGTAACACCCGTGAGTAGGAAAGCACACCTTGTAGAGTTATGCCAAAGTCGTAACTTTCACAACATCAGCTCCAGTTGCCAGTGACTGCATAGCCACTATGGTCTCACAGAGCCTCTGAGTAATCAGGCATCAGTTGGCAGGAGTTTTGTGTGAATGGTGCCAGACAAAGGGAGCAATGACTTTCAATGCTGGTTGAAGGTGAGCCACTGATTTCATATTAACTTAAAAGGGATTTCTGCATTTTATTATGATGCTGTGGTAGAATTCTCTTCTTCATGGCAGCCAGGCCTGGGTTACGCACAAACAATCCCTTGGACTGGGCACTGTTTTTCTTTAATTCTTTTTTGTTTTTTTATTCTTCAAAGACATTCATAACAAAAACAGAAAACATTTGGTCTGACACAGTTCAAGCATTCTAATCCATCATCCAATGAAAGTATTAAAGACAATGGGAGGTATAGGAACAATATAGGGCCTACAGGTGCAATATTTATCACACATATTCCCACTTCCCTCCCTGCAAGAGTCGTTCCACCTCTGTGATTCCCAGTTCTTGGTACCATGTAAATGTAGTTTTGCCACTATCACTGGTAGCGTCAATCTATTTCTCACTACTCCTTCCATTGTCCCCAGAGTTTCAAAGCTTTGTTTTGGGAACTATGGGATGTATACACTGTCTCTTCTGCCCACATATACCAATCCATAATTGTAGTCCAGTCTTCCCATCTCGCAACCACTATGCTACCCTGCAACCTAATAATGTCTTGCTTGGCCCCAATTAGAGCCAAGTTACAGAACAGTAATATATATTTCCCTAAGGTATGTTCCCCCCAAATCCCAAATGTTACCAGTACAGGGTCATGTCTTCGCCTACCACCTGTGACATGGTGCTCCCCACCTGTGTCCAAAATTATCAGATGAGTGGGCATCCCCATAAAGTATAGATTAATGTCTGAGTTTGACCAGACACCTTTAACCACTTAGAGGCCTCCATGGACCCATGCCCCTACCTCCTCTTCAACCTAGAAAGACCAGCAATGAGGATGGTACTTCAAACTGTTATCAACACCTCTATTGCTAAAGCCATTTTCATGGATCCCTGGAAACACACAGAAGTCACCCGACTCCTCAAGAAACCATCTTCTGACCCTGACATTCTCAGTAACTATGACCCATTTCCCTGCTCCCCTTCCCAGCTATAATCATAAAAAAGCAACCAACCATCACCTCACCCACTACCTTGAATACTACGAACTCCTGGATAGCTCGCAATCAGGTTTTTTTAGCAACCACAGCACCTCAGCGACCATCATCACAGCCTCAGCTGGCATTCACACCATACTAGATTGAGGTCAAGCTGCGGCACTCGTCCTCCTGGTCCTTTCCACCACACAAAAGTAACATAATTCGTGAGAGCTGTGTGGATGTGGACTTGTGTTTGAATTACGCTATACAGTAAAGTGTGTTAAGATCAGTAGGAATCCACTAAATTGGCTTAGAACAAAGTTTTTGATTTTGGATTTTTGAAAATTGGATTAAAACTGACTTTTAATCCATTCTTTTGATTTTTCCAAATTTGTTCTATTTCTTACTGCAAAGTCTTTGTAACCCAAAACTAGGAGCTGGATCTGGCTAAACTGGACAAGCTTAAAGTGACTGAGCTTAGGGTTCTGTATGGGTCCAGGGGGCTACCTAATACCCAGAAGCTTAGGAAAGCAGAATTGGCTATGTCTCTTAAGGCCTGGGCACAGGTAGCTCCAGAAAATGAAAGGGAGGGGGTGGTATTCCCCCAAACGACCTCCACCAGGTGGAGGAGGATGATGACTCCCTGCCCACTACTTCCAGCACTAGGTTCAGGATACCAGCTGGGGAGGGAGGGAAGGCTACGAGAAACTAGAACTGAAGAAGAAGATGTGGGCAAGGGAGGAAGAGAAAAGGAGTAGTGACAGCAACAATGAGGAAAGCACTGAGATATCCAGGGGGGTAGGGATCACCCTAGGCTCCCCAATGGAATACTTCCAATGTACACTGAAAGGGATGACATTGACTAATGGCTGACTGCACTTGAGAGGGCCCTTGAGATGCAGGAGGTCCACTCAAAGTATTGGGGTTCACTTCTTTAGGAACTAATTCCAAAGCTGAGAGAAATAGGCTCCTGACCCTACAGGAAGATGAAGCAAAATCCTACTCACACGTGAAACAATGTTTAGTCAAGAAATTTGGTTTGACCCCATAACAGCACAGGTTGAAGTTCAGGGACACCCAGAAGGTGAGCACACAGGACTTTGTGGATGTCTCAGTGAAGGCACTGGAAGGCTGGATTAAGGGTAACCAGGTGAGTACCTCTGAGGGGCTGTACAGTGTAATACTTAAGGAGCACATCCTGACTCATTATGTACAGGAGAAGTTACTTCAGTATCTAGTGGACTCAAAGTTGTCTGGTCCCAGAGAGTTGGCGAGACATCTGATGAGTGGATGATAACCAGGGTGTCTAACCAACACTAGGGAGGTGACCAAAAGAAAGGAGAACAGACTCCCTCACAGAGAAAGCTGAGGGGAAGGAAGGTCAAAAACAGAAGGAGTCCTCACAAGGTCCCCAAAAACCTCCACATGTAGGTGGGACCCCGAGCCATGGCACTTCAAAAAGAAGGGGTGCTTGGGGAAGAATTTTGATCCTACAAAGGCAAGAACGTTTTGTGATCTAATGAAGGCAAGACATGCCACAAAAGAGGATATGCTATCTGCAAAATGAAGCCTCCCACTGGTGAGCTGTCCACAGGGATTGGTAGTGTAGATGTGGAGGTGGAGATTGTCCTAGAGATGGGGAAAGGATTGACAGAGGCAACCTTAGTGTCCATGGGTGTCAGACCTCCTCTCCAACAATGTGTAAGATGGGTCAATGGAGGGAGACATACTCTTTCCCCAAATGACTGACCAACAGCACAGAGTCTGTAAGCAGGTGCTGGAGTAGTTTGCTGGTCTGTTTTCTCTGATCCGTGGACTCACCACTTAGTGTGTCCATGCCATTGACACTGGTGACAACCTAGCTGTCAAATGTAAGCTGTACAGGTTGTCTGACTAGGTCAGAGCCACCATCAAGGCTGACGTAGCTAAGATGCTAGATTTGGGGGTGATTGAGTCTACTAAAAGTCATGGGCCAGGCCAGTGGTGCTGGTACCCAACGCTAATCCCAGGGGTAAACAAAAGAATTGAGGTTCTGTGTAGAATACAGAGGACTGAATGCAGTCACAAAGACTGATACACATCCTATACCTAGAGCTGATGAGCTCATTGAATTGTTAGGGACCGCTAAGCACCTGAGTACATTTGATCTGACTTCAGGCTACTGGCAGATTACCCTAAGTGAAAGATCAAAGGTGAAGTCAGCATTCTCTACACCAGAGGGGCACTATCAATTTAAAGTAATGTGATTTGGTTTAAAGAATATACGTACCACCTTCTAAAGGTTGGCGAACAAGGTCTTGTCTGGGCTGGAGCAGTTCAGTGCAACTTATCTGGATGAGATAGCTGTGTACAGTTCCACCTGGAAGGAGCAACTGACCCATCTGGAGGATGTGCTTCATGCCTTGCAGCAGAAAGGCCCGACTATTAAGGCCAGTAATTGTCAAATAGGTCAGAGTTCAGGTGTATATCTGGGTCACCTTGTAGGTGGAGGCCTTGTACAACCTCTCCAGGATAAAATCCAAACCATCTTGGATTGGGCTGCTCCTATAACCCAGACACAGGCCAGTGATTTCTTTGTCTGGCTGGGTATTGCAGGAGGTTTGTTCACATTTATGGGACTATTGTGGCTCTCCTAACAGAACTCACCTCTAAAAAGATGCCAGAGAGTCATGTGGACTCCAGAGTATCAGAAGGTCTAGGACACACTGAAAAAGGCCTTGTGTTCAGCACCAGTGTTGCTGGCCATTGATTACACAAAGGAATTTGTAGTTCAAACAGATGTTTCAGAACATGAGGTTGGAGAAGTGTTTGCACAGGTAAATGAAGAGGGCCTTGAACAGCCATTTGCCTTCATCAGCAGGTGACTGACCCCCAGAGAGCAAAAATGGAGTGCCATTGAGTAAGAAGCCTTTGCTGTGGTTTGGTCCCTGAAAAAGCTGAGACCATACTTGTTTGGTACTCACTTTCGTGCATAAACTGACCACAGACCTCTCTGGTGACTAATGCAAATGAGGGGGAAGAACCCTAAATTGCTGCGGTGGTCCATTTTCCTATAGGGGATGGACTTCACAGTGGAACACAGACCAGGGGTGACCCATGCTAATGTAGATGGACTTTCCAGGTTTTTCCACTTAGCGGATGAAGACTACCAGGGTGTAGATTAGTTACCCATCACCATTCATTTGGGAGTGGGCCATGTGAGAAAGTCACTCTTTCAGCATGTTCACCCAAATATGTCTGACTGATACCAATGGTAACTGACCCTGACTGTACTGAGGGCTCTGCTTAACAGGCCCCGGGCCAGTATTCTGAATAAGAGGTATATGACCAAATGATAATGCTATAATTCCAATTGGCAATGACAGACCCTGTAAGTCCCTAGTAGATAAGAGGACAAGGGGGATTCAAACTTCCTTTACATCCCTAGTATATACTATGGCCTGGACATTTACAGCCCCAGTAAATTTCCTGTACTGGAGTGTTCACTACTGTGTGTCTGCTGTCCTTTTTAAAGGAAGCCCTGCTTTGCAGACTGTTTTTAAAAAGTAAAATGTATGAAAACTGGACTTTTGAATTAAAGGTACTTCCAAAGCATTAATCTACCTTATGTGTACATATAGTTCACCCCCAAGGCATCCCCTAGATGCCCCAGGAGTGGGGTGCCATGTAGCTATAAGTAGGGACATTATAGAATATGTTTTATATGCCCTTGTGAGGGAAAACCTGCACCTTTTCATTTCCCCCCATTGTAGAAAGTCGGCTCCATACGCTACAATGGAAATATGATTCATAAGCCTAAGTATGACTAGGAAAAACATAAAGATGTTATAGGTGGACTCAAATGAATGGTGATGATAAATGCAACAATTTGTCAGTGTTGAATGTATCATAACCTATACAGAAAATAAGTTATAAGACCTTCTTTCCTGTAAGCCATAGTCTAGCCTTCTATGGGGTCTCTCCTGATTGGTCAGCCCTAACAGGATTAGCCAGGCTTCTTTAATTAGGTGATAAGTGGCCTGCTCTGAGCAGAGGTTATCTGATCGGGGTGGTAGGCAGATGATGAACCAGGCAAGGAGGGGGGTTGGGTGAAGCAAGCTGAGCCTTCAAAAGGATACCAGTCAGAAAGTAATATAACTAGGCCTGCCCTCTCACCCCTGTACTTCAGAGATAGATGGCAGGCATAAGAATGGAATTTGCAGATTTCCAGAAGGGGAGTTGATGGAAATGAACTACACCAGGGGGGTTGGTTTAGCCCAGTGTTGCTCCTCTGGGGAGAAATCCACCATCTTGGAATGTTAAAACGCAGTGCTTTATGGGACAAGAAGATGCCACACTTTAGAGGAAGCTGTCATACCTTTGGGTGGTGCCCTGCAGCTCATTGGACAGGAGTGCCCACTGACTGTACCCCAAGTTGATGAAATAAGGGTGGTTGATTGACACTGGAATTTAGGTCCATTGCCTAAAACCCCAAGAAGACAAAGGACTGCCCTGGTGAGACCCTGGTTTGCAACCCAGAAGCTTGCACACTTAACGACTGCCTGTTGCACAGTGGAACCATAGCCCAAAGTACTTTGCCTTGCTTCAAAAAGGACTGAAAAGAAGCAACAGGTTAAAAGAGCTTCCCTGCACCAACTTCCACAAAAGCCTCCAGTGTGGAGTGAGTCCAGTGGCCTTGCAAGGATTTGGCCAGGTGCATTGTGGGAATTGTAGTCCCAATGTCCCAAAGAGCAACTCAGGGATTTTGGAACCTTGTTTTGGGGTGGAAGATCAATTTCCTGCCTCAAACTTTCACAAAAGTCCACAGCCTGGAGTGTGTCCAGTGGACTGGCAAGAATTTGGCCAGGTACTTTGTGGTAGTTGTAGTGTCACCATCCCAAGGAGCAACTTGGGGTTGTGGATCACTATTCTGCATCAAGAAACACTTCTGGAAGTAAGTGTAAAAGTGTTACATTCCAGGTAGCTTGAACTCTTGACTGTGTCCCGGTCCAGGGTAACCTTCCCTTCAAGCACTATTTGCTTCTAAGCTCTAGCCTTACTTTTAATATTAAAAAAAATCATATCTCTGGTTCCCTATATTGGAATGTTGTTGTTTTGGTGTCATTTTAAAGATAAAACTATTTAATATTTGTATAAAGTGGTGTGGGATTTGTATTGTGTGTTTTGTCTGACCTATTTACTGTATTGCTGTATTTAGAAGATTTACGTACCTGTCTCCTGATTTAAGCCTGACGGCCTGTTGCCAAGCTACCAGGTGTTGAGCCAGGGGCTACTTTGTATGAACTTGACTGGGCACAACCTTGTTTTGGGGGTGGATTGCTAGTGGTAGGTATGTACTTACCCCTACCAATACCCAGCCTCTAAAAATATACCAATACGTCTGCTGGACCCTTCTGATTGTGGGAATATATAGGGTTTGTAGGGTCTCCAAGAACTTGAGGTACTCAGAGCCAACAACTGAGCTGCACCGTGCAACAGTTTTTCATTTGGTACTAAGTATAGACCAATTCATATGGTGAAATATGTAAAGTGAAAAATGGGTATCAGGGAAAACTGTGTATTTCTGAAAAGGGTACCAGATGTGTAGTTTAGGAGCAATGGTTATCTGTACATCTCTGAATGTGTGGGCACCCATACTAGCATGTGATTTACAGGGCATTTTTCAAACTGCCTTCTTTCTTACACACTTACTTATATTTGAAAGGCACAAATACAGGAAAGTCCAAATGATAATAACAAATGTTCTACTATTCTATGTTTTCACATTTAGCCTGATAAAAATGGTACCTCACTTGTGTGGTTTGGTCTAGTACCCGCAACAGGAAACAGACCAATGAACAAGATAGGCACATCACATTTTTCCACTGAAAACAGAACCTTTTTCACAATATGGGTACTGTGGATTTTGGGCCCTAGCTCAGGATGCAACAAGAGGAACCTAGCAAACGTACAATTTTGAAAACTAGACAGCTGCAAAATCCAGGCTGGGGTGACTTGCATGACTCTCACCAAATTGTCTTACCTAGAAGCCTTTCAAACCACAAATATTGACTAAAACACAAATTTTTCTCACATTTCCTTGCAGGAACGTTCCAGAATCTGTAGAGATCCACAAATTCTATACCACCAGTGTTTCCACATGTCTTCCAATGACAAATATACCTCACTTGCGTGGGCCAAGGAGGAATCTAGGGGATTCTATGGTGGTCTGCGTTGTGTTAATACCACAAGGTTATCCACACAATGACCTGCAAACCTCAACCTTTAGCTAAAATCCCACATTTTCCTCATATTTGTGATGGAAACTTCTGGAATGAGGAGGAATCCACAAAATTACTACCACACAATTTTCCCTCACCTCTCCCAATAAAGATGCTGCCCACTTGCGTGGCTGTGTCTAGTATCAGCGACTGGAACAGATCAAACCAAGGTTGTTGGGAGTTTCACTTTGGGACTTCCATTGACCCTGGTTTGATCAGTTCCTGTTGTAGTCATCAGGCCCAACCACACAACCTAGGTAGCGTTTTAATCAAGAAAAGTGGGAGAATACTGGGTGGTAGAAATTCTCTGGATCTCTCCTAATTTCAGTAGCCTTCATCATAAAAATGCAAGAAATTATAATTATTTTAGGCAAAATGTGAGGTTTGTAGGGCCTTGTTGGTAAGAAAACCTCATGGGATCCATGCAGAGCAAGCTACCCTGGACTCTCCAGGTATCTAGTTTACAGAAATGTGTGGGTTGGGTAGGTTTCCCTGAGTGGCGTCGGAGCCTAGTTAATGCAGCTACCTCCATTGCTAAATCAGGACAGTGCTTTGCAGGAAATGTTGATGTTTCCACATTACGTTTTAGAGTTTTTCCTGTTGTGGACACTAGGCCCACCCATACAAAAAGGATAGAATTTCTATTGGAACAAGTGGGGTAATGCTGGCAGTAGGAACTTTGTGGGTCCTTTCCTATTCTAGATCATTGTGGGTAAGAAAATCTCACTGGGTCTATGCACATACCATCCTGGATGACCCAGGGTGTCTAGTTTTCAGAAATGTGTTAGTTTGGTAGATTTCCCAGCTCCAACTCATTGTTTTATAAAAAGAAAAAAAATAGCCCAGTCGTCCAGTGGCCTTTCTGTCCCCTGAGGGCAAATTGGGGGCAAACTCCCTCTCTGCCCTGTGGAGATGCCAAAATAGTGGTTTGTTCCCTTTGTGGTGGGAGTATGGCCAAATGTCAGAGTGCGACACTTGGGCAACATTCTTTGACATCAAATGCAAAATGCCTGGTGTCTATTGAGCTTTCCACCACCAGAGGAGATCTGGGGCAACATTCCTTACTGGAACACGCTTCCTATCTGCCAATGAGGGTGGGGGCAGAAAGATTATTGCCCCTTCTGGGATGAGAGAATGGCTGGATGCCAGGGTAAGTAGTCCCCTCCTCTTTTGTTTTGGTGGCATTTCGTATTCTCTCGTGTCTAGTAGGCTTTCTGACCCCCACAGGGGCAAATTGGGGCCAAATGCCCCTGGGTGGCAGTAGGAGGGTAGTAGTGGGCTTTCTACTCCTGCGTGGGGGGCAGATTTGAGATAACCTTCCAAATTGGCACAAACGTTCTTTCTACGCACAGGGGGGAGGCATAAAGACACTTTTGGGGTGAAGCGTGGGAAATGCCAGAGTGTAACACCCACACACCTTTCTATGCCCCACATGCAAAATCCCTAAGATATAGATGGCTTTCTACCCCCTGGGAGGGTGGAGTTTGGGCAACCTCGCCAATTGGGACAAACTTCCTATCCACCGAGGTGTGCAGAAAGGCACTATTGCCCCTTCTAGAGGAGAGAATAGCTTGATGCGAGGGTAGGCTGCCCTCTCCTTTTGTTAGTTTTGGTGGTTTGAAACTCCCAGAGGGGCAGCGGAGGAGTGAATATACCTACCCACCCCCCAGGTGGGCAGAAAATCTACTGAGCTCGGGGGTAGGCCATTGGTAAACATCCACACTTAATAGATTAAAGGTTGCCCATCTAGTTACAAAGGTAGACATCTATTTTAAGGTCATTTTTGATTCTCATTGCTCATTCTAGCAATATCCATTTCATTGTCCTTGATAAGGAAGATGGTTTCCTTATGCCCATCTCGACTGGTGTTACAGGGAGGACCCAGCCCCAGATGGCCATGACGTAAGTCTGCCAGGTTAACATAATGCTTTGTAGAAGAATTGACATAATTCACCCTTTCACCCACTATATCATCATAGGAAGTGGCATCACATGACCTTAGTTAGCGATGATATCACCCAAAGTGATATTACATCATTTGATGACAGCCCAGAAAAAATCAACAATTAGTGAAAGGTTATAAAAATATAGAAAGGCATTACTACAGTAGATAAATGTCAGGTATAGTAAGTACACATTTGCTGCTTTGATAAGCTAGAGGTATAATATGATATGTAAGGGATACATATGATTTGTCAGGGATAGATTTATGATATGCACATGGTACCTCCATTGCATATCCAAATACAGTCATCATAGGATAACATACAACCTCGCAGGGCAGTTTGCAATCCCAAATGTTAGGGTCTCACCATACCCTGGAACAACAGAGGATTAGAACAATGTCCACATGTACATCCTAATGTAAAGCCACAGCTTAAAAATGCCAGAATACACTTGTAATTCGGTTTGGTGCCGTAATAAGCAGATGCAGTCTGGATTGTGGAAAGTATAATAATCGCTGATTGTGTGAACTTTCCCCATTCAGGGGTGCACAAATCAATAATTTACTCTGTTTGTCAGCACAATTTGTGCAAAATTTGGGAGTTTATACTAAAATCAGGATTAGCGACTGGCATGGAATGAGGGCTACAGTCTTCACTGTTGTCTTTGTCCTTGCCCTCAAGCCCAACATATTTTAGATACTGATTTTACCGCAACCATTGTGCTATTATTGATCAATTCAAACCCTTTATGCGACTTCGATAAGGATACCTAAATACACAATGAAGGGTTACACTCAAGTTTAAAAACCAGAACAACTACTCATTTTTAGTTTTCATCCTTTTTTATTATAATTGTATATCTTCTGCTTTATGTTTGTTTCAGTGCTGGAACGTAGGGGGATCATGCTAGATTCAGGTTCAAAGATAGCAAGTTCTGGGGTGGATATGGCTGACCCAAGTAAAGTTTTCTGAATTTGTCCTGTTGCCGTTTCCAGACACCAGGACACAATTCAGTAGCACTGCATGATGTGTACATCCCTCTTTATTTTAATTTCTAGCCAGGCACAAACAAAGGCCTCGTTTGAAGGGCAATCAACCCTTCTTTTGTGCATTTATCACTCTGGAGGCTATCACCTTGATGCCAGTGCAATGGAGGTAAACAATGACACACAGCTTATCACTTTACAGGAACTGTAGAGAAACTATAACTTGGAGGCAGGTTTATCGATGTGCATTCACTGTAAGAATGCTAGATTTATTGGTGCTCATGAGTAGTTACATTAACAATAGTTTAAATTGCATCTACTAATTTATTTTTTATTTAGTTCTTTTACCATGCAACTGATCCCAGTGGAGGGTGTTAGAGCAATCAATGTGTAAATCAAAGTACAGGAAATGTTACTTAAGACAATGGGTATTATAAGGTGTACGAAACACGTATTTTCAACATTAGAAGATATTATACGTTGCGTGAGCCATCAGGAGACACCCAAATTCACGTTTCAAAATGTAATGCAGTGATTGGAGTTGTCTCTACTACTCTACAAGACTTTATTATTTCCCAGAGGAGCCCTTCTTTGAAAACCTAGAATAACAATAGATTTAGAAAAAAACAAATAAAGGATCTCAACCTATAACCTACAGTTTGCATGCAGTTTCTCGATGATGGTAAATAGATCACTATGCTACAGAAGGATTGCAATTTATGAATTGGAAGTAACAAAAAGATTTCAGTGTCAAAAACAGCAGCTTACTTACCCATCTACATTAAATACAAAACTGTGATCTGCATGTTACACAATGTGCTTTGCAGCAGGAACATTAACCCTCTATGCTACTTTATGAGTCAAAACTGTGATTAGACAAAAAACAGAACAGCACAGTTTTCTCAACAATAAGTACACAGCAAATGTTGCTGAGATATTATCAATAATGTCATATAAAATGTTATGAGTGTTGTAGTCTGGGGTTAATTAGCAGTGCATGATAAAGGCAAGAGTTATAGTTACCTTAGGGTATGAGATTAGGGGCCAGATGTAGGTAGCTGTTTGCATGGTGCAAACTGCGAAAATCGCAGTTTGCGCCATGCAAACAGCCTAACGCGATGCTCATTCCCAAATTGCGAGTCGGTACCGACTTGCAATTGGGAATGCGACTCACAAATAGGAAGGGGTGTTCCCTTCCTATTTGCGACTCGCATCGCAATTCAGAATTGCTTTGTGACCGCGAATGCGGTCGCAAAGCAACTCGCAGTTACCACCAGTGTCACTGGTGGTAACTCATTCGCAAAAGGGAAGGGGTCCCATGGGACCCCTTCCCCTTTGTGAATGTCGACAAAAATATTTTTTCAGAGCAGGCAGTGGTCCTATGGACCACTGCCTACTCTGAAAAACCACAACCAAATGGTTTCGGTATTTTTTACATTTTCCAACTTGTTTTCCTTTAAGGAAAACGGGCTGCAAAATGAAAAAAAAAAAAAACTGCTTTATTTAAAAAGCAGTCACAGACATGGAGGTCTGCTAACTTCAGCAGGCCACCATCCCTGTGAGTGCAGGGACTCGCTATGGGGTCGCAAAATGCGACCCAACTCATTAATATTGATGAAGTGGGTCTTTGCGACCCCATAGCGAGTCGCAGACCGTTCTGCATCCAAGATTGCGATTCGGAAATTGCGAGTCTGACAGACTCGCAATTTCCGAGTCGCAATCTCGGACCTACCTACATCTGGCCCCATAGTTACTTGAGCCAACTGTAACTATAACTGCTGAATTTCTATGATTTTGTGTGTGTAAAATGTGAACCTTCTTATGACGTCCCTGTACCCTTTGTTTTTATTTAGTGAATTTCTGAGGTTTTTACATTTTATTTCCTAACTATAATGTCACTGTGACCTATGGCTTTTTTCTGTGAATTTCAGTGTTTTTTTTAATGTAAAGTAATATTTAATGACCACACATTATTTAAACTTCCACCGCGCACAGATGGCCAGAGGGTTTGTTCTTTTGATAAAGGGAGGGGCCATGCAGCCCCCCTCCCTGGGCCAGAAATGGCCCGGGGACCCATTCCCATGTGGACTGGCCAGATAGTAAAAAGAGAGGGGCATGCAGTTCCCCTTCCCAGGCCAATATTGGCCACAGGTACCCCATCTCCTGGGACCTTGCCAGTTAAGTAATGGGGATGGGGTCACACAGCCCCCTTTCCTTGGCCAATACTGGTCCTGGTGACCCCATCCCCTGGGGCTTGGCTGCATACTACAGTAGGGGCACGCAACCCCCTTCCTTGGGCTGATATTGGTCCCCGGAACCCCATCCCACAAGGCATTGGCCTCTTGTTGTTGGAGATCACAGGAGAGCTCCAATGCCCCCACAGTCTCAGCCAGCTCTGGCCTCCAGCGGGAGCCGACATTGCTCCAGCACTCAGGGAGCAGCAAAAAAAATGCTGTTGCCTTTGTGTGACAGCAATTGTTTCATCTGTTTCCTTGCTCATCTCACAATGGGCAGGGAACAGATAAAAAGCCTATTTCCAGTGGGCTGGAGCTTTTTTAATCTTCCCGCCAACTGGGAGTGGACTTACTGCTTGCTCTCACTTGGTTGGAGCTGTCATATAGCTCCCACACAAGTAAGAGCAAAGGGCTATGTCCGGAGGGAGACTACCTTAGGACATAGCAGGAGCCATGGTGGGTGGCAGTCCCCAGGGACATTAACCTCTTGTGTGCCTTGGACGAGATGATCTCGTCCAAGGCTACAGTTCCCCTGTGCCTTGGACGAGATCATCTCGTCCATGGCACAGGGGAACTTGGGGGCGCGCTAGCGCGCCCCCCGTGCACCCCCCCTCCCCCCCCAAGGCGGGGATGGAAGGGGAAGACCTTCCCCTTCCACCCCCCGGCCCCCCCGCCCCCCTGTGACGTCAGCGCGCGCGCGCGCGCTGATGTGTCACAGGGGCCTCCCTCGTCGCGCTGGAAGGATTGAAAAAGAAATGCAAAAGCATTTCTCTTTCAATCACCGGGGAGGCCCGGAGGGGCTTCAAAGGGAAGGAAAAGTATTTCCTTCCCTTTGAAGTCTCTCCGAGGGTTTCAAAAGCCGGATTGCTTGCAATCCGGCTTTTGAAACCCCACTAGACACCAGGGATTTTTTTTTTTTTTATGATATTGACAAAAGGGAGCGACCCCTTGGGCAAGGGTCGCTCCCATGGGGGGCATTTTTTCTGGAAGGCCTTTTCTGCCCCCCCTGGGGGCAGATCGGCCTACTATTAGGCCGATCTGCCCCCAGGGGGGGCAGAAACCTCTAGGGCACCAGGGACCATTTTTTTTTTTTTTTTTTTTTATGTGTTATTTTATTTTTTTGGGTGGGGAGCGACCCCTTAGGCAAGGGTCGCTCCCCTTGGGGTAAAATTATATTTTGGCCATTTCTGCCCCCCTTGGGGGCAGATTGGCCTATTTTAATGAGGCCAATCTGCTCCCAAGGGGGGTAGAAACCACTAGACACCAGGGAGTTTTTTCTTTGCGTGAATTTCACGCAAAGGGAGCGACCCCTTAGGCAAGGGTCGCTCCCTGGGGGGGAGGGCAATTTATTTTAGGCCATTTCTGCCCCCCCTGGGGGCAGATCGGCCTATTATTAGGCCGATCTGCCCCCAGGGGGGGCAGAAACCTATAGGCGCCAGGGCAAGTTTTTTTTTTGTGTTTTTTTTTTTGTTTGTTTGTTTTTTTAGAGATGGGGAGCGACCCATCAGGCAAGGGTCGCTCCCCTGGGGGGGGGGCAAATTGTATTTACACCATTTCTGCCCCCCTGGGGGCAGATTGGCCGATTTTTGGTCAATCTGCCCCCAAGGGGGCAGAAACTACTAGGCACCGGGGATTTGTTTTTTGGCGCCAATGTCACGCAGGGGGAGCGACCCCGTAGGCAAGGGTCGCTCCCGGGGGGGGGAGGGGGGTTGGGGGGGGGCAAATTGTATTTAGGCCATTTCTGCCCCCCTTGGGGGCAGATTGGCCGATTTTAGGTCAATCTGCCCCCAAGGGGGCAGAAACCACTAGGCACCTGGGATTTGTTTTTTGGCGCCAATGTCACGCAGGGGGAGCGACCCCGTAGGCAAGGGTCGCTCCCGGGGGGGGGTGGGGGGTTGGGGGGTCAAATTTATTTTAGGCCATTTCTGCCCCCCCTGGGGGCAGATCGGCCTATTATTAGGCCAAACTGCCCCCAGGGGGGGGCAGAACCCTCTAGGCACCAGGGCACATTTTTTTTGTGTGTTTTTTTTTTTTTTTTTTTTTTTTTTTCGAGATGGGGAGCGACCCATCAGGAAAGGGTCGCTCCCCTGGGGGGCAAATTGTATTTATGCCATTTCTGCCCCCCTTGGGGGCAGATTGGCCGATTTTAGGTCAATCTGCCCCCAAGGGGGCAGAAACCACTAGGCACCTGGGATTTGTTTTTTGTCGCCAATGTCACGCAGGGGGAACGACCCCGTAGGCAAGGGTCGCTCCCGGGGGGGGGGGGGTGGGGGTTGGGGGTTCAAATTTATTTTAGGCCATTTCTGCCCCCCCTGGGGGCAGATTGGCCTATTATTAGGCCAAACTGCCCCCAGGGGGGGCAGAACCCTCTAGGCACCAGGGCACATTTTTTTTGTGTGTTTTTTTTTTGTTTGTTTGTTTTTTTTCGAGATGGGGAGCGACCCATCAGGAAAGGGTCGCTCCCCTGGGGGGCAAATTGTATTTAGGCCATTTCTGCCCCCCTTGGGGGCAGATTGGCCGAATTTAGGTCAATCTGCCCCCAAGGGGGTAGAAACCACTAGGCACCTGGGATTTGTTTTTTGGCGCCAATGTCACGCAGAGGGAGCGACCCCGTATGCAAGGGTCGCTCCCGGGGGGGGGGGGGTTGGGGGGTCAAATTTATTTTAGGCCATTTCTGCCCTCCCTAGGGGCAGATCGGCCTATTATCAGGCCGAACTGCCCCCAGAGGGGGGCAGAACCCTCAGGGCAATTTTTTTTTTGGTGTTTTTTTTTTGTTTGTTTGTTTTTTTCGAGATGGGGAGCGACCCATCAGGCAAGGGTCGCTCCCCTGGGGGGCAACTTGTATTTAGGCCATTTCTGCCCCCCTTGGGGGCAGATTGGCCGATTTTAGGTCAATCTGCCCCCAAGGGGGCAGAAACCACTAGGCACCTGGGATTTGTTTTTTGGCGCCAATGTCACGCAGGGGGAGCGACCCCGTAGGCAAGGGTCGCTCCAGGGAAGGGGTGGGGGCTAATTTATTTTAGGCCATTTCTGCCCCCCCTGGGGGCAGATCGGCCTATTATTAGGCTGAACTGCCCCCAGGGGGGGGGGCAGAACCCTCAGGGCACCAGGGCAAATTTTTTTGTTGTGTTTTTTTTTTTGTTTGTTTGTTTTTTTCGAGATGGGGTGCGACCCATCAGGCAAGGGTCGCTCCCCTGGGGGGCAAATTGTATTTAGGCCATTTCTGCCCCCCTTGGGGGCAGATTGGCCGATTTTAGGTCAATCTGCCCCCAAGGGGGCAGAAACCACTAGGCACCTGGGATTTGTTTTTTGGTGCCAATGTCACGCAGGGGGAGCGACCCCGTAGGCAAGGGTCGCTGCCGGGGGGGTGGGGGTTGGGGGGAAGAAATTTATTTTAGGCCATTTCTGCCCCCCCCCCCTGGGGCCAGCTGAGCTACAGGCCAAACTCCACAGGTAGGCACCTTGCAAAAAACACCTCTGTTTTCTGTGAAAAAATATGTTGTGTCCATGTTGTGTTTTGGGCGATTTCCTTTCGTGGGCGCTAGGCCTACCCACAGAAGTGAGGCACCATTTTTATCGAGAGACTTAGGGGAACGCTGGGTGGAAGGAAATTTGTGGCTCCTCTCAGATTCCAGAACTTTCTGTCACCGAAATGAGAGGAAAAAGTGTTTTTTGGGCCACATTTTGATGTTTGCAAAGGATTCTGGGTAACATAACCTGGTCAGAGCCCCGCAAGTTACCCCATCTTGGATTCCCCTGGGTTTCTAGTTTTCAAAAATGCGCTGGTTTGCTAGGTTTCCCCAGGTGCGGGCTGAGCTACAGGCCAAAATCCACAGGTAGGCACTGCTTTTTTTTAAAAAATGTGATGTGTCCACGTTGTGTTTTGGGCCCTTTCCTTTCGTGGGCGCTAGTCCTACCCACGCAAGTGAGGTATCATTTTTATCGGGAGACTTGGGGGAACGCTGGGTGGAAGGAAATTTGTGGCTCCTCTCAGATTCCAGAACTTTCTGCCACAGAAATGTGAGGAACATGTGTTTTTTTTAGCCACATTTTGAGGTTTGCAAAGGATTCTGGGTAACAGAACCTGGTCCGAGCCCCGCAAGTCACCCCTCCTTGAATTCCCCTAGGTCTCTAGTTTTCAGAAATGTACAGGTTTGGTAGGTTTCCCTAGGTGCCGGCTGAGCTAGAGGCCAAAATCTACAGGTAGTCACTTTGCTAAAAACAGCTCTGTTTTCTGTGATGTGTCCACGTTGTGTTTTGGGGCATATCCTGTCGCGGGCGCTAGGCCTACCCACACAAGTGAGGTATCATTTTTATCGGGAGACGTGGGGGAACGCTGGGTGGAAGGAAATTTGTGGCTCCTCTCAGATTCCAGAACTTTCTGCCACAGAAATGTGAGGAACATGTGTTTTTTTAGCCAAATTTTGAGGTTTGCAAAGGATTCTGGGTAACAGAACCTGGTCCGAGCCACACAAGTCACCCCTCCTTGGATTCCCCTAGGTCTCTAGTTTTCAGAAATGCACAGGTTTGGTAGGTTTCCCTAGGTGCCGGCTGAGCTAGAGGCCAAAATCTACAGGTAGTCACTTTGCTAAAAACAGCTCTGTTTTCTGTGATATGTCCACGTTGTGTTTTGGGGCATATCCTGTCGCGGGCGCTAGGCCTACCCACACAAGTGAGGTATCATTTTTATCGGGAGACGTGGGGGAACGCTGGGTGGAAGGAAATTTGTGGCTCCTCTCAGATTCCAGAACTTTCTGCCACAGAAATGTGAGGAACATGTGTTTTTTTAGCCAAATTTTGAGGTTTGCAAAGGATTCTGGGTAACAGAACCTGGTCCGAGCCACACAAGTCACCCCTCCTTGGATTCCCCTAGGTCTCTAGTTTTCAGAAATGCACAGGTTTGGTAGGTTTCCCTAGGTGGCGGCTGAGCTAGAGGCCAAAATCTACAGGTAGTCACTTTGCTAAAAACAGCTCTGTTTTCTGTGATATGTCCACGTTGTGTTTTGGGGCATATCCTGTCGCGGGCGCTAGGCCTACCCACACAAGTGAGGTATCATTTTTATCGGGAGACGTGGGGGAACGCTGGGTGGAAGGAAATTTGTGGCTCCTCTCAGATTCCAGAACTTTCTGCCACAGAAATGTGAGGAACATGTGTTTTTTTAGCCAAATTTTGAGGTTTGCAAAGGATTCTGGGTAACAGAACCTGGTCCGAGCCCCGCAAGTCACCCCTCCGTGGATTCCCCTAGGTCTCTAGTTTTCAGAAATGCACAGGTTTGGTAGGTTTCCCTAGGTGGCGGCTGAGCTAGAGGCCAAAATCTACAGGTAGTCACTTTGCTAAAAACAGCTCTGTTTTCTGTGATGTGTCCACGTTGTGTTTTGGGGCATATCCTGTCGCGGGCGCTAGGCCTACCCACACAAGTGAGGTATCATTTTTATCGGGAGACGTGGGGGAACGCTGGGTGGAAGGAAATTTGTGGCTCCTCTCAGATTCCAGAACTTTCTGCCACAGAAATGTGAGGAACATGTGTTTTTTTAGCCAAATTTTGAGGTTTGCAAAGGATTCTGGGTAACAGAACCTGGTCCGAGCCACACAAGTCACCCCTCCTTGGATTCCCCTAGGTCTCTAGTTTTCAGAAATGCACAGGTTTGGTAGGTTTCCCTAGGTGGCGGCTGAGCTAGAGGCCAAAATCTACAGGTAGTCACTTTGCTAAAAACAGCTCTGTTTTCTGTGATGTGTCCACGTTGTGTTTTGGGGCATATCCTGTCGCGGGTGCTAGGCCTACCCACACAAGTGAGGTATAATTTTTATTGGGAGACGTGGGGGAACGCTGGGTGGAAGGAAATTTGTGGCTCCTCTCAGATTCCAGAACTTTCTGCCACAGAAATGTGAGGAACATGTGTTTTTTTAGCCAAATTTTGAGGTTTGCAAAGGATTCTGGGTAACAGAACCTGGTCTGAGCCCCGCAAGTCACCCCTCCGTGGATTCCCCTAGTTCTCTAGTTTTCAGAAATGCACAGGTTTGGTAGGTTTCCCTAGGTGGCGGCTGAGCTAGAGGCCAAAATCTACAGGTAGTCACTTTGCTAAAAACAGCTCTGTTTTCTGTGATATGTCCACGTTGTGTTTTGGGGCATATCCTGTCGCGGGCGCTAGGCCTACCCACACAAGTGAGGTATCATTTTTATTGGGAGACGTGGGGGAACGCTGGGTGGAAGGAAATTTGTGGCTCCTTTCAGATTCCAGAACTTTCTGCCACAGAAATGTGAGGAACATGTGTTTTTTTAGCCAAATTTTGAGGTTTGCAAAGGATTCTGGGTAACAGAACCTGGTCCGAGCCACACAAGTCACCCCTCCTTGGATTCCCCTAGGTCTCTAGTTTTCAGAAATGCACAGGTTTGGTAGGTTTCCCTAGGTGGCGGCTGAGCTAGAGGCCAAAATCTACAGGTAGTCACTTTGCTAAAAACAGCTCTGTTTTCTGTGATGTGTCCACGTTGTGTTTTGGGGCATATCCTGTCGCGGGTGCTAGGCCTACCCACACAAGTGAGGTATCATTTTTATCGGGAGACGTGGGGGAACGCTGGGTGGAAGGAAATTTGTGGCTCCTCTCAGATTCCAGAACTTTCTGCCACAGAAATGTGAGGAACATGTGTTTTTTTAGCCAAATTTTGAGGTTTGCAAAGGATTCTGGGTAACAGAACCTGGTCCGAGCCCCGCAAGTCACCCCTCCGTGGATTCCCCTAGGTCTCTAGTTTTCAGAAATGCACACGTTTGGTAGGTTTCCCTAGTTGGCGGCTGAGCTAGAGGACAAAATCTACAGGTAGTCACTTTGCTAAAAACAGCTCTGTTTTCTGTGATATGTCCACGTTGTGTTTTGGGGCATATCCTGTCGCGGGCGCTAGGCCTACCCACACAAGTGAGGTACCATTTTTATCGGGAGACTTGGGGGAACATAGATTAGCAAAACAAGTACTATTGCCCCTTGTCTTTCTCTACATTTTTTCCTTCCAAATATAGGAGTGTGTGTAAAAAAGACATCTATTTGAGAAATTCCCTGTAATTCACGTGCTACTATGGTCACCCCGGCATTCAGAGATGTGCAAATAACCACTGCTCCTCAACACCT
This sequence comes from Pleurodeles waltl, assembly GCF_031143425.1. Classification (NCBI taxonomy): domain Eukaryota; kingdom Metazoa; phylum Chordata; class Amphibia; order Caudata; family Salamandridae; genus Pleurodeles; species Pleurodeles waltl. The sequence continues at coordinate 292,555,748 of NC_090445.1, read as the reverse complement.
TATCTTGTGCCCTTTTTGGAAATGCAAAGGTTTTCTTGATAGCAATTTTTTACTCCTTATATTTCAGCAAATGAATTGCTGTATACCCGGTATAGAATGAAAACGCACTGCAGGGTGCAGCTCATTTATTGGCTCTGGGTTCCTCGGGTTCTTGATGAACCTACAAACCCTATATATCCCCGCAACCAGAGGAGTCCAGCAGACGTAACGGTATATTGCTTTCGATAATCTGACATTGCAGGGAAAAGTTACAGAGTAAAACGTAGAGAAAAATTGATGTTTTTTTCACCTCAATTTCAATATTTTTCTTTTTCAGCTGTTATTTTCTGTAGGAAACCCTTGTAGGATCTACACAAATGACCCCTTGCTGAATTCAGAATTTTGTCTACTTTTCAGAAATGTTTAGGTTTCTGGGATCCAGCATTGGTTTCATGACCATTCCTGTCACTGACTGGAAGGAGGCTGAAAGCACAAAAAATTGCACAATGGGGTATGCCCCAGTAAAATGCCAAAATTGTGTTGAAAAATTGGGTTTTCTGATTCAAGTCTGCCTGTTCCTGAAAGCTGGGAAGCTGCTGAGTTTAGCACCGCAAACCCTTTGTTGATGCCATTTTCAGGGGAAAAACCACAAGCCTTCTTCTGCAGCCACTTTTTCCAATTTATTTGAAAAAAACGAAATTTTCACTGTATTTTGGCCAATTTCTTGGCCTCCTTCAGGGGAACCCACAAAGTCTGGGTACCTCTAGAATCCCTAGGATGTTGGAAAAAAAGGACGCAAATTTGGCTTAGTTAGCTTATGTGGACAAAAAGTTATGAGAGCCTAAGCGCGAACTGCCCCAAATAGGCAAAAAAAGGCCTGGCACAGGAGGGGGAAAAGGCCTGGCAGCGAAGGGGTTAATGGATCCTGGATTGGGGCCACCTCCTTTTAATCTGCACACACTTGCAATGGGGAGATAGTGGTCCCAGAACCAAAAAGGACCCAGGAGGGGGGGCACCCAGCCTCCTTTCCATTAATGTTATCAGCTGTGCCCCAGGGATGGAGTCTCTGGAGCTAAAATCAGCCCCGGAGGGCGGGGCACACCCCCTCACAATTTTCTAACTTAGTCAGGTCCAGGGGGATGGGGTCCCAGGGCCAACATTGGCCTGGAGAGGGGGGCCACCCATACTACTCTCCCTTCACTTCATATAAGTATACAGCCCCTGGGACCTGGCCCACCCCGAGGGCAAAAAGAAAAGCTAAGCACGGGAAACTGTGCTTGTTTTTTTAAATTGTTGTGTGGATTTGTAGATCTGCTGCAAATTTGCGGCAATTTTTTCTTTTTAAAACTCAGTTTTTGGCCCCTGACAGAGTCACTGTGGGGCCCCACCACCAGGCCTAGGATCCTAGGTATTCTTACCCTGCCACCTTCTGTTTTTTTTCTTTTTTTCTTGGGAATCGGCTGAGCCCGAGTCCCAAGATGGCTGCCAGTACTCACTGGTTGAAGTGCTCGCAGCCAATCAAATTTCAGCATGAGGTCTGTTGGATCTGCAGAGTTTTAGCATTCCTAGATATCTATATTTCTTTTATCCACAAAATTACTGAACAAATTTACACCAAATCACAAAAGGGGCTCTTTCTGGACTAAGAGCTAGCTTTCTGACAAATTTAGTCTAATTCCATTCCTCGGTTCAGGCTGCAGTAGTGTTTAGGCTGCAGTAGTATTCAAAATCCCCATGGGAAATTGAATGGGGAAAATGCAACTCTCGCCCCTGTTTAACCGATCACCCCAAAACTTTCCGGACAGTAGCTGAAGTGACCAGGCCACTACTTTAGGAAATTCTGTGAAGATTCGTCAAACTGCACCAAAGTTATTAGCAATACAAAAAATGCTTTGTCTGTGGGAATTAGGCACTAACTGATGTTCGCCAGTAGATAGTTATAATTAGGACCGACTTTCCATCATAAAAGCATTTTTTGTTTTGCTACTAACTTTGGTGCTGTTTGACGAACATTCACAAAATTTTTCACTCTAGTGTACCAGTCAATGCAACTGCTGTCTGGAAAGTGTCAGGGGGATTCGTCAAGCCTGGGCCAAGAAAAGAAGGGACCCCAAAATGCATTTTCCCCATGTAATTTCTCATAGGGATTTTACGACTACAACCACTTAATGGGATTATACCAAATTTGGCAAAAAGTTAGATCTTGGTCTAGAAAGATCTCTTTTTAAAAGTTGGTGTTAATATGTTTGGTAGTTTTGGAGTTAATAAAGAAAAAAGATATATATATTTCTAAAGACAGGGATCCACCATGGTGGATCTGAGGATCCGTGCACCAGCAGCAATGGTGTGATTGGCTGGCCATGATTGGCGACACTGAGCGCGGCACCCCTCTGTGAATCCGCAATGGATCTGCAGATCCACACAGCAATTAAAAAAGTACATCCATTCACAGACCCACTTAGATGCTCACTCACACACCCATTCACACGCACACATACACACACACACACACATACACACAACTCTCAGACACACAAAACCACTACCAAACGCAGTCACAGACCCACACAGCCACTCACACACCCAATTACACATCCACTCAACTACTCACACACCCATTTACACACCCATACAGCCACTCTCGCACCCACTCACAGACCCACAAAACCATTCATGCACCCACTGACATACCCATTCAGCCGCTCATACATTTATACACCCACTCACTCATCCATACAGCCACTCACAAACCCACTTACAGACCCACAAAACCATTCACACAGCCACTCACACGCACTCAGACACCCACTTACGCACCCACACAACCACTCACATCTAGTCACACACCCATACAGTCACTCACATACCCACTCACAGACCTACAGTGTGGAGTTTGCTGCATGCAGATGTGTGGGCTGGCCGCAGGGTCTGGCCACTGACCAGGCCCTGTGGCCACCTCCTGCCACGCATGGCTGAAGGCCTATGCAGGGTGGGGTATGCAGCATGCTTGGGGGTATGCCAGACCCTGCGCCCAACACCCTCGCCACAACTGACCAAAGCCCATGCATGGCGATGGTTGGATTAATATATGCTAATTATATATTACTTCATGTTAAAACCCTAGAGATTCACTGAAAAAAATAAGATTACAGGGATATTATAGTTAGGAAATAGAATTAAGGGGCACAAGTTATAGTTTCTTGATATAAGTATAACTATAAATGCTACGTTTCCATTGTTTGTGTGTGTAAACTCTGAACCTAACTATAACTTCCCTAGAACCTTTGCTCCTTTAGTTAATTTCTAAGGCTTTTTTAATTCTTCTCCAGGGTAGATATGTGTGGAATTAGGTGTATAAAATCTAGGCTTACTTAACTGTTGATATTTTATTTTTGATGTTTTGTCATTTATATTGTGTCCCATCGATGTTCTGGTGGCGATATTCAGGGTGCACACTGCCTGTGTGACATCTGGGGCACTGATAGCTAGAAATACAGCAGGAAAAGCTAGAGTGGCAGTCACAATAGTACTGCCCAATGAACTGAATGTTTCTTGCATGCATTGACTCTGATTTTATCTCCTTTCAGATGAGATACACTAAGAAGGTGTCTGTGTGGCCTGTGGGCCTCACAGGTGGTTTGCCCTATCAGTCCGTCCATGTGAATGCTTCTGGAAAAGTTACTGGCTGGAAAGTAAAGTATGCCCCAGACAGGCCTTTTGCTTTAGACATGGCGGGGTTTGCTATCAATCTAAATCTGATCCTAGAAAAGCCAAACGCTTGCTTTCACTTGGGTATCAAAGTTGGTTTCCAGGAATCTAGCTTACTACAGGATCTCGCCACTTTAGACGACTTGGAACCAAAAGCTGACAACTGTACTAAGGTAAGAGAGTAACCATTGTCGCCTGGCTGTGTAATTTTAAATTTCTTTATAAACGTCTTTCATATCTTGAGTGATAGCTGGATGTACTAAAATAAGATGTCAGTTCAATGCAATTCAATGAAAAAAATAAGCATTTCAGTCACCTATTTCTCTTTAGAAATTCGAAGGTAAGATAAGAAATATTGTTGCTTTTCCAGCAACCTTGACTTTGGAGTGAGCTTGTACTTAAAATCTGAGTGTCAAAGAAACAGTAAACCCGGGCCTTCATTTAAACAACACAAAGCTTTTTGGAAGTCACAATTAAAGTTGTATACAATTCAACCAATTTGCTTAAAGTTTGCAATTAAAATGTTTTATTAAAGTAAATGGGGTTTTCTGTCCCTGGTGACAAGGGGTATACTAGAAAACATAGCCTCAGACTTTACAAACCCATTGAGCATCTGCCCATATTAAAGGTTTCTCCATATTCTGCTAGCCCAGCTATTTTTCTATTTAGTCTTACATCATATTTACTATCAATCATCATCATCATCATCATCATGACCATAATGTTTATTTTGGAAATTAACGTTTTATCTAAAACAAAAACATTTGTAAAAGAACATGTCAAACAAGTCTCCAAACACAACCAATGCTGTCGCGAAATTCCTGCATCATAAAGTGCAAGTGCTTAGAAAGTGAATCAGTCATGAATATAATAAATTTTGTTTTAGTCAGTACAGGCTATGAAAGTGCATTTGCCCGGTAAGTAAAATTTACTAATATAACAACAAATACATTCTGTGCTTAACATATGTAAAAAGGTCAAAGTCGGCCTGAAGTGGGTATAATTCATACCTCTGAGAAAAGGGAAAATAAATTTGCACCATAAATCAGCATAACAATCACAACACATAATAAAATGGAGGGCACCCTGTTCAGAAAACGCATCACACCTACACAGTTTAAGATCTTTGACCTAAAACCATCCTTGAGGGAACAATAAGAGAAGCTTAAGCAGGTTCAGTCTAAATGTGATTAAAAGAAAGCAATATTTACTGCTATTTACAAAGCTTAGATAGGGCTTGTAACAAATTACCTCACTGGTTAGAGGGAGGGGGGAATGAAAGCCTACTCAAGCAGCAACCAAAATTCTCTTGTTAGGGTGAAGTCACAAACATTCCCAATTTAACCTGTGCTGAACCCTCTGGTAGCTTGGCACAAGCAGACAAGGTTAACTTAGCTGCAATGTGAAAGTATTTATGCAGCAGTTCAAAGAGTAATAAAGTGAAACAGAACACAATAAAAACTCTACACCAACTTAGAAAAATAGAGCAAAACTCTGGTGGTCACGCACCCGGCGACAGGAATCTCCATTCCTGTTTCCAGCACACATGTCCCCACACATGCACACATCCCCCCACCTGTCCACTCACTCACAAACACCCTCCTACCCCTTCATGCACGCATGCATTCACATGCACACCCATTCAGCATACAAATACATGCACTCACACACCCCCTATCACTTGCATTCATCCACACAGATATCCCCATACAGGCGCACATACGCGCACACACACATTCACATTTACTTGCATACACCCACGCATTTACCACCATCCTCCAACCTCCGCAGACACACACACACAGGCACCAACTCACACAGACACCCCCCTCCTTTTGGACACCCACTTACCTTCTCCGTTGAGGACGACGTCCAGGAGGGGATGGGTCCTGGTAGTCTTGCATCGCAAGCACCACTACACCAGCAGGACTCCACCAAGCCGTATTACGGCTTGTAATACGGTGGGTGGAGTCCTGCTGCCAGGGTGGTGCTGGCGATGCACCTGCCGACCGGCGCTACGACTGCAGGCGACTTTTCACTGCAAGTATGGCGGACGGCTACCAGCAGTCATAATATGGCGGTCTGCAGACCCCCACAACTGGCGGTCTAGTGGCGGGTTTTGCTTTGGCGGTCAGGCAAATTGACTGCCAAAGTAAAATTGAGGGCCTATGTCTGGGTCTACACCCAGAGAAATCATCATTCTGCATAGTTAGACCTAACATCCTTGGTGCAGTCTTCTCCTAAACCTTTTGCCTTATTCCTCCATTTTTGCTGATCTTTTTTTGCTGGCCTGAGGAATGAGTGCACTTTACCACTGCTAACCAGTGCTAAAATGCTTGTGCTTTCTCCCCAAAACATGGTAATATTGGCTCACACCTTATTGGTACATTTAATTTACTTTTTGCAGCTTGTAGTTCAGATTAACCTGCCATCTCAACCTGACAAACTAACCATTTTTTTTTTGCTAGCGGCCTGATTTAGATTTCAGCAGATGGGTTACTCCATCATGATAGTGACGGATATCCCATCTTTCGAAATATAAATCCCATAGGAAATAATGGGATTGATATTTCAGTGGGTGGGATAACTGTCACTATAGTAACGGAGTAACCTGTCTACCAAAATGTAAATCAGGCCCTAAAAATGATATGCATCTTTTTCACAGGAAGTGCTGAGTTGTTACAAGGAGGGGCACGTATGCTCATACATTGCATGCCCACCTCTAATGAGTAGGTAACAAAGAGTGGGGATAGCTAAAATGAGCTAAGGATTCTACAATCCTGATGAAAACATAATGCCCCAGAGGCGCATTAACAGGGTCAAAATATGTTGATTAAAGCAGAGAGTGGGACAGGGCAGTAATTTCCCAAGCTCACCCCTACTGAGTAAGTTTAACCCTGCCAAGGGGAGGCCTATAAAACAATAAGGGTGAATACCTACTTAGGCAGTATTAACTTATGCTTCAGAATGGATCCCTTGAACAGGCAGGGTAGTGACCCCAGTCAACATAGTCTTGATCCAATCTGCGTGTTGATCTGCACCAGAGTGTTATAGCACGCCCTTTGATGGCACATGCCATTATTAAGTGGGTGAGGGCAATTTTTACAATCTACTCGTGATTCGTGGTTACTAAAAACCCTTCTTAACTTTACCTGCTTCCTTGTTTCATGTGTGTTTTCAACTATCCCTTTTGCCAGGCCTAAGCCTTTCTTTTTAATACATATAAGCAGGGCCACTGGAAGTATGCGGCAGGATTGAGCAAATAATGCAGCAAGAAAAAGCAAATTATGCAGCATAATGCAGCACATTTTTAAATAGTATTACTTCATTATTTCATCATTTTGACCTTGGTAACACTATATGGGCATTGGTTGCATCACATTAGTACCTGTTTAACACCCCAATATAGCAATAAGCAACATAAAGATGGCTAATCCAGCTTTGCAAAGGGTCTTCCACTGTGCTGCAATATGTCGGCAGCCGGACAGTCACTTAATTCCAGTCACCCCTAAGGTAGGCCCTAAATAGCCCATTGGGCAGGGTACGTGGCATTTAAAAAGTAGGATATGTGGATTTCAGTTATATGGTATTGAAAAAACATTGAAAAATTAAATTCATTTTTCCCTAAGGTAAGGCCTATATCTCCCATAAGATAACATTAGGTTCCCTTATTACATTTAATACATGCTAACCTATAGTGGGGAGCAGGTAAAAATGGCATGTTTAGACTCAAATGAATTGTAATTTGAAATCTTTAACGGTAAAGTCTGATTTTAAGTCAAAATTCTGAAAATGCCAGTTAGGCCTGACATCCTTGGTGTGATCCTCCCTCAAACATTTTGCATTCACCTCTCCAATTTTCTGAATTTGTTTTTGTTGGTATTAGGACTCTGTATAGTCTACCATTGCTTACCACTGCTAAGGTATTTGTGTTCTATCCCTAAAATATGATAAAATTGGCCTGCACCTGACTGCATATTTAATTTCCTTATAAGTCACTTGTATATGGTGTTACATGTATACTGGGCCTGTAAATTAACTGCTACTGGTGAGCTTGAAGCACTCATTGTGCCATCCACTACAGTAGTCCCTAAAACATGTGTAGGGCCTTCCATTGCAGCATGTAGTGAAGTTTTAAACTGCCAACTTGATCTGGCAAAATAACCCTTTTGCTAAACCTCCCTTTTTAGGTTGAGCATAGCAGCGTGCAAGCGCTGCTTTTCTGACGTGTTGGTATCTACGTGGGCCTTTAACCACACCCACCTCACGCCCACCACTTTCACTCATTTGTGGGCTTGCCTTTCAAAAATCTGTGGTTATCATTGGTAAATGCTTTACTTTTGTCCCTCCTTAGGGCGGTTTTGTTACTGCCGTGGGGATCTACCCTGTTACATGAATAATTGCTCATTTGCTGATTTGTTTGACTGCAGGCAAACTTCTTTTTCCTTTTGTGTGTCTCCTTCTTGCTCACACTCATGGTGGCTGTGGCGCTTTGAATCGGCTCGCTTATGTAAACTGTTTTACACTTCATTTTTCCTTTTGTGTGTCTCCTTCGTGCTCACAGCGGCTGTGGCACTTTAAATCGTCTCGCTTATGTAAACTGTTTTACTTTTTATTTTTCCTTTTGTGTGTCTCCTTTGCGCACTCACTCATGGGGGCTGTGGCGCTTTGAATCGGCTCACTTATGTCAACCGTTTAACTTTTTTCATTTTTCCTTTTGTGTGTCTCCTTCGCGCTCATGCTGATGGCTGCCATGGTGCTTTGAATCGCCTTGTTTTCACACATGATTGTTGCGGGTGAACATGCTGAGTTCGGCTTTTACGATGAGAAGATGATTTGCCTACTAAAACATGCATAGGGCCCATCGGTTCTGTGTGCAGCACAGAGGTTGACTTGATCATTTAGCCTTGTTGCTATTGGCTCTGTAACAGGAACTTCACAAAACCCTCCATTGTTGCAGTTACGCCTGGAATTTGGTTTTTGCACCAATCCTGGTGGCACTTTGAGGAGATGTTGGAGCATGTGAAGAAACTGAGGGACTTGGGAAAAAAGATGGGGTTGAAGTAGATTATTTAAACACAACAAGGAATGTGAAGATGCAGCAAACTTTGAGCTACTGAATTAAGTGAGCAAGTCACTTCCCTTTGTAACTTAAGGGTGATGAAGGCAGAATTTGTCCTTTTTTGTGTGGGTGCAAAATATTTTATGAGAACCCTTAATCTGACCTTTGAAAGATTGAGAAAACAATTGTGTAAGACTGCAGTCAGTGTTTAAAGTGTATTTTATTCTAAAGATGCGGATGACAAATATGGGAAATATTTGTTAACTTTGTTCGGTTTTCATTTACGTTCCCTTTCTAATTTGGGTTAAAATGATAGGCTTCCTTTTGTGCATAACCCAGTGGCGTGGTGTGGATGCCAGTGCCATGGTCTGCGGTGCAAACAACGAAAATGACCCCTTTGACTTCTGTTAGTTTAGTAAACTACAGCAGTTATTGGGGAGTCAGTGGGCCCCTCAGTTCTCTGGACCCTGGTGCACAGCACCTGCTGCACCAACGATGGCTACGCCACTTGTCTAAACTGTCTCTGGCATATACATACTTTCCTTACTACTATGTAATTGAGTTATTCAAAACATGGGAAAAAAGTACATGCATTATTTAGGTAATCATTTTAAGTCTAGCTTTCTAAATGGTGCATGTGCTTGCAATATGTGTTGTTAGTTTACAGTGAGCGAAGAGCCTGTCCATTGCTTACCTTTAGTTTGCATTATTTTTATTGTCATTTACTTGTTTCTTATTGGTTAATATGTGTGGCCTTTACTTCCTCTTCTTGTCTTTTTCCCTCTGCTGCAGAATGGATGCATTATTTATGTTTTCACACTGCTTGATTTTCAAGCACTACATTTTTAGGTCAAGCGTGCAAGTGCTTTACGACCTGTTGTAAGTATTCTGTGGGCTTTTAACAAGGCTCATCTCACGCCCATCACTTTAATTCGTTCCTGGGCCTGCCTTTTAAAAATCACTTGATGTCATAAAGCTTTACCTTTGTCCTGCCTTGGGGCAGATTTGTTACCACCTTGCATCCTGACCCTGCCACATGGATTATTGCATGATTGTCGATATTCTTCAGTGTAGGAAAACATTTTTTTTCTTTTGTCGCTCCCCTTTGTGCTTCATGGCGCTCACAGTGCAGAACAGCAGTGCAATCTCCATCGGCGGTATTGAAGCAGTGGTCACATTGGTCACAATGCTACCTAAGCAGCGTCCTTTATTTTGACTCTCCTCCTCATGCTCCGTAGCTTTCTCAAAATTTTAATTGATAATGCTTTATGTAAAAAACACAGAAATCCTCAAAGCAGCTCTCCTGACACAGCGGGAGATCCGGTACTTCAATATTCACTGCACTCAGAAAACTTGCCCCATAATGCTTTACATGCCAATACTATCAGAAACATTTTTGCTGTTAACTCAGCTTGTTGTGGTCCTAGGACAATGGGAGCACCTTCAAAACATTCCCCACAACATGCTCTTTCTGTCTACATCATCTCTCGGTCCCAACACTAAGTTAGTGGAGACCCCAAATATTACCCCCTCCCACCATTCAATGTTTGTTTAAGCTTTCTCATGCCTGGAACCTTTGTTTTACTGTTGGGAGTAGTTTGTGTTTTAAGGGTCTTGTTTGAATGTCATTGCTAGCTCTGAAAATGTGTAATGCGCTGCGCTCTCTAGGGGCTAAATATATGGGTACAGTGTATTACTTTCTGCCATTTTCTTTTCATGTGGTTATGCCCTCTAGGGGTTAACTATATGGTTACATGACCATGTTTCTTACAGAAGCTGTTTTAACTGTGGTGTCCTTTAGGGACTGTTCTAACCATTACAGTCAACATATAAACATAGTGCAATGTTCAGGGCACGGAAACTTGCACCATAATGTTTTGCAGGGCATTACTTTTACAAAACATTTTTGCTCATAACTCAGCCTGTGGTGGTCCTATAACAATGAGACCACCTTCAAAACATTCACCACAACATGCTCTTTCTGTCTACAACATCTCTAGGTCTCCACACTAGGTTAGTGGGGACCCCAATATAATAACTCCTCCCACCATTCAGTGTCTTTTTTAAGTTATTTCATGGCTGGAACTGGCAGTTATTTTGTTTTAATGGCCTCGTTTGCAATTTCATTCATATTCCTTCTTGTGGGGTACGCTTCAATCCAGTGACTTAAAATGCACACAATCACCAACACGTATTTCAAACCTCCACAAGCAGGCATTTCAATGAAATCCAATTGCATTCTGCTGAATGAAACTTCTGCTCTTCCAGTGTGGCTCAAATTCACTACTGTCCCTTTCCCCGCATTTAATTGCTGACAAATAATGCAGCGATGACGTACTGCTTCTGCTGCCTGCCTAAACTTGGGGTTAAACCAATTGATTTTAAACAAACAAACCATGGCATCCCTCCCAATGTGTGCCTGACCATGATAGTATCTCGCCATTTGTGACAGCAAATTTTTTGACAAAATCACTTGACCCTCTTCTGATACCCATAGCCCATCCTGTCTCTAAGTGTACTTCATTTTGAACCATGACCTCTTCTCCTCCTTTTCAACATGGCCTTGCAAAGTTTTCAACTCTTCCATTGTGTCAATCACCCTTAATGCAAAGCTCGTACATGTAGTGTCTTCTTCAGCCATTTTAATTCCCATTTGTCTTTGAACGATAATCAGTTCAATGCGCAAAACCTTGTGACTTGAGCCACATATCCATTTCCCAGTGACATGTAGTCCTGTGATTTGAGATGTGCATTGCATTTCATCACGCCAATTTCTTCCGGCAATTGTATTGCATTCAGTAACCCTTTTATTCTTTTGCCATTTCTCACTGGTGAGCCAGTAGAGGTCAGGAAACCTCTTTGTGACCACAATTGACCAAAATCATGAACAATTCCAAATCCATATTGGCTATCTGTACAGATAGTGACTCTCAGTCTAGCAGACACATTACACGCTCTAGTAAAAGCAACCAATTTTGCTACTTGTGCGCAATATATACTTCTCGAATCCAAGAAGCTTTTAAAGTACCTGTAATTGTGCACACATCATATCCTGCTCTCAATGTTCTAGTACAATCTCAGAGACATGAACCATCAATGAAAACAATTTGGTCATTTTCTTCCAATCGAGTATCTCTGATGTCAGGTCTCGGTTTTGTGCACAACTCAGTTACCTCAAGACAATCATGCTCAATGTCTCCCTCTTTCTCAATTTCAACAGTATCACTTGTAAGTAAAGTTGCCGGGTTCAGCACTGTACATCTTTTCAGTGTAAAATTTTTCAGTCTGGCACCAGTCAAATACTGGTTTTTCGTCATTGTCAGTAAAATCTCAACTGAGTGAGGAATCATTACCGTCAGGGGATAGCCCATTGCTACTCCCTCACATTGTGAAAGGCTTGACCAACTGCGGCAACTGCACGCAAACAACCTGGCAAGGCTGCGCAACTGGGTCCAAGGTACCTGAAAAATATGCTACTGGGAGACGAACACCTCCTTGGACCTGTGTCAAGACAGACAAAAAACATGCATCACGTTCATGACAAAACAATGTGAATGGTTTTGTGTAATCAGGCATACCCAACGCTGGAGCTCTGCACAAACTGTCTCTCAACTCAGTGAAAGCTTTCATCTGTCCTTGGTCTAATGCTATGGGATCAGTGACATCCTTATGTGTCAGTTTCTGCTATGGCTTTGAAATCTCAGCAAAATTTGGAATCCAATAACAACAGTAACCCACCATTCACAGAAACATTCTGACATCTCTCTGTGAAGTCGGGGGACTTGTCTGCAATGTCACTGTGATCCTTTCGCTGGAAATCTTCCTTGACCTTTTCTCAATTTGATGACCCAAGTATTTCACTACTTTCTGGCAGCACTGCAACTTCAATGGTGACACCTTATGACCAAACTTTCCCAAATGTTTCAACAGGGCAATCGAGTCGTACTTACACTCGTCCCTCATTTTGGATGCAATCAGCAATGTACTGTACCAAAGTCGATTGGAACGGCAATTCCAGCGACTCTAAGTTCTTCTTCAAGATCTGATTAAACAAGGATGGTGACTCCGTGTACCCTTGCGGAAGCCTGCACCATCTGTAGACTCTGTCTAGGAATTTGAAACTAAAGAGAAACTGATTATCCTCATCAAGAGGCACAGAAAAGAAAGCTTGTGACAAATCAACTATGTGAACCATTCTGCATCACATGGAATCTGGAACATTATTACTGCTGGATTTGGCACCACAGGACAACACTTGACCACCATCTCATTTACTTTTCTCAAATCCTGCACAATTCCCACCTTTCCACACAGCTTTTTCAAACCCATTATCAGTGAATTAAACAGCTCGTCAGCACTTCTTTCAAGACTCCCTGCTTCACAAAATCCCCAATTATTTGTGCCACTTTCATCAAAACATCCTGTGCCATATTGTACTGTGATAGCTGTGGGAACACTGTATTTGGCTTCAAAGTAATCAGCTCCACTCCCTTGATCAAACCAACCTCTTTACCTGTCAGATCCCACACGTTTTCCTGTACTGTTCCCTGCAAATCTGAATGAAGCTCTTTTACTGTGAACATTGGGAAAAACTCAATCAATGGGTACTCTCCGCTGGTAGTTTCACTCTCAGTTTCTGGAGTTAGTTCTTCCTCATTGTCACTATTTGTCTGAATCTCTATTCCAGTAGTTGAACAAGTAATCGAACATTTGGTCTTACACAATAAGTCCCTTCCCAATAAGGATACTGGACTTGATTCACAAACTACAAACTTATGCCGTACTATACATAGTAATGGCACACAAGTGATATTTCACTCTAAGTAGATCAAATGTTAACCTTACATCAGTCACAATAATCTATACACTGTATCTATCTAGAAAAACACAAAACGTTTTATCCTTATATACATTTATTACATTTATTGATCCTATTAATCATTATCCTTATATACATTAGTTGATCCTATTAATCAATCTGAAATCCACAAAATAATATGAACTGTATACAATATGAATATCACTCTATTCCCAAACCTATATAAAGTCATAAATCCGAAAAGAAATGCAAATCATTATCAATTTCATAGTTCATAATCGAACCCAAATTTAATCTAATTGACACAACTGTCTAAAACCAACAAAAAACTCCCAAATCGCTTTTCCGTCGTCAACACGTGTTTCATCCGGGGGAGTACCCCTAGGATTTCCTCAGGACTTTCTTGTCAAAAGAAGATTCATCAAAGACTTCCTACAAAACAGTATTATCATATGATACGAGTCAATTACTACTATCTCCTATTCATCCATAACCTAATAGTAAATTTCAAATTGAAAACCAACCATGTGCTCAGGTGAGAACCATGCAAGTGTCTGACATCATCATTATATGAGTGGTGTTTCATTGTGCGACTGAGTCAACTACTCATTTTTTAAATATTTCGCCCCCTTATGCTATAGAAAGTATAGTGGTGTATAAACCAGGTGAGTGCATCCCCACTTAAAGTTAGATTGAAATCATATATAGTGCCTGAAACATATACACATAAATAAATCAATAAAATAATGAAAGTTTAATTTAAATTATAAATTATAAAATTATAAGAACAGTACAAATATGTGCCATGCTCCTCATTGGCTAAGAAGGACCCAATTGTGCTCTCTTATAACCTCAACAAAGGAGGTGTGTCCCCCAGTTCATTTGGTTTATACCTTATTAGCTCTGTTGTACCTAATTTCTTAAAATGCTCCAATGCACCTCTTGATTCCCGAACTAAATTCTAGTAGTAAATAGGTACGGTAAAATATACAAAAGTATTTCAATAATTATACATTTAATAGCGTATTTCAAGTATCCATGTAATCCCATAATCTGTTTACCAATTAAGATGTTAGTTTGAGTTCATTCTAGATCCTGTCTTCAAGTCTTTTCTTATCGATTTCCTCTATTATGGAAATTAGCACCAATTAGTTACAGATCCTGTATGATTAGATCTACCCATACAAGTCAAATGCTCAAAATCGCTATTTACCTGTTGCAGTATTTCAATATCAGCGAGTGCGCTTCCAAATAGCTAAACCGAATCTCTGCCGTGCGTCCTATTTAAATGCCTCAGACGCTTAATCAAAATAGAAAACGGACTACCGCGATCCTGACCGTCTCCGCAATCAAAATAAATAATGCCCTTCTATCTTGCGGCTTCCTCTTCCTAGTTACACTCAAAATAATACCCAACATCAAAAACGGACTACATTAACTACCAATACGTGTAAGGAGAGGAGCAGCCACACAGATTCAGTCATTATAACCTTTAGAGCCAGTTCTAATCTCTTATGCAGTCCCTAGAAGTTGCCAATCTCGACTTGCACTGGATCTGTGATCGGATTTGTCAAGTGCATATTCGCTACCCCACAACCTGAACTGTTCTTCCTGAAAGGGGTAAATTCGGGACTTCTGCACTCCTCACTGTGGAGCGTGCAGCTCCCGTTTGCACCAAAAATGAGACCTTATGAGCCATTACCTTTCCTCTCACAAATGATCCTCTCAGATCTACCTCTAAGGAGGCTGCAAGCATACATGGCTCATCATCCGAACTATCACTCATCCATTCACCATTTATTTCATTCTCACTATGTAATGGGAATTGGTGCACTGTGTCACTATTTCTGTCTTGTCTCTGACCCGTAACCTGATGAGTAAGCATCATCTGTTGCTGTCCCATCGGGGCTTGAGGTATCTGCATTTGCTGTCCAGGTACGATAGGAACATGCTGCTGCACTGGTTGTAACTGTGTCATTTGTACACAAGGCATTTGCACCTGTTGCAGGGGTTGAAAATTCTGAATTTGATTCATATTATTTTGGAAGTTTGGATTAGGACATCTCATTTTTGGTACTCTTACATTTTGAAATGTATTGACGTCACCACCTTACTGAACGACACCTTCCTGCACCATCCTTGGACACTCCCGCTTCCAGTGTCCCATGGCTTCGCAAATGTGACACGGTAATATCTTCTTCATCCTTTGCACATCATTCTGACCCACTACCGTGCTCAAATCTGTGCCACAAAATCCTTGGACCTCATGTGCTCAAAATCCTTTGCCTCAAAATCTAACCTGTGGCTTCTTGCAAATGCTTAGTTTTTCCGATTTCTATATCATGTTTTTCTGCTGATTCTGCCAATCTCTGATGTATTTTACGCACCTTTCTTGTGATTCTTGGACATAAGTATCTCAACTCTTCTTCCGTATAGGATTCTAACCTATTCATCCCCATGATCCCTCAACTAGTTCAGTTATTTTGTAGCCAACCTTACACAATCAATCTGCTCTTCACTTTTGGACACATTCTGTGGAGTATTCAAACTATCTAACCACTCATTCAGATGCTGTGCTGACAATCCCTGTAACGTAATGTTACTTGCATTTGGTGATGGCACCTGCAGCACCACTGCACCTGGAGGTTGCGAAGTCAGGAGTTTCAAGCTCTGACTTACACTGGGGCCACTTACAGCATCGGGAACTGCAACTAGTGGACTGAGATCCATCAGTGCCCTGGATCCATTAAGGTCTGACCCATGGAAGAAACTACCTGCACATGCTCTCTCACCCCCACTCCGCACGAGGCTCTGCGACATCTTACCCTGTTCCCCTGTCATTGATTTCTTCTGCGCAAACAATGGTACCGCTGGCCCAACAGTAATCAGCAGTGATATTGCATCTGGGGCTGCTCTAGCTCCTGCATTCCGTGGAAGTGTTACTCCCATACTCTGATTCATTACTGGAATCAAATCTGACTGTGTCCCTGTCAATGGTGTAAACCTTGGCATACCCTGTGGTTGTGCCTGAGGCATCAATATGGGAGTTTGCTCAGTCTGGACCAACAATAGTCTTGGAACCACTTGCTCTGTGGGCACCACTAAATTTGACGTTGTCTCAAGAATCTGCACCTCAGGATAAATTCTCTGTATCACTGGTGGATGCATCTGTGCCTGAACTACCGAAGTAGTCAACACATTAGGAGTACTCAGCACCACATCTTGTACCTGTCTGTAATCAACCTGTACTGGACTTGCCGTCCCCATTGCCTGTGCCGGGCAGTTGGAGCAGAACTAGTACTTGGACCCCCTACATAAACGGCATCTGATGGAGGTCAGTCCCCCAACATCTGATTAATAAGATCCTCAACATCTGAGTCTTCTTCTACTATGGGAGCTTTCTTCGCCTTTTTACTCCCAGATGGATGAATTCTTATCACTTTTGCTGGTCTCCTCTTTCCCTTCAGTCTTGTCCTTTTCTTTGATAGCAGGAAACAACTTAACATCCTGCAATGTCATTATTCTCCACTTCTTCTGCTCCCAATCCCATCTCGCTTCTGCTAGAGACTTCTCCACCTTTCTTATTCTCCTCTGAAACTTTATTTCCTGTTGCTATCTCGCTATCAGCTCCCAAACTGCTAACGCCTCAAACTGTGCCGGTCTCGGAAGGAGCCTTGTATCATCCACAATTGATCCAAAATTCTCAAATTAAACATTCCATGCTCAGGAAATGCTAAATCTCCCTGTTTCTCTGTTAATTTGCACTATTGCTTTAACAAAAGACATGGCGCAACACCTCGCTCCTCCATTACAATATAAGCTGGAGATTTTCTGGTGGGGTAGGCCTCCTCACTGTCGCCTTAATGCATGTATCTCCCTTCATAGCACTCTTAAACGCTTTGAAAAACTTCATCTTTTCTACTTTTTGTATATTTAAATCAAATCAGGAAATGACTCTTACTCCCAGGATTCCTTTCACCCACGTCCTCAACCAATTGCCCCTCACGGACGGCTGCCAATCTGTGTATGACCCTTCTCACTAATCAACCTATCCCAGCGCAGCCCCACTGACGTCACACTCACACGTACTGCGGCTGACAAAGTCTTGGAGCTCGCCCTCCTAAACTTCAATTCACACAAAACTAATGCAAAATATTGCGAGCACTAACCAAAAAACAAAATAAAAAACAAATCTGCTGCTTTACTACAGGAAGGTAACATGATCGCTTTAGAGACCTTAAGAATTTTCACTCATGGCCTTTTCGCTCATGCAGCTATTCCTCTTTCTCAGTCTCCCAGATTTGTAACAAAATTTGACCCACAAGTTTTACTCTCAACTAGTCAATGGGTCTGTCCTGGTGCACATGGGACTCGCCAAATCTCAGTCTAAATTTTCTCTCACCCACTTTAACTCACACACCGACTTGTTCACCACGCCCGATCAACCTACCAAACCAGACAGATTACAACATGTAACCAAGTGTCTCCTACACCTGTCAATATACTCCGGAGTCTTAGACCACGCAGGGTCCGTTTATCAACAACCACATGGACAGTTTGTGAGCACAAAGCGCCACACACATGTGAAGTACGACGACTTCCCTACTCTCATACTGCGGAGTACACACACTCCACTAAAACTTAATCTTGAGTATGCAGACTGGAGTTCAGCAATTTGGTCCGTGCATCCATTTGTCTCTATAACCTGTCAATCGTCATGTAAGGAAAAATCTCACCTAACCCAGATTGGCATCAGCCTGTGGGACTTCATGCAAAACAATTTAGAACACGAATTTTAGAAAAAACATCTAGCTAAGAAACTATTGGTACCTAGAAAGAAAATGCACAACATATAATTCAGTCACATTATCATATCTACCTATCCTTGGAAGGATCGGCAACAGAGTCAGTCTTCATCTTCAGGTCATCAGTCGATCAGCATCACATCAGGCTCTCAGTCAGAGAGCCTGAGCCCAATGACAGAATCTCGAATCGCCTCTATAATCTTGCAGTCTCCCTCACCTAGCATCCTCTAACATCTGAACTCTCTTCCCTCTGTCACATTGTTATATTGAAGTTATCCAGACTATCCCCCAATTCCTAATTGGTCAATAAATCACCAGTTATGACTCTACCCAATAGTTGTTTTATTCAAAATCTATGTATTCTAATATTTCGCAGTTCACATGTCGTTGATTGGTTTGCTTTACGATGTCCTCATTGTCCGGCTCGTCAGGTATCGAAAATGTTGCATCTTCTTCTCCAGTCAGTGTATTCATTGTTCGAGTCCTTGGAAAGTACACCCAGTGCGCTTTACACACTAATTGTTACATTTCTAGTTCCATCGTCTACTGTCTGTTGGTTCACGTAGAAGTTTTAGCTAAGCAAGTTTTATTAAACAATGAGCAGTTCACGGTCAGTTCATTTATTCAGCATTTTCCATTAGACGTTAAGAAATTCAGCTTTCTGCATGAGGCCTGGTAAACCTAGGCCAAGACCTTCGCTAAGTTAAGGCCTACAATTATTGCAAGACATAGGGTATTAATTCTTATTAAGACACATTACTACATGATTCTAATACGTTTTCAATATATTCATGTATGTCAATCTCTTATTTAGTACACTTCGTGAAATCTAGTGGCCAATCTCCGAGGTCACAATTTCAAAATTGCACATTATTTTTCTATGTTAATTCATTTTCTATAATTTTCATTATTCAAATTACATAAATATTCATTAACAATTTTTAATTAAGACATTTGCGTTAACAATGCCATGAATATGGTATTTGATATACTAAATACAAACAATTCAAAGATGGCTGACAGATTTATCTTGTTTTGTTAGTCCTTGCCTGCTTTCTACATTTTCTATGTTTCCATGATTTTACTTTGTGACGCTCACCCATGATCAAGGCAATTAGGCCGCTGAAATGTCTTGGGTTATCTTTCTGTAAGACAGCACCACAATAAATGGATTGATAAACAATTATTAGCTCTATGACTGCTTTATTTTCACTAGGAGTGCGTATTTCTGTGTCTGTGGGAGTGGAGTGAGCTTTGATTGTGACCAGGTGCCTTACCCAGATGTGCACAGATGATGCAATGCAAGGGTCCCAGCTTTGAAAACCTGTGGGAATATGAATATATATATATATATATATATATATATATATACCCAATCTGTGCAACAGTGGGTAAAGCGTTGGGACTTGGGAAGGGTTAAATTTACCATTCCCACTCCAGCCTGTGCAGCAGTTGTGTAAGTACTTCACAAATAACATATTTGAATAACTCTATTCATTGCTTTTGACAATTATTGCGGGTTGAGCTCATTTTGAGATAGGCAGGAGGCTTCTGAGATCAGAGGGGGGCCCGGAGGACCACAGCCCCCAACTTCCTTAGCGTCAGGAGCTGCAGCGGATTACGCCATCAGGTGCTTATTTGCAACAGTGCCTCAGAACTGTGCTGTCACAGGCAGGAAGGTTCTGAGATCGGACGGGAGCCCGGAGGACCACAGCCCCTAACTTTGTTAGCGGCAGGAGCGACAGCAGTGTGCGCCATTGGGCACCTATATTTGCAACAGCGCCTTCCACTGCGCGATCACAGGCATGAGGTTTCTGAGATCGGAGGGGGGCCCGGAGGACCACAGCCCCAAACTTTCTTAGTGGCAGGATCCGCAGCAGTGCATGCCATTGGATGCTTATTTACAACAGAGCCCCCCTCTGCATAGGATGTGCCCGGGCATAGCCCGGATGAAGACCGGGCTAAAGGCGTGCCCATCTTTGCCCGTCATCGTCCGAAAGAGGCTGGGCTGGGCTACCTCCCTAATGTGGCTAACGCACCTTCTGACCTAGAGTAAGTGACATTCAACTTAATACCTGGGTTTGCAGTATATAACTGCAGATAGCCAGTGGCATCATTAGAGCAAATGACTGGGAGAAGATGGGCAAACAAATGGTAGCAGCAGCATGGGATAGCTCCAAAGGCTCCAAAGGCAACAGTACACTTGATGGTTTTTTACAAAAGGCAGTTGGGGCCATAGAAAAAGAGACTGAATCGGCCGAACAATGCCTGTCCATTATGACTTCCCCAGCCATCTCTCCTTTGCCACCCTAGGCATCATCACTACTTAACCTAGGGGCAAGGTTGAATCAACAGGAAAATAGGCAAGAGTGTTGCCAGTAGATCTCTTCTTCTCGTCAGCCTGCTTCACATACAGCAGAGATTACTGTGGATCCACTGGGCACTTTACCTGTATAGAATGATAATCCAACAGTTGAAGGGAAAAGAAAGCGGGGTGAAAACTTTTCAAAAAATAAGTGCATCTGTACAGCTGCTCCTCCCACCCCCGGTATTAGATCTGAAAACAGTTCAGCAGAGAAGGTCCGTAGGGTCCCTGCCGATTTAGCTGCCTCAGTAACAGAGCACACAGTGGAAAAATTAGAAGAGGTTGCTCAATTAATCAAGTCCTATACGATACAGCCTCTACAACTCCAGTCCCAGGTTGAATCTATGTTGTCTGGGTTGCAGGATGGGAACTTTACTACACCTGGTCCGTAAAAGCGCCATAGCTGGCCAGAGTAAGCCCACAAGTAAGGACTTGGAGGGCCACTAGCAATACCCTGGGAGTTTGATTTCCCAGTGATATGGCTGCACACAATATGGGAGGATCTGGTACCAGCTCAGTGACTAAGGCCAATGGAGCGTCTTCCAACTATCAGTCTGGAACAACTCAGAGTTTAACAAGAAACAATGACAGACCTCTTGGGGTGCTTTATCTCCCCCCGGAAGCGTGCCTATATGTTGCAGTGATTACCAACACACCTAGACTCCATCCAAATAGTCATGAGTCCTATACAGAGCTGAAATACAATATTATCCACTGGTTACATGTCCACGCTAATTTCCCTTTTTTAATGGCCTCTTCACTAGACATGGAGTTCACTGGTGTTTCCGCAGAAGAAGCCCAGTGAAGTTGGCACTCTGCCCAGGGGACTTTTTCTCCTGATATAGGCTCTACTTACTCAAAGGGGCTGGAAATAGGCCTAAAAAGTCCCGGCAAGCCTCTTTGTCCAAAACAAAGATTCCCCTCTACAAATCACACTAATAAAGTCTCCATTTACTTTGTATAGAGTGTATTGACTCAAAGATGGGGATAAGCAGGGTATACCTGTAGAGGGGGGGTTGACGGCTGCAAATGATATACCTGAAGTCGCTAGCTCTGTTGAATTCCACCCTGAGCAGGTTCTAATACAAAACCAATCACAAGTAGGGGCGGAGAAGCCATTTAATATCATTAGTTGGAATATTGCAGGACTTGAAGCTAAAACGTTTATCATAGAATGAGGGAGTTTCAGAGATGAACTTTTGATCTGTGAGTTCCAGGAAACATAATCCATGGAACCTAAGTATAGGCCAGGGCAAGGTACAAGTGCCTATGGGTCCAAGCGAATAGGGTGACCTCTGTGGACCCTCAGTGGGCCTACTAATTTGTGCCTGCAGCTCCCTTAAATGTCAAGTGAGTAAATTGGAGATGGGGTGTCCCGATTTACAGGGCCTAGTTCTGTCTACCCACAAAGAGCATCTGCTACTACTGGTAAATATCTACAGCCGGTTCTCTGGAAGTGGTCATGAATCAGAAGCTTTGAGCGCCCTGGATAATCTGCTAGTTAACAGAAATAACAACCATTACATTTTGATTGCTGGGGATTTCAGTACCACTTTTGAGCCCTATTCGTTGGCATGGAGCTATATCTGGAAGAGGATAGTTTCTGGGATGTCTTGTAACTACTGAAGCGCAATGGTCCTAGATTGACCAGAGCTGCACTCCAAATTGTAAACATCACACTTGCCCACAGCCTCCAAGCATATAAAGGGCATTCCCAATCTGATGCAAATCCCTCTCCTACATTCAGACGAGGGACTTGCAGGAATTACATCAACTATCTCCTATTAGATATACACCTTTGGGGACATATGGTAGACATGGCAGTGGTGGAGCATGAGGAAAGTGACCACAACCCACGGATTCTTGTTACTAGGGGTCTGCCACCTATAATCGGGGTTTCCATTTCCAGAGAACTGGATCAGCATATCATTATGACAAACAACAGACGGAATGTTAGGTGGGAAACAATTAATTGCTCCCCGTGCACAATTGCAACTATGTACAGTCTACTGGCAAATCAAATGGAACTTATGCTCCAATTTGGGCAGGATGGGGGAGGAATTCTGGTTGAACACCTAAAATTATTTGACTACTGGAGGGAGCTATTTGTTCAGGAGTCCATGGGCAACTTGGGAAACAGGTAAAAAGAAAGGTGGTATAACAAATATTGTAGAGAAACTAAAATTAGGTTATTGAGGGATCTCAGAAGGAGGAACAGAGATTTTATTAAACAAGCAAGGAAAATGTACAGACTGGAGCTGTTCAAGGCACGAAGAAGTTGAGAAGAGAAGTACTGGACAGCCCTTCTGGAGGCAGCAAGAAATAAGGATGCCTGTAAGTTATGGAAATTGGTCTCAAATGGCTATGAGGACTCAGAACCCTTGAATGGGGCATCAATTTTTCCTGATGAGTGGGTCAATAATTTTAGCTCGCTTTACTCCAGGAGTGAAGAGCTAGTCCACTCAAATGGGGCAAAGCTCCTGGCTTCGATAAGATACTGAGTGACCTCTACAAATCAAACCTTGATATTTAGGCTTCTTACATAAAAAAAGTTTGTAACACAGTGGCTTCAGGTGCATCCATCCCTTGTACCAGGAACTGGGCAGAAATAGTCCCCCCGTTCAAAAGAGAAATCCTAGCAATCCATCCAACTATCGACCTATAAGCCTTTTAGATAACATTCAAACCAGATTCTGAACCGCTTGGAAGAATAGATTGAGGAGAGTGGGGCTATCTCGAATCTGCAGGAAGGATTTAGGCCTGCAGTTGGTACAATTGACCAAGTGTTTAGGTTTATGGCAATCAGATGGAAGACAGTGGATATCGGTGGAGGGAACTTATATTTTGCCTTCATCAATCTCCCAGAAGCATTTGATCTGGTCCCCAGACATAAGCTCTGGATCTTCATGAGTAAAATGGGAGTTCCAAATGAACTCCTGGACCTAAGTGTTCAGCTCCACAAAGGGACCTTCACCAGAATCAGATGTGGCACGGACGGTGAACTGACAGATCCACTTGCAATTGAGAAAGGGGTGCGGCAAGGTTGTGTCCTTGCCCCTACCGTCTTTCCCTTATATATAGACAACTGCATTAAGTACTTAAACAACTGTGTAAATGATTAACCATGGTTGGCTGATTGGAAAATCCCAGGACTGTTCTATGCAGACAACACCATCATCTTAGCAGAATCCTACACGGGGACTCCAAAATCTTGTTGATTAATTCTGTCTGTCCTGAAAGACTATGACCTTGAGGTAAATGTTGGAAAACAAAATTTATGATTTGTTCTCAGGGGAAGAAAAAGAGGAGAGCTAGCGTAAGAATGGATTTTATTATTTTAGACAGTGTGAATGAAATTGAATATCTGGGGGTGAGACTGATGGACTCTAGAAGATGCGATGCACAAATTAACAAAAGTGCACACGTAATTTGTCATAGAGGAGGGGCCATGGGCCGTAGAGTT
This sequence comes from Pleurodeles waltl, assembly GCF_031143425.1. Lineage (NCBI taxonomy): Eukaryota > Metazoa > Chordata > Amphibia > Caudata > Salamandridae > Pleurodeles > Pleurodeles waltl. The sequence continues at coordinate 292,531,547 of NC_090445.1, read as the reverse complement.
AAATCAGCCGTAGGTCCTCCGCTGAACCCCATAGTGGAAATATACAAGTCCCAGGTTAGGGGTGCTGCCCTATATGGAGCAGAACTTTGGGATTCTGATATCCAGTTGAATATATTATAAACTAACGAAAATAACTTAATTAGATACATAGCTAGGCTAGGGAAGGGCACTCCACTAGTACCTCTAAGACTAGATCTTGGGTTAAATAAGATAGTTGAGATTGTCATTCTGAAACCACTTTTATACTGGATCCGACTCTGGAAGACAGAGAAACAGGAGCCTTTTAGGAAGTGTATTAGAGATTTGCTTAAGTGTGTGAATCACCAGGACAGGGTCAGGTGTCTGTTGGAAATTAAATTGTCTTGGACCAATTTAGGTCTCCCCCAGTTCTGGGGGCACCCTGGATCGATCCCGGCTAATGCAGCCAAGCTTGTAAAACATAGTTACTGAAATAAGGTAAATTATCAGATCTCCCAGAGCAGTGGGTTGGGTAGTTTAACGTCAGAATGTTTACCTGTCAAACATGAGCCTTTGGCTAAACACATTTTTGACCTGACCATACCTGCTCATGCCCGTTCTCTATTTCTTCAGTTCAGATATGGCACCCTTCCAGTCAATGTATTTACTGCCCGATGGTCAATAAACAGCACCGACGATAACAAATATACAGTAAACTGTGCCAGTTAGGAGTGGAATCAATTGAACACTTTCTCTTTTTTGCTACACATACAAGATTCCTAGGAAAAAATGGATTATTCCACTTTGTAAATTATTACTCCTGCATGACTGTGTCAACGCATACAGAATCATGTAAAAGTGATACATCCACAGTGGTTGTAAGTGCCATTTCAAAGGTTTTGATGGCTGCCTGATCTATCCGCTGCAGAGCCCTTAAAGCAGTTGAATGGGATAGCCCAAACCTGAACCCCTTGGTCATGATGGGTTAGAGCCCTAAAATCCCTAGTTGGGGTTGCACAGAAAAAGAGCACAATTGCATTTTTTGCACAAAGCATTCAGCCTAGCCTTAAAGCGTGGCACTTCAAAGTAAATGGAAAAGGTGGATCACAATATTAAGAACTGATGTCCTCGCAAAGTCTTGCTCTTGGTTATTAGCTCTGCCCTGAATAGGAATGGTTTTCATCTGGTCTTTGATTAAACTGTACTTTTAGACTATAATAACCATAGCACACAGCAAATGATGAGTAACTATCTTTATATGTCTATCGATTTTATAGGGTTGTGTTCTCTGGTTCTTTTTACTTTCATCACTGCAGTTTTCAACTTGTTTGTCATTTTTAACCAGGGAAGCTACTAAAGGACCATGTAAAATATCCTCAAGAAGTATCTTAAGATGGAACATTTTCTAATGTTGTTAGGGTCGAGCCTGCTTCGCATGCGCTTGCGCATGCGTATCGCTAGCGAGACGCTTCTGGAGTTAGAAAAGGGCTCGGAGCCCCGTCCACGTCACGTCAGTGTCTTTGATTGGTTTGTGGGCTCGCCTGTTAAAATCGGCTTGCTTTGATTAGTGGAAGGCACTCATACGTCATGCCTTTTCCGGTGGTTAGCCCTCCTCGAGTGCAGAGACCAAGTACTGAAAACATGCGTGGCTCGCTGTTTCTCGTCAAGTATGTGGACTACTTTTGATCTATTTTTCGCAGCACGATCTCGCTTGGCAGAAGTCAAGCGCTTTGCATAATATCGACCCTGTTACAGTTAATCGCACTTTTGCCGGTTACTTACATAATTGCACTTTTGCAGATAGGTTTAATTATGAGTGAGCTGTAGCAGCACGATCGCGCAGTTTTTTTCTTTCAACTTAGCAAGAAAAATCCGGTTGGGAGTTTACAACTGGTAATAGCTGTAACTCGTTTTAAACTGGAGGTATTTCGTAGGCATGTTATTTCAATATTTCAATAATAATGTTCAATAAACTGTTCATGGGAAAATACATTGGAATTTAGCAAATTAACTAGAGACGTCTATCCCGTTTTCATGCCCCCACAAGACCCCCCATTTTCCGTAACAATCGGCCTTCTTTCTACACTTGCAGGAGTGCACATTTCCTACTCTAATGAAAGACATTTTATGCCTGTTTGCACCAATCAGTTCAGTCCAAAAAGGCTTCAGCCAATTAAAAACAAAGACGATGGACACACCGGGTTCTGGATCACTGATTTGGTTCCCCTCCCCTGTGTGACATGCTACAGCATGCTTTGCACTGCTGAGGAACTCTCACAACCTGAGCCCCAAATATTTGCCACATGAAGGTTTCTCACTAGCGTCCCATTTTACAAATTGTTTGTGGTCAAACATCGACCTCTTACATGCATTTCATTAACACCTGTAATTGCTTATACAATGCACAGCAAGAACCGCCTGCTGCAGTGTTTGCCAACAGCCAATTAAGGAGAGATCTGTGGTTCTGCCACTAGGCTGCATCTGTGAATTACTGCCCGCTGCACAGTGATGCATGATGCTGATGCAATTACACTTAAGGTGTCAGCGACTCACCAAACACAGGCGCTGATTGAGGCAGTTTCACAGCAGGAATAACAGCACATCAGTAACCACATAAAAAACTGCAAATACACAGACAGTAACAATGACAAGGCCAATAGCTTTGGCGTCGTTCTACTATTTATGTGCACTGTTTGTACTGTAAATCTAGGAGAGCCAAGTAAGGGAGCACATTGTACACCATGCTGGATGCGGGCGGACACGACAGTCTGAAAATAGCTAAATATTTGCGTGATTGAGGTGGGCAGGTCAGCAACCTCACAGAGAAAGGGAAATCACTGCTCGTGTATAAACAAAACAGATACTCTACAATTCAAAACAAGCTTTTGAACTTTTGCTCATCTTTCACCTTATTGCAATGTGTTTTGGAAGTAATTTCTACAGAAGAACTTCAAAACATCAAGGATTTCCTGCACGCCCTTCCGATGTTGCCTTGAGTGGAGCTTTGGAAGTCTCTCTGTCATGTGCATTTTTATTTATGGCCAATATTGTTATATGCGGCTCAGCATTATAGTCCACATTAAAACAACAAATGCAAGAATGAACTTTATGTACTGTAGAGTCTTCCCTAAATTACTTCAAGGTGCTCTCAGTTTCCATACTCAGTAAGAGGAGGCAAAGTGAAATAGACTGACTTGCCCAATAGCACACAATGTAGTCACGCTGGGGAAGCAAGTTTTATGCCCAGATTTCTTGGTTGCGTGTGCTGTAATTTAGCTACCAGACAAATAGGTCAACTTCTTCCAGTTTCACAACAAAGTACAACTCGTTGTGCTTAATTGTCTTTTTACAATGGCTTCAATAAAGCTGGCTTGACAATGGATGCATTGTATGCTACAGAAACCGCACAGTACACAAGCAGTTTTTAAGAAAGAGGTTGTTTAACTTAGTATTAAAAGGTGCAGAATCACAAACCAGAATGGGTATTCGGAACACATAATGCAATCCAGAAAATTTCTGTGTCTCTTTCATGCTAATGGCGGCCATCGGCTCGTAATGTGAAACTGTTTTACTTTTGAATATAAGTTTATTTGTCAAGGAAATTCCCGTTAGGAGTTTACAGCGCTAATAGCTCTAACGTGTCTAAAAGCGAGACCCATTGCGTTGCAAATGCTTGTTTTTTCTTGTTATGACTTTTGCTTGACATGAGATTTTATTTTTCAATATGTCAATAAACAATACAATACAACTCTATTCATTTACAAAAAATATAAAACTCCTAATAGGAACATTATTCAACCATATATATGAAAACAAAACACAAATAAACAATATACATCATTATTAAACAATTTAGTAATGAAATATCAATAGAAAAGTATTTATTAATCGATTGCCATCTCACAGTGCACCCCCACATACCACACTCCAAATAGAATTAAAATAAATAAATAAGTATAACACAATTAACATGATTAATGATCAATTAAATAAGTATTCACAAAGCCCAGTGGCCCAAATCTAATATATAACCTAAAAAGTATAATTATTTGAAATTTACATAATTAATAATCAATTAAATAATTTCTTCTTAGTTATTACTTAACCTTCCACCTTATACCCTAGAAACCCAAACCCAGCAGCATGCCCCTAATCTATAACTAATAATATAAGTATTGCACACTTTACATAACTATTAATTAATTAAATAATTCATAATAAATTATTTATTAATTGCTAATTAACTATACTTTATTAACTTCCTACCCTATACACCGCCAAACCTTGCAACCCGCTATGACACTATAAATTACTATTAGCAATTAAATAAAAAATTATAAATCACTATCACAAACCATATTTAAAAATTTTATTAACAGCTATACCAACAATAACATATCAAATTGATATATGAACTGAAACACATAATAATGAAAAAACTACATATTTGGTAACTATATTATTAAAAACGATATTACCAAACAGAGATATTCTTGGTAACAATATTACTTACCTAAAAAATAGATATTCTTGATGATATTTCTGAATTATGATATTTTTGTATCACAATATTTTTTTCCCAATATTTCTGTAACTCAGTACTTAAAAGTTAATATTTTGTCCAAACACATTTGTAAAATCCTACTTCTGTCATTTCACTTTCTAACATAGTATGAAAAATAAAATAATGGATTATTGTATTACTAAGCAATTAAACAGATAAATTAAGGGATGAAATATTATTCTTGCATTTGGTAGAGAACTGAGTGAAGAAGTGAAATCTGTTGATCTCTGTAGAAATTATGAGTGACAAATTGTCAGATTTATTCCAAGACTTCAACAAAGAACTAGGACCCTCATTACAACCCTCGTGGTAAATCCCACTTACCGCCACGCAGAAGACCGCCAACATACCATTGCGGCAGCGGAATTCTGCTGCAGGTATTACGACTTACAGCTCGGAATCCACCACAATACAGACACCCACACAAGTACACCACACCAAAGGTGAGTGATAAACTGGCGATACCAAAACCTACACCGTCACGCCAACAGGAATACGCCCACACTATCATGACCCACGAATCAACGCGGCGGTCTTTCAACTGCGGTATTCCATTGGCGGTACACACCGCCGCGCTCAAAATACACACACTTACAAAACACAACCACATTGGACATTTCGAAATACACACACCTGATACACATACACACACCACATTCACACATCCAATCCAATATAAAACACATACCCACATCACCCACAAACCCTTACAACCAAAATTCAGAAAGAAGGCCAGAGAGAGAGTCTACCTAACACAACACCAGCATCCACAGACACACAAAACCATCACTCATACAACATCTACGCACCTCAAAAAACACATACCAACACATCCCCTCACACATCACAACAGACACCACCTCACACATCAGCCATGCCACATCATAGCACCTCAAAGACATCCCAGGTTCTCTGAGGAGGAGCTCAGGGTCATGGTGGAGGAAATTGTCCGGGTAGAGCCACAGCTATTCGGATCACAGGTGCAGCAGACATCCATTGCAAGGAAGATGGAGCTATGGCGCAGAATTGTCGACAGGGTTAACGCAGTGGGACAGCATCCAAGAACTAGGGATGACATCAGGAAGAGGTGGAACGACCTACGGGGAAAGGTACGTTCCGTGGTATCCAGACACCAGATTGCTGTACAGAGGACTGGTGGACCCCCACTTCCTCCCCCACAACTAACAACATGGGAGGAGCAAGTCTTGGCGATCATGCATCCTGAGGGCCGCGCAGGAGTAGCAGAAGGACTGGACTCTGGTAAGGCAGATATTTACTACCTTATCCCTCCCACCCCACCTGCATGCCATCACATACTCCCACCCTCACACCCATCACACAAACAACCCTCAGATACCCCACTTACACAACCCACACATCCCGAAATCAAGCCCTGCATGTGACACCAATGCATGGACACCCATCACCAAAGCATGTCCAGTACAGAGTCTCACTCATGCCCCAAAATCACCAACCACACAAGGGCCATGGCAATAATGCAAGCACAGGAGTAGAGGGTCACTCATCCATTGCACAAGATGGCACGCACAGATACAATAACTATGCATTTACACCCCAACAGGACCCCTACCCAACGCCACCGGACAGGAGGTGCCAGACATATCCAGTCCCCCCACAGAAGAGGTCCACAGTGACGACAGCAGCTCTGCACAACTGGATCAATATGACCAGCCTGGCCCATCAGGGACCTCAGGACAGTTGGTTCCCCTGACACAGTCACAAACCACCACTGATCCTCCCCCCTCAGGAAACACCACCACAACACCCACCCAGCTGGCCCATCCCTCTGTCCCCAGGACACGTCAACCAGCAGTGTGTCCACCAATACAGGGAACCCAGGCAACCCCACTAACACAGGATGATCAGGGACCTGGGGGCAGTGGCAGTGGGCACACGGTTCAGGGGACAGAGGCTCAGGATAACAGGGAAGCTGGGAGGACTGATGTGCGACAGGGGGAGGACAGCCCCAGGGAACCCACTCTCCACGAGGCACTCGCCAACATCATGTGAGCTTACCACAATTCCCAGGGGACCATGGGCACGTTACTGGCCAAGTTTCAGGAGAAACAGCTGCAGGAGGAACACTGGGGATCAGGGAAGACTTGAAGTCCATCGACACCACCCTGGTCACCATTGCAGGGGTGCTGGCAGACCTTCTCAACACCAGGAGGGACACAGTGGCACACCAACAGGCCCCTGACACTAGCCTGGATGATGAACAACCCTCCACCTCCGCCGGCGCTAGTGGACAGGAGGAACCGCCACAGGAACAACAGGCCACTAGCTCCCCACCCCCTGCAGATGGAGAACCACCCTGCAAATGGTCCATGAGATCCAGGAACAAGACAGAGAACATTGCCAAGACCCCCGCCAGGAAATAAGACCCCCCTGAATGTCACCCTTCTGTCCCACTTTGTCACCCTGTCCACCTTAAACTGCCATTGCTCCACTTCCTATGCCCTATTGGACTATGCAAATTAAACTGTGTGGGGACTTTAGGCTCACCTATTAGCCACACACAGTGCCTCTGGAGTTGCCCCATCGCATAAGGGATGCTGCTATTCCTCAAAATGTAAGCACCATGCACTGAGCCAGGATACTTGGCATTCACATGGGAGATGTATTGGTCTGCCAAGCACACCATCTGCACATTCATCGAATGGTAGCTTTTGCGGTTTCTGTACACCTGTTCATTCCTGCGGGGGGGGGACAAATGCCACATGTGTACCATCAATGGCACCAATGATGTTGGGGATATGTCCCAGGGCATAGAAGTCACCTTTCACTGTGGGCAAATCCTCCACTTGAGGGAAAACGATGTAACTGCGCATGTGTTTCAGCAGGGCAGATAACACTCTGGATAACACGTTAGAGAACATTGGCTGGGACATCCGTGATGCCATTGCCGCTGTTGTTTGAAAACACCCACTGGCCAGGAAATGGAGTACAGACAGAACCTGCACTAGAGGGGGGATTCCTGAAGGATGGCAGATAGCTGAAATTAGGTCTGGCTCCAACTGGGCACACAGTTCCATGATTGTTGCACAATCAAGTCTGTATGTGATTATGATGTGTCTCTCTTCCATTGTCGACAGGTCCACCAGGGGTCCGTACAACAGAGGATGCCGCCATCTCATCTCCTGCCCCAGCAGACATGCCCTATGGAGGAGAACAGCATGCAGAGGGTCAGCCAACGCTGAGGTATCACAATGTGTTATTTGCTTAAACTTTGAGAAATCGCAATGTTCCGCTATCTGTCTGTATTCCTGGCCTAGATATGTGTGGGACACAGTTTTTATCCATCCCATGTGGCCCCCTGAAATGGCAGCTGCCTGACCTGCAAGGTGGGACAAGAGGAAATGAAGTCACTGCGCTGGTGGTGTGAACCGTCGCGGCGCAATTCAGCATTGTTTATCATTGGGCCCTATGGGTCCGAGGAGCCAATGACGATGTACACCGGCGGTGATGGTACGCACCGCCGCGGGCGTGACTGCCATTTTCTATCTGTTCACTCACTTGATACCTGACCTTCACTGCAAGTGCTGCTGTGACCTGTGTCTGGAAGCGACAATGGCTACAGTGTCTGGGGAAAGTGCCCCTGCCTTCACTTCGGAGGAGTTGGAGAAACTGGTGGATGGGGTCCTCCCCCAGTACACGCAACTGTATGGTCCTCCAGACAAACAGGTGAGTACACTGTGAGCATGCTGCATGAGCAATGCCTGTTTGAAGTGGTGTGGATGGAAGATACATGTGGGGGGGGGGGCTGAGGCCTGCATGTGAGGATGGTGAGTGTATGTGCGTTAGGGCATGGGTGGGAACTGGTGGGCAATGAGTATGATGGTCCGGACGGGTGAGTAATTCCCTTTCCTCCTGTTTCTTTCCTCTAGGTCAGCGCCCACCAGAAGAAGGGTATTTGGTGTGTCATCGCCAAGGACGTCCGGACCCTGGGGGTCTACCATCGACGGAGCACCCACTGCCGTAAAAGATGGGAGAACCTGCGCCGCTGGAGCAAGAAGACGGTGGAGGCCTAGCTGGGGGTGGCCTCCCAACGTGGAAGGGGTGCACGTCACACCATGTCCCCCCTGATGTACTGGATCCTGGCGGTGGCCTATCTGGAGTTGGATGGGCGTTTGAGGGCATCACAGCAGCCACAAGGGGGTGTGTACACTTTCATTCAGCTGACTCTGCACGCATTAAGAGGTGTCTGGGTGGGGAAGGTGGGCTGTGGGTTCCCCTAGGCCAGGGCGAACTTGGTAGGCAAGGTCCCTTGTTAGGCAGGTTCTGTGGCACCCCAGCCCCACTAGTGGTAATGTCCATCTACACCTAGTCAGGCTCCTATGACTTCCAGGGGTGCAGCAAGTGGGCTTGTGAATTTCCTAGGAACTGTTAGTGCATGGCTTAGTGCAGAGAGCTGCTCCCCGAGTGTTGTGTCCGCCAGCGGTAGTGGTGTTGCATGCACTGAACATGTTTTTCTTCTGTCTTCCCCCCTCCTTTTTGTATTGTCTCTCTGTTCTTGTGTGCAATAGCATCATCTGGCAGAGGAGCAGTGGCACCGGAGCAGGAGGGAGCTGCAAGCCACTTGGCCCTGGAGGGTGAAGCAACGGAGTCTGAAGCCACCAGTGGGACGGAGGGCGAGGGGAGCTCCACGACGGGGGCAGGAGCACACACCAGTGACAACGACTCCTCCTCTGATGAGAGCTCCCTTGCGGTGGCGGGCACCTCTGTGCCCACCGCATCAACAGGTACAGCCGCCACCCCCCCACCACCAGAACTGCCCTCTCAGCAGCCCCTCTGCGTGTGTCCCGTGCTCGCTCACCCAGGAGGGTGGGCATCTCCTTTGCCCCAGGCACCTCAGGCACCTCAGGCCCTGCCCCAGTCATCCCTGCTGCCCTCAGTGAGGAGGCTATTGACCTCCTGAGATCCCTCACTGTTGGGCAATCTACCATTTTGAATGCCATCCAGGGTGTTGAGAGGCATTTGCAACAAACAAATGCACACCTGGAGGGCATTCATTCTGTGCAGGCTGTCCATCAGAGAGCATTTCATGCTCTGGCCTCAGCACACGATAGCAGTCGTTGTCCCGGTGTCCAGCCTCCCCCCTCCAACTTCCTCCACCCAGACCCAATCACCTCTGCTTCATTCTATCCCAAGCACACCATCAGACCAGCATGCACACTCATCAACACACAAGAGTGGACATGGCAAACATAAGCACCACACATCCCACAAGCACTCGCACAAGCACCATCCCCATGCAGACACAGCAACATCCACTGCCTCCACTGTGTCCCCCTCCTCCACGTCCTCTTCCTCCCTCCCTGTCTCTCCTCCACTCTCACCTGCATGCACTACATCCTCAACCACTACCTCTATTACCAGCATGCCCATCACCACACACCGCTCACGTGCAATCACCACCCCCACTACCATTCACACATCCCCTATGTCCTCTCCCAGTGTGTCTGTGAGCCCTCCTCCCAAAGTACACAAACGCAGGCACACCCACCCAACAGCCATCCACCTCACAACAGCCTCCGGCCCATGCACCTTTGCCCAAATTCAGCAAACTTACACCTCCTACTGTTCCTCCACTCCCAAACCCCCTCCATCTTCCCGTCCCAGTGTGTCTAAAAAACTTTTCCTTGCTAACTTTGACTTCTTCCCTACACCTCTCCCCACCAGTCCTTCCCCTAGGGCCAGGCTTCCCAGGTCCCAGCCCAGCACCACAGCCACCAAATCCCCAGGCATAGTGGTGCCAGCAACCGCGGGGTCATCAAGTGTGCCACCAATCAGGGCTGCCAGTGTGCCACGTAGCGAGGGCAAGGACATTCCGCCACCTGCCAAGCTGAAGAAGGTGTCCACATTCCGGAGGGAGAAGCTGCACCTACCAGCCACCATGGGCTCTGCCAAAACCAAAGGGGACAGTGGCAAGACACCTGCGGCACCATCAAAGGTGGGGAAGGGACAAAAGCAGAAGAGCAGTTCGGACTAGTGTCACCACTTCTATCCACGACTACTTCAACCTGTACGGCGGCGAACACCGCAACCTGCCTCGCCACCAGCACCGCCACCAGCACCGCCACCTGCACCGCCACCAGCACGTCTGCAGCCTCACCAACTGTCCCCAGCATCTTCCCCAGGGGCAGCCGTCCGAGGCTGCAGGAGACGTCCTGCTGTGTCCCTCAACATGTGCTGACACATGCACCACCGCCAGCACTGCTGCCACAGACACCGCCGCAAGCACCGCCACCAGCCCTGCAACATGCTTGGACAGTGGCACCATCGATGACATGGCTACCATCCCCAGTGGTCAGTCGTCCGACGCTGGAGGAGACTTCCTGGACCCTGCCCAGCTTTAATGAGGCATGACTTCCATCACTCTTTGCACCTGCAGGTGGACGGCGAAGCCGCATGGCGTATCATGCTACCAGTTCCTAGGCAATCTCATGGCACACACACCCAGGTGAGAGAAAGGGACCGGCCACACTGCATGTGGAGCACTCTGGGCACAAGGCCCCCTCCAGAACCAGTGGAGATTCACATCCACTATCTCAGTTCTTGGCAGGATGAAGCACTCTGGGCACAAGGCCCCCTCCAGAACCAGTAGAGATTCACATCCACTACCTCAGCCCTTGGCCGGATGAAGCACTCTGGGCACAAGGCCCCCTCCAGAACCAGTGGAGATTCACATCCACTACCTCAGTCCTTGGCAGGATGAAGCACTCTGGGCACAAGGCCCCCTCCAGAACCAGTGGAGAAAGACATGCACCTGAGAGACTGTGGCTTTGCACTCCCCGGGATAAAGCAGTGAACAAACCACCCACTGGAACGACTTGAGAGACTGTGGGTTTGCACTCCATAGGACAAAGCAGTGGGCAAACCACCCACTGGAAAGACTTGAGAGACTGTGGCTTTGCACTCCCCAGGATAAAGCAGTGGGCAAACCACCCACTGGAAAGACTTGATTGAGAGACTGTGGCTTTGCACTCCCCAGGATAGAGCAGTGGGCAAACCACCCACTGGAAAGACTTGATTGAGAGACTGTGGCTTTGCACTCCCCAGGATACAGCAGTGGGCAAACCACCCACTGGAAAGACTTGAGAGTCTGTGGCTTTGCACTCCCCAGGATACAGCAGTGGGCAAACCACCCACTGGAAAGACTTGAGAGACTGTGGCTTTGCACTCCCCAGGATATAGCAGTGGGAAAACCACCCACTGGAAAGACTTGAGAGACTGTGGCTTTGCACTCCCCAGGATATAGCAGTGGGAAAACCACCCATAGGAAAGACTTAAGAGACTGTGGCTTTGCACTCCCCAGGATACAGCAATGGGCATGGAGCCCCCTCGTGCAGTGGTGGCGTTGTGCGTTCATCCAGCTGAGGTGCCCCCATCCTTTTCCCCTGAGGTGCCTGTTTATTTTCGATCTGATGCCCCTGCAGTGTTCTCTCTCCGTTTCAAGTCAGATATCTTGTGTGGGCTTCACCTGTCCATTTTGGGACCACTGGTCCACGGACAATGATTGGTACACTATCCGGACTTGTGTAGTTGGTGTACGTATTTGTATATACTGAATTTTAAACTTTCCCTAGCAGAATTTTCATGATTACAATCGTTACAATCATTTAAATTTGTCCTAGTGTTCTTCCAGGGGGTGAGGGGACGTATGTTATGTTGCTGCTTGTATTTGTGTGTATGGTGTTGTGGGTGAGGGTGGGGGTATTGCGTGTTGCGTGTGTGTGTGTCACTCTCTTTTCCCTCCCACCCTCCCCTGTGTTGTAGGTGCAGTACTCACTGTGGTCGTCGACGGCGTCTGTCCTGCTCCTAATAGAGTAGGAGGAAGAGCAGAATGGACAGGACCTGTAGTTCGGGCTCCATGGCGCCCTGGTTCCTCGTTGGGTGTTGAGAGGTGAGTGGTTTCCCTTCTGTGTACTGTTTCCGCCGTGCTTTTGATGCCGTTGGTACCGCCTCGGAAAAGGTGGCGGATAGGCCTCTTGTAATACAGTGGGCGGAACCTTGTGTTCCGCCTGTCTGTTGGCGGTTACCGCTGCAGTGTTTGTTTCTACCGCCGTGGCGGTCGAAGTGTTAAAGTGGCTGTCTATGTTGGCGGTTTTCACAATGGTCGTGATTCCATTTGTTTTTCCGTCGGGCTGTTGCCGGTATTACCGCTGCTTTAACACCGACCGCCAGGGTTGTAATGAGGGCCTAGGAGTTACACTAGTATGTGTAGCTTTAAGAAAATAAGTCTTAGACATGATCTTTGTTCAGTGTATTGCTGTTTACCTTGCCATGTTCCGGGCAGGGCGTTCTTTGGTCATTGTTGCTCCGATACGTCTACAGCAGTGGGAACCTGGAAGTTTTACATATGAGTAGCGGATAGAACAGAGTGTGGGCAGCAGCAGGGGTCCTCCATACATATTACATAAGGGCTCTTCGGCTTATTTACTTAGAGTAATGTCATTAAAACATCTTCTTAAAAGCTTTTTTGTGATTGCCAGAAAAGCATGAGGCAGGACCCAGGGAAACGGTTATGTGGCGGCAGACGCAAAAAGAGGCATAAGGAAGAGGAGAACGGGGACTGGTAAGAGTATGGAGCAGATGCAGAGAAGCTAGTGGGAAGTGGGAAAGGGAACAGGACCTTAAGCAACAGGAAGGAGGGTTAAGATGCAGATGAATGTAGAGGGAAGCATGAAAGAAGTGGGGGCAAGGGCAGGAAATGAGAGAAAAGGAAGTAGTGAAAAGGGAGGTAGGGGAAAGGTTGTAGGAAAGTAGCCTCTTTCTAGCTTGGCTACCCCCACTTTTAGCCTGTTTGTCACTAGTGTGTTTGACTGTGTCTACTGGGATCCTGCTAATCAGGACTCCAGTAGTCATGCTCTCTCTCCTCTAAATTTTGTTGGTGCATACTGGAAACCCAGTATTTCACCCAGTATTGGCATACTGGTCCCCCCCCTATAAGTACCTAGTATGTGGTACCTAGGTACCCAGGGCATTGGGATTCCAGGGGATTCCTATGGGCTGCAACATTTCTTTTGCCACCCATAGGGAGCCCATACAAAGGCTTCTGCAGGACTGCCATTGCAGCCTTCGTGAAAAGGTGCATGCGCCCTTTTACTGCCATTTACAATGCACAAGGTCTCTCATAAGTCACCGGTATAGCAGACACTCCAGCCCTGAGGGCAGGTTGCAGAGTACCTGTGTGTGAGGGCACTCCTGCACTAGCAGAGGTGCCCACACAACCTCCAGGACCATTTTCCCAGACTTCATGAGTGCGGGGACCCTATCTTACACATGTACTGGACATAGGTCACTACCTATGTCCAGTACATAATGGTAACTCTGAACATAGGCATGTTTGGTATCAAACATGTTGGAATCATACCACAAGGCTCCTGCCAGCATTGGTTGTATGATTCCATGCACTCTGGGGGCTCCTTAGAGGACCCCCAGTATGGCCACTCCAGCCTTCTGAGGTTTTCCAGGTAGCCCCAGCTGCTGCCACCTGTCAGACAGGTTTCTGCCCTCCTGTTGCTTGAGCAGCTAAAGCCCAGGAAGGCAGAACAAAGGCATTCTTTTGGGAGAGGGGTGTTATACCCTCTCCCTTTGGAAATAGGTGTTACAGACTTGGGAGGGGTAGCCGCCCCAAGCCACTGGAAATGCTTTGAGGGGCACATTTGGTGCCCTCCTTGCATAATCCAGTCTACACCAGTTCAGGGACCCCAGTCCCTGCTCTGGCGTGAAACTGGACAAAGAAAAGGGGAGTGACCACTCCCCTGTCCATCACCACGCCAGGGGTGGTGCTCAGAGCTCCTCCAGAGGATCCCTGGGTTTTTCCATCTTGGATTCAAAGTTGGCAGGGAACTCTGGGAGTGTCTGAGTGGCCAGTGTCAGCAAATTATGTCAGAGCCCGTCCCCTGATAGGTGCTTACCTGTTTAGCTGACCAATCCTCTTTTCCGGACTATTTAGGGTCTTTCTCTTGGGTGGGTCTTCAGATTCAGAACGCAAGACTCTAGCAGGAACCCCATGCTTCACCTTCTCACTGAAAAAACTGCATTGGGACCCTCCAGAAACTATACAAACTGCAACAAAGAAGCAAATATGACTTCTGCAACATTGTATCTTCAGTTCCTGCCAGCAACTGTAACTGTTTCCCGGTTGTGCTTCCTCTGAGGACTACCTGTCTTTAACCTGCACCAGAAGAGCGAAGGAATCTCCCTTGGAGTGGAGTCACTCCCCTGCTTCAGCAGACACCTCACTGCATCGATGACCAGCTACGTGGATCCCCTCTCCTGACAAGGGGCGTAGATCCTGTATCACAGGTGGTGGACTGAAATGGTCCAGACGGTCCTGACGTCCTACTGTCCAACTTTGGTGGAGGTAAGAGATTGTTTTGCAGTTGCCAAGACTTGTTGGCATCCTTCCATGAAGTTGTTCGTGCTCCGTGCAGTTCCCGCCCCCAGTACTCTATCCTGTGACTCATATCTCCCTGAGTGGTTCTCCGGCGGTGTGGGATCCTTTGTCATAGTGCTGCATGGGCCTTCTTTTGCACCTCCTTTGTCCCCATGCTGTGGGACTCCTGTGCGCAATGCCTGGTCTTCTGTGGGCTTTCTGAGTTGCTGAGAGCCCCCTCTGACTTCACCACCTGGGTAGAGTCCAGCTGGTCCCTCCTGGTCCTCGGCAGCACCATTTTCCGCTAACCGCGAGATTTGCGTGTGCCAAGGCTTGTTGGCGGCCTCCAGCAATGCAAACCAGTCTGCAATCTTCCATCCAGCGTGGGACATCGTATGCACCAATCAGGAACCCGCATCTGTCTTCTTGGGTGCAGTACTAACTGTTGTTCTTCACTGGTGGTATCTCTTTTGCACCTTCATCCGGGTTAGCAGGGGCTCCCTGGACTCTTCTGTGCTTCTTGGACTTAGTCCCCTTCTTTCGCAGGTCTTCTGGTCCAGGAATCCACTGTTGGTGTCTTGCAGTCTCTTTTGGTTCTTACATAATGTTCTTTTTCGTGTTCTAGTGTGTTCTGGGAAAGTGACTGTGTTTTACTCCTGCTTTCCTGGGCTCTGGGGTGGGTTCTATTACTTACCTTTGGTGTTTTACAATACTCCCAGTGCCCCTCTACACACTACACTTGCCTGGGTGGGAAAACGACATTCCATTCCACCTTTTTAGTATATTCTTTGTGTTCCCCCGGGCCTGTCTCTAACTATTGTGATTTTCACGATTGCACTGTTTTCTAACTGTTTTTATGCCTACTTCTGCATGCCAGTGTATACATTTTGTGTATCTCTTACCTCCTAAGGGAGTATAGTCTCTATGGTATTTTTGGTATTTGTGTCACCAAAATAAAGTACCTTTATTTTTGGAACACTGGGTATTTTCTTTCACGTGTGTGAGTACTGTGTGACTACAGTGGTATTGCATGAGCTTTGCATGTCTCCTAGATAAGCCTTGGCTGTTCGGCTACAGCTACCTCTAGAGAGCCTGGCTTCTAGACACTGCTTACATTTCACTAATAAGGGATAACTGGACCTGATATAAAGTGTCAGTACCATAGGTATTCACTACAAACCAGGCCTGACTCCTACAAGGGTACTTCTGGATGTTGTATGAAAAGGACTATTGGAAGAAGAGAGGAGGAGTCAGGGGTAGAAGTTGAAAGGGAGATTATGGAGGAAGTGGAGAAGTAGAGGAGGGTGGGGCTATAACTGAAATAGGAAGTGACAATACTGAATGAATGAATACATCTTTATTGTACAATTAATAAAAACCATTACAAAAATATGCAGTGTGTTACCAATATAAAATCACAATATTGCCATATAAAATTCATAAATATTACAACTCTTAAAAGTAAATACAGTTTAAAAGGCAGATTTTACACATGACCTCAGTCTTTATCGAATCACGTGCAGCGATTAGTTCATATTTCACTATATCGTACTGTCCTCCTCCTGCTGCGTAGATTCTGTTCACTCATTTACTAGAACTTTCTTCTCTGCCCCTTTTAAAAATGTCACCATATGGGAATTCAAGATAGGATCGCCTTGTTTTAGGCATGTTATTACTGGTTGTCTGCATGTCCTTATATCACGTTGATTAAAAAGCGATTTTAGCAAGCATTTTCTTTCTTGCGCTAAGGCTGGGCACAGACATAAGAGTTGTATCAAATTCCTCTTCCCATGTTTGCATACGCTACAACTCTCGTTTGAGCTTACACTCCCTCTTGTGTAATTGTTGTTGTCACCTGGCAGTTTCCCTAATTGAAAATGCAAAAATTCTATTTTTAGGACAGGGGACCAGCCTACTTCAAAATAGAGCTGATGTCGAGGGAGCTTATAATCATTTAACACCCTCCTTGCATGTGATCTTTTCAATAGTGTTTCTTTATCTTTCAGTAAAGATAGCCCTTTCATACTGCTATTTACTACTCTTTTAAAACATGCTACAAATAGGTCACTTTCCCAACTTTCATGCAACCCGGAACCCTTTATTGCGACATCCAAGTAGAGCACGGCGGGATGCCTGCTATTTCTTTGAAGTTCTTGCCACAAATCCTGGCACAGATCATTCCTGTTGTTTGTTTTTTATTCTGTACCAGATTTTCGGGTAGACCCCTTTTCTGGATATCATCTGGTTACTAACCCAAACTTTAGGCATATTTGTGCGGGCAGTGCATTTGGTGTTATATATTCTTATTTTACTTGTATTTAGACATACTGCATTGTGCCCACGCAGTGCAACACTGCCATACGTTAAGCTGGGTGCCAATTTGGCTGATATCACATTTAATTGTGGTAGAATGCTAGGGCCATTGAAGGTTCTTTTTAGGGTTGAAAGTGCTACGCGCAGTGTTAAACCTTTCCTTTTTAACTCCTCCCTGTGTTAGATAAAGCATCCCCGTTCTTCAAACAGTACTCCCAAATAGCAATAGTATTGGACTAGCTCCACCTGTTCTCCATTCAGGAACGATCTATGATTCTTATTTATCCTCCGGCTACATTCCATTACCTTGGTCTTTTTTTAATTTTACTGTAACCCCATTTTCTTTCGAGTAATCTCATAACCTTCCCACTAATCTTTGTAGCCCGATCTGTGTTTGGTTTATTAGAACATCATCGTCTGCGTAAAGCAGATTAGATATAGAGATCGGGCCCAGTCTTGGTGCGTGTGAGTGTACTACTTTTAGTTCATGTGAGAGGGCGGCTAGAAACAAATGAAAAAGATAGGGTGCCAGGACACAGCTTTGATTTAGTCCGTGAAGGTATATATCTTTCTTGACAAGACAGACCCGTCCCCAATCCGTATCCTCACCCAAGTATCAGTATAGAGTAGATGAATAGCCTTGAGAAGACCGGATGGGATACCCAATGCTGTAAGTTTTCCCCAAAGTAAATTTCAATTCACTAAGTCGAAAGCTGATTTAAAATCGACAAAACAAAGGTACTTTGGTAGCTTCTTAGGGATTTGTTTGTCCATAATTGAAATAGGAAGTGACAATAGATTTAATGGGGCATGGAGAAAGAAGAGGAAGAGCCTGGGTAAAGACAGTGAAAGTCCAGAGCAAAGTACAAAACAGGCAAGCTAACAATAGATCACACTAGCCTTAAAGAGCCAGACACAAAGAAAATGTATATTTATATGTGAAAGGTTAAATGTACATTAACAGAGAAAGGCACCTCCTTTAGAGAGGAAAACCTGAAAGGAAATCCCTTCTTTCAGTACAGATATTGGTTGACAATGTAAATTGTGTTGGGGATAATCAGTGAATCACCCTGTTTGTCTGTGCAAATAATTCAAGGCTGAGCTTGTTTCTTAGCTACAGTGGTCATACAGAAAGATGACAATCCTTTCAATAGCAGCTATAACTGTTACAGTCTCATGATTTAGGTGACCTGCAATGGGTGCAATTAGTGTCTGTCATTTCAGGGTTAATTATTTCAAGTTGTCCAGCAAGTTATTTTGGCTCTTCCTCAAACCTCTGATGTGGTATCACTCCCTGCCAGTGCATGAAAGCCTAATAGGGCTATGCTGCAGTCTATTGCTATGGCTGAGGCCATTTCAATAACCCCATGACTATGTAAAGATTTTCCTGCACAAAATGCAACACACAATTGCTCAAAGTTTAGGGTCTTTGAAACATATAAAGCCAATATGACTACAATGGTCTCTACTGTAGGCATGTGTGTTTTTCATACCTTTAGCAACACCACCTGTAGCATGAAGAAACATTCTTTGGCAGCTCCTTTTTGGTGCAGGGTTTCAGTTGCCCTGTTGTAGTTTCAGCATCTTACAAGTTCTTCTTGTTTAAAACTTTACCATGATATGATCTGCTACTTTTTGAGTAGGTTGAAAAGCTCTTGTTTGTTTTGATCAATCATAGGAATTCAGACCATGTCTTGCCACTATTTTTCAGCTCAATCCCTCTACAAGTTCTTTTACCTTATTCAGCATGCTCTGAAACACAAGGAACTTGTACTCTATGGATCCAAGATGCCCTTCATCATGGCAAGTCGTGTGAAAGTCTTGTGACAGTCCATGCATATGTTGTGTGTCTTCGATTTACATATGTCTTTTATCTAGAGTTGAGTAGTGTAAGCATCACAGCCCTAAAGCCTCCACTACAGCTGAAAACATGAGTGCCTCTAATGTACAGAAGAGCACTTCTTCATGCCCACCGGGCATGCACAGCTGAGCAAAGGCCACCAATCATGACACTTTCCTTTACAGTTCAATGAACCATGTTCTCAATAAGATGTTGGATAAATACTTATTTCATGACAAAAAAATTGTCTGTTTCTCCATGACAAATCTGACAAGCCATGTACAGTTTGAGGAACACAGCTGTGTCTTGTTTTAAAAATGTTACTGGTACTGAAGAATGATTAGATGTTGATGTTTGTGATTTATGGTTACAGAGAGAGAACCAGGTTCTGAAGGTTTGAAGACTTCACTCAAAATTTTCCAAGATCTTTTTATAGACTTTACAGGATCAACAAGAGCCTCATCTATAAACTCAGAAGTATTAAGAATCAATAATTCTTCACATGTATCTGAAAATGTCAGAATAAAGATTCTGGGCTTCATTACGAGTTTAGAGGTCCATGTACCACCATGATGGAGGTGGCAGTCTGACCGCCATCGACTTGCCGGTTGGACCTCTGTATTACAAGTCAAGTGGGCCCATAGAGCAAAGACCACCGTGGTCCAGCCAGCACCGCCAGGTAGCACAGACCACTACGGTCACGAACAAGCTGGCGGAGAGTGTTTCTGCTGGTACATTATGAGGTTGCACACCGCCAATGCGGCGGTGTTGGTCCAAACACCACGTCTCCGCAGGCAGAAACTGAGAGTATAAAGTGAGCAACTCACCTGCAGGCAGCCTAACACGTCCGGTGCTGCCATGGAGCCCATCACACATCTCAAGCTGCTGCTGCTGACCTTCGAAGGATCCCAAAATCCATGCCGCCATGTACGCAGCCAACCATAAGTACACACACCTAGGGCCAGTTGTAGGAACGAAAAAATGTGCGAGTCAGAAATAGTGACTCCATGCGAATCGCTATTTCCGACTCGCAAAATGATATTCCAGTAAAAATTGCTATTCCAAATAGCAAGTTGCAGCGGAGTCGCTCCTCATTTTTCGACCTCGCTTTTAGCGAGGTCGCAATTTGTGACCTCCCAAAAAGCGAGGTCGCAAATTGCATGAATTGCAGGGTGTGGTGCGATGTCGCAAATTGAGACTGACTCGCAAATTGCCTGCAGGTGGAATTAAACTTTTGAAATACCCACTTCCTGGTTCTGAGTGATGACATCAGAACCAGGAAGTAACCATATGGAACAGGGAGGAGGGAGGAGCCCACCCAGCCCAAATTGCAGAACCCCACCCAGGTGAGAGGAGCTGCAGCAACAATGGCTACACAGGAGAAGGAGACACCAAGTGGAGGCAGAAAACGCAAAATGAAGTTTTCTGACAAGGAGTTGGAGGTGCTGACCGAGGAGTGCTGCCTGCACCATGAACAATTATTTGGCGAGGCAGCAATGAGTGTCCCTGACACCCAAAAAAAGAAGATCTGGCAGGACATCCAGAACAAGATAAATGCCATTGGTGTGAGCCACCGCACCTTGGATGAAATACACAAAAGGTGGTATGACCTTGCTCCAGGAACAAGGTGAGGGTGGCGGAGCGCATGCGGGACATGCATGGCACTGGAGGAGGGCCATCTACTGTTCCACCCCCTACAGCAATAGAAAGGATGGTGGAGACAACTCTGGAGCCGTAGGCTGTACTGGGCATTGGAGACTTAGACAGTTCTGCACCAGGAGCATAAAAAAGTAAGTAACAAAATATATGCATTCACACCCGCATATGCACTATGCACACAATCCCAGTACACATCAGCAGGCACCTCCAGACTAGCTCCATTCACAGTTTAGCAACCTATAGAATAGGGCATTATGGGCAATGTAGTACAGAAATCCAAATATAGGCAAATGTTTATTTTGAGGCATCAAACATATGTGCAAGACTGACAGTGTATCACCTATGTCCCACAGGTATCCCACAAGCCCCACCCCCATCAGTGCCACTGTGCAGGAAGAGGAACATGGCACAGACCCACAGGAGGAGGCTGCCACAGACACCGCAGGGGAGTGCAGGACAACACCACCCGTGGAATTGGCACAGGAGACCATGGACGATCCTGCGCTGGGTATGAAAGCAGCCGTTGGAACTCCAGGGCCAATGCCTATGGAAAGGCAAACACATGCATCATCATGCACAGTGCGTAGACGGCGACGCACAATGCAGTCTGTGCGCAGTGAGGATGTGTCAGATGTAGATTTTGTGGGACTTGAGGCATCCTTATTGCAGAGTCAGCGCCTGCAAAATAGACAAATGAGGTTAATGAACCGTAACCTCTCAAGACTGCAGACCACTATCACACATGGGCTGGCAAATGTGGACAACCAGTTCACAACAATGAACACACATTTGGGTAACCTGACGATCTCCATTGACAATTTGGTCAGGGAACTGGTGGCTGACAGGGCACAGGCAGGGCGCAGGGAGCGCAACACTGCTGCCCGTTTAGACAGGCTTGGTGCATCCATAGGGCGCCTGGCAACCAACACAACCTGCCTGTCAAGGCAGGTATGGTGGATGTGGTGGATATCTGTGTGTCTGTTGGGGGGTGTCTGTGGGTATCGTGGGGGTAGTGGGTGTGTCACTGCTTGTGGTGGTGCCTGTGTATATGATTGATGTGGTGTGTGGGCAGGTGGGGGCATCTGGGGAAGAGGTGGCTGATGTGCTGTTGAGTGCTTGTATGTCAGTGAGCTTTGTGGTGTTTTTGTTTATGTGTGCTGCTTTTGTGTGTTTAGGTGGATGCATGCGGATCTGTCTGTATGCTTGGGATAAGTAGGTGAATAGGGGATTTGGACTGGAAAAATGGAGATGGAGGGGGACAGAAGGTGGGGGGGGGACTGGCTGCGGACAGTGAGGGGGACAGAGCCTGAAAAAGATCTCTGTAGGCCAGACATGGCACCCGTAAAGCATTGGTCTGCTGGAGTTGACAGACCAAAGCCTGAATGGCATTTACAATGGCAGTCTCTCCCACAGAGATACTCCTCAGGAGGTCAATAGCCACCTCACTCAGGACAGCAGGGGTAACAGGGGCAGGGGTAGAGGTGCCTGTGGCAAAGTAGATGCCCACCCTTTTGGGTAGTCGGGCACGGTCAACTATGTGGGTAGCAATAGGGAGAGTGGCAATAGAACTGGAGATGGTGGACAAGGATGGTACTGGAGTATGTCCTGATTGGTCGGCACTACAAATTAGTGGCCACTGGCTGAAGAATCTGATGAGAATGTAGATCCTGTCTCCTCTGTGGCCCTTCCCTCACCCTCCAGGCCACTGCATCCCTCTGTGTGGGTGGTGTCTTGGCCCGAGGTACTGTGGCCCGATGCTTCCCTACTCAGCTGTGCCCTGTCTCCTTCGCTTCCCTGGACTGATGCTGCAAATACAAAGAAAAATATGGTCATCACATGTCCATGATCATACTCGAACAAAAGCCGTGATTAGCAAACATTACCATGATCAAGTAGGCCTTGGCAACAATCTCTACCTAAGCAGACCATACCATATGCATGCATGCCATATGAACTGTCAACAGTTGCACACTAGGAAATCAGGATCTCAGACAACTACAATTTCATGTCTGAAGTTGTGCAATCACAGTAACCATTGAACAAGTAGGAGACCACATCATCTTCAATACTTTGCCTCATGGTGCATACATCACTTACCTGTTGTCACACAACACTAGGCCAATGCCAACTGCATTCCCACAGATCCCACACAAGGTCATGCAGATTGCACATGCACATTGTGGCTACAATATCTAGTCATACACATCTTTTCCCTTCTTACTACTGCAGTTGCACATGCCAAATTACATGCTATGACGGGTGAGGGTATAAATCAGCCAATAATCCATGGTAATACACTCCTGTATGTGGTACCATATGAAATGTAGCCCCTTTGAAAATGTCCTATTCCACACAAAGGTTGGCATGCACTTATATATGAGGGAATACAGAAATGATCCCATCAACACAGGTAGAGCATGGCATGCATGAAACAGCAGTGTACACATTTTGTCAAAAGAGAAAGAGACACATGCTGAATGTAGGCACAAGGAATGTTGGCAACAGTGAAGGAACATAAATCATGTCAATGGACATTCCACACATACCATGGGAAAGTATTGATCTGCAGCTGCACCCCAAAAAAAGTCTGCTTTGTCACATGTATGATGGCAATCTTCACATTACAGACACTAGTGAGGCAACAGCACCTGTCACATGCTGAAGACAAGTAGACTCTGTGTGGCAGATGCCAATAGACTAATTTGACCGGACTCATGGCTGAGTACAGTGATTCATCACCTTTCTTTTGGCCTGTAACACTGAGGAGTAGTGGTCTGTTGAATAGAATTTACACCCACTACAAGAACAAACAGTACTTGATTGATCAATGTACACAGCCATATTTTGTTGCTGGAGAGCAAAATGTTTGTGGGTTGTACACAGTGCACAACATTACATATCTATACAGTTACTCAACTTTACACATGGCTCATCCCTAATCGTCAGGGGGCGCTGTCAGAACCTAACACATTCATGTGGCAATGTGACAGGCAGGAATATGTCCTGTACTCACCCCATTGTGGCTGCTGTTCTGTCCTTAAATACCCATTAAGGTCTGGGTAGGCCACTGCCAGAATGCAGACCATTAGGGGGGGGTCATGGTCCGATGTGCGCCCCGTCGCTGTTGGGAGGATAGCCCCAACTGGAGTGCTGCAATCTTCTGGGTCCAGGGTCTCAGGTCCTCCCACCTCTTCTGACAGTGTGCTCTCCACTGCCTGGGGACCCCCTGGGCAATGGCTGTCCATAGATCCTTCTTCTGATGGGCATTAATCTGCATGAATTCAAAAGAAAAATCAACCGATTAAAATCACATGTTTTTAACCATATGGTTGAGTTTTCTGTGCGAGGCACTCACCTGTATTCCAGGCTTTCCAATGGGGTGATCCCAGTGAGGACTAACATGACTGCGATGAAGAGTACATTGCCCTCTCGCAAGTCCTCAAGGGGAAGGGGTTTTTGGAAAGAGAAAAAGAGAAAATACCAGCTTCTGCTTCATTGACTGCAGACTCGAACTGCTAGACACTGGGCTGCGTATCGTGTTGGATGTCAGAACTTTTGATTTGCAAAATACTGTGTTCTTGTTTTTTTAAGATTCTGGGCTGCAAAAGAATTACTTCATTAATACATTTAACATGCATAAACTATTGCACATTGCATAATGTCAGTTATTGTTGACACATTGTGTATACATTTCTATAAGGCTGAACAAGTCTCTTCCTCTTTTTACAATACTTTCAGAGTCTCTGAAGCAATGTCCAAACTCAAAGCCAATCAACTTAACTAGAAGGCGTCTCTGTGTTCTGGTGTAATCTCTTGCCAATAATAGGTTTGATAAACTTGCTCTTTTACCAATCTCCTAATTCTCAGGGAGAGCTTCTTACAGGAAATACGTCTTTCCTTAATGTCTGTTTAGTGGTATCTTAGATTCCTACCCAAACGATAAATCATGCTAGTTCTTATTGTCATAAATTATTTAAAAGACAGAGCTCCTTTTTGTTTCATTTAAGCAATTAATCTTTCTTTATCTTGAAATTAAATTATTTGCTTGAAAATTTCACAAGAACCCAAACTGGGTTTTTTCACCTTGCTTATTTTATCTCTTTTACAGGAAATACAGGATCATTGGCAGACGATGGAAGAGGAGAGCCAGGACTCCGGGGGAAGCCAACAGAGTGCGAGGATTGACAGAACTCTACTGGAGGCTGTCTGAAGCGCGAGAAATGCTGGAACTCGACTGGAAGCTGGTCAGATAACGAGGAAAACTGGAATTCGAATGGAGGCAGACTGGAGAACAAGGAACTTGACTTGCACTGAAAATCAACTAGAGGCAGGCTGGAGGACAAGGAACTTGACTGGAAACAAGTGAGCAGATCAATAGGTACGAAGCCAAGCAAGGCCTCAGACTCACAGGCATTCTTAACTAATCAAATGTTTACATGTGCCTTTTGGAGGTTGATTGCTTGTTAAGGAAATGAGCAATTATCCTCCTAATTGTGGCACATGTTCAATACAGATCACACTGTGAAGAGCACATGTTTAGGCAATTACAATTAGAGCAGGTGGAAAGCCTGTTGGTTCCTTGTTAAGGAAATGAGCAATTATCCTCCTGATTGTGGCACATGTTCCATACAGATCACGTTGTAAAAAGCATATGTTTTGACAGTTACAGTTGGAGCAGGTGGAATACAATGTGCAAACTCAACAAGCATTAGTTTTAATAAACGGACATTTAACGAGCATTACTTATTGCAAACTTGATATTCAAGGATCTAATGAATATACCCATATAAGAATGTTGCAAGCAACAGCATCTAACTGTAATCAAGCTCTTGGATGTGCTAAGGTACTCACAACATTGAGTCACATACATGTCCAATTAGGTAACACTCTATGGCCCTCATTATAACTTCAGCGGTTTTACAGAAAGACTGCAGAACCTGTGGGTGCCACTATATTGCCAGTGCTGGCGATATTTGTGTCTCCCTATTATGACTTTTCCACTGGGCCAGCGGACGGAAACAGTGTTTCCGTCTGCTGGCCCAGTGGAAAAGTCACATCAGCATTGCAGCCGGCTCATAATAGAGCCGACGGCAATGTTGATGTGCAGCGGGTGCAGTAGCACCCGTCCTGCATTTCATTGCCCAAATTTGCGATGGGGCTGTGCCTGGGAGCCCCTGCACTGCCCATGCCAACTGCATGGGCAGTGCAGGTGCCCCCAGAGGATCCCCGAGTCCCCCATACCGCAGGCCTCTCCATGGACAGGCTGGCGGTTGGGGATTATGACCGCCTGGCGGTCAGTTGCAGGGGCCGGCGGTATGGCAATGGCTAATGCACCACAGTCGTAATACACTGCCGGTACGTTGCCAACCTGTTGGTGGTGTTACTGCCGGTGTACCGCCGGCCGCCAGGGCCATAATGAGGCCCTATATGTGTGACACACGCAATTCAATAAGTACAGGGACACGACTACAGACCTATATATTTCCATCTGAAGATTAACCAGCTACCCTGTTCAGGGCCTACAGTCTCTAAGCAAGTTTACTGACATGAGGTAGCCCATACTCCAGCAACATGTACTGTGATGTGAGCCAGAATAAAACACTACACAACTATGTGGCTTCTGAAGAGTAAACTCCTTAGGCATGAATGGATCAACACATTCACACTCTGTGAGACTGACTCACTGCATACAGTCCCACAGGAAACTAACATAATACAGACTTCACGATTACACTTGAGTGACAATCAAGGGGCTGGCATGGTGGGTACAGAAAGTGTCGTCCTTGTCCATGTGTGGACATGTGGACTAACAAATGCTTACTCATCCCACTTCACGGTTTGGGTTCTGTAGTATGTAACCTCTTCCAAGGAACACTCCTTTGGACATATATGTCCATCCTACAGAGATGCTATCAAACTTACACAGGCATGCAATGTACAATTTCTGCTATGTGACCAAGGTACTGACTCACATATTATGGCCTCCCAGGAATCAACACACTGTTTGCACTAAGGGACTGTCATTTGTGCAGTAAGCCATTAGAGGACAAATATGACCTGTGAGAAGGTGGCAACAGAGGTGTGGGATTACAGGACCTGTCATGAGTCAAAGACACACATTGACAATGATGCAAAATGCACATATGGACTAGTTTAATGATTTACCTCTGCACCCATTCCTAATCTAGTCAATGGACTGAGTCATTCAGGGCACGTTTTGCAACTGGAGCATCATATTAGCCACATGCCAGGATCTGCTAGTATACAAGGGGTGAACATAGTGTCACAGTTACATAGCCAGAGTGACTCTACCACAGGCTAGGCTAGGTCCCATTCTGGGAGATACATTTGTCAGGCCCTGATCTCTGCAGGCTGAATATACAGACCCTACATGAAACTCAATTTTCATCAGTTCCATGCATGACCATACATCATGTGGCCATCAGCAATTTAGCATGTGATGTGTGTGGCAACTTGAAGGGCAGAGTGAGTCAGGATATGGTCCCAGACAACAGTTTGGCAAGCCCAGATGTGGGTTGAAAGAGCAGTGGTACTATAGACATTGCTTACAATATCCTCAAATAACTTGTTCAAGATGCATTTTACAACAAACATAAAGTAGATGGCAATAAAGTCTCCTTACCTAGTTATGCGCATCCAACACAAGGAGGATTTAGGACCCCAAAAACCACACACAACACAATGTGACTAAACTTAACATATGTTACTGGCCACCAATACCTGCACATTGTACATTCCATTGATGCCACACAGACTGCAACCACAGTCACACAAGAAGTCTAACTGGCACACAGAGGCACACTGTAGCCTGTAAGGAGGGAAAGGAGGGTGAAGTACAGAGAAAACTGTGCACATGGGGTACTTACCTGCTTCTCTGGTGAGCCAAAGACCTGTCCATACAGGGTTAGGACCTCATTTACAAGTCTCTCCAGCTCCTCTGGAGAGAAGGCAGGGGCCCTATCACCTGCTGGACGTGGCATGATTGCTCCCAGAGGTGGCACACAGCAGCTCAGATAGTGGAGGTATTGCTGGCAGCAGTGTCAGGGATCGAGTGAATGTGCTCAACATGGCGGTCAGTCTGCCACATACGCCGTTGTTACCGCTGGTGGACACAGCCATTGGGCCACGACCGCCACTGAAAACAACATTAACCTATGGTTGTGTCGGCCCCAGTTGCAAAAGCCTATTGCCATGATGACTTCCACCAGAGGACGCAGTCGGTTCCTAATGTCCAGTGAAGTAGGTCAGGCATCCCCCATTTTGGTGGCCTGAAATGCTGTGTTGGGCTTTCTAAACTGCGTCACACCTACAATACATGTTTTGTTGCATCACAAACATCCTTACCATGTCTTGTCATGTAGATCCTTCTACTCAACCACCATTATAGTATGTTGCTGGAACAGATGGAATTTTACAGAGGTGCATGATTCATCACCACCAAAAGTAATTTTGGTGGTCGGAATATACATTCACATTTTGAGGGGCAATTCTGTTGAACATTTATGAGATTTGTCCAAATCCATGTTTTGGACACGTGTTGAAAACCATGGGGGTCACTGTGACCCTTGTGTAGTTGGCAGCTGTGATGTGCACTAGGTGTCATGTCTATCCAGTCAGAAATGTTTTGTCACATGATATCATTGAGATGCATCATGTATGTTGCTGTGGACACATTGACTAATGCCACCACACATGTCTTTTTCACACATAGGTACCCTTGGAGAGGGAGGATACGACAACCTCCTATCTACTGTCCACTGACAGACCTTCAGACCATAGGAAAACACCATTATCATCCTGTACTACTGCCTGGATAGGCATCAGTTGGAGCCAGATGTGATACTAGCTAACAGTTATCCAACTTGCATACCACCCACTGTATGAGTCATGTGAGTATTGTACTTCCTAGCCACAGGGTCCTTCCAACATACAGTGGCTCTACCTGCTGGTAGGCCCCAACCTATGTTCAGTCTGGTGTTGAAGGATTTCTTCTCATCAATGTTGAAACACATTGAGAGCTATATCAGGTTCCCCTGATGTGAGTATTTAGCCAATGCAAAGGCTGACTTCTTTGGCTGCCTCTCAGGTGTGGTGGGGGCCATTAATGGCACACTTGTTGGATTGGTGCCACCGCAGGCCACTGAACACGTCTATTGCAACAGAAAGAACTTTCATTCCAATGACGTGCAAGTTGTCTGTTTTGCAGATCTTAACATTTCAAACGTCTGTTCCCATTATCCGGGTTCCGTCCATGATTCCTTCACTATGCGTAACAGCACCATACCCCAGTTGATGTCACAACTGGACCTAGAGAGGGCCTGGCGGGTTGGTAAGTCACGTCTATCCTGATTGTGTGTGAGCAATGTCAGGTGCTACAATCATGAAGAGAGTCACTCGTTGTTGCACTTTTGTCCCATTCCTTGAGAGGTGACTCGACATATCCAAACCCTACTTGGTTCTTGACGCCACTGAGGAATCAAACTACCCCAGAAGGGAGTCTGCTTTAATGTGGCCCATGGAAGAACACAGTGGGCAGTGGAGTGGGCTTTTGGGCTCTTGAAGGCCAGATTTAGGTGTCTGGACAGGACTGGTGGAGCCCTCCTTGTAGGAAAGTACAATCTTGCCTGGCATGTTACCCCCATTTTTACTAGTGTGTCAGTTTGTTTTTGCCTGTCTCACTGGGATCCTGCTAGCCAGGACCCCAGTGCTCATAGTTTGTGGCCTAAATGTGTTCCCTGTGTGGTGCCTAACTGTGTCACTGAGGCTCTGCTAACCAGAACCTCACTGCTTATGCTCTCTCTGTCTTTAAAATTGTCACTGCAGGCTAGTGACCATTTTTACCAATTCTGATTGGCACACTGGAACACCCTTGTAATTCCCTAGTATATGGTACCTAGGTACCCAGGGTATTGGGGTTCCAGGAGATCCCTATGGGCTGCAGCATTTCTTTTGCCACCCATAGAGAGCTCAGACCATTCTTACACAGGACTGCCACTGCAGCCTGAGTGAAATAACGTCCATGTTATTTCACAGCCATTTTACACTGCACTTAAGTAACTTATAAGTCACCTATATGTCTAACCCTCACTTGGTGAAGGTTAGGTGCAAAGTTACTAAGTGTGAGGGCACCCTGGCACTAGCAAAGGTGCCCCCATATTGTTCAGGGCAATTTCCCCTGACTTTGTGAGTGCGGGGACACCATTACATGTGTGCACTACACATAGGTCAATACTTATATGTAGCTTCACAATGGTAACTCCGAATATGGCCATGTAACATGTCTAAGGTCATGGAATTGTCCCCCCATGCGAAATCTGGTATTGGGGTGCCAATCGCATTCAGCATGGACCCCGGGTACTGCCAAACCAGCTCTCTGGGGTTTTTACTGCAGCTACTGCTGCTGCCAACCCCTCAGACAGGTTTCTGCCCTCCTGGGGTCTGGGCAGCCCAGTTCCAGGAAGGCAGAACAAATGATTTCCTCTGACAGAGGGTGTTACACCCTCTCCCTTTGGAAATAGGTGTCAAGGGCCTGAGAGTAGTAGCCTCTACTGGCCTCTGGGAATGCTTTGAAGGGCACAGATGGTGCCCTCCTTGCATAAACCAGTCTACACCAGTTCAGGGATTCCCCAGCCCCTGCTCTGGTGCGAAACTGGACAAAGGAAAGGGGAGTGACCACTCCCCTGTCTATCACCACCCCAGGGGTGGTGCCCAGAGCTCTTCCAGTGTGTCCCAGACCGCTGCCATCTTGAATGCAGAGGTGTGAGGGCACAATGGAGGCCTCTGAGTGGCCAGTGCCAGCAGATGACGTCAGAGACCCCTCTTGATAGGTGCTTACCTGGTTAGGTGGCCAATCCTCCTTTGAGGGCTATTTAGGATCTCTTCTGTGGGTTTCTCATTAGATAACGAATGCAAGAGCTCACCAGAGTTCCTCTGCATCTCTCTCTTCGACTTCTGCCAAGTATCGACCGCTGACTGCTCCAGGACGCCTGCAAAACCACAACAAAGTAGCAAGAAGACTACCAGCAACATTGTAGCGCCTAATCCTGCCGGTTTTCTCAACTGTTTCCTGGTGGTGCATGCTCTGAGGGCTGTCTGCCTTCACCCTGCACTGGAAGCCAAGAAGAAATCACCCGTGGGTCGACAAAATCTTCCCCCTGCTAACGCAGACACCAAACTTATGCATCACCGATCCTCTGGGCCCCCTCTTATCTTGACGAGCATGGTCCCTGGAACACAGGAGCTGGATCCAAGTGACCCCGACAGTCCAGTGGTCCATCTGTCCAAATTTGGTGGAGGTAAGTCCTTGCCTCCCCACGCCAGACAGTAATCCTGTGTACTGCATGAACTGCAGCTGCTAGGGCTTCTGTGCACTTTTGCAAGGAATCCTTTGTGCACAGCATATCCCAGGTCCCCAGCACTACATCCTGCATTGATCAACTCGCTGAGTTGACCACCGGCTTCGTGGGACTCTCATTTGTAGTGTTGAGACAACCGCCGTCCTCAGATTTCTTGAACCCCTGTTCAAGTGCTTCTGCGGGTGCTGCCTGCTTCTGCATGGGCTCTCTGTGCTGCTGAGCACCCCCTCTGTCTCCTCCTCCAAGGGGTGACCTCCTGGGCCTTCCAGGGCCTAGGCAGCACACATTTTTTTCAACCGCGACCTTGGCAGCTTGCAAGGCTTGTTTACAGTCTTTCTGCGTGAAAACAACTCTGCATCCTCCAGCATGCCGTGGGACATCTTCTGTGCAAAAGAGAAGTTCCTGGCATCTTCCGTTGTTGCAGAATCTTCAGCTTCTTCCACCGAGAGGCAGCCATTTTGCACCTTCATCCGGGGTTTAGTGGACTCCTGCCCCCCCAAACACTTCCATGACTCTTGGACTTGGTCCCCTTCCTTTGGGGGACCTCAGGTCCAGGAATCCGTCTTCAGTTCTGCAGTGTTTGCACTACTTTTCTAACTGTTTACTTACCTGATTTTGATTTGTGTGTATATTTTGTGTATTTTACTTACCTCCTAAGGGAGTATATCCTCTGAAATACTTTTGGCATAAACTACCTTTATTTTTAGTAACACTGAGTATTGTGTTTCTTATGATATAGTGTTATATGATATAAGTGGTATAGTAGGAGCTTTGCATGTCTCCTGGTTCAGCCTAAGCTGCTCTGCTAGAGCTACCTCTATCAGCCTAAGTAGCTAGAACACTACTAGTCTACTAATAAGGGATAACTGGACCTGGCACAAGGTGTAAGCACCATCAGGGACCCACTATAAGCCAGGCCAGCATCCTACACTCCTCTACTCACCCTGGAAAGTGTGTCAGATCACTGTGGCGTGCTCCACAACTTCACTTTGGAGAGGAGTACCCCATACAACCCATATTGTTGCAGGTAATGTAGGTTGCA
Organism: Pleurodeles waltl; assembly: GCF_031143425.1. Taxonomy (NCBI): domain Eukaryota; kingdom Metazoa; phylum Chordata; class Amphibia; order Caudata; family Salamandridae; genus Pleurodeles; species Pleurodeles waltl. The sequence continues at coordinate 292,499,390 of NC_090445.1, read as the reverse complement.
GAGCATCTCACTTCGCAACATAGCAAAAAGTTGAAAATTAATCAAGCAGACAATGAGTTTGTAATGGGTGAATTTATTACAATGTTAATCAGAAAACGAATTTGAGACATGAAGAAACTAAAAGGTAAAGTGAAGGGATCAGTCATGGTGAATGTAATCATTGGAGTAGATGCCACACCATTGGGAGTTCAAAGTCCAGAGTACTCCTCCGATTGGTAATGTTAGGTGGTTCAGGATCAGTCAACAGAGTGAATGTGTGGCATACAAAGGAGGTCCTCTAGGAAGAGTTCAGTTGCAGGCAGTGGTGGGTGTCTTGCCATCTGCACCTCCTGGGTTCTTCGCAGGAAGTCCACGCTTGCCTGGGGAGGGATCAGCTGCTGCAGAGGCAGGGGTGTCTGTGGCTGGTTCTTCCTCTGGCAGGGCCTCCCTTGCAGTGTCTGGCACTGATGTTGATGTGCCTGGTATAGATGAGCTAAAGGAAGGGACAGCCTGTTGTTCCAAAAGCCCTCCTCAGGCTGGTATGAATGTCCCTCAGAACCCCTGTGAGAGAGGCCATGTAGGTATTGTGGGCCTCCCTTTGTTCACGCATGTCTCTGTGCATGTCCCTCTGTAGCTGCTTGATTTCCCAGAGTTTGGCCAACACCTGGCCCATCACTCCTTGGGACTCCTGATAGACCCCCAAGATGTGGCTGATGGTGTCCTGGCCAGAAGCAATCCCAGTGGCCTCACCCCACCGTCCCACAGCATCCCTCCCACACACCCTGCCTCCAAATGTCTATGCCCTTGCCACAGGGTGCCCTCTCCAACTGGGTCCTAAACCCTTATTGTTGGAAGTGTTGCACTGCAACTCAGGTTCCAGAACTGGGGGGGCAGAAGATGATAGACACTGTACTAGGGAAACAGGGTGGGGGGCGAATATTTGCCTGTGATGTTGAGGCAACCGGGCTAGGCGGTGTTGATGTGGCCACAGTGAGACTCGCTGTTGGTGTCTGACCAGGTTGCCCAGATGGGCCAGAACCATCCTCCATGTCCAGATGTCCAGGATTGTCTTCTTCACTGAGGGCTTCATCCAGAGGGTAGTAGCAGTCTCTTCTGTGGCCTCTGTGTGCCCAGTGGAAACCTGACCTGTTGATGTAAAACATACAATGTTACAGGTTGTATTGTGACATCTACCTCCAACAGGTAAGTGTTACAGTATGGAGAGTCCTTGTAACTTGTACAGTAAGTTGCAGTCAATCCTATTCTGGCACGTATGCATGGTACTAGTTGTATTGGCATGACATTTGTGAAGCATGCCAATTCCATTTAAGTCAAGCAGCTGCTGAAATGTGCTGATCATTAGAACTTGGGAGGATAGCCTGAGAATGCTATCTTGCCTACAACGCAGGCAAAACAGTGGCTAGGCAAGATATGGCTTTGGCCATTTTGAAGCCCAGTTGATTGTGATGAGGGCAGACCCAGGACTGTTGTATTTGTGACTGTGGTCAGTGCAGTGTGAATGTGTCTGCTGCCAATACCATTATGCGTTTTGAAGCCTTAGGGATCAATGTTCCGCACAGTAGGAAAAGAGTCATTTCTGTCTTCAAATATTTCATCTTGGGTTAGCAAGTCAAGATGGATCTATGTTGACATATACTGTGATCTGGGCATGATCTGTGCTTTATCACTCCCAAGTGAGTATACTTTATTAATGAATTGACAAACAGATGTATTTTAGCATGTGTCCTTCCTTCCTTATTACCTGATCTCTCCACACAGCCCCCTTGCACAGTACTGCAGGTAAGAGTGTGTGTGCATATGCATTTGAGGAGAGAGATGTGAGCAAATGAGATTGTGTGTCAGAGCTTCTAGGATGCTAAGATCCACATGTGATTCACTCAGTCAGTTGAGGTTTTTTCTCTCCATTCTGGTATTTGTAGACCTGGTTAACCCAGCACTAAATCAGGATTATATTCATGCAGGAAAAACCTGGCCTCGAAGTGCTACTCACGCATGGACCTGGGAAACGTGGAAGATGTGTGTGTATATGGGTTTGTGTGTGTGTGTGTGTGTGCATGTGCGTGTGTGTGAAGCAAACATTGTGCTGCCTGTATGATTCTTGTATATGCACATCAGGCAACTTGATGATTTTCATTTGTTTCAGTATAAGTTGCATCTGCTCGCTCCATCTGCACATTTTAAGGTGAATTGAAAGGGGGGCAATGTGTGTGTCATCTGTGCACACGTCTAGATTCATGCACACAGAAGAGGGATCGGGGGCAAGCAGACATTTGGTGCTTTGTACAACTGAGCATAGGGTCAGTAGAGATTTAGCTAGTGCTAAAGTGGCCAGTCACAGGATTGCATGGATAGAGGAAGTCCAGTCGAAGGGGGAAGGGGTAGAAGAGACCAGAAGGGGCAGGAGATGGCCAGGGCTATGGCTATTATTGGTGCAGCCAGTGCAGTGGCCCCACGCCCTAGGGAGTGAAGGGACAGTGCACCCTAATTTTAAGGTAGCTTACTCCCCAAATGATGGCTGGGGGCCCATTATCCTTGATCATATTAGGATCTATGACACCTTTACTACGCCACTTGAAAAGGCCTAGTCCTAGGTAGAAGGACAAAGCACCTAAAAAAAACAGAACAATTCCAGTCTATGTGTGTGTATGACTCAGAAGCAGTAAGCAGGTCTATTCAGTTTTATTAGACCTGACAGCCTTAGGGTGGTCATCCTCCAACGTTTTGCCTGCCTCCCTCAATTTTTCTGACCCTGTTTTTGCTAGTTTTAGGATTTTGTGCACTTTTCCACTGCTGACTAGTTCTAAACTGCATATGTTCTCTCCCTTAAACATGTTAACATTGGTTCATCCCCAGTTGGCATATTTGATTTACTTGTTAGTCCATAGTAAAGTACACTACATGTGCCAGGGCCTGTAAGTTGAATGCTACTAACGGGCCTACAGCAGGGGTTGTGCCACCCACATAAGTAGCCCCTTAACCATGCCTCAGGCCTGCCATTGCAAGGCCTGTGTGTGCAGTTTCACTGCCACTTTGACTTGGCATTGAAAAGTACTTGCCAAGCCTTAAACTCCCCTTTTCTACATATATGTCACCCCTAAGGTAGGCCCTGGGTAACCCATAGGGCAGGGTGCTATGTAGGTAAAAGGCAGTACATGTCTGTTTTATATGTCCTGGTAGTGGAAAGCTCCTAAATTCATTTTCCACTACTGTGAGGCCTTCTCCTTTCATAGGATAGCATTAGCGCTACCCTCATATACTGTTTGAGTGGTAGATTTTGATCAGAAAGGAGTAACCAGGTAATACTTAGTATAGCCAGAATAGTAATAGAAAATACTGTTTATTGGTGAGGTTGGATTTTATATTACTATTTTAGAAATGCCACTTTTAGAAAGTGAGCATTTCTCTGCACTTAAAATCCATCTTTGCCTTACAGCCTGTCTCCAATCATCGTCTGGGATGGGCTGGGCTGGTTGACAGCTTTGTTGTGCATTTCACCCAGGTAACCACAAACACAGTATACTCAGTCTCACCTGCACTCATCTGCATACTGAATGGGTTTTCCTAGGCTAGAAGGGTGGAGGGCCTGATACTTACATTTCAAAGGCTAGTAGCCTGCCTTCACACGATGAACTGCCAGACCGACCTGTACTGAACGGGGACCTTGTGCACTTCAAAACCACTCTTTGAAGTCTCCCCACTTCCTAGGCATTTTGGGGTATATAAACAGGCTACCTGACCCCACCAAATCAGACACTTTTGGACCTCATCCTGCAACCTGTCAAGAGGAACTGCTTGGCTGCCCAAGGGAATCATCTGGACTGCTTTGCTGAGAAGGACTGCTGCCCTGCTGCATTGCTGCTCTCTGACTTTGCTTAGAAGTGCTCTTCAAGGGTTGGATTGAGCTTACCTCCTGTTTTCTGAAGTCTCAGGGCCAAAAAGACTTCATGTCTTCAGAAAACTCCATGAATGCCGAAATCGATGTGCAGCCTGCCAGAAACGACACGCAGCCTGCACTGGGGCAAGAAAATTGATGCACAGCCAAACCGGAACAACGCAGCCTAACTTCCAGAGTGAAGATTACATGCAGCAGACCAGAAATTCAACGCACAGCCCTATCAGATCGATGCACAGTCGAACCGGAGTGATGCAGCCTGACTTCCCGTATGAAGAATCAAGCTGTGGGTGCTCTTCAACAAAAAATAAGATGCATCGAATACCGGATCAACCCAATGCTGTGACTTCTTCCCACATGCCCAGGATTTTCCCTGCATCGTCCCTGGATGACAAAAAGATCCCCAGATCGCAGTGAGGAACCAAGACTGCGTGCCGGAAATCGTCACAAAGTCCCTTGCTGCGTGGAAAGAAACAACGCATCGTCTGTGCGGCACTGGAAATTCCGACGCACACCCTATTTTTCCACTCATCTCCTCTTCTGCGGTCTCCGTGCATGTTATTTTTTATGCCAGCCACGGACTTTGTGCAAACAAGAGACAACTGGTGATTTCTACAATTTAAGACTCTTTTTAATCCTGCAAAAGTGATATCTCAATATGTGCTTATTGAATCTTTATTGTTTTGACCTTAATTTGACCACATAAATATCATATATTTTTCTAAAACTGTGTGGTGTTTTCATTGTGTTACTGTATGATTTATTGCACAAACACTTTACACATTCCCTTTAAGTTAAGCCCGACTGTTCAGTGCCAAGCTACCAGATGCTGGGCACAGGATAATTTGGATTTTATGTGACTTACCCTGACTAGGATTGTGGTTCCTACTTGGACAAGGGTGTATATCTCTGCCAACTAGAGACCCCATTTCTAACAGACATGCTTTCTTAAACAAACAGAACATGGAAAGAATCTGCAGCAGCAGGGGAAATTTGCTTCACTCAGCCAATGAAGAAGTATCATTATTTGGAAAATAAGTACAGACAGAAGAGGTCTCAAACTGTCCTATGACAGAAATAAGTAGGTTGTCCAGATACAGTTTTAATTTTGGCACTTGTAGGTTTGTTTGCCAAACCCACAACACCCAGTGCTAGAATACAAAATACAAATCAGGTACAACTTAAACTATTTGGAACAGGTACAGCATGAGTAGCAAAAATGAAGGTTTCTGTCAATCACTCATAGAGGTGCAGACAGCTCCAGAACAAGATTTCCTCACACACTTAAAACATGTATGCACAGGGAGTGCAAGCTTTCATCACATCTAGACCATGTACAGCACTGGTAGCAGCATATTAAATGTAAAGAATATGGAGTGTACACAACATCCTAGATACTCATCTAAAATGACATTGATTAGCAGAGGTAGCCGGTTATATTTTAACTTTGCACCAAATACTGATTAGTAGTTGAGTTTTTGCGCCACAGCTCTCAATTGCCCATGCAGACAAGATGGAAGTCCTCATCTTTGAGAATAACACTTCACCATGGAACGATGCATGGTGGCCAGCCGCACTCAGCCCATCCCAAAAGACCAGGCCTGCAACCTCTGCATCATCTTGGACAACAACCTATCTATGAATAAACAAGTAAACGTAGTCTAATTTGCCTGTTTCCATACTCTATGCATGCTCTGCAAGATCTTCAGGTGGCTCCCAGTTAACACCAGAAGGACTGTCATGCAGTCCCTCATCACCAGCAGGCTGGAGTACGCGAAAACACTTTACATAGGAATCAACAAATGCCTCCTGAAGAGACTACAGACAATACAACTCATCAGCAAGACTCATCCTTGACGTCCTCAGACGTCCCACATCACACCCCACCTCAAGAAACTACACTAACACCCATCCAGAAGAGATGCCAGTTCAAGATGTTGAAACATGCATACAAAGAACTGCACAACGAGGGACCAGCATACATTGACAAATGCATGGCCTTCCACCAACCAACCAGAGATCTATGACCCACCTGCCTTTTCCTTGCAGTCACCCCCAGGATCTGCTGAGTCTGAGGAACAGCGGAGGATGCTCCTTCTCACACTTAGCAGCCACAGCTTGCAAAGACCTTCCCCGGCACCTCAGACTCTCATCACTCCACAACAATTCAGGAAAGGACTTATGACCTGGCTATTTGAATGAGCAGCTCATCACGAATCAGGAAACAACTCCAATGGGTGATTTGTGGCAGTTTACATATATTTCTTGACTTTTCCCAGATCAATGCAGGGGTGTCTCCATCAGTCCAGTTTCTTATATGGATTCTGTGTTTGTAGGCTTGCGTATCATATTATTAAATCAAGGCTACAAATCCCAGAATGCAAAGAAAATACCTGGACTGAATGAAGTACTCATTCATGGACCAGGGAAACTAGGGAGCTCTGTTGTGTCCATACCTTTGTTCTTCCCTCAATCTTGTCTAGTCATTGTTCACCCTATTCCATTCCACACAGTACCTGGGCCTTGAAGAAACTTGTTAGAAATTGGGGCTCTAGTTGGCAGAGGTATGCACACTATCCAAGTAGGGACCACAATCCAAGCAAGGCTAAGTCACAACCCAATCCAAACTATCCTGTGCTCACTCTCTGGTAGCTTGGCACAGAGCAGGCAGGCTTAACTTAGAAGGCAATGTGTAATGTATTTCTGCAATAACTCATACAGTAACACAGTGAAAACAACACAGAAAGTACTCCACACCAGTTCAGGGAAATAGATAATATGTATCTGAATAAAATAAGACCAAAATGACAGAAGGCCAATTTGTACAAGTCAAGATATCACAAAAATAACGAAGCACAGGGGCCATAGAGGAGGACATGCATTGAAAAGTAAGGTGCTGTGTTGGATTTTCCGGCGCAGCACAGACAATGCAAGGTGATATTTTGATTTCCAGGAGTGCATCCTTGGTTCCTCACTGTGATACATGGATATTTTTATGCCCAAGAAAGATGCAATGAAAATCCTTGACAAGCTGGTAAAAGGAGGAGGCGCTGTATCGATCCGGCCGGCAATGCAGCAATTTTTCAGCTGCGAGGCAGACGCTGTGTCAATTTTTGCAGACGTTGTTTTGATTTTTCGATGCATAGGGATGTCTTTCTCTTTGGTGAAGTCTTTGTGGCCCTGAGACTTCAGAACAGGAGGCAAGCTGAATCCAAGCCCTCGGAGAGCACTTGTGGGGAAGGCAGAGTCCTTCCAGCTTAGTCAGAGGCCAGCAGCGGACAAGCAGGGCAGCAGTCCTTCTTAGCAAAGCAGTCCAGATGAGTCCTTTGGGCAGCAAGGCAGTCCCTCTGACAGAGCCCAGGTGCAGCTCCAGAAGTGTCCAATTTGGTGGAGTCAGAGACCCATTATATAGACTCAAAAATGCCTTTGAATTGGGGGTTTTAAAGTGCACAAGTTCCCCTTTCAACCCAGCCCTGTCTGCCAGAATCCCTATTGGGGGGGTTATCAGTCTTTTGTGTGAGCGCAGCTACTGGCCTTTGAAGTGTAACAGAGAGCCACCACACCATTCCTGCCCACGGAAACCCATCTGAATGCAGATGCCACTGAGTGTCCTATATGTATATGGCTGTCTTGGCGGAACGCACAATGGTAGCTGTCAACCAGCACAGCCCAGATGTGGATTGGACGCAGGCTGTAAGAGACGGATGACAGTAAGTGCAGAGAAATAACCACTTTCTAAAAGTGGCATTTTTAAAATAGGAATATGAATTCCAACTTTACCAGTAAGTGGGACTTTCTATTACCATTCTGGCCATACTAAACATGTGTCAGGGAGACCAGATACTCGGGGCCTGCGCACGGTCCCAACATGTCCACCACTAGACAGCTCCAAAGCTCTGATAGATATACCACAGAGCCTGAGAGAGTCCAAATGGGGGAAAAGGGGATTAGGTAGGGAACAGCTGGGAAGGAGACCTGTAGGAAGCAAGAGGTTAAGCAACACAATGTCAAGATATAATCACATTGACTTTCAATAGACTATGGTTCTAAGCGTTCTTATACTGTAATCATGGATAACCTAAGAAATGACTATAACTAGACCTCAAGAAATCTAGGTACCTGGAAAAAATCAAGGATGGGTTAATACAATGTTTCATATGAGCTTTTCAGAAAATATCATATACTGTCTAGAATACAAGAACCTTCATCAATAATGTTTCAGAATAAACATTGCATTTTTACATGAGGACAAAGGCTATCTGAAGATTCCCTGGAAACAACAGGAACTGTATTAGGAACTTAATATGCACCAAGAATGTCACACTTTGAATTAAGCATTTCAAAGAAATCCAAAAGCTCAGGATAAATGTGTGCACCTCAACAAACACGGCACACCAAAGTTTTCAAGGTCATGAAATGATTGCGCACACTGCCGATCTAAAAGCCAACCGTTTTATGCCAGGGTTGAATCGCGCACTCTGCCGATTCGAATATGCACATGCCATGAAATGATCGCGCACCCTGGTGCCGATCTTAATACCAAGGTTTACATGTTAGAAATGAATCGCGCACACTGGCGATTCGAACAAGAATATGCAAATGCCATGAAATGATTTGCATTTTTGTCGCCTGTAGAGCGCGCACTGTCCTGATGTTGACAACATGACAGGGCTACTCCTTTCAGATCAGAATCTACCATTAAAAGTATATAAGGGCAAGTGTAATGCTGGCCTATGAGAAGAGCAGCCTCACAGTAATGGAACACAATTGTGGGAGTGTTTCATTACTAGGGCATGTAAAACACACAAGTACATGTTCTGCCTTTGACTTGTATAGCACCCTGTCCCTTGGGTTAACTAGGGCCTACCTTAGGGGTGACTTATTTGTAGAAAAGGGGGAGTTTAAGGCTTGGCAAGCAGTTTTAAATGTCAAATCAAAGTGGCAGTGAAACTGCACATACAGGCCTTGCAAATGGCAGGCCTGAGACATGGTTAAGGGGCTACCTAGGTTGGTGTCACAATCAGTGCTCCAGGGCCGCTAGTAGTCCTGAGCACCTCTAGTTCACTTTACTAGGGACTTCAGGTAGATTATATATGCCAATTGGGAGCCAATGCTACCATGTTTAGGGGAGAGATCACATGCACTTTAGCAGTGGTTAGCAGTGGTAAAGTGTGCCGTGTCCTAAAACCAGCAAAACACTGTCAGAAAAGTAGAGGAAGGCAGGCAAAAAGTTGGGGGATGACCACCCTCAGGATGTCAGGGCTAATGATGTCCTTGTAATGTCTATGGTGCTTGTCGTCTGAGTGAGAGAGGCTCAGTTCTTCAAGTCCATCCTCGGGATCATATTGTCAGAACACTCTTTTAAATCCCTAAATAAACTGAATCTTCTACTGTAACTGTTCCGGCTTAATGTATTGATACTGAAATATGTACTTCTGTTGCCCCCGCTTTACCTGTTCTGGGTGTTAGTGAAGCTAGCACTACTGGCAGTGGTGTCCCTCTTCTGCTTGTGAATGAAGCTTACTCAGCTGCTCTCTATGTGAAACTTGTTTTGGGTCTGTTAACAGAACCTGTGATCTGTCTGCCTTTTCTATCCCTGTCCTGTGATATGTTAGGGAGATCTACCTACCTGAGACATATGTGGTCTGTTGGGGAGGTATGTGTTCAGGTGTAAAGCCAGCACTGCTAAAACATAAGCAGCATCTGTTCTGGATATGTTAAGGAAGTTTGAACTATTGCCACATCTCTTCTGTGTAGAAAGGAAACATGCTCAGTTACTTCCCATGCTGCACTTTATCAACCTTTGAAGGACTCATTCTCTGACGTTGCCTCTGCTGTTACTATCCCTATGTCTGAGGGATGCTTCTTTTTGCACCTGTTATGTATTAGATGGAACCTTTCTTTGTGATTGTGCTTTCACAGTCAATATCTGTGGTCAAGTTTACAGTGCTCATCACAAGCACACATTACAGCACCATATTCACACAGTTGTTAGGAGGCGTTTAGTTTTTCACTTACTTGCTTCATTAGTTTCTCCACCATTTCTCCCTATATTACACTACTGGGCAACAAATGGAAGTTGTGTGTTACTGAGTGCCCATCTACATCTGAACTTCTGCATGTATGTGCATATCCATTTGTTTGTTTGTGAGCATTCATGTATTCCTATGTCAGAGGTGAGGCATCTGATTTGTCTAGATTTCATTAAAGAAATTTGGGAACTCTCACTCCCATATGTCAGAAAATTACAAATGTGCGCATTGCTGGGCCACTGCTAAAACTTGCAATGCATGTTCACTAGGGCATTGTTTGATCTGTGCAATGTATTCTGGGGGAGGGGGGATTGTAGAAATTGGCAAAGTACATTTTGGGGCATTTTTAAAACAAACAGTGTGTCTTAGTGGTGATAGACAAGGATATGGAACAATTATGTATAGCTAGTGTAAGCATTGAAGCTAGTACATAATATGATATGATGCTGGCTGGGTCTTTTGTGAACCAGCAGAACTGTAAAATTAGAGAGGTGTTGACATTTGAGTAATTATTGTATTAACAATGTGTGCTGATTTGTAGACTTCTGGCTACTGTAAAATTAGAAAGGTATTAGCATTTGATATATTATTGCGTTAAACATATGGGGGGTCATTCTGCCCCTGGCGGTCGGTGATAAAGCGGCGGCCAACCCGCCAACAGGCTGGCGGTCCAAAAAATGGAATTCTGACCCTGGCGGGAACCGCCAAAACAGCCCGCCACTTTAACACTCCGACCGCCACGGCGGGACAGACAAACAGCGCGGCGGTCACCGCCAACAGGCAGGCGGCAGACAATGTACCGCCCACAGTATCACAACTCACCAATCCGCCACCTTTTCCGGGGCGGGAGCCCCGCCGATTAAAACACGGCGGAAACAGACTACGAATGGGAAAACGCTCACCTCTATAAACTCCACGAGGACGGAGGACAGCATGGAACCCGAATTAAACATCCTACCAGCTCTTGTCTACCTGCTCATCTACCACGAGTACGAACTCCGGTGCAGAAGACAACGGTGAGTACTGCACCTACGACACAGGGGAGGGGGGAGGACGAAAGGTTACGGGCACACACATAGGCCCCCCAACTATCAACATACCAATACAGAGCAACAACTGAGTGACTCCCCCCAACCCCCTCTAAAAAATGCAAAGACATAATAAAATTTCAATTAAAATGTATGTAAAATTAGGTTCATTGAAGTCATGGAAAAATATCGTAATGAAATATCAAAGCAAAAATCATGAACAGTGCGAAAGCTATGTACAAAGTCAATAAGTCCTGCTCAGTGTGTCAAATTTCCACAGTCCGTGGGCCAATGTGTACCAAACACATGGGCAAAGCCCACACAGGAGACCTGAGTCCGTTGGAGAGAACACTGCTGGGGCATCAGATGACAAAACTACAGGCACCTCAGGGGGAAGGGAAGGGGGGGCACCTCAGCCACAGGGGTCCACGACGCCAGAACCACGAAGGGGCCACCATGCCCACTGTCCCATCCTGGGGAGTGCAAAGCCACAGTCCATCAGGTGGATTACAGGCTCCACTGGTCATGGAGGAGGCAGGGTGCCCCGAGTGCAGCGTGAACACTAGCTCGACACGGAACCGGCACTGTCAATGGGCAAGCGGTGCATGACAGGAAGGGCCCAGCGGAGCGGTGCTTGACAGGAAGGGCCCAGCGGAGCGGTGCTTGAGACGGCGGGGCCCAGCGGAGCGGTGCTTGACAGGAAGGGCCCAGCGGAGCGGTGCTTGAGACGGCGGGGCCCAGCGGAGCGGTGCTTGACAGGAAGGGCCCAGCGGAACGGTGCTTGAGACGGCGGGGCCCAGCGGAGCGGTGCTTGACAGGAAGGGCCCAGCGGAGCGGTGCTTGAGACGGCGGGGCCCAGCGGAGCGGTGCTTGACAGGAAGGGCCCAGCGGAGCGGTGCTTGAGACGGCGGGGCCCTGTTCAGCGGTGCCTGTCTTCACGGCGGGGCCCTCTTCAGCGGTGCCTTTCTTCACGGCGGGGCCCTCTTCAGCGGTGCCTTTCTTCACGGCAGGGCCCTCTTCAGCGGTGCCTTTCTTCACGGCGGGGCCCTGTTCAGTGGTGCCTTTCTTCTCGGCGGGGCCCTCTTCAGTGGTGCCTTTCTTCTCGGCGGGGTCCTCTTCAGCGGTGCCTTTCTTCTCAGCGGGGCCCTCTTCAGCGGTGCCTTTCTTCACGGCGGGGCCCTCTTCAGCGGTGCCTTTCTTCTCGGCGGGCCCTCTTCAGCAGTGCCTTTCTTCTCGGCGGGGCCCTCTTCAGCAGTGCTTGTCCAGTCATTCAAGGGAGCCAGACCTGGCCAGGACTCCCTGCTTAGTCGCCCTCCGACCGTGCATTTGCTGGACCCTTCGGTGACGGAGTCCTCGGCCCGTGGGTGTCCTCCCTCACACCCGGGATGGGGCTTGTGGGGCCCTCCTTGTCCGCACCCCTGCTGGCTGACTTCTCCGCCCTGCTGCCCTTGCCCTCCTTCGATGAGGCTCTCTGGCCCTTGCCTCCCCTGGATGTTGTGGCAGGTGACGGCCCAGGAATTTGCTCCTTGGGGGCAGCCGTGTCAGTCTTCTCGCGGCGGCCCTTGATTTTACGGGTCCTCTTTCCAGGGGGGGGGCTGGCTGTCCCCTTGCTGCTGGCCGATGTATCAGTGCTGGGAAAGGGTGGACTCCAAAACCCGTGCACAATGGTGACACTTGAAGCAGGGCTGGTGGTGGCTGAGGGGCTCTTGGGACTCTTAGCAGATGGAGGGGGTGGGTCAGGTGGGGCAAAGAGGTTAAGTTTGGAGAGGTAAAGTTTTTTAGGACCAATGTAAAGGGTAGGTGTAGTGGGTATGGGAGTGGAGGAAGAGGATGTGGTTGTAGGAGAGTCAGGTGTGCTGTCTTTGGGTGCAGGTGCTTGTGACGTACGCTGTCGTGAGGTGGTTGGCTGTTGGGTGGGTGGCTGCCTGCGTTTGTGTGTCTTGGAAGAGGGGGTGACAGACACAGTGGGAGAGGACACAGGGGACGTGTAAATGGCAGTGGGGGTGGTGACTGCACGTGTGCGGACTGTACTGGAGGGTGTGCTGGTGATGGACGTACTGGCTGATGGTGGTGTGCATGCAGGTGTGAGTGGAGACGTCACAGGGAGGGAGGAGGGAGACGAGGAGGAGGGGGACACAGAGGTGGTAGTGACTGTTGCCATGTCTGCATCTGGGTGTTGCTTGGGTGAATGCTTGTGTGATCTGTGGTGCTTATGTCTGGATGAGCTGCCCTTGGGTGTTGAGGTGTGTGCAGGCGGGTCTGATGGTGTGGATGGGATAGGCTGAGGAACAGGAGACAGAGACAGGGTGGAGGCAGTTAGAAGAGGGAGGCTTGAAACAGGGACAATGGCTGCCGTCAGTGCTGAGGCCAGACCATTGAACGATCGTTGATGGGCAGCCTGACCCGAATGAATGCCCTCCAGGTATGCATTGCTCCGATGCACCTCCCTCTCTACCCCCTGGATGGCATTCAGAAGGGTAGACTGCCCAACAATGATGGTCTGTAGGAGGTCAATGACCTCCTCACTGAGGGCAGCAGGGGTAACAGGGGCAGGGCCTGAGGTGCCTGGGGCGAAGGAGATGCCCGCCTTCTTGGGCGAGCGGGCACGGAGCGAAGGCTGAGGGGCTGCTGGGAGGGTGGAGCTGGTGCGCTGGGTGGCGGCTGTACCTGTAGAGGCGGGGGGCCCGGATGTTGCCGCCACCGCTAGGGAGCTCCCTTCCGAGGACGTGTCGGTGTCGCTGGTGTCACCACGGATCCCCGTTGTGGTGCTTCCCTCGCCCTCCGTATCACTGGTGACCTCGGTGTCTGTACCATGGCCCACCGGGGCCTTGTGAGTTGCAGCTCCCTCATGCTCCGATGCCAATTCTCCGCCGCCTGATGATGCTAATGCTCACATGCACAAGAAGATAAAGAAAAAGGGTGGGGGGAGAAATAAAAACAGGTTGAGTGCATGCATTGTCAACACCGTTGGCGGAGAGGACAGACACAGGAGCCTCATGCACTACGGCGCGCAATCGGGGTACACTACTCAGTACTTGTGACTAGGCCAACAGGTCTATGGACAACAAATGCGCACATGGGTGATGCTGGACCATGGATTGCTGTACTTGGCACCCTACAGAGGTGGGGGGCGGGGGCACAGGGCCATGCCTAAAGGAGGGGACTACACTACTGAATGCGCCCTGGCCTAATGTCACCCACAGCCCTCCTCCCCCACCCAGCCGCCTCCACTGCGTGTAAAGATAGCAGAATGTGCTGGTACTCACCCCCTTGTGTCTGCTGTGATGTCCTCACGCGCCCATCCAAATCGGGGTAGGCCACCGCCAGGATCCGGAACATCAGGGGGGTCAAGGTACGACTGGCACCCCTCCTACGTTGGGAGGCCATCCCCAGCATTGACTCTGCGGTCTTCCTGGTCCCGCGGCGGATGTCCTCCCACCTCTTTCGGCAGTGGGTGCCCCGTCTGTTGTGGACCCCCAGGGCCCGGACTTCCTTGGCGATGGCACGCCAAATGTCGACTTTCTGATGGGCGCTGACCTATTTGACATGTACAGGGTGGGAAAGGAATTTTCATCATTTTTCTGCATGTTAGATGTGATTGCCCACCCCTCCCCAACCCTGCCATGTGGCACATGCTCTCATCTGTCGTGCCTTGCACTCCTCATTCGCTCCCCACCCCACCATCTTACATCCACCATACACAACCCAGGCATAGCCCATTCAACGTGCACCCAGTGTACTTACCTGTTGGTCTGGAGGACCGTAGAGTAGCACATACTGGGGCAGGACCCCATCCACAAGTTTCTCCAACTCTTCTGAAGTGAAGGCAGGGGCCCTTTCCCCAGTCGCAGCAGCCATTGTCTCTTCCAGACCGAGGTCACAGCAGCACTTGCAGTATAGGTCCTCTCCTGTGGATGGTCAGGTCTCAAGTGGTTAAGCAGATAGAAAATGTCAGTCACGCCCGCGGCGGTGCGTACCGCCGCGGTGCGTACCGCCGCGGTGCGTACCGCGACCGCCGGCGCACCTCGTCATTGGCTCCTGAGACCCATAGGGTTCAATGTTAACCAATGCGCCTTCGCACTGCGGTCTTCGACCGCCACGGTGTGCCACGCCAGCGCGTTGACCTCATATCCCACTGTCACACTTCTCAGGTCAGGCAGCCGCCATTACAAGGGCCCACATGGCTTAATTGCTACTGCGTCACACAGGCCTAGGCCTTGCATTGCCACTCATACAAGCCTTTCAATGCATAGCGATTCGTGTACTGTGCAAGCTGGGTGAACGTACCTGTGGGTTGCTTGACTCTGTGCTCCATGTTATCCTTCCTAGGCACCGTCCGCTGGGACTTGCGAGGAGAAGGATCAATCCTCCCGTGTACCGACCGCTGGTGGACCTGTCGACAATGGAAGAACGACATATTATACTTCGATACCGACTTGACCGAGCCACTATACATGAACTGTGTGCCCAGCTGGAGCCTGACCTGATGTCCCCCATCCGCCAACCCACAGGGATTCCCCCTCTGGTGCAGGTTCTGTCAGTACTCCATTTTTTGGCAAGTGGGTCTTTTCAGACAACAGTGGCCATGTCATCAGGGATGTCTCAGCCTATGTTTTCTAAGGTTTTGTCCAGAGTGTTGTCTGCCCTGATGAAATACATGCGGAGGTACATTGTTTTCCCTGAGGAGGGTGATTTGGCCACTGTGAAGGGTGATTTCTATGCCCTTGGACATATCCCCAACATCATTGGTGCCATTGATGGGACCCATGTGGCTTTAGTACCCCCAAAAGATGATGAGCAGGTGTACAGAAATAGAAAAAATTACCATTCGATGAATGTCCAGGTGGTCTGTTTGGCTGACCAGTACATCTCCCATCTAAATGCCAAGTTCCCTGGATCAGTGCATGACGCGTATGTCATGCGAAATAGCATCATCCCTTATGTGATGGAACAGCTACAGAGACACCGTGTGTGGCTAATAGGTGACTCTGGTTACCCCAACCTGCCTTGGCTATTGACCCCAGTGAGGAATCCCCGGACCAGGGCAGAGGAACACTACAATGAGGCACATGGGCGAACTAGGAGGATTATAGAACGGACCTTCGGAGTCCTGAAGGCCAGGTTTAGGTGCCTGCATATGACAGGTGGATCCCTAATGTACTCACCAAAGAAGGTTTGTCATATCATCGTGGCCTGCTGTATGCTTCACAATCTTGCATTGCGACGCCAGGTGCCTTTCCTGCTGGAGGATGGTCCAGATGGTGGTGTTGTAGCAGCTGTGGAGCCTGTGGAGAGTGAAGAGGAGGAAGACGACGGGGACGACACGGACAACAGGGACACAGTTATACAACAGTATTTTCAGTAGCACACAGGTAAGAATCACCCACGCCTTTTTACATTTACTTCTGCCCTCCTGCATCTCTACTTTCTGTGTTTCTCCCCAGTTCCTTTTAACTGATTTTTTACTTTCCCTTCCCTTTTCAGAGCTGTATGACCCACAGCTTGACTGCTGCTTTGTTTGCCCATGGACTAATGCTTATAGACATTGGTATGTTGTCATCACAATGTGACTGAACATTATTGCACCGTTATGTGTAATACATTTGTAAAGAATACAAGCAGACTCCTGATTATGGAAGTGCAATTGTGATTTATTTTAAGTGCTGCATATGGGTCCATGATAGTAAAACGGTGATGGGTGGGGGTGGAGTAATGTCCATGGCAGAGTCCAGTTCTCAGTCGCACAGGTGCATTGTCCATATGCCTGTGGAAGGATGGAGCAGGGGCAGTTCAAGGTTGGACAGGGTGACAATGTGGGACAGTGGGATGACATGAGGGGGTATCTTATGCTGGCGGGGGTCTTGGCATCCTACTCTGTCTTCTTGTGTGATCTCAGGTTCCTCTTGCGGGGTGGTTGATCTTCAGCAGGAGGTGGGGTTCTGGTGGCCTGTCGTTGTGTGGGGGCCTCCTGTCCATTAGCGCCGGCGGAGGTGGTAGGCTGTTCGTGGTCCGGGCTAGTGACAGGGGCCCTTTGGGGTGCCACATGGTCCCGCAATGTGGTGACTATCTGGGTGAGGGCCAGGACGATGGTCCCCATTGCGGAACCGATGTTCCTGAGTTCTTCTCGGAACCCCATGTACCGTTCCTCCTGCTGTGCCTGGATCTCCTGGAACCTGGCCAGTACCGTCGCCATCGTCTCCTGGGAGTGGTGGTATGCTCCCATGATGGTGGTGAGGGCCTCTTGGAGAGTGGGTTCCCTGGGCCGGTCCACCCCCTCTCGCACAGCAGCCCTCCCAGTTCCCCTGTTTCCCCGGGCCTCTGTCCCCTGGATGGTGTGCCCACTACCACTGCCCCCAGGTCCCTGTTGTTGTTGGGGTGGTGGGTCAGCCTGGGTGCCCTGTAGTGGCGGACACACCGCTGATTGACCCGTCCTCGAGACAGAGGCATGGGCCCGCTGGGTGGGAGCTGTGCTGGTATTCCCAGAGGGGGTTGGGTCTGCTGTGGCCTGTGTCTGTGTGTGGGGAACGGACTGTCCAGAGGTCCCCGATGGTCCAGGCTGGTCATCAGGTTCTAGGTCGACAGAGCTGCTGTCATCACTGGGGGCCTGTTCTGGGGGCGGGATGGACAAATCTGGACCCTCCTGGCCGGTGTGTTGGCGTTCAGGCCCTGC
This sequence comes from Pleurodeles waltl, assembly GCF_031143425.1. Lineage (NCBI taxonomy): Eukaryota > Metazoa > Chordata > Amphibia > Caudata > Salamandridae > Pleurodeles > Pleurodeles waltl. The sequence goes on along the minus strand of NC_090445.1, from coordinate 292,481,768 downwards.
AGGGGTAAAAGAGTATGGTTATTGCTTCTGTGTGTGCCATGGCGTGCGATTTGTGGGTGCCCTTGTCCCCCAGTTCTGGCATTCCCTTGTGGGAGGAGTTGTGAGGGTGGTTTGTGGGGGGGGTATGTGCAGTGGTCATTCTTAGGTGATGGGTGTCCATGGTTTGTGTTGGCATTCAGGGATTAGTGTTGTGTTGGGTGGGTTGTGCTGGTGAGACATTGGCAGGGAGGATGTGTGCTGGGGGTTGGGGGTGAGGGTGTGGGTTGGCATGCTGGTGGTTGGGGGGGGTAAGGTAGTTGAGATTAGACTTACCAGAGTCCATTCCTCCGCCTACTCCAGCGAGGCCCTCAGGATGCAGGATGTTCAAGACCTCTTACTCCCATGCTGTGAATTCAGGTGGAGTGGGTGGGGGTCCGCCGCCAGTCTTCTGCACAGCGATGTTGTGTCTTGACACCATCGACCGCACCTTCCCCCGTAGGTCGTTCCAGCGCTTTCGGATGTCTTCCCGGTTTCTGGGATGCTGTCCCACAGCGTTGACCCTGTAGACGATCCTTTGCCATAGCTCCGCCTTCCTGGCAATGGTGGTGTGCTGCACCTGTGTGCCGAATAGCTGGGGCTCTACCCTAATTATTTCCTCCACCATGACCCTGAGTTCTTGGTCCGAGAACCTGGGGTGTCTTTGGGGTGCCATGGGGTGGTGTGGGGTGGTGTTTGTGGTGATGAGTGTGGTGTGTGTGGTGGTGTGTGGTGTTTTGTGCATGGATGTAGTGTGGGTGATGATGTTGTGTTCCTGTGTGTGTTGGGGTTTTCTATAGCTGTGCTCTCTCTCTCTCTCTCTCGCCTTCTCTCTGAATTTCTAGTAGTGGGGGTTTGTGGGTGATGTGGGTGTGTGTTTTATAGTTGATTGGATGTGTGGGAGTGGTGTGTGTATGTGTATCAGGTGTGTGTATTTCAAATTGTCCAATGTGGCTGTGTTTTGGAGCTGGGTGTGTATTTTGACTGCGGCGGTGTGTACCGCCAATGGAATACAGCAGTTGAAAGACCGCCACGTGGATTCGTGGGTCGTAATGGCATGGGCGTGTTTGTGTTGGCGTGACGGTGGAGGTTTGGTCATCTCCAGTTTATCGCTGACCGCTGATGTGGCGGCCTTCCGTGGATGTCGGGTTTTTGGCGGCTTGGCAGTTGTGGGTCAGAATGACCGTGGCGGTTTACCGCGGCCGCGGCGGTAGAATGGCGGTCTTCTGACCAGCGGTAAGAGCCTTTTACCGCCGAGGTCAGAATGACCCCCATGGTCTGATATCACGGATAGTATGTGCTGCTGTGTAAATCTTAAGCTACTTTTAGGATAACTTTTTTTCCCCAAATTTCACCAACCACCATTAGCTAAATGACCTTCTCACTTACCTTCTCCTTGCCTCATAATCTTGCACTTTTAAGTTCCCGAAGTCACAATGTAGCATTTGAGGTCAGCAAGAGTATACCTCTGTGCATCATGTTGACAAATACAATGAAAATGTATTTGTCTACGTTCCACACTACTCTCTATAAAGATGTTTGTCTATAGCCCTTTTCCCACTAAAACACGTTTTCCGCACCCATTCTGTAGTTTCTACAGGTCTAGAACCCATTCTCAGCATACCCAATAAAACTTTCAGAGACCACTATAACCAACACTGCAGGGCACCTCACTTGTAGTCATAGCCATCTGCACCCATGTAACAGCCCTTTCTTAGTCCTCCTAAAACATCTACACACCCTGTACCTTTCTAGCACCCCACTGTATCCACACAAACAATTTAGACTGCTCTTGCACCAGCTAGGACACTTCTTCATAACTTTCGCACCTCTGACAGAGCCTCTACTCATTACCCACATGCTTCTCATCCTGCTTCCACATTTGTGCTCCTTCCTGTGCTCTCCTTCTGATTCTTCCTGACCTTTTTGCACTCAAGATTAACCAGCACCCCTTGTATAGTTAGCACCTCTTTGTAGGGTTAGTATCTCATCTAACTTGTGTACCCCATTTAACATATACCCCTACTCCCGCTCAAATGGGAAATTCCAGCCCTAAAACCCCTCAGCACTGCCATATGTGGCTCCTAGAGTCTAACTCAACAGCTCTGAAGAGCACCTTAATTTGTTTCTCATCCTTTCTGCTAACCCTCAAACATCCTCAGCGATAATGCCTGGAGTGGTTTATAATGAATGGCACAGCTAATGTCAGCACAGCAACACCTTTTGTTATTGTGTTGATTCCTTAAAAGTTCTCTGTGATTGGCCATCTGGTGCAAGAGAGGTCTGCATCCAGAGCCATTCCCTTCCATATAATACCATCCAGACTTTACCTTGTACCCGGAGAATGGCAGTGTTATTAGTCATCTGAGAACTCATGCAACTTTAAAATAAAATCTACAACTACTTTATGTTAATGTTGTATCTCTTTAGCAATGGTGCTGGATGTCCCCCTTTCTTTAAAAACTGGAGGCAATCCAGCCAAAAGATGCATAGAGGTTCTTTATCCCAACAACCCATAGATATCAACCTGTGCACAGTTATGTGGGTCATTCATTGCTTGTGAACTCAAACATTTGCAAATTTTAAGCAAGCATTGGCAAAGCCATTAGATCTGGCTTTTCTATAAAAAAAAAAAGAAAACACTTCTTTTGTTCATTAGTGATTTTGTGTGTTTGGCTAAACCTGTAGGATTGCTCAAGTGAGTGGAAAGATGAGTTAAAGGGTAGATGAATGGATTGATGTAGCATTTAAAGGTAGAACTCAATTTTCTTCAGGTGCAGATTACATTTGCTGCTGCAGAAAATTAAAGCTCCTGTGTCCTGTGAGCAAAGAATAATAAATGAACTCATCTAAAGAATGACCTATAAAATGTTTGGCCCTTGATCTGATGCATTTGAAAATGTGTACTGTACGATGCATACTTCTTCTTAATTTATCAAAAAATTACATGGACTTGGGGTGTGGCTAAGCAAGATGGCAGACAGGATGTAGCTGAGCTTAGCTCCTGTCACGTCTGGCCAAATCCTATACAATCCCGCCTCAAAAGCCCAAGGAAACGGGCTTTGAGGAATGCTATTCCTGGGGTGCCCTGAGCCTTTACTAGAGGGTTGAAGAAAGGTCCTGGTTTCTGCAGTGGAGGAGGAGGATCAGAGTTGAAGCCTACCCCCTTCAGTGCCTGGAGGAGGGGCACAGCCCGTTACAGATGCTAGCTGTAGAGTGTGGATTGCACAGCTAATCTTGGCTCGCTTTGCATCAAGGTTCTCCAGCTGATTCTGGAGGCTGGGAGTGCTGCAGGAGAAATGCTCACTCCCTTGCAACCCCTTCATCGAGTGAGTGCCGTGGTAGGCCTGCCATGCAGAGCTTGGCAGGCCAAACCTGCGAACAGTGAGGGGTTGTAGCAAAGTGTCTGGGCCCGCCTTTGACTTTTGACCCGTGCAGCTGAGGTCGGCAGACTCAGCTGGCCTGAATAACCCATGGTGACTCTGTTCCAGGGATCTAGCACATGAGCAGACAAGTCGGGTGGACCCGGGCCAGATGGCGGTAACTGCACATGAGGTGAGTGTGCTGACAGGAGTAGTGACTAGGCCCTCCCATGATGGATGGCAGTGGGTGCGGTGCCTGGGAGAAGTCCTACCTACAGAGAGTTCCCTGGCATGATGAGACAACAGAGAGGGGCATTGTGTCTACTGCAGTGTAAGGGGACCCTGAGCCAGAGACGTGAAGTTCTACAGGTGTGTGTGAAAGGGTGATCACACCTGAAGCACTGGCACATTCTTGGTGCAACTTATCACGTAGGAGGCCTCCTACTTGAGTCCAGATTGCTGGTGCTGGTCCAAAGGAAACCTGGGTGGTGGTTTCACTAGGACTTTGCTGAGCGTGAACTGGGAAATGAAACAACATTATTGTCTTGAGTGGCACACAGGGAGGTTGGTGCAGCGGACCATGGCAATTGCAAAGGGAGAGTAGTAACTGCATCCTGGTGCTTGTGCTCTGGGACCCTCCCGAGGCAGCTGGACTTTACTGATTGCCCATGGATGAGCCACTTGAGGTGACGGGAATGTGTGGCTTTGCAGTTGATCTTTGGAACTCCTCTGAATCTACGGTGGCCAGTTGGGACGTTAGCTGCTGTGGACATCTGCGTACCCTCATGGGCTGAAGAACTGTGGACATCTGGTGTACCATGGTGATGATCAGGCATCATGGGCAAGGACAAAGCAGTTTGCTCTACCACCACTAACACTAGTTTGCAGTATACTGCGTCTAGACAGTCCTCACAGAGGATCACACGTCATGTTGCCGCCAAATCCCAGAGTGAGTCTCCAGATGGGCTGCAGGACCCCTCCCATGCAGACGTATTGGCAGCTACTCAGGGCTCTCACATGGCACTGGAACACAAGATAGAAACAGTTTATGTTCATGTAAAACTCCTCCAGGCGGAGCAGAGGAAGGTAACGGATAAAGGGGGTGATTTTAACCTTGGCGGACGGCGGAGGCCGTCCGCCAAGGTACCGCCGTGAAATGACCGCACCGCGGTCAAAAGACCGCGGCGGCCATTTAAACATTTCCGCTGGGCCGGCGGGCGCTCTCCGAAAGAGAAATGCAGAAATGCCCCTGCAACGAGGACGCCGGCTCAGAATTGAGCCGGCGTAGTTGCAGGGGTGCGACGGGTGCAGTTGCACCCGTCGCGTATTTCAGTGTCTGCAAAGCAGACACTGAAATACTTTGCGGGGCCCTCTTACGGGGGCCCCTGCAGTGCCCATGCTATTGGCATGGGCACTGCAGGGGCCCCCAGGGGCCCCGCGGCACCCCCTACTGCCATCCTGTTCATGGCGGGTTTCCCGCCATGAACAGGATGGCGGTAGGGGGTGTCAGAATCTCCATGGCGGCGGAGCGCGCTCCGCCGCCATGGAGGATTCCCCCGAGCAGCGGAAAGTCGGCGGGAGACCGCCGACTTTCCGCTTCTGACCGCGGCTGAACCGCCGCGGTCAGAATGCTCGTGGGAGCATCGCCAGCCTGTTGGCGGTGCTCCCGTGGTCGGTGGCCCTGGCGGCCGGTCAGAATGACCCCCAAAGTGTTGGTAAGCTGGAGGAAATATTGGAACATTACAAGGGGAGGTTTACCAGCTTAAACAACAAATAGCTATGATGACTTCAATGTCACAGGAGTTGGAGCGAAGAGTGGAAGATGTGGAGGGGCACTCCCACCACAACAACATATGGATGCTGGGATTCCCAGAGTAGAGAGAGGGCCACTCTGTGGAAGGATTTCTGGAGGACTGGATACAATGACAACTGCTCGTCTCTCAGACGGTTTTGTTGTGGAGCAGGCACAAAGGGCCAGGGCCCCTCTGCTACCTCCTGACTCCCCCACCCAAGAGTGATAATTGCCAAAACCCTTAGCTACTGAGACAAAGACTGCATCCTCCAAGTGGCAAGGGAACAGGAGACGCCCATGTTTGAGAATCACAGGATAGCCACTGAATACATCAAGAGGGTGCAGGAACAGCGCAAATCTTGTTTAACTATAGAACAGAAATTGCGGGCTATGCAGTTAAAATATATGCTCCTGTATCCTTCAAAGCTAAAAATATTCTCACAGGGATGAGTGCTATTCTTTGAGCATCCTGATGAGGTGTGGAACTGACTGGAGCTGTGGGATGGTCCCTCTATGAGAGCTGGAACAGGTCGAGGTGGTATGCAGCTGGGATTGTACCCTTGCTGGGGCACTGGTAATGGATGTCAGCGAGGGAGTGGGAAGGGGAATGCTTCCCCCCTCCAGCAGGATAACGATACAGGTGGATGGATCCATGCAACTCCCAGCGGTGGATGAATGGCATACTTCAGCGAAGGATAAGGTCTATGCCGTGCTGTCTAGCACTGTAGCTGAGGGACCGGGTTTTTTGGCTGACATGGTGCCTGAGACTTTGATGCTCGAGTTGGAGAACCCATGACTACTTGACTGGGTCTTATACCTGGCTGTGGTGTTTTGATTGATCTCTTTCTTCTCCTCTCTCCCCGCTCCACTGCTCTGATCTCGACAATGCAATCCTCCTCCCACTGTCCTTTCTCCTTTGGTCTCTCACTCTTTAATTCACCTCCACATTGGCTAGTGTGGGAATAAGGCTGGGTGGGCTGGGTATAGGGAACTTGTCCCAGTTGGAAGGTGTAGGTCCTAGCACTTTATGGGGTGGATGTATGTAGACATATGTTGCTTCTATATTTTGTTTTGGGTGTACTGTTAGATCACAGGAGGCTTTGCATGGGATGTGGTTTGCCCTTTTTTACCAGATTGCATAAGGGATGATTAAAAATTTTTGACCTGGAATGTACGGGTGTTGGGTGATTATGCAAAATGGTATAGAGTGTTATCTTTTCTAAAACACTACAATGTCCAAATGGCTTGTATCCAAGAAACATTTCTCAATTATACAGAGGCTGGTAAGGTTGCCAATAAATGGAAGGGACTGGTTGCCCACACTTCCTTCTGTAGATATGCTAGAGGAGTATTGATTTGGGTGGCAAATGGGATATCCTTCTCATTGTTGTGCTCAGAAGCCGGTGTGGAGGATTATTTCTGCCCTCAATACTTATGCACCTAACACGGACAATGGTGAGTTCTACTCTCGGGGTGCAAGAGCTGCTTGGATATGATCTAGATGTGCCACTACTTTGGATGGGGGATTTTAATTGTGTGCTGGATGGGGAGTTGGACGGGCTGCCAGCCTGCTTGGGCACCAAACATAGAATTACCGCTGCATTGAGTATGCTGGTGCACAATATGAGATTAGTAGAGCTGTGTAAAGCACACCACTCACAGTGCCAAATGTACATGTGCCAGTCTCTCTGGCACAACACATACAGTGGGCTTGACCGGGTACTCATAGCTGGGATTCCGATTGATGAGAGTGTGTCAGTGTCCTACTTGGCCAGGTCCCTTATGGATCATAAGCCTGTTAGCTGTGATCTGGAGGACCCTCATTAAAGGTTATCAGAGGATATGCTTATTGATGCAGAGGGCAGAGAGACTTTGGCACAAAAAGTTTCAGAATACATGGACACAACTAGGAGACCACAGACAACAGAGCCACTGGGTGGGTGGCCATGAAGGCAGTTCTGCAAGAACAATGCATTGGATTAACATGCAAGGTAAAAAGACAACTAGGGAGGGAGCTTAGGGTCAGGGAGGTGGACTTAGCAGGAGTACAGGCTGGCGATGTGTCATCGGAGGAGGCCCAGAGAGAGGATGCGGCAATACGGCACTGTATAGCGGAACTCTGGGATAGACTAGATAAGGATACATTGAAGTAACATAGACACTGTCTCCATAGGGATGAGGACAAATTGGGTAGGTTATTAGCCTGGATATTGAGAAGAGAGATGGTGGTGATGCCTGTCGTTTTCTTGGGGGCCCACGGTGGGAGCTGTGGGTTACACAAGAGGCAGTATTGGACACATTTAAACTACACCTTGAGGGGGGTATATAAAAGAGACCCAAGGATTACAAGGACTGGAATACTGTCATTCCTGAGGAGATGCATCTAGAGTTGGAAACAGACTATACTTTGGAGGATTTGCGGACGGCCCTACAGCTGCTTCCCAAACACAAGGTTCTTGGGAGGGATGGATTCCCACCAGAATGCTATTAGACATACTTGGCCACATTCATGTCAGCACTCCTGGAAGTGTTCCTTGAAGCTCAAGACAAGGAGATATTACCCCCCACCATGAGGGAAGGGGAGATGTGCCTGATACCTAGGTCTGGTGGGGATATGTCGGACCCCAGCCACATATCGACCGCTCACTATGTTAAACACTGATGTGAACATCTTGTGCAAGATGTGCACCATCCGTCTGGGTCCAGTGGTGTGTGGCTTGGTCTATGAGGACCAGTGTAGTTTTATCCCTGACTGCAACACGGGGATGAGCTTAAAGTGGCTCACACACATAATGCATGGGGTAGAGGGTGGGGATGAAGAAATGGCTCTGGTTGCTGTCGACACAGGAAAAGCTTTTGATATGGCAGAGTAGGAATACCTCCTAGAAGTACTAAGGCAAACTGGATTTGGCCCTAAATTTTGCTCCTGGATCTGCTTGCTGTACACAAGCCCGACAGCGCAAATTAGGCACAGTAGGTTCAGAGGCCTGGGAGCTGGGTCGGGGCACGTGGCAGGGTTGCCCACTGTTGCCTTTGCTGTTTGCCCTGGCACTTGAGACCCTGTTTATAAAAATTCAAAGAGACATGCTCTGGTGGGTCATTCCAGTGGGGGGGGGGGGTTGATTCACTTGGTGTTGCTGTATGCAGACAATGCTCTTTTTTTTACCTCAGGAGCCCAAAGGAGTCACTGGGTCCACTGCTGTGCATCCTTAATGACTATAGTGCAGTCTCCAGACTACAACTGAACCGGAAGAAGTCGGTTGTTCCCACTTGTGGCACTGGTTGGAGTCCTGGCGGTGCTTCTGCCAGATCTGGGCCTTCGTTGTGAGCCCGTTATCTGGAAATCATGGTTGCACACTCTAAAAAATCCCAAATGTAGTATATCATGGGTATGGACTTGGACTTTCTGAAGTTATTTGTAACTGTAGAGCACTCTGCCACTCTCCCTTATTGGTAGGACTGCCATCTTGAAAATGGTGCTACTCCCCTGCTGTCGCTACACTATGCAACATCGTCTTAGGCCCCTCGCTGCTTGGGTACTTAAAAACTTGGATTAAATCCAAATGTCCTTGATATGGGTGGGTGGACAAAGTAGGGTGGCTAGGATGACTCTCATGAGGCCATACGAGCAAGCCGGGTTGGAGCCCCAGAGTTTGGAATTATGTTATTTTGCTGCAATGCTGCAGCATGCGGTGAGATGGTTTGCAGAGGGTGATAATTGGGAGAAATGTTTACTGGTAGGGTGTGTGGCTGCAGAGGACCCGCTGGTGCTGTTGATGGAGGGAGCAGGGGTCTCGAGGAACCTTCGTATGTGGTTCAACAGACAGCCAGGGCATGGCAGAGGATGGTAAAAGTGCTTCTCCACAGGGCCCCCTACATTGAAAATTAGCAGTGTGGATTCTTGCTCCACTGTGCTGCTCTGAAGAAAATATGATGTATCACACATGGAGCGATGGGGGTGTGAAACTTGGAGAGACCTATCGCCAAATAAGCTTTTTATATTCTTTAAGGATGTCCAGCTGGAGTTTAGTGTAGGACCAAGACACATCTTACACTATGCAGGCCTGGCTGTATCTGCTAGGGAGACTATGAGGACTTTCTCGGTGGCCCTGCCTAAGACTGGCACACTGGGGGTGTTGCTGACATGTGAGACAAAGAGACACTTGGTATCACTCCTATATAAGTCAAGCGAAAACTTCCTCAACGCGAGCAGTAGGTTTCTAATCGAGAGCGGTCACGGCCTACCTCAACCGCTCATGTTCAGAAATCTCGCTCGCACTGGCCAACCTAGCAATTTCTCTCACTTGCGCTTACCAACTTAACATTGGAAAGCGTGAACGAGAGAAAAAACTCTGCTCCGCATCACTTCACAGAGCTTTTTGGAACTCTGCACTCTGCGCGAAGTGGGGAAAACTCCATGAACTCCGGCGACAGGGCGGAATTCTTCGCCCACCCCTACTTTTCACAATGAACCAATAAAACCTTCACCCTTCATCATTGGCTTTACAGTTTACCCAACAATGGCCTATTCAAGTGCATATAAACTGAACTATAATGCACACTGATATAAAATTATAAATATATAGAAAAATACAGCATACACAACAATATACACCCCCACTTATCAGGGCCTAACAAAAACTATGACACTGAAAATCCTCAGAGTTTGTTTGAGTGGGATGTCAACCCTCAAACCTTTGCCTGGGCTAGTAATCTGTGAGATTACACATAACAAAATACCTATTGGTTGGTTTTCACATAACAATCCACACTTAAGTACCTATTGACTTTAACATATGCTTTTAACTATAAATAAATTAGGCCTAGTGCCTTTACCATAACATGTCATAATAAACAGATCAACCCATGCCATGATCTTTGACTTGCCACCATAACCAATTTAGTCCTTCTGTAATGAGTATAAGCTTTACAACAAGCCAAAAAGTACCATACAAGCAGTCCTTTTAGTGACAACAAAATATGTGTTTTTTATCCAGTACTGGCCACTGGGAGCATGTGTTGCTGTAAATATTTAGAGCAGGCGTTCTTGCCTCTTGTTATCTTTTCCTTCATGGCAGCACAACTACCAAAAGCATTGTACTGCATGTGGTGAAACTTCCAAGCAAACATGGTAGCACATTACTTTTTTTTGCAATTTTTATGTTTTGTACCCCAAAAGGTTCTTAATTCCACTCTTGAAGTCACACAATTGTAAAACTAGTTTGTCTCTCCTGCACTTCCTCCAATTATTACCTGCTAATGAAGTTGGAATGTTTATGTGTGATTGCTATGCTTGCTTGATGTATTTTAAATGACTTTATGGTTTCTGTATGTACTTTTATGATTATAAGAGCTATAATTGAATCCATTTTTGATGATGATAATGAAATCCTATACTTTGGGGTACCAACATGTGGATGAGCCCACTCCATTTGTCAGTAGTGCTATGAAAAATTATTTTTTGTTGATCTCATAAGTTAGGCAACAGCTGATTTGTGAAGCCACACCTAAAAGTCCATGTAGATTAGTGTGGCCCTGGGCATCCTAATACTGTCCTCAAACACAAATCTGCACTCCAAAATCTAGATTTGATGATGGCAGGTGAGGGTGCACTGCATCACAATCGGTACTCCTTTATCCCATTTGTGATAGTGCCCGAAATATACAAACAACGTAAGTGATCTAGCTTTCTAGAATACTTGAGAAGCATTGTCATGTGTGTGCCCCCTGAAAGTTCAAGCTCATGCTGCTAGATAAATAAATAAATTGTCACAGTGGTTGGAGGGCCAGCACTTTTTGTTAAAGTACACAACAGATGTCTAACCAAAACATGTACTCCTGGCTCCCAACACTTGACTGGAGCCAAGCCCCTCTCTTTGTGATTCATAATTGGCTAACAACAGCTGTGCTGTCAAGCTAGGCCACAAAAACAGCTGACTTAAGCAGTCAATATCCACAGGACCACTGTGGAATATAAACATTAGAGGTAAGTGGGGAACTACACAGAGGGAAAACAAAAACATTTTTATTATGGATCGAATATGATATCTTGGCTTTGCTGATATTCTAGTAGTACTTGAGGAATTGTCCAGACATATATACACATGATGGGCATGCATTAGCAAATTATCATTGGAAAGACAAAACCAGATGATGGTAGAGCCGCACCAGGTGAAATGGCATATTCTGGATCAGGAATCACAAATTTTCTTTAAAGAATATTAGACAGTGCCATCATGAATAATAATGTAACCTGGACAGTAGTTTACCAACATGGCTGGTATTTTATTGTCAAGGTGTATACAAAAAAATTATAAAAGTCAGTAAAAACTAGCATTTTTTCCTCTGAAAAATACGTTTAAGGCAACAATTTCATGAGGATATCACAAGTAATATGGAGCTGTCTAACTACAACTAAATGCCCAATACAAATGCAGCCAAAACCAGCAAGCTAAGAAAATTCGTACTTTTGATTTTACTGAAATTCTCATTTAACTACGGGCCATTGGCCCTTCCAGAATCTCCAAGCACCAACAGATTTCCAGTTTTTAAGATCTGAGTAGGGTGCTAACCCTAATTCAGGAAAGAATGTTAATTATATTTCAAAGAGATATTGATGGAAAGTGGATTATTAATAAGGGCAGGTAAGTACCTTCACCTAGCAACAGACCACTAACCCCTACTTAGGTCCAGTTAGGTCTCAATAAATTAAACCCAGCTCAACCCTTGGTAGCTTGGTAATGAGCGACAAGGCTTAACTTAGGAGACAAGTGTGTAAAGCATTTAAAAATCACAAAACAGTAAATAAGTAAAACACAAAACACAATAAAAAACCAACACCAGTTTATAAAAATAGATTGTATTTTTATGTTTAAATTGACACCAAAGTGATTAAAATCAAATAAGGGGAATCGGAGATATTATTTTTTAAAGAATTTATGTTTTCTAGTGTGTAGAAGCAAATAGCGCTCAAAAGGGTTAGACATGGTCACACTGGAAAGGGACAAAGTCCAGAGTTTAGGCCACCCATGAGGTAACACTGTTACACTTACTTTCAGAATTGTTTTGTGATTCAGGAAAGTGGTCTACAGCACCAGCCAAGGGTTCAGAGGCTCTGGTTTTCCTATTAGGGCCTGGGACTACAACTCCCACAATGCACCTCTTCAACTTACGGAGTTGCTCCAAACATCTCCAAACTTCTGGATATTCTCCCAGAGGTCCTTTTTGGGTCCTTGAAGTGCCCACAACTTAATCCAAGGTTCAAGAAGCTCTGATTTGGTCCTTGGGAGTCGGGACTACAATTCCCAGAATGCACCCGGTCAGAATCCTCAAATGGCCACTGGATGCTGGTCAGCTGGGCTCTGCTTGCAGGACTCGATGCAGGGCACTCTAAGCAGCTCCTTTGTACATGTAGCAAACAGAGAGTCCCTTCTTGATGCAGTAGAAGACAGGGAAAGTCCTTTTAGTGGTGAAGCCCAAGTAGGCAGCTGGTGCAGTCCATCAGAGTGCAGAGTCCAGGTCAGGGGTTCAGCAAGGCAGTCCTTCTTCTTCTTTGTCTTGTTCCTTGTAGGGATCTGAGGAGTGGGTGCAGCTCCACCATATTTATCCTTACTCCTGGGGTGGAAAGCAAGGGGGGTCCTTGCTGTCCAATCACAGGCAGGTTCCTTCCCACTTTGATGACCACTTCCTGGGAAGTGTGGCAAAACTTTATCCCAGGGAGCAACAATCTTTAAAAATCCAACATGGATGAAAGTGATTTTTGGAGGTTAGATCAGGCTGAGGCCACCCACTGATGTGGTTAAAAATCTTAAACACACCCCTTTCGGGCCCTCTCCTAATCTAAACAAGAGGTCACCTAATTGTCTAGGGTTGCAGGAAATGAGGGAAGTCCTGAGATTTTCCAGATGTCCTTACCTGCCTTTGAAGACCAGTTTGGCTGCTCTCCCCCATCCTGTTTCATTATCTGCTGTGGCAGATCTCCTCCCCCAGGCACATCCTTGGTGTTCAGCCCAGGCCACTTCATACCTCATCAAAGCAGCCAGTCTAGACTGCCAGAGGCTGGCCAATCAGTGAAGAGCACTACAGAGAGTACGTTGGCAGCTTTCAGGTACAGTTTTAAAACTCTTTACCTGAGCTAATTATATTAAATCCAACAATGGCAAGTTGTGGGATTTATTATGACAATTAATTTGATACCAAACTCAAGGTATCTGTCACTTATGGGGACTTTGTTAATTTAAATAAAGTCTCCATATTTTAGCCTATGGAGGCTATTCACTACAGTGAGGGAAAACAAATTTGGCTATTTTACCTCACCAGGGCTTATAAAACAATTTTATAAGGTCAGTGCTTATAGTTACATGGCACCCAGCACTAGGGGCAGATAGGGTGCACCTTGGGGGTGGCCCATATGTAGAATATGGAAAGACTTTGGAAGTACTTTTAATTCCAACGTCGAATTTGCATATAACTTTAAGTTAAAAGCAGCCAGCAAGGCAGGCCTGCCTTCAAAATGACCCTGTGCCCCTCAGCAGTGCACCCATTGGCGCACCACCTATGTTGGGGTCCCTAAAGCTACATGCCATAATATTTACTAGGGACTTATAGGTAGTTTGACATAGCCAATTATAATTAGCCTAATTGCATACTCATTTTAGACAGAGCACAGGCCCTGGGACTGATTAGCAGTACCCAGGGCACCATCAAAGTCAGACAAACACCAGCAAAAAGTGAAAAATGGGGGCAAAACGTTAGGTGGCCTCTGCAATCAGCCCTGTTTTCTCACAGATATGTACAACCCTCATAAATTTTGGATTTACCAGTTCCAATCTCTCTGTATCCTTCACTTTTGTTAGACAATATCCAGCCTCCATAATTTTGTGTCAAAACAAGAACATAATGACATGTTTTTCTATACTGACCTTTATTGCCATTTACAGTGAGGGAAACATCCTTAGATGCATCAAAAATAACGCACACATTTTAAAAAGTGTAGCTTTTGCAAAAAGCACAGCAGAAACATGATTTAACATATATTTCTCAGTGGCTGCAACATGGAGGGCTGGGGACATTCTGTGCTGGTTGTGTTGCTTTGGTAGTTGCTGATGAAAACAAAATAACACAAACAATAAAGAAAAGTGCAATCCTTGCAGAGCGCTAGGCACAAACGTTACTTCTGTACCTGATGCTCGCTGGCAGCTACACAGATACATGGCTTATTGGCACACCAGCTCTGGCTCTGAAAGAAAACTTTCGATGGTGGATATGGATTGTATTGCTGAATAGCAATCCCCAGGACAGAATATGAGGGACAGCGTTTCAAAAGGTAAGTAGATATAGTTAAGTATACATTTACTATTCCCAACTTCATGTATCTTGAAGATATATATGTACCGTGGTTAGGTATAGAAAATCTAGTCTTATATGTCAATGTTTTTTTTATGTAGTTTGTCCTCATAATTGTGTCCCGGGGGTCGATATTTAGATTGCTGTCTGTGAATATGCAAACACGAAAGAGCAATCACACTAAAGACAGCCACTGAATGAACCAGGACTTCCATTGGCTGTACTGGATTGGCACAAAATGTGAATGACGCTATTACAGACCAATGAATACAGAGGGGTGACTGAATGTCCCTAACATTTGTATGTATATATGTATTTTAAATACTGTTATTTGAAAAAAAGGTATTTGCTTACACTTGACATAAAATACGTGTGTTTTTATAGTACAAGGTCGCTGTCAAGAAGTGTTGAGCTTTACTTTACTATAAACTTAGAAAATCCAAGTTATACAGTGTTCCTTAGCTAAGCATTGTTCTTGTTCATGCTGGCATGTTTGTTCCTAATTAGGAACACTTTAATTGCAGATGTGAAATGTTTCTTGCAACTCTATAATTAGTGGCATTCTGCCTGGTGTGCACTGAATTAAAGTGGATATCATAAGTAGACATCCGTTGAGGTTATTTAGTTATGAACATTTTATACAAAGCAAACAACCTAAAAATCAATCGACATAACATTGAGGCTGTCTTCCCCTTCAGGAGGAGCAGATAACAAATAACAAGAGTTCCCGCATAAACACTCAGAACAAATTTACCATACAATTAATGTTATGTTCATGAGATGAACAAAAGTGAATAATTCTGTAAACATCATAAAACACACGAACACATTTCACAACATACAACAATTATTTAGTATTTAAGACTAAATTAATCCAGCCTAAATTATCATCAAAAGAGACATGAAGGTAGTTAGCGGTGACAAGTGATACACAGTGGATAACTTTTACTATGCCTCTATGTGTTTATAATTTATTTGTAGAGTATGTACAATTTATTTCTAGAGTGCACGTATAACGTAGATTCATTGCGTTGGAAAAATACAGAAAAGTATAACGAACGCTCACAGATGATCAAATCAGGTTCAGGGGAAAGGCACAATTGAGATGGAAAGAGAGCAATGTTCAACTTCTTATGGAAGGTACGGTAATCAGCGGTACATGTCAGAGGCTCAGGGCATTACTCCAAGATACGCCAGCTCTGCCACAATACACAGAACGTTAAAAAATATTAATGTGCTGTCCATGTGGAAAGGGATTTAATTAAAAAGAGAAAGAACTGGTGTCGTCTGGATTAAGGGTGGCCCTCAGGACTATAGAATATAGAGATAAATTCCAGTACCGCCTGCAGCGAGAGTCAAAGCTTCCTGTACAACATCTACTCCTTGCTGACCTGACTTAATCCTCGCATGTTTTTTCAACCACATTAAAATATAATCTTCAGGGGTTTATCCCTTCTCTCAGGACATTTCTTTACATTTTCTGCTATGCTTTTGACCTCACTCTCAGTTCACAAACTTTCCCTATGTCTCCCGTTTTCTCATCAATAATTTATTATTGGATCAGAGTTGTAAAGCTGGTACTGTAAGGGTCTGTGTTATTTTCCTGCCGCAGGTTTGACTTCCTTCTAAATTTCTAAAACTAAATAAAAAAACGATCTCACAGCAGAAAACACTTTGTGAATCACACATTCTGTTGGTCTCTTTCACTATATCTCTCACCATTTTTGGGTTGAGCATAGCAGCGCGCAAGCGCTGCTCTTCTCGACATGTAATCTATTCTGTGGGCTTTAACCACGCCCATCTCACACCCATCACTTTCACTGATTCCTGGTCATGCCTTTCAAAAATCCCTTGATGTCCTTGGTAAATGCTTTACGTTTGTCCCACCTTGAGGCTGGTTTATTACCGCCATGGAGACTGGATTATTGCAAGATCAGCCCTGTAACTTAGTGTGGCATACAATTTTTCTCTTTTGCCTCACCCCTTCGCGCTGCATGGCTGTATGTTGTTTCTTCCTCTCCCTAGTTTTTGGGCATCTTGTTTTTTCTGTGTGATGTCTGAGGGGTCTTTTTTTTTTTTTTTTCAGTTTTATGTAGCACAAACATGACACAAAGGTATTGGATGGCTTTATTTTATTTACATTTTTTTGCAGATTTGTATAGTGCAAACTCAATACAAAGGTATTACAGAGCTTTACATGAGCACCGGTTACATTGCACAAGAACAAATTCATTTTTTGTAGCAAAGGGAGATTAAGGCCCTCGTTATAACCCTGGCGGGTGGTGTTAAAGTGGCGGTAGTACTGCCAACAGGCTGGTGGTAACTACCGCCAAATTATGACCAGGGCAGAAAGATCTCCGAAAGACAGCCAATGTACCACACCGACCACCAGGGTGGAAACAACAACCACCACGGCATTAGCCACCAATAGCCAGGTGGAAATCAATGTTCCGTCCACCATATTATAACCCTGGAAACCGCCCCTTTTCTGTGGTGGTACCTACGACATCAAAAGCCTGGCGGAAACTGAGCTCAGAAGGGAAAGGACTCACCTTTGCAGACACAGGGAAGAACCACGCCGCCATGGAGCCTGAACTGCATGTCTTCCCCATGATCTTCTACGTTCTGCTCCCCCACAAACACCAACGCCGGCGAAGACGATGACGGTGGGTACAGCCGCCTAGCACACAAGGGAGGGAGGAATACGAGAGTGACACTCACACGCACCACACACACCCCACACACCTAATCAGCTGCATTACAAAAACAGTTTTACCCCGTACCTCGGATGAATAATGCAAGGACAAAACAATTTAGTAAAAGTGGATGTAATGAGATCAACACAGCACAAAAAATAAGTTAGGCAAGATAATAGATATATACATATGTACAGAAAAAGAGACATAGCCCAGTCCACAATGTTCATAGGCCAAATGGCCACAGGCCAAAGTCCAAATCCACACATGTCACCTGCTTCAACACGGAGAGAACACTGCAGGGAAATCAGTTGGTAAATAGGCAGGCACCTCAGGGGGACGGGGGGGCACCTCAGCCGGGAGATGTTGCAAGACCACTGGGTCTGGAGGGAGCAACATGCCCTGTGCTTGGTCTTGTGGAGTGCAAGGTCACAGTCTCTCATGTGGGTGTCTCACCCACTGGTTCTGGAGGGGGCCTTGTACCCTGTGCTCCTGATCCTGGAGAGTGTTGGCCATGTGGGTGGCTTACCCACTGGTTCTGGAGGGGGCATTGTGCCCTGTGCTCTTGATCTTTGGGAGTGTTGGGCATGTGGGTGTCTTACCCACTGGCTCTGGAGGGGGCAACATACCCTGTGCTTGGTCCTGGGGAGTGCAAGGCCACAGTCTCTCAGGTTGGTGTCATACCCACTGGATTTCCAGGGGGCAGGCTGCACAGAAGTACATGGAGGCAGGATTACATATCGTCCGCCGGCGGTGACGGCTGCTCAGTGGTGGTGCTGCTGGTGGGGGGAGGATCCTGCCCATCCCCTGCAACCTTGGACGGCTGCCTAGTGGATGTGGTGGTGGTGCTGCTGGGGGGAGGCTCCTTCCCATCCCCTGCACCCTTAGACTGCTTCCCAGTGGAGGTGGTGGTGCTGCTGGGGGGGTGAGGCTCCTGCCCATCCCCTGCAACCTCGGATGACTGCCCAGTGGAGGTGCTGGTGCTGCTGGCGGGGGGAGGCTCCTGCTCATCCCCTGCAACCTCAGATGGCTTCCCAGTGGTGGTGGTGGTGGTGCTGCTGGGGGGGAGGCTCCTGCCCATCCCCTGCAACCTCGGACAGCTGCACAACCATGGTTGGTGGTAGGGGCACCATCACAGCTCCTGACCCAGGCCCCTTGGGCTTCCTGCCTGCTGGTGCAGACTCCTTGGTCTTCCTGGCAGCTGGGCAGGCTCCTTTCCCTTCTTGCCTGCTGGTGCAGGCTCCTTTGTGTTCCTGGCAGCTGGAGCAGGCTCCTTTCCCTTCCTGCCGGCTGGGGCAGGGTCCTTGCTCTTCCTGCCAGCTGGGGCAGGCTCTTTCCCTTCTTGCCTGCTGAGGCAGGCTCCTTGGTCTTTCTGGGAGCTGGGGCAGGCTCCTTTCCCTTGAGGCTGCCTGGTGCAGGCTCCTTCACCTTCAGGACATGTGGCCCGGATCCTTTTCCACCATAAGTGGGTGTGGTGACGACTGGGCCCGTGGACTGGGTGGCTGAGGTGCTTGGCAGGGTTCTTCCAAACCGGCCCATATGTGCAGGACGGGGGAGGGGTAGGGAAGAGGTCAATGGTGGATAGAAACAATTTTTTAGGGACACTGGGGTGGGAAGAGGGAGAAGGAATGGGAACGGAGGAAGAGGGAGTGGTTGTTGGAGATGTCCGCTGCTTTTGTGTGCAGGTGCATAGGCTGCATGCTGTTGTAAGGTGGATGGCTGTTCTGTGTCTGAGTGCTTGCGTTTGTGTACCTTAGAGGGGGGGGCAGACACAGTGAGAGAGGACACAGGGGACGTGTGCATGGCTGTTGTGGAGGTGTCTGCCAGTGAGGTGTGTGTTCTGCTTGGTGTGGTGATGATACTGGTAGTGGATGATGATGTAGTGCATGCAGGTGTGAGTGTAGACGGAACTGGGAGGGAGGTGACGGAGGAGGAGGAGGGGGAGACAGTGGAAGTAGTGGATGTTTGTGTGTCTGCATCTGGATGGTGTTTGTGTGAGTGCCTGTGGCATGAAGTGTGGTGCTTGTGTTTGCCTGTACAACTCCTGTGTGTTGTCTTGTGTGCATGCTCGTCTGGCTGTGTGCTTCGGATGGGTTGGGGTTGAGGAGAATGGTACTGGGAAGAGGAAGTTGGAGAAGGGAGGGTAAAAACAGGGACAATGGCTGCCATTAGAGAGGAAGCCAGAGCCTGGATCGATCTCTGTTAGGCCACCAATCCAGTGTGAATGCCCTCCAGGAATGCATTAGTCTGTTGCATCTGGGCTGCCAGCCCCTGGGTGGCATTCAGACTGGTTGACTGCCCTACAGAGATGGATCTCAGGAAGTCAGTAGCCTCCTCACTCAGGGCAGCAGGGCTCACTGGGGAACGGCCTGAGGTGCCTAGGGCAAAGGAGATGCCCACCCTCCTGGGTGAGCGGGCACGGGCAACTCCATGAGGGGCTGCTGGGAGGAGGGTGCTGGTACGGGGGAGGCGGATGTACTTGTAGCTAGGGTGGTCACAGAAGTGTCCGCCACCACCAGGGAGCTTCCATTGGAGGAGGTATCTGTGGCAGAACTGTCCCCTCCAGCCTACGCCGTGGTGCTCCCCTGGCCCTCACGCCCACTGGTGCCCTCAGCGTCAGTGGACTCTGCCTCCTAGGTCCTGTGGGTTGCATCTCCCTCCATCACCGGTGCCTCTGCTCGTCCCCCAGTTGATGCTAATGCACATAAGGACAGGATGACAAACAAAAAGGGGGGAGGAAGAGACAAAGGATACACTGGGTCAATGGGTGCACCAACACCACCGTTGGTGTACACAGCACCCTCACACACAGGAAACAGGCCTACTCAATATGCCATAGCACTAGCAGAGAAATAGCTTCCCACCAAAGCATGGGGAGGAACACACACTGTCAAATGCAGCACACATGGAACCCAAGCAGCCCTGACCAGTAGTCGATGCCTATGAGGTAGGTAGCAGGATTATCCCTTTAGAACCCTAGCCACGAGGGGACCTATGCTGCAATGTCAGGCCTGGCCTAGGGACATCCACTGACTCACATCCCCAACCCGGATACCACCCTACCATGCATAAGTTGCAATGCTGGGTGCTTTACTCACCCACTTGCGGCTGCTGTGATGCCCTCAAGTGCCCATCCAGCTCTGGATAGGCCACCGCCAGTACGCGGGCCATCAGGGGGGTCAGGGTTTGACCGACATCCCTTCCTCGTTTGGAGGCTATGGCCAGCTGGGCCTCCACCGTCTTCCGTGCACAGCATCTCAGGTCCTCCCACAGTTTGCTACAGTGGGTGCTCTGCCTGCCATAGACCCCCAGGGTGCGCACCTCCTTGGCTATGGCACGCCATATACCCTTCTTTTGAGGGATGCTGACCTGCAGAAGCAATACACATAGGAAAACTGAATTAGACAAACAGTCCTGCCTGTTACATTTATGGCTCACCATACCCCTTCACCTTACCATTTACACACACATGGGCCAGCACACAACCTATACGCCACCCAGAGGACATCCACCCACCCCCCTTACACGAGGCATTCACACACACCACTCCATGCATTTCAGCCACATGCATCGTGCCCACAGTGTACTCACCTGTTGGTCTGCAGGCCCATACATCAGTCTGTACTGGGGTGGGACAGTGTCTCCAACTCCTGCCAAGTGAAGGCTGGGGCCCTTTCCCCAGTCACACAGGCCATGGTAGGTTCAAGACACAGGTCACAGCAGCACATGCAGTGTAGGTCCTCTCCTGTGGAAGATCAGGTAGCAAGTGGGGGATCAGATAGAAAATGGCGGTCACGTCCGTGGCAGTGCATACCGTCACCGCCGGCGTAGATCACCATTGGCCACTGTAACCCATAGGGCCCAATCTTACCCAATGAGGAATTGCACAGCGGTTCACAACCACCTCCTGCAACGGCGCACAACGTCAGCAGAATTACCTCACTTCCACCTGTCCCTCCACACAGGACAGGCGGACGCCATTTCAGGGGCGGGTAGGCCCTGGAAAATAGCTGTGTCACTGGTGAAATTAGGACATACTGGACAAATCACACTGATCCATTACAGGTTAACAGCATGCAAAGTTCTGTTGTAGCCCTATTGTTCAGTTTGTGACCGACTCCTCACTTTTTTGCCCCATAGATTCCTACCACTGCGGATGAAGAGGAGATGGAGACATACTCCGTGTATAGACCCTTGGTGGACTTGGCAACACTGGAGGACAGGCACAAAATACTCACCTATAGACTTGACAGGGCCACAATCACAGAGCTGTGTGCCCAATTGGGGCCTGACCTGATATCTGCAATCCGTCACCCCACTGGCATCCCCCTTCCTGTGCAAGTTATATCAGTGCTCCATTTCCTGGCAACTGTTTCTTTCCAAGTGACAGTGGGCTTGGCAGCAGGAATGTCACAGCCAATGTTCCCAATAGTGCTGACAAGAGTGTTGTCTGCCCTGATTAAACACATGGGCCTGCTACATTGTATTTCCCCAGGTCGAAGATTTGGCCACAGTGAAGGCCAAGTTCTATGCAATGGGACAAATCCCCAACATAGTTGGGGCGATTGATGGAACACATATTGCATTTGTCCCCCTCTATCAGAATGAACAGGTGTTCAGAAATCGGAAGAGTTTCCCCTCAGTGAATGTACAGATGGTGTGCTTGGCCCATATGTGTATATGGTCCTGGTTCCACATGGGTATCTGTCAGCCACTGTTCATGATACAACTTTCTAAAAAGTGGCATTATCAGAGTCGCTACTGAGAATCTAACTTTACCATTAAAATGCATTTTAATAGTTACTGTGGGTGCCCTGGTTCCTGCCTGGAACACCCACGGAAAGTGCTAGACACAGGGCTGTGGTGGGAGCCTCAGGGCCACCCCCAGTCCCTGATAGCTCCCCTGTATGCATCTTTTGTGGTGCAGTGGGAGCTTGCTTTTCCTGCTTGCAAGAGTGTCCCAGGACATAGCTGCCATCAGACCTCAGAGATTAGGTCCCGGTCCACTGGATGGCTTGGGGGGCCCTGTCCTCTCCCCCCCAAAAAAAAAACATTGGCCCTGGGTGTTTGGGTCCCTGGGGCATTTGGGGGTCAGGGAGATGGGGGTCTAACTTAAAATGACACCCTTTATATTGTTAAATCACATAGTAAGCCAGCTACCCGCAGGGAGGTGGCCAGGCCCTGCACCCAACCCCACAACGCTCACAGCTGAAGACTGAAGATAGATAGAGATACAGAAATTAATATAAATATATATGTATATGTATTACCTAATGGCCGTTGCCAGCAGGTAGTTAGAGTTAGGACCTAGGGCCAGATGTATTAAAAAGTTTTGCACTCGCAAACGGTGCGAATAAGTAAATTCGGCCGTTTGCTAGTGCAAAACCGTGGTCTGCGATGCATGAAATGCATTCGCAGACCACAAATAAGAGATCGCTAAATTAGCGATTTCTTGCGTTGCGACCTGGAAATTACGAGTCGCAATTTGCGATTCGCAATTTCCAGGTCGCAATGCTATTATGGAATAAATCGCAAATTGCGATTTTTCCAAAATTTGCATTTTGCACTTGCAAAATACCATGCTTTGCAACCAGGTGGTAACCTGGTGCAAAATTAAAAAATGCAGTTAGACTGCATTTTTAAATTAAACATGTAAAGCACACATGCCCTTTTGGCATGTGTGTACCTTACATGTTGAAAAAAAATGTTTTGGTGTGCAGGAGAGGGGGCCTTAGGCCCCCAGCACCCTGGCCTTTTGCATTTCCAAAATTGCGATTTCTTGTTCAGAAATCGCAATTTTGGAAATGCAAAATATTCGCAGCTATGGGTCTTCAGGCCCATAGATGCGAATGGGTCCGGTATCGCAATTTGCGATTCGGTAATAGCATTTGCGATTTTTAAGAAATCACTATTACCGATTCACAAATGTGATACATGGCCCTTTGCGAGTCGGTAATAGCGATTTCTTAAAAATCGCTATTACCGAATCGCAATGGGCCGTGATGGTACATCTGGCCCCTAGTTTCCAAAAAAAATGTTTTTTGACTTGCCTGTGTCTTTGGCACCGTTTGACGAATGTTCACGAAAATTCCCCCAAAAAAGTGCGCCTAAAGATCTTGTTGTGCTTGGAAAGTTTCGGGATGATGCGTCAAGCGGGGTTTGAGAAAAAGCGGGGGTACAAAAAAAGTGTATTTCCCAAGTTAATTCTAATAGCCTTTTTAGACGCGTCTGCAACCTGAACTGCTGGACACAATTACACTATATTTAATAAAAAGGTAGCGTTTGGTTTGCAGATCACCCTTTTTTAATTTGGTGTAAATGCATTCAGTAGTTTTTGAGATATTTTGAGATATTAAAGGGAGCAAGATACTATACCAATATTAGAGGGAGTTCCTATGGACCCCTGGGCTCTGGGGACTGCAACCTCCATGGGTCCAACTGTTCATAGTATGCAGGGGTCCATGCACCCCCATGGACCCTGGGGAATTCCACCTCCCAAAGGATTAAATAGCGTTAAACGAGGGGGTCCGTTGTAGACCCCCGGCCTCAGAGACCACCATCTCCCCAGGACCAAATTGAAAAGATGGAGGGGGGCCATGTGGTCCCCCTCATGGAGCCATATAAGGCCCTGGGGCTACCACCCCCCCCCAGGGCCACTTCCTGCTACCTCCCAATGTGCCTACCCCCAGGACATAGCTGTTTGCTTTTGCTTGGCGGGAGCTGACAGCTCCCACCAAGCAAAAGCAAACACTTTGCTTTCAGCAAGCGGGAGCTTTAAAAATGCACCCACTTGCAGAAAGCAAAGTTTTCATCTTTTTCCCTGCCAGCTAACACTTGGGCAGGGAAAGAGATGAAAACATTGCTCCCACATGCAGAGAGCTGCTATTTGTAGCAGCTCCCTGCATGCAGGAGCAATGCTTGCTCCCGCAGGAGATGAGAAATGGTGGGCCTTGAGGCTCCCTCTGTGATCACCATAACTTTACACTGTGTGACTTGGGCACCCGGTAACATGTGGCTGGGCCCTGGGGTCCACGGGGCCAACACTGGCCTAGGGAGGGGGGCCACGTGGTCCCCTCTTCCTTTTATAAAGAAAAGTTTATGGGAGGTGGTGTTCCCCAGGGCCCGTGGGGTCCTCGTGGCCTCCCTTTTAATATTTTTAGAATAGCCCTGAGGAGGTGGTAGTTCCTGGGACCCGATGGGGGTCTGCGTGAAGCCCCAAAGATTTTTTATTATGTAGCCTCAGGGAGAAGGTGATCCCCAGGGGCATCTGCTCTCCCACCCCATTTTTTTGTTTTATTATGTAGGCCTGGCGTCCATGTGGTCCTCATATATTTTTTTGAGTTGTCCCAGGGAGGTGGAGGTCCCCGGGATCTGAGGGGAGATCTGTACAGCCCTTCCCTTAAGTTTTTTTTTTATTATGGCGCCCCAGGGGCCTAGGGAGGTCCATGCAGCCCCACCTTGTATTTAATTCATGTTGCCACAGGGTGGTGGTGGTCCCTGCGGCCCGAGGGAGGCTTGCATGAATATATGCATTTAATGTTGCCCCCTTTGAGCGCCAAACCCTTCTGCCGTGTGTGGCATGTGGTTTGGAGCTTAAATGGGGTTTATTTCAGGGCCTAGCCACAGGCCAGGCACTGCGGCCAACCCCCACCACATACGGGCAAAGGTGATGCATGGTGTGGGGTTTTTATGGTTATGCAAGGCCGTGCATGGCACATGGTTGAGTGCTTATAGAAGGGTTGGCCAAAGGGCCTAGCAGGAGGCCAGGCCCTGTGGCCCACCCCCACCTGTGTGTAGCAAGGGGTTGGGTGGTTATAGGGGGGCAGGCAGCAGGGCCTGGACAAAGCAGTGGTTGGATTAACATATAGTAATTGAAATTAGTTTATGTTTAAAAAATAACATTCACTGAAGAAACAAAGGTTACGGGGACTATATAGTTAGGAAATTTAATTTTAACAAACACAGAAATTCACATACAAAAACAAAGGTCACAGTGATGTTATAGGTAGGGCCACATTTTAAACATACAAAACCATAGAAATTCACCTGTTACAGTTAGAATTATTTCGAGTAGCTATAACACGTGCCATCGCGATGCACTGCTAATTACCCAAGATATTACAGCTCTCATGGTATCTTTTATAACATCATTGATAATATCACAATAACATTTGTTTTTAAATTATTTATGAAAAAATTGTGCATGGGCGGGATGCGAGTTATTGTTACCCTAGGGCACGAGTTATAGTTACATAGCAATAGTGGATCTTCACAAAGTTGGAGCAGAACAGGAGGTCAAGCTTCCTGCTGAGCAAGAACCTCTTTTTTTAGAATTAACGGCTCACAGATCTTCAGCAAGAAAAATGAAGGGTATTACACTAACATCTTTTCCAAGCATCACTTCTGATGATGATGATAGGGACATGGAGTGGACCTGAGCAGAGTCCCAGAGATGGCAGTAGAGGCAGGGGAAAAGAAAAGTTGCAGAAAGCCTTAAAATTATGGAAGGGAATGATGGTGAGGAGGATGATGATGAAGAACCAGTCATTGTGGAAGCTGACACAGAAGAGTGGACATTACTATCCAACCTGCCCTGAGGGATGTGGCACAGGGATCACCACCTGCTCCCATATTTGTAAGGCCCCAGCAGAGACCTGCACCAACCCATGCACTGTAGAGAGGCAATCAACACATCCACCTACCTCCAATTGTTCTTCAGGCAGTGGCCCAGTAAGAAAGTACTTCTACCCAGTTTGGGACTTGTTTACAATTAGCAGACAGGAGGAGAACATTGCGATATGCTCCGTTTGCCACACAAGTGTTCATCGAGGTAAGCCTGGTTCACATTTTGGTACTGGAGGCCAGACGACCCATATGAAAAAAACATCACTCAATCCGGTGGGAGGAGCACTTTAAAAAAATTGTTGAACGTGGTTGCGGTGGTGAAGGTGAGGAGAGCCAGGAAACATCAGCTACAACTGGTCAAATCATGGTGGAAGGCGAGGAAGAAGAGGGTGACATCCTTACACAAAAAAGCCCTGTCCCCAGCAGTGTACCAGAATCACCCCACCTCAGTGACCTCACAATGGCACAGACGGAGACACCACAAGATATACTACCACCTACATCTCAAAAGTCACCTATGTCACAGAAAAGAAGACAATCTAGGGTATTATTATCGGCATGTTTAGACTGAAGGGGCTCTACGACCCCAACCACTCAAAGGCACGTTTCTACAATGGGGAGATGGCAAAAATGTTAGAGCTGCCCAAAATGGAACGTTCCAAATATGATCTATTTTGCTGTTCTAGTGCTGCATCACGATGTGCTGCAATTGGTTGAACAAGCTCTGCAGCAAAGTGTTGTCCACACTATCCACCTGACGACAGACATGTGGACCAATTGTCAGGCTTCTGATTACATGTGCACCACTGCACACTGGATCTCTTTTGCAAGGATAAAGCGAAAGTTTTCTACAGGTCTTGGCCCTGAAGAAATTATTAAGAGTGTTCAGTGGCATGAAACAGTAGCCATGTTCACCATGGAGACACCACATTCAGCAACATCTTAGATGAATTTAATAGCAAGGTGTCTGAGTGGTTGCAACCCAGAGGTCTCCGAATTGGATTGGTTGTCATTGACAATGTCAGTAACATAGTCAAGGCCATGGCATACAATGGCTATTTCAGGGCCCTGAGTTTGGTGCACTGCATCTACCTTGTTGTGCAAGACTTTCTTAAAAAAGAAGACCTAGTCAGCAACATGCTGATCACCTGCAGATGAATCTGCACTCATTTCAGCCATTCTTTTAAAGCTCAGAAGCAGTTGCAGATTATTCAGTGTGGTAACAGATTACCAGTTAAAAGCCTGATATAGGAGTTGCCAACATGTTGGAACTTAACCTATTATATGTTGCAACGTCTGTCTGAGCAGTACAGAGAGATCAATGACTATATCATTCAAAAAGGAGGGGGTGCAATTGAGAAAGCTATGACCATGGATGTGGACAAATGGGGCCTAGTCAAATGTCTGACATAGGCGCTGCTCCCTTTTGTGGTTTTCACATGGGAAGTTAGCAAGAAGGACAGTACAATGGGCCAAGCTATCCCACTGTTGCATCTGATACGAGAGCAGCTAAAGAAGGTGTCTGAAAGGTTCGCACTCGGAGGTGTGAATGAAATCTTAGACATGCATGCCTTGTTTGAGAGCCTAAGCTATCACTTGACTTGTAATGCAAGGTTGCAAAATTATATTTTCAAGTACAAAGAGTACATCTGTGCCACCCTAATTGATCCACGCTGCTAAAACATTCTTCTCACTTTCATTCCTTTTTCTGAAGAGAATGTTTCAAAATACAAGAGGTGGATTGTTGAGCAAGCCGGAGAACTGGAAGAAGAACGTCTGGAACTTAGAGCTCTTGGATGCCGCCTTCAACTTCCAGAGAGGGCATTCTTGTCTCACAGCAGCCAACACCAGCAACAAGATCACCTGCAACAATAGCATCAGAAGAATTGGACCCAACCTCTGCATTGGCTTGGTTTCAATTGGCAGGTCTTAAATCCAGTGCAGCGGCAAAGGCAAAAGAGGTTGAGCAAGTGGCAGCACCAGTGACACTTAGGAGGATGTTCCATGAGTATCTGGATGACCCAACAAGGTGTTTGTGGATCAAAACCCATTGGTGTATTGGTATGGTAAGATGCGCCAATGGCCAGAGCTCAGTAGGCTGGCAATAAAGTATCTGGCTTGTCCTGTAGTCAGCATCTCTGCTGAGAGTGTGTTCAATGCAGCTGGCACAGTTGCTACAGTGAGAAGGACCAGTCTCTCTCCTCACAAATTGTACAAATTAACCATGATAACAATGAACCAGCATTTTATACCACCTAATTGCACTGTGCCAAAAACAGCACAGTAGGAGGAAGCGGATGACTGGTCAGAATAAAGTATGTTTGCTGACCAACTTCTGGGTGGACAAACTCTACTTCCTGGGCTGAGTATGCCAGTGCCACCATAGAACGTTTTAATTATTTCTCATTGAACTTCTTTTTTCTTTATTTCTCTGCAAAAATAAAATAGCTAGTGGAACATTCTTTTGTTGGATTTATGCTGCCCCACCATTTAATTATAATCACATCTATGGTCGGATTGAATTTGGAACTGCATGCAGTGAAGAAGCCCTAACATTCACTTCAGGAGAAGTACTCTTTGCAATGCATTTAACTGAACTATGTCATGCTTATCCCTTAATCATTTCCTTCCACAACTGATTGATGATGGTGTGCTGCTCAGCGCCCAGATGAATATTGTTGTGGTTTCTTTTGTGTAAGGTTTGTCTTTCCCCAAATCCCCTTTCCCATCCATTCATCGAGTCCCTAACCCTCTTTTCCTGGGCTGTGTGATTTATTGAGGTGTGACTTAATTTTACACCATAATTGGATCGCATAATTACTGGGGCTGATGTGGTGAAAGCGAAGCAACTCACTGCATGACCTTCTATTACCTGAACAATATTCCACACCATCTCCATCAACATCATCATTAAGGCCTTGTGTTGTGTGTTGCATAAATGTTTAGCCTTGTCCTATTCCTCCTGACTTTGAGCCTACTTCTCCTGATTCAAGGATTTCATGACCTAAATCTATTTTTTTTTAAACAAGCTCCCTATTGCTCAGAAGATGTTGATATGCTAGTTTTTATTATCATATCAGGTCTTCTTTGTCATGTGTCAATTACTTTCATTGTGGTAGTCTAGTCTCTGTCTTCCTAAAGTTATGATGTAATATGTGACCCACTGTTTTCTTTGAATCTAGTTGGCAGTGATGGATACACCTTTGATTAATCCTGCAGTTGGAGTTTAGATAGGAGGAAGTTGCACCTTGTGTCTTACTTGTTAGCGTGCTACCCTGCTACTTCTACTACCTCCTTAAGTTAAAATAAGATGCCACTTTGGGAAAACCCTGCAGTAAGAAGAATGAGGTATTAGCCCTCACTTCATCTATTCAGGTAATATAAGAACTAACTATGGATTGAAGTCAACTTGTTCAGGTAGTAATTAACTTCTACTGAAGAAGATGTTATGTGTGTGTATCTAGGTTTTTGTAGGCAACATAGGCAGTGGCAATCATCCCCTAGTGGTCAATATAGTTACATAGGGCAGTAGAGCAAGGGTATAAGTAAATGACATGCACCACTTTTTAGCAGATTTAAAAAAAAAGGCTACACTAAAAGTGAGAAGTGATAACCAAATCACCAAAATAAAAATGTAAGGCATAAATGAAGTAAATAAATATTCCCTTTTATTTTTAACAAATAGAAACCCACCCTTTCCACCCACCACAGGCCTAGCCCTATCCCCAAATAGCCCTGTCCCCAAAAAGTCCAAAAGCCCAAAGTGAAAACTAGTCCCAACTCCCTCTCCACCCTCAGCAAGTCCCTCCCACCAAAACAAAAAAATAAAAAAGGGCTCAGAAGAGGGCATTGTCTAATTTGGTCTGGAGCTGGTCCAGATTCTGCTTGATCCTAGTGGGCCGGCTCCCCATACTGTCCATCTGCTGTAGGATTCAATTGAGTAATACCCTGTCAGAATGGGAGGGGCAGCAGCAGGTGCAGTCAGGGCCCCTGACAGCTGGCGGTGCTGCTGGCAACGTAATGGCTGAGAAGCTGGGGCTGGCGTGCTACTACACCGAGTCCTGGGTCAGAGGCAGCTGCTTCTGCCTCTTCATCCTACAGAACCATCAGCCACTGGTATTCGGCCTAAATAGTCTCCAGTCTCTGCCACCACAGATGGGCCACTATATCCTCTCTGGTGGGTGGTGCAGGTTGACCAGCAGGAGCAGCTATATCAAGAAAAACAAAAATAAAAAAGACAAATTGTAAACAATGCTCTGAGCAAACACTTCTTTCAAAGTAATTTGTGGGTGGCACAGCAGCAGTACATTGTTGGTCCCCTAGGGACATTGGAATATGATATGATTACTATCATGAGAGTCACAGGGCCAACATTATTTGTTTACCTGCACATGACTCACAAAAAAAAAACACTGACTGTCTGGTAGAAAATAATTAAGGCAGAATAACACCAGATTTAAAAAAAACTGTGATTTGATTTTTTTTTTTTAAAGGCTTTTCTAGTAACTAAACGAACACTTTTAGTGGAAAAATAAAAATAAATCACCTCTCATTTATGAGTAAGGCATTATGTACTATGGGGTAGGTTGTGGGAATGGAGGCATGCTAGCCAGCGCTCTGGGGACTTTGTTACTGTCTGCAGCTGTGGCAGTTGTAGTTAACAATTATCTATCTTTAATTCCACTTGCCCTGCTCTTCTTCAAATGCCTTTCACTTAGTTTCTACCCTGACTCCAAAGAGGCAGATGAATAATAAATAAGATACAACATCACACACGTCACGTATAAAATACAGATATATTATCCTGTCTGCCGAAAGTAGACAGTGAGGAAAATGATGCACTGGACTACAGGGAAAGGAACGGGCTATATTTATTTATTTGGCATGTCCGTCACAGAATATCCCCTACACTAAACTTGAAATCAAATCAGGTACTTACTTGTCTCACTTTACAAACTGGCCTCAACCACTACCACAAATTATTTCCAGCAAATTAATTCGCTGGGAGGTGAGGAAAGGAGCTTGACCTACTACAGGGTAAGGCAGAGGGATTAGGTGGGTAGCTAGCGCTTTTGCTATAGAATAGAGGGATATCACTATAATCGATTCATCATGTGCCTGAGCTTCGGCTTATTCAGGTACTGTACACATTAAAGTCTAAAGGGTAAAAATCTGAACAGGTCTGAAATAAATCTGTAATGGAAAACCATGAAATATATTTTGGAATCACTTTATATGGCCATAAAATTGTGGCACATGCCAAGAATGGGTTTCTCAGTTTGTTTGATAGGCTAAGATGAAAGATCTTAGGAAAGAATAAATGAGTGAAGTACTAAGAGGTGACTTTAGTGGGCGAAGGGAAACACACCTTGTGTGTTTAGTTTTGCAATGCATTGCACACTTTGTAAATGCTGCATTAACTGAAGCAGACACACATTACACAGCCAATACCATAGTCATGAATTGAGCCATACTGAACTTCTTCTGTCATGTGTGGCAAAATGCCATGGGCAGGGAGGGGATAAAAGAATGATGATGGGTGGGATACATATCTGCCTCGTTCAACAAATACAGTGAGTCAAGGTATTAGAACACAAATTAAAATGGCCCCCACTTTGAACCATAACTTTGATAACCATAAAACAAAGTAAGCGAAGTAGGTGAGCAGCATGCCCCTCGCCAGAAGGGCTCCCTTGTTCATCCAAGAAATTATTCATTCATACTTTTATTCTTCCTACTATATACACAGATAGCCACCGTGATGTAAGCTTTACTTTCTCTCATCCAGTCTTTTACCAAAAATCCATTATCCATCCATTCAGTATCCACCTTTTCTTTACATCATCCTTTCATTTCACTCATTTCACCTATCCTTTCTTTTAACCTTTCATTCTTTTCCGTTTCCATCAAGCCATAATTTTTAGTGAACACTATGTGAGCTTTTGCTTAGTTGCAGATAGAAAAGGCCATAACTCAACCACCTCTGTAGCTGGTAAAGCGGGGGGTTCACAATCACAATGATGCCCTTGTAGCTAGTAAGTATAACAGTAATTGTCAATAAGCAAGTAATGTAACTTACCATCACCCGTCCCTGCCGCCACCTCTCCCCCTCCAACTAACTCTCCTCCTCCAGTATCATTTGAGCCGGTACCACTGGTGGTTGGTGTGGCTAGAAAAAAAGATTATACATTTTTCAGATGCCAGATATGCCTCCCCTTCATTTTTTAAATTAAACAAATGCAACTGCAAAACATTGCTACAGTTCGGTACCACTGAAGCATCTTCTATAAAAAAAATCACTTTGGGCATTTTGTTGGTTCACAATGTTAGAAAAACCAGGTAGTCAAGTCAACCAAAAACTTTTCGTATTGGAAGGGCAGAGCTATAGCCTATCATGATGATGACTCGGAATCACTGAAGTGCAATGAAGGGGTAGAATAATAATGGTCAATGAAAGACAGGAAAAAAAAAGATAATGCAGGGAATGGATAACAGGTTTTAAACAAGAATTAAGCAGAAATTTGATAGGATAAGAAGAAGTAGACAGTACAAGAAAAATAAATAAGTCAAAATTAAAAGTAGTATAATAGGTGTCAGAGGTAAAGGTTAGGGAAATAATAATATATAAATAATAGGACTTAGTGGGATGCGCAGAGTCCTCAACAGTGGTGCTGCTGTTTGGTGCCTCCTCCCCACCAGTTCTTCCCGGACCCGCCTTGGCTCTACCTTTCTTCTTACCTTTGGGTGCAGATGTAAGAAATAAAGAAGCTAAAAAAATAGATTAGTGGTAGAGTTAATCTCCATGAAATTATCATAACAGGCAAACGCATTAACATTGTACTTATCTAAATCAGATCGCCTCTGGTACTATTATCAACTATCATTGAGTTGGCTATATCCTAAAATCCCTACACCAAATTTCCTTAACAAAAAGTATATTTGGAACTAATGCATTGCAATAAATGATCTTTGATTCTATTCTCATTTCTCAAACCAGTTTTTGCAAAGGAATGATGCATACTAGTAGTACTGCACATCGCTGTGAAATTGCTTGGGACTGTATGAGCTACATAGAGAAAAGTCACAGAGAACGCTTACACACTGATATCACTAATTTACTATGGTGACAGGAGGACAGAGGAGTCTGCATTGCAATGGCTTCTTAAGCAATCAGCCAAAGCAAGTGCCGATGAGTACGATTAGGTAGCACTGAGCACCTGCCTAGCTCAAACTAGATCACACATATTCTTAACATAAACTAAACATAACTTACCTCTGGGTGTTATCAGCATGCTATTTGGAAAAAAAGTTAGCACTGTGGAACACAAACACAACAAATAACATCATTAATACTCACCGAGCCCTGGAATCTTGACACTTAGCAGGTTGAGCAAATCCTGCTCCTAGTTGACGATATCCGCCTACCGGCGCGTCAGCTGCTAGGTGGTGCGCTGGACCTGGCTGGTGTGCCGCACACACCTGTGTACCTTTCCCCAATGCAGCTGATGCTCCCGCAGGGGGTACCTACTATCAGGCCTGCTGCGAGCATGGAGGGGAGGTGGTGCTTCACATAAAAAAACTGTGCTGCCACCTCCCCCTA
The DNA here is from genome assembly GCF_031143425.1 of Pleurodeles waltl. Lineage (NCBI taxonomy): Eukaryota > Metazoa > Chordata > Amphibia > Caudata > Salamandridae > Pleurodeles > Pleurodeles waltl. The sequence goes on along the minus strand of NC_090445.1, from coordinate 292,448,333 downwards.
AACAAAAATTGGCTGGGCCTGCACCCCTTGGAGACGCTGCTGCACACAAGGTAGACAGCTGATGCTGCTGGCTCTCTAGAGGGAGCCTGGCATCACCACTCCGCTGCTTGCCCCCCTACTCTGCACTAGTGCTGAGTGAGGTAAAGAAAGTGAAAAGAAACAGGAGAAGAAATGAGGGAAGAAATAAGGAAGTGAAGGGGAAAATAAACAATAAAAAGTAAAAAAAAAAGAAAGAAAACAAAATACACAGGCACAAAAACACACTAAAACAACAAATAAACATGAGGTATAGATTAATGAGTAGGGTGAAGGATTGAAGAGATATAGAAGGATTACAAAAAACAGACCCAGCACTGGGAACAGAGTGAGAAAAACAAGATGGCCATGCCCATGCGAACAGCGTGGTGCTGTTTGTGTGCAATTTCTAACACAAGAATGTACTTTGCAAAGCGTTTGATATAAAATGCAACATGAACAGGCATGACAGTAAAACTCAAACCACGTGTGGAACTTGGCACAGAGCGGTGGAGTTTTTAGACCACTCCGCAGAGCTCCACTTAGCACAACTCTGCGAACTCTGCCAAGGCCTAGTTCTTGACCGGCTTACTACCGGCTGTCATGACCTGTCCTTAAGCCCCCACATTGGAGTTCCGGAGTGTACACAGCAACCTTAAGATTTTTCTGTCCCAAGCCTACTCACAGATACTTCCTTCAACTGCGCCCCTGTTCTTGACAACTTTGCATTCGCTGTGACCTCCTGTATCCCGCAGTCATGCTGATCACCTACAACAACGAAACTATGGAATTCCACAATCCTGGTAAACTGGGGCTGGATCTGGATGTGGTCATGCCCTCTGAAATGGAATTGGCCTCTGCCATGGGTCACTAGACAATGGTCGGGTGGTTGCAAGCCTGGCCTTACCTACGAGGAGCTGCACTTGATGGGCAAGTCCAGTTCTCCCCTGAAGTCCTTTAACCCTGCAGAAGAGACATCTCGCTCCTGAGCGCCATCTGGAGTAGGTAAGTCTGTTGGGTATCGTACCACACCCTTCTTTACATTGCTTGCCTCCTACACATGTTCTTCCGTTAGCCCCTCTCTCTCACCATTGCTCCCATACTATATACTTAGATACTGCGACCACACCTCGTTCACACCACACCAAGGACATTTAGAGGATCCCAATTGCTGCATGGGTGAACTTTGACCTCCCCCTCTGGTCCGACTGCAATTAGTCTCCTTCCCTTGGCAGCAGGTCAGTTCCTCCTTACCTGTGGTTCCCTTTTCCTCTGCTTGCCTCCCTCCAATTCCCCCTTTTTTTTTAGAACCTAGGCCTCCTTCCCCTGGGTGTTTGTCTTCAAAAGAACCTGAGAGGGTCCATGGCCTTGCCCTATCCCCTGATGGTGATCTCATTGAACATGAATGGGCTCACCAACTACATGAAACATCAGAAGATCTTTAATTTTACATCCTCCCTGAGGCCCGACAGCCGTTCTGCAGAAGACCTATATCTTGGATGGGTAGAGTTAAAATTCCTCTGGGACTGGGTGGGGCAGGAATATCATGCATTCAAGGTTCAGCAGAGGGTGTGGTCTGATGTTACCAGCACAGCCACTTTATCTTCATTACGGTCTCCCTAAACAAACAGGTCATCCTTACCGGCTCCATCTATTCCCTGTCTCATTCTAAAAAGTCCACCTATGCTGCCCTGACCAGGGTTATCCAAAAGTACCCCAAAATTAAACTTCTCTTGGGGAGGCATTGCAACATGGTCCTGGACCTCTTTATGGATGAGTCTAATCAGCACTTGAACCACACCACCTCAGAAAAAGGCCCTTCTCAGAGATCTAGTTTCAGACTTCTCCCTGATGGACCCCTGGAGGCTGCTCAACCCCACCTTGAGGGACTACACCTATACCTCCAGAGTGCATGGCACCAGATCTAGAATTGGTTTCTTCCTCCTTAACGCAGCCTTTGTCGGCCACTTGGTGGACACTGCCTTAGTTCCCTGTGGTGTTTTGGAACATGATGTGATTCAACTATATGGACACCCTCCTCCCATCCCCACCCACCTGGCACCTCAATATGTCATATTACAAGGCCCCTGCAAACAAGGAGCAGTTACATCTTACCTCCGCACCTTACTCAACCTCAATGAAAGGTCGATAGACTCACCAAGTACTTTTCTGGGCGGCCAAAAAGGCCATGGTCCAGGCGGATTTAATGTATGACACAGCTTGGTTGAAACACGAGGCATTGCACATAAGACCTCCAACTTGAGACTGCCTTTGCTTCTCTCACTGCCCAATATTTTCGGTCCCAACCACAGGCTACACTGTGGTCCTTACGGCAGGCCGACACTGTATAGCTTTAATGCAGAAAACATTCTGTTCCAACTCCAGCAGCACCATTAAGAACATTGGAAGACAACAACTGTATTTTGGCACTGCAGCTGTGGCTGCAGGACTCCTCCCATGTCATACCAGCCTGCTGCCGGGATGATTGCTGGCTTCTCACCCACCCCCTGGACATCTTGGAGTCCTTCAGGACTTACTATAAGTAATACTGACAACACTGCAGATTTTCTGGCTCGCAATATGCCCGCATGCCTCTCAGGTGACCAAAGACTGGCCTTAGAGGCCAACATCACCATGGAGGAAATCTTTTAGGCGATTTATGGCTTGCCTTATATGATAGGGCCCCGGGGTTGGGTGAATACCCACCTGAATACTATTAGATTCACAAGGACATGCTAGCTCCCCTGCTTTGCAAGGTATACTCTTAAGCTGAATCGCCAGCTAGCCCTCTTGGTGAGGCTAACAGGGCCTCCATTACTCTTCTTCCTAAACCTGCTAAAGACCCATTGAATTGTTCCAGCTATTGCCCAGTCTCCTTCTTAAACTTTGACATGAAGGTCATATCTAAAGTGTTGGCCAACAGGCTCCATACGGTTGCCCCCTTCTTACTGTACATGGACCAGGTGGGGTTTGTCCCCCATAGAATGTCAGTGTCCCACTTTTGTCTTCTATTGTACATTTTATGGAGGGTTCAGCATCATGATGATAAAAATCTTTCTGCCTCTCTGAATGCTGAGAAAGCTTTTGGCTGGGTTGACTGGGCCTACCTTTTCCCCATACTACACAGCTGTGGGAGGGGCTAGGGGTTTTTGAGTTGAATCCAGAGACTATATTATTATAGTTACCTGCAATGGCCATGTTTCTGACCCCCCTGCCAGTCCGTCGGGATACCCGTCAAGGTTGCCCCCGTCCCCCTACTTTTTATTAAGGCACTGGAACTTCTGGTGAATGCCATACACCCTTTCCCTGAGATTCACAACATTCCCCTCCCTAGTGTGGAACACAAATCCTGAATCTATATTCAGATGACATTTTAGTCACCCTCACCCACCCCACTACCTCACTGCAGGACCTCATGACTCTGACTACACATTTCTCTTCCCTTTCTGGGTATAAGATAAATTGGGGTAAAAGCAAGGCCCTCCCCATCATGACCCATACACCCAACACTGTTGTTGCAAGCCTGCATTTTAAAATAGTTCTCCTCCTCCGTGAGGTACCTCAGAATTCAAGTCACCCAGGACCTCCATGACATGGTGGAATGCAACCTGGACCCCCTTTATGTTCCCATAAAGGTCAATATGGCTTGCTGGTATCAGCGTAACCTCTTCCTTAGGGGCAATGCGTAGATAGTCAAGATGAATGTCATTACCCCATTGAACTATGTGTTTACAATGCTCCCACTCTGTATCCTGGCCAGAATGCTATGGAGAAAGCCCAGAAAACATATATTTAGCGTGGCTGGAAGCCACAACTGAAACTGGAGAAGCTCTATGCTGCCACTGAGGAGGGCAGTATGCAGCTACCAAGCATGCATTGCTATTGGTTGGCGCCCCAGTTGGCACCCCTTAAATACATTATCCACACCACTCTAGGCACTCCCAGTTCAGTTTGAAGTCATGCCTGGTTGGTTAGCTGCCCACCCTATTCTGGCCCGAAGATTCTGACATGGTGGAAGGCACACTAGTTGATGAAAATCAGCCCCACAGTTTATGCCCAGGCCCCTTTGTGGTGGCTCTCTGTTGATAGGGGGATGTACCCCAACTGGACAAAGTTCGACTTCAACGGTCCCTGCCACCTCTCTGATCTGGTCTAGGGCGGTGGACTACAAATCCTTAGGGGAAGCTCAGGAACAGTACGTCCTCCTTGCGAGCCACTTTTGGGACTACCAATGCTTACAGTGCTGCCTATGTCACACCTTGGGCTCTTCCCAGCTGGATCTCCCTTCTATGCCACTAATGGACTATCTGCAGAAGTGGGGCACCTATAAAAGGACGTTGTACAGGTTGTACCGGATCTTGGTGGACCGTCTGTACTCTATCTGGCTGGCCTGCTTTCTGTGGATATGCTGGACCAATAGGTGGCAGGTTACGTACTCAGAGGCGAATTGGGGTGATTTGCTCACGGATTATTACAGGTACCTCATAGAGGTCTATCTCAGATTCAGCTATTTCAGGGTTCTACACCACTGGCATTGGTACACCTCTGGCATTGGTTACCTCATCGGCTCTGTAGGTCCTTCCTTCACCCATCTGCAACCTGTTGGAGGTGTGACTCGTCAGAGGGGGACAAAATTCACTTCCTCTGGGACTGCCCCACTCTTAAGGCCTATTAGTCTTCTGTCGCCACGACGACTGGACATACAGTGCTCTTCACTGGGGCGTTTAAATTACAGACTGCTCTCCTCCATGACTTAGCCCAATGTTCAGCTATCATGAACCAGCAGTCCAGGTGGCTAGCCACGGCCTTGGCCACCACCAAGATCTGCACCTTCATACACTGGACCTCACCCACCTACCTGATGCAGGTGGACTGGATGAAAGAATTGTTTAAAGTGACTGCTGTTGAGTGGATCATTGCGTGACTGACTGACTGTCTGCCTGAATTACGGGTAGTGGCATGCACGACGGGTGCTGCTGTACCCGATGAACCACCAGATTGCAACCGGCTCGATTTGGAGCTAGGTGCAATTTTAAGGCCCTGTTCCCCGCTGGGCCGGCAAGCGGAAACAGTTTCCGCCGGCTGGCCCTGCAAGGAAGTCAAAATAGGGCCATCGGGGTTCACGCCGCCCGTGTGGCCTGATGGCGGTTTGACATTGGCAGGCGGTCATAATGAGGCCCTATATTTTTGCTGGCTATAGAGTTCTGTGCTCTTTACCTCTACTAACTAATGATAAAGTGCCTGTGATCCCCCTTTAATACACAACTGACATACCTCCTAACTGGCATATTTAACTTTTAAATACGTCTCGAGTCTGTGGCACAAAGTGTAACCAGGGCCTGGAAATTAAATATCACTAGTGGATGCAGCACCCATTCGCCACTACAGTGACAGTGCAAACATGACTGCAGGCCTACCATTTATTCCCTTGCTATTGCAGTTTTAAAGAGCAAATTCAACTGGTCAAAATAATGTCTTTTCACAGGTCAAAAGCCTCCTATCTAGTCCTCATTGCCTTAAAAGTAGGGTACAGGGTATTTAAAAGTAGGACATGTAGGAATTTAGGGCTTGATTTTGATCATGGCGGAGGGGGAATACTCTGTCACAAACGTGATGGATATCCCAACCGCAGTATTACGATCCCATGATATCCTATGGAGATTGTAGTAAAATGGACGTGCTATCCATCACATTTGTGACAGAGTATTCCATCCGCTGAGAGCTAAATCAGACCCTTAGTGTTAAACATGTCCTTACTTTGAAAATCCCTGTAAAGCTATTTTCATTGTTAACACAGCTGACTGTGACAATACTGGGTTACATTATTACATTTCAGTTTGGAAACAGATAGAAAAATAACTAAACAACTATTTTCATAGTTTTGAAACTCCAGTTCAATTGTAAATTGAATATTTTAAAATATTAAGGAAAAAGTATTTTTAGAAAGTTACCTTTTTCCTGCCCAAAACCATTTAGTGGCAGTTTCATTTGCATTTTCTATTTGCAGTAGACTTGCCTGAATATGCAGGGTGGGACCTTGAGCACCCCTTTTGACATTACAGTACAAACTCCTGCTTGAATGTCAAATCCTGCTTGACAGGTCTGCTGGGGGTTTCCATATAACACCTAAGGCAGATGTTACAGAGGCCTCCTCTGTCACAGGCAAATTTGATTGACACCTGGGCAGGGGCCTTCCTTTATTCCCACAGTCAGGAAGGCTTTAATCAAAGTGGGTCTCTTTTTGACATTAAAGTGCCAAATTGTGTTGAGTTTCAAATCCTTTTTGAGAGGTTTCGTGTGGTTTTACTTTTAGCACTTGGTGCACACTCCAAAGGATGAGAACAGGATGCTTAAACCAGTTTTATATATCTACTGTCTGGTTTCTAGAAAACCTATATTTGTACTGCCAGACTTTAGTCCCTGAGTTTAGTGGGGGTACAGGGACTGCCTCAAACAGGACACAAGATTTACCCATTCTACAGTTCCAACATAACGCCAGCCCTCAACAGTTTTGTGTGGCCAAAGACTTACACCATCTTGTAAATGTCCAAAGTGGAAGGGTAGGTTGGCCTTGCGAACCTTTACCCCATTATTTATAGTGTACACAGAAGTCAATCCAATCCATTAGGTCATGACAGGCATAAATGTGGCTTCTTCAGGCACCCAATTCAGAATACCGCTGCATCTGTCCTCTTTGATTTGTAAACAGTGCAGAGTTGAAGATCAGTTAATAATTGTGAACAGTACATGTTGTATGTTAATTGGGTGCCCAGCCATGCAAATATGTGTTATTGGTTTTTGTTTTTGTACTTTGCATCTTTGCATTGCTTCAACACAATTGTTACTGAACGACCACCTCTGGTAGTTTTAGATAGGATGTTTTTTTTACCATAGTTGGAGCATTTTTTGTTTTGCCAAAAGGTATACTGTGGTCAGTTAAGCTGCTTTCTAGCAACTTTTGGGGTGGTCTGTCAAGCAGGGGCCGAGAAAAAGGGAGGGTTCCAAAACAATGAATCCCCATACTGTCAATGGGATTTTTCAAAATTATGAACATGGCTACAGCCCAAACCACTGTAAGAAATTACACCAAATTTGGCAGAAAGCTAGATCTCTGTCCCTAAACATGTTTTTTGGTGAGTTGGTGTAAATCTGTTCAGTAGTTTTGGAGAAATTAGATTTAACAAAAATATAGATATACAGGGATGCAGATCCTCAACCAATTCTGACTGTCCCCATGCAGATATCTGATTGGCTGCCAACACTTGAAGCAGGAAGTATTGGCAGCCATCTTTGGTCTCAGCTTCAGCCGAGTCCCAGAAAAAAAGTTTAAAAAAAAGAAAATAGGACACAGTGGGGACATCCTGTCCCCTTATTTCTGGTGGTGAGATGCCAGAGGGAACCTGCCAGGGCTTAAAAGCATTTTTTTGAAACATTGGAAAAATCTGCAGATCCACCATTTAAAAAAACAAAACAGGAGATTTTCTGCCCTTTTCATGAAGCCCCCGAGTGGGCCATGCCCAAGGGGCATGGGAGAAATTAGGAGGAGGTACACAGGGACGCCCTCCTGGGTTTACCAAAGCCCAGGGCACCGTCACCTTCCTGGGGCTAAAATCTCATTAAACGTGTGGGGGTGCCCGGCCCTCCTGCAGGCCTGGAGACTCCCACCTCCCCATGGCTTCTATCTAATGTAACATGGGGGCCTTTAAGGTAATGTAACATGGGGGTTGCCCAACCCCCTCGCGGTCCCAGGGACTGCCACCTCCCCGGGTTTTCAAATAAATTAAACTCAGGGGGCTACTAGGCCCCCCGCAGCCCTGAGGACCACCACCTCCCCAGGGCTTAAACAAATCTATTGCAGGGGAACTGTCCAGCCTCCCCCATAGCTCCAGGGAATGCCACCCCTGTGGCTATAATAAAACAATGAAGGGAGTCCATAGCAGACCCCAGATGATCAACTCCCCTGGGCTATTTTAGTTGGAGGGGAGTCGCATGGCCCCCCTCGAGAAGTCGCTGATGGCCCTGGGGACCGCCACCCTCCAGGGCTGGCTCTTGTTATGTCCCGGTGTGCCACCTACGGCATGTAACTGTTTTCTCTCACTTGGAGGGAGCTTTGACAGCTCCAACCAAGTCAGAGCAAACACTCTGCTTACATTGAGGCCCTGGGGAGGTGGCCCACGCTGCCCCCTCCCAAAAAATAAAGTTAAAAGTTAGGCCAGGTCCCTGGGATGGGGTCCCTAGGGCTGAGATGTCGAATGGTTGTAGGGTTAGCTGAAGGCTCTGTGGTCAACCCGCACTGCATATGGCCGAAGGCTGCCTGCAGCATGGGGGTGGGTGGTTATAGGGGTTGGCTGATTACAGGAGTTGGCGGTAGGGCCTGGCCACAGGCCAGGCTCCGCCATGCGGGGTGGTGGCTGGATTAATGTATAGTAATGAAAATTACTTTACATTAGAAAAAACATAGCAGGTCACAGGGATGTTATAGTTAGGAAATAGAATTTTAAAAAACATAGAAATTCAATGTAAAAAACAAAGATCACAGGTACGTTATAATTAGGCTCACACTTCACAGTCCAAACCAGTAAAATTCTGCAGTTATATTTACCTCTGTTAACTGTAACATGCACCCCTGTAATGCACTGCTTATGACCTCACATATTACATCACTCGCGACATGATCATTGACATCACTTATGACATTACTGGTGACATCTCAAATGACTTTACTGATGACATCATCCATAAAAAAGCTCAAACATCTGCTCATACCCCCATACAAACAATTGTACACCCACACCCACAACTACTCACACACTCATTCATACACCCATAAGACTGTTGATAGACAGGCACTACCTCACACAGTCACCAACACAACTCACTCACCATACATTACTATAACTGCTGAATTTCACTGGTTTTGTACTTGTAAAGTGTGAACCTCACTATAATGTCTCTGTAACTTTAGTTTTTTTCAGTGACTATATATATACGTTATAGTTAGGAAATAGAATTTTGAAAAAACCCTAAACATTCACTTAAAACAATGGTTACAGGGATGTTACAATTAGGCTCACATGTACAAGTTATAGTTAGGTTCAAACGTACAAAACCATAGAAATTCACCTGTTATAGTTATAGTTATGTCAAGTTACTAAAACTTATGCCCTTAGGTAACTATAACTCACAGTTTTTTAGTCAGAACTTTTAATGCAAACATTACGTTGATATTATCAATGATGTTATCAACGATGTCATGGGTACTGTAATATGTGGGGTAATTAGCAATGTATGGCAAGGGTGCACCCATTTTCACACCCAGACAGACACTTTCACACCCAGATACACCCTGCCAAAGGCCGTGTGCAGTGTGAGGTTGGCTGCAGCATCTGGCACAGGCCAGGCCCTGCGACCAACCCCAATAACAACCCTGAGCATGGCCTTTTGCCGTGAGCAGCAGGGTTTGGCAGCATTTGGCCAGACGCTGCAGCCAACCCCCCTAACTACCCAACCTGACACTGCACAGAGCCTTTGGCCGTGCACAGCACGAGTTAGCCACGGCCTGTCTAGCTGGGTGTGAGAATATGGGTGACAGTGTGTATCTTTGTGTGACAATGTCTCTGAGAGTGTCTGTCTGAGGGTGAGAGTGGGTGCATCAGTGTCTTAGTGGGTTTGTGAGTGGGTGCATGAGGGTTTCAGTGGGACTGTGAGTGGGTGTGTAAGAGTCTGAGTAGGGGATGAGAGTGGGTGCATGAGTGTCTGAGTGCAGCTGTGTGTGAGTGCACAAGGGTCTGTGTGGGTCTGTAAGTGGGGGCATAAGGGTATGTGAGTGGGAGAAAGAGATTGAGAGAGAGAAAGAGGGGGGGAGATAGAGAGTTCTTTAGGCTTTGATGGATACTTGGAAGAATGAGATATTTCTGGGCAAATTGAAAAGAAAAATTTATTTGTCAATTAAAAAGATTGAGATAACTCTTCAGTATGAACCTTAAACTTTTGAAGTTAAAAAGACATTAAAGAAGGAAAACGACTATGGGCACACCTGGAGTAGAACCTTCAAATTTCGGTTCATGGGTCTGTGACCTTAGAGGGTCTGTGACCTTAACCTTCAGCCCACAGGTGGCTCCTTACTGTGATGCTTCCAGACATATCTATGACAGGCAACCCACATGTGTAGTTGGAAAGAAATGTGAATGTTCCATCATTAGGAAGGACTAACAGTCAAAGCACTAGTAAATAAACAAACACACTGCCAAGCGATACTAGGGTTTGAACCTGCAGCCTACTGAGTAACAGCACAAGACCTTGACCATTAGACCAGAAGTGACTATGTTCTGCTCTGCATCCAAACATAACAATAACATTTGTACCAAATATTTTGTTAATCTAACTCCATGAAGTCATTGCATGGAGAGACCATTGCAATGACAATCTCTCTCTCTCTCTGTCTTCCATCCCATTTTGGAACATAGCAGGAGCCGGTCCTGGGGGTGGCAGTCCCCAGGGCCATCAAAGGCTCCTTGAGGGGAGCCAGTCAGCCCCATCCAATGTAATCTAACCCCGGTGAGGTGGTGGTCCCCTTCAATACATTACATTAAGGCCCTAGGGAGGTGGTGATCTCCGGGGCTGCGGGGGGGGCATGCACCCCCCTGCATCACATTGCATTAAGGCGCCCTGTCACTGAATTACAATGAAGCCCCAGGGAGGTTGAGGTCCCCAGGGCTGCGGCGGGGCTGCATTGCCCCCCTGCATATACTCAAAAAAGGGGAGGTGGTATATATTAGATAAGACATTTTGCCAATGCAATATGAACGAAGCCTCTGGAGGTGGCAGTTACCAGGGCAGATTTGCAGTAAAAAAAAAAATTTTAAAGTGTTTTTGCTCTGGCAGGGTCAGGGTGTACCTACCCTGGCCCCTTATCCATTTTATTTTTGCATTTTATGTTGGGACTTGGCTGAAGCCGAGTGCCAAGATGGCTGCCAACACTTCCTGGTTGAATTGTTGGCAGCCAACAGGGCTGTGCATTTTCCTGCTCCACAAATTCATCACGGCCAGAGATATCCAATTTATTTTCCCTTAAATTTCTCGAAAACAACAGATTTATACCAAAGTGAAGTTTGTAGATGCATCAGTAAAGGCACTGGAAGGTTGGATAAAAGGGAACAGGGTGGACATTTATGGAGGGCTCTACAATTTGTTGGTTAAGGAGCACATTTTGTCTAATTGTCCATCAGAGAAGTGAACTCAAAGCTAACTAGCCCAAGAAAGCTGGGCAAGATAACAGATGAGTTAGTAAAAAAGTACCCAGGAAAACCCAGAGGTAAAGGAGGGGGATTCCAAAAAGGAGGGTTAGGCTGACATAGGGAAAAGAAGGAGGTAGTAATCTTACCAAAGAGGTTACCTCAGAACTCCAATACCTTAGGAAGGGAGTGAAGACCCAGCCCACCTATAGTAAGCAGAGTAGTGGTGACCCAGGGTTGAAGAAACTTAGACAAGAGGTTGTGTTTTGACTGTCAGCCCCTTTGACTACTATAAAGTTACCGGTGACCTCTCAGCCCGGCTCACTTCAGAACGGAACTACTAAAATGGGTCATTCAAGATTTCAAATTAACTGTAGCATTAAGCACGACTTGATGCCCAATTTGAATTTAATATCACTTTTGGAGAACAGCAACTTTTAGAAAGTTGCTACTCTGTTGTCTAGTTTATCCGGTGGCCTTCACAGTTGCTGGCCAACAGACAGCCTTCTACCCTTCTGGGAAGTCCTGAGAATGACTTCCAGGCTCAGGGACAATAGAGGTCTGCTACAGAGGGAGGTGTTTTCTCCCCCTCTCAGGAAGCCAAGGGAGTTGGCCCAAAAGGCAAGCTTCAAATGGGAAGCTGCCTTTGATGGGAAAATGGCACTCACAATCATGGAGGGCTGCCCTTTTGTTCTGGTAGACAGGCTAGCAGTGGGAATAGAAAGGGGAAACCAATGGCCAAACCAGTTTTCTTTGGGCGTGTAGGGTACAGACATCTTGAGAGTGAGCAGAATAGTGCACTCTGGGATTGCTACATGCCTCATATAGCTGGAAGTAATCACACAGCTGGTAGCCCATTAACTGTGACCGTATCATCCCCTCAGGGCACTTTCTGTGCAATAATATGGTACCCTTGTCACCCTGACTCTCAGATCACATCTGGACTCAAGAAAGGGCTAAAGAAGGACTGCCATGCTGATACCTGGCCCTTGCAAGAGAAGCTGCATCAACCTCTAGACTGCACCTGCTGTTCCTTGGTCTAGCAAAGAGAGGACTGTGCTTGTGCTTCTTGGCTCTAGGAAAAGTTGCCTCTGAGTCCCAGACCAAAGTTGTTACTCCACGGGCAGTCTGCCGACCTCTTGCCCCAGAACCAGGACCATAAAAGCTGAAGTAGCCCATTCTGGCTAGTTAGTAGCCATTCACAAGGAATCGTACCTGACCACCAACGTGTAGGCAAGAGAACCTAAACCCTAGACTCAAAAGTTGCACCTATGTCTACCAGACTCCGGAGAGTCGTCAGAGTGTTTATTGGTTAACAAAGATGGCCACTAGCCCTCATCAAAAGATACCGCTAGATTCACTGTATTCGGAGATTAGTAGCCCATCCGTAGCTGGACTTTCACTGGCTAAAAAGGGACTTTCAGAGATTCTGACACCTGGGACTAAAGTCACACATCTTACCTGTGCATCCTCAGCATCCTGCATCCTCATCATCAGGACCTCTCTACTGAAGTCCCGGTTGGCCTTGATGTAAAGTGTTGGACTGGACTTAAACATGTTTTGTGACAAGGTAATTGTCCAAATACTCTGCATTGGCCCCCATAACCTTCTGCTGGTCGGAACTAGTCGCCCAACTTGGGCCAGAGTAGCCGAACACAACTCTTTCAAACTTTCCAAAAGATTGTACACTTTACCATTACCAATGTTGATTAAAAAGCTGAGATTTATATTTCACTTAAAAATCTATATCTCTGTAAACCTTTAGTGGATTTTGCTCATCTTGGTGCCTAAAAATTCATTAAAATATCATCTATGTTTATAAATTGGGGATGAATTTCCTTCATGTTGTGTGACTTTCTTGTTACATTGTTTGGTGCTTCTAAATGCTTTATGCTAGTTCCTTTGTTTAAGCCCAGCTCCTCAGAGCCACAGCTACCCAGGGATGAACTAGATGTTTTTCAAATGAGCCTGACTGGACCCAAGATGGTTGTGTACGTGTACTACATGGTAAGGTCGCACAATCATACCATATAATAAACCACAATACTCAAATCAGTGAACACTTAAACTGTACTGTACAATTGAGGGCGCTAATTTTGACTATGTGTTGGGTGCAAAAGTTATACTAAGAGAAAGAAAGATAACTTACTCAGAACATTAATGTTCTATTCATTAACAGACAGTGAAAAAATACTAAGCAACATAAAAACAAGAGAGAGTTATTTAGAAAACAACAGTTCACACGAATGTGCAGTTAATGTGAAGGTCATTACAATTGTAAAGTGCAAAAGCACTGCATGAAAGACTCAATGGATTATGAAGGTATTGCAGTCTTCCACTGAATTCAGTCCTGTTTCACTAGAATCACAAGACACAATCCATCTCATCTGCCTCTTGTTGAAGATGCATACTTTCCCACCCATGTGTCAATCAGTATTTGTATGGTGCAGCATTGTCACCACTGAGGGTATCTGGGCGCTGAGGTTGCCATGTCTCCATCGAAAAGCCAGGTCCTAAGTTTCTTTCTGAAGTCCTTCAGGGAGGGTGCTATTCGGAGGTGGAGGGGTAAGACGTTCCAGGTCTTGGCTGCAATGTATGAAAAGGAGCAGCCCCTGCTGCAGCTGTGACCAATGCGGGGTAAGTACGTGAGGGTACGTGAGGTGGTGCGAAGGTGTCTTGCGGGCAGATGGAATTTCAGTCGATGTTTGATGTAGGACTGTCCTTGATCATGTAGGGAATTGTAGGCGTGCATGGAGATGTTGAACTGGCATCTCTTCTGGATGGGGAGCCAGTTGAGGCTTCTGAGGTGGCGGTGATGTGGGTCCATTTGGGGAGGTCCATGATGAGTCTGGCTTCAGTGTTCTGTATGGTCTGGAGTCTTCTGAGGGGCTGGGTGGATACAGGCATAGACAGCATTGCCGTATTCAAGGCAGCTGGTGATAAGGGCCTGCATAATGGTCTTTCTGGTGTTGATTGGGATCCATCTCTAGATTCCGCGGAGCACGCGAAGGGTGTGGAAGCAGGAGGAGGCGATTGCTGGACTTGTTGTTTCATGGTCAGTTAGCTGTCGATGATGATGCCAAGGTTGCGTGCCTGGTCTGTCGGTGTGGGTATTGGTCCAAGTTTTGCTGGCTACCAGCTGTGGTCCCATGCAGAGGTGTTCTTCCCGAAGATCAGTATTTCTATTTTGTCAGAGTTGAGTTTGAGGCAGTTATCTCTCCTCTATTTGGCTTCATTGGTCATGGCTTTGCAGAAGTTGGTTTTGGCGTTGGAGGGGTCCTCGGAGAGAGAGAGGATTAGTTGAGGGTCGTCTGCACAGAAGATTATGTTGAGTTCATGGGATCCCAAAAAGAGCCGATTTATAGGCTTCATAAAGAGAAAACCACACACTCTACATAGTGAGATCCGACTTAACAGGGCTGTGTTATCTGTGTAGATAGTAACACTCAATTTGCAACATGTTATTGCAATTGCTTTCAATTTTGCTACTTGTGCTGAAGTTACATTACACAAGTACGATGTCTCCACAATGTGTGTCAATGTGCAAAGTGCATATGCTGCTCGAAAAGTGCCATGATGGTCTCTCAGAGAAGATCCATCCACAAATAAAATCAAACGTGCCTACTTAGGTGGTACTACTTGAGTGTCTGCTCTTGGTTTGGTGCCCATCTCTGTCACATCAATACAATCATGTTCACCATCATCTACTTCATCGCCCCGCCCCTTTGGCAAAGGCAAGAGTATGGGAGGAGTCTGAGTATTGCAACATCTGATTGAAATATTAATTGCTGCCAAGATTATTTGCTCATACATGATCAAGCGACTACTTATGAGATGATGAGTCTGGGGCTCAAATTAGCAATGGCTCTACTGAATATTAAACAAGCACAATGAGTTTGTACCCCATCATAATTGATTGACTCACTCTGTGCAATTGCCAAATATGTCGCTGAGATATTTTTCATGCAACCAGGTGGAGTAGGGCTACTGGATCTATTTTCGCAGAAAAATATGCAGTGAACCGTTGTGTCGCTGTATGCTGTTGGCTCAAAACAGAAAGTGAATACCTGTCTGTTTCATGGAAGAATAAATATAAATCTTTATCTTAATTTGGTATTCCTTGAGCATGCACACTACACAAACTACGTCTGAGCTTTAAAAAAGATTGCATGCATTCATCGCCCCAGAGTACCAGGACCCTCAACATCAGGGGGAATCAACCTCTGTAGTGGGTGAACAATGACAGCAAAGTTCAGACTCCACTGAAGACAGTAGCCAACTATACCCATAAACACTCACACTTCTCTCTATGTGTAACTGTGGGCTAATTCTCAAAAAATATAAAAATGTGTACTTTGGATACCCTTCTCACTCTCTTTTCAATTTGTTGGTCCAAATAAATTATTTCTTTTTTACAGAATTGCAACTTTGCAAGGGTTACTTTATGCCCATTTTCAGCCAAACAATTTTAATGAGCATATATATATATTTATATTTGTCCAGTAGAAGGCGTTCTGCCGAAACGCGTTGACATTTCATTGCAGGACTCTGTGTAACCATTACAAGAAATAAATTAGATGCAATTGAATTCGGCATTGTTGAATACAACTTTGTTCAAATGGTCGGGAGTTAACTAATGTGATTGGTGCAGCCGTCAGATGGTTGTCGTTCCATCTGTTGAAGATCATATATATATATATATATATATATACACACACACACACATGATATGTGAATACTTTTAATGAGCATATATATATATGCTCATTAAAATCATTTGGATGAAAAGGCATAAAGAACAATAAAATCTGATGATAACACTTTGCATTCACCTTTTTGAATCACAGTGCATTACATATAATGATCCTCAAATACATAGCAAATTACAAACAAGGCGTCTCTATTTGCCTAGTTGTGCAGTAAAAGAACACAAGGTACACTTACTAGATAAAAACCTAGGGTAGTCTGCTATGCCTGGTGATGTAAACTGTGCCTGTTCTTGACTCAGCCTGATTAAAAATATGCATAGAATACATGTCAACTCATCTGCCATTATTTCATGTCATATGTACAATATTTTACATTAAAATATATATTTCTACAATAATTGTAAAACAGTAGAAATCCTAAAAGTACAAATAAAGTTAATCTGTGATATTTTAGCAAATTTGAATTCAGAAGGAACATAGTTAATACAAACTATAGAACACTGAACTGTTACTGGGTGGGACTGTCAAAGTTTTGTCAAGTTTGATTGATCTTATTTTCCAGACACACAAAAGGTATCTAGATGTAGCAAAAAACAATTGCTCAGAGGTACCAGACCTCATGAGCCTAGCAGCCTCACAGTAATGGGTTATACCTAGAAGCCTACAGTCAGGACTATCCATCTCTTTCTTGGGGTCACATATTCGGGACTGAAAAAGACCAAAGTCAGTGGGCAGAAAGAATAATCAGCAATCATATTCAGAGACCTCTCCTATTTTTCTGTGAAGGATTGTAGCACATGATTACCAGATCTAAACCTGATATAGCGTAACTGGGGACTAATCCTATTTAAATAGGGCTCAAAGCTGGCTATGAACTTGTGCTGGAGAAATTGTGCCGCCAAACCCGATTCTCTTTGATCTTTCCAGAGCTTAATAAGTGTACACTCCCATAAGCTCCTTTTCACTCTAACCACTGTGTCTTTGCGCAATACCATTGGAGAGTGCCAGACATCTTCCATTTTGATGACGGTGCAGAGAGTCTTGATCTTGTGGAGCCTTGGGGTGCAAGCCCTTCTATCTAGCTCAATGAGCTCAACCAACTCAGGTACTGACCAGACCCTGTTCCGGCATGGCATAGACAATGCGTTGTCTCTTCCCCCAAGGTGATGCGTCGCTTTCCAGGAGCGCAGCCTTGGTTCCTCATTGCAATGCAGGGATATTTTAATGCTAAGGGATGATGCTTTGAAAATCTTTGATGCGCTGGTAGAAGGAGCAGGCGCTGAATCGATCGGGTAGGCGATGCAGCAATTTTCCCACCACGAGGCAGGCGCAGAATTGATTTCTTCAGGTGTTGCATTGGTTTTCCGACGCCCTGGAATCTTCCTCTCTGGGGTGAAGTCTTTGTGGCACTGAGCCTTCAGAACAGGAGGCAAGCTCAATCCAGGCCCTTAAAGATAACTTGTGGGGAAGGCAGAGCCCTTCCAGCAGAGTCCAGAGTCCAGCAGACAGCAGGGGCAACATGGCAGCAGTCCTTCTCAGCAAAGCAGTCCCTCTGACAGAGTCCAGGTATAGATCCAGAAGTGTCTGATTTGGTGGGGCCAGAGACCCAGTATATATACCTCAAAGTGCCTTTGAAATGGGGGAAGCTTCAAAGAGTGGTTTTGAAGTGCACAAGTTCCCCTTTCAGCCCAGTCCTGTCTGCCAGGATCCCTATAAAGGGTTATCAGTCCTTTGTGTGAGGGTAGGTCCCTGGTCTTTGAAGTGTAAGAGAGAGCCCCTCCACCCTTGCTGCCCAGGGAGACCCATTCAGTATGCAAATGAATGCAGATGTGACTGATTGTCCTGTGTTTATCACTGTCTGGGTGGAAAGCACAAGGCGAGCTGTCAACCAGCACAGAGTAGACTTGAATTCGAGTCAGGCTGTAAGTGCAGAGAAATACCCACTTTCTAAAAGTGGTATTTCTAAAATAGTAATATTACATCCAACTTCACCAGCAAGCAGGATTTTCTATTACCATTCTGGCAATACCAAACAAGACATGGCTACTCCTTTCAGATCAGAATATACCACTTAAAAGTATATGAGGGCAGTTATAATGCTAGTCTATGAGGGAAGCAGGCCTCACAATACTGGAAAACGAATTTGTGTGTTTTGCACTACCAGGACATGTGAAACAAATGCCTACCTTAGGGGTGAAATGTATGTAGAAAAAGGGGACTTTAAGGTTTAGCATGTAGTTTTGAATGCAAAGTCAAAGTGGAAGTGAAACAGCACACACAGGCCTTGCAATGGCAGGGTTAAGGAGCTACTTATATGGGTGGCACAATCAGTGTTACAGGCCAACTAATAGCATTTAATTTACAGGTCCTAGGCACATGTAGTGCACCTTACTAGGGACGTATAGGTAAATTAAATATGCAAATTGGGAGGAACCAATGTTACCCTGTTTAGGGGAAAGGGCACATGCACTTTGACACTGGTCAGCAGTGGTAGAGTCCTAAAACCAGCAAAAACAGTCTCAGAGAAATGGAGGGAGGCAGGCAAAAAGTTAGGGGATGACCACTCTAAGGCTGTCAGGTTTCACATGCCCCCCCCCAGCTGCAAGTGGGGAGAGCTACCCAATCCCTTGGCAGCTCTCATCACTAAGGGAGAAGAATCTGTAGAGACCATCAGCATTGGCGCGGTCAGTCCCCGGGCGATACTCCACCGTAAAGTCCATACCCTGTAGAGAGATGGACTACCTCAAGAGTTTAGGATTTTCACCCTTCATCTGCATGAGCCATCTGAGGGGCCTGTGGTCTGTCTGAACTTCATCAGTGCCAAGACCACAGCAAATGTTTCTCTTTCAATTGCACTCCACTTCTGACCTCCTGCTAATGAAGGCTACTAGTTGTTCTAGGCCCTCCTCGTTCAGTTATGCTAAGACTGGCCCTATGCAATGCTCTGAAGTGTCTGTATGAATTCCTTGGAGTAATCAGGGGCCCTAAGCACAGGTGCTGTGCACATGGTTTCCTTGAGGGAATAAAAGGCTTTCTGACAAGCCTCTGTCCAGATCACCAACCTGCTGCTTCTAGAAGGCAGCTCAGTTAAGGGGGCAACAATGGTGCCATATCCCTTAAAGAATCTTCTGTAGTAGCCAGTTAGACCTAGGAAGGTTCTCACTTCAGTTTGGGATTTAGGTGATTGCCAAGCTATGATTGTTTCAATCTTGACCTGGAGGGGCTGCACCTTGCCACCACCTACCAGGTGTCCCAAATACACCACGGAACCCTGTCCAATCTGGCACTTATTGGCCTTGATTGTCAGTCCTGCTTGTTGCAGGGCCTGAATCACCTCTTGGTGATGAAGCAGGTGTTCCTCCCAGCTGGCACGGTACACTGCAATGTTGTCAAAGTAGGCTCTTTACCAGCCAGGACCCTGTTAACCAACCATTAGAATGTATCACGGGTATTCTTCAAGCCAAAGGGCATCACATGGAGTTGGTAATGTCCCTCAAGGGTTGAGAATGCTGACCTCTCTTTTGCCCCCTTAGTCAAGGCAATCTGCCAGTACCCTGATGTCAAATCAAAGGTACTGAGGAATTGTGGCATGCCTAGTCTGTCAATGAGCTCTTCAGCTCTGGGGATGGGTTGACAGAATAGAGGCCTAGGTAGTCCACACAGAACTAAAGTTCTAGTTTGGCGCCCAGTGGGGCAGCCTTTGATACCAATACCACTGGGCTGGACCAGGTACTGTTAGAGGCTTCAATCAACCCGAAAGCTAGCATCTTGGCCACTCCCTCCTTGATACTGGCTTTCACCCTATCTGACAACCTGTACATTTTGTTCTTTACAGGGGGACTGTCTCCCATGATAGTCATGGACACACAGGTGTGTGAGTCCAGGGGTGAGGGAGAACAGTGAAGCAACTGGTAGCAGTCACTCCTCTGCTCTAGAGTCAGGGATTCAGAGAGGTTGACACCCTCCACTGACCCATCCCTTTCCTGTGCAGAAAGGAGATCAGGGAGAGGTTTACTCTCCTCCTCCACGCTCTCATCAGTCACAAGGAGCATGCTGACTTTAGACCTCTCAAAATGAGGCTGGAGTCTATTGCCATGGAGCACCCCTAGGAGGTTTCTAGGGGCCTGAAGGTCCACTAAGTAAGTTGCCCCCCCCACACTCCTTTATTTTGCATGGGTCGGTCTAGCGATCCTGGAGACCTCTGGGCTCTACTGGCTCCATAACCCACTGGGCTCTACTGGCTCCATAACCCATCCTTTGTCGCCAGGTTGAAACTCCACCGGAGTGGCCTTCTGGTCACACCCGCATTTCATCACCTCTTGACTGGCCTAGAGGTTGCTTTTGGGCTTTTTCCAGAAGTAACGCATCTAGTTGCGCTGGGCCAACATGTAGCTGACCACATCCTGGGGGGTATCCTTAGAGCTTTCTGCCACCCCTCCCTGACAATGTTCTGGGGTAGCCATAGAGGAGTTCAACGGAACTGAACCCTACCCTTTTTCTGTGGCACCTCTATGTAAGCAAAGAGAAGGCATGGCAACAGGACATTCCACTTACACCTCTTGGCCTCAGGTAGGCCTTCAATCATGTCCTTGTTGAATCTCTCTAGTAGACTACTAGATTAAGGGTGATAGGGTGTGGTGAACTTGTAAGTTACACCACACGCATCCCACATGGACTTCATGTATCCAGACATGAAGCTAGTGCCTCTGTCAGGCACTATCTCTTTGGGTAAAGATCCCTATCAAAGTTCTGGTCACCCCAGGTGCAGTCACCATCCTCAGAGGAATTGCCTGTGGGTAGCATGTGGCATGGTTCACTAAGACCAGGATGAACCTGTTGCCTAGGGCAGTCTAGGGGGACAATTGACCAATGACGTTGATGCCCATTATTAGAAATGGGGTCTTTGGTTGGCAGTCAGGTTACCCCCCTGTCCAAGCAAGGACCCTCATTCTAGTCAGGGTAAAGGAGAATCACCGTCAGTTAACCCCCGCTCTCCCCCTTGGTAGCTTGGCATTGGCAGGCAGGCCTAACTTTAGAAGCAATGTGTAAAGTATTTGTACCAACACACACAATAACCCAATGAATCATTTACAAAATGACACACTACAGGTTTGGAAAAATAGGTAATATTTATCTAAACAAAACAAGACCAAAATGATAAAAATCCGACATACAAAAGTCAATCCATTAGAAAACAGTAAGAATGCTGTTATTGCACAAAAGTACCTGGCTAGCGTCAAAATGAAGCCGCACGGGTGAATGTGCGGCAAAAAAGGCCAGCGATGCATCGATTTATCACTCGCAAGCAAGACCGTGTGTTGTTCCTCCTCCGGTCAGGTCGGCGTGCATTGTTTCTTCTCTCTTGCAAGAGAGCGATGCATCAATCCCGGATGGGCACCTCGGGTCCGGACAGGCTTTGTGTTGATTTTCTGTACCTGCAATGTTGCGTTGAAATCCGGTCGCACGGTGTCAAGAAACCGCACTGCCTGGGGGCTTGCGTCGTTAACAGCAGCTGCTGCGGGTTTTGTGCGGCGATCTCCCAGTCACAATGCAGGCGGAGCCTTGATTTTAGCCTTGAGGCCTGGGGCGCGTCGTTTATCACACGTGAGTCAGTGGCGTGTCGAAAGTTTCCCTGCACGCCGGTCTTTACATGGATTTCTGTCTTTTTCTATCCTCAACTTATCTAACTGCAACTGGTGAGCCTCTCCTCTTGTCTGTCCTGCAACTCTTCAAGAGTCAGACCTCTTGATGACACACTGCTACCTATCCTGGAGACCCTCCCCCCAGGCATAACAGGTACATCCACTACACTATTATGAACTCTCTGCACCTCCTCCCCCTCATCCTCCTGACCTGTGTGCCCCCCAGCCTCCCTGGCTGCCAACCAGGCCCTCAATGCCTTTTGCAGTTCCTCCTTCCTGGTGGAGCTCCTGATGGGCAGGCAAGATCCTTAGAAAACCGTTTCAGTTGAGCAACTGTGTAACTCTCTAGCTTCTCCAACTCAAAAACAGACTCTGTAGACACAGCTGGTGCATCCCCAGATTGAGGCATGTTGGTAAGTGTTGGACTTTTTCTTATGCAGGGTCATCCCCAATCTTTTTGCCTCCTGCCTCCTATTTTTTTCTGACCTGTTGCTGTTGGCTTTTCAACTCTGAGCACTTTACCACTGCTAACCAGTGCTAAAGTGCATATGCTCTCCGTGTAAATTGTATGTAATTGGTTTATCCATGATTGGCATATTTGATTTACTAGTAAGTCCCTAGTAAGGTGCACTAGAGGTGCCAGGGCCTGTAAATCAAATGCTACTAGTGGGCCTGCAGCACTGGTTGTGCCACCCACATACGTAGCTCTGTAATCATGTCCCAGACCTGCCACTGCAGTGTCTGTGTGTGTATTTTTACACTGTAAATTCGACTTGGCAAGTGTACCCACTTGCCAGGCCTAAACCCTCCCTTTTCTTACATGTAAGGCACCCCTAAGGTAGGCCCTAGGTAGCCCCAAGGGCAGGGTGCAGTGGATGGATAAGGTAGGACATATAGTAATGTGGTTTATATGTCCTGACAGTGAAATACTGCCAATTTCGTTTTTCACTGTTGCAAGGCCTGTCTCTCTCATTGGATAATATGGGGGCTACCTTTAAATATGATTAAAGTGTAGATTCCCCTAGAAAGTAGATGGACATGTGGAGTTTGGGGTCCCTGAACTCACAATTAAAAAATACATCTTTTAGTAAAGTTGATTTTAAGATTGTGCGTTTGAAAATGCCACTTTTAGAAAGTGAGCATTTTCTTGCTTAAACCATTCTGTGACTCTGCCTTGTTTGTGGATTCCCTGTCTGGGTGACTTTGACAGTTGGGTTGTATTTCACCTCGCACTAGACAGTGACACAAATGGGGCTGGGGTGTAACCTGCATTTCCTGATTAGCCATCTCTGCTAGGAGGGAGGGGTGGAGTGGTCACTCTCATCTGAAAGGAATGTGCCTGCCTCTGACAATGCCGGCTCCAACCCCCTGCTGTGTGTCTGATGCCTTGCCTGGGCAAGGCAGGATTTCACAAGTAGGTGTGAGTCCCCTTTGAAGAAAGGTGACTTCAAAGACTAAAATGGGTATAAGAAGGGCACCCAAATCTACAGACTTTAGAAACACTTCTGGAACCAAGAGGAACCTCTGCCTGGAGAAGAGCTGATAGCTGAGGAAGAAGTGCTGCCCTGCCTGTGACTGTGCTTTGTGGAGCTTTCCTGCAGTGCTGCTTCTGCCAGAGTAAGAGGGCAAAGACTGGACTTTGTGTGCCTTCCATCTTGTGAAGAAATCTCCAAGGGCTTGAGTTAGAGCTTGCCTCCTGTTGTTTGAAGTCTCAGGGACAGCAAAGACTTCTCTCTGCCAGCACCTGGGGTCTCTGGAGAGACTCCTGCTCTGACAAGTGGTGCCCTATCCAGTCCCTGGGCCCTTGAAAGGAAAGCTGGTGGAAATCCAAAGAAATCGACTTCGGACGACTCCGGACCGATGCTGCTGCTGAATCCAGTAACGCTGCCTGCACCTGACGCCGTGACCTTTGTTGGAACGCGACGCTCTTCGCAGGCCCGACGGCGCAGCCCCGCTGAAGTCCGTGACTCCGTGGAAGTTGCCGCACCACGTCGTGACCAACGCCGCTCGAAGTACACAGATTCAACGTTTCGCACAGACGCCGCGATCCCAGACTTCGTGCATCGGCTTGTTTTCACTCTTCACCAAAGGTACTGTACTTGGGGGTCTACACGACTCCGTGTCCGGCGCCGCTGGTGTCGGCTTGTTGGGAACGACTCCGTCACGACGCCGTGTTAACATCTCATCGAAGCATTTTTGTTTCTAAGCGCTATTTTTGAGTTTAATCTTTAAAAATTCATAACTTGACTTGTGTTTGTCGGATTGTTGTCGTTTTGGTCTTGTTTTGTTTAGATAAATATGTCCTATTTTGCTAAACCAGTGTTGTGTCATTTTGTAGTGTTTCCATTAAGTTACTGTGTGTGTTGGTACAAATACTTTACACCTAGCGCTCTGAAGTTAAGCCTACTGCTCTGCCAAGGTACCAAGGGGGTAAGCAGGGGTTAGCTGAGGGTGATTCTCTTTTACCCTGACTAGAGTGAGGGTCCTGGCTTGAACAGGGGGTAACCTGGCTGTCAACCAAAGACCCCATTTCTAACAGTAAGGTTCACTCACAGATGCAAAGTTCCAAAAAGAACAGAGAGTTCCCAATGAGAAATTAAAAAATCAACAAAAAGATCACCAAAAATATTGAAGCAGGAAAAAGTCCAAGTTGAAAATAAGCAAAAACAAGTAGTATGTGGTCACGTAATGGTCTACACTGAAAACAGTAGTGTACACTTAATCACTGTATGTCAAGTACAAATACAAGTCCAATCCCAACCGCTGATGACCAATGTTAGAAATGGGATCTTTGGTGGGCAGTCACGTTACCCATGTCCAAGCAAGGACCCTCATTCTAGTCAGGGTAAAGGAGAATCACCCTCAGTTAAACCCCTGCTCACCTCCTTGGTAGCTTCCCACAACCAGGTAGACTTGACTTCAGAAGCAATGAGTAAAGTATTTTTTACCAACACACACAGTAACCCAGTGAATCCTTTAGAAAACAGTGAGGACTCTGTTATTGCACAAACGTACCTGGGTAGTGTCAAAGTACAGCCACACAGGCATGTGTGCGCTGAAAAAGGCCAGTGATGCATCGATTTCTCACTCGCAAGCGAGACCGTGCATCATCCCTGCTCCGGTCGGGCCGTCATGAGTAGTTTCTTCTCTCCCACAAGAGAGCGATGCTGCGATCCCGGATGGGCACCTTGGGTCCAGACAGGCTTTGCGCTGATTTTCCGCGCTCAGCGCTGTTGCGTTGAAATCCAGTCGCACGTGTCAAGAAACTGCGCTGCGTGGGGGCATGCGTCATTAACAGCAGCCAGTGCAGGTGTTGCACTTCATTTCTCCAGCTGCGTTGCATCGATCTCCTAGCCGTTATGCAGGTGGAGCATCAATTTTAGCCGTGAGCAAACGTTCTAAAGGTGGCATTTTCAAACACACAATCTAAAAACCAATCCTAAACTCCACATTTCTTTCTGCTCCCAAAGGGAATCTTCACTTTAATAATATTTAAATGCAGCCCCCATGTTAAACTATGAGAGAGATAGGCCTTGCACAGTGAAAAACGAATTTGGCAGTATTTCACTGTTCGGACATATAAGACACATTAGTATATGTCTTACCTTAAACATACACTGAACCCTGCCCATTGGGCTACCTAGGGCCTCCCTTAGGGGTATCTTACATATATAAAAGTGGAAGGTTTAGGCCTGGCAAGTGGGTACACTTGCCAAGTTGAATTGGCAGTTTAAAACTGCACACACAGACACTGCAGTGGCAGGTCTGAGACATGTTTACAGGGCTACTAATGTGGGTGGCACAACCAATGCTGCAGGCCCACTAGTAGCATTTGATTTACAGGCCCTAGGCACCTCTAGTGCCCTTTACTAGGGACTTACTAGTAAATCAAATACGCCAATCAGGAATTAACCAATCAACAATACAATTTACACAGACAGCATATGCACTTTAGCACTGTTTAACAGCGGTAAAGTGCCCAGAGTCCTAAAGCCAACAAAAACTGGTCAGAAAAAATAGGAGGCAAAAATATTGAGGATGTCCCTGCAAAAATGGCCAAGTCTACCACCCACCATTTAAAAGGGGTGTCAACAATGGAAAGTGGGATCAGGGGAGCATTCAGCTTTTTTCCCTGACTTTTCTGGCAAGTGGGACAGGACCTGCAGACTGTATCTGAGGCTGTCTTCATTTGGGGCCAATAGAAGTGGGTGACAGGCCTGAAAAAGGTTTTGTCTTGCCTGAAATATCCTGCCAGGGGTATGTCATGAACCAAACTGAGTAGGAAGGCCCGTTAACACTGGAGGACCACCAGCACATGGCCTAGGGGGAGCACAAACCATATACTAAGAAAGTGGAATCCGAACGTCCGTCTCCCACCTAGGCAAGTATAGTGTGTAGAGGGGATCTGGGAGTACTTAGAAAGCCCAAAGGTAAGTATCAGAACCCATCCCAGTGACCAGGAAAGCAGGAGTAAATCACTGTGAGTTTCCTAGAACACACACAAAAACGAGAAGAAGAATTATGCAAAACTGAGAAGAAGGAAACAAATCAAAATGACCTTTAACTGGTACATGTAGCTATGTACTAGGTAGTGTACATGTAGCTATTGGATGGTACTGCACAAACACAAGTCCTATCGCACCACTGTCACCAATATTAGAAAATGGGTTTCTAGTTGGCAGAGGTATGCACTCTGTCCAAGTAAGGACCATAATCCTAGTCAGGGTAAGTCACAACACAATCCAAATTATCCTGTGCTCACCCTCTAGTATCTGTCAAGTCTAACAAGCAGTGTTTATCCCAAGCCCTCTGGCCACACAGAAAGTGGCAAATTTATTCAAAAGTGCCTGCAGTCCCATGAGTGTTCTGGAAAGTAAGTGTGTGTTATCTGCAAACATGAGCACTGGGGTGCTGATGCCCACGGATTTCAGGACGTCATGGTTGCAGTTAGAAAGCCAGTCCACTGCACCATTGAAATACAAACTGAATAGTGTGGGGGCTAGGACACTGCCTTGCCTTACTCCATACTTGATTGGATTTCTAGGGGGTCAGGTCTTGGTCATTGTGAGAGCTCACCTGGGCATAGGTTTCAGAGAGAAGACCAATCGGGATTCTTACTAGGTCCACCAGGATGCCATAATCCTTTAGGACCTTCCATAAGCTTTCCCTAGGGACAAGCTTGAAAGCAGCTCTCAAATCCATAACGGCCACATATGGACGTTCCTGCCTCAGATTGATATATTTCCAATGTATTCTCTTGAAACAAACCCCTGGTCCAGGATGCTTACATTGCTCCTAAACCCTGGCTGATAGTCTTAAAGAAAATTATGTTCAGAAATGCATTCAAGAATCCTTGAAAGGCTCTGTCTACAGAAGACTTTTTGGATTACATAGTTTAAACTGATTGGTCTGTAGATTTTTTAAAGATTCTGGTGACCCTTTTTGAAGATAGGACCGATAATTGCTCCCTGCCATGTAGAGGGGATATCTTCACCTCTCAAAATAAAATTGCAAAGGATATGTATATATGGAGCCCAGACTGTTGATTCAGATAAATACAGGTCCCCAGGAAGGCCATCCAGGCCAGAAGCCTTTTCTCTTTTCATCTGAGGCAAGGCCTGCTCAGTTTCCCCCAGTCCAAACTCTAATAGGGTCTTTATGGTTCCCCCATTTGAGAGGGAACCATAAAATACATCTTATTCACCACAGCCCTTCTTACCAGATGTGACTTGAATACTGATACATCAAAAAATCATTCCTTCATGACATTTTTTACCCATCTTGACAATGTCGCTGTACTTACAGCTCCACAAGATTTTACATAAGAAATCAATAATTGACTCTCACCATGTTTTCTATTCCCTTAAACTCTGCTCTCATATTCAATCATGCATTCCACCACACACAATTTCTTCTCACTTTTTAAAATTGGATAGAACACTGACTCAGACATAGACTCTCATTACGAGTTTGGCAGTCATTTGGCAAGAGTGCCGCAGTGGCGGCTGCCAAAAGACCGCCAGTGTTGGCAGTATCCCGCCCGCCATATTAAGAGTCCACAATGAAGACCACCAAAAAACAGTCACAAATCCGACACCGCCAGGAAACTGGCAGGAGGGAAAGATGCAGTTCCACCACCAGTACTGCCACGCGACAACTTTTCACCCACCATATAACGATCCACAAATCAGCCTCGGTCTTTCCATTGCGGAAAATGATTGGCGGTCCGAACCTCCGTGGACAGGACACAATCCTGTCAGAACACGACACCATATTGGACAGTTTGAAGACCCCACACCTGACAAACATACACACACCAGGGACACCCACTCACAGCATCATATAACACACCCTCACACAACCCACAAGTCTTTGTGACTAAAACCACAGATTGAGAGATGAGAGCAGCCACAATCACAAATTTATCACCTACACAATAGAGGCACATATACACTTCACACTCACCACACACCACACAACTGCACCACCAACACTATACACACATCACAACTACACACAAACACCACAACATACCAGCACTCACAACCAAACACCTCTACCTCACCAAGCACCCTACACTGTACCCTACACACACAACACCCAGCCCCACCTCCACCCACAACACAACCACCATGTCACGTCAAAAGCACCCACGCTTCAGTGATGATGAATTGAGGGTCATGGCATAGGGATTACGTGTGGCAGGCAATAGATCTGGCTCCAAATGGGTACATAGATCCATGATGGTCTGACGATTCAGACAATAGGTCTGAATTATATGCCTCTCCTCCAGGGTTGCAAGGTCCACTAGCAGACAGTACACTGGTGCATGTCTCAATCTTCTCATGACAGGGTATCTAGGATGCATAGGAGAGATTGTACAGTGTGATATGCACACCATAGGTTAGCAGAACATATCAATATAGCACACACCTAACACTGTAGACATGCCAAACATTGATGACACATACTCTATTGGGCATGCTAAAGCAGCATGGACTCCACCCTTGATGCACATTGCTGCCCCCGATCTATAGTGTCTTACATACATCACATGTGTCATGTTCTATATGTGGTACACTGACCTGTCCTGCACTGAGCGTGTATGTAGTCATGCCATATAACTATGCAGTGACAGCGCCAATCAGC
Organism: Pleurodeles waltl; assembly: GCF_031143425.1. Taxonomy (NCBI): domain Eukaryota; kingdom Metazoa; phylum Chordata; class Amphibia; order Caudata; family Salamandridae; genus Pleurodeles; species Pleurodeles waltl. The sequence goes on along the minus strand of NC_090445.1, from coordinate 292,419,584 downwards.
CGACGAATATCTGGGCATGCTGGTCATTAGACAACCAGCTACATAAGGTCACTGTGTCATGCATGTCACATGTATGTGCCAAACCATGAGGCATACTCCACATACTGCCGAAAAAGGTGTATGGCACACTTATTTTGCTGCATCAAGGCATGATGTGTGAGTAAAATGGTTGCCATCATGCCACCTCCTGCAGGTGATAGGGCCCCTGCCTTCACCCAAGAAGAGCTGGAGAAGCTGGTAGAAGGGGTCCTACCCCTGTATAGACAGCTGGTTGGGGCACCAGAGGAGCAGGTGAGCCCAATGCCATAATAATGTGTGATAGGGGTATGTGTGATGGTGAATGGCATACGTGTACCGTTCAGGGAGTACATGCATGCAGGGGACATGGAGTTTAGTTGTGTGAACTGTAAGGTGGGCATGTGTGGGCATTTGATGGGTATGCTTTTAATAGTGCACTGCTGGTGGTATGGTGCCAGTGTACATGACTTTCTCCTTGTGTCTATGTCACCCATGCAGGTCAACGCCCATCAGAAGTAGTGGATCTGGCGTGCCATCGCCAAGCAAGTACAGGTTCTGGGGGCCCATAGCCGGCGGAGCACCCATTGTCACAAGCGGTGGGAGGACCTGAGGCGCTGGGCCAAACACCGCGGAGCCCAGCTGGGGATGTCCTCCCAACGAGGGAGGGGTACGCATCGGACCCTGACTCCCTTAATGGCCCGCATTTTGGCGGTGGCCTATCCTAAGGTGGATGGGCGCTTGAGAACAGCATAGCAGCCACAAGGGTGTTAGTACTGACTGTATCCTGGGACTTGGCTGGCCTTAATTGGGATTGGGTGCCTCAATGTTGGCAAAGTGCTATTGTAGTTAATGCAACTTGGGCATCAACATTTGGAAACTGGCAATAGACAACCTGGCAGAGTATATTTTGTAGATGTGTCCCCATGCTTTACGGTCAGTGGATTTACATCCCCCTGTTTCATACCTCTCCAAATCTGTAATGTGGAGATGCACTAATGACATGGGGATGTGTGACTCCATCCTGGCCATACAATGGATGTGTGTGTCATTAGCACCCCAAGCCTTCTGTATGATCAACTCCATCCATCTGTATTAGTGGCTCTGAGGCATCAGTCCACTGCCATCTGTGTAGGCTACCTGTATATATGACCGTGTGATTCTCCTTTCATCACTGGGTCTATGTAAATCATGTTCTGTGTCTGGTATGTACAGATTGTGAGGCTGACATTACATTTCTACCACAGAACTGCCCTTCATGGGACAGGAGTACTGGCCTGACAACTGACTAAACATATATAGGTGATCTGCTGACTGTAGGGTTTGTATGGGTAGGCAACCTGGAATACTGATACATGTAGATTTGATGAGGTTTAATTGCACAGATGCTGCTTTCCTAGGAGCAATACGTGTGGGGATGTGGCCTTCCAAACTATGGGTTGGTACTGGTGGTGGTAAGTGCCCTGGGAGATCCCTGATGTGGCACCATGGTGTGTATATGGCATGTATTACAAAGCCCTAACTTGTCTTCTGCTGCATTGCTGACTAACTGCCTACATCATGTGTGGTTGCATTGGAAGTGGTCCATGATGCGGTATGTGTGTCCAGAGGCACATCTGTTGTGACACTTCACTCAGTGAATGTGTGAGTATGTTTAACATGTAGTACATGGCCCAATGCAGATGCACTTAGCAGTATGCTGAGTAGTGATTTATGTGTTTTGTGTCAGCAGCTCTGGCTCTGCGATGGAGTCTGACTACTCACATGGCTAAACCACACATTCACATAGTACACATCTGATATGAAGTGTTTGGGTGTTCTACTGGTATTGGCTAAATCTGAGTTGTCTTCCATAATATCATCACTATACTGAGTGGCCAGCCATGTGTAAGGAAAGGTGGGTGGTGTGTGCGCAGTCAGTGGAGTTGCCTTCACTGTAATGGACATTTTACAGTGAACATGAACTAATCAGGTGTTGTCACTGTAGAGGCCTGCAGTGTTTTGTTGTGTCAGCTGCACATCCAATGGGTGATAGGGGAATGGAGAGGTAAGATATGTATTCAGGCTTAGTATTGATAGTGCATCCAGGATATGTAGTGCAAGCTTAAGAGGGCATTGGTTGGTATCATGGTGTTGAGTCTAGTAGCGCAGTCCTGCATAGGTATTGCTGTAGGTGTGAGGAATGACAGGCATTTGTGGGTAGTAGTGACACGTCATGACATGATGTAGGTAATGTGTCTGCAAATGAGATTGCCTAGCCATGATATGTATTGTGACAGATGTACATGTTTAGCTGTATTAATAGAAGGTGTCTGTTAACCATTTTGCCCCCTATCTCTCTCTCTCCCTCCCTCTTTCTCTCTCATTTTGTGCATCAGCATCGTCTGGCAAAGGAGCAGGGGCACAAGCGAGTGGGGAAGCAGCAGCCCATGGGACCCAGGAAGGCGGGGCACCACCGACACCGAGGGACCCAGTGGGATGGAGGGTGAGGGGAATGCCACTGGGGGAAATCCTTCTCCAGTGGACACTTCCTGGCGGTGTCGGACCAATCTGGGACCACCCCAGCACCATCTATGTCTGCCACCCCCCTTAATATCACCACCCTCCGTGTAGCTCCTCACCCAGTTGCCTGTGCCCACTCACCCATGAGGGTGGGCATCTCCTTCACCACAGACACCTCTGCCCCTGCCCCAGTCAGCCTTGCTGCCCTCAGTGAGGAGGCTATTGACCTACTGAGGTCCATCTCTATGGGTCAGTCAACCATTGTGAATGCCATCCAGGCACTGGCAGCTCAAGTCCAACAGAACAATGCATTCCTGGAGGGCATTCACAGGGCCATAGCTGGCCTCCAGAGATCCTTTCAGGCTCTGGCCTCCTCTCTGATGGCAGCCAGTGTCCCTTTGGCTACCATCCCCCCTCCAACTACCTCTTCCCAAACCCAACACCTTCCTCCCCATCGCCATCCAAAGCACATGTACACACAAGCATGCATCCACCTCAACAGACAAGAGTTCCACAGAGAAACATAAGCACCACAAGACCCACCACCGGCATGCAACCAAGCAACACACCTTCAGACACACCAACATCCACTCTATGCACTGACTCCCCCGCCATCCCCTCTCTCACAGACACTACACCAGACACACCTGCAGCCATCAAACCATCATTGATGGATCCAGACACCAGTCCCATCTTACCCAGTCAGCACAATATCAGACCCGCAGACATCTACCCCAGTGACCACATCCGCACCCACCACAACCATGAACACCCCCACAAGCAGCACATGTACCATACCTGCAGACACCACCCAACAGACAGTCACCCATCCACCATGGCTTTTCCCAGCACCTCCTCCCTCTTCCTCCCAAGACACCTTTGTTGGGTAGCCATTTTAGTTATAGCTCCATACACGTTAGTTTAATACACTAGGCCACTGTGCACTTTGACCTAGATATATTTTATTCGGCTTCGCATTGTTATTTTTACAATAACCAGTTTTACGGTCTTGTTTTATTTTCATCTATCTAACTGTTTTGCTTAGCCCAGCACTGTGTTCTCAAACAAGACATTCTTGATCACTTTGTGCTTCAGTCAAGGCTACAGTTTGGTGCATTGCCGGTGAACGTGGTAGAAGTTTAGTCTCCAACATTCGTAGAAAATACACATCCTTACGTAGGGTCATTGATCAGAACATCAGCTGTGTTATTATAAAAACACTTCATAGTCCCATTACACGGAGGGAGATTCCAACTAGAGAACCATGACTGTATGCTGATTGCTGAGCGCTTCGCTGCAGATGCTAACGCAGACTACAGGCCTTTGCTCAGGTATGAGGGTTGATGTCCTCCCGGGGCAAACCTGAAAGGCAGAATTAGAGCTTAACATGCTGTGCTCAGATTATGATTTAGATAGGAAATAGTCCATAACTCCTAGTGACAATATGATAGCGTTATTCTTATGCTTCACTCTCCTAGTCACCATTTTAATATTGTCACGTTGTGTTGTCCTGGTTATTGCAGCTCATGCTTTGCTATCTAAAATGCAGTTGTTTTATTAAACCAGTTATTAAAACTCATACTGCTTCTTATTGTCAATTATACATGAGACCGAATTGTGAATGAGAGAACTGGATGCGACCTGAGTGGCCACGACTTCCCTGAGAAGTATAATACGTCATGCGCTCGGCTGCCCAATCATTTCTATCTCTTGGTGGAGAAGAGGCACTGCTAGTTAGCTGGAGCAAAACTCCGATTTAGAGCGACAAGTGTCGCCCACAGTGGGCCGGACTCAGTTTCCCACACCGTAGACGATCTTGCTGCTCAAAATCCAGTAGTCTCATTAGAATAATGAAAGCCTACACAACACCTTAACCCTGGCACTCACCCACCCAACATACACCCAGCACCCACACGCATTCCACACATGCACTTGCACCCATAACACCCAGACAACACATCTGACAACCACTCCCTCCACTCCCAAATCCTTTTGCCATGACTGCCCGTGTGTATAAAAAGGAGTTCCTCTCAGAGTTTTTCCTGTTTCCTACCCCTCTCCCATCACGTGAGACCCCAAGTGCTATGTGCCCCTCCCTAAGTCTATCCCTTCCACCTCCAAGTCCTCCCTGTCCCCCTTGGAAGTACCCATGTCCCTCCCCCTACCAGGAATTCTACCCCTCCCAAGCCCAAGCCCCAGGTCCCCCCTCCCAAGCCTAAGCTCAAGGAACCCCCTCCCAAGGCCAACCCCCCTCCCATTAATCCATGAGGTACCTGCCCCCATGAAGGTCATTTTGCAGTCAGGAGACAAATAGGGGCACTGGAAAGTGCCATTTGTGCCTTGGGCACCTATGACTTTGGACTGGCCAAAGGCCCTATGCATATTTGTACATAGTTCCTAAATTATCTGATTGCATATTAATACATCTGGGCCAACCTGCTGTTGGCTTCGATGGTGACATACCTGTCCTGCCTATCTTTCTACATGGGTGTTTAGCATTTGTGGGCTTCGATTTGTGTGTGTGTTGGTTGCGCTAGCTGTTGTGCCTGGCTCGCATGTGTGTGTGTGTGTGTGTGGGCCTGCCATTGGTCCCGCTGTCATTGCTGTGTTGTGTGTGTTGGATGAGTTTGTGTTTGTTCCATGCAAGCGTGTAGCCAAATTGTGTATAGTTTGTGTTGGCAGGTGTAATGTTGGTGTTGTGTGCCCCTGTGTGGCTGTTGTGTGTGTGTGTGTGTGTGTGTGTGTGTTTGGTGTTGGCGATGTCCTATTCGTTGTGTGTGGTGTGGGTGTGGTGTGACAAATGGATCATTGTATAGCTATGTGATAGTGTTGATTGGTTGTGTGGTGTTGTTACGTGTTGTTGTATGTATGTGTTGTTATGTGGAGGTGTGCAGTGAGAGTGGTTGGCAAAAGATCATTGTATGGCTGCGTGATAGTGTTGATTTGTTGTATGGTGTTGTTACGTGTTGTATGTATGTGTTGTTATGTGGATTTGTGAAGTGAGAGTGGTTGGCAAAGCGTATGTGTAGTAGCGGTTGTGATGTTGTGTGAGTGGGTGGTGTTGTGTATGATTGTGTTAGACAGTGGCGGTGCTGTGTGTGCGGGTTGGTATGTGTATGGCAAGTGTGTGTTGGCCGTGGTGTGTATAGTTTGTGTGTGCGTGTGTGTATGTAGGTGTGTATGTGTGTGTTCATATGGGTGTGTGGTTACGTGTGTGTGTGTCCGTCGCAAGGCGTCCCGGCTGTGTGTGTTGTGCGTGGGTGTGTACTAATGCCTTTCCCTCCAGAATGTGCTAGGTTAGTGTACTTACGGTTGTTGTCTTCGTCACTGTCGCTGGTTCCGGAGTCGTTGTACGAGTAGGAGCAGTGGGAAGACTTTGAGTTCAGGTTCCATGGTGGCTACGGGCAGCTCTGTGTTCCAGAAGGTGGGTGTTTCCTTTTATAGAGTTGGTTTCTGCATGGGTTTTGGTGGCGGTGCGACCGCGGTGGAAACCTTGGTGGTGTGCAGCTGTGTAATATATGTCTGGCGGAAACAGGGTCACCGCCGATCTGAAGGTAGCTACTGCCGTCCGCGTCGGCCTGACCAAACTGGCGGTACTGGCGATGTATTGGCTGTAAACTCGCCATGGTCATAATTTGGCGTTCTTCACCGCTGGGCCGTCAGTTGTATGACTGCCACTGCCAGCATGGTGGTCCGGGTACACCCAAACTCGTAATGAGGGACATAGTCTTTGTTCTTTTCCAAATTTAAAAAAACACTCCATCTGGGCTGATAACCTTGTTACTTACCTCTTATGCTATAACATTTGAATCTCTTCTGCAAGATACTAGACATTTTAAAATAGTTAACTTCTCTGTAAGTCTTCCTAAGTCTGGATATGTATTTGAAGACCTGTTCAAAAATGAAGATAACACTGAATTTAATTGTCATACCACATTATACCAAGCTCTAGGAGGTATTTTCAATCTCATACTCTTTAAATATATGAAAACATTCCTACCTATTGGTTTATCATCCACCAGCACATGGATACCTGATCTATAACAGTTTATTATTCAATATCCTAAACCTTCTTCAAAGTTCTCAACCAAAAAATTCACTACTTCCACTAAATGAGTCTTTACTCGATCCAAGCTACTTTTCATGTACCAACAAACCAAAATTTCCCATATTCCTTTGTAATGTTTTCTAGTCCCTGGAGCCCAAGACTCCTCAAGCAGTTCTCTAGCTCTTTTCAAAAGCCCTCTGAAACAGCTAGTTCTCCTGATACCTTCTAAGCAAGAAGGTTCACCAAAGGTCCAAAGGAGGATCCTCTTCTTCTGCATTCTTTAACAAAGCTTTCCTTGCAGGTTTTTAAAAGGGTTCTGTGCAACCCAGTTCCATCATAGTCGGAAACCTAACCTGTGAAAACCAAAACAGAGTCATTTAAATTATCTGACAACTCTCCTGTCTCAATTTCAACAGTACTTTCTGTATCATAACAAAAGGAGGAAAAGCAGAAGCTTTTCTTCCCCTCCATGTTTGCTGGAAAGAATCTACTGCTGTTGATATAGGAGCTGGCATCCAATTGTAGTAATTTTCTATCTGATACTTCAATCGACTTGCAAATCGATCCACCTCTAATGGCCCCCAAACTCTGTCCATTTCACAAAAACAAGCTTGATCTAACTTCCAGTTGCTGAAATCCTTAGGTATCTTGAGTTTCAATCTGCTGTCAAATTGTTAACTTCTAGCAAATACTCTGCATTCACTGCTATTTTGTGGACCAGACAAAAACTCCACAGCTCCTTTGATAAATTGTCGATCCTTGGGACTTAGTTCCCCCTAATTTGTTGATATAAGCAACTGCTGAAACATTGTCCATTCTCATTAAAACTGATTGTCCTTGTAAGCTTCTCCTGAAACTCTTCAATGCATATAAACCAGCTGTCAAGTCTAAACAATTTATGTGCCATACCTGTTCTTCTTTTGACCACACTCCTCCTGTCTGTTGACTCCCTAATCATGTTCCACAGCCACTCAAACTTGCATCTCTCTCCAAAACTAGATTCAGAGCAGATCCAAAAATTGCCTGACAATTCCATGCCTCTATGTGCTTTACCCACCAAAGCAGTTCCTCCTTCGCTTCCGCATCCAACAAAATCTAGTCTCCATACCATAATTCTCTCCTTAATGCGTCCCTTTTTAACCTCTGCAATGCACTGTTATGTTATGTTATGTTACTAGTTCTTATATAGCACAAAACTACCCGGAGGCCTCGTAGCGCTGATCAGACTAGAAGATACAACAAACTGGAGGAATCTTACCGAGTAGTACTGCCTTGCTGTTAGAATAGCCAAGTTGTAATGGCCTTCCGAAATTCTATCTCCTGGGTCATTATATGAATGTTAGCTGGCAGAGAGTTCCAGAGTTTGGCTCCCTGGTACTTCAAGGATCTTCCTCCCCCAGATATTCTCTTTACTTTAGGGATCACTACCAGGGCTTTGGAGGACGATCTCAAGACCCTCGTAGGTGTGTAGAATGAAACTAATGATTTTAAATGGTGAGGAGCCCCTTTATATAGAGATCTGTGAAAAAAAACACAGCGCCTTAAACTTTATCCTTTTCACTACTGGGAGCCAATGCAATTCAGTCAAAGCTTTCTTAGCCGATGTGGACCTAGGCAGATTAAACAACAGTCGAGCTGCCGCATTTTGCACCACCTGTAATTTATTAACCACATAACCTGGAGATCTCAGGAAAAGACTATTTCCGTAATCTAACCTGGATAAAATCAGGGCTTGTACTGCAAGTCTTTTGGTCAAGGGCGGAAGCAAGCCAATGACCTTACGAAGTAACTTCAGTATTCCAAAACAGGTGGCTGAAGTTCTCCTGGCCTGATAGTCTAGGGTAAGTTTGGTATCCAACCAGACTCCCAAAGCTTTAATCTGGTCTTTCGGTGGGGGTAGATAATGTAAATGTATTATTGGCACAATGCTCTTTGCCGGGTTGGCCATTATTTCCGTCTTTTCTTCATTGAGTTGAAGCCTGATATCTGTCATCCAGGAAGCTACCGCTTGTAGGCAGGCAGGCAAAACTGAGTTATCAACATCCTTATTGGAGGAAAAGGAGACCACCAGCTGTAACGAAAGGGCCGAGGGAAAATAGTCTGAATAGACTGAGACAACAAGCCTACTATCCTTGCCAGTTCTCTTAACGTTAACAACTCATTCTACAGGACCTGAACAATTTCCTTCTTGATCATCTTTATTTTCTTCTCTGGAAGCTGCAATATACTCTCAACTGTATTTACTTTGAACCCTAAAAACTCCCTAACAATACTGATTTCCCATTGTTCACTAGAAACCCCAATCTCTGCAAAACCCTTCATACCAACTCCAACATCAGATCCTCTACTTTCTAAGACATCAAAAGGATGTTGTATAAATAAATAATCATGCAAATTCCTCTTTCTCTCTGAAAAAGGATACAACCACCCTTATCACCTTTGTGAAACACCACAGTGCAGAGGAGAGGCCAAATGGAAGGCACGGAAATGATAAAGATGCCCTTTCCATCAAAACTGTAAGTATTTCTGACTGTCTTTCCCCATAGGAATTGTGAAATAAGCATCCCTCAGATCCAATTTCACTAGCCAATTTTTCTCGATCAACACATCTCTCAAACAGTGAATCCCTTCTATTTTGAAATGCCTGTACATCAAAAACCTGCCTTTCTCCTTTTTTTTTACTAGAAAATGATGCTTAAAAAACACCTTGTAGCTGCCTGTATCCGAATAATTGCACCTTTTTGAATCAAAGCAAACATTTCTCAATCTACTACACGCTTCTGTTCCCCTGAAGCCTTCAATTCCCTTTGTTCTCTGTCTTTTCGAGGGTATTCTATGAACTCAACAGAGTATTGTTGGATTGTTTCCAACACCCAAGGGTCCTGTGTTATCTTTTCCCATTCTCCTCTGCATTGTTTCAAATGTCCCCCTACTTATATAAGGGAAAAAACTGTACAAATCTCTGTACTCACTTTGAACTCCTTCTTGTGATTGATGTGGTTCACGTGAAAATTTTCCTCAACCCTCTATGGCTGTCCTTCCTCTGCTGGGATTAAACCCTGCTGATTGGTATTCACTTCCTCTGTATTGAATACTAAATTGGTTGTTGTACGGGGACCTCTGAAATCCATAGGCAGTAGTGGGTCTTCTGCTACTGGTCCTACCAAAAACCCCATTACCAAAAATTCCATACATGTTACCCCGTGCCTTATCTAAGGCAGTAAATGTGTTGATATACTTTCCAATACTCTTAACTAGACCATCTCCAAACAGTAGACCCTTAGCATCCTTGCTTGACTCCTTTTGAGCCATGTCACCTAATTTAGGACTAATCTTCATAAGAATTACCCTTCTTCTCTCTGCCAGTAATCCAGCATGTGCATTTCCTAACATAACAACTGCCCTCTGTCTCCATCCTCTTAAAAGTTCCAAATCCACCTGATGTTCATTCACATATGCCGCTTTGGCCATATCCAATATTCTGGCCAAAGGCCCCATTGAATCAAGTAGCTTATCCTGACATATCTTTAATGAGCGTTCCAGATCCTTCCTAGGATCTCTGCCCAAGCAGAACAAAAAACTGATAAGTTCTGGATCCAGATTCTGTGTATTACACACTTCTTCCGCAATAATCAGCCTAGAGCACTCTGCCCTCAACCCTCTCTTAACCTCTTTATCTGGAGGTTAGCAAATCCATTCTTTAATGAATTTCGCAACATGATTCATTGGCCACTATTCTTCACTTTGTGGATGTTTTATATTTAATGGTGAAAAGATCTCTCCCGCAAAGGGGTCCTGAATTGCACATCCCCCATCAAAGGACTCAAAATCCTCATTAAAACCTCCATCCTAATTCAAGTCTAGAACATAAGCATCATAGATTTCCTCGTTAATATGGTGAAACATATTTTCCATTTCTTCCATTTCTGAACATCTCCCTTCTAAGGACTCAAAATCCTCATTCATTAAAATCATCATCCTGATTCAAGTCAAGAACATACTCATCATAGATTCCCTCGTTAATATGGTCAAACATATTTCCCATTTCTCCTTTAACATTTTCCTCATTCTGTGTCCTGCAAAGGACACCTCTTATTTGCGTGCTGCCAAGGACACCTGTTCTCTGTGTGCCGTCAAGGACACCTTTCTTAGAATTGGTGTTAAAACCATCCTTTCCTTTCTTCGGGATTACAACATCGTCCACATGTCTTGTCTTCTTTGTTCTTTTCCTACCAACCTCATCACTCCTGTCTGCTCCCTCAGAAGAGAAAAACACTCTTCCCCAGACTCTAAATCCTTCCTCTTCTTACCTTTCAATCTTCTTGGGAGGCTCATGCTCTGTTCACAATCTGATCATGTGTGGTGCGAGCATGCATGGACGGGAGTTGCACTAAAGGTACGAGCATCCTCCCGAGTGGCCCCGATGCTGATCAAGAAAAATCAAGTGTGTCAACCGCCAGTGAAGAGGAGCGCCACAAGGGCTTCCTCCAGAGCGGTCTTATCTGGAAACTACTGACTAAACGGTATGACTTTCAAATTAAATATGAAATATTCTTCAGAAGCATCATTTATTATACTTAGTTCATTGTTTTAAAGCCTTAGATTTCAAACAAATCATATAAAACCAATATGCTAACAAAATACTTATCCTAAAAGTTAAATCAAACTCTCTTCTGAAAATTAGAAATTAGAAATTCATCTGCCCAACACAAAAAAAAAACTATATATAATTCATTTTACACTGATAGCGAAACATTTACATTCTTAATTAAAAAGTAAAAGGTACTTATTTCTCCGGGAACAGCCATTAAAAGAGGAAGAATGTTCTGTGAAGGGGATATTTATGTACTAGTGTGTACTGATTCCAGTGTTTTGTTGGTTGTAAAGGTCTTTAAAGGTGCTGCAGGAGTGTCTTTAAAGGTTTAGTGCATAATGGTAGCCTCCGGTCTTGTAATGAAATTGTCGTTTTTTATCATCAGCAATAATTCTATTCTATTCATCAAGCCACAGGAACATGTGCATACCTAAATTAAAGAGCATCTCATGGCTACGGTACGGACTGGGGCTGAGTCTGTCCAGCGCAAGTAGGAATCGCAGACGTTCAAAAGTGTAATCTCAAATTAGCTTTATCTTACAGGTAATACTAATTGCAATACTATTTCAAATCAAGAGCTGAAATGCAATAGATAATATTAATAATTGAAACAAATAAACGTTTGCTGACCGTGAGATGGGACAGAAAATCAAACTCATTGCAGAATGGAAGAAAATGTACCAAACGGTACTATCAATTTAACAAGATAGGCCTTCGACCAACGGCAACCTAAATTTACTTCTATTCTCTTCCACAGAATAAACACTACTACTTAATATTGTCATTTGAAACTAAACTATTAAAGATTTCATAAAACTGTAACCAATAACCTGACGTGGTGTCAGAGGCCTTTATTCAGCAGACAACCTCGTAATATTATTTCAAGATTTTGGACTTCCATATATTTGTAACTCTTGCACATGACTCCAAAAGCTTTGCGGCTATGCTACATATTATCAAAAGATGTCTTCATCACAAAGGCACAAGGTAAACAGCTTTATCAATCTGTGCAACATATTACAGTGCAAGACCATTTTCAACATATGCACAAAACAAAATACTACTGACATAATGCTCTGCGTAAAACAAATGATTTCACCTCAAATCACACATCACAAGATAATACATTCCAACTATGACCATTTATAATGTACATCCCTACTTGCGCTCACGTAATTCAACTCCTGACAACGCAAACAGGTACACAGGCCTTAATCTAAATCATTCCAGGATTCTCCAAATTCTGACAATCTATGGAGTCAAAGATTTTCACTAATCATGTAAGGTAGCCAATCATGCATATTAATTGGCAGGATTAGCTGTGTTACTCCCCCACAATTTTGTAACCATTCAAATTAATACATTAAAAGAGTTGAGACACAGGGCCGGGGAAGTGTACCCCTTGTGAAAATAAAAATAACATTTAAAAAAAAATCTTTCATAGGACAAAATTCAAAGTAAAAAATGTAAGAATCATTACAGAAGGCAAAACATAGTTATTCAAATTCAAATCAGTACCAAGGGTGCATCCGGCAAATGGAAGAGGATCAACATAAGGTTAACCTCCGTAGCAAGTAAATAACCAGAGGTTCAGCAGGAGGACTAACATAATAAGTATTAGGTCAATAGGCAAGGTAGCACAGTCTGCTCAGTTCATATAGAGAGACTGACATGAAATCCGCCCTCGAGAAAGTAAGCAGAAAGTCTGGTATAGCTCCCAAAAAGGGCAAATATTTTAGGCTTCAGACAGTGGAAGACACACACTTAAAATCATAACATCTGACATAATAGGACTGTACTGGTAAAGTTACATAAATATAAAACAACCTTTCAAGTTATAAAGATAGATCATATAAAACAAATTAATGAACACCTGCATAATTATACTTGAGGCATACATAGGAAAAAAGGAAATAACACATTGTGAAACACATAAAGGCAACAGACAGTACAACTGATGGATGGTTTTTAGAGCAGACTTGAAAAAAGAATCTTGAATTTGTTGCAAATACAGAAACAGTCTGCATATGGCCTCCTTCTCGAGCAACACAAATTAATGCACCTGAGCACAAGTAAACAGCACTATGAAATGAATTATATGTTGTTTATTTATTTTTTTAATGGAAAGACACAGAAGAGAAACATGTATATATAAAGCATGTTCATGTAATTGAAAAGCAGAATGACTACTACCATTGTAAAATGAAAGTCAATGCATGTTGACTGGGCTTTATCATGTCAGCTCAAGCTTGGTTGTGCTAACTAAATCACAATTAAATTAATATTTGTTAATAATTACAAAAAAACACTCCTTCGCTTGTCTTATTGTTTTTTTGGTGCTTGGACCTATGCTTGTGACTCTTTGCATTGCGAAGATATGACCCCCAATTTGTTTTTATCAGCATTAGAAGATGCAAGTATGGTGAGCCCTGCCAGCATGACCTAACACATGAAGGCTGGCCACATCTCTGGCTAGCCCTGCTGAATCCTAGGAAATTGCTACAGTCCTGCTAACCCTTCCCAATTTGAACTTATGACCCACAATCTGCCTTTATCATCATTAAAAGATAAAAGCATGTTGAACCCTGCCAGCCACTAAAAACAAACCTCTCTGTACCACATTACAAACGTTTGCAATGCCTCAGGCTAGTCTTGCTCATTTCTTGGCTTGTGGTCCCATCTTGCTGACTTTTCACATTGAAGAGGTTTGACACACAATCTGTCTTTATCAGAAATTAGAATTAGAAAATGCAAGTAGACACACGATCTGTCTTTATCAGAATTAGAAAATGCAAGTAGACTAAACCCTACCAGCATGCCCTACCACATTAAGGCCGGTCCCCATTTCTTGACTAGCTTTGCTGAATCCTAGGGAATTGATCATGTCCTGCTGAATGTCAGTAAGCCCTGTAATCATAATATTGATAATAAAATTAACATGTGTTGACAATAGGCCCACTATGCAAATACCTGACAATCCAAAATGAAGTGCACAACATGTACAGATAACAGCTGTATTATGATTTAGCCTCTAGAATCTAGAATGTGCCTTTCGAATCTCCACAGCAGTCTGTGTATCCTTCTTTCTTGTCACAGTTCTGTGTTGTTCTATCCTTTTGTCTTTTTTGCTTTATTTATTGCTTTTTCTTTCCTTCTTTCTTACCTTCTTTACTACTTTTCTTCTTTCTTTCATTGTTTTGTTCTTTTGTTACTTCTTTCCTGTCTTCCTCTTTCTTTTGCTTCTTTCTTTCCTTCCTTTTATCCTTTTTCTTACATTATTTATTTCAATCTTGCTCTCTTTCCCTTTTTCTGTCTTTCTTTTCCTTTCTTGCTTTTCTGCTTTCTTTTCTTAAAACTTTCTTTTTTGTGGTCATTCATTCTTTCTTTCTCAAAGGCATGAGGCTCCCATCCAATAGCACAATTATGTTAGGTCTGTTTTAGCCAACAGCTTTTGATTCAGTTTAACTTATGTGTATGGCATATTTACTGATAGGGGTTTTCAGCCACACGTCATCCATTTGTCTGTGGTTGTGTCATTCACATTTTTCTCCAAGCCACACGAGCATGCATCAAGGGGTAACACACCACCATACTTTAGCCATTGTTTGACTTCACTATGAACTACAGTAACTGTAGTCAATTATTTTTAGATTGACAAACTCCTGGCAGCTTCCTAAACAGTATATTTTAAAAAAAAGTCATGACAAAACAAGAATTTCTAAAAGGCTGGTGGACCACGCCAGATCTATTGGTTCCGCCAATACTTGTTTTTGGTCTGGCATTAGCCAAGACCTTTTGATTTTACTAAAATTATATGCATAATATACTTACTTAAAGGGGCTTACAGTCACCTTTCTTCATCCATTGGTCTGTCTTTGTGACATTCACATTTTGCTTTCGTCAGCTACAGCATACAACATGGAGCAGTGGGTTAGCCTACTAAACTCACTGGTTGCCTTCATCTTGCCTAGTATTTCCCTAGCTCACAATGAGCACATCTGCACAGAACTTAGTTCCCTTCAGTGTCAGTCTTTCTTTTTACATTATAATTACGTGAGTGCTGCCTTTATGTTCAGAGCCTGATGTTAAAGCAGGAGCTTTCTACCTGATGTCAGCAGAGCGCATATACAAGATGTGATTACTCCAGAGGTCCAGAAGTCACTTTTTAGTCTCTCAAGAAAAATCCACACTATATAGAAGTGATGAGTTGTATTTTTCAAAAAATTCTTTGACGCTCCAACTTGATTTCAAAAAGGTTTGTTCGAGCTGTGGGTACAAAGGAGAGACCTTTACTCAGAATCAACCTTTCCTCAGCCTTAAGTTCATACTTGGACAGATTAAAAATAGATGTCCCCATATGGGATGCCAGAATTCTGCAACACAGGGGTAGAATCAAATGCAATACAGTGGTAGCTCCTCTGGTGGAGCACTGCCGAATTTTGGGCCATAACTGCAAAGATATGACATGGCAAGTGATAGAGAAAGTCACACTGGGACCAGAGGGGGAGACAAGGACAAGTGTCTCTCAAAATGAGAACTCTACTGGATGGAGAAGTGTGGGACAGTAACCAGTGGCCTTAATACACTGGAGGATTGGGGACAAGCGTCTGCCGTCTGAAATTGGACATGATGAGTGCACGATTGTTTTATAACATAATTGTTGAGACGTTGTGTATGTCTCCATGCATCTCGTTCTATCGTTATAACAGTAATTGGAATAAATTACAATTTGGAGACTTTATGATGTATGTCCTCTAGTGCTACAACACGGTTCTGATGGAAGCAACATAAGGAGGGTGAGATGATACGTATGTTTCCGAAAAAACTAGATCTTTAGAAAGTATTAACAATGTAAGGAAAGGGAATTACAGATTCATCGTGATATTAATCACTGTTAAATCTGGCCCAGGCATTTTACACCCTAATGACACCAGAGGGCGCTCTATGGCCACAAAGTGCACGCTTACGCACAGGATAATCTATTTAAGTGAGTAATTTCAGCACGACCGGAGAGATGCAAGCAGCCGTCCTCCGGTAAGAAAAACAAGTGAGTGGTGTTCTTCCGGCCTTGCAATATGTTAAACTTTTGCAACAAGTATAAATAGCTCCACTAGACAAGGGCTTTTCTGGAGCAGAGAGAATCCATGAAGTAGGTTGTAATTTTTTGTTTTCAATGCATTTAACTGTTTTAACAGTATGACAAATGTAATGGGCATTAGACATCCTTTTGTTTATGAGGGGCTGAGGCACTGTTAGTATACATATTTGGTTAACGTTTGAAAGGCGGTACAAATAGCTGCAGTAGACAGGAGGATTTTTCAGGAAAGAGAAGCCACTAATTCAACTGTAATATTCTGGCTAAATTAAATTATGCAATTGGTTTACAATCAAGCTGAGCAGCTTTAACACAGATCGTATGCTACCAATATTCATTTATCAAAACAGGGATAAGAAAGGGTGCAGGATTTAATTGTTTCACACTTATGGAACTGTAAAATAACCTCAGTAATCACTGTGGGCTGCCAAATGGTATGAGTTGTTCATGTGATTGGTACTAAACTAGGTGGGATTACATTCAGTGGAGAAAATGGTTGCTTGCTTAGTGAGTGTATTTACAAGCAGCTCCAATACCGCCTAGATAATTAGGCACCAGGCTAGGGCGTGCTAGTAGCCACTGGTGGGCTAAGCATTGCTCCTTTTGCCATATAGACCACTACGAGGTTTACAGGGAGAGGACAGACTAATAGGATCTAAAGTCAATGGAGGATGAAATGATTAAACAATCACCCAGGACAGAATACAATGACTGACTGGTGAGTATTTTTAATCACCTAGTATTATTGGTCTCTACCCATAATGATACATTATGAAACTAGCCTTTACAGGGAGAGAATAATGCAGTTTGTTTTACTATAGGTGCTACCTATAGCAAATTAATAGTACTGATGATGACCCCGGATAGATTGATTTACACAAATGAGGTCCAAACGTCGACATTTTGATGGATTAGTGGATTTTTCTTAAGAGACTAAAAAGTGACTTCTGGACCTCTGGAGTATTATGAGTCCGCTTATAGAAGATCCTAGAGAATTTATGTTTTAACCACATCTTATATATAGTGTACACAGCACATTTGCACAAACGTTTTTCACTACATTCACTTTCACTGCGCCATCACTATAGCTGCACCGTAAGGATTGAATTCAAAATATAAGAATGACTGTGTTGTTTAGAAAAGATATAATAAAATATTAATTGTTGACAAAATTTACACGTTTGAAGATTGTTTAAAAATTGTTTACCAAGAAAACAAGGGTTTTACTTTCCCCTGTAGGACCATTGTTTAATTGCTCAAGAAAAAAACAAGCCTTTATCATATTTAATTCGCAGCAGTTGTAACACTTTTTGTCATTCTTTCTTTCTTTTTTAATTGCATTCTCTTTTTCATTCTTTCGTCTTTTTTTATATTCTTTTGTTCCTATCTTTCTCACTTCTTTCTTTCTGTTCTTTCTTTAAGTCTCTTTCCTTTTGTCACTATGGTGAATCCATTTTAGTTCTTATTGGGACTCAGGAGCTTAGCTTAGCCTTCTGGCTTGCAGGCCTGTACCCCGTCACCTAGTGACTTTTAACCTACTTAGCTTGCTCTGTTTTAGTTGATTTATTTTATTATTTCTTTTAAGATGGCTGCCATTGCTTATATTTTATAAAGATGTTTTGATTTGCATTATCGGTGCTACTGACCCTGGCTTAAAATCATTCCACAAGTCGCATTTTCCTTTTTTTAGTTTACTCCTGTGCCTGCACTTAAGGGTTAAGGGAGCATCTCCTTACAGATGAGGAGCCTGGTGGCCTTCGCTGTTACCGTATTTCTGCAGTCAAAGCTTTAAACGTGCTTGCAGAAACCCAGGTTGCTCTTACTTCCCTGTCCTGATGAAGACCCGCGTTTGAGGTCCTAATTGACCCTCCTTTAGCTTTTAGGTCGAGACGTCGACATTTCATTCACAACTTGGGTGGAATAGACTATCCACTAGGACACAATATGGATTTGGCCAATGTCTCTAGTCAAATGAAATTGTAATGATATAGAAAGATTTATAGACAAGATTAGCTTTGAATAATTTTTTGAACATGTTTTGTTTTTTCTCTTCTTTCTATGAACTAATGCACAAGCTCTTTTTCTGAACATTCTGTTGTACTTCCTTGGAGGAATGGTTTATGTAATTATTGTATGTATAATATTGATTCTAAATACAGTTAAATTTAGTTTTTCATATTTTTGTGTGAAATAATTGTTTTTCACTCTCCCCTTTTCTGGTTCTGTATTCACCCAAATACTGTGACGTTGGGTGGGAGGCATAGTTATGTTGTCTCAGGATGTGTTAATTGAGTTAATGTATCCAGATTATCTGTATGGACCAACTGTTGCTTTTATTATTTGATAGCCAGGTCCTATGGATTTATGGGTTACCCCATTGATATATAATGGTTCTTTCAACCATTTGCCTGTGGTTGTGTACATCATGTGTTAGGGTGCAATATATTAGCCCACTTCAGCCACTGGCTGACTTCATCGTGAGTTATGTATGGCATGTTGTCTTTTCACACACAAAGTAGATCCTTTTAATGCCAGAGTATTGTGTTGAGGTGCACTTTTTTAGAACAAAAACATTTTTGCCTTTATCCAATGTTTTTTAGATTGATAAGTCCCAGCAGCTTCCCGAACAATAAAGTTTTGCAAAAACCATGACAAAACAATAATTGCAACAAGGCTGGTGGCCCCCAGACCTATTGACTTTGTCAATGCTTGTTGTTTCAGGGGCTGACATTTTATATAGAAGTGAGTTTTAGTGTTAAGTACAGGGAAGTGTCATTTTCTTTGTGTTTGTACAGCTGAGTTTCCAATCCATGAGATTTCCTCAGTCAAGATGTACGAAAACAGCTGTTCACTGTTTTATCATTTCTTGATAGGCCAAAATGTTCTACATAAAGTTCCTCTGACATATTTATAGTCCTCAGAATAAAGGGGTGATTAGAGAGAATTATTGCACTGGAATATCTGTTCAAGCTCTTGATTTTATTATTTGTGGCCACAATAATGTTTTGTGGAAAACATTCAATTGTGTCAGTAGACAGTTTTTATATCTCACCACAGCCAGATTTAGTTGTCTGGGAGACTCAACCCCTGATTGTATCTGAAGACTCTACCCCTCACTGCAGTGATAGATTGGGAAAAGTATATTGTGTTCTCTCTTTCCTACCTAGTTGGTTTCTCCAGCCACACTCATTGGAATAAAAGAAAAGACTTTCAGCTCTACAAAGGATGTTATACTACTACACAAGCTGCCTGAGATAGAAGCATACAACATACTCTAAAGACGTGGATAAATACTTATAGTGGCACTTCCATAAATATCAAAGCCTTGAAGGCTTGCTCATCATCAAGGGGCAGGTTAAATGTTGTTGTTCATTTGCAAAAATAAATAACTAATGCTGTCTTAAAATGGAACAGGATGCAACCTTAATCTAAATCATTAACGCTACTGATTGTCAGCAGGTGCCTCAATATGTATGATATGTTCTTTCTTTATGTACGAATAGTTAGAGGAATTACCTATACCCAATAAGACGAAGAAGCTTGGGTGTGGGTAATTCTAGGTGAATATACTCCTAGATTAGTTGTCAGGGAGCCTTTATGCTAGCAAAACTTTACAGAAAATACTTAGAAGAAGTAGTATGGAGTGTAATTGGCCCAACCAAGTTCAGCCAGTGGTTGTCATGTGTTTTTCATGGTTGCCATTGCTTGGATGGGCAGTCTATTGCATTTTGTAGAAGGATTTATTATCCCATACATGTTATTGTTTTGAGCTGCAACATCAAGAGCAGATCTACACAACTCTGCTCCTCATTTTCCTTTCAGTAATTGTTCTGCATAGTTGGTCTCTGAGTTTCTGACTTTCATTGTTAAGGCCAGACTAGTGATGACATCATGGTGGGTGCTGTTGCCTCTTTAGAGGAACCAGAGACTCCTCTGGACCTGGCTGCTCTTTTCTTGCTGCCTGCTGCAGTTATTTGTAGAATATTGTCAGAAAATGTATTGATTGGCACAAATATCATATCATAGATATTGTTTGCAAAATTATTATATCTATTAATTATTATTATCTCGAATGGGAAACTATAAGTTGGGACACAATATTTCTGTCAGTTGATTATTTAGATTATGATGTCCTGTTCACATACACCTACTGCCACCAGATCAGTGCTCATACGTTTGTGGACACCAGTCACCTGCAAGGACACTGCCTCCTCTCCTCATGGCAGGTGTTCACCGGTGTTATTGCTGCTGCGGTGTGTTCACCGGAGTTGCCATAGGTTATGCCACTGCTGTACAGAAGCCTGTGCATAAACCCACTTATTGAAGCCAACTACTCCTCCTTGCAATGACTGCCCCCTACAAGAGTTTGCCAAATCTAGTATCCCTTTCGGTTATGCTCTTTTCAAAGCCCCAAATGAGTGGGTTCAGAGAGAAGAGCATGGCCTGCTGGGAGATCGAATGCCAAATAATGAGGATCAGAATGTCCGTCTTACGTAGTATAAAATAACTCACAAATCCCTCTCCTTCTGTCTTGAACATGGCCCAAGGCCTACATGATTAAAAGCCTCAAATGTTCAACCAAACATGCAGTTGTGCAGGCATGACAGGTACTAATAAAACAAAACACATGCTTTTAATACTTCCTCTTCTAATTTAAAGAGGGAGCATTAGAAATGCTGGCGGACCTGAGGTTGAAAGCCAATGACAGCCCAATGTAGCTTCTTCCTTCTGGGTGTTTCCAAGATTGGTGAGAACGTTCTAGCTCACTGACTCACTAGATTTCTTGAGGATGACAATCTAGTGAGACATCAGCCAGATGGGTTCAGAACTGGATTGCAGGCATAGAAAGCACAAGGGACTGAAAGGAACTCAGATTGGGCTTGGATGAGGACACTTCCATCTGCCTCATTTTGCTGCACCTGTCGATATAGTAGACTACTCAATCTTGGGTCAGCATATTGAGGACGACACTTCCACCTGCCTCATTTTGATGTAGGTATCAATATGGTAGACTACTCGATCTTGTGTCAACATATTGAGGACACATATTTGCAAGTGACTGCCGGACAATGGTTTGCCTCTGTTAGAAATGGGGTCTTTGGTTGGCAGTCAGGTTACCCCCCTGTCCAAGCAAGGACCCTCACTCTAGTCAGGGTAAGTCACACAATCCAAATTATCCTGTGCCCACCTTCTGGTAGCTTGGCACTGAGCAGTCAGACTTTACTTAGAAGGCAATGTGTAAAGTATTTGTGCAATAAATCATACAATAACACCATATAGTACAACAAAAATACCCCATATAGTGTTTAGAAAAATATATAATATTTATCTGATAAGATGCAGGTCAAAACAAATAAAATGCAATAAGTAAGTGTTGAGATATCACTGGAAAGTGATATAAAGGCCCTCATTACGAGCCTGGCGGTCTGTGACCGCCAGGCTCGCGGTTGGCGGGAGCACCGCCGACAGCCCGGCGGTGCCCCGCAGGGCATTCTGACCGCGGCGCTTTGGCCGCGGTCAGTGCAGGAAAACCGGCGGTCTCCCGCCGGTTTTCTGCTGCCCGTTGGAATCCTCCAACGCGGCGCAGCTTGCTGCGCCGCCATGGGGATTCTGACACCCCCTACCGCCATCCTGTTCCTGGCGGTTCGCCCGCCAGGAACAGGATGGCGGTAGGGGGTGTCGCGGGGCCCCTGGGGGCCCCTGCAGTGCCCATGCCAATGGCATGGGCACTGCAGGGGCCCCCGTAAGAGGGCCCCGCTTGTATTTCACTGTCTGCATAGCAGACAGTGAAATACGCGACGGGTGCAGTAGCACCCGTCGCACCTTCCCACTCCGCCGGCTCGATTCCGAGCCGGCGTCCTCGTGGGAAGGTTGTTTCCCGCTGGGCTGGCGGGCGGCCTTAAGGCGGCCGCCCGCCCGCCCAGCGGGAAACTCAGAATGCCGGCCGCGGTCTTCAGACCGCGGTGCGGTATTCCTGCGGCGCAACTTTGGCGGGCGGCCTCCGCCGCCCGTCAAAGTTGTAATGAGTGCCAAAGTGTCTTAAGTCTTTTTAAAAGCAAAGTCTTTTTCAAGCACAAAGTACCTGGTTCGTGTGAAAAATCTCTGCAAAGAACCGCAGAGGAGGAGATGCGTGGAAACAGAGGGGTGTGTGTCGATTTCTCGGGCTGCACCTGGCGATGCGTCATTTAGTTGTCATGCAGGGACGGCTGTGCGTCGATTTCTGGCGCTCGGTCATGGATCCTCTTTGGGTTGTGGGGTTTTCAGATGCCCCAGGGACGGTGCGTGGATTTCCTGCGCTGGCAGGACGAAGTCACAGGAGCTGTGTCGATATGGTAGCCATTGTGTCTAATTTTCTACCGCACAGCAGGCGCTGCGTCAATTCCTCTCTGGAAGTCGGGCTGCGTCGTTCCGGCTCAGCTGTGCATCGATTCGGTGGGCCATGCGTCAGATTTCCATTCACTACGCTGGCGCTACGTCAATCTTCTCATTGCAAAGTCGAGCTGCATCATACCGGTTCGGCGTGTGGTTAAATTTTCACGGCGGTGCAGGCTGTGCGTCATTTCTGGCAGGCTGCGAGTCGAATTTCACTGCACACGGAGTCCTTCTTGAAGAGATGAAGTCTTTTTGGTCCTGAGACTTCAGGGAACAGGAGGCAAGCTCTATCCAAGCCCTTGGAGAGCACTTCTTCACCACAGCCAGAGAGCAGCAAGGCAGCAGTCCTTCACAGAAAGCAGACACAGGTGAGTCCTTTGGGCAGCCAGGCAGTTCTTCTTAGAAGGATGCAGGTTCTGGTTCAGGTTTCTTTTCCGGGAAGTGTCTGAGTTGGTAGGGGCAGAGGCCCTGTTTATATACCCAAATGTGCCTTTGAAGTGGGGGAGACTTCAAAGAGTGGCTTAGAAGTGCACCAGGTCCCCTTTCAGCTCAATCCTGTCTGCCACGGTCCCAGTAGGAGGTGTGGCAGTCCTTTGTGTGAGGGCAGGCCCTCCACCCTCCCAGCCCAGGAAGACCCATTCAAAATGCAGATATATGCACATGAGGCTGAGTATCCTGTGTTTGGGGTGTGTCTGAGTGAATGCACAAGGATCTGTCAACTAAACCCAGCCAGACGTGGATTGAAAGGCACAGAAAGATTTAAGTGCAGAGAAATGATCACTTTCTAAAAGTGGCATTTCTAAAATAGTAATATTAAATCCAACTTCACTAGTCAGCAGGATTTTGTATCACCATTCTAGCCAGACTAAATATGACCTTCCTACTCCTTTCAGATCAGTAGCTACCACTCAAACCATTTATGAGGGCAGCCCCAATGTTAGCCTATGAAGGGATCAACCATGTATGAGGGCAGCCCCAATGTTAGCCTATGAAGGGAGCAGGCCTCACAGCAGTGTAAAAACGAATTTAGGAGGACATGTAAGCTACATTGGTACATGTCCTGCCTTTTGCCTCCACAGCACCCTGCCCTATGGGTTACCTAGGGCGTTCCTTAGGGGTGTCTTATATGTAGAAAAAGGGGAGTTTTAGGCTTGGCAAGTACTTTTAAATGGCAAGTCGAATTGGCAGTAAAGCTGCACAGACAGGCCTTGCAATGGCAGGCCTGAGACAAAGTTAAGGAGTTACTTAATTGGGTGGCACAATCAGTGCTGCAGGCCCACTAGTAGCATTTATTCTACAGGCCCATGGCACATATGGTGCACTCTACTAGGGACTCATAAGTAAATTAAATAGTCCAATTCGGTAAGATCCAGTGTTACTATGTTTAAAGGGAGAAAGCATATGCACTTTAGCACTGGTTAGCAGTGGTAAAGTGTGCAGAGTCTAAAAACCAGCACAAACAGTATTTAAAAGTGGAGGGAGGCAGGCAAAAGGTTAGGGGTGACCACCCTAAGGCTGTCAGGTCTAACAGCCTCCTTTTCCTCTGCATGTCAGTCCTTAGCTCTCCTTTCACGTTGTTCAAAGCCATTTCTGATGTGGAATTCCTTAAAGCTCTTCACTTTCTCCTGTCCTTTTTAAAATCTAACTTTGGCCACTTGTCAATATCGTCAAGTCCTGTGGGTTAAAGTTGATCGCTTGTTGTTAATAATTCCGGGCTTATTTTGAGATTCAACAAATCTGTAGGAAAATTCAAGTCCATGCTGACAATAAACAATCCATCCACAGACAAACAGAAACAGAACACTTGTTGACCTCATGATGCTGAAGTCCCTCCGTCCAATACACTGACAGCTCATCACATGAGCCAAAGCAACATGCTATTCCAAATCCATCAATGAAAGCACCATGTGGCTCCATGTGGAGATTAAAGATGACAGGAGACAGTATGGAACCCTGGAGGACTCCACTGATGATGAGGATCTTTTGTGACCTTATGGTGCCCATGTAAACAAGCTGGTATCGGTTGAAAAGTAGAAGCAGAACTAGTGAAGGACATTGTTGCCAAATCCCATTTGAGTCTCCAGGGTGCAGATGAATATGGGATGGTTGATTGTGTCTAAGGCAGCTGAGAGTTCCAGCAATATCATGAGGCAGGAGGGATTATTTTAACAGAGGACATTGGGTTTAATACTGAAATTGTTTTAAAGCCAATTGGCATGGCTTCTCAATATTGAAAGGCAACATACATGCATCTTTGTGAAACTGTAATGAAATGTCTATGCACAGTGAAATGCCTACTTTCCAATTGATGAAAGCATTATGAGCAACCTTTGACAAATTGAATCTCAATTTTATGTGGTGTCTATTGATTTCAGTTTGGATTTTACTTACCAGCAGAATTTCCCTTGAATGTTCATTGATCATATCTAGTCTGGTACATCAGTGGATGTCCAAAGATCAATATGTCACAACTGAATCCAGTTGAAGCCATATGACAATTGGTCAAATTAAATTCCTACCAGGGACATATGTCTTTACACATCTATACCACCTACAATAGCACTTCAGTCAAAATAGTTCAGCTGGAATTCCAGAGGTCCTACATGACTCTCAGTATTATTTATTCCTGGAACTTGAAAATCATTGATTAAAAGCTAGTTTAATCCGTCAGGTGGACAAACAATGAATCCAACTATCAGGTAGACAAGAAATAGATTGATCTACATTGTTGTGTTCTTTCTTTCTAGCTTTTTGATTTCTCTGTTCATTTATTCTTTGTCTTTCTGCAGGTCTTAGTTTGGCACACAAGGACTGAAGGCCCACGGATTCATTTTGCAGGATTCCCAGACACATTTGTCGAGGTGTAAAGGAATAGGTGCATAAGATCACTTATTTTATTAAGTAGAATTAAAGACTATGTTAACCAAATCGTAATTATTAAAGTAGTAAATATCTTCAATGCAAACATATGGCACAAAGACACTCATCTAGGTATCCAATAATGCAATAATATGTTGTATTCTTTAACTGGAAAGACTTACACAGGCTTCCATAAGTGTACTCTGCAAGGCGAAGGAGTCCAGAGCTTCAGCCAAGAATTTTGATGAAAAAGCCCCTTGAGCACAATAAAGTGTTGTATTCTTAAGAAAGCTTATCAAGTTGTTGTCGTAGCTAAAAAGGAGTGCTGTGCTTTGAAAATGTGATGACAGGAAAGCTCCCGAACCCTGAAGGATGACTCAACAACACTGTAAACAGACATCACTCAAAGGTAGTCTTTAAGTGTTTAACACTTAGACTCAAGATGATCCCTGTTTTCTCAGCACCACAATGAAGCTAGCTCTTCTGTTTTAAATAGACCTGTTATACTACCATGATCTAATCTGAGTCCACACACTTTAGTCATCAACTTGTATTTCTTGTCATTCCTTTTATATAATATTGTATATAATGTTGTTGAAAACAGTGATTTTAACAGAATTGGAAGCAGCACAAATGAATAGCCATAAATGTTTCAGTGTGAACAATGTTTATTTGTGTGCTGCAATAACATAACATAAATTACCATTGCATTCACAAGTAGACCCTTGTTAAATCCTTCATTTTGGTCCTTCTCTCAACCACCTTGGAGGGATCAAGTTCATTGAGGGTGTTGGACAAACACATAACACTTCGATGAGTGCTGAAAAAGCCAAATGGGCATAACAGATGCAGCCCAAACATCACACTCGGCTGAGCAGGAGGCGTGTTAGAGCAGCCGATGCAACCATTACTGATTTATCACATTTATGAAGGACAGGTAAGGCCAGTGCTGGAAGGCTGATGCTATGATTTGCCACAGCTGAGAAGATACGGAGAAATAATCCAAAGATGGTGGATCTGTAAAAGAAGAGTTGCACAGGTAGGAAGGTGTGTAGTGGTAAATATGATGAAGTTCTGGGTGCGGAAAACCATGAGGAAGGTGTGGGTAGGTTCTGGATACCACAGTAAAGTAACGAAAGCAAAGGTGACAGCAAAGACAGGTGGGAGACATAGAGGATGGGTTTCAGAGTAGAAATCTGTTCTAAGTATGTCGATTCGACAGTATTTACTCCACAATTAGGCCATATTATTACTCACATAACTCTCTTCCCTAGTGTAGAGATTAAGGCCCTCATTCTGACCCTGGCGGTCTTTGACCGCCAGGGCGGAGGACCGCGGGAGCACCGCCGACAAGCTGGCGGTGCTCCAATGGGGATTCCGACCGCGGCGGTAAAGCCGCGGTCGGACCGGCACCACTGGCGGGGTCCCGCCAGTGTACCGCGGCCCCATTGAATCCTCCGCGGCGGCGCAGCTTGCTGCACCGCCGCAGGGATTCCGACCCCCTCTACCGCCATCCAGATCCCGGCGGTCGGACCGCCGAGATCCGGATGGCGGTAGGGGGGGTCGCGGGGCCCCTGGGGGCCCCTGCAGTGCCCATGCCACTGGCATGGGCATTGCAGGGGCCCCCGTAAGAGGGCCCCTACATGTATTTCACTGTCTGCTGTGCAGACAGTGAAATACGCGACGGGTGCAACTGCACCCGTCGCACAGCTTCCACTCCGCCGGCTCGATTCCGAGCCGGCTTCATCGTGGAAGCCTCTTTCCCGCTGGGCTGGCTGGCGGTCTGAAGGAGACCGCCCGCCAGCCCAGCGGGAAAGTCAGAATTACCGCCGCGGTCTTTCGACCGCGGAACGGTAACCTGACGGCGGGACTTTGGCGGGCGGCCTCCGCCGCCCGCCAAGGTCAGAATGAGGGCCTAAGTGATGCAATCAGAGTCTATCGTGCAAAGGAATTTGATCCTAATCGGGCTAATTCCGTGAACCCAATACATTCTAAGTGAATAAACTGATGCATATTTGGGAGGTTTCCTTCAATTATTATCACTGCACAAACATGTCTTGTTCTAAGCGGCAGGATGTGGCTGACAGGGCATCTTTTTTTAATACACTGTCCAAAATGTGCTTAATGGAAATCGGTTAATGTGGCTGATATATAAAAACTGCCTGACATTGAAGCATGAATTAATAATGATTGAAGCATTTTATATCTGCATCTTAGTTATAGGATAGTACTAGTGACATGCTTAAATGTTACCCCGCAAAAAGCAACACTGTAATCCTAACTCACATTTACATGCGGAATTGACTGGAATGGAGTGCCAATCTTCACTAAAATTACATTTTATTGTGCTTAACAATGACCGATATACTTGAAAGCCCCCATACACGTTTATAAATAAAATGTGATAGAGGTGCAGTCATGCCTATGTAGTTCCTCTGTAATGACGGCTTTTGTTTAATTCCATAGGAAATCTAATTTTGGGATTTTTGCATCCTTGACAACTTTGGCAAAGCAGAGCCAAGCTTCCGTGAAAAAACATATAGGATGATATCTAAAATACTCTCACATGCGGCACAGACTAAATAAAATATTTGTTTACGTTCCAATATTATGGGATTTCTCATAGCATGCCTTTGTGTGTGCATAACTTCAAAACCTCTGAACAGATGATCACCATATTTTAATGGCATGGCAGTTTCATTGTCTTTAACTGTCTTTTCTCGTTGTTATCAAAACCGATTGAACCCCTTTGGAAACGTTAGCTAAAATGTAAGGCTCTAGTGTGCATGTGAAGGTATCTATATACTCCTAAAAGTTATTAAACCTCTATTGAAAAAGCACAGGACTTAGTTCATGCGCACTGAAACGCGTAAGATCAAACAATTCTGAACTTCAAATGAATTAAAACTGAATATTCATACATTAAAACATGCATTCAAGTAGGGTTTTGTGTTCCGAATTCAGAGTAGGTGAAGCCCACTCCGCGGTGCAATTTAATAGCACGTTTCCTGACAAACATAAATGATCTGTGACACATATTAAGTTTTATTCTGCACACTTGTTTGCAAACATCTTTGAAAGAACAGACATACCTGAGTCAGCATGGGAAACC
Source organism: Pleurodeles waltl (assembly GCF_031143425.1). Taxonomy (NCBI): domain Eukaryota; kingdom Metazoa; phylum Chordata; class Amphibia; order Caudata; family Salamandridae; genus Pleurodeles; species Pleurodeles waltl. The sequence continues at coordinate 292,390,987 of NC_090445.1, read as the reverse complement.
ATGAATTCATGGCTGACCATGAATTCACACAACACTGCCTGACAACGCACAGGCTATGTTGCCATAAAGAAATGACAAATAACATTTTTTGTATAATCCCTGTGCCTAATGCTAAAATGGATGCTGCACTGGTCATGTTTTTTTTCCGGACTGAGTACCTTGGACTTTCCAACATCCTTATGAAATGGTTTAAGCTCTATCCAACCACGAAGATAGTGATAGCTTTCCAGTGTTATATTTACTTCTCATATTGTTTTCAGTCACATATTTAGCAATTCACTTGCTCTGACATACTGCCATTGCATGATTTTAAAGACTAAGGGCCTGATTCTAACTTTGGAGGACGGTGTTAAACCGTCCCAAAAGTGGCGGATATACCACCTACCGTATTACGAGTTCCATAGGATATAATGGACTCGTAATACGGTAGGTGGTATATCCGCCACTTTTGGGACGGTTTAACACCGTCCTCCAAAGTTAGAATCAGGCCCTAACTTTGCAAAAGGCACATACATGACACATATCCGGAGGCAGCAAATATGCATTCCCTTTTAAATGTCTTCTGCCCGAGCAATCCGTCTTCAAGTCAACACTGCAAAAAACAGTTAAATAAGGATATTCATAATTAGAGAAGTAAATTCCACATGCTCGTATAGAGTTAGAGGGAGTACTCCAGGAAGCAAGGAGAGGATGTTGAAAGCAAAACACAGCAAATGCTCCATATTTGGAATGCAAAATCACAAACATCACCAATATGTCCTATAAAGAACATCTTGGCACGTACTTAATTATTGCAAGGTGGTGAAAACATAAAAATTCGTAGTTAGGGAAATGTGGAGGAGAAATTCACCCATGCTTATTTGTTCTGCTCACGCTAGGTAACAGCTACATTCAATTGAACATGCTTCGTTTTTATATGTGTTTTGAATAAACAAATATCTAATGAGGAGTTCATAATGTCTAAAAATTACCCATTTACACTGGAAAAGTATAGGTTGTTTTCTTACAAAAACATAAACAATTACATTTCTCAGCAGCAGGTACCTTTAAAATCAGCAGCTCACTCTTGTGGTTTCTCATGTGAGCATTCTCAGTTGTATGCTAAAATATGTGTTTAGTAAATCTAAAATGTTATTCCATAGAGACCAATGGAAATGTTTTACTTAGGCTTTGCATATTACAAAAACAAATTCCCAAAATGGGCATCTTTTTTGGGGAAATTAGAAACTAATGACACCACATCACAAGAGTTTTGTTCAATTGATGGAGAACAGGAAAAAAAACATCTGATCGTCCACACTAAATTTGGCAGGACGTCAGGTGGCTAACATCCGACAGCTCGTACTCCAACAGGCCATCGGAGGATCATGTCTGTAACAGAGCCAGAGTAGGCTCTGCCATCCACATACTTTAGGTCCACCCACCTCTAAAATGGGCAGGTGGGCATGAGTTTGGCAGAGAGCGTAGTCTGTTGCAAAAAAGTTCCTTTCTCTACCAAACCCTACAACAATCACTTATGGCCACATGTACAAAGGGGCATATTTATACTCCGTTTGCGCCGAAATTGTGTCGTTTTTTTTAACGCAATTTCGACGCAAAACTAACTCCATATTTATACTTTGGCGTTAGACGCGTCAAGCGCCAAAGTTCATGGAGTTAGCGTAATTTTTTTGCGTGAACACCTTCCTTGCGTTAATGATATGCAAGGTAGGCGTTCCCGTCTTAAAAAATGACTGCGATGCATATGCGTCGTATTTATACTCCCGGTCAAAAATGACGCCCGGGAGTGGGCGGGTCTAAAAAACCCGCATTTGCGCCGGATTTTAGCGCCTGGGTCAGGGCAGGCGTTAAGGGACCTGTGGGCTCAGAATGAGCCCAGAGGTGCCCTCCCAAGCCCCCAGGGACACCCCCTGCCACCCTTGCCCACCCCAGGAGGACACCCAAGGATGGAGGGACCCACCCCAGGGACATTAAGGTAAGTCCAGGTAAGTATTTTTTTTTATTTTTTTTTGTGGCATAGGGGGGCCTGATTTGTGCCCCCCTACATGCCACTATGCCCAATGACCATGCCCAGGGGACAGAGGTCCCCTGGGCATGGCCATTGGGCAAGGGGGCATGACTCCTGTCTTTGCTAAGACAGGAGTCATTTCAATGGGGGATGGGCGTCGTAAAAAAATGGCGCAAATCGGGTTGTGGCGAATTTTTTGCCTCAGCCTGACTTGCACCATTTCTGGACGCCCATACGCCATTTTCCCCCTACGCCGGCGCTGCCTGGTGTATGTTGTTTTTTTTAACGCACACCAGACAGCGCCGGCGGCTAACGCCGGCTAACGTCATTCAATAAATACGGCGCCCGCATGGCGCTTCAGAATGGCGTTAGCTGGCGCTAATTTTTTTGACGCAAAACTGCATTGGCGCAGTTTTGCGTCAAAAAGTATAAATATGGGCCAAAGCGTTTTGTGTACGAAATCGAAAGCAAAAAGGCTACTTCAAGGAGGTGGTAACCAACTTACAAATGGAAAGGGGTTACGAGGGGACCCCTTCCCCTTTGTGAATGTTTGTAAAAACATTTTTTAAGAGCAGGCAGTGGTCCCACAGACCACTGCCTACTCTTTAAAAATTAAAAAATAACTTTTCAATTTTCTTTTTGAACCACATCCCGTTTTCCTTTAAGGAAAAGGGGCTGCATTTAAAAAAAAATGCTTTTTGAAAAGCAATCACAGACTTATATGGTGGTCTGCTGGCCCCAGCAGGCCACCATCCCTGTGATTTGTGCAGTTCCCAATGGGTCGCAAACCAAGACCTAACTTATTAATATTCATGAGGTAGATCTATGTGCAACCGAGACTTGCAAAATGTCTAAAACATACATTTGTACATGAGTCTTTGTGATTACCAAATAGCGAATAGCAAATGTTCTTTATTTAGTAATCGCAAACACTTACTTTGGTACATCTTCCCCTTAGTCTTGTATTCAGTTCAGCTTACTACTACAACGAAAGTCAATTTCCAGCTTTCTGTCAGATGCAATTTCTTTCGAGAATACATCTGGGAAACTGAAATCATGAAATGTTACCAATTACTAGTAGATTTAGTCTATAAATTGCAGTTCCGAATGACAAATATACATGTGTATATTTACTCACGTGAATGTTCTGAACAAGTGCAAATGCACTTGCAAATTTTGTTTCTCCATGGGGATAATATGCCACCATTGAGTAACACCTTGCCCTAATGCTTATCGAAATAGGGGGTATTTCATCACCCTTCCTGTCTTGGATACGGCTTTGATCCAACTGAATCAAGTGTGGGACAGGTTGGTGAATGGGCACAATTTTCAAAGAAATATCAGAACTTAAACTGGCTTTTTTAGAATAGTTTACATCTAAGTTTGAGATTTACAAAAAAAAATGGTTTACACTTATAATATACTCACACTTATATGTGTGATTATGCCTTTCCATGGGAAGGGATTTGGCTTTCAAAAGTATGGTTATGAGTATTCACAAACATTTTCGCAGCCTATGAAAACCCTTAAAAAATGTAACCAGTTTAAAAAAATATTTTATCACCATTAGAGAAAACATTTGGTTTGGACATGTTTAATTTAAACTTAAGAGGGCTTGAACAGATTGGGCTTAGCTCCTTATACACACTGATAATTCAAAATGTCATTATTTGAGCACATTTAACATGTGTTTATTTACTATGAGAGAATCTTAAAATATGACTTCCATATTCTTTACTTTTGTGCTTTTTTGCTGTGAAATTGTTTTATATTCAAAAAGGTGCAGGGCATTTTTCATTGTGTAGCTCTATAGCTGTAATGCTTTAGGACTGGCAATTATTTTCATGCATTCAGTATAACAAAATCTAAGTTTTTTATCAAGGCAGAATGGCATAGTATGGAATGCAATACTGATGACTTTAATGCAGACATTGTTCATTTAACAGTGTCATCAGAAATCACTGGCTACATATATACTATTAGGAGACACTCTACTTACCGATGCCTAAGGGTAGGATGGCTTAGTTAAGCATCTAGACAGCAAATATAAAAATGAAAGTGAAAGTGTTAGAGCTGTCATCCTTGGTGTAGTCTCCCCTATCTTTTTTTGCATCTGCTTTCCATGTTTTGACTGTCTGATGGACTCTGTTGTTTCTGTTTTTGGTACTCTGGGCCCTTTACCACTGTTGACCAGTGCTAAAGTGCAAGTGCTCCTGTGTAAACTGTATGCATAATTGGCTTTTCCATGATTGGCATATTTAATTCATTAGGAGGTCCCTAGTAAAGTGTATCACAGGTGCCCTTGGCTTGTAAATCAAATGCTACCAGTGAGCCTGAAGCACTAATTTGCCACCCACACGAGTAGCTCTGTAAGCATGCCTCAGACCTGCCACTGCAGTGTCTAAGTTTGCAGTTATAAACTCCCAACTCGACCTGGCCAGTCCATCCACTTGCCAGGCCCAAACCTTCCCTTTTTATACATGTAAGGCACCCCTAAGGTAGGCCCTAGGTAGCCCAAAGGCAGGGTGCAGTGTATGTTAAAGGTGGGACATGTACTGATGTGTTTTACATGTCCTAACAGTGAAATACTACCAAATTTGTTTTTCACTTTTGCAGGACCTATCTCTCTCATAGGTTAACATGTGGGCTGCCTTTAATACCTTTTAAGTGCAGTTTCTCTTTCAGAGCAGATGCAGATGTGGAGTTTGGGGTCTCTGAACTCACAAGTTAAAAATACATCTTTTGGTAAAGTTGTTTTTTAAATTGTCTGTTAGAAAATGCCACTTTTAGAAAGTAGGCGTTTTCTTGCTTACACCATTCTGTGACCCTGTATGCTTGTGTATTCCCTGTCTGGGTCGGACTGACACTTGGGCTCCACTAGATAGTGACACAAAGGGAGTTGGGGTGTAGCCTGCATATCCTGAAGAGCCATCTGGGCTAGAGTGGAGGGAGGAGTGGTCACTTACACCTGAATGGCCTGTGCCTGCCCTCACACACTGCAGTCTCCAAACCCCTGGTATGTGTCTGGGGTCAGACCTGGGCAAGGCAGAATCCTGTAAACAACAGAGACTTTTCTTTAAAGTTTGCCTACTTCAAAGGCTGAAAGGGGTATAAGTATTGGACACAAAACCCCAGATTTTTACATTTGCTTCTGGAACCAAGAGGAACGTCTGCAAGGAGAAGAGCTAAAGAGCTGAGGGGAAGTGTTGCTTCTGCCTGTGACTGTGCTTTGTTGGGCTATCCTGCAATTGCTGCTTCTGCCTGTGAAAGCGGACAAAGACTGAACTTTGTGGTATATTCCTGCTTGTGAAAAATCTCCAAGGGCTCAGACTGAGCTTGCCTCCTGTTTTGGGCCATCATTGCCTCTGCCAGTGCCTGGAATCTTTGCTGAGACTCCTGCCCTGCCAAGCGGTGCTCTATCCAGTCCCATGGCCCTTGAAAGGTGAAGATGGTAGAACAAGGATGGAAATCCATGAACAGGGAGCCATGCGGGGAACATTTTGTCGCACCACCTGCAACGCGGCTGTACAAATGAAGCGCCACCCGCCTCACGGCTGATTTCAACACATCACCTGCATCAAGGCTGGAGAAATGGCGCAACAACCCGCTTGCGGTGGCTAAAAACGATGCAAACTCCACGCATCGTGGTTTTCCATCACCGTGCAACCAGGATTTCTCATGCATCTTTGCTGGGCATCAAAGTCATCGTGAACCTGCGCCGATCCAAGGTGCCCTGTCTGAAAATCAATGCATTGTTCTCTTGCAGTGGAGAAAAAAGAAGCATTGCCTACCCAACGGGAGAAGAAACGACGCACAGCCTCACTTGAGAGTAAGAAATCTAGGCATCGCTGACTTTTCTGACGCACGCTTGCCCATGCAACTTTATTTTTTACGCAAACCAGGTACTTTGTGTAAAATCAAAGTTTCCATTGTTTTCTCTAGAGTAAGACTTTTTACTTTGGAAATTCATATCTTGAGTTGTGTTTGTTGGATTTCTGGCGTCTTTGTCTTATTTGATTTAGATGAATATTGCCTATTTTTCTAAACAGGTGTGGTGTCAATTTTGTAGTGTTTTCACTGTATTACTATGTTTGTTAGTACAAATACTTTATACATTGCCTATGAGATAAGCTTGATTTCTTGTGCCAACCTAACAAGGGGGCGGGCAGTGGTTGTCTTAGGAGTGTAACTTTCTTACCCTGACTAGAGTGAGGGTCCCTGCTTGGAAGACCCCATTTCCAACAGGAAGCTCCACTGTTGCGTGTACTGCGGGATGTTAAAGCCTATATCTACCATACATTTCAGGTCTGCCTACGATCAAGTAGGAAAGTGTTCTGTTACACCTTTATTCTTTATGCTGTTCACAGCTACAACCTCACATCCTTTTGAATTACAGCACTAACAGCTCAAAACATGAAAAAACCTGTAAGGGAATCCTGCATGCACCTATAACATTTTCAAAGAATACATGTTCTTTACCAATATGATCATCCAAAAAGAAAGAGGAAGAGATTCAGATCTTGTGACGAGAAGATTACTCGCCAGCTGTGAAGGAATCCTATGTCACAGTGCAGGGTGACACCGTCAAGGAAATGGCTCAGGGCACTAATCATTTTTGTTCCTGGATCCTAACCATGGTATTGACAATTTCATAAAAGGTATTAGGACTTCTGAAGTCAAAGGCGGGTAGACACATCAGTGCTAATGCACTGTGTTTACATTCAGAGCACCTTTTAGAAGTAGATTTCCAAAGTTACCAACGTTTTACCAATTGTTCTTGGTTTGCCAGAAGCAAGAAAAACTAGTGTCAAACCTACTAGGAATTAAAATTAAAGAGAAGTGGAGTGATCAACCAAATGAAATGTCACCGACAAAGAATATTAGCATAGTGTACATGCTACCATGGTTTATACCTAGTATGTTGTCGCATACATGAAGGAAGAACAGTTTAATTAAAAAATGTGCGCATACACTTGATTTGTTTGAGCACCTTTAAGAAATGAAGGCTTGCAAATGTTTTTTCAAGGGTTATGCTTAGAACTGGTAGGTTTGAAATGCAGGTGTGGTTTCCTGCTAGTGCTGGATTTAATTTAGTCTGGGGAAAATATGGACAATTATCAAGTGTATCGAATAGCATAAGAGGAGATAAGAAAGTGTGCTGATTTTGCTTATGGGTGATATGATGGTGTCTGCACAGCATAGTAGCTGGCTGGTCATGTTTTTGTAAGGTATGTAGCTGTAAAGGATGTAGGATGGATTGAGTTGAGGGTGATATTGTATAACGAAATGTGTTCTTCAGCAGATGGAATGGGTGCTAAATGATTTAGATAGTGGAATTGAGGGAAATATCAACCTTAAAGGTATCCTAACTAATGCTGTTCTACCTTCCCTTGCCAGAGATATGATTCTTTTGTGACCAAGGTTAAGGTCTAAGCAACTACTCTTGTAATTTGAAATAGGCATTGTCATGTCAGTGATAGCCCACTAGACTCCATGCATAGTTATTTTTGGAATTTTGGAATCCAGTGGAATAGAAAGCTTGCATTATAATGGTACTGACAATTATATTTGACCCTGCCACGATCTGTTGACAAATGCCCTTCACACAATGATCCACAGTCACTCAGAACTCCCTCACTTACAAACTGCTCACTCTCAGTCATGCTGTACACACTGATAGCTATGCTCTGCACACCTTCAGCCTCGAGGCGCATACAATCAACTATCTTTTAATCACCTAGGCCTTCCTCTGCACACCCATGACCATGCGTCTGTATTTACTGAAAGTACACCCCTTGTTATATTACGCTATCTGCATATTTATATTGCTCTATCTCGAGTGAAGGTATCCTGGCGATATGTCAGGTGTGTGAAGCTAGCCTCGGGGAAATTTACACAAAAAGCCATGTCTTCAGTTTCTTGCAGAATTCAAGATGAGAGAAGGAGGCTCTAATGTGGTGAGGAAAGTTGTTCCATGCTTTAAGAGCGATATACGAGAATACACAAACTTCTGATCTGCTTTTGTGCATGTGTGAGACCCGTGCGATTGAGTCTGGCTGAGCAGAAGTGCCTCAGGGTTGGTGGAACTACATGCAGCTGTTCATTTAGGCTGGGCCTGTGTTATGTACGGCTTTGTATGTGTGGGTGAGGAGCTTGAATTGTGCGCGCTCATGTTTTGGGAGCCAATGGAGTTAGCTCAGGTGCTGTGTGACGTGAACCCAGCGTGGGAGGTTGAGGACCATTCTGGCTGCTGCGTTCTCAATGGTCTGCAGTCTTTTTGTGAGCTGGATGATTGCTCAGGCGTAGAGCACCATGGTTATTCCTGCATAGAACACCTTTATGCATTCTGCAAACAAAGGTAGCAGATGTTCCACTTTAAGTGTCAGGTTCATTCAACTAGCAATCTACCAACTTGGATTTGTATTTCTGAAAAGTAAATTTCACCACTACAAGCCAAACTGTAACCTAAGATTAGGCTGAGATTCTAAAATGCTAATTGCAAACTTCAGGAAGACCAGATCATAAGGAACAGTGGTCAGAGTCCAGGCTTCAAAGTTCCGGAGTTTACATTAGGGAATGCATGGCATAAGCTGAAGATCTGCCAAGTTCTGAACACAACGGTATCTAATCTGTAATTCAAGCCACAGGGCAGCAACCTGTTCATGACACGCTGTCCTCCATATTACTATAACAGCAAAAACACATCAGCAATAGAACTTTGTAACTGTTTATTTCAGCGAAACCCTCAGCTGGGCCCTCAACTAACTTCTTCACACTCCTCACTATACTCGTTACATTCACGATCACCCAGGCAATGCATATTAATCAGGCTCTGCACACTTTCATTGGACATAAGAATATTATATGTGAAGTTAAAGGAGATGTTGACACACATCATAGTTATGTGGAGGGTGGTGATAGACAAAGGACGTCACGAGGAGAAAAAGAATACACGTTTATATGGTTACATGAAACTGTGCAGTATGTACATCTTCCCTTGCTAAAAAATGACCATGAGAGCCCTCTAAGCATTGGTTAGCAGTTCTCAAACACAGCAACCATGACCTGAATGAACTTACAGTCTATATTAAGGTCTTGTCCAAAGCAGACAATATGAAATGCAAGTATCCTGCTGGCCAGCTGCAGAGGTTCAACAGTGCACTCTGCCTGTAGATAAACACTCTAAGACTCAAAGACCACTAAATTCAATGCCACATGTGCGCAAGCCTTTTTTTTTTTAATATCTCAAACTTAGTCACGTACATGGGGCCAGAGTCAATCTAGTGCTGAAATAATAAGATCTACAAAGTTTACAGTGGACTTATCACTGAGTTCTACTGCACATTTGGATAAGTATACATTTTACTAAATTCTCCGGTATTTGGTCAGGGCTGAAGTACCACTGAATCCTTTCCAACATATGGCTGATGTTTCTAACAGAAGAATTTTCCAGACCCGGCACTTGCATGTGGTTTTTCTCCCATGTGTATGCTCGCTTATGTGAAACCGGACTTGAAACTGAAGAAATTCCCTTTTGTCCTTTATATATATGTTTGTCTTGTGTATAAAGTTTTAGGTTTGGTAAAACTTGAATAATCCCAAATTCATTTCCTATAGAAGAAGCATGTTTTTCTCCCATGTGTATTCTCTGATGTGTGGTGAGATTTGAGTTGTGACGGAAGAATTTTCCACATTCAGTGCATGCATATGGTTTTTCTCCTGTATGTATTCTCTGATGGATGGTAAGATTTGAGTTGTGCCTAAAACTTTTACCACATTCTCCACAAGTATATGGTTTTTCCCCTGTGTGTATTCTCTGATGTATGGTAAGATTTGAGTTGTGACTGAAACACTTGCCACATTCATTGCATGTATATGGTTTTTCACCTGTGTGTATTCTTTGGTGAATGGTAAGGTTTATGATCTGGCTGAAACTTTTACCACAGTGACTACATGTGTAGCGTTTGATTTCTGTTTGCATCCATGGATTTCGAATAGGGGAACTGGACTGGCGAAATCCCTTACTACTTTCTTGGCAACTAAAGCTTTCCTTTCTGGTGCGGCGAGTTCTGTTAAGGGCCATGTTCTTACAGAAATTTGTCCCATTTTCAGCACATGTATAACCAATTTCCTTGTGCTCTGGTATTAGCTGCTTGTTATGGTTTGTGGCTTTGCAGAAATCTCTTTCACTGTCAGTGGATTCACTGAATATTTTCTTGTTGAGTGATTGCCATCTCTTTCTGGTTTCTCTTGGCTGTAAATGTACCATTTGTTCCTTGACCATCCTGGATGCCTCAGTAGGATCCGTTTGCATAAGATATACATCATCATTTCCGTCTTCACAGAAGCTGTCCTTCACCGATTCTGTTAAATAGATGCAGAGTTTGACATTAGTACATACCAAATAAGGAATTAATTACGTTACCAGAGCAGTTTGGGAAAACAATTGATTTCTTACATTTGTAATAAAAAAAAGTTGTGTATGAGAATATAAATAAAACAATGGCAGCAAGCCATTAGTAATAATAATGTGTCTGTCATATATATTTAACAGGATCTGGTTTAATATGATAGGAGTGTGCAAAATAATCACATATGTGTTTCTCTAAAAAACATGTTATTGGAACTTTGCCCTTTCTGCAGATCTGCCCAGATTTTTTGGACCTTTTTCCTGAACCATATTTTTGCTGGTGTAGTGAATCCTAGTTCATTTTAATGGGATAACAGGAGTTAGCTTAGCCTCTGGCTTGCAGACTTGTGCCCCTGCCATGTAGTGACTTTTAACCTACTTAGCTTGCTCTGTCTTAGCTCATTTAGGGCCAGATGTAGCAAGCAGTTTTGCCCATTCTGTGTCTATGGGAAAATGTGTTCGTACATTTGGCCCTTAATTATTTAATTCTTCTAAGATGGCTGCCTTGCTTATAGTTAGGCCACTTGTTATGCTTTGTATTATCAGTGTCACCAGGCTAAGCGTCAAGATCAAGCAACAAAGACAAACAAACAGTAGGTGTTCACACTTAGGGATTTTCCCTCTCTATACTTTCGAGGGATTGTTTATATTAATTGCCATCCCAAGCATGTCTGTTATCTATTGTGTGGGAACACACCTACGTCAGGGGGCCCTGTAGATATGTATAAATACATCGCACTTTAGACAGCTAATCAGAGGGATTCGACCTGAGGGCATCGCCACCCTCGCTGATATCGATAATGCACATCGTCTTGACGCTGACCCAGTCTTTGTGTTCCTGCAGAGTCTGAGATAGAGACCTCATTCCAAGGTAACAAGGGTTGGGGGGCTCCTCTCATGGACATGGCATTGGCAGATTAGGTTTAGCAAACCCGGCTCTCCTTTAGGTAAGAGGTTAGGCCTCTCACATTAGGGTATTAGGGCATTTTACATCTTGTATGTCTTTTCTATGCATTGCAAGATGGTGGGGGTCTCTGTAATAATGACTCTCATCTTCACAATTCTGTTTCTTGCATTTTTCATTATCCTAATCATTGCAGCCCATGCAACTTATCGCAAATTGCAGTTATGTTAAATAAAAAACTGTTGACACTTTACTGCATCTTTGTCCTTGCCTGTGTTCGTATGAGACATGATTTATCTGTGAGAAAGGGGTAATCTCCGTTTAACCACAACACTCCTTGAGATGTCTTGTTCTCGAGTCCATGCGTAAAGGCTGCCACAAATCACCTTTTACCATTGTGATTCTGGTGAGGTGCTGCTAGTGAGCCGGTAAGGTTGGGACAACAGTTGCGATTTGTTGTAGGATAGGCATAGTTGCCTACAAGCAAAAGTACTGTTATCCTTAAACCAGCAGTCTTGCCTAGAGCAGGATTCCAAACTACAACACTGGCTATAGAATTCTGTGCACTTGGCTGTATATATCTTTCACACATTGCTTCTAAGTTAAGCTTGTCTGCCGTATGCCACAGCTACCAGAGGGCTGAGCTCACCTTGACAAGGATTGTGATTATTACTCTGTTGTGTGTACTCCCTCCTAACGAATAACCCAATTTCGTACACATAATAGCACGATAAGCATCCTGCTGTGATGAGATTCAGACGTCTGAAAAATCAATATATCCCTCCAATGGCAGCAGGCGGTGTGTCTATTGTTGCGGTCTGCTATTGTTGTTAATTTTCGTTTTGTAACTGTGAGAAAGTAGGCTATTTGTTGAATGTGGTGTTAACCTTGCTCAAGCAACAGCCAAAATCTCTGTCAGAATGAACCACAAAAGTCACTAAATTAACCTGTGCTTAACCCTACGGTAGCTTGGCACAAAAAGCAGTCACGCTAATTTAAGAGGGAATCAGTAAGGTATTTACAAGAAGTGAGACCAAGAGAGAAAGTGGCGACTGGGTAACTTTCGAGCACACACTTGGTATCAAACGTAACAAACATAAATACAGATAATGCCAAGTAAAGTAACCAGGTGCTCAGAGATGAAGAAAAAGCCACCAAATATTTAATCAAGGAGGACAATGTCCATATACAAAAGAGACAATCTCGAGCACTCCAACACCAATCAGTAATCCACTCCTCTGTGAACAGTCTTCTTATGTTCTTTATTCATGAGCCAAAGTTAGAATATCTTTGCTGTAATTCCCACAACACACTAACCAACAAGTGTTTCATCTGTGGACAATTGCATTCCAGTTGACTTAATCAGGGCTAGAACAGTAATTAGTATACTATATTACAATTCAATCTTACTTCAAAATAATGCATTAAATTCCTCAACCATATTGCCGGTGACTGAAACAATATGCAGTGAAGTAATTTGAAAAAGACAAAGTAAGAACTGGAAATGCACAAAAAAAATATATAAGTAAACATCCCAAGTTAGTAACCAAGTTATACAGATTAAAATTATACGTAAGGCCAATGCTCAGATTTATTATAACAAAAAAGGTATTATCTGGTGTGATGCATCATCAACAAGTGACACCCAAAAGACAAGTTTTGAAAGAATATAGTACGAGAATATATATAAAGTAAATTAACCGTACATCAGTCTACCAAGTGTGATTTAAAGGGTACTCATGCCTTAACCCAGAGCACACCTGATTATAAATATGTTTTTCAAATCATGTACAAAAGTATCAAACAAACTCAGTTATGTAGACACTGCAAATTAATAAACATATCTGTTGAGAATAGTCCATCTCAACTTGCATCATTCACATTTAACAACATGCCATATTTACAAAGCATGCAGCCGTAAAATCCCTTGAACCATGTGAAACCAATCTAATTATTAGTCACCTAATAAATCTGTACAGGTGAAAAGAAATTAGGGCCAGAACAAGTTACCATGCAAAGTGACTCAATAATTTGTCAAACATATCCCAAAATTGATTATGTCAACTGGAAAACAATTGTCCAGAGATGAAATGTACTGGCTAGTGTGTGATCGATACAAGAAGGGGACTGGGACTGGTAGGACTTAAAATACTTTTTGTGAAGAAATGTCTGACAAGATAAAGTTCAGAGGTGCAAGGCTGCAGATGGCGTACCAGGAAGACTCATTGTTGTTGGGGAGTTGTTGAATGACATTGCAGTGAATATTTTTATATTTGGACTGTTTTGAAAGTCAAAAATCTCCAGCGGGTTGAAGCTGCAAGCTGTAACCGTTGAGGGCTCCATGAGACCAGATACCCCTTTTGCGAAGGACCACGGAGCAGGAGCTACCACAATGTCAGACTGACCTGCAATGTACCCCCGGTGGATCGATGATCAGGTCTCCTCTCAGTTCTCAGAGCACTCTTTAGCCAAAATGTTTCTAAGGCCCAAGTTTTGGATTTTAGCTATCTGGGCACCTTTAGTACTACTTCCAAGAGTTCAGGCCTGGAGAGGCACGACTTGGAGAGTCAGGACTCACTCTGGCTGGGTCCAGGTGCAAGTTCAAGATGGTTGGAGCCTTTTCTGTCCCTGAGGCTCGGATCAAGAGGCCAGCTGTTAAAAATTGGGTCTTTGGTTGACAGTCAGGTTACCCCCTGTTCAAGCAAGGACCCTCACTCTAGTCAGGGTAAAAGAGAATCACCCTCGGCTAACCCCTGCTTACCCCCTTGGTAGCTTGTCAGAGAGGTAGTCTTAACTTCAGAGTGCTGGGTGTAAACTATTTGTACCAACACACACAGTTACTCAATGAAAACACTACAAAATGACAACACCAGTTTAGAAAAATAGGAAATATTTATCTAAACAAGACCAAAACGACAAAAACCTGACATACACAAGTCATTAAGTTTTAAAGATTAAACTCAAAACTAGTGCTTACAAACACAAAATGCTTTGATGAGGTGTTAACACGGCGTTGTGACGGAGTTGTTCCCAACAATCCGACACCAGCGGCGCCGGCCACGGAGTCACACGGACCCCACAAGTACAGTACCTTGGTGAAAAGTAAAAACAAGCCGATGCGCGAAGTCAAGGATCGCGGCGTTTGTGCGAAATGTTGAATCCGCGGACTTCAAGCAGCGTCAGTCAAGACGTGGTGCGGCGACCTCCACAGAGTCGCGGACTTCGGTGGGGCTGCAGTGATGTCGAGCCTGCGAAGGTCCAGCAAAGATCACAGAGACAGTTGCAGGTGGCGTCACCGGTTTCAGCAGCGGCGTCCGGAGTTGTCCAAAGTCGATTTCCCTGAATTTTTACCAGCTTTTCCTTTCAAGGGCCCAGGGACTGGATAGGGCACCACTTGTCTTGAGAGAAGTCTTTGCTGTCCCTGAGACTTCAAACAGGAGGCAGACTCTAAATCAAGCACTTGGAGATTTCTTCTCAAGATGGAAGGCACACAAAGTCCAGTCTTTGCCCTCTTACTCTGGCAGAAGCAGCAACTGCACGATAGCTCCACAAAGCACAGTCACAGGCAGGGTAGCTCTTCTTCCTCAGCTCTTCAGCTCTTCCCCAGGCAGAGGTTCCTCTTGTTTCCAAAAGTGTTCTAAAGTCTGTGGTTTTGGGTGCCCTTCTTATACCAAATTTCTCCTTTGAAGTAGGCCTACTTTAAAGTAAAGTCTATTTTGAATGTGAAATCCTACCTTGCCTAAGCCAGGCCCCAGACTGCATTGTGTGAGGACAGGCACAACCCTTTCAGGTATAAGTGACCACTCATCCCCTCCCTCCTAGCACAGATGGCTCACCAGGAAATGCAGACTACTTCCAAGCTCCCTTTGTGTCACTGTCTAGTGTGAGGTGCAATCAGCCCAACTGTCAAACTGACCCAGGCAGGGAATCCACAAACAGGCAGAGTCAGAGAAATGGTATAAGCAAGAAAATGCTCACTTTCTAAAAGTGGAATCTACACTTTAATCAGATTTAAAGGTAGCCTCCATGTTAACCTATGAGAGGGACAGGCCTGCCAACAGTGAAAAACAAATCTAGCAATATTTCACTGTCAGGACATTTAAAACACATTACTATATGACCTACCTTAACCATACACTGCGCCCTGCCATTTGGGCTAACTAGGGCCTACCTTAGGGGTGTCTGACATGTAAGAAAAGAGAAGGTATAGGCCTGGCAAGTGGGTATACTTGCCAAGTAGAATTTACAGTTAAAACTGCACACACATACACTGCAGTGGCAGGTCTGAGACATGATTACAGAGCTACTTATGTGGGAGGCACAACCAGTGCCGCAGGCCCACTCGTAGCATTTGATTTACAGGCCCTGGGCATCTCTAGTGCACTGTACTAGGGACTTACTAATAAAACAAATATGCCAATCGTGGATAAGCCAATTACATACAATTTACACAGAGAGCATATGCACTTTAGCACTGGTTAGTAGTTCAAAAGCCAACGGCAACAGGTCATACAAAATAGGAGGCAGGAGGCAAAAAGATTGGGCATGACCTGGCATAAGCAAAAACACCAACACCAGCCAACTAGCCCTTGGAGTTACTCTTGTAGATCTGGGATCAAGTTGTGGAGCAGGTCTCAAGCAGCAGGTCAAGCCCCTGAGGGTTCAAGGTAGGCTTCAGGTAGCAGGACAGTCCTTCCATGGGCAGCAAAGCACTCTAGTGAAGTGCACTGCAGGCCACAGCAGCATCCATTTCTCTCACAGTCTTTCCACGGGCCCAGAAAGTGAACTGAAGAGTGGGTTTTATTTTTATACCTGGTGCCTTGTTAGGGAGATTCCTTCTAAAATTCTTGGACTTTCCTGCCTCCCCTGCCCAAGCTCCAGACTGGCTAAAGGCACAATGGGCTGATGTAAAGTCCTTTGTGTAAAAGCAGGCACAGCCTATTAACTTTTAAGTGGGGCTGTATCCAGCTTCACCCTCTGCTGCATCTTGCCAGCGATGGTCCATCAAGGCACAAGTAATCTGGAACATGTTTAAAGGGCTACTTAAGAGGATGGCACAATAAGTGCTGTAGGCTTACTAGTTTTTTAAGAAAAACAAGGGAAACCCAAGGGTACTCCAAGGTGACGAGCCTTTCAGTGCATGCTGGTTCCTGCACCCATACACAATCCTTGGCAGATGTATCCCTTTTCAGTCCTGGATCCCCCTACAAACCGTCACTCGAGTGTTGCTCCTTTCAAGGTTTAGATAGGCGACCATTTTTTGCAGCTGTACAATCAATTATTTTGAACAAAGTGTTCCTGCAACGAGTCGTTTCCCTCAGGATTGAACTTGCAGAGGCATACAGGGTCTATTCCTGTGCTTTAAATTTTCCGGTAAACAAAAATTCAAGCCCCCTGCTCCGGCCCCTCAGATGCCTATTTGTGGCCGCGCAATATATATTTTTTCAGAGGTATCTTTTTTCTCTTTGGCACATTCTATATTAAAATGTTCTGGATTGGTCCTTGCCATCTTGACTATAAGATTAGATAATCTTTTATATACATATTGTTTTCAGAACGCTACATCATTAGTACTCATCTGCTACTCATTGCCACCTATTAAACAAGTACCCCATGTCTTTTTTCTATTTTTCTCACTTGTCCTTACTTGTGATATACAGTGTTGGGCTAAGTGAGCCTGATGTATGTGATCCTATGTAGGAAAGTACCATCTTGCCTGGCATGTTACCCTCATTTTTACTTGTATGTATGTTTGTTTTTGCCTGTGTCACTGGGATCCTGCTAGCCAGGACCCCAGTGCTCATAAAGTGTGCTTTGTATGTGTCCCCTGTGTGGTGCCTAACTGTATCACTGAGGCTCTGCTAACCAGAAACTGAGTGTTTATGCTCTCACTGTTTTTAAAATTGTCATTGCAGGCTAGTGACTAATTTTACCAATTCTGATTGGCACACTGGAACACCCTTATAATTCCCTAGTATATGGTACCTAGGTTCCCAGGGTATTGGGGTTCCAGGAAATCCCTATGGGCTGCAGCATTTATTTTGCCACCCATAGGGAGCTCAGACAATTATTACACAGGACTGCCACTGCAGCCTAAGTGAAATAATGTCCACATTATTTCACAGCCATTTTACTTAAGTAACTTATAAGTCACCTATATGTCTAACCCTCACTTAGTGAAGGTTAGGTGCATAGTTACTAAGTGTGAGGGCACCCTGGCACTAGCCAAAGTGCCCCCACATTGTTCAGGGCAATTTCCCTGGACTTTGTGAGTGCGGGGACACCATTACACGCGTGAACGACATATAGGTCAATACCTATGTGTAACTTCACAATGGTAACTCCGAACATGGCCATGTAACATGTCTAAGATCATGGAATTGTCGCCCCAATATTATTCTGGTATTGGGGTGACAATCCTATGCATCCCCGGGGCTCCAGCATGGAGCCCGGGAACTGGCAAACTAGCTCTCTGGGGTTTTCTCTGCAGCTACCCCTGCTGCCAACCCTCAGACAGGTTTCTGCCCCCCTGGGGCCTGGGCAGCCCAGTCCCCGGAAGGTAGAACAAAGGATTGCGTCTGAGAGAGGGTGTTACACCATCTCCCTTTGGAAATAGGTGTTAACGGCCTGAGAGGAGTAGCCTCTCCTGGCCTCTGGGAATGCTTTGAAGGGCACAGATGGTGCCCTCCTTGCATAAAACAGTCTACACCAGTTCAGGGAGCCCCCAGCCCCTGCTCTGGCACAAAACTGGACAAAGGAAGGGGGAGTGACTACTCCCCTGTCCATCACGACCCCAGGGGTGGTGCCCAGAGCTCCTCTAGTGTGTCCAAGACCTCTGCCATCTTGAATGCAGAGGTGTGAGGGCACAATGGATACCTCTGA
This sequence comes from Pleurodeles waltl, assembly GCF_031143425.1. Lineage (NCBI taxonomy): Eukaryota > Metazoa > Chordata > Amphibia > Caudata > Salamandridae > Pleurodeles > Pleurodeles waltl. The sequence goes on along the minus strand of NC_090445.1, from coordinate 292,372,783 downwards.
GTGGCCAGTGCCAACAGGTGACATCAGAGACCACTCCTGATAGGCTCTTACCTGGTTAGGTAGCCAATCCTCCTCTGAGGGCTATTTAGGGCCTCTCCTGTGGGTTTCTCATCAGATAATGAATGCAAGATCTCACCAGAGTTCCTCTGCACTTCTCTCTTCGACTTCTGACAAGGATCCACCGCTGACTGCTCCAGGATGCCTGTAAAACCACAACAAAGTAGCAAGAAGACTACCAGCAACATTGTAGCACCTAATCTTGTCGGCTTTCTGGACTGTTTCCTGGTGGTGCATGCTCTGAGAGCTGTCTGCCTTCACCCTGCACTGGAAGCCAAGAAGAAATCACCCGTGGGTCAACAGAATCTTCTCCCTGCAAACGCAGGCACCAAATTTCTGCATCACCGGTCCTCTGGGTCCCCTCTCATCTTGACGAGTGTGGTCCCTGAAACACAGGAGCTGGATCCAAGTGACCCCGACAGTCCAGTGGTCCTTCTGTCGAAATGTGGTGGAGTTAAGTCCTTGCCTCCCCACGCCAGACAGTAATCCTGTGTACTGCGTCATCTGCAGCTGCTAGGGCTTCTGTGCACTTTTGCAAGACTTCCTTCGTGCACAGCACAGCCCAGGTCCCCAGCACTCCATCCTGCATTGCTCAACTAGCTGAGTTGACCACTGGCTTCGTGGGACTCTCCTTTGTAGTGTTGAGACAACCGCCATGCTCAGATTTCTTGAACCCCTGTTCAAGTGCTTCTGCGGGTGCTGCCTGCTTCTGCATGGGCTCCCTGTGTTGCTGAGTACCCCCCTGTCTCCTCCTCCAAGGGGCGACCTCCTGGTCCTTCCTTGGCCCTGGCAGCACCCAAAATCTTCAACCGCAACTCTTGCAGCTAGCAAGGCTTGTTTGCAGTCTTTCTGCATGGAAACAACTCTGCATCCTCCAGCACGCCGTGGGACATCTTCTGACCAAAGGAGAAGTTCCTGGCACCTTCCGTTGTTGCAGAATCTTCGGCTTCTTCCACCCTGAGGCAGCCCTTTTGCAACTTCCGGGGTTTAGTGGGCTCCTGCCCCCCCTGGACACTTGTGTGACTCTTGGACTTGGTCCCCTTCCTTTACAGGTCCTCAGATTCAGGAATCCGTCTTCAGTGCTTTGCAGTCAGTTGTTGCCTTTGCAGAATCCCCTATCTCGACTTGACTGTCTTTTTGGGGTAGTAGGGTAACTTTACTCCTACTTTTCAGGGTCTTGCGGTGGGGTATCTTGGACACCCTTAGTGTTTTCTTACACTTCCAGCGACCCTCTACACACTACACTAGGCCTGGGGTCCATTTGTGGTTCGCATTCCGCTTTTGGAGTATATGGTTTGTGTTGCCCCTAGGCCTATTGTCTCCTATTGCAGTCTATTGTGTTCTACAGTGCTTGCACTACTTTTTCATCGGAGAGAATCCTTGCCTGTAGAGCATGGAGCAATTGTAAATACTTAAAAAATCTGGGAGGTCGACATCTCATTTTACATTTGAAGGTAGGTAAATTCAATGGCCTTTTGAAGCATTGTAAATAGGCAGGAGAATGAATGAACTGCAGCTAATAACGCAAACATCACAGAGAGTGAATTGGACATTTTCTTGGCTTTCATCCAAACGGGTCACAAGAATGCCCTAAAGAACCATCTCATCACATCGAAAAGCCAACTAGTGTCACTGAATGACCTCAAAGGGGATAAGTTTAGCTTCATCAAAAAAAACTAGTACTTGAGATAATCAAGAAAGGACGTAGTGACGGTGCCCAGGAACTAATGGCCTGCCTCAGCCATTATTCAAACTCAACTTTGAATTCTGGGCAGATGTACTAACCCCAATTTTTAATCATTGGGTGGCAATCCAATCTATCCCAGAGTCATAGAGGGATGCTATAATCCAGCAGCAGCAAATCTTCTGACACTCTCAAACCTCATCAGGAGAGACAGTGCACAAATAAGGTACATAAAAAAATATAGGGTAAAAGGCTGATTTAATAGAACACGTCTGGAACTTATAAAAACCATTCAACCTGGGCAGAAAACTTCCTTACAAACAAATAATACCTCACTGATACAATATAAATTTCCTAAACAACCACCCTTCTAAAATACCACTTGCACCTTGCACCCAATAATTCTCCCTTCACATCCCAACCTGTCATACAACTCCTGTCCCTTAGACATCAAAGATCTTCCCCCGTAATCTTCTCCCAATCCATCCCATTGTTCATTGCCTGTATCCCCGACCTCCCTAACTGTGCCTCTCTTGTAAGCCTCCTATCGCAACAATTGTCCTTTTGTCAGGCCCTCAAGCGGCCCAGACCTATCAGCAGCACAAACCCCCACAAATCATTAACAAAAGCACAACCAAGAAAGCACCATACCTGTCCCATCAAAACAACCTGACCCAAAAAGTAAATATTGTATTTTTATGGGTAGGTGTTAGGGTGACCTTAAACTGACTGACCCGCCTCAACACCTGGCATTCTGTATGGAAAAAAACTCTAAAAAGGCAATACTTTTCTTCTGGCTCACATTCCACCCCAAAACAATCCAAAACCACATGCACCTGCTGCATCTGCAAAAAACGCCACTTGCCAGAGCCATTCCTCTTCCAAAGACAGCATTAAACTCCTTCAAATAGGTAATCCAAATCTGTACATCAGCTCGGACACTTGCTTTGATGCGCACCCTATGATGTGGAAGAACTGCACCTGAAACTGAAAAGCCCATTCTCCTACAAAAAGCTCTGCTTGCGCTCACAACCCTACATGCAAAGTTAAAATGGCCCAACAGCTTTTGCACCTTCCTTAACTCCAACTTCTGGGATAACAATGCTTCCTCTACCAATGTCAGCAAGGTGTTCGCTTTCTCTTGAGGCAAATAAACTTTTATATGTACATAATACATATAAGAAACTCAATGCACAAAAAAGTCAATGACGTCACTGGGCCTTCCATTTTTTAGTGAGCCACACGAACCCTCAACTCTGCCATTGCCATCTGAAAATCACTCACAGCTTTTTGGTAATGCCCAGTGTATCCTTTGCACACCAAGAAAAAACATCACAAACCGTTGACCATATCGAAACTGAAAGAACAATCGGAAAAATTAACTGAACGTCTCACACATGAACAAGAAACCCATAGGCAACATCCTGTCAATGAAAGTGGCACCACTAAACTGCAATCCTAACAAGAAGAAATCAACTGGATGAACTGGCAACAGCCGAAAGCCTGACTGTTTATCTAACTTTTCCACCTCCACACCTTCAACACAAGCTCTCACCAACCAAACGGCATGGTCAACTGACGCATACCGAACAATAACATCTTCAGATGCATTACAGTCATTAACTGACTGTCCTTCTGGCCATGAGAAATGATGGATCAACCTGAACTCACCTTGTAGTTTCTTTAACACCACATCAATGGAGAATAATCTGCTAAATCAATGGCCATTCGTAGAAGGAGCCCACAATCCTACTGGCTGATACTTCCTTCTGCAATTTTGTCATGACCACCGTCGGATTAGCAAGAGCATACAATCCAAAGCCTTCCACAAAACACTCAAAAAAAGGCATAGTGCATCAGCACTGCTGTAATAAAACTGAAGCCAATAACTGAGAATCTCAGATTTAATTGGAGTAGGCCCCTTTTTCCACCACCAATTGCTGACCCCTCCATCTACATGGAATTGCCATCCCTGACAATTATAGTATATATTGCCCATGTACTGCACAACTGGGTGCCCCCCTCCCTCACAAAGCTGGCATAATTGTGTTGAAACATACACTGGACATGTGCACATTCCCTGTTCTTTCAACATGCTCCATTCCGGAATAATTGGCCTCTGCTGAATTAACTTACCCCGAACTGGGTGGAAAGCTCCTGAAAGGCCTTATACTGAAAAGGTAAACCACTTGCCGTAGGAACCCAAGAAGCCGATTTAATAGGCCGCATCCACCGAATTCATTATTCATTATCCACATCACCCTATTCTTTCTCAGGATTCACACTCAAACGAGCCCTAAACTCATCATCATACCTAAACCAAGCAAAACTCCCATAATCCATCTGAGCTCTCCTGACAACATATATGTATTGAAAGAGAGCAATGCATTGTTCGGGATGGGCCTCGCCAAATTACACTTGCATATATCAGGAATGCCAACGTCCAGTTCTCAATCATGGTAGGAACTTTCAGCAGTCTGGCCAATTCCCATTCCTCTTCCTTAGAACCTTCCATCACCTGTTTTTTCCCTGTGCAGTATTTTAAAAACATCCACAAACTCCCTCTTCCTCATTTTTTCCTTCATCACTTTGGACAGATGTGCCCCAAAGGCACTGATATTCTTATACATGGCAACTTTTTATGTTTAATACTTCCCTCAGCATCCTCTTTTTTGGTCTCCTCACCATTCCCTGCATCAATAGATACAAGATGAGTATCTTTGTCCTCACATACTACACTTAAATCGCTGTCATCATCGACACTTAATGCACTGTCTTTGCCCTCTAAAGGTTTGGTTCTTGTCCCCTTCCTACCTGCATCACCACCTGGCATATTTTTTGTAGGACTGTGTTCAATAGCGACAGAAACCAACTGAATTACATTTATCTATTGGCATCCTCTGACATACCCACCCCAAACACCTTTGTCCGCTTACCAGGTCTCAAGTAACTCTGATCAGTTTGTCTCGTCCCTGCTACTATCCGCTGCGTACTCATAGTCACCACCTTCCGTTACATTTGACTGTCCTTCTCCTTAAGCATTTTTTCTCCTTGAACTGCACAACACTAAAACTTCCTCCAACATTAAGATCCCCCCAGGTCGCCCAAAATCTTGAACCCGAAAACCCAAACTGTTGGCTTTTGATTCATCCCAAATCTCCTCCTCCTCCAATGAAACCTCCTCAGAATCGTAATCCAACAATTCTTCCAGCTCTTCTAGGTACCCCCTGACTCCAGAATTAGTACTCAGTTGTTTTCCATCCCCAACACTCTCATCATCATTCCAGTAGAGCGGACGTGTTGAGCTTGATCTCAGGTAAGTCACTCCAGACCCATCTGTGACTTCAGACCGGTGCCCTGAAGTCACCCAGGACTTCACCAGTAGCTGGAGACCATTACTGACCTCTCTGTCAGCAATGGACGTCTGGCCCCTATCAGACCACTCAGCCTGACTGATTTGCCACACTCAGGCGCCCCTGCAGCCGCCCTAAGCTGTCCCTGCCGAACTTTTGAGCTATCTATATATTTAAGCTGTGTACGCTTTAAACTTGCAGACTACTTTCCCATTCTCACCTGACCCTCATCAGCAATGAGTAAATCTTTAGGGATCCCAGAACCACCAAGTCACAAACAATCTAGGAGTCAATCCATTATTTTGCACTCCCAATAATTGCACCTTGGTCACCATGGGACTAAACTGTCAAGAAAGGAAAATACCAAGACGGTCACTTCATCCCACCCTCCCTCGCCTGCATATGCCTCCAAATTCACCACTGGTCCTTACAATTCTTCCCCAAACCCAGCGCCACCCACTTGTTCCAATTCCAATTCGGAGTCTGCCAGTATAACTATAGGCTCTGTGCTGTTTCCTATGGGTAGCGCCATCTTAGGAGCTGCTAATTTTCCTCGAATGCTCGACATCTGACGCTGTCTGTTAGCAGCACCCCTGCTGCCGCATGACTGCCGATGTATTCTTCATGAGCAAGCCCGGCCCCATCCCGCCCACACGCTCCCTCAGGAACAATTCTCGACAACACAAGTTACTCTGGAAACCTCACCAAGCCCTAATTTGACCCTGAGGCAAACTGCTGCAACTTAACCGTCTTGCTGACCGGTAAGAAAACCTTTCTAGCCACGCCACAGCATGACTTCCCACCGCATTTTACAACTCTTGCTCATGGCGGTGAACAAGCAAAGACCGCTGCAGACACACCATCTGCTGATGCCCTCTTCAGGCACCTCAAACCCAGCAATGCCTGCTCTAAGACCACTTCTTTAATAAGGTCTTCCCTACCTTTATCCTGAAGCACCTTCAGTGCTTCTACTACTTTACTGAGTCTTGTCACTATATCTGCCACTAATTCGACAAATCCCAAAAACCTCTCTGACCTCGGGCTACCCCAGCTGGCCTTGACCTCAAACTCACTGACCTGCCCCCGGGTGTGCCAGGTGGCCAAAGAGGCCATCCCCACAGCCACTATCTATTTAAACCTACAAACCCCACCCCTTACGAACGCTAACCAAATGGCTCACTTAATGTACCAACTGGACGCACCACTCATCCCAAAAGTCCAAGGGGAGACCATGCGAGCCTGGCTCTACACAAACTTCCATGGACACAGCAAACTCAGTTAAATTTATGTTGTGTTTCATATTGTTGAATTGAACACAGCGTTTCACTCCGTCCTCAGAGGCTTTGTACTGCAGAAAATAGCCCACTGGGTCATTCTTTCTGCCTTCTAAAAAAATATTATGTTTTTATATACCAAAACATAGTTTCACTGTAAAATCTGTAGCAGAGTTGCACACAAATTTTGTACTGTGGTTGATTTAACACAGGAATGCGTCCTGGCGCAAATACTTTTGAATATCTTTATAGAAGATACATCGACAGACTTGCAGAGGGTAAATGTGCATGCGCCCAAGCTCGGCAGCAAATCTATTTCATGCCTTTTCATGCAGACAATGCCCTTTTAGTAACTCAAAAAGGACTGGGCTCCAATGACTCTTGATTAAGCTTCATGAAAATGTTGAACCTAATGGGTTACCCATTAATTCATGGTTATGGGGAGAAAGATCACAAAGCCGGGATCTTGGCATTTACATGGCTTGCCAATCAAGAGAGTAACAGTAAAAAAAACTGGGGGTTGTGACTGATATCCAAGGAACGTTCCTGCCCCAGAAAAAAAATCATAAAATCAAAGGCTTCTTCCTTGCTTCACAACTTCTTAAGTATTTATAAAAAAAAAACTGGGGCCCAACCCTTTATCCCAATTGTAAATGTCGTACATGCCAAAATACTGCCAACTACTGCATATGGGTCAGAAGCAATTTTTGGAAGACAGGTCGTGCTTCTTGATCAGCGTGTCAATGGCTTTCTGTTTGCTATCCAGCAGCCTCTCCCAACAGGAGACTGTGAGCGGTTTCTGTATATGTGTTTCTCAATAAACTCTGAAGGCATATAATGTTGGGATAAACATACAGAAAAGAATTTTATAAAACTATGACATCAACCTGCCCTCTACCCACACTGTATCAATAATTGCAGTGCTTTGTGTGTGGCAGGTTTAGTTAGCCCTCGGCCCCACAGCTCCCCACCATGCACAATATCCTTCCATATAAGAGCAATTGCGTGGTAAGGAGGCCAAGGTCAGCTGTCATTTATTCACCTGTGAGACACGTCCCCTCACTGGAGCAGTCCTTTACTGTAAGATTGTCCAGTTCAGCCCACCCTTGGAATAACCACTTGGGTCTCTAGCAGATCCAGAACTTCTGTCACCCATTGCCAACACCACAGCCAGATCTCTCTCCCTCCTTTTTTCCCTCTGTTCCCTCGTAGGGAGTTTGGCACCTTCACTGAGGTGCCCGTTTTCTTTTAGGCGCTGGTATTGGTTGAGAAAGCTTTCCGCCCCTCTCCAGCATGTAAGCCTCCAGCCAATACCATGACACTGCTGCATTTGTAAAAAAAAAAAATCCTTTTGCCATTGAGAGTAATCTTCAGCATGGCAAGTGCAGCAGGGTGTAATGGATACCCTGGTCTCACAAGGTCCTTTTAACAGTAATAAAGGACAAGCTTTGTTTTTGCATAGCCATTGAGTAATCCAGAGATAAAGATACCCTGCTACTGTCCAACATGAGAGGGTCCGCTAGTCTCACCTGTATCACAATGATGTCCCTATCTGTATAGGCCACCATAGGTCTTAGTGGGTGCCTAGCAGAGGGCAACGTGCAAGGACCCGGTGTGAATATCTAGGGCACATAACTTAGTAAGCACTTAAGGGACATCCTTACCTGCCAATGATCACTCTAAATACAATACCCTGGCTTGACCCTCCTTGCATCAGGCATGCCCACGATCTGTAAACTTTTCCTGTGAATATACCATTGTGTGTCATCCAGTCTCTGCTCCACAGTACGTAGTCATTGTAACAAATTTGTTACTGCAGTGTCTACATGGGCCACGTGTGGCTAAGTCTACAAAATGTTGTTGCATTTCTTCTTCCAAATTCCTCTGGTCATGGCGCAGGAGTCCTAAACCCACCAGGACATCAATTTTCATCTCAAGAGTCTTTCTCATGACTTCAGTGGCTGCCAATATTTTATCCAGCTTATCAGGCTGATTCAGTAGTCAGTAAGTCTTGAGATTGTGATGTGTCCAGTATCTCGTCCTGCAAAGAGTGGCAGGAGCTATGCTCCAGTTTAGCTGGACTAGCTCCAGGTAGCTGCCCTCTCTGCCTCGCACTTATTGTGGCTGCAGAGTTCCACAAAGACACTTACTGTGTCATTTCGCTGTATATATTGCTGTGTTAAATCACAAGTGTTCCTGATGATGCAGCAAGGTAAGAGGAGGCAGCTGCAGCCCCTGGTGAGGTACAGGTGGGCTCTTTAACTCAGTCGGGATGACAGCGTGCTCGCCTTGGGGCCAGTTTCCCAATTCCACTCCTTGGCCCTGGTGTTGATGCACTAGGCCAAAGTGCTTCCACATCTCTGTGGCGCTAGCACAGTGGCCCAGGGAGGACTTCCATGCCACAGTCTAGTTTAGGGGGGGGGGGGGGGGTCCAACAGCCAAGAGGTACATGTCTCACCACCTCATCTCTGACATGTCTCACCACCCCATCTCTGCCATCCTAGTCAGTGCCCCCCACAACCCCTCGCCGTGGCCCATGGGAGCGTGCGCGGTCCTCGCTCATCTACCCAGAGCAGCTCTTGGATGCAGACTGGGTCCCACTCACTGGCATGGGCGGGCCTGGGCTCCCATGTACGGTGACCCAGGTCCTCCATTGTCTGTTCGTCAAACTAGGGCTGCCAAGGAGGCAGCAATCACGCTGGCTGACATGCACTGCAGAAACAGTCAGGCAATACCAGGCTGCTAGCCCCGCCGGGCTGGCATCTTAAGGCCACTTTGCATATGCCTAGAGTTACTAAATGAGGGGCATGTCTTTTAAAAACATATTTTTAATCAGTTGGGGCTTCATAGTTGTAGACAAGTGGTATTTGTGTGGCATCATGTTACGTATCTACGCCTGGTTGTGCAATTTGTAAAATGTATGGGCATTACAGAAAGGAAGCGAAAATTGAAGCTAGAATTTCCAAAGGGACTGGGAACTCATCACAGGGGATACTTGCTGGCTTCTATGTAAAACCTTAGTATGATAGAAGAGATGTTTTAGAAGCTGTTATGAATTGCCTTAATTTTCTGCCCTAAAAATCTACTTAGCACCTTGCTAATTGCTGCTACCTTTTCAAATGAGCGTTTCAGGGAATGCTTTAGTTGGTATATAGGAGTTTGTTGGCAGCAATGTAAAATGTGCATTAATTGCAACAGTTAGGATCCCTTCATATTTTTTTTTAACAGAAGTGGTATGGGTGCTGCCTTGTATCGTCATTGATATGTGTGAGAAGCTGCTAGAAACCTCCCTCTCCTTATCTTATGCTGTTCTAAAAATTCAATTTAGCACTTTAGTAAGGCTGTCAGTAATTATTTGCACTTACCAAATGAATTCTTGGATGGCATTAGCTTTTTATTCTAGTTTACTGATAGCAATGTAATTTGTGCATGCATTGTAATAGCTGGGACTTTTTTCCTTGATTGTTTTAACTCTCTCTTTATGATCTGGTGTGACAGCGGAACTGTCGCCACACTAATCTGATATTCATAGCAGGAGAACGACTTTGGCACCGCCCACAAATTGGGAGTCAAGAATACAGCATTCGATTGAACAGAAGTGGAGCTCCTGCACAGAAAAAGTGTTCGTAGTCTCTTCCTAATGGCTCCCAGTCATCTAACCCGGCCACCGCATGAAAGCATACTGTCGTAGCAGCAACTTCAGTTGCCAAGCTGTGGGTCAACTTTTGTATTCATTTTTTTTTTTTTTTTACAGCGCGCATTACTTGTTTCTAGGCACGGGGAGATTGAGTGATCTCCGTGTCAATCGCAAGCATCAGGTGAGGGGTGATGACCCCGATGCGCAAGCAGTATCATGCACCAATTTCAAACAGCACGTGGTACCGCATTCAGGCCTTATGAAATAAGACTCAGCCACTATATTGTATTTCTCTGGTGGCGTTCTGCACAGGAGGTTAACTCGGATCCCCTGCACTGAGGAGATTTACAGTAACCTGGCACTCCAGTTATTTCATTGGAACAACACTACATCCCTCCCAAAGTAAACTAGAACGTAAAATGCGGATAACATTTCTAGATTAGGGCCATGGCAGGCATAGGGCTGAAAAATAGGGAACACAGAGAAAAAGACAAACACAGTCAAAATACCCAGATAATACAGTGTCCGGTATTTGTGACCCAACATCGTCAAAGCAGGTGATTTTTCAGGCTCGTAGAGGGCAAGGGATTAGCTCTTAGTTCATACCTAGTTCGGGTGCTGCAATCAGGATTCCGTTCTGACTGGAGTAGAATCTTTTGAATATTGATATGTTTCGTGTGACTTCTTCTGTCCCACGCCAGGCACAGATCTTGATACCTTGACATTTCATGATGGTCGAGGGGCGGCACTCAAAAGGCAATCAGAACTTGTTTCCTGGACAGCGATCCTTGAGGAGTACTAGGTCTCCAACTTTGAGATTGGACACTTTGGCACACCTTCGGCGACTTTCTCTGTTATTAGATTTCTTTCACCTCTCATACACTGTTGGTCAAACAACAGCTTCAAGAGCCCAGAGATGGTGATGAGGGTTAGAGTCCAAAACTACCCTACCTATAGACAGGTGTCCTGGTGCTCGCCCATTAGTAGAGGGTGGAGCCTGGTGTTAATCTCGTAAAAACAAATAAATGGCCAGTTCTGGAGCTTGCAGCGTGCTGCTGCAATCCAGATGACCTTATTTAAAGTCCTCATGAACCTTTCAACTTCCTCGTTGGCTTGATGCCAACGGGGACTCATTTTTTGTGAGAGATGTTAAGAGACTTTAGGCAGGAGGCTACCTCTTGGCCTCAGAAAGGAGGTCAGTTAGCTGTCCTCAACTCCATGGGTGGCTATGACTTTCTTGATTTTGGGGATCACTTGATAGACACCCAAGATGAAATTATTTCCACTTCGGGTATTTTGGGTAGTCATTGATGATGACCATGGGGTGTCTTCCATAGGGGAGTCTCCCGAAATCAAGGCTAGTGCGCACCCATGGCTGTTGTGGCCCTTTCTCAGTCCCTACTTGAGCCGGGGGAATGAAGTCACCTGAGGCTTGACACCAAATGCATGACATCAACAGTGCTTCGACCTGGGGGCGGAGCTAGCCTGCCGGCAAGATGGGCATCACTTTGTGAGGCTCTGCCGGACTTAGGGCTTTAAACGTAAATTTATCCTGACGTGGCGGTGTTGGGGGGGCCCTCTGTACCGGGAGCCCTCCAGATTGTTGAGGTGTCTCCGCCTGCTGCTGGATTTCGGCTGCTGGTGCGCCCACGGTGGGATGGCGCGGAGCGGGCTGGGCCGGGGGCGGACCTGCCGTGGAGGCCTGTCCGGTCGCGAGGGCTGCCACGCGCTCACGCAGGCGGCTGAAAGAGGCCTTGGTGCCCCGCGGGTGCGGGGCACGTAGTGGGTGCTTCCGGGGGGGACCTTCAGCGGTCGCTTCGGGCCGCAGCCCTCCCTGGGAGAGATCTGGCCAGCCCTGGGCTCACGGTATGTGGCCTGGTGGTGGCGGCTGCGTGGCCTGGACAGGTGAGCCTGGCCCGCGTTGGAGAGGTGCGGGTGGCTGCCGCGCTCTGCTGCTTTGGTGGTGGCTGGCCGGGAGGCCTAGGCGCCCTGTGCGTGCGGGATGTGCGGTGGGTGCCGCCTGGGGGGGGACCTTCGGCGGTTGTTTCGGGCAGCGCCCCCCCTGGGGTTTGGGGTGTGAGGCCTAGTGGTTTTGGCGGCCGTGCGGTCTGGCCAGCTGAGTCTGCCTTCCTGTGGAGAGCCGCAGAGGGCTGCCACTCTGTGCTGGCTTGGTGGCAGCTGGAGGGGCCCCCTAGATCGGCGCTCATATCGGGGTGCAGGGCCCCCTGTCATTCCATACTGTGGTGCTGCTCGGTTGGGCCGGAGGCTGGGTCCTGAGCATTGGTTGTCCCGTTTTGGAATGCTTGGCCCTGGGCTTTGCCAGTGGGCCCTGGGGCCTTGATCGCCGGCTGATTCGGGCCGGGGGGAGCCGCCTGTGACATCTGGTGCCGCATTGGCCTTATTGAGGTTTTTTGAGGCCTTCTGTCGCTGGACTGCAGTGTGACCTTTGCTGGCTGTGCTGATGGAGATAGTTGAAGATTTGCTGGTAGAGATGGTGGTAGAGATGGTGGTGTGATGGAGCTTCTGGACGACCCTTGATGCCTTTGCGGAGCTTACTGAGTGCATTGAGGACCTCTGGTGCTCACCTGGCTTTGACTGGGCACTGCCTGGTCAGAGGTGGCTGCAGGTTTTGCTGTGGGCCCTGGCTGGGTCCTGAACTCTTTGCTTGAATTGGCAGGGCCACGAAGCTTGAAGGTTTGCTGGCGACTGGCTCCCCGGTGCAGTACGTTATGGGTAAGGCAGAGCAGCGGCAGGCAAAGCTCTCTTTTGGTGGTGGTAGGCAAAGGGGGGCACCCCGGGGCCATCAACTGGAGAGGTACAGATGGCAGAATGGTCCTCGGATGCTTCGGTTCAGTCCATATTTTTGGATCTCAAGAGTAGTTTGGCGGGCATGGACGCCAAGCTGGACCATTTGACAGAGCAGATGGATTGCATCCGTGCCCGCGTGGATGAGCATGATGCCCGTTTTGAGCAGCTTGAGTCACGCACCTCGGAGCTGGAAGACCAGGGACATGGTGAGAGAGAACGTTTGCTACAGATGGAGCGGGTACTGGAGGTTATCAGAAATAAAAATGAGGATTTGGAGGCGCGTTCCAGGCGCAATAATGTCAGGATGCTTGATCTTTCTGAATTTACGGACATGGGTAGAATGGAGGACTTCATGGAGAAGCTGCTTGCTGACTTGTTCCCGGGCGAGCTCTCTCGCATGCTGGTGGTGGAAAGGGCTCATCGATCGCTGGGTCCTCAGACTCCCGCTGGGACCGGGATAATGTGCTGAGACTGGCCCGGGAACGCCGCCCAGTGCTATACGGTAACAAAGAGTTATCTTTTTTCCCTGATTATACTCCGACTGTTCAGGCGGCACGCAAGGCCTTTTTGACGGTTAAGAGCTCATTAAGCTTGACAGCGGCTCGTTTTTCACTTATATACCCGGCGAAACTTCGGATTCAGCATGGTGGCACTCTGCATTTCTTTACGGACCCGAAGCTGGTGGCCAAGTTTGTTAAAACGCTACCGCGGAGCGCTGACAGAGGGGGCTGGTGATGCTGGCCCAGAGCGGGTGAATTTCAGTGACACTGATTGGCTGCCACTGAGCTGTGGCACTGCTGGAACCTGGCTCCTACTTGGAGCATTTGGTGTACTGGTCTTCATTTCCTTTTTTGAAGCTGCTATGTCTGCATCTTTGTTTTTCTTTTAGGCCCTCCATCCTCTCCGGTCTGTCTGCTTGCGAATGGTCTGGACGGCTAGCTCACGACCCTTGGATGAGTCCCTTAACTATGTTGTGGACCCCTGTATGTTCTTTTTGGGTGGGGGTGTCTCTACTTTGACCCATTTGGGGGGTCAGCGTGGGTGGGGGGTGGAGAGTTCTTTGGTTGGGTGTTTCAGTGTTGAGTGGTGATATTGTTCTTGTCTCCTTGGAGTGAGTAGGTTTGGCAGGCGGCGACGAGTGGCAAGCAGGTAGGGCATAGGGATAGGTTGCTGGTTCATGGCAGGGGCTGATGGAGACAGTTCATTGTCTTACATGGAATGTGCGTGGCTTGAATGATCATCGTAAAGTGCGGCTCATGTCTGCTTACCTTCAGCGTCACCATATCGATATATGTATGCTCCAGGAGACGCATTTGGATGGCTCCATGATGCATCGGTTGTGGGCTGGGTGGATTGGCGAATGCCATGGTGCGGGGTTTTCATGCTACGCTACAGGAGTGGTGATTCTGATATGTAAGGGGCTGCAGTGGCGTACTCATCGAGTGATCGTGGATCCAGAAAGGCGTTATGTGTTGTTGAATGGCACCCTGTTGAATCGGCCTTGTCGGCTGGTGTCAGTGTATGGCCCAAATGTTGATGACCCTCAGTTTTTCTGCGAGGTGTGACGCCAGATTGATTCACTGGGAAGTGGGTCTGTGATTTGGGGAGGCGACTTCAATGTTGTTTTGGATCCTGATCGTGATCGGGAGAGTGAGACTAGGCCTCGACATTCCGCTGCTGCGTTAAAGACGGTCATGTGTGATGGTGCCCTGGTTGATTTATGGAGGGTGAAGCATGGGGATCAGAGGGAGGGCACCTGCGTTAACTATGTTCATAATAGCTGGTCTCTCTTAGATCGATGGCTGGGCACTCGGGATGTGGAGATGTGGACGCAGTCGGTGGATCATTTTGCTCGGACCCTCTCGGATCACTCCCCGGTCAAGCTGCGGCTTTCCATAGCTGGAGCCCCGAGTGCTGCGTTTGCCTGGCGTCTGCCGCGGGGAGCACTGCGTGATGAGGTGTTTCGAGAAGAGATTCGTGAGGCCATTGTGAATTTCTTTGCTGAGAATCGCAGGTCAGTAGATTCAGCGGGAACGCTTTGGGAGGCCTTTTAAAGTGGTAATTCCGGGAGAGTGTCTTGCCAAGCAGCATGGGGTGCTTTGTGCGTTGTGGCGGGAGCTGGCCGAGCTGGAGGTGCGGATATCGGAGCTGGAGATGAAATTGGTGGCAGATTGGACGAGCGAGACGGTGGCGGCTCTACGTGAGGCGATCTCTAGATATGAGGAAGCCACTCACCGAGAAGTTTGTTTTTTGGGTAAATATGCCAGGGCCCGGCGTTATGGGGAAGGGGACAGGGCGGGTCGGACACTGGCGAATATACTGCGCAAGCCTTGGGCGAGTGGGTACGTGACCGGAATTGATGGGCAGGGGGGTGAGCAGGTACTAGGTATGGAAGGTGTAATGCAGGTTTTTTCACAATATTTTGCGGATCTATACTCTGCTCCCTCTGAGCACAACCTTGATGCGGCGCAGGCTTACTTCTCAGAGATTAGTTTGCTTTGTTTGAGGAAGCTCATAGGGCTTATTTTGACGAGCCTTTTTCAGTGGAGGAGGTCAAGGCAGTTATCAGTGGGCTGCCTGGTGAGAAGGCCCCGGGTTTGGATGGATTAACTCCTGCCTTTTATAAGGAGTATGCTGATATTCTGGCTCCTTATCTGTTGGAGGTCTATGCTGAGGCTTTGGAGGCGGGATCTCTTCCTGCATCCTTGATGGAGGCACTGATTGTTACTATCCTTAAACCGGGCAAGGACCCGTACAGTTGTGATTCGTACCATCCACTGTCCATGATCAACGTGGACAATAAAATTCTCGCCAAGCTGTTGGTGTTGCATTTGCAGCCCCTGATGTCGCGCTTAGTGCTTCCAAACCAGTCTGGCTTCGTGCCGAGCGGTCGACGATGCATAATCTGCATACCTTTTTCGCAGTGCTGGGTGGCCTTTCGGCAGACGATGAGGCTGCTGCTGTGTTTTTGGACACAACCAAGGCGTTTAATTCTTTGGCCTGGCCATATTTGTTTGCGCTATTGGGCAAGGTGGGCATGAGTGCCCGATTTATCAAACTGATTCGCTTGCTGTATTCGGATCCGGTTGCGCGGTTGAGGCTGAATGGTTGTATTTCTGAGCCCTTCCCTGTGGCCTGGGGGACTCGTCAGGTATGCCCTTTGTCCCCCTTTGCTTATCTGCGGAAGCATCATAATCATAGGGGTCGACAATTTCGGCAGCGACCGATTTTGATCTCGCTGTATGCGGATGATATCACACTGTACGTGCAGGAGACGGGTGTGAATATGGATGTCCTGCTGACTGAGGTCGTTCGATTTGGCGGCTTCTCGGGCATCATGATGAATTGGTCTAAGTCGGTGGTGCTTCCACTTACTATTGGTAGTGCGCACTGCTCGCTGCCGTTATTTGGGAGTGTGGCTAAGCTGCGATGTAGAGACATTGTGGCTTGCCAATTACGGTAGGTTGATGGCCTAGCTGGAAGATAGACTGGAGGTGTGGCGTACGCTGCCGCTTTCGCTCAGTGGACGCATTGGCATTGCTAAAATGGTTGTTTTGCCAACGTTTCTGTATCTCTTTGTTAACCTGCCGCTGGTGCTCACTGTGTATTTCCTTAGGAGGCTTAGATCTGCTTTGGTGCCACTGGTGTGGGCGGGCGCGCAGCCTAGGATTGCCTGGGAGAAGCAGACGCTGCCGTTCGAAATGGGGGGCCTTGCTGCCACGGATCTGGAGCTTCATTATTATTGTGCGCAGGCCCACTTTGCGTATTTTTGGATGCATCCTATAAGGTATTTGCCTCACATTGCGCCTGAGAGTGATTTGGTCTGGCCGGATTGCCTGCCGAGAGTCCTCGGATGTATGTCTCGGACTCGTGCGAGAGGGATGGATTCCGTGGCGTGTATTTTCAGGGCCTGGGCTGCTTTAGTGTATAGATCTGGGACAGCTGTGCCTTTTGCCCCTGCGAAGCCGGTTTTGGACGTGGTGGACGAGCGGATGTCTTGTGACATTCGCCTGCGAAAGTTTTTTGAGACATCTGAGTCGTCATTTCTGGGGGACTGGTTTGTGAATGAGTGCTTGCTCTCGCCGGAGGAGGCGCCGCGGGCTAGGGCTGACAATCTGCTGCACAGGTTATATTTACTGCGGGTTTACGCGATGCTTCGTGCGCGGTATCCTGGTCTCCCGGCCGTGCCTGAGACTTGTCGAGCACTCTCAGGATTGAATGGTGAGGGCTGCTGCTTTCTATGTCACGTCACATTCTGACATTGCTTGGATTGGTTGGGATATCCTGCGCGTAATGTATGAACCTCCTGATGGTGGACCCTGCTGTTTGTGCCTGCTTTGCCGCCTCTACTTTGTTGGTTGATTTGTGTTGGTTGTGTTTGTGCCCTAGTGAATGCTCGCGTGGTTCATCCTAGTGGTGTGCTCCTTGCGGCTGTGTTTTTGAATGGCTGGGAGGCTGCTGGTCTTTGTTGAGCTAGATTTGATGAGATTCTTGATCATTGTAATTTGCCTCTGGCGGTTCCTTATGATATTATGGTACAATACTGTATTTCCTTTGTTTGCTGTACAGCTGACAGGGCAGTTACTGGTGTTGTATTGTAAATTTTGCATAAATAAATAAAAAAAAAAAAAAAAAAAAGTGCTTCAACCTGCTTATCCATTAAGGGGAACCACACCTTGGGTCGAATCCAGTTTTTGGTTTTGACCATACCTTGGTGTCCTGCATGTGCAAGATGAATGACACAATCAGTGAGGCTAGAAGGGATGACTAGACAATGTCCTCTCAGAAGACAGTCCATTGGCGTTTGATGACATGCTACTGATTATCTCCCACAGCTTCCAATGCTTTTGTGAGGCACTCGTCCTGGCTGGTGGCTTAGCGAACATTTTCCTTTGAAAGAGTAAGTGGCTGTGATTGGCCAACAATGTATCTCATGTACTCTTCTGTTTCGCTTGCCTTGTCTTCCTCCTCTGCCATGGCAGCTCGAGGGTGCCTAGATAGGTAGAGAAAAGTCCATTGCTACACTCCATAAGGATCATTTCAGAAGAATACCTCTGTAAGATAGCGAGATGGAAAGAAATCTTGTGTCAAAAATAGGTGCAGTTTAATGGGTACCTGCAGAAAGAGAATGGTAGGCAATATGCTACAACCGAGATTGAAATGGCAAGCAAACAGTCAAATCCCATAATCCTTACATGCTTAAATACACGACCGTCTAGACCCCAAGTCGAGGAAACGGCCTTTTGGGTAAGATAATATACAAACAAACACTATAACAAGCAAACACTCAGCCAGACAATATGGTGCTTATCTGTAGCGTGGCAGAAGATCTCTGAGGAGGGAGAGGAGGAGGTGCTCCGGCACTCACTGCGTCAAAGGAGGCGCTCGCTGTGCACCTAATCCGTCCCCTCACTGGACCGCTTGAGGTGAGTGGTCCAGTCTGGAGGCGGCTTACGTAATAAGGGCAATTAAGTGTTAACATGGTACGCCCAGCGCGTCCTCATCCGAGCTGGCCCCGGCCAGTATACCTGCTCGGCACTCTGCGATCGCATGTGGGGTGCACGCAACGCGACTGAGTGTTCGGGTGGCTGATAAACCTGGCACAATGGCCTTTCCCTGATCAGCCTCCACCTTTTTTAGACAGAGGCCAAGGGAAGGGGAAAAGGGAAAAGGAAAGGGGTACATTGGATACCAAGAGATGAGTCACTCGAGACTCAACGAGAGAGCACCCCTGGGACAAGCAAAACGTAGCAACCTCTGAGATGACAGGTGGGAGTGACAATATTGTAAATTTAAGCAATAGAACTATTGACAACCTTGAGTCTAAGGCTCTAAACAAAGGCCTTAATTTTGTCCTCACCCCCAAAATAGACCTCTTCAAAACTAGAACAGAAATTGCAGAGTTGTTTCGCAAAATCTGCCTCAAAACTTTTTTCTTAAAAATAAATTGTGTTGAACCAGAGCGAAACACAAGCCTAAGTCCTAAATCTACCTTCTGTCCAACAACTGGACAAATGCCTCCCGAAGAACTAGCCTTCGAGAAATCTGTTCTCTGCGACTCGCAAATTGCAAGTCGCAATTTGGGATGCAGAAAGGTGTCTCAGACACCTTCTGCAAGTCGCTATGGGGTCGCAAAGACCCACCTCATTAATATTAATGAGGTGGGTCGCAAATTGCGGCCCCATAGCGACTATGGGCACTCGCTAACATGGAGGCCTGCTGACATGTTAGCGACCTGCTGCTCAATAAAGCAGGTTTTTTTTTTTTTAAATGTAGCCCGTTTTCCCTAAGGGAAAACGAGCTGCATTTAAAAAAAATCCGAAACCTTTTGTTTCGGTTTTTTCAGGGCAGGGAGTGGCCCCTTGGACCACTCCCTGCCCTGAAAAACTATTTTTGGGTGCAATCACAAACTGGAAGGGGTCCCATGGGGACCCCTTCCAATTTGCGATTGTGTTACCATCCACTTGAAGTGGATGGTAACTGCGATGCCATTTGCGACCGCATATGCGGTCGCAAATGGTATTGCATACCATTGCGAGTCGCAAATAGGAAGGGAACACCCCTTCCTATTTGCGAGTCGCACATGCATATTGCGAGTCGGTAACGACTCGCAATATGCATTTGTGCATTGCAAACCCACGTTTGCGAGTCGCAAACGGCGATTTTCGCCGTTTGCGACTCGCAAAAGGGTTGCTACATCTGGCCCCTGGGCCCTGAAGAATGCCCCCAGACCTTCCTTGGCTCTTTGTAGAGGGCAGAAACATGTCGGCCATTTTTAGATAGGTGACCCAGTGAGTCCTTGTTCTCACTAAGGTGTCCCATCCTTGTTTTTAAACACAGCAGCAGACACCATTATTAAAAGTGTACATTGCACACTAGTAACTGCTTAGATGTTTTTATATCTTTCCCTAGCTTAGCTGGATCCCACTAATTCCAGAAAATAAAAATTTACGCACTCCCTCCCGTTCATTTAATGGTGAAGTTGAGTCCGCCCAGGTGGCACTGTCCTACCTGGGTGGGGCTAGGTGGTCAAATGATGAAGCATGACACTATATAGTGTGCGAGACCACCTAGTCCGTAAAGGAAACGCCACCCCCCCCCCAATCACCACTTCACAGCACTTACACTTCATTCATACACCCAGTGAGGTCCAGGATCTCCAGGAAAATCTCCCTTGGGTACAGCTCCTCATTATAAGTGAACCCCATACCTTTTTGTGTATTTTGGGTTTTATGTAACTGGCTTATCCATGATTGGAATATTTGATTTATTAGTAAGTCCTTAGTACAGTGCACTCAAGGTGCTCAGGTCCTGTAAATCAAATGCTACTAGTGGGCCTGCAGCACTGGTTGTGCCACCCACATAAGTAGCTCTGTAATCATGTCTCAGACCTGCCATTGCAGTGTCTGTGTGTGCAGTTTTAACTGTAAATTCGACTTGGCAAGTGTACCCACTTGCCAGGCCTAAACCTTCCCTTTTCTTACATGTCAGACACCCCTAAGGTAGGCCCTAGGTAGCTCCAAGGGCAGGGTGGAGTGTATGGTTAAGGTAGGACATATAGTAATGTGGTTTATATGTCCAGCCAGTGAAATATTGCTAAACTCGTTTTTCACTGTTGCAAGGCCTGTCCCTCTCATAGGTTAACATGGGGATTACCGTTAAATCTGATTAAAGTGTAGATTCCCTCTGGGAGCGGATGGACATGTGGAGTTTGGGGTCTCTGAGCTCACAATTTAAAAATACATCTTTCAGTAAAGTTGATTTTAAGACTGTGTGTTTGAAAATGCCACTTTTAGAAAGTGAGCATTTTCTTGCTTATACCATTTCTGTGACTCCGCCTGTTTGTGGATTCCCTGTCTAGGTCAGTTTGACAGCTGGGCTGGTTGCACCTCACACTAGACAGTGACAAAAAGGGGGCCGGGGTGTAGCCTGCATATCCTGATGAGCCATCTGTTCTAGGAGGGAGGGGAGGAGTGGTCACTCACACCTGAAAGGGCTGTGTCTGCCCTCACACAATGCAGTCTCCAACCCCCTGGTGAGCGTCTGGGGCCTGGCCTGGACAAGGCATGATTTCACATTCACAAGAGATTTTGCTTTGGAGTAGGCCTACTTCAAAAGAGAAATTGAGCATAAGAAGGGCACCCAAAACTACAGACTTTAGATCACTTCTGTACATCAAGAGGAACCTCTGTCTGGAGAGGAACTGAAGAGCTGAGAAGTGCTGTCCTGTCTGTGACTGTGCTTTGTGGAGCTATCCTGCAGTTGCTGCTACTGCCTGTGCAAAGGGGCAAAGACTGGACTTTGTGGTATATTCCTGCTTGAGAAGGACTCTCCAAGGGCTTGGACTGAGCTTGCCCCCTGTTCTGAAGTCTCAGGGCCAACAAAGACTTCCCTTATCAGCACATGGACTCTCTGCTGAGACTCCTGCCCTGACAAGGGGTGCCCTATCCAGTCCCTGGGCCCTTGAAAGGAAAAGCTGGTGAAAAGCCAAGGAAATGGACTTCGGACGACTCCGGACAGACGCCGCTGCTGAATCCGATAACGCCACCTGCAACCGACTCCGTGATCTTTGCTGGAACGCGACGAACTTCGCAGGCCCGACACAACTGCAGCCCTGCCAAAGTCCGCGACTCCGTTGAAGTCGCCGCACCCCGTCTTGACTGATCCCGCTCGAAGTGCACGGATTCAACATTTCGCACGGACGCCGCGATCCCCGACTTCGCGCATCGGTTTGTTTTCACTCTTTACCAAGGATACTGTACCTGGGGGTCTGCGTGACTCCGTGGCCGGCGCCGCTGGTGTCGGATAGTTGGGAACGACTCCGCCACGACACCGTGTTAACACCTCATCAAAGCATTTTGTGTTTCTAAGAGCTATTTTTGAATTTAATCTTTAAAAATTCCTACCTTGACTTGTGTATGTCGGATTGTTGTTGTTTTGGTCTTGTTTTGTTTAGATAAATATTTCCTATTGTTCTAAACTTGTATTGTGTCATTTTGCAGTGGTTTCATTAAGTTACTGTGTGTGTTGGTTCAAATACTTTACACCTAGCACTCTGAAGTTAAGCCTACTGCTCTGCCAAGCTACCAAGGGGATAAGCAGGGGTTTGCTGAGGGTGATTCTCTTTTACCCTGACTAGAGTGAGGGTCCTTGCTTGAACAGGGGATAACTTGACTGTCAACCAAAGACCCCATTTCTAACAACCGTGATAACAGGACTCCTCTGCGAGGACGAGCTGGTGGTAGCCTGACTGCAAGTCTAGCTTACAGAACCAACTGGCCCTGCTTAGCTCACTGATCAGGTCATCTATCGTGGGGGATCAAGTGTTGTCATCTTTTGATGGCGACATTGGGCAGACGCATGGCAACACATATTTGCACTTCACCGGATTGGTTGGGTTTTCTAGCTACAACGATCGGAGATACCCAGGAGGTTGGCTCTCTTACCTTTTCAATCATGCCTGCAGTCTCAAGCTTGTTATGTTCCTTTTCTACTTGGGCTCTCAGATGGAAGGCAATGCGTCTGTGTCCTAGGGCTACAAGTTGTATGGACTGATCTATCTGCATTCTTATCTCTTTTCCACTCAGGAAATCAGTGTCCTCGAACACCTTTGGGAAATTTGCGATGATATTAGTTATGGCTTCCTGAAATACCTCAAAAGTGAAAGTTACTATGCCAAGGGCTTCTGAGGCTCGGCACCCTAACAACATGCCATAGCCGTCTTCTGCAACATAGAGAAGGACTTTCACTGACTGGGTATCCATATGTTATGGTTGTTATGAACTTTCCCCTGATGACAAGTGGTCTGTCTTGCCCTTATGGCATGGATCTTGGATCTTGTACTCAGGCTGTGGGGGGCATTAAGGTGTGGTAAGCTTCGGAGGACATTATGTTTATGTGTCCCCAACTGCCAGGATTGGATGGATTCCCACATGTATTTAGCACCGTGGCAGACAACATGCTGTCGGTGCGACCGTGCCGATGGTGAAAATGGAGTGGATGATATGTTCTTTGCTGTCGTCATCATCCATATCACTGCTTCTTTCTTGCGTTGCCCAGAATGGGTTTACGGTATTGTGTGGGATGCGTCCTTTGCTTGATCTGCAAACCTTCAGGAAGTGGTTGAGCTTCCCACACCCATCACACCCTTCACCTTGGGCTGGACATGCCCCTGGGTGGTGAGTTGACCCTCCACAATAGCTACATGTTCTTGGAGATGTGCTGCTCTTCCTGTGTCTATTTTTGCTGTGCATCAGCAAAACTGCGTTGACTGGTTCCACTTTTATCGGTTGGTGCAGGGCTGCTTCCATGTGGGAAGCGCACGCTTTTGACAGTTCTTTTGTTTGCCCCATTGTTAAGATTGTCAGCTAGGGACCTTCCGGACTCTTCAAGAATGCATTCACGCAACCTCGTAGAGGCACGACCTTGCATTATTTGCCCTCTTATTGCTTGCTTTTTATCAGCAAAACCACACAAGCTGGTTAGTTCTTTTTAACAGATGTAGAATATGCCAATGGATTCTTCTACTTGTTGTCTTACTTGGTAAAATACAAATCTCTTGTAGTCCGTGTTTGCCATTGGTTCGTAATGGTCGCTAAGATCTGCGATGAGGGCGAGGTGCGTTTTAGAGGCAACCTCTGCAGGTGTTTTGGAAATCCTATGAATGTCTTTGCCCCCCAGATGCAGGATCATCGCTCTTTTCTGAGGCTTCTCTACTTTGATGGCCTCAAAGAATAGTAATACTCTCTCTACCCAGTCTTTCCACCTAGGAGCTTGTGCTGACTAGGCACCTTCAATTACGAAAGGTATGGTGATAATGGTGTACTGGCTCGAACTGCATCAGGTGTGACATTTATTGAGGGTATGTGGTACATCAGTTCTTGTGTGGCAGACTCCATTGTAACGGAGGTGGTGCCTAATGGGCATGTGGCGGGGACTTTTGGTATATGTCACACACCTGTGAATAAGTAATGTTAGGAGTTGTTTTTTTTTTTTCCTTAGACACAGTATGGAATGGTATGCTGGCAGCGGGAGGTGGCACTGTCTGACTCTTGCTTCGTCTTCACACGGTATGGTCAATCAGTGTGTTTGACTTGTTTTCCTCAACTGTGCTTTAACGTGCTGAACGTTCTCTATTTCAGCCTGAGTTAGCGTTTCATTGCAAAGTAGCAGGGGGCGCTCTCACCTCATGGAATACACTGTCGTTGCTGAACGTAGACAGCAGTACCTCAGTGTGGTGGCGGCTGCAGGGCGATGACTCACACAATTCACGTGAAACAGCGGAAGGCTTCAGGCGCTTCAAACCTTGCAGCATGTACAGATGGAATAAAAACTGATCAGGGCTTGGGTATTTGTTGCAGGGCGCAACCTCCTTGGGCTGCACATGGCATGAGCACCATGTGCCAGGAGAGAGGCACTCAGCCATCAGAGCGCTTTAGGTATGTACATGACACCGCCGTCGCCAGTGTTGTCTCCAAGCGTCAGGTGAGGGGTGATTATCCCAATGCGCAGGCACTGTCATACAACAATTCCAAACAACATGCAGGACCGCATCCAGGCCTTAGGAAATAAAGACTCAAACACTGTATTGTATTTCTCTGGTGGTGGTCTGCACAGGTGGGTCTCCGCATGTGTCTCTCTGAGCACACCTGGCAGCCTTCCCCTATTTATTAATGACACCCATGTGGTTATGGGGTCATTCTACTGTACAACACGTGGCAGTGGGGGTTAACTCGGATCCCCTGCACTGAGATTTACATTAACCTTGCGCTCCAGTTGTGTCACTGTAGCAACACTACACTGCCCACAATCACAGGATGTTAAGTGACACTGAGACTCAAACTGGGTTCCCCATTTCTAAAGTCAGCACCTCTGGCTGTAATGCGACATACTCTCCCTGCCCGGACCACTGAGTAAAGGCACAATGGAGAGCATTAAGGTGGACTATTACAACAGAGTGGCTGTATTTGTAAATAAGAGTGACGTCATGGCACTTTCACTTTGGTTTAATATTAACAGTTGCTACCCCTTTCCCTGGTCGCCTGGATAGGATGCATGCATCATGCTTTGGAGGCAAGCCCTGAGGAGGGAATATGGTTGTGTGGGGGGGTTTGTATATATTTGTATTTCTGATTTGTGTGTGTGTGTTTGTGACATGCCTGTATGAGCGTATTTATGTGTCTCACAAGTTGTGGATGATCAGCAGTCACAGTGATGTAATACTATATGAGGTGCGCAGCTAAATATATGCATTGCTTGTGTCTTCACTCTTCGTTGAGAGGATGAATTGGGCAAAAGGCTTTGACAGCAGAGACCCCAGGTCCCTCAGTCTGCCTTTCTCCCTGCCTGCACGAGATCACCAGCTTCACACCTGTTGACCTTGTACTGTTGTGCATGTCTGCAGGGAGAGTGACCCATGCAGAACTCTCCTTTGGATGAACAAATGTTTTACATCATCCCCACACTGGCCCTCCAGTCTATGATCTCTTTTTGTAGGGAGCTCTCCTTCACTAAAAGATGCAACACCGAGCACTCTCTTCTGTTCTCTTCAAGAGGAGGAGAGAGCTGCTAGCTTTTTTCATGCTGAGTGGTTTTTTGCTTTTTCATTTGGGAGTTCCCAATCCCACCCTGGCACTCCATTCATCTAAACATTTGGGGCAGCTGAGGGGAGCCCACCCCTCGCTTCCCCGCAGGCACCACATGGCCCACACCTTCATCTGTGGCAGTGGGAGCCGGCAGCTTCTTTGTGTCTTCTGCAGTGGTCACCCGCTCCCCCCAGACATGGACAGGGGAAGCAGGAACACTGCCATGGGGGTTGCGTTAGTGCTCCCCTGATATTCTGATATTGTAGTGTCAGCTCCCGGGGGCTTGTGGGCTCCGCAGGCCGAAAGTGAACATGGGGAGGAGGCCCCATGCATGCCCCCACGCCGGAGCAATTAAATAAAGAGATCCTACACCGCCCGGGCCTTTCTTTATTAGTGTATACTAACATTATAAGGCCTACCCTAATTCAATATCTAATCCTGTAGAGTCCCCACTGTTCAGACTACCTGTGTGCAGTTGCTGGTCTGCGCACAACAGTAGTCACCCATGCACAGCGTGTGTAGACATGTTTATGTATAACCAGCCACGTGCCCCTTATACTTGCTGTGTTGCAGCAGCCTTATCTTAAAAGGCAGACACTGGCAGTAAATACGGGCAGGCCATTTGCCATGTGATTACCGTGGGTGAGACACATGTAGTGAGATTCACCCACAGTAAAAAGTCCTAAAACGGGTGATTCAAAAAGCAAAAACTCCAGGCTTACTTAATGGGCACACAGTCATAAAATTACAGCAGTCAAGATGTAATTACCATTTAAAAATCATAAAATCTAAGTGAATACAGATTAGAGAAGCTTTAGCAAGAGCAAAGAAGTAAAAAAAAAAAAAGAAAAGGATACAATACATAATATAATAAAACTATTTGTTGTGGAGGGAATACTGATTTCTTCTAATCAGGGTGAGACTGTTGAGTCACTAATAATTGTGACTCAACAAAATCCATGAAAGCTATAAATGGCACTCCACCATTTCTTGTTTTTCAGCATATTTGTCTTTCCTTCACAATCCTCTTGCTATCTTTTCTCCTGTGCTATTGAGAACTGTGATGACATGAATTTTAGGAACAGGTTTGCTTCTCTATAAATAGAAGTGCAGCGTTTGTGCTTTGTAGTGTATTATCGATATTGTTTTTTTATGCAAAGGTATTGATCAGCACAGATGCTTGGGATGTTATTTCAGCAGGGAAGTCTGAAGTGAAGCCACCATTGTTGAGTTCTCCTTGGTCGAAGTTAGATTTGATTTGTCTGGATACCAGAAAAAATCTGCTCTTTTCCTGGGTGAAACACCTGACTCTGAAGATGTTCACACAAATTTTTATGTACAAACTTTTTTGATAAAGGAGATTTTCAAATACATTTGGGTGTTGACTGCATTATGGTGAATTAAAACACTAATCAAGATTCTCAGGAGACCTATATTTAAATTGAACTGTAAAGAGCTAGGATGGAACCTGCTGGGATGCCCAGATAACTAGAACAGGGTGTAAAGAGCAGATCCTCCTTTTAACATGCTGTTTACAGTGGATGAGAAATAAGGTGTGTGAGAAGGTAGCCTCTTTCTAGCATTGTTTCCCCCCACTTTTGGCCTGTTTGTGAGTATATGTCAGTGTGTTTTGCCTGTCTCACTGGGATCCTGCTAGCCAGGACCCCAACGCTCATAGTTTGTGGCCTGAATGTGTATACCTGTGCAGTGCCTAACTGTGTCACTGAGGCTCTGCTAACCAGAACCTCAGTGCTTATGCTCTCTCTGCCTTTACATTTGTCACTATAGGCTAGTGACCACTTTTACCAATTTTAATTGGCACAATGGAACACCCTCATAATTCCCTAGTATATGGTACCTAGGTACCCAGGGTATTGGGGTTCCAGGAGATCCCTATGGGCTGCAGCATTTCTTTTGCCACCCAAAGAGAGCTCAGTCAAACCTTTACACAGGACTGCCACTGCAGCCTGAGTGAAATAACGCACACGTTATTTCACAGCCATTTTCACTGCACTTAAGTAACTTATAAGTCCCCTATATGTCTTACCTTCACTTGCTAAAGGTTAGGTGCAAAGTTACTAAGTGTGAGGGCCCCCTTGCACTAGCAAAGGTGCCCCCACATAGTTCAGGGCTTTTTCCCCAGACTTCGTGAGTGTTGGGACACCATTACACATGTGCACTACATATAGGTCAATACCTATATGTAGCTTCGCAATGGTAACACCGAATATAACCATGTAACATGTCTAAGATCATGGAATTTTCCCCCCATGCCAAATCTAGTATTGGGGAGCCAATTCCATGCATCCCCGCGGCTCCACTATGGACCCCGGGTACTGCCAAACCAGCTCTCTGGGGTTTTCTCTGCAGGTACCGGTGCTGCCACCCTACAGGCAGGGTTCTGCCCTCCTGGGGTCTGCGCAGCCTGGTCTCAGGAAGGCAGAACAAAGAATTTCCTCTGAGAGAGGGTGTTACACCCTCTCCCTTTGGAAATAGGTGTTAAAGGCTGGGGAGGGGTTATCCTCTCCGAGCCTCTGGAAATGCTTTGAAGGGCACAGATGGCACCCTCCTTGCATAAGCCAGTCTACATCGGTTTAGGGAACCCCCAGTCCCTGCTCTGGCGCAAAACTGGACAAAGGAAAGGGGAGTGACCACTCCCCTGTCCATCACCACCCCAGGTGTGGTGCCCAGATCTCCTCCAGTGTGTCTCAGACCTCTGCCATCTTGAATCCAGAGGTGTGAGGGCACTCTGGAGGCCTCCGAGTGGCCAGTGCCAGCAGCTGACATCAGAGACCCCTCCTGATAGGTACTTACCTGACTAGGTGGCCAATCCTCCTCTGATGGCTATTTAGGGTCTCTCCAGTGGGCTTTTCCTCAGATAACGACTTGCAAGAATTCACCAGAGTTCCTCTGCACCGCTCTCTTCGACTTCTGCCAAGGATCGACCGCTGACTGCCCCAGGACGCCTGCAAAACTGCAACAAAATAGCAAGAAGACTACTAGCGACATTGTAGCACCTAATCCTGCGGCTTTCTCAACTGTTTCCTGGTGTTGCATGCTTTGGGGGCTGCCTGCCTTCATCCTGCACTGGAAGCCACAAAGAAATCTCCTGTGGGTTGACGGACTCTTCCCCCTGCTCCAGCAGGCACCAAACTTCAGTGTCACCGGTACTCTGGGACCCCTTTCATCCTGACGAGTGTGGCCCTTGGAACACAGGTGGTGGACCCAAGTGACCCAGACTGTCCAGTGGTCCAACAGCCCAAATTTGGAGGAGGTAAGTCCGTGCCTCCCCTCTCCAGACAGTGATCCAGTGCATCTCGTGAACTGCAGCTACAAGGGCTTCTGTGCACATATCCAAGAAATCCTTCATCCACAGCCAAGCCTAGGTCCCCAGCAGTCTGTCCTGCGATGATCAGCTCCCTGAGTTTATCTCCAGTATTGTGGGACCCTCCTTTACAGTGTTGAGACGACCGCCATATTCAGACTTCTTGAACCTGTGTTCAAGTACTTCTGCGGGTGCTACCTTCTTGTGCATGGGCTCTCTATGTTGCTGAGGGCCCCTTCTGTCTCCTCTCCCAAGTGGCGACATCCTGGTCCTTCCTGGGCCCGGCAACACCCTTTTTCTTCAACTGCGACTCTTGCAGCTTGCAAAGCTTGTTTGCGGTCTTTCTCCAAGGAAGCAACTCTGCATCCTCCAGTACTCTGTGGGACATCTTCTGCACGAAGGAGAAGTTCGTAGCATCTTTTGTTGTTGCAGTATCTTCAACTTCTTCCATCAAGAGGCAGCCATTTTGCACCTTCATCCAGGGTTTAGTGGACTCCTGCCCCCCTGGACACTTTCACGACTCTTGGACTTGGTCCCCTTCCTTTGCAGGTCCTCAGGCCCAGGAATTCGTATTCAGTGCTTTGCAGTCTGTTATGGTCTTTGCAAAATTCTTTATCACCACTTTAGTGTGTTTCTGGGGAAATAGTAGTACTTTACTCCTACTTTCTAGGGTCTTGGGGTGGTGTATCTTGGACACCCTTAGTGTTTTCTTACACTCCCAGCAACTCTCTACACACTACACTAGCCTAAGGGGTCCTTTCATAGTTCGCATTCCACTTTCTTAGTATATGGTTTGTGTTGCCCCTAGGCCTGTTGCATCCTATTGTATTCTACAGTGTTTGCACTACTTTCTGACTGTTTTACTTACCTGATTTTGGTTTGTGTGTATATTTTGTGTATTTTACGTACCTCCTAAGGGAGTATATCCTCTGAGATATTTTTGGCATATTGTCACTAATATAAAGTACCTTTATTTTTAGTAACTCTGAGTATTGTCTTTCTTATGATATAGTACCTATATGATATAAGTGGTATGGTAGGAGCTTTGCATGTTTCCTAGTTCAGCCTGAGCTGCTCTGCTATAGCTACCTCTATCAGCCTAAGCTGCTAGAACACTACTATTCTACTAAGAAGGGATAACTGGACCTGGAACAAGGGGTAAGTAGCATCAGGTACCCACTATAAGCCAGGCCAGCCTCCTACAAGGTGCATCAGATCAGAACCCTGCCCTTGAAGCTCAATATGAGATTCCAGGATGGAAAGAAGCCCCGGTGATCAACTGAGGTCAATCTTTTCATAACATTGCACCTGAACCCCAAGTAACATTCTAGGATGGAGAAAAGCCTACCATGATTGACACTACCAATGGTCATCAAAGGTCCGGAAGGATGAAGAGATAAGATCCACCTTTATCGAGTATACAGTGTATTTTATCATGTACTTTGGACTTAGCAAATTTTGGTGCTGCACCCTTTTGTGGAACGCTGACTGATAGATTGGCAGAATTTACTATTTTCCCTTAAGGTGCTAAGCTGCTCTAAAACTGCGATTTTCAATTGTTTTGCCAAGCCACAGAAGATTTGTTTCAGGTCAATAATTATCAGATTGCTTTGAGTTTCCTTCCGCCTTTTTATTGAGGGAATCATTTGGAATGCTTTTGAGAGGCAGGGTAGCTAGCATCTTGGAGTGATAGATTGAGTAATAAGCATCATATGATGCTGAAAATATTAAAGTTTTTGCTGATTATTTTGGCACAGATAACATCATCATGGCAGAATGTAGTTTTTAACTCACTATTACTGCTAGTTGTTCTGCAGAAATAAATAAAGTTTTGCCCCAGCTAAGATGGGATACAGGCAATAAACCACACTCAACTAAGACGTATGGACCACATTCAGTAGAAAAAGATTTACATTTCAAGTTAGCATACAAAGTAAAGAAGCTTTACTCAATTGCCAAACTGTGCTCAGGTTGTTCTCTCTCCTCAGCACAGTTCAGCACCCGATGGAACTTTCCCCTGTCCAACCTGACTTCCTCAACTGTGTCTTCAAAAATGATGATAGATGGCTCGTTGGGTTCTTCACTTACAGGTATAATCTCAGGCTTCACAGTCAAAGACGTTTTGGAAGCACTTTTAATACCATCTTCATCCTCAGCACTGATTGGTGGATTTCCACCTATTGCAACCTTTGGTGGATTCTCAGTTTTCACACTGACAAATGGAGCAGCATGGATTTCACTCCGTTCAATCTCCCTTGAGTCAATGAGATTTATAACGTGTAGCTCCTTATCTTCATCTATTTGTATAGTTTCTGGTTTCACAGCAATAGGTCCTGAACAAATATAAAATCAAAGAAAATTACATTAAAAATATTTTTTTACAAACTAATTTTTATGTATCTTGAAGGAAGGGTTCACAAATAAACCTCATATTTGATTAGTTGCTAATTAGATATAGTTAATTCTTGAATCATGGACATTAGGGTAACACACTGAGACAAAGCCTAATTTGAGCTGGTGCTTAATTTGAGCTGGTGGGGGCCACCGGCACTAATTTGTGGGGATAGGCACTTATTTTTCTGCATCAGACATTTTCCAAGAGCAAGTGAGGAAAAAACAAACAAAGCAGAAAGAGCATGACTTGAAAGATGGAAAAACAAAAGAAGAATGCTGGAACCTGCAAGAGTGAAAAAAGGTCCTGGAATGTCAGGTGGTGGATGAAAGAGGCACGAGGTGGATTTAAGACTACACAGCTTTAGTTTTCGTGTGCCAACATCAAATTGCACTGGCCTCAGGCTTCCGAGAAGAGATTTGGTCACCGGCACTCAATCTATTACAAATTAAGCACTGGGGCCCTCATTACGAGTTTGTCCGTCTTTTTGGCAAGACTGCCCCGCTGGCTGCTGCCAAAAGACCGCCAGTCATGTTGGCAGAGTGACCGCCGTATCACAAGTCACAAACTAAAGACCGCCCAAATACAGCCACAAATCCTAAACAGCCAGGCCGACCGAGGGTGGGAGAGAGGCGGTCCCACCACCAGCACCGCCACGCAACAACATCCCGCCCTCCATATTACAACCCACAAATCAGCACACGGTCATTGCACGGCAGAAAACCACTGGCAGTGCGCATCGCCTCGGTCTAAAAATCACCTCCACCAGAACTCGACCCCACATTGGACAGTCTGAATAGCCCACACCTGACACACATACACACAACACGCACACCTGCTCACTGCAGTATATAACACACCCACAATCCTTTGCAACCACAACTACTTACAGAGACATCTAGTAGTACACCAACGGGGAACACTTCACATCCAAACCATAGGCACTAACACACTTCCCACGCATCACACACCTCACAACTGCCCCTCCTCTAAAATCAAAGTCGAAACCTACACCCCCCAACCCAAACAAAAGGACCACCCCCTCCCAACCCAAACCTAAGGACACCCCCCCAAAACCCAACCCTCCACCTCAACCGCCCCCTGACCCTGAGGTGCCTGCATGCCCCATTGATGCCCCTGCCATGTGGAGGCCACTTTGCAGTCATGAGTTAAGTTGGGGCCATGGACACTGCCCAGTGTGCCTGGGGCACACAATACGGTTGGACTGGCCAGGAGGGCTACATTGTATATAGTTATTTATGATATACACATTTCTATCTAATATATCTGCACCAGAGACTTGTTTGTTGTGTGTGGTTTGTGTGAGGGTGCATTTGTGTGTCGCTACAGGTGTTTGTTCGCGTTTATGTGTGGCCATCGCTAGCTGTGCCAGGTGTGTGTGTTGTGTGTGGGTGTGTACTAATGGCCTTTCCTCCAGTGTGCGGTAGGCGGGTGTACTTACGGTGGTGTCTTTGTCGCTGTCGCTGGTTCTGGAGTTGTATGGCCAGCAGGAGCATTGAGAAGACTTCCAGTTCGGGCTCCATGGCGGTTGCAGACGTGCCTATGTTCCTGAAGGTGAGTGTCCCCTTTTATGTTGTTCGTTTCTGCCAGGCTTTTCGTGACGGGGCAACCGCAGCAGAAATCTTGGCGGTGTGCGACCTCGTAATATGGTCTTCAGAAACATGCGCCCTGCCGGCCTGGTGATGCCTACCCCTGCCGTGGGGGCCCATCGGCACTGGCGGGACTGGCCGTGACTTGGCTGTGTTCAGGTCAGAACACCACCATGGTCATAATATGGCGGTCTACTTTGCCTGACCCGCGGCAGTGAGACTCCCACCTCCACCCTGGCAGTCCTTGGACTGCCAAACTCATAATGAGGGCCTGAGTGTGCCTGAATACTGATGACCGAATCAATCAAGAATGATTTGCCTTCATGGGTGATTGAGTTATGCTGTTGGTATTGCACTGCAGGGATCCAAGTGCTTATGGCGATCCAGTGCATGAGTCTGCAAGTGCAATGTTCAAAATATTTTAAAAAACAATCTGAGACAAAGTTTACTAAGCACAAGATGCTGTATCAAGTTCACATAGCTTTATTTGGTTACTTTTAACCATAAAAGCAAACAGCCAACAATTAAATGAAAAAGAAAAAGAAATTTAGTTAAAAAAGGATAAAAATAGAATAGAATAACATATGTCCAGCCTTAAAACACATAAAATTGCTTTCCTTAAAAGATGCTGTATCATTTCTGTCAACCAATTTTACAAGTGTTTAATTACTTTAAATACAATATATCAATCTTTCAAGTTTGCATTAAAATCTACAGACTTTGGTGCGCAGATTAACACGTCGGGTTATAAAACACAAAAGCTAGGCTTTTATGCTGTATTAAGCAATGAAAACATTTAAAACTTTTTTTACACATATTTTTTAACCAGCAGTCACTTAACTCTCCAGGGCAGAACTCCTTCATCTGCCATGATAATAAATGTCATCCTCAGCAACTGCAGGAGATATTATCTACTGATATGATGTTCACATGAGGCAAGGTGTACAAACTGTTTTTCTTACATAAGTTTGCACTGACCCTTAGAGCTGAGTTGCAAAGTTAAACTACATCCAGTAGTTTGTGTGAAGACTGGTTTCATTTTTTTAATTCAGGAGAAACCTATGTTGCCCTTTTAATCAGCATTGCAATAGGGGAATGCCTCTGAACAACTAGTTCAACTGCCTCTAAAACATGTCTCTAGAATCATGACCATATCCACAACAAGCATTCTGAGATGGAGGTGACACTGCAACAGTCTCTGGTTAAGACCTGATACTCACTGTACAGTCAATGCAAGAAATCAGAGTTGTTGTTACACTTGGGCCTCATTACGAGTTTGGCGATCTGGTGGTAAGACCGCCACTGTGACAGCCGCCAAAAGACCAGCATACTACAAGTAACACAGGCAGGACTGATTAAACCCAGTTAAAATTCCAACACCACCAGGGTGTAAAAGAGGTGGTTCCAGCACCAGCAACAGCACCGCCAGCCCATCAAAAATCCTCTGAACCAATTAGGACCCACCAAACACGATAGCGGTTTTCCCATGGCGGTAAACCAATGGCAGTGCCTACCGCGGCAGTTGGCAGTCCACAGCAATACACTACACCACATTGGATAGTTTGAATGCCACATACCTGACACACATCCACATACTGAACACACCTACAAACTGCACTATAAAACATACCACTTTACAACCCACAATTATTTGCAACCAGAACGCCA
The DNA here is from genome assembly GCF_031143425.1 of Pleurodeles waltl. NCBI lineage: Eukaryota > Metazoa > Chordata > Amphibia > Caudata > Salamandridae > Pleurodeles > Pleurodeles waltl. Next base: position 292,338,391 of record NC_090445.1, on the reverse strand, counting down.
CACATAGCAGGATAGAAGTCACCAATATAAATTTGGGACCATAGAATAGGCACCCCTCCACACTTCAAAAACCACTGATCCCACACCTGAACAACATACACAACATACAAATTAGTACCCCACACATCAGATACCAACCGTCACCTACTCACAACACTGCACCCACATATCATCACTCTTGTTTCCTTATTGAGTTGTCGACCAATACCATGTCCCCACAAAAACATCCCTGCTTTACAGATGATGAGTTGAGGGTCATGGTGGACGAAATCATCAGAGTAGAGCCACACCTATTTAAGCACAAGTCCAACAAACCTCTATTGCCAGAAAAATGGAGATGTGGCAAAATGTAGTCGATAGGGTAAATTCTGTAGGCAGCAGAGGGACGCACAAAGGAAAACATCAGGAAGAGCTTGAACGACCACAGGGAGAAGGTATGGCCACTATGCACCAGCTGGCGGTCCTCAAGACTGGCGGTGGGCCCTGACCTCCTCCCCCAACGTTCACATCATGGGAGGAGAAGGTCTTGGACATCCTGCCTCCTGAGGGGTTGAAAGGAATACCTGGGGGAGTGAAGTCAGGTAAGTCACAACACTGAAAATGTCACCCTAAAGTTCTGTCTTGCATGCTCACTAATCACCTTTTGACATCTTAGCAGCCAACACACTCACCACCCCTGTGTCCAACTGTCCAAATATCCCTCTCTGGCATACCACATCAACTAATTTCACCTGGGGGTACAGTATCTGTGTATGGGGTGGGCAGTACAGGGACTGACAGCATTACAACTCTCAGCAGGCACAGTGTACCATAATGAAAATAGTCTTGCATATCAACTACACAATCAACTAAACCCACCTGAATGAGACACAATTTTACAGTCTAGGACAATGACAGCAATTCCGTGGGCATCTGCCAGTACAATACCAACAACAGACAGCTACAGCTGTGTCCTATGCTGAAATGGCCCTTTTACCTCCCATCACCCACTGAAAGCTACTCACCTGGGGTGAAAACCCATATCTAGAGTGTGCTGTACTAGGTGTAACCTGATATAGATGGCCAGGTAGAATGCTTACCCCTAAGCCGACGTACAGGTCAGTTTCAACTTCACATTCCTCAGCTGTCTGGTGACTCAAAACTGAACTACTGCTAACTGGGAGGTAACATGGACAATATAAAGCTACACAGCAGAAACAATATGAGTCAATCAACAGACATCCAACTGTCAAGATAATCTGGTATCCTGTAGTAAGGTGTATCAGAGAATCAAGCGAAGCATTTCTGTACATGGCTAAAAGCACATCTACCGGTCAAAGTTTGATACCACATGTTGCATGACAATATGTAACTGTCTGTTCCACGTCTTCAACAGATTAACTACCCATTGTGACCAGGGAGAGGACACCTGAGACAGCCACTTCCCCCTTGGATGAAGCCCTTAGTGACGACATTGAGGATGACTCTGGGCAATCTGTGACACCTGGTCAGTCATCATTACACATGGAGAGAGGAAGAGGGAGGAGGGGGGATAAATATGGAGGAACACTCCGTACTTAGCTCCCTATAATTCAAAATACACACGAAAGTACGGGGTTCTCTAAAAGCGGACGTCGCGGATATTAGCGTAGCCCTGGGTTGTATGTATTCCTATTTGGAAGGGTAAAGTCAGTGGAATGTCAGTTGGAAATTACCGAGTGGAACAGCGAGGGGTGGGAAGAAAGGGATTTCCTTTTACGGACTAGGTGGTCTCACACACTATATAGTGTCATGCTTCATCATTTGACCACCTAGACCCACCCAGGTAGGACAGTGCCACCTGGGCGGACTCAACCTCACTGTTAAAGGAACAGGAGGGAGTGCGTAAATAAACTTGTTTCTGGAAAGATCGGGATCCAGCTAATCTACTGAAAAACTAAAAACACCTAAGCAGACACCTGTGAAGAGCAACAAATTTAATGGTGGTGTCTGACTGGTGTAGTTAAAAAGGGGGGATGGGACACCTCTGTGAGGACAAGGACAGTGAGGTTGAGTCCGCCCAGGTGGCACTGTCCTACCTGGGTGGGTCTAGGTGGTCAAATGATGAAGCATGACACTATATAGTGTGTGAGACCACCTAGTCCGTAAAAGGAAATCCCTTTCTTCCCACCCCTCGCTGTTCCACTCGGTAATTTCCAACTGACATTCCACTGTCTACACCTGGTCAGTCTACAACTGTCAGCCTCACCCTGCCTACATCGACCCCACTCAGCACTGTTGCATGTACATCCCAATGAACCATTCGCCCCCAAACCGGTGTTCCAAGTACAGTTAAAAACATCATGTGCATCCCAGTACAGGCACCAGAGTCACCACTAGAAAACCCTGACAATGAAGAACCTGGCACCAGTGGGAGTGGGCAAACTGTGCCAAGGGCACAGGCACGTGGGGGTAGGGTGCATGGGAGGGATGGTGTAGACCAGCAGATTGAGGTTCCTAGGGATGCAACTGGTGAGGACACCACCTACCAGGTCTTGGGAGCCTACCAACAGTCCTAAGGCGTGTTGCGTCAGGTGCCGGCCATGATGGGGGCGATAAAGCAGCTGCAGAGGGACTACCACAAGGATATCATGAAAATGTGGGCGACCCACAAAGCCAACATGGCCTCCCTAACAGGGGTGCTGAGAGACATTAATACCACTCTGACTAGGTTATGTCCTCAACACTAGACCCCTTCCACTGGCCATGTAACTGCAGCACATTCTACATCTGTGGCAGCCAGTGAAATGGAGGCTCTGGAAGGGGAAGAACATGCCTCAGACACACCAGCCTCTGTACCTGAAGAACCCCCCCGCAAAAACAGACGTCTACCAAAACATCCAGGAGGAGCAGTGCCAAGACTTAAACCACTGCCAGGAAGTGATTCTCTACTCACTAGTTCCCCTTGTGTGTGACAGATACACCCTGTTGACAGTGTTACAACCACTCTCCAGTTTCCAATGCACAAGGACACTGGACTTGAGACTCCAAATGTTGTAGCAGCTACCCTGATGATTACATTCACTATGACTGAACCCTTCACTGTTTGCATTTTGTGGTTTGATCCCATATCTTACATTTTCTGGTGCACTTCTGAACAAACACAACTAAACCACATATCATGTGTGAGTAATTTATCCATTATTTTGAACAGTTAACTGTGGAATTTGTTGCTTACACATGATATTCCCATATGTACAAAATCTGTTAAGTCCCATTTCATATGTACTGTTGAATTTGGGCCATATATATGTACAATAATAATACCATTGACACACCGCTAATGCCATTTATTGCACTTTCCTGCACACATACCAAATATCACACAGTGCAGTACAGCTTCACAATTTAATGCTTCAGCATAGGTGTGAATAACAAGCACCCCACAGACTAATGAAGTTAGGGACATGTCAGTCTTTGTCCATAGAAACAAGCAAACAGATTGATTCTATTAGTCACCAGCTAAAGCCTTATTACATACCCATATCATACCTCCCAAATGGCCATACCCCACAATACACAGAGAGGTCAGTACAACGGTCCCCAGTTATGGAACCTTCTCAAGCATCTCTAAGCCCCACAATACCCAACTGAGTCAAGTATTTAACCGAACAACACATACCTACAAGTCAGTTTAAGTACTGATTTATGAGGTCTGCCTGGCTGTCTTCACCTTCATCCTCATCACAGTCATCCTCACTTGGCACTTCTGCATTCTCACGCGCTGGAACTGCTGGCTCCCCCTCATCTAGTGTATATGGGATCTGACGTCTCATGGCAAGGTTGTGGAGCATGCAGCAGGCAACAATGATTTGACAAACTTTGGCAGGTGAGTAGAGGAGGGCTCCACCAGACTTATCAATGCAATGAATTCAAACCTTTAGAGGCCCCAAAAAGACCACTCTGCGACATGCCTTTTCCTTCGTGGGCCTCATTTAAGTGAACTTACCCTGGCGTTGTTGGGTACCTCACTGGTGTCAACAACCAGGGATGGATGGGTAGCCAGAATCCCCTGTAAGAAATCGTTACAAGTGCGCAAACATAAATCTGTGACATCTTTACATTTGGTAGCAGACATAAGATACTGACACACATCACATATACCACTTACCAACCAGCCAAGGCCCTCTCTGTTTACTGCTGTGTCATCAGCAGCGGGATATTGCTGTTCCGAATGATGGAGGCATCATGAACTGAACCTGGGTACTTTGCACATACTTGGGAAATGTAGAGGTCTGACAGACAGACTACTTAGACATTTATGGAGTGGAAGTTCTCCCTGTTCCGATAGACCTGTTAATTGTCATTTGGGGGAACCAAGGCTACATGGGTACCATCAATGGTTCTCACCACATGTGGGATGGGTGCCAAAGCATAAAATCAGCCTTCACATGCGCCAAATCTTCACATTGTGGAAACTGGATGGAGCTGTCCAGGTGTTACAATAGTGCTGAGAGAACATCCTTCAAGGCCAAACTGAACATTGGCTGTGACATCCCTGCAGTTAGCGCCAAGGTATTTTGAAAGAAGCCTGTGGCCAAGAAGTGCAGCACTGACATGACTTGTGCAATAGGTGGAATGCTATTGGAATGACGAATGGCAAGCATCGGATCTGGCTCTAAATTACGTCATCGACCCATGATTGTCTGCCTATCCAGCCGATAGATCTGGATGAGAATGACATGTCAATCCTCCATGGTCTGCAGGTTTGCTAGTGGACGGTACACTGGAGGTTGCCTGACCCATCTCATTTCAGGGTAACTAGATGATGAAATATAAAAAGTTATGTCTTTCAGTCATTGTCTCCACTGTAATTGTGAAACTACATATGCCACACATGATGCTTGGACATACCGTATGAAATAGTTAAACATGGTACACAGGACATAACTAGGGAATTAACAGCTTATTTCTGCAATGTCATCCACTTACCTTGATTGTGACTAGGAAACGGATACGCATGTCACAGAAAGTCTCAGTGATAATGACATTCTTACCGTGCTTCACATATGATAGACACTAATACCATTGATCCAATGCCATGAGGGTGCAGACTATGCCACTAATGATACATTGCTCACAGATCATGAATATTACATGTCTATTAAGTCAGATTTTAAATACATGGTTGCTAAAAGCCAGCACTGAAAACTATGGCTTAGATATGTTTCTGACCTTGTGACACATTTTATTTTATCAAACTAGGGACCTTGAAATGGCTGCTCCCTGACCTACTGTAGTGGACATTAGGAAATTAGCTACGTCTACCAGCGAAAATCGTCATGGCGGTAGGCGGATACAACCGGAGTGGATTTTGCCATTGGAACACATAGCTGCCTCTGGCGGTCTTTAGCCAATGGTGTTGTCTGCTGGCGGTGACGGTGTCTTATGTGGTGGACGTGACCGCCATTTCAAACTTCATCTCTTACTTGACTCCTGGTACTGCTGCCAGCAAGACCTCCACTACTTCAGCTGCTGTCTACTGTCTCTGGGAGCAATCATGCCACGTCCTACAGGTGGTAGGGCCCCTGCCTTCTCACCCGAGGAGCTGAAGAAGCTGGTAGAGGAGGTCCTACCCCTGTTTAAACAGCGCTTTGATGCACCAGAGGAGCAGGTAAGTGCACAATGTGCACAAACTTCCGTAGCCCAGCTATACTTTGTAATACTAAGCAAAGGCTGATGGGCAATGTTACCAATTGTGTCCTAAAGGTCTGTAGGGTGCCAAAGTTGTGATATAATGGGATGAGTTTCTAGTCATGTACTTATGTTTGGGGATAGACATTGAGTCCTCAGACATTGTGGAGAATATTTGATGTATGTTCCCTGACCCACCTTGTGACTGTTACACAAGGTTAGTTGAGTTGGTATACCACACTCCTCCTGAACTACCATATTTGCAAATGTGTTTGCTGTCTGGTCATATGTGATAACATGAAAGCTGGAGCTGGAGATCCATGCTGTCTGCCTGTGTCCTCTTCACATATGGCCTGACTGCATATGCTCATCTAAAAGTGGAGGGCATGTTCAAGATAGTCTGTGTTTAGCTAGTTGTACTAACTAGTTACCCTGCCTGTTTTAGTATGGAACATGTTGACATGACATTCTTTATTTTTTCCATGTCATCCATGCAGGTCAATGCCCACAAGGGGAAGGGGATCTGGCGTGCCATCGCAGTGTGCCCACCGTGGGAAGAGGTGGAAGGACCGGAGACGCTGGGCCCGGAAGACCACGGAGGCCCAGCTGGAGTTGTCCTCCCAACGAGGATGGCGTGCCCATCCGACCATGACCCCCCCCCAATGGCCCGCATTGTGGCGGTGGCCTACCCTGAGTTGGATGGGCGTCTGAAGGCAGCACAGCAGTTACAAGGGGGTAAGTACAGTATGTTTGTCCCTTTAACAGGTGATTGAGTTAGGGAATAGGTTGTTAGCTCTGACAATGTTGTAATTGCAAAGATCTCCTGTGTACACATTGATTGCCGTAGCCGTCAATAGCACTCATGTGTGCACAAACCTATGTACTTGGAGGCACTTACTCAAATATGTAGTCCTCTCATTCCAATAGCATATTATGGTGCACATATGACTGTGTCATATGTGTATCATTATACTCCTTTTCCTACGGTGGTGATTGTACATACTCACCAACAGGTAAATCACCCCAATATCATGGTGGTAAGTTGTGTAGGTCCTTGATTTCGGTCATCTGCAATGTCTCAAGATGCCTGTCCATGTGCAAAACAGTGTCATACATACTCTAGTCATCTCTAATTTTCTAATGCTTTCTGATAAGTGACAGCAGCATGTGAGGCTGTGATGTCCACCTGACATGTCACATGACATACAAGGTTAACTCCTTCACACTTGTTACAAGGTACTCCCCCTTGGTAAGTGAGGAATGTACATAGTCATATGTGGAGTCTCATCAGAGTAGACAACATGCATTTTGGATAACATTGAGGTGTTGCAACCTTTCAATGGGCACGCAGGCACTGGTATCAGAAGCTAGGAATTGTACTACCTTACTAATGTTCTGATATTGGAAAGTGGCCACAAAGCTTTGTCCTTGGGCATACTGTACTAGGCATGATTCATAGGCAATGATATCCTATTCACAGTTAAATTCTTGACAGATATGTGTCAACATATCATGTATCAATTGGAAGATTCAGTAATAAATCAACATTGGAAATAGTTATGTCTACTTGTTGTTGCTATGAAGGATGTGGCACTTGAGTCCTGGCTCTTTGGAAACCTAATGTTAGCAATGACACCTATGTGTTGCAAGTGTGAAAGTTCACATAAACATGTGAGTTGTATTGTAAGTGTTTCTAGGCTTGTGGCTTCCAGCATGGTAGTTGTACCTGTCATGTTAGCAACACTTGTGCTTTGGCTATGAGAGTCCTACACAGATGTAAGGCTTGCCGTGTCTGATGTGTGTGTAGTGATGTTTCCACTCAGTCAGTGGCCTATTGATGGACTAATTGCATGATTAGGTAGGTCTGATTGCCATCTTTCTGCATAGCATAGTAGTCCATCTGTGAGGTAGAGTCTTTTTAACATCTTGTGGTTATGTGTGGAACATAGGACTGAGCTTACGTGGCCCTTACTTGACTGACAAAGTTTGTTTACAGAAGATCAATGGCCTGCATGACTTGGTCCACATTATAATTTCAATACTTGATACATTGCTATTGGTGGATGGGTGTGTGCCATGTGTTTTGACTCCCTGACTGACAGTTAGGATGAATGGGAACTTGAGTTGTTACAGGTTTGTCCATGGTGTATGGTTGTAGCTATGTAAAATGAAGAAGTTATGGCTTGTCTACACTAGGCTTGCTTGCCTTTGCTTTACAACATGTGTCATAGCCATGTATTTTACATCAGAGTAAAATATTGTATGTTTGAGTATATGTTTTAATGTTTGATTGCTGACTCTGTTGTTGTAGATAGGAACTTGTATCATGTGGTAAAGTCACCTTGTCATGGTATGGTTAGTGTGATTGGTCAACTTGATTCATGGTTTTGTAGGTGTCAGTTAGCTTGCTTAGCTGGTGTATAACAATGTTTGTATTGAGGAACCTACTTTATATTTTATTGTTACATGATGTTGGCACTTAAGTGGCACTACCTGGGGGTGCTGGTGAACAGGCTGTAATAAGACCTATGGTTACTGTATGGTGGAAGTGTTATCTTGTGACTGTGATGACCATACTTGACATTCTGTCTTTCAGCATCAGCACCGGCAGGCAAAGGAGACGGGGCAGAGCAAGTGGGGAAGCTACTGGCCACAGGAACTCCAGTCACAACACTACCTAAACCGAGGGTCCCAGTAGCCCAGGGGCAGAGGGGAGTGCTATGGGAAGATCTGATCGACTACATCTTCTTCTGAATCCTCCCCCATTGGCCACTCCCTAGTGGCAGCGGACCCAACTAGGAACCCCCCAGTACCATCTCTGTCGGCCACCTCCAATTCTATAAGTGCCCTCCCTGTAGCTCCTCACCCAGTTGGCCGTGCCCACCCACCGTAAGAGGGTGGGCGTCTCCTTTGCCGCAGGCACCTCTGCCCCCACTCCTCTTAGCCCTGCTGCCCTCAGTGAGGAGACTATTGACCTCCTGATGTCAATCTTTGTGGGTCAGTCAACCATCATGAATGCCATCCAGGGACTGGCAACTCAAATACAATAGAGCAATGCATTTCTGGAGGGCATTCACAGTGCACTGGCTGGCCTACAGACTGATGGCAGCTAGCCACCCCTTGTCTACCATACCCTCCACCTTCCTCTTCCCAGTCCGCTTCCTCCCTTCCCTGACCAGCCAAAGCACACAAACAGACAGGCATGCATCCACTTCAACATCTAAGGGTAGCGCAAACAAACATAAGCACCAGAAGACACACCACAGGCACACACACTGACAACATTCACCTGCAGACACAGCAACAGTCACGTCCTGCCCTGACACCTCTACCATCCCCAGCATCACAGAGACAACACATGACACACCTGCTGACACCATGCCAATATTCAGTGATCCGGCAGCCACCACACCTTTCCTACCCGCAGATAGCACCCCAGCAGACCCTCAAACATCCAACCCAGTCACCACACCCGCAGACAACACAACCACTGACATGCCTACATGCAGCACATCCACCATACCTGCAGTCACCACACCAACTACCATGGCATCCCCCAGAACCTTCACCTCCCTCAGCCCAAGACACATAAACGCCCTCACTCACCCACCCAACAGATACCCATCACCCACAAGCATATCTCCCACAAACACGCTTCCAAGACATCCACACCTATGTCAAACAACCACTCTCTCCCTCCACACCCAAAATCCCCTCCTGATGACCGCCCCCATGTGTCTAAAAAGTTTTTCCTTTCTGAGTTTGACCTTTTCCCAATTCCTCCCACCCCCCTTGACAACCCTAAAACTACTCGATCGCTCCCCAAGGCCATCCCATCAACCTCCAAGGCTGACCCTACCCCAATGCCAGCAACCATGTCCCTCCCCCTGCCAAAAATAAGTCTACCCCGTCCCAAAATGGTCCAACCCCCCTCCTAAGCCAAAGTCTAAACCACCCCCTCCCATGCCTAGGCCCAACCCCCCCCAAGCCTAAGCCCAACTTCCCCCCTCCCACTACCACCTGCAAATGCTTGAGGTGCCTGTCTGCCCACTTGATGCCCCTACCTATAGAGGTTACTGGCAGTCAGGAGTGAAGTAGGAACACCATTTAGTGCATTTGGTGCTGTTTTATTATGGACAATGGACTGGTAAATTGCCCTGTACAAACTTATTTTAATCCCTATAATTGACATAAAATTCACCAACCTGTTGTTGGTTTTCTGGGTACATCTTTGTCCTGCATTTCCTTCCCTAGGTTTGAGTTGTTCCTGGCTGACATTGGTTGTGTACCACTGCAGCCTGAGTGAAATAACGCACACGTTATTTTACAGCCGTTTTTTACAGCACTTAGGTAACTTATAAGTCACCTATATGTCTAACCTTCACTTGGTGAAGGTTAGGTACAAAGTTACTAACTGTGAGGGCACCCTTGCACTAGCAAAGGTGCCCCCACATAGTTCAGGACCATTTCCCCGGACTTTGTGAGTGCGGGGACACCATTAAACGCGTGCACTACATATAGATCAGTACCTATATGCAGCTCCACAATGGTAACTCCGAATATGGCCATGTAACATGTTTAAGTTCATGGAATTGTCTCCCCATGCCAAATCTGGTATTTGTGTGCTAATCCCATGCATCCCCGGGGCTCCACTATGGACCCCGGGTACTGCCAAACCAGCTCTCTGGGGTTTTCTCTGCAGCTACCGCTGCTGCCACCCCACAGACCGGGTTCTGCCCTCCTAGAGTCTGGGCAGCCCAGTCCCAGGAAGGCAGAACAAAGGATTTCCTCTGAGAGAGGGTGTTACACCCTCTCCCTTTGGAAATAGGTGTTAAGGGCTGTGAAGGAGTAGCCTCCCCAAACCTCTGGAAATGCTTTGAAGGGCACAGATGGTGCCCTCCTTGCATAAGCCAGTCTACACCGGTTCAAGGAACCCCCAGTCCTTGCTCTGGCGCGAAACGGGACAAAGGGGAGTGACCACTCCCCTGTCCATCACCACCCCAGGGTCGTTCACAGAGCTTCTCCAGTGTGTCTCAGACATCTGCCATCTTCAAACCAGAGGTGTGAGGGCACACTGGAGGCCTTTGAGTGGCCAGTGCCAGCAGGTGATGTCAGAGACCGCTACTGATAGGTGCTTACCTGACTAGGGGGCCAATCATCCTCTGAGGGCTATTTAGGGTCTCTCCAGTGGGCTTTTCCTCAGATGATGACTTGCAAGAATTCACCAGAGTTCCTCTGTACCTCTCTATTCGACTTCTGCCAAGGATCGACCGCTGACTGCTCCAAGACGCCTGCAAAACTGCAACAAAGTAGCAAGAAGACTACCGGCGACATTGTAGCGCCTATCCCTGACGGCTTTCTCAACTGTTTCCTGGTTTTGCATGCTCTGAGGGCTGTGTGCTTCACCCTGCACTGGAAGCCACGAAGAAATCTCCTGTGGGTTGACGGAATCTTCCCCCTACTCCAGCAGGCACCAAACTTCAGCGTCACCGGTACTCTGGGACCTAGCTCATCCTGACGAGCGTGGTCCCTGGAACACAGGTGGTGGACCCAAGTGACCCAGACTGTCCAGTGGTCCAACTATCCAAATTTGGAGGAGGTAAGTCCTTGCCTCCGCTCTCCAGACAGTAATCCTGTGCACAGTGTGAACTGCAGCTGCTAGGGCTTCTGTGCACTTTTGCAAGGAATCCTGAGTGCACATCCTAGCCCAGGTCCCCAGCACGCCGTCCTGCATTGCTCAACTCGCTGAGTTGACCTCTGGCTTCGTGGGACTCCCTTTTGTAGTTTTGAGGCTACCGTCGTGCTCAGTCTTCTTGAACCCATGTTCAAGGACTTCTGCGGGTGCTGCCTTCTTGTGTGTGGGTTCTCTGTGTTGCTGAGGGCCCCCTCTGTCTCCTCTCCCAAGTGGCGACATCCAGGTCCTTCCTGGGCTCAGTCAGCACCCTTTTTCTTCAACCGCAACCTTTGCAGCTAGCAAGGCCTGTTTGTAGCCTTTCTCCAAGGAAACAACTCTGCATCCTCCAGCACTCCATGGGACATCTTCTGTGCAAAGGAGAAGTTCCTAGCACATTTCGTTGTTGTAGAATCTTCAGCTTCTTCCATCCAGAGGCAGCCATTTTGCACCTTCATCCGGGGTTTATTGGGCTCCGGCCCCCCTCTTGACACTTTCGTGAATCTTGGACTTGGTCCCCTTCCTTTACAGGTCCTCAGGTCAAGGAATCCGTCTTCAGTGCTTTGCAGTCTGTTGTGGTCTTTGCAGAATCCTCTATCACAAGTTTAGTGTGTTTCTGGGGAAGTAGTAGCACTTTACTCCTAATTTTCAGGGTCTTGGGGCGGGGTATCTTGGACACCCTTAGTGTTTTCTTACGCTCCCAGCGACCCTCTACACACTACACTAGCCTAGGGGTCCATTTGTGGTTCGCATTCCACTGTCTTAGCATATGGTTTGTGTTGCCCCTAGGCCTATTACTTCATATTGTATTCTACAGTGTTTGCACTACTTTCTGACTGTTTTACTTACCTGATTTTGGTTTGTGTGTATATTTTGTGTATTTTACTTACCTCCTAAGGGAGTATATCCTCTGAGATATTTTTGGCACATTGTCACTAAAATAAAGTACCTTTATTTTTTAGTAACTCTGAGCATTGTGTTTCTTATGATATAGTACCTATGTGATATAAGTGGTATAGTAGGAGCTTTGCATATCTCCTAGTTCAGCCTAAGCTGCTCTGCTATAGCTACCTCTATCAGCCTAAGCTGCTAGAACACTACTAATCTACTAATAGGGGATAACTGGACCTAGCACAAAGTATAAGTACCATCAGGTACCCACTATAAGCCAGGCCAGCCTCCTACAGCTGCAATGTTGTTGCGATGACGGTGTATTGTGTTAGTGATGATATGTGTTTGTTGTGTGGCTTTGTGTGTTTAGACTGTTTGAGTCTGCGTGTATTGTGATTGGCATAATACATTTGGTGTACTATGGGTGTGATATGTGTGTTGATTGCTAGGTTGTGTGATGGTGTAATTGTGTGTGTTTCATCACAGATGGTTGTACATTGTGTTGTATGTGTGCGAAGTCCCTGGCCAGTGTTGGTAGTGAGTGTTTGACATATATTTAGATTTATGCAGTTGTGCTGTTGTTGTCACAAGTTTGTATGTTGTTATATGTATTTGTGAGGCTGCGCCTGTGCTGTGTTGCCGTGCGTAACTGTGTGTTCTTGACGGGTGGTGTGTGTGTTTACTGGCTGCAGTGTGCGTACTGTGTATGTGTGGGTGTATGTGTTGCTGTATGTGAGTGTATCACATACTTGGGAAATGTAGAGGTCTGCCAAACAGACTACATGGACATTTATGGAGTGTCACTGTACTGTGAGAACAGCCCCGTACCCCCCCCAATGGTATGTTATGTTTCAGTATAACTTCATTTGTTTTACATATGTAACAGGTGAGTGTGTGTACTTATGGTTGCTGTTGTCCTCGTTGGCGATTCTGTTATCTTTCTGTCAGCAGGAGCAGCAGGTTGACGTCTAGATGTGGTTCCATAGCGGCTCCGGACGAGTATGGCTTCCTTGATGTGAGCGACTCCTTCTATACTGTTTATACTGTTTGTTTCCGCCTGGTGTTCCATGGGAGTCCAACCGCAGCGGAAATGCTGGTGGTGTGCAACCTCTTAATGAGTCCAGTAGATACATGGTCTCCGCTGGACTCGTGGTGGCTCCATCTGTCCATGGCGGTCTGATCACACTGATGATGCCGGCGGTGCATTGCGGGTCTTCTGTGTGCACCACTGCCAAACTCATAATTTGGCAGTCTTCTCCACCAGCCTGTTGGCGGTCAAACCACCAACATGGCAGTCTTCGAACCTCCAAACTCGTAATGAGGCCCTTTGTGTCCAAAAGCCACGTGCTCTAGCAGTAAGGTGAGACTTTCCTCCTTATTAATGTGGAGAACAATCTAATTGTGGCACTGAAATATTGCTCTTAGTACCACTCATTTGTTTAGAAAAAGAACTTTCAGAATTTACCTGTCATTCACTTTATGGGTCAATGTTAAAGAGTTGGCAACCAAGTTGAAGTCACAGAATAAGACGCTGTGAAAAATTATATTCTTAACATATACACTATCTGTAAGGAAATGCCTCCTTGGCATGGTTACCCCCTGACTTTTTGCCTTTGCTGATGCCAAGTTATGATTTGAAAGTGTGCACACCCTGGCATCCAGGTAAGTCCCTTGTAACTGGTATCCCTGGTACCAAGGGCCCTGATGCCAGGGGAGGTCTCTAAGGGCTGCAGCATGTCTTATGCCACCCTGGGGACCCCTCAACCAGCACAGACACACTGCTTGCCAGCTTGTGTGTGCTGGTAGGGAGAAAATGACTAAGTCAACATGGCACTCCCCTCAGAGTGCAATGCCAACCTCACACTGCCTATGGCATAGATAAGTCACCCCTCTACCAGGCCTTACAGCCCTAAGGCAGGGTGCACTATACCATAGGTGAGGGCATAGGTGCATGAGCACTATGCCCCTACAGTGTCTAAGCAAAACCTTAGACATTGTAAGTGCAGGGTAGCCATAAGAGTATATGGTCTGGGAGTCTGTCAAACACGAACTCCACAGCACCATAATGGTACACTGAAAACTGGGAAGTTTGGTATCAAACTTCTCAGCACAATAAATGCACACTGATGCCACTGTACATTTTATTGTGAAATACACCCCAGAGGGCATCTTAGAGATGCCCCCTGAAAACATACCCGACTTCCAGTGTGGGCTGACTAGTTTTGCCAGCTTGCCACACACCAGACATGTTGCTGGCCACATGGGGAGAGTGCCTTTGCCACTCTGTGGCTAGTAACAAAGCCTGTACTGGGTGGAGGTGCTTCTCACCTCCCCCTGCAGGAACTGTAACACCTGGCGGTGAGCCTTAAAGGTTGTTACAGCGCCACAGGGCACTCCAGCTAGTGGAGATGCCCGCCCCTTCCGGCCACGGCCCCACTTTTGGCAGCAAGGCCAGAGGAGATAATGAGAAAACAAGGAGGAGTCACTGGCCAGTCAGGACAACCTATAAGGTGTCCTGAGCTGAGGTGACTCTGACTTTTAGAAATCCTCCATCTTGCAGATGGAGGATCCCCCCAATAGGATTAGGGATGTGCCCCCCTCCCCTCAGGGAGGAGGCACAAAGAGGGTGTAGCCACCCCCAGGGCTAGTAGCCATTGGCTACTAACCCCCCAGACCTAAACACACCCCTAAATTGAGTATTTAGGGGCTCCCAGAACCTAGCAAGATAGATTCCTGCAACCTGAAGACGAAGAAGGACTGCTGACCTGAAAGCCCTGCAGAGAAGACGGAGACACCAACTGCTTTGGCCCCAGCCCTACCGCCTGTATCCCCACTTCAAGAAAAGCTGCACCAGCGACGCGTCCCCCAGGGTCCAGGACCTATGAAGCCTCAGAGGACTACCCTGCATCTAAAAGGACCAAGAACTCCCGAGGACAGCGGCTCTGCTCCAAAGAAGAAACAACTTTGCAACAAAGAAACAACTTTTAAAGGACTGCACGTTTCCCGCCGGAAGCGTGAGACTTTCCACTCTCCACTCGACGCCCCCCGCTCGACCTGTGGAGAAACAACACTACAGGGAGGACTCCCCGGCGACTGCAACCCTGTGAGTAGCCAGAGTTGACCCCCCCTGAACTCCCCAGCGACGCCTGCAGACGGAATCCAGAGGCTCCCCCTGACCGCGACTGCCTGCTTCTAAGATCCCGACGCCTGGTAAAGACACTGCACCCGCAGCCCCCAGGACTTGAAGGATCCGACCTCCAGTGCAGAAGCAACCCCCTGGTGGCCCTCTCCCTTGCCCAGGTGGTGGCTACCCCGAGGAGTCCCCCCCCCCACCCCTTGCCTGCCTGCTTCACTGAAGAGATCCCCTGGTCTCCCATTGAACTCCATTGCAAACCCGACACCTGTTTGCACTCTGCACCCGGCCGCCCCCTGTGCCGCTGAGGGTGTACTTTTTGTGCTGACTTGTGTCCCCCCCGGTGCCCTACAAAACCCCCCTGGTCTGCCCTCCGAAGTCGCGGGTACCTACCTGCTGGCAGACTGGAACCGGGGCACCCTCTTCTCCATTGAAGCCTATGGGGGTTATTACAACTTTGGAGGAGGTGTTAATCCGGGGCACCACTTTGACCTCTGCACCTGACAGGCCTTGAGCTGCTAGTGTGGTAACTTTGGGGTTGCCCTGAACCCCCAACGGTTGGCTACCTTGGACCCAACTTTGAACCCTGTAGGTGGTTTACTTACCAGCTACTGTTGAAATTTGCACTGTCTAGTATTAACATAGCTTATTAACATTTTTGCCAAAACTGTATGTGCTATTTTGCTGATTCAAAGTTCCTATGATACCTAAGTGAAGTACCTTTCATTTGAACTATTGATTGTATATCTTGAACCTGTGGTTCTTAAAATAAACTAAGAAAATATATTTTTCTATACAAAAACCTATTGGCCTGGAATTGTCTTTGAGTGTGTGGTCCTCATTTATTGCCTGTGCGTGTACAACAAATGCTTAACACTACCCTCTGATAAGCCTACTGCTCGACCACACTACCACAAAATAGAGCATTAGAATTATCTCTTTTTGCCACTATCTTACCTCTAAGGCGAACCCTTGGACTCTCTGCATGCTATTTCTTACTTTGAAATAGTACATACAGAGCCAACTTCCTACACTATCCCATAGTAAACAGGAGTTAGCCTCGGGGCAGGACAAGATTATGTCTGACTGTTTACCTTATTGAAAGAAACTAACACGCTATTTGTAAAATACAACAGATAGCTTTTAGTTTTAGACTAGGGGCCTCATTTTGAGTTTGGCGGACGGGAAAGCCGTTCTGCTAAACTCCCAACAGAGTTTCCGCTGCCGTAGTGGCAACCACCCCACTGGACATATTAGGTGTTTCCAGCTACGCTGACAGGTGGAAACTGAGGTTTCTGCTCGTCAGCCTAGCGGGAAACAAGTGGCAGCAATGTCTCCGGCTTGAAAACGAGCCGGTGGAAATGCTGTCGCCTGAAGGGTGCACCAGCACACTCGCAAACACAGCAGACAGTGAACATTGCGAGGGTGCTGGGCAGGAGGGCCCCTGCACTTCCCATGCCAAGTGCATGGGCAGTGCAGGGCCCCCCCGTAGCCCCCTGCACCTTTTTTCCGACAGCCTTTTCATGGTGGTGAAACTGCTATGAAGAGGCTGGCAGAGAACGAGTTTGTAATCCACAAGACAGCGCTGCATAAAGCACTGCCATGGCGGATTACGACCTCCACCTGCCATCAATCCATCGGATCACCGATCCAGGCAGAGACGTCAGAAACCTGGCAGTCTGGCCGCCGGACCGGCACAGTAGCAGTGATCCCGACCACCACCACCAGGCTGGTAAGCTTGAGACCACCAGC
Source organism: Pleurodeles waltl (assembly GCF_031143425.1). NCBI lineage: Eukaryota > Metazoa > Chordata > Amphibia > Caudata > Salamandridae > Pleurodeles > Pleurodeles waltl. The sequence goes on along the minus strand of NC_090445.1, from coordinate 292,321,292 downwards.
CTTGTAATGAGGCCCTATGTGTCACCAGGAGAAAATTATTTTTGAAAGAGTACTTGAATTTATCTTTACCTCAAGTGCTGAATTCAGAAGCAATATTATTTGCTTCTTTGCCCTCACTTTAATTTGGAATTTAGTTGACAGGTTTTTCCCTCTGACAAGTTGGCGGGCTTACAAACTACGGCAAAGGAGCAGGTGATACTCTGCTGTGTCTAGTCATGCAGCTCAGGGCAGCACATGTTTCTTTACCAAAGTGACCGTATCCACTATGGGAGGAGCAATCTACTGATCAATATCGCAGCAAAAAATCCGACCTCAGTGAGTCAATGAGTTGTGTAAAGTAGGTCTATGACCTAGTTCTACAAGCTTTGTATTCCCAGGGGACACTGAGTTCAGAGCGGCAACGTTTAGTAGTGAATTCCAGGTGATTCCAGCCCCACACAACAGCCTGACTATACCCACTGATGTGGGCCTGTACTTCCTGGGTTACCAAAAGAGAACAGTGGTAATCTAGACAATCGTTCATTAATGAGTTACTCACTCAAAGGTCACTAGAAACGGAACATACTTTTGGATATATTTATTGTAATACAGTTATTCTGGGATCTAGTGTGCATAACATTGTTTGAGAACCTTGCAGAAAATACAATTGGAAAACAGCTAAACATTTCCATGAACAGTAAAAACTACAGGTAGAAATTGCAACTTTACAATTTGTAGACCTTAACACCTTCGCTGCCAGGCCCTTTCCCCTCCTGTGCCGAGCCTTTTTTTGGCTATTTGGGGCAGTTCGTGCTTAGGCCCTCAGAACTTTTTGTTCACATAAGCTACCCACGCCAAATTTGCGATTCTAGATGTACCCAGACTTTGTGGGTTCCCCTGAAGGAGACCAAGAAATTAGCCAAAATACACTGAAAATTGTTTGTTTGTTTTTTAAATGGGAAAAAAGGGCTGCAGAAGGCGGCTTGTGGTTTTTTCCCTGAAAATGGCATCAACAAAGGGTTTGCGGGGGCAAGATCACCATCTTCCCAGCTTTCAGGAACAGGCAGACTGTTTCAATACAATTTTGACATTTTACTGGGACATACCCCATTTTTACTATTTTTTGTGCTTTAAGCCTCCTTCCAGTTAGTGACCAAAATGGGTGAGAAACCAATGCTGGATCCCAGAAAGCTAAACATTTCTGAAAAGTAGACAAAAATCTGAATTCAGCAAGGGGTCATTTGTGTAGACCCTACAAGTGTTCCCTACAGAAAATACCAGCTGAAATAAACAAATATCGAAATTGAGGTAACAAAACAGCCATTTTTCTCCACGTTTTACTCTGTAACTTTTTCCTGCAATGTCAGATTTTTTAAAGCAATATACCGTTACGTCCGCTGGACTCTTCTGGTTCCCGGGATATATAGGGCTTGTAGGATCATCAAGAACCCTAGGTACCCAGAGCCAATAAATGAGCTGCACCTTGCAATGGGTTTTTATTCTATACCGGGTATACAGCAATTCATTTGCTGACATATAAAGAGTGAAAAATAGGTATCAAGTAAACCTTTGTATTTCCAAAATGGCAACAAGTTAAGGTGTTGAGAAGCAGTGGATATTTGCACATCTTTGAAATCCGGGCTGTCCATACTAGCATGTATATTACAGGGCATTTCTCAAATAGATGTCTTTTTTTTTTTTTTACACACTGTCTTACATTTGGAAGGACAAAATGTAGAGAAAGACAAGGGGCAATAACACTTGTTTGCTATTCTGTGTTCCCCCACGTCTCCCGATAAAAACGGTACCTCACTTGCGTGGATAGGCCTAGCACCCACGACAGGAAATGCCCTAAACACAACGTGGACACATCACATTTTCTCAAAAAAACAGCTGTTTTTTGCAAAGTGCCTAGTTGTTGATTTTGGCCTATGGCTCAGCCAGCACCTAGGGAAACCTAACAAACCTGCGCAGTTTTGAAAACTAGACACCAAGGGGAATCCAAGAAACACTTTTTGCTCTCATTCCGGTGACAGAAAGTTCTGGAATCTGAGAGGAGCCACAAATTTCCTTCCACCCAGCGTTCCTCCAAGTCTCCCAATAAAAATGGTACATCACTTGTGGGGGTAGGCCTAGCGCCCGGAAAAGGAAATGCCTCAAAACACAACGTGGACACATCGAATTTTTCCACAGAAAACAGAGGAGTTTTTTTTACAAACTGCCTACCTGTGGATTTTGGCCTCTAGCTCAGCTGGCACCTTGGGAAACCTAGTAAAGCAGCGCATTTTAGAAAACTAGACACCTAGGGGAATCCAAAATAGGGTGACTTGTGGGGCTCTGACCAGGTTCTGTTACCCAGAATCCTTTGCAAACCTCAAAATGTGAACCAAAAAAGCACTTTTTCCTCTAATTTCGGTGAAAGAAAGTTCTGGAATCTGAGAGGAGCCACAAATTTCCTTCCACCCAGCGTTCCCCCAAGTCTCCTGATAAAAATGGTACCTCACTTTTGTGGGTGGGCCTACTGCCCGCGAAACAAAATGCCTCAAAACACTACTTGCGTTTTTGGTCCTGGGCTCAGCAGCCTTCTAGGGAAACCTACCAAACCCAGACATTTCTGAAAAAAAAACACCCGAGGGAGTCCAGTGAGGTGTAACTTGTGTGGATCCCCCAGAATCCTCAGCAAACCTCAAATATAGCTAAAAAAAAAAAAATCTAATTTTTCCCACATTTCTGTGTGGGATCAACGCACTGGGACACATTTCATAACACCCAATGTTCCCCTCAGTCTCCCAGGAAAAATGATTCCTCATTTGTGTTGGTGGGCCAAGTGCTTGTGAAAGGGAAGAGCCAAAAACATGTTGATACTGCGGGGGAACAAAGGGGTTCCAAAAGGGCAGTTTGCAAAAAAAACATTTTTAGGCTGACAAGTGCAGCAGAATTTTTTTCGGTATAGTTGAGACAATGCTGGGTGGTAGGAATCTTGTGGATTCCTGCAGATTCTGAAAGGTTCAATCACAAAAACGTGGAAAAAAAGTGTGATTTCCAGCAAAGTTGGAGGTTTGCAGGGGATTGTGGGTACCAAAATGGTGCGGTGCATGTGAAACACACCACCCTGGAATCACCCAGATGTTTAGTTTTCAGATGTGTCTAGGTCTTGTGGATTTTTCTACATGGCAGCGTCCCAAAGTCCATAAAGTGCAGCCCTCACCATTCCAAGTGGGACAATTTTGAGAGTAAGCCAAGCTCTCATGGCCCAAATGTAAAACTAAAACCCAAAATAATCAAATGTCTTCTTGCTTGCTGTGGGATAAGATGTTTTAGAGTGCGGGGGAGAGCTGAAAGACTGTTACCCCCTTCAGTTGAGGTGGGTGCGTAGCCCATACTGGTTGGTAGCCACCACCCCAATATTTTTTTTTTTTTTTTTTTTTTTTTAGTCCCTGGCATCTAATAGACTTTCTGCCCCCCGGGTGTGGAGCAGGGGTAATTGCCCCATCTGCCCACTGGTGGGCAGAACACCTTTGGCCCCATTTATTTGGGGTGGGGGTACGACCATACCCCCACCCTCTTATTTTTTTTTTTTTTTTTAAACTTCCCTGGCCTCTGGTGGGCTTTCTGCCCTCCCCCCCTTGGGGGCAGATGGGCCTTCCAAAAATAGGCCCATCTGATATGGCCAACAGTAATGTGCCCCTATGTGGAGCGACCCTTACCCAAGGGGCTGCCCCCCTAAAGAAAACACACGCATACACACACACCAATCCCTGGTGCCTAAGTGGTTTCTGCCCCCATGGGGGCAGATTGACCTAACAAAAATCGGCAGAAATGGTCTAAATACAATTTGCCCCCCAGGGGAGCGACCGTTGACTAAGGGGTCACTCCCCACCTCTAAAAAAACAAAAAAAAACAATATATATATATTTTTTATCCCTGGCGCCTAGAGGTTTCTGCCTCACCTGGGGTCAGATCGGCCTATTAACAATAGGCCGCTCTGCCACCAGAGGAGGCAGAAAAGGCCTAAAATAAATGTTCCCCCCTCCCCGGGGAGCGACCCTTGCCTAAGGGGTTGCTCCCCACCACTAACAAACAAAACAAAAACAAAAAATGTTTTATCTCTGGCGCCTAGAGGCTTCTGCCCCCCCTGGGGGCAGATGGCCTAATAGCAATAGGCCCATCTGGCCCCGGGGGGGCAGAAAAGGCCTAAAATAAATGTGCCCCCCCGTGTAGTGACCCTTGCCTAAGGTGTCACTCCCCACCTCTAAAAAACAAAAAACAAAATCCCCCAAAAATGTATCCCTGGCGCCTAGAGGCTTCTGCCCACCCTGGTTGCAGATTGGCCTAATAACAATAGGCCGATCTGCCTTCGGGGGGCAGAAATGGCCTAAGATATATTTGCCACCCTACCCCCCCACCCCCCCACAGAGCGACCCTTGCCTACGGGGTTGCTCCCCTTGCGTGACATTGGTGCAAAAAAAAAGATCCCCGGTGCCTTGTGGTTTCTGCCCCCCTTGGGGGCAGATTTATCTAAAATCGGCCAATCTGCCCCCAAGGGGGGCAGAAATGGTCTGAATACAATTTACCCCCCAGGGGAGCAACCCTTGCCTAATGGGTCGCTCCCCTTCTCTAAAAAACAAAGAAAGACAAAAAAAAAAAAAAAACGTAGCCCTGGCACCTAGAGGTTTCTGCCCCCCCCCCGGGGGCAGAAATGGCCTAAAATAAATACCCCCAATTCCCCCCCCCGGAATAACCCTTGCCTACGGGGTCGCTCCCCTTGCGTGACATTGGTGCAAAAAAAAAAGATCCCCGTGCCTAGTGGTTTCTGCCCCCCTTGGGGGCAGATTGACCTAAAATCGGCCGGGGGGGCAGAAAAGGCCTTAAAAAAAAAATGCCTCCCCTGGGAGCGACCCTTGCGCAAGGGATTGCTCCCCTCATGCCAGTTTCCTTTCATAAAATAAATCCCTGGTGTTAGTGGGCATTTTAGCAGCCGGATTACTTTGCAATCCAGCTGCTAAAACGCTCAGAGAGACTTCAAAGGGAAGGAAATTCCTTTCCTTCCCTTTGAAGCCTCTCAGGCCTCCTCCACAAGATCGGAAGAGAAATGCTGAGCATTTCTCTTCCGATCGCGCTGGAAGCTGAGCTTCCAGCGTGATGGGAGGAGGCCTCTGTGATAGTCAGCGCGCGCTACCGTCACAGGGAGGTCGGGGGGTTGGGATGGCTGTCGGGGGTGGAAGGGGAAGGGCTTCCCCTTCCATCCCTGGATTGGAGGGGTAGGGGAACCCCACAGAGGGAGCGCTAGCACTCCCTCTTGGCTCTGTGCCCAGGACGTAATGGTTACGTCCTGGGCACACGAGCACTGTGCCGCAGGACGTAACCATTACGTCCTGGGCACAGAAGAGGTTAATACTCTCACTGCGCTATTTCTAGGTGTTTTGCAGGTAAATAAATAATAAGCCTATTTCTTGAGTTTCAGAGGTGGTGCACATACCTGGGAAAACAGGATTTGTTGTTTGTTTGGAATAGCTTGCTAGCTATTTCAAGCACAAGGTCAAGGTCAAGGAGATTGCGTCTGTGTGAAAACACAATTCTGGCACAACTCAGCTGCAGATTCCCTGACAGTCTAGCAGGAGACTTCTTCAGTTAAGATAGAATCTTGTGCTGTGCCCATCTATGTCTGGATCTGCATCTTGGAAGAAGACTCTCTCTTCGAGATGATGGTGATTTCAAAGGGCGTTTATAGTAAATCGATCCCTCTGATCTTTCTTAAGGAATGTATTGACAAAATCATATACATCAGATAGATGTACGAATAAGGTAAAAATATTTCAATCCAAACTACATTGTTTGGGTTATAGTTGTTACTTGACCTTCGAAAAGGCACCTGTCCCAGACTGCTGTTGCAGAAGGAATCTGTATTTATTTACTACCGGGAGGATACAACATTTTATTTGCCACTACCAGGGGATCTGACAATTTTTGAATGTCACTACAGAAGGCATATGACAAATTTACATGTCAAAAGGATGTGACATATTTACAGTCCCTCAGACAGATAAAAGCCACCATGTTTTAGACCGAGGATCTTAAAGAGCTCCATTTTCTAGACCAAGGAAGATTAAGGACCTCTATTTTCTATAGGCAGGCACCATGACAAGGTCAAAGTGCACAAAATGGAGTCTCAGCCTGCACTAAATGCAATCTACATTTATATGCTTAAAACCAACAATTAAAATAAAGAAGACTAAAAGAGAGTGCTAAAAACAGATAAAATAAATACATTGTAAAGGGAAACATTCATGACATCCCCGGAAAAATGTCCAAACTTAACAATCACTAAATAATCACCGATTGCGTTTTGCATGATCTTTCTTATCATAACTTAATGACACATTAATTTACAAAATTAAAGCACATGCTAGAAACGTTCATTTGATGAAACTGCAATTCATTACTTGTTACGTGTTTAACAATACACGTTTTCAAACTGGGTCTCTGCACTGGAAGACCTGATCTTTACAACAAATGCTGGCAGAGATACTAAGCACTAAAATCGACCCTCAAAGTGGGAGTACACATTCAGTGCCCACATAATGATCCTCTTGCATGCCAGAGATCTCTCGCAGTATGTTAGTCACATTGTATTTACGTTTTCCAGAAAGTAGGCCACAATTTACTTTGCAGTCATTCACACAGTCAACTGCTCAGGCTTCCTGCTTACCACCTATGGTACACTACGTTGCGGTTGAAGAATGCAAGTTAGTGGATGATTCACTAATATTTCCTCTTCTCAATCAGGTTTTATGTCCTTCTGGAACCTTTCCTGGCAGAACTCATTAACGTAATAATATTTTCTAGCAATTAAGGCTGACAGCAACAGCATTAGAAAAATAGTCTTAAAGCTCAATACTTGGCACTCCAGAATCAGAACCCCCATAGGAAGGTGATCCAAGACACACAGAAAATGTAGTAATAAGTCTGGCTGACTCCTTATGATATGTCTTTTTAACGATTGATGTGGCTCTTTTGTTTAGATCATGTTTATTAGACATGCAAGAGGAAGTAACAGAATTGATACAATCCTTCTTTTTTGGATGCTGTATCTCTCATCCTTGAAAATATTTCATCCACAAACGTATTTATATAATCCAATTTAGCTTTTTTAGATAGCCACTCGACCCTGGCTTTTTAAAGCACCAGTACCGCAACGATATGGTCTTTTTTATCGGCGAGCATTGTGGGAGATTTTTAGGCAGTGTTGCAGAAGAACGCGTTATTGGCAGAGTTAACAAGCCCGGAGATCAGCACAGCATGGGTGGCTGCTAACCTTGCACAGAAACCTTGCACTCTGCTTGCAGGGTCACAACTGGAGGGGTGCATCGCGCCCCCAAAGAGGAGGGACACCGTTAACAACTGCGGCAACAGGGCACTGAGGCTTTAAGAGTAGTGTGGGCTGCGGTGCATTGTTGGGGTGCCTGGCATGATTAATGCGGCCCACGCCTGACTGCATCCGGTGAAATCAGTGCTCAAGTAAGGGCGCCTACAACAGTGTCCTGGTTCTGAGAGAGCTTGAATCGGACACTGAAGGCTGAAATGCCCATTAATGTGAAAACCTGAAGTGAGTGCATCTTACAAAGTACATAATAGATAAACTGGACAGTAGTAGCTAATTGTGTGCTGATGATCTCCAAGACCTCTTTCTTTATCACAGCACATTATAACAATATGCAACTTGATACTGACACTGTGCACTGGTGTGGTGATTGCCTTAACGCGCTGTATCACCCTAATTTGGATAATTTTGATTCATTATTGGCCCACGTTAAGCAGAATGGGAAAATCAGACGCTAAGTAGCCCATACTGACCTTTGCGAGTCGTAGAGGTGCTCTGACGAGCGTTAGGGCGAACTTGGCCTGACTTCGTTAAGCTGATGTTAAAGAATTCTTGTTGGAAAGGAAAGGTACTCTGGATACCATAAACTCCAAAATAGGCGAACAAGAATCACAAAAGAATAACAAAATAGACTATACAAACAGCAGGCACAGCTGGACCTACCTGAGCGCAGAATATCTGATGCAGAAGATGAGGCAACAGCGTAAGTGAAATTACAAAAATACATGTAAATGGAACTTGAGAAACCCAGGCTCAAAGTAGAAGACACTTCTTGTCTGCCGATTTTACTAAGTCAGTGCAGGATGCTAGGAGGAAATTTGCACCATCAACAAACAGCTTCAAGACATCGACATACACTATCCTATGTTATCCAGCCAAGCTGAAATTTGAATTAAATGGTAAAGCCCATGTTTGTCTGAACCAAAATAAGTGAACAAGATAATTCCCAAATTGGCCCTATCAGTCAAGAGGGGGAAGGATTCTATCAAATCATTTGAATTCTTATCACCTCAGTGAAGTCGCATGCAGTGAAGATGAAAATGGGTTGATGCTTTTTGTTATCAGATATAATTGGCTGATTAGACTTGTGGCGTAGAATCCTTAGCATAAAGATGTTACTGCTTGTACAGAATGTGAGGTAATAAAAACAAAATAAACAGTCATAAATTGTGGACCCAGCGCCACTGACTAATGTAAAGAATAAGTGAAAGTGAGAAGGTTTTATTAGTACACACTTGTTAACATGATCTGAAAGGACTGTTCTGTTTTGGATTGCTTGAACTCAGCTTCAAACAAATACTTACTGTCTTAGGTCAAATTGAGTGGTCACTGATAACATGATCACTGCACAATGAGGTTAAGCTGACATACTCCTGAACCGAGTAAATGTGTAATACATGTTCATTCTAAGTTATATCTTTGCTCTGGCGACCTTCATCATGAATGCAATAGCTGGTTTGGTACTCATAGCGCTTATGTGTATTTTTTCTTTTAGGTCATTAGGCGTTATAGTAGGATGGTGAGCTGAGAAATTGGGTCTCAAAATGGTAGGTGAGTGGTGGTCTGGGGATATTGTCACAGAACATAGGCATCACAGAATATAGGCATGTCAGAATACACCAAATGATACGTTCATACACACTTGGCAGACACTGGTTAAAGACGATGTGTGATGATGAGTGAGTCAGATAAAGCATGCAGAAACACCCCGGGCAGCACACTAAAATGTATAATGTGGAACGTCACAGGAATTAATATTCACTGTAAAGCACAACAGGTTTCAGACTATCTAAGCAGACAGAAAATTAACATTGCATTACTGCAAGAGACTCCTTTAGCTCCTGTCCACCCCAAACAAATCACCAGAAACTGGGCATCTTATAGATGTCTCTTCTTGTTTCTTTTACTCCACGGTTGTGCTGGTGAGATGGAGATCTCACTTTACGCCCTTCAATACAATATCTTATGATGAGGTGCACTGTGTCATATCACTGGGATAAATTGGGTTGCGCGAAATAAACGACAGTAAATATATACTGTCCTAATTTTGATTACCCTTTTTGAAAAGGCGAGGATGAACCTAACTAATGGTGAACCACAATCTATTAATTGGGGTTGTGATTTTATTTTGATACTTCAGCTGGAATTAGACAGTACTGGAAGTGGAATAGTAAGGCACAGGCAGGCGACACTTAACAACATAATAGCACAATCTGACTTGAATGATCTGTTCGGAACCTAGGAGCCAGACTCCTGCATATATACATTTTATTCATTATTACGTGGGTCCTCAGCAAGGTTATATACAAGAGATATTATCGGCTGAGTTGATTCCATTGCCTGACACATTCTATCTGACCACTCCCCAGTAACTTAGAATTCAACAATTCTCTCCATCAAACGCATACATGGATTGTGGCTATTAAAACCGTCTGCCCTGCCTAGCCCAGTATTCCAAGATGAAATTAAGTAGGGATCCTTAACTATTTTCAGAGTAATCAGTTGAGACACATGCAACAAATATGGGACGCTTCCAACGCAGCAAAAGGACACAGTAGCCTCAAATCACACTATGGTGATGTTGAGAGGCTCGAGTCAGAAATCAGCCCATTAGAGTTGAAACAAATGACGGTGTCAGATCAAGCAGTGCAGGCTGCCCTCAACTTAAAGAAGGTAGAAGTCTGAGATCCAGCGGAAAGGAAGATGGCATTTCTTGGGAAATATACAGCAGAGGGGAGATATGGCGAGGGGGAATGCCCAGGACGTACCGTGGTGGGAATGGCACGGCCTGCATGGGCAGCTTCTGATATAATTCAAACTCAGTCTAGTGATGGGGTCACCCTTAAAAGGTACACGGAAGAAACTGGAAGAGTTCATCAAAACGTATTCTGAGTTATACATAGCTAAAGCAGGTGTAGACACCCAGAAGATTCACACTTATTTATAAAAGTTTAGAGCTTGCATGGTTAGAGCTGAGTAAACGTGAACCAATATGCTACCAAATTACGCTGGTTGAGATAAAAGGGGTTATTCGCCCTATGAAAAATAGCTTAGCACCATGGAGTGATGGACTTCATGAGTTTTACAAAGAGATCACTCAATTCTTACTAGCAGTTTATAATGAGGCTTTTTAGGTGGTGTACTGCCTGGAACCTCTAGAGAGCCCTTTTGATAACCCTGCTCATGGCAGATAAGCCCCTTGATTTCTGTAACTGTTATCATAGGCTATCCAGGCTAAGATATTGGCCAACAGGCTGTTCCCACTGCTACCTGGGTTCATTAGGCTGGATCACTCTGGCTTTATACTGAGCAGGTCCACAGATAACAACTAGCTTAAGCTTTTTGCGGTGACAGACTGATCTGAAGCTGTTAGCAGTAGTGCACTCCTAGATGCTACTAAAGCCTTTGATTCCGTTGGATGGCTATTCCTCCTGATGATTGTGGAAAGAACGGGTATGGCAATGGCATGCTGAAATGGATCTCCCTTTTATACTCTCAGCCCACTGCCAGTATACTACGGCCCATATTTATACTTTTTGACGCAAAACTGCGCTAACGCAGTTTTGCGCCAAAAAAATTAGCACCGGCTAACGCCATTCTGAAGCGCCATGCGGGCGCCGTATTTATTGAATGGCTTTAGCCGGCGTTAGCCGACTGGCGCTGCCTGGTGTGCGTGAAAAAAAACCACGTACACCAGGCAGCGCCGGCGTAGGGAAAAATGGCGTTCGGGCGTCTAAAAATGGGGCAAGTCAGGCTGAGGCAAAAAAATCGTCTTAACCCGATTTGCGCCATTTTTTTACGACGCCCATCCCCCATTGAAATGACTTCTGTCTTAGCAAAGACAGGAGTCATGCCCCCTTGCCCAATGGCCATGCCCAGGGGACTTCTGTCCCCTGGGCATGGTCATTGGGCATAGTGGCATGTAGGGGGGCACAAATCAGGCCCCCCTATGCCACAAAAAAAATAAAAATAAAATACTTACCTGGAGTTACCTTAATGTCCCTGGGGTGGGTCCCTCCATCCTTGGGTGTCCTCCTGGGGTGGGCAAGGGTGGCAGGGGGTGTCCCTGGGGGCAGGGGAGGGCACCTCTGGGCTCATTCTGCGCCCACAGGTCCCTTAACGCCTGCCCTGACCCAGGCGCTAAAATCTGGCGCAAATGCGGGTTTTTTAGACCCGCCCACTCCCGGGCGTCATTTTTGCCCGGGAGTATAAATCCGACGCAATAGCATCGGAGTCATTTTTTAAGACGGGAACGCCTACCTTGCATATCATTAACGCAAGGAAGGTGTTCACGCAAAAAAATTACGCTAATTCCAGGAACTTTGGCGCTAGACGCGTCTAACGCCAAAGTATAAATATGGAGTTAGTTTTGCGTCGAATTTGCGTAGAAAAAAACGACGCAAATTTGGCGCAAACGGAGTATAAATATGCCCCTCCATGTACATACTACACGCTAGTCAGCATGGCGATATTAGGCTTAACAACTGATTCGAGCCGCTGAGGTTGAAAAGCTCGGGAGGATATCGTAATTATGATGCCAGCTCTGTTATTGGTGAAAGAGATGGCTATGACTAGGAGATGGGTTGTTCCTCCCAAAATAGAAGACTGGGTGGCACACTTCTCAACCTGCTTCTGAGCAATCTGAAACGTACGTACCTTTCCTTCCTGCAGCAGCATGCCACCGAGATATTTGGGACCCATAACGAACATACTTCGTAAAGAAACTGGCTGTACACTAATTGAATTGTCACAGTACTGACTGATATGGATCGTGTTATTAATGTTCTGTGTATTAACACTTCAGGTTTCATAATGATGTATTACTGCAGACAATAAAGAACTTAACTAACAGGTGTCTAACTGATTGTTTGCCTATTGAATGTAATATGATAGAATATGTGTTTAACTGGCCTATGATGTATTGCCTGATAAAAAAGAAAAAAACTGAAAATAAAGGCTATTAAAAAAAAAAAAAACAGCACATTCTCCTCGACAAGCATGTTATATATAAAGTCTCCTTGAGTTTCGGAATCTTCTTTGCATTATTTGCAGGCCCTTAAACGTAGATTGACGCTGATAAAAGCTTCATAAACAATAGAGATAAGGTAATCTAATTATGAACCATATATCAAGGAATTGCTATGGATTCTGGTTCAGCTTCTCTCATGCCCGCCTATTAAACTTCAGAGCTGGTAAAAAGGACTGTAATCCATAGATTGTCTGTGACATGCGTTATCATAGGGTCCTCATCCAGTTAGATGATATCGCTGAATGGGATCAACCCCTTCTGAAGTAACTCTTGATATTTTTATTTGAAGGGTCTTATGTAGAAAAAGGTTAAAATTACCTAGCGGATGTCCAATACTGTACTTTTTATTCATGGGCCCCCTGGCAACATTAAAATGTACAAAAAGTTTAGGTTGATGCTTGGAGGTAGTTAGTGTTAGGCACCAGAATATCTGGTTTGCATGTTAGGCCATTTTCTGCCAAACTGGTAAATTGGCCTTCTTCAGGACCAAAGCTGAATCAAGTTTCTGATATTTTGGACACACCTCCTTCAAGTGGCGCATCTACACAAAGCTTTTTTCCACCTTATATAACCCTCCTTCATCTCATAAAACAATACAGCATCCACCAGTGTAGTTTTACATAGAGTAAGTTTGTATTCATGGAGAGATATGCCTTTTGCTGCACTATTTAATTTTAAAGGTCAATCCCAAATTTAGTGGATTTTCTTTATGACCCATCAAATATCATATGCTACTATCTTTCACATTCGCAAGTGCAGAGAATCTACTTGAAGCTCTGCTCGTTGTAGTACTTGCATTTTGACACATGGTGCGTAGATAGGGTGTGCTTTGCCCGAGACTCATAGGTGGGAAAGGTTAGCCTTTGGAACTCATTCCTTATTTCCCTTTATTTATTTTACATCTGTATATGGTTTGGTTCTTTACTAATTACACAGGCCGCATCCAAGTCATCTTTATTTTGCACATCATGCCATCTCAGTTTGTTCCCAGCCATAAGCAAATCAGTCTTGACCCTGATCCAATGGGAACAGTCCATCCCCAGCTGTCAGGCCAAGTTCTCCCTGAACCGCAACGCAAACAACCTAGGACTCGTTTTTCCCTAGTTACGGCTCATCAGCCAGGTGCCACATGGTTCCAGTGATACAATGTGCACGGAACCCACATCTGGACTAACCTGCACTACTTGGTAAAGTATAAAAAAAAAGTAATAGATGGAATGCTGATAATTAGATTTTTGTGGTAAACAGATTAGCACCAATTTCTGCAACGTCTCCTGTAAGGAGAAAATAATTAAGTTGGCATTCTAAAACCACCTAGAATTTGTTTAAGGTGCAGAAACGTGTAATATTTATGAATTTGCTGTTTTCTACCTGCTATTTCTGAGCTGATATAGTGACACATCATAGATGGTTTTTAGTGACTAATTTACACTCTTTGCCTTATTGCGGGTGGAAATCCATAAAAACAGCCAAAGCTTGATGAATCAGTTATCGGGATCTGTTCAATGTAAGCTCAAAAGAGGCTACTCCATGGCAGATTTTCTGGAGAAAAGATTGGATGGCTCCATTAAAATTCAATAAATGCACATTGTTTTTAGGACGAGCGTAAGCGTTTGACATGTTGTATACTTTTAAGTATACTTATACTATGAGTTCAAAGCTATTTTATTTGTTGGTTGCAGTGTCCTTTAAAAATTCTTTAAAAATCCTTGCTTGCTAGTGGTCAGTCCTGCCTCTTTTGTCCTGCCTTTTTCTCTTTGGAAAGAGCACCAACTACTGTATAATTACGCTATGTCCTGTTTCTCTCTTCTGCAGGGGACTTTTTTTTTTTCTTTTTTAGCATTTGCTTTTTCATCGTACACTGTGGGTGCGTGTTCAGTCCCTCCTCCCCACCAGATCGCTCTGTAAACATAAACCAACAGCAAAGGGGAGCTTTTCCAGGGCCAGCTCGCCCTTGCTCTCTTTCTCTTGTTTATCAGGCTAGAATGTTTCTTTTCTTCTGGAGCCTTCGTGCATGAGAGGGGAGCGAAGAGCACTGCAATGGAACAATTTAAAGCTTCTGAAGGGGGAGGGCGGAGCTAAAACAGAAGCATCCTGTTGGTAATTTGCCTGACACTTTGTTTTTCAAATGTTTGTTGCTTCATGTCTGTTATGTTTCCCTGTGATATTTTTACATCTGAACAACAACATTTAAGTAACAACAAGCACGCGTGGAGTAGTGTCACTGCAGCGCTCTTAGCTCCCCTCTTCCGCATGTAGGCTCCTGGAGAAAAGCAACTTTCCAGCCTGATTAAAAAAAAAAATAGCCTCACTTCATCAGCATTTTGTACTGTGTAGGAGGAGGGAAGGCTGGAGGTCGTCAAGCTGTAGAATCTGCACCTTTCCAGGGCAGCTTTTAACATCACGAGAAGCGACTGGCAAGCCGCAGTGCTGCTTTTGTCTTCTAAGATGTAAAGACAGTAGCAATGTCCACAGAGGGATCTGCTTATCTGGTGAGTCAGAGCGCCTGAGCTCGTTCAGCCCCATTACTAGCTCGTAGTCAGGTTCCCTCTGACTTTACCAGCAGCTGCATATCTTTCTGGTGCTTCCCATTTTCTAACTTATTTTTTCAATAAGCTGAAGCTGTTGAATTTTCTTCTCCAGAGTAGCAACCACCAGTGAAACTGCCTTGAAAATTGACACATCCATTATTTGGCAAAAACGATCATCAATCGGTAGGTAGGTAACCTCCTCTTCCTCACAATAACTACCCTTCTCCTCCATTTTTAGATCGTATAAGGCGTGCCTGGGGAATGTATCAATAAGGGTGTCCCCTATGAAATAATAGACCCAAAGGGGTGAATTGCTGTTACCCTCACAGTCTGGGACTATCACTCCCTGCTAATCTGAGGGAACTAAGGCTGTATGGGCAAGCCCCAAAGAGTTATAAAACCTACCCGTAAACGCGTGTCAAGCTCCAGACATTGGCTCTCCGTAACGTAGGAAAATATAATGTAATCACACTGCCCCCAAACAAACAACAGCTGCGCACGCTTCACCAAGCCTTCCAGGATGGGTGAATGACGTGCCGGCTGTTGGGGGGGGGGTAAAGACACACAGATGTGGGGGGGAGGGGTGGGCCTTAGTGCGGTTCCCCTAGCAGTCGGAAGACCGCACCGCATAAAGAGCTGTAATAAAACAATACGCCCGCTACGGGGCGATTGCCCCAGCAGCCACCCAAAACTGGGCCAAACACTGAGGACTAAGTAATGAGGACAAGGCCGCGAACAGGAAAACTCTCTACCCGGACGCGTCCTCACTGAACAGCCCAGAAAACACTGACTTGGACGCGGGAGCCCATATGCTTCCACGGTCGCATCTTTACCTAGAAGAACAGTGAGCCTTGACGCAGCTGCAAGGTGTACAAGCAGCTGCGCAAAGTGCAATAAAATACACACAAATAAATACTGGTCAATATCAACTCTATGAAACACTTGTCTCTAGCTGCTGGAGCAGCAAAGAAAGAGGGAGATAGAGCATCCTTGCAGGAGCTTATCTGGATAGAGGTGCCTGGATTGGTGGATCAGATGATGTTTTCTTTCCCTATGCCTTATGGGAAATGTTTATTGTAATGTTCGTTAATGGCTGCTGGAGTGAATAAAGGAAGAAAGAAATGCCTAATCCTATCCTCCGTGTCCCTAATAGAATTTAAACTTCCCGTTACGATAGCTAGGAAATTTTTCATTCTATGCAATGAAGTGACACTTGTACCAAATAATAATATATATAAAAAAAATAATGACAATGTTTACATTTATTCAGCAGATAGAGGAAGAAGCTTAATGGAAGTGCTTTACTTACATGCAGGGCCACTGGAATTATGTGGCAGAGAGACATTTTTCCAAGGAAAGGTACTTTTAGGAATCAGGGTCTGCAGAGACCGGTGATCATGTATATGGCTACAGGCCTGGAGATTATGGATAATGTACAATTAAAGTTAAAACAACTGGGAACAGTAGACTTGTATCTGATTCACCAATACACACAATCCCTGATTATTGTTACACCTCTGAGAAGTAATTGTTAAATTCATAATTTAAGTAAATTTTTTACCTGGAGCCTTTGCTTGGAAACTTGACATGAGTTATGGCTCTTTGCTTTGTACCAGTTCGCACCTATTATTTGTCTGTCACATTTGTTTCAGTCTGTGTTCCTCTTGTCAGGTTTTAACCTAGCCTACCTTTCCATATTTTGTGCTTTGTTGTGCCTGATACCTATGGTTATCTATCTCTCACTTACCTCATCAGCACCTGGCTGTTCAAATGTACAGTGGCTTCCTAGGGTCCTCAGGTGGTTACATGGTCTTTTTGAAGGCTCGACATAGCAATACCCACTGACAAAGATGACAAGCTTGTATTTCTTGTAGTCCTATTAGTTTACTCTGGCTAGTACATACATACTAATCTGTGGTCCTCTGTTTCCATAACAATCAGTTTAGTGATCTTACATTCCTCAGACTCTGAAGTTGTTCTGTACCATCCCTTGCCAGTGACAAAATCATTCTCCGAGTGAGATCCAGTACAGTGTTTCCTCCTCATTCCCATTCCCTATATTCCCTCAATTTCTACCACTGATATGTAACCCATCTTCCACATACTCATACATTTTGAGTGATGGCAAAGTCTTTTAACAGGTCTGACAACCAGGTACCTGACACTAGCAGGGCTCTGATAGAAACAGTGGTTGATGATTATGAAATTACTAGAATAGACCAAATATTGATTAATGCAGCAATATAATGTTACTGCTGTTATGTTTATTGCCATTTTTAGAGATATTAAAATGACACCATGCATACAAGGTAGAGAAATAGGGATAGTATGCAACCTTGTTGAGTGCACTGAAAATGCTGAAATGGGCAAAGGAGTTTAAAATGATTGATACTTTACATCAGGGGATCCTACAAACTGGTAAAAAAAAAACAAGTTGGGTGCCCTGGAAATGTTGAAATGGGCAAAGGCGTTGACATTTGTTGTTACTTTAGCCCAGAGAAACTGATAAAGTGTCTGGATCCTATGAAATGGAATAGAAAACTAAAGCATCTCATCACTACGAAATGGACACTCAACTCAATCAAATGCCTTTCTTCATGATGTAGGGCAATAAAGGTTGTGCTCAGTCTATTAAGGCTGTAACAAAAGTTGTATGTCTTTAGTATCTCTTCCTAGGTGAAGGATGCTACAAAGGTTGTATGTCTTCCTAGATTAAGGATGTGCAGCCACGGAGAAACTAGGTGTGTCAAAACATTTCTCAATCATTCAACTAACTACCTCACATATATCATGTATGTACACAAACTAACAATATAGGATCATAAAAACTCATTTTTAATTCCAATTTTTTTTATTTTTAACAACTAAAACATAATTTGTGACACTTTGCAGGATACAGGAATAGCTGTTTTCAACATGATATCTTGTATATGAGAAAAACGCCTAGAAATAGGGTCTCTTTCAAAGTCACATGAAGCTCATTTGACATATTATCAGCACCAGCAACCTTTGCCTTGGGATCTACAGAGAATGCTTCTGAGAGTTCCCCCATAATCATTGGAGCAAATATTCTATTGATTTCCTTGATAGAAAGAGCAGATAAAGTGCCATGTGTAAGCATTTTTCAATATGGGCAGGTGTACGCCTTCTTTATCATGTGTACTATATAACTGATGCTAACATAAAGAAAATGTTTTTGTGTGGTGGACAGTGCCCCTCTCCTCAGAAGAATAATTTACTTCCAAAATAGGTTAGCTGGTATTATTGTCATATGGACGTTCCTATAAACCTGAGCCGATTTCATCACTGTGTTCAAACTTGAGAATTCTAGATGATAAGAGTTGCTGAGTTATATGCACTATTGTTATTGTAGTAGCTTGGGCCTCAAAAGTCATCAGAGTTCTCCATGTGTGACCTAGAAGAGAATTTCTAGTTTGAAATGAGAAAGTATCTCTCTTCACAGTTTTGTTCAACAGATTCTGCACTATCTATTGTTATGTTATAGTATGTTATATTTATTTATTAAGTGAGACAACTCACCCTCAGAAGGGTCTCTCAGGCTGCTACAGCCCTGCAGGTCCAGGAACAGAAACGTTGCAGCACTTGGGCTTAAAAAAGATTTAAAAGCCAGGTTTTAAGAATTTATTTAAACTGCCTAATATCAGTGCATGACCATAGGTATAAAGGAAGCTGATTCCAATGCTGGGGGCTAACTATGAGAAAGATCACCCCCCAAACCTGGTAGTGTGGATGAACCAAGGATGAAGCAGACGTTTCCCACTAGATCTGAGTATACAGGTAGGGCAGCACAGCTGCAATTTGCTGTGCAAGTAGTGGGGTCTGCTTTCATATAGGGACTTGTGTACCAAACAAACATTTAAACAAAGAGCGCTCTTTTATGGACAGCCAGTGAAGAGCATTACGTGGAGGTTCTGAGGGAGATCGAGGTGTCAGGCTACATGTCATGCATGCCACACTTATTTTGTACCATCGGAGTTTGGAAAAAAGGTCTTCATTCATGACTACCATTAAGGAATTGCCGTAATCCAGGCAACCTACTGTAAGGGCCTGGATAAGTGATTTTCTTGATTGAAGGGGCAGCCACTGGAATGCTTTCCTAAGAAGGGGCATGATTCCAAAGCAAGCTACTGAGATGGCATTAACGTTCTTTCACAGAGAGATTTTTATCTATCATAATACCCAGGTTTCTTATTGTCATTTTAGGGTGGGAGCTGGCCCAAATTTAAGGTGCCACCAATCATCAAACCACACAGAATTAGCTTTCCTGAGCACAATCCCAGTTTACATACACTTTTGGAACCTTATTTGAGATGACATCAAAAGCATATGATTTTATCATTTGTGCCAGTGGGCCACATAGATGTTAACAAGGGTGTGGCTCAAAGAGGAGTCTTGTGGCACTCCCCGGTCCAAGGTTATAGTTCCGGAGCTGTAAGACTTTAACTGCACCACATGGCTGTACTGATTTAAGAAGTTCTTCAACCTGCCCAAGGTTTTTCTTCCATCCAACACCTATCTTCCCCGGTCTTTGGATTAAGACTGAGGCGCTCATTATGACTTTGGCAGTCTAAGTCGAAGACCAGGGTCTGTGTGTGTGGCCAAAAGACTGCCAGTATTAGGAGTCACAAACTGCAGATCGACCAAAATCAGCCAAAAATCTGACACCGTCAGCCTGACAAAGGATGGGAGAGATGTGGTTCCATTGTTAGCACCACCACGGAGCAGCATCCAGCACTCTAAATTATGACCCACCAGATAATATAGCGGGCTTTGCACAGCGGTAATCCATTGGCTGTCCGTACCCCACGGTCAAAAACTCAACTCCACCAGAACACAACACCACATTGGACAGTACGAATACCCAACATCTGACCAACTTACACACACCACAGACACCAGATCACTACACTATAAAACATACCTCCACACATACCCACAACCCCTTGCCTCCTGAATTTTTCACAGAGAAACTGAAGAATGCACAAATAGAAGACAATGCACCTGGATAACATAGAAACCACCACACCTAAATTGCAGCACACTCTACACAACTGCACCCCTGCACACAACAAACACATTGCCACTGCACACAACCACCACATACCACAAGCACACACTGAACCAAACAACCCTACCTCACCAAACAGCACACCTCGCACCCCTGCATATAACACACCCCACCACCCACAACACATCCACCATGGCACAATAAAAGCACCCACGATTCACTGATGAGGAGTTGAGGGTCACAGTAGACAAAATCATCAGAGTGGAGCCACAACTGTTTGGAGCACAGGTCCAGCATACATCCATAGCCAGGAAAATGGAGTCATGGCAGAGGATCATTGACATAGTGAACTCAGTGGGAAACCATCCACGTCCAAGTGAGGACCTCAGGAAGCGGTGGAATGATCTACAGGGGAAGGACCAGTCCATGGCAGCAAGATACCATATAGCTATCAACAAGACTGGCGGTGGACCCCTACCTTCTCCCCCAGAGTTAACATCATGGGAAGAGAAGATCTTGGCTATGTGGCGCCCAGAGAGCCTGACTGGAATACCGGGAGGACTGGACTCTGGTAAGTCAACAACACTACCTGGGCACCATGTACTCCTGCAGCATGTACCCCCACCACTCTTACACCCCCTCACAGCACCCTTATGTGCACTAATCCAACCTGAACCCAATACCCTCTCTTGCATGCCACACCTCCCCACTACCACTAATCCCACACAGGCCCACCAAGTGCACGGATATCTCCCACTGTAGCAAGTACTACAACTATCCCAAGGCAACACTCCCTACCCTTGTATAACTGCTAATTCCACTCCACATTAGGACACCTGCACATAGAACCATGTCACCCCCTTCACCTATAGGATACTTGGACTGCTCACTAGTACATAGGAATGACAGCATTGATCACCACAACCTACTATACTACAAGCACACAACAGCACTATCCATCAGCCCTTAAACATTGCCTGTGGTCAAGCAGCTGTCATTGCCATCACTGGAAAGCATGTCAAGGCTATGATTGCAAACAACCATGTGAACAACAAGTACGTTTCAACAATGTAGCACACTTCCTCTCCATCCACAGGTATCCTTACTACTGCCATCCAGCACATTATAGCAGAGACAGACAGTCAGCCCCTGGAAGTAGGCCCAATTGAGGACTACAACTCTGGATGTCTGGATGGGGACGCCTCACCTGGCTCATCTGGTATGACTGGTCAGTTCACCACCACCAGCCTCACCCTGCCCACATCTGAGTCCGCCATCTCTGTGGCTACTACAGCACAGGAAACACCTCCTCGACAAACCTGTGTCCCAAGGACAGATCAATCTATAATGTGCCCCACAGTACAGGGACCTGGGTCGACCCCTAACATCCAAGATAATGAAGGTCCTGGTGTCAGTGGGAGTGGGCACACTTTGCCATTGTCACTGCCACAGGGGGAAAGGGGCATAGAGGGCAACTGTGGGTCACGGGATAAGGCACTAATGGAATAGGACTGGCTAGGAGGCCATCTCCAGAGTCCTGGGAGCATACCAGCAATCCCAGGACAAGATGGGTCAAATACTGACAACCTTGCAGGAGAACCAGAGGCTGCAGAGGGAATACCACCAAGAGGCCATGCAACACTTGCAGGTACACAATACCACCATGGCCTCTATTTGTGGGATGCTCACTGAACCTACCAGCATCCTGAGTGCATCCTCCACTCACCAGCAGGCCCCTACCAGTAGTAAATCAACATATGTGCCATCTACATCTGTCACAGCTACTGCATGGGAGGCCCAGCCGGAGGACCCACAGGCTATGAGCACCCCTGCCCCTGCTGCTGAGGATCCCCCATGCAAACAAGGTCATCCATCCAGGCATCCTGCAGGACCTGAGGTCAGGATCAAAAACACCGCCAGGAAGTGATCTCTCACCTGAAGAGTCTCACTTGTGTGTCACTGAGACACCCAGTTGACTGTCCACTGCCAAAACTCCATTCTCCCTTGGCCCTTGGAGATTGGACCTGTGAAATCAACAGTTGGACCACCTCCTCTGATGCTTACAAACCCCATGACCCCACTCCTCAGCAATTGCACTTTGAATCACAACAAACACATTTCAGCACAGAAATGACTTACGTGTCATCATTGTCACCAATACCATTTATTGTGAAAAATATATATTGAAAAACACATATAGGTGTCAATAAGTCTGACAGATGGCAGGAATGTCTAGCAGGTTGGTCATGACATCCTTCCTGTACTGTAATCCTATGCGAAGGGTGTCAACAGTTGTGTCACAAAGCAGAGTGGAACCGCACATCTGATTTGAAGATAGAACAAGATAGGGTAAAGCTTCAATGGTGTCTCTCATGTTGCCTATCCAATATACATATAGGACATAATGCAATTCACAGGAATCATGTTGCAGTGGGGAGTTCACCACATATCTACAAGGTAGGTCTTAACTTAAGGTCACACACTTGCAGAGTAAAAGAACCATTCCTCATAGCTAACATCACCAACAGAAAACCTATCTTGCAATGTTCAGCTTTGGTAACAGTGTGGACTGTCATGTGTTAAGATTAGGCCAGACCATACACATCCAACTGCAGTATTGAAACCATGCAACATAGGGAACCCTATGCTGAAGTCATGCCATGCCAACAGCAAGTACCACATGGCTTTGGCAGTATAACAGTTACACCTCCCCTGATGGTAAGTCAGCATCTCATCAAAATGCATAACACAGAAGGATGGATGAAGTGAACTCATATTCTCTGGTGCAAAACACAAGGAGGGACAATTATTACTAGGCAGACAGGGTTAGAGGTCCCATTAACTTTAGACCGTACATACCTGGCATTCATTGGAGGAACTGCCGAATCAACTCAGTCCTAGAGTCAGCTGCATCCTCCTCATCTGCCTCCTCGTCAGTTCCAGTCATCAGCCTGCGCCACTGGTCCAGCTGCCACCTCCTCCTCATCCAACAGTGGAATGTGTCGCCACAGGGCAAAATTGTGTAGCATACAACATACTACAATGACTTGGCAGACTTTCTGTGGTCTGTACTGCAGGGCACCACCAGGCAAATGTAGGCATCTGAATTTTGCTTTCAGTAGCCCAAGTGCGTTCTCGATTACACACCTCATTCGGCCACAAGCATCATTGCAACTGCCCTCCCCGTCTGTTGTAGGGTACCTCACTAGTGTCAACAGCGAGGGCAGGTTAGGGTAGTCAGATTCACCTGTGTGCACAAAGGTACAAATCATTAGCGTACTTTGAGAGGCATAGAGCGGACTGTGAAGTGAAGTAGCATAGACGTTAGACATAGACAATGGTACACTTACCAATAAGCCAGGCCCTCACTCTCTGTAGTCGCAACATCATTTGTAGAACACTGCTGTTCCTCAAGATGTAAGAATCATATACAGATCCAGGAAACTTTGCTATCACATGGGATATATCTTCATCGGCAAGAAACACCACCTGCACATTGATTGAATTTTGATTCTTCTTGTTCCTGTAGACTTGCTCTTGGCCCTGGGAGGAAGTAAAGCAATGTGGGTACCATCAATGGCCCCTATTCCATGTGGAATATGTGCATTGTCATAAAAGGCAGATTTCACAATCACAGATCAGCACGTTATGGGAACCTGATGTAGCTGTTCAAGTGCTTGAGTACGGCATCCAGTACATCCTGAAACAAAAAACTGAACATCAGCTGTGACATTCCTGTACTGTTGGTGGGATGGCATGTTGATTATGTATGGCTGGCAGGAGATCACTTCTGTATAATGTGTCTTTCCTCTATGGTAGCATGGTCGTCTAAGGGCCGGTAGACCGCTGCATTTCTCAATCTCCCAATTGGACGGTATCTAGGCAGAGGAAAGAACACATTTTAGGACATCAGTAACACTGTTGTTACTAAAGTACACAATAGAAGTGGAAAACAGGACAAGTTATGTAAAGTATTTGAAACCTGACAAAGGGAAACAGTTATTCACAAACTACACAACTGCAACATCCTGGCTATCAATTCCATTGCTATTCTTGTCACCAGGGGTCTGTACAGAGATGGAAGTCAGACATAGCAAACTGGTTCCCTTAGACGGATAGTTATCAAAGGCCCATACATTGAAAAGATTGTACATCAGACATTTTGGCAGGTGACACTCACTTCACTAGTGAGTTCACATGAGTTGACATCGTACATCAAGCAACTAGTGATTAACTTCATGCTGTGATGCATTAGGGTGACATAGATATCTTAAAAATGTGCAACATGGCAGCCACCTGTCCTGCATGCATAGGACAGATAGAAGTGACCCTTTCCGCAGGCATTAG
Organism: Pleurodeles waltl; assembly: GCF_031143425.1. Taxonomy (NCBI): domain Eukaryota; kingdom Metazoa; phylum Chordata; class Amphibia; order Caudata; family Salamandridae; genus Pleurodeles; species Pleurodeles waltl. The sequence goes on along the minus strand of NC_090445.1, from coordinate 292,296,996 downwards.
TTATCATGGTGGGAGGCGATAGGAACTGTAGTGCATCTTCTCATTGGTTAACATTGCTGTCAATGCGAAACTGGGGCCAATGATGATCACCACTGGTGGTGATGGTCATGACTGTGACAGCCGTGACCGCCATTTTCTATAGCCCAGCTCACTTGACTCCTGACACTCGTGCAACAAAACCTCCACTGTGTGAGCTGCTGTGTTCTGAATCTGAAAGCCACAATGGTACGTCCTGCAGGAGATTGGGCCCCAGCTTTCAGCTTGGAAGAACTAGAGAAACTGATGGAAGGGGTCCTACTTCTCTATGGAAAGTTGTATGGGGCTCCAGATAAACAGGTCAGTACAATGTGGTATACTTATCAGCCAGGGTGGTGTTGACAGTGAAGGTCTGTGAATATAGACATGGCATGATTGACTGCTGGGGTTGTGTTGAATGAATGATAATAGCGTATTGTGGTTTCTATATGAGTATGTGCTGTGCATACTGTGTGTAGGCTACTGCTGTAGGTGTACTGTAACTCTACATGAATATCTCCTTTTGTCTGTGTCTCCCATGCAGGTCAGCACACATCAGAAAAAGGGGTTACAGAGAGCCATTGCCAAGCAAGTGCATGCCCTGGGGGTCCTTAGATGGCGGAGCACCCACTGCAGAAAGTAGTGGGAGGACCTGAGACCCTGGGCCCAGAATACCGTAGAGGCCCAGTTGGGAATGTCCTCCCAATGAGAGAGCTGTGCCTGTCGGACCCTGACCCAACTAATGGCCCGCATATTGGCAGAGGCCTACCCGGAGATAGATGGATGCTTGAGGGCAGCACAGCAGCCACAAGGGGGTGAGTACAGACTGTTTAATATCAGTTGTATGGGCTTCTATTGTGTCAGTTAGATGTAGTAGGTACTAATGAGGTGTGTGTACATTGGATACGATTATAGTCCTGGCTATTACTTCCACTGTTTAGAAGTGGTGTGAGTTAGCTTTTAAAAAATATGCAAGCAGTAATATGTAGGTGCTATACCTCCTTGTCCAGTTACGTTTAGACACACTCCTATGTTAGGTGATTTCCAAACCTTAATTCCCTATCCCTGAGTCTGCTTTAGATAGCCAATGCCATCTAGTTAGGGCTCATATTGTATTGTATTGTATTGTAATCGTATTTATATAGCGCTTACTACCCCTGACGAGGCGTCGAAGCGCTTTTCGATGAGTAGCACGCTACTCCGGTACCCAACAAGAATTAGTGATGGATTAGTATAATTTAAATAAGGAGTACAGTTTTAGTATTATTATGAGTTAATTTGAGTTGCGGATATGAGAGTTTGTTAGTTAGATTGACTGGAGTAATGGAGGGGTGGAGGAGGAAAGAAATCCAGAAGTGTTAGTTGGGAGTTTATCCTTCATTTACTCAATCCAAAGGCTTGAGATGAATAAAAGGGGAGCGGAGGAGAAAGAGGATGTGGAAGGGTTAGGGAGAGCATAGTAGCAGGGTGAGATGAATGCAGGAGAATTTAGTAGGGTTGTGTGGGAGGTCACAGAGGTAGAGTGAGGTTTGGTGAGTTAGATGTGGAGGTGGAGGGAAGAGCTTAGGCAGAGATATTTAGGAGATGAAAGTGGTCGAAGGGATTTGGGATGAGTCCGAGTGAGAATGGAGGATAGTTTGATAGAGACATGACATAAGAGTGATGAGTAGATAAGTGTGATAAAAAGAGAGCAGAAATTCATAGATATCTAGTATAACAACCCATGCAATGATCCACAAACATGCCAGGCACAGAAACAACATATACACATACATACACATATATATATATATTTATACACACACACACATGAATACACACACATACGCACATACAACACACAATTAGAATCATGGGCAAAAATACTCAGTCAGACAGGTTTAAAAGAGCGTGTGTGTATTTTATTGTTATTGGTTTAGTTTCTGTAAAATGAGCATCGTGGCCTACCCAACTGGAGTATTTTCTACGAGTATGTCAGTAAGCGTTACCTAGCATGTTTTATATGCCCCGTTTATATTGTACACTAAGGGTACGTGATGGGCCACGGGGTAAGCGTCTCCAGCAACCTTGTGTGCCTTTGGCAATGTGATTGTTACTAGTGCGTCTTTGTGGAGATGTCCTTGTGCTTCTGAGCATCAACAACGCACCACCGGAATCGGCGGTAAACGCATTGGGGTCGTTTTGGAAAGCTGTCCATCATCCTGGTAAAAGGCGGGAATTCCTTTACCTACTTCGAGGGTGGACGGGGCGTGGCTCAGCGGGCGGAGCTTACAGGTGCTTTATAAAGGGAGAACCTTCTACTCTGTGTCTCCAGCAGAGGAAGATAGAACCCGAGCGTCACAGTCAGATACAGATTACGCTCCAGTACATCATCGGTTCACCTCCAGGAAGGATTCTAGATCTTTTCTGCTATGGGATCTCTGAGCGTACAGCCTTGCTTTATCTTTGCCAAGCCCAAGAGTTAGGGTGGCTTGTCCTTTCCAGAAGCTGAGCTTCAACTGCGGCACCTGCTATGTTTATATTTCTAAGTGCTTCCTGTTGAGGTTTAGTTTCTGTAAAATGAGCATCGTGGTCTACCCAACCGGAGTATTTTCTACGAGTATGTCAGTAATCGTTACCTATCATGTTTTATACGCCCTGTTTATATTGTACACTAGGGGTACGTGATGGGCCACGGGGTAAACGTCTCCAGCAACCTTGTGTGCCTTTGGCAATGTTATTGTTACTAGTGCGTCTTTGTGGAGATGTCCTCGTGCTTCTGAGCATCAACAACGCACCACCGGAATCGGCGGTAGAACACATTGGGGTCGTTTTGGAAAGCTGTCCATCATCCTGGTGAAAGGCGGGAATTCCTTTACCTACTTCGATGGTGGACGTGGCGTGGCTCAGCGGGCGGAGCTTACAGGTGCTTTATAAAGGGAGAACCTTCTACTCTGTGTCTCCAGCAGAGGAAGATAGAACCCGCGTGTCACAGTCAGATACAGATTACGCTCCAGTACATCATTAGTTCACCTCCAGGAAGGAGTCTAGATCTTTTTCTGCTATGGGATCTCTGAGCGCACAGCCTTGCTTTATCTTTGCCAAGCCCAAGAGTTAGGGTGGCTTGTCCTTTCCAGAAGCTGAGCTTCAACTGCAGCATCTGCTACGTTTATATTTCTAAGTGCTTCCTTTGAGGTTTAGTTTCTGTAAAATGAGCATCGTGGCCTACCCAACCGGAGTATTTTCTACGAGTATGTCAGTAGGCGTTACCTAGCATGTTTTATACGCCCCGTTTATATTGTACACTAAGGGTACGTGATGGGCCATGGGGTAAACGTCTCCAGCAACCTTGTGTGCCTTTGGCTATGTGATTGTTACTAGTGCGTCTTTGTGGAGATGTCCTCGTGCTTCTGAGCATCAACAACGCACCACCGGAAATCGGCGGTAAACGCAGTGGGGTCGTTTTGGAAAGCTGTCCATCATCGTGGTAAAAGGCGGGAATTCCTTTACCTACTTCGAGGGTGGACGGGGCGTGGCTCAGCGGGCGGAGCTTACAGGTGCTTTATAAAGGGAGAACCTTCTACTCTGTGTCTCCAGCAGAGGACGATAGAACCCGCGTGTCACAGTCAGATACAGATTACGCTCCAGTACATCATCAGTTCACCTCCAGGATGGATTCTAGATCTTTTCTGCTATGGGATCTCTGAGCGCACAGCCTTGCTTTATCTTTGCCAAGCCCAAGAGTTAGGGTGGCTTGTCCTTTCCAGAAGCTGAGCTTCAACTGCGGCACCTGCTACGATTATATTTGTAAGTGTTTCCTTTGAGGTTTAGTTTCTGTAAAATGAGCATCGTGGCCTACCCAACCGGAGTATTTTCTACGAGTATGTAAGTAAGCGTAACCTAGCATGTTTTTATACGCCCCGTTTATATTGTACACTAAGGGTACTTGATGGGCCACGGGGTAAACGTCTCCAGCAAGCATATTGGGTAATAAGTCCTGTGAGTAGGGAATTTCTCAATGGACTTCTGTACAACATGAGTCCTTTAACAGCGTGTCCTATATTTTGTGTGCAATGTACCTATCCAGGACATTTGAAAAACAATGTGTCAAAAGTGTGAGATTAGTAAGTATATGTTGGTAGTTGGTAGTTTTAGGAGGTAACAGCTTGCATATTAGGTTATGTCTTCATGACCAATATTTGGGGACAATGTTTCATAGCCATTTCTTGCCATGCCAGAGGAGGAGTAGATTACTTGTTGGTATGTGTACTAGATCGGTATGTATTGACCCTTCCCTCCCTTTCTTTCTCTCCCACCCTCTCTCCCTGTCCTTTTTTATCCTTGTGTACATCAGCATCATCAGACAAAGGAAAAGGGGCACCAGCGAGTGGGGAAGCTACAGCCCACAGGATCCAGTAGGCAGAATCCACTGATGCCGAAGGGACCAGTGGGACGGAGGGCGAGGGGAGCACCACGAGGTAGACTGGTACAGCAACATCATCTTCGGTTTCCTCCTCCAATGGAAGCTCCCTGGTGGTGGTAGACCCACATTGGTCCATCTCAGCACCATCTTTGTCTGCCACCCCACTCACCAACACCACCCTCCCAGTAGCTCCCCACCCAGTTGCCTGTGCCCACTCACCCAGGAAGATGGGTGTCTCCTTCGCCAAAGGCACCTTTTCCCCTGCCCCATCAGCCTTGCTGTGCTCAATGAGGAGGCTATTGACCTCCTGAGGTCCATCTCTGTGGGGCAGTCAACCATTGTGCGCAAAGACAAACACGGACACCACAGGAGACACCACAACACACACCTGCAGACACTACGACAGCCACTCCCTACATTGTCTCATCCACCAACTCCTCCATCACAGTCACATCACCACTCACACCTCCTATCACTATACCAACACTCCCTGATCCTGCCACCAGTCCTTGATACCCACAGACCTACAAGAGCAGACCCGCATACATCCACTCCACTCACATCTGCACTCACCAGACAACCATCACAACCACATTCAGCACATCCACCTTACTTGCAGCCACCACCCCAACATACACTCACACATCTTGCATACCATCTCCCTGCAGCTCTTCCCCTTCCTCCCAAAAAACATAAACGCCCTCACTCCCCCACCCAACAAACACCCTCCACTCACAAGCACACATTCCACACACCCGCATCAGCGTCCAGTACACCATCAACTTTTACAACCACTCATAAACCTTTTACCCATGACCGCCCCTGTGTACCTAAAAAGGTTTTCCTTGCCAGTCTTGACCTGCTCCCTGCTCCTGTACCACCCTGTGATGCCCCTAAGTGCCATGTCTCCCTGCCTCACCCCAGACCTTCCACCTCCAAGTCCTCCCATGCCCCCCCTTGTAGTGCCCATAACGCTGCCCCTGCAAAGAAACCACCTCCTCCAAAGCCTAAGGTCCCTACTCCTACCCCAAAATCCAAATTCCGTCCACCATAATCAAAATCTAAGTCTAAACTCCCCTCCCAAACTTAAACCCAAGGAGTCAACTTTGGGCATGTGACTGTGCCCAATGTGACTGAGGCATTTGAGATATTGGACTGGCCAGCAGGCCTCACTTGTACATAGTTTTTAATGTTTATTTGAATTTTAAATACATCTGCCGACATAGATGTGGATGTCATGTTTGAGAAATTGTCCTGGATTTCCTTCAACATGGTTGTGTTATATCTGTATACTTTGATGTTTTGTTGTATGTGTATGGGATGTCTCTATGTTGCTGCATGAGCCAGGTTGATAACTTGTGGCATGTGCTTGTTGTGATGTGTTGGTATGGTTGTGGGTAGCATTGTTTGGTAGTGGTGTGTGCGTCCGTGTGTATAGTGATGCATCTGTGATGTCCTTTGTATGTTGGTTGGACGTGGCATCTCACCTGAGGCCTTGTTTGGATGTCTGTACTATTAATATGATTGTGTATTGTTGCTATGTATTGCTGCTAGTATGTGTTGTTGTATGGAGTTGTTCGATGCGCCTTTCTGACAATGTGTTTGTGTGTTTGTGATGTTGTTGTTGTGTGATTGTGGGGTGTTGTGTATGGATGTGTTTGACAGTGGCGGTGGTGTGAGTGTGTGGTGTGCTGTGTAAATGGCACGTGTCTGTTGGCCGTGGTATGTGTATTTATCGTATGCGTTTGTGTAGTTAGTGTGTGCATGTGTGTCTGTAGATGTGTGTTGATACTGGTGTTTGTTTGCGTGTGTGTGTGTGGCCGTCGCTGTCCGTGCAGAGAGTGTGTGTTGTGTGTGGGTGTGTAATACTTACGGTTGTCGTCTTCGTCGTCGTCGCTGGTCCTGGTAGTATTTGGCGAGATACAGCAGTGGGAATACTTCTACTTTGGGTTACATGGCAGCCACAGATGTGTCTGTGTACCTGGAGGTGAGTGTCTCCTTTTATACTGCCAGTTTCCACCAGGCTTTTCATGGTGGTCGCACCGCCCAGGAAATCCTGGCCGTCTGCAGACTCGTAATATGGTGGGCGGTGAATTGGTCCTCGCCGGCCTGGAGATGGCTACTGCCATCGGCACCGGTCCGACTGCACTGGCCGTACTGGCGGTGACTTGGCTATGTTGCAGTTGTATCACCGCTGTGGTCGTAATATGGTGGTCTGCACTGCCAGCCTGGTGGCAGTGCGACAGCCACCGTGATGATCTGGTGACTGCCAAACTCGTAATGAAGGCTCGAGTGTGAGATGGTTTTGAGTGCTGCAGACAGACTTAATAGTACTAGCACGTTGGAGTGCCTGTCATCCAACAAATGCCTGATATTGTATAGAACTTCCAGCATTCATCTTTCTGATGGCAGTTACATTGCCAAGAAACATGTAGGGTGTGGCCATTAAAGATTGTTTTTAGACTATGCCATAAAAAATAACCCATGAGACTGTATGCAGATTTACCTTGAAAAAGTCTGTGCTAGCTTATTTAATCTCTGTGACAAATAAAAAGTTACAGAGCTAACTGAAAATTCCAAGAAAAAGGTGGGTTAAGGCTCCTGAGACATGAAACTCAAAAGAAAGCAGAGTATGTTTACATGCCAAAATTAGGTAGTGTAAAATAGACATTTCAGCCAGTTATAATCACTAATCAATAAATGAATATTGTGAATGCAAAGAGAAAGAAAACATTTGCCATTTAGTCTGAATGTCTGCATTTCAACACCCAACCAATTTCACAGAGCTATTATTGCCTGAAGAACTCAGGTCACAACCTGTTATTAGAAGTGTCCCTTTGTGAGAAATTGATAGAAATAAAATTACCTGTGTAGGAATGTGGGTTATTAGTGGCAAAGCATGTGTCTCATTCACAAGCAATAGCTCTGCAACCTTCACTTTACTAGGAGGTCAGGGCCCCCTTGCAGCGCTTAACACTCTCAGGGTAGCAAAGCAGAGTAGTCCAAGGTGGTTGGGCTAGTAACCCAGTTCACTAGCATGCAACAAACAATTCTCAATAAATCAATGTCCAGTCAGTGTTTTATTATAAAAAGTAAAGCATTTTTTGTACACATACTACTAAATGCTGATATATGGAAATACCTCTGTTGACACCCTCAGAGCAGTTCACTTTTCCAGCTCTCCACAATGTAGTGCCCCAGGAGCAAGAGATGCACACCACTGTTCAGAAGAGCATGATGGTGCTCTTCTGCTTCTGTTTGCTGTACTGGGAGATGTGTTAGTGTGTCAGACCTTATTAAGTAAATTTACAAGTAGACGTGTATAGGCCGATGGACCTTTTGACTGCGCTTCGAGTTGTTCCCACCATGTAACCCCACACCAATACAAATCAATATCAATAACAATCAATGACATCAATAATCAATAGGAGTCAGTAATTTGCACACACCATGACCTCGCGGCCATGAACAACTACACCTTTATGTAAAAGTTAGAATGTTTATTTCCCTATAATAAAAATGCTAATGTCACATTGCTGAGTCTCAAAATCAAATGATAAACATTCAAAAACAATACTGGCTGCCTGAAATGCTTAAAGAATCACAATCTAATCAAAGCTTGAGCAACTACACATTCTAAGGTTACAGTGCAAATTAATAACACTAATAACTGAGCAAATGAAATGACATACATTTAGATTCAGCAAAGAAAATACATCAACTGTTATTACATGTAATGAACATCATCAGTGAGAACTCTAATATCAGATTAGAATAGCATGTGTGGACTTCAAGCAAAACAATTTAGTCAACATAAAGTTGGAACATATCTAGTTATGGCTCTATTAAAAGTAGTGGTTGGTACTTAGGAACAAAAGCTAATAGACAGAACAATTAGTAACATCGTCTTATACCTTGCCTCAGTATGGTTCAGCAAGTTGTGACAGTCTTCGTCAATTAGATATTTGTGCGTTCTGCAAGGCATTGGGATACAGCATTAAAGGTCAGAAAAAGCAAAGTCTCTTTGTGCACTTCAGAAATGAATAACACTCAAGAAGAGTGGGGAGAATGGTCTCTCTCCTCTCAGTGTAGTCCTGCTAAGTTAGATTTCCTAAACTTACATCCCATGTCTGTATTGGTCAAAGAATTGCATGTTTGCATTTAGTCCAATGAAAAACAAAATACAAATCTATAATTTTTATTGGTATACGGTTCACATTTGACTGTCTCTTCTTCTCATGCTTCTATTGTTGGGCTTGTCAGGTATCAATATTGTTGCTGCTTATACTCCAGTCAGTGCATCCATTGTCTTCTCCTGGGAAGGCCATTCTTCTACATACCACATTATGCAATGTATCTCTAGCTAGTACAGCATCTTCTAACAAGCAGTTCTCATGAGAAAGCATTTCAGCTGCAAGCACTTGGTCAGCACAGTGGAAAATCACAATTTAATTCTCTAAGCAGCCATTTTATAAGTTGCCTAAGAAATGCAGTTTTGCATAGGCCCAAGACCTCGTAAAGTTAAGGCCTACGATTAATAAAGATAATACATAACCCTTAATACGACATATTACTACATTACTAAAACATAAGCTCAAAAGTTTATATTAATAAGCCATTAATAGGTACATTACATGAACATTGACGGCCTCTCAGGTAGGCACGACTTTCAAATGCGTGCATTACTTTTCTCTATGTTAATTCATTTTTTATTCAAATTCAACACTCAGAATACATGAATATTCATTAGTAAAATTCAGCGTTAACAATCCCTCCTCTGATGACTTAATGTGTCATCACACTAAATCTGCCCACTCAAATTTCTGCTTCAGTTAAAATTCTGTCATCTCTATCCCCTTAAATCTTTGTTCCCTTTTCGAATTTTACAAAATACATTTTCCCTTTTTATTTCTTCCCTCCTCTGATAACTTTTCATTTTCTTTAATTTGATCCTCCTAAACAATTTACATATTCCCCATGCTCCAATTATGCAAATCACAATAATCAAAATCCCTTGTATTGTTTTCAATAGTATCCGTTTCCCAATGTTGCTTAGCCAATTTCCCACTGAAACAAATCCTTTGCCAGCTTTCTTGCAAACAACTGGTTTCTCAGATTCTTTCAAATCAGCACTTTCATTAGTCTTATTAGTAGGAAAGCTTCTAATTACTAGGCTATTATCAGGAATATATGAACAGCAATGCCTCAAATTGAGCATGTTGCAAACTCTGGCATCTTTTTCTAAAAGAATGTCTAACACAAGGCGGGTCTGAAGAGTCATAAATGTTACCACAGCCATTTCTGTATCCATTAGGATCATGGCTCCTGAAAAATATATCAACATGTTATCCACAATAGTAGACAACTTTTGAATCTTTATAGAATTCAGAACAACTCCTACTATGGAAATCATTGCTCCAAATATACCTCCCATTATACCAGAAGCAGACTCTCTCTTTTGTTTAATGTGATGTAATTCAGTCCTTTTCTATAATCTTTTCAAGTCATCAAGTTGGAATATCTTTGGGAAAACTGTCCCCAAATAACATGTGGCATACCATCGTCTTAGAAGACGGTAATAAGCATTAGGTCCACAAATGCGATATATACCAGGAATCGCTAGATCCTGTCCATTCAACATAAATGTCAATTTACTCTGAAACAAAAACACATGCTTGCATTCACTCATTCCCACAAATAAAGTGTCAGTATGAGATTTAGGCCTATATACACAAAACTTTCCTATGTGTTGTGCATATAGAGCTAATTTCCCTTGTGTTTTTATTTCACTAAAAGCATAATCAATTCTAAAAGTCCTTTTCTCTAAACCCTTTTCTAACTTCTCCTTTAATGCCTTTCTCCTGTCATCTGTCTGATCTAAGAAGCTATTTTCTAATGGGGTAAGCAAGCATGTCAGGTTATTCTTGTGTGCATCTGCCGTGCCACAAATTAATATAGGCTCAAAGAAACCTCTCACTAATACTATGTCATTACTTAGCTACTCTACTCAGGTATCTAATAATGGTGACAAACAAAAACACAACCTCATGGTTAGAGTAGAAATACTGAATGCAGTCCAGGTTATAGAATCTTGTTAGTAACAGACTACAACTTGTCTCATAAGTGAGGGGCAAACTATGATAGGTAACTCCTTCTTCGACTGATGAAGGTATCTGCCTGCACACATAGCAATTCCTCTCATCCATTGTCTCAACATACTCACTCAATAAGCGATAGAAGACCTTAGAAGAAAGTTCCCCTTGTGCATTATCTACGTGCAAATACTTCTCATTTAACCTAAACTTTTCTATCTCTGTTAGTGCAGTGGTTGTCTCTAGAGCTGAAGTATGGTTGGCTTTACTCTTGTCAAGAACAGTCATACCCACATCAATATCACACACAATATCACACACAATTGCCAGACCAATACTCATGTATTTACAGCACCTGTTCTTCCTACCCTGCTAGCTAATGTTACTTATGATCTGTAAAGAATTAGAAAGTAGAAGAGAAAATTTTGCAACTTTGCAGCAAAAATCAAAAACAAAAATCTTCTTTCTTCTTTTGCCCATTAATTACAGCCTTCAGTTCCCACTTCCAGGATCCTTTGTGAAAAATCGGTTTAGCAGCTTGTCAAATCAGGCTATCTTGCCAAATCATGTTTCAAAAGTATTTTCCAGGTGCTTTCAACAGTCTCTTTTCCTTTGCACTTTTTCTCAATTTGTATCAACAGCTCAGATTGTTAGCTTCTTTCAAGAGCCAAATTATTGACCTGCAAAGTCTAGATCCAAACACAAAGACAAACATTCTCTTTGTCATTCACTTGTTGTTGCATATGCCCATTAAGAACCTTCGTACCTTCGACTTGCTATTCTTTTTCTTTTCAACTTTCAATTTCCATTCAAATCTCGTTCAGTTAGATCTTCTCTCCTTGTCATATCTACTTCTTCCTCGATTGTTGTCACAACAACTTCTTCCTTTCTCTTTGCTTGTGACTCCAGCCACTTATCTCCTTGTAATGGACCACTGGTCAATGCTCTTTTCAGTGTTGAACTTGAGACTCCTTCTTGTTGTGCAGAATTTTCTCTTGGCGGACCTGCAACTGGATCAGGAGGAGTAAGACCACATCCGCAACTCCTTCCCCCTCGGGGTTTGGCGTTTGCTCTGTTTGTCTCTCAACTTCATCTACTTCTGGGAGAGCCCACCTCTGAGTGCACTCTCCTGCTGCCTCAATTGAGATTGTCTCACTGTTGCTCTCCTGGAGGTCTTCTCCTTCATCTCTCACAGGAATGACTGGACCATTCTCAACGTGCTGAGATCCGGTCTCAGTTCCTCTTTCTTCTTTTTCCGGTTCTGAGGCTTGTCTGATCATTGATGGTACTCTCAACAACTCCTCTTCATTGTCCAGAGGACATGCACTTTTCTTGTATGGCTTGCATGGATCCAGTTCGGAACTCAACTTCACAGCTGTGGTAATCATCAAAACTACCTGGAAAGGGCCTTTCCACAGAGGTTCCAAACACATCTACCTCACATGTTTTCGGACCACAACCCAGTCACCAGCTCTCAGGATGTATCCTTGATCTTGAGGTGGTTGCAGTGTGGTGGAATCCAGCTGCTGAGAGAAAGAGCAAACCACATCAGCCAGACCTTTGCAGTTGTCCAACACCATATCATCTGTTATGTTCACCAGAGCATCTGCAGGAACCACTGGTAACCTCATCGCTCTGCCCATGAGGATCTCGTGCAGTGACACTCCTGTATTCCTGTCGGGTGTGTCATTGTCATCAAAACTAATGACAATGCATCAGGCCATTTCAGATTCGTGGACGCACACATTTTTGCCATTCTTGATTTCAAGGTACCTTTCATCTGTTCCACCAGTCCTGATGCTTCAGGGCGGCAGCTACAATGCTAAATCTGCTCAATGTTCAAGGCTGCACATAGTCATTTCACTACTTCATTGTTGAAGTGACTTCCCCTATCCGATTCTAAAGAGATCGGAAACCCAAAACGTGTTATCAGGTCCCTAAGCAGCAGTTTCGCTACTGTGAGGTTGTCATTTCTTCGTGTAGGGTACCCTTCAATCCAATGACTAAAGATGCAGATAATCACCAACACATATCTCAATCCTCCGCACACAGGCATCTCAATAAAATCTATTTGCATTCTGCTGAATGGACCTCCAGCTCTTCCAATGTAGCTCAAATTAACCACTGACCCTTTTCCTGCGTTCATTTGTTGACAAATGACACATCGATGGCATACTGCTTCAGGAACTTGTCTAAATTTTGGATTAAACCAATTTTTATCAAAGAGGTGAATAATGGCATCTCTCCCAACACGTGCTTGACCATGATTATACCTAGCCATTTGAGTCAACAAACTGTTCAGCAAAATCAATTGACCTTCTTCTGAAACCCACAATTCATCCTGTCACTGTACACATTTCATGTTGCTCCATGATCGTTTTTCCTCCCTGTCAACATTATTCTGCAGTGTTCTCAATTCTTCCAATGTATCTATTAAATGCAATGCATGACTTTGACAGGTTTCATCTTCTTCAGGTAACAATTCCCACTTATCTTTGAACGATATACAATTCAATGTGCGAAAATCTTGTAACTTAACACGCATGTCCATTTCCCATTGACACAAAATCTAGCGATTTCAGATGTGCACTGCATTTCACCACAGCAATCTTTTCAGGCATTTGAATACCTTGCAACAACTCTTGAATCCTCTCACCATTTCTCACTAGTGAACCAGAAGAGGTCATGAAACCTCTCTGTGACCACAACTGGCAAACGTAATGTACTATTCCAAATCCATATTGGCTATCGGTATAAATAATAAATTTAAGCTGAGCAGAAACATGGCATGCTCTAGTAAGGGCTACCAGTTCCGCTGCTTATGCAGGAGATACTCCTCAAAGTCATGGCGCTTTCAGCATACCAGAAATTGTGCACACGGTATATCCTGTTCTCACTACTCCTGTGTTGTCTCTTATACAGGAACCATCAACAAAGATAATTTGGTCATTTTCTTCCAATCAGGTGTCTCTTATGTCAGGTCTCAGTTTTGTGAAGAAATCAGTTACTTCAAGACAATCATGCTCAATGTTTTCTAACTTTTCAATTACAAAATTTTCAGTTGAAAAGTAAGGTTGCCGGGTTAAGCACTGTACATCTTTTAAATGACACATTAGGTGACCCTAAGATACTCGTCTCATTGCGAGTCAATCTGGCACCAGGCAAATACTGTGTCTTGGTTCTTGTAAGTAAAGCTTCAATGGAGTGAGGGATCATAATTGTCAAAGGATGTCCCATCACAATGCCTCCACACTGTGCGAGGCTCTGTCCAACTGCTGCAACTGCCCGCAAACAGCCTGGTAAAGTTGCTGCAACTTGGACCAAAGTAGCTGAAAAATATGCTAATGGGCAGTTTACACCTGCACGGACCTGTGTCAAGACGGACAAAGAACATGACGCTCATGACAAAATAACGTGAAAGACTTAGGCCCTCATTACAACCCTGGTAGTAAATCCCGCTAACCGCCATGCTGACGGCTGTCAAGATACAGTGGCGGAAATCCGCTACAGGTATTATGTCCCACATCTCGTAAACTACCACAATACAGACACCGACACAAGTCCACCACACCAAAGGTCAGTGATAAACTGGCGATAGCAAAACTTACACCATCACGCCAACAGGAAGACGCCCACAGTATCACGACCCACGAATCAACGTGGCGGTCTTTCAAACACAGTAATCCATTGGTGGTACACTCCGCCGCGCTCAAAATACTCACACATTTACAAAACAAAACCACATTGGACAATTCGAAATACACACACCTGATACACATACACACACCACACTCACACACTTACAACACTATAAAACACACACCCACATTGCCCACAACCACTTACAACGACTTTTTTGGAAGAAGCAGAGCAAGAGAGAATAGCAAACACAACACCAGCATCCACAAGCACACAACACCATAACTTATACAACATCAATGCACCTCAAAGGACACACACCAACACAACACTTCACACAGCACAACAAACATCACCTCACACATCACCCACACCACATTATGGCACCTCAAAGATACCCCAGGTTTTCTGAGGTGGAACTCAGGGTCATGGTGGAGGAAATTATCCGGATAGAGCAACAGCTGTTTTGATCACAGGTGCAGCAGACATCCATTGCAAGGAAGATGGAGCTATGGCGAAGAATTGTCGACAGGGTCAACGCAGTGGGACAGCACCCAAGAACACAGGATGACATCAGGAAGAGGTGGAACGACCTACAGGGGAAGGTGCGTTCCGTGGTATCCAGACACCAGGTAGCCGTACAGAGGACTGGCAGTGGGCGCCCACCTCCTCCCCTTCAACTAACAACATGGGAGGGGCAAGTCTTGGCGATCACGCATCCTGAGGGCCTCGCAGGAGTAGCAGGAGGACTGGACTCTGGTAAGTCAACTCTTTACTATTATATCCCCCCACCCTACCTGCATGCCATCACAAACTCCTACCCCTACCCTCACACCCATCACCCCAAACCCTCACAGATACCCCACTATCACTACCCACACATCCCCAAACCAAGCCCTGCATGTAACACCAATGCATGGACACCCATTACAGACCTGCATGGACACCCATCACCAAAGCATGTCCAGTAGAGAGACTAACCCAGGCCACAAAATCACCAATCACACAAGGGCCAAGGCAATTATGCAAGCACAGGAGTAGAGGGAAACTCACCCATTGCACAAGATGGCACACACAGATACAATAACTATGCATTTACTCCCCAACAGGACCTCTACCCAATGTCACCAGACAGGAGGTGCCAGCCATATCCAGTCCCCCCAACAGAAGAGGCCCACAGTGACAACAGCAGCTCTGCACGCCTGGATCAAGATGACCAGCCCAGCCCAGCCCATCAGGAACCTCTGGACAGTCGGTTCCCCTGCCACAGTCACAAACCACCACTGAACCTCCCCCCTCAGGAAACACCATGACAGCACCCACCCAGCGGGCCCATGCCACTGTCCCCAGGACACATCAATCAGCAGTGTGTCCACCACTACAGGGACCCCAGGCACACCCACTAACCCAAGACAATCAGGGACCTGGGGTCAGTGGCAGTGGGCACACGGTTCAGGGGACAGAGGCACAGCACAACAGGGAACCTGGGAAGACTGCTGTACGACAGGGGGAGGACATGTCCAGGGAACCCACTCTCCACGAGGTACTCTCGAACATCATGGGAGCATGCCACCATTCCCAGGAGACCATGGGTCTAGTACTGGCAAAGTTTCAGGAGACCCAACGGCTGTAGGAGGATCAGTACCTGGGGATCAGGGAGGACTTGAAGTCCATTAACAACACCCTGGTCACCATTGCAGGGGTGCTGGCAGACATGGCCAACACCATGAGGGAGACAGTGGCACACCAACGGGCCCCTGGCACTAGCCTGAACGATGAACAGCCCTCCACGTCCTCCAGCACTAGTTGACAGGAGGTCCTGCCACAGGACCATCAGGCCACCAGCACCCCACCCCCTGCAGAAGGAGAACCCCCCCACAAACAGTCCCTACGATCCAGGCACAAGACAGAGAACATTGCCAAGACCCCAGCCAGGAAATAAGACTCTCCTGATTGTCACCCTTCTGTCCCACTGAGGAACCAGGAAAGATTAGACCCCCACCCGGGGTCTCCTTCCCAGCGTTGGAGGGACACCCTTGTCCTCAGGGTCCGTTTAGCAGAGAGTACATAAATCAGGCGGAATCACCAACTGGAGGAATAAAGAGAAGTTTATTGCATGGATTATAGCTCGAGCTAATACAGAGTCCCAGGACAGTCAAGTGACTATCGTAGGGAGGCTGCCCCTTCACTCCGAGGCACCCAACATTATATACGCACAAAACTGCTTAGTCAGAGGACAACTCCCCCCCTAGCTTATTCAAGGTCCTCTGCGGCCTTCAGAATATTTCAGGGATACGTGTGGTGGGAGAAGGTACAGATGCAGCTGGCAGGAGGTGGCAACGACCTGTACGAACCTGTTCTGGCAGTTACTGATTAAGCACGACAATTCTCGGAACTGTGATTGGAAAAAGTAAATGGCAGCGATAAGCAGATTGCAGCCCAAGGCTGTGAGCACAAGGTCAAACATCAAAGTTCAGAAGGTTTGTCGAGCACATGGCAACATAATAAAGATAAACAGATGCCTAGCAGCTATGGTGTATGATTAAGTTTATGTACATTTTCTCACCACTATGTCACCCTGACCACCTTGAACTGTCATTACTCCACTTCCTATGCCCCCTTGGACAATGCACCTGTGATACAAAGAGACTGGACCCTACCATGGATATTCCTTCACCATCACCCCAGCCCATTGCACATCCCCCTCCACTGAATTGCACTTAAATAAACACCCTTGAATCACAAAATGATCTGGAGTCAGTCTATACTTTCACAAGTGTGGTATTGCAACCTCTCTGACAAATATAATTGTCAATGTTCATTTGCACATACAAATGTATGACAGTTGTTGGGTAGCAGTACACATAGAAGATGGCAGAATGTGGTACCCAGATCTGTGAAAAAGAATGGCAAAGTGAACTGTCAGGGTCCATACACAGAAGTAAAAAGGCAGAATCATGCAATGTCCTACAGCAGTCTGATATGAGAGGAGCAGTGCCATTCTCTTACCTGTGTCTCACTGGAAGTATAGCATGATGATGTTGTTTCAGTTGTCTGTATCTTGTTCTTCTGCCTCCTCTTCTTCACTGTCCACAGGCTCCACAGCCGCCACAAGACCAACATCAGGCCCATCCTCCTGTAGAAAAGGCACCTGGCGTCTCAAAGCCAGTTTGTGCAACATACAGCATGCCACGATGATCTGGCACACCTTCTTCGGTGAGAAGTCAGATGGAGGCACCGGAACCTGTCCTTCAGGAGGCTGAACGTCCGCTCTATAATCCTCCTAGTTCGCCCATGTGCCTCACTGTAGCATTCCTCTGCCCTTGTCCTGGGATTCCTCACTGGGTTTGGTAGCCATGAGAGGTTGGGGTAACCAGAGTCACCTGCAAATATCGAGGGACAACTGTTAGACAAACACTAACCCTTAGGGACTCTCCCATACTCATACACCTAATCAAACTGTGTGGGGACTTTGGGCTCACCTATTAGCTACACACAGTGCCTCTGGAGTTGGCCCATCACATAAGAGATGCGGCTTTTCCTCAAAATGTAAGAATCATGCACTGAGCCAGGATACTTGGCATTCACATGGGAGATGTACTGGTCTGCCAAACACACCATCTGCACATTCATTGAATGGTAGCTTTTGTGGTTTCTGTACACCTGTTAATTCCTGCGGGGTGGGACAAATGCCACATGTGTACCATCAATGGCACCAATGATGTTGGGGATGTGTCACAGGGCATAGAAGTTACCTTTCACTGGGGGCAAATCCTCCACCTGGGGAAAACGATGTAGCTGCACATGTGTTTCAGCAGGGCAGACAACACTCAGGACAACAAGTTAGAGAACATTGGCTGTGACATCCCTGATGCCATTGCCACTGCTGTTTGAAAGGAACCACTGGCCAGGAAATGGAGCACTGACAGGACCTGCAATAGAGGGGGGATTCCTGTGGGATGGCAGATAGATGAAAGCAGGTCTGGCTCCAACTGGGCACACAGTTCATGGATTGTGGTACGATCAAGTCTGTAGGTGATAATCATATGTCTGTCTTCAATTGTCGACAGGTCCACCAGGGGTCTGTATACTGGAGGATGACGCCATCTCATCATCTGCCCCAGCGGATGTGCCCCATGGAGGAGAAGGGTGAGCAGAGGGTCATATACCAAGTAGGTTGCATAAGGGTGTTTTGCACTATTGTGATGTAATCGGTGTGTGGAGCTGTCTGTCTGTATTCTTGCCCAAAAGTGCTGTGACGCAGTTAGTTGCCCTGCCATGTGGCCCCCTGAAATGGCGGCTGCCTGACCTGTAAGGAAGGACAAGGGGAAATGAGGTAACTGCGCTGGCGTTGTGCAGCATCGTGGTTGGCGGACGAAGACCGCGACGCAATTCAGCATTGCTTATCATTGGGCCCTATGGGTTCCAGGAGCCAATGACGATGTACGCCGGCAGTGACGGTACGCACCGCCACGGATGTGACGCCATTTTCTAGCTGTTCACTCACTTGATACCTGACCTTCAACAGGCGAGGACCTACACTGCAAGTGCTGCTGTGACCTGAGTCTGGAAGCGACAATGACTACAGTGTCTGGGAAAAGGGCCCCTGCCTTCACCGCAGAGGAGTTGGACAACCTGGTGGCTGGGGTCCTCCCCCAGTACACACTACTATATGGTCCTCCAAGCAAACAGGTGAGTACACTGTGAGCATGATGGATGGGACATGAATGTATGGAGTGGCGTGGATGGAAGAGACATGGGTGGGGGTCTGTGGCCAGCATCTGAGGATGGTCAGTGTATGTGTTTCAGGGCACGGTTGGGAAGTTGTGGCCAATGAGTAAGAATAATCATATGGGGGAGTAAAATCCATTCTTACTTTACCTTTCCTCTAGGTCAGGGGCCACCAGAAGAAGGGTATTTGGCATGCCATCGCCAATGAAGTGCAGACCCTGGGTGTCTACCATAGACAGAGCACCCACTGCCGTAAAAGATGGGAGGACCTGCGCCACTGGAACAAGAAGACGGCGGAGGCCCAGCTGGGGATGGCCTCCCAACGTGGAAGGGGTGCCCATCGCACCATGACCTCCCTGATGTACTGGATCCTGCCAGTGGCATATCTGGAGTTGGATGGGTGCTTGAGGGCATCACAGCAGCCAGAAGGGGGTGAGTACAGTGTCATTCAGCTGACTCCGCGCGCTTTACAAGGTATCTGGGTGGGGGAAGTGTGCTGTGGGTTCCCCTAGGCCAGGACGAACTTGGTAGGGTAGGTCCCTTGTTAGGCAGGCTCTGTGGCACTCCAACCCAATAGTGGTAGTGGCCATCTACACCTAGCCAGGCTCCTGTGGGTTCGAGGTGTGCAGCAAATGGGCTTAGCCACAGTCCACCATGGCCAGGTGATTTTCCTAAGAACTGTTAGTGCATGGCCTAGTGCATAGGGCTGCTCCCTGTGTGTTGTGTTGTTGCTGGCATTGACCATGTGTCTCCTCTGTCTTTCCCCCCCCTTTTTGTTTTGTCACCCTGTCCTTGTGTGCATTAGCATCATCTGGTGGAGGAGCAGTGGCGCCGGAGGAGGGAGCTGCAACCCACATGGCCCAGGAGGGTGAATGTACGGAGGCTGAAGGCACCAGTGGGACGGAGGGTGAGGGGAGCTCCACGGCAGGGACAGGAGGAGACACCAGCGACAGCGACTCCTCCTCTGATTGGAGCTCCCTTGCAGTGGCGGGCCCCTCTGTGCCCACCGCAACAACAAGTACAGCTGCCACCCCCCCTACCAGCACCACCCTCCCAGCAGCCCCTCAGCGTGTTTCCCATGCCTGCTCACCCAGGAGGGTGGGCACCTCCTTCGCCCCAGGCACCTCAGCCCCTGCCCCAGTCAGCCCTGCTGCCCTCAGTGAGGAGGCTACTGACCTCCTGAGATCCCTCACTGTTGGGCAGTCAACCATTTTGAATGCCATCCAGGGTGTCGAGAGGCATTTGCAACAAACAAACGCATACCTGGAGGGCATTCGTTCAGGCGTGACGGCCGAACAGAGAGCATTTCAGGCTCTGGCCTCAGCACTGATGGCACCCATTGTCCCTGTGTCCAGCCTCCCCCTCCAACTTCCACTACCGAGACTCAATCCCCTCTACCTCAGCCTATCCCAAGCACACCATCAGACCAACATGCGCACACATCAACACACAAAAGTGGCCTATCTGGATTCTCAATGATTACACTTGTTACAATCATTTCGTTTGGTCCTTGCGTTCTTCCATGGGGTGACGGGGTGTATCGGTGATGTGTTTGGATGTGTTTGTGTGTCTGCTGTTGTGGGTGGGGGTGTTGCGTGTGTGTGTCACTCTCTTTTTCCTCCCCCTGTCCCTTGTGTGCTAGGTGCAGTACTCACCGTGGTCGTCGCCGCTGTCTTTGATGTTGCTAGTAGAAGAGGAGGTAAACCAACATTGGTAACACCTGTAACTCAGGCTCCATGGTGTCCTGGTTCCTCGTTCGGTGTCGAGAGGTGAGTGGTTTCCGTTCCACAGACTGTTTCCACCGTGCTTTTGATGGCATTGGTACTGCCCCGGAAAAGCTGGCGGATTGGTGCCTTGTAATAATGTGGGCGGTACATTATCTTCCGCCTGTCTGTTGGCGGTTACCGCTGCGGTGTTTGTTTCTACCACCATGGCGGTCGGAGTGTTAAAGTGGCTGTCTGTGTTGGCGGTTTCCGCCATGGTCGTGATTCAATTTTTTTTACTGCTGGCCTATTGGCGGTATTACTGCTGCTTTATCACTGACCGCCAGGGTTGTAATGAGGGCCTTAGTCAGGCATACCTAAAGCTGGAGCTTTGCACAGACTCTCTCTCAAATCAGAAAACGTTTTCATACAAGCCTGATCTAAAACTAGGGGATCAGTGACCTCTTTGTGGGTGAGCTTCTCCAAGGGTTTGGAAATGACTGAAAAATTGTGAATCCATTGGAGACAGTAGCTTACCATCCCTAAAAACATCCTGACATCTCTCTGTGTGGCTGGGGGACTCATCTGCAATATGGCTATGACCCGTTCTCTGGATAGTTTCCTTGTCCCCTTCTCAAGCTGGTGAGCCAAGTATTTCACTTATTTTTGACAGTAATGTAATTTAAGTGGTGACACTTTATGACCATTCTTTCTCAAGTGATTCAATAAGGCAATCGTGTCATACTTGCACTCTTCCTTCGTTTTGGATGCAAATCATCAATGTACTATACCAATGTTGATTGGAAGGGCAATTCCAACAACTCCAAGTTCTTTTTCAAGATCTGATTGAATATGGTAGGTGATGCTGAAAACCCTTGAGGAATTCTATACCAAAAGTAAACTTGATCCAAAAATTTGAAACAAAAGAGAAATTGACTATCCTCGTGAAGAGGCACAGAAAAAAAGGCTTGTGACAAGTCTATGACGGTGAACCATTCAGCATCACATGGAATCTTAAACAGAATCACAGCTGGATGTGGCATCACGGAGCAACATTTAATCACAATGTCATTTATTTTTCTTAGGTCCTGGACAATTCAAACTTTCACAGGACGTTTTCAATCACATTATCGGTGATTTACATGGGCTGCTCAACACTTCTTTCAAGACCCCTTGTTTTCCAAATCAGCCATTATATGGTCAACCTTCATCAGGATATCCTGTGGCATGTGATACTGGGGAATCTGGGAAAGCAATGAGTTCGGCTTTACAGGAACTTTAACTGGCTCAAATGCCTTTATCAGACCTATCTCTTGCCATGTCAAATCCCATCCTCTCTCTTTAACCGTTCCCTGTAAATCAGGAGGAAGCTCCTTCACTGTGAATACTGGAAAGAAATTAATCAGGGGGTACTCCTCATTTATTGTCTCACACTCGGTCTCTGGAGCTGGGTCATCCTTTTCATCACTGTTCGTCTGTATCTCTATTCCATCATTTGAACAAGTAATCGAGCACCTGTTTTTACACAGCAAGTCTCTCCCCAGTAGGGACACCGGAATTGAGTCACAGACTACGAATTTGTGCAATCCTTCAAAGTTGCCAATTTTAACCTGAACTGGTTCGGTAATTGGGTTGGTCAAATACTAATATGCTACTCCTACAATCTGGACTGTCTTCCCTAAAAGGGGCAAGTTTGGAACTTCTGCAGTTCCTACTGTAGAGCATGTAGCTCCTGTGTCAATCAAGAATGAAACCTTTTGACCCATTACCTTTCCCGTTACATATGGATCTTTTTGATCTACTTCTAAAGAAGCTGCAAGCACACATTCGTCTTTATCTGAACTCTGGCTCACAAAGTAATTGTTCATTTCAATCTCACTGTGTAACGGGAATTGGTGTACAGTGTTATTACTTTGGTTAAAATTCTGACCTGTGGCCTGTTGAGGAAGCATCGCCTGCTTCTGTTCCATTGGGGCTTGAGGTATTTGAATTTGCTGTCTAGGTACCATTTGAATCTGCTGTTGCATTGGCTGCAACTTTGTCATCTGTACACGTGGCATTTGCATCTGCTGCATGGGTTGAACATTTTGCATTTGATTCACATTATTATGAAAATTTGGTTTATGACCTCTCATTCTCAGTCCCCTCATGTTTTGGGAAAAATTGATGTCACTTGTTTGCTGAACAACACCTTCCTGTACTTTCATCGGACACTCCCACAACCAATGTCAGACTGCTCCGCCAGTGTGACAAGGCAATAATCTCTTCATTCCCTGCACATCATTCTAAAACACTACAGTACCCAAGTAGGGACTACGGTTTCCATTAGCAATTCCTCTGTGACCTCTACCTCTCGTCTGATTTTGAAATCCCACATTTCCTTGCTGCTGCTATTGCTGTGGAAAATTTCCATGCATCCCTGTTTGTGCTGCTCTAATTTGCATCACCATTGTCTTTTCTTTCAGCTTTCTCTGCTTCAATTCAGTCTTGACACAACAGTACTTTGCATACTGCAAAACCTCATCAATCGGCTTTGCTTTGCCAGCAAATCAAATGACTCTTAATTATCTGCCTAATTCCAGCTCTCAATCCTTTCACAAATCTAAACACAAAATGAATCATGTCTTTCGGCTCAGTCGTTTCTGTACCACTGTAATGCTCAAACACCTGCAACAATCTCTCATAATACACATGTATCACTCTTTTGCTTCCTGAACTGTCCTGTCTATTCTCTGCCAGTCAATGTTTTTGAGCGAAATTCTCATTTTAAAAAAATTCAATCACTTTGTAAAAATATTTCATTACCTCAGGAGATGGCGCCCCTGTAGCTGGATCTCTCTCTGGTTCTTTTGTCAGCCAATCTATACTCCTCTTACACTCCATCCACAAATCAGCTGGAAATACTATCTTTAATAGAGTGTTCAAGTCTTTCCAGAGGCACTTTGCAAGTTTCATAAAGCTGTCTCTCTGCTGGTACCATTCTACTGGTTTCTCGCTCAACCTGGGATAGTCATTTGTAAAGGACAGAATCTCATTCTACTCCAAGGGACATGGACAAAATTCCCTCCTGGAATCTCTCTCATTGTAAAATTTTCACCTGATCCTTACCCTGCTGCACATTTGCAGTTAGATTTGCATAATCCCTTTTTCTTTACTCATCTGCCTTCCCATTTGTTTACTGCTCCCCATGTCTGAACACCTTGGAGTAACTCCCTAAGGTGTGTCTTAATTCCTGAAGAACTCATGTGCTCAAAGTCTTTTGCCTCAAAATCAAACCTGTAACTCCTTTTCAGGTGTTTTGCTTTCTCTATATCTATGTCATACTTCTCTGCCAAGTATGCTAGCCTTTAATACACATTGCTCACTTCCCTCGTAATTTTTGGGCACAGATATCTCAACTCTGCTTCTGTGTAGGACTCCAGTATGTTCATGCCCACAGTTCCTTCAAATAGCTCACCCGCTTCCATTCCTAATCTCAAATAGTTCAAGTACTCCTCTTCCCTAGGAGCATTTTGCGCGGTATTCAGCTTGTCTAGCCATTCAGTCAATTATTGGGCAGTCAAACCTTGCAGCGAAATGTTGTTGGCCCGGGGATGTGGAATTGGTTGCACAACGGTATTTGGGGAGTGCGGTATCAGTAATTTCAGGTTCTGACTAATGTTCGACCCTATGACAGTATCCGGAGAAACTCCGAATGGACTAAGGTCTAGCAATGATCTCGATCCATCGCAGGTCTGTACCATAGGAGAGACTACTCGGATATTCTCACTAAGTCTTCCCCTCATTGAATTCTGACTCAGGAACTCTGTCCATGTGCACTGTTATTATCTTATGCGAACAAAGGTACAATTGGACCAATGGTGACAGGTACAGATACAGTATCTGGGCTTGGTCTGACACTCAAGTTCTGTGGGTGCATAATTCCTGCATTCTGACTCATCAGTGCAGGCCTATCTGACTGTTTTCCCATTATTGGAGTGTACTTTGGCACTGCTTGTGACTGCACTTGATACAGCAAAAGTGGAGTTGGTTCTGTCTGAATCAATGTTAGTTTAGAGAAAACCTGTACTGTATCTGTACTGTAGGCACTATTAGGTTTGTGGCAGTTTCCACTATAGGTATATCAGGGTAAATTCTCAGGACATTCGACAGTGGCCCCTGATTTTGTGCTACCGGGGTAATAGGTGCAGTAAGACTGCTCTGCATTGGGCTCTGTGTCACGCTAGGATTAATCTGCACTGGACTCATTGTTATGTTAACCTATGTCGGTGCTGAAGGATTTACACTATTGCTCGGACCACTCTCTTGTGCTGCTGATGGTGGGGGACGATTTCTCAATAACTATAAAATAACTCTCTTTTGACTTTTCCTCAAGCATGAGGCATCCTCTAGACTCCTTTGATCTCAGCTCTCTACTCTTGGAAGGGCTTCTGTTCTATATGTCTTTCTGGTGGCTTTTCTTCCTTCTCTCTCGCTTTCCTAGGTAATCGCAGGAAACAATTTGATCCTCTGTAAAGTCTCGGTTCTCCAAAACCTCTGATCACTGTCCCATCTACCTTCCACTAGCGTTTTCTCTGCCTTTCTCATTATCCTTTAAAATTTCTGTTGATGTTGCTGTCTGGCTACTGATTCACAGATCGCTAATGCCTTGAACTGTGCTGGAATCAGGGGAGGTTTTCAGATCATACAGCACCCTCCTCTGATTCTCCAAGCTCCTCAAATGCAATGTTCCGTGGGTAGGAAATGCTAAACTTCCATCTTTCTCTGTCACTTTGCACCACTGTTTCAGCCAAAGACATGGTGCAGCACCCTTTTCTTCGTTTACAATGTAATCTGGTGGAACTTCTGGTGGTGCAATATCCCCTATACTCGTTGTAATGTATGTATCTCCCCTTAAACCACACTTTAAAGCTTTGATTTTTTTTTTGCATATTCTAAATCAAATCAGGAAGTGACTTTTAATCCCAGAATCCTCTTCACCAACCTTCTCAACCAATTGCGCTTCATGATCATCTGCTAATCCGTGCGCAACCCTTCTCACCAAACAACCTATCCCAGCTCGGCTCCAATGATGTCACACTCACACATACTGGGGCTGACAAAGTCTTTCCACTTGTCCTCCTAATCTCAGGTTCACACTAAACTAATGCAATTTATTGCAAGCACTAAACAAAATCAGAACCTAATCTGTCTGTTTACTACAGGTAGGGTAACACAATTGCTACAGAACTTTTCACCAGTGGCTTTTTGCTCTAGCAGCTACTCCTTCTTTCTCACGTTCCCTGATTTGCAAGCAAAATTTAAACCGCAATTTCACCCTCAGCTGATCAGTTGGTCTGTCCTGGTGCACATACGATTAGTCAGATTTAAGTCGAAAATTCCTTTCACTCACTTTGACTCACACTCTGACTTGTCGACCACGCCCGATCTACCTATTAAACCAGACAAATTACAACAAAAAGCAAGTGTCTCATAAACTTTTCAATATACTCTGGATGTCTTAGACCACGCAGGGTCCTTATACCAACAACCATGTGGACAATTGTTTTTTAACCCAAAGCGCCACACACATGTGAAGTTCGACGACTTCCATGCTCTCACACTTCGGAGTACGCACACTCTTTCTATAACTTTATTTGGAGATTGCAAACTCCGTAAACCTTCACAAACATCACAATTCACCTGTGATTTGCATAAGCTGTGCAAGCGCAACACCTACTTCACTCACACTGTTACTAGATCGCCGAGAACATCCTCAAACAATCATTGGCAAGCTCCAAGGTTCTAGGAAAGTCCTTAGGAGCACATTTTCTCTTCACTTTCTATCATTGAATTTGAAAAACCCAAACTTTCACCAATTTCACCAAATCTGTAAATGACTTTGCTTTTTGTAGGTGACTAACTTTCCCCACTACCATCTTTGGGAGCACCTGCTATTCCTTGCTTACTATCTCTGGGACCAAATACTCTTCTACCTATGTCTGGACTGTAGGATGGACTCTTAAGGAGACAAACCATCAGTCTCTGCTACCATCTCTGTTAGCGCGTCAGAGCTTATTAAATAAACTAACAAGGAGACGCGTATAGGCCGATGGACCTTTTGACTGCACTTCTAGTAGTTCCCTGTACCAATACAAATCAATATCAATAACAATCAATGACATCAATAATCAATAGGAGTCAGTAATTTCAACACACCATGACCTCGCGGCCATGAATAACCACACCTTTATGTAAAAGGTAAAATGTTTATTTCCTATCCTTATATTAACAATGCTAATGTCACGTAACTGAAAATCAAATGATAAACATACAAAAATAATACTGGCTGCCCAAAACACCCAAAGAATTGCACTCTAATCAAAGCTTGAGCCACTACAAATTCTAAGGCTACAGTACAAATGAATAACACAAATAACTGCGTAAATGAAATGACAAACATTTAGATTCCACAAAGAAAAAATATCAATTGTTATTACATGTAACAAACATCATCAGTGGGAAATCCTAACTAACATCAGATTAGAATAGAATGTTTGGACTTCATGCAAAACATTTTAGTCAACATAAATTTGAAAAACATCTAACTATGGGTCTATTAAAAGTAGCGGTTGGTATTTAGGAACAAAAGCAAATAGACATAACAATCAGTAGCATCGTCTTATAACTTGCCTTAGTATGGTTCATCAAGCTGTGACAGTCTTTGTCAATTGAACATCGGTTCGGTCGGCAAGTCTTTGGGATTCAGCATTACTGTTCAGAAAAAGCAGAGTCTCTTCGTCAGTTCAAAAAAGAATAGCTGAACAATCAAGAAGAATGGAAAGAATGGCCTCTCTCCTCTTGGTGCACTCCGGATAAGTTAGAGCTCCTAAAACTACTTTCTACGTCCTTATTGGTCAAAGAATTGCATGTTTGCATTTAGTCCAATGAAAATAAAACGCCAACTCTATCAATTTTACGAGTATATGGTTCACATGTCGATGATTGGCTCCTCTTCTCCTATTTCCATTGTTGGGCTTGTCAGGTATCAATATTGTTGTGGCTTATACTCCAGTCAGTGCATCCATTGTCTTCTCCTGGAAAGGTCATTCTTACACATACTACATTATACAATGTGTCCCTAGCTAGTACAACATCTTCTAGCAAGCAGTTCTCATGAGAAAGAATTTCATCTACAAGCACTTGGTCAGCACAGTGGAAAATCACAACTTAGTTCTCTAAGCAGCCATTTTATAAATTGCCTAAGAAATGCAGCTTGACATGAGGCTGTACAACTAGGCCCAAGACCTCGCAAAGTTAAGGCCTATGATTAATAAAGCTAATACAAAATACATAACCCTTAACATGACAAATGACTACATTAATCATACATAAACTCAACATTTTATATTAATAAGCCATTAATAGGTACACTTTGTGAACATTGACGGCCACTCAGGTAGGTGCAACTTTCAAATGTGTACATTATTTTTCTCTATGTAAATTCATTTTCTATGCAAATTCAATACTCAGAATACATGAATATTCATTAGAAAATTCAGCATTAGCAGATGTAGGCCCCCAAGACAGAACTTTTTAAGCTGGCCCCCAGTGGATGGGGGTCCCTGGAGACAAGGACTACTTATTAGGCTGGAGAATAAGCAATAATGGGCCCTCCTCAGGATTGCTAGAATTTTCTGCTGACAAACTATGCCAGCATCAAAAGCAATGTGTGTTAGGTGGAACTTCTACAACAACACCTATTGCACGGCCCTCTGCTGCAGAAATTTGTTCGAGTGACTCATGTTTACAAGGCGGCATTAAGCCACAAAAAGTGGCTTAGCGCTGCCTTGTAGTTATGGCAAAGTGCACAGCACCACCGGAGCACCATATAAAGTGATGCTTCGGTGGTGCTAGGGGCTTGTAAATATGCCCCAAAGTGTGTGCGTGGGGGGGTGATTGGTGGGAGCACAAACAAAGTGGTCCCAGTCAATCTAACTTGTAATCAGAATCAGGAGGTTTTAGTGGATTCTAAAAACCTTAGCACAAACAAAATAGCGTGGGGGTAATAATTCAATCTGAGTTACACTCGTCTAAGAGATACGAATCATGTTAACAAATGGTATCTGTGCCATGCTGCTTTCATGATTAATCCACAACTACAGTTACAGTTACCACATTTACCATATTCACTTGCAACCATATAAATCTTTGAAGCAAGGGCACTCTCTGCTTAACCCATTAAGGATCTAGTGAAAACGGAATTCAAACAGCTTTCGCATCCAACTTTCAAAACATTTTGTTTCCGAATATAGATGCTATGCTGCAAAGGTGTCCTATCATACCTGTGGTATTCTATTAACATTACAGCTCCTTGGCCAATTCATGTGAACACAACCTATAATTCCCCAATTTCGATATCAAAACTGAGCCATTTAGTTGAGGTTCTGCGCAGGGATTATGCACATGTCCTATCTAAACAAAGCATACCAGTGTGTACAGCAAATGTGCAACTTTGGAGCTATGGCTAATTAGAAGGCGAATATCACAAAAATAAAAGCGATGCTGCGGGGAAATGGCAATAGACAGGTGTTGGCAGCGAATGGAAAACAAGTCATACGATACTTGGTTATGGAAATATGCTGAGTCTCTGTGATGTGATTGCGCCTTGCAGTAATAAAAGATTGATTCATACAAAGGCAGATCAAGTACCGAACTATCTGCCAGTATCATTAATATGTAGAGCAGTTGTAAATAAAATGCGAATCATTTCCAACTATATAATGCCTTCAATGTACTGACAATGCATGTCCTAGCAGTCCATTTGAGAAACATACAAAGAGTGATAAATGGGTTTATCTGAGTATGAAGACAGAATGTAATTTTGGATGAAACAGATATGTTTGTTTTTTTATGGGTTTTGGTAGCACTTCATGTCTTCTCAATTACAGAACGTCTATGAATATGGGGCAAGCAACAACACGATTGTTCTAGGTTGAAGTACATTTTACACAAAAAAGAACACCTGTAAGGGTGTTTTGACACTCCGTCAATTGTGGGACCAGGTGAGGAGGTTCTTATGAATATTTTTTAAGACAGCTATCCTCCCTACATCTTAACAGAGGGGCAGGTTTTGCAGGGAAGGTTGAGCCTTCAGCTTAAGGCAACATATGTGTTGGTCATGCTTAAAATCATGAAATCTTTAACAGATATTACTAGAGCTAATTATCACACTTCACATCTCCATTCACCTTCTGCATCTAGTGCACGTTTAAATGAACACGCCCAACGCTGAGATAACCCGAGTTCAGACCCAGCAGTACAGCATCCATGTAGAAGTAAGGCTTACTACAATAACACGAAATAAAACTCACTAAGTATTAGAAAAATAATGCTAGATTTTATACCAAACTAATGAGCTCTGAAGGCTTATCAGACCATTAGATCTACTAGAATCATGAATATTGATTGCACTGCAACTCGCAAAAGCTTAAAAATAAATAGCAAGCTTTAAGAATTGCATTGGTTTTATATACGGAATGTCTGTTGACGAGTTAATATGTTTAAATGTTGTCACCCAGAACGACCTATCTGAATGGATGAACACGCACAACTGGAGTGCAGTTTAGCAGCTACTTCATTAGTGAACACATTTGCTTGTTAAGGTGATTCTGCTGGAATGTATACACTTCCTTTCACCTAATGACGTAAAAAAAAAATATTGGCACACAATACACACGAATAGAGAGATGTTTTTCAATATGACATATATGTTCAAACTTTGAAAGTCAACATAGTAGTATAAGATCTCCCAAAATAGGCTACTCACTGTACTGCTTGTCTTGCCAGTGATGGAGGATAAGGGTCCATGTTTATATGGCGCACCACTGGCTCTTGGTGTGGCTGGTGTGGTTGCCACCGTGGCAGAAACTGATAGTGGCCAGGATAAGGCTCGTAGTGATGATGGTACACTACATCCGTCTCCTCTTCTTCAATTTCCAAAGGCGCAACATTTATCTACAAAAGAGGAGCAGAAGGTGGTGATTGTGAATTACATATTGTGTGGCAGTTAAAAATACATTTAAATTATTTTTAAATAGCTTATAGTTCCTTAAAAGCAAAACAAAATACATGAAATGATCTTCTCTCGCAATATGTTAGACAACCAGGACACTTGCTGAGGGAAAAAAGCTTTTCCTTCTGTAGGGCCTGGTTTAGTCACAGGTGGTAAATCATGATGTTCAAAAAGCAGTGGCAGTGTATCTTTCTCCACATACACTACAATAAGTGTACATTTCTGACCTTTCTGTGTATTTCGAAAATCCTCAGTACTTCTGAAAACCATGCCTTTCGGTCACTTCCAGTAAGTTTGTCAACCCTCTGGATGTAGACATATTGCACACAAAGCAGATGATCTACCTGCTGAAGTACTGTGATAATGTTCATTTGCTTGTTTAACTTGTTTGTCATACAAGGAAAAATATTACTTTCTCTGGGGAATATTTTTACCGTTCTTTGTAAATGTTTCCTTCCTACTGCTACACTGGAAACTCGACTGTTTAATTCTTGTTTGGGATTACTTTTATATTACTGAATAGTTTCATGGATTTTTAATTATCATAAGATCATATTATCCAGGTGTGTCTTCAGATGTGAATTTTAGAATTTTGATCGCTTGATTGCACTCAAAAGATACTCTCGGCTGCTCCAGATATTGACAATTAGTTTAATTTGAAGAAGGTTAGATGTGTATTAAAATAAAATGTCAGCAGCAAAGTCAGGAAACATCTTTCTTTGTGACAATATGTACAGTTTTCCCACGTCACTCACCTATGTAGTGGCAAAATTCATTTTCCCCAGAAGGATGCCCTTCCCCAGAATGATGCCCTTCCGAGGAATGGCAAAGCTTCAGCCTGAAGGACATTAGCTGATGAAGGGAGTTTTTGTTCCTCTGTAACACAGATCTGCCATTTGGACCTGTGATTCAGTGGGGAAATACGAAAGTCGCCGTTCAGAGGCCATATGCTTTTCCTTCGCCACGGTTGGATTACTCAAACCGAGGCTTCCAACACTCTTGGCGTGTGGAGCAAAATGGAGTGGTACTTCATGAGCAGCAGTTGGTAAATGGTTGACAACTGTAACCATTTCGGCAAGGCTGACGTAGTTTAAAACAAGGTTACATTAATTTGCACAGTGTTTGGCTTCCAAACATATCACTCTTCTTCAAATAGTCATGTCATGTCATCTAGTTAAGCTCTTCTCAGATGCACGCAATTCAAACAGTGATGAATGGTGCCTTCCTTGACAGGGCAGGCATCAAGAAACTCTTTTGTCTCCTCTACGTTCACCCAGACTACCATTTACTGGTTTTTCACTATGCTAACACATTTTAATACAGTGTGTGCATGCACCCTGCCATTCATTGTTGCTCGCTGCAAAACTTTTAGGACTATACATTTCAAGAAGAGATAGATCTTTTGGACTCCTGATTATACCTCAGGAGTATTTCCCTGAGACTGATGGATATTCTCATAGAGAACGCTGAAAGGAAGGTCTCGAGATTACAGGCAGAGATAGCGATATTGGAGCAGGAGATTAAAGATTATGGCCTATCTGAGGTCATTGATATGAACTATACAATATTGAATGAAATTCTATCTAGACATCAGTAGGAAATTAAACAAAGAAAAGCAAGGAAGGTAAAAAGGGATGAGTGGGACTATCAGAATGGTAGGGTATTTACGTCTGCAAGAAAATATGACCATCTAACAAAGGGGACTATTACTCAGGCACACTCTACATCATCTTTGGGTTCGGGTTCATCCTCAGTGAGTACCGTCCAAACAAGTGATGGTGACCCAGATAGAAGAGAGAAGACAAGGATAAGGAGTGTATCTACAAACGAGAACATTTTTTTTTCAAGAAATGTGGAGAATAAAACAGGGGAACCGAAAACAAAGAAGAGGAATTTCAGGAAAACCAGGATGGTGCAGAGAGGAAGGGGCTCCCATAATCAAGGGGGGCATGAAGACAAGATCCTGGGACAAGAGGGTGTAACAACCTTGGAAGACCAAAGAGTACATGTGATTAATCTATCAGATAAGTGCTTGGCTGCAGATATGATATCACTTCTGAGTAAACGATTGGGTTTTTGTCCTACTAATAAAGGGGATATTTGAAGGCAGCAAATTGGGACAAGACGTGGGAATAATGAAAGAGACGTTTGAACACAGTGAATTATCTATACAGGATTTCCATGATACTGTAACTTTACTGCCTATCACAGATTATGAAGACCTGTTAACAACTACTTTAAAAATGCTGAACGATTTAAACATTTTACCAGATTTACATGAAACAAGTGGTCTAAAGAACGGAGAGAACAGACTATTTTGAAATTGACAAGCGTACTCGCTGGAGACTAACGGCAACGCAGGTGAGCGGTCTGAATGCATTGGAAGAATAAATTCACACAATTTGGTGGCGTATTAAGGGAACAATAATATGGAGGGGAATATGAGTAGAACGCTAATAGTGGAGAGGAAGAGAATAGCATGTGTTGCAAATAAAGCATATATAGGGACTGGAGTGTGTAAATCGTGACTGCTACAAGCGAGAAATGTTAAAAGGAATCAGGTGAGGGGACAGTTGAGTGACAGAGTTTATTTTGAATACACCAAAAAGGGTGAACGGAGTAGAGAGTGTTGTGGGCACTGAGAAAAAATATTGAATGTCCCAATGAGAATTTAAGATCAAGACAACGAAGGGAAGTATTAATAAGAAATTTTAATTGCAGGAACCCGGATAGAAAGGGGCAATATGGATACGAGAATTAGAGATTGATGAAATACTGGGATAAAGTTATGGAGCATTATGGAAGGAGGTGCATAAAATAAGGAGGATACTGGAATATGCCCTGGTTAAGTACAGATTGAGCTACAGGTACTTTGTGAGGGTCAAAAGTACAATATATTTAATTTGAATATAGGAGTTTGATAATCTAGGGGAGTCTCACATGTGTACGCATGTACACAGGGAAAGTATTTCTAATCATTTGAATAAATATTGTAGGATTGACTAAATATATTTATAAATAGTATATATATACATGGGTATTGTTGTATGATCACGCAATTCACAAGGAAGAGAGGTGATGTATAATATGAATGATTTCCACAGGCTTCACAGAGGTGAATTAAGTGGCACAAGAGTATTTAAGCCATGGAATGTTGGTTATACAATGTGAAACTTTATATGTAATTGCAGCCCTGACAAAATCTCTAGGTGATTTCCCAGACGAAACACGTGTTGGCAAGAGTGGCTGGTGAGAGTGGAAGAACTTGAACAGAAGCTGTATTGTGATGAGAAGAGGAATGTGAAATAAATTATGAGAATGGATTAATAATGGACACTGGTGGGACGTGTGTCTTCATATATAGATACCTCAGGAGTAGTTTAGCAAGGTGTCTGGTGTAGGACAAATCACAGCTCCCAAACTTCTTATTGGTTTGCTTGGCGTTGAGCTATATATATTGAGAAAGAGGAACAGATAGAATGACAGTTCTGAATTATTTTCTGGCGGCCTACTGTTAACTTGCAAAGAAAGAACATTATTGTCATGCTTATGGTTTTTCAAAGCTATATGTAACTTCAATCTCAGTAGTTTAGCAATGTGGAACTGAAGGCTTTGTTTTATACTTTGAAGAGTGATTCTACTGAGGTTGATTGCTGTATGCATTTTTGTGTGAATGCTTGTCTGCTCTCATTTCAAATCTGTATAAACGGCGCTTTAAGGCTGTTCAGCATGAATTAGACTTTTGACATCCAAGTTTGAATGATGGAGAGGCAGCACTTTCGGTGGCCACTGCCAGGTGAGTACTTCGAGTAGATCTATCGGCCATCTACACTTACTAGCAAAGAGTGAGAAAATGGTTTCATTTGAGGAAGTAGTTTATTAGTTGTGGTGTCTGGGTGTCCACCAAAAGTAATACAGTCACTAAGTTGGTAAGTACGGTACGTTTTGCCAAACTCAGAAGTGGGCATGGTTTGCATAATGTGACAGATGGCTAAGACATGAAGGGGGTCATTCTGACCCCGGCGGTCTAAGACCGCCGGGGCCAGGGTCGGCGGGAGCACCGCCGACAGGCCGGCGGTGCCCCGCAGGGCATTCTGACCGCGGCGGTTCGGCCGCGGTCAGAAGAGGCAAACCGGCGGTCTCCCGCCTGTTTACCGCTGCCCTTAGAATCCCCCATGGCGGCGCAGCTTGCTGCGCCGCCATGGGGGATTCTGACACCCCCTACCGCCATCCTGTTCCTGGCGGTTCGCCCGCCAGGAACAGGATGGCGGTAGGGGGTGCCGCGGGGCCCCTGGGGGCCCCTGCCGTGCCCATGGCACTGGCATGGGCACGGCCGGGGCCCCCGTAAGAGGGCCCCACAAAGTATTTCAGTGTCTGCCTAGCAGACACTGAAATACGCGACGGGTGCAACTGCACCCGTCGCACCTTCCCACTCCGCCGGCTCAATTCTGAGCTGCCATCCTAGTGGGAAGGTTGATTTGCCCCGGGCTGATCTCAGAATCACCGCCGCGGTCTTTCGACCGCGGTGCGGTGTTCTGACGGCGGAACCTTGGCGGACGGCCTCCGCCGTCTGCCAAGGTTAGAATCAGCCCCGAAGTTATGTCACTTTGGCCCACACCTGACCAAGAAGTCTCACCCAGAAATGACATCACCAAATGGCATTGTCTCATGTACCATCCCTGCCCATCTCTGTCCTGATATCTCGGCCTGGGCAAAAATGTTATTATGCTGTTGTAAATAACTTAATTTCACATAACAACATCTACACATAATTACAGATATTACACCATAAAGCCATGCTGTATTACGAGACTTATGTTCGGGAGGAAACCATACCACATAAAGTAGGGAAACAACTTGTTACGTATGCAAGCAGTACCTACACAGTGCGAGTGGCAGTTCCGTCCATGCAGGTGGCCAACACAAACATTTTAGGTAGATCTGTTTGCTGAGTGGACCATTCAGATAATTGTTGAGCACGAAACTTTAAATCTGAATGCAAGCGACCTCAATCCCAAAGCAAGCAGCAGTTCTTTGAAAGTGGGTGGTCAACAAACCTTTCAGTAATATATATATATATTTTTTTTACCTGAGGTGATGGTTTGGCTAATTTTGTATCATGAAACTACAAATCTGAATGGAAAAAAACTGTGTTTGAAATTCAAACAACTAGTAAGTCATCTGTAAAATACTTTTGAATTAGAATGAATATTTGAGCGTAAAATGTAATTTTCTTTAGGAAAAAAGGAGGAAGCCAGTCCTGTAGAGATCAAGAGGGTACTCTAGAGACAGTAAAAACTTCTGCTTAATGTCCTGAAGACTCCTTCCATGGTTTTGTTCAGCCCTTGGTCATTTCGACTTTAGATTTTCAAGAAAATACATCGCTTTCTTTTTGTCTGTAGTTTACTGCATCCACACTATGGCCCTCATTACGACCCTGGCGGTCAGCGGTAATATGGCGGGAAGTACTACCAACAGGCTGGCTGTACTTTCCAACATATTATGACATTGGTGGTTTGGCTCAAGCCAAACCGCCAATGTACCACACCGATCTTCCTCATAGCCTATACTTCCCATAGTGCTCCCACCCATTTAAAGAGACATAAAACACCCACACATAAAGATAGTAAAAATACTATGGGGGTTATTCCAACTTTGGAGGAGGTGTTAATCCATCCCAAAAGTGACGGAAAAGTAACGGATTTACCACCAGCCGTATTACGAGTCCATTATATCCTATGGAACTCGTAATACGGCTGGTGGTATATCCGTCACTTTACCGTCACTTTTGGGACTGATTAACACCTCCTCCAAAGTTGGAATAACCCCCTATATGTGCCTAGATCTGGTCATATATTCTCCATTGAAAATTAAGGATACCAGTCATTCCAGAAAAAATCTATATACATCATATTCTAACACATACAAAATGAATTCAACCTTAATTAACCTTAAACTTAAAAAAATATATATAACCGAAATCACAAAATTCCATGATAATGTCAACACATTGATTCACTACTTCATCACATTTCTTCCCATTTCTATTTTTTATAGAAGATTTTTGGTATAAATTCAAGAAAAAAATAATTTTAAACATAATAAATCAAAAGACCTTGTCCCAAACCTTCTTTTGAATTTTCTTTGGCCAAGTGGCCACAAATATTTTCATAGAGAAAATCAAACCAAAATGATTATGTGTGAACACATCTATTTTAAAATTTCTTTTGGAACATTTATAATCTCACAAAATATTCTTGTCATAACTATAGGAAACCCAAAATAGAAATACATATGAAAAAATTACTTAAAGTTTAAGACTCAACCGACATGTACATAAAGCTCTTCATCCACATTAAACCTAATGAGATGGACAATGTATTCTGATTCCATAATACATAACCTCTTCTCCCTGTCGCCACCTCTAGCAGAAAGCAGTACCCTATAAATGCCAAAACAATAGAGCATGTCAGGGTTTTGGGAATGCATTTCTTTCCAATGTCTTGCTACAGGGTAATTCTGATCATAATTTCAATTCTTACATATGGCAGTGGTAATTTTGTCCTTTTTTACTAATCCAAGATGGCCAACATGTTTGTTCTAAATGTCGCAGCTATGCTGGAATTTTGAAACAATTATACACTAAATACAGTACTATTGCAAAGAGACCACCACTGATGTTTCATTTTGTGATTGCAAGGAAATACCCACAATGTTCAGGCAGTAAAATGTTTGCTTTTTCTACCTTTACTCTTTCGTTTAACCTTGCAGGCGTTTTTGAGTATGTGTGTGTTCTGCTGTGGTTGTATAAGTGAGTGAAAGCAAATATTAATCAGTAGATGGAAACATGGATGTGCAAGTTTGAGCACTTGTGCACTTGCTGAGTACCTAAACCCATCTATGGCTGAAGAGGCACTTTCACTTTTTATTTAAAAATAAATTTGCTTGTCTATATAATGATGCTGCCAAACTGTTTTTAATTTCCAGAATGTTGGACTTGCTCATCTTTATTTTTGATTGCTATTTCTTAACAAATAATGTTATTTTCGCTCTAATTGCTCTTCTTTTCTTGCCACTGAATAAGATTTATCCATTTCACATTGAAATATACTAATATGTTTGTAATAATTTGAACATTTGAGTCAGGTTTCTTATTGTTTTGTTGTTGTATTGTTAACATTTAGAGTATGATTTGCTAAATTTCTGGACAGTGGCGCCTCATGGTATGTGGTACTACACCAGAAGTGCACAGGAACTTGACATTTTGTTCTTAATTAATATTTTGAACAGGTGATACAGCCAGGCCTCAAAATGAAAGCACGTTGATCTGGATTGTAACAATGGTAAACTCTAGTTCTACAGCAAAGGTTGCAATTACCATCCTTGGCTGCATGGTGGGGTATGTGAAATCTGTAGCATTGGTCTTACTGCAGAGTGTCATGATCTCTGCAAACTTCCATGTCACCTCTTTAAAATGCCAGCAACCAGACAAGGTTTGGAGAAGGGCAGAGAAGAAATATAAGTGAGGGGGTTGCTAGAGGTGGCCAGAGAGTTTTCCTGATATCACACGTGGCTATATTTTATTGACAATATCATGTAAATCAAGATGCTCAGTTGCAGCTATCATCCCTGACATCTGTGATCTCCTACATCTAGAGGTATATCCATTGCACTTTTCCAGTAGGTGTCTCAATTTACAAACAGCAGAAATGAAAATGCTTACCTAAATCCAATGTGTAAATAAAAGTCACTGCCTACTTCTACTTGCATCTAAGCCAGTGAAGTGCACAACGCTTGGCACGGATCTTGTCATGCAGATCTAATTCTCTCTAACCTGTTCTTACACCAAAACATATGGGCAACCCAAGAAAAAGAAAATATGGTAAAGAGACACATTCAACCTTGACACTGAAGCCATCGCCATCATGGATTATCCCACCCTAATTGCAATCACACCTCATCTTGACATCAACGAGGCCACCTACAAGTTTAACTCCTGCATGGAATCCCTTGACAAATGTTGACCCCTGAAGTGCAAATCATCCAAACCAAAACACTCAGGGTCCTGGTTCTCTAAACAGCTTTTGAAGAATGAAAGCTTATCAGAAAATATGAGAAAGAAGGGAGAAAAGCACTACGTGTCTCAAAGTGAGAATACAATGCAGACCAAATCCTAAGAGCCAAATCCTCCCATATTAGAGCCCTTGTGAATTCTGCAAAGAATAGACCGAAACACCTGTACAAGGTTATTGCACAGTCTACTAACCCCTCCATCATTTCAGCTCCTAAGCCATTTGTGGCCCAGTGCAACAACTTTGTGGGTTTCTTTGATAAAAAAATTAAGTACATCAATATTTTGCTTTCCATTAACCATGAGTCTCTACCATGCAAATCACTATGGTCACTGTCACCTTTCTCTCCCATCTCCAAGCAGGATCTATGATGAACCATCTCCTTAGGAAAAACCTAAAGCCATCACAGGATGCTATTCCAGGCTCTATCAGCCAATCTCACTTCCACACTCCTAATCCCCATATGGACCACCAGGGTCAATTCCTTTCTCAAACGGGGTCCCTTCCCTGAATGACTAAAAATGAGTCAAATCACTCCTCTCTTAAACAAACAACCTCTCGATCCAGAGAACATGAGCACCTACCGCCCAGTCTCTATACTCCCATTTTTAGGCAAAGTCATTGAAAGTTGTGCAGCGTCTCAACTACCTTCACAAATCCAAACAAACAACCTCCTAGACCTTTTCCAATTAGGTCACAGTACAGAAACTGAGATCCTCCAAATATTTGATGACTCTCTTAGAATCCTCGACTCTGGCAACGTCTTCCTGGACTTATCCAGTGCATTCAATACTGTCAACCATCATGACCTCCTTTGTATTCTTAAACTATGCATGGGTTGTGGAGACACTATCCTCAATTATTTCTCCTCTTACCTATCCAATCAATGCCAAATTGTGAAAATGGTCAACTCGCTCTCGAGACCAGTTAGCATTTACGCGGGTGTCCCTCAATGTTTGATCCTCTCCGCAACCCTCTTCAACCTCTATCTAGAACCACTATGTGTGATTCTTAGAAAGTCTGGGATACTCTTCCACCTCTCCCTGACAATAGCCAAATATGCTTGCAAATCTCATCCCCAGGGGACATTGCCCTGCTTTCAAATAGACTTTTAAATATTCAAAACTGAATGTCTAACCACCATTTAAAACTCAACAGAATTTTGTTTGATCTCACCTCTAAAAGCACAAACATCAGTATGAGAATGGATGGCCAACTTTCATGCCTTCAATGGTTGCCCCCCGATTATCATGAGTGCCAGATCAATTAGCATCACCATTGATAATCATCCTAATCTTCACAGCCACATAGCAGGCATGGCCAACAGTGCACAACACCAACTTAGGCTGCTTTGGGGCATCAGACAATTGATTCCGGAACAAGACCACAAAACAGTGGTGCAGTATCTTGTTCTCTCCAGACTAAACTATGGAATTGCACTTCTCTCAGGGACAGTTCATCAAGGCCCACTGTTAGCAACACTACATGCTGCAGCACGCTTTGTCTTAAGTCTCAAGAAATTTGACCACATTTCCTCTGCCCTGATAACCCCCCAACGGCTCCCCATTAAAGCAGGGGCCCAATTCAAAATGAAGTGCATTACACACAAAGCGCTGAACTCCTCCTCACCCTCCTATCTAAATGAGAAACTGGAAATCTCTGGAGCAAATAGGCATTTCAGAAATGCCTAATCCTTGCTCCTGAAACGCCCTACCTTCAGGCGAAAATGATACATGAACCAGTTTTGTTTGGTAACATCACTTGAATCTGGAACTCTTTGATTCCCTCACTCCATATAACCATCTGCCTACCAACCTTTGGAAAAGACCTCAAGCTCCTCCTATGTTTCAGACATTCATGGCTAAGTCACCCTCAACCAAAATTAATTACTCTCTCCACCTTGCCCTGATCTGCCTTCTTTTAACTGTTCATGTCCTCTGCCCTATTTTTGTATCTGGCTCTCATGGTAACCTCTGTATACATACACTAATGTAAACATCAGAGTTTAACTATTATTAATATAACCTTTTGTAACTCTGTATCCTGTGTGTTGTGAAGCACTCTGATGTCTCCGGGCCAGGTCCACGCTATATACATTTTCAAAAATAAATACAGTCTTGGAAATCACAACTTCTGTCAGACCCAGTCTTCCATGCTCTCTCCCTGACACATATACTCACACACTAGTAAAAGACACCCAGTGCTTGGTATTTTTCTGGTTCTGTCAGGGATTACCAACATTATGAGGATAAGTCAGATTTTGATAGCATCGGTTAAACACACATGCCCCTGTACATACCTCACCACACCAGGGACTCTACTTTGTTTATGTGCTGGTATGCTCTGCTCTTTGGATCTTTCTAACTTTTGAAAGTAGAATTCTGTCTGGCTTAAGTGGGTGCCATAGAGCAGAAGCTTTGTTTTGTGATTGGATGACCTCCATAATATTAATTCAAGAATAAAGCAGCTTACTTGTGTAAAAACAAGCAAATACAAAAACTGAAACCAAACCTTATCATCCAAAGATTAATAACTGAGACTGCTGCATGAGGAACATATTATAAACAGTCCTGTCCTATTTGCAATATACCTTAACCAATTCAAACCAACCAGTCCAATAGATAAAAATAAAAAAGCAGGGTGTTTTGGATGTGGAAAGTCACTCAGGGCCCTCACTTTTCAAGCTTGGGCCTGGGAATAAATCCAGGATGTGACAGTCAGCCTTGTACCTTTCTTGTGAATGAAGCCTACCTAAAAGAATGAGGACAGAGATGAGAAACGAGGTGAGGAGTTAAAGAACTGAAAGGAGCTTCTGAATAGAAAGAGGTCTTTTATGAGTGGAGTATTGTTCACAGCTGTTTGAATCACCTATATGCCCGGTCTATGCTGTCTTCCTGACATTTTGCATGGAAAGGCTGTGGATATCTGGTAGAGGGTGACATGCAACTTTGAAGTGACAACAACTATTCCTATAAGATTCTACTCAATTGAGCTGTGGGAAACTGGAGCATTGGTTTGTGTGTGTGGGGGGGGTCAAACCACCTCAAATAATAGTCAGTATCTTTGTCAGGGTGAATCACAAATGTCACAAAATAAGCCGACATAAAGTGAAAGCACAATAAAATAAAAATCACAAACCAATTAAAAAGATGTATAGAATCTTTTCTAATTAGAATGGCACTCAAATGAGAATAATTCATTTGCTAAACCAGAGTTATAAATTTGTCAAGGTAGTATTTAACAAATAGTGTCAAAAAGCAATAAGTGCCAACCCCTGGCAATTGGTCGCACTGGTCCGGAACATGGGTAAGATTTAAGGCCAACCTCAATGGAGCAATAGTCAGATACATAGACCAGGTGCATCCTGGTCACAAAGGTATCTTCTCACTTACACACTTTTATGGAGGTAGAACTTCTTCAGTGGGGGCAGGCAGGTGACTGTCTCTAAGGAAGGGCTTGATGATCATGGTGAGCCACTCTGTGATGTCTCAGAGTTGGTTGGAGGTCACTAGGCATCTGGTTAAATGAGGATGTTGAGTGGGTGCTGCTTGGCATTGCGTCCAGGGAAGTTAAGAATTGGGTACCACTCAAGGTTGAATCAGATGAATCTGTTGATGAAAGTTGCCAGTGTTAAGACTTGGTTTAAAGTCTAATGAAGGTTTCAGTTAGGCAGGGAGGAGAACACTTTGACCACAACCAACAGTCCAGGACCTGAGCAACAGTACTCAGGGGTCAGGTCCCATTTCTAGGGGCCAGCAGAGGGGACCTGGTCAGGTCCAGTTGAGTATGTTCAGCTGAAAATCAGGAAAAGACACCCTGAAGGTTGCTGTAGCCCTGTAGCTCACATCTTAGGTCCTTGGGTCAAGGCAAGCAGGTCAAGTGTTTATGCAGGTTCTTCTGATTGAGGGAAGACCTTCTTCCGATTCTTTTAAAGTGTAGGGGCCAGATTTACAAAGCCCTATCACCACCGGAGCGTCACATTTTGTGATGCTCTGGTGGCGCATGCCAGGCGCCATATTTAGACATTGGCTGTAAGCCACTTTTTGGTGCTTAACGACATGTTGTAGCTACTGACCCTTCACATTCAGCACTTTGAACAGCAACACCTATTGCATTTTGACGCTGCCCCAGATTTATGAGTTTTTGTAATCCTGAGGCAGCACCAAAATCTAACGCCACCCCAGTGGTGGTGCTAGGGTGGTGCAACAAGGAGAAATGCTTTCATTTCTCCTTGTTTTTTGCTTTTTCTATGTGTGCTCCAATCTGCAGCACACATAGAAAGAGAAAATCACCATTTAAGATTGTTTTTGTGCAGTAAGGTGTCCTTTCCTGAAAAAAAACAATCTTCCCCTCAATGCAGCCATCCTTGCACCATGGAGCAAGGGTGACTGCGTTGGCGCTTGGCAGAAAATTTAGCGCCGGCACAGGGGAAAACACAGGGTGCACCTAGTTTACTAAATCCATGTGTTTGGAAAATGATGGAGTGCGACGCTGCCAAAGTTGGTGCAGCATCACGCTCCATCACTTTCTAGTAAATCTGGGTTTAGCGGTGTTATAAGGAGATTACTGAGGATGCCATATTTATTCCCAGTGACAGCCTGTAGGTAGGGGCACCACAGTCACACCCAGCCAATGAGGTAAAAGTTCCCAGAGGTGACCATGCCCCTTTTACAGCACTGTCTGTGTGTTTTACTGTAAACTATACCACATGGCCCCTCTGTACCTAAATCCAAGATGGCAGGACTTTTTCTTCCCTTAGTCACAGCACCTTTGACACATTCAGAGGTGTGTCTATGATAATGAAAAACCCCACCCTTATGGTTATTCCAAACCATTTTTTTGGTAGACCGTGGCTTTGCACTCCCCAG
Organism: Pleurodeles waltl; assembly: GCF_031143425.1. Taxonomy (NCBI): domain Eukaryota; kingdom Metazoa; phylum Chordata; class Amphibia; order Caudata; family Salamandridae; genus Pleurodeles; species Pleurodeles waltl. Next base: position 292,253,420 of record NC_090445.1, on the reverse strand, counting down.
GAAAAAGCAGTGGGCAAACCACCCACTGGAGAGACTTCGGAGACTGTGGCTTTCCACTCCCCAGGATACAGCAATGGGCATGGAGCCCCTTCGTGCAACAGTGGCGTCGTGCGTTCATATGGCTGAGGTGCACCCTCCCCCGAGGTCCCTGTTTCATTTCGTTCTGATGCCCCTGCAGTGTTCTCTCTGTTTCCAGTCAGGTATCTAGTGTGGGCTTCGCCCATGCATTTTGGGCCCAGTGGTCCACGGACAATGATTGGTGCACTATCCGGACTTGTGTAGTTGGTGTACATAATTGTATTTACTGGATTATGAACTTTGATAATAAGATTTCACATGATTACATTTGTTCAAATCATTTCCTTTTGTCCTTGCGTTCTTCCTGGGGCGGGGGTGTATATGTAATGTTGCTGCATGTATTTGCGTGTATGGTGTTGTGGGTGGGTATTTTGCGTGTTGCGTGTGTGTGCCACTCTCTTTTCCCTCCCCCTCCCCTGTGTTGTAGGTGCAGTACTCACTGTGGTCATCGCTGCCATCTTTGGTGCTCCTGATAGAAGAAAAGGAAGACCAGAATTGGCAGTATCTGCAATTCGGGCTCCATGGCGTCCTGGTTCCTCGTGGGTTATGGAGAGGTGAGTGTTTTCCCTTCTGTGTACTGTTTCTGCTGTGTTTTTGTTCGCATTGGTGGTCATGTCGGTGCGTACCGTCACCGCCAGCGTACATCGTCATTGGCTCCTCGGACCCATGGGGCCCAATGTTAACCAATGCTGAATTGCGCCGCGGTCTTCGACCGCCCACTGTGACGGTGTACAACTCCAGCACAGTTACCTCATAACCCCTTGTCCCACCTTACACGTCAGGCAGCCGCCATTTCAGGGGGCCACATGGCATTAATAATAACTGTGTCACACCTAGCTAGGCCTGGAATACACACAGTTACTGGCACATTGCGGAATAATACATTTTCATCAAATAACATTTTGTGATTCCTCAGTGTTGGCTGACTCTCTGCTCGCTGTTCTCCTCCATAGGACACGTCTGCAGGGGCAGGTGATGAGATGGCGGCATTGCCCGGTGTACAGACCCCTGGTGGACCTGTCGACAATGGAAGAGAGACACATCATAGTCACATACAGAATTGATCGTGCAACAATCCAGCAACTGTGTGCCCAGTTGGAGCCAGTCCTGATGTCATCTATCTGCCATCCCACAGGGATACCCCCTCTAGTGCAGGTCCTGTCAGTACTCCATTTCCTGGCAAGTGGTTCCTTTCAAACCACAGTGGCCATTGCATCAGGGATGTCCCAGCCTATGTTCTCTAACGTGTTGTCCAGAGTGCTGTCTGATCTGCTGAAACACATGCAAAGCTACATCGTGTTCCCTCAGGTGGAGGATTTGCCCACCATGAAAGGTGACTTCTATGCCCTGAGACATATCCCCAACATCATTAGTGCCACTGATGGGACACACGTGGCATTAGTACCCCCACGCAGGAGTGAACAGGTGTACAGAAACAGGAAGAGCTACCATTCAATGAATGTGCAGATGGTGTGTTTGGCAGACCAGTACATCTCCCATGTGAATACCAGGTTTCCTGGCTCAGTGCATGACGCTTACATTTTGAGGAATAGCAGCATCCCTTATGTGATGGGGCAACACCAGAGGCACTGTGTGTGGCTCATAGGTGAGGCCATGGAAACAATACAGTGTGAATAGGTGTCTGGGTATGGGGTTGTCCCTAAGGGTTAGTGTGTGTCTAACAGTTGTCCCTCGATATTTGCATGTGACTCTGGTTACCCCAACCTGTCATGGCTACTGACCCCAGTGAGGAATCCCAGGACAAGGGCAGAGGAACGCTACAATGAGGCACATGGGTGAACTAGGAGGGTGATCAAACACACCTTTGGCCTCCTGAAGGCCAGATTCCAGTGCCTCCAAATGACAGGTGTCTCCCTATACTGCTCACCAAAGAAAGTGTGCCAGATCATTGTGGCCTTCTGTATGCTGCACAACCTGGCTTTGCGACGGCAGGTGCCTTTTCTACAGGAGGATGGGCCAGATGGTGGTCTTGTGGCATCTGTGGAGCCTGTGGACAGTGAAGAAGAGGAGGCAGAAGAAGAAGATACAGACAACTGAAACAATATCATCATGCAATACTTCCAATGAGGCACAGGTAGGAGACTGGCACTGTTCCTCTCATATCAGACTACTGTAGGACATTGCATGATTCTGCCTTTCTACTTCTGTGTATGGACCCTGACAGTTCACTTTGCCTTTCCATTTCACAGATGCGGGTCCCACTTTGTGCCCTCTGCTATCTTTCCTCCTGGCCTACAGCTGTGTTACATTGGAATGTGCACAAGTAAATTGACATTGCTATATTCTATGGTTATTGCAATTACACATTTGTGAAGGCACAGACTGACTCCAGATAGTTTTGTGATTAAAGTGTGTTTATTTCTGTGATAATAAGTGGAGGGGGTTGTAAAATGGGCTGGGGGGATGGTGGAGGAATGTCCATGGCAGAGTCCAGTCTATTTGTTTCACAGGTGCATTGTCCAAAGGGGCATAGGAAGTGGAGCAATGGCAGTTTAAGGATGGACAGGGTGACAAAGTGGGACAGAAGTGTGACATTCAGGGGGGTCTCATTTCCTGGCCGGGGTCTTGGCAATGTTCTCTGTCTTGTTCCTGGATCTCAGGGACCGTTCGCAAGGTGGTTTTCCATCTGCAGTGGGTGGGGTGCTGTTGTTGTGTTCCTGTAGCGGTGCCTCCTGTCCACTAGCGCCGGCAGAGGTGGAGGGCTGTTCATCGTCCAGGCTAGTGTCAGTGGCCCCTTGTTGTGCCACTGTGTCCCTCCTGGTGTTGACAAGGTCTTGCAGCACCCCTGCAATGGTGACCAGGGTGTTGTTAATGGACTTCAAATCCTCCCTGATCCCAAGGTAGTGTTCCTCCTGCAGCCGCTGGGTCTCCTGAAATTGGCCAGTACCATTGCCATCATCTCCTGGGAATGATGATAAGCTCCCATGATGTTGGAGAGGGCCTTGTGGAGGGTGGGTTTCCTGGGCCTGTCCTCCCCCTTTCGCACAGCAGTCCTCCCAGCTTCCCTGTTGTCCTTTGCCCACTGCCACTGCCCCCAGGTCCCTGATCGTCCTGTGTTAGTGGGGTTGCCTGGGTTCCCTGTAGTGGTGGACACACTGCTGATTGACATGTCCTGGGGACAGAGGGATGGGCCAGCTGGGTGGGTGCTGTGCTGGTGTTTCCTGAGGGGGAGGCTCTGTGGTGGCTTGTGACTGTGTCAGGGGAACAGACTGTCCCGAGGTCCCTGATGGGCCGGGCTGGTCAGTTGTGCAGAGCTGCTGTCATCACTGTGGGTCTCTTCTGTGGGGGGACTGGGCATGTCTGGCACCTCCTGTCCGGTGACGTTGGGTAGGGGTCCTGTAGGGGTGTAAAAGCATAATTATTGCATCTGTGTGTGTCATCGTGTGCAATGGGTGAGTGACCCTCTACTCCAATGCTTGCATTCTTGGCTTGGTCCTTGTGTGATAGTTGGTTTGGGGTCTGTGTGGGTATCTGTACTGGTGATGGGTGTCCATGCATTGGTGTTACATGCAGGGTTTGTTTTTGGGATGAGTGGGTTGTGTTGGTGGGGTATCTGTGGGTTGTTGGGGTGATGGGTGTGAAAGTAAGAGTGGGGTATGTGATGGCATGGAGATAGGGTGGGGGATAAAGTAGTAAAGATTTGCCTTACCAGAGTCCATACTCCTGCTACTCCTACGAGGCCCTCAGGAAGCAGTATTGCCAGGACTTGCTCCTCCCATGTTGTTAGTTGAGGGGGAAGAGGTGGGGGTCCACGCCCAGTCCTCTGTACTGCAATCTGGTGTCTGGAGACCACGGAACGCACCTTCCGCTGTAGGTCGTGCCACCTCTTCCAGATGTCATCCCTAGTTCTTGGATGCTGTCCCACTGTGTTGACCCTGTCGACAATTCTCCACCACAGCTCCATCTTCCTTGCAATGGAGGTGTGCTGCACCTGTGATCCGAATAGCTGTGGCTCTACCCGGACGATTTCCTCCACCATGACACTGAGCTCCTCCTCAGAGAACCTGGGGTGTCGTTGAGGTGCCATGATGTGGTGTGGGTGATGTGTGAGGTGGTGTGTGTTGTGATGTGTGAGGGGATGTATTGATTTGTGTTGTTTGAGGTGCATGGATGTTGTGTAAGTGATGGAGTTGTGTGTCTGTGGATGCTGCTTTTGTTTAAGGTAGTATATCTTTCTGGTAGTAAGGGTTTGTGGGTAATGTGTGTGTGTGTTTTATATTGGATTCGGTTTGTGGGTGTGGTGTGTGTATGTGTATCAGGTGTGTGTATTTCGAATTGTCCGATGTGGTGGTGTTTTGTATATGTGTGTGTATTATGAGCGCGGCGGTGTGTACCGCCAATGGTTTACCGCGGTTGAAAGTCAGCCGTGTTGATTCGTGGGTCGTGATAGTATGCGCATATTCTTGTTGGCGTGATGGTGTCGGTTTTGGTATCGCCAGTTTATCACTGACCTTTGATGTGGCAGACGTGTGTGGGTGTCTGTATTGTGGCGGATTCCGAGCTGTGAGTCGTAATACCTGTAGCGGAATTCCCTGTCCGCAGGAGTATGTTGGCGGTCTTCTGCACGGCGGTAAGCGGGATTTACTGCCAGGGTTGAAATGAGGGCCTATATGTCCTACCTTAACCATACACTGCACCCTGCCCTTGGGGCTACCTAGGGCCTACCTTAGGGGTGTCTGACATGTAAGAAAAGGGAAGGTTTTGGCCTGGTAAGTGGGTACACTTGTCAAGTCGACTTTACAGTTAAAGCTGCACACACAGACACTGCAGTGGCAGGTCTGAGACATGATTACAGAGCTACCTATGTGGGTGGCACAACCAGTGCTGCAGGCCCACTAGTAGCATTTGATTTACAGGCCCTGGCACCTGTAGTGCACTTTACTAGGGACTTACTAGTGAACCAAATATGCCAATCGTGGATAAGCCAATTATATACACATTTTGTAAAGGAGCACTTGCACTTTAGCACTGGTTAGCAGTGTTAAAGTGCCCAGACTAACAAAAACAGTTAAATCAGAGTCCAGCACACATCAACAACCTGGGGAACAGATGCAAAAAGTTAAGGGAGACCACGCCAAGGATGAAAAGTCTAACAGGAGCCATGAGGAAATGGTTGCATTCCAGAAAGGTACAGATATTTGGAGCGCTACTGTTCTGAGTCCATTGCTAGCCTCATTGTCTCAACATTGTAGATTTTGTTTTGAATCTATTCTTATGTGCGACAGGTTATGAGGTGGAAGTGCAAATAGCTATTGAAATGCTAAAACAAATCTTACAGACTACAGATGCATCATTGAACTTCAATTACAGGTAAATATGGGGTGAGTTTGTATAAATGATGTGTCAAGATTTCCCTGTGAGCCATTGGAGGGACAGTTTTGTACATTCCAAATTCCCAAATATTCCATTGTGCCCTCAGAAATTGTGCTAAAGCTGTGTATTATATTGGAAATGTGACAGTGATTAATTTTTCTTCCCAGCTCCTTTGGGAGCACACAATTCTGCCAAACCTCAACAAAAGGAAGACCCTTGAAAAAAAGTGTTGGCTGGAGCCTCAACGTGTCCTGGAAAGTTTGCTACATCTTTCAGAAGAACAAAGTCTTTGGGGCCTATAGATGGACAGGCTGTAAAGAAAGGGGTTCTAAAAATGGGCAAAGCCAGTGTGTTTTACAAAACATAGCACCAAAAGAACCCTTATGTACTTTTGTTTCAAGCATTGTGTTCCTCCAGCATCTAGTAAGGGCAAACAAAACATAAACAACTCTTCACAACCTTATGATTGTAACCACCTGCGCAACTATTGTTTACTGTTTTTTTCTATTGTGTATTTGTTTTTTGTTTCTATCATAGAGCCAACACAAAAGACCAGCACCAGAGTACCACAAAAGGTTAAGAGTACATTGACGCTGCTAAAGGACATCACAAAGATCCATCAAAACTACCCAATGCCATCAAGCGGTGGGAGACGCCCAGTGCATCATATCAAACTGTGTGCAGACGCTGCAAACGCAGGCCTTAGAAAAACATGTTACTCTAACCCCCTACACTGCTTTACCAGCAAAACCAACAACCAGTACAGTGAACTTGAATACAGGAAGGTCAGTTTTGGATTAGGGTGTAGACCTTAAAGGGTGCACACTTCCAGTCGCAGACATTCAACAGACAGGGTCATGTAAAAACCACGAGGTAGATCTCATTCTAAACAAACCAAAAACAAGTTGTCTTTCCTTAAGGAAGAAGAAAATGATCACTCCCAAATGGACACACCTTATGTAGGTGCAGGGTTCCTCAAGGGTCTGACAGGGAGCTAGAGAGTTCGGAAACACCAGCCGGATCCACAGCCGTTTTCAGTGTTGCTTCTAATATAGACCCTGAGGGGCAGCAGTCACCTGTTCCCAGCCCCAGCATTTTATAAACCTTCTCTATGCAGAGATATTGTTACCAATATTTAAATTCATCATACCCTATGTTACCGGTTACACCTCCAGGCACGTACGTTCCCACCAGCCCCGCATGAAGTGTGAAACCTCCATCACCCTCCTCAATAAACCCTGTCAGTAGTACAGGATGGAGTGGATGTCATAATCAGAGCTTTGAAACAGAGTACAGCAAATAGGTGTCCTCAGGAGCAGCTGTTGTATACTCCACTGGGTGTTCAGCATGGGAATCGCTTTTTCTTTACACCCCCCTCTTATTCCAGCCCTTCAGAATGGTGTTATTGTTAGTAGCCCAAGAGCGGTGCTCAGGGAGATTCAGGATAATATATGTCCTACCCCTACTGTCTCAGATAATGTCTGGAATATGGGTTTTTAGCCCAAAGAGCTGTGCTAGGGTCATATGGGAAAGACATGCAGCAAGTTGTCAGAAAACTAAATCCAAACTGAATTCTAAGGCCATAAAACTGTGGAAAACAGAAACCAAGAACCTTGAGGGTTGTACAGAGAGAAATAATCCAAAGGGTACAATGGTGTAGAGAGGTTTCATAGTCTTGCAAATCAGCGATTGCAGACATCGAGGTTGTTTCATCTTGATTGGGTCTGCAACACTTCCTAAAGAGCAGGGGTTCCAGTTTTCATAGTGGCACAGTCCAAAGTTCCAACTATAAAAAGAGGGTACAAGACATCCTTTACTAAAGCGCAACAGTTCTTGTGAGTCTGCATGGCCAAAAAGAAGCTAGAACCCTGCAGACAGGACCTCAAAGTTCCAATTACAGTGACAGCACATCCTAAAATGGCATTGACTGGACCCCTAAACAAACATTTATGAGAAGGTTGCAGGCACTCCAGGCATTTCAAGTATTCCCGGGTCAAAGCTGAGAGACCTGGATACACCAAGCACAAAGACAGTCTTGAGGCAAAGGTTGCAGCCAGGGAATTGGGAAGGGCATCTTCTGCAAATACTCCAGAGACCATTCAAACCGGCTTCGGGGGCTGGCTAAAACGTGAAAACAAATGTGGACTAATAGCAATAAGCAACTAAGGCTTTTAATCAGTAAATTAAAGAAAGCCATAATCTGTGCTACAAGGAAGCCTAAAGATACACTGCCTCAGAATCAGAGTCAGCCCCCCAAAATGAGTTTTTTAGAGCATTAGAAGGTACTGCTGAAATGTAGAGAGATTTAATGCTGCAGAGTAATAAAAAAGAATTCCGGTTAAACTCACCTGATCAGGGGTTTTTAGCTATTCAGTAGGCTGTACAAATGCTAGTAGAGTGGTTGTTACATGACGTGAGGCCAAATTATTTATTTCAGCTCTGTTTCCATTGGCAGGATATTGACAGCCCCTTGCTCACTAGATGAATGCCCCACAATGTGTTTGATGCTGTGGAATTTTTAGAAAACCTCTTTAAGCTTTTATAGAGTAACTGTCAGAACTTTAGTGACGCGTGGTCGCAATTATCCATATGTTGCAGCCACCATTTCTATGAAACCACACATCTTGTGTGGTAAAAGTCAACTATCTAAAAGATTGGGTCATTGGTGGTATCATTGCCCTGATCATTATTCAAGAATAATAAAATGAAGATCCTACATCTTCATTTAAGCACACATGACCGTAATATAAGAACCAGGAAGTCAGGGAGGACTTCATTTCCCAGCCTCCCCTGATACTAATTGTTCTTGGGTGTGGTCAGGCTATAAATACCTGCCACACCCGTTCAACCGACGCCTTCTATTCTGAGCGTCTGTGAAGAACGAGTCCCGTGAACTCAGCTGCTAAGATCTCTCTGGAACTTGTCTATCTTCTAGCGAGCGGCCGACTCGCGGCGGTGAGAGATTTCCTTTTGGGCTTTCTTGCCCATTCCGTGAACTCTGCATTCGGAGTTTATTTGAAGAGGTGAAGGGCTACGAGAGTGTTGCTTGGCAACATTGTTTCTTTCCGTTCGTGCATTCACTGTGATTCGAAGTAACCATTTTTCTCTGGGACATTTTCTTTGAAAAAGGTTACATGTTTGCTAATAGATGCTTCGTTTGAAAGATTGTGTAATTGTTTTAAAGCTTTTAATGAACAGATTTCATTTCACAGTATTATTGGATTTTCAGTGCTATGGTTATCAAAAAAGAAAGTGACATTGTACTTTGATAAATACTGTTTTATTTAAAACTCAAGTGATTTCAAAATTCCAAGAAAAGGACAAATATTGTTTTCTTCTGTATGAGTGACTTTAAGGAACTTATAGTTTCTCTTTGTTTAATGATTATGAGGCAAGATACTTTGGTGGAATATTTTAACTTATGGCCTTTATAGATCTCTGGATTTAGAGTCGTGTAGAATTTTATGTTAAAAATATATTCTGGAGAAATTCGTTCCTTCTGAAATCCATTCATTGGAAAATTAGCGAGATCTTCATGAGACAGTGAATCATTATAGTAAAAGCCATTTTTGTATGTTTTGTATTAACCTTTTCCTTTTCAGATCTCCCTCCTGGCTGTTCCTTTCCGATTACCCCTTCCCCCGGCTGGGCCCCTCTAAAGTTCAGCGCTATAACAGCATCTGACTTTGGTGTTGCCTGGAAGTGGGACCCTTATTCAGCATCGTGCAGATCCCGAGAACATGGACCTCCTGACAGTAACGCAGAAATAGCAGCATTTGGGACATTCAGAATAGTCCCCCTTGTTTTTAGGAGTCAAGAGGGAGGCATTTCCAGACCTTTAAAGAGTATCTTCTATGGTAAAGTCACTGAAAAAAACAGTGTGGTTGCTCAATTTCAACACCGTTGTGACTAACACATGTTTGTTGGGTAGCATTGCTGAATTACTAATGGATCACAACACTACCAATGCTGTCCTCCTGTCTCGAGTAGTGGATGCCCATGCTGCACTTGAAATACCTCCAGACAGACTGGTAGACTTTAGAGAACTAGGGGCCATATGTACAAACACTTTTTCCCTTAGACACAGAATGGGTAAAAACCTTTGCTACATCTGGCCCCTAGGTCTTTTAGAGAACTATTTTGCGGTCACAGTGAAAGTTCTTTACTACAGCAGATCATGGAAGCACTTCACATCTGGAGGACCTGTGAAAGGTAAGATGGTTTACATTCTACATCATGAAAATCATGTTTACGGTATCTTGAACCTGAAGGGCTTTCTACTAGCCAAGTACGTGTGCACCCATTGTGATCACATCTACAACACACAGACAGCTTATCAGTGTGAAATGCAATGTAAAATGTGTCATATGGATGGTTGCAACATAGTCGCCAATCAGAAGGTGAGTTGCCCTGGATATAATCTATTCTGTCGCTAGCAAAGCTGTCTGAACATACACACTGGGTTTATGCAATGCATCCCTGAAACAGGCTGTGCTAGGTGCAGGCACTAGGCAGCCACCAATCACAAATGCAAAGGTAAGAAATACCCCCGGTGTAAGGTATCTTATCCTCCAGAAACCGAACACGTGTTACATAACTAAATGCCGGCCACAGACAAAAACAGATGACTATTTAATATTCAATATAAAGTGTACCCAAGAGACCGGACTGCAGCAGCCTAACAAAAGTTTCGTGCACCATCTAACTTCTGATGAAAGTTGGGAGTTTGAAGGCCATTCTTGCATGAACGAATCCTTAGCACATTAATTCAGATAAAATTCAAAAGGTATACCCTGATGGCCCATAGATCAAAAGAGTCTGACTCATTCTTTATTTTGCAAAATGCCATTTGTGAAAAGATGCTTGTAGAACTCATCACCCAAGGATCCAAACTGATGATGCTAATGACTGTAGCTTTACCTATAAGGTTCATAGATACTGAGAATGTTCTACTTATGAAATTGGGCAAGTTGCCAGAAGCCTTTGGTTTTCCAGGTTGTAAAGGTTATTACCCCCCCTTTTTAACACCTGGGTGAATAAGAATTATGATGGTCTCATGCCTCCTCCCGGCATCTATGCTGTTGAGTATATGATGTTGTAGGAGAAAGAGAGTTTTCTGCAGTTGAAGCTTACTGTCAGGCAGATCTAATGATCTTGAGAAAAGCTTGCAGTCTCGTTGTTGTAGAGAAGACAAAACAAGAAAAGTTTCTGAAACCCAATACCGCCAAGATGACAAAATCCATAGAGTACATCAACCCTTTTCAACAAGTGACGCTGGCTTCCATCTGTATGTCTATCTACAAGCACACATTTTTACAACCTGAACCACAGCTCTAGTGCCACCTGACCTCTATAATGGTAAACAGAAGCGTTATTCTACCTCCTCTATTCAAAGGCTCATGTACATCTCTGACAAGGAGAACATATTATTCCAACATGCCTTACAGGGTGGTGGATACTGTGTGGGCCATTATTTCCTAGATGGGTATACTGTATTTAATGGCATGCCAACAGCCTTTGAATACAATGGTTGATTTTACCATGGTTGTTGCCACTGCTACAAAAACCACAAGTTTAGTAAGCTGTTGTAGTTAGACTCCTGCTCTGGCCAAGACTGCTGGTTTAGGGATGACAGCACGTTTGTTTGTAGGTGCCTAGGGTAATCCTATAAGTCACAGCTGTCACCCCAACTCTCCCAGGTCACAAGCAATACCTCACCAAAAACCCAAATAGTAAAAGGTGATTTGTGGCTGCCTTTATGCATGGACTCAAGAGTGCGACATCTCAGTGTAGTCATGGTTAAATGGAGATTACCCTTTCTCACATGAGCAACAAGTCTCATTCACATACAGGCAATGAAAGAGATGCAGTAGAGTCTTCAATAGGTTTTATTAACAAGACTGCAATCTACTGTAAAATGCATGAGCTGCAATGATTAGGATAATGAACATTGCAAGAAACAGAATTGTAAAAACGAGAGTCATGAGCATTAAGATTCCCACCATCATGCAATGACATGAGATGTGAAATAGGCCCTAATACCCTAGCATAATAAACTTAATCTCTAACATAAAGAGAGGTAGGTGTGATAAACTTAATCTGGCAATCCCATGTCCATGAGAAACACCCCTAACCCTGGTTACCTTGGAATGAGGTCTCTAGATCAGACTCTGTGGGGATACAAAGGCTGGGTCTGCATCAAGGGGATGTATAGCATAGCTAGCATTGATGGCATCTGGTGGGAATCCCTCTAATAACCTTGACTGCATGAGATGTATTTAAAGAGATTTTGTAGGACTCCTGATGCAGGTAGGTTCCCAAACAGTAGATAAGAAGACATGCTTGGGGTGGCAATTATACAAACAATTCACTGAAAATACATTATGTTACTTTCACATGGTGAGGTGCAAGATGTGAAAATTTACATATATCACTTGTCTTTGACACTGATAGTAACGCCTTCACAGAGAGGCACTGATAATGTGAAATGAAAACATCTTCCTAACTATAAACATGGCAGCCATTTTGGAAGAAATAATTAATTAAATGCACTAAAACAGAGCAGGCTAAGTAGGTTAAAAGTCACTAAGTGATGGGGACACAGGCCTGCATGCCAGAAGGCTGAGCTTCTCCTGATTCCCAATAAAACCAAATAGAATCCACTACAATGTTGGGTACCAAATTTGAACATCTGCACAGGCGTACTCTGTTAAAGGAGCAATATGCTGAAAACTGTGGTTTTGTTCTGAGCTGCCTCTGGGAGCATGAGTGGATGGATAAGTGAACATCAGATGTGGAACTCTGCTCCTTCATTGAGAGAAATGAGTTACCTGAACCTTTGGAACCCGCAACGCCTTTTTTTTGGGGTTGTACAAATGTATACAGTTGTACAGGGCCGTGGGAGAAGGTGAGAAAATACCTCACTACGATTTCATGAGTCTGTATCTATTTGTGAACAAGATGAAGTTATACCCCATAGGTCACCCCAGAATCATATACAGGCACTTTAAAGCCATAAACAAACACTTTGGGTTAGTTAACTGTCAAGTCTACTCACACTGGAGGCTTTCCTTTCCCTACTACTGTACAGAGTAGATGGTAAGCTTATGTTCCCCCATGTCGAGCATGCACTGAAAGTAAAGAGGCTAGCAAGTACAGACACTCTGAGGAACAAGAGTGCTAACTTGGACCTGGTGAAGCATTGAGGTACAGACGGCCCTAGAGAAAGGATACTGACTTGGAAAAATACACAAAATTTGGCAGTTTGAGAGGACTATAACCCAACTCTTTTCTGACAATATAAACTTATTTCTCAGAAACAAGCAGGAGGCATCAGGGTTTCCAGAATGGTTCATTAACGAGGTCTCAAACCAAAAATACATTCAAAAGGTCATAGGCTTGAGACCTGAGTTCATTGAGGTCAACCCCACCAGACGTCAGTTAGCCAATCTGTGCCCCCATTCCTTATAGGTAAAATGTTCAAAGCGTACAAACTTGTCAAATATGACCATCATCACAGACTTCGACAAACTGTTTCTCTTTTTGCATTGTGTTACAAGGTGTCCAGCTCTGAGTTTATCGATGACAAAACCACAGCACTGTGTTGGAAATACACAAAAGAGTACCCCACAATTTGTAACAATATAAACATCTTCATAGCCTGTTTCACAATGGTTCATGTTTGTTTAGAGCTTTACAAGGTGTTGGATAAACTTTAGGAACAGTGTCTGTATCAAATACCAACTCAGTTATTTTTGTGAGCAAATTAGGAGATTAAGATCCCCAATTTGGTGATTATCAAGGTGATTTGACCAGCAAGCTAAAAAAAGATGAGTACATAGTCCAGTTCATGCCATCCGGGCCCACAACCTATTCTTACAGAACTTCTACCAATGCAGTATGTTTGAAAGTCAAAGGCCTAAAATGTAAACGACAACATCAAAATCAATTTTGACATTCTAAAAGATCTGGTGAATTAATCCTCTATAACGAGCGACTGTGAGAATGATAAAACACTCAATACAAAACAACCTAGTATAATACTGTCCACAAAAAGGTGGGAAATTACAAACCAGCCATTGCATAAAACCTTTTACATAGTGTTTAGTAAAAGGGTCCCACTGAAAACTACAAAACCCTACTGTACAGAGATCGAAGGTGCATTAGAGTCTTGAAACTCCAACTATGGATACCAGGTTACAGCACCCATTCTCCTGCGTTTTAGCAGGCCCTCAAATTGTGGTAAAAGCTATTTTTAAAGAAACTGTTAGTAAATGCTCCCAGAGTTTCATCCCAAACCCCTAACTCCTAAGCTTTATTTGTGCTGGCAGGATCTTTATACCAAGCTATCCTTAAGGTTCCCAAGCCTCAAATTTATAGAAGGCATACTGAATAATCTTGATGTATTAATGGATACAGGCCTTGTAAACATGGTGATTATAGACAATCTTATGAGGAAAGGTGGGAATCACCATGAGATAGAGAAAGTTTTTCCTCAATATTCACACCATCGAATCTAAGCATATGTTACATCATGCAGAACTTATTTATAGAGGTAAGACCAGTTGTTCTAACCCCCAATACAAACAACAGATATCCACTATAGCTAAACAGATGGACCCCAGAAACACCCAGTTTTTCTTAGAAGGGTTTAACGACGCGACCAAGACAATCCACAATTACTTACTGGTAGATTTAAAACCCAATACTCTAGAAGACTACAGCCTGCGTGCTGGCATTTTCCCATGGGATCTTTCCATAGGTTGCACACTTAAAATGAAACCCAAAGCCTATAAAATAATTTTTAAAGAGACTCCCACAGCATTTACAGACCTTAAAATACACAGTGTTGACCATGTCAGAGCATCTTCACTGTAATCTTTCCCTCCTAAAAATGTTAGTCACAGCTCACCCTCCCCAAAGAAAAGCCATCCTGTGTGCGGCTTCAGACAATTTAGTGGCTGCCATTTCAGAAATCACCCTAAACACCCTAAAAGGTAATTTCCCTAAATCAGAGCGCAAGTTCAGTGTTTTGAGGAAAAAGCATCAACTTATGAAGATGCTCAATAACAAAAGGGCTTCTCTCAATTCTAAGAAGAAACTGATAAAGCATTCGGGAGGTTTTATAGGTTCTCTGTTGGGGATATGTATTCCACTCAGTACCAGCCTCCTAAGTGGGAACTAATAGATCATATCCAAAAGATGTCCTTGGTACCAAACTGCAGCTGGAACAGTTGGCGTTGTCTGTGGGTGACGCCTGGGATATCCAAAAATTGAGATGCAGTACCTTGATGCTGAGAATAAAGATATTTCAAAACGTACTGATTTAAAACCTTTTGACAAATCAGGTCTCTACTCCAGCACTCTTCAAAACATGTTAAAATATTACAGGCAATAGAATGCTGAAAAACAGGTTGACTGTATATGTCCCTGACTCTGAACATCCTTCAGAATCCCTTTCAAAGCCTCAAGAACCACCACCATCCTCAGACATCATTGTTGAAGAACTTTTAAATAATATGTTTTAAAAAATAGGTACAAAGGGGCAGCGCAAATGTTGCTAAGCAAAATGTCAGCTTCTAAAGACCTGTCCCAGTGGAATGAGAGTGGTGAATGCTTCTGCAAAGGTCAACCAGTTGTTTGATCCAACATGCATGACCTAGTCAAAGGTCTTATGCACCCAAGAACACTATCACTCCAGAAAGCACCTAAAGGTTGGGAACCGTTTCTGCGAGCCTCTGTAGAACTCAACATTCCTTCGAAGATGGGCGGTAATGCCGAACAAAGGAGACTACTTGAAAGTTTGAAGGATGCAACTTACAGCCTCCCAAGTACTTCAACACCTATTGTTTTTTATCTCTCTCCCTAAGTTGCCTGTATCCTTTCTCTTTACCCAGCTATCCCCCTCTCAGACCAATGCAGCCCTGCCCTTGGCACCTAAAAAAATACTTTTTCCAAAATGAACATGTGGTTAAATATCTGATGATTCTTCTGACTTTTGAACCTATGTACATGTGTGGCTGTGTTTGTTTGTAAAGTTTTGCCATAGTTAACATTTTGACATTTTTTTCTTTTATTTCTTTAGTACATTTATCATTGTGATGCTTGAACTATGAAAAAACAGCTTTGTAAATAAACCTTTTAACAAGTGTTTCTGTCCTCTTTTAAAAACATTTTAAATGTGTTTCCTTGTGACAGAACAAAGATACTGAGTCTGCATTCAGGTTTTTATTATTTCATTTTAGACAGTCATCAGTGCACATA
The DNA here is from genome assembly GCF_031143425.1 of Pleurodeles waltl. Taxonomy (NCBI): domain Eukaryota; kingdom Metazoa; phylum Chordata; class Amphibia; order Caudata; family Salamandridae; genus Pleurodeles; species Pleurodeles waltl. The sequence goes on along the minus strand of NC_090445.1, from coordinate 292,237,745 downwards.
AGGGGTGTTACACATCCCGACCATGTTGACAAACTGCGTATTCTGTATTAACAATGTTTGATGTAGGCGTAGAGTTTTCTTTTACATATTTCATAACAAAGCTGTCATTGTTACTGTTGGACTTTTGCTTATGCAGGGTCATCCGCAGTCTTTTTGCCTCCTGCCTCCTATTTTTTTCTGACCTGTTGCTGTTGGCTTTTCAACTCTGAGCACTTTACCACTGCTAACCAGTGCTAAAGTGCATATGCTCTCCGTGTAAATTGTATGTAATTGGATTATCCATGATTGGCATATTTGATTTACTAGTAAGTCCCTAGTAAGGTGCACTAGAGGTGCCAGGGCCTGTAAATCAAATGCTACTAGTGGGCCTGCAGCACTGGTTGTGCCACCCACATAAGTAGCTCTGTAATCATGTCTCAGACCTGCCACTGCAGTGTCTGTGTGTGTATTTTTACACTGTAAATTCGACTTGGTAAGTGTACCCACTTGCCAGGCCTAAACCTTCCCTTTTCCTACATGTAAGGCACCCCTAAGGTAGGCCCTAGGTAGCCCCAAGGGCAGGGTGCAGTGTATGGATAAGGTAGGACATATAGGCCCTCATTCTGACCCTGGCGGTCAAAGACCGCCAGGGCGGAGGACCGCGGGAGCACCGCCGACAGGCCGGCGGTGCTCCAATGGGGATTCCGACCGCGGCGGTAAAGCCGCGGTCGGACCGGCACCACTGGCGGGCTCCCGCCAGTGTACCGCCGCCCCATTGAATCCTCCACGGCGGCGCAGCTTGCTGCACCGCCGCGGGATTCCGACCCCCCCTACCGCCATCCAGATCCCGGCGGTCCGACTGCCGGGATCCGGATGGCGGTAGGGGGGGTCGCGGGGCCCCTGGGGGCCCCTGCAGTGCCCATGCCACTGGCATGGGCATTGCAGGGGCCCCCGTAAGAGGGCCCCTACATGTATTTCACTGTCTGCTGCGCAGACAGTGAAATACGCGACGGGTGCAACCGCACCCGTCGCACAGCTTCCACTCCGCCGGCTCGATTCCGAGCCGGCTTCATCGTGGAAGCCTCTTTCCCGCTGGGCTGGCTGGCGGTCTGAAGGCGACCGCCCGCCAGCCCAGCGGGAAAGTCAGAATTACCGCCGCGGTCTTTCGACCGCGGAACGGTAACCTGATGGCGGGACTTTGGCGGGCGGCGAAGGTCAGAATGAGGGCCATAGTAATGTGATTTATATGTCCTGACAGTGAAATACTGCCAACTTCATTTTTCACTGTTGCAAGGTCTGTCTCTCTCATAGGATAATATGGGGGCTACCTTTAAATATGATTAAAGTGTAGATTCCCCTAGAGAGTAGATGGACATGTGGAGTTTGGGGTCCCTGAACTCACAATTTAAAAATACATCTTTTAGTAAAGTTGATTTAAAGATTGTGCGTTTGAAAATGCCACTTTTAGAAAGTGAGCATTTTCTTGCTTAAACCATTCTGTGACTCTGCCTTGTTTGCCGGCTCCAACCCCCTGGTGTGTGTCTGAGGCCTTGCCTGGGCAAGGCAGGATTTCACAAGTAGGTGTGAGTCCCCTTTGAAGAAAGGTGACTTCAAAGACTAAAATGGGTATAAGAAGGGCACCCAAATCTACAGACATTAGAAAGACTTCTGGAATCAAGAGGAACCTCTGCCTGGAGAAGAGCTGATAGCTGAGGAAGAAGTGCTGCCCTGCCTGTGACTGTGCTTTGTGGAGCGTTCCTGCAGTGCTGCTTCTGCCAGAGTAAGAGGGCAAAGACTGGACTTTGTGTGCCTTCCATCTTGTGAAGAAATCTCCAAGGGCTTGATTCAGAACTTGCCTTCTGTTGTTTGAAGTCTCAGGGACCGCAAAGACTTCTCTCTGCCAGCACCTGGAGTCTCTGGAGAGACTCCTGCCCCGACAAGTGGTGCCCTATCCAGTCCCTGGGCCCTTGAAAGGAAAGCTGGTGGAATCCAAGGAAATCGACTTCGGACGACTTCGGACCGACGCCGCTGCTGAATCCGGTAACGCCGCCTGCACCTGACGCCGTGACCTTTGCTGCAAACACGACGCTCTTCGCAGGCCTGACGCCGCAGCAGCCCCGCTGAAGTCCGCAACTCTGGTAAGTCGGCGCACCACGTCGTGACCGACGCCGCTCAAAGTGCACGGATTCAACGTTTCGCACAGACGCCGCGATTCCCGACTTCACGCATCGGCTTGTTTTCACTCTTCACCAAAGGTACTGTACTTGGGGGTCTACATGACTCTGTGTCCGACGCCACTGGTGTCGGCTTGTTGGGAACGACTCCGTCACGACGCCGTGTTAACATCTCATCGAAGCATTTTTGTTTCTAAGCGCTATTTTTGAGTTTAATCTTTAAAAATTCATAACTTGACTTGTGTATGTCGTATTTTTGTCGTTTTGGTCTTGTTTTGTTTAGATAAATATTTCCTATTTTTCTAAACCGGTTTTGTGTCATTTTGCAGTGTTTACATGAAGTTACTGTGTGTGTTGGTACAAATACTTTACACCTAGAGCTCTGAAATTAAAGCTACCAAGGGGGTAAGCAGGGGTTAGCTGAGGGTGATTCTCTTTTACCCTGACTAGAGTGAGGGTCCTTGCTTGAACAGGGGGTAACCTGACTGTCAACCAAAGACCCCATTTCTAACAGTTACCTAGGTCACTCGAATATTTTAAAAATGTCTAACCATCATTCCCTTAGACATTTTACTCATATAATATATACAACGCTCTATGCATGATGGTGAGAGAATCCTGTGCCTTTATTTTGTTATAGTCCAACCACGCAGCAGCTTTTTTTACATTCTTGAATATAGGTTTTGTATAGGTGCTATGCTTGGGGTACGCTGCCACGTTATGAAACACTGCAACCTTGTCTTTAGCTAAAAAAAGGGCCGCCCAGTCACTGTCCTCCATGTAGTGTGGATCTGTGTTAAAGACGAGCATTGCAGGGTCTCACCAGGTAGAGTGTTGCTTGGAAAAACACCTAAAAAGTATTTATTTCCATATTTATGATTGCTTAAGAAATCCCGATCTGAACAGTGTCCTTTTTAAAATATTTTAAAGATAGTCAAACAAAATCTAATGGTGGTTGATCTGAATGACATTTTTGAATAGAGAGAATACAACCATATTCACATTCGTAGCTATAGGCTGACTAAAACGTATTTCTGCTTAGAGATTTAAATTTTTGATCAAGCTGTAGTGGCTGCCATCTTACATGTCAGGAGTCAGATCAAAAGCGAACATCGTTTAGCACATCCCTTATCCTTCTCTTGACATGACAACTCCCAAGTCACGCAGATATTTCACAGTTATCAAAATCATGCCCAGTTATTCCCTGGTAAAATGAGTGTCTGCATAGCTGGGTGTGTACTGTTTTTCAGGAATCACAGTCCCTTTGTGTCAGGGGGTAACAGGCGCCTACCTGGCCGATCGGGATTTTGTAGTCCTTAGGGACTACATATCCCATGACGCTTCGCGCGGGAAGACCGCATAACTCCGGCACTTCCCGGAAGCGGTTGCGCGTTATTCTTTCCTCATTTCCCGTCGGAGGCACAACGAGGGCAGGGTGGACGGCGTTCCCATGGGGGAAGTCACCACGTCCACAACGACGAACTGAAGGCATCCGGAACCCTCACGGAGATCAGCATTTTAAGGCAGCTGGAGATACGAGCTGCCTCCCTTCGAGATTTGGAACTGGTGGTAAGAGGCAAGCCGGTTTCTTGCCGGAGGCTTTCGCCTTCCGGTATGGTTTTGGATCTAGTGATCCGACATTTGGTGTACTTCAGAGATGGTGCACAAAAATTAGAGATCCTCGTGAAACATGAATGGTGGTAGTTCAGGACAGAACCTTTTGTTTTCTTCGTGGCAACTCAGGATCAAGACGTACTGTTTGCAGAAGTCAAACAGCCGGGAACATTTGTCCGTTTATCTTATTCTATGAATTAGGAAGGGGTGACTTCTTCAAGTGCGTGACATTACTTAGAGGCTCAATGTTTTAATTGAATCAAAAGAAGAAGTGCGGGACAAGTTCTTTTCCTTATTATATATTTTTTTTTTCTCTTTTTTGTTGCAACCTAGCTACAGGATTAATTTGCATAAACATCGGGTTTTGAAAAACCCTTAAGTGACTAGTGGTGTTCGTAGTCGGCCTGGGCATCCATCGATGATTTAGGTGGAGAATAGACAGGCGTTGGACTAGTTCTGCCCGCCTGAGTTATGGGCAGGGACGGTCGTGGGTATTTTAGTGAGACTTTATGAGAGTAGATAGGCAATGTGATATTTAACACTGTGTATTTTTTCTTTACAGTTATCCCGTCCCTGCTGTTCCTTCCCCTTCCTTCCCTCACCTGATGACTCCAATACACCGTGGTTTTTATCGGTGACTTGGTGGTGTCGGGAGGTGGACCTTATTTGCATCACACCGAGTCTGAGGAGTACCTACAACGTGACACTTTGTGGAACAACGCTGCATAGTTGATGTTATAGTGTTTAAAATGGAAAGGGCTTAAGGTATAGAGACCACTAAAAGCCATATTGTCAATAAAACCTAATAAGTTTCAGTAGTTGCCCTAAAAATAAATAGTTGCCCCAAAAATACATTTTGCTGCTGTGTTAATCTGGTACCAGCTGGGATGCTGAATATCATCAGAGCTACTCTTTCAATGGCATACTTGGCATTTGATAGTTGTAAGGTTTCGGCATAAGCCCATCTGACGCTTGGGGACATTTTCACTCCCTTTAAAAATGAACTAGCAGACAGTATGACCAGTTTGACCTGCTCTGCATCTCAGCTCATGAGACAGAACAAGTCCTTGTTGCAGTTAAGCTTGATCTTAAGATCAATACCTTCAATGACCAGTTTATCTTGGAAGAAAAGGTCTGAATGTATATGACCGAGGAGGTACTGACAGCCACAAAGCTTGCTCTTTTTACAAAACTTTGAATGCTACCACCCAGAGTCGATCGCAGAGGGTATTGTCCACCTGATTAAACATGGTTGCTATGGGGTAAGCGATTGCCGCCATTTTAGCTGCGGCCGGTATGTTGGCACCGTCCACTTTTATGATTTTACAAACAAGATGCAGCAGAGTATTTTTGAGATCCGGATACGTATCTGTGGACCCTTACACAAAAAACTCTATGGGCACCAATATCATCAAAGCAGCTAGAGGCAATACTTCCACAAAGAAAATATTTTTTATACTGATCTGAGTGGGCTTTAGAGAAAACAAATCTAAATTTGACTTGGCTCATTCTCCTGATGCACAATGAACATAGACCATGTTTCAGGTTGTTGCATTTTTTTAAATATTTACGCTGTTGGGTGTTCTTCAAAGTTCTCTTCCATCTTACGGATCTTTTTCTGTGAGCCCTTTTTGAAGAGCGCCTCCTTTTTTATTAGGGAGCAGGTGAATTGCTACACCTTAAAAACCTTTGCTTCCTTTTAATACTTGTCCTTAGGCTGTACACAAGTCCTGCTTTTTATTAGGGTTTCTTGTTCATGTGTTCTTCGAGAGCAAAGGCTACAAATCCCACCACATCCTGGGCAATGTTCGAGGTCGCCCTTTTAACATGGGATTTTGCAATTTCATAGCCTCTTCTCAAGAACTCTTCTAAACAAACTATGGAAAAAAACTCTAATTCCCACTCCATACATAACATGGACCCCTTGAAAGAATACTGGCCCTCCATTTCCAGCCTGGTGCATGCAATAGTCCCTGTACAGAGCAAGACAATGATGACTTCTAATATTTGCAGTTTCGTTACAGTCTTTAATGAAGCTTAACAATAATGTTCCCGTATTTAAAGGACACCGGTTCAGATTGATTGTCGAAGATCATGATCCACTTAATCTCAAAATGGTTTTTAAAAGTTGCTACATCGGGTTTGATATATTGAATATTCAATACTGTGCTATTTTCTCCCTTCACCTGGATCCATGCACAACTATCCATGACCCTCTGTGGCTCTACAATGTTGCTATACACGTACAATGTATAGAACCCTCTGTTATTGTCAGAGCACATAGAATTTGGCTGTACTTGGATTTTTATTTGTTGTACTGTGCCTAAACCTCTTCTTAATTTACCCTCACAGCTATTCTCTGTATCGCAATTTGGAGCTTTAAGAACCACCTTCCTTTTAACGTTGTCCAACACTAGCTGAATAATCGAATACATTTTGTTGCTGGTTATGGATTTGTTGGTGGCTTCAACCACCGCTGCGACACTTGAGTAATAGCGTTAGGAAAGCCAGTGTGGATGATCAAGGGGTCCTTATCATGCTTTATAGTAAATTTAGCCTTGAGCATTGTAAATGTATTTCATGTTCTCAGGTTTTAGGTTGTGGTTAGTGCTACCTCCCAGTCCCTTTTTAGGTCTACAGGTTTAGCCAGTTTCACAGTATAATTAGAAATTAGAAAATTGATTGTCTGAGATCATGTCCTTTGAGGTGTTGGATGGCAATGCAATATAAAACGATGTTGTCTCCATATTGCAGTCTTCAAAGCCCCCACCATACTTACACGCTCTGTAGTGAGCCGTCCAGCCCCCAAGTGTTACATTACTCAGGCCACCACCTCCATTTGACAAAGGCCTGTCTGTTAGCCCCACTATCTTTCTGTTTCAGAATCTTTTCAACCCTGTGTGCATTGTCTTGTACCTTTTGTAACTCTTCATTGTAAAAGGCACCCAACACAGTTTCACCATCATAGTTCTTTAACCTGTAAATATCTACACCTTCTTTGATCACCACACTCTCCACTATAAATAGTTAATTGCTAAAAGTCTGCTGGTAGCCCTTCGTAAAGACCCCTTTCAACTTTGAAACCCTAACATGATCACCTTCTTTTAAAAGAGGCTTCTTTACCTTGGCAGCGAATTGGATCCCATACACCGTTCTCCACACTGCTAAGGAATTATCAGTAGTTACCGCTACAGGAGTTGTTTGATGGTTTTGTGATAACTGGTATTATAAACATCTATAAACACCTGCAGAACATCCACATATCAGTAGGTGTTGTAGCCCGTAAAATATCTACACATCTTAGATTTGAAATTTCTTTTAAAACCCTCTATAACAGCAGCTTTTATCTCATGTGCATTCCAAAATGATGGTCAGAGTGCTGTTTTAATAATAAATAGAGCGTCAGCACTTCCACAGCTTCTGACCCCTCTTCTATCGCAACAAAGCTTACCTTAACTCAACCATGACATGTTATCTGCCCCTGGATTTCATGAAATGACAGACATTGGTTTTGTGTAAAGCATTTTATTAAAAATAAAGAATGTTAGCAGCACATAAACAGGGTATACTTTATAGTTACATGGTACTCATCTTGTCGTTATTGAACAGTTTGCTGACTTTTCACTACATATACATAATATGACACATGCTACATACATTACTAGGGGCCAGGCAGATACTTTACCTCACTGTTGCAACTTTTGATATTTTTACAGCTATAAACTCAATGGCTTTAGACAGGACTTCCCGCTCACATCTCCTATAACTTTTTACACTAAAGGATACTGACGGTATTCAAAAGATCATATAATTCTCTGTCATGCAATACAAAACCTTCATTTCTGAAATAATCTTTGGTCACAAGCTCAAAGGCGATATGTAAGATGGTCGCCTGTGATAGTATTCTCCGGTAACGCCGCCTGCATCTGACACCGTGACCTTCGCTGGAACGTGACGCTCTTCGCAGGCCCGAATTTGGCACATATGTCTTTCGGTAGCCCTTTCTGCCATCCTTCTAACAAAATACGTACATAAACCACGCATTCAATAAAGTTTTTGCGCATGGCTCACTCGAACATCGGATCTCTTTGAGCGTGGTCAACAAGACCGCGACCATTTCAGGGTGGACATTTTTATTTTCCTCAGACAAACCATACATCCACCTCAGCAGTGAGCATACTTTATTTGGGTCTAACAAGCTACATATATGATGGATTGTTCTTGAAGTGTATGAGTTGTATAGACACATGTGGGCCTCCTGCTGCAGATCATTAATTTTATGGCCGTAACAGAGGTTATAATAGTCACGTTTGACACAAGCGCTCACAAAAATCACAGTAAAACCTTTATTCAGACATATGGCGTCGTAGGGTACGCCTGGAGCTTCCTCTTGTTTTGGATTGCAGAAATTTCAGTCTGCTTTGAACAAAAAATTATGGTGTTGACCTTTTATAGGCATATATATTGAATTAGTTCAGTATAACGATTTTTACTAACCACGTCATTCTTGGGGGTCTCAGCAGCAGCTCTGAAATCATGAGAGTCACTGAGGTCCATTAAGGCATACCCAGCGTCAGAGATTCCATGCGGCTGTTGAATGACAGTTGCCTCCGGAGCCCGTTCCTCCAGAAATCCTAAATCTTCATAGACCAGTGAGTTAGAAGCTGTTATATATTCTTCACTGTCTTCCATGTTAATGAAATTGTTTCCAGCATGTGCTTCGTTGCTCAAGGCTTCACTGCTGGAGCCCTTAATAGGGTATAGACGTTGTGGCAAATCCTTGAGGCTGAGCGGTCCTATCCACCCGCAGAGGCCCTCGTCAAAACAGATGACGTCATGCCCACCCTCTTTAAGGTAGCTCTGCTGGGTGCTCTTCTCCATTGCTGCCAGGCTACAATAATATTTATTGATAGTGTTCAAACCACCATCACGGGGCATCTTTTTGAAGAGGCGACTGTATCTCTATTAAATTACCGAGGTATCTTTTACTGGAGGGCGGCTCCTTGGTTTGGAATAGGGTGCTTAGGAGCTCCTTATATGTATTCTAAGTATTTTTAAAAAATAGGGCGTACACCTCTACAACACATGGTCACCTGATCTACAGGGGCTCTGGTTCTTTGAGGGCTGCAGCATAGCTCTACCACATTTTAGGACCATGAGTGCGTGACTAGCATGTGACCAGGATGATGTCACAACACATGTGACCCAACAGAGTCATGTGACCCCCCCCAGAAGTGATGTCACTGCTGGAGGAGGACCTCCAGAGGCCAGGAAGTCCTAGTAACGAAAGCGGAATCACTTCCAGAGGAGTGGGAAAACAGTCACTTTTTTGCATAATGGCAGAAGGTATTCCTTCTTACTACTAATAACAAATTCAAAGGTAGAAAGAAATCTGGTATATGGGAATTTTTTGAGAGTTTCACTTTTTTTCTGTACTAGAGTCCTCTCTCTGTGGAAAGTCTCAAACCAACCCGTAAAATACCTTCTTCCAAGAAAGGTTAAAAACATGCTTGATAGTTTTTCATTTATTGCGGCTTTTCAATTTGATTTTACCGAATATTTAAAACTCTATGGTTGTTTTTTAAATAAACGATGCATCTAAGCGAATTTATTTGAATATTGTAATTTATCATAACCTGGAGTTAGTTTGTGAAGGTGGAATATACTTTCCCTGGTAGTTTGTAGCTCTGTCTGGTCATGTAACTTGGGAATTAATTTTGCATTTGGTAACAACGCTTTGGCATGTAGGTGTGTGCTGTGCTTATGGCTCTTTCCCTGAGCATATTAGCCTATAACTATCACTGTGATGTTTGAAGCAGTGCACATGAGCCTGAAACTGGAATAAGATCCTAGAAATAGCTGAACCCGTCCTTGGGAAGCTGTATGTTGTCATAGCTGCCTGCCTTCGGTCAACACATGTTTCAGGGACTGTCTTGCCATTTGCTTCATTCACTACCCAATCTTACCCCGTGACTTTTCCTTCATATTTCCGTTTTTCTCAATGTGTTATCTTCCGTCCTTAAACTGTTCTCCAAAAAAAGATGGATTGAAATGCTACCCAGAAAGAGTGGCAATTGCTTAGGCTATTTGCAAGCATTTCTCCCATCATCTTCTCTTGATTTGTGTAGCCCTCTTCGCTCATACACTTGGGAGGCTGGTATAGAGTAATATCACATATCTTGGCCAATGAGCACTAGTTAGCAAATTACATAAATTGTAATGCTGTGAGGAAAGGAAAATGTCAATTGTTGGTAGGAAATTTTCTGAAAACGATGATGAAAATGTTCACTTCCACTTGTTCAAGCTATCTATCCCTAAAAGTATCCAAACTTGTTACTAGCACGGTTATGTCATCTAAATGCTTTGTAACCACAATAACTCATAAGGCGTATGCATCAAGACATTGTGCCCTGTAAAGTGACGGAAACTAGTACAAACTCACAGTAAACTATTTACTTTACAGTACAAAACATTTTTGCGCTGCACTGCGCTGCACAGGTGCCCTAAAATAATGACTGAGATGCTTTGCCTTATCACTCATATCTCCTAATTTACTCGCAGAGTTAGGCATCTTTTTTCAGAAGAGCGCCTCTAATCATAATGTATAAAAGTGATTGAAGCCCCATTGACCACCTTCTGGCATCATCAGTAGCATGCTGAGTTGCAGGGCCATTGCATTGGCAATCATTGTCATTTACGTTTGGATTTTGAAAAAATTCCAGACATGGAGTTTTTAATCTCGAGTCTTCGAGATAAGTAGCAAGTTCAAAACCCGCATGTGTAACAATGCAAACACATTTTCCGATTCGATCCTTGATGTAAGCCAACCTTGACAACTTAAACGACAACTGAATTGAGGCATAAATTGTACACACACATAAGATTGGTGCCTGCAGGCATTTGTCTTTATTTCAGCACAGGCATGGAAGTCATTCTGAAGTGCAGTTTAAGGAGCAATGAACCCCTATTGATTTTAACAGTGTAAGGACTTACTATAATACGTTTATTCACAATTGGAGAATTGGGTTTGACAATTGAGTGCGGGTATATGGAATGCCTCTGCTGCTACTGTGAATTGTTTCACATTCTGCAGTGTAATTAACATTGTAGCATACTTTACGTTTTTGGTCTGTGTGAGGTTTAAAGCATTCACATGACAGATAAGCATACTACTTATTCTATTGTATTCTCCTAATCATTAATCAAACTACCACCTTGCCATTATTACATAAGAATAGTTCTCTATCCCCGTTTGAATAAAGTATGATTTTACAGCACATGCCTTTCCACCCAGATGTTTTTACCACACTTGACAAGTATATATAAGGGAAGTATGTGTCATTTTTGTTTTCTCTTTTTGGAGGAACCCCCTCATTTTGAATTTACTTCTAAATTCCCTTTACTACTACCTATCATAATACCTAAAGTTACCCTTACCTCCATTTTGCAGTACCCACCCCTACACCCTAAAAGCACCCCTTTACCCCTCTTTACCATTATCAACACCTCAAACCTAGAATTATCCTACCACTCTAATGCTTAAGAGTACTCTTATTTCACTTTACCACAACCAACCCCTAACATTACCCTTAACTCCCTTTACCTCTACTTGTATCTAAACTCAATTTAAAAACATATATAGTTATGGGCATGAGTATGAGTTAAACAGATGGGTTATTCCATCACAACTGTTATAGCTATCCTGCCTGTCATATGACAAGTGTGTTCTATCCAATGACACTTGAAATACGGTGGACAAGAGTAACCCATCCGCCGAACTCTAAATCAGGGTCTATTGTATTTGAAAAAAACATACATACCTGCATGGCAAAGGCATGCATGTAAAGGTACAAATAATTATCTGTGTGGTACTGATCAGCCTGGCACTTACGTTTAAAGGCAGTGCCTGAATTATAAAGGCTGTTTCACTTCCTTTGAGTTACTTGGAAGGTGGAAGAGGTATTTCAGTGGGTGGAGAGGTGCTATTTGAAAATTTCATAGAACGGCAGAAGAGCACGTCTTCTTTGCCAAGACCGAGCTTGTACTGCCAGACACACACAGTTTGGTGAGCCTCTACCTTTATACTAACAGATTCTTCTATCTCTGTCGCCTCATTCCAGTTTTCCGATTCCGTATCAACACGTTTTCCCCCAACACTGGTGCTAAATGCAAACTGCTGTTTGACAAATGCTGCCATCAGATCTCCTGCATTGTAAGAGTAAGACATGGATACGTTCCAGCTTTTCTCCACACTCTTCATCTTCTGACTTGCATACCCCACCTTACGTGTAATTTTCTTAGTCCAGTCTATTGTTGAATTTGAATCATTGGCTATGGTTTTAATGCATTCCCAGGTTCCGTATGCCGGCCCCTTAGTGACAGCCAACCCTCCGGGCATGAAGCTGATGACATCAGAATGAAATGAGAATGGCTCGCCATCTTCGTTTGTGTTAAAATTAGTACACCTGTAGTACTGCACTCCCCATTCATCATGAGGTTTCACATAGTAATAAAAACCCTTTGTCCCCCAATAGTACAGTCCGTTTTTGCAGTTTGGGTGTAGCTGATACTCGACAGCATCTTCATCCGAGTTCATGTTTTTCACTCTTCGGTAGGTGCCTTTACCCTGGAAAATGATGTAGAAGTTTCCGAACGCCGATAAGTAATGGTCACCTCCTTGGCAGTTTGGGTGCAGACTGTACACTACGGCTCCACTATCAGTGTTCATGTTGGCCACTCTACGATAATTGTTTCCCTTGATGATGTAAAAGAGGTCATCTTCGTGAGCCAGATAGTGATCACCGCCTTTGCATGACTGATGGAGGCTGAACACGTTAAGGTCTTGCCCCTGATTGAAGTTTGTCGACCTCATATAGCAGTTCATGTCCGAACGGACAATGTAGAAGTTTTTATCTACGCCACAGAAATCCACCCCTGGGGCTTCTTTCTTGGGAACTATTCCAACCATGGTTTTCGGCACTGGAAAATAAAATACCCAATGAGGATCATTTGTCATTTCAAACTGAATATGCAAATCCTTAATTATTCTGCAGAGCGCATATTGTAAAAAAAAAACAAAGCAAACATTCTCACGATTTAGACGATCATGAACTATATATTTTTTTGACTCAACCTTATAATATGGTAAAGTATGATGAACAGAACGATTATCTTTTGTAATATAATATGTTTTATTATCATTTTTTTTGTCACTGCCTGCCTGACTCTGAGCAGGGGGCGGCTCACCTCCACTATTACAGAGGAGCCGTCCCTTGTTTTAGGTGCCCCCTACACACCAATAGGGCTGTCTTTTACTAAACTGCAGATAACTTTTTTTCTTTGCCTGCGTTTGAAACACTGTACCATTACAATACCACTTTCAACATCAATGAAAGGTTATAACATATCACAGATTTTCACTCCAAAGCCCAAAGCTTCCGCTTCTCCAGGACTTCAGCTTTGAAAAAAATGTAAGGCTATTTCAGCTATGATAAAATAGCCCTGCTTCTTGTTATACTGTGGAATGGGGATATTTGATAGGCAGTAGTGAACGGGAAAAACATTAAACAACAAAGGAGAATAACTTCCAGTGCAAATATGAATACAGATAAGAATAAAAGCGGGATCTCAGAAATAATTAAGCACATCAAAATGCAGGTTTTTTGCAAAAACGATATTTAGTTAAATGCAAGGAGGGCAGTAACATGATGTGGTTCAGATTGTGTCCTAACTGTCTAAGACGCTATCTTTCCTTCAATCTCCTATAGAGGAAAAATGTTGCAATAAATATCTCCTTTCTGCTGATTTCTTTTTTTAGAGCAATGTGTCAAATGAAGGACATACAAGTTCGCATGTTCCTTGTTTAAAATATGGTCGTACTTATGCTACATGACCTGTCCTTCACCCAGGCTGCTGACACTAGCAGCAGGTATTGCAATGTTAGTACTCAATTACAATAACTTACTACAGGTGAGCAGTTACATCCTTTCTTTATAACAGATCTTTGGAGATCGTGTTTGGACCAAACGTTCAGTTTTAAATATGGCACATAAATATTATGAAAAACATTGTTACTACCAAAATATCTTGGACAGAATGTTGTTTGCAAAATATATATTTTTTTGGTGTATCATATCTTTAAAAAAACAAAAACAATTTTCAATATTGTTTTTTAATAGATTAGCATTTTTTAAAACTTATTTGAATATGTTTTAGTTAATATATAATTTTAGTTAATAGTCTTAGTATGATTTTTGATATTTTTTTAAATATAGTTTGTAATTTTAATAATTTTAGTATTTTATTTTTTTCTGGACATGATCCCTCCGCAGGGTCACCCCCAAACATTTTGCCTTCATCTCTCCTTTCCTCTGAACTCATTTGTGTTGGCTTTTAGGACTCTGCAATTTACCACTGCTTAACCAGTGCTGAAGTGCCTTGACCTTCTCTGATAAACAGTGTTGCCAGGCCTAAACCTTCCATCTTAATACATATGTCACCCCTAGGGTGCCGTCTATTTAAAAAGTTAGATATGTAAATTTAAGTTTTACATGTTGTGGTAGTGAAAAAATATGTAACATTTGTTTTTTGCTCTTAGAAGGCCTACCTATCAGGATAACACTGGGTTACCTTATTACATTTAATAAATGTTGACTTTTGTTGGCGAGCAGGTAGGGAATTCATGTTCAGTGTCTGAGGAATAGTAGTCTAAAACCCTTTTCAATGGTGAAGTTGGATTTTAAGTCACAACTCTGAAAAGGGCATGTTTAGAAAATTACCATTTAGTGTCTCCTACCTGTTTCCTGGGTCACATGACTAGGAGTAGTTGGCATTTGAGTATTCCTCCCAGAAAACATCACACCAGAGCAGGCATCTCCAACAAATTGATCACCGACCAACAGAAGCCCGCAGGCTTCCTCTGAATAGCTACCATTCCTTATTACTTGTGAGTTAAATTGACACTATGCAGCTGGCAGAACTTTAAAGAGTCCTCCATTTTTTTTATTTTTATTAAAATAAAAAAATATGTATTAATTAAAAGAGTCCACAACAAATTCTATGAGACTGGAACACTGGCAGTGCAAGATGGTGCAGTCTACCTTCTTGTACAATGATGCCAAAGTTAAGCTTTTTCCTTCAACCTAATGTGAAGTATTTATTTTTTTGTAAGCAAGTTGGTTCTACACTTGTACTTAGTTCTGTGGGTGAGTTTTTTACTTCCTTTCTTTCTCTCATTTTAGCTTTTATTTTTCTCATTTCATTCTACCTTTCTCTCCTTTTTCTCATTTTCATCTATTTTGACTCTTCTTCTTTCTCTATTTTTTCTTTCCATATCTTCTTCATTTCCCTCCGCTACATGTGCATCTTTTCTTTTTTGTTTTCTTGTTTTCTTTTTCAGCTTTCCTTCGTGTTTTTTTTTCTCATATTATATTATTTTCTTTCTTTTTATACCATCTTTCACTTCTGTTTTCCGCCTTTCTTCTCTTTTTCTCCTTTTACTCCTCATCTCTGCTTTCTTCCTCTCATTATCTACTTTTCCTTCTTTCCCTCTATCATTACATTCCCTCTTCATTTGCCCTTCCAACATTGCTTCTATTCTTGTTCCACTCTTTTCACCTTTTCTTTATTTCTTATTCTCATTTACTTTGTTTCTTCCCTCCTTTTGCCCTAGCTTTCTTGTTCTCTTTTCCTTCTTTTATGTTGCTTTTCCTGTTTACTTCTTCTCCCTTTCCTTTGCTCTTTCCTTTCTGTTTATCTTGTACTCTCTTATTCTTCCTTAGTTTTTACTTTGCTTCCTTGTGTTCCTGTCCCTTTTCTCATTTCCTTTTAACATTTTCCCACTTTTATTCTAATCTTTTTCTACTTTCTTTCTTGTCTCCACCTCTAGATTGCTTAGTTTTTTTCTTTTTTATGCCACTTTCTCTCCATTTCCATCCCTTCTTTTATTTGCCTTTTCTCAATTTTTTCTCTCCTTTTTCCTTTTCTTGTTTTCTTGCTTTTCTTCATACCTTCTCTGCTTTCCCCTTTTTCCTACTCATCTTTCCTTCTATCTCTCTCTCCCATTTACCCTATTCTTTTTGTCATTTTACACTGGGTCCTTTCTGCCTTTGCTACGCTACCCTTTCTCCCTCTTGCTTTCTCTTTCTCCTCAATGCTTCACCATTTCTTTCATCACATTTTCTTTTATCCTTTCCTTTTCTCCATTTCATACTTACCTTTTCCTGCTTTGCTCTCTCTCACCACACTTTCATTCCTTCTTGCCTTCTTTTTAATTCCTATTTCCTCTGTACTTCTCTCCATCTTTATTTCACATTTTCCTTTTTTCATTTTCCTTCTCCCCCTTTACTTTTTGCTTTTCTCCACGCTTTTATCTCCTTTTCGTTCTTTCATTTTCTCCACTCATTTCATTCTTTTCTTTTCTCCTTCATTCTCTTAATCTTTTTTCCTTTCCTTCTATGTTGACTCTGTAACACCCTATTTCATTATTTCTTTACTAATTTGCATTTTATAATTGCCTGACATGAATACTCAATGGCATGAGAGTGGCCGAACAGTTAGGTTTACTTGGGAAAAGCTACAAAGTCTTCATGTACATTTCAAAATATAATATTGCTCACCATCCTTCCTAGTTAAGGGCATAATGTGTAGGTTCAAAAAAATATTGTTTGTTTACATCACAAAAGGCACTTTAGGTCATCTAGCCAGATAATGGACGTTTTTGGGCCTTGGCTCTCGAAGAAGAGTAGTGTAATTCCAAGTCTTGGATTACAGAGCAAATCGGCCCCAGTAGGATGCTTGCCTCAGAGGTAATCCATAAACAAGACAAAAGGGAAAAAAAACTGATCCTTGGGGACACCATGGGAAAACCTCTAGCTAAGCAGCTCTGCCACCATTAAAGCAGTATGCACAAGACAGCAGAACCTGGGCTTTTGAGGGCCAAAGTTTAAATTGCTTGCCCATTATGCACCCTTATCCAATTAATTCACATGAATGGCAGTAGTTTAGGAGAGGTTTCATTTATAAGAAGTTGTCCTCACAATAAGAAAGTTGGTGACCTCTGCAATAGAGGGTATGTGTGCTGGCAATAAGGGCCATCCTAGCTTAATGGGGAGTGGAGCTGTCACCTACCACACTCACCCTTTAAAGGGACTGGCCCCCCTAATGAACAATGGACTTGACACTATACTATTTTGCCCCCAGGCAGACTGGGACCAGGGCAGGGAGGCAGGAAATTCAAGACCCCTCTGTAGGAGGAACACTCCAAAAGCTATGCTCACTTCAAAGTGGGTACCAGGTATAAAAAGGGGACCCTCAGACCCAGTCCTCACTACACATCTGAATCTGTGGGAAGCTCATAAGTAGGACTGCAGTGTTGCTTTGCTGCATGAAGGACTTCTACTCTGCTGCCCTGCTTCTTTGCTACCCTTTTGCGTGAGTGAGAAGGACTTGACCTACATCTTGAACTCAGGGCCACCAGAGTGACTCCAAGGGCTAGTTGGCTGGCCTCCTGAACAAATGCATCAGTCAGAAATCACTTCAACCTCCTTGAATCCCTGCACCTGAACTCTGCCTTATGTGAGTCCTGCCCCCCAATTGGTGCCATCCCAATCATGTGCCCTTGGAAGTGGGCTGAAGGTGCTCTGCAAGCCCTGGTGTAGTCTTAGGAAAATTAACACAGGGTGACTTTGCCTCACAGCTCTGCATCAGAACCGTGGTGACGTAGGATCTCACAGCTCCTCAAAACAACTGCTGTGCAAAGCATCCTTGATGCAGGCCCTCACATAACCTCCCCTCAGAACCACCACTGTGCTATGCATCCTCAAAGTAGGAACTAGCAATACTCTGCAACCAGGATTTAAAGCACTTTGTTCAGTAGGCCTAACTTGGTCCCTGTATCTGGCCTATGCTCCATCAGAGTTGGCCTGAACTTGTGACTGTGTCACTGTCTGGTGTGATCAGATCACCACAGTTGCTGCTTTATGCTTCCAATCCCTATTTATATTGAAATATTAAAAATCACATATATCTAGTTCTATTAATGGGATTTTGTCATTTTGGTGTTCAATGATCTATTAAAATTTCCTCTAATTTCTAAATTGGTGTGGGATCTTGTGTTATGTTTTCACTCTATTAATGTTTGTGTGCTGCATAAATACTTATGTATTACACATTGCCTCTAAGCCTGACTGCTTTTGTGCCAGGTTACCAAAAGGTTGAGCACAGGTTAATATGGGTTTTGCTTGTGTTTTACCTTGACAATGATTGTGGCTGTTTCTTGAGTGGGGTTTACACCCTACTCAACCGACAACCTAATTTCTCAAATTAATACATTTATTTAGCAATTTATAGCATAATAGTGGGTAGTTGAGTTTGTAGGGGAATAGGGTGGGAAGTTAATTAAATTCGAAATAATTTAAATCTAATGGTGATTAGTTTTTAATTGTAAATACATTATTTTTTTTGCTAACCATGCACATTGTTGAATTGTTATCCTTTTTAGTTAAAAAATTGTATTACTTGTAATAATAAGCTATATATTATAGTAGCAGGTTAGTGGGTTTGTAACAGAATGGGGTAGGAAGGTAAGTAAAACATGTATTTAAATCTAATATTAATATATATTTATTTATATAATTTAAATGATATTTGAGTATTAACTATGCAAATTACTTAATTTCATAATTATGTTTGTGGTGTTTGAGTCCCTTTAATATGTGTTTTAACATTTATAGGTTTATTACACATTTATTTTTTAATAATGTGTTATTTTTGAGTGAAATAAGGTGGGCAGGAATTGAAGTTTAATATTTTATATAGCAATTGTTATTTATATGTAATTGATGAATTGGTAATTCACTATGTATAATATTACTGTTGTACTTATTATCCTAATTCGCTGTTTTATTTGAATCCATTATTATTTTAATGGTAAGTCTCTTTGAAATTTTGGCTATGGAATAATTTATACAAAATGTCTTAATGTTAAATATTTATTTTAATTAAATAACTTGGTACTTGTTTTAAAATGTTATTATTCTTTTTCTTTGGCAAGTGAATGTAATTAGTCCCTTATTTAAGTTTTATTTTATGTTTTTAAATTCATTTTTTTCTAAAATATATTTTTCTACGTACTATAATTAAATAACATTTTTATTAGATACTGAAATATTTTTATTGCATGATTTGGACTTGTATTCTTATCTGTAATCCATTCAAAGTCCAACATTTTCTCTACTGTCGCTAATAGTGGAGTAGGAATAATAAATCTAATGCCTCCAAAGTGCAAAAGAGGTAAAGGATCAGTATGTACTCTGACCCCTTTTCCTTTTTTTCATCATTTTTCGAGGAATCAGATCTCAGCATGAGATTAACTTGCATCCCTATTGTTAGACTTTTCATCCTTGGCGTGCTCTCCCTTAACTTTTGGCCTCTGTTTCCCAGGTTGCTGATGTGTGCTGGACTCAAATGTTGCTGTTTTTTTTTTACTCTAGGCACTTTAGCACTGTTAACCAATGCTAAAGTGCAAGTGCTACTTTACAAAATGTGTATGTAATTGGCTTATCCATGATTGGCATATTTGATTTACTAGTAAGTCCCTGGTAGAGTGTCATAGCCTGTAAATCAAATGCTACTAGTGGGCCTGCAGCACTGGTTGTGCCACCCACACAAGTAGCTCTGTAATCATGTCTCAGACTTGCCTTTGCAGTGTGTGCAGTTTTAACTGTAAATTCGACTTGGCAAGTTTACCCACTTGCCAGGCCTAAACCTTCCCTTTTCTTACATGTAAGACACCCCTAAGGTAGGCCCTAGGTAGCCCGAAGGGCAGGGTGCAGTGTATGGTTAAGGTAGGACATATTGGGCCTGATTCCTACCCTGGCGGTCCGAGACCGCCAGGGTAGGGTACCACGGATGCACCGCCAACAGGCTGGCGGTGCATCCAGGGCAATTCTGACCACGGCGGTACAGCGGTCAGAAACGGGAAACTGGCGGTGTCCCGCCAGTTTCCCGCTGCCCTGGGGATTCCGACCCCCATACCGCCATCCTGTTCCTGGCGGTTTCGGCCGCCAGGAACAGGATGGCGGTATGGGGTGTCGTAGGGCCCCTGGGGGCCCCTGCAGTGCCCATGCCAATGGCATGGGCACTGCAGGGGCCCCCGTAAGAGGGCCCCACTTTGAATTTCAGTGTCTGCTTAGCAGACACTGAAATTCGCGACGGGTGCTACTGCACCCGTCGCACCCCTTCCACTCCGCCGGCTCCATTTGGAGCCGGCTTCCTCGTGGAAGGGTGTTTCCCACTGGGCTGGCGGGCGGCCTTTTGGCGGTCGCCCGCCAGCCCAGTGGGAAACCCAGAATGACCGCTGCGGTCTTTTGACCGCGGTACGGTCTTCTGGCGGTTCCCGCTTGGCGGGTTAGAATCAGGCCCATAGTAATGTGTTTTATATGTCCTGACAGTTAAATATTGCTAAATTCGTTTTTCACTGTTGCAAGGCCTGTCCCTCTTATAGGGTAACATGGGGGCTACCTTTAAATATGATTAAAGTGTAGATTCCCTCTGGGAGCGGATGGGCATGTGGAGTTTGAGATCTGTGAGCTCACAATTTAAAAATACATCTTTTAGTAAAGTTGATTTTAAGATTGTGTGTTTGAAAATGCCACTTTTAGAAAGTGAGCATTTTCTTGCTTATACCATTTCTGTGACTCCCTCTGTTTGTGGATTCCCTGCCTGGGTCAGTTTGACAGTTGGGCTGGTTGCACCTCACACTAGACAGTGACACAAAGGTAGCTGGGGTGTAGTCTGCATTTCCTGATGAGCCATCTGTGCTAGGAGGGAGGGGAGGAGTGGCCACTCACACCTGAAAGGGCTGTGCCTCCCCTCACACAATGCAGTCTGCAACCCCCTGATGAGTGTCTGGGGCCAGGCCT
Organism: Pleurodeles waltl; assembly: GCF_031143425.1. Lineage (NCBI taxonomy): Eukaryota > Metazoa > Chordata > Amphibia > Caudata > Salamandridae > Pleurodeles > Pleurodeles waltl. Next base: position 292,217,056 of record NC_090445.1, on the reverse strand, counting down.
GCGCAAGGCAGGATTTCACATTCAAGAGATATTCTGCTTTGAAGTATGCCTACTACAAAGGAGAAATTGGGTACAAGAAGGGTACCCAAAACCACAGACTTTAGGACACTTCTGGAAAGCAAGTGGAACCTCTGCCCGGAGAAGAGCTGAAGAGCTGAGGAAGAAGAGCTGCCCTGCCTGTGACTGTGCTTTGTGGAGCTATCCTGCATTTGCTGCTTCTGCCAAAGTAAGAGGGCAAAGACTGGACTTTGTGCGCCTTCCATCTTGTGAAGATCTCCAAGGGCTTGATTTAGAGCTTGCCTCCTGTTGTTTGAAGTCTCAGGGACAGCAAATACTTCTCTCTGCCAGCACCTGGAGTCTCTTGAGAGAATCCTACTCTGCCCTGTGGTGCCCATCCAGTAAACGGGACCCTGAAAGGAGAAGCTGGCAGCCTAAGAGGAAGGAATGCATGCACAGAACGCCATGCGGGAAAAAGATTGACGCGACTCCGATCTGCGCTGAAAAATCTACGCGCGGCTGGCTTCGCATTTGAAAATCAACGCTCACCTGCAATGCGACCACAGAATCGACGCACGAGGCTGGAGAAACGACGCACAGCATTTCTGACGGAGGCTGGTGAGATCGCAACCCGCGCTGCGTGGTTTTCAGATCATCGTGCCGCTGGATTTCCGACGCAGGCATCCCTGGGCATGTAAAAACAACACAAGGACCGCCCGGACCCGTGATTGCTGACTGGATTGACACATCGCTCTCCTGCGGAGAGAAGGAACGACGTGCATGACCCAACGAAAGGAGAAACGATGTAAGGTCTCGCTCGTGAATGAAATCGACGCATCGCAAGCCCTTTTCAATGCACACTCGCCCGTGCAGGGTTATTTTAGATGCACCCAAGGTACATTTTCACGCTAACAGTGTTAGTGTGTGTTTAAAACTACATGAAGACTCTTTTTGCTTTTTAATTGATAACTTGACTTGTGTATTATGGATTTTTGTTGTTTAGGTCTTGTTTTGTTTAGATAAATATATTCTCTATATTTCTAAACCTGTGTTGTGTCATTTTGTAGTGTTTTCATTAAGTTCCTGTGTGTGTTGGTACAAATACTTTACACCTAGCACTCAGAAGTTAAGCCTACTTCTCGTGCCAAGCTACCAAGGGGGTAAGCAGGGGTTAGCTGAGGGTGATTCTCTTTTACCCTGATTAGAGTGAGGGTCCTTGCTTGGACAGGGGGTAACCAGACTACCAACCGAAGACCCCATTTCTAACACCTATATGTACATATTTGTTTTTCTTTAATATTTCAAACACTACTGAACGGACTTACATCAAATAACAAAAAGTGTGCTTTCTGGACCAAGAGCTACCTTTCCGACAAATTTGGTGTAATTCTGGCCAGTTGTTCGGGCTGTACTCGTGTTCAAAACCCCTATGAAAATTAGCATGGGAAACACAACCTTTTTACCCCCCCATTTTTCTCAGCCCTCACTTGATGGATCACACTAAAACTTTCCAGACAGCAGCTGACGTGAGTGTCCAAATGTTTTGACAAATTTCATGAAGAACCTTCAACCGGCACCAAAGATTTAGGCAATTAAAAAACTGCTTTTTTTCTATAGTAACTAGGTCATAACTATACTTACTGGCGACCATCAGTAGGTAATATATATATATATATATATATATATATATATATATATATATATATATATATACGGGGTCACTGGTTGGCAGTCAGGTTGCACTCTGTCCAAGCAGGGATCCTCACTCTAGCAAGGGCAATGGAGAAACACACTTAGATAACCCCTGTCTGCCCCATTGGTAGCTTGGCACAAACAGTCAGGCTTCTCTCAGAAGCAATGTGTAAAGTATTTGTACCAACACACAAATTACTACAGTGAAAACACTAAAAAATGGACACCACACCAGTTTAGAAAAATAGGTAACATTTATCTGAATCAAACAAGACCAAAACAACAAAAATCCAACATACACAAGTCAAAGAATAAGAGTCTTGTTCCATAGGAAACAAGGGAAACATTGGTTTTACACAAAGTACCTGGTTTGCATCAAAAATAAAGCTGCATGGGCGATTGTGCATCGGAAAAGTCAGCGATGCGTTGACTCCTTATTCACAAGTGAGTCCCTGCATTGTTTCTTCTACAGTTGGGTCGGTGGTGCGTAGTTTTTCTTCCTCGCAAGAGAGCAATTCGCCGTTTTCCAGAAAAGGCACCTTGGATTTGCGCAGGTTCACGATGACTTTGATACACAGGGATGATGAGCGAGAAATCAGGTCGCATGGTGTTAGAAACCGCGCTGGGTGGGCTTTGTGTCGTTATCAGCTGCCGCAAGCAGGGGTTGCGTCGTTTCTCCAGCCACTATGGATCAATCTGCCTGGCCCCAGACACACACTAGTAGGTTGGAGACTGCATTGTGTGAGGGCAGACACACCTCCCTCCACTCTAGCCCAGATGGCTCATCAGGATATGCAGGCTACACCCCAGCTCCCTTTGTGTCACTGTCTAGAGGGAATTCACAAACAGCCCGACTGTCAGTCTGACCGAGAAAGGGAATCCACAAACAGGCAGAGTCACAGAATGGTTTAAGCAAGAAAATGCCCACTGTCTAAAAGTGGCATCTTCAAACTAACAATCTAAAAACCAACTTCACTAAAAGATGTATTTTTAAATTGAGAGTTCAGAAACACCAAACTCCTTATGTGTATCTGCTCTAAAAAGGAATTTGCACTTTAAGAAAATTTAAGGGCAGCCCCCATGTTAACCTATGAGAGAGATAGGCCTTGCAACAGTGAAAACCAAATTTGCCAGTATTTCACTGTTAGGACATGTAAAACATATGTATATGTCCCACCTTTAACAAACACTGCACCCAGCCCACGGGGCTACCTGGGGCCTAACTTTAGGGTGCCTTACATTTACTAAAAGTGAAGGTTTGGGCCTGGCAAATGGCTAAACTTGCCAAGTTGAACTGGCAGTGCAAGACTGCACAAACCGACCCTGCAGTGGCAGGTCTGAGACATGTTTACATTGCTACTCATGTGGGTGGCACAACCAGTCCTGCAGCCTCATTAGCAGCATTTTATTGACAGGCCCTGGGCACCTCTATTGCACCTTACTAGGGACTTACTAGTAAAGAAAATATGCCAATCATGGAAAAGCCAATTACACATACACTTTACACAGGAGTACTTGCACTTTTGCACCGGTCAGCAGTGGTAAAGTGGCCAGAGAACCAAAACCACCAAAAACAGAGTCAAAAGATAACTCGCTATACCTATAGCTCGTGCCTTAAGGTAACTATAACGCATGCTTTTGCCATGCACTGCTAATTACCTACAAATTGTGCCACTCATGACATCTTTGATAACATCATTGATAATATCAATGCAATATTTGCAGTAAAAGTTTTAACAAAAAAACTGTGAGAAACATCCCTATAACCTTTGTTTTTTTCAATGAACTTCTATGTTTTTTAAAAGTTCTATTTCCTAACCATATGATCCCATAACTTTTGTTTTTTTCAGTGAATTTCTATGTTTCTTAACAAATAGTAATTTTCATTACTATACATTAATCCTACCACCGCTGATGGCCATGCACAGCAGCGGATGGCCACAGGGCATAACCGTGTCTGTAGGTGGGTGCGTGAGGGTCTGACTGGCGCTGTGAGTGAGTGCATGAGTGTAGGAAAGTCCTCCTTTTTTGCCTGATCACCCCCACTCTTTTTGGATAGGTACTGGTGGTTACTGACTTTTGGCTGTGCCCTGGGTACTGCTTACCAGTCCCAGGGCCAGTGCTCTGTGTAAAATGGATATGCATATTAGGCTAATTATAATTGGCTAAGTTAACCTACCTATAAGTCCCTAGTATATGGTAGGGCATGTAGGTTTAGGGACCACAGCATAGGTGGTGCACACCTAGGTGCACTGCTGAGGTGCCCAGTGTCATTTTAAAAGCAAGCCTGCCTTGCTGGCTGCTTTTAAATTAAAGTTATATGCAAATTCGACTTTGGAATTGGAATGTGCTTGGGGGAGAGAATCTCCCCTCAGCAGATGGGTAGGCAGGAAGGGGGAGGGCGGCCAAACTGGTCTTCAAAGGCAGAGAAGGACATTTAGAGCACCCAGCAACACCCCCACATCCTGCAACCCCAGACAATTAGGTGCCCCCTTGATTAGATTAGGAGAGGGCAGGAGAGGGGTGTGTTTATGATTTTTAGCCACTCCAGTGGGTGGGCTCAGCCAGATGTATCCTCCAAAAATCAGATTCAGCCATGTTGGATTTTTAGAGATTGTTGCCTTCTGGGATGGATTTGTGCCACACTTCCCAGGAAGTGGTCATCACAGGGGGACGACCCTGTACCTGATTGGAGAACCAGGGCCCCCCTGCTTTTCACCCAGGAGCAAGGATAAAACTGGCAGACCTGCACCCACACCTCAGATCCCCACCAAATTTCAAGAAGAAGGAACCAAAAGGAGACGAAGGACTGCCCTGCTGGACCCCTGGCCTGCACCTGGAACCTGCACTCAGAAGGACTGCACCAGCTGCACACTTGGGCTTCACCACAAGAAGGACTTTGCCTGGCTTCAACTGGTTCAAGGAGGGACTCCCTGTTTGCTACAGGTGAAAAATTGCTATCCAGAGTCCCCTGCACCAACTCCTGAAAAAAGAGACCAGTGACCACTGCCCAGTGGCCAAAAAGGAGTTTGCGCCAGGTGCATTCTGGGAGTTGAAGTCCGCACCCCCCAAGGACCATCACAGAACTTCTGGACCCTTGGGGTGAGCTGTGGACCCCAAAAGAACCTTAAAAGAACATCTGGGTGAAGCCCCAGAAGTTTGGAAAAGATTTGAGAAATTTTGAAAAAAAGCTCCAGAGAGGGACCGACCCGCCGCGGAAATTCTAGCCGGCTTGCCTCAACCGCGACCCGGCCTGACTTCGTGGTTCGTCCCAGTAAAGAAAAACCTCCAAAAAAGAGACTAAGTCCGAAGGTAAAAAGTTGACCGGGACCTCCCAGCCATCGTATCCGAGAAGGGCTCCACGGACTTCGGATCAAGATCCAGGTTTACCCCGGTCGAAGGATTTTCATCTCGAAAAAACGACTAAGTCCGAAGGTAAAAATCACCACCGAGGAAACCCACTTCGCGTATCCGGACAAGGGCTCCAGGAGGTCGGATTCAACTGGCAGGTTCGTCCCGGTGAAGAAAAACTTAAAAAAAGAGACTAAGTCAGAAGGTAACTTTTTAACCGAGGCCTCCCGCGACTTGTAGCCGAGCAGGGCTCCATCGCGGTCGGCCTGAAACTTTGACTTTGCCCCGGTCCTGGTGCAACCAGATGACCCAATTGGCGCTTTTTGTTTCTAAGCGCTAGAAAAATAATAATACTTTAAAAATTCATATCTCCGGTTCCCCTGAACCAATTTTATTCGTTTTTGTGTCATTTTAAAGATAAAAATATAAACTATTTTTATAAATTGGTTTTGGATTTTTAAACTGTTTCCTGTGTTTTATTTAATTACTGTTTTGTGATATTTGAATGCTTTACACACTGTCTCCTAAGTTAAGCCTTGACGCTCGTTGCCAAGCTACCAAGGGTTGAGCTGGGATTAATTTACTGAGACCTAACTGTACCTAATTGGAGGTTAGTGGCTTGTTGCTAGGTGTAGGTACCTACCTGCCCTTACCAATAACCCATTTTCCAACATTTTTGGTGGCAGCGGTGGGATCCTGTACTTGTGTTCAGTATCACGTTACAGTTTTAAGTAAAACAAATTAAAAATCCTTTAAATTGTCTTAGTGCAAATGTTTATTTTTTTAAAATTTTTAATTTACATTTTTTTTAGTTTTTTTTTTTTTTATTTGGATTAATTTCAATTATTGAATTTTTGTAATTTTTCTAAATTCTTGTTTCCAATTTTTGCAAAAAGTTTTTGTTGACACAAAACTAGGGAACCATGGAGCTTGATCTGGATAGCCTACCCACACTGACAGTAGTCCAGCTTAGGGGGTTGTGAACTGAAAGAGGGTTGCCTGCAACCACTGATCTCAGGAAGCAAATCAGGATTAAATCCCTGACAGCATGGGCTGAGGCCCAAGAGCTAGGCACAGAGGAAGCTCCAGAGGAGGAAGAAAAAGGGGAGGATGCTAACTCTAACCTCTCAGGGGAGGGAAGGCATCTGAGCCCAAGTGAGGATGAGGAAGAACGGTCCTCAGTAAATACAGTCGCTAGGGGCAGACCCAAAGCTAGTGGTAGGAAGGGGGTCCTTTCAGGAGGAGAGAACCCATCCATCAGAGAAAGAGAGCTGGAAGCCCAGCTAGCCTACATAGCTTTGGAAGCAGATAAGCTGGCCCTAGAAAAGAAAAAGTGGGCAAGGAAAGAAAAAAGAGATGGTGGCAGCGAGAAAGAAGCTGAGGTGTCCCTGGGTGGGGGTTTTGCCCCCAGATTACCCAAAGGGGTGGTTCCTGCCTATGTAGAGGGGGATGACATAGATAAGTGGCTGGGGGCCTTTGAGAGGGCCCTCCAGATGAGGAAAGTCAAGCCTCAGTACTGGGGTTCACTTCTCTGGGAGTTAGTTCCCAACTCTGGGAGGGATAGGCTCCTCACCATGAGTGGGGAGGATGCAGACTCATACCCCAGTATGAAGAGTTGCTTGACTAAAAAGTTTGGTCTGACCCCAGAGCAGTATAGGCTTAAGTTTAGGGACACCCAAAAGACAAGCACCCAGTCCTGGGTGGACTTTGTGGACATCTCAGTGAAGGCACTGGAGGGCTGGATACAGGGCAACAGGGTAAGTACCTTTGAGGGGCTGTACAATTTGATTATGAGGGAGCACCTTCTAACTAATTGTGTCCAAGAGAGGCTCCGCCAGTATCTAGTAGACTCTAAGTTGACCAACCCCAGAGAGCTGGGGGAGGCAGCAGATGACTGGTTAAGAACTAGGGTTAACCAGAAACCCCCAGGGGGTGATCAGAAAAAGGGAGGACATGGTTCTTCTCAGGGGAAGAACCAGGGGAAAGATGACAAAAAACCCAAGGAGTCCTCACAAGAGTCCCCAAAAACTTCTCAGGGAGGGGGAGCCCCGAGCCAATTCACTTTTAAAGGGAAAGGGTATCAGGGAAAGAATTATGATCCTGCTAAAGCAGGAAGGTTTCAGAAGCTTGCTAAGGCCGGCAAGTGTTTTGACTGTCATCAGCCTGGACCTAAAAGAGGAGATGCTATCTGCTCCAAGAAGCCCCCCACTGGTGGGCAATCCCAGGGGATTGCTAGTGTAGGGTTGGAAGTTGGCCCAGGGGTGGAATCAGGGTACACTGAGGTCACCTTAGTATCCGTGGGTGGGGTGGACATTGCAAGTATGGCCACCTTGCCTCCCATCATGGAGAGGTATAGGCAGAGGCCTAAAGTCAATGGGACTGAAGTGGAAGCTCTGAGAGATACAGGAGCCAGTGTGACAATGGTCACAGAAAAGCTGGTTTCTCCAGAGCAGGTCTTACCTGGTGTCTTCCACCAGGTGACTTATGCAGATAGCAGAACCAAACTCCATCCCATGGCTATGGTGAGTCTGGAATGGGGAGGTGTGACTGGCCCTAAAAAGGTAGCTGTAGCTCCTGCCCTCCCAGTAGAGTGTCTGCTGGGAAATGATCTTGAAGCATCTGAGTGGTCAGAAGTGAAGAGAAGGGTCCATGCACAGATGCTGGACCTCCCTGAATGGGTGTGTGCTGTGACCAGGTCACAGGCAGCACAACAGGGAAATGCTGGACACTTGGACCCTGGAACAATGGGCCAAGCCTTCAAGAAAAAGAGAAAGGGCACTGGGTCTGGCTTGCCAGCCCCAACAAGTACAGAGGGTCAGGAAGAATCCAACCCTGAGGGGGAGGATCTGAACTCTGAGGGAGGGACACTTTCCCTGCAAACTCTGCCTGACTTGGCAGAACTGCAAGGGGCAGGTGGGCCCACCAGAGAAGATTTGTGCCAGGGACAAAGAGAGTGTCCCACTCTTGAGGGCCTGAGGCAGACTGTTGCCAGGCAAGAACAAGGGGATACCAGTGGGACCCACAAGGTTTACTGGGAGGATGGAGTTCTCTACACTGAGGCAAGGGCCCTCAAACCAGGGGCTACTAGGAGAGTAGTGGTCCCCCAAAAGTATAGAGAATTCCTCCTTACCTTAAGCCATGATATCCCCTTAGCTGGTGATTTGGGACAGACCAAGACCTGGAACAGGCTGGTCAACCATTTTTATTGGCCCCAAATGTCAGAAAAAGTCAGGGAGTTTTGCAGCTCCTGTGTCACCTGCCAAGCCAGTGGCAAGACAGGAGGCAAGCCAAAGGCTCCCTTGATACCACTGCCAGTGGTTGGGACTCCCTTTGAGCGGGTGGGGATTGACATTGTTGGTCCCCTAGACCCACCAACTGCTTCAGGTAACAGGTACATTGTGGTGGAAGTGGACCATGCCACCAGGTACCCTGAGGCAATACCCCTCCGGACAGTCACTGCTCCCACAGTGGCTAGGGCCCTACTTGGTGTGTTCACCAGAGTGGGATTCCCAAAGGAGGTGGTCTCAGATAGGGGCACAAACTTTATGTCAGCCTATCTGAAAGCCATGTGGGATGAGTGTGGTGTTACTTATAAGTTCACCACCCCCTACCATCCACAGACCAATGGTCTGGTGGAAAGGTTTAATAAGACCCTGAAGGGCATGATCATGGGTTTGTCTGACAAACTCAGGAGGAGATGGGATGTCCTTCTCCCTTGCCTGCTGTTTGCCTACAGAGAGGTGCCACAGAAGGGGGTTGGATTCAGCCCCTTTGAGTTACTGTTTGGGCACCCTGTAAGAGGCCCATTGTGCTTGGTGAGAGAGTCTTGGGAAAAGCCTCTCAAAGAATCCAAGGAGAATGTGCTAGATTATGTACTGGGCCTGCGGTCACGCATGGCTGAGTATATGAAAAAGGCAAGCAGAAACCTGGAGGCAAGCAGGAGCTCATGAAGCTCTGGCATGATCAAAAGGCTACCATGCCTGAGTATCACCCAGGACAGCTGGTGTGGGTTTCGGAGCCCATGGCTCCTAGGGCACTTCAGGCCAAATGGACTGGGCCCTATCCAATTCTAGAGAAAAAAGGTGAGGTCACCTACTTGGTGGACCTTGGCACCCCCAGGAATCCTCACAGGATCCTGCATGTAAACAGGATGAAACCCCACCAGGACAGGGCAGACATGACCATGCTGATGGTCACTGATGAAGGGAAGGAGGAGGAGGGTGAACCTCTGCCAGACCTCCTGTCCTCAAAGGCAAAAGATGGGTCAGTGGAGGGAGTGGTACTCTCTCCCAAATTGACAGATCAGCAACAAAAAGACTGTAAGAAAGTTTTGGGACAGTTTGCTAGTCTGTTCTCCCTGACCCCTGGACTCACCAATTGGTGTGTCCATGATGTTGACACTGGTGACAGCTTGCCTGTCAAGAACAAGCTGTACAGGCTGTCTGACCAGGTCAAGGCCAACATCAAAGCTGAAGTGACTAAGATGTTGGACCTCAAGGTAATTGAGCCCTCTGATAGTCCTTGGTCCAGTCCAGTGGTACTGGTGCCCAAAGCTAATCCCCAAGGTGGGAAGAAAGAATTGAGATTCTGTGTGGACGACAGAGGTCTAAACGCAGTCACTAGGACTGATGCTCACCCCATACCTAGAGCTGATGAGCTCATTGACAGGTTGGGGGCTGCCAAATTCCTGAGCACATTTGATCTGACCTCAGGATATTGGCAGATTGCCTTAAGTCCAAGAGCTAAGGAGAGGTCAGCATTTTCCACACCAGAGGGCCACTTTCAGTTCAAGGTGATGCCCTTTGGCATGAAAAATGCTCCTGCCACCTTCCAACGGTTGGTGAATAGAGTCCTATCTGAGTTGGAATCTTTTAGTGCAGCTTATCTGGACGATATAGCTGTATTTAGTTCCACCTGGAAGGACCACCTGGTCCACCTGAAGGAAGTGCTGCAGGCCCTGCTTCAAGCAGGCCTGACTATCAAGGCAAGCAAGTGCCAGATAGGGCAAAGTTCAGTTGTGTACCTGGGCCACCTTGTTGGTGGAGGCCATGTACAACCTCTCCAGCCCAAGATCCAGACTATCCTGGATTGGGAGGCTCCAAAAACCCAGACTCAGGTCAGGGCCTTTCTTGGCCTGACTGGGTACCACAGGAGGTTTGTTCAGAATTTTGGGACCATAGTGGCCCCTCTGAATGAGCTTACCTCCAAGAAACAGCCCAAGAAGGTCATTTGGACCCCAGAGTGTCAGAAAGCTTTTGACACCCTAAAGCAGGCTATGTGTTCAGCACCAGTGTTACTGGCCCCTGACTATAGCAAGGAGTTTGTAGTGCAAACAGATGCTTCAGAGGAAGGGATTGGGGCAGTGTTAGCACAAGTTAATGAAGAGGGCCATGATCACCCAGTTGCCTTCATCAGCAGGCGACTACTCCCCAGAGAGAAAAAATGGAGTGCCATTGAGAGGGAGGCCTTTGCTGTGGTCTGGTCCCTGAAGAAGTTGAGGCCTTACTTGTTTGGCACTCACTTCCGTGTACAAACTGACCACAGACCTCTCAGGTGGTTGATGCAGATGAGAGGGGAGAACCCAAAACTGTTAAGGTGGTCCATTTCCCTACAGGGGATGAACTTCACATTGGAGCACAGACCTGGGACTGCTCATGCCAATGCAGATGGCCTTTCCAGGTTTTTCCACTTAGCTGATGAGGACTACCAGGGTGTAGGTTAGTACCCATCACCTTTCATCTGGGGGGGGGGGCAGTGTAGGAAAGTCCTCCTTTTTTGCCTGATCACCCCCACTCTTTTTGGATAGGTACTGGTGGTTACTGACTTTTGGCTGTGCCCTGGGTACTGCTTACCAGTCCCAGGGCCAGTGCTCTGTGTAAAATGGATATGCAAATTAGGCTAATTATAATTGGCTAAGTCAACCTACCTATAAGTCCCAAGTATATGGTAGGGCATGTAGGTTTAGGGACCACAGCATAGGTGGTGCACACCTAGGTGCACTTCTGAGGTGCCCAGTGTCATTTTAAAAGCAAGCCTGCCTTGCTGGCTGCTTTTAAATTAAAGTTATATGCAAATTCGACTTTGGAATTAAAGGTACTTCCAAAGTCTTAAACTACCTTATTTTTACATATAAGTCACCCCTAAGGTGTGCCCTATGTGCCCCTAGGGCTGGGTGCCATGTAACTATAAGCAGGGACTTTATAAAAATAGATTTATAAGCCCTGGTGAGGTAAAAACAGCCAAATTCGTTTTTCCCTCATTGAAGTAAATGGCCTTCATAGGCTAGAATGGGCAGACTTTATTTTAAATTTTAAAGTCTCCTTAAATGTTACATACCAAGAATTTGGTATCAAATTAATTGTTGTAATAAATCCCACAACTTCCAGTTGTGGGATTTAATATAACTTGTTCAGGTAAAAAGTTTAGACTTTACCTAAAAAGTTGCCAATTTCAGCTCTGCATTGTTTTTGCTGCTGTGCTCTGATTGGCCAGCCTGCAGCAGCTTCTGCCAGGCTGCCTTGATGAGGTGTGAAGTGGCCTGGCTTCACACAAAGGAATGTGCTTGGGGGAGAGAATCTCCCCTCAGCAGATGGTGAGGCAGGAAGGGGGAGGGCGGCCAAACTGGTCTTCAAAGGCAGAGAAGGACATTTGGAGCACCCAGCAACACCCCCACATCCTGCAACCCCAGACAATTAGGTGCCCCCTTGATTAGATTAGGAGAGGGCAGGAGAGGGGTGTGTTTATGATTTTTAGCCACACCAGTGGGTGGGCTCGGCCAGATGTATCCTCCAAAAATCAGATTCAGCCATGTTGGATTTTTAGAGACTGTTGCCTTCTGGGATGGATTTTTGCCACACTTTTCAGGAAGTGGTCATCACAGGGGGACGACCCTGTACCTGATTGGAGAACCAGGGCCCCCCTGCTTTTCACCCAGGAGCAAGGATAAAACTGGCAGACCTGCACCCACACCTCAGATCCCCACCAAATTTCAAGAAGAAGGAACCAAAAGGAGAAGAAGGACTGCCCTGCTGGACCCCTGGCCTGCACCTGGAACCTGCACTCAGAAGGACTGCACCAGCTGCACACTTGGGCTTCACCACAAGAAGGACTTTGCCTGGCTTCAACTGGTTCAAGGAGGGACTCCCTGTTTGCTACAGGTGAAAAATTGCTATCCAGAGTCCCCTGCACCAACTCCTGAAAAAAGAGACCAGTGACCACTGCCCAGTGGCCAAAAAGGAGTTTGCGCCAGGTGCATTCTGGGAGTTGAAGTCCGCACCCCCCAAGGACCATCACAGAACTTCTGGACCCTTGGGGTGAGCTGTGGACCCCAAAAGAACCTTAAAAGAACATCTGGGTGAAGCCTCAGAAGTTTGGAAAAGATTTGAGAAATTTTGAAAAAAAGCTCCAGAGAGGGACCGACCAACCGCGGAAATTCTAGCCGGCTTGCCTCAACCGCGACCCGGCCTGACTTCGTGGTTCGTCCCGGTAAAGAAAAACCTCCAAAAAAGAGACTAAGGCCCGTATTTATACTTTTTGACGCAGTTTAGCGGCGAAAAATTTTGCGCCGGCTAACGTCATTCTGAAGCGCCATGAGGGCGCCGTATTTATTGAATGGCGTTAGCCGGCGCAAGCAGACCGGCGCTGCCTGGTGTGCGTGGAAAAAAACCACGTACACCAGGCAGCGCCGGCGTTGGGAAAAGTGGCGCTAAGGCGTCTTAAAAATGGTGCAAGTCAGGTTGACGCAAAAAATCGCCTCCACCCGATTTGCGCCATTTTTAACGACGCCCAGACGCCATTTACATGACTCCTGTCTTAGTAAAGACAGGAGTCATGCCCCCTTGCCCAATAGCCATGCCCAGGGGACTTATGTCCCCTGGGCATGGTCATTGGGCATAGTGGCATGTAGGGGGGCACAAATAAGGCCCCCCTATGCCACCCAAAAAAAAAACATTATACTTACCTGAACTTACCTGAATGTCCCTGGGATGGGTCCCTCCATCCTTGGGTGTCCTCCTGGGGTGGGCAAGGGTGGCAGGGGGGGTCCCTGGGGGCAGGGGATGGCACCTGTGGGCTCATTTTGAGCCCACAGGCCCCTTAACGCCTACCCTGACCCAGGCATTAAAAAGTGGCGCAAATGCAGGGTTTTTTGACCCGACCACTCCCGGGCGTGATTTTTGCCCGGGAGTATAAATACGACGCATTTGCGTCGCCGTAATTTTTTTAGACGGGAACGCCTTCCTTGCATCTCATTAACGCAAGGAAGGCGTTCACGCAAAAAAATGACGCTATTTGCCCATACTTTGGCGCTAGACGCGTCTAAAACGACGCTAATTCGGCGCAAACGGAGTATAAATATGCCTCTAAGTCCGAAGGTAAAAAGTTGACCAGGACCTCCCAGCCATCGTATCCGAGAAGGGCTCCACGGACGTCGGATCAAGATCCAGGTTTACCCCGGTCGAAGGATTTTCATCTCGAAAAAACGACTAAGTCCGAAGGTAAAAATCACCACAGAGGAAACCCACTTCGCGTATCCGGACAAGGGCTCCAGGAGGTCGGATTCAACTGGCAGGTTCGCCCCGGTGAAGAAAAACTTCAAAAAAGAGACTAAGGGGGTTATTCTAACTTTGGAGGAGTGTTAATCCGTCCCAAAAGTGACGGTAAAGTGACGGATATACCACCAGCCGTATTACGAGTTCCATAGGATATAATGGACTCGTAATACGGCTGGTGGTAAATCTGTCACTTTTCCGTCACTTTTGGGACGGATTAACACCTCCTCCAAAGTTAGAATAACCCCCTAAGTCAGAAGGTAACTTTTTAACCGAGGCCTCCCGCGACTTGTAGCCGAGCAGGGCTCCATCGCGGTCGGCCTGAAACTTTGACTTTGCCCCGGTCCTGGTGCAACCAGATGACCCGATTGGCGCTTTTTGTTTCTAAGCGCTAGAAAAATAATAATACTTTAAAAATGTATATCTCCGGTTCCCCTGAACCAATTTTATTCGTTTTTGTGTCATTTTAAAGATAAAAATATAAACTATTTTTATAAATTGGTTTTGGATTTTTAAACTGTTTCCTGTGTTTTATTTAATTACTGTTTTGTGATATTTGAATGCTTTACACACTGTCTCCTAAGTTAAGCCTTGACGCTCGTTGCCAAGCTACCAAGGGTTGAGCTGGGATTAATTTACTGAGACCTAACTGTACCTAATTGGAGGTTAGTGGCTTGTTGCTAGGTGTAGGTACCTACCTGCCCTTACCAATAACCCATTTTCCAACAATGAGGATTGAGTTTGTCTGTTAGTGAGTATGTAAGTGTCTCAGTGGGTTTGTGAGTGGATGTGTAAGTGTCTGAGTAGGTGTGTGAGTGGGAGAAATTGATTGAAATAGAGACTGAAAAAGAGAAAGAAAGGGAGGGAGAGAGATAGAATTTTTTGAGGGTTTGATGTCTGATATACTTATAATGAGATATTTGTGTAAAATATAAAATCAAAATCTACTTGTTATTAAAAAAATATATATATATGTTTTTCTTAAAAAAAAAATGGTCCAGCTGTGCTCGCATCCTCAATGCTCAGTGTGAAGGTCTGAGACCTTCACACTGAACTATGGGTTTTGCTTTTTTTTGTTTTTCCAACTCTCTTGATTCAGCTAAATATAAATATGTTTCCAAAGGAAATGTGTGATAAAATGATGTATTTTCTATTTAATTTAATTTCATAATATGTATGGTAATTCACTCCAGACATTGACTAGTAAAGTATTAACTTGCTGGGTTGTTTGCAGATTGATAACGTAGCCCACCTGGCCTGAATGTTTGATTTATCGGGATACATTGAGTGGCCAAAATGAACATTTATAAAATGATGAAATTCAGATTTTTGATGTTTTACTTGTTTTATTGTTCAAATCCAAAATGTCAGATATATTGCACATATAAGGAACAAAAGGCAATTAAATGGGTGACATAATATTCTTACCTACTGGAGGTCATCAATAAGTAGTTCTAGTTAGGACTTAGGGCCTCTTTACAAGTTTAGCGGTCGGAAAACCCAACCACCAGACCCCTGGTGAGGAGACCGCTGTGGCCCTGATGATCTCCCCACCTGCCCTATTACAAGTTTTCCACTGGGCTGACTGACAGAAACCAAGTTTTCAACTAGTCCTGTGACATTGTACTTGGCTCCATATGGAGCTGAGTCCAATGGCGTCGCAAATGGGGGCCGACCAGCACCAGCGGAATACACACTGTCTGCACATTCCATCGTTGCTGGGGGGGCCCAAGGCGGTCTGGCCACCACCACAAGTCTGGCAGTCTGGAGCCCGCCGGACTCATACTCAGGCCCTTAATTTTCCTAGAAACAAAAAACGTTTTTTATTTTGCTAATAACTTTTGTGCCGCATGATGAATCTTCACAAACTTTTCAAAATTAGTATTCACCTCAGTTCAGCTTCTTCGTTGAAAGTTTTGAGGTGATTCTGCAAGCAGGGGCCAGGAAAAGGGAGTCCCAAAATGTGTCTTTTCTCATGCAACTTCCCACAGGGATTTTAGACATGACTATGGGCCAAACTGCTGAACAGAATTACACCAGATTTGGTAAGAGGCTAGCTCGTGGTACAGAAAGATCCTTTTTGTGATTTGGTGTAAATCTGTTCAGTAGTTCTCGAGTAATTAAAGAAAAGCAGATTTTACAGATCTCATGCTGAGCTCTGACTGGCTGCTAACACAACCGGGAATTGGTGGCAGACATGTTGGGGCTTGAACTCAGAGGAGTCCCCCAAAAAAAAAATTAAAAAAGAAGGGGCAGGTTAGGAATAACCTGAGCCCTTAGGCCTGGTAGTGGGGTGGCCCAGGGACCTGCCAAGACCAAAGGGCATTTTTAGTAAATTTTTCCCTAGAAAAAGCTCCAGGGTGCTAATTGTAATATTAAGGTGGAGGAGGGGACGCATGTGGCCACTATCCCCATGGTAAATATCGGCCCAAGAAACCGCCACCTTCCCGGGGCCAGACCAATGTTATGTAATGGATGAAGAAGGCCACGTGACTCTCTTCCCAAGCCATTTATGACCCCAGGGAACACCACTTCCCTAAGGCTTGGCCAAATTTAAAATGAGGAGGTGGGAGGCATGGCCCCCTCCTGGAGCCATTATTAGCCCTGGGGACCAGCACATCCCACGGCTGGCTCACTATGGCCTGAGGTGCCCACCATCTGGACATAGTTGTTTGCTGTCACTTGGCAGGAGCTTTGATAGCTCTTGCCAAGCGAGAGCAAACAGTAAGACCACTCCCAGCAGACAGGAGCTCGAAAACTGCCACCACTTGCTGGAAGCTGACTTTTCATCTGTTTTTCAGCATGATTTCAAGAGGGCAGGAAAACAGCTGAAAGAATTACTCCTTCATGTAGGGAACAGCATTGTCTGCCACTCCCTGCACGCAAGAGCAATGTTAGTTCCCTCTGGGGACGTGGTAGCCTGCAGAGACCGCGAGGCATTAAGAATCCCCTGTGGTACCCAACACTGCACACTGGGTGGCATGGGTGGGACCAGGGCACCCAGAAACAATTGACCGAGCCCTGGGGATGGGGGCCCTGGGCCAAAAATCAGCCAGGACCTGCAGCCAACCCCAGCCCTGCATGGCCGAAGGTCATGCACGGCAGAGGTTGGATTAATATAAGGAAATTAAAAATTACCTAATATTAAAAAAACATAGAAATTCATTGAAAAAGAACAAAGGTTACAGGGATGTTACAGTTCATATTTTACACTCATAAAACCATAGAAATTCACCAAAAACTATAACTCGTGCCCCAAGGTGAATAACTCAAACCCCCACCTTGCACAGTTTTCTCACCAATTTGTTTTTTACAAATGTTGCAGTTATATTATAAATTATGTTATAGAATATGTTATTACTGATGTAATATGATGTGGAGTAATTAGCAGTGCATGGTGAGAACACAAGTTAGTTACCTTAGGGCATGAGTACAATCTGAACTTAACTATAACTCTGTGAAACCTTTGTTTTTTCAGAATATATATTTATATACATTTTTCAATACATACATTTGGGGCCAGCTGCGTAGCAGAGGGTAGGTAGGCATCTGGTCCCCCTCTCTGGGCTGATTTAGGCCCAGGGACTTTGCTGCCTGGGGCCTGGCCGTAATTCAAAAAGTGTAAGAGAATCACAGTCCCCATCCTCTGGTCGAATTTGGCCTCAGGGATCCCATCCATGGTGAAACCCATCACGCCTTCCCCATACACTGCTAATTACCCAACATATTACATGACTCATGACATTTTCTTTGGCATCATTGATAATATCACTGTGCATGATGGGGCATGAGTTATATTTACCTTAGGGCACAAGTTATAGTTACTTGCAATAACTCTAACTATAAGTGGCGAAGTCCGGTGGTGTTTTCAAACCGAACATTAAACCTAACTTTGACAATATATATAACTTTAAACTTTGCCCAAAGGAGTCCACAGAGCTGTTCATTATATATATATATATATATATATATATATATATATATATATATATATATATTTTCCCAGAGATTTAGCTTCTCAAGTTTACTCTTAAGTTGGATGCAAAAGCATTGAAGCCATTTAATGGTAGTTGCAGTTACCCTACTTATTGTGCTGCAGATATACTATTTTTGGATGCTCAAAGGGCAGCAATCAAGGTTGCTGTACTGGGATGCATCAAAGGGAGAATGCATTTTTGCTCTCAACTAGCGCTGGCGCACTGTGCTGCATAGCACCAATGGAGGAATCCTTGCACCATGGGTACAGTTAGGATTATTTTTGTGCAGGAGGGGATAACGTCCTCCACAAAAACAACACAATGGTATTTTACTCTTTCTCTGTGTGCTGCACAATGCAGCATAGCTAGAAAGTGGAAGCAACAAGGAGAGATAAAGATAATTTTCCTTGTTACCCCACTTGAGGGAGACACAATTGTTTTAAGCCTTCTACAATCCTTTGTAAATCTGGGAATGTGCCAAAATACATGGGTGGATGCATGGCAACGCCCATGCTACACACATGTAACACCTTCCTAACCAAGGGCAAGACAAGCCAGCTATATACGCTGTATTGCATTACTTAGTATTTGCTAAAGCACGCAGGGCTACACAAGATAGCTGTAAATGGCTTAGTAAATGCCAAAAAGGATTTTGCATCAAAGTTGCACCATACAAATGACGCATATCCAACACAAACTCTTAGAAAATATGTCCTTTTGTATCCCTCTCAAGTCAAATGCAAAAGCTTTGATATTCTTTCATGGAGGTGCAGTTCAACACATAGTTACTAGGGGTCCATCTGAAGTCAAATGCAAAAGCATTTATGTTATTTTGTGATGGTGGAGTTCCACAAGTCTTTACTAGGTGACCCTCACAAGTCAAATGCAAAAGTATTGAAAATCCTACATATAGGTGCAGATCCACTAGTCATAACTAGGTGTCCCTATCGAGTCATATGCAAAAACATTGAAATTCTCACATGAAGCTGCAGTTCTAGTAATGGTTACTAGGTGATCCTCATATGTTGACCCTCATGTTTAATACAAAGCACTGGAATTCTTACACAAAGCTGAGGTTCCACTTGTCATTAATAGGTGTCCCTCATAATTCAAATGCAAATGCATTGATATTTCTTTGTGAGTGTGCAGTTCCGCAAGTCATTATTAGATGTAATTCACAAGTCAAAGGCAAAACCATTGCAATTGCTACAGTAAGCCACAGTTCTACTAGGTGTTACTTGGTGTCCCTCCCAAAAGCAGAGAAATATTTTCATGAAGCAGCACTTCCACTTCTTGTTAATAGAGGACCAGCTAAAGTAATAAGCAACTGCTTCAAATTACCTTTCCGAATCAGAGAGTTGCGGCTTCAGTATATAAATACCTGCACAAATGTTTACTATTTCAATCATTTGTGCTTGTTTTCAATAGGATTATTTATTTGCCAAAGCGTATTTATAATAATTAGCCAAAGTTGCATATTTCAATAAATTTCTTTTTTGATTTGTGATCACACCCTACTTTATAGTAGTATAGGGACTTTAATTGACTGGTAAGTACTATTAGATACTATACTTTGGCTTTTTATGTTTCTGTGGATGTATACTTTGTTTTTTGGCTTATAAAAGGGTGTTTATTTCATATTGATAGTGCTTGTACAACACTCCAATGGGGGCGATGCAAATTTAAAGTAGTTGCTAGAGGACTCTCTCAAGTCAGATGCAAGTGGTTGGGAACGTGGCTTCAATCTAAAAGTCTACAAATACACTTTAGCTACTATAATGACTTGTGCTCAAAGCTGGTTTATAGTGAGGAATTAACTTTGTACTTTACAATAATTGAGAGTTATGAAAATAGATGATATAACCCTTCTATAAATAGTGACTATTTGTCATGGGGAAGTGCAAGTGTCCAAAAATGTCTATTTTGGGTAAACTATTTTTAGGCATATGTGTTTATGTGCAAGTGCAAAAAACAGTCACTCAAAGGAAAGGCATCCAATGGAAGGAGTGGTCGGGTGTGTTTTTCTATAACTTTTGCTGGAATGAGATGCAATATAATTTGAGTGACATATCAACAGACCAATGGTGAAAGAGTATTGGTTGGGAGCTCAATGCATATATTTTTTGTATTTTCGGTGCTGGCACGACACACAACAGATCTACCTAGGACAATAGTGTAATCAGTGCTAATGCACTTTAAAATAGAAAACATGCATTAGCCCGGACAGTTTCGTAGCAATTTTTTTAATTAGTTTTATCCACACTGCAAAGCATCAGTGCTGCTGGACAACATGGTTACATAACTTTGCCAAAGTCAATAGTTTGTATAGGTGAGACTTATTGGTTCTGTTAATGCTTTTTATCTATGTTTAATTACTGTACTGCCATGTAAAATGTGCATGTAAGTGCTGGCAGTAATGCGCTTACTCATGGTTTTCTGCCCTGCACACTACTTTAATTAAACAGTGCATAAAGCATTTTTTCCAGTTCCATTCCATAAATTGTGTGCTGCAAAGCAATGAGTTATACACAAACCCACCCTAGATTTGCAGTACCATATGGCGTTTTACATATCCATCCCAAAATATTAAATAAAACTCTGATCCAATGGAACATCTTGCTAACAATGCCTACCAGGACTCAAAAAATCTTTCAAAAAAGAGTTGTTTCTAATCTGAAATCAGTGGTCATTATTTTCCTACTTCTTCACCAATCAATACAAAATAAACAACGTATATAAAATCAGAATATCATAACTATAGAATATCACAATGCAGATTTTAGAACAATGCATTTATACTTACAAAAAAAGTTTGAGCAAGATTCTTGTCAGCAGAAGCTTCCTTCTGGGAAATGATATCTGCAAATAGACTGTAGGATTCAGCTGTGGGGACCTGACTATAAATAGAAAAGTTATCTCCAAGCCTTGCCTACTCATTAGGTTGTGTGACTCACCCATGGGCGAGTCATCAGAAGACGTTGTCAAATATTTGACTGCTTCTGCCTTCAGGCAGTGTCCTGTTTAAACATGCTGTTTTAAGCAAAGGCAAGGACCCAGCCTCAGGAATTGCATTAACTTCACAACCAGGCTTTCAGAAGCGTTTTTGGTGTTTTTGTAAGGCAGTGCTATAAAAAAAGCCTTAACATAATTCCTCATTCTTTAATCGAATGAATGGTCATGCCCATTTTGCCTCTTGGTACATATGTTGCCCCTACATACTGCATTATTGTTTTATAAGAAAATGTCCTCTTACCAATCAGTTGACATACCTGAAAAACATAACAGTCTCCACAACACAAGTAATCAATCGTTGTAAATGTGCATTAAGCTTTAATTAGCACTTGTTCATAACAGATTCTAAGTTCCAAATTTGGAGGATGAGAAAACAGTGGCCAAAATAGAAGCATATTGTATATTCCTTTTAGCAACTACTGTGTGTTGGGTCAGTTTTTAATTTGTGTAAAACTGATGGATAGAAATTCTCCAGATCCATCTTATATTTTTACATACCTCAGTGTTTGCATTTCAAAGCAACAATAAGCAATTTTCAAATCTTTACATTGCAGCGCATGCAAAATGTGTGAGTAACTACTAACATCAATTTGCATTCATGTTTGCTAGTGCTTAGTGGTAGGATGTTTTATGAACAGCTAGACTTAAATGGAATATTGATGGTGCTGTACATTTATTCAAGATCTTGAAGTGCACATTGGTTTAAGGAGGGGGTGCTATGCCTTCCAAGCAGAAAGCTTTTCTGCTCTATCTAGAATTAATTAGATCAATATAGAATGCAGCATGTGAAGGGTTCAGCAGCATGAGAGTCAGGCTTTTGGGCTGAGCTACAAGCCATTGCCCAGGAATGGCATGTAGATCATTTTTGGATGTTGTCTTGGAAAATACAACTCAATTTCTCCACTCAGACCCATCAGAACAAAGAAGATCAGACTGCTTATATGATGGGGTTACAACTCGATGTTCGCATTCTTTGTTCATTGTGCTATGTTGTACTATACTTTGGAATTTGTAAAGCGCATGGTGACCCGAAGGCATCCCAACCAAAACCATTATCCGCAAGAAGTCCCGACTACCTGGTTAATTCATAAAAAGCCAACTTTTGAGGTATATCTGAAAGCAGAGCTCGGTGTTTGTGGCATGCGTAGCAAGGTGGAGGGTGTTCCAAAGTTTGGATACATTGAAACTGAAAGACATTCTGAGGCTTCTAGCTCTTCTTATAGTAGGGACGGTGAGCCAATGGGTGTTGGAAGATCTTAAAGCCCTTTGGGGGATGTAAGGGTCGATGAGCTGGTACACAATGGGGAACACACAAGCATGCAGGGCTCTAAGTGCAAGACAAAGGGATTTTAATTCAGTTTGATGAGCGACAGAAAGCCAGCTATGCTTTGTCTGGCTGACTCCACTCTGAGAATTGATAGCAACATATGGGCCACTGCATTCTGAACTATGTGTAATTTCTGAACAAATGCTTTGGGGGCACCAAGGTACAGCGAGTTGCTATAGTCAAGGCATGATAATATCAAAGCCTGGACAACCAGCTCCCTGGCAGACTGGGGGAGTAAAGGTAGGACCTTCTGTATCATTCTCAGGAGTCCAAAGCAGCTGACCGATAGCTTGCTGGCTTGGGTTTCCATGGAATGGATATTATCAAGCCATACTTCAAGGCTATTCATGGCCCTTTTAGTGGGTAGGAGGAACCTGAGGTATGCTGGCCATCCAAGGGCCCTTTATGGAGAGGGAGGGCTCCCAAGGATCATGAGCTCTGATTTGGCTTAATTGAGCTTCAGACATGAATTTTTCATCCAGCGGGCTACTTGTTCCAAACACGGTTTCCAGGTGGGAGCTAAGGAGCTGAGCCAGAGATAAGAAAGAAAAAAAGCGGAGAATCCTCCATATAGGAGACTATGGAAATCCTGAAAGAGGTAATAATCTCAGCCAATGGTTGCAGGTACAGGCTAACAAGTGTAGGGCTAAGAGATGATCCTTGTGGCACTCTACAAGTGACCGTAAAACTATCCGATGCACAGGAGAGTCCTTCAGGAGAGAGCCAAGCCAGTCCAATGCCTTCCCTTCCACCCTGGCCTTAAGGACCCTGTTAAGAAGTATTTTGTGTTTGACCGTGTCGGAGGCCTCGCTAAGGTCAAGAAGTACAATGGCAGCTGTACCTCCTTGGTCTACTCTCTTTTGTAACATCTTCTACCACTGCTAAAGGAGCCATTTCAGTGTTATGTTTAGGTCGAAAGCCAGTTTTGGTAGGGTGGAGAAGGGAGTAGGACTCAATAAATTCTTACAAATTACTATTGACAAATTGAACTGCCATTTTATATAGAAAAGGAAGCAAGGAGATGGCCTGGAGGTTTTCTAGACATGAAGGGTTAAGATTTGGCTTTTTAAGAATGGCTTTTACCATGGCGTGCTTCGAAGGCCTGGGTATTACTCCCTTATCCAAGTAGAGATTGACCATCTCAAACAAGGTAGGGAAGAACGCTTCTGCACCCATGGCCGGAATATTGGGGGATTCCGATTTAATTCTAATAGAACGAGAAATAACATTTTCTATCATGACATGGGGAAATTCTGAAGAGGGTGGCAGGGCTCATATTTGGAATAGTGTGACTTAGAGAAGGGGTTGCCCTCCATCTCTTGAAACAATAGTGTAATGCTATATGTATTTAACAACCAACTCCATCTTGACCACTGACTCCAATTTGTGCTTAGCTTAGCTTCAAATGTCGTCACACTGATGGAGCATGTATTTTTCCACGCACAATTTGTTAACATGTTTTTGCTTTTCTCACCTGGGAAGGGAACATAATGTGGGGGGTGCAATATTGATAAGAATGTTGAGAATGTTTATGGAAGAGAAGGTTACAGCTCAGTCTTTGAAATACACCGTGGGATCTGGACAACCTCTTGTGTGTTTTTTCAACACTGACTCACTACAGCCAGCACTTGAATTTCAACTTACTCAACGGGAGGGAGGGTTTCTAGAACCTTCCTCTTAAGGTTGTTTAAGGTATATAAGGTGGGGAAGCTTGACACCGAGGTAGAAGAACTCATTTCGAGAAGTGGACGCATTGCTCAGAATAATCCTGTTGGGGTGGTTTCTGCTGTCTCAGCTGTGACGGGATCCACAGCTTGACGTTGGCAGACAGGGATGATGTTGGATTTGATCCCCAGTGTGATGCCTTTTACATTCTTAATATCTAGCTGTTAGAAATTGGGTCATTGGTTGACAGTCAGGTTACCCCCTGTTCAAGCAAATACCCTCACTCTAGTTAGGGTAAAAGAGAATCACCCTCAGCTAACCCCTGTTTACCCCCTTGGTAGCTTGGCAGAGCAGTAGGCTTAACTTCAGAGTGCTAGGTGTAAAGTATTTGTTCCAACACACACAGTAACTTAATGAAAATACTACAAAATGACACAACACCAGTTTAGAAAAATAGGAAATATTTATCTAAACAAAACAAGACCAAAACAACAAACATCCGACATACACAAGTCAAGTTATAAATTTGTAAAGATTTAACTCAAAAATAGCTCTTAGAAACACAAAATTCTTCGATGAGGTGTTAACACAGCATTGTGACGGAGTCGTTCCCAACAAGCCGACACGAGCGGCGCCAGACACGGAGTTGCGAAGACCCCCAAGTAAAGTACCTTTGGTGAAGAGTGAAAACGAGTCAATGCGCGAAGTCGGGGATCGCAGCATCAGTGCAAAAAGTTGATTCCGTGCACTTCGAGCGGCGTCAGTCACAACGTGGTGCGGCGACTTCCACAGAGCCGTGGACTTCTGCGGGGCTGCAGCGGCATCAGGCCTGCGTAGATCACCGCTTTCCAGCGAAGATCACGGAGTCGGTTGCAGGCGGCATCACTGGATTCCGCAGCGGCGTCGATCCGAAGTCGTCCGAAGTCGATTTTCTTGGATTTCCACCAGCTTTCCTTCCAGGGGCACAGGGACTGGACAG
Source organism: Pleurodeles waltl (assembly GCF_031143425.1). Classification (NCBI taxonomy): domain Eukaryota; kingdom Metazoa; phylum Chordata; class Amphibia; order Caudata; family Salamandridae; genus Pleurodeles; species Pleurodeles waltl. Next base: position 292,192,507 of record NC_090445.1, on the reverse strand, counting down.
GGCACCACTTTTGTCAGAGCAGGAGTCTCTCCAGAGACTCCAGGTGCTGGCAGAGAGAAGTCTTTGCTGTCCCTGAGACTTCAAACAACAGAAGGCAAGCTCAAAATCAAGCCCTTGGAGATTTCTTCACAAGATGGAAGGCACACAAAGTCCAGTCTTTGCCCTCTTACTCTGGCAGAAGCAGCAACTGCAGGATAGCTCCACAAAGCGCAGTCAAGGCAGGTCAGCACTTTTCCTCAGCTTTTCTCCAGGCAGAGGTTCCTCTTGTTTCCTCCCCTCCCTCCTAGCACAGATGGCTCATCAGGAAATGCAGACTACACCCCAGCTTCTTTTGTGTCACTGTCTAGTATGAGGTGCAAGAACATGCTCACTTTCTAAAAGTGGCATTTTCAAACACACAATCTTAAAAGGAACTTTACTAAAAGACGTATTTTTAAATTGTGAGTTCAGAGACCCCAAACTCCACATGAGTTAAAGGTAGCCCCCATGTTTACCTATGAGAGGGACAGGCCTTGCAACAGTGAAAAACGAATTTAGCAATATTTCACTGTCAGGACATGTAAAACACATTACTATATGTCCCACCTTAACCATACACTGCACCCTGCCCTTGGGGCTACCTAGGGCCTATCTTAGGGGTGTCTGACATGTAAGAAAAGGGAAGGTTTAGGCCTGGCACGTGGGTACACTTGCCAAGTTGAATTTACAGTTAAAACTGCACACACAGACACTGCAGTGGCAGGTCTGAGATATGATTACAGAGCTACTCATGTGGGTGGCACAACCAGTGCTGCAGGCCTACTAGTAGCATTTTATTTACAGGCCCTGGCACCTCTAGTGCACTTAACTAGGGACGTACTAGTAAATCAAATATGCCAATCATGGCTAAACCGATTACATACAATTTACACAGCGAACATATGCACTTTAGCACTGGTTAGCAGTGGTAAAGTGCTCAGAGTTCAAAAGCCAACAGCAACAGGTCAGAAAAAATGGGAGGCAGGAGGCAAAAATGATTGGGGATGACCCTGCATAAGCAAAAAAGACCAACACTAGCTTTACTGTATGCATGCATAAATATACGTAGTCACTGCCTTTATATTCATTGTTGATGTGTGGCATTTTCTTTGATTTTTAGTTTCCAATTGCTGTGATTATTTTAGCTGCACGTGTGTGGCTGCATTCAAATTAAAGGCTCATGTTATTCTTTTCGTATATCTGTATTTGAAACCTGGGAAATGCCTTAATAAACTAGTTACTCAGACTAAGAGTGCTGCATTCTTCACATTCTTTAGCTTCATTCCCTCTCAGTCTGAAGCTAAGCAGAACAGAGGGGTAGATGGCCAACACTTTGGATTTGAATCAGGAAGCCAATGGATTGCATCTATCGTAAAGGGTTCTCCATGGGATGGAGATTCCAACAATGTTTGGTAATTTAAAAAAAAAATTCTCAGGGCGTTACCAGGACTTGCTATTTTTCCTTTAAAAATAAGAGGCCTGGGATGCTCTAATGTTTCTGTGGTAGGCCCTGACCACTTACCAGTTTTTTCTGTTCCCTTACTACAAATTTACAGATCTTTTTGAGGGCCATTAGATGTGGAGAATACCAGGGAGCAGTGTTATTTTTCTTATTATGCTTAACTATATTTTTGGGGATTATTTGGTCTAGAGAGGAGTTTATCCATTCAAAGACCCTACTGTTGACTGTGTAGATCCATACCCAATCGGGTTATTGTATTCCTGTGAATATATTTCCACCTTTGACAGCTTAACTGAGATCAGTGCCAGTCTTCACTAGCCAAACCCATTGGTGTTTCCCTCGGGTCTGGGGTCTAAAGGTCCATAGGGATCAGAAAATAATCTGCATATAAGGTAGGAAGGAGGTCTAGAACCTGTAGCTGAGGGTTAATGGAAAAAATGGGGTCTAACGGATGCCCTTTGGCATGGGTGGAGCCACTTACTCTTTGAATGAGTTGAACAGTGGCAATATTTAACAGGAAATTGAGGTGCCATCAAAGTGAAGATTAAAATCAACTGGGACTGTAAAAACTTTTTTTCTTAATGGCCAAACTTGCAGGGGTCCCATGAACAGTCTAGATAAATTGTCCTGGTGGTAAAGGGGGCGGATAGATACGGACCACTGAAAAAGTGCACATGTTCAAAAGAGAGATACAAATATAAGGCTTTTGCAATTAGTGAGAGGGAGGGAATCAATGGAACACGAGAAGGTGGACTTTAAAATAATAGTGAGGCCTACCCCCTTTCTATCTATGCGAGCCCTACATACAATGTAGTATTCAGATGGTAGAGCCTGTGCGGTCAGATCCAGACTCCTCATTGAGTCAGGTTTCCATAATGAAAACAACGTCATGTTTTGCAGCTTCCAAAAATTAGAAAATGTCCATCCTATGGAGAGGGAGAGATTGGCAATTTAGTAAAAACATGTTCTGCTCTTCATTACCGGAGGAAAGCTAATCAGGCAAAGAGGCTGGAAGAGGAGAGTAGAGGCAGTACCTACAGGTAAGATTATCTTGAGGGGGATTGATGTGGTGAAGACACTTATTGGTGTATGCCCCTCTTAAATCCTATATTAGAAGTGTGGAATATGTCCCTAATTGTGGGGTGAGGGGCAAGAATCATGGCCATGGTGCAATTTATGCGTGGACAGGTGCAGATGTGTAGGAAAGTACCATCTTGCCTGGCATGTTACCCCCATATTTCACTGTATATATGTTGTTTTAGTCTATGTGTCACTGGGACCCTGCCAGGCAGGGCCCCAGTGCTCATAAGTATGTGCCCCCTGTGTGATGCCTAACTGTCTCACTGAGGCTCTGCTAACCAGAACCTCAGTGGTTATGCTCTCGCTGCTTTCCAAATTTGTCACTAACAGATTAGTGACTAAATTTACCAATTCACATTGGCATACTGGAACACCCTTATAATTCCCTAGTATATGGTACTGAGGTACCCAGGGTATTGGGGTTCCAGGAGATCCCTATGGGCTGCAGCATTTCTTTTGCTACCCATAGGGAGCTCTGACAATTCTTACACAGGCCTGCCAGTGCAGCCTGAGTGAAATAACATCCACGTTATTTCGCAGCCATTTACCACTGCACTTAAGTAACTTATAAGTCACCTATATGTCTAACCTTCACCTGGTGAAGGTTGGGTGCAAAGTTACTTAGTGTGTGGGCACCCTGGCACTAGCCAAGGTGCCCCCACATCGTTCAGGGCAAATTCCCCGGACTTTGTAAGTGCGGGGACACCATTACACGTGTGCACTATACATAGGTCACTACCTATGTATAGCGACACAATGGTAACTCCGAACATGACCATGTAACATGTCTAAGATCATGGAATTGTCCATGATCCCCTGGGTCTCTAGCATAGTACCCGGGTACTGCCAAACTGCCTTTCCGGGGTCTCCATTGCAGCTACTGCTGCTGCCAACCCCTCAGACAGGTTTCTGCCCTCCTGGGGTCCAGGCAGCCCTGGCCCAGGAAGGCAGAACAAAGGATTTCCTTTGAGAGAGGGTGTTACACCCTCTCCGTTTGGAAATAGGTGAGAAGGCTGGGGAGGAGTAGCCTCCCCCAGCCTCTGGAAATGCTTTGATGGGCACAGATAGTGCCCATCTCTGCATAAGCCAAGCCACACCGGTTCAGGGATCCCCCAGCCCTACTCTGGCGCGAAACTGGACAAAGGAAAGGGAAGTGACCACTCCCCTGACCTGCACCTCCCAGGGGAAGTGCACAGAGCTCCTCCAGTGTGTCCCAGACCTCTGCCATCTTGGAAACAGAGGTGTTGGTGGCACACTGGACTGCTCTGAGTGGCCAGTGCCAGCAGGTGATGTCAGAGGCTCCTTCTGATAGGCTTTTACCTCTCTTGGTAGCCAATCCTCCTTCCTAGGTAGCCAAACCTCCTTTTCTGGCTATTTAGGGTCTCTGCTTTGGGGAATTCTTCAGATAACGAATGCAAGAGCTCATCAGAGTTCCTCTACCAGAGGATAGACCACTGACTGCTCAGGACGCCTGCAAAACCTCAACAAAGTAGCAAGACGACTACTAGCTACCTTGTATCACCTCATCCTGCCGGCTTTCTCAACTGTTTCCAGGTGGTGCATGCTCTGGGGGTAGCCTGCCTTCACCCTGCACCAGAAGCTCAGAATAAATCTCCCGTGGGTTGACGGAATCTTCCCCCTGCTAACGCAGGCACCAAAAGACTGCAACACTGGTCCTCTGGGTCCCCTCTCACCCTGACGAGCGTGGTCCCTGGAACTCAGCAACTCTGTCCAAGTGACTCCCACAGTCCAGTGACTCTTCAGTTCAAGTTTGGTGGAGGTAAGTCCTTGCCTTCCCATGCTAGACTGCATTGCTGGGTTCCGCGTGATTTGCAGCTGCTCCGGCTCCTGTGCACTCTCCCAGGATTTCCTTTGTGTGCAGCCAAGCCTGGGTCCCCGACACTCCTTCCTGCAGTGCACAACCTTCTGAGTTGTCCTCTGGCGTTGCGGGACTCCCTTTTGTGACTTCACGTGGACTCTGGTTCACTTTCCTTTCAAGTGCCTGTTCAGGTACTTTTGCATGTGCTGCCTGCTTTTGTGAGGGCTCCCTGAGTTGCTGGGTGCCCCCTCTGTCTCCTCCTCCAAGTGGCGACATCCTGGTCCCTCCAGGTCCACAGCAGCACCCAAAAACCTCTACCACGACCCCTGCAGCTAGCAAGGCTTGTTTGCGGTCTTTCTGTGTTGGGACACCTTTGCAAGCTTCATCGCGACGTGGGACATCCGTCTTCCAAAGGAGAAGTCCCTAACTCTCTTCTTCCTTGCAGAACTCCTAGCTTCTTCCATCCGGTGGCAGCTTCCTTGCACCCTCAGCTGGCATTTCCTGGGATCCTGCCCACTCTCAACACTGTTGCGACTATTGGACTTGGTCCCCTTGTCTTACAGGTACTCAGGTCCGGAAATCCACTGTTGTTGCATTGCTGATGTTTTTTCTTCCTGCAGAATCCCCCTATCACGACTTCTGTGCTCTCTGGGGGTAGTAGGTGCACTTTACACCTACCTTTCAGGGTCTTGAGTTGGGATATTTTTCTAACCCTCACTGTTTTCTTACAGACCCAGGGACCCTCTACAAGCTCACATAGGTTTGGGGTCCATTCGTGGTTCGCATTTCACTTTTGGAGTATATGGTTTGTGTTGCCCCTATACATATGTGCTCCTATTGCAATCTATTGCAATTCTACACTGTTTGCATTACTTTTCTTGCTATTACTTACCTAATTTTGGTTTGTGTACATATATCTTGTGTATATAACTTATCCTCATACTGAGGGTACTCACTGAGATACTTTTGGCATATTGTCATAAAAATAAAGTACCTTTATTTTTAGTAACTCTGTGTATTGTGTTTTCTTATGATATTGTGCATATGACACCAGTGGTATAGTAGGAGCTTTACATGTCTCCTAGTTCAGCCTAAGCTTTGCCATAGCTACCTTCTATCAGCCTAAGCTGCTAGAAACACCTCTTCTCCACTGATAAGGGATAACTGGACCTGGCACAAGGTGTAAGTACCTCTGGTACCCACTACAGGTCAGGCCAGCCTCCTACAAGAAGGGCTTTCCATTGGTGTCCCTTAGCACACCAGTGGCGTGCCAGCTGCTTGCGTCCTCTGCGCAACTACTACCCTGCTGTGATTTTAATGTATCCAGATGCAACCACTAGAGTGTCGACCTGCAAGCTCACTCTATGGTTGTTTGTCCACGTAGACTTTCTAAACAAAAAAAGGTCAGTGCGGTTTTCAAATCCCCCAACCCGTGAGATTGGATTAGAATTCAATGCGTTTCCCCCTCAGACAAAAATATCAAATGTAAAATTCCCCCGAAATTTAAAATAACATTTTGAAAAGCATGAGCGTCAAAACGGCTGTACAACCAGCTTTTTCACTTCTGTGTTGGGTGCGGCCTTTCCCTTATACTTAGAAATAATTACTCAAAGGTTGTTGGGTTATTTCTGAGAATGAAAGAACAATGGCCCTGTGGATAAAATTGTATTCCTGTGCATGTGGGCCATTTTTAACTTATTGGCCTAAGTTGGCTATGCCTATCATGGTGAATCCATTGTTCTTATGAGAAGGTGCATATTTTTGTCTGGTCACTCCCATTTTTTGTGAACCAATGATGCTGGTTTATTAACTCAAGGTTTAACCTTGGAGCTTTTTTGCTCTTCTGCCCAGTCATCTGTACATGTTTTTTGGCCCCTAAGGCATGGCATAATTGGTTAGCGACTCATTGGCATATTTAACTTTCCAATAAGGCCATAGACTGTGCCAATGCTGGGAAAGTTAAATGTCATCTGCAGCCTATAGCATTTATTATACTAGTCACGAGGCTGGCCAGTAAAATAGGACTTCAGTCTTACATGTGTACCCTGACTAATGCAGCTTTTTACTCTGCTTGTAGACCTGTTGAATTAACCGTTTGTGACTGCAAAGAGCCTTACTTTCGAGTGTTTGCTACCTAAAAGATATTTTCACTATATAGTTGCAGCATTTTTTTTAATGAGAAAAGCTACGAGTAAAGAGCAATTAAAATGCTACTCTTGTAAATATGGTTTAGGAAAGCTACAGCTTTCAATCAACCAAGTGTTCTACAATTTATTAAAAATTCAAATCAGTGGTGAATTTGTTCAGTTGTCACAACCAATGCAAGCCTTCACTTTGATTCAATGCCTCAAGTTGACGTTGTGCCTTTCAGACTATTATATCAGTCAAACCTCTCATTTGCTGCATCTGAAGTCTCCCTTCTTTCGAATTTTCACCATCAGCATTACAGTCCACCTCTTTAAAGTAAGATATCCACCTGGGACTCATGTTAATGAAAGGATCTCGCGCTTTTAACAATTAAAATGGTAATATACCAATAGAGGAATGTTGAGATATTTTATAAACAGTGATACACACCTGCAACTCCTCTTTAAAATCCAAAACCTTAGCAATTGGATACTCTCCCTAAATGTCTTGTTCAAAACTAAAACTACATCTATCACCTTCAAGTTTGTGTCTGTTACAATAGTTGTTTCCTCACCCAGCACAAACACCTGTAAACATGGTGCACCATTCAATTCCTGCATCAGTAAGTCAAACTTATCCTGACAGACCTGGATTCCACTGAAATTAAATCTTTTTTCTCAGCAATCTTCTCAAATCAGATGCATAACGTTATGAATTTTACATAATTTTGAATCATTCACAAAAAATGGACAAGCTCTACTTTTTCTTCTTTTATCTCTTGGAGAGTGTCTACTTATTCGTTTATTTGTGCCACGCCCATATCAATATCACTTTTAATTTAAAACCATTCTTCATGATCCTTCCCAACATCAATCTCTTTTTTTGTTATAATTATTTTATTATCATTTCAAGGACAGCAATAGAGTGTCAAATATGTCGATCAAGGGTACAGAAAAGGGCAAGAAGGGCAGTAAGACGATGCACAATTACAATCACAGGACAGCTAGCATGGGGATATAGGCACACCGACTGTCAGTCATCAACATGACATGGGTGGGTGAGAAGAGAATGGGATGTCAACAGGGGAGAGAAGGAGGGGAAGGAAGGAGAAGAATGACATGAGAAAAGGGAAAGAGAGGGAGCCGGGGGGCTAACTGAGACAAGTGTTACATTCGAGTGGTGGGAAAAGGGTGGGGGAGAAGGAGAGGGAGAAAGGATCCGTGGGAGAGAGAGAGTAGGGGGCTAGTGGAGGAGAAGAGTCACAGAGTCATCAGATCAGCACATTTGGTCATCTAGATACAGCTGGACAGGTATCACTGTGCTACATCACAGTCCTCCCAGAGGAAAGGGAACCAAATAGGAAGAAACATGTCTGCTTTGGCCATTAGGTTATAAATGATTCTCTTGTTAGAGACAGTCTTGTACATGTCCGTAAGCCGCTCCTGAATTGTTGGTAACAGCAGGGAGTGCCAGTGGTGTAGGATGCAAATTTTGGCAGCTGACAGCACAGGAAAGAGATCTGCCAAACTGTGCGGGAGGATCAGTGGGCCCAACAGCAGTGTTGGTACATCCATAGATTCCCTCAGCGCAGTCCCCACTTCGGTTCGGAAGGAATGGATTTTGGGGCATTCCAATAATAGATGGACAAAATCATAGGGCACATAGTCGCACCTCTAGCAAGAGGAATGGGGCAACGGGCCTGCAGATCAGAGCTGCACCAGCATCCAGTGCCATTCACAGAGGTTCTTGAGAAGGATGAACTTTATTTAGCCTCCTTGCACATCCCACCTAGGTTCTCCAGAAGCTCCCACCAGTCAGCTTCATCATACTTAACCTGGAGAAGGCCTGACAGGTTACCGTTAGGCTTGCCACCTGCAGCTGAGAGTAAAAGTGGTAAATCAAGAGGCTATACAGTCCAGGCATCACACCTGTAAACCTCCCCTGGTGTTAAAGTATGTGAGCATCAGGGGGGAGAGATCCAAACTGCTGATAAGGCAATGATGCAGTTGTGTTTAGTTCCATTGTTGGGAAAGAGGCAGGCCAAATTCTTCCTGCAGGCTCACGAAGGGCTTAAGCTAACCCTGGGTGAGAAAATGTGCCTATGTGTGGATCCCTGCAGCTCGCCAGGGGCCTCATTTAAGCATGGCATTGCCAATGCACGTGCCATGCTTACTCCAAATGGGTGCTTTGTCATGGATATATGCATCCACCTTGAGGAGCTTATAAGCCTGGCCCATACTTTCTGTATGTCTGCAGGCCCTCTCCATGTCGAGTGACAGAGCCAAGACCTTCACTGGTAGGTCCATCGCTAACCAACAACATGGGACAGTGTTCATAGATGGCTGCATGAGTAGCGGCCGGGATTAACCCCACTTGCATAGGGTGGACAAGCAAGGGTAAGACCCGTTTAAGGCAGGAGTCTAAGATACTGGACAGTATCTTGACATCCCAGCTGGTAATAGCGCACTAGCTACTACAAAGAAGGGGATCCTTTTCCGGTTTGGGGAAGAGCAAACTCAGGGTATTGCTGGAGGGGAGTCCCAGAGATCATGATCTATCTGTTTCTGCAAAGAACTTGTGGAAGATGTGTACCACCTCACGTTTGGTCCATCTGTAAAACTCAGCCAGGAAGCCGTTCTCGTCTGGGGTTTTATGGTAGGGTAGATTAGATATGGCTTGTACAATCTCCTCTTTAGTGATGGTGCCTGAAGCAAGTCCCTGCCCTTGTCCACCAGGCGGGAACACAGGTGGCATCTAGAGAAGGCCCGGGCCACTTCTGGGGAGTAGAGGACCCTGTAATGGGAGACAAACTTGTCTGCAATGTTTCTGCAACTTGGTAACCAGGTCGTCAGTCACTGCGGTGATGGTGTGGATAGCCAACCCTGCTTCCCTTTACCTCATTTGTGCCACCAGGAGTTAGGCTGCTTTCTCCTCCTGCTCATAATGGCTGTACCTCACTTTCTGGATCAGTATCAATGGGCCCTGGATAGACCACATTCCTCCAGGAACCAAGGGGCCACCTCTGATGGTTTGTCTCCCCTCTCTCGCAGGGTGCTGTATGAGGGAGGTGAGTTGTAACAGATCAACCTTCGTACCCAGTCTCCTAGACCAGCTGCAGGGAGAGCTGGTTCAGGATCAGGTGGTAAACAGCAGGCCGGCCTGCTCCGCCACTCAGTAGGCAGCTGGTCTTGTAGTAAGCCCGATGCCACGATGAGCCCTCAGTTGTCAGGCAACGGCACTCCACACTCGCTCTTGGGTGCAGAATACCACAAGCCAGATTCACCGTCACACCATAGGCTTCCACATGATGGTAGGGATCCCCACCAGTATTATGGCAGTCTGAGATCACCAGATGGGAATGCTTCACTCCCTGAGGCCTCCCAGCACAGCGGAGCTTCAAAATCAGGCAGCTATCACTGTCGGCAGCCAGACTCTGTTCCAACACCAATCTCACTTATTTATTGTGCTCTTCAATGGTGATAACGTAAACGAAAAAAAGGTAATACTGATACCACATAACTATTTACAACATGTTTGAAAAGTAAAGACATAACCTGAAAAACAGAGGATGATAAAAGTAATCCAAAAGGCAACACGTTTTGTAAAATATCTTGCCCAGGCCAATTTCATCACAGTCTCATCTACATCAGCGAAGGAAGCCTATCAACTATAACTTTATTCAAAGTAAATGTACTCAGAGCTGAATTTCTCCAATATCCTTCTTGGCTATCAATATTAAGGTCAACCACTCAGTAGTCTCTACTGTCTCTGTCACACTCATTTTTCACATTCCATTTCATGGTGTATTTCCTTGTATACTGAAAGGAATGTGCCTCATTTTTAAAACCATACGCAGCACCCTATTTCATGGTCTTAACAGTTCATTTCTGAACACTTCTTAATTTAATTCTCAAAATTCACTCTGCATTCCTCTATTTCTTGACGTTCCTCATGTGGGATTTACATTTGAATTTAGGGTCACTCCTAATAATCTTTGATGAGACCACCATATGATGTCATCACCATTGTTTGATACATATGCTTTCCCACACATACCTTTCTTTTTGTCCAATCAAGCATTGAAATATCACAACATTTGAATGGGAATTCACCATAAAGACTTGGATTAATACCCATTCAATCCATTTTTATTTTTTTCATAAAACTATTCACAAACGTTATTTCAAAACAATAGTGTAAACATAAACTAAATTTCATACTGATCCCACTCCATCCATTTCAATGGTTCAGGTTGGGTGGTCACGTCTAACCTCCTCAACTTTCACCTCCTTGAGAAGTGTTGGGGTATTAGTTAAAGAGGTGAGTGCTCGCCTCAGAAAATCACCCCCCTTTTCAGGGTAAACCCTTAAATTTACTAAATTAGTTTCAGCTCACCTCCCTGTGAGCTGTGAAACTGAGAAGACATGTGTAACTCAGAGGTAATGTGTAAAGTATTTTTGCAATATCCAAAGAGCAATGAAGTGTTAATAAATACAATGACACCAGAAAAAATAATAATAATGTGTACTGGAGTTATGAACTTTTAAAGTTTAATGTTCAAAATAGCAACAAAAGGTATTAAGCCCCAACTGTAGTCATCTAGTTGTGTTTGACCAGTACTTAAGTGCAAATGAATGTTGACCGTCAGGATGCGCAGGAAGGATGCAGAATGCAGGTGTGATCCAGTTTAAAAGTTTACTTATGGACGTAGGACCTAATTAAGAGATTGGTGGACTAATTACTCTGTCACTAATAGGACAGTTTCACATCCTAGGTTTCAGGATTTGTTAGACGGAGCAGAATTTGATACCTATCAAGGGTCCAGGACCTTGGGAACAACACTTAGTGGTCAAATTCATTGAAGCAGAGGTTAACAGCTGGATGCAGGGCCTCTTGGAGCTTACTGTTTCCCTGTTGCCCAAACAGGATGACAGCCTTATGACCCTTGAAGTCCATATTTGTGTCCTGGGTCCTTCTCTAACCAATTGGGTAACCATTACAGTGACAGCCCCATCCTTTTTTCAGTGCTTCCTGTGTGCCCTACTGCAAACAATCCCACATTGCTCCTCTGTGTTCGAAACCAATGTAGCAGAACCTTTATTCCCCTGTGCAGCGCTCCTTACCCACCCTTGAGATGTAGCCAGGCATATAAGCACCCTTCCTCTGTGGTCTGGATTCAGTTCTTCTCCCGCTGGTGCCTAGCTGGCTAGGGAACATAGAAAGAGGCAGGCTCCAGTGTTAATCACATCTGCCTGTGAGAAGATAGGCCTCTTTAAACTTAATTCAATTATTGTGCATGGCCTTGATTGTCAGTGTGTTATAGAACCAGAACAATCTCTCACGACTCAGGCCTATGAATCAGCTCTGGGTATAGGTTCACACCTCATCAAATAAGCTGTACAGCTCCTTGGTGGCAGTTTAAAGCTCTTGGAAATGTAATTCTAGACATTTTAGGATGGTAAGAGGCAACTTTCTAAAAGTTCCTGTTCTAAAATAGTTATTACTACTGTGACTTCACCAATGAACTAGGCATGTAATGAATATTTGGAAAAAGTCTAAAAGTTACCTCTGTTGCTGTTTCCTAGGAGGAATAGGAGGAAATAACAATACTTAATGTAATATTGTATACCATTGATTTCCTAAACAACAGCCAACCCTACACAGTGAAATAGCCTTTTCTATTTTTTAAATGACATGTGTAACACTAAATGTCTACATGTCCTGTTTTTACATACAATGTAACCTGATAAAGGGGCAGTAAGGCCTAATTATGGGTGACTTCAATTAATTAAAAGGATAGTTCAAACCTGTTAAAAGGGGTTAATGTCAAAAGTCAACTCTGCAGGTAAAACCTGCACAACTGTGCTACAAATGGCAAGCCTGCAGTCATGTTTGTCCTGTCACTGCAGTAGGTGGCGCAATGGGGGTTGCAGACCACTAATGGCATTTAACTTACCAGTCCTGGGTAAAGTCTGTATCATGCAGTAGCGACTAATATGTCAGTTAAAGATGCCAATTAGAAGTATGTCAGCATGTTGCAAAGGGAAGCGCAGGCACTTCACCAATGGTTAGCCGGGCTACAGTTCACAGAGTTCTACAGCAGCAAAATAGGGTTTATCAAAACTTGTAGAAATTACCATTATTACTACACCCATTACATGTCACATGGTGTGGTGGGGAGTGGCTGTTTTTATCTTTATGCCCATCACAACCACAGCAAAAACATTCTCCACTGAACTCTTTCACATACCTGTTTTAAAGTTTAAGGTTTAGCTCAAGCACTAAACCTTGTGTTGAAAAATCATGCACAGTCATGCCTCCTTTGTCACTGATCAACCCATTTACAGATTTAACATGTACACTATCCTTTTTGCTACTGCAATCACCTTTTCCAATGGAAGCTCATTTTTTATCCATAATTCTACTCTTGCTTCCTCACCATTACATTTTATTGTAAACTGCTCTCATATCCTTTCATCAGTAGACACATTAAGGTAGCATTTAGATGACAACGTTATTAAATGAGTTATGCATTGTTCCAGACTCGTCTTTTCTCTTAGACCTCAACCCAAAATAACTTTGCTTTAAAACTGTGCGTATGCGAGTCCAGCATTTGTACACACATCTCATTCACATTTAAAGTTCTAATTTCCTCCTGATCTCATTTTGGCAAGTTCTATAACAGCCCCTCTCCCTCAAAACAATGTAATAGCAAAGAGTTATTTCTATCTGCATTCATTTTGTTGCTGCACAACCTTGTATAGTTTGTGAATACTTTCTCCCATTTCGCCCCACGGATGTTTGGCTCTCCCAGGCAAGGTAAGATATGGCAATGGAGTGACATTTTCCAACTTTTTCTTTTGTAATAATTTTAAATTAGTATATTAATCAACAACAAGCAATGAGGCACTTAGATTAGTAATAACAAATGCTTTACTACTGATTTTCCTAGTAGAGACTTAAGTCAGTGCTGAATATATGCCTAACACCACCTTATCACCCACTAAATGCAGGTACAGACAATACCAAAAGGAAAAGGTTTTCCCATCACTGTATACATTCTAAGAAAACAATCTTTTCTTTACTTCATATTGTTAATTTTCATACATGATTTAAACCGCAAGCAAAAAGATACTAGTACCTGTACATGACTGAACATGCTTCAATCATGAAAGAACGTGTGCCTTCTCTGCTTTTGAAATAAGGTGCAAAAGTTGACATGCACATTCTCTATTACAGCATCAGGGTGGCAGTCACCTCCTTGTGTGTGACATTGTTTTCAGTCCTTGGACAGCTCCCTATCATCTGTGACAAACCTGTATCAAGCTTGCCTGACTTTGCAATCGTCACCTTATGCAACATGCTAGGAGTTTACAGCTGCATGGATTTTGCGGCTCTCTTGTCTGATTACCTAGAATATACCAGATAATGTCACAGAGGAAGGCTCTCCACCTGCCTCTGCTTACTCTTTTGTCACTGTGCTACACAATTATCACTCTCTGCTTCAGGTCACTGTTGTCTCCATTGCTAACTTCCCCCAACACTTTTCCAAAAGTCAAGTTGAAGTGCAATGTCACTCTTGTACAAAGTGGTGGACTCCGGTATTAGTCCATACAACAAGCAGGTAATGGGTCAGAGCAGTTTATTTCAGCACTGCTGCCTCCAATCTCCCAGCTCCAACTGGTCCAAGCTTGAATCCAGTGTTGAAATCACATGGTCCACAATGCATACGTTCAAGAATGAGTTTTAATAAATGTAGCTCAGTACTCGTCCATGAAGATAAAAACCAATATCCAAGCTGTACATTCTAGAATACTATAATAATATTAACAGTCTAGAACTACAGTTTTTTAAAGGAAAACATGTATGCATTATATGGAAATGAACAATATAAATAACACATTTCAGTCTTGTACAACAAAAGACAAATCCAAAATAAAGTTAAAGACAACAAAAAAATATAAGCAAAAAATCCCAAACAGGGTGGAAAACTACACAAAGTTCCCAAACTTGGTGGAAAGACATCTCACATGACCATCAACTTTCACTCATGAGGCTATTGAATCATCATTTGTTGTGACCATAGAACTCCTGTCCTCATCTGCCACCCTTTGGTCTCTTTCAGAACTTGAGGCATTTCCTTAATTCACCAATAACGTTCCTTTATTCATCAAAAACTGGCAAGGCCTAGTCCAATCTGTGCTTTTTTACATAAGCCAACTGCTTGAACTTTTTGAAGGATTGCAATTTAATAATGTCAATAACTCCATCTCCATAGTCATGCAATAGGGTGCCCAAATATGCATCCTAAAAGTAGAGGACTCAAAGCAGCTAGCTTTGTGACAGTGTTAATATCAAGGTTCAATGTTAGTGGCACCAACAATGTTCCCTTCCGTAAACCAGTTAGGTCTCTAATAAAGTTGTTTTCAATAGTACCCAAGGAATCCAAATTATAATAGCCCCATAGTTCAGCACCATATAGTTGTGCACCCTTGCTTGCTACTTTTGAATTTCCATTGCTGGAAGCATTGGGAACCAAGAAGCCTTCTTTGTAAACCTGAGAATTGCCCCTGCTCTGTGGTTTATCAAATGTGAACTTTTATGAATCTGTGTGGCCAAAGAACCAGAATCAGCCAGTCATATCCCTAAATAGTCAAACTCCATGCCTGTTTCCAATAGTTCCCTACCTAAATGTACAGTGCCCTTCACCCTTTCTCTTCCTAGAATAGGTCATCTATTTAGTTTTAGAGGCATTGATTTCAAGACCATATTCAGAGCAAAACAGATTAAAATTATCCACAAGATTTTAAAGACTCACCTTGGTTTTAGCCAATAAGAGGGTGTCATCAGCAAAAAGAGAGACAAAACTTTCTGTCATGCAAGGATTAGGGGAGTCATTCACACAACTGGTCAGACACTTGACACAATTGTTAATGTAGAGAAAAAAAGAATAGATGCCAGTGCACAGCCCTGGTGCATGCCCTTGCTAATAGAAATGGCATTTTATACCAAACCCTAACAAAGTTCCCCTTGTGAAGACGCATAATGATGTTTAAATAATTACAGAGGAATCTAAATCCCAGTATAGGACCTCCCATAGTCTCTTCCTTGATACCAGGTCAAAGGCAGTGCAGAAGTCAATAAATGCCACAACGAGTTCTCCCATTTTAATGACTTCAGTCTTGCATGTATCCAGAAGTTAGTGGAAGACCTGGTCAATTGAGCTGGTTTTTGGTCTGAAACTTGCCTCCAGGTTGGACAAGATATGGTTTTCCCTGATCCAGTCCAGAAGCTGCTCCAAAAAAACTTTTGGATGTTATCCAAAAGGCTAATTGAGCGGTACTTTTAGTGGGTACTTGGACTTCCCTTCTTGAAAATAGGGACAATCTCTGCCTCTTTCCATTTAGACAGTATTGCTACCCCTGCTGAAATTGTATTTGTCACAGCGTTAATATAAGGGACCCAAATTGAAGCCAAATTTGAAGAAGTCTGTTGGGACTTGTCTAATACAGGGGCTTTCCTTTGTTTCAATTAAGCTATCACAAAAACGGTCTCTGATAAGGATAAGACTACTTCAGTAAAGGCCCAATTCTATATAGGGACATCCAGAGAACAGGTAGAGATCAGATATATTTTATATGCACAAGAGTAGAAATTCCCAAAATAGGCAGCCCACTCACAGGGTTGTATAAACAACTTGGTTGGCTTCCTAGAATTCCCACCACTTACTCTTATTAGTCACCAAAATTTCTTTAAACCATAACTAGACAAGGCTTCTAATAGATCCGACTAGTTGCTGCACTCTCATCTGACTTTTTCTTGCTTTAATTCAAGTTGATAATGTGCTCAGCATGCCCTTTTCTCCTGGCTAACTCATTTTCTGATTGCTCAAAGGAGACTGGCCTACAGGACTGATTAAACCACCCATTCATGTTGCCTTTTGCCGAGGGCTTCGTGGACTCTGTAAGAAAAAAATCTTTGTGCCTATCAAAAAAATCTAATATGCTTGGCTGCAATCATTTCAGTTTTTCCCAAGTTGTGAAGTATAACCTCCTTGTGTGATGCTAGGACTACGTGCATGCTTAAAAGAGTGTTAGGAGAAGAACACACCACCTCCCACTTCACATTTCTAAGGTTGTTTGTGACCTCCAGCTGTTGATCATACATCTTAGAGGTGGGAGATGAAACAAGTAAACACTAAGGTATTGTGATCACTGTCATCCAGCTCCAGCGCTGTCATAGCTTCTTTCTGCCTCCACCACCTAAAATCTAAGATGATAGTTGATAAAGCTGGCATATGCCACTTTCCTGAATGTAGGAGCACACGTGACATCAGAGGACGAGTGGCCATTACAGGCTCATAGTCCATGGTCTACAGTAAGATCTACCACTTGAAAGGCAGCCCTTGTAGAATGTCTTTTCACTGATGAAGTTAGTTCCATAATTCCCCACATTTGGTTCTCATAAGACATGTTCCTAGGTTCACATGTAAGATTCAGTCACCTGGCACAACAACATAATGGAACTCTAGATGGCAGCCCAAAATCTCATCCAGCAGATGGAGCGTGGGTGATTCTTGCTGCTTCCTGAGGTTCCCGTTACATATGTTAATTTACAAGAGAGACATAATGTCACGCCCCAATTCCTTGGGATCTGTACGTCCGTAATCAAGGGCCCACCTCCCAGGCAACACCAACTCAGATGCCGTCATAGCACTGATGACTGAAGTGGCCAGGTGGGGGGAAGGGAGAATTAGGAAGGGAACAGCTAGGAGGGAGATCTGAAAAGGAAGATTGTTATTTGCAAAGAAAACAAATTTCAATAATAATTATATATATATATAAAACGTCCTCCAGAGAAACACTCTTGCTCGTTTTAGTATTAACAATTTAACAGCAATAAATCAACATTTCCTAGAGATGGAAAGAAATCCAAATAATGCCACTCCAGACCAAAACCATTATTGTGAATTATAATCACCAAACATTGTTGTCAAGAGCGTATGCCAGAAACTCAAAAGGAATAATGCAATTCTTCCTTTAGCGGAAACTAAATTAGCAACTTAGCCACAAAATAACATTTGTTTTTTCTTTTAGAAAGTAATTCACAATCTTCTTAATGTGCAAAAGAACGTTCAAATAAACATTCAACAATGGCATGTAATTTCTCCTAAATGTCCACACATACACGCACCCTCAAACTTCTGAGTCCGATAATAAATGGTTAACCTCACAACCTTACAATGAAAATTATCGCCAAGTAATTGCAGCGGAATAATAATGAAACAAAGTTAGAGTAGCCTCGATACTTATTATCTTTAATGAAACCACTAATCTCAGGAATCAGAGGAGATGCGGAAATTAAGTATTAACAAGCCGCTCGTCTCTGAAGATCAAAGGAGAAGTGGAAACAAATTATCTCTAGTCAACAAAGAACTTTGAAAGGCCGGCGGGGGGAAGCCTTGTCGGAACGAACTCACTGGGAACGAGTTAGTCCAACTCACTAAAACAGGAATCCTTGGTTCAGGCAGAAGAGGAAAACCAGCGATGATCTTACCCACAGGAAGGTTCCAAAATAGTAAGCACTGGAACCTGGGTGTGGCTGGTATTTATAGAGCCGCCACACCCTAGAAATGGCTACAGCTGGAGGCTTCTGGGAATTTAAGTCCCAGTAAATGAGAGCGCTTTAGAATGGGGCAATGCAGCCACCATCGAGTACTGCCTCCAGGCAGATGAGACTTACCACATAGATGGCGAGAAGAGCGTGATCTGTGGTAAGGGATGGCACCACATAAGCGTACCTTTTTCAGGAGATCTTCATGGGGGGCATAGCTGGAACCGCACCAAGTTGTGCGACCGCGTTTGGGACCGCGCTGGTTCCAAATCCTGACACATAACTATGGATATCTGGTTTTGAGTTCTACTAATGA
Source organism: Pleurodeles waltl (assembly GCF_031143425.1). Taxonomy (NCBI): domain Eukaryota; kingdom Metazoa; phylum Chordata; class Amphibia; order Caudata; family Salamandridae; genus Pleurodeles; species Pleurodeles waltl. Next base: position 292,174,072 of record NC_090445.1, on the reverse strand, counting down.
ACAGGAGAGTAGGGTCCTCGCATTGACAAGCAGCCTGCCTGATGGACGCCTGGCTGCTGACTGCATTACTGGAATAGTGAAGCTCTTAAAACCGCTTCTGAATACATGCTCAATCATCCAAGTTTCCTAGAAGAGGCAGATCGCATGGTTGTCAATAAATTGGCCCCATGCAGCATTGTCAAGCTTTGACTTAATTCCTGAGATGTTCCAGGCAACGATAGCTATGGAGTTAGACAACAGGTTGGTAGGAGTAGTACAGATACCTAGAACGGGCAGTAGTTGCTGACCATGAGACATAGGTAGAACAGCGACTGGACGGTGGTGACTGGTAATTGTACAGTTTTGGCCACAGATCTAACAAGACAGTCAGGAGGTACAAGGGGTCACAATCTATTGAGGGGTAAGGGAGGATTTGGAGAAGCTAATTTTAAAGATCCCAAGTTTGGAGTGTCTATTCCATGAATGGGGAGGAACCAAATAACTGCAAAACTATCATCTGTATAAAGTCTGTCTACCTCTGTAAGGATAGAGAGAGACTCTCTTTGAGCAGAAAGAGCCTGGTGGTGTTTAACTCCATCGCTACTAGAGGTTGGTGGCCTGGGTAAATAGGTTTGGGACACAAGCCTTGGTTGCAGGTGGTGATAAAAGAAGCCCAATAGGAGAAGGGAAACATCAGGGCATAATCCACCATAAGAGTGGCAGCTAACCAACAGCTTCTGCACAATAACAGGAGACCTGAAGCTGATAATCAAGCAAGACTTTTAAGCAGGGAACCAACCCATCTCGCTTTTTGAACCATCAAAAAACTGGCCATGTCTTAGCATGGTAAATGGGGAGAGGTATGAAAAAAGTGGAGGGACCTATTCTTGGTCTGGGCAAATTACTCCACCATTTCAACAGGCATGCAAGGCACATTTGTTAGCACAAGCACATAAGGACATGCCTCAGGAGGAAAGTCAATAGAGTTAGATTAATGAGAGGCATAGCTCCCACAGCCCCAAGTTCCCCAGCTGGCCCACACTTATCTTCTCGCTTGTCGCCTCCCATGCAAACCTGTTCATTTTCCAGTGACTCAATGCTGGCTGTGGTGGATCGCTGCATGGCTAAATCCATAGCAAGGGAAGGGATGGTGGGAATAGTGGCCACAGGGTGATAAATATCAAGAGACGCCATGGTTGGCAGCGTACCTAGTAAAGCTGAGTTTAGCTTACATAATTCTCCTTCAATTAAACCCAACTGTTCATAAACTGGGTTCCGTTTAGCCTCTTGGGTGTCAAGAACTTTGTCATATAAAACCCCTTCAAAGTCCTCAAGTTTTTCCTTATCATAGCCTGCATAGTCCCTCCGCAAGGTTTTGGAGGTTGTGCGTGGTCACTTGGATTTCCCACATGCTTATGTCCTCTTTCCTTTCCCTATTGGGTCATTGAGGGTGGAACGTAGCAATTTGATTTGTGGCTCCAAGGGCAAAAATTATACTTTAGAAGAACTGAGATAGTGGCTGGTCCTGGGGTGATTATGCTGGCAGCAGCTCTATGTCAGTATCTGTTAGCAAATGTCAGGCAGGAAGCATGGAGAGGGTGATGGTAAGATGGCATTCAGCCAGTTCGATTTCCTTATTTAGAACAACTACAGTATGCTGGAGAAATCCATCTAGAAAATGCTGCATTGGGGTTTTGCCGAATTTACAGGAGGTTTGCACTTTCCATTTAAAAACTGAACAAGTCCCAAAAAGAGGTGGAAAAACTGACAGTACTTGTTTGAATCCAGATGCAGAGGGAGACCCCAGCCACCTCCAGGCAATGATGGGAGAAGACGAGCCCACTCCTGGCCCGATCATTGCAGGAGGCTGGCCTGGTTTGTAGTGGGTACCTCGGGTACTTACACCTTATACCAGGTCCAGTTATCCCTTATTAGTGAAATGTGGTAGTGTTCTAGCAGGTTAGGCGGATAGAGGTAGCTATAGCAGAGCAGCTTAGGCTGGACTAGGAAACATGCAAAGCTCCTGCAATACCACTTATAGTTACACAGTACTTATACACAAGTAAAGACAATACTCAGTGTTACCAAAAATAAAGGTCGTTTATTGGGTGACGCAAGGCCAAAAATATCTTAGAGGCAGTACTCCTTCTGGAGGTAAATATTATACACAATATATACACTAGACACCAAAATAAGGTAAGTAATAAGACATAGGATAGTGCAAACAATAGGAAATGCTGTAGAATGCAATAGGAGAAAATAGGTCTAGGGGCAACACAAATCATATACTAAGAAAGTGGAATGCGAATCACAAATTCCCCCCTAGACAAGTGTAGTGTGTAGAGGATTGCTGGGAGAGTAAGAAAACCACAAAGGTGAGTAAAATACCCCACCCCAGAGCCAAGGAAAGTAGGAGTAAGGTACTGCAAGTTTCCTTAAGACACACTACAAGTAGTGATTAGAGTTATTGCAAGAACCAAGCAAGACTGCAAACAACAAATGGTGGATTCCTGGACCTGAAGACCTGCAAAGAGAGGAGATCAAGCCCAGAAGTCGGAGAAGCTTCAAGGAAGGACAGGAGCCCCTGCCAACCCAGAAGAGGGTGCAAAAGAAGAGTACCCGGTTGGACGAAGACTGGAGAAATGCACCAAAGGAAGATGGCTGCAGGTTCCTGCATGATGCAATGGATGTCCCACGTGGAGATGTTGGTTGCAGGAGAGATATGGTGCTGGATTCATCCATCAAGCCTTAGTTCAAGCAAAGTCGCAGATTGTGTCAGTGGCGCTGCCTGGACCAAGAGGGACCTATGGGCCTCAACTCAGACTGAGGAGGCAGAGGGGGCTCCCAACACTGGAGGGAGCCCACAAATGACCACGCAGCAACCACAGAGGACCCAGGACATGGGGACAAAGAAGGTGCAAACTGTGGTTGCCGCAGCACTACAAAAGATGGCCCCACGCCATCGGAGAACAACTCGGCTAGTTGAGTATCGCATGATAGAGTGCTGGGGACCTGGGCCAGGCTGTGAATGAAGGATTCTTGCAAATAGTGCACCGAGGCCTCAGGAGGTGAAGATGACACGGTGCACAGGGGTACTGTCACAAACAGGGAAGGCAAGCTCTTACCTCCTCCAAATTTGGACAGCAGGACCTTAGGACAGTCTGTGTCGAAGGGGTCCACCACCTTTGTTCCAAGGAGCATGCTTGTCGCCAGGAGAGGAGTTCAAGAAAACCGGTCATCATCTTCGAAGGTGCCTGCAGGAGCAGGAAAGTGACTCTGTTACTCCACAGGATATTTCTTCGGTCATTCTGGTTCAGGGTGAAGACAGGGAGTCTCTAGAGCGTGCACGCCATGGAAACTATTGCAGTTGCTGGCTGGAGCTGAAGTTGCAGAGGAAAAGTAGCCCTTCTGGATACTTTGTTGCTGTTACAGCAGTTCCTGGAGCAGTCTGCGGTCGATCCGAGGTCAGGGGATGAAGTAATGGTTGCAGATGATTCCTGATGTAAACTTGCAAACAGACTCTGAAGAGAAACCCACAGGAGAGACCCTAAATAGCCCTGAGAGGGGGGTTGGCTACCTTATCAGGTATGGACCTATCAGGAGGGGTCTCTGATGTTACCTGCTGGTACTGGCCACTTAGAGCCCTCCAGAGTGTCCCCACACCTTGGAAAACAAGATGGCTGAAGTCTGGGACACACTGGAGGAGCTCTGGGCACCGCCCCTGGGGTGGTGATGGACAGGGGAGTGGTCACTCCCCTTTTCTTTGTCCAGTTTCACGCCAGAGCAGGGACTGGGGGTCGCTGAACCAATGTGGACTGGCCTAAGCAAGGAGGGCACCATCTGTGCCCTTCAAAGCATTTCCAGAGGCTGGGGGAGACTTCCACTCCGCAGCCTGTAACACCTATTTCCAAAGCGAAAGGGTGTAACACCCTCCTCCCAAAGGAACTGCTTTGTTCTGTCTTCCTGGGACTGAGCTGCTCAGACCCCAGGAGGGCAGAACCCTGTCTGTGAGGTGACAGCAGCTGTAGCTGCAGTGCAAGCCTCAGAGAGCTAGTTTAGCAGTACTGGGGTCCATGGTGGAGCCCCCAGGATGCATGGAATTTGCTCTCCAATACCAGATTTGGAATGAGGGGGGACAATTCCATGATCGTAGACACCTTACATGGCCATATTCGGAGTTACCATTGTGAAGCTACATATAGGTATTGACTATGGGGGTGATTCTGACCCCCGCGGTCCATGACCACCGGGGCCAGGGTCGGCGGGAGCTCCGCCAACAGGCTGGCGGTGCCCCGCAGGGCATTCTGACCGCGGTGGTTCGGCCGCGGTCAGATGCGGAAAACCGGCGGTCTCCCGCCGGTTTTCCGCTGCCCATGAGAATCGCGCCGCCAGTGGGATTCTGACACCCCATACCGCCATCCTGTTCCTGGCGGCTCTGCCGCCAGGAACAGGATGGCGGTATGGGGTGTCGTGGGGCCCCTGGGGGCCCCTGCAGTGCCCATGCCAATGGCATGGGCACTGCAGGGGCCCCCGTAAGAGGGCCCCACTTTGTATTTCAGTGTCTGCTTTGCAGACACTGAAATACGCGACGGGTGCCACTGCACCCGTCGCACCTTCCCACTCCGCCGGCTCAATTCTGAGCCGGCGTCCTCGTGGGAAGGCCGTTTTGCACTGGGCCGGCGGGCGGCCTTTTGGCGGTCGCCCGCCAGCCTAGTGCAAAACCCAAAATACCCTCAGCGGTCTTTCGATCGCGGAGCGGTATTTTGGAGGGGGGAACTCTGGCGGGCGGGGGTGAGAATCACCCCCTATATGTAGTGCACGTGTGTAATGGCGTCCCCGCACTCACAATTCAGGGGAATTGGCACTGGACTGCGTGGGGGGACCTTTGCTAGTACAAGGATGCCCTCACACTTAGTAACTTTGCACCTAGCCTTTGGTAAATGAAGGTTGAACAATTAGGTGACTTATAAGTTACTTACGTACAGTGAAAATGGCTGTGAAATAGTGTGTGCACTATTTCACGCAGGCTGCAGTGGCAGTCCTGTGAAAGGGTTTGTCTGAGCTCCTTATGGGTGGCAAAAGAAATGCTGGAGCCCATAAGGATCTTCTGGAACCCCAATGCCCTCTGTACCTAAGTACCATATATTAGGTATTATAAGAGGGGTTCAGTGTGCCAATTGGAATTGATAAATGGAGTCACTAGCCTATAGTGACACATTTAGAAGCAGAGAGAGCACAAGCACTGAGGTTCTGGTTAGCAGAGCCTTAGTGACACAATTAAGCACTACTGACAACACACACATTAGGCCACAAACTATGAGCACTGGGGTCCTGGCTAGCAGGATCCCCGTGAGACATGCAAAACACACTGACATATAGGGTTTTCACTATTAGCACTGGGGTCCTGGCTAGCAGGATCCCAGTGACACAGTAAAAACACACTGACACACTCACAAACATGCCAAAGTGGTGGTAACCATGCTTGAAAGGGGCTACTTTCTCACAGTCATTATTTGGGCCTGCCTGTGTTCTGTGCCACTGGGAACTGTGGTGACTTCTCAAGCTCCTGCCAGGGCTGACTGCAGACAATCTCCACTCCCCCCTTGCAGGGATTTCTAGGCCTCACAGTCCTGGGCCCTGGTACACCTCATGAAGGCATCCTATGCTGAGGGGAACACTAGCAGCTTTTTAAGCCCCCGTCTGGTGCTGAATACAGATAATCTCCATGCCCCTGCAAGGATTTCTGGGCCTTAGTCCTAGGCTTCACACACCTCCTGAAAGCGTCCTGCAACACGGGGAACAGTGTTGGCTTTTCATGTGGTTCCTGGCCAATGGTTAACCGCCAACTTTGAGTTGATGGTAAAGTACAAATGTTTTGTGACTGCTTTTCATTTGCCACACATTAGTACAAATCACTCCTGCTTCGTATTTGGAAGGGATGCTCTAAACACGTCCCTTCCAAATACTGAATCATTATTAGATTATAAACCCAGATAGTGTTACTGAATCACACGTTTGGTTTCATACATCAGAAAAAGCCTTTTTGTATTCGGAAACATAATGGGGTCATTTGTGACTGCAAACAGGATTCCTACATCTAGCAAAATGAGTTTCAGACATTAAGAATAGCTATTACTTAACTGTGATTCGTGGATAATCGCATCTCGGAAATTGATATTCCTAATGCTTGTGCATCTGGCCCTTACTTTTTTCTTGCAGCAGTCCGTGCGTATGCATCAATCTGCTTATCATCAGCAAAAAAACATTTTGCAAAATTAAAAAAGCCAGAACTATTGGCTGTTCAAATCACTGCTCTGTGTAGATGTCTACAGGAAAATACTTGAAATGAAAGACTACGCTGTCGTAATGAGTAATCTAAACAGTACAGGTTAAAATGTGCCCCCATTTATCTTCAAACAGTTGCTAGTGTTAGTCGTTAATAGATACTGCTGTTATTATTTAAAAAACATCATATTTGTTAGTAGGCTGCAGTAGCAGCTCACTGATATTACTGCAAATACTCGTGACAGCGTCTCATTTCTCATATGTGAAGTCTTGTTTTGATTTAAAATAAACTTTTTTATGGATGCGGCCTGAAACAAAATCACAACATTTCTCTGCAAAATGTCTATGATAGGCTCTCACACATCACTCACATTAAGGATAAATTAAAGGAAAGCGGTATTTAAAACAATTACTCAGAGTCATCAGGGCAAGACTATGCATAACAGAGCTGGCACTATTAGGGGTACCCCCTGAAAGGCTGGGTCCTTGGGCCAGAGCCCAATTTGCCAAATCCTTAAAACGTTTCTAGGCTGGAAGAAAAACAGAGCAAAGAGAAAAGGTAATGAGCGGGAAAACCAGTGACTGAAACCATCAGTCGGTTCTACATTTTTCCATTTTATTATGTAGAGTAAGGTCTTGCAACATCAATAGTGAGTGCTTACAGTGTGTTCTGGTAAGAGGGAACCGCAGTAAATCACAGACAAGCACGAATGTCTGGAGGTCATGCACCTTCGCCAGGTGCAGCCACATTGCAGCAGATCCACCCTAACGAAGGAATTTGCTAATTATGGACGCTCCCTTTCAAAGCAAATTATGTTTGGAGCCTATTCAAACTTACATTTCTGATTAATGGACGCCGGCGCAGATGAATCCTAGATAAGGCAGTGATCAAGAGAGACCTAGGGCCATATTTATACTTTTTTACGCAAAACTGAGCTAACGCAGTTTTGCGTCCAAAAAATTAGCGCCGACTAGCGCCATTCTGAAGCACCATGCGGGCGCCGTATTTAATCAATGACGTTAGCCGGCGTTAGCCGCCGGCGCTGCCTGGTGTGCATGGAAAAAAACGACGTACACCAGGCAGCGCCGGCGAAGGGGGATATGGGGCTTGGGCGTCAAGAAATAGGGCAAGTCAGGTTGAGGCAATTTTTTCGCCTCAACCCGATTTGAGCCATTTTTTTTCACTCCCAACCCCCATAGAAATGACTCCTGTCTTAGCAAAGACAGGAGTCATGCCCCCTTGCCCAATGGCCATGCCCAGGGGACTTATGTCCCCTGGGCATGGTCATTGGGCATAGTGGCATGTAGGGGGGCACAAATCAGGCCCCCCTATGCCACAAAAAAAAAAAAAAAACACTTACCTGAACTTACCTTAATGTCCCTGGGATGGGTCCCTCCAGCCTTGGGTGTCCTCCTGGGGTGGGCAAGGGTGACAGGGGGGGTCCCTGGGGGCATGGGAGGGCACCTCTGGGCTCCTTCAGGGCCCACAGGTCCCTTAACGCCTGCCTTTTGCAGGCGCTAAAAAACGGCGCAAAAGCGGCCGTACGTCAGTGCGTGAATTTTGCCCGGGAGTATAAATCCGACGCACATGCCTCGGAGTCGATTTTTTAGACGTGAACGCCTACCTTGCATCTCATTAACGCAAAGTAGGTGTCCACTCTAAAAAATGACGCAAACTCCATGGACTTTGGCGCTAGACGCGTCTAACGCCAAAGTATAAATATGGAGTTAGTTTTGCGTCGAAATTGCATAAAAAAAAACAATGCAATTCCGGCACAAACGGAGTATAGATATGGCCCCTAATGCAGAGGTTCCAAATCTGTGCGCCGTGGCACCCTGGTGCGCCTCCAAAACTACCCACAACGTAAATATTCCGAGTGCAATTTCTTTCGTTTTTCAAGCTGGCTTTCAAACATGTTTTGCTAAGAAGAAACTCCCTCTAGTACCACTAGATGGCAGTGCGACATGCAAAATAGCACAGGAATTGCTCCTATCTGTCAGAATAGTTAATACAAACTATGAGCAATGCAGAAATAAAAACAGAGGCACTTGTTGGACTTAAGTATATTTACGGTGTCACTTTTAAGGAAATTGTGATATTGTTTTAATAATATATTTTATTTAATCCTGAAGGGCACTGTTTTTAGTCTAATGTTAGTTGGTGGGAAGACTTTTTAACATCTTTTGTAGTGTAGGAAAAAGTTCTTATAACTATGATAGTATGCAACATGTTTAATGCATAAATGTGTTTTTACTTTTTTGATATGGTGTTATGTGGACCTCCATCTGAGTTTTGTACCATAATAAGAACTGAATTGACACAGACTGTGACACACGACTGTAGTGAGAAGGAATCAGAGACTGCAGACAAATACTGAGGTCTGAGACAGGAGAGTGCAAAGACTCCATCAGACACTAGAAGAGACAGAAGCAGAGTTAGGATAATGGTGGCTGCTGGAACATTTAGTAAAGTACTTTAGTAAAGTAATTGAAAGTGGAATATAGTAGTGCTGATTAGTGGTGCTGCATTATTATATATCAAAAGTGGCTCGTTGACAACTAGAATGACTTGAAGGAGAGCTCCCTGTGCTGGAGGCAATTTTTAAGGAACAAAATAATAGTTTTAAAGAAAATCATTATGCAGACCACAGTGCTGAAGAGCATTGTTTCTGTCTTAACCAATGAAAGGTTTTCTTATTAAACAACTGTTATATTTTTTTTATTTTGCTCCATCTATGATTATAATACCTTCATAGTTCCTACCAAGTATTTTTGAGGGAACAAAATGGAAGAACTCCAGAAGGCGGGCTTATAAGCCCCATCCACCCCTCTACCCCACTCGCTAAAAACAAAATAACACAGTGGGGAGCCGCAGCCAACTGCCAATAGGTCAAGGGAGCCACGGGTCAAAAAAGTTTGGGGACCACTGACCTAATGGTTTGATTGTCATGGCACAGTTTCAAGGAGGTGCGCACGTCAATAAATATTGTTCAGGCATGTTTGCGTCCCTACCCGCTTGCCACCTTATTTAAACTTTTTCACTCACGTTTATGGGGAATTAAAGAGATACACCCTTTACAAAGTAAAAAAAATAATAATAATAATAATAATAAGAGATTGATATGTAAAAAAAAAAAAAAACAGTTGTTCAATATCGCCCTGAAGTATACAAAAAATGCTGATTTAAATTCTTGAATTAAACCTAGCAACTGGTAATTACTCAGGGCCACATCCCAGTCCACTGTTAATTTGCACACCCAGCCCATCATATGCAAATCAGGGTTGGACCTGCTCCAGTAGGAACAGTCCAGCCCAAACTGCCAGGCCAGGTTCTCCATGAAAAGGAAAACAAGCAACCCAGGACCACCGTTATTAGAGTTCATCAGTTAGTTATACCTTGGCTCCATATTGCAAAACTGTTCACTTACAGGTCAAACCTCCTTATGCACTCTAGATCATTGTTCATTCTTCAGGTTTTCTCTGTAATAAATGTTGATTGATGGGCCACGTGAGCCCTTCTCAAGCAACAGTCACAATCCTTGTCAGGGGGTTTAACCTTTGCTTTACCCTCTGACAGCTTGTGTAGGAGGCTGGTCTAGCTTATAGTGGGTACCTTGTAGTACTTACACCTTGTGCCAGGTCCAGTTATCCCTTATTAGTAGATCAGAAGTGTTCTAGCAGCTTAGGCTGACAGAGGTAGCTATAGCAGAGCAGCTTAGGCTGAACTAGGAGACATGCAAAGCTCCTACTATACCACTTATATCACTCAGCACTATATCATAAGAAACACAATACTCAAGAGTTACTACAAATAAAGGTACTTTTTTTAGTGACAATATGCCAAAAGTATCTCAGAGCATATACTCCCTTAGGAGGTAAGTAATATACACAAAATATACACACAAACCAAAATCCGGTAAGTAAACAGTTAGAAAAGTAGTGCAAACACTGTAGAACACAATAGAATGCAATAGGAGACAATACGCCTAGGGGCAACACAAACCATATACTCCAAAAGTGGAATGCTAACCACGAATGGACCCCAGGCCTAGTGTAGTGTGTAGAGTGTAGAGGATCACTGGGAGTGTAAGAAAACACTAAGGGTGTCCAAAATACCCCACCCCAAGACCCTGAAAAGTAAGAGTAAAGTTACCCTACTACCCCAGAAAGACAGTAAAGTCGAGATAGGGGATTCTGCAAAGGCAACAACTGACTGCAAAGCACTGAAGACGGATTCCTGGACCTGAGGACCCACAAAGGAAGGGGACCAAGTCCAAGAGTCACACAGGTGTCCGGGGGGGCAGGAGCCCACTATACCCCGGATGAAGGTGCAAAAGGGCTGTTTTCAGGTGGAGGAATCCAAAGATTCTGTAACAACGGAAGGCGCCAGGAACTTCTCCTTTGGTCAGACGATGTCCTACGGCATGCTGGAGGATGCAGAGTTGTTTCCTCGCAGAAATACCACAAACAAGCCTTGCTAGCTGCAAGAGTCGCGGTTGAGGATTTTGGGTGCTGCCAGGGCCCAGAAAGGACCAGGAGGTCGCCCCTTGGAGGAGGAGACAGAGGCGGCACTCAGCAACATGGAGAGCCCACGCAGAAGCAGGCAGCATCCTCAGAAACACCTGAACTGGCATTCAGAAGATCTCCGCACGACGGTCAACTCAGCACAACAAAAGAGGTTCCCACGAAGTCGGAGTCCAATTCAGCGAGTTGGGCAATGCAGGACGGAGTGCTCAAGTGTACAGAAGCCCAAGCAGCTGCAGTTTACGCAGTACTTAGGATTACTGTCTGGTGTGGGGAGGCAAGGACTTACCTCCACCAAATCTGGACAGAAGGGCCACTGGACTGTCGGGGACACTTGGACCCAGCTCCTGTGTTCCAGGGACCATGCTTGTTAGGATGAGAGGGGACCCAAAGGACCAGTGATACGGACGTTTGGTGCCTGCGTTGGGAGGAGGAAGATTCCGTCGACCTACGGGAGATTTCTTCTTGGCTTCCAGTGCAGAGTGAAGGCAGACAGCCTCAGAGCATGCACCACCAGGAAACCGTCGAGAAAGCAGGCAGGATGAGGCGCTACAATGTGGCTGGTAGTCTTCTTGCTACTTTGTTGCGGTTTTCCTGGCATCCTGGAGCAGGCAGTGGTCGATACTTGGCAGAAGTCAAAGAGGGAAGTGCTGAGGAACTCTGGTGAGCTCTTGCATTCGTTATCTAGTGAGATACCCACAGGAGAGACCCTAAATTGCCCTCATAGGAGGATTGGCTACAGAGAAAGGTATCAGGAGGGGTCTCTGACGTCACCTGTTGGCACTGGCCACTCAGAGGTGTCCATTGTGCCCTCACACCTCAGCATCCAAGATGGCAGAGGTCTGGGACACACTGGAGGAGATCTGGGCACCTCCCCTTGGATGGTGCTTGTCAGGGGAGTGGTCACTCCCCTTTCCTTTGTCCAGTTTCGCACCAGAGCAGGGCTGGGGGGATCCCTGAACCGATGTACACTGGCTTATGCAAGGAGGGCATCATCTGTGCCCTTCAAAGCATTTCCAGACACCAGGAGAGGCTACTCCTCTCAGGCCCTTCGCAACTATTTCAAAAGGGTGAGGGTGTGACACCATCTCTCAGCGGAAATCCTTTGTTCTGCCTTCTTGGGACTGGGCTGCCCAGGCCCCAGGGGGGCAGAAACCTGTCTGAGGGTTGACAGCAGTGGCATGGTTCGGAGTTACCATGGTGACACTACATGTAGGTATTGACCTATATGTAGTGCACGCGTGTAATGGTGTCCCTGCACTCACAAAGTCCGGGGAAATTGCCCTGAACAATGTGGGGGCACCTTGGCTAGTGCCAAGGTGCCCTCACACTAAGTAACTTTGCACCTAACCTTCACTAAGTGAGGGTTAGACATAGAGGTGATTTATAAGTTACTTAAGTGCAGTGTAAAATGGCTGTGAAATAATGTGGACGTTATTTCACTCAGGCTGCAGTGGCAGTCTTGTGTAAGAATTGTCTGAGCTCCCTATGGATGGCAAAAGAAATGCTGCAGCCCATAGGCATCTCCTGGAACCCCAATACCCTGGGTACCTAGGTACCATATACTAGGGAATTATAAGGGTGTTCCAGTGTGCCAATCAGAATTGGTCAAATTAGTCACTAGCCTGCAGTGACAATTTTAAAAGCAGAGAGAGCATAAACACGGAGGTTCTGGTTAGCAGAGCCTCAGTGATACAGTTAGGCACCACACAGGGAACACATACAGGGCACACTTTATTAGCACTGGGGTCCTGGCTAGCAGGATCCCAGTGACACATAGGCAAAAACAAACATGCATACAGTAAAAATGGGGGGTAACATGCCAGGCAAGATGGTGCTTTCCTACAGCTTGGCACAAAAGCAGTCAAGCTTAACTTAGAGGAAATGTGTAAAGTATTTATGAAGCACACAAACAGTAAAAAAAAAAAAAACACATACGAAAAAACTTCCTAATTTAGAAAACTAGAGTAAAATTGAATAAAATATTTCACACTAAAACAGCAAAAGTCCAATCAGTATAACTGGAGATATGCAACTTTCAAAATTTAGAATAAGTATAGTGCTAAAATCACAGAGTGCTACTCGCTGTTAACTAGCTTTGTGAGACTGGGTGAAAATCATAAGTTCAGGATGACCACAATTGGGCTTGGGCCAGATACAGCACCAGATTCATACTGCTGAAAAATGTGCCTTCTAAAGGCCAGCATGAAGAGTCCAGTTCACAGTGGAGGAGGCAAGAAGGAGCAGGGAAACCAAGGCAGACTGAGCATCACGGATGGTTGTCACTGTAGTGTGAAGATCCAGTCAGGTATCACTGTTGGTCCTTGCTGGATCTTTGCATTGGCTGTCACCATAGGATATCGATGCTACTGCGCAAAGTACAGATCTCGCATTGCTGGTAGTCGCTGGCGGTTGCTGTAGCATGAAGAGTCGGGTCTCTACAGCTTTGCGTTGGAAGTCAGTTCGGGCAGCAAGATCTTGGCTCGGACTTGGCAGTTCATAGTTGCCAACAATCCAAAGCTTCTGCATTCCTCCTTTCCTTCTTAGGGGAGCTCAATCGATGCCGCACCAGGGGTTCACGACCTGAGAGGCACCTCTTAGGGATAAGTAATCTCTCCAACATAGGCCAGCAGGGCTTAGGTAGGTCCAGTTGCAGGTCCCATGCAGCAGGTTAGCTGGGAAGATAGAGTCCTCTGGAGTTTGCTGTGTACACATAGCTCAGAACAGAAGGCCAGTCAGGTGACCCTTAGGGTCATTTTAGCCTGGGATGAAGGTCTTCCATCTAAGACAGCAGGGCAGGCCTCAATCATCAGAGCAGTTCTCTGTCAGCAGGACAGTACTTCTTCTGTAATGTCCACAGGTCCAAGAGTGGATAAAGGAGTCCTATTTTCACACTTGGTTCTCTGGAGCTTTTTCCTGGCAGGATTGCCTGGAATTTCTTGCCTCTCTGCGCTGGTCTCAGACTGTCTGAAGTTATAAAAGGCTAGTATGAAATTCTTTGTGTGTGAGCTGAGGCAGTGTCTTTGAAGTGTAAGTGTGACAGGTAATAGCTCTGCTCCTATTATCAAGTCAGGATTGCCCATCCAGCCAACATTCAGACTTTTCATTGTGTGGCTGTCTGGGAGGAATATACAATGGCCAACTGCCAACTATACCTAGTCATTTGACCCAGGAAATAGGCTGCAGACAGCAAATGGTTAGGACAAGTAAATGGTAACTTTCTTAAAGTGTGTCTTAAAATCTGACTTTACCATAAAGGAAGATTTTAAACAACAATTCCCTGGACATCAAACATGACATTCTACCTGCTCCCAAACAAAAGTTATCAATAATTAAATGTAATATGGGAACCCAATGTTACCCTATGGGAGGGCTAGGTCTCACAAGAGTGAAAAACAAATTTAGACGTTTCACTACCAGGACATGTAAAGCTTAAAGGTACATGTCCAATTTTTAAAATGTACTGCACACTGCCCTGTGTGCTGTTCAGATGTATCATAGGGATTACATATGTGTATTACAAATTAACTTTAAGAACTGACAGGTCAAACTGGCAGTTTAAAACTGCACTTATAGGTCGCAATGGCAAATCTGAGACATATTTAAAATTTACTTAAGTGGGTGCCAAAATAAGTGCTGCAGGCCCACTAGAAACATTTGCTTTATATGTACTGAACACCATTTTGCTGCAGACTTACAATAAATTACCTGTGCCAGTTGGGTGTAAGCCAATTTTACCATATGTAGGAAAGTGCCACTTTTGGCATGGTCACCCCCACACACACTTTTTGCCTGATATCAGATTCTAACTTGACTGAGTGTGTGCTGGGATCCTACTCACCAGGCCCTGGCACCCGTGTTCTTTCCATAAACTGTACCATCACTTCCACAATTGGCACAACCCTGACTTACAGCTAAGTTCATCATAAAAGCTACCAGTGGTAACAAGGGCCCTGTGACCAAGTAGGGTCCTTAAGGGCTGCAGCATGTATTAGGCCACCCTAAGGGACCCCTCACCAAACACATGCACACTGCTCTTGCAGATTGTGTGTGTTTGTGACATAGGTAAGTCACCCCTCTAGCATGCCTTTCAGCCCTAAGGCAGGGTACACTACACCACAGGTGAGGGATTAGCTGCATGAGCAATATGACCCTACAGTGTATAGGTCCATTCTTAGACATTGTAAGTGCAGCGTAACCATAATGAGTACATGGGCTATGAGTTTGGCAATATGAACTATACAGTCAGTGCTGAATGTATTATAAAATGCAACCAGAGGGCATCTTAGAGATGCCCCCTGAAATTCATCCAACTCTGTGGCTGACCGGTCTATGCTAGCCTGCCACCACCAGACAAGTTCCTGACCCCACAGGGGGAGAACCTTTGTGTTCTCAGAATCCGGGACCGAGCCTGCACTTGGTGGAGGTACTTCACACCTCCCTCCTGCAGGAACAGCAACTCTTGGCGGTGAGCGTCAAAGGCTACTGCCTTTTGTTATGCTGCCTCAGGTCAATCCAGCCAGTGGAGATGCCCAACCCCCAGACCAAACCCCACTTTTTGGTGGCAGGTCCAGTGGGAAAATTAGTAAGCACCAGGAGGAGTGTCCACCCCAGCTTGGACCCCCCTAGGATGTCCAGAGCTCCATCTTGTTTTGGAGGGAGATAGCTAATAGGGTTAGGCATGTGCCCCCCTCCCCAAAGGGAGTTGACACAGGGAGGGTGTAGCCACCCTCAGGGTCAGTAGCCATGGGCTACTGCTCTCTGACCCCTGTAATACCACTAAATCTAGTATTTAGGGGCACCCCTGAACCTTGCTCTTCAGATTCCTGGTGACCTAAGGAAGAAGAAGGACTGAAGAGCTGTACCAGCAGAGAAGACTCAAGACGACAACTGACTTGTCCCCAGCCCTACCAGCCTGTCTGCAGCCTCAAGACTCCTGCTACAAAAAGACAACTCATCCTGCAGGATAAGTGATGTCTACAAACCACCAGAAGACTGCCTGCCTACCCTAAGGACCAAAAACTCCTGAGGACAACGCCCTTGTCCACAAAGAAACCTCCAACAAGGACTCCAGAGACCTCCAGATCTGTGAGTCCTACCCACTCTGCAACTGATGCCCACGGCCTGACTCGAGGTGGCCCACATGACCAGAGAGAGTCCCCAGGCAATTCAAACCTTGAGTTCACCCTGGGTTGACCCCTCCTGCCACAACAATGACACCTGCAACTTGAATCCAAATGACCCCCTCCCCTTACCGCAACCAGATCTGGTGTAGATACTCGATGCCTAATGGTACCCCTGCACTGCAGCCCCCTGACCTTGAGGAGCCCAGCTTATGATCCATTGGTGTCCAGACGAGCCTCAACTTACCTGTACAGCTGTCAGACGTCTTCATCCAATCCCCTGGAACAAGCCTGCAGCCCCTTTGTGAACCCGGAGTTCCTTATTGGAAAGCATTGGGTGCCCAACACTGTGCTTGTACCCTACACCCAACCACCCCTGTGCTGATGAAGGTGTGTCTTTGGTGCTGACCTATAACCCTCTGGGTGATAATCCAAACCCCCCAGGGCCCGTGCCCTGAGGCCACGGGTACTTACTTGCAAACCGTTCACTCCCTAGTGCCCCCAGTCTCCATAGGATTCCACTGGGCGCCCAACACCAACTTTGACCTCTGCACCTAGCCGGCCTTCTGTTGCTGGTGGTGCCCCCTTGGTGTCTCCCTAAACTTTGTCCTGTGGACACCTTACCCCTGAAGAGGGAGACCTTACATCTAGCACTTACCTGTAAACTGTGTATGTACTTTTCTCCCCCAGAACTGCATTGCATTCAATGAAAATTGCACTATGTCTACTTTTGATATTGAGAAGTATAACTCACCTGTAAACTGCATTTGAATCACAAACAAATGCATTTGATGCTTGAAAGTGTTACATTCTTCAAAATGTACTTACCTGCAACAAAGATCCTTTTGTTTCTAGAAATAAAGTAACAAAGTATATATTTTTACACAAACTGTGTGTGTACAACAAATGCTAAGCACTACCCTCTGATAAGCCTAACTGCTTAATCACACTACCACAAAAGAGAGTTTTATCTACTTTAGCTTCTGTAAAGCCTCCAGGGAACCCTTGGACTCTGTGTGCACTATACTTCACTTTGGCATGGTATATTCAGAGCCAGCTTCCTATACCATGTTTAAAGGAGAGAGCACAAGCACTTTATCACTGGTCAGCAGTGGTAAGTTGCACAGAGTCCTAAAAGCCAACAAACATGGGTTCAGAAAACAGGAGGAGTGAAGGCAGAAAAGTTTGGTGGAAAACCACGTCAAGGATGTCAGGTCTAACATGTTTCGCCCCTCACCTGAAAGTGGCACGAACTACTCACCCTAATGAGAGTTAACATCACTAAGGCAGAATAACCTGGAAAGACCACCAGCATTAGTGTGATCAGTTCCAGGGCAGTTTCCCACTGTAAAGTACATTCCCTGTAGGTAATGGCCTTCCTCAAAAACTTGGGATTCTCACCCCTCATCTGCATGAGCCATCTGAGCGGCTGTGGTCTATCTGAACCCAGAAGTCAGTCCCTAACAGATATGGCCTCAGTTTCATCAATGCCCAGACCATAGCAAATGCCTTTTGCTAAATATCACTTAACCTCTGTTCCCTGGGGAGTAAGCTTCTGCTGATACAGGCAACAGGTTGGCCTAGGGCCTCAGAACTGTGCTTGTACAGCCCTATGCTATGCTCTGAAGAATCTCTCTGCACTATGAACTCATTGGACAATTCAGAGGCATTTAGCACAGGTGCCATGCACATGGCCTACTTGAGGATGTGAAATGCTTTCTTGCAGGTTTCTGTGCAGATCATATTCTTGGGTTACTTCTCAGAAGTCGGCTCAGTTGAGGGGGCAACAATGGTGCCATAGCCCTGAACAAATCTCCTATAATATCCAGTGAGACACAGGAAGGCCCTCATTTTGGTCTGAGTTTTTAGAGATATCCATGTCATGAAATACTCTATCTTGGATTAAAGTGGCTGCACTTTGCACTCACCCACCAGGTGGGGCACCAGTACCCCACCCTATGTAGCCCTTTCAGGCCTTAATAATCAGAACTGCCTGTTGCTGAGAGCTGAATCACATTCTGGATGGGGAACAGATGTTCTTAACAGCTAGAGCCGAAGACAGCTATATCATCCAGGTATGTAGCACAGAATGCCTCCTTCCCAGCTAGTACCCTGTTGACTAACCTCTGAAAGGTGACAGATGTATTTTCCAACCCAAAGGACATCACCCTGAATTGGAATGGCACTTTTGGGTAGGAAATGTAGACCTCTGTTTAGTACCCTTAGCCAGGGCAACATGCCAGTACCCTGACGTTAAGTCAAAGGTACTCAGGAACTTACCAGCCCCCAGCCTGTTGATGAGCTCAGGGGATCTGATGAGCATCAATTCTGGTAAATTAATTGAGTCCCCTGAAGTCCATGCAGAGCCTGAATGCTGGGGTGGTGCCAGGTGGGGCAGCTTTGAGTACCAGCACCACTGGGCTGGACCAGGGACTATTGCAGTGCTCAATCATCCTCAATTCAAGCATCTTGGAAACTTCCTCCTTAATGCTTGCCCTCACCTTGTCAGACAGTCTGTAACTTGTGTTCTTTACCAGCATGTTGCCTCCTGTATCAATATCGTGGGTAAACAAATGTGTAAACCCAAGGGTGAGGGAGAACAGGGAGGCAAACTGCCCCAGTGACTGTAGACAGTCCCTCTGCTGTTCTGGGGTCAGTTTAGGGGAGAGGTTGACACCCTCCACTGACTTATGGTGCTCCTTGCAAAATAGGAGGTCAGAAAGAGCTTCGTTCTGCTTTTCTACCCCATCACCTGTCATCAGAAGAATCATGAATTCAGACCTTTTGTAGTGTGGTTTGAGGCAATTGACATGGACTACTCTTAAGTGGTTCCTGGGGGTATTGATATGTGACCTCCCTTTCCTCTCCTTCACCTACAAAATTTCTGACCAACGGTCTTGTAGGGTTCTGGACTCCACCAGCTAAAATAGCCACCTTTTTTGTCAATGCTGCAACTGTACCAGAGCATTCTTCTGGTTATACCAGTGTATTATTCCTTCTTGGCTGGCCTCCTGATTCTCTGTGGACTTCTCCTAGAAGTGCCTCATGTGGTTTCAGAAAAACAACATGTACCTAACTACATCCTGGGCAGGCTTCTTGGGAGCTTGCTCCCACCTCTCCTTTACCAAACTAAGAGATCCCCAAACAGGGTTGTCATAGAGGATTTCAAAGCTGCTAAACTAAGCTCTTTTCTTGGGCACATCCCTGTAGGCAAATAACAGGCACGGTAAGAGGACGTCCCACTTTTGCCTCATGGGCTCAAGTACTCCCACAATCATACCTCTGGGGTCTTGTTGAAACTCTCCACAAGCCTGATTTTCTGAGGTTGATCAGGCATGGAGAACAGGTCAAGACATTGGTGCTCCTGCCAAATACCACTTCCTTGAGGAACCCCACTTGGTTAAAAATCCCTATCAGATCCCTAGCAACTGCAGGTGCAATGGCAGATCTCAGAGGTGTGGCTTCTGGGTATTTAGTGGCCTGATCCACCAAAACCAGGATAGACCTATTGCCTAAGGCAGTTTTGGGGTCCAGGGGCCCAACAATGTTGATGCCCACCCTTTCAAAGGGCATGCAAGTGGCAGGTAAGAGAACCAAGGGAGTATTCAGCTTTTCCCCTCTCTTCCAACTGGCTTGGCAGGTCAAAATGACCTACAGACTGTATCTAAGGCTAGCTTAATTTGGGCCAATAGATATGGGTGACAAGCCTGACAAAGGTCTTGTTGTGCCCCGGTCGTCCTGCCAGGGGTATATTATGAGCCAGCAGCAGATGGAAGGCCTTGAATCACTGGGGAACCCAACAGGTGGATTGCCCCAGGCAAAGAAACTTTAGGCCCACAATATATGAGGTGGTCTCCAGAGGTGTCATTAGCTGCTTGTGCCTCAGCTTTCTGCTTCAAGCACTCTAGAGTTGGGCACTTCTTCTGTGCCTTGCAGAATTCCTCCCTGATAGGCCAACTCTCAACTTGCCTTCCAGCAAGCTCAGCAGGTCTCCCAGGGTAGGCTCCAGGTTGGCCTCCTCAGGAGCCTCTTCAACCTGGAGAGTGGACTTTAAAAAAAAAAAATTAAATTAGCAAATAGATAACTAGCTTCAAACAGGACAATAGAAAACCCAACTTATAAATTGCATTGCATGTCAAAATTAAAATTTCATCAATTAAAAATAATCCCAAGACAATATTCCATAAGATGACAGCCAGTAGTAGCACTACATAACAGTGTTAAAGAAACAGTATTGAGAACCCATGACCTAAAAACAGGGTCCATGACCCCTACGGATTACCACAACTCTACAAAGTAAGGTTTGTATCCAGAAAGCAGCTTATCCAACTAGGCATGTAAGGGATTCCAGATACAAAGAAGATTTACCTGATGCATATCACATTTGAGAATCAAAATTTCTAGATCGTTAAAGATGACAAACTCTGACCAGCATAACACAGGGTTTGGTGGCTCTTTCTGAAGTGAATTTCATGCTAGTCAAACCCTAGCCAATTCAATTGCCATAAGATATATGCCAATTGTTTAGCAAAATAAAGGGGTTGCCAAATTAACCCTGTTGAGTCTTAGGCATCTCACAGAAGCAAAAAACAAATGACTCTTGAGGGATAAATGTAAATATTCAGTCAACAATAATATATTCATTATCATTGGACAATGGTTTTTATTTACTAAATTAAATTATATCAGTTTCAGTAGTATTGCACCATTTATGCAAGCACTAACTACGAAAGTATTAATTGTTCAAAGGGGCGTAGGGATGGGAGATGTCCCTCAATCATTATATACCCAACATTTTTAAAGATCCCCAAGCCACCAACACAAAATAAACTAGAATGTAGTGATTCTGGGGGATTGGGATGGTAGCAAATAGGAGTGTACCAATGATGTTCCTAATTTATATCTAGATTAAATATAGACCCTACGGGTTTTTAATTTAGTACCCTTAAAATATCCAATATTGCATAGGCCTATCAGATGCTTTGTAATTTTCCCCAATCTTTTATAGTGAAAGAAAGATTGACGCTAAAGGCACCTATAACCCGCCCACGTTGGTAAATAATTGAAAAGTGAGGGCTGCCAGAAAATATCTCGAAAACAAACAAGAGAGGGCTTTTACATCGGGAGCATTTAGAAAGTAGCTGGTCCTGTGTACAGTACTCCCATCAAACTTCAAAAAGCCAAAGGTACACAGTTCCAAACAGTGAGTTCCATACAGGTTCATAGAGTAAAAAATGGATCCTGTGAATCTGCTTTCTTTAGAACAAGAGCCCTCACTCACCAATTGGTGACATGCTTCATCATCGGGCTTTTGCTCCTCGTCAGGCCGGCACTGCAATGCCTGATGTGCCCCTCATGGGGGCTCTTTGCCAGAGATCTTTTGGATATAGAAGTGCCGGTTGTTGAGTGCTGGAATATGGGATTGGTATATGAGTGTGTGAAAGTAAAAATGGCTAGAGGTCTGCAAAATTCATTTGTAATCAAACTCAGACCCTGCTAACCACGACAGTTATATCCCCGAATATATTACCGTCTTGACCCAGAGGGAATCTGTTCACATATCTGGGTCTTTAGTCACCATTAAGGCTTTTTCACTGTTACATTTGTACCTGGATATAGTGAAGATGTACGTATGATATGTTGTCAGCATAAGCCAAAATTTTGGCTTAAAAGTCTGTATAAAAGGGCCTAAATATAGGGAAAAAAGCTGGGTAAAAGAGGGCAAACCTGCCCACTGCCCCTATTAATATGGATACTATCCAGCAGATCTCTGGCATAAACAATGTGCGCAGTTAATGATCCATATAGGACCCTCACCCAGCTCTAAAAGTGGAGCTAAACTCCACA
This sequence comes from Pleurodeles waltl, assembly GCF_031143425.1. Lineage (NCBI taxonomy): Eukaryota > Metazoa > Chordata > Amphibia > Caudata > Salamandridae > Pleurodeles > Pleurodeles waltl. The sequence continues at coordinate 292,152,314 of NC_090445.1, read as the reverse complement.
TGCTGCATAACTAGTCACAAGAATCACCAGGAGACCCTGTTGAATGCCTTCTCAATATCGAGCAGAATCAAACTGACCAAGCTATGTTGTACACATGCCACATCCAATGTAGTTTTAATTGTATTAACGTGTGAGGAGGTTTCTCTGCCAGAGAAAACCCATGCTGCATAGGATCAATAAGTTAAGAGATGATTACTGGTTAGAGAGTGTACATGAATATATCTTCAAAACAGAGTTGATCAGAGATATCAGCCGGTAAGAGTAACATTTAGTCGAATCCTTCTCCCTCTTGAGAAATACTGCAAGATGCATTTCCCCCTAGGAGACAGTCACCTGTTCCAAATCAATAAATGAATTGAATAATTTAGTCAAAAGTGGATGGGGACCTAGGTAAGGGTTTTATAAAATTCAAATGGTAGTTGATCGGGCCTGCAGCTTTGTCCGAGGCCAGGTAAAGCAGTGCTTTTTCTATATCTTCTGCTGTCCATAATTATACCTTCAAGAGTATCCCACTGTGTTGGTGTAACCACCTGTGGGGACAATTCTTGTAAAAAGGCTTTAATTTTCTATGGTGTTTAATTACAGCTTTCTTAGTAGCGAATGGAATAATATCCCAAAACACATCTGTAATTTTCACAGGGGGTGTAACCTGCCCCCTTGCCACTGTTTTCGTTTTTAATAAACAACTTTTAATTTTTCTGTTCTTAATCTGGAGCACTAATGTCCATCCAATTTCTTCACTTACTTCAAAAAGGATTGGCTAATACACCTATATCTTCTAATTGGCTCTATTCCTTATTCTATTTTTCATTTGTCTGAACACAAATTATTTTCTCAGAAACCATTAAAGAGTCAACCGCTAGGTATTCAGTAATACAGTTAGAATGCTCCTTCTAATACAGATTGGCGCAGGCACAAATTGGCCTCCACCTGTTTCTCATCCCACCTTTTCCCAATAGTAAAATTCATCTTCTGCTCCCAGATAAAAGGCTTCATTGCATTCCAAAACACTAGAACTGAGGTAGATCCAAGGTTGATATCTGTGCATGACTTCTATACTTTCAATATAATGCATAGCTAAAAGAGTTTTTTTTTTTCAAAGGTCAAATGAGGTGGATCACAAGGAGAGCAGAAAAACTCCTCCTTTATATATAGAGATAGCATATTATGGTTTGTTACCGCTCATGGATTAAGATAAATAGAAGAACTTGAGGCCAAAGTAAAATATACCAGAACCTGACTGATGTATGTGGGGCAGATAAAAATATGTGAAGCCATACTCTAATGGGTGGCAGTAATGCCATGGGTCCACTAAGCCACATGCCTTTCTAATGGGGATAACCGCACGACTTGTTTTCTATTTGTGGCTTTCTCCTTGTGACTACACAAGAAAATCATCAATTCCATGCTGCACAATTTCATTAAAATAAAAATGTAAGTGGCTCCAGCCATTGATGAAGCTCTCCTAGCAGTAAATTATATATAGTGGGGCCATCTAAATCAGGGCCATAAATATAGTGAGCTGCACTTCACTTTTCCTAATTTGGGCTGTCAACTAGCACTCCCCAAGGTCAACCCATTATCAACTTGTCACTCCCAACCAGAGATTGAGACAGCAATGCCTTGCTGTGCAGCTTCAATCCCCACCACCACCCACAACTCCATAATAAAGTTTGCCGAGCACATGTATGCCTTTTGACAGCATATGAGTTTCTTGAATATATATAGGCCCTCATTATAATATTGGCGGTAAAAACTGCCTACCGTCGTGGCGACGGCTGCCAAAAGACCGTCGCCGCAGCTATCAGCCATCCGCTGTATTATGACCACAGACGGATTTCTGTCAGAAGAATGGCAGAAATCCGGGTGTGGCCATGCCGTCGGATACCACCAGCAGCACCACGCCAGTAGACCGCCGCCAGCCATATTATGACCAATAATACGGCCTGTCGATGTTTTGCTGGCAGACGCTGCTGCTGGCAGCAGTGCCCTATCCCGTCTCCTGCCGGAGGACTCCCTGAACACAGGTAAGTGGGTGCTCTGACAGGGGAGGTGGCTGAGGGGTGTTGTGCATGTGTGTGGGGGTGTGTGTGAATGTTTGTGCATGTGTGTATGCGGGTGTGTGTTGAGTGTTGAATGTGTGTGCATGTATGGAGGTGTGAGTGCGTGTATGTTGTGAGATGTGTATGTGTGCCTACGTGTATGTATGAAAGTGTGTGTGGATGTGTTTGTGAATGGATGCATGCAAGTGTGGTTGCATATGGAAATGGGTGTGTGTATGCGTGTGTGTGTGTGAAGGGGGCACAAATGTAGGGGAGTTTGGAGAGGAAAGGGGGTTGGGGAAGACCTCCATCAGTGACAGGGATGGGATTTCGTGTCACTGATAGGGCCTACTGCCATGGTTTTCGTGGTGATAAGGAAGCCACTGAAATCATGGCGGTAGGCGGGGTCATTATCCCGCAGGCGGTACATTGACGGCCGCCGGGCTGGAGATTGACATCTCCAGCCCGGCGGCTGTTACCACTGTGGCAGTTGGTGTGGTACATTGGCGGTTTGGCTTCTGCCAAACGGCCAATATCATAATATGGTGGAAAGTACCAACAGCCTGTTGGCAGTGCCTTCCACCATATTACCGCCCACCTCCAGAGTCATAATGAGGGCCATATTGTGCAGTTTGAGCAGGAAAAGTAATTTCATGTAGAAGTGACACCGTCTATAACTGGCAGACCTTCAGGGAGCTGGTTTGCATTAAAATCACTTTATATGTGGGAACTAGCGTCACTGAAGGAAACTCACATGATATTCTTGGTGTAACTTTAGATACTAAGAACAAGACTCATATGCATCTGTTCAATGTATATAACAGATCGAACAAAAGCTCCCGTATATCCCAGGCTATAGATACTCTAAATAGTGCACTTGAACGTGTATCACCACAGGACACAGTGATTGTAGAAAGAGATTTTAATTGTATATATGAATCGATAAATGGCCTGGAACCAATAACGGAAGAGGATGACATGGCCATGTGTCTCCCGCAGCTGGGTACAGATCCTTCAGTACCTTGTACGGGGACAGCAGCACAAATAATGCAGCTCACATGAGAACATGACTTAAGGGCATGTAATGGCAGGGTTAATCCCAATAAGGATGGCAACACCCCTCTGAATACATTTAGAAGGGATAGAGCTTGATCAATGAGTTTATATAGCATAAATAATTGGAATAGGATCTCTGGATCCAGGATAGATGATAGACAGGATGCAGTAATCTGTCAGAAACCTTCTATTAATCCATCCTTTGTTTAGGAACAATCATAAAGCTGTTCAATGGTCAAGCATTGTAGACAACTTAGCAGTTATGACTAGAATTTATGAAGTCTTTGCTGAGGTGTTAGGTCTATATGTAGAGCAAGAGCAAACTTGAATCTCAATAATAGCCATGCACCATTCACTAGTTACAGCCTTAAGGCCCTTACTGACTGTAGATGCCAACAAAGAACAAAAAAACAAGGCAGTAAGCAGATTTAAAAGTAAACCTTGGTTTACTACAGACTGCAAGCAGGCTAAAAAACTATTATTAAAGAACTTAGAGCAAGTAAGTGCACAATCAGGTTTGAAATTGTAACATCGTATGGATTGGGTTCTGCTTTAACCATGATTATTTTAATGAAATCTTGCATATATTCTGTTTTTATTTTTTGTTTTTTTTTCTATTAACATATGCTTTTTAATTTGTACTTTTTATGGCTTCCAGACAAAATAAAAGTAATTGAAGTTGAAGTTGAACTGCTCAGAAACATAATCGAGCTGTGAGACCTTGCCAATCAGAAAATATGGGACCACAGTTAAAAGGCATACATTTGTCTCCCAGCTCATTCCAACTTTAAATGAAGCAAACTAAAAAGATCAATAAAACTGTTTAAACTAGAAATTATTCAACAAACTGTTAGATCTTTCATCCTTAAGATGGTCTTCCTCCACACCTTTTGCCTGCTTATCTCCTGGTTTTGCTGTATCTTTTTGCTGGCATTAGGACTCGGAGCACTTTACCACTTCTGACCAGAACTAAAGTGCATGACCCACTCCCTAATACATGGTAAACATTGGTGTGGACACAATTGCCATATTTAATTTACTTGTAAGGTCCTTGTAAAGTGGTATATCATATAGCCAGGGCCTGTAACCTAAGTGCTAAATGTGAGCCTGCAGCAGTGATTGTGACACCCACACCAGTAGCCATTGCAGGGCCTCTGTATGCAGTTTACTGCCACTTTTACATGGCATGTAAAGCTACTTGCCAAGCCTTAAAACCCCATGTTGTTACACATAAGTCACCCCTAAAGTAGGCCCTCAATAGCCCTAGGGGCAGTGTAAATAAAAAGTAGGATATTTACTTTTAAGTTTTACATGTCCTGGTAGTGACAAAGACCCAAATTTGTTTTATTGGGAATTACTTAATACACTTTCAGGCTGCATCATGTTTCATATCTTTGGAATGGTAATGATAAATCCTCCATAATAATAAAGTTTAATTTATAATTGCTATTTTAGAAATGCCACTTTTGGAAAGTGGGCATTTCTCTGCTCTTACCACACTGTGAGGGTCATTACGACCTCGGCGGTCTTGCAAAAAGACCGCGAGGCCGCGGGAGACAGAATACTGCCATTGCCAATGGTATTCCTGGCTCCCTATTATGACATTTCCGCTGGGCCAGCGGACGGTAACAATGTTACCGTCCGCTGGCCCAGCGGAAATGTCACATCAACATTGCTGCCGGCTCGTAATAGAGCCGACGGCAATGCTGATGTGGAGCGGGTGCAGTAGCAACCGTCGCGCATTTCACTGCCCGAAATTCGGGCAGTGAAATGCGCCATGGGCCTATGTCTGGGGGCCCCTGCAGTGCCCATGCCAAGTGCATGGGCAGTGCAGGGGCCCCCAGGGGCACCCCAAGTCCCCTTATAGCCAGCCTTTCAATGGACAGACAGGCTGGCGGTTGCACCGCTGCCCTGGGGATTATGACTGCCAGGTGGAATCCTGGCGGTATATTGGAGGGGCCGGCGGTATGGCCGTGGCAATTCCGCCACAGTCATAATTGCTGGCGGAACACCGCCAGCCTGTTGCCGGTGTTACCGCCAACTTACTGCCGGCCACCAGGGTCGTAATGACCCCCTGTGTGTCTTAAGGCCTGTCTTCAATTGTCAGGAATCCCCAAGGTGCCTCCTGAGCTATCTGTCAGCATCCCCAGGGATTAGGGTTAGATCATATCTCTGTTCTTGGTTAAACCTTCATGTTTCTAAGTAAACATAATGTGCTGTGTTACACAAATGGTTTTATCAATGCTTGTTTCACCAATGCTTGTTTGCTATTGTGAGCAGGTGTAGACATGTGCTTCTAATTAGGCGTGATGACTCATATCATCTGCTTTCCTGATTGGCTATAAATAGCAGAGTGAAGCATGCCTCCCAGCTTGGCTTTGTTTCGCTTCCTGATCTCAGCATCTGACTTGGCAGTCCAGCCCCTGCTGTCATCCTCGTATTCAGGACTTTTGAGGGAATTCTTTTCTTCTTTCCTGTACCAGCTGACACCAGGCATTCCTCCAGCACACCGGAAAAGACTGCAGCTAAGTGACTAGTATTCTCCAGGGAGTTTGTTCTTTGAGCACCACGCTTTCCTAGAACAGCTGGTGTATTTCAGACCTCGTATTTTGGCAGAGGGCTTATCTTGAAGAGACAAATTCATTTCTAAACATTCTACATTATTAATGCAGTTACTTGCCTAAATGTGATTCAGGAAATCTGCTTGAGCTCAAGTACCACAAAAAGTGCCAGTGCAATTTTAAAAGAGCATTTATGTGGCTTTTTTTTCTCTAATAGCATAACTCTTGGATATAAATTGTGTCAGACATGCCTGTGTTTCAGGTTTGAGGAATTTGCTTTTTGAAGGGTTTTTCACACATAGGGGGTCATTATGACCCTGGCGGAAGGCGGAGAACCGGCGGTAAGACCGCCAACAGGCTGGCGGTCTTACTTTGTTGAATTATGACCATGGAGGTTACAGCCATGGTCATCCGCCGGTTCTCCGTTCTGCCCGCCAGGGCGGAGATGACCACTGGGCTGGAGACCTGCATCTCCAGCCCGGCGGCCGGCACTATACCTCCGGCGGTATTTGGACCCGGCTTACTGATGCGTATTTCCAGCGGTTTGAACTGCCATGAAATCCATGGCAGTAAGCACTATCAGTGCCAGGGAATTCCTTCCCTGGCACTGACAGGGGTCTCCCCCACCCCGACTCCCTCTCCTACATTCCCCACCACCCCTGCCACCCCCCAAAGGTGGCAGGGCCCCCTCCCCACCCCAACCCCCAACATCACATCACCCACACCCACATGACACGCACAAAGGCACCACCTACATACATACACGCACACACGCCAACATACATGCCTACATCCACACACACAGACACGCACACCCACATTCAAACATACACGCACACATCCATACAGACATACCCACAGACATACACGCACTCATTCCCATACACACAACACCCCCACAAGCATACATGCACTCACACATCACCTCTACATACACACACGCACACCCCCATGCACTCACACAACACCCCCCCTCCCCTCACGGACGATCAACTTTCCTGGTCCGACGATCCTCCGGGAGGGGACGGGAGCCATGGGGGCAGCTCCGCCGACACCACATCGCCAACAGAACACCGCCACGGCGAATCACAGGACGTGATTCACTGGGCGGTGTTCTGTTGGCGTGGCGGTGGAGGTGGAGCAACCTCCACTTCCCCTCCTCCCGCCAGTATGGCTGCCAACGGTCATAATAGGGCGAGCGGCAAACCGCCACCACTGGCAGTCTTCCGCACGGTGGTCCCTCGGCGGTCTTCCAAAAAGACCGCCGAGGTCAAAATGACCCCCATAGAGTGAAACCAAACCAAACTGTGCCACCCTAACTGTTTAAACCCCGGAGTGGACATTTGTATTTCTTGGATTGTTTTTGTTCTTTTTAGCTTAACCCTATACATGCAGGAAAGTTATGTGATATAATTAATGCCTTTGATCGTCTTTCTTGTGCATGATAAGTACAACCACAGTTCTAATTGTAATGTGCAACAGTGATCCTCTGTGAAGCCAGCCCTAGTGTTGCAGTACTGGTGCACTTCAAGGGCCTGCTTTAAAGTCACTCCCATTTCAAAGGCACAACTGGGTTTCTCTCCGGGGCCTCTGACCCTACCAAGACAGTACACTACTGTACCTGTGAATAGCTGTGACCGGGAGTAAGGACTGCTGGTCTACAAGGATTGCCACTCTATGGGCTGATGCCCTGAAAGGACTGCTCTCTGCTTTGCTGAGCTGCCCTGCTGCCTTCTGATATCTGCCCTGCTGAAGACAAGGATTGGACCCATCTCACTTCAGACCAGAGTGACTCAAAGGGCATGCTGGCTTGCCCACTGTTCTGAAGTCTCAGGGCCATCAATGACTTCCTTCAACCCTGCAACATAACCAGGACTCTGTTATCTGTCAGTCTTGTCAGTCTTGTTCTGCCAAGTGGTGCAAATCCAGTCCTGGGTCCTTGAATGGGGATTTCGGTTGTGCTGATCCATCTGAACCAACGCGTTAACAACTTTGTGCTGATCGGAACCGACCCTTCGACAGTGTCACAGCTGTTTCCCGATTGCATTGCTTCAACAGACTGCACGACTCAACGACGATGGACTGCGTGGCTCGAGGGTGACACATCACCTGCATCGCAGAGGTTCATTGACTGCACAGATCAGAACTGACACATCACCTCCATCCAGAGGATTGACGACGACACATCACCTCCTCTGCTCCATGCATCGAGTCTTCGACATCAATGCCTCCTCCATACAAGGTACTTTTTCAGCGGGACTTGTGTGAGTCCTGTGGTTGGTCTGTCCTCCATCACAGTTGACCTGAACTTTGGGTTTACTCTGTTCCAGCGTGCCCTTAAGTAAACTCTAGGCGTTATTGAAGAACTACTTTTTGATTTATTTTTTAAAAAATCGTAACTCAACTATTACTTAATGGATTTTTGTTCTTTTGGTCTTGGTTTACTCATAAAACTATCATCTATTGTTCTAATCCTGTGCACAGTATTTTTGTGGTGTTTTCATTGTGTTACTGTGTGAGAGTGTTGCACAAATACTTTATACATTGCATCTTTAGATAAGCCTGACTGCTCTGTGCCACGCTACCAGAGGGAGAGCACAGGTTATCTTTTAGTGTGTATCTGATTACAGTGACTAACATTTGTGGTCCCTACTTGTCCTGCCAACTAGCGACCACATTTCTAACATTAAAAATAGTGATCACTGACACCAGTCTGCCAAAACATCCAAACTGAAAGTCAAAGGGAAATTAATGGAAGCCAAAAATATTAAAAACAGATGCCAATGTGGCCAGTACATTGGAAGTAATTTCACAGTCAGACAGCCATTGACAATGCTAATAGACCTGGCTTATACATGACAACGTTCCTCTCTAGTTGCTAGTGAATATAGGTACTCAGTAGGTCAGCATGAGGGTACACTGTCACTCATCCTTACACTCATGCATACCTCATTCATTCATTCTTTAATTCACCTGCTTCTCCATTTACAATAAAACACATTCACACCTAACAAGCACACACAAGATACATTAAAAAATAAAAGCTGAAAAAAGAAAACATACTGTTGCCTAAACATGGTAGGCAAAGTCATACAATATAAAATAAAGTTAGAAATAGGGACAGTTCATCTTTCAATTGTAGTGCACATGTCAAGACCATTATTTTAAAGATCTGATATTACCACCACATTTAAAAGCAACATGTCAGCTACCTTGGTTCGGTAGAAAGTACTATGCACAATACCGTTCCAGGATTGATGCTACATAAATAGCATTTTGGATAGTCATTTTGGAATGGAAGTGTGCATTTCATGGTTCTGCTCGGAAACAGTGGCTACACTGAATGTGCCACACTTCAGATAAAAGAAGCAATAATCTACTTCATCCTATGCAGTACACCCACTTAGTGTGTAACCTATTCAATACACTATGTTGTGTTATGGTGGTAGAACAAGATTGCACACAAATGTAAAATCCAAATGTGCTGAAAAATATTAAGTGTTTTATAATAGTATTTGTTTGGTTATTTGTTTATGTCTGCAGATTTTGTTGTTGTTTGTTTTATGTCTGAAGCTTAAAAAAATGCACAGAATATACTCATAAAAGGAAACATTTTGACTTTATCGTATAATTAACAGTGTGTATGAGAATATTTATTGTTCCCCAGCTTTATTTTCATTAAACGTTTTCAACATACAACATTAAGTATCTAGTTCAATCTCATATTTCATTTTCCACAGAATATTAAATCTAACACCCCACTCCTGATGTATGCCCTTTCCACAACATTTGTTATATTGGAGTTAGAATAGTAAATCTGCCCCCTCCCCACCATGTCTGGGCTTTGCACAATGTTTGTTCGACTATCTTCAACCCAAATCTATGCAATTTACCCATTGTTTGTTAAAATGAAGGTTGGAAGTTTAACCTGCCCCCCCATGTACCCACTTTCCCCAATGTTTGTTAGACTGGGATTACAACATTTAAAGTTACCTTGTCCATTATGTAGCTTCACCAATGTTTCTTAGATTAGAGAAAAAATGATAAAGTTTATAATCCAAGACCCTGTATAAACCCTTGCAAGCAGTTTTTGCAGGATTTTAGTTGGAATGGTGTTTTTGAATTATTTGTTTATTTTATTTTGGATTGGAGTTATATATTACTTCATCCTGGATTTGTGATAGGTGTTTGAGGAATATTTAATCTAAAATGCTGTCTATTTAAAAATATATTAAATACATGTTTGGCTTGTTTTCAAAACATATTTAGTATTTGTTATTACTTTTAAAAAATTTCATTCTGCTACATATTTTTAGAAATAATTTATAATGGTTTTATAAATTCTGAATATGTTCTAATACTTTTAAATGATGAATACAGATAAGTTTATGTGGCACTTAATTCTTTGATACACAGTATATATTGTAGTTAACAAATATTTTATGTTCATAATACATTTATTACAATAGATCATTTTATATCAGACTTTATTTTTAATTCATTTCAAATGTTTTATTAAGTTATAGGTTTTCCAAATAAAGTTAGCAAAGTATTTTATTATATGTTTGTGATATATATTTTCAAGCACGTTTATTTATTAAAAAATATTTGTTTGCTTTCAAATTATCTTAATAGTTATTATAGTTAAATATATATAGTTACAATTATATTCTCAATATTTTGGAAAATAATATTTTTGTATTATAAGTAAAGTTGATACTTTTATAGTCCATATTTTCACCACAACAGTGTTGCACCATTATATTATATACCATTATATACCGCTATATAAGGTTATTTTCATCATGAAAACCTTTGCAATTAACAGCTCCCTCCTCGAGAATGATGTTTTAACATCACAGCCTGGAAATCAATTCCCACCCCATAAGTCAATATTAGCAATGTGCTGGGCAGGTAGTTCTTTTATGCAGGCCAGTATCAATATGTCCTAATGTACTCATGTTCACAAATTCCAGTTTCCAGACACAACACCCTCTTGGTATGAAACTTCGGGTCCAAGTTGGTCAACTTTTTGACCCAGTTATTTGTGGAAACTGACTGTGCTCAATTCTTTTGATTCCAATGTCCAATGGTGCTTGACAGAGAATCACCCCAAGCAGAAGATGTTGGTCTTTTTTGGGGATGTCCTCCAGAATGTGGTTCTTTGTATATTTCCCTCCTTGCTGCAGGATCTGTAGTATGTTGTCAATGAGCAACTTATCTTTGGTGTAAAACAGTGGTTCCCAACCTGTGGGCCGGGGACCCCTGGGGGTCCGCAAAGCCTCCTCAGGGGGTCAGCGGCTGCTTAAAAAATGTAATAATATTAGGTCCCAGCTATCAGTAATGATTCCTTGGGGGTCCCTGTGTTCCAATAATGATTCAGTGTGGGTCTACATAAGTCAAAAGGTTGGGAACCACTGGTGTAAAATACTCATGCTATGGGCTGGCTCCCTGCATTCAGGGAGAATCTTAGACAGCTCTCATTCATACCCAAATCCCTTATTTATACGTATTAAAAGGGAGCAGGTGAGCCATTGCAGATTAGAGTACTAACTCAGGAGTTTAGAGTACAAATATAGCCCAGCAGGGAACTTCAATCTGGCCCAGGTGTGTCATATATCTTACCTGTATTATCCACTTTGGGCCACCACAATTTATTATTGTCTTCCAAAATGGTCACAATTCTTCTGTTCAATGCTGTTGAAAAAAAAAATCTGTCCTGTGTACTGCACGCATTGCAACTATGCACTGAATTATGCACTGTTGAGGTCCTAGCACAACATCCTGTCTGGACCTTAGGGATAATTTCACTACTCTTGACTCATTCAAGGTAGGGTATTGGTGAGTGCTTTTATGCAAGTGAAAAGTATGTTACTAATTGGGAAATTGAAGGCAGAGTTAAAAAGAATTCTTGTGCACTGCCACACGTACTGCTCCCTTACAAATCCAAGGTATGTTGCCAGAAGAAACATATTGGCCCTCATTATGACATTGGTGGTAAATCCCACTTACTGCCACTCTGACTGCTGCCAACTTACCGCCGCCACGGCGGATATCCGTTCACCATATTATGACACAGACACACCAATCCGTCACTATTTAGCAACATACACAATTCCGCCAAACCAAAGGTCAGTGATAAACTGGCGGTATCCAAACCCACACTGTTACGCCAACAGAACAACGTCAATCACATTATGACCCACGAATCACCATGGCGGACATTCAATGGCGGTAAACCATTGGCGGTACATACCGCTGAGCTCAAAATGGACACCCACAAACAAAACAACACCATATTGGACAATTTAAATAACACACACCTGACACCCATGTACACACCACACCCACACACCCACACCACTATAAAACACAAACACAGATAACCCACAACCATATACAACTACAAACTATTGGCAGGAGACAGACACCAAGACCACAGACAATACCAGAGCCACACACCACCTACACCTATACACCACCCACGCACCCCACATCAGTCACCCCAACACATTACTCTACACACCCTCACCTACACACCTCACACAACACCCATGGCACCACAAAGACACCCCTGCTTCACAGAGGAAGAGTTAAGGGTCATGGTGGAGCAAATCATCAGTGTAGAGCCACAGCTATTTGGAGCACAGGTGCAGCAGATTTCGATAGCTAGGAAGATGGAGCTATGGTGGAGAATCGGGGACAGGGTCAACGCCGTGGGAGAGCATCCAGGAACTAGGGATGACATCAGGAAGAGGTGGAATGACCTATGGGAAGGTACGTTCCATTGCAGCAAGACACCAACCCGCTGTACAGAGGACTGGCGGTGGACCCCCACCTCCACCCCACATCTCACAGCATGGTGCATCCTGAGGGCCTGGCCAGAGTAGGAGGAGGACTGGACTCTGGTAAGTCAACTTTCAACTACCTGCATGCCATCACATACCCTCACCCTCACTCCCATCACTCCAACACGTCCCACACATCCCACCATTACATCTCACTCATCCCAATGCCAGGCCCTGCATGCCATACCAATGCATGGACACCATTCACAGCCCTGCATGGACACCTATCACTAAAGCATGCACACTAGAGAGAATCAGCTATCCTACCACATACCAACTTACATAAGTGAGAGCCACCAGGGCAAATACAACCAAAGAGGGCCAGCCATGGATGCACAATATGTCAGACACAGAAACAATAACACATCATTTACATCACCCCACAGGTACCCCAGCCAATGTCACCGGAGAGGAAGTGCCAGCAATTTCCAGTCCCCTAACAGAAGAGGACCACAGTGATGACAGCTAATCTGGTCTTCAGGATCTGGATGACCAACCTGGGCCATCAGGGACCTTTGGGCAGTCGGTTACCCAGGCCCAATCACACACCAACACAGAGCCTCCCCCATGAGTAAACACCACAACAGCACCCACCCATCATACCCACACCTCTGTCCCCAGGACACATCAGTCAGCAGTGTGTCCACCTCTACAGGGACCCCAGGGCATACCTAGCCCCAAGACAATCAGGGACCTGAGGTCAGTGGCAGTGGGCACACAGTTCAGGGAACAGAGGCACAGGCCAACAGGGAAACTGGGTGGAATGCTGTGTGCCAGGGGGAGGACAGGACCAGGGAACCAACTCTCCAGGAGGCACTTGTACAGATCCTGGGAGCATATTAACATTCCCAGGACACGATGGGCCAGATCCTGGACAATGTGCAGGAGAAGATGCGGCTGCAGGAGGGACAGTACCAGGGGATCAGGGAGGACTTGCAGGCCATTAACACCACCCTGATCTCCATAGCAAAGGTGCTGGCAGACACAGCCAATATTATGAGGGAGGCAGTTACACAACATCGGGCCTGTGCCACTAGCCAGACATCTGAACAGCCTTCCACCTCCACTGCTGCTAGTGGACAAGAGGCCCCACCACAGGACCAACAGGCCACCAGCACCCCTCCCCCTGCAGAAGGTGAACCACCCTGCAAACATTCCCTGTGATCCAGACAGAAGCCAGAGACACTTGCCAAGACCCCCGCCAGGAAATGAGACTCTCCTGATTGTCACCCTTGTGTCCCACCCTGAACCTTGTCCACCTGGAACTGCCATTGCTCCCCTTCCTATGTACCCTTGGACAATGCACCTGTGCTACAGATTGGAACAATACCCTAGATGCCATCATCACCCCATCCCATTGCACTTACCCCTCAATATTTTAGCACTTCAGTAAACACACTTGGAAAAAATAAAGTATGGAGTATGCCAATTTTTCAAGTATGTATTCATTTAACCAGGTACGAATATTGCAATTCAACTGTACAGAAAATGAGCATAGTTTTATGACCTGTAGCTGGCTGCAGTGATCACACCAGGACCATACGTGAGGTCACCAACATCTGTAAAATGAATTGCCAAAGGGTACAGTAAGTGGGCATAGAAGTGAGAAATAACAGCATGCCAGTGCCACACACATTCCAAAACATTTCAGTAAAATGTGAAGCAACACTGTCTTAGCTGTGTGATATTGGAAGTATTGTCTGATGACTGATGTTCTGTTGTCCTCATCCTCATTCTCTGCCTCCTCATCCTCACTGTCCACAGGGTCCACTGCTGCCACACGGGCATCTCCAGCCTCCTCCTCCTGCAGAAAAGGCACATGGCATCTCAGGGCAAAGTTGTGCAACATGCAGCATTCCACTATTATCTGGCAGACCTTCTTGGGTGAGTAGCACAGGGATCCACCTGTTAGACGGAGGCACCTGAACCTGGCCTTCAGGAGGCCAAAGGTCCTTTCTATAATCCTTCTGGTTCTCCCATGTGCTTCATTATAATGTTCTTCTGCCCTTGTCCTGGCATTTCTCACAGGCGCCAGCAGCCATGAGAGTTTGGGGTAACCAGAGTCACCTGCAATATTGAGGGACAACATTTGGCAGCACACTATCCCATATGGACCACACCATACCCATACACCAACATATACTGGGTGGGGGCCAGGGCTCACCTATTAGTCACACCTTGTGTCTCTGAAGTTGACCCATCACATTTGGGATGCTGCTATTCCTCAGGACAAAGGCATCATGCACCGACCCAAGATACTTAGCATTGACGTGGGAGATGAACTGGTCCTCCAAGCACTCCATCTGTACATCCACAGAGTGGTGTTTCTGAACACCTGTTCATTTTGACAGAGGGGACAAATGCAATATGTGTTCCATCAATCGCCCCAATTATGTTAGGGATATGTCCCACTGCATAGAAGATGGCCTTCACTTTGGCTAAATCTTCAACCTCTGGAAATACAATGCAGCTGCACATGTGTTTAATCAGGACAGACAACACTCTGGTTAGCACATTTGAGAACATTGGCTGTGATATTCCTGCTGCCAAGCCCACTGTCAATTGGAACGAACCAGTTGCCAGGAAATGGAGCACTGATAGAACTTGCACAAGAGGGGGGATCCCAGTGGGGTGATGGATAGCAGATAACAGGTCAGGCTCCAATGGGGCACACAGCTCTGTGATTGTGGCCCTGTCAAGTCTAAAGGTGAGGGTGATGTGCCTGTCCTCCATTGTTGCCAGGTCCACCAGGGGTCTGTACACAGGGGTATGTCTCCATCTTCTATTCAACCACAGCAGTAGCAATCTATGGGGCAAAAGAGTGAGGAGCCGGTCACAAACTGAATAATGGGGCTACCACAGAACTTTGCATGCTGTTAACTTGTAATGGGTAAGTGTGAATTGTCCAGTATGTCCAAATTTAACCAGTGATGCAGCAATTATCCAGGGCCTGCCCCCCTTGAAATGGTGTCTGCCTGTCCTGTGTGAAGGGACAGGTGGAAGTGAGGTAATTCTGTTGACGTTGTGCGCCATTGCGGGAGGCGGTCGGGAACCTCTGTGCAACTCCTCATTGGGTATAATTGGGCTCTATGGGTTACAGTGGCCAATGGTGATCTATGCCGGCAGTGACGGTATGCACCGCCGGAGACGTGACCACCATTTTCTAGCTGATTCCTCACTTCCTATCTGATCTTCAACAGGAGAGGACATACACTGCATGTGCTGCTGTGACCTGTGTCCAGTCACAATGACCCATGTGACTGGGGAAAGGGTACCAGCCTTCACTTTGGCGGAGTTGGAAAGACTGGTGGATGGGGTCCTACCACAGTACGGACTGCTGTATGGGCCTCCAGACCAACAGGTGAGTACACAGTGGGTACGATGCATGTGGCATGAATGCATGGAATGGTGTGTGAAGGACTCATTTAATGGGGGCTAGTGATTGTCCTCTGGGTGTTGTATTGGTTGTGTGCGTGTCCATGTGTGTGCAAATGGAGATGTAAAGGGGTATGGTGGGCCATAAGTGTAACAGGCAGGACTGTTTTCCTAATACTATTTACCTGTGTGTATTTCCTCTGCAGGTCAGTGCCCATCAAAAGAAGGGTATGTGGCATGCCATCACCAAGGACGTGTGGACCCTGGGGGTCTACGGCAGGCGGGGCACCCATTGACAGAAAAGTGGGAGGACCTGATATGCTGGGCACAGAAGACGGTGGATTCCTAGTTGGGGATGGCCTCCCAACAAGGAAGGGGTGCCTGTCGAACCCTGACCCCCTTGATGGCCCGCATACTGGTGGTGGCCTATCCAGAGCTGGATGGGCACTTGAGGGCATCACAGCAGCCACAAGGGGGTGAGTACAGTGCCCATCATTACTACTTACGTCTGGTGGTGTGGTATCCAGGTGGTGGATGTGTGTCAGTGGGTGCCCTTAGGCCAGGCCAGACATTGCAGAGTAGGTCCCCTGGTAGCTAGGGTTATGAATGGATAATCCTGCTACCTAGCTTGTAGGCATCCACTACTGGTCAGGGCAGAGTGGGTCCCAGGTGTGCTGCATTTGCCGGTGTGCGCCCTTCCCCATGCCTTGGTGGCTAGCAATATCACTGGTAGTGCAATGTATAGTGCGTAGGCCTGTTCCTTGTGTGTGAAGGTGCTGTGTACTCCAACTGTGGTGTTGCTGCAGCCATTGACCAAGTGTATCCTTTGTCTCTTCCCCCCCTTATTGTTTTGTCACCCTGTTCTTATGTGCATTAGCATCATCTGGCAGAGGAACAGAGGCACCGGCGATGGAGGGAGCTGCATCTCAGAGGACCCAGAAGGCAGAGTCCACCGATGGTGAGGGCACCAGTGGGATGGAGGGTGAGGGGAGCACCACAGCGGAGACTGGAGGGGACAGTTCTGACACAGATACCTCCTCCGATGGAAGCTCCCTGGTTGTGGCGGACACCTCTGAGATCACCCCAGCTACAGGTACAGCTGTCACCCCGCACCGCCCTCCCAGCAGCCCCTCATCGAGTTGCCCGTGCCCTCTCACCCAGGATGAGCCCTCCAGTGAGCCCTGCTGCCCTGAGTGAGTAGGCTATTGAGATCCATCTCTGTAGGGCAGTCGACCATTGTGAATGCCATCCAGGGGCTAGTAGCCCAGATGCAACAGACTAATGCGTTCCTGGAGGGCATTCACACTGGCTTGGTGGCCCAACAGAGATCCATCCAGACTCTGGCCTCCTCTCTGATGGCAGCCATTGTCCCTGTTTCCATTCTCCCCCCTCCAACTTCCTCTTCCTAATCCCATTCTCCTCAACCCCAACCTATCCCAAGCACACAGGCAGACGAGCATGCACACAAGACAACACACAAGAGTGGTACAGGAAAACACAGGCACCACACTTCATCCCACAGGCACTCACACAAACACCATCCAGATGCAGACATACCAACATCCACAATTTCCACTGTCTCCCCCTCCTCCTCATCGTCCACCTCCCTCCCAGTTCGGTCTACACTCACACCTGTAAGCACAACATCATCATCCACTACCAGCATCACCACCACACCAAGCAGAACACACACCTCACTGGCAGACACCTCCACAACAGCCATGCACACATCCCGTGGCCTCTCCCACTGTGTCTGTCCCCCCTCCCAAGGTACACAAATGCAAGCACTCAGACACCCAACAGCCATCCACCTCATAACAGCATCCAGCCCATGCACCTGCACCCAAAATCAGCAGATAGACACCTCCTACAACCACTTCTTCCTCCTCTCCCAAACCTTCTCCATCTTCCCGCCCCAATGTCCCTAAAAAACTGTTCCTATCCACCATTGACCTCTTCCTACCCCTCCCTCTCCCTCCCTCTCCCCGTTCTGCATGTCTGGCCAGGGTGGGAATAAACCAGCCAAGCACCTCAGCCATCCAGTCCACGGGCCCAGTCGTCACCACACCCACTTGCGGAGGAAAAGGATCCAGGGCACATGTCCTGAGGGTGGAGGAGCCTGTACCAGGCAGCCTCAACGGAGAGGAGGCTGCCACAGCTGCCGGAAAGAGCAAGGAGCCTGCCCAAGCTGCTGCCAGGAAGACAAAGGAGCCTGCCCCAGCTGCTGCCAGGAAGACTAATGGGCCTGCCCCAGCTGCTGCCAGGAAGACTAAGGAGCCTGCCCCAGCTGCCAAGAAAGAAGACTAAGGAGCCTGCCCCTGCTGCCAGGAAGAGCAGGGAGTCTGCACCAGCAAGCAGGAAAAGCAAAGGGCCTGGGTCAGGAACTGTGACGGAGCCCCCAGCACCAACCATGGTTGTGCAGCCATCTGAGGTTGCAGGGAATGGACAGGAACCTCCCCCCCAAGCAGTCGCACCACCACCACCAGTGAACAGCTGTCTGAGGTTGCAGGGGATGGGCATGAGCCCCCCCCCCAGCAGGGCCACCACCAGCAGTGAGCAGCCATCCGAGGTTGCAGGGGATGGGCAGGAGCCTCCCCCCCCAGCAGCACGCTAGTGAGCAGCCATCTGAGGTTGCAGGGGATGGGCAGAAGCCCCCTCCAGTAGCAGCACAACCACCACCAGTGAGCAGCCATCCAAGGTTGCAGGGGATGGGCAGGAGCCTCCACCCCCAGCAGCACCACCACATCCAGTCAGCAGCCATCCGAGGTTGCAGGGGATGGGCAGGAGCCTCCCCCCCAGCAGCAACACCACCACCACCAGTGAGCAGCCATCCGAGGTTGCAGGGAATGAGCAGGAGCCTCCCCCTAGCAGCAGCACTACCACCTCCAGAGAGCAGCCATCACCGCCGGTGGACGTTATGTAATCCTGCGTCCATGGACTGCTGTGCGGCCTGCTCCCTGCAAATCTAATGGGTATGACACCCACCTGAGAGACTGTGACCTTGCACTCCCCAGGATCAAGAGCACAGGGCACAATGCCCCCTCCAGAACCAGTGAGTAAGACACCTACCTATCCCAGACTCCCCAGGATCAAGAGCACAGGGCGCGATGCCCCCTCCAGAACCAGTGGGTGGGACACCCACCTACCCCAGACTCCCCAGGATCAAGAGCACAGGGCACAATGCCCCCTCCAGAACCAGTGGGTGAGACACCGACCTACCCAGACTCCCCAGGATCAAGAGCACAGGGCACAATGCCCCCTCCAGAACCAGTGGACAAGTCACCCACTCGAGAGACTGTGGCCTATCACTCCCCAGGATCAAGCACAGGGCATGTTTCCCCCTTCAGAGCATGTGGGCAAGTCACCCACTTGAGAGACTGGGCCATTGCACTCACCAGGACCAAGAACAGGACATGTTGCCCCCTCCAGAACCAGTGGTCTTGTTCCATCTGCCGGCTAAGGTGCACCCCTGTCCCCCTGAGGTGCCTGCCTATTTCCCAACTGATGACCCTGCAGTGTTTTCTCCATGTTGGCAGGTGTCATGTGTGGCCTTGGAATTTGGCCAGTGGCCATGTGGACAATGTACATTGTGGACTGGGCTGTGTCCCTTTTCATGTAAATATGTATATATCTATTGTCTTGCCTCACTTATTTATCTTGATATGTTGCTCTCATTACCTTCAAAATCGTTTTTTCCTTGCATTATTCATCCGAGGTACAGGGTAAATATGTTTTAGTAATGTAGCTAATTGTGTGTATGGTGTTCGGGGGTGTGGTATGTGTGTGTGTCACTCTCTTTTTCCTCCCACCCTCTCTTGTGTGCTAGGCGGCTGTACTCACTATCATCGTCTTTGCCGGCATTGGTGTTTGTGGTGGAGCAGCACGTAGAAGATCATTGGGAAGACATGCAGCTCAGGCTCCATGGCGGCGTGGTTCTTTCCTGTGTCTCCAATGGTGAGTCCTTTCCCTTCTGAGGTTTCCGCAAGGCTTTTGATGTCGTTGGTACCGCCCCGGAAAAGGTGGCGGTTTGCTGGGTCATAATATGGTGGGCGGAACATTGACTTCAGCCTGGCTGTAGGCGGCTACCGCTGTGGTACCTGTTGTTTCCGCCCTGGCAGTCAGTGTGGTACATTGGCTGTCTATCAGAGATCTTTCTGCCATGGTCATATTTTGGCAGTAATTACCACAGGCCTGTTGGTGGTATTACCGCCACTTTGACACCAACCCGCCAGGGTTGTAATGAGGGCCATTATCCTAAAAAGGAACTACAAATATGTCACTAATGGACAATAATTAGAATTTGGGACCAATACACGCTTTATAGCCTTTACCAGGGTTTGAAAATACTATCTTGCTTATTACCCTCCAGAAAACTTGTACACCACTTACTTTCTTACATTCAATTCATTTTTTTATTGTTATTTTATCTCTTCTTCACTTGTTTCATTTCTAGGAATAGGTCTTTCTATTATGGATTCCTACTGACATTGCACACTTCTGCATCAAAGCAGAGGGAATACTACATGTTACTCTTATATCTGCTATCACTTTCGTGTTTCTGAGGTAGTGTAAAAGCACTGTATTTCTGTAAATTATACAGGGGTAGTCATTAGGCACAAGTTACCTTATTCTCAATAGGTTAAAGATCTACTTCTTCACCTACTACTTCCTATGAAATGCATGACATTTGAAAACGCATTTAAACTGTTTCCATTATCACTGCTTGGTAGTCCAGTTGCAAGGAATATTAGAGGAAAATTTACAGGAATGTTAGTTGTATGAAAATGAAGCTTAAGGATCATTGTGTACATTACCAGTGGTACAACATGGTATACAATTCCTACAAATTGTTGCTAATGTTTACTTACTCCTATCTGTATATAATACAATAATAAGGAGAGCATAGTGAGAGTACCCTCTGTCTGATCAGTTGGGATAGTCTAACCCCCATACCTTGGTGTTAGGTGTCAGGAAGCCGGTACAGGTTACCCTCTTTCTCAGGATGGAGGTCAGAGTCAGCAGGCTGTCTCTGTCACAGCTCACAGAGTGTTTGTGATAATCCCAGCATAGAAGTATTCCTCTCGCTGAGCCGTAGCACAGAAGCTGTTTATATAATGAAGTAGCATTCTTATCACACTGTTGCAAAGGTGCAGAGCAGCTTACTTGTTTTGTCTAGCTAAAGTTAGTTTTCTGCTAATGAGTACAGCAAGAAAGTAAAACAATGGCCTTGTGTTCTGAAATGTACGACCCTGGAACTATAGGTACAGAAAACAGGGCATCAGTGCCTATCAGAAATGCACATAAAAAACTTTCAGGTATTAGCAGAAAAGTAAAGTGTGAAAATGTTTACCACGGAAAAGAGATGTCCACTTAAAGAGTTGAATCTAAAATGGAGACTACACTCAAGCCATGCAGCAAACAGGCATTGACGTTGCAGCAAAGTATTGTTAATTCATTGAATTATTTTCATTAAATTGTTACACAAAGCCCAAATCTTAATAAAGAATCAACAATCACATGGTCCACTTGGTAGGAGATAACAGTTACTGAATTCCAACTCAGGCCTTAGTTTAGAGTTGGATCAAAACTAACAATGACAGACACAAATTAGTCTATGATTATTCCCAGAAGAGAAAAGGACTAGCAGAAGGAATTTGCAAGGACTCCTAATAGCAGGATTTTCACTGCAGCACTGAAGAAGTAAAATTCTTAAGATTTATTTATTCAGTGGGTGAGTTTTTTGCAGGAGAATAAAGTGAAATTGAAATTAGTTGGAAACC
This sequence comes from Pleurodeles waltl, assembly GCF_031143425.1. NCBI lineage: Eukaryota > Metazoa > Chordata > Amphibia > Caudata > Salamandridae > Pleurodeles > Pleurodeles waltl. Next base: position 292,130,652 of record NC_090445.1, on the reverse strand, counting down.
CCCCAAATTAACCTGTGCTCACCCTCTGGTAGCTTAGGACAGAGTGGTCATGCTTAACTTGAAGGTAATGTGTATTAGTGCAACACTTAATAACACAAATAGTAAAACAGTGAAAACACCACAGAAAAAAATAATCTTGTACCAGGTTAGAAAAACAGATCTTGATTTAATAAATACAAGACCTTTATGAAATTTTTAAGAATAACTTGTAGAATAGCACTTAGAACCGGAAAGCGCCAATCAGGGATATCTGGTTGTGTCAGATTGTGACAAAGTAAAAAGTTGAAGTCAACTGCGACGGAGCACAGGTAGACTACAGGGACCCAGTTAGGCCCGCTGAGCAAAGTACCTTAAATCCTGGTTGCGGATTATTGTGTGGATTCGAGCTAGAGATGTGCAGTACAGTCATTGTGATTTGTGGTTCTGAAGTGGTCCTGTTTTGTCAACGTCAAGGACCACGCGAATGGGGCTTGCAATGCAAAGACTGGTGTCTGGGATGCGTTTCGCACTGGTGTGTCAGTTCTGATGCATGGTGAAACTGCGATGCAAATCTTTGGCTTTGTCATTGAGGCTGCTGTCGAGAAGGGATTCAAGGACTTGCTCTAGGGGAGCGTTGCATAGTGGTGGTTCTGAAGGCAATGTTCCATACCCAAGATGCGGGGTGAGCGGGGCAATGCAAATCTTCTGCAAATTTGAAGTCTTCAAATCCATGAAGCAGTGAAGATGCATTAGTTCTGCTTGAAGATGCTCCACTCCGCCGATGATTGCATTGGTTCTGCTTGTGGATGTGCCACTCAGAAGAGAAGATGCATCAATTTCGATATGAAGCACCTTAGACCTCACTTATTTATCTTGATATGTTGCTCTCATTACCTTCAAAATCGTTTTGTCCTTGCATTATTCATCCGAGGTACAGGGTAAATATGTTTTAGTAATGTAGCTAATTGTGTGTATGGTGTTCGGGGGTGTGGTATGTGTGTGTGTCACTCTCTTTTTCCTCCCACCCTCTCTTGTGTGCTAGGCGGCTGTACTCACTGTCATCGTCTTTGCCGGCATTGGTGTTAATGGTGGAGCAGCACGTAGAAGATCATTGGGAAGACATGCAGCTCAGGCTCCATGGCGGCGTGGTTCTTTCCTGTGTCTCCAATGGTGAGTCCTTTCCCTTCTGAGGTTCCCGCAAGGCTTTTGATGTCGTTGGTACCGCCCCGGAAAAGGTGGCGGTTTGCTGGGTCATAATATGGTGGGCGAAACATTGACTTCAGCCTGGCTGTAGGCGGCTACCGCTGTGGTGCCTGTTGTTTCCGCCCTGGCAGTCAGTGTGGTACATTGGCTGTCTATCAGAGATCTTTCTGCCATGGTCATAATTTGGCAGTAATTACCACAGGTCTGTTGGTGGTATTACCGCCACTTTGACACCAACCCGCCAGGGTTGTAACGAGGGCCATTATCCTAAAAAGGAACTACAAATATCTCACTAATGGACAATAATTAGAATTTGGGACCAATACACGCTTTATAGCCTTTACCAGGGTTTGAAAATACTACCTTGCTTATCACCCTCCAGAAAACTTGTACACCACTTACTTTCTTACATTCAATTCATTTTTTATTGTTATTTTATCTCTTCTTCACTTGTTTCATTTCTAGGAATAGGTCTTTCTATTATGGATTCCTACTGACATTGCACACTTCTGCATCAAACCAGAGGGAATACTACATGTTACTCTTATATCTGTTATCACTTTCGTGTTTCTGAGGTTGTGTAAAAGCACTGTATTTCTGTAAATTATACAGGGGTAGTCATTAGGCACAAGTTACCTTATTCTCAATAGGTTAAAGATCTACTTCTTCGCCTACTACTTCCTATGAAATGCATTACATTTGAAAACGCATTTAAACTGTTTCCATTATCACTGCTTGGTAGTCCAGTTGCAAGGAATATTAGAGGAAAATTTACAGGAATGTTAGTTGTATGAAAATGAAGCTTAAGGATCATTGTGAACATTACCAGTGGTACAACATGGTATACAATTCCTACAAATTGTTGCTAATGTTTACTTACTCCTATCTGTATATAATACAATACTAAGGAGAGCATAGTGAGAGTACCCTCTGTCTGATCAGTTGGGATAGTCTAACCCCCATACCTTGGTGTTAGGTGTCAGGAAGCCGGTACAGGTTATCCTCTTTCTCAGGATGGAGGTCAGAGTCAGCAGGCTGTCTCTGTCACAGCTCACAGAGTGTTTGTGATAATCCCAGCATAGAAGTATTCCTCTCGCTGAGCCGTAGCACAGAAGCTGTTTATATAATGAAGTAGCATTCTTATCACACTGTTGCAAAGGTGCAGAGCAGCTTACTTGTTTTGTCTAGCTAAAGTTAGTTTTCTGCTAATGAGTACAGCAAGAAAGTAAAAAAATGGCCTTGTGTTCTGAAATGTACGACCCTGGAACTATAGGTACAGAAAACAGGGCATCAGTGCCTATCAGAAATGCACATAAAAAACTTTCAGGTATTAGCAGAAAAGTAAAGTGTGAAAATGTTTACCACGGAAAAGAGATGTCCACTTAAAGAGTTGAATCTAAAATGGAGACTACACTCAAGCCATGCAGCAAACAGGCATTGACGTTGCAGCAAAGTATTGTTAATTCATTGAATTATTTTCATTAAATTGTTACACAAAGCCCAAATCTTAATAAAGAATCAACAATCACATGGTCCACTTGGTAGGAGATAACAGTTACTGAATTCCAACTCAGGCCTTAGTTTAGAGTTGGATCAAAACTAACAATGACAGACACAAATTAGTCTATGATTATTCCCAGAAGAGAAAAGGACTAGCAGAAGGAATTTGCAAGGACTCCTAATAGCAGGATTTTCACTGCAGCACTGAAGAAGTAAAATTCTTAAGATTTATTTATTCAGTGGGTGAGTTTTTTGCAGGAGAATAAAGTGAAATTGAAATTAGTTGGAAACCCCCCAAATTAACCTGTGCTCACCCTCTGGTAGCTTAGGACAGAGTGGTCATGCTTAACTTGAAGGTAATGTGTATTAGTGCAACACTTAATAACACAAATAGTAAAACAGTGAAAACACCACAGAAAAAAATAATCTTGTACCAGGTTAGAAAAACAGATCTTGATTTAATAAATACAAGACCTTTATGAAATTTTTAAGAATAACTTGTAGAATAGCACTTAGAACCGGAAAGCGCCAATCAGGGATATCTGGTTGTGTCAGATTGTGACAAAGTAAAAAGTTGAAGTCAACTGCGACGGAGCACAGGTAGACTACAGGGACCCAGTTAGGCCCGCTGAGCAAAGTACCTTAAATCCTGGTTGCGGATTATTGTGTGGATTCGAGCTAGAGATGTGCAGTACAGTCATTGTGATTTGTGGTTCTGAAGTGGTCCTGTTTTGTCAACGTCAAGGACCACGCGAATGGGGCTTGCAATGCAAAGACTGGTGTCTGGGATGCGTTTCGCACTGGTGTGTCAGTTCTGATGCATGGTGAAACTGCGATGCAAATCTTTGGCTTTGTCATTGAGGCTGCTGTCGAGAAGGGATTCAAGGACTTGCTCTAGGGGAGCGTTGCATAGTGGTGGTTCTGAAGGCAATGTTCCATACCCAAGATGCGGGGTGAGCGGGGCAATGCAAATCTTCTGCAAATTTGAAGTCTTCAAATCCATGAAGCAGTGAAGATGCATTAGTTCTGCTTGAAGATGCTCCACTCCGCCGATGATTGCATTGGTTCTGCTTGTGGATGTGCCACTCAGAAGAGAAGATGCATCAATTTCGATATGAAGCACCTTAGACCTCACTTATTTATCTTGATATGTTGCTCTCATTACCTTCAAAATCGTTTTGTCCTTGCATTATTCATCCGAGGTACAGGGTAAATATGTTTTAGTAATGTAGCTAATTGTGTGTATGGTGTTCGGGGGTGTGGTATGTGTGTGTGTCACTCTCTTTTTCCTCCCACCCTCTCTTGTGTGCTAGGCGGCTGTACTCACTGTCATCGTCTTTGCCGGCATTGGTGTTAATGGTGGAGCAGCACGTAGAAGATCATTGGGAAGACATGCAGCTCAGGCTCCATGGCGGCGTGGTTCTTTCCTGTGTCTCCAATGGTGAGTCCTTTCCCTTCTGAGGTTCCCGCAAGGCTTTTGATGTCGTTGGTACCGCCCCGGAAAAGGTGGCGGTTTGCTGGGTCATAATATGGTGGGCGAAACATTGACTTCAGCCTGGCTGTAGGCGGCTACCGCTGTGGTGCCTGTTGTTTCCGCCCTGGCAGTCAGTGTGGTACATTGGCTGTCTATCAGAGATCTTTCTGCCATGGTCATAATTTGGCAGTAATTACCACAGGTCTGTTGGTGGTATTACCGCCACTTTGACACCAACCCGCCAGGGTTGTAACGAGGGCCATTATCCTAAAAAGGAACTACAAATATCTCACTAATGGACAATAATTAGAATTTGGGACCAATACACGCTTTATAGCCTTTACCAGGGTTTGAAAATACTACCTTGCTTATCACCCTCCAGAAAACTTGTACACCACTTACTTTCTTACATTCAATTCATTTTTTATTGTTATTTTATCTCTTCTTCACTTGTTTCATTTCTAGGAATAGGTCTTTCTATTATGGATTCCTACTGACATTGCACACTTCTGCATCAAACCAGAGGGAATACTACATGTTACTCTTATATCTGTTATCACTTTCGTGTTTCTGAGGTTGTGTAAAAGCACTGTATTTCTGTAAATTATACAGGGGTAGTCATTAGGCACAAGTTACCTTATTCTCAATAGGTTAAAGATCTACTTCTTCGCCTACTACTTCCTATGAAATGCATTACATTTGAAAACGCATTTAAACTGTTTCCATTATCACTGCTTGGTAGTCCAGTTGCAAGGAATATTAGAGGAAAATTTACAGGAATGTTAGTTGTATGAAAATGAAGCTTAAGGATCATTGTGAACATTACCAGTGGTACAACATGGTATACAATTCCTACAAATTGTTGCTAATGTTTACTTACTCCTATCTGTATATAATACAATACTAAGGAGAGCATAGTGAGAGTACCCTCTGTCTGATCAGTTGGGATAGTCTAACCCCCATACCTTGGTGTTAGGTGTCAGGAAGCCGGTACAGGTTATCCTCTTTCTCAGGATGGAGGTCAGAGTCAGCAGGCTGTCTCTGTCACAGCTCACAGAGTGTTTGTGATAATCCCAGCATAGAAGTATTCCTCTCGCTGAGCCGTAGCACAGAAGCTGTTTATATAATGAAGTAGCATTCTTATCACACTGTTGCAAAGGTGCAGAGCAGCTTACTTGTTTTGTCTAGCTAAAGTTAGTTTTCTGCTAATGAGTACAGCAAGAAAGTAAAAAAATGGCCTTGTGTTCTGAAATGTACGACCCTGGAACTATAGGTACAGAAAACAGGGCATCAGTGCCTATCAGAAATGCACATAAAAAACTTTCAGGTATTAGCAGAAAAGTAAAGTGTGAAAATGTTTACCACGGAAAAGAGATGTCCACTTAAAGAGTTGAATCTAAAATGGAGACTACACTCAAGCCATGCAGCAAACAGGCATTGACGTTGCAGCAAAGTATTGTTAATTCATTGAATTATTTTCATTAAATTGTTACACAAAGCCCAAATCTTAATAAAGAATCAACAATCATATGGTCCACCTGGTAGGAGATAACAGTTACTGAATTCCAACTCAGGCCTGAGTTTAGAGTTGGATCAAAACTAACAATGACAGACACAAATTAGTCTATGATTATTCCCAGAAGAGAAAAGGACCAGCAGAAGGAATTTTGCAAGGCCTCCTAATAGCAGGATTTTCACTGCAGCACTGAAGAAGTACAATTCTTAAGATTTATTTATTCAGTGGGTGAGTTTTTTGCAGGAGAATAAAGTGAAATTGAAATTAGTTGGAAACCCCCCAAATTAACCTGTGCTCACCCTCTGGTAGCTTAGGACAGAGTAGTCATGCTTAACTTGAAGGTAATGTGTATTAGTGCAACACTTAATAACACAAATAGTAAAACAGTGAAAACACCACAGAAAAATAATCTTGTACCAGGTTAGAAAAACAGATCTTGATTTATTAAATACAAGACCTTTATGAAATTTTTAAGAATAACTTGTAGAATAGCACTTAGAACCGGAAAGCGCCAATAAGGGATATCTGGTTGTGTCAGATTGTGACAAAGTAAAAAGTTGAAGTCAACTGCGAAGGAGCACAGGTAGACTACAGGGACCCAGTTAGGCCCGTTGAGCAAAGTACCTTAAATCCTGGTTGCGGATTATTGTGTGGATTCGAGCTAGAGATGTGCAGTACAGTCATTGTGATTTGTGGTTCTGAAGTGGTCCTGTTTTGTCAACGTCAAGGACCACGCGAATGGGGCTTGCAATGCAAAGACTGGTGTCTGGAATGCGTTGCGCACTGGTGTGTCAGTTCTGATGCATGGTGAAACTGCGATGCAAATCTTTGGCTTTGTCATTGAGGCTGCTGTCGAGAAGGGATTCAAGGACTTGGTCTAGGGGAGCGTTGCATAGTTGTGGTTCTGAAGGCAATGTTCCATACCCAAGATGCGGGGTGAGCGGGGCAATGCAAATCTTCTGCAAATTTGAAGTCTTCAAATCCATGAAGCAGTGAAGATGCATTAGTTCTGCTTGAAGATGCTCCACTCCGCCGATGATTGCATTGGTTCTGCTTGTGGATGTGCCACTCAGAAGAGAAGATGCATCAATTTCGATATGAAGCACCTTAGACCTCACTTATTTATCTTGATATGTTGCTCTCATTACCTTCAAAATCGTTTTGTCCTTGCATTATTCATCCGAGGTACAGGGTAAATATGTTTTAGTAATGTAGCTAATTGTGTGTATGGTGTTCGGGGGTGTGGTATGTGTGTGTGTCACTCTCTTTTTCCTCCCACCCTCTCTTGTGTGCTAGGCGGCTGTACTCACTGTCATCGTCTTTGCCGGCATTGGTGTTTGTGGTGGAGCAGCACGTAGAAGATCATTGGGAAGACATGCAGCTCAGGCTCCATGGCGGCATGGTTCTTTCCTGTGTCTCCAATGGTGAGTCCTTTCCCTTCTGAGGTTTCCGCAAGGCTTTTGATGTCGTTGGTACCGCCCCGGAAAAGGTGGCGGTTTGCTGGGTCATAATATGGTGGGCGAAACATTGACTTCAGCCTGGCTGTAGGCAGCTACCGCTGTGGTGCCTGTTGTTTCCGCCCTGGCAGTCAGTGTGGTACATTGGCTGTCTATCAGAGATCTTTCTGCCATGGTCATAATTTGGCAGTAATTACCACAGGTCTGTTGGTGGTATTACCGCCACTTTGACACCAACCCGCCAGGGTTGTAACGAGGGCCATTATCCTAAAAAGGAACTACAAATATGTCACTAATGGACAATAATTAGAATTTGGGACCAATACACGCTTTATAGCCTTTACCAGGGTTTGAAAATACTACCTTGCTTATCACCCTCCAGAAAACTTGTACACCACTTACTTTCTTACATTCAATTCATTTTTTTATTGTTATTTTAACTCTTCTTCACTTGTTTCATTTCTAGGAATAGGTCTTTCTATTATGGATTCCTACTGACATTGCACACTTCTGCATCAAACCAGAGGGAATACTACATGTTACTCTTATATCTGTTATCACTTTCGTGTTTCTGAGGTTGTGTAAAAGCACTGTATTTCTGTAAATTATACAGGGGTAGTCATTAGGCACAAGTTACCTTATTCTCAATAGGTTAAAGATCTACTTCTTCGCCTACTACTTCCTATGAAATGCATGACATTTGAAAACGCATTTAAACTGTTACCATTATCACTGCTTGGTAGTCCAGTTGCAAGGAATATTAGAGGAAAATGTACAGGAATGTTAGTTGTATGAAAATGAAGCTTAAGGATCATTGTGAACATTACCAGTGGTACAACATGGTATACAATTCCTACAAATTGTTGCTAATGTTTACTTACTCCTATCTGTATATAATACAATACTAAGGAGAGCATAGTGAGAGTACCCTCTGTCTGATCAGTTGGGATAGTCTAACCCCCATACCTTGGTGTTAGGTGTCAGGAAGCCGGTACAGGTTATCCTCTTTCTCAGGATGGAGGTCAGAGTCAGCAGGCTGTCTCTGTCACAGCTCACAGAGTGTTTGTGATAATCCCAGCATAGAAGTATTCCTCTCGCTGAGCCGTAGCACAGAAGCTGTTTATATAATGAAGTAGCATTCTTATCACACTGTTGCAAAGGTGCAGAGCAGCTTACTTGTTTTGTCTAGCTAAAGTTAGTTTTCTGCTAATGAGTACAGCAAGAAAGTAAAAAAATGGCCTTGTGTTCTGAAATGTACGACCCTGGAACTATAGGTACAGAAAACAGGGCATCAGTGCCTATCAGAAATGCACATAAAAAAATTTCAGGTATTAGCAGAAAAGTAAAGTGTGAAAATGTTTACCACGGAAAAGAGATGTCCACTTAAAGAGTTGAATCTAAAATGGAGACTACACTCAAGCCATGCAGCAAACAGGCATTGACGTTGCAGCAAAGTATTGTTAATTCATTGAATTATTTTCATTAAATTGTTACACAAAGCCCAAATCTTAATAAAGAATCAACAATCACATGGTCCACCTGGTAGGAGATAACAGTTACTGAATTCCAACTCAGGCCTGAGTTTAGAGTTGGATCAAAACTAACAATGACAGACACAAATTAGTCTATGATTATTCCCAGAAGAGAAAAGGACCAGCAGAAGGAATTTGCAAGGCCTCCTAATAGCAGGATTTTCACTGCAGCACTGAAGAAGTACAATTCTTAAGATTTATTTATTCAGTGGGTGAGTTTTTTGCAGGAGAATAAAGTGAAATTGAAATTAGTTGGAAACCCCCCAAATTAACCTGTGCTCACCCTCTGGTAGCTTAGGACAGAGTAGTCATGCTTAACTTGAAGGTAATGTGTATTAGTGCAACACTTAATAACACAAATAGTAAAACAGTGAAAACACCACAGAAAAATAATCTTGTACCAGGTTAGAAAAACAGATCTTGATTTAATAAATACAAGACCTTTATGAAATTTTTAAGAATAACTTGTAGAATAGCACTTAGAACCGGAAAGCGCCAATCAGGGATATCTGGTTGTGTCAGATTGTGACAAAGTAAAAAGTTGAAGTCAACTGCGAAGGAGCACAGGTAGACTACAGGGACCCAGTTAGGCCCGCTGAGCAAAGTACCTTAAATCCTGGTTGCGGATTATTGTGTGGATTCGAGCTAGAGATGTGCAGTACAGTCATTGTGATTTGTGGTTCTGAAGTGGTCCTGTTTTGTCAACGTCAAGGACCACGCGAATGGGGCTTGCAATGCAAAGACTGGTGTCTGGGATGCGTTGCGCACTGGTGTGTCAGTTCTCATGCATGGTAAAACTGCGATGCAAATCTTTGGCTTTGTCATTGAGGCTGCTGTCGAGAAGGGATTCAAGGACTTGGTCTAGGGGAGCGTTGCATAGTTGTGGTTCTGAAGGCAATGTTCCATACCCAAGATGCGGGGTGAGCGGGGCAATGCAAATCTTCTGCAAATTTGAAGTCTTCAAATCCATGAAGCAGTGAAGATGCATTAGTTCTGCTTGAAGATGCTCCACTCCGCCGATGATTGCATTGGTTCTGCTTGTGGATGTGCCACTCAGAAGAGAAGATGCATCAATTTCGATATGAAGCACCTTAGACCTCACTTATTTATCTTGATATGTTGCTCTCATTACCTTCAAAATCGTTTTGTCCTTGCATTATTCATCCGAGGTACAGGGTAAATATGTTTTAGTAATGTAGCTAATTGTGTCTATGGTGTTCGGGGGTGTGGTATGTGTGTGTGTCACTCTCTTTTTCCTCCCACCCTCTCTTGTGTGCTAGGCGGCTGTACTCACTGTCATCGTCTTTGCCGGCATTGGTGTTTGTGGTGGAGCAGCACGTAGAAGATCATTGGGAAGACATGCAGCTCAGGCTCCATGGCGGCATGGTTCTTTCCTGTGTCTCCAATGGTGAGTCCTTTCCCTTCTGAGGTTTCCGCAAGGCTTTTGATGTCGTTGGTACCGCCCCGGAAAAGGTGGCGGTTTGCTGGGTCATAATATGGTGGGCGAAACATTGACTTCAGCCTGGCTGTAGGCGGCTACCGCTGTGGTGCCTGTTGTTTCCGCCCTGGCAGTCAGTGTGGTACATTGGCTGTCTATCAGAGATCTTTCTGCCATGGTCATAATTTGGCAGTAATTACCACAGGTCTGTTGGTGGTATTACCGCCACTTTGACACCAACCCGCCAGGGTTGTAACGAGGGCCATTATCCTAAAAAGGAACTACAAATATGTCACTAATGGACAATAATTAGAATTTGGGACCAATACACGCTTTATAGCCTTTACCAGGGTTTGAAAATACTACCTTGCTTATCACCCTCCAGAAAACTTGTACACCACTTACTTTCTTACATTCAATTCATTTTTTTATTGTTATTTTATCTCTTCTTCACTTGTTTCATTTCTAGGAATAGGTCTTTCTATTATGGATTCCTACTGACATTGCACACTTCTGCATCAAACCAGAGGGAATACTACATGTTACTCTTATATCTGTTATCACTTTCGTGTTTCTGGGGTTGTGTAAAAGCACTGTATTTCTGTAAATTATACAGGGGTAGTCATTAGGCACAAGTTACCTTATTCTCAATAGGTTAAAGATCTACTTCTTCGCCTACTACTTCCTATGAAATGCATGACATTTGAAAACGCATTTAAACTGTTTCCATTATCACTGCTTGGAGGTCCAGTTGCAAGGAATATTAGAGGAAAATTTACAGGAATGTTAGTTGTATGAAAATGAAGCTTAAGGATCATTGTGAACATTACCAGTGGTACAACATGGTATACAATTCCTACAAATTGTTGCTAATGTTTACTTACTCCTATCTGTATATAATACAATACTAAGGAGAGCATAGTGAGAGTACCCTCTGTCTGATCAGTTGGGATAGTCTAACCCCCATACCTTGGTGTTAGGTGTCAGGAAGCCGGTACAGGTTATCCTCTTTCTCAGGATGGAGGTCAGAGTCAGCAGGCTGTCTCTGTCACAGCTCACAGAGTGTTTGTGATAATCCCAGCATAGAAGTATTCCTCTCGCTGAGCCGTAGCACAGAAGCTGTTTATATAATGAAGTAGCATTCTTATCACACTGTTGCAAAGGTGCAGAGCAGCTTACTTGTTTTGTCTAGCTAAAGTTAGTTTTCTGCTAATGAGTACAGCAAGAAAGTAAAAAAATGGCCTTGTGTTCTGAAATGTACGACCCTGGAACTATAGGTACAGAAAACAGGGCATCAGTGCCTATCAGAAATGCACATAAAAAAATTTCAGGTATTAGCAGAAAAGTAAAGTGTGAAAATGTTTACCACGGAAAAGAGATGTCCACTTAAAGAGTTGAATCTAAAATGGAGACTACACTCAAGCCATGCAGCAAACAGGCATTGACGTTGCAGCAAAGTATTGTTAATTCATTGAATTATTTTCATTAAATTGTTACACAAAGCCCAAATCTTAATAAAGAATCAACAATCACATGGTCCACCTGGTAGGAGATAACAGTTACTGAATTCCAACTCAGGCCTGAGTTTAGAGTTGGATCAAAACTAACAATGACAGACACAAATTAGTCTATGATTATTCCCAGAAGAGAAAAGGACCAGCAGAAGGAATTTGCAAGGCCTCTTAATAGCAGGATTTTCACTGCAGCACTGAAGAAGTACAATTCTTAAGATTTATTTATTCAGTGGGTGAGTTTTTTGCAGGAGAATAAAGTGAAATTGAAATTAGTTGGAAACCCCCCAAATTAACCTGTGCTCACCCTCTGGTAGCTTAGGACAGAGTAGTCATGCTTAACTTGAAGGTAATGTGTATTAGTGCAACACTTAATAACACAAATAGTAAAACAGTGAAAACACCACAGAAAAATAATCTTGTACCAGGTTAGAAAAACAGATCTTGATTTAATAAATACAAGACCTTTATGAAATTTTTAAGAATAACTTGTAGAATAGCACTTAGAACCGGAAAGCGCCAATCAGGGATATCTGGTTGTGTCAGATTGTGACAAAGTAAAAAGTTGAAGTCAACTGCGAAGGAGCACAGGTAGACTACAGGGACCCAGTTAGGCCCGCTGAGCAAAGTACCTTAAATCCTGGTTGCGGATTATTGTGTGGATTCGAGCTAGAGATGTGCAGTACAGTCATTGTGATTTGTGGTTCTGAAGTGGTCCTGTTTTGTCAACGTCAAGGACCACGCGAATGGGGCTTGCAATGCAAAGACTGGTGTCTGGGATGCGTTGCGCACTGGTGTGTCAGTTCTGATGCATGGTGAAACTGCGATGCAAATCTTTGGCTTTGTCATTGAGGCTGCTGTCGAGAAGGGATTCAAGGACTTGGTCTAGGGGAGCGTTGCATAGTTGTGGTTCTGAAGGCAATGTTCCATACCCAAGATGCGGGGTGAGCGGGGCAATGCAAATCTTCTGCAAATTTGAAGTCTTCAAATCCATGAAGCAGTGAAGATGCAATAGTTCTGCTTGAAGATGCTCCACTCCGCCGATGATTGCATTGGTTCTGCTTGTGGATGTGCCACTCAGAAGAGAAGATGCATCAATTTCGATATGAAGCACCTTAGACCCACTTCCAAGGGTCCAGGACTGGGTTGGCACCACTTGGTAGGGTAGACTCACAAATGGCAGAGTCCAGGTTCAGAAAAGGGTGAATGGAATTTTATGTCTCTGAGACTTCAGATCAGGAGGCAGCCAACTAGCCCTTGAAGTCCGTTTGGATTCTAGGTTGGAGAGATGCAGGTCTAGTCCTTCTCACTCACAGGCAAGAGGGCAACAGGCAGCTAGTCAGCACAGTGAAGCAGGGGTCCAGCAGAGTGGCAGTCTGTCATCAGCACATCATTCCTTCTACCTCTAGAGATGTATTGAAGTGGGGCTGTCTGAGGTCCAGTATTTAAATCTTATTGTTCTGACTTTGAAAGGTGGAAGAAACCTCTAAACAGTGGCTTTGAAGTGCAAGGGGATCTGTACCTCCCCTATCCTGGTTCCAACCTTGCTGGTGTGGCAATACAGAGTCAGAGGATGTGTCCAGCTCCAACACTCCCATCTTGCCCAGGAATACCCATTAAGTCACACCTAAGCTCCCATGGTGTGTGAATGTCTAGGAGGATCATACAAAGCCCAACTGCCTACTACACCCAGTCATGTGAGCAGAAACATGCTGCAGACACCAAATGGTTAAGGCAAGAAAATTCCAGCTTTCTAAAAGTGCCATTTTCGTAATTGCAATTCAAACTTCACCATATGTTAGGATTTTAAATTGTGATTCCAGAGGCACCAACCATGAAGGGTCATCTTTTCCCATTTGGAAGATTCACTTATTAGATTTATTAAGGCAATTCCAATATCAACCTATGGGAGGGTTAGGCCTTGCAGTGTTAAAACATGAATTGAAGAGCTTTTTACCACTAGAACATGTAAAACAAAAAAAGAACATGCCCTACTTTTTAAATACATTGCGCCCTGCTCTCTGGGCTGTCTGGGGCGCACCATAGAGGTGTCATATCTATTAAAAAGGAGGGTGTGTGTCTGGCAAAAGGTTTAATTTGCCAGGTTGAAAGGCAGTTTAAAACTGCACACACAGACTTTGTGACAGCAGGCCTGACATATGTTGGATGGGCTACTTAAGTGGATGGCAAAATCAATGCTACATGCCCACCAGTAGCATTTAATTTACAGACTCTAGGCACATATGGTGCACTTTACTAGGAACTTATAAGTAAATTAAATATGCCAATTGGGTATATGCCACTGTTGCCATGTTTTAGGGAAAGAGCACAAGCACTTTAGCACTGGTTAGCAGTGGTAAAGTGTACAGAAATCTAAGGCCAGCTAAAATGAAGTCAGAAAAAACAGGAGGTCTAAAGGCAAAAGGGTAGGAGGAAACTTCGCCAAAGATGCCAGGTCTAACACCTATATTCCGGTCGAACACATTTCTCACATTTCTAGGGTAGTTAATAGTCCAATTAGGAGAATTATCAAGAGTTGCTGGAAGTTTTGTCTTTTTATTAAATCCTGCTTTTTGGCTATAAAGCTCTGCCTCTGCTTAGCAGAAATAAAGACCACAAAGTACTTGTGCTCCCCCTGTTAAACATGGTACAATTGGTATACACCTGATTGGCATATTTACCATACTCTATGTCCCTTGTATATGGTACTACATGTCTGTATATAAATGCTACCAGTGGGCTGCAGCACTAATTGTCCCGCCCACTAAAGTAGCACTGTACAGAATGTCTCCAGGGCTGCCACTGCTCTCTGCACTTTTAGGCTGCCATTTAAACCTGGCAAAATAAACCGTTTGCCAGACCTAAACCACCCTTTTAAATTCTTCTAAGTCACCCTTAAGCTAGACCCTAAGTGCCCATTGGGCAGCACGCATAATATTTAAAAAGTAGGACATGTATATTTTGTATTTGTAATGTCTTGGCAGCAGAAAATCTCCAATGTCAGTTTTCACTGTGGCAAGGGTTGCTCTCCCATAGATTAGCACTGGTTTTACCTATTACATTTGAGAAGTACAAAATCCAGTTTAGAAGTAGCTAGAAAAATGGCTCAAGGACTCATTTTAATAGTAATTTAAAATCCAACCTAATAATCCAGATAGATTTTACAATACTATCTGGGAAATGACACTTTTAGAAAGTTGTTACATTCCTGCCTAAAGCCAAAAGGGGTTCTTCTCACTGTCCAGCTGTCACCTGACCCTTGATGGCTCCCTGTGATGAGATGTGTATTGCTTCCAAGCAGTGGACAAAGGACTCGGGTATGGAAAGGCTGACTGGCAACAAACCCAAAGGGCAGGAAGAACTGTTCAGAACTGGGTCAGTGTGTGGTAAAAGGGTTGCCCTCCAGCAACAGGCTAGCATTGGGCATAAATGTGGCCTACACAGACCTCCCTCAGAACACTCCTAGACATGTGAAGAATCAGAGGAAAGACTGCCTTGCTGTCAGAAGAACCTGCTTGCATTTGAAATGCACCATGTATAGAAGGCCTGTATCTCAACTACAAAAGAGGTAAAAATATCATCTTGTTTACTGCACAAGTTGTTAATTGAAATTCTGAAGCAATGCCTGGCAAATACATTATCACTGAACATATCTAAAGAGTATGAGGAAATACAACATTTAAAAAAAAATCTAAAAGGAAGTCAATAAAACTGAATTTTGCACAAGCAAACCAATATAAAACAGAACTAAAATAAAGATATTACTATTTGCTTAACTCCAGTTACTAAATGTTTTTAATTTAAGTACAGTCTAATACTATTTTAATTATATTATCATATAAAAACTCTCCAATGATGTTTTGTTCATGTGAAGTGAAACAATTAACTTCATTAAGGAAATTAACATCACAACAAAACAACATGACTTGCATCAAATGCAATAAACATCTCAAAATAAAAATTGCAGTATGAGAAGAGCCATGTGACGTTAATGGCTTCACATATTTCTAATTCCTTCAAATACACTAGACAAGTAACACATTAAAAATACTAACATACAATTTCTTCATGAGATGCATGAAACAACCTTTGACATTTAACTGACCCAGCATATTTATTTTCTTGAAAATGATTAGCCTTTTTTTTTTATTCAGTACCAATAACGCTGCCCACAACTACCAGCGAATGATTATTTTAAGTCGCTGGTCCCCCCTGCTTTTCTTGTTTTTCTACTGGAGGTGACCCCATGAGCCCTGAATAGTGCATTAACTATAAGATCCAAGGCAATCTTACACCAAATCTAGTCTTAATCAGTTATCAGGCAATGACTTGAATACATGCTTAATTTAGTTGAGCCAAATACATGTACCATCCTCAAAGACCTATAGCAGAGTGATATCCTCTGTAGTGAGCCACCTGAACATTATCTGAGATATCTACAGACAGTCAATCTGAAGTGCCCTCTGCATTGTGTGCAAAGCTATTTAAGAGGCACCTCCCACTTGCATAATGGGAAGCCAGGATTTTAGGTGGACCTAGAGATGGAGTAGTTACATGAAATAAAATTTGTCACACATTTGATAACTTGAAAAGTGAATGATGTGGTGTTAATCTTGAATATGGAAAAATATACAAATAGCCAGTTCTCTTTATCTACCTGTTCTGATATTTTACATTTCTTTACCTAAAACATTGTAATATGATTAGGAATATTAATGCTACACTCTGTATGAAATTAGGCTATTAGTTGTGAAGAGTTCTTTACAATTAAATAATCTGTTACTTTCTCTTTACTGGGAACCAAGTATCTGTTTGTAGCACTTGTTCCTTTCATGGTAGACAAGCAGAACAGTCCAAGGCCTACTCAGGGAAGGTGGTATGGGTTAGTACCCACAGATCACTGGTATGCAACAACAACCCTCAATAAATAATTGTCCAGTTAGTGCTTTTTCTCATAAAAATGAACAGTACTTATTCACACACACACTAATAATAATAATAATAATACATTAATTACAAATATACACAATGAGGTGGATAGAAGCACCTCCAGTGACACACTCACAGCATTTTATACCTGAATCCTGTAATCCCAATATCCCCATCTACACTGGACACAATGTTAGGGGTGTCATTAGCAAGAAGGCAGGCCTACTGACTTTATCATGGTATCACCACATTAAATTATAGTATAATAAGCATAATAAGTCAATAGATTAACATTTAATTCAATAGGGATGGTATTATCTTATTGTACTCTTCATTAAAACATCTGCATTTATCTGTACCCATTATAAAGCAATAAGGCATTTTCAGAACAATTCAGTGTGTCATAGTATTTGCAGTACTTCACACCTCCTGCCATTGTAGCTTCATGACCTCCCAAAATAGATCCCCACACTTTTGATTCTATGTGAAAAAACACCAACTCCTGGAGAACTTAAAAATGGATGAGAACCATGGTCATCCATACTACCCTCTGAGAGACAAGGTGACTTTTGTATAAACATCTGTGGGGGATGCTGAACATCTGGCAGACACACTCCTAATGCTTTCTGAAAATATTGGTGGGACACTGCCCCCTCCTGATGCTACAATATGCCCAATATGCAAATGGTAGGCTCTGCCCTAGAGACCTGTGGTTCGCTCATATGCTGAAGATACGGATAATAAATTAGCTGCTTCACCTGTTCTGCAGAAAGGATTCACTTTTTTTAAACCAGCAGCCTTACGCTGCACTTTCCAGCTTTGTAATGGTCAGATGCCACAATCAGGGAGCTAGGGGTACTAGCCCACACAACCTCCTCGGAGTAACCCATCGACTTCTCTGCTCCTCTACACCAAGAGAATCAAGTTCTACAATGGGGTAATAAGTCCCCTGTAAAGAGAAAATTGTGGACTTATTGCTTGTGAAGATTTAACATCCTTCACTGCTGACCAATGCTAAAGTGCAGGTGCTTTGTACTCTAGACATAACATTGGCTTCTCCACAATTGACATATTTATTTTACTTGTAAGTCCCTAGTAAAGAGCACTATATGTGCCAAGGGCCTGTACATTAAATGCTGCTTGTGGGCTTGTGGCACTGGGTGTGCCATCCACTACAATCGTCTTTCAAACATGTATTACACCTGCCATTGCAGGGCCTCTGTGTGCAGTTTTAAACTGCCATTTTGACCTGGCAAGTGTCCTTGCTTGCCAGGCCCAAACCTTCCTTTTTATTACATATGTCACCCCTAAGGCAGGCCCTAGTTAGCCCCAAGGGCAGGGTGCAGTGTATTTAAAAGGTTGGGGATGGTCTTTTACAGACAGTGAACAACTCAAAAAATTCATTTGTCACTACTGCAAGGCATATCTCTCCCATAGGATAGTATTAGGATTACCTTAAAACATCGTTTAAGTGTAATTCCCAATTTTGAAAAGATAGAAATATGGAATTTGGTGTCTCTGGGCTCACAATTTAAAATCACAACTTATGATGAAGTCTAATTTTAAATTGTAGGTCTGAAAATGTCACTTTTAGAAAGTTGGCATTTTATTACTTTAACTACTCTGTGCCCCTGCCTACCTCTGAATACACATATAGGGTTGTTGACATCTGGACTTTGTGTATTCACTCTTAACAGTCACACATAAAGAGAGCTTGGGAGTGACATTTGCACCCTGATGGACCATCCCCAGGCTGATGGGCCTTCCTGGGCTAGATGTGTGGAAGGAACTGCCACTTAAACCTGAATATGGCTGTGCCTCTTCCCACACAAAGGGCTTTATAACCCCTTGTGCAGTGGCTGTAGCCAGGGAAGGGCAGGGAATGGTTATATCTTAAAAGGCCTCTTTGAAGTCTCCCCTACCCTCAAATGCACATTTGGGTATAGGTATTGGACCTCAAACCCCAGCAAATCAGATCTCTACTGGAACCAAAGGCACTCTGCCATGAAGAAGGACTGCTTGCTGCTAGGAAAAATGCCATTCCGCAAGTTTATTGCTGTGTTGGCCTACTGCTTGCTGTGCTGTATGAGGGACTGCCACTTTGGTACTTGCTTTGCTGAGCTGGCCTGCTGATTCTTGCCTTCAGTGAGAAGGACTGGGCTTACTATTTACATCCTTCAGTCCAAGAATCTCCAAGGGCTTGTTGGCTTGTCCCCTTTTCTTTTGCAGTCTCAGGGAAATCAAAGGTTGCTTGCAACTCTCCTGTTCTTGCTGGATTTGTGTGAGTCCCACCCTTGCCTGAGGGACCAGCCTACACTTCCTGACCGTCAGAAATGGGTTCCGTAGCAAATCCTGCAAAAATCGGTGCATTGCCCCAGTGCAGGAGAAAGGCTGGTGCATAGCTCATTGATGGTGATGGCGTGGTTGCCCAATGACATATTTTTGTTGTTTTGTTCTTGTTTTACTCACATAAATGTTCCCTATTTTTCTAAGCCGGTGAGCAGTCTCACTGCTGAGTGCCAACCTACCAGAGGGTGAGCACAGGTTAATTTAAAGAGTGTAACTGACTTACCCTTACTAGGATTGTGGTCCCTACTTAGACAGGGTGCATACCTCTGCCAACTAGAGACCTAATTTAAAACAGTCACCATAAGTGGAATGGATATGCTAAGACATCGACCTCATGCATATTGTATCACTGGAACCGAGCGATACCCGGCTGATGAGCCCATAACAAGGGCAACAATGGTACTGGCTTGCTTGTGTGTCCAGTTAAGGGAAGACCTGGCTTTACTGTTCGGGCACGACTGTTCACATTGGAGCAGAATCAAGAATTAATTGCATATAGCTGGGTCCAAACTGAACTGGCATGGTGCGCAAAATAACAATGGATTGGGACGCGGCACAGAGTAAGTACCAGTGGCTGGGATTAATTCAAGCATTCCATTTATCACTTTTTATATACTTTTAGAATGTTGGCATGTTCCTTCCTTAACTAGTTTAGTGCCTATTTTGGTGTCTACAAACTGTTCCTGGGTCACATGACTGGGTGTAGTCGGCAGGTGGTCTTCATATATTCCACCCAGACAGCCACACAATAGAGGGATTAGGTTGATTGGATGGCCCATTTCTGGCAGGATGGGGTGTAGAGGTGGGGTTACCCTCACTTGCAGCTTAATAGGCTTTGCTCCACCTTCACATAAATAACTTGACACCTCTTCATTGTTCATTCAGCCATGCTGGAACCAGGGCAGGGGGTGCAGATAACTCCAAGCACTTCAACGGCAAATCTCTAGAAATGTCTCCTACTTCAAAGAAGGCAGTGGAAATAACAATATAACCCTCATACCCACTCTTCATTTCACTTTCTGGACCTGCAGAATGACTCTCAGAAGACTGCCGGGCTACTGTAGCCTGCTGTGTACTCAACAAGACTGCTTTCCTACACCTGGAATGACTGCTTTGCAACCTGAAGCCTACTTTGAAGTCTCAGAGGCTTGCCCAGCTACTTGAGCCCTGTTCCATTTCTTGAACCCAGGATTATCAGAGTGACACCAAGGGCTATTTAGCTGGCCTCCTGACTGAAGCCTCAGGGACAATAATTCCTCCAATAGTCTTCAACCTGCACCTGAACCCACCCTCAGTGACTCCTGTCTATCCAAGTGGTGCAATTCCAGTCCTGGACCCTAGGATGTGGCGGCAAAGGTGCCCAAATAGCCAAAAAACTAACTTGGGATATTGGGAAAATGTTTCGCAAAAACTGCTCTGGCAACTGAGAAGAGAACTGGAACAATCTGCTTGCCTATCCTCTCAAGGTGCATCACCGGTCGGGCTGACTTTGAGGCTGCTCCTGCTACGTTCTTCTATGCAGCAGTAAATGCTGTTAACACTCTTTCATAAAAAGAGTATCCAAACTAGGGGAACCCTTGTTGACTTTAGTTTTCAGCTTCATCCCACTGGAGAGATTGACTTCTCTGTGATGCAATCCAGCAGCTCCCCGACGATGACGCCCCCTCCTCATATATTGCCTGTAGCATTGCCTCCCTGAACCTCTACCTTCACAGAAATGTTTTGCTGAAATTTTACAGAAGAGTCTGAAGGTAAGCGCCAACCGGGTCCAATCCACGTTTTGTATCGGACTCGTCCTCTATTGTAGTCAGACATATTTTTTGACTTTGATCCAGTCTTGCGTGACTAGAGGTCTGCGGTTGGCGCATTGATCTTTTAGGTATATTTTTTACCTTAAATTTTCATAATTCATAACTTCTGGTATACTAATGGATTTTTTGCTGTTTTGGTGTCAAATATATATATATATATATATTTATTTATTTTTTGCTGTTTTTGTGCTGCATAAATACTTTACAAATTGCCTCTAAGTTGAGTCTGACTGATTTCATGACAAACTATCAGAGGGTTATGTACAGGTTAATTTAGTGATTTTTGTGGTTCAATCTGACTGTTGCTTGAGCAGGGTGAACACCCTACTCCATCAACAACCCAATTTCTTACACATGCGAAAAAAGGACCGATTGTAACAGCAGAACACAAAATAGGATGTTATTGTGCACTTGGAAATGAAAGTAGACGGCTTTTATTTGTAGAAGTTCGAGTGCTGCCCCAGACTACTTATTTCCTTTCCTGATACAAACAGTTTATTTGCTTTCTAGAACCTGAGGCTCATGATTTGCCTTGCGATTCAAGCTAATATCCGCCCGCACCCCCCTAGCAACAATCAATATGACAATGCCAAGCACTGCTAGACAACCAAGCTCCGGCTACACAGCCAACAACATTAGGACAAACATCTGCATTTCTGCTGTTCTCAAAAATCCCCTGGCAATGAGGGTGAGCCGAAAAATGCTGAAAGGCTCAGGAGCTCGTGAAAGGTAAACATCGAGTCTGCGCAAAGCCCTTGTCATGAGCCTAAAACAGTGGCGTAGGAACTGAAGACTCTCATGAGCAGTGTGAGAGTCAAAGACTTCACTGGTAGTGAGCGCCTTTCCATTGGCACTTTTGATTTCAAATTTTGATTTTGGTCAAAGGGAGTTGTAGCAGTTTGGTAGCTGTGTGGCACTGACGCTCATAAACAGATTACATGTGTGCAAGGTGTGTGAACAAGCATAGGCAGGCATCAGAACATGAAAGAAAAATCCCACATTTATGGAAGCCCGCACGTGCACTTCAGGGTTGCACTCTAACGCTAACAAAATCGATAAACACGTCGGCTGCAAACTGAAACATAAAGAAGCTCAAACATTTTAATGATGCATGTACTTTTAAGGCAGCACGGCGGTGGAATAATACACGTTCCAACTGTGTTATCCGGGGATTAACTCCTTTGTATCTTGGCACCCAGCACTTCGTATGTGGAGGGAGATGGTAAAGAAACACAATGCTGTCACTCACATCAAAGGAAGCCACTTGGTGGGTCTACTGCCCTATGCTGTATGTTGTGGTGACCGGAAGCAAACTTTGAATGTGAACGAAATGACATGACAACAGACCAATGGATGAAGTGGGTGTGCAAACAATCTATGTTGTATGTATGTATATATTTTAAAATAACAACAAAAGGTCGTGGCTAATGACAGACCTAAAAACACTTTCACGATATGTTAGTTCTGCCACGATCATGGTACTCTGAGGGCACATGATTAAGCCAGATAGCAGAGACAATTTTATGCCATTCGTGAATAAAAAGGGTCACTCAGTGGATAGGCATGTGTCTGGAAGAAATTGAAAGACTATTACAAAACAAGAATTGACATCAATGTTCACGTTTTGAAAGTCTAAGAGTTGTCCAATATTTATTCTCTGGTGGTGCAGAGCATCTACAATACCTTAGGAGCTGGAGGCGTGGCACTGTAGCCAAATGAAGACAATGCTGATATTGTCATATTGTTCATGATAACTTGATGCATTTGAGCGTTCTGTATCATCATCAGTTCAATCAAATCTGTAACAAATGAAAAGAAAAAAGGCATCCTTGAAAATATCCGGCAATACATTCTTCGGGTGAAATCACAAATCAATTTCTGATTATAATAAATTGCACCTTGGTAGTTCTAACGCATGATGCATGAATGGGAAATCAGGAGAAGCCAAAGGGAACAAATGTACATGATACCGGTTTCCCTTATATAAGCAGTATCCACTGGTTTGCAGACTACTCCACATATGGAATCCTTCTGCTTAGTATCAAGCGTTGGAACTTGCAGAAGGCAAGAATAACGTTAAGGTAAATCAAGTAGTATTGTAGGCAATCCAGGATCAATTGCACTCCTGACTAGCCTTGAAGTAATTCATACACCGCGCCAGGCCACTCATAGGAACAGCAATGTGATCACACATGCCTCATTAGTTGAAGGGGGCAAGAGTATCATGAAAAGGACAAAAAATGAAATTAAAGTTGAATATAAAAGCTACTTTTCATTCAGAACTGGCACAAGTAAAAGAACCACAGCCATAAAAGGCAAAAAATACTGTCACCAAAAAGTTAGTACAACTAGCTGCCAATATGAATGCAAAAAGAGTGATCCCACACATCATAAAACTCCTACATTTATGCATACTGAATAAAATGTAATCTAAAATACATTTCACTATGAATACACATCTGCCAATGCAAGGGAGACAGCCATCACCAGCTGAACCTTATCTAACCACCAACCAATTACAGTATATCGCAATAAAAGGCAGTCATAGATGTACTTTCCTTTCCACAGTGTTGGTGTCAGTGTTTAATGTAGTGGCCCACATCCAGAAGAATAACTATTTGAGAAGGAGAAAGTTTGAGGTAGCGGGGATATACCACCTCCCTTCGGATTTAATCCTGGATGTATTTGCAGCATTGCAGGAAGAAGTAACTCCACTAACAGTCTGCTTCTGGGCACTTTCTGCCTGACAAGCAGTGCTTAATTTGTGCTTGTTGTTTCCGGTGCTGAGCACTGGTACTTATTTTTGTGGGTTGGCGCTTATTCTTTTGCCCCAAGCACTTGCTGTGAGCAAAAGACAAATATGGTAAAGACGAGGAAGAGAAAAACGAAAACGCGTTACAATGGGAGAAAGCTGTAAGAGTGAGCTGAAGGGGCAGGGAGTGGCTTTAAATGTATTGAAAAGGCACGAGATGGCTTCAGGATTACGCTGCCTCAGTATTCCGTGTTCCCACATTTAATTGCAGCAGCTGCGTGTTTAAGAGGAGGGCTTTGAGCACCGGCACCTTTTTACTTATAAATTAAGCACTAATGACAAGGTACTTACTGCAATCGATCCCCTGGCCATTATACTGTATAATATTCATGGGGATCAGTGCGACTAAAGCGGACATCATAGAGGCGATCTGTCCGTGTGTTTGATCCAGGAAAGGTGACATGCTTTATTTGTACAGCAGCATGCATCACCATGCACTGTCTCTGTTGAGCACGATAATGTGCAAATTCTATGCCAAACCAATTTCACCTGTGTACTTGGGGCCATTGAGTGCAGACCTGTGCCATTTGTTCTTCCTTGATATTGAGCACACTATTACCACATTCAGTACTGCTGGTAATACATGAATATGCAAGCTGTCTTTGATGCCAGAGGCCACAACTTGCATATTTATTCTGCATTTTCTGTGTAACACGACAGCTACATCTTCCATCATTCATTGAGATGCACACCATTTACTTGCCAGGGATGTTGCTTTAGAGCAGATACCCATAGTAATGCATGTGCACTAAGTCCATGATATCAAATAGACTGGCTTGAGTCTCAGCACCACAAAAGATAAATAAAAAAGAAAGCAACTGTGATCCATATATCTTGCCTTATTTTCAAGTGATGTTAGGTATGACAGCTCTCCATATTTTCTCACACCCTTAAAATTATCAACCGCTGTGCAACTAGGGAACTTAATTAAAGAAAACACAGAGATCAGAAGTATTATAGTGTGAAATTCTCAAGTCATGCTGCAGATATCTTGAACTTGCAAGGGGTGCTACTGTAGCTTGCAAGGTGGCCATGCCTGTAACGTTGAATAGATCGCCTTGAAATGGAGCAGATATATTTATCAGCACTATATTCTTATCCAGGTCACAATCCTGTTGTGGGCAATCAAACTGTGGTTTCACAATTCACTTGGGATGGATGTCTGGTTGTAAATCAATAGCAAGACAGTGTTGATAAAAGGAGAATCTATTCTCTGTCCACACCTAACCTCCTGAGATACCACTTGTAAGAAAATGGTTTATGAGTTGGAAAAGATGTGAGGCCTTTCTAAGTAATTAGTCCAAAATTATGTCAGGTCCAATAGACAAGTTTAATAATAAATAAGCTGGGGTTAAACTCCTGGTATTTATGTACAGAGCAGACATTCTAAACTTTTGGAAAGATTTGTCAAGTGTAACATTCATACATGGACTAGCATGCTGACCGTTAAACTCTGTGATTCATCTGGAAATTGGTCATGATCAGCATCCTACTTTGCAAAGATGGGTAGTACATCACTGCTATACTTCAGGGTCAACCATGAGGTGACACACATCTATTTTCACCTTCCCACCTGTTGCACATGACAGCACGCACAAATGGACTGATGTTCATTTATGTTTTCTCTTTCTGCACAATGGTCCGTAGTGGCCTAGACAGAATTTGGATAGCAGGACTCAGAGTAGACAAGAAAAGAGCTGACTGCAAGGCGGGCACACAAATGTACTGAATAGGAGTCTTCTGAAGGAAATGTGCTGCTTTCTCCAGACATGCACATGTTCTTCTATGAGGCGTTGACAGAAAGCAACTAAACAGCATCAAGAAGTAGTGGTCTTAGACAGGGATAGAAATCTGGATTTGCATGGTAATTACTACAAAAGGTAATACATAAGATATTTACCCTGGAGTGTTGTTTTTTATTACATTCATTGAATTAAACAGTATTTCGATAGCACTGCTAATCACCCATGAGAGTATCCAAGCACTAGGTATCAGGGCCCAGTCGAAAAGCCAGTTCTTGAATCGCTACCTGAATTCAGCCAGAGAGGGTGATGTCTAGACATGGGGAGGAAGGCCATTCCAAGACTTGGTGGCAAGGCAGGAGACGGTGTGGCTTTGGCAAATGTGAGGTGTCTGTGCATGGGTGAGAGTGGTGGTGGTTGATGTATGCTGGTCCTAGGTTGTGGAGGGTTTTGTAGGCATGCATCAATATCTTGATTTGGCATCTTTTCTGGACAGGGAGCCAGTGGAGGTTCCCAAGTTGTGGCATGATGTGGGCCCAGTTGGGCAGGTTGGGGATGAGTCTGGCTGCTGAGTTCTGTATCATCTGTAGTCTCTTCATGAGTTTGGTAGTGGTTCAGTGAGTTGTGGTAGTCCAGCCAGCTTGTAACTAGGGCTTGAGTTATGCTTTTCCTCATGCCGATGGGGAGCCATTTGAAGATTCTTTGGAGTATACAGAGAGTGTGGAAGCAGGCTGACGAGACTGTGTTGATCTGTCACTTCATGGCAAGCTTGCTGCCCAGGATTATGCAGAGGTTGCAGGTGTGAACTGTTGGTATGTGACTGAGTCTGAGTTCAGCAGACCATAGGTGTCATTCCAAGAAGAGGCGTTGTTGACAAAGATCAGCACTTCCACCTTGCAGTGTTGAGCTTCAGTCATATATTAATTAGCGCACCCTATTTCCCCAGGCAGATTTCAATAGGAAAACAGGACACCATCTATTAAAGGAAAATATCATGTTATAGACATTTGTACAACACATGACTGCCCCCAAGGGCTTCCCAGTGCTAACATAACAGATCAAGCAGTTAACTAAACTGGGAGCTGCCAAATAGCCCATTGGAGTTGGGGGCACATACATAGATCAAGAATAGTGGTCTCAAGTGAGAAATGAATGCTGTCACATAATTCCACAGTCAATTAATAATAGAGAGCTAGAACCATTGATTAAGTATTGAAAATATATAATTAATTCAACAGTAGAAATGATTTTTGATTTGTTTTTTTGTTTTCAATTCTTTATTTAGGAGTTATGAGAAGCACACTACAAAGCCGTACAACAGGATAAGCAATCCCACTGATACATGAACAGTGAAAAACATTAAAAAAACATCCATACAGGAAAATAGGAATAGAGTGTTGTATATGATCATAACTGCGATCTTGGTACCGTGTATAATGGCAAAGTCCATCACAGTTTACCTGCTTGTTATCCCACCTATGGTCATAAAAGGACAGTTATAAGGATGGTCCATGTGAGGAGGGAGTCTATGGAGGAAGCGATGGGTATTTCCCCATCCACCGAGCTATCAACGGGTCAGGGCCT
The DNA here is from genome assembly GCF_031143425.1 of Pleurodeles waltl. Lineage (NCBI taxonomy): Eukaryota > Metazoa > Chordata > Amphibia > Caudata > Salamandridae > Pleurodeles > Pleurodeles waltl. The sequence goes on along the minus strand of NC_090445.1, from coordinate 292,103,815 downwards.
GCTACAGGGAAATGGGAAAGGTTAAGAAAAGAAGGCAAGGATGTAGCAACAGGGGATGGCTGGGTATAGGGTCTGGTCATCGATAGGACTCCAATCCTCAGAGTAGGAAGTGAGACAGGCTGCTTGCAGAGAACGGATATAGATAGAGGGACACTGTGAGTGTGGAAGCGTGGGGGAAAAAAAACAAAAATGGATGATATGCAATGTAACAGAATAAAGGAGCTTGGAAACAAGAGTGGAAAGGAAGGAAAATACGCTGTTAGAGGAAGAGGCGAGAGTAGGACAGAAGAAGAGAGATATATAAAGGAGGGGGAAGGAGACATACAAGAAGAATAGAGAAGTGGGGAGAGTCATATCAGTAGTAACATAAACAGGCAGTGATGATGAAGATAAGAATAATGAAGAAACCGTAATACCAGGAAATAAAATAATAAGAACCATAACAGCAAGAATAACAGTTATGATAATAAGAACAAGGACGACTGAGGTGGGGGGAGGGGAGGGGTGGAGAAAGGAAGGGGGAATAGGTATGGTGGAAGGAGGAAGGTGAGGTATGACCACAATGATTATGTTCAAGTGTAGTAAAGTGTAGTGTAGTAATGAAGTACAGTGGTATAGCAGAGGATCATGCAGGAGGAAGGTGAGGGGAAGAAGGAAGGTGGGCAGCAGAAAAAGGGGGAAACTGTCTGGTCCGGGTGCTAGGGTGTTGTGGGGGGCAGGGAGCACGTTCTAGCAAAAATGAAGGGAAGGGAGGTGTATAAGTGTTCAAATTTCAAGTTTGAAGGTTATGGGTACACCCATTATCGGGGAGTCATACAGGTGATCAGCCGTTCAGTCTAGCCAGGAAAGGGGCCCAGTTCTGGAGGAATACCTCTGTCTTGTAGGCTGTAAATAAGTCGCTTGTGGGTGGCAGTTTGGTACATGGCTCACTCATCATGGGTGGGGGGTGTTGCTGTGCGCCAGTGTATGAGGATACAGAGTTTGTCTGTTGCCAATGCGTTATGTAAAACGGATAGTTGCGGGCGAGAGACCTTTGATATCACCTGTGTCATGCAGGAGGAGGAGGGGCCGGGTAAGATAGAGTGGTAGTGGTAAAACTTCTCATAGCGTGTCCCCCCACTGACTTCCAGTAAGGTTGGATGGTCGGACAATCATTAAGTATAAGGAGCAAGTCGCAGCGAGGGTGAGGACAATGCCAACAAGTCGCATGAGGTGGTAGCACCGCAGCCCTAAGCTTCTTGGGCATCCAGTACCATTCATGCAGTGTTTTGAAGAGACAGAATTTCAGGCGAGCCTCGCGGGCCCCTGGTCTCTTGTCTCCATTAAGTCAGCCCAGTGGTCTAGCTCATATTCTAGTTGCAGGCATGCCTGCCACTTAGGTTTCAGCATGACTAAGAGGGATAGGGAGAATAAATTGTGGTTTAGCATGTTATGTATGCCAGACACAAATCTCTGGAAGTAATCCCAGGTTTCGAGATAACCGAGCACTGGGGTACAGTGAAGCACCCAAGGACAAGCTCCCATGCAGGGGTGGAAGCATTGTTGAAGCTGGAGGAATCGCCAAGAGTGATGGCCGGGTAGGTCAAATTCTTCCCGAAGGGCCACAAAAGACGTTGATCAATTGGTAAGAGGTCCTTAATCTGCCAAGTCTCCCAATGAATCGATTCCCCCTATTTACAAACCCACATTACCCCACAGGGAAGCATGTTCATGGACCCGCGGATCCACTCCTAACAAGCGGTGTACCCTTCTCCAAGAACTCAGCAAGGCTTTGATCATGGGGTTGGTGGGTCTAAGCAGGGTAGCATATTGAGGCCAGGTAGGGAGTGTGAGAGCGTGCGTTCCGCTTTGACCCACAATGGCGGGTCCGGAGTGTCCGGCAGCAGGAAGGCAAGCTGTGAGAGATGTAATGCTAAGCCATAATGTTCCACCTGGGGCAGTCCCAGCTCACCACACTCACGACGCGCTAGAAGTGTGGTCTTAGATAACCTGGGACACACTGACTCCAATACAAAGGCACGTATATGTCTATCCATCTCCTTGAGTGCAGGCAGGGGGATCTGCAAGGGCAGTATTCAAAGGACATACAGAAACCGTGGTAATGTCACCATTCAGACCACCTGTAGCTAGGTGGGACAATTTGTCAAAGTTCCTCTTCATACTGACAAGTAGTGGGTCTATATGGTCTGCCACCATGCGTTCGAGGCCTTATTGATGTATATACCTAGGTACTTAAGACATGACTGCTTTCACTCAACTGGGAAATCCTTTATGGCAGAGCATACTGTCATGGGAGACAGATGTAGCACCTCACTTTTATCCCAGTTTATTTTGTAACCCGAAAGTGCTTCAAATTCAACTAGGATCGACCAGAGTGCTGGGAGAGAGTGGGTGAGGTCCATGAGCATTAACAGTATGTCGTCAGCATATAAGTAGGTGGTGGAGCAACCGCCAGGAATGGGTACGCCAAAGATGAGGGTCAATTTGTGGGTGAAAGCAACAAAGGGTTCTACAGCTAGTAGAAAGACAATGGCGACAGTGGGCAGCCTTGTCAAGTTCTTTGCCTAATTGGGAAGACATCAGAAAGGAATCCGCCACACTTGATTTGTGCTGTCGACGATTCATACAACAAGCGGACATTGTTGATGAATCCAGTCCCTAATCCAAATTGCTTCAGGGTTTCAAAAGGATACCACCATTCTATTCTGTTGAATGCCTTTTCAGCATCAAGGGAAAGGGCCTCCTCCCATGAGTCTCGGGCAGCCCACAGGGTATGTGATAGGGTGCATAGGTGGTTCCTGGAGGAGCGGCTGGGCACAAAACCCACTTGTGTGTGATGAGTAAGGGACGGTGTAACCTTCTTGATGTTGGCCGCCAGGTTATCTGCCAGTATCTTGGTATCCCCGTTGAGGAGGTAGATGGGGCACTAGCTGGCACATAAGAGAGGATCTATCCCTGGTTTAGGTAAGAATGCTATAGATGCCCTGTTGGAAACGTATGTTCCGCCCCCGTGAAAGGCTTCATAAAGAGAGTCCACTGTGTCTGCTCCTGTCCATTCATAAAATTCAGCTGAGAACCCATCGTCCCCCGGGGCCTTATGGTAAAGGAGTTTAGCAATAGTCTGCACTATCTCCGTTTTGCTTATCTCTCCTTCTAAAAGTAAGGCTAGGATTATGTGCCTTCTCAAAGAACGCAGTCAATTAATCGTGATCTTCCATTTCTGGAGTATGTCAGGCCTGATAGAATCGCCCAAATGCATTGGTGATTGCTTGGGGGTGGGTAAGAATCGTGTCATCAATGTCTCAAATGGCTGGTACGGCCAGTGCTGCTTCTCAATGACAAAGTTGGGCAGCCAGTAGCCGCCCTGCCTTTTCCCCGTGTTCATAGTGTTGTCTTTTCATCCACTGCAATGCACAATCCGCATAGTCTGTATAAAGATCATTAAGTTCAATTTTGGCCTTTTCAAGACAGTGACGAATGGGGAGGGAGGGTATTGCGGTATATTAGCCGGTGCACGTTGCTAATCGTTCTTCCAAGGCTTGTTGGCGGGGACGTCTCTGAGCGTTGGCAATGGCAGTGTCTCTCATGGGCTGCCCCCTTATTGTTGCGTTTGCTGCAACACACAAGGTCTGTGGAGAGGAGACCAAACCTTTGTTATTGGTAAAGTAAGTAGCTACATGTGAACTGAGTCGTTCTTTCCCCTATGGTGCATGATATTGCGATGTGGTCATACACCATGGCTTGCATCCAGGGGTAGCTAAGCCCAGATCCAGTGCCAGTAGTACTGGGGAGTGGTCCCATAGAGCAGCCACCAATATTTGGGACTCCTTGATAAATGGAACCAGTCTATGAGTAGTGAGGAAGTAATCTAGTGCAGATTGTGTACCATGGACCGGTGAAACATAGGTGTATTCATGATTAAGCGGATGGGAGAGACACCAGTGATCCACCAGACCCTCGTCCGAACGTACATCCCCAAGGAGCACTCTGTTCACATTGTTATCTACATTCAGGCTGTCCATGCAATCGAGTACAGCACCACATGCCAGATTCCAGTCTCCACCAAGGAAATATTGCAAGGCCCCAATCTCCGTTAGAAGGTGATTGAGGGAAAGGAAGAAGAGGCGTTTGGAGCCCATAGGGGAATATATAGAACCAACACAGATTGTATGAGCACCCGTTCTAAGTTTGGTGAGGAAGTACTAGCCTTCCGGATTGGTCCATGTCTTGAGTACCTTAAATTGTAAGGACTGGAGGATAAGAATCGCCACCCCACATTTTCTCCCAGAACCGGATTATCCGGTCTCTGCGGGCGAGGTCCCGCTAAAGAGCACTCGACCCACCTAGTCCCTGCGTAGTTTCCCTCATTCTAGTAGGAAAGGTGTGTTTCTTGCAAGAGGGCAATGTCTGCCTGCTTGGATTGCAGGTAGGCCAGAACTTTCTTTCTCTTGATGAAGTGCGTAAGACCATGAACATTCCAGGAGAGGACTGTCAGTGAAACGGTAGATCCCATTCTAGGGTCCGGCGCATTAGGTCGCTGTGAGCGGTAATCCCCTGTTATACCAATGCAGCTAGGAGTGCTGTGCACAATAGGAAAGTTGATGCACGGGGGAGCACGGGGGGAATGGGAACCCCTGGTCAGTTAAGGAAAGGGGCAGACCAGATAAAGAGGGGAAGAGCACAAAGTTGACGGAGTAAAGCAGAATAGAATAGAGTAGAGACACAGAAGTAAGGGGCTGCAGAAGAAGGAGGGGGACAGAAGAGGAGAGGAGAACTATAACTACGGCAAGAGGAAAGGGACCTGGGGTAATTTGGAAACCGAGGTACGTTCTTCGCAGATTCTAAGTCCTGTTGAACTCCGGTTCAGAACCTGCGTAGTCCTCTAGCCAGACACGCTCCTGGGAGGGGAGCGGAGACCTGCAAAAAAGAAGCAAGGGCGTATCAAAGTGAGCCACTATAGCTGGAGTGATCAAGGGAGGATGTAGGTGGTGGAAGGAGGGGTGGGAAGAAGGGACGGTCTCTGAGAAGGAGGGGCCAGTAATATTCTGATGGTAAGCCAGAAGGGACAAGGGGGAGGAGGTTCGGCAATGTCAGCGCCCCCCAGGGATCTTTCCGCTTCTGGGCCGATTCTGGGATATAGGGACCATCCGAGGAGATACCTTTCGGAGATAGTGGTGCAGTTATGACAGAAGAGCACTCCTAATATCAGTGTTCCCCTGCCAATGGCCATAAGCACTGGTACTGCCAGCAGTGCCAGTGACACTGACATTGGCTTCAATATCTGCATCAGCGTCAGCCACATCATTGGTCCTTCTCTCTACTCCACAACTTGGACTCTTGCTGAAGGAGGACATGTAACAATAGCAGCAACACTCATAAGGGTCACAATAGTTCTAATTGGGAAGAGGGCTATGAGGGGCCTTGCCGCGTTAGGATGGTCACGTTTTCCCTGAGGCTGTACATCAATGAATGGATATAGAGGAGTTGGGGTGTATCGTAGCCCAAGGTTTTGTTCTTATGAAATGAAATTACCCTCAGTACCCTATGGTCGATCTGCACCCAGAGACAGACAAGATATTACAGTGTGGGCAGCTCCTAAGCACAAGCAATGATAGAACCTTAAGTGTCAAACAAATTCGAAAAAACATTGCAAAATCATCACAAGTATTATACATCCCTTGTAAAACATTAGTTGCCTACACAGCTGCCATAAGAACAGATTCAAAACTGTAATGCAATCAGATAAACAGTAGACTAAACTGTGACAGTCTTGCCTTGTGTCTACAATGTATACAGGAGTAAGAACAATAACAACAACAATATCCATGTCAAAATCAATATTGACATCATCCAATAGGTATATGCAGAATGCTTTGCCTTCCTGCGAGTTTGCATTCCTAGTGTCCATGCGAGGAAATTCAGCTGTTGCAATATTCTCTCAATATGTGCATCAGTCAAGCAACAGGGGGTGGTGGTTTCAAGGGAGATCGGGATTTGTCTCTGCTCAGGTTTTGGGTGGGAGTAATCACGGCTTGAAGGGCATGGTCTCTGACATCCTGGAATCTCTGTGGGCGGGCAAATGCCCTGCCTCTTTTCTGCTTTGCAGGATTGGTGTTATGTCTTTTAGCGTCAGAGTATGAGGAAGAGCCCTCCAAAATAGGAGGGTTTGACAGTGAATGTGTAAATGTATGGTCAATGTTTTGTGTGGCAAGGGCATCCAAAAAGGAACACAGATCCGCTGGTTCGAAGAAGTCTCTGGATCTGCCATCTTGCATGATCCACATACGAGCCAGTTCAAAGAGGCCGAATTTGATATTCATGTCTCTCAGTTGTGGTCGTAGGTCCAGAAACGCTTTCCGATTCTCATTGGTTTTACACAATTTCTTTCCCCTCCATAGTGTACGGGCCATGTGTTCTGGCCACCATAATAACCTGGCGTGCTTGTTCGTAGCATAGGAGGCATGCGATGAAAGGGTGGGACTTCCCTGAGTCAGCTTTATGGAGGGCGCCAATTCTGTGGGCCCGTTGGAACTCTAGTGTTGGGGAAAAGGCAACGTCTGTGAGCTCAGGTAAGAGCTCCCTGAGATAGTTTTTGACATCTGTGCCCTCCTTGCGTTCCGGTATACCAAATAAACGGACATTGTCCCTCCGGCTCCTATCCTTCAGGTCAGTAAGTATAGCAGAAAGGAATTGTAACTCTGAATCTCACTCCAGTAGCACTGCGAGTTGGCGTTCAACATGGGGGGGTGAGGCGAAGGTCTAGGTTTGTGACCTTATTGTGGAAGCTGGCGAAATCCGACCGAATTGAGTTGGAGGCTGTGGAAAGGTCCTTGATCTTTTATTCCGTGGCTTCCAGGCAGCGGCCCACTGCAGCGATTTCCTGGAGTATGCACTCCATGGCAGTGTCCAAGGGTGCGTCAGTTGAGGTGGTCGTGGAGCTGGGAACCACACGTGCCACAGCTGAGGCCAAGGGTCGAGGTAGGGAGATAGCTTCTGAAAACTGTAGTTGGCAGGTGTGTTTACCCACTGCTTTGCCGGTGGTCATCAGTGAGCGGGGGGATCCAGGCTGCCTCTGGGACCTTACTGTGACACCATGCAGAGGAGCGGCGTGAAGCCAGGCCTACTCGTGGCACCGCTCAGAAGTGTGGGTCCAAGAGTCGTTCCCCAATCCTTAGGGTCCTCATCCATGTTCTAGGATGTAGGGTGTTCCTGGGGGGGCACCAGGGCGGGTGCAGGAGAAGGCCGTGGTCAAGCATAATCCAATGTTGGTGGCGGTCGTAGGCGTATTGTCCTCCCCAGTGAATGGGGTTTGAGTGGCCTGTGAGTTATGGCCACTTCAATCTAGCTCCGTCAAGACAGATGCTCCTGTTAGTGTCCCCCTATCACCAATCGAGCTGCATCCTGGTTCGTTGGGGAGGGTTCTCGCACATGGCAGACTGCGTACGTCGCCTTCAGAAGTTTTTCTTACCCCTCCACGTTTTGTGGTCTTGCTGTGGCTATTGTTGTTCGTCTTGCATTACGTTGGGGGGGGTAAGGGCTTGTGCCACCCAGGATCCTTCCCCCTGCCCTTGGAGAATAAAGTAAAGTGCTCCCCTTTGGGGAAAGATGAACCTCATTCACAGAGTGGTTGGGGAGAGACCGGAGTGGTACTGAATGACCAAGGTGCCCAACGACTACACTTGGGTGTTTATCTTCTCCAAGTCCATTTGGTTTAATTTGGGGGGGGAGGGCACATTTCCTCCATAAAGGGCCATCAGGCAGCCTTCATCAAGGACCCACATATCTCTTCTCTGGCCCCTAGTTCCTACTGTAGGGCATGCTATCTTTGGGGGTTGGAGAGTTGCGCGCGGAGGGTGGGGGCTTACTGCTGCCAGTTCTTGGGCTCCCCTGTCCCACGATCAGGTCCATGATTGCTGCATCTGTGACCCTCTAAGCTTGGGTAATGATGGTGCCATACTCCAAAATTCAAAAGCCCCAGGCTAGAGGATTAGCAGAGAGTTGGCTGTCTCTCCCTGCACTCTTAACTCTGTCTGTTGGCCGATCTGTCGATCTGGAGGGGAATTCGGGGGACGAGAAGAAGGGACGAATTGTGTCCCGAAGAGCTGGTATGTGAGGACAGCTGCACGCAGGCCCGCACCCAAAGGTCTTCTGTCAACGCGTGAAGCCATGGTCTAACTTGAGCCCGCAGATCACCGTGGGGCGATAAGCCCCAAAGCTCGCCAGGCTCCAAGGGCCACCCCCGGCCTTGGATAGGCGCTGGCACGCTCCGGCCACTCAACGAGGTAGGCAAGTGAAGGAAAAACCCTCTCGCTGGTTCGGCATCTCTGCTATCTTCCCCCCGCACAGTCCAGCGAGTGGAGCACTAACTTCAGGAGGCCATTCTTGCCGTGGCCAGACCACACCCCCAGAACTGAATTTTCAACAAGTACTGTGTGCTCATGTGATTGCACAGTGTATAAGGCCAATCCAGTAAAAGAATGTGTGTCCCATAACAAGGCAGCATTCTAACTCTGCATGTCATACCTCATTTCCAACTTGAATAGGAGGCATTGACTATACTAATTAACTATTCCACCCTTGGGAATAACATTTTCTGGATGTAACACATACCATGACTTGTCAAACCCGCTCATAATCTGTACCTTAGTTGTGGACAGGAAGGATGTCTGTGAATTTGAGAACTCCTGATTGTTATGTGATGAGAAATGTTTGTGTCAGATTTTCCAAACTCTACTTGACTGAGGTTAAGAACTTTACCCAATAGCCTACTCCTTTTTTGCTTACTCAGTTCTCACCATTACATCAGCACAACTTCTTCTATGCACTACTGTGCGGCTCATACTATCATGCCCAACTTTCAAACCCACCCTCTTCTCTGCACCACCACTGGCCTGCTCCATTTTGTGCATCTTTAGTCACTGCTCTAATGCATGTCTATCCTCCCTATAATTTCCCATGCATCACCATAAGTCTACCACACTTCTTGCTTCTTTATTCCCCATCATGCTTGCATGTCAGCTCTAGACTCCTGTCTGCACCACTATCAGCCCCTCATTTGATTCCTGCTCCCTTGGTCCCTGTGATCTCTCCAGCAACCAGTCTCTCTTTCAGGCCCACTTCCCTAAGCCTTTTTTCCTCCGCCCACATACTTACCCAGTCTGACCTGCCTCACACAGGTATCAGGCCTCTCCATACCAGCAGAGAGAGAAGAGCTCACTGAAGAGGCCTAGTAGCTTGCAGCTAGGTTGACAACGGGTCCAACAGACCTCAGCTTTCATCACCACTTTTTGATGCCAGAGAAGATGCTATAAAGCGGGAACCTAGAGGACCATCATGGAATTGTGATCACAGCTGCACCTGATAGTTAAGTAGTAAAGTAGGAAGAGCATGTAATTGAATGTATGTGTGTTTGATCCTTTGCAGGGGGGCGTGTGTGTGTGTCAATAGGGTCTATTCATGACATATTGTGGACATTCTCAATAACATCCTTACAACCTCTGACACAAAAATGCCACCACACAATGAGTAGGCAAGGGCGGGTCTATCCTTGACATACTGTGGGTATTCAAAGCAACAGCCCAGCTAGTTGTCATATTGGAGGCCCATCAGTGACATATTTAGGGCATTACATGCAACATCCTTGTAACGTGGCATGGTGCCGACCAATCAGTGATATTGTGGGCATTCTAGATGACATCCGCCATAGTCTTGGCATGGTGGCAGACCATTAGGGGCTTGGTCTGGGCATTTTATGTGACATTCTGGCTTAATGGCAGTTTATATGTGATATGAACAGAAGTATTCTTGGCAAATGTCGGGGTCTCAGTGGCATGCCAATAGTCCATTCTCCGTTTAATCTGACCCTTTTGTCTGTATTACTGACAGCCTCTGCCATACAGAAGGTGCAGTCCTTGCTGTATCATGGTCATCCCTTGTATCTGATGAACAATGGAGTCTCTTCCCCTAAAGAACATGAGAGTTTACAATAAGACATAGGCCAGTGGGTACTTCCCCTGTGAATTCCATCCACCTACGGCTGAATGCAGACGTGCACTCTAGGCAAGGAGCGCTGCCAAATGGCTGTTATGTAACACGTCATTAAAAATGATAGATATATATTTACATTACACACCTGAAGTAATTAATATTAACATTTTTTATTTGACATCTATGTTTTCATTCAATCAATCAATCAATCAAATAATTTCTTAAGCGCTCTACTCACCCGGTAGGGTCTCAAGGAGCTGGGAGGGGGGTGCTGGTTACTGCTCAAAAAGTCATGTTTTAATGTGCTTTCTGAAAATTAGGAGGTCCTGGGTCTTGCGTAGGTTGGTGGGAAGAGAGTTCCAGGTCTTGGCGGCGAGATGGGAGAAGGATCTGCTGCCAGAGTTGGTGCGTTGGATGCAGAGGACTGTAGCGAGGTCGGCGGAGCGGAGCTGTCGAGCTGGTATGTGAAAGATTTCTTGTTTGTTGAGGTAGGCCGGTCCATTGTCGTGGAGGGCTTTGTGAGCATGGACGAGGAGTTGGAAAATGATCCATTTGTTGATGGGCAACCAGTGTAGGGATCTGAGGTGGGTGGATATGTGTTTGTGGCGAGGGAGGTTGAGGATGAGACGTGCGGCTGCGTTCTGGATTCGCTGGAGTTTGCTTTGACGCTTGGCTGTGGTCTCTGCGTAGAGAGCGTTGCCGTAGACCAGTCTGCTGCTAATGAGGGCGTTGGTGACTGTTCTTCTTGTTTCTAAAGGGATCCATTTGAAAGTCTTAAGTAGTATGCAAAGGGTGTTGAAGCAGAAGGATGATATGGCATTGATTTGCTGGGTCATGGAGAGAGATGAGTCCAGAACGATGCCAAGGTTGCATGCATGGGTGGTGGGTGTTGGGGGTGGTCCGAGGGTGGTGGGCCACCAGGAGTCGTTCCATGCTGTCTTTGCAGGGGCCGAAGATGATGATCTCTGTTTTGTTTGAGTTTAATTTGAGGTGGCTTGCTGTCATCCATTTGGCGATGTCGAGGAGTCCAGCATGCAGGTTAATCTTGGCTGTGGCTGGGTTCCTGGTGAGGGAGATGATGAACTAGGTGTCGTCGACGTATGAAATGAAGGTGATGCCGTGGGGGCGGAGGATGTTGGCGAGAGGAGACATGTAGCTGTTGAAGAGGGTGGGGCTCAGGGAGGGTCCTTGGGGGACCCCACAGATGATCTTGGTGGCTGGAGACCAGAAAGGAGGGAGGCAAACTCTTTGGGTTCTTTCAGAGAGGAAGGAGGTGAGCCAGTCCAGGGCCTTGTGGTGAATTCCAGCGTCAAAAAGGCGTGCACTGAGGGTTTGGTGGCATACAGTGTCAAAAGCTTCAGAAAGGTCTAGGAGGATGAGGGCGACGGTCTCGCCCTTGTCCACTCTGGTCCTGATGTCATCTGTGCAGGCGATGAGGGCGGTCTCAGTGCTGTGGTTCTTGAGGAATCCAGACTGGGAGGCGTCGAGTATGTTGTTTTCTTCTAAGAAGCGAGACAGTTGTGCGTTTACTATCTTCTCAGCGACCTTTGCGGGGAAGGGGGGAAGAGAAATGGGTTGGTAGTTTGTGAGGTGTTCCAGGCTTTAGGTTTTTTGAGAAGAGCGTTGACTTTGGCGTGCTTTCAAATGTCTGGGAAGGTTGCGGTGTCGAAGGAACTGATGATGACGGCACAGAGCTGGGGAGCGATGATTTGGCTGGCCTTGTTGAAAATGTGGTGGGGGTAAGGGGCTGTTGGGGAGCCTGAGTGGATGGAGTTCATGGTTTTTCCGATTTCTTCTTCATTGGTGTTTAGTTGGTTGGTGTGGCAGGGTGTTGTGGTGTTCTTTGTAGAAGGACCGGTTGGTGGTCCGGATGAGTTGGTGGTGTTTGTGCATGGCTTTTTTGAGGGGGGAGAAGTTGCACATTGAGGGTTCTTGGCGCCAGGCTTTCTCAATTTTTCGTCATTCTCGTTTGGAAGCCTGGAGTTCTATGCTGAACCAGGGGGCGGTCTTGATGGTGCGGGTGTTGTTGTTTGTTTTCAAAGGGGCGAGGGAGTCTGCGCAGGTTGCTAGCCATTGTGTGAGGTTGTGGGCCGCGGTGTTGGGGTCGTTAGTGATGGGAGGTGGAGCTGTGTGAGGTTGGAGATCAGGTGTACTTTGGAAATCTTGTTCCACTTGCAGTAGGGTGTAGTGTGTTGTTGGTGGTGGGTTTCATGAAGGAGAAGAGGACGCAGGGGTGGTCAGTCCAGTGGAGTGAGGTGGTGTGAGTGAAGGTGAGGTGGCTGCTGAAGGTGAAGGTGAAAATGGCGCCTAGCGCGTGTCCCGCTGAGTGGGTGGGTGAGGTGAACAGTTGCTTGAGGCCGAGGTTCGTGAGGTTGTCCATCAGGGCTGTGGAGTTGCAGTTGTGGGCGCTTTCCAGGTGAAAGTTGAAGTCACCAAGGAGTATGTAGTCTGTGGGGGTGAAGACGTGGGAGCTGATGGTATCTGTGATGGAGTCACAGAATGGAGGGCGGGGTCCTGGTGGTCTGTAGATGAGGGTTCCTCTAAGGGGGTGTTGGTGTTGATGTGCATTTGAAAGTGTAAGTGTTCTGCGTTGTCTGGGGTGTTGTTGGTGATGGTGGAAATTTTGATGGTTTGTTGATGCGATCTTTACGAGTGATTTTGTAACTTTCTGGGATGGCTTCCTCAGGAGCTAGAGATCTCTGTGCAGTTGTGTTGCTACCCCCTCATTCTTCTAATTTCTGCTTCGTCACACATGAAGCACGAAATAGCAACTGTACAATTTAGAATTCAAAACTGTGCCCCATTGTTCTAAAATGGCTGTGTCTTTTATGCCTCTAGTTATCTGATTTGCAATTAATAGCATGATTTAATTTTAGGTAAAACTATAACAATATCATGATGAAGTCTATATTCTTTACTGTGTTTTACATTACTTATTAATATAACACATCATTCTTAATCCATAAACAGGCTGCATTCACGTACAGGAAATTCACAAGCTTTCTTCCTCAGCCGTACCTACTCCACCAGCCAGGAAAGGGAAAGATCCCACTCCACCTACCAGGAAATGGAAGGATCCCACTCCACCATCCGGGAAAGGTAAGGATCCAACTCCACCAACTAAGAGGGGCAAGAGCCCCCCCAACAGCAGTGGTGAAGCTGCCCTCACCTCAAGCTGGGACACAGCAGCCCTCACCTCAGGCTGGGACACAGCAGCCCTCACCTCAAGTTGGGACACAGCAGCCCTCACCTCAGGCTGGGACACAGCAGCCCTCACCTCAGGCTGGGACACAGAAGCCCTCACCTTAAGTTGGGACGCACCAGCCCTCACCTCCAGCAGAGGGCATGTAGGCCACCCCCAGGGACTGTTGTACAAGGATCTCCCTCCAGAACCAGTGTGCATGTTCCCCACTTCAGAGAGTGTAACCTTGCACTCCCCAGAATAGGAAAATGGGCATGGAGCCCCCTCCAGAACCAGTGGGCAAGTTCCTCATCTCAGAGACTGTGACCTTACACTCCCCAGCATAGGGAAATGGGCATGGAGCCCCCTCCAGAACCAGTGGGCAAGTTCCCCACTTAAGCAGCTATGCCCCTCACCCCCTCCCCCCGAGGTGCCTGGCCATTCGCACCATGATGCCCCTGCACAGTGTAGTGCGGATAACGTTAGGGAAAGAGTTGGGGCTTGGACTGCAGCCATGTAAGCCTTTTGCACTTTGGACTGGCCATTGGCCCTTTCTGCACAGTGACTCATGTATATTTTGTCACATGGACAAAATGGAGGCTGTTTTCATCCAATTACACTTTCAGTTCTGGAATGCTGTACTCCTTGCATTAATCTGACGAGGGTCTGTGACATTGTTTTTCGTCTGCAGCTGGTTGAGTGTATGATGTGTGTGTGAATGGTAGGTGTTGTGCATGTGTGGGTCACTGTCCTTTTCCTCCCTCCCTCCCTTGTGTGCTGTGCAGCTGTACTCACTGTCGTCGTCTCCGACAGCGTTGGTGTTCCACGTGGGGCATGGAGTAGAAGAGCATCGGGAAGACTTGTAGTTCCGGGTCCATGTGGCCTTGATCTTCCCTGTGTCATCAAGAGTGAGTCTTTCGTCATCTGTGTTCTGTTTCTGCCAGGCTTTTGATGGCATTGGTACTGCCCCAGAAATCGTGGCGGTGTGCTATGTCATGATATGGTGGGCAGTACCTTGTTTTCCACCTGGCTGTTGATGGCTACCGCCGTGGTCAGTGGTGTTTACACCCTGGTGGTTAGTGTGGTGCGCTGGCTGTCTATGAGAGTTATCACTGCATGGTCATAATTTGGCGGTAATTACCGCCAGCCTGTTGGCAGCAGCACCGCCACTTTATCACTCACTGCCAATGTCATGATGAGGGCCTACGTGTCCTAAGTTAAGCCTTTTTGCTTGTTGTAGGAAAGTACCATCTTGCCTGGCATGTTACCCCCATGTTTACTTGTGTTTCAGTTTGTTTTTGCCTGTGTCATTGGGATCGTGCTAGCCAGGACCCCAGTGCTCATAGTTGTGGCCTATATGTGTTCCCTGTGTGGTGCCTAACTGTATCACTGAGGCTCTGCTAACCAAAACCTCAGTGTTTATGCTCTCTCTGCTTTAAAATTGTCACTGCAGGCTAGTGACCATTTTCACCAATTCTGATTGGCACACTGGAACATCCTTATAATTCCCTAGTATATGGTACCTAGGTGCCCAGGGTATTGGGGTTTCAGGAGATCCCTATGGGCTGCAGCATTTCTTTTGCCACCCATTGGGAGCTCAGAACATTCTTACACAGGACTGCCACTGCAGCCTGAGTGAAATAACGTCCACGTTATTTCACAGCCATTTTATACTGCACTTAAGTAACTTATAAGTCACCTATATGTCTAACCCTCAAGTGGTGAAGGTTAGGTGCAAAGTTACTAAGTGTGAGGGCACCCTGACACTAGCCAAGGTGCTCCCACATTGTTCAGGGCAATTTCCCCAGACTTTGTGAGTGCGGGGACACCATTACACGCGTGAACTACATATAGGTCAATACCTATCTGTAGCTTCACAATGGTAACTCTGAACATGGCCATGTAACATGTCTAGGATCATGGATTTGTCCCCCCAAGCCAAATCTGGTATTAGGGTGCCAATCCCATGCATCCCCGGGGCTCCAGCATGGACCCCGGGTACTGCCAAACTAGCACGCTGGGGTTTTCTCTGTACCTACCTCTACTGCCAACCCTCAGATAGGTTTCTGCCCTCCTGGGGTCTGGGCAGCCCAGTCACAGGAAGGCAGAACAAAGGATTTCCTCTGAGAGAGGGTGTTACACCCACCCTCTCCCTTTGGAAATAGGTGTTAAGGGCTGGGGAGGAGTAGCCTCCTCTAGCCTCTGGAAATGCTTTGAGCGGCACAGATGGTGCCCTCCTTGCATAAGCCAGTCTACACCGGTTCAGGGATCCCCCAGCCCCTGTTCTGGTGCGAAACTGGACAAAGGAAAGGGGAGTGACCACTCCCCTGTCCATCACCACCCCAGGGGTGGTGCCCAGAGCTCCTCCAGTGTGTCCCAGACCTCTGCCATCTTGCATGCAGAGGTGTGAGGGCACAATGGAGACCTCTGAGTGGCCAGTGCCAGCAGGTGATGTCAGAGACCCCTCCAGATAGGCTCTTACCTAGTTAGGTAGCCAATCCTCCTCTGAGTGCTATTTAGCATCTCTCCTGTGGGCATCTCACCAGATAACGAATGCAAGAGCTCACCAGAGTTCCTCTGCACTTCCCTCTTCAACGTCTGCCAAGGATCGACTGCTGACTGCTCCAGGACGCTTGCATAACCGCAATAAAGTAGGAAGAATACTACCAGCAACATTGTAGCGCCTTATCCTGCCAGCTTTCTTGACTGTTTCCTGGTGGTGCATGCTCTGAGGGCTGTCTGCCTTCACCCTGCACTGGAAGCCACGAAGAAATCTCCGGTGGGTCGACGGAATCTTATCCCTGCTAACACAGGCACCAAACGTCTGCATCACTGGTCTTCTGGTTCCCCTCTCATCCTGACGAGCATGGTCCCTGGAACACAGGAGCTAGGTCCAAGTGTCCCTGACAGTCCAGTGGCCCTTCTGTCCAAATTTGGTGGAGGTAAGTCCTTGCCTCCCCAAGCCAGACAGTAATCCTGTGTACTGCATGAACTGCAGCTGCTCGGGCTTCTGTGCACTTTTGCAAGATTTCCTTTGTGCACAGTCTCACCCAGGTCTCCAGCACTCCGCCCTGCATTGCCCAACTCGCTGAGTTGGACTCCGACGTTGTGGGACCCTCTTTTGTGACTCTGAGTCAGCCATCGTCCTCAGATCTTCTAAGTGCCAGTTCAGGTATTTCTGTGGGTGCTGCCTGCTTTTGTGTGGGCTCTCTGTGTGGCTGAGCGCTCCCTCTGTCCCCTCCTCCAAGGGGCGATCTCCTGGTTCTTCCTGGGCCCTGGCAGCACCCAAAATCCTCAACCGTGACTTTTGCAGCTTGCAAGGCTTGTTTGAGGTCTTTCTGCGTGGAAACAACTCTGCATCCCCCAGAACGTAGTGGGACATCTTCTGACCAAAGGAGAAGTTCCTGGCACCTTCCGTTGTTGTAGAATCTTTGGTTTCTTCCTCCCAGAGGCACCCCTTTTGCACCTTCATCCGGGGTTTAGTGGGCTCCTGCCCCCCCCGGACACTTGCGTGACTCTTGGAATTGGTCCCCTTCCTTTACAGGTCCTCCGGTCCAGAAATCCATCTTCAGTCTTTTGCAGTCAGTTGTTGTCCTTGCAGAATCCCCTATCTCGACTTTACTGTCTTTCTGGGGTAGTAGGGTAACTTTACTCCTACTTTTCAGGGTATTGGGGTGGGGTGTCTTGGACACCCTTAGTGTTTTCTTACACTCCCAGCGACCGCCTACACACTACACTAGACCTGGGGTCCATTCGTGGTTCGCATTCCACTTTTGGAGTATATGGATTGTGTTGCCCCTAGGCCTATTTCTCCCTATTGCATTCTATTGTGATTCTACATTGTTTGCACTACTTTTTTAACTGTTACTTACCTGATTTTGGTTTGTGTGTGTATATTTTGTGAATATTACTTACCTCATAAGGGAGTATATCCTCTGAGATACTTTTGGCATATTGTCACTAAAATAAAGTACCTTTTTTCTTAGTAACTCTGAGTATTGTGTTTTCTTATGAAATAGTGCTAAGTAATATAAGTGGTATAGTGGAATTTTTCATGTCTCCTAGTTCAGCCTAAGCTGCTCTGCTATGGCTACCTCTATCAGCCTAAGCTGCTAGAACACCTCTAATCTACTAATACGGGATACCTGGACCTGGCACAAGGTGTAAGTACCACAAGTTACCCACTATAAGCCAGGACAGCCTCCTACAGTTACAAGTTACATTGAATTCGACAGTGGCACATTGTTGGATTTATTATATCTTTTAATTTGATAATAAACTTGCCATATTTAGCTCCATCCTATATATTACTTAGTCTCTCAATGTTAGCCTGTTGAGCCCATTCACTACAAAGGGGAAAAACAAATTTGGCTATTTTTCCTTCACCAGGGCTTATAAAACATGTTTCATAAAGTCCCTGCTTATAGTTACACTGACATATATGTAGAAATAAGGTAGCTTAGGACATTGGTAGTACTTTTAATCCCGAAGTCAAATTTGGGTTTAACTTTAACTTAAAAGGGGCCAGCAAGGCAGCTCTGCCTTTAAAATGACACTGGGCACCACAGCAGTGCACCTATGGGTGTACTACCTATGTGGAGGTCCCTAAACCTACATGTCCTACCATATACTAGGGACTTATGGGTAGGTTGATACAGCCAATTATAATTAACCTAATTTGCATAAAACATTTTACTCAAAGCACTGTCCGTGGGTCTGGTTAGCAGTACCCAGGGCACAGTCAGTCAGTAACCACCATATCAGTCAAAAGGTTTGGGGGTGACCAGGGCAAAAAGGACTCTCCTACACTATTTGTGTAATTAAAAAAATTAGAGAAAACAAACAGAATGGAGTCCAAACCGGCCTCCATGAGCTGCCACTGCCACTGTGTCCCCGGCACTAATTTTACAATCTCTAAGGCCAGGGGTCACAAACGCAGTGGCAGGAGTAAGTCCATGAGCAGAATATACCCCTCTCTAACTTCTTAAATCGGATGCAGAAAGGAGTCTGCTTTTCTGACTCACATCTCCTTGTGGCAGGATGCAGGCCCAGCTGCCTTAGTCACGGCCAATACAGTGAGAGCTGACCCCAATGCCTTGCACTGGGTCACAATGACTGTGCCCCACCAGCAGACAGTTTGCCTTTCCAATGTTGTGAAAAGGCCTATGACTGGGCCTTGCCCCAACAACCTACTTTGTGGCCACGTAAAAAGACAATAATTGAGATGACCCCACCAGCCATTCAGCTGTGCATATTACCTGACTGAAAGTGAACACTGGTGGCTGGGGGTGTTCCCACAGTGTGCAAAATGTGCTCCATTGCACAACCGAAAACTGCTTCAATATTATGGTGGAAGCAAAACGGCCATTTATCTAATCAACAAAAACATATCATTGTAACCATTCCTAAACGTTTCTTGCTTCAGGAGATAACCTTAATTTCAAGCAATCAGGATTAAACATGAAGTTCTATCTATGTTTTGTTGCTGAGTGAGTGCTTATATTTCGAAAATGTAATACTGTTTTTCAGAACAAATGGGTAAGTTATTAAACTTATTGAAGAATTACAATATTGAAGCACCATAAGTCCATAGCCGGCTACTCACATGTTCAGACATACGAAAAGTTTGAACAAAATCATTTGATAACTATGAAATCCAATTACAATCTAAAACACACAAAAAAACCACTCTGTGCAACGGAAACACATTCTGTAAAATACAAGAGGCTTAGGAAATGAAATAATTCTTCAAGAAAACAAGCACGATTGCTTTATTCGGTGTACTGCAGAAATGTATAAATTACAAACAGTATCTATGCACAAGGCACATTTCACAGAGCTGAAAATAGATAAATTGAAATAGAGCTCTTCACACTGAAATTTGTAGAGGCATATAGTATTGGAGAGCGAAACCATGGGATTTGGCCTCCAAAGGCCTTGCAACAGTGAAATATTACTACAATGATACATCCAATGTGGTCGTTTTCATTAGTAATGGATTATTGTAAAAGGTTATTGTCTAATCATTGCTACACAGAGAACAGCAGTGAACTGTGCAACCTTGCACGTAAACAATTGTGTATTTTGGCCAGAGCCGGACAGGTCTTTTATTGCACCAAGCATTTCCCCATTGGGCTGGAGCCACTGGAGGCCAGGTTTTTAAAGCCCTCATGATCCCTCTGTCACTTTCCCCAGTTTCCAGAGGTTAATTGTAGCAGCCACAGCGAAGGGATGCTGCGTTTGGTTCCACAGTCCAGCCCTGGTTTTGGCTGGATGGGTGCTAGGCACTGGACTACACATGCTTAGCCTGTGTTTGCATCAGTTTCTACAAAAAATGGTAGGCTACAATATGGACAATGAGACAGTAGATGTATATATTAGGGCATCCTTCTTTCGACACTCAGAAATAATTAATTCCCTAACCTCATGGATTTGTCTCTACTGTTCCTTTTCTCTTCAGAATTCTGGTTTCTTTACCTATTGTAGCTCCTCTGCCTTGCTCCCCTCCGAGTGGCAGTTTGCTAGGGTCATTCTCAGTGTGCCACTCCCTTGCTCACAATTGTGTGTGTGTGTGTGTGTGTATATATATATATATTTATAAATATAAATTGACATCAGGCAGGTGATGACCCTTTCTAAGTATTTAGTATTTTTTGTCATCATAGTTTTTCAGTTATAAAATGAATATATAAAATGTATATATATATATGTGCCCTACCATTTTATAACTGAAAAACCATGATGACAAAAAATACTAAATACTTAGAAAGGGTCATCACCTGCCTGATGTCAATTTGTGATCCCTGATCTTGTACAATAAAACCCAAGAAAGTTAGATGGTGAGTTCCAAAGTTCCTTTTCTTTGCCTTGGCATATCACAAATGCAGTATGAGGCTACTCAAAACCTCTTTGATGTAACATCAATGTTTCTCTAAATTCTCAGAGAACTGAAAAAGTCATCTAAGTAAATCACTATGGTTAGCCCATTATATGTATTGGACTAACATTGGATTGCATGCCACAATGATGTTGGAAATGTACAATCTGTTACACAGCACTTTAGAAAACAATGTTGTATACATATTTCTTTCACCCCCCTTTCTTAAGGGAGGGAGGATGTAGAGGAAAGGACACTCTAGCACAGGAGTCTCCATTGAAAATCATTGGTAGCTACTAAGCTATTCACGCATTGTTATCAGACAACCCCACACCCAGTTTCATTGGCTTTAAGTCTAATGTCCATAGATCCAGATACTATGGTTTGAACAAAATACTTTGATAGGGGCACATTGACAGGGCTGCCATGTGTGTCAGTGAAAATGTGGTCTTCCGGGATGTATGAACATGTGTGCATGTTTATGGGATATATGTGTATGGGTAACTGAAAGCCTGTATCATATGTACTTGTGGCACAGGACATACCTTTCGCCATATGTGGCACTGTTACATTTATAATACAAACATACACTATTTTTTTTTAATGGGAGGAATTTAAAATGCAAAAATGTTCATAACATGGAACATTTTTTTTGTTCTTTAAATTTCTCATTAAAACAAATTACAGTATTTTTAAGTTATAATTATGGCACAGTGTTCTAATGGCCACTGGTAGCAAAAGGTCCGCTGTTTGTAAATGCAAGACTTTATAAGAAATGGGAACATTACAATGAAAGGTTAACTTAATCATTAAGATAACCTTTCATTTTAATTTTCTCAAATTTAAAAGCATTGGGAATCATGATTTTGTTCTCATCTCCAATATTGAGTTAAGAAGGTTTTTTCCTTAAGAGTTAAATACCTTAGTGCTTCAATTCTTCAAATCTTTGCCTTGGGATGGATCATAAATCTGACTCCAGCACTGCTCATTATCAGGCCCTGCTATCTGCAGCCTGATGTTAATAATGTAAAGTAGAAAATGGCCTTCTCATAAGGTTAAAAGGAAAAATGTGACCTGGTGCTTATTTAAAAATGGGCTCAAGGTGTCTGGGAGCTACTGATCCTATCGACTGGTTAGAGAGCCTGCTCTAGCAGCTATTCCCACACTAAAGAAAAATGAGAGTAAGGAGGGAGGGAGATATAAAGCACTGGAGCTGGCCTCAGGCTTTATCTTTACTTGGTGCCCCTCCAGTACCTTCTCCCTAAGGCTCGTATTGGACAGATGACTCTCACATATGTAACTCTTTAGGAATAAAAATGTACACAGATGTTAATGATATTATACACATTTTTTTAACCTGTCTCTAATGGTACTGAATATCCCAAGGTAAATGCTTAGTGCTCAAGTGAACATGCAGTTGATAACCCCAGAGCGTTCCAGGAACCCTCCGCAGACTCTGGAGCACCCGCAACTAATACGGGCAGAATGCCCATGTTAGCTGATAATCATCAAGGTAGACATTGTCCTGCTGACAACATGTAGCAAGGAGGGAAAGGGAAAGAACCTTGAGCAAACTTGCCCTCTCACAACTTTTCACGTCACTTTCCTGACAGCATGACTAAATTACTGTTTGTGTTCCTGTGTGTGGGTGCATATGTTTCTGTATTAGCCATATTCTGTTTGTCAGCATAACTCTGTCTGACTGTGCCTTCCTGAGGACCTGACCTCAGGACACCCCCGCGCCGCACGGCCACCAGTTGTAGCGTTTGCGTTCCCCCGCTGCTGTCCTCAGCCTCGCTGAGCCCGCCCCGTCGACCCTGCCCCCGCCGTATTATCTTGCGTGTGACTTACTCTTGTGCTGCCTTTTCCGTTTTTTCCATTCTGTACTGTCCCCCATATTGACTGCCTGTTTCCCATAGTGTGTGCCTTATCGTTGTTCTGTGCCGTTCTCTGTGCCCCTGTGCCCCCAACCCCGCTCCCCGCTTCCCGCCGCCTGCGTGCGGCCACGCCCCCTTTACCTTCTGTTCCCTCCCCGCTCCCGCCTCCCAGCTGCTCCTCCCTCCCTCCCACTTCGCCATAAGTGGCGACCGTGCAGCGCAGGTGAGTGTGACCTGACCTCAGGACACCCCCGTGCCGCACGGCCACCAGTTGTAGCGTTTGCGTTCCCCCGCTGCTGTCCTCAGCCTCGCTGAGCATGCCCCGTCGACCCTGCCACCTGCCGTATTATCTTGCGTGTGACTTACTCTTGTGCTGCCTTTTCTGTTTTTTCCATTCTGTACTGTCCCCCATATTGACTGCCTGTTTCCCATAGTGTGTGCCTTATCGTTGTTCTGTGCCGTTCTCTGTGCCCCTGTGCCCCCCGCCCCGCTCCCCGCTCCCCGCTTCCCGCCGCCTGCGTGCGGCCACGCCCCATTTACCTTCTGTGCCCTCCCCGCTCCCGCCTCCCAGCTGCTCCTCCCTCCCTCCCACTTCGCCATTAATGGCGACTGTGCATACGCGCAGCGTTGACACGCAGAGGGCGCGCCGATTGTGCGCCAAAGGCGCGCCAAAGGTAAGCCCGTCTGCGCCCGTCCGCGCCTGGACCGCACCCAGGGCCAGGACACCTGGGCCCCGCAGACGCCAGCCCCCCCGCCGGACCTACACCACCACCGAACTCAACGCACTCAACACCGGACGGATCCCGGGATGCTACCGAGCCACCCCGAGACGAACCCACGGACCCTTCAGCTGCCACTCCTGTAAGTTCACCTGCATCCGGACCTGCACCGCACCCGCCAAGCCGAGCACCAGCAGCAACCACCTGAAGTGCATCCTGCTCAACACCCGCTCCGTCCACAGACACTCCGTCGAACTCTGGAACCTCCTCGACACCACATCCCCAGATGTCGCATTCCTCACGGAAAACTGGATTAACGCCTCCTCTGCACTCGACATCGCCATCGCCATCCCGGACGGATACAAGATGACCAGGAGGGACCGCAGCAACCAAACGGGAGGAGGCATCGCCATCATCCACAGGAACACCATCCACATCACGACCAACTCCGACGACACCCTCACCACCGCCGAACACCTGCACTTCCAGATCCACACCGACCCCAAGACCACCCTCAGAGGCACCCTCATCTACAGACCCCCGGGACCACGCACCCAATTCAGCGAAGACATCGCCGACTTCATCAGCCCGCACGCCCTCCCCTCCACCGACTACATCCTCCTCGGGGACCTCAACTTCCACCTGGAGAACAACAGCGACCGCAATACCGCTACCCTGCTGGACAACCTCGCCAACCTCGGTCTCAAGCAGCTGGTGACCACCCCCACCCACTACGCCGGCCACACGCTCGACCCCGTCTTCTCATCCAGCAAGGACATCACCTTCAGCCACGCCACCTTACTCCACTGGACGGACCATAGCTGCGTCCACTTCAGCTTCAGAAGGACCACAATCCACCACCACCAGCAACAGGTTGCACGCAGAAGCTGGAACAAGATCACTGCCGACCAACTCGCGACTTCCCTGAGCATGAACCCTCCCACCAGCGCAACCAACCCAAGCCAGGCGGCCACCAACCTCGCGAAGTGGATCAGCAACTGCGCAAACGACCTCGCCCCTCTGAAGACCCCGCATAGCAGACCCGGCAGCAAGAAAGCCCCATGGTTCACCGACGAACTCAAGAGCTCCAAGAAGAACTGCCGAGCCCTCGAGAAAGCCTGGCGCAGAGACCCAACACCGAACAACATGACTACCCTCAAACTCGCCACCCGACAACACCACCAACTGATCCACGCCACCAAGAAAACTGCATTCAAGGAACGACTGGACAACAACGCCCACAACAGCAAGGAACTCTTCAACATCGTTAAAGAGCTCTCCAACCCCAACGCCGGAAACAACGACATCACCCCTTCACAAGACCTCTGCAACTCCCTTGCCTCCTACTTCCACAACAAGATTGCGGACATACACAACAGCTTCAGCGCTCAACCGACGCACGCCACAACGGAACCACCGCTCCCCTCCACCACCCTCCGTGCCTGGACCCCGATCAGCACCGAAGACACCATCCGCACGATGAACTCCATCCACTCCGGATCTCCGACCGACCCCTGCCCTCACCACGTCTTCAACAAGGCCGACGCTGTCATCGCACCCCACCTGCGGGACATCATCAACACCTCCTTCGACACCGCTACCTTCCCGGAGAGCTGGAAGCACGCCAAACTCAGCACTCTACTAAAGAAGCCATCAGCCGACCCCACCGACCTCAAGAACTACCGCCCCATCTCGCAGCTCCCGTTTCTGGGAAAAGTCATCGAGAAGACCGTCAACAAACAGCTGGCCGCCTTCCTCGAGACGAACGGATCCCTCGACCCCTCGCAGTCCGGCTTCCGGGCCAACCACAGCACCGAGACCGCCCTGATCGCAGCCACTGATGACATCCGAGCCCTGCTCGACAACGGAGAAACAGCGGCCCTCATCCTCCTTGACCTCTCCGCGGCCTTCGACACTGTCTGCCACCGCACCCTAGTGCAGCGCCTCAGCAACGTCGGAATCCAGGAGAAGGCACTGGAATGGATCATCTCGTTCCTCGCCGGCAGGACACAGAGAGTCCGCCTCCCCCCGTTCAGATCAGAAGCCACTGAAGTCATCTGCGGCGTTCCTCAAGGCTCCTCGCTCAGCCCTACCCTCTTCAACGTCTACATGAGCCCCCTCGCAGCCATCGCACGCCAACACAACCTCAACATCATCTCCTACGCCGACGACACCCAGCTGATCCTCTCCCTCACCAATGACCCCGCCACCGCCAGAGCCAACCTACACGAAGGGATGACAGACGTAGCCAAGTGGATGACGAACAGCCGCCTGAAACTGAACTCGGACAAGACGGAAGTCCTCATCCTGGGATCTTCAACCTCTGCCTGGGACGACTCCTGGTGGCCCCCCGCCCTGGGCAGCGCACCCAAACCAACAGACCAGGCATGCAACCTGGGCTTCATCCTGGACTCCTCCCTCTCCATGACCAGACAAGTCAACGCCGTCTCCTCGTCGTGCTTCAACATCCTGCACATGCTACGTAAGATCTTCCGGTGGATCCCCACCGAGACCAGAAAGACGGTCACCCAGGCCCTTGTCACCAGCCGCCTGGACTACGGCAACTCCCTCTACACCGGAACCACCGCCAAACTCCAGAAAAGACTCCAGCGGATTCAGAACACCTCAGCACGACTCATCCTGGACATCCCCCGTCACAGCCACATCTCCGGACACCTGAGAGGTCTGCACTGGCTCCCGGTCAACAAGAGAATCACCTTCCGTCTCCTCACCCACGCACACAAAGCCCTACACAACCAAGGCCCAGGATACCTCAACAGCAGCCTCAACTTCTACGCTCCCACACGCCAGCTTCGATCAACCGACCATGCCCTCACCGCCGTCCCCCGCATCCGAAGAGCCACCACAGGAGGAAGGTCCTTTTCCTACCTGGCCGCCAAGACTTGGAACTCCCTCCCGACCCACTTCCGCCTGACCCAGGACCACCGTGCCTTCAGGAAGCAGCTCAAGACCTGGCTGTTCGAGCAGTAGCGGACCCCCCCTCCCCTAGCGCCTTGAGACCCTTCGGGTGAGTAGTGCGCTATATAAATGCTTTGATTGATTGATTGATTGCTATTCCTGACTTCCCTTCTCACACTTGGTGACTGTTTCCACCACATAAATGTATGCAGCCCATGGCCTTTTTTGTGTTTTCTCCACTGTCTTTAGTCTTGAAATCCAAAGATAAATCCAAGTGCTTTATCTTTCCCCAATTTTAAAAGCGTTGCTGTGATAGCGCTGAGTGGGTTTGCCTATATTTTTTCTAACAGATGCGATATTGAATTGGTTTAACTGAAGTGTTGTATTAATGGAAATTCGTAATATCACTGTGTTAATACATTGTGATGTTCTTCTCATATATAGGGCATTGAATGAACATAGTAAAATGTATAATATGTTAATTGTGGTCTAACATATTCATAAATGCATTAAAAATCAATCCTTTACTTTGATTATGTACATTTGGAAAATTGTACAAAAGTACTCGGATACAAGCTTGGTGTGTGTCAGAGCTACATATTTTACTTATTTGCAGTACCTGCATTGGTTCTGAATGGTATGGAAATCCTTACTCATATGATTGTCAGTATATCATAGTTGGCGAAGTACCAAATTAATCCGAAATTGTTGGGTAAGTTTGTAATCAGAACCAATTATTTCAGTAGGTTCCTATTACTTTGTTCGCAATGTGAGTTAGATAATAAAACTTGGAGCTTAATGCAGGGGTTTGTGATTCTCCTATTATCTTACTTTCTTTTCCCCATTGTTTAGATAATCATAAATGGGTTGGTACTTTTCAAATAAAACCGATTATAACAAATAAAACACTAGTTTTTTTTAAAGTTTCAAAATAAAGTTTATTATTTCATAACAAATACAATTCTATAATACAGTAATAGCAAATATGTTTGTATTGATATGCAAATAATTTATTATCAAAGAATAGAGGTGATGGGATGGAAAAGTCCTCTGCATGGTAATGGATGTGTACCCCTGCCCTGAGTGCCAAACTGTACTGTTGTCTGGATCCCTAAATGCTGATTTTTGTTGTCAGAAGCAAACACAGATCATGTGTGTGTGCCATGACATAGGCCTGACAAACAGAGTGTGATCTTGTTGGACTATGAGGGGCACCTAAAACTCTACCGTCTTGGAGGTGGAAGGCTACTGCCTTCATCAGGAGTTAAGTAGCATGAGCACAGTGGTAGCACCATACTGTGTAGTGATCAGTAGGAGTAAACAGGTCCTTTTTAGCCTATGCCACTGGAGTGAGGCCTACAGGCTCCCTCACCATGTAAATGTTCTGTTGCTTTGTACTTAAGTCGCCCATTGCCCTACATCAGTTAGATGTAAAGTGCTGCACAGTGCAAGACTTGTGCCTTTGTGTTGGTAGTATGTGTGCCTGGAAAGTACAATGATAGAGCAGTGCTGTGCAGTGCATGCATGGTGAGTGCTTGTATTGTTTTTAGGTATATGTATACCTGCTAGAAGTGCATGGCATGAGAGATGTTGTGCTGTGCAGTTTGTGCATGGTGAACACATTCACTGGGTGTATGTGCACCTGTGATAAGTACAATATATGATGGCTGTATTGTATTGTTGTGCAGCCCATGCATGGTGGATGTATGTGATGGCATAGTGTGTGGTTGTAAATGGCACACCATAGATGAATACATAAAGGCTGCAGTACTGAGCAGTGCAGCAGAGTGAATGTGTGTGCCTGGGTTAGCACAATAGGTGGAGGTAGCAGTACTGGGCAGTGTGACTTCAGTGTGCATGCATGGAGTACAAGTGTGTCTGTAATGGAACATTAAATGGAGCACCCAGGGTTCCATCTAGTGAAGCCCAGGCCTGCCTGATGAAGACATGAGGAGGTAGAAGAAATCCTTAGACTACTTTGCGTATTGCTGCATTCCTGTGCTCTGGGTGGGACACACACTGCAGATGGGAGAGAGTTAGACTCCCCCTGTACACTTCAAAGCAAAGGATGCCCTTTGATTCAGTGAGAGATCACAAGGAAGGGATCTGGACACCTTGCAGGAGAGAGAAGGGGCTGATAAGGGAATCATATAGAGCAGTGCTGGGAGCCTAGGATTAACCCCTTGATGCATATATCACTGTGACTGACATCTAGGTGTGAACTACAGTCACTCCCCTGGCCTGTGTTGTGGGACTATTAGCTGCAGAGTCCATCCTGCTATGACAGAGCACCTTTCCAGATGAAGAGGAACAGAGAGAGTAAAAGTACGTACTTCAAAAGAAGCAGAATCCCGATGTGAAACTTCAAGGATACACACCCTAAATGACATTTGGTGTCTAGAAATGCATTATAAGAATGGAAAGGTCTCCCAAAAAGTGCAATCTACCAAGCAGCCAGATTGCCAGATGGCTCTGTGAGGAGAGGAAGCTTTGCAGGACATCTGCCTGTGACTAGCAGTGGGGACCAAGAGTTGCTAGCCTCCCTGCTGGGTGAGGGGACATGTCTTGCTTGAATTAAGAGGAAACAATGCCAAAGAATGCAGCACTCTTAGTCTGGGCAATGAATTTGTGAAGGCTCTTCCCAGATATCAAATAAAATCACATGAACATATGAAAATAAGCATTTAACTCAAATGAAGCTAAACATGTGTACACACAAGAATAATATTAGCAGTTAATCCTCATGGTAAGTCAGCTACCTTTCAGGGTCACAAACCAGGAAAATTTTGATCCCATGTGTCGACTCCTGCCTTGGCCTTCAGAGGGTTCCCGGTCGTGGTGCTGGCTAGGATTATGGATCATGCCAGAGTGATTTCAGTAATTCCCTATCACATAATTCTTATATGATTATCGAGAATACACAATAAGGTCAATTTGCATAACAGTTTTCCCATTTAGGAAAATTGTATTGTGAGGAGGACTAAAACAATGCAAAGGCACAATCTTTGTGAACATGATTAGAACTTTAACACAAGTGCAAGATCTTTAACACAGGCGGTCACCGGTCAGGATTTTGGATTTCGGTTAGATTTTTTACCTGAGTGGCAAGAAAGTCAGCTTGAAATGAATTTTGTAGAACCTTTTACCTACAGGGAGCATTCGATTCAGGTATTTTTTTCAACGGGAAGTACCATAGAGACTGGGATGCTGCAGTTTGCAAGGTGTTCTTTGTTCTCCATGAGGCAGACACCATTTTTTGAGTCACTCTGTGTGTTTAGTGTCCAGTTTCTTGTGCCTCCTTCTTCAGAGGCCATGTGGTGGGTGAGCAAGCTTTACCTTTAAAATATATTTTTTAGGAACATTGTGAGAAGAAGCCCATGTCAATTATGTTCATTTTTTCATTTGTTACTGATAGATTTTTTTGTGCTTGTGGCTAATTCGAGTACCGTTTTGTTATTTTGTATTCATTCATTCAGTTTCCCTGCACCCCTGTGCACTCCCGCAAGAGTCCCATGGGCCCCGGATGGACACCAGCAATTATTTAATGTATTTACTTGATTTTACCTGAACCCTTTGCCTCCCACAGGAGTCCCAAGGACTTTGGATGGACAATAACAATTATTTAATGTATTTATTTGATTTTCCCTGAACCCTTTGACTCCCACAGGAGTTCCATGGGCTTTGGATGGGCAGTAACAATTATTTAATGTATATATTAATTTTTCCCTGAACCCTCTGCCACCACAGGAGTCCCTTGGATCCTGGAGGGACACCATCCATTAATTAATATATCTAAATTTTCCCTGAGCACACTGCCTCTCATAGGAGTCCCAGGGGCCATGGATAGGCACCAGAAATCATTTAATTTATTTATTCAGATTTTCTCCAGAGCACACATCCACCAGCAGGAGTCCCATGAGCCACCATGTTGTCCTTTTCTTTATGCTTCCTTCTTTGCTGACAACCATTTTGTGGAGCCAGCGAGTGCGTGTTGTTGGGCATTTCGTCGTTGTTTGCCATTTCTCCTTCTTCATTGGCCATGTGGTGAAGGAGCTAGCTACCACCATTTTGTGTTTCCTTCATAGTTTAAGTTACCCTTCTCCTATAACATAACATATTAAACTCCTTCTCTCCACTCACATTTTTTTCCTTAGTGATGTTTTCCTTTTTTCTTCTATGATTCATTGTTAATGAATTCTAAATAATCTGGCCCCATCCTAACTCCCCTTCCCACTATAAGGAAAGTAAGCTACTCTTAATAAATGAACAGTTTGGATAAAAATAGTTAGCCAGACCACTTGTGCAATACTTCTGAAATTGATTGACCGGGCATCATGACTACCTTACAAAAGGGCTACTGACTAAGACTTGTATGATCGTGTAGCAAAATGTGGCAGGAATAACTACTGAATGATAAGTGTATGGGAAATTGAATATAACTACTATATGTTATAATATATTGACTAGATATAAACTGTACTTAAAAGTGGTCACAGAAAAAGATTAATAAAACATGTTCCTGAGGTAGAGACTATCACAAGGGAATCAGAGAGTTAACATCAGCAAGAAATAGCTAAAGATGAAAATTTGCACTTGAAGGCGTATGTCATTGCTATTTTGCAGCATAACTTTGAAAGTAAAAATATATCAAGGTGGTTAGAAAAATAATAATGTAAAAAGTCTAGAATATTTAGGTGTGTAGTACAATATTCCACATGTGAATTGTTGTGGCACTTGAAAAATCTTAGACTAAGGTAAATAAAAGAACTCAAAACAAATATATGAATAAGTAGCAACATTATATCCCAGGTAACAGCTTTATCTTTGAAGCAGAGTTTGCTTGGATGCCGTAGTCAGGTGTCTCCAACAAGTAGCTCTCGAGCTGTGTGCAGCCCAGCCTCTCGAGCTGTGAGCAGTGGCAAAATGGTTCCCTAATTTGTATGGGGGCACATGAGGGAATACCATTTGAAGATAGCGTCCGTGCTATATGTGGGCTAATGCTTTCATTATAATACACAGGACTCCACAAGAATCCATGGTCCCTTCTGTAATACCATAGTGCCTTTGGATGCGCAAAGTGGGTGCACACTCCTGTTGCACCCCTTGGGACCATGAGTCATACAACCCTTGATTTGCACAATAATTAGAGGCGTATGTACATTTATCGAAGCAAGAGCAGTGCTTGGTCCGTGCCAATACAGATGGCAGATATCAGCAAACACTTGGTGTGAGGGGCAGAGTAGGGCAGAGTAAACAACAACGATTTTAGAAGACTAGAAGAGACCTACTTGTACTCTGTGTGTACCAAACCTTTCAATATCTTCTAGTGGGATGCCTGCTGATTTTATGCCTTATGTCAACTGAATTGGACAACCAGAAGTAAATGTGTTAAATGGTGCTGCATTTCTCAGCCTCAGGGACCTTTCGTAGAACAGTTGTCAGTGCCAGTGGTGTGTGCACAGCCAATATTCTGCAATTTCTGCAGTAGTCCATGCTAAAACACATCAGGTGGCACATTCAGTTCAGTGCAGTCTGTGCAGACACACATAATATCATTTCAGTGCCTCTCTGCCACATCAACATTTCTAAATGACTGAGCAATTAAGTGTGTATATGTCCAGATAGAACCAATGAGAACCAGGGAACAGTCGCAAGACAAGAAAAGCTGTAATAGGTAATCAATGCACAGGCAGTGTACAATTCCAGTAATGTTTCACTCAGTCCTCAACATACTCTTTGTAGTCAAGATGCTGTGTAATTCCAATGTTGCATACATCCTGAAAAAACTACTTGCAGTGATGTGAGCAGGAGGGGCATCTCCTGCACTCTATTTCAAGTGCAGATGCTTCCATATGCAAGATGTTCTTACTTTTCTGAACAACCTACAAACCCTTTTAGGACCATTTAAACCATGGCTCTCAAGAATACAGCATTACACAGTCACATTAGTAGAGGAACAAATGAGAGTGCACATACCCTTAGCTCTGCTCTTGGCTTACTAAATGAAATGTTTAGATCCTTTGTGAAGATAGTGCATGAATGCATGCTTCTCACTATAACTGCACAATATTGAATTTTCAGTAGTGTTTGATATGTCAATAGTCATTAGCGCTGATGATGTTCAGCACTTTCTCTTTACAAATGGTCTTCATTAACAATTACTTGTAATGGTGTCACTCTGCCTGACCAACAAATACTAGCTTGTAGAAATGAACACATTGAGATCCAAAAACATCTCTCTGACCTACAGTATAGTCCGAGGCTTCTTCCAGATCAATACATCCCCTTGCCCTGCAGCATACCTCCAGGCTGCATCCATATGTAAACATACACCTGACCTGCAGCACACCTCATTGCTCCATCCTGATCTATGCACATCCCTCTGACCTGCGGAGTATCTCCAGGCTGCATCCAGACCTATGCACATCCCACTGACCTTTTCCATACAGCTAGGCTCCATCCAGATCTATCCACATCAACCTGACCTGCAACGTACCTGCAGAATCCATCCGGATGTATTTGTGGCATACCTCTATGCTTCATCCTGATCTGAGCACATCCCCCTGACCTATGGCATACCTCCAGGCTCCATCCAGATCTATTCACATCCACTTGATCTGCAGCCTACCTCCAGACTCCATCCAGATGTTTACAAACCCCCTGACCTGCGTCATACCTCTACGCTCTCTCCCGATCTATGCACATACACCTGAGCTGTGGTGTACCTCCAGGCTCCATACAGATCTTTGCACATCTACCGGACGTGCAGCGCACTTCCAGATTCTACCAAGATGGTATTTGTGGCATACCAGTGTGCTTCATCCAGATCTATGGACATCACCCAACCTGTGGCATACCTCTAGGCTCCATCCACACCTATGTACATCCGCTAACCCCAGGCATACCTCTAGTCTCTATCCAGTTCCATGCAGAGCCGCCTGACCTGTGGCATACCTCTAGGCTCATTCCAGATTTATGCACATCCCCTGACCTGCAGTGTACCCTCAGGTTCCATTCAGATGCAAACACACTCTCAACTTGTGGTGTACCTCCAGATTCCTTCCAGATGTATGTACTCCCCCGACCTGCAAAACACCTCTATGCTCCATCCAGATCTATGCACATCCCCGTGACCTGTGGCATACCTCTAGGCTCAATCGAGATCTGTGCACATCCCCTGACCTGCAGTGTGACTCCTGGTTCCATTCAGATGTATACACACCCCCAACCTGCGGTGTACCTCCATGCTCCATCTAGATTTATGCACATCCCCTGACCCTTGGCATGCCTCTAGCCTCTATCCAGATTTATGCATATCAACTTGACCTGCAGTGTACCTCGGGATCCCATCCAGATGTATGTGCACCTCCGACTTGTGGCATACCTCTGGGCCTCATTCAAATCCATGCACATCCACCTGACCTATGGAGTATATCTAGGCTCCATCCACATGTCACACACCCCGGTCTGTGGCATACCTCTATCCTCCATCCAGATCTATGCACATCCCCTGATCTGCAGCACAACTCTAGGCTCCATTCATATCTGTGCATATGCACCTGACCTGTGCGTACCTCAAGTATCCATTGGGCAGCCAGCCATCCTGAACCATTACATTGAACCTTTTGTTAAATGCACGATTACCTTGAACATCAGTATCCCCCTATGAGCACAAGACATGAACAACATAGTTTTCGTCTCCATCAATCAAGCCTGGATGTCAAAGACAAAATTTAAGCTGGACCCCAAATCAAAGCTTGTCTTCAACATCAAGGGAAAGGAAAATTAAACCAAGTACAAAAGTGCCTCATGGCAGACAACATTGATAGACTCACCCCTCACCTCGAAACAACATGTCTTTGATTTCATCAGCATCCACAAACTCCAAGACTCTATTTCATGGCACCTGTTGTCACTGCACGCAGAATCATTTCATACACTCTGGAGCCTGAATTCAGAACCACCATTCAGGCACTGGTTCTCGCCTACCTGGACAATCTCACATCCCTGCTCACTAACATCCTATCCCCTCCACCTGTCATCTCTGAAGTGCCTCCTCCACACAGATCTCTAACTTAACAATGAAATGTGAAGGTGGGACAGCAACATGTCCAAGCTTCACAGACTTATCTACCAACACTTGCCTGACCACATCACTAATATGATCATCATCCCTGCAGAACTCCCTACCTCCCTTCTCCATCTTGTCACAAAGCCACTTGAAAAAGGTAACTCTTTCCCAACCAATGCCTGGACCTACCTTTTAAACTGACCTTTGGAGATGTCTCCCACCTTACCTGAAAAGCTGCATTCCTTGCACTACACCTACAGCTGTCCTCTTCAAAGCAATGCCCAGCAGTATCCTCTCCCTCAGTGACCTGCAAAGGAGAAAAGCAAAGACTGAAGAGAAAAGTTGATCAGTACCTTATAATGAGCAACAATGCAGCGTCCAATAGAGGAAATGAACCGATAATCTAAAAAAACTCACAAAGCTCTAAAATAATACATTAGCTTCCATTACAAGCAAGAGATCTTATGGCAATCACATGGAAAATCAACAGTGGAACATTGGTGACATCTGTTTATGTTCACCCAGTGTCCTCACATCCCTCTACACCTGCCAGAGGTGTTTGCAGAACCCTCTGAGCAGTAACACCTCACCTTTAAGTAACAACATCCACTGCACTCAACAAGCCAGTGCCATCTGCAGAGAAAACATTACAGCTCCCCCCATCCTCCTTAATATTGTACAGGGCCCCATTAGTTTACAGATAGTCTGTGAGTACCCCTTAGGTCCAATGCCTTTTAGCACAGTGTCCGTGCTCCTCCTTTTACCCTTCGGACAGACCTATAGTGTCTCTGCTGTTGGAGACTCGTGACCCGTGAACATAGGTGTTGCTGGTTCCACGTCATTCCCTACCCTTCCTATCTCTTTATCTTTTGTTTATTGATGTATTTCCCCTTGACCCTGTTGTCCCTAACTTTCTCTTCCTTCTTCTTCTTTCTCCCTTTTCTGTCTCTTTTTTCCTCTTACTTAGTGTAATGAAAATATGTATGTTTGACCACTGAATTTGTGTTGCACCACTTTGCATCTGGATTAGTTGTTCAGTGTTCACCAATTGTAGATTACTTTTTACATTGCAGTTGAGCTGTGTTTTTTCACATGATAAACTGTGCTTGTTTTTTGTATTCTTTTTCACCGAACCCTTAGTCAGTCAGCATGATAAGAATGTACATTTTTTTTCAGTGCAGGGAACGGTTCGGCCTTGGGAGAAGAGCCTTGAGGGGTTGGCCAGTTCTCGATGTTTTTCTTCCAACTCTGACCTACAGTACCCAGCATGTTTGAATATTTCTCTTTCATGGGAGGGGTTTTCTCCAGAAAGCTCTTTCGGTTCTTTAAGATGTAAAAAGGTGTCCCTGCTCAGTAGCGGTGGAATTTCCAAGACCTCCGTCAGGATTAGACGTCGAATGCCTGACACACATTTGTCCTGTGAGGGTGGATATCTCTTTCTCACAGTTGAATGGGGTCATATTCTTGCTGGCATGAGAAAGATGAAGAGCTTGGCAGACCCTACGTTGATGAATTTTTACTTTATTCTTTGCTTTGCAATTATGCTATAACATTCTCACATATATTTGCTGTGTACATTGCAGTTGAGAATCATTTTGGGTATATTTTCTTTTCATTGCTGTGACTATATTTAAACGTGTGCTTTCGACCTACTAATCTCCTTTGAAGAACCTCGTGGTGAAATAATAATAAATGTCTTCTTTGGACGGAGAGTTCCATTCCAGAGATTTTTGTCAGCTCGTTCATTAGTGAAAGCAAAACACTCAGGGTCTAAGTTTGCTGATGAATATTAAGTTCCGGTACCCAGACTGAATACCGATGCCCACCACCAGCAACTACTGCTGCAAAATAAGTAGTGCGATGAGGCATCTCCAGAGTAGATGGACTGTTTATTATGGCCCAGATTTACCACCATTTTGCATCGTTGTTACACAACTTCTTTGCTGCAACAATGACACAAAATGAAAGTCAATATTTGCAAAGCCACACAAAACTTAAGGGAGCACCTAGTACTGGCTTGGAGAGGCATTAAATGGGTGGAGCATAGGCATTTCCATGCATCCACCCATGGATTTTAAAGCAAAGTCAAATTTACTAAAGTCAACAAATATGAGTTTGAGCCAAAATGCTGCACCTGCCAAAAACATAGTTGGACAATGGTACAAGGGCGCCCACACTGGCACTAAGAAGCTACAAGTATGCCAGCTCAAGGCAAGAGCAGAAGTGTGCCATATCTTAGGAAATATAATGAACTTCTGCTCGCTCTCTTTCACGAAATACAGGGCAGCAACTTCACTTGCTGCTTTGCAAATCTTGAAAGATTTGTAAATCTGGGCCTCAGTGTAATTAACCAAAGTTTGTTGATGGCAATTTTCTAACTGTTGGTTGAGCCCTGTTAATATGCTCTAAACTTTGAAATCAGGAGGGCCACTTCCAGGATAAAACTTAGGGGGTCATTCTGACTTTGACGGGCGGTGGAGGCCGCCCACCAAAGTCCCGCCGTCAGAATACCGCTGCGCGGTCAAAAGACCGCAGCGGTAATTCTGAGTTTCCCGCTGGGCTACAAAAATCAGTGGGAGACAACAGAGGCCCTGTAAAGTGCTGCCTGTTGATGGAGAAGGTACAGGTAGCAGCAGGTGGGCTGTGGGGGACCAAATATATGTGAGATCCCAATTCATTATTCTAGGTGTTATTGCACAGATGTGGTGGGCCTATAGAACCGATAAAGATACTAATATACCAGTCCAGGAGAACAGCAGAAGCCACTTCACATGTAAACTGATCTGCCTCGCATTGAACTGGGTGTTCCTTCTCGGAGAAGCATCCATCAAGAACGTGTTGGTTAGCAAAAGTGTTAGAAATTACAAAATAGACAAAATGCCCTCCTCACAGTGCCGTCACCTGACAGTGGAACAGAACCCCTACTCTTGCTTGTTATCTCACACGAGTACCTGCAGCAGTCCCTTAGGAAGATTAGAGAGGAGATGAACATGATCAAGGCATATCTCACAGGGCTCAGCACCAGGGTCAATGACTTAGAAACCACAGTAAAAGCAATGTCCGAGAAAATCCACCAGTTGACTTCAACAACCTTGGAAAAACACTGAGGACAAACCTCGATGTAATCATGATTGTGTTCCACGATAAATTCTTGGCAGACCAACTTATTGACTCTGTTGAACGCAAGGGACAACACAAAGAGCTAAAAGGAGGAGGCATCAGGCTGGCCGCTAATTTAATTGACCCAAAACAGACTCATGTGTTTGTCCCAATTGCTAATACCAATGAGAGAGGCTCTAGGGAAGAAGGCGTCTTTCTGCATCCGGGGCATGTATGACTGTCTGCCCAGGAAGCCGCCTATCAGGATAATCTAGTGGCACCTTCAATAGACAAATTAGAGAAGTACCTTGCTATCGAGTCGAACTATAAGGATGTTCCATCCCCTAAACATGGGGCTGCATTGGGAACTAATGGGTTATCCATTATGACTTGGAATCTTGCGGGCCTTGCTAGGAAATTGGATGATGTGGACTGGGTTGCCTATATAAAGTCACAAGATGTGTGTCTCTTTCAAGAAACTTGGGCCGAGGGCCAACCAAGCATGGATGGGTTTCTTTCATTTAATATCCCTGCACTGCCTTCAGAGAAAGCAACTGGTCGCGCAAAAGGGGGTCTTTTAATCCTTTTAAATTCAAAGCTCCAATGCGACTATAAGGTTTTAGAATTTGATTGTCCCGACTTGATGGGTTTACAAATTTCTTTTAATCAAAATTTTAACATAATCTTAATTAATGTTTACGCCCGTTCTGTTGCACGTGGTACAGAATCACACATTTTAACTTTACTCTTTGACTTTTTAGACACGCTACAAACTAATTCCTATTTAATTATTGCAGGGGATGTAAATTGCACTTTCGAACCCTCAGCGTTTCTTAGTGATTTAACTGCGGATGAGGACGAATTATGGGGTATTGCACAATTGGATGGTGATAGTTATCCTCCACGCTCTCGTGTAGCAACTCAGCTTGCTACACTATGCTTAAAGTTTGGCCTAAGGGCCTGTAATGGTCGAACTCCTTCTGATTTAAACTTGGCACCGACATTCCTACGAGGTTCTGTGGCCAGCGTAATTGATTATTTTCTGGTGGATGTGCGTCTTTGGCCATTGCTGCTAGATATGAGGGTAGATTCAAGATGCAAGAGTGATCACTTTCCATTGTTGCTCACCCTTGCTGGGAATATCTTTGGTAGAACCTTGAATATGCAAACATCAATGGCCCCTCCCCCTATTTTAAACAATGCTTATACAAAGGTGAGGTGGCCAAAAGTCATGTCAAACCCCTATTTGCTATGTAAGATCTACCAAGTGTTCTTAGATAATCTGTCAGCCTATGAAGACTTCGAACCAGAAGCCATTCCACTTCTTGATATTCACGAAGATATGATGGTTAAACTTCAAAGTGTCTTTTATAGAAAGGTAGCCACGGCAAACCGGCAATATGGGGGTTCACCTAACAGCAGTTGGTTTAATGATGCATGCATGAGGGCTAAGACTGAGTTAAGGAAGGCTATACTGGCCGGGTATACGGGGGCAATCAAACAAGCAAGATTCACGTATAAAAAGATAATCCTACAATCAAAGAAAGCTTGGGAAGATGCTATTTGGCAGGACTTGCTAGATGCTACTAAAACAAACAACAATACGCTTTTTTGGGAACTGCTGACTAAGCACGAGAGAGGGGGTAGGTTTATACAAAGGAACCATATTCAACCTGGTACCTGGGTGGATCATTTCTCTCTCTTGTACGAAGGATCTGCCTCCACTGGGACTGTCGATTGTGAGAAAGTGGGATTATACCCCCCAATTTCACCCAATGCTAACCTTGCCACTTCTCCGTCCAGTGGGAATCTATTTAACTCTGAAAGCTATATTTGCTTTTCTCTAGAAGAAACTGCAGACGCCATTAAATCTCTAAAGACAGGTAAAGCCCCAGGCCCTGATAAAATTCCAGGTGACCTTTATAAATCAGAGTTACCCATCTGGACCTGGTATATTAATATGCTGTCAAACAAAATCGCAAAAGGAGGACAGATCCCTGAGACGTGGAAGGGTGCAGAAATTATTCCAATATATAAAAAGGGCAACGTAAATCTTCCAATTAACTACAGACCGGTCAGTTTAATTGACAACCTACAAAAAATTTTTGCAAAACAATTGTTAGTTAGACTGACGAGTTGGGTGACGGAGCAGCAGATCCTATCACCACTTCAGGCAGGGTTCCGCTCTAGAGTTAGCACGGTTGACCAGGTATTTAGGTTGACCGTGCTACATTGGAAATATGTAGTCTTGGCAAAGCAAACACTATATGTCACTTTTGTAGACCTGCGCTCTGCCTTTGACCTGGTCCCTAGAGACAAGCTTTGGGGAGTGCTACACAAAAGAGGGGCACCATCTGATATCATTAATTTATTAACACGTATGCATGAAGGCACATACGCTCAAGTAAGATGGGGTAACCAAGGCGAACTGACTAACAAGTTTCCCATTAAAAGAGGTGTTCGTCAGGGATGTGTCCTAGCGCCACTTTTGTTTTCTTTATTCATTAACGAGGTGGTCCAAGAACTCATGACATGCCAGAATGATGCTCCCAGCTTAGGCAATCAGAAAATCCCAATTCTTCTTTTTGCGGATGACTCTCTATTGATCTCAAAGACCCCTATGGGGCTGCAAATTCTTGTGGATAGATTTAAATCATTCTGCTGGAATTTTGGTTTAGAGCTGAACTCGAAGAAAACAAAATTGATGGTGCTTCGCTCTGACTCTCGTAAGAAGTGTACGATCAGGTTAGATGGAGCTATTTTGGACCAGGTTAGCTCTATCGACTACTTGGGTGTGAGGCTTACAGACTCACTCCTCTGGGACGAACAAGTCGGTAAGAGTGGCGGGCTTTTGCAACATCGGGCAGCATCCATATTACGCCTTTACAGGAATACGATCGCTAAAGTTGTGTCTCCAGCAGTAAAGATCTATGTGGCCAAGGCACAGGGTGCTGCTGTTTATGGTGCAGAGATTTGGGGCATGACAGATAGCAGTAGGATAACTAAAATTGAGAATAGCTTTGCTCGGGCTCTATGTGCTTGTCCCACTAGCACCCCATTAACCCCCCTTTTTTTAGATCTAGGGCTTAAACGTATAGCCGATTTGATTATCTTACGGCCCCTACTATATTGGGTGAGGCTTTGGGTAGTTCCTGAACTGGCTATATATAAGTCTTCCCTATTAGAATTGTTAAAAACCTCTAACTCCATGTCCATACCATGGATCAAACACGTATCTAGTTGGTTTTGCATGCTAGGACTGAGGAACTTCTGGGAGAATCCCCAGCAACTTGTGAAGCGCCATGTAAAAGTATTGAAGAGAGCTTACTGGTCCCACATATGTAATAATTACATTTCTCAGAAATCGAATGGTCATTTAACTAACTCGTTTATTGATTTTAAATGGTACCCTGAGTTTGAACCATACTTAGATACAATACCTGATTTGTTAGGCAAAAGTTTGTATGCCAGATTTCGATTTGGAACATTACCCCTGAAGGCCTTAACGAGCAGATGGGGACCTAAGTCAAGCTCTGATACCTGTCCTGTATGTGGCATTCCTTCCGAAACAGTAGAACATTTTATGTTTTTTTGTCCCGCCTATTCAATCCCAAGGTTTAAATGGATATATAAAATCTGTAGGGAATTGAATTTAAGGAAATGTTTTTTAGCTTTGCGGATCTTAAAAAGCCACAATTCAAATGTGACAATTTACGCAGTAAGTACGTTTTTAGCAACAGCATGGCGCATACGCACTTTTTATTTACAATGAGTTGAAATTGTTTTAAGACGGGCAAACATGGATCATTCTTTTTTTAAAATTTTCTATGACATTATGGTTTATATTATTATATTATATTGTATTGTATTGTATTGCTTTGATGGTCTGTTGGCCGAATAAAGCTTATGTGAAACACACTGAGGACCTATCATCCAAATAGGAAGAGAGTGAAAACAAATCACACTGCAACAATTTGAGGATTCGTGGCCTACCACAAGGGGCAGAGGCCTCTTACTTGCAAGCATTTCTGCATCATATCTATGACCACTGACAAATTTGCATGAACTGCACACAGAACCAACATGGGATGACAGTGTAGGGAAGCTCCTATGGCCATCTTAAATGAGGTACATTGCTTCAGTGAGAAGCAAGACTCCATGGCCTTAGTTTTTACCATGGATTACACCAGGCTAGAAGTACTTACTACTAGCAGAACACCTGAAACATCTTTTCAAGTAATTTTAAAGTACTGTGTTTCATTACTTAAATACCTCAACAGCTGTTGTTATGGGGTCAATTCTAATGTGATTTTAACAATTTTTAAACTGTTGTATACTGATGCTTTTTGTTGCACTTTACTTACTCTACACTGGTTGCACATTCTTTGGGGCATTACCTGGAGCCTGTTAGAGGTAGGGGGTTGTGTAATTTTTCTTCCCGGGTGGCCGTTTTGAGGCCGCAATGAAAAGCGGGTTAGTATTACAGTGCTGATGCTACAAATGGGCCCAACTCCCATAAAAATTATGCCGATGTGCTAACGCCACTGGCGTGCCAAAGAAGCACCAAAGGCAAGCCTGTCTTTGCCCATTCACACCCAGATTGCACTTGTCGCCAGTACCACTCCCAGAAATATACCAGAGACCAGCACCTTCTTTTAAACAACTCATGTAGTAACACTTTGTGCAACATGTTCGATTTTTGCAAAAGTATGGAGTACTATCAATGTGGAAACTGCCAAATGTTTTGTAGGCCGAAATTGCTAACCGAAATCTAGGACACCCAACTATAAGCAAATTGTCCTCTCTGTTGCTACTCCTGATTGTGCCACTAAAATCAGCTGTGTCCTGACCAACAGCCACTCGGTAATTAAACATAAATATGAATTATTCTAAAACTTTGAAAGTATATGCTAGAGATAGCTTTTCTCATAGAGATATGAGCAGACGGGGCTTCTGGCCCTGATTTTTTTGCACTGGTCCTTGCAAGCTATGATATCTTAAGATTTAATTGAATCTCAAAACATGTTGGATGTCTAGCACTAGTTTATCGCAAGCATCTGGAGATTCTGTGTGAGCCAATAACACAATAAGTTTGTGAAGCCCTCATTTTCAAATGTAGGCTCACTAATAATTATTTTGTTCATGTTCTTTTAGGATTGGTTAATGATATCTTTGAGTCATGTATGCTATTTTCCAATTTCACCATTTTATGTGATTTTAACTTTCACACAAAACATTTACTTAATAAAGAAATAGCACAACTCATTCACATTTTGAGCTGCTTCGACTTTAAACAAATAGTAAACTCTGCCATGCACTCAGCGGATCACTTCCTGGACGACATTTTTTCCAAGTAGCCAAGACCTGCAGGCAGACAATGTGCTCCCTCTAACATGGTCAGATCTAATTGACATCAGGTTCTCTGTAAAACTCCTCACTTCAAGTGACCTAGGATGTACAGTCTCCCTGATGATTAAATTCCGAGCCTGGAGTCAATAAAATGGAGCTCATACTGTACATGCATCAAACACATTCTTGCTGATGACTCTGACCTAGCTACAGCCAATAACCCTCATTGGATTAACTCAGAAATTACAAAGCTAGCTCCCCTTAAAACTTTTAAAAATCATAGAAATCAACCCATCGCTCCTTTGTTTCAATCTAAACTAAGATCATTAACAGAAAAAAGCTGAAGGCAGGAGAGAAAGATGAGGAAAAATTACTGCCTTGATGAAATAAACAATTATAAGTAACTCATGCACGAATGTGAGAATATGATCATCTATCAGAAAGGAAGCTATTTTATTGAGAAAATCACCTTAGCAAAAAATTCTACTAAGGAATTATTTGCGTTAAATTTCATCAATCCCAAAATCACTAAGTTCTTGACTCCCAGTCAATTTCAGTGCGATAAAATGGCAAAATTCTTCCAAATGAAAGTAGAGGAAGTGTATTGCAAACTTGATTCCGGTTGAAATATTATTCCTGTTGGGCCGAAAATCAAAACCTTAGGAACTAGGAAGAGCCAGCTCAGTGAGTTTTCTCTTTTGAAGGAAGAGGAAGTGATCAAAGTAATTGAAATCACTAAGGGGGTTATTACAACTTTGGAGGAGGTGTTAATCCGTCCCAAAAGTGACGGTAAAGTGACGGATATACCACCAGCCGTGTTACGAGTTCCATAGGATATAATGGACTCGTAATGCGGCTGGTGGTATATCCGTCATTTTTGGGACGGATTAACACCTCCTCCAAAGTCGTAATAACCCCCTAAGTCTGGTGCTTCTTCCGATCCCTGTCTCCCTGGAATTCTCCTTGAGATAGCAACTATTGTAGCAATTCTCCTTACCAAATTGTTGAAGTATATCATTCTCATAGGACAGTTTCCCAAGGCCTGGAAAAATGCATCTACTCTTCCATTTATAAAAAATAAAACCTCATCACCCCAATGAGAATAAAAGTTAGCACTCTATGTCACGTCTGCCAGCACCAGCCAAAATGTTAAAAGACACCTCAATTCTAAACTGTGAATCTTTTTAGGTGAAAACAAAGTATTAGACAGTGTGCTATATGGGTGCAGGAAAAACATAGTACTGAGTCAGCTCTGATAGTCGCTACTGAAGATGTCAGATCAATTGTTGATAATGGAGGGCAGGCTGTGGGGATCCTGTTAGATCTATCTGCAACCTTCAACACCGTAAGTCACAGGGCACTATCAGGTCTTTTAGATGCCATGGGCATTGAAGGGTCGGCACTCAAGCTGCTGTGCTCCTTTCTCTCAGATCGAGAACACTCTGACTCCTTTGTCGAACATACATCAAAACCCTTCTCACTGCCTTGTAGTGTTCTACAAGAGTCGTCCTTGAGTCCCACCATTTTTTATGTTTACGTTGTCATCCTGGCCAGGTTGATTCAGTCCTTCAGATTTTCTACAATTTTATATGCAGAATACCCCCAAACTGGTAATTGCATGGCCGAAGTAGTTAGATGGAAAAGAGAAAACTGCCTTAAATTAAATTTAGAGAAAAATGAGGTTCGCCTGCTTGGAAAAGAAACTTGCTTAGGAATGTGCTGTTGGCCCCAACATCTGAGCCCTCTCCACACAACAGTCCACAAAGGCAGGAACCTGGTAATAATTGTTGATGCACAACTTACCTTCTAAGAGCAGATAAATAGGCTTACCTCCTGTTTCTTACTATTAAAATCTCTGAGTAAGATTCTCCAAGTTATTCTGTTCATTCTACGGAATCGGCAATCATTGTCCTGGTGCTTTACAGGATAGATTTTTGCAGTGCCTTACATATGGGAATCTATCAATGATCTCTAAATAAGCTGCACAATTTACAAAATACAGCAGCTCAACTCTTAATGAGAATTCCAATCTCATTCAACTCTGGGTTCAAATCTGTATTTCATAGATTGTCGGAACTGCGCTGGCTTCCAATTGTGGAGTGAGTAACTTTCAAGGCTCTAAGCATATTTCACAAATTTCTTCATGACATAGGTCCTGAGTACCTTAAGAAGTTTTAATTAGTGCACACATAGAAGAATGCTTCGACCGGCCACCTCAAGAGCAGTGGAAATATCTACAATAAATAAATCAGTGTGGGGAGGTGGAAGCTTTATTTCCTCTATGTGAAATGCACCTGCACCCTAAAGTCCAGGCCATTTTTATCTGTTTTTGAAAGCAACTTAAATCCTGGCTTTTTTAATCTATTTTGGCCAGTTAGTTTTTACACATTGTTATATACAGCCAACACCAGCGTGAAGAGACTTATGGGCAATTGAATGCTTTTAAACACTACATCGATCATTATCTTGTCTCCTTTAAGGACTTCAGGCTGACATTGTTGATCATATTGACAAGCACTGCATCTCTCCTCAATGGTGTTACCCATTCAAAATCATCTTTATTTGAAATGACCAGAAATATTTCACCAAAACTGTGCAGTAAGTCTGACATCTTCTTGGCATCATGAATAGAAATGCGGACGCAG
Source organism: Pleurodeles waltl (assembly GCF_031143425.1). Taxonomy (NCBI): domain Eukaryota; kingdom Metazoa; phylum Chordata; class Amphibia; order Caudata; family Salamandridae; genus Pleurodeles; species Pleurodeles waltl. Next base: position 292,059,091 of record NC_090445.1, on the reverse strand, counting down.
ATGACAAAACCACTTCATGCACCAATAGCTCTTCTGGGTAGTAATGAAAAGGAGGTTTAACATATATCTTCTTATCTCCCATAGATAAAAAAAGCACAAGATTTTTACCACCCTGAAGACACTGGGGTGGGGATGCTGATGATGTAAGGGGGCTGTTCAGAGCATCACGAAACATCCCTCATGGAACATGATTGACCCCATTTTGGTAACCCTATGGAACATGTCACTGTCATTGAAGCCTCTTTGGTCTTCTACAGAAGGCCTGAAAATCGCTGAGTATGTTTATATGGGTATTAAGCTACTAGTTGTAGTTCTTATCCCCTAACCAGACTGTTGTTGGGAGGGGAAAGGTTGACACAGCGATGTACTCTGAAGGAAGATATGTTCCCTCTCTCTTTGAAGGTATTGCAACGAGTTGAGAAATAGTCCACACACCTCCAATGACTCCTGGGCTCAACAAGTCTCTCCTTAGAATAAATGTAACCACCATACCTAAGAAGTCTCTTCTCTCTCTTCAAAGGAATATAGGGCCTCCTTAGGAGTCTGGCAGTCAACAGACCGCCAGACTCACAGTGACCGCCACAGGTTTGTGGTCAGACCGCCAAATTAAGAGTTCCTCCGTCGTCAACAATGTTCCCAACCGGCTGACAGCAGGTTGGAATCAGCCAGTGCGGCGCAGAACTCAGTGCCGCCCTACTGATTACAACCTGGTTCTCCGCCAGCCTTTTCATGGCTGGCAGAGAACAGTTGCAGGGGGCCACATCCAGGCCCCCTCCCCAGCACCCTCATAACGTGCAGTCAGTGCACATTACGAGGGTGCTATTGCCCCTGCGATAACGAGCAGGCAACAATGCTGCCTCCATTTTCCTGCTGGGCTGCAAGGTTTCCACCTGTCAGCCAAGCGGGAAGTCCATAATTGGGCCAGCGGGGAGGGAGCCAGTAAGGCGGCAACCTCCCTATCAGAAGTTCAACAGATGGGTCTTTTTGCCTGCTGAACTCATAATCAGTCCCTTAATGTGCTTCAGAGAGATTTATCATGTTTATGTGATTTGAAAAGGGAAAAAAAATATTTCAATTGTTTCTCAAAAATTGTTTACAGTTTTGCCTTTTCTATTTAAACCTGTTGAAAACATTAGAATGTTATTTGTTACACCTGTTTTAAAAAATACTGTCTATGTTTTTAATTCTGTTTGGAGAAAAGAGAATACAAAAATGTTTTTTCTGTTAGGGTATTTTAGGAGACATCTGTGCTGGGTGTCTTGTATGTCTTGGTTTTGGATGATTGTAAGTCAATCTTTAACTATAGAAGAATAAAAAAAGGTATATTTACATTCTAAATATAAAATATCTGTGTTTGAGGAGAGAAAAAGGTTTAAGGCATTTTGCTTGAAATTTTATTTAAAATGGTCTACACAATCTCTATAATCCTACAGTTTGTCTAGGGAGGTAATAAAATGGTTAGTGCAAGTGATAAACACATCTCAGAATATATTTACCTTGTTTTATGTTGTTATGCAATCCTTGATTTGTAATGAATGATCTAGAAACTTAGCACAGCTCCGACTAGGAAAATTAAAAAAAAAAAGATATGTTCAATTGATTTGCTTTGAAAAGTTTTTCTATCTTTTGTGAAATAAAATGTTAGAACCTTTAGGGAAGACATCGAAAAACTATGTTGTAATATAATGTTGCAACTTGTACTTTAAAAAATGGTTACCTTTTTAAAATATATGGGAAATGATGTACTTGAAAAATCTTTTTCAGGGGTACTTAGATCGGAACTTTGTGCTCTGTTGGAGAAAAAAACCGAGTGCAAGCACTTTAAAGTTGTTTAATAATTTTCACAATTACAAGATGGTATGATATGCCCGCATTTGCCATCAATTCATTTTATTGTTCTTTTTTTTGTGGTATCTTTGTTTGCAGAAGGAATGGACATATTTATAATTTGTGTCAGATTTGTCATTGCATTGCTCTGTTCTTGTGTCACGCACTGTGTGGCAAGAGGAACACAATCCTTAAATTAGAATTACCAGGCAATGCAAGGCCACCTTGCTTGGTTCTGCGTTGCTTGGTAAATATAGAGTAACACACCACAGTGTGCAAGTCATTGCCTTGCATTACTTGCCCTGGGAAGGCGTTCCATGGATGGAGTGCCAGTGTTCCCAAACGTCCGCCTATGAATTTTGGCATATTCCCAGATTTATCATGACTGGTAAACCTGGGAGTGAGTCCAAATGCTACGTCTTCCCATTTGATGCACAACTAGGAGAAATATATTTATTTCTCCTTGTTTTTTTCATTCTTACGCACACTTAGAAAGAGGAAAGCACCTCTAAGGTTTGTTTTGTGGAGGATGGTGCCTACATTGGCAATAGCCTGCACTGAGTGTGCTAGCACAAGGAGAAAGCAGGAATGTGCCATGTCTTGCTAGGTATCATGTATTCCTGCCCTTTCTATTTAACACACCGCAGCAAGTTTTCTTTCGGTGTAGCGCTGTGTCAAAGTTTGGTAAATAAGTCCAGCAACTTTCCCTAGTTAGAACAGTAAATCTAACCCCTTCGGTGTCATGCAGCTTCTCCTAGTTGGCTCTGACGGGAGCTAGGATAGTAAATCTGCCCCCTTGCATGTCCGGGACCTTGTCTTCAAATTTTAAATCTCAGAAAATATGAATTTAACACATCACATTATTGTATTTTTAATTCAAAAAATAAACTACTCACATGTTTTACCTTGGTAACACAAAAAAAACGTTTAGTTAAAGTAATAACTGAAACATACACTTTTTCATCTTACATATTGTGGATTTTTTATTTTGGATTTAGTTAGTAAATTTCAGCAGAGAAAAATATATGTTTCATCACAGGTGGTATCTGTAAAATATGATATTTCAATTAAATATTAATGGGTATTACTTAGAAAAAATCAATTTCACTTCAATTAAACTTACTTTGAAATGTAGGTGGCACTGTTTTCAGCACTAGCTGTTTCAGTCTCTCCTCTTGTTAGCAGTGTGTGTGGTCACCTCATAGGTAAAGGTACCACTGAGCACAAAATGGTGGATAACTGCCTTTATAACATTTTGAAGAGTTCACCATATTGTAAAATAAAATACACATTAGAATGTGATTGAATGTATGACTTAAACTTTAATTTTAGTAAATGTTATTTGTCACTCTTTTTTTTTTTTTTTTTAGCATTTCAGTATGGGTATCTTCAGTCTTAGTTGGGGACAGATAAAACAGGTTTTACAAGGTGGTGTATATTATTCTGTGTGTGGATTTATAAATATTTTAGACATTTTTGTATTGCCCTAAATCGTCTAACACAACGCAAGAGCAGTGCAAATGGAAGCCCTTGCAATAAGTTATGTTGCTTTGCACTCAAGTTCAAAGCACAAGTTTAGAAATCATCATGGGAGTGTTTTCTTGGAGATTTCAATGTGAAATTAAAAAAGCACATGTTAAGTATTTTAAAAATTAAGCTTCAAAGATGACACCAAAGTATTTATAACTTTCAGCTTTAGCAAGAGTGTTCTTTGTGAATTTCTACGCAAAATTCCCATTTTCAGGCCCAGGTGGCACATGTATATTAGCACTATTTATAGTCAGTTGTGAAAAATAAAGAGTACATTCAATACTTCTAATTGTTGCTGGAGCCCAAAAGCACAAGGGGCCAGATGTGTCAATTATCTGGATAGTGATTACCTAATTGTCATTTCCTGTGAATCGCAATTAGGTAATCGCTGTTTGAATGTACGAAACTCCAGGAGTTTCATTTAGTGATTCCCAACAACTTGCAAATCAACTTACCTCATTAATATTCATGAGGTAGGTCGCAATTTGCTACCCATTGTGAATGGCTACAATCACAGCGATGGTGGCCTGCTGGACTCAGCAGACCACCATGTCTGTGATTGCTTTTAAATAAACTATTTTTTTTTAAATGCAGCCTGTTTTCCTTAAAGGAAAATGGGGTGCATTTAAAAAATAAAAATAAAAAGTTTTCTTTTCATTTTTCAAGATTAGGCAGTGGTCCGTGAGACCACTGCCTGCTCTTAGAAAATGTTTTTGAGTGCATTCACAAAGGGGATGGGGTCCCTTGGGGACCCTTTCCCCTTTGTGAATGCGTTGCCACCGACTTGAAGTAGGTGGTAAAATGTCAATGTTTTGCGACCACATTTCAGTACACAAAACATTGCTACCTGCCTCTGCAATTCGGTATTAGGAAGGGATGCCCTTAACACGTCCCTTCCTAATACCGAATCGGTATGTAGTCGCAATTCCAATTTGCGATTCGGTAGCAAGTTACCGAATCACAAATTGGGATTCATACATACCAAAATGCATTTTTGCCCGATTGGGCCGTTTGCGATGGCACAAATGCATGATACATCTGGCCCCATTTTCTATAACAACATTGACTTCTGCATGTTATGCCCGTAGTCGGCATGTCTGCCATGTGGTTCATCCTATGGCAATAGTAGCATTATATGGAGTTTGGCTGCTTCCATCACCCAAGCTATTTTGGAACCCTCAGGGGTCCTTCTGTGGTGTTCCTTTCATCACTCATGTCATTTGATTGCGTGCTGTCAACTTGGCCCTCTCAAGGGTGGTCTTCCTTAGCTTATGATGGATCAACTTAGCATTGTCCCTCTGGCCTCTTCCTGCTTCTCTTATCCTTCTTTTGTTTCCTCTTGTGGAAGTGCCGTATGTATGTTTGGATTTCTCAGCAGGGTTTAGTTTCTAGCCCTACTACGCTGCCCAAACAGCTTTGTATGTCAGCAGGCAGCCCCTTCTTGAGGATGTTTAAAAGAAAACAACTTGAGGCCCGTACCAGTCCATGGCTTACCTGTCTCCTGTTCCTGCCATTCTCTCTTCCTGTCTAGGAAGTCCATTATGGTGTCCCCAGGTTTCATAATTTCTGCCATTAAACCACCCAGATCTGAGCAGTCAAGGAATATTTCCCTCCGAGCCATCCATATCTGGTGCTGGTATGAATTAAATGCAGTCCCGACGTGCTCTGAGTTGGTCAATGTGACAGTTGGACTGCAAGCGTGGTGAACACCATGTTGGTTTCCTCACTGATAATGCTGCTTAGCAGACTCTTAATATCACCTATAGCTAGAGTGCTCCCTGCAGTGTTCTTCTCTAAGCAGGTGATTGATTTCCCGGAACCTTCCAACAACGGTGGTACATAGATGATCCCTGACGTGCCCTTCTGTAGTAATGGGCAGATTCTCACTCTTTACTGGGTTTCTCTCTAGATAGCTTTCTCATTTCCTCAGGCACTCCTGCATGTAAGGGAAGTTCCACTTGGGATCTCCCTCTCCTTGCCTGATGCAGTCCTCTGCAGACATTATGTCTTCTGGTTCGAAGGATCCCGCCTCCGGCCAGAGCCAGTCATATTGATTGCTTCTCTCGGTCAAAGGGGCTATTAGGTGGCAAAAGGATTGTGCAAAGATTTTGCCTTCCTCCTGAGCTACTATATCCTTTGGGGTTAGCTTACCGATCCTGTGAATTCCGAGGTAGCAGCTGACATCCTCATTACTGCTCTCCTTGTGCGCATGTAGTGGTACTATCTTGGTCTTCCTATGTCTCAGCTGGGGGAGTACCAGGCTGCCTTGGTTCCTAATCTACTGATCAACCTATCTCCTTCCCTGGCACTCTGGTGAGGCATGGACCACAGCCAAAAGCTTCCCTTCCGACTATATCTCAGATTCTTCCATGACTGGGGCTCCATACCTACTCCTGCTCTCCTCAGGTGGATAGTGTGCTACTCTACTCTCTTGCTGTTTTTAAAGGGTGGGAGATCTCTCTCTCCTCAGTTTATGCCTTTCCTCTGACTCCCATCTAAATTGTCTTCTTCGCTCAGAGCTATGAGCTGTCCTTGTAAGTCAAGACCCGCTCTCATGCTCACTCTCTGTGGTTTTCTAGGCTACCTAAGTGTACCCTGTGGCTCCCTCCTTGCTGCCAGATCTCAGAGAACTGGAACTTTGTCCCGCACTAGCTGTCTTACTATCCAAGACTGCTATAAATCTTTCATTCACTCTGGTTTGCTCCCGGAAACCAACAGGGGTGCATGCTCCTCCTGCCACTGGTGTTCCATCTGCTGACTGCAACAGACGGGGAGGTCGAGCTTTGGGGTGCTCTAGTGCTGGACTGGTGTGGTGCACGGAGTGCTGGGCCATTGTGGGTAGGGGCTCCTTGAATTCCCTCGACTGGTGGGTTGGTGTATCCTAACGCAGGGATAGCAGGCATCAGGGATACCTACATATGGCGGGGGAGGTGTGGACACCTTGCTTGCACTCTGTGGGTCAGTTCTATTGGCCTTTACTTCATCAAAAATGGCCAACAGTTCTAGCAATGCATCCCTTTTGTCCTTCTTTTGCCCTGCGTATTTTATTTGTACATATTTTCTGGTGTGTTCAATGATGCTGGTGTCGAATGTTATCTCTTGTGGTCAGTGGAACATGTGTGCCTTAGTGTGCGTGTATAACTTGTGGCAGAGCTTGGTAAGCTTTTTAGATTGAGTGGGGAACATACTCTGCATGTGCTCTAAAGTAAGGGTGGACGATGAATTCCGCTCCACGGATGGAGTTTGCAGAGTTGTGTGCACTCCACGTTCTGTAGTTCTGAAATATTCAGTGGAGGGGCCCGTAGTGAGCTTGAGTGAGAAAAATCACATGCTAGACCACCTCCTGGCGAGGTTTCTAAACTCGGGTGGTTGAAGCAGGTCACTACCGCTCGCATAGAGAAACCTGCTGCTCCAACTGAGGAAGCTGCCACTCAAGTAGAAAATCTTCTTGTGGTGTGCAATGTGCCTTTCATGCTGATTTTACAGCATGGGAAAAACTCCCAGTACTAAAAATCAGTGCGAGGAGCACAACTTACCGTACTCTACTGTTGGCAGAACTCTGCGGAGTGCAGCTGAGCTTTTTTGTAATTTCACGGAGTTCCTTGCAGCAAAAGTACGCTAACTCCACCCAGACCTATACTGAAGGGGATGACATGGTGGAATTTTGGTAGTCTTTTTAGCAGATAGTTACTCTTCTAGGTTCAAGTTTTTTAGGGGATTTTTAGGTTACACACATTCTAACTTTCTTTCTTTAAAGGGTTTTCTTCTTTAAGTTGCTAACTTTTCTATTTTTATAGATTTCTAAATTTTACTTGGGTGACAGTAAACTATATACAAGGGTATTGCTAGAGCTCTCCGGTAAACAAAAATATATACACTAGGAGTTCACCAAATCTAATCTGGTGAGGCAGGATATACACAAGGGGATTCCTGGATCTAATGAGCTCAACCATATTCACAGATGCATCAAAATAAATATTTAACACACAAAAACATAAAAAATCGCAATCCTATTAAACAGTGCAATTGTTAGTTCATGCAACCTGCAATTCGACGACAAAATAGCGGGCAGACTTTGGCATGAAATGACAATTTGTGCAAATCAACAATATCTTCATTTATACATTTAAGACAAACAGTCACATTGGTCTACCAGCAATATAGTATCAAAACAGCACCATTTCAGCTGGCAGGAAAGATGATGACTAGGCACCACAAATCTTGGGAACAGCCCGCCTGCTATACTTTAGCCCTGCAAGTGCATGTTATCCTGTGACCAAGGGAGGCTCTGTGCCGGACTAGGAGAGTCTGATATTCTTGTCAGAACTAGTTGGGGGGAAATGATTGCAACAATTTATGCAGAGAAAGAAAGGACTTACTTCAATGACCGTAGAGTCTACTTGGCAAAATACAAGCCATGCCTAATCTCCCGGATTCTAATTTCTCCTGTTCCCTAACGTCTGAATTCCCCCTATGTCACACCCAGGGTCCTGCGTACCATCCGTGTAATGCCCAGTGGTCCAAGTGAAGCACGCCTCTCACTCCTTTCAAAAGCCAGCATGTAGGAAGCTGACTCTCTATATAATGCACTAAAGTGAAGTACACTGCATAGAGAGTCCATGGGGATTCCCAAAGGTGTGCAGAGGCAGAAATAGCTAGGCCTAGTGCTCTTCTGTGTTAGTGTGGGCGAGTCAAGAAATGAGACAAATCTGAGACCAATTTAGAAAAATAACAGTTGCTTTTATATATGCTTTGAACCAAAGAACTTCGTTATAAGGAAAGAAGGTTTGAAACTAAAAATATTTTGCTGTTTCAAAAATCTACACTGCTATTTTCCGAGTCTTCAATGATACCCTATGGGGAAAAACAAGGATGCAGTTTCACAGGTGTAGGAGGCTGGCCTGGTTTGTGGTAGGTACCTTGGGTACTTACACCTTATACCAGGTCCAATTATCCCTTATCAGTGAAATGTAGTAGTGTTCTAGCAGCGTAGGATGATAGAGGTAGCTATAGCAGAGCAGCTTAGGCTGAACTAGGAGACATGCAAAGCTCATGCAATACCACTTATAGTTACACAGTACTTATACACAAGTAAAGACAATACTCAGTGTTACCAAAAATAAAGGTATTTGTTTGGGTGACACAGTACCAAAAATATCTTAGAGACAATACTCCTTCTGGAGGTAAGTATTATACACAATATTTACACTAGACACCAAAAATAGACAAGTAAATAGTCATAGAACAATGCAAACAATAGGAAATGCTATAGAATGCAATGGGAGAAAATAGGCAACACAAACCATAAAGTAAGAAAGTGGAATGTGAATCACGAATTCCCCACTAGACAAGTGTAGTGTGTACAGAATCGCTGGGAAAGTAAGAATACAGTAAAGGTAAGTAAAATACCCCACCCCAGAGCCCAGAAAAGCAGGAGTAAAGTACTGCAAGTTTCCTTAGGACACACTACACCTCATCTATGTCAATGATGTCCACCCTCTGTGCCCTTAGGAGCACGCTCGTCGCTTTGAGAGGAGTCCAAGGGTACCAGTTGTCGTCTTGGAAGGTGCCTGCTGGAGCAGGGGAGTGACTCCGTCACCCCACGGGAGATTTCTTTGGTCCTTTTGGTGCAAGATGAAGACAGGGAGGACTCAAAGCATGCACAGCATGAAAACTGTTGCAGTTGCTGGCTAGAGCTGAAGTTGCAGAGGAAAAGTATCCCTTGTGGATACTTTGTTGCTGTGACAGCGGTTCCTGGAGCAGGCTGCCGTTGATCCGAGGTCAGAGGATGATGAAGTAATTGCAGAGGATTCCTGAAGGAAGCTTGAATGCAGAATGTGAAGAGAACCCACAGGAGAGACCCTAAATAGCCCTGAGAGGGGGATTGGTGGCCTTATCAGGTAAGGACCTATCAGGGGGGTCTCTGACGTCACCTGCTGGCACTGGCCACTCGCAGCCCTCCAGAGTGCCCCCACACCTTGCAAAGTAAGATGGTTGAAGTCTGGGACACACTGGAGGAGCTCTGGGCACCCCTTAGGGTGGTGATGGACAGGAGAGTGGTCACTCCCCTTTCCTTTGTCCAGTTTTGTGCCAGAGCAGGGGACAAGGGGTCCCTGAACCGGTGTAGACTGGCTTATGCAAGGAGGGCACTATCTGTGCCCTTCAAAGCATTTCCAGAGGCTGGGGGAGGATACCCCTCCCTTGCCTGTAACTTATTTCCAAAGGGAGAGGGTGTAACACCCTACTCTCAGAGGAAATGCTTTGTTCTGCCTTCCTGGGACAGAGCTGCTTAGACCCCAGAAGGGCAGAAACCTGTCTGTGAGGTGGCAGCAGCTGTGGCTGCAGTGCAAGCCTCAGAGCGCTGGTTTGGCAGTACTGGGGGTCAATAGTGGAACCCCCAGGATGCATGGAATTGGCTCCCCAATACCAGATTTGGCTTGGGGGGACAATTCCATGATCTTAGACAGGTTACATGGCCATGTTAGGAGTTACCATTGTGAAGCTACATATAGGAATTGACCTATATGTCGTGCACATGTGTAATGGCGTCCCCTCACTCCCATAGTTCCAGGAAATGGCCCTGAATTATGTGGGGGCACCTTTGCTAGTGCAAGGGTGCCCTCACACTTAGTAACTTTGCATCTAACCTTCAGCTAGTGAAGGTTAGATCTATAGGTGACTTTTAAGTTACTGAAGTGCAGTGAAAATGGCTGTGAAATAACATGTGTATTATTTCACGCAGGCTGCAATGGCATGCCTGTGCAAGGGTTTGTCTGAGCTCCCTATGGGTGGCAAAAGAAGTGCTGCAGCACATATGGATCTCCTGGAACCCCAATGCTATGGGTACCTAGGTACCATAAACTACAAACTTATAACGGGGGTCCAGTGTGCCAATAGAAATTGTTAAATGAAGTCACTAGCATATAGTGACAAATTTAAAAGTAGAGAGAGCATAAGCACTGAGGTACGGGTTAGCAGAGCCTCAGTGACACAGTCAAGCACAATACAGACACACAGATTAGGCCATAAACTATGAGAACTGGGGTCCTGGCTGGCAGGAATAACGATGATGATCCCGTCGGCGGTGAAGAAATTGGCTTATTGAAGGTATGTTTTACCTTGAATGGTGGCGTTGAAGGCTCAGAGACAGGCTTCTTTTTTTATTTTAAATCTGAAGGTTTAAATTTCATCTTCTTTGATGGGCTACATATTTTTTAGGACACTTCAGCTGATTTTTTTAAAGCCTTTCTGGGTGGTTCTTCTGAACAAGCTTCAGTTTGTCTCTTTGCAGGTGTTTTTACCACAGACAGAGAAGAAGAGGCACTGTCCTCATCAGAAAATGGATCGTCTCTGAATTTCAGTTTTTGTAGCCAAAGTAGAAGGCAACCTTCTCTGTCCTTTAGTATTTTAGTAGAAATGTCCTACATACCTTACAGTCTCTAGTTTTATGGCTAGAATACAGACAATATATACAGTCCTTATGCTGGTCATCCACATGCAGGTAGCACAGTAACTTATTCCTTAGTGGTGTTACAGAGAGTGCCCGGTGGTAGCCAATGGGCTGCTCACCTTTAGTTTGACTACAACGTTTCTTTGACCTCTTCCTGTGGGAAGTGGCACAGCCCTAACCCTATTGGCCTAATTCCTTCCATACAAGATGGAGGAGTTTAAAAATTAATGTTCACTTCAGCTCGTCATCCCTATGGGGGGCTGGCATGAAGTGGGCACTCCTTTTACTTAACTTAATTTTCCAAACACTTCTGCCACCAAAAATGGGGTCAGGAAATTGGGTTGCCCTCCTCCACCATTTGGACAGGCCTGGGTCGTATTTTAAAGGTGACAAGGCCTTTGAAGCTTCCTGCCATGGAACGTCCATCCTGCCTGGAAGAGAACGTCACACCTCTGTCCAGAGCAGGCCTTTGTTATGAGCCCTTCAGAGCACTGACTCCAACTGCAGGGAGGCAGAACTCTGTGTAAGGTGGCTCTACTGATTTTGACCAGTAAGTGCTCTTGCTAGGAGTTGGAAGGTTTTGCAGGAGGCATCTCTAAGGTGCCCTCTGAGTGCATGTATTAATAAATCCATCACTGGATTCTGTGAGGGTTTATTAATATGAGATGTTTGATACCAAACATCACTATGGTCAGTGAAGCCATCATGTAGCTGGGGAATTCGTAACAACCAGTGTCCAGCACATGTACTTAAAATATCTTCACTGTTCACTTACTATGTCTGAGAATCGACAAAGACATAGCAGGGGCATATCTGCTCATGCAGGTATGCCCTCAAATGTAAAATAATGCACCCTGTCTTTAGGTCTGGTAGGCCTGCCAGAGAGATGACTTACATATATTGCATGCATTGTAAGGGGACACGGCATACAGGCTGTGTGCCATGTCGTGTTTTAATTTTAGGTCCGCACCAAAACACACAGCCTGAAATAGCAGCACTGGGTGCACTTAATTAAGGGGTCCCTGAGTAATGCACAATTCATGCTGCAGCCTTCAGGGACCTTCCTTTAATACCCCATGCCCTAGGTACCAGGGGTGTCATTTACTAGGGACTTATAGTAGTAGCTAAAGGTCTGCCAATTGGGAAAAACGTCTGTGAAGTTTTAGGGAAAGAGATCTGGGTCTGGGAACTTGTTTAGTAGGGACCCAGTAAACTTTCAGTTGCACCAGAAACCAGGGAAAAAGTTGGGGTGACCATGTCAAAAGAGGCATTTTCCTACACACCAGTATAAGTAACTGGTGGCCCTGTGAAAACTTGGATAGCCTAATAACATCAAGATGTGTGCCTTATATCAGACCCAGAACTTATGCAAACTGACTGCATCACGACCAGCTGTCCATGAGAAGGCACCTCAAAAACAGAGAGCCGGCCCTTTGTCACACCCAGAGCCTTATCTGTACAATCTGTGTCACACCCAGCAGTCCAAGTGGCCAGTAACCCAAAAACCCTGTATCACACCCAGGGGTCAAGTGTACCAGCTGTGTTACTCCCACCCATCCAAGAGATTCCTCTTTCCGACGCTGACAATCAAGAGTGACTTTTTCCTAGGTTGCCACATGCCAAATGCTAGGACTAAGGCCCGGATGCAGTCTCTTACCTTGTCACAGCGGCTTCAGGATAGACCTCCACCCCGTGGATTCAGCAGAACTTCCAGCCAATTGTGGTGTCTATTCACCTTTCTTGTTGCTCAAATGTAAATTCATCCAGGTGGGGTCCCCTTCCTTTGGTGGCAGTCAGATCCCAAAAACCAATCAGCTCCTGGCTGGTTCGCCAAAATGTTGCCTGAGTGAGAATTTTTCTTAAAAAACAAAAGACGAGAGGCATCTGGCAAAACAGGAAACAGCTTGTTTAATTAAACCTTTCAGCCGGTAGAGGAGTTACAGAACTGGGGTCTGAGGACTGTCTCTCATAGTACATTGAATTGATATGGGTTTTATACATTTCTCTGGGTGCAATAAAGTCATAAAACGCAAACATACATCACGGAGTCATAGATACAGTTCTAGATAGGGAAAGCAGGTGAGGCTCAACCTGGCCTGTACACAATTGGGGCCAGGAAGTACATGTCCACATATCCGGCCTGAGGAGCACGTGGTCACTGCATGTGCTGTGTCCTGATTGGCTAAGTATACCTAACTATGGGGGTCATTACAACCCTGGTGGACGGTGTTAAAGGTGTGGTAATACCGCAAACAGGCTGGCGGACAAAAAAAGGGAATCATGACCCTGGCAGAAACCGCCAACAAAGACAGCCACTTTAACACACCGCCCGCAACAGCGGTACAGACAAGCAGCACGGCGGTCACCACAAACAGACAGGCGGAAGACAATGTAACGCCCATAGTATTACAACCCGCCAATCCGCCACCTTTTCCGTGGTGGATTCTCCGTGGATAAAAACACGGCGGAAACAGTTACTGCAATGGTAAAACACTCACCTGAAAACATCCCACGAGGAAGGAGGACTCCATGGAGCCGGAACTACAAATCCTACCGGCCCTTGTATTCCTACTCATCTACGAAGACCAACGCCTGCACCGGCGACGACACCGGTGAGTACTGCACCTATGACATAGGGGAGGCAAAAGTTAGGAGGACACACACGCAACACCCCCACCCCCACCCCACCCTCGCATATTACAATACACACACCAATGCATTCACAAAAATCACAGTAGCAACCCACAACCCCCTCGGAAAAATGCAAAGACAAAACGAGATCAGTCCAAACCTTGTAATGTATCAATATAAATGTCTCAAAAATATTCAGATATATTAGAAAATCATACAAAAGTATATACATTCCGAGAAGTAGTGCAGATATGCACATAGAAATGTCTGTGCACCACTAGTCCAAAAATGCATGGGCGAGGCCCACACACGATACCTGTCCACACACGGAGAGAACACTGCCAGGGCATCAGATAGAAATACTACAGGCACCTCAGGGGGAAGGGAAGGGGGGGCACCTCAGCCGGAGGAGTGCAAAGCCAGATCCACGACGGGGCTCCATGCCCATCGATGTATCCTGGGGAGTGCAAAGCCACAGTCTCTCAAGTCTCTACAGTGGGTGGCTTGCCCACTGTTCCATCCTGGGGAGTGCAAAGCCACAGTCTCTGAAGTATCTACAGTGGGTGGTTTGCCCACTGTTCCATCCTGGGGAATGCAAAGCCACAGTCTCTCAAGTCTCTACAGTGGGTGGTTTGCCCACTGTACCATCCTGGGGAGTGCAAAGCCACAGTCTCTCAAGTCTCTACAGTGGGTGGTTTGCCCACTGTTCCATCCTGGGGAGTGCAAAGCCACAGTCTCTCAAGTCTCTACAGTGGGTGGCTTGCCCACTGTACCATCCTGGGGAGTGCAAAGCCACAGTCTCTCAAGTCTCTACAGTGGGTGGCTTGCCCTCTGTTCCATCCTGGGGAGTGCAAAGCCACAGTCTCTCAAGTCTCTACAGTGGGTGGTTTGCCCACTGTACCATCCTGGGGAGTGCAAAGCCACAGTCTCTCAAGTCTCTACAGTGGGTGGGTTGCCCACTATTCCATCCTGGGGAGTGCAAAGCCACAGTTTCCAAAGTAGACAACAGCCTCCACTGGTTCTGGAGGGGGACTGGTGCCCAGACTGGATTAGTCTCCTGTGGGAAGTTCCTGTCCCGTCACTTTCCCACCTGCGCATGGGATAACAATGCTTGATGTAGCGGCCTTTTCATTCTTCCCCGGTGCATGCCCTGTTCAGCGGTGCTTTACCATGGCGGTTCTGGACTGTTCAGCGGTGCTTTGCCATGGCGGTGTCTGGACTGTTCAGCGGTGCTTTGCCATGGCGGTTCTGGACTGTTCAGCGGTGCTTTGCCATGGCGGTTCTGGACTGTTCAGCGGTGCTTTGCCATGGCGGTGTCTGGACTGTTCAGCGGTGCTTTGCCATGGCGGTGTCTGGACTGTTCAGCGGTGCTTTGCCATGGCGGTTCTGGACTGTTCAGCAGTGATTTGCATGGCGGTCTCTGGACTGTTCAGCGGTGCTTTGCCATGGCGATTCTGGACTGGGCATTGGTGTGTGGCATGACGTTCTCTGAACTGGGCATTGGTGTGTGGCATGATGTTCCCTCATTGCCCAGCGGGGCTGTGGCAGCCGGGGCCCTCCTGGGCACTGACTCTGGCGGTGGTCTCCTGACCAGTGACAATACTTGGGCCCTCCTGGGCACTGACTCCGGCGGTGGTCTCGTGACCAGTGGCGATACTTGGGCCCTCCTGGGCACTGACTCCGGCGGTGGTCTCCTGACCAGTGACGATACTTGGGCCCTCCTGGGCACTGACTATGGCGGTGGTCTCCTGACCAGTGACGATACTTGGGCCCTCCTGGGCACTGACTCCGGCGGTGGTGTCCTGACCAGTGACAACGGTGCTGGCGGTGGCGTCCCGACCGCCGGGAGGGATGCCGCCCTTCTCCGCCGTACTGCTCACACTAGGCTGTGCAGACTTCCTCTGGCCCTTCCCCACCTTTGGAGGAGTCACAGCTGACTCTGCAATCCCCCTGAAACCACTGTGAGTTGTTTTGCCTCCAGGAGTCTTCACAGGGTCCCGTCGGCCACTTTCCAATTTTAGAGCCTTTACAGGGGGTGGGCTGCCAGTGCCTTGGCTCTGGGTCACACTGCCTGCCCTGGTGGCCGGTGCACTCCACACACCTTGAACAGGCACCACTGGTATTGGAGGCTTTTTGTCTGAGGCGCTACGACGGGACTGATGAATTCGAGGGGGGGGGCAAAAAAGGTCAACTTTACACAGGGACAGTTTCTGACTAACACTGGGGTGGGTAGTTGGAGGGGGTCTGGGAGTGGAGGAAAAGGAGGTGGTTGTAGGAGGTGTCACTTTAGGTGTTTTGGGTGCAGGTGCAGGTACTGGAGGCTGTCGTGAGGTGGATGGATGTTGGGTGTGTGGGTGCCCGCGTTTTTGTACTTTGGGAGGGGGCGTCACAGACACACTGGGAGAGGACACAGGGGACGTGTAAATGGGAGTGGAGGTGGTGAGTGCAGGTGAGCGGGGTGAGGTCCTAGGTGTACTGCTGCGAGTCCTAGTGCCTGTAGATGTAGTGCATGCAGGTGAGAGTGTAGATGACACTGGGAGGGAGACGACGAGGAGGGGGACACAGTGGAGGCAGTGGATGTTGCTGTGTCTGCACGTGGGTGATGCTTGCGTGTGTGCCTGTGGGTTGTGTGGTGCCTATGTTTGCCTGAGCTACTTTTGTGTGTTGAGGTGTGTGCATGCTGGTCTGATGGTGTGCTTGGGATAGGCTGGGGTACAGGGGATTGGGTCTGGGTGGAGGAGGTTGGAGGGGGGAGGCTAGACACAGGGACAATGGCTGCCATCAGTGCTGAGGCCAGAGATTGCAGGGTTCGCTGAAGGACAGCCTGACCAGAATGAATGCCCTCCAGGAATGCATTACCGTGTTGCAACTCCCTTTCTACACCCTGGATGGCATTCACAATGGTAGACTGCCCAACAGTGAGTGACCTGAGGAGGTCAATGGCCTCCTCAATGAAGGCAGCAGGGGTGACTGGGGCAGGGCCTAAGGTGCCTGGGGCGAAGGTGATGCCCACCCTCCTGGGTGAGCGGGCACGGGGCAAATGCTGAGGGGCTGCTGGGATGGCAGTGCTGGTAGGGGAGGTGGCGGCTGTACCTGTAGAAGTGTGCCGCCACCACAAAAGGAGCTCCCATCGGCGGATGATTCCGTGTCGCTGGTTGGTGATCCGGTGGCCGACGTGAAGCTCCCCTCGCCCTGCGTCCCACTGGTACATTCTGAGTCCGTGGTGTGGCCCTCCATGGCCATGTGGGATGCAGCTCCCTCATGCTCTGGTGCCACTGTACCTCCGCCTGATGAAGCTGATGCACAAAAGAACAGGGAGACCACAAAAAGGGGGAGGGGTGACAGAAGAAAGACAGGTTGAGTGCATGGCATACCGCGACCGTTGGCGGACACTACAGACACAGCAGCCCCCTGCACTACGCCGTGCTCCTGGCCTCTACAGATGCAATTCCTGGGATCTGGACTACATGGCTATGGTGGACATCTGCACACATGGATGCCACAGGGGCATCTATACCTGTACTTGGCACTCTACTGCGGTGGGGTAGGGTGCCACATGGGCTGCATTACGGAGGGGCCTAGTCCTATTTCTGCCTGGCCTAGGTACACCCACAGGCCTCCTCCCCCACCCAGACCCCTCCACTGTGCGCAAAGTCCGCAGAATGATGTTGTACTCACCCCCTTGTGTCTGCTGTGATGCCCTCAAGCGCCCATCCAACTCAGGGTAGGCCACCACCAGGATCCTGAACATCAGGGGGGTCATGGGGCGACGGGCACCCCTCCCACATTGGGAGGCCATCCCCAGCTGAGCCTCCGCCGTCTTCTTGCTCCAGCGGCGAATGTCCTCCCATCTTTTCCGGCAGTGGGTGCCCCTTCTCTGGTGGACGCCTAAGGTCCGGACATCCTTGGCGATGGCACGCCAAATGTCCTTCTTCTGGTGGGCGCTGACCTACATGACATGCATAAGGGAAGAAGAGAAGTCATTAACAACCGCACCGTCAATGTGCGTGGCCCCCCTCCCTATCCTAGCCATGTGGCACATTCATTCACATGCATTAATGTTCCCTGAACTCTGCCCCCTTCCCTTTTCCAACCAGCCCTCTCCACCCAGGCCTAGCCCATACAACGTGCTCCCTGTGTACTAACCTGTTGGTCTGGAGGACCGTAGAGTAGCGTGTACTGGGGGTAGACCCTGTCTACCAGTTTCTCCAACTCCTGAGCAGTGAAGGCAGGGGCCCTTTCCCCAGACGCAGCAGCCATCGTCGCTTCAAGACCGAGGTTAAAGCAGCACTTGCAGTGTAGGTCCTCTCCTGTTGAAGATCAGGTATCTAGTGATTGGAAAGCTAGAAAATGGCGGTGATGTCCGCGGCGGTGACGTCCTCAGCGGTACGTATCATCACCGCCGGCGCACTTCCTCATTGGCTCCTGGGACCCATAGGGTCCAATGTTAACCAATGCAGAATTGCGCCACAATGGTGTGCAACGGCAACGCAGTTACCCCACAATCCCATTGTCCCCGTTTAGAGGTCAGGCAGCTGCCATTTCAGGGGCCCACATGGCGCCATTTACTTCTGCGTCACATACAGGAAGGGTTTTGTGTTTGGTGTCGTGTTCTGTGTAACTGTGGGTACATACCTGGAAAAAAGTTGACTCGATCCTCGCTGTTGTCCTTCCTAGGCGCCGTCAGCTGGGACATTTGAGAAGATGGCGAAATCCTCCGGTGTACCGACCGCTGGTGGACCTGTTGACATTGGAAGAGCGACATTTAATCGTCACCTACAGGTTTGACCGTGCCACAATCCTGGAACGTTGTACCCAGTTGGAGCCAGACCTGATGTCACCAATCCGCCATCCCACTGGAATCCCCCCTGACGTGCAGGTGCTGTCAGTGCTCCATTTCCTTGCTAGTCGGTCTTTTCAGACAACAGTGGCCATGGCATCAGGGATGTCCCAGCCTATGTTTTCCAACGTGTTGTCCAGAGTGTTGTCGGCCCTGCTGAAACACGTAAGGAGATACATCATTTTCCCTGAGGTAGAAGATTTGGCTACAGTGAAACGTGACTTCTATGCCCTTGGACATATCCCCAACGTCATAGGTGCTATTGATGGGACCCATGTAGCTTTGTTCCCCCCCCACAGGAGTGAACAGGTGTACAGGAACCGGAAGAGTTATCATTCCATGAATGTACAAATGGTCTGATTGGCAGACCAGTACATCTCGCAGGTAAATGCTATGTTCCCTGGCTCAGTGCATGACGCCTACATCCTGCGGAATAGCAGCATCCCTGATATGATGGGTCAACTCCAGAGGCACCGTGTGTGCCTATTAGGGGACTCTGGTTACCCCAACCTTTTCTGGCTATTGACCCCAGTGAGGAATCCCAGGACCAGGGCAGAGGAACGCTACAATGAGGCCCATGTGTGGACTTGGAGGGTGATCGAACGCACCTTCGGCCTCCTGAATGCCAGGTTCAGGTGCCTCCATATGACAGGTGGTTCCCTATTCTACTCACCGAAGAAGGTGTGCCAGATCATCATCGCCTGCTCCATGCTTCACAATCTTGCTTTGCGATGCCAGGTGCCTTTTCTGCAGGAGGATGGTCAAGATGACGGTGTTGTGGCAGCTGTGGAGCCTGTGGACAGTGATGAGGAGGAAGCTGAGGAAGAAGACAACGACAACAGGGAGTCAGTCATACAGCAATATTTCCAGTAACACACAGGTGAGAACATTTTCATTTTTAACATTACATTCACTGTCACACGTCTTACTCTATCCTGTGTGTAATTTAATAGGATTATTTGGTAACTGAGTTGTTCCTTTCCATTACGGTTTCACGGGTGTGGTTACCAACATGTGTCATCTGCATGCATCCTTCAAGGACTTGTGATGTGTGACATTGGTATGTTGCCTTAACAACTAAAAAAGCATTTTGACACTGTCATTGATAATACATTTTACAAAATCATAGACTGACTCCAGAATGTTTTGTGGTTCAAGGGTGTTTATTTAAGTGCTCAAAAATGGAGGGGGGTTGTAAAATGGTGATGGGTGATGGTGGAGGAATGTCCATGGCAGAGTTCAGTCTATTAGTCTCACAGGTGCACTGCCCATCTGGGCATAGGAAGTGGAGCTGGAGCAGTTAAAGTATGGACAGGGTAACAAAGTGGGGCGGTGGGGGGACAATCAGGGTGGTCTCATTTCTGGCGGGGGTCTTGCCATCTTGCTCTGTCCTGTTCCTGGATCTCAGGGACCGCTTGCGTGGTGGTTGTCCGTCTGCAGGGGGTGGGGTGCTGGTGTGGTGGTCCTGTGGCGGGGCGTCCTGGTGGTGGGCAGTTCATCGTCCTGGCTAGTGTCAGGGGCCCCTTGGAGTGCCACAGTGTCCCTCAAGGTCTGCTGTATGTCCTTCAGCACCCCTACGATGGTGCCCAAGGCGGAGCTGATGGTCCTGAGCTCCTCCCTGAAGCCCAAATACTGTTCATCCTGCAGGCGCTGGGTATCCTGAAACTTGACCAGGACCGTTGCCATCGTCTCCTGGGAGTGGTGGTATGCTCCCATGATGGAGGATAGGGCCTCGTGGAGAGTGGGTTCCCTTGGCCTGTCCGCCCCCTGTCACACAGCAGCCCTCCCAGTTCCCATGTGTTACTGTGCCTCCGTCCCCTGGACCGTGTGCCCACTACCACTGCCCCCAGGTCCCTGTTGTTGTTGGGGTGGTGGGTTATCCTGGGTTCCCTGTAGTGGTGGACACACAGCTGATTGACCTGTCCTGGGTACGGAGGTTTGGGCCCGCTGGGTGGGTGCTGTGCTGGTGTTACCAGAGGGTGGAAGGTCAGTGTTGGGCTGTGCCTGTGCAAGGGGAACCGACTGTCCCGAGGCCCACGATGGTCCGGGTTGTTCATCAGGCTCCAGTAGGGCAGAGCTGCTATAGTCACTGTGGGCCTCTTCTGTGGGTGGAGTGGAGATGTCTGGATCCTCCGGTGTGGTGACGGTCCTTTGTGATCCTGCAGGGGCATAAGAGCATGATTATTGCATCTGTGTGTGTCATGGTGTGCAATGGGTGGGTGTTTGTGTACCCCAGTGCTAGCATTCCTGTGTGGGGTCTTGTGTGATGATGGTTAGGGGGTTGTTCTGGGTATGTGCAGTGAGCATGCTTTGGTGAGGGGTGACCATGCTTAGTTGTGTCATGCAGGGCTTGGTGTTGGGATGGGTGGTTTGTGTTAGTAGTACATTAGTGAGGAGTTGGAGTGATAGGGGAGGGGGTAAGGGTGGGAGTGTGTGATAGCATGCAGCTAGGGTGGGGGATCTGATAGTTAAGATTTGACTTACCAGTGTCCATTCCTCTACCGACTCCTCTGAGGCCCTCTGGATGCATGATGGTCAAGACTTGCTCCTCCCATGTTGTTAGTTGTGGGGGAAGAGGGGGGGGGGTCCGCCGCCAGTCCGCTGTACCGCGATGTTGTTCCTGGAGACCGCTGAACGCACCTTCCCCCGTAGGTCGTTCCACCTCTTCCTGATGTCCTCCCGATTTCTTGGGTGCTGTCCCACTGCGTTGACCCTGTTGACTATTCTGCGCCATAGCTCCATCTTCCTCGCTATGGATGTGTGCTGCACCTGTGAGCCAAATAGCTGTGGCTCTACCCGTACGATTTCCTCCACCATGACCCTGAGCTCCTCCTCGGAAAAGCGGAGGTGTCTTTGGCGTGCCATGGGTGGTGTGTGTGATGTGTGAGGTGGTGTATGTGGTGATGAGTGTAGTGATGTGTGGTGTTTTGTGTGTGGATGGTGTGTGGGTGATGGTGTTGTGTGCCTCTGTGTGGTCGGATTGTCTAATCAGTGCTGTCTCTTTGGGCTTCTTTCAGAATTTTTGTCGTGGGGGTTTGTGGGTGATGTGGGTGTGTGTTTTATATTGTGTTGGGTGTGTGGGAGTGGTGTTTGTATGTGTATCAGGTGTGTGTATTTGGAATTGTCCAATGTGGCGGTGTTTTGGAGATGTGTGTGTATTTTGAGCGCGGCGGTGTGTGCCGCCAATGGTATACTGCGGTTGAATGACCGCCGCGTGGATTCGTGGGTCGTAATAGCATGGGCATGTTTCTGTTGGCGTGGAGGTGGAGGTTTTGTTTTCGCCATTTTAACACTGACCTTTGGTGTGGCGGACTTGTGTGGGTGACTGAAATTTGGCGGATTCCGAGATGTGGGTCATAATAGCTGTGGCGGAATTCCGCGGCCGCAGCGGTGTATTGGCGGTCTTCTGCATGGCGGTAAGCGGCTTTTACCGCCAATGTTGTAATGAACCCCCACGTGTGGCATCTGACTTTATGGTGGTTTGGGAATGCATGCATCCCTCTGGCCATATGTACTTTGAGACTAATCTCTGGGGCCCTTTGTACTCTTGCTGCCTATCTGTGGGATCTTTTTCAAGTTTTCATGTTTGTGCATTTGTCTGTTGACTAAGTGTTACCCCACCTGTGACCTGCCAGTCATTAACCTTCAGGCCTGGATCGCAGTGCCTGCCTGACCACGGACTCATGGTGGATGCAGGTCATTTTTAGCTTCCACTTTCAGGATCAGAGAGTCCCAGCCCTCCACAAGTGTGTTGAGTGCTCCATGTGCACGGAGCCATCGGAGATGATATGCTTCTGCCTTAGACCATAGAAACAGGTCTTTCAACCATTTCAATATGGGTGGAGGGGCCGAGGATTTCCATGCCATGGTTATCCTATATTTGAAAAGCACAAATGCTAAGTCAATGAACTTATGGAGGTATGTATATTTTTTTGCTTTGGTGCGAATGCCTAACAGGCAAGAGGCCGGAGTCGCAGGTAGAAGATGATCAATTATTTCCGATATCATTGCGGTAATTTTATGCCAAGTGGACTGCAAGGTTGGGCAGTCCCATACCATATGATAAACTCCTGCTGGAGAAGCAGCACAACGCGGACAAACCGGTTCGTGTGTAGGGTACATACGATGAAGGCGTTGTGGGTCTAAATATGTTTGATGTATATAGTTAAATTGAGTGAACCTAAACCTGGCGTTACGGGAGATCCCTTTTATTGAGCGCAGTGGTAAATTCCAATCTGGTAGGGTCAGTGGGTGTGGTAGCGCCGTGTTCCATTTTTTGTGTGCTGTTTGTAATAAAGTGCTGGTAGGTGCACGCAGCGCTGTGTACAGGTTGGTAACAATGCGTTTAGTTGTCATTGTCGATAATATGGAGTGTAATACAGAAGAAGTGGGTGGCTCATTATTCCCTGAGCCCCATATACGATGCATGCATTGTAGTATAGTGTAATAAGTGATGAATTGTCCCAGCACGATGTTGTATTTTGCTATCAAATCCGGGAAGGGTCTAAGCTTGCCATCCGAGAAGAAGTGTTCCGTCCGGATGACTCCTTTTTCCACCCAGTGGGCTCGTGAGTGGGCATGTGTGTTTTGTGTTATCTCAGGAATGTCCCGTACTGATATCCCCAGAGAATACAGAGTAACGGATCCCCTGAGATGTAAACAACGGTGCTGGCATGTGTGTGCTACTCTTAACAGTGGGGACCTAGTGGAGCCACCCACATTAGTGCAAGTTAACCAGGTGTATAACGCAGTGTCCCCCAAGTGGGCTTGTATGTCACGTGTCTCCGGGTGTAACGGGGAGGTCACCCATCAGGTTGGCTAATACAATTGCGCTGCAGGGTAATAGGTCTCAAAATGTGGAGTTCCCAACCCACCCGCGTGTAGCGGTGTTTGGAGTGTGGAAAGGGGTACTCTACGGCGTTTATCTCCCCAAATTAAGTCCAGTAGTAAACTATCCATCGCTTTAAAGAAGGCACGTGGTGTCACAATAGGTAGAGCTGAGAAAAAGTACAGCATCCGAGGTAGGATCAACATCTTGGAGATTGCCACCCTGCCTATGGTTGACAGTGGCAGCGATTGCCAGAAGGTAAGGGATGAGCGTATACCCACCAGCGATCTGTTTAAATTGCCATCTAGGAGATTTTTAGGTGAGTGATAAATATAAACTCCTAGATATTTGAAGGTGTCATATTGCCATTGCAAACGTGAGTTGTTCGCAACAGGTGTTTGGCAGGGGGGTGTAGCGTTAGTGGAAACACACATGATTTAGGCCAGTTGACCTGTAGGCCTGATGCTGTCCCAAAATGTGATAGCAGCCGTATTAGCTCAGGTAGTGTAGTGTGTACATCTCTAATATAAATAAGAGCGTCATCTGCGGATAAAGACACCACATGAAATCGCTGTGAGTCCCATATCCCCCAAGCTTCGGCCTTGGTCTGCAAGTAGCATGCCAAGGGTTCCATTGCCAAGGCAAACAGGAGTGGCGATAGCGGACAGCCCTGTTGTGTACTGCGTTGTATGTTCAAACAGCTTGAGATTACCCAGCCTGTCTTCACTCGTGCCAGTGGCTCTCCATACAGCGTCCTGACCCACCACAAGAGATGGGGTCCAAATCCCATTTTTCTTCGACATGCAAAAAGAAAGTCCCATCCCAAAGTGTCAAAGGCTTTCTCTGTATCCAGTGAGACTGCCACTCGGTGTGTGTCACCAGTTGTTGTGTTGTGGATCAAGTGTAGGTGTCTAATGTTAAGAAATGTGGTGCGGCCTGGTATAAAACCCGACTGGTCATGGTCCACCAATGAGTGCATCACAGACAGCAGTCGGTTAGCCAGAATCTTTCCTAGGATTTTACAATCTAGGTTGAGTAATGACAGTAATGACAGAGGACGATAAGACCTTACATGATTTGCATTTTTACCTGGTTTAGGTAGCACCACAATAAGGGCTTCACGCAGGGAGTGCGGTAGGGAGCCCTGTATCAATGCCTCTTGGTAAACCTCTAGCAATCGAGGGAAAAGGATGGTGGGGTATGTGGCGTAATTTTCAATGGGTAGCCCGTCGGTACCTGGTGTTTTGCTGTTTGACAGCTGTTATGATCTCGTCTAAGTGTATTGATTCCTCTATAGAAATGTGTTGTGGATCCGTTAGCCTAGGAAGGGACACATCATTCAAAAAGCTCTGTGCGCATTCCGCTCCTAGGCCAGCAGGTCATTCGTATAACTGTTGATAATAGGCACAAAAAGTGTCCTTTATAGCAAATTGTGTAGTTGCCATTGTACCATCCGGCGTCTTGATGGACATAGCTGGTGTGCCATGGTGTGTCTCCTGAAGAAGCCAGGCTAGTACCTTGCCCGAGCAATCCCCCTGAGCATGTTGTAATGCCATGCGTATGCGGTAATCGTAATGTCTTAAAGTGGATTCCGCTTCATGTCTACGAATTCTAAGTTGACGTATTTGTAGCGCCGATGTGGTGTTCTCCGCAACTTGGCGTAAGTCACATTCTATCTTAGTCAAATCCCATGTGAGTTGCCGCCCAACTACCCAGGTTGTAGCCATGCAGTGCCCCCGAATTACTACTTCGTGAGTTTCCCATTCCGTTGCCCGGGAGGAAGCGGAGCCTGCGTTTGTTAGGAAGTATTGTCAGATAGTTTCTGATAGAGATTCACGGAACAGGGGATCTAGTAGGGCCTCTGTTTGCAGGTGCCAGGTGGGTATAGAAGGGCGTGGTGTTCCCCAAGACAGAATTGCTGTCAGTGGACTGTGGTCAGAGTATGTTTTGGCTAAATATTCTGAGTGATTGAGGAGGGGTCCATTGTTAGTAGTGCTAAATAGGATATCTATCCTACTGTGTAGGTCATGTACCGGAGAGTAGAATGAGTATTCACGTTTATGTGGGTGGCTTAATCGCCATACATCTGCAAGTCTCATGTGTGTATTCCATAACCGGAAATGGTTGGCATTTCGAACAGTAGGAGCTGCTGACAATGGAGGATGGGAGCGATCCAGTTGGGGGTCCAAAATACAATTAAAGTCCCCGCCCCAGATCGTTGGAGCAAGTGGATCATGGAACAGGGCTGTCGTAAGGGAGTCCAAAAATGGTATCTGATTGGCATTTGGAGCATAGACAGCCGCCAGGTTAATGGGTGTGCCATCTAGTCTACCCTCCAGTACCACATATCTACCCTTCATGTCTATTAACTGTGATGTGAGGGCAAAAGGGGTTCCGGGGGCTATCCATATTTGGACACCCCTAGCGTATGCAGACATAACAGTACCATATGTTTGACCTCGCCATCAAGAGCGCACCTTTTTTAGTTCTGAGTTTGTAAGGTGTGTCACTTGAAGCATTGCGATGTGTTCTCCATGACGTTTGAGATATGAGTGTATCTTATATCGTTTGGTGTAAGTTGCCATACCACTTACATTCCAGGTCAAGACTCTGTATTGTGGAACCTGGGTCACCAATGGTGCAATAGACATCATTCATTATTTTTTTTATTATTCCCCCCCCCCCCTTTCAAGCAAAGCACATTAGACAGTATGTCACAGATACACATTGTACATTCGTGTCGGAGCCCACTCAGAGTCAACTGTAATATTATGTCCCCATATTTAGAACAGCGACGTCGCTCAAAGCTCCGTAGAATTAAGTATGGAAAAACATACAAAGAACCAATAAGGAAAAACCCCCAAAAATAGGAACAATCCCCTCTGGGCCAAATAGAAACTGTAATTAACATTGGTCACAGAAAACCAATGATAAAACATGTTTGAGAAAGTAGGGAATATGACAAAGGAATCAAAGAGTCAGTGTCAGCAAAATAGCTAATGATGGAAATTTGCACTTGAAGGGTCAACTTTGAGATTAAAAATGGATATAATTATTGTTACAAATGTGAAAATGTACAAAATGAAGAATGTAAGTTGTGTAGTAGACTATTCCACATGTAACGTGCTGTTGCACCTGAAAAGGCTTAGGGTATGGTAAATGAAAAACATAAACAGACATGAATAAGTAGAGCTATTATATCCAAGGCAGCAGGTTTTTCTATGAATCAGAGATTGCTTGGATGCAGTAGATTAAGGTTTCTTGTGTAGTGCCTTCATCCAGGTCTCTCTTATTTCCTTGTTCCGCAATGTGTATATGATGGGATTGAGCAGCAGCGTTGCGACCGAGATATGTACTGACCACTGCAAGGTGAGAGCTGCAGTTGGAGAATGTTTTGTGCCTCCCAGTGGCTCATGGGATGCTCAAGATGGCTGACATGATGTAAACATAGGACAAGATGATTAGCTGAAAAGGAATTGATAAAATTAGAAAAGACATGATAAAAAACATACACTTCAATATAAGAAGTTTCTGAACAGGCTGTTTTCAGAAGAGGAGCAAATACACAGAAAAAAAGATCTATTACTTTTTTACCGGAGAATCGTAATCTTTGAAGTAGGATTACTGTAACAAAGGGTGGTGTAAAGCCCCCAACCCAAGCACCAGCAAGTAGCTTAACACAAATTGCCCGGTCCATGAGAGTGCTATAATGCAGGGGGAAGCATATGGCAGTGTACCTGTCATAAGCCATGACTGTTGGAAGGAAGCACTCACTAGTCAACAAGGAAACAAAGAAATAGAACTGCATGAGGCAACCAGCGAAGGAAATTAAGCTGCTGTTTGTCAGTAAACCCAAGAGCAGGCTGGGAGCTGTGCTTGTGGAGTACCAGATTTCCAGGAAAGAGAAATTGCCCAGAAAAAAGAACATAGGGGAGTGGATGTGTTCACTAATGGATACTGTGGCAACAATTATGCTATTTCCAATGACAGTTAACACATAGATGGTGACGAACAGCAGGAAGAGAAGGGGCTTCAGTTCAGGAATGACGTGGAGTTCCAGAAGAAGGAATTCATTGGCACTTGTAAGATTTTCTGCACACATTTTGGGAGCCATGATTGACTTCTGCAAAAGCAAGAAGTAAAATAAATTTAAAACAATTGAATTCATGAAATAATAATATAAATGAAGGTATTGTATTTTAGACTGTACAAAATATGTGGAAGCAAGACTTTATACATGGCCCTTGTGTTTTCATTACCACACTCTGATCTTTAGTAATACCTTTTGATAAAAAATAAATTCACTGATAATGGCAGCAATTCACACTGCATCACTTTCCATATTATGGACTTAAAAGGTGATTTTTTCACTCTAACTCAGGGTACCAACAGCAGTGCTGAGTCTTCTAGACCCATATTATAGATAGGGAGCATTCTCCCTATTTGCCTCAGAGCACACCTTTGAGCAGGTGTGTGATGTGCACACAGGAACAGTTAACACGGTTAATTAACATGCTGCCCTCAGGGCAGCTGCAAACCCTTGCTTGCCCTGGAGGCGTACCTCAAGGCTCTATCCATGTAAATGAACATCCACCTCACCTGCGGCATGCTCCATCCAGATATCACACCCTCAGGTCTGTGGCATTCCTCTATGCTCCATCTAGGTCTATGCATATCGTCTGATCTGCAGCGTACCTCTAGGATCCTTCCAGAATTATGCACATCCCCAACCTGCAGCACAACTGTTAGCTCCATTAATATCTGTGCATATGCACATGACCTGTGACATATCTCAAAGATCCATTGTGTAGCCACTCATCCTCAACCATTACATGGAACCTTTTGGTACATGCCTAATTGCCCTCAACATCAATAACCACCAGGACGCTCAAGGCATGTATAGTGTAATTTGTCTCTCCGTCAATCAAGCCTGGATGCCAACTACAAACTTGCAGCTAGAACCTAACTCAAAGTTTATCTTCAAGGAAAACAGATAAACCAAGTACAAAAGTGCCTCACTGCAGGCATTTATAGACTCCCCTCTCACATCTAAATGGCGTGTTTTAGATTTCAGTAGCATGCACAATTCAAATCCCACATCATTAAGTAAACTCTGGGCATGATTTAGAGTTTGGCGGATCGGGTTACTCTGTCACAAAGGTTGTGGAAATCGCGTCCGCCATATTACGATTCCATAATAACCAATGGAAATTGTAATATGGTGAACGGAATATCCCTCACGTTTGTCATGGAGTAAGCCGTCCACTAAACTATAAATCAGGCCCTCTATCATCATGGCACCTGCAGTCGCTGGAAGCAGAACCATTTCATGCACTCTGGAGCCTGACTGCAGAACCAGCACTGCGGCTCTGGTTTTTATCTACCTGGATGATTTCACATCCCTGCTCACTAACATCATATCCCCTCCATCTGTCATCTATGAAGTGCATCCTCGACACAGATGTCTAATTTAACAATGAACTGTGAATATAGGACAGGAACACATCCAAGCTTCTTGCAACACTTGCCTGACCTCATCACTGAAATGATCATCATCCTTGCAGAACTCCCCACCTTGCTTCTCCAACTTGTCACAAAGCCACTAGAAAAAGTAAATTCTTCCCCTACTAATGCATGGATCTCCTTCTTCAACAGAACTTTGGAGATGTCTCTCACACTTACCTGAACAGCTGCACCTACACCTGTCCTGCTCAAAGCAACACCCAGCTGTCTCCTCTCCTGCAGTGACCTGGAAGGTAGAAAAGCAAAGACAAAACAGAAATAATAATCAATATCTTACACTGAGCAAAAATTCAGCATGCTATGCAGGAAATAGAACAGATAATCTAAAAAACTTGCCAAGCTCTAAAATAAGCCAGGAGCTTCTATTACAAGCAAGAGAGCTTGAAGTCATATTTAATGCAATCACAGGGAAAAGCAACATGGGAATTTCAGTGACTCCTGTTTATGTTCACCCAGTGTCCTGCCCTCCCTCTAACCCTGCCAGAGATGTTTACAGAGCCCTCTCAGTAGGAACACCTCACCCACAAGTAACAACATCCACTGCACTCATCAATCCAGCGCCATCTGAGGAGGATCCATCACCTTCTTTCCCCATCCTCCTTAGTGTGCACAGGGCTCCATCAGTTTATAGATAGTGTGTGAGTACCACTAAAGTTCAATGCTTCTTAGCACAGTGCCTCTGCTCCTTCTTTTACCCTTCAGGCAGACCTTCAATGTCTGCTGTTGCAGACCCTTGACTGAGATTGAGGTTTGGGTTTCATGTAAAGTGATACTCCTTTGAACTTGGCGTAATGAAAATCATCATGGGAAACAGAGGTGTAGAAGCACTACCTAGAAACGTACTTTGAAGTTGTAATGAAGCAGTGCTTAATTTGTGAAAAAATAAATAAAACAAAAGCAGGCACTCAAAAACTTCCAAGGAGCCCACAGTGGATATTGTCAAATGTAGAGGTTGCTGATTCCACCTCATTCCCTACACTTTCTATCTCTTTATATTTTTAACTGATGCTTTCTTCCCTTGTCTCTGTTTCTCTTTATCTTCCTTCTCTCTTTTCAGTCTCTTTTTTCCTCTTACTCAGGGTCAAAGTTTGATGATGAAAAATAAGTTCTGGTAGCAAAAATGGTGCCCACAGCCTGCAACTATTTGTGAAAATTAAGTATTGCAATGAGGCATTGCCAGAGTACATGGTCTGTACATTAAAGCACAGATTTCGTAATATTTTGCATCGGTGTTGCATCACTTCCTTGCCACAGTGATGACCCAAAATGTTAGTCGAGATTTGCAAAGCTACGCAAAACTTAATTTCATTGCTTTGCATCATATTTGACCCCACAGTAAGGCAAGACAGCACATAACACTGTGTTTTCATTTCCTTGCATCGGTGAGGCCGTACATGGATGGCACATAGACATTCCCATATATCCACCCATGGAGTTTGAATCAAACCCATAGTTACTATGGGTTTGTGTCAAAATGATGCATCTACATGAGACTGGTGGAACAAGTAGAAATATGTTTATTTGTGCTTCCTCTTTGTGCTTCATTCTGCAGCTTACTTGAAAATAAGATTATGCTTCTAAGAACAATTGTGCAGACAGTGATCATTGCAAGGGCGCAGGTGCACCCTGCAGCTGCTGCATTGTTGTCAGCTTGATTACGAGCAGGTGACAATGCTGACGCCACTTTCCCGCTGGGCTGAGGGGCAGAAACCTCTGTTTCTTCCCCTCAGCCCAGCAGGATATTTGTAATGGGCCCAGCAGGGAGGTAGCCAGCATGGCGGCTACCTCTCAGTGGGAAGTTCGGTAGATGGGTTATCCCATCCCCCAAACTCATAATGAGGCCCATTGTGTTGTAATACATTATATGACATGCATGGCACACAGGAGGGTCTTAGCGGCAGCAGAAAGGGAAAGGAATTCATATTGTTAGGGGCACTAAGTAAGAGACATTTTTTAAGTATTCCCAGAGGGAGAGTGTGTGTGTGTGTGTGTTTATGTTTGTGTATGTCAAATTCCTGGTGCAATCCGGCATCCACCTCACCATACCCAATAAAAAGCCCCTGTACCAACTATTTATCAAAATATATATTTGTTAGGGGGGTGTGACACCCCACACCCACCCCTTGAAGCTACACCCCTGAAGACAGTTGTGCCATCAAGTATGTGGACTTGAAACTTAACTCAGCTGGAAAACTTTCTGTTTGACAGACTGTGGCTTCAGGAGACTTCTGGAGTCTTAAACCTAAAATGTGCACCAAACAGTTTTTACAGCCAGGGACAAACAAATGCAGACAAGAGTCAAAGGTTTGTTAGATTTTGCTTAAGGAGCTGAAGTGAGGGAATAAAAGGTGTGTGAGGTGGGGAGGGATAGAAGCTGTGGTTAGCAAAGGAAAACAGAAGAAACCAAGACAAGCATCATCCAGATGACAACAGATCAGGAATCAGAAATATATATTCAGATCCTCAGCAATACCACATCAGGAAGTGTGAACCTACCGCTCCCCTGGAATGTAAAACTTCAAAGCAAAGGGAATCTTTTAAGTGTGACAGGGCATAATTAAAATATATATTATCCAAGCCACATATCTCCGGAGGAAGACCTGGAAATGGCTGACATCAGTGTGGCTGTTTGCCAGTCACAAAATAATTGAAAGTATTGTCCTAAGTAATAACACTAAAATAAACTTTATTTTTTAAATAAACAGGCAGGACTAGCGTGCCAACAATAATATGTTAAGCAGCAAAAATAAAGAATAGACATTTCCATTAGTCTTATGATAAAATATTAGGAAGAGAATTATTTAACAAGGAACAAAAAAGATGGAAAAAGCAACCCATGGGGGCCTCTAGCTGAATAAATATTTATAAATTGAATCTTAAATATATCCAAACAATGATGAGTGCTACCTTCAGTAGCTTCTATCATACACACCTCACCTTGAAAGCCACTCTGAAACAGGATGGAGATGGAAAACATTCCCCCTTGTTCCTTTTACAATCAGCCCCAGAGTTCAGTAGCCTCACACTTGTTCCAGTAACAACTCACAAACATTAAAAAGAACAAACAGACTCAAGCCCTGATGCTGAGTGAGGAAAGGAAGTACCCTTCTTTAGCTTTTAATAATCATACATATTGACAGTCAAAAACAGTTATTTAAATCTGTCAGATCATTCAGCAGAAGTTTACTGTGACTATTAACTAGCAGCTGGGTACAATAGTTTAAAGAAATCAAAAAGATAAGAGGTTAGGAATAACAGAGAATAGAATGCCTTCATGGCTGTAACTTCAGGACCCACCAATTATATTCTATTTTGGGGCTACATATTTCGGTTGACCATTGGATAGACACAGTTACATGCTTCATTGGGAGGTGTGGGTCAGATATTAATCTACAGCCAGCATCTAAACCTTAGGTCAAGCTTCTGAAGGAATGACGAAGGAAGCATCTCCCACCTCTTGTCACTTTTTCTTCCTACCAAATGAGAGATGTAGAAGTGAAGACCCCTAACAGTAGTGTTGTACTAATATGCAAGTGAGATGTTCCATGGTTTCTTGGTATACACACCTCTCACCTCAAGGCATAAGATCAAGCACTGCATTTATGCAAAGCCATAAAGCCATGTTCACATTGTGGAGCAGTTAAACCAGAGTGCAAGATGTCCACTAATCCGACATAAGAGTATTCTTCTAATAAGACTCAGAACTGAAATTAATACTTCAGATTCTAAAGCCTGTGTATTCACAATCCTATATTTAAAGAAAAACTAATTAAAACCAATTCATAAGGTTTAGATTAAGATTTCCAACCCCATTCTTGGTTCACACTCAAATCCAGGCAAAGACTTCTAGCCTCTCAACATCTTACGGTGAATGTTGTTGGAGATGCCCTTGGAGCTGTCATCAGGGCACACAAGGACAGGGTACATGGTGCTGTTACAGACCCCACCTTCCATTCAGGAAGCGACTTGCTTGTCAATTGATATGAGGTCAATATGATAATCTCTCCTGTTAGCTGGTCGCTAAACTAGCAATCTGGAAGAGCTATCTCTTATACCATTTGGGTTACCTTTGGGATATACGTGCCCCAAGGGACAGCATTTCATCTTCTCCAGTACATAAGGTGCCCACAGACTTCTACACTACCTACGAAAGCACCTGTGTCTGTGTCTCAGATTGTTTAGTAACTTACGTATTTCTCATTTCACAGCCTAGGAGTTGTGTGCTAAAGAAAGTAAAAGGCAGTAAAGAGATGATTTGAAAATATGCTAAAAGATTGTTCTCTTATTTTGGAGTAGTATATATACACCCTCCTCTCGATTTCTTCCCACCTTTCCTCATAAAGTTACCCCCACCTTTTGCTTCCTGCTGGTGATTATTTAAACGTTAGATTGTATGAGACAAGATAGAGTACAAAACTACTGTAAAACACAATAGTAACAAGAATACCTATTGCTAGAAACTAACTACATATGTTTATGTTTTCTATTCTTAATGAACACAGCTATACATTGAAGATAGATATAGTTTCAAGGTACATATATGTTTGTTTCAGGAATAGTAAACAAATAGGGCCCGATTCACAAAGATAAACTTAGGCTTTTGGTCTAAATTTAGACCAAAATTCTAAGGGCTTCATTACGAATTGGGCGGTTGGACTGCCAGACTGCCATGGTGGTGGTCTTTCAAACGGCACCAGGCTGATGGTCCCCAGACCGCCGGATTACGAATTCCCCACTGGGCTGGCATGACTGAAAAGGGGCAGAAAGGGGGTTAGTATAATGGATCAACTGCCGACCATGCATCTCTAATTGTCAGCACAACGCTGAACTGTGCCCATTCACCACGTCGTGCATGGGACACAGTGCACCCGTCCCCAAATTTCCTTGTGGGCCACATGGGCCCCTGCCTCACCCACAATGGAAGCTTACCCCCGGGGCACTACGTTTCCATGCTGGTGGGATTGCTTTTGAAAGCTTGGCACACCTGCAGGTCGTAATGGGCATGATGGTCCCAATGCCGGGATCTCCAACATTGGCTGCACGGTCAGAACCGCCACGGTCCCCACCACAATGACTGTGGTGATGCTGACAGTCCGCATGCAGGTGTCTCGCAGTTTGATTGCCAAGCTCCTAATCAGGCGGTCCAACCGCCAGAGTTGCGGTGGTCGACCACCTCCACTACCATGGTGGTCCACCGACTGCAAACTTGTAATGAGGCCCTAAGTTTACGACGTGGGAATTCATGAAGGGGATTAAGGAGTACTATCTTTAAATCTGCACTTGAGGTGAAGATTACCATTGAGGCCCCACACCTTGATTTTGAGCCTGTAGTCCTGCGAGCTGGAGAAGAAAGCCTGGCAGACAGAGACCGTGGGGCGACCTGCGCTCTTTGGCAGACACCGTGGTAAGAAGTGAACACGGGCCAAGCAGTGAGAAAGAAGGAGCTGCCTGTCAGAAGGGGAAGAACAGCATCTCTGACACCAGGACTGCAACTGCCATCTTAGGGATGGGGCCTGGATCTGGCATAAGCAAGGAACTGTGGAAAGCAAGAAAGCAGGGGACCTCCCTGGATGGACATTTCACAGCCTCATAACACAGATTGAAGATACAGGGGTCAGAATTCTTCACTAGCAAGAAACACTGCCCTCGTGGGGAAAAGAGTGTCTAGCCTGTGGTGTGTGCAAGTCCAGGGGTGGGCAAGGATTCTGCTAACCTGCTGGACAAGAATTGAGTTAATAGTAATGCAGGTCTGTTGCTATTGCATGGGGTGGCCGGGGCCCTGTGGTGCATGATGGCCCTGTTGAAGGCAAACATACCTGAAGATTGGAAACCTAGAATCTACAAGGGGTACTCTGAAATGTGAAGACGTGAGTGACATAGGGCCCCCTGACAACATCAGTGGGGTACAGGAGACAGAAGCCCTGTGCAGGTTGCAGGTTCTGGTGCAGAGTTTCTTTCCCAGGAAGTGTCTTGTCTAGAAGTGTCTGAGTTGGTAGGGTCAGAGGCCCTGTTGAAATACCCAAATGTCCCTTTGAAGTGCGGGAGACTTCATAGAGTGGCTTAGAAGTGCACAAGGTCCACTTTCAGTTCCATCCTGTCTGCCAGGGTCCCAGTAGGGTGCGTGGCAGGCCTTTGTGTGAGGGCAGGCCACTATCCTTTGACATGTAAGTGTCAGGCCCTCCACCCTGCCAGCCCAGGAAGACCCATTCAGTATGCAGATGTGTGCAGGTGTGATTGAGCATCCTGTGTTTGGGGTTGTCTGAGTGAATGCACAAGGGAGCTGTCAAGTAACCCAGCCAGACATGGATTGGAGAAAGGCTGTAAGGCACAGAAGGATTTGAGTGTAGAGAAATGCTCACTTTCGAAAAGTGGCATTTCTAGAATAGCAATATTAAATCCAACTTCACCAATAAGCAGGGTTTTCTATTACCATTCTGGCCATACTAAATGTGACCTTGTTACTCCCTTCATATCAGAATCGACCACTCAAACATTATATGAGGGTAGCCCTAATGCCATCCTATGAAGGGAGTAGGCCTCACAGCAGTGTAAAAACGAATTTAGGAGTTTTACACTACCAGGAAATATAGAACACAAATGTTCATGTCCTGCATTTTACCTACATAGCACCCTGCCCTATAAGCTACCTAGGGCCTACCTTATGGGTGACTTATATGTAGAAAAAGGGGAGTTTAAGGCTTGGCAATTACTTTTCAATGCCAAGTCGAAGTGTCAGTGAAACTGTACACACAGGCCCCGCAATGGCAGGCATGAGACATGCTTAGGGGAATATGTATGTGGGTGGCACAACCAGTGCTGCAGCCCATTAGTAGCATTTAATTTACAGGCCCTGGGCACATGTAGTGCATGCAACATAGAAACTTACAAGTAAATTAAATAAGCCAATTGGGTATAAGCCAATGTCACTATGTTTTAAGGCGAGAGCATATGCACTTTAGCACTAATTAGCAGTGGTAAAGTGTGCAGAGTCCTAAAGCCAGCAAAAGTGAGGTCAGAAAAAGAGGAGGAGGAAGGCAAAAAGTTTGGGGGTGACCCTTCAGAAAGGCCATTTCCAACTATTGAAATATGATTGGATGAATTTTGTCAGGCTGGCAGTGGCCTCTTTTCCGTCCTCCAGAGTCCTGGCAGTTTCAAAATTTTGGCTGCTCTTTTTGGCGGACTCAGCTGTGCCACTCTTAATACAGCGGTCGGATCACCGCCAACATGGCCGTCTTTTGGCAGCTGCCACCGCGGTGGTCTTGCCAAAAGACCGCCAAACTCAAAATGAGGCCCATAATGTCTGCCAACAGGAGCTACAGAGATGCATCCATCAAGAACTCAAAGTGCCTGAAACGACGAAGCAGAGAGGGCCTTCATCCATATGCATGCTTGCTATCTCACAGGATTACCTGCAGTAGTTCCTTAGGAAGCTCAGAGAGGAGATGAACATGCTCAAGGGCTATCTCACAGGGCTCAGCACCAGGGTCAATTACTTAGAAACCACAGAGGAAGCAATGTCAGATTAGATCCACCAGCTGACTTCTACAGCCGTAGAACACTATAAAGGGCAGAGGGCTCTTATTTGCAAGCATTGCTAAATCATAGCTATAATGGCTTAGCAGACCCTCCAATTTGTCTGGACTACATCGTAGAACACACATGGAATTACAGTGCGGGGATGTTCTCCCAGATACCTTAAAAGGGGTACATTTCTTCAATGAGAAGGAAGGCATCATGGCCTTAGTTCGTACCATGAGTCATGTCCCCTCTAGAGAATACATGCTGACATGGTTGATTATTTCAGTAAACACGGAATCTCCCCTCATTTGTGTTACCAATTCAAAATCATCTTTGTCAGGAACAAAAATATTTCACCAAAACTGTGCAAGAAGTCCGATATATTCTTGGCATCTTGGATAGAAATGTAATCACAGATGACAAAATCACTCCATGCATTGAAAACTTTTATGGGAATCGATGGAAAACAGGGGTTGAAACAATAAATTTCCTATCTCCCATAGCCAATGAGAAAGCACAACAATGTTGTCTCTGAAAGGTGGAGAGGCTGAGAGACAGAAGTTGGGAATCTGTTAAGACCTTCATCAACGCCAGCAAGCCCTGGCCCAGAGGTACAAGTATTTTACCTCCTAGGAGACACAGGGTTGGGGAAAAAAGGATTGCCATGGGCCATTCCCACTGGAGTGAATCAATGATACCTATCTTTATCGTTGAATCCTCTTCTATTTTTTGCAAAAGACCTAAAAAAAAGGCCTAATTTGTTTGTATGGTGTTGAGCTATTAGTTATGGTTCTTATCCCCTAAGCTGTGTGGGGATGGGGAAGGGGAGGTTGACACGTTAGTGATGTACTTTGCTAAAAGCTATGTGCCTAGACTACCCAAAAGTATACATGAAAGGAGCACTTGGTGCTCCCGCCATGAGCACATAGTTGCACGCCCTATTAAGTAGTGATATTTAAAATAGTTGACCTTAATGTTAATGGCCTAAATTCACCAGCCAAGACACTGGTCACTGTGAATCTCTTAAAGAGCTTAGGGCAGACCTGTACTTACTGTGAGAAAGTGTATTAATACTCAGGTAGCAATTACAATAAGTGCGTATTAAATAATCAATTTCATTAATCTAAAATTATTAAAATATCAAAGCATATTTGATAAAATAGTCAAACAAAATGTTTTAACAATCACTGCTAGTTTTTAAAATGTCTCTGTCTATGCCAAATTGATATCTAAATAAGTGAGGGCATGCATTTTTACCATGTGTGCCATAATTAACTCATCCACTCCTGTTAGAGTGGGATGTTTGCATCGGCCATCTTTGAGTTATCGCTCTAGTTTTCCTTTCTTGAAGACTACTTTAGAATGAGGCTGGAGAGACCGAACAGCTAACAAGGTACTCTTGACTGATAACTGCACAAACTGCCACTTTAGCATATTGCCATGTGCACATTGTTGGAGGGAATTGAAGGGGATGTTTGAGTCACTTTGAAATTACTTAACTTTAACTGTCACTGCTAGTTTTTAAAACGTCTCTGTCTATGCCGAATTACTATCTAAATAAGTGAGGGTGTGTATTTTTACCATGTGTGCCATAATTTGCGTGACCACACCTGTTAGAGCCGAACATTCGCGCCGGCCATCTTTGAGTTAGCGTTCTGGTCTTCCTTTCTTGAGGTCTATTTCAGAATAAGGCTGGCGTGACCACTGGCGCACCTAAGGCAAATCCATCTGCACCCATCCATGTACCTACCGGGCACAGCACCACCCACACTGCTGGTTTTAGTCAAGGTGAAATGGTACCCCTAGCCTACTATGCTGACTCCAGGATTCACTGTACCAGAAACAATGGTAAACAATTTTGATTTCAAAAGCCATTACTGAGGGGGGAGGTTCTGAGACTGAGACACTCATAGATGCTAAAAGCAAGGAATCTTCAGCCTTCAGATGTGGCCTATAGAATGCAAGGTCATTTGTGAAACACAACACCGAAATCCATCTACTACTCGAGACTGGGGCCTGGGATACTCTGTTCATCACAGAAACCTGGCCCACCCTGAGTCTACTGTAGATTTTGGCCTGGCCTGCCTACCTGGGTTTAAGAATCTTCACTAACCCAGAGTTAATAAAAAAGGGGAAAGGAGTTGGAATTACTTACAAGATAATATTGAACTTCATGTGTCTCCCCTAGATGACATCAAAGGCCTGGAAATTTTAGGCTTTAGCTTAAAAACAGTGGTGTTCTCTGTTACAGACCTCCAGTGCCTGCAAATACAGATCGCAGCCCCATGATAGTGGTCTTTTCCAAAATGGCATTAGCACATTCAAACTTTTACATCTTAGGGGACTTTAATCTTTGGGCATAAGGATACCTCTCACCCCCTTTTCAGGAACTGCTGAGATCTTAGGCCTTCAACAATGGGTGTGTGGCCTCACCCTTCGGACACTGCACAGCCTAGACCTCATTCTTGCTCCTAATGGTCTAAGCTTAGTACATGATATTGTGCGACTATGCTGGACTGATAATAATCTAATCTAATTTCAGGTATGTGAATGGAGCCTTGCCATCACAAACCAGCTCCTCTGCCATTAAGAATAGAAAGAGCCTAGCATAAAATTAAAAGGGCAGATGGGCTGCTTACTTTTGACCTTTGCACCAATCTCATATTT
The DNA here is from genome assembly GCF_031143425.1 of Pleurodeles waltl. Classification (NCBI taxonomy): domain Eukaryota; kingdom Metazoa; phylum Chordata; class Amphibia; order Caudata; family Salamandridae; genus Pleurodeles; species Pleurodeles waltl. The sequence goes on along the minus strand of NC_090445.1, from coordinate 292,020,277 downwards.
TAGAACTCGATCGAAATCAATTGCTCAGTATATGAGCAAGCGATCCATAAAACCCTGGATAAAGTGATCCCAGTTACTAGCTTAAAACCTCAGCACAGGCTTTTGGCACCGTGGTATAATGACTCATTAAAAATGCTTCAATTAGTATGTAGACATCTGGAAAGGAGATGGCGGAGAGGATACCTCGAAGCGGACAAGAAATTCCTAAAGATCTCTCCATACAACTACAAGAGAGAGATCAGCAAAGCCAAGGCAGAATACTTTTCTAATGAAAATCTTGCTGCCTCTAATGGCACGAGAGAGGTCTTCGGTATCCTTTGGGAGCTATGGAACCCTGGCGGCACAAAACAGGCAGTCACTCCATCGCAGGAGCTCTGTGATAACGTCTGCCTTCTTTGATAATAAGATTAGCAGGATATTGGAAGAAATAGGTCCCCCTACACAAAACCCATCCACCTTGGCCTTGAATAGAGTAGAAGTAATGAAATATCAGGTACAGAGGTTGGATATTTGTTTTACCCATCTCAATAGATTGCCTTCTACTCACTGTCAGATCTATCACCTTGGGAACTCCATTAGATCCCTTAACTCCTAGAGTATGGAAAGAGTTTGAAGATGAGTTAGCCCCTCTTAATCTACAGGTGTGTAATCAATCTCTAAAGTCAGGGACTGTACCATCTGCATAGAAGGATGCTATAGTAATGCCCCTCTTAAAAGAATCCTCAGAAGATTCATTGATTCTAAGCAACTATAGACCCATATCACTCCTTCGTTTCCCATTGAAAACAGTAGAGTGATATGTGAGCAGAAGGCTATCTCACTTCCTGGATTCCCACTCTCCTCGAGGATGAGCAGTTTTGGGTTCTGCTCTGGGCATGGTACTGAGTCGGTCCTGATCACTGACCTGGATAAGCTACGGATGAGGTTAGTGGCTAGCCGACAGTTCTGATAATGCTAGATCTGTTATCAGGCTTTAATAAAGTCTGCCATTCAATTCTTCTGGACATACTAGTTGTAATTGGAGGGGATTGCGGGGCACAGTCTTGAAAGTATGGCATCAAACTTAACAAATCAGTGCCAGGCCATTGCTCTGTCTCCTTACAGCTCCAAATGCAAAAACTTGCATCCGGGAATGCCACAGGGATTGGCTCTAAATCCTGTTCTGTTCAATGTGTATATGAAACTTCTTATCACCCTTATCAAGGAACATGGTCCACAACTGGCCAACTATGTGGACGGCACACAATGTATTCCTTATTTTACCAACATTCAGGAGGAGACAATAACAGTCTTCCAGGGAGCCATGACAGAAATTGGGTAGTGGATGAACGCCAACTCAATGAAACTTAATGGGGATAAAACAGAGTTCCTCTTCTGCGCACCAAGCAGAATCCCTATGACACTTCCCACAATCTCTGGCCTCTCCCATCGGAACAGGCATTATAGCCTTCAGTCACAGTCCATAATCTTGGGGTTATGTGTGACAGTAAATTGTTCCTGTAGAACCACATGATTAAAGTGGCAGGCACGTGCTTTGCATTGTTAGATGTGCTTAGGAAGGTTGCCCCCCCCCCCCCAATCCAGAACTATGGTCGTGAGGACTGTCATATTCAGCAGACTGGAATATTGTACTCCCTACTATTCTGAGCACCTGAATACCTGGACAAGCAATTGTACAGAGAACAAGTAGCTGTGGCTAAACTTCCACTGAATAGACTTCTTAGGTCCTGGGTCAGCAATGCCCTGAAGGAATTACACTGGCCTCCTCTGAAGCAGAGGATTAGGTTTAAGGCCATTTGCATTGTTTTCAAGGTTCTACAAGGAAACAACCCTGTGCCTCTGTAACGTAGATTCAAAAGATATAATCCTCCAAGATCTCTCCGATCAAGCACTGTAAACCTTGTCTGCTCCAAAGATCTAGTCGCACCAAAGATCTAGTCATGGGGGCCAGGTGTTCTCAGTTAGAGCAGCTCAGCTATGGAATGAGCTTCCACAATCACTGCGGACCATATTGGAGTTGCTGCTATTTAGAAAGGCCCTGAAGAACTGTCTCTTCCCAAAGTAATTCTGTTTTGCTGTTGGAAGTTGGCATGCACATTCGCAGCGAGATAGCTACTTGTATGCTAGCATCAAGATACCAGTTTTGGTGACACTGCTTTATAAATAACACTATAAATAAATAATTCTTCATGCATAACCTAGAGTGGAGGGGGAACAGTATGTAAATGGTATATTCAAGCCTGATGTCACCTCCTACAGGCATGTTGGAGGTTTCCTCCTTCATACAGATATCTTATCAACATGATCAGGCATCTGAGTTGATGTCTCTTTAAATACCTTTTAAATCCTATTTGTAAACCTTCCTTCATTAACAATACCAAGTGTGTTCAAAGTGTTTCTCAAATGCATTTTTCTTCTTAAATGTCAGATTGAATTGAACCTTTAATGCAATGTTCAGCTATAATAGGAGATTGACTATGTATCATTCATACGATACCAGAAATTCCTACATTTCCTGTAATACTACTAAGTGAATGAAGCCTCCGTTCTTAGCACAGTTTGTCAACCAGACCCAACAAAAGTGGCTTCTGAAGAAGGTCAACTTCAAAGTCTTTAAAGGAAAATGATAGGTTTAAGAATAAATGTAGGGTGTCCAAGTAAAACTGTATGAGCAATCTATTGTAATTAAACTTTTTGGAAGATTTTAGAGTTAGTCAACCATATAATTAGGCCTGGATGAAATTTAAATCATATCGGTTTGAATGGTGAAATTTTGGTAATATTTCGTAACGAAGGTTACTCATAATTACTAAGATTACTTCATCACACCATGTTGTGGAACTAGGCTTCCATTCAGTAAGAAATTGTAACTAGATTGGCATTGTAGGAAAGTACCCTCTTTTTGGCATGTTACCCCCAATTTCTGCCTGATGTCAATGTGTTTGACTCTGTTCACTGGGATCCTGCTCACCAGGATTCCAGTGATTATGCTCTCTCTCCTCCATATTTTGTCACTGCATACTGGTAAACCCGTATTTCACCCAAAATTGTCATGCTGGTCACCCCTTATAAGGCCCAAGTATATGGTTCCCAGGGCATTGGGGTTCCAGAGGATCCCTATGGGCTGCAGCAATACATTTGCCACCCATAGGAAACCCATGCAAAGACCTCTACAGTACTGCCATTGCAGCCTGTGTGAAATGTTGCATGCCATCTTTCACTGCCATTTACACTGCACCAGGTCACTTGTAAGTCACCCATATGTCAGGCCTTCCAACCCTGAAGGCCGGGTGCAGAGGATCTGTGTGGGAGGGCACCCCTGCACTAGCAGAGGTGCCCCCACAACCTCCAGGACCATTTTCCCGGACTTCCTGAGTGTGGGGATGCCATTTATGCATGCACAGTACATAGGTCACTACCTATGTACAGCTTCTCAATGATAACTCCGAATACCGCCATGTTTGGTATCATACATGTTGGAATCATACCCCAAGGCTTTTGCAAACATTGGTTGTATGATTCCATGCACTCTGGGGGCTCCTTAGAGTACCTCCAGTACTGCCATTACAGCCTTCAAAGGTTTTCCAGGCAGCCCCAGCTGCTGCCACCTCACATACAGGTTTCTGCCCTCATGTTGCTTGAGCAGCTCAAGCCCAGGAAGGCAGAACAAAGGATTTCCTTTGGGAGAGGGATGTTACACCCTGTCCCCTTGGAAATAGGTGTTATATGCATGGGAGGGGTAGCCTCCCATAGCCTTTGGGAATGCTTTGAAGGGCACATATGGTGCCCTCCTTGCATAATCCAGTCTACACCAGTTAAGGGACCCCAGTCCCTGCTCTGGTGCGAAACTGGATAAAGGAAAGGGGAATGACCACTCTCCAGTCTATCACCACCCTAGGGGTGGTGCTCAGTGCTCCTCCTGAGGGTCCCTGGGTTTTGCCATCTTGGATTCCAAGGTGATAGGGAACTCTGGGAGCATCTGAGTGGCCAGTGCCAGCAGATGCCATCAGAGCCCTCCCCTGATAGGTGCCTAACTGTGTAGCTGACCAATCCCCCTTTCAGGGCTATTTAGCATCTCTCCTCTGAGTGTTTCCTCAGATTTGGATTGCACGACTCCAGCAGGAATCCTCTGCATCCTTTACTTCACCTTCTTACCAAAGAAACTGCATCTCGGCCCTCCAGGAACTCTACAACTGCAACAAAGAAGCGAAGACGACTTCTGCGACATATTTTCTTCATCTCCTGCCAGCAACTGCAACTGTTTCCCGGTCGTGCATCCTCAGAGAATGGGCAGTCTTCAGCCTGCACCAGAAGAATGAAGGAATCTCCCTTGAAGTGAAGGAGTCACTTCCCTGCTTTCGCAGGCACCCCTCTGCAGTGACGACCTGTGGTTTGTATCCTCTCTCCTGACAAAGTGCATGTATCCAGCATCATGGGTGGTGGACGGAAGTGGTCCGAAAGGTCTTGATGTCCAACTGTCCAACATTAGTGGAGGTAAGAGCTTGCGTTCCCATCAAGACAGTACCCCTATGCACCCAGTATTTTGCATTTGCCAAGGCTTGTTGGCATCCTTCCACAAACTTCTTCATGCACGGTGCATCTCTGGCCCCCAGCACTCCTTCCTATGATGCACAGCTTCCAGCGTGGTTCTCTGGGGGCGTGGGGCCCCTTTGTGTAGTACTGCATGGGCCTCCTTTTCCACCTTCTTTGTCACCGTGCTGTGGGACTTCTGTGTGCAGTGCCTGGTCTTCTAAGGGTTCTCTGAGTTGCTGAGAACCCCTTCTGACTTTCCCACCTGGGTAAGGTCCACCCGTCTCTCCTGATCATGGGCAGCGCCATTTTTCTGCCAACCGCAAGCCTTGCATGTGCCAAGGCTTGTTGGCGGAATCCAGCAACGCAAACCAGACTGCAATCATCCATCCGGCGTGGGACATTTTCTGCACCAACAAGGAACCCACATCTGTCTTCTTGGGTGCAGTACTGTTGTTCTTCACTGGTGGTTCTTCTTTTGCACCTTCATCCGGGTTAGCAGGGCCTCCTGTTCTCCCTGTTCTCCCTGGACTCTTCAGTGCTTCTTGGAATTAGTCCCCTTCTTCCACAGGTCTTCTGGTCCAGGAATCCATCATTGGTGTCTTGAAGTCTCTTCTGGTTCTTACATTATCTTCTATCACGGCTTCTAGTGTGTTTTAGGAAACTTGCTGTGATTTACTCCGGCTTTCCTGGGCTCTGGGGTGGGTCCTTTTACTTACCTTTGGTATTCTCTAATACTCCCAGTACCCCTGTACACACTACACTTGCCTAGGTGGGAAACCAAAATTCGCATTCCACTTTCTTAGTATATGGTTTGTGTTCCCCCTAGGCCCATTTCTAACTGTCGTGATTTTCACTAATTGCACTGTTTTCTAACAGTTTTTGGAGCTATTTCTGCATACTAGTGTATATAATCTGTGTATTACCTACCACCTAAGTGAGTATAGTCTCTATGGTATTTTTGGCATTTATGTCACCAAGATAAAGTTCCTTTATTTTTGTAACACTGAGTATTATCATTCATGTGTGTGTACTATGTGATTACAGTGGTATTGCATGAGCTTTGCATGTGTCCGAGTTAGGCCTGGCTGCTTATCCACACTACCACTAGAGAGCATGGCGTCTACACACTGTCTATATTTCACTAATAAGGGATAACTGGACCTGGTATAAGGTGTAAGTACCTCAAGTACCCACTACAAACCAGGCTAGTCTCCTACAGGCATAGTTCCAATGCAAGCAGCAGAACACCGACAGTCAACAAACGCTTCAGGTAACGTTTTCACCTGAGCGAAACATTTTTTTGAGCCAAACTTCAAATATGAACACTAGCCACAGTGTTTTGAACATGGGCAACTGGGAAGCAACTCAAAATAACATTTTCAAGATGAATGTTTTGCGGAAAGGTCCATTCTAGTAATTTATTTAGTGCAAGACAGATCTTGTCTATTCTGCATATTTTTTGCTTTTATTTCATCTAAAGGACACCTCTACGCATAATCAATGAAATCACTTTAACCCTTCTGATGTTGTATTCTTTTCTCTTAGTTATCTTTGCATGGTGATGCTTCCATTTAAGTGATAAATGCAAAAATAACAGATGAGGGACAGAATGCTGAACAATGTCAACCATTCACCCTCAGCCACAGATTTGGGCTTTACTCCATAGTTTTTTGCTTGCCACGCTATTCCAATTTGGACCCAGCCATATGTAAATCAGTCTTGACCCTGCTCCCCATGGGGACAGTCCAGCTCGAACTGCCAGTCCAGGATGTGCCAAATCAAGAAGCAAAATACATTTTAATCTGCAATGTCATTTTTTGTCTTTGGAGATCCTACCAAGTGGTTACAGCTTTCTATGCTAAATCTTTACTGACCTTTGTGACCCATACTTTTTAAATAACCAACATGTGATTTCATAACAATAATTTAGTATTCAGGACATTTTTTTCAAAATTTTAATTGTAATAATACCTTTGTATTCATGCACAGAAAATGGTAATCAATGTCTTGACCATGCTCTCTATGAGAACAGTCCAGCCTGAACTGCCAGTCCAGGTCCTCCCTGGACCGTAAACAAGCTTCCTGGGACCAGTTTCGGGGTATCACCCCTCATCAGCCAAGCTAGTTTGAATCCAGTGGTGCAGTGAGCATGGGACCCACGTCTGGGCATACCCTTCCACTTAGGATGACAAATGCAAAAAGAACAGATGTAGGGAGGGCTAAACAATGTCAAACATTCATACCCAGTCACGGATCAAAGCCCAAATCATTCATTTGTTTGCTCGCCACGCCATTCCAGTTCAAACCTAGCCATATGCAAATCAGTCTTGACCCTGCTTCCCATGGGAACAGTCCAGCCCAAACTGCCAGACCAGGATGTGCCAAATCAAGAAGCAAAAAACTTAAGGTCTCCTCTCCTTTACATTTCAGCAGAGGGGTTACTCCGTCACAACAGTGACGAATATGCTGTCTGCCGAAATCTGAATCCCATTGTTTCCTATGGGATATTCATCACAGTTGTGAGAGTAACCCTCTGGCAAAATTTTAGGGCCTGAGTTAGAGTTTGGCGGATGGGTTACTCCGTCACAAGCGTAACAGATATTCCATCTGCCAAATTACGATATACATAGGCTATTATGGAATGGTAATACGGCAGACGGGATATCCGTCACATTTGTGATGCAGTACCCACCGGCCAAACTCTAAATCAAGTCCTTAATCAGACCCTTATTCTAACCTGCAATGCCATTTTTTAAGTCTTTGGATCTCTCTCTAAGCAGTTGTAACTTTTTATGTTAAATCTTTACTGTCATTTGTGACCCAAACGTTAAACAAGCAAAATGTGAATCCATAACAATAATTTAGTATTTAGGCCAATTTGTCTTCATTTTAATTGTAATATTCACTTTTTATTCATGCACAGAAATGGTAATCTATGTGGTGTGGAAGTACAAAAGCTGATGCATTTAGTTTTTTTTTAATTCAGAATTGAAGATTTTTATCTGTCAACTGAGATATGTGAAAAATGCAGCCCTAAATTTGGCTGGTGTGCTATAATTATTTATCATACTTTATCTGTACCTCAAAGGCAATTTTGATGGGGCACTTCTCTTAGTATATTCAGTTACAACAATTAAAAAATGTAATTTAAGAAATGCTCATCTGGCAGCAATCCATAGTTTATTGACGTGTTGCTATACTTATCTGTAACAGGCGCTGTATAGAATTTTGTGAACGTACATGTACATGTTTTGAACGGCCCATCCATCATCCAAATACGACTTCTCTCGAGCATAGCCTAATTTCTGTTAGTGGAAAAAATTAAGCGATTTTCATGTAGCCATAATGTAGAAAATATTCACTAGTATGAATGAGTTAATGTTAAGGATTTAGGTGTTCTAATATCACAAAAAGTATGGAATTGGGGAGTGTGTTCCCAAACTATTTTCCTCGTACAGTTTATAGCTCTTATTAGATCAGAATTGCCATGACGATTGCCTGTCTTCCGGGGAGGTATGTGGGCCTGGGCGTAATTTAAATTACACCAGCATAATTTTGGGAATTTTTCCATAATATTTGTTATGCGCAATTCCCAAGATTACATCATTATGTCACATTGTGTAGTTATGTGCAGTCTGCTCTGAAAATGTAACACAAACTCACAATTCTCGCTGGGAACTTACCTCACATTCATGTTGTTTGTGGTGCTTTTGTGAAATTCATCCTTGCACTAAAAATTGATGTTAAGGGCATGTTTTTTACGCTTAAAACATAACGTGAAATGACTAAATTGTATTTCACATAATTATGTTCAATTTTAGTTAAACCCTTCTGTGCCTTGGACGAGGTGATCTCGTCCAAGGCACCGGTTCCCGGGTGCCTTGGACGAGATCACCTCGTCCAGTACCCGAGAACCGGGGGGAGCGCTAGCGCTCCCTCCATGGGACCCCCACCCACACACCCCGGTCGTGGATGGAAGAGGAATCCCTTCCCCTTCCACCCCTGACCCCGCCGTGACGTCAGCGCGCATCGCGCGCTGATTGTCACAGAGGCCTCCTCATTCGCCCTGGAAGCTCAGCTTCCAGCACACTCGGAAGAGAAATGCAAAGCATTTTTCTTCCGATCACATGGAGGAGGCCCAGAGAGGCTTCATAGGGAAGGAAACGCATTTCCTTCCCTTTCAAGTCTCTCTCAGTGTTTCAAAAGCCGGATTGTAAATCAATCCGGCTTTTAAAACGTTCACTAGACACCAGGGATTTTATTTTTATATGGAAATTGGCATAAGGGAGCGACCCCTGGGCAAGGGTCGCTCCTGGGGGGGGTGGGGGGGGCATTTTTTTTAAGGCCTTTTCTGCCTTTTTTTTTTTTAAGAGATGGGGAGCGACCCCTTAGGCAAGGGTCACTCCCCTAGGGGGCCAATTACATTTAGGCCATTTCTGTGGTTTTTTTCCTCGTGAATTTCACGCAAGGGGAGCGACCCCTTAGGCAAGGGTCGTTCCCCTGGGGGGCAAATTTATTTTATTACAGCTGAGGTGGTAATAGCTGGGCTCGCTTCTATTACAGCTGAGGTGGTAATGGCTGGGCTTGCTTCTATTACAGCAGCGGTGGTAATGGCTTGGTTAGCTTCTATTACAGCTGAGGTGGCAATGGCTGGGCTCGCTTTATTACATCGGAGGTGGTAATGGCTGGGCTCGCTCTATCACAGCTGAGGAGGTCATGGCTGGGCTTGCTTCTATTACAGCTGAGGTGGTAATGGCTGGGCTTACTTCTATTACAGCAGAGGTGGTAATGGCTGTGTTAGCTTCTATTACAGCTGAAGTGGCAATGGCTGGGCTCGCTTCTATTACATCGCAGGTGGTAATGGCTGGGCTCGCTTCTATCACAGCTGAGGAGGTCATGGCTGGGCTCGCTTCTATTACAGCAGAGGTGGTAATGGCTGGACAGCTGAGGAGGTCATGGCTGGGCTCGCTTCTATTACGGCAGAGGTGGTAATGGCTGGGTTGGCTTCTATTACAGATGAGGTGGTAATGGCTAGGCTCGCTTCTATTACAGCTAAGGTTGTAATGGCTGGGCTTGCTTCTATCACAGCTGAGGTGGTAATGGCTGGGCTTGCTTGTATCACAGCTGAGGTGGTAATGGTTCTGCTTGGTTCTATTACAGCTGAGGTGGTAATGGCTGGGCTCGCTTCTATTACAGATGAGGTGGTAATGGCTGGGCTTGCTTCTATTACAGCAGAGGTGGTAATGGCTGAGTTGGCTTCTATTACTGCTGAGGTGGTAATGGCTGGGCTCACTTCTATTACAGGTGAGGTGGTAATGGCTGGTCTTGCTTCTGTCACAGCTGAGGAGGTAAGGGCTGGGCTCACTTTTATTACAGCTGAGGTGGTAATGGCTGGGCTCGCTTTTGTTATAGCTGAGGTGGTAATGGCTGAGCTTGCTTCTATTACAGCTGAGATGGTAATGGCTGGGCTCGCTTCTATTACAGCTTAGGTAGTAATGGCTGGGCTGCAATCTGATCTCTTAACCTTACCCCAGTCTTTACTTTATAACATAAGCTTTTGGTGCGTGTGCGTTCCTTTCACGCCCAGTTAGGTTCCACTGTCCCTTGAGGGTCTCCCCTTTCAAAATAATTATTTTCCTATTTGAGGTGGTTTGGTAAATGGGTCCAGCAACTTCCTCAAGTTAGAACAGTAAATCTGCCCCCTTCGGTATCATGCAGCTTCTCCTAATTGGCTCTTACTGGAGTTAGAATAGTAAGTCTGACCGCTTGAGTGTCCAAGACCTTACCTTAAAATGTTAAATTTCAGAAAATATGCATTAAACACATCACATTACTGTATTTTTAATTTAATAAATAGACCTCTCACACGTTTTTCCTTGGTAACTGAAAATAATGTTTTGTTAAAGTAATAACGGAAACATACACTTTTTTTGTCGTACATATTGTGGATTTTTTATTTGCTATGAAGTAAGGGAATGTGAGCAGATAAAAATATAAATATATTCACGGGTGGTGTATGTAAAATATGATATTTTAGTTAAATATTAATAGGTATTATTTTAAGAAAAATCTATTTCACTTCAATTAAACTTACTTTGAAATTTAGGTTGCACAGTTTTCAGCACTAGCTGTTTCGGTCTCTCCTCTTGTTAGCAGTCCATGTGGTCACCTCATTAGTCAGTCCTACAACTGAGCACAAAATGGTAGACAACTGCCTTTATAACATTTTGAAGTGTTTACTATCATTTACAATAAAATAAGCATTAGAATCCTTGTTTGAATGCGATGAAATGTGTGACCTAAACTTTAATTGTATTAAATGACATTTGTGACTTGTTTTTTTAGCTTTTCAGTATGGGTATCTGCCATTTTGGTTGGGGACAGACAAACAGATTTACTACGTTTTTTTTTAAACAAAGCCATACAAGGTGTTGTATATTATCTTGTGTGCGGATTTATAAATATTTCAGACATTTTTGCATTGCCTTAAATCATCTAATACATCTCAAGAGAAGTGCAAATGGAAGGCTTTGCGTTTAGTTGTGTTGCTTTGCACAACAGAAGTTCAAAGCACATGTTTAGAAAATCTGCCCACTTGATCATCATAGAAGGGTTTTCTTAGAGGTTTCAATGTGAAATTAAAAAAAGCGTATGATAAGTATTTTCAGAATAAAAATTAAAATTTCATTTAAGCTTCAAAGATGACACCAAAGTATTTAGAACTTTCAACTTTAGAAAGAGTGTTGTTTCTGAATTTCTACGCAAAATTCTCATTTTCAGGCCCAGATGACACTTGCATATTACCACTATTTATGGTCAGTTATTAAAAATACAGAATACATTTAATACTTCTAATTGTTGCTGGAGCCCAACAGCACTATGTTCAATAACAACATTGACTTCTGCACATGTTATGTCCTTAGTCGGAATGTCTGCCATGTGGCCCATCCTATGGCAATAGTAGCATTGTATGGGGATGGGCTGCTGCCAACCACCCTGGTTTCCATTACCGGAACTATTTTGGAAACCTCCAGTGTCCTGCGGTGGAGTTCCTTTCATTATTGATGCCATTTGAATGCTTGCTGTCAATGTGGCCCCCTCCAGGGTGGTCTTCCTTAGCGTTTGTTGGATCAACTTAGCATTGTGAATTTGTGCCTGTTCCTGCTTCTCTTATCCTTCACGTGTTTCCTCTTGTGGAAGTGCAGAATGTGAGATTGGATTTCTCACCATTGTTTAGTTTCTAGCCCAACTACGCTGCCCAAACAGTTTTGTATGTCGGCGGGCAACCCCTTCTTGAAGATGTTTAAAACAAAACAATTTGAGGGCCTGTACCTGTCCAAAGCTTTCCTGTCCCCACCGTTCTCTCTTCCTGTCTAGGAAGTCCATTATGGTCTCCCCAGGTATCAAGGTTTCCACCATTAATCCACATAAATCTGGGCATTGAGGGAATATTTCCCTCAGAGACATCAATATCTGGTGCTGGTATGAATTAATTGCAGCCCAGTCGTGCTCTGAGTTGGTCAATGTGACTGTTGGGCTGCAAGCGTGGGGAACACCTGTAGGAGGCTTGCCTGCTTTGTAGTAGGTACCAAAGGTACTTACACCCTATACTAGGTCCAGTTATCCCTTATTAGTGAAATGTAGTCAGTGTCTAGAAGCCAGGGTATCTAGAAGTAGCTGTAGGCAGAGCAGCCAAGGCTGAAATAGGAGGCATGCAAAGCTCTTGCAATACCAGTGTAGTCACACAGTACTTACACACATGAAAAACAACACTCATGCACTAATTTTAACCTCGGCAGTCTTTCAGCAAGACAGCCGAGGTACCACCTTGCTGAAGACCGCCAGTGCGGGTGGTTTTCCGCACAGCGTATTTTGACTGCTGGCAGCCCTCCGTCCTTTTTCAGATGGAGAGCCGCCAGCAGCCATACTGGCGGTCGGCGGGGAAGTGGAGGCTGCTCCACCTCCACTGCCATGTCATCAGAACACCGCCCACCGAATCACGTCCCATGATTCAGTGTGGCGGTGTTCTGGTGACGGGGAGCTTGTGGCGGAGCAGCCCCCATGGATCCCATTCCCTCCCGGAGGATCACCGGACCAGGTAAGGTGATCGTCCATTAGGGGAGGGGGTGAGAGGGTGTTGTGTGCGTGCATGTGGGTGTGAGTGTGTAGAGGTGTGTGTGCGTGCGTGTATACATGGGGGGTGTTGTGTGTTTTGCAAATGTGTGCGTGTCTGTCTGTATGTTGTAAGTATGTGTGCATGTATGTCTGTATGTATATGTGCGTGTATGTCTGTGTGTGTGTCTGTTGGAATGTCTGTTTGTAGGTGTGCGGGTATGTGTAGTAGAAGTTTCTGTGTGCGTGTACGGGGTGTGTGTGTCAATGTTGGGGGTGGGTGGGGAGGGGGGTCCTGCCACCTTTGGGGGTTGGTATTGGTCCTGGGGTTTGGGGTTTGGGGGAGGACTCGGGGGTGGGGGAGGGGGTTGGGGGAGACCCCTATCAGTGCCAGGGAAGGAATTCCCTGGCACGGATAGTGCCTACCGCCATGGATTTTGTGGTGGTACAGAACCCCACGAATTCCATGGCAGTATGGGGGGTCGTGATACCGCCAGCGGTGTTGTGACAGACGCTGGTCTGGAAACCGAAGTCTCCAGGCCAGCGATCATTACCACCCTGGAGGTCGGAGTGGAGAAGTGGCGGTTTAGCATGGCGGTCACCACCATGCTTGTTATGGCATTTTTTTTTCCGCTGGCCTGTTGGCGATATCACCTCCATTTCTCCACCGACTGCCAGGGTTGTAATGAGAGCCTCAGTGTTATAAAAAATAAAGGTATTTTATTTTAGTGACATACTGCCAAATATATCTTAGAGACTATACTCCCTTAGGAGGTAAGTATTATACACACAATATACATTAGTAACCAAAATCAGGTAAGTAAACAGTCATAAAATAGTGCAAACAGTGGAAAACAAATAGGTTGTAATGGGCCTGGGAGAACACAAACCATATACTAAAATAGTAAATGAGAATGTTGCTTTTCCACCTAGGTAATTTATAGTGTGTAGAGGGGCGCTAGGAGTGTAAGAAAACACCAAAAGCGAGTAAAATACCCACCCCAGAGCCTAGGAAAGCAGGAGTAAAATACAGCAAGTTTCCTAAGAACACAGTAGAAGTTGTGATAGAGAAGAATGCAAAAAACAAGCAGGACTACAAGACACCAACAATGGATTCCTGGACCTGAAAACCTGTAGCGAGAGGAGACCAAGTCCAAGAGTCTCTGAAGAGTCTGGGAGTAACAGGAGCCACTGCTAACCCGGATGAAAGTTAGAAGAATATTCAGAAATGCACCAAAGAAGACAGCTGCGGGGTCCTGCTTGTTGCAGGAGATGTCCCAGGTCGTGTAGATGAATGCAGGCTGGTTTTTGTCCCTGGATTCTGCCAACAAGCCTTGGCTAACTCTAGAAATCTGTTTGGTCGGAAAAGGCGCTGTCTGGGCCCAGGAGGGACCCAGGAGTCTCAAATCAGGATGAGGAGAGAGAGGCGGCTCTCAGCACTTCAGAGAGCTGTCAGAAGACCAGGCAGCACCCACAGGAGTCCCAGAACATGAGGACAAAGGAGTTGCCAATGTCGGTCATCGAAGCACTACACAAAGGGATCCCACGCCGCTGGAGAAGAACTCAGGAAGATGAGCGTCACAGGATAGAGTGCTGGGTACCTGGGCTACGCTGTGCACGGAGGATTTCTTGGAAAATCGCACAGGAGCCTTAGGAGCTGCAAAACATACGGTCTGGCACGGGGAGTCAAGCTCTTACCTCCACCAAATTTGGACAGCTGGACCTTTGGACAGTCAGGGTCACTTTAGTCCACCAGCTGTGATCCAGGATCCGCACTCGCCATCAGGAGAGGGGACCCCGAGTACCGGTCGTCGCTTCAGAGAGGTGCCTGCTGAAGCAGGAAAGTGACTCTGTCCTTTCAAGAGAGATTCCTTCAATTCTTCCAGTGCAGGCTGAAGACAGGCAGTCCTCTGTGGATTCACAACCTGGAAACTGTTGCTGGCAGGAGCTGGAGTTACAGAGATGCAGTAGTCGCCTTGGATACTTTGTTCCAACTTGTGGAGTTCTTGGAGCAGTTCTGCTGTTGATCCAACGGTAGAAGGTGAAGTAAAGGATGCAGAGGATTCCTGCTGGAGTCTTGCAATCCGAATCTGAGGACACACCCGCAGGAGAGACCCTAAATAGCCCTCACAGGGGGATTGGTCACCTAAGCAGGTATGGACCTATCAGGAGGTGTCTCTGATGTCACCTGCTGGCAATGGCCACTCAGATGTTCCCAGAGTATCCCAGCACCTTGGAATCCAAGATGGCAAAACCCAAGGACACTCTGGAGGAGCTCTGGGCACCACCCTGGGTGGTGATGGACGGGGGAGTGGTCACTCCCCTTTCCTTTGTCCAGTTTCATGCCAGAGCAGGGGCTGGGGGTCCCTGAACCAGTGTAGACTGAATTATGCAAGGAGGGCACCATCTGTGCCCTTGAAAGCATTTCCAAAAGGAGGGTACCCCTCCCATGCCTGTAACACCTATTTCCAAAGGGAGGGGTGTCAAACCCCTCTCCTAAAGGAAATGCAGTGTTCTGCCTTCCTGGGATTGGACTGCTGAAGCCCCAGGTGGGCAGAACCCTGTCTGTGAGGGGGCAGCAGCTGGGTCTACAGTGAAAACCACAGAAGACTGGTATGGCAGTACTGGGGGCTAAGATGGAGCCCCCAGTGTGCATGGGATGGTGCAACCAATACTGGGATCAGTATTGGGGTACAATTCCCAGTTGTTAGACATCTTACATGGCCATAGTCGGAGTTACCATTGTGAAGCTACATATATGTATTGACCTATATGTAGTGCACACTTATAATGGCATCCCCGCACTCATGAAGTCTGGGAGAATGAGCCTGGATAACATGGGGGCACCTCTGCTAGTGCAGGTGTGCCCTCACACACAGGTACTATGCTCCTAGCCTTCAGGGTCTGAAGGTTAGATATATATGTGACTTGGTGCAGTGAAAATGGCTGTGAAATAGTGCTTAAACTATTTCACTCTGGCTGCAATGGCAGTCCTGAAGATGTGTTTGTAGGAGCCCTTATGGGTGGCAAAAGAAATGTGGCATCCCATAAGGATCTCTTAGAACCCCAATGCCCTGGGTTCCTATGTACCATATACTAGGGACTTATAATGGGGGTCCAGTATGCCAATTTGTAGTGGAATACTGGGTTGCCAGTGTGTAAGTACAAATTTGGAATCAGAGAGAGCATAAGCACTGAAGTTCTGGTTAGCAGGTCTCCAGTGACACAGTCAAGCATACTGACAATACAGTAAAACATACAGACATATAGGCCACAAACTATGAGCACTGGGGTCCTGACTAGCAGGATCCCAGTGAGACAGTAAAAACACACTGACAAACAGGCCACAAATGGGGGTAACCATGCTCGAAGAAAGCCACCTTCCTACAGGAGTGCCGTCTAGAATAGTCTGGGTCTTCCCCTCAAGTGGTTCAAACAGTTCTCCGCCTACCAGGTATCCCTGATAAACCACCTTCCCCTTCCCTGGCACTTTGAGGCCTTGATAATAAAGCCTGCCTTTGGCAGGGCATTCAAAACTTTCCATAGGTCGACCAGGGGTTTATCCCAGGTGGAGCTGAATACATCAAGATATGCTGCACTAAAAGCTTCCAGACCTTAGAGAACTGTGTTCACCAACCTCTAAAAAGTGTCAGGTGCATTCTTCAAACCAAAGGGCATAACAGTGAAATGATGATGCCCTCCAGTGGCAGAGAAAGCTGTCTTAGGTTTTGCATCTTCTGATAGTTTGATCTGCCAATACCCTGCAGTCAAATCAAAATAGCTGAGATACTTGGCAGATGCCAGTGTATCAATAAGCTCATCTGCCCTGGGTATAGGGTGAGCATCAGTCTTTGTGATGGTGTTGAGCCCTACACAGAACCTCATCTCCCTTTGTCCATTCTGAGGATGAGGTTTGGGCACAAGCACCACTGGGCACATCAGAGTGCTCAATCACTCCTAGGTCAAGCACTTTCTGAACTTCTGATGTAATGCAGTCTCCTACATGGTCAGGTTGTGTCTAAATCTTTCTTCTGACTAGTAAACTGTCTCCAGTATCAATGGTGTGTTCACACCAAGTAGTCTGACCAGGTGTCAGAGAAAAGAGTACTGAAAACTGACCCAAGAGGTTCCTGTAGTCCTTCTTCTGCTCTTCAGAAAGGCAGTCTGCAAATATAACTCCTTCCACTGAGCCATCAGCTGCAGTGTTAAAGAAGAGATCAAGGAGAGGGTCACTCTCATCTTCCTGTCCCTCATCAGTGGCCATGAGCAGGGTTAAGTCAACCCTGTCATAGTAGGACTTGAGGCAATTCACGTGAAGTACTCTAAGAGGACTTATAGGAATGCCTAGGTCAACTAAATAAGTGACCTCACCCTTTTTCTCCACTATTGTGTGTGGTCCTCTCCATTTGTCCTGGAGTGCCCTGGGTGCCACAGGCTCCAGTACCCACACCTTCTGTCTTGGTTTATACACAGTCCAGACAGCCTTCTGGTCATGTCATTGTTTCTGTAACTCCTGGCTTGCCCTAAGGTTTTTAGTGGCATTTTTCATGTACTCAGCCATTCTTGATCTTAGGCCAAGCACATAGTCCATGATGTCTTGTTTAGGGGGCTTCAAGGGATTGCTCCCACCCCTCTTTCACAAGAGTTAATGGACCCCTGACAGGGTGACCAAAAAGCGGTTCAAATGGGCTGTAGCCCACTCCCTTCTGTGGTACCTCCCTGTAGGGAAAAAGGAGGCATGGTAACAGGACATCTCATCTCCTTCTGAGCTTTTCAGAGAGTCCCATAATCACACCTTTGAGGGTTTTGTTAAACCTCTCAACCACCCATTTGTTTGGGGATGATAAGGTGTGGTGAACTTGTAGGTTACACCGCACTCTTTCCACATTACTTTTAGGTATGCAGACATGACGTTGCTACCTCTCTCTGACACCACCTGTTTTGGGAAACTCACCCTGGAAAAAATTCTTGGGCCACTGCAGGAGCTGTAGTGGTCCTCAGATGTATTGCTTCTGGGTATCTAGTGGCATGGTCCACTACCACTAAAATGAACCAGTTGCCAGAAGTGTCAACCTCTACCATTTCACAGGACACCCCAACCACTGGCAGTGGGATCAAGGGGGCCTTTGGGATGCCACTAGTCTTACCACTGGCTTAGCAAGTAACACAGGAGCGACAAAACTCCTTTGTGTCCTCTGACATTTGAGGCCAGTGAAAGTGAGGGACTAGTCTGTCCCAGGTCTTACTTTGCCTCAGATGTCCAGCAAGGGGAATGTCATGAGCCAGGGTCAATGGACATTCTCTATACTGCAAGGGAATGACCAATCTCATGATGGCACCAGGTTTTGGGTCTCTTGCCTCTATGTATAGGACATTGTTTTCCCAATGCACTCTATGGGTGTCACTGACATCTCCTGCCTTTTGTTTGACAGCTTGCTGTCTTAAACCCTCAAGTGTGGGACAGGTCTGCTGAGCCACACTTAACTCCTCCCTGGCAGGCCCCCCTGCACCTAAAATCTCAGCTGTGTCAGCTTGCAGCTCCTCAGGTATAGGTTCTGTCCAGGAAGTAGACTCCTCCTCATCAAAGGGAGAATCTTCAGTGGGGGGGAGGGATAGTGGATAACCTTTTACCCTTTCTACCCCTCTTTTTGGGAATCTCTTGGTCCATTGTTCCAGGATACAAGTTTCTGTGACCTCTTTGCTTCTTGGCATGAGTGCTTGTCAAAGCAATGGTATGCCTAGGAATGCCCAGCATGGCAGAATTGCCCTCCAACTCCACCTAAGCCCAAGCTGAAGTCTCCAAGTCATTTCTTAGTAGAAATTCTACAGGTAGGGCTGTGGATACCACAACTTTCTTTGGACTATTAAGCCCCCCGCCGAGTTGAGATCAACAACAGCCATGTGGTGGCTAATAGTGTTGGTATGGATGTCTGTCACTTGGTACTGATGACCTAGTAGGTGTTGCTCAGGGTCCACCAGTGTTTTAGTTACCAATGTGACACTAACACCTGTGTCCCTGTAGGCCTCAACCTGAACACCATTTATTAGGGGTTATGGTTTGTACCAATCTATATTAAGGGGACAAGCAACAACGGTGGTAAGGTCAATGCCACCATCAGAGACTAAAACAACCTCAATGGTTTCCCTAACTAAACAAACCCCCACTACACTTCCCAGAGTGAGCCCTGCTACACCCTTGTTTTGACTATTTGTAGTGTTATTTTTCTCACCACCACTACTATTGTTAGGGGCACGAGTTGGAGCATTGGAGGTTGTGGTGGTGGGAGCTTTGGTGTTTTTCTGTGACAAGTAATGTCACTTGCCCAAAGGCCTTTGTTCTTACACATATAACACCACAGCTTCTTATTCTGATGGTTAGAAGAGGATTTTGACCCACCCCAGAAGATCTTTGGGGGCCTGATGAAGACTCCTTGTTTTTATCTTTGTCCGCACCTTTATCATTTGATTTACCATCCTTCTTCTCGTCCTTGTCACCCCCTGAATGAGCTTTTGTGCTCACCCATGTTCTGACCTGTTGGAAATACCCTTTCGGCAGGGTCAGACCTAAACCTTTTGCCTTCCTCCTTCTCTTTTTCTGACCACATTTTTGCTGGCTTTAGGACTCTGTGCACTTTACCACTGCTAATCATTGCTAAAGTGCATATGCTCTCTCCTTAAAACATGATGACATTGGTTCATACCCAATTAGCTTATTTAATTTACTTGTAAGTCCCTAGTCAAGTGCACTACATGTGCTCAGGGCCTGTACATTAAATGCTACTAGTGTGCTGCAACACTGGTTGTGCCACCCACATAAGTAGCCCCTAACCATTTCATAGGCCTGCCACTGCAGGACCTGTGTGTGCAGTTTCACTGCCACTTTGACTTGGCATTTGAAAGTACTTACCATGCCTTTAGCCTTAAGCTCCCCTTTTCCTACATATAAGTCACCTCTGTGGTAGGCCCTAGATAGCCCCTAGGCCAGGGTGCTATGTAGGTAAAAGGCAGTACATGAACCTGTGTGTTCTAAATGTCGTGGTAGTGTAAAACTCCCAAGTTCATTTTACACTCTATGAGGTCTGCTCCTTTCATAGGATAGCATTAGGGCTACCCTCATATACTGTTTGAGTGGTAGATCCTGATCTGAAAGGAATAGCCAGGTCATATTTATTATGGCGGGAATGGTGATACAAAATCCTGCTTAATGGTGAAGTTGGATTTTATATTACTATTTTAGAAGTGCTACTTTTAGAAAGTGAGCATTTCTCTACACTTATATCCTTCTGTGCCTTCCAGTCCATGTCTGGCTAGGTTTAGTTGACAGCTCCCTTTGCGCATTCACCCAGACAGCCCCAAAAACAGGATGCCTAGTCACACTTGCACACAATCTGCATATTGGCTGGGTATTCCTGGGCTGAGAGGGTGGAGGGCATGACACTTACATGTCAAAGCACAGTAGCTTGCCCTCACACAAAGGACTGCTACACCCCCTACTGGGACCTTGGCAGACAATGGTACTGAAAGGGGACCTTGTGCACTTTTAAGCCACTCTTTGAAGTCTTCCCCACTTCAAAGGCACATTTGGGTATTTAAGCAGGGTCTCTGACCCTACCAACTCAGCGCTTCTGAGGTAGACACTTCTACTTCACAGACAATTCCTGGAGAAGAAACCCTGAACCAGAACCTGCAACCTGCCAAGAAGAACTGTCTGGCTGCCCAAAGAACTCACCTGGATTTATTTTCTGAGAAGGACTGCTGCCTTGCTGTTGCACTGCTGCCTTGCTGCTCTGTGGCTGTGCTGAGAAGTGTGCTCGAAGGGCTTGGATAGAGCTTGTCTCTTGTTCCCTGAAGTCTCAGGACTAAAAAGACTTCATCTCTGCAAAGAACTCCTTGTGCGGCAAAAATTGATACACATCCTGCAAGAAACAATGCACATCCTGCAACGCAGTGAAAAATTCACTGCACGGTGAACCGGAACAACGCAGCCTGACTTCCCAAAGAGGAGATCAATGCAGCGCCAGCGTTCTGATCGGAACTTCAATGCACAGCCCACTGGATCAACGCAAAGGTGACAAGGAACGACACGGCTCAATTTCCTGTGAGGAATCGACTCAGCGCCTGCCATGCAACAGAAATTTCCACGCATCGCCCACCGGATTGACGGAGCTTCTGTGACTTCGTCCTGCAAGCGCCCGATTTCCACGCATCATCCCGGGGCGTTCAAAAACCCTGCAACCTTAAGAGGATCCAAGTCCGCGTGCCGGAAATCGATGCAAGCCATTCTCTGCGTGGAAAATAAACAACGCATCTTCTATGTGGGACCGGAGAAATTGACGCACACCTCCTCGTTTTCCATGCATCTCCTCCTCTGTGGTCCCTTGTGGAGAACTTGAACGCAAACCAGGTACTTTGTGCTTGCAAGAGACACTTGTTGCTTTTTAAAGGACTAAAGTCACTTTATATCATTTTTACAGTGATATCTCAACGTATACTTATTGAATCTTGATCATTTTGACCTGCATCTTACCAGATAAATATATATTTTTCTTAACAGTGTGTGTGGTGTATTTTTGTGGTGCTCTGCCGTGTTATTGCATGATTTATTGCACTAATACTTTACACATTGCCTTCTATGTTAAGGCTAACTGCTCAGTGCCAAGCTACCAGAGGGTGGGCACAGGATAATTTGGATTGTGTGTGACTTACCCTGACTAGAGTGAGGGTCCTTGCTTGGACGGGGGTAACCTGACTGCTAACCAAGGACCCAATTTCTAACATGACCCATTTGTCTGCCTTCTTTCCCAGTTCTTGGGGAGAGGTCAGATCTGAGTTCTTCAAGTATTGGTGTAACAAATCAGACACACCGTTATTCAAAATATGCTTTCTCAGAATCAGATTGTATAAGCCCTCATAGTCAGACACTTTACTGCCATGTAACCTGCCTTAAAAAAAAGCCTTAACAGAACAGTCCACAGAGTATATCCAATCCTGTGAGGATTCTTTTCTGGTTTCTCTGAACTTAGGGCCATATGTACGAACACATTTTCCCATAGACACAGAATGGGCAAAACTGCTTGCTACATCTGGCCCTTAATTCTGTATTGTTCAGTGGTTAAGCCAAATCCATCCAAGAGTGCAGTTTTAAGAATACCATAGTCGTCTGAATCTTCTTCTCTGACAGTGAGACGTCTAACCCTCCACTTGTCAGAAAAGGACAACCACAAAATAGCATCCCACTACCTTTGAGGGACCCTCTGAACTTTGCAGGCACTCTCAAGTGCATCAACCCACTTATAAATATCATCCCCCACCTTGTAGGGAGAACACTTTTGTGCGGATTTCTAGAGTCAATGGTGTCCTCCGTAACTCCATAACTCATGAAACTGCTGCAGCTGACTCCATGGGGAAATAACCCCAACCCCTGCCTTTTACTTTCCACAGCCAAGGCCTCCCTATCTAGGGCTAGCTGTTGCTGCTGCATCTTCAGCCTGGCCTCTTTCAGTCTCAGTTTCCTGAACTCCCTATCTATGGAGTCATCATCTGGAGTTGAACCATGGGATCCCTAAGAAACTGAGGTGATATGAGAATAAGCAGAGATAGATCTTTCCCTAACTTTTGACACTCTAGTGACTTGACCTCTGGGTGTGAAGGTACCCCTACCTGAATGACTACCCCTCCCACTACCTCTGCTAGATGGAAGATCTTTGTAAGACCCTCTGCTGAATCTGAAGGATGATTCTCTGGTTCTAAGGGGTTAGAATCTCCCTCTCCCTCCTCTTCCTGGTTTTCAGCATGTTTCTGATCATCCTGAAGGAGAAGGTTCAAAAGAAAATTCTTATTGGCATTCTTTCATACATCTAGGCTTCTGTCTGAGCAAATCCCCTTCAATCTCTTGAAGGTCATGCCCTCATAGAGAGTACCCATGACCTCAGAGCTGGGCCCAGCAGCAGACATGATGTAAGTATGTGTTAGTGTAGTGTAGAAGAACCTAACCCACCAAACTCCTAGTCTCTTGGAAAGGAAAGTAGGAGACTACAACCCTGTACTAGGTACAGAGAATTCTTTCCAGTGGAAAGCACAGATGACAGAGTGATAATGCAATTGCAAGTACTTATCCCACCGCTGCACCACCAATGTAGGAGGCTGGCCTGGTTTGTAGTGGGTACCTAAGGTACTTACACCTTATAACACATCCAGTAATCCCTTATTAGTGAAATTTAGACAGTGTCTAGAAGCCAGGTTACCTAGGGGTAGTGTGGAGGAGCCGCCAAGGCCGAACTCGGAGACATGCAAAGCTCATGCAATACCATTGTAGGCACACAGTACTCACACACATGAAATAAAATACCCAGTGTTACAAAAATAAAGGTACTTTATTTTGGTGACACAAATGCCAAAAATACCATAGATACTATAGTCCCTTAGGAGGTAAGTAATGCACAAATTATATACTCTAGTATACAGAAATAGCTGTAAAAACAGTTAGAAAACAGTGCAAATAGTGAAAATCACATTAGTTAGAAATCGGCCTAGGGGGAACACAAACCATATACTAAGAAAGTGGAATGCGAAAGTCGGTTTCCAACCTAGGCAACTGTAGTGTGTAGAGGGGTGCTGGGAGTATTCGAAAAACACCAAAGATAAGTAATAGAACCCACCCCAGAGCCCAGGAAAGCAAGAGTAAATCACAGTAACTTTCCTAGAACACACAAGAATAAGAGAAAGAAGATATTGCAAGAACCAGGATGGACTGCAAGACACCAATGATGGATTCCTGGACCTGAAGACCTTTCAAAGTAGGGGACCAAGTCCAAGAAGCACAGAAGAGTCCACGGAGAACAGGAGCCCCTGCTAATTCAGATGAAGGTGCAAAAGAAGAACCACTGGTGGAGAACAACAGTCAGTACTGCACCCAAGAAGACAGATGCGCGTTCCTGGTTGGTGCAGATGATGTCCCACGCCGGATGGATGATTGCACTCTGGTTTGTGTCGCTGGATTCCGCCAACAAGCCTTGGCACACGCAAAGCTTGCGGTTAGCAGAAAATGGCACCACACATCTTTTCCATTACTAAAACAAACAAAAAATACATACCCATATATACATATATACAATTTTCAAAATTGATGTACCATAACCACTACTTATTTACTTTCCATTACAAATTCATTGAAATGCCTTGGTGATGCACCATAACCACTACTTATTTACTTTCCATCACAAATTCATTGAAATGCATTGGTAATTTCCTTTCCCTCTGACTTTTTTGAACAGGTATTATACTATTCTCACGATCCCTCGATTCACTCCCTTCAACCCCACCAGAACGCACCTCCTCAGATTGCAATATGGAATCATCTCTCCACAAATACCCATTATCTTCATCCGGATCTTTACACATCTTTCTTTTGTAAGTGTTACTCGCTTTAAACAAACTCACATGCCGCAAATTACATATTCTTCCATCTTCAAGTTGAACAGCACAATCCCCAAAAATGTTCACAGGACCTGACCATCTAGCATTCCCGTTATTTATCAATCCATGATTTTTCACGGGCACATACTGTCCTACCATCAACCTCAGCATTGGTTTACCATTGTTGATTCTTCTCAGCACTTTGTTTTGATACTCTTGCACTCGTTCTCTCACAGAACTAAAATCATTCCCATCTAAGCTCCTTTGTTTTCTGTTCCTTAAACACAAAGGATTTAATCTAGAAGATGGTTTCTGAACCCTCAACAACTCAAAAGGTGTTTTGCTAGTAACTGAATGTGGTGTAATCCTGTAAGATAGCAACACATTTTGGATGGCCTCCTTACAGGATAAATTAGATGCCAGAGCTAATTGTATAGCTTCCTTGATTACTTTATTAAATATCTCGACCTGGCCATTTCCCTCAGGATGATACAATGATACTCTCACATCTTATCATGTGCATCTTATCAGAGGTAAGTTGCACCCCATCATCTAAAACAATAGTTTCAGGAATGCCTTCTCTCGTAAACACATCCTTTAAAAATTCAATAACTGTATCAGTAGTTATATTGCCAACCATACGAACCTTTGGCCATTTGGAAAAATAATCAATTAGAACAATAGCATATGCTTCCTTAGCAGGTGAGGTAACCATAAAATCAATTGCAACTTTTAATCACGGACTATCTGGTAGTTCAACCATCTGTAATGGCACCAACAATGGTTTCACTCTTTTATCACTCAATACGCACTTGCTGCACTCTCTTACCCATTGATCCAGCATACCGTCTAGACCCGGCCACCAAAAGATTTCTTTGATCTTCCTCCTGGTATTTGCCATACCACCATGACCTTCATGCCCCAACCTGACAATAGTGTCACGCATACCATAGAGAGGCATAATATTCTCACCTCTCAATATAATATCATTTGACACAGACAATTCCTCCTGAACCTTCCAAAATGTACTACACTCACCCCACAAACTCCGTTCCGATGGCCACCCCTTCAAAATAAAATCCTTCACTTTCAACAAAATCTCATCCTTCTGCATTTTCTGCATCCACACACATTCAGATATTCCACCATCCACTCCCACGCTTTGCAGAAACATTACATCATCATAAGTGAACGCAACATCACACTCACCATAGTCAACCTCTTCAAAACTTCCATGACATAGTGGTAAATGAGACAACCGATCTGCCACACAATTACTCTTCCCCAGAAGATGCCAAGTCTCGAAGTGGTACATTAGTAATTTCGAAGCCAACCCTGCCAACCTAGGAGTAAAGTTCCTTCTCCCTCTGTTACTCAAAATGTTGACCAGAGGCTTGTGATCTGTACAAATTTTGTATTTGCACCCCCATATATACATTCTAAATCGTTGTACAGCCCAAGTAGTAGCTAACAACTCTTTCTCAATTACAGAATAGTTCCTTTCTGCTTGAGACAAAGTACGAGAGGCATATGCAACCACCCATGTCTTCCCTTTCTTTCGTTGAGACAGTACTTCTCCAATACCATATCCAGAAGCATCCACTGATATAGTACATTCAGCAGTTTCATCAAACGATTTTCAGCAGGATGCATTCATAATTTCTTATTTTATAGTTGCAAACTCCTTGGCATGTATCTGATCCCAGCAAAACGTTGCATTTTTCCTCAACAACGCACTGAGATTCTCCACTTTAAATGCAAAGTTTTCCACAAAACAAGACTCTACCAGTCCTAAAAATTATAGCAATTGTTTCTTGCATTCAGGTTCAGGAGCTTCATAAATAGCCTTCACATGACCAATCGTAGGCTGAATACCATCCTTAGAAATGATATGAGCTAAATATTCCACTCGGCTTGCTCCAAATTTACACTTTTGATCTTTAACAATTAGTCCATAGTGTCTCGATGCCAGCATTACTGCCTTTAAATTACTGTCATGCGTGTTTTTGTCTTTTCCATATACTAATATATCATCTTGGAATACCTTTGCACCCTTAACATCTAAAAGTATCTTAGATAACTCCCTTTGGAAAACTGCAAATGGCATCCTTTTATATTGGAACATTCCTTCTGGTGTAATAAATGCTGCACCATGTTTAGACTCAGGATTGAAATGCATTTGATGATACACACTCGCCAAATCGATAGTTGAAAATACTGTAGCATCTCCAATGAACGACATCAATTCTTGAAGAATCGGCAAAGGAAATGCATCTACCCTAATTGCATCATAGAGGGCCCACAGGTCAACACACAACCTCAAGCCCCACTAGATTTTACTGAAATAACAATCGTAGAAACCCAATCTGAACATTCAATAGGTTCAATAATATCCTTGTCACACAAATCCTTCCATATTTCCTTAAATTTCCCTCTATAATTTAAGGGAACAGTCCTCAAATTTTGTCTTACAGAAACAGCATTTTCCTTTAATACAATTGTATGTTGGACATTTTTCATACTCCCCAAGCAAATACTAAAAACGTTGGGAAAATCTTTATGCACTTTATCCATTTCCGTAGTGTACACAGGTGGACTGGCACCAGCTTCCACTTTCAATCCCAACTCACATATATGCGGCCAACCCAAAATTGTCGTCCCACATTCAGCAATGAGACTTTCTCCTGAACACTTCTCAGTAAATTCAGTCTCTGCATGCATTTCCCTACCATCACAATTTTGGGGCCAGAATAGCTGCAAGGACTGGTTTTAGTGTTTTGTAGTTCCCTTCCAGGCCATAATTGATTAAACATGGTTTTGCCCATTATGGTGTACCATGTACATGAGTCCACCATAACTTCCACTTATACATCATCAATCTTCACACAGCACTTGGGAAATTGAAGGTCTCCTCTCTTGATGTTACTACTCTGAGTGCTCAATACCATATTCTGCATTTTCTCCTCAAATTCGTCATCATCCACAATCTCCACAACGCAACTCACCTTTCTTCTAAAACTTTTACAGACTTGCGCAAAATGTCCCTTTATCTTGCACATGCTACAAATTTTCCCAAATGCCAGGCATCCACTAAAATTTCCAAAATGCGAGTTGGCACCACACCTAAAACTCAACTTACTACTGTTATTTGTTCTAGATTTGTTGTCCTCACCAGCAGAACATGATACCGCCCTTTTCCTTTTTTCCTTACACTCTCTGTCACTACAGACAGTACACACAGGCCCTCATTCTGACCCTGGCGGTCTTTGACCGCCAGGGCGGAGGACCGCGGGAGCACCGCCGACAGGCCGACGGTGCTCCAATGGGGATTCCGACCGCGGCGGTAAAGCCGCGGTCGGACCGGCACCACTGGCGGGGTCCCGCCAGTGTACCGCGGCCCCATTGAATCCTCTGCGGCGGCGCAGCTTGCTGCACCGCCGCGGGGATTCCGACCCCCCTACCGCCATCCAGATCCCGGCGGTCGGACCGCCGAGATCCGGATGGCGGTAGGGGGGGGTCGCGGGGCCCCTGGGGGCCCCTGCAGTGCCCATGCCACTGGCATGGGCATTGCAGGGGCCCCCGTAAGAGGGCCCCTACATGTATTTCACTGTCTGCTGCGCAGACAGTGAAATACGCGACGGGTGCAACTGCACCCGTCGCACAGCTTCCACTCCGCCGGCTCGATTCCGAGCCGGCTTCATCGTGGAAGCCTCTTTCCCGCTGGGCTGGCTGGCGGTCTGAAGGCGACCGCCCGCCAGCCCAGCGGGAAAGTCAGAATTACCGCCGCGGTCTTTCGACCGCGGAACGGTAACCTGACGGCGGGACTTTGGCGGGCGGCCTCCGCCGCCCGCCAAGGTCAGAATGAGGGCCACAGTGTCATTATCCTTAACTTCCTTCCTCATAGTTGCATGCAATCCTCAGTAATCTCGATGCTCCTTGCCACCTCAACAGTTTTTAAGGATATTTCTCTTCAAGACCATAAGTTTTCTTCAATTTTTTTAGGCCCTCATTACAACCCTGGCGGTCAGTGTTAAAGCGGCGGTAATACCGCCAACAGGCTGGTGGAAAAAAAATGGTATCATGACCATGGCGGAAACTGCCAACACAGACAGCCACTTCAACACTCCGACCGCCATGGCGGTAGAAACAAACACTGCATCGGTAACTGCCAACAGACAGGCAGAACACATTGTATCATCCACTGTATTACAAGGCACCAATCTGCCACCTTTTCCGGGGTGCGACCAATGCCATCAAAAGCACAGCGGAAAGAATCTTTGGAACAGAAACCACTCACCTCTTGACACCCTACGAGGAACCAGGACACCATGGAGCCCAAGTTACAGGTGCTATCAATGTTGGTTTACCTTTTCTTCTACCAGGAGCAGCAAAGACAGCGGGGACCACAACCACGGTGAGTACTGCACCTAGCACACAGGGGAGGGGAGAGGAAAAAGAGAGTGACACACACACACGCCACATGCAACACCCCCACCCCCACCCTCACCCACAACACCATACACACAAATACATGCAGCAACATAACATATACACCCCGTAACCACCTGGAAGAACACAAGGACAAAAGGAAATGATTGTAACGAGTGTAATCATCGAAAATTCAGATATGGAAACAGGTCTGTAACAGATCATTATATACAAATATGTACAGCAACTACACAAGTCTGGATAGTGTTCCAATCATTGTCCGTGGACCAGTGTTCCCAAAATGCATGGGTGAGGCCCACACATGATACATGCCTCTAAACAGAGACAACACTGCTGGGGCACCAGTTTGAAAATAAACAGGCACCTCAGGGGTGGGTTGCCCACTGATGGCTCCTGGGGAGCAAAGCCACAGTCTCTCAAGTCTCTCAAGTGGGTGGTTTGCCCACTCATTGGTCCTGGGGAGTGCAAAGCCACAGTCTCACAAGTCTCTCAAGTGGGTGCTTTGCCCACTGATTGCTCCAGGGGAGTGCAAAGCCACAGTCTCACAAGTCTCTCAAGTGGGTGGGTTGCCCACTGATTGGTCCTGGTGAGTGCAAAGCGACAGTCTCTCTAGTGGATAGAGAGTGCTTCATCCTGCCAAGGACCTGGGGTAGTGGATGCTGTTCTCCACTGGTTCTGGAGGGGGCATGGTACCCAGAATGCTTCATCCTGCCAGGGACTCGGGTATTGGATGCTGTTCTCCACTGGTTCTGGAGGGGGCTTTGTGCCCAGAGTGCTTCATCCTGCCAAGGACTGGGGTAGTGGATGCTTTTCTCCACTGGTTCTGGAGGGGTCATGGTGCCCAAAGTGCTTCATCCTGCCAAGGATATGGGTAGTGGATGCTTTTCTCCACTGGTTCTGGAGGGGGCTTAGTGCCCAGAGTGTTTCATCCTGCCAAGGACTGGGGTAGTGGATGCTGTTCTTCACTGGTTCTGGAGGGGGCATGGTACCCAGAATGCTTTATCCTGCCAAGGACTCGGATATTGGATGCTGTTCTCCACTGGTTCTGGAGGGGGCTTTGTGCCCAGAGTGCTTCATCCTGCCAAGGACTGGGGTAGTGGATGCTTTTCTCCACTGGTTCTGGAGGGGGCTTAGTGCCCAGAGTGTTTCATCCTGCCAAGGACTGGGGTAGTGGATGCTGTTCTCCACTGGTTTTGGAGGCGGCATGGTGCCCAGAGTGCTTCATCCTGCCAAGGACTGGGGTTGTGGATGCTGTTCTCCATTGGTTCTGGAGGGGGCATGGTGCCCAGAGTGCTGCACATGCTGTGTGGCAGTTCCTATTCTCTCAACTTGGTGTGTGTGCCACGAGATTTCCTGGTAACAGGTAGCATGATACTCCATGGAGTCATAACACACTCCAACAGTGCTGGTTGTGATGCCTCATGTAGTCTGTGCAGGGTCCAGGACATCTCCTGCAGCCTCAGACGGCTTCCCACTGGAAGTGTAGTCCATGGCGGCTGTGGTGGCACTGTCTGTGCATGTGGCGGAGCAGGTGGCGGTGGTTGCGGCGGTGTCTATGGCGGAGGTGCAGTCTGTGGTGCATGTGTCGGCACCTGTGAAGGGAGACAGCAGGGCGTCTCCTGCTGCCTCGGATGGCTGTCCAATGGGGATGATGCTGGGGACTGTTGCTGAGGCATCAGACGTGCAGGTGGCAGTGCAGGTGGCAGAATGGGTGACACCAGTCCCTCAGCCGCATGCTCCGTGTCCTGAGCTGACTTCCATTTAGCCTTGTGTTCCTTCCCCACCTCGAAAGTCGCTGCTGGGACCTTGGCACTGTCCCCTTTTGTCTTGGAGGAAACCTTGCTGGGTGGTTTTTGCAGATTTTCCCTACAGCATGTGGGCCCCTTCTTCACCTTGGCAGGTGGCAGAATAGGGTGAACCTTGGCCTCGCTAGGTGACACACTGACAGCCCTGATGGGTGCCGCCTGTGATGTTACTGGACTTGCAGGGACTACAGTGCTGGAGGACTTGGTGGCTGAGGTGCTGGGCTGGGATCTGGACATCCTGGCCCTAGGGTAAGGTCGTGGGGGGAGGTGTAGGGAAGAGGTCAATGTTAGCCAGGAAAAGTTTTTTAGACACACTGTGATGGGAAGATGGAGGGGGTTTGGGAGTCGAGGAAGAGATAGTGGTTGTAGGAGGTGTACGTCTGTTGAGTTTGGGTGAAGGTGCATGGGCTGGAGGCTGTGGTGAGGTGGATGGCTGTTGAGTGGGTGTGTGCCTGCGTTTGTGTAATTTGGGAGGAGGCCTCACAGACACACTGGGAGAGGACACAGGGGACCTGTAAATGGTAGCGGGGTGGTGATTGCACGTGAGCGGTGTGTGGTGATGGGCATGCTGGTGATGGAGGTAGTGTCTAAGGATGTAGTGCATACAAGTGTGAGGGAAGATGAGACTAGGAGGGAGGAGGAGGATGTGGAGGAGGGGGACACAGTGGAGGCAGTGGATGTTGGTGTGTCTGCATGGGGATGGTGCTTGTGTGAGTGCCCGTGGGATGTGTGGTGTTTATGTTTGCCATGTCCACTTTTGTGTGTTGATGAGTGTGCATGTTGGTCTGATGGTGTGCTCGGGATAGGCTGAGGTAGAGGGGATTGGGTCTGGGTAGTGAAAGTTGGAGGGGGGAGGCTGGACACAAGGACAATGGCTGCCATCACTGCTGAGGCCAGAGCCTGAAATGCTCTCTGTTGGGCTGCCACGCCAGAATGAATGCCCTCCAGGTATGCATTTGTTTGCAGCACATGACTTTCAACACCCTGGATGACATTCAAAATGGTTGATTGCCCAACAGTGAGGGATCTCAGGAGGTCAATAGCCTCATCACTGAGGGCTGCAGGACTGACTGGGAAAGGGCCTGAGGTGCCTAGGGCAAAGGAGATGGCCACCCTCCTGGGTGAGCGGGCACGGGAAACACGCTGAGGGGCTGCTGGGAGGGCGGTGCTGGTAGGGGAGTTGGCGGCTGTACCTGTTGATGCGGTGGGCATAAAGGTGCACGCCCCCGCAAGGGAGCTCCAATCAGAGGAGGAGTCGCTGTCGCTGGTGTCTCCTCCTGTCCCCGTCGTGGAGCTCCCCTTGCCCTTCATATCTCTGGTGCCTTCAGACTCCGTAAATTCACCCTCCAGGGCCAGGTGGGTTGCAGCTCCCTCCTGCTCCGGTGCCAATGCTCCTCCGCCAGATGATGCTAATGCACACAAGGACAGGGTGACAAAACAAAAAGGGGAGGAAAGACAGAAGAGACACATGGTCAATGCCTGCAACACCACTACCGTTGGCGGACACAACACACAGGGAGCAGCCCTATGCACTAGTCCATGCACTAATAGTTCAGGGGAAAAGCACATGCCCATGGGGGACTCTGCCTAGATCAGTGGTTCCCAACCTGTGGTCCGGGGACCCCTGGGGGTCCCCGAAGCCCGCTCAGGGGGTCCACGAGAGCCTAGAAAATTCAAAAATATGAACAATTATTGACAAATTAGGTCCCCAGCTTCCAGTAATGATTCAGGCGGGGGTCCCCGGATTCCCATGATGATTTAGTGGTGGTCCCTGGGTTCCATTAATGTTAAAGTGGGGGTCCACGGAAATCAAAAGGTTGGGAACCACTGGCCTAGATCCATTTGATGCACAGCTGGAACCCACAGGAGCCTAACTAGGTGTAGAGGGCCACCACCACTTTTGGGTTTGGAGTGCTACTGAGCCTGCCAAACAATGGATCTGCCTTGGCACGTCTTCCCTGGCCTAGCCGAACCCACAGCCCACTTCCCCCACCCAGAAACCTCAGAAAGCGTGCAGAGTCAGCTGAATGAGACTGTACTCACCCCCTTGTGGCTGCTGTGACACCAGCCACCATCTTGTCCAACTCATCTGCGGTGATGGCACGCCCCTTTCCCCAGACACTGTAGCCATTGTCGCTTTCAGACTAAGGTCACAGCAGCACTTGCAGTGTAGGTCCTCTCCTGTTGAAGGTCAGAGATCAAGTGAGTGAACAGATAAAAAATGGCGGTCACGTCTGCGGCGGTGCGTACTGTCACCACCTGCGTACATCGTCATTGGCTCCTGGAACCCATAGGGCCCAATGATAACCAATGCTGATTAGCACCGCGGTCTTCGACCGCCTACCACGATGCTGCACAACGTGAGTGCAGTTACCTCATTTCCACTTGTCCCTCCTTACAGGTCAGACACCCGCCATTTCAGAGGGGCACATGGCAGGGCAACTAACTGCGTCACAGCACTTTTGGCCAGGAATACGGACAGACAGCGCCACACACCGATTACATCACGATTGTTCTAAACACCCTTGTGAAACCTATGTGGTGTATAAAGCTCTACTCACCCTTCTCCTCCATAGGGCACTTCCACTGGGGCAGGTGATGAGATGGCGTCATCCTCTGGTATACAGACACCTGGTGGACCTGTCGACAATGGAAGACAGACACATCATTATCACCTACAGACTTGATCGTGCCACAATCCATGATCTGTGTGCCCAGTTGGAGCCAGAGCTGATGTCAGCTATCCGCCATCCCACAGGAAACCCCCCTCTAGTGCAGTTCCTGTCAGTACTCCATTTCCTGGCCAGTGGGTCCTTTCAAACAACAGTGGCCATGGCATCAGGGATGTCACAGCCAATGTTCTCTAACGTGCTGTCCAGAGTGTTGTTTGCCCTGCTGAAACACATGCGCAGCCACATCGTTTTCCCTCAGGTAGAGGATTTGCCCACAGTGAAAGGTGACTTCTATGCCCTGGGACATATCCCCAGCATCATTGGTGCCATTGATGGTACACATGTGGCATTTGTCCCCCCCGCAGGAATGAACAGGTGTACAGAAACCGCAAAAGCTACTATTCTATGAATGTGCAGATGCTGTGTTTGGCAGACCAGTACATCTCCCATACGAATGCCAAGTATCCTGGCTCAGTGCATGACACTTACATTTTGAGGAATAGCAGCATCCCTTATGTAATGGGGCAACTCCAGAGGCAACGTGTGTGGCTAATAGGTGTGCCCAAGGTCCCAACACAGTTGACATAGGTGTCTGGGAGAGTCCCTAAGGGTTGGAGGATGTCTAACAGTTGTCCCTCGCTATTTTCAGGTGACTCTGGTTACCCCAACCTGTCATGGCTACTGACCCCAGTGAGGAATCCCAGGACAAGGGCAGAGGAACGCTACAATGAGGCCCGTGGGCGAACTAGGAGGATAATAGACCGCACCTTCGGCCTTCTGAAGGCTAGATTCCGGTGCCTCCATCTGACAGGTGGCTCCCTATACTACTCACCCAAGAAGGTGTTGCCAGATCATCGTGGCATGTTGTACGTTGCACAACCTGGTTTTGCGACGCCAGGTGCCTTTTCTGCAGGTGGATGGGCCTGATGTTGGTCTTGTGACAGCTGTGGAGCCTGTGGACAGTGAAGAAGAGGAGGCAGAAGAAGAAGATATAGACAACCAAAACATCATCATCATGCAATACTTCCAGTGAAACACAGGTAAGAGACTGGCACTGCTCCTCTCGTATCATACTACTGTTGGACATTGCCTGAATCTGTCTTTTTACCTCTGTGTATGGACCCTGACATGTCACTTTGGCTTTCCATTTCACAGATCTGGGTCACACTTTCTGCCTTCTGCTATGTTTACTGATACCCAACAACTGTCGAACATTGGTATGTGAACATGAACATTGACATTGCTATATTTCTGAGAGGTTGCAATTACACATTTGTGAAAGTACAGACTGACTCCAGATTGATTTGTGATTCCAGGGTGTTTATTTCTGTGCTAATAAGTGGAGGGGGCTGTGCAATGGGCTGGGGTGATGGTGAAGGAATGTCCATGGTAGAGTCCAGTCTCTTGGTATCACAGGTGCATTGTCCAAGGAGACATAGGAAGTGGAGTAATGGCAGTTCAAAGTTGTCAGGGTGACAAAGTGGGACAAACGGGTGACAATCAGGAGAGTGTTATTTCCTGGCGGGGGTCTTAGCAATGTTGTCTGTCTTGTTCCTGGATCTCAGGGACCGTTTGTGGGCTGGTTCTCCTTCTGAATGGGGTGGGTGCTGGTGGCCTGTTGGTCCTTTGGTGGGACCTCCTGTCCACTAGCGCCGGTGGAGGTGGAGGGCTGTTCATATTTCAGGCTAGTGTCAGGGGCCCGTTTGTGTGCCACTGTGTCCCTCATGGTGTTGGCCATGTCTGCCAGCACCCCTGCAATGGTGACCAGGGTGGTGTTGATGGACTTCAAGTCCTCCCTGATCCCCAGATACTGTTCCTCCTGCAGCCGCTGGGTCTCCTGAAACGTGGCCAGTACCATGCCCATGGTCTCCTGGGAATCATGGTATGCTCCCATGATGTTTGAGAGTGCCTCGTGGAGAGTGGGTTCCCTGGGCCTGTCCTCCCCCTGTCGCACAGCAATCCTCCCAGTTTCCCTGTTATCCTGTGCCTCTGTCCCCTGAACTGTGTGCCCACTGCCACTGACCCCAGGTCCCTGATTGTCTTGGGTTGGTGGGTTTGCCTGAGGTCCCTGTAGTGGTGGACACACTGCTGATTGACATGTCCTGGGGACAGAGGGGCGGGCCCGCTGGGTGGGTGCTGCGATGGTGTTTCCTGAGTGGGGAGGTTCAGTGGTGGTTTGTGACTGTGGCAAGGGAACCGACTGACCAGAGCTCCCTGATGGGCTGGGCTGGTCATCTTGATCCAGGCGTGCAGAGCTGCTGTCATCAATGTGGGCCTCTTCTGTGGGGGGACTGGGTATGGCTGGCACCTCCTGTCCGGTGACATTGGGTAGGGGTCCTGTTGGGGTGTAAATGCATTGTTATTGTATTTGTGTGTGCCATCTTGTGTAATGGGTGTGTTTCCCTCTACTACTGTGCTTGCAATATCATCTTGGCTCTTGTGTGAGTGGTGATTGTTTGCCCTGGGTGAGTCTATCCCTTGGACATGCTTTGGTGATGGGTGTCCATGCATTGTCACATGCAGGGCTTGGTATTGGGATATGTAGGTTGTGATAGTGGGGAATTTGTGAGGTGTTGGGTTGATGGGTGTGAGGGTAGGTGTAGACGTTTGTGATGGCATGCAGGTAGAGTTGGGGACATAGTAGTAAAGATTTGACTTACCAGAGTCCAGTCCTCCTGCTACTCCTGTGAGGCGCTCAGGATGCATGATCGCCAATACTTGCTCCTCCCATGTTGTTAGTTGTGGGGGAGGAGTTGGGGGTCCACCGCCAGTCCTCTGTACGGCTACCTGGTGTCTGGATACCACAGAACATACCTTTCCCCGTAGGTCGTACCACCTCTTTCTGATCTCATTCTGTGTCCTTGGATGCTGTCCCACTGCGTTGACCCTGTCGACAATTCTCTGCCATTGCTCCATCTTCCTTGCAATGGATGTCTGCTGCACCTGTGATTCGAATAACTGTGTCGCTACCCGGATGATTTCCTCCACCATGACCCTGAGCTCCTTCTCAGAAAACCTGGAGTGTCTTTGAGGTGCCATGATGTGGTGTGGGTGATGTGTGAGGTGATGGTTGATGTGATGTATGGGGTGATGTGTTGGGGTGTGTGGTGTTTTGTGCGTGGATGGTATATGAGTGATGGTGTTGTGTGCCTCTGGATGCTGGTGTTGTTTTAGCTTTTCTGTCTCTCTGCTTCTTCCAAAAATGTTGTTGTAAGTGGTTGTGGGTAATGTGGGTGTCTGTTTTATAGTGGTGTGAATGTGGTGTGTGTGTATGTGTATCAGGTGTGTGTATTTTGGATCATCCAATGTGGCTGTGTTTTGTAAGTGTGTGTGTATTTTGAGCGTAGCGGTATGTACCGCCAATGCTTTACCACAGTTGAATGACCACCCCGTGTTGGTTCATGAGTCATGATAGTGTGAGAGTATTCCTGTTGGCATAACCGTGTGGATTTTGGTACCGCCAGTTTATCACTGACCTTTGGTGTGGCGGACTTGTGTGGGTGTCTGTATTGTGGAGAATTTCTAACTGTGGGTCATAATACCCATAGCGGATTTCCGCCCCAGACACGGTATGTTGGTGGCCGTCAGCACGGCAGTCAGCAGACTTTACCAACAGGGTTGTAATCCATCACCAATTTATAAAAATAGATTATGGGGGTCATTTTGACCCTGGCAGTCCGAGACCGCCAGGGCTAAAAGAACGGTGCTTCCAGCCCTATTACGACGCGGCGGAAGCGCTGCGGTCGCACCGCCGGGGCCGGCGGTTTCCCGCCGTTTTAGCCCCAGCGGTAATAATCCACCAGGGCAGCGCTGCAAGCAGCGCTGCCCTGGGGATTATGACACCCCTACCGCCAGCCTGTTTCTGGCGGTCTGCACCGCCAGGATGAGGCTGGCAGTAAGGGGTGTCCTGGGGTCCCTGGGGGGCCCTGCACTGCCCATGCCACTGGCATGGGAAGTGCAGGGGCCTCCTAACAGGGCCCCGGCCAGCTTTTCACTGTCTGCATTGCAGACAGTGAAAAGCGCGACGGGTGCAACTGCACCCGTCGCACGGCCGCAACACCGCCGGCTCCATTAGGAGCCGGCTCCTATGTTGCGGCCTCATCCCCGCTGGGCTGGCGGGCACAAATTTGGTTTGCACCCGCCGGCCCAGCGGGAATGTCATAATGGGGGCTGCGTGAGTGCGGCCAAGGTCGTAATTATCCCCTATATTTTTATCTTTAAAATGACACCAAAATGACAAAACTCCAATGTAGGCAACCAGAGATATGAATTTTTAACGATTAAAAGTAATTCTAGAGCTTAGAAGCATACAGTGCTCAAAGGGTTAAAAAAGGTCACACTGGACAGGGACACAGTCCAGAGGTCAGGCCAGCCACAATGTATCACTGTTACTCTCATAAGTGTTTCTTGATACAGGAAAGTGGTCAACAGCACCAGCCAAGGTTTCAGAGGCTCTGGTTTGTCTCTTGAGGTCTGGGACTTCAACTCCCACAATGGACCTCTCCAACTTGTGGAGCAGTTTACAACAGTTGCTCCAAATGCCTCCAAATGTCTTGATCTTCTTCCAGAGGTCCTTTTTAGGTTGTTGAAGTGTCCACAACATGATCCTAGGTTCCAGAAGCTCTGAGTTGCTTCTTGGGAGTTGGGAATTCTCAAATGGTCACTGGACAATGGTCAGCGGGGCTCTTCTTGCAGGACTTGATGCAGGGGACACTGGCCAGCTCCTTTGCACCTGTAGCTTACAGGGAGTCTACTTCTGGAGTTTTAGAAGCAAGGCAAAGTCATTTTCTTGTTGAAGCCCAAAGTGTGCAGCTGGTGCAGACCTTGTGAGTGCAGTGTCCACGTCCAGGCTAGGGATCCAGCAAAGCAGTGCTTCTTGTCCAGTATCTTCTTCCAGCAGGGATCTGAGGTGTGGGTGCAGCTCTGCCATATTTATCCTTGTTCCTGGGATGAAAAGTAGGGGGCCCGACTGTCCAATCACAGGCAAGCCTCTTCTCCCTTGGATGATCACTTCCTGGGAAGTGTGGCAAAAGTCAATCCCAGGAAGCAACATTCTTCAAAAATCCAACATGGCTGAAAGTTATTTTTGGAGGTTAGATCTAGCTGAGCCCACCCACTAGTGTGGCTAAAAATCCTAAACACACCTCTCTCCTGCCCTCTCTTAATCTAATTACGTGGGCACCTAATTGTCTAGGGTTACTGGAAATGGGGAGGGCCTGAGATGCTCTAAATATCCTTCCCTGCCTTAGAAGACAAGTTTGACTGCTCTCCTCTCATCTGTTTCACCATCTGACCTGAGGCTGATCTCCTCCCCCAGGTACATTGTTTTTGTTCAGCACATGCCACTTCACACCTCATCAAGGCAGCCTAGCCAGGCTACCAGAGGCTGGCCCATCAGAGAAGGACACTACATAGCTGAAGTTGGCAACTTTCAGGTAGAGTTTTTAAAAAAACTCCCTGATCTAGTTATATTAAACCCAACAATGGCAAAATAGTGAGATTTATGGCAAGAATTAGTTTGATACCAAACTCGAGGTATCAGTCTGCTATGTGGACTTTGTTATTTAAATTAAAGTCTCCCCATTTTAGCCTATTAAGATAATTCACTACAGTAAGAGAAAAACAAATGTGGTTGTTTTACCTGACCAGGGCTTATACATTTTTTTTCTAAGGTCTCTGCTTATAGTTACATGGCACCCATTCCTAGGGGCACATAGGGCACACCATAGGAGTGATGTAGATGTAAAAATAAGGTAGTTTAAGACTTTGGAAGTACTTTGAATTCCGAAGTCAAATTTGCATAGCACTTTAGTTTAAAAGCAGCCAGTAAGGCAGGCCTGCCTTTACAATGATAGTGGCACCTCAGCAGTGCACTAATGGGTGCACTACCTATGCTGGAGTCCCTAAACCTACATACCCTGCCATATACTAGGGACTTATCGGTAGGTTGCGACTGCCAATTGTAATTAGCCTATTTTGCATATCCACTTTACACAGAGCACTGGCCCTGGTACCGGTAAGCAGTACCCAGGGCACAGTCAAGAGTCAGTAACCACCAGTATTTGTCCAAAAGGTTTGGCAGTGACCAGGGCAAAAAGGAGGACTTTCCTAAAACACATATATATGAAAATAAGTATCTAACTCAAATGAAGTGAAACATGTTTACACAAGAAGAATCAGATCTGTTAAAACAATCACAAACAGAGATGTGCAATGCATCAACAGTGAAGATATATGCATGCGCTAAATAATTAAAAGTTAGAATGCATCACCATGAGGGGGTAAATTCTTCATCCTAGCCAGCACTATGACCGGGGAGCCCACTGACGGTCAAGGAAAGAGACCAGACATAGGATCAAAAATATCTCTCGGGCAGCGCGTCCACTCCACAGGTGAGTTCCTATTTTGATGCCCAGTCCCCCATCTTTTATACATTAAACAAGCTAGAAGAGCATTCTAGAATGCCCTCCCCTCGGTTAAGAAAATCAAGTTTTGCCTTTGCTTGGTCTGTGCCGAAAACACACAAAAAGAACTGGCCGGGCCCCAACGCGCATTCCAGAGACAGAGCTGTACCTTTGCCTGATGAAAACATTCCCAGCCTGATACTCTGTTATCATGTCCCCATCCTCCATAATATGTTTCAACACCGGATGACCCTGCTCTGGTGAGAAAAGCAAAAACATGTTCTGTGTGAAAAACATTCTCAGTGTGTAAAAACCCTATGCCACCGATGTGACGGCGACTGAAGCTTAGCACAAAATGCAGTCACTGGTCAAGACGGAGTTGGTGGTCAAATACACAGAGCAATTCACTGGGCAAAATATCTACATTGAGAATGGCCACTGACTATGATTCGTATGATATAAACAGTCAAGCAACATGTGGCAGGAACAACTACTGAATGATAAAGTGTATGGAAAATTGAATATAACAACTGTATGATATAATATATTGACTGAATAGAAACTGTACTTAACAGTGGTCACAGAAAACCAATGATAAAACATGTTTGAGAAAGGAGGGAATATCACTAGGGAGTCAAAGAGTCAATGCCAGCGAGAAATAGCTAATGATGGAAATTTGCAGTTGAAGGGTCAACATTGCTATTAAAAATGGATATAACTATAGTTACAAATGTGAAAATTTACAAAATCAAGAATATAGGTTGTGTAGTAGAATATTCCACATGTGAAGTGCTGTTGCACCTGAAAAGGCATAGGCTATGCTAAATGAAAAACATAAACAAACATGAATAAGTAGAGCTATTATATCCAAGGTAGCTGGTTTTTCTATGAAGCAGAGTTTGCTTGTATGCTGTAGATTAAGGTATCTTGTGTAGTGACTTCATCCAGGTCTCTCTTATTTCCTTGTTCCACAATGTGTATATGATGGGATTTAGCAGAGGAGTTGCAACCGAGTAGAGCAGGGGCAAGGCTTTTCTCATGTTCACGGAGCTTTCAGTTTTTGGGATGGAATAAATTGCAATAAGAGGGCCAAAATATGTACTGACCACTGCAAGGTGAGAGCTGCAGGTGGAGAATGCTTTATGCTTCCCAGTGGCTCATGGGATTCTCAAGATGGCTGACATGATGTAAACATAGGACAAGATGATTAGCAGAAAAGGAATTGTCAAAAAGGTTGTGGATATCCATTCCACCATATTATGATTCCATAATAGCCTATGGAAATCGTAATACGGTGAACAGTATAGACTTGTGATGGAGTAAGCCGTCCGCCAAACTATAAATCAGGCACACTATCATCATAGCACCTGCAGTCGCTGCACGCAGAATCATTTCATGCACTCTGGAGCCTGACTGCAGATCCAGCATTCCAGCACTGGTTTTCACCTACTGGGATGATTTCACATTGCTGCTCACTAACATTCTAGACCTCCACCTGCTATCTCTGAAGTTCATCCTACACACAGATGTCTAATTTAACAATGAACTGTGAAGGTAAGGCAGAAACACACCCAAGCTTCTTGCCTGACTACATCACTGATATGATCATCATCCTTGCAGAACTCCCCACCTCCCTTCTCCAACTTGTCGCAAAGCCACTAGAAAAAGTCAACTCTTTCCCTACTAATGGATGGATCTCCATCTTCAACAATACTTTGGAGATGCCCCCCACACTTACATGAACAGCTGCACCTACACCTGTCCTGCTCAAAGCAACGCCCAGCAGTCTCCTCTCCCTCAGTGGCCTGGAAGGTAGAAAAGCAAAGTCAAAACAGAAATAATGATCAATATCTTACCCCGAGCAACAATGCAGCATACAATATAGGAACTAGAACAGAGAATCTAAAAAAAACTCACCAAGCCCTAAAATCATCCAGGAGCTTCTATTACCAGCAAAAGAGCTTGAATTCATATGTAATACAATCCCAGTAAAAAGCAACATGGGGATTTTAGGGTCTGCCTGTTTATGTTCACAGAGTAATCCTGCCCTCCCTCTAACCCTGCCAGAGATGTTTACAGAGCCGCCTCAGTAGGAACACCTCACCCAAAAGTAAAAACACCCACTGCACTCATCAATCCAGACCAATCTGAGGAGGATCGATCAGCTGTTCTCCCCATCCTCCTTATTGTGTACAGTGCCCCACCAGTTTACAGATAGTCTGTGAATACCCCTAAGTTTAAATGCCTTTAAGCACAGTGTTCCTGCTCCTCCTTTTACCCTTCAGGCAGCACCTGCAATTTCTTTGCTGCTGCAGACCCGTAACTGTGCTTGATGTTTGGGTTTCATATAAAGTGCTACTCCTTTCAACTTGGCCTGATGAAAATCATCAGTGCTACCTAGAAACATACGTTGAAGTTGTAATGAAGCAGTTCTTAATTTGTGGGGGAAAAAATATTTTAAAACAGCAGGTGCTCAAAAATTTCCAAGGAGCCCACAGCGGGCATTGTTGAATGTAAAGGTTGCTGATTCCACCTCATTCCCTACTCTTTCTATCTCTTTATCTTTTTTATTGAGGCTTTCTTCCCATATCTCTGTTTTTCCTTCTCTTTCTTCTCTCTTTTCTGTCTCTTTTTTCCTCTTACTCAGGGTCAAAGTTCGATGATGAAAATTAAGTTCTGGTGCCCAAAACTGAATACCGGTGCCCACAGCTCGCAACTATTTGTGCAAGTTAAGTTTTGCAATGAGGCATTGATAGAGTACATAGTCTGTACATTAAGGCACAGATTTAGTAATATTTTGCATCAATGTTGCACCACCGCCTTGCTGCAGTGATGACTCAAAATGTTAGTCGAGATTTGCAAAGCTAAGCAAAACTTAATTTCATTGCGTTGCATCATATCTTACCCCAAAGTGAGGCAAGACAGCACATAACACTGTTTTCTCTATATCTTGCATCACGGAGGCCGTACATGGACGGAGCATGGATGTTTCCATATATCCAACCATGGAGTTTGAAGCAAACCCAGATATACTAATGTCAATTAATATGGGTTTGTGTCAAAATCATGCATCTACCTGAGACTGGTATAACAAGTAGAAATATTTTTATTTTTACTTCCTCTTTGTGTTTCATTCTGCAGCTTACATAAAAATAAGATTATGCTTCTAAGAACAATTGTGCAGACAGTGAGCACCGCAAGGGTGCTAGCACACACTGTGGCGGTAGCATTGCCACTGGCTTGATTACGAGCCGGCGACAATGCTGCCGCCCCCTTCCTGCTGGGCTAATGGGCAGAAACCTTTGTTTCTGCCCCTCAGGCCTACAGGAATGTCGCCCTGGGCCCAGCGGGGAGGTAGCCAGCATGGCGGAAGTTCGTTGGACTGGTTATCCCATCTGCTGAACTCGTAATGAGACCCATAGGGCCTCATTATCAGTTTGGCTGGTGCAGAGGTCGCCAGCCGAACGCACGCATTCAGAAGACCGCCAGTTCGATATTCTGCCCTCTGTCCCCATTATAAGTTTCCCGCTGGGACAGCAGGCGGAACCAGTTTTTCCGCTCGCTAGCCCAGCAGGAAACTACCCACAACATTGACACTGGCTCGTAATAGAGCTGGTGGCGATGTTGCATTTTACTGAAAGTGTGACAGGGCAGTCCATAGGATCCTCTGCACTGCCCAAGCCAAGTGCAAAATCTGGTGGATACAGGAGGGTGTAATCCCCATGGCAGCGCCTGCCAGTGCAAAGATGGTGTTGCTGGCGGTCTGACTGTGGCGCTTTGCCACAGTCGTAATGTGGAGGCCAGATAGCCGCCTTGGCGGCGGTTCGACCGCCACCACGAATCTGGCAGTCTAAGGTCCACCAGACTCGCAATGAGGGCCATAGTGTTGAAATACATTATATGACAAGCATGGCACACAAGAGGGGCTTAGAGGAAGAGGAAAGGGAAAGGAATGCATATTGTTGGCATCACTAAGTGAGAGAAAGTGCATTCTTTTTTTAAATAACCAACATATTTGAAGTATTTTTGAAATATTCCCAAACAGAGGAAGAGTGTGTGTGTGTTTCTGTTAGTGTGTGTCAAATTCCTGGTGAAATCCAACAGACACCTCACCATACCCAACTAAAAGCCTTGTACACAACTATTTATCACAAGATACATTTGTTAGAGGGGAGTGTAACACCCCACAAACCCCCATTGAAGCTACACCCCAAAGAAAGT
This sequence comes from Pleurodeles waltl, assembly GCF_031143425.1. Classification (NCBI taxonomy): domain Eukaryota; kingdom Metazoa; phylum Chordata; class Amphibia; order Caudata; family Salamandridae; genus Pleurodeles; species Pleurodeles waltl. The sequence goes on along the minus strand of NC_090445.1, from coordinate 291,976,666 downwards.
TGTGCCCTCATGTACGTGGCCTTGAATTTAAACTCAGCTGGAATATTTTCTGATTGACAGAAAGGGACTTCAGGAGACTTCTGGATTCTTTCTTTTTTTAATAAATCTTTTTATTTGGTTTTTAACAGGTACATAGCATATCCAAATAAGCATTACATAGTAGTATATTTACAAAGCACTAGAAATAGGAAGACAGAACAAACAATCCCCTCACTCCCCCTCAAACCATCCTCAGACACATGAACCCACTGCTAATTCAAGCAATCCCCAGTCCCATTCCTCCTCTACCCACATCATAGTCCAGAGGCCGTTCAGTATTTCATAGCTTATGGCCCTCCTTGTGGCGCACGAGTCAATACTCAACAAGCAGCTATACATCTAGTGAGTAATATGTCATCCAGTCACCCCACATCGTCCTGAACGTCCATGGGCAGCCTCTATTCATATAGGTCACCTTCTCTCCCATCATGAACCCATCCATTCCTCGCCTCCACACGTCCACAGTAGGACATGTCTCAGAACCCCAAGGCGGGCAATATCCCTCTTGGCCACCACCAGCCTAAGGCCACAGAGTAGAAGCTTCCTTCGGGGCAGATCAATATCTTTGGTTATTCCCAATAGAATACATTTGGGGTAAAGGGGGATCTGCTCCGATACCACCCCTCCCATCTCCCCCACTATCTTATTCCAGTACTCCGGGATCACATGGCAGTCCCAAAGTGTGTGTAGGAAGGTTCAATTATTCCCTCAACATCTAAGACAATTTGGTTGCTGCGCTCTTCCCATCATATGTAAACATTGTCTATCACAATAAATCCTGTGAAGGATTTTAAATTGAATTAGTCTGAGTTTCGACCGGATAGCCACTTCTCTTGGAAACATCAGCGCTGCCTCCGAATCTATGCTCTTTAGTTCCCCCAGCTCAGCCTCCCACCGCTTCCGCAATTTTAAAAGTAAGTTTAGAATGTCATTATTGATAGTCTTATATGTCAGGGACATCGCTTTTGTGACCAAGCCTTCCATCAATAGTTTACCTTCTAATGGGTGTAGTCAGGTATTCCCTCTCCACGGAGACCCTCTGCCCTCCACGTGTGTCACAGGCATGCGTAGTGGAAGAATTGTGTCTTGCTAAGCTCATACTCGACCCGGAGGGAGACACAAAAGGCATGATGTCACACCCTTCCATCACAACTCCCACCTTTGAGATACCAATGTGGTCCCAGCTCTCAAAACTTGTCAACTTCCCAATTTCCGCCAGCCAAGCTCCCTCCCAGAGGGGGTTTCTCATGTGGGACAGCGGTGCTATCCCAGTAGCTTGGTGGCCCTAGTTCATGCCCTGAGGGCCACCTGAGTGACAGGCAGGAGATTTCGACTCCTCCCTACCCCATATGAGTAATATTTAGAGGATCTCCTTTCCCAATGCAATCTTTCTAAGCGGAAGGTGGGATGGTCCCCGTGGGAAAATAGCCAATCATTTATGTTAATCAAATGCGCTGCCCAGTAATACTCCTCCAGATCTGGGAGAGACAATCCCACTGCATAGTGATTGCACCGTAGCATCTTGAGGGCTATTCTCGGGTGTTTCCCATCCAACAAAAAGATCCTCGGTTCTAGTTCTATGGTCGTAAAAAGTCCCGGAGGGATCTAGTAATACGGTATTTGCACAGCATAGAGGAGCTTCGGAAGAGGGATCATCTTAACCATGGCCACCCGCCCCATCATCATGAGTGGAAGACTTCTCCACCTCTCCATGTCAACCCGGCATTCTCTCATCACCCTCCCTAGATTATGGACCTGACAGAGTTCTACCCTATGTGTCATATAAATATCAAGATATTTGAATCCCTCAATAGAGCTTTGCAGGTGTACTGGAAGGGATGGAATCACTACGTCCCCTTGCGGGGAATAAAGTATTGATTTGTCCCAATTAATTTGATACCCTTAGTATTTCCAATATTCTTCAAACAAATCAGTAGGGATACCTCGGGCGAGCAGCATATAAGAGGATGTCATCCGCATACAGGGAAATGCGTTCCTCTTCGTCCTTCTCCTCTTTCAACCTGAAGGCATGGAGCCCGGGATATGTACGGATCATACCCGCCAAGGACTCTAGAGTGAGGGAAAATAAAGGGGACAGGGGACATCCCTGTCTAGTACCCCCTGTGATGGGGAATTCAGAAGATAGAATCCCACTCACTCTCATTGCTGCTACTAGAATACAGTAAAGCAGCCTCACCCATTCCCTGTATCGAGGGCCAAATCCAAATCGCTCTAATGTGGCTTCCAGGAAAGGCCAGTGCACAGTGTCAAATGCTTTCTTAGCATCAAGGGCTAAAAATAGGTGTGGATCTGGGCGGTCCAGTTTGGTATTCAGCCAGTTATGTGCTCGCCTCAGATTGTGCCTTGTAGAGCATCCTGGCATGAAGCCATATTGGTCAATATGACTTAGGGGGGAAAATAACGCCATGAAGGTGGGTTGCTAATACCGTGGCCAGAACTTTCACCTCCACATTAAGGAGAGAGATCAGTCTGTAGGATCCACACAACCATTTGGGTATCCCTTCCTTGTACAACAACTATCTCAGCCCTTCTTAAATCAGGAGGGAGAGCTCCTTGTCCTCAGGCCTCCAGGAACATATTTGAAAGATGGGGAGCTAGGATATCTCATAGGCTTCTCAATAGTTCAGCCGGGAACCCATTAGGTCCAGGGACTTTACCTGGTTGGAGTCATGTCAAAGCAGCTGTGACCTCCTCGAAGGTAATATCCCCTTCTAATTCTGCTTGGGTCTCTGCATCCAAGACAGGAATAACTATATTCATTAAATGTTCAGCAATTCGGTCAGCGTCTTCGAGTGGCCTTGCCCTATAGAAGTCACTATAATAGCAGGCGAAGGTCTCCACAATGTCTTTATCGAAGGACACCCTTACCCCCTCCTGGGTATCTACCTCCTGTATCCACCTCGCTTCCGTCTCCTTTTTCCCCAGCCAAGCAAGTTGTTTCACAGCATTGCCCCCACCTCATTAAGCCTATACTGGGCAGCAGGCAACTGACTTTTAGCGTCTCTCTCTCTGCAGTTTCCCTGTACTCAGCTCTTGCCAGTTCCAGTTGGTGGAGTGCAGAAAGAGGCGGTGCCTGTCCCAAGGCCTCCTCAAGTGCCAGTAGCTGGTGTTCCAACTTACTCAAGGTTTCCTTCTCTCTCCTTTGCTTCTGGGCTACTAAATTCTAGGCACAATCACGAAGCACCATCTGTATGCCTCCCATATCCCCACTGCAGGTCCGACTGACCCCACATTTTCTCTGAAGTATAGTTCAGTGCCTACCCGAAGTCCATGTGCCACCTCACTGTCTTGTAGGTCCCAAATACCCAACCTCCACCTCCAGTCCCTCATCCCTCGACTCCCTATATGGACCACCAGAGTGGAGTAATCCGACAAACCTCTTGCCAGGTAATCCGCCTGATGTATAGTGCACACCTCTCCTGCAGGGGTAAAGATATTTAAATCTCCTCCCAAAACAGGAAGTGGATAATTTACCATCAACAAGATCCTCACCATTGTCTCCAACAGGGGGCCTGTAGCGCTCATCAACAAGACCTCTCTCTGCCCCCAGAACCCTTTCACTCCTGCATATCTGCCCTCCGGGTCTAGCCATTTTCAGGTGATGTTGAAGGACGGCCACCTGTGGATCAAGATTGCACCCCTCTGGAACCAGAGGTATAGCCCTCATGTGCCAGTGTGACATAAGGCCCTCTGCCTAAAAAAGTACACTTCGTGCCCCTAAGGTGTGTCTCCTGCATGAGTATGATGTCTGGTTGCAGCCTCTTTATATACTGGGACACTAAACCGTGCTTAACCTTATCGCCCAGTCCATTCACATTCCAAGGGAGGACCGTAAGGCCCTGTGTGTCCACCAATGGAGGCCCCGTTTCACCACTCATGGGGGCCATTTGGAGCTCCAGGGAGAAATGGCAAGAACATAGTAATTCCTCGTCATCCAAGGCACCCAGGAATGTGAAGGGGAAGCCCGAAAATCAACTTTGCACTAGATAGACCTATCAGCTACATGTGTCTGAGGGTTAACTTTGTGAACCATAAACCAAAGAAAAGTGGAACGGCCCCTGAACAGAGCGCCATCACACCCCCCACCCCACCTCATGCCGGCCCCACCTTAAGTGTCAACACCCATACACCAACTCAACAGAAGTCAAGAGGTATGTAGCCCCCATCCCTCTCTCCCCCCTCAACTGTCAAAACTGAGAACTAGTTTAAGGGGTTCACCCGCTACAGGGAGCAGAGACCCCTCAGTTCAATACACAGCACACAGATGTTGTGTTTCCCCCCTAAGTAGACCCCAGTGTCTATATAGGAGCCCTCTATCAACAGGGGATGAGGCAGGAGAAGCCGGTCCATACTCCTCTGGCCTCTACTCACAGTGCTGCCTCTCCGGTTGACTTCTGGACTCTTAAACCTGAAATGTGCACCAAGCAGTTTTTACAACCTGCAACAAACAAATACAGACAAGAGCCAAGAGTTTGTTAGAGGTTGCCTAAGGAGTTAAGGTGTGGGAATAAAGGGTGTGTGAGCTGGGGAGGGATAGCAGTTGTGGTTAGCAAAGGAAAACAGAAGAAACCAAGACAAGCATCATCCAGATGAACAACCGATCAGGAATCAAAAATAGAATAGATCCTCAGCAATGCCACATCAGGAAGTGTGAACCTACCCCTTCCCTGGAATGTAAAACTTCAAAGCAAAAGGAATCTGTTAAGTGAGACTGTGAAAATTAAACTACATGTTATCCAAGACACATGCCTCTGGAGGAAGAGCTAGAAATGGCTGACATGAGTGTGGCTGTATGCCAATCACAAAAGAATTGAAAGTACTGACCTAAGTGATAACACTAAAATATATTTTATTTTCAAAAATAAACAGGCAGAACGAGAGTGCCAACAATAACATTTTAAGCATCAAAAATAAAGAATAGACGTACAATTGATAGTTCCATTAGGCTTATGATAAATTATTAGGAAGAGAATTATTTAACAAAGGAATAAAAAAGATGGAAAAAGCAACTCATGGGGGCCTCTAGCTGAATAAATATTTATAAATCTAATCTTAAATATAGCCAAACAAAGATGAGTGCTACCTTCAGTGGCTTCTATCATACACACCTCACCTTGAAAGCTACTCTGAAACAGGATGGAGTTGGTAAACATTCCCCCCTGTTCCTTATCCAATCAGCCCCAGAGTTCAGTAGCTTCACACTTGTTCCAGTAACAACTCACAAACAATAAAAAGAATAAACAGACTTGAGCCCTGATGCTGAGTAAGGAAGGTACATACCTTTTTTTAGCTTTAAATAATCATATATATTGATAGTCATAAAACAATTAATTAAATCTGTCAGATCATTCAGCAGATGTTTACTGTAAATATTAACTAGCGGCTGGGTAAAATAGTTTAAATAAATTAAAAGGATAAGAGGTAAGGAATAGCAGACAACAAAATGCCTTGATGGCTGTGACTTCAGGACCTACCAGATATATTCTATTTAGGGGCTACATATTTCGGTTGACCAGTGGATAGACACAGTTGCAAGCCCTATTGAGAAGTGTGGGTCACCTATTAATCTACAGCCAGCATCTGAACCTTAGGTCAAGCTTCTGACGGAATGAAGAAGGATGCATCTATCACCTCTTGCCACTCTCTCTTCCTACCAGAGGAGAGGTGGAGAAGTGAAGGCTCCTAGCAGTAGTTTTGTCCTAGTATGTGTGTGAAATTTTCCATGGTGTCCTGGTCTACACATCCCTCACATCACAGTGCAACTAAATAAGATTAAGAATTAAAAACATTAAAAAGAATAAACAGACTCGAGCCCTGATGCTGAGTGAGGAAGGGAAGTACCTTTCTTTAGCTTTTAATAATCATACATATTGATAGTCATAAAACAGTTAATTAAATCTGTCAGATCGTTCAGCAGAAGTTTACTGTGACTATTAACTAGCAGCTAGGTACAATAGTTTAAAGAAATAAAAAAGATAAGAGGTAAGGAATAACAGAGAATAGAATGCCTTGATGGCTATAACTTCAGGACCCATCAAATATATTCTATTTAGGGGCTACATATTTCGGTTGACCGTTGGATAGACACAGTTCCATGCTTCATTGGAAGGTATGGGTCAGATATTTATCTACAGTCAGCATCTAAACCTTAGGTCAAGCTTCAGATGGAATGACGAAGGAAGCATCTCCACCTCTTGCCACTTTCTCTTCCTACCAAAGGAGAGGTGGAGAAGTGAAGACCCCTAACAGTAGTGTTGTCCTAGTATGCGAGTGAGATGTTCCATGGTCTCTTGGTATACACACCTCTCACCTCAAGGTACAACTACATAAGATCAAGCATTGCATTTATGCAAAGCCATAAAGCCATGTTCACATTGTGGAGCAGTGAAACCAGAGTGCAAGATGTCCACTAATCCGACATAAGAGTATTCTTCTAATAAGACTCAGAACTGAAATTAATACTTAAGATTCTAAAGCCTGTGTATTCACAATCCTATATTTAAAGAAAAAAAACAATTCATATTGTTTAGGTCAAGATTTCCAACCCCATTGTTCGGTCACACCCAAAACCAGACCAAGACTTCTATCGTCTCAGCCACTTACGGTGTATGTGGATGGAGATCTCCCTAAAGCTGCCAGCAGAGCACACAAGGACAGGGTACATGGTGCTGTTACAGAACCCACCTTCCATTCAGGAAGTGTCTTGCTTGTCAAGTGATGTGTGGTAAATGTGGTAATCTCTCTTGTTAGTCAGCTGGCCGCTGAACAGCTGCCTCTTATACCCTGTGGCTTACCTTTGGGATATATGTGTGTCAAGGGACAACATTGCTTCTTCTTCAGGAAATAAGGTTCCCAGGGACTTCTACTCTACCTACCAAAGCACCTGTGTCTGTGTCTCAAATTGTTTTAGTAACTTAAATATTTCTAATTTCACAGGTTAGGAGTTGTATACTAAAGAAATAGAAAATTCAGTAACAAAGCCAGTAAAGAGATGAATTGAAAATATGATAGAAGATTGTTTGCTTGTTTGGGAGTAGTATATATCTCCTCCTCTCAATTCCTTCCCACCTTTCCTCATAATCTTACCCCCACCTTTTGCTTCCTGCAGGTGATTGTTGAAACTTTAGATTGTATGAGACAAGATAGAGTACAAAAATACTGTGAGAAAAAAATAGTACCAAAAAATACCTACTGCTACAATATTCAGAAACTACCTACATATTTTTAAGTTTTACATTCTTAATGCACCACCTGTATACATTGAAGATATATATATTTTCAAGGTAAATATATATTTGGAGTCAGAATTAGTAAACATATAGGGCCTGTTTCACAAAGATAAACTTAGCCTTTTGGTCTAACTTAGACCAAAATTCTTAGGGCCTCATTACGAATTTGGCGGTCTGAATTTGACACTGATACTACTACATCAGCCCAGGTGAACAGCAGAGGCAACTTGGCAAGTAAACTAGTCTGCCTAACAGTGTACTGTGTGTCCCTTTTCAGACATAGGGCTTCACGGCTGGTTGGGAAGACCCACAAATTATGACTATACAGTATTCCCAACAGAATACAGCGAAAGCACTGCCAGCACTGCCACTGCGGTCAGAACACTCACACAGGAAGCACACAAAACCACATAACATGTCTGCTACATACACATGCCCATCACACAACACGCACCCTATCACTGGGGGACAAAAGCACTGCACACAACCTCACATACAGCTCAAACAACACAGGAAGCACAAACACCACACACACACAAATACTGACACACAGCCAATGTCAACCAGGACAACTCTAACCTATGAAAACAAATGCAGGACAAAGTTGTAACCAGGAAACCAACAACTGGTTGGTGTGATTATATTTAGAAATAATCAACGTAAAAGTCAAACAACGTAGGCCAGGCCATAGGTTTGGACATATGGACAGAGGGGTGGTGGGTGCTGTGGTCATTGGGGTGGGGAAAGTCGATCAGTGAGCATGCAATACAAAACAATTTGGTGACATGAATGTTGTAGTGACTTACCCTACTCCACTCCCCCAGGTATTCCTGTTAGGCCCTCAGAGTGCAGGATGTCCAAGACCTTCTCCTCCTATAATGTATAAGTAAGGGGAGGAGGTGGGGGTCCATCGCCAGTCTTGAGGATCGTCAGCTGGTGCCTGGCGGCCGTGGAATGTACCTTTCCCCTGAGGTTGTTCCTCCTCTTCCTGATGTCCTTCCTTGTACATGGGTGGCCCCCTACAAAATTCACCCTGTCGACTATTCTTTGCCACAACTCCATTTTCCTGACTATTGATGTTTGCTGGACCTGTGCTCAAATAGGTATGGCTCTACCCTGACTATTTCATCCATCATGACCCTCAACTCATCATCAGTGAAACATGGATGTTTTTGTAGGGACATGGTGGTGATGGTAAGGATGGCGAGGTAGAGAAAAAGGTGGAAACAAATGTTAGTGATGAGGTGTGGGTGCTCTGATGTGAGTTGGTGATGGTTATTGTCTATTGTATGGGATAGTAAGTTGTGTGTTGTGTAGGTTGTGCAGTTGTGGGATGTGTGCTGAGTGAAATGTGTATGGGTGCTTATTCTTGCTTTTTGTATCAGTAGGAACGTACCATCTTGCCTGGCATGTTACCCCCATATTTCACTGTATATATGTTGTTTTAGTGTATGTGTCACTGGGACCCTGCCAGCTAGGGCCCCAGTGCTCATAAGTGTGCCCTGTATGTGTTCCCTGTGTGATGACTAACTGTCTCACTGAGGCTCTGCTAACCAGAACCTCAGTGGTTATGCTCTCTCTGCTTTCCAAATTGTCACTAACAGGCCAGTGACCAATTTCACCAATTCACATTGGCATACAGGAACACCCTTATAATTCCCTAGTATATGGTATTGAGGTACCCAGGGTACTGGGGTTCCAGGAGATCCCTAGGGGCTGCAGCATTTCTTTTGCCACCCATAGGGAGATCTGACAATTCTTACACAGGCCTGCCAGTGCAGCCTGAGTGAAATAACGTCCACGTTATTTCACAGCCATTTACCACTGCACTTAAGTAACTTATAAGTCACCTATATGTCTATCCTTCACCTGGTGAAGGTTGGGTGCAAAGTTACTTAGTGTGAGGGCACCCTGGCACTAGCCAAGGTACCCCCACATTGTTCAGGGCAAATTCCCCGGACTTTATGAGTGCAGGGACACCATTACATGTGTGCACTGTACATAGGTCTCTAATTATGTACAGCGTCACAATGGTAACTCAGAACATGGCCATGCAATATGTCTAGGATCATGGAATTGGCACCCCAATGCCATTCTGGCATTGGGGGGAAAATTCCATGATCCCCCGGGTCTCTAGCACAGAACCCGGGTACTGCCAAACTGCCTTTCCCGGGGTTTCACTGCAGCTGCTTCTGCTGCCAACCCCTCAGACAGGTTTCTGCCCACCTGGGGTCCAGCCAGGCCTGGCCCAGGAAGGCAGAAGAAAGGACTTCCTCAGAGAGAGGGTGTTACACGCTCTCCCTTTGGAAATAGGTGTCAGGGCTGGGGAAGAGTAGCCTCCCCAGCCTCTGGAAATGCTTTGATGGGCACAGATGGTGCCCATCTCTGCATAAGCCAGTCTGCACCGGTTCAGGAATCCCCAAGCCCTGCTCTGGCGTGAAACTGGACAAAGGAAAGGGGAGTGACCACTCCCCTGACCTGCACCTCCCAGGGGAGGTGCCCAGAGCTCCTCCAATGTGTCCCAGACCTATGGCATCTTGGATTCAGAGGTGTGCTGGCACACTGGACCGCTCTGAGTGGCCAGGGCCAGCAGGTGACGTCAAAGACTCCTTCTGATAGGCTCTTACCTGTGTTACTAGCCTATCCTCCTTCCTAGGTAGCCAAACCTCCTTTTCTGGCTATTTAGGGTCTCTGCTTTGGGGAATTCTTGAGATGCTGAATGCAAGAGCTCACCAGAGTTCCTCTGCACTTCTTTCTTCACCTTCTGCCAAAGGATCGACCGCTGACTGCTCAGGACGCCTGCAAAACCGCAACAAAGTAGCAAAGACAACTACTAGCAACCTTGTATTGCTTCATCCTGCCGGCTTTCTCGCCTGTTTCCTGGTGGTGCATGCTCTGGGGGTAGCCTGCCTCCTTGCACCAGGAGCTCTGAAGAAATCTCCTGTGGGTTGACGGAATCTTCCCCCTGCAACCTCAGGCAACAAAAGACTGCATCACCGGTCCTCTGGGTCCCCTCTCAGCACGACGAGCGTGGTCCCTGGAACTCAGCAACTCTGTCCAAGTGATCCCACAGTCCAGTGACTCTTCAGTCCAAGTTTGGTGGAGTTAAGTCTTTGCCTCCCCACGCTAGACTGCATTGCTGGGTACCGCGTGATTTGCAGCTGCTCCGGCTCCTGTGCACTCTTCCAGGATTTCCTTCGTGCACAGCCAAGCCTGGGTCCCCGACACTCTAACCTGCAGTGCACAACCTTCTGAGTTGTCCTCCGACATCGTGGGATTCCCTTTTCTGACTTCGGGTGGACTCCGGTTCACTCCTCTTCCAAGTGCCTGTTCCGGTACTTCTGCGGGTACTGCCTGCTTCTGTGAGGGCTCCCTGACTTGCTGGGCGCCCCCTCTGTCTCCTCATCCAAGTGACGACATCCTGGTCCCTCCCGGGCCACAGCAGCATCCAAAAACCCTAACCGCGACCCTTGCAGCTAGCAAGGCTTGTTTACGGTCTTTCTGCGTGGGAACACCTCTGCTAGCTTCTTCACAACGTGGGACATCCATCCTCCAAAGGGGAAGTTCCTAGTCCTCTTTGTTCTTGCAGAACACCAAGCTTCCTCCACCCGGTGGCAGCTTCCTTGCACCATCAGCTGGCATTTCCTGGGCATCTGCCCTCTCTCGACATTGTCGCGACTCTTGGACTTGGTCCCCTTGTTTCACAGGTGACACCAGTGGTATAGTAGGAGCTTTGCATGTCTCCTAGTTCAGCCTAAGCTGCTCTGCTATAGCTACCTTCTATCAGCCTAAGCTGCTAGAAACACCTCTTCTACACTAATAAGGGATAACTGGACCTGGTACAGAGTGTAAGTACCCCTTGGTACCCACTACAAGCCAGGCCAGCCTCCTACAGTATCTCTCTAAAATGTTGCTTGTGTCTGGCTGTGTGTGGCGTTTTGGTTGCAAAGGATTGTGGGTTGTGTATGAGTGTCTTATCTAGAGCAGTGTGTAGGTATGCCGGGTGTCTTGATGCGTGTCAGGTGTGGGGTATTCAACCTATCCATTGTGGTATAGTTTTCAGAATGATGTGAGTTCAGACTGCCGTGGTTTGCACGCCAATGGTTTTCCCCGAGGCAGACCTGCTCTTGTGATTTGTGGGTCATAATATGATTGGACAATTTTTGTCAGGCTGGTGGTGCTAGTGGTGGAACCGCCTCTTTTCCATCCTCTATTGTCCTGACAGTTTCTGAATTTTGGCTGTTTTTTGGCCGACTCAGCTGTGCGAATCTTAATACGGACGTTGGATCACCGGCAACATGGCAGTCTTTTGGCAGCCACCACCATGGCAGTCTGGCCAAAATACCCCCAAACTCATAATGAAGCCTGTAATGTCTGCCAACGAGCTACAGAGAAGCATCCAGCAAGAACATGCTAGCCAACAAAAGTGCTGGAAATCAAAGCAGACAGGACCTTCACCCGACAGGGCAGCGGAGCCCGTACTTGTGCTTGCTATCTCACAGCATTACCTGCAGTAGTTCCTTAGGAAGATCAGAGAGGAGATGAACATGATCAAGGGCTAACTCACAGGGCTTAACACCAGGGTCTATGACTTAGGGACAGAAGGCTCTTATTTGCAAGCATTGCTAAATCATAGCTATGATGACTGAGTGGACCCTCCAATTTGCCTGGACTACATCCACAGAACCAACATGGAATGAAAGTGCAGGGATGTTCTCCCAGATACCTTAAACTGGGTACATTTGCTTGATGAGAAGGAAGACATTATGGCCTTAGCTCGTACCATAGGTCATGTCCCCTTTGAAGGCTACATGCTAACATGGTTGATCATTTCAGTAAACACAGAATATCCCCTCAATTTTGTTACCAATTCAAAATCATCTTTGTCAGGAACATAAATATTTCACCAAAACTGTGCAAGAAGTCCAGTGTATTCTTGGTATCATGGATAGAAATGCAATCACAGATGACAGAATCACTCCATGCACTGAAAACCTTTCTGGGTATCGATGCAAAACAGGTTGAAACACTATCTTCCTTTCTCCCATAGCTAATGAGAAAGTGCAACAAGATTATCTCTGAGAGGTGGAGAGGCTGAGAGACAGACGTTGGGAATCTGACAAGACCATCATCAACTCCAGCAAGCACTGGCCCAGAGGTACAAGTATTTTACCTCCCAGGAGACACTGGGGTGACACTGGGGAAACAAGGGTTGCAAGGGGCTTGTTGGGGGCATCACAGTCTATCACTGACTGAACATGTTCAACCCCACTGGAGTGACTCTATGGTACCTATCTCTGTTGTTTAATCCTCTTTTATCTTTTACAAAAGGTCTAATTTGTTTGTATGGTGTTGAGCTATTAGTTACGGTTCTTATCCCCTAAGCTGTGTGGGGATGGGGAAGGGGAGATTGACACATTGGCGATGTACTTTGCTGGAAGCTATGTGCCTAGACTACCCAAACGTATACATGACAGGAGCACTTGGTGCTCCACCCATGACCACATAGTCACACTCCCTAGTATATAGTAATGTTTAAAATAGTTAACCTTAATGTTAATGGCCTAAATTCACCAGCCAAGACACTGGTCACTATGAATCTCTTAAAGAGCAGGTAGCAATTACAATAAGTGTGTTTTAAATGATCAATTTGATTAATCTGAAATTATTAAAATATCAATGCATATTTTATAAAAAAGGCAAGATCATTTTTTGGAGTGAAATATAAAGGATCTAGAGGTAATCGCTGGGGAAGTGTATTCATACTCAGGTAATAAAAACATATTTATCGATTATTTTAAAATTATTAAAAATGTAATGTATAAATGTTTCAAAATATTTAAAATAATGTTTTAGGAGGGGGATGTAAGGAATCTAGGAGTAATGTGTGAGCAACTGTATTAATAATTTATACAATTAAAAATTTAACACTAAAATATAAATCTAGAGGAAAAAAGTGAAAAGTATGATAATTATTTAAAAAAAATATTCAAATACTTAAAATATATCATTACTATAATATAAATATTTATAAAAAATAATATAAGTAAATGCACACACCATGGTTATTCCCATTATAATATTTATAGTTTATACAATTAAATATTTAAAAAATATAACGGATATTGTTTAGGTTAAACAAAATGTTTAAACATTTATTTGAACCTTTTTTAAGATTTAAATGAAACCCATAACATTTTCCCATGATTTTCTATTAATTCCTATTAGAGAATTTTATTTTTTATTTTTCAGGTTGACATTCTTCGTTGTGCGTTTTTTTCTTCAGTCGAGCATTGAGGTCAAGATTGGAAGCTCAGGGGTCTTGCAGTCAGGTAAAAACAATTTAGTTTACTTAAAGTAACTTATAGGTTAGGAAATGTATCGTAAGAGATAGAGAGGTAGCTTTGTGTTACATAAAAAAAAATTGCATGTATTTTGTGTTTTATTCACTTATACATCCCCTTACAAGTTGTATTTGCATACACACATTGGGCTAGTTTTCTTCTTTTAAATTCAATAAAAAGGCTTTCAAAAAAGATTTTTTAATCAAAAATCAAAAAAGACAAGTTTATTTTTGTCATTATCCTAATCGTCATTATATTTTTTTATGATGAAGACACCAACTATGGAGAAATAAGACCTGACTTACTGGATGGCTTTTCTTCTACTTTAAAACGATTACTTTTAAATAAAGAATTTAGGGGTGTTTTGCCATTTGCATTCATTCGGTATAGTGACATTATGGAACAAAGAAGATGGCATTGTGGATTTAAGGTAGAGTTCTTTTTCAACATTTACAGTTTATTTTCCTTAAGAATGGCCCAGATGAGAAAAAAAGTTAGACAGAAGGAAGGCCACTGAAGAAATGGATATTTAAATCATGTGTGCAATTTTAATGATATTTTCTTGAATTTTTCTGGTTGTGGATTGTGGTCAACTTAAATGGAAAAGAGTCGAAGACAGAAGATAACACCAGGTAGCACAAAATAATTTTAATGAATTTCAAACCATTTTGAAAAATGCCTTTTGAATTTTGGAGATACTTGAAAAAGTATTTATTAATACTGCTAGAGATGTGAGATGTATGAAGTGTTATCAAGGTAGCCTGAACTCCTAAAATCAAAAACTGTTTTGGTCATACATTTATTTGCTTCTTTTTGAAATCCAGTACCTACTGCTTGCAACGCGCATGGGGTTGTTCTGAGGTACCTCCCTCAATACTGAGCCATAATTTTTATAGGAGGTAGCTCCAAGGTAGTGCCACGTGCTTTTTTGTGCTGGACATGTACTTTAACCTCCTACTCAGTAGCAGAGGCAGAGTGGTTATAATCACTAGTCCTCTCAACAATATTGCCAAGGGTAACAGTTCTGCCTGTGCAATGAGTTGAGAAATAGTCCACATACACATTACAATACATGTACTTAAGAAGGCCTTGGCCCTCTCTTAGAAGGAATATAGGCCCTCATTACGACCCTGGCAGTGAGTGATAAAGTGGCGGTAATACCGCCAACAGGCTGGCGGTAATTACTGCCAAATTATGTCCATGGCGGTGATATCTCCCATAGACAGCCAATGTACCACACCAACCGCCAGGGCGGAAACAACACACACCACGACAATAGCCATCAACAGCCAGGCAGAAGACACAGTACCGCTCAGCAAATCATGACACACGAATCCGCCATCTTTTCCGGGGCGGTACCAATGCCATCAAAAGCCTGGCGGAAACGGAGCTCAGAAGAGAACCGACTTACCATCGGAGACACAGGGAAGAACAATGCCGCCATGGAACCCGAACTGCAAGTCTTCCCAATGATCTTCTACGTTATGCTACACCTGGAACACCAACGCCGACGAAGACGACAACAGTGAGTACAGCTGCCTAGCACACAAGGGAGGGGGGAAGAAAAAGGAGAGTGACACACACAACAGATACACACACACCATACACACAACCAGCTGCAGACGTAAACCAATGGCACACTACACATGGCAGAATAACACATGGACCAGAGTAGGGATGTACAAAAAAAGTATTAGCACAGCAAAACCCTCCACACAAACCAAATATATACAAATGTCCACAAAAGGCCACAAGGCACAGTCCAAGGCCCAACTTGTATCCTGATACCACCTGGGAAGAACACTGCAAGGGCATCATTGTGCAAGTGGGCAGGCACCTCAGGGGGATGGGGGGCAACTCACCAGAATACGGCAACATCCCCACTGGTTCTGGAGGGGGCTCCATGCCCATGTCCCATTGTTGGGAGTGCAAGGTCACAGTCTCTGAGTTGGGGAAAATGCCCACTGCTTCTTGTGGGGGCTCCATGCCCATGTCTCATTGCTGGGGATTGCAAGGTCACAGTCTCTGAGCTGGGGAACTTCCCCACTGGTTCTAGAGGGGGCTCCATGCCCATGTCCCATTGCTGGGGAGTGCAAGGTCACAGTCTCTGAGCTTGTGCAGCAGTCCCTGAAGGGTGACCTACATGTCCTCCGCTGGTGGTGATGGGTGCACTGTCTCAACTGGAGGTGAGGGCTGCACTGTGGCAACAACTGATGGTGCCTCCTGGCCTGCCTCTGCTGGCGGTGAAAGCTGCACTGCCTCAGCTGGTGGTGAGGTCTGCTTTGTGGAACAGATGATGGTGCCTTCTGGCCTGCCTCTGCTGGCGGTGAAAGCTGCTCTGCCTCAGCTGGTGGTGAGGTCTGCTCTGTGGCAACATGTGATGGTGCCTCCTGGCCTGCCTCTGCTGGCAGTGAGGGCGGTGGTGGTTTCACCCTCCCAACCGCTGATGGAATTGAGGGCTTCATTCCCTCCATGGCAGGAGGTTCCGGCACCTTCCCCTTCCTGGCTGTAGGTGTTGTGGGCTCCTTCCCCTTCCTGGCTGTGGGTGTTGTGAGCTCCTTCCCCTTTCTGGCTGATGGAGTGAAATCCCTCACAGTCTTGCCTCCACGACTAGGAGGTGCCTCCACTTTCCCCATGGACTGTTTGGCTAGGGTGCTGGGCTGGCTGGTTGGCACCCTGGTTCCTATGGGCAGTACAGGGTGAGGGGATGGAAAAGGTCAAGTTGTGCAAGGAAAAGATTCTTAGGTATGGTGGGGTGGGAGGAGGGATGGAAGTGGAGGTTGAGGGAGTGGTTGTTGGAGGTGTACGTCTGCTGAACGTTGGTGCAGGTGCATAGGCAGTGTGCGTGTGATAGGTGGATGGTAGCTGGGTGTCTGAGTGCTTGCGTTTGTGTCCTTTGGGGGACAGACACAGTGGGAGAGGACACAGTGGACAAGTGGATAGATGTTGTGGAGGTGTCTACTAGTGAGATGTGTGTGCTGCTTGGTGTGGTGAATCTGGTGGTGGATGTTGAGGCAGTGCATGCAGGTGTGAGTGTGGACGTGACTGGGAGGGAAGTGGAGGAGGAGGAGGAGGAGGGAGACAGTGGAGGTGGTGGATGTGGTTGTGTCTACAACTGTCTGGTGTTTGTGTGAGTGCTTGTGGGATGAAGTGTGGTGCTTGTGTCTGCCTGTGCCACTCTTTGGTATTGTCTTCTGTGCATGCTCATCAGTATGTGTGCCTGGGATGGGATGGGGTTGAGGACAATGGGACTGGGAAATGGTAGTTGGAGGGGGGAACAGTAGAAACAGGGACAATGGCTGCCACCTGAGCATGAATTGATCTCTGTTGGGCTGCCAATCCACCATGAATGCCCTCCAGGAATGCATGGCATTGCTGCATCTGGGATGCCAGCCCCTGGATTGCTGGCCTGCCCCTGGCTGCAGGGTTTGACTGAGGCCTTAGGGCCCTGAAGTTGGTGTCCAGTGGCCTAGAAGCGGGTGGCAGGAGGAAGGCAGCGGAGCAATCGTGGGGTGGGCTGCTAGTGCTGCTGTGCAGCGGCGTTCTGGGGTGCAAGCAAGCGGGCCCATCCCTGTTTGGAGATCTGTTGAGGTACTGGTCCGATTGGCATCAGAAGTGACTGGGTGGCAGATTTATTGCCGGCTACGAGTGTTGGCGGCGGGGAGTCGGTCCCCCCTGGTACCCGGTGCTGAGGAATCAAGCCAGTGAGGTGGCTGACTGTGAGGAGCTAGAGGCTGACCTGGAGGGCCCACTTTTCTGCGTGACTACCACATTGGTTGCAACGGTCTCCCGGCCTGGTCTTCCCGCGCAAGTTGGTTGCACCGGGGGGCTCTAGTCTGCCAGAGCTGGTGGTGTGTCGGCTGGTGAGCGGAGTGGCACTGGCTGGAGCCCCTGTTGGCCCTGATCAGGGCGGGGACAGGCCGCCTTAACTCTGGCACTGGAGCTGGGAGGTCACAGGATGCTGCAGCGCAAGACAGACAGAAGTTAAATGCTGTGCTGGCTGCGGTGGAAAGCATTGGCGACTCGCTGGTGCGGGCTCGCACATGTTTGGAAGCTAAGATCAACAAGATAGCCAGCGACCTTGTTTTGCTACATGCTGACCACCGCAATCTGGCGGATAAAACAGGTATGATAGAGGCGCGAGTGGATGAGCTGACACTGGTGACGTCTCGCTTGGAGTCTACGATGGGGGATGTTCTAGTACGTGTGGCTTGCGGGCTGGGCCATAGTGCTGGGCTCTATCTATTCCCCAAATGTAGATCAGACTTCCTTTCTGCACAATCTGTCCCACCACGTAGCGGGTTGGAGTGACTACCCCTGGTTACTGGGAGGGGACTTTAACAGTGTGCTAGATATTGACTTAGATCATTCCTTCCCCCCATTGCCTACGTCCCCTGCTGTGGCAGCTGCACATGGGTTGGTAGATTGGATGCAACATTGGCACCTGCATATGGCGGCAGCGGAATGCTGCAGACAGAGTTTTCTCTTATTATTCTGCCCAGCACTCCCTTCATGTATGACTGGATAGAATGATCTGCACGCGGATCTTGGCCTCTGCGGTTGTGGGCGTAGATTACTTGGGATGCACGCACTCAGATCACAACCCACAGATTGTGCATTTGGGTTGGGATCTCTCCCCCTCAGCTGTTCCTACCTAGAAACTCAGACCTGAGCTCTTGGAGGATGCTGCTTTTAAAGCATCGTTGGAATCGGCGATCCCTGAATTTTTTTAGCATAATGATGGTACTGCCCCTAAGGGCCTGCTGGAGTGGGATGCATTTAAGGTCTTCATCCGAGGTCACTGTATGGGGACTCAGTTAAATTTGCACCGCTTGTTTGAACGTGACCTAGCTCGCATAGAGCGAGACTCGCTGCGCCCAGAGAGGGAAGCTGCTCGGAGCTCTGCAGAGGAGGCCTTGTTATCCAAGGCTCGTGCTGAGCGTTTGTCGCTACTTGAACGGCTGCGTCATCTGAATTATGCTGCACACTCAGCGAGAATGCACGCTTCAGCAGACAAGTCGGGCAAACTTCTGGCCTGGCTGGTCAGAGGTGATCGTGACCATGGGCCGATTATGGAGGTCTGTTCGGAGTCTGGTCGTCTGTTGCATACGCCTGGGTAAATACATTCTGTGTTTACGCAGCATTACCAGGCGCTGTATGCCTCAATGGTGACTTCCCCTGAACAGTCTTGTAATGAGTTTCTCGCTAGTGTGGAACTCCCATGTCTGACGGCGGACCAGGTGAATGCACTGGAGGAGCCTTTTGCTCTTGCTGAGATACAGGCCAGTATTCGTGAACTGGCGTCTGGCAAGTCACCGTGCCCAAAGGGTCTGCCGGCTGACTTTTACAAGGCATTTAATTCCATTCTTGCGCCCAAGCTACTCCGTGTTTATGAGGAGGCAGTACGGAGGGGATGCTTGACGACATCTCAGAGGGAGGCACTGCTTGTGTCCCTTCCCAAGCCTGGCAAGGACCCGGTAGAGTTGGGCTTGTACCGACCGCTAGCAATGCTCAACACGGACTATAAAATCCTGGCCAAAACACTAGCAATGCATCTTGCGCCTATAACACCGGGCTTGGTACACCCGGATCAAAACGGGTTTGTGCCGGTGAGGGATACGTCGCACAACATCAGGCGGCTGTTTCGTGTCATGTACTATGCGAGACGGGACTGGCCACGGGCGGGATGTCTTGTCCTCGACCTGGAGAAGGCCTTTGATTCCCTAGAGTTGCCTTATCTTTTCAGGGTCTTCCTGCGGTTTGGCATTGGACCCCACTTTACTCAGATGGTTGAGTTGCTATATACTAATCCTCAGGTCCGGGTTAAGATGGGGGACATTATATCAGAGTCAGTCAATGTGTGCAGAGGTACGGGGCAAGGTTGCCCCCTTTCCCCGCCACTGTTTTCCCTTGCCATGGAGACATTGGTGGCGGTTTTGCGTGACAGGGGTTCTGGTTGGGATATTACCATGGGGGACGGCATGCACGTGGCATCACTGTACGCTGATGATCTTTTGTTGTATTTTAGGGATATTACGCAAATCCCCTCAGAGGTTGGGACCCTGTTGCAACAATTTGCTTCGTTATCTGGCCTCAAGGTCAATTGGTCCAAATCATGCCTCTTCCCTTTTGACTCTACGCTTTCGAACCCAGAGCTTTGTCTTGCTGGGAGCATTGTCCCATGGCAACTGCATGCATTCAGGTACCTAGGCATCCGTAATTATCAACGTGAGGGAGACCTAGTTGATGGAAAAGAGAGCAGTGTCTTTGATCAAATCCCAGATGGCTTTTTGGCAGGCGCTGCTGCTGTCGGTGTCAGGTAAGATAGCGTTGCTAAAAATGATAGTCTTACCGCGCCTATTATCTTACTTTTCTAACCTCCCGCACTATATCCACCCCAGCTTCTTCAGGAGTCTGGAGTCTACATTGCGGGAGTTCACTTGGAATGGGGGTCGCTGCAGAGTTGCGCTGAAAAAACTGTATTTGCCACTGGAGAGAGGCAGCCTGGCGGTCTCTAATCTGGAGCACTACTATCTGGCCTCTCAACTCCAGTGGGTGTCCAAGTGGCTGGCGGGTCTTTATCTCACAGACACGGCGACCGCGGAAGGCCCTTGGTCCCTCGTGCAAGTGTTGCACCTATTTCACCCACTTGCTCATGTGGCATTGCCTGGACAAATATTCCTTAAGGTGGATTATAGCTGTTATCGTAGGTCCGTGTGCCTTACCGGGGGGTAGTCCCATTTGCTCCAGCCTTGGCGTTGCTAGGTACTCCTCGTGGCCCTAAGATTTCGTCAGGTCCTGAATTACGTGCATGGAATGCGGCGGAGTTATATACACTGGGTGACCTCTATGATGATGGTAAGCTGATTCCGTTTCCTACACTGGTTCAGGAGTCGGGGCTGCCTGCAGGACAGTTCCTGTTATATAATTCACATACAGGTGATGGGGCAGGGATGGCACCTGGTTAGATGGTTCACTGACGCGTTGCGCATACACACAGCCCTGGAATGTGTTGCATTGCATGCGGCCTGGGACAGGGATGCAGCCGCTTCAATCAAAGATGTGCAGTGGAAATCAGCTCTCTCCGGCAACATTAATGTACCCCACAACTCTAGATTTTGCTTGATCCAATTCTATATCATTAACAGGGCCTACCTCACTCCAGCCCGAGTGAACAGATATTTTGCTCGTCAAGATGCAGCCTGTCCCCGTTGTTCTTACATAGACGCAGACATGATAAACATGCTATAGTCCTGCCCATCCTTGCATCACTTCTGGAGGGTAGTGGTAGGCTGCCTATCGGAATGCACGTCGAATCCGGTTCCATTCACCTGGGAGGTTTGTGTGTAGGGCCTCTTTCCCAGGGGCACGCGGCATAGAGCTGCGGCGAGATTTCTGGATCTGGGCCTGATATCGGCTAAGCAGCTGATAACCCGTTGGTGAAAATCAGCCGACCCACCAGCTGAGCAGGCCTGGAAATATTCATTTGAGTTGTGGGCAAATGCGGAGGGAGTGGCGTTGGGAAGAGAAGACGTGCTAGGGCTGCGCAAGTATCTGTTGTCAGACAGCTGGGAAGAGATATTGTCCTGTCTGCGGGTTATGGGACAGGGCACTGATGCAGAGGAATCAGTCTGACTACTGAGATGGGCACGCATCTGCTCCCGGTGAGGGAATGTGAGGGGGGAGGTGCTGGTGCTTGGGTGGCCGGTCCGGTCTCAGTTTTGGGGACGGAGCAGGATGTTATCGGGCAGCAGGTGTTTGTGGCTTGCATGTGCTCCCATCCTACACCAGTGCGAATGGATAGTACAGGGAGGTTCCAGCACCTACAGCGGCGCGCTTTAATTACAATCTATGGACTGTATAAATAGCACTCCAACGGTTGTTCATGTTCTTATTGTTATCTCTGATTTGCTTAAGTTATATACCTGCCAGCAAAACATTGTACGAACACCCTGATCCTCAGGTATGCTCTGAAGAGATATGGAGATATTTGTCATCCTTCAAATTGTTTGTACGCTTCAGGACTCTAATATATGTATCCTCTCTTTAGACTTTGTGTGCCCGTTAATTCTGAATTATGTGAGTTCGGGCAAACTGTGGTTAAACACTTTAACTGGAGGTCCAGTTATCAGCTGGTTTGACACTCACCTTCTTCCGTTGTGCATATACCATTATCGAGTAATTGCACAAATTTGTTATCCTACAGTTGATGTAAATCATAATGTTATAATACACTGAAAATCATAATAAAAAGATTTTTGAAAAAAAGAGATAGATCTCAGGAGGTCAATAACCTCCTCACTCAGGGCAGCAGGGCTCACTGGGGCAGGGCCTGAGGTGCCTGGGGTGAAGGAGATGCCCACCCTCCTGGGTAAGCAGGCACGGGCAACTTGCTGAGGGGCTACTGGGAGGGCTACAGGGATGGCAGCTGAGCCTGCAGTTGGGGTGGTCACAAAGGTGCCACCACCACCAGGAAGCTTCCATCGGATGAGGTATCAGAGTCTGTATTGTCTCCTACAGTCTCAGCTGTGGTGCTTCCCTCGCCCTCCGTCTAACTGATTCCCTCAGTGTTGGTGGTATCTGCCTCCTGGGTCCTGTGGGATGCAGCTCCCTCTGTCGCCGGTGCCCCTGCTCCTCCGCCAGATGATGCTTATGCACACAAGGACAGGATGTCAAAACAAGAAAGGGGAGGGGAGACAAAGGGTATACTGGGTCAATGACTGCACCAACAACACTATTGACATGCACATCACCGTCACACACAGGGAACAGGCTTAAGCACTATGCATTGCACTAACAGTGATATGGCTAGTCACTACGGCAAGATGAGGACCACACACCATCAACTCTACCACTCCTGGGACCACAATGCCCTGGCTGAAATGGACTGCTAACAAGCTAGGTTACATATATTTGCCAAACACCCATTACCCTTCAGTTGACCCACGCTGCAATGTCTGGCCCCACCCCACCAGCCAAAATATGTAATGATACCCACTGTACTCACCCACTTGTGGCTGCTGTGATGCCTTCAAGTGCTCATCCGGTTCAGGGTAGGCCACTGCCAGTATGCGGGCCATCAATGGGGTCAGGTTCCGATGCGCACTCCTTCCTTGTTGGGAGGCCATCCCCAGCTGGGCCTCCACAGTCTTCCGTGCCCAGCGTCTCAGGTACTCCCACCGATTGCGACAGTGGGTGCTCCGCTGCCATACACCCCCAGGGTCCACACATCCTTGGCGATGGCATGCCATATTCCCTTCTTTTGATGGGCGCTGACCTGCAGAGGCAATACAGACAAGGGAACACCGTTAGACAAACAGTCCAGCCTGTCACACAAATGGACCACCATACCCGTTTCTATCACCATTGGCAGACACATCGCCCAGCGCACAAGATGTACACCGCCACAAGGCATTCCCTCCAACACCCCCACCCCCTTACACAATGCTTTCACACACATCTCCATGCATCCTTCCCACATGCATCCTGGTCAAAGTGTACTCACCTGATTGGTCTCGAGGCCCATACAGCTGAATGTACAGGGGTAGGACCCCATCCAGCAGTCGCTCCAACTCCTCCGAAGTGAAGGCTGAGGCCCTTTCCCCGGTCTCACGGGCCATGGTAGGTTCAGGACACAGGTCCCAGCAGCACATGTAGTGTAGGTGTTCTCCTGTTGAAGGTCAGGAAATAATTGTGGAATCAGATAGAAAATGGCGGTCATGTCCGCCGCCGTGTACACCGTCATTGCCGGCGTAGATCCCCATTGGTCACTGTACTCCATAGAGCCCCATATTATCCAATGAGGAATTGCACAGCAGTGCAAGACCGCCTTCCACCACGACGGCCAACGTCGGCAGAATTACCTCACTTCCACCTGTCCCTCCATACAGGTCAGGCGTTCACCATTTCAGGGGAGGGGATATACAGGCCTATCGACAATTGCTGCATCACAGATTAGATTGGCACATACTTCGCCATTTACACTCTCCCAATACATAAGTGTACCATGTGGACTGCAGTTGTGATTTTATTGTTTCAACTGTGACACCCTACTCACTCTTGTGTCACTTAGATACCTACCGCGGTGGATGAATAGGAGGTAGAGACATCCCCCCTGTGCAGACTTCAGGTGGACTTGGCTACACTGGAGGGCAGGCACATAATACTCAACTATAGACTGGACAGGCCCACAATCACAGAGCTGTGTGCCAGTTGTAGCCTGGCCTGATATCAGCTATCCGTCATCCCACTGGGATACTCCCTCTTGTGCAAGTGCTATCAGTGCTCCATTTCCTGGCAATTGGTTCTTTCCAAGTGACAGTGGGCTTGGCAGCAGGAATGTCACAGCCAATGTTTTCAATCGTGCTGGCAAGAGTTTTGTCTGCCCTGGTGAAACACATGTGCAGCTACATAGCTTTCCCCCAGGTGGAAGATTTGGCCCCTGTGAAAGCCGGACTCTATGCAATGGGACATATACCCAATATAATTGGGGAAATTGACAGGACACATATTGCGTTTGTCCCCCCAGTCCAGAATGAAGAGGTGTACAGGAATCGTAAGAGTTTCCACTCAATGAATGTGCAGATGGTGTGCCTAGCGGACCAGTACATCTCCCACGTCAATGCTAAGAATCTAGGGTCGGTGCATGATGCCTTTGTTCTGAGGAATAGCAGCATCCCAAATGTGATGGGTCACCTACAGAGGCACAGGGTGTGGCTAATAGGTGAGCCTTGGTCCCCACCCACTGCACGTTAGTATATGCCTCTGGTGTTGTATGCTGTGTGTTGGTGAGAGTCTGTTGAGTAATGTGGTGGGATGTGTGATGGGGGTGCGTGAGGGATGTATGGGTGTAAGTGGTGTGTGTGTAGTTACCTCTGTGATGTTGATGGCCAACTCTTGCAGTCTTTTTGTGTGGGCAAAGGGTTGTGGGTAATGTGGGTGTGTGTTTTATAGTGTGTGGGTGTGTGGGTGTGGTGTGTGTTTGATGTCAGGTGTGTGTATTTAGTATTGGCCAATGTAGTGTAGTTTTGTTTGTGTGTGTCCATTCTGTGTGCGGCAGTATATACCGTCAATGAATTAGCGCCATTGAATGTCTGCTGTGGTGATTTGTGGGTCATAATGTGGTGGGGTTGATTTCTTGGCATAACCGTATGGGTGTTGGTATCAACACTTTACCACTGACCTTTGGACTGGCGGATTTGTAGGCGTGGCAGTATTCTGTCGGATTGGTGTGTGTGTGTGTCATAATATGGAGAACGGATATCCGCCACCGCGGCGGTATGTTGCCGGCTGTCAGTGTGGTGGTAAGCGGCATTTACCGTCAATGTCATAATTATGGCCATAATGTGCTTCACAGATATTTTCCATTTTTAGGTGATTTGAAAGGGAAAAATAAAATCAATTGTGTTTCAAAAATTCACTTTTATTTGTTACACCTGTTTTAAAAAATGTTGTTAATGTTTTTAATTCTGTTTGGAGAAAAGATAATAAAAGATTTTTTGATGAGGAAGTTGTGATTGAGAACAAAATTATATATAGTTCCATTTTAAATATACAATACCTGTGTTTGTTTGAAGAGAGAAAATTCTGCAGCACACTTAGAAAGATGAAAACGCCTCAAAGGTTTGTTTTTGTGCAAGAAGGTGTCTCTATGATGCAAGGGTGCCTACAGTGGAGCTAGGGCGCACTGAGTGTTTCAGCGCAAGAAGAGAGCAGAAATGCACCATATCTTGATGGAAATAAATAATTCCTGCCCTCCACATTTGATGCAGCTGTTTTCCTCAGTTGTGCTGTGTCAAAGTTTAATAAATCTGACCCTCAGTGTTGAGCAGCTTCCCTGAGTTGGCTTAGAGTGAAGTTACAATAGTAAATCTGCTCCCTTCAGTGTCCAGCACCTTCCACAAAGTGGCTCTGACTTCAGTTAGAATTGTAAATTTGTCCCTTCAGTGTCTGGGACCACTTGGTGGGGGGGTGAAGTAGTTAAGGTGAAGAAGAAGGGCCCAAGCAGCAGGGCTGGCCTCTGGGGTTTTAAGGCAGGCTTCAGGCAGAAAATTAGACCTCCCACATGCTGCGAAGCAGTCTTGTGGAGTACACAACATGCCACAGTAGCAGCCAGTCCTTTTGCAGGTCCAGAAAGGTAACTGAAGAGTGGGTCTGAGAGTCCAATGTTTACTCCTGGTGCCTTCTATGAAATAGGAGAGGTTTTTAGAGGTTTCTTGGAATTTCCTGACTCCCTTGCCCTGGCTCCAAGCTTGCTGCAGGAACAATGCAGTGGTGACAAGCCCTTTGGATGGAGGCAGGACACATCCTATTCAGTTGCAAGTGGGCCTGTGCCCAGCTCCACACACCCATCCTGCCAGCAGATGGCCATTCAGGAACACCCAATCATTCAATGGTGTGATGGACTGGGAGGAATTCACAAAGTCTAACTGCCAGCTCCTCCAGGTCTTGATACCTAGGACAGGCTGCAGGCACCAAAGGGCAAGAAAAACGAATAAGTATATATCCAACCTTTAATTACAATGCTCCCTGCCCTATGGGCTACCTAGGGCTTGCCTTCGGGGTGATGTATACATGCATTAAAAGGGGAGTTTAAGACTTGGCAAGGGGGTTACATTGCCATGTCAAATTAGCAGTTTAAAACTGCATTTAGGCTGAAACGAAAGGCCTGGGACATATTAAAATCAGCTACTCATGTGCTGTATACCCACTGGTAGCATTTAATTGAAAAGCCCTGGGTATACGGTATACCACACTATGAGGGACTTATAAGTAAATTAGATAAGTCAATCAGCTGTAAGCCATTTGCACCATGTAGAGAGGAGTGAGAGCAAGCACTTTAGCAGTGGTAAAGTCCAAAGGGCAAAAAAGATGAATTACATAAAAAATTTTTAAGGTAAAGGCAAAATGTTTGGTGGTGACATTGCAGAGAAGGTTACCTTCTACAGGAACTACTGGCCAGCTGTACTACTATTAAGAATGCTGATTTCATGATTGAGTTGCTCTTCAAATTGCAATTAGGTTATTTGTATTGCTAATGTATGGAAATCTTTTGAGTTTCATTAACGATTCATAGTGATTCCGAAATAGACCTACCTCATCCATACTAATGAGGTAGGTCGCAATTTGTGACCCATAAGGAATCCCAGCCATCTCAGGGATGGTGGCCTGCTGGGCTCAGCAGACCACCTTGTATATGATTGCTTTTTTGATAAAGCATTTTGGGCCAGATGTAGGAAGCCTTTTGCGCCTCGCAAACGGCGAAAAACGCAGTTTGCGAGGTGCAAAAGGCCAAATGCGATGCACAACTGCAAATTGTGAGTCGGTACCGACTCGCAATTTGAGGCTGCGACTCGCAAATAGGAAGGGGTGTTCCCTTCCTATTTGCGACCGCATCGCCATGCAGAGTTGCTTTGGGACCGCGAATGCGGTCGCAAACCAACTCGCAGTTACCATCCACTTGGAGTGGATGGTAACTCATTCGCAAAAGGGAAGGGGTCCCTATGGGACCCCTTCCCCTTTGTGAATGCTAATAAAAATTATTTTTCAGAGCAGGCAGTGGACTCTGAAAAAAACGAAACCAAATGGTTTCGGAATTTTTTCTTTTTGCAGCTCGTTTTCCTTTTAGGAAAACAGGCTGCAAAAAGAAAAAGAAAAATTGCTTTATTCAAAAAGCAGTCACGGACATGGTGGTCTGCTGTCTCCAGCAGGCCACCATCCCTGTGAGTGCCTGGACTCGCTATGGGGACGCAAACTGCGACCCACCTCATTAATATTCAGAAGCTGGGTCTTTGCGACCCCATAGCGAGTCGCAGAAGGTGTCTGAGACACCTTTCTGCATTACATTTTGCGAGTTGCAAATTGCGAGTCGCTATTACTCGCAATTTGCAACTCGCAAAATGTTTTTTTGCTACATCTGGCCCTTTATTTTTAAATGCAGCCCATTTTTCTTAACCTGTTCTGTGATTTGGACGAGGTGACCTCGTCCAAGACTACAGTTCCAGTGTGCCTTGGACGAGGTCACCTCGTCTAAGGCACAGGAACTAGGGGGGCGCTAGCATGCCCCCCATGTGCACCCCACCCACCCCCCCAAGGTGGGGATGGAAGGGGAAGCCCTTCCCCTTCCCCCCCACACCCCCTGTGACGTCAGCACGCAAGCGCGCGCTGATTAGTCACAGGGTCTCCCCCATCGCGCTGGAAGCTCTGCTTCCAGCACGATTGAAAGAGAAATGCTCAGCATTTTGATTAGGCCGATCTGCCCCCAAGGGGGGCAGAAACCACTAGGCACCGGGGATTGTTTTTTTTTTTTTTGTTTTACATATGGGGAGCGACCCCTTGGACAAGGGTCGCTCCCCTGGAGGAGAAAATTGTATTTAGGCCATTTCAGATCGGTCGTTTTTTGCTACGCCAATCTGCCACCAAGGAGGGCAGAAACCACTAGGCGCCGGGGATTTTATTTTTGGCACCAATGTCACGCAGGGGGAGCGACACCGTAGGCAAGGGTCGCTCCTGGTGGGGCATGGGGGTGTTGGGGGGGGCAGATTTATTTTAGGCCATTTCTGCCCCCGGGGGGGGGGGGCAGAAACCTCTATGCGCCAGGGCAAATTTTTTGTTTGTGTTTTTTTTTGGTTTGTTTATTTTTTTAGAGATGGGGAGCGACCCATTCCGCAAGGGTCGCTCCCCTTGGGGGCAAATTGTACTTAGACCTTTTCTGCTCCCCTTGGGGGCAGATTGGCTGATTTTAGGTCAATCTGCCACCAAGGGGGCAGAAACCACTAGGAACAGGGGATTTGTTTTTTGACGCCAATGTCACGCAGGGAGAGCGACCCCGTAGGCAAGGGTCGCTCCGGGGGGGATGGGGGTTGATGGGCAAATTTATTTTAGGCCATTTCTGCCCCCCCGGGGGCAGATCGGCCTATTTTTAGGCCAATCTGCCCCCGGGGGGGCAGAAACCTCTAGGTGCCAGGGCAAATTTTTTTCTATGTTTCTTTTTTTGTTTGTTTTTTAGAGATGGGGAGCGACCTATTAGGCAAGGGTCGCTCCCCTGGGGGGCAAATTGTATATAGACCATTTCTGCATTAGCCGATTTTAGGTCAATCTGCCCCCAAGGGGGCAGAAACCACTAGGCACTGGGGATTTGTTTTTTGGCGCCAATGTCACACAGAGGGAGTGACCCCGTAGGCAAGGGTCGCTCCCGGGGGGGGTGGGGGTAGGGGGGGCAAATTTATTTTAGGCCATTTCTGCCCCCCCTGGGGGCAGATTCCTTAATTTTAGGTCAATCTGCCCCCAAGGGGGCAGAAACCACTAGGCACCGGGGATTTGTTTTTTGGCGCCAATGTCACGCAGGGGGAGCGACCCCGTAGGCAAGGGTCGCTCCCGGGGGGGGGGGGTTGGAGGGTCAAATTTATTTTAGGCCATTTGTGCCCCCCTTGGGGGCAGATTGGCCGATTTTAGGTCAATCTGCCCCCAAGGGGGCAGAAACCACTAGGCATCGGGGATCTTTTTTGGGCGCCAATGTCACGCAGGGGAAGCGACCCCGTAGGCAAGGGTCGCTCCCAGCCAGGGGGGGTTTGGGGGAGTGGGGGGTCAAATTTATTTTAGCCATTTGTGCTCCCCCCAGGGGCCGGCTGAGCTAGAGGCCAAAATCCACAGGTAGGCACTTTGCAAAAAACATCTCTGTTTTCTGTGAAAAAATATGTTGTGTCCACGTTGTGTTTTGGGCCATTTCCTTTCGTGGGTGCTAGGCCTACCCACAGAAGTGAGGTACCATTTTTATCAAGAGACTTAGGGGAACGCTGGGTGGAAGGAAATTTGTGGCTCCTCTCAGATTCCAGAACTTTCTGTCACCGAAATGAGAGGAAAAAGTGTTTTTGTGGCCAAATTTTGATGTTTGGAAAGGATTCTGGGTAACAAAACCTGGTCAGAGCCCCACAAGTCACCCCATCTTGGATTCCCCTAGGTCTCTAGTTTTCACAAATGCACAGGTTTGGTAGGTTTCCCTAGATGCCGGCTGAGCTAGAGGCAAAAATCTACAGGTAGGCACTTTGCAAAAAACACCTCTGTTTTCTTAAAAAAAATGTGATGTGTGCACATTGCGTTTTGATGCATTTCTTGTCGCGGGCGCTAGGCCTACCCACACAACTGAGGTATCATTTATATCGGAAGACTTGGGGGAACGCTGAGTGGAAGGAAATTTGTGGCTTCTCTCTGATTCCAGAACTTTTTGTCACCAAAATGTGAGGAAAATGTGTTTTTTTAGCCAAATTTTGAGGTTTGCAAAGGATTCTGGGTAACAGAACCTGGCCAGAGCCCCACAAGTCACCCCATCTTGGATTCCCCTAGGTCTCTAGTTTTCAGAAATGCACAGGTTTGGTAGGTTTCCTTAGGTGCCGGCTGAGCTAGAGGGCAAAATCTACAGGTAGGCACTTTGCAAAAAACACCTCTGTTTTCTTTAAAAAAATGTGATGTGTCCACGTTGCGTTTTGGGGTGTTTCCTGTTGTGGGCGCTAGGCCTACCCACACAAGTGAGGTATCATTTTTATCGGGAGACTTGGGGGAACATAGATTAGCAAAACAAGTGTTATTGCCTCTTGTCTTTCTCTATATTTTTTCCTTCCAAACATAAGAGAGTCTGTAAAAAAGACATCTATTTGAGAAATGCCCTGTAATTCACATGCTAGTATGGTCACCCCGGAATTCAGAGATGTGCAAATAAGCACTGCTCCTCAACACCTTATCTTGTGCCCATTTTGGAAATACAAAGGTTTTCTTGATAGCTATTTTTGACTCTTTATATTTCAGCAAATGAATTGCTGTATACCCGGTATAGAATGAAAACGCACTGCAGGGTGCAGCTTATTTATTGGCTCTGGGTACCTTGGGTTCTTGATCAACCTACAAGCCTTATATATCCCCGCAACCAGAGGAGTCCAGCAGACGTAACGGTATACTGCTTTCGAAAATCTGACATTGCAGGAAAAAGTTACAGAGTAAAACGTAGAGAAAAATTGCTGTGTTTTTCACCTCAATTTCAATATTTTTCATTTTCAGTCGTTATTTTCTGTAGGAAACCCTTGTAGGATCTATACAAATGACCCCTTTCTGAATTCAGAATTTTGTCTACTTTTCAGAAATGTTTAGGTTTCTGGGATCCAGCATAGGTTTCATGGCCATTTTTGTCACTGATCGGAAGGAGGCTGAAAGCACAAAAAAATTGTAAAAATGAGGTATGTCCCAGTAAAATGCCTAATTTGTGTTGAAAAATTGGGTCTGCCTGTTCATGAAAGCTGGGTAGCTGGTGATTTTAGCACCGCAAACCCTTTGTTGATGCCTTTTTCAGGGAAAAAAACACAAGCCTTCTTCTGCAGCCACTTTTTCCCATTTCTTTGAAAAAAACAAATTTTTCACTGTATTTTGGCTAATTTCTTGGCATCCTTCAGGGGAACCCACAAAGTCTGGGTACCTCTAGAATCCTTAGGATGTTGGAAAAAAAGGACGCAAATTTGGCTTGGCTAGCTTATGTGGAGAAAAAGCTATGAGGGCCTAAGCGCAAACTGCCCCAAATAGCCAAAAAAAGGCCTGGCACAGGAGGGGGAAAAGGCCTGGCAGCGAACGGGTTAAAGAAAAACAAGTTGTGTTTAAAAAACAAAAACAAATGAAACCTTGAAATTTGATTTTTTAAGAGTAAGCAGTGGTTCGGGGACCACTACCTGCTCCTAGAAAATATTATTATTTACATTCTCAAAGGGGAAGTGGTCCTTTGGTGATGCCTTCCACTTTGCGAAAGGGTTACTACTAATGTGAGACTGGTGTTAAAGTATTACTGTTTTGCTTCTGGGATTCAGTCACAAAACAGTAAGATATACTGGACCATATTGTCATTTGGAAGGGGCGCCCTCAACACGCCCCTTCCAAATACCGAATCGCAAAAGCAACTGAATCAAATGTTGCCTTTTGTACATCAGAAGAAGCATTTTTCTTGCCACAAATGCCCTGATGAGAAATGCTTTGTACATCTGGCCTTATATGTATCTAACTCATTCCAGTCTTATTTTCACCTTATACAGGCATGTCTAAGATTTCGGCCCACATATATGTGTTTTATCAACCAGGAAATATTTGATTTGATCTCTCCATTAAAGCCCTTTAAGTTGTACCACATCTAGGGCCACATCTAGTCTCAGACACCTTCTGCGACTCGCTATGGGGTTGCAAAGACCCACCTCATGAATATTAATGAGGTGGGTCGCAGTTTGCGACTCCATAGCGAGTCTAGGCACTCACAGGGATGGTGGCCTGCTGGAGACAGCAGACCACCATGTCCGTTACTGCTTTTTGAATAAAGCTGTTTTTTTTCTTTCTATTTGCAGCCCGTTTTCCTTAAAGGAAAACGAGCAGCAAAAAGAAAAAATACCGAAACCATTTGATTTCGGTTTTTTCAGAGTATTTCAAATATTTTTATTGACACTCACAAAGGGGAAGGGGTCCCATGGGGACCCCTTCCGTTTTGCAAATGCGTTACCATCCACTTCAAGTGGATGGTAACTGCGAGTTGGTTTGCGACCGCATTTGCGGTCCCAAAGCAACTTTGCATGGCGATGCGGTCAAAAATAGGAAGGGAACACCCCTTCCTATTTGCGAGTCGCAGCCTCAAATTGCGAGTCGGTACCGACTCGCAATTTGAGGTTGTGCATCGCGTTAAGCCTTTTGCGCCTCGCAAACTGCGTTTTTAGCAGTTTGCGAGGCGCAAAAGGCTTCCTACATCTAGCCCCTAGTTTCTTTCATTTCATTAACAATAAAACATTTTTTAAACTTGTTTTTTAAGTTCACTTTTAATTTTACAATCCAGGGTTTCTCATATTTAATTGGATATCAAAGGCAATATCGGGCTGTAATAGGATTTCCAGCTAAACTGTAAGGCAAACATAGCCTCAGATGTAAACATAATGCTTCAACCAAAGCCAACAAAAGTAACTTTCTAAGAATGTTACCTTCAATGCTTTTAAAGGACTATCAGGTTTAAGAATAAATGTGGGATTCCCCTGTAAGACCATAGGGACAATCTATTGTAAAACGTTTTTGGGCCGATTTTAGAGGTTGTCCTCAATATAATCAATGAACTCATTAAGGGGGTCATTACAACATTGGCGGTAAAAGGCGCTTACCTCCGTGCAGAAGACCGCCAATACACCGCTGCGGCGGTGGTAGTCCGCCACAGCTATTATGACACACATCTCGAAATCCGCCGAAATACAGACACCCACACAACTCCGCCACACCAAAGGTCAGAGTTAAAGTGGCGAAAACAAAACCTCCACCTCCATGCCAACAGAAACACGCCCATGCTATTACGACCCACGAATCCACGCGGTGGTCTTTCAACTGCGGTATTCCATTGGCGGTACACACCGCTGCGCTCAAAATACACACACATCTCCAAAACAACGCCACATTGGACAATTCAAAATACACACACCTAATACACATACAAACAACACTCCCACACACCCAACTCAATATAAAACACACACCCACATCACCCACAAACCCCGACGACCAAAATTCATGGACGAAGGCCAGAGAGACAGCACAGCCAAGACAACACCACCATACAGAGGCACACAACACCATCACCCACACCACATCCACGCACAAAACACCACACACCACTACACATCACCACACACATCAACACTCACACCGCCCCACACA
Organism: Pleurodeles waltl; assembly: GCF_031143425.1. Classification (NCBI taxonomy): domain Eukaryota; kingdom Metazoa; phylum Chordata; class Amphibia; order Caudata; family Salamandridae; genus Pleurodeles; species Pleurodeles waltl. Next base: position 291,943,323 of record NC_090445.1, on the reverse strand, counting down.
TCACACACACCACCCCATGTCACGCCAAAGACACCCCCGCTTCTCCGAGGAGGAGCTCAGGGTCATGGTGGAGGAAATCATCCGGGTAGAGCCACAGCTATTTGGCTCACCGGTACAGCACACCTCCATAGCCAGGAATATGGAGCTATGGCGAAGAATCGTGCACAGGGTCAACGCTGTGGGACAGCACCCAAGAAATAGGGAGGACATCAGGTAGAGGTGGAACGACCTACGGGGGAAGGTGCGTTCAACGGTCTCCATGCACAACATAGCTGTTCAGCGGACTGGCAGCAGACCCCCACCTCCTCCCCCACAACTAACAACATGGGAGGAGCAAGTCTTGACCATCATGCATCCAGAGGACCTCGGAGGAGTCGGTGGATGATGGGACACTGGTAAGTCAAATCTTAACTATCATTTCCCCCACCCTACCTGCATGCCATCAGACGCCCCCACCCTCACCCCCTCCCCTATCACACAAAATCCTCACTAATGTACTAAGAACACAAACCACCCATCCCAACACCAAGCCCTGCATGACACAACTAAGCATGGACACCCAGCACTAAAGCATGCCCACTGCACATAGGCAGAACAACCCCCTACCCATCATCACACAAGCCCCCACACAGGAATGCCTGCACTGGGGTATACAGAAACCCACCCATTACACACCATCACACACACAAATGCATTAATCATGCTCTTATGCCCCTGCAGGAACCCGAAGGACTGTCACCACACCAGAGGGTCCAGACAACACCACTCCACTCCCAGAGGAGTCCCACAGTGATGATAGCAGCTCTGCCCTACTGGATCCTGATGACCAGCCCGGACCATCGTGGGCCTCGGGACAGTCGGTTCCCCTTGCACAGGCACAGCCCAACACTGACCTTCAACCCTCTGGTAACACCAGCACAGCACCCACCCAGCGGGCCCAAACCTCCCTACCCAGGACAGGTCAATCAGCGGTGTTTCCACCACTACAGGGAACCCAGGATAACCCACCACCCCAACAACAACAGGGACCTGGGGGCAGTGGTAGTGGGCACATGGTCCAGGGGACGAAGGCACAGGAACACAGGGGAACTGGGAGGGCTGCTGTGCGACAGGGGGCAGACAGGCCAAGGGAACCAACTATCCACGAGGCCCTAACCTCCATCATGGGAGTATACCACCACTCCCAGGAGACGATGGCGACGGTCCTGGCCAAGTTTCAGGAGACCCAGCGCCTGCAGGAGGACCAGTATTTGGGGTTCAGGGAGGAGCTCAGGACCATCATCTCCTCCCTGGGCACCATCATAGGGGTGTTGAAGGACATACAGCAGACCTTGAGGGACACCGTGGCACTCCAAGGGGCCCCTGACACTAGCATGGACGATGAACTGCCCACCACCTCCGCTGGCACTAGTGGACAGGACGCCCCGCCACAGGACCACCACACCAGCACCCCACCCCCTGCAGATGGACAACCACCACGCAAGCGGTCCCTGAGAGCCAGGAACAAGACAGAGCAAGATGGCAAGACCCCCGCCAGGAAATGAGACCACCCTGATTGTCCTCCCACTGACCCACTTTGTTACCCTGTCCATACTTGAACTGCCCCAGCTCCACTTCCTATGCCCAGATGGGCAGTGCACCTGTGAGACTAATAGACTGGACTCTGCCATGGACATTCCTCCGCCATCACCCATCCTCATTTTACAACCCCCTCCCATTTCTGAGCACTTCAATAAACACCCTTGAAACACAAAACAATCTGGAGTCAGTCTGTGATATTGTAAATATGTATTATCAATGACAGAGTCATAATGCGTTTCCCATTGTAAAGCCAACGTACCTATGTCACACATCACAAGTCCTTGAAGGATGCAAGCAGATGACACACGTTGGTAACCACACCTGTGAAACCATAATGGAAAGGTACAACTCAGTAACCAAATACTGGTTGAAATCGACAGACAGGATAGAGGTAGACGTGTGAAAGTTAATGTAATGGTAAAAATTCAAATGTTCTCACCTGTGTCTCACTGGAAATATTGCTGTATGACTGACTCCCTTTTTTCGTTGTCTTCTTCCTCAGCTTCCTCCTCATCACTGTCCACAGGCTCCACAGGCTCCACAGCTGCCACAACACCGTCATCTGGACCATCCTCCTTCACAAAAGGCACCTGGTGTCGCAAAGCCAAATTATGAAGCATCGAGCAGGCGAGGATGATCTCGCACACCTTCTTCGGTGAGTAGAATAGGGAACCACCTGTCATATGGAGGCACCTGAACCTGGCTTTCAGGAGGCCGAAGGTGCGTTCGATCACCCTCCTAGTCCGCCCATGGGCCTCATTGTACCGTTCCTCTGCCCTGGTCCTGGGATTCCTCACTGGGGTCAATAACCATGACAGGTTGGGGTAACCAAAGTCCCCCAATAGCCATACATGGTGCCTCTGGAGTTGAGCCATCATATCAGGGATGGTGCTATTCCGCAGGATGTAGGCGTCATGCACTGAGCCAGGGAACATAGCATTTACCTGGGAGATGTACTGGTCTGCCAAACAGACCATCTGAACATTCATGGAATGATAACTCTTCCTGTTTCTGTACACCTGTTCACTCCTGTGGGGGGGGACCAGAGTTACATGGGTCCCATCAATGGCACCTATGACGTTGGGGATATGTCCAAGGGCATAGAAGTCACCTTTAACTGTAGGCAAATCTTCTACCTCAGGGAAAATGATGTATCTCCTTACGTGTTTCAGCAGGGCAGACAACACTCTGGACAAACGTTGGAAAACATAGGCTGGGACATCCCTGATGCCATGGCCACTGTTGTCTGGAATGACCCACTTGCAAGGAAATGGAGCACTGACAGTACCTGCACGTCAGGGGGGATTCCAGTGGGATGGCGGATTGGTGACATCAGGTCTGGCTCCAACTGGGTACATAGTTCCTGGATTGTGGCACGGTCAAACCGGTAGGTGACGATGACATGTCGTTCTTCCATTGTCAACAGGTCCACCAGCGGTTGGTACACCGGAGGATTCCGTCATCTTCTCACATGTCCCATCTGACGGTGCCTATGAAGGACATGCGACGAATCAGTCATTTTTCCTCCAGGTATGTACCCACAGTTACACACAAGACTACACCAATCACAAAACCCTTCCTGTATGTGTGTTGAGTGTAGGCCTAGCTGTGTGTGACGCAGAGGTAAATAAAGTGGGCCCCTGAAATGGCGGCTGCCTGACCTCTAAACTGGGACAATGGGATTGTGGGGTAACAGCGCTGGCGTTGCACACTGTGGCGGTAGGCGGTCGTAGACCGCAGTGCAATGCTGCATTGGTTAACATTGGACCCTATGGGTCCCACGATTCAATGAACATGTGCGCAGGCGGTGATGATGCGCACCGCTGCGGACGTCACCGCCATTTTCTATCTGTTCAATCACTAGATACCTGACCTTCGACAGGAGAGGACCTACACTGCAAGTGCTGCTGTGACATCGGTCTGGAAGCGACGATGGCTGCTGCGTCTGGGGAAAGGGCCCCTGCCTACACTGCTCAGGATTTGGAGAAACTGGTAGACGGGGTCCTCCCCCAGTACACGCTACTCTACGGTCCTCCAGACCAACAGGTTAGTACACAGGGAGCACGTTGTATGGGATAAGCCTGGGTGGAGAGGGCTGATTGGAAGAGGGAAGGGGGCAGAGTTCATAGAACATTAATGCATGTGAATGAATGGGCCACATGGCCAGAATAGGGAGGGGGCCACTCACATCGATGGTGCAGTTGGTAATGACTGTTCCTCTTCCCTTGTGCATGTCATGTAGGTCAGTGCCCACCAGAAGAGGGACATTTGGAGTGCCAACGTCAAGGAGGTCCGGACCCTGGGGGCCCACCTGAGACGGGGCACCCACTGCTGTAAAAGATGGGAGGACATTCGCCGCTGCAGCAAGAAGACGGCGGAGGCTCAGCTGGGGATGGCCTCCCAACGTGGGAGGGGTGCCCGTCACACCATGACCCCCCTGATGTTCCGGATCATAGCGGTGGCCTACCTGGAGTTGGATGGGCACTTGAGGGCATCACAGCAGACACAAGTGGGTGAGTACAACCTCATTCTGCGGACTTTGCGCGCAGTAGAGGGGTCTGGGTGGGGGAGGAGGCCTGTGGGTGTACCTAGGCCAGCCAGAAACAAGAAGACTAGGCCCCTCTGTAATGCAGCCCATGTGGCACTCTACCACACCTCAGTATAGTGCCAAGTCGAGGTATAGTTGCCCCTGTGGCATCCATGTGTGCAGATGTCCACCATTGCCATGTAGGCCATATCCCAGAAATTGCATATGCAGAGGGCAGGAGCACAGCGTAATGCAGGGGGCTGCTCTCCCTGTCTTGTCCGCCAACGGTAGCGGTATGCCATGCACTCAACCTGTCTTTCTTCTGCCCCCCCCCCCTTTTCTGCTCTCCCTGTTCTTTTGTACATCATCAGGCGGAGGTACAGTGGCACCGGAGCACAAGGGAGCTGCATCCCCCATGGCCATGGAGGGCCACACCACAGACTCTGAATGCACCAGTGGGACGGAGGGCGAGGGGAGCTTCACGTCGGCCACTGGATCACCAACCAGCGACACGGACTCGTCCGCCAATGGGGGCTCCCTTGTGGTGGCAGCACCATCTGTGCGCCCCACTTCTACAGGTACAGCCGCCACCTCCCATATCAGCACCTCCCTCCCAGCAGCCCCTCAGCGTTCGCCCCGTGCCCGCTCACCCAGAAGGGTGGGCATCTCCTTCGCCCCAGGCACCTCAGGCCCTGCCCCAGTCACCCCTGCTGCCCTCAGTGAGGAGGACATTGACCTCCTCAGGTCACTCACTGTTGGGCAGTCTACCATTGTGAATGCCATCCAGGGTGTAGAACGAGAGTTGCAACACGGTAATGAATTCCTGGAGGGCATTAATTCTGGTCAGGCTGTCCTTCAGCGAACCCTGCAATCTCTGGCCTCAGCACTGATGGCAGCCATTGTCCCTGTGTCTAGCCTCCCCCTCCAACCTCCTCCACCCAGACCCAATCCCCAGTACCCCAGCCCATCCCAAGCACACCTACAGACCAGCATGCACACAAGTCAGCACACACAAGTAGCTCAAGCAAACATAGGCACCACACAACCCACAGGCACTCACGCAAGCCTCACCCACATACAAACACAGCAACATCCACTACCTCCACTGTGTCCCCCTCCTCCTCTTCTCCCTCCTCCCTCCCAGTCTCGTCTACACACACACCTGCATGCACCACATCTACAGGCACCATGAATCGCACAAGGACACCCAGCACCCCAAGCCGCTCACCTGCACTCACCACCTCCACTCCCATTTACACGTCCCCTGTGTCCTCTCCCAGTGTGTCTGTGACGCCCCCTCCCAAAGAACACAAACGCCTGCAACCACACACCCAACATCCATCCACCTCACGACAGCCTCCAGTACCTGCACCTGCACCCAAAACACCTAAAGTGACACCTCCTACAACCACCTCCTCTTCCTCCACTCCCAGACCCCCTCCAACTACCCATCCCAGTGTTCGTCAGAAACTGTCCCTCTGTAAAGTTGACCTTTTTCCCCCCAGCCCCCCTCCAATTCATCAGGTCCCGTTGTGGTGCCTCAGCCAAAAAGCCTCCAATACCAGTGGTGCCTGTACAAGGTATGCGGAGTGCACCGGCCACCAGGGCAGGCAGTGTAACCCGGAGCCAAGGCACTGGCAGCCCACCCCCTATAAAGGCCCTGAAATTGGAGAGTGGATGACGGGACCGTGTGAAGACTCCTGGTGGGAAAACAACTCACATAGGTTCCAAGGGGATTGGAGAGTCAGCTGTGACTCCACCAAAGGTGGGGAAGGGCCAGAGGAAGTCTGCCCAGCCTGTTGTGAGTATCACGACGGAGAAGGGCGGCATCATTCCCGGCGGTCGGGACGCTACCGCCAGCACCGCCGTCACTGGTCAGGAGACCACCGCCGGAGTCATAGCCCAGGAGGGCCCAAGTATCGTCACTGGTCAGGAGACCAACGCCGGAGTCATAGCCCAGGAGGGCCCAAGTATCGTCACTGGTCAGGAGACCACCACCACTGCTGGAGTCAGTGCCCAGGAGGGCCCCGACTGCCACAGCCCAGGTGGGCTATGAGGGAACCTCATGCCACACACCAATGCCCAGTCTAGGGAACGTCATGCCTCACACCAATGTCCGTACCAGAACCGCCATGGCAAAGCACCACTGAACAGGGCAAAGACCGCCAAGGCAAAGCACCGCTGAACAGGGCAAAGACCGCCATGGCAAAGCACCACTGAACAGGGCAAAGACCGCCATGGCAAAGCACCGCTGAACAGTCCAGAACCGCCATGGCAAAGCACCGCTGAACAGGCCAAAGACTGCCATTGCAAAGCACCGCTGAACAGGGCAAAGACCGCCATGGCAACCCACCCACTGTAGAGACTTGAGAGACTGTGGCTTTGCACTCCCCAGGATGGTCCAGTGGGCAAGCCACCCACTGTAGAGACTTGAGAGACTGTGGATTTGCACTCCCCAGGATGGTCCAGTGGGCAAACCACCCACTGTATAGACTTTAGAGACTGTGGCTTTGCACTCCCCAGGATGGCACAGTGGGCAACTCACCCACTTGTGAGACTTGAGACACTGTGGCTTTGCACTCCCCAGGATGGCACAGTGTGCATGGAGCCCCGTCGTGGATCTGGCTTTGCAGTCATCCGGCTGAGGTGCCCCCTCTTCCCTTCCCCCTGAGGTGCCTGTAGTATTTCTATCTGATGCCCCGGCAGTGTTCTCTCCGATTGAGGTCAGGTATCTTTTGTGGGCCTCACCCATGCATTTTCGGACTAGTGGTGCACGGACATTGATATGTACATATCTGCACTACTTCTCGTAATGTATATATTTCTGCCTGATTTTCAGATATATCTGTATATTTTTGCAAGACATGTATATTGATACATTACAATGTTTGAACGGATTTCGCTTTGTCTTTGCATTCTTCCGGGGGGATTGTGGGTTGTTACTGTGATTTTTGTGGATGCATTTGTGTGTATGTTGTAATATGCGAGGGTGGGGGTGGGGGTGTTTCGTGGGTGTACCCCTAACTTTTGCCTTCCCCCTTCCCCATGTCGTAGGTGCAGTACTCACCGTTGTCTTCGGCGCCTACGTAGATGGTGGTCGTAGAGGAGCAGAAAGACAAGCGCAGGGAGTATTTGGAGTTGCGGCTCCATGGAGTCCTCGTTCCTCGTGGGATGTGTTGAGGTGAGCGTTTTCCCATTGCAAAAGCTGTTTCCGCCGTGTTTTTATCCATGGTGAGTCTGCCCCGGAAAAGATGGCGGATTGGCGGGTTGTGATACTATGGGCGGTACATTGTCTTCCAACTGTCTGTTGGCGGTGACCGCCGCGCTGCTTGTCTGTACCGCCGTGGCAGGCGGTGTGTTAAAGTGGCTGTCTTTGTTGGCAGTTTCCGCCAGGGTCATAATTCCCTGTTTTTTCCGCCGGCCTGTTGGCGGTATTACCGCAGCTTTACCACCGTCCGCCAGGGTTGTAATGACCCCCTAATAGTCTTCTGATGTTGCAAATGTTTTTAGTTACGATTGAATGATGCGCCTTCCATTTAACCTTCAATTCAAAGATGATATCGACGTATTTATACCTTTCAACCTTAACAAGTGTGTTGTTTCCTATTTGCAAAACAATCTTCTAATTTACAGTCCTAAATGACATAACCACCACTTCCATATTAATATGCAAATTGTGTGCTGGTGGTAGTAGTAAAATTTCATTTTTATTCAGATAATGTGTTCTCAGATAAAATAGCATTATATAACTAGGTCATCAATCAAAACACAATTACAAATTTAAAACAAATCTATACTAATACAATTATAAAGCATGCAACACCCTTTAATATAATTCTCTGCAGAAACTGTAAGTCTTCAGCCATAGCATAGATTTTTCTTTCAATCAAAATTCTTCACAGTCCTTGTTTTAATTAATTTCAAAATACCTGATAAAGGAATAAAGAGTGGGCTGGCTTGTCGAGAGACCTAAAGCTGTATGTGCCTTTTATTCTTCCCACTAAAGACAATGAATATTGGCTAAGATGAACTAGGGAGCAACAGCTGTCTTATTTGCTTCTGCATATCTACTCTTTGCTGCTAACTGCACAAACTGCCGCTTTTTCATATTGCCATTTACACATTGGTGGAGGAAACTGAAGGGGGGTGTTTAAGTCACTTTGAAATTGCTTAATTTTAACTGTCACTGCTAGTTTTTAAAATGTCTCTGTCTATGCTGAATTACAATCTAAATAAGTGAGGTTTGTATTTTTACAGTGTGTGCCGTAATTTGCATGATCACACCTATTACAGCGGGATGTTCGCGTCAGCCATATTTGAGTTAACAGTCTAGTCTTCCTTCCTTGAAGGCTATTTCAGAATGATGCTGGCACAGCGGATGCACACAGCAGGCATGCCACTTGCGTGCCTAAGGCAAATCCATCTGCACCCATCCATGCACAAACCGCGCACAGCGCCACCACACTACTGGTTTTAGTCAAGAGGGAATGGTACCCCACCCCCTACTCTGCTGACTCACTATATCACTATTCACTATACCAGAAAAGAACAGCTAAACAATGGTAAACAATTTGAAATCAGTATTTCAGAAGCCATTACTGAGGAGGGAGGTTCTGAGATTGAGACACTCATAGATTCTAAAAGCAAGGAATCTTCAGCCTTGAGATGTGGTCTATAGAATGCAAGGTCAATTGTGAAACTCAACATGGAAATCCATCTACTACTTGAGACTGGGGACTGAGATACTCTGTTCATCACAGAAACATGGCCCACCCTGAGTGTACTGTAGATCTAGGTCTGGTCTACTCAACTGGGTTTTAAGGTTCTTCATAAACCCAGAGTAAATAAAAAGGAGGAAGGAGCTGGAATTACTTACAAGGAAATATTGAACTTCATGCATCTTCCGCTAGATGACATCAAGAGCCTGGAAATGTTAGGCTTTAGCTTAAAAACAGAAAAAGGTAGTACCTTCTCTGGTGTTCTCTGATACAGATCTCACCATCATGATAGTGGTCTTTTCCAACATGGCGTTAGCACATTCAAATCTTTTCATCTTAGGGGACTTTAATCTTTGGCCAGAAGGATACATCTCACCCCCCTTTCAGGAACTGCTGAGATCTTAGGCCTTCACCAACGGGTGTGTGGCCCCACCATTAGGGCAGGACACACCCCAGACTTCATTCTTGCTCCTAACGGTCTGATCCTAGTATATGATATTGTGATAGATGCTGGACTGATCATGCTCTAATCTCATTTCAAATAATTGGGAATGGAGCCTTTCCACCACAAACCAGCTCCTCTGCCATTAAAAATAGGAAGAGCCTGGCATAAACTTAAAAGGACAGATGGGCTGGCTCCTTTTGACCTTGGCACCTGTCCCATCTTGGAGAACTCTATAGAAGTCATGTGCTTAGTGTCAGAGCAAGGGACCCGTGAACCCCTGGATAAAGTGATCCCAGTTACAAGCTCAAAACCCCAGTGCAGGCTTTTGGCACCATGGTATAATGACTCAATAAAAATGCTTAAATTAGTATGTAGACAGCTGGAAAAGAGATGGCAGAGAGAATACCTCGAAGAAATTTCTAAAGATCTCTCCATACAACTACAAGAGAGAGGTCATCAAAGCCAAGGCAGAATACTTTGCTAATGAAATTCTTGCTGCCTCTGATGGCACAAGAAAGGTCTTCGGTATCCTTTGGGAGCTATTTAACCCTGACTGCACAAAACAGGCAGTCACTCCATCGCAGGAGCTCTGCCATAACATCTACTTTCTTAGATAAGAATATTAGCAGGATATTGGAAGAAATAGGTCCCCCTACGCAAAACCCATCCACCGTGGCCTTGAACAGAGTAGAAGTAACGGAATATCAGGGTCAGAGGTTCGATATTTTTCGAACCCATCTCAGTGGATTGCCTTCTACTCACTACTAGATCTATCTCCTTGGAACTTCATTAGATCCCTTACCTCCTAGAGTGAGGAAAGAGTTTGAAGATGCCTTAGCCCCTATTATTCTGCAGGTGTGTTATCAATCTCTGAAGTCAGGGACCGTACCATCTGCATGGAAGAAGGCTATAGTAATGCCCCTCTTAAAAAAATCCTCAGCAGAATCACTGATTCTAAGCAACTATAGACCCATATCACTCCTTCCTTTCCCAGTGAAAATAGTAGAGCTATATGTGAGCAGAAAGCTATCTCACTTCCTGGAACCCACTCTCTTCCCAAGGATGAGCAGTTTGGGTTCTGACCTGGGCATGGTACCAAGTCGGTCCTGATCACTGCTCTGGCTAGGCTGTGGATGAGGTTAGTGGTCAGCCAACAGTCCTAACAATGCTCAATCTGTCGTCTGGCTTTAATACAGTCTGCCATTCAATTCTTCTGGACGGACTAGTTGGAATTGGAGTGGGGGGGGCCATAGTCTTGAAATGTATGGAATCATACTTAACAGATCAGTGCCAGGCCATTGCTCTGTCACCTTACTGCTCCAAATACAAATACTTACATCCGGGAATGCCACAGGGATTGGCTCTAAATCCTGTTCTGTTCAACGTGTAAAAAGGCATCCTGGGACCTGTTTCGGGGTATCACCCTTCGTCAGCCAGGCTAGCTTGAATCCAGTGGCCCAGTGAGCATGGGACCCACATCTGGGCATTCCCTTTCCCACTTAGGATGACAAATGCAAAAAAGAACAGAAGGATGAAATGCTGAACAATGTCAAACATTCATCCCCAGTCACAGAGCTGGGCCTAAATCATATATTTGTTTGCTCGCCATACCAGTCTAGTTCAGAACTACCCATATGCAAATCATTCTTGACCCTGCTTCCCATGGGAGCAGTCCAGCCCAAATTTGCCTGACCAGGATTTGCCAAATCAAGAAGAAAAAGACTTAGGCCAATATTGATACTTTTTGATGCAAAACTGGATTTGCACAGTTTTGTGTCAAAAAAGTATAGCACCGGCTTGCGCCATTCAAGGATGCCAGCCGGGCGCCAAGTTTATAGAATAACGCAATCCGGAACAAAGGGTGGGCTAACATCATCAAAAATGATGTTAGCCGGGTGGGGGAGGCGGTATGCGGGAAGTGGGTTTTGCACCAAAAAATGGCATTAGGCTGGATAGTGTAAAAAAAAGTGACTCTAACCAGCATAGTGTAATTTGTTGATGCAAAACCATCCATACCACATGACTCCTGTCTTAGAAAAGGCAGGAGTCATGCCCACCACCCCAGTGGCCAGTACAGGGGACAAGGTCCCCCGAGCATGGCCATTGCACCCGGCGTCATGTAGAGGAGCCCATTTCAGGGCCCCCATTCGCACTTAAAAAAATATATTTTAAATACTGACCTCTACTTACCCTTCTTACCTGGGATGGGGTCCCCCATCCTCTGGTATTCCTCCAGGGTAGGTGGGGGTGTTCCCGGGGATTTGGGAGGTCCCTGTGCACTCTTCCCATGGTGTTTGACCATGGAAATGGGTCCACAGGTTCCCCTAATCCCTGCCATGACCCAGGCTTTGAAAAATGACACTAAGCAGGCTTAGGAACTACGGCCTTAGAGTAATTTTTTGGTGGGAACACCTACCTTGCATCTCATTGATGCAAGGTGGTTTCACGCATCCAAAAAAATGACTTTAACTCCAATAGATGGGTTTAGCGTCAAAATATAAATATGGAGTTAAGTTTGCGCTGAATTTGCGTAAAAAACAAATGACTGCGTATAACCTTGGGCCTAAGGGCCCGATTTAGATTTCAGCGGAGGGGTTACTCCATCACAATGGTGACGAATAGCCTGTCTGACGAAATCTGAATCCCATAGGAAACAATGGGATTTAGATTTTGGTGGATGGGATATCAATCACTGTTGTGATGGAGTAACCTCTCTGGCAAAATCTTAAGGCCTGATTTAGAGTATGGCAGATGTGTTACAGATATCCCATCTGCCGTATTACGACATCCATAGGTTATTATGGGTTCGTAATATGGCGGGTGGGACATCTGTCACATTTTTAACCCATCCACCAAGCTCTAAATCAAGCCCTCAATCAGACCCTTATTCCAAACCGGAATGTCATTATTTTTAGTTTTTGGAGCTCTCTCTAAGCAATTGCAGCTTTCTATGTTAAATCTTTACTGACTTTTGTGACCCAAACTTTAAACAATCAATATGTTATTCCATAACAATAATTCAGTATTCAGGCCAATTTGTCTTCATTTTAATTGTAATATTCACTATGTATTCATGCACAAAAATGGTAACCAATGTAGTCTGGAAATACAAAAGCTGATGCATTTAGGGCTGCATGTATCAAACTTTGGTTTTGCGAGTCGCAAATTGCGAGTCAGAGCGGCTCGCAATTTGTGAGTCGCAAAACCGTATGTTGCATAGTGTCAATGACACTATTTTTGACTCGCAAGGGGGTCGCAAATGCCCACCTCATGACTATTCATGAGGTAGGTCGCAATTTGCGACCCCTTTGGGAATGTTGGCCCTCACAGGGATGGTGGCCTGCTGGAGACAGCAGACCACCATGTCTGTGACTGCATTTAAATATAGCAGGTTTTTTTTAAAATGCAGCCCATTTTCCTTAAAGGAACACAAGATGCATTTCAAAAACAAAAAATGAAACGTTTTTGTTGAATTGTTTCAGAGCAGGCAGTGGTCCGTAGGACCACCACCTGCTCTGAAAAAATGTTTTTACTGCCTTTCACAAAGGGGAAGGGCTCCCATGCATTTGCGGTCACAAAACAATCAGTCATGGAACTGCGAGTGGCAATTAGGAAGAGAACACCCCTTCCTAATTGCGACTCGCAATCCCTTTTTGCAATTCAGTAAATAGTTTGCTGAATCGCAAAAATGGTGTGGTCCATGTCAAAGTGCATTTTGCACGTTGCAAACGTCCGGATTCGCCGTTTGCGACGTGCAAAATGGCCCTTAGTTTAAAAAAAAATATATCTGAATTAAAGGTATTTATCTGTCAATTGAGACAGGTAAAAAATACAGCCATCAATTTGGCTGGTGTGTTATAATTGTTTATCATATTTTATCCATAGCTCGAAGACGATTTTGAATTTTGATTGTGCAATTTTCTTTGTTTATTTATCTACAACTACTAAACAAATTTAATTTAAGGAATTCTTATCTGGCAGCAGTCCCCATTTATGGACGTGTTACTATCCTTAATTCTAACATGTGCTGTATAGACCTTTGCTAACGTACATGGACATCTTTTGAACGGCCCATCGATCATCCAAGCATGACTTCTCTCGAGCTGGTCTCACCTCTGTTACTGGAAAAAATTAAACGATCTTCACTGTGTATGCTGTATAAAATATTCATTAGTATGCATGAGTTAATGTTAGGGATTAAGGTGTAATAATATCCCCAAAATTATGGAATTGGGGTGGATGTTCCCTAACCATTTTCCTTTTACTGTTTATAGTTCTCATTAGATCGTAATTGCCATGAAGATTGCCTTTCTCCTGACTGTTTGGTGGATACCTGGGTAGACTGCTGGGTGCACACCTGGGCAGACTGCTAGGTATACACTTGGGCAGGCTGGTTGGTGTTCATTGGGGTAGAATACCTGGGGAGGCTGCTGGGTGTACATCTTGGTAGATTGCTGGGCGCAAAACCTAGGTAGAAACCTGGGGAGACTACTGAGTGTACATTTGGGCAGTCTGATGGGTGCACACCTTGGAAGACTGCTGGGTGCAGACCTTGGTAGACTACTGGGTGCACACCTAGACAGACTTCTAGGTGCACACCGAGGCAGACTACTGGGTGCAGACCTAGGCAGACTACTGGGTTCGGACCTCGGCATACTACTGATTGCACTCATTGACAGACTACTGGGTGCTGACCTTGGCAGATTACTGGGTGCACACCTAGACAGTCAGGATATTTTTAACTTAAGAGATCGTAGTAAGAAATATTAACTGTCACAAATGTTGGATTTCAGTGCAACTCGAAAAATGTTACTGTAATATACTACACGCTGCTTGCAGGAGACACTTGCTGCTGGCTGGGGAGGGGGCATATCCCCCAGCATTCCCTGCACCCCGTGGAACTATATTAGGGGGCTCAGATACGCCCAGCGCGGGATGCGCTGCTTGGAGGAGACACTTGCCGCTGGCTGGGGAGGGACCACATCCCCCAGCATTCCCTGCACCCCCTGGCACTTTATTAGGGGGCCCAGATGCACACAGTGTGGGACGAACTGCTTGGAGGAGACACTTGCTGATAGCTGGGGAGGGACCACATCCCCCAGCATTCCCTGCACTCCCTGGCGCTTTATTAGGGGGCTCAGACGGCGCAGCATGGGACACGCCCGGGCGCATGCCCAGGAGAAGACCGGGCCAAGACAGGCCCGTCTTTGCCCGTCATCGTCTGACTGAGCCTGGGCTGCGCATATTCCATAGCCCTGGAAAGTAAGTTTACCTGGCAAGGTAGCTGTTTGGTTTTCCATTCATTTTTAACACTAGATTGATTAGGCATGGGAAAACGGAAGGCAGCAGACCTACCTGTGCCTTCTACTGGCACTAAGAAACCTAAAAAACGGTTGAACAGTAAAATAAGCGTCCAGCCGAACAAAGGCAATAATCCTCTAGAAGCAATAGATACTTTATTTGAAGAGGTGGAAGCCATTTTCAGAAGTAATTCTATTCCACCTTCTATATGCCACGGTACCACGTCCTCTAAAAAGATTCCTGATATTTTTAGGAAAAGGCATCAGTTTCCTGATTTGCCTATAGAGGTTGAATCACACATGGCGCCACTAATTCTAATACCAACATCTCCCCTTACGATGAGTATTCCCCCTTGTGGTAAGTCCGCCGAGTGCCCTCCAATTTGGGGAAAGGCACCTTCTTTTCCTCTAAGCACAGAGGATTTAGTATCATCTGACATTTTATGTTCTAATCGTTATGACGCCTTGACTGAATCTAGAGAACCACTAGCTTGCACTTACCGTCAAAGAGAAAAGACGATACCCCACTCGTCTCTGATTCAGGATAGACAAGCACGACCAAGTGGGGAACTTGATCTGGCTTCTATCTCCCAGAAGTTGGATGATTTAAAGAGTTTGCTGTTATTAGTGTTGAACACATTTTTGGGAGAACAGGTACAGAGGGATGTGTGTAATTGTCAGAGGGCTAGTGGGGGTGAGTTTATGCCTGCCCCAGGAGGGGTGGCCACTATTCCCCCTGTAATAGAAATTTGTGCTCAAGTGGACAAGTCTCCCCTAGGCTTAGTTTCTACTGTTCCCTTTGGCAGCACGTCTGCAAATTGAATCATCCGGCTGTGTCAGCAACAACTGACCGGAAGTATAATTCAGGTTTCAAGGATAGGAATATTTGCGAACCAGAGAAGCCGTACATAACTCAATCCACTGATATTGCCAAGGGTCCCTGGGGAGCAACTGGTATTCAGGTGCATGTTGGATCACTTAATCCCTCTACTGGTTTTTTAAAGTCATCTGGTGAGGGTTCACACCGAGTTGGGGTGAATCGACCCGTTGTCAAGAATGGGGGCCGAGGCTCGAGGAGCAAAGGTGGTATTATTTATATGGTTGGGGTACCCAAGTTACCCACTGGCTCTAGAGAAACTCAGGACTCCCTTATAAATAAGGTTACCTACTAGTTACGAATGCAGAGGAACTGTCTCTCCGTCATCCGTACTGATATTCTTAAGGTGGGTACACATAGGTGGTCATTACAGCCCTGGTGGTCGCTGTTAAAGCGGCGGTAAAACCGCCAACAGGCCGGTGGTAAAAAAAATGGAATTACGACCGTGGTGGAAACCGCCAACATAGACAGCCACTTTAACACTCTGACCGCCATGGCGGTACAAACAAACACCGCAGCAGTAACCTCCAACAGACAGGCGGAGGACAATGTACCGCCCACACTATTACAACCCACCAATCCACCACCTTTTCCGGGGCGGATTCACCACAAACAAACACACGGTGGAAACAGGACTTCGAAGGGAAAACGCTCACCTCTACACAACCCACGAGGAATCAGGACGCCATGGAACCTGAGCTCCAGATTCTGACAGCCTTTATCTTCCTGCTCCTCTACCAGGAGCACGAACGCCGGCGGAGAAGACAACGGTGAGTACTGCACCTACGACACAGGGGAGGGGGAGGGAAAAAACTGTGACACACACACTCAACACACAACATCCCCACCCTCACCCACTACAACACACATGCTAATACATATTGATACATAACAGTCACACCCCCAACCCCCCTTGAAGAATGCAAGGACAAAAGGAAATGAGTTGAATAATTGTGATATATTAAATTACATACATCAAAAATATTTACAAATATATACATTTATACTATATACAATTATGTACACCAAGAACACAAGTCCAAGGGATTCCACCATCATAGTCCGTGGATCACTGGGCCCAAAAGGCATGGGCAAGGCCCACACTCAATATCCGAACAAGACGAAGAGAACACTGCAGGGGCATCAGTTAGAAATAAAACAGGCACCTCAGGGGGAAGGGAAGAGGGGGCACCTCAGCCGGTTGAGTGTACAACGCCAGATCCACGAGGGGGCTCCATGCCCACAGTTCAATCCTGAGGAGTGCAAAGCCACAGACTCACAAGTCTCTACAGTGGGTGGTTTGCCCACTGTTAAATCCTGGGGAGTGCAAAGCCACAGTCTCACAAGTCTCTACAGTGGGTAGTTTGCCCACTTCTTTATCCAGGGGAGTGCAAAGCAACAGTCTCTCTAGTTTCTCCAGTGGGTAGTTTGCCCACTGATTTATCCTGGGGAGTGCAAAGCCACAGTCTCTCAAGTCTCTCTAGTGGGTGGTTTGCCCATTGCTTTATCCTGGGGAGTGCAAAGCCACAGTCTCTCAAGTCTCTCCAGTGGGTGGTTTGCCCACTGATTTATCCTGGGGAGTTCAAAGCCACAGTCTCTCAAGTGGATAACATTCTCCACTGGTTTCTGGAGGGGGCATTGTGCTCAGAGTGCTTCATCCTGCCAAGGACTAAGGTAGTGGATGAATCTCTCCACTGGTTCTGGAGGGGGCCTTGTGCCCTGAGTGCTTCATCCTGCCAAGGACTGAGGTAGTGGATGTATCTCTCCACTGGTTCTGGAGAGGCCCTTGTGCCCAGAGTGCTTCATACTGCCAAGGACTGAGGTAGTGGATGTATCTCTCCACTAGTTTTGAAGGGGGCCTTGTACCCAGAGTGCTTCATCCTGCCAAGGACTGAGGTAGTGGATGCTTTTCTCTACTGGTTCTGGAGGGGGCCTTGTGCCCAGAGTGCTTCATCCTGCCAAGGACTGAGGTATTGAATGCTTTTCTCCACTGGTTCTGGAGGGGGCCTTGTGCGCAGAGTGCTTCATCCTGCCAAGGACTGAGGTAGTGGATATACCTCTCCACTGGTTCTGGAGGGGGCTTTGTGCCCAGAGTGCTTCATCCTGCTATCCTACCATCGGCGGTGTCCTGTTCAGCGGTTCTTGTGGCGGCAGTGTCCTTGGCAGCGGTGCTTGTGGTGGTGGTGTCCTTGGCAGCGGTTCAGCTGGTGGCGGTCTTGTCCTGGCCTGCGGGGCTGCTGGCGGCGGTGTCCTGGGCAGTGGTTCGGCTGGTGGCGGTCTTGTCCTGGCCTGCAGGGCTGCTGGCGGTGGTGTCCTGGGCAGCGGTTCAGCTGCTGGCGGTCTTGTCCTGGTCTGTGGGGCTCCTGGCGGTGGTGTCCTGGGCAGTGGTTCAGCTGCTGGCGGTCCTGTCTGTGACAGCGGGGCTGCTGGCGGTTGCCTCCTGGGCAGCGGGGCTGCTGCTGGCGGTCCTGTCTTTGGCAGCGGGGCTGCTGGTGGTCGCCTCCTGGGCAGCGGGGCTGCTGCTTGCGGTCGTGTCTTTGGCAGCCGGGCTGCTGGCGTTCGCCTCCTGGGCAGCGGGGCTGCTGCTAGCGGACTTCTCCTGGGCAGTGTGGCTGCTGACAGCCTTGTCCACCGTGCTGATCTTCCCAGACTTGCCGGTTTTACTGTGCCCTTCCCCACCTTGGACGGTGTCGCAGCTGTCTCCACATTCCCAACTGTACCCCTGGGAGCGGCTTTGGTGGCTGGTTTCTTTCCCCTCTCCCACCGGGAACTGGCCAACTTTTTATGCTTGGCAGGTGGGGGACTGTCTGTGCTGTGGCTCCTTGCCACACTGCCCGTCCTGCTGCCTGGTGCACTCTTTAATCCGGTGACTACTGGCACCACTGGTCCCGCCGATGTTGTGGCTGAGGTGCTGGTTGGGACGTGGAGAGTTGGGCCCTAGGAGACTGAAGGGGTGGGGGAGGTGAGGGAAAGAGGTCAAGGCTGGACAGGAAAAGTTTCTTGGGAACACTGGGACGGGTAGCTAGAGGGGGTTTGGGAGTGGAGGAAGAGGTTGTGGTTGTAGGAGGTGTACGTTTGGTGACTTTGGGTGGAGGTCCATGGGCTGGAGGCTGTCATGAGGTGGATGGCTGTTGGGTGGGTGTGTGGCTGCGTTTGTGTACCTTGGGAGGTGGCATCACAGACACACTGAGAGAGGACACAGGGGATGTGTGAATGGTAGTGGGGGGGTGACTGCACGTGAGCGGGTGTGGTGGTGTGTGTGCTGGTGATGGACGTAGTGGCTGAGGATGTAGTGCATGCAGGTGTGAGTGGAAACGAGACTGGGAGGGAGGAGGGAGACGAGGAGGAGGGGGACACAGTGGAGGCGTGTCTGCATGTGTGGGATGCTTGCATGAGTGCCTGTGGGATGTGTGGTGCTTATGTTTGCCAGAGCTTCCCTTGTGTGATGAGGTTCGTGCATGCTGGTCTGATGGTGTGCTTGGGATAGGCTGAGGTACAGGCGTGTGGGTCTGGGTGAAGGAAGTTGGAGGGGGGAGGCTAGAGACAGGGACAATGGCTGCCATCAGTGCTGAGGCCAGAGTCTGAAAAGCTTGCTGAAGGGATGCCTGACCAGAGTGAATGCCCCCCAGGTATGCACTGGTTTGTTGCAACTGCCTCTCTACACCCTGGATGGAATTCAAAATGGTAGACTGCCCAACAGTGAGGGACCTGAGGAGGTCAATGGCCTCCTCTCTGAGGGCAGCAGGGGTGACAGGGGCATGGGCTGAGGTGTCTGGGG
Organism: Pleurodeles waltl; assembly: GCF_031143425.1. NCBI lineage: Eukaryota > Metazoa > Chordata > Amphibia > Caudata > Salamandridae > Pleurodeles > Pleurodeles waltl. The sequence continues at coordinate 291,924,097 of NC_090445.1, read as the reverse complement.
CGAAGGTGATGCCCACCCTCCTGGGTGAGCGGGCACGGGGCAAAGGCTGAGGGGCTGCTGGGAGGGCGTTGCTGGTAGGGGGGGTGGCAGCTGTACCTGTAGATGCGGGGGCACAGATGGGGCCGTCACCACAAGGGAGCTCCCATCAGAGGAGGAGTCTGTCTCGCTGGTGTCAGCTCCTGTCCCCGCCGTGGAGCTCCCCTCGCCCTCCGTCCCACTGGTGAATTCAGAGTCAGTAGTGTTGCCCTCCAGGGCCTTGTGGGATGCAGCTCCCTCCTGCTTCGGTGCCAGTGCTCCTCCGCCTGATGATGCTAATGCACACAACAACATGGAGACCACAAAAAGGGGGGTGAGACAGAAGAAAGACATGTTGAGTGCATGCAATACCGCTACCGTTGGCGGACACAACAGACACAGAAACCCCCTGAACTACACCGCGCACTTGGGGTCCACTATTCAATCCCTGGGACATGGCTTACAAGGCTATGGCCGATTTCTGCACACATGGATGTCACAGGAGCCTGACTAGGTGTAGTTGGCACTCTACACAGGTGGGGTGGGGTGCCACAGGTCCTGTCTAAAGAAGGGAACTTAACTGGCAAACTCGCCCTGGCCTATGGGACCCCACAGCCCACCCCCCCACTAAGACACCTACAATGCGCGCTGAATCAGCAGAATGAGAGTATGCTCACCCGCTTGTTGCTGCTGTGATGCCCTTAAGTGCCCATCCAACTCCGGGTACACCACCGCCAGGATCCTGAACATTAGGGGGGTCATGGTGCGACAGGTACCCCTCCCACGTTGGGAGGACATCCCCAGCTGGGCCTCCGCCTTCTTCTTGCTCCAGCAGCGTATGTCCTCCCATCTTTTCCGGCAGTGGGTGCTCCGTCTGTGGTAGACCCCCAGGGTCCAGACTTCCTTGGCGATGGCACGCCAGATGTCCTTCTTCTGGTGGGCACTGACCTACATGAATTGTACAGGGGAAAAAGAGAAGTTATTACCAACTGCACTGTCACAGTCATTGGCCCGCATCCCTAACCTTGCCATGACGCACATGCACTCACCATCGTTTCATGCACGCCTCATTCTCACCCCCCCTATCTTTCATCCACCCCACTCCACACAGGCATTGCCCATACAGCATGCTCACAGTGTACTTACCTGTTTGTCTGGAGGACCGTAGAGTAGTGTGTACTGGGGGAGGACCCCATCCATGAGTTTCTCCAACTCCTCCATGCTGAAGGCAGGGGCCCTTTCCCCAGACACACAAGCCATTGTCTCTTCCACACGGAGGTCACAGCAGCACTTGCAGTGTAGGTCCTCTCCTGTCGAAGATCATGTATCGATTGATTGAACAGAGAAAAATGGCGGCCACGTCTGCAGCAGTGCGTACCGTCACCGCCGGCGCACATCATCATTGGCTCCTGGGACTCATAGGGTCCATTGTGAACCAATGCATAATTGCGCAGCGGTCTTCGACCGCCTACGGCGACGGTGTACAACGCCAGTGCAGTTACCTCATATCCCCTTGTCCCACCTTACAGGTCAGGCAGCCGCCGTTTCAGGGACCCACATGGCTTTATTTTTGACTGCGTCACACATACCTAGGCCTTGCCTAAACACTCATACAGGCAAATTTTGCGTAATGAATATTTTCAGAGTAAGCTGTGTTTACGTACCTCAGAGTTGGTTGAGTCTGTGCTCGCTGTTCTCCTCCATAGGCACCGTCCGCTGGGGCATGTGAGGAGATGGCAGCATCCTCCGGTGTACGAAGCGCTGGTGGACCTATCAACAATGGAGGAAAGACATGTGATCATCACCTACAGGCTTGATCGTGCCACAATCCAGGAACTGTGTGCCCAGTTGGAGCCAGACCTGATGTCAGCTGTCCGCCATCCCACAGGAATTCCCCCTCAAGTGCAGGTTCTGTCAGTACTCCATTTCCTTGCAAGTGGGTCTTTTCAAACAACAGTGGCCATAGCATCAGGGATGTCCCAGCCTATGTTTTCCAACGTGTTGTCCAGAGTGTTGTCTGCCCTGCTGAAACACATGCAGGGCTACATCGTTTTCCCTCAGGTGGAGGATTTGCCTACAGTGAAAGATGATTTCTATGCCCTGGGACATATCCCCAACATCATAGGTGCCATTGATGGGACACATGTGGCCTTGGTCCCCACCGCAGGACTGAACAGGTGTTCAGAAACTGGAAGAGTTACCATTCCATGAATGTGAAGATGGTGTGTTTGGCAGACCAGTACATCTCCCATGTTAATGCAAAATTCCCTGGCTCAGTGCATGACGCTTACATCCTGCGGAATAGCAGCATCCCTTATGTGATGGGGCAAGTACAGAGGCACCAGGTGTGGCTATTAGGTGAGCACCTGGACCCAAATCAGTGGGATAGTTGTCTGGGTCTGTGGATGCCCCTATGAGTCAGTGTGTGTCTAACAGTTGTCCCTCACCATTTGCAGGTGACTCTGGTTACCCCAACCTGTCATGGCTACTGACCCCAGTGAGGAATCCCAGGACAAGGGAAGAGGAACGCTACAATGAGGCCCATGGGCGAACTAGGAGGATTATAGAGCGGACCTTTGGCCTCCTGAAGGCCAGGTTCCGGTGCCTACATATGACAGGTGGTTCCCTATTCTACTCACAACAGAAGGTGTGCCAGATCATTGTGGCCTGCTGTATGCTTCACAACTTGGCTTTGTGACGACAGGTTCCTTTTCTGCAGGAGGATGGTCCAGATGGAGGTGTTGTGGCAGCTGTGGAGCCAGTGGACAGTGAAGACGAGGAAACAGAAGAAGAGGACATCGACAACAGGAACATGGTGATCCTGCAACACTTCCACTGAGACACAGGTAAGAAGACAAACCTGCCTGCTACATCTAATTAAAATCTAGTACCTCTCTACTGTCTGTCATTTTCACCCAGTGTATGGTCACTGAGTTGTCACTTTCCCCTACGATTTCACAGATGTGGGTCCCACTGTGTGACATCTGCTTTGTTTCCTCATGGACTAGAGCTGTGTGACATAGGTATGTTGACATTACATTTGGAAGAGCATTTTGGCACTGTAATTGCTAATACACTATTTCACAGACAGACTCCAGATTGTTTTTGTGCTTGAAGGGAGTTTATTTAAGTGCTCAATATTGGAGGGTGTTGTAAAATGGTGAGGGGGGATGGTGGAGGAATGTCCATGGCAGAGTCCAGTCTATTAGTCTCACAGGTGCATTGTCCAAAAGGGCACAGGAAGTGGAGATGGGGCAGTTTAAGGATGTACAGGGTGACAAGGTGGGACAAATGGATGACAATCAGGGTGGTCTCATTTCTTGGCGGGGGTCTTGGCATCGTTCTTTGTCTTTGTCCTGGATCTCAGGGACCGTTTGCGGGGTGGTTCTCTCTCTGCAGGGAGTGGGGTGCTGGTGTGGTGGTCCTGTGGCGGTGCCTCCTGTCCACTAGCGCTGGCGGAGGTGGTGGGCAGTTCATCGTCCAGGCTTTTGTCAGGGGCCCCTTGTTGTGCCACAGTGTCCCTCCTGGTGTTGACGAGTTCCTTCAGCACCCCTACAATGGTGCCCAGGGTGGAATTGATGGATTTGAGTTCCTCCCTGAACCCCAAATACTGTTCCTCCTGCAGCCGCCGGGTCTCCTGAAACTTGGCCAGTACCGTTGCCATCATCTCCTGGGAATGGTGGTAGGCTCCCATGATGTTGGAGAGGACCTCGTGGAGAGTGGGTTCCCTGGTCCTGTCCTCCCCCTGTCGCACAGCAGCCCTCCCAGTTCCCCTGTGTTCCTGGGACTCTGTCCCCTGAACTGTGTGCCCACTGCCACTGCCCCCAGGTCCTTGTTGTTGTTGGGGTGGTGGGTTAGCCTGGGTTCCCTGTAGTGGTGGACACACTGCTGATTGACGTGTCCTGGGGACAGCGGTATGGGCCCGCTGGGTGGACGCTGTGCTGTTGTTTCCAGAGAGGGGAACCTCCGTAGTGGTCTGTGCCAGTGTGAGGGGAACCGAATGTCCCGAGGTCCCAGATGGGCCGGGCTGGTCGTCTAGATCCAGTTGGACAGAGCTTCTGTCATCATTGTGGGCCTCTTCTGTGGGTGGAGTGGACATGTCTGGACCCTCCTGTCCGGTGACGTTGGGTAGGGGTCCTGCAGGGGTGTAAAAGCATGATTATTGCATCTGTGTGTGCCATGGTGGGCAATGGGTGGGTGACTGTGTACCCCAGTGCTTGCATTCCTGTGTAGGACTTTGTGTGATGATGGGTTAGGGGGGTGTATGGGTATGTGCAGTGGCCATGCTTTGGTGATGGGTGTCCATGCTTTGGTAGTGCAGGCAGGGCTTGGTGTTGGGATGGGTGGTTTGTGATATTGGGACATGTGTGAGGAGTAGGAGTGATGGGGTGAGAGCGAGGGTGGGGGTATGTGATGGCATGCAGGTAGGGTGGAGGTATATAGTAGTAAAGATTTGCCTTACCAGAGTCCATTACTCCAGCTACTCCTGTGAGGCCCTCAGGATGCAGAATAGCCAGCACCTGCTCCTCCCATGTTGTTAGTTGTGGGGGAGTAGGTGGGGGTCTGCCGCCAGTCCTCTGTACCGCGATGTGGTGTCTTGAGACCACGGAACATACCTTCCCCAATAGGTCGTTCCACCTCTTCCTGATGTCATCCCTATTTCTTGGGTGCTGTCCCACAGCGTTGACCCTGTCTACTATTCTTCACCATAGCTCCATCTTCCTAGCTATGGAGGTGTGCTGCACCTGTGATCCAAATAGCTGTGGCTCTACCCGGATGATTTCCTCCACCATGACCCTGAGCTCCTCCTCAGAGAACCTGGGGTGTCTTTGCCGTGCCATGGGGTAGTGTGGGTGATGTGTGGGGTGGTGTGTGTTGTGATGTGTGGGGTGATATTTAGTGGTGTGTTGTGTGAGGTGAGTGGATGTTATGTGGGTGATGTTGTTGAGTGCCTCTGGATGCTCGTTTGTAGATGGTGGTGTCTCTCTGTGGCCTTCAGTCGCAATTGTTGTCTTAGGGGTTTGTGGGTGATGTGGGTGTGTGTTTTATATTGTATTGGGTGTGTGGTGGTGGTGTGTGTATGTGTATCAGGTGTGTGTATTTCGAATTGTCCAATGTGGATGTGTTTTGTAAGTGTGTGTGTATTTTGAGCGCGGCGGTGTGTACCGCCAATGGAATACTGCAGTTGAAAGACCGCTGCGTGGATTCATGGGTTGTGATAGTGTGGGTGTATTCCTGTTGGGGTGACGGTGGAGGATTTCTTATCTCCAGTTTATCACTGACCTTTGGTGTGGAGGACTTGTGTGGGTGTCTGGATTTTGGCAGATTCCAGCCTTTGGGTCATAATGACCGTGGCAGAATTCCGCGGCCGCGGCAGTGTGTTGGCGGTCTTCTGTACAGCGGTAAGCGGCTTTTACCGCCAATGTTGTAATGAACCCCATAGTCAACCAGGATTAGATTATTATTTTATTTCCATTAATTTTGTAGATAATTTGTTGGTGGATAATCTTATTGATTTTGAATTACGCACGTGTCACCGGAGAAAGCTTAGAGGGGTTGGTATTAGACTCCAACTACATCCACCTTTGGGCAGTCTATTAAGTTTTCCAATTCTATGTGACGGCCCAGCAGGTGGGGTCTACGAATTTGGTAGCAGTTGTGCTTCAACCATGTTAGGCAATCCTCTTCATTCACCATTAGAAGTGAAAAGACTACCCACTGTTCCCCCATTCATGACTACTATTGCAGTTTCTGGGGCTAGCTTTGAAGAGGGGACCAATAATTCTGAGGATTTTCCTAGGGTTCAGATTTCCCGGTCGGAACTCTCAATTATATCCTGGAATCTGGCGCGGATGGGTAAGAAGTTGGGAGACCCCGAGTGGGTTAGTTTTATTAACAAGCAGGATATATTCCTATTTCAAGAAACTTGGCCGAAGACCCGATATTCATGGACGGGTTTGTGACATACTTTTTAGCGGCCTAACCAGCATTGGGGTGTTTTGGTCATGCCAAGGGGGGGACTTATGATCCTGCTAAACAAGTCTTTACAGTGCGATCGTTCAGTTTTACACATGAACTCCCCAAATTTACTGGGCGCCCAACGTTCATTTAACCTAGATTTTAAAATGATTATAATTAATGTGTATGCCAGGTCTGTTTCTCAGGGATCAGAGTCTCAGACACTTGTTCAGTTATCCAGATATATGGACACCCTGCACTTGTTAACTAAACTAGTCGTTGCAGGGGACATAAATTGTATTTTTGAAACAGATTGTTTTAATAGTAATTTGACGGCTGAGGAGGACGAATTTTGGGGCATCCCTCAATTGAAGGAAAATGTCCAGTGCATTGGCTCTCTTGTTGTTTCTCAGTTGACTTCCCTTTGTTTTAGATTTGGACTAAGAGCATGTAATGGTCATATTAGCTCTGATTTGAACATTGCACCCACTTTTAAACAAGGGTTGTTTTCTAGTGTTAGTGATTACTTCTTAGTGGATGTTGGGCTCTGGTCCCTCTTTATAGATATGAAGGTAGACCTTCGTCACGAGAGCGATCACAATCCTCTACTCCTTACCTTACGTAGTACTGTGTTTAGGAGACTGCAGAATATCCGGATCTCTGAGGTCCCCAAACCTCTTTTGAACCATAGACATACTCGTGTCAGTTGGCCAAAAGTAATGTCTAACCCTTATTTGATTAAGAAAATGTATCTATCCTTCTCAGATATTATGTCTGGTTATGAGGAGTATGAGGTTAGTGACATTCCAATTTTGAGCATTCACGAAGAAATGGTAAGGAACTTGCAGGATATTTTCTGTAGGAAGACTACTATTAGGCAATCCTCTGACAATTTTAAAGTCAGGGAATGGTTCAATAAGGACTGCTCTAATGCTAAATTAGCCCTAAAATTAGCCATCATGACTCATTCACTGGAGGCGATTAGAGTTTCTAGACTTATGTATAATAAAACCCTGCAATTGGCAAAGAAAAGTTGGGAAGATACTACCTGGCAGAAATTGCTGGATGCAACCAAACTCCAAGACAATAGGGCCTTTTGGAAGCTATTGGCCAATTGACACAGAGGGGGTAACAGCACCATCCGTACCCATATTCAACCTGAAAGATGGGTGGAACACTTTTCTCAGCTTTATGCTTTACCTACGACACAGGATTTCTTGTCTTCGTTCCAGGCTGAATTGCGTCATGAGATTGCTTATCAAAGAATGCCTATTGATAGTTCTATAGATTGTATTGTTTTCTCAAGAATGAAAACTATAGTTGCTATTAACTCCTTAAAATTGGCCAAGGCTCCAGGCCCTTATAAGATACCGGGGGGTATTTTTAAATCTGAGCCAGTTATTTGGTCCTGGTATATAAATACGTTATCAAATGCCATAGCTGCAGGAGGCCCTATTCCCAAACCTGGAAAGGGGCTGAAATAATTCCTATTCACAAAAAGGGTGATATGGGTTCCCCTGCTAATTATAGACCAATCAGCCTCATTGACAATCTTCCAAAACTTGGGTCTATGCTCATCAGGTACTGTCTCCACTTCAAGTGGGTTTTTGTCCAAAATTAGCACAGTGGATCAGGTTTTTAGGCTGACCCTCATATATTGGAAATTTGTAGTCTTGGCAAAGCAAAACATATATGTTGCTTTTGTGGACCTTCCGTCTGCTTTTGATTTGGTCCCCAGAGAAAAGTTATGGGATGTTCTGCATAGAATAGGTATTCCTGTTAATATAGTACATTTATTACAATGGTTGCATGGGAATACATATGCCCAGGTGAGATGGGGTAGCCAGGGAGAGCTAACCGATCATATAGCCATCCGGTGGGGGGTTTGCCAGGGATGTGCCCTTGCACCACCCTTTTTACTTTGTTTATTAATGAGGTGTTGCACGCTGTGTCTTCTTGTCAAAATGATGCTCCCTCACTGAATGTGCAAAAATTCCCTATTCTATTATTTACAGATGATTCTCTTTTGATTTCCAAAACCCCCAGGGATCTTCAGATCCTGGTTGATAGGTTTAATCCTTTTTGTGCAGATCATGGCCTGGAACTTAATGCCAGTAAAACTAATTTAATGATATTATGCTCGGGTTCTGCTAGGAGATGTACTATTACCTTAGATGGGGCTCCCTTAAGTAAGGTACGTTCTATAGATTACCTGGGAGTAAGAATTGCACACAACATGCAGTGGGAGGATCAGACTGGTAAGAGTGCTTCACTTCTTCAGCATAGGTCAGGTCCCATTCTGCGCTTCTATAATACCATCAATGTGAAAGCTGTTTCTCCTGCTATTAATATTTATTTGGAAAAGGCACCGGTTGCAGCAACTTATGGCACAGAGGTGTGGGGTCCTTCTAATACCAACAAATTGTCAGTGGGTGAAAATAATTTCGCAAGAGCTCTTCTTGCATGCCCTACCAGCACAACATTGATCCAGTTTTTTATGGACCTTGGGTTTCATCACATCTCTGATGTGATAGCTTTAAGACCCTTAATCTTCTGGGTACGAATTTGGACCACTTCTGGGCTTACTGTTTATAGGGACTCCCTTCAAGATATTTTAGATAGACCTAATGCAGCTTCTATTCCTTGGCTCAAGCATGTTTCTGAGTGGTTTAACAGCTTGGGACTTGGGAATGTTTGGGAGAATCCTCACAATTTGGGGAGGGCCCAGAAACAACTCTTGAAATCTGTTTACTGGTCCTATATCAGGAATAACTATCTCTTACGTACATCTCATGGTCGATTGACAACAACATTTCTTGATTTTAAATAGCATCCCCAGTTTGAATCTTACTTGGACTTAATCCCTGATTTACTAGGTAAGAGCCTTTATGCTAGTTTTAGATTTGGGTGTCTACCGTTAAAGTCCCTTACCGGTCGTTGGCGATTATCATTAACATTTGATTTATGTCCAGTTGTAATTGTGTATCTGAATCTGTGGCACATTTTATGTTTTTTTGTCCAGCTTATGCCTCCGCTCGGCTAAAATGTATACGTCCAGTTTGTAGGAAAATGGGCCATGTAATGTTGCCATTAGGATATTGAGGAGTGACACTTCTCCTGTCTTAATTTGCGTGGTTAGCAAGTTCCTTGCGGCCGCATGGTATATACACATTTGTTTTAAAAAAATATATTTTAGTAGTGACTGTTGTTCTTAAATTTTTATATTTACTTATTTATTATGTGTATACATTTTGGATTGTTGTGATTTTACGCTTTGATGGTTATTTATGACCGAATAAAGCTTGTGTAATACTATATACTAAATGAAAAGCCTTCACACCATTATTTGTCTAATTTCTATTAATTTATTTCTTGCAAAATTACTATTTAAATTATTTCTTTATTCATTTATGTGAGAGCTTTTTATTTTATGGCATAATGCAGAACATAAAAGAAATATTCAAGTCAGGGCAATCTAAAGAGGCTCAGGACGTACTCTAATATATTTCTATCAACTTATTTGTTTTTTATCTATTAATTACAACGTCCACAGACACCTTAAGGGGTATCATGGCACTGACACACTATAACCTAAAGAATGCTGTCCCAAGCTCTCCAAACCACAGGTAAACAAAACAGATATTATTTGAAAAGAACAATTAGCTTTCATAGCAACAAAGCCAAAGACGAAGAGAGTTCCAAAGTTTCGGCCCTGGTTGATAGATCACATGCCCTCTGACCTGCACTTTTGTTATTTTAGTCACCTAAAATAGTAATTGTTGCTATGTCTGGAATTCAGCTGGGGATAGTATTTGATGAATCTCTCGTTGAGGGAAAAGTCGATGGAAGGCTTCTTTTTTAGCTGCTTTTATCCAAGTTCTTTTTATCACTGGAAGCTAGTGGAACCACTTTCCAGCTTCATTAATTCATTAAGATGGTCAAATTGTCATAACCTGCTCTGGCCGCAGTGTTTTACATGTATTGCAGCTAGTCCCGTGCTTTGGCTGGAAGGCCTAGGCAGAGAGAATCGTAATAGTCTGGATACTGAAGGATGCAGAGAGTGAGTGCTTGTTTGCAAATGAACTTTGGAAGAATTGGCAGAATTTTTTTAAGGAAAACAAAATGTGAAAACAACTGCTGCAGATGTTGTTTAATTGTTGATAGTTCTAGAGTATCATGTACATACCCAGTGATTTCAAGTTGTTTACTGAACACTGAGGAGAGCAAAGTGAAGCCAAGTAAATTGAGTCTTGTCTTCTCCTAGGGTTGTTCCTTACTAATAATATCTAATTTTAAGAAATTCCGATACATCCAGACTTGGATATCTACTAAGTATGTGCTTAGATTTTGCACATGCAACCGTTCCTTTTCCAGTACATTAGCTTGTCATCAGGATACATCGCTCACCATGATATCAACTCACTGATGTAAAGGGCCTTGTAAATATTAAAAATCAGCGGTGAAAATAGTGATCCCTGTGGCACTCCATGGTTGACCTTGCTAAGTTAAATTGGAGCCACTGCATGGCCTCTGCATGTAAATAATGAGAAGTGAAGCAGGGATCAAAGAACCATAAATTGCTACAAGAGTCTTTAGATCAGAGTCTTATGATCCACCATATTTAAGGAGGTAAGTAGATCCAGAAGGATGAGAATTGCTGAGCCTACATCAACAGTGACTTTACAAAGCTCATCAGTCACTAGAATCTGTACAGATTCAGTTCCCTGTCTTGGAGGAAAACTCATTTGAGCCGACAATGTGTACCGGCACATTCAAGAAAAGAGACCAAACACCAGGTGTTCGACCACGGTTTTTCCAGTAGTTTCCAGTAGCGGCTCGAGGGGTGCTGAAGGGGTGGGGCAGCGCGCGAAGGGGGGAATAAGCATAAACATTAATTTTATTTTATTTAAAAAAAAAAATGAAATGCTTACCTTTCCGCCACCGCTCCTCTGTCCCTCATTGCTGCTGCAGACACAAGCTCCCAGCCTGCCCTGCGGCCAAATCTTTCGCTGCTCAGAGCAGCATCAGGATTGTCTGGGAGCGCTCTGTGGCAACTGTGTTGACGGGCTTGAGAGGGCCTACTGCGCATGTGTGTAGCATTTATACCTGGAATGTGTGTTTGGCCGGCCCGAGGCTCTTTAACCCTGTGGCCCTGCCCCCTTCACCAAAAAACAATCATAAACAAAGTTTATGATCGTTTTCTGGTGAAGGTTTTGCAGCTGTCGTTGCTGGCGGGGGGGTTGACGCTCCTCTGCCCAAATGTAGTGCCGCCACTGGTAGTTTCCTGAAATAAGTATTCCACCACCTAGCAGTATAAATTATCCTTTATTGTAACATGGTGATAGTCCTTGGTTTACATTTATCAGAGACACGTCTGGTGGCAAAGGACATGTTGAACATTTCTGTAGGCACAAGGAGATGTCATGTGGGCAGCCAGACTTCCACATGGACAATTAGTTAATTGGGTCCTGAGCTGGAGCTCCAGAGCCTTGTTGTAGCGTCTGGCTGCAGCTAGAATCTTCAGAATGTTGGTGGTAATTGATGACAGATTCATACAGCAGCTGCGTAAGCAAGATTTGGGCTACAATAGACCCTTGAGGTACACCGGAAAGGACCTTTGCTAGCTGCGCGCTTCAATTTAGATACAAGCAGAACCAATTGAGTGCTTGTCTTTCTGACACCAGGACCTTCGTAAGTGTTTGATTGAGGAAACTATGAGTTACTATTGCAAACAGAAGCAGGCAAGTTAAGAATGAGGAATCAACTATCAACAATAAGAGCTGTATGTCAAAATGTCTAACAGAAATATTCACTGGAAAAAAATATAGATCACAAATATGACCTGGGACTGTATTGTCAAATACAAATACATAGTGGAGTAGAGGTTTAATACCATCAGACTTCCATTACTGGTATTGGCTTCTCTCTGGTGCTTTCTGGTGTCTCTTCTTTATTGCTGTGTTTGGATGTACACCAGCTGGCTTTCTATGCAGAAGAAAGAGCTGCGGGGCAAATGGATTCTATATTGTACCACATTTACAAGAAGAGATACTTTCTAAATGTGTAGACACCTTTTTCCTTAGAATGTTGTTTTTCTGTGACAGAATACAAGTTGAGTAGGGCTATCTCTATGCCTGCTACAAATGATTTGGAAAGTGATTTTCAAGGCGCCCCTAATGTCCTTGTTCCTCAAGGTGTATATAATGGGATTAAGCATTGGTGTGGCCACAGTGTAAAGCAAGGACAAAGCTTTGTTTATATTCATGGAATGGCCAGTTGATGGTGCCACATATAGAGCAATTAAAGTCCCAAAATACATAGCAACTACAAGAAGGTGGGAGCTGCAGGTGGAGAAGGCTTTTTGTCTCCCTGTAGCTGAAGGGATTCTCATGATGGCTACAATAATATACATATAAGAGACAATAATTAACAGAAAAGGAATTGGTGTGACAGTGAATGATACAACAATGCAATACATCTCAGCTAAGTATATATCTGAGCAGGCAGATTTTAAAAGAGGCATATTATCACAAAAGAAGTGGTCAATCCAATTGCGAGCTGGAAATTGTAACTGGTAAATCAAAATGCTTGTAATCATTGCAATTAAAAATCCAGATGCCCAGGTACATTGGACGAGGATAACACAAACTCTTTGGCTCATGAGTGTACTGTAATGCAATGGGTAACAAATGGCCATATATCGATCATAAGCCATCAACGTCAAAAGAAAGCACTCAGTAATTGCTAGCGAGCCAAATATATTCAACTGTATGACACAACCAGCAAGAGAAAGTGTGATACTGCCAGATAAAAATCCGCCCAGCATGGTGTGCACGATATTTGTTGTGTACCAGATTTCCAGAAATGACAAATTGCCCAAGAAGAAGTACATGGGAGAGTGGAGGTTGTTGTTAGCAGACACCGTTACAAGTATTAAGATGTTCCCAACCACTGTTAATAAGTAAATCAATAGGAAAATGACGAACAGGAAAGGCTTCAGCTCAGGGAGAATCTGGAAACCAAGAAGGATAAATCCTGGAACATTAGTTGTATTTTCAAAACAAATGTACTCTGCTCTCTGCACCATCTAAGAAGAGACAATTGAGCCATTACTGTTAATAATAACGGAAGTACATTTATCATCACAATAATATCAATGATTTATAACAGTATCATCAACTCAACTGACAAACACATATATTTATTTTAATCCTCTTTCACAGCTTCTGAAGGGAATTAATCTTTCTTTTGAATAAGAATAGGTTGGTAGACTATAGGATTAAGGGCAGTTTGCGATGGAAAATGGAACAAAGAAAATTGAATTACACTCACTCACTAAAGAAGATCTGAACAAAGTTTAAGTTTGATTAATAACCTTATAAATGTAGGATATCTTGCTCTCGTGATAAAATATTTGGTAGACCTATCAGACGTAGGAAAGCCATTCCCCAAACTTTTTGTCTTCAACTCCTATTTTGCTAATTAATTTTTGCTGGCTTTAGGAATGTGTATACTTTACCACTAGTAATCAGTGCTAAAAGGAATGCGCTCTCTCCCTAAAACATGGATATACTCATAAATCTCTACATCCCCACAGCCTGTACATTGAAGGTTACTAGTGGGCCAGCAGCACTTATTGTGCCACCCACTTAAGCAGCTCCTAAAAACATAGACCTGCCACTTCAGCCTCAATGCAGTTTTAAACTACCAAATGGGCTTAGCAATATAACCCTCTTTCCAAGCTTTAAACCCCCCTTTTATTGCATTTAAGTCACCCCAAAAGGTAGACTCTAGGAAGCCTATATGGCAGAATGCATTGTAATTAAAATATTGGGCATGTACTTTTAAGTTTTACACATCTTGTTAGTGAAAAGCTCATCAATTATTTTTTTTACAACTGCAAGACCTACCTCTCTCAAAAGGTAATATTGGGTTGCCTTATTTCATTTAATGAGTGCTAACTCTTAGTTAGGAAGAGGTGCACGTTTCATATTTGGTGTCTGAGAAATCCTCAGTTAAAATCCTCTTTAACGCTAAAGTCAAATATTACGTTAAGATTTGATTTTGAAAATGCCACTTTTAGAAAGCTGCTATTTTCCTGCCCAAATTACTAAGTGCCTGCAGCCTGTTCCTGGGTCACAGGACTGGTTGTAATTGGCAGCTGATCTTTACTTATTCCTCCAGGCAGCCACACAGTAGAGGGACTAGGTGCCCCTAGATGGGCCATCACTAACATAATGGTGAGACAAACACTCACTTGCAACTAAATAGGCTTTGTCTTGCCATCACAGAAAAGACTTGTCACCACTACATTTTTAATGCAGCCAGCCATGAGCCAGGGTAGGTGAGGCAAGAAACTTCAAGCACTTCAAAGGGAACTCTACATAAACTTCTCCTACTTAAAAGAAGGAACCAGGTATACAAATATGATCCTGAGACCCACTCTTTAGATCACTTTCTGGACCTGCAGAAGGACTCTCAGAGATCTGCCCTGCTACTTGATTCCTGTTCACTGCTTGAACCCAGGACTACCAGTGTGACTCCAAGGGCTAGTTGATTAGCCTCCTGCTCAGAGCAAACAATTCTCTAACCATCTTGAAACCGCACCGGGACCCTGTCTGAGTGAACCCCTCCATCCCTGGACACTTGGTGGTGGTGTTAAAGGCACCTGGATAACCAAATTCCCAAACTGAGGACTTAGAAACGTTTTGAGCAAAAACTGCGCTGTGAACTGAGAGGAGACTGGGACCAGTCTGCTCAGCATCCCTGGTCAGCCAGACTTTGCAGCTACTCCCACTAAGCTCTTTTCCGGAGCAGGAAATCCTGCTCAGCAGTCCTTCGCTAAAGGGGTATCCAGCTTCATGAAATTTTTGTTGGCTACAGCTTTGTTCCACTGTAGATTTTTGACTTCCTAAGGGCTAGATGTACAAAGCTTTTTGCTGTTCCAAATGATCCGATTCATAGAATCAGGCCATTTTGCACTTCAAAACGCTTTTTGTCATGTGGAAACAGCCAATTGTGTTTGAGTAAGTTCGCAGTTTGGGTTTGAAAACACAAACAGAATTGCTATTTAGATGGAGCGTATTTAGCCGTTACCTTCCGAATAGGAAATCTGAATGGTATGTATCAATGTTTTGCAACTGACATGTGGTTACAAAACATTTGTACTTTATCACCAACTGAAAGTTGGTGTCAACCCACACATTGCGACTCCTTACCCTTTGAGGATGTTTAAAACAATATTTTTTTTTGCAGGCAGGGTTCCCACAAACCACTGCCTATTCTTAAAAAATAAAAATGAAACATTTAAAAGCAATCACAGACATATTGGTCTGCTGACCTTAGCAGGCCACCATCTATGTGATTGCAGAAAATCATCGTGGGGTCACAAATTGAGGCCTGTCAATAATACTCTGAAGTAGACAATCTAGCCCTAAGTCTGAATGTGGAAATCTTCAATGGAACTTCGTCCAGTGGCTCCTCTGAAGACACTGCCTGCAGCCTTTGCCCTCTGAACTTCTACTTTCTCAGAGATTTTTCACAGAAATTTCTTCAAAGTTCAAAGGTAAGTGTTGAGTGGGCCCAATCAATTTTTTGTGTCCGACTCTTTCCACATTGTGGTCAGCCATATTCTTAGACTTTGAACCGATCTTGATCGACTAGATGTCAGCAGTTTGCGCTTTGATCTTTTAGGTGCTCTTTTTTGCCATAAACTTTAAAAAATCATAACTCAAATTCTACTTATTTGATTTTTGTCATTCTGGTGTCAAATTAGTTAATAAATGTACTCTTTTTTTCTTAAAAGGCATGTAGGATTTTTCTTGTGTTGTCTTTTTACTGTTTGCCTGTTTGCTTTTATTACTGTGTGCCTCTAAGTTAAGCCCGACTGCTTTTGTGCCAATCTACCAGACGGTTAGCCACAGGTTAATATAGTGACTGTGTGGTTCACAGTGACAGGGATTGAGGCTGCTACTTGAGCGGGGTTAACACCCCAATCAACCAGCAACCTAATTTGTCATAAAATTGTTTGAATTTCATAAGATATTCACACTAATGTTTGTCGATCATTGCATGAACTTAAAGATAGAGTGAGAGAGAGATAAAGAATGGGAACAGCAGTACATATATTCAAACAATGTATAGAACCTAGGGAGTATGTGTTTTGTATTAAGTGATGATAATTATCTAAGAGGGCTATAACATTATTAAAAATGTAGATAAGATTGCAAGGCATTATGAACCATAACACAGCTGGGCATTTATGGCACCACATTGGTTCATTGCCATGCTATTCTGTGGAAAAGAAGATTGTAAGTAATCCAAGATTTCCACATTTTGAACTGTAAATGATAAGTTTGGCATGCTTATGTATGATAAATATTCTGTATGTTATCATATTAAGTAAAATGGTCCAATTGTTCCTGAAGAACAGTTTCAAAGTGCACAGGCAATACAATAATATCCATCAATACAAATGGTAAAATTTGAGAAACTGTAACATTCCTTCTGAATTTGAATCATTTTTAGAGCATTCAGTTGGATAATGGGAGCACTGCAAATCGCCACATAAAATTAATCTTTGCTAACTTTTTTCTAAACTAAAAAAGTTCTGGAAAACTATGTTTCAGAAAGTGAGGAAATCATCTTAGAACATTGTGGTAGGGTCTCACCAGGATGCAACCAAAATTTCTAAACTGTTCATCAGGTTTTGACTCATCTCGCAATATTTCGGTTTAATCAATAATGGTAATGCTAAACATGCATTTTTTTAGGTCGACATCAAACATACCAGAATTTTTTAGAATTAAATGTGTCGCACATAAACACAAGTTACTTTATTTCAAGATTGCTAGTTTAGACATTAATAGTTTGTCTTCACTTCACTGGAAAAGGGCATCATCATCATCATTGTCATAATCAATAATAGAAGTGCATCTCCACTCATTCGCTAAGACAGTCAACCTATACCACTTGTCTCTTGAAGAATAAAACGCTATTACTAGATTATGTCAACTCTTCCAGATACCCCCGAGCAACAACACTGTGCATTAAGCCAATCAAAGTGGAGGAGGCATAGGCAGGGCAAGGGGGATTGCTAACTGACATGTATGATGTAGATGAAGGAACACATAGATGAGGTGTAGCTTAAAGAGGATAATTCTTCAACTAATTCATAAAAACAGGAGTTACCCAGTTTCATATAAGGTTTGGCAACATCCTCTCATTTTGCCTGTTTTCCTTTCTATTGCTTATGCATGCTAAAATTCTTATTTAGGCTATTACGGATCTTGAACTTGCTTGAAAGAGTTCATGGAGATAACTGCTTTGTAGGTTTTTAGCAGATGCAGGAGAACTTGAAGGTGATGCAGATCATTAATGGGACTAGGTGGACCTCTTCAGGGTGGGTCATATGTATTTCTTGCACCTATGGTGCTGCGTCATTTGAGGTCAAATAAGAGCAAGACTGGCAAGGCTGTTTCAAAGTTCATTCCAAGAAGTGAAACCTTTGCTTTATGAACCATGTTAAACATGGAGCAAGATGAGCAGATCTTGCTTCAACTGCACTTGACGCCACTGTCGCTCTTGTCTTCTGAGTTCACATTTGATGTCTGTGAGTTCTTGTTTCTCATATTGTGCAGATTGCTTATCTTTAGATGAGCTGCTTTTTACTGGGGTATGGGTGACAAATGTGGTTTAAAACCTGTTGATGAATGGAATGGTAAAGAGTTGATGCTGGCTTCAGTGTACATGATGGGATGGTCTTGAATGAATGCAGCTTTTTCCTAGACAGGTTTAGATGTTATCTGTTGAATGAGTTAGTAAAGTAACAACCTGTGTGATCTTGAAGGCTCTGGCAGATTGAAAAAGGCTTCTTTCATGTGCTTAGCTGTTGTCTCACCTGGGAGCTTGGACTCTCCAAGGGAGATTTGTTTGGTTCAGGCTTCTAGATATGCATTTTAAGTAAATTAGGGTCTGCATGCTACATTAGTGTTTACTGATTTTTGAATTAAATATTTAATTAACTTACCTATCTGAACATCAACGGACCTAAAGTAAAATGTTTTTATTTACTTATTATGTACAAAAAAATGCAAAAAACGTTATGTAGTGGTCACTAGTAGGTGGGTATAGTTAGGACCTAGTTTTTTCTTTTGTCAATAACTGTGGCGCCGTTTAACAAATCTTCATGAACATTTCAAAACTAGTTTGCCACTGACTTGTGATGCTGTTTGGAAAGTTTTGGGGTGATTCCTCAAGCGAAGGGGAAGATGGGGTACCAAAAAATTTTTCCTCATGCAATTTCCCTTAGGGATTTTTTGAACACTACTACAGCCTGAACTGCTGACAGAATTACACTAAGGTGGTCATTATTAACACGGCGTAAACAACCACCGTGTTCATGCTGGCGGTCAAAACACTGACCACCAGCGACCCCTGAACCCCGCCGGCCAGATAATGAACATTTCTGTGAGACGTCAATGCTTCTGTGCGGCAGGTGCAGTTGCACCCATCGCGCAGACCACTGCAAAGAGCATGGGCAGTGCAGGGGCACCCCCTCCGCCAGCCTTTTCCTGGCGGTATATCCCACCAGGAAAAGGCTGGCAGGAAATGAAGCATCATCCACGGGGTTGCGCAGCGCTACCCTGGCGGATGGTGTTTCAACCCGCCGCCAGGCTGTCTGACGGCGTCAGCCTGGCGGTGGGTGACGGCTGCCGCTGGCGGCCATCACCATGTACATTATATGGCGGACAGATCAGACAGATGTCAAAAAAAGATCCGATTGACTGCCACCACTTCAAACAGGAAGTGGTTCCAGCCATCTTGGGACTCAGGTCGGCTGAGTCCCAAGAAAAAAACATCAAAAAAGAGAAGGTAGCAGGTTAGGAATACACTAACCACCTAGGCCTGTTGTTTTTTTTCCCCACAAATCCACTCAGTATCCACAGGGGGGGGTGCAAAAAAAAACAATCAAGGTTTCCCGACTCTTTCTCTGCTGGAAGTGTTTTCTGCAGAACCAAAAACTCGAGTGGCATATAATGAACACAAGTCAACTGTCACCTGCACACAGAGTTACACTTCAATGCAAAGATTTATAATGTGTTCAATACCTCTAAACATCTATGGTGCATTAGGAGCACATGAATTTCGTAAATACCTATGCTGAGAAGCTGGACACAGTCTGTACAAAATGTAAACCATAACACAAACTGACACACTCATTGGATGATATAATCAGTGATGTCATTTGAGATGCCACCAGTGATGTCATAAATTATGTCACTGACCATATCATTAGTCATGTAATATGTGAGGTCACAAACAGTTTCTGGCGGGGGCTCAAGTTATAGGTTTTCTCTGCTAAATAAGGTGAATTTCTGTGTTTTTTTAGCTTAAAACATTAATGTTTTGACTCACTTATTAACCTAACTATAGTGTCACTTTACCTTTTTTTTACAGTTAATTTCTCCGAATGTGTGGTAAGGGCATGCATTGCAGATAGATCCGTTGTAATGTCGTGCAACCCCCTTAAATGAACAGGGCATACTACAAGGTAGCCCATTTACAGATGATCTGAGGAATTTGCAAACACTGCTTTGGGTCTCTTGAATAAAAGAAAAATAGACAAATGATTAGTTGCCAAAGATTATTATGAAGGTGGTCAGGTTGAGCTCTCGTGGTAGGCTGTTCCTGAACACACAAATTTAGGGCCGAAATTATTTGGTTAAAATAATGTAGGGGAGCTTGCCATCTCCATATAAAAACATGTTAATGTTTCATATTACAGTCTAGTTGTGGCATAATTAGTGACCTGTACTAAACAAATTATTTTATGTTCTGCTGGTGAAAAACTAAACGAAGTATCAGAGAATAGCACATGTAGTAAAAGAAGGATAATAGGTCTTCTCTGTGCTTCCATTTAGTACATTGCAGCAGGCAATGGCATATTGAGGGTAGAACCTTCTAATCACCAGATTTGCTCTGGCACCGCTGCACCAGTGGTGATACGATGGGGTCTCATTCGGATAGCTGTTGGCGTGACGTGTAGGTGGCTGTTACAGGCCTCCAAAAGGCATAATTTGACTACTTAAAATGTTGGATCAAAGATGGTTCTCGTGCCATTCCACTCCCCCAACAAAGATGTGCTAACGGCTCTACCTATGAGGTGAGTTCCTCTTTAGGCTGATAAAAGACAGCCCTTGAAAAAGCAATATGCACCACATTTCTTCCTTGTTTTTTTTTTTTTATTTTTTGCACCCTTGCTGTACATTTTTGTCCCGGCTCTGCAAATTTGGATTTGATTTTTAACCTGTTCTTTACATCTGCTTTTTAGTTTTACTCAAGCATTTTGGATCAACTTCCTTGTGGATTCTGTACCTGTACCTTGCTCAATTATTTTCTCCTCTCTCCTGTCAGAGGGAGTCACGTATCTTGCTGTTATCTCCAATGCAGTCTACCTTTAACCAAGAACTGCATCGATTGCCAAAGGAGATTTCTTCTCCTTCATAGATATTTAGTCATAGTCATGACCCTCTAAATGAGACAACAATCACCTTTCACATATATTCTACAGAGAAAATTGCAACCGTAGGTACTGCAACGTATTCCCGTAGACAATAACAGACACGGACTTAAAAAAACATAGCAAATAATGTAAATAAAATACATTGTTTAGACTAACGTTCATATTATCAGAAGGCTTTTCAGAAGGCCGTAGTACCAATTAGGTCTGAGCAAGGTGGCTGTGGCCTTTTACTCCTGATGTTCTGGGACCTGACCTACTGTGGAGCCTGAGCAGCTGGGCCAAATACTACCCTATTAGTGCTTGACTTTCAGTGGTAAGGCGGATCAAGCATTCAAAAGTATCTCTGGGGAGGTAGGTGCAAGGTTTACACAGACTCACAAATTTAAAGCACGCTCAGAAATTCCAATAAGTGAATGTCCAGACACATACATGCTTTCAAGAAAATGTGTACTTATATGCAAACACAAAGTAAAATACTGCACACAACAAATAATACACAGTCTGCATGATGCTGGCAAGCTAGTACTGTCCAGATAACTCTGAGTCTCACTCTACTATGACCCCTGTCCTCACCACATCCTCAACAAAGCAAGCGCTGTCATTGCACCCTAACTACGGAAGATCATCAACAGCTCCTTCGAGTCCGGCACCTTCCGGAGAGCTGGAAACTCGCCAATGTCAACGCCCTCCTAAAAAAAACCAAGGCGGACCCAAAGGACCTCAAGAACTCTGGCCTATTTCTCTGCTCCCCTTCCCAGCAAAAGTCATTGAGAAGGCTGTCAACAGACAACTAACACGCTTCCTCAAGGAGAACCACACCGTGAAACCTTCCCAATCTGGATTCCGCAGCAACCACAGCACCAAAACCGCCCTCATCGCTGCCACCGATGACATCAGAACCATACTGAACAGCGGCGAAATCGATACCGTCTGCCACTACACCCTACGCTCACGCCTCAGCAATGCGGGAATCTGCGACAGAGCACTGGACTGGGTCACCTCCTTTATCACCGGCAGAACCCAGAGAGTCCACCTCCCCCCATTCTGCTCGGAGGCCATCAATATCATCTGCGGCGTACCCCAGGGTTCGTCCCCCAGCCCGACCCTCTTCAACTTCTACATGGCCCCGCTCGCTAACGTCACCCAATCCACACAACCTCAACATCATCTCATACGCCGACGACACTCAGCTGATCCTCTCCCTCACCAAGGACTCCGCCAAGACCAACCTCCACGAAGGAATGAAGGCCATCGTCGAATGGATGAAGAACAGCTGCCTCAAACTCAATTCTGACAAGGCGTAATTCCTCATCTTCGGCCCCCTCCGCATGGGATGATTCCTGGTGGCCTGCCACTCTCGGAAACACTCCAAAACCCACCGACCACGCATGCAACATAGGATTCATCTTGGACCCCTCACTATCCATGGCCCAGCAAGTCAACGCCATCTCCTCCTCCTGCTTCAACACCCTCCACAAGCTCCGAAAGATCTACAAATGGATACCTACCGAAACCAGAAGAATAGTCACTCAAGCCCTCGTAAGCGGCAAGCTGGACTATGGCAATGCCCTCTACGCAGGAACCACTGCCAAACTCCAAAAGAGGCTGCAACGCATCCAGAACGCCCCACACGCCTCATCCTGGACATCACCTGCCACTGCCACATCACAGATCAAATGAAAAACCTGCACTGGCTCCCAGTCAAAAAGAGAATCACCTTCAAACTCCTCACCCACGCTCACAAAGTACTGCAGGACACCGGACCAGAATACCTCGACAGATGGCTCTCCTTCTACACCCTAACCTCGCTCTCGCAACCGTGCCACCCGTCCGCAGAACTACAACCAGTGGTAGATCATTCTCGCACCTTGCTGCCAAAATGTGGAACACTCTTCCCACCCACCTGCACCAGACCAAAGACCTCCTTGCCTTCAGGAAACTTCTCAAGACCTGGCTGTTCGAGCAGTAGCAGCACATCCCCCGTTTTTCCCCCCTCCCCTCCTCAGCACCTTGAGACCCTCACGGGTGAGTAGTGCACTTTACAAATTCCTGATTGATTGATTGACTATGGATGGCGGTATTTCCCATTCATATAAGGCAACATTTAGGTTAGGTACCGCTAGTCAGAACAAGTCTTAAATGTTAAATGAAGGCTTCTCAAAAACAAAGTGTCAAAGTGCTGGTGCACTTTCAGTCAGAGCAAGTTCTCTGTGGACCGGCATTCATTCTTACCCACTCTTAATGAGCTGCGGTCCAGCATGTTTGGCCACACAACAGAAGTACAGCAATGAGCAGAAGTCTGTATGTTGCGGCTGAGACAGCAAGTACCCACAAGACTCCTCCGATTGTGCAGTTATTCTTTCTCAGTTTGGCAGCTAATTTCAGATTACTGCTGGGTTCTGGTGGGTGAATTGATGCCCTGCATCCACAGGTCACAATACTCTTTACTGTCACACGCTATTCCGAGGAAACCACCCTTTCACTTCACGAAAGTCCCTATTTGACATGCAGGGTTTGCAAACAGTGCATGCAGAGTAATGGCTCCTCAAGGTCCCAACACTGCACAGGTGATAGCATGCTTCATAAAAGTCAATGGCAGCCTGTATTTTACTTGTACCTTGTTTAACCAGGAGATGACCAAAGAACCATCTGCGGTCAACAGTTAATACAGGACAAATACAGAGTAGTTGGGGAAAGGCTGCTGGAAAAATTCACTTTTTACTAATACGGTGGCTTGCCCATGGCGGAAAGAAGATCTAATGCAGAGAAGTTGCCCATTTCAAATAAGACAAAACTTAGCTTTGTGGGACAAGCAGAGTGTATCAGTGATATATGTTTGAAATCCTCTTTTGACATAGCTCCTGAACAGAAGGTCCACATGTTTTCTGATCCTGAAGGTCCAGCCATCCAGTTCAAAAGATTCTTTATGGACCTCCTTGTTTAAAACTAATTTGAACCGCTGGTGGGGTGAGTTTTTGGTTCCAGAGGGAAGCTGCTCCTTTAAGCTCCAGAGCTGATGAAAGAGCAAGCTACTAGGGGTTTTGAGGTGCCAAGTTTTTTGCTGGTAGCACTTGCAGCCAAATAAGATTCTTCAAGGAGTCTTTATTTGCCGCATGTGTTGAGTGCAAAGATTTGAGGAGGCTGCCATTCTGTGTAAGAGATTGATTGCACAGCATGAATTCCAGCCTGATCTAGACTGCAGAAGTGTGGTGGGAGAGCTTGAGCAGTGATCCAAAAATAGCACTCTGGTACTTATTCAGAAAAGCACCCAGTTTCCCCCGGAAAGCTTACGAACCATACAAAGTGGGGATGTGTTTGGCCTTCATTATCTTCAGCATAGGTTCATGGTTGGGCTGTTTTGTCCATTTGAAGATGGTTTGAAAAGTGAATTGTAGTGAAGCAGATTTTTTTAATGAGTTTAGATGAGTTAAGTGGCCTCCTTTGTCATCTAGGCAACACCCCAGATATTTGTATTTGTTTGCTATATTGAAGTGAATATTGATTAGATGCCATGTGCCAAATTTTTTCCTTTTCCGGTCAAATATCATGATGTTGGTCTTTTTGAAGTTCACCGTCATTCCATTTGCACTGCTGTGCTTATGTAAGACGTCAATCAGCCTTTGAAGCCCCATTTCAGCTTGACTTAAGAGGACCACATCATCGGCATTGAGCAAGGAAGTGATGTGGTGATTCACCAGTTTTGATGTGTTACTGATTACTTGAATCCAGTGCAGGTACCAAATTGCACAGGATTTTGTTGGAAACTGAGTTATGATAAAGTTTTACTCTAGCCCTTGTGTCAGAGTAAAGTATCTAAAGGCCACAAAGTAATGCATCAGGGATGTCCGAGGCATTGGCTAGAGCAGCTGGCAGTCGACTTGGTGGAAGGCCTTACTGTAATCTCCAAAGCAATCATGAAGAAGCTGTTTTTCCTTATCTGCTTTGCCACCAGCATTCTGATGGTCAGTACGTTGTCAGTGGTACCCAGCATGGGCCTGAAGCCGGTTTGGTTGAAAGGGGTCAGTTTTTTTAGCCTGCCCCTGCTTCCAGATCTTCTAATAGTAGGGAGGCAAAGTATTTGGCTTCAACATCCAAGAGGGCTATGAGACGATGGCTATTGGGGCTCACCACAATATTTTCATGTCATAATAGTTGTACATTTCAATATTAAATATAATAATTATTTATTAAACATTTATTTTGATGAGTTAATGTGTTGTTACATGTATTTTATTTAGGCCTAGGTTTATAATATTTATTTGAAGTTAGTTTACATTTGTGGTTTACATTAAAATATTTTCAAGAATTATTACATTTTATTAGTTTTCTCTATAATTAAGTGTAGGACGATCTCCACCCAAGTGGTGGAGAACTTCCACCTGGATGTGAAAAGTTAGTATTAGTAACTTTACAGTTATAACTTCTGTTCTACCAGTCTCAACCTCCAATTCTGAGGTGGTGGAGACATGTAAGTCTATATCAAGTGGTTAATTTACTCTTGCAAATGGTGACAGCACAAAAGTGTAAAGATACTGCTAGGTGTGACTGCAAATGTACATATGAATAACTTTACAGATGGAAAATTGTCTTTAAACACATGGTCCATTGTGGGTATAGCAATATACCACACAACACCCACCACTGCACCTTGGAGTTAATGACCTTATAAAGATCCATCAAATTCAACCCATTTCTTTTATAAGATCCTGGCACTCCTTACTGACTTACAATATCATTATAATGTGTGGTGAACATACATTGTCCTATATAAAATTAAGATTTGAGTTGTGTAATAAGAGTTACTTCTCATTTCTTGATGGTGTGTGAGTTTTTGCAATGGCCTGCCCGCTGTTCTTACCTATGAAGAACAACACTACATTAGTGTTTAGGCTTTTTTAGCTGAACACCCCCTTAATTTAGTACCATTGTTTGGTCAACTCTGGGGTGACTGCACCATTACTAACGAGCATATATATGACTCTTGCAGAAATATGATAGAGATGTAGGGACCCCAATAAACATTATCATACTATGGTGGTCATTATGACCCCAGCTTAGGTGGTAAGGTGGCGGTAGTACCGCCAACAGGCTGGCGGTACATATCACCACATTATGCCAATTTACCATTCATACCACCATGGCGGTAGGAACTGCTGGGCTGGAGATAACAATCTACAGCCCGGCGGCTGCTTTTGTACCTCCGGCGGCATTTTGAGGCAGCCTACCGCCATGGTTTTCATGGTGTTAGCAACGTCAAGAAAACCATGGCGGTAGGCCCTACCAATGACAGGGAATTCCTTCCTTGTCACTGGTAGGAGGCTCACCCACCCCCCAAACAGTCCCCAGACACCCCCACCCCCCTCTAGCCACGCTCCCCCTTCTGGTCCCCCACCACCCCCATACATGCACACACTTGCAGAAACACACCACACATGCACCCGCTCACCCACACTGGTATATACGCATTCATTCACACATACATCCATTCATGCTAGCAAACATCCGCACACACATTCACACTGACATGCAGACACGCATTCACATTTCCATTCTTACATGCATTCACACACATGCATGCACACATGCAAACAGCACTACACACACAGATGCATTCACGCACACACTCACACATTAATGCACACAACCCCACACACACACACGCACACAAAACACCCCCCACCCACCTCCTCTGTCGGAAGCCCAACTTACCTGCATCCAAGTGGTCTTCCATCAGGGAACGGGACGGGGCACTGCTACTGACAGCAGCACCCATCAGCAGAGCACCGCCAGGCCGTGTCACATGTCATGACACAGCTGGTGGCAGTCTACTGGCCTGGAGGTGCTGGTGGTAGCAGTGCCACCGTATCACCATCCGCCAGTATGGCCACGGACAGTTTTCCGCCCATCTTGTGGCGGAAGTCCGGCTGTGGTCATAACCTGGCGAACGGATGGTAGCTGCAGTGATGGTCTTTTGGCGGCCGTCACTGCAGCAGTAGGCAGTTTATACCGCCAATGTCATAATGTGGGCCTATATCTCTTGTTTTTGGTAGCAAATGTTGAGTCATCCTTATACAGACCAAAAATCCCAGATGTGATTGCCATGAGAGCTGTACTAGACTAAGCACTAAATGTTATGAGTTTAAGTTTATACCAGTACTTATGGTACTGTCTGTATTTATTTAAGCTCCCTTCTGTCTGGCTTATCTAGAAAGTCACTTGTGCCTTGTGTTCTTCCAGCCCAGTTCTCGCATACCTCCCTCATTAACTAGAAGCAGTGCTTAATTTGTTTTTGTTGTTTCCAGTGCAGAGCACCAACACTTATTTTTGAGGGCCGGTGCTTAGTTTTCTGTCTCAAGCATTTACTGTGAGCAAAAGACAGGTGGGAAAGACAGAGGAAGAGAAAAACAAAAAAACATCAGGAAGGAGAAAAGCAGGATGCTGCAAGAGTGAGCTGAAGGGGTAGGGAGTGGCTGTAAATGGATTGAAGAGGCCTGAGGTGGCTTCAGGATTACGCTGCCTCAGCATTATGTGCTCGCACTTTTATTTGCAGCAGCCGCATGTTTAAGAGGAGAGCTTTGAGCACTGGCACCTTTCTATTTACAAATTAACCACTGGGTAGAAGACACAAGTTTAGGTCTGGCAAATGTAATACTTTTCTAAATAAACTTTGGAAAAATGGGTCTTCATTGTGTCCTGCATATGTCTCCTCTTCCTCCTACCACCTGTGAACGGTAGGTTATTGCTACTCTCTTCCTCCACTTTCTGCAGCACTTACGTTTAGACCTTCTAGGACTATCTTAACTGTGAAGATACATTATATGAATAGAATGTTGGTAAATACGTAAAAAGTTCTAACTAAGTAGTAGATGCCTTTGACCACTGCTCTGTCACAACTCTAAAGATGCCCATATTTAAAATTTAAGAGAAAACTGAAGCATGTGCTAATTTCACACATGCATGAGTATGCTACCCACTGGTATTTTTACTTGAATTTTTATAATATAAGTACAGTGTAACTTACACACACCTATCCTACTAACAGGTGTAAAAAAATCAAAACATTAGGAAATACTCTTCCTTAAATCATATCCACATAAAGTGTTAGAATCTATATAAATTCCTTGAATAAGTTCTGTGTCTCCTTGTACCTTGGTGTTGGACACTGGTGCTGTGATAAATAAGTATGTTTGTATTTGTATTTGTTCTTTGCACAGCACATTATCACGAATTAGCAACAAGATCCAAATAGCATATCTCTGATTATGAAACCTGTTTTCATCAAGCAAGAAAACCCATTTTTTCATCGTCTGACTTTGAAGTAACAACTATCTATATAGCAATACTGTGTCGCTGCCTACGGTTTGTACACTGAGAAAGAGTTTCCAAGGAAACTTCTAGAACTGTTTTTTAAAAGTTGCCTAGTGGGAGAACCTGATGTATTTTATAAGCGATGTAACCAAGGGCCATGGAGAGAAACAATGCACAGCATTTAGTACTGCATCTTTAGTGTGGTAGTTGCTAACACAAGTCCATGAGTGGAGGTAAGGGTGCACTCCTTGAAATGGTGGTGGTGCTGAAGTTCTGAGAAGGCCTGCTTTGGCATACACTTGTAATGTCACATACATGTGTGTGTTTAGTGGCCATTTTGTGAGCTGCTTTGAACCTCTGACTTGTGTTATATGAGCACAAAAAAAATTGAGTTGTTCAGAAGTATGTTTGCTGGGTTTTACACAGAGCAAGAGCTTTGTGTAGTGTCGCACTTGCAGCTATCTGTAGCAAGTAACAATGCACAGGAATGTTTGTTTTAGGTTATCAGGAAACAAAGGACTCTGTTTTACAAGACAATATCCTGTTTGATAAATACTTTGATATGTTGCTAGTAATGAACATAATATTTTCAAACAGTGGTTCTGATTGGTATAATTTGCAAAGTTTCAAATATTCAATTAAATAAATCCCTGCATACCTTCCATTTTAATTATATCACATTATAAGACCAACACCCACTCAGATTAGATAAAGACAAAAATGTTGTCTACTTTCCGCAGTTCATACACAGAAAACCATGAGATCTTAAAAACACTACACAATATGCCACAAGTGAAAGGAATAGAACCACAACAAAAAGTCAGTGACGCTATCAGATGGACATTGATGTTCATGTTCACAAAAAGTTCACATCGATTGAGGTGTGAGCAAAGTGAGGGTTACCCTCCATAAACCAGTGGAGTCCTGCAGGCTGGATTGAGCATTGAATAGAATTATCTGCTGCTTTTTATGTATCAGAACCAAGTGCTGTAGCTTAAGGTGCGTTTCCCATCCCTAAGTGAGTATAGCCTTATGCCTCAAGCAGGTGCTTCAAGTAACTCCTTTACCTCTTTACCAAATGGGATGAGCATGTTTCTCAACTTGAAGGCTAGCCTTTATACTCCCTTATTAATAGTGTCCTCAAGAGACCCCTACAGCCTGCTGAGGGTCAAGCATTGTTGACAACAGTTAATAACAACCTATGGATTCAACCCTGTTATGAAGACTCAGTTTTGCATTATTATGTCTTATACCACATTCTTTTTGGTTGTGGTTCACTTTCTTTTAAAACATTTTAGTCTTTACTTTCTTTCAATGCATGGAATGCATACAGTGGTTTCACTGATTATTGAAAACTAGGCAAATGGTATCAATGACAACCAATGTTTGAAAAATGTTACAATTTACCCAGGTTACAATGGAGTTATAGGTCACTCTTGTCATGGAGAGTACAACAGTAATGGACAGACACCATGGCCCAGATTTACTAACACTTTGATCCAGGTTTGCATCACTTCTGTGACACAAATACAGTGCAGACTGTTTTGCTGGGATTTATTATCCAATACAATACGTTGTTTTATTGGGACATTCCATGGGTGGTACATTGCTGTTCCCATGCAACCACCGATAAGAGTTGACACAAATCCCTATCTACTAACAATTAAATGCAAGAATTCTCACCAAAACCTTACACTTTTTTGAGGCAAGCCTAACAAAGAGAGATGTTTTCCTTTCTACTCGGTTTTCTCTTTTTGCATGTATGCTGCATTGTACGGCTCTCATACAAAATGGGAAACGTGTT
The DNA here is from genome assembly GCF_031143425.1 of Pleurodeles waltl. Taxonomy (NCBI): domain Eukaryota; kingdom Metazoa; phylum Chordata; class Amphibia; order Caudata; family Salamandridae; genus Pleurodeles; species Pleurodeles waltl. The sequence continues at coordinate 291,894,488 of NC_090445.1, read as the reverse complement.
GATGGATAGTTTTTGTACTGCAAAGTTCGCCCGCCAGTGTTGGTAGGGGTAACAAATGCACCATAAGATTGACAAGCGGCTACACAGCCACTGATTCTCTTTCTCCTTTGTGAAAAATTGGGTTGTTGGTTGACTGGGATATTAGCCCTGGTCAAGCAACAGCCACAATCCCTGATCGGATAAACTAGAAAAATTCAGTGAATTAAATTGTGCTTACCTCTGGTTAGCTTCCCTCAAAAAGCAGTAAAGCTTAACTTGGAAGCAATATGCAAAGTATTTATGCAGTACACAAACAGTAATAGAGTGAAAACACATCACAAGAAAAATCCCACATTAGTAAAAACTAGTGCCTGAAAGATTAAAGAGCCAACCACATACATCATGTGGCGCAGGACCAAATCAAAATCCCCAAATATGGACCACATTTATGAAGTATGGGTCAGATACAAGAAATTCATTGGACCCAATCGGCGCTTACTTTAGGACTTACAAGAATTTTCAAGAAAAATGTTCTGAGAAGGTAAAGATCAGCGGGACAAGGCTGCAGGTGGTGTCTGAGGAGGGAGTGTCACTGTTGGAGAGCCGCTGGACGAAGCTGCATTGAAACTGTATGCGTTCTGACTTAGTCATTCTTTTGTAAGTTAAAAATCTCCAGTGACACGAGTCAGACAGCTATAGCCAAAGACAGTTCCAGGAGGTTGGATACCCTTTTGGCACAGGACCATTGAACTGGATTTGCTGTTACAGAGAAGAACATATCGGGAGCAGCTGCGAAGTTAGGCTGACCCGCACTGCACCTTAGGCAGATAGACGGGAAGGTTGGTCCTGGTGTCAGAGAAGTTTTTAGCCGAACATTTCCTAGTGCTAAGTTTTGGAGTTTGGCTATCTGCACACACTTAGTTCCACCACTAAGAGTCCAGAAATGGAGGGACACCACTTGTACATTTAGGAGTCACTAAGGCTGGGTCCATGTGCGGGTGGGAGCCTGTTATGTCCCTATGACTGCGAAAAGGAGGCCAGCAAACTAGCCCATGGAGTCCCTATGGTATTCTTGGGTTCAGGTGATGAAGCAAGGCTTCAGTAGGTAGGCAGGCCTCTGAGGGTGCGAGATGAACTCCAGGTGCAAAGCAGTCCTTCCAGGAGCAGCAAAGCAGGCTTGTGCTGTACACAACAGGCCACAGAAGCAGGAAGTCTTTTGAGAGTCCTGCAGGTCCAGAAAGTGAACTGAAAAGGGGATCTAAAGGACTGTTTTTTATACCCAGTGCTTTTTTTGAAGTTAGAAGTTTTTAGAGGTTTCTCTTTGAAGTTCTTGACATTTCCTTACTCGCCTGCAGAAGCAGACATCAAATGGCAAAGGGCAACTTTTTAAAAGTGGCATTTTCAAAACTGTAATTTTAAATCTAACTTTCCCATTGAAAAGGATTTTTAATTAGGATTTTGTAGATACAAAACAGGAAATTATCACCTGTTCGCAATTACAAGTGAGCACTTATTAAGTTGAATAAGGCAACCCAATGTTATTTTATGGGACAGGTAGACCTCAGAGTTGTGAAAAATGAATGTAGAAATGTTTCCCTACCCGGTCATGAAAAACATTAAGGTAAATGTCCAAGCTTCTAATTACAGTGCACACTTCCCTATGGGCTCCATACTGTTTACCTTATGGGTGCCTTACATGCAAAAGGATGAGAGTTTCAGACTTGGCTAGGGGGCTATATTGCCAGTCCAGTTGACAAGTTAAAACTGCATTTAGGCTGTAATGGCAGGCCTAGGACTTATTTAAGTGGGTAGCACAATATATGCTGGTGGCTCACTAGCAAGATTTAATTCACAAGACCTAGGTATATGGTATACCACTCTAAAAGGGACATATAGGTAAATTAAATAGGCCAATTGGGTATAAGCAAATATTATCATGTTCTAAGCAGAGAGCACGAGCACTTTAGCACTGGTTAGCAGTGATAAAGTACACATAATCCTAAGGCCAACAAAAAAATTCAGCAAAAAGGTGGCAGGTGAAGACAATAAGGGCCGCATTGTGAGGCTGGCAGTCTAACTGCCAAAGAAAGGCTGGTTGTAAGCCAGTGCTGGAGGCTTTGCAGACAGTTAGCATTCCGAGGGCGCAGGGGGTCCCCCATGTGGAGCCAAGACCAATGCTACCGCACAGTTTTCAATGGGCCTTCCGCCAGTCAGCCCAGTGCAAACCTTGTAATGGGCCTAGTGGGGAGAATGCCAGGTCCACAGCAGTATCTTCACCACGAGTCTGGTAGTCAGCTTGTACGACCGCCAGACTCCTAATTGGGCTCTAAGTTTGGGGGTGACCCTGCAGAGAGGGACAGGTCCAACATTCTCCTTAAGAAAGATGTAAAGTAATTCAGAGAGAAATGGTGGCTTGTGTGTGGGTTCTTCAGAATTTCAGAATTTTGTGTGGGGTGAATATTTTATATTCAGAAGTGAACATAAACCTTTAACTTAGCTCCTTACCTTGAGTAGGATGGGAACTGTACATTTATTTGCAAGCCCTGTCCGGTCATCTTTGCGGTTTCAAGATTAAAGCTGAAGTTACATACTGGTGTGAAGGATGCCAGTCCAGTGTGGGGAAACAAGAAAGGCTGCTGAAATGATTGCCACGCTGAGTTGATAAATGATGCTGATAGTTCATCCATGTTAAAGGATGAATAGTAAAAAGAGCAATAGGGATGAGGGTTTTACAAGTGATCAGATTGTAGGTGAATCATGGATTGTGTGAATAGTAACAGCTTAAAAACTATGAAGAGCTAGATTGGGAAGTCTGGTATTAATTTGTAATTGATACATTACTTCTAGGGAGAACATGGATATTATCCTCTCACAAACACTCAGGAAGAGGTGGTTTCCATGAAGCAGAAGGGATGCTCTCAGTAAGTAAGACAGGGTTGTTATGTGCCATTCTGCTTCACCTTGCTTGGCTTAAATCACCTCACGTCCGACCCTTTTGCCCTGCTGACAACCCTCAGTCCTGATATTCAAAAACAGATGGTAATCTCTGACATTACTGGTTTTACACAGACCTACATGCCTCCCTCCTCTTGTGATAAAATCTCATTAACACTGTTACACTCAATACAGAGAACTGTCACACACAAGCACTGCTTGGAGAGAAAATGTCACACACATTCGGACCAACTACTAGGTGGACTTGGAGAATGCACATGGCTGAGCTATTTGTCGGTGGTACCTCACCCACATTTCTGCGGACACTTACCTACCCTGCGGGAAGGATGGGGTCTGTGTTTAGTGGTCCAATGGGGCCCTCCACACACTAGGGCATTGCTGGTACGGAGGCCATGGGGGCTGCTCTGCATGTACCCCCTGTTTCTAGTGCAGTGCAGCATGAGGCAGCGCACACCCAGGGGTGTGTGGTCTCCACAGTCCACCACCCAGGCCTGTTTACACAAACTAGCAATTACATAGACTCTAATTAAAAGGAAGAGGGTTTATTCCAGGAAATTGAAGCTGACACTGAGGGTGCATCCTGAGTAAGTGTGCTTGTACTGCACAATACTAGAGGACGTCACCTTGTGATAGACAGTGTCTATGCAATTGTAATGTCTTCATGCTATAAACTGCACTTTCTTGTTTCTATGCCCTGAGCAGAGAACACAGCAAACTCTGATGCCAGATAACCAGCAGACATACCACGATAAGTAAATGCAGGTGATACAACTAGTTGAGTCAAATGATCCCTCCTTTTTTCTGACCCTGACCACTCATTCATGCAGAGACATTTTCCATCTGTCAGCCACGTACCCCTTCCTCCAGCCTACTCTCCACACAAGACAAGGAAATACATTCACATTGAGTTCCAAATCTCCAGGTCCCATTAGGTATCAAACTGCATTTCCTTATTCTTAAAGGGCTCACTTGAGCCGCTCAGTCACCTGGACCTGGAGAAACCCTCTGTCCCTTGTCCACGTTCTGCTCTCCACTTTACTATTTTGAGGTATCACCACCTAAACTAATGAATGCATATATAAATACTATAAACAAACCAAAGTTTATAATAACCTAAAAAAGAGCAAACCTGTATAACCTTCCCCATACTAAGTATAGCCATCAGATGTTAACAAAGCAAAGCATGCACAGTGCATACTCCTTCAAAATGTATGAAAACAATTGTGATGAGAAGAAACAAATTCAATCTCACTGTATACTCCAGCTGGAAAGGGAAACCAACTTTAGTTTGTGATTCATTTTGGTTATTTGAGAAGGGGAAGGTGGGTCATTTTAAAACATGAATCTTCATAAACAATCTTTTTTTTTTTTTATCACCAGTCTACAGCCTCCGGCACAGTCCTTGATGGAAGATGTAATACTGCATGGCTCCTAGTGCAATGCTTAAGGGTCACTCCATTTCTCTCACCTTACTCGAGGGGTGTGCGCTCAAACTCCCAGGAGACCTTGCAGTGGTTGGGAAAGTGATATAGCAGTGCGGACCGTTCAATGCATAAATACTTGTTACTGCTGGGAGTCCGTAACCAGACTCAACCGTTTGGATACTTGCAGGTAATGCACTGCCTCACTCTTTCACCCATTCAGACATATAGGCCGAGAGCTCTTTGAAATCTGATTGTTGAAGATTGGGATTGAAGGTATCTTTTCTACAAGCAGCCAGGAACCAAGACCTCAAATTTTATTCCATGCAGGAGAATCCTCGATTATTAATATTGTTCTAAAAGAAAAGAAAGTAGTCGGAAAAAAGGCAAAAAATCCTGCAAAGAATAAACTGCTTAGGTACAAGGGTCTTTTTGGGTCACATGTAATGCTAAAACTCAGGCGAGTAGTCTGTGCTAGGTGCACCCTTGTCTTAAATACACAGCACATAACTGGTGAATCTCCAGTGAATTACTCCACAATTAATCTTTTCAGAAGGGAATACTGAGAATTAGATGACAAAGAACACCGCAATATTAACAATAACATTTTAAAATATGTTTCATTAAAGGGTATCCAAGAGGGATTAAAATTGTGCGTTCCAGGAACTAACCTTGCAGCTCAGCAAGCAAGACAAGTCCTCAAATACTATTATTGAAACCAATCATTACCTGTATCAGCTAATTAATTGACTATTAACAATGTCAAATCCTGCTGATTAGTTGGTAGTTCTCTCCTATGGAACAATGTGATGTACAATGTCCAAGCAGCACAACTAGTGTTTCCTTCAACTAGGAGAGCTGCACAGCAGAGGGGAATCGTTTTGCATACTGAGGAACAACCACATGTGACAGGAACAATTTGTCCATGATAGTGGGAATGCTTTGAGGGAAGAGAGAGGAAACAAAATCTCAGTGTGGTGTTTTAGCAAACACTAAAGGGCCTATTTACGAGTCTGGTGGTCACCAGACCGACAGACTTGCGGTGGCAGTCCGGACCGCCACAGCTTTGACTGTCCGACCGTTAAAAATAGAGTTTGGCAGTGGGATTGTCAAAAGACCACTGTCCCTGCCAACATCAGTGATTCCCTACAGAATGACTTCGGTCGTGGTTGTAATCAGCCACGTCGGTGCTGAAGTCAGCACCGCTGTGCTGATTGCAACCTTGTTCTCTGCCAGCCTTTTTATGACGGTTTGACCGACATGAAAAGGCTGGTGGAGATCAAGTGCAGGGGGCTACAGGTGAGGCCCTGCACTGCCCATGCCAATGGCACGAGCAATGCAAAGGTCCCCCTGCCCAGCACCCTTGAAATGCATTTCCAGTGTGCTGGTACACCCTGCGTGCAGCAGTACCGCCACTGGCTTGATTATGAGCAGGGAACAATGCTGCTGTACCTTTCCCACTGGGCTGACCTGTGGAAAACTTGGTTTCTGCTGATCAGCCCAGAGGGAAAGCACTGTGGTATATATATATTTTCATGCTTCTGCCCACTGGGAACAGACTTAGGGCCTCATTACGAGTTTGGCAGTCTCAGGACCGCCATGCTGATGGTGGCATTTGTACCGCTAACAGGCTGGCGGAGAAGACCTCCAAATTATGACCATCGTGATATTTTCAACAGAATACAGACAAAGCCCTGCCGGCTCCACCACTATGGTCAGACTGCAACGGAAGATGGAAGACACATACAGGGTGGCAGAGACCATGTTTCCGCCAGACAGATTACAAGGCAGCACACCACCAAGGTTTCCACCGCAGTCACACCACCATGGAAGCCCAGGTAGAAGCAAACTGCAGAAAAGGAGACACCCAACTTCTGGAAGCCATACTTGTCCAGAGCCACCATGGAACCAGAACTAGACGTCATCCTGCTGCTCCTGCTTGCCCAAAGACTTCACCACCGATGACTGCAGCAACCATAAGTACCCAAACCTATCTGTAACTGCTGTATATGGTCAATGTTTGTTCACTCACACAACATACCATCGGGAAGGGAGTCCGAGGGCGACACTGACAAGCAACTTCACACTAACACACATACACTCACATACAGCCACACACACACACACACACCTACACAGTACACACACTACTACAGCATTCCCCCTGTCAACTCTCCTTTGGCAGAACTCAATTTTCCTGACTATTGATGTTTGCTGGACCGGTGCCTCGAATAGATATGGCTCTACCCTGACAATGTCATCCAGCATGACCCTCAAATCATCATCAGTAAAACCTGGATGCTTTTGTGGGGACATGTAGTGATGATAAAGATCATGAGGTAGCAAAATAAGGATGAAAGAAATGTTAGTGATGAGGTGTGCGTGCTATGACGTGAGTGGGTGATGATTGTTGTGTATTGTGTGTGATAGTAAAGTTTTTGTTGTGTATGTTGTGCATGTGTGGGATGTGTGTGTAGAAAAATGAGTATCAGTGCCTAATCTTGCTTTTTGTATCTCTCTAAAATATTGCTTCTCTGTGGCTGTGTGGCGTTCTGGTTGCAAAGGATTGTGGGGTGTGTTAAACAGTGCAGTGTGTAAGTATGTTGGGTGTGTGAATGTGTGTCAGGTGTGGGGAATACAAACTATCCAAAGTGGTGTAGTGTTCTGACGGATGTGAGTTCAGACTGCTGTAGTTTACACCGCCAATGGTTTTCCGTCATTGAAGAACCGCTCTTGTGATTTGTGGATCGTAATTTGATCTGAAGATTTTTGATGGGCTGGAGGTGATGGTGGACGAACCACCTTTTTTCCGTCCTCCAGTGTCCTGGCCCTTTCTGGGAATTGGCTGATTTTTTGGAGGACTAAGCTGTGTAACTCTTAATATGGCGGTCGGATGACTGCCAAAATGGCGGTCTTCTGGCGGTTGCCACCGCCAAAGTTGTGATGAGGCCCTTAGTGTTTGTTCTCACTTGGGGGGAGCTTTAAAATTGCTTCCGCTAAGCGACATCAAACACAGGCACAGAGGCAAGCAGGGAAACTGGTATGTCCCAGTGGTGGGCACCATGGGACATACCTGGAGCCTGCCCTGGAGAATAGGGTCCCCAGAGCCATTAATGACTCCAGGAAGGATATCATGCAGCACCCCTCCCTTTTGTCTGCACAACTGGGCCCCAGGGGTTGAGGACCCGGGGCCAAAAACAGCCCAGGAAGGGGAGCCGCAAGGACCCCCTTCCCATTTTTGCTGCGATTGGGACCTGGAGCTGGCAGTCCCCAGGGCTGAATCAGTCCAGGAGGGGGGCCATGTGGCCCAACTTCCTGTTTGATGTATAGAGCCGGGACCTGGGAGTCAAAATCAGCCTGGGAGATGGCCTGTGCAGCCACCCTTCCTCTTGGCTTTCGACAGCCAGGCCCCAGGTGAAATGGCCGAATGTGGCCTGGGGGGCATGTGTACCCCACCTCCTCCATTAAAGTTATAACCACTACTCTCCGCCCGGACCTGGCCGACCAAGAGGGCTTTTAACAATAAGCGCAGGACTCCAACTCCAGGCCTATGGGGTCAGGGTATTTCTACCCTGCCCCCTTCTGTATTGTTTATGTGTTTTTTAAGACGGGGCTGAGACCTGTGTCCCAAGATGGCTGTTAGCACTTCCTGGTTGAAGTGCTAGTAGCCAATCAGATCTTGTTTTGAGATTTGTCAGATCCGGGGACCCTTCTCGTCTCTAAATATACAAAAAAAATAATTCTTTAATGAATCCAAAATTATTGATCAGATTTACATCAAATCACAAAAAGATCTTTCTGGGACTAGATTAATCGTTCTGCCAAATCTGGTGTAATTCCGTTCATTGGTTCTGGCTGCAGTCATGTCTAAAACCCATATGGGAAATTTCATACAGAAAACACATTATGGAACAATCCCAACCTCCCTCCCCTTTTTTCCCGGCCCTCGCTTGATGAATCACCCCAAAACTTTCAAAATAGCACCTGAAGTGCATGGCAAACTAGTTTTTATGATTTTGTGAAGATTCGCCAAATGGAGCCAACGTTATTAGAAAAACAAAAAAACACTTTTCCAATGAAAACTAGGTCCTAACTATAAATACCTACTGGCGACATCTTAAATATAGTTTCTACTGTTGCATTGATTTCGTGGTAAAACAGAAAAATGCATACCAGTTCAATCTGCAGATACCTCAACTAGAGTAACAAACTACTGCCCTGAAGTCCAATGCAAAACCTATGCAGCTTATTAATAAATGTGGGTGAAATTTTAATTATGCCAGATTAATCAAAGTAATTTCAGTAATTACACATTGTTCTTGTCTTGTGAATTTACTAAAATTCAGTGATTACACTAGCTTGAGTAATTAAGAGTAAATTGGGGCAAAAACCTTACTGGAGGAGAATTGGAACAACAATCTAAGAGAGAGCATCTGCTGGCTACTGCTGTTCCTAGCCTGTAGCATTTAGTGCTATTTCCTCAGTGTAAAAGGCATCCATCATAACCATTAACAAGACAGAACCAAATGCTGGATTATTTTTCTGTAATAATTGTGCATAATTGCAAGCAATGTTTCCTGTAATTACAAGTAATTACGCTGGGGAGAATCACACCAGTTACACCCACCCCTGCTAATGACGGATCATAACAAAGCTAAAGCAGAAAATTTGACAATTCATGTAATGCTTGTAGGAATGTACCATCTTCCCTGGCATGTTACCCCCATATTTCACTGTATATATGTTGTTTTAGTGTATGTGTCACTGGGACCCTGCCAGCCAGGGCCCCAGTGCTCATAAGTGTGCCCTGTATGTGTTCCCTGTGTGATGACTAACTGTCTCACTGAGGCTCTGCTAACCAGAACCTCAGTGGTTATGCTCTCTCTGCTTTCTAAATTGTCACTAACAGGCTAGTGACCAATTTCACCAATTCACATTGGCATACTGGAACACCCTTATAATTCCCTAGTATATGGTACTGAGGTACCCAGGGTATTGGGGTTCCAGGAGATCCCTATGGGCTGCAGCATTTCTTTTGCCACCCATAGGGAGCTCTGACAATTCTTACACAGGCCTGCCACTGCAGCCTGAGTGAAATAACATCCACGTTATTTCACAGCCATTTACCACTGCACTTAAGTAACTTATAAGTCACCTATATGTCTAACCTTCACCTGGTGAAGGTTGGGTGCTAAGTAACTTAGTGTGTGGGCACCCTGGCACTAGCCAAGGTGCCCCCACATCGTTCAGGGCAAATTCCCCGGACTTTGTGAGTGCGAGGACACAATTTCACGTGTGCACTATACATAGGTCACTACCTATGTATAGCGTCACAATGGTAACTCCGAACATGGCCATGTAACATGTCTAAGATCATGGAATTGTCACTCCAATGCCATTCTGGCATTGGGGAGACAATTCCATAATCCCCTGAGTCTCTAGCACAGACCCGGGTACTGCCAAACTGCCTTTTCCAGGGTTTCACTGCAGCTGCTGCTGCTGCCAACCCCTCAGACAGGTTTCTGCCCTCCTGGGGTCCAGCCAGGCCTGGCCCAGGAAGGCAAAACAAAGGACTTCCTCAGAAAAAGGTGCCTCCCCCAGCCTCTGGAAATGCTTTGATGGGCACAGATGGTGCCCATCTCTGCATAAGCCAGTCTACACCGGTTCAGGGATCCCCCAGCCCTGCTCTGGTGCGAAACTGGACAAAGGAAAGGGGGGTGACCACTCCCCTGACCGGCACCTCCCAGGGGAGGTGCCCAGAGTTCCTCCAGTGTGCTCCAGACCTCTGCCATCTTGGAAACAGAGGTGTTGCTGGCACACTGGACTGCTCTGAGTGGCCAGTGCCAGCAGGTGACGTCAGAGACTCTTTCTGATAGGCTCTTACCTGTGTTGCTAGCCTATCCTCCTTCCTAGGTAGCCAAACCTCCTTTTCTGGCTATTTAGGGTCTCTGCTTTGGGGAATTCTTTAGATAACGAATGCAAGTGCTCATCAGAGTTCCTCTGCATCTCTCTCTTCACCTTCTGCCAAAGGATCGACCGCTGACTGCTCAGGACGCCTGCAAAACCGCAACAAAGTAGCAAAGATGACTACTGCAACCTTGTATCGCTTATCCTGCTGCCTTCTCGACTGTTTCCTGGTGGTGCATGCTCTGGGGGTAGCCTGCCTCCTTTCTGCACATGGAGCTCTTAAGAAATCTCCCGTGGGACGACGGAATCTTTCCCCTGCAACCGCAGGCAACAAAAGACTGCATCGTCGGTCCTCTGGGTCCCCTCTCAGCACGACGAGCGTGGTCCCTGGAACTCAGCAACTCTGTCCAAGTGACTCCCATAGTCCAGTGACTCTTCAGTCCAAGTTTGGTGGAGGTAAGTCCTTGCCTCCACACGCTAGACTGCATTGCTGTGTACCGCGTGATTTGCAGCTGCTCCGGCTCCTGTGCACTCTTCCAGGATTTCCTTCATGCACAGCCAAGCCTGGGCCCCCGACACTCTAACCTGCAGTGCACAACCTTCTGAGTTGTCCTCCAGCATCGTGGGACTCCCTTTTGTGTCTTCTGGTGGACTCCGGTTCACTCCTCTTCCAAGTGCCTGTTCCGGTACTTCTGCGGGTGCTGCATGCTTTTGTGAGGGCTCCCTGACTTGCTGGGTACCCCCTCTGTCTCCTCATCCGAGTGGCAACATCCTGCTCCCTCCTGGGCCACAGCAGCATCCAAAAACCCTAACCGCGACCCTTGCAGCTAGCAAGGCTTGTTTGCGGTCTTTCTGCGTGGGAACACCTCTGCAAGCTTGTTCACGACGTGCGCCATCCATCCTCCAAAGGGGAAGCTCCTAGTTCTCTTCGTTCTTGCAAAACAACAAGCTTCTTCCATCCGGTGGCAGCTTCCTTGCATCCTCAGCTGGCATTTCCTGGGCTCCTGCCCACTCTCGACACTGTCACAACTCTTGGACTTGGTCCCCTTGTCTTACAGGTACTCAGGTCCAGAAATCCACAGTTGTTGCATTGCTGGTGTTGGTTTTCCTTGCAGAATCCCCCTATCACGACTTCTGTGCTCTCTGGGGGTTGTAGGTGCACTTTACACCTACCTGATAGGTCTTGTGTGGGCTATTTTTCTAACCCTCACTGTTTTCTTACAGTCCCAGCGACCCTCTACAAGCTCACATAGGTTTGGGGTCCATTCGTGGTTCGAATTCCACTTTTGGAGTGTATGGTTTGTTTTGCCCCTATACCTATGTGCTCCTATTGCAATCTACTGTAACTTTACACTGCTTGCATTACATCCTTTTGCTATTACTGCATATTTTTGGTATTGTGTACATATATCTTGTGTATATTTGGCATCCTCATACTGAGGGTACTCACTGAGATACTTTTGGCATATTGTCATAAAAATAAAGTTCCTTTATTTTTAGTATATCTGTGTATTGTGTTTTCTTATGATATTGTGCATATGACACCAGCGGTATAGTAGGAGCTTTGCATGTCTCCTAGTTCAGCCTAAGCTGCTCTGCTATAGCTACCTTCTATCAGCCTAAGCTCGTAGAAACACCTCATCTCCACTAATAAGGGATAACTGGACCTGGTACAGAGTGTAAGTACCCCTTGGTACCCACTACAAGCCAGGCCAGCCTCCTACAATGCTGCTTAGACAGGACATGGACAGGATACTGAAACGCACAGCTGAAGCAGAATACAGGATATTTTGATAGACTATACTGCAATCAAAATCTCAAAGCAAAGGTGCATATTGAAATGAATGTGAAGCACCATGAAAATGAGGTTGCCAACCTAGAAGACAGTTCAAAGCGAAATTATATTTAACATGCTGGGTACACCAGAGGGCACAGAAGCACTACCAATGGAACTCTTCCATGAAATAGGTGTATCAGTTCTCTTCACAGACAAAGCTTTGATTGAAAGATTGGAAGCAGACAGATTACCCTACCAATGTCCCCCACCAGTGGCACCTCTCTGGATGAGTTTGATGCGACTGCAGAAATATTGAGACAAGATCAGGATATTAACAGCTGCAAGCCAACAATAGGAGATAGGAGATAATGTACAATGGTAACCGGATTTAATTTTATCCTGACTTTGGCCCGAACACCCAAAACTGAAGAAAGACAATTGACAAGGGAAGGCAGAAAGCACAACTAAATATTCCTTATACCTTACTACCCCTAATGCCTTCTAATTAACATTAAAACGCAAGGAACATGTTTTGTTCCCCAGAATTGAAGCAATGAGATACGTTGAAGGCCTGAGACCATGTGATAGATTGTGAATGTGCTATTGGAGGACATACCAATGTACAGATGATTAAGCTAAGGGGGGCAGGCTCACAAATAAAATACAGAAAAAATGATGTGTTCCTGTTGATGCAGAAAAGAAAAATTCATAGGATTGTAGGTCAGAAGAAATGGGTCGGAAAAGTACTGTTACACTGGCTGGGGAGGCTCATATATAGGCCCTCATCACAACATTGGTGGTAAAAGCTGATTACCGCCATGCAGAAGACCGCCAACACACCACCGCAGAATCCCGCCACAGCTATTATGACCAACATTTCGGAATCCGCCAAAATTCAGACACCCACGCAAGTCCACTACACCAAAGGTCAGTAATAAACTGGCGAAACCAAAACCTCCAATCTTCACGCCAACAGTAAAACACCCACACTATCATGACACACGAATCCACGCGGCGGTCTTTCAACTGCGGTATTCCATTGGCGGTACACACCGCCACGCTCAAAATACACACACATATACAAAACACAGCCACATTGGACAGTTCCAAATACACACACCTGATACACATACACACACCACTCCCACACACGCATTACAATATAAAACACACCCCCACATCACCCACAAACCCCTACGACAAAAAATTCCGAAAGAAGGCCAGAGAGAGACAGCACCAGCAAGAACAACAGCATCCACAGGCACACAACACCATCACCCACAGAACTTCAACGCACCTCACACAACACATCACTACATAGCAGCACCCTTATCACCACACACTCCACCCCACACATCACCTACACCACCCCATGGCACGGCATAGACACCCCAGGTTCTCGGAGGAGGAGCTCAGGGTCATGGTGGAGGAAATCGTCCGGGTAGAGCCACAGCTATTCGGATCACAGGTGCAGCACACCTCAATAGCAAGGAAGATGGAGCTATGGCGAAGAATAGTGGACAGGGTCAACGCAGTGGGACAGCACCCAAGAAATTAGGAGGACATCAGGAAGAGGTGGAATGACCTACGGGGGAAGGTGTGTTCCGTGGTCTCAAGACACCACCAGGCGGTTCAGCGGACTGACGGTGGACCCCCACCTCCTCCCCCACAACTAACAACATGGGAGGAGCAGGTCTTGGCAATTCTGCATCCCGAGGGCCTCGCAGGAGTAGGTGGAGGCATGGACTCTGGTAAGACAAATCTTAATTATTACATCCCCCACCCTACCTGCATGCCAGCACATACCCCCATCCTCACCCCCAGCACCCCAACTCCTCACATATTTCCCAACATCACAAACCACCCATCCCAACACCAAGGCCTGCATGCAACAACAAAGCATGGATACCCATCACTAAAGCATGCCCACTGCACATACCCATACAACCCCCTAAACCATCATCACACAAGGTCCCACACAGGAATGCAAGCACTGGGGTACACGGTCACCCACCCATTGCACACCATGACACACACAGATGTAATAACCATCCATTTATACCCCTGCAGGACCCCTACCCAACGTCACCGGACAGGAGGGTCCAGACATGTCCACACCACCAACAGAAGAGGCTCACAGTGATGACAGCAGCTCTGTCCAACTGGATCTAGATGACGAGCCCAGCCCATCTGGAACCTCGGGACAGTCGGTTCCCCTCACCCAGTCACAGGCCACCACAGACCTTCCCCCCTCTGGAAACACCAGCACAGCACCCACCCAGCGGGCCCATACCTCCATCCCCAGGACATGTCAATCAGCTGTGTGTCCACTACTACGGGGGAACCTAGGCTAACCCACCACCCCAACAACAACAGGGACCTGGGGGCAGTGGCAGTGGGCACACGGTCCAGGAGACAGAGGCCCAGGAACACAGGGGAACTGGGAGGGCTGCTGTGCGACAGGGGGCGGACAGGCCAAGGGAACCTACTCTCCTCCATCCTGGGAGCCTACCACCACTCCCAGGAGACGATGGCAACTGTACTGGCCAAGTTTCAGGAGACCCAGTGCTTGCAGGAGGAACAGTATTTGGGCTTCAGGGAGGAACTCAGAACCATCAGCTCCACCCTGGGCACCATCGTAGGGGTGCTGAAGGAAGTACTCAACACCAGGAAGGACACTGTGGCACTACAAGGGGCCCCTTACACTAGCATGGACAATTAACTGCCCACCACCTCCGCCGGTGCTAGTGGACAGTACGCCCGCCACAGGACCACCACACCAGCACCCCACCCCCTGCAGAGGGAGAACCACCCTGCAAACGGTCCCTGAGATACAGGACAAAGGCAGAGCACGATGCCATGACCCCGCCAAGAAATGAGACCACCCTGATTGTCATTCTACTGTCCAACTTTGTCACCCTGTCCATACTTTAACTGCCCCAGCTCCACTTCCTATGCCCATATGTACAATGCACCTGTGAGACTAATAGACTGGACTCTGCCATGGATATTCCTCCGCCATCACCCCTCACCATTTCACTACCCCCTCCAATATTGAGCACTTAAATAAACACACTTAAAGCACAAAACAATCTGGAGTCTGTCTGTGATTTCGAAATAGTGTATTAGCAATTACAGTGACAAAATGCTCTTTCAATTGTAATGTCAACATACCTATGTCACACAGCTCTAGTCCATGATGAATGTAAGCAGATGTCACACAGTGGGACCCACATCTGTGAAATCATAAGGGAAAGTGAAAACTCAGTGACCATACACTGGGTGAAAACGACAGACAGTAGAGAGGTAGTAGTGTTAAAGTAAGTAGTAGGCAGGTCTATACTGTTCCCTGTGTCTCACTGGAAATATTGCTGGATCACTGAGTCCCTGTTGTTCATGACTTCTTCCTCTGCTTCCTCCTCTTCACTGTCCGCAGGCTCCACAGCTGCCACAACACCGCCATCTGGACCATCCTCCTGTAAAAAAGGCACCTGACGTCGCAAAGCCAACTTGTGAAGCATACAGCAGGCCACGATGATCTGGCACACCTTCTTTGGTGAGTAGAATAGGGATCGACCTGTCATATGGAGGCACCTGAACCTGGCCTTCAGGAGGCCGAAGATCCGCTCGATCACCCTCCAAGTTCGCCCATGGGCCTCATTGTAGCGTTCCTCTGCCCTTGTCCTGGGATTCCTCACTGGGGTCAGTAGCCATGACAGGTTGGGGTAACCAGAGTCACCTGCAAATGGTGAGGAATAACTGTTAGACACGCACTAACCTGGAGGGATATCCCCAGACCCAGACAACCATTTCCACTGACTTGCTTCCAGGTGCTCACCTCATAGCCACACACGGTGCCTCTGGAGTTGACCCATCACATAAGGGATGCTGCAATTCCGCAGGATGTAGGCGTCATGCACTGAGCCAGGGAACATGGCATTCACATGGGAGATGTACTGGTCTGTCAAACATACCATCTGTATATTCATCGAATGATAACTCTTCCGGTTTCTGTACACCTGTTCACTCCTGTGGGGAAGGGGGGCAAAGCCACATGGGTCGAATCAATGGCACCTATGATGTTGGGTATGTGTCCCAGGGCATAGAAATCACATTTCACTGTAGGCAAATCTTCCACCTGAGGAAAAACGATGTAGCTCCGCATGTGTTTCAGAAGGGTAGACAACACTCTGGACAATACGTTGGAAAACATAGGCTGGGACATCCCTGATTCTATGGCCACTGTTTGAAAAGACCCACTTGCAAGGAAATGGAGCACTGACAGCACCTGCACTTGAGGGGGGATTCCTGTGGGATGGCGGATTGCTGACATCAGGTCTGGCTCCAACTGGGTACACAGTTCCTGGATTGTGGCACGGTCAACGCCTGTATGTGATAATCACATGTCGCTCCTCCATTGTTGACAGGACCACAGGAGGATGCCGCCATCTCCTAACATGTCCCAGCGGACGGTGCCTATGAAGGACAACAGCGAGCACAGAGTCAAACAACTCAGAAGTACGTACCCACAGTTTACACAGAACACCATTCATACACAAAAGGTGGCCTCTATGTGTGTAGAGTCTAGGACTAGGTATGTGTGACGCAGTTAAAAATGAAGCCATGTGGGCCCCTGAAATGGCGGATGCCTGAGCTGTAAAGTGGGACAATGGGAAGTGAGGTAACTGCGCTGGCGTTGTACACTGTCGCGGTAGGCGGTTGAGGACCGCGGCGCAATTCTGCATTGGTTAACATTGGACCCTATGGGTCCCAGGAGCCAATGACGATGTACGCCAGCGGTGACGGTACCCACCGCCGCGGACGTGACCACCATTTTCTATCTGTTCATTCACTCGATACCTGATCTTCGACCTACACTGCAAGTGCTGTTGTGACCTCAGTCTGGAAGAGACAAGGGCTCGAGTGTCTGGGGAAAGGGCCCCTGCCTTCACATCGGAGGAGTTGGAGAAGCTCGTGGATGGGGTCCTCCCCCAGTACACGCTACTCTACAGTCCTCCAGACAAACAGGTAAGTACACAGGGAGCATGTTGTATGGGCGATATGCCTGTGTGGAGAGGGCTGGATTTAAGAAGGAAGGGGGGAGAGTGCTGCGTGCATGAAAGACGGTGAATGCATGTGCCACATGGCAAGGGTAGGGATGGGGGCCAATCACTTTGACGGTGCAGTTGGTAACAACTTCTCTTTTTCCCCTGTACATTTCATGTAGGTCAGCACCCACCAGAAAAAAGATATTTGGCATGCCATCGCCAAGAAAGTCCGGACCCTGGGGGTCTACCTCAGACGGAGCAAAGATGGGAGGACATTCGCCGCTGGAGCAAAAAGGTGGTGGAGGCTCAGCTGGGGATGGCCTCCCAACGTGGGAGGGGTGCCCGTCACACCATGACCCCCCTGATGTTCAGGATCCTGGCGGTGGCCTACCCGGAGTTGGATGGGCGCTTGAGGGCATCACAGCAGCCACAAGGGGGTGAGTACACTCTCATTCTGCTGACTTTGCGCCCAGTGGAGGTGTCTGGTTGGGGGAGGTGGGCTGTGGGTTTCCCTAGGCCAGGGGGAGTTCCGTAGGCAAGGCCCCTCCGTAAGGCAGGCCATGTGGCAGCCCACCCCACCTCTGTAGAGTGCCAAGTACACCTAGTCATGCCCATGTGTCATCTATGTGTGCAGATGTCGTCCATAGCCTTGTAGGGCATTTCCCAGCAATTGAACAGTGGAGCCCAAGAGCGCGGCGTAGTGCAGGGGGCTTCTGTGTCTGTCGTGTCCGTCAACGGTAGCGGTAATGCATGCACTCAACATGTCTTTCTTCTGTCGTCCCCCCCATTTTGTGGTCTCCCTGTTCTTGTGTGCATTAGCATCATCAGGCGGAGGAGCAGTGGCACCGGAGCACGAGGGAGCTGCATCCCACATGGCCCTGGAGGGCAAGACTACGGACTCAGAGTTCACCAGTGGGATGGAGGGCAAGGGGAGCTCCATGGCAGGGACAGGAGCTGACACCAGCGACACGGACTCATCCTCTGATGGGAGCTCCCTTGTGGTTGCGGCAACATCTGTGCCCCCCGCATCTACAGGTACAGCCGCCACCCCCCCTACCAGCACCGCCCTCCCAGCAGCCCCACAGCCTTTGCCCCGTGCCCGCTCACCCAGGAGGGTGGGCATCACCTTCGCCCCCAGGCACCTCAGGCCCTGCCCCAGTCACCCCTGCTGCCCTTAGTGAGGAGGCCATTGACCTCCTCAGGTCGCTCACTGTTGGGCAGTCTACCATTTTGAATGCCATCCAGGGTGTAGAGAGGCAGTTGCAACAAACAAATGCATTCCTGGAGGGCATTCATTTTGGTCAGGGTGCCCTTCAGCGAGCTTTTCAGACTCTGGCCTCAGCACTGATGGCAGCCATTGTCCCCGTCTTTAGCCTCCCCCTCCAACTTCCTCCACCCAGACCCAATCCCCTGTACCTCAGCCTATCCCAAGCACACCTACAGACCAGCATGCACACACGTCAACACACAAGGGAAGCTCTGGCATACATAAGCACCACACATCCCACAGGCACTCACGCCCGCATCACACACATGCAGACACGCCAAAATCCACTGCCTCCACTGTGTCCCCCTCCTCCTCATCTCCCTCCTCCCTCCCAGTCTCGTCTGCACTCACACCTGCATGCACTACATCTACAGCCACTACGTCCCTCTCCAGCACACCCACCACCACATCCCACTCATGTGCAGTCACCACCCCACTACCATTCACACGTCCCCTGTGTCCTCTCCCAGTGTGTCTGTGACGCCCCCGCCCAAGATACACAATCGCAGACACACACCCACCCAACAGCCATCCACCTCACGACAGCCTTCAGCGCATGCACCTTACCCAAAAGTCACCAAACGTACACCTCCTACAACCACCACCTCTTCCTCCACTCGCAACCCCCCTCCAGCTGCCCGTCCCAGTGTGGCCAAAAACTTTTCCTTTCCACCCTTGACCTCTTTCCCACACCTCCCCCACCCCGTCCGTCTCCTAGGTCCCGAACTAGCACCTCAGCCACAACATCTCCGGGACCAGTGGTGCCTGTAGTCACCGGAATCTGGAGTGCACCGGCCACCAGGGCAGCCAGTGTGGCACGGAGCCACAGCACAGACAGTCCCCCACCTGTGAAGCATCAGAAGTTGGGAGAGGGGGAAGACTCCAGCAACCAAAGCCACTCCCAGGGGTCCCGGTGGGAGTGTGTAGTCAGCTGTGACACCTTTCAAGTTGGGGAAGGGCCACAAGAAATCCGGCAAATCTGGGAAGAGCAGCACGGCGGAGAAGACCGCCATCATCCCCGATGCCCAGGAGCCCACCTCCACCCCACGCCCAGCTGCCCAGGACAGGACCGCCAGCACTAGCCCACCTGCCCAGGAGGCAACCGCCAGCACCAGCCCACCTGCCCAGGAGGCCACCTCCAGCACCAGCCCAGCTGCCCAGGAGGCCACCGCCAGCACCAGCCCAGCTGCCTAGGAGGCCACCGCCAGCACCAGCCCACCACCAGCCCACCTGCCCAGGAGGCCACCGCCAGCACCAGCCCAGCTGCCCAGGAGGCCACCGCCAGCAAAAGCCCCGCTGGGCCATGAAGGACCGCCAGCAGAAGCCCCGCTGGGCCATGAAGGACCGCCAGGACAAGCCCCGCTAGGCCATGAAGGACCGCCAGCAAAAGCCCCACTGGGCCATGAAGGATCGCCAGCAAAAGCCCTG
The DNA here is from genome assembly GCF_031143425.1 of Pleurodeles waltl. Lineage (NCBI taxonomy): Eukaryota > Metazoa > Chordata > Amphibia > Caudata > Salamandridae > Pleurodeles > Pleurodeles waltl. The sequence goes on along the minus strand of NC_090445.1, from coordinate 291,874,706 downwards.
CTGGGCCATGAAGGACCACCAGCAAAAGCACCGCTGGGCCATGAAGGACTGCCAGCAGCTGAGACCCTGCAATGGAGACCGTCATCTCAAGCACCGCTGAACAGGGCACTGCCATCTCAAGCACCGCTGCACAGGGCACCGCCAACTCAAGCACCACTGATCAGGGCACAGCCATCTCAAGCACTGCTGAACAGGGCACCACCAACTCAAGCACCGCTAAACAGGGCACCGCTGCACAGGGCACCGCCATCTCAAGCACCGCTGCACAGGGCACCGCCAACTTAAGCACCGCTGAACAGGGCACCGGCGTCTCAAGCACCGCTGAAGAGGGCACCGCCAACTCAAGCACCGCTGAACAGGGCACCGCCATCTCAAGCACCGCTGCACAGGTCACTGCCAACTCAAGCACCGCTGAACAGGGCACCGGCAACTCAAGCACCGCTGACCAGGGCACCCGCGTCTCAAGCACCGCTGCACAGGGCACCGCCAACTCAAGCACCACTGATCAGGGCACAGCCGTCTCAAGCACCGCTGAACAGGGCACCGCCAACTCAAGCACCGCTAAACAGGGCACCGCCGTCTCAAGCACCGCTGCACAGGGCACCGCCATCTCAAGCACCGCTGAACAGGGCACCGGCAACTCAAGCACCGCTGAACAGGGCACCGGCGTCTCAAGCACCGCTGAAGAGGGCAACCCCAACTCAAGCACCGCTGAACAGGGCACCGCCGTCTCAAGCACCGCTGCACAGGTCACTGCCGACTCAAGCACCGCTGAACAGGGCACCGCCAACTCAAGCACCGCTGACCCGGGCACCCGCATCTCAAGCACCGCTGAACAGGGCACCATCGTCTCAAGCACCGCTGGCCCATGAGCGGCAAGGTAACTGACGCATCTGAGTCCGTCATGGGGTGAATGATGTACTCTGGGCACCATGCCCCCTCCAGAACCAGTGGAGACTGTCATCCACTACCCCAATCCTTGGCAGGATGAAGCACTCTGGGCACCATGCCCCCTCCAGAACTAGTGGAGAAAAGCATCCACTACCCCAATCCTTGTCAGGATGAAGCACTCTGGGCACCATGCCCCCTCCAGAAACAGTGGAGACTGTCATCCACTATCTCTGTCCTTAGCAGGATGAAGCACTCTGGGCACCATGCCCCCTCCAGAACCAGTGGAGACTGTCATCCACTACTTCTGTCCTTAGCAGGATGAAGCACCCTGGGCACCATGCCCCCTCCAGAACCAGTGGAGACTGTTATCCACTTGTGAGACTGTGGCTTTGCACTCCCCAGGATATGGCAGTGGGCAACCCACCCACTGTAGAGATTCGAGAGACTGTGGCTTTGCACTCCCCAGGATTGAACAGTGGGCAAACCACCCACTTGAGAGACTTGAGAGACTGTAGCTTTGAACTCCCCGGGATTTAACAGTGGGCAAACCACCCACTGTAGAGACTTGAGAGACTGTGGCTTTGCACTCCCCAGGATATGGCAGTGGGCAAGCCACCCACTGTATAGACTTGAGAGACTCTGGCTTTGCACTCCCCAGGATTGAACAGTGGGCAACCCACCCACTGTAGAGACTTGAGAGACTGTGGCTTTGCAATACCCAGGATGGTACAGTGGGCATGTGGCCGTCTCATGGATTTGGCGTTGTGCACTCAAGCGGCTGAGGTGCCCCCACTTTCCCTCCCCCTGAGGTGCCTGTTTAGGTGCTCTATGATGCCCCTGCAGTGTTCTCTCCGTCATGGTCGGGGATCTTGTGTGGGCTTCACCCATACCGTGTGGTCCCAGTGTTCCACGGACTTTCTTAGAGCACTACCTGGACTACTATGCTTGGTATATATTATGTACATGGTGTATATATATATTTTTGCCTACTTGCTTTTAATATATTACAATGGTTACACTCATTTTCTATTGTGTTTGCATTCTTCCTGGGGGTTTGGGGGGTGTAACTGTGATGTATTGATATGCATTAGTGTGTGTGTTGTGGGTGAGGGTGGGGGTGTTGCATGTGTGTGTCCCTGTTTTTTCCCTCCCCCCTCCCCTGTGTCGTAGGTGCAGTACTCACCGTGGTCGTCACCCCTGGCGTTCGTGCTCCTGGTAGAGGATCAGGAAGACTATTGCAGGGAGAATTTGGAGTTCCGGGTCCATGGCGTCCTCGTTCCTCGTGGGGTGTGTAGAGGTGAGCGTTTTCCCTTCGGGATTCCTGTTTCCGCTGTGTTTTTATCCACGGTCAATCCGCCCCGGAAAAGGTGGCCGATTGGCCTGTCATAATAGTGTGGGCGGTACATTGTCTCCCGCCAGTCTGTTGGCGGTGACCGCCGCACTGTTTGTTTGTATCGCCGTGGCGGTTGGAGTGTTAAAGTGGCTGTCTTTGTTGGCGGTTTTCGCCACGGTCGTAATTGCACATTTTTTACCGCCGGCCTGTGGTGGTTTTACCGCCGCTTTAACACCGACCGCCAAGGTTGTAATGACCACCATAGTGTCTACACATGGAGAATATAGTGCGATACTGTTGATTTTTTTTGAAGGGGTACTGTATGTAGAAATGGTTGGGGCCAAGTTGGGGCTAGCCCCACAGGAGAGAAAGGTACTTATGAACATCAAGGGAACCATAATGAACTCACAGGAACTCAGCAGCATAAGGTGGTCATTCTATTCATCAGCAGTTAGAAGTTTAGCAATAAACATGAAGGATATGTGGCCATGTCATGGAATGTACAGGGAATAAACTAAGTAATTAAGAGACACAGGTTCAGTTGGAGGCATGTTCAGAGGACAATGCTGAAAGAAACACAATTAAGATCCCTGGGAAATGAGAAGCTTACATTTGAATTGGGGGGGGGGGTAACTCTGGCATGCTGAATTTAGTTAGTTAGCTAGGGGAGTGACCATGTGATGGGCCCCCAAAGTCCCTATGCAAACAGAAAGTATTCAAAGATCCTAATGGCAGGTACATTGGAGTCTTGGACACAGTATGTCATCAGTCCTCCTTACTACTTTACACTTACCATATATAGACACTCCGTCCTTCTTTGAAGAAATTGCAGTACCCCTCACATCATATTTATAATGCAAAAATGTTACATATGGGTGAATTTAACTGTATACTAACTAGTAGTCAGGCATATCCACCCCCACTGACAGAACACTAGGCCACTCTTCCATGGCACTCTTCAACTCAATGGAACAACTGAATTTAGTAAAATACAGAGATTGCTACACTAAGAAAAAGAGGGATACCCTTTCCAATTACTACCACATTGAACATTCTCAAGGACTGACCTTGCTTTCACACATGCAGAACATAGAAGTGAATACCGAAAATCAGAGTACGTTAACTGCACACTATCCAATCAACACCTTTATTATTTATATGGCCCTCGAGGATACAGGCAATGAAAATTGCAGTTGAGGACACCGCTGGAAAGACTATCCAGGGATGACATTAGAACTGTACATAGCTATTTCTTCCATAACACATGGCGATCAGCCGTGAATTCAGCTGGGAGTCCATGGGCTTCTTTCAGTGCCCTCGTTAGGTGAAATGTATACGCTTACCGTGGGAAAATTCTTGTGAGCAAGATAGCTAAACTAGAAAAAGATACCCAGAAAATTGATAACTCAGTCACTGAGGGTAAAGGGAGATACAAATAAGAGCAGAGGAAGACAAAGCACCTGGAGAAAGCAAGAACTAGTAAAGTGGTAAACATGACAATAGGGCATAAATGGAAATTTTATGCAACAGTGGAGAATTATCCAGGCATCTTAGTGTGACTGCTAACTAGAGAGGGTGGAAACAGAAGAATGTTGGCCAAAAAGGGATCACAGAAGTCAAATCCAGTTGGACCATGCAGAAATTAATATAATCAGAGGATCTGATGCTAATCTTTACTGAGAACAGATTGCAGCTGATCAAAACATAATAAATCGGATCCTAAATTAATTGAAATTGCCTGAGTTACATGAGGAAGATAATGAATAGTCCCATACAAATAGGTGACATAAAATGAGTCATTCAACAACGGGTAAAAGACCAGGAAAATTGTCTACCTGTTAAATTGTATATGGAATACAGGATTTGTTTTAGCATTTTCATTACTGAGCATGTAAAACAAGGCACTAGAGTAGGCCTGGGTAAAATTTCACCTATGCCGGCTTAATTCACATAATTTCTGGAATTTCGCACTTCACTTGTTACAAGAAATTCTTGAAATGATCCCATTATGCCACATTGCGTAATTACACTTCATTCATTGCAAGAATATAGCACTGACTGCAGGAACAATGTGACCAATCAGAACACGAGTGGACATTTTTAAGGCACTTATTTTTTAGGTGCCTTGTTCATTTCTGTACTAGCTTGGGGATTAGTAATACCAGATTTCTAGTGTGTGTTAGAATGGCTGGAGTAATGCGAAAGAGCTGTTTTAGCCTCACAAAAGAACCACAGATGTATGAAGTGAATCACACAATTATTTCTGTGATTTCTAGCTCTATAGGTTAAGCTTACTGACAGACAGTGAGAACGTAATCAACTGAAGGAGGCATGGGCCACAGATGTCCAAGAAGACAAACAAGGGCAGACATTTGTATTTAGACATTGTGAAAATGTCACTAGAAATGCTATTTTAAGTTAATCCATTATGAAAGCATACATAGAACCTACACGACACACAACTGATGCACAAGATTAACTGTTAATATAGTGTTGAATGTCCTAGATGCAGAATCTATACTGGGATGTTCATAAATGTCTGATTGGAGTGTGGAGAGATCCAAATATTCTGGCAGGAAATTGTATTTAAAATAAGGGTATTGGAAAGCATGTCATTCTAGTCATCTATTCAACTATACCTTTGGAGTCTAGTACTGGTTCGTAAAAACTCAAGGGTAATATCAAAGATGGTAAAGTTGTTATTGACCTTACCAAAGAGGAGCATACTACTAAAATACTGAAAAAAAGAGGGGCACTTGAATATATAATATCCTAAGCATATATGATTAAGGGGCTGGCAGTAGAATGAACAATGAAGAGAAGATTAAGTAAAGAATCTATTGGAGTTATGGTAAATAACTCATATTTACAAACTACAACATCTCGATGACCTGCAAGTTATAGTTATCTTAGGGCATGAGTTATAGTTACTATAGATAACTATATACCTGGTAACTTTCAGTGTTGTTTGAGTTTGAAACATTGTTGCAAGGGTGTGGAAGTTATAAAAATATCTATTTATCCATGGGACAGGTTGATACATAAATCTACTTTCTGCGTAAAAAGTCCACTTGTCCCTTTGATGCCACGTTGTGCAGCAATAAATCATTGCATAAAAGCTCTGCTAAAAGCCCCTCAGACTATGCTAGGGCTCATACTAAAGTGAGTTTGAATTCTAGTAATTTGCACCTTTTGCCACCTATCAACAGATCTACATACTGGGGCTTGAGGTAGCATTAAGCATTAATTCCAGGGTTAGAATTCACTTTGGAGTCATCGCTAATCTACTAACTTGCACGTTTTAGGGGTTCTTATACCAACTCTTTTCTAATGTTTTCCTATACTAAGAGAGGATAGAAATGTAGGCCCTCATTACAACCCTGGTGGTAAATCCCGCTTTCCGCCGTGCAGAAGACCGCCAACATACCGTTGCAGCAGCAAAATTCTGCTACAGGTACTACGACTCACAGCTCGGAATCCGCCACAATACAGACACCCACACAAGTCCGCCACACCAAAGGTCAGTGATAACTGGTGATATCAAAATCTACCCCGTCACGTCAACAGGAATACGCCCACAGTATCACAACCCACGAATCAACATGGCGGTCTTTCAACCGCGGTATTCCATTGGCGGTACACACCGCCACGCTCAAAATACTCACACATTTACAAAACACGACCAAATTGGACAATTCAAAATGCACACACCAGAAACACATACACACACCACACCCACACACCCAATCCAATATAAAACACACACCCACACCACCCACAAACCCTCACAACCATAACAAAATTCAGAAAGAAGACCAGAGAGAGAGAGAGAGAGAGAGAGAGACTACCTAACACAACACCAGCAACCAGAGACACACAACACCATCACTCATACAACATCCACGCACCTCAAACAACACACACCAACAGATCCCCTCACACATCACAACAGACACCACCTCACACATAACCCACACCACATCATGGCACCTCAAAGACACCCCAGGTTCTCTGAGGAGGAGCTCAGGGTCGTGGTGGAGGAAATCGTCCGGGTAGAGCCAAAGCTATTCGAATCACAGGTGCAGCAGACATCCATTGCAAGGAAGATGGAGCTATGCCGCAGAACTGTCGACAGGGTTAACGCAGTGGGACAGCATCCAAGAACACGGTATGACATCAGGAAGAGGTGGAACGACCTACGGGGGAAGGTACGTTTCCGTGGTATCCAGACACCAGATTGCTGTACAGAGGACTGGCGGTGGAGCCCCACCTCCTCCCCCACAACTAACAACATGGGAGGAGCAAGTCTTGGCAATAATGCATCCTGAGGGCCTCGCAGGAGTAGCAGGAGGACTGGACTCTGGTAAGGCAAATCTTTACTACTTTATCCCCCCCACCCCACCTCCTGCCATCACATACTCCCACCCTCACCCTCACACCCATCACCCCAACAACCCACAGATACCCCACTAACACAACCCACACATCCAGAAATCAAACCCTGCATGTAACACCAATGCATGGACACCCATCACCAAAGCATGTCCAGTAGAGAGACTCACTCATGCCCCAAAATCACCAAATACACAAGGGCCACGGCAATAATACAAGCAAAGGAGTAGAGGTTAGCTCACCCATTGCACAAGATGGCACACACAGATACAATAACTATGCATTTACACCCCAACAGGACCCCTACCCAACGTCACCGGACACGAGGTGCCAGACATATCCAGTCCCCCCACAGAATCAATCACTCAATCAATCAATCAAACAAATGTATATAGCGCGCTACTCACCTGTGAGGGTCTCAAGGCACTTGGTGGGGGGGGGCAGGAGGGTCACTGTTCGAGCAGCCATGTTTTTAGGTTTTTTCTGAAGAGCAGGGGGTCTTTGGTTTAGCGGAGGTGGGTGGTGAGGGAGTTCCAGGTTTTGGGGGCGAGGTAGGAGAAGGACCTGCCTCCTGTGGTGGTGCGTTGGATGCGGGGGACTGTGGCTTGGGCGAGGTTGGCTGATCGGAGGTTGCGGGTAAGAATGTGAAAGTTCACTCTTTCATTGCGGTATGTTGGGTCGGTTTTGTGGAGGGATTTGTGTGCATAGATGAGGATCTTGAATGTGATTCTCTTGTTTATGGGGAGCCAGTGAAGGGTTTTGAGGTGTGGTGAGATTCTTTTGTAGCGGGGAGGCCAAGGACGAGGCCCGCGGCTGTGTTCTGGATTCTCTGGAGTTTGCGTGTGAGTTTAAGTGTGGTGCCGGCGTAGAGGGCGTTACCGTAGTCTAGTCTGCTGCTGATGATTGCATGGGTGGCTGTCTTCCTGGTCTCTGGGGGAATCCATTTGAAGGATTTTTTTAGAGTGCGAAGTGTGAGCAAGCAGGAGGAGGTAAGAGCATTGATTTTCTGTGTCATGGAAGGGAGGGGTCCAGGATGATGCCGAGGTTGCGTGCGTGGTTTGCGGGGGTGGGTGCGGGTCCTAGGGCGTTGGGCCACCAGGAGTCGTCCCATATGGTTTTGTTGGGGCCGAAGATGATGATCTCGGTTTTGTTGGAGTTAAGCTTTAGGTGGTTAGTTGTCATCCAGTTGGCTGTGTCGAGGAGAGCTGCTTGTAGGTTGGTTTTGGCGGTGGTGGGGTTGCGGGTGAGGGAGAGGATGAGTTGGGTGTCATCTGCATAGGAGAGGATAGTGATTCTGTGTGATGGGAGGATGTTGGCTAGGGGGATCATGTAAATGTTGAAGAGTGTGGGGCTGAGAGAGGACCCTTGGGGGCTCCACAGATGATCTTGGTGGTGGTGGAGTAGAAAGGTGGGAGGCAGACTCTCTGGGTCCGGTCAGTGAGGAAGGAGGTTAGCCAGTCTTAGGCTTTGTGGCGAATTCCTATGTTGTGGAGGCATGTGCGGAGTGTGTGGTGGCAGACAGTGTCAAAGGCTGTGGAGAGGTCTAGAAGGATGAGTGCGACGGCCTCGCCTTTGTCGACTTTGGTCCTAATGTCGTCAGTACATGCGATGAGGGCGGTTTCGTTGCTGTGGTTCTTGCGGAACCCGGATTGTGAGGGATCAAGAGTGTTGTTTTCTTTGAGGTAGTGGGATAGGCGGGTGCTGACTTGGAGAGGATCTCTGGGTCGGCTTTGTTTTATTTTAGGAGAGTGGTGATTTCAGCGTGCCTCCAGGGGTCTGGGTAGGTGGCGGCGTCAAAGGAGGAGTTGATTATGTCACGGAGTATGGGGGCGATGGTTGGGCTGGCTTTGTTGTAGATGCTATGTGGGTAGGGGTCGGATGGGGATCCGGAGCGGATGGAGTTCATGGTTTTTTGGCTTCTTCGTGTGAGGTGGGGGCCCAGGTGGTGAGTGTGGTGGGGGGTCATGTGTGGGAGTTGAGTTGGGTAAGTGAGGGGTGTGTGTGGTGGGTGTGTGTGGTATGAATCTGTTGTGGATGTCCAGCATTTTGTGGTGGAAGTGGTTGGAGAGGGCGTCACACAGGGGCTGTGTGTGTGAAGGGTCTATGTTGCTGGCTCTGGGTTTGGCTAGTTCATTAATGATGGTGAAGAGTTATTTGCTGTTTTGAGAGTTGTCAAGGCGTGTCTTGTAGTGGTCTCTTTTGGCGGTGCGTATGAGTTGGTGATGTGTGCGAATGGTGGCTTTGAGGGTGGAGAAGTTGGTTGTGGAGGGCTCTTGTCGCCATATTTTCTCTGCTTGGCGGCATTTGCGCTTGGAGTCTTGGAGTTCGGGGTGAACCACAGGGCGTTCTTGATGTTGCGGGTGGGGATGTGTTTTCTGAGGGGGGCTAGTGTGTCTGCACAGGTGGTGATCCATTTTGAGAGGTAGTGGGCTCCTGCGTTGGGGTTGTTGGTGTGGAGGGTGGGTTGTGAGCCAGTTGGGAGTTCAGGCGTTCTGTGGGGATCTTGTCCCACATGCGGTAGGGTGTGGTGTGTTGATGGTGGTGTGTGGGGGGTTTGGTGAAGGAGAAGTGGACGCAGTGGTGGTCAGTCCAGAGGAGTTTGGTGGTGTGGGTGTAGGCTATGAGTTGGCTTAAAGTGAAAATTGCGTTGAGCGTGTGTCCTGCTGCGTAGGGGGGTGCGGTGACTAGTTGTTTGAGCACGAGGTAGGTGAGGTTGTCTATGAGGGAAGATGAGTTGTGGTCTTGTAGGTTCTCCAAGTGAAAGTTGAAATCACCGAGGAGGATGTAGTCTGTGGAGGTGAGGGCGTGCAAGCTGATGGTGTCGCAGAAGGTGGGACGTGGCCCTGGTGGTATGTAGATTAGTGTACCTCTGAGGGTGGAGTTCTTGTTAATGTGGATTAGTGAGTGCATCTGTTCTGTGTTGTCAGTAGTGTCTTGGGAGCTGGTGGTGACTTTGATGGTGTCCCTGTGTAGGATGGTGATGCCACCCCCTGGCCTGTTGAGGCGGTCTTTGCGTTGGAGTTTGTATCCCTTGGGGGTGGCGATGGGTATGTCGGGTTCCTAGGAGGGGTTGGTCCAGGTTTCCGTGAGGAAGGCGATGTCGGGTGAGTGTGATGTGATGAGGTCCCAGAGTTCTATGGAATGTTTGTGAAGGGAGCGGGTGTTGAGGAGCAGGCAGTTGAGGCGGTTGGGGTGGGTGACATTGGTGTGGTGCATGAGGGTGTTGTTGCGGGGTGTGTTCTGGTTGTGTGGTGGTGTGCTGCGGGGCTGGTTGGTGGTGGTGGGGGCAGAGCCGGTGTGTGTTGCGTTGGGGGTGTTGTGTGTGTAGTCGGGTGGGTCGCTGTGTTTGGTGTGTGGTGTGAGGGAGGAGGAGCAGGAAAAATGACAGGTGTAGCAAGTGAAGGGTATGTGAGTGTGTGTGGGGCTGGAAAGGGTGCAGGTGGGGCGAGGGCCTGGGTTGAGTGAGTGGAGGATGAGGGGGGAGTAGGCTTGTCTGTGAGGGCCAGGGGGACTGGCGCTGGGCACTTTTGTTGGTGCGGACCGGTGCAGACGGATTTGCCTTTGGCGGGCCAGCGGCGCGCCCACTGCGCGTGTCCACGCCGCAGCTCCCATAAAAGGGGGGAGGGAGGGAGGGAGTGGCAGCTGGGAGGAGTGAGGGCTGGATGAATGTGAAGACTGGGCGGTGGGCCGCAGGGGAAGGCAGCGGCAGGAAAAAAGAAAGAAACAGAGGAGAGGTGGAGGAGGGAGGCAGTAGGGGCCGCAGGGGACGCAGCAGCTGGGGAAGTGGAATGGAGCAGGGAGAGAAAAAAAGGAACGGAACGGTGAGGTGGAGGAGGGAGGCGGGAGGGGCCACAGGGGATGCAGCGGCTGGGAAAGTGGAATAGCAGGGAGAGACAAAGGAACGGAACGGTGAGGTGGAGGAGGGAGGCGGGAGGGGCCGCAGGGGACGCAGCGGCTGGGGAAGTGGAATGGAGCAAGGAGAGACAAAGGAACAGAACGGTGAGGTGGAGGAGGGAGGTGGGAGGGTCCGCAGGGGATGCGGCGGCTGGGGAAGTGGAATGGAGCAGGACGAGACAAATGAACGGAACGGTGAGGTAGTGGCACTGGGCGGCGGAGCCCAGCGCCATGCAGGGTCAAGGGTTGCTCCACAGTACGACAGCAGCTCTGCACGCCTGGATCAAGATGACCAGCCCAGCCCATCAGGGACCTCGGGACAGTCGGTTCTCATGACACAGTCACAAACCACCACTGAACCTCCCCCCTCAGGAAACACTGCCACAGCACCCACCCAGCGGGCCCATCCCTCTGTCCCCAGGACACGTCAATCAGCAGTATGTCCACCACTACAGGGAACCCAAGCAACCGCACTAACACAGGACGATCAGGGACCTGGGGGCAGTGGGCACGCATTTCAGGGGACAGAGGCACAGGATAACAGGGAAGCTGGGAGGACTGCTGTGCGACAGGGGGAGGACAGGCCCAGGGAACCTACTCTCCACGAGGCACTCTCCAACATTATGGGAGCTTACCACCATTCCCAGGAGACCATGGGCACGGTACTGGCCAAGTTTCAGGAGACCCAGCGGCCGCAGGAGGAACACTACCTGGGGATCAGAGAGGACTTGAAGTCCATCAACAACACCATGGTCACCATTGTAGGGGTGCTGGCAGACCTTCTTAACACCAGGAGGGACACAGGGGCACACCAACGGGCCCCTGACACTAGCCTGGACGATGAACAGCCCTCCACCCCTGCCGGCACTAGTGGACAGGAGGCACTGCCGCAGGAACAACAGGACACCAGCACCCCACCCCCTGCAGATGGAGAACCACCCCACAAACAGTCCCTGAGATCCTGGAACAAGACAGAGAACATTGCCAAGACCTCATCAGGAAATAAGACCCCCCTGAATATCACTCTTCTGTCCCACTTTGTCACCCTGTCCACCTTAAACTGCCATTGCTCCACTTCCTATGCCCCATTGGACAATGCACCTGTGAAACAAATAGACTGGACTCTGCTATGGACATTCCTCCACCATCACCCCAGCTCATTTCACACACCGCTCCACTTATATGCTCAGAAATAAACACACTTCAATCACAAAACAATCTGGAGTCTGTCTGTGATTTCCCAAATTTGTAATTGCAAAACCTCTGGAATATAGCAATGTCAATGTACTTGTTCACATACGAATATGACACAGCTGTAGGCTAGCACTAAACATAGCAGAGGGCACAAAGTGGGACCCAGATCTGTGAAATGGAAAGGCAAAGTAATAAGTCAGGGTCCATACACTGAGTGAAAATGACAGACTTATGCTAGCTCCAACAATAGTATGTGATGTGGGAAGCAGTTACATCTTCTTACCTGTGTGTCACTGGAAGTATTGCATGATGATGTTGTTTCGGTTGTCGACATCTTCTTCTTCTGCCTCCTCTTCTTCACTGTCCACAGGCTCCACAGCTGCCACAAAACCACCATCCGGCTGGTCCTCCTGCAGAAAAGGCACCTGGTGTCACAAAGCCAGGTTGTGCAGTATACAGCAGGCCACGATTATCTGGCACACCTTCTTCGGTGAGTGGTATAGGGAGCCACCTGTCAGATGGAGGCACCGGAATCTGGCCATCAGGAGGCCGAAGGTGCGTTCTATAATCCTCCTAGTATGCTCATGTGCCTCATTGTAGCATTGCTCTCCCCTTGTCCTGGGATTCCTCACTGGGGTCAGTAGCCATGACAGGTTGGGGTAACCAGAGTCACCTGCAAATGTCGAAGGCTAACTGTTAGACACACACTAACCCTTAGGGACAACCCCATACCCGGACACCTATGTTAACTGTGCTGCGACCTTGGCCTCACCTATTAGCCACACACAGTGCCTCAGGAGGTGCCCCATCACATAAGGGATGCTGCTATTCCTCAAAATGTGTGGGTCATGCACTGAGCCAGGATACTTGGCATTCACATGGGAGATGTACTAGTCTGTCAAACACACCATCTGCACATTCATCGAATGGTAGCTTTTCTGGTTCCTGTACACCTGTTCATTCCTGTGGGGGGGTACAAATGCCACATGTGTACCATCAACGGCACCAATGATGTTGGGGATATGTCCCAGGGCATAGAAGTCACCTTTCACTGTGGGCAAATCCTCCAGGGAAAATGATGTAGCTGCACATGTGTTTCAGCAGGGCAGATAACACTCTGGACAACACATTAGAGAACATTGGCTGGGACATCTCTGATGCCATGGCCACTGTTGTTTGAAAAGACCCACTGGCCAGGAAATGGAGTACAGACAGAACCTGCACTAGAGGGGGGATTTCTGTGGGATGGCGGATAGCTGAAATCACGTCTGGCTCCACCTGGGCACACAGTAACATGATTGTTGCACGATCAAGTCTGTATGTGATTATGATGTGTCTCTCTACCATTGTCAACAGGTCCACCAGGGGTCCGTACAACGGAGGATGCCGCTATCTCATCACCTGCCCCAGCAGACGTGCCCTATGGAGGAGAACAGCCAGCAGAGGGTCATCCAACACTGAGGTATCACAATGTGTTATTTGCTGAAACATTGGTAAATCGCAATGTGCCGGTATCTGTCTCTATTCCTGGCCTAAATAGGTGTGACACAGTTTTTATCCATCACATGTGGCCCCCTGAAATGGCGGCTGCCTGTCCTGTAAGGTGGGACAAGGGGAAATGAGGTAACTGCGCTGGCGTTGTACACCTTCCCGGTGGGAGGTCGAAGACCTCATCACAATTCAGCATTGGTTAACATTGGGCCCTATGGGTCCCAGGAGCCAATTACAATGTACGCCGGCGGTGACGGTACGCACCGCTGCCGACATGACCGCCATTTTCTCACTGTTCACTCACTTGATACCTGACCTTCAACAGGAGAGGACCTACACTGCAAGTGCTGCTGTGACCTGTGTCAGGAAGCGACGATGGCTACAGTGTCTGGGGAAAGAGCCCCTGCCTTCACTTCGGAGGAGTTGGAGAAACTGGTGTATCGGGTCCTTCCCCAGTACACGCAACTGTACGGTCCTCCAGACAAACAGGTGAGTACACTGTGAGCATGCTGAGTGGGCAATGCCTGTTTTGAGTGGTGTGGATGGAAGATACATGTGGGGGGGTCAGGGCATGGGTGGGAACTGGTGGGCAATGAGTTGACGGTCCGGACGGGTGAGTAATTTCCTTTCCTCCTGTACCTTTCCTCTAGGTCAGCACCCACCAGAAGACGGGTATTTGGTGTGCCATCGCCAAGGACGTCCGGACCCTGGGGCTCTACCATAGATGGAGCACCCACTGTCGTGAAAGATGGGAGGACCTACGCCGCTGTAGCAAGAAGACGGCGGAGGCCCAGCTGGGGATGGCCTGCCAATGTGGAAGGGGTGCCAGTCGCACCATGACCCCCCTGATGTACCAGATTCTGGCGGTGGCCTATCCGGAGCTGGATGGGCACTTGAGGGCATCACGGCAGCCACAAGGGGGTTAGTACACTCTAATTCAGCTGATTCTGTGTGCATTACGATGTGTCTGGGTGGGGGAGGTGGTCTGTGGGTTCCCCTAGGCCAGGGCGAACATGGTGGGCAAGGTACTTGATAGGCAGGCTCTGTGGCACCCCAACCCCACTAGTAGCAATAGCCATCTACACCTAGTCAGGCTCCTGTGACTTACAGGTGTGCAGCAATTGGGCTTAGGCCTCGTACCCCATGGGCATGTGAATTTGCTAGGAACTGTTAGTGCATTGCTTAGTGCAGAGGTTTGCTCCCTGTGTGTTGTGTCCGCCAACGGTAGTGGTGTTGCATGCACTGAACATGTTTTTCTTTTGTCTCCCCCTCTTTTTTGTTTTGTCTCCCTGTTCTTGTGTGCAATAGCATCATCTGGTGGAGGAGCAGTGGCATCGGAGCAGGAGGGAGCTGCAACCCACTTGGCCCTGGAGGGTGAAGCAACAGAGTCTGAAGCCACCAGTGGGATGGAGGACGAGGGGAGCTCCTAGACGGAGACAGGAGCATGCATCAGTGACAGCGACTCCTCCTCTGATGGGAGCTCCCTTGCGGTGGCGGGCACCTCTATGCCCACCTCATCAACAGGTACAGCCGCCACCCCCCTACAAGCACCGCCCTCCCAGCAGCCCCTCAGCGTGTGTCCCGTGCCCGCTCACCTAGTAGGGTGGCCATCTCCTTCCTCCCAGGTATCTCAGCCCCTGCCCCAGTCAGCCCTGCTGCCCTTAGTGAGGAGGCTATTGACCTCCTGAGATCCCTCACTGTTGGGCAATCTACCATTTTGAATGCCATCCAGGGTGTTGAGAGGCATTTGCAACAAACAAATGCATACCTGGAGGGCATTCATTCTGGGCAAGCGGCCCGGCAGAGGGTGTTTCAGGCTCTGGCCTCAGCACTGATGGCAGCCATTGTCCCTGTGTCCAGCCTCCCCCCTCCAACTTCCTCCACCCAGACCCAATCACCTGTACCTCAGCCTATCCCAAGCACACCATCAGACCAGCATGCACACTCATCAACACACAAGAGTGGACATGGCAAACACAAGCACCACACATCCCACAAGCACTCACACAAGCACCATCCCCATGTAGACACAGCAACATCCACTGTGTCCCCCTCCTCCACGTCCTCGTCCTCCCTCCCTTTCTCATCTCCACTCACATCTGCATGCACTACATCCTCAGCCACTACCTCCATCACCAGCACACCCATCACCACACACCACTCACGTGCAATCACCACCCCCACTACCATGCACACATCCCCAGTGTCCTCTCACAATGTGTCTGTGAGCCCTCCTCCCAAAGTACACAAACGCAGGCACACATCCACCCAACAGCCATCCACCTCACAACAGCCTCTGGCCCATGCACCTTCACCCAAATTCAGCAAACGTACTCCTCCTACAACCACTACCTCTTCCTACACTCCATTCCCAAACCCCCTCCATCTTACCGTTCCAGTGTGTCTAAAAAACGTTTCCTGGCAAACTTTGACCTCTTCCCTTCACCTCCCCCTGTCCTTCCCCTAGAGCCAGGCTTTCCAGGTCCCAGCCCAGCACCTCAGCCATCAAATCCCCAGGCACAGTGGTGCCAGCAACTGCGGGGGCATCAAGTGCACCACCCATCAGGGCTGCCAGTGTGCCACATAGCGAGGGCGAGGACATTCCGCACCTACCAAGGTGAAGAAGGTGCCCACATCCCAGAGGGAGAAGCCGCACCTACTAGCCACCAAGGGCTCCGCCAAAACAAAGGAGGACAGTGGCAAGACACCTGCGGCATCATCAAAGGTGGGGAAGGGACAAAAGCAGAAGAGCAGGTCAGGACAGGGCACTGTGGCACCGACTGAGGGACTAGTGTCACCCCTTCTGTACACGACTACAACAACCAGTACAGCGGCGAACACCGCAACCTGCCCCGCCACCTGCACCGCCACCTGCACCACCACCGGCACGTCTGCAGCCTCAGCAACAGTCCCCAGCATCTTCCCCAGTGGGCAGCCGTCCAAGGCTGCAGAAGATGTCCTGCTGTGTCCCTCAAAAGGTGCTGACACATACACCACTGCCAGCACCGCCGCCACAGACACTGCCGCAAGCACCCCCACCAGCCCCGCAACGTGCTCGGACAGTGGCACCAATGCTGACATGGCTACCATCCCCAGTGGTCAGTCGTCCGAGGCTGGAGGAGACTTCCTGGACCCTGCCCAGCTTCCATGAGGCATGACTTCCATCACTGTTTGCACCTGCAGGTGGAAGGCGAAAGCGCAGCAGTGTTGGGTATGTCTCTGCCTCCATGTTGTATCATGCTACCTGTTCCTAGGCAATCTCGTGGCACACACACCCAAGTGAGGGAATGGGACCGGCCACACTGCATGTGGAGCACTCTGGGCACAAGGCCCCCTCCAGAACCAGAAGAGAATCACATCCACTACCTCAGTCTTTGGCAGGATGAAGCACTCTGGGCACAAAGCCCCCTCCAGAACCAGTGGAGAATCACATCCACTACCTCAGTCCTTGGCAGGATGAAGCACTTTGGGCACAAGGCCCCCTCCGGAACCAGTGGAGAAAGGCATCCACTACCTCAGTCCTTGGCAGGATGAAGCACTCTGGGCACAAAGCTCCCTCCAGAACCAGTGGAGAATCACATCCACTACCTCAGTCCTTGGCAGGATAAAGCACTCTGGGTACAAGGCCCCCTCTAGAACCAGTGGAGAAAAGCATCCACTACCTCAGTCCTTGGCAGGATGAAGCACTCTGGGGACTCTGTTGTCTGCACCAACAACAAGAGAGTGCTGCTTATTTGACAATTTGCTTTAGAAACGCTCCCCCATACTTCACCAGAGCCGTCGCTCTGCATCTAGTGGGTGCCCGATGATCGCTGGAGTGAAACCCACAGCCACATTCACAATTTCATAAGAAAGGTGGGGACTCGTGGGGCATTATATTCCAAAACCATTCTCAATGTCAGTGACACCAAAAACAAAACTGCTTTTTCAAACTGAAAACATCACCACGTGATCCAAAATGCATTGACCTTAACAATATACAGAATGTACAAATGACGACAAAAAAAGACTCCTTTCCAAAAGCGATTCAATAGCCTAGTAGTTGCTATAGCCAAAACGGCAGCCATTTTAAAATACATTAATCACAGAATGGCATATGGCAATGATAATTCTTTAAACATCCATTAATCTAATATCAACTAATGATAATTTATTCAAACATAAAATCAGAGAGGTCCAGTTGCTTTTGTTTCATCATGGGTGGAAAGGATCGGTAACACAAAATCATCATCATCCCCTCTTAGAAACATTGCTTGAACTGAATCCTCTATTCATGGTAGAAACTCCAGACTCTATTACAATTCTAATAACGTGCATTTCCTCCATTTTGCATTTGCATTGAGTCACAGGCATTTCATTGATAATTTCTAGCTAAAGATGCAGCTCCCTTTCCGTGAGAGGAATAGTTTCCTCTGTTTCCTTGCCTTCATCTCTGCAGTCAGGGAAACTGAGGAAGTCTCCGCTTCCAGCATTTGATCACCCCAGGTTGGTGGCAGCCCCAGGGCTTTTAGAAGCCATAGGAGGGGGACTCCATGCTCCCCCCTCCTTTCTAAAGCCCCTAATGCCCTAGGGACCTATCCCACCTGTTGGCTAATTAAAAGAAAAGGGAGTGAGACAGCCTGTTTTTTTTTTAAACGTCTGAATGATCTGCAGATTTTTCCAACTTTTCAACAAAAAATGCTTTTTAGCCCTGGCAGGGTTCCTCTGGGACCCCAGAGCTAAGGGGTTATGGTGTCCCTACCCTGGCCCCCTTTTTTTTTTACTTTGTCACAAGATGGCTTCTAACACTTCCTTATTGAAGTGTTGGCAGCCAATCAGATATCAGCACAGGGACAGATGGATCTGTGGAGGATCCCCGTAACCTAGATATCTGTTTGTTAACCTTTAATAGCCCCTAAACTACTGAACAGATTTACACCAAATCACAAAAAGCACAATCTGTGGAACAGGATGTAGCTTCCTGCCAAATGTGGTGTTTTTCTGTTCAGCAGTTTAGACTGTAGGTGCGTCTGAAGACCCCATGGAAAAATGAACGGGGAAATTATGATTTGGGACCCCCCACCTTTTCCTCTGCCCCTGCCTGCCCCTTCAAGACAGCAGCCGAACCGACCAAGGTATATATTTAAACAAATTTGTGAAGATTCGTCAAGCAACGTCAAAGTTATTAGCAAAACAAAAAACGCTCTTCCTATGGAAACTAGGTCCTAACTATAGCTGTTTGGAGGGGCTTTATTTTATTTATAATTAATTATGAATTTACATAATTTTACTAATATTCGTTTTTATTTTTTTTAGTTATCTGTTAATATTCGTAAAAGGTTTTATACATTTTATAATGTTAATGTTTTGAATTTCATATTGATTGAATAATAAACATTAGTTTGTCAAAAATATCTCTGTATATGGTTTTTATTTTTCTATAGGAATGTGGTTTGATATTTTCATTAATGGTATATTAATTATTCAATATTAATTTGAGCCATTTATTGCAAAGCTTTTTAACAAGTTTTAAACATTATATTTTTATAAAATGTACTTAAAATGCATACATGCTTATAATAAATTATAATTTAATTTATTTTATTAATTAGATTGTGTACTCTGTATTATGCTTTTGCACATTTATTTGTATGTGATATATTTTATTTTAATGTGTTCATTGACTTTTAGCAATAAGGAATAGAAAGTGATCTATTAGAAGAGCAAACTGACAATTTCAGAAATGTAAGGAGTCTATTATTTTTTATTTGTAGTGACAATGTTAAGTATTGTGCCAGTCAATTCAAAAACAATTTCTTAATTTGGTTACGTTTGAAGTTGGAATAATAATTATTAACGTTTTAAACTGAAAAACCTTCTGCAAAATGGATAGATTCGGAGTGGAAATAGCTAATTTAAATCTCACTTAAAGTCACATGTTTCCCTGATAAGGGTTTGTTTCAAATGGAAATAGTTAATCTATCCCCCCCCCTCAGTTTAACACTCCCCATAAATCGAACCCCACTTTACCCAATATGTCTAGGTTTGGCGTGACCATACTAATTCTAAGTTCCCAAAGCCCAGCACTTTTCCAGTGTATTTACATTTGGGGATGGATGAATAAATGCAAACACCTCAGTGTCCATCACTTTTCATAACAAAGCTAACTTTGGAGTGGGATTAGTCAATATTCACTGCTAAAAGTTTTAATTCCTATGCCATTATGTTTAATTTGGATTTAAATGTTAGCATTTATTTTTGGAAAGTTAGGCAGTTATTGTATACATTTTTAATATTCTGAGGATTGCTAATATGTATGTTGGTGATAACATGATGTACAGTTTATTTTATTTAATATTTTGTATTTATCAATTATGTAGTGTTTATTAATTAAACTTTTTTGACTTAGTATACATTTATAAAAGCTTCTGATGGTCGCCAGTAGCTAGTTAGAGTTAGGTCTGCTTTTCCATAGATGGAGCATTCTTTTGCTTGCTAATACCTTTGGCCCCATTTGCCTAATCTTTAGCAACACTTCCCAAAAATGTTTGTCTACCTCAGCTCCTTCCTGGAAAGATTCAGGGTGATTCATCAAGTGGGGGCAGAGAAAAAAATGGGGTTCCAAAACATAAAATCCCCATGCATTTTCTATAGACTTCTTTAGACATGGCTACTACAAAAACTGTTGAACGTAATTACACTAAATTCAGCAGGAAGCTGGCTCTTGGTCTACAGAGTGTGTTTTTCGTGATTTGGTGAACTCCATTCAGTGTTTTTTGAGAAATTAAGGGTCACATTTATTTGTATATTTGAACAATTGGGCTGAAGAGAGTCCCTCAGAGGTCCTGTTGGATCGTGAATTTCAAAATGGAGACCCGTAATTGGTCAAGGGGCCCATTTTCCTGAGAGTCTTTATGCTCTCTCTGGAATGAGCACTCTCATTGGCTGGCTGTTAGAATGTTATAAATGAAGGAGTTGCCATTACTGCTTACTGTGAAAATAGTGAAGCTATATAAGAGGTCAGGATAAAGGCATGCTGTCCACCTAGATTTAGAGAGGATTTGTCTAAGGAATACTACTGCGAGGAAAATAAATGTATATTGTTTTTAACACATTTTAACAATGTCTTGGGACTCTTGCTGGATCGTGAATAGTAAAAGGAGATAGATGAGTTCTGAATACACTCCATTAGTAGGAATGATCATTGTTTTTGAGAGTCAGTGTGTAAGAGATAAGTACTGAGATGAGTAGATGGTTAATTCCTATTTTCCAAAAAAGTTATGATCTCACAAGACTCATGCAGGATCTTGAACAATAGAAAGGAGTAGGTGATCTTTGAGCAGACTGCAGTGTGCACACTAGCTACTGTAAGGAGCAAGCAGTATTAATAGAGATGGTGTTTGTCAGAGTGCACTATTTATGCCCATCGACTTTGTAAGAGCTGTGAATATGTAAAGTCTCTTCCCACACCTTACTATATGCATCAATTATCAGGGAGAGGGGTGTTAGGATAGTCCCTTTCCACTCACTACTAGTTACATCTGTCATCTAAAAGAGATGTCTCAGTTGAAAGGCCAGACTCTCTCCTCACAATCTTATACACACACCCATCATTTGAGGGAGAGGACTGAAAGGAGAAGCCAGTCCATACACACACATTACTACACTAATCCATCATCTCAGTGAGTCTGATAGGAGAGGCCAGTCAGTGTACACACCCTAATAAACACACCCATCACCTGAGAAAGAGCGAGATCTGACAGGAGAGATGGCCCATATACATAACCTTCTATGCACAGCCGTCTCGTGAGACAGAGGTCTGACAGAAGAGGATGTTGGGTGAGCTCTCAATATCCTAATGAGGCTGCTGGATTCAGGCATAATATCAGCTGAATTGCGGGGAACAAAGCCCACACCATGTGACAACTGCCTGCCTAATCCGTTTCTGGCCAACTAGCAGCACATCATCTCTGCCCAAGAGCATCTGGCAATTGACAGAGTGCACATGACATAGTGACTCCTCAGGGAAATCTTGGTGAAGTAGATCTCATCCTTTTCTCTCAGTTACATTAGTCTCACACATGCACAGACAAACAGAGGCAGCAAATGGTTCAGTAAGATTTACTGAATCACCTGTGCCTTAGATAAAATAGCATGTATTGCAATAATTAGAATGATAAACATGCGAAAAGCTAAATGGTGACAAGAAAAGTGAAACACAAGAAAAGTCCCACCATACTGTCACCATTCCTGTGATATATGTGGTTCCTACCTAAGCTATGTTAGAGCACTGCATGATAAGCCCTATTCCACCCTTCAGGACCCCCCTTGGAAAGATATCATCCTCCATACCTGAGCAAGGAAGCCTGTTGTCTACAGAGTCACCATTCCCATATAGGCCAGGCAACCGGTAATCTCAGCAAGCAGCTGTAGCAAAGTCAATCAGCAATCAACATGTGGCCGTGGTCATCTGGCTGGAATCTCCTTTTAAAGTACATGAGACAGAGAAGTGTTTGTATAATAAAACAGCTGATGTTCTGGGAAAAATGTCTCCATGTAAAGATATTTGTGTTTCTGTGGATGTTGGAGACGCAGTGTACCACTGCCGGCAACCCTATCTTGCTGCAGCCTTGAGAAAAGCACAAAGTGAACCGAATGTCTTGCAAAGAAATGGAATGCTTTCCTAGGCAAAAGAGCAACTAGTTAAAAAAAATAAAACAGCACCACGAATTTGGCTGATTCTGAAATAATAAAAATGAAGCAGAATAAATTGTAACTAGGCTATAGAGCACAAGCAGCAGGCTTAAATGTTAAATAGAGTGCACAAAAACAGCATCAAATGGCTATACAACAAGGGCAGTGCATGTAAACACTCTAAAATGGACAGCTGGCATCTGAGAGTGGAGACTTAGTGGAGAGGCCAGTTCTCTTCTCACACCCTACTACACACACCTGTCATCTGAAAGAGAGGTTTGGAAGGAAAGACTGCTTCCTGTACACATCCTACTATGGACAACCAGCAGGACTAGAGTCCAAAAGCAGCAGGATGTTCCATGGGGGTCCAGGAAGGCCTCTAGCAGCAGGGCAGTCTCCTGGGGAACAAGGCAGTCCTTCTGGAGTCTCTTGCAGGTCCAGATGTGTACTAATGAGCTGATCTAGGTGCCCAATATGTATGCCTGCAGCCAGACTTTAAAGTGGGTAGCTCCCTGGTCTAAACCCACATCTGGTTGTAGAAAGTTCCTTCCTTCCCCTGTTAAGGCTCCAAAAACTGTAGGGTTACAGAACACTGGTGTTACATTTTTGGTGCATGCTGGCGGCTGCCTCTAATAAAGTGCAAGTGGAGCAGAGAATGGCTCTGCACCAACTCATCATGTTAGGATGGTCCATCCTGCCCACTTTTTAAGTCTATTGTCTCTCTGGGAGGAATATGCAGAGTCTAATAGCAGAGTCATGTGTCCAAGGACACTAGCAGCAGGCACCAAAGAGCACAAGAAAATACAAATTTTCTAAAAATGGCATTTTCAGAATTGTGACTTAAAATCTGACTGTGCCATCAAAAGGATTTTACATTACAGTTCATTTGAGACCAAAAGTGGCATTTCTACATTATCCCTAATAAATGTTAGCATGTATTAAATGTAATAATGTAACCCAATGTTATTCTATGGGAGGTGTAGGCCTTACAGTAGTGAAAAATGAAATTAGGAGTTTTTCTCTATCAGGACTTGTAAAACTTCTAAACATATGCCTTAATTTTTAAATACAATTCACCCTGTCCTATGGCCTGTTTGAGGCTTACCCTAGCGTTGAGTTATATGTATTAAAAAGGAAGGAGTAGGCTTCTTAAAAGGTTTATTTTGACAGGTTAAGCAGGCTGCACTGACGTCCTGAAACATGTTTTAAAGTGCTACTTTAGTGGGTGGCACAATCACTGCTGCAGGCCCACTAGTAGTATTTAATTTACTGGCCCTGGGTACAGTAGTACCACAAAACTGAGAACTTACAAACAAATCAAACGTGTCAGTCAGGTGTAAGCTAATTTTATCATGTTTTTCGGAGCGAGTACTATAGCCCTGGTTAGCAGTGGTAAAGAGCACAGAGTCCTAATGCCAGCAAAATTAAATTAAAAAAACTGGAGGCGTGAAGGCGAAATGTCTGAGGGTTTGAGAAGGTCAAGTCATAAACTAGTGCTTTTTTCTAAATGCGTCCCCATATCAAAAATTGACGTAAGGATGCTTTTCAAGCTAAAAAATAGCTGAAATGATGGATTTACATTTCACTTTATTGCATGTAATTTTTCATAATTGTGCTGAAATTTCATGTAGTTAAGCAAAAGCACATTATGCAAATTTCGTAGAACCCTAATTTAAAATAAATGTATTGATAACATTGCCCATCAAGATAAAATATCTAGTAGAAAATTAGATTCCTATGCACAAAAAGGAGGTGCAAGAAATTAAGGGCCTGATTTAGAACTCAGCGGATGGGTCTCTCCGTCACAACAGTGACAGATATCCCACCCGCTAAAGTCTAAGGGGGTCATTCTGACCCTGGCGGTCGGTGACCGCCAGGGTCACCGACAACGGGAGCACCGCCAACAGGCTGGCGGTGCTCCCTCGAGCATTCTGACCGCGGCGGTTCAGCCGCGGTCAGAAACGGAAAGTCGGCGGTCTCCCGCCGACTTTCCGCTGCTCGGGAGAATCCTCCATGGCGGCGGAGCGCGCTCCGCCGCCATGGGGATTCTGACACCCCCTACAACAGGATGGCGGTAGGGGGTGCCGCGGGGCCCCTGGGGGCCCCTGCAGTGCCCATGCCAATGGCATGGGCAAAGCAGGGGCCCCCGTAAGAGGGCCCTGCAAAGTATTTCAGTGTCTGCAAAGCAGACACTGAAATACGCGACGGGTGCAACTGCACCCGTCGCACCTTCCCACTACGCCGGCTCCATTCGGAGCCGGCGTCCTCGTGGGACGGTAGATTTGCCCTGGGCTGGCGGGCGGCCTTTTGGCGGGCGCCCGCCAGCCCAGGGCAAATCTCAAAATACCCTCAGCGGTCTTGCGACCGCTGAGCGGTATTTTGTCGGGGGAAGACTGGCGGGCGGCCTCCGCCGCCCGTCAGTCTCAGAATCACCCCCTAAATCCCTTAGGATAGAATGGGATTTCCATCACCACTGTGACGAAGTGACCCGTCCTTCGAATACTAAATTTGGCCCTAAGTCAGTTCTCAGATGGTTAGTTAGTAGTATAGAGCTGCAGATCATATAATAATTCGTATGAAGATATTTTTGTCATAAAGACATAAGAAGGTGGTTCTGAGGCTTATAGCTTCTAGAGATTGAGGAAATGTTATGTATATTACATCTGACAATCTCTAAATATTCCGAAAATGAATCAAATGTCTCCTTAAGTGTTCAAGACAGTGTATGGCACCGTCGTGTCCTCACATCTGCTGAAAAAAATCAGTTCAAAAAGGGTTCAAGAGTTAGGATAAAGAGAAGGGAGGTAACAGGCAAACCTGTTGAGTGCTTCCATGCAAGGGAAGGTACTGTGATTGCTTACCATTATCAAAAATAGAAAAGGAAGGTGTAGAATATAAAAGGTGAATATATTGAATAATATGAGGGCTGAAGCCATGCCATTTTAATGGTTTGAACATGAAAGGTCAGTTTGCACAACCACACACTTTCTCTGCATTCAGTGATATGGCTGCACTTAGCAGCCTGATTGTGGACCAGTGCTAGGGATAGGGGAAGAGAGTTCCATATCACTGTAAATCTGGTGATTTCCTGTTCTCTCTCTCTGTCATGCAGTGCAGCAACTTGTCTGCATTGTGTGACACTTTTGAATATGGGCCCTAGTGTGCAGTTTGTGTTTAGGCCACTCTGCCAGCTTTTAGTGGTGCCGTGTTCCAATCCATGCACAATGCTTGTCTCACATGAAAGTGAATTAGCCAAAACAGCCCAAATACAGTGGGCCATTTTGCTGGCATATGAAAAGGCTGCATACACATGAAACACATGTGATGTCTTTTCCATGACCCCTGCCTTTTGGTTGAATTGACATCTATACCTTTCTTACATGTTGATTTTACTGTTTTCACATTTCGACAAACATGTTCTTTCAAACTCAGCATGTCTCCAGTCTACTACCATGCATGCAGTCTCCAGTCTTTCCCACAATTGCAGGATAACGAGTTGAATCTGGTAAAGGAACCTTCTCATCTCTCTCAGTGCCAGCCCATGTTCACTCTAGGCTGAAGATGGCTAAAGGGATTGGTATGAGTTTTAGACTTTTGTTATTGACACTGAGGGAGGAAAAGGAGGAAATATGTCTGGGTTAGCTTTAAAACATCAGTAGAGGCACTGTTTCCTTGAGCTTTTCGCACATAATATTTGAATGAGTCTGTTTCATTATGGTTGTCATGTCAGAGTCAAGAGCATTGATGTCATTGAGATCATCAACGGTGCCACAGGACCTTGCAACATAGCTTTGTCGCATCTTGCAACTGACTGGCTGCATGAAACATCTTCGACAAAGATCCTCACAATGCTCTGCAAACCATGATTTAAGATACTTTGTTTAATGGGCCTAAATAAGTCAGTGATCCATTGTGATTGGCCTGAACCTTTGATTTTGTCCTGGTCCGGCGCGACCAAATATGCACAGTTGGCGCTTTGTGCTTTTTGGCACTATTTTCATTAAATTCCTTAAACTTAAATAACTCTAAGTCTACTGTTTGGATGTTTGTCATTTTGGTCATGTTTTATTTGATAAACAGTACTCTATATTCCTAACTTAATGTGAGGTCCTTTTGTGTGCTGTTTTAACTTTATTACTGTTTGAAGTGTTACACAAATACGTTATATATTGCCTCAAAGGTAAGCCTGACTGCTCTGTGCCAAGCTGCCAGAGGTAAATTTATGGTTTGCTTGAGCCCTGCCCTGACAGGAATTGTGCTTGCTGCTTGGACAGAGCTTACACCCCAGCCAAGCAACAACACAATTTCTTACACCATCACAGTGAACTGACATTTTCAATATTTAGCTTTAAGTTTAAGGCAATATGTAAAAATGTCCTCTGGTTCCTAAAAGCTTCTTTCTGTGCTTCAAATTTTGTTATATGAGTACATAGTACATGAAATACAGCTCTCAAGGAGCTGATACCTGTCAATGCTCCTGTCCCTAGGAAGATCAAGAGTTGATAAGTCCACACTGGTATGGCACAGGAAAAGGATTATCAATAAAGGTGGGATAATCCTGGATGACAACATCTTCTTTGGACCCTGCTTTATAGACCCTTCATTGGCCAATCTCTAACCATCGCCTTCTTCTCAGGCTTGTTGGGACGGTGACCCCATCCGCTGCTGGCCCTCCTTGAGCAGCAGTCAGTGTATCATCCCAGTAGTTGGTTGCACATAGGGG
The DNA here is from genome assembly GCF_031143425.1 of Pleurodeles waltl. Lineage (NCBI taxonomy): Eukaryota > Metazoa > Chordata > Amphibia > Caudata > Salamandridae > Pleurodeles > Pleurodeles waltl. Next base: position 291,848,115 of record NC_090445.1, on the reverse strand, counting down.
GAGTTGGTGCATGTCTGAAGAGGGCATCCTGGGATTGTGGATCAAAGCAAGGTTTCTTTACTAATATTATTAAATCTTTCAACTACACATTTATCATTACGTTCAGGAGGGTTTCACGAGCTCTCAAGGTAGGCCAGGTATTGACTTCACTCTTCTCTGTCAGACAGAAGGTGTTGCATCCTGCTGAATGGGATTACTCAAACAAAGACCTCTTTAACTTGTATCTAATGACACTTGCCTATTTCATTCTTCATTTGATATCTACAGGCCTATTTCACAAGAATCCATAAAAGACTTACAAATTGTTTTAGAATTCACAAATGCTCTTTAGAGGAGTCTTGTGGAGCTGAGAGTGCAGTTTTGCCATGGTACTCCTTTAATTAATTTTAATTCAGTTGGAGGGGAGCCCAATACCTTCCCATAATAAATTATACATCAGTTACAGTCATCTATCACTGGAGGCCTCGGATACTGAAGGATAAATAGTAGTATTATTCTGAATTAGCTCTTCTAATGGAAACAAGGTGAACCTCTTAGCGTCCTACAGCTGTTTCCTTGAGCTGCTCAAAATTGAAGCCCTTGCTTGAGCTAAAGAAAGAGAAATAACCTGATGCACCAGGCTCAGGTATATATCATCTGGTGACCCAGACTTTAGAAACCATATCAAGAACAAATAATGCTTGCAGTGATCATAGGGTGAGAGTTCTGGGATATTCCTGAGGGTAAGGCATAAAGGTGGGTGCCCAACTTAATGTTTTGTTTTAAATTAGCCATTTGTCTCTGAGAGACTCCACAAGCTTGCAGCTGACTGTTTCTAATAGGATCCTAAAAAGTACCACTACAATAATGTGGTCCCTACTTCTGATTGTGACTGGCTGCCCCTAACTCATATGACACAGACATGGAATTCAATTGAAAGGTATACATACAATTATATCATTGTATGCCAATGACATTCTGTTGACCATCAGGTACCCAGTGGGTACCTGGGAGTGTATAGAGAATACAATAAATGAAGTGGGATGCCAGTCTGGTTTTAAACTCAATATTGTTAAATTGGTCCTATGCCCCAATAATGCTGGACTTCAGGAGGGAGGTGAGAGTCTTCAGTTGCATGTTCAAAATACTTTGTTTCAATATTTAGAAATTCTGATGAGCACTGATTTAGATGAAATATATGTAATGCAGTTGCGTTATGAGAGGGTCTGGAAAAAAGTATGCGTAGATGGGTTTGCTTTCGGCTCCCCCTAGTGGGCCATGTTGCTCTTAGAAAACTGATCCTGCTACCCCGGGTACCATATGTGTTACAACACATGCACATATACATCTTGAATTCCTGCTTCCATCAGCTGGACAAACTGCAGCGGCGATTATACTGGAAGACTTGTAGAGTGGAAGTAGCCTTGGACACCTTAAGGATCCTGTGGGAGTTGGGGTGCTTGCAGGCTCCAAAGTTTAGAGCCTATTATCTAGTGATAGTTACATTATGAGGTTCCCTGGTTTGCTTCTATTGAGCAAAATCCATAATGTGCAACCCAATAAATTGTTGGCTCTTCTGCCTATTGCCCCGGAAGGGATATGTGGACTTTCCAGCACATCTCAGAATGATACTCAGACCCATATTTCTACTCTGTGCCAGATTTGTGTCATTTTTTTTCGCATATCCGGTGCAAACTTGGGGCCAGATGTAGCAAAAAAACAAATTGCGAGTTGCAATTTGCGAGTCGCAATGGGGTCGCAAAGACCCACCTCATTTATATTAATGAGGTGGGTCGCAAATTGCGGCCCCATAGCGACTATGGGCACTTGCTAACATGGAGGCCTGCTGTAGTCAGCAGACCTCCATGTTCGTGACTGCTTATCAATAAAGCAGTTTTTTTTTTTAAGTGTAGCCCGTTTTCCCTAAAGGAAAACAAGCTGCACTTAAAAAAAAATCCGAAACCTTTAGTTTCGGAATTTTTTCAGGGCAGGTAGTGGTCCACTACCTGCCCTGAAAAAATATTTTGTGGTCCATTCACAAAGGGGAAGGGGTCCCATGGGGACCCCTTCCAATTTGCGAGTGGGTTACCATCCACTTCAAGTGGATGGTAACTGCGACTCTATTTGCTAATGGAATTTCATACCACTGCGAATCGCAAATAGGTAGGGAACACCCCTTCCTATTTGCGATTCGGAAATGCATTTTGCGAGTCGGTCCCGACTCGCAAAATGCATTTCTGCATAGGAAACGCCGGTTTGCGAGTCGCAAACGGCAATTTTTGCAGTTTGCGAGTCGCAAACAGTTTCCTACATCTGGCCCTAAATTCCATATTTTGGCCCTAGACGTGTCTAGCACAAAAATATTGGAGTTAACATCATTATTTGCCTGCGAAAAACTACCTTGCATCAATGAGATGCAATGTAGGTGTTCCTGGGCCAAAAATGCCTCAAAAGCCCTAGCGCCCTATTTATCCTCCCGTGCAAAGATCACGCACAGGAGGAGGAGGGCCTTAAATAATGGTGCTAAGCCCGCTTAGCGCCAATATTTAACATCTGGCTATGGGCAGGCGTTAGTGGACCTTCCCTGTCCCCAGGGATAACCCCACCCACCCCTACCCACACTAGGAGGTCACCCACAGATCGGTGACCCGTCCGAAGCTAATTCCGGGTAGGTATTTTTTTTCTATCCACCGCCGCTCGGGGGCCCTGACTTTGGGCCCCCTGCACAGCGCTGTCCCCAATAGCCATGTCCAGGGGACATTCGGCCCCTGACCATGGCCATTGGGGTGGTGGGCATGGCTCCTGTCTTTATCAAGACAGGAGCCATGTCCATGGTACTTGTGTGCCAGAAAATGGTGCTACACTGCCTAGAGGCAATTGTTTTGCCTCTAAACAGTATAGTGACATAATTTGGCGCACAATCCCCGGTTCCCCCTGCGCCTCCTTTCAAAGGGCGCTAACAGGGCCTTAGCACCGGCTATTAGCAATCCTGATATATGGCAGCTCGACGGCATCTAGGAATGGCGCTAACCGGCGATAAATGTTGCTGCAAACCTGCGCTAAGTTTAAATCTGCCCCTCAATGTGTGGGGGGCACTACTAGGTTGGCAAAAAGTAACCATATATATCTGCCGCATCTAATTCAATGGCATACAGCACTGTGCCTGTTTGTTCTGGGATTCCTGCAGATTAATGAAAGAGAGGATCCTCTGCAGCATTTGGGTTATTTGTGAAGAGGGAAGATTGCAGAGATTTGTGGCATTGGTAGCAAGGCTAAGCTAAACTTAAGGCTGAACAGACTGTTCCTGCCAAAGACTGGAAGAAGTTAACCACGCTTGAGACACAAAGGGAAAGAGATTTAGCAGAGAAAATAGGGGAACGTGTCTAAGAGGAAATTTTCTGTAACATTGCAAGACTAACACTTATTAACAGATAAATCCAGATGCTGCAAGCACTGTTTAAAATATAAAAGGGCAATAGGTACATATCAGTGGGAATGTTCAGGAATACTGAATTTTTTAACATAGGTTGTTGAAAAACTTAGCAGATTGACAGTTATGATGTTACAAACAATACCAAAGCTATTTCTTCCAGGATTTGTGCCTAGGACAAAGTATACTAAAGTATACTAAAGTCATGCTCAAGGTGCTTAAACTGAGTCTGGCTGTGGCAAATACATGTAAAATGGTGTTCTAGATCCAGGGCATGATTGCAACAGAGATGCAATGGGAAAAAAACAAAAAATAACTGCCCCAATAGGATTCGGCTGAATGTTGGGTGCAACAAAAGTTGACATATGTGGATGGTAACCATGGGGAGCAATAGAGTTGGTGGACATAAACTTGATGAACTAAGGAACCAAGGAGGGTGAAGATGTGGAGCTTGTGGATGAGCCGGCATGAAACATGTAAACTTGTAAAGGACATGACTTTGAAAAATGTAAACATTCGATACAGCTGTGCAGTGGGTATGAAACATTAAGTAACATAGGTGACCTACAATCGAATGATAATGAGTCAAGAATGGGTGCTCTTCCAGGAGGGATTTGGGGGTGGTGGGGATTATGGTGAATGTTCTTGTTGCAATGGAAATCAATATACAAAAAAAAAAGAAGAAAAGCATTCAAATGCTAATACTGATAATTAGAAAAAACATGGTCTGTGAGAATTTCAGTGAAAAAGTATTTTGGTATCACTGAGACCTAAAACTCGAAGAAGGAATCACTCGACATTGCGTTTTCTGATAGTTTGTTCCAGATCCACTTTTTTATTCTCTAAGGGTACTCGTCCTCAATAAGGGCAATCTGTTTCCTCCAGCTTTTCCGACACCTTAAATTCATTGACTAGTAATAAGGAAAACAGGGCCTAAAGGTTTGGATCAAGGTCATCACCCTAAATGCATGTGTATGTTTGGAATCTTCTAGGCTAATCCCTTTAGCATTTACTGTTTTAGATTTAGAGTTTGAGCTGCCGCTCCTGCAGGTGTCTGTAAAGAAAGCACTTAAAAGTACTTTCAAATTATTTAACAATATGCCAAGTAATAGACTGATACTTAACCAGAATATTTCAATCACTCCTCATCTCCCTATGGAGGGTGTATTTCTGAAAATGTTAGACCAGTCCTTGTCTGTCAGCTCCAGTCACATGTCCATGGCCCATTGGTCTCATAGTGGAGAGAGGTCACTTTTAGTTTGTGAGAGTTGGGACCTGTGAAGGAGCATAATTTCCCGCACCTGGAAAGAAGTGCTACAAATAATTTGAAGGAAACTGTACTTCGGGGGTTTTAGTCCCTCAGAACACTGAACACTACTGTACCATGGAGTGGAAAGTGATGGGGGAAAAGCAAACTCATCCAATAAGTCAGGGAAGCTACTAAATTGTCTGTTTGAAAATTGTCATGTCTGTCAACTCCTAATCGTACAGTCCAACCCCCTGCACCTTGGAGATGAAGTATGGCTCTCAATGCAAGGTCCTTAATATACATGAACATTTGCCTACTGTGTTGTAGTGCAAGGAGCCACACAGACCAGTGTGAATATAATAAAGGACCATCCAACCCGCACTGAGCTGAGGTTGTGGTTTGAATAACAAAGCTGCCAGAGTGGCTCAGATGGGGACAAATCTCAGCCTCTTGACATTTCTACTCTAGCATCTAACCCAATACTGTGCCATCCATTTCAGTTGTGCTGCAAAGTAATAGAGCTCCATATCCCATACTTCATGTCCCCCTTCATCTGCAGAGATACCCAGTGTATCCAGGGCAACCCAGCACCACTCAGTTCCCTAAATGAGTTGGGTCAGCATACTATCTATCTCGCTGAAAAAGGTTATGGGGCGGCAGATTGGTAGGGCACCAAAGTAATACTGGAGGCAGGGAGGGATACAATCTTTAATAAGGAGGCCCTTTCTATCACTGCTAGAGGGAGAGATAGTCAAAAACAGATGAAGTGACTAGAGGAGCAAGGGTCAATCTGATTTAGCCCTCTATTTAGAGCGCTAGACATTTATTCTGAGGTACCTGAAGGTGACCAGTTCCCAACAGTGCGTTAGGCCAACTTCAGGTGGGAGTGGGGCTGATGTGAGTGGAATAAAAAATGGGAGTGCATTAGACTTATCCTACTTATCATGAAGGTTGGAATGGTGACTAAAATCAGCCGGCACAGCAATAGCTCCCTCGATGTAGGTGCACTCACCACACGTATACAGGAGAAGGTTGTCTGTATATAAGGAGATTTAGAGGAGGTGGACCCTTGCCTGTAATCCACATTAGTGATGGTTGGAATGAGTGTAAGAGCAAGGGCCTCCAGTGCCAAGGCAAAGAGTACTGGCAAGAGGGAGCAACAATGTTGAGTGCCCCTCTCAAATGGGAATTGGGATGAGAGAACAGTAGATTTACTTACATTATAATTGGAAACTGAGTGGACCCTTTTGTCCTCCTTCGTTCCCCTTTCTGGTAACAGGAACAAGAGAATACTGCCAGTCTTCACACAAACCATTCATTTTGTATAAAATAGACGTGTCCAGATGAGGAAACCATTAACCATCCTAATACTGGCCATGGTAGCATACAAATAATCCCTGCTTTCTCGATAGCCACTGTGATATCAAGCGCTTTTGGGTGCTTACTCACCCAGAGACATGTATCAATTTACAGATATTGGCCAATGTAGTATGAGTAGGGATCAAACCCAATTGATCTTCATGCACAAGACCACTTATGTGGATTTTGCCCAATATGTTATAGTCGACATTTAGAATGGAGAGGGGCCTATAAGAGGTACTCCTATATTACCTTATCCTTCTTAAGGAGTGGAACTATGAAAGCTTTGCAAAGTGTCAGAGAGAGGAAGCCGATGGCCCTGGTCTTGTTGAATAGTTTGGTCAGGACAGGGGCAAGTGCTGCTACATATCTTGAGTAAAGTTGTACAGGTTAGCCATCTGTACTGGGGATCATGCCTTCCAGAGAGGCTGGTCTGGGATGGGAAGTCAATGCACCTTGGTTGCAAGGATGCCGTTGTGCATGAGCTGGGTGTGCACCCTCTCCTGCTGACTATAAAGCTGAGCATAGTACGTTGTGAAGATCTTGGTCATCTCAGTCTGGGCATATTCCACCCTATCATCAGGTGTGTGCATTTGAAGGATCTGAGAGGTTCACTGATCAAGGTTAACCAGACATGCAAGCAATCTCCCAGGTTTATCATGCTCATCATGTGCTCTAACAGTGGAGGCTTGATAACCATAAGTCTGGATGCATTCAATCAATATTAGAGGGTTTTCCTATTCAATGTTTGGCCAGTAGGGGCTTGTCTGCCAGAAAGTGATAACTCTAGTTCTGCCAGGAGGTCCTACTGCTGTGTGATCTTCATGTGCAACTTGGCTTGTATCCCAACCATGTTGACAAACAATGTCCCCAGATGACCACGTTGTATGCCTCCCACTCCAAATAGGGGAAAGAGGAGGAATCCAGGCCTTCATTTTAATTGGGAGACAGGGTCATCCAAAGCAAGAACATTTAGTTTCCAGCTGGTTTTCTCGTGTGCCTGTCCAGTTTTGCAGGATCAAGCACTCCTTATCTTATTGTGTGAAGGCACTCATGACTCTGCCAAGGAAATATTCTCCATTGTAAAACCCTTAACACACCCCATGTTGAAGGCACATAAGGTCCATAAATCTGTGGAGTGGTGTAATGAACTGGCAGATTGCTTTTCATACAAAATCTCTGATATCTAAACTATTTCAGCATAAATTCTCTGAATGTGAAAGATTCAACTGTTTCCGAGTTTCTAAAATGCCCTGAACTCTCTGCCTGCACTCCTTTAATTTCAGTTTCCTGGGTGTTTTTGATGGCCTCAATAATAAACTCATGTTTCCCCTCTGGATCCTGCAGTGTCCATGACATTAAAAAAGGCACTCTCATTATTTACACAACCTTGCTTGAGCTACCTACTTTTTCTATCTCCTCTGCAGAGGTTCCGAATCATCAATTGGCTTTTCGCCTCAAATTAAACATCTGTTTCATTCCTTACAGTCGGATTTCTGCCCTCATCATAACACTGAGTGTGCTCTTTGAGCAGTCACAGAAAAGTTCAGATGGACCCTCAACTGTGGAGGCCCGCTGGCTCCCACTTTGTTAGATTTGAGTGTCACTTTTGACACCATGTCTCACAATGTTGTTTTTAGTAGACTGGTGGTGTGGGATTTGTGACAAGACTCCAAAGTGGTCTAGGTCATTTTTGGAGCTTCTTTCTTTTCATGTGTCTTCAAAACTCTTTTCATCTACAACTTGGCCAGTCTTTTTTTTTATTTCACTCAGGTTTCATTCTTGAGTTCTACACTTCTTAACATATGTGTCCACCCTGTGGTGGACATTGCGGAACTTTTTGGCCTCACTCTGCTCTGATACGCTGCTAATATGCAGTATATTTTACTTGACTTAATTCAGGTAGCAATCCCTCAGGATTGGGGAATTTCCTGTCAGCTGTGGTGAACTGGATGGGCCTTAACTGCCATCCAGACTTATGGTTATCAAGTCTAATGGAAGTAAGAGCAAAATCTGTATGCTCAGTAACCAGCCCAATGTATGGTGATCTCAATGGTGACCAAATGTTATGGGGCCTTTTTCAGTCCCCAGATCAGTAGAGAATGTACTGGGCATCTGACATCAGCTTAACCATAGACTGCCATATTAGGACTGTCTCTGTTTATTGCTTTGGTCTCTTAAAATGCCTGAAGAAAATGGCTTACACCCAAAAAAACTGGTTCAGGCTACTATAACGTTGTGCTTGGATTACAGTAATGCCATGCATTTGGGTATTACAAGAGCATCGCTGAGATGACTTTAAAATACCACAGCACGACTTCTCAGACATATTCTCAAACATCTCTCAATATCATTGTATCTTATGGATCTGCTTTGTCTGCTGGTAGACAGGTTAATGAAATTCAAAGGCCTCTGCTTGACACATCATGCCTTCGCTAATTCTGGGCTGCTTTAACCTAGACATGTAATCAAGCCATTTTGTTTGCTCAAGACCTTAAGGCCATCAAAACCCAGGCTGCCTCATGACCCGAGGTTTAAAAGAGACAGGGAGAGGGGCTGGTATTTCAAGTTCCTGGTACCTAAACTTTGGAGTACTCCACCACTGCATTTGTGCCAGAGCCGAAAGGAAGAGCTCATTCTGAAACGTGTGACAATCTGAATATCCTAACTCATTGGCCCTGCTCATTGAGTTCTGTAGTAGCCATTTATTTTAGCTCTAGTAAGCCTTTTTGGGAAAGTCATTCACTCCACAAATCCCAAAAGATAAACATAAACATTGTAGAGCTTTAATGTCATAGCACCCCATAGCTATTAAGTAATAAAATTACAAACTAAGAAATATTATTTTTACTTTGGAGCAATGTACATAAAGCAACAACTAAGATGTAGGGCCTTATTCATACCTTAGCAGATGGGTTACTCTGTCACAATGGTGACTGATATCCTATCTACCGAAATATAAATGTTATGGGATTTATATTTCTGCCGATGGAATATCAGTCACCTTTGTGAATGAGTAACCTTTCCACTAAGATCTAAATCAGGTGCTTTTTAGTAACCTTTTTAAAAATCATATTTCTACATTAAGATTGCAAACCCATATTTCATTGTAAATCAGTTTTCTCAGCTCCCAAATATTGGGATTTATGAAACTTTGTGATCTGGGCATTTTAATATACTTTTTATATTTGGTAATACTGTGGTATGTTACACTGCTATACACTACTTATTACTATTTCATGTTATTTACATGCAGCTGACATCCTCATGGGGGCGGGAATTTATTTAGTAGGGTGTCCTGTCCATGTTTTGACCTGGCACACCTTTTGAAAGGTAAGCCATGGCGCATTCAGGGAAAGTGTGCCATATACATAAAACAGCCCCTGGTGTCCCTTCCTCATTGAGTGACTGCCTGCACTTATTTAACACACTTCATTATCTCTTTACATGCAAAAAAATGTGCCTGTGTGTATGTTATTGCACAGTAACTCATTCACTAATGCTCAGTGTTTTCAGAGCGCCTATGAGTTTAGTGAGATGATGGCAGTTGCCAACATCCCCTCTCTGGAAGCTGCTCCAGTACCACTAGGATCCAGCCAGGCTTAGTCGGATCATGTCATTAGGGGCTTGATATGCAACATTTCTGTGAATTACAAACCTTTCTCAAAATGCAGCTGTTAAATGAGCCTACTGTTATGTATCATGAGTCACTAAACATAGGCTTGGTAAAATAACATAAAATACCAGATATTTACTTATTTCTTATTTTGTAAATGTGTTTTGCAAATTCCAAATAATGATTCTCTACTATCTATTCGTAAATGTACAAAGTCTACTTTTGGTGTATTTTTCGCCGTTTAGACAACCATAATGGAAATCTCCAAAGGGAAGCAGGCAAAACCGTCTTCTAATTATTTTCTTCTTTTGCTCCAGGCTCAGCGGCAATAGTACATATTTTTGCCTTGCATTATTTTCATACATGCTGAGAACCAACCAGATGTGCTTCCTAGGTTGCCTTTCTGCTTGTTCTTCAAACAGTGAAACAGGTTTCCTCTTTCATTACTCGTGTTTTAGATTGTGGTGGTGCTAAAGCTCTGTTAGAATGTGGTGGTGCTGGAGCTCTGTTAGGTTGTGGTGGTGCTTGACCTCTGTTAAATTGTGGTGATGCTACACCTCTGTTAGATTATCATTGTGATACACCTCTGTTAGATTGTGATGGTGCTAGAGCTCTGCTGGATTGTGATGGGGCTTGATGTTAGATTGTGATGGTGCCAGACCTCCGTTACATTATGGTGGTGCTGGACCTCTATTAGATTGTGGTGCTGCTAGACCTGTCACCATGTGTAAACCATGTCAATAGGTGGTGGTCAGATAGTGGAGTGACTCACAAAGTCAGGGATAGGTTGGGTCCAGTTGCAGCCAGATATGCAAGCCGATTTGTAAATGACTAGAGATGTTTGAAGTTCAAAATTCTGAAGTTTCCAGGCTTTAAAAGATAGTCAGAAGTAAAGGGGTGGGAGGAGAAAGGATGTTAACCCTGACATCTGAGCATGTGTGGCTGGGCAATTGCACAACGAGGGACATATGTACACAGAGCAGTTGTTTTCTTTGTATGAGTAGCATCGATCATTCTAGCAAGTGAAATTCAGATGCCATTGGCATTCCAACTGCTTTGTGTGTCACTGACTCAGTACCCACTTGCCTAGATAAAATTGACCTCTGTGACTACAGACTGTTGTCTAGTTCAACCTATAGCACTGTGTGGTGTAGATTCTGTGACAACAGGGGGTGTTACAATAGAAGTTATTGTAGACACATTGCTAAATCGCAATATTGCACCCACATCTTCAAGATTGCCATCTTCTCTGGAGCTGGGAGAAGTACCTAGGGTCTCGGGTTTGGCAACATCAATTTCTTCTCTGTCTGCTGGTTCATCAGCTTTATGGGAATGTGTTTTCTATGACAGTGGAATCATATGGGGAGTTCATATTTTTATAGGTTCATTATCAGTGTGCTGTTTCATAATGAATGTTCATTCATTAAATTAACTACTTAAAATAAATGATCAAATGTAGTTACTTTCCAAAATATTTAAAGTAATTTAATTTTTTCTCTAATTTGTTTCAAGTGTCTTCAAGAATTTCTTTTGGAAATTCCATTTGAGAATTGCTCATAAATAGTTACCCATAAATTGTTTTTAGCATTAATCTAAATTGCAGCACAGATTTTTATACTAAACATTTTTCATTGTTTGAGAAATGTTTTTGTCTGATAATTTAACCATATAAATTAAAACAAATTAATGTCTGTAGGTTTCTTGCTTTTTGCGATTTCCTCTACACTTGTGTTTGTCACACCAATAGTATTTATTCTACTCTGGATTCTGCTCCAAATGTGATTCTTGGCAATATGGTTCTTTTATGGCTGCCTTTTCAAGCAATCTCCTATTTTCTGCCACACCCTCTTTCACCAAGATTTACAACTCCTTATAAGTAAACTTTCTCTTCATCTTCCTGAAAGCCTGCTTATGTGATACTCATGTTACCATCTTTATTTTTTTAGACCCATCAGTATAAATTTTAATGTCTGTTATTCTGCCATTCCCTCAAACACTTTTTTAAATGCAACAGAACCAATGATTTTAAGCCACTATTCAGTTCTGTCCCCAGGAATTGGTTGGCCAGACTGTTTGGGGACACCTCTGATCCCCAACTTTCAAGAATCTGGGAAAGTGGCTAGACAAGGCCCTAGTCATAGATGTCCGAGCAAAAAAACGTGCTGCCACTTGTTTTGGACTATTAAGGACCACTTGTAGATCCTAGATCTCATTCTGAGGGATTCCAGAAGAATTGTGATCCAATCCCTGGTGTTATCTCACTTAGGCTGTGGCAATTCCCTCTCTCTCCGGTCACCGAAATAGGTAACAAAACAAATACAGTCCAAAATGTAGCTGACAGATATCCTCCTCAATGTGTGGTTCTAAAAATTCTGGACCCATGTAATTTACTTTGCCACAGCAGTACGATTTTAGTATCAAAAGACCGATAATGACTAGTACACTAAGCATGAGCATTTTCGCTCAATTCCAGCAGCGTTTTCACCTCGAAATCGCCATTTTCGTCTTGCGCTCGTGGCTCCCATTTTATACACGGCAGCCATTTTTTAAAGTTGCCCTCACATAGGCTTATAATACAGTCAGATTTGATTCCAAGGACACGTACACCTTGATTGACTTTTCTCTGACCTGGGCAAACTGGAACCATTGCCTCAGGCCAAACCTGTTTGGTCAGTCCCTCTCCCAGTGGCCGAATCAGATAGCATCAAGGCACACCATGCCATAAAACCCTTATTATCGCTCACACACCCTGCCTAATCTTGCTCACACCTGCACCTGCTCTTTTCTTCTTCTTACTTTACGAGGGGGAGGTGCCCGTTTTTATTGGGGGTCCACACTTATCTGATGTAAAATACTAGGCCTTGCCGGGTAATTTATTATGGGTTGGATGACATGAAATATGAGGTTTCATCATGACACTGTTTTTTCCTTTGTAGTGAAAACATGTGAATTACCAACCAAAATGTCAAGAATGTTTGCCTGAAGCTTAAAAAACTGTATATAAGGAAACTTGACTTTGCATTGAAACACAGTCTCCTGAGAACATACAAACCGTGCTGTTGTACTTCTAGGACGCTTGTTACTTGGTTGCAGCCAATAAATTCGATCTTTGACTTCACCTAGAAGACTCTGAGTTTCTGTGGTCTGAATCAGGAAAGTACCCGAGGTCTTTGGGTGTACCCTGGCACTGCTGGGTTACCGGATCAGTACCGGTTCTGAAAAACCCAGTACCTCAGTTGGCGCCCAACGTGGGGCGATACTAGCGGTACCGGTCCAAGCCTGAGGTCCGTGGGGAGCTTCGTGTGAAAATTCTGGAGGAAGGCCGCCACTTCATCGACCCCTGCATGTCGACGTGGTCCGAAAGTCTTTGCTGCGAGGTTCCCCGCTTCCCGACGGCTACGAAGGACTGCTGCCCTGGCTATCGCCCTGATTTGGACCCTTGATGTTTGGTAGAGCGAAACGATAAGACGAGTCTTCTGGTGACTTCATCGATATTTTCAGTTAAGTATAAGTGGAGCGTCTCCCAGTCCTTAGTTGGACACTTGGTTTGGTCCTTAGTTGGACATTTGGTTTGGTATCCCTTCGGGATCACTTTGATTTGGAACTTGCAAGTACCAAAGCCGAAGGACTCGTGTATTCACGAGACTATCGTAAACGATAATCCTTTGAAGTTTGAAGCTAGACTAGTGAGCGAAGATGCCTGGTCTTAGCAGACTTGGAAATTTGTTTTGTCTTGGTTGTAAAAGGGACTCCTGGTTGGAGGACTCATGTCCGGTTCCTCCGATTGGAACTCCAACCTATGAACTATATGTGAAGCACGAAGTAGGCCCCATCACGTTTAATAAAGTATGGGTCTGCTATTCTTGGAAATAATTGAGAAAAGTTTTCTTTTTTTCTTGTAAATATGACTTACAACTAGGATCTGCAAACGGTTCTGTAAGTAAATTGCGACGGCGCTATTTATGAAAAATGGCTAAAGCGCGCTGTATTGTGTGTACTGAGAGTTTTCTGTTTATATCTGAAATGAACTCAATGTGTGTTTGTGGGTCTTCTTGATGTTTACAGTTTGTTAAGTAAAATGTTGGTTAATTAATATTAAGTAGAAACTTAGAAAAAATCCAGAAATGAACCATGTGATGTGCTAACATAGCTATATGTTGCTCTTTAATTTATAGAATGAGCAATTGTGCACATATACAAAACTGCCGTTAAATGCTTAATAAATTAGAAAACACATTCAATAGATATAAAAAGGGCCCCAAACAAAAACGAAATTATCTATTTTTGCAAAAAAAAAAAAAATACATTTACAGCATTTTTCTTAGATGCATTGTATTAGATGTTCACAGGCAAATTTTTCAGCTGCAGTATATTTGATAGGAATGTTCAATTCAGCCAGCACTTTCCCAGTTAAACATGGGTGGAATTTTGCATAACCTTCCTTTGAAATGAAAGTGGCGCAAAAATGTGAAGCATTTCAAATTAGGCTTATGCGCTTAGGCTTGTGAGTTAATGTATCCCAAATAATAGGCAAGCGATGCAGCTTGCTTTTATATGTGGAATTATCACCAAAAAAAAGAATAATTGGGTTTTTATTTTTTTTTAAAAAAGAAAATTATTAATTATGGAAAAATTATTTAAAAAATAAGTGCCTTTCAAAATCGTTTTTTAATATTTATAAAGCTTAATACCTATACTATGACCTCCTAACATTAAAATTTAATTTAAGTTATGTTGCACTGCTAAAATGACATTTGTATGTCCAATTTTCCCTTGGCGCAGGAGCAAAAAAGCTCATTTCTATAAAGTATAAGTTAATATTTTCAATGGCTGACTCATGGATTGTGTAATAGACATTCTGGTAATGCATATTATGCAAGAAAATTGTAGGATATTAATTTTTTAATGCCTAAAATATCAAAGTCGATTTTGGGCAAAAGCACTGTTTAAACTGCATTTTCTTTCATTCAGAGTACTTTTTAAAGTGTCTCAGGCTTCATGAAAAGCATACATTTAGGTTTGATATATATTTGCAGGTTGTGCCTTCTTATGATTCAATGAGTCAATGTGCCAGTACAAAGGCTTTTTTTAACATCAAGGTTGAAGGTTCTAACTTCAGCTGGGCCTACTGAGACGTTCATTCATTCGAGGTTGATGAAATATGTACCATTGCATGGGATTGCAACAAGCATTTATTCTAACAACTGGTATGTGTGTTATTAAGGTTTGTGAATTATTCACAGTAAATGTAGTTTAATAATCTGGAAATAGAGATAATTTTTTTAGCGCCTAAAAAGGATTTTTTTTTTTTTTTAAATAGAGTGAATTATTGCAGGTTAGAAGGAAAATAGGAAGGCCTACTGTCTTTGACAGATTCAGAGTGGCAGAAGCTAGGAGAGCTACAGAGGCTGGCTCAAGTCACGCTGCTGAGATGCTATCTTTAGTTTTCCCATAAACAATGGAGGAGGCTGTCATGTTGACACTTGTGACCTTTTAAATTAGGGCTTTGTCTCTGTGAAATGCAGAATGACCCTAAGGGCCTCTAAAAGTGGGATTTCTGGTTTCTCCAGAAGAACATCAATACAATTAAAGAACTTAGTTCCAAAGGGAAAATATAAAAAAAAGGTGTTTCTTCGAAAGTCCCAACATCATGTTAAATGCTCTGCAGAACTGATACATTTGTGTCTCCGCTCTAAAAAAATAAAATGATGCCTGCTAGTTGCTTTTATTTGACAGAAAGCGAAGTGTTGCATTAAGTCTTAGACAGAAAATAAGATGCATCCCTTTTCTAAAATTTTGAAGGCTACATGCCTTAATGAGAACGATTTGCCAATTAAGACTTATTTTTCACAGTGGAAATTGTAGGTGCCAAATTAATATGGAGTGTCAGTGTAACAATTTTTACTTTTAGAAAGGTAAAACTAAGGTGGCTTGATGTTGCGAAGTAACTGACAAGAGGGTAACAGTTAAGTAATGGAAATTTATTTTCATGCATTTGGTCCTATCATGAATTGTTCTTGCTGGTCCTGTATGTTAGAAGAGAAACAGTAAAGTTATATTTGACTACAGATTTCCATTGCCTGGTGATCTACTGTCAAAAGGAGGGTAAGGATTTTAAACCTGACAAATTAAACAGGCCCAAATATTGGGTTTTGGGCTGCAGGTTTACAGTGCATAAAGTACATGACATGGTGTTGTGTGTCACCGCTTATTCACACATGCTATTGTTTTGTCTATGCTTTTTGTGCTTGATACACAGCAAGTATATCTGATGGCTTGACGTTTTGTGCGTTTTTATTATTTTTTTATTTGTTTTTTGCATGTTTGTTGCTGCTTTTGATACTATTACAAGCTCCCCTGTGTTGTGAGGGGATGGTCATGACGATGCCCATCGCTACGCAACAGTTGGTTGAACTTGTTCTGGTTACTAAATTCCACAGATAATGATATTTCATGCTGTGAACATAAGAGACAACACTTCACCAGTGCATGTCTATTTGGCTATAATGGTATTGAAGGAAAATAAAAAGAGATATACAGGATCAAAGTGTGTCACCTGCAGTTAGTCACGTTACTGCCCCTTCCCTTAAAGGAACAGGCAGCCCTACATTTATGTAGCCTTGATTGGACCTAAGGATGAAATTATAGATCTGTGACTCAAGGTGGCCTAATTTCTATGTTACATTAGTTAATGATGTTCTGTTTCCTAAGTAGCATATGGCTTTCGTTCCTAAAAAGAAAACCAGGTTTTCATTTTTTCCTGAAGAAGGAACTGAAACATTAGCTAGGAGTACCGTATATGGTGTAGTCGCCAACGGTAGAGTTAAAATTTGTGTAACTTTGGCCTTTGTGTATCACCCGTACTCTCGGTGTTGTGTCACATGCCTGACTATCACCCAAATAATGTTTTTTGTTCTTCCTATAGATTTTTTCTTTTGTTACTTCCCCTGACCAATGTCGCATCATGCTTAGTTATTGAGATTTTAGCTATGTCCTAGTCCCATTTCTCTTTTTCGAATTCCTTTCACCAGTCAGCCCTTTTATTATTATTGATGTATTGTTCAGGTTCACATTTCCAGACTGCAGTGATGTACCAGGGACCCCCATGTTATGTATAATTCCCTTTGGTATGACCAGACTGGTTTTCAAGAATTTGCCTTAGGCCTGCTTCAATGTTTTCCAGCCTGACTGTCAGGGTAGCGATAGACTGGTTAACTGACTCAATATTATAGTAAGACAAGTTTTCCATCTCAATAGGAGATATCTTATGTTTACCTTTTTGAACATGACAAATTTTCAATGTCTATTTTAATTTGGTTTTCGGTTCCCTTCTGTTCCTGTTACTTTAATTTTTGGTGGGATCAGATGTGTCCTAATCATGCAAATATCAGGACCCTCTAGTTCTTGTCTTTTTGTTTGCACATTTGACTATTAGCCTGTGTATTGCATAGTGCACCTGATGCACAGATTTTAAAGGTTTCTACATGTCCCTGATAATCGGTATCATGTGATTTCTCTATTGAGATGTTCTAAGGTAAGGAGGAACACCTAGACTTAATCATTGAGGAAAATATATGTTTACCCCATTAGACAATGCCACTGTGTGAGGAAATCCATTCAGATAGAATTCTCATGTAGCTATAGATGGCAGAAAATAATGGAGAGAACCCAATTAAAGATGCTAGAGACCCTGTTTTGCCCTTCTGCCTTTGTCTTTGTATTTTATGCCCATGGTGTATGGCTACTCCTTTGAAGATTGCAGACCACCTGCTTGCAGTCCCCTTGCTAAAAACCATGAACTGTTTTTTTTTACTAAATTGAAGGAAACTAACAACTGTGGCACATTTCCTACGTCACTAGATTCTGCGGCTATCAAGTCATAATAACCTGCAGGACATTGATTTAAGCCTAATTCCCATCAGTGACAGCTACAGATGAAAGACGGACGTCTTGGCCCTACAGTCTCAGCACCCAGAAAGTAGCAAAGCTGGACAGCGATCGCCAGCGCATGGTATCGTACTTGCTCCATCAGACGGCGTTGGACATCACAAAACCAAAGTTTCAGTGTAAAAGAGCTAAAGAGAAGGATTCCTGTTGTTGATAGCAGAGCTGTTTTGAGGTTTCATTTCTCTACCTGTCATGTGCTGGTAACCTCTGACAGTGTGCAATCCCTTGAGCCCCTTGGCCTGAGTTTTGGCCACACACACCCTTTTCTTTGCTCCAACGGAAGAAGGGCAGTGCACCGGAGATTTCAAATTTGGAAAAAGGCACTATATTGTGGTGCCCATGAAAGAGCAGCTTGAGCGTCCTCTGACACTAAATAATGAGTGTTGGAGTCTGAAAGTGCTGCTGAGCTTGAGATATTTCCCAATTAATGGTGCTTGGGTCTGCACAAGATGATTTGTGCCCTTGATCAATGAAGAGCACATTGTTTGTAGTGTCTGCCACAGAGGAGAGACACTGGTGCATTGCTTTAAGACATTGAGACTTTCGAGTGAGCTGTGGGTGTTTGCCAGGAGGGCACTCCAACTAAGCAGTACTTTTCTCACGAAGAGGCCTGAATTGAGAGGCCCATGCGAAAGAAAACAACAAAAGAAAATTTGATGGACAATAGAAGCCTGCCAGAGAGGCTTTTTGAACGGACTCTGGGCATAGTTGGTTTCACAAGAGGTTTCCGTGTGATTGTATAGACTAGGTGTTAGGAGACTGATTGTTTTGCTGGCATTGTTTTAAAGTACTATTCTGTTTAGTAAAAGCAGAATAAAGTCAATTTTCTGTGGAAAGAGTACCCCCTTTTCACCTTAGAGCATTGATGAGAGTCACCACTGTTCCACCTGAACATACAAAAATTACTGAAATGCAGAGGAGCCCTAAAAATGTTACTAGATCATTTTAGGATTTGCTTTTTGGTTAGGGTTGTGAAAAATTATTATTTCATTTGTAATAGTGGTCACTACTTTCTCCCGTTGTCCATATGTTCTTAATAACGTGTTTTCTAGTGTCTTTTAAACATGACGTTGTCATTTATGGGTGGGATTGTTTTTCTCTACTCAATTGACTTCTGCACCCACTTCCCAACCTATGTCTTTTCCTACTATTGTTTCTTTGCACTCTTTTCACCCTTTTCCTGAACATGAGCAGGTTAGAAGATCAGAATTCGTAAGCAATTCTTTTGTACAGCTTCTGCATCAACACTAGTTAGTAGTGAACATCACTAATTGTTGGGTGTGTGATCTTATGCCACCTACTGCAGATAGAGGTATTCCTTATTTTGTCCTGCCATATGGGGCCTTTTGTGCTACTTCATGTTCGAGGAGACCTGTCCAGAGAGAGTTACCAAGTACTAGAATTTTGCTCCAGCAACATCTCCATGGCCTTATAAACATAGACCTGGACTCAGATTAGCATGAGAATAGGTTTATTGCCTATGTAAGGGCAAAAGGAGGGTTTGTGGTTCTAAAAATTCTGGACCCATGTAATTTACTTTGCCACAGCAGTACGATTTTAGTATCAAAAGACCGATAATGACTAGTACACTAAGCATGAGCATTTTCGCTCAATTCCAGCAGCGTTTTCACCTCGAAATCGCCATTTTCGTCCTGCGCTCGTGACTCCCATTTTATACACGGCAGCCATTTTTAAAAGTTGCCCTCACATAGGCTTATAATACAGTCAGATTTGATTCCAAGGACACGTACACCTTGATTGACTTTTCTCTGACCTGGGCAAACTGGAACCATTGCCTCAGGCCAAACCTGTTTGGTCAGTCCCTCTCCCAGTGGCCGAATCAGATAGCATCAAGGCACACCATGCCATAAAACCCTTATTATCGCTCACACACCCTGCCTAATCTTGCTCACACCTGCACCTGCTCTTTTCTTCTTCTTACTTTACAAGGGGGAGGTGCCTGTTTTTATTGGGGGTCCACACTTATCTGATGTAAAATACTAGGCCTTGCCGGGTAATTTATTATGGGTTGGATGACATGAAATATGAGGTTTCATCATGACACTGTTTTTTCCTTTGTAGTGAAAACATGTGAATGACCAACCAAAATGTCAAGAATGTTTGCCTGAAGCTTAAAAAACTGTATATAAGGAAACCTGACTTTGCATTGAAACACAGTCTCCTGAGAACATACAAACCGTGCTGTTGTACTTCTAGGGTGCTTGTTACTTGGTTGCAGCCAATAAATTCGATCTTTGACTTCACCTAGAAGACTCTGAGTTTCTGTGGTCTGAATCAGGAAAGTACCCGAGGTCTTTGGGTGTACCCTGGCACCGCTGGGTTACCGGATCAGTACCGGTTCTGAAAAACCCAGTACCTCAAATGTTCCCAGAAGGGAAACTGTGAAAGAAGTAATGAGAACCTCACACTGGCTGCCCTTAGAAGCCAATATCAACTTTAAATCATTATGGCCCTCATTACAACCCTGGCGGTTGTTTTTAAAGCAGCTTTAATACCGCCAACAGGCCGGCAGTAAAAAAAAATGGAATCATGACCAAGGCGGAAACCGTCAACACAGACAGCCACTTTAACACTCCGACCGCCACGGCAGTAGCAACAAACACCGCAGCGTTAACCGGCAACAGCCATGCGGAAGGCAATGTACCGCCCACCCATTACAACCCGCCCATCCGCCAGCTTTTCCGGGGCGGTACCAACGGCATCAAAAGCACAGTGTAAACAGTACTTTGAAGGGAAACCACTCACCTCTCAACATGAAGAACCAGGGTGCCATGGAGCCCGAGCTACATGTCTTCCCCATGCTGGTGTATCTGCTCATATACCAGGAGTACCAACAGCAGCAACGAAGACCATGGCGAGTACTGCACCTAGCACATAGGGGAGGAAAAAGAGAGTGACATACACAAGCAACACCCTCACCCCCAAAACCCTACATACAAACACATACAACAACATTACATATACACCCCGTAACCCTCTGGAATAACGCAAGGACAAAAGGAATTGAGTCAAATGAGTGTTATATTAGAAATAGTTAGAAATACATTAATAATTCAAAAACAGTATTTACAAAATATACAATATTTACAAAAGGCGGGACAATGTCCAATCGAAATGTCCATGGCCCACTGGGCCAAAACACATATGCCAAGCCCACACTTGACTCCTGCCTCAATATGGAGAGAACACTGCAGGGGCATCAGGTCGAAAACACATAGGCACCTCAGGGGGACGGGAAAGAGGGGGCATCTCAGCCGGAAGGTGGTACTACGCCACTACTCATGGAGGGGGCTCCATGCTCACTGCTTGGTCCTGGGGAGTGCAAGGCCACAGTCTCTCAAGTGGGTGGTTTGCCCACTGCTTGGTCATGGGGAGTGCAAAGCCACAGTCTCTCAAGTGGGTGGTTTGCCACTGCTTGGTCCTGGGGAGTGCAAGGACACAGTCTCTCAAATGGGTGGTTTGCCCATTGCTTGGTCCTGGGGAGTGCAAAGCCACAGTTTCTCAAGAGGGTGGTTTGCCCACTGCTTGGTCCAGGGGAGTGCAAGGCCACAGTCTCTCAAGTGGGTGACTTCTTCCACTGGTTCTGGAGGGGGTTTTGTGCCCAGTGTGCTTCATCCTGCCAAGGATAGCGTAAGTGGATGCCTTCTTCCACTGGTTCTGGAGGGGGCCTTGTGCCCAGTGTACTTCATCCTGCCAAGGATAGGGTGAGTGGATGGCTTTTTCCACTGGTTCTGGAGGGGGCCTTGTGCCCAGTGTGCTTTATCCTGCTAAGGATAGGGTGAGTGGATGCCTTAATCCACTGGTTCTGGGGAGGCTTTGTGCCCAGTGTGCTTCATCCTGCCAAGGATAGGGTGAGTGGATGCCTTAATCCACTGGTTCTGGAGAGGGTCTTGTGCCCAGTGTGCTTCATCCTGCCAGGGATAGGGTGAGTGGATGCCCTCTTCCACTGGTTCTGAATGGGGTTTTGTGCCCAGTGATGCAGCACTTGGGGGGTGCCAGGTCACAGAGTGGGTGTCAGAGCCATGAGATTTGCAGTGGCCAGGCTGCATGACAGTCCATGAAGGCAGGTGCTGTCAGTGATCGGGGGAGGCTCCAGCCCTACTCCTGCAGCCTCGGACGGCTGCCCACTGGGGCTGCTGCTGCTGGCAGTGGTGCTACTGTCAGCGGTGCAGGTGGCTGTGCTTGCAGCGGGGCTTGCAACAGTGCAGGTGGCTGTGCTGGCCGCAGTGCAGGTGCCGGTGCTGCCAGTGGTGGGGGGAGGCTCCAGCCCTTCTCCTGCAGCCTTGGACGGCTGTCCACTGCTGCTGCTGACAGTAGTGGTGCTTGCGGCGGTGTAGGTGGTGGTGCAGGTGGCAGTGCTTGCGGTGGGGCTTACGGTGGTGCAGGTGGTGGTGCTGGAGGTTGTGCTGGTAGCCACCAGACTTTCACCTGCAGGCTGGCTGAAGTGCCTTGGCTGGTCTTTTGTGCCCCAAGTTCCTTGGCTGGTCTTTTGTGCCCCTTCCTGCCCTTGGTCCTTGGCAGATGGTGGTGTCACCTTGGGTCTGGCAGCTGGAGTCTTTGACGTGGCCTTGCTGAGTGGTTGTGGCTCCTTATCTTTGCTGGATGCTGTCCTCTTCTTGACCTTGCCTGGTGGCGGAACCTTCTTGTCCTTGGCAGGGGTTGGTGGAACACTGGCTGGGCTGACGTGTGCCCCCTTAGAGCCTCTGACAGCTGCAGAAACCACAGCGGACGTGGACTTGGTGGCTGAGGTGCTCGGTTGGGTTCTGGCCACCCTGGATCGAGGTGAAGGACGGGGGGAGGGGTAGGGAAGAGGTCAATGTTGGCTAGGAAAAGCTTCTTAGGGACATTGGGGCAGGAATAGGGTGAAGATTTGGGAGTGGAGGAAGAGGGAGTAGTTGTAGGAGGTGTCAGTCTGCTGTGTTTGGGTGCAGGTGCCAGAGCTGGATGCTGTTGTGAGGTGGATGGCTGTTGGGTGGGTGTGTGCTTGCGTTTGTGTACTTTGGGAGGAGGGATCACAGACACAGTGGGAGAGGACACAGGGGACATGTGCATGGATGTGGGGGGGTGACTGCCATTGAGAGGTGTGTAGTGATGGGCGTGCTGGTGACAGAGGCAATGGATGAGGATGCAGTGCATGTAGGTGTGAGTGGAGATGCTACTGGGAGGGAGGTGGATGAGGAGGAGGAGGGGGAAACAGTGGAGGCAGTGGATGTTGGTGTGTCTGAATGGGGATGTTGCTTGTGTGAGTGCCTGTGAGATGAAGTGTGGTGCTTGAGTTTGCCTGAGCCACTTCTGTGTGTTGATTAGGGTGAATGCTGGTCTGAAGGTGTGTTTGGGATAGGCTGGGTTAAGGGGATTAGGACTGGGTAGAGGAAGTTAGAGGGGAGAGGCTGGAGACAGGGACCATGGCTGCCATCAGTGCTGAGGCCAGAGCCTGAAATGCTCTCTGTTGGGTCGCCACGCCAGAGTGAATGCCCTCCAGGTATGCATGTGTTTGTTACGAATGCCTATTGACATCCTGAATGGCATTCAGAATGGTTGACTGCCCAACAGTGAGGGATCTCAGGAGGTCAATAGCCTCCTCACTGAGGGCAGCAGGGCTGACTGGGGCAGGGCCTGAGGTGCCTGGGGAGAAGGAGATGCCCATCCTCCTGTGTGAGCGGGCATGGGAAACACGCTGAGGGGCTGCTGGGAGGTTGGGGCTGTTGTTGGGGTGGGCACAGAGGTGTCCGCCACCACCAGGGAGCTTCCATCGGAGGAGGAGTCTCTGTCTGTAGTGTCCCTTCCTGTCTCCGTCGTGGTGCTCCCCTCGCCCTCCATGCCACTGGTGCCCTCACCGTTGGTGTATTTGGCCTCCAGGCCCATGTGGGATGCAGCTCCCTCCGTCGCCGGTGCCTCTGCTCCTCCGCCAGATGATGTTAATGCACACAAGGACAGGGTGACAAAACAAAAAGGGGGGGAGAGACAGAGGGCACATTTGGTCAGTGCCGGCAACAACACTACGCTTGGCGTACACAACACACAGGGAGCAGCCCTATGCACTAGGCCATGCACTACCAGTTACAATCCTAGTCACCAGCCCATGGGGTACATAGCATAACGCCATCAGCTGCACACCTGAAACAAACAGGGCCCTGCCCAGTAGTAGATGCCCACTAACACCATTGGGGTTGGAGTGTTTCCGAGCCTGCCCAACAAGGGACCTACCCTGCCATGTTCGCCCTGGCCTAGGGGCACCCAGAGTCCACATCACCACCCAGGTAAAACCTTAATGCGTGCAAAGTCATTATTCTGAATCTTTTTTCACCCACTTGTGGCTGCTGTGATGCCTTCAAGCGCCCATCCAACTCCCGATAGGCCACTGCCAGGATGCAGAACAGCAGGGGGGTCAGGGTACGATGGGCACCCCTTCCTTTTTGGGAGGCCAGCCCCAGCTGGGTCTCCGCCATCTTCTTTGCCCATCGGCGCAGGTCCTCCCACTGTTTGCGGCAGTGGGTGCTCTGCCTGTCAAAGACCCCCAGGATCTGCACCTCCCTGTCGATGGCACGCCAAATACCCTTTTTCTGATGAGTGCTGACCTGCAGGAAAGACAGCAGAACAGGGATTAGTCATACCGTCCGGACTGTCATTATCATGGCCCACCATATCCCTCCCATCCCCTTACGCACATACATTGACCACCACACATGCAGCACTCTGGCCAGGACCCCTCAGCTCCCCCCTCGCACAAGGCTTACATATTCAACACTCCACACATCCATGGCCCACGCATCATGCGCACAGTGTACTCACCTGTTTGTCTGGAGGACCATAGTGTAAAGTATACTGCGGTAGGACCCCATCCACCAGTCTCTCCAATTCCTCCGAAGTGAAGGCAGGGGCCCTTTCCCCAGACAGATGAGCCATTGTCGCTTCCAGAAACAGGTCACAGCAGCACTTGTAGTGTAGGTCCTCTCCTGTTGAAGGTCAGGTAGCAAGTATGTGAATAGATAGAAAATGGCGGTCACGTCCGCGGCGGTGCCTACTGTCACCGCCGGCTTACATTGCCAATGGCTTCTGGAAACCATAGGGCCTAATGTTAACCAATGAGAAGTTGCACGGCAGTCGTGGACCGCCGACCGTTACAGTGCACAAAGACAGCAAAATTACCTAATTTCCACTTGTCCCTCCTCACAGGTCAGGCAGCTGCCATTTCAGGGGGGCACAGGCCATAGCACTTAACTGCGTCACAGCAGACAATAGCACATCAACTGATTCCCGGATTCACATACTGGTTCTGTAAAGGAAAAGATGCATCATTATTTCAATACATGTGTGAATATGACCCTCTGCTCACCGTTTACCTCCCTAGACTTCAACCGCTGAGGATGAATATGAGATGGAGACATCCTCCAGTGTACAGACCCCTCGTGGACCTGGCGACACTGGAGGACAGACAGGTTACCCTAACCTACAGACTTGATAGGGCCACAATCCAAGAACTGTGTGACCAATTGGACCCAGACCTGATTTCAGCTCTCTGCCAGCCTACAGGTATCCCCACTCTAGTGCAGGTCCTGTCAGTGCTCCATTTCCTGCAAGGTGGTTTCTTCCAAGGGACAGTGGCCATGGCATCAGGGATGTCATAGCCTATGTTCTCCAAAGTGTTGACCAGAGTGTTTTCTGCCCTGCTGAAACACATGTGCAGCTACATCATATTCCCAAAGGTGGAGGATTTGGCAACAGTGAAAGCTGACTTCTATGCCCTTGGACATTTCCCCAACATCATTGGTGTCATTGATGGTACACATGTAGCATTTATTCCCCCTCCCCGGAGGAATGAACAAGTGTTCAGGAA
Source organism: Pleurodeles waltl (assembly GCF_031143425.1). Taxonomy (NCBI): domain Eukaryota; kingdom Metazoa; phylum Chordata; class Amphibia; order Caudata; family Salamandridae; genus Pleurodeles; species Pleurodeles waltl. The sequence goes on along the minus strand of NC_090445.1, from coordinate 291,822,677 downwards.
TAGGAAAAGATATCACTTAATGACTGTGCAGATGGTGTGCCTGGCGGACCAGTACATATCCCATGTGAATGCCAAGTATCCTGGCTCTGTGAATGATGCCTTTATCTTGAGGAATACCAGCATTCCATATGTGATGTCTCAGCTCCAGAGGCACAGGGTGTGGCTAATAGGTGAGCCCATGGTCCCACCCAGTTGATGTAGGTATATAGGTTTGGGGTTGTCCCTAAGGGTGAGTGTCTGTCTAACAGGTATCCCTTGAATATTTTTTGGTGACTCTGGTTACCCCAACCTCTCATAGCTACTGACCCCAGTGAGGAATGCCATGACAAGGACAGAGGAACGTTACAATGAGGCACATGGGCGAACAAGGAGGATCATTGAAAGAACCTTTGGCCTCCTGAAGGCCAGGTTCCGGTGCCTCCATCTGACAGGTGGATCCATGTACTACAAACACAAGAAGGTGTGCCAGATCATCGTTGCATGTTGCACAACCTGGCCTTGAGACGCCAGGTGCCTTTTCTGCAGGCAGATGAGCTTGGAGATGGTCTTGTGGCAGCGGTGGAGCCTGTGTACAGTGAGGAAGAGGAGGCAGAGGGAGAAGATGTGGACAACAGAACATCACTTATAGAACAGTACATCCAGTGACACACAGGTAAGACACTGTAACTTCACTTTCCATTGCAGCTTTGCATTTGACATTGAACATGGCAGCCTGATTCCCCTATTTCTATGGCCACTTACCCTTTGGCATCTCTATTTTCAGATCTATGTGCCCGACTTTGGCTCCTGTTGTGTTTACTGCTGCCCACTACAGGTTATACCTATGTTATTATTACAGTAGATTGGAAGTGCAATGTTTATAGTTTGTGAAACTAATACATTTGCCATATAATCCACAGACTCCATACTTGAATTTGTTCAAAGGGTGTTTATTTAGGTGCTAATGAGTGGAGGGGGTATTGCAATGGGCTGGGTTGATGATGGAGGAAAGTCCAGGATAGTGTCCAGTCTATTGGTATCACAGGTACATTTTCCAATGGGGCATAGGAAGGGGAGCAATAGCAGTTCAAGTTGGACAGGGTAACAGAGTGTGACAAGGGTGACAATCGGGAGAGTCTTCTTTCCTGGCAGGGGTATTGGCAATGTTCTCAGGTTTCTGCCTGGATCACAGGGACCGTTTGTGGGGTGGTTCTCCTTCTGCAGGGGGTGGGGTGCTGGTGGCCTGTTGTTCCAGTGCTGGGGCCTCCTGTCCCCTAGCGCCGGCAGAGGTGGAGGGCTGTTCATCGATGTGACTAGTGTCAGGGGCCCGTTGGTGTACCACTGCCTCCCTCATGGTGTTGGCCATGTCATCCAGCGCCCCTGCAATGGTGACCAGGATGGTTTGGATATGTTTGAGTTCCTCCCTGATCCCCAGGTACTGTCCCTCCTGCATCCGCTGGGTCTAATGCAACTTGTACAGTATCTGGCCCGAGGTCTCCTGGGAATGTTGGTATGCTCCCAGGATCCCTGCCTTGTGGAGAGTGGGTTCCCTGGGCCTGTCCTCCCCCTGTCGCACAGCAGTCCTCCCAGCTTCCCTGTTGTCCTGTGCCTCTGTCCCCTGAACCGTGTGCCCACTGCCACTGACCCCAGGTTCCTGATCGTCCTGCGTTTGTGAGTTTGCCTGAGGTCCCTGTAGTGGTGGACACACTGTTGATTGATGTGTCCTGGGGACAGAGGTATGAGCCCGCTGGGTGGGTGCTGTGCTAGTGTTTCCTGAGGGGGGAGGCTCTGTGGTGGTATGGGACTGTAGCAGGGAAACCAACTGTCTAGAGGTCCCTGATGAGCCAGTTTGGTAATCGTGATCCAGGCATGCAGAGCTGCTGTCATCACTGTGGGCCTCTTCTGGGGGGGGGGGCTGGATATTGGTGGCACCTACTCTCCGATGACATTGAGTGGGGGTCCTGTGGGGATGGACATGCAGTGTTATTGTATCTGCGTGTGCTATCTTGTGCATGGGTGTGTTTCCCTGTATGGTTGTGATTGCCCTGTCTGCTTTGCCTTGTGTGAGTGGTGATTTTGTGTGCTAGGTGATTCTCTCTAATGTGCATGCTATAGTGATGGGTGTCCATGCAGGTCCGTGATGGGTGTCCATGCATTGGTGTTGCATGCAGGGCTTGGTTTTGGGATGGGTGGGTTGTGATAGTGGCATATATGTGAGGTGGTAGAGTGATGGGGTGAGAGTAGGGGTAGGAGTTTGTGATGGCATGCAGGTAGGGTGGGAGGATTATATAGTAAAGATTTGACTTACCAGAGTCCAGTCCTCCTGCTACTCCTACAAGGCCCTCAGGATGCATGATCGCCAAGACTTGCTCCTCCCATGTTGTTAGTTGTGGGGAAGGAGGTGGGGGTCCACCGCCAGTCCTCTGTAAGGCTACCTGGTGTCTGGCAACCACGGAATGCACCTTCCCCCGTAGGTTGTTCCACCTCTTCCTGATGTCATCCCTTGTTCTGGGGTGCTGTCCCACGGCGTTGACCCTGTCCACGACTCTCCGCCATAGCTCCATCTTCCTAGCAATGGACATCTGCTGCACCTGTGATCCGAATATATGTGGCTCTACCCGGATAATTTCCTCCACCATGACCCTAAGTTCCTCCACTCAAACCTGGGGTGTCTTTTGGGTGCCATGGATGTGATGTGAGTGGTATGTGTGAGGGTGTGTGGGGTGATGTGTTGGGGTGTGTGCTGTGAGATGTGTGGATGGTGTATGGGTGATGGTGTTCTGTGGCTCAGATTGAGTGGGTGCTCCTGGCTTGTCTCTCTCTCTCAGTTAGCAATATTTTTTTATTTATTTTATTTTATTGAAAGGGTTGTGGGTAATGTGGGTGTGTGTTTTATATTGGATTGGGTGTGTGGGTGTGGTGTGTGTATGTGTTTCAGGTGTGTGTATTTTGAATTGTCCAATGTGGTGTAGTTTTGTTAGTGTGTGTATATTTTGGATGCTGCGGTGTGTACCGCCAGTGGTTTACCGCGGTTAAAAGACCGCCGCAGTGATTCGTGGGTCCTGATACTTTGGGTGTATTTCTGTTGGTGTAATGGTGTGGGTTTTGGTACAGCCAGTTTAGCAATGATCTTTGGGCTGGCGGACTTGTGTGGGTGTCTGTATAGTGGCGGATTTCTATGTGTGGGTCATAATACCCGTAGCGGTATACCGACACGGTCACGGTATGATGGAGGCCGTCAACAAGGCAGCAGGCAGCATTTAACGCCAAGGTTGTAATGAGGGCCTATGTTTGGTTTATAGAGCTTTGAAGAATAAGGGCCCTCCGAACATCAGAGATCTCATCTCCCCATATCGTCCAACTATAGTTCTTCAATCTGCTCAGATCGGGAGGTAGATCTTTTGCGTGTCCGGTTACCAAACTCTGCAACATTCTGTCCCCGGAGCTTTGACATTGGAATGAGAAACCAAGGTTCAGGAAAATGGTCAAAGCCTGGCTATTCCCATGATAACCTCGGAATCATCATTTCACTTTGCACCGCTGTTTAACCTGCTATGTCCCACTTAGCGATAGGACGCCTTAGGGCAGCTATGCGCTTTACACATTCAAGTGTAATTTCATCCTTCCTTGCCACTGCAATGGTGTCAAATTTTGAATGATGTTTCATTATTTGCAAGGAGCACCAAATTGGTATTAGGAATTCTTATTTTAGAAATTGTGAATAACAAGAAATCAATATATCAAAAAGAGTTACCCCCTCCTACTTCTATGTTGATTCCTTAAAAATGGCTTTTTCTGAATGAGAAAAAAATATTTTATAAATCAGACTGAAGTCGTTGAAACATTTATAGAAAGAGAACGGACTTAGGATCAGTTGCTTTCAGTGAATATATTTTATTTTTGCCATGACCTGCCACTGCTTGGATAAGCTGTCCATCAAAGACATGGCATTTGATTTTAGGTCAAGTAGTCATTTTCTCATACTGCAGCAGTGTAGGATGTGAGTCTGGTATCCGAGTTGTGTGTGTTATTTTATGTATTGGTTTTAATTATATGATATTTTAAATTCCAGGCTTATGTTTTTTTGTTCCAGTAGTCCTTAGCATTTAGGTGCCTTTCCTAGTCACGAGAATGCTATTTGCTTACCTCCAAAGCGCTTCAGTTAATTTGACTTTGTTTTCAGGGTATGTTTTTTCACAAGTAAAGACATGCAAACTTAAAGGCTTCTTTAAAAATGCAACAGAAATACAATACTGCCCTTTGTCATTGTATCTACTATGCATCAATATTATTGCTATTCTTGTTTTTTAGTTTTACTGTGCAACAAAGACATTCATTGTCATAATAATCTTTATTTCCGAAAATTGCCATGCAAGCTGCAGTACAACCATAAACTTTACAAAAAAATCCACATAAAACAATTTTAAACTTCATATTAAAAGGTAATAAAAATCAGTGCAGGTCCACAAAGCTCCTAACATCACAAATACAACCTCTAACAAAATAAATATTATTCTGAAAACACATATGGACTCTCTTCGAATTGCTTCCTTATTCCTGTAGCAGATTTAAAAAAATGTAAAACAGCATGGCAAATTTCTACATTAGTAAGGCTTTGCAGCAATTCGAGCCACTGTTGATGTTTCCTAACCTTTCGACTGCAATACATTTGGGCCCAAAAAGGATTGGCGTGGACTTAGATACAAAGGATGAAACGTAATAAAAGCGCACGTGCTCTGTTTTACCTTATTATTGCAGTCACAAAGCCACATTTTTTCTGAAAAGAAAGCCACCTTAAAATGCACAGCATTTAACCTAAAAAGTGTCAGAAGATGGGGCTGGAATAGGCTTTCTACCCAGCTCAGACATGGCGGAATGCTCCTTGTAGGAGACAACGGGATGTATCCAGTCACTGCTTGTAACCCAATCTAATCGCGTCGGCTCTTTCCTCAAACCGTATTTTGATGGTTTCTTTATCATTTAGATTGAGTTCTTCTGGGTTTGTAGATACCTTTGCTACTCACAGATTACTACAGATGTTCCGCACTAATGCAACCCACAGAATTCTACTTAGCCCATCTGAGGCCACCAAGCAGCCAGGCAGGATCGCACTATAGGTTTGCCTCAGGAGTTCCCCAACACTTCATCCATAGTAACAGTGGCCCAGTACCGATTTGGTCCTCAATGAATGGCAAACCCCGTTCCTCACGAGTAGAGATAGTAGCAATGTTTTTCAGTATTGCCAGTAGGCTAAGAGCACAAACACTTTCTAGTCGCTGAATTGGATTTGCATTCCCGTAGCCCCAGACACCTGCGCCAAATAGCCCAGCAGACAGACATTTGCTTCTGCATAGGTTAAGCATCTCCTTTATGGGTTTGTATTTCAATTTGTGGGCGAATCTAAAAATGTGTTCTATATTCCTCCCCACTTGCTGAGTTTTTTACAGTGATAAAGGACGAACTGACGGTGATGCCCAAATAATTACAATTTTGCACCTTCTCCAAACGTTTTACCCATTGTGAAATATTTAGATTTCATATTAGATTTCCCACGTCAAAACATATGTTTTTTCGAAATGTACTTTTAAATTAAGGAGTCCATTTATGACAAAAGTTAATGTAACAGAAATTGCAGGCCATTTGCTGTACAGGACTTTACCACTGCGGTGTCCGCATAGAGCAAGATGGGTATATTTTGAGTTCCCATCTTTGGCATATCCTTTCCACATTCAATAAAGTGTTTAATAAACTTGTTTATGGAAAGAAGAAACAGAAACAGGCCTAGGATGCAGCCCTGTCTCGCGTCCCGTGTTGAACTAATATGTGTAGTCTTTTCACCATGTAGGCCATAGCCTATGTCAATTGTGGGGTCATAATGTAAACGGTTAATAAGGTTCAACAGATTTCAGTGCCCAAAGATTCCAGTCTTGACAAAATAATTTCCCCCAGATTTTAACCCTGGAATCCAATAATGAGATTGGCTTGTAACAAAAGGTCGAGGATCTGTCTCCTTTTTAAAAAATTGAGACAATTATAGCTGACTTCTGTGATGGTGGAATCGAATCTGCCACGGCGCTCCTCAGAATATTGGTTAACAGTGGTCCCCATTGCTGTAAATTTGTTTATAAAAATCAACTGGTCCACCATCCACATCCACGGCTTTGCCTGACTCACATTGTCTAATAGCCAACACGACTTCACTCAGTTCAATAGGGGGCATAACATTCCTGCTCCCCCTGACCACCTCACACACTCCCGATCGGGACTTTGTGAGTTGAGATGGACAAACTTCAGGCTGGAAAATTTCAGTGAAGTGAGAAACCCATTGATCAGCGGTGATCAGGCATTCAACCCTTGGGGCCCTTACATAATTGAAATAGGAATGGTTAACACCTGCCCAGAATTTGGAACTATCTCCAGTGCCAGTCACATGTGAAATCTTCCCAAGCCTTGTTCCTTGTTTCCTGCCTTCTAGGTCCATCCTATAGGCACAACTTGCTTCCCTAACATAGTCCGATATTTGAGGGTTTTCCTTTAAGGTGGCTCTAAGGTGTTTTTGAGCCCTCACTCAAGCTTTATTAACCAGCCAAAGGGTGTATGGTCAATCCTAGCATGGGTAATAGATACATTTTAGACACAACACTACAAACGCTATCAAACCCTGTTAGGATAGATTGATGATTCGAGTCCTCTTCCAGCCAGTTTAAAATTGACTGTGGGTTTTCCTTTATGATTTTCTAAGTAAGTGTGGCAGAGTTTACTTTGTTCCACTTACTTTTCAGGCCCTTATTTCTTGAGGGAACAATATATTTTATTTTCCCCATGGTGATTTGCCTGAATGGCAATTTGCTGTGATGGTCACAGGAGTATGGTTGCAGTTTGGAGTGATTTTAAACTCTAACATGAAAGCAAACTCCACTGAAAATTAAAATAACATCAATTGTACTGCTGCCACAATTTCCTACAATAGTGGGGACATCATTTTGTGTTCTGTCCTCTATTTCAGCAGCAAATATAAGGTCATGTTTCAAAAAGCAAGCATTCAGTGGCTCCCCCAGAACTGTATGGCTGAAGTGGGACCGAACCTCTTCCAACCCAGAGAGCTCCCACGCTTTTCCCCACTAAGATGACATAGAGAGATGTTACAATCCCGAACCCACACAAAAATTACCTTGTGTGCTACCTGTAAACTAAAATCCTCCAAGAAACGATCCACCTCTTCTATCTCATTGCACTTGTCCTGATGATTAAAGATGTTAGAATAAAGATGTGTTATTAGAATGTTGGGTTCCAAATGGAAAGACATTAGACTTATCAAGAAGAAAGAGGAAGACTATGGACAGCTGGTTTAATGTCAGGGAGTTGAATAGATACTAAGGTGGTGAGTCCCCCAGGTTTCTTCGCAATAAATGATGACATACGTGGTCACAAAGCCTAAACCAGGGTTTCCTCTCTTTGCGCTATCACTGTAGTCCATGGAATCTCCACACATATTATTTTTCCTTAGTGATCTTTCCTTCTCTTCCTTAATGGCAATGATTCTAAATACTCTAAAAACTTTGACAACCACTTTTCCTCCCCCCAGGGACATGGAAGGTCCCATACTAACGTATCATTTAAAAGGAGAAGAAGCATCTTTTAGAAAAGTAACATTTCAGATAATTAACACAGGGCCAGGCAACATTTTGAGAATGTATCAGCTGGGCAAGATGTCTCCCTTTAGGATGGCTAAGTACTAGGCTGTGAATGAAAGAAACAACAGGACATGTGGCAGAAATAACTAATTATTCAGACGTGTATGTGAAATTGAATATAACTACTATATGATATAATATATTGAATGAATGGAAACTGAGTATATGGTGATCATAGAAAAAATGACAGATTGAAAAAAGTGGGGAATAGCCGAAGGTGGAAGGAAAGAGACAATGGAAGAAATAAATACTGTAACATATTGCCTCTGGTCAAAATCATAGCTGGCACAACTAATCGTCCATTTGAGAGATACAAGGTGAACCCCCTCATGAGAACATTAATACAGATCTGGCAGTTGTTAATACATGGATTAAAAGTGCGTTAGTTTCACCCCTCCCTAATACAATGTTTATTTTTGCCTCATTCTACACCTTCGAAGCCCAGTTAAACCCGTGATTTGGCCTTACCTGAATGGAATTGTAAAACACTAGAAAGACTGGCATCAAGAGTATAGTGCAGACAAACATATTTATAAACAAAACTCAAGCACTACAAAGTCCTCTTTAAGAAGGCATGGGCAATATACTATCAAGATCAGATACTCGAGGCAATAAATCCGACTCCTCTATCCAACAGCAATACTCAGTTGTTTTATTCAGAGTTGACAGATTTCTTTCATGAAAAGATTGAGCATCTCCTTGTGAGGGTTCTTCGTGTTACTCCCTCTTCCAACGTGAGTGAGTCAATATTTTCCTCAACCTGTTCTTTAACCTTTGTGTCATGGTCAAGTCTGTCAGCTCATGCTCCCTATAGGATCCAAGCCTAGAGACATATCTCAGGACTACGGCACAGCTGGTGGCCCCAGATCTTGCTTCAGTTTGCAATACTTCTTTACCCTATGATCTTAATCCCGATTTTTGCAAATCTGCAGCTATCATTCCATTATTAAAGAACCCAATCTTGACCCACAAAAACTGGCCAATTACTGCCAAATCGCCCTCCTGCCTGCAGTGGCCAAAAAGATAGAAACTCATTAATGATATTCTAGTCAGAATTATATCTTTCCTTCTGCCCTCTGACAGTGTTGATTGCCAATGGCAAGGTGATCTGGATGATCTTGCGTAATGGGGTGCTGCGGTCCTAATTCTCCTAGTTCTGTGAGCAGCATTCATCATGATGTCACATAAGATAAGATCATCCTATGCAGGCTCCATGGATTGGGTATGCAGGGGAATGGTTTTAGTCATTTTTGCAAATGAGGACACAAGCAGTCCATCTTTGATCTTTCCAATCAACTTACTGACAACTGCACCGTAGAGTCCCTCAAGGCTCTTCTTTGATCTCAACCTTATTCAATATATATGTTGAACCACTGGCCAATCTTGTTGCCTCTTTTGGCTTTCACTTCTGTTCATATGCCAATGACTCTCAGATTATTCAGCGGTTAGAGGACAGTCATACATCTGTCCAAGACAAATTTAAATCTTGGTTCACATCAATTACCCATTGAATGGACTCCAACTCCCCAAGGCAAAATGTTGACAAGATGAAGGTCTGAGGGTTTAGTAACACCTCATCGTGTCATCTACTTTGTGGAAAAAAACAGCTGAGACTCTGTCCGATGCCCATTGACAATGCATGCAGCTTTAGTATAATTTTTTTACCTCAAGTTATCTTTGAGTCCCGTATTAACAAACTGACTGCAGTGTGTTTCTGCCTGCTAAAGACTCTGAGAATGATTATTCCTTTTGTGCCAATCTCCTATGTGTCTACCTTGGTACAGGCAATGATCACCAGTTGTCTGGATTATTGTGACGCTCTTTTGCTGGGCGTTCACACATTTTTGATACACTGCATCCAACTGGCACAAAAAGCATTAGCTGGGCTTATATTAGGCATTCCCAGATCAGCCAGAATGTCTCTCCACCTGATCAATCTACACTGGCTTCCTGTTGGTAAACACTGTACCTTCAGAGGTTTGTGCTATTGCCAAGAGCCAGTGTACGAGCAGGATGAGTGAATTGTATGACAGGCCTGTTCACCACCACCAGGTGACACTACTTTGCTCTTCAACTGTTTATTATTCAGTGAACCGATGTTTCATACAAAGCGAACAGGTGGTAGAGCTTTCTTGGTTTTCATGGCTCAGAGCTGGAACAACTTCCATTGCTTTCCATGCTGAGTCAAGCATTTTAAATTTTGCAAAGTTTTCAAAACACATCTTTTTTGTTTGAATATTTTATTTATTGTTTTATACCATACATAGACACAATCAGACACCCAATGTCTGGGAGAGACATGACTCATAAATAAAGCATGAATGATGAGATCGTAGTATACATGAAACAGTTAGCGATGGCACATATGAACAATATTAAATGCAGATGGGTCTTGGATCGACTGCATATCAATGTAGAAGTTTATACAAAAAGTCTGGAAACAGCTGCATTCAGGCATTACAACTAAAAGAGACAAAAAAGCCCCTCAGGTTTATGCATCAAGTTTCGGAGTGTCCAGGGTCAGTAGGTAGTCTCTCAGTGGTTGCTATTTGTCCTTTGGCTGGGATGTGGGTGGTTGAAGAGTAGCATACAGTTCCCCTAGTATTATCACAGAATATGAGACTTTTCCACCAACCTTTTGTTGTGGGTAATGTCTTGGTGCCCCAATGGAGAGCTATCTCCTATTTAGCCAATAATAAGGCCATGGCTGTAAATCACCTCATTGGCTTAGGGGTATCCTCCACATGGCCCAGCAGTGCAACTAGATTAGGTGCAAGTGGAGTGCCTATTATCAGAGTAATTTGACAAAAGCCATCCCTCCAGTATAGTGCTGTGCCACCACAGGTCCAAGTCGAGTGAGCGAAGTTGGCTGCAGGTGTGTGGCATTTACGGCCATTAGGGGATCACGAGGTATCTATTTTAGCTATGACAGAGGGTATTGTATAAGCTCTGCATAGGAATTTGTAGTATATTAGTGTATGATGATGATTAAGGACAACTGAGCGTGTTTGAGTGCAGTAAGCACAGCAAATTGTGTCTGACAGTGGGTGGCCCAGATCGGCCTCCCAGGGCTTTCGAACTTTAATATCGCACACTGGCACAAGGCCTAAACAGGCGTGGTATACTTTGAATGTTAACCAATTGGCCTCTTTGTCAGCAATGATTAGGGTGAGCAGCAGGAATTCCCCTGCCAATGGGTATGTGAATATCAGAGCCTGCAGTGCACTCTGGAGACTGTGAAATATAAAATGATCCATATGTGTAGCAGTTAGGAAGGTGTTGTCCTCCATTCTGGAGAAGACATGGCTGTCCGGCTGTCCGGCTGTCCGGGAACAGGTTTTCAAAAGTATGAAAGTATAAGATTAAGGTGCGCTGAACCAACTTCTCCCGTGTAATTGGGGGACATGGGCTGTCTTCCAGTGGATCACAGGGGAATGCAGCAATCCACCCATCAGTAAGAGGGTGAGTTTGTTCCAGGCTCAACTTGTAGTGTAGAGTGTTTGTATGTCTGTCGGGTCCAAGGGATGGCCAGTTGAGAGCAGCATCTGCAGCGGGGTAAGAGCAGCTAAATCCTTCTTAGTCACAGCATAAGGCAAACGGGCATCTGCATGATACCAGTGGTAGGAATTCTGACATTGTGCCGCTAGGTAGTACAGTAGAAAATGAGGAATACCGAACCCACCATCTTCGTACTGGAGTGTAAAAACATCCCAGTGGATACCGTGATGTATTTAGGCCCAAACCAGCCTAAGTAGAGAACATTTGAGTGTTATGAAGAATGAATTATTGAGTGTGAGTGGTGTATTTACAAATGAGTACAAAAACAGAGGAATTACGACTATCTTAATGATGGCAATAAGGCCTACCATTGATAGGGGAAGACGTATCCAACTTTTGATTTGAGTGTTCAATGTGTCCATGGTGGAGCCGTAATTCTGTCTTTTCACCTGCTCTTTGTCTCAGTGGATGTGTATCCCTAGATACTTAATGTGGTTATTGCACCACACAAGGGGTAATTCGCAATACACAGGAATCGTGGTCCTGGTAAGATGAAACTGCTCAGATTTAGCCCAGGAGATATGTAGTAAAGGAAAGTCACCAAAGAGGACTGTCTCCTACAGGATGGGCTCTAGGTTATTTTACAAAGAGCAGAATGTCGTCCAAATATAGGGAGATTAATAGCAGGCCTGTTTTGAACTGAAACCCTCTCTGGATAGGTTTGTCTTGAATGTGGCAGACAAGGGAACCCACTCTAATAATAAAAAGTAGAAGCAATAGGGGGTATCCCTGCCGAGTGTCTCTGTTAATGGCGAATAGGTGTGATAGGGTGAAATTAGCCCTGATCTGAGCCGTCGGTTAGGAATAAAGAAGCATGATCAGGGAGGTAAACCCACGCGGTAAGTCTAATTTTCAATGGGTCGCTTCCAAGAAGGGCAATTCTAAAGAATCACATGCCTTCTTAGCATCGAGAAGAGCTACAGCAGCAGGGGGTGGTAAGAGATATCCTATTGAGGACTGCAAAGTAGGAGTGGGCAGTAGTTTAGCCATTATGTTATCATCGACATTCAATAAAGACATCGGTTGATATGAGCCGCATATGCAGGGATCTTTACCCGGCTTTGGAAGCAGGATAATCACAGCTTCTTACAGTGTGGGTGGAAGCGTGCCTTTTCTGAGTGCCTCAAGCATACATCTCAATGGGGTATAGGACTTGGCTTTGTTTGTAGGTTTTATAGAACATTCTGGTAAAGCCATCTAATCCGGCTGCTTTAGATCCATTCAGGGACTCAGTGGCCTGAAGGATCTCCTTTCTACTGAAAGGCTCACTCAGAAATTGTAACTGAGTGGAGGTGAGCTACACCATGGCAAGCTCGTCAAGGTACTGCCACATTTTGGGGGAGCAACTACCCACAAGGACGGAGTATAGTTGTGTGTTCTGCTGAAGTAGCTCTGTCTGTACATCTGCTGTGAAAGTTGCATAAGTCCCATCCTTCTGTTGCAATTCGGATATATATGAGGCTGATGTAAGTAGTTTGAGCATGTGCGCCAAGGCGCGACCTGGCCTCTCGCCTTCACTATAGCAATGCACTCTGGCATACTTGTCAAGTTAGTTCACCTTAAGTTCTGCCAAGTCACAAAATTCCTCAAGTAGAGAGATACATATATAAAGTTGACACCTGAGTGGGCACTGCACGTCCTCCCTGTCAAGTTCAGGAAGTTCAGATAATGTGGCCTCGACAAGAGGAAAGGCCGGATTATATCCTTGAGCACCCTGGAGTGTTTGACAATGCAGACATCCCTAGTATATGTCTTGAAAGCCTCGTATAGGGTGGCCTGTGATGTAACTGAGTCCTTGTTGAGATCCACGTACTCCGTGATCGCAGTGTGGGTCTCGGTATGGAACACCTTGTGATGTAGTTCCAAGGCAGGAAAGCGCCATGGGTGCATGAACCCCACCTTGATGCGGACATGTAACATCAGTTTAACTGGGGAGTAATCAGAGAGGGTGCACAGAAGATGTGTAACAGACTCCAGCCAAGGCACCATTGTAGTCGATATCAGCTAGAAATCTATTTGTGGCCAGGTATTGGGGGAGCAGAGTAAAATGTACATACCACTGCAGATGCGTGGCGTGTGCGCCAAGAGTCTCACAGTGTGTAGGTGTTACAAATGTCTGGCAACACATGCAAGGATCAGGGTTTGCCTGTAGCTTGCCGGCCATGGTATCCAGTTGTAAGTCTTGAAGCATTTTTAAATCCCCTCCCCGGGTAATATGATCTAGATCCACCCGGGCGATGTGAGTCTAGAGATTGAGGAAACATTTCTGATGCATCGGGGCATATATAGTGATCAGTAAGAGCTTATGACCTGTTAGTGTGCCTGCAACCATGCCTTGGTATTCGGCATACCTATAGTGGGAATGGAATGGTGAATATGAGCTGTAGCTTGAGAAATATCGGTGGGAGACCCAGTGTGTGGCAAATGTAAATGCAGATTATGGTGGTAGATGGTTCTCTTGAAGAAATGCTATTTGAGCGCTATGTTTGGTTAAGTATTGCAGAACCTGCTTCCCTTTACAGAGATTATTAAACCCTCTTATGTTCCAGGATTTTAAAAAAATGTGAACCATAGACCTCCTTGCGTGGTCTGGAGTAGTCAACTGTACATAAAGTGGTGTGAAAATGATGCCATGTATGGTTGAGATATTTTGCAAACAGTCAAACAAAACAAACAATAAAAAAACAGTTCTCCATTACCCTTCCCAATCCCACACTTGTTGAGACCCAATAATTCCAACAAAGAAATAACAGATTCCCCATAAGTTGTAGAGTGGGGTCTAACATGGGAGAGTGCAACACTGCGGCATGCAGACCTTGTTACAGACGTATATTTGTAATGAAAGAGTTGTGGATGAGGTATATGTGACAGTCACCATATAGCTGAGAGTTCCTGATGTCCGTTAATGACAGAGTGGTAGTACGAAACACCGGGTGAGTACCCAACAATACAGAGACGGTAGCAGTGATGTCCAAGCCATGTAGAATATACCTCAGTCCTGGGGAGAGAGGTCCATGCTAGAGGCAGTCTGGGTGTCCGGCGGTGAGTGGTCCTGTGAAGTGTGTTCTGCAGGGGAGTGTTCCTTGGAGTATGTCTTACAAAAAGTCAGTACTTTAGCAGGGTTGTCAAAAAACACAATTTGCTGATCATGACCATGTGGAATCTTGCTTGGTCCAGCATGTAATATTGGAGGCCCAGTTTACGAAAAGCAATTTTAACATCAATGATTTTACGTCCGGCCTCCTGGACCACCACAGTAATGTCACAAACAAGTGAAATTGACGTGCCCTAATAATGAAGCGAGCCATTCTCTCCAGTCAGTCAAAGCTCCTTGTAGTGGTCCCAAATATTTAGGAGATGAGCAATGATCAGCATAGTGGGGTGCCATTCACTGGTTGAGGTCCAAGGGACCTGTGGGCACATTCCACTACAAATACGGATGTGAAGTTATACGGGCCCAGTGTCCTGAAAACACTGTTCTGAAAATAAGAGTTCTACAAACAGGTCTAGGCAGCCAGTGTATCCTGTTTCAGCTATGTCCATTATCCAAATGATGTTGCTGCATGCTCGAGGTCTTTGTTCTTAATCACAACCAACCGCAGCCAGGGTTTTAATTTCTCCAGCCATTTGTCCACTTTGGCAGCGCCATCCTCTAGACCTGATGTCCATTCCTCCACGTTCTCCATTCTAGTCTCATACCGATCCATGCATTCTCCCATACGGTCTAAGTGAATGCCAATGGTGTCGAAGCATTCATCTATGGCCCTGAAGCCTACCCAGTTCAGCCATAATGGTGGAAATATTTGCCATTTATTCAGTCTCGAGTCCACAGTCGGCGCCCCCTCTATCGGTAGAGGTATTTCCTGCACAGCAGCCTGTTTCTGCTGTTCAAAGGACAGTTTTCTTTGTTTTGGGTCACTACCCCAAATAGCCAATGTAAGAGCAGCCTGTGGGGTAGGGCACAGTCACTAATATATCATAGGCAGTGCTGCTAGTAGGGTCAGCCCTGTGGTCTCCACCTCACAGCAGTCCCCCAATCAGGTAGGCAGGCACATCTCAGGAGTGGATGGCGCCTATCCAGGAGAGTAGGGCCCAGTGGTCTGTAGTAGTGTAGGCTGCTATACAAGTGCCAGGGTAACATTTCGAGTTGTGATCTGGGGAGACAGTGCAGGCAGATATGCCTGTGGGACCAAACCTGCTGCCCTAAACGGAGAACTGATCAGGAGGGGCAGCAAGAGTCCTGTTTATATTCCAGTTGCATTCAGTTAGGTGATTGTTTTCAGTGCCGGCAGCCAGGGGGGTGACCGTGTAAGGTCTCAAAGGCCTAGTAGCCGACCACTCATTGGAGACTGCTGCCTCTTTTGCAGGTATCGGAGCGGCTTCATGCCCGGCAAGGGGAGGACACAAAATGTGCGTTGTTGTCAGGTCACACAGCGCAGCCCGCCTTCCTCACGTCCCAGGCTTACCCGCGCCCCTGTCACCAGAGGGCCACTAAGGGGCATCAGGAGTGCTAGCTCCACTGGCAGCGCCTAGATGCCTTCATCTGCAGCACTACTCCACAGCTGGCACAGCTGGGGCTGTTTGAGGATCGCTGGCCACCATCTCGGCAGGTATCCAAGGTAGGCGGCATCTCATCCGGCACAATCTAAGGGCTGATTCTATAGAGCTTCAGTGCCAAGCAGCCATGTTAGTTACAGGTGTAGCCACCCCCCCAGCCACACCACTTCAACTGCTTTATTGGTCAGTGACTCAAGGTTTCATAAAAAGCGCACAAGTGGTTGCGTTTTCTTGTTTTTCAATTATCAGATCTACAACGAATTCCCACTTGCTTCTGTGCTGAGTTATTTTCAGTTTTGCAAAGCTCTGTTTTTCCATTTTTCTGCATTTTTGATTAGCGTTAAACTACCTCAGGATACTTGTACTAAAGGATTAAAACATAAACAAGGGTACATAAATTGATAATGATCTTAAATTACACTGGAATGTGTAAATTGCTGCTATTTGGGAAGCTAACTTTGAGATGGAAAATGTACATAACTAGGATTAGAGAAAGAATAATATGAAAAAATTAAGGATATGATGTGTGCAATAGAATGTTAAACATGTGAAGTGCTGTGGCACCTGAAAGGGCAGGTTATGTAAATATAAACATAAACAAATACATGAATAAATAACCATATCTAAGGTAACAAAGTAGAGCTTGCCTGCATTAAGATGTCTTGTGTAGCACCCTCATCCAGGTTTTTCTTATTTCCTCATTCCGCAGAGTGTATATGATGGGATTGAGCAGTGGTGTTGCGACAGTGTAAAGGACAGACAAGGCTTTGTTTAAGTTAAGGGAGCTTTCAGTTTTTGGTGTGGCATAGATTGCAATAGTTGGACCAAAATATGTGCTGACCACAGCGAGGTGGGAGCTGCAGGTGGAAAACGCCTTATGCCTCCCAGTGGCTGATGGGATTATTAGCAGAAAGGGGACAAATAAAATTAGAAAAGTAAAGAAAAAAATGTACAGTTCAATGTAAGTGGTTTCCGAACAGGCTGCTTTCAGAAGCGGTCCTAAATCACAGGAAAGTGGTCTAACACTTTTTCACCTGAGAACTGTAATCTTTGTAATAGTGTTACTGTAACAATGGGTGGTGTAAAGCCTCCAACCCAAGTAACGACAAGTAGTTTAACACAAAATGCATGGTGCATGACAATATTATAATGTAGAGGGAAGCATATGGAGCTGTACCTGTCGTAAGCCATGGCTGTCAACAGGAAGCACTCAGTAGTCAACAATGAACCAAAGAAATACAATTGCATTAGACAATCAACAAAAGAAATTGAGGTGCCTTATGCCATTAGCCCAGAGAGCAGGCTGGGAGCAGTGCTTGTGGTGTACCACACTTCCAGGAAAGAGAAATTGCCCAGAAAGAACATAGGTGAGAGTAAGTGTTTACTGACAGAGACTGATTTTGCCGACTTAATCGGGGTTAACCAGCAAAAGGGAAAATTGTTCTGGTGTACACCTCAATGATTATCATTTATTGAAATAAGTACACTGCCTGATCTGTGTCTCCCCACAAGTGGCAAACATTACAAACCATGGCACAAGGATCAGACTAGGGAAAGATAAACCGCAAGACTTATTCAGTGGGCACAAAACTTTCAAAT
This sequence comes from Pleurodeles waltl, assembly GCF_031143425.1. NCBI lineage: Eukaryota > Metazoa > Chordata > Amphibia > Caudata > Salamandridae > Pleurodeles > Pleurodeles waltl. The sequence goes on along the minus strand of NC_090445.1, from coordinate 291,805,290 downwards.
ACATTCTAATGTTATGCCTGCTGACATTAGGCCTAACATCAACAAAGCTACGGGCAGTGTAGGTGTTAAAAATGCTGCTGTTTCTGTGTAACATTTGTAGCCAGGATTCTGCATAACTCCTATATTCAAAACATCATCAAAACACCAATAGCCACAGAGTTAACGGATGGAGCATGTCCTGCACTAAATACCAAGTGCAGGCACTGATTCAAAGAATAGCATAGTGATTCACAAAGAGCACATCATTACACACCAAGATGAGCTGAGGAACAGTGCACTGATGAACACATCATTAAACAACAATAAGAGTCAGGGAACAGTGCAGTATCCTGCAAAAAGCACAACATTGCTTTTAGAAATCGGGTCTTTGGTTGGCAGTCAGGTTACCCCCTTTCAAGCAGAACCCTCACTCAAGTCAGGGTTAAGGAGAATCATACTCAGTTAACTCCCGTTCACCCCTTTGTTAGCTTTGCACAGGCTGGCAGGCTTAACTTAGAAGCAATGTGTAAAGTATTTGTACCAACACACACACAGTAATACAGTTAATCACTACAAAATAATACAACACAGGTTTAGAAAAATAGATACTATTTATCTAAATCAAACAAGACCAAATTTGATAAAAATCCACAATATACAGTTAAAAATATGAATTTAGCACTTTAAACCATGAAAACAGTGCTTTGAGGCACAAATACTGCAAGTTGATATTATGCAACGTTGTGACAGAGTCGTTTCCTACAATGCACTACCAGTGGCACCATTTACAGAGTTGTTCAACCCCCAGGTTCAGTACCTTAGTAAACAAGTAGAAAACAGGCTGGAGCACAGAGTTGGGGAGAGCGGCGTCACTGGGTCCGATGAGGCATCGGTTATAGTGCCACGGGGCAGAAGGACAGTGGTGTTATGCAGTGGTATCGGGTCATCACTACAGGATGGTGGAGGTGAAGCACATCAGATACAAAGTCGGTCCCTTGGTTCTGGCAGATGCAAAGTCTGGCAGAGTCACAATGCTACGGGGCAACCTAATGGGATAGCGATGACGTCACAGGGTCGCAGGCCCCGCATTGGCATCGGATTGTCACGGACATTGGGCTTATGACACTCCGGTGTCAACGAGGTTTGGGGGCATCAGGTGTTACAGAGACGCAAGGCCTACAGGTTTCGCGTAGGCTCTCATTATTCTAATGAGACTACTGGATTTTGAGCAGCAGAATCCGCCACCGTGTGGGAGACTGAGTCTAACCCACTGCAGGTGACACCTGTCGCTCTAAATCCGGGTTTTGCTCCGGCTAACTAGCAGTGCCTCATCTCTACCAGGGGATAGTGATGATTGGGCAGCCGAGCGCATGACATTCTAAGCTTCTCAGGGAAGTCGTGGTCACTCAGGTCACCTCCGGTTCTCTCATTTATAATTCAATCTCATATATAAATGACAAACAGAGGCAGTATATGTTTCAATAATGAGTTTAACCCCTTCACTGCCAGGCCTTTTCCCCCTCCTGTGCCAGGCCTTTTTTTGGCTATTTGGGACAGTTTGCGCTTCGGCCCTCATAACTTTTTGTCCACATAAGCTAGCCAAGCCAAATTTGCGTCCTTTTTTTCCAACATCCTAGGGATTCTAGAGGTATCCAGACTTTGTGGGTTCCCCTGAAGGAGGCCAATAAATTAGCCAAAATACAGTGACAATTTTGGTTTTTTTCAAACAAAATGGGAAAAAGTGGCTACAGAAGAAGGCTTGTGTTCTTTTCCCTGAAAATGGCATCAACAAAGGGTTTGTGGTGCTAAAATCACCAGCTTTCCAGCTTTCAGGAACAGGCAGACTTGAATCAGAACACCCAATTTTTCAACACAAATTTGTCATTTTACTGGGACATACCCCATTTTTACGATTTTATGTGCTTTTAGCCTCCTTCCAGTCAGTGACAGAAATGGGCGTGAAACCAATGCTGGATCCCAGAAACCTAAACATTTCTGAAAAGTAGACAAAATTCTGAATTCAGCAAGGGGTAATTTGTGTAGATCCTACAAGGGTTTCCTACAGAAAATAACAACTGAAAAAGACAAATATTGAAATTGAGGTGAAAAAAACAGCAATTTTTCTCTACGTTTTACTCTGTAACTTTTTCCTGCAATGTCCGATTTTTTAAAGCAATATACCATTACGTCTGCTGGACTCTTCTGGTTGCGGGGATATATAGGGCTTTTGTCGGTTCATCAAGAACCATTAGTACCCAGAGCCAATAAATGAGCTGCACCTTGCAGTGCGTTTTCATTCTATACCGGGTAGACAGCAATTCATTTGCTGAAATATAAAGATTGAAAAATAGCTATCAAGAAAACCTTTGTATTTCCAAAATGGGCACAAGATAAGGTGTTGAGGGGCAGTGGTTATTTGCACATCTCTGAATTCCGGGGTGACCATACTAGCATGTGAATTACAGGGCATTTCTCAAATAGACGTCTTTTTTACACACTCTCTTATATTTGGAAGGAAAAAATGTACAGAAAGACAAGGGGCAATAACACTTGTTTGGCTATTCTATGTTCCCCCAAGTCTCCCGATAAAAATGATACCTCACTTGTGTGTGTAGGCCTAGCGCCCGCAACAGGAAATGCCCCAAAACACGACGTGGACACATCACATTTTTTGACAGGAAACAGAGGTGTTTTTTGCAAAGTGCCTACCTGTAGATTTTGGCCTCTAGCTCAGCCGGCACCTAGGGAAACCTACCAAACCTGTGCATTTTTTAAAACTAGAGACCTAGGGGAATCCAAGATGGGGTGACTTGTGGGACTCTGACCAGGTTCTGTTACCCAGAATCCTTTGCAAACCTCAAAATGTGGCTAAAAAAACAAGTTTTCCTCACATTTCGTTCCAGAAAGTTCTGGAATCTGAGAGGAGCTACAAATTTCCTTCCACCCAGCATTTCCCCAAGTCTCCCATAAAAATGATACCTCACTTGTGTGGGTAGGTCTAGCGCCCGCAATAGGAAATGCCCCAAAACACAACGTGGACACATCATTATTTCTGACAGAAAACAGAGGTGTTTTTTGCAAAGTGCCTACCTGTAGATTTTGGCCTCTAGCTCAGCCGGCACCTAGGGAAACCTACCACACCTGTGCATTTTTGAATACTAGAGACCTAGGGGAATCCAAGATGGGGTCACTTGTGGGACTCGGACCAGGTTCTGTTACCCAGAATCCTTTGCAAACCTTAAAATTTGTCTAAAAAAACACGTTTTCCTCACATTTTGGTGACAGAAAGTTCTCGAATCTGAGAGGAGCCACAAATTTCTTTACACCCAGCGTTCCCCTAAGTCTCCCAATAAAAATGATACCTCACTTGTGTGGGTAGACCTAGCGCCCGGGACTGGAAATGCCCCAAAACACAACATGGACACATCACATTTTTTTAAAGAAAACAGAGGTGTTTTTTGCAAAGTGCCTACCTGTAGATTTTGGCCTCTAGCTCAGCTGGCACCTAGGGAAACCTACCAAACCTGTGCATTTTTTAAAACTAGAGACGTAGGGGAATCCAAGATGGGGTGACTTGTGGGGCTCTGACCAGGTTCTGTTACCCAGAATCCTTTGCAAACCTCAACATTTGGCTAAAAAAACACGTTTTCCTCACATTTCGGTCCAGAAAGTTCTGGAATCTGAGAGGAGCTACAAATTTCCTTCCACCCAGCGTTCCCCCAAGTCTCCCGATAAAAATGATACCTCACTTGTGTGGGTAGGCCTAGCGCCCATGACAGGAAATGCCCCAAAACACAACGTGGACACATCACATTTTTTAAAAGAAAACAGAGGTGTTTTTTGCAAAGTGTCTACCTGTAGGTTTTGACCTCCAGCTCAGCCGGTACCTATGGAAACTTACCAAACCTGTGCATTTTTTAAAACTAGAGACCTAGGGGGATCCAAGATAGGGTTGCTTGTGGGGCTCTGACCAGGTTCTGTTACCCAGAATACTTTGCAAACCTCAAAATTTGGCTTAAAAAACAAGTTTTCCTCACATTTCGGTGATAGAAAGTTCTGAAATCTGAGAGGAGCCACAAATTTCCTTCCAACCAGCGTTCCCCCAAGTTTCCCGATAAAAATCATACCTCACTTGTGTGGGTAGGTCTAGCGCCCGTGACAGGAAATGCCCCAAAAGACAATGTGGACACGTCAAATTTTTTGACCGAAAACAGAGGTGTTTTTTGCACAGTGCTTACCTGTAGATTTTGGCCTCTAGCTGAGCCGGCACCTAGGGAAACCTACCAAACCTGTGCATTTTTTTAAACTAGAGACCTAGGGGGATCCAAGATAGGGTTGCTTGTGGGGCTCTGACCAGGTTCTGTTACCCAGAATACTTTGCAAACCTCAAAATTTGGCTTAAAAAACACGTTTTCCTCACATTTCGGTGACAGAAAGTTCTGGAATCTGAGAGGAGCCACAAATTTCCTTCCAACCAGCGTTCCCCCAAGTCTCCCGATAAAAATCATACCTCATTTGTGTGGGTAGGTCTAGCGCCCGTGACAGGAAATGCCCCAAAAGACAACGTGGATACGTCACATTTTTTGACCGAAAACAGAGGTGTTTTTTGCACAGTGCTTACCTGTAGATTTTGGTCTCTAGCTCAGCCGGCACCTAGGGAAACCTACCAAACCTGTGCATTTTTTAAAACTAGCGACCGAGGGGAATCCAAGATGGAGTGACTTGTAGGGCTCTGACCAGGTTCTGTTACCCAGAATCCTTTGCGAACCTCAAAATTTGGCTAAAAAAACACGTTTTCCACTCATTTCGGTGACAGAAAGTTCTGGAATCTGAGAGGAGCCACAAATTTCCTTCCACCCAGTGTTCCCCCAAGTCTCCCGATAAAAATGGTACCTCACTTGTGTGGGTAGGCCTAGTGCCCACAAAAGGAAATGGCCTAAAACAGAACGTGGACACATCCCATTTTTTCACAGAAAACAGAGTTGTTTTTTGCAAAGCGCCTACCTGTGGATTTTGGCCTCTAGCTCAGCCGGCTCCAGGGGGGCAGAATGGTCTAAATACAATTTGGCCCCCAGGGGAGCGACCCTTGCCTAATGGGTCACTCTCCATCTCTAAAAAAACAAACAAACAAAAAAAAAACACAAAAAAATTTTGCCCTGGCGCCTAGACGTTTCTACCTCCCCTGGGGGCAGAAATGGCCTAAAATAAATTTGCCCCCCCCACCCCCAAACCCCTCCCAGGAGTGACTCTTGCCTACGGGGTCGCTCCCCTTGCGTGACATTGGAGCCAAAAAAATCCCTGGTGCCTAGTGGTTTCTGCCCCCTTAGGGGCAGATTGACCTAAAGTCGGCCGATTTGCCCCCAAGTGGTCTAAATACAATTTGCCCCTCAGGGGAGCAACCCTTGCCTAATGGATCGCTCCCCATCTTTAAAAAATCAAACAAAAAAAAAAAATCAAAAAAAAAAATTGCCCTGGCCCCTAGAGGTTTCTGCCCCGGGGGGGCAGAAATGGCCTAAAGTAAATTTGCCCCCCAATCCCCGCCCGGGAGCGACCCTTGCCTACGGGGTCGCTCCCCCTGTGTGACATTAGCGCAAAAAAATCCCAGGTGCTTAGTGATTTCTGCCCCCCTGGGGGGCAGATTGGCTTAGCAAAAATCTGCCGATCTGCCCCCAAAGGGGGCAGAAATGGCCTAAATACAATTTTCCCCTCCAGGGGAGCAACCCTTGTCCAAGGGGTCGCTCCCCATCTGTAAACAACAACAAAAATAAATCCCCGGTGCCTGGTGGTTTCTAACCCCCTTGGGGGCAGATTGGCCTAATCAAAATAGGCTGATCTGCCCCCCAAGGGGGGCAGAAATGGCCTAAAATAAATTTGCCCCCTAGGGGAATGACCCTTACCTAAGGGGTTGCTCCCCTTGCGTGAAATTCACGTGAAAAAATAAAGAAACTCCCTGGTGTCTAGTGGTTTCTGTCCCCCTTTGGGGCAAATTGGCCTAATAAAAATAGCCCAATCTGCCCCCAAGGGGGGCAGAAATGGCCTAAATATATTTTGCCCTCTAGGGGAGCGACCCTTGCCTAAGAGGTCGCTCCCCCACCTCCAAAAAAACAGAACAACACAAAAAGGAAAAAAAATAAAAAATGATCCCTGGTGCCTAGAGGTTTCTGCCCCTTCTGCGGGGCAGATCGGCCTAATAATAGGCCAATCTGCCCCCAGGGGGGGCAGAAAAGGCCTTCCAAAAAAATGCCCCCTCTGGGAGTGACCCTTGCCCAAGGGGTCGCTCCATTATGCCACTTTCAAAAAGAAAAATGAAAATCACTGGTGTCTAGTGGGCGTTTTGACAGCCGGATTGCTTTCAATCCGGCTGCCAAAACGCAGAGAGAGACTTCAAAGGGAAGGAAATAACTTTCCTTCCCTTTGAAGCCTCTCTCGGCCTCCCCCACGTGATCGGAAGAGAAATGCAAAGCATTTCTCTTCTGATCGTGCTGGAGCTCAGCGATGGGAGGAGGTCCTGTGACAAATCAGCGCGCGATCGCGCGCTGACATCATGGGGGTGGGGGGTCGGGGGTGGAAGGGGAAGGGCTTCCTCTTCCATCCCTAGCGCTCCCCCCAGTTCCCGGGTGCAGGACGAGGTGATCTCGTCCAAGGCACCGGGGAACAGGTGCCTTGGACGAGATCACCTCGTCCAAGGCACCCTAGGGGTTAATAAAACGGCTGCATCTTAGATAGCAAAGCGTGAGCTGCAATAACCAGGACAACACAACATGACAGTATTAGCATTGTGTCGAGAAGAGTGAAGCATAAAAACAACGCTATCATATTGTCACTATGATCGATGGATTATTTCCTATCTAAGTTATAATTCGAGCACAGCATGTTAAGCTCTAATTCTGCCTTTCAGATTCCCTCAGGAAGACATCAACCGTCATACCTGAGCAAAGGCCTGTAGTCTACGTTAGCATCTGTAGCGAAGCATTCAGCAATCAGCATACAGTTATCGTTCCCTGGCTGGAATCTCCCTCTAATGTGTAATGGGACAAGGAAGTATTTTTATAATAACACAGCTGATGTTCCGGGAAAATGTCCCTACGTAAGGATGTGTATTTTTTATGAATGTTGGAGACTAAACTTCTACCATGTTCACCCACAATGTACCGAACTGTAGCCTTGAACGAAGCAGAGAGTGACCAAGAATGTCTTGCTTGAGAACAAAGTGCTGAGCTAGGCAAAAACAGTAAGATAGAAGAAAATAAAACAAGACCATATAAATGGTTATTGTAAAAATAACAATGCGAAGCCGAATAAAATATATCTAGGTTAAAGTGCACATAGGCCTAGTGTGTTGACCTGGTATTCTAACTTCAGCATTCAGGCTATCCCCCATTCACAAGGTATATTTCTTAGGAAATCCTTTGGGATAGGGCTTACCATCAGCCTTAGCTGTCACAGCAGCCCAAATGTCTGCGTCCGGTTTGGAAGTCAAGCGAGTCACTGCAGCTACAGTGGCTACTACCACTGCTGACTTTGCGGCTTCATCAGCCAATGTATTTCCAGCAACATGTATTCCAACGCTCTGGTGTCCAAGTGTGTGTACAACGTGGACATTTGGTAGCGTCTCTTTCAGGTCTGCCACTTTTCCCCACAGTAGTCTGTGTTGAATGGTGTTGCCTTTGGAATCTCTGAACCCATTCGGGTGCCAGTAATGCAGGTATTCATTAAAGGACCGGACACAGTAGTACAAATCACAAACAATCAGCGTAAGCTGCGCACGATCCGTGTGTTCCAGTGCCATCAGAAGAGCTTTTAGTTCTGCAAATCGTGCTGTGCAATCCCCTAGGGTTTGCGTAAAGGGATGTAGAGGACAGAATTTATCGCTCTCCATGTAGCAACTTATGACTGCGCAAGCAGCAGAAAATTGGTGTTAAGTTCCAATTTCAGGTTGTGCTGAACCATTGGTGTACATGACTCTGATATTGTTCAATAGGCAATGTATTTGCTGGAACTGGGTATTCTATTTCATATTGTAAAAATTCTTGAGTTTGTAACTTTGGGTAAAAAATGTAGTCTACATCAGTGGCTGTCAGAGACGTGGCCTATTGTATCCAACGTGGATGTAATGCTTTTGCGTTTGGAACTCTGGCTTTTGTAACAGCCTCTTGGGCTGGGATCGGAGAAACAACAATAATGCGTTTTCCTTGGGCAAGAGGTCTTTCTTTAATGACAGCCATCTGCACAGCCATGAGAATTTTCTCAGCGGGAGCAAAGCGTTGTTCTGACACTGAGTATAAGTGCGATTTGTATGCAATCGGGACTGTCGCACCTTTATTAAATGTCACATAGGTGAAACCGATGGCCCCAGCTATTACTCCGATGACCAAGTGTGTTTTGTTGTCCCTTGTGCGTAAGTGTTGTTCTGCAAGAATATCTGCCTGCAACTCTCAAAGAATGTGTGTATGTTCAATTGTCCAGAATTGACTTTAAAAATCAGGACGTATTAGATCATATAAAGGTTTTATGCGTGTAGCATAATCTGGAATGTAAGTTCTGCCAAAATTTAGGAAACCCAATAGTCATTGGAGTTTTTAAATTGTATTTGGTGGTTGCAACTGTGCGCATTTCTCTAAGAATTGTGGCGCTAGGCTCTTCCCTTCACTTGACAGCTCATATCCTAGGAACAGGATGCTGAGGAAGGCTTTTTTTTTTTTTTTTAAGTTGAATTTGTAGACAAATACAGCAAATCCGACAGCAATGCAGGCTACCCATCTTAAATGTTGTAGCAATTCATCACCTGTAAGATAGATGTAGTCTACATAGGATAATGCTTCAGGGTCAATCTCGTGCAAAATTGCATTAACACGAGCTGCGAACAGTCCTGGGCTGTTCTTATACCCTTGAGGTAAACAATTATGTTTTCTGGGAGCCTAGTGCACTGAAGCTTGTTAAATCTTTACTCTCAGGTGCTATATTCTGGCAGAATTTTTTTTTTAAATATCCAGTGTTGTTTTGTACTTTTAACCCACTATGTTGCTCATCAGTGCTGTGCTATGCGAGTTTTGTGCTAGTGCGTGTATGACTGTTTAAATGTCTGTAGTCTAAGGTTATTCTGTATGAATGGTCTGGTTTAGCTACAGGGAATAATGGATTATTCATTGGCGAGACACAGGGTTCAATCATGCCCTGGTACTCTAATTGCGTGAGTATTTCTCTTACCAGTGCTTTTGCTTCATGTTTTATAGGATACTGCGGTTGTGGTTGAGGTTCACTTTTAATTAGAATTACATGGTAGGGGAATTCTTTATCCCATCCTACTTGATTTCTGTATAATGCGGGTGCTTGTGCTAAAGCCCATTCAATGGAATAGGACTCAGCGAGTTCCTCTGGAACAAGGGGCGAGAAGGAAGGCTTAATGACATATTCTCCATATGGGCAGGTGCAGACAAATTCTGGTGGCCAGTCTTGTTCGGCCAGCAAAACATCACATATGTTTACTACGTGATCCCAAAAGATTGCCTCTATTATGCGTTCAATGTCTCCTTCTACCTGAAGTGTTACTTTATACACCCTATCAGGCATGGAGACATGCATGTCCACAGTTTCTACTTGTATAAAGTCATTAGTTGCTTTCACCTCCAGATGCTCTAGAAGAACCGACGAACTATTGTGACCTCTGCCGCGCTGTCTAGCAATGCTAGAGCCCAATTCTTGTTCTTCAAGAGGACCCTCTTCCTGAGTGGCATGTCAGACTGCGACTGCTGCGACTTTTTTCTTTTTGAATTGTGTTTTTTGGTGGGCGGGTTTCTCTTCCTTTCTAACAGAAACCTCCGAAGATGGCTGTGATTCCTGTCTCAGTTTCACGTGCTCTGTCCTTCGCTCTGATCGCCCACCTCTCTCATTTCGTTTTTCCGATGAGTCCTAAAAGGAATTATATTGGCATGTATCAGTATATTGATATCTATCAGGCATTTTTATGTTATCTCTATTTCTGAGATTATACTTATTCTACAGGGTCTCCATACACGGAGATTCTCCCCTCTCTTTTTTAGGAGTTTGTTGCTTTTTATCCCAGCGTTTTTTATTACCCTAGGTCCTTGCTTAGGGGAATCTTTACTTGATTTACCCTGCAATTGTGTTTTTTGTGGTCTGGCCCCTAGACTATCTCGACCAATACTAGAATAGGTCTTTGCTATTATTTTAGGCAGCTCTCGTTCCTGATCCTGTTGTGGAACGTCACAGAGCCGCATGCGCATTGCAAGCGCCACCGCTTCCTCTTTAAGATTACTTAAAATGATTGAGGATACTGTGGCAAAATTGCCCATCAATTGTATCCCTAAATGTAGGGTCGAGGCAGCCCCGTATTCAACTTGAATTTGTTTCAACACCTCCGGTAAATTGGCAAGTGTCGGTGTTCCATGTGCGGTTGTATAGAGCACGGCAAACACTGTGCCCCAGGTATTACAGCTATCTACTGTAGGGACCATCCCAAAAAGCAAGCACATTGTTAATATTCTATGTTTATTCTGAGGTCCCGTATTGGGAAATACTGCCTCCAGTGCATTAATTTTTTGTGCTAACCAAAACTGAGTTTCCTCTCGTTTGGCGGGTACTTTACCCATAATCGAATGTACAGTCGCAGGATTTATACCTGGCGTTCCTGCATGTGGATGTGCTGGAGCAGCACGTGCTGGGTTTGTTTTAGGGTTTGCATCGCAAATTGTATTAATCGTCTATATATCACTATTAGTTCATTATATAAACGACAAACCTCAGCTACTGCTAGATTTAAACCTGCAGGATGTGGTGCATAAGTAGCCAATAAAGGCCAGGTAGGACCGTCATTACTTAGCGGACCTAACCTTACTGGTAATATTGTGTGGGGTAGGGCGCCATCAAGCCAATTATTATGTTCTTGATAAGATAGAGGTATCTCAAAATATGCGTATGCTCTGTATTGTCCAGGCGCATTTGCAGGTGTATATTGGTGAAATGTATTTGTGTTCCCATCAACTACTGGAAATGAGACCCAAGAATAGAAACGTCCTGTTCTATAAGCTGCATGGGCATCCACCACAAATGTAACTAGACCTCCCTGGGCGGTTAGGCCATGTGTTAATAAATGTGCAGCTAGAGGTTGTCTCATATTAACCGTTATTTGTACCTGCTGTGGATTCGCCATTATAGTGACACTATGAGTTCAGAGAATGCACACCAAATAGGGCTTTCCTTTTAAAGTTCAAGCTTGAACAACCTCCAGCTGTAGTAGAATAGCCTACGCAGCTGTGGTGGAAATCCTCAGTACCACGGACGTCTCCGCGTACAGTATTGAGGTGTCATTATATATAATGAGACAGCGATACTCCGGAGGACCCTAAAATTAGAGCCTGAACTAAGGTTGGCGGCGCCATGTCACGTAGGCTCTCATTATTCTAATGAGACTACTGGATTCCGAGCAGCAGAATAGTCCACCATGTGGGAGACTGAGTCTAACCCACTGCGGGTGACACCTGTCGCTCTAAATCCAGGTTTTTCTCTGGCTAACTAGCAGTGCCTCATCTCTACCAGAGGATAGTGATGATTGGGCAGCCGAGCGAATGACATACTAGGCTTCTCAGGGAAGTCGTGGTGTGAGAAAACAGGGCTGATTGCAGAGGCCCCCTAACTTTTTGCCCCCATTTTCCACCTTTTGCTGGTGTTTTCCTGACTCTGATGGTGCCCTGGGTACTGCTAACCAGTCCCAGGGCCTGTGCTCTGTGTAAAATGGATATGCAAATTAGGCTAATTATAATTGGCTAAGGTAACCTACCTATAAGTCCCTAGTATATGGTAGGTCATGTAGGTTTAGGGACCACAGCATAGGTAGTGCACCTGCTGAGGTGCCCAGTGTCATTTTAAAGGCAGGCCTGCCTTGCTGGCTGCTTTTAAATTAAAGATATATGCAAATTAGACTTTGGAATTAAAAGTAGTTCCAAAGTCTCAAACTGCCTTATTTTTACATATAAGTTACCCCTAAGATGTGCCCTATGTGCCCCTAGGGCTGGGTGCCATGTAACTATAAGCAGGGACTTTATAAAAATAGTTTTATAAGCCCTGGTGAGGTAAAAACAGCCAAATTCGTTTTCCCTCATTGTAGTAAATAGCCTACATAGGCTAGAATGGGGAGACTTTATTTTAATTTTTAAAGTCTCCTTAAATGATGCATAACAAGAATATGGTATCAAATTAATTGTTGTAATAAATCCCACAACTTCCAGTTGTTGGATTTAATATAACTTGTTCAGGTAAAGAATTTTAAACTTTACCTGAAAAGTTGCCCATTTCAGCCCTGCATTGTTTTTGCTGCTGTGCTCTGATTGGCCAGCTCTATTAGCTTGGCCAAGCTGCCTTGATGAGGTGTGAAGTGGCCTGGCTTCACACAAAGGAATGTGCCTGTGGGAGGGAATCTCCCCTCAGCAGATGGTGAGGCAGGAAGGGGGAGGGCTGCCAAACTGGTCTTCAAAGGCAGAGAAGGACATTTGGAGCAACCAGCAACCCCCCCACATCCTGCAACCCCAGACAACTAGGTGCCCCCTTGATTAGATTAGGAGAGGGCAGGAGAGGGGTGTGCTTATGATTTTTAGCCACACCAGAGGGTGGGCTCAGCCAGATGTAACCTCCAAAAATCAGATTCAGCCATGATGGATTTTAAGAGAATGTTGCCTCCTGGGATTGATTTTTGCCACACTTCCCAAGAAGTGGTCATCACAGGGGGAATGACCCTGCACCTGATTGGAGAACCAGGACCCCCCCTGCTTTTCACCCAGGAGCAAGGATAAAACTGGCAGACCTGCACCCACACCTAAGTTCCCTACCACATCCAACAAGGAAGAACGACAGCAGAAGAAGGACTGCCCTGCTGGACCCCTGGCCTGCACCTGGAACCTGCACTCAGAAGGACTGCACCAGCTGCACACTTGGGCTTCACCACAAGAAGGACTTTGCCTGGCTTCAACTGGTTCAAGGAGGGACTTCCTGTTTGCTACAGGTGAAAAATTGCTATCCAGAGTCCCCTGCACCAACTCCTGAAGAAAGCGACCAGTTGACCACTGTCCAGTGGCCAAATAGGAGTTTGCGCCAGGTGCATTCTGGGAGTTGTAGTCCCCACCCCCCAAGGACCATCTCAGAACTTCTGGACCGTTGGGGTGAGCTGTGGACCCCAAAAGAACCTTAAAAGGACATCTGGGAGAATCCCCATAAGTTTGGAGAAGTTTGGACAACTTTTGTAAAAAAGCTCCATAGAGGGACCGACCCGCCGCGGCAACTCTAGCCGGCTTGCCTCAACCGCGACCTGGCCTAATTTGCTGGTTCGTCCCGGAAAAGAAAATCTCAGAAAAAGAGACTAAGTCCGAAAGTAAAAAGTTGACAGGGACCTTCCAGCCAGCATAACCGAGGAGGGCTCCATGGACGTCGGATCAAGATCCAGGTTTATCCCGGTCGAAGGATTTTCACCTCGAAAAAACGACTAAGTCCGAAGGTAAAAATCTCCACCGAGGATTCCAGCATCGCGTATCCGGAGAAGGGCTCCAGGAGGTCGGATTGGACTGGCAGGTTCGTCCAGCTGAAGAAAATCTTCGAAAAAAAGACTAAGGCCCTCATTCTAACCGCGGCGGGCGGCAGTAGCTGCCCGCCATGCGGTAACCGCCATATGGCCGCTCCGCGGTCAAAAGACCGCTGGGGCCATTTCAACTTTCCTGCTGGGCCGGCGGGCGCTAGCCAAGTTAGCGTCCGCCGGCCCAGCGGGAAAGGGGCCTGCAACACTGAAGCCGGCTCCGAATGGAGCCGGCAGTGTTGCAGGTGTGCGACGGGTGCAGTTGCACCCGTCGCGCTTTTCACTGTCTGCTAGGCAGACAGTGAAAAGCAGGCTGGGGCCCTGTTAGGGGGCCCCTGCACTGCCCATGCCAGTGGCACGGGCAGTGCAGGGGCCCCCAGGGGCCCCAGGTCACCCGTTCCCGCCAGCCTGTTCCTGGCGGTGAAGACCGCCAGAAACAGGCTGGCGGGAAGGGGGTCAGAATTCCCATGGCAGATTTGGGAACCAGGCTTTACCGCCGCGGTCAGAACGGCCCAGGAAGCACCGCCAGCCTGTTGGCGGTGCTTCCGTCATCCGCGACCCTGGCGGTTTTTACCGCCAGGGTCGGAATGACCCCCTAAGTGTGAAAGTAACATTTTAACCCAGGCCTCCCGCGGCCTGTAGCCGAGCAGGGCTCCATCGCGGTCGGCCTGAAACTTTGACTTTGCCCCGGTCGAGGTGCAACCAGATGACCCGATTGCCGCTTATTGTTTCTAGGCGCTAAAAAAAAAAAGATTCTTTAAAAATTCATATCTCCGGTTCCCCTGAGCCGATTTTATTCATTTTGGTGTCATTGTAAAGATAAAAATATAATCTATTTTTATAAATTGGTTTTGGATTTTTAACCTGTTTCCTGTGTTTTATTTAATTACTGTTTTGTGATATTGAATGCTTTACACTCTGGGGGTCATTCTGACCCTGGCGGTAATTACCGCCATGGCGGAGGTCGGCGGTAGCACCGCCAACAGGCTGGCGGTGCACCGCTGGGCATTCTGACCGCGGCGGTTCAGCCGCGGCCAGAAACGGAAAGTCGGCGGTGTCCCGCCGACTTTCCGCTGCCCTTGAGAATCCTCCATGGCGGCGGAGCGCGCTCCGCCGCCATGGGGATTCTGACACCCCCTACCGCCATCCAGTTCCTGGCGGTTCTCCCGCCGGGAACAGGATGGTGGTAGGGGGTGCCGCGGGCCCCTGGGGGCCCCTGCAGTGCCCATGCCAATGGCATGGGCACTGCAGGGGCCCCCGTAAGAGGGCCCCAAAAAGAATTTCAGTGTCTGCCTAGCAGACACTGAAATTCGCGACGGGTGCAACTGCACCCGTCGCACCTTCCCACACCGCCGGCTCAATTCTGAGCCGGCGTCCTCGTGGGAAGGGTGTTTCCCGCTGGGCTGGCGGGCGGACTTTCGGCGGTCGCCCGCCAGCCCAGTGGGAAAGCCAGAATGACCGCCGCGGTCTTTCGGCGGGAACCGCGTGGCGGGCGGCGACCGCCGTCCGCCGCGGTCAGAATGACCCCCTCTGTCTCCTAAGTTAAGCCTTGACACTCGTTGCCAAGCTACCAATGGTTGAGCTGGGGTTAATTTACTGAGACCTAACTGGACCTTAGTGGAGGTTGGTGGCCTATTGCTAAGTGTAGGTACCTACCTGCCCTTACCAATAACCCATTTTACAACACGTGGTCACTCAGGTCACCTCCGGTTCTCTCATTTATAATTCAGTCTCATATATTAAGGACAAACAGAGGCAGTATATGTTTCAATAATGAGTTTAATAAAATGACTGCATCTTAGATAGCAAAGCGTGAGCTGCAATAACTTAGACAACACAACATGACAGTATTAGAATTGTGACGAGAAGAGTGAAGCATAAAAACAATGCTATCATAGTGTCACTATGATCGATGGACTATTTCCTATCTAAGTTATAATTCGAGCACAGCATGTTAAGCTCTAATTCTGCCTTTAAGGATCCCCCAGGAAGACATCAACCCTCATACCTGAGCAAAGGCCTGTAGTCTACGTTAGCATCTGTAGCGAAGCATTCAGCAATCAGCATACAGTTGTGGTTCGCCGGCTGGAATCTCCCTCTAACGTGTAATGGGACAAGGAAGTGTTTTCACAATAACACAGCTGATGTTCCGAGAAAATGTCCCTACGTAAGGATGTGTATTTTCTATGAATTTTGGAGACTAAACTTCTGCCACGTTCACTGGCAATGTACCGAACTGTAGCCTTGAACGAAGCACAGAGTGACCAAGAATGTCTTATTTGAGTACAGAGTGCTGAGCTAGACAAAAACAGTAAGATAGAAAAAAATAAAACAAGACCGTATAAATGGTTATTGTAAAAATAACAATTCGAAGCCGAATAAAATATATCTAGGTTAAAGTGCACAGCGGCGTAGTGTGTTAAAATATCGTGCATGGAGCTATAACTAAAATGGCTACACAACAAAGGGTCGTCGGACTTCTACGAGGTCCACGTCCTCGGGGCAGGTGGCATCACGGTCCGGGGTTGTGGCGTCAGCTCACAGAGTTGTCAGATTTGTCACATTCCAAGAGGGCCACGGCAAGCTGCTTTGTGGTTCCGGGCAGCGGCATCCTTTGTGAAGTCGCCAGGCATTGTCCGGCAACATTAGACTGGTTTTTCTCCAGGAATTCTCTTCTAGGGGTCCAGGAACTGGAATGTCCACAGCAAGTAGGCTCTGGTCTGGTTGGTAAAATATTTGCTGTCCCTGGGGTTTCAATACAGAAGGTAAGCTCTACTCCAAGCCCTTGGAGTTACTTCTCAAGTGGGAATGCAACAAAGTCCCGTCTCCTTACACAGGCAGACACAGCAACTGCAGGATAGCCAAACACAGCGCAGTCACAACCCAGGGCAGCACTTCTCCTCAGCTCTTCTGCTCTTCTTTAGGCAGAGGTGCCTCGTCAATCCTTGAAGTAATCTAATTTTCAGAGAGTTGGGTCTACTACTTCTACTCCTTTCTGCCTTTGAAGTAGACAAACTTCAAAGGAAAGTCTCTCTTGTTTGTGACATCCTGCCTTGCCCAGGCCAGGCCCCAGACACACACCAGGGGGTTGGAGACTGCATTGGGTGAGGGCAGGCACAGCCCATTCAGGTGTAAGTGACCACTCCTCCCTTCCCCTCGAGCCCAGATGGTTCATCAGGATATGCAGGCTGCACCCCAGCTCCCTTTGTGTCACTGTATGGAGAGGTGAAAGCAGCCCAACTGTCAAACTGACCCAGACAGGGAATCCACAAACAGGCAAAGTCACAGAATGGTTTAAGCAAGAAAAAACATACTTTCTAAAAGTGGCATTTTCAAATACACAATCTAAAAAACAACTTCACTAAAAGATGTATTTTTTAATTGTGTTGTCAGAGACCCTAAACTCAATTTTTCTATCTGCTCTCAAAGGGAATCTGCACTTTAATAACATTTAAAGGCAGCCCCCATGTTAACCTATGAGAGAGATAGGCCTTGCAACAGTGAAAACCTAATTTGGCAGTATTTCACCGTTAGGACTTGTAAAACACATTAAGCACATGTCCCACCTTTAACATACACCGCACCCTGCCCATGACGCTACCTAGGACCTACATTAGGGGTGCCTTCCATGTATACAAAGGGAAGGTTTAGGCCTGGCAAGTGGGTACACTTGCCAAGTCGAATTGACCATTTAGAACTGGACACAAAGACACTGCAGTGGCAGGTCTGAGACATGATTTCAGGGCTACTTATGTGGGTGGCACAATCAGTGCTGCAGGCCCACTAGTAGCATTTGATTTACAGGCAGTGGGCACCTCTTTTGCACTGTACTAGGGACTTACTTGTAAATCAGATATGCCAATCATGAATAAACCAAGGACCAATACAATGTACACAGAGAGCATGTGCACTTTATCACTGGCTAGCAGTGGTAAAGTGCCTGGAGTCCTAACGTCAACAAAAACAGGTCAGAAAAAATAGGAAAATGGAGGCAAAAAGATTGGGAATGAGCATGCAAAAAGGACCAGGTCCAGCAATTACATATCCACATGAGCCGAATAATAACGCATTGACATACACAACATTTCAAAACACACAAATCTAAAGGCAGAGCATCAATGCACAAAAACACAGCATCACATAACAATAAATCAAAACATTGATAATTACACAGCACAGCATTACACAACCACACGACTCAAAGGACAACGCAGTGATGCTCAGTGTATAAAATGCACAACATTCCACAACTATGTGAATCAAATGGCAATTCAGTGATAGGCAAGAAGCCAAGCATTACGCAACCAGATGATTCAAAGAACAATGCAGAAAGACACAAAAGGCACTGCAATACACAAGCAACCGAGTCAAAGGACAGTGCAGTAATGCAAAAAAGTACAGTATTACATAAAAGATGAGTTGAAGAACAGTGCAACAATACTCAAATTGCATAGCATTATACAATCACACAACTGGAAGAACAATTGTGAGATGCACATATCCTTAGGCTTGCTAAGCGAAATGTTGAGATGGCTGGTGACGTTTATGCATTGATGCACGCTCCTGACTATATCTGCTAATTCCTCTCCTCTCTTGATCTTTCTGCAGTGATTGATCACCTAGCTAATGTTCACTGCCCTCTCTTTATAGATGGTGTTCCATAACCTTTCCAAGGTGTACTGCTGCATGACAAACATCTACTAGCTTGTAGAGATGAATGTGCTGAGATGTGACTTGCAGCAGACCTCAAGGATCATGCTGTAGCTGATCTTCTTCAACCAACACTTGGAGCCTTTTTGTAAAGTCCTGAATGCCATCAATATCTACAATTATGAGGAGGACGTGCATGACATTGATCGCCTCTCCATCATTAAAGTCTGAATTTCGACGACCCACTGGGAGCTGGACCCCCTGAACCACATTTCATCATTAGTGCCAACAGACTAAGTAACAAAGTGACTCATAACAAAGAGGCTTGGGCCCAGATTTATACTTGCTTTGCGCTTTGTTTGCCTCATTTTTTTTTTAACTCAAATTTGGCGCAAACCTAACTCCAAATTTATACTTTGGCGCTAGACCTGTCTAGGTCCAAAGTTTTGGAGTTAAAGTCATTTTTTGCTAGCGGGAAACTATCTTGCATCAATGAGATGCAAGGTAGGCATTCCAGGGCAAAAAATTAGTATATGGGCTTAACGCCATATTTATCCCTTGTGCTCAAATCAAGCACGGGGGAAGGGGGCCATGGCCTGCTTAGCGCCATTATTTAACACCTGGGTCAGGGAAAGTGTTAGGGGACATGTGGGCCTATATCCATGGTCAGAGACCATGGAATGGGCCCATAGGTGTCCTTACCTGGCCCCAGGGACACCCCCACTGACACCAGAGAGACGCCAGTGGATGGTGGGGTCCCGATCCCAGGTCAGATGGGTAAGTTCAGGTGAGTAGATTCAATATTATTTTTAAGTTCCATGGGGGGGCCTAACTTGGGCCCCCCTACATGGCATTGGGCCCATTGGCCATTCCCAGGGGACATATGTCCCCTGGGCATGGCCATTGGGGTGTTGGGCATGACTCCTGTCTTTACTAAGGCAGGAGCCATGTCCATGGGGTTTGTGCATCAAATGATGATGCTTGTCTGGTTAGAGGCATTTTTATGCCTCTAACCAGACTAGCGTCATCCTTTGACACACAACCTCCTGTTCCACCGTGCCTCCCCCACCCGACTAGTGTCCTTTTTCATGACGCTATCCGGGCCTTACCTCCATCTACCATCATACCATAAATATGGCGGCCAGCCGGCGTCTTGGGATGGCGTTAGCCAGCAGTATACTTATTCTCGCAAAACTGCGTTAGTGCAGTTTTGCGTGAAAAAGTATAAATCAGGGCCTTGATGTCCTTATCCCTGCCTTTGCAGAATCATTTCATACCCTCTGAATTCATCTACCTGAATGATGTCTTGTCCCTGCTCACTAACATACAAGAGTTACACTTGTCATCTTTGAAGTGCATCCTCAATGCAGGCATATAAATTATAAATGAACAAAGAAGGTAGGTCAGGAACACACCTATGCTTCACAGACATATCCGCCTACACTTGCCTGACCACGTGACCTTACATGATTTGGTGCATCATCTTCAGGGTTGTAATATCCAATATGCAACCTATCTTGAGAGGTTAATGCAACAACCGCAGCTGTCATAACTTATGCCCAAGCCCTACAGGTCTTCCCTCATATCATTCTTGCACACTCCCCTCCTTCCTTCTCCATCTTGTTGCAAGACCATCATGATAATGCATTTCCATCATCTGGAGATCGTTGTGGAGGTTTAGAAGTCATCTTGGAAGTCAGCAATGGGCTCACTCATGAGATTTCACACAAGACCCTCAAATCAAGTCCAGGCATTTTAGGGCAAGAACTGTGCAGCTCCTCAACCATTGCTGCACTGTGTAAGATTGAATTAAACAATGGCTTCAGCTACCTCTTCAGCATAATCTCCATACTCACCTGAAAACCTACAGCTGTCCACCATGTTGAAACACTAAGGGCTGTATTTATAACACCCTAGCGCCACAGGAGTGTCACTTTTTGAGACGCTTATGTGGCGTTAAGCACTGCACCGTATTTACAAGGTGGCGTTAATCTACTTTTTGTGGCTCAATGGCACCTTGTAAATAAGACCCCTTCCCACGCAGCACTGTACGTGGAAGGGACGTGCATTGGGTGTTGCTGTGGGCATGCCACAACAATACCCATTGCATTTTGACGCTGCCTCAGATTTATGAAAGTTCGTAAACCTGAGCAACGCCAAAATCTAACACCAGCACCAGGGGTGGCGTTAGCAGGGTGCAACAAGGAGGAATACTTGAATTCTACTTGTTTTTTGCACTTTCTATGCGTGCTGCATTCTGCATTCTGAACACCGGTATACATTTTGACGGTAAACTGTGTTTGCGCAATTTAACGTCAAAAAGTATAAATCTGGCCCTCAGTGTTACAAAAATAAAGGTACTTTATTATGGTGACACAAACACCAAAAATACAATAGAATATATGCTCCCTTAGGAGGTAAGTAATAGACTATATATATATATATATGTACTTTTCTAATGCTCCCCTCTACACCCTTCCCTTGTCTAGGTGGGAGACCGACTTTTGCATTCCACTTTCTTAGTATATGTTTTTGCACCCCTAGGCCCATTATTCTCTATGTTATTTTTTTTTGTTATGTTATTTTTATTTGTACCGCGCACAGTTCCCCCAGCAAAGGGGCGTCCCGGCGCTTTGAGAAGGAAAACACAACACAGCACTAAAAGCGGGCAAAAGAAGACAAAACACAACAAATAAGCTTAGACAAATAAAAAGGTCTTAATAGCCCGCCTAAACTGAAGGAGCTCATCAATGGCCCGGATTTGTGGAGGAAGAGAATTCCACCAACACGCTGCCAGGACTCGAAAGGAGCGACCCCCAATTCTGCTCAGCTTAAAGCGCGGAACCACTGCTAAGTTCTGGCCTAACGATCTAAGAGTGCGAGAGGGAACATAAGGAATCAGCAATTTCTCCATGATTTGCGGGGAAGTACCCTTTAAGATTTTAAATGCAAAACAGAGAACCTTAAATCTAATCCTCTGTTGCACAGGGAGCCAGTGGAGAGAGCGCAGAGTATTGGACACCGAACATCGCCTGGGGAGACCAGTCACCAGTCGGGCCGCAGCGTTTTGAACCCGCTGGAGCCGCCGAAATTCTGACTGGTTTATCCCTGCCAATAGGGAGTTGGCATAGGCCAACCTAGACAGCACTGATGCTTGAACCACCAGCTGTCTTGTAGGTGCATCAAAGAATTTGAGGATATGTCGAAGTCCTCTGATGATGCCATAGCAGGAAGCCGCCACCTTCTTGGTATGACAGATGAAACTCAGAGAAGAATCAAACCATACCCCCAAGTTTTTTATCTCTACCGCTGGGAGGGGAGTCACACCCAACTCCGAAGGCCACCATTTATCATCCCACAAAGCCACCTGTTTACCAACCACCATAATCTCCGTTTTTTTGGTGTTTAACTGGAGACAGTTGGATTTCATCCAGTTAGCCACTTCCCGCAGACCCTCACAAAACCTGGGAGCCTCCAGGTCTGAGTCCCCACTCAGTGTGACCGCCAGCTGCGTATCATCTGCGTAGGACACCATAGTTAGGCCCCACCGCTTGACGACCGCAGCCAACGGTCTCACATACAGATTGAAAAGGGCGGGACTCAGTGAAGACCCCTGTGGGACTCCCTGGTCTAACAGGTAGAATGACGACTTACCGGGCGGGATCGCCACCTGGAATGACCTATCCGTAAGGAAGGAACGAAACCAGTGCAAGGCGGAGCCAGAAACGCCCACCTCCTCAAGACGCCGAACCAGAATTCCGTGCGAGACCGTGTCGAAGGCGGCACTAAGATCTAATAACAACAGTGCCGCCGTCCGACCGGAATCCATCACGGAGCGCAGATGCTCGACCATCGAGAGGAGGGCCGTCTCCGTACTATGACCCGCGCGGAACCCGTTCTGGGTAGGATCAAGAATGTTAAACCTACCAAGGTGGTCTGTAAGAGTGGCATTCACATGGGCCTCTGCTATTTTCGTGGCCCAAGGAAGAAGGGAGATAGGGCGGTAGCATTCAGGTTTAAGGGGGTCAAGGGTCGCCTTCTTCAGAATTGGCGTAACTACTGCCTGCTTCCATCTAGCGGGAACCACTCCAGAAGAAAGAGACAGGTTGATCAAGGACAGTACCGGGGAGCGGCAAACCGGTGCCAGAGTCTTAAGTTGGGCCGGTTTCAACGGGTCAGCCGGAGAGCCAGACTTAATTTTGGCGCTGAGATAGTCAAACATCTCCAGAGATAAGGGGGGTAAGATGGAAAGACATTGCCCCTCACCTAAGGTGCGACCAACCTGCTCTAGCATCAGGGAACCCGTTGGGAAAGTGCGATAGATGGCTTGCACTTTTTCATAAAAGAAAGAGGCCAAACCCTCACAATGTGAATCCGAGCATAATTCCCCTGCAATTACTCTCTTCGCCATCAGGTCCTTTAATACTTTAAAAATAAGTTTCGATGGATTGGTAGAATTCTGAAACTGTTGAGCATAAAAGGAGGCACGAGTTTGACACACTGCCCTGTGATAAATCTTGATTTTAGCAAGATAACATATTTTCAGATCAGAGTCATATGACTTCCTCCATAATCTTTCGGCCTGTCTACAGACCCTCTTAAGAGATGCCAAGGAAGTGTCATACCAAGGGCTCGGCTCCTTCCGGTGACACTTAGACCAACACATAGGAATCAGAGAATCGAGGGCACCAGAAATCCACTCACAGAAGGAGTCGTATCCACAATCGACCTCGGTGAGCGGACCTAAAGGAGCCTTCTCGAGCTGATGATAAAAATCCTCCAGACTTAATTTGTTCCAATGTTGTTTAAGAACAAATCTATCCTGAGATACAAAAGGAGAGTCAGACAGAGAGCATGCCATTTTCACCAGCATGTGGTCTGTTCAGACCAACTGAGAGGACCCAAGAACTCTGAGACCTTCTAAATTTGTGAAGAACGGGTCAAGAATATGACCACCTTTATGTGTGGGGAAGGAAATCATCTGCGAGAGCTGTAAAGCCTCAAGATCCGCCAAAAAGCTCCTAATAGTAGGTAAGGAAGGACATGTAGATTAAGATCTCCCACAACATTAAAATTTGCGCATCCTAGTGCCTCTATGCTAATATACTCAGGAAGAGCAGCCCTAAAAACAGAATCACAGCCCGGAGGCCGGTAAATTAATAACCCAGAGAGGGTAAACTGATGACTAAACGCTATTTTAAATAGGGCACCCTCACACCCCAGAAGTTCAGCGGCTTTCCACTGACAGGGATAACACCGTTTGGTGACCATCGCAATACCTCCACCTCTAGTCGTACGATTTAAAGTAAAAATAGCATATTCTGGGGGAAAAGCTGAGTTAGTTATCGAGGAGTCAGAGTCCTGGAGTCACGTTTCCGTCAGAAAAAGCACATCCGGCGAACCATCAGCAAGAAGGTCGTAAATCTCCTGATAGTGCTTTACCACAGATCTGACGTTTAAGCTCCAGATATTCAAGTCCCGTTGTCCTATCCTCTTTAC
Source organism: Pleurodeles waltl (assembly GCF_031143425.1). NCBI lineage: Eukaryota > Metazoa > Chordata > Amphibia > Caudata > Salamandridae > Pleurodeles > Pleurodeles waltl. The sequence goes on along the minus strand of NC_090445.1, from coordinate 291,781,583 downwards.
AGCAGGCCCTAAGGAGCGTATAAGGGAAGGGGGTTCCAATGACCATACACCGCACCTACAGTGATATGGGCCACACAACGGGCCTACAGGCGAACACTCGCAACGTGTACATTGACCCCGAAGGGCCAGTAAATCGGACCTACTATAGGTTCTCAAACGAACAGTCATGATTACCAGGTCTAGAGTTCTGCCACGAGCCGCGCTTCCTTAGCGCGGACGGGCGCAGACGGGCGCAGACGGGCAGGACTCTGGCACGACTCCAGCACAGCGAAGGCACGCCCGCTGCGCGTATCCGCTGCGCGGTGGGGGGAGCTTTAAATAGGCGTCCCTCCTCTCAGCCGGAGCGCTAGACCGCTCGTCAGCAACCCCACCCAGAGTGATCACCACTCCAAGATGGCGCCCAAAATCAATACCCCAGAGACCGGACCCGCCAAACAGCGGTGGGAGAACCGATTAGAGTGCAGGTAAGGGGGTTACAATAAGTCCTATAAAATCAGGACAATAAACAACTAAAAAAAGAACACAAATAGTTATAAAGGTAGCTTTTAAAATAATATCGCAGTATAGAGGCGCATAACGCGATGCAAAGCGCGAGTACCTTCTCAGGGAGTTTCTCTGTATTGCACTGTTTTCCAACTGTTTTTATGCCTATTTCTGCATTCTAGTGTGTCTGTGTATATATATATATATATAGATATATATATATATATATACACACACACACTAGAATGTATATAGTGTGTGTGTGTGTGTGTGTGTGTGTATATATATATATATATATATATATATATATATATATATATATATATATATATATATACACACACACACACGAATGTATATACACACACACTAGAATGCAGAAATAGGCAACAAAAACAGTTGGAAAACAGTGCAATAGAGAGAAACTCTCATAGAGAATAATGGGCCATGGGGTGCAAAAACATATACTAAGAAAGTGGAATGCAACAGTCGGTCTCCCACCTAGACAAGTGAAGTGTGTAGAGGGGAGATGGGAGCATTAGAAAAGTACAAAGGTAAGTACCACCACACCCCCAGCCCCCAGGAAAGCAAGAGTAAAGTACTGTAGTTTCCCACAACCACCCACTGAGAAGAAAAGAAGAATATTGCAAAGGCCAGAAGAGACTGCAAGACACCAACAGTGGATTCCTTGACCAGACGACCTGTAAAAGAAGGGGACAAAGTCAAAGAAGCACAGAAGAGTCCCGGAAAGGCAGGAGCCCCTACGCACCAGGCTGAAAGTGCAAGAAGAGAGTCGATGGTGAGGATGAAGAGTCACTGCTGCACCCTAGAAGGAGTCGGGTTTCTGGAGGGTGCAAGTAATGTTCCACACCAGATGGAGGATTGCAGTCAGGTGTGCGTCATCGGAGTCCACCAACAGGCCTTGGCACACGGAAAGCTCGCTGTTAGCGGAAAATGGCACGGCCCAGGACCAGGTGGACTTTACCTAGAAGGAGGAGTCAGAAGGGGCCCTCAGCAACTCAGAGAGCCCACAGAAGACCAGGCGGTTCTCCCTGGTGTCCCACAGCATGGGGACAAAGAAGTTGCAGAAGAGGCCCACATAGAATTACGACAAAGGCCCCCACACCGCTGGAGAACCACTCAGGAAGCTGTGCATCACAGGGTAGAGTGCTGGGGGCCAGAGCTACAAGATGCATGAAGGACTTGGAGGAAGGAAGCCAACAAGCCTTGGCAGCTGCAAAAAAAATATGGTGCACAGGGGTACTGTTTTCCGTGGGGAGGCAAGCTCTTACCTCCACCAAAGTTGGACAGTTGGAAGACAGGACCATCAGGACTACTTTAGTCCACCATCCGTGATGCAGGATCCATGCAGTTCAGCAGGAGAGAGGATCCACACTACCGGTCGTCCTTGCAGATGGTGCCTGCAGAAGCAGAGGAGGGACTCTTTCACCCCAAGAAAGATTCTTTCTTCCGATGCAGGCTGAAGAGGGGCTGTCCTCAGAGGATGCACGACCAGGAAACTGTTGCAGTTGCTGGCAGGAGCCGAGGATACAATGTTGTAGGAGTGTCTTGCTTTTTTGTTGCAGCTTGCAGGATCCTGAAAGGTCCAGGTGCAGTTTCTTCGGTGAGAGGTCGAAGTAAAGGATGCAGTAGAGTCTTACAATCCAAATCTGAGAAACCACCCAAGAGAGAGACCCTAAATAGCCCTGAAACAGGGATTGGTCACCTAGACAGGTAAACACCAATCAGGGCAGGGCTCTGACGTCACCTGCTGGCACTGGCCACTCAGATGCTTCCAGAGTTGCCTGCCAACCTTGGAAACAAGATGGCAAAACCAGTGACCCTCTGGAGGTGCTCATGAGCACCACCCCTAGGGTGGTGATGGACAGGGGAGTGGTCACTCCCTATTTGTATGAGGCTGGCCTGGTTTGTAGTGGGTACACAAGGTACATACACCTTATACCAGGTCCAATATCCCTTATAAGTGAAATGTAGGTAGTATCTAGCAGCTTAGGATGTCTAGGGGTAGTGGTAGCAGAGCAGCCAATGCTGAACTAAGGGACATGCAAAGCTCTTGCAATATCACTATAGTCACGCAGTACATATACACAATAAAAGACAATACTCAATGTTACCAAAAATAAAGGTACTTCATTTTAGTGACACAAGGCCAAAAATATCCTAGAGCTAATACTCCTTCTGGAGGTAAGTATTGTACTCAATATATACACTAGTAACCAAAATCATAGAATAGTGCAAACAGTAAAAAATACAATAGTTTGCAATGGGCTTATGGGCAACACAAACCATACACTAAAATAGTGGAATGCAAAAGTCAGATTCTCCCCTGGGCAAGTGTAGTGAGTAGAGGGGTGCTGGGAGTGTAAGAAAACACCAAAGGTAAGTAAAGTACCCCACCCCAGAGCCCAGGAAAACAGGAGTAAAGTACACCAAGTTTCCTCAGAACACAAGAGAAGTTGTGGTGAAGGATTATGCAAGAACTAAGCAAGACTGCTAGAAACCAACAATGGATTCCTGGACCTGAAGTCCTGTGGAGAGAGGAGACCAAGTGCAGAAGTCGATGAAGAGTCCAGGAAGAACAGGTGCCCCTGCCAACCTGGAAGAAGGTGCAAAAGTGGATTCTCCGGTTGGAAGAAAAGTACAGAAATGCACCAAAGAAGATAGCTGCGGGTTCCTGCTGCGTGCAAGAGATGTCCCACGGCGAGTTGTTGGATGCAGGCTGTTTGCATAACTGGATTCCCCCAAAAAGCCTTGGTTCACACAAGGACGCATTTTGCGTCAAAGTGGAGCTGCCCGGACCCAGGACGGACCTGGGGGTCTCAACTAAGGCTGAGGAGACAGAGGGGGCCCTCAGCACTTCGGAGAGCCCTCAGAAAACCAAGCAGCACCCAAGGGAGTCCCGGGACATGGGGACAAAGGAGTTGCAAAGTACTGTCATCGCAGCAATACACAAAGGGATCCCACGCCGCAGGAAAACAACTCAGGAAGCTGAGCGTCACAGGATAGAGTGCTAAGGACCTGGGCTACGCTCTGCATGAAGAACATTTGGAAGAAGTACACAGATGCCCAAGGAGCTACAGAGGATCCAATGCAAAGGGTTACTATCTGGCACAAGGAGGCAAGCCCTTACATCCACCAAATTTGGACAGCTGGACCTTTGGACAGTCATGATCACTTTGGTCCACCACATGTGTTCCAGGGATCACGCTCGTCAATGGAAGTGGAGTCCCAGAGTACCGGTCGTCATTGCAAAGAGGTGCCTGCTGAAGCAGACAAGAAGAGAAGTGACTCTGTCACTCCACAGGAGATTACTTTGGTACTTCTGGTGCAGAATGAAGACAGGCAGTCCTCAAAGCATGCACAACCTAGAAACTGTTGCAGTTGCTGGCTGGAGATGAAGTTGCAGGTCACAGTAGCCTTCCTGGATACTTTGTTGCAGAGACAGCGGTTCCCGGAGCAGTCTGCGGTTGATCCGATGGTCAGAAGCTGAAGCAGAGAATGCAGAGGAGTCCTGGTGGAGTCTTGCAAACCGAATCTGAGGAAACACCCAGAGGAGAGACCCTAAATAGCCCTGAGAGGGGGATTGGCTACCTACCCAGGTATGCACCTATCAGGAGGGGTGTCTGACTACACCTGCTGGCACTGGCCACTCAGAGGGTCCCCATACCTTGGAATCCAAGATTGCGAACACCAGGGACACTACGGAGTAGCTCTGGGCACCACCCCGGGGGTGGTGATGGACAGGGGAGTGGTCACTCCCCTTTCCTTTGTCCAGTTTTGTGCAAGAGCACGGACTGGGGGTCCCCGAACCGGTGTAGACTGGATTATACAAGGAGGGCACCATCTGTGCCCTTTAAAGCTTTTCCATAAGCTCTCCCAAGCCTGTAATACCTATGTCCAGTACACACATAAAATGGCGTCCCCGCACTCACAAAGGAATATGGGCCTGGAGTTCGTGGGGGCACCTCTGCTAGTGCAGTGGTACCCCCACAAACAGGTACTCCGCACCCTGCCCACTGGGCTGGAAGGCCTGCCATAGGGGTGACTTACAAGTGACCTGGTGCAGTGTAAAATGGCAGTGAAAGGGTGCTTGCACCTTTTCTCGCAGGCTACAATGGCAGTCCTGCAAATACTTTTCATGGCCTCCCTATGGGTGGCAAAATATATGCTGCAGCCCATAGGGATCCCCTGGAACCCCAATGCCCTGGGTACCTAGGTTTTATATACTATGGGCTTATAAGGGGCACCAGTATGCCAAATGTGGAGTGAAATACAGAGTTTGGAGAGAGAGAGCATAATCACTGGGGTCCTGGTTAGCAGGATCCCAGTGAATACAGTCAATCATGCTGACAAAACAGTTAAACACACTGACGAACAGGCAGAAAATGGGAGTAACCATGCCAAGAAAGAGGGTATTTTCCTACGGACCAGGTTCAGGGTATCACCGTTCTTCAGCAAGGCTACCTTGAATCCAGTGGCGCAGCGAGTCTGGGCATACCCTAGCCACTTAGGGTGCACAAGGCAACTTCACAAAACAAAATAAAATAAAATTATGGACAATGTTGAAACTTTTCAAATTCTTACCCCCAGTCACACATCTGGGTTTAATCCATTGGTATTTTGCTCACCCCATCACCCCAGTTTGGACCCAGCCATATGTAAATCAGTCTTGACCTTGTTCCCTGTAGGAACAGTCCAGCCCGAACTGCCAGGCCATGTCCTCCCTGGACATGAATTTTGATATCGCTGTTACCAGTTTTGGAGTAGAGGATTTCTGTTTAACGACAAGATGGAAGGGCTATGACCAATAAAAGCTATGGAGAGGCTGCCCTGGTATAAACTTGATCGTAAAATGTATCATCTTTGGTAAAGTAGAAAGTTACTGCCCGCATCGGAGTATGTGTGAACCCTCAGTGGAATTAGAAAGTTGGTGCTTTCCATCTTTCTTCGGATTTAACCTATATCTACGCCTTGGTCGCAGGCTATTGATTATTGGGAAGGATTACAAAATTGATGAAGCCTGCGTTTTTTTTGTATTATAAAGCACTCAAGGAACTTCCCTGATGAAGGCGGCCTCCTAAATTAGAGGATTACCGCTGAAACACGCGTAGGCTTGGTTCCTACTTTTGTTGATGCAGAGAACTAATGATTTGGTTATTATCAGACAAGACTGAGCGATAACTGTGATCGAAATAACAGGATTATGTTATTTTGAGTTGTGTTACCGGCTATTGCCGAAAGAGGAAATGTTTATATCTAATTGTAATCAAATGTTTTTGTGAGTTTTAAAAGTTTTATATGTTAATTGTTGTGCTATCACTTCTGTTTTGTCTTGTCTTGTGTGGCACTTGATCCTTGTGAGTCATTGTGGTTGCATATCTGTGTATTTGTATTCAATGTATTAAATTGTTTTTTAATATTCATGTATGAGTCAGGCTTATATTTGCTTAACTTCCCTGTGTTATATGTGCATATCCATAGAGTTAAGATATTTTTTTTTCTTTCTGTACATACACATTTAATAAATATTATATTTGAATCCATTTCTATAAGTTTGCATTTTGTATTTTTTTGCAAATGTTGAACATTGATTGTAGCTCATTTTCTTCTTGTTTGTACTCAAGTATATTTCCCTGGATGGGCTACTGATCATACCAGGGACCCTCAATAGTTCATTCCCCTCCTTGGACATGAAACAAGCATCATGAGACTGGTTTCAGGATGTCGCCATTCAACAGCCAGGCTAGCTTGAATCTAGTGGCGCAGTGACCAAGTGACCTACGTCTGGGCATACCTTAGCCACTTAGGGCTCAAAAGGCAACATCACAAAATAAAATAAAAGGATAGACGGAGTGTTGAAACTTTTCAAACACTCACCCCTAGCCACATATCTGGGTTTAATCCATCGTTATTTTGCTGACGTCACCCCATTTTACAGAGCTTCTGGAAAGAGACAATTATTTGCGAAAAATTTATGGAGGAAACATTTCCCCAAATTCCCACATATGCACTTGAATACATTCCTTTTGATAAGTGTCACTTATACATCAATACAAAGCGAAGGTCCTGCATATTAGTTTGCTGGGCTAGTAACCTGCTGGGTCACTTGAAAGGCACTCTTCGAGATACATTAAAGCAAGAAACATTTACAATATTTAAAGAAAACACTATTTTTAACAGCAATCATAAGTATATATTAGGAAAACTAGATTGCAAAATGGAATACTTGCAATCTTGGACAAATTCTGCATTTAAAAAAAAATGCAATTCCAAGGTTCAATTATATAGATTTCAGTAATCACTGTAAGAGTTTAAAGCTGTATTACCCTTTTTAGATAAGGTAGAGTTTTTGCATTCACAAAAGTATCTCTCTCTTTCACACTCAACCACGGAGTGAGGCAGGTTACTCATGCACTTGGGTTGGTGTGAGAAAGTCATCTTTTTTGCCCTTATCCCTTCTTTTTGACTGCTACTGGTGGTTTATGACTCTGACTGTGCCCTGGGCTCTGCTAACCAGACCCAAGCCAGTGCTCTGTTAAAAAGGTTTATGTAAAGTAGACATAATTATAATTGATATGGCAACCTACCTGTACATCCCTAGTAGATGGTAGGGCATGTAGGTATAGAGGCTCAGCAGATTTAGTGCACTTTAGTGTGCCCTGCAGTGGTGTCTGCTGTCAATTTCAAAGTGATCCCTACCTTGCAGGCTGCTTTTAATTTAAATTTATATTTAAATTCGGCTTTGGAATTAAAGGTACTTTAAAGTCTCAAACTACCTTACATTTACATATGTCGCCCGTAAGGTCTACCGTAAGTGCCCCAGGAGTAGGGTGTCTTGTAACTATGAGTAGGGTTATTATAAAAGGGGCGAAAACTGCCAATTTGATTGTCCCTGTTGTGGTACATTAGCTCCTTAGGCTAATATGAGAATAATTTATTAAAGTGTAACTATTGCTAGAAAAAGCTGAACATTTCCTTCTTTTTACTCACAATTATAGTGAGAATAAATCCAACAACTTGCCATTGTTAGATTTGTTTTAACTATTACGGAAGATAAGTTATAGAACTTTTTTTTATGTTAGTCAAAATCCTTTCAGTGGTTCTTCTCTGATTGGTCATTATCTCTCAGGCTGCGCCAAGGTGCCTTAAAGAGGTGTGAAGTGGCCTGCATTGAGATAATGGGACATCCGGTGGGTGGAGATCTGCAAGCTGCAGAGCAAAAAGCAGGAAGGGTCTGGATAGCCAAACTGGTCTTCAAAGAGGGAATGACAGGACAGGACCCAGGCTCACCCCCACATCCTGTCACTCCATCCTGAAGGGAGTTTGTAATTAGATTAGCAGAGGGGCTGGAGTGGGAGTGTTAGGGAAATTAGGCCACACCAGACGGATGGCTTAGCCAGATTCTATCCCCATAGAGGGACTTTCTCCATCTTCGATTTCAAAGAATAGTGCTAACAGGGATTGATTTTTACCACACTTCACAGGGAGTGATCACCCCAGAGGATGGCACCCTGCACCCCATTAGTCAGGGGTGCCCCCCTGCTTGGTAGTCCAGAAACACTGAACAATTCTGGGAGAGTTGCCCAGCAACTCAGATCACTGCCTGCAACTACAAGAAGAAGAAGGACTGCCCTGATGAAACCCTGGTCTGCACAGCAGAGGTCTGCACTCTACATGATTGCACCTGCTGCACACTGAGGAACTACTGGTCTAAGGACTTTGGCTGGCTTCCAGAAGTGACTGAAAGCAACAGGTTAAAAGAGCTTCACTTGCAACATCCACACCAAGAAGGAACCAGCTGACATCTGTGAGGAGGCAGAGGGTCTACCAGGCTGGGTGACGCCTTCTCCTCCGCCTCTCACTAAACCGTGTGATCCCTGTCTTTTCTCCCCACAGGACAGGAAGTATGCAACATTTAAATCTGAAACCTTTAGAAGGGAGGAGTGGAAACCCACATGGACCTCTACACCCATAATCCCTACTTCTGGGCCAGAGACGCGAAAAATGGCAGACAAGCATCAGGAGAGTAGCGCATGATGAGGGAGATGCCGTCAGAGGAGCTCAGATCCATCAGAGGACTGTCCAAAGGGGCAGCCGAGAGACAGCCTACAGAGGACGCCGCTCTACCTCAGAAGCTACTCCAGTGGGAGACCCTGATGCTAAGAGATGCCAGCACTGGAGCAAACCAGTGACAAACCCAGCGAGATATCCGAGTTCCCAGACACTTTCCAGGAGGGATGAGGCTCAAGCAGGTACATGCAAGGCTACAAGCCTGGGGTGTGCAAGGTGGGTCTCCACATACAAACCATTAAAGGGGTAATTGGGAACAGGTCATAGGTTTTCTTTTTTTGCTTTTTAAGTAGCTTTTTTCTTCCAGCACTGTCTTTCCTCACCTTGAGCTTCTTAACAAAGGAGGTACGTGTAACTACGATAACCTGGAGCTGAAAAGGTCATCGTTTGGAAAGTAGTGGGTGCATATCTTCGGTTGCATTCCTAGAGTGTTATCCCTTGAACCCTGTTCACATTCTCACAGGGCAAATTGTGACAGGTTTATTGGCATCTTCCTCACTCTTGTTCTTTCCCAGAGATTCTTGCTGTGATGTCCTTTCACCTCAAGCTGCTACCTGGAAGGAAAAGAGGACCAGAAAAATCCATGTACTTTATCACCCGTAACAAATCCTGCAATAAATCCCCAAAGAACCCTAAATGAGCTATTGGTCTATTTTCTCACAGAACCCTAACCCTGAAACCATCTTCTACTGGACTTTTGAAGTTTTTCCACGTGCATTCTGGTAAATGTAGTACCAACAGTTCACGGACCCTTTCAGTGCTTCTAAATGCTTGGATTGGTGCTGTGGACCTTTGCAGACCCAAAGGTGGACTTCTGAAAGGAGATTCAGAAGATTGTAGAAATTTTGGATGTGAGTTAAGCCAGCAACGTCGAGCTGTGAACTGACCTGAATTTCAGGTTCCTCCAGCTGAAGCTCTGGAGCTTTTCCCTGTCAACAAGACTTCCAGGAGTTGAACGGGAGCTCGAGTTGAGCCAAGCCAATGACATCACATCAAACCCTCTCCTGTGGAGGAGCCTCCGCTGACAAGAGAGAAAGCTCCAGAGAAATTACTGAGTCAAATGGCAAAACTTTGACCCAGGCCTTCCGCTCAGTGTATCCGAATTGAGCTTCATCACGGTCTACCTCAAATTGTGACGTGTTCCTAATCAAGCATAACGAGATAAACCTGGTTGGCGCTATTGGTTTTTAGGCACTAAAAAGCATATTGTTTGATTTGTTTAAAAATTCATATCTCTGGTTCCCTACATTGGATTTTTTTGTCGTTTTGGTGTCATTTTAAGGATAAAAATATTTCCTTTTTTTATAAATTGGTGTTGGATTTTTATTGTGTGTTGTATCTTACTTATGTAATGTATTGGTGTTTTTAAATGCTCTACTCACCTGTCTCCTAAGTTAAGCCTGCCTGTTGCCAGCTGCCAGGTGTTGAGCAAGGGAATAATTTACTGAAACCCTGACTGAACCTTACATTGTGACTATGGCCTTATTACTAATAGTGCGTACCAACCCCTACCCATTACCCAGTTTCCAACAATCCAGTATTCTTCTTTTGAAAGTATACAAACGTAATCCAAAAATGAGACTAGGCTCTCTGATCTGTGCAATGGGGGAATTCAAGATTTGAAACATGTACTGTTTGTATGTCCGTTGTTTGAAACTCTCCATAAACGCTATCTAATCCCTTTGTATTTCAAATTTAATATAAGAAATGTTGATGATTTGATTGCTCTAATATTATCTCCACCAAAAGGGTATGATACTAACATTGTGATGTTTCTACATTTTCAGTACATTTCAGAAACATTTTTAATTATCACTGGAGTTTGGAATTTATTACCATGTCACAAGCTGCCGGCACCCTGGGACCTAGCAGGAGCCAGCTCTGGTGGGTGGTGGTCTCCAGAGCCATTATTGGCTCTGGGAGGGGGTTCACACGTTCAAAAGTTAATTTGGCCCTGGGGAGGTGGAGGTCTCTAGGGCCTCGGGGGGGTCAATCAAGCAATCAATCAATCACAATATTTATAGAGCGCACTACGTACCCGTTAGGGTTTCAAGGCGCTGAGGGGGGGGGGCTGCTGCTACTGGTCGAAGAGCCAGGTCTTCAGGAGTCTCCTGAAGGTGAGAAGGTCCTGGGTCTGTCGCAGGGGGGTAGGGAGGGCATTCCAGGAGATAGGAGAAGGATCTGCCGCCGGAGGTCTTGCGTTGGAAGCGGGGAACGATGGCGAGGGCGAGGTTGGCGGAGCGGAGTTGGCGGGAGGGGACGTAGAAGTTGAGTCTGTTGTTCAGGTAGACTGGTCCGGCATTGTGGAGTGCCTTGTGAGCATGGGTGAGGAGCTTGAAGGTGATCCTCTTGTCCACGGGGAGCCAGTGGAGGTCTTTCAGGTGGTGGGAGATGTGGCATTGGCGGGGTACGTTGAGGACCAGTCGGGCGGAGGTGTTTTGGATGCGTTGGAGGCGTTGGATGTCTTTTGCTGGGATGCCTGTGTAGAGTGCGTTGCCGTAGTCTAGTCTACTGCTGACGAGGGCCTGGGTCACCGTTTTTCTGGTTTCCGTCGGGATCCATTTGTAGATTCTACGGAGCATGCAGAGGGTGTTGTAGCAGGAGGAGGAAACTGTGTTGACCTGTTTGGATATGGTGAGGGCGGAGTCGAGGACGAAGCCCAGGTTGCATGCGTGGTTGGTTGGTGTTGGAGGGGGCCCCAGCGCAGTGGGCCACCAGGAGTCGTCCCAGGCCGAGGGGGTGCGTCCGAGGATGAGGACCTCGGTCTTGTCAGAGTTCCATTTCAGGCGGCTTTTTCTCATCCATTCGGCGATGGACTTCATTCCCTCGTGGAGGTTGGCTCTGGTGGTGTGTGGGTCTGTGGTGAGGGAGAGGATGAGCTGGGTGTCGTCGGTGTAGGAGAGAATGTTGAGGTTGTGCTGACGGGCCAGTTGTGCGAGGGGGGCCATGTAGACGTTGAACAGCGTCGCGCTTAGGGAGGAGCCTTGGGGTACGCCGCAGATGATGTTGGTGGCTTCGGAGCGGAAGGGTGGGAGTAGGACTCTCTGGGTTCTGCCGGAGAGGAAAGAGGAGATCCAGTTGAGGGCTTTTTCTTGAATTCCGGCTTCGTGGAGGTGTGTTAGTAGGGTGTGGTGGCAAACCTTGTCGAAGGCTGCGGAGAGGTCCAGGAGGATGAGGGCTGAATTTTCGCTGTTGTCCATTTGCTGTCTGATGTCGTATGTAGCGGCGAGGAGAGCAGTCTCGGTGCTGTGGTTGCATCTTAAACCGGACTGGGAGGGGTCCAGGATGGAGTTGTCCTCGAGGTGGTGGGTGAGCTGAGCGTTGACGATCTTCTCGATGACCTTTGCCGGGAAGGGGAGGAGGGAGATCGGGCGTACGTTTTTGAGGTCGTTGGGGTCTGCCTTGGGTTTCTAGAGGAGGGCGTGGATTTCGGAGTGCTTCCAGCTTTCCGGGAAGGTTGCGGTTTCGAAGGATACGTTGATGATCTTTCGAAGTTGGGGGGTGATGGTAGAGTCGGCTTTGTTGTAGACGTGGTGGGGGCAAGGGTCTGAAGGGGATCCTGAGTGGATGGAGTTCATGATCTTGCAAGTTTCCGTGTTGTCTATGTGGGTCCAGGCGGTCAGGCAGTTGGTGTAGGTGGAGCTGTCGGAGGTGGGGTCTGGCGGGGCGTGGTGTTGAGGCTGTTGTGGATGTCAGTGATCTTCTGATAGAAGAAGGTGGACAGGGCGTCGCAAAGTTCTTGGGAGGGTGGGATGTCGTTGGCGTTAGCGCTGGGGTTGGATAGATCTTTCACGATGCAGAAGAGTTCTTTGCTCTCGTGTGCGTTGTTGTTTAGGCGTTCTGTGAAGTGGGAAAGTTTGGCGAGTCGGATTAGCTGGTGGTGCTTGCAGGTGGCTTCCTTGTGGGCTGCCAGGCTGTCGGGTGTGTGTTCGAGGAGCCATTTCTTCTATAGTTTCTGGCAGGTGCGTTTGGAGGTGAGGAGTTTGTCCGTGAACCAGGCGGCTTTTTTCTTTCCTTGGTTGTCGGTGGGTCTTTTGAGAGGTGCGAGGGTGTTGGCGCAGTCGTTGATCCACTGTCGTAGGTTGAGGGCTGCGGTGTCTGGGTTGGTGGGGTCGGTGGGCGGGTTCTGGGTGAAAGTGCTGGTCAGTTGGTCTTCGGTGACTTTGCTCCAGCAGCGGTGAGGTGGTAGTTGGGTGCGGGGGTATTCGATGTGCTTCTTGAATGTGAAGTGGACGCAGTGGTGGTCGGTCCAGTGGAGTTCGGTGGTGTGACTAAAGGTGACGTGGTTGCTTGCGGAGAAGATCGGATCGAGCGTGTGGCTGGCGATGTGGGTGGGTGTGCTGACCAGTTGTCTGAGGCCAAGGTTGGAGAGGTTGTCGATCAGGGATGTGGTGTTGGCGTCGTTGTTGTTCTCCAAGTGGAAATTGAGGTCTCCGAGGAGGATGTACTCCGTAGAGGCGAGGGCGTGGGTGCTCGTGAGGTCTGCAATGGAGTCGCTGAAGGGTGCTCGTGGTCCTGGGGGTCGGTAGATGAGCGTTCCCCGGAGGGTGGTGTTGGGGTCAGTGTGGATCCGGAAGTGCAGGTGTTCGGCGTTCTTGAGGGTGTCGTCCGTGTGGGTGTGGATTTTGAGGGTGGATTTGTGGGCGATGGCTATTCCTCCTCCAATTCCAGTGGAGGTGGTTTGTGCTGGTTGTTGCAGGTTTCCTTGTTCTGTTGCAGGTGAAGTTGCAGGCGAGGCAGGAGAAGGGTCCCTTGGTGTTCTTTGGAGATGACTGGAAACATGTTGTGGAGCGGCCGGGGTTGAGGGCGCTGAGTTGGTCGGCCGAGTAGCGGCGTCTGGTGGTGCGGGGGCGTGTGGACCAGGGGGGGTGGCGCTGGGCGCGGTCCAGGCGCGGATGGGCGCATGCGGACTTGCCTCTGGCGCACCTCCGGCCTGCCATTAAGAAGGGAGGAGGGAGGGAGGAGCAGCTGGGAGGCGGGAGGGAGCGGGGAATGGGGGCGCGAGGGGGGCGGGCCGCAGGGAGGCAGCAGCAAGGGGGAGCACCCAAGGGGCGAAAAAAGGCACAAATGGAAGCAAAAACACAGATAGAGGCAAAATGGAGCAAAAAGGTACAAATAAGCAAGGCACAGAATACAGTCACATATACGGCGAAAACGGCACAATGCACACGAGTCTAGCAACGCAAATGGGGCCAAAAGGTAGATTTAAGCAGGGAACAGAATACAGTCACAGAATACAAAAAACGGCACAAAGCTTACCAGAAGCCCACTAGATGGGCCTCGAACACGCTAGAAGCAGCGTGGGCGGGGGTCAGGGACACGGACACAGCAGGGTGGTGCTGCGGACGTGGGGGAGCGAGTTCTTGACCTAAATCAGGTCAGAGGTCTGCAAGGCCCCCCTATTAATTTAAGTTAGCCCCAGAGGTGATAGTCCCCGAGGCACTGGGGGTCCCTGAGGCCCCCTATTACTAATGATTTTGCCCCAGGAAGTTGGTGGGGGTCCACGAGGAACCCCATTACTTTAGTTTCGCCCTGGGGAGGTGGTGGACTCCAGGGCTCCGGAGGGTCCAGAGGCCTCAGTTAATAATATTTAGCCCCAGTGAGGTGGTGGTCTTGTGGGCTCCACGAGACTCAGGAAGGGGACCCTTTTATATTTTAAATAATGCCCCTGGGACCCGGCCAACCCTGGGGCTTTTTTAAAAACAAGAGCCGGAGCCAGCACTTTCATTTTTATTTTTTTTCAACTCTTTAGCCGAGTCCCAAGATGAATGCCAACACTTCCTTGTTGAAGTGTTGGCAACCAATCAGATCTCAGCATGAGATCGGGAGGGTTTGCTGAGCCTTTGCATCCTTTATATAGAAATTTGAATTGTATTAAGTATCTCAAAAACTACTGAATGGATTTACACAAAATAACAAAAAGGGAGGTATCTGGACAACAAGCTATGTTTCTGCTAAATGTAGTGTAATTCTGTCCAGCGATTTAGGCTGTAGTCCTGTTCAAAAACCCTATGAGAATTAACAAGGTGAAAACATGTTTTGGGATACACTTTTACTCAGCGCACGCTTGATGGATCATCCTGAAACCTTCCAGACAGCAGCTAGCATAAACATCTAATTTTTTGGGAAACATTTTGTGAAGATGTATCCACTGGCGCATCAGATATAAGCAAGTAAAAAAGTGCTTTTGCTGAAGAATATATGTATATGTTCTAAAAGAATAAGGTTGTGGCATCTATCAAATGATTTTGGACAGTATTTAAAAGTGAACAGTGGACATTTCATCAATACAAAGGCAATCCTGCCAAGACTTTGAAGAAGCAATCTCATGTATCAAAAATTATAATAACCACAAGGTTAATACAAAAGCACTTGTCTATAAGAGAGAACCACAAGCCTTTAAGCATTTGGGTAAAGTGATAGATGAATTGCATATTTATGATTCTTAATATGTACAGATTTTAGTGCATTTCTCATGTGACATATGTTTTGTTCTGACCTACAGGTGCAGAACAGTGTTGGAATGTCCCTAGTTGAAAAGATCTCAGCAGAGAGGGTGTAAGACGTAGGACCGGTGCCCTCTTCTTCAAAGGCAGTCTCTCTTAGTTTTCTTCACATTCCCCATGCTGCTATGTGGCACTGCAATTTACATAGAAGTTCAGCTCAAGTAGTGGCAGGGGGCATTGGGTCCATCTTCTACTCATGTGGATACAGAATTATTCAGGTATTAGTGACAAATGTCTTCTTATGTTAGCTTTCTAGAGCCCTTACCATAATTTCTATAACAAAATGAACCCTCTCATTTTTCTGATTTCTAGAGGAAGTGCTTCAAGCTGGCTACAGGTGTGCCACAGTTTAGTCATAAATACAGAACCTAGCTTTCTCATTGCTCATTAAAACACTGTGGGAAGCTACAGCAGAACAAGGGGAAATGAACTGCAAGCTGCTTACTGTTAGAAGTACATGTTTTGCTCATAATGTCAAACTTTCTACTCACATGGCTGAAGAAGGTAGTGTGAATTTATAGAAAATATGCTCTCATTTTGGGAGGGGTGGAAACAATGACTCAGAGTCCTGTAATGTCTGCCACACATGTTGCCACACATATATTCCATGTTGTGACCAGCCAATCAAGGGGTGTGTTTTTTTTTTTAGATCCCCACCTTGCATGCCCCTTGCAGTCGGACTGGGCTTATATACATTTTTAATTTAGTTTCAGGAGGCAGGGGCCATTTCCCTCAGTCCTGTAATGGCTACCGCAACTTATATTCAGGTTGTGTCCAGACAACCAAGATTGATTTGTTTTTAAAGTGGCCAATCAGGGCATTTCTGGACACCAGCACTCCAGATAGATATATTTTGAATGTCTTCATGACCACCCCAAGCACCTTTTTAAAGGCAAATTTCTTGAAAAAAGATTTTCACCAATCAAAAAAAAACATGGTTTCTGAGTAAAGTCCTAACTTTTTTGTGAAATTAGGAATGATTCCATTCAGCTGTTTTTTTCAATATCACTTCCCAAAATTTCGTATGAGAACTGACACACAAAATGTTTTTGGAATCCCCTTCTTTGTTTGCCCGCTTAAGGATTAGCGTAAAACTTTCCATCAAAGAGCTGAAGTGGATGGATCGATGAGAAGATGGAAAGGCTGAGTAAACCGATATGGAAAGGGGATGATGTACTGATGCAGACATCTCTTTTTAGCCTTTACTATTCCCCTTTGAAAATACATTATGACACATGTTACTAAAACCTACACCTTCCCTCACATTTTAACCTTCTGGTTTTATGCCTGCTTTTTTTTCTAACATCTCAATGCTCATTCACCTCTGCCTGTTCTTTAGGAAAAGCTTTTAATTCAAATGCTACTATTCCAACACATTCATATTCAGGAATGACTCACTTTTGTCTTGAATACAGAATATTCAGGTTAGTTCTTTAGTTGTTTCTATACCTGCAGTTCACTGATTTGTCTGCTACTATATCCCGCATGCCGATTTCCCCATTTATTTGCTGCTTGCAGATAGCTGATTTGTCTAGGTGAGTATGTGCGACTTGAAATCAAATGCAAATCTTTTGATTAATGAATAGCCATATCTAAATTGCTATGATGGATTCAGTAAGTGGCAAATCAGCTAACTGCTTACAGTTTGGTGATTTGTCTGCTCCTACATCTACTACTGCAATTTTACTATTTATTTACTACTTGTAGTTAACTTATTTGTTTGGTACTATACCCATTACGTCAAATTTTAATACACCTGTTTAATCACTACTAAAAGATTTGCATTTGATTTAGAGTCATGCCCACAATTTATGCCCAAGAAACATTGGTTTTTGCATAGACGTAAGGGTCCTACTCAATCACTCTGTGCAGAAGCTGGCCTTATGTTTTTGACCCACTAACAGACCAAAAGGTTACCTTTTTCCCCCACCTCATGCTTTATATTTTAGATAAAAATAATGCTTGTACTCTAGTGTTAGAGTCCACAGCACTTAGTTGTATGGTTGTTTTTAATAAGGCAAGGTCTCTTTTCAGAAATGCTTACGGAAATACTTTGGAAACTTTTTGCTTAATGAATGAGAATGTGACTTTATATGAAAACTGGATTCTACGGTGTGACAATATTTGTGTTTTTTAAATATCGCTATTAAAAAACACACGCCTATTTAACATAAAAAATAATTTACAGCGTAATTTCAGCATTTGAGTACACCTTTCATTTAATTTGATTTCACTTCATTTTGTTTGATTATAATTGCTTTGCTTGATTGATCCTCCTTGACTAATCACTTGTATATATTTAAAAGATTTTCTAAACATTTCCTTAAGAATTTTTTTTGTTCTGTACCATCTATAGCAACAGTCCGGTATTACTTACCTTGGCTTTCTAAGGATACTAGAAAATTAACAACCATTGTGATTGAAATTGGATTTGTATTTTTGATCCAAAGATAAAATAACACAACCTAACAATACATAGCATAGTCTAACGTAACATCTACTGGAACAGGATTTGTATTTAAATACACACACCAGCTAAGTCAGATTGACCATGTGGAATGCTAAACTTTGGAAGTTTTTGGTGCCCAGAATTGTTTCAAGAATTGTGCAGCTACTGGCAAAGTTGCTGGAGTTCTCCATATCACTCTGACATAGTCTACTCCCTAAGAGTGAGGAAATTATTGATAACCATATTGTGATGCAATCCTTGTTGGTTGTATTGGAGATCGGGAAAAGAACAGATTAGAATTGTATAGGTGTAAGATAGCTTCAGAAGACTAGACTTGGCTTGTATTTGACAATAATACATAATTCGGGCGGAAATTAATATAGCTGTTCTTTTCTAAGCTTCTAAATGGTCTAACTGTTGGAGTTGTAGGGTGGAATCATGATCCAAAGAAATTACATATGTGTAAGTTAGGCCTTTTTTAAAGCCTTTAGTATTTGTTAGTATGTGAAATGGAGGAATCTGGAAAGTTCACCTTTATTAAGGATGACAGCAGACCGGTTATCTTTCCTTGTACACTCAAAGGGATTGTGGACTTTTTCAGAACCAATTGAATCTCACTCTGAATAGCTTTTAACCCCTTGCCGGCCATGGATATAATAGTTACGTCCATGGCTGCGGCTTTCAGGCGCCACAGACGTAACCATTACGTCCGGTTACCAGCCCTTGGGAGAAGCGCAAGCACTCCCCTCGAGGGCCGCTCCCCCACCCCCCTGGGGCAGGGCTGGAAGGGGAATCGCTTCCCCTTCCACCCCAGCCACCCCAGTGACATCTGATGATGTTAGCACGCAATCGCGAGCTGAGCTCATCAGAGGTCACGTCCCATTGCGCTGGAAGCATGCTTCCAGCACGATGCGGAAGAGAAATGCAAAAGCATTTCTCTTCCACTGAGGAGGAGGGGGCCAGCAGAGGCATAAAAGGAAAGGCCCACTAGACACTAGGGAATTTTGTGTTGTTGTTGCTGTTCAATGAGGGGAGTGGCCCCTTGGGCAAGGACCGCTTCCCAGGGGGCCAAATAATTTTTAGGCTATTACTGCCCCTAGAGACCAGCTTTAATTTGTTTTTCTTTTATGTGTGGGGAGTGACCCTTTAGGCAAGGGTTGCTCCCTGGGAGGCCAAATTGTTTTTAGGCCATTTCTGACCCAGGGGGTGGGGTGGGGGGGCAGAAACCACTGGACACCAGGGAGTTTTTTGTTTTATTATACTGACACATAAGGGGAGCGGCTCCTTGCGCAAGGGTCGCTCCCTGGGTAGCCAAATTATTTTTAGCCCATTTCTGCCAACCCTGGGGGTAGATCGGCCTAATATAATTAGACCGATCTGCCCCCAGGGGCCGGAAACCACTAGACACCAGGGATTTTTTTTTTATATACTTACGCATAAGGGGAGCAGACCCTTGGGCAAGATCCACTCCCTTGGGGAACAAAATATTTTCAGGCCATTACTGCAACCACTGGGGCCTAATATAATTAGGGCGACCTGCCCCCAGGGGGGGCAGAAAACCCTAGACACCAGGGATATTTTTATTTTTTTATTTTGTTATTTATATGTGGGTAACAGCCCCTTAGGCAAGGGTCGCTCCCTAGGGGGCCAAATTATTTTTAGGCCATTTCTGCCCCCGCCCCCCGGGGGCAGATCAGCTTAATTATATTAGGCCGATCTACCTCTGGGGGGGGGGGGCGGAAGCCACTAGACACCAGGGATTTTGTTTTGGTTTTTATACTAATGCTTAAGGGGGGCAGCTCCCTGGGAGGTAAAATATTTTTAGGCCTTTTCTACCCTCCCTGGAGGCAGATCGGCCTAATATAATTAGGCCGATCTGAAACCTCTAGACACCAGGGATATATATATATTTTAATTTACTTTATGTTTTGGGGAGCTCCCCTAGTGGGCAAATTGTATTTAGGCCATTTCTGGCAGATCATCCTATTTTTGTTAGGCCAATCTGCCCCAAGGGGGGGGGCAGAAACCACTAGACATCAGGGATTGTTGTGTGTGTTTTGTTTGGGGGGGCAGCCCCTTGAGCAAGGGTCGCTCCCCATGGGGGCACATTACTGTTGGCCATATCTGCCCACCTTGGGGGCGGATCGGCCTATTTTTTTCAAAATACGAGGGTGGGGGTATGACCATACCTCCACCCCAAATAAATGGGGTCAAAGTCCTTCTGCCCACCAGTGGGCAGATGGGGCCATTATCCCCGATCCACACCCTGTGGGGGCAGAAAGTCATGGAGTAAAAAAAAAAAAATAGTGGGGTGCTGGCTACCAACCAGTATGGGCCTGGTAATGCCCCCACCCCAACTGAAGAGGGTAACAGTCTTTCAGCTCTCCCCCCGCACACTAAAACATCTTATCCCAAGGCAAGCAAGAGGACATTTTATTATTTATGGGTTTTGGTTTTACATTTGGGCCATGAGAGCTTAGTAACTCTCAAAATCATCCCACTTGGAATGGTGAGAGTTGCACTATTTTGACTTTGGGACGCTGCCATGTAGAAAAATCCACAAGACCTAGACACATCTGAAAACTAAACTTCTGGTTGATTTTAGGGTAGTGTGCTTCACATGCACCCCACACCATTTTCTTACCCACAATGCCCTACAAACCTCCAACTTTGCTGGAAATCACACATTTTTCCCACATTTTTGTGATGGAACCTTCTGGAATCTGCAGGAATCCTATACACCTGTCTCATCTATACTGATAAAAGGTTTGCTGCAGTTGTCAGCCAAAAAATGTTTTTTTCCAAACTGCCCTTTTGGACCCGCTTTGGTTTCCCATCAATTTTGACATGGTTTTAGCTCTTCTCTGTCACAGGCACTTGGCCCACCTACAGAAGTGAAGTATCATTTTTATCGGGGGACTGAGGGGAACATTGGGTGGTAGAAAATTTGTCCCAGTGCAGTGATCCCACACAGAAATGTTGAAAAAAGTGATTTTTTTTTTAGCTAAATTTGAGGTTTGTTGAGGATTCTGGGTAAGAAAACATTGGGGGATCCATGCACTTCACACCTCCCTGGACTCCCTTGGGTGTCTAGTTTTCAGAAATGTCTGGGTGTGATAGGTTTCCCTAGATGGTTGCTGAGCCCAGGACCAAAAACGCAGGTGCCCTCACCCCTCTCCCCAGCAAAAACAGGTAGTTTTGAATTTGATAATTTTTATGTGTCCAGATAGTGTTTTGGGGCATTTCCTTTTGCGAGCACTAGGCCTAACCACACAAGTGAGGTACCATCTTTATTGGGAGACTTGGGGAAATGCTGAGTGGAAGGAAATTTGTGGCTCCTCTCAGATTCCAGAACTTTCTGTCACCGAAATGAGAGGAAAAAGTATTTTTTTGGCCAAATTTTGAGGTTTGCAAAGGATTCTGTGTAACAGAACCTGGTGAGAGCCCCACAAATCACCCCATCTTGGATTCCCCTAGGTGTCTAGTTTTCAAAAATGTGCTGGTTTGCTAGGTTTCACGTAGGTGCCAGCTGAGCTAGAGGCCAAAATCCACCACTAGGCACTAGGCAAAAAACACCTCTGTTTTCTTTGGGAAAATGTGATGTGTCCACATTGTGTTTTGGGGCATTTCCTGTATCGGGCGCTAGGCCTACCCACACAAGTGAGGTAACACTTTTATTGGGAGACTTGGGGGAATGCTGGGTGGAAGGAAACTTGTGGCTCCTCTCAGATTCCAGAACTTTCTGTCACCGAAATGAGAGGAAAAAGTATTTTTTGGGCCAAATTTTGAGGTTTGTAAAGGATTCTGGGTAACAGAACCTGGTGAGAGCCCCACAAATCACCCCATCTTGGATTCCCCTAGGTGTCTAGTTTTCAGAAATGTGCTGGTTTGCTAGGTTTCCCTAGGTGCCAGCTGAGCTAGAGGCCAAAATCCACCACTAGGCACTAGGCAAAAAACACCTCTGTTTTCTTTGGGAAAATGTGATGTGTCCACATTGTGTTTTGGGGCATTTCCTGTATCGGGCGCTAGGCCTACCCACACAAGTGAGGTAACACTTTTATTGGGAGACTTGGGGGAATGCTGGGTGGAAGGAAATTTGTGGCTCTTCTCAGATTCCAGAACTTTCTGTCACCGAAATGAGAGGAAAAAGTGTCATTTTGGCAAAATTTTGAGGTTTGCAAAGGATTCTGTGTAACAGAACCTGATGAGAGCCCCACAAGTCACCCCATATTGGATTCCCCTAGGCGTCTAGTTTTAAAAAATGCACAGGTTTCTAGGTTTCCATAGGTGCCGGCTGAGGTAGAGGCCAAAATCCACAGCTAAGCACTTTGCCAAAAACAGCTCTGTTTTCTTTGGGAAAATGTGATGTGTCCACGTTGTGTTTTGGGGCATTACCTGTCACGGGGCTAGGCCTACCCACTCAAGTGAGGTACCATTTCTATCGGGAGACTTGGGGGAACGCTAGGTGGAAGGAAATTTGTGGCTCCTCTCAGATTCCAGAACTTTCTGTCACCGAAATGAGTGGTAAAAGTGTTTTTTTGGCCAAAGTTTGAGGTTTGCAAAGGATTCTGGGTAACAGAACCTGGTCAGAGCCCCACAAGTCACCTATCTTAGATTCCCCTAGGTGTCTAGTTTTCAAAATATGCAGGTTTGGTAGGTTTCCCTAGGTGCCGGCTGAGCTAAAGGCCAAAATCTACAGTTAGGCACTTTGCAAAAAACATGTCAGATTTTATTTTAAAAATGTGATGTGTCCATGTTGAGTTTCCTGTCGTGAGAATTAGGCCTACCTATGCAAGTGAGGTACTGTTTGTATCAGGAGATTTGGGGGAACACAGAATAGCAAAACAAGTGTTATTGCCCCTTGTCTTTCTCTACATTTTTTCCTTCGAAATGTAAGACAGTGTGTAAAAAAGACGTCTATTTGAGAAATGCCCTGTAATTCACATGCTAGTATGGGCACCCCGGAATTCAGAGATGTGCAAATAACCACTGCTTCTCAACACCTTATCCTGTGCCCATTTTTAAAATGCAAAGGTTTTCTTGATACCTATTTTTCACTTTTTATATTTCAGCAAATGAATTGCTGTATACCCGGAATAGAATGAAACCCCATTTCAAGGTGCAGCTTATTTATTGGCTCTGGGTACCTGGGGTTCTTGATGAACCTACAAGCCCTATATATACCCGCAACCAGAAGAGTCCATCAGACATAACGGTTTATTGCTTTAAAAAAATCTGACATCTCAGAAAAAGTTACAGAGTAAAATGTGGAGAAAAATGGCTGTTTTTTTCACCTCAATTTCAATCTGTTTTTATTCAGCTGTTATTTTCTGTAGGAAACACGTGTAGGATCTACACAAACTACCCCTTGCCGAATTCAGACTTTTGTCTACTTTTCAGAAATGTTTAGCATTTTGGGATCCAGCATTGGTTTCACACCCATTTCTGTCACTAACTGGAAGGAGGCTGAAAGCGCAAAAAATAGTAAAAATGGGGTATGTCGCAGTAAAATGCCAAAATTGTGTTGAAAAATTGGGTTTTCTGATTCAAGTCTGCCTGCTCCTGAAAGCTAGAAGATGGTGATTGTAGCACTGCAAACCCTTTGTTAATGCAATTTTCAGGCAAAAACCACAAGCCTGCTTCTGCAGCCCTTTTTTTCCCTTTTTTAAAAAAAAAAATGTTTTTTTTTCTGTATTTTGGCTAATTTCTTGGTCTCCTTCAGAGGAACCCACTAAGTCTGCATACCTTTAGAATCCTTAGGATGTTGGAAAAAAGGATGCAAATTTGGCATGGGTAGCTTATGTGGACAAAATGTTACGAGGGCCTAAGCACGAACTGCCCCAAATAGCCAAAAAACAGGCTTGGCACCTGAGGGGGAAACGGCCTGGCAGCAAAGGAGTTGAGAACAGAAGCAAACTGATAGTTTTGGCTGTTCTATTGAAACTGTAACTATTTCCTGTAATTTTGTGTATGGGAATGTCAGATACCCTTCTTGTGAAGCATCCAGCCTTTTTGAAGGAGTGCACCTCTTAACTGCAAAACTGTTTCCATCTTGAAATTACGGTAAACCACAAACTGATTGAACTGTTTGAAGTTTATTACAGGGCACAACATTTTGTTTTTCTTTGGACTAAAAACAAATTGCTTAAGAAACCTGAAGGGCTGGGAACAGTTGGTTGAATATCTCCTTTGAGAAATAAATTATGAACTTCTTGAAACAATAGGAGGTTTATGTCTTGAGGGAAACGTAGTGGATGTGGTGTAAAGTGTTGAAATAATGAAGATACTATTATATTTAATAACTATGACCTGATGATAGAAGCCATGGATCTTTGTTATGAATTTCCATGCATCCAGAAACTTTGTAAGTTGGCCACCCAAAAAACCTGGCGAGAATGTTCATTTACCAGTAACATCAGCTGCTCTCTGAACTCTGAAGACTCTGAAGCCTCAGCTCCTCTGATAGTAGAATTGAGGAAGGTATTCCCTAACTGAGCGGTAGAAAATGCATCTAGAGTTAAAAGTGACAGTCAATCAATCAGTATATGTAAAGTGTGGCTAATCACTCAAGACTGTTTCCAGGCACTTGCAGGTCCTGGAGGCCTGTTCAAGCTGTCAGGTCTTAAATTCCGGAAGTGGTGATGGTCCAGGGTTGCGTACGTAGACTGCACAAAAAATAGGGGAAACTGCTTGTGAGTCCTGGAGATATCTGTAAGAAGGAGAAGTAATGGATTCAGAATCATTTTTTATCAGACAGAAAGGCCCAAAGAGAGGGCAGAGAGGTGATAAAGCCCTCAGTCAGGGAATCCTGTGTAGTGCAAACCACATTGGGGGTGGCTTCCTACTTGGATATGGTCTCAGGATCCTAGGAGTGAATGTTGCTGTCACGGTTTGGACTTGGTTCTTATAAATGGGAATTATGTTTCCCGCCAGGTCAGTCTGGCTCCTTTAATATTGACATTTACCCACATGATGAGATTTCTACCCAGACTTAGTTGCATTTTGTCTTTTTCTTGGCAAGTTTCATATTTCTTTTACACAACATTATTCATTGCCTCTTTTACACAAGCATAATTTCCACCGGCGTAGAGTGGCATTGCTGTACTTGTAACAACTTGACCGTCGTGATGTATTCTCAGCAGTGTGCTTGTTTCGAAAAGGTGATTTGATTGTTCAATTGTGTGTTTTTTAATGGGACTTTTCATCTCTTTTTAATTTACTTTATATTTGTATACTGTTGAAGTTTTTCATTCTGTGATACCTTTTGTGTTTATGGTATGTACGTTTGTATCTATTATGCTCTGCTTTTAGGTGATTCAATAAAGATTATATTGATCGATTGAGTCACCAAACAATACACTTTAGCCTGTGAAACAGTCATAAAATTGCCCCTAGTTTCCGATCACTTTTCAACAAAAGACAGTTACGTCTCGCATGACATATTTCAGCATTGGTCTTTCCTGATAAACAAATTTACCTTTGGGTCCAATAGGAACATTCTTCTGGATCCACTGTTTTTTAGCCTGTCTTCTTCAGCAATATACAAAATTTCATAAAATGAGCAATCATGTCAAATAGTTAATCTTGATACACATACAAGGCTCTATCTATTATTTTTTCAGGCTCCAAATTTGCCAATCAATAACAGCATAATAAGGTTGATGAATGGATGCAATTAGAGAGAGAGAGTTAGAGAGAGACGGGGCATGAGGAAAGTACCCATGATTGCGTTTGGTTGTCTAAGGGATTTCTAATTTTGTCTGAGGCATATTGTCCTTCATGTTCTGCAGGAAACCATTGGGGTGGAAAATAGATTTGGGATTGAACATGGGGGATCCTGCAGCATCCAAAATAATCATGTTAATATTGTTAACTCGATCATTACCCTTCACAGTATTAGGATGGGTGAACAAAACACAACTAGGAGGGCCAAAATAAGAAGGGAGTTCTTCATTAATCAATATCTCAGAAATCTAGAGAATTATTCTGTGAAGTATTGGAACAGAAATGGCTTGCTTGGAGCAGTTATATATTTCGACATATGAGTTGTTGCATCAGATGAAATCACTGATGGATTCTGTGATGGAGAATGTATGCTATATCTGGCCAGAGTTGAAAACTTGAAGAATGTTAGCATAGCACAGAACTAACAGAAAACTTAATATTCTGTAGAACTTGCAGCTCGAGTGACAAAGGAAAGTATCAAATAAATGAACTATTTTCTGAAAGATTAATTTTACTTATCATCCATTTAGAATGCCGACGTTTGTCCTGAAGACAGTTTTATTGAACTGATATGGACAAATCAAAATGATATATGTGAAAGTCTAAAATATTAAATAAGCTACTCTTCTATATATAAGACATTATTTAAACATGCAATATTAACAGATGTTGCTGAAGAGCCAACAAATGTTGACAACTGGAGAGCAAAAAAGAGAGAATTACCTTTAGAAAATGATTAAATGGTTAGCCTGCCTTCTAGATGTGAATATCCGGTTGGCATAAGCATGGGTGAGCTGATTATAGCATAGTGGCCCCTAATAGTTTGGGTGTTGCACATCACGCATCTTCAGTAATTAGATGGAGAATGCGTAGAGTGGCCGACATAGGAGGAGCAGCCCTCTGGCTATCAACAGTCGAACTTAACTCTCAGCAAAACCAGCAGCCCTGTTCCTGAATTTTGTCACAGCGTGTACAGCAGTAATGGGCACAGCAACTTGGAGCTTGACGGGAAAGAGGAGCCAGTGGCAGCAGCACAGTCAGATGAAAGGTCTCAAGTAGGTTACCAACGTGAGCTCCTGTGGTTAAAAAAAATATTAGGCAGTTGAACAAAAATAAGGGACAGAGGGACAATACTGAGTTGTGGGTTAAATAAATGTATGAGGCAAATAATGAAAGTGCAAACAGACAAGAAACAAAGAGACTCAATAATTACTAAAAGATCATTAATCACAGTAATATCTATCATGAAGTATACTTTTCTTGCCTGCGAGCTGCAAGAAAAGAGGATTTGTTGGTGGTGGCTGAGATTATTTTATTTAATAGTTAGTCTTGAGTGGTTCATGGTTTCTTTGTTTCCCATTTGCTATTTTCTCTCAAGCCTTAATGGCAATTTAGTATGATATTTTAACTGATGTTGATTTAAGGAGGAAATGAAAGCATAAAATGAGCCTCAGTTCTCGCCAGAAAATGTATAGAAAATATGCTCACATTTTAGGTGTTGGAGGATCTTCCATAACCTGTAAGAGAAAATCGTAAAAGAACACAATTTTTTCTCACAGACCATTCATCAGATTCTCGCAGACGATCAGCACCTTAGAATAGACCACAATTCCTGCAATTCTTATGGTTTGAATACCAATTGGTTTTGTGACCCAAACTCTGTTATTAACTTTTATCCGTGGTCCATTTTGTGACCCTCAGAAAGGGATAGAAGGCCTTTTCAGCAATGGATATGAATGAAGACCATGTCTTACAGTCCTGTAATGGCTACCAGAACATGTTGTCATTGTTGTGAGCAATCAATCAAAGTTATGTCTATTGCAGACTCCCCTGTATGCCTATACGGTCAACATGGGATCAGTCTGCCCTCTTATATATTTTTAATTCATTTTCAGAAAGCAAGAACCATGTCTGAGTCCTGTAATAACTAGCACAACACATTGTCAGGTTGTGGTTAGTCAATTAGAATTGACTAGTCCGCTTTAAGGTGGCCAGTTAGAGCATACCTTGATACCAACAGTCCAGATATACATATTTTAAAGATTGCTTCATAATGACTGAACAGATTCACACCAAATTGCAAAAACCACGGCTCCTTACTAAAGTTCTAACTTTTTTGCCAAATTCGGTGTAGTTCAGTTCAGCCATTTTCTTTTCTGTTTCCCAAACTTTCCTGTAGACATTAATATGGTAAATCAATGTGACCCTCCACCCCCTTGTAGAAATCTAGATCTTTACTCAGAAAGATTGCTCTATGTGATTTGGTGAAAATCTGTGTAGCCATTTGAGAAATTGAACTTCAACATTTATAGACACGGTAGTGGCACGGTAGTGGCACGGTAGTATAGACAGAGTAATGACGGAGTACCAATGAAATAGACAGGGAAAAACAACAAATCAAACACGCTGATTGCCAATTCCCTGGGACCAGTGCCACAAGACTGAATGCTGTGACTGGCTGGTAGCAACATGAAGAGAAATGTTGTGGCTCACATTATAGGACTCAGGGTCTCGTACCCAGTGTCCCGAAAATTAAAATTAAATAATATATAATGGGCAGTGTGCGTGTATCCCTATACTTTCCCATTGTGGGGAGGTCCCATAAGGACTCTCTCTGGGGCTTTTTTGGTCATGGAAGACGTGTTGTACTCAGCCACCCCTCAACTGTGAAAATATGTGGGAGTATTGCACAATTAACACAAGATTACACAGGGACCAAAAAATAGCACAAAGTGGGATTTGGCACCTGAGGGTGTTTAAGTGCAGAGTTTGGCCACAGGCCGAAAGCCGTATGCTGCAGTGGGTTGGGACTGTTAGGCATGGTAATAAAATATTACTTCATATAAAACAAAACTAGAAATACTCTGAAAAAATACTAAGGGTAAAGTGATGTTATAGTTAGACATGGTAATACCTTACTTTGATTAAAAACATCTTAGAAATTCATTCGGATTACCAAAGGTTAAAGTGTCATTCTATTTAGATGAAAATGTCAGTTAACAAATTCAATTTTAAATGAAAACACTGAAATGTACTGGCTATAGATAACTGAAGTAACTCTAACTCTAACCATGCACTGTTCATTACCTCATATATTACATATATTATTGATCACATATCTGATGACATCTGAAGTTACCTCATTAATAACAGCACTGTGCAACAATAAACAAACCCAAAGCTCTGATGATGAGAGAGTAAGTAAAATAATATTTCAACTGTAAATATTTATACTTATTGCTGAAATATGATAGTCATGAAGCACTTCTTTAAATCTGGCAGCATTTGTTTGTGAACATTAGATGACGGCAAGATAAAATAGTTTAAAGGAGAAAAAAAGACTTTTGCAGAACAAAATGTGGGAGGAGAGCTACCTGGTCCTGAAAGGATAAGGAATTGCAAATGTGCACAGTTGCAGAGAAAAATGGTTATTGGAAGCAGACAAACCATTAGATTTTGTAACATAGTATGTATTGATGGCTGTGACTTTATCACCCACGAAATATCTTCTATTTAAGAACTACACATTTCAACTATTGGACTGGCAAATATATATGAGGGAGGGAAATATGCTGGGCACTGGGAGTCACACCATGCATGGGAACTTATGGGTCTTTTATTAATCTGTAGCCAACATCTAAACTTTAGATCGAGTTTCCCACAGAATGAAAAAGGAGGCATCTCAAACCTCATGGAGCTTTCTCTTGCCAAGAAACAAGAGGCGGAGTAGTGAAGGTTCCTATTAGTAATTTTGGCTGAGGATGTGAATGAGAGGTTCAATCATCTCCTGGTACATGCAATCCCTCATAGAAAAACATGGCCACATAACATCTCTGTAAATGAACATGCCCTTTCTCCCTTTCTCTGCTAGTCATGTTACTACTCATGGGAAATGCACTGTGTGTATACAATGCTATAAGGCCATGTTCTCATTACTTCTATTGCAGTGGGGATGAAGAACAAGGCATTCATTGAACCAAAATAAGACTATGGCCCTCATTACAACCCTGGCGGTCGGTGTTAAAGCGGGGGTAAAACCACCAACAGGCCGGCGGGAAAAAAAATGGAATGACGACCATGGCAGAAACCGCCAACACAGACAGCCACTTTAACACTCTGACCGCCACGTCGGTAGAAACAAACAGCATGGTGGTCACCGCCAACAGACAGGTGGAAGACAATGTACCGCCCACACTATTATGAGAGGCGATTCCGCCACCTTTTCCAGGGCGGAGCCAACGTGAACAAAAACACGGGGGAAACAGGACTTGGAAGGGAAAACACTCACCTCTACACAACCCACGAGGAACCAGGACACCATCGAGCCAGAGCTTCAAATCCTCCCTGCAATAGTATTCCTGCTCCTCTACCAGGAGCACGAAAGACTGTGGCAATGACCACCAGTACTGCACCTAAAACACAGGGAAGGGGGAGTCTCTGAAGTCTCTCCAGTGGGTGGGTTGCCCTCTGCTTTCTCCTGGGGAGTGCAAAGCCACAGTCTCTCAAGTGAATAACAGTCTCCACTGATTCTGGAGGGGGCTTGTGCCCAGAGTGCTTCTTCCTGCCAAGGACTGAGGTAGTGGATGTCTTTCTCCACTGGTTCTGGAGGGGGCTTTGTGCCCAGAGTGCATCATCCTGCCAAGGACTGAGGTAGTGGATGTCTTTCTCCACTGGTTCTGGAGGGGGCTTTGTGCCCATAGTGCTTCATCCTGCCAAGGACTGAGGTAGTGGATGTGATACTCCACTGGTTCTGGAGGGGGCTTGGTGCCAAGAGTGCTTCATCCTGCCAAGGACTGAGGTAGTGGATGTGACACTCTACTGATGGTGGTGCAACATGCAAGCTGCCCAGGCTCCTGGAACTGACCACCAGCCTCAGATGACTGACCACTGGGGATGGCAGACATGTCTGCGGTGGTGCCACTGGCTCAGGATGTCGCGGGGACGCTGGCGGTGCTGGCGGCAGTGTCAGTCGCGGCGGTGCTTGTGGCTGCCTCAGTGGCATCGGTGCTGGCGGGGGTGTCAGTAGCGGCGGTGCTTGCGATGGACTCTGTGGCATCGGTGCTGGCGGCGGGCTCTGTGGCATCAGTGCTGGTGGCGGCCTCTGTGGAATCGGTGCTGGCAGCAGTCTTTGTGGTGGCGGTGCTGGTGGCGGTCTTTGTGGAGGTGGTGCTGGTTGCGGGCTCAGTGACTGCGGTGCTGGTGGTGGGCTCAGTGACTGCGGTGCTGGTGGCGGGCTCAGCGTCTGCTGTGCTGGCGGCGGTCCCTGTGGCGGCGGTGCAGGTGACGGTGCTGGTGGCAGTCTTGTCCGCCATTCAGGTTGGCTTCGACGTGGACCTGCCCTTGACTTTCTGGCCCTTCCCCACCTTGGATGGTGGCGCAGCTGTCTTGCCACTTTCCACTTTTGTTTTGCCTGAGCCCTTGGTGGCAGGTGTTTTTTCGCCTTCTCCCTCCAGGATGTCGGCAACCTTCTGACTTTTGGAGGTGGCGGAATGTTCTTGGCCTCGCTCCGTGGGACACTGGCAGCCCTGTTGCTTGGTGCACTCCAAAATCCCACTATTGCTGGCACCACTGTGCCTGGTGATGTGGTGGCTGAGGTGCTGGGTTGGGACCTGGAAAGGCGGGCCCTAGGGGACGGACGGAGGGGGAGGTGTAGGGAAGAGGTCAACATTTGATAGGAAAAGCTTTTTAGACACACTGGGATGGGTAGATGGAGGGGGTTTGGGAGTGGAGGAAGAGGTAGTGGATGTAGGTGTACGTTTGCTGACTTTGGGTGAAGGTGCATGGGCTGCAGGCTGTTGTGAGGTGGATGGCTGTTGGGTGGGTGTGTGGATGCATTTGTGTACTTTGGGAGGAGGGCTCACAGATACACTGGTAAAGGACACTGGGGATGTGTGAATGGTAGTGGAGGTGATGAGTGCACGTGAGGGGTGTGTGGTTATGGGTGTGCTAGTGATGGAGGTAGTGGCTGAAGATGAAGTGCATGCAGGTTTCAGTGGAGAGGAGACAGGGAGGGAGGAGGGAGACGTGGCGGAGGGGGACACAGGGAAGGGAGTGGATGTTGGTGTCTGCATGGGTATGATGCTTGTGTGAGTGCCTGTGGGATGTGTGGTGCTTATGTTTGCCTGAGCCATCCTTGTGTGTTGATGTGTGTGCATGCTGGTCTGATGGTGTGCTTGGGATAGGCTGAGGTACAGGGGATTGGGTCTGGGTGGAGGAAGTTGGAGGGGGAGGCTGGACACAGGGACAATTGCTGCCATCAGTGCTGAGGCCAGAGCCTGAAATGCTCGCTGTTGGGCTGCCTGGCCAGAATGAATGCCCTCCAGGTATGCATTTGTTTGTTGCAAATGCCTCTCTACACCCTGGATGGCATTCAGAATGGTAGACTGCCCAACAATGAGGGATCTCAGGAGGTCAGAAGCCTCCTCACTGAGGGCCGCAGGGCTGACTGGGGCAGGGCCCGAGGTACCTGGGGCAAGGAGATGCCCACCCTCCTGGGTGAGCGGCCACGGGACACACGCTGAGGGGCTGCTGGGAGGGCGATACTGGTAGGGGAGGTGGCAGCTGTACCTGTTGGTGCGGGGGGCACAGAGGGGCCCGCCACCGCAAGGGTGCTCCCATCAGAGGAGGAGTCGCTGTCGCTGGTCTCTGCTCCTGTCCCTGCTGTAGAGCTGCCTTCGCCCTCCGTCCCACTGGTGGCTTCAGACTCCGTTGTCCAGGGCCATGTGGGATGCAGCTCCCTCCTGCTCCGGTGGCACTGCTCCTCCGCCTTATGATGCTAATGCACACAAGAACAGGGAGACCACAAAAGTGGGGGGTGGAAGACAGAAGACAGACATGTTCAGTGCATGCAATACCACTACCGTTGGCGGGCACTACAGACACAGCAGCCCTCTGCACTACGCCATGCACTTAGAGTTCCCTAATTAATCCCAGGGACATTGGGTACAAGGCCTATGCCCGATTGCTGCACACATGGAAGTCACAGGAGCCTGACTAGGTGTAGATGGCTCTTACCACTGTTGGGGTGCCACATTGCCTGCCTCACGAAGGGACCTTGCCTACAAAACTCGCCCCACTCAGACACCTCGTAATACGTGCATGGATGTGAATGTACTCACCCCCTTGTGGCTGCTGTGATGCCCTCAAGTGCCCATCCAACTGCGGATACGTCACCGCCAGGATCCAGAACATCAGTTGGGTCATGGTGCGATGGGCACCCCTCCCACGTTGGGAGGCCATCCCCAGCTGGGCCTCCGCCGTCTTCTTGCTCCAGCGGCGAATGTCCTCCCATCTTTTCCAGCAGTGGGTGCTCCATCTGTGGTGGACCCCCAGGGTCCGGACTTCCTTGGCGATGGCACGCCAAATATCCTTCTTCTGGTGGGCGCTGGCCTAGAGGTATAGTACAGGGGAAAAGGATAATCATTAACCGTCCGGACCGTCACAGTCATTGACCCACATTCCCACCCTTGCCCTGACACACATACAGTCACCGCCTGCTCATGCAGGCCTCAGTCCCCCCCAGTATCTTCCATCCACACCACTCCAAAAAGGTATTGCCCATACAGCATGCTCACAGTGCACTCACCTGTTTGTCTGGAGGACCGTAGAGTAGCGTGTACTGGGGGAGTACCCTATCCACTAACTTCTCCAACTCCTCCGAAGTGATGAAGCAAAGGCAGGGGCCCTTTCCCCAGACACATGAGTCATCGTCGCTTCCATACTGAGGTCACAGCAGCACTTGCAGTGTAGGTCCTCTCCTGTCGAAGGTCAGGTATCAAGTGAGTGAACAGGGAGAAAATGGTGGTCATGTCCACGGGGGTGCGCACCGTCACCGCTGGCGTACATTGTCGTTGACTCCTGGGACCCATAGGGTCCAATGCTAACCAATGCAGGATTGTGCTGCGGTCTTTGACCGCCTACTGCAACGGTGTACAACGCCAGCGCAGTTACCTCATATGCCCCTGTCCCACATTACAGGTCAGGCAGCCGCCATTTCAGTGGGCCACATGGCACTAATTTTAAATGCGTCTCACCTATCTAGGCCTTGCATACACACAGTGACAGGCACATTGCGGATTGACAAATGTGTGCAATAAATTCTTTTTTAATGCCAAAGTGTTGGCTGACTCTGTGCTCGCTGTTCTCGTCCATAGGGCATGTCTGCTGGGGCAGGTGAGGAGATGGCGGCATCCTCCGGTGTACAGACCGCTGGTGGGCCTGTCGACAATGGAAGACAGACACATTGTTATCACTTACAGACTTGATCGTGGCACAATCCATGTACTGTGTGCCCAGTTGGAGCCAGACCTAATTTCAGCTATCCCACAGGAATCCCCCCTCAAGTGCAGGTCCTGTCAGTACTCCATTTCCTGGCAAGTGGGTCTTTTCAAACAACAGTGGCCATTGCATCAGGGATGTCCCAGCCTATGTTTTCAAACGTGTTGTCCAGAGTGTTGTCTGCCCTGCTGAAACACATGCGCAGCTACATCGTTTTCCCTCAGGTGGAGGATTTGCCCACAGTGAAAGGTGACTTATATGCCCTGGGACATATCCACAACATCATAGGTGCCATAGATGGGACACATGTGGCATTGGTACCCCCGCAGGAGTGAACAGGTGTACAGAAACAGGAAAAGCTACCATTCGATGAATGTGCAGATGGTGTGTTTGGCTGACCAGTTCAGCTCCCATGTGAATGCCAAGTTTCCAGGCTCAGTGCATGACGCTTACATTTTGAGGAATAGCAGCATCCCTTATGTGATGGGGCAACTCCAGAGGCACTCTGTGTGGCTAATAGGTGAGGACAAGGACCCTATACCGTGTGAATGATTGTCTGGGTCTGTGGTTGTCGCTAAGGGTTACTGTGTGTCTAACAGTTGTCCCTCAACATTTGCAGGTGACTCTAGGTACCCAAACCTGTCATGGCTACTGACCCCACAGAGGAATCCCATGACAAGGGCAGAGGAACGCTACAATGAGGCACATGGGCGTACTAGGGGGATTATAGAAAGAACCTTCGGCCTCCTGAAGGCCAGGTTCCGGTGCCTCCATATGACAGGTGGTTCTCTCTACTACTAACCAAAGAAGGTGTGCCAGATCATCGTGGCCTGTTGTATGCTGCAAAACCTGGCTTTGGGACGACAGGTGCCTTTTCTGCAGGAGGATGGTCCAGAAGGAGGTCTTGTGGCAGCTGTGAAGCCTGTGGACAGTGAAGAAGAGGAGGCAGAAGAAGAGGATATTGACAATAGAAACAACATGATCCAGCAATACTTCCAGTGAGGCACAGATAAGAAGACATCACTGCCTCCTACATCTCATACAATTGTTAGACCTATCACATGTCTGTCACTTTCACCCAATGTATGGACCCTGACTTGTCACTTTGCATTTCCATTTCACCGTTGTGGATCCCACTGTGTGACCTCTGCTATGTTACCTCATGGACTAGAGCTGTGTGACATAAGTATGTTGACAATACAATGGACATTGCTATTTTCCTTAGTTATAGCAAATACACATTTGTGAAAGCACAGACTGACTCCAGGTTGTTTTGTGATTCAAGGGTGTTTATTTAAGTGCAAAATAGTGGAGGGGGTTGTAAAATGGTCAGGGGTGATGGTGGAGGAATGTCCATGGCAGAGTCCAGTTATTTGTCTCACAGGTGCATTGTCCAGAGGGGCATAGGAAGTGGAGCTAGGGCAGTTTAAGGATTGACAGGGTGACAAATTGGGACAGAAGGATGACATTCAGGGTGGTCTCATTTCTTGGCGGGGGTCTTGGCATTGTTCTCTGTCTTTGTCCTGGATCTCAGGAACCGTTTGTGGGTTGGTTCTCCATCTGCAGGGGATGGGGTGCTGGTGTGGTGGTCCTGTGGTGGTGCCTCCTGTCCACTAGCGCCGGTGGAGGTGGTGGGCTGTTCATCATCAGGGCTAGTGTCAGGGACCCCTTGTTGTGCCACAGTGTCCCTCCTGGTGTTCACAAGGTCCTTCAGCACCACTACAATGGTGACCAGGGTGGTGTTGATGGACTTGAGTTCTTCCCTGATCCCCAAATACTGTTCCTCCTGCAGCTGCTGGGTCTCCTGAAACTTGGCCAGTACCGTTGCCATCGTCTCCTGGGAATTATGGTACGCCTCATGATGTTGGAGAGGGCCTCGTGGAGAGTGGGTTCCCTGGGCCTGTCCTCCCCCTGTCGCACAGCAGTCCTCCCAGTTCCCCGGTTTTCCTGTTCCTCTGTCTCCTGAACCGTGTGCCCACTGCCCCCAGGCCCCTGATGTTCTTGGGTTGGTGGGTTTGCCTGGGTTCCCTGTAGTGGTGGACACACTGCTGCTTGACGTGTCCTGGGGACAAAGGTATGGCCCACTGGGTGGGTGCTGTGCTGGTGTTTCCTGAGAGGGGAGGCTCTGTGGTGGCATGTGCCAGTGTGTGGGGAACTGACTGTTCCGAGGTCCCAGATGGGCCGGGCTGGACATCAAGATCCAGTTGGACAGAGCTGCTGTCATCACTGTGGGCCTCTTCTGTGGGGGGTGTGGACATGTCTGGAACCTCCTGTCCGGTGACATTGGGTAGGGGTCCTGCAGGGGTGTAAAGGCATGATTATTGCATCTGTGTGTGCCATCATGTGCAATGGGTGGGTGACCCTGTACCCCAGTGCTTACATTTTTGTCTAGGACCTTGTGAGATATTTGGTTTGGGGATCTGTGTGGGTATCTGTAGTGGACATGCTTTGGTGATGGGTGTCCATGCTTTCGTGTTGCATGCAGAGTTTGGTATTGGGATGTGTGGGTTATGATAGTGGGACATATGTGAGGTGCTGGAGTGATGGGGGTGAGGGTGAAGGTGGTGTATGTGATAGCATACAGGTAGGGTGGGGATGTAATAGTTAAGATTTGACTTACCAGAGTCCATTCCTCCTGCTACTCCTGCGAGGCCCTCAGGATGCAGTATAGCCAAGACCTGCTCCTCCCATGTTGTTAGTTGTTGGGGAGGAGCTGTGGGTCCGCCGCCAGTCCTCTGAACTGCAATCTGGTGTATTGAGACCACGGAACCCACCTCTTCCTGATTTCATCCCGTGTTCTTGGGTGCTGTCCCACTGCGTTGACCCTGTCTACGATTCTGCGCCATAGCTCCATCTTCCTAGCTACGGGGGTTTGCTGCACCTGTGATCCAAATAGCTGTCGCTCTACCTGGACAATTTCCTCCACTGTGACCCTGAGCTCCTCCTCAGAGAACCTGGGGTGTCTTTGCGGTGCCATAGTGTGGTGTGGGTGATGTGTGAGGTAGTGTGTGTTGTGATATGTGAGGGGATGTGTTTGTGTGTGTTGTGTGAGGTGTGTGGATGTTGTGTGAATGATGGTGTTGTGTGCCTGTGGATGCTAGTTTGTTGATGGTGGCGTGTCTCTCTGTGCTTCGTTCTCAATTTTTGTCGTAGGGGTTTGTGGGTGATGTGGGTGTCTGTTTTATATTGTACTGGGTGTGTGGGAGTGGTGTGTGTATATGTATCAGGTGTGTGTATTTCGAATTGTTCAATGTGGTTGTGTTTTGTAAATGTGTGTGTATTTTGAGTGCGGCGGTGTGTACCGCCAATGATATACTGCGGTTGAAAGACCGCCCCATGGATTCGTGGGTCGTGATAGTGTGGGTGTATTCCTGTTGGCATGACGGTGGAGGTTTTGTTATCTCCAGTTTATCACTGACCTTTGGTGTGTCTGGATCTTGGTGAATTCCAGCCTGTGGGACGTAATAGCTGCAGTGGATTTCTGCCGCAGCAGCGGTGTGTTGGCGGTCTTCTGCACGGTGGTAAGCAGGATTTACCACCAATGTTGTAATGAGGGCCTATTTCTGTAATATAACTTAGAACTTAACTCTAGACTTCAGAGTCTAAAACTTCTTTGTTCACAGTTTTAGAGAGCATATATTTAACGAAAAAAGGTATTTGTATTGTATAGGTCAAGATTTCCAACCCCATTATTGGTTGATGCCCCAAACCAGACCAAGACTTCTACACTCGCAGCCACTTACAGTGAATTATGATGAGGATATCCCCGGAGCTGTCAGCAAAGCACACCAGGATATGGTGCTGTGGACAATCCCATCCTCTATTCAGGAAGTGGCTTGCATGTCAGGTGATATTTGGTAAATGTGGTGATCTCTCCTGTCATTCAGCTGCTGGCTAAAAAGACAATCTGGTTCTTCAGAACAGCAACCTTTTATACTCTGTGGGTACATCTCTGGGATAAACATGTGCCAAGGGACAGCATTTCCTCTTTGACATAAACTGAGGTGCACTGGGACTTGTAGTCGAACCACTAAATCACTTCTATTAGTCTGAAAATATTTTAGTAACCTAAATATTTTTCATTTTCCAGCCTATGGGTTGTGTACTAAAGAAATAGAAAGTTTGATGACAAAGCCAGCACAAGGAGTAATTGAAAATGTGCTACAAAAGTGTTTGCTTATTTGGAATTAGTATATATCCTCCTCTCTCATTTTCTTCTCTCTTTGATCTCATCTAAATCGTCCCCTGTCCTTATCCTCCCTGTGTGTAAATATTGAAATTTTAAGTTATATGAGAGTACAAAAAAATTCAAATAAAAAAAGTAAGGAAGCTA
Source organism: Pleurodeles waltl (assembly GCF_031143425.1). NCBI lineage: Eukaryota > Metazoa > Chordata > Amphibia > Caudata > Salamandridae > Pleurodeles > Pleurodeles waltl. The sequence goes on along the minus strand of NC_090445.1, from coordinate 291,743,719 downwards.
TCAGCATAAAAGTGCCATCTGCTTGGAACTCTCCTAGAAAGTCCTGTGCAGCTCAAACAAGCAAGAAAAAAACTAGAAGAAAAGAAAGAGAATGGCAAAGGAACACATTTTTCCCTGGAAGAAAATTTGCAGTCATCTCTAAATCAGGTCTGTACTGTCTCCGTTGCCTCTCCCGGTTACCACATTTTTAAATGTTCTAACAGCATAGGTAACTCAACCACAATATACTCTATCACAAAATACCCTATTAACAATTTAAGTTTTACTAAGGAAGGCTGTTAGTAATAATGTATGGTAAAAGAAAAAAAATAATTGCAGAATAAGTAAAAGAAAGTCTATAAGAATTAAATGTGCATGCATAGGCAACCAACGTACTTCTGGGATTAACGGAGCAAGCAGTAGAGCAACCAAAAATGCAATTTCAGAGGATGGGCAACTATCTAACATGCCCCTCCCTCCATCCAAAAAGGAAACACAAGCTCATTTAAACCTGCTAGCTCTGAATTGAAAAGTCCAAAACTTGTTGTGTAGAGCAGGCTTTCTGATCATGCTGGTTCAGCAGTAAGCCCCAATTGCGGGTTAACTAAGGTAGAGCCAATACCAAATCTCTTCAGAATTCTTGCAATTTTGGATTGTTTCACAAATGGAAATGATCCTCTAAATAGACAAAAAATCCTAAAGTTACTGCATAATTACCCACAACTCATTTCCCTCTCTTCCTCTGAAATAATTTGGTTTCCTTTACAAACAATCAAGATCTCTTCATAGTGCATGTAGAATTTTTGTCAAATGTGATGCTCTCAATAGTGCTACAGGAAGTGAAAAACGTCACATAAATGGTTTGGATGCTGTGGGAACACAATATAGGTCTCCTAACCCTCCGAACCTAAGACAGGTATCTGACAGGGGAGTTTAATCCTCACCCACTTCTCTCACCTGAATAACCACATGCGCGATAGTGGTTCTGCGAACACACTAACAATACATATCGATCAAAGAGGAAGACAAATATGGAACCAGAGCTTGATCAAAGTGGATAACACAAAAGCTGCAGTCTCTTGGTCTTGGCTTTTGAGGAATTTAAATTAAAACAAATTGAACAGTATTTCCAAATTCCTTTTTTAGTTATAATTTGGAGATTATCACTGGGAATTTGGCCTGCATGGAAATATATACGTTGAATAGACTGCTGTGATTTAGCTCAGCAATCATTTGTTTCCAAGAGTCTTGGTCCACATCAAATTATGTTATCAACGTTCCAGCTTTAAGGTTAGGAAATGCCAAACTGATGGTGACCTTTATATCCTTCTGCCAGTTGAGATATAGTGGGATTTTGAAATAATACAGACATGCAGTGCATCAAAATTACATTTTTAACTCCCTCCCTGGTGTCGGCACAAGATGGCACAAAATCAGTTAAATATGGAATATTTAAAACACAAAGGTTTTATCAAATGATTCCTGGCTTCTGTTCGATATATTGAATCCCACCCTTACAGATTCATATGTTCCAGTCTTATCCAATTTTCACAAGTTTTTTTAAAATCGTTTTTTCTTCTGTACTATTAGCAAGTTTTGTATTGAGACTAGGGCTAGGCGGAGTTAGCAGAACTCCGCGCTGTGACCAAAAAACTCCGCCCTGCAATGCGGAGTTCCGCAAGCCCCGGAATGTGTTAGATCACACTGTTCACGCTGAGTTTTAGCACCGTGTGTTTCTCCCACTCTGAAGAATCAGCGCAAATTGCACCTCACACAGTGTAAGCTGCTTCTTTTCTGCCTCTCGGAGAGATTTTCTACTCGAGCAGCACAATCCTCACCGTGAACAGAGGGTTTCTCAATGCGAGCAATAGCAACAATTTGCAACCGTCCGCGTTGAGCAATCTTACTGGAAGGTGGTCTGAGTAAGATTTTCCTTGCTTGCCAACTTAACGTTCATGAGCGCGAAAGAGGGAAAAAACTTTGTTATGCTGAGTTTTTTGGAACCACACAGTCCAAGCGGAGCACAGAGTAGGACAAACTCTGCAAGCAGGGCAGAATTCACCGCCCACCCCTAACCCCTAACCAAGACTGTCAGGCCATTTTTCTGTCATTCTCTTTTATTTGTATTATGTATAGTTGTACATATTGTTGCTTTCTGACGAGATCTATATCAGCACAGATGGTGCCCTCCTTGCATAATCCAGTCTGCACCGGTTCAGGGACCCCCAGTCCCTGCTCTGGCGCAAAACTGAACAAAGGAAAGGGGATATGACCACTCCCCTGTTAATCACCACCCCAGGGGTGGTTCCCAGAGCTCCTCCAGAGTGTTCCTGGGTTTTCCCATCTTGGATTCCAAGGTGGTGGGGTACTCTGGGAGCATCTGATTGGCCAGTGCCAGCAGGTGACGTCAGAGCCCTCCCCTGATAGGTGCTTACCTGTTTAGCTGACTAGTCCCTCTTTCAGTGCTATTTAGGGTCTGTCTCCTGGGTGGTTCTTCAGATTTGGATTGCAAGACTTCAGCAGGAGTCCATTGCATCCTTTACTTTACCTTCTACCGACAGAACTGCATCAGGACCCTCCAGGAACTCTACAAACTTTACCAAAGAAGCAAAAAGACTTCTGCAAGATTGTATCCTTAGCTCCTGCCAGCAACTGCAACTGTTTCCAGATCGTTCATCCACTGAGGACTGCCTGTCTTCAGCCTGCACCAGAAGAATGAATGAATCTCCCTTGAAGTAAAGGAGTTACTTCCCTGCTTCAGCAGGCACCCCTCTGCAGTGGCGACCAGTAGCGTGGGCCCCCTCTCCTAACGAAGTGCCTGGATCCAGCAACACGGGTGGTGGACTGAAGTAGTCCCTACGGTCCTAAGGTCCAGCTCTCTAACTTTGGCGGAGGTAAGAGCTTGCATCCCCACGCAAGACAGTACCGCCGTGCAATGCGTTTTTTTGCAGGGCTTGTGTTCTTCATGCACAGCACAGTTCCATCCCCACCCCACTATTCCTGTGATGCACAGCTTCCTGAGTATTTCTCCGGCGGGGTGAGATCCCTTTGTGTAGTTCTGCTCGGCCTCCATTTGCACCTTCTTCGTCCCTGTGCTGTGGGACTCCTGTGTGCGCTGCCTGGTCTTCTGAGGGCTCTCTAAGTTGCTGAGAGCCCCCACTGTCTCTCCCTCGTGGGTAGAGGTCACCAGCTCCCTCGTGGTCCCTAGCATCGCCATTTTCTGCTAACCGCAAATGTTGCATTTGCCAAGGCTTGTTGGCAGAATCGAGCAACAAAAACCAGACTGCAATCATCCATCCGGCGTGGGACATCATCTGCACCAACCAAGAACACGCATCCCTCTTCTTGAGTGCAGTACTGATTGTTCTTCTTCATCAGTGGTTCTTTTTTTGAGCCTTTATCCAGGTTAGCAGGGGCTCCTGTTCTCCCTGGATTTTCAATGCTTCTTGGACTTGGTCCCCTTCTTCCACAGGTCTTCAGGTCCAGGAATCCATCATTGCTGTCTTGCAGTCTCTTCTGATTCTTGCAAAATCTTCTATCATGTGTTCCTGTGTGTCCCGGGAAACTTACTGTGATTTATTTCTGCGTTCCTGGGCTCTGGGGTGGGTTCTGTTACTTACCTTTGGTGTTGTCTTACACTCCCAGCACTTCTCTACAAACTACACTTGCCTAGGTGGGAAACCAACTTTCGCATTCCACTATTTTAGTATATGGTTCGTGTTCCTCCTAGGCCCATTGCAACCTATTGTGTTTTTTCACTCTTTGCACGTTTTCTGACTAATTACTTACTGTTTCTAATTGCTAGTGTATATATTGTGTAGTTTACTTACCTCCTCGGGGAGTATAGCTGTCAAAGTATTTTTGGCCTTGTGTCACTAAAATAAAGCACATTTATTTTTTGGTAACACTGTGTATTGTCTTTCTTGTGTGTGAGTACTGTGTGACTACAGTAGTATTGGAAGAGCTTTGCATTTTTCCTAGCTCAGACTTGGCTGCCTGCCTGCAGGTACCTCTAGACAGCCTGGCTTCTAGACACTGACTACATTTCACTAATAAGGGATACCTGGACCTGGTATAAGGTGTAAGTACCTGTGGTACCCACCACAAACCAGGCCAGCCACCTGCACCAACACACCCCATAACCACACAACAACAACTAGACCAAAAACACCTCAACACAGGCATAGACAGGCATGTTGTGCAAAAACACACATACACACACACCATGAATTGTATGTAGCAAATGCACACAATCAATAGCAGTGAACACACATCAAACAATGACACAGGTGACATATCACGTGCAACAACAATCAAGGAAATCAACACATGCAGCACCATACACATGGACACACATTACACCCCATACAATCTCACAAGCAAGCATTCAGGCACATTACAACATGCCCATTTCACAACCTATCTACCCAGCACATGCAACAGCACAGTCACAACCCATACACAGACCTCACACACTGTTGCATACAGATGTCACACCATTGTGTAGAAGGAAACCAGGACAAACATCTCAACTTTCCAACCACAGCAATGTGGGCAGTTATATTAATGAATGCATTAGTTTTAAAAAACTATATACAACATGCGCCAAATGGCATGTCCAGTTTCCAGAAATGCGGGACACATGGTCCAGATATCATGGCACCAACTTGACTCCTGACAGCAAATAGGCCTCCACGTCATAGGGGCATCAATGGGACAGGCAGCCACCTCAGCGGTGTGGGGGTAGCTTGGATTTAGAAGGGTCATGTTTCGGTTTGGGCTTGGGAGGGGTGACTTTGGCACTAGGAGGGGTGGATTTTTTTGCTGGGTGAAGGAGCAGGGGAAACACCTGAGGGGGCACCAGCAGAATGGGAGGTAGAAGAGCTTGGGAGGGGCAGGGGGACACAATGTTTTTGTGGAACACAGTGTGGCAGAGGAGTAGAAAAGAGGTCAAGGGTGGCAAGGAAAACATTTTAATGTACATGGGGTGGTCAAGTGATTGAGGGTTGGGAGTGGTGGTAGAGGGAGTGTTCCTCTGACATGTTGGTATGCTGTACGTGGATGCTGGTGTGTGCAATGTGTGCATGTGTGTGATGGGTGAATGTTGGGTGAGTGGGTATGTTTTGCGTGTGCATTCATTGGGAGGAGGGGGTAGAGATGCAGGGAGAGGGAATAGGAGATGTGTGAGTGAATGTTGCGTGGTGTGTGGAAGTCAGGTAGATGTGCTGCAAGTGGCAGAGACGGTAGTCAAGTGCAGATATGGCAGTTGGGGTGTGTGTCTGTGAGTCTGCTGTTGTGGTGATTGAGGGTATGACAGGAACGCTAGTGCAGGCAGGTGTGAGTGGAGATGTGACTGTAAGGGAGGCGGTGGATGGGGAAGTGTCTGTTGTTGTGTATGCAGATGTGTGTTGTGTGTGTGCATGTCGGTCAGCACGTTTGTGATGCCTATGTCTGTCTATGTCTGTCCCCCACCGCCAGGGATCCGCCATTGTAGGAGGAATCTGTATCAGATGTGGTGGTTGCTCCAGTCTCCCCCGTGGTGCTCCCCTCACCTTGTGTCCTACTGGTCTCCTTGGCGCTGGTGCCAGCCTTCTGGGTCCTATGGGCTGCTCCATCCCCACTTTCTGGTGCCCTTCCTCCTTTGCCATACAATGCTAATGCACACATAGATAGAGGTGAAGAGAGAAGTAAGATAGGAGAAAAAGAAAGGGAGGAAATAGTGATAACATCCACATCCACTTCACATACAAACAATACATAAATCAGCCCCTGCCGGGTAAACAAGAGTCCAATTTGCAATCAATTACAATTGAGTCATGCAAGCGTTACCCATACTCATCAGCGATCAGCTCAACCCTGCAGCCTATACACCTGAATGAAGACCACTAGATGCCTATCAACTGGCTAAATTACTAATCCAACACTCTAGCCAAGGAACATACCTAACCACATGTCATCCATTAGGGAATGAGACAAATCTGGGCTCAGAGGTACTGAACACACAAACTAACTGACAGGAATGTGTGGAGTACATGTGGTACAGAGATCCATTGATGTAGCAATTGAAGCAATTGCAATGTTTACCAATCATGCCTGTCATTACCCAAACAAAGTGCCAATGTGATCACTTTGTACTACTACATTACACACAGGGAATGAGGATGCAGTCAGTGACATGATTGCATACTTGACCGACCCATACATACAGTTGAACTTGTGTCACAGTACCACCAATTCTTTTCCTGCATGGCTCAACATAGCTAACGTATCACAATCCTACATGATTGGTTTGACAACCAGGGATGTACATTCCCTAAATCTCATCTGACCATTTAAATCCCAAGTTCAGTGAGGGTCATATTACACAACTATGCAGAAGTCACCTAACAGTCAACACTTACATCCTTGTGGCTGCTGTGCTGCCCTCAAGCGCCCATCCAACTCCGGGTAGGCCACCACCAGTATGCAGGCCGTTAGGGGGTCAGGGTCCAACAGGCATCCCTCCTGCGTCGGGAGGCCATCCCCATCTGGGCCTCTGTGGTCTTCTGGGCCCAGCATCTTAGGTCCTCCCACCGCTTCCTGCAGTGGGTGCTCTGCCGACTATAGACCCCCAGGGTCCACACTTCTTTAGCAATGGCTCTCCATAACCCTTTTTACTGGTGGGCGCTGACCTACATGGGAAACATTCCAAAAATGGGGGACATGATCTAATTAATACCAATACAGCTGAAACCTTTGGCGGCACACAACAAAAACAGACCATGCACACTGCCAATATAACACACATGTCTTGTGCATGCAAAACACCTGATCGGTCATGACATGTCAATGTGCACACACATACATCGTCAAACACCACCCAACATGTGGGACAAAGCATGTTGTACTGACCTGTTGCCCTGGAGCACTGTACAACGGCTCATACAGGGGTAGTACCCCTCCACCAGTTTCTCCAATTCCTCTGTAGTGAAGGCTGGGGCCCTATCCCCTGCAGTGAGTGCCATCGTTGCTCCAAGATACAGGACACAGCAACACACAAAGTGGAGGTCTGTCTTGCCCGAATGCCAGGAGTCAAGTGAGCTGTCCCATACTGCAGCGGTCATGACCGTCAGCGCCGGCGGTGATCGTCATTGGTCCCAGTCTCCCATAGACGTCAGTGATAACCAATGAGGAGTGCACTGTGGTTCAGACCACCTTCCACCATGACGAGTTCCGCCGGCGGAACCAGGTGACTTCCAGCTGTCCAATGCATGCCGGACAGGCAGATGCCATATTAGAGTGTCCTGGGATCACACTGCGTAATTCATGCATGTTGTCACAAATTGATACATAAGGTTACACATTGTGGATAATGGCATAAGTAGTGAGTGTCTGGTGACATCACCACACTTGTCACTACAGTTGTCAGTATATAAGATCCGTATAGTGGAACACATGGAAGGTGTATGTTTACATGTCCTGTATATGTCCATTGTCACGAGGATTATGTGCCATCGTCTGGTTAGGAATGGAGTGTGGAATAATGTGTCTTCCCACAACATGACAGCCAACTTGCATGAACAAAACTTTGTGACTGTTGTATGTCATACTTCGTGCACTACATTGTGAGAGGTTCCCAGATTGTTGTTTGTGTCCCCGCACAGATATCACCACAATGGAGTGATGAGGAATGCACCAGTTTACCGGCCACTCATAGATCTTGATACCATGGAAGAGCGCCACATCATCCTGACCTATTGACAGAACCGTTTGTGCATCAGGGAACTGGTCCCCCAGTTGAAGCCAGATCTCCTGCCGAGTTTGAGAAATCCCTATGCCATTTCTCCATAAGTCCAGGTGTTGTGAGTCCTGCATTTTCTGGTGAGTGGCTCTTTTCAGGTTACAATGGGACTCACTGTAGGCTTTTCACAGCCAAAATTCAATAAGGTGTTGCCGGATGTGCTGGATGCCCTACTCAAGCATTTGTACAGGTACATTAGGTTCCCACAACGTCCTGAATTGCCTACTGTAAAAGCAGCCTTCTACAACATATCAAATGTCCGAAATGTAATTGGGGCCATTGATGGGACTCACGTCACCTTGGTACCTCCGAGGACCAATGAACAGGTCTACACAAACTGAAAAAGTACATATTTGATCAATGTACAAGTGGTGTGTCTTGCAGACCAGTACATAACACATGTAAATGCTCAATTCCCGGGATCAGTACATGATTCCTACATACTGAGAATCAGAAGTGTCCCTGCTATAGGGAGAAAGGGCCTGGCTCATAGGTAAGTGTACTGCTCTCCATGTCAGACGTTTTTACCCCTCCAAACACAGTTAGCACTCTGCCTAGCATTGTTACCTATAGTTATGTTCCCTTTTCCATACAGGTGACTCAGGATACCCCAACCTGCCCTGGCTCCTGACACCTGTGAGACATCCAAGTACAGGAGGGGAGAAAAGGTACAATGAGGCAGATGGGCGGACGAGGCGAGTGATTGAGCTGACTTTTGGTCTCTTGAAAGCTAGATTTCATTGCCTACATATGTCTGGTGGTGTCCTACAGTACCGACCATGGAAGGTCTGCAAGATCATTGTTGCATGCTGCATGCTCCATAATCTGGCCCTCAAAAGACACAACCCACTGTTGGAGGAAGGAGACATTGATGCTGGAGCAGTGTTTGGGGCCGGTGACTCTGATGCTGAGAAGGAGGCAGACGAGGATGAGGCACATGACAACAGGACTGACATGATTTGTCACTACTTTCAATGATATACAGGTATGTGTGATTTGTCTGTCATCTGCACATAGATGATGTATTGTTGAAGCCAGTCTGTAGCGAGTATTTGCATGCATAAAGGTGTGTGTGGGGAGCACAGGATTCCATCTTTGTTTCTGACCCTGAAAATTAGCTGACTTACCATGATGAGTAGTGGCAAGGCAGTGGTGCTAAGGACATGTGTGGAATTCGGGTGCCATTGCAGTACAGCTTTATAGTTCCACCTAACATTTATAGTCCTCAGTCTGCCAAGATTATCAGTCTTGTACTGCTGCTTAGGCATGTCATGCTGCATTGTCAGCTGCTGTGTGGCAAGTACCTGTTCCTGACTACTCAGGGTGGTGAGCAATAGAGGATGTTACCTATGTTACATCTTTCCTGTCCTACAGGTGTGTGAGTGCCTATGCAGGCCCTCACATATGTGATATCATAGCTACTGGGCCAGTCATCCTGTGTATGTGTTCAAATGCTGTGGTTGTATGACTGTGGTTCACATGCCTTACAACATTGTGTCTGATTCCATTTCATTTTCCCTCTTCAGGTCACAACTCAGTCTTCAAACTGATTACTGTATTGCCTGTTGCCATCGTTGACACTGGATAACATTATAAATTAGATGTACTTACATACCTGCTAGAGTGTCCCACTACATCTGTCACTTCAACATTATTGTGATGCCAACATGTGTGACATTGTGTTTATTAAGTGTATGACTTCACAGTCCAGAGGAGTGGGTTAATAGTCTAGGTGCTGATCAGAGTGGGTGTTACAGATGTTTTCCTCACAGGTCCTGTATCCATTTGCCTGGTATGATGTTAATTTGGTTTTGGACAGCCTACAGGGTGTAACAGTGGCACACAAGGGTGACAGTTCAGAAGATGGATCACTTCCTGGTGGGGGGATTTGTTTTGGACTCAGGTGCTGCAGGTTGTCTGGATTGGCGACCTCTTTTATGGGGGTCCCTCAGCTGCAGGGGCAGGGGTGCTGATGGCCTGTGGGTCCTCCTGCTGGACCTCCATTCCAGTAGCAGATGCTGATGTTGATGGCAGTGGTGTTGCCTGACTACTGGATGGGGTCTGCTGTTGGATGGAGAATGTCCACAGGATATTGTTCAATTGCTTGTACTCCCCTAATATGGAGACCAAGGTGGCATTGAGTGCCTGCCACTGCTGCATGTCCTCCTGGTGGTATTCCCCCTGCAGCCTTTGGGTGTCCTGCCAGGTGGTAAGTATCTGGCCCATATTGTCCTGGGGACGGCCTCCCACCCAGTCGTGTCCTGTACATGCCTCGTCCCTTGGCCCACAATTTCCCTTCCACTGGCCCTTGCCCCCTGTGCCTGTGCCCCTGTTGCTGTGTGCCCCCTCCCACTGACACCAGGACCATCATTGTCTTTGGTTTGCACCGTTGACTCCTGCCCCTTTCCTGTGGGGTACACTGATGTTTGATGTGATTTTGGAAAAACTTGTATGGGAAGGTGGGCTCTGCTGTGCATTGGCTGCCACAGATTGATTTCAGTTGTGGGCAGGGTGAGGCTGGTGGTGGTGGATTGACCACTCATGCCTGACGGGCCCGATTCGTCGACCATATCCAGACTTCCAGGGAAGTCCTCCCCTATTGGACCTGCTTCCAGGCCTGGGCCTGTCACTGGCCTCCTCTGCTGCGTGTCAGTACTTGGGACACCTGTGGAATGAGAGGTATTGTGTCAGATGGTGGTATTGTAGCAGTGACACACATGGTTGTATGCCATCATTGACTGAATTTGCATGCAAGACAGTAATGGCATTGACAGTTACTAGTCCACTGCTTGTTTTACAATTAGTGGAATGTTGCAATGTGCCTATTTTGGAGAATAGTTATTGTTTGTCGTGCTACTGTCATTGCCATGTACTGATGTGCATTTCTTATACTTATTGGTGATGGGGAATGACATGGTTTATCATGCAATTGCAGAGATGTGAAGTGGATGTAGCAATCACGCAAGGGTAGGGAGTATTGCATTGTGGTAGTTGTGGTACTTGCAGCAGAGTGGGGTATTCATTCACTAAGTGGGCCTGTGAGGGAATGGTGTTAGTAGGAGGTCGTTGCATTCAAGGGTGGGTATTAGCCCGAAGCTGGGCTTGTGCATGTTATGGTGGTGTGAGGGGGTGAGAGGGTGGTGGGGGACATGCTGTGCACGGGACATGTTGGCCGGGGAATGCAATTGACTTACCAGTGTCCAGTTCACTCGGTATCCCCATCAGCCCTTCTGGATGTAGAATACCCAGGACCTTCTCCTCCCACAATGACAATTCTGGAGGAGGCAGAGGGGGCCCACCACCAGTCCTCATGACGGCGATTTGGTGCCTGGAAGCCGTGGCCTGTACCTTCCCTAGTAGGTAATTTCACCTCTTCCTAATGTCCTTCCTTGTGCGTGGATGGTTCCCCATTGTATTCACCCTGGTGACTATCCTCTGCCATAAGTCGTTCTTTCAGGCTATGGATGTCTGCTGGACCTGTGCTCCAGATAGTTGCAGCTCCACTTTCACGATTTCGTCAACCATTATCCTCAACTCCTCGTCTGTGAATCACATTTTTTTTGTGGTGCCATGGTGGTTGGGCTTTTAGTGGGGGTGTATGTTGTGCAGGGATGCTGGGTATGCTGTTTGTTAGTGTGAGTTTAGATAGTGGTGTGTGTGTGAGCTCTGTGGTGTTTGTGTGCAGTGGTCTGTTGTGTGATGCATGTTCAGTGTGATGGTGCCTGTGATATCTAGGAGCAGTGCCTTCTTTTACTGTGCTCTTGCCTCACTCGGTCAAAGTTTCTGGTTGTGAAAGGTTCTGGGTTTGTGTGGGGGGTTGTTTTGTAGTGCTGTGGACAGGTGTTTGTATGGGTCTCAGGTGTTGGGTAAGGGTATTGTCCAATGCGGTGCAGTGTTCTGGTGGTGGTGCCTTTTTGTCCGTGGTGGTTCGGACCGCCAATGGATTGAAACCATATTGGGAACGTGGTACTGATTTGTGAGTTTTTATTTGGCGGAGGAAGGTTCTCAGCATCACGGTGCTGGTGGTGCAGCCACCTTCTTCACGCTGTAGTTTTGGTCGATTATGTCATTTTTTGGGTGTCTTGTGGGCGGTGTTGTGTGGATGACTCTTAATGTGTGGTTTTCACACCGCCATCACTGGTGGTCTTTTGGCGGCCGCTTGCACAGGTGGTCTTCGGTAAAGACCACCAAACTCTGAATAAGGGCCTAGGTTTTATTATAGTTTGTTACATTGTATTGCACTACTGATTGATATTTCATGTTATGTAAATTAAGCAGACATCCATATAGGTAACTAGACTCTTCCTAGGTTTGAGGAATTTTAGGATCTATGTAGTAGGTACATGAACCCACTGAACTGTCAGACCCTTAAACCAAAGAAAGCATACTCCTGTGGCCATATTATACATTTTCCTCTGTACACTCTTGTTGTGCACCCCTGGGGCTCAATTGTTTTACAGAAGGGGCCTCAGGCGTTTGTGCGTTCCCTTCTGTAATACTTATAGTGCTGGTGCACATGTAGCACCAGCACTATCATGAAAGGGCATTCCCTTATTTGCATGGGGCGTGAGGGAATCACTTTGCCGTTGCACCCGCAATACGCCTCCTGATGTCTCTTCCTGACTGACTAGCTGCACTTACATAATAAGTTCATTCTCTCCATACACAAAAAAGTGCCTCTGTGTAAATTTTTGCACATTAATCATTCACTAATACTCAGGCCCTCATTAGGAGTTTGGCGATCGGAAAAGACTGTCTGCCCAACTCCCGCTAGCTCTATTATGAGTTTCCTGCTGGGCCAGCAGGCAGAAACATGGTTTCTGCCCGCTGGCCCTGCGGAAAATGCACAACAACATTGATGCCGGCTCATAATACCGCTGCAAGCAATGCTTATGTGCGTAGGGTGCACGAGCCGATAAAGCATGCACAGAATAGATATATAACAATCCCACCATACGCCAACATACACAAGTAAAAGCTGGCAGGACAACAACCATAGAGGGGAAGCCAGGGATGTACAATATGTCATACACATTAACCATTACACATCATTTACATCCCCACAGGTATCTCAGCCAATGTCACCGGAGAGCAGGTGCCAGCACTATCCAGTCCCCCAACAGAAGAGGCCCTCAGTGATGACAGTGACTCTGGTCTTCCAGATCTGGGCGATCTACCTGGCCCATCAGGGACCACTGGACAGCCGGTTACCCAAGCCCAGTCACAGACCACCACAGAGCCTCCCCCATCAGAAAACATCACCACGCACCCACCCAGCGTACCAAAACCTCTGTCCCCAGGACACATCAATCAGCAGTGTGCCCACCTGTACAGGAACTCCATGCTACACCTCGCACCCAAGACAATCAGGGACCTGGGGTCAGTGGCAGTGGGCACACGGCTCAGGGTACAGAGGCACAGGCCAACAGGGACACTGGTACGACTGCTGTGCGCCAGAGGGAGGACAGGCCCAGGGAACTGGCTCTCCAGGAGGCACTCTCCGAGATCCTGGGAGCCTAACAACATTCGTAGGACACGATGGGTCAGAACAGAGACAACGTGCAGAACAGGCGGCTGCAGGAGGGACAGTACCAGGGGATCAGGGAGGACTTGCAGGCCATCACCAACACCCTGATCTCCACAGCAGGGGTGCTGGCAGGCATGGCCAACATTATGATGGAAGCAGTCTCACACCAGCGGGCCCCTGCCACTAGCCAGTCATCTGAACAGCCTTCAACTTTGGAATTACTGACGGATTACAGTTGTTCTGTTGTGCTCATCCTCATCCTCTGCCTCCTCATTCTAACTGTCCACAGGGTCCACTGCTGCCACAGGGGCATCTCCAGTCTCCTCCTCCTGCAGAAAAGGGACAAGGCTTCTGAATGACAGGTTGTGCAACATGCAGTATGCCACTACTATCTGGCAGACCTTCTTGGGTGAGTAGCACAGGGATCCACCAGTCGGATGGAGGCACCGGAACCTGTCCTTCAGAAGGCCAAAGGTTCTCTCAATTATCCTTCTTGTTTACCCATGTGCCTCATTATAACCTTCTTCTGCCCTTGTCCTGGCATTCCTCACTGGGGTCAGCAGCCATGATAGGTTTGAGTAACCACAGTCACCTGCAAATATTGAGGGACAACATTCAGCCGCACATTATCCTTTATGGCCAACACCATAGGCATGCACCAACATATACTGGGTAGGACACAGGGCTCCCCTATTAGCCACACCCTGTGATTCTGTATTTGGGCCATCACATTTGGGATGCAGCTATTCCTCAGGACAAAGGCATCATGCACTGACCCAGGATACGTAGCATTGACGTGGGAGATATACTGGTCCACCAAGCACACCATCTGCACATTCATAGAGTGGAAACTCTTATGATTCCTGAACACCTGTTCATTCTGGCAGGGGGGACGAATGCAATATGTGTTCCGTCAATCGCCCAAATTATATTGGGGAAATGTCCCATTGCATAAAACTCGTCCTTCACAGTGACCAAATCCTCAACCTATGGGAATGCAATGTAGCTGCACATGTGTTTTATCAGCGCAGACAACACTCTTGAGAACATTGGCTGTGACATTCCTGCTGCCAAGCCCACTGTTACTTGGAAAGAACCAGTTGCCAGGAAATGGAGCACTGATAGAACGCGCACAAGAGGGGGGATCCCAGTGGGATGACGGGTAGCAGATATCAGGTCAGGCTCCAATTGTGCACACAGCTCTGTGATTGTGGCCCTGTCTATTCTATAGGTGAGTATTATGTGCCTGTCCTCCAGTGTAGCCAAGTCCACCAGGGGTCTGTACATGGGGTATGTCTCTATCTCCTATTCATCCGCAGCAGTAGGAATTTACGGGACAAAAGAGTGAGGAGCCTGTCACAATCTGAACAATGGAGCCACCACAGTAGTCTGCAATCTGTAAACATGTAATGGGTCAGTGTAATACGTCCAGTATGTACCTATTTTTCCCGTGACGCAGCATTATTCCATAGGCCTTCCCCCCATGAAATGGCATCCGCCTGTCCTGTGTGGAGGGACAAGTGGAAGTGAGGTAATGCCGCTGACGTTGTGCGCTGTGGGAGGCGGTCGTGAACCGCCGTGCAATTCATCATTGGTTAATATTGGGCCCTGTGGGGTACAGTGGACAATGGTGATCTACGTCGGTGGTTACGGTATGCACCGCTGCGGAAGTGACCACCATTTTCTATCTGATTCCTCACTTGTTTCCTGACCTTCCATAGGAGAGGACCTATACTGCATGTGCTGTGCTGCTATGACCTGTGTCTGGAACCTGCCATGGCCCGTGTGACTGGGGAAAGGGCGCCAGCCTTCACATCTGAGGAGTTGGAGAGACTTGTGGATGGGGTTCTACCCCAGTACGGACTGCTGTATGGGCCGCCAGGACCAATAGGTGAGTACACTGTGGGCACGATACATGTGGCATGAATGTACGGAGGAGTGTGTGAAGGCATTGTGTAAGGGGGGAGGAATGTCCTCCTGGCTGGTTACACATTGACTGCTGGGCTATATGTGTTCCAATAGTGCTGGAAATGGGTATGGTGGGCCATTTGTGGTATTGGCTGGACTGGTTGTCTAATGGTGGTCTCCTGTCTGTATTGCCTCTGCAGGTCCGCGCCCACCAAAAGAAGGGTATATGGCGTGCCATCGCCAAGGAGGTATTGACCCTGGTGGTCCATGGCAGGCGGAGGACCCACTGTCGCATACAGTGGGAGGACCTGAGACGCTGGGGATGGTAGATCATGGAGGCCCAGCTGGGGATGGCCTCCAAACGAGGAAGGGGTGCACGTCGAACCCTGACCCCCCTGATGGACCGCATACTGGTGGTGGCCTATCCAGAGCTGAATGGGTGCTTGGGAGCAACAGAGCAGCCACAAGCAGGTGAGTACAGTGCCCATCATTGAAGGAAATGGCTGGAGGGATGGTATCTGGGTGGTGGTTGTATGTCAGTGGGTGCCCTTAGGCCAGGCCAGAGATAGCAGCGTAGGTCCTATGGTGGCAAAGGGTCTGAAGGGGAAATACTGCCTACCTAGCTTGTAAGCATCCACTACTGGTCAGGGCTGCGTGGGTCCTAGATGTGCTGCAGTTGGCGGTGTGTGCACCTCCTCATGCCAGGTTGGCTAGCAATAGCACTGGTAGTGGAATGCATAGTGCATAGGCCTATCCCCAGTGTGTGAGGGTGCTGTGTACGCCAACTGTAGTGTGGTGCAGTCATTGACCCAGTGTATCCTTTGTCTCTCTCCCCTCCTTTCTTGTTTTGTCATCCTGCCCTTATGTGCATTATCATCATCTGGCAGAGGAGCAGAGGCACCAGCGATGGAGGGAGCTGCATCCCACAAGGAGGCAGAGTCCACCTACCCTGAGGGCAGCGGTGTGGACGGAGGGCAAGGGAAGCACCACAGCGGGGACTGAAGGGGACAATACAGACTCTGATACCTCCTCCGATGGGAGCTCCCTGGTGGTGGCGGACACCTCTGTGACCACCCCAGCTACAGGTACAGCCGCTATCCCCGTGCCAGCACCACCCTCCCAGCAGCCCCTCAGCGAGTTGCCCATGCCCGCTCACCCAGGAGGGTGGGCATCTCCTTCGCCCCAGGCCCTGCCCCAGTGATCCCTGCTGCCCTGAGTGAGGAGACTATTGAACTCCTGAGATCCATCTCTGTAGGGCAATCAACCATTGTGAATACCATCCAGGGGCTGGCAGCCAAGATGCAGCAATCTAATGCATTCCTGGAGGGTATTCACAGTGGATTGGCAGCCCAACAGAGATCGATCCAGGCTCTGGCCTCCTCTCTGATGGCAGCCATTGTCCCTGTTTCTACCATCCCCTCTACAACTACCACTTCCCAGTCCCATTCTCCTCAACCCCAGCCCATCCCAAGCACACAGCCAGGCAAGCATGCACAGGACAACACCAAAGGTGTCACAGGTAAACACAAGCACCACACTTCATCCCACAGGCACTCACACAAACATCATTCAGTCATGCAGACACAACAACATCCCCTATTTCCACAGTTTCCCCTCCCACCCAGTTACGTCCACACTCACACCTGCATGCACTACATCATCATCCACTGCCTTCATCATCACCACACCAAGCAGAACACACACCTCACTGGCAGACACCTCCACAACATCCATGCACACGTCCCCAGTGTCCTCTCCCACCATGTCTGTCCCCCCTCCTAAAGTACACAAACGCAAGCACTCAGACACCCAACAGCCATGCACTTCAGCATACAACCCATTCACCTGCAACCAAATCAGGCAGACAAACACCTCCAACAACCACTCCCTCATCCTCCACTCCCATTTCTTATCCCTCTTCCTATCCCAATGTCCCTAAAAAGCTTCCCTACCCCTCCTCTTCCCTCTCCCCCCATCCTGCACGTATGGCCAGGGTATCAAGGACCCAGCCAAGCACCTCAGCCGAACAGTCAACGGGCACAGTTCCATCAGCACCTACTTGTGGTCGAAGGATTCCGGACCACAAATGCTGAAGGGGAAGGAGCCTGCACCAGCCAGCAGAAAGGGGAAGGAGCCTGCACCAGCCAGCAGAAAGGGGAAAGAGCCTGCACCAACCTGCACAAAGGGGAAGTAGCCTGTACCAGCCAGCAGAAAGGGGAAGAAGTCTGCACCAGCCTGCAGAAAGGGGAAGGAGCCTGCACCAGCAGCTGTCACAGAGCCCTCACCACCAGCCGGGGTTGTGCAGCCATCAGTGAGTGCAGGGGCCAAGCAGGAGCCTCCCACTACCACCACAGTGTAGCCATCGGAGGGTGCAGGGGCTGAGCAGGAGCCTTCCACTACCACCACCACCACAGTGCAGCCATCAGGGGGTGCAGGGGCTAAGCAGGAGCTGCCGGACACCATATGATCCAACCTCCATGGGCTGCTGTGCCTGTCCCCACCAGAAGCAGTGGGCACGCCACCCACTTGAGAGACTGTGGCCCATCACTCCCCAGGACAAAGCACATGGCATGTTGCCCCCTCCAGAAGCAGTGGGGAAGTCACCCACTTGAGAGACTGTGGTCCATCACTCCCCAGGACAAAGAAATGGGACTTTTGCCCCCTCCAGTACCAGTGGGCAAGTCACCAACTTGAAAGACTGTGGCTTGCACTCTCCAGGACAAAGAAATGGGCATTTTGCCCCCTCCAGAAAAAGTGGGAATAAATTGTTTTTCTTGTGCAGCTGGTTGTGTGTATGGTGTGTGTGTATGCATTGTGTGTTGTGCGTGTGTGTGTCACTGTCGTTTTCCTCCCCCCTCCCTTGTGTGCTAGGTGGCTGTACTCACCGTTGTTGTCTTTGCCGGCGTTGGTGTCCATGTTGGAGCATAACGTAGAAGTTCATCGAGAATACCTGCAGCTCAGGTTCCATGGCGGCGTGGTTCTTCCCTGTGTCTCCAATGGTGAGTCCTTTGAATTCTGAGCTCTGTTTTCGCCAGGCTTTTGATGGAGTTGGTACCTCCCCGGAAAAGGTGGTGAATTGCCATGTCATAATATAGTGGGCGGAACTTTATCTTCCGCCTCGCTGTAGGTGGCTACCGCAATGGTGACTGTTGTTTCTGCCCTGGCGGTCGGTGTGGTACATTGGCTGTCTTTCGGAGATATCACTGCCATGGTCATAATTTGGCGGTAGTTACCGCCAATCTGTTGGTGGTATTACTGCCACTTTATCAACGACCACCAGGGTTGTAATGAGGGCCATAGTCCTTGTATCACAGCAGCTCGTCTTCCTAGAGGGAGTACCCACAGATACAAAAGTGTACTGAGTTGGTGGTGTCAGACATTAAGGGGGTCATTCTGACCCTGGCGGTAGACTACCGCTAGGGCCAACGACCGCGGGAGCACCGCCAACAGGCTGGTGGTGCTCCCATGGGCATTCTGTACAGCCGCGGTCAGATACGGGAAACCGGCGGTGTACCGCCGGTTTCCCGCTGCCCAAGGGAATCCTCCATGGCGGCGCTGCTTGCCGCCAGCCTGGTTCTGGCGGTTTTGACCGCCAGAACCTGGCTGGCGGTAACAGGTGTTGTGGGGCCCCTGGGGGCCCCTGCAGTACCCATGCCAAAGGCATGGGCACTGCAGGGGCCCCCTAACGGGGCCCCACCAAGATTTTCAGTGTCTGCCACGCAGACACTGAAAATCGCGACAGGTGCAACTGCACCTGTCGCACCCTTTCCACTCCGCCGGCTCGATTCGGAGCCGGCATCCTCATGGAAGGGGGTTTCCCGCTGGGCTGGCAGGCGGCCTTCTGGCGGTCGCCCGCCAGCCCAGCGGGGAACTCAGAATTACTGCGGCGGTCTTTTGACCGCGCAGCTGTATTCTGTCGGGGGAACTTTGGCGGGCGGTCTCTGCCGCCAGCCAAAGTTAGAATCACCCCCTAAGTACTTATACCCAGTTGTGCCTTAGAAGTAGGGAAAGGCCTTTGAAGTGTACAGAGCTACCCGCTTCCTGCCCTGGCTGTAGACTTACAATAGGGGTCTATGAAGCCCTTTGTGTAGAGCTCAACACTGTCCATTGATGTGTGTCAGCCCTTCCCTCCCATCCTGCCCATGATGGCTCATCAGGCTGTGGATGGCCCGTCAGTCACACCTAAACTCCCTTTGTGTGTGCCTGTGTAGAGGGAATGCACAAGCCCAACTGTCGCCGTACCACAGATGTGTATTGGAGACAGGCACCGGGTACCAAATGGCTATGGTAAGACAATGCCAACTTTCTAAAAGTGGCATTTTCAGAACTGCAGTTTAAAATCCAACTTCACAATATGTTGTGTTTTTAAAATGTCAGCCCAGAGACACCAATTGGGAATTACACTTACAAAGATGTATTAAAGTAATCACAATATTATCCATAGGGAGAGACAGTTTTTAACTGCCAGGGCATATAAACTTAGTGGTACATGTTCTGACCTTTGAATACATTGTACCCTGCCCTGTGATTCATGTCAGGCTTATCTTAGGGGTGACTTATATGTATACAGATTGAATGTTTATGCCTGGCAAGAAGTTTATCCTGCCAGGTTGAAGTGGCAATGTAAACAGCACAGACAGGCAGTATACCTGAGACATGGTTAAGGGGCTACTTAGGTTGATGGCTCAATCAGTACTACAGACCCACTAGCAGCATTTCATTTACGGGCCCTGGAACTAAATATGCCAATAGGTGTTCAGTCAATGCTACCATGATTTAAGGGACAGAGCGTCATGACTTTAGCACTGGTTAGCACTAGTCAGGTCCATAGAGTCCTAAAGTCAGTAAAAATGAGGTCAGACAAGTGGAGGAGGTAGGCATAATGTTTGTGGTAGGACCACACCAATGCTGTCAGGTCCAACAGTAGGTTTGTTAAAATGGTATAAAATACCTGCTATTTACTTATTTCCTATTTTGTGAATATGTTTTGCAAATTCCAAATAATGATTCTCTACTACCAAATCATAAACTCACAAAGTCTACTTTTGGTGTCTTTTTTGCCATTTAAATAACCTTATTGGAAATCTGTAAAGGGAAGCAGGCAAAACCTTATTTTAACTAACTTCTTCTTTTGCTCTAGACTGAGCAATAATTGTACATATTTTCGCCTCACATTGTTTTTGTACATTCTGTGAACCACCCAGATGTGATATCTAAGTTGCCATTCTGCTCATTCCTCAAAGAATGAAACACGTTTTGCCTCTCTTATAACTCATGTTTTAGATTGTGGTGGTGCTAGATCTCATTTAGATTGTGGTAGTGCTAGACCTCCATTAGATTGTGGTGGTGCTGGACGTCTGTTAGACTGCTGTGGTAGTGCACCTCTGTTAGATTGTGGTGGTGCTGGATTTCTGTTATATTGTGATGTACTGGACATCTGTGAGATTTGGTGGTGCTGGACCTCTGTTAGATTGTGGTGGTGCTGAACCTCTGTTACAGTGTGGTCCAGCTGGACCTCCGTTAAAATGTGGTGGTGCTTGACCTCAGTTAGATTGTGGTGATGCTAGACCGCTGTTCCCTATTGTGTTAGCTTGCAGGTTTTCTAGAGAATCTTCCAAACATGCAACCAAGGGTTCATGATTAGACATTATTTGTTTCTTGTCACAATATGTACTTCATTGTACTTACTGACTCAATTTAAACTTAGAGCAGGATGAAAAAAGATCCTTGAGGATCATGCTTGAACATGTTGAAAAGTGAACGACAGCTGGGCTTGAGGAGCGCTCTCTGAGAGTCTAAAAATAAATCTGTGCGAGTAACATTGCGCTACTTCCTACCATGTTGAAAGCTTTGCCATGAAAAGGCACGAGGCCATGTGTTCTGCTTAGCTTCAAACTAAGAGGAAACTAAGCCAAAGAATGTAAAGAATGCAGCACTCTTAGTCTGAGTAACAAATTTATTAAGGCACATCCAAGATCTCAAATGATGGCATATAAAATGATTAACATGAGCATTTAACTTAAACACAGCAAAACATGTGCAGAAACTAAAATAGTCACAGAAGTTGAATAATAATAGGCAGAAAAAGTACAATACATCAACAATGAATATGTATGCTGTGAATAAATATATATTTATGCATGCACACAGCAAAGCTAGATAATTAAGAATTAAAAATGCATCCACATGGGCATCGAATCCAACATCATCCTTGCCTTTGCCAGCATGAAGTTGAGAAACACTGGACAGCTGAGAAAGGTCAAAACATTTCCAAATGGGACTCTTTTTTTTTTAGCAGGGCATCCACCCTCAAAATGAGTTCCTTCTGCCTCAATGCCAAGTTTCCCCACCCTTTATGCTTTAAACAAACCCAAAGAGGAAGGTTCTGGTAACCTTTCCCCTCCTTCGAGTACGTTGTGAAATTCAAGCATTGGCTTTAATTGGTCTGTGTTGAAAACACACAAAAGCACTGGCCAGATCCCAATGTGCATTCCCAAGACAGAGCCTTTCTCTGCTATAAACATTCTCATCCTGGTACACTCTTATCACCTTTGCATTCCCCACGTTATGTTCCCTTCTCTGGTGAGAAGAGCGAAAATAAGTTCAATGTAGAAACGAGTTGTGCATAGAACTATACCTGCGCCACCGATGTGATGGCGTTTGAAGCTAAGCTAAGCACAAAATGGAGTCAGTGGTCAAGATAGAATCAGTAGTTAAATATAGATAGCATTACACCATGTCTTTGGGAAATATTAGTTTACTCCTTATTCTTTGAAGTCGTGCCTGATAACTTGTTGATTAACCGCAAGAAGAAGGTGTTAGAGGCTAGGGCTGTGATTTCATTGCCACAAAATGCTGTTTGTTACTATCACATTCTTCAAGCCACAAGCCCTAGGATTTAGAGTCGTTGAGATGTTCGATCTTAGTGCAAAGGGAGAGGCACGGCAAAACAGACCGGGCTGATGCTGCTAACGAGATAGGTATATCCTTCAAACTGATGAGCTCACCATGAGTTAGGAGGGCGGGTCAGTGAGCAGGTGGCCAGGTCTAAAGCTGGTCAATAGGTAACGGAGATATGTTGAGTCCAGTTGCGGACAGATATGCAAGCCGATTTCTAAATGACTAAAGATGACCACAGTTCAAGTTTCAGAAATGTACAGGCTTTAATGGACAGTCATGAGTAAAGGGGTGGGAGGACAAAAGATGTCAACTCTGGCATCTGAGCATGTAAGAGTCAGTGATTGCACAAGGAAGGACATAAGAATGCTGAGCTTTTTGTTTTCTTTGTATAAGTAGCATTGCACATTCTAGCAAATAAAATTCAGATGACATCGGCATACCAACATGTTTGTGTTTAGATGACTCAGTACCCACTTGCCTGGGAAATTATCCTCTCTGACTACAGACTGTTGCCCATATCAGCCAATAGCACTGTGGTGTAGATTATGTGACAACAGGAGGTGTTACAATAGAAGTTATAATAGACACATCAGTTAATGTCAATATTGCACTCATAGCTTTAAGACTGTAATCTTCTCTGGAGCTGAGAGAAGTATTTAGGGTCTCAAATTTGACAGCATCAATTTCTTCTATCTCTGCTGGTTCATCAGCTTTATGGGAATGTGTTTTCTATAACAGTGGACCTGTATGAAGAGTTAATATTTTTATAAGTGTGATGTTTCATAATGAACGTTCATTCATTGAACTAACTACATTAAATAAATGAGAAAATATAGTTACTTTCCAAAATATTAAAAGTAATTTATTTATTTCTCTAATTTTGTGAAGTGTCTTTAAGAATTTCTTGTGGAAATTCTATTTGTGAATGAATGGACTACATTACCCAGAAATCTTTGTTTAACTTTAATGTAAACCTCAACATCGATGTTTGTATTGAATTTCTTTTTATTGTGTTTTATATATTTATAGTTGCCTTATAATTTAACTAAAAAAAGTTTAAAAAAATAATTGACTTTGTGTGGGTAGGATCTGTCTTGCCCATTTACACCTCAATAGAGGGGAATGGTTTAAACTATAAGAAGCGTTTGGTCAAGTGTCCCAAGTCTGGCTGTTTAAGCATTCTTTCCTCCTCCTGCTCCCAATAGATAGACATATGGCTGAGACTAGTCACAACGAGATATTGACCTAATAGGTGCAATAGTATATGTAGCAAGCCAATATTTTTAAAGGCCTAAGGAATAAAGCGATTGTTTCAAATGCTTCAGCCATGGTAGCATCTCCCCTCCTTGATACCTGGCCAAAACATCTTTCAGGCCCTCCCTATAGTGTACTAGTTCAGAGGTGTGCCAAATTCACAGCCAAGATAAAACTGGTTTGAAAGGGGTTAAAGTGAAATCCCAGATCTTGTCTGAAGACTAATGGGGAGCTTTGGGGGAGATTGAGTGCTGCTCTGATTCATTTATTTTCTGTAACTTTCAGGGCGTTTAAGTTGGTATGGCCACACAATTCTGTGCCAAATGCAGTGGGAGCAACAGCTTTAGCCCTCCAAACTTCAAGAAGGGGTGAGATAGGATGGAAAGAGGTCTTACTAGAAAACTTTAAAATAGTAGTTGCCCTGTGGTTCAATATAAGAGTGCTTTTTGTAACTTGATTTGTCCAGGTGTTTGAGCAAGATAAGTGATGCTAAGGTAATCAAACTGGACACTCTCTCTAATACCTTCCCATCTAGGGTGAATACCCCTCTAAAACCTCTATGAGGGTGGATAGCTATAGACTTTGTTTTAACTGCATTAATTTTCAAACCATAGTCATGGCCAAATTTGTTGAATTTCTCCAAGAGGGTTTCAAGGACTTTTGGGGATTTTGATACTACCAAGATATTGTTGGCTAATGATAGAAACAGAACCTTACAACCCCAAGAACGGGAGAATAATTGTTACAGTCCATTAGGTAATCTACGCATTTGCTTATGAACAACAAGAACAATGTAAGGACAAGTACGCAGTATTGCCTAATGCCCTTGTTGACCCTGGCAGGATCAGTGATTTCCTCGTTTGGACCCACGGACCTGTCCAAAGGAATCACAACGTAAGCAGACAATGATATCAAGGAGGGGACCAGGAAGCCCAAGCTCCCTAAGAGTACTCCAGAGTTTCTTGCTGAGGACCACGTTGAAAGAAGCTTTTCAGTCAACAAAAGCAGCATAAAGACTGCTTCTCTTGAGATCCATTTCCTTCCATCTGATTAATTGAAACCTTGATACCTGGTCCACAGTACTATCCTTTGTGAAGAATCCTGCTTGGAATTGGGTCAATATCTCATTGTCACCAGTCCAAGCCATAACGCATGCAAGTATCAATTTACAAAATATTTTTTGGGTGGTGTCTATCAAGCTAATTGGCCGATAATTAGGAGGGTCAGATTTGGGACTTTTTTTGTGAATGGGAATAACTTCAGCACCTTTTCAGGATTTGGGTATGTCGGCTTCTGCCATTAGTGCATTTGCCACACAAGTTAAGTAAGAAGCTTAAATATCAGGTTCGGAAACAAAAAGATCTGCCGGAACATGGTCCAACAGAAGAGCGTTTCTGGCCTTCTGTGACTCAATGGAAAGTTTGGCTATATATATACTTTTATACATGCATAGTAAACTTCATCTTCTGACTCCTTTTCATAATAATTTGAAGGTGCAGCTTAGCACTGCTAATGTAGATTGTTCAGCAAAGGGTCCCTAGTGCCAGCTTCAATTTTGTTGGAACTCAATATGTTATTTCTTAAACAGCTGTCGACAAGACACTCACAGTCACCCTGGTGTTAAAAAATGTCCCATAATGAAAAAACAGAACTAGTGGCTTTGACAGTGCTTGTTCTGTGTTGATTGCCTTGCTTTTTATGGAATTTTGTATTATTCTATTCAAGTTTTCATTTGTCTTTCTCCTTTTTTCCCTTCCAAGGGAACCTCTGTTCCCTTGAGGCTCCTATCTCTATATTTGTTTTCAGTTGAGATACATTGTGGCTCCAATACTCATTTCCTTCACTTATATTTCTATGTTTCAAAGCCATTCTCTCCCCTTTCCCTCTTTGGTCCTTTGTAGTTTTATTTCCCCTCTTTTCTGTAACTTACAATTATTAAACTCCTCTTCTCCACCAACACTTCGTTTTCCTTAGGAATGTTTCCTTAAGGATGTTTCCGTCTTTTCTTCATTGTTTTATTGTCAATGAATTTCAAATATTCCGAAAACCTTGACAATCCCCCCCAGGGACCTGGATGGCCCCATCCTAACTTAATCATTTAAAGGGAGAAGAAGCAACTTTTAGTAAAGTAACATTTCAGATAAATAGCACAGTAGCTGAGCAGGATGTCTACCTTTAAATTAGCTGCCTACTAGGCCTTAAATGAAAGAAACAACAGAACAATATATGGCAGAAATAACTTATTATTCATTTGCGTCTATGAAATTGAATATAACCACTGTATGATACAATAAATTGAAAGGGTGGAAACTGTATATATAGTGGTCACAGAAAAAACACACATTGAAGAAAGTAGGGAATAGCCAAGGGTGAAAGGAAAGGGACAGTGTGCAAAATGAATACAGTAGCCTATTGCCCATAGTCATTATAATATGCAGTTCAATAAACCGTCCATTTGAGGGATAGAAGGCCAACACCTCATGAGAACATTAATCAACGTAGAAGTCTTCAATTCATGGATTACTAGTGCACTAGGTTCTCCCTAATAAAACGTTATTTTGTGCCTCATTCTACTCCTTCGGCATGTGGGTAGAAGCCTGATTTGGCCTTAGCTGAATGGAAATGTAAAACACTAGAAAGACTGGCATTGAGAGTACAACACAGACAATAAACATATCTATAAACAAGAGCTCAAGCACTACAAAGCCCTTCTTAAGGAGCCTTGGACTAAATACTATGAAGACCAGATACTCAAGGCAAAAGATCCAAATAAACCTGTGTTTTCCATTAACAAATCTTCGATGACTCTCTAAATTCTCCCCTTCCCTACAGCAATACTCAGTCATTTTATTCAGGGTTACCTGATTTCTTCCATGATAAGACTGAGCATCTCCTTGTGACGTTTCTTAGCATTACTCTTCTGCTAATTTGAAAGATTTGATGTTTTATTCCACCTGTTCTTTCAATCAGTCAAGGTTTTTGTATGTATGTATGTATGTAAGTGGATTTGTAGAGTACATTCCGGCTCAAACGAGCATCGAAGCGCTAATCAAAGGTGAGAGGAAGAAAACAGAAACACAGTGCTTCCATGAAGAAAAAAGAGGCCAGGAAAACGGGTCAGAAATTAGCGCGGGAAAAGTTGAGTTTTAATCAGTTCTCGGAAGCTCAAATAATTAGATTTCTTCCTGATGTGGATGGGGAGAGCATTCCAATGTCTAGCTACGGCTGCAGTGAAGGCTTTGTCCCCCCACTTGACTTTGTGGGTACGCGGAACCTGAATCAGGAAAGCTTCAAAGGACCTTAAATGACGCCTAGGTCTGTACCAGCGAAGGTTAGTGACCATGTAATGAGGGCCAATACCGTGTACGGCTTTCTGAGTCAAGCATAGTATTTTAAAGGTCACCCGTTGAGCTACTGGGAGCCAGTGCAGTTGATTGAGACTGCCTGTAGCTGAGGCAGAGCACAGAAGATTTAAAATGGATCTTGCCGCCATATTCTGAATCAGTTTTTTCTTGGAGACACTGTCCAAGTTAGAAAGGAGGGCATTACAATAGTCGAGCCTGAAAGTGATCAAAGCTAGTGTGACAGTAACTTTCCACTCCTGTTGTAAATAGGGGAAACATTTTCTTAACATTTTAAAAATCCATAGACATGTCAAAACAGTATGGTTGACTTGGGCTTTAAATGATAAGTGATCATCAAAGATGATCCGTAAATTTCTGCTGGTGGTGGTGGGAACAGGGAGAGAGCCCCACTCATCGGGCCACCAACGAGAATTCCATCGCTCAATCCCAGATCCGAAACATATGATTTCAGTTTTTGCCCCATTTTATTTCAACCAATTGGTTCCCATCCAATTGTTAATAGCTCACAAACAGTTGTGGCAGCGATCAGCCGCCTCCTCCCAGTTCTCGTCCACTGGTATAATAAGCTGAGCATCATCAGCATAGGACATCAGCATAAATCCAAACAACCGTACTAGGTTTGCCTGGGGTGCCATATAAATATTAAACAGGGTAGGACTCAAAGAGGAGCCCTGAGGAACCCCACAAGGTAGAAGATAGGCCGCAGATCTAAAGTCACTGTAGCTGACTGAAGTCCATCTATCAGTCAGAAATGACTCCAGCAGCGTCAGTGGTCGGTCTCTGATGCCTGCCTGATATAGGCAAGTTAACAAAATTTGAGGTGAGATGGTGTCAAAAGACGCTGATGGATCTAGTAAAATCAAAATACACGGCCAATCAGCCGTTCGGGTCTCAAGGCGCTGTCATGATCACGTCTATCATCTCAGGCTCCTCTTCAGATCCATGTCCAGAGTAATATCTCAGGACTATGGCAGCTCTGGTGGCCACAGAACTTTCTTCAGTTTGTAATACTTCTTTTGCCTAGCATCATATTCCAGAATTTTGCAAAACTGCTGTTAACATCCTATCATTAAAAAAACAAATTTTGACCCATTACTTCCTAGTCTCCCTCCTGCTTGCAATGGCCAAAATATTAGAAACTCATTAATCATATTCCAATCAGAATTACTCCTTTCCTTCAGCACCAAGACAGTGTTGACATGCAATGGCAATGTGATCTGGATGATCTTAGGTAATGGAGGCAATGCGATCCTCATTCTCCTTGATCTATGAAGGACATTCAACATGATCTCACATAAGATAAGATCGTCCTATGCAGGATCAGTGGATTGGGCCTGCAGGGGAAGGGGTGGGCAGATTTGAGCCATTTATGCAAATCAAGACACAAGCAGCCCATCTTTGACCTTTCCAATCAACTTACTGACAACAGCACTGTGGAGTCCCTCAGGGCTCTTCTTTGATCTCAACCTTGTTCAATATATACGTTGCACCACTGGCCAATCTTGTTGCCTCCTTTGTGTTTCAATTCTGTCCACATGCCGATGACTCTCAGATTATTCTGAGGTTAGAGGACAGTCACACATCTGTCCAAGACCAATTTAAATCTTGCCTCACATCAGTTGCCCATTGGAAGGATGCGAACTCCCTAAGGCTAAATGCTGACAAGATGTAGGTCTTAGTGTTAAGGAACCCCTCCATCTGGTCGCCTACTTGGTGCCCACAATGTCTAAGGCAATGTCTGACTCCCATTGACAATGCATGCAACTTGAGCATGATTTTTTACTCAAGGTAAAGTCCCATATTAACAAAGTTACTGTGATGTTTCTGCCTGCCAAAGATGCTGAGAAAGATTATTCATTTTGTGCCAATCTCCTGTGTGTCTACCTTGGTACAGTCAGTGATCACCAGATGTCCGGATTACTGTGGAGCTCTTTTTCTGAGCGTTCACACATTTTTGATACAGTGCATCCAACTGGCACAAAAAGCATTAGTAGGGCTTATATAAGGAATTCCCAGATCAGCCAGAATGTCTCTCCACCTGATCAATCTACACTGGCTTCCTGTTTGTAAACACTGTACCTTCAGAGGTTGTGCTATTGCCAAGAAGCAATGTACAGAACAGGTGAAAGAGCTTTCTTGGTTTCCACAGCTCAGAGCTGGACCAACTTCCCATTTGCCTTCCATGCTGAGTCAAGTTATTTTCAATTTTGCAAAGCTTTTAAAACACATCTCTTTTGTTTGAAGCTCTGTTTTCCTATTTCTCTGCTTCTGTGATCAGTGCCAAAACAACTCAGGATACTCATGCTAAAAGATTAAACATAAACAGCTAATGATGTTAAATTGCACTGGAATCTGTAAATTGCTGCTATTTGGAAAGATAACATTGAGATGGAAAATGTAGATAACTGGGGTTAGAGAAAGAATAATGTTAAAAATTAAGGATCTGATGTGTGCAATACAATATTCAACATGTGAAGTGCTGGGGCACCTGAAAGGGCAGGTTATGTAAATATTAACATAAATCATACATGAATAAATTACAACACAGCACCATATCCAAGGCAACTGTAGGGAGAGCTTGCTTGCATTAAGATGTCTTCTGTAGCACGTTTGTCCAGGTTTATCTTATTTCCTTGTTCCACAGAGTGTATATGATGGGATTGAGTAATGGTATTGTGACAGTGTACTGAACAGACAAGGCTTTGTTTAAGTTAAGGGAGCTTTCAGTTTTTGGTGTGGCATAGATTGCAATATGTGGGCCAAAATATGTGGTGACCAGAGTGAGGTGAGAACTGCAGGTGGAAAATGCCTTGGGCCTCCCCATGGCTGATGGGATTTTCAAGATGTCCGACATAATGTAAACATAAGACAAGATTATTAGCAGAAAATGGACTGATAATATTAGAAAATACATGATTAAAGCATATACCTCAATGTAAGAGGTTTCCAAATGGGCTTCTTTCAGAAGAGGTCCTAATTCAGAGGAAAAGTGGTCTATCACGTTTTTACCAGAGAACTGTAATGTTTGCAATAGTGTTACTGTAACAATGGATGGTGTAAAGCCTCCAACCCAAGTACCGACAAGTAGCTTAACACAAACTGTCCTGTGCATGAGATTGTTGTAATGTAGAGGGAAGCATATGGCAGTGTACCTGCAATAAGCCATGAATATCAACAGCAAGCACTCACTAGTCAACAATGAACCAAAGAAATACAATTGCATTAGACAATCAACAAAATAAATTGAGATGCCGTCTGCCAGTGACCCAGAGAGCAGGCTGGGAGCAGTGCTTGTGGGGTACTAGACTTCCAGGAAAGAGAAATTGGCCAGAAAGAAGAACATAGGTGAGTGGAAGTGTTTACTGGCATATACTGTGACAACGATGAGGCTATTACCAGCAACACTTAACACGTAGATGGTGATGAACAGGAGGATGAGGAGGGGCTTCAGCCCTGGAATTACGCGAAGACCTAGAAGAAGGAATTTGTTGGAACTTGTTACATTTTCTGAACAGTTTGTGGGAGCCATGATCGTATTCTGCGAAAGAAAGAAGTACAATGTTGCACAATGTAATTAATAATTTACCAGTGGGATTGAAGGAGTTGTCTGTTATGCTAAACACACTGTGTGAAACAGGACATTATATATGCAGGCACGGTTGCCCCGCCGCAAGCAGCAGCTGCTGCAAACCGTTTGCTAAAAATGAAAATAAACTATGTTTATTATCGTTTTTAGTAAAAGGGGCAGGTCCACAAGCTCTTACAAGCACTGAGGGGGACTTCTCCTCACTGCTCATGTATGGTTGTCTGTCCGTCTCATGCTGGCCAAACACACATGCACAGTAGGCCCTGTCCAACACAGTTGCCGGGCTGAAAAAAGCCTGCAAAGGCTCTCAGTCAGCCTGGGAGCGCCCACGCTGGGTGGTCCCAGCCAAGCCTGAAGCTGCTTTGAGCAGCATCAGGATTGCAGGGCAGGCTGGGAGCTTGTGCCTGCAGCCTGCCTGCAGGAGAGGACAAGTTCGGTGGAGATGGAGGCGGCCGCATTGATTCAGGTAAGTTTTTTTATTTTATTATTATTTATAGTAATTTCACACTCCCCTCGCCCTCCAACCCCCTCCCCCTGCCCGCCTGTGTGCCACCCTGCCCCCTGTTACCTCCGCAAGCCGTTCCTGTATATATGAGCCCTATGTTATCATTACCACGCTCTCTGATCTTTGGTAGTACATTTTGAAAATGTAGCAATATATGTGACAAATCACATTATACCACGTTCTGTAAAGTGTCACATAATATGTGCTTTTTGCAAACTTAATCAACCAGCAAAAGGAAAAATTGTTCTGGTGCACACCACAATGATTGTCATTTATGGAAACAAGTACACTGCTTGTTCTGTGCCTCCCCACAAGTGGCAGACATTACAAGCCATGGTACAAGGATCAGAATAGGGAAAGATAAACCACAAGACTTATTTAGTGGGCACAGAACTTTCAAATAATAAATTATCATGTTGCACCTGCTGACATGAGGCCTACCATCATCAAAGCTACAGTATGGGGAATGTAGGTGTTAAAAATGCTGCTGTGCCTATGTAACATTTATAGCCAGGATTCTGCATAACATCATCAAAACACCACTAGCCACAGAGTCAGTGGATGGAGCATGCCCTGCACTAAATACTAAGTGCAGGCACTGATTCAAAGAACAGTGTAGTGATCCACAAAGAGCACAACATTACACAACCAGATGAGTTGAAGAACAGTGCATTAATGTACATGGAACACAGCATTACAGTCAAGGAACAGTGCAGTATCCCACAAAAAGCACAGCATTACATATCCACATGAGCTTAATAATAATGCACTGACATACACAGCATTACAAAACACACAAATCTAAGAGCAGAGCAGCAGTGCACAAAAAACACAGCATTATATTACACACAAACCAAAGAGTTGTGCATTGATGCATAAAAAGCACAGCATTACACAACAACATGACTCAATGGACAATGGAGTGATGTGCAGTGTACAAAATTCACAACATTACACAACCAGGTGAATCAAAGGGCAAGTCAATGATGGGCAAGAAGCTCAGCATTACACAACCAGATGATTCGAAGAACAACGCAGGAAGACACAAAAAGCACTGCATTCCACAACAAACCAAGTCAAAGGACAGTGCAGTAATGCAAGAAAAGTACAGCATTACATAAAAAGATAAGTTGCAGAACAGTGCATCGATACTCAAATTTGCTAAGTGAAGGGTTGAGATGCTTTATGATGTTTATGCATTGATGTACGCTCCTGACTATCTCTGATAATTCCTCTCCTCTCTTGATCTTTCTGCAGTGATTGATCACCTATCTAATGTTCCCTACCCTCTCTTTAAAGATGGTCTTTCGTGACCTTTCAAAGGTGTACTGCTGCATGACGAACATCTTCTAGCTTGTAGAAATTAATGTGGTGCGATTCGACTTGCAGTAGACCTCAAGGCTCATGCTGTAGCTGATCTTTTTTAACCAACACTTGGAGTCTTTTTGTAAAGTCCTGAATGCCATGAACATCAACATCTACCAACATGTGGAAGGCATGCATGACATTGATTGACTCTCCATCAATAAAGTCTGGATTTCGAAGACCCACTGGGAGCTGGACCCCATAAACCATACTTCATCATTAGTGCCAACAGACTGACTAAGGAGCAAAGTGCTTCATAACAAGGAGGCTTGATGTCCTCACCCCCTGCCTCTAAACAGCATGTTTCAGATTTAATCAGCATCCATAACCTCAATGCCACATCACAAATATGACTCAGACATCATAGCTCTTGGTCTCACTTCTTTGCAGAATCATTTCATACCCTCTGAATTCATCTACCTGAATTATGTCTTGTCCCTGCTCACTAACATCCAAGAGTTACACCTGTCATCTTTGAAGTGCATCCTCTATGCAGTCGTATAAATTATAAATGAACTAAGAAGGTAGGTTAGGAACACACCTATGCTTCACAGACATATTCGCCTACACTTACCTGACCACGTGACCTTACATGATTTGGTGCCACCCATCTTCAGAGGTTAATGCAACAAATGCAGCTGTCATAACCCACGCTCAGACTCTATAGGTAGGTCTTCCCTCATATCATTCTTGCACACTCCCCCACCATCCTTCTCCATCTTGTTGCAAGACCATCATGATAAAGCATTTCCATCATTTGGAGATCCTTGTGGAGGTTAAGAAGTCAACTTGGAAGTCAGTGATGGGCTCCCTCATGAGATTTCACACAAGACCCTCAGAGTAAAGTCCAGGCATTTTATGACAAGAACTGTGCTGCTTCCTCAAACATTGCTGCACTGGGTAAGATTGAATTAAACAATGGCTTCAGCTACCTCTTCAGCAGAAGTTCCATATTCACCTGAAAACCACAGCTGTCCACCATGTTGAAACACTAAGAATGCCTCCTCTTTCTCGGCTTGGAATTCTTGACTTAATTGAGGAAGTTATATTGGAACACTTAAAGGTAGACCTGAAAACTGTTTCTAAATGGCGATGTGTACTCTAGCAAAAGCATCGTTAGCTATGATCTGAATCCCTTATTCCTTAAGGTGGACATCCTTTCTCATCCAGGAAGTTATAAAGCCATCCTTCACGCATTCCAGGATTTATGAATCCAGGAAACAGGAAATTGGTCCTTGGAAGCATACAATGGCAAAGCAATTGACTTGAGACAGGGCAAGATATATTGGACTTCCAAGAAGATCGATCAATTGAATAAATAAATTCTTCTCATGTGGAACAAGAAGATGGAAAAAGAGGATAATATTTTTTACTATGAAAATGTTATAACTGCAGTAAGAAATGACATACAGGCAGATAGTATGTTATTAAGAAAATAAGAATGTAGTACTTTAATGGGACACCACACTTTGATCTGTTGTCCTTTTATTCCGTCAGGAGGAAACCCCACTTACAGCATACCAGTCCAGGCTCAGTCTTCAGCTGCTTTGGCCTCGGTCAATCCCACCAGAACCCGTGATGTCATGAGGGCTCTACATGGTGAACATTCTATTTGCCAGGGTCTGCGCTGCAGCTGAGTCATAGGAACATATTACAGCAATACAGAATATTACAAAGAAATGATCTTGAATAGAACTCTATGGATTGGAAATTATCTGAAGAAATATTTCATCTTATTTTGCCTTACCCCTCAAAACATAAAAAAACTCAAACGCTCCTGAAAAAAAGAAGGATTCACCTTTCCTAAAAAATGGAAAGTAGTTAATAAATACTAGTTCAATCTGCAGCTTCCAATAAAAACTCAAGATTGTTGTGGAATTGCAGTGCATTCAGAAATTAAAAATGCCCCATCTACGGTTTCTATCCTATGCCCAGTTTGGATTGAAAATATTTCACATCTCTACAGTGAAGCACAGACATTAACTTTTATTCAAAACTCAACAAGAACCGGAGGCGATAATTCCTCCACCATGCAGCCAGATTGAAGTATATATAAAAAAAGCAAGAGACTTTACAGCAATGGGCCTTAATGAGTTTCCCTTACAATACCTAAAAAAGAGATCCAATGGCTTTGGGCAAATTTTTATTTTCGCTCTTTTAATACTGGTATCAGACAGGGCAGATTCCTAACTATTGGAAAGGCATTATATTAAACTTCATACAAGCACACTTCATGGCAATTTTCGACAATCCTAGAATAGTTGTTGGACTGGGCCCTCACAAAAGGAATAATACAATGAGAACATGCTGAATATAGACCCAAACACTCAGTCCATGATAATAGGCTCATTGTTCAAACCATGACCTTTATGTATGCTGATAGAAAGTCACAGATTTTCTACACTGCCTTCATTGACTTTTCTATAGCTTTTGATAAAGTGGACAGGACTATCTTATGGAGGAAGTAACTCAAGCTGTAAAGTCCCATTAATTTATTACTGGTGATAATAGCGCTTCACTCTTCCAAATGGTGCAGAGTGCTGATTGGTGGAAATAAAGAGCCAACTCCCAAAATACATAAAAAATAGCTTAAAACAGCTTCTCTTCTCTTACTTTATACATGACTTACCAGCACAATTTGTGGACATATAAAATGTTGGGCCAGATGTATGACGCGATTCTGCTGTCGCAAACGGCACAAATCACTGTTTGCAACCACATGTACCATCCCTATTTTGCAAGTTGATATCCAGTTACCAACTTGCAAAATAGGGATTGCAACTCAATCTTAGGAAGGGGCATCCCGAGGGTGTCCCTTCCTAATTGAGACTCACAGCAGGATGTATGATTGTTTTCTGACTGTGAATGCAGTCGCAAAACAATTGCAGCTACCACCAACTTTAAGTTGGTGGTAACCCATTCGCCAACCGGAAGGGGTCACCGCAGGACCCCATCCCCTTTGTGAATGGCAGTGAAAATATTTTTTTCAGGGCAGGCCGTGGTTCCACACACAAACTGCCTACTCTGAAAAAATGAAAAGTAAACTTTTTATTTTCATTTTTTAAATGCATCCTGTTTTCCTTTAAGGAAAGGGCTGCATTAAAAAAAAACTGCTTTATTCAAAAAGCAGCACAGAGAGAATGTGGTCTCCTAACCCCAGCAGGCCACCATCCTTGTGAGGGCAGCCATTCTCAAATAGGTTGCAAATTGTGACCTGCATCATGAATATTATTGAGGCAGGTCATGCAATCCATTTGGGGATCGCAAACAATATGGTTAACACTGTTGCACATTTTGTTTCTAATTTTGAGAATTAGAGATTTTGCACAGGCTACTGTTTTAAAAACATTTTACACAGCTTCTGGAAAGAGACACTTTAAATATTTGATAAAAATTAATAGAGGAAAAATTCCCCAGACGCCCACATGTGCACTAGAATATATTCCTTTTGATAAATGGTCACTCATACACCAAGAGAAAGCGAAGGTCCTTCATATTAGTTTGTTGGGTTTATAACCTGCTGGATCCACTGGAAGGCACTTTTTGAGATGTATGAAAGTAAGAAAATTTACCATATTTAAGAAAAACTCTGTTTTTAACAGCAAACATAAGTATATATTAGGAAAACTAGACTGTAAAATAGAATACTTTCAATCTTGGACAAATTCTGCATTTAAAAAAAAATGCAATTCCAAAAATCAGTTATATAGATGTCAGTATTCACTGTATGAGTTTAAAGCATTATTACCCTTTTGAGATAACATAGAGTATTTGCATTCACAAAATTATCTCTCTTTTACACTCAACCACAGAGTGAGGCAGGTTACTCATGCACTTTGGTTGGTGTGAGAAAGTCATCCTTTTTGCCTTATCCCCACTTTTTGACTGATACTTGTGGTTTATGACTCTGACTGTGCCCTGGCCTCTTCTAGCCAAACCCATAAACCCATGCCAGTGCTCTGTTAAAAAGGTTAATGCAAATTAGGCATAATTATAATTGGCATGGCAGCCTACCTGTACATCCCTAGTGTATGGTAGGGCATGTAGGTTTGGAGGTTAAGCAGATATAATGCACGTCAGTGTGCACTGCAGTGGTGTCTGCTGTCATTTTAAAAGTGATCCCTGCCTTGCAAGCTGCTTTTAAATTAAATTCATACTTAAATTTGACTTTAGAATTAAAGGTACTTCCAAAGTCTCAAACTACCTTATTTTTACATATGTCACCCCTAAGGTCTCCCGTAGGTGCCCAGGAGTAGGGTGCCTTGTAACTATAAGCAGGGACATTATAAAATATATTTTATATATGCCCAGGTGAGGGACAAAAACTTCCAATTTTGTTTTTCCCATTGTAGTACATTAGCTCTATAGGCTAACATGGCAATACTTTATTAAAGTACAACTATTGCTAAAAAAAAGAGCTAAAAATGTCCTTCTTGAACATAAAATTACAGTTAGAATAAATCCAACAACTTGTTGTTTTTAGATTTGTTATAACTATTTCTGAAAAGAAGTTATAGAACGTTCTTTTATGGTAGGAAAAAAACAACCTTTCTGTGGCTCTTCTCTGATTGGCCAGCCTGTGCCAGGCTGAGCCAAGCTGCCTCAATGAGGTGTGAAATGGCCTGCATTGAGACAATGGGACATCTGGTTGGTGGAAATCTGCAAGGTGCAGAGCGAAAGGCAAGAAGGGGGCTGGGTAGCCAAACTGATCTTCAAAGAGGGAATGACAGGATAGTACCCAGGCTCACCACCACATCCTGTTACCTCACTAAACCGCATGCTTCCTATCTTCTCTCCCTGCAGGACAGAGAGTATAGTTCCTTTAAATATGGAAAATTTTAGAAGGGAGTGGGGACACATTGCTCGCTTTTGCAAGCAAAGGAAAGAAAAGAATGAAGAAGAACCGATGGACCTCAGCTTTGTACCCCATTCCATTCTGTATACTCAGTAATTGGGAATTGTTTATTATGTAACACTACAGGTCAATGATCACTGGGTAAGGGACCTGTTAGATTCAGGTTGCAAAATGTCCATTGTCTGAGCTAATCTGCTTTGACTCACACAAGTAGTTCCGCATACTGTAGTGGGGATTAGTTGTGTGCATTCGGACACAAAAACCATCCTGGTGGCCTGTTTGGTGTTAAAAAATGCCTCGGAACAAAAATGCCTTATTGAGGTGGAATACTCCTGTCCTTACCTGAAGAAATTATTCTTGATATTGATAACCCTCTTTTTGACCTCTTACAAAATAACCTGAAGGCGTTACCGTCTGGTTGTGATCCCTCTATCCCAAGGAATGCTTTCTGTACCCCTGTGTCCTGGGTCCTGAATAAAAACTTTATAATTGCCCAGCAGAATGACAGCACCTTAGATAATGCTTGGCACTCTGCCAAAGCCCAACATGATGTACCCGATTCAACTTTCTTAGGTTTATTTTACCAAAGGGGTTACTATACAGGGTTGATCACAGCAATGAAGAACTCCAACCTTTGGTGCCCATTGATTTTAACTAGTGCTCTTCTTTGTTCACTCTCATCTGTTAGATGGTACTGAGAAGATCAGTAAAGTGTTCTTACGACATTTATATTGGCCTGGCATATAAGCCCAAGTAAAGGAATACTGTCAGACCTGTGAGGTTTGTAAGAAGAAGAACCTCCATAAACCACTGGCGGTTCCCTTACAGCCCTTACCTATAATTGGAAGACCCTTCGATAGGGTATGGATGGATTTGATAGATCCCCTGCCATGCTCCACAAGAGGCTTCCAGTATGCTCTGGTCCTTGTGGACTATGCTACATGGTACCCTGAGGCCATTCCCCTAAGAGCTCCGACTAACAAGGTCATAATACAACACCAAGGGAGTCATTCTGACCTCGGCGGTAAAAGGCCTATACCGCCGGTCAGAAGTCTGCCATTCTACCGCCGCGGCCGCGGTAAACCGCCACGGTCATTCTGACCCACAACTGACAAATCCCCAAAAATCCGCCCTCCACAGCAGGCCGCCACATCAGCGGCCAGTGGTAAACTGGAGATGACCAAACCTCCACCGCCACACCAACACAAACACGCCCATGTCATTCTGACCCACAAATCCACGCGGCGGTCTTTCAACCGCGGTAGCCCATTGGCGGTACACACCGCCGCGGTCAAAATACACACCCAGCACCAACACACAGCCACATTGGACATTTTGAAATACACACACCTGAAACACATACACACAACACTCCCACATACCCAACACAATATAAAACACACACCCACATCACCCACAAACCCCTACGACCGAAGATCAGAGACGAAGGAGAGAGAGACACATCACAGAATAGAGAGCTACATCACACAGAGGCACACTACACCATCACACACACCACATAGAAGCACAAAGCACCACACACCAACACACTCATCACCACATACACCACCCCACACCTCATCCACACCACCCCATGGCACCCCAAAGGCACCCACGGTTTTCGGACCAAGAACTCCGGGTCATGGTGGAGGAAATAATAAGAGTTGAACCCCAGCTCTTCGGCTCACAGGTGCAGCACACCACTATAGCCAGGAAGGCGGAGCTATGGCAGCGGATCGTGGACAGGGTCAACGCGGTGGGAAAGCATCCCAGAAATCGAGACGACATCCGCAAACGCTGGAACGACTTACAGGGAAAGGTGCGCTCGATGGTCTCGCGACACAACATCGCAGTGCAGAAGACTGGCGGGGGACCCCCACCCACTCCCCCCGAATTCACAGCATGGGAGCAAGAGGTACTAAACATCCTGCATCCTGATGGCCTCGCTGGAGTACACGGAGGAATGGACTCTGGTAAGTACAATCTCAACTACTTCACCCCCCCCAGCATGCTAACCCCCACCCCCACCCTCACCCCCAACCCCCCATCACACATCCTCCCTGAGAATGTCTCTCCAGCACAACCCACCCAACACCAACCCCTGCATGCCACCACAAACTATGGACACCCATCACCTAAGCATGACCACTGCACATACCCCCCCCCAAACACCCCCACAACACCTCCCCCAAGGGAATGCCAGCACTGGGGGACAAGGGCACCCATAAATCGCACGCAATAGCACTCACAGAAACAATAACCATACTCTCTTACCCCATGCAGGACCCGAACGCCAACACACTGGTCAGGAGGGTCCAGAAATGTCCATCCCCCCCCCCCGGAAGAGGCCCCCAGTGATGACAGCAGCTCTGTCGACCTGGAACCTGATGACCAGCCCGGACCATCGGGGACCTCTGGACAGTCGGTTCCCCTCAGGCAGCCACAGGCCACAGCAGACCCAACCCCCTCTGGGAACAACAGCACAGCTCCCACCCAGCGGGCCCATGCCTCTGTCTCTAGGACAGGTCAATCAGCGGTGTGTCTGCCACTACAGGGCACCCAGGCTAACCCACCACCCCAACAACAACAGGGACCTGGGGGCAGTGGTAGTGGGCACACCGTCCAGGGGACAGAGGCTGGGGGAAACCGGGCAACTCGGAGGGCTGCTGTGCGACAGGGGGGGGAGGAGAGGCCCAGGGAACCCACTCTCCAAGAGGCCCTCACCACCATCATGGCAGCCTACCACCACTCCCAAGAGACGATGGCGACGGTACTGGTCAGGTTCCAGGAGATCCAGGCACAGCAGGAGGAACGCTACATGGGGTTCAGCAATCAACTCACCAACATCTCTACCGCTATGGGGAGCATAGTCCAGGCCCTGAACCGTATAGAAGACACGTTGCGGGACCATGTGGCACCACACAGGGCCCCTGTCACTAGCCCGGACCAGGAACAGCCTGCCACCTCCGCCGGCGCTAGTGGACAGGAGGCCCCACCACAACGACAAGCCACCAGAACCCCACCTCCTGCTGAAGAACAACCACCCCGCAAGAGGAGCCTGAGATCAAAAAAATAGACAGAGTAGGATGTCAAGACCCCCGCCAGCATGAGATACCCCCTGAAGTCATCCCACTGTCCCACATTGCCACCCTGTCCAACCTTGAACTGCCCCTGCTCCATCCTTCCACAGGCATATGGACAATGCACCTGTGAGACTGAGAACTGTACTCTGCCATGGACATTACTCCACCCCCACCCATCACCGTGTTAATATCATGTACCATTATCTAGCACAAAAAATAAATCACTCAATGCACTGAAATCAATCAGGAGTCAGCCTGTATTATTTACAAATGTATAACACATTACAGATCAATTATGTTCTGTTAACTTTGTGCTGAACACATACCGAGGTCAATAAGCATTAGTCCATGGGCTAACCAAGCAGAAGTCACGCAGTGGGTCATACAGCGCTGAAAAGGGAAGGGAAAATCAAACATCAGTTTAAAAGAACTGGGGGGAAATAGACAAAGTTGAGATGCAGGAGGCTTTCAGGAAAAGTAAAATGGCGTGGGTGATTCTTACCTGTGTGCTACTGAAAATACTGTTGGATAACTCTGTCCCTGTTGTCTGTGTCGTCCTCTGAGTCTTCCTCCTCTTCACTCTCCGCAGGCTCCACAGCTGCTTCAACACCACCATCTGGACCATCCTCCTGCAGGAAAGGCACCTGACGTCGCAATGCCAGATTGTGAAGCATACAGCAGGCCACGATGATCTGGCACACCTTCTTTGGTGAGTACATCAGGGATCCCCCTGTCATATGCAGGCACCTAAACCTGGCCTTCAGGAGGCCAAAGGTCCTTTCTATGATCCTCCTAGTTCCCCCATGGGCCTCATTGTACCGTTCCTCTGCCCTGGTCCGGGGATTCCTCACTGGGGTCAATAGCCAAGGCAGGTTGGGGTAACCAGAGTCACCTATTAGCCACACACGTTGTCCCTGTAGCTGTTCCATCATATGAGGGATGCTGCTATTACGCATCACATACGCGTCATGCACTGAACCAGGGAACTTGGCATTCACATGGGAGATGTACTGGTCAGCCAAACAGACCACCTGGACGTTCATAGAATGGTAATTTTTCCTGTTTCTGTACACCTGCTCATCGTCTTTTGGGGGTACTAAGGCCACATGGGTCCCATCAATGGCACCAATTATGTTGGGAATATGTCCATGGGCATAAAAATCACCCTTCACAGTGGCCAAATCAACCTCCTCAGGGAATAGAATGTAACTCTGCATGTGTTTCGTCAGGGCAGACAACACTCTAGACAAAACTTTTGAAAACATGGGCTGAGACATTCCAGATGACATGGCCACTGTTGTCTGGAATGAGCCACTTGCAAGAAAATGGAGGACTGACAGCACCTGCACCAGAGGGGGAATTCCTGTGGGTTGGCGGATGGGGGACATCAGGGCTGGCTCCAGCTGGGCACACAGTTCATGTATAGTGGCACGGTCAAGTCGGTATCGTAGGATGATGTGGCGTTCTTCCATTGTCGACAGGTCCACCAGCGGTGGGTACACGTGAGGATTCATCCTTCTCCTCGCAAGTCCCAGCGGACGGTGCCTAGGAAGGACAACATGGAGCACAGAGTCAAGCAAATCACAGGTACGTTCACCACAGCTTGCATAGCACACGGTTATCTATGTATTGAAAGGCGTGTATGTGTGGCAATGCAAGGCCTAG
Source organism: Pleurodeles waltl (assembly GCF_031143425.1). Lineage (NCBI taxonomy): Eukaryota > Metazoa > Chordata > Amphibia > Caudata > Salamandridae > Pleurodeles > Pleurodeles waltl. Next base: position 291,701,947 of record NC_090445.1, on the reverse strand, counting down.
GCCTGTGTGACGCAGTACAAATTATGCCATGTGGGCCCTTGAAATGGCGGCTGCCTGACCTGTGAAGTGGGACAATGGGATGTGAGGTCAATGCGCTGGCGGGGCACACCGTGGCGGTAGGCGGTCGAAGACCGCTATACGAAGACGCATTGGTTAACATTGAACCCTCTGGGTTTCAGGAGCCAATGACGAGGTGCGCCGGTGGTCGCGGTACGCACCGCCGCGGTACGCACCGCCGCGGGCGTGACCGCCATTTTCTATCTGCTTAATCACTCGAGACCTGATCATCCACAGGAGAGGACCTATACTGCAAGTGCTGCTGTGACCTCGGTCTGGAAGTGACAATAGCTGCTGCGACTGGGGAAAGGGCCCCTGCCTTCACGTCTGAAGAGTTGGAGAAGCTCATGGATGGGGTCCTCCCCCAGTATGCATTACTCTACGGTCCTCCAGACCAACAGGTAAGTACACCGGGTGCACATGGAATGGGCGATGCCTGTGTGGAGTGGGGTGGATGTAAGTTGGTGGGGTGGGGGGCGATGGAGGAGTGCATCGCACGACAGATGAGAGCATGTGCCATATGGCAAGGTTGGGGAGGGGGGGCCAATCACATCTAACATGCAGTAAATTGATGAATGTTTCCTTCCCACCCTGTACATGTCACATAGGTCAGCGCCCATCAGAAAGTCGAGATTTGGCGTGCCATCGCCAAGGAAGTCCGGGCCCTGGGGGTCCACATCAGACGGGGCACCCACTGCCGCAAGAGGTGGGAGGACATCCGCCGCGGGACCAGGAAGACCGCCGAGTCACTGCTGAGGATGGCCTCCCAACCTAGGAGGGGTGCCAGTCGTACCCTGACCCCCCTGATGTCCCGGATCCTGGCGGTGGCCTACCCTGATTTGGCTGGGCACTTGAGGACATCACAGCAGACACAAGGGGGTGAGTATCAGCACATTCTGCTATCTTTCTGCGCCGTGGAGGCGTCTGGGTGGGGGAGGAGGGTTGTGGGTGACATTAGGCCAGGGCGCTTTCTGTAGTGTAGTCCTCTCCCTTAGACATGGCCCTGTGCTCCCGGCCCCCACCTCTGTAGGGTGACAAGTACAGCTATTGATGGTCCAGCCTCACACATGTGCGCGTTTGTCGTCTCTAGACCTGTTGTCCTAGTCAGAAGTACTGAGTAGTGTACCCCGAATGCGCGGCTTAGTGCATGAGGCTCCTGTGTCTGTCCTCTCCGCCAACGGTGTTGACATTGAATTCACTCAACCTGGTCTTCGTTTTTCTCCCCCCACCCTTCTTCTTCATCTTCTTGTGCATGTGTGCATTAGCATCATCAGGCGGAGGAGATTTGGCATCAGAGCACGAGGGAGCTGCAAGTCACAAGGCCCCGGTGGGCCCAGGAACAGACACCGAGGGGACCAGTGATCCGGAGGGCGAGGGGAGCACCACAACGGGGACCGGTGGTGAGACCAGCGACACAGACACGTCCTCGGATGGGTGCTCCCTAGCGGTGGCGGCAACATCCGTGCCCCCCGCCTCTACAGGTACAGCCGCCACCCAGCGCACCAGCCCCGCCCTCCCAGCAGCCCCTCAGCCTACGCTCCGTGCCCGCTCGCCCAGGAAGGCGGGCGTCTCCTTCGCCCCAGGCACCTCAGCCCCTGCCCCTGTCACCCCTGCTGCCCTCAGTGCGGAGCTCAGTGACATCCTGAGGACGCTCATTGTTGGGCAGACTACCCTTTTGAATGCCATCCAGGGGGTAGAAAGGGAGGTGCATCGGAGCAATGCCTACCTGGAGGGCATTCATTCTGGTCAGGCTGCCCATCAACGATCGTTCAATGCTCTGGCCTCAGCACTGACGGCAGCCATTGTCCCTGTTTCCAGCCTCCCTCTTCTGACTGCCTCCAGCCTGTCTCTGTCTCCTGTTCCTCAGCCTATCCCATCCACACCATCTGACCAGCCTGCACACACCTCAACACCCAAGGGCAGCTCATCCAGACACAAGCACCACAGATCCCACAAACACTCACCCAAGCAACACCCAGATGCAGACATTCCAACAGTCACTACCACCTCTGTGTCCCACTCCTCCTCGTCTCCCTCCTCCCTCCCTGTGACGTCTCCACTCACACCTGCATGACCACCAACATCAGCCAGTGCTTCCACCACCACCACACCCTCCAGTACAGTCCGCACGCGTGCAGTCACCACCCCCACTGCCATTTACACGTCCCCTGTGTCCTCTCCCACTGTGTCTGTCACCCCCTCTTCCAAGACACACAAACGCAGGCAGCCACCCACCCAACAGACATCCACCTCACGACAGCCTACAGCACCAGCACCTTCACCCAATGACAGCACACCTGACTCTCCTACAACCACATCCTCTTCCTCCACTCCCATCACCACTTCTCCTACCCTTTACCTTGGCCCTAAAAAAGTTTTCCTCGCTAATCTTAATCTCTTTCCCTCCGATGACCCACCCCCTCCATCTGCAAAGAGTCCCAAGAGCACCTCAGCCACCACCAGCCCAGCTTCGAGTGTCACTGTTGTGCATGGGTTCTGGAGTCCACCCTTTGCCAGCAGTGACACTTCAATCAGCAGCAAGGACACATCCAGCCCCCCCCCAGGCAAGAGGACCAGGAAACAAAAGGGCCGCCGTGCGAGGACTGACACGGCTGCCCCCAAGGAGCAAAGTTCGCCCACTTCACCTGCCACAACATCTGGGGAGGCAAGGGCCCGAGAGCCCCATCTAAGTAGCGAAAGGGCAGCAGGGCGGAGAAGTCAGCCAGCAGGAGCGCGGAGCAGGTGGGCCCCACATGCCACATCCCAGCTGTAAGGGAGGACACCAAAGGGCCCAGGACTCCGTCACCGAAGGGTCCAGAAACATCACGGTCGGAGGGCGACTGAGCAGGGAGTCCAGCCCAGGTCTGGCTCCCTTGACTTACTGGATGAGCACCGCTGAACAGGGCCCGCCGTGCAGAAGAGCACCGCTGAACAGGGCCCCGCCGTGCAGAAGAGCACCGCTGAACAGGGCCCCACCGTGCAGAAGAGCACCGCTGAACAGGGCCCCGCCGTGAAGATAGGCACCGCTGAAGAGGGCCCCGCCGTGAAGATAGGCACCGCTGAAGAGGGCCCCGCCGTGCAGAAGAGCACCGCTGAAGAGGGCCCGCCGTGAAGATAGGCACCGCTGAAGAGGGCCCCGCAGTGCAGAAGAGCACCGCTGAACAGGGCCCTGCCGTGCAGAAGAGCACCGCTGAAGAGGGCCCCGCCGTGAAGATAGGCACCGCTGAACAGGGCCCTGCCGTGCAGAAGAGCAGCGCTGAAGAGGGCCCCGCCGTGAAGATAGGCACCGCTGAACAGGGCCCCGCCGTGCAGAAGAGCACCGCTGAAGAGGGCCCCGCCGTGAAGATAGGCACTGCTGAACAGGGCCCCGCCGTGCAGAAGAGCACTGCTGAACAGGGCTCCGCCGTGAAGATAGGCACCGCTGAACAGGGCCCCTCCGTGCAGAAGAGCACCGCTGAACAGGGCCCGCCGTCTCAAGCACCGCTCCGCTGGGCCCTTCCTGTCAAGCACCGCTCCGCTGGGCCCTTCCTGTCAAGCACCGCTCCGCTGGGCCCTTCCTGTCAAGCACCGCTCCGCTGGGCACCGCCGTCTCAAGCACCGCTCCGCTGGGCACCGCCGTCTCAAGCACCGCTCCGCTGGGCCCTTCCTGTCAAGCACCGCTCCGCTGGGCACCGCCGTCTCAAGCACCGCTCCACTGGGCACCGCCGTCTCAAGCACCGCTCCGCTGGGCCCTTCCTGTCAAGCACCGCTCCGCTGGGCACCGCCGTCTCAAGCACCGCTCCGCTGGGCACCGCCGTCTCAAGCACCGCTCCGCTGGGCACTGCCGTCTCAAGCACCGCTCCGCTGGGCCCTTCCTGTCAAGCACCGCTCCGCTGGGCACCGCCGTCTCAAGCACCGCTCCGCTGGGCCCTTCCTGTCAAGCACCGCTCCGCTGGGCACCACCGTCTCAAGCACTGCTCCGCTGGGCACCACCGTCTCAAGCACCGCTCCGCTGGGCCCTTCCTGTCAAGCACCGCTCTGCTGGGCACCGCCGTCTCAAGCACCGCTCCGCACCGCCATGTCAAGCACCGCTCCGCTGGGCACCGGCGTCTCAAGCACCGCTCCGCTGGGCCCTTCCTGTCAAGCACCGCTCCGCTGGGCACCGCCGTCTCAAGCACCGCTCCGCTGGGCACCGCCGTCTCAAGCACCGCTCCGCTGGGCCCTTCCTGTCAAGCACCGCTCCGCTGGGCACCGCCGTCTCAAGCACCGCTCCGCTGGGCACCGCCGTCTCAAGCACCGCTCCGCTGGGCCCTTCCTGTCAAGCACCGCTCCGCTGGGCCCTTCCTGTCAAGCACCGCTCCGCTGGGCACCGCCGTCTCAAGCACCGCTCCGCTGGGCACCGCCGTCTCAAGCACCGCTCCGCTGGGCCCTTCCTGTCAAGCACCGCTCCGCTGGGCACCGCAGTCTCAAGCACCGCTCCGCTGGGCACTGCCGTCTCAAGCACCGCTCCGCTGGGCACCGCCGTCTCAAGCACCGCTCCGCTGGGCCCTTCCTGTCAAGCACCACTCCGCTGGGCACCGCCGTCTCAAGCACCGCTCCGCTGGGCCCTTCCTGTCAAGCACTGTTTACGGTTCACTGTGCCCACCATGCCTCCTCCTTGACCAGTGGAGACTGTAATCCACCTGATGGACTGTGGCTTTGCACTCCCCAGGATGGCACAGTGGGCAGCCCACCCACTGTAGAGACTTGAGAGACTGTGGCTTTGCACTCCCCAGGATGGCACAGTGGGCAGCCCACCCACTGTAGAGACTTGAGAGACTGTGGCTTTGCACTCCCCAGGATGGCACAGTGGGCAGCCCACCCACTGTAGAGACTTGTGAGACTGTGGCTTTGCACTCCCCAGGATGGCACAGTGGGCATGGTGGCCCCTTCGTGGATCTGGCGGCGTGGACTCATGTGGCTGTGGTGCCCCCCCCTTCCCTTCCCCCTGAGGTGCCTGTAGTTTTTTCATCAGATGCCCCTGCAGTGTTCTCTCCAAAGGACTCAGGTCTCCTGTGTGGGCTTTGCCCTTGTGTCGCTACACTTTGGCCCACGGACAATTCTATTTACTTTTGATGTACAAGACTAATTGCCTCGGTTCTCCATGGCAGTGTATATAGTATTATTTTGGTATGGATATTTTGCATAGTTGACCTATATTTTTCAGAGCCTATTTTTTACATAAATTTTTCTTCACAATTTAATTATGTCTTTGCATTTTTCAGGGGGGTTTGGGTGGTGTCACTGTGCATTGTTGCTCTGCATTGGTGTGTACATAGTTTGGGGGGGTGGGGGTCGCATATGTGTGTGGCCGTAACCTTTCCTCCTCCCCCCTCCCGTGTGTCGTAGGTGCAGTACTCACCGTTGTCGTATGCACCGGCGTTCGTACTCGTGGTAGATGAGAAGGTAGACGAGAGCAGGTAGGATGTTTAATTCGGGTTCCATGCTGTCCTCCGTACTCGTTTGCCGTGGCGGTCGGAGTGTTAATGTGGCGGGCTGCATTGGCGGTTCCCGCCAGGGTCAGAATTCCATTTTTTCGACCGCCGGCCTGTTGGCGGGTTGGCCGCCGCTTTATCACCGACCGCCAGGGTTAGAATGACCCCCCAAGTGTTTACCCACATGGGCTTCCAGAAAGAAATACTTAAGGACAAGGGGACGCCCTTTATCTCCTGACTAATAAAGCAGGACTGTGACCATCTAAACATAAAGCATCTAAAGATCACCGTGTGTCATCCTCAGACCGTTGGGATGGTCGAGAGGTATGATGGAAATCTCAAAACTGATCACAAATAAAATGTTGGTGATAAATGGCCAAGACTGAGACCAGCTTATCACTCTGGCTCTTTATGTCCTTCACGGACGGGTATAAAGCAGTTTTGGTTCGTCCCCATTCGTACTCCTCTTTGGTCGCCCACCTCGTACTCTCCTGGAAATCACAAAGGAGGCATGGGAGAAGGACGCCGAAGGAGAAGTGGGGGCATTGTTAGAATATTCAAATCACCTTAAGTCCTGCCTGCTCTTCCCAGAGTAGACAAAGTGGTCGAACAATTAGTGGAGACCCAGTATATCTCTACAATCGACCTAACAAAAGGCTATTGGCAGGTCCACCTAGAGCCCCATGATCAAGAGAAAACGCACTTCGCAACCCCTGAGGGGCTGTATCATTTTACTGTGTTACCCTTTGGGCTTCACAGAGTTCCAACAACATTTCAGAGGCTCATAAATACCCTGCTACAGAAACACCATGGGTATTCCTCTCCTACTTTTTTTCAGTTCAGAAAATGTTTATCAGCAAAAGAAAAAAATGATGTGTGAAATACAGAAACAGGTGTCGGGAGGACCAAGTACTTTAAATTTTTTGTTATTTATTAAGGTTTTCTTCGCTTGTATACATCATGGACTCAAAAATGTTTTTGCAAATCCTATTAACAGTAATTCTGGCCAGCCACTGGCTGGGAGTTACCATCGCATTACAACATGTTTAGAAGAAAGATAAACAGAAAAGGGAAAGGGAAACACAGAATCCCCCACCCTCCAACTCCCCTCCCATGTACCCAACCCTTCCATGCCAGCAATGTTTACTGCTAAAAGGTATTTCACCCATTGTATATTTCTGCCTAAGTTCTTAAAGTTCATCAGATTGCTGGTCTCGTTTGTAGGCTGATCTGTGGGTTTATATCAAGCAGACGCATCTTGCCCCTTTTCTACACTGGGAGCCCGTTGGGAGGTTGACTATATCCCTCTCCTACTTAGAGGATATTGTGGTCCATAGTAACAGTGGCCTGAGCATCTGTGCCACCTGCAAATCATCCTCTGAGAATTATGAAACACAAGATTACATTTCAATGCCAAGACTGCCTCTCGAAAGGTGAAATAACTGGGATACCGCCTGGGGGAAGGTGTTATTGAACCTCAGACCGAAAAAGTAAAAGCCAGCTAACATTCCATTCCCCACCAAAGGGATCTAAGGGCATTTTTAGGGCTCTTAGGCTATTACCAGAGGGTCATTTCCCGATATTAAGACCTAGCAACTCCTCTCACTGACTTCTTGAAGAAAACTGTCCCACTACAGCCCTGAAGTCGCCATCGGGGCTCACTGTTAAGGCCTTTCAGAAGTTAAAATGTCATGTCCTGTTCTGGTTTCCCTGGACATTACTAAAACATTTGTCTTACAAATTGTTTCCTCTACCCTAGGTGTTGGCACTGTTCTCTCCCAAGTTGACTCATTAGGATGCGTTTGCCTATTTGCTACATTAGTAGTAAGCTGTTCCCTCGGGAGTGTGCATATCCAACCAATGAGAAGAGAATGTCCGGCCCTCAAATGGAATATTGAGAAACTATGCTACTATTTGGAAGACAGGCCCTTTTTATTGTATTCCAACCATGCGCCCCTCAGTTGGCTGTATCGCAACAAAGGAAACAATGATATGGTGTTGAGGAGGTTTCTTCCTCTCCAGCCCTACCACTTTAAGGTGAGACATAGTAAAGGCAAGGACCAGGGCAATGTGAACTGTCTCTCCTGTTTTCCCTTTTTCCCCGACCGAGAAAAGTCTAGGGAGGAGGTGAATACAATGTGCGGCACACCTAACAACAACATTGATTGTACATCAAAGAACTACATGAGTAGTCTAGAGAAAATCAAAATGTCCATTATTTTTTATTACGTGTGTTGAAACATCCAGTTCAATTCACAGATCGAATAATTTTTTCTTCAAATATTCCAAAACATCTTCAAGAAAGTATAACACAAGCCAACACGTGTTTCGTCATTTGAAATTCTTGTTCAAATCCCGAACGACTTCTTCAGGGCTCCCGACTAGTAGGATTAACCATCTTTTTAAGTCATCTAGATTATTCATTGAAATAGTCTCGTAAGCATTTTGTAGACCGAACTCCTTTTGTTCCGAGTCCAAATCCTAGTAGTTAATGTATTTCATATCCCACACGCAATCGACTACAAAACGATGAATATTAGGTGTGTGATTGTATAACACCCTATCAGATCATTTTCTTATAAAAACGCAGAGTACGCACAATCCAACAGAGACGCAGTGCCGCGAGTGCGCGAACCAAAAATGTCTAGGGAGGAGGTGTATGAGGAGGTGGACAGTCTACCAGGCAGGACAACACCTTCCCCTCCACCACACATTAAACCGTGCGACGCCCGTCTTCTTTCCCAACAGGACAGGGAGTATGGGCCCTTTAAATGGAGACACCTGGTAAAGAGACATAGACCTCTACACCCATAATCCCGATGTCTGGTCCAGAGATACGGAAAATGGCGTACATGCATCGGGAGAGTGGTGTGCAAAGGGGGAGACGTCGTCAGAGAAGCACAGACCCGTAGGTGGACTATCAGAAGGTGCCACCAAGAGACAGACCACAGAGGACGCCACTGTACATCAGAAGCTAGTCCAGCAGGAGACTGCCATGCTGAGCAATGCCAGCACTAGAGCAGACTGGGAAAATACCTGCTGAGACGCCCGAGGTCCCAGCCTCTTTCCAGGAGGGATGTGGCTAAAGCAGGTACATGCAAGGCTACAAGCCTGGGGTGTGTGGGGAGGGTCTCCACACGCAACCCATTAAAGAGGTGATTGGGAATAGGTCATGGATTTTATTTTTCTCTTTTTAAATTGCTTTTTCTTTTCAACATCGCCTTTCCTCACTTTGAGCTTCTGAACGAAGGAGTCACGTGGAACTACAATAAACTGGAACTGAAAAGGTTGTCAATAGGAAAGTAGTGGGTGCATATCTTTGGTTCCATTCCTAGAGTGTTAACCCTTGAACAACATTCATGTTTGCACCAGGCGATTGGTGACAGGTTAATTGACAATAAACAAACAGAGATCCTTACCTGCCTTACTCTTGTTCTTTTCCCGAGATTCTCGCCAAGATGTCCTTTCACCCAAAGCTGCTGCCTGGAAAGAAAGGAGGACCAAAAAAGTCCACGTACATTATCATCCTTAACAAATCCTGCAATAAATCACTTGAGTGGCCTAAATGAGCTATGGGTCTATCTTCACACAGAATCCTAAACCTAACACCATCTTCTAATAGACTTTTGAGGGTTTGCCAGGTGCATTCTGGGAAATGTAGTACCAACATCTCAAGGAACATTTCAGTGCTTCTAGATGCCTGGATTGGTGTTGTGGACTTCTAGAGACCCAAAGGTGGACTTCTAGAAGGAGATCCAGAAGATTGAAGAAAGTCAAGCCGCTGACAGCGAATTGCAACCCGCGACCTGAATTTCAGGTTCCTCCTGTTGAAGCTCTGTAGGTTTGCCCTGTCAACAGGACTTCTAGGAGTTGATCGGGAGCTTGTGTTGAGCCAAGCCAGTGACATTGCTTCATACCATGTCCTGAGGAGGAGCCTCACACTGACGAGAGAGAAAGTTCCAGAGAAAGACTAAGTCCGAAGGCAAAACTTTGACCGAGGCATCCCGTTCAGTGTATCCGAATTGGACATCATCGTGGTCTGACTCAAATTGTGAGTTGTTCCTAGTCAAGCATAACCAGATGTACCTGGTTGGCGGTATTGGTTGTTAGGCACTAGAAAGCACATTTTTAGATTGGTTTAAAAATTCATATCTCTGGTTCCCTACATTGGATTTGTTTGTCTTTTTGGTGTCATTTTAAAGATAAAAATGTTTCCTATTTTTATACATTGTTGTTGGATTTTTATTGTGTGTTGTGTCGTACTTATTTAATGTATTGGTATTTTTGAATGCTTTACGTACCTGCCTCCTAAAATAAGCCTGCCTGTTGCCAGCTACCAGGAGTTGAGCAAGGGAATAACTTACTGACACCCTGAATGAACCTTACATTGTGATTGCGGCTTTATTACTAGTGGTGGGTACCAATCCCTACTAATAACCCACTTTCCAACAGTTAAGTATTCTCCTTTTGAAAGTATACAAAAGTAACCCAAAAATTAGACTAGCCTCTCTGACCTGTGCAATGGGAGAATTAAAGATTTGAAACTTGTGCTGTATGTATGTCCATTGCTTGAAACCCATAATCTCATCTAATCCCTTTGTATTTCAAATTCGATATGAGAAATGTTGATGACTTGATTGCTCCAATAATATCTCCACCAAAATAGTTTGATGCTGATGCTGTGATGTTTCTAATTTTTTTATTACATTTCAGAAAAAATGTTGATTATCACTGGAGTTTGGAATTAATTTACATGTCTCAAGCTGAGGGCACCCCGGGACATAGCAGGAGACAGCCTGGTGGGTGGCGGTCCTCAGGGCCATTATTGGCTCTGGTAGGGGGTGGTGTGGCCCCCCTTCTCACTTTCAAAAGTTAGTTTGGCCCCGGAGAGGTGATTGTCCCCAGGGTACAGTGGGGGGGGGGTCTGTGAGGCCCCTCCATTACTTTAAGTTAGCCCTGGGGAGGTGGTGGCACCAGAGCTCGGGAGGGTCCAACGGCCCCCAGTTACTAATATTGAGCCCCAGTGAGGCGGTGGTCCCCTGGTCAACCCTAGGTCTTTTTTCCAAACAAGCATGGGAGCTAGCACTTATTTTTTTTTTGTGACTCTGTAGCTGAGTCCCAAGTTGACTGCCAACACTTCCTTGTTGAAGTGTTGGCAGCCAATCAGATCTCAGCATGAGATCGGTAGGGTTTGTGTCCTTTATATACAAATTTGAATTTTATTTAGAATGTTGAAAACAACTGAAAGGATTTACAGGCGATACCAAAAAGAGAGCTTTGTGGACCACAAGCTACCTTTCTGCTAAATTTGGTGTAATTCTGTCCAGCGGTTCAGGCTGTAATCCTGTTCAAAAACCCTATTAGAATTAACATGGTGAAAACATTTTTTGGGATACCCTTTTACTTGGCTCGCCCTTGATGGATCATCCTGAAACTTTCCAGACAGCACCTGAAATAAACGTCTAATTTTTTGGGAACATTTTGTGAGGATTCATCCACAGGCGCCTCAGATATAAGCAAGTAAAAAAGTGCCTTTGCTGTAGAAACATGGTCCTAACTATAACTACCTAGTGGCAACTATCACTAGGTTTTACACATGCACACACATTTATATATATATATTTTTTTTAACACAAAAACCACAAATATTGTCAAACATTTGAATCCAATTTTTATAGAGTCACAGTCTCATTCGTAAAGAAAAAAGATTCCAAAGTATTTCCGAAAGCGTTTCTGAAAATAGACATTGCGGTAATAAAAACAACCATACAACTAAGCGCTGAAGACTCTAAGACTGGAGTACACGCATTATTTTTATCTAAATTATAAAGTTGAGGTGGAACAAAAAGGTAAACTTTTGGTCTGCTAGTGGGTCAAAACCAGAAGACCATCTTCAGCACAGAGTAATTTGAGTGGGGACCTTGAGTCTATGCAAAACCAAATGTTTCTTGGGCATAAATAGTGGGCATGACTCTAAATCAAATGCAAATCTTTTTAGTAGTGATTAAACAGGTGTATCCCAATTTTCCGTAGTGGATACAGTATCAAAGAAATAAGCTAAGTGGAAGTAGTAAATACATGGTAAAATTGCTGTAATAGATGTAGCAGCAGACAAATCAGCAAACTGTAAGCAGTTAAACTGATTTGCCACTTGCTGAATCCATCATAGCAATTTAGATATGGCTATTCATTAATCAAAAGATTTGGATTTGATTTCAAGTCACACCTACTCACCTAGACAAATCAGCTAAATGCAACAAGCAAGTAAATTGGGAAATCACCATGCGTGATATAGTAGCAGACAAATCAGTGAACTGCATGCATAGAAACAAATAAAGAACTAGCCTGAATATTTTGTATTCAAGACAAAAATGAGGCATTCCTGAATGCTATTGTGTTGGAATAGGTGCATGTGAACTAAAAGCTTTTCCTAAAGAGCAGGCTGAGGTAAATGAGGTAAATGAGCACTGAGATGTTAATGCAGGCATAAAACCAGAGGGTTAAAATGTGAGGGGAGCTGTGGGTTTTAGTAACATGTGTCATAATGTATTTTGAAAGGGGCATAGTAAAGGGTATAGAGAGATATGTCTGTACATCATGCTCTTTCCATATCTGTTTACTCAGCCTTTCCATTTTCTCATCGATCTATCTACTTCAGCTCTTTGATGGAAAGTTTTATGCTAATCCTTAAGCAGGCAAACAAAAAAGGGGATTCCAAAAACATTATTTAGCATGTCAATTCTCATACGAAATTTTGGGAAGTGATATTGAAAAAAACAGCTGAATGGAATCATACCTAATTTCTTAAAAAAGGTTAGGACTTTACTCAGAAAACATGTTTTTTTCTGTTTGGTAAAAATCTGTTTTCAAGAAATTGCCTTTAAAGAGGTGCTTGGAGTGGTCATGAAGACGTTCAGCATATGTCTATCTAGAGTGTTGCTGTCCAGATATGCTCTAATTGGCCATGTTGAAAACTAATCAGTTTTGGTTATCTGGACACAACCTGTAATATATGTTGCGGTAGCCATTACAGAACTCAGGGAAACGGCCCCTGCTTCCTGAAACTAAATTAAAAGTGTATATAAGCCCAGTCTGACTGCAAGGGACATGTGAGTCTCAACTGAACCCCACCCCCTGATTTGCTAGTCATAACATGGACAATATGTGTGGCAACATGTGTGGCAGACATTACAGGACTTTTGGTCATTGTTTCCATCCCCCTAAAATGAGAGCATTTTGTCATAGAAATTATGGTAAGGGCTCTAGAAAGCTAACATAAGAAGAAATTTGTCACTAACACCTGAATAATTCTATATCCACATGAGTAGAAGATGGACCCAATTCCCCCTGCCACTACTTGAGCTGAAATTCTATGTAGAGTGCAGTGCCACGTAGCAGCAGGGGGAAAGGGGAAGTGAAGAAAAATAAGAGAGACTTCCTTGGAAGAAGAGGGTGCTGGTCTTACGTCTTACACTCTATGCCAAGATCTTTTCAACTATGGATGTCTCAACACTATTCTGCACCTGTAGGTCAGAACAAAACGTATTTCACATGAGAAATGCACTAAAATCTGTACATATTAAGAATCATAAATATGCAATTCATCTCACACTTCACCTAAATGCTTAAAGGCTTGTGGAACTCTCTTGTAGCCTAGTATATTTGTATTACCCTTGTGGTTATTATAGTTTTGATACATGATATTGCTTCTTCAAAGTCTAGGCAGGATTGCATTTTGTATTGATGATATTTCCATTGTTCACTTTTAAATAATGTACAAAAGCTTTGATAGATGCCACAACCACAACCTTAGTCTTGTAGAATGTATATATATATATATATATATATATATAAAAAATATAAGGAAAAATAATTAAGTTACTTATTTTGAAATATTTATGCCACTGATACTAAAAAACTTGCACTTTAATATAAAAAAATCTTTTACATTATCATTTCAGCATTGAGTACACCTTTCATTTTATTTGATTTCACTTCATTTTGTTTGATTATAATTGCTTCGCTTGATTGTTTCTCCTTGACCAATCACATGTACATATTTAAAAGATTTTCTAAACATCTCTTTCAGAATTTGTTTTGTTCTCTAGTATCTATATCAACAGTCCGCTATCACTTACCTTGGCTTTCTAAAGATGCCAGAAGATTAACAACCAGTGTGATTGTGATTGGATTTGTATTTTTGATCCAAAGATAATTACGATAACACAACCTAGCATAACATAACATCTACTGAAACAGGATTTGTATTTAGTTCCACACACCAGCTAAGTCAGATTGACCATGTGGAATGATAAACTTTGGACGTTTCTGGTGCCCAGAATTGTTTAATGAATTGTGCAGCTACCGGCAAAGTTGCAGGAGTTCTCCATATCACCCTGAAATATTCCACACTCTAAGAGTGAGGAAATTATTTTGTTGCAATCTTTGGTGGTTTATTGGAGGTCGGGAAAAGAAAAGATTAGAATTGGAAAGTTGTAAGATAGCTTCAGTAGAGTTGGGAACCAAACTTGAGAGGTCCACATAGGGGTTATCAACACTAAACTTGGCTTGTATATGACAGTAATACAAATTATGCACGGAAATTAAAATAGCTGTTCTTGTTCAAACTTCTAAATGATCTAACCACTGTTAGAGTTGTATGGTGGAATCCTGATCCAAAGAAATTACACATGTGTAAGGTAGGCCTTTTTTAAAGCCTTTAGGCTCTATAATGGAGGGACCTGGAACGTTCCCCTTTATTGAGGATGACAACAGACCGATTATCTGTCCTAGTACACTCAATTGTGAGATTGTGGACTTTTTCAGAACTGATAGAATCTCACTCTGAATAGCTTTTAGGAACACAAGCAAACTGATAAGTTTGGCTGTTCTATTGAAAGTGTGGATATTTCCTGTAATTCTTGTGTATAGGAATGTCAGATACCCATCTTGTGAAGCTAAGTGAATCATCCAGCCTTCTTGAAGGAGTGCTCCTCTTAACTACAAAAAAAATTCCATCTTGAAATTGCGCTATGCCACAACGTTTATTATAGGGCATATCATTTAGTTTCTCTTTTGAACTGAAAACAAATTGCTAAAGAAACCTGAAGGATTGGGAACAGTTGGTTGAATATCTCCTTGGAGAAGTAAATTATGAACTTCTTGAACCAATAGGAGGCTTAATTCTTGAGAGAACCGTAGTGGATGTGGTGGAAAGTGCTGAAATAATGGAGATACCATTCTGTTTAATACCCTTGAACTGTTGATAGCAGCCAAGGATCTTTGTAATGAATTTGGATGCATTCAGAAACTTTGGAAGTTGCCCACCCAAAAGAAGATGGCGAGAATGTACATTTACCAGTAACATCAGCTTCTCTCTGAACTCTGGAGCCTCTGAAGTCTCTGCTCCTCTCATAGTAGAATTAAGGAAGGTATTCCCTAACTGAGCGGTAGAAACTGCATCTAGAGTTAAAACTGCCAGTCAATCAATCCTGGAGGTTCATTTGAGCAGTCAGGTCTTGAATTCTGAAAGTTGTGTGCGGAGGCTGCACACAAAAAACTGAGGAAACTGTTAGAGAGTCCTAGCGATATCTGTAAGAAGGAGAGAAAATGGGTTCGGAATTGTTTTTTTATCAGACAGAAAGGTACAGAGAGAGGTAAGCGAACTTATGAAGCCCTCCGTCAGGGAATTGTGTGTAGTACAAACCACATGGGGGGTGGTGTCCTACTTGGATATGGTCTCAGGACTCAGGAGCGAATGTTGCTGTCTCAGTTTAGATTTGGTTCTTTTAAATGGGAATTATGTTTCCTGCCAGGTCAGCTTGGCTCCTGTAATATTGGCATTTGCCCACAGGATAAGATATCCACTTAGTTGCCTTTTGTCTTTTTTTGCAAGTTTTAGCTTTCATTTAGACATTATTCATTGCCTCTTTTACACAAGCAGAACTTCGCAGGGGTAGAGTGGCATTGCTGTACTTGTAACAACTTGTCCGTCATGATGTATGCTCAGCAGTGTGCAGTAATTTGATTGTGCAATTGTATGTTTTTTTAATGGGACTTTTTATCTCTTTGTAATTGACTTTATATTTTTATACTGTTGAAGTGTTTCATTCTGTGACACCTGTTGTATTTATGGTATGTAGTATTGTATCTATTAGGATCTGCGTTTAGGTGATTCAATAAAGATTATATTGATAGATTGAGTCACCAAACAATAGACTTTAGCCTGTGAAACAGTCATAAAATTGCCATGGCCCCTATTTTCCAATCAGTTTTCAACAAAAGACAGCTACTTCTCGCATGACAAATTTCAGCATTGGTCTTTCCTTATAAGCAAATTGCCCTTTGGGTCCAATAGGAAAATTCTTCTGGATCCACTGTTTTTTAGCCTGTCGTCTTCAGCAATATACACAATTTCATAAAATGAGCAATCATGTCAAGTAGTTAATTTTGGTACACATACAAGGCTCTATCTATTATTTTTGTAGGCTCCAAATTTGCCAATGAATAACAGCATAGTAAGGTTGATGGATGCATGCAGTTAGAGAGAGAGAGAGAGAGAGACAGGGCATGCGGAAAGTAGTTATGATTGCGATTGCTTGTCTAAGGGATTTCTAATTTTGTCTGAGGTATATTGTTCTTCATGTTCTGCAGGAAACCACCGGGTGAAAAATAGTTTGGGGATTGAACATGGGAGATCTTGCAGCATCCAAAATAAACATGTTACTATTGTGAACTCGATCATCATCCTTCACAGTATTAGGATGAGGGAATTAAACAGAACTGTGGGGACCAAAAGAAGAAGGGAGTTCTTTATTAATTGACATCTCAGAATTCTAGAGAATATTCTGTGAAGTATTAGATGTGAAATTGTCTGCTAGGAGTAGGTATATTTTTTGACATATGAGTTGTTGCTTTAGATGAACTCACTGACGGATTCTGCTATATATGGCAAGAGTTGAAACTTGAGGAATGTTAGCATAGCACAGAACCAACAGAAAACGAAATATTCTTTAAAATATCCTTCATTGTAGAACTTGCAGCTTGAGTGACACAGGAAAGTATAAAATAAATGAAATATTTTCTGAAAGATTCATTTTCCTCATCATCAATTTAAAATACTGAGGTTTGTTCTGAAGATAGTTTTATTAAACACAGATGGGCAAATCAAAATGATATTTGAGAAAGTCTAAAATATTAAATAAGCTACTCTTCTATATATAAGATATTATTTAAACATGCAATATTAACAGATGTGGCTGAAGATGCAACAAATGTTGACAAATGGAAAGCAAAAAGAGAAAATTACCTTTAGAAAATGATTAAATGGTAAGCCTGCCTTCTAGATGTGAATATCCGGTTGGCATAGGCATGGGTGAGCTGAT
Source organism: Pleurodeles waltl (assembly GCF_031143425.1). Lineage (NCBI taxonomy): Eukaryota > Metazoa > Chordata > Amphibia > Caudata > Salamandridae > Pleurodeles > Pleurodeles waltl. The sequence continues at coordinate 291,685,053 of NC_090445.1, read as the reverse complement.
TATAGCATATTGGCCCTTAACAGTTTGGGTGTTGCACATCACACATCTTCAATAATTACATGGAGAATACGTAGAGTGGCCAACATAAGAAGAGCAGCCCTCTGGCTATCAACAGTCAAACTAAACTCTCAGCAAAACCAGCAGCCCTGTTCCTGAATTTTGTCACAGGGTGTACAGCAGTAAAGGGCACCAGAAACTTAGAGCTTGAGGTGACAGAGGAGCCAGTGGCAGCAGCACAGTCAGATGACAGAGAAAGGTATCAATAGTTTACAAACATGAGCACCCCGTGGTTAGAAAAAATATTAGGCAGTTGAACAAAAATAAAGGGCAGAGGGACAATACTAAGTTGTGGGTTAAATATATATATGAGGCAAAGAATGAAAGTGCAAACAGAAAAGAAACAAATATTTACTAAAATATCATTAATCAAAGTAAGATCTATCATGAAGTATACTTTTCTTGACTGCAAGCTACAAGAAAAGAGGACTTGTTCCTTGAGATAACTTTATTTAATAGTGAATGTTGAGTGGTTTATGGTTTCTTTTTTTCTCTCAATCCTTAATGGAGTATGTTATTTAGACTGATGTTGATTTAAGCAGGAAAGGAAAGCATAAAATGAGTCTTCATTTTCGCCAGAATATTCATAGAAAAAATGCTCAAATTTTTGGTGTTGGAGTATCTTCCATAACCTGAAAGAGAAAATCATAAAAGAACACAATTTTTTCTCCCACATCGTTCATCAGATTCTAGCAGACGATCAGCACCTTAGAATACACCACAATACCTGCAATTATTATGGTTTGAATAACAATTAGTTTAAATTGTGACGAAAAATCTGTCATTAACTTTTATTCGTGGTCTATTTTGTGATCCTTAGAAAGGGCTAGAAGGCCTTTTCGGCAATGTATATTAATGAAGACCATGTCTTAGAGCCCTGAAATTACTACCAGAACATGTTGTCAATGTTTTAAGCAGCCAATCAAAGTTAGGTCTGGTTCAGACTCCCCTGTATGCCCATACGGTCAGCGTGTGATTAGCCTGCCCTCTTATATATTTTTAATTAATTTTCAGGAAGCAAGAACCATGTCTGAGTCCTGTAATGGCTAGCACAACACATTGTTCAGGTTGTGGTTAGTCATTTAGAAATGACTAGTCCGCTTTAAGGTGGCCAGTAAGAGCATACCTAGACACCAACAGTCCAGATATATATTTTAAATCCTCTTATGAACACTTAAGCACTTCTTAAATACTTATTTCTTCATAATGACTGAAGAGATTCATACCAAATGGCAGAAAAGCATGCCTCCTGACAAAAGTTCTAACTTTTTTGCCAAATTTGGTGTAGTTCCATTCAGCCATTTTCTTTTCTGTTTCCCAAACTTTCCTATAGAGATTAACCTGGGAAATCAATGTTTATGGACCCTCCAACCCCTTGTAGCAATTTAGATCTTTAGAAAGATTGCTCTATGTGATTTGGGGAAAATCTGTTTAGCCATTTGAGAAATTGAATTACAAAATGTATAGACATCTAGTGGCATGGTAGAATAGACTGAGTAATGAGGAAGTACCAATGGAATACAGAGGGAAAAACAACAAATGAAACACGCTGCTTGCCAAATTCCCTGGGACTGGGACCAGTGCCACAGGACTGAGTGCTGTGATTGGCTGACAGCAACATGAAAAGAAAAGTTGTGGCTGACATTACAGGGCTCAGGGACCCAGACCCAGTGTCCTGTAAATTAAAATAAAACAATAAACCAGTGTAGGTGTATCCATATCCTTTGACCATTGTGGGGAGGTCCCATAAGGACCCTCTCTGGGGGAAAGTGCAAAACAAAATGTGTTTTGGTCATCGCAGACTAGTGGTACTCAACCACCCCTCGACTGTGAAAATGTGCAGGCGTATCACACAATTAACTCAAGATTACAGGGGGACCAAAAAAAGCACAAAGTGGGATTGGGCCCCTGAGGGGATTTGAATACAGAGTTTGGCCACAGGCCAAAGGCTGTATGCTGCAGTGGGCTGGGACTGTTAGGCATGGTAATAAAAAATGACCACATAAAAAAAAAACTAGAAATACACTGAAAAAACACTAAGGTTAAAGTGATGTTATAGTTGGACATGGTAATACCTTACTTTGATTAAAAAGATCTTAGAAATTCATTCGGATAACTAAAGGTTAACCTGTCATTCTATTTAGATGAAAATGTCAGTTAACAAATACAATTTTACACAAAAAACACTGAAATGTACTGGTTATAGATAACTGAAGTAACTCTAACTCTAACCATGCACTGTTCATGACCTCATATATTACATCTCTTGACATATACTATGATATTATTGATCAGATATCTAATGACTTCTGATGTTACCTCATCAATACCAGCACTGTGCTACAATAAACAAACACAAAGCTCTGATGATGAGAGAGTAAGTAAAATAACATTTCAACTGTAAATATACTTATTGCTGAAATACGATAGTCATGAAACACTTCATTAAATCTGGCTACATGTTTTTGGGAATATTTACTGATGGCAAGATAAGATAGTTTAAAGAAAGAAAAAATACTTTTGCAGAACAAAATGTGGGGGGAGCTATCTGGACCTGGAAGGATAAGGAATTGCATAGGTGCACAACTGCAGGGAAAAATGGTTGTTGGGAGCAGACAAACCATCAGATTTCATAACGTAGAATGTATTGATGGCTGTGACTGCATCACCCACCGAAAATCTTCTACTTAGGAACTACATATTTTGACTATTGGACTTGCAAATGCATATTGGGGGCACATATGCTGGGCACTGGGAGTCACACCATGCATGGGGTGTTATGGGGTCTTTTATTAATCTGCTGCCAGCATCTAAACTTTAGTTAACATTTCCCAGAGGATGAAAAAGGAAGCATCTCAAACCTCATGGAGCTTCCTCTTGCCAACAAAGAAGAGGTGGAGTAGTGAAGGTTCCTATTAGAAGTTTTGGATGCGGATGTGAATGAGATGTTCCATCATCTCCTGGTACATGCAATCCCTCATATAAAATATGGCCACATAACATCTCTGAAAATGAACATGCCCATTCTCTGCTAGTAATGTTACTACTCATGGGAAATGCACTGTGTGTATACAAAGCTATAAGGCCACGTTCCCATTACTTTTTCTCGACCACCCTATCACAAAATACTCTATCAACAATTGATGGTGTATCAAGGAAGGCTGTTAGTAACAATTTGTGGAAAAAGTAAAAGGTAAATTGCAGAATTAGTAAAAGAAAGTCAAAAAGAATAAAATTTGCACAGATACGTAACCAACGTACTTCTGGGATTAACAGCGCAAGCAGTAGAGCAACTAAAAATGCAGTTTCTGAGGATGGGCGAGTATCTAACATGCCCACCCCTTCATCCAAAAAAGTAAACACATTCTCACTTAAACCTGCTGGCTCCTGAAATTAAAAGTCCTAAACTTCTTTTGGAAAGCAGGCTTTTTGCTCATGCTGGTTCAGCAGTTAGCCCCAATCATGGGTTAACTAAAGTAGAGCCAATCCCAAATCTCTTGGAGCTCTTGAGATTTCGGATCATTTCACAAATGGAAATGATCCTCTAAATAGACAAAAAATCCTAAGGTGACCGCATAATTACCTACAACTCATTTCTCTGTCTTCCTCTGAAATAAGGTCTGTCTCCTTTACCAACAATCAAGATCTCTTCATAGTTCATGTAGAATGTTGGTAAAATGTGATTCCCTCAATAGTGCTACAGGAAGTAACAAACTTTACATAAATGCAGTGGAAATACAATATAGGTCTCTTAACCCTCCGAACCTAAGAAAAGTATCTGACAGGGAAGTTTAATCCTCACCCACTTCCTTTTACCTGATAACCACATGCATGATAGTGGTTTTGCGAACACACTAACAGTAGATATCAAACAAGGAGGAAGACAAATATGGAACCAGAACTTGATCAAAGTGGATAACACAAAAGCTGCTGTCTCTTGGTCTTGGCTTTTGAGGAATTTAAATGAAAACAAATTGAACAGTATTTCCAAATTCCTTTTTTAGTGATGACTTGCCGATTATCACTGGGAATTTTGCCTGCTTGGAAATATATCCGTTGAATAGACTGCCGTGATTTAGCTCAGCAATCTTTTGTCTCTAAGAGTCTTGGTCCACATCAAATTTGAGTGGGATAATTATGTTATCGAGTTCCAGCTTTGAGGTTAGTAAATGCCAAGTTGAAGGTGACCTTTATATCCTTCTGCCAGTTGATATATAGTGGGATTTTGAAATAATACATATTCCTTGTGACAATGTGCAGTGCATCAAAATTCAACTTCCCAAAATGAGTACTTATTCTATAGATACTTTAGTTTTATTTAATATCTGTTCCATCCGGACTGAAATACAATTCTTTGCTGAATGAGATATTTGAATGAATGGAGTACATTCTTGAGTTCTGATAAAATTCCCAAATGATAATAATGGGTGATTTTAATGCACAAATCTCAAAGGCCTTCATAAAAAAACTATAAAAACAATGATCCAGAAGAAGCCTGGTCCATTCCAATGTTCCTGGATCTGCTACATGGAATAAATGGTGTGATTCTGAATGGAAGAATTGATGGGGATGTTCAGGCAACTTATACTAGAAAGGGGGTTCCTGGTTCCTCTATTATTGATTTTATCAAAATTAGTTATGTTCTATTTCAAATAATTTCTTCCTTTAAATCTGAGTTTGTTCTAGGCAGTGACCATGCAATCTTACAACCAAAGCCTGAACTACAACTACATAAAAAGCCATCTTGATCTCTAACAGAAGGAAACAGAATAGCTACTATAGCCTTTAACCAAAGTTAAACTGTTTAGAATTCTAATATAACTAGGATAAATGGAGTAGTTAAGTCACTGCTGCCTCTACAAACAGTAGAAGAACTAAATCTCACTCAAATATTTGCAGAGATAATTTCAGATCCTGTGCATGAGATTCAAAGGAGATGTATACCTCAGGAGGAAAAGGTACTTCCATCAAGAATCCGAAGGAAGTCACACTTTTGCAAATGTTAAACAGGCTCATTTGCCACCAGTGTATCAATTTTTCAGTCACCAGGGTCAAAGAAGTTCAAGACTTGTGAAGGAAAAGGGGAAAATATTGGTCTTTGATTAGTAAAAATATAATGAACAAGAATTAGGTGGATTTGCAACAAGCAGCCCTACAAAAAGACTGTAAAATATTTTGGCAGCCTATTTCTAAATATATAGGCCGTAGGAAAATTCCTGCCACGATACCCATCCTTCAGTCAGAATGGATTAATCAGTGTTCTGATCTCTGCATGACCAACTCCACCTCAAATAATTGTGAGGAGCAACAAAAGTCATCTCACATGCTTGACTAGCACAAAACACTACCAAAAGAAAAACAAATCAAGGCATACATTAGGAAAGCAAGATCTTCTGCAGCAATGGGTCTGGATAAGATGCACATAAAAGTATTACAGTGTGACCCAAAAGCTGGAGTAAACTCCCCCCTCATCTTTTTCCTAATAATTACCACTAAATTGCCTGTTGCGATGCAACTGGGATCATTTTTGCCTTGAGCATTGTGGAACCTCAAGCAATAGGCATACTCGAAGGCAATGATTCTGTTAGTCTAGGCAGGTTTTAGACCCAACTCCTTGGAGATAACTGGTGAGGCTGGGGATTCTGGCTGACTTATTAAGACTTATCATTGCACTTCATACATGTACCTGATGCAGGGTTTTATTGGAGGAAATAAGGGACTGACTTCCAAGATTTTAACACAAAATGGACTGAAACACGTGTATCTCAGCTCCACTTTTGTTTTCAATTTATCTTAGTAGCTTGCCAGCCTTTTTCAATATTACTAACAATTTTTCTCCAAAATCTGTATCTCTTAATGTATGCCGACGACTGAGTTATTCTTGACCTTAGACCTATTGGCCGACAGTGGAATCTTGACAATGGTTTTAAAATAAATGTTTCTAAGACTAAGGTGTTGCCTTTTAGAGGAAATAGGTGGAATTGACATTTTAAATGGAGGTTAGATGGAAGGTCCCTGGATGTGGTTAAAACATACACAAACTTAGGAAGGGTCTTCTCCCAGTCCCTAGAAAGGGCATCTAATTTTTCACATTTAGACCTCAAGGAAATAGCCAATAAAGATGCCTTAAAAAGATATTAATGTTCTTCCAGTAACCAACACTTTCAAACTCTTTAGGAATTCTATTGGGCAATGATATCTCCTATTTTATTTTATGCGATTGAAATTCCAATAAGCAAATGGTCTGTTTTACATCCATTTGAAGGTAAGCTTCTTCGGAGAATAGTGTCCCTAAGACAAGCAATTCCTGTCCAAGCATTACACTTTGAGCTCTGCCTCTTTACTGCTTACTCTAGATCTTAAGGGAAAGTGATTAGATGGTCCTCTAATTTACCAAATGCATCCGAAGGAACCTAAAGAGGCATCCTAGGATACAAAACATTGGAAATGTATGAATTCATACTTTTAAAAATAATTTTAACATTACCCTAGTAATGTACTAATGCCCATTTGCAGTTATGGACACCAGGACAACTAATATTGTTTCTCAAAAAATAAGATTGCCAGACTGAGCTTCACCTTTGATATTACACATTGCTCTTGGCTAGAAACATTCAAACCGTATTCTGACAATATATCTTTCAAACATAATCTAGAATACCTGAAGTTTTCTTAGGAACATTTAGTAGGCGATTTTTAATCATGTTAATCATTTTACCTTTAAATAATTTTAAAAAGCATTTGTTTGACAAAGTGGATAAGACTGGAACATAGGAATCTGTAAGGGTTGGATTCAAGATATCGAACAGAAGCCAGGAATCATTTGCTAAAACCTTTGTGTTTTAAATATTCCATATTTAACCACTTTTGTGCGGGCGTCGGCCACTGGCAGATGCCCACACTACTTCCCTGGTGTGGGTCACGACCAGTGGCCGACACCAGGGAGCGGGTTAAAAAATCCTCGGGCCTTCAGTGTCTCCTCCCGCTCCCCCATCCACCCCTTTGTCGTCAGCACACCGCGAGGTCACTGTTTGTTTTCCCCATCAGAGCAGGAAGCGGCCTTGTGGCCAATGGGGAAAACAGCCCAAAACGGCCTTCCCGATATTCGTAAAGGCCTCATTTGAAAGGGGAGACTCTCCCCTTTCAAACAAGGCCTTCCTGAACCGGTTTCCTGGCCCCCGATCGCAGCACAGGAAACCCCTCTAGACACCAGGGATTTCTCTTGGGGGGTCGGCCCCCTCAGCAAACGGGCCGGCATACCCCCCCCAGGGGCATATATATATTTTTTTTTAAAGGTAGGTTTACCCCTGGGGGATGCATTTCCCAGGGGCTAAATTGTTTTTTAAAATAAAAAGAAAAACCAAAAGAAAAAAAATAATTGTCAGTGGGTCGTCTGTGAGCAGGCAACCCCCTGTGTGGGCAATAATTCTTTTTAGTAGTGGTATGGTTTCCCTGGGGGCCACTATTGCCCCCAAGGAAACCATACAGCTACTAAAAAAATATATAGATCTATATATATATATATATATATATATATATAGATATAGATATATATATCTATATATATATATGTAAATATCTATCTATATATATAGATCATTTTTGTCAATGCATATAAGGTTTCCCTGGGCGCTGCGATCGTACCCCAGGAAAACCGGACCCACATATAAAAGTGTGATATATATATATATATATATATATATATATATATATATACAAAAAAGATTAGAGAACTCTGGGTAGTTCCCTAAGTTTAGGTGGAGAGCAGCTCTAGTAAGGAGCACCCTGCAACACCAGCGACACTCTAGATTTGCTCACCTCAAATGTCTATTGATCTAGCAACGTTTTTAAGCATAGGATCAGCACAGTTCTATCCACGCCTAGATAGATAGTGGCAATGGCCCTCATTACAACCCTGTCGGTAATACTGCCAACAGGCTGGCGGAAAAAAAATTGAATTATGACCATGGCAGTTACCGCCATAGCCATCCGCCACTTCTCCACTCCAATCGCTGGGCTAGAGACTTCGGTCTCCAGCCCGGCAGCCGTCACCAGACCGCCGGCGGTATCACGACCCTGCATACCGCCATGGATTTTGGGTGGTTTGGACCCGCCACGAAATCCATGGCGGTGAGCACTATCAGTGCCAGGGAATTCCTTCCCTGGCACTGATAAGGGTCTCCCCCACACCGAGTCCTCCCCCACACCCCCCAACCCCCTGCCAACCTCCAAAGGTGGCAGGACCCCCCTCCTCCCCACCCCCACCCCCAACATGCACAGACACACACCCCCTCCCCACCCCACCCCCAACATGCACAGACACACACCCTACATACCCGCACACATCCAAACAGACATGCACAAAGACCGACCCACACACATTTTCCATAAACACAACACACACCCCGCATGCATACACGTACTCACACACCCCCTCTACATACTCACATGTACACCCCATGCACGCACACAACACCCTCCACCCACCTCCCCTAACAGAAGATCAACTTACCTTGTCCGTTGATCCTCCGTGAGGGGACGGGATCCATGGGGGCTGCTCCGCCGCCAGTTCCCTGTCACCAGAACACTGCCACACCGAATCATGGCATGTGATTCGGTGGGTGGTGTTCTGATGACGTGGAGGTGGAGCAGCCTCCACTTCCCTGCCGACCGCCAGTATGGCTGCTGGCGGGTCTCCGTCCAAAAAAGGACAGAGGGCTGCCAGCAGTCATAATACGCCGCACAGAAAACCACCTGTACTGGCAGTCTTCAGCATGGCGGTTCCTCAGCGGACTTTGAAAAAAAGACCGTTGAGGTCGAAATGAGGGCCAAAGTCTTTTGCCATTTGTACAGCAAAGTCTTTAAGCATAGGTTTGACACAGTGTCAACCTTGCCGAGCTGCAAAATGACAAAAGCCATGTACCACTCCTGGCACAGTATTACAGCTTTGGACTTGTAAAATACAGCCCAAGTCAACCTGGAATGAGTAAAAGAACCCCTGACACGTGTTTTGCTCTCATATATGTATATATATATCCGCCTCCAGTTGTCTTAAAGTTGCAGCTTACGGTTTCAAAGCAATGCACATACTTCAACTGATGCGTTTCAACTGTGGCTTTTAGGCAGCAATAAAAAAGTCAAGTAAGTCTTGTGATTATGTTTCTGCTACAAAAGGATCAGACTTTTGTCTAGTGGCAGTAGTTTTGATGCCATAAAGTAGCGAAGAAGGTTTATATGCCTATCTGTATTTTATGTAAATATCTGAGTGCATTAGTAAAGTCAGCCTTTAACTGTGAGTTAATACAAACAAAACGTATGTGCGAGGGGGTGCTAGGGAGAGATGAAATGCACTTTTGCTGGGTGGTAGTGAGGGAATCGGAGAAGGAGGTAATGGGAGTGGTAAAACCAATAATGATTGTTGGACTGGGCCTAGAGGTACTAAAACTATGACAATTGGTATGTGACAAGGTGAAGTAATAGTGTTTTTTTTTAGTATCTTCAAAGAACGTGCTGATTGAGGGAAGAAGCAAAGGTAAGGTGATCTCTGCTGTTGCACGTATCACAAACACACCCACCAGCAATTTTGTGACTGTCTACATAGGCTAGTGTTTTAGAGCAACAGTTTAGCCACTAGCAGAGATGGCATCTCGTTGGATGACTGCTGCTCAAGCCCTCACTCAGGTTATAGAGGACAGCTCTGACGTAGGGTCAGAGACTGAGACAGCAGATACTGTGACAGCATCTGAGGCTAGGACAATGGCGCAGACTCTGGGAGTGATTTTTCAGTCAGAGGAGTCTCATTTGATAACTCTTCTTCCATTGCTGATGAGGGAGGTGATGAGGACAGTCCTGCTGTCCCTTCGCAAGCAAAGTCTGTGCAGCGGACAGCTGCGTGTTAGCCCAACCCAGAGAGCAGGTGCATGCGGCTACAAGCAGAGAGAGAGTGCTCCCTTGGGTTCTCCCCAATTTAGTTCAGCCCCAAATTCCACTGCTCAAATTGTATTGTGGAGACATCAAAATTATCTTATCACAAAACAACCTGGTTTTGTAAGGCAGGCACCTGTGTTTTTGGTCCTGGTCTCGGGGGCCTTATAGGGAAACCTACCAAACCCAGACATTTCTGGAAACTAGACATCCAGGACACAGAGGTGTGACTTGTGTGGATTCCCAAATGTTTTCTTACCTAGAATACTCTGCAAAGGTGAAATGTGGAATAAAAACTCAATTTTTTCTTGCATTTCTGTAACACAAACTACAGGAATATGCTGGGATCCACAAAATTCCTACCACCTAGTGTTTCCCTACCTGTCCTGATAAAAACGCTACCCCACTTGAATGCCTGTACCTAGTGCCTGCATCAGGAATGGATCACCCCAGGGTCAACAGTAGCCCTCATGTAAGGACCAACATTGACCATTGTGAGATCTATTCCTGTTGCGGGCACTAGGCCTACCCACACAAGTGAGGCTTGGGGGAATGCTGGGTGGAAGGAAATTAGTGGCTTCTCTCAGATTCCAGAACTTTCTATCAACGAAATGTGAGGAAAAGTGTTTTGTTTGTCAAATATTGAGGTTTGCAAAGGATTCTGGGTAAAAGAACCTGGTGAGAGCACCACAAGTTACCCCATCCTAGGTTCCTCTAGGTGTCTAGTTTTTAAAAATGCACTGGTTTGGTAGGTTTCCATAAGTACAGGCTGAGCTAGAGGCCACAATCCACAACTAGGCCCTTTGTAAAAAAACACGTCCATTTTCTTCAGAAAAATGTGATGTGTCTTCATTGTGTTTTGGGGCATTTCCTGTCGTGGGCACTAGGTTTACCCACACAAGTGAGGTACCATTTTTATTGGGAGGCATAGGGGAATGCTGGGTGGAAGGAACTTTGCAGCTCCTCTCAGATTCCAGAACTTTGCAGCTCTGAAATCTGAGGGTAAAGGGTTTTTTTGTCAAATTTTGAGGTTTACAAAGGATTCTGTGTAACAGAACCTAGTCGTAGCCCCACAAGTCACCCCATCTTGGATTCCGCTAGGTGTCTAGTTTTCAGAAATGTGCAGGTTTAGTAGGTTTCCCTAGGTGCGGCTGAACTAGAGGCCAAAATCTACAGCTAGGCACTTTGCAAAAAACATGTCAGATTTCATTGTAAAAATGTGATGTGTCCATGTTGTGTTTCCTGTCGCAAGCATTAGGCCTACCTATGCAAGTGAGGAACTATTTTTATGTGGAGACTTGGGGGGACACAGAATAGCAAAACAAGTGTTATTGCCCCTTGTCTTTCTCTACATTTTTTCCTTCCAAATGTAAGACAGTGTGTAAAAAAGACGTGTATTTGAGAAATGCCCTGTAATTCAAATGCTAGTATGGGCACCCCAGAATTCAGAGATGTGCAAATAACCACTGCTACTCAACACCTTATCTTGTGCCCATTTTTGAAATACAAAGGTTTCCTTGATACCTATTTTTCACTCTTTATATTTCAGCAAATAATTTGCTGTACACCCGGTATAGAATGAAAACCCATTGCAAGGTGCAGCTCTTTTATTGGCTCTGGGTACCTAGGGTTCTTGATGAACCTATAAGCCCTATATATCCCCGTAACCAGAAGAGTCTAGCAGACATAACGGTATATTAGTTTTGAAATTATGACATTGCAGGAAAAAGTTACACAGTACAACGTGGAGAAAAAGGGCTATTTTTTCACCTCAATTTCAATATTTGTTATTTTAGCTGTTATTTTCTGTAGGAAAACCTTGTAGTATCTACACAAATGACCCCTTACTGAATTCAGAATTTTGTCTACTTTTTAAAAATGTGTAGCTGTCCTAGATCCAGCATTGGAAGGAATCTAAAAACACAAAAAATAGTAAAAATGGGGTGTGTTCCAGTAAAATGCCAAAATTGTGTTGTAAAATGTGATTTTCTGATTCAAGTCTGCCTGTTTCTGAAAGCTTAGAAGATAGTGATTTTATCACCGCAACCCTGTGTTGATGCCATTTTCAGGGACAAAAACCACATGCTTTCTTCTGCAGCCCTTTTCCCCATTTTTCAGAAAAAAACAAAATTGTAGCTGTATTTTGGCTCATTTCTTGGTCTCCTCCAGGGGAACCCATAAACTCTTGGTACCTTTAGAATCCTTACGATGTTGGAAAAAAAGGACACAACTTTGGTGTGGATAGCTTATGTGGACAAAACGTTATGAAGGCCTAAGCTCGAACTACCCCAAATAGCCTAAAAAGGGTTCAGCAAGTCAATGATCTGATTGCCTTAGCAAAGAATCCCCCTGATGAAGTGTTTATTATCAATTGCACAAGTTTTTTAAAATCGTTTTTACTTATGTATTACTAGCAAGTTTTGTATTGAGACTGGGCTAGATGGAGTTAGTGGAATTCCGCGATGTGACCTAAATAGTACGCCATGCAGTGCTGAGTTCCGCAAGCCCCAGAGTGCGTTAGATCACATTTTTCACGCTGAGTTTTAGCACCGTGTGTTTCTCCCACGCTGAAGAATCAGCGCAAACTGCACCACGCAGAGTGCAAGATGCTTCTTTTCTGCCTCTCGAAGAGATTTTCTACTCAAGTGGCACATTCCTCAACGTGAATGGAAGGTTTCTCAATGCGAGCGATAGCAACCATTTACAACTGTCCGCGTTGAGCAATCTTGCTGGGAGGTGAGCGCGAAAGAGGGAAAAAACTTCACTACGTGGAGTTTTTTGGAACCACACACTCCAAGCGGAGAACAGAGTAGGAAAAACTCTGCAAGCAGAGCAGAGTTCATCACCCACCCCTAATCAAGACCTCAAGTCATTTTTATGTCATTCTCTTTGATTTGTATTTTATATAGTTGTATATATTGTTGCTTTCTGACGAGATCTATGTTAATAAAATTTGAGTTTGCTTTTGAATTTGTCCTACAAAATAATTGTAGCTAGAATACTGACAACCAGAATATCCAGATGGTAAGTACATATGCGTAAGTATATCTTTTCAAGGCTTAACTCCTTGCAAATAGATTAAATTGGCAAGGTATTGATGTGCGGAATAAGGAAAAGTAAACCTATAATTATCTATGTGTACTTACCTTCACAATACAATAGTAGTTGACATTCTGGCTCGAATATTTTTATTGGAAGATATAAAAAAACGAACTATTCTGACAAAATTCCACTTTATGATTTGCTCCCCTGATTTACACATAGGTGAAGTAGGTGACTGACTGTGCCTAGCCATGCAGACCTCTTGTTGCCATAAACCTGAAAAGTACAAGGATTTGATGTAGTTTAAGTGATCTTTTGTGTCACTAGTGGAGTCTGTGACTGGCAGCGACCTAAAAACTCTGCTGTTCCATAGTCAGCAACATGCCGTGTAATTAAGTGAATCCCACCCCTTCATTGTTCACGAGAAATATTGAAATACTGGCCTAACTTCAGACTGAGTGGCCTTCAGCTCACTGGCTGCCTAGGGAACAATGCCTTATCTGATATTACATGTGCCTAAAGTCTCCCGGTTTCCAAGTGGCAATTACGTTTTTGTAAAAATAAATGAATCCCATTAGAACCAGCCTGAACTGGGCTTTTGTGCACCTGTTATGCTAGTGCCTTTCGTCTCCATGCCACTGAGAGGTGCTCCTGGTATGTGGGATTCAGAGGTCATCCACATACCAGGAAGCCAGTAGACTCCCCCCAGACCTGTTGGCTTGTGAGATGTACACACGAGTGACTCCACCCCAGACCCTGCAAGTCTTCAAGAAGGGGCTCTGGGCCTGCCCTGTGGAGCTATTTAGTGGAAAGCCTTGGGGCTGAAATGTGGTGCTGTTAAAAGTACATAGGCTGAAATTGGTACTGCTAAAGTAAATTGCCACTGGGAACAAAATGATGCTGAAACACACTTTAACTACAAAATGGTGTCTGTTAACCAATTATATTAGGACAGATGCATTCTGAAGATTCACCAGAGAAAAAATGACTTTTGGATTGAGCTGTATGAGTGTAGGAATAAACACCAACGATGACTGACTGAGAGGTATGCAAGATCCCACAAACCAATCAGGCAGCAGTTAAAGATAAAGGAATCTCCCTTTTAAGCTGTGAAGCACATTGGAAATGTTTCACCAGGAGCTTTAGCTATTGCTTTGATGCATTATTTGGTATAGTGCAGTATGTACTTTGGATTTGTGATATACATGATGGCTAATACAGGAACTAGAACCTGAACTATATATAATGTTCTCTAAAACACTTAAGTTAAAAGAAAGTTAAGGTACACTAATATGTTTGCAGTGACTGTAGGAAATTAACCCCTTTTTGGCATGTTACCCCAATTTCTGCCTGATGTCAGTGTGTTTGACTGTGTCACTTTGATTGTGCTAACCAGGACCCCAGTGCTTATGCTCTCTCTCCTCTCAAATTTGTCACTGCATACTGGTAACCCAGTATTTGATCCATACCGGTCACCCCTTATATGTCCCTAGTATATGGGGTATAGGTATAGGTACCCAGGGCATTTGGCTTCCAGGGGACCCTGTGGGCTGCAGCATTACTTTTGCCACCCATAGGAAGCCCATGCAAAGGCTTCTACAGGACTGCCATTGCAACCTGTGTGAAATGGTGCATGCACCATTTCACAACCATTTACACAACACCAGGTCACTTATAAGGCGTCCATATACTAGGCCTTTCAACCCTGAAGGCTGGGTACAAAGTACCTGTGTTTGAGGGCACCCCTGTATTAGCAGAGGTGCCTCCACGTTATGCAGGACCATTTTCCCAGACTTCGTGAGTGTGGGATGCAATTTTATGCATGCACTGGACATATGTCAATACCTATGTCCAGCTTCACAATGGTAACTCCGAATATGGCCATGTAAGGTGTCTAACACTTTGGAATTATACCCCAATGCTGATTCTAACATTGGTTGTATAATCCTGTGCACTCTGGGGGCTCCACAGTGGACCCCCAGTATTACCATACTAGCTTTCTGGGGTTTTCTAGGCAGCCTCAGCTGCTGCCACCTCGCAGACAGGTTTCTGCCTTCCTCTTTCTCAAGCAGCTTGAGCCCAGGAAGGCAGAACAAAGCATTTCCTTTGGGAGAGGGTTGTTATACCTTCTCTCTTTGGAAATAGCTGCTACAGGCATGGAAGGGGTCGCCTCGCAGAGCCTCTGTAAATGCTTTGAAGGGCACAGATGGTGCCCTCCTTGCATAATCCAGTCTACACTGGTTCAGGGACCCCCAGTCCCTGCTCTGGCACAAATCTGTACAAAGGAAAGGGGGTGTGACCACTCCCCTGTTCATCACCAACCCGGGGTTGGTTCCCAGAGCTCTTCCAGAGTGTCCCTGGGTTTTCCCATCTTGGATTCCAAGGTGGGGCACTCTGGGAGCATCTGCGTGGCCAGTGCCAGCAGGTGATGTCAGAGCCCTCCCCTGATAGGTGCTTACCTGTTTAGCTGGCCAGTCCCCCTTACAGTGCTATTTAGGGTCTCTCTCCTGGGTGGTTCTTCAGATTCAGATTGCAAGACTCCAGCAGGAGTCCTCCGCATCCTTTACTTTACCTTCTACTGATGGAACTGCATCAGGACCTTCCAGGAACGCTACAAACTTTAACAAAGAAGCAAAAACGACTTCTGCAACATTGTATCTTCAGCTCCTGCCAGCAACTGCAACTGTTTCCAGATCGTTCATCCTCTGAAGACTGCCTGTCTTCAGCCTGCACCAGAAAAATGAAGGAATCCCCTTTGAAGTGAAGGAGTTACTTCCCTGCTTCAGCAGACACCCCTCTGCAGCAGCGACCTGTGGCGTGGGTTCCCTCTCTTAACAAAGTGCATGGATCCAGCAACACGGGTGGTGGACTGAAGTGGTCCTGACGGTCCTAAAGTCCAGCTGTCTAACTTTGGTGGAAGTAAGAGCTTGCCTCCCCAGGCAAGACAGTACCCCGTGCAATGCGTGTTTTGCAGTTGACAAGCATTGTGTGCGACCTTCCACAAAGTTCTTCGTGCACAGCACAGCTCCATCCCCCCCTACTCTTCCTGCGATGCACAGCTTTGTGAGTGGTTCTCCGGCGGGGTGAGATCCCTTTGTGTGGTGCTGCATGGGCCTCCATTTGCACCTTCTTTGTCCCTCTGCTGTGGGACTCCTGTGCACACTGCCTGGTCTTCTGAGGGCTCTCTGAGGTGCTGAGAGCCCCCTCTGTCTCTCCCTCCTGGGTAGAGGCAACCAGGTCCCGCCTGGTCCCTAACAGCACCATTTTCTGCTAACCGCAAATTTTGCATTTGCCAAGGCTTGAAGGTGGAATCCAGCAACGCAAACCAGACTGCAATCATCCATCTGGCGTGGGTCATCATCTGCACCAACCAAGAACCCACATCCGTCTTCTTGAGTGCAGTACTGACTGTTCTTCTTCACCGGCTGTTCTTCTTTTGCACCTTCATCCAGGTTAGCAGGGGCTCCTGTTCTCCCTGGACTCAGTGCTTCTTGGACTTGGTCCTTTTATTCCACAGGAATCCATCATTGGTGTCTTGCAGTCTCTTCTGATTCTTGCAAAATCTTCTATCATGTGTTCTTGTGCTTCCCAGGAAACTTACTGCGATTTACTCCTGCGTTCCTGGGCTCTGGGGTGGGTTTTGTTACTTACCTTTGGTGTTGTCTTACACTCCCAATGCTCCTCTACACACTACACTTGCATAGGTGGGAAACCGACTTTCGCATTCCACTATTTTAGTATATGGTTGGTGTTCCCCCAGGCCCATTGCAACCTATTGTGATTTTCACTGTTTGCACTATTTTTTGACTAATTACTTACCTGTTTCTAATTGCTAGTGTATATATTGTGTAGTTTACTTACCTCCTATGGGAGTATAGCCGCCAACGTATTTTTGGCCTTGTGTCACTAAAATAAAGCACCTTTATTTTTTGGTAACACTGAGTATTGACTTTCTTGTGTGTGAGTACTCTGTGACTACAGTAGTATTGCAAGAGCTTTGCATTTTTCCTAGTTCAGCCTTTGCTGCCCTGCCTACAGCTACCTCTAGATAGCCTGGCTTCTAGACACTGACTACATATCACTAATAAGGGATAGCTGGACCTGGCATAAGGTGAAAGTAACTGTGGTACCCACTACAAACCAGGCCAGCCTCCTGCACCAACACACCCCATAACCACACAACGACAACTAGACCATAAACACCTCAACACAGGCATAGACAGGCATGTTGTGCAACAACATACATACACACACACCATGAACTGTATAAAGCAAATGCACACAATCAATAGCAGTGAACACACATCAACAAATGACACAGGTGACACATCACGTACAAACAACAATCAAGGAAATCCACACATGCAGCACCCTACACATGGACGCACATTACACCTCATACAATCTCACTAGCAAGCATTCAGACACATTACAACATGCCCATGGCACAACCCATCTACCCAGCGCATGTAACAACACAGTCACAACCCATACACAGACCTCACACACCGTTGCACACAGATGTCACACCACCGTGTAGAAGGAAACCAGGACAAGCATCTCAACTTGCCAACCACAGCAATGTGGGCCGTTATATTAATGAATACATTATTTTTAAAAACCTATATACAACATGTGCCAAATGGCAAGTCCAGTTTCCAGAAATGCAGGACACATAGTCCAGACATCATGGCCCCAACTTGACTCCTGACAGCAAATAGGCCTCTACGTCATAGGGGCATCAATGGGACAAGCAGGCACCTCAGCGGTGTGGGGGTGGCTTGGATTTGGAAGGGTCATGTTTCGGTTTAGGCTTGGGAGGGGTGACTTTGGCATTGGGAGGGGTGGATTTTTTGCTGGGTGAGGGAGCAGGGAAAACACCTGAGGGGGCGCCCGCAGAATGGGAGGTGGAAGCCTTGGAGGGGTAGGGGAACACGATGTTTTCGTGGAACACGGGGTGGGAGAGGAGTAGAAAAAAGGTCAAGAATGGCAAGGAAAACTTTCTTATGTACACGAGCGGTCAAGTGATTGAGGGTTGGGAGTGGAGGCAGAGGGAGTGCTCGTCTTACATGTTTGTTTATTGTATGTGGATGCTGGTGTGTGCAATATGTGCATGTGTGTGGTGGATAAATGTTCTGCATGTGCATTCATTGGGAGGAGAGGGTAGAGATGCAGGGAGAGGGAATGGGAGATGTGTGAGTGAATGTTGCGATGGTGGGTGGAAGTGAGGTGGATGTGCTGCAAGTGGCAGAGACGGTAGTCGAGTGCGGACGCGGCATGCGGGGTGTGTGTCTGTAAGTCTGCTGTTGTGATTATTGAGGGTATGACAGGAACGCTAGTGCTGGCAGGTGTGAGTGGAGATGTGACTGTAAGGGAGGCGGTGGACGTGGAAGTGTCTGTTGTTGTGTATGCAGATGTGTGTTGTGTGTGTGCATGCCTGTGGGAACGTTTGTGAAGACAAGGTCAGTCTTTGCACACCTTGTCTGTTGTAGTGGGTATGTTCTGGTCTTTAGGTGTGCTTCGGACGGGTGTAGGGAGAGGGGATGTGGATTTGGAACAGGTAGCTGGAGGGGGGACCGAAGATAAAGTGACACTGGCTGCCATCAATGAGGAGACCAGAGCCTGAAATGATCTCTGTAGACTAGACAAGGCACTGTGAATGCCTTCCAGAAACGCATTGGAGTGCTGCATCTGGGATGCCAGTCCCAGGATGGTATTCATGAGGGTTGTCTGCCCCACAGAGATGGACCTCAGGAGGTCAATAGCCTCCTCAATGAGGGCAGCACAGCTGACTGGGGCAGGGGCAGAGGTGCCTGTGGCGAAGGAGACGCCCACTCTCCTGGGTGATCGGGCACAGGCAACTGGGTGAGGTGCTACAGGGTGAGCAGTGCTGGTAAGGGGGGTGGCAGACAAGGATGGTGGTGGGGTGGTCCCAGATGGGTCCTCCACCACCATGGAGTCGTCATCGGAGGAGGAATCTGTATCATATGGGGTGGTTTCTTCAGTCTCCCCCGTGAAGCTCCCCTCACCTTCCGTCCCACTGGTCCCCTTGGCTTTGCTGGTGCCAGCCTTCTGGGTCCCGTGGGCTGCTGCATCCCCACTTTCTGGTGCCCTTCCTCCTTCGCCATACAATACTAATGCACATATAGACAGAGGTGGAGAGAGAAGTAAGATGGGAGAAAAAGAAAGGGATGAAATAGTTATAACATACACATCCACTTCACATACAAACACTACATAAAGCAGCCCCTGCCGGGTAAACAAGAGTCCATTTTGCAATCAATTACAATTGAGTCATGCAAGCGATACCCATACTCATCAGCGATCAGCTCAACCCTACAGTCTATACACCTGAATAAAGACAACTAGATGCCTATCAACTGGCTAAATGAATGATCCAACACTTTAGCCAAGGAACCTACCTAACCACATTTAATCCATTAGGGAATGAGACAAATCTGAGCTCAGAGGTACTCAACACACAAACTAACTCATTGGAATGTGTGGAGTACATTTGGTACAGAGATCCATTGATGTAGCAATTGATGCAATTGCAATGTTTATCAATCATGCCTGTCATTACCCAAATACAGTGCCAATGTGATCACCTTGTACTACTACATTACACACAGAGAAGGAGGATGCAGCCAGTGACATGATAGCATACTTGACCGACCCATACATACAGTTGAACTTGTGTCACAGTACCACCAATTCTTTTCCTGCATGGCTCAACATAGCTAGCGTGTCACAATCCTACATGATTGGTTTGACAACCAGGACTGTACATTCCCTAAATCTCATCTCATTTAAATCACAAGTTCAGTGAGGTTCATATTACCCAACCATGCAGAAGTCACCTCACACTCAACACTTACACCCTTGTGGCTGCTGTGCTGCCCTCAAGCACCCATCTAACTCTGGGTAGGCCACCGCCAGTATCCGGGCCGTTAGGGGGTCAGGGTCTGACAGGCATCCCTCCTACATTGGGAGGCCATCCCCATCTGGGCCTCTGTGGTCTTCTGGGCCCAGCGTCTCAGGCCCTCCCACCGCTTCCTGCAGTGGGTGCTCTGCCGGCTATAGACCCACAGGGTCCGCACTTCTTTGGCAAAGGCTCTCCATAATCCTTTTTTACTGGTGGGCGCTGACCTGCATGGGAAACATTAAATAAATGGGGGACATGATCTAATTAATACCAATACAGCAGAACCTTTGGCGGCACACAACAAACACAGGCCATGCACACTGCCAATATAACACACATATCGTGTGCATGCAAAACACCTGATCAGTCATGACATGTCATGACATCGTCAGACACCACCTGACATGTGGGACAAAGCACGTTGTACTGACCTGTTTCCCTGGAGCACCGTACGACTGCCCATACAGGTGTAGTACCCCTTCCACCAGTTTCCCCAGTTCCTCTGTAGTGAAAGCTTGGGCCCTATCCCCTGCAGTGTGTGCCATCGTTGCTCCAAGATACAGGCCACAGCAACACACAAAGTAGAGGA
Source organism: Pleurodeles waltl (assembly GCF_031143425.1). NCBI lineage: Eukaryota > Metazoa > Chordata > Amphibia > Caudata > Salamandridae > Pleurodeles > Pleurodeles waltl. Next base: position 291,664,516 of record NC_090445.1, on the reverse strand, counting down.
CTATCTTGCCCGAATGCCTGGAGTCAAGTGAACTGGCCCATACCGCAGCGGTCATGACCGTTAGCGCCGGCGGTTATCGTCATTGGTCCCAGTCTCCCATAGACATCAGTGATAACCAATGAGGTGATGCATGGCGGTTCAGACCACCTTCCACCATGACGAGTTCCGCCGGTGGAACCAGGTCACTTCCAGCTGTCCAATGCATGCTGGATAGGCGGATGCCATATTAGAGTGTGGCATGACTGTCCTGGGTTCACACTGCGTATTTCATGCATGTTGTCACAAATTGATACATAAGGTCACACATTGTGGATAATTAAATATGTAGTGAGTGTCTGGTGACATCACCACACTTGTCACAACAGTTGTCAGTATATATGATCCGTATAGTGGAACACATGGAAGGTGTATGTTTACATGTCCTGTATACGTCCATTGTCACGAGGATTATGTGCCTTCATCTGGTTAGGAATGGAGTGTGGAATAATGTGTCTTCCCACAACATGACAGCCAACTTGCATGAACAAACTTTGGGACTGTTGTATGTCATACTTTGTGCACTACATTGTGAGAGGTTCCCAGTTTGTTGTCTGTGTCCCCGCACAGATATCACCACAATGGAGTGATGAGGAGTGCACCAGTTTACCAGCCGCTCATTGATCTTGATACCATGGAAGAGCGCCACATCATCCTGACCTATTGACTGAACTGTTTGTGCATCAGGGAACTGGTCCCCCAGTTGAAGCCAGACCTCCAGCTGAGTTTCAGAAATCCCCATGCCATTTCTCCATAAGTTCACGTGTTGTCAGTCCTGTATTTTCTGTCGAGTGGCTCTTTTCAGGTTACAATGGGACTCGCTGTAAGCTTTACACAGCCAAAGTTAAATAAGGTGTTGATGGATGTGCTGGATGCCATACTCAAGCATGTGCACAGGTACATTAGGTCCCCACAATGTCCTGACTTGCCCACTGTAAAAGCAGCCTTCTACAAGATATCAAATGTCTGACATGTAATTGGGGCCATTGATGGAGGACCAATGAACAGGTCTACAGAAACTGAAAAAGTACATATTTGATCAATGTACAAGTGGTGTGTAATGCAGACCAGTACATAACACATGTAAATGCTCAATTCCCGGGATCAGTACATGATTCCTACATACTGAGGAACAGCAGTGTCACTGCAATGATGTCACAGCTATAGAGAGAAAGGGCATGGCTCATGGGTATGTGTACTGCTCTCCATGTCAGACGTTTGTACTCCTCCAAACACAGTTAGCACTCTGCCTAGCATTGTTACCTATAGTCATGTTCCCTTTTCCATACAGGTGACTCAGGATACCCCAACCTGCCCTGGCTCCTGACACCTGTGAGACATCCAAGTACAGGAGGGGAGAACAGGTACAATGAGGCACACGGCCGGACGAGGCAAGTGATTGAGAGGAGTTTTGGTCTCTTGAAAGCTAGATTTATTGCCTCCATATGTCTGGTGGTGTCCTACAGTACCGACCATGAAAGGTCTGCAAGATCATTGTTGCATGCTGCATGCTCCATAATCTGGCCCTGAGAAGACACAACCCACTGTTGGAGGAAGGAGACATTGATGCTGGAGCAGTGTTTGGGACCGGTGACTCTGATGCTGAGGAGGAGGCAGATGGGGATGAGGCACATGACAACAGGACTGATCTGATTCGTTACTACTTTCAATGATGTACAGGTATGTGTGATTTGTCTGTCATCTGCACATTGTTGAAGCCAGTCTGTAGCGAGTATTTGCATGCATCAAGGTGTGTGTGGGGAGTACAGCATTCCATCTTGGTTTTAGCGCATTTGCTCCACAGGTGAGTTCCTGTCTTAGCGCCAAGTCCCCCATATTGTATACCTTAAACAAGTTAGGAGAGCATTCTAAAACACCCTCCCCTCAGTTACGAAATCAAGCGTTGACTGTACTTGGTCTGTGTCAAAAACATGCAAAAGAATTGGTCAGGCCCCAATGCGCATTCCAGAGAAAGAGCTGTACCTTTCTCTGATGAAAACGTTCCCAGCAAGGGACCCCTCTATCTTGTCCACATCCCCCATAATATGTACCAAACTGGTATGACCCTGTTCTGGTGAGAAAAGCAAAAACATGTTCTGTGTGAAAAACAAGCTCTGTGTGGAGAAATCCTGCACTTCTGCGACGGCATCTGACGCAGTGCACAACATGGAGTCAATGGTCAAGATGGAGTCAGGGGTTAAGTACACATAGCATTACAGGGCATCTCCCAGGAAAACCAAGAGCACCTGCTTGGAGCAGAGACACCTGCCTGCTTTCCAAGACCAGAGTTCCCTCTGAAGAAAAGGTGAGTATTGGTGTGAAGAGATGGCTGATCGGGTTGTTGTCTATGTGCGGATTCAAGTTTATGACCCGCATATACCATGAAAGGGCCACAGTGAAGATAGGTTTGAGAAGAGTCCCATGCAGAGACAGGAAAAACTTGTCCAGCCTCTTGGACCTGACCTTCTCTTCAGGGTCCCCCCAAACATTTTGGCCCTCATTACAACCCTGACAGACGGTGGTAAAGCAGCAGTAATACCGCAAACAGGCCGGCAGAAAAACAAATGGAATCATGACTATGGCGGAAACCGCCAACATAGACAGCCACTTTAACACTCCGACCGCCACAGCAGTAGAAACAAACACCGTGGTGGCAACCGCCAAGAGACAGGCGGAGGACAAAGTACCACCCACCGTATCACAACAGGCCTATCCGCCACCTTTTCTGGGGCAGAACCAAAGCTATCAAAAGCACAGCGGAAACAGTACACAGAAGGGAAACCACTCACCTCTTGTCAGCCAACGAAGAACCAGGACGCCATCGAGCCCGAACTACACGTCCTGCTCATACTGCTCTTCCTCCTACTTTATCAGGAGCAGGACAGACGCCGCCGATGACCACGGTGAGTACTTCACCTACAACGCAGGGGAGGGGGAGAGAAAAGAGAGTGACACACATACGCAACTCGCAATACCCCCACCCCCACCCTCACCCCCATACACCATACACACAAATGCATGCAGCAACATTACATATACACCCGCCACCCCATGGAAGAACGCAAGGACAAAATTAAATTATTGTAACAATTGTAATCATAAAAAATCTGATTGTGAAAGTTCTAAATTTTGCATACACAAATATGTACACCAACTACACAAGTCCGGATAGCGTACCAATCATTGTCCGTGGACCAGTGGTCCCAAAATGCATGGACGAAGCCCACACAAGATACCTGACTCGAAACGGAGAGAACACTGCAGAGGCATCAGATCGAAAATAAACAGGCACCTCAGGGGGAAGGGAAGGGGGGCACCTCAGCTGGATGAACGTACGATGCCACTGCTGCACGAGTGGGCTCCAAGCCCATTGCTGTATCCTGGGGAGTGAAAAACCACAGTCTCTCAAGTCTTTCCAGGGGGTGGTTTGCCCACTGCTTTATCCTGGGGAGTGAAAAGCCACAGTCTCTCGAGTATTTCCAGTGGGTGGTTTGCCCACTGCTTTATCCTGGGGAGTGCAAAGCCACAGTCTCTCAAGTCTTTCCAGTGGGTGGTTCGCCCACTGCTTTATCCTGGGGAGTGCAAAGCCACAGTCTCTCAAGTGGATAACAGTCTCCACTGGTTCTGGAGGGGTTCTTGTGCGCAGAGTGCTTCATCTTGCCAAAGACTGAGTTAGTAGATGCCTTTTCTCCACTGGTTCTGGAGGGGGCCTTGTGCCCAGAGTGCTTCATGCATGCCAAGGACTGAGGTAGTGGAGGTGATTCTCCACTGGTTCTGGAGGGGGCATGGTGCCCAGAGTGCTTCATCCTGCCAAGGACTGAGGTAGTGGATGTGATTATCCGCTGGGTCTGGAGGGGGTGTGGTGCCCAGAGTGCTTCATCGTGCCAGGGCATGGTGCTCAGAGTGCTTCATCCTCCCAGGACTGAGGTAGTGGATGTGATTCTCCACTGGTTCTGGAGGGGGCCTTGTGCCCAGAGTGCTTCATCCTGCCAAGGACTGAGGTAGCGGATATGATTCTCCACTGGTTCTGGAGGGGGTATGGTGCCCAGAGTGCTACATCCTGCCAAGGACTGAGGTAGTGGATGTGATTCTCCACTGGTTCTGGAAGGGGCCTTGTGTCCAGAGTGCTCCACATGCAGTGTGGCCAGTCCCATTCCCTCACCTAGGTGTGTGTGCCACGAGATTGCCTAGGAACAGGTAGCATGATATGCCATGGAGGCAGAGACATACCCCACACGGCTGCGGTTTCGCCTTCCGCCTGCAGGTACAAACAGTGATGGAAGTCATGCCTCATGGAAGTTGGGCAGGGTCCAGGAAGTCTCCTCCAGCCTCAGACGACTGACCACTGGAGATGGTAGCCATGTCAGCGGTGGTGCAACTGTCCGAGAACGTCGCAGGGCTGGTGGCGGTGCTTGCGGCGGTGTTTGTGGCAGCGGTGCTGGCGGTGGTGCATGTGTCAGCACCTGTTGAGGGACACAGCAGGACATCTCCTGCAGCCTCGAACGGCTGCCTACTGGGGAAGATGCTGGGGACTGTTGCTGAGGCTGCAGACGTGCAGGTGGCAGTGCAGGTGGCTGTGCAGGTGGCGGTGCTGGTGGCGGTGCAGGTGGCGTGCTGGTGGTGGTGCTGGTTGCGGGGCAGTTTGCTGTGCTCGCCGCCCAACAGGTTGGTGTAGTTGTGGATAGAAGGGTTGACACTAGTCCCTCAGTCGGTGCCACCGTGCCCTGTCCCGACCTACTCTTCTGCTTTTATCCCTTTCCTACCTTTGATGGTGCCGCAGGTGTCTTGCCACTGTCCCCTTTTGATTTGGTGGAGCCCTTGGTGGCTGGTAGGAGCGGCTTCTCCCTCCAGGATGTGGGCACCTTCTTTACCTTGGCAGGTGGCGGAATGTCCTTGCCCTCACTATGGGGCACACTGGCAGCCCTGATGGGTGGCGCACTCAATGACCCCACAGTTGCTGGCACCACTGTGCCTGGGGATTTGGTGGCTGAGGTGCTGGGCTGGGACCTAGAAAGCCTGGCCCTAGGGGAAGGATGGTGGGGAGGTGAAGGGAAGAGGTTGAAGGTGCCTGGGCCGGAGGCTGTTGTGAGGTGGATGGCTGTTGGGTGGGTGTGTGCCTGCGTTTGTGTACTTTGGGAGGAGGGCTCACAAACACACTGGGAGAGGGGTGGTGATTGCACGTGAGTGGTGTTTGGTGATGGGCGTGCTGGTCATGGAGGTAGTGGCTGAGGATGTAGTGCATGCAGGTGTGAGTGGAGACGAGACAGGGAGGGAGGAGGAGGACGTGGAGGAGGGGGACACAGTGGAGGCAGTGGATGTTGCTGTGTCTGCATGGGGATGGTGCTTGTGTGAGTGCTTGTGGGATGTGTGGTGCTTATGTTTGCCATGTCCACTTTTGTGTGTTGATGAGTGTGCATGCTGGTCTGATGGTGTGCTTGGGATGGGCTGAGGTACAGGGGATTGGGTCGGGTGGAGGAAGTTGGAGGGGGGAGGCTTGACACAGGGACAATGGCTGCCATCAGTGCTGATGCCAGAGCCTCAAATACTCTCTGTTGGGCCGCCTGCCCAGAATGAATGCCCTCCAGGTATGCATTGGTTTGTTGTAAATGCCTCTCAACATCCTGGATGGCATTCAAAATGGTAGATTGCCCAACAGTGAGGGATCTCAGGAGGTCAATAGCCTCCTCACTGAGGGAAGGAGGGCTGACTGGGGCAGGGGCTGAGGTGCCTGGGGCGAAGGAGATGCCCACCCTCCTGGGTGAGCGGGCACGGGACACACGCTGAGGGGCTGCTGGGAGGGCGGTGCTGGTAGGGGGGGTGGCAGCAGTACCTGTTGATGGGGTGGGCACAGAGGTGCCCACCACCGCAAGGGAGCTCCCATCAGTGGAGGAGTCGCTGTCACTGGTGTATGCTCCTGTCCCCGTCGTGGAGCTCCCCTCACCCTCCGTCCCACTGGTGGCTTCAGACTCCATTGTTTCACCCTCCAGGGCCAAGCGGGTTTCAGCTCCCTCCTGCTCCGGTGCCACTGATCCTCCGCCAGATGATGCTATTGCACACAAGAACAGGGAGACAAAACAAAAAGGAGGGGAAGATAGAAGAAAAACATGTTCAGTGCATGCAACACCACTACTGTTGGCAAACACAACACGCAGGGAGCAGCCCTCTGCACTAAGCCATGCACTAAGAGTTCCTAGCAAATTCACATGCCCATGGGGGACTAGGCCTAAGCCCAATTGCTGCACACCTGGAAGTCACAGGAGCCTGACTAAGTGTAGATGGCTATTACCACTAGTGGGGTTGGGGTGTCACAGAGCCTGCCTAACAAGGGACCTTGCCTACCAAGTTCACCCTGGCCTAGGGGAACCCACAGCCCACCTTCCCCACCCAGACACCTCATAATGCGTGCAGAGTCAGCTGAATGAGAGTGTACTCACCCCCTTGTGGCTTCTGTGATGCCCTCAAGCACCCATCCAACTCCGGATAGGCCACGTCAGTATCCGGTACATCAAGGGGGTCAAGGTGCGACGGGCACCACTTCCACGTTGGGAGGCCATCCCCAGCTGGGCCTCTGCCGTCTTCTTACTCCAGCAGCGCAGGTCCTCCCATCTTTTACGGCAGTGGGCGATCCATCTATGGTAGACCCGCAGGGTCCGGATATCCTTGGTGATTGCACACCAAATACCCTTCTTCTGGTGGGCACTGACCTAGAGGAAAGGTACAGGAGGAAAGGAAATTACTCACCCATCCGGACCGTCATACTCATTGCCCACCAGTTCCCACCCATGCCCTGATGCACATACACTCACCATCCTCACATGCAGGCCTCAGCCCCCCATGTATCTTCCATCCACACCACTCAAAACAGGCATTGCCCACGCAGCATGCTCACAGTGTACTCACCTGTTTGTCTGGAGGACCGTACAGTTGCGTGTACTGGGGGAGGACCCCATCCACCAGTTTCTCCAACTCCTCCGAAGTGAAGGCAGGGGACCTTTCCCTAGACACTGTAGCTATCGTCACTTCCAGACACAGGTCACAGCAGCAGCTTGCAGTGTAGGTCCTCTCCTGTTGAAGGTCAGGTATCAAGTGAGTGAACAGATAGAAAATGGCAGTCACGTCCGCGGCGGTGCGTACCGTCACCGCCGGCGTACATCGTCTTTGGCTCCTGGGACCCAAAGGCCCAATGTTAACCAATGCTGAATTGCGCTGCAGTCTTCGACCGCCCACCGCGACGGTGTACAGCACCAGCGCAGTTACCTCATATACCCTTGTCCCACCTTACAGGTCAGGCAGCTGCCATTTCAGGGGGCCACATGGCATTAATAATAACTGCGTCACACCTATCTAGGCCTGGAATACACACAGTTAAAGGCACATTGCAGATTAATACATTTTCAGCAAATAACATTTTGTGATACCTCAGTGTTGGCTGACTCTCTGCTCGCTGTTCTCCTCCATAGGGCATGTCTGCTGGGGCAGGTGATGAGATCCTCCGGTGTACAGACCCCTGGTGGACCTGTCGACAATGGAAGAGAGACACATCATATTCCCATACAGACTTGATCATGCAACAATCCATGAACTGTCTACCCAGTTGGAGGCAGACCTGAAGTCATCTATCCGCCATCCCACAGGGATACCCCCTCTAGTGCATGTCCTGTCAGTACTCTATTTCCTGGCAGGTGGTTCCTTTCAAACAACAGTGGCCATTGCATCAGGGATGTCACAGCCAATGTTCTCTAATGTGTTGTCCAGAGTGATGTCTGCCCTGCTGAAACACATGCGCAGCTACATCGTGTTCCCTGGGTGGAGGATTTGTGCACAGTGAAAGGTGACTTCTATGCCCTGGGACATATCCCCAACATCATTGGTGCCATTGATGGGACACATGTGGCATTAGTACCCCCACGCAGGAGTGAACAGGTGTACAGAAATCAGAAGAGCTACCATTCAATGAATGTGCAGATAGTGTGTTTGGCAGACCACTACATCTCTCATGTGAATGCCAAGTTTCTTGACTCAGTGCATGCCGCTTACATTTTAAGGAATAGCAGAATCCCATATGTGATGGGGCAACTCCACAGGCACCGTGTGTGGCTAAAAGGTGAGGCCAAGGACCCAATACAGTGTGAATAGGTGTCTGGATATGGGGTTGTCCCTAAGGGTTAGTGTGTGTCTAACAGTTGTCCCTCGATATTTGCAGGTGACTCTGATTACCCCAACCTGTCATGGCTACTGACCCCAGTGAGGAAACCCAGGACAAGGGCAGAGGAACGCTACAGTGAGGCACATGGGCGAACTAGGAGGGTGATCGAACGCACCTTCAGCCTCCTGAAGGCCAAATTCCGGTCGCTCCATATGACAGGTGGTTCTCTATACTACTCACCAAAGAAGGTGTGCCAGATCATTGTGGCCTGATGTATGTTGCACAACCTGGCTTTATGACGGCAGGTGCCTTTTCTGCAGGAGGATGGGCCAGATGGTAGTCTTGTGGCAGCTGTGGAACCTGTGGACAGTGAAGAAGAGGAGGCAGAAGAAGAGGACATCGACAACCAAAACAACATAATCATGCAATACTTCCAGTGACACACAGGTAAGAAGATACAACTGCCTCCCACATCTCATACTGTTGTTGGAGCTAGCATAAGTCTGTCATTTTCACTCAGTGTATGGACCCTGACTTGTCACTTTGCCTTTCCATTTCACAGATGTGGGTCCCACTTTGTGCTCTCTGCTATGTTTCCTCCTGGCCTACAGCTGTGTTACATTGGTATGTGCACAAGTAAATTGACATTGCTATATTCCATGGTCATTGCAATTACGCATTTGTGAAAGCACAGATTGACTCCAGATTGTTTTGTGATTGAAGTGTGTTTATTTCTGTGCTAATAAGTGGAGGGGGTTGTAAAATGAGTCCAATCTATTTGTTTCACAGGTGCATTGTCCAAAGGGGCATAGGAAGTGGAGCAATGGCAGTTTAAGGATGGACAGGGTGACAAAGTGTGACAGAAGGGTGACATTCACGGGGGCTCATTCCCTGGCGGGGGCAATGTTCTCTGTCTTGTTCCTGGATCTCAGGGACCGTTTGCGGGGTGGTTCTCCATCTGCAGGGGGTTGGGTGCTGGTGTCCTGTTGTTCCTGTGGCGGTGCCTCCTGTCCACTAGCGCCAGCGGAGGTGGAGGGCTGTTCATCATCCGGGCTAGTGTCAGGGGCCCCTTGTTGTGCCACTGTGTCTCTCCTGGTCTTAACAAGGTCTTGCAGCAACCCTGCAATGGTGACCAGGGTGTTGTTAATGGACTTCAAGTCCTCCCTGATCCCAAGGTAGTGTTCCTACTGCAGCCGCTGGGTCTCCTGAAACTTGGCCAGTACCGTTGCCATCGTCTCCTGGGAATGATGGTAAGCTCCCATGATGTTGGAGAGGGCCTCGTGGAGAGTGGGTTTCCTGGACTTGTCCTCCCCCTGTCGCACAGCAGTCCTCCCCCTGTCACACAGCAGTCCTCCCAGCTTCCCTGTTGTCCTGTGCCTCTGTCCCCTGAACCGTGTGCCCACTGCCCCCAAGTCCCTGATTGTCCTGTGTTAGTGGGGTTGCCTGAGTTCCCTGTAGTGGTGGACACACTGCTGATTGACGTGTCCTGGGGACAGAGGGATGGGACCGCTGGGTGGGTGCTGTGCTAGTGTGTCCTCAGGGGTAGGCTCTGTGGTGGCCTGTGACAGTGTCAGGGGAACCGGCTGTCCCGAGGTCCCTGATGGGCCGGGCTGGTCATCTTGATCCAGGCATGCAGAGCTGCTGTCATCACTGTGGGTCTCTTCTGGGGGGGGACTGGATATGTCTGGCACCTCCTGTCCGGTGACGGTGGGTAGGGGTCCTGTAGGGGTGTACAAGCATAATTATTGCATCTGTGTGTGCCATCGTGCTCCTCCTCAGAGAACCTGGGGTGTTGTTGAGGTGCCATAATGTGGTGTGGTTGATGTGTGAGGTGGTGTCTGTTGTGATGTGTGAGGGGATCTGTTGGTGTGTGTTGTTTGAGGTGCGTGGGTGTTGTGTAAGTGATGGTGTTGTGTGCATGTGGATGCTGCTGTTGTTTAAGGTAGTGTATCTCTCTGGCCTGCTTTAAATTTCTGGTTATAAGGGTTTGTGGGTAATGTGGGTGTGTGTTTTATATTGGATTGGGTGTGTGGGTGTGGTGTGTGTATGTGTATTAGGTATGTGTATTTCGAATTGTCCAATGTGGTGGTGTTCTGTATATGTGTGTGTATTTTGAGGCCGGCGGTGTGTACCGCCAATGGTTGAAAGTCTGCTGCGTTGATTCGTGGGTCATGATAGTGTGGGCGTATTCTTGTTGGTGTGACGGTGTGGCTTTTGGTATCGCCAGTTTATCACTGACCTTTGGTGTGGCGGACTTGTGTGGGTGTCTGTGTTGTGGCAGATTCCGAGCTGTGGGTTGCAATACCTGTAGCGGAATTCTGCAGCCACAGCGGTATGTTGGCAGTCTTCTGCACGGCGGTAAGCGGGATTTAATGAGGGCCAATGTTTTTTCTTACTTTATGGTACTCAGAGAAATGTAAATAAACCACTCTAAATTGATGGACACAGAGAGACAGTCCTCAGACCCAGGTTCTGTAACTGCTACCCCGACCCTAATGTATAATTAAACAAACTGTTCCTGATTTGCCAAGATGCCTCTTTTTTTTTGTTTTTTAAAGGTAAATTCTTATTCAATCAATCATTCAGGGATTTTATAATTCACAGCACTATCACCCTTGTGGCTCTCTGGGCACTGGGGAGCGGTGTCACTGTCAAAGAGTCATGTCTTGAGTAGATTCCTGAAAAATTCCAGAGAGGGGGCCATCCTGTGGTGTGGGGGAAGGCTGTTCCAGGATTTGATGGTTACATAGGAGAAGGAGCGTTCACCACAGGAGTTGTGAGTGTGGGGGACGTGTGTGAGGTTGAGAGAGGCGGAGCACCGCTGTCTTGAGGGAGTGTGGATTTTCAATCTGTGTTTGATGTACATCGGTCCTTGAATAAGTGGTGCCTTGAAGGCCAGCATGAAGATCTTGAACTGGTACCTTTTCTCGACTGTGGCCATCCAAAGGCTCTGAAGTGGGGGGTGATGTTTTTACATCTGGGAACTTCCAGGACAAGTCTTGCTTCTGCAATCTGTATGGACTGTAGTCTCTTAAGTGGCTAGGGGGTGAGATCGGCATAGAGGGCCGTAGTCAAGATGGTTGGTGATCAGAGCATGCATGACTATTTTTCTTTCGCAAAGGGAGATCTACTTGAAAGTTCTGCAGAGCACCTGGAGTATGCGGAAGCAGAAGGAGGCCACCGAGTTGATCTTGCATCTCAGAGAGAGTTGGCTGTCGATGATGATGCTGAGGTTGCGAGCATGGTCATAAGGGGTGGGTGGGGATCCTAGTTGCACTGGCCAACAGATGTAGTCCCATATGTTGGAGTTTTTCCTGAAGATCAAGGCTTCTGTCTTGTCAGTGTTGAACTTAAGGCAGCTATCCTTCATCCTTGTGGCCACATCCTTCATAGCATTGTGGAAGTTGGTTTTGGTTCTGTGGGGGTCCTTGGTGAGGGAGAAGATCAGTTGGGTATCGCCTGCATAGGAGAATATGGTGATGCCGCGGGATCTGATGATGTTGATGAGGGGGGTCATGTAGATGCTGAAGAGGGTTGGGCTGAGGTGGATCCCTGGGGTTCGCTGCAGTTGATGGTTTTAGGTGCGGAGATGAAGGGTGGGAATCAAATGCTTTGCTTATGGCTTAAGAGAATGGAGGCAATCCATTTGAGGGTGTTGTGTTGGGTGCCTATGTTGTGAAGTCTCTTGAGAAGAGTGAGCCACAGAGAGGTCTTGTAGGATAAGTGCTGCTCTTTCTCCCTGGTCAAGGAGGGTTCTGATGTTGTCCACTTCTGCAACCAGTGCGGATTCTGTGCTGTGGTTGGCTTGAAACCTAGATTGTGATTAGTCCAGTAATTGGCTTTGTTCTAGGTAGTCCGTGAGCTGTTGGTTGATACGTTTTCAATCACCTTGACAGGATACAGTAGTAGGGAAATGGGTCTGTAGTTTTTGAGATCATTGGGGTCTGCCGAGGGCATCTTGAGGAGTGAGATGATCTCAAAATGTTTCCAGGTGTCTGGGAAGGAGGCAGAGGAAATGGAGGTGCTGATGATGTTAGTTAGCACTGGGCTGGTAGCTCTGGCTCTGGTGATGAAGAGGCAGTAGGGTCAGAGGTTGGTGGGTGCCCCTGAGTGGGTGGAGGCCATGATATTGGCTTTAGTCTGAATGGTAACTGGGGTTCAGGAGGTCCGGGAGTTGACTGGGGCCGTTGCTTGCAGCCAGTGATCCATGTCGGTGGTGTTGGGTTCAAGGTCAAAGTTGATATAGATGGTGGCAATTTTGCTGTGAAAGTAGTTAGACAGGGAGTTGAAGAGTTCCTGGGAAGGGTAGATGGTGGTTTCAAGTGACTGTGGGTTGGTGAATTCATTGATGATTTTGAAGAGTTCCTCGGAGTAGTTGGTTGCTGTGTTGATGTAGGTGGTGATTGCTCCTTTTTTGGTAGCCTTGATGTAATTGTGGTAGTTGCTAAAGGCTATCTTGAGGGCTGTTCTGCCAGAGGGGTCCTTGGTTAAACGCCACTTATTCTTAAGTTGTTCGCAGCTTAATTTGATTGATTTGAGCTCTGGGGTGTACCAGCTGGATCAATTGGGGGCATTGTTGTTTGGCCAATTTTAGAAGAGCGATTTTGTCTGCACAGGTGGTGTTCTAATTGGAGAAGTTCTTGACAGCCTGATCGAGGTTAGTCATGAATGTGGGCTGTGTAGTGTGTAAGGTCTGTTACCAGAGGTCTTCAGTATTCTTGCCCAAGCTGAATGGGGGGGTGCGTTGAGATTTGATGGTGGAGTGATGAGAAACGTGGATGAGAAAGTGGATGATGTGGTGGTCTGACCACATAGGGTCCGAGACATAGTAGAATGAAATCAGGTTGCTGGAAGATTAGATTGCATCAAGGGTGTGCCCTGCTTTGTGGGTGACCTGGTTGACCAGTTGGAGAAGAGTGATGTTGTTGAGGTCTTCTAGGAGGGTGGAAGAGTTGGTGTTGTTGGTATCGTTGAGGTGGAAGTTGAGGCTACCAAGTAGGAGGTAGTGCTGGGAGACGGTTGCGTGAGGAGTGATTAGGTTGGTGATGGAGTTACGTAAGGTTTCTCAAGGGCCCGGGGGTCTGTCTACTAGAGAGCCTCTCATTGTGGTGCTGGCAGTGGTCTGGATTTGGAAATGAAGGTGCTCCATGAAGAGCATTTGGTCATTGCCAGTGATGGTGCATCAGATGGATTATTTGAGGATGATGGCAATGCCTCTGACATGCTTGTTGATATGGTCACGGTAGAGCATCTTGTATCCAGCCAGAGTGGCAGGGAGGAGAGGTTGATCCGTGTTTCAGTGATGACCATGCTGCATGTGACGACAGAGGTGATGGTATCCTGGATTTCCATAGCATACTTGAATAGTGATCATGTGTTGAGCATGGAACACTGGAGAGGAAAGGGGATGGTTGTGGTCTTTAGCTTGGGCTCTCTGGGGGTGTAGGTGGGCGGTGTCTGGTATGAGATGTAGGAGAAACAGCACTGGATGCAGCTGAAAGGATCCATTGTTGAGCGTGGGGAGGCTGAGAAACAGTTGTTGTTGTGTGATCTGGTATTGAGGTCTATAAGTTCCTTTGAGGAGTATTGGTGGATCGAAAAGGGGTAGGGGTCCTAGTGCTGGGTTCGGTCCTGGTAGGGTTCTTACCAATACCTAAACTTCTTTCTATGCAGAGACCCCTCAAACTTTTAAATTTTAAATTGCCATAAGTTGTCTGGGCAACTTTGGGAGTGGCCTCTACTGCAGACATAGTTGCAAGAAAGAGTTTAGGATAGAGAGAAAAAGTTTAGAAACTTTTAAAGAAAAGGAAAAAAAAAGTTTTCAAAATTTTCAAAACTTTTAGAAACTTTTTAGAAAGTTTTCAGAAAGAAAGTTACACTGTTTAGGTTAACTGTGTATAATTGTAAGTATTTGGAATAGCACCAATGACAAAGTGGTAAAGCAGTTACAAGTACTTATCTCACCGCTGCATCACCATTGTAGGAGGCTGGCCTGGCTTATAGTGGGCACCTGCTGGTACTTACACCTTGTGCCAGGTCCAGTTATCCCTTATTAGTAGATTAGTAGTGTTCTAGCAGCTTAGGCTAATAGAGGTAGCTATAGCAGAGCAGCTTAGGCTGAACTAGGAGACATGCAAAGCTCCTACTATACCACTTATTTCATATAGCACTATATCACAAGAAACACAATCCTCAGAGTTACTAAAAACAAAGGTACTTTATTTTAGTGACAATTTGCCAAAAGTATCACAGAGGATATACTCCCTTAGGAGGTAAGTAAAATACAGAAAATATACACACAAACCAAAATCAGTTAAGTAAACAGTTAGAAAAATAGTGCAAACACTGTAGAATAAAATAGGATGCAGTAGGCTTGGGGGCAACACAAACCATAAACTCTGAAAGTGGTTTGCGGACCACAAATGGACCCATAGGCTAGTGTAGTGTGTAGAGGGTCGCTGGGAGTCACTAAGGGTGTCCAAGATACCCCACTCCAAGACCCTGAAAAGTAGGAGTAAAGTGATACTATTTCCCCAGAAACACACTAAACTCGTGATAGAGGATTCTGCAAAGACCACAACAGACTGCAAAGCACTGAAGACGCATTCCTGGACCTGAAGGCCTGCAAAGGAAGGGGACCAAGTTCAAGAGTTGTGAAAGTGTCCAGGGGGGCAGGAGCCCACTAAACCCCGGATGAAGGTGCAAAATGGCTGCCTCCGGATGGAAGAAGCTGAAGATTCTGCAACAACGAAAGGTGCTAGGAACTTCTCCTTTGTGAGGAAGATGTCCCACAGAGTGGTGGAGGATGCAGCATTGTTTCTTTGGAGAAAGACCGCAAACAAGCCTTGCTAGCTGCAAAGGTCGTGGTTGAAGAAAAAGGGTGCTGCCTGGGACCAGGAGGTCGCCACATGGGAGAGGAGACAGTGGGGGCCCTCAGCAACACAAAGAGGCCATGCACAAGAAGGCAGCACCCGCAAAAGTCCTTAAATATGGGTTCAAGAAGACTGAGCATGGCAGTCGTCTCAACACTACAAAAGAGGGTCCTACGAAGCCGGAGGTCAACTCAGGGAGATGAGCAATGCAGGACAGAGTGCTGGGGATATTAGCTAGGCTGTGCATGTGGATTCCTTGCAAAAATGCACAGAATCCCTAGCAGCTGCAGTTCAAGTGGTGCACAGGATTACTGTCTGGCGAGGGTAGGCAAGTACTTATCTCCTCCAAATTTGGACAGTTGGACCACTGGACAGTCTGGGTCACTTGGGTCCACCACCTGTGTTCCAGGGGCCATGCTCGTCAGGATGAGAGGGGTCCCAGAGTACTGGTGACGCTGAAGTTTGGTGCCTGCTGGAGCAGGGGGAAGATTCCGTTGACCTACTGGAGATTTCTTTGTGGCTTCCAGTACAGGAAGAAGGCAGGCAGGCCCCAAAGCATGCAGCACCGGGAAACAGTCGAAAAAGCCGGCAGGATTAGGCGCTACAATGTCACTGGTAGTCTTCTTGCTACTTTTGTGCAGTTTTACAGGCGTCCTGGAGCAGTCAGCGGTCGATCCTTGGCAGAAGTCAAAGAGGGAGATGCAGAGGAACTTTTGCATGTCGTTATCTGAGGAAAAGCCCACAGGAGAGACCCTAAATAGCCCTCAGAGGAGGATTGGCCACATAGAGAGGTAAGCACCTATCAGGAGGGGTCTCTGGCGTCACCTGCTGGCACTGGCCACTCAGAGGCCTCCATTGTGACCTCACACCTCTGGATTCAAGATGGCAGAGGTCTGGGACACAGTGGAGGAGCTCTGGGCACCACCCCTGGTGTGGGGATGGACAGGGGAGTGGTCACTCCCCTTTGCTTTGTCCAGTTTCGCGCCGGAGCAGGGACTGGGGGTTCCCTGAACCGGTGTAAAGTGGCTTATGCAAGGAGGGCACCATCTGTGCCCTTCAAAGCATTTCCAGAGGCTTGGAGAGGCTACTCCTCCCAGCCCTTAACACCTATTTCCAAAGGGAGAGGATGTAACACCCTCTCTCAGAGGAAATTCTTTGTTCTGTTTTCCTGGGACTGGGCTGCCCAGACCCCAGGAGGGCAGAACCCTGCCTGTCGGTTGACAGCAGTGGTAGCTGCAGAGAAAACCCCAGAGAGCTGGTTTGGCAGTACCCAGGATCCATAGTGGAGCCCCGGGGATGCATGGGATTGGCACCCCAATACTAGATTTGGCATGGGGGGACAATTCCATGATCTTAGACATGTTACATGACCATTTTCGGAGTTACGATTGTGAAGCTACATATAGGTATTGACATATATGTAGTGCACGCATGTAATGGTGTCTCCGCACTCACAAAGTCTGGGGAAATTGCCCTGAACTATGTGGGGGCACCTTGGCTAGTGCCAGGGTGCCCTCACACTTAGTAACTTTGCACCTAACCTTCACTAAGTGAAGGTAAGACATGTAGGTGACTTATAAGTTACTTAAGTGTAGTGTAAAATGGCTGCAAAATAACGTGTGCGTTATTTCACCAAGGCTGCAGTGGCAGTCCTGTATAAGATTTGTTTGAGCTCCCTATAGGTGGCAAAAGAAATGCTGCAGCCCAAAGGGATCTCCTGGAACCCCAAAACCCTGGGTACCTAGGTACCATATACTATGGGATTAGAAGAGTGCTCCAGTGTACCATTTAGAATTGGTGAAATTGGTCTCTAGCCTATAGTGACAATTTTAAAGGCAGAGAGAGCATAAGCACTGAGGTTCTGGTTAGCAGAGCCTCAGTGACACAGTAAGTCACTACACAGGTACACACATTCAGGTCACAAACTATGAGCACTGGGGTCCTGGCTAGCAGGTTCCCAGTTAGACAGGCAAAAACAAACTTACATACATGTGAAAAATGGGGGTAACATGCCAGGCAAGATGGTACTTTCCTACATGGAGTAATTTGCTGTGGTCTGGGCCTTGAAGAAGTTGAGACCCTGCTTGTTTGGGACTCCATTGTTCAAACCTCTCTTATGGCTAAAACAGATGAAAGAAGAAAACCCTAAATAGCTGAGGTAGTCCATTTCCCTACAGGGTATGGAATTTACAGTGGAACATAGACCTGGGAGTACCCACTCCAATGCAGATGGACTCTCCAGAAATTTTCTCTTAGACACAATTTCTACCTGTATGTCAGTATGTTTTGCCTGTCTCACTGGGATCCTTCTGGTCAGGACCCCAGTGCTCATAGTTGGTGGACTAATGTGTGTGTTGTCACTAGTGCTTAACTGGGTCACTGAAGTTCTGATAACCAGACCTTCAGTGCTTATGCTCTCTCTGCTTTCAAATTAGTCACTATAGTTTAGTGACTTCAATTACCAATTCCAATTGGCATACTGGACCCCCCTTATAAGTCCCTAGTATATGGTAACTTTGGGAGTTAAAGTCATTTTTTGGACATGGAAACCTAACTTGCCTTAATCAGATGCAAGGTAGGCGTTCCCGTGCAAAAAATGACTCTATGGCCCTAAAGTAACAGGACTGTCACTGCAGCCCGCGTGAAATAGTGCCCACACTATTTCACAGCCATTTTCACTGCAGTTAAGTAACTTATAAGTCACCATTATGTCTAACCTTCATTCACTGAAGGATATGTACAAAGTTACTTGGGGGCATATTTATGCTCTGTTTGCACCAAATTAACGTCAGTTTTTGTTTTACTCTAATTCAGTGCAAACCTAACTCCATATTTATACTTTGGCGCTAGACCTGTCTAGCGCCATATTTTGGGAGTTAAAGTAATTTTTGGGACATGGAAACCTAACTTGCCTTAATGAGATGCAAGGTAGGCGTTCAAGTGCAAAAAATGACTCTATGGCCCTAACGTAATATATATACTCCTGTGCAAAAGTGGTGCTCAGAGGGAGGAGGGGTCAAAAAATGGGGTAAAGCTTGCTTTGCCCCATTTTGTAATGCCTGGGTCAGGACAGGCGTTAGGGGACCTGTGGGCCTATTTCCATGATGGAACACCATGGACGAAGCCCACAGGTGCCCCCCCCCAGACCCCAGGGATGCCCCCACCCAACCCAGAAGGACAGCAGAGGATGGGGGACCCCATCCCAGGTAAGTACAGGTAAGTATTTTATTTTATTTTTTAAAGTGACATAGGGGGCCCTGAAATGGGCCCCCATGCATGGTACATGGCACAGGGTGTAATGGCCATGCCCGGGGGACCCTGGTTCCCTGTGCTGGCCATTGGGGTGGTGGGCATGACTCCTGTCTTTTCTGACAGGATTCATGTGGTATGGATGGTTTTGCGTCAGAAAATTACTCTAGGCAGGTTAGAGTCATTTTTTTTTTTACTCTAACCTGCCTAATGTTATTTTTTGGTGCAAAACCCCCTTCTTCCACACCGCCAGCACCACCTGACTAACATCATTTTTTTTTACTCTAGCCTACCCTTTGCACCAGCTTGCACCATTCCATAAATATGGTGCCCGGCTGGTGCACAGAAATGGTGCGAGCCGGTGCTAAACTTTTTGGTGCAAAACTGCGTTAGTTCAGTTTTGTCCCAAAACGTATAATCAGGGCCTAAGTGTGAGGGCACCCTTGCACTAATAAAGGTGCCCACATGCTGTCCAGTGTCAATTCCCCAAACTTCATGAGTACGGGGATACCATTACACGTGTGCACTACATATAGGTCAATACCTATATGTAGCTTCACAATGGTAACTCCGAATATGGCCATGTAAGGTGTCTAAGATCATGTAAGTGTCCCCCCATTCAAAATCTGATATTGGGTGCCAATCCCATGCATCCTAGGGGGTCCACCATGGATCCCCAGTACTGCCAAAGCAGCTCTCTGAGGCTTACATTGCAGCTACAGCTGCTGCCACCTCACAGACAGGGTTCTGTCCCCCTGGGGTCTGGGCAGCTCAGTCCCATGAAGGCAGAACAAAGCATTTCCTCTGGGAGCAGGGTGTTACACCCTCTCCCTTTGGGAATAGATGCTACAGGCTTGGGAAGGGGTAATCTCCCAGAGCCTCTGGAAATGCTTTGAAGGGCACAGATGGTGCTCTCCTTGCACAAACCACTCTACACTGGTTCAGGGACCCCCAGTCCTGCTATGGAGTGAAACTGGACAAAGGAAAGGGGAGTGACCACTCCCCTGTCCATTACCACCCCAGGGGTGGTGCCCAGAGCTCCTCCAGTATGTCCCTTACATTAGCCATCTTGTTTTCTAAGGTGTGTGGACACTCTGGAGATCTCTGAGTGGCAAGAGCCAGCAGGTGACGTAAGAGACCCCTCCTGATAGGTGCATACCTGGTTAGATAGCCAATCCCCCTCTCAGAGCGTTATAGGGGGTCTCCTGTTTGTTCCTCTTCAGATTCAACTTGAAAGTTTCCATCAGGAATCCTCTGCAACTCCTGCTTTATCCTCTGACTGTTGGATCAACCGCAGACTGCTCCAGGACCCGCTGTAACTGCAAACAAAGTATCCAGAAATGCTACTGTGACTCTGCAACCACAGCTCCAGCCAGCAACTGCAACAGTTTCCAAGGTGTGCACGCTCTGGGGACTCCCTGTCTTTACCCTTCACCAGCAGGCCCGAAGAACTCTCACATGGAGTGGCGGAGTCACTTCCCTGCTCCAGCAGGCACCTTCTAAGACGATGACTGGTTCTCTGGGACTCCTCTCCTGGCGACAAGCGTGCTTCCTGGAACACAGGTGGTGGACTCCTTCGACACAGACTGTCCTAAGGTCCAGCTGTCCAAATTTGGCAGAGCTAAGAGTTTGCATTTGCTGTTTGCAACAGTATCCCTGTACACCTCGTCATCTCTTCCTCCTGAGTCCTCTGTGCACTATTTGCAAGAATCCTTTGTGCGCACCCCGACCCAGGTCCCCAGAAGTCTATCCTGTGGCACTCAACTCGCTGAGTTGTTCCCCGGCGGCTTGGGGCCTTCTTTTGTAGTGCTGCAGCAACTGCAATTTGCACCTTCTTTGTCCCATGTCCTGGGACCTCCATAGGTGCTGCTTGGTCATCTATTGGTTCCCTCCAGTGTTGGGAGCCCCCTCTGCCTCCTCCGTCCGAGTTGAGACCCCCAGGTCCCTCCTGGGTCCAGGCAGTGCCATTTTGATGCAAACAGTGACAATGCTTGAACCAAGGCTTGTTGGATGAATCTAGCGATGCAACTCACCTGCATCCAACATCTGGACGTAGGACATCCTTTGCATTATGCAGGAACCTGCAGCCATCTTCTTTGGTGCTCCTCTGCAGACTTCTAACAGGAGAATCCTCTTTTGCACCATTTTCTAGATTGGCAGGGGCTCCTATCCTTCCTGGAATCTTCTGTGACTTCTGGACTTGGTCTCCTTTCTTCACATGTCATCAGGTCCAGGAATCTACCATTTGTTGCTTGCAGTCTTGCTTGGGTCTTGCATTAACATTTATCAAGACTTGTAGTGTGTCCTGAGGAAACTTGTAGTACTTTACTCCTAATTTCCTGGACTCTGTGGTGGGTTATTTTAATCACCTTTGTTGTTTTCTTACACTCCCAGCACCCCTCTACACATTACACTTGCCTAGGGGGTAATTTGTGATTCGCATTCCACTTTCTTAGTTTATGGTTTGTGCTGCCGCTAGGCCCTTTGCTATCTATTGCAATCTACTGTATTTTCTACTGTTTGCACTATTCTGTGACTATTTACTTACGTGATTTTGGCCTCTAGTGTATATATTGTGTATAATACTTACCTCCAGAAGGAGTATTGCCTCTAAGATATTTTTGGCCTTGTGTCACTAAAATAAAGTACCTTTATTTTTGGTAACACTGAGTATTGTCTTTTATTGTGTATCAGAACTTTGTGACTATAGTGGTGTTGCAGGAGCTTTGCATGTCTCCTAGTTAAGCCTAAGCTGTTCTGCTACAGCTACCTCTATCAGCCTAAGCTGCTAGAACACTAATACATTTCACTAATAAAGGATAACTGGACATGGTATAAGGTGTAAGTACCTAAGGTACCCACTACAAACCAGGCCAGCCTCCTTCACACAAAAGTATTTACGGGACTAGGATGGGATCTGCGCACCCTTACCCTGGGCATATTGCCTGCTGCTGTGTGGCATTCTGAAGTGTGCTCTCCAAGGACCTGTTGGCTTGCCCTCTGCTCTGTTTGGATGTCCTAGGGACATCAAACACCTCCTGCGAGGGGCTTACACCATCTGCTGGTGTCATCTGGATAGTGGTGCTCTCTTCTGCGTACATTTTCTGGTTGCCTAAATCTTGCAGCAGCAGTGTGAGTGTGGCATAAGTATTGACCCTGGAGACTGGAATCGCTTGGTGTGAAGTCTTCAAGGTGCTGCCTGCACTTACAGAGTGTGGCCCTTCATCGTGGGTCCACTGCACGCATCAACATCTTGTTTGTTGTGAGCAGGTTCACCAGTTGCAGGACCCCGCGTGGCCTCTTTTATCAAGTGCATCACATTTACCTCATTCGACAACAGACTGCATGCTCATTGTGTGCGGTGCCTGATCCATAGGCATGACCCTCAGAGGTGGGGGAACACCCGGAGCAGTGCCGCATTCTACCTCATGTGCAATTGCTGATTTTGCATCTTTGTGTGTGACCAGATTGTCTGGTGTGACTCACGTCATTGTGCACCAGACGTTGTGCCTCATTCGAGGGAGGTACGGAATTGGAGACCTTTGTCTGTGACTGGAGTGTCTGGGGCAACTCAAGCCATTGTGCACCGAACATTGAACTTCATTCCAGGGAGGTACAGCATCAAAGTTCTACATGTTATTGTCCAGAACTGTCTGGTGATTTAAGTCATCGCGCGCTTGACTAGTGCCACATTCTGGGGAAACTGCATTGGAAACCTTTTTTTGTGTGTGATCGAACTGTCTGGGGTGACTCCTGTCTTCTCCACCCAGATGTTGTGCCTCACTCCAGGGAGGTACAACATTGAGTGCTTTCCATGTGGGATCAAAATCATCTGGTGCAACTCAAGTCATTGTGCAGGCGTGCCTCCTTTCCTGGAGGTACGGACCTGGTAACTCTTCGTGTACAACCAGAATTGTTGGGTCAGCTAAAATCATCAAGTCTCAGATGTGTGCCTCCTGCCCTGGAGGTGCGGATTTGGTAACTATTTGGACATTGGAGTGCCTGGCTGAGCACTGCTGTGACTAGTGTGTTTCCCCAGTAACCCTCTCCCTGTGCTTTGCAGACCTTTGAGTGAACCTCCCGATTGGTGCTCAAACCTCTGTTGCCTGATCAGCCATTATCTCTGTCTCTCCCCCTCCTTGTCCCAGGGGTATCCTGAGACATGTGACTTTTGCCACAAGTGGTCTAGTATCCAGGGAAAGGTTGCTTCATCTCCAGCTCGTGGCGGGCAGGGCCAGAAGAACTGGTTGATGGGTGGAGGGCGGTTTGGGGCCCTGGGTGTCTGCGATCACAGTGACATTAACAGTCCGGATACCAGGGCATAACACATTAGGGTGCTAGGAGTGATTGCGTGCAAGTGTGTGTACAAGCCATCTAATGTCCATGGTACTACGTAGCAATGCAAAGTGAATGCAAGGGAGGGAGTGTGTTTGAATGGCAAGAAACCTTATATCTTCCAGAAGTCTCTCACAAGTGACATTGAGTTTCAGGTGTACGGCACAGGCCGCTTAGCTAATTAAAATTGCAGCGAGTCTTAGTAGGTAACTATTGCTGCTAATGATATGAACTAGGGTGCATCCTGCAACAGTGTGTTATTGAATTGGGAGTACCCTCTAGGGTGTGTCTTGTGCTAACAGTGGTTGGCAAGGCATGAGGGTGCTGGGAGGGAAAGTATTATTTTCTCACAGGTACACACCGTTTTTGGTGTTTAATACTGTAGGGCCTAGTACTGTGAGTAATAATTCTGAATGTGATTTATGCCCAGATTCACAGGAGGAACATGCTGTGTTAATAATGTGTGTGTTGAATACAAATCTGTTTTACATATACCTCATGAGAAGTGTGTTTTGTTATGCTCAGTGTAATTGTTGTGTGGAAGTGCTGTGCAATTGCTTTGTACATTGCCCCTGTGACAAGCCCAACTGCTCTGTGCCAAGCTACCCAAGGGTGAGGGCAGGTTATATAGTGAGTGTAATCACCCATCCTCTGATAGGAGTGGTAAATTCTGCCTGGCTAGGGCCTCGCCTCAGCCAACCAGAACATGCCGCCTCTAACAAAATGTAATTCCAATTGTCCTGAAATCTGAAAGTCGCTCACCCTTTGCTTGTTGTTTGGCTTTGGTATCTGTAGGGCAAAACCAGGGGGCCACTTCGGAGATGGTGGAGGGGTTTCAACCTCTGGATTCTCAAGTACCACCTCAGCTTCCTGTTGCTTCCTGTAACTGCACTACTGTATAAATGCCAGATATCTTGGGAGAAATATTTTTAGGGTCATGTGGAGGTGGTAGAGCAGATAGTGATACAACATGTATAAGTATTTGAAGAGTCCTTAGACTTGTAACAAAAGTCTTGCTTCTGCAACTTAACTCCTGTATATTGGCTTTTGAGGAACTTGGCAGTATGGTCTAATATCTTATCATAATCATCAAATGTCTCTTCCTTTGGCCAGGGATATGTTTATCTCTGGGTAGCCTTACGCCATTCCTTACAGTGTTTCTGTAACCTTTTCTGACCACCAGGAAAGGTCGCTTGCATGTGTTCTGGGGGAGTCTCCATAGTTCCCTGTGTTTCTGATTACTTTTGTAATCTAGCCCTTCATATGTTTACTTAATGTTTGACCTATGTAAAACTTCCTTTTCTGAATTTTTACACCATACCTCGTAAGATAAGGACTCTGTCAATTTGTTTCTTGGGTATATGTTGTGTATACTAAAATCATAAAATGGAATTATCCCGTGGATGTACTTCTGTTTACATGTGCCTACATATATTTATTCAATAGATATAAATGCTTTTCTGGCATTTTTAAAATCTGTAACAATCCTTTGCCCTAAACAATCCACTAGGTCAGTAGATTTTGGTCACTTTTTTCCGCGCTCAGGAGGGAATACCTGCATTCCATGGACCCTTATAGGCCAAACAACTTCCAGACGTACGGTCCGGGGTCTGTTGATGTGAGTGTTCTGTTCTTACCCAGGGTTAAAGTTTAAATGACCTCAGCTTTTTGGCCATTCCTTGTATAAAAAAGTCAGCATAAACAGTGAATCACCTATAATGTCTTGACCACTTCCAATGTTGTGTTGGGTTTCAGTGTCTACCGTCTATACTTTGCGCTTAACTAATATTGTGCGATATTACATACAGAATCTTGCATGCAATTACATATCACATTTCATCAATGTTTATTATTGCCAAAGAAAAAGTCATATAATATACAGACATGGAACAGCGTCTGAGTTGGCTTCACATCAAAGAGAGCAACTCTGGGTCCTACCCCCCCTGTGAATAGGCAGAACATTAGGAAGGATTATGGGGGTCATTATGAGTCATTTCCCCCATTTGACCGCCGGCCCTATTCTGATTTTCCCACTGTTCCGGCAGGCAGAAACAGTGTTTCCTGCCGCCGGCACAGCGGGAAACAGGGCCTTTACATTGACACCGGCTCCTAATGGAGCCGGCGCCAATGTGGCAGTGTGATGGGTGCAGCAGCACCCATCGATCATTTAACTTCCCGTAATTTGGGCAGTGAAATGCATGACGGGCTGTGCATGGGGCCCCCTGCACTACCCATGCCGAGTGCATGGGCAGTGCAGGGGCGCCCATGGGGGCCCGAGCCACCCATTCTACCAGCCTTTCCCTGGAGGTGTAAACTTACAAGGAAAGGTTGGTGGAATGGGACTCATAATCTCCAGGGCAGCGCTACTTGCAGCACTGCCCTTTTGTATTTGAAATGCGGAGACCCCCAGGCTGCCTGGTGGTGGCAGCATGGCGGTGACAGTGTTTCCAATGTGGCATCTCCGCCATGGTCACTACCAGTCATAAAAATGCTGACTTCATACATGCTGTCATAAAAAAAAATATCAAGTCACAGAATAAAAGTTAATAATATACATTCACATAAGCACCACATCACCTGTGTGCTTAAACTCATGACCTCTTCTCTAGGTTCCCCTTACCGTAATCCTAACAGAGCTATGATAAAACGTTAACCTTACTTCCCCAAGTGTGTATTGCTCTGTTCTCAAAACGTATCTGACTGTGCACTCTTCACTAAAGTAAACTTTGACCAATTTGTTTCTAATTCACAATGAGAATGAAATATGTACTTATCATAAACTCTTAAAAGCTTGTTAAACATGTTTTTACAATTTACTGACACTTGCTGAGCTTATATTCTGTTTTCTGGTGAACTCTCACCTTCTTTGTGTCCTTGCTAACTAAGTATTGATGTGAGAGGAGGCCCCTTTTTGTATGTTTAGTCCCAACCTTTTGCCTAATGTTGATGTGTTCTAGTAGTAGGAAGTGCCAAGGCCCCTGCTAAACAGGTTCCCTGGGCCAGAGATCTTTCCCTAAAACTGTTGTGATGCTTGGCACAATTGGTTACACTCTTAAATACCCCTGTAAGTCCCTAGTAAATGGGTACCCCAGTACCCAGGGCAGGAGATATCAAGAGTAGGGCCCTTGGTGTAGCAGCACTGATTGTGCCACTCCCAAGGGCCCTGCACCCAGATGCACCCAGCACTGCCATTGCAGGCTGAGTGTACTGGTGCAACCCTAAAAAGACAAACACAACATGGCACACCCTCCGTTTGCCCTGTCCACATTACACTGTGTATGTTATGGATACGTCACCCCTCTAGCAGGCCTTCCAGCACTAAGGCAGGGTACACTATACTATTTGTTTGTCCTTGCTAAACCTAGGACATAGTGAGTGAACAGAGCAGCCATTTTAATGTATGTACTGGGCACTGGTCAAACATGAGTTCTCCAGCTATATAATGGCCACTCTGCACCCTGGGTTGTTTGGTATCAAACAACTTAGAATGTTAAATCCAAACTGATACCAGTATTGGATTTAACCCTAAATGTACCCAGGGGGCACCTTAGAGGTGCCGCCTGCAAAAGCTAACCCTAACTGGCAGAGTTGCTGGCTGGTTCCATCCAGCTGCCACTCCAGACAGCCAATATACAAACCTAGGGGAGAGCCCTGGCTCTCTGGTTTGTAAGGCAATGACCTTCCTGGGTGGAGGAGCTAACACCCCCTCCATCAGAAATGTGCAACACCCTGGCGGTGAGCTTCAAAGGTCTACAGCCCCTGAAACTCGAGCCTCCATGTTTGCTGCTAGCAGCAGAAGGCTTCCTCCTTTGCAAACCCCCACTTTTGGTGGGAGCAAAGGCAGGAAACCAGACAAAGGGTAGGAGGAGTGGCTTCACTAAGCCTGCACTACCCCTAAGGGCTTGCATGTGAAGTAGACCCTCTGATTCAGTTTTCTCCATCTTGGAATGGAAGAAAACAGCCAAAGGGGTTCACGGAAGTAAACCTTCCCACAGGAAGTGGTCACTGTAGTGGGTGTAGCTACCCAAGGGTAAGTGTCCCATTGGAATGCCTAAAATGCCCACTAAAATCAGTATTTAGTGGGCTCCCTTAGACCAAGATTTTAGATTTGAAAAGTATCCCAATAAGAGAAGAAGTCCAGCATCAAAGAAACCGCCAGGACGAGAACTGAGAACCTGCTGCACCAGAAAAGGCACCAGGACCCCTGCTTGCTGCACGACAGTGGAGGAGCTGAACACTGTTTTAACCCCAAGAAACCCAGAGAACCTCCAGGCTTCAAGGATGGCCCCAGATCTCCCTCCTGAGTGGAGGCACAACTCCAGAAAAGCAAGAAAACTGCAAAGGGAGGGACACTTCACTGAATCGCCGATATCTCCATGAGGTCACAGCTGGACCCAACAACACACCGACAACAGCCCGGAAGTTCCCCCCAATTGTGCCAAGTTTGGTGGCGCTGCGACCCCCAGTGGCTGAGATAGAGCAATACCCTTGGTCCTGGTCAGCTGACATCAGACCAAGACAAAACCAGCTCCCTCCTGGCTGACAAAAGATCAGGAGGAAGCCCCAGTCAAAGGACTTCAGGAACACTCTGGACCTCCAACCAGAGTGCCCCCGTTGTCCTGTAAGTGGCCCTCAAAGAGACTTACCTCCAGCTCCAGTAGACTTTGTTGTGCATAGCATCCAAGACCTCCATAACGCCCTGCACCTGGCTGCCCTGGGCCTTGCATCACGGGATTTGCTGTGTGCCCCAGGTCCCAAAACCCCTTGTGACCTCGACGGCCCAAGGGGATCCCCAGGCACCACTTTTAATTTGCAATCGAGCTTCTTTTCCAAGTGGTCCATCCAGGTGGCCCTGTGCTTCTGGCAGTAACTTTTCCAACGCTGCTCCCGCCGGAACCGGGAGTTGCTTGGGGCTCTCCAGCTTGCACGAGGTGCCCACCGACCACTTAAACCACCCTGCAAAAGAAGAGATTGTTAACTTAAAAGTGCGATTTTTAATGCATTTTTTTTTAAAAGTGACTGCCCATTGATTCCAAAGGTGCGTAATTACGCACAGAAAAACTAACTTTGCTAAAACTTTAAAAAGTAAAAACAAGAAAGTACCTAACGTATTATAAAGATTTTGGTCTTAAAAATTATATAAAAGTCTGAAGGATTTTTTTATAAATTCTGGTCTTGAGTTATTCATTGAGTGTGTGTGGTGCATGATTGGATTTGTGAGGACAGCAAATACTCAGCACATCTCCTGGATTAGCCTAACTGCTTGACCAGCTACCTTAAAAATTAGAGCATTAGGTGGTCTGATTTTTACCCCTGAAAAATAACATGTGGTTGTCCGGACCCTCTGCATAGTGTATTTGGTTTTGTACACTGCATTAGGCACCAGCCTCCAACCATTGTCCTACAATGCTCTCTACTGATGTCTGTGGTGGTGAGATTTCCTCACATTTTATTCTATCCTTAATACCATTTAGGCATCAGTCTTAAATTATCTCTCTTTGTTTACTGGAAAGTGCATTTGTAAGACCATTCCAGGTTGTTAGTCAATGAAGTTCCTCCATGTAACCATCCCATATTAGGCTAAGACATCTTTTTCCTTTTCCTACATAGTTGCTCATGAAAATTATGATCCTAAAGTATATGGAATTGTTATGCCTTAAAGGACCTTTATAAATAATGATAAAGCTGAAATGTGTTGATAATGACAGATGCTTACCTACATTCATCAATTACTTCATAACTATTAAAGACCAGAAACTTTGTACAAGTCATGAAAATGACATTGTTTTGTGTTTGTTTCTATTCTACAAAAATAGTAAAGATTTTAAAGTTCTACTGCGATCCCCCTAGGTGAGCTACAAAATCATTATACCTTAAAGTACACAATTTCACTAAGATAAAGGGCCTAATTACACATTGAGTGGGGTTTTATCCTTTGGTGAATCATATGTGCATCTGGCTGCTGCCTAGTCACACCAAACTCCATTTAACTACATGAGAGAGTGAAAGATACTACTGGCTACTTGGCCTTTCCTACCCCGGACTCCATCCCCTACCCGGGCTTTCCCCCATTCCTCTCCGATTTGACACCTGTTCAGAAGGTAAATGTGAGCAGTGTGGGGAATCAACATGTAGATCTGGTCAAAGTAATTTTCCAGCCATGTGTTACCATTGCATCAAGATCCAACCCATTGATAATCACGCTCAAAGTCTTTAAAACAATGTAAGACAAAGGTCATGGCATCCAGAGCAGTTGTCACTTATTGTGAGAGAACAGGGCTGATTGCAGAGGTCCCTAACTTTTTGCCCCCATTTTCCACTTTTTGCTGGTGTTTTCCTGACTCTGATGGTGCCCTGTGTACTGCTAACCAGTCCCAGGGCCTGTGCTCTGTGTAAAATCAGTATGCAAATGATGCTAATTATAATTGGCTAAGTCAACCTACCTATAAGTCCCTAGTATATGGTAGGGCATGGAGGGTTAGGGACCCCAGCATAGGTAGTGCCCCATAGGTGCACTGCTGAGGAGCCCTGTGTCATTTTAAAGGCAGGCCTGCCTTGATGACTGCTTTTAAATTAAAGTTACATGCAAATTCGACTTTGGAATTCAAAGTAGTTCCAAAGTCTTAAACTACCTTATTTCTACATATAAGTCACCCCTAAGGTGTGCCCTATTTGCCCCTAGGGCTGGGTGCCATGGAACTATAAGCAGGGACCTTATAAAAATAGTTTTATGAGCCCTGGTGAGGTAAAACAGCCAAATTCGTTTTTCCCTCATTGTAGTGAATGGCCTCCATAGGCTAGAATGGGGAGACTTTATTTTAATTTTTTAAGTCTCCTTAAATGATGCATACCAAGAGTTTGGTATCAAATTAATTGTTATAATAAATTCCACAACTTCCAGTTGTGGGATTTAATATCACTTGTTCAGGTAAAGAGTTTTAAACTTTACCTGAAAAGTTGCCAACTTCAGCCCTGCAGTGTTTTTGTTACTGTGCTCTGATTGGCCAGCCTCTGGCAGCCTGGCCAGGCTGCTTGATAAGGTGTGAAGTGGCCTGGCTCCACACAAAGAGATGTGCCTGGGGGAGGAGATCTCCCCTCAGCAGATGGTGAAGGAAGAAGGTGGAGGGCTGCCAAACTGGTCTTCAAAGGCAGAGAAGGACATTTGGAGAAACCCAGCAACACCCGCACATCCTGCAAACCCAGACAATTAGGTGCCCCCTTGATTAGATTGGGAGAGGGCAGGAGAGGGGTGTGTTTAGGATTTTTAGCCACACCAATGGTGGGCTCAGCCAGATGTAACCTCAAAAAATCACTTTCAGCCATGATGGATTTTTGAGGAATGTTACTCCCTGGGATTGATTTTTGCCACACTTCCCAGGAGGTGGTCATCACAGGGGGAAGGACTCTGCCCCTGATTGGAGAACCAGGACCCCCCTGTTTTTCACCCAGGAGCAAGGATCAAACTGGCAGACCTGTACCCACACCTGAGATCTCTATCAGATTCCAACAAGGAAGAACTACAGTAGAAGAAGCACTGCCTTGCTGGACCCCTGACCTGTACATGGACACTGCACTCTGGATGACTGCACCAGCTGCACACTTGGGCTTCAGCACTGAAAGGACTTTACCTCTCTTCTACTGCTTCAAGAAGGGGCTCTCTGTTTGCTACAGGTTCAAAGGAGCTGCCCAGAGTCCCCTGCATCAAGTCCTGCAAGCAGAGCCCAGCTGACCAGCGTCCAGTGGCCATTTGAGGACTCTGACCAGGTGCATTCTGGGAATTGTCATCCCAAATCCGAATGAGCAACTCAGAGCTTATGGAACCTTGGATCAAGTTGTGGACACTTCAAGGACACAAAAAGGACCGCTGGAAGAAGATCCAGAAGTTTGGAGCTGTTTGGAGCAACTCCAAAAATTGAAGAGGTGCATTGTGGGAGTTGTAGTTCCGGACCCCAAGAGGCATACCAGAGCCTCTGAACCCTTGGCTGGTGCTGTGGACCACTTTCCTGAATCAAACACTTCTGAAAGTAAGTGTGACAGTGTTATCTCGTGGGTGCCCTGAACTCTGAACTTTGTTCCTTTCCAGTGCGACCTTTTTTTAAATCATATGAGCCCTAGTTGCTTCAAAGCACTAGAACGCATTAATTCTTTAAATATTCATATCTCCGGTTCCCCTTATCCGATTTTATTCATTTTAGTGTCATTTTAAAGATAAAAATATAATCTATTTTTATAAATTGATTTTGGATTTTTAAACTGTTTCCTGTGTTTTATTTAATTACTGTTTTGTGAGATTTGAATGGTTTACGCTTTGTCTCCTAAGTTAAGCGTTGTCGCTCGTTGCCAAGCTACCAAGGGCTGAGCTAGGTTTAATTTACTGAGACCTAACTGGCCCTAAGTGGAGGTTAGCGGCCTATTGCTAAGTGTAGGTACTTACCTGCCCTTACCAATAGCCCATTTTCCAACACCTATACTTTAGAATCTTCAGCCTAAGTGAAGTTCTATTGAAGGACTGAAAGTAAGAACGGCTAAACATAACATGATTTAAATTCCTTTGCCCTAAGATGCTACAAGGTCCAAATGCTTTGTGACCACAGTAAATTTAACCTAGGTCCTGCATACCTGCTTATGTTCATCCTTCTGTTGTGTAAATTTAAAAAGATCCTTAGTGTTTGAAAGCGGTTTATTAGTAAGGGCAGGCAGGTACCTACACTTAGTATGAAGGCCACAATCACATCTAAGGTTCAGTCAAGATCTCAGTAAACTAATTCTTGCTCAACCCTTGGTAGCATGGTAGTTTTTAATATTAACAAAACAGTAAATAAGAAAGACACAACACACAATAAGTATCTTATGGAGCTTTTTTCCAAAAATGCTCCAAACTACCCCAAACATCTAGATCTTCTTCCAGAAGGTCCTTTTGGGATCTTGAAGCGACCACAAATTCAATCCAAGGTTCCGGGAGCTCTGAGTGGCTCCTCAGGAGATGGGCCTACAATTCCCACATCCTTAAAAGTCTACTAGATGCTGGTCAGCTGGCTCGTCTTGTAGGTCTTCATGCAGGGGATGTTTGGTAGCTCCTTTGTACCTGTTGTTTACAGGGAGTCCACTCCTGAATCTTTAGAAACACGGCAAAGTCCTTTTTGTGGTGTAGTCCAGAATGTGCAGAAGGTGCAGTCCTTCAGAGTGCAGTCCTTCTTGTGGAGACCAGGGGTTAATCAGTGTAGTCCTTCTTCTGATTTGTGGGAAAGTATCATCTTGCCTGGCATGTTAATCCCATTTTTACATGTATATAAGTTTGTTTTTGCCTGTCTGACTGGGATCCTGCTAGCCAGTACCCCAGTGCTCATAGTTTGTGGCCTGAATGTGTGTACCTGTGTAGTGACTAACTGTGTCACTGAGGCTCTGCTAGCCAGAACCTCAGTGCTTATGCTCTTTCTGCCCTTACAATTGTCACTATAGAATAGTGACCATTTTCACCAATTCTAATTGGCACACTGGAACACCCTTATAATTCCCTAGTATATGGTACCTAGGTACCCAGGGTATTTGGGTTCTAGGAGATCCCTATGGGCTGCAGCATTTCTTTTGCCACCCATAGGGAGCTCAGACAAATCTTACACAGGACTGCCACTGTAGCCTGAGTGAATAACACACACGTTATTGCATGGCCATTTTCACTGCACTTAAGTAACTTATAAGTCACCTATATGTCTAGCCTTTACTTGCTGAAGATGAGGTGCAAAGTTACTAAGTGTGAGGGCACTCTTGCACTAGCAAAGGTTCCCCCACTTAGTTCAGGGCCATTTCCCCAGACTTTGTGAGTGTGGGGACACCCTTACACGTGTGCACTACATAGAGGTCAATACCTTTATGTAGCTTCACAATGGGAAATCTGAATATGGCCATGTAATATGTCTAGGATCATGGAATTGTCCCCCCATGCCAAATCTGGTATTGGGGTGCCAATTCCATGCATCCCCTGGGCTCCACTATGGACCCCAGATTCTGCCAAACCAGCTCTCTGGGGGTTTCTCTGCAGCTACCCATGCTGCCACCCCACAGACAGGGTTCTGCCCTCCTGGGGTCTGGGCAGCCCAGTCCCAGGAAGGCAAAACAAAAGATTTCCTCTGAGAGAGGGTGTTCCACCCTCTCCCTTTGGAAATAGGTGTTAAAGGCTGGGGAGGGGTAGCCTCTCTCAGCCTCTGGAAATGCTTTGAAGGGCACAGATTGTGCCCTCCTTGCATAAGCCAGTCTACACTGGTTTAAGGGAACCCCCAGTCCCTGCTCTGGTGCGAAACTGAACAAAGGAAAGGGGAGTGACCACTGCCCTCTCCATCACCACCCCTGGGGTGGTGCCCAGAGCTGCTCCAGTGTCCCAGACCTCTGCCATCTTGGATCTAGAGGTGTGAGGGCACTCTGGAGGCCTCTGAGTGGCCACTGCCAGCAGGTGGCGTTAGAGACCCCTCCTGCTAGGTGCTTAACCGAATAGTTGGCCAATCCTCCTCTGAGGGCTATTTAGGGTCTCTCCAGTGGGCTTTTCCTCAGATAACAACTTGCAGGAATTCACCAGAGTTCCTCTGCACCTCTCTCTTCAACTTCTGCCAAAAATCGACTGCTGACTGCTCCAGGATGCCTGCAAAACTGCAACAAAGTAGCGAGAAGACTACCAGTGACATTGTAGTTCCTAATCCTGCTGGCTTTCTCAATTGTTTCCTGGTGGCGCATGCTTTGGGGGCTGCCTGCCTTCATCCTGCACTGGAAGCCACGAAGAAATCTCCCATGGGTTGATGGAATCTTCCCCCTGCTCCAGCAGGCACCAAAATTCAGCATCACTGGTACTCTGGGACCCCTCTCATCCTGACGAAGGTGGCCCCTGTAAGACAGGTGGTGGACCCAAGTGACCCAGACTGTCCAGTGGTCCATCTGTCCAAATTTGGAGGAGGTAAGTCTTTGCCTCTCCTCTCCAGACAGTAATCCTGTGCACCATGTGAACTGCAGCTGCTAGGGCTTCTATGCACCTTTCCAACGAATCCTTTGTGTGCAGTCAAGCCCATGTCCCGAGCACTCTGTCCTGAATTGCTCAACTCCCTGAGTTGACCTCAGGCTTCGTGGGACCCTTTTTTGTAGTGTTGAGACGACCGCTGTGCTCAGTTTTCAGGAGTCTGTGTTGAAGGACTTCTGCAGATGCTGCCTTCTTGTGCATGGGCTCACTATGTTGCTGAGAGGCCCCCTCTGCCTCCCCTCCTAAGTGGCGACATCCTGGTCCTTCCTAGGCCTGGGCAGCACCCTTTGTTTCACTGCAACTCTTGCAGCTAGCAAGGCTTGTTTGCAGTCTTTTGCCAAAGAAACAACTCTGCTACCTCCAGCACTCCGTAGGACATCTTCTGCATGAAGGAGAAGTTGCTAAAACCTTTCATTGTTGCAGATTCTTCAGCTTCTTCCATCTGGAGGCAGCCATTTTGCACCTTCATCCAGGGTTTAGTGGGCTCCTGCCCCCCTGGACACTTTCACGACTCTTGGACTTTTTCCCCTTCCTTTGCAGGTCCTCGGGTCCAGCGATCCGTCTTCAGTGCTTTGCAGTCTGTTGTGGTCTTTGCAAAATCCTCTATCACAGGTTTAGTGTATTTCTGGGGAAATACTAGTACTTTATTCCTACTTTCCAGGGTCTTGGGGTGGGGTATCTTGGACACCCTTAGTGTTTTCTTACACTCCCAGTGGCCCTCTTTACACTACACTAGCCTAGGGGTCCATTCATGGTATGCATTCCACTTTCTTAGTATATGGTTTGCATTGCCCCTAGGCCTATTGCATCCTATTGTATTCTACAGTGTTTGCACTACAGTAGTACTGCCGCCAAGCTGTCGGCGAAGACCGCCATATTAAGACTATGGCGGTGATCCCTGCCATATACAGCCAATGCACCGCCTGAACCACCAGTGCGGTCTGGCTACAGACAATGGCGGTCGCCAGCTTCCTCCCGTGAGAACACCATTTACCCCCCACGATATTACAACATGACAGACCGCCGGGATTTCCAGGGCAGGACCACCGCCACGAAAAGCCTGGTGGAAATGACCCATATAAAAGGAGACACTCATTACAGGGACACAGAGGAGTCCACGGCCGTTATGGAACCCGAACTGGAAATCCTGCCGATGCTGTACGATGCGATGGGAGTCCAGGAGCAGCAACACCGAGGAAGACAGTGAGTACAGCTGCCTCGCACACAAGGGAGGGAGGGGAGAGTGATCACCCACACACACAACACACGCCATACACACATACACACCACCACACACAGACAACAATCTGCTGAAAAGTACAACCATAACATAAGCCAGAAGTGAAGAAAGCCAGGACAAATACTTGTGATTCACTACTGTATTCCGGTGGGAATAGCGACCACAAAAGAAATTGGAACTATATACAAAGAACCATTGGCCATTCCAATTGTCCATGGCAACCCACAGGGCAATGAAATAGGCCTAACTTGACTTCTGACAGTCCAGGTGATTCAACTGGGCAGGGACATCATTGTGGAAGGCAGACACCTCAGGGGGGTAGAGGGTGGGGGTGGTTTCTTCTTGAAAGGGAAGTCTTTGGACTTTGGTTTGGGAGAGGGTGGGCTCTTGCTCCTCTGTTTAGGGGTGTGGAAGTGGGGCTGGAGCGGGGGTGGGAGTAGCTGCCCTGTGCTCCGTAGTGAGAGGTTATTTAGCAGGGGAAGGGCATTTGCAACACCAGGGAGGTCATGAGAGGACTGGGAGCTGGAGGGACTGGGCTGGTGGAGTGGGACCTTACATTTCGGGGCAACACTGGGTAGGAAAGGAGTAAGGAAGTGATCCAGTCGGGAAAGGGAAAGCATTTTAGGTACAGTGGGACAGAGTGTGGGAGGAGGTTTGATAGTGGAGGTAGAGGGGGTGGTTGTAGGAGGTGTAGGTGTGCTGGACTGGGTTGTAGGTGCATGTACAATGTGTGTGTGTGAGGTGGATGGCTGTTGAGTGTCTGAGTGGGAGCGTTTATGTGTTTTGGGAGGAGGGGGCAGAGAGGGAGGGAGGGAACAAACAAGTCGTGTGAATGTATGTTGGAGCGGTGTCTGCAAGTAAGGTGGGTGTGCTGCATGTGGATGTGATGGCTGTGGAGGTGACTGCACATTTGGTGAATAGGGTGCTAGTCTGCGTGTCTGCTGTTGTGGTGACTTTGGGCAAGGCTGAACAGGTGGCAGGATCTGGGACTGAAGATGCAGTGCTTGCAGGTGTGAATACTGATGTGACTGTGAGGAACGAGGAGGAAGGGAGACAGTGGAGGCTGTGGCTGTTGTTGAGTGTGCTTCTGTGTGTTTGCTGTGTGTATGCATGTGGTGTGATCTGTGGTGCTTGTCTTTGCGAGTCAGGTCTGTCTGGTGCATGCTTGTCTGATTGTGTGCTTGGGATGGGTAGGGTGAGAGGCTCTGGGACTGGGTACAAGTAGTTGGAGGGAGGACGGAGGAACTAGGGACACTGGCTGCCATCAAAGAGGAGGCCAGAGCCTGAAACGAACTCTGTAGGCCAGCCAAGCCGCTGTGAATGCTCTCCAGGTATGCATTGCATTGCTGCATCTGGGATGCCAGCCCCTGGATGGCATTCACTATGGTTGAATGCCCTACAGAGATGGATCTCAGGAGGTCAATAGCTTACTTACTGAGGGCAGCGGGACTGACTGAGGCAGGGCTGAGGTGCCTGCAGCGAAGGAGATGCCCGCCTTCCTGGGTGAGCGGCACGGGTAAATGGGTGGTAGGCTACTGAGAGGGCAGTGCTGGAACGGGGGTGGCGGAAGAGGATGATGCCACAAGAAGGGTGGAAATCTGGCAGTGTTCATGGTGGTGGACGGTGGTAATGTAGTGCTGCTGCCACCAGCACCGCCACGGCAGTAGAACTCTGCCAGCCATATTATGGCAATTTATACGGCCTGGCGGTGTTTTGCTGGTGGGGCGCTGCTGAGAGTAGCAGCATCCCTTCTCGTTGCCTGCCGGAAAACTTCCTCGCTCAAAGTAACTCATGATTCCAACAGGGGAGAGGGGTGGGAAGGTGGGGGGTGTTGCGTATGTGTGTGCCAGAGTATGTGCATGAATGTGTGAGTGAGTGTGTGAATGTGTCTGCATGTGTTGTGTTGTTTGTGTGGTTGTATGCTTGTGAGTGAATGCGTGTAAGAATGGTGAAGTGAGTGTGTGTCTGCATGTCAGTGTGATCGTTGTAAGAATGTGTGCGAGCATCTCTCGATGTATGCATGTATGAATGCGTGTATGCCAGTGTGTGTATGAATGTGTGTATGCCAGTGTGAGTGATTGGGTGTATGCGTGGTGCGTGTCTGCGGGTGTGTGCGTGTATGGGGGTGGTGGCATGTGTCTGAGGATCAGAAGGGGTGGGGTGTGTTTGTGAGGATCGGAGGGGGTGGGGGTGCATCTTTGAGACTCGGAGGGGGTGGGGGTGTCAGGTGAGTGTTGGAGGGGTGGGGGAACTGCCTACCGGTGACATGGAAGTAATTCCCTGTCACCGGTAGGGCCTACCGCCTTGGTTTTCGTGCCATTGCTAACGCCACAAAAACCATTGTGGAAGGTGTGCTATGCTAGCTCACTAGACTTTTCACAAGAGCACAGCTTATCAAAGGGAAGTGGAGCCTTCTGGGATTTCCTTTCAGCCCCAGGCAATGATGTTATCCAGGGCCAGACTTGGAACTCAGAGCAGCCCTGGAAAAAGTTGTCAGACCAGCCACCGGAGGGTGCATAGAGAGCAAGCCTGACAGCTAAAATGGTGTTTAAGCGGTTCTCCCCTCAAGGAAATGTGAGAAAGAATGGCAAAAATGGGGCATTCTACAACACATTTTTCATTATATAATCACTTGTGGAGGGTGAATTTTGGATTAAGGTGCTTACCCAACAGTAGACAGTATAAAAATGGAGGATGTCCACCCTACATCCTTTTGAAAAAACAAAGTTTAAATACACATGCCCACAGCCTCAAGCACAGACAAGAGTATATAGAGGGCTTTTCACTGCCCTACCACTGGGTTAGACACTGTAACAATTCAACAACATACTTGATTGAGTGGCAATTTTGCACATGACACAAAGCACAACATGTACAATTGGTTTATACATATATCAGTTTGTCTTGCAATATATGGACTTAATACTACAAGTAAACTAGAATGAAGAATTTCAACTGTATGGTATTCCCAGGATTGCGCATGAGTTTCACAATATTCCCATTGCTGTTTTGCATCTTGAATAGAATGTTTGATGTCACATGGGGATATGTTTATGGAGTGGACATAACAAATAGACTCTGTTAAGTAGAGGTTGTTGTGTTTGATTTTTAGCCCTGATGAAGCTTTGAGTATGACGAAACACGTTTTGGCTAACCTAAGATATTAAGAAAAATAAATCCACATGAATTTTCAAAACTGAAACACGACGATTGGACAACATATTTTCAAGACTCTATATGTACTTGAGCATGTCCTTGAGGCTGTGGACATTTTTCATTATATGTTCAAATGTATTCGTTTTGAAAGCCTAATAAATGACTGATAAAGCTTATAGTTCAACGGGATACAACAATCTTTGTTGGGACTCTTCAATGATTCCCTCACCGTCACCTCTAACAGTGCCTCTCATCTCTCCATAGCCCTCT
This sequence comes from Pleurodeles waltl, assembly GCF_031143425.1. Lineage (NCBI taxonomy): Eukaryota > Metazoa > Chordata > Amphibia > Caudata > Salamandridae > Pleurodeles > Pleurodeles waltl. The sequence continues at coordinate 291,626,210 of NC_090445.1, read as the reverse complement.
CTCGCATGTACTTCATTTGTTTTATAGTGCCTCTCTTACCAGCATAGGGTGTTGGAACACTTTGAAAGGCATGATAATGGCCTCCCTGAAAAACTCAGAAAGAGATGGGATGTCATGTTACCTTGTGTCTTGTTTTCTGACAGAAAGGTGCCACAGTTCAAAGTTCTTGGTCTATCCTTTGGTGAGGGTGGTACTTTACAGAGCTGGTCAGACTACATGTCCAGGGTGAGGCAGAAGATTCCACTTTGGGGTCTGAGGTCACTTGCTATGTCTGGTAAAATTCTTGTTACAAAGGCAGAATTTCTATAAAGCTGTCTGTATATTGCAGTGGTTTACCCCATCCCCCGACACTGCCTTACACTTCTGCAAAGGTGGGTTTTTCAGTTCATTTGGGGAGGGAAGCAAGAACGAGTGTCTCGTGTGACCATATTTAAACCTGTGCTTTTGGGTGGCAAGAGCGCTCCAAACATTGGTCTCGATTTGCAATCTTTGTTTCTTTGCAACATGATCAGAGGGAGTATTTGTCTGGATAAGGAAGAAAGGAAGTGGTCTTTTTTGCCAGTTTTTGGTTTAATTTTCTGGTATGCAGAACATGGGGCATGATTGTCTCTAACAGCATGCATCATTCAGAATCCTGCCTGTTTGCTTACTTTTATGCCAGGAAATTCATTAGGACTCACAATTTACACAGGATTCCTTTGGATTTTGAAAAATCCGTTACTGGGGACCAGCAGCAGGTAGCAGTCAATGGGTTTCAGATCTGTCATCTAAGGCTATTTGGGCAAATGTTTCTGTATGGTACCTGCATATTATCCATTGTGACCTGGCATGGTCCGCAGTACATGGTTGCCTGCCTCTCCGCCTTTTTTTGTTTAGGAGACAATGTTCTAGGGCCCTCTTTTGTGTCAGGAACAGTTGTTTGGCAGAAGAATCCTGTGACCACCTCTTTTGGTACTGCCCCATGGCACAACAGGTGTGGGCTTTGGCAGAAGTATGGCTTTCTTCCCTGAATTCTGATGTGGTTTTGTCTAGAGAGGGTGTGATCTTTGGTCTGTTCGTTTCCTGCTCCCCATGCCAGAAATTATGGATTGTGGTGAATTGCTTGAAGGATGCTTTGTGGAGGGCTAGAAATCTTCTGCTTTTCAAAGGTGTTGATCTCTCCCCACAAGTGATCTATGCTCTAGGTCGTTCTTTGGTCCACGATTATATGTGTAAAGACATACTCCAGAAGGGCAAGGTGCCTACATACTTGGAATGGTGTTGGATTGATCATGGGTGATGAATGTTTTTTTTTTTTTTTTCTAACACAGGAGTTGCTGTGTTCAATGGGATTGATCTTTGGCTTTTTTCTTTTATCCCATTGCTTTTAATTATTCATGCTTTTAGTTTCTTTTAATTCTGAATTCATTACCATCTAGATGTTAACCTGGTGTTTGCCTTGGCACTGTGTGCGGTTTTTTACCTGGTCAAATGTCGTGCCACCTAAAACATGGATTGGCTACCATGTATTCTGTCTTTTTATAGTTGAAAAATGGTTTTGAAACTTTAAAAAAAAAAAAAGTTGGGGGAAAGTGCTTAGCTGTGGATTTTGGTCTCTAGCTCATCCGGCACCTAGGAAAACCAACCAAACGTGTACATTTTGAAAACTAGACACCTAGGGGAACCCAGGATAGAGGTAACATGTGGGGCTCTCACCAGGTTCTGTTACCCAGAATCCTTTGCAAACCTCAAAATTTGACAAAAAACACTTTTTCCTGAAATCTAAAAGGATCCACAAATTTCCTTCCACCCAGCATTCCCCCAAGTCTCCTGATAAAAAAGGTATCTCACTTGTGTAGGTAGGCCTACTGCCCATCACAGGAAACGCCTCAAGACATAACGTGGACACATCACATTTTTACATTGACAACTGATGGGAAAGTGCCTAGCTGTGGATTTTGGCCTCTAGCTTAGCCGGTACCTATGGAAACCTACCACACCTGTGCATTTTTTAAAACTAGACACCTAAGAAATCCATGGGGTGACCTGTGGGATTCTCACCATGCTCTGTTACCCGGAAACATTTACAAACCTCAAAATTTGGCAAAAAAAAAACACTTTTTCCTCACATTTCGGTCACAGAAAGTTCTGGAATCTTATAGGACCCACTAATTTCTTTCCACCCAGCATTCCCTCAAGTCTCCCAATAGAAAACGGTATCTCACTTTTGTGGGTAGACTTAGTTCCCTTGACAGAAAATGCCCTAAAACACAACATGGACACATCACATTTTCCCAAAGAAAACAGACCTGTTTTTTGCAAAGTGCTACCTGTGGATTTTGGCCTCAACTCAGCCGGCACCTAGGAAAACCTACAAAACCTGGGCATATTTGTAAACTAGACACCTAGGGAAACCCAGGGTGGGGTAACTTGTGGTGCTCTTCCCACGTTCTATTACCCAGAATCCTTAGCAAACCTCTAAATCTGGCCCAAAAAACACTTTTTCCTCACATTTCGGTGCTGCAAAGTTCTGGAATCTGAGAGGAGCCAAAAACTTCCATCTGCCCAGCGTTCCCCCAGGTCTCCAGATAAAAATGGTGCCTCACTTGTGCAGGTGGGCCTAGTGCCTGCGACAGGTGCCCCAAAACACTACATGGACTCATCAAAATTATCAAATACAAAACGACCTGTTTTTGCGGGGGCACCTGTGTTTTTGTCCTGGGCTCAGCAGCCATCTAGAGAAATCTAACAAGGCCAAACATTTCTGAAAAATAGACACCCAAGGATGTCCACGGGGCTGTGACTTACAAAGATCCCCCAGTGTTTTCTTACCCAGAATCCTCGGCAAACCTCAAAGCTAAAGCTAAAAAATCACAGTTTTCTCATATTTCTGTGTGGGATCAATGAACCCGGACTAATTTCCTACCACCAAACGTTCCTCTCAGTCTCCTGGTAAAAATGATACCTCACTTGTGTAGGTGGGCCAAGTGCCTGTGACAAAAACATGTAAAAAATGAGGGGGAACCAAAGCGGGTCCAAAAGGGCAGTTTGAAAAAAAACATTTTAGGCTGACAAGTGGGGCAGAATCTTTATTGGTATAGAGGCGCCTATGCCGGGTTGTAGGAATTTTGTGGATTCTTGCAGATTCCGGAAGGTTCTATCACAAAAGGTTTGCAGGCATTGTGGGTAAGAGAATGGTGCGGGTGCATGTGAAGCACACCACCCTGGACTCACCCAGATGTTAAGTTTTCAGATGTGTCTAGGTCTCATAGATTTTTCTACATGGCTGCATCCCAAAGTCCAAAAAGTGCAACCCTCACCATTCCAAGTGGGATGATTTTGAGAGTTAGCCAAGCTCTCATGGCCCAAAAGTAAAACCAAAACCCAAAATAATCAACGTCCTCTTACTTGCCATGGGATAAGATGTTTTAGTGTGCGTGGGGAGAGCTAAAAGACTGTTATCCCCTCCAGTTGGGGTGAGTAAATAACCATGGGCACACAGGTTGGTAGCCACTGACCCACTATTTTTTAATTTTTATTCAATTCCCTGGCATCTAGTAGGCTGTCTGACACCCCAGGGAGTGGATCAAGGATAATTGCCATATCTGCCCACAGGTGGGCATAACAACTTTGTCCCCATTTATTTTGGGTGGGGGTACGGCCATACCCCCACCCTCTTTTTAAAAAAAAAAATCTTCCCTGGTCTCTGGTAGGCTTTCTTCCCCCCTTGGGGGCAGATGGGCATTAAAAAATAAGGCACATCTGGCCCCAAGGTGGGCAGAAATTGCTTAAAATAAAATGTCCCCCCAGGGAAGCGAGCCTTGCCTAAGTGGTCACTCCCCATCTGTAAAACAAAAAAAAAGAAATCCTTGGTGCCTAGTGGTTTCTGCCCCCCTTTGAGGCAGATTAGCCTAACTAAAAGAGGCCGATCTGCCCTCAAGGGGGTGGCAGAAATGGCCTAAAATAATTTTGCCTCCCCCAGGTGAGCGACCCTTCCCCAAGGGTCGCTTCCCCTGAAGTGAAACTGTTTCACAAAAAAAAACCCTGGTGTCTAGTGATTCCCCGGGGCAAATTGGCTTCAAAAAAATAGTCCGATCTGCCCCAAAAGGGGGCAGAAATGGCCAAAAAATAATTTGCCCCCAGAGGAGCAACCCTTGCCTAAGGAGTCGCTCCCCACATGTAAAAAAAAAAAAAAAAATGATCCCTGGTGTCTAGTGGGTTGTGCCCCCCGGGGGTAGATCGGCCTAATTAAAATAGACGATCTGTCCCCAAGGGACTGCCCTTGCCAAAGGGGCCACTCACCTTATGTATGAACACACAAAAACAAAACACAAAATCCCTGGTGTCTAGTGGCCATTTCTTCAGCCCAATCGCTTCATGATCGGGCTGCAGAAATGCTCACAGAGGCATGAAAGGAAGGGAAATGGCATTCCTTTCCTTTCATGCCTCTGTCTGCCCCCACTGCCCAGCCAGAAGAGAAATGCTTTGCATTTCTTTTCCAATCGTGCTGGAAGTGGTGACCTCTGATGAGGTCAGCACGCAATTGCGTGCTGATGTCATCAGACATCACAGGAGTTAGGGGGCAGGGTTGTAAGGGGAATCAGTTCCCCTTCCATTCCTGACCGGGGGAGCAGTCGGGTGTAGGATGATATGGTTTCGTCACCGGCACATGGCAACTGTGGCCGGGGGCACGATCAGCTCATCCAGGGCACCTAGGAGGTTATTTGGGCAAAGGAGAAGATTAAAAATGTAGGTGTATATCGGGCAAATTTGCTTCATAATTTATATAGAACCAACTAGTGAGACTATTCTCAGCCTTCAAAAGAGAGTTGAGTAGATGGAGACAGATGTTCATATTATGAATGGGCAGAACTACATTACATTAAAAAGAACACCTTGCCCACACTATTACTATGCTTATTTCTAGACCTTTGAATGACAATAACTTGGAAGGACCTAGAGGATTATCAAAAAGCAGAGCATATTTTCATTTTGGGGGGGAAGGTAAAAAAATATACATGGCCAAAGTGTTTTTTGTATTCAATAGGGTGATGGGAAGGCTCAGAGCTTAGCAGTTGTCAGTGGAAGGAGCACCTTTTCCCAAACTATTGGTCAGGACCCACTGGTCAGTCTCTGGCTGAATTTTGTTGGGTCATAAAATTCCTGATCTACGTGTAAGAAATGTTTAAAATAATTATCTGTTTGAGCACCAATGAAAAGGTGCTCAAGCTATGTTCCTAAGTTCAGATTTAAAACAAACCCTTGCAATTATTCCCATGAATGACTTTGGGTGAGCTTTCCAGATTATTTAGTCAAATTGTAGGGTTTTATTTAATGCAAAGTAATATTTTCTTACTGTACAAAACTAAGCCAACTTCCTGTATTTTACAGCCTTTGGCTGTGTGCAGTGAGGTGGTAGCTGTAGGTCTTGCTCCCAATCCCTGCAGATACCACCCCTGCTCTGCACCATCTTCAACCATGTGCAATGTGGGGTTGACAGCAATACTTGGCCTGCACCTTGCTCCCAACCCCCCCATGGGTAGTCACCGCCATGCATGCCCTTTGCCCGAGTACAGTGTGGGGTTGGCCATACGCCTGGCCATTGGCAAGGCCTGCACCCGACTCCCCCCCCATGGGCAGTCAATCTCCCCAAAGTGATACCTTTTAGATAAAAGATAGAGAAACATAGCATTACACTAGTAGGGCATTGTTTTTGTAATGTGTGCAAATGGTTACAGGTATTTAAATATGAGTTATGTTTTTGTCAGACCTGGAAGTAAACCGGGCTCGTCAGGAGAAGAGTAGAAGATACAAAAACCATTCTGTTAAGGGGGAAGAAGTGATGACTGGGACAAGTGGTAAGTCACTTTCCTTTCTCAATGACAATTGCATTTGTTAAGGTATACCTTCCTTTCTTTCAAAGTCCATTTTGGTATAGTTTTATAAATTGTCCAGCATCCTTTCTTACCATGTCATCCTTTTCCACTCACCTCCTACTTCCCCCACTCTTTCTGAGCCACCCAGTCAAAAAACTACAATCCCATCTCTGTATGTGCCATAATTTTCCTTTAGTTTCTGCCTAAGTTATTACTTTTAAGGCTTCCATTACTGTTCCATTTTCAACAATCATTAACCATGTGCGTAAGCCTACTAGTATATGATTAGTGTGGCATCTAACAGGTCCATAGCCAAATATTTACTTAAACCAAGCCCTGCAATGTTTATAACTTACCTTACCCTATACACTCCCTTGCCTCATTCACAAGGAAAAACATTTTTGAAGAACATTAATTGGGGTAGAGGGCATAATGTGGGACTTAGGAGGGAGTAGAGTCAGGTCAAGATCATTGGAATTGATGATGACATGCCATTAGCTGTACCATAAAAACATGCTGCCCATCACAACGGCTCCAATACTGTTGCACATATAAAGTCAAGTAAATTGTGTAGCATAAATTTAATGTGCCAATGTGTGTTGCAATTGTCACCTCTTGAAATCATGCCAATTTTTCATCATTTCTTATAACAAAAAATGCATTCTTGATTATGGTTGTGGTCATGCATTAATTCATACCAAGCACTGCCACTGCAAAATGTCATTGGTGCCAGCAAAGGCAGTTGAAGATCCCAGCCACTACTCATGCATCAACACCAGCACCATCAGCTACTGCCTTCCTCTTTAAAAGTGTGCAGGACCTAGAGGACTTAACGGAGGGCCAGCAGGACCTTGCTAAGAAACTGGAGGCTGTGGAGGCCTTTTTTTTTTTTGGGAAGAGTGATGTGGAACTGTTTTTGAGCGAGGTGAAAGTGGTAACAATTAGGGACAGTGTAGTTGAACTTTTACGTTTTTTAGAGTATTTTTTTATAATGGTGTGGTGTGGGACTATTGTGGGAAGAGAGTGTGGTAAGGACAATTTGGGAACTGGGAAAGGGAACTTGTAGTTTTTCGGGTTTCTTCAGTGAGGGGGTCGGACAGTTGTAGAAGGAGAGGGTGGAAGCTTATTTTTTGTAACAAATAGATCAAATTTTCACTTTATATTAGTTAGTATGACATTGCCATCAATTAAAAAGGAAGCACTACCAATGTAGTGATGAGAGGCTGTGCTCCACACTTATCCTATTGCAATTGCCACATAGGCCCTCATTACAACATTGGCGGTATTGACCGCTTACCGCCACGGAAACGACAGCCAACATACCGTCGCCGTGGCTACCAGCCACCCACCTGCATTATGACCATAGATGGAATTCCGCCAGAAAGCTGGTGGAATACCGTCAACGGTCATGACGGCGGATGGCGGTAAGGAGGCGCTGCTTTCAGCAGCAGCACCACACCAGAAAACCACCGCTGACGTATCATGAGCAATGATACGGCCTAGCAGTGTTTTTCTGGCGGACACTGCCAGCAGCGCCACATTGCGTCTCCTGCCGGAGGACCCCCCGCAAGCAGGTAAGTCAGGTCCCCTGACAGGAAAGGGGGGTGGGGGTGGTGTGTGCATGTGTGGGGTTGTTGGAGTTGTTGTGTGTGTCTGTTTTTGTATGCGTGTATGCGGGTGTGAGTTGCGTTGAATGACTGAATGTGAGTGTACGTGTATGTTGTGTGTTGTGAATGCGTATGTGCGACAATGTATGTTGGTGTGTGTTGCGGTGTGTGGGTATGTATGTGTGCATGCATGGGTGGATGTGGGTATGCATGTGTATATGAGTGTGTATGTGTGCGCGTGTGGGTGTGTATATGTGCGGGAGACAAGAGAGGGGGGTGTGGGGGAGGACTCTGGGAGATGGAGGGGGGCGGGAGAGACCCCTATCAGTGCCAGCGAAGGAATTCCCTGGCACTGATAGTGCCTACCACAATGGTTTTCATGGCGGTACGCTTGCCACGAAAACCATGGCGGTAGGTGGGGTCATAATCCCGAGGGTGGGATTGTGACAGCCGCCTGGCTGTAGACCGAAGTCTCCAGCCCAGCGGCTGTTACCACCCTGGTGGACGAAGTGGTACATTGGCGGTTTGGCTTGAGCCAAACCGCCAATGTCATAATTTGGGAAAAGGTACCGCCAGCCTGTTGGCAGTACCTTTCTCCAAATTACCGCCGACCGTCATGGTCGTATTGAGGGCCATAGTGTCTGTAGGAAAATGTAATTCATGATATGGTGACCATCCACTTTTTGCTCACTGGTACTGTTTTTTTTTTACCAAAGTGCACTGGGTCCCTGCTAAACAGGACCTCAGTGGCAATGTCAGGACCACCTTGAGGTGAGAGCCCACACTCCTAAAGTCCAGAAACAAAGCCTACTCTAGAGAGGGGTGTTTTCACCCACTCCAGCTGGATTGCTAGCAGATCTGAATACCAAGACCTCGGGCTTCAAAGGCTCTGCCACCTCCGGTATGCAAACCCCCTAGCTTCCTCAAACCTAGGTGTAGCCACGCCCTGCCCTGAGGGCCATTTAGCACCAGGATAGATGGGAAAATTAGTTAGTCAGTATGTCTGTATCACCTCTGGGCTAACCACACACCTAAGCTGGTATACACAAGGTGAACACTCGAGGAAGGGGTCCACCATCTTGTTTTTGATTGGAACTAGGCCTTCTGGGATAGGAATATGTCCACTCCCTACAGGAAGTGGTCATATAGGGGCTGTAGGCACCCCAAGGGTAAGTAGACAATTAGCTACTACCCTATACACCTCTAAATACCCCTAAATTCAGTATTTAAGTGGCTCCCGACACCAGAAGATAGATTCTCTGGACCTAAGAAGAAGAAGGACACCGAAGAAGTGCAAAAAGCAAGATTAGAGGAACAGCTACTGACTTGACCCCGACCCTGCCAGCCTGTCTGCAGTCATTGAAAATTGTGCCAAAGTCATTTTGCCCAGGAACTCAGGAGTAGTGAAAGTACTTCCCTGCACTCTGCAGGCACGCACGCAGAACCTTGAAGACTCCAGATAGCCATGAACCAAAAAGCACCATTGCAGCAGTGGCCCCCAGCCGGAGCTGAAGTGGTCCAACAGTTTCAGCATGCTTCACAGGCTCTCCAGGACACAAGTCCACATTGGGTTCCTCAACTGTGGACTCCTCAATGCCACCTGCAGCCTCTTTGTGCAGGGTCCCTCTACTGTAACCATCTCCAGTAACAAAGATCCAGTGCCTCAGGACACCTCTGCACCCAGACACCCCAAGCCGAGGAGAAGAGGACCAAAGATTTTCCCACATCCCTGAGCATTACAGGACCTGCACACCCAGTTGGTTTAGCCAGACTGGCACCCCCAGTCTTCACCTGCAGAGTCTTTTTCCCAGGACCATTTTCTTTTTGAGCATGTGTCACATTTATTGCCTCTGTGAGTGCAACAAATGCTTAACAGTACCCTCTAATAAGCTTAATTGTTTGCCCACACTACCACAAAAGAAAGCATATGGGATTGTCATTTCTAACCCAGTAAACCAATAAGGGTTGCCTGGACTATCTGCATAGTGCCTCCATACATTTGTGCACTACATAAATAACCGGCTTCCTTCAGCATCTCAAGGTGAGAACATAAAACTGACTAAAAATACACGAGCCTCCCACACTTTATTGCTTTTTCAGGCTGTACTGCTTTCATTCTCCCACCGATAGTAGCTGTATACTAGTTTCTCATTTCCCTTGCTAAGGTGTCTGTCAACATACACCAGACAACAATCCATTCTTCACGAGGACATCTTTTTGACCGTGTAGATTAATAGATGTCTGTTACCTCCCACAAATGGCCAATACCTTGCTTGGGTGTTTTGCAAAGGGCCTTCTTAATACTGGTGGTGTTGGCCCATGCTAACAGGAAACATATCACAAGAAAAACAAGGATCTTTTTATTGTGAATGACGCTATTGAGGTAAATTTGTGAAAGTATTCTTATCATGCATCACAAACTACACTAGAGGTGTCTCTAGTAAGGTTTGAGAGAAATGTATCTCTCTGTTCATACTTCTTCCCTTGCTGAAAGGTATGCATAGTAGGCTCTGGGGAGAAACTGCTCTGTTGCCTGAGACAAGTCTCTTGCATGATAACTCTGCATAGCATAGTGTGCAGAGAGACTGGCCTCTCCCCTGTGATGTGTCTCTTGGATAATGCTTGTGCAAATTAGGGTTGGAGAGTGGCTTGCATTTGTGGTCACACCTCTCCACATTATGGAAGAAGTACAAGTAAAATATGGAGCTGAAATTATCTTAATGCTCATAAGTATATCTTACATAACAACTATAGACTATGATATTACAACACACTGTCCTCTCAGCTGAGACATATTACCAGAATAACACATGTGCAAAATTTGATTGGGGTAGAGACTGCTGTCTTTGCTTATACCCCTCTTCATAGTAATGAATGTTACTAGTAGAGTGTAAAGTGGTGTATCCTCCATGTTGACAACTGTGTCCTGCACAACCAGTGTGCACATTTGAATACAAGGGTACACACCTCTTTCTCAGCCTTCATGGGACATGCTCTGTACTGAAACTTTTCTCCAGAGTGACAAGCATACTATGATGTGCAAAAGACCTGTCCTCTCCACCAGCGATCAGCAGTGCGTAATATCCTATGAGAATGCATTTGGTTCTGTACTAAAACCTGCTTCTCGTATAAAATCTTTACTCTACAGTGAGAAGAAGCACTAATCTCTCTATAGTACATTAAACATACATATACATGCAGCAGAATAATTACAGGTCTTAAAGAATGAACTGTCGTGTCACTTTGAGTCAACATTGGAAGACTGGGAGCAACTCAGCACACCAGACACAATCTGACTCATGAACTCCATCCACTTCGGAGCACCCACTGACCCTTACCTCAACTGTTTTTTTTTTTTTACTTTGGGAGAGACGAGATCAGCCCCCAACTTGCCACCATCCTGAATGCCTTGCTAGCTATAGCCACCTTCCTTGAAACAAGGAAACACAGAGATCAAGAAACCTTCTGCAGACTCCAGCAGACTCCAGCAAGCTCCAGGGCTACTGCCCCATATCTCTGCTCCCTTTTACTGGCAAAACCCCGGAAAAGGCCATCAACATCCAAATCACTAAGCATCCGGAGAGAAAAAACATTCTGGACCCATCCCAATCAGGCTTCTGAGACAAACACAACACCGAGACAGCCCCAACGCTGCAACAGATGGCATCTGCTTCCTATTCAACAAAGGAGAATGAGTCACCATGATCCTGCTGGATCTTTCTGCAGCCTTCAACACTATCTTGCAACACACACTTAGGGGGTCATTATGACCCTGGCGGAAGGCGGAGAAGTGGCGGTAAGACCGCCAACAGGCTGGCGGTCTTTTTTTTAGTATTATGACCATGGCGGTTACCGCCATAGTCATCCGCCGCTTCTCCGTTCCGCCCACCGGGCTGGAGAGCTGGGTCTCCAGCCCGGCAGCCGTCACAATACCACTGCCGGTATTTTGACCCGGCTTACCGCCGTGGATTTCCAGCAGTAGGAACCGCCATGAAATCCATGGCGGTAAGCACTATCCGTGCCAGGGAATTCCTTCCCTGGCACTGATGGGGTCTCCCCCACCCCTCACCCCGACTCCCTCCCCTACATCCCCCATCACCCCTGCCACCCCGCAAAGGTGGCAGGGCCCACTTCCCCACAACTTCACAGAACTCACACACACACGACACGCACACAGGCACCACCAACACACACACACACACACACCAACATACATGCCTACATCCACACACTCAGTCAGACACGCACACCCATATACAGACATACACGCACACATCCATACAGACATACATACAGACATACACGCACTCATTCCCAAAACACGCAACACACCTGCAAGCATACACACAATAAAACACCCCCTCTACATACACAGACGCACACCCCCATGCACCCAAACAAAACACACAACACCCCCCGCACCCCTCCCCTAACGGACGATCGACTTACCTGTTCCGTCGATCCTCTGGGAGGGGACGGGAGCCATGGGGGCTGCTCCGCCGACACCACACCGCCAACAGAACACCGCTGCGCCAAATCACAGGACGTGATTAGCTGGGCGGTGTTCTGTTGGCATGGCGGTGGAGGTGGAGCAACCTCCACTTCTCCGCCGCCCGCCAGTATGGCTGTTAGCGGCTCTCCGTCCGAAAAAGGACGGAGAGCAGCCAACAGTCATAATACGCCGAGCGGCAAACCGCCACTACTGGCGGTCTTCCGCACGGCGGTCCCTCAGCGGTCTTGTAAAAAGACCTCCGAGGTTGTAATGACCCCCTTAATGACCGACTATGACAGATAGGACTCACAGGGCACACCCAGGGAGTCCACCTCCCCCCCTTTACCTTGCAAGCCAAGCCCATCATCTGCAGCATGCACAATGGCTCATCCCTCAGTCCAAACCTCTTCAATATCTACATGACACCTCTAGTGGACATAGTCAGATCTCTTGTGGACATAGTCAGATTACACAACATTACTATCTTCTCATATGCCGATGACACTCAGCTCATCATCTCAATCTCAGCAGACCCACCCGAACAAAAAACTTCCACAACTGCATGAAGAAAGTATCTACCTGGATGAGGGACAACTCAACATAAACAAGACTGAAGTTCTGATCTTTGGCAGAGACACTTTCCTCTGAAATAACTCCTGCTGTCCATTGAAACTCGGACACATTCCACTCTACCCATGCAACCTCTGCATCATCCTCAATAGTGAGCTCTCCATGAGATGTCAGGTCAATGCCATCTCCTCAGCCTGCTTCCAGACACCTGGAATGCTCCACAAGGTATTCAAATGACACCCTGTCTGCACCAGAAAGGCAGTGACCCATGACCTCATCATAAGCCGACTAAACTACAACAATGCATTCTACACAGGCACCACTACTGACCTCAAGTGAAGACTCGAGATGATCCGGAATGCAGCTGTGAGGTTGATTCCCAACATACCCAAGGGAACTCACATCACCCTGCACCTGAGGGACCTCCACTTGTCCCGATCTAGGAAAGATGTCACTTCAAACTCCTAACCCATGCCTACGACCAAGGTCCCGCCTACCTCAACAACCGCTCACACTTCCATCAACATGCCAGGAATCTTTGCTTCACACACCATTCCCTCAACTCAATCCCAAAGATTTGACAATGTCTCACGGGAGGATGCTCCGTCTCCCACCTCACCTCCAAAGCCTGGAACACTCTCCCTTTCTACCTATGCACCGCACCATCACTAACCAACTTCAGGAAGGGACTCAAGACCTGACTTTTTGACTTTCAATGACAGCGCCTGGATACCCACTGGGGTGATAAGCAGCTCTCTACAAATACTTCTTGATATTAAAATTCAAATCTTTAAAAGCTATTCAGGAAAGAATTTAGTACTAACTTCAAATATTCTATTTAAAAAAACAGTTTAGCAATGTAACAAACAATAACCACATTAATAAAATATAATAAATAACTATAAAAAAAGCAAACTTACAAATTATTATTTATCTTTGCTGATTTGTAAAATGTGCAAAACGGAGTTCATCAGGCACAGCAGTGACAACCAATACAGCATGATTACCACTGGGATGTGGCAACATTTGAGGGCTATGAGTCCTAAACTCCTTGTCAGGTTGAGTTAGTCCATGCTGCAGAGCTTGATAATCCCTCAGGGGCATCCACATCCTTTGCACCTGGCAACACTGTGCCTGCCCAGGTACTCACAACTCAAGCAGATAGCAACCCTCCTCATATCAATGAAGCCCTTTTTTCAGTTTAATTCAGCAGATAATTTTGTCATTAAAAACAAGTAGAGTACAGCTACACCGAACAAGTTTCTCGAAGGGTAAAAATATTGCTGTAGGCAGTACGTTGTGCAATTAATGTTTTACCTGACTTTCCACATAGTTACTGTTCCACCTTTCTTCCAAAGAAAACAATTTTTGTTGTACTCCTCCATATATTGTGTGACATTGTACTTCCATTTTTCAGAGCTTCTCTTTTCCATTTTCTCCATACAAAAAGACAAATAAAATAAAACATATAAAGTTACATACTGATCAGCAATTGATAACAATGATACATCACTACATTCTGTGAAGTTTTCTTCACCCACAATCATATATTTGTACGTACTGCACCACTAACTTCATCCTCCTTTCTGTTAAAAAAATTCCATGGGCTCAAACACTGCATTTTGTATCCACATTTAAGTTATAACATGCCTTCAAATATAGTTTTATAACAATATGTAGAGTAAGAGATTCCTCTTTACACATCTTTCATAAAAGTGACTACAGTGTTTTACTCTAGAAATGGCAATATCTCCACTCAAACATATTATAGGGGTACAATCCATGCACAGTAAAGGTAAAAACCCTGGGCCTTGTATAAACAGATTTCAGATGCTTTGTTTTATAATTTCATTTTTTAACACAACATCCAGTACATCCAGTATCTCGCCACATGCTAAAGTCTACCTCTCAAAATCTAGATTAATAAACATGCACCTCTGCAAACCGTTTTTGACCACTAAATCTTGTATAGAATAAAATAGCCAGCAGTAGTGCACTTACTGACACTTTTCTTGTACTTAAAAGAAATATTATCCAAATTTTTCCGTCGGCCATTTAGCCACAAGGTATACTGTAATTGCTAACTGAATATGCCCCGCCAGGCTGACATAATCACTACTGAACAGATGTTGCCACACACAGTGCATCAGTGGTGTAACCATAGGATAATAGGTCACAAAATTTACCCAAAGAGTTATAGCTCTTCTTGGATCAACTGCCAAGACCTGCTTCATTTCACCATACACCGCTTGGGTCCCCTGGGGATACAGTTTTTACAGATTTCTCTGAGTCAAGTAAAATATCAGCTGCTCCTCAAATCTGCTAACATTTCTGCTAAGCACAGGGTCAATGCCAAAAACTATTAACAAATCAGACAGATGAACCTGATACTAAAGTGCCCAACTTAAAAAAAATCAACAGCATACTAAATTACACAAGATTCAGGCAGAAGCAGAAAAGGTGTGTATCTTCTGCCCCTTCTACATACATGGGGTAGCTTAGAAACTTTTTAATGACCAATACAGCCTGTGTAATGTAAACAAATGAGTGTGTTTGAGTGAAGCCGGTTTTACAATTTCATATGGGGATGTAAAAGATTTTAACCAAAAATGAGCCAACAGTGGACTTGGAACAGAGTCCACCCAAATTAAGCTCAGCTTACTCGTGTTAGCTCTCTGAGCCTCCATAGTCTCCCAATACCTAAATGAGACTTCCTTCAGAAACACTAAATTGGTGAGTATGTTATGCTCTATTACCTCACTCTCCAGCTCCTCCCATACTTGGGCTGACCACCAAGAACAATTTGCAAGTACGTGAGACTTGAAAGTCTACCACTTGTTCTATTTGAGAACTCCTGCTAGGACAATAATTGAGGCCTTATTCTAGGAGACCCTATCGTAAGATCTCCCCTGCCTTGAAATCGAGCCTCTCTAAGGGGAATCACAAGACTATCTTTCATACAGTCTGGTGTACTGGGGATATCCCACATAGGGGAAATCCTAGAATAATATGGAATCCCAATAAATGTCCTTAGTCCACACCATACTCAAAGAGCAGATGTCAGTCTCCAACCTGACTTTTTTTTAAAACATTGGGCTACCAAATTTCAAAATGAAATTATCCTGCCTATACTCCTCTAGTTTAGCTGAAAAGAGATGCCCTATTGTTGAGTGTTCTACAAAAGTAGACAACATGCAAAATTTCTTGAACTGCAAGGTGTAGGCATAGGGCCAGAGGTATTAAGAATGCATTTTGCAAATCGGAAATAGCGATTTTCAAGAAATCGCTATTTCTGATTCGCAAAATGCAATGTATCACATTTGCGATTCGGTAATAGCGATTTCTTAAAAAACGCAAATGCTATTACCGAATCGCAAATTGCGATACAGCCCCCATTCGCATCTATGGGCCTGTCGGCCCATATTTGCGAATATTAGGCATGTCCCAAATTGCGAGTTCCTAACTGGAATTCGCAATTTTGGGGAATGCAAAGTCTATGGTGTTGGGGGCCTAAGGCCCCCTCTGCTCTACCCCAAAACATTTTTTTAAACATGTAAGGTGCACACATGCCAAAAGGGCATGTGTGCTTTACATGTAAATTTTTAAAATGCATTTTAAATGCATTTTTAAAATTTGCACATGGTTACCACCAAGTTTACCTTGGTGGTAATAGCGATTCCTTAATGCTGAATTCACCTTAAGGAATTGCTTCTTACACGTGCTTTAGAAATCGCAAATAAGGAATCCTTATTTGCTATTTATTATTTAGAGAGTCACAATTTGCTACTCTCTAAACAGGGTCGCAATTTTAAGCAATCGCTATTTTAGCGATTCCTTAAAATTGCATTTAGAATGCCTTTGATGCATTCTGAAATGGCTTTTTGCATTCACAAATGGGCATTCGCACCATTTGCGAATGCAAAACGCTTGTGATACATCTGGCCCATAGATCTGAAAATCTGGCAAAGTCAGACCGCCATGTTTTTCCTTACACCTAAGCTTTTTCCAGGGACATCTGGGTATCTCATACCCCAAACAAAGGAACTCACATTCCCTTGCAGTCCACTTATTAGTTTAGATAGAAATATTAGTGACATGCAATTAAAACAAAAGGTCAGCTTAGGTAGAACCATCATTTTTATCAAGTTCACTATACCATATAGGTTTAAGGGGAGGTTCTGCCCCTCTCTTAACAGAAGATTGATGTCTTTGGCTGTTCTAGTTAAATTAGCGGGGCCATGTCTCTCAATATCTCAGTTATTGTGACCCCTAAATATCTTATGTGTTTCCTTCTGTAGAGTGCATAGTCACCTCTAGGCCTCAATGTTACTTCTGTTTTAACCTGATTTATTTGATATCCAGGGAGTTGGCCAAACTCTTGAACTAATGCATACAGCCTAGGATTGGTAATATGTAGGCTCACGGTATACACAAGGATATCGTCAGCATATAATGGTAGCTTTAATGACAAAGATCATACAGTAAAGGGAGGAAAAGTAGAGTTTGACCAAATTGCCCGGGCAAATGGCTCAATATAAAGCACAAACAGCAATGGAGACAGGGGACATTCCTGATGGCTGCCCCGTCAATTGTAATTGGTTGAGATAGCTCCTGATTGACTAACACCATCACTAGAGGAGAGCGGTACAGCTTTTGTATTGCTAGAATCATAGATTCTGAAAATGTGAAACATTTAAGGACCTCCAAAAAGTAGAACCAGGTGGCACAGTCAAATGGTTTGTCCACATCCAGGGTAATAATCGTTAGTGGCTGCTCATATGTTGTGGCCAAATCAGTGGCTCCAATAACCAGTTGAGTAAGCTCATTTAATTGCCTAATCAGGATGAAACCTTTTTGGTCTGGATGTGTTAATTGGTGTAAGTGATGAGCCACACAACCTGCCAGTACTTTTGCGAAGATTTTATATTCATACTTTACCAAGGAGAGGTGATTTGCCTGGTTTTGCAACCATGAGCATGGTTGCGTCTGCCCAGGAGGAAGGTGGCAATAAGCTATGAAAGAGAATCTGGTTGAACGTAGTACACATAACAGGAGCCAGAATATGAGTAAATGATTGATAAAATTCTGACGGTAATGCTCCTGGCCCCCCGGCTTTGCCACTCTTCAAAAACTTAAGTTGGACCACAACCTCCTCCTCAATAATCTCTTGTGACAACTCTTAGAGCTGAGAGTCTGACAACTAAGTGAGCTCTTTTCCCAGCAAGCCACCTCTTTATGATTTTGAGATCTAGTGCTAAATCCTCCTGGTACATGTGCCGTAGACTGCTAGCAAGCTCCTCCTTGATCTCTGCTGTTGAGAAAAGCTTTACTGCGGCTCTGACTGTTCCATCTCATGGAAGTAGTTCCTGGCATTATCAGACCTTGGTTTCCATTCCAGTTCTCCCCATAGTCAAAATTCTGCAATTTGCCGGCTTTCTATTTATCCAGGAATTTCTCATACAGAAGAGTGATCCATTTCCTGTAATGAGTTTTTGAGACTAGAGTACATAGTTGTTCCTCCTCCATCACCTGTGCTGTTCTCTCAATTGTCGTACTAAGCATAGGGCAGATTCTTTTATTTACATCCTGCGTATGTATGCCTTATAGACATCCCACACCATGACAGGCTGACAGAACCAAGATTTTCTTCAAATAGAGCTGAATCTGTGAAGAAATATTTCATCTGCCTCTTCCACCCCACTAATATTATACATCTGGTTGTGCCATATAACTTTCAGTGCAGCCAGAAACTTAAACTGGACTGAAAGACCCAAGGCTCTTAGTTATGCCATTTTAGTCTCGAGCTCCCACTGTTGCTCGGCAGTAACCCGCCCAACATCGGACCTGACCTGATATGTGAAGGAGCCATGCTGGATACCCTTCTTTTTCAATGCTGCAGAATTCTTTATTTTACTATATACGTAGTGAAAGTTGACCAGCATCTTCCTGGGAGATGTCGGGCAGAGTTGCACCTAAAGATTAAAGTCCCCAACTTTCACTGAAAAGTCTTCTGGCAAGATTTTGATGATTTTGATAATGTTGGTGCCTTCCACATCCTCTTGGACATGCAGCAGTCTCAGATTATTCCTTCTCGAGTCAATCAATCAATCAATCAATCAGGGGTTTGTATAGCGTGACTACTTACCTGTAAGGGTCTCAAGGTGCTGGGGGGGTCCTGATCTGGCTGGGGGCTGTATTTTAGGCATAGAGCCAGGTATTGGGGTCCTTCCTCAATTGGGGTAGCGATGGAGATTGCCAGAGGTAGAGAGGCAGGGTGTTGCAGATCTTTGCAGCATTTTAGGCAAAAGATTTTCCTCCAGTCCTGGTCTTACAGATCTATGGGGCTGTAGCAAGAACCAGCTGGGTGGAGGAAAGGTGTCTGGTGGGTGCGTGGATGAGAGGCTGTGGTTGAGGTATGCAGTTCCTGTATTGTGGAGGGCTTTATAGGTGTATGTGAGGAGCTTGAAAGTGACTCTTTTGTTGACATGAAGCCAGTGAAGTTCTCTTAGGTGTGTGGTGATGTGGCTGCAGGGTGGAACGTTTAGGACAAGTCTGGCAGCGGCGTTTTGTATGTTCTGAAGTTTCTTGAGGAGTTTCTGGGGGACGATGGCATAGAGTGAATTGTCGTAGTCGAGTCTGCTGCTGATGAGTGCATGGGTGACCCTCTTTCTGGACTCTGTGGGGATCCTCCTGAAGATTTTTCAGAGCAGGCGCAGCGTGTGAAAGCAGAATGATGAGCCGCCGTTGATCTGGCGGTACATGGTGAATGAGAAGTACAGTGTAATGCCGAAGTTTTTTGGTTGCTCCGTGGGTGTGCAGGGGTACCCAGCATGGTGGTCCACCAGGAGTCCTCCAAAGAAGATGGGGTAGAACCCAGAATGAGGACTTTGGTCGTGTCTGAGTTGAGCTTGAGGCATCATTCTCTCATCCAGGTGGTGACATCTTTCATCCCGTTGTGGAAGTTGCTCTTGGCGACTGTGGGCTTGTTGTTGAGGTAGCAGATCAGCTCGGTGTTGTCAGGATCAGCTGGGTGTCGTCGGGTGAATCTCCAGCCTCTCAACATCCTTTTAGAGTTGACAATTGACCTCCTTTAATGATCTTACATCCTGCATTTACTGTGCTAACAGCAACTTTGGCTCAGTCATCTCCTCCTCAAGAACCCTAGTGCACTGAGTCCTTAGTTGAAGTAAGAGTTGTTGGATGGAAAGTTCATATGTCTGTTTGAAGGGATTGCAGGATTTACTGCAGAAGGAGGGCAGGTTTCAACAGCCTTCCCACTCGCTATTTCACGAGCCTACAAATAAGCCAAAGGGGCATATCTATTTTCAGCTACGAGGATAGGGGGCTACAACAGGGGTATGTTCAAACTGGAGGGTGCCAAATAATCTGCTGTAGTTATAGCACTATCTCCTGAGGGGGCAACCACTGAAGATGTTAACTTGCCTAACACAGATGGTCTAGAATCCAAATGATGATATAAGGGGTTCTCAGTAGACACAATCATGCCTGATTTTTCTTTATTCATCATTATCATAAAAAAGGAATAAAAAGAGAGGGCGATCCTCCTATAAGAGTCAGGTTGAAGGGGGGAAGGGAGGCCCCTTACTGCCACTTCTGAGCCCTTGCTTCTTTTTTACAATGTCCAGCTGGGGGGAGGCTACTCAAACCACTGGCACCCTCTCTCTCCAGAATCCCCCCTGGCTTCACCTTAGATAGGGCCTTAGCATATATCTATTCTGGGTGTGGTGAGCACACCTTACTGAGCCCCTCAAGTCTTTCCAATGTGTTTTATTCTCCTGCAACAAGTCAATATTACTCAGTGGATTGTGCAACTTAAAGTCTGAAAAGTCAGGCTAACCCCCCACCTCGAGAAGTTTTAGTCTGCATCCTTTGATCCAATATGCGCGAGGAGCCTTAAGAGACCATTGGGACCCACAACATATGTAACTTCTGGGGCCCACCAATGGGTGCCACAGGATATAATTTTTCACCTTGACTCCTCCCAGTCTCAACAGTAAAAGCTGAACTGCCAAGCATACTGAGTATGTTGCAAGCTGCTCTGCCCCAGCAGGAAAACCTTGCGGTCGCACTACTTCTATGCTACAAATGCATGTCCTTACGCACCTAGGAGAGTGAGGCCACCCAATCTTTAGACTGCCAAAGCAACTGCAGTATGGAGATGTCCAAAAGCTGAAAACATGCCCATTACAGATGCTTTCACTGGGCACTTCACCCGGAAAGCAGTAGCACCTAGCCTTGCACACTGCCAACTCAACTGGGCTCTGTTCCGCTATTTCATTCACCAGGTAAGCCCCCGTGGCTCAACACAGTCCTGCTACCAGCTTCAGACTGCAATCATGTTCTTCATCCCATCCACTACATCTGATACTTACTGACAATTCTCAATAAAGTTCCGAACCTATATTTTTAATTACCTGAACTTAGAGCGGGTTCCCCACTCCAACTCCAACAATCTTCCTTTTACTCCATATCACCATGAACAATCTGAGCTATCCCTGGTTCTCCATCCAATCATACCACAGCATTTCTACAACCATACAATAAGAGCGGAAACTATTGGTTGAGCCTTGGCCCGTTTTTTTTTTACTTCCCCTATACAATCCTGTGAGACTCTTGCAGGATCGTAAAACATCTTGCAGCAGGCCCAGTAATTTTCAATGTGGGTCTTGCAAGAGGCTCACAGGATCATAAAATACCACAGCCACTTTTACCACCAGTCCAACCATGATGTGCCTTCCTGCTGACGCAGCAGTGGCAGCTCAACCTCCACACCTGAGTTGGCGGATTGGAATGGATTGAAGAACAATACTTACCACGCAGCAGTAGCAGCTAATCCTCCATACCTGAGTTGGCCGATTGGAAGGGATTAAAGAACAAAATTTACCATTTTCTATTTTGTTCACTTCACTTGCTGCCATGGGCCTGAGCATACAAATCCTTAGCTGCTGATACTGGACCACAACGCAAATCAAACCAGTCATCCCCAGAACTGTAGTTAAGTGACTTTTTTACCTGTTACCATCGTAATTGTCTGTGTACATTAGCTTTGGGCTCGTACATGTTTAGAAAATACATCCAAGCAATAGTACAATGATGTGCAATGCATATGTGTGTAATGCGGTAGTTTTAAAACTTAAAGAAACACAACTATATATATTATTCACACTTACTGATCTGGTACTAACTGCCTACATGCCAATGGATACCTACACAAAAAGTTACATTAATCCCTAATTTGAAAAATTTCCATACAGGTGTGTGTCATCATTTTCCCTAAAGTACCACATCATATAAATAAACAGTACATATCATTGTAACCTCATTAATCAAATATAATGTAGTAATTGCACTACAGAATGCAAGAAGTGGGTTTACACAAAATAAATGTCACATTTCCCCTTGTCTTGCCTTGGCAATTTCTGTAAACCATTAGATGTCATTTAACTCCAAAGTGTTATTTACCATGTGTAATGGATATGTGTTTATTATTAACACTTATTTTCAAATAAACACACCTGCTTTCACGTGTTACAAAAATATACATGTTTAGGTTATCATGACGGAAGGAACATGGCAGCCGAGTGAGCGGGCGGTCGTGGGCTCCTAGGAACTAATGGCAGTATGATTTGGAGAAATCCTCGCTGACGCAGTTAGACACATCTAAACATGTCTTTTTTGCTCTCTTTTCTTTCGGTTTTGCTACTCAACACTCATCGGTGCCGCATATACACGGGCTGAAGTCAGGTCTGATCTCTTCCCTGGGGACGTTGCGGCGAAGGACAGGCAGCTGCGGATCGAGTCTGTGGGCAGAAGCGGTCCGGAGTGTAACCCGGGCACAACACTTCTTTGCCACAGTGCACTTCTGGGGGAAAGGAGGCCATGCTGTCAGCTCCTTTCCTCCTGTCCCTGGAAGCCTGGAGTTTCTGTTGAAGTTCTGAGTGAAGATAGGGCAGTGGGCCCTAGCTACACAGTAAATATGATGCTGAGTCGGGCGCATGCAAGGAAGGCACCTGAGGGTGCCCTTCTTAATGCAACCCGGAAGCCCCAAAAACAAAATAAAGGTAAGGAGAGTTTCAACAATAAAGTGCTGGTGGGGGCCCTTAAGGAGGCACAAGGATACAGCAAACTCTGAATAAGCCAGAAGGGAGGGGTGGCTTCACGAAAGACACATTGCAACAGCTAACTCAGGGGGGTAATCAGTCCCTGCACAGAATCTCCACTGTTCTCGCTTTTTATAACAGGACCGAGAGGAACTGAGGCAATGCAAGGCACTATGGATTGTTTTTTAGGGGCAAAGGAAGCAACTACTGAAAAAGGTGTTCAGGGAAGTTCAGATGGAAGGCCTGGCTCAACAGGAAGTAACTGTATAGATATGCCTGTCCCATTAGAGGAAAGTAGGGGTTCTTTTCAGACCCTAATGTCAGGTCAGATACTGAGCTCTGTACCTCAGCCCATAAACTTGCACTCTATCGGTTTTGATGCTCAGAATGTCTCAAATCTCTTAGGGCCTCATTATGACCCTGGCGGGCGGCAGAGGCCGCCCGCCAGGATGCCGCCCTCCAAAATACCGCGCCGCGGTCAAAAGACCGCGGCGGGTCTTACAAGTTTTCCCCTGGGCTGGCGGGCGGTTGCTGAAAAACCGCCCGCCAGCTCAGGGGAAAACGACCTTTCCACGAGGATGCCGGCTCGTAATCGAGCCGGCGGAGTGGGAAGGTGCGACGGGTGCAGTGGCACCCGTCGCGTATTTCAGTGTCTGCAAGGCAGACACTGAAATACTTTGCGGGGCCCTCTTACGGGGGCCCCTGCCATGCCCATGCCATTGGCATGGGCACGGCAGGGGCCCCCAGGGGCCCCGCGACCCCCCCTACCGCCATCCTGTTCATGGCGGCTTTCCCACCATGAACAGGATGGCGGTAGGGGGGGTCGGAATCCTCATGGCTGCGGAGCGCGCTCCGCAGCCATGGAGGATTCACACGAGCAGCGGAAAGTCAGCGGGAGACCGCTGACTTTCCGCTTCTGACCGCGGCTGAACCGCCGCGGTCAGAATGCTCGTTGGAGCACCGCCAGCCTGTTGGCGGTGCTCCCGTGGTCGGTGGCCGCCAGGGTCAGAATGACCCTCTTAGTTTCTTTGACTGAGGAAATTAGAGGAAAGTTCTTGATCTCGGATCAGAACCAAGCAAAGATTAAAGCTTCGTGTGAGGTCATGGAGACTAAAATAATTACATTAACAGAAAATGTGGTTCACTTAGAAAATACAGTGAAAATCCTAGATGTGTAGATACTCTTGAATATGCAAGAGATTCAGTGATTAAAGTTAGGGGAGAAGCTTCTACAAGACAGGTTGGAGACCTTAGCAAACAATATGAGACGGAACAATATTAGATTATTGAATGTTCCGTAGAAGATCGAAGGGAAGGATATCAAAGCTTATGTGATCTCGCTAGTCAGAGAATTTTTCCCCGCTTTACAACACGTTAATTTGGAGGATGATATCCAGAGAGTACATCGGGATCCTTATAAGAAAAACCCTGCCAGGAAAAACCCTAGGAGAATTTTGATTAACTTTAGATCTTATACTACAAAGGAAAAGATTGTGACGGAAGCTCTGAAAATTAATATGTTCACTAAAGGGGACTGATTTTTTCGTATCAGATTAGATATGTTCAGGGCAACACAGGAGAGACAATAGGAGCAGGGGAAATACAAGCAAGATCTTAGGGCATTAGGGGCAACTGTCCAGATGCGATTTCCAACAGCTCTCAGAATCATGTGGAACAATAAGATGTATAAGAGAACCTAATGAAGTTTGTACCTTCGTAGAACAGATGAAGGCACTTAGGGCCTCATTCTGAGGCCGGCGGGCGGTGGTCGCCGCCCGCCTGGCGGGAACCGCCAAATGGCCGCTCCGCGGTCGAAAGACCGCAGAGGCCATTCTGGCTTTCCCGCTGGGCTGGCAGGCGACCGCCAGAAGGCCGCCCGCCAGCCCAGCGGGAAACCGCTTCCCACGAGGAAGCCGGCTCCGAATGTAGCCGGCTGAGTGGGAAGTGTGCGACGGGTGCAGTTGCACCCGTCGCGAATTTAAGCGTCTGCTAAGCAGACACTGAAATTCTTTGTGGGGCCCTCTTACGGGGGCCCCACGACACCCCATACCGCCATCCTGTTCCTGGCGGGCGAACCGCCAGGAACAGGATGGCGGTATGGGGTGTCAGAATCCCCGTGGCGGCGCAGCAAGCTGCGCCGCCATGGAGGATTCAGCAGGGCAGCGGAAAACCGGCGGGACACCGCCGGTTTTCCTGTTCTGACCGCGGCCATACCGCCGCGGTCAGAATGTCCTGCGGAGCACCGCCAGCCTGTTGGCGGTGCTCCCGCCGACCCTGGCCCCGGCGGTCCTTGACCGCCGGGGTCAGAATCACCCCCTTAGTGAGTTAACGTAATGTTCTGCCAAGGTTCCTGGGAATCCGAATGGGGTTTTTTATTTTACTCTAATGGAAGTATGGAGGGTTCCTCAGGGTGGGGGGAGGGGGTCATGGGGAGGTTTACAATCAAAGTCTAGATTAATGATTGTAGCACTGGGTGTGGGAGCAGGTTGGGGAAAACAAAAAAAATATTTAGTCCTCAGAAAATGTAAGCCACTAAAGCAGGTTATACTATGGAATCTCTTCCGCTATGATAATGCATAGCACAAGTGTAGCCCTCTTGAGAGTCCTAATGTTAATGGCCTTAGAGTATTAGGGCGAAGGCAGAACATTTTTGAGCTACTGAGAAAGGTAGATGAAGAAGTGATTTTCTTACAAAAAACTCACCTATTACACTATGAGTGGAGGGAAATACTTAAGCAGCTTAGATAGATAGATCATTGCATGACCACTAAACAGGCGGAAGTGGTAAAAGGTATAGCTATCTTAACTAAAAAAACCTGAAGGCAACTCTGGGCACGGTGGTCTTGGATCCCAAGGGGCGATGGTTAACAACAGAAATTAAAGTTAGAGGAATCTCGTGATCGCAGGTTATTATGGTCCTAATCTGGATGACCCAGTGCCCATTAAATTTTTTTATAATCAATTACTACTCGCTAACTATCCAGTGGTGTTAGGGGGCGACTTTAATAATTTGTTGGACGTAGTTCTGGATAAATCTACTACTAGAGGTATGGTAAATTCCCCCAAAACCAGAAATTGGGTAAAGCGGGCCATGGAAGACATGTGTTTGGTAGAAATATGGCCAAGGAAGGCAAATGGGGGGCCGAGGTTTAACTTCCATTTTAAAAAATACAGTCATAGTTCTAGGATCTACTTTGTCTTGATTCATAGTAGCCTCTGTGGGAAAGTGAGATATTTTGCCCATGCTCCGGGACATTTCTCTGGCCATTTAGAGGTAAAAGTGCATATTCATTTCAACACATTAAGGGGATCATTCCAACCCTGGCGGTCGGTGTTAAAGCGGCGGCCAAACCGCCAACAGGCTGGCGGTAAAAAAAATCAATTCCGACCCTGGCGGAAACCGCCAACAGAGACCGCCACTTTAACACACCGCCTGCCACGGCGGGACAAACAAACAGTGCAGCGGTCACCGCCAACAGACAGGCGGGAGACAATGTACCGCCCACCCTATCACAACTGACCAATCCGCCACCTTTTCCGGGGCGGTAGCCCCGCCGATAAAAACACAGCGGAAACAGACATTTCAAACGGAAAACGCTCACCTCCATACACCCCACGAGGAATCTGGACAGCATGGAACCCGAACTCCACATCCTACCAGCCATTGTCTTCCTGCTCCTCTACCAGGAGCACGAACGCCGACGCAGAAGACAACGGTGAGTACTGCACCTACGACACAGGGGAGGGGGTAGGAGAAAATATTACGGGGACACACATATGCGACACACCCACCCCCACCCTCACCCACTACAACACACACATCAATGCATAGCAACACATCACAGTTACCACCCCAAACCCCCCGGAAGAATGCAAAGGCAAAAGGAAATGATTATAAATATAGAATTATATTGTAAGACTGAGTATAAAATATATCACACATCTATAACTTTATATACATAAATTGTCCAGTCGGATATGTCTATCAGCCATTGTTCGTGGGCCACTGGGCCAAAACACATGGGCAAAGCCCACACAGGATACCTGCCTCCCACGGAGAGAACACTGCAGGGGCATCAGATAGGAAAACTACAGGCACCTCAGGGGGAAGGGGGGGCACCTCAGCCAGATGAGTCCACGACGCCAGATCCACGAGGGGCCTCCATGGCCACTGTGCCATCCTGGGGAGTGCAAAGCCACAGTCTCACAAGTCTCTACAGTGGGTGGGTTGCCCACTGTGCCATCCTGGGGAGTGCAAAGCCACAGTCTCTCAAGTCTCTACAGTGGGTGGCTTGCCCACTGTGCCATCCTGGGGAGTGCAAAGCCACAGTCTCTCAAGTCTCTACAGTGGGTGGGATGCCCACTGTGCCATCCTGGGGAGTGCAAAGCCACAGTCTCTCAAGTCTCTACAGTGGGTGGGTTGCCCACTGTGCCATCCTGGGGAGTGCAAAGCCACAGTCTCTCAAGTCTCTCAAGTGGGTGGCTTGCCCACTGTACCATCCTGGGGAGTGCAAAGCCACAGTCTCTCAAGTCTCTACAGTGGGTGGGTTGCCCACTGTGCCATCCTGGGGAGCGCAAAGCCACAGTCTCTCAAGTCTCTCAAGTGGGTGGGTTGCCCACTGTGCCATCCTGGGGAGCGCAAAGCCACAGTCTCTCAAGTCTCTACAGTGGGTGGGTTGCCCACTGTGCCATCCTGGGGAGTGCAAAGCCACAGTCTCTCAAGTCTATACAGTGGGTGGCTTGCCCACTGTGCCATCCTGGGGAGTGCAAAGCCACAGTCTCTCAAGTGGATAACAGTCTCCACTGGTACTGGAGGGGGACTAGTGCCCAGAGTGCTTCGTGCAGCCCTGCCCGACACAGATGCGGGCCTGCCCCTTCCGCCAATGGGCCCGCGGTTCTTGAGATTAAGGGCCCTGTTCAGCGGTGCTTGAGACGGCGTGCCCTGTTCAGCGGTGCTTGAGATGAAGGGCCCTGTTCAGCGGTGCTTGAGACGGCGGTGCCCAGCGGACCAGTGCTTGAGATGAAGGGCCCTGTTCAGCGGTGCTTGAGATGAAGGGCCCAGTTCAGCGGTGCTTGAGACGGTGGTGCCCAGCGGAGCAGTGCTTGAGATGAAGGGCCCTGTTCAGCGGTGCTTGAGACGGCGGTGCCTTGTTCAGCGGTGCTTGAGACGGCGGTGCCCTGTTCAGCAGTGCTTGAGATGAAGGGCCCTGTTCAGCGGTGCTTGAGATGAAGGGCCCAGTTCAGCGGTGCTTGAGACGGCGGTGCCCTGTTCAGCGGTGCTTGAGACGGCGGTGCCCTGTTCAGCGGTGCTTGAGATGAAGGGCCCTGTTCAGCGGTGCTTGAGATGAAGGGCCCTGTTTAGCGGTGCTTGAGACGGCGGTGCCCTGTTCAGCGGTGCTTGAGATGAAGGGCCATGTTCAGCGGTGCTTGAGACGGCGGTGCCCTGTTCAGCGGTGCTTGAGACGAAGGGCCCTGTTCAGCGGTGCTTGAGATGAAGGGCCCAGTTCAGTGGTGCTTGAGACGGCGGTGCCCAGCGGAGCAGTGCTTGAGATGAAGGGCCCTGTTCAGCGGTGCTTGAGACGGCGGTGCCCTGTTCAGCAGTGCTTGAGACGGCGGTGCCCAGCGGAGCAGTGCATGAGACGGTGGTGCCCAGCGGAGCGGTGCTTGAGATGAGTGTCCTGGTCAGCGGATCCGGCCCAGGCATGGATGTCACTCGCCACCTGACATGTGGCTGGCGGGGCCTTCCTGCCCATCTGTCTGGTGGCTTGCGAGGCCCTCCTGGGCTGCAGTACCCGGCCTGTGGTTGTCCTCCTGCCCACCTGGGACGTGGCTTGCGGGGCCCTCCTGGGCTGCAGCACCGGGCCTGTGGGTGTCCTCCTGCACACCTGGGATGGGGCTGGTGGGGCCCTCCTGGCCAGCTGGCCTGCTGCCGGACTTGTCAGGCGTGCTGCCCTTCCCACCCTTCCCTGTACGCTTGTGGCCCTTTCCCACCTTTGGCGGTGTGCCAGGTGGCACCCGACTTACTGCCGGAGCCAATGTAGGGATTTTGGTCCCTGGGGTCTTTGGTCTCTCGCGCCGGGCACTGGCAATCTTCGGATGCTTTTCCGGGGGTGGGCTGGCCGTGCCTTGGCTCCTACCTGAACTGGATGCCCTTGAGGGTGGGGGACTCCACAGTCCATGGACAACAGTCTTTACAGGTCCCGGTTTTGTGTCGCCTGAGGTGCTGATTGGAGTCTTATGAGATGGACAGGGTGGGGGAGTTGTAGGAAAGAGGTCAAGTTTGGAAAATGAAAGCAATTTGGAAAGAGAGGGACGGGTAGGTGTAGTGGGTATGGGAGTGGAGGAAGAGGATGTGGTTGTAGGAGTGTGAAGTCTGGTGTCTTTGGGTGCAGGTGCTTGGGCTGGAGGCTGTCGTGAGGTGGATGGCTGTTGGGTGGGTGGCTGCCTGCGTTTGTGTAGTTTGGAAGAGGGGGTGACAGACGCACTGGGAGAGGACACAGGGGACGTGTAAATGGTAGTGGGGGTGGTGACTGCACGTGTGCAGAGTGTTCTGGTGGGTGTGCTGGTGATGGACGTAGTGGCTGAAGATGTTGTGCATGCAAGTGTGAGTGGAGACTTGACAGGGAGGGAGGAGGGAGACGAGGAGGAGGGGGACACAATGGAGGCAGTGGCTGTTGGTATATCTGCATGTGGATGTTGCTTGTGTGAATGCTTGTGTGATGTGTGGTGCTTAAGTCTGGATGAGCTACCCTTGGGTGTTGAGGTGTGCGCAGGCTGGTCTGATGGTGTGTCTGGGATAGGCAGAGGTACAGGTGATTGGGTCTGGGTGGAGGAAGTTGGAGGGGGGAGGCTAGATACAGGGACAATTGCTGCCGTCAGTGCTGAGGCCAGAGCATGAAATGGTCCCTGTTGGGCTGCCTGGCCAGAATGAATGCCCTCCAGGTATGCATTTGTTTGTTGCAAATGCCTCTTGACACCCTGGATGGCATTCACAATGGTAGTTTGCCCAACAGTGAGGGATCTCAGGAGGTGGTCAATAGCCTCCTCACTGAGGGCTGCAGGGCTGACTGGGGCAGGGCCTGAGGTGCCTGGGGTGAAGGAGATGCCCACCGTCCTGGGTAAGCGACCACTGGACACATGCTGAGGGGCTGCTGGGAGGGCAGTACAGGTGGGGGGGTCGCAGCTGTACCTGTTGATGCGGGGGGCACAGAGGGGCCCACCACCGCAAGGGAGCTCCAATCAGAGGAGGAGTCGCTGTCGCTGCTGTCACCTCCTGTCCCCGCTGTGGAGCTCCCATCGCCCTCCTTCCCACTGGTGGCTTCAGACTCCGTTGTCTTGCCCTCCAGGGTCAAGTGGGATGCAGCTCCCTCCTGCTCCGGTGCCACTGCTCCTCCGCCTGATGATGCTATTGAACACAAGAACAGGGAGACCAAAAAAAGGGGGGGAGGCAGAAGAAAGACATGTTCAGTGCATGCATTACCACTACCGTTGGCGGACACTACAGACACAGCAGCCCTCTGCACTACGCCATGCACTTATAGTTCCTAGATTATTCACAGGGCCATGGGGTACAAGGCTTATGCCCTATTGCTGCACACATGGAAGTCACAGGAGCCTGACTAGGTGTAGATGGCTCTTACCACTGGTGGGGTTGGGGTGCCACAGAGCCTGCCTCACAAAGGGACCTTGCCTACAAAGCTCACCCTGGCCTAGGGTAACCCACTGCCCACCTCCCCCACCCAGACACCTCGTAATGCGCGCAGAGTCAGATGGATGTGACTGTACTCACCCCCTTGTGGCTGCTGTGATGCTCTCAATCACCCATCCAACTCCAGATACGCCACCGCCAGGATCCTGAACATCAGGGGGGTCATTGTGCGACAGGAACCCCTCCCACATTGGGAGGCCATCCCCAGCTGGGCCTCCGCTGTCTTCTTGCTCCAACGGCTAATGTCCTCCCATCTTTTCCGGCAGTGGGTGCTCCGTCTGTGGTGGACCCCCAGGGTCCCGACGTCCTTGGCGATGGCACGCCAAATATCCTTCTTCTGGTAGGCGCTGACCTACAGGAATAGTACAGGGGGAAATGAAAAACTTTAACAGTCCGGACCGTCACAGTCATTGGCCAAAGTTCTCACACTTGCCCTGACGCACATACACTCACCGTCCGCTCATGCAGGGCTCAGTCCCACACCCCGCCATGTATCTTCCATCCACACCACTTCAAACAGGCATTGCCCATGCAGGATGCTCACAATGTACTCACCTGTTTGTCAGGAGGACCGTAGAGCAGTGTGTACTGGGGGAGGACCCCATCCACTAACTTCTCCAACTCCTCCGAAGTGAAGGCAGGGGCCCTTTCTCCACACACATGAGCCATTGTCACTTCCAGACTGAGGTCACAGCAGCACAAGCAGTGTAGGTCCTCTCCTGTTGAAGGTCAGGTATCCAGTGAGTGTACAGATAGAAAATGGCAGTCACCACTGCCGTGGTGCGTACTGTCACCGCCGGCGTACATCGTCATTGGCTCCGGGGACCCATAGGGTCCAATGTTAACCAATGCAGGATTGCGCTGCGGTCTTCGACCGCCTACCGCAACGGTGTAGAACGCCAGCGCAGTTACCTCATATCCCCTTGTCCCACCTTACAGGTCAGGCAGCCGCCATTTCAGGGGGCCACATTGCATTAATAATAACTTTGTCACACCTATCTAGGCCTTGCATACACAGTAACAGGCACATTGCGGATTAACAAATGTCTGGAAATGACATTTTGTAATACCTCAGTGTTGGCTGACTCTCTGATCGCTGTTCTCCTCCATAGGGTACATCCGCTGGGGCAGGTGATGAGATGGCGACATCCTCCGGTGTACAGACCGGTGGTGGGTCTGTTGACAATGGAAGAGAGACATGTAATAGTCACCTACAGACTTGATCATGCAACAATCCATGAACTGTGTGCCCAGTAGGAGCCAGACCTGATGCCAGCAATCCGCCATCCCACAGGGATATCCCCTCCAGTGCAGGTCATGTCAGTACTCCATTTCCTGGCAAGTGGGTCTTTTGAAACTACAGTGGCCATTGCATAAGTTATGTCCCAGCCAATGTTCTCAAACGTGTTGTCCAGAGTGTTGTCTGCCCTGTTGAAACACATGCGCAGCTACATCGTTTTCCCTCAGGTGGAGGATTTGCCTACAGTAAAAGGTGACTTCAATGCCCTGCGATATATCCTCAACATCATAGGTGCCATTGATGGGACACATGTGGCCTTGGTACCCCCCTGTAGGAGTGAACAGGTATACAGAAACCGGAAGAGCTACCATCCGATGAATGTGCAGATGATGTGTTTGGCAAACCAGTACATCTCCCATGTGAATGCCAAGTTTCCTGGCTCAGTGCATGACGCTTACATTCTGAGGAATAGCAGCCTCCCATATTTGATGGGGCAACTCCAGAGGCACTGTGTGTGACTAATAGGTGAGGACAAGGACCCTGTACCCTGTGAACAGTTGTCTGGGTCTGGGGTTGTCAATACGGGTTGGTGTGTGTCTAACAGTTGTTCCTCGACATTTGCAGGTGACTCTGGGTACCCCAACCTGTCATGGCTACTGACCCCAGGGAGGAATCCCAGGACAAGGACAGAGGAACGCTACAATGAGGCACAAGGTCACTGATTTTCTTGGGGTGGTGGGTTTGCCTGGGTTCCCTTTAGTGGTGCCCACACTGCTGCTTGACATGTCCTGGGGACAGAGGGATGGGCCCGCTGGGTGGGTGCTGTGCTGGTGTTTCCTGAGGGGAGGGGCTCTGTGGTGGCATGTGCCACCGTCAGGGGAACCGACTGTCCCAAGGTCCCAGATGGGCAGGGCTGGTCATCTTGATCCAGTTGGACAGAGCTGCTGACATCACTACAGGCCTCTTCTGTGGGGGAGTGGACATGTCTGGAACCTCCTGTCTGGTGACATTGGGTAGGGGTCCTGTAGGAGTGTAAAGGCATGATTATTGCATCCGTGTGTGCCATTGTGTGCAATGGGTGAGTGACCCTGTACTCCAGTGATTGCATTCTTGTCTAGAACCTTGTGTGATAATTGGTTTGGGGTCTGTGTGGGTATCTGTTGTGGACATGCTTTGGTGATGGGTGTCCATGCTTTGATGTTGCATGCCTGGCTTGGTGTTGGGATGTGTGGGTTGTGATAGTGGGACATTTGTGAGGTGTTGGAGTGATGGGGGTGAGAGTGAGGGTGGGGGTATGTGATAGCATGCAGGTAGGGTGGGGGATGTAATAGTTAAGAGTTGACTTACCAGAGTCCATTCCTCCTGTAACTCCTGCTAGGCCCTCAGGATGCAGTATAGCCAAAACTTGCTCCTCCCATATTGTTAGTTGTGGGGGAGGAGGTGAGGGTCCGCCACCAGTCCTCTGTACTGCAATCTGGTGTCTGGAGACCACGGAACGCACCTTCCCCCGTAGGTCGTTCCACCTCTTCCTGATGTCATCCCGTGTTCTTGGATGCTGTCCCACTGCGTTGACCCTGTCGACGATTCTGCGCCATAGCTCCATCTTCCTAGCAATGGAGGTGTGCTGCACCTGTGATCCGAATAGCTGTAGCTCTACCCGGACAAATTCCTCCACCATGACCCTGAGCTCCTCAGAGAACCTGGGGTGTCGTTGAGGTGCCATGATGTGGTGTGGGTGAGGTGTGAGGTGGTGTTGGTTGTGATGTGTGAGGGGATGTGTTTGTGTGTGTTGTCCGTGGTGCGTGGATGGTGTGTGAGTGATCGTGTTGTGTGCCTGTGGATGCTAGTGTTGTTTCTGGTGGTGTCTCTCTCTGGCCTTCTTTCTCAATTTTGGTAGTAAGGGTTTGTAAATATTAGATTGGGTGTTTGGGAGTGGTGTGTGTATCAGGTGTGTGTATTTCAATTTGTCCAATGTGGTTGTGTTTTGTAAATGTGTGTGTATTTTGAGCGCGGCGGTGTGTACCGCCAATGGAATTCAGCGGTTGAAAGACCGCCGTGTGGATTCGTGAGTCGTGATAGTGTGGGCGTATTCCTGTTGGCGTGACAGTGTCGGTTTTGTTGTCGCCAGTTTATCACTGACCTTTGGTGTGGTGGACTTGTATGGGTGTCTGGATTTTGGCGGATTCCGAGCTGTGGGTTGTAATAGCTGTGGCGGAATTCTGCCGCCGCAGCAGTGTGTTGGCAGTCTTCTGCACGGCGGTACACGGGATTTAAAGCCAATGTTGTAATGAAGGCCTATGTCTGTTATACACTATCCTTTTTCTTAGAGGATAATCTGCTTTTTGAGGGAAAACATTCAGTGTAGGCCTAACCACAATCTGAAATTCTTTCTCCTTATGGCCTTGGATGAACCTAAAATGCAGACTGATAAATGCAAGTCGGTAGCCCTGGTTCTTCTACATCTGTCAGCTGCATTCGATATGGTCAACCACAGTATACTCCTTGAGGGGCTCAGGGCACGTGGAGTGGGTGGTACAGTTCTCAAGTGGTTTAAATCCTACCTTTCCAATCATTCCCAGACAGTGGCTCTTCCTCCATATAGCTGAGTTTTTAAGAATCTGGAGCACGGACTGCCCCATAGATCTGTGTTGAGTTGAGTCCTTTTTAACATCTATCTCAAACCTTTAGTGACCCTCATTAAATCTCAAAGGGTCAATGTGGTGAATTATGCTGATGACACCTAGCTTATTCTACCTTTTGAGAAGGACCAGGGGGTCTTGTCTCAGAGTTTTCACTACTGAATGAATGATGTTGCCTGTTGGCCTAATTGGAATACCCTTAAGTTCAAATGGGACAAAACGGAGCTTCTTTATTACTCTTCCAGCAAAGAACTGAATCCTATCCAGCTTAGTCTAAGGCCTGGTGATACCATGTTAAATCCCTCGGTTGCTTTTCGCAATCTTGGAGTTGTGTTTGATAAAAGGCTGGCAATGGAAACGCATGTGAATAGACTTGCAGCCACTTGTTTTGCCACACTACGCAGTCTGTGGAAGATCCTGCCTCTAATGCCTTCTTCTGAACAGTCACTAATTGTCTGTAATGTTTCCCATGAGTTGGTTGGATTATTGTAATGCCCTATTACTGGGCACATCAGATTACCTTTTAAATAGATTACACAGAATTCAGATTGTGGCTGATAAACTGGCTCTTAAAAGACCTAAAAGATTGTCTGTTTCGCTGGCATTGAAAAATCTTCATTGGCTGCCGTTGAGGAAGCATATTATCTTTACATTTCTCTGTATTGTGTTCAGATCACTTCAGTGTGGCAGCCCTGTGCCACTGCAAAACAAATTGAAAAGATATTCCCACGTGAGGTGCCTTCAGTCGGCTTCTAATAATCTTGTCTGTATTCCAATAAAAAGGAAACCTGGATACAGAGGCCAGGCTTTCTCTGTTGTAGCTGCTCAAATGTGGAACCAGCTTTCTGTCTCCATTAGATCCTTGATGAATCTCATGCATTTTAGGATAGCATCGAAAACCTGGTAGTTTCCATTTCAATGATGTCTCAATAGTACTGCAGGTTTGGAGACTCCTAGTGGCTGACCGCTTCTTTCCTCCTATTCTCTTTTAATTCTAGTCTGTGTCCTGCCCTTGTTTCCCCCTGTCATCTTCCCCCTGATGTTTCTGTGGGGCCCCCCAGTGCCAGGATACCAGAATTGTTCATAGCATGCTCTATAAATGTTTAAATAAATAAATAGCCTACAGCTGTGTCCATCATGGAGTGTTATATCTACTACTCGTCAACCTCTGTCTTCGGATTGCCAATGTCCTGATTTCAGGGGCAGGCTGCTGCTATTTTAGGATGTGAACCCATGTATTTTTAAATGTTAAGAGTGTCACCAAAATGCAACATGATGGCTCATCCCCAAAATGTTTTCCTTCTTCATCTTATGTTTTTTAACTGTTTTTGTTGGCTTTAGGACTCTGGGCACTTTACCACTGCTGACCAGTGATAATGTGCAAGTGCTCCCTGTATAACTTATATTGGTTAGTATGTCCCTAGTAGAGTGTTCTATGTGTGCCTAGGGCCTGTAAATGAAATTCTACTAGTGGACCTGTACCACTGATTGTGCCACCCACATAAGTAGCCCTGTAAACATTTCTCAGGCCTGCCACCGCAGTGTCTGTCTGTGCAATTTTAAATTGCCATTATCGCCAGGCAAGTGCACCCACTGGCCAAGCCCAAAACCTATCTTTTATTACTTGTAAGTCACCCCTAAAGTAAGCCCCAGGCAGCCCCATGGGAAGGGTGCAGTGTATTTAAAAGGTATAACGTGTACTGGTGGGGTTTATGTGTCCTGATAGTGAAATACTGCTAAGTCCGGTTTTCACTATTGCAAGGCCTGTCCCTCCCATAGGATAGCATGGAGATTATCTTAAAATATCTTTAAAGTGAATTTCCCATTGGGAGCAGATAGAGATTTAAATTTGGGGTCTCTGAACTCACAATTTAAAAATCCATCTTTTGGTGAAGTTGGTTTTTGAATTGTATGTTTGGTAATGCCACTTTTGGAAAGGCATTTTCTTGCTTAACCTTTCGGTGCCTCTGTCTGTATGCTGAATACTCATCTGGGTCGTGATGACAGTTGGGTTGTTTATAGATTCACTCTAGACAGTCACCCAAAGGAAGCTAAGTTGTGTGCCCTGCATTTCCTGATGGGTCTTCCTCCGCTAGAGTGGTGGGAGGAGCTGACAATTACACTTGAATAGGGCTGTGTCACGATCTGCACGTCTCTTAAGACCGTTGCCTGAAGAACTTGAAGGAACACCCGATCGTCTACTGGTTCTGGACTGGCCAAGATAGGGGAAACCCTTTGTAGTAGCTACGGTGCTGCTGACTAGAAAAGACACCAAGACAGGCCATACCCTCCCGAAGGAGTCCCAGAGGAAAAACCCCCAAAATTGGGAAAAAACCTCTATCACAGGAACTCCTGAAAAAGAGGAAAAAAGAAACAATGAAAAAGGAAAAACTGAATAACTCTTGCAGGAAAAAACAGGAATGCGGAAAACACACAAAAAAACAGGAGTGAGGATGACCATCAAGAGGAAGTGTTTACAACGCAAGGAAGAGAGGAACTGAAGTGCTCACATACCAGAAAACAGGAAGTGACACAACAGGAAGAAAGTGCGACACCATCTTGGATTGGGAAAGACCATATAGAAAAGAATAGGAAAAAAGACCAAGTAGAAAAGGAAAAAAAAGGCATGCTGGTAAGAAGAATACCAAGGAGGAAGACAACATGGACACCAAGAAAAAAGAAGAAACGAAGATGGCGAAAAAAGAAGAAAAAGGAGGAAAAAAAGGTAAAAAACCCAAGGAGGTAAGAATATGTGAATTCAGGGAGAGCGGCAGGGGCTGTGGTGCGACCCAGAGCACGAAATGTGCCTCCTGAGTCACACTGCGAAAACAGGTAGGCAAAACAACGGGCCACGGCGGTGCCGGAGTCCCGAAACCCGGCCCGACCACAGCATGAGAAAGAGTGCATGGCGACACAGGCTGTGTCGGCCCTCAAACAAAGCAGTCTCTAACCCACTGGATTGTGTCTGGGGCCAGGGCAGAGAAAGGAGGGGCCTTGTGCACTACAAAGACTTCTGTTTGAAGTTTGCCTACTTCAAAGACAGAAATGGGTATAAGTACTGGACCACTGACCCCACAGAGTTAGAAACCTTTTGGACTGAAGACAGTCTGTCAGGAAGAAGAGCTCGATGCTGTAGGATTGGCTGCTATGATGTCTGTTGCTTTGCTGTGCTGGCTTGCTGCTTGCTGCCTCTGTTGTGGGAGTTAAATTACCAGACTTTTCTGTCTACATCCTGCTTCCAAAGGTTCTCCAAGAGCTTGGACTGAGCTTACACCCGGTTACGAAATCTCAGGGACTTCACAGACTTCACCTGACAGCACCTGGTCTCTATTGCTGAGAGTCCTGACCTGCCACGTTGTGCCAAATCCTGTCCCTGAGCCCTTGTGTGTGCGTTCTGGAGCAACCAAGAAGAAACTAAGCACATCGACTCCAGAGTGACTTTGGAACTGTGCTGCTGTCTGGCTCCTTGGTGCTGCCTGCACCTGAGCCATGGTTCCCGTTGAGTGCAACAACCTTGACTGACGGTGCAGGCCAGATGGCACCACAGCACTTTGGAAGTCCTGTTACAGCGTGCTGTGTCACCGACATTCATGGAGCTTGACTCTGACTCCCTGAACCTGTGGTGTGATTGCAACACCGCGGCCTCACGTCTTAACCTGCTGGATCGATCGACTCCGCCTTGTCATAAGGAACCGCCAGCTCCCCTGCAACCGTAAGGAACTGACACCTCACCTCCCCTGCCCAGCAGTAAGGAATTGATGCCTCACCTCCTCTGTTCAAGTAAGGTACCAACTTAGCACAGGCTCCAGTGACACCTCACCTCTCTGACTCAGTGCAATGTCATTGTTTCCTCATTGTCTTCCAAGGTACTGTACCTGGGGTCCATGAGACTTTGGGACCTGCCCGCACTCCATCGTGAGTGGTGTCACACTGTTGGAGACGGCTCGAGACATTGTGATAGCCCCAGTTGGAGCTATTTTGTTTCTAAGCACTATACTAAGATTTATTATCTGAAAATTCATATCTTTGCTTGTGCATGTTGGATTTTTGTCATTTGTGTCTTGCTTTACTGAGATAAAAAATTGCTATTTTTCTAAACTGGTGTGGCATACTTTTGTGTTGTTTTCACTTTGTTACTGTGTATCTGCGTGTGTATAAATACTTTACACATTGCCTCTGAGATAAGCCTGACTGCTTGAGCCAAGATACCAAGGAGGTGAGCAGGGGTTATCTTAGCTGTGTGACTCCCTTACCCTGATTAGAGTGAGGGTCCCTACTCAGACAGGGTTCAAATCATTGCCAACTAGAGACCCAGTTTCTAACACACATTGGGGGTCATTTTGACCTCGGCGGTCTTTTTTGAAGACCGCTGAGGGACCGCCGTGCGGAAGACAACCAGTGTTGTCGGTTTGTCGCTCGGCCTATTATGACCTTTGGCAGCTCTCCGTCCTTTTACGGACGAAGAGCCACCAACAGCCATACTGGCGGGAGGCTGGGAAGTGGAGGTTGCTCCACCTCCACCGCCACACCAACAGAACACCGCCCAGCGAATCAGTTCCTGAGATTCGCCGTGGCGGTGTGGTGTCGGCGGAGCTGCCCCCATGGCGCCGCCCCCTCCCGGAGGATCGTCGGACCAGGTAAGTCGATCGTCCGTGAGGGGAGGGGGTAGGGCGGTGTTGTGTGTTGTGTGGGTGCATGGGGGTGTGTGTCTGTGTATGTTGAGGTGGTGTGTGAGTGCGTGTATGCTTGTGGGGATGTTGTGTGTATGGAAATGAGTGCGTGTATGTCTGTGGGTATGTCTGTATGGATGTGTGCATGTATGTTTGAATGTGGGTGTGTGTGGATGTAGGCATGTATGTTGGCGTGTGTACGTGTAAGTGTGTAGGTGGTGCCTGCGTGCGTGTCGTGTGGGTATGGGTGATGTGCTGTTGGGGGTTGGGGTGGGAGGGGGGCCCTGCCACCTTTGGGGGGTGGCAGCGGGGGTGGGGGGTAGGGGAGGGAGTCGGGGTGGAGGGTGGGGGAGACCCCTATCAGTGCAAGGGAAGGAATTCCGGAAGCAATGTGTACTCCACCATGTCTTCCATTGGTGTGGACGGTGCCTCCTTTAGCCTGCTGTCTACCCTTTCTTTGCCACGGGAATGCAGGTTATACCATCTCTTGCGTATTTCCTTCACAGAGCGCTGTGCAACACCCACTGTACAGATTTTTGTCTGGATTTCCAACCAGAGTTTCCTTTTATCATTTTCAGGGACCTTTAGTGAGTTTTTCCCAAAGAGTTTGTCATGGTTCCTGACAACCTCCTCAGTGAGCACCTCCAATTCCTGCTCACTGAATTTGAGCTTGGGTTTCCTGTCTCCCTTGTCCTTCACCTTCCCATCAGTGGCCATGTTGCAATTTGGTCCTGGCCAGATCACAAGGCAGTCTCCCTCGTGCTGGGCTGTGTCTCCCGGCCTGCTCCTGTGGGTGTGCCTCCTGGAAACAGCATGGGCTGACTCACTTCCTGGTTGTGATATCACCAGGCTGTTCAGGCTTGCCATTTTTGCAATTTGCCATTTTCAGATACCGAATCGCAAACGATTTGCGATTCGGTATTTGCTAATCGCAAATTGCGTTTGCGAATTTTAAGAAATTGCAAATTTCGACTCGCAATTTTGATACATCACATTTTGCATTTCTAAAATAGCAATTTCTTAAAATTCACTATTTAAGAAACACAAACCAGGAGCTTAATACATCTGCCCCCAAGTGGCATCCTTTACCACAAATCAATGCACAAAACACTTAATCATTCAGTTCATGCAAAACTTACAGCTATTAGAAATCCTCTTGTGCCTTAGATGTTTGTCAACCTTTATGTTTATCTCATGAATCATTGCTGTCACAAAAAATAGTTAAGCAACAATATGAACTCAATAAATTAACTTACCCCCTTGATGCTGCTGTTGGGCTCTAAACTGCTCATCAAGGTTCTGATAGCCACTACAAGTATGCAGGCAATTATGGGGTCAGGGTGCGATACGTGCACTTAACACCTTGGGAGGGCTGTCTGAGCTGGAGTTCAGATGACTTGCAGGTCCAGCCTTGTAGGTCCTCCCACCTCTTTCGGCAGAGAATGCTACATCGCTTGTAGACCCATATGGTCCACACCTTCTTGGAGATTGCCTTTCAAATGGGCTTCTGGTGATGGGTGTTGTCTTGTATGGATAAGAAAAAAGAAAGAAAAATATGTTTTATGAGGTTTAGTTTGTCTGTATTGCTCTGACACAGATTTGTAACATCGCACACAAGCATTTACAAAAAGTTAGTACAGATTATTTAAAACCATTTTACTTAACCTAGGAAATACTAAGTTGTAGTACCCTCAACACTTTCAATGTCATCATGTTACACATCCGTGCTACAAACGTCATCTAGGCCACGGAGCTCAAACATTTCCTGTAGTGGGAGATACTCTTGAGTAGTACAAATTATTGTGAGCTACTGAAGGCTAAACAACGTATACATTGTTAGCACATACCCCAACAAACAGCTACATTGGCTTATTGCCTAATGTTTTTAGAGCCAGATACTGTGGTTTGGACCACATGCAATGACTAAGGGCACTATGGAAGGGCTGCCATGCGTGTTAGTGAGAACATAGTTTTAGGTGATGTATGAGCAATTGAGTGTAGGAATTGGACATACTTATAAGGGTGATTGGAAGTCTGTGACATATGCACATGATCTCACTTTCAACATTAGTGGTAGTTTACATTTCTCTCATTTCATCATATGGCAGTGGTTTTTACTTGTACATATAGTACAAACTCTTCTGGCCACTGGAAGTAAGGGGCATGCAATTTGTAAATTATGTAAATTTGTTCCCTGCCAAATGATTGAGATGTCTACACTTCAATCACAACACTTCACTCAGGAACTAATAGAGACAAAGTAGCCTGTGTATTTAAAAAAAAAAGTTAGCTAGAAAAATGTTTCCCATTCAAACATATATCTGTTCCTCTTGGTGTACAGGGACAGGACCTCCATGGTGAGGAGTTCCAACTCCTCCGCAGAGAAGTTAGGAGCCTTGTCACCTGCTTTACAAAGGATCCCGGCTCACAGAGAGCAGCACAAATGGAGGCGATCCCGCTTGCTGCAGGAGGCAAACAAGCTTTTTTCCTAACTCTGCACACATGCACACAATGTACACAATCTGCAATGGAGACATACACAACCACTGGCTTCTCTGCATTGCAATCACACAAGTTAGCCCCTGCAATATGTTGCTTAATATGGGTATTTTCTCGACAGGCTGGAAGAAGACGGTGGTGACCCCCTTACTGAAAAAACCTTTGCTAGGCCCAGGGATCATGACTAATTATAGACCCATTTCCATCCTGCTATTTCCAGCACAAATCTTGAAACACTATAGGGGTCATTACAACATTGGCGGTAAAAGCTGCTTACCACCGTGCAGGAGACCGCCAACAGACCGCCGCGGAATTCTGCCACGTCATTATGACCCACAGCTCGGAATCCGCCAAAATCCAGACTCCCACACAAGTCTGCCACACCAAAGGTCAATGATAAACAGGCGATAACAAAACCTCCACCTTCACGCTAACAGGAATACACCCACACTATCACAACCCACAAATCCACACGGCGGTCTTTCAACGGGTATTCCAATAGACGGTACACACCGCTGCATTCAAAATACACACACACTTACAAAACACAGCCACATTGGACATTTTGAAATACACACACCTGATACACATAGACACACCACTCCCACACACCCAATACAATATAAAACACACACCCACATCACCCACAAATCCCTACGACCAAAATCCCGAAAGAAGGCCAGAGAGCGACACTACAATCTACAAACAAGCATCCACAGGAATACAACACCATCACCCACATAACATCCACGCAGCCCACACAACACATCACGAAATATCACCCCACATATCACAACACACTTTCTCCACACATCACCCACACCACCCCATGGCACGGCAAAGATACCCCAGGTTCTCTAAGGAGGAGCTCAGGGTCATGGTGGAGGAAATCATCCGGGTAGAGCCACAGCTATTCAGATCACAGGTGCAGCACACCTCCATTGCTATGAAGATGGAGCTATGGTGCAGAAAAGTGGACAGGGTCAACGCAGAGGGACAGCACCCAAGAAATAGGGATGACATCAGGAAGAGGTGGAACGACCTACGGGGGAAGGTGCGTTCCGTGGTATCCAGACACCACATCGCAGTACAGAGTACTGGCGGCGGACCCGCACCTCCTCCCCCACAACTAACAACATGGGAGGAGCAGGTCTTGGCAATTTTGCATCATGAGGGCCTCGAAGGGGTAGCTGGAGGAATGGACTCTGGTAAGTCAAATCTTTACTATTACTTTCCCCACCCTACCTGCATGCTATCACATACCCCCACCCTCGCCCTCATCCCATCACTCCTACTCCTCACACATGTCCCACTATCACAAACCACACATGTCAACACCAAGCCCTGCATGCAACACCAAAGCATGGACACCCATAACCAATGCATGGCCACGGCACATACCCATACACCCCCCTAAACCACCATTACATAAGGTCCCACGCAGGAATGCAAGCACTGTGGTACACGGTCACCCACCCATTGCACACCATGGTACACACAGATGCAATAATCATGCTTTTACACCCCTGCAGGACCCCTACCCAACGTCACCGCACAGGAGGGTCTGGACATGTCCACACCACCAACAGAAGAGGCCCACAGTGATGACAGCAGCTCTGTGCAATGGATCTAGATGACCAGCCCGGCCCATCTGGGACCTCAGGACAGTCGGTTCCCCTCACACAGTCACAGGTCACCACAGAGCTTCCCCCCTCTGGAAACACCAGCACAGCACCCACCCAGCGGGCCCATACCTCTGTCCCCAGGATAACCCACCACCCTAACCAACAACAGGGACCTGGGGGCAGTGGTAGTGGGCACACCGTTCATGGGACAGAGGCCCAGGAACACAGGGGAACTGGGAGGGCTGCTGTGCGACAGGGGTAGAACAGGCCCAAGGAAACCCACTCTCTACGAGGCCCTCTCCAACATCATTGGAGCATACCATCATTCCCAGGAGACGATGGCAACAGTACTGGCCAAGTTTCAGGAGACCCAGCGGCTGCAGGAGGAACAGTATTTGGGCTTCAGGGAGGAACTCAGATCCATCAATTACACCCTGGGCACCATCGTAGGGGTGCTGAAGGAAGTCTTCAACACCAGGAGGGACACTGTGGCACAACAAGGGGCCCCTGACACTAGCCTGGACGATGAACTGCCCACCACCTCCGCCGGCGCTAGTGGACAGGAGACACCGCCACAGGACCACCACACCAGCACCCTACCCCCTGCAGATTGAGAACCACCCCGAAAACGGTCCCTGAGATCCAGGACAAAGACAGAGA
The DNA here is from genome assembly GCF_031143425.1 of Pleurodeles waltl. Classification (NCBI taxonomy): domain Eukaryota; kingdom Metazoa; phylum Chordata; class Amphibia; order Caudata; family Salamandridae; genus Pleurodeles; species Pleurodeles waltl. The sequence continues at coordinate 291,582,524 of NC_090445.1, read as the reverse complement.
ATGATGCCAAGACCCCCACAAAGAAATGAGATCACCTTGAATGTCATCCTTTTGTCCCACCTTGTCACCCTGTCCATCCTCAAACTGCCCCAGCTCCACTTCCTATGCCCCTTTGGACAATGCACCTGTGAAACAAATAGACTGGACTCTGCCATGGACATTCCTTCACCATCACCCCTCACCATTTTACAGCATTCTCCAATATTGAGTACCAAAATAAACACCCTTAAAGCACAAAACAAGCTGGAGTCTGTCTGTGATTTCGAAATAGTGTATTAGCAATTACAGTGACAAAATGTTCTTTCAATTGTAATGTCAACATAGCTATGTCAAACAGCTCTAGTCCATGAGGAAACAAAGCAGATGTCACACAGTGGGACCCACATCTGTGAAATCGTGAGGGAAAGTTACAACTCAGTGACCATTCACTGGGTTAAAAGAAAGGACAGACAGTAGAGAGGTAGTAGTGTTAAAGTACATGTAGTAGGCAGGTTTGTCTTCTTACCTGTGTCTCACTGGAAGTATTGCAGGATAACCGAGTTCCTGTTGTCGATGTCCTCTTCTTCTGCTTCCTCGTCTTTACTGTCCACAGGCTCCACAGCTACCACAACACCTCCATCTGGACCATCCTCCTGCAGAAAAGGCACCTGTCATCGCAAAGCTAAGTTGTGAAGCATACAGCAGGCCACGATGATCTGGCATACCTTCTTTGGTGAGTAGAATAGGGAACCACCTGTCATATGGAGGCACCAGAACCTGGCCTTCAGGAGGTCGAAGGTCCTCTCTATAATCCTCCTAGTTCGCCCATGGGTCTCATTCTAGCGTTCCTCTGCCCTTGTCCTGGGATTCCTCACTGGGGTCAGTAGCCATGACAGGTTGGGGTACCCAGAGTCACCTGAAACTGTCGAGGGACAACTGTTAGACACACACTAACCTGTAGGGATATCCCAAGACCCAGACAACTATTCCCACTGATTTTGTTCCAGGTGCTCACCAAATAGCCACACACGGTGCCTCTGGAGTTGCCCCATCACATAAGGGATGCTGCTATTCCGCAGGATGTAAGCGTCATGCACTGAGCCAGGGAATTTGGCATTCACATTGGAGATGTACTGGTCTGCCAAACACACCATCTGCTTATTCATCGAATGATAACTCCTCCGGTTTCTGTACACCTGTTCACTCCTGCGGGGGGGCCAAGGCCACATGTGTCCCATCAATGGCACCTATGATGTTGGGGACATGTCCCAGGGCATAGAAGTCACCTTTCACTGTAGGCAAACCCTCCACCTGAAGGAAAACGATGTAGCTCTGCATGTGTTTTAGCAGGGCAGACAGCACTCTGGACAACACGTTGGAAAACATAGGCTGCGACATCCCTGATGCTATGGCCACTGTAGTTTGAAAAGACCCACTTGCAAGGAAATGGAGTACTGACAGCACCTGCACTTGAGAGGGGATTCCTGTGGGATGGCGGATAGCTGACATCAGGTCTGGCTCCAACTGGGCACACAGTTCCAGGATTGTGGCACAATCAAGCCTGTAGGTGATGATTACATGTCTTTCCTCCATTGTCGACAGGTCAACCAGCGGTCTGTACACCGGAGGATGCCGGCATCTCCTCACATGTCCCAGCGGACGGTACCTATGAAGGACAACAGCGAGCACAGAGTTAACCAACTCAGGTACGTACACACAGCTTACACAGAACAGGATACATAATCAGAAATTAGCATGTATGAGTGTTGAGGCAAAGCCTAGGTATGTGTGATGCAGTTAAAAATAGAGCCCTGAAATGGCGGCTGCCTGACCTGTACGCCAGCGTGAGGGGGGATACGAGGTAACTGCGCTGGCGTACACCGTCGCGGTAGGCGTTCGAAGACCACGGCGCAATTCTGCATTGGTTAACATTGGACCCTACGGGTCCCAGGAGCCAATGACGATGTACACCGGCGGTGACGGTACGCACCGCCGCGGACGTGACTGCCATTTTCTATCTGTTCAATCCCTCGATACCTGATCTTCGACAGGAGAGGACCTACACTGCAAGTGCTGCTGTGACCTCAGTCTGGAAGAGACAATGGCTTGTGCGTCTGGGGAAAGGGCCCCTGCCTTCACATCGGAGGAGTTGGATGGGGTCCTCCCGAAGTACACGCTACCCTACGGTCCACCAGACAAACAGGTAAGTACACTGGGAGCATGCTGTATGGGCTATGCCTGTGTGGAGTGGGGTTGATAAAAGAATGGGGGGGGGAGAATGAGGCGTGCATGAAACGAGTGTGAGTGCATGTGCCACATGGCAAGGGTAGGGATGCGGGCCAATGCCTGTGATGGTGTAGTTGGTAATAACTTCTCTTTTTCCCCTGTAAAATTCCTGTAGCTCAGCGCCCACCAGAAGAAGGATATTTGGCGTGCCATCACCAAGGACGTCCGGACCCTGGGGGTCTATCACAGACGGAGCACCCACTGCCGTAAGAGATGGGAGGACATTCACCGCTGGAGCAAGAAGACGGCGGAGGCCGAGCTGGGGATGGCCTCCCAACATGGGAGGGGTGCCCATCGCACCATGACCCCCCTGATGTTCGGGATCCGGGGGGCATACCCGGAGTTGGATGGGTGCTTGAGGGCATCACAGCAGCAACACGGGGGTGAGTACACTCTCATTCTGCTGATTCAGCATGCAGTGGAGGTGTCTGGGGGGGGAGGTGGGCTGTGGGTTTCCCTAGGCCAGGGCCAGTGTGCTAGTTATGTCCCTTTTTTCAGGCAGGCCCTGTGGAACCCCACCCCACCTGTGTACAGTGCCAAATACACCTAGTCTGGCTCCTGTGACATCCATGTGCGCAGATGTCGGCCGTAGCCTTGTAGGCCATGTCCCAGGGATTGCATAGTGGAGCCCAAGTGCGCGGAGTAGTGCAGGGGGCTTCTGTGTCTGTCGTGTCCACCAACGGTAGCGGTAATGCATGCACTCAACATGTCTTTCTTCTGTCGTCATTCCCCCCTTTTTGTGGTCTCCCTGTTCTTGTGTGCATTAGCATCATCAGGCGGAGGAGCAGTGGAACCGGAGCCGGAGGGAGCTGCATCCCACATGGCCCTGGAGGGCGACACTACAGAGTCTGATTTCACCAGTGGGAAGGAGGGCGAGGGGAGCTCCATGGCAGGGACAGGAGCTGACACCAGTGATACAGACTCATCCTCTTATGGGAGCTCCCTTGCGGTGGCGGGCCCATCTGTGCCCCCCATTTAAGGTACAGCTGCCACCCCCCCTTCCAGCACCGCCCTCCCAGCAGCCCCTCAGCCTTTGCCCCGTGCCCACTCACCCAGGAGGGTGGGCATCTCCTTCGCCCCAGGCACCTCAGGCTCTGCCCCAGTCACCCCAGCTGCCCTCAGTGAGGAGGCCATTGACCTCCTCAGGTCCCTCACTGTTGGGCAGTCTACCATCTTGAATGCCATCCAGGGTGTAGAGAGGCAGTTGCAACAAACCAATGCATTCCTGGAGGGCATTCATTCTGGTCAGGCGGCCCTTCTGCGACCTTTTCAGACTCTGGCCTCAGCACTGATGGCAGCCATTGTCCCTGTCTCTAGCCTTCCCCCTCCAACTTCCTCCACCCAGACCCACACCCCTGTACTTCAGCCTACCCCAAGCACACCATCAGACCAGCATGCACACACCCCAACACACAAAGGAAGCTCAGGCAAACATAAGCACCACACATCCCACAGGCACTCACGCAAACATCACACACTTGCAGACATAGCAACATCCACTGCCTCCATTGTGTCCCCCTCCTCCTCATCTCCCTCCTCCCTCCCAGTCTTGTCTCCACTCACACCTGCATGCACTACGTCTACAGCCACTACTTCCATCACCAGCACACACACCACCACACCCCGCTCACGTGCAGTCACCACCCCACTACCATTCACACACCCCCTGTGTCCTCTCCCAGTGTGTCTGTGACACCACCTCCCAAGGTACACAAACGCAGGCACACACCCACCCAACAGCCATCCACCTCACAACAGCCTCCAGCGCATGCACCTTCACCCAAAGTCACCAAACGTACACCTCCTATAACCACAACCTCTTCTTCCACTCCCAAACCCCCTCCAGCTACCCGTCCCAGTGTTCCCAAGAAACTTTTCCTGTCCACCATTGACCTCTTTCCCTCACCTCCCCCACCCCGTCAGTCTCCTAGGGCCCGACTCTCCAGGTCCCAACCTAGCACCTCAGCCACGACATTGGCAGGATCAGTGGTGCCAGTAGTCACTGGATTCTGGAGTGCACCAGGCAGCAGGGCAGCCAGTGTGGCAAGGAGCCACAGCACGGACAGTCCCCCACCTGTCAAGCATCAAAAGTTGCCCACTGGCCGGCGGGAGAGGGGGAAGACACCAGCCACCAAAGCCGCTCCCAGTGGTACAGGTGGGAGTGTGGAGTCAGCTGCGACACCTTCTAAGGTGGGGAAGGGGCACAAGAAACCCGGCAAGACTGGGAAGATCGGCACGGCGGAGAAGACCGCCATCAGCCCCGCTGCCCAGGAGAAGACCTCCATCAGCCCCGCTGCCCAGGAGAAGACTGGCATCAGCCCCGCTACCCAGGAGAAGACTGCCATCAGCCCCGCTGCCCAGGAGAAGACCGCCATCAGCCCTGCTGGCCAGGAGGCGACCGCCATCAGACCCACTGCCCAGGAGGCGACCGCCATCAGCCCGCTGCGCAGGAGAAGACCGCCATCAGCACCGCCAGCAGCAGCCCCGCTGGCCCAGACAGGACCGCCAGCACCAGCACCGCTGGCCAGGAGGCGACCGCCGGCAGCAGCCCCACAGGCCCAGTCAGGACCGCCAGCAGCTGAGTCGCTGCCAAGGACACCACTGCCACAAGCACTGCGGCAAAGGACACCGCCGCCACAAACACCGCTGCCAAGGACACTGTCGCCACAAGCACCACTGCAAAGGACACCGCCGCCACAAGCACCGCTGGCCCATGAGCGCCAAGAGCACTGACGCTACTGAGTCTGCCACGAGCAGGATGAAGCACTCTGGGCACCAAGGCCCCTCCAGAACCAGTGGAGATTTACATCCACTACCTCTGTCCTTGGCAGGATGAAGCACTCTGGGCACAAAGCCCCCTCCAGAACCAGTGGAGAAAGGCATCCACTACCTATGTCCTTGGCAGGATGAAGCACTCTGGGCACAAAGCCCATTCCAGAACCAGTGGAGAAAGGCATCCACTACCTCAGTCCTTGGCAGGATGAAGCACTCTGGGTACAAAACCCCCTCCAGAACCAGTGGAGATTTACATCCACTACCTCAGTCCTTGGCAGGATGAAGCACTCTGGGCACAAACCCCCCTGCTTCATGTCCCAGAGCTCTGTGAGGACCTGGCCAATCATGTCTTGGGACTGATTTAGGGCTCTCAAGACTTGGTAAATTGTGGTCTGGGTGACAGTGTACCCAGTGGCCTCTCTTTACTGGCCCACAGATTCCCTCCCAAGACCACTAACAACCTGTGCCCTTGAGCCAGTGTGCCCCATCCCACTGGTTCTTGGCTGAACTGGAGGTGGTTGTAGATGTGGTCGTGTCTCAACAGCAGCCAGGATGGGGGAGGGTCACAATATTGGTATGGTATTACTTTAGACACAGGAAGTGGAGGTATCCTTGAGCGAGGTGTTGTAACAGCTGGGGTTGGAGGTGTTGGTGTGAGCTGAGTGAGTCTAACTGGAGCTGTCTGCCCAGACAGACAAGATGTACCAGGCAGCTCACCATCATCCAGACTTGCAGGAGTGGAGGCCTCCTGGTATGCATGATTCTGGTCTGGAGTGGACATATCCTCTATGGCAGATCGCTGGCCAAATACTCTGGGTGTAGGTCATAAGATGAATTGTAAGAAAATCATATTGTAAGAGTCGGATTATAAATGACTTTTGAGCTACATATGAAGCAAGCTGAAAGGAAATATTTTTTATAAATAATGGTATGATTTGACCTTGCAGAGTTTGTGGCAATTTACAAATACATTAAAAAACTACAATCACTCAAACTGGAAAAAAATGAAATCTAAGGAAATGTCCTGGAAAGTAATACTTACTTAGGAAGGGTACATGTGATATACCACACAGTGAACCAAACTCAGTAGAGAGAGTTGTGAAGGAAACCATTCCAAGGCCTAGGATACTAACAATCAGACAATCATGCAAGTTGGTAGGATTTCTGGCATTAGTCATCGTATTATCCTTGCAAGGTACATTTAATACCATTACAAAGTATGTTCTGCATGCACAATGACTTGGAAATCATACCAATTTCATTCATTGCATCAAATGAGGTTTGTCTAGTGCGTGAGACTTTAAAATATGTGCATTTATGTTAGAAAACAGAGAATGAGAAACACCACAGTGCAAACATGTTTTCCAGATACAGAGGCAAGGCATCATGGTAGTTGTAGTAATTTCACATTAAAATTACCAACACTTTAAAAATTCTATCTGTACATTCCTAGTGAAATATATACTGTGTAGATATGCACCCATAATTAAAAGAATACCATTTGTGAAATATGTTGATAGCTGAAGAAACACTTACAATCACCATACCTTCATGGTCTGATAGATGGAGTTTGAAACCTGTTATCTTAAGTAAAACAAAGTACATTCAAACAAGCAAACTAAGAACAACACACATATTGACCACAGATTAGTGAACTGAGTACAATACTGCTACTATTTTGATGATGATATTAGATTTATGATTTTTAAATGTGTATTTATATGTTTTACAAAGGTGAAAACACATTACCAACAGCTAACAAAAGAGCTAACACTACATTTCTGGTTCTTGAGCCATTAGTAGGTGTAACTTACCACCCTCCACTCCACCAGGGATTCCAGTCAAGCCTTCAGGATGTAGAATCTGCAAGACCTCCTCCAAGAGATAAAGTTGCAATGGGCTAGGAGAACCACCACCAGTCCTTGGGCCTTCAGGTGATGCTTGGAGACCAGGAAATGCAGTCTCCCTCACAGGTCTTTTCACCTCCTCAGCCATTCTGGATGTCACGCTGTGACAATTCTGTGGTACATGTGAAAAGTAATCAGCAGGTTTCTGATCTTTACCAGCTTGTGAACAATTGCATAGCAGTACTCTTGCAGTCGCATCCTTTACCTCTCAATGCAAAGGGGCATCTTGGATTTTAGGTTTCCAAAAATAGTGAGCAGCGCGTAGTGGTTAGTAATGATAGTGAAACATTTTTCTTATAGTAATACATGAAAATGTTCGCAGGCCCACACTATAGCCAGACTCTCCTTCCCCGGCGAAGAATAGGCATGTTCTGTGTCAGATTAGGTTTGACTAGCATAGGACACAATGTGTGTCTGAGCATTTGGATAACCATTATGTTGAGCAGGATTGCCACCAGCCTCACCAACCTTACTTCTACTGTGATCTCAGTATGTAATTTGGGGTCAAAATAGGCCATATCGGTTGCATTCTCAATCACAAGTTTTATTCTTTTGAAGTTTCAGCAGACCACTGGAAGGGGCATTTTGTTTTTGTCAAGTATCTTAATTGGGCGCTCACTGTCGCAAAGTCACAAATGTACCTTGAGCAATAGCTGGCCATGCCTAGAAAGGGCCACATCATGGTGACATCTTGTGGGGGGCAAGTAGCTGACGGAGCTTGCACTTTATCCGGGTCAGGAGTCTTTCCCCCATAAGAGAATATGGTCTTGTGAAACACTTTGCTGCATTCAGAGGGAGACATGCATCAGTAAGTAATTGGCATGCACCTTTTGCATTGCCCCTAACACCAATTTGTCATCACTGTCATAAAAAACATGCATGATATTGGACATGTAAAATCCTTTATTATTTCTGCAGCAGGCGACACTCCAAAACTCAAACCACCTTAAGCTGAAGGTATCCCTTGTTCAGGTCAAGACAGGAGAAGACTTTGGCACCATTCAGTTGTGTGATCAAGCCCACTATGTGTGGATCAGGATGTCTTGCTTTGTTAGCCTGGCACATTTCGAACCCGATGCACACTGCACCTCCTTAGTCCTTTTTTTGGCACCACCACTATAGGTGAAACTAATGGTTTAGGCACAATGCTGTGTTCAATTATGTCATTTCTAGTTCTTTCTCAATGGCTTCTTTTAAGTGAAAAGTGATTTGGCAGTGCCACTAGGCAACAGGGTGAATGTCCACATTAATATGAAGTTGAACCTTCATTGTCTTGAATCTTCCTGGGCAATTAAACAGCGAAGGAAACTGACTCACAAGTGTGAATATTTTAATTGAGAGATGTCAGTCCCATGTCAGCAGCAGTGGCACAACTGAACAGGGATGCACTGGACAAACGTCCCTGAAGACTGTGAATTGGTGCTTGCACTGATATTGCTTTATGTTGCATTTTCACTGTGAATGACACTTGACTCTGCAACGGTTAGGAAGAAGCCCTTCATAATTTATGGGATGAGGCGTGGCACAGGAACTAGGCTATTGAACTTCTCAACTAGCAGGATGTCAATCTTCGAACCTGTCTATGATAAAGGTTATGGGGCAACCGTTGACTTTTATTGTAATTGTGGAACGGTGTACAAATAAATTTGGTTGTTTAGTTTGATATTTTGCTTTAGTCTTTTGTTCTTAATTGCAAGCAGCCAAACCGACATACGCTCATCATTCCTTGGTCGATACCATCATTGCACATCCATTTTCTTTGCTGGTGCTTGATAATGGCATTGAAGATCCTTTGTAAAATGAGCCTGACAGTGAACAAATTTGTCTGGTTTCTACTTGTCGTAACTGATGTTGATTTTTGGCCTTGTGGGCATGGCAAGAATGCTTCTGGAACCTCGCGGCATCCAGTTTCTATTCTCACTGTGATGTATTTGGTTTCTCTTTTACTTTGCAAAACATTATGAAGTGGTTTCCCTTCCTACAACACTTGCACGTATGTTCCATTTTGTTAGACCTTTGTGGGGAAATGAAAACCTACATTGGAAACACAACTTTTTCTTCTTAGAAGGCGTCGACTTGGGAGCATTTACCGCACACCTGTGCTTGTTTTTCATAACCAAAGCTGACTCACTTTTTCCAGTTCTGGCTTCCATATCAGCAGCCTGTCGATTCACTCTTTCATCGGCTCTTGTAGCCATTAGTATGTTCCTTAAACCGAGGGGTTTATTTCCGATCCCTTTGACCCACTGTTGCGCAACTGTTTGTGCTGCAACAATGATGCAAACCTTGAACTCACATCCATGAGGCGACACAAAGCCACTTTGCATGCCTTTGGCATCATAGACAAGGAGTAAGGCAAGAGAGCGCAAATCGCTGCATTGTCTTGCTCTGCATAAGGGAGGCATCCCATGGGCATTGCAGTGGGTGTTCCCACACAACACCATGGATTCGCCAAAACTTTATGCCTCCCTAGGGGAGATGTAACATGGAGAAATATCTTTAACATTCTGCAGCACACATAAAAAGAGGGAAAGGCCTCCCAGGATTGTATTTTGTGCAGGAAGGTGCCCCTTCCTGCACAATATCAATCCTGCCTACAACGCAGATACCCTTGTACCATGGTGCAAGGGTGCCTGCATTGGCGCAAGGATGCCAAATTGGTGCGAGCACAGTGGGAAAGGACTAAAATGCTCCATATGGCATAGATCTGGTGCATTCCTGCCCTTTCCTTTTGAAGCAGGGTGGCACAGCTAGATGAACTGCAGTGCTGCCCTGTGCCAAAAGCCCATAAATATGGGCCTGAATTTCTCTCTCAACATGCGTCTTCTGGAAGAGTCTGAAAGACAGCCATCAATGACTTTTAGACATACGGCTTCTTCATAGTTGAATTTACTAAACTTACAGTGCTTGATAAGCACATCAAGGGCCTGATTCAGACCTTGGCTGGCGGCCGAGGCCGCCCGCCAAGGTCGCGCCGACAAATGACCGCACCGCGGTCAAAAGACCGCGGCGGCCATTCATACATTTCTGCTGGGCCGGCGGGCGCTCTCCAAAAGAGCGCCCGCCGGCCCAGCAGAAATGCCCCTGCAACGAGGAATGCCGGCTCCGAATGGAGCCGGCGGAGTTGCAGGGGTGCGACGGGTGCAGTGGCACCCGTCGCGTATTTCAGTGTCTGCATAGCAGACACTGAAATACTTTGTGGGGCCCTCTTACGGGGGCCCCGCGGCACCCCCTACGGCCATCCTGTTCCTGGCGGCAGACCCGCCAGGAACAGGATGGCGGTAGGGGGTGTCAGAATCCCCATGGCGGCGGAGCGCCGGTTTCCCGCATCTGACCGCGGCCGAATCGCCGCGGTCAGAATGCCCTGCGGGGCACCGCCGGTCTGTCGGCGGTGCTCCCGCCAACCCTGGCCCCGGCGGTCTCTGAATGACCCCCCAAGTCTTTCAACAAACTCAACTATTGTTTCACCAGCTTGCTGTCATGCTTGATCATAAATGTACCTTTCATAGTCACTATTTAGCATCAGATTGAACTTGGTTCCCAATGTACGATATTGCATCAGTCTGTGACATGTTCTTCAGCACTTCTTTTACTCCATCACCAGTAAGGTTCTTTAACTACTTAATGATTTTCTTATTATTATCTGCTTCTTGTAGTGCATCTATGAAGTCATTGAACGTCTTGATCCATGCTTTCCACCTGGCACCAATATTTTGCTTTTTAGCGGTGTCAAACGGAGGTGGTGGTTTCAGAAACACAGCCGCATTGTACTTCAAGCTCTTTTCTGCTGCCACTGAAAAATGGCACTATTCTGATGGCTTTTGGTGCACTGGATGCCACTCACTGCTGTGCACACATTGGCCATTCAACTGGGCCTGGGTTGTCACTCCTGACTAAAGGTCGTTTTGCACTTCCTTTGCTCGTGCTGGTAAGTGCGTCTGTCTTTTTGTACCTCGGTATCACTGCATTTGCTTTGTATAGATGATAGCTCTGTGTTTTGGTGTGATGCAGCACTTCTTCTTTAAGCTTTACCAATGGAATCTGGTGGGTTTTTCGCAAGCCCTCCTCTGCAGGGCCTTCAACTACCATGAGGGGTGTATCTGGCTGGAGCTGGGCTTCGACTCCACACTCACCAACTTCAAACTGCTTCTTATTGATTTGTGGGTGCATGGCAGTGTGCTGTATAGTTGCAAACTCTCAGTCTTGTTTCTTCCAGAACGTATCCTTTACTCACTGCCAGTTGTAGTGTCCTTTCCAGACCAGGAGCATACATTTGACCACGCCACACACAGAGCTCTATAACAGACATCTTTATTCCTCAGCATGCGATCACACACAGCACACTTATTATTGTCAAAACCATTAATACCCAAATCTTAACACCTCCCAGCAAGTTACATAATTCCTCTGTTCAGTCCGCCTAGAACTGCAAAGGCTCTAGCACACATAGGTGGTCATTCCAACCCTGGCGGTCCATGACCGCCGGGTTGGAGGACCGCGGGAGCACCGCCGACAGGCCGGCGGTGCTCCAATGGGCATTCCGACCGCGGCGGTAAAGCCGCGGTCGGACCGGCAACACTGGCGGTCTCCCGCCAGTGTACCGCCGCCCATTGGAATCCTCCAAGGCGGCGCAGCTAGCTGCGCCGCCGAGGGGATTCCGACCCCCCCTACCGCCATCCAGTTCCCGGCGGTCCGCCCGCCGGGAACCGGATGGCGGTAGGGTGGGTCGCGGGGCCCCTGGGGGCCCCTGCAGTGCCCATGCCACTTGCATGGGCACTGCAGGGGCCCCCGTAAGAGGGCCCCTAAATGTATTTCACTGTCTGCTGCGCAGACAGTGAAATACGCGACGGGTGCAACTGCACCCGTCGCACAGCTTCCACTCCGCCGGCTCGATTCCGAGCCGGCTTCATCGTGGAAGCCTCTTTCCCGCTGGGCTGGCGGGCGGCCTGAAGGCGGCCGCCCGCCAGCCCAGCGGGAATGTCAGAATTACCGCCGCGGTCTTTCGACCGCGGAACGGTAACCTGACGGCGGGACTTTGGCGGCGGCCTCCGCCGCCCACCAAGGTCAGAATGAGGGCCATAGTCTCATGACAGAACAGTAGGGTGTGAGGAGAAACTTGCCTCTCTGCACACTTCTGTCTCAGATGGCATGTGCAAGTAGTAGTTTGTATGGAGGGACTGGCCTCTCCAGTGAGACCTCTCTTTTGGATGGTGGGTGTGCATACTAAGGTGTGAGGAGAGACTGGCCTCTTCCCTCAGACCTCTTTCTTACATGAAAGATATACATAATAGGGTGTCTGCCTAGACTGACCTCTCTCTCCACACAGTTTCTCAGATAACAGGAGTGTATAGTAAGGTGTGTAGATAGACTGCCCTCCCTTTTCAGACCTCTCTTACGGGTGACAATTTTGTGTAATAGGGTGTATGGAGAGAAACTGCTTCTCCACAAAGTCCTCTCTCTCAGATGTATATGTGGACTGCCCTGTCTCATATGATGGCTATGCAAAGTGGAATACGTACATGGACTACCCTCTCCTTCCAGACCTCTCTCTCAGATGGCAGGTGTGATGGTGTTACTTTAATACAAAAAAGGGAGCGTGAGAGACTATATAAGGCTTTCACATATCCAGCCATAAAACACAACTGTTCACCCCGACAATGTAAAAGCCCAGGGGCTTGTTCTTAACTACATTCAGTGCCACAGCTTACAGGAATTTTGAAAAAGTCTCACCTGCCAAATGGTGACATGCTTCATCATTGGTGTTTTTCTCACCCTGGTAGGACAGAAACACTAGAGCAGACTCAACTGCTCTCTGGAGCTCTCCATTATTATCACCTTTTCTGGACATTTCCAAGTCCAGTCAAAAATAAAATGGTTATGTGTTTAACTAAATATTTTTATTCTGTGGGAACACATACCATGATTAAAAACTGAACTACTGATGCCTAATATGGCAGCATGTTTCTGCCAATATGAATATGCCGAACTGCTCACTCTGCCTTTTTCAGAGCACCCAGACCTCACTACCTAACCTCTTCTAAGTCTAAGGGAGGTATAAATGTGAGGAAGCATAAAACTCTCCTACCTGGGTATATTCATGAAACCTTTATGTGTTAGAAATTCGCTTTCTAGTTGGCTGAGGTATGCATTCTGTCCAAGTAAGGGCCACAATCCTGGTCAGGATAAGTCACAACACACTCTAAATTATCCTGTGTTCACCCTCTGGTAGCTTGACATAGAGCAATCATGCTTAACTTAAGAAGCAAAGTGTAAAGTATTTTTGCAACATGCAAGCAGTAACACAGTGAAAGCACCACAAAAACACTCCACTTCAGGTTAGAAAAATCAACTATATTTTTATGAATTTAGAAGTAGAGATATGAATATCAATGGGGTATATCTGGTTGCGCTAGACTGAGCCAAAGTCAGAAGTTCAGGCTGACTGAGATGGAGAGCAAGCTGGATATACGACTCATGCAGGGTCCGCTGAGCAAAAGTACCTTGGTCCTTGAGATGAGTTGGTTCTGATCGGTGCAGTGATGTTGATGCATCAGTTCTGGGTCCGTGCTGAAGAAAGCAGTGAAGCGATGTGCCATCATGTTTGCACTGTTTGGCTCCGTGAGCTTCTTATTAAGGTTTCTGTGTGGCCTGTGTTTGGGCTGCACGCAGATACACCCTGGTGTTTGTTTATGTTTTTGTGGGTGTGGGGCTTTTGTTTATACTTGGGTCAAGTTGCATTTGCTCTCTGTCAGGTATGTCCCTCTTGGTATGGGGTGTATGACTTGTGCTGCTGGGAAGGGTTGGGGGTGTTGCCTGATGGGTGGAGTGGGTGGGTATGTAACTGTGCCCTTTCCTCCACTGTTTCATAGGTTGCGGTACTTACCGTCGTCGTCTTCGTCGGCGGTCTCGGTCGTGTAGGTATATGGCAAGGAGCAGGGCTGGCATGATCTTCAGCTCTCTATCCATGGCTGCTGCTGCACGTTCTGTGGGACTCTGGTACGTGGTTCCTTACATTTGGTTCATTTCGGTCTGGCTTTGTGTGGCGGTGGTTCCCGCCCCGGAACTGGCGGCGGAATGGTGGTTCATTATTTGATGGGCGGGTTAGGCCTTTCTGACGGCTGGTGGGCGGACTCTGCTGTCGTCGGCAGGACTCCTCTCCTGGCGTTGGGTGGTCCGTAGGATGCATGTGTTTCGTTTGAATCAGTATTTGGCGGTCTGGACCGCTACTCTGTTGCCAGTTTCTACCGCCACCGCCGGCGTAGCGGAACGGAACGCCATGCTCGTAATGAGGGCCAAAGTCTTTTGGGAAGATAACCTCCTCTATACTGAGTCAACCGACCCTATACCTGGAGCTGCCAGGAGATTGGTCATCCCTTTGCAATATAGGGAGTTTCTTCTGACTTTGGCACATGATATTTCTTTGGCTGGGCATTTGGGCCAGAGTAAAACTTGGGACAGACTGGTTCCATTGTTTCACTGGCCTCACATGTCAGAGGACACTAAGGAGATTTGTCACTCCTGTGTGACCGGCCAAGCCAGTGGCAAGACTGGTGGCACACCCAAGGCACCCTAATTCCACCGCCAGTAGTTGGGGTGCCCTTTGAGAGGGTAGGGGTTGACATAGTTGGCCCCCTCGACCCTCCAACAGCTTCAGGCAATAGGTTTATCCTTGTGGTGTTAGACCATGTCACTAGGTATCCTGAAGCTATTCCTTTAAGGACCACCACAGCTCCTGCAGTGGCAAAAGTGCTCTTGGGAATCTTTTCCAGAGTGGGTTTTCCTAAGGAAGTGGTGTCAGACAGAGGTAGTAACTTCATATCTGTATACCTTAAAGCTATGAGGAAGGAGTGTGGTGTAACTTACAAGTTCACTACTACTTGTCATCCACAAACAAATGGTCTGGTTGAGAGATTTAATAAAACTCTCAAAGGTATGATCATGGGTCTCCCTGAAAAACTCAGGAGGAGATGGGATGTCCTATTGCCATGCCTCCTTTTTGCTTACAGGGAGGTACCCCAAAAAGGAGTGGGCTTTAGCCCCTTTGAACCCCTATTTGGGCACCCTGTAATAGGTCCCCTTGCTCTTGTGAAGGAGGATTGTAAGCAACCTTTCAAAGCTCACAAGCAAGACATTTTGGACTATGTACTTAGCCCAAGATTCAGAATGGAAGAGTACATGAATAAGGCCAGTAAAAACCAGCCAAGAGCTCCAAAAGCAATGGCATGACCAGAAGGCTGTCCTGACCCAGTACCACCCAGGAAAGAAGTTGTGGGTATTGGAGCCTGTGACCCCAAGAGCACTCCAGGACAAATGGAGTGGACCACATCTAATAGTAGAAAAGAAAGGTGAGGTCACCTATTTGGTAGACATGGGCACTGCCAGGAGTCCCCTTAGGGTGCTCCATGTCAATCGCTTGAAACCTTACTATGACAGGGCTGACTTAACCCTGCTCATGGCAACTGATGAGGGGCAGGAAGAAGAGAGTGCCCCTCTCCCTGACCTCTTCTCCACCACTGAAGCTGATGGCTTAGTGGAGGGAACGGTGCTTGCGGATTGCCTTACTGCTGAGCAGAAGGACAACTGTATAACAATCCTAGACCGATCCTCTGACCTCTTCTAACTGATCCGAGGTACAACTACCTTGTGTGAGCACACAATCAACACTGGAGACAGTTTGCCTGTCAAAAGTAAGATTTATAGGCAGCCTGACCATGTCAGGGATTACATAAAACAAGAGGTACAGAAAATTTTAGATCTGGGAATGATTGAACCTTTTGAAAGCCCATGGGCTAGCCCAGTGGTGCTTGTCCCTAAACCTTATAGTAAAGATGGTAAAAAGTAAATGAGGTTTTGTTTTGACTATAGAGGACTCAATCAAGTAACCAAAACTGATGCTCACACTATGCCCATGGCAGATGAGCTAATAGATACACTGGCTTCTGCCAAGTATCTAAGTACTTTTGATTTAACTGCAGGGAATTGGCAGATTAAGTTGTGAGAAGATGCTAAACCTAAAACTGCATTTTCCACCATTGGAGAGCACTACCAGGTCACTGTTATGCCCTTTAGTTTAAAGAATGCACCTGCCACTTTTCAGAGGTTGGTGAATACAGTCCTGCAAGGAATGGAAGCCTTTAGTGCAACATATCTAGATGATATAGCTGTCTTTAGTTCCACCTGGGATGATCATCTGGTCCACGTATGGAAAGTTCTGGAGGCCCTGCAAAAGGCAGGCCTCACTATCAAGACTTCAAAGTGCCAGATAGGGGAGGGGGAAATGGTTCATCTGGGCCACCTGGTAGGTGCACCACTGCAGGGGAAGATCCAAACCTTTATGGAATGGGCTCACCCTATAACTCAAACCCAGGTGAGGGCCTCACAGAGTACTATAGGAGGTTCAGTAAGAACTATGGCTCCATTGCAGCCCCTCTTAATGACCTCACCAGCACAAAAATGCCTAAAAAGGTATTGTGGACAGCTAGCTGTCAAAAGGCTTTTAATTAGCTTAAACAGGCCATGTGCTCTGCACCTGTCCCTAAAAAAGCCCTTGTTACTCCAAGAAATCCATGGTCCGGACTGATGTTTCTGAATTAGGGGTAGGGGCAGTTCTATCACAGCTTAACACTGGGGGCCAGGATCAACCTATTGCTTTTATCAGCAGGAGGTTGACCCCTAGAGAAAAGCCTTGGTCTGCCATAGAGAGGGAGGCCTTTGCTGTGGTCTGGGCACTGAAAAAGTTGAGACGATACCTGTTTGGTGCTCACTTTATTGTTCAGACAGACCACAAACCTCTATTATAGTTTAAACAAATGAAAGGTGAAAACCCTAAATTGTTGAGGTGGTTCATCTCCCTACAGGGAATGGACTATACAGTGTAACATAGACCTGGGAGTACCCACTCCAATGCAAATTGACTCTCCAGATATTTCCACTTAGACAATGAAGGCTCATCAGGGCAAGGTTAGCCTTATTGTCCCTCGTTTGGGGGGGGGGGGGCTGTGTAGGAAAGTACAATTTTTCCTGCCATGTTACCCCCATTTTTACATGTATGTAAGTTTATTTTTGCCTGCCTCACTGGGATCCTGCTAGCCAGGACCCCAGTGCTCGTAGTTTGTGGCCTGAATGTGTGTATCTGTGTAGTGACCAACTGTGTCACTGAGGCTTTGCTAACCAGAACCTCAGTGCTTATGCTCTCTCTGCCTTTAAAATTGTCACTATAGGCTAGTGAGCATTTTCACCAATTCATATAGGCACACTGGAAACCCTTATATATCCCTTGTCTATGGTACCTAGGTACCCACGGTATTGGGGTTCCAGGAGATCCCTATGGGCTGCAGTATTTCTTTTGCCACCCATAGGGAGCTCAGACAAATCTTACACAGGACTGCCACTGGAGCCTGAGCGAAATAAGGCACACGTTATTTCACAGCCATTTTACACTGCACTTAAGTAACTTATAAGTCACCTATATGTCTAGCCTTCTCTTAGTGAAGGTTAGGTGCAAAGGAGTGTGAGGGCACCCTGGCACTAACCAAGGTGCCCCCACATATTTCATGGCAATTTCCCCAAAACTTTGTGAGTGCGGGGACACCATTACACATGTGCACTACATATAGGTCAATACCTATAAGTAGCTTCACAATGGTAACTCCGAATATGGCCATGTAACATGTCTAAGATCATGGAATTGCCCCCATGCCAAATCTGGTACTGGGGTGCCAATCCCATGCATCCCCGGGGCTTCACTATGACCCCTGGTACTGCCAAATCAGCTCTCTGGGGTTTTCTCTGCAGCTTCCGCTGCTGCCAACCCACAGACAGGGTTCTGCCCTCCTGGGGTCTGGGCAGCCCAGTCTCAGGAAGGCAGAACAAAGAATTTCCTCTGAGAGAGGGTGTTACACCCTCTCACTTTGGAAATAGGTGTTAAGGGCTGGGGAGGAGTAGCCTCCCCCAGCCTCTGGAAATGCTTTGAAGGGCACAGATGGTGCCCTCCTTGCATAAGCCAGTCTACACCGGTTCAGGTAACCCACAGTCCCTGCTCTGGCGAGAAACTGGACAAAGGAAAGAGGAGTGACCACTCCCCTGTCCATTACCACCCCAGAGCTCCTCCAGTATGTCCCAGACCCCTGCCATCTTGAATCCAGAGGTGTGAGGGCACAATGGAGGCCTCTGAGTGGCCAGCGCCATCAGGTGACGTCAGAGACCCTTCCTGATAGGTGCCTACCTCACTAGGTGGCCAGTCCTCCTCCGAGGGCTATTTAGGGTCTCTCCTGTGGGCTTTTCCTCAGATATTCACTTGCAAGAATTCACCAGAGTTCCTCTGCACCTCTCTCTTCGGCTTCTGCCAAGAATCGACTGCTGACTGCTCCAAGACGCCTGCAAAACTGCAACAAAGTAGCAAGACGACTACCAGCGACATTGTAGCACCTAATCCTGTCGGCTTTCTCAACTGTTTCCTGGTGGTGCATGCTTAGGGGGCTGCCTGCCTTTATCCTGCACTGGTAGCCACGAAGAAATCTCCTGTGGGTCGACTGAATCTTCCCCCTGCTCCAGCAGGCACCAAACTTCAGCGTGATCGATACTCTGGGACACCTCTCATCCTGACGAGCGTGGTCCCTGGAACACATGTGGTGGACCCAAGTGACCCAGACTTTCCAGTGGTCCAACTGTCCAAATTTGGAGGAGGTAAGTCCTTGCCTCCCCTCTCTAGACAGTAATCCTGTGTGCCACGTGAACTGCAGCTGCTAGGGCTTCTATGCACTTTTGCAAGAAATCCTTCATGCACGTCCTAGCCCAGGTCCACAGTACTCTATCCTGCATTGCTCAACTCGCTGAGTTGACCACCAACTTCGTGGGACCCTCTTTTGTAGTATTGAGATGACCACCATGCTCAGTTTTCTTGAACCAGTGTTCAAGTACTTCTGTGGGAGCTAGCTCCTTGTGCGTGGGTTCTCTGTGTTGCTGAGGGCCCCCTTTGTCTCCTCTCCCAAGTGGCGACATTCTGGTCCTTCCTGGGCCTGGGCAGCACCCTTTTACTTTAACCACGACCTTTGCAGCTGGCGAGGCTTGTTTGCGGTCTTTCTCAAAAGAAACAACTCTGCATCCTCCAGCCCTCCGGGGGACATCTTCTGCACAAAGGAGAAGTTCCTAGCACCTTTTGTTGTTGCAGAATCTTCAGCTTCTTCCATCGGGAGGCAGCAATTTTGCACCTTCATCCGGGGTTTAGTGGGCTCCTGCCCCCCTGAACACTTTCACGACTCTTGGACTTGGTCCCCTTCCTTTACTGGTCCTCAGGTCCAGTAATCCGTCTTTAGTGCTTTGCAGTGGGTTGCTGTCTTTGCAGAATCTTCTATCACAAGTTTAGTGTGTTTCTGGGGAAGTAGTATCACTTTACTCCTATTTTTCAGGGTCTTGAGGTGGGGTATCTTGGACACCCTTAGTGTTTTCTTATACTCCCAGCTACCCTATACACACTACACAAGCCTAGTGGTCCATTTGTGGTTCACATTCCACTTTCAGAGTATATGGTTTGTGTTGCCCCTAGGCCTATTGCATCCTATTGTATTATACAGTGTTTGCACTATTTTTCGTCTAACTGTTTACTTACCTGATTTTAGTTTGTGTGTATATTTTGTGTATTTTACTTACCTCCTAAGGGAGTATATCCTCTGAGATAGTTTTGGCACATTGTCTCTAAAATAAAGTACACTTATTTTTGGTAAATCTGAGTATTGTGTTTCTTATGATATAGTACCTATATGATATAAGTGGTATGGTAGGAGCTTTGCATGTCTCCTAGTTCAGCCTAAATTGCTAGAACACTACTAATCTACTAATAAGGGATAACTGGACCTGGCACAAGGTGTAAGTACCATCAGGTACCCACTATAAGCCAGGCCAGCCTCCTACAGGAGTTTATTGTGTTTTGTGAGTTTAGTATTGTCTTTCATACACCGAATAGTGCTCTGGTGTTCATTGTTCATTGATTCTCACTTTTACTTTCCTGGTAGTCATTCCTATATCTTATATTACAGGGGAAAGTGGAGTATAAACCACGTCGGTTGTGTTACATATTGTATGAGTCTTAGGTAATCAAGGGATCTTAAGAATTAGGTCCACCGTTTTCCTCTTTAGAAATATGGTGCATACATTAAAACCACCATAGGAAAAGTGTCACTTTATCATTGGTAAATTCCATAATGGATTTATGCTACCATCTTGTCTTATGTACTGTTGCCTAGGCTTTGTGTAAGCAACCATATCTTCAATAGACTTACTCATTCTGAATGCAAGTAATGGGGGTTCAAACTCCAATTATACTGATGTTAGTATCCTCCAGTTCTTATTAAACACTGTTAGACTTGGCATCATTGGCGTGGTCTCCTCTGTCTTTTTTGCCTCTGCTTCCCATGATTTGATTGTGTTCTGGACTCTGTTTTTGCTGTTTTTGGTACTCTGAGCACTTTATGTGCAATTGGCTTTTCCTGATTGGCATATTTGATTTACTAGTAAGTCCATAGTAAAGTGCACGTGGGGTGCCTAGGGCCTGAAAATCAAATGCTACTAGTGGGCCCGCAGAACTGGTTATGCCACCCATCTTAGTAGCCCTGTATACATGGCTGAGACCTGCCACTGCAGTGTCTGTGTGAGCAGTTTCAAACTTCCAATTCGACCTGGCAAGTGTAGCCACTTGCCAAGCCTAAACCTTCCCTTTTGATACATGTACGGTGCCCCTAAGGTAGACCCTGGATAGCCCCCTGGGCAGGGTGCAGTGTATGTTAAAGGTGGGACATGTACTGATTGGTTTTACATGTCCTTTCAGTGAACTACTAACAAGTTCAGTTTTCACTGTTGCAAGGCCTACATCTCTCATTGGTTAACATGGGGGCTGCTTTTAAATATCCTTAAAGTGCAGTTTCCCTTGGAGAGCAGATAGAAGTTTGGAGTTAGGGTCTCTCAACTCACAATTTAAATACATCTGTTAGGGAAGTTGGTTTTTAGATTGTTAGTTTGAAAATGCCTTGCCTTAACCATTCGGTAACTCTACCTGTTTGTGGATTCCCTGTCTGGGTCAGACTGACAGTTGGGCTGTTTGTGAATCTCCTCTAGACGGTGACACAAAGGGAGCTGCGTAGTAGCCTGCATATCCTAATGGGCCACCTGGGCTAGAGTGGAGGGAGGAGTGGTCACTTACTCCTCAATGGGATGTGTCTACCCTCACACAATGCAGTTTCCAACCCGCTGGTGTGTTTCTGGGGGACCTGGCCTGGGCAAGGCATGATCTTGTGAACAACAGAGACCTTCCTTTGAAGTTTGCCTAGTTCAAAGGCAGAAAGGGGAATAACTAGTGGACCCCAGAACTCAGATTAAATCTGGAAAAGCTGAAGAGCTGGAGGAGGCCCCTTTGCCTGTGACTGTGCTTTGCTGGGTTGGCCTGCAGTTGCTGCTTCTGTCTGAAAGAGGAAAAAGACTGGACGTTGTGGTATATTTCTGCTTGTGACTAATCTCCAAGGGCTTGGACTAAGCTTGCCTCCTGTTTTGAAGTCTCAGGGACATCAAAGACTTTCTCTGCCAGAACTTGGACTCTCTGCTGGGACTTCTGTCCTGCCAAGGGGTGTCCTATTCAGTCCCTGGGCCCTTGAAAGGTGAAGTTGGTAGTTCAAGGACTGAAATCCATGAACAAGAACTTGTCGGTGAACATTTTGATGCACCACCAACAAAGTGGCTGTGAAATCGACATGCAACTCACCTTGCAACTGAAATCTGTGCATCATCTGCATTGCAGCTGGGAAATTGACGCATCATCTGCATCGCTAGTGGAGAAATGATGCCATACCCTCTTACAGCTGCTGAAAACAATGCAAACCCCTCACAGCACTGTTTTTCCATCATCGTACAGACGTATTTCACACGCATTGTCGCTGGGCCTCTAAGTCATTGTGAACCTGCGCAGATCAAAGGTGCCCTGTCTGGAAATTGATGCATCTCTCTCTTGCAGGAGAGCAAAATAATGCATCACCTTCCTGACCGGAGAAGAAATGACGCACGGGCTCACTTGTGAGTAAGGATTCAATGCATCGCTGACTTTTCCAAAGCACGCTTGTCTGTGCGGCTTTATTTTTTACGCAAACCAGGTACTTTGTGTAAAAGCAAAGTTTTCATTGTTTTCTATGTAGTAAGACTCTTTTTATTTTAAAGATTAATATCTTCACTTGTGTATGTTGGATTTTTGTGGTTCTGGTTGTGTTGGATTAAGATAAATATTGCCTATTTTTCCTAAAGTGGTGTGGTGTCGATTTTATAGTGTTTTCACTGCATTTCTCTGTGAGTTGATACAAATACTTTACATTACATATTACCTCTGGGATAAGCCTTTCTGCTCGTGCCTGGCCACCAAGGGGGTGATCAGGGGTTAACCGGGGGTGCTTTTCACCTAACTTGACTAGAGTGAGGGTCCTTGCTTAGACAGCGGGCAACCTGACTGCCAAACAAAGACCCCATTTCTAACAGGGGTTATGAATTTTTAAATACTAAATAAGAAAGGGCTTTCTGACACCTAAAAGTGAAAAGCTCCAGCTGTGTCTATCAGGTCGCACTGGACTGGGATCAAGTCAAAGTTTTGGGCCGACCTCAATGGAGCATGGGTCAGATACAACAAGTGGTTGGGGGCTGATCAAGATTTTACCTTTGCACTCAGTTACTTTTTTGGAGCTTTTTCTCTTGAAGTTGAGCGGTTGTCCTCAGCAATCAGCTTTTGATTGGAAGATGGTGGCTTGCTTTAGCGCAATGCCTTGGTGAGCTCCTGGAGGTCTTTGTCTTCACCATTGACATGAAAGCAGACGTTGAAGTAAGGCCGAGTTGCTGTTCAACAACGCCGGCTTGACTCTCAATGATGAGTCAGTCTCCTTCTGGAGATTCTTCACAAAAGTTGTCCAATTGTTTCCAAACTCCAGAAGGTCTCCTTTGGGTGTTTGAGGGTCCACAACACCAGCCAAGGGTCCAGAAGCTCTGAGTTGCCTCTTTGGAAGGTTTGGACTACAATTCTCACAATGCACCTAAGCCAGTCCTTTAAAGTCCACTTGAGCTGCTCAGCTGGGTGTGGCCTTGCAGGAGTTGATTCAGGTGACTCTTGCTAGCTCTTTTCTACCAGTTTCTTTCAGGGAGTCCACTCCTTAGTCTTAGAAGCAAGGCAAAGTCCTCTTTCGTGAAGCCCAGGAGCATGCAGCAGGTGCAGTTCTTGTGAGTGTAGTCCCTTCTTGGTGCAGATCAGGGGTTTAGTAGGGCAGTCCTTCATATTTCTTCAAGCAGGGATCTCTTCTAACACTTTTCTATCTTTTGCTGATCAGGAAGCCTACTCCTGTATCATTTAAGCCAGGTGTGAGGAAGGGCCTTTTTTGACATGTTTATCCCCTCAATTTTTGCCTTGAAAATGATGTGGTTTTAAACTGTAAGAGCCCTGGACCCCATGCTAAACAGGTTCCCAGGGCCAGATCTCTTCCCCCAAACTGTACTATGTTTTGAACTTTAGTCACCTGTGTAAGTCCCCATTTATTGGTACCCCTGGTACCTAGGGCGTGGGTACTGAAAATGCCCCCACAGAGCTGCAGCACTCATTATGCCACTCTGAGAGGCCCCACACCAGCCTCATACAGACTGCCATTGTAAGTGCATTACAAGGTGTATCCAAAGTTGCAAACTCGACATGACACTCACCAAGAGTGCCATGTCCACTAACACTGCATGCAATATAAGTAAGTTACCCCTCTGGCAGGCCTTGAGGCCCTGTGGCAGGGTGCACTATAATGCATGGGAGGGCTTATGCCCCTACTGTGTCTTTGCTAAGTTTTAGACATAGTAAGTGTAATGGGAAGCCATAGCAAATGCATGTGCTGGACACTGGTGATTACGAGTTCCCCGGCTACATGATGGCCTCTGAACCCTGGGTTGTTTGGTACCAAACAGCCCAGGAAGATAAACCCACACTGATACCAGTCTTGGAATTATCATAAAATGGACACAGAAGGCACCTTTTGGGTACCCCTTACAAAACCTTACATCCCTGACATGGTTGGTGACTGGCTGTAACCTGCCTGCCACCACCAGACATGATTATGGACTCCAGGGGTAAGAGCCTGTGCTCTCAGGAGCCAGAACACAAAGCCTTTGCTGGGCAGAGGTGTCACACCTCCTCCCTCAGGCAGGCACCCTGCACTAGCAGTCAGCTTCAAAGGCCTTACTGCCTTTGATATCTGACCCCCCTGCTGCTAGCAGCTGATGGCTGCTTAATGGTTTTCCTATCACTTTGAGTGGGAAAACCAGTGGGAAAACCTAGTAAAACCTTGCAAGCATAGCAAAAGCTAGCAAAAACCTAGCAAAACCTAGCAGGCATAGGAGGAGTGGTCGTCCTCAGCCTGCACTACCGCCTAGGTTTGTCAGGCAAGGTGACCACGCCATTTCATTTTCCTTCAATTTGAATGGCAGGAAAATGGCCAATTAGGTTTAGGGATGGGACCCCTTCCCACAGGAAGTGGTCACTTAGTGGGTACAACCACCATAAGGCAAGTGGCCCATTGGCCACTACCAGGTACTCCCTCTAATGCCCCTAAATACAGTATTTAGAGGGCATCCCTGGACCACAACCTCAGATTCGATGGACACAAGAAGACCAGGACAAAAGAAGAGGCAAGGTGCGAGTGCTGCACAAAGAAAAAGGTGCCAAACCCTAGGTGCAGCTCCAAAGATTCGACCACCCCCACTGAGGTGTCGCCTGGAAACCTGAAGGATTTTACAAACCCTGTGAGGACTGCCAGCCATCTGAAAATTGCCAAAATCCTCCCTCAGAGTGAAGGCATAACTCCCTGCACCCAGCAGTCGAGAAACCCCCTCCATCTGCTGACCAACGAACCAAACCTAGTAGCCTGACCAGTTTCACACCCCCAGCCCTAAGGATATGTCCTGCCAACGGGAAAAGATTGGTGGCACTGTAACTCTCCAGAGCTGTGGTGTACCAATACCCACAGTACTAAACCCCCAATATCCCACACCCAGAAGCACAGTCCACTCTGGTATCTCAAAAGCCCAAAAGCAAGGACCAGTCGAGGGACTTCAGGTCACCCAAGAACAACCCCTCCAGAGTGGCCCTACTGACCTGCAAACTACCCTCAAAGTCACCTGATCCTGACTACAAGGACTCCAAGGCGCACAGGGCTTGGTTGACCTATCTGCATTGCACCCAGACTCCCTGGCCCCTGCATCAACTAAGCAGTTGTGCTCTACGGGTCACTAACCCCTGGTGACCTCTATCCTCCAAAAGGACCCCCAGGACTTAATTTTCAGTCCTCCTGTGCAGTGTTTCCAAGTGGTCCCCTTCTCCTCTGGATATTAGCTCTAAAACCTTGAGGGGCTTCTCCAACTTGAACTGGGAACTGCCTAATGTTCTCCAGCCGGCCTGTTCACACTTTGATGACCTAGATCGAAAAATAGAAGGAGATATTTGTGAAAGCATTGCCTGATTTTATATGCATTTTTATTTAAAGTTTTTCCCATTCATTCCTATGGTGTGTAATTACACACAGAAACTGAACATTTTCTAAACTTTCAAAAATCAGAACTAAAGAAGTACTTACCGTATACTGATGATCTTGGTCTTAAAAATCATTTTTGCTAATTCGTCTTGAGTTATTCTAATGAGAGTGTGTCCACGTATATTGATACTGTGAGTACAACAAATGCTTAGCACATCTCCTGGATTAGCCTAACTGCTCACCCACACTACCACACTACCACAAAAACAGAGCATCAGGTCGGCTGCTTTTTATCTCTGGATAACAAGGTGGTGTTGTTTGGGCACTCTGCATAGTGCATAGTGCATGTCATTTTCATACACTACATAGTGAGCCAGCCTCCCAGGCAAAGTCCTTTTATTATGAAGCCTTTTGAGTGCAGCAGGTGCAGTCCTTATAAGTGCAGTCCTCTCTTGTGCAGTCCAAGGGTCCAGCATGGGAGACCTTCTACTCCAGATGTTTCCAAGCAGGGTTCTGAGGAGCTGTGCAGCTCTATCATATTTATTACACATTCTGGGCTGACAAGAAAGGGGGCACAATAAAATTAGGACATTCTCTCCTCAGAGTTCAGGTGTGGCTAACCCAACCCAAAGGAACCACTGCTTTATCTCATTTATCTCAAAAGTTAGAATTTGTTTTAAGTTTAATAAAGCCTTCCCATGTTAGGCTATGGAGCTAGCAGTGCTCCAGTAGGGAACTTGGGGCCAGATGTATCATGAAATGGCATTGCGAATCGCAAACAGCGATTTTTAAGAAATCGCTATTTCCGAGTCGCAATAGGCAATGTATCATAATTGCGAATCGGAATTAGCGATTTTTAAAAATTTGCTATTTGTGGTTTGCGAGGCCCAAATACCAAATCGCAATTTGCATTTTCACAATTTGCGATTCGGTAATTGAAAATCGCTAATTGTGAGAACGCACACCTGGAAGAGCCTGATGACATCACAAGCAGGAAGTGAGTCATCCCAGGCAGTTTGCAGGTGCCACACCCAAACCAGCACTCAGAGAGAGTCAGCCCTGCCACAATGCGTAAGTCTCTGAAGAAGGCAGCACATCAGAACCAACATGGACACCTCTGCCCAGGGAAAGGAGAAGGGAGAAAGGAAGCGCAAGCTGAAGTTTAGTGAGCAAGAGCTGGAGGTGCTCACAGAGGAGGTGGTCAGGAGCCATGACCGTTTGTTCAGGAAAAGCTCACTCCAGGTGCCTCAGAGTGAAAAACGCAGACTCTGGGCAGATATCCAGACACAAATCTGTGCTGTTGGAGTGGCACAGCGCTCTGTTGAAGAAATCAAGCAGAGGTGGTACGACCTGCGGTCCCGTGCCAAGGAGAGGGTGGCAAGACGACTGCAGGAGGCCAGGAGCACAGGAGGGGGACCACCCACAGAGACACCCTCCACCCCGATGGAAGACCTAGTGGAGTCCACACCCCTCCCAAAAGCAGTCAGTGGGGTCACTGACATTGACACATCCGGCACACCAAGTGCAAGTAAAGGTAAGTGCAATATTGAAATGTAACCAGATATGTGTATGCACAAAAGCCCCTTAGGAATTAGTAAGTAATTTAAAACATTGTGAGAAGTAGTTCATTCCACATCTTAGAAGCAGCACAACAATGCCTTATGGGAGTGGTAGTCCACAACCCAGAGCTGAAAGTAGCACATACAATGTAATAGGCAGAGCGACACACAGAAGACCACAACACCCACAACTATGTGATGAGAAGTAACTGTACATTTATTACCATTGTGTGACCTTTATTGATACATACATAACTGACATGCTGCATATTGTCGTTGCAGATGGCCCAGGCCCAGCAGCTACAGCATGTGCCATTGCAGGGGAGAAAGACACCCATCCTGCTTCAGACTCCCATATGAGTGAGTCACAGAACATTGCGCCACTCCGACGCAGGCCTAGAGCACTGCCACTGCCAGAACTGAGTCAGGACTCAGATGAGCAGCAGGAAGAGTCACAAACACCATCCCCAAGTGGCAGATGCACTCGGATGCAGGTGCCCTGTTCACAGCAGAGCACAGCACCCTGCAGGATGCCTACATATGCAGGCACACAGGCTTTTGAGGCACGTGAGGGAACATCGATATTTGGTGGCCTGGAATCGGCTATGTTAAAGCAGCAGCACCTGCAAAACAAAACAAATCACGGCGTTACAAAGGCAGATGCAGCAACATAATACAAACATGGGGGGGCCTGCATCGCCAGCTGGAGTGTCTCAATGCCAACATGGAACAGCTGCATGAAGGACAGGTCCAAGCATCGCAGGATACGAGGGAGCTGATTACTGCTGTGAGGTAACTGTGTCAGGAGTTGCGCCATGACAGAGTAAGCCACCACAGGCAGGAGTGACGCTTCATGGGCATGTTTGGCGGTTTCTGTCGCTCTGTGACTAGGCTGGCAAATTCTACAGCCCTAATATCGCGTTGTGCTGTGGCCGCACAGGTTGAGGCAGCACACAGCAGGAGGGATGTGGCCCAAGGACTGGTACAGATCACGAAAGTGATAGACAATATTAAGGGTAACCGGTCAGCCACACCTAGTGAACTGGGGGACACAGAGGACACATTGAGCCTCAGCAGCCTAGCTGTGCCCACAATGGACACCAGATGTCGCAGTGCCATGCACAGCACTGTCACAGAGGCAGACACTCGAGGAGCCAGTGAGGCAACTGCGCACTCGAGTGGCGTGCGTGGCCAAAAGAAGTGAGTGTAGTGACCACAGAGGACTGTATATATTTCTGGCATGAGGACACTATGAAGGAATAGTGCTTTACTGTTAACTGCTTTTGGGTTTTTTCCACAGTTACTTTTGTTGCTACTAGTGAAATTGATATTACCTGACATTAAGGTAATAAATTTACTTATTACAGGTACATTTGTCAGTGGATTTGTGTTGTTCATACTTACATCTGAAATGGTTGGGTGTGATGTCAGCACGCCTTTGCCTGCCCTCTGCTGCACTAGTCCTGTCTGCTGGCTGTAGGGGTGGTATGGGATCGTCATCCTCATCTGATTCAGATTCAGATATTTCAACAGGTATGCCCCTGGTGGTAACTATATTGTGCAAGATTGCCACTATTCTACATGTTGTCTCTGAGCTGTATTGTAGTGCCCCTCCACTTTTGTGGAGGCACCGGAAGCGACTCTTCAGCAGGCCAAAAGTGCACTCCACCACATTGCCGTCTCCCTGTGTGCTGCATTGTATCTCCGTTCAGCAGGTGTAGTTGGATTTAGGTAGGGCGTCATCATGTAGGTGCGCACTGCGTAGGCACTGTCTCCTGCAATGAACAGAGGGTATAATGAGTAACTGAGCCATCCGATGTCACACTGCCATCAATGCACCAGTGTACAGAGGGACAATACCTAGTAGATATCCTTCACCTAATTCCCCAGCTAGCAGTCTATTGTGAATGCCGCTGAGGCAAAAGATGTATGAATCATGGGTGCTCCCTGGGTACCTGGCCACGAGATCAGTTATGATATAGGAGGCATTGCATATCACCTGTATATTCATTGAATGTTGGTATTTACGGTTGCGGTACACATACTCTGTGGCTGATGGTCGACAGATTGCAACATGTGTCCCATCTATGGCACCTAGGACATGGGGGAAATGTGCTACCTGGTAGAAATCTATTTTTGTCTGCTGTATTTCCTGTGGGGTGTGGGGGAATCTGATGTACTGATGTATTCTGCTCAGCATGGCGTTGATAAATGCATTGAAAAATCTAGAGGGTACTCTGTGAGACCCCTCCAGCTGCTGCTATGACCCCTTGATAGCTCCCTGAGGCGAGTAGGTGGAGGGAGCATCATACCTGCACATGGGTGGGTATGCTATGAGTCCTATGTGTTGTGCGCTGCAGTATGGGTTGTAGCTCAGCTATCAGGTCGAGTATCATGGCAGAGCTCAACCTGTACCTCTCAAATATTTCCTCCTCTGTCTGGTCAAAAAGTGTAATGCGCACTCTGAAAATGCGCTCCTGTCTCCTGCTCCCTCTCCTCAAACCTGCCAAGATCCTCATCCTCCTCGCCATGACGTAGAGTGCTGCCATTGTGGAAAAGAGTCTGAGGCATTCTGGGCCTCTTTATATAGGTTGCACCTGGTTACCACCTGCTTTCACTTAGTGGTATTTTGCATGTGCAAAATGCCATTCTGCGAAAAATCGCAATTTGCGATTTTTTGATGCATCGAATTTCAACTTGGTTTTGCGAGTCGCATTTTGTGCCTCGCAATTTCCTACTCGGAATACCGAATCGCAAAATGCGACTCGCAAAACCAGGTCGCAATGCAAAAAATCGCAACTTTTGCAATTTCTTATTTTTGGTTTGCGAATGCCTTTCATGCATCGCAGACCACGTTTTTGCATTCGCAAACGGACAAATTTTGCGATTCGCACCGTTTGCGAATGCAAAAACTTTTCATACATCTGGCCCATATTTCATACTTTCTCTGCTTTTATTTACAAGTCAGGCTACCCTTGGGGCACCTAGGAAAGACCTTAGGGGTGATGTATATGTAATTAAAATGTAGCTATGGACTTTGAAAGTACATTTAATTACAAAGTCACAATTGGATCAGTTTATTTTAAAGGCAGCCTGCCGGGTGGGCTGGCTTTAAAATGATCACAGACACCACATCAATGCACACTTAAGTGCATTAAGTCCACTGGGATCTCTAAACCTATATGCTCTACCATGTACTAGTGTCTTACAGGTACGTTGTCTGAACCAGTTGTAATTACACCTTATTACCACATACTTTTTAAACAGAGCACTGGCCCTGGGCCTGGTTAGCAGAACCCAGGGCACAATCAGAGTCAGAAAACCAGAATCTAGTAGTCCAAATGAGATGAAAAGTGGGGGGACATCTGCAAAAAGCCCTGTTTTTTTACAGTGCCCCTTTAACATGCTAAAGAGAACACTAACAAGCACAATGATCCAAAAAGTAGGGGGGCATGGTCCCAAAGTCCTAAGTAAGCAACCACCCCTGTTCTAGACAGTGACTTTCAAGTGCATGGAATTTCCAGCCTCTCCTGCCCTGGCTTCAAACTGGCTGCAGCGACAAGGTGGGATTGTTTGACCCTTTGTGTGAAGGCAGAGCGCAGGCTATACAGTTTCAAGTGGGCGGTGCTTAATTCAGCTGCCCCATCCTCCTAGCAGAAGGCCCATTCAGGCATGCCTAATCTCTCTATTATGTGACTGCCTGGGATGAGTTCACAAAGTCTAGATGTCCATTACACCAAGTCATGTGACCCAGGCCAGGCTACCAGCACAAAAGGGCTAGGGACAGAAAAATGGCACATTTCTAAAAGTGGCATTTTTAAAATTGTAATCAAAACCCCAACTTTACCATCGGAGGGGGCAAACCATCATGGTTATATGGACACCAAACATGAAATAACTACCAGCTCCCAGTTGGCAATTACTGCTTACTAAATGTAATGCTATCCAATGAGAGGGAGATGCCTCACAGTAGTGACAAAACCAAATGTAGTTTTTCACTACCAGGACACTTAAACCTTAACGGTACATGTCCAACCTTTTGATTTCAAAGCACCCTGCCCCATTGGCTACCTAGGGCTCCCTTAGGTGTGATATATATGTAATAATGATTTGGAATTAAAGGCTTGGAAATTGAGTTTGAATGTCCAGTTGACATGGTTGTTTACCACAACATTCAAGCTGCAATGACAGGTCTGGGACCCAGTGTTACTTAATTGGGTGGCACAACAAATGCTGCAGGCCCAATAGTAGAATTTAATTTACAGGCCCAGAGGACATGATATACCACTTTACAAGGGGCTTACAAGTAAATTAAATATTCCAATTGGGTACAAGACAATTTAACCATGTTTTGTGGAGCAAGCAGACGCACTGTTTGCAGTGGTAAAGTGCACCAAGTCCTAAGGCCAACAAAAAGTATTCATCAAAAAATAAAGGGTGGAAGGAAAAAGGTTTAGGATTGACCCTGCAGAGTGTGCCAGGCCCAACAATCATCCAGAGCAGTAGCTTCATACTGAGTGAAGCACCAGATTTCTTGTCATGCTGCGACCCACCAGGCATATCTAACCTAGTAGCTAAAGGCCTAAAAGCAAGTTACTGCATGACAGATTTCTTTGACAGGTTTTAGGGGGATGCGGCATGTGGGACAACCAAAGTCACAGTTATTAACAGCCCTTCCTCCAACGTGTTTTAAGAGCCCAGAGTTCATATCCAAGAAGGTTACTGACAGATAATAGATGTTTATTGTTACTCAAGTCAATGGTGCTCATTTTTTATCAATCTCAAGAATTAAAT
Organism: Pleurodeles waltl; assembly: GCF_031143425.1. Taxonomy (NCBI): domain Eukaryota; kingdom Metazoa; phylum Chordata; class Amphibia; order Caudata; family Salamandridae; genus Pleurodeles; species Pleurodeles waltl. The sequence continues at coordinate 291,550,700 of NC_090445.1, read as the reverse complement.
CCTGTGATCACAGGGGCAAACACAGATCCATGTAGTGAAAGGATTAATTCATCGAGCTACACGGCCCATGTAGCCCATCTAAATGTATTCTCTTATAATTTGATTGAAACCATGTGAAACGAAGCAGGATAAAAATAAGGACACCAGAATATGGGCCTGGGATGCAAGGCTTGACTGAAAATGGCTCACTTCAAAGGGGCAAAGGGGTACTGCTAGCGCACCTGGTCCCTACTAAGTAAACTTACAAGGGGACAAGCATGGCCGATGAACCTTTTGAATCGCATGGAGTATCCTAGCCATGGGGTGATCAATGTTTCAATAATCAATACACATGAATCAATAACCATAGAACAAATCATCAGTCAGTACTCATTAGGCATTACTCAATGACCACAACTCAATGTAATTTTAGCAAATTTATTGCCTATTAGTTACAATTCTAAGTCATGTGATTAATTCAAACTTTGTTCAGACCACATCAAGGTTAACTTATTAGTGACCACAAATAACATAATCTAATTAAAACTTGATAAAACATATGTTCTAATGCTTCAGCATAAACCAATGACGAATAATAGGTCAACATTAATAGCAGAGTTCGGCAAATCAGTCCGTCAATCATTTGTCACTGTTAGCGTCACCCGAAAGAACCCTACCTAACCCAGATTAGCATTAGCATGTGGGACTTCATGCAAAAACAATTTAGAACACAACTTTGGAAAACATTTAGCTAGGAGAAAAACTATATAAAAACAGCGCAGTTGGTACCTCGAAAGAAAAGCACAAAAGTTAGTCACATTATTATAGATGCCTATCCACGGTATGAATTGGCAACAAAGTCAGTCATCGTCTTCAGGTCATCAATTGATCAGCAACGCATCAGGCTCTCAAGAGCATGAGCCCAATGACAGAATCTCGAATCACGTCTTCGACACCTAACATCTGCATCACTTCTCCCCTCGCATCTTGCGTCTCACATCCAAAGTTTTTCCCCCTTGTCATGACTTTTTATTAAAGTTAGCCAGTCCATCCCCCTAATTCTTAATTGCTCAGTTGATCACCAGTTATTACTCTACCCAATAAAATTTATTTTGCAAATCTATGAATTATAATATTACGCCGTTCTCAATTTGTTGATTGGTTCACGGTACGATGTCCTCATCATCCGGCTCATCAGGTATCGAAAATGTTGTATCTTCTCCAGTCAGTGTCTCTATTGTCCGAGTCCTGGGAAAGTACAACTCGTCTGTCTTACATTAAAATTGTCACATACATCGTTCCATCATCTCCTGTCTGTCGGTTCATTGCAGAAAATTCTAGCTAGGCAGACTTTATTGGCGTAAGCAGTTCAAGGGCAGTTTAACATCTCAGCTTCTCTACAGTGTACAGTTATTCTGCTTCTGTATGAGGCCTGGCAAAACTAGGCCACAACTTCGGCTAAGTTAACTCTACAATATAATAGAAGACACACGTTATACATCTTAATATGACATACTACTACATTATTACTACACATTTTCATTATTTCACACGTTTCAGTCATTTTTAGTACAAAGTATTTGGTGGTGACCACTCGTGGGCACATTTTAAAATGTGCACATTAATTTTTGTCTACGTTTAATTTTCTATCATTTTCTTGTTAATCAAAATGATTAAAACATTCATTAATAATTTCAAATTAACATATCTGCGTCAGCAGTGCCATTAAACTATAAAAAGGTTTCACTAGGTCTTAGAAGAATGACACCAAGTGAAACACAGCAATGCTTTGGTAGATATAAACAATGAGGTCAGAATCTGTAAATGGGGTGCCAGGCTTGACTAAAGATGGCTGGCTTCAAAGGGGTGGCAGACTACAATTTAAACATGAAAATACTTTACTAGTTTCTGAACAAACTTAAAGCCTAATCAGTTGTCAGGATCGAAACAGTACACCTCTGATAAGGTCCTCAATGCCCCCCAAAAAGCATACAAATGCGTAAACTATACAATAGCGACCAAGCCTATTCAGTCAGTGTCAATAGTCTCTCTACGGGTTATAGAAGATATTTTAGGCAAAATTAGGCAAATGGTGTTAATCATTCTTGAATGATTGGAGTAAGACGCTTGCTCAGTTTCTAAGAGGGAATCAAAATGGAAGAGTGAGCTAGTGCAATTTTTTAAACATCCACAGCAGAGACGCATTGAATCAGCAGGTGGTATTTTGATTACATTTACGTAGTGCATACCACCCCAATGAGGACTTTAGGTGTTTTATGGCAAGAAGCACGCTACTTGGGAACCCAGGATTAGTGGTTAATACAGTGGTCATCGGGATTAATTGTGTGTTTATTTGTGGAACATCAATAGGAGTTAGGTGTAATATTTTGTGTTAGTGATGAGTATATACAAATACTTGGTCGAATAAATAGGTGAACATTGGTTTTGTGTTAGCTTTACAGTGTATGTGTTCTTGTGCCTCAAGGTGCTTTACCGGATAGAATGCTTCATCCAAGTTTCGACTACATATATAATAAAACAAAAAAGAAAATCACGAGCAGTGGCAACCCAACATGCTCCATGTTCTCCAAAAACATCTCTAAAAACTGACAGCAGCAATATGCAATTGCGAATAAAAGGACACAGTAGCTCCCACCTCTCATACCTAAAGTCCATTCGAAGTTCAGTAGGTGTGGCACATTTTATTTGAAATATTACAATATAACATGCCTGTAAGGAAATGCCTCGTTGGCACGGTTACGCCCTGACTTTTTGCCTTTGCTGATGCCAAGTTATGATTTGAAAGTGTGCTAAGGCCTGCTAACCAGGCCCCAGCACCAGTGTTCTTTCCCTAAACCTGTACATTTGTCTCCACAATTGGCACACCCTGGCATCCAGGTAAGTCCCTTGTAACTGGTACCCCTGGTACCAAGGGCTCTGATGCCAGGGAAGGTCTCTAAGGGCTGCAGCATATCTTATGCCACCCTGGGGACCCCTCACTCAGCACAGACACACTGCTTGCCAGCTTGTGTGTGCTGGTGGGGATAAAATGACTAAGTCGACATGGCACTCCCCTCAGGGTGCCATGCCATCCTCACACTGCCTATGGCATAGATAAGTCACCCCTCTAGCAGGCCTTACAGCCCTAAGGCAGGGTGCACTATACCATGGGTGAGGGCATAGGTGCATGAGCACTATGCCCCTACAGTGTCTAAACAAAACCTTAGACATTGTAAGTGCAGGGTAGCCATAAAAGTATATGGTCTGGGAGTCTGTCATAAACGAACTCCACAGCACCATAATGGCTACACTGAAAACTGGGAAGTTTGGTATCAAACTTCTCAGTACAATAAATGCACGCTGATGCCAGTGTACATTTTATTGTAAAATACACCCAGAGGGCATCTTAGAGTTGCCCCCTGAAAACATACCCAACTTCCAGTGTGGGCTGACTAGTTTTACCAGCCTGCCACACACCAGACATGTTGCTGGCCACATGGGGAGAGTGCCTTTGTCACTCTGTGGCCAGTAACAAAGCCTGTACTGGGTGGAGGTGCTTCTCACCTCCCCCTGCAGGAACTGTAACACCTGGCGGTGAGCCTCAAAGGCTCACCCCCTTTGCTACAGCGCCACAGGGCATCCCAGCTTGTGGAGATGCCCGCCCCCTCCGGCCACGGCACCAATTTTGGCGGCAAGGCCGGAGGAGATAATGAGAAAAACAAGGAGGAGTCACCTGCCAGTCAGGACAACCCCTAAGGTGTCCTGAGCTGAGGTGGCTCTGCCTTTTAGAAATCCTCCATCTTGCAGATGGAGGATTCCCCCAATAGGATTAGGGATGTGCCCCCCTCCCCTCAGGGAGGAGGCATAAAGACACTGTTCCACAAAGACTGAAACTTGCAACAAAGAAACAGCTTTTAAAGGGCTGCACGTTTCCCGCCGGAAGCGTGAGACTTTTCATTCTGCACCCGACGCCCCCTGCTCGATCTGCAGAGAAACAACACTACAGGGAGGACTCCCCACCGACTGCGAGCCCGTGAGTAGCCAGAGCTGACCCCCCTGAGCCCCCACAGCGACGCCTGCAGAGGGAATCAAGAGGCTCCCCCTGACCACGACTGCCTGCTTCAAAGAACCCAACGCCTGGTAAAGACACTGCACCTGCAGCCCCCAGGACCTGAAGGATCCGACCTCCAGTGCAGAAGCGACCCCCAGGCGGCCCTCTCCCTTGCCCAGGTGGTGGCTACCCCGAGGAGCCCCCCCCCCCCTTGCCTGCCTGCTTCGCTGAAGAGACCCCTGGGTCTCCCATTGAAACCAATTGTAAACCCGACGCCTGCACCCGGCCGCCCCTGTGCCGCTGAGGGTGTACTTTTTGTGCTGACTTGTGTCCCCCCCGGTGCCCTACAAAACCCCCTTGGTCTGCCCTCCAAAGTCGCGGGAACTTACCTGCTGGCAGACTGGAACCGGGGCACCCCCTTCTCCATTGATGCCTATGTGTTTTGGGCACCACTTTGACCTCTGCACCTGACCGGCCTTGAGCTGCTGGTTGGTAACTTTGGGGTTGCCCTGAACCCCCAACGGTGGGCTACCTTGGACCCAACTTTGAACCCTGTAGGTGCTTTAATTACCTGCAAAACTAACCAATACTTACTTCCCCTAGGAACTGCTGAATTTTTCACAGTGTCTAGTTTTAAAATAGCTTATTGCCATTTGTGCCATAACTGTACATGCTATTGTGATGATTCAAAGTTCCTAAGATACCTGAGTGAAATACCTTTCATTTAAAGTATTGTTTGTAAATCTTGAACCTGTGGTTCTTAAAATAAACTAAGAAAATATATTTTTATATATAAAAACCTATTGGCCTGGAATTGTCTTTGAGTGTGTGTTCCTCATTTATTGCCTGCGTGTACAACAAATGCTTAACACTACCCTCTGATAAGCCTACTGCTCGACCACACTCCCATAAAATAGAGCATTAGAGTTATCTCTTTTTGCCACTATCTTACCTCTAAGGGGAACCCTTGGACTCTGTGCACACTATTTCTTACTTTGAAATAGCATATACAGAGCCAACTTCCTACATTGGTGGATCAGCGGTGGGGTACAAGACTTTGCATTTGCTGGACTACTCAGCCAATACCTGATCACACAACTAAATTCCAAAAATTGTCATTAGAAACTGATTTTTGAAAGTTGAGCTATTTTTCTAAATTTTTAAAAGTCCTGCTAGGGCCTTGTGTTAGTCCCTGTTAGCATTTCTTTTAGAGTTTAAAAGTTTTGTGAAAGTCTGATTAAAGTTCTAGACATAGTTTTAGATTCCTAAAAAGTATTTAAACTTTTAGAAACAGGTGGTCATTACAACCCTGGTGGACGATGTTAAAGCGGCGGTAAGGCCGCCAACAGGCCGGCGGTAAAAAAATAGCAATTACGACCATGGCAGAAACCGCCAACAAAGACAGCCACTTTAACACTCCAACCGCCACGGCGGGACAAACAAACAGCGCAGCGGTCACTCCCAACAGACAGGCGGGAGACAATGTACCGCCCACACTATTATGACAGGCCAATCCGCCACCTTTTCCGGGGCGGATTCACCGCGGATAAAAACACGGCGGAAACAGGAATTTCGAAGGGAAAACGCTCACCTCTACACACTCCACGAGGAACGAGGACACCATGGAACCGGAACTCCAAATCCTACCTGCGATAGTCTTCCTGCTCCTCTACCAGGAGCACGAACGCCAGCGGCAAAGACCGCGGTGAGTACTGCACCTACGACACAGGGGAGTGGGAGGCAAAAAACAGGGACATACACACGCAACACCCCCACCTTCACCCCCACCCTCACCCACTACAACACACACACTAATGCATATCAATATATCACAGTTACACCCCCCAAACCCCCCCGGAAGAATGCAAAGACCAAAGAAAATGAGTGTAACCATCGGAATATATTACAAACAAGTAGGCAGAAATATATATATATGTACACCATGTACAAAATATATACCAGGCATAGTAATCCAGGTACTGCACAAAGAAAGTCCGTGGAACACTGGGACCACAGGGTATGGGCGAGGCCCACGCAAGATCCCCGACCATGACGGAGAGAACACTGCAGGGGCATCAGACAGCAAGAAAACAGTCACCTCAGGGGGAGGGAAAGGGGGGCACCTCAGCCGCTTGAGTGCACAATGCCAAATCCACGAGGGGGCCACATGCCCACTGTTCAATCCTGGGGAGTGCAAAGCCACAGTCTCACAAGTGGATAACAGTCTCCACTGGTTCTGGAGGGGGCATGGTGCCCAGAGTGCTTCATCCTGTTTTGGACAGAGGTAGTGGATGGATGTCTCCACTGGTTCTGGAGGGGGACTGGTGCCCAGAGTGCATCATCCTGTGAAGGACAAAGGTAGTGGATGGATGTCTCCACTGGTTCTGGAGGGGGACTGGTGCCCAGAGTGCTTCATCCTGTGAAGGACAGAGATAGTGGATGGATGTCTCCACTGGTTCTGGAGGGGGACTGGTGCCCAGAGTGCATCACTCACTCCGTGACGGACCCAGTTGCGTCAGTGCCCCTGCCGCTCATGGGCTAGCAGTGCTTGAGTTGGCGGTGCCCTGTTCAGCGGTGCTTGAGTTGGCGGTTCCCTGTTCAGCGGGGCTTGAGTTGGCGGTGCCCTGTTCAGCGGTGCTTGAGTTGGCGGTGCCCTGTTCAGCGGTGCTTGAGATGGTGGTGCCCTGTTCAGTGGGGCTTGTGCTGGCGGTCCTTCATGGCCCAGCGGGGCTGGTGCTGGCGGGGGCCTCCTGAGCATCTGTGCTGGGGCTGGCGGTGGCCTCCTGGGTAGCTGGGCTGGCGGTGGCCTCCTGGGCAGCTGTGCTGGGGCCGACGGTGCCCTTCTGGGCAGCTGTGCTGGGGCTGGCGGTGGCCTCCTGGGCAGCTGGGCTGGGGCTGGCGGTGGCCTCCTGGGCAGCGGGGAAGAGGGCGGTCTTCTCCGCCGTGCAGCTCTTCCCAGACTTGCCAGGTTTCTTGTGGCCCTTCCTCACCTTGGAAAGTGTCACAGCTGACTCCACACGCCCAACGGGACCCCTGGGAGTGGCTTTGGCACTGGCCAACTTCTGATGCTTGACAGGTGGGGACTGTCTGTGCTGTGGCTCCGTGCCACACTGGCTGTTCTGGTGGCCGGTGCACTCCACATACCGGTGACTACAGGCACTACTAGTCCCGGAGATGTTTTGGCTGAGGTGCTACTTCGGGACCTATGAGACGGACGGGGTGGGGGAGGTGTGGGAAAAAGGTCAAGGGTGGACAGCAAAAGTTTTTGGGACACACTGGGCCGGGTAGCTGGAGGGGCTTTGGGAGTGGAGGAAGAGGTGGTGGTAGTAGGAGGTGTACGTTTGGTGACTTTGGGTGAAGCTGGAGGCTGTCGTGAGGTGGATGGCTGTTGGGTGGGTGTGTGCCTGCATTTGTGTATCTTGGGAGGGGGCGTCACAGACACACTGGGAGAGGACACAGGGGACGTGTGAATGGTAGTGGGGGTGGTGACTGAACGTCAGCGGGGTGTGCTGGTGGGTGTGCTGGTGAGGGACGTAGTGGCTTTAGAGGTAGTGCATGCAGGTGTGAGTGTAGACAAGACTGGGAGGGAGGAGGGAGACGACTAGGAGGGGGACACAGTGGAGGCAGTGGATGTTGGTGTGTCTGCATGTGTGTGTTGCTTGTGTGAGTGCCTGTGGAATGTGTGGTGCTTATGTTTGCCTGAGCTTCCCTTGTGTGTTGAGGTGTGTGCAGGCTGGTCTGATGGTGTGCTTGGGATAGGCAGAGGTACAGGGGATTGGGTCTGAGTGGAGGAAGTTGGAGGGGGGAGGCTAGAGACGGGGACAATGGCTGCCATCAGTGCTGAGGCCAGAGTTTGAAAAGCTCGGTGAAGGGCCGCCTGACCAGAATGAATGCCCTCCAGGAATGCATTAGCTTGTTCTACACCCTGGATGGCATTCAAAATGGAAGACTGCCCAAGAGTGAGGGACCTGAGGAGGTCAATGGCCTCCTCACTGAGGGCAGCAGGGGTGACTGGGACAGGGCCTGAGGTGCCTGGGGCGAAGGTGATGCCCACCCTCCTGGGTGAGCGGGCACGGGGCCAAGGCTGAGGGGCTGCTGGGAGGGCGGTGCTGGTATGGGGGGTGGCAGCTCTACCTGTAGATGCGGGGGCACAGATGTTGCTGCCACCACAAGGGAGCTCCCATCAGAGGACGAGTCTGTGTTGCTGGTGTCAGCTCCTGTCCCCGCCGTGGAGATCCCCTCGCCCTCCGTCCCACTGGTGAATTCCGAGTCCGTAGTGTCACCCTCCAGGGCCATGTGGGATGCAGCTCCCTCCTGCTCCGGTGCCACTGCTCCTCCGCCTAATTATGCTAATGCACACAAGAACAGGGAGACCAGGGGGACGACAGAAGAAAGACATGTTGAGTGCATGCATTACCGCTACCGTTGGGGGACACGACAGACACAGAAGCCCCCTGCACTATGCCACGCTCTTGGGCTCCACTGTTCAATTCCTGGGAAATGGCCTACAAGGCTATGGATGACATCTGCACACATAGATGACACAGGGGCATGAATAGCTGTACTTGGCACTCTACAGAGGTGGGCTGGGGTGCCACATGGCGTGCCTTATGGAGGGGCCTTGCCTACGGAACTCGCCCTGGCCTAGGGAAACCCACAGCCCTCCTCCCCCACCCAGACAACTCCACTGCGTGCAAAGTCAGCAGAATGAGAGTGTACTCACCCCCTTGTGTCTGCTGTGATGCCCTCAAGCGCCCATCCAACTCTGGGTAGGCCACCGCCAGGATCCTGAACATCAGGCGGGTCATGGTGCGACGGGCACCCCTCCCACGTTGGGAGGCCATCCCCAGCTGAGCCTCCGCTTTCTTCTTGCTCCAGCGGCGAATGTCCTCCCATCTTTTCCGGCAGTGGGTGCTCCGTCTGTGTTAGACCCCCAGGGTCCGGACGTCCTTGGCGATGGCACGCCAAATATCTTTCTTCTGGTGGGCACTGACCTACATGAAATGTACAGGGGAGGAAGAGAAGTCATTACCAACTGCACCGTCAAAGTGATTGGCTCCCATCCCTACCCATTGCCATGTAGCACATGCTTTCACCGTCTTTCATGCACGCAGCACTCTGCCCCATTCCTTCTTACATCCAGCCCTCTCCACACAGGCATAGCCCATACAACATGCTCCCTGTGTACTTACCTGTTTGTCTGGAGGACCGTAGAGTAGCGTGTACTGGGGGAGGACCCTATCCACGAGTTTCTCCAACTCCTCTGTGGTAAAGGCAGGGGCCCTTTCCCCAGAGGCACGAGCCATTGTCTCTTCCAGACCGAGGTCACAACAGCACTTGCAGTGTAGGTCCTCTCCTGTCGAAGGTCTGGTATCAAGTGATTGAACAGATAGAAAATGGCGGTCACGTCCACTGCGGTGCGTACCGTCACCGCCGGCGTACATCGTCATTGGCTCCTGGGACCCATAGGGTCCAATGTTAACCAATGCAGCATTGCGCCGCGGTCTTCGACCGCCTACCACGACGGTGTACAATGCCAGTGCAGTTACCTCACATCCCATTGTCCCACTTTAGAGGTCAGGCAGCGGCCATTTCAGGGGCCAACATGGCTTAATTTTCAACTGCGTCACACATACCTAGGCCTAGACTCAACACACATTCAGGCCACTTTTTGTGTATGATTGGTGTTCTGTGTAAACTGTGGGTACATACCTCTGAGTTGTTTGACTCTGTGCTCGCTGTTGTCCTTCATAGGCACCGTCGGCTGGGACATGTGAGGAAATGGCGGCATCCTCCGGTGTACCGACCGTTGGTGGACCTGTCGACAATGGAGGAGCGACATTTGATAATCACCTACAGGATTGACCGTGCCACAATCCAGGAACTGTGTACCCAGTTGGAGCCAGACGTGATGTCAGCAATCCGCCATCCCACAGGAATCACCCCTCAAGTGCAGGTGCTGTCAGTGCTCCATTTCCTTGCAAGTGGGTCATTTCAAACAACTGTGGCCATGGCATCAGGGATGTCCCAGCCTATGTTTTCCAATGTATTGTCCAGAGTGTTGTCTGCCATTCTGAAACACATGCAGAGCTACATCGTTTTCCCTCAGGTGGAGGATTTGCCTACAGTGAAAGGTGATTTCTATGCCCAGGGACATATCCCCAACATCATAGATGCCATTGATGGGACCCATGTGGCTTTGGTCCCCCCCCCACAGGAGTGAACAGGTGTACAGAAACCGGAAGAGTTATCATTCTATGAATGTACAGATGGTATGTTTGGCAGACCAGTACATCTCCCATGTGAATGCCATGTTCCCTGGCTCAGTGCATGACGCCTACATCCTGCGGAATAGCAGCATCCCTTATGTGATGGGTCAACTCCAGAGGCACCGGGTGTGGCTATTAGGTGAGCACCTGGAAGCAAGTCAGTGGGAATGGTTGTCTGGGTCTGGGGATATCCCTACAGGTTAGTGTTTGTCTAACAGTTGCCCTCGCCATTTGCAGGTGACTCTGGTTACCCCAACCTGTCATGGCTACTGACCCCAGTGAGGAATCCCAGGACCAGGGCAGAGGAACGCTACAATGAGGCTCATGGGCGAACTAGGAGGGTGATCCAGTGGACCTTCGGCCTCCTGAAGGCCAGGTTTAGGTGCCTCCATATGACAGGTGGATCCCTATTCTACTCACCAAAGGAGGTGTGCCAGATCCTCGTGGCCTGCTGTATGCTTACAACTTAGCTTTGCGACGACAGGTGCCTTTTATGCAGGAGGATGGTCCAGATGGCGGTGTTGTTGCATCTGTAGAGCCTGTGGACAGTGATAAGGAGGAAGCAGAGGAACAAGACATGCACAACAGGGACTCAGTGACCCTGCAATATTTCCAGTGAGACACAGGTAGGAATACAAACCTGCCTACTACATGTACTTTGACACTACTACCTCTCTCCCGTCTGTCGTTTTCACCCAGTGTATGGTCACTGAGTTGTCACTTTCCCTTACGATTTCACAGATGTGGGTCCCACTGTGTGACATCTGCTTAGATTCCTCATGGACTAGAGCTGTGTGACATAGGTATGTTGACATTACTATTTTAAAAACATTTTGTCACTGTAATTGCTAATACACTATTTCGAAATCACAGACAGACTCCAGATCAGTTTGTGCTTTAGGTGTGTTTATTTAAATGCTCAATATTGGAAGGGGTAGTGAAATGGTGAGGGGTGATGTCGGAGGAGTGTCCATGGCAGAGTCCAGTTTGTTAGTCTCACAGGTGCATTGCCCATATGGGCATAGGAAGTGGAGCTGGGGCAGTTTAATTATGGACAGGGTGACAAAGTGGGACAGTAGGATGACAATCAGGGTGGTCTCATTTCTTGGCAGGGGTCTTGGCATCGTGCTCTGTCTTTGTCCTGGATCTCAGGGACCATTTGCGGGGTGGTTCTCCCTCTGCAGGGGGTGGGGTGCTGGTGTGGTGGTCCTGTGGCAGGGCGTCCTGTACACTAGTGCTGGCGGAGGCGGTGGGCAGTTCATCGTCCATGCTAGTGTCAGGGGCCCCTTGTAGTGCCACGGTGTCCCTCCTGGTGTTGAGTACTTCCTTCAGCACCCCTACGATGGTGCCCAGGGTGGAGCTGATGGTTCTGAGTTCCTCCCTGAAGCCCATATACTGTTCCTCCTGCATGCGCTGGGTCTCCTGAAACTTGGCCAGTACAGTTGCCATCGTCTCCTGGGAGTGGTGGTAGGCTCCCATGATGGAGGAGAGGACCTCGTGGAGAGTGGGTTCCCTTGGTCTGTCCGCCCCCTGTCGCACAACAGCCCTCCCAGTTCCCCTGTGTTCCTGGGCCTCCGTCCCCTGGACCGTGTGTCCACTACCACTGACTCCAGGTCCCTGTTGTTGTTGGGGTGGTGGGTTATCCTGGGTTCCCTGTAGTGGTGGACACACAGCTGATTGACGTGTCCTGGGGACAGAGGTATGGGCCCGCTGGGTAGGTGCTGTGCTGGTGTTTCCAGAGGGGGGAAGTCTGTGGTGGCCTGTGCCTGTGTGAGGGGAACTGACTGTCCAGAGGTTCCCAATGGTCCTGGCTGCTCATCTAGATCCAGTTGGACAGAGGTGCTGTCATCACTGTGGGCCTCTTCTGTTGGTGGTGTGGACATGTGTGGACCCTCCTGTCCGGTGACGTTGGGTAGGGGTCCTGCAGGGGTATAAAAGGATGTTTATTAAATCTGTGTGTGTAATGGTGTGCAATGGGTGGGTGACCGTGTACCCCAATGCTAGCATTCCTGTGTGGGAGCTTGTGTGATGATGGTTTAGGGGGGTGTATGGGTATGTGCAGTGGGCATGCTTTGGTGATGGGTGTCCATGCTTTGTTGTTGCATGCAGGGCTTGGTGTTGGAATGGGTGGTTTGTGATGTTGGGACATATGTGAGGAGTTGGGGTGCTGGGGGTGAGGGTGGGGGTATGTGATAGCATGCAGGTAGGGTGGGGGATGTAATGGTAAAGCTTTGTCTTACCAGAGTCCATTCCTCTACCTACTCCTGCGAGGCCCTCAGGATGCAGAATCGCCAAGACCTGCTCCTCCCATGTTGTTAGTTGTGGGGGAGGAGGTCGGGGTCCGCTGCCAGTCCGCTGAACAACCAGGTGGTGTCTTGAGACCACGGAACCCACCTTCCCCCGTAGGTCGTTCCACCTCTTCCTGATGTCCTCCCGATTTCTTGGGTGTTGTCCCACTGCGTTGACCCTGTCCACTATTATTCGGCATAGCTCCTTCTTCCTAGCTATGGGGGTGTGCTTCACCTGTGATCCGAATAGCTGTGGCTCTACCCGGACAATTTCCTCCACCATGACCCTGAGCTCCTCTTCCGAGAACCTGGGGTGTCTTTGCTGTGCCATGGGGTGGTGTAGGTGATGTGTGGGGTGGAGTGTGTGATGATAAGTGTGGTGATATGTAGTGGTGTGTTGTGTGAGGTGCGTGGAAGTTGTGTGGGTGATAGTGTTGTGTGCCTGTGGATGCTGTTGTTCTTGCTGGTGGTGTCTCTCTCTGGCCTTCTTTCGGAATTTTTGGTAGTAGGGGTTTGTGGGTGATGTGGGTGTGTGTTTTATATTGTAATGGGTGTGTGGGAGTGGTGTGTGTATGTGTATCAGGTGTGTGTATTTTGAATTGTCCAATGTGTAGGAGGATGGCCTGGCTGGTAGTGGGTACCAAGGGGTACTTACACTATGTACCAGGTCCAGTTATCCCTTATTAGTGTAGAAGAGGTGTTTCTAGCAGCTTAGGCTGATAGAAGGTAGCTATAGCAGAGCAGCTTAGGCTGAACTAGGAGACATGCAAAGCTCCTACTATACCACTGGTGTCATAGGCACAATATTATAAGAAAACACAATACACAGATATACTAAAAATAAAGGTACTTTATTTTTATGACAATATGCCAAAAGTATCTCAGTGAGTACCCTCAGTATGAGGATGCCAAATATACACAAGATATATGTACACAATACCAAAAATATGCAGTAATAGCAAAAGGAAGTAATGCAAGCAATGTAAAGTTACAGTAGATTGCAATAGGAGCACATAGGTATAGGGGCAACACAAACCATATACTCCAAAAGTGGAATGCGAACCACGAATGGACCCCAAACCTATGTGAGCTTGTAGAGGGTCACTGGGACAGTAAGAAAACAGTGAGGGTTAGAAAAATAGTCCACCCCAAGACCCTGTAAGGTAGGTGTAAAGTCCACCAACAACCCCCAGAGAGCACAGAAGTCGTGATAGGGGGATTCTGCAAGGAAAACCAACACCAGCAAAGCAACAACAGTGGATTTCCAGACCTGAGTACCTGTAAGACAAGGGGACCAAGTCCAAGAGTCGCGACAGTGTCGAGAGTGGGCAGGAGCCCAGGAAATGCCAGCTGAGGGTGCAAGGAAGCTGCCACCGGATGGAAGAAGCTTGGTGTTTTGCAAGAACGAAGAGGACTAGGATCTTCCCCTTTGGAGGATGGATGTCCCACGTTGTGAGGAAGCTTGCAGAGGTGTTCCCACGCAGAAAGACCGCAAACAAGCCTTGCTAGCTGCAAGGGTCGCGGTTAGGGTTTTTGGATCCTGCTGTGGCCCAGGAGGGACCAGGATGTCGCCACTTGGATGAGGAGACAGAGAAGGCACCCAGCAAGTCAGGGAGCCCTCACAGAAGCAGGCAGCACCCACAGAAGTACAGAAGGACAACTCATAAGGTTGTGCACTGCAGGTTAGAGTCAGGGACCCAGGCTTGGCTGTCAACAAAGGAAATCCTGGAACAGTGTACAGGAGCCGGAGCAGCTGCAAATCATGCGGTACCCAGCAATGCAGTCTAGTGTGGGGAGGCAAGGACTTACCTCCACCAAACGTGGACTGAGGAGTCACTGGACTGTGGGAGTCACTTGGACAGAGTTGCTGAGTTCCAGGGACCAAGCTCGTCGTGCTGAGAGGGGACCCAGAGGACCAGTGATGCAGTCTTTTGTTGCCTGCGGTTGCAGGGGGAAGATTCCGTCGACCCATGGGAGATTTCTTCAGAGCTCCTGGTGCAAGAAGGAGGCAGGCTACCCCCAGAGCATGCACCACCAGGAAACAGTCGAGAAAGCCGGCATGATGAAGCGAAACAAGGTTGCAATAGTCGTCTTTGCTACTTTGTTGCGGTTTTGCAGGCGTCCTGAGCAGTCAGCATTCGATCCTTTGGCAGAAGGTGAAGAGGGAGATGCAGAGGAACTCTGGTGAACTCTTGCATTCAGTATCTGAAGAATTCCTCAAAGCAGAGACCCTAAATAGCCAGAAAAGGAGGTTTGGCTACCTAGGAAGGAGGATAGGCTAGTAACACAGTTAAGAGCCTATCAGAAGGAGTCTCTGACGTCACCTGCTGGCCCTGGCCACTCAGAGCAGTCCAGTGTGCCAGCACACCTCTGAATCCAAGATGGCAGAGGTCTGGGGCACGCTGGAGGAGCTCTGGGCACCTCCCCTGGGAGGTGCAGGACAGGGGAGTGGTCACTCCCCTTTCCTTTGTCCAGTTTCACGCCAGAGCAGGGCTGGGGGTTCCCTGAACCGGTGTAGACTGGCTTATGGAGAGATGGGCACCGTCTGTGCCTATCAAAGCATTTCCAGAGGCTGGGGGAGGCTACTCCTCCCCAGCCCTGACACCTTTTTCCAAAGGGAGAGGGTGTAACACCCTCTCTCTGAGGAAGTCCTTTATTCTGCCTTCCTGGGCCAGGCCTGGCTGGACCCCAGGAGGGCAGAAACCTGTCTGAGGGGTTCGCAGCAGCAGCAGCTGCAGTGAAACCACGGGAAAGGCAGTTTGGTAGTACCCGGGTCTGTGCTAGAGACTCGGGGGATCATGGAATTGTCTCCCCAATGCCATTATGGCATTGGGGTGACAATTCCATGATCTTAGACATGTTACATGGCCATGTTCGGAGTTACCATTGTGACGCTATACATAGGTAGTGACCTATGTATAGTGCACCCGTGAAATGGTGTCCCCGCACTCACAAAGTCCGGGGAATTTGCCCTGAACAATGTGGGGGCACCTTGGCTAGTGCCAGGGTGCCCACACACTAAGTAACTTTGCATCCAACCTTCACCAGGTGAAGGTTAGACGTATAGGTGACTTATAAGTTACTTAAGTGCGGTGGTAAATGGCTGTGAAATAGTGTGGACGTTATTTCACTCAGGCTGCAGTGGCAGGCCTGTGTAAGAATTGTCAGAGCTCCCTATGGGTGGCAAAAGAAATGCTGCAGCCCATAGGGATCTCCTGGAACCCAAATACCCTGGGTACCTCAGTACCATATACTAGGGAATTATAAGGGTGTTCCAGTATGCCAATGTAAATTGGTGAAATTGGTCACTAGCCTGTTAGTGACAATTTAGAAAGCAGAGAGAGCATAACCACTGAGGTTCTGGTTAGAAAAGCCTCAGTGAGACAGTTAGTCATCACACAGGGAACATATACAGGGCACACTTATGAGCACTGGGGGCCTGGTAGGCAGGGTCCCAGTGACACATACACTAAAACAACATATATACAGTGAAATATGGGGGTAACATGCCAGGCAAGATGGTACTTTCCTACACAATGTGGCTGTGTTTTGTTATAGTGCGTGTATTTTGAGCGCAGCGGTGTGCATCGCCAATGGAATACCGCGGTTGAAAGACGGCCGCGTGGATTCGTGTGTCGTGATAGTGTGGGCGAATTTCTATTGGCGTGACGGTGGAGGTTTTGTTTTCGCCAGTTTATCACTGACCTTTGGTGTGGTGGACTTGTGTGGGTGTCTGACTTTTGGCAGATTCCGAGATGTGGGTCATAATAGCTGTGGTGGAATTCCCCGGCTGCAGCGGTGTGTTGGCAGTCTTCTGCACGGCGGTAAGCGCCTTTTACCGCCAAGGTTGTAATGACCGCCATAATGTCTACAGAAGAGTTAGTGATGAAACTCAACCTCACCCCTTACCTGCATCTTAGGATGTCAGAGTTAAGGTCTCTCTGTTAAATCAAAAAGATAAAAACTGGTTCAAACCCTACCAAAGTACAGCTCCAGGAGCTTTTGGCAGAATTTGCTAAAAACAACCCCTCTGATGATATCTTCACAGAGGGGGAATTGATGTGGAAGAACTCCCACCTCCACTCATAGTTAGGGAGACCAGAGTTTAGGTGATAGT
The DNA here is from genome assembly GCF_031143425.1 of Pleurodeles waltl. Taxonomy (NCBI): domain Eukaryota; kingdom Metazoa; phylum Chordata; class Amphibia; order Caudata; family Salamandridae; genus Pleurodeles; species Pleurodeles waltl. The sequence continues at coordinate 291,533,996 of NC_090445.1, read as the reverse complement.
CGGAGATGGTGCTTCTCTAACAGGAGAGACCAACAGCTCTGCAAGCATTGAGGGCAGCCTCAATGAAGATGACCTCCTGCTAGCCAGGTTGGCCAAAAGATTGGCTTTGGAAAGATCCTAGCCATAGAAAGGGAAAGACAAGAGATAGGCTTAGGTCCCATCAATGGTGGCAGCAATATAAATAGGGTTAGAGATTCTCCTGATATGCTAAAAATCCCTAAAGGGATTGTAACTAAATATGAAGATGGGGATGACATCACCAAATGGTTCACAGCTTTTGAGAGGGCTTGTGCAACCAGAAAAGTAAACAAATCTCACTGGCGTGCTCTCCTTTGGGAAATGTTCACTGGAAAGTGTAGGGATAGACTCCTCACACTCTCTGGAAAAGATGCAGAATCCTTTGACCTCATTAAGGCTACCCTGATTGAGGGCTTTGGATTCTCAACTGAGGAGTACAGTATTAGTTTCAGGGGGGCTCAAAAATCCTCGAGCCAGACCTTGGTTGACTTCTCAGTCACAACACTGGATGGTTGGATTAATGGCAGTGGTGTAAATGATTATGATAGGCTGTAAAATCTGTTTATGAAAGAACACCTTTTAAGTCATTGTTTCAAAGATAAACTGCATCAGCATCTGGTAGACCTAGGACCAATTTCTTCCCAAGAATTGGGAAAGAAGGCGGACCATTGGGTCAAGACTAGGGTGACCAAAACTTCCCCAAGGGGTGATCAAAAGAAAGAGGTCACAAAGACTCCACAGGGGAAGAGTGTTGAGACATCCAAGGTTAAAAGTAAAGAGTCTTCTACAGGGCCCCAAAAACCTGCTCAGGTGGGAGGGTCCAAAGCCTCTTCACAACCCAGTTCTGGGTACAAGGGTAAAAACTTTGATCCCAAAAAAGGCCTGGTGTTGTAGCTGTAATCAGCAGGGACACCAAACTGGAGACAAGGCCTGTCCCAAGAAAGGTTCCACTTCAAACTCTACTCCAGTTAGCTCTGGAATAGCCATTCTCCAGGTGGGATCAACAGTGTGCCCAGAGCAAATCAGGGTTCACACTGAAGCTACATTAGTCTCTGAGGGTGGGGTGGACTTAGCCACATTGGCTGTCTGCCCCCTAATATGCAAAAATACAGGCAGCAACTCTTAATTAATGGGATTAGTGTAGAAGGCCTGAGGGATACAGGTGCCAGTGTCACCATGGTGACAGAGAAACTGGTTTCCCCAGGACAATACCTGACTGGACAAACTTATCCAGTCACCAACGCTGACAATCAGACTAAAATACATCCCATGGCTATGGTAACTTTAGAATGGGGAGGGGTCAATGGCCTGAAACAGGTGGTAGTCTCCTCAAATATCCCAGTAGACTGTTTGCTTGGAAATGACCTGGAGTCCTCAGCATGGGCTGAGGTAGAACTCAAAACCGATGCAGCCATGCTGGGCATCCCTGAACTGGTGTGTGTCAAGACAAGGGCACAGTGCAAGGCTCAGGGTGAAAAAGTGGTGTTGGAGCCTGGAATATTGGCCCAACCCTCCATGAGGAAAGGAAAGAAGACTGGGGAACCAGCTTCAACACAACAAAAGAAAGGGAACCTCTCTTCCCAGGAAGAAGTTCTGCCCTCTGAGGGAACTGAGCCGATGGAGTTGGAACCTTATCAGGTTGAACTCTTAGGCCCAGGGGGACCCACAAGGGAACAGTTATATAAGGGGCAAGAAACATGTCCCTCTCTTGAAGGCCTTAGACAGCAAGCTGCTGAAGAGACCACAGGAAAAATCACTGGAACACATAGAGTCTATTGGGAAGATGGACTCCTCTACACTGAGGCAAGAGATCCCAAACCTGGTGCCACTAGGAGAGTGGTAGTGCCTCAGGAGTTTAGGAAGTTAATTTTGACCTTAGCTCATGATATTCCACTTGCTGGGCATTTGGGACAAACCAAGACTTGGGAAAGGTTAGTTAACCATTTCTATAGGCCCAACATGTCCCAGAAGGTAAAGGAGTTTTGTGTCTCCTGTGCCACCTGTCAAGCCAGTGGTAAGACAGGTGGACACCCAAAGGCCCCCCTCATTCCACTTCCAGAGGTGGGGTACCCTTTGAAAAAGTGGGTGTGGACATAGTGGGTCCACTTGAACCTCCCACAGCCTCAGGGAACCAGTATATCCTAGTGGTAGTGGATCATGCCACTAGGTACCCTGAAGCAATTCCCCTTAGGTCCACTACTGCCCCTGCAGTAGCTAAAGCACTCATAGGTATCTTTACCAGAGTGGGATTTCCTAAGGAGGTGGTGTCTGACAGGGGTACCAACTTCATGTCAGCATACGTGAAACACATGTGGAATGAGTGTGGGGTGACTTACAAATTCACCACACCATACCACCCACAAACCAATGGTCTTGTAGAAAGATTTAACAAGACATTGAAAGGCATGATCATGGGGCTCCCTGAAAAGCTCAAAAGGAGATGGGATGTCCTCTTGCCATGTCTGCTTTTCGCCTACAGAGAGGTGCCTCAGAAGGGAGTAGGGTTTTCCCCCTTTGAACTTCTGTTTGGCCGTCCTGTAAGGGGACCACTAGCTCTTGTAAAAGAAGGCTGGGAGAGACCTCTTCATGAGCCTAAACAAGATATAGTGGAACATGTACTAGGCCTACGTTCCAGGATGGCAGAGTTCATGGAAAAGGCAAGCAAAAACCTTGAGGCCAGCCAACAACCCCAGAAGATGTGGTATGACCAAAAGGCTGCTATGGTTGAGTTTCAGCCAGGGCAGAAAGTCTGGGTTCTGGAGCCTGTGGCTCCCAGGGCACTTCAGGACAGATGGAGTGGCCCTTACCCAGTGCTAGAGAGAAAGAGTCAGGTCACCTACCTGGTAGACCTAGGCACTAGCAGGACCCCCAAAAGGGTGATCCATGTGAACCGCCTCAAACTCTTTCATGACAGGGCAGATGTGAATCTGTTGATGGTAACAGACAATGACCAGGAAGCTGAGAGTGAACCTCTCCATGATCTCATTTCCACTGACCCTAAAGATGGCTCAGTAGATGGAATGATCTATTCAGACACCCTCTCTGGCCAACAGCAATCTGACTGTAGGAAAGTCTTACAACAGTTTGCTGAGCTCTTTTCCCTAACCCCTGGTCAGACACACCTGTGTTCCCATGATGTGGACACAGGAGACAGCATGCCTGTCAAAAACAAAATTCTCAGACAGTCTGACAAAGTTAAGGAAAGCATCAAGGTGGAAGTCCACAAGATGCTGGAATTGGGAGCCATTGAGCACTCTGATAGCCCAGTAGTCTTAGTCCCCAAACCTCACACTAAGGATGGTAAGAGAGAGATGAGGTTTTGTGTGGACTACAGAGGACTTAATTCTGTCACCAAGACAGATGCCCATCCCATTCCAAGGGCAGATGAGTTCATTGACAAACTAGGTGCTCCCAGATACTTAAGTACCTTTGACTTGACAGCAGGGTACTGGCAAATGAAAATGGCACCAGGAGCAAAAGAAAAGACAGCATTCTCCACACCTGATGGGCATTATCAGTTTACTGTTATGCCCTTTGGCCTAAAGAATGCCCCTGCCACCTTCCAAAGGCTGGTGAATCAAGTCCTTGCTGGCTTGGAGTCCTTTAGTGCAGCTTATCTTGACGATATTGCTGTCTTTAGCTCTAGCTGGCAGGATCACCTGGTCCACCTGAAGAAGGTTTTGAAGGCCCTGCAAGCAGCAGGTCTCTCTTTCAAGGCATCCAAATGTCAGATAGGGCAGGGAACTGTGGTTTACTTGGGACACCTTGTAGGTGGAAGCCAAGTTCAGCCACTCCAGCCCAAGATCCAGACTATTCTGGACTGGGTAGCTAAAAAAAAAACAGACTCAAGTCAGGGCATTCCTTGGCTTGACTGGCTACTACAGGAGGTTTGTGACGGGATATGGATCAATAGTGACACCCCTCACAGAACTTACCTCCAAGAAAATGCCCAAGAAGGTAAACTGGACTATAGAATGCCAACAGGCCTTTGACACCCTGAAAGAAGCTATGTGCACACCATCAGTTCTAAAAGCTCCAGATTACTCCAAGCAGTTCATTGTGCAGACTGATGCCTCTGAACATGGGATAGGGGCCGTTTTGTCCCAAACAAATGATGATTGCCTTGACCAGCCTGTTGCTTTCATTAGCAAGAGGTTACTCCCCAGGGAGCAGCGTTGGAGTGCCATTGAGAGGGAGGCCTTTGCTGTGGTTTGGTCCCTGAAGAAGCTGAGACCATACCTCTTTGGTACTCACTTTGTAGTTCAAACTGACCACAGACCTCTCAGGTGGCTAATGCAAATGAAAGTTGAAAATCCAAAACTGTTGAGGTGGTCCATCTCCCTACAGGGAATGGACGTTATAGTGGACAGACCTGGGACTGCCCATGCCAATGCAGATGGCCTTTCCAGGTTCTTCCACTTAGAAAATTAAGACTCTCTTGGGAAAGGTTAGTCTCATCCTCTTTCGTTTGGGGGGGGTTGTGTAAGGAAATGCCTCCTTGGCATGGTTACCCCCTGACTTTTTGCCTTTGCTGTTGCCAGCTTATGATTTGAAAGTGTGCGGAGGCCTGCTAACCAGGTCCCAGCACCAGTGTTCTTTCCCTAAACCTGTACGTTTGTCTCCACAATTGGCACACCCTGGAATCCAGGTAAGTCCCTTGTAACTGGTACCCCTGGTACCAAGGGCCCTGATGCCAGGGAAGGTCTCTAAGGGCTGCAGCATGTCTTATGCCACCATGGGGACCCCTCACTCAGCACAGACACAATGCTTTCCAGCTTGTGTGTGCTGGTGGGGATAAAATTACTAAGTCGACATGGCACTCCCCTCAGGGTGCCATGCCAACCTCACACTGCCTATGGCATAGATAAGTCATGCCTCTAGCAAGCCTTACAGCCCTAAGGCAGGGTGACTATACCATAGGTGAGGGCATAGGTGCATGAGCACTATGCCCCTACAGTGGCTAAACAAAACCTTAGACATTGTAAGTGCAGGGTAGCCATAAGAGTACATGGTCTGGGAGTCTGTCATACACAAACTCCTCAGCACCATAGTGGCTACACTGAAAACTGGGAAGTTTGGTATCAAACTTCTCAGTACAATAAATGCACACTGATGCCAGTGCGCATTTTATTGTAAAGTACACCCAGAGGGCATCTTAGAGATGCCCCCTGAAAACATACCCGACTTCCAGTGTGGGCTGACTAGTTTTACCAGCCTGCCACACACCAGACATGTTGCTGGCCACATGGGGAGAGTGCCTTTGTCACTCTGTGGCCAGTAACAAAGCCTGTACTGGGAGGAGGTGCTTCTCACCTCCCCCTGCAGGAACTGTAACACCTGGCTGTGAGCCTCAAAGGCTCACCCCCTTTGTTACAGCACCACAGGGCATCCCAGCTAGTGGAGATGCCCGCCCCCTCCGGCCACGGCCCCACTTTTGGTGGCAAGGCCGGAGGAGATACGGAAAAAAACAAGGAGGAATCACTGGCCAGTCAGGACAACCCCTAAGGTGTCCTGAGCTGAGGTGGCTCTGACTTTTAGAAATCTTCCATCTTGCAGATGGAGGATTCCCCCAATAGGATTAGGGATGTGCCCCTCTCCCCTCAGAGAGGAGGCACAAAAAGGGTGTAGCCACCCTCAGGACTAGTAGCCATTGGCTACTAACCTCCCAGACCTAAACACACCCCTAAATTGAATATTTAGGGGCCCCGAGAACCTAGGAAGATAGATTCCTGCAACCTGAAGATGAAGAAGGACTGCTGACCTGAAAGACCTGCAGAGAAGATGGAGACACCAACTGCTTTGGCCCCAGCCCTACCGGCCTGTCTCCCCACTTCAAGAAAAACTGCAACAGCGACGCGTCCCCCAGGACGAAGCCTCAGAGGACTACCCTGCATCTAAAAGGGCCAAGAACTCCTGAGGACAGCGGCCCTTTTCCACAAAGACTGAAACTTGCAACAAAGAAACAACTTTTAAAGGACTCCACGTTTCCCGCCGGAAGCATGAGACTTTTCACTCTGCACCCGACGCCCCTGGCTCGACCTGCGGAGAAACAACACTACAGGGAGGACTCCCCGGCGTCTGCGAGCCCGTAAATAGCCAGAGTTGACCCCCCTGAGTCCCCACAGTGATGCCTGCAGAAGGAATCCAGAGGCTCTCCCTGACTGCGACTACCTGCTGCAAAGAACCCGACGCCTGGTAAAGACACTGCACCCTTGGCCCCCAGGACCTGAAGGATCCGACCTCCAGTGCGGAAGCGACCCCCAGGTGGCCCTCTCCCTTGCCCAGGTGGTGGCTATCCCGAGGAGCCCCCCTCTTTCCTGCCTGCTTCGCTGAAGAGAACCCTGGGTCTCCAATTGAAACCAATTGCAAACCCGACGCCTGTTTGCACTCTGCACCCGGCCGCCCCTGTGCCGCTGAGGGTGTACTTTTTGTGCTGACTTGTGTCCCCCCCGGTGCCCTACAAAACCCCCTTGGTCTCCCCTCCGAAGTCGCGGGTACTTACCTGCTGGCAGACTGGAACCGGGGCACCCCCTTCTCCATTGAAGCCTATGTGTTTTGGGCACCACTTTGACCTCTGCACCTGACCGGCCCTGAGCTGCTGGTGTGGTAACTTTGGGGTTGTCCTGAACCCACAACGGTGGGCTACCTTGGACCCAACTGTGAACCCTGAAGGTGCTTTAATTACCTGCAAAACTAACCAATACTTACTTCCCCCAGGAACTGTTGAATTTTGCACTGTGTCTAGTTTTAAAATAGCTTATTGCCATTTTTGCCAAAACTGTACATGCTATTGTGATGATTCAAAGTTCCTAAGATACCTGAGTGAAATACCTTTCATTTAAGTATTGTTTGTGAATCTTGAACCTGTGGTTCTTAAAATAAACTAAGAAAATATATTTTTCTGAATAAAAACCTATTGGCTTGGAATTGTCTTTGAGTGTGTGTTCCTCATTTATTGCCTGTGTGTGCACAACAAATGCTTAACACTAACCTCTGATAAGCCTACTGCTTGACCACACTACCACAAAATAGAGCATTAGAATTATCTCTTTTTGCCACTATCTTACCTCTAAGGTGAACACTTGGACTCTGTGCACACTATTTCTTACTTTGAAATAGTATATACAGAGCCAATCTCCTACAATGCCATATTATTAAACCTGTGGTCTGCTCTCAGAAACACATAATCTCAGCTTGTACCAGCGAGGCCATCCACTTATTTTTCAGTGAGGGTGGTGGGAGGGAGCACAGCATACGCAAATAAACACTCAAAGAAAACCACATCACATTAAACTGCACAACTCTTTTAAATGTTTGTTCCAAGTTAAATTAATTAGTAATTATTGAGACATAAGACGGAAGGAAATTATCCAACCATGTGTAGCATTTTAATTAATTTATGAAACTAAACATTAGGCTTAATTTTCTAAATTACACATAATTTAATTTAAATAATTTCCTAAAGCTCATCAGTCCAGGTTGGCAAATTCTAAAATGTCATCACAGGAAAAAAATAAGCCTAAAATTAGCTACCTGTTGTCTGTGGAAAAGAAATCAGAAATCACAGATCAATTTTTGAATTCCTTCCTTTGATTAGATTTGGTTTCAATTTTTAAAAAGCGTTATGGTTTCTCTCTGAGACTATATTACATTTTCTAATTATGCAAATGTAATATTTATACAGATAAATCTTAAAAAGGTGAGGTCTATACCTCTTGACCACTAACAGTTGGCACATTTCAGCTGAAACAGGAATCCACAAAGTTGATGAGAATGCCCTTTCTGTCTTTGGTGGGGGTGAGGGTATTTTCATGAGGGCTAAGGGGCGTGTGGCGGTTTTCTGGGAGGGGAGCGACAGAGATGGCGGGATGAAGAGAGAGAGAGAAAGAGAGAGAGAGAGCTAGAGAGAAAGAGAGACTCTCAGGTCCAGCCACATTATATTCAAGAATTACCAAAGCAACTACTCAAAAAATCTTGAAGCGTCGCAAGGATACGGGGATAGCCTGGAATCAGGGCTCTTGTGTGAAATGGCTCCTGCACAGGTGAGAAGGTGTGGCGGGGGCACATGGGTCACATCAATCAAAAAGGGAGAGAGAGAGAGAGAGAGAGAGAGAGGAAAGAGGAGTTATGGTTCACTTCACCTCCAACACTCGATCAGCACATGGGACACATCAGGGGGTATGAAGTTAAGTGTGTTTGAAGCTGTTCTTACTAAGGTGCAAAGGAGAGAAGTGATGCATGTTCATGATCTTCCATTTCATCGATAAAAATTAAAATAGAAAAAGAGGTCAGTCATCTCAGAACACACACTACATCACTTCATTTGCAAAGAGATCAAACACTACACACCTCCCAGTGCTATTCAATATGTGTTAATCAGGGGAGCAGGATCGATATAACTCAGGCACTTTGGGGGTCATTCTAACCCTGGTGGTCGGTGATAAAGCGGCGGCCAACCCGCCAACAGGCCGGCGGTCGAAAAAATGGAATTCTGACCCTGGCGGGAACCGCCAACACAGCCCGCCACATTAACACTCCGACCGCCACGGCGGTACAGACAAACAGCGCGGCGGTCACCGCCAACAGGCAGGCGGCAGACAATGTACCGCCCACACTATCATAACTCACCAATCCACCACCTTTTCCGGGGCGGGAGCCCCGCCGATAAAAACACGGCGGAAACAGACCACGAACGTGAAAACGCTCACCAAAACACACTCCACGAGTACGGAGGACAGCATAGAACCCGAATTAAACATCCTACCTGCTCTCGTCTACCTGCTCATCTACCACGAGTACGAACGCCGGCGCAGACGACAACGGTGAGTACTGCACCTACGACACACGGGAGGGGGGAGGAGGAAAGGTTACGGCCACACACATATGCGACCCAAACTACGTACACACCAATGCAGAGCAACAATGCACAGTGAAACCACCCAAACCCCCCTGAAAAATGCAAAGACATAATTAAATTGTGAAGAAAAATTTATGTAAAAAATAGGCTCAAATAATACTATATACACTGCCATGGAGAACCGAGGCAATTAGTCCTGTACATCAAAAGTAAATAGAATTGTCCGTGGGCCAAAGTGTAGCGACACAAGGGCAAAGCCCACACAGGAGACCTGAGTCCTTTGGAGAGAACACTGCAGGGGCATCTGATGAAAAAACTACAGGCACCTCAGGGGGAAGGGAAGGGGGGGGCACCACAGCCACATGAGTCCACGACGCCAGATCCACGAAGGGGCCACCATGCCCACTGTGCCATCGTGGGGAGTGCAAAGCCACAGTCTTACAAGTCTCTACAGTGGGTGGGCTGCCCACTGTGCCATCCTGGGGAGTGCAAAGCCACAGTCTCTCAAGTCTCTACAGTGGGTGGGCTGCCCACTGTGCCATCCTGGGGAGTGCAAAGCCACAGTCCATCAGGTGGATTACAGTCTCCACTGGTCAAGGAGGAGGCATGGTGGGCACAGTGAACCGTAAACAGTGCTTGACAGGAAGGGCCCAGCGGAGCGGTGCTTGAGACGGCGGTGCTTGACAGGAAGGGCCCAGCGGAGCGGTGCTTGACAGGAAGGGCCCAGCGGAGCGGTGCTTGAGACGGCGGTGCCCAGCGGAGCGGTGCTTGACAGGAAGGGCCCAGCGGAGCGGTGCTTGACAGGAAGGGCCCAGCGGAGCGGTGCTTGAGACGGCGGTGCCCAGCAGAGCGGTGCTTGACAGGAAGGGCCCAGCGGAGCGGTGCTTGACAGGAAGGGCCCAGCGGAGCGGTGCTTGACAGGAAGGGCCCAGCGGAGCGGTGCTTGACAGGAAGGGCCCAGCGGAGCGGTGCTTGACAGGAAGGGCCCAGCGGAGCGGTGCTTGAGACGGCGGTGCCCAGCGGAGCGGTGCTTGACAGGAAGGGCCCAGCGGAGCGGTGCTTGAGACGGCGGTGCCCAGCGGAGCGGTGCTTGACAGGAAGGGCCCAGCGGAGCGGTGCTTGACAGGAAGGGCCCAGCGGAGCGGTGCTTGACAGGAAGGGCCCAGCGGAGCGGTGCTTGACAGGAAGGGCCCAGCGGAGCGGTGCTTGAGACGGCGGTGCCCAGCAGAGCGGTGATTGACAGGAAGGGCCCAGCGGAGCGGTGCTTGAGACGGCGGTGCCCAGCGGAGCGGTGCTTGACAGGAAGGGCCCAGCGGAGCGGTGCTTGACAGGAAGGGCCCAGCGGAGCGGTACTTGACAGGAAGGGCCCAGTGGAGCGGTGCTTATGACGGCGGTGCCCAGCGGAGCGGTGCTTGACAGGAAGGGCCCAGCGGAGCGGTGCTTGAGACGGCGGTGCCCAGCGGAGCGGTGCTTGACAGGAAGGGCCCAGCGGAGCGGTGCTTGACAGGAAGGGCCCAGCGGAGCGGTGCTTGAGACGGCGGTGCCCAGCGGAGCGGTGCTTGACAGGAAGGGCCCAGCGGAGCTGCGCTTGAGACGGCGGTGCCCAGCGGAGCGGTGCTTGACAGGAAGGGCCCAGCGGAGCGGTGCTTGACAGGAAGGGCCCAGCGGAGCGGTGCTTGCAGGAAGGGCCCAGCGGAGCGGTGCTTGACAGGAAGGGCCCAGCGGAGCGGTGCTTGACAGGAAGGGCCCAGCGGAGCGGTGCTTGAGACGGCGGTGCCCAGCAGAGCGGTGATTGACAGGAAGGGCCCAGCGGAGCGGTGCTTGAGACGGCGGTGCCCAGCGGAGCGGTGCTTGACAGGAAGGGCCCAGCGGAGCGGTGCTTGACAGGAAGGGCCCAGCGGAGCGGTGCTTGACAGGAAGGGCCCAGCGGAGCGGTGCTTGAGACGGCGGTGCCCAGCGGAGCGGTGCTTGACAGGAAGGGCCCAGCGGAGCGGTGCTTGAGACGGCGGTGCCCAGCGGAGCGGTGCTTGACAGGAAAGGCCCAGCGGAGCAGTGCTTGAGACGGCGGTGCCCAGCGGAGCGGTGCTTGACAGGAAGGACCCAGCGGAGCGGTGCTTGAGATGGCGGGGCCCTGTTCAGCGGTGCTCTTCTGCACGGCGGGGCCCTGTTCAGCGGTGCTCTTCTGCATGGCGGGGCCCTGTTCAGCGGTGCCTATCTTCACGGCGGGGCCCTGTTCAGTGGTGCTCTTCTGCACGGCGGGGCCCTGTTCAGCGGTGCTCTTCTGCACGGCGGGGCCCTGTTCAGCGGTGCCTATCTTCACGGCGGGGCCCTGTTCAGCGGTGCCTATCTTCACGGCGGGGCCCTGTTCAGCGGTGCTCTTCTGCACGGCGGGGCCCTGTTCAGCTGTGCTCTTCTGCACGGCGGGGCCCTGTTCAGCGGTGCTCTTCTGCACGGTGGGGCCCTGTTCAGCGGTGCTCTTCTGCACGGCGGGGCCCTGTTCAGCGGTGCTCTTCTGCACGGCGGGGCCCTGTTCAGCGGTGCCTATCTTCACGGCGGGGCCCTGTTCAGCGGTGCCTATCTTCACGGCGGGGCCCTGTTCAGCGGTGCTCTTCTGCACGGCGGGGCCCTGTTCAGCGGTGCCTATCTTCACGGCAGGGCCCTGTTCAGCGGTGCCTATCTTCACGGCGGGGCCCTGTTCAGCGGTGCTCTTCTGCACGGCGGGGCCCTGTTCAGCGGTGCTCTTCTGCACGGCGGGGCCCTGTTCAGCGTGCTCTTCTGCACGGCGGGGCCCTGTTCAGCGGTGCTCTTCTGCACGGCGGGCCCTGTTCAGCGGTGCTCATCCAGTAAGTCAAGGGAGCCAGACCTGGGCTGGACTCCCTGCTCAGTCGCCCTCCGACCGTGATGTTTCTGGACCCTTCGGTGACGGAGTCCTGGGCCCTTTAGTGTCCTCCCTTACAGCTGGGATGTGGCATGTGGGGCCCACCTGCTCCGCGCTCCTGCTGCCTGACTTCTCCGCCCTGCTGCCCTTTCGCTCCTTAGATGGGGCTCTCGGGCCCTTGCCTCCCCTAGATGTTGTGGCAGGTGAAGTGGGCGAACTTTGCTCCTTGGGGGCAGCCGTGTCAGTCCTCGCACGGCGGCCCTTTTGTTTCCTGGTCCTCTTGCCTGGGGGGGGGGCTGGATGTGTCCTTGCTGCTGATTGAAGTGTCACTGCTGGCAAAGGGTGGACTCCAGAACCCATGCACAACAGTGACACTCGAAGCTGGGCTGGTGGTGGCTGAGGTGCTCTTGGGACTCTTTGCAGATGGAGGGGGTGGGTCATCGGAGGGAAAGAGGTTAAGATTAGCGAGGAAAACTTTTTTAGGGCCAAGGTAAAGGGTAGGAGAAGTGGTGATGGGAGTGGAGAAAGAGGATGTGGTTGTAGGAGAGTCAGGTGTGCTGTCATTGGGTGAAGGTGCTGGTGCTGTAGGCTGTCGTGAGGTGGATGTCTGTTGTGTGGGTGGGTGGCTGCGTTTGTGTGTCTTGGAAGAGGGGGTGACAGACACAGTGGGAGAGGACACAGGGGACGTGTAACTGGCAGTGGGGGTGGTGACTGCACGCGTGCGGACTGTACTGGAGGGTGTGGTGGTGACGGAAGCACTGGCTGATGTTGGTGTGCATGCAGGTGTCAGTGGAGACGTCACAGGGAGGGAGGAGGGAGACGAGGAGGAGGGGGACACAGAGGTGGTAGTGACTGTTGGAATGTCTGCATCTGGGTGTTGCTTGGGTGAGTGTTTGTGGAATCTGTGGTGCTTGTGTCTGGATGAGCTGCCCTTGGGTGTTGAGGTGTGTGCAGGCTGGTCAGATGGTGTGGATGGGATAGGCTGAGGAACAGGAGACAGAGACAGGGTGGAGGCAGTCAGAAGAGGGAGGCTGGAAACAGGGACAATGGCTGCCGTCAGTGCTGAGGCCAGAGCATTGAACGATCGTTGATGGGCAGCCTGACCCGAATGAATGCCCTCCAGGTAGGCATTGCTCCGATGCACCTCCCTTTCTACCCCCTGGATGGCATTCAAAAGGGTAGTCTGCCCAACAATGAGCGTCCTCAGGAGGTCACTGAGCTCCGCACTGAGGGCAGCAGGGGTGACAGGGGCAGGGGCTGAGGTGCCTGGGGCGAAGGAGACGCCCGCCTTCCTGGGCGAGCGGGCACGGAGCGTAGGCTGAGGGGCTGCTGGGAGGGCGGGGCTGGTGCGCTGGGTGGCGGCTGTACCTGTAGAGGCGGGGGGCACGGATGTTGCCGCCACCGCTAGGGAGCACCCATCCGAGGACGTGTCTGTGTCGCTGGTCTCACCACCGGTCCCCGTTGTGGTGCTCCCCTCGCCCTCCGGATCACTGGTCCCCTCGGTGTCTGTTCCTGGGCCCACCGGGGCCTTGTGACTTGCAGCTCCCTCGTGCTCCGATGCCAAATCTCCTCCGCCTGATGATGCTAATGCACACATGCACAAGAAGATGAAGAAGAAGGGTGGGGGGAGAAAAATGAAGACCAGGTTGAGTGCATGCAATGTCAACACCGTTGGCGGAGAGGACAGACACAGGAGCCTCATGCACTAAGCCGCGCATTCGGGGTACACTACTCAGTACTTCTGACTAGGACAACAGGTCTAGAGACGACAAATGCGCACATGTGTGATGCTGGACTATCAATAGCTGTACTTGTCACCCTACAGAGGTGGGGGCTGGGAGCATAGGGCCATGCCTAAGGGAGAGGACTACACTACAGAAAGCGCCCTGGCCTAATGTCACCCACAACCCTCCTCCCCCACCCAGACGCCTCCACTGCGCAGAAAGATAGCAGAATGTGCTGATACTCACCCCCTTGTGTCTGCTGTAGGCCACCGCCAGGATCCGGGACATCAGGGGGGTCAGGGTACGACTGGCACCCCTCCTAGGTTGGGAGGCTATCCCCAGCAGTGACTCGGCGGTCTTCCTGGTCCCGCGGCGGATGTCCTACCACCTCTTGCGGCAGTGGGTGCCCCGTCTGACGTGGACCCCCAGGGCCCGGACTTCCTTGGCGATGGCACGCCAAATGTCGACTTTCTGATGGGCGCTGACCTATGTGACATGTACAGGGTGGGAAGGAAACATTCATCAATTTACTGCATGTTAGATGTGATTGGCCCCCCCTCCCCAACCTTCCCATATGGCACATGCTCTCATCTGTTGTGCGTTGCACTCCTCCTTCGCCCCCCACCCCACCAACTTACATCCACCCCACTCCACACAGGCATCGCCCATTCCATGTGCACCCGGTGTACTTACCTGTTGGTCTGGAGGACTGTAGAGTAACGCATACTGGGGGAGGACCCCATCCACGAGCTTCTCCAACTCTTCAGACGTGAAAGCAGGGGCCCTTTCCCCAGTCGCAGCAGCCATTGTCACTTCCAGACCGAGGTCACAGCAGCACTTGCAGTATAGGTCCTCTCCTGTGGATGATCAGGTCTCGAGTGATTAAGCAGATAGAAAATGGCGGTCACGCCCGCGGCGGTGCGTACCGCGGCGGTGCGTACCGCGACCGCCGGCGCACCTCGTCATTGGCTCCTGAAACCCATAGGCTTCAATGTTAACCAATGCGGCTTCGTATAGCGGTCTTCGACCGCCTACCGCCACGGTGTGCCCCGCCAGCGCATTGACCTCACATCCCATTGTCCCACTTCACAGGTCAGGCAGCCGCCATTTCAAGGGCCCACATGGCATAATTTGTACTGCGTCACACAGGCCTAGGCCTTGCATTGCCACACATACACGCCTTTCAATACATAGATAACCGTGTGCTATGCAAGCTGTGGTGAACGTACCTGTGATTTGCTTGACTCTGTGCTCCATGTTGTCCTTCCTAGGCACCGTCCGCTGGGACTTGCGAGGAGAAGGATGAATCCTCGCGTGTACTGACCGCTGGTGGACCTGTCGACAATGGAAGAACGCCACATCATCCTACGATACCGACTTGACCGTGCCACTATGCATGAACTGTGTGCCCAGCTGGAGCCAGCCCTGATGTCCCCCATCCGCCAACCCACAGGAATTCCCCCTCTGGTGCAGGTGCTGTCAGTCCTCCATTTTCTTGCAAGTGGCTCATTCCAGACAACAGTGGCCATGTCATCTGGAATGTCTCAGCCCATGTTTTCAAAAGTTTTGTATAGAGTGTTGTCTGCCCTGACGAAACACATGCGGAGTTACATTCTATTCCCTGAGGAGGTTGATTTGGCCACTGTGAAGGGTGATTTTTATGCCCTTGGACATATTCCCAACATAATTGGTGCCATTGATGGGACCCATGTGGCCTTAGTACCCCCAAAAGACGATGAGCAGGTGTACAGAAACAGGAAAAATTACCATGAACGTCCAGGTGGTCTGTTTGGCTGACCAGTACATCTCCCATGTGAATGCCAAGTTCCCTGGTTCAGTGCATGACGCGTATGTGATGCGTAATAGCAGCATCCCTCATATGATGGAACAGCTACAGGGACAACGTGTGTGGCTAATAGGTGACTCTGGTTGCCCCAACCTGCCTTGGCTATTGACCCCAGTGAGGAATCCCCAGACCAGGGCAGAGGAACGGTACAATCAGGCCCATGGGCGAAGTAGGAGGATCATAGAAAGGACCTTTGGCCTCCTGAAAGCCAGGTTTAGGTGCCTGCATATGACAGGGGGATCCCTGACGTACTCACCAAAGAAGGTGTGCCAGATCATCGTGGCCTGCTGTATGCTTCACAATCTGGCATTGCGACGTCAGGTGCCTTTCCTGCAGGAGGATGGTCCAGATGGTGGTGTTGAAGCAGCTGTGGAGCCTGCGGAGAGTGAAGAGGAGGAAGACTCAGAGGACGACACAGACAACAGGGACAGAGTTATCCAACAGTATTTTCAGTAGCACACAGGTAAGAATCACCCACGCCCTTCTACTTTTCCTGAAAGCCTCCTGCATCTCAACTTTGTCTATTTCCCCCCAGTTCTTTTAAACTGATGTTTGATTTTCCCTTCCCTTTTCAGTGCTGTATGACCCACTGCGTGACTTCTGCTTGGTTAGCCCATGGACTAATGCTTATTGACCTCGGTATGTGTTCAGCACAAAGTTAACAGAACATAATTGATCTGTAATGTGTTATACATTTGTAAATAATACAGGCTGACTCCTGATTGATTTCAGTTTATTGAGTGATTTATTTTTTGTGCTAGATAATGGTACATGATATTAACACGGTGATGGGTGGGGGTGGAGTAATGTCCATGGCAGAGTGCAGTTCTCAGTCTCACAGGTGCATTGTCCATATGCCTGTGGAAGGATGGAGCAGGGGCAGTTCAAGGTTGGACAGGGTGGCAATGTGGGACAGTGGGATGACTTCAGGGGGTATCTCATGCTGGTGGGGGTCTTGACATCCTACTCTGTCTATTTTTTTTATCTCAGGCTCCTCTTGCGGGGTGGTTGTTCTTCAGCAGGAGGTGGGGTTCTGGTGGCCTGTCGTTGTGGTGGGGCCTCCTGTCCACTAGCGCCGGCGGAGGTGGCAGGCTGTTCCTGGTCCGGGCTAGTGACAGGGGCCCTGTGTGGTGCCACATGGTCCCGCAACGTGTCTTCTATACGGTTCAGGGCCTGGACTATGCTCCCCATAGCGGTAGAGAGGTTGGTGAGTTGATTGCTGAACCCCATGTAGCGTTCCTCCTGCTGTGCCTGGATCTCCTGGAACCTGGCCAGTACAGTCGCCATCGTCTCTTGGGAGTGGTGGTAGGCTGCCATGATGGTTGTGAGGGCCTCTTGGAGAGTGGGTTCCCTGGGCCTCTCCTCCCCCCCCTGTCGCACAGCAGCCCTCCGAGTTGCCCGGTTTCCCCCGGCCTGGACGGTGTGCCCACTACCACTGCCCCCAGGTCCCTGTTGTTGTTGGGGTGGTGGGTTAGCCTGGGTGCCCTGTAGTGGCAGACACACCGCTGATTGACCTGTCCTAGAGACAGAGGCATGGGCCCGCTGGGTGGGAGCTGTGCTGTTGTTCCCAGAGGGGGTTGGGTCTGCTGTGGCCTGTGGCTGCCTGAGGGGAACCGACTATCCAGAGGTCCCCGATGGTCCGGGCTGGTCATCAGGTTCCAGGTCGACAGAGCTGCTGTCATCACTGGGGGCCTCTTCCGGGGGGGGGGATGGACATTTCTGGACCCTCCTGACCGGTGTGTTGGCGTTCGGGTCCTGCATGGGGTAAGAGAGTATGGTTATTGTTTCTGTGTGTGCTATTGCGTGCGATTTATGGGTGCCCTTGTCCCCCAGTGCTGGCATTCCCTTGGGGAAGGTGTTGTGGGGGTGTTTGGGGGGGGGGGTATGTGCAGTGGTCATGCTTAGGTGATGTGTGTCCATAGTTTGTGGTGGCATGCAGGGGTTGGTGTTGGGTGGGTTGTGCTGGAGAGACATTCTCAGGGAGGATGTGTGATGGGGGTTGGGGGTGAGGGTGGGGGTGGGGGTTAGCATGCTGGGGGGGGTGAAGTAGTTGAGATTGTACTTACCAGAGTCCATTCCTCCGTGTACTCCAGCGAGGCCATCAGGATGCAGGATGTTTAGTACCTCTTGCTCCCATGCTGTGAATTCGGGGGGAGTGGGTGGGGGTCCCCTGCCAGTCTTCTGCACTGCGATGTTGTGTCGCGAGACCATCTAGCGCACCTTTCCCCGTAAGTCGTTCCAGCGTTTGCGGATGTCGTCTCGATTTCTGGGATGCTGTCCCACCACGTTGACCCTGTCCACGATCCGCTGCCATAGCTCCGCCTTCCTGGCTATATTGGTGTGCTGCACCTGTGAGCCGAAGAGCTGGGGTTCAACTCTTATTATTTCCTCCACCATGACCCGGAGTTCTTGGTCCGAAAACCGTGGGTGCCTTTGGGGTGCCATGGGGTGGTGTGGATGAGATGTGGGGTGGTGTATGTGGTGATGAGTGTGTTGGTGTGTGGTGCTTTGTGCTTCTATGTGGTGTGTGTGATGATGTAGTGTGCCTCTGTGTGATGTAGCTCTCTATTCTGTGATGTGTCTCTCTCTCCTTCATCTCTGATCTTAGGTCGTAGGGGTTTGTGGGTGATGTGGGTGTCTGTTTTATATTGTGTTGGGTATGTGGGAGTGTTGTGTGTATGTGTTTCAGGTGTGTGTATTTCAAAATGTCCAATGTGGCTGTGTGTTGGTGCTGGGTGTGTATTTTGACCGCGGCGGTGTGTACCGCCAATGGGCTACCGCGGTTGAAAGACCGCCGCGTGGATTTGTGGGTCAGAATGACATGGGCGTGTTTGTGTTGGCGTGGCGGTGGAGGTTTGGTCATCTCCAGTTTACCACTAGCCGCTGATGTGGCGGCCTGCTGTGGAGGGTGGATTTTTGGGGATTTGTCAGTTGTGGGTCAGAATGACCGTGGCGGTTTACCGCGGCCGTGGCGGTAGAATGGCGGACTTCTGACCGGCTGTAAAGGCCTTTTACCGCTGAGGTCAGAATGACCCCCTTTGTGTGCACAGAGAATAGAATGTCATAGCTTTCCTCCTTGTCTCAACCTTTAATAGCTCCTGTAAGCAAGTAGGCCATGCCAAACAGTTACAAAGGTAGATCTGAATATGTCCTATGGTCCTGGAGACTAAGGCCCTGATTACAACCCTGGCGTTCGGTGTTAAAGCAGCGGTAAAACCGCCAACAGGCCGGTGGAAAAAAAAATGGAATATGACCGTGGCGGAAACCGCCAACATAGACAGCCACTTTAACACTCCGACTGCCACGACGGTACAAACAAACAGCATGGCGGTCACCGCCAACAGACAGGCAGAAGACAATGTACCGCCCAGACCATAATTAGAGGCCAATCCGCCACCATTTCCGGGGCGGATTCAACGCGAACAAAAAGAACAGCAGAAACAGGACTTGAAAGGTAAAACGCTCACCTCTACAAACCCTACGAGGAAGCAGGATACCATGAAACCGGAACTCCACATACTCCCTGCCATTGCCTTCCTGCTCCTCTACCAGGAGCACGACCGACGGCGGCGATGACCACCATGAGTACTGCACCTACGACACAGGGGAGGGGGAGGGAAAAGAGAGTGACACACACACGCAACACACAACACCTCCACCCCACCCTCACCCACAACAACACACACACTAATACATGCAGAAACAATACATTCCCCTCCCAACCCTCCCTGGAAGACAAAAGAAAATGATTTGAACGAATGTAATCATGCAAAATCCATTTGTCAAAAATATATATATACACTATTAACAAATATGTACACCAAGAATTCAAGTCCATCTACTGCACCTACATAGTCCCTGGACCACTGGGCCCAAAATGCATGGGCGAGGCCCACACTCAATACCCGATCCAAACGGAGAGACACTGCAGGGGCATCAGATCGAATTAAAACAGGCACCTCAGGGGAATGGGAAGGGGGGGCACCTCAGCCGGATCAGTGCACAACGCCAGCTCCACGAGGGGGCTCCATGCCCATTGATGTATCTTGGGTAGTGCAAAGCCACAGTCTCTCAAGTCTCTCCATTGGGTGGTTTGCCCACTGATGCATCCTGGGGAGTGTAAAGCCACAGTCTCTCAAGTCTCTCCAGTGGGTGGTTTGCCCACTGATTTATCCTGGGGAGTGCAAAGCCACAGTCTCTCAAGTCTCTCCAGTGGGTGGTTTGCCCACTGCTGCATCCTGGGGAGTGCAAAGCCACAGTCTCTCAAGTCTCTCCAGTGGGTGGGTTGCCCACTTCTGCATCCTGGGGAGTGCAAAGCCACAGTCTCTCAAGTCTCTCCAGTGGGTGGGTTGCCCACTGCTTTATCCTGGGAAGTGCAAAGCCACAGTCTCTCAAGTGGATAACAGTCTCCACTGGTTCTGGATGGGGCTTTGTGCCCAGAGTGCTTCATCCTGCCAAGGACAGAGGTAGTGGATGTCTTTCTCCACTGGTTCTGGAGGGGGCTTTGTGCCCAGAGTGCTTCATCCTGCCAAGGACAGAGGTAGTAAATGTGACACCCCACTGACGGTGGGGCAACATGGAAGCTGCCCATGACCCTGGAACTGACCACCAGCCTCGTACGAATGATCACTGGGGATGGCAGCCATGTCTGAGGTGGTGCCATTGGCACAGGATGTGGGGTGGCCGCTGGCGGTGCTGGCGGTGGGCTCAGTAGCAGTGGTGCTTGCGGCAGTCATTGGCCAGCGGTGCTGGTGGGGGCTCAGTGAGCGTGCTGCTGGCGGTGGTGTCCTGAGCGGCGGTGCTGGTGGGGGGCTCAGTGAGCGTGCTGCTGGCGGCGGTGTCCTGAGCGGTGGTGCTGGTGGGGTCTCACTGAGCGTGCTGCTGGCGGCCGTGTCCTGAGCGGCGGGGCTGGTGGGGGGCTCAGTGAGCGTGCTGCTGGCAGCGGTGTCCTGAGCGGCGGTGCATGGGGCGGTCTTGTCCACCGTGCAGGTTGGCGGCGACTTCCCTTTCTTCCTCTGGCCCTTCCCCACCTTGGATGGTGGCGCAGCTGTCTTGCCACTCCCAACTGTTGTACTGGCTGAGCCCTTGGCAGCAGGTGGTTTGTCCTTCTCTCTCCGGGCTGTGGGCAACTTCTTTTGTTTTTGAGGTGGGGGAATGTCCTTGGCCTCGTTCCTTGGAACACTGGCTGCCCTGCTGCTTGGTGCACTCAAGAAGCCGGTTACTGCTGGCACCACTGTTCCCGGGGATGTGGTGGCTGAGATGCTGGGTTGGGACCTGGAAAGGCGGGCCCTAGGGGACGGAAGGGGTGGGGAGTTGAAGGGAAGAGGTCAAGGTTTGACAGGAAAAGTTTTTTAGACACTCTGGGACGGGTAGAGGGAGGGGTTTTGGGAGTGGAGGAAGAGTCAGTGGTTGCAGGAAGTGTTCGTTTGCTGACTTTAAGTGAAGGTGCATGGGCTGGAGGCTGTTGTGATGTGGATGGCTGTTGGGTGGGTGTGTGACTCCGTTTGTGTAGTTTGGGAGGAGGGCTCACAGACACACTGGGAGAGGACACAGGGGATGTGTGAGTGGTAGTGGTGGTGATGGTGGTGAGTGCACGTGAGCAGTGTGTGGGGATAGACGTGTTGGTGATGGAGGTAGTGGCTGAAGATGTAGTGCATGCAGGTGTGAGTGGAGATGTGACAGGGAGGTAGGAGGGAGACGTGGAGGAGGGGGACACAATGGAGGCAGTGGATGTTGGTATGTGTGCATGGGGATGGTGCTTGTGTGAGTGCCTGTGGGATGTGTGGTGCTTATGTTTGCCTGAGCCACCCTTGTGTGTTGAGGTGTGTGCATGCTGGTGTGATGGTGTGCTCGGGATAGGCTGAGGTTCTGGGGATTGGGTCTGGGTGGAGGAAGTTGGAGGGGGGAGGTTGGACACAGGGACAATGGCTGCCATCAGTGCTGAGGCCAGAGTCTGAAAAGCTCGCTGTTCGGCTGCCTGGCCAGAATGAATGCCCCCCAGGTATGCATTTGTCTGTTGCAACTTCCGCTCTACACCCTGGATGGCATTCAGAATGGTAGACTGCCCAACAGTGAGGGATCTGAGGAGGTCAATGGCCTCCTCACTGAGGGCAGCAGGGCTGACTGGGGCAGGGGCTGAGGTGCCTGGGGCGAAGGAGATGCGCACCCTCCTGCGTGAGCGGACATAGGGCACACGCTGAGGGGCTGCTGGGAGGGCGGTGCTGGTAGGGGGGTGGCAGCTGTACCTGTAGATACGGGTGTTGTAGTTTAGCAGCAATTAGATTAAGCATTAGCAGAAGGCATCTGTATTTTGTAACTATTGTGAACATTTTGCGGAATCCATTTTGTATTCATGGCAGCCATTTTCTCTGCCACATGCTGCCATGTGCTCGACATGTGCTCTGTCCTACCTTTCTGTTAACTACTCTTGAAATCTGCCTAGTGCCAAGTTATATTTAGCATCTCCCACTTTCGCACATGCTCAGTAAGGTCTGCAGCTGTTAGTCCTTGAAAACTGTTAGCTCCTCCTACCTGTCGACTGTGCATTTTCCACATGACCTTACATGTATACAAGTCTTGCTTCTATAATTGTACCACCTCCTTTTAGCCCCTGCGTGGGTATAAAAGGACCATGCTCTCTCAGTTCAGTGTGCTACTTCAGACATTACCTAAGGGTGCTGTTTGAACTGTAGTACCACCTCATGAGGTTAATAAACTTTGTCTTTTATTTCAGTTCCTGTGCCAACTTCTTCCTACATGGTTTGAGGACTTTGTGCAGAGAAAGGTGAACCCCTTGCACTAGTAGGCCTTGCTGAGGCTTACTTCAACAAATTGGTGCCCGAACAGGGACACTCATCAGTGACTAGGATGCCCAACGGATTGGTTGCGACGAAGGATTGGGATCTCGCTGCGGACGATCAATGCCTGTTGAGACCCGAGTCTTGGCAACCACGGCGTTTTTCCCTTCTTTCTGATTTGACCATCCAGGTGGCGCTGGTCCTCGACTGAGATCCTTTTTGTTCATTCGTCATGCAGTGACCATTTGGTCAATTTTAGAACTTGGCAGTTGGAACCTGGACACCCTGTGATTGGTAAGAGCCGTTTTACGGCACTTGCTGTGGGTTTTGATGCCTTTGTTTGGTAATGTAGTTTAGCACTACTTACTGTGGCTCTCGTGTTTTGGGTGACTAGTCAATTTGTATCATTTGAATTGATATATAAATTACAATTTATATAGGCAGGTAATGAGGAGAATTTTCTCCAATTTAATTTTGATTTGAACTGCACCTTAAGTGCTACTTTGATTATAATATTGCATATTTTGCACTATTTTTGGCATGCCTGTTTGTAGCGCACTTTGTAGGATGTGTTGCTTTTGTAATGGTACCAATTCGAGACTGGAAGAATCGCAACCGGCACCCCAAGAGGGGACGCCAAATAGAGATATGTATGTTAAACATGGTCTTTCTTCTATAATGTACAGCACATTATGGAATAAATACACTTGTGCGGATCCTGAGTTACGTTGGCCTATGCATGGGTCATTTGATTTGCGAAAGATTGAGTATGTGGAACAATGTATGTGTAAGCGAAAGTCTAGGCAAGATATGTTTGACTGTGTACGAATGTGAGAGAAAGAAGTGCGTGGACGAATGAAGCGTGAGCAAGCCTTGCTTGAAAAAGAGCAGCGGAAGAATGTATATGTGAAAGCATTGGAAATGAGAAAGAAAGAAATAAATGACTTAAAGGAGCTAGAAGAGAAAGTACGTAAATTAGAGGTAACTAGCCAATACACCGTTAGGCAACCTCTCTATCCTATCCTTAATAAACCACATGATGACTTATTGTTACTAGATCGCCCTCCAACTCCATATATCGTCCCTTCTGCCCCTCATGAGTTAGTTAAGACCTCCAGTTGAGAGCAACAGAAGATGCGAGACAGTCGCTCTATGTTGCCTGCTGACCGTGCGACTGAGCTTAGATCTATTGCTCGTAAAACAATTTGTAGCGTTGTCCCTGCTTCTGAACTTTTAGACAACATGAAAGGGTGGACGGAAAAGGAGCAGCTATATTTTACTGAGGCATTTGGCTCAGAAGTTATTGAACTATATCAGAAATATTCCGATGAGTTAGAGCCCGATGATGTAGCAGCTGATCATAAGCAAATGCGTGATGGTCTTTTTGTTTTCTCCCAGGTGGCTGATGCAATCAGGCGTTTAATGAAATTATGTGTTACGGCAGTCCGCTTGCAAGAGGAGGAAAGGGCTGTGGACGTAGTTGCACGGACATCTCAGACCGGTGGGGTGCAAGCTTCCATCTTCGGAACAGATAAGACTATGATAGTTCACGCGAAACCAATGCGGGAGGCCGCACCTTTGTATGTACCTCCTAACGGATTGGGTACAAGTGATGATAAAACTTCTGTTGATGCTAAGGGTTAGTTTATTTATAATTGGGTGTATACTCCTTGGAATAGGGCAGATGTAATGGCACTTAAAACAGCATTACCTGACCCGCAGAAAAATCCAGCTGCCTTTTATGAGGAAGTTGAGGGAGCAATTAGTTCTTGTACTATGACTTTGGCTGACATTGATTTATTTTTTGAATTGATATTACCGCCAGATATGTGGAGAACTGTTTGTAAAATTGATGATCGTGCAGTTTTTGGGGCGTCATGGAAAGAATTAGAACCGATGGACGGGGATGGGGAACCTGCGAAAAAGCCATATCAGTTGATTCTAGATCTTCCTGCAGCCATATTAGTTAAGTTAAAAACGATTATTCCCCCTAAAAAGATAGATTGGACTGTTTTAGCATCTTGTAAGCAAAAGGCAGAAAAATCGGTCTCTGATTTCTTTACACGCTTTGAAGAAGCATTTCATGATTTTAGCGGTCAGTCATTGTCAGATGATACGGGCAGACATTTGTTTGTCGATAAATATGTCGCAAATCTGTTACCAGGAATAGCTAGTCGTCTAAAAGCTAGTGAAAGTTCATGGACTACCTCTACTCCGGTTTCTCTTTTGACTATGGCTCAGTATTATGAATGTCAGGAATTAGAAGCAAAAGGTAGCGAGGATAAAAAAATTAAAGAATTAAAGACGAAGGTTATGTTGGCTCAAGCTTATGGTCCGCCTTTTAGAGGTAGTGATAGAGGTGGACGTAGATCTTATGGTTCTTCTTACACTCGTTTGAATTTGTCTGTTGATCAGTGCGCGTATTGTATGAAATTTGGGCATTGGGCTGCTGATTGTCCAGCACTACGTGTTCAGCAGTGTTCACGTGGTCGGGGACAAATGAGAAATCGCTCAGGATATTCAGGACCTAGCAGAAGCACGAATGATCATGCTAGGGTTGATGCTAATGAACGAGGGCAGGATGGGTTTAACACTTTTGATAGACGGAACCAATACCAGATGTCTAACTATGTGCAGCCTGATTTCCAAGACTCTGCTTATGCATAGGATTGCCTAGGATGGGATAAGGAATCAGTTAAAGTTCCAGTAGATCAGAGGGGTCCCTATGTTACAGCACATGTTTTGGGTTCTACTGATCAGTTTCTGGTTGATACAGAAGCTACTCGTAGCGCCTTGTCTAAACAATTGATTCCAAGGGCTCCCCTGTCTGGCTTAACCATTACATCGATAGGTTTCTAAGGAACACCTTCCCCTAGCCCATTGTCACAACCACTTGCATTCCATGTTGATAAATTTACTGCTCCATGTCCATTTTTGCTTTCTCCAAATACACCAGACAATATTGTGGGTCTTGATATGCTCGAGTATTTCAGGGCTACAATACGATGCTCTCCTGAAGGGGTGCGTGTTATTTTAAATGATAATCATCCTGTGATGGAAACAGTTTGTCTTGTTAAAGAGGATATTGCATTAGCTTCACTCCCTAGTACTTTGTTGGCTACTTCAGATACTGATGTGAGACAAATGATTATTCCACCGGTACATATTAGTGTTAAGGAGGGAGCTGTATTGCCACGTTTGCCTCAATACAAAATTTCACAGGAGGGCGAAGAAGCACTCACGCGTATTGTGCATGATCTTATTGCAGTTGGAGTTGTTGAGGAAGTTCTGTATAATGTTTGCAACAGTCTGATTCTTCCTATTTTGAAAAAGGATACAGATACTAGGATTTACCGATTCATTATTGATTTACGAGAAGTCAATAAGATTGTGATACCACAATATCCTGTGGTATCTGACATCACGACACTTCTTACTTTGGTTCCCCGACAGCAACTACGTTCTCTGTGATAGACTTGAAGAATGCTTTCTTTTTGATCACTATTCATCCTGACAGCCGATATTTGTTTGGTTTTACTTTGAATAAATGATCATATAAATTTTGCAGAGTTCCTCAAGGCTATACTGAGAGTCCAAGTATTTATAGTCAAGCGTTAAAACGACAACTTGATTCTTTTATTTTGCCTGAAGGTGTGGCTCTCATACAATATGTCGATGATATTTTGTTGGCGGCTGATACCCCTGAGCAATGTGAAAAGTGCACTTTGTCCTTACTTTCTTTTCTTGCTTCACACCATCATAAAGTGTCACGAAAGAAATTGCAATATTGTAGACCAAAGGTAACCTATTTAGGTCACCTTTTGTCTAAGGAGGGTCGTGCACTTACATCAGATCGTATTCAAGCAATTTTAGACACACCAGTACCCTCTACTCAGAAAGATGTTCGGGCATCACATGGTCTTACTTCCTTTTGTAGGCAATGTATATTAGGGTTTTCACACATTGTCAATCCTTTGCTAGCACTTTTGACTAAAGATACTCCAATGCCCCTCCCATGGACAGATGAATGTGAGACTGCTTTCAGGCAGCTGCGACAAGCTCTTTGTTCCGCACCAGTGTTAGGTACTCCAGATTACATGAAGCCTTTTGCACTTTATGTACATGAGAAAGATGGATGTGCATTGTCAGTTTTAGTACAGACACCTGGCGATAAGCAGCATCCCTGTGCATATTTTTCAGCAGTACTTGATCCTGTCGCTCGAGCGTTGCCTGGGTGTTTTCGTTCAGTTGCCGCAACAGCTGTGTCAATATGTCAGAGTGAAGGGATAGTTTTGTCACATAAGCTGTTGGTGTTAGTACCCTATGCGGTTGATGCTCTTTTAAATCAAACAAAGACACAACATTTAACTAGCGCCCGTATCACAGGATATGAGTTGACATTGCTGGCTCCTCACATTACACTGAAGAGATGTACAACACTAAATCCAGCCACTTTGTTGCCATATCCGGTGACTCAGTCTCAGTCACAAGAAGCACATGATTGCATATTCCTTACTGAAGAACAGACAAAGGGTCGTATTGATTTACAAGATACTCCCCTTTTAGATGTAGATGGGGAATTGTGGGTTGATGGGTCTTGTTTGAAGTTGCCAGATGGTACAACCTCAGCTGCATATGCAATCACCACAATACACACGGTAGTGGAGACAGCTCGTATACCACAGAAGTGAGCTTAAGCAGCTGAACTAATAGCTTTGATACAAGCATGTGAGCTTAGTACTGAGTTATGTGTGAACATTTATACAGACAGCCGCTATGCTTTCGGAGTGGCTCATGATTTTGGTTTGCTTTGGAAGGAGAGAGGCTTTCTCACATCCCACGGGATGCAGATAATGCACGGAGAATTAGTGCATAACCTCTTGACTGCATTGACATATCCAAAGAAACTAGCTATTGTGAAATGTAGTGCACATAAGAAAGTGACCGATAAGATAGGGCAAGGTAATGCTCTTGCGGACCGCGTTGCACGTGAGACTGTGATGCAGCGAAGTACTACTTCTATGTATGTAGTGAAGTCACAAGCTGAACGTTGGCATAATGCTAGACAAGATGTATTAGATATACAGAAATCTGCTTCTGTGAAAGAACGTGAGCAATGGTCTGAAAATGGAGAATTGGATGATGAGGGCTGTTGGCGGAATAAGCAGATGGATAAATGGAAATTGCCTATAGCTTTTGTACAACCTATGGTTCAGATGGCACATGGGCTGGCACATGTTGGAGCTTCAACAATAACGAAGTTGCTTACGCAAGTTTGGGAGCATCCAGAAATTTCCAGTACAGCTAAGAGAGTAGCACAGTCTTGTTTGATCTGTTTACAATACAATCCTGGAAAAGGGACACGTACTCCTGCGGGAGGGTTTGCTACACCAACTGCACCTTTTGAAGTTCTACAAATGGATTATATTCAGCTTGAACGCTGCATCAATTTAAAGTATGTCTTGGTGGTTGTATGTGCCTTCAGTAAATGGATAGAGGCGTACCCCACAAAGGATAATACTGCCATTACCACAGCGAAGGTGCTTTTGAAAGATTTTTTCCCTAGGTTTGGTGTT
The DNA here is from genome assembly GCF_031143425.1 of Pleurodeles waltl. Classification (NCBI taxonomy): domain Eukaryota; kingdom Metazoa; phylum Chordata; class Amphibia; order Caudata; family Salamandridae; genus Pleurodeles; species Pleurodeles waltl. Next base: position 291,506,300 of record NC_090445.1, on the reverse strand, counting down.
TACAGACTTTTATGGAGTGATAACGGACCTCATTTTGTTGGGGAAGTTATTAAGTATGTCCTGAAAGGATTAGGGATCAAACAGAAGTTCCATGAGGTTTTCCACCCACAATCAGTAGGGTTGGTGGAAAAGTATAATGCTACTTTGAAGCTGAAGTTAGCGAAGATACAGGCTTCCACATCCTTAACTTGGCCGGATGCATTACCATTGGCATTATTGTCTATTAGGTCAGTGCCACACTCCCGACTTGGCCTTAGCCCATACGAAATAGTATTTGGGAGGCCAATGAATATTTGGGGAGTTCCTAAGCCAAAATCTGTATATGATGTACCTTGTGTCCTGATGAATGATTATTTGGCACAGTTAACCGACAATTTGGTTTCTATTCATCAACAGGTTCGAGAAGCACTTCCTGACAGATCTACAGGTGAAGGCCATGAACTCCGACCTGGTGACCAGGTGATGATTAAGTCTTTTGAAAAATCAAGCAGCTTGGAACCAAGGTGGCGAGGCCCAGAACATGTGCTCCTTGCGACAAGGACTGCAGTTCGTGTGACGAACCAAAAGAATTGGGTCCATAGTACTCCCTGCAAGAGAGTGTTACCTACCTTGGTGGAACCTGCTGTGCTGACCGATCATCGAGAGATTTTGACTACGGAGAAATGCCGTGCTATATCACTGACAAACCTGCAGAGGTCTTCCCGGACCATACGACTGCTGGAGTGTCGCAATATAATTTGAGACCGAGGAAAGAATCTGAATTTTTTTTTAAACAAACTGGTTGAGCTACCGCCCTGGGTTAGTGAAACGGAGAGCCAATGTGGCGGGGGGGGATCAGCCATGCATTAGAGTAGTGACACCCACCTTGGCCCGTGGTGAAGAAATCAGCGGCTGCCCAGGGATAAGAGCTCCAACGATTGTTTTTAATCCATTTCTGAAAGGGTCGATTATCACTGTTGCTAAAATGAATAACAAACTGATCATTAGTACTATGGGGTTTGTTGTTGTTTTGGTGGTTACAGCAACAATCACCTGGTTTGTTGAAAAGAAGGCAACTGCTCGTGAGTTTTTTGTTGCCACTACTCCAGTACCAGAGGATCACTATTACTTTACACTTCCCTATCAGGAGCAGAAGCACCGTCAATCGTACTTCAATAATACTTTCATTCAGATGTTGCATCATACTCATAATGTTACAAATACTACTAACTGTTGGGTATGTGGAATGATACCTGCGCATCAAAAGAAAGGAGGAACACCTTTCATGCCTCTTCCTTTTTCACACAATGGTTCTTGTCAAGCTTGGTACACGCTTTTGTTTACATCTGGAAAACGTACAGAGGGCGGACTTCTTTTTCCCCTTAATAAAGTATGCTATCAAGACAAAGATGGGTATCCCCAAGCCAAAGGAACTAAATGGGAATGGGAAGAGTATCAACCAGACACTGTTTCAATACCATATGTCTTCACAAATATAAGAGACTCTGACAAGAAAGAACAATTTGTGATTTCTGTTACAAAAACTAAAGCAGATTTATGTATACGTAGCATTGGGCGAATTCCAGTAGGGATAAGCGATTGTACCTTGATTTTAACTATTGAGGGTGTAAATAATAGTAGTTTTACAGCTTCACATAATACATATTTTGTTTGTGGTAACTATGGATATTACCAACTACCTGTTGGGTGGTCAGGTGTGTGTTATGTATCTTTTCTATTACCCCCTGTGTTTTTGGCCCCTGCATCATATCACCGAGATTTAAAACTGTTCAATGACATCATTAACAATAGATATAAAAGGGAAATAAGTACAAATGAGGTAGACCAAACGGATACTAGCCTGCAACAATATGTTGATTTTAATTTAGGATTGTTCCCCTTTGTGGGTGCTGCGTTAAACAGTAGGAAAGTGAGACGATTGACTAGGGTTGTGGAAGCTGTTAGCAATCATGCAGGTCTGGCACTTGGGAATATAACTGAGGAGCTCCAAATTGCGAGGATTGTAGCGCTCAAATTCGTATGGTACTAGATGTGATATTAGCTGACCGAGGTGGTGCATGTCGCACCATCGGTAGTAGTTGCTGTGTTTTCATTCCCGATCACTCACCTTCAGTATATTATGCAATATCTAAATTGCATAAAATTGCTGCAGAAATCCACACAGAGACTGCTACTTGGACTTTTTCTGGATGGTTTTGGACTCTTGTTTCCGACTGGGGCTTGAACCTACTGACTATCCTGTGTGTAATGATTGCGATATTTTTCACATGCTGTATCTGTATTCAGTGTGGTCCAATGTTCTGCTCCATGTGTATTACTGCTTGTATGCCTACCAAAAGAAATATTACAGAAATGAAAGCACAACATATGTTAGATAAAGAAATAGCTGAAATGATGAGCATAAATATACAAGATGAATATTTATATTATCCCAGAAAGATGAATGTCTTCAGCTAATGCTGAAAGGGTCATCTGTTGTAGTTTAGCAGCGATTAGATTAAGCATTAGCAGAAAGCATCTGTATTTTGTAACTATTGTGAACATTTCGCTGAATTGCCATTGCATCAGGGATGTCCCAGCCAACGTTCTCTAACGTGTTGTCCAGAGTGTTGTCTGCCCTGCTGAAACACATGCGCAGCTACATCATTTTCCCTCAGGTGGAGGATTTGCCTACAGTGAAAGGTGACTTCTATGCCCTGGGACATATTCCCAACATCATAGGTGCCATTGATGGGACACATGTGGCCTTGGTCCCCCCCCTTGCAGGAGTTAACAGGTGTACAGAAACTGGAAGAGTTACCATTCAATGAATGTGCAGATGGTGTGTTTGGCTGACCAGTACATCTCCCATGTGAACGCCAAGTTTCCTGGCTCAGTGCATGACGCTTACATTCTGAGGAATAGCAGCATCCCTTATGTGATGGGGCAACTCCAGAGGCATTGTGTGTGGCTATTAGTTGAGGACAGGGACCCTATACAGTGTGAGTAGTTGTCTGGGGCTGGGGTTGTCCGTAATGGTTAGTGTGTGTCTAACAGTTGTCCCGCGACATTTGCAGGTGACTCTGGCTACCCCAACCTGTCATGGGTACTGACCCCAGTGAGGAATCCCAGGACAAGGGCAGAGGAACGCTACAATGAGGCACATGGGCGAACTACGAGGGTTATAGAGAGGACCTTCGGCCTCCTGAAGGCCAGGTTCAGGTGCCTCCATATGACAGGTGGTTCCCTATACTACTCACCAAAGAAGGTGTGCCAGATCGTGGCCTGCTGTATGCTGCACAACTTGGCTTTGTGACGACAGGTGCCTTTTCTGCAGGAGGATGGTCCTGAAGGAGGTGTTGTGGCAGCTGTGGAGCCTGTGGACAGTGAAGAAGAGGAGGCAGAAGAAGAGGACATGGACAACAGAAACACCATGATCCATTAATACTTCTAGTGAGACACAGGTAAGAAGACATCACTGCCTTCTACATCTGATAAACTTGTTCTACCTCTCATCTGTCAGTAACGTTCACCCAGTGTATGGACCCGGATTTGTCACTTTCCCTTTCCATTTCACAGATGTGGGTCCCACTGTGTGACCTCTGCTGTTACCTCATGGACTCGAGCTGTGTGACATAGGTATGTTGACAATACAATGGACATTGCTATTTCCCTCAGTTATTGCAAATACACATTTGTGAAAGCACAGACTGACTCCAGATTGTTTTGTGATTTAAGGGTGTTTATTTAAGTGCTAAATAGTGGAGGGTGTTGTAAAATGGTCAGGGGTGATGGTGGAGGAATGTCCAGGGCAGAGTCCAGTCTATTAGTCTCACAGGTGAATTGTCCAAAGGGGCATCGGAAGTGGAGCTGGGGCAGTTTAAGGATGGACAGGGTGACAAATTGGGACAGAAGGATGACATTCAGGGTGGTCTAATTTCTTGGCGGGGGTCTTGGCATTGTTCTCTGTCTTTGTCCTGGATCTCAGGGACCTCTTGCGGGGTGGTTCTCCATCTGCAGGGGGTGGGGTGCTGGTGTTGTGGTCCTGTGGCGGTGCCTCCTGTCCACTAGCGCCGGTGGAGGTGGTGGGCAGTTCATCGTCCAGGCTAGTGTCAGGGGCCCCTTGTTGTGCCACAGTGTCCCTCCAGGTGTTTCACGAGGTCCTTCAGCACCCCTACAATGGTGCCCAGGGTGGTATTGATGGATTTGAGTTCCTCCCTGAACCCCAAATACTGTTCCTCCTGCAGCCGCTGGGTCTCCTGAAACTTGGCCAGTACTGTTGCCATCGACTCCTGGGAAGGATGGTAGGCTCCCATGATGTTGGAGAGGGCCTCGTGGAGAGTGGGTTTCCTGGGCCTGTCCTCCCCCTGTCGCACAGCAGCCCTCCCAGTTCCCCTGTTTTCCTGGGCCTCTGTCCCCTGAACCGTGTGCCCACCACCACTGCCTCCAGGTCCCTGCTGTTCTTGGGGTGGTGGGTTAGCCTGGGTTCCCTGTAGTGGTGGACACACTGCTCCTTGACATGTCCTGGGGACAGAAGTATGGACCTGCTGGGTGGGTGCTATGGTGGTGTTTCCTGAGGGTGGAGGCTCTGTGGTGGCGTATGCCAGTGTGAGGGGAACCAACTGTCCCGAGGTCCCAGATGGGCCGGGCTGGTCATCTAGATCCAGTTGGACAAAGCTGCTGTCATCACTGCGGGCCTCTTCTGTGGGGGGAGTGGACATGTCTGGAACCTCCTGTCCGGTGACGTTGGGTAGGGGTCCTGCAGGGGCGTAAAGGCATGATTATTGCATCTGTGTGTGCCATGGTGTGCAATGGGTGGGTGACCCTGTACCCCAGTGCTTCCATTCCTGTGTTGGACCTTGTGTGATAATTGTTTAGGGGTCTGTGTGGGTATGTGTAGTGGCCATACATTGGTGATGGGTGTCCATGCTTTGTTGTCGCATGCAGGGCTTGGTGTTGGGATATGTGGTTTGTGATAGTGGGACATCTGTGAGGAGTTGGTGTGATGGGGTGAGGGCGAGAGTGGGGGTATGTGATAGCATGCAGGTAGGGTGGGGGATTAAGTAGTTAAAGCTTTGCCTCACCAGAGTCCATTCCTCCAGCTACGCCTGCGAGGCCCTCAGGATGCAGTATAGCCAAGACCTGCTCCTCCCATGTTGTTAGTTGTGGAGGAGGAGGTGGGGGTCCACCGCCAGTCCTCTGATCCGCGATGTGGTGTCTTGAGACCACGGAATGCACCTTCCCACATAGCTCCATCTTCCTAGCTATTGTGGTGTGCTGCACCTGTGATTCGAATAGCTGTATCTCTAGCCGAATGATTTCCTCCACCATGACCCTGAGCTCCTCCTCAGAAATCCTAGGGTGTCTTTGCCGTGCCATGGGGTGGTGTGGGTGATGTGTGAGGTGGTGTGTGTTGTGATGTGTGGGGTGATGTTTAGGGGTGTGTGGGTTTTGTGCATGGATGTGTGTGTGTGTTGGTGTTGTGAGCCTCTGTATGCTGGTGTTGTCTTTGCTGTGCTGTCTCTCTGGCCTTCGTCAAAATTTTGGGTAGTAAGGGTTTGTGGGTAATGTGGGTATGTGTTTTATATTGTATTGGGTGTGTGGGAGTGGTGTGTGTATGTGTATCAGGTGTGTGTATTTAGAATTGTCCAATGTGGTAGTGTTTTGTAAATGTGTGTGTATTTTGAGCGCGGCGGTGTGTACCGCCAATGGAATACCGAGGTTGAAAGACTGCCACCTGGATTCGTGGGTCGTGATAGTGTGGGCGTATTCCTGTTGGCGTGATGGTGGAAGTTTTGTTATCGCCAGTTTATCACTGACCTTTGGTGTGGTGGACTTGTGTGGGTGTCTAGATTTTGGCGGATTCTGAGCTGTGGGTCGTAATACCTGTGGCGGAATTCCACGGCCGTGGCGGTGTATTGGCGGTCTTCTGCACGGTGGTAAGCGGCATTTACCACCAATGTCGTAATGAGGGCCTAAATATCAAGAAAGCAGAGGCTCAACAAGCAGTTATGGAACAGAGTGCAAACCATTGAGTTCGAACAGCTACTCTTCAGCCAGAACCGGTTTGCCGTCTGGCACACACACACACTATCCCAACATTGTCCTTGCGCAGTGTATGAAAGGTGCAACTTGTGGTGTGTGCCTCTGAACAGCAAAGCAGTCCAATTAGTCTGTAGTGCGCTATCTGGCTCACTGCACAATCCCTTATTCTCGTGGATGTGCTGTGCGTGTTTAAGTTCCAGTAATGATGAATCTTAGGGCCATCTGGCGTATGTGCCAGTGTTTGTCTAAAATATGCCACTCAGCCTTCAGCTGCTAGCATTACTAATGGTGAGAAGCTACCAGATAAATTTTTTTCAGTTTTATATAGAGCAAGTATAGATATTGGATCAATTTACATTGGTACCAGTTACATCACACAGAGGCACATTCACTCTTGTATTTTAGGCACGGAGAGATTAAGCAATTTGTTAAGAAACACAGGATAGTGACCCAACGCCGAGACTCAAACCCGACTACCCAGATGCAAAGCCTACTACCCTGGCTGCTATGCCACATCCCCTTCCCTCTGCAAAAGATTTGACTCTAGGCCTTAATTTGGGGGCACATGCAACTGACTTGCAACTAGCCATGTGATGAACAAGGACTGGGAAATGGGCAGAGGGAGTGTCCCTGCTGTAGTGAACTGTGAACACCAACACACCTCATCAGTGCTGAGCCCTGGATGTATGTGGGGTATGGTTTGGGGCAAGGATTTATAGGGCTCTGTCTCAGTTGTGGCTCGTGGGAGGGAAAAGGGGCCGGGCGGTTCGTGGCACGGGGACAATTTTTTTTTTAAATATTTGTTTTTTAAAACACACCTTTCTCGCTGTACTGTTCCGATCTGCTGCTCTGGCTTCCAGAAGTTGCAGGCACAGATTCCCAGCCTGCACTGCAGCCAGTCCTAAGACTGCTTACATGCTGATGGCAGCATGAAAGCAGCGTTAGGATAATACGAGGCACCCTGGCTGGGCGTTCCAAGGCAGAGTTGAAGTCTCTGCCTGCTATCTCTAACCTGTGGAGGAGAGAGCCTAGTGCACATATGTGTTTGCCCGGCCTGATATGGCTGACCAAACATACATGCGCATTGAGGGGAGTGCTGTGCACTCCCTCTAGGTCTCTATCATGTTCCATGGCAGCTGCTCTCAGGGGGTGAGGGTCCTCCACCATAACGGAGGAGCCACCTCTGTTCCGTCTGACTGTTGTGTATTAATTTAATCCTGGCTTCTTCAGGTAAATACTGAAGCAAAGGGAGAGTCCACAGGATTGGACTTGTATTTTGAGTCTGTTTTGGTGAGTTCACATACCTACTCTGGTACTACATAAACACCCTACAACAATTCCGACAAATGCATCAGCCTTGCTCCAGTCCACGGATGAAAAATTTCTCAAAGATGCTATTGAATCCGTGCAGTATCGTGCTTACATATTTTCAGAAAATGGCTGCCAATGTGGACGCAGCAGGGCTGAGCTTCCCTCCAGCTAGAAGCCTGGCATCCAAAACAGGAGAGAGGCATCATCCTCACCTTGGAAACATTACAGAAAAAAATGAAACAAAATGACACGGAGAACATCCACGCTGAAATGCAGCATAGAAAGGCAATATTTAATACTGTAAATCCAGTTAGAAAGGGTCGCTGCAGTATTTCCAAATAGTGCCGCATACACAACCCATTTAGAAAGGAATGGGATAGGCAGAGGGATGGGTTAGGTAGAGCCAAATTCCAAACTGGAGTAGGGCAAGACCTCAGGCTCCCAGAGACCCATTTCTTTGTATCCCTCACAGCCCAGGCCCAGCATTTGACTGCTTGACTGAACCGTCCATGGCCCACAGCCACGCAAGACTGAGAACTCACCTTTGAGGCCCGAGAACTGGCTGAGACTCAGAGAGTCAACTCAGCCATTCCTCTATGTAGATCCATCCAGCTGGGACTGGAACATGCGAACTGTGTGTCCTGAAAATATGCAGTAATTTTATCTTTGAACTACGTGGTACCACAATGTTTATTTAACTTGAAATGTACCCGCTCCCCCAGGCTACCTATCAATAAGCAACAACAACAGTTGCTAGGTTGCATGAAGCAAGCAAAGGCCACTGACACCACAGCCACTTCAATATTCCATCTCTCGCTAAGCCCCACCCGAGCCTTTTGTTTAATTCAGTTGTGCAAACTTACCCTGGGTCGTTGATGTTAATACCCAAATTAAAACCTCATACTTATCAATAAAACCCATCACACCCACAACTGTGACATTAGCTTATGATCAGGGCAAGGGAGATCTCCCCTGGCCATTGGCAGTTAATGTGCAGGAGGCCATCTTTCCAACTCATCCCCCTCTCTCACCTACCGAAGGCCAAAGATTCAGCCCACTTTGTCGCTGATCATAAACTGCAATTTATTTTTATTTCCAGCTGCTCTGAGGTCTGTTCATCTTTTTGTTAGTCCCCCAGAGTGGTTGGGTGACACCCTTCATGCTTATCAATACCAGCTTCCCTGGTGGCACCATTATTTCTCACTACTTGGTACAGTTTCCCAAGCATGAGATACTTAGTTCTTTCATGCATAAGGTGAACTCTGACCCCTTGCTGGATCCCTGTCTCCCTGTCTCCCTACCATTATGAGAGCTCTGACTTTGATAACAGCCAACACTCTGTTGAGCCTTTTGAACACATCACTTGCTCAGGGCATTGTCCCTTGCAGATTTAAAGCTGTTGTGATACTTCCCTTGCTGAAGGCTGCTTAACAATTGTACCCTCATTTCACCACTGTCCCATGCAACCAAAATTTTAGAAAGCGTTGTTACCCAGGCAAATCCCAGGTTCCTTTATTTATCCAATTTTCTTCATCCATTGCAGGTTGATTTGATTTTAGTCCTTGATGATCCACATTTGGAGTTTGATTCGGGAAATGTGTCCATACATGTGTTCTCCTGTTTTCTTCTTCTTAGACCTATGTCATCTGTGGAGACTCCCAGGGCTCAGCACTATCTCTTTTTCTGTTTCGTGTTTACATCTGCCCCTTTGTCCTAGCCCTGGATAATCATGGTTGTAGATTCTGCAACTAAGCTGAAGACTTCCAGCTCATCTTTTGGCTTGACGGTACAGCCCGACCCCACCAGGAATTATAATCTATTCTGAAATTCATTTGTAACTGGATGGGCACTAGTTCCCTCATGCTAAACACCAATAGAACTGACTGGTTATTCTCAATCAGAGAGCAGATCTCGGGGCCAACATCTACTGGCGCTCTGAGCTCAGTGCCTCTCCTTTTCTACCAGTCTTTGCTAAGAGCCTGGGCATCATGATAGATAATCAACTGTCCATGATCCCCCAGACCAAGGCAGTCATAACAAAGGGTTTTGGCTTACAGAAATCCATTAGGAAGGTTCTTCATCTTTAGTCATACGCGGCTTTAAAAGTGGCTATTGCAGCAGTAACTGTGTCCTGCTTGGACTATGAAAACCTCCTATTATTCGGTCTCCCTACAACTTCTTTAACCCCTTTAATGGCCACTGGCCAATGCCCGCACTACCTCCCTGGTGCGGGTCACGACCAGTGGCCGGCACCAGAGAGGGGGTTCGAAAATCCTTGGGTGCATCGCACCCGCGGATTTTCTATTTTTTTTTTACGCCCTGGGAGACACGGAAGAACTTCCGTGTCTCCCCCCACCCCCCACCCGCCCCTTTGTGACGTCACAGTTTTTTTTCCCAATCAGAGCAGGAAGCGGCCGTAGGGCCGCTTCCTGCTCCGATGGGGAAAACAGCCCCAAACGGCCTTCCCACATTCGGGAAAGCCTCGTATGAAAGGGGAGACTCTCTCCTTTCATACGAGGCCTTCCTGAATGCGTTTCCTGGCCCTCGATCGCAACACAGCTGCGATCGAGGGCCAGGAAATGCCACTAGACACCACGGATTTCACTTGGGGGTTCGGCCTCCCTAGGAAAAAGGGCCACCCCCCTCCCCGGGGCCATATTTTTAAAATTTAAATGTTGTGGCCCCCTGGGGGGGGGGCGCAATCGTGCGCGATCGTGCCACCCCCAAGGGCTATATTTTTTTTTTTAAACAATATTGACAGGGGGCCATATTTTTTAATTTACATTTTGGGGCCCCCTGGGGGGGTGCGATCGTGCAACCCCCAGGGGCTAATTTAAAAAAAAAAAAAATTGACAGGGGGTCGCCTGTAGGCAGGAGCGAACGCCTGTGGGGGCAATTTTTTGTTGTTGTAGTTATAGGGTGTTCCTGAGGGCCATTTTGGCCCCCAAGGAAACCCTACAACTACCAAAAAAAAATACAGATCTCTCTATATATATATCTATATCTATATATATATCTATATATATTTATATATAGATATACCAATCTATGTTAGTAGATATGTCTATCTACGTGGATATATCTATAGATAGATCTATATATATATATATATATATATATATATATATATATATAGATAGCTATATCTATATAGAGATCTATCACTTTTGTCAGTGCACGTGTGGTTTCCCTGGGGGCTGCAATCGGCCCCCAGGAAAACCAGACCCACATATAAAAGTGATCTATATATACATATCTTATATATACTGTATACATATATATATATATATATATATATATATATATATATATATATATATATATATATATATATATATGTGCCACCAGTTGTCTTGCAGTTGCAGTTTGCGTCTTCAACGCAGTGCACATACTTCAACTGACCCATTTCAACTGTAGCTTTTAGGCAACAATGAAGAAGTCAGGTAAGTCTTGTGATTATGTTTCTGCTACAAAAGGATCCGACTTTTGTCTAGTGGCAGTTTTAGTGCCATAAAGAAGCGCAGAAGGTTTATATGACTACTGCAAAGAGCAAATCTGTATTTTATGTAAATAGCTGAGTACATTAATAAAGTCAGCCACTACCTGCGCTATAATACAAATGAAATGTATGTGCGGGGTGGCTATGGAGAGATGAAGAGCATGTTTGCTGGGTGGTAATGAGGGAATCTGAGGAGGAGGACATGGGAGTGGGAGCACCAATAATGATTGTTGGACTGGGCGCAGGAGGTGCTAAAGACTGTGACGAATGGTATGTGACAAGGTGTTTGAGTGTCTTGAAAGAACGTGCTGATTGAGGGAAGAAGCACAGGTAAGGTGGCCTCTGCTGTTGCACGTATCACACACACACACCAGCAATTTTGCGACTGTCTATGTAGGCTAGTGTTTTAGAGCAACAGTTTAGCCAATAGCAGAGATGGCATCTTGATGGATGACTGCTGCTGACGTCACTCTGGTTATAAAGGACAGCTCTGACATAGGATCAGAGACTGAGACAGCAGATACTGAGACAGCATCTGAAGGATAGGACAATGGCGCAGACTCTGGGAGTGATTTTTCAGTTGGAGGAGTCCCATTGGATAACTCCTTCCAGTAAATTGTGAGGGAGGTGATGAGGGCAGTCAAGTTGTTCCTTCTCAAGCACAGTCTGTGCAACAGGGCAATAGTGGGTTAGCCCACCCCAGAGAGCAAGTGAATGTGGGGGCAAGCAAAGAGAGGGTGCTGTCTTGGGAGCTCCCCAATTTAGTTCAGCCCCAAATTCCACTGCCCAAATTGTATTGTGGAGACATCAAAATTATCTATCACAAAACAAACTGGTTTTGTAAGGCAGGCAACTGTGTTTTTGGTCCTGGGTTCGGCGGCTATATAGGGAAACATACTAAACCCAAACATTTCTGGAAATGAGACATCTGGGGGAGTCCACAGAGGTGTGACTTGTGTGGATTCCCCAAAGTTTTGTTACCCAGAATACCCTGCAAAGCGGAAATGTTGAATAAAAACTCTATTTTTCTTGCATTTCTGTCACACAAACTACAGGAATATGCTGCGATCCACAAAATTCCTACCACCCAGTGATTCCTCACCTGTCCTGATAAAAACACTACCCCACTTGAGTGCCTATACCTAGTGCCTGTGTAAGGAATGGATCACCCCAGGGTTAACAGTTGCCTCATGTAAGTACCAACATTGACCGTTGTGTGATCTATTCCTGTCGCGGGCACTAGGCCTACCCACACAAGTGAGGTACCATTTTTATCGGGAGACTTGGGGGAACGCTAGGTGGAAGGACATTTGTGGCTACTCTCAGATTCCAGAACTTTCAGTCACCGAAATGTGAGGAAAAAGTGTTTTTTTGGTCACATTTTGAGGTTTGCAAAGGATTCTGGGTAACGGAACCTGATCAGAGCCCCACAAGTCACCCCACCTTGAATTCCCCTAGGTGTCTAGTTTTCAAAACTGTGCAGGTTTGCTAGGTTTCCCTAGGTGCCAGCTGAGCTAGAGGCCAAAATCCACAGCTAGGCACTTTGCAAAAAACAGCTATGTTTTCTTTGTGAAAATGTGATATGTCCATGTTGTGTTTTGGGGCATTTCCTGTCGAGGGCACTAAGCCTACACCCTCAAGTGAGGTATCATTTTTATCGAGAGACTTGGGGAACGCTAGGTGGAAAGAAATTTGTAGCTCCTCTCAAATTCCAGAACTTTCTGTCACCGAAATGTGAGGAAAAAGTGTTTTTTTGGCCACATTTTGAGGTTTGCAAAGGATTCTGGGTAACAGAACCTGATCAGAGCCCCACAACTCACCCCCTCTTGAATTCCCCTAGGTGTCTAGTTTTCAAAACCGTGCAGGTTTGCTAGGTTTCCCTAGGTGCCAGCTGAGCTAGAGGCCAAAATCCACAGCTAGGCACTTTGCAAAAAACAGCTATGTTTTCTTTGTGAAAATGTGATATGTCCATGTTGTGTTTTGGGGCATTTCCTGTCGCGGGCACTAGGCCTACACCCTCAAGTGAGGTATATTTTTTATTGGGAGACTTGGGAGAACGCTGGGTGGAAAGAAATTTGTAGTTCCTCTCAAATTACAGAACTCTCTGTCAACGAAATGTGAGGAAAAAGTGTTTTTTTGGCCACATTTTGAGGTTTGCAAAGGATTCTGGGTAACAGAACCTGATCAGAGCCCCACAATTCACCCCATCTTGGATTCCCCTAGGTGTTTAGTTTTCAAAACTGTGCAGGTTTGCTAGGTTTCCCTAGGTGCCAGCTGACCTAGAGTCCAAATTCCACAGCTAGACACTTTGCAAAAAACAGCTATGTTTTCTTTGTGAAAATGTGATATGTCCACGTTGTGTTTTGGGGCATTTCCTGTCGCGGGCACTAGACCTACCCCCACAAGTGAGGTATCATTTTTATCGGGAAATTTGGGGGAACGCTGGGTGAAAGGAAATTTGTGGCTCCTCTCAGATTCCAGAACTTTCTGTCACCGAAATTTGAGGAAAAAGCGTTTTTTTGGTCACATTTTGAGGTTTGCAAAGGATTCTGGGTAACAGAACCTGATCAGAGCCCCACAAGTCACCCCATCTTGGATTTCCCTAGGTGTCTAGTATTCAAAACTGTGGAGGTTTGCTAGGTTTCTCTAGGTGCCAGCTGAGCTAGAGGCCAAAATCCACAGCTAGGCACTTTGCAAAAAACAGCTATGTTTTCTTTGTGAAAATGTGATATGTTCACGTTCTGTTTTGGGGGATTTCCTGTTCGGGCACTAGGCCTACCCTCACAAGAGAGGTATCATTTTTATCGGGAGACTTGAGGGAACGCTGAGTGGAAGGACATTTATAGCTCCTCCCAGATTCCAGAACTTTCTGTCACCGAAATGTGAGGAAAACTTATTTCTTTGGCCACATTTTGAGGTTTGCAAAGGATTCTGGGTAACAGAACCTGATCAGAGCCCCAGAAGTCACCCCATCTTGGATTCCCCTAGGTGTCTAGTTTTCAAAACTGTGCAGGTTTGCTAGGTTTCCCTAGGTGCCAGCTGACCTAGAGTCCAAATTCCACAGCTAGGCACTTTGCAAAAAACAGCTATGTTTTCTTTGTGAAAATGTGATATGTCCATGTTGTGTTTTGGGGCATTTCCTGTCGCAGGCACTAGGCCTACCCTCACAAGTGAGGTATCATTTTTATCGGGAAACTTGGGGGAACGCTGGGTGGAAGGAAATTTGTGGCTCCTCTCAGATTCCAGAACTTTCTGTCACCAAAATATGAGGAAAAAATGTTTTTTTTTGGCCACATTTTGAGGTTTGCAAAGGATTCTGGGTAACAGAACCTGATCAGAGCCCCGCAAGTCAGCCCATCCTGGATTCCACTAGGTGTCTAGTTTTCAAAAATGTGCAGGTTTGCTAGGTTTCCCTAGGTGCCGGCTGAGCTAGAGGCCAAAATCCACTGCTAGGCACTTTGCAAAAAACACATCAGATTTCAATGTAAAAATGTGATGTGTCCATATTGCCTTTCCTGTCGCGAGCATTAGTCCTACCCACGCAAGTGAGGTACCATTTTTATCGGGAGACTTGGAGGAACACAGAATAGCACAACAAGTGTTATTGCCCCTTGTCTTTCTCTACATTTTTTTCTTCCAAATGTTAGACAGTGTGTAAAAAAGACGTCTATTTGAGAAATGGCCTGTAATTCACATGCTAGTATGGACACCCCGGAATTCAGAGATGGGCAAATAACCACTGCTGCTCAATACCTTATCCTATGCCGATTTTGGAAATATAAAGCTTTTCTTGATACCTATTTTTCACTCTTTATATTTCAGAAAATTAATTGCTGTATACCCGGTATAGAATGAAAACCCATTGCAAGGTGCAGCTCATTTATTGGCTCTGGGTACCTAGGGATCTTGATGAACCTACAAGCCCTATTTATCCCTGCAGCCAGAAGAGTCCAGTATACGTAACGGTATATTGCTTTAAAAAACTGACATTGCAGGAAAAAGTTACAGAGTAAAACGCTGAGAAAAATGGCTGTTTTTTTCAGCTCAATTTCAATATTTTTTTTTCAGCTGTTGTTTTCTGTAGGAAAACCTTGTAGGATCTACACAAATGACCCCTTGATGAATTCAGAATTTTGTCTACTTTTCAGAAACACTCAGCATTCCGGGATCCAGTGTTGGTTTCACACCCATTCCTGTCACTAACTGGAAGGAGGATGAAAGCACAAAAAATAGTAAAAATGAAGTATGTCCCAGTAAAATGCCAAAATTGTGTTGAAAAATTTGGTTTTCTGATTCAACTCTGCCTGTTCCTGAAAGCTGTGAAGATGGTGATTTTAGCACCGCAAACCCTTTGTTAATGCAGTTTTCAGGGTAAAAACCACAAACCTTCTTCGGCAGCCCTTTTTTCCCATTTTTTTTAACAAAACCACATTTTAGGTGTATTTTGGCTAATTTCTTGGTCTCCTCCAGGGGAACCCAGAAACTCTGGGTACCTTTAGAACCCCTAGGATGTTGGAAAAAAGGACACCAATTTGGCATGGATAGCTTATGTGGACAAAACGTTATGAATGCCTAAGCGCAAACTAACCCAAATAGCCAAAAAAGGGCTCAGTCCCAGGGGGTGGGGGAGAGAAGCTAAGAGGTTAATCAAATTAGAAATCATTCAAAATACAGCAATGAGTAAAGTCTGCGAATTGCATAGATGTACATATCTCTGCTGCCTTAAAGAAGCTTGATTGGCTCCCATCAAACAGAGAACTCTTTTTAAAGTGATGTTTTTATTAATTTTTGTGTTGCACATGGTACATACTAAGGAGCATATTTATATTCTGTTTGCGCTGAATGTGCGTCAAAAAGTTTGACGCACATTCAGCGCAAACCTTGCCCCATATTTATACTCTGACGCCTGACCCCGCAGATGTCAACATTTCTCAGTGTGTGTCATTTTTTGGATGCAGGAAACTGCCTTGCGTTAATGACATGCAAGGTAGGCGTTCCCACCCAAAAAATGACTTTAAGGTCTGTGAGCCTTATTTATTCTCCAGCGTCATTTTGACGCACAGGAGGGGACGGGCCTTAAAAAATGGCGCACAGCCTGATGTGTGCCGTTTTTTAACGCCTGGGTCAGGGCAGGCGTTAAGGGACCTGTGGGCTCACTTCCATGGTCTCTGATCATGGAAGGAGTCCAGAGGTGCCCTTCCCTGCCCCCAGGGACACCCCCTGCCACCCTCGCCCACCTCTTGAGGACACCCATGGATGTGAGGACCCATCCCTGGTAAGTACAGGTAAGTTGAGTTAAGTATTTTTTTTTTTAAGGAGGCATAATGGGGTCTAATTTGGGCCCCCCTACATGCCACTGTGCCCAATGACTATGGCCAGGGAACAGAAGTCCCCTGGGCCTGGCCATTGGGCAGGGGGGCAAGACTCCTGTCTTTGCTAAGACAGGAGTCATTTCAATGTGGGTTGTGCATTAAAAAATGGCGCAAGTCCGGTTTGAGGCATGATTTTTGCCTGAAACCTGACTTGCATCATTTTTTGACGCACAACCCTCATTTTACCCTACGCCGGCACTGCCTGGATTGAGTCTATTTTTTTTACTCTGACCAGTCCGCAGCGCCGGCTAACGTCATTCCTTAAATAAGGTGCCCGCATGGCGCATAGGAATGGCGTTAGCCAGCGGTAATTTTTTTGACGCAAACCAGAGCCGGCACTGGTTTGCGTCAAAAAGTATAAATATGAGCCTAAGTTAACAGCAAACATCTACTAAAGCAAGTTCTAACACGGTGTTGCATAGTTCATAGTGGACTCAGCACAGAACAGTATACGCACATTTTAGCAAACAATAACAGTTAACCGTAAATAACAAACTCCCCCACTCCAGCTGCGTGCCTTTTATGGCACAGTATTTATTTACAACATCTAGGATCGCAGAACATGGTAACATCCTCCTACTTATATGGAGTTGTGACTCTCACTTGAATCTTTTGGAAAAACAGTGGCTCTAATGAATTGTTCCATAGTTTCAATGATTCAAGGCTGTCCTGTCACCATCCCCTCACAAACCTCCACTGAAATGAAAATACATTCAAAGTTTTCAATCTCGGTGGACATGACACAAAGGGGATACCACAGACAAAATCAATGGGCCCCATGCCATTTCAACATATAGCATCTTTTCAACAATATTGTTATCAAGTTTCTGCACAGGTATGAGTTATGAGTTTTCCCAAGTGTGCCTTTTCCACTTTAGTGTAAAGCCTTTTTTTGGTTACTTGGGGGTAGTTTGCGGTTAGGCCTCCATAACTTTTTGCCACATAAGCTATCCACACCACATACGAGTCCTTTTTTTCAGAAGCCTAGAAATTTTAAAGGTGCACAGGGTTTGTGTATTCCCCTAGAGCAGATTGAGAAATTAGCCAAAATACAGTTACATATTGGGAAAATGGGAAAAATGGGAAAAAGTGCTACAGTATGTGTTTCTTTTTTCCTGAAAATGGCATCAATGAAAAGTTTGAGGTGCTAAAATCACCTTCTTTTCCACCAATCAGGAACAGGCAGACTTGAATGAGAAAATCATTTTTTACCTCAGTTTTGGCATTTTACTGTAGATGGCCCATTTTCTTAGATTTGTGCTTCAAACCTCATTCCAGTTTGTTGTAGAAACAGGTGTAAAAGCCATGATGGATCCCAGGAAGCTATATATTTCCCAAAACTAGACAACATTCTTAATTTAGCAAAGGGTCATTTGTGTAGATCCTTTAAGATTTTCCCAAAGAAACTGTGTTGAAAAAAAATAGTGAATGTTCGTAGGAAACAATGGTAATTTGTGACAACGTTGTTGTGATTTAGTAGCGATTAGATTAAGCATTAGCAGAAGACATCTTGTATTTAGCAACTATTGTGAACATTTCGCGGAATCCATTTTGTTTTCATGGCAACCATTACCTCTGTCACATGCGGCCATGTGCTCGCCATGTGCTCTGTCCTACCTTCCTGTTAACTACTCTTGAAAATCTGTCTAGTGACAAGCTATATTTAGCATCTCCCACTTTGTACATGCCCAGTAAGGTCTGCAGCTGTTAGTAATTAGTAACCAACAGTAATGTGTCTACTAGTCCTTGAAAACTGTTAGCCCCTTCTATCTGTCGACTGTGCATTTCCATAAGACCTTATATGTATATAAGTCTTGCTTCTATAATTGTACCACCTTCTTTTTAGCCCCTGCGTGGGTATAAAAGGACCATCCTCTCTTAGTTCAATGTGCTACTGCAAACATTGCCGAAGGGTGCTGTTTGAACTGTAGTACCACCTCATGAGGTTTAATAAACTTTGTCTTTTATTTCAGTTTCTGTGCCAATTTCTTCCTATATGGTCTAAGGACTTTGTGCAGAGAAGGGTGAACCCCTTGCACTAGTAGGCCTTGCTGAGGCTTACTTCAACAAATTGGCGCCCGAACAGGGACTCTTCAGCGACTCGGACGCCCGACGGATTGGTTGTGACAAAGGATTAGGAGCTCGCTGCGGACGATCAATGCCTGAGGAGACCCGAGTCTTGGCAACCACTGCGTTTTTCCCTTCTTTCTGATTTGACCATCCAGGTGGCGCCGATCCTCGATTGAGATCCTTTTTGTTCATTTGTCATGCAGTGACCACTTGGTCGATTTTAGAACTTGGCAGTTGGAACCAGGACGCCCTGTGATTGGTAAGAGCCGTTTTACGGCACTTGCTGTGGGTTTGGATGCCTTTGTTTCACCACTTTCTGTGGCTTTCGTGTTTTGAGTGACTAGTCAATTTGTGTCCTTTGAATTGATATATAAATTGCAATTTATATAGGCAGGTAATGAGGAGAATTTTCTCCAATTTAATTTTGATTTGAACGGCACCTTAAGTGCTACTTTGATTATAATACTGAATATTCTGCACTATTTTTGGCATGCCTGTTTTTAGTGCACTTCGTAGGATGTGTTGCTTTTGTAATGGTACCAATTTGAGACTGGAAGAATCGCAACCGGCACCCCCAGAGGGAACGCCCAATAGAGATATGTATGTTAAACATGGTCTTTCTTCTATAATGTACAGCACATTATGGAATAAATACACTTGTGCGGATCCTGAGTTACTTTGGCCTATGCATGGTTCATTTGATTTGCGAAAGATTGAGTATGTGGAACAATGTATGTGTAAGCGAAGGTCTAGGCAAGATATGTTTGACTGTGTACGAATGTGGGAGAAAGAAGTGTGTGGACGAGTGAAGCGTGAGCAAGCCTTGCTTGAGAAAGAGCAGCAGAAGAATGTATATGTGAAAGCATTGGAAATGAGAAAGAAATAAATAAATGACTTAAAGTAGATAGAAGAGAAAGAATGTAAATTACAGGTAACTGGCCAATACACTGTTCGGCAACCTCTCTATCCTATCCTTAATAAACCGCACAATGATTTTTTGTTACTAGATCACCCTCCACCTCCGTATGTCGTTCCTTCTGCCCCTCATGAGTTAGCTGAGGTCTCCGGTTCGGAGCAACAGAAGATACGAGACAGTCGCTCTATGTTGCATGCTGACCGTGCGTCTGAGCTTAGATCTATTGCTCGTAAAACAATTTGTAGCGTTGTCTCTGCTTCTGAACTTTTAGACAACATAAAAGGGTGGACAGAAAAGAGGCAGCTATATTTTACTGAGGCATTTGGCTTAGAAGTTATTGAACTATTTCGGAAATATTCTGATGAGTTAGAGCCCGATGATGTAGCAGCTGATCGTAAGCAAATGTGTGATGGTCTTTTTGTTTTCTCCCAGGTGGCTGACGCAGTCAGGCGTTTGGTGAAATTATGTGTTGGGGCAGTCCGTTTGCAAGAGGAGAAAAGGGCCGTGGACATAGTTGCACGGACATCTCAGACCGGCGGGGTGCAAGCTTCCATCTTCGGAACAGATAACACTATGATAGTTCACGCGAAACCAGTGCGGGAGGCCGCACCTTTGTATGTTCCTCCTAAAGGATCGGGCACAAGTGATGATAAAACTTCTGTTGATGCTAAGGGTTATTTTATTTATAACTGGGTGTATACTCCTTGGAATAGGGCAGATGTAATGGCACTTAAAATAGCATTACCTGACTCGCGGAAAAATCCAGCCACCTTTTATGAGGAAGTTGAGGGAGCAGTTAGTTCTTGTACTATGACTTTGGCTGACATTGATTTATTTTTCGGATTGATATTACCGCCAGATATGTGGAGAACTGTCCGTAAAGTTGATGATCGTGTAGTTTTTGGGGCATCATGGAAAGAATGAAAACAGATGGACGGGGATAGGGAACCTGCAAAAAAGCTGTATCAGTTGATTCTAGATCTTCCCGCAGCCATATTATTTAAGTTAAAAATGATTATTCCCCCTAAAAAGATAGATTGGACTGTTTTAGCGTCTTGTAAGCAAAAGGCAGATGAATCGGTCTCTGATTTCTTTACACGCTTTGAAGAAGCATTTCATGATTTTAGCGGTCAGTTATTGTCAGATGATACGGGCAGACATTTGTTTGTCGATAAATATGTTGCAAATCTGTTACCAGGAATAGCTAGTCATCTAAAAGCTAGTGAAAGCTGAAGGACTTCCTCTACTCCGGTTTCTCTTTTGACTATGGCTCAGTATTATGAACATCAGGAATTAGAAGCAAAAGGTAGCGAAGATAAAAAGATTAAAGAATTAAAGACGAAGGTTATGTTGGCTCAAGCTTATGGTCTGCCTTTTAGAGGTAGTGATAGAGGTGGACGTGGGTCTTATGGTTCTTCTTACACTTGTTCGAATTTGTCTGTTGATCAGTGTGTGTATTGTAAGAAAATTGGGCATTGGGCTGCCGATTGTCCAGCACTACGTGTTCAGCAGTGTTCACGTGGTCGGGGACAAATGAGAAATCGCTCAGGATATTCAGGGCCTAGAAGATGCACGAATGATCATGCTAGGGTTGATGCTAATGTACGAGGGCAGGATGGGTTTAACACTTTTGATAGACGGAACCAATACCAGATGTCTAACTATGTGCAGCCTGATTTCCAAGATTCTACTTATGCATAGGATTGCCTAGTATGGGGTAAGGAATCAGTTGAAGTTCCAGTAGATCAGAGGGGTCCCTATGTTACAGCACATGTTTTAGGTTCTACTGATCAGTTTCTGGTTGATACAGGAGCTACTCGTAGCGCCTTGTCTAAACAATTGGTTCCAAGAGCTCCCCTGTCTGGCTTAACCATTATATCAATAGTTTTCGATGGAACACCTTCCCCTAGCTCACTGTCACAACCACTTGCATTCCATGTTGATAGATTTACTGCTCCATGTCCGTTTTTGCTTTCTCCAAATACACCAGACAGTATTGTGGGTCTTGATATGCTCAAGTATTTCAGGGCTACAATACGATGCTCTCCAGAAGGGGTGCATGTTATTTTGAATGATAATCATCCTGTGATGGGAAGAGTTTGTGTTGTTAAAGAGGATATTGCATTAGCTTCACTCCCTAGTACTTTGTGGGCTACTTCAGATACTGATGTGGGACAAATGATTATTCCACTGGTACATATTAGTGTCAAGGAGGGAGCTGTATTGTCACGTTTGCCTCAATACAAAATTTCACAGGAGGGTGAAGAAGCACTCATACGAATTGTGCATGATCTTATTGCAGTTGGAGTTGTTGAGGAAGTTCCGTATAATGTTTGTAACAGTCCGAGCTTCCTACTCTGAAAAAGGATACTGATACTAGGATTTACCGATTCATTATTGATTTACGAGAAGTGAATAAGATTGTGGTACCACAGTATCCTGTGGTATCTGACATCACAACACTTCTTACTTTGGTTGCCCCAACAGCAACTACGTTCTCTGTGATACACTTGAAGAATGCTTTCTTTTCGATCCCTATTCATCCTGACAGCCGATATTTGTTTGGTTTTCCTTTGAATAAACGATCATATAGATTTTGCAGAGTTCCTCAAGGCTATACTGAGAGTCCTAGTATTTATAGTCAAGTGTTAAAATGACAACTTGATTCTTTTGTTTTGCCTGAAGGTGTGGCTCTCACACAATATGTCAATGATATTTTGTTGGCAGCTGATACCCCTGAGCAATGTGAAAAGTGCACTTTGTCCTTACTTTCTTTTCTTGCTTCACACCATCATAAAGTGTCACGAAAGAAATTGCAATATTGTAGACCAAAGGTAGCCTATTTAGGTCACCTTTTGTCTAAGGAGGGCTGTGCACTTACATCAGATCGTATTCAAGCAATTTTAGACACACCAGTACCCTCTACTCAGAAAGATGTTTGTGCATTCCTTGGTCTTACTTCTTTTTGTAAGCAATGGATATTAGGGTTTCACACATTGTCAAACCTTTGCTAGCACTTTTGACTAAAGATACTCCAATGCCCCTCCCATGGACAGATGAATGTTAGACTGCTTTCCGGCAGCTATGACAAGCCCTTTGTTCAGCACCAGTGTTAGGTACTCCACATTACACGAAGCCTTTTGCACTTTACGTACATGAGAAAGATGGATGTGCATTGTCAGTTTTAGTACAGACACATGGCGATAAGCAGTGTCCCTGTGCATATTTTTCAGCAGTACTTGATCCTGTCGCTCGAGCGTTGCCTGGGTGTTTTCGTTCATTTGCGGCAACAGCTGTGTCAATAGTTCAGAGTGAAGGGATAGGTTTGTCACATAAGCTGTTGGTGTTAGTACCCCATACGTTGATACTCTTTTAAATCAAACAAAGACGCAACATTTAACTAGCGCTCGCCTGACAGGATATGAATTGACATTGCTGGCTCCTCACATTACACTGAAGAGATGTACAACACTAAATCCAGCCACTTTGTTGCCATATCCGGTGACTCAGCCTCAGTCACAAGAAACACATGATTGTATATTCCTTGCCGAAGAACAGACAAAGGGTCGTATTGATTTGCAAGATACGCCCCTTTCAGATGTAGACGGGGAATTGTGGGTTTAATGGGTCTTGTTTGAAGTTGCCAGACGGTACGACCTCAGCTGCATTTGCAATCACCACAATACACACGGTAGTGGAGACAGCTCGCATACTACAGAAGTCAGCTCAAGCAGCTGAACTAATATCTTTGACTCGAGCATGTGAGCTTAGTACTGACTTATGTGTGAACATTTATACAGACAGCCGCTATGCTTTTGGAGTGGCTCATGATTTTGGTTTGCTTTGGAAGGAGAGAGGCTTTCTCACATCCCACGGGATGCAGATAATGCACGGAGAATTAGTGCATAACCTCTTGACTGCATTGGCATATCCAAAGAAAATAGCTATTGTGAAATGTAGTGCACACAAGAGAGTGACTGATAAGATAGGGCAAGGTAATGCCCATGCGGACCGCGTAGCACGTGAGACTACGATGCAGCGAAGTACTACTTCTATGTATGTAGTGAAGTCACAAGCTGAACGCTGGCATAATGCTAGACAAGACGTATTAGATATACATAAATCTGCTTCTTTGAAAGAACGTGAGCAATGGTCTGAAGAAGTAGAATTGGATGATGAGGGCTGTTGGCGGAATAAGCAGATGGATAAATGGAAATTGCCTAGAGCTTTTGTACAACCTATGGTTCAGATGGCACATGGGCTGGCACATGTTGGAGCTTCAACAATAACGAAGTTGCTTACGCAAGTTTAGGAGCATCCAGAAATTTCCAGTACAGCTAAAGAGAGTAGTATAGTCTTGTTTGATCTGTTTACAATAAAATCCTGGAAAAGGGACACAAACTCCTGCGGGAGGGTTTGCTACACCAGCTGCACCTTTTGAAGTTCTAGAAATGGATTATATTCAGCTTGAATGCTGCAACAATTTAAAGTATGTCTAGGTGGTGGTATGTGCCTTCAGTAAATGGATAGAGGTGTACCCCACAAAGGATAATACTGCCATTACCACAGCGAAGGTTCTTTTGCAATAATCTTTCCCTAGGTTTGGTGTTTGCAGACTTTTATGGAATGATAACGGACCTCATTTTGTTGGGGAATTTATTAAGTATGTCCTGAAAGGATTAGGGATCAAACAGACGTTCCATGCGGTTTTCCACCCACAATCATCAGGGTTGGTGGAAATGTGTAATGCTACTTTGAAGCTGAAGTTAGCGAAGATACAGGCTTCCACATCTTTAACTTGGCCGGATGCATTACCATTGGCATTATTGTCTATTAGGTCAGTGCCACACTCTCGAACAGGCCTTACCCCTTATGAAATAGTATTTGGAAGGCCAATGAATATTTGGGGAGTTCCTAAGCCAAATTCTGTATATGATGTACCCTGTGTCCTGATGAATGATTATTTGGCACAGTTAACCGACAATTTGGTTTCAATTCATCAACAGGTTCAAGAAGCACTTCCTGACAGATCTACAGGTGAAGGCCATGAACTCCGACCTGGTGACCAGGTGATGATTAAGTCCTTTGAAAGATCAAGCAGCTTGGAACCAAGGTGGCGAGGCCCAGAGCAGGTGCTCCTTGTGACAAGGACAGAAGTTCGAGTGACGAACCGAAAGAATTGGGTCCATGGTACTCACTGCAAGAGAGTGCTACCTACCTTGGTGGAACCTGCTGTGCTGACCGATCATCCGAGAGATCTTGACTACGGAGAAAGGCCGTGCTATATCACCTGACGAATCTGCGGAGTTCTTCCCGGACCATAAGATTTCTGGAGTGTCGCAATATAATTTGAGAAGGAGGAAAGAATCAGAAAAAATGCTGAAAAAAACTGGTTGAGCTACCGCCCTGGGTTAGTGAAACTGAGAGCCAATGTGGCAAGAAGGGGGGATCAGCCATGCATTAGAGTAGTGACACCCGTCTTGGCCCATGGTGAAGAAATCAGAGGCTGCCCAGGGATAAGAGCTCCAACGATTGATTTTAATTAATTTCTGGAAGGGTTGATTATCACTGTTGCTAAAATGAATAACAAAGTGATCATTAGTACTATGGAGTTTGTTGTTGTTTTGATGGTTATAGCAATAATCACCTGGTTTGTTGAAAAGATGGCTCCTGCTTGTGAGTTTTTTGTTGCCACTACTCCAGTACCAGAGGATCACTATTACTTTACGCTTCCCTATCATGAGCAGAAGCACCGTCAATCGTACTTCAATAATACTTTCATTCAGATGTTGCACCATACTCATAGTGCTAAAATACTACTAACTGCTGGGTATGTGGAGTGATACCTGCGCATCAAAAGAAAGGAGGAACACCTTTCATTCCTCTTCCACTCAATGGTTCTTGTCAAGCTTGGTATACGCTTTTGTTTGTATCTGGAAAACGTACAGAGGGCCTTAATAAAGTATGCTACCAAGACAAAGATGGGTATCCCCAAGCCAAAGGAACCAAATGGGAATGGGAAGAGTATCAACCGGACAGTGTTTCAATACCATATGTCTTCACAAATATAAGAGACTCTGACAAGAAAGAACAATTTGTGATTTCTGTTACAAAAACTAAAGCAGATTTATGTATACGTAGCATTCGGTGAATTCCAGTGGGGACAAGCGATTGTACCTTGATTTTAACTATTGAGGGTGTAAATAATAGTAGTTTTACAGCTTCACATAATACATATTTTTTTTGTGGTAACTATGGATATTACCAACTACCTGTTACTACCTGTTGGGTGGTCAGGTGTGTGTTATGTATCTTTTCTATTACCCCCTGTGTTTTTGGAACCTGCATCATATCACTGAGATTTTAAACTGTTCAATGGCATCATTAAAAACAGATATAAAAGGACAATAAGTTCAAAAAGTACAAATGAGGTAGACCAAACGGACACTAGCCTGCAACAATATGTTGATTTTAATTTAGGGTTGTTCTCCTTTGTGGGTGCTGCGTTAAACAGTAGGAAAGTGAGACAATTGACTAGGGTTGTGGAAGCTGTTACCAATCAGGCAGCTCTGGCACTTGGGAATATTACAGAGGAGCTCCAAATTGCGAGGATTGTAGCGCTCCAAAGTCATATGGTACTAGATGTGATATTAGCTGATCGAGGTGGTGCATGTCGCATCATTGGTAGTAGTTGCTGCGTTTTCATTCCAGATCATTCACCTTCAGTATATGATGCAATATCTATATTGCATAAAATTGCTTCAGAAATTCACACAGCGACTGGTACTTGGACTTTTTCTGGATGGTTTTGGGTTCTTGTTGTGGCCTGGGGCTGTAAACTACTAACTATCCTGTGTGTAATGATTGCAATATTTTTCACATGCTGTATCTGTTTTCAGTGTGGTCCAATATTCTGCTCCATGCGTATTACTGGTTGTATTCCTACCAAAAGAGATATTACAGAAATGAAAGCACAACACATGTTAGATAAGGAAATAGCTGAAATGATGAGCATAAATATACAGGATGAATATTTAGATTATCCCAGAAAGACGAATGTCTTCAGCTAATGCTGAAAGGGTCGTCTGTTATAATTTAGTAGCGATTAGATTAAGCATTACCAGAAGACATCTTGTATTTAGCAACTATTGTGAACATTTCGCGGAATCCATTTTGTTTTCATGGCAGCCATTATCTCTGCCACATGCTGCCATGTGCTCGCCATGTGCTCTGTCCTACCTTCCTGTTAACTACTCCTGAAAATCTGACAAAAAGTGACAAGTTATATTTAGCATCTCCCACTTTGTACATGCCCAGTAAGGTCTGCAGCTGTTAGTAATTAGTAACCCGACAGTAATGTGTCTACTAGTCCTTAAAAACTGTTAACCCCTCCTACCTGTCGACTGTGGATTTCCATATGACCTTCTATGTATATAAGTTTTGCTTTTATAATTGTACCACCTTCTTTTAGCCCCTGCGTGGGTATAAAAGGACCATTCTCTCTTAGTTCAGAGTGCTACTTCAAACATTACCGAAGGGTGCTGTTTGAACTGTAGTACCAGCTCATGAGGTTTAATAAACTTTGTCTTTTATTTCAGTTTCTGTGCCAACTTCTTCCTATATGGTCTGAGGACTTTGTGCAGAGAAGGGCGAACCCCTTGCACTAGTAGGCCTTGCTGAGCCTTACTTCGACAGTACCACCTCATGAGGTTTAATAAACTTTGGGGGTCATTACAACCCTGGAGGACGGTGTTATAGTGGCGGTAATACCACAAACAGGCCGGCGGAAAAAAAAGGGAATTATGACCGTGGCGGAAACCACCAACATAGACAGCCACTTTAACACTCCGACCGCCACGGCGGTACAGACAAGCAGCTCAGCGGTCACCGCCAACAGACAGGCGGAAGACAAAGTACCGCCCACAGTATCACAACAGGCCAATCCGCCACCTTTTCCGGGGTGGATTCACCGTGGATAAAGACACGGCGGAAACAGCCATTTCAATGGGAAAACGTTCACCTGTACAAACTCCACGAGGAAGGAGGGCACCATGGAGCTGGAACTCCAAATACTCCCTGCGCTTGTCTTCCTGCTCCTCTACGAACATCAGCAACGGCGGCGCCGAAGACAACGGTGAGAACTGCACCTACGACATAGGGGAGGGGGGAGGCAAAAGTCACAGACACACACATGCAAGGCCCCCACCCCCATCCCGACCCTCACCCACTACAACACACATACAAATGCATTTCCGAACATCACAGTAACAACCCCCAACCCCCCCGGAAGAATGCTAAGACAAAAGGAAATGAATCCAACCATTGTAATGTATCAAAAAACAGTAAGCTCATATATACATCAATATATACACATTCCAAATATATACATAACGATTAGTAGTACACGTATGCACATTTCAATGTCCGTGGACCACTGGGCCCAAAATGCATGGGCGAGGCCCACACACGATACCTGTCCTGGAACGGAGAGAACACTGCAGGGGCATCCGATAGAAATATAACAGGCACCTCAGGGGGAAGGGAAGGGGGAGCACCTCAGCCGGATGACTGCACCACGCCAGATCCACGACAGGGCTCCATGCCCATTGATGTATCCTGGGGAGTGCACAGCCACAGTCTCTCAAGTCTCTACAGTGGGTGGTTTGCCCACTGTACCATCCTGGGGAGTGCAAAGCACAGTCTGTCAAGTCTCTACAGTGGGTGGGTTGCCCACTGTACCATCCTGGGGAGTGCAAAGCCACAGTCGCTCAAGTCTCTACAGTGGGTGGTTTGCCCACTGTACCATCCTGGGGAGTGCAAAGCCACAGTCTCTCAAGTCTCTACAGTGGGTGGCTTGCCCACTGTTCCATCCTGGGGAGTGCAAAGCCACAGTCTCTCAAGTCTCTACAGTGGGTGGTTTGCCCACTGTACCATCCTGGGGAGTGCAAAGCCACAGTCTCTCAAGTGGATAACAGTCTCCACTGATTCTGGAGGGGGACTGGTGCCCAGAGTGCTTCATCCTGTGCAGGATAGATGGAGTGGATGCATGTCTCCACTGGTTCTGGAGGGGGACTGGTGCCCAGAGTGCTTCATCCTGTGCAGGATAGATGGAGTGGATGCATGTCTCCACTGGTTCAGGAGGGGGACTGGTGCCCAGAGTGCATCACTCACCCCGTACGGTCACTGTTGCGTCACGGCCCCTGCCGCTCATGGGCTAGCGGTGCTTGAGTTGGCGGTGCTTGCCCTGTTCAGCGGTGCTTGTCATGGCGTTCTTTGCCCTGTTCAGTGGTGCTTGCCCTGTTCAGCCGTCTTTGCCCTGTTCAGCGGTGCTGTCCATGGCGGTCTTTGCCCTGTTCAGCGGTGCTTGCCATGGGGGTCTTTGCCCTGTTCAGCGGTGCTTGCCCTGTTCAGCGGTGCTTGCCATGGAGGTCTTTGCCCTGTTCAGCGGTCTTTGGCCTGTTCCGCGGTGCTTGCCCTGTTCAGCGGTGCTGTCCATAGCTCTTTGCCCTGTTCAGCGGTGCTTGCCCTGTTCAGCGGTGCTTGACTTTGCTGTCTCTGACCTGTTCAGCGGTACTTGCCATGGCGGTCTTTGCCCTATTCAACGGTGCTTGCCCTGTTCAGCGGTGCTGTCCATGGCGATCTTTGCCCTGTTCAGCGGTGCTTGCCCTGTTCAGCGGTGCTTGACTTTGCTGTCTCTGACCTGTGCAGCGGTGTGTGCCATGGCGGTCCCACATTGCCCAGCAGGGCTGTGGCTGCCGGGGCCCTCCTGGGCACTGACTCCGGCGGTGGTCTCCTGACCAGTGACGATAGTGCTGCCCTCCTGAGCACTGACTCCGGCGGTGGTCTCCTGACGAGTGACGATAGTGCTGCCCTCCTGGGCACTGACTCCGGGGGTGGTCTCCTGACTAGTGACGATGGGGCTGGCGGTGGCGTCTTGGGCAGCAGGGAGGATGGCGGCCTTCTCCGCTGTGCTACTCTTCCCAGACTTTGGAGACTTCTTCTGCCCATTCACCACCTTGGGAACCAGCTGACTCGACACTCCCCCCGGGACCCTTGTGGGCGGCTTTGCCGGCAAGTGTCTTCCCCCTCTCCTGACAGGCACTGTCCAACTTCTGGTGCTTCACAGAGGGTGGACTGGCAGTGCTTTGGCTACGTGTCACACTGGCTGCCCTGGTGCCCAGTGCACTCCACATACCTCGAACAGGCACCACTGGTACCAGAATCTTTTTGGCTGAGGTGCTACTCCGGGAACTATGAATTGGAGGGGGGGGTGATGGGACAGAGGTCAAGGTTGCTCAGGAATAGTTTCTGACGAACACTGGGACGGGTAGCTGGAGGGGGTCTGGGAGTGGAGGAAGAGGAGGTGGTTGTAGGAGGTGTAACTTTTGGTGATTTGGGTGCAGGTGCATGTTCTGGAGGCTGTCATGAGGTGGATGGATGTTGGTTGTGTGTGTGCCCGCGTTTGTGTACTTTGAGAGGGGGGCGTCACAGACACACTGGGAGAGGACACTGGGGACGTGTAAATGGTAGTGGGGGTGGTGAGTGCAGATGAGCGGGGTGTGGTGCTGGGTGTTCTGGTGCGAGTCCTAGTGGCTGTTGTGGTAGTGCATGCAGGTGAGAGTGTAGACAACTCTGGGAGGGAGGAGGGAGACGACGAGGAGTGGGACACAGTGGAGGCAGTGGGTGTTGCTGTGTCTGTATGTGGGTGATGCTTGCATGAGTGCCTGTGGGATGTGTGGTGCCTATGTGTGCCTGAGCTGCCCTTGTGTGTTGAGGTGTGTGCAGGCTGGTCTGATGGTGTGCTTGGGATAGGCTGAGGTACAGGGGATTTGGTCTGGGTGGAGGAAGTTGGAGGGGGGGGGCTAGACACAGGGACAATGGCTGCCTTCAGTGCTGAGGGCAGAGATTTCAGGGTTCGATGATGGGCAGCCTGACCAGAATGAATGCCCTCCAGGAATGCATTGGTGTGTTGCAACTCTCTTTCTACACCCTGGATGGCATTCACAATGGTAGACTGCCCAACAGTGAGTGACCTGAGGAGGTCAATGGCCTCCTCACTGAGGGCAGCAGGGGTGACAGGGGCAGGGGCTGAGGTGCCTGGGGCGAAGGTGATGCCCACCCTCCTGGATGAGCGGGCACGGGGCGAAGGCTGAGGGGCTGCCGGGAGGGTGGTGCTGGTAGGGGGGGTGGCGGCTGTACCTGTAGAAGTGGGGGGCACAGATGGTGCCGCCACCACAAGGGAGCTCCCATCGGAGGACGAGTCCATGTCGCTGTTTGCTGATCCGCTGACCGCCGTGAAGCTCCCCTCGCCCTCCGTCCCACTGGTGTATTCTGAGTTTGTGGTGTGGACCTCTATGGCCATGTGGGACGCAGCCCCCTCGTGCTCCGGTGCCCCTGTACCTCCGCCTGATGATGCTGATGCACAAAAGAACAGGGAGAGCACAAAAAGGGGTGGGAAAACAGAAGAAAGGCATGGGGGTGCATGGCTTACCGCTACCGTTGGCGGACAATACAGACACAGCTGCCCCCTGCACTACGCCGTGCTCTTGGCCTCTACAGATGCAGTTCCTGGGATATGGCCTACTTGCCTATGAGTGTCATCTGCCCACATAGATGACACAGGGGCATGTATACCTGTTTTTGGCACTCTATAGAGGTGGGGTGGAGTGGCACATTGCCTGCATTACGGAGGGGCCCAGCCTACGCAACTCGCCCTGGTCTAGGGAAACCAACAGCCCTCCTCCCCCACCCAGACCCCTCCACTGCGCGCAGTCATGAGAATGTGAGTGTACTCACCCCCTTGTGTCTGCTGTGATGCCCTCATGCGCCCATCCAACTCAGGGTAGGCCACCACCAGGATCCGGAACATCAGGGGGGTCATGGTGCGAGGGGCACCCCTCCCACGTTGGGAGGCCATCCCCAGCTGAGCCTCTGCCGTCTTCTTGCTCCAGCGGCGAATGTCCTCCCATCTTTTACGGCAGTGGGTGCTCCGTCTCTGGTGGACCCCAGGGTCAGGACGTCCTTGGCGATGGCACGCCAAATATCCTTCTTCTGGTGGGTGCTGACCTACATGACATGTAAAGGGGAAGAAGAGAAGTCATTAACAACTGCACCATCAAAGTGAGTGGCCCACATCCCTACCCTTGCCATGTGGCACATGCATTCACAGTCCTTCATGCTCGCATAACTCTGCCCCCTTCCTACTTACATCCAGCCCTCTCCACCCAGGCATAGCCCATACAACTTGCACCCTATGTACTCACCTGTTGGTCTGGAGGACCGTAGAGTAGCGTGTACTGGGGGAGGACCCCGTCCACGAGCTTCTCCAACTCCTGTGCAGTGAACCAAGGGCCCTTTCACCAGACGCACATGCCATTGTCTCTTCCAGACCGAGGTCACAGCAGCACTTGCAGTGTATGTCCTCTCCTGTCGAAGATCAGGTATCGAGTGATTGAACAGATAGAAAATGTCGGTGACGTCCGCGGCGGTGCGTATCATCACCGCCGGCGCACATCGTCATTGGATCCTGGGACCCATAGGGTCCAGTGTTAACCAATGCAGCATTGCGCAGCGGTCACATCCCATTGTCCCACTTTAGGGGTCAGGCATCCACCATTTCAGGGGCCCACGTGGCTTCATTTAGAACTGCGTCACACATACCTAGGCCTGGACTCAACACACATACAGGAAGATTTTTGTATTTTGTGTCGTGTTCTGTGTAGCTGTGGGTACATACCTCAGAATTGGTTGACTCTGTGGTCGCTGTTGTCCTTCCTAGGCACCGTCAGCTGGGACAGGTGAAGAGATGGCGGAATCCTCCGGTGTACCGACTGCTGGTGGACCTGTTGACAATGGAGGAGCGACATTTAATCATCACCTACCGGTTTGACTGTGCCACAATCCAGGAACTGTTTACCCAGTTGGAGCCAGATCTGATGTCACCAATCCACCATCCCACAGGTATCCCCCCTCAAATGCAGGTGCTGTCAGTACTCCATTTCCTAGCAAGTGGGTCATTTCAGACAACAGTGGCCATGGCATCAGGGTTGTCCCAGCCTATGTTTTCTAACGTATTGTCCAGAGAGTTGTCTGCCCTGCTGAAACACGTGAGGAGCTACATCGTTTTCCCTCAGGTGGAGGATTTGGCTACAGTGAAAGGTGACTTCTATGCCCTGGGACATATCCCTAACATCGTAGGTGCCATTGATGGTACCCATGTGGCTTTGGTCCCCCCCCACAGGAGTGAACAGGTGTACAGGAACCGGAAGAGTTATCATTCCATGAATGTACAGATGGTCTGTTTGGCAGACCAGTACATCTCGCAGGTAAATGCTATGTTCCCTGGCTCAGTGCATGACGCCTACATCCTGCGGAATAGCAGCATCCCTTATGTGATGGGTCAACTCCAGAGGCACTGTGTGTGGCTATTAGGGGACTCTGGTTACCCCAACCTGTCATGGCTATTGACCCCAGTGAGGAATCCCAGGACCAGGGCAGAGGAACGCTACAATGAGGCCCATGGGCGGACTAGGAGGGTGATCGAACGCACCTTCGGCCTCCTGAAGGCCAGGTTCAGGTGCCTCCATATGACAGGTGGTTCCCTATTCTACTCACCAAGGAAGGTGTGCCAGATCATCATCGCCTGCTGTATGCTGCACAATCTTGCTTTGCGACGCCAGGTGCCTTTTCTGCAGGAGGATGGTCCAGATGACGGTGTTGTGCCAGCTGTGGAGCCTGTGGACAGTGATGAGGAGGAAGCAGAGGAAGAAGACATTGATAACAGGGACTCTGTCATCCAGCAATATTTCCAGTGACACACAGGTGAGAACAATTTTTTTACTATTATATTTACTTTCACACTTCTACCTCTATCCTGTCTGTCAATTTGAAGCAGTATTTGCTAACTGAGTGGTACATTTCCATTACGGTTTCACAGGTGTGGTTACCAACGTGTGTCATCTGCTTGCATCCTTCATGGGCTTGTGATGTGTTACATAGGTATGTTGACATTACATTTTCGAACAGATTTTGTCATTGTCATAGATAATACACGTTTACAAAATCACAGACTGACTCCAGATTGTTTTGTGGTTCAAGGGTGTTTATTGAAGTTCTAAATATTGGAGGGGGTGGCAAAATGGTGATGGGTGATGGTGGAGGAATGTCCATGGCAGAGTCCAGTCTATTAGTCTCACAGGTGCACTGCCCATATGGGCATAGGAAGTGGAGCTGGGGCAGTTCCAATCTGGACAGGGTAACAAAGTGGGACGATGGGATGACAATCAGGGTAGTCTCATTTCCTGGCGAGGGTCTTGCCATCTTGCTCTGTCCTGTTCCTGGATCTCAGGGACCGCTTGCGGGGTGGTTGTCTGTCTGCAGGGGGTGGGGTGCTGGTGTGGTGGTCCTGTGGCGGGACGTCCTGTCCACTAGCGCCGGCGGAGGTGGTGGGCAGTTCATCGTCCAGGCTAGTGTCAGGGGCCCCTTGGAGTGCCATGGTGTCCCTCATGGTCTTCTGTATGACCTTCAGCACCCCTACGATGGTGCCCAGGGCGGAGCTGATGGTTCTGAGCTCCTCCCTGAACCCCAAATACTGTTCGTCCTGCATGCGCTGGGTCTCCTGAAACTTTGTCAGGACCGTAGCCATCGTCTCCTGGGAGTGGTGGTAGGCTCCCATGATGGAGGAGAGTGCCTCGTGGAGAGTGGGTTCCCTTGGCCTGTCCGCCCCCTGTTGCACAGCAGCCCTCCCACTTCCCCTGTGTTCCTGGGCCTCCGTCCCCTGGACCGTGTGCCCACTGCCACTGCCCACAGGTCCCTGTTGTTGTTGGGGTGGTGGGTTATCCTGGGTTCCCTGTAGTGGTGGACACACAGCTGATTGACGTGTCCTGGGTACGGAGGTATGGGCCCGCTGGGTGGGTGCTGTGCTGGTGTTACCAGAGGGTGGAAGGTCAGTGTTGGGCTGTGCCTGTGCGAGGGGATCCAACTGTCCCGAGGCCCATGATGGTCCGGGCTGGTCATCTGGATCCAGTTGGCCAGAGGTGCTGTCATCACTGTGGGCCTCTTCTGTGGGTGGGGTGGAGATGTCTGGACCCTCCTCTCTGGTGACGTTAGGTAGTGGTCCTGCAGGGGTGTAAAAGCATGATTATTGCATCTGTGTGTGTCATGGTGTGCAATAGGTGGGTGAGCGTGTACCCCTGTGCTAGCATTCCTGTGTGGGGGCTTGTGTGATGATGGTTGGGGGGGTGTTATGGGTATGTGCAGTGGGCATGCTTTAGTGATGGGTGTCCATGCTTTGTTGTGTGTATTGGAACATGTGTGAGGAGTTGGAGTGATAGGGGAGGAGGTGAGGGTGGGGGTGTGTGATAGCATGCAGGTAGGGTGGGGGATATGATAGTTAAGATTAGACTTACCAGTGTCCATTCCTCCACCGACTTCTCCAAGGCCCTCTGGATGCATAATGGTCAAGACCTGCTCCTCCCATGTTGTTAGTTGTGGGGGAGGAGGTGGGGATCCCCCACCAGTCCGCTGAATCACAATGTTGTGCCTGGAGACCACTGAACGCACCTTCCCCCGTAGGTCGTTCCACCTCTTCCTGATGTCCTCCCGATTTCTTGGGTGCTGTCCCACTGGGTTGACCCTGTCGACGATTCTCCGCCATAGCTCCATCTTCCTAGTTATAGAGGTGTGATGCATCTGTGATCCAAATAGCAGTCGCTCTACCCATACGATTTCCTCCACCATAACCCTGAGATCCTCCTCCGAAAACCTGGGATGTCTTTGGCGAGCCATGGGGTGGTGTAGGTGATGTGTGTGGGGTGTATATGGTGATGAGTGTGGTGATGTGTAGTGGTGTGTGGTATTTTGTACGTGGGTGTTGTGTGGGTGATGGTGTTGTATGCCTCTGTGTGGTGGGGCTGCCTATTGCTGTGCTATCTCTCTGTCGCCTTTGTCTCTAATTTTTGGTCGTAGGGGTTTGTGGGTGATGTGGGTGTGTGTTTTATATTGTGTTTGGTGTGTGGGAATGGTGTTTGTATGTGTATCAGGTGTGTGTATTTGGAATTGTCCAATGTGGCGGTGTTTTGGAGATGTGTGTGTATTTTGAGTGCGGCGGTGTGTACCGCCAATGGAATACCGCGGTTGAAAGACCGCCGCCTGGATTCGTGGGTCATGATAGCATGGGCCTGTTTCTGTTGGCGTGACGGTGGAGGTTTTGTTTTTGCCAGTTTATCACTGACCTTTGGTGTGGCGGACTTGTGAGGGTGTCTGAGTTTCGGCGGATTCCGAGATGTGGGTCATAATAGCTGTGGCGGAATTCCGCGGCGGTTAATTTGCGGTCTTCTGCACGGCAGTAAGCGGCTTTTACTGCCAATGTTGTAATTACCCCTTTTGTCTTTTATTTCAGTTTCTGTGCCAATTTCTTCCTATATGGTCTGAGGACTTTGTGCAGAGAAGGGTGAACCCCTTGCACTAGTAGGCCTTGCTGAGGCTTACTTCGACAACGTTTTCATTTGAAACTTTCATCACGATGGCCAATATATAAAAGAATTAAACCATTACTTCTGCTAGACCCTTCTGTTTGTGGGGATATATGGGGGTTGGGAACTCGAGGTATGCAGAACCAATAACTGAGTGGCGCCTTGCAATGGTTTTTCATTGTGTACCGGGTATAGAGCAATTCAAAAATAGGTATCATGAAAACCTATGTGTTAGACCTGACAGCCTTAGGGCGGTTACCTCTAACTTTTTGCCTGCCTCCCTCCACTTTTGAGATACTGTTTTTGCAGGTTTTTAGACTCTGCACACTTTACCACTGCTAACCAGTGCTAAAGTGCATATGCTCTCTCCCTTTAAACATGGTTACATAGGATCACACCCAATTGGGCTATTTAATTTACTTTTAAGTCCCTGGCAGAGTGCACTATATGTGCCCAGGGCCTGTAGATTAAAAGCTACTAGTGGGCCTGCAGCACTGATTGTGCCACCCACTTCAGTAGCCCCTTAACCTTGTCTCAGGCCTGCCAATGCAAGGCCTGTGTGTGCAGTCTCACTGCCAATTCGACTTGGCATTTAAAAGTACTTGCCCCTTTTCCACATGTAAGTCACCCCTAACGTGTGCCCTAGGTAACCCCTAGGGCAGGGTGCTGTGTAGGTAGAAGACAGGACATGTACCTGTGTAATGTGCACGTCCTGGTAGTGTAAAACTCCTAAATTCGTTTTTACACTACTGTGAGGCCTGCTCCCTTCATAGGCTAACATTGGGGCTGCCCTCATACATTGTTTAACATTGGGGCTGCCCTCATACATTGTCTGAGTGGTAGCTGCTGATTTGAAAGGAGTAGGAAGGTCATATTTAGTCAGAATGGTAATACAAAATCCTGCTGACTGGTGAAGTTGTATTTAATATTACTATTTTAGAAATGCTACTTTTAGAAAGTGAGCATTTCTTTGCACATAAATCTTTCTGTGCCTTACAATCCATGTCTGGCTGGGTTTAGTTGACAGCTCCTTGTGCATTCACTCAGACACACCCCAAACACAGGATACTCAGCCTCACTTGCATACATCTGCATTTTGAATGGGTCTTCCTGGGCTGGGAGGATGGAGGGCCTGCTCTCACACAAAGGATTGCCACTTTCCTACTGGGATCCTGGCAGACAGGATTGAACTGAAAGGGGGCCTGGTGCACTTCTAAGCCACTCTTTGAAGTCTCCCCCACTTCAAAGGTACATTTGGGTATAAAAACAGGGCCTCTGCCCTATCATCTCAGACACTTCCTGGAGAAGAAACTTGAAACAAAACCTGCACCCGACAAGAAGAACTGCCTGGCTACCTAAAGGGCTCACCTGACTGCTTTCTGAAGAGGACTGCTGCCTTGCTGTTGCCCTGCTGTCTTGCTGCTCTCTAGCCTTGCTGCAGAAGTGCTCTCAAAGGGCTTGGATAGAGTTTGCCTACTGTTCCCTGAAGTCTCAGGACCAAAAAGACTTCTCTTCTGCAGCTGAAATCCCCGTGCGGTGAAAATTTGACGCACCTCCTGCCAAGAAAGATGCATAGCCGTATCGCAGTGAAAAATTCACCACATGCTGAGTACGGAACGACGCAGCCCGCCTTCGCGACAGAAGATCGACTCAGCGCCAGCGACACGACCGGAACATCAATGCATGGCCCTACTGGATCGACGCAAGCTGACTCAGAACAACGACGCCTGACTTCCTGAGAGGAATCAACACAGCGCCTGCCGTGCAGAAGAAAATTCCACGCATCGCCCACCGGAATCGACAGAGCCCCTGTGACTTTGCTCCGCAAGCCCAGGATTTCACGCATCGTCCCCGGGGCGTCTGAAAACTCTGCAACCCAAAGAGTATCCAAGTCCACGCACCGGAAATCAATGCAACGTCTTCCCCACGTGGAAAATAACGACGCAAGTCCATGTGCGAAGGGGCGAAACCAACGCACACTCACCGTTTTCCACACATCTCCTCCTCTGCGGTGTCTTGCGAGGATTTTTCAGTGCAAACCAGTTTTTTTTCCCGGCAAGAGACTCTTGTTGTTTCTTGATGAACTTAAGACACATTTTGTTGCTTTTACAGTAGTACTTTAACTTTAAAAACACTTGATATCATTTTCAGTGATGTCCCTACTTTTGATTATTTCATCTTTAATCATTTTGACCTGCATTTATCCAGATAAATATTATATATTTTTCTAAACACTGTGTGGTGTTATATTGTGGCATTGTATGGTTTATTGCACAAATACTTTATACATTGCCTTCTAAGTTAAGCCTGACTGCTCAGTGCCAAGCTACCAGAGGGTGGGCACAGGATAATTTGGATTGTGTGTGACTTACCCTGACTAGAGTGAGGGTCCTTGCTTGGACAGGGGGTAACCTGACTGCCAACCAAAGACCGTATTTCTAACAATGGTGATCAGCGGTGAGGATAGGACCTGTATTTGTGCAGTGACATACAGTAGGTAGGTATTTCACTACCTACCCACAGTTGAAGGTCAACTTGATTTTTATCTCTTTTTGCAAATTCGTTTTTCCTGACACTTTTCTAAACTTAAATCCTCACTCAACATGTCTCAGGCTGGTTCTCAAGCAGGAGGTTTTGACCTGGCCATATACTGTCAAACAATTAAAAGGGTTCTGCAAAGAGATGAGTGTACCCACCCAAGGGACCTCCAGAAAGGAGGACTTTCAAGTGGCGCTGAGGGCCTGGGCAGAAGCCCATTTAGAGGATGAGCCAGAAGATGGCCCCTCAGAGGATTTTATGCCATCAGTGCCATCAGTGGATGAAGTTACCACTGCAATTGTGCCCTCTGCCAGACCAGGGAGCAGTGAAGCCTGAAAATTGAGGCTCAACAGGAGGAAAGGAGGGAAGAGAGAGAAGCACAGCAGCTGAGAGAGCCTTGGCTGAGAAGAAACTCTTGTTGGCTCATGAACTGAGTCTCAAGGAGCTGGATCTTAAGGCAAAGCAGTCTAAATCCAGCAGTAATGGTGGCAGCATACAGACAGGACCTGCTGGAAAAAAGAAGGTTTGCAAACCCAAAAATGTGGTGCCCAGTTTTGTGGTGGGGGATGACATAGCTAAATGGCTAGCTGCTTATGAAGTTGCACTAAGGGCTCATGAGGTTCTTCAAGGGCAATGGGGTACAGCTATGTGGAGTTTTGTGCCAGCACTTGGGAGGGACGCACTTCTCACATTGGACCCAAAGGATCAAAACATATACCCACTTATGAAAGCCATTTTACTTGCCAAGTTTGGGCTGACCCCTGAGAAATACCATCAGAGGTTCAGGGACAGCACCAAACAGTCCACACAAACATGGGTCGATTTCTTTCACTTTTCCAGTAAGGCACTGAATGGATGGGTGCGGGGCTGCAAAGTAGATGATTACACAGAATTGTATAATTTTATTCTGAGAGAGCATATGCTCAGTATTTGTTTCACAGAGTTGTGCCAGCGCCTAGTAGACAGTAAGCTGCCTGATTCCAGGAAGCTTGCTGAGGAGGCGGACCTCTGGATTAGCACCAGAGTATCCAGAAAAGTATCTTGGGGGGACACCCACAAAGGTGGTCAGGGTTCCCATCAGAGGAAAGAGGGGGGAGAAAAACTTAAAAACAAGGAGTTCTCAAAAGGCCCCCAAAATAGTTCCCAAGGGAATAGTGGTAACCAGTCCCGGTCTGATTCCAAAAGGAGAGGTTTTACTGACCATAAGACAGGGAGGTTTGTACCCCAATGTGCAGAGTGCAATAAGTATGGGCACTCTGAGGGCCACTCCAAGTGTCCCAAGAGGGCACAGCCCCCCAAAGGAGGGCAGACACCTGGGTTGGCTAGCGTAGCGCTCGGGGAAGAGAAGGTTCCAGACAGTTTTGGGGCGCAGACAGAGGTAACCCTGGTGTCCCTGGGGGATGCAGAGGTGGTGCCAAAAGCCCACATGCCTGCCAATACTTCCAAGTATAGGCATTGGGTCACCATCAATCGGCAAAGTGGGGAGGCTCTGCATGACACAGGAGCCAGCATGACTACTGTCAAGTGTCAGCTGGTATCAGCAGAGCAGGTCCTCCAAATACATTCCACCAAGTCATAGTCGCCGACAATCGTGAGAGCAACCTACCAGTAGCTCTGGTTCACTTTCAGTGGGGGGGGGGGTCTCTGGTACTCTAAAAGTAGCTGTGAGTCCTGCCATGCCTGTAGATTGTCTGTTAGGCAATGACCTTGAGCACACTGCCTGGAAGGAGGTAGAGCTAAGGTCTCACTTGGAGATGTTAGGATTGCCTGAGTGGGTCTGCATGACCACACGGTCCATGGCTGCATGGGAGGGAAGTGAAGGGTGTATGGAGCCTGGAACAATGGCCCAGACAACTGCCAAGAGGAGGGGCAAGGGGCACGGGAAACAGGTCCCAGAAGTTCACGCAGTGGTTGTTGATGGGGTTCCTGAGGAGGAGGCCCCCGAGCCAACTGGGGAAGACATTGCTGCCCTAGTGTTCTGCCTTCCTACTTATCTCGTATCAGAGCTTACAGAACCTCTCTGGAATGCACTTCTGAGTTCAAAGAAGACCTTTATTGTTGTTAATTCTTCCCCACCCACAAGTTCTTGAGAGACAAATTAATAGACTTCAAGCACACGTTCAAATGAGTAAAAGTAGTTGCAGCAAAGAAAACAAAATATATCACAGTACTTCTCAGTTGCAATGTACACAGCATGTAGATAAGATATTCAATGCAAAGCATAAAAATAAAATTCATCACCGTATGAGACCTATCTTCAGCTTCATCTTTCTGGGGTCTGCAAGTTGATGACTCCGGTCAACTGCGAGAAATAAATTATCTACCCACACGGGAGACTAGCAACTGGCGCCTAGTTCCAGCCTGAAGTCAAGCAGATTTTAATCTAAATCTCTGAAGCCCAGAGTCATCCTTACAAAAGCCTCTCTGACTTGGGAAAACTACGCAAGCCTTTGGAGACTGTGGAGACTGGCCAGATCTCCTAGACTTCTCCTCTTCCCAAGCCCGAGCAGAAAGGAAAACACCAAATGTACTCTCTCTTATCAGGTCTAGTCTGGTGTGAAGAAAACAGCTTGGTTCATCTTGTGGAAAAACATAGCTTGGAAAAATACAGCTTGGATTCTCAACTGCAATGTCTAACTCCATGTTAAAAGCAATAGGTAGCTAACCTAAATATCAAATGTAATGCTAATGTCATGTCAAAGCCAATAGGCAGCTGATTTGAATCCAAAATGTAATGTCTAATATCATGTCAAAGCCAATAGGCAGCTAAGCTGAATACAAAATGTAATGTCTAATATCATTTCGAAGCCAATAGGCAGCTAAGCTGAATACAGAATGTAATGTATAATATCATGTCAAAGCCAATAGGCAGAATACAGAATGTAATGGCTAATGCAATGTCAAAGCCCAATAGGCAGCTAAACTGAATACAGCATGTCAAAGCCAATAGGCAGAATACAGAATGTAATGCCTAATGCCATGTCAAAGCCAATAGCAGCTGAACTGAATACAAAATGTAATGGCTAATGCCATGTCAAAGCCAATAGGCGGCTAGGCTGTACAAAACATACAATGTGCTACTGGTGAACATTAAGCAACTAATATGTGCAGTGGTGAAACACAAAGTCATTGGTCAAACACAATTAATAGCATCACACCTAGGTGACCTACCTGAGCTTGCTGGCTGGCAAGTTGAGGGTGGGCCCACCGGGGAGGAATTCTGCAGGGCGCAGAAAGAATGTCCCACTCTTGGGGGCACGAGGAAGCAAGCCTCAGCCCGGCAGCAGGGAAGCCTCTGGCCATCACAACATCTATTGGCAGAATGATCTCCTCTACAGTGAGCCTAAGGTTCTGGCCATTGGGGCAGCGCGTGCGCTGGTGGTCCCCCAGTGTTACTGAACCTTCCTACTGGGACTGGCTCACAACATTCCCCTGGCAGGACATTTGGGGCAAGACAAGACCTTTGTCAGGCTTGTCACCCAAAACTGCCCTAGACAACGGATTCATCCTTTTTTTGGTGGACCATGCCACCCGTTACCCAGAGGCAATCCCTCTGAGGACCGTAACTGCACCGGTGGTCACCAGAACCCTAATGGGGATATTTACCCGTGTGGGATTCCCAAAGGAGATAGTGTCTGACAGAGGCACTAACTTCATGTCTGCCTACATGAAGTTTAAGTGGGATGCATGTGGTGTAACCGACAAGTTCACCACACCCTATCACCCCCAATCAATTGGTCTTATGGAGAGATTCAACAAGACCTTGAAATGCATGATCACAGTTCTCCCTGAGGCCTAAGTGGGATGTCCTCTTACCATGCCTTCTCTTTGCTTATGGAGAGGTACCCCAGAAGGAGGTAGGGTTCAGTCCCTTTGAGCTTCTCTGTGGGTACCCTGTCAGGGGACCCTCAAGCATTCTCAAAGAGGGGTTGGAGAAAGCTCCAAAGGCACCCCTTCAGGGTGTGGTCAGCTACATGCTGGCCCTCCGCAACCAGATGCACCGCTTCTGGAAAATGGCCAAAATAACCTTGAGGCCAGTCAAGAGGTAATAAAACTCTGGTATGACCAAAAGGCCACCCTAGTAGAGTTTCAAACTGGAGACAAAGTGTTGGTAATGGAGCCAGTTGAGCCTAAAGCTCTCCAGGACCACTGGTCTGGCTCATTTGAAGTGAAGGAGCGGAAAGGGGAGCCCACTTACCTAGTGGACCTCCAGTCCCTTAGGAACCCCCTAAGGGTGCTCCATGTCAACCGACTGAAGCCTCACTTTGAGAGGACCGAAGTCAGCATGGTTCTGGTGACAGAAGAGGGTATGGAAGAGGAGAGTGAACCTCTCCCTGACCTCCTCGCTGCCAGGGAAAGTGATGGGTCAGTGGAGGGTGTTATTCTCTCTGACTCCCTGACCCTAGACCAGAGAGGGGGCTGCTACCAGTTACTGGAACAGTACTCCTGCCTGTTTTCTCTCACCCTTGGACTCACACACTTGTGTGTCCATGATATTGAGATGGGAGGCAGTCCCCCTGTAAAGAACAAAATTTACAGGTTGTCCGACAAGATGAAGGCCAGCATCAAAGAGGAAGTCTCCAAGATGTTGGCTCTTGGGTTTATTGAGAAGTCTAGTAGTCCCTGGGCCAGCCCTGTGGTGCTGGTACCCAAGGTTGCCGCACCTGGTGCCAGGCCAGAACTTCGGTTCTACATGGACTGCCGGGGTCTCAATTCAGTCACAAGGACTGATGCTCGCCCCATCCCCTGAGCTGATGAGCGCGTAGACAGACTAGGCGCTGCCAAATTCCTCAGTTCTTTTGATCGCACTTCAGGGTACTGGCTGATCACCTTGACTGAGGGGGCTAAAGAGAGATTGGCATTTTCCACACCTGAGGGCCATTACCAATTCCGGATGATGACCTTTGGGTTGAAAAATGCCACTGCTACCTTCCAACGGTTGGTTAACGGGGCCCTACCTGGCAAGGATGCCTTCTGCACAGCCTACCTGGATGACATTGCTGTTTATAGTGACAGTTGGGAGGAACACCTGCTCTACCTCAAGGAGGTGCTTCAGGCACTGCAACAGGCAGGCCTGACCATCAAGGCCAGTAAGTGCCAGATTGAGTAGGGTTCCGTGGTGTACTTGGGACACCTAGTAGGTGGTGGCAAGTTGAAGCCCCTGCAGGCCAAGATTGAAACTATCAAGGCCTGGCAACCACCTAGAACCCAAACAGAGGTGAGAGACTTCTTAGGCCTTACTGGGTATTACCGCAGATTTGTCAAGGGCTATGGAACCATGGTGACACCCTTGACAGAACTCACATCCAAAAAGCAACCTAGGTTGGTGAATTGGGCAGAGGCTTCTCAGAAAGCCTTTGACTCCCTGAAGGAAGCCATGTGCACGGCCCCCATGCTAAAGGCTCACGACTATTCCAAGGAATTTATTGTGCAGACAGACACTTCAGAGCCTGGCATAGGGGCAGTCCTAGCACGGCTAAGGGAGGAGGGCCTAGACCAACCAGTAGTCTTTATTAGCAGAAGACTATTACCACAGGAACAGAGGTGGAGTGCTATTGAAAGAAAAGCATTTGCTGTGGTCTGGGCACTGGAGAAGCTGAGACCATACATGTTAGGGACTAATTTCTGGGTTTAGACCACATGCCCATCAGATGTCTCATGCAGATAAGGGGTGAGAATCCTAAACTCTTGAAGTGGTCCTTTTCCCTACAGGGGATGGACTTTACGATGGAGCATCGCCCGGGGATTGACCATGCCAACGCTGATGGTGTCGCCAGATACTTCCACCTTAGCGATGAGAGCTCCCAGGAGGTTGAGTAGCTCTCCCCA
The DNA here is from genome assembly GCF_031143425.1 of Pleurodeles waltl. Lineage (NCBI taxonomy): Eukaryota > Metazoa > Chordata > Amphibia > Caudata > Salamandridae > Pleurodeles > Pleurodeles waltl. Next base: position 291,462,269 of record NC_090445.1, on the reverse strand, counting down.
CTTTCGGCCGGGGGGGACACATGTTAGACCTGACAGCCTTAGGGTGGTCACCCCTAACTTTTTGCCTACCTCCCTCCACTTTTGAGATACTGTTTTTGCAGGTTTTTAGACTCTGCGCACTTTACCACTGCTAACCAGTGCTAAAGTGCATATGTTCTCTCCCTTTAAACATGGTAACATTGGATCACACCCAATCGGGCTTTTTAATTTACTTATAAGTCCCTAGTACAGTGGACTATATGTGCCTAGGGCCTGTAGATTAAAAGCTATTTGTGGGCCTGCAGCACTGATTGTGCCACCCACTTCAGTATCCCCTTAACCTTGTCTCAGGCCTGCCATTACATGGCTTGTGTGTGCAGTCTCACTGCCAATTCGACTTGGCATTTTAAAGTACTTGCCAAGCCTAAAACTCCCCTTTTTCCACATATAAGTCACCCCTAACGTGTGCCCTAGGTAACCCCTAGGGCAGGGTGCTGTGTAGGTAGAAGACAGGACATGTACCTGTGTAATGTACACGTACTGGTAGTGTAAAACTACTAAATTCGTTTTTACACTACTGTGAGGCCTGCTCCCTTCATAGGCTAACATTAGGGCTGCCCTCATACATTGTTTAACATTGGGGCTGCCCTCATACATTGTCTGAGTGGTAGCTGCTGATTTGGAAGGAGTAGGAAGGTCATATTTAGTATGGACAGAATGGTAATACAAAATCCTGCTGACTGGTGAAGAAGGATTTAATATTAATATTCTAGAAATGCCACTTTTAGAAAGTGAGCATTTCTCGGCACTTAAATCTTTGTGTGCCTTACAATCCACATCTGGCTGGGTTTAGTTGACAGCTCCTTGTGCATTCACTCAGACACACCCCAAACACAGGATATTCAGCCTCACTTGCATACATCTGCATTTTGAATGGGTCTTCCTGGGCTGGGAGGATGGAGGGCTTGCTCTCACACAAAGGACTGCCACACCCCCTACTGGGACCCTGGCAAACAGGATTGAACTGAGAGAGGACCTGGTGCACTTCTAAGCCACTCTTTGAAGTCTCCCCAACTTCAAAGGCACATTTGGGTAAAAAAAAAGGGCCTCTGCCCTACCACCTCAGACACTTCCTGGAGAAGAAACCTCAACCTGCGCCCTGACAAGAAGAACTGCCTGGCTGCCTAAAGTACTCACCTGCTCCTTTCTGAAGAGGACTGCTGCCTTGCTGTTGCCCTGCTGTCTTGCTTCTCTCTTGCCTTGCTGCAGAAGTGCTCTACAAGGGCTTGTATAGAGCTTGCCTCTTGTTCCCTGAAGTCTCAGGACCAAAAAGACTTCTTTCCTGCAGCTGGAATCCCAGTGGGGTGAAAATTTGACACACCGTCTGCCCAGAACGACGCATGGCCTGCTCGTGGTAAAAAACTCACCACACGGCAAGTCCTGACTTTGCGACAGAAGATCGACGCAGCGCCAGCCACGCGACCGGAACTTTGATGCACGGCCCTATAGGATAAACGCAGTGCCTGCCGTGTGGAAGAAAATTCCACGCATCGCCCACCGGAATCGACGCAGCCCCTGTGACTTTGCTCTGCAAGCCCAGGATTCCACGCATCATCCCCGGGGCGTCTGAAAACCCCGCAACCCGAAGAGGATCCAAGATTCTTGTCCACCATAAATCGATGCAACATCTTCCCTGCGTGGAAAATAATGATACAAGTCCATGTGCGAAGGGGCAAAACCGACGCACACTCACCGTTTTCCACGCATCTCCTCCTCTGCGGTCCCTTGCGAGGATTTTTCAACGCAAACCAGGTGCTTTGCCCTGTAAAAGACACTTGTTGTTTCTAGAAGAACTTAGGACACTTTTTATTGCTTTTACAGTAGTACTTTAACTTTGAAGACACTTGATATCACTTTCAGTGATATCCCTACTTTTGCTTATTTCATCTTTAATCGTTTTGACCTGCATTTATCAAGATAAATATTATATATTTTTCTAAACACTGTGTGGTGTATGTTTGTGGTGTTATATTGTGGTATTGTATGGTTTATTACAGTAATACTTTACACATTGCCTTCTAAGTTAAGCCTGACTGCTCAGTGCCAAGCTACCAGGATAATTTGGATTGTGTGTGACTTACCCTGATTAGAGAGAGGATCCTTGCTTGGGCAGGGGGTAACCTGACTGCCAACCAAAGACCCCATTTCTAACACTATGTATTTCTGAAATGGGCAGAAGATATGGAGTTTAGAAGCAGTGGTTCTTTGCAAATCTATCTATGTGTGGGTACCCATACTAGCATGTGAATTAGAGGGCATTACTCAATTACTTCTGTGGAAATACGGTTTATGAATGGACGAAAGTTCCTCCATTTTGTGTTTCCCAGTCACCATTTTGTGTTAGCCCTTTTTCTAGTTTGCCACCTCAGCACATATTAAATCTGCTCTCTCTGCACAAAGAAATGCTGATATATTAAATGACCCCAGAGCATATGTTTGTTCTTTACTTGATAACATGCAACTAGAGCAGGGCACGTTGACTCAAGGTCAATGACTCATTTGTTTAACTTTCCTACTGCTTGATATCACATGTATTACAGCTAACAAAAGACTGCTGATGGTAACAGAATATTGTTGACACAAGAAATGTGACCTTTTGTTCCATATCCAGATGATTAATGATGTGAGTGCCTGACTCTGTAACCACAGGCATATCTATGTTTATAATTTGTCACAAGTTATACTCAGTTCTGCTTTATTTTGTTTTCCATAGAAATAACTGATGATTGATGGAATTTAGTGAGTAATCTTATATTTGTGCTCTGTATGCCACGTATACATATCTACAGAGGAACTGGCCCTGGCCAGTTCATGATATTGTCCTGAGATCATTAATCATCTTTGGCAGTTGCTAATCCTTCATACCTATTCCCACCCACTCTTGTTCCAGCACAATCATATATAAGGCCACCAGTGACTGTGTAAGTTGTCCACTTCTCTCATAGTCACATTAGAGCTGTGAGGTGGTGTACCCGCTTGAGCGCAATAAATCTTTTTATATTTCAGTTACCTCTGACTGCTGGTCTTCCTTGTTGTAAGCATACCTGGGTGAAGAAAGGAAAATATTCACTTTCACACATATGTTTGTTCTTTACTTGATAGCGTGCACCTAGAGCAGGGCACGTTGACACAAGGTCAATGACTCATTTGTTTAACTTTTCTACTGCTTGATGTCACATGTATTACAGCTAACAAAAGACTGCTGATGGTAACAGAATATTGTTGACACAAGAAATGTGACCTTTTGTTCCATATCCAGATGATTAATGATGTGAGCCTGACTCTGTAACCACAGACATATCTATGTTTATAATTTGTCACAAGTTATACTCAGTTCTGCTTTATTTTTTTTTCCATAGAAATAACTGATGATTGATGGAATTTAGTGAGTAATCTTATATTTGTGCTCTGTATGCCACGTATACATATCTACAGAGGAACTGGCCCTGACCAGTTCATGATATTGTCCTGAAATCATTAATCATCTTTGGCAGTTGCTAATCCTTCATACCTATTCCCACCCACTCTTGTTCCAGCACAACCATATATAAGGCCACCAGTGACTGTGTAAGTTGTCCACTTCTCTCATAGCCACATTAGAGCTGTGAGGTGGTGTACCCGCTTGAGCGCAATAAACAGTTACCTCTGACTGCTGGTCTTCCTTGTTGTAAGCATACCTGGGTGAAGAAAGGAAAAGATTCACTTTCACAAATTGGCGACTCTGGTGGGACCTCTCCGTGGGACATCCAACGGCTAGTTAAATCCATGGTTGGAAGGTGCAACCGAGGACCGAATGATCATGGGGGCCCCTGCACGAAGGAGACAGAGTTTCTCCGCAGCAGCTGCCATCTGAAGTCCCGACAGGCCTCTTGACACAGGATTCCCCGGCAGAGGTCCACGAGCTGATCCCTTCTGAAACAGACCTGTTGTCCGAAGACCAACAGTCGGACAATCCAAGGACCACAAGGAACACCACAGATTGGTGAGATTGTTCTGTTGCATATTATTGTTACAGGTTTTGGTCAATTAAGTCTATTAAAGACTGTGGTAAAGGAATAGTAATAACTAGAAAAATAGGAACAATGAAGAAATGCATTTCTAAAACGTTTTGTTGTATACGTTCAGGTTATAGGTTGGACGAAAGTGTCCCCACTCCTGTTGAAGATAGTCCTGGTTGGATATTAATGATAAAGAAAGGAGTAAATGTGAACTTATACAATAAAATATGGCATGAGTACACAAAAAAGATTAAGGAATTACAGTTTCCTATTGATGGTACCTTCGATTTAGCTAAATTACAGTATCTACAGCAATGTATGATGGAACGAAAGGTTCGACCTGCTATGTTTGAGGTATATCAAACATGGGAAAAATCCGCCAGAACACGGAATATGAAGCAGAAAAAAGATAGGGAAAGAGAACAAAATAAAACGCCTATGGCCAAGGTAGCAGAATATAATAATATGCAGATAAATGAAAATATTGAAAAGCATGACAGAGAATTTAGGATGAAAACAGAAAAATGTTTTGGTGCAATAGAGATAAGAAAGTGCCCGCCAGTCGATGAGGTATTGGAGGAGTTATTAGATAAACCACCTCCGTATAATATTGTCCAAATACCTGCACCCCCAGGTCCAGGACCTGCGGGTCAACAAGCGAATGTTAGTGCTCATCAAGCTCAGCAGGCGATTCCTCCTGGTGTATCGGTTCCCCAATTAGCCACTCCTGTTGTAAAGATTCAACAGGTAACAACTCCTGGTACACAAACTCAACAGATAAACACTCCGGTCACTAATAGACAGGGTACTTCAGGATCTCTAGGATATACCACTCCTTCCGCTCCTCTACCGGTATCCTTAAGCACCATGACACAATGCACCACACAATGTAATTCCCCCGCAATAAATACACCAAGAACACACCACTGGACGGATTCCCCTTACTATTGCTCACTAACTAGGGATAGTTCGTCACCAAATAAATACGTCAGACAAACCAGACTAGGTCACTCAGAAAAATATACCATAAAAAAAATGACAAGAAAATGGATGGACCTAGAAGATATAACTAGAAGAGAAGCCAAGGAAACGTTTGAGGGAATGCAAGAATTAAGAGCTAAAAATTTCATCATTAATGCTATGGTGGAACGACTGTTCGATCACTATAATCTTTTATCAGAGTTCAGTAACATCGGTTTAAACATAACAGTGAATTTGAATAAATTATGGAGAAATAGCGACGATTCCACATTAACGCTCACACAATGTGAAACTGCGTTTAATGATTGTTACCATTATCAAAAAGAGCTAGATGATATTGCATGTGAAGCCACCAATAAACACCTCCACCAGCATTATGGCCCAGGAGTTAATGATAATACCTCAGCCTTCCCTATGAGAGAGATACATCCAATTCCAGATCCTAGGGGTGTAACCCATCCACCTATTCCCCAATATGTTCATACTCCTTGGACTAGAGCTGATTTGCTGGCTATGAAAAAAGAGTTGCCTGATCCCAGGAAGAATCCAAGATTATTTTACAAACAACTAGAATCCACTATTAATTTAACACCTATGATATTAAAGGACATTGATTTTTTGTTTGATTTTTTGGTACCTCAAGATATATGGCGTCAAGTAAGAGATGTAGATTGTGCAGCCATTAACTGGCAAAATATAGTAAATCGTGACACTGCTAGACAACCACGAGGGGATGTGCCACAAACATTAAATAATTTACCAGGGCTTATTATAACACGAATGCAGGAAATATTGCCCAGAGAAAAGGTGGATTGGGATAAATTGACTACATGTCGACAGAAGGAGGGAGAAGAAGTGACTGATTTTTTTAGTAGAATGGAGGAGGTTTTCAAAGGATATAGTGGACAAGATATACAGACTGTAAAAGGAAAGCGCATTTTTGCAAATCAATTTGTGAATAATATGTTGCCTGATTTATCAGATAGTATAAAAACATACAAAAGTACATGGACTGCTAAAGATCCAGCTGAACTATTGACAATAGCCTGCTATTATGAGAATAAGAGAAATGCTGAGAAAGGGAAAAAGGATAAGCAAATAAAAGAGTTAAAAACAAAAGCATTAATGCAGCAAGCTTTTCCTGACAGAGGAATGTCACTAGAACGTACGAATTCTCAGAGGGGAGGTGGACGCAGTAGAGGGGCTGGTCGAGCTGTTTCAGCTCCAACGCAGCAGAGAGCAGGGTTAGGGTACAATACATGTGCCAATTGCTGTCAGGAGGGACATTGGAAGAACGAGTGCCCTTCGTTACAGGGCCAAGGTCAGGCTATGAGAAATAATACAAATACTTACAGAGGAAATACAACACGCCATGCAGACAGAGGGAGAGGTAGGGGACAACAGAGAAATTACAACTACACAGAAAAGTCAAATTATTTTGATAAAAGAAATAATGCGTATTTTTCACAGGATTACGCACAAGATGATGAATTTCACGAATGGACACAATAGGGATGCCCAGGAGAGGACAGGGAGTGAGTGCAGATACCAGTGGATTCTTCAGGGCCATATGTAAAAATGGTAGTTGAAGGTGAAAAGAGCGTATTTCTTCTAGATACTGGTGCCACTAATACATCCATTTCCCACCGCTTGCTCCCCCATGCTCCTCTCTCGGGAAAGTTAGATAAGTCGGTGGGATTTTCTAATGCAGTGGTCACAAGCCCCATTTCACGACCATTGGACTTCACAATTGGTCCAATAACAGGGAGTATGCCATTTGTATTAACTGAAAAATGTTCACTTAATTTACTAGGTCTGAAGGCTTTGAAAATGATGCATGCAACTATATACTGTACACCAGATGGTGTCTACCTCACTTGTAAGAAAATACCTAAGCAAAAAAGTCTATCTAGACAATACATGGTTTTAGACAAAAAAGACATTCCACCTGAACTTCATGACATAGATCCAAAACTATGGGCACATGGACCAAATGATGTAGGAAAAATGGATATTGACCCAGTACATATTCAAGTAAAACAAAATGCTAGATTGCCTCGTATTCCCCAATATAAGATTTCAAAAGAAGGTGAGGAGGGACTGAAAATTGTCATATCAGACTTGCTACAACGACAAATAATAAAGGAAGTGACAAGTAGCCTATGTAATAGCCCCATTCTACCTGTGGTTAAACGTGATGATGGAACAGGACGGGTCAAATATAGGATGGTTGTTGATTTACGAGCCATTAATAAAATAGTGGAACCCCAATACCCTGTTGTACCTGACATTATTGCTATGTTTTCATCTGTACCACCTTCAGCCCAGTGGTTCACTGTAATCGATCTCAAAAACGCCTTCTTTAGTATTCCAATACACCAAGATAGCCAATACTTATTCAGTTTCAGTTTCCAAGGAAGATCGTACCAGTTTTGCAGAGTTCCTCAGGGCTACACAGAAAGTCTGAGCATCTATAGCCAAGCATTAAAAAGACAATTAGATAATTGTGTAATGCCACCTGGTACAGTATTATTACAATTTGTGGATGACTTGCTAATAACAGCTGAACAGAGGACATCTGTAAACAGGCTACGCATGCTGTTTTAACATTCCTCGCTCTGCATGGACATAAGGTTTCGCCAGCTAAACTGCAGTATTGTCGACATGAGGTGACGTATTTAGGTCATCTCCTGTCGAAAGGAGGGAGGAGATTATCATCTGACAGAATACAAGCAGTGCAGAGCATTCCCAGACCTAGAACTCAAAGAGATGTGCGTGCATTTCTGGGAATGGTCTCGTTTTGTAGACAATGGGTACCAAATTTTAATTACCTGGCCAAACCATTACTGTCCTTAACTCACAAAGATGTGAAAGATCCCGTCCCTTGGGAGAAAGAGCATCATGATAGCTTCATGGTTTTAAAGACTGCCTTATGCAACGCACCTGCTTGGGCACACCAGACTACACTAAAGACTTTGCATTGTTTGTGTATGAAAAGGAAGGGTGCGCAATGGCTGTACTAACCCAGAAAAATGGAGAGAAGAATAGAACATGTGCCTATTTTTCCTCAACATTGGATCCGGTAGCAAGAGGCCTACCAAACTGCCTCAAAAATATTGCTGCTGCTGCAGTAAAACAGGCAGATTTTATTGTCCTTGGACATCCAGTTATGGTTCACGTACCTCATTCAGTGGACATATTATTAAACAAAACCAAAACTCAGCATTTAACTAATGCTAGGTTGACTCATTATGAGCTGATACTAATGGCCACTAACGTGACCTTACAACGATGTAATACGATAAATCCAGCTACTCTGATGCCTCTCCCTTCGGAGCAGGATGAAGTACAACATGATTGCGTGATTGTTACTGAAACTGAAATGAAAGGTCAGGTGGATTTGGTAGATGAACCTATGCCCACAGTGGATGGTACACTATTTGTGGATGGCTCTTGCCTAAAGAGACCAGATGGAACTAGCTCTGCAGCCTATGCAATCACAACCAACACAACAGTGGTTGAGACATGTAAAATACAACAAATGTCTGCACAGGCAGCCGAGCTAATTGCTCTAACTAGAGCATGTGAGCTTTCAGAGAAATTAGTAGTAAACATCTACACCGACAGCCAGTATGCCTGGGGAGTGGCTCACAACTTCGGGAGACTATGAGCCGAGAGAGGATTCATTACATCTGGGGGTGCCAAAATACAGCATGGCACCCTGATTACCAGACTATTAAATTCTATTGCATTGCCAACAAAGTTAGCTATTATGAAGTGTAGTGCACACAAGAAAATAACAGACAATGTAGGTCAGGGAAATGCCTTTGTAGATGAAACAGCAAGACAAACTGCTTTAAAAGAGTACACCTTAACTTATGTAGTGTCAAGTACAGATGAAGAGAAAAAAGATGAAATTGATCCTTACAAAGAGATAAAGGAGATTCAGGGATTGGCAAGTGAGGATGAAAGAAAGCAATGGGTAAAAGAAGGACATTACTTTAACACACACCTTGGGGCTTGGATGAATACACTTGGGACAAAATGGATCTTGCCTGATAGTTTCCTCCTACCCATGTATCAGATGGTTCACGGTCCTGCACATCTGTGAGCTGATGGGATGGCAAATACAACTGAAAAGATATGGGAAAACAAAAGCCTAAGAAAGACAGCTGTAAAAATGTCAAAGCATTGTATGACATGTGCTCTTCATAATGTGGGGAAAGGGATACAAGTACCACCTGGCCATTTCAGATTACCAGAATACCCCTTTGAATGCCAACAGATGGATTACATAGAAATGGCCCCTTCCAATGGTAAAAGATATGTTTTGGTCATTATATGTAGTTTTAGTAATTGGGTGGAGGCATTCCCTTTGAAAGATAACACTGCATTAGGCACAGCCAAGATGTTGTTAAAAGAGTACTTCCCTCGCTACGGCTTGCCAAGAAGTCTGTGGAGTGATAACGGAGTACATTTTACAAATGAAATAATGGACCTAGTATGCCACGGACTGGGCCTTAAACAAAAATTCCATTCAGTTTATCACCCAAAAGCAGCAGGACTTGTAGAGCGCTGCAACGCTACATTAAAAAATAAAATGCAAAAAATATGTGCATCCAGCACTCTCAGTTGGGTAGATGCTTTACCCTTAGCTTTGTTCTCCATGAGAACCACTGTTACCTCCAAAAACAGTCTCTCTCCCTATGAGCTTGTTATGGGGAGACCAGCAAATGTGTATGGGTTTGCCTCTCCACCAAAGTTGCAAGAATTGACGCATTCTGCTTTATTGGACTATTGTAAAGAACTAACGTCTGCCTTGTCTACCATTCGCCAACAGGTCAGAGACACTTAGTCCCCACCTTTGGAAGGAGACGTACATGATATCAAGCCTGGGGACTGGGTCCTGTCCAAAAACTTTGTGAGAAAGAACAGCCTACAGCCCAGATGGAAGAAGCCATCCCAAGTCTTGTTAGTCACACAAACAGCAGTTCGATGTGATGGACACAAAAATTGGATTCATTTGTCAAACGTGAAGAGAGCACCACCATTCTGGCCAGAGTTGCCCCCGGAAGAGGACCATTCTGACCGAAGGACTGGTGACTGCACTCCCGCAAAGATTGACAATAAACGAACAGTATCAAGATACAATTTACGCCCAAGGAAATTGGAAAGTGCTTAGGACGGAGCAAGCACCAAATGCCGCGCACTGAACAGTGCCATCTTTAAAGGACTAACTTGTGCAGTGAGGTTAGTAAAATAAGCACACTGCCGGAGAAGATATAAAAGGAGCATAAAGGAAATACCTCCCAAGCCCAAAGACCCATAGGAGGAGACGGCGCGAGGTTGAATGTTGTGAAAGAAAGCCTGTAACAGTAAGGCCTATAACAAACACTGTTGAACTACCGCATATGTGAAATTATATATATCGAATGGTATTATTATTTGGAAGAACGACAAACCACATTCCTTTGGTAGACATGGAGGATACATATTCTACCCTAAAACTGAATAAGAAAGGGCCTTGGTACTCCAAAATTGGCATGTTATGTTTGCTATTCTGTGTAATGTCTTTGGTTATCGGACTGTTATATATTCTAGAGCTCTACCTCCCTATAAAAAACAAAGCCCCACTTCCCTCTGAGTTTCCCTCAGATATTATCTCTTCAGTTACGGTAGCACCAGAGGATATGGATCACAGGGAGGAAATGCGTCATAACTCTTTTCTTACCCTACTTCATCAGACCCATAAAGTAATAGACAAGAATAATTGCTGGATATGCATGCAATTTCCAGCCTATGTAGACAAAGGAATACCCCTTCTCCAAGTACCCCTGCCATTCGAAGCATCTTTCTATGCATTACACATTGTCGTGCTGAAAATAGAGCTAATAGGGGTCTTCGGTAAACTAGTCACCTCCCGCTCTAGCACTAGGACATCAACAGACTCCCTGTACAACCGTTATCATAGTGACATCCTTGAGTCAGGGAATTGCACTGAAGTTATCTTGCCTAATGCAACGTTCCCCTTTTCTAATATATTTACCCCACTATTTTTGGTAAATAATGACAGTACAACTCCGCTTGATAGGGACACCATGAAAATACCCTTTCTAAAAATAAGGCAGCGTGAGGTGCTTGGGAGTATATGTATTAGGAGCAATGGTACTGCCAAGATGGGGAATAGTACAAATTGCAATATTACTTTTGAGGTGACTTCTCAGGAAATATCTGTTCCACTTAATGTCGGTGACTCAGTTTATTTCATTTGTGGTTCCAGAGCCTATACTTGGTTACCAGTGAATTGGGGTGGCTGTTGTCATCTAGGACTGGTAACACCAGCTATGTCTGTCAAAAATACACAGGAAGTAAATAGAGCCTTTAAGACTATAAGGGGTAGGCGGAGTGTTGACCAAGGAGACACGGTATCTGAGATAGCTGGTAATGTGCTGAAGGTGTTTGTTCCATGGTATGGCCCTGCCATAAATTCCAGGAATATTCGCAGATTATCCCGTCTCTTAGAAGCAACTATAGAGGAGACAGCGGGGATTATTGAGAATATCACAGTCGAGCTCAAGGCCGTCAGATTAGTTTCCCTTCAGAACCGGATGGTTCTAGACATGATGTTAGCAGAACGGGGTGGAGTCTGTAGGGTGATAGGGCTTCCTGCTGTACATATATACCTGACTCCTCCACATCAGTGAGGGAAGCTGTCAAAAGACTGTATGATATAGGAACACAGGCCCATAGTGATGTTGGCTCATGGGACCCTGCGGGCTCCTTTTGGGACACGTTATCTACATGGGGCTGGAAAATTGGGATGTTCCTAGTGACTATCTTCCTTATCGTGGTTGGGTGCTGTATTCTGATTAATTGCCTAACCATGTGTTGTCAGTGTTTGAGGCGTCTGTTGAAACCACCCTGATGCCCCCAGTGACTCTAACTAATGCTCTTATTATGAGGGATGTTGTAACGCAGCAATTGATGGATATCGACATTTCGGATAACGCCCCATCAATCGTGAATACGGTTGATTATGTGAATGAGCGCAATGATGCCCACTATAGTAACAGCCGGCCTATTTATGAGCATGTGCACTAGAAGCTGCACCAAAATGGTGGACCTTGCGTCCAATGGGTCGATTGTGGAAATACGGTTTATGAATGGACGAAAGTTCCTCCATTTTGTGTTTCCCAGTCACCATTTTGTGTTAGCCCTTTTTCTAGTTTGCCACCTCAGCATATATTAAATCTGCTCTCTCTGCACAAAGAAATGCTGATCTATTAAATGACCCCAGAGCATATGTGGAAATACGGTTTATGAATGGACGAAAGTTCCTCCATTTTGTGTTTCCCAGTCACCATTTTGTGTTAGCCCTTTTTCTAGTTTGCCACTATGTGAGCGCCTGACTCTGTAACCACAGGCATATCTATGTTTATAATTTGTCACAAGTTATACTCAGTTCTGCTTTATTTTGTTTTCCATAGAAATAACTGATGATTGATGGAATTTAGTGAGTAATCTTATATTTGTGCTCTGTATGCCACGTATACATATCTACAGAGGAACTGGCCCTGACCAGTTCATGATATTGTCCTGAGATCATTAATCATCTTTGGCAGTTGCTAATCCTTCATACCTATTCCCACCCACTCTTGTTCCAGCACAACCATATATAAGGCCACCAGTGACTGTGTAAGTTGTCCACTTCTCTCATAGCCACATTAGAGCTGTGAGGTGGTGTACCCGCCTGAGCGCAATAAATCTTTTTATATTTCAGTTACCTCTGACTGCTGGTCTTCCTTGTTGTAAGCATACCTGGGTGAAGAAAGGAAAAGATTCACTTTCACACTTCTTTCTTGCACACTGTCTTACATTTAAAATGCACAAATGTAGAGAAATACAATTGCTAACAACAAATGTTCTACTATTCTGTATTCCCCTAAGTCGCCTAGTGCCTGTGACAGGAAACAGCCCAAAACGCAACATGGACACATCTCATTTTCCCCTGAAAACTGACCCTTTTTTGCAATATACCTAGCTCAGCCGACACCTAGAGAAACTTAGCAAACCTGTATATTTTTGAAAACTAGACACCTAGGGAAATCGGGGATCGGGTGACTTGTGTGGCTCTGACCAGGTTGTGTTACCCAGAATCCCTTGCAAACTTCAAAAGTTTACTAAAAAACGCATTTCCCTCACATTTCTTTGATGAAAAGTTCTGGAATCTGCAGAGAGCCACAAACATCCTTCTACCCAACATTCCTCTACGTCTTCTGATAAAAACAGTACCTCATTTGTGTGGAAAGCCTGCAGCAGGAAATGGCCCAAAACAAAACATGAACACATTACATTTTTCCATTGAAAAAGGGGACCCTTTTTTGCACTGTCCCTACCTGTGGATTTTGGGGCATAGCCAGCTGGCATCTAGGGAAACCTAGCAAACCTTTTTATTCTTGAAATCCAGACATGTCGGGCAGTCCAGGATGGGGTGACTTGCATGGATTGTGTTACCAAGAATCGATTGCAAACCTCAAACTTCGACTAAAAAACATATTTTCCTCACATTTTTGTGGTTGGAAGTTCAGGAATCTGTAGGGAGCCGCAAATTTCCTTCCAACCAGCATTCCCCCAAGTCTTCTGATAAAAATGGCATCTCACTTGGGTGAGTAGGCTCAGTGTCCACAACAGGAAACACTTCAAAACTCAATGAGGAAACATCAAAGTTTTTCCATTGGAATCTGACCCTTTCTTGTAATATGTATACCTGTAGATTTTGGGCCCTAGCTCAGCCAGCATCTATGGAAACCTAGGAAACCTATACATATTTAAAAACTAGACACCTAGAGAAATCCAGGATGGGGTAACTTGCTGGCTATCACTGGGTTATGTTACCCAGAATGCTTTCCAATCATCAAAACTTGCCTTAAAAGAAAACACTTTCCTCTTATTTCTATGATGGAAAGTTCTGGAATCCATGGGAAACTACAAGTTTCCTACCACCCAGTTTTCATAAAAATGGTATCTCACTTTGTGGGTAGGCTTAATGTGGCAAGTGGAGAAACTCTGGGTGATGGGAATTTTGTGGTTTCCTTCTGATTTTGGAAGAATATGAACCAGAAATGCAAGATGTTAGTCAAAGCGAGAGGTTTGCAGGGCATTGTGGGTAAGAAAACCAGATGAGGTCCATGAAAGACACAACACCGGTATACTCCCCTAGATGTCTAGTTTACAAAAATAACTAGAGGTGGTAGGTTTTCCCTAGATACAATGTACACGCTGGCAGAGAAAGACAGAAAATACAAATATTTCTGCACAACCATCTATTTCTCAAGTACATACACATTCTGGTTGGATTTGACACAAGGGTGAGCACAATGTTCAAAATGTAAATGTTATTAATAAGAGATTTCACAAAAATGAAAAACTGTCAATAATTGAAAGTTCAAAAAACTTACCCAATGACTCAGCTTGTGAGCTGTAAAGCTGCAACAAGGCACCAACCATTTTACAGGCCATTCACACACATTTCATATGTGAATCGTACAAAATCATTCACTCCCCCAGCCGCGGGCCCAGCACATTACAACATTTACATCAACAGACAGCGCCATTCAAGGGCACATCACTTTTATACACCCACATGACTGACACAGCAATCACACCATCTGGTGGCTGATGGAGTTTGTGGACTGGCATTTGGCTGACAATGTGTATGTGGTGAACAGGAGCAAGTCACCACACATACACCACCAGTCAAATGCCAGCTCACACACACCACTAGCCAAGTGCCAGTTCATGCACACCGCCAGACAAGTACCAGTCCACACACACTGCCAGCCATGTGCAAGTCCACACACACTGCCATCCCCTTTTTGAAACAAAATAAGCCCAAACCAATTTGAAAGAGATGAAAAAGCAACTGTTACTACAAACACAACAGGTCTAACTAAAAACATCAGACTACTGCCAACTCTGAAACTAAACAAAAAATATATAATGATACAGACCAGTCAGTTCACTTTTACTCTCATGGTTGCTACAAATCATTCTGTTTTGTGTGGTAAAATATGTGGGTACATATAATACATTGGAATGACATTCAGGACACTACATACGACTCTCCTCCCGCACGCCTCTTCGGACACGGACTCTACATCTCCTACAGGGAAATAGTTTTTTGGACATGGGTAGAAAGCAATGAGGAAAGTAGTGATCTTTCAATCTAGCCACATCCTCCACCATTCCAACTCTAGGAAGACTCACCTGCTCCCCTAAAACAACGCTGCCTATCACTAACTCTTTAGACCTGTTAGAAGTGGGGTTTCTGGTTGGTTAGGGCAGACACCTCTGCCAGGCAGAAACCACTACTCTAGTCAGGGCGAGTCAGTTACACACCAAAGATAACCTGTGCTCACCCCCTGGTAGCTTAGAACAGAGCAGTCAGGCTTATCGCCAAAGGTCATGTGTAAAGCGTTTGCGCAACACACACACACCCGTGACACAATAAGTACACCACAAAACAAACTTCATGCAGGATTATATAAACATATATGCCATGCATTGCATATAACATAAAACAAACCACAACATTCATAACTACTGTGTGCAATACTTATCTTGGCTAAGCAAAAATATAACCCATCACAACCATCAGGGCATGAGGCACAGAAGAAAGAATCAGTATGTATCATTAGACCAAAAGTAACATAAACAATAAATGTTGTGCATAGAATGTCATTGTTGTAGTATGGCTCATTATTGTGGTACTGCAAGGCAAAACGTCATATAACCTACGGTCAGGGCATGAACATGTTCCAGTTTGGAGGCAAGCATATACATTATCACCTGAACGCTGGTATTGAAATAGTGTTGGGGGACAATACACATGTGTCAATATGAAAGCAAATTAATAGGCATAGTGACGGTTTACTGAAATAGTACCCATGATCCTGAGTAAGGCAATAATCAATTGCCGTACTCTAAAATCCCTGCAACGCCTTCTTGAATGAGGCGAGGGATTTATGTAGCAATCGGGGACCTCCATCGAGGTTTTTCCCAATAGGACTGCCTCCAGCAAGTGCTCCCCCTGTTTGCTTCCCTTGTGGGGGCACAAACTCAAAAGAAGGCCATGGGCAGCCCTCCTCAAGCCCCCTTACACAGAATAGCAGAAGAACAGGGGCCACTATCCATGCGGCCACTTTTCTCATGAGGTGTGGCTGAAGAATCTGAGGACACCTCTAGTATAAGTATTGGAGACACCCAGTGTCAGCCGTGCATGGCGGGACCCAAGAATCCTTGAGGGTCATGCTAAGCTGCTGGGGTGCAGAGATGCCAGGGGTGAGAAAGGGGAGGGCTGGCCATGCCTGAGCACTTCTGTGGAGGCTGAGGGTTTCCTGGCCCAGACAGAGACCTTGGTTTATCTTGCCCTGCTTCCACAAGAGGCACCCATTTGTCTAGACAGGGGTTCACGGGCTGGTTCTGAGAGGTGGTCCTAAGCTTCTGGCAGGCTTCTGGTAGGGCCTGCTGATTAAGTGAAGCTGCTCCTGCTTTGTAGTCACTGGTCATTGCAGACGGGATGCCTGAGTCATGGTCTCCTCCTCCCTGGGGATGCCGAAGCTACAGTGGTCAGCAGGGTGGGGAGCATGGTGCTGCAACTCCTGTTGTCCGTAAGGGTGCTTCTCACTGGCCCTCGAAGGTGGGTACTCAGTGCTCCTAGGTATGGGGGAGCCCAGGGAACGCACAAAGCAGAGAAGGACAGGGGCTACTCTTTTCCTTACAGTGGTGGCGAGGGCACCAAGGGTTGAGAGCTCTGAGGTGGGTTCACAGGGGCAAAGGTCTGTGAGGTGATGACCCTGTGCTAGATTTCTGTTTCCCAATACAGTGGCACAAAGGCACGTTCTGACCAGATAATGCAGGATCACAAGGAGCCGACAGGCCAAGTCCTGGAGACCGTGGCTGAACCGGGGGTAAGCTGACAAGTCCTTGGAGTCTCTTGGAGAGTCACAGTTGACAAAGTTTAGTCCTTCCCTTGAAATTTAGAAGCAGCAGGCTAACCCACAGTGTTTTAGCAAGAACGCAGTTTCTCCTACAGTTAAGCGCATAGCAGCAGTTGGCCAACATAGCATAACGGGGCAAAGTGGCAGTCCTTCATGGCAATATGGCAGTACTTCTTCCTAACAAGGTGTCCTTCTCCCAGTAGAGTTCCAAAAGTGCTCTAAAACAAGGGATTACATCCCCTCTACTTATCCTCAAAATGTCCAGCTTATAGAAGATGGGAGAAGGTTCCAGACATATATGAATAGTTCCAAGAATCTCTCTCCTCCTCTACTCTGGCTCTAGACATCAGTAGGGGTTAGACAAGGCCTTTGTTTGAAGGCAGGGCACAGCCTATACAAGTGTAAAGCTCACCCGCCTCGCTCTCTCCCAGCCCAGGAAGACCATCAGTATGCATATGTAACCCTGTCACACCTAAACCTCCCTGACAGATGGCTGTCTAGGGAGTATGCACAAAGCCTAGCTATCATTCTACTATAGGTGCAGATTGGATCCATGCTGCAAAACAACAGAGTTATTAACACAGAGAAATGCCCACTTTCTGAAAATGGCATTTCTAAAATAGTGAAGTAATATCCACCTTTATCAGTAAGCAGTATTTCTCACTACCATTCCAAACATACCAAACATGCCCATACTACTCCTTATGGATCAGAAATTACCGCTTAGGTGTTTGGAAAGGAATTCCCAATGCAAACCTATGAGAGGAGCAGCAGTGAAAAACAAAATAGTCTGTTTGTCACTAAAGGACATGTAAGACATACAAATATATGCCCTACCTTTTACTTATACAGCAACCTGCCCATGGGGCGGTCTAGGGCCTACATTAGGGGTGCCTGGGGTGTAGTAAAAAGGGAGTTTAGACCTTGTCATATAGTCTGATTTACAGAGTCAGTGTGGCAGTAAACAATGCACACAGGCACTGCAGTGGCAGGCCTGGGAGAAGTTTGAAAGGCTACTTCCGTGGGTAGGGCAATCTATTCTGCAGGCCCACTAGTAGCAATTAATGTACAGGCCCTGGGTATATAGTGTACCACTTTACAAGGGACATACAGGTAAATTAAATAAGCCAACAGGTGTAAGCTAATTAAACCAAGTTTTAGGGGAGAGAGCATAGAAACTTTAGCACTGATCAAAAAGAGGGTCAGAAAAATAAGAGGAGAAAGGCAAAACATTTGGGGATAACCCTGCAGAAAGGGCCGTTTCCTTCAAAACTGAACAAAAGTCATCTTTGAATCTGGAGAACAATATTCGAATACCTAGGGTACTTCGCTTCCCACGCCGCTGCACCTCCACCTGCCCAGGCTCCTGACACCTCCCAGCAGGACCAGCTAAACCGTAAGTACTCCCCCCGCCCAGCCCCTCGCCCAGCCCCGCGCCACTCACCTCTCTTTCCCTGAACTTCTGTCTTCTGCCTTCCGCTCTCTCCTCCAACCTCTCTCCGTACCTCTGCTGTCCATTTCCCTTCGCTTTCAGCGAATCCTTCCTGCTTTTGGTAGTCATCTTTTTCTGCTCCTCTTCCTCACCGCGTTTTCTTCCTGCTTTGCTCTTCCTCTGTGTTCTTCTTTTCTCATCTGCACCCCGACCTGCGTGTTCTTTTCTTCTTTTTCTTCATCTGTGTTCTTCGGTGCTCTTCTCCTCCTCTGCACCCTGACCTGCGTGTTCTTTTCTTCTTTTTCTTCATCTGTGTTCTTCTGTGCTCTTCTCCTCCTCTGCACCCCGACCTGCGTGTTCTTTTCTTCTTTTTCTTCATCTGTGCTCTTCTCCTCCTCTGCACCCTGACCTGCGTGTTCTTTTCTTCTTTTTCTTCATCTGTGTTCTTCTGTGCTCTTCTCCTCCTCTGCACCCCGACGTGCGTGTTCTTTTCTTCTTTTTCTTCATCTGTGTTCTTCAGTGCTCTTCTCCTCCTCTGCACCCCGTCCTGCGTGTTCCTTTTCTTCTTCTGTGTCTTCTCCTCATCTTCTGGACTCTTCCCTCCTCTGCTTCTCTGGCCTCTCCTCTTCTTCTTGACTCTTCTCTCCTCTTCTTCTTGACTCTTCTTCGTGACTCTTCTCTCTCCTCTTCTTCTTGACTCTACTCTCTCCTCTTCTTCTTTACTCTTCTTCGTGACTCTTCTCTCTCCTCTTCTTCTTGACTTTTCTCTCTCCTCTTCTTCTTTACTCTTCTCTCTTGAATCTTCACTCTTCTCTCCTGACTCTTTTCTCTTCCCTCTTCTTCTTTACTCTTCTCTCTTGACCCTTCTATCTCCTCTTCTTCTTGACTCTTCTCTCCTGACTCTTCTACTCCTCTCTTCTGTTCTTCCTGACTCCTACCCCCCTCTGTAATCCCCCCTTCCCTATCTTTTTTTCCCTTCCCCTCTACCTGACCCCCCCGCCCTCCACTTTCCCGCCGCCACCTCCTGTTCGGCCCCGCCACCCCTGCTCCCATTCGTCGCCCCCACCTGACCCCTCCTCCCCCTCTCCTCCCTCTTAATGGCGGCCGAAGGCGCGCCAAATGCAAGCCCGTCTGCACCCGTCCGCACCTGGACCGCGCCCAGCACCACGACCCCTGGTCCCCAGCACTCCCAAGCCCCACAGCACCGCTATGACCCCACCTCCCTCCACGCTCTCAACCCAGGGCGCTCCAGAACCTGCTTCCAAGCCAACCCTAAACGCACCCATGGACCCTTCGCATGCCTCACCTGCAAGCTCACCTTCCACTGCCATTGCACCCCGCCCGCCAGTCCACGCGCCAATAACCACCTCAAATGCATCCTGATCAACCCTCGCTCCGTCCACAAGCACGCCTCTGAACTATGGGACCTCCTGGACTCCACCGCACCGGACGTCGCCTTCATCACTGAGACCTGGATGAACGCCTCCTCGGCCCCCGACATCGCCATAGCCACCCCCGACGTCTACAAGATCACCAGGAGAGACCGCACCAACCAAGTCAGTGGTGGAATCGCCATCGTTTTCAAGGACTCCATCAACATCACCACCTCCACCGAAGACACCCCCCTCGCCGCCGAACACATGCACTTCCAGATCCACACCGACCCCAGGACCACCCTCAGAGGAACTCTCATCTACAGACCCCCTGGACCACGCGCCCTCTTCAGCGAATCCATCGCAGACTTAATCTCCCTGCACGCCCTTGCCTCGCCGGACTTCATCCTCCCCTGTGACCTCAACTTCCACCTGGAGCAGAACAACGACCCCAACACCACCACCCTGCTCGCCAACCTCGCCAACCTCGGTCTCAAGCAACTGGTGAACACCCCCGCCCACATCGCCGGACACACGCTCGACCCCATCTTCTCCGCCAGCAACCACGTATCCTTCAGCCACTCCTCTGTAATACACTGGACCGACCACAGATGTGTCCACTTCACCTTCAGACGCAAGACTCTCCACCTCCGCACACAACCCATCCCACGCAGACATTGGAACAAAATCCCCACGGAACAGCTCCGCTCCACTCTCAGCAACAACCAACCCACCTTCTCCACCGACCCCAACGAAGCAGCCCTCAGCCTCACTCATTGGATCACCAACTGCGCGGACAACCTAGCACCTCTCAGACGCCTCCCAAGACAGACCAGCACCAGGAAACCTCAATGGTTCACAGACACCCTCAAGGAATCCAAAAAAAACTGCCGTACCCTTGAGAAAGCCTGGAGCAAAGACCACACCCCAGAAAACATGTCTGCCCTCAAAAACACCACCCGCGAACACCATCAGCTGATCCACGCCACCAAAAGAACTTCCTTCACAGACAGACTGAACAAGAACACTCACAACAGCAAAGAACTCTTCAACATCGTCAAAGAGCTCTCCAATCCCAACGCCAACTCCAACTCCATCACGCCCTCACAAGACCTCTGCAACTCCCTCGCTACCTTTTCTATCGTAAGATCACTAACCTACACGCCAGCTTCGGACACCAGACCCAGCCAACCACCACAGAACCTACTACCCCAGCCATCACCCTCAACGCCTGGACTCACACCAGCGCAGAGGAGACCAAAGCTACCATGAACTCCATCCACTCCGGTGCCCCCTCGGACCCCTGCCCACACTTCATCTTCAACAAAGTCGACGACATCATCGCCCCGCATCTCCAGACCATCATCAACAGCTCGTTTGCTTCTGTCGCCTTCCCCGAGAACTGGAAACACGCGGAAGTCAACGCCCTCCTGAAGAAAGCTACGGCGGACCCCAGCGACCTGAAGAACTTCCGCCCCATCTCGCTCCTCCCCTTCCCTGCCAAAGTCATAGAGAAGACTGTCAACAAGCAACTGACCAATTTCCTTGAAGACAACAACCTACTCGACCCCTCTCAGTCTGGATTCCGAGCCAATCACAGCACAGAAACAGCCCTCATCTCAGTCACAGATGACATCAGAACTCTGATGGACAACAGAGAAATAGTGGCCCTCATCCTCCTCGACCTCTCGGCTGCCTTCGACACCGTCTGCCATCGAACCCTAACATCCCGCCTGTGCTCCACCAGTATCCAAGGACTGGCCCTGGACTGGATCACCTCTTTCCTCTCTAACCGCTCCCAAAGAGTCTACCTCTCGCCGTTCCGCTCAGACCCCACCGAGATCATCTGCGGCGTCCCACAAGGCTCCTCGCTCAGCCTGACTCTCTTCAATGTCTACATGAGCCCCCTCGCCGACATCGTATGCAAACACAACATCCACATCACCTCCTACGCCGACGACACTCAGCTGATACTTTCCCTCACCAAGGACCCCACTGGCACCAAGACCAACCTGCAAGATGGAATGAAACACATCGCAGAATGGATGAAACTCAGCCGTCTGAAACTGAACTCAGAAAAAACTGAAGTCCTCATCCTCGGAAACACCCCGTCCGCCTGGGACGACTCTTGGTGGCCCACGGCCCTAGGCACTGCACCAACCCCCTCAGACCACGCACGCAACCTCGGATTCATCCTGGACCCGCTTCTCACCATGACCAAACAAATCAACGCCGTATCATCTTCCTGCTTCCTCACTCTCCGCTTGCTCCGAATGATTATCCGCTGGATCCCCGCTGACACCAGAAAAACTGTGACCCACGCCCTCGTCACAAGCCGCCTGGACTACGGAAACAACCTATACGCAGGAACCACCGCTAAACTCCAGAAACGTCTGCAGCGAATACAAAACGCCTCCGCCCGCCTCATCCTCGACATACCCCGCAACAGCCACATCTCCGCCCACCTGAGACAGCTGCATGGATATCGACATTTCGGATAACGCCCCATCAAGCGTGAATACGGTTGATTATGTGAATGAGCGCAATGATGCCCACTATAGTAACAGCCGGCCTATTTATGAGCATGTGCACTAGAAGCTGCACCAAAATGGTGGACCTTGCGTCCAATGGGTCAATTGTGGAAATACGGTTTATTAATGGACGAAAGTTCCTCCATTTTGTGTTTCCCAGTCACCATTTTGTGTTAGCCCTTTTTCTAGTTGGCCACCTCAGCACATATTAAATCTGCTCTCTCTGCACAAAGAAATGCTGATATATTAAATGACACCAGAGCATATGTGGAAATACAGTTTATGAATGGACGAAAGTTCCTCCATTTTGTGTTTCCCAGTCACCATTTTGTGTTAGCCCTTTTTCTAGTTTGCCACCTCAGCACATATTAAATCTGCTCTCTCTGCACAAAGAAATGCTGATATATTAAATGACCCCAGAGCATATGTTTGTTCTTTACTTGATAGCGTGCAACTAGAGCAGGGCACGTTGACACAAGGTCAATGACTCATTTGTTTAACTTTCCTACTGCTTGATATCACATGTATTACAGCTAACAAAAGACTGCTGATGGCAACAGAATATTGTTGACACAAGAAATGTGACCTTTTGTTCCATATCCAGATGATTAATGATGTGAGCGCCTGACTCTGTAACCACAGGCATATCTATGTTTATAATTTGTCACAAGTTATTCTCAGTTCTGCTTTATTTTGTTTTCCATAGAAATAACTGATGATTGATGGAATTTAGTGAGTAATCTTATATTTGTGCTCTGTATGCCACGTATACATATCTACAGAGGAACTGGCCCTGACCAGTTCATGATATTGTCCTGAGATCATTAATCATCTTTGGCAGTTGCTAATCCTTCATACCTATTCCCACCCACTCTTGTTCCAGCACAACCATATATAAGGCCACCAGTGACTGTGTAAGTTGTCCACTTCTCTCATAGCCACATTAGAGCTGTGAGGTGGTGTACCCGCTTGAGCGCAATAAATCTTTTTATATTTCAGTTAACTCCGACTGCTGGTCTTCCTTGTTGTAAGCATACCTGGGTGAAGATAGGAAAAGATTCACTTTCACACTTCTTTCTTGCACACTGTCTTACATTTAAAATGCACAAAGGTAGAGAAATACAATTGCTAACAACAAATGTTCTACTATTCTGTATTCCCCTAAGTCGCCTAGTGCCTGTGACAGGAAACAGCCCAAAACGCAACATGGACACATCTCATTTTCCTCTGAAAACTGACCCTTTTTTGCAATATACCTAGCTCAGCCGGCACCTAGAGAAACTTAGCAAACCTGTACATTTTTGAAAACTAGACACCTAGGGAAATCGGGGATCGGGTGACTTGTGTGGCTCTGACCAGGTTGTGTTACCCAGAATCCCTTGCAAACTTCAAAAGTTTACTAAAAAATGCATTTCCCTCACATTTCTTTGATGAAAAGTTCTGGAATCTGCAGAGAGCCACAAACATCCATCTACCCAACATTCCCCTACATCTTCTGATAAAAACAGTACCTCATTTGTGTGGAAAGCCTGCAGTAGGAAATGGCCCAAAACAAAACATGAACACATCAAATTTTTCCATTGAAAAAGGGGACCCTTTTTTGCACTGTCCCTACCTGTGGATTTTGGGGCATGGCCAGCTGGCATCTAGGGAAACCTAGCAAACCTTTTTATTCTTGAAATCCAGACATGTCGGGCAGTCCAGGATGGGGTGACTTGCATGGATTGTGTTACCAAGTATCGATTGCAAACCTCAAACTTCGACTAAAAACATATTTTCCTCACATTTTTGTGGTTGGAAGTTCAGGAATCTGTAGGGAGCCGCAAATTTCCTTCCAACCAGCATTCCCCCAAGTCTTCTGATAAAAATGGCACCTCACTTGGGTGAGTAGGCTCAGTGTCCACAACAGTGTCTTCTTGACTCTTCTCTCTCCTCTTCTTCTTTACTCTTCTTCGTGACTCTTCTCTCTCCTCTTCTTCTTGACTCTTCTCTCTCCTCTTCTTCTTTACTCTTCTCTCTTGAATCTTCACTCTTCTCTCCTGACTCTTTTCTCTTCCCTCTTCTTCTTTACTCTTCTCTCCTGACTCTTCTACTCCTCTCTTCTGTTCTTCCTGACTCCTACCCCCCTCTGTAATCCCCCTTCCCTAGCTTTTTTTCCCTTCCCCTCTACCTGACCCCCCGCCCTCCGCTTTCCTGCCGCCATCTCCTGCTCGGCCCCGCCCCCCTGCTCCCTTTCGTCGCCCCCCCTCCCGCCCCCACCTGACCCCTCCTCCCTCTTAATGGCGGCCGAAGGCACGCCAAAGGCAAGCCCGTCTGCGCCCGTCCGCACCTGGACCGCGCCCAGCACCACGACCCCTGGCCCCCAGCACTCCCAAGCCCCACAGCACCGCTATGACCCCACCTCCCTCCACGCTCTCAACCCGGGGCGCTCCAGAACCTGCTTCCAAGCCAACCCTAAACGCACCCATGGACCCTTCGCATGCCTCACCTGCAAGCTCACCTTCCACTGTGACTGCACCCCGCACGCCAACCCACGCGCCAATAACCACCTCAAATGCATCCTGATCAATGCTCGCTCCGTCCACAAGCACGCCTCTGAACTATGGGACCTCCTGGACTCCACCGCACCGGACGTCGCCTTCATCACTGAGACCTGGATGAACGCCTCCTCGGCCCCCGACATCGCCATAGCCATCCCCGACGGCTACAACATCACCAGGAGAGACCGCACCAACCAAGTCAGTGGTGGAATCGCCATAGTTTTCAAGGACTCCATCAACATCACCACCTCCACCGAAGACACCCCCCTCGCCGCCGAACACATGCACTTCCAGATCCACACCGACCCCAGGACCACCCTCAGAGGAACTCTCATCTACAGACCCCCTGGACCATGCGACCTCTTCAGCTAATCCATCGCAGACTTCATCTCCCCGCACGCCCTTGCCTCGCCGGACTTCATCCTCCCCGGTGACCTCAACTTCCACCTGGAACAGAACAACGACCCCAACACCACCACCCTGCTCGACAACCTCGCCAACCTCGGTCTCAAGCAACTGGTGAACACCCCCGCCCACATCGCCGGACACACGCTCGACCCCATCTTCTCCGCCAGCAACCACGTATCCTTCAGCCACTCCTCCGTAATACACTGGACCGACCACAGATGTGTCCACTTCACCGTCAGACGCAAGACTCTCCACCTCCGCACACAACCCATCCCACGCAGACATTGGAACAAAATCCCCACGGAACAGCTCCGCTCCACTCTCAGCGACAACCAACCCACCTTCTCCACCGACCCCAACGAAGCAGCCCTCAGCCTCACTCATTGGATCACCAACAGCGCGGACAACCTAGCACCTCTCAGACGCCTCCCAAGACAGACCAGCACCAGGAAACCTCAATGGTTCACAGACACCCTCAAGGAATCAAAAAAAAACTGCCGTACTCTTGAGAAAGCCTGGCGCAAAGACCACACCGCAGAAAACATGTCTGCCCTCAAAAACACCACCCGCGAACACCATCAGCTGATCCACGCCACCAAAAGAACTTCCTTCACAGACAGACTGAACAAGAACACTCACAACAGCAAAGAACTCTTCAACATCGTCAAAGAGCTCTCCAATCCCAACGCCAACTCCAACTCCATCCCGCCCTCACAAGACCTCTGCAACTCCCTCGCTACCTTATTCTATCGTAAGATCACTGACCTACACGACAGCTTCGGACACCAGACCCAGCCAACCACCACAGAACCTACTACCCCTGCCATCACCCTCAACGCCTGGACTCACATCAGCGCGGAGGAGACCAAAGCTACCATGAACTCCATCCACTCCGGTGCCCCCTCAGACCCCTGCCCACACTTCATCTTCAACAAAGCCGACGACATCATCGCCCCGCATCTCCAGACCATCATCAACAGCTCGTTTGCTTCTGCCACCTTCCCCGAGAACTGAAAACACGCAAAAGTCAACGCCCTCCTGAAGAAAGCTACGGCGGACCCCAGCGACCTGAAGAACTTACGCCCCATCTCGCTCCTCCCCTTCCCTGCCAAAGTCATAGAGAAGACCGTCAACAAGCAACTGACCAATTTCCTTGAAGACAACAACCTACTCGACCCCTCTCAGTCCGGATTCCGAGCCAATCACAGCACAGAAACCGCCCTCATCTCAGTCACAGACGACATCAGAACTCTGATGGACAACGGAGAAATAGTGGCCCTCATCCTCCTCGACCTCTCGGCTGCCTTCAACACCGTCTGCCATCGAACCCTAACATCCCGCCTGTGCTCCACCAGTATCCAAGGACTGGCCCTGGACTGGATCACCTCTTTCCTCTCTAACCGCTCCCAAAGAGTCTACCTCTCGCCGTTCCGCTCAGACCCCACGAGATCATCTGCGGCGTCCCACAAGGCTCCTCGCTCAGCCTGACTCTCTTCAATGTCTACATGAGCCCCCTTGCCAACATCGTATGCAAACACAACATCAACATCACCTCCTACGCCGACGACACTCAGCTGATACTTTCCCTCACCAAGGACCCCACTGGCACCAAGACCAACCTGCAAGATGGAATGAAAGACGTCGCAGAATGGATGAAACTCAGCCGTCTGAAACTGAACTCAGAAAAAACTGAAGTCCTCATCCTCGGAAACACCCCATCCGCCTGGGACGACTCTTGGTGGCCCACGGCCCTAGGCACCACACCAATCCCCTCAGACCACGCACGCAACCTCGGATTCATCCTGGACCCGCTTCTCACCATGACCAAACAAGTCAACGCCGTATCATCTTCCTGCTTCCTCACTCTCCGCATGCTCCGAAAGATTATCCGCTGGATCCCCGCCGACACCAGAAAAACTGTGACCCACGCCCTCGTCACAAGCCGCCTGGACTATGGAAACACCCTATACGCAGGAACCACCGCTAAACTCCAGAAACATCTGCAGCGAATACAAAACACCTCCGCCCGCCTCATCCTCGACATAAACCCGCAACAGCCACATCTCCGCCCACCTGAGACAGCTGCATGGATATCGACATTTCGGATAACGCCCCATCAAGCTTGAATATGGTTGATTATGTGAATGAGCGCAATGATGCCCACTATAGTAACAGCCGGCCTATTTATGAGCATGTGCACTAGAAGCTGCACCAAAATGGTGGACCTTGCGTCCAATGGGTCGATTGTGGAAATACGGTTTATGAATGGACGAAAGTTCCTCCATTTTGTGTTTCCCAGTCACCATTTTGTGTTAGCCCTTTTTCTAGTTTGCCACCTCAGCACATATTAAATCTGCTCTCTCTGCACAAAGAAATGCTGATATATTAAATGACCCCAGAGCATATGTGGAAATACAGTTTATGAATGGACGAAAGTTCCTGCATTTTGTGTTTCCCAGTCACCATTTTGTGTTAGCCCTTTTTCTAGTTTTCCACATCAGCACATATTAAATCTGCTCTCTCTGCACAAAGAAATGCTGATATATTAAATGACCCCAGAGCATATGTTTGTTCTTTACTTGATAGCGTGCAACTAGAGCAGGGCACGTTGACACAAGGTCAATGACTCATTTGTTTAACTTTCCTACTGCTTGATATCACATGTATTACAGCTAACAAAAGACTGCTGATGGTAACAGTATATTGTTGACACAAGAAATGTGACCTTTTGTTCCATATCTAGATGATTAATGATGTGAGCGCCTGACTCTGTAACCACAGGCATATCTATGTTTATAATTTGTCACAAGTTATACTCAGTTCTGCTTTATTTTTTTTTCCATAGAAATAACTGATGATTGATGGAATTTAGTGAGTAATCTTATATTTGTGCTCTGTATGCCACGTATACATATCTACAGAGGAACTGGCCCTGACCAGTTCATGATATTGTCCTGAGATCATTAATCATCTTTGCCAGTTGCTAATCCTTCATACCTATTCCCACCCACTCTTGTTCCAGCACAACCATATATAAGGCCACCAGTGACTGTGTAAGTTGTCCACTTCTCTCATAGCCACATTAGAGCTGTGAGGTGGTGTGCCCGCTTGAGCGCAATAAATCTTTTAATATTTCAGTTACCTCCGACTGCTGGTCTTGACCCAAGGGTAGGTCGCTCCCCCTGCCGCTGCAGCTCCTCCAGCTCCTCCAGGTTCATGAGTTCCTGAGACCCACCTCACAGAAAGTACCCCCCAGCCCCTCGCCCTGCCCCGCGCTACTCACCCTCGCTCCTGCTACTGCTTCTTTTCCTCCTCTCTGTCTCTTCCTCCTCGCTCCTCCTCTGCAATCTTCTTCTGTACTCTTCTTCTCCCCGTCTTCTCTCTTCTTCTGTGTGCTCCTAAGCCTCTCCTCTTGCCTCTCTTCTTCCTCATCTTGCTCTCTGGTCTTCTGCCTTCTGCTCTTCGTCCTCTGTATCTTCTTTGTTGATCTTCTGTTCGTCAGCTCTTCTGCTTCTTCGTCCCCCGCATCTTCCTCTGTGTTTCTTCTGTTCTTCTGTGTTCTCCTCTTCTGTTCTTCTGTGTTCTTCTGTTCTTCTGTGTTCTTCTCTTCGGTTCTTCTGTGTTATTCCGGTCCTCTGTGTTCTTCTCTTCTGTTCTTCCAGTCCTCTTCTTTTCTTCTGTGTTCTTCTCTTCTGTTCTTCCGGTCTTCTTCTGTTCTTCTGTGTTCTTCTCTTCGGTTCCTCTGTGTTCTTCCGGTCTTCTGTGTTCTTCTCTTCTGTTCTTCCGGTCCTCTTCTATTCTTCTGTGTTCTTCTCTTCTGTTCTTCCGGTCCTCTTCTGTTCTTCTGTGTTCTTCTCTTCTGTTCTTCCGGTCCTCTTCCATCCTTCTGTGTTCTTCTCTTCTGTTCTTCCGGTCCTCTTCTGTTCTTCTGTGTTCTTCCGGTCTTTTTCTGTTCTTCTGTGTTCTTCTCTTTGGTTCCTCTGTGTTCTTCCGGTCTTCTGTGTTCTTCTCTTCTGTTCTTCCGGTCCTCTTCTGTTCTTCTGTGTTCTTCTCTTCGGTTCCTCTGTGTTCTTCCGGTCTTCTGTGTTCTTCTCTTCTGTTCTTCCGGTCCTCTTCTGTTCTTCTGTGTTCTTCTCTTCTGTTCTTCCGGTCCTCTTCTGTTCTTCTGTGTTCTTCCGGTCTTCTTCTGTTCTTCTGTGTTCTTCTCTTCGGTTCCTCTGTATTCTTCCGGTCTTCTGTGTTCTTCTCTTCTGTTCTTCCGGTCCTCTTCTGTTCTTCTGTGTTCTTCTCTTTGGTTCCTCTGTGTTCTTCCGGTCTGCTGTGTTCTTCTCTTCTGTTCTTCTGGTCCTCTTCTGTTCTTCTGTGTTCTTCTCTTCTGTTCTTCCGGTCCTCTTCTGTAATTCTGTGTTCTTCTCTTCTGTTCTTCCGGTCCTCTTCTGTTCTTCTGTGTTCTTCCGGTCTTCTTCTGTTCTTCTGTGTTCTTCTCTTCGGTTCCTCTGTGTTCTTCCGGTCTTCTGTGTTCTTCTCTTCTGTTCTTCCGATCCTCTTCTGTTCTTCTGTGTTCTCCCGGTCTTCTTCTGTTCTTCTGTGTTCTTCCGGTCATCTTCTGTTCTTCGGTCCTCTCCGACTCCTGTCTCTTCCCGCCCCTGTCTCTGCCCTCCTGCTCCTGCCTCACCCCCCTCTATCTCTCCACCTATCTCTCACTATCACCCACATCTACCCTTTCGCTACCTGCCTCACTCACTCCTCTACCTATCTCTCCACCTAACTCCCTCACTCACCCCCTCCTCTTATCTACCTATTTTTCTATCTCTCCACCTATCTCTCCATCTATCTATTTCCCTATCTCTCCCCCCGTCCCGACACCCCCTCTGTTACCTATCTCCCTATCCTCTCACTCTACCTCTCACCCTCACCCACCTCTATCACCCCCCTCCCCTATCTTTTCAACCCTACTACTATCTTTCTCCCTATTCTCCTAAAACTCTAACACTCACCCCCTCCACCCTTAAACCCCCCTCCCCCAGCTCTTCTCACTCTACCTGTCCCCCCTCCCTCACGCTTTCCCGCTGCGACCTCCTGCACGCCCCCGCCCCCATCTCCCATTCGCCCCCAGCTGACCCCTCCCCCCTCCTCCCTCTTATGGCGGCCGCTGCGCGACAGTGGAAGCGACCCTTGACCCAAGGGTAGGTCGCTCCCCCTGCCGCTGCAGCTCCTCCAGCCCCTCCAGGTTCCTGAGTTCCTGAGACCCACCTCACAGTAAGTACCCCCCAGCCCCTCGCCCTGCCCCGCGCTACTCACCCTCTCTCCTGCTCCTGCTTCTTTTCCTCCTCTCTGTCTCTTCCTCCTCGCTCCTCATCTGCAATCTTCTTCTGTACTCTTCTTCTCCCCGTCTTCTCTCTTCTTCTGTGTGCTCCTCAGCCTCTCCTCTCGCCTCTCTTCTTCCTCATCTTGCTCTGTGGTCTTCTGCCTTCTGCTCTTCATCCTCTGTATCTTCTTTGTTGATCCTCTGTCCGTCTGCTCTTCTGCTTCTTCGTCCCCCGCATCTTCCTCTGTGTTTCTTCTGTTCTTCTGTGTTCTCCTCTTCTGTTTTTCTGTGTTCTTCTGTTCTTCTGTGTTCTTCTCTTCGGTTCTTCTGTGTTCTTCCGGTCCTCTGTGTTCTTCTCTTCTGTTCTTCCGGTCCTCTTCTGTTCTTCTGTGTTCTTCTCTTCTGTTCTTCCGGTCTTCTTCTGTTCTTCTGTGTTCTTCTCTTCGGTTCCTCTGTGTTCTTCCGGTCTTCTGTGTTCTTCTCTTCTGTTCTTCCGGTCCTCTTCTGTTCTTCTGTGTTCTTCTCTTCTGTTCTTCCGGTCTTCTTCTGTTCTTCTGTGTTCTTCTCTTCGGTCCTCTGTGTTCTTCCGGTCTTCTGTGTTCTTCTCTTCTGTTCTTCCGGTCCTCTTCTGTTCTTCTGTGTTCTCCCGGTCTTCTTCTGTTCTTCTGTCCTCTCCAACTCCTGTCTCTTCCTGCCCCTGTCTCTGCCCTCCTGCTCCTGCCTCACCCCCCTCTATCTCTCCACCTATCTCTCACTATCACCCACATCTACCCTTTCGCTACCTGCCTCCCTCACTCCTCTACCTATCTCTCCACCTAACTCCCTCACTCACCCCCTCCTCCTATCTACCTATTTTTCTATCTCTCCACCTATCTCTCCATCTATCTATTTCCCTATCTCTCCCCCCGTCCCGACACCCCCTCTGCTACCTATCTCCATATCCTCTCACTCTACCTCTCACCCTCACCCACCTCTACCACCCCCCCTCCCCTATCTTTTCAACCCTACTACTATCTTTCTCCTTATTCTCCTAAAACTCTAACACTCACCCCCCTCCACCCTTAAGCCCCCCTCCCACAGCTCTTATCACTCTACCTGTCCCCCCCTCCCTCGCGCTTTCCTGCCGCGACCTCCTGCACGCCCCCGCCCCCCAGCTCCCATTCGCCCCCAGCTGACCCCTCCCCCCCCTCCCTCTTATGGCGGCCGCTGCGCGACAGTGGTAGCGATCCTTGACCCAAGGGTAGGTCGCTCCCCCTGCCGCTGCAGCTCCTCCAGGTTCCTGAGTTCCTGAGACCCACCTCACAGTAAGTACCCCCCAGCCCCTCGGCCTGCCCGCGCTACTCACCCTCTCTCCTGCTCCTGCTCCTGCTTCTTTTCCTCCTCTCTGTCTCTTCCTCCTCGCTCCTCCTCTGCAATCTTCTTCTGTACTCTTCTTCTCCCCGTCTTCTCTCTCCTTCTGTGTGCTCCTCAGCCTCTCCTCTCGCCTCTCTTCTTCCTCATCTTGCTCTGTGGTCTTCTGCCTTCTACTCTTCGTCCTCTGTATCTTCTTTGTTGATCTTCTGTTCGTCTGCTCTTCTGCTTCTTCGTCCCCCGCATCTTCCTCTGTGTTTCTTCTTTTCTTCTGTGTTCACCTCTTCTGTTCTTCTGTGTTCTTCTGTTCTTCTGTGTTCTTCTCTTCGGTTCTTCTGTGTTCTTCCGGTCCTCTGTGTTCTTCTCTTCTGTTCTTCCGGTCCTCTTCTGTTCTTCTGTGTTCTTCTCTTCTGTTCCTCTGTGTTCTTCCGGTCTTCTGTGTTCTTCTCTTCTGTTCTTCCGGTCCTCTTCTGTTCTTCTGTGTTCTTCTCTTCTGTTCTTCCGGTCCTCTTCTGTTCTTCTGTGTTCTTCCGGTCTTCTTCTGTTCTTCTGTGTTTTTCTCTTCAGTTCATCTGTGTTCTTCCAGTCTTCTGTGTTCTTCTCTTCTGTTCTTCCGGTCCTCTTCGGTTCTTCTGTGTTCTTCTCTTCGGTTCCTCTGTGTTCTTCCGGTCTTCTGTGTTCTTCTCTTCTGTTCTTCCGGTCCTCTTCTTTTCTTCTGTGTTCTTCTCTTCTGTTCTTCCGGTCCTCTTATGTTCTTCTGTGTTCTTCTCTTCTGTTCTTCTGGTCCTCTTCTGTTCTTCTGTGTTCTTCCAGTCTTCTTCTGTTCTTCTGTGTTCTTCTCTTCGGTTCCTCTGTGTTCTTCCGGTCTTCTGTGTTCTTCTCTTCTGTTCTTCCGGTCCTCTTCTGTTCTTCTGTGTTCTTCTCTTCTGTTCCTCTGTGTTCTTCCGGTCTTCTGTGTTCTTCTCTTCTGTTCTTCCGGTCCTCTTCTGTTCTTCTGTGTTCTTCTCTTCTGTTCTTCCGGTCCTCTTCTGTTCTTCTGTGTTCTTCCGGTCTTCTTCTGTTCTTCTGTGTTTTTCTCTTCGGTTCCTCTGTGTTCTTCCAGTCTTCTGTGTTCTTCTCTTCTGTTCTTCCGGTCCTCTTCTGTTCTTCTGTGTTCTTCTCTTCGGTTCCTCTGTGTTCTTCCGGTCTTCTGTGTTCTTCTCTTCTGTTCTTCCGGTCCTCTTCTTTTCTTCTGTGTTCTTCTCTTCTGTTCTTCCGGTCCTCTTCTGTTCTTCTGTGTTCTTCTCTTCTGTTCTTCTGGTCCTCTTCTGTTCTTCTGTGTTCTTCCGGTCTTCTTCTGTTCTTCTGTGTTCTTCTCTTCGGTCCTCTGTGTTCTTCCGGTCTTCTGTGTTCTTCTCTTCTGTTCTTCCGGTCCTCTTCTGTTCTTCTGTGTTCTCCCGGTCTTCTTCTGTTCTTCTGTGTTCTTCCGGTCATCTTCTGTTCTTCTGTCCTCTCCAACTCCTGTCTCTTCCTGCCCCTGTCTCTGCCCTCCTGCTCCTGCCTCACCCCCCTCTATCTCTCCACCTATCTCTCACTATCACCCACATCTACCCTTTCGCTACCTGCCTCCCTCACTCCTCAACCTATCTCTCCACCTAACTCCCTCACTCACCCGCTCCTCCTATCTACCTATTTTTCTATCTCTCCACCTACCTCTCCATCTATCTATTTCCCTATCTCTCCCCGTCCCGACACCCCCTCTGCTACCTATCTCCATATCCTCTCACTCTACCTCTCACCCTCACCCACCTCTACCACCCCCCCTCCCCTATCTTTTCAACCCTACTACTATCTTTCTCCTTATTCTCCTAAAACTCTAACACTCACCCCCCTCCACCCTTAAGCCCCCCTCCCCCAGCTCTTCTCACTCTACCTGTCCCCCCCTCCCTTGCGCTTTCCCGCCGCGACCTCCTGCACGCCCCCGCCCCCCAGCTCCCATTCGCACCCACCTGACCCCTCCCCCCCCCTCCCTCTTATGGCGGCCGCTGCGCGACAGTGGTAGCGACCCTTGACCCAAGGGTAGGTCGCTCCCCCTGCCTCTGCAGCTCCTCCAGCTCCTCCAGGTTCCTGAGTTCCTGAGACCCACCTCACAGTAAGCACCCCCCACCCCCCAGCCCCTCGCCCTGCCCGCGCTACTCACCCTCTCTCCTGCTACTGCTTCTTTTCCTCCTCTCTGTTTCTTCCTCCTCGGTCCTCCTCTGCAATCTTCTTCTGTACTCTTCTTCTCCCCGTCTTCTCTCTTCTTCTGTGTCCTCCTCAGCCTCTCCTCTCACCTCTCTTCTTCCTCATCTTGCTCTGTGGTCTTCTACCTTCTGCTCTTCGTCCTCTATATCTTCTTTGTTGATCTTCTGTTCGTCTGCTCTTCTGCTTCTTCGTCCCCCGCATATTCCTCTGTGTTTCTTCTGTTCTTCTGTGTTCTTCTGTTCTTCTGTGTTCTTCTCTTCGGTTCTTCTGTGTTCTTCCGGTCCTCTGTGTTCTTCTCTTGTGTTCTTCCGGTCCTCTTCTGTTCTTCTGTGTTCTTCTCTTCGGTTCTTCTGTGTTCTTCCGGTCCTCTGTGTTCTTCTCTTCTGTTCTTCCGGTCCTCTTCTGTTCTTCTGTGTTCTTCTCTTCTGTTCTTCCGGTCTTCTTCTGTTCTTCTGTGTTCTTCTCTTCGGTTCCTCTGTGTTCTTCCGGTCTTCTGTGTTCTTCTCTTCTGTTCTTCAGGTCCTCTTCTGTTCTTCTGTGTTCTTCTCTTCTGTTCTTCCGGTCTTCTTCTGTTCTTCTGTGTTCTTCTCTTCGGTTCCTCTGTGTTCTTCCGGTCTTCTGTGTTCATCTCTTCTGTTCTTCCGGTCCTCTTCTGTTCTTCTGTGTTCTTCTCTTCTATTCTTCCGGTCCTCTTCTGTTCTTCTGTGTTCTTCTCTTCTGTTCTTCCGGTCCTCTTCTGTTCCTCTGTGTTCTTCCGGTCTTCTTCTGTTCTTCTGTGTTCTTCTCTTCGGTTCCTCTGTGTTCTTCCGGTCTTCTGTGTTCTTCTCTTCTGTTCCTCCGGTCCTCTTCTGTTCTTCTGTGTTCTTCTCTTCTGTTCTTCCGGTCCTCTTCTGTTCTTCTGTGTTCTTCCGGTCTTCTTCTGTTCTTCTGTGTTCTTCTCTTCGGTTCCTCTGTGTTCTTCCGGTCTTCTGTGTTCTTCTCTTCTGTTCTTCCGGTCCTCTTCTGTTTTTCTGTGTTCTTCAACTCGGTTCCTCTGTGTTCTTGCGGTCTTCTGTGTTCTTCTCTTCTGTTCTTCCGGTCCTCTTCTGTTCTTCTGTGTTCTTTTCTTCTGTTCTTCCGGTCCTCTTCTGTTCTTCTGTGTTCTTCTCTACTGTTCTTCCGGTCCTCTTCTGTTCTTCTGTGTTCTTCCGGTCTTCTTCTGTTCTTCTGTGTTCTTCTCTTCTGTTCTTCCGGTCTTCTTCTGTTCTTCTGTGTTCTTCTCTTCGGTTCGTCTGTGTTCTTCCGGTCTTCTGTGTTCTTCTCTTCTGTTCTTCCGGTCCTCTTCTGTTCTTCTGTGTTCTTCTCTTCGGTTCCACTGTGTTCTTCCGGTCTTCTGTGTTCTTCTCTTCTGTTCTTCCGGTCATCTTCTGTTCTTCTGTGTTCTTCTCTTCTGTTCTTCCGGTCTTCTTCTGTTCTTCTGTGTTCTTCTCTTCGGTTCCTCTGTGTTCTTCCGGTCTTCTGTGTTCTTCTCTTCTGTTCTTTCGGTCCTCTTCTGTTCTTCTGTGTTCTCCCGGTCTTCTTCTGTTCTTCTGTGTTCTTCTCTTCTGTTCTTCCAGTCCTCTTCTGTTCTTCTGTGTTCTTCTCTTCTGTTCTTCCGGTCCTCTTCTGTTCTTCTGTGTTCTTCCGGTCTTCTTCTGTTCTTCTGTGTTCTTCTCTTCGGTTCCTCTGTGTTCTTCCGGTCTTCTGTGTTCTTCTCTTCTTCCGGTCCTCTTCTGTTCTTCTGTGTTCTCCCGGTCTTCTTCTGTTCTTCTGTGTTCTTCTATTCTGTTCTTCCGGTCCTCTTCTGTTCTTCTGTGTTCTTCCGGTCTTCTTCTGTTCTTCTGTGTTCTTC
This sequence comes from Pleurodeles waltl, assembly GCF_031143425.1. NCBI lineage: Eukaryota > Metazoa > Chordata > Amphibia > Caudata > Salamandridae > Pleurodeles > Pleurodeles waltl. Next base: position 291,426,217 of record NC_090445.1, on the reverse strand, counting down.
TCTTTGGTTCCTCAGTGTTCTTCCGGTCTTCTGTGTTCTTCTCTTCTGTTCTTCCGGTCCTCGTCTGTTCTTCTGTGTTCTTCTCTTCGGTTCCTCTGTGTTCTTCCTGTCTTCTGTGTTCTTCTCTTCTGTTCTTCCGGTCCTCTTATGTTCTTCTGTGTTCTTCTCTTCTGTTCTTCCGGTCCTCTTCTGTTCTTCTGTGTTCTTCCGGTCATCTTCTGTTCTTCGGGCCTCTCCGACTCCTGTCTCTTCCCGCCCCTGTCTCTGCCCTCCTGCTCCTGCCTCACCCCCCTCTATCTCTCCACCTATCTCTCACTATCACCCACATCTACCCTTTCGCTACCTGCCTCCCTCACTCCTCTACCTATCTCTCCACCTAACTCCCTCACTCACCCCCTCCTCCTATCTACCTATTTTTCTATCTCTCCACCTATCTCTCCATCTATCTATTTCCCTATCTCTCCCCCGTCCCGACACCCCCTCTGCTACCTATCTCCATATCCTCTCACTCTACCTCTCACCCTCACCCACCTCTACCACCCCCCTCCCCTATCTTTTCAACCCTACTACTATCTTTCTCCTTATTCTCCTAAAACTCTAACACTCACCCCCCTCCACCCTTAAGCCCCCCTCCCCCAGCTCTTCTCACTCTACCTGTCCCCCCCTCCCTTGCGCTTTCCCGCCGCGACCTCCTGCACGCCCCCGCCCCCCAGCTCCCATTCGCACCCAGCTGACCCCTCCCCCCCTCCTCCCTCTTATGGCGGCCGCTGCGCGACAGTGGTAGCGACCCTTGACCCAAGGGTAGGTCGCTCCCCCTGCCGCTGCAGCTCCTCCAGCTCCTCCAGGTCCCTGAGTTCCTGAGACCCACCTCACAGTAAGTACCCCCCAGCCCCTCGCCCTGCCCGCGCTCTTCACCCTCTCTCCTGCTCCTGCTTCTTTTCCTCCTCTCTGTCTCTTCCTCCTCGCTCCTCCTCTGCAATCTTCTTCTGTACTCTTCTTCTCCCCGTCTTCTCTCTTCTTCTGTGTGCTCCTCAGCCTCTCCTCTCGCCTCTCTTCTTCCTCATCTTGCTCTGTGGTCTTCTGCCTTTTGCTCTTCGTCCTCTGTATCTTCTTTGTTGATCTTCTGTTCGTCTGCTCTTCTGCTTCTTCGTCCCCCTCATCTTCATCTGTGTTTCTTCTTTTCTTCTGTGTTCGCCTCTTCTGTTCTTCTGTGTTCTTCTGTTCTTCTGTGTTCTTCTCTTCGGTTCTTCTGTGTTCTTCCGGTCGTCTGTGTTCTTCTCTTCTGTTCTTCCGGTCCTCTTCTGTTCTTCTATGTACTTCTCTTCTGTTCCTCTGTGTTCTTCCAGTCTTCTGTGTTCTTCTCTTCTGTTCTTCCGGTCCTCTTCTGTTCTTCTGTGTTCTTCTCTTCTGTTCTTCCGGTCCTCTTCTGTTCTTCTGTGTTCTTCCGGTCTTCTTCTGTTCTTCTGTGTTCTTCTCTTTGGTTCCTCTGTGTTCTTCCGGTCTTCTGTGTTCTTCTCTTCTGTTCTTCCGGTCCTCTTCTGTTCTTCTGTGTTCTTCTGTTTGGTTCCTCTGTGTTCTTCCGGTCTTCTGTGTTCTTCTCTTCTGTTCTTCCGGTCCTCTTCTTTTCTTCTGTGTTCTTCTCTTCTGTTCTTCCAGTCCTCTTCTGTTCTTCTGTGTTCTTCTCTTCTGTTCTTCCGGTCTTCTTCTGTTCTTCTGTTTTCTTCCGGTCATCTTCTGTTCTTCTTGTTCTTCTCTTCGGTTCCTCTGTGTTCTTCAGGTCTTCTGTGTTCTTCTCTTCTGTTCTTCCGGTCCTCTTCTGTTCTTCTGTGTTCTCCCGGTCTTCTTCTGTTCTTCTGTGTTCTTCCGGTCATCTTCTGTTCTTCGGTCCTCTCAGACTCCTGTCTCTTCCTGCCCCTGTCTCTGCCCTCCTGCTCCTGCCTCACCCCCCTCTATCTCTCCACCTATCTCTCACTATCACCCACATCTACCCTTTTGCTACCTGCCTCCCTCACTCCTCTACCTATCTCTCCACCTAACTCCCTCACTCACCCCCTCCTCCTATCTACCTATTTTTCTATCTCTCCACCTATCTCTCGATCTATCTATTTCCCTATCTCTCCCCCCCGTCCCGACACCCCCTCTGTTACCTATCTCCCTATCCTCTCACTCTACCTCTCACCCTCACCCACCTCTACCACCCCCTCCCCTATCTTTTCAACCCTACTACTATCTTTCTCCCTATTTTCCTAAAACTCTAACACTCACCCTCCTCCACCCTTAAGCCCCCCTCCCCCAGCTCTTCTCACTCTACCTGTCCCCCCCTCCCTTGCGCTTTCCCGCCGCGATCTCCTGCACGCCCCCGCCCCCAGCTCCCATTCGCACCCAGCTGACCCCTCCCCCCCTCCTCCCTCTTATGGTGGCCGCTGCGCGACAGTGGTAGTGACCCTTGACCCAAGGGTAGGTCGCTCCCCCTGCCGCTGCTGCTCCTCCTGCTCCTCCAGGTTCCTGAGTTCCTGAGACCCACCTCACAGTAAGTACCCCCACCCCCCAGCCCCTCGCCCTGCCCGCGCTACTCACCCTCTCTCCTGATCCTGCTACTTTTCCTCCTCTCTGTCTCTTCCTCCTCGCTCCTCATCTGCAATCTTCTTCTGTACTCTTCTTCTCCCCGTCTTCTCTCTCCTTCTGTGTGCTCCTCAGCCTCTCCTCTCGCCTCTCTTCTTCCTCATCTTGCTCTGTGGTCTTCTGCCTTCTGCTCTTCATCCTCTATATCTTCTTTGTTGATCTTCTGTTCGTCTGCTCTTCTGCTTCTTCGTCCCCCGCATCTTCCTCTGTGTTTCATCTGTTCTTCTGTGTTCTCCTCTTCTGTTTTTCTGTGTTCTTCTGTTCTTCTGTGTTCTTCTCTTCGGTTCTTCTGTGTTCTTCCGGTCCTCTGTGTTCTTCTCTTCCGTTCTTCCGGTCGTCTTCTGTTCTTCTATGTTCTTCTCTTCTGTTCTTCCGGTCTTCTTCTGTTCTTCTGTGTTCTTCTCTTCGGTTCCTCTGTGTTCTTCCGGTCTTCTGTGTTCTTCTCTTCTGTTCTTCCAGTCCTCTTCTGTTCTTCTGTGTTCTTCTCTTCTGTTCTTCCGGTCTTCTTCTGTTCTTCTGTGTTCTTCTCTTCGGTTCCTCTGTGTTCTTCCGGTCTTCTGTGTTCTTCTCTTCTGTTCTTCCGGTCCTATTCTGTTCTTCTGTGTTCTTCTCTTCTGTTCTTCCGGTCCTCTTCTGTTCTTCTGTGTTCTTCTGGTCTTCTTCGGTTCCTCTGTGTTATTCCGGTCTTCTGCGTTCTTCTCTTCTGTTCTTCAGGTCCTCTTCTGTTCTTCTGTGTTCTTCTCCTCGGTTCCTCTGTGTTCTTCCAGTCTTCTGTGTTCTTCTCTTCTGTTCTTCCGGTCCTCTTCTGTTCTTCTGTGTTCTTCTCTTCTGTTCTTCCGGTCCTCTTCTGTTCTTCTGTGTTCTTCCGGTCTTCTTCTGTTCTTCTGTGTTCTTCTCTTCGGTTCCTCTGTGTTCTTCCGGTCTTCTGTGTTCTTCTCTTCTGTTCTTTCGGTCCTCTTCTGTTTTTCTCTGTTCTTCTCTTCGGTTCCTCTGTGTTCTTCTGGTCTTCTGTGTTCTTCTCTTCTGTTCTTCCGGTCCACTTCTGTTCTTCTGTGTTCTTCTCTTCTTTCCTTCCGGTCCTCTTCTGTTCTTCTGTGTTCTTCTCTTCTGTTCCTCCGGTCCTCTACTGTTCATCTGTGTTCTTCCAGTCTTCTTCTGTTCTTCTGTGTTCTTCTCTTCGGTTCCTCTGTGTTCTTCCGGTCTTCTGTGTTCTTCTCTTCTGTTCTTCCGGTCCTCTTCTGTTCTTCTGTGTTCTCCCGATCTTCTTCTGTTCTTCTGTGTTCTTCTCTTCGGTTCCTCTCTGTTCTTCCGGTCCTCTTCTGTTCTTCTGTGTTCTTCTCTTCGGTTCCTCAGTGTTCTTCCGGTCTTCTGTGTTCTTCTCTTCTGTTCTTCCGGTCCTCATCTGTTCTTCTGTGTTCTTCTCTTCTGTTCTTCCGGTACTCTTCTGTTCTTCTGTGTTCTTCTCTTCTGTTCTTCCTTTCCTCTTCTGTTCTTCTGTGTTCTTCCGGTCTTCTTCTGTTCTTCTGTGTTCTTCCGGTCATCTTCTGTTCTTCGGTCCTCTCCGACTCCTGTCTCTTCCCGCCCCTGTCTCTGCCCTCCTGCTCCTGCCTCACCCCCTCTATCTCTCCACCTATCTCTCACTATCACCCACATCTACCCTTTTGCTACCTGCCTCCCTCACTCCTCTACCTATCTCTCCACCTAACTCCCTCACTCACCCCCTCCTCCTATCTACCTATTTTTCTATCTCTCCACCTATCTTTCCATCTATCTATTTCCCTATCTCTCCCCCCGTCCCGACACCCCCTCTGTTACCTATCTCCCTATCCTCTCACTCTACCTCTCACCCTCACCCACCTCTACCCCCCCCTATCTTTTCAACCCTACTACTATCTATCTCCCTATTCTCCTAAAACTCTAACACTCACCCCCTCCACCCTTAAACCCCCCTCCCCCAGCTCTTATCAATCTACCTGTCCCCCCTCCCTCTCGCTTTCCCGACGCATCCTCCTGCACGCCCCCGCCCCCCAGCTCCCATTCGCCCCCAGCTGACCCCTCCCCCCCCTCCTCCCTCTTATGGCGGCCGCTGCGCGACAGTGGTAGCGACCCTTGACCCAAGGGTAGGTCGCTCCCCCTGCCGCTGCAGCTCCTCCAGCTCCTCCAGGTTCCTGAGTTCCTGAGACCCACCTCACAGTAAGTACCCCGCACCCCCCAGCCCCTCGCCCTGCCCCGCGCTACTCACCCTCTCTCCTGCTTCTTTTCCTCCTCTCTGTCTCTTCCTCCTCGCTCCTCCTCTGCAATCTTCTTCTGTACTCTTCTTCTCCCCGTCTTCTCTCTTCTTCTGTGTGCTCTTCAGCCTCTCCTCTCGCCTCTCTTCTTCCTCATCTTGCTCTGTGGTCTTCTGCCTTCTGCTCTTCGTCCTCTGTATCTTCTTTGTTGATCTTCTGTTCGTCTGCTCTTCTGCTTCTTCGTCCCCCGCATCTTCCTCTGTGTTTCTTCTGTTCTTCTGTGTTCTTCTGTTCTTCTGTGTTCTTCTGTTCTTCTGTGATCTTCTCTTCGGTTCTTCTGTGTTCTTCCGGTCCTCTGTGTTCTTCTCTTTTGTTCTTCCGGTCCTCTTCTGTTCTTCTGTGTACTTCTCTTCTGTTCCTCTGTGTTCTTCCGGTCTTCTGTGTTCTTCTCTTCTGTTCTTCCGGTCCTCTTCTGTTCTTCTGTGTTCTTCTCTTCTGTTCTTCCGGTCCTCTTCTGTTCTTCTGTGTTCTTCCGGTCTTCTTCTGTTCTTCTGTGTTCTTCTCTTCGGTTCCTCTGTGTTCTTCCGGTCTTCTGTTTTCTTCTCTTCTGTTCTTCCGGTCCTCTTCTGTTCTTCTGTGTTCTTCTCTTTGGATCCTCTGTGTTCTTCCGGTCTTCTGTGTTCTTCTCTTCTGTTCTTCCGGTTCGCTTCTTTTCTTCTGTGTTCTTCTCTTCTGTTCTTCCGGTCCTCTTCTGTTCTTCTGTGTTCTTCTCTTCTGTTCTTCCGGTCCTCTTCTGTTCTTCTGTGTTCTTCCGGTCATCTTCTGTTCTTCTGTGTTCTTCTCTTCGGTTCCTCTGTGTTCTTCCGGTCTTCTGTGTTCTTCTCTTCTGTTCTTCCGGTCCTCTTCTGTTCTTCTGTGTTCTCCCGGTCTTCTTCTGTTCTTCTGTGTTCTTCCGGTCATCTTCTTTTCTTCGGTCCTCTCCAACTCCTGTCTCTTCCTGCCCCTGTCTCTGCCCTCCTGCCTCACCCCCCTCTATCTCTCCACCTATCTCTCACTATCACCCACATCTACCCTTTCGCTACCTGCCTCCCTCACTCCTCTACCTATCTCTCCACCTAACTCCCCCACTCACCCCCTCCTCCTATCTACCTATTTTTCTATCTCTCCACCTATCTCTCCATCTATCTATTTCCCTATCTCTCCCCCCCGTAACGACACCCCCTCTGTTACCTATCTCCCTATCCTCTCACTCTACCTCTCACCCTCACCCACCTCTACCACCCCCTCCCCTATCTTTTCAACCCTACTACTATCTTTCTCCCTATTCTCCTAAAACTCTAACACTCACCCTCCTCCACACTTAAGTCCCCCTCCCCCAGCTCTTCTCACTCTACCTGTCCCCCCCTCCCTTGCGCTTTCCCACCGCGATCTCCTGCACGCCCCCACCCCCAGCTCCCATTCGCACCCAGCTGACCCCTCCCCCCCCTCCTCCCTCTTATGGTGGCCGTTGCGCGACAGTGGTAGCGACCCTTGACCCAAGGGTAGGTCGCTCCCCCTGCCGCTGCTGCTCCTCCTGCTCCTCCAGGTTCCTGAGTTCCTGAGACCCACCTCACAGTAAGTACCCCCACCCCCCAGCCCCTCGCCCTGCCCGCGCTACTCACCCTCTCTCCTGCTCCTGCTACTTTTCCTCCTCTCTGTCTCTTCCTCCTAGCTCCTCCTCTGCAATCTTCTTCTGTACTCTTCTTCTCCCCGTCTTCTCTCTTCTTCTGTGTGCTTCTCAGCCTCTCCTCTTGCCTCTCTTCTTCCTCATCTTGCTCTGTGGTCTTCTGCCTTCTGCTCTTCGTCCTCTATATCTTCTTTGTTGATCTTCTGTTCGTCTGCTCTTCTGCTTCTTCGTCACCCGCATCTTCCTCTGTGTTTCTTCTGTTCTTCTGTGTTCTCCTCTTCTGTTTTTCTGTGTTCTTCTGTTCTTCTGTGTTCTTCTCTTCGGTTCTTCTGTGTTCTTCCGGTCCTCTGTGTTCTTCTCTTCCGTTCTTCCGGTCCTCTTCTGTTCTTCTGTGTTCTTCTCTTCTGTTCTTCCGGTCCTCTTCTGTTCTTCTGTGTTCTTCTCTTCTGTTCTTCCGGTCTTCTTCTGTTCTTCTGTGTTCTTCTCTTCGGTTCCTCTGTGTTCTTCCGGTCTTCTGTGTTCTTCTCTTCTGTTCTTCCGGTCCTCTTCTGTTCTTCTGTGTTCTTCTCTTCTGTTCTTCCGGTCCTCTTCTGTTCTTCTGTGTTCTTCCGGTCTTCTTCTGTTCTTCTGTGTTCTTCTCTTCGGTTCCTCTGTGTTATTCCGGTCTTCTGCGTTCTTCTCTTCTGTTCTTCAGGTCCTCTTCTGTTCTTCTGTTTTCTTCTCCTCGGTTCCTCTGTGTTCTTCCGGTCTTCTGTGTTCTTCTCTTCTGTTCTTCCGGTCCTCTTCTGTTCTTCTGTGTTCTTCCGGTCTTCTTCTGTTCTTCTGTGTTCTTCTCTTCGGTTCCTCTGTGTTCTTCCGGTCTTCTGTGTTCTTCTCTTCTGTTCTTCCGGTCCTCTTCTGTTTTTCTGTGTTCTTCTCTTCGGTTCTTCTGTGTTCTTCCGGTCTTCTGTGTTCTTCTCTTCTGTTCTTCCGGTCCACTTCTGTTCTTCTGTGTTCTTCTCATCTTTCCTTCCGGTCCTCTTCTGTTCTTCTGTGTTCTTCTCTTCTGTTCCTCCGGTCCTCTTCTGTTCTTCTGTGTTCTTCCGGTCTTCTTCTGTTCTTCTGTGTTCCTCTCTTCGGTTCCTCTGTGTTCTTCCGGTCTTCTGTGTTCTTCTCTTCTGTTCTTCCGGTCCTCTTCTGTTCTTCTGTGTTCTCCCGGTCTTCTTCTGTTCTTCTGTGTTCTTCTCTTCTGTTCTTCCAGTCCTCTTCTGTTCTTCTGTGTTCTTCCGGTCTTCTTCTGTTCTTCTGTGTTCTTCTCTTCGGTTCCTCTGTGTTCTTCCGGTCTTCTGTGTTCTTCTCTTCTGTTCTTCCGGTCCTCTTCTGTTCTTCTGTGTTCTTCTCTTCTGTTCTTCCGGTCCTCTTCTGTTCTTCTGTGTTCTTCTCATCTGTTCTTCCGGTCCTCTTCTGTTCTTCTGTGTTCTTCGGGTCTTCTTCTGTTCTTCTGTGTTCTTCTCTTCGGTTCCTCTGTGTTCTTCCGGTCTTCTGTGTTCTTCTCTTCTGTTCTTCCAGTCCTCTTCTGTTCTTCTGTGTTCTTCTCTTCGGTTCCTCTGTGTTCTTCCGGTCTTCTGTGTTCTTCTCTTCTGTTCTTCCGGTTCTCTTCTGTTCTTCTGTGTTCTTCTCTTCTGTTCTTCCGGTCCTCTTCTGTTCTTCTGTGTTTTTCTGTTCGGTTCCTCAGTGTTCTTCCGGTCTTCTGTGTTCTTCTCTTCTGTTCTTCCGGTCCTCATCTGTTCTCCTGTGTTCTTCTCTTCTGTTCTTCCGGTCCTCTTCTATTCTTCTTTGTTCTTCTCTTCTGTTCTTCCGGTCCTCTTCTGTTCTTCTTTGTTCTTCTCTTCTGTTCTTCCGGTCCTCTTCTGTTCTTCTGTGTTCTTCCGGTCTTCTTCTGTTCTTCTGTGTTCTTCCGGTCATCTTCTGTTCTTCGGTCCTCTCCGACTCCTGTCTCTTCCCGCCCCTGTCTCTGCCCTCCTGCTCCTGCCTCACCCCCTCTATCTCTCCACCTATCTCTCACTATCACCCACATCTACCCTTTCGCTACCTGCCTCCCTCACTCCTCTACCTATCTCTCCACCTAACTCCCTCACTCCTCCTCCTATCTACCTATTTTTCTATCTCTCCAACTATCTCTCCATCTATCTATTTCCCTATCTCTCCCCCCGTCCCGACACCCCCTCTGTTACCTATCTCCCTATCCACTCACTCTACCTCTCACCCTCACCCACCTCTACCACCCCCCTCCCCTATCTTTTCAACCCTACTACTATCTATCTCCCTATTCTCCTAAAACTCTAACACTCACCCCCCTCCACCCTTAAACCCCACTCCCCCAGCTCTTATCACTCTACCTATCCCCCCCTCCCTCGCGCTTTCCCGCCACGTCCTCCTGCACGCCCCCGCCCCCCAGCTCCCATTCGCCCCCAGCTGACCCCTCCCCCCCTCCTCCCTCTTATGGCGGCCGCTGCGCGACAGTGGTAGCGACCCTTGACCCAAGGGTAGGTCGCTCCCCCTGCCGCTGCAGCTCCTCCAGCTCCTCCAGGTTCCTGAGTTCCTGAGACCCACCTCACAGTAAGTACCCCGCACCCCCCAGCCCCTCGCCCTGCCCCGTGCTACTCACCCTCTCTCCTGCTTCTTTTACTCCTCTCTGTCTCTTCCTCCTGGCTCCTCCTCTGCAATCTTCTTCTGTACACTTCTTCTCCCCATCTTCTCTCTTCTTCTGTGTGCTCCTCAGCCTCTCCTCTCGCCTCTCTTCTTCCTCATCTTGCTCTGTGGTCTTCTGCCTTCTGCTTTTCGTCCTCTGTATCTTCTTTGTTGATCTTCTGTTCGTCTGCTCTTCTGCTTCTTCGTCCCCCGCATCTTCATCTGTGTTTCTTCTTTTCTTCTGTGTTCGCCTCTTCTGTTCTTCTGTGTTCTTCTGTTCTTCTGTGTTCTTCTCTTCGGTTCTTGTGTTCTTCCGGTCGTCTGTGTTCTTCTCTTCTGTTCTTCCGGTCCTCTTCTGTTCTTCTGTGTACTTCTCTTCTGTTCCTCTCTGTTCTTCCGGTCTTCTTTGTTCTTCTCTTCTGTTCTTCCGGTCCTCTTCTGTTCTTCTGTGTTCTTCTCTTCTGTTCTTCCGCTCCTCTTCTGTTCTTCTGTGTTCTTCCGGTCTTCTTCTGTTCTTCTGTGTTCTTCTCTTTGGTTCCTCTGTGTTCTTCCGGTCTTCTGTGTTCTTCTCTTCTGTTCTTCCGGTCCTCTTCTGTTCTTCTGTGTTCTTCTCTTCGGTTCCTCTGTGTTCTTCCGGTCTTCTGTGTTCTTCTCTTCTTTTCTTCCAGTCCTCTTTTTTTCTTCTGTGTTCTTCTGTTCTGTTCTTCCGGTCCTCTTCTGTTCTTCTGTGTTCTTCTCTTCTGTTCTTCCGGTTCTCTTCTGTTCTTCTGTGTTCTTCCGGTCATCTTCTGTTCTTCTGTGTTCTTCTCTTCGGTTCCTCTGTGTTCTTCCGGTCTTCTGTGTTCTTCTCTTCTGTTCTTCCGGTCCTCTTCTGTTCTTCTGTGTTCTCCCGGTCTTCTTCTGTTCTACTGTGTTCTTCCGGTCATCTTCTGTTCTTCGGTCCTCTCCGACTCCTGTCTCTTCCTGCCCCTGTCTCTGCCCTCCTGCTCCTGCCTCACCCCCCTCTATCTCTCCACCTATCTCTCACTATCACCCACATCTACCCTTTCGCTACCTGCCTCCCTCACTCCTCTACCTATCTCTCCACTTAACTCCCTCACTCACCCCCTCCTCCTATCTACCTATTTTTCTATCTCTCCACCTATCTCTCCATCTATCTATTTCCCTATCTCTCCCCCCGTCCCGACACCCCCTCTGTTACCTATCTCCCTATCCTCTCACTCTACCTCTCACCCTCACCCACCTCTACCACCCCCCTCCCCTATCTTTTCAACCCTACTACTATCTTTCTCCCTATTCTCCTAAAACTCTAACACTCACCCTCCTCCACCCTTAAGCCCCCCTCCCCCAGCTCTTCTCACTCTACCTGTCCCCCCTCCCTTGCGCTTTCCCGCCGCGATCTCCTGCACGCCCCCGCCCCCAGCTCCCATTCGCACCCAGCTGACCCCTCCCCCCCCTCCTCCCTCTTATGGCGCCCGCTGCGCGACAGTGGTAGCGACCCTTGACCCAAGGGTAGGTCGCTCCCCCTGCCGCTGCTGCTCCTCCTGCTCCTCCAGGTTCCTGAGTTCCTGAGACCCACCTCACAGTAAGTACCCCCACCCTCCAGCCCCTCGCCCTGCCCGCGCTACTCACCCTCTCTCCTGCTCATGCTACTTTTCCTCCTCTCTGTCTCTTCCTCCTCGCTCCTCCTCTGCAATCTTCTTCTGTACTCTTCTTCTCCCCGTCTTCTCTCTTCTTCTGTGTGCTCCTCAGCCTCTCCTCTCGCCTGTCTTCTTCCTCATCTTGCTCTGTGGTCTTCTGCCTTCTGCTCTTCGTCCTCTATATCTTCTTTGTTGATCTTCTGTTCGTCTGCTCTTCTGCTTCTTTGTCCCCCGCATCTTCCTCTGTGTTTCTTCTGTTCTTCTGTGTTCTCCTCTTCTGTTTTTCTGTGTTCTTCTGTTCTTCTGTGTTCTTCTCTTCGGTTCTTCTGTGTTCTTCCGGTCCTCTGTGTTCTTCTCTTCTGTTCTTCCGGTCCTCTTCTGTTCTTCTGTGTTCTTGTCTTCTGTTCTTCCGGTCTTCTTCTGTTCTTCTGTGTTCTTCTCTTCGGTTCCTCTGTGTTCTTCCGGTCTTCTGTGTTCTTCTCTTCTGTTCTTCCGGTCCTCTTCTGTTCTTCTTTGTTCTTCTCTTCTGTTCTTCCGGTCCTCTTCTGTTCTTCTGTGTTCTTCCGGTCTTCTTCTGTTCTTCTGTGTTCTTCTCTTCGGTTCCTCTGTGTTCTTCCGGTCTTCTGCGTTCTTCTCTTCTGTTCTTCAGGTCCTCTTCTGTTCTTCTGTGTTCTTCTCCTCGGTTCCTCTGTGTTCTTCCGGTCTTCTGTGTTCTTCTCTTCTGTTCTTCCGGTCCTCTTCTGTTCTTCTGTGTTCTTCTCTTCTGTTCTTCCAGTCCTCTTCTGTTCTTCTGTGTTCTTCCGGTCTTCTTCTGTTCTTCTGTGTTCTTCTCTTCGGTTCCTCTGTGTTCTTCCGGTCTTCTGTGTTCTTCTCTTCTGTTCTTCCGGTCCTCTTCTGTTTTTCTGTGTTCTTCTCTTCGGTTCCTCTGTGTTCTTCCGGTTTTCTGTGTTCTTCTCTTCTGTTCTTCCGGTCCACTTCTGTTCTTCTGTGTTCTTCTCTTCTTTCCTTCCGGTCCTCTTCTATTCTTCTGTGTTCTTCTCTTCTGTTCTTCTGGTCCTCTTCTGTTCTTCTGTGTTCTTCCGGTCTTCTTCTGTTCTTCTGTGTTCTTCTCTTCGGTTCCTCTGTGTTCTTCTGGTCTTCTGTGTTCTTCTCTTCTGTTCTTCCGGTCCTCTTCTGTTCTTCTGTGTTCTCCCGGTCTTCTTCTGTTCTTCTGTGTTCTTCTCTTCTGTTCTTCGGGTCCTCTTCTGTTCTTCTGTGTTCTTCTCTTCTGTTCTTCCGGTCCTCTTCTGTTCTTCTGTGTTCTTCCGGTCTTCTTCTGTTCTTCTGTGTTGTTCTCTTCGGTTCCTCTGTGTTCTTCCGGTCTTCTGTGTTCTTCTCTTCTGTTCTTCCGGTCCTCTTCTGTTCTTCTGTGTTCTTCTCTTCGGTTCCTCTGTGTTCTTCCGGTCTTCTGTGTTCTTCTCTTCTGTTCTTCCGGTCCTCTTCTGTTCTTCTGTGTTCTTCTCATCTGTTCTTCCGGTCCTCTTCTGTTCTTCTGTGTTCTTCTCATCTGTTCTTCCGGTCCTCTTCTGTTCTTCTGTGTTCTTCCGGTCTTCTTCTGTTCTTCTGTGTTCTTCTCTACGGTTCCTCTGTGTTCTTCTGTTCTTCTGTGTTCTTCTCTTCGGTTCTTCTGTGTTCTTCCGGTCCTCTGTGATCTTCTCTTCCGTTCTTCAGGTCCTCTTCTGTTCTTCTGTGTTCTTCTCTTCTGTTCTTCCGGTCTTCTTCTGTTCTTCTGTGTTCTTCTCTTCGGTTCCTCTGTGTTCTTCCTGTCTTCTGTGTTCTTCTCTTCTGTTCTTCAGGTCCTCTTCTGTTCTTCTGTGTTCTTCTCTTCTGTTCTTCCGGTCTTCTTCTGTTCTTCTGTGTTCTTCTCTTCGGTTCCGCTGTGTTCTTCCGGTCTTCTGTGTTCTTCTCTTCTGTTCTTCCGGTCCTCTTCTGTTCTTCTGTGTTCTTCTCTTCGGTTCCTCTGTGTTCTTCCGGTCTTCTGTGTTCTTCTCTTCTGTTCTTCCGGTCCTCTTCTGTTCTTGTGTGTTCTTCTCTTCTGTTCTTCCGGTCCTCTTCTGTTCTTCTGTGTTCTTCTCATCTGTTCTTCCGGTCCTCTTCTGTTCTTCTGTGTTCTTCCGGTCTTCTTCTGTTCTTCTGTGTTCTTCTCTTCGGTTCCTCTGTGTTCTTCTGTTCTTCTGTGTTCTTCTCTTCGGTTCTTCTGTGTTCTTCCGGTCCTCTGTGTTCTTCTTTTCCATTCTTCAGGTCCTCTTCTGTTCTTCTGTGTTCTTCTCTTCTGTTCTTCCGGTCTTCTTCTGTTCTTCTGTGTTCTTCTCTTCGGTTCCTCTGTGTTCTTCCTGTCTTCTGTGTTCTTCTCTTCTGTTCTTCCGGTCCTCTTCTGTTCTTCTGTGTTCTTCTCTTCTGTTCTTCCGGTCCTCTTCTGTTCTTCTGTGTTCTTCCGGTCTTCTTCTGTTCTTCTGTGTTCTTCTCTTCGGTTCCTCTGTGTTCTTCCGGTCTTCTGCGTTCTTCTCTTCTGTTCCTCAGGTCCTCTTCTGTTCTTCTGTGTTCTTCTCCTCGGTTCCTCTGTGTTCTTCCGGTCTTCTGTGTTCTTCTCTTCTGTTCTTCCGGTCCTCTTCTGTTCTTCTGTATTCTTCTCTTCTGTTCTTCCGGTCCTCTTCTGTTCTTCTGTGTTCTTCCGATCTTCTTCTGTTCTTCTGTGTTCTTCTCTTCGGTTCCTCTGTGTTCTTCCGGTCTTCTGTTTTTCTTCTCTTCTGTTCTTCCGGTCCTCTTCTGTTTTTCTGTGTTCTTCTCTTTGGTTCCTCTGTGTTCTTCCGGTTTTCTGTGTTCTTCTCTTCTGTTCTTCCGGTCCACTTCTGTTCTTCTGTGTTCTTCTCTTCTTTCCTTCCGGTCCTCTTCTGTTCTTCTGTGTTCTTCTCTTCTGTTCCTCCGGTCCTCTTCTGTTCTTCTGTGTTCTTCCGGTCTTCTTCTGTTCTTCTGTGTTCTTCTCTTCGGTTCCTCTGTGTTCTTCCGGTCTTCTGTGTTCTTCTCTTCTGTTCTTCCGGTCTTCTTCTGTTCTTCTGTGCTCTCCCGGTCTTCTTCTGTTCTTCTGTGTTCTTTTCTTCTGTTCTTCCGGTCCTCTTCTGTTCTTCTGTGTTCTTCTCTTCTGTTCTTCCGGTCCTCTTCTGTTCTTCTGTGTTCTTCCGGTCTTCTTCTGTTCTTCTGTGTTCTTCTCTTCGGTTCCTCTGTGTTCTTCCGGTCTTCTGTGTTCTTCTCTTCTGTTCTTCCGGTCCTCTTCTGTTCTTCTGTGTTCTTCTCTTCGGTTCCTCTGTGTTCTTCCGGTCTTCTGTGTTCTTCTCTTCTGTTCTTCCGGTCCTCTTCTGTTCTTCTGTGTTCTTCTCTACTGTTCTTCCTGTCCTCTTCTGTTCTTCTGTGTTCTTCTCATCTGTTCTTCCGGTCCTCTTCTGTTCTTCTGTGTTCTTCCGGTCTTCTTCTGTTCTTCTGTGTTCTTCTCTTCGGTTCCTCTGTGTTCTTCCGGTCTTCTGTGTTCTTCTCTTCTATCTTCCGGTCCTCTTCTGTTCTTCTGTGTTCTTCTCTTCGGTTCCTCTGTGTTCTTCCGGTCTTCTGTGTTCTTCTCTTCTGTTCTTCCGGTCCTCTTCTGTTCTTCTGTGTTCTTCTCTTCTGTTCTTCCGGTCCTCTTCTGTTCTTCTGTGTTCTTCCGGTCATCTTCTGTTCTTCGGTCCTCTCCGACTCCTGTCTCTTCCCGCCCCTGTCTCTGCCCTCCTGCTCCTGCCTCACCCCCCTCTATCTCTCCACCTATCTCTCACTATCACCCACATCTACCCTTTCGCTACCTGCCTCCCTCACTCCTCTACTTATCTCTCCACCTAACTCCCTCACTCACCCCCTCCTCCTATCTACCTATTTTTCTATCTCTCCACCTATCTCTCCATCTATCTATTTCCCTATCTCTCCCCCCCGTCCCGACACCCCCTCTGTTACCTATCTCCCTATCCTCTCACTCTACCTCTCACCCTCACCCACCTCTACCACCCTCCCTCCCCTATCTTTTCAACCCTACTACTATCTATCTCCCTATTCTCCTAAAACTCTAACACTCACCCCCCTCCACCCTTAAACCCCCCTCCTCCAGCTCTTCTCACTCTACCTGTCCCCCCCTCCCTCGCGCTTTCCCGCCGCGACCTCCTGCACGCCCCCGCCCCCCAGCTCCCATTCGCCCCCAGCTGACCCCTCCCCCCCTCCCTCTTATGGCGGCCGCTGTGTCAGAGGCAAGCCCTTCTGCGCCCGTCCACGCCTGGTCCGCGCCCAGCGCCACGACCCCTGGTTCCCAGCCCTCCCCTACCCCGCTGACCCGTTACGACCCCACCACCCTCCACGCCCTCAAGCCCGGGCGCTCCAACACCTGCTTCCAAGCCCACCCCAAGCGCACCCATGGACCCTTTGCCTGTAACTCCTGCAAACGCATCTTCCACCACGAAACTACCACGACCACCAGCCCACGCGCCATCAACCACCTCAAGTGCATCCTGGTCAACGCTCGCTCTGTCCACAAGCACGCCGTTGAACTCTGGGACCTCCTGGACTCCACAGCTCCGGACGTCGCCTTCATCACGGAAACCTGGATGAACGCCTCATCAGCTCCAGACATCGCCACTGCCATCCCCGAAGGCTACAAGATCTCCAGAAAGGACCGCACCAACCAAGTAGGAGGAGGTATCGCCATCGTCTTCAAAGACTCCATCAGCGTCACCACCTCCACCGAAGACACCCCTCTCGCCGCTGAACATCTGCATTTTCAAATTCGCACCGACCCCAGGACCACCCTCAGAGGATCCCTCGTCTACTGTCCCCACGGACCGCGCGCCCCTTTCAGCGACGCCA
This sequence comes from Pleurodeles waltl, assembly GCF_031143425.1. Lineage (NCBI taxonomy): Eukaryota > Metazoa > Chordata > Amphibia > Caudata > Salamandridae > Pleurodeles > Pleurodeles waltl. The sequence continues at coordinate 291,410,477 of NC_090445.1, read as the reverse complement.
TCACCGACTTCATCTCCCCGCACGCCCTCGCCGGACTTCATCCTCCTAGGCGACCTCAACTTCCATCTGGAACAGAACAACGACCCCAATACCACCGCCCTGCTCGACAACCTCGCCAACCTCGGCCTCAAGCAACTGGTAAACACCGTGACCCACATCGCCGGACACACGCTCGACCCTTTCTTCTCCGCCAGCAAACACATCTTCTTCAGCCACACCTCCGCTCTACACTGGACCGACCACAGCTGTGTCCACTTCACATTCCGACGCGAGACACGCCATCTCCGCACTCAACCCATCGTTGACAGTGGAACAAGATCCCCGAAGAGCAACTCTTCTCCGCACTCGCCGCCAATCAACCCACCCTCACCACCGACCCCAACGACGCAGCCCTCAGCCTCACAAACTGGATCTCCAACTGCGCAGACAACCTTGCTCCCCTCAAACGCATGCATCGACAGACCAACGCCAAGAAACCTCTCTGGTTCTCTGACACCCTCAAAGAATCAAAGAAAACTTGTCGCACCCTCGAGAAGGCCTGGCGCAAGGACCACACCGCTGACAACATGAGCGCCCTCAAGAACGCTACCCGCGAACACCACCACCTGATCCGCACTGCCAAAAGGAACTTTTTCACCGACAGACTGGACAAAAACAGCCACAACAGCAGAGAACTTTTCAGCATCGTCAAGGAGTTCTCCAACCCCAACGCCAACGCCGTCACGCCCTCACAGGATTTGTGCGAATCCCTCGCCACCTTCTTCCATCGCAAGATCCGCAACCTCCACGACAGCTTCGGACACCAGACCCAACCAAACATCACCGAACCCGCACCCCCGGCCTTCACCCTCAACAACTGGGCCCACATCAACACTGAAGAAACCAAATCCATCATGAACTCTATCCACTCCGGCGCCCCTTCGGACCCCTGCCCTCACTTCATCTTTAATAAAGCCGTTGACATCATCGCCCGCACCTCCAGGCCGTCATCAACTCTTCTTTTTCTTCTGCTACCTTCCCCGAATGCTAGAAACACGCCGAAGTCAACGCCCTCCTAAAGAAACCTACGGCTGACCCGAGCGACCTGAAAAACTTCCGCCCCATCTCTCTCCTGCCTTTCCCAGCCAAGGTAATAGAGAAGACCGTCAACAAACAGCTGACCACCTTCCTGGAAAACAACAACCTGCTCGACCCTTCACAAACCGGATTCCAAACCAACCACAGCACGGAAACCGCCCTCATCTCAGTCACAGACGACATCAGAACCTTGATGGACAACGGTGAAACAGTCGCCCTCATCCTTCTCGACCTCTCGGCTGCCTTCGACACCGTCTGCCACCGCACCCTAATCACCCGCCTCTGCTCCACCGGGATCCAAGGCCAGGCCCTGGACTGAATCGCCTCCTACCTTTCAAACCGCTCCCAAAGAGTTTTCCTCCCACCGTTCCGCTCAGACCCCACCGAGATCATCTGCGGCGTACCTCAAGGCTCATCGCTCAGCCCGACACTCTTCAATGTCTACATGAGCCCCCTCGCCAACATCGTACGCAAGCACGGCATCATCATCACCTCCTACGTCGACGACACCCAAATTATACTCTCCCTCACAAAGGACCCCGCCAGCGCCAAGACCAACCTACAAGAGGGTGTGAAGGACGTCGCAGATTGGATGAGGCTCAGCCGCCTAAAGCTGAACTCTGACAAAACGGAAGTCCTCATCCTCGGCAACACCCCGTCCGCTTGGGACGACTCCTGGTGGCCCACGGCCCTCGGCACCGCACCGACCCCCACAGACCACGCCCGCAACCTCGGCTTCATCTTGGACCCCCTTCTCACCATGACCAAGCAAGTCAACGCCGTGTCCTCCGCCTGCTTCCTCACCCTCTGCATGCTCCGCAAGATCTTCCGCTGGATCCCCGCCGACACTAGAAAAACCGTGACCCACGCCCTCGTCACGAGCCGCCTGGACTACGGCAACACCCTCTATGCTGGGACCACCGCCAAACTCCAAAATCTCCTGCAACGCATTCAAAACGCCTCGGCCCGCCTCATCCTCGACGTACCCCGCAACAGCCACATCTCCACACACCTGAGACACCTGCATTGGCTCCCAGTCAGCAAAAGGATTACCTTTCGACTTCTCACCCACGCACACAAAGCCCTCCACAACAAGGGACCGGAATACCTCAACCGACGCCTCAGCTTCTACGTCCCCACCCACCTCCTCCGTTCCTCTGGCCTCGCGCTCGCGCTCGCTGCCGTCCCTCGCATCCGCCGCTCCTCGGTGGGTGGGAGGTCTTTCTCCTTCCTGGCAGCCAAGACCTGAAACTCCCTCCCCACCAGCCTCAGGACCACCCAGGACCACTCCGCATTCCGGAGACTCCTAAAAACCTGGCTTTTCGAGCAGCAGTAACCCCCCCCTTTTCCCCTAGCGCCTTGAGACCCGCACGGGTGAGTAGCGCGCTTTATAAATGTTAATGATTTGATTTGATTTGATTCCTTGTTGTAAGCATACTTGGGTGAAGAAAGGAAAAGATTCACTTTCACACTTCTTTCTTGCACACTGTCTTACATTTAAAATGCACAAATGTAGAGAAATACAATTGCTAACAACAAATGTTCTACTATTCTGTATTGCCCTAAGTCGCCTAGTGCCTGTGACAGGAAACAGCCCAAAACGCAACATGGACACATCTCATTTTCCTCTGAAAACTGACCCTTTTTTGCAATATACCTAGCTCAGCCGGCACCTAGAGAAACTTAGCAAACCTGTATATTTTTGAAAACTAGACACCTAGGGAAATCGGGGAACGGGTGACTTGTGTGGCTCTGACCAGGTTGTGTTACCCAGAATCCCTTGCAAACTTCAAAAGTTTACTAAAAAACGCATTTCCCTCACATTTCTTTGATGAAAAGTTCTGGAATCTGCAGAGAGCCACAAACATCCTTCTACCCAACATTCCCCTACGTCTTCTGATAAAAACAGTACCTCATTTGTGTGGAAAGCCTGCAGCAGGAAATGGCCCAAAACAAAACATGAACACATCACATTTTTCCATTGAAAAAGGGGACCCTTTTTTGCACTGTCCCTACCTGTGGATTTTGGGGCATGGCCAGCTGGCATCTAGGGAAACCTAGCAAACCTTTTTATTCTTGAAATCCAGACATGTCGGGCAGTCCAGGATGGGGTGACTTGCATGGATTGTGTTACCAAGAATCGATTGCAAACCTCAAACTTCGACTAAAAAACATATTTTCCTCACATTTTTGTGGTTGGAAGTTCAGGAATCTGTAGGGAGCCGCACATTTCCTTCCAACCAGCATCCCCCCAAGTCTTCTGATAAAAATGGCACCTCACTTGGGTGAGTAGGCTCAGTGTCCACAACAGGAAACGCTTCAAAACTCAATGAGGAAACATCAAAGTTTTTCCATTGGCATCTGACCCTTTCTTGTAATATGTATACCTGTAGCTTTTGGGCGTAGCATCTATGGAAACCTAGGAAACCTATACATATTTCAAAACTAGACACCTAGAGAAATCCAGGATGGGGTAACTTGCTGGCTTTCACTGGGTTGCGTTACCCAGAATGCTTTCCAATCATCAAAACTTGCCTTAAAAAAAACACTTTCCTCTTATTTCTATGATGGAAAGTTCTGGAATCCATGGGAAACTACAAGCTTCCTACCACCCAGTTTTCAAATATTTCTGCACAACCATCTATTTCTCAAGTACATACACATTCTGTTTGGATTTGACACAAGGATGAGCGAAATGTTCAAAATGTAAATGTTATTAATAAGAGATTTCACAAAAATTAAAAACTGTCAATAATTGAAAGTTCAAAAAACTTACCCAATGACTCAGCTTGTGAGCTGTAAAGCTGCAACAAGGCACCAACCATTTTACAGGCCATTCACACACATTTCATATGTGAATCGTACAAAATCATTCACTCCCCCAGCCGCGGGCCCAGCACATTACAACATTTACATCAACAGACAGCGCCATTCAAGGGCATATCACTTTTATACACCCACATGACTGACACAGCAATCACACCATCTGGTGGCTGATGGAGTTTGTGGACTGGCATTTGGCTGGCAATGTGTATGTGGTGAACAGGAGCAAGTCACCACACATACACCACCAGTCAAATGCCAGCTCACACACACCACTAGCCAAGTGCCAGTTCATGCACACCGCCAGACAAGTATCAGTCCACACACACTGCCAGCCATGTGCAAGTCCACACACACTGCCATCCCCTTTTTGAACCAAAATAAGCCCAAACCATTTTGAAAGAGATGAAAAAGCAACTGTTACTACAAACACAACAGGTCTAACTAAAAACATCAGACTACTGCCAACTCTGAAACTAAACGAAAAATATAAAATGATACAGACCAGTCAGTTCACTTTTACTCTCATGGTTGCTACCAATCATTCTGTTTTGTGTGGTAAAATATGTGGGTACATATAATACATTGGAAGGACATTCAGGACACTACAAACGACTCTCCTCCCGTACGCCTCTTCGGACACGGACTCTTCATCTCCTACAGGGAAAGAGTTTTTTGGACATGGGTAGAATGCAATGAGGAAAGTAGTGATCTTTCAATCTAGCCACATCCTCCACCATTCCAACTCTAGGAAGACTCACCTGCTCCCCTAAAACAACGCTGCCTATCACAAACTCTTTAGACCTGTGGGGTTTCTGGTTGGTTAGGGCAGACACCTCTGCCAGGCAGAAACCACTACTCTAGTCAGGGCGAGTCAGTTACACACCAAAGATAACCTGTGCTCACCCCCTGGTAGCTTAGAACAGAGCAGTCAGGCTTATCGCCAAAGGTCATGTGTAAAGCGTTTGCGCAACACACACACACCCGTGACGCAATAAGTACACCACAAAACAAACTTCATGCAGGATTATATAAACATATATGCCATGCATTGCATATAACATAAACCAAACCACAACATTCATAACTACTGTGTGCAATACCCATCACAACCATCAGGGCATGAGGCACAGAAGAAAGAATCAGTATGTATCATTAGACCAAAAGTAACATAAACAATAAATGTTGTGCATAGAATGTCATTGTTGTAGCATGGCTCATTATTGTGGTACTGCAAGGCAAAACGTCATATAACCTACGGTCAGGGCATGAACATGTTCCAGTTTGGAGGCAAGCATATACATTATCACCCGAACGCTGGTATTGAAATAGTGTTGGGGGACAATACACATGTGTCAATATGAAAGCACATTAATGGGCATAGTGCCGGTTTACTGAAATAGTACCCATGATCCTGAGTAAGGCAATAATCAATTGCCGTACTCTAAAATCCCTGCAACGCCTTCTTGAATGAGGCGAGGGATTTATGTAGCAATCGGGGACCTCCATCGAGGTTTTTCCCAATAGGACTGCCTCCAGCAAGTGCTCCCCCTGTTTGCTTCCCTTGTGGGGGCACAAACTCAAAAGAAGGCCATGGGCAGCCCTCCTCAGGCCCCCTTACACAGAATAGCAGAAGAACAGGGGCCACTACCCATGCTGCCACTTTTCTCATGAGGTGTGGCTGAAGAATCTGAGGACGCCTCTAGTATAAGTATTGCAGACCCCCAGTGTCAGCCGTGCATGGCAGGGCCCAAGAATCCTTGAGGGTCATGCTAAGCTGCTGGGGTGCAGAGATGCCAGGGGTGAGAAAGGGGAGGGCTGGCTATGCCTGAGCACTTCTGTGGAGGCTGAGGGTTTCCTGACCCAGACAGAGACCTTGGTTTATCTTGCCCTGCTTCCACGATAGGCACCCATTTGTCTAGACAGGGGTTCACGGGCTGGTTCTGAGAGGTGGTCCTAAGCTTCTGGCAGGCTTCTGGTAGGGCCTGCTGATTCTGCGAAGCTGCTCCTGCTTTGTAGTCACTGGTCATTGCAGACGGGATGCCTGAGTCATGGTCTCCTCCTCCCTGGGGATGCCGAAGCTACAGTGGTCAGCAGGGTGGGGAGCACGGTGCTGCAACTCCTGTTGTCCGTAAGGGTGCTTCTCACTGGCCCTCGAATGTGGGTACTCAGTGCTCCTAGGTATGGGGGAGCCCAGGGAACACGCAAAGCAGAGAAGGACAGGGGCTACTCTTTTCCTTACAGTGGTACGGCGAGGGCACCAAGGGTTGAGAGCTCTGAGGTGGGTTCACAGGGGCAAAGGTCTGTGAGGTGATGACCCTGTGCTAGATTTCTGTTCCCCAATACATTGGCACAAAGACACGTTCTGACCAGATAATGCAGGATCACAAGGAGCCGATAGGCCAAGTCCTGGAGACCGTGGCTGAACCGGGGGTAAGCTGACAAGTCCTTGGAGTCTCTTGGAGAGTCACAGTTGACAAGGTTTAGTCCTTCCCTTGAAAATTAGAAGCAGCAGGCTAACCCACAGTGTATCAGCAAGAACGCAGTTTCTCCTACAGTTAAGCGCATAGCAGCAGTTGGCCAACATAGCATAACGGGCCAAAGTGGCAGTCCTTCATAGCAATATGGCAGTACTTCTTCCTAACAAGGTGTCCTTCTCCCAGTAGAGTTCCAAAAGTGCTCTAAAACAAGGGATTACATCCCCTCTACTTATCCTCAAAATGTCCAGCTTATAGAAGATGGGAGAAGGTTCCAGACATATATGAATAGTTCCAAGAATCTCTCTCCTCCTCTACTCTGGCTCTAGACATCAGTAGGGGTTAGACAAGGCCTTTGTTTGAAGGCAGGGCACAGCCTATACAAGTGTAAAGCTCACCCGCCTCGCTCTCTCCCAGCCCAGGAAGACCATCAGTATGCATATGTAACCCTGTCACACCTAAACCTCCCTGACAGATGGCTGTCTAGGGAGTATGCACAAAGCCTAGCTATCATTCTACTATAGGTGCAGATTGGAGCCATGCTGCAAAACAACAGAGTTATTAACACAGAGAAATGCCCACTTTCTGAAAGTGCCATTTCTAAAATAGTGAAGTAATATCCACCTTTATCAGTAAGCAGTATTTCTCACTACCATTCCAAACATACCAAACATGCCCATACTACTCCTTATGGATCAGAAATTACCGCTTAGGCGTATGGAAAGGAATTCCCAATGCAAACCTATGAGAGGAGCAGCAGTGAAAAACAAAATAGTCTGTTTGTCACTAAAGGACATGTAAGACATACAAATATATGCCCTACCTTTTACTTATACAGCAACCTGCCCCTGGGGCGGTCTAGGGCCTGCATTAGTGGTGCCTGGGGTGTAGTAAAAAGGGAGTTTAGACCTTGTCATATAGTCTGATTTACAGAGTCAGTGTGGCAGTAAACAATGCACACAGGCACTGCAGTGGCAGGCCTGGGAGAAGTTTGAAAGGCTACTTCCGTGGGTAGGGCAATCTATTCTGCAGGCCCACTAATAGCAATTAATTTACAGGCCCTGGGTATATAGTGTACCACTTTACAAGGGACATACAGGTAAATTAAATAAGCCAACAGGTGTAAGCTAATTAAACCAAGTTTTAGGGGAGAGAGCATAGACACTTTAGCACTGAACAAAAACAGGGTCAGAAAAATAAGAGGAGAAAGGCAAAACGTTTGGGGATAACCCTGCAGAAAGGGCCGTTTCCTTCAAAACTGAACAAAAGTCATCTTTGAATCTGGAGAACAATATTCGAATACCTAGGGTAGGTCGCTTCCCCCGCCGCTGCAGCTCCACCTGCCCAGGCTCCTGACACCTCCCAGCAAGACCAGCTAAACTGTAAGTACTCCCCCCGCCCAGCCCCTCGTCCAGCCCCACGCCACTCACCTCTCTTTCCCTGAACTTCTGTCTTCTGCCTTCTGCTATCTCCTCCAACCTCTCTGCGACTCCTTGCTGCTTCTGGTAGCCATCTTTTTCTGCTCCTCTTCCTCACCGGGTTTTCTTCCTGCTTTGGTCTTCCTCTGTGTTCTTCTTTTCTCATCTGCACCCCGACCTGCGTGTTCTTTTCTTCTTTTTCTCCATCTGTGTTCTTCGGTGCTATTCTCCTCCTCTGCACCCTGACCTGCGTGTTCTTTTCTTCTTTTTCTTCATCTGTGTTCTTCTGTGCTCTTCTCTTCCTCTGCACCCCCTCCTGCGTGTTCTTTTCTTCTTTTTCTTCTTCTGTGTTCTTCTGTGCTCTTCTCCTCCTCTGCACCCCGACCTGCGTGTTCTTTTCTTCTTTTTCTTCATCTGTGCTCTTCTCCTCCTCTGCACCCTGACCTGCGTGTTCTTTTCTTCTTTTTCTTTATCTGTGTTCTTCTGTGCTCTTCTCCTCCTCTGCACCCCGACCTGCGTGTTCTTTTCTTCTTTTTCTTCATCTGTGCTCTTCTCCTCCTTTGCACCCTGACCTGCGTGTTCTTTTCTTCTTTTTCTTCATCTGTGTTCTTCAGTGCTCTTCTCCTCCTCTGCACCCTGACCTGTGAGTTCTTTTCTTCTTTTTCTTCATCTGTGTTCTTCGGTGCTCTTCTCCTCCTCTTCACCCCGTCCTGCGTGTTCCTTTTCTTCTTCTGTGGCCTTCTCCTCATCTTCTGGACGCTTCCCTCCTCTGCTTCTCTGGTCTCTCCTCTTCTTCTTGACTCTTCTCTCCTCTTCTTCGTGACTCTTCTCTCTCCTCTTCTTCTTGACTCTTCTCTCTCCTCTTCTTCTTTACTCTTCTTCGTGACTCCTCTCTCCTCTTTGTCTTGACTCTTCTCTCTCCTCTTCTTCTTTACTCTTCTCTCATGACTCTTCACTCTTCTCTCCTGACTCTTCTCTCTCCTCTTCTTCTTTACTCTTCTCTCTTGACCCTTCTCTCTCCTCCTCTTCTTGACTCTTCTCTCCTGACTCTTCTACTCCTCTCTTCTGTTCTTCCTGATTCCTCCACCCCTCTGTAATCCTCCCTTCCCTATCTTTTTTTCCCTTCCCCTCTACCTGACCCCCCCGCCCTCCGCTTTCCCGCCGCCACCTCCTGCTCGGCCCCTCCCCTGCTCCCATTCGTCGACCCCCTCCCGCCCCAGCAGACCCCTCCTCCCTCTTATGGCGCCCGCTGCGCGGCAGAGTTAGCGACCCTTGACCTTAGGGTAGATTGCTTCCCCCGCCGCTTCAGCTCCACCTGCCCAGGCTCCTGACACCTCCCAGCAAGACCAGCTAAACCGTAAGTCTTCCCCCCGCCCAGCCCCGAGCCACTCACCTCTCTTTCCCTGAACTTCTGTCTTCTGCCTTCCGCTCTCTCCTCCAACCTCTCTCCGCACCTCTGCTGTCCATTTCCCTTCGCTTTCTGCGACTCCTTCCTGCTTCTGTTAGCCATCTTTTTCTGCTCCTCTTCCTCACCGGGTTTTCTTCCTGCTTTGCTCTTCCTCTGTGTTCTTCTTTTCTCATCTGCACCCCGACCTGCGTGTTCTTTTCTTCTTTTTCTTCATCTGTGTTCTTCGGTGCTCTTCTCCTCCTCTGCACCCTGACCTGCGTGTTCTTTTCTTCTTTTTCTTCATCTGTATTCTTCTGTGCTCTTCTCCTCCTCTGCACCCCGTCCTGCGTGTTCTTTTCTTCTTTTTCTTCATCTGTGTTCTTCTGTGCTCTTCTCCTCCTCTGCACCCCGACCTGCGTGTTCTTTTCTTCGTTTTCCTTATCTGTGCTCTTCTCCTCCTCTGCACCCTGACCTGTGTGTTCTTTTCTTCTTTTTCTTTATCTGTGTTCTTCTGTGCTCTTCTCCTCCTCTGCACCCCGACCTGCGTGTTCTTTTCTTCTTTTTCTTCATCTGTGCTCTTCTCCTCCTCTGCACCCTGACCTGCGTGTTCTTTTCTTCTTTTTCTTCATCTGTGTTCTTCTGTGCTCTTCTCCTCCTCTGCACCCTGACCTGCGTGTTATTTTCTTCTTTTTCTTCATCTCTGTTCTTCGGTGCTCTTCTCCTCCTCTGCACCCTGACCTGCGTGTTCCTTTTCTTCTTCAGTGGCCTTCTCCTCATCTTCTGGACGCTTCCCACCTCTGCTTCTCTGGTCTCTCCTCTTCTTCTTGACTCTTCTCTCCTCTTCTTCTTGACTCTTCTTCGTGACTCTTCTCTCTCCTCTTCTTCTTGACTCTTCTCTCTCCTCTTCTTCTTTACTCTTCTTTGTGACTCTTCTCTCTCCTCTTCTTCTTGACTCTTCTCTCTCCTCTTCTTCTTTACTCTTCTCTCTTGAATCTTCACTCTTCTCTCCTGACTCTTTTCTCTTCCCTCTTCTTCTTTACTCTTCTCTCTTGACCCTTCTATCTCCTCCTCTTCTTGACTCTTCTATCCTGACTCTTCTACTCCTCTCTTCTGTTCTTCCTGACTCCTACCCCCCTCTGTAATCCCCCCTTCCCTATCTTTTTTTCCCTTCCCCTCTACCTGACCCCTCCTCCCTCCGCTTTCCCGCCACCACCTCCTGCTCGGCCCCGCCCCCCCTGCTCCCATTCGTCGCCCCCCTCCCGCCTCCCGCCCCCACCTGACCCCTCCTCCCTCTTAATAGTGGCCGAAGGCGCGCCAAAGGCAAGACCGTCTGCGCCCGTCCGCTCTTAGTCCGGGCCCAGCACCACAACCCCTGACCCCCAGCACTCCCAAGCTCCGCAGCACCGCTACGACCCCACCTCCCTCCACGCTCTCAAACCGGGGCACTCCAGAACCTGCTTCCAAGCCAACCCTAAACGCACCCATGGACCCTTCGCATGCCTCACCTGCAAGCTCACTTTCCACTGCGACTGCACCCCGTTCGCCAGCCCACGCGACAATAACCACCTCAAATGCATCCTGATCAACGCTCGCTCCGTCCACAAGCACGCCTCTGAACTCTGGGACCTCCTGGACTCCACCGCACCGGACGTCGCCTTCATCACTGAGACCTGGATGAACGCCTCCTCGCCCCCCGACATCGCCATAGCCATCCCCCACGGCTACAAGATCACCAGGAGAGACCGCACCAAACAAGTCAGTGGTGGAATCGCCATCGTTTTCAAGGACTCCATCAACATCACCACCTCCACCGAAGACACCCCCCTCGCCGCCGAACACATGCACTTCCAGATCCACACCGACCCCAGGACCACCCTCAGAGGAACTCTCATCTACAGACCCCCTGGACCACGCGCCCTCTTCAGCGAATCCATCACAGACTTCATCTCCCCGCAGGCCCTTGCCTCGCCGGACTTCATCCTCCTCGGTGACCTCAACTTCCACCTGGAGCAGAACAACTACCCCAACACCACCACCCTGCTCGACAACCTCGCCAACCTCGGTCTCAAGCAACTGGTGAACACCCCCACCCACATCGCCGGACACACGCTCGACCCCATCTTCTCCGCCAGCAACCACGTATCCTTCACCCACTCCTCCGTAATACACTGGACCGACCACAGATGTGTCCACTTCACCTTCAGACGCAAGACTCTCCACCTCCGAACACAACCCATCCCACGCAGACATTGGAACAAAATCCCCACGGAACAGCTCCGCTCCACTTTCAGCGACAACCAACCCACCTTCTCCACCGACCCCAACAAAGCAGCCCTCAGCCTCACTCATTGGATCACCAACTGCGCGGACAACCTAGCACCTCTCAGACGCCTCCCAAGACAGACCAGCACCAGGAAACCTCAATGGTTCACAGACACCCTCAAGGAATCCAAAAACAACTGCCGTACCCTTGAGAAAGCCTGGCGCAAAGACCACACCGCAGAAAACATGTCTGCCCTCAAAAACACCACCCGCGAACACCATCAGCTGATCCACGCCACCAAAAGAACTTCCTTCACAGACAGACTGAACAAGAACACTCACAACAGCAAAGAACTCTTCAACATCGTCAAAGAGCTCTCCAATCCCAACGCCAACTCCAACTCCATCACGCCCTCACAAGACCTCTGCAACTCCCTCGCTACCTTCTTCCATCGTAAGATCACTGACCTACACGACAGCTTCCGACACCAGACCCAGCCAACCACCACAGAACCTACTACCCCAGCCATCACCCTCAACGCCTGGACTCACATCAGCGCGGAGGAGACCAAAGCTACCATGAACTCCATCCACTCCGGTGCCCCCTCGGACCCCTGCCCACACTTCATCTTCAACAAAGCCGACGACATCATCTCCCCGCATCTCCAGACCATCATCAACAGCTTGTTTGCTTCTGCCACCCTCCCCGAGAACTGGAAACACGCGGAAGTCAACGCCCTCCTGAAGAAAGCTACGGCGGACCACAGCGACCTGAAGAACTTCCGCCCCATCTCGCTCCTCCCCTTCCCTGCCAAAGTCATAGAGAAGACCGTCAACAAGAAACTGACCAATTTCCTTAAAGACAACAACCTACTCGACCCCTCTCAGTCCGGAGCCAATCACAGCACAGAAACCGCCCTCATCTCAGTCACATTCGAGAAATAGTGGCCCTCATCCTCCTCGACCTCTCGGCTGCCTTCGACACCGTGTGCCATCGAACCCTAACATCCCGCCTGTGCTCCACCAGTATCCAAGGACTGTCCCTGGACTGGATCATCTCTTTCCTCTCTAACCGCTCCCAAAGAGTCTACCTCTCGCCGTTCCGCTCAGACCCCACCGAGATCATCTGCGGCGTCCCACAAGGCTCCTCGCTAAACCTGACTCTCTTCAATGTCTACATGAGCCCCCTCGCCGACATCGTACGCAAACACAACATCAACATCACCTCCTACGCCGATGACACTCAGCTGATACTTTCCATCACCAAGGACCCCACTGGCACCAAGACCAACCTGCAAGATGGAATGAAAGACGTCGCAGAATGGATGAAACTCAGCCGTCTGAAACTGAACTCAGAAAAAACTGAAGTCCTCATCCTCGGAAACACCCCGTCCGCCTGGGACGACTCTTGGTGGCCCACGGCCCTAGGCACCGCACCAACCCCCTCAGACCACGCACGCAACCTCGGATTCATCATGGACCCGCTACTCACCATGACCAAACAAGTCAACGCCGTATCATCTTCCTGCTTCCTCACTCTCCGCATGCTCCGAAAGATTATCCGCTGGATCCCCGCCGACACCAGAAAAACTGTGACCCACGTCCTCGTCACAAGCCGCCTGGACTACGGAAACACCCTATACGCAGGAACCACCGCTAAACTCCAGAAACGTCTGCAGCGAATACAAAACGCCTCCGCCCGCCTCGTCCTCAACATACCCCGCAACAGCCACATCTCCGCCCACCTGAGACAGCTGCACGGATATCGACATTTCGGATAACGCCCCATCAAGCGTGAAAACAGTTGATTATGTGAATGAGCGCAATGATGCCCACTATAGTAACAGCCGGCCTATTTATGAGCATGTGCACTAGAAGCTGCAACAAAATGGTGGACCTTGCGTCCAATGGGTCGATTGTGGAAATACGGTTTATGAATGGACGAAAGTTCCTCCATTTTGTGTTTCCCAGTCACCATTTTGTGTTAGCCCTTTTTCTAGTTTGCCACCTCAGCACATATTAAATCTGCTCTCTCTGCACAAAGAAATGCTGATATATTAAATTACCCCAGAGCATATGTGGAAATACGGTTTATGAATGGACGAAAGTTCCTCCATTTTGTGTTTCCCAGTCACCATTTTGTGTTAGCCCTTTTTCTAGTTTGCCACCTCACCACATATTAAATCTGCTCTCTCTGCAGAAAGAAATACTGATATATTAAATGACCCCAGAGCATATGTTTGTTCTTTACTTGATAGCGTGCAACTAGAGCAGGGCACGTTGACACAAGGTCAATGACTCATTTGTTTAACTTTCCTACTGCTTGATATCACATGTATTACAGCTAACAAAAGACTGCTGATGGTAACAGAATATTGTTGACACAAGAAATGTGACCTTTTGTTCCATATCCAGATGATTAATGATGTGAGCGCCTGACTCTGTAACCACAGGCATATCTATGTTTATAATTTGTCACAAGTTATACTCAGTTCTGCTTTATTTTGTTTTCCATAGAAATAACTGATGATTGATGGAATTTAGTGAGTAATCTTATATTTGTGCTCTGTATGCCACGTATACATATCTACAGAGGAACTGGCCCTGACCAGTTCATGATATTGTCCTGAGATCATTAATCATCTTTGGCAGTTGCTAATCCTTCATACCAATTACCACCCACTCTTGTTCCAGCACAACCATATATAAGGCCACCAGTGACTGTGTAAGTTGTCCACTTCTCTCATAGCCACATTAGAGCTGTGAGGTGGTGTACCCGCCTGAGCGCAATAAATCTTTTTATATTTCAGTTACCTCCGACTGCTGGTCTTCCTTGTTGTAAGCATACCTGGGTGAAGAAAGGAAAAGATTCACTTTCACACTTCTTTCTTGCACACTGTCTTACATTTAAAATGCACAAATGTAGAGAAATACAATTGCTAACAACAAATGTTCTACTATTCTGTATTCCCCTAAGTCGCCTAGTGCCTGTGACAGGAAACAGCCCAAAACGCAACATGGACACATCTCATTTTCCTCTGAAAACTGACCCTTTTTTGCAATATACCTAGCTCAGCCAGCACCTAGAGAAACTTAGCAAACCTGCACATTTTTGAAAACTAGACACCTAGGGAAATCGGGGATCAGGTGACTTGTGTGTTTCTGACCAGGTTGTGTTACCCAGAATCCCTTGCAAACTTCAAAAGTTTACTAAAAAACACATTTCCCTCACATTTCTTTGATGAAAAGTTCTGGAATCTGCAGAGAGCCACAAACATCCTTCTACCTAACATTCCCCTACGTCTTCTGATAAAAACAGTACCTCATTTGTGTGGAAAGCCTGCAGCAGGAAATGGCCCAAAACAAAACATGAACACATCACATTTTTCCATTGAAAAAAGGGACCCTTTTTTGCACTGTCCCTACCTGTGGATTTTGGGGCATGGCCAGATGGCATCTAGGGAAACCTAGCAAACCTTTTTATTCTTGAAATCCAGACATGTCGGGCAGTCCAGGATGGGGTGACTTGCATGGATTGTGTTACCAAGAATCGATTGCAAACCTCAAACTTCGACTAAAAAACATATTTTCCTCACATTTTTGTGGTTGGAAGTTCAGGAATCTGTAGGGAGACGCAAATTTCCTTCCAACCAGCATTCCCCCAAGTCTTCTGATAAAAATGGCACCTCACTTGGGTGAGTAGGCTCAGTGTCCACAACAGGAAACGCTTCAAAACTCAATGAGGAAACATCAAAGTTTTTCCATTGGAATCTGACCCTTTCTTGTAATATGTATACCTGTAGATTTTGTGCCCTAGCTCAGCCAGCATCTATGGAAACCTAGGAAACCTATACATATTTCAAAACTAGCACCTAGAGAAATCCAGGATGGGTTAACTTGCTGGCTTTCACTGGGTTGCGTTACCCAGAATGCTTTCCAATCATCAAAACTTGCCTTAAAAGAAAACACTTTCCTCTTATTTCTATGATGGAAAGTTCTGGGATCCATGGGAAACTACAAGCTTCCTACCACCCAGTTTTCATAAAAATGGTATCTCACTTTATGGGTAGGCTTAATGTGGCAAGTGGGGAAACTCTGGGTGATGGGAATTTTGTGGTTTCCTTCTGATTTTGGAAGAATATGAACCAGAAATACAAGATATTAGTCAAAGCAAGAGGTTTGCAGGGTATTGTGGGTAAGAAAACCAGATGAGATCCATGAAAGACACAACACCGGTATACTCCCCTAGATGTCTAGTTTACAAAAATAACTAGAGGTGGTAGGTTTTCCCTAGATACAATGTACACGCTGGCAGAGAAAGACAGAAAATACAAATATTTCTGCACAACCATCTATTTCTCAAGTACATACACATTCTGGTTGGATTTGACACAAGGGTGAACGAAATGTTCAAAATGTAAATGTTATTAATAAGAGATTTCACAAAAATGAAAAACTGTCAATAATTGAAAGTTCAAAAAACTTACCCAATGACTCAGCTTGTGAGCTGTAAAGCTGCAACAAGGCACCAACCATTTTACAGGCCATTCACACACATTTCATATGTGAATCGTACAAAATCATTCACTCCCCAGCCGCGGGCTCAGCACATTACAACATTTACATCAACAGACAGCGCCATTCAAGGGCACATCACTTTTATACACCCACATGACTGACACAGCAATCACACCATCTGGTGGCTGATGGAGTTTGTGGACTGGCATTTGGCTGGCAATGTGTATGTGGTGAACAGGAGCAAGTCACCACACATACACCACCAGTCAAATGCCAGCTCACACACACCACTAGCCAAGTGCCAGTTCATGCACACCGCCAGACAAGTACCAGTCCACACACACTGCCAGCCATGTGCAAGTCCACACACACTGCCATCCCCTTTTTGAACCAAAATAAGCCCAAACCAATTTGAAAGAGATGAAAAAGCAACTGTTACTACAAACACAACAGGTCTAACTAAAAACATCAGACTACTGCCAACTCTGAAACTAAACGAAAAATATATAATGATACAGACCAGTCAGTTCACTTTTACTCTCATGGTTGCTACCAATCATTCTGTTTTGTGTGGTAAAATATGTGGGTACATATAATACATTGGAAGGACATTCAGGACACTACATACGACTCTCCTCCCGCACGCCTCTTTGGACACGGACTCTACATCTCCTACAGGGAAAGAGTGTTTTGGACATGGGTAGAATACAATGAGGAAAGTAGTGATCCTTCAATATAGCCACATCCTCCACCATTCCAACTCTAGGAAGACTCACCTGCTCCCCTAAAACAAAGCAGCCTATCACAAACTCTTTAGACCTGTTAGAAGTGGGGTTTCTGGTTGGTTAGGGCAGACACCTCTGCCAGGCAGAAACCACTACTCTAGTCAGGGCGAGTCAGTTACACACCAAAGATAACCTGTGCTCACCCCCTGGTAGCTTAGAACAGAGCAGTCAGGCTTATCGCCAAAGGTCATGTGTAAAGCGTTTGCGCAACACACACACACCCGTGACACAATAAGTACACCACAAAACAAACTTCATGCAGGATTATATAAACATATATGCCATGCATTGCATATAACATAAACCAAACCACAACATTCATAACTACTGTGTGCAATACTTATCTTGGCTAAGCAAAAATATAACCCATCACAACCATCAGGGCATGAGGCACAGAAGAAAGAATCAGTATGTATCATTAGACCAAAAGTAACATAAACAATAAATGTTGTGCATAGAACGTCATTGTTGAAGTATGGCTCATTATTGTGGTACTGCAAGGCAAAACGTCATATAACCTACGGTTAGGGCATGAACATGTTCCAGTTTGGAGGCAAGCATATACATTATCACCTGAACGCTGGTATTGAAATAGTGTTGGGGGACAATACACATGTGTCAATATGAAAGCACATTAATGGGCATAGTGCCGGTTTACTGAAATAGTACCCATGATCCTGAGTAAGGCAATAATCAATTGCCGTACTCTAAAATCCCTGCAACGCCTTCTTGAATGAGGCGAGGGATTTATGTAGCAATCGGGGACCTCCATCGAGGTTTTTCCCAATAGGACTGCCTCCAGCAAGTGCTCCCCCTGTTTGCTTCCCTTGTGGGGGCACAAACTCAAAAGAAGGCCATGGGCAGCCCTCCTCAGGCCCCCTTACACAGAATAGCAGAAGAACAGGGGCCACTACCCATGCGGCCACTTTTCTCATGAGGTGTGGCTGAAGAATCTGAGGACGCCTCTAGTATAAGTATTGCAGACCCCCAGTGTCAGCCGTGCATGGCGGGGCCCAAGAATCCTTGAGGGTCATGCTAAGCTGCTGGGGTGCAGAGATGCCAGGGGTGAGAAAGGGGAGGGCTGGCCATGCCTGAGCACTTCTGTGGAGGCTGAGGGTTTCCTGACCCAGACAGAGACTTTGGTTTATCTTGCCCTGCTTCCACGAGAGGCACCCATTTGTCTAGACAGGGGTTCACGGGCTGGTTCTGAGAGGTGGTCCTAAGCTTCTGGCAGGCTTCTGGTAGGGCCTGCTGATTAAGTGAAGCTGCTCCTGCTTTGTAGTCACTGGTCATTGCAGACGGGATGCCTGAGTCATGGTCTCCTCCTCCCTGGGGATGCCAAAGCTACAGTGGTCAGCAGGGTGGGGAGCACGGTGCTGCCACTCCTGGTGTCCGTAAGGGTGCTTCTCACTGGCCCTCGAAGGTGGGTACTCAGTGCTCCTAGGTATGGGGGAGCCCAGGGAATGCGCAAAGCAGAGAAGGACAGGGGCTACTCTTTTCCTTACAGTGGTACGGCGAGGGCACCAAGGGTTGAGAGCTCTGAGGTGGGTTCACAGGGGCAAAGGTCTGTGAGGTGATGACCCTGTGCTAGATTTCTGTTCCCCAATACAGTGGCACAAAGGCATGTTCTGACCAGATAATGCAGGATCACAAGGAGCCGATAGGCCAAGTCCTGGAGACCGTGGCTGAACCGGGGGTAAGCTGACAAGTCCTTGGAGTCTCTTGAAGAGTCACAGTTGACAAAGTTTAGTCCTTCCCTTGAAAATTAGAAGCAGCAGGCTAACCTACAGTGTATCAGCAAGAACGCAGTTTCTCCTACAGTTAAGCGCATAGCAGCAGTTGGCCAACATAGCATAACGGGGCAAAGGGGCAGTCCTTCATGGCAATATGGCAGTACTTCTTCCTAACAAGGTATCCTTCTCCCAGTAGAGTTCCAAAAGTGCTCTAAAACAAGGGATTACATCCCCTCTACTTATCCTCAAAATGTCCAGCTTATAGAAGATGGGAGAAGGTTTCAGACATATATGAATAGTTCCAAGAATCTCTCTCCTCCTCTACTCTGGCTCTAGACATCAGTAGTGGTTAGACAAGGCCTTTGTTTGAAGGCAGGGCACAGCCTATACAAGTGTAAATCTCACCGCCTCGCTCTCTCCCAGCCCAGGAAGACCATCGGTATGCATATGTAACCCTGTCACACCTAAACCTCCCTGACAGATGGCTGTCTAGGGAGTATGCACAAAGCCTAGCTATCATTCTACTATAGGTGCAGATTGGAGCCATGCTGCAAAACAACAGAGTTATTAACACAGAGAAATGCCCACTTTCTGAAAGTGCCATTTCTAAAATAGTGAAGTAAAATCCACCTTTATTAGTAAGCAGTATTTCTCACTACCATTCCAAACATACCAAACATGCCCATACTACTCCTTATGGATCAGAAATTACCGATTAGGCGTATGGAAAGGAATTCCCAATGCAAACCTATGAGAGGAGCAGCAGTGAAAAACAAAATAGTCTGTTTGTCACTAAAGGACATGTAAGACATACAAATATATGCCCTACCTTTTACTTATACAGCAACCTGCCCATGGGGCGGTCTAGGGCCTACATCAGGGGTGTCTGGGGTGTAGTTAAAAGGGAGTTTAGACCTTGTCATATAGTCTGATGTACAGAGTCAGTGTGGCAGTAAACAATGCACACAGGCACTGCAGTGGCAGGCCTGGGAGAAGTTTGAAAGGCTACTTCCGTGGGTAGGGCAATCTATTCTGCAGGCCCACTAATAGCAATGAATTTACAGGCCCTGGGTATATAGTGTACCACTTTACAAGGGACATACAGGTAAATTAAATAAGCCAACAGGTGTAAGCTAATTAAACCAAGTTTTAGGGGAGAGAGCATAGACACTTTAGCACTGAACAAAAACAGGGTCAGAAAAATAAGAGGAGAAAGTCAAAACGTTTGGGGATAACCCTGCAGAAAGGGCCGTTTCCTTCAAAACTGAACAAAAGTCATCTTTGAATCTGGAGAACAATATTCGAATACCTAGGATAGGTCGCTTCCCACGCCGCTGCACCTCCACCTGCCCAGGTTCCTGACACCTCCCAGCAGGACCAGCTAAACCGTATGTACTCCCCCCGCCCAGCGCCTCGCCCAGCCCCGCGCCACTCACCTCTCTTTCCCTGAACTTCTGTCTTCTGCCTTCCGCTCTCTCCTCCAACCTCTCTCCGCACCTCTGCTGTCCATTTCCCTTCGCTTTCTGCGACTCCTTCCTGCTTCTGGTAGCCATCTTTTTCTGCTCCTCTTCCTCACCGCGTTTTCTTCCTGCTTTGCTCTTCCTCTGTGTTCTTCTTTTCTCATCTGCACCCCGACCTGCGTGTTCTTTTCTTCTTTTTCTTCATCTGTGTTCTTCGGTGCTCTTCTCCTCCTCTGCACCCTGACCTGCATGTTCTTTTCTTCTTTTTCTTCATCTGTAATCTTCTGTGCTCTTCTCCTCCTCTGCACCCCGTCCTGCGTGTTCTTTTCTTCTTTTTCTTCATCTGTGTTCTTCTGTGCTCTTCTCCTCCTCTGCACCCCGACCTGCGTGTTCTTTTTTCCTTTTTCTTCATCTGTGCTCTTCTCCTCCTCTGCACCCTGACCTGCGTGTTCTTTTCTTCTTTTTCTTCATCTGTGTTCTTCTGTGCTCTGCTCCTCCTCTGCACCCCGACCTGCGTGTTCTTTTCTTCTTTTTCTTCATCTGTGCTCTTCTCCTCCTCTACACCCTGACCTGCGTGATCTTTTCTTCTTTTTCTTCATCTGTGTTCTTCTGTGCTCTTCTCCTCCTCTGCACCCCGACGTGCGTGTTCTTTTCTTCTTTTTCTTCATCTGTGTTCTTCGGTGCTCTTCTCCTCCTCTGCACCCCGTCCTGCGTGTTCCTTTTCTTCTTCTGTGGCCTTCTCCTCATCTTCTGGACGCTTCCCTCCTCTGCTTCTCTGGCCTCTCCTCTTCTTCTTGACTCTTCTCTCCTCTTCTTCTTGACTCTTCTTCGTGACTCTTCTCTCTCCTCTTAGTCTTGACTCTTCTCTCTCCTCTTCTTCTTTACTCTTCTTTGTGACTCTTCTCTCTCCTCTTCTTCTTGACTCTTCTCTCTCCTCTTCTTCTTTACTCTTCTCTGTTGACTCTTCACTCTTCTCTCCTCACTCTTCTCTCACCTCTTCTTCTTTACTCTTCTCTCTTGACCTTTCTCTCTCCTCCTCTTCTTGACTCTTCTACTCCTCTCTTCTTCCTGACTCCTCCACCCCTGTAATTCCCCCCTTCCCTATCTTTTTTTCCCTTCCCCTCTACCTGACCCCCCCGCCCTCCGCTTTCCCGCGGCCACCTCCTGCTCGGCCCCGCCCCCCCTGCTCCCATTCGTCACCCCCCCTCCCACCTCCGGCCCCCACCTGACCCCTCCTCCCTCCTACTCCCTCTTATGGCGCCCGGTGCGCGGCAGAGTTAGCGACCCTTGACCCTAGGGTAGGTCGCTTCCCCCACCGCTGCAGCTCCACCTGCCCAGGCTCCTGACACCTCCCAGCAACACCAGCTAAACCGTAAGTACTCCCCCCGCCCAGGCCCTCGACCAGCCCCGCGCCACTCACCTCTCTTTCCCTGAACTTCTGTCTTCTGCCTTCCGCTCTCTCCTCCAACCTCTCTCCGCACCTCTGCTGTCCATTTCCCTTCGCTTTCTGCAACTTCTTCCTGCTTCTGGTAGCCATCTTTTTCTGCTCCTCTTCCTCACCGCATTTTCTTCCTGCTTTGCTCTTCCTCTGTGTTCTTCTTTTCTCATCTGCACCCCGACCTGCGTGTTCTTTTCTTCTTTTTCTTCATCTGTGTTCTTCGGTGCTCTTCTCCTCCTCTGCACCCTGACCTGCATGTTCTTTTCTTCTTTTTCTTCATCTGTGATCTTCTGTGCTCTTCTCCTCCTCTGCACCCCGTCCTGCGTGTTCTTTTCTTCTTTTTCTTCTTCTGTGTTCTTCTGTGCTCTTCTCCTCCTCTGCACCCCGACCTGCGTGTTCTTTTCTTCTTTTTCTTCATCTGTGCTCTTCTCCTCCTCTGCACCCTGACCTGCGTGTTCTTTTCTTCTTTTTCTTCATCTGTGTTCTTCTGTGCTCTGCTCCTCCTCTGCACCCCGACCTGCGTGTTCTTTTCTTCTTTTTCTTCATCTGTGCTCTTCTCCTCCTCTACACCCTGACCTGCGTGATCTTTTCTTCTTTTTCTTCATCTGTGTTCTTCTGTGCTCTTCTCCTCCTCTGCACCCCGACGTGCGTGTTCTTTTCTTCTTTTTCTTCATCTGTGTTCTTCGGTGCTCTTCTCCTCCTCTGCACCCCGTCCTGCGTGTTCCTTTTCTTCTTCTGTGGCCTTCTCCTCATCTTCTGGACGCTTCCCTCCTCTGCTTCTCTGGCCTCTCCTCTTCTTCTTGACTCTTCTCTCCTCTTCTTCTTGACTCTTCTTCGTGACTCTTCTCTCTCCTCTTAGTCTTGACTCTTCTCTCTCCTCTTCTTCTTTACTCTTCTTTGTGACTCTTCTCTCTCCTCTTCTTCTTGACTCTTCTCTCTCCTCTTCTTCTTTACTCTTCTCTGTTGACTCTTCACTCTTCTCTCCTCACTCTTCTCTCACCTCTTCTTCTTTACTCTTCTCTCTTGACCTTTCTCTCTCCTCCTCTTCTTGACTCTTCTCTCCTGACTCTTCTACTCCTCTCTTCTTCCTGACTCCTCCACCCCTGTAATTCCCCCCTTCCCTATCTTTTTTTCCCTTCCCCTCTACCTGACCCCCCCGCCCTCCGCTTTCCCGCGGCCACCTCCTGCTCGGCCCCGCCCCCCCTGCTCCCATTCGTCACCCCCCCTCCCACCTCCGGCCCCCACCTGACCCCTCCTCCCTCCTACTCCCTCTTATGGCGCCCGGTGCGCGGCAGAGTTAGCGACCCTTGACCCTAGGGTAGGTCGCTTCCCCCACCGCTGCAGCTCCACCTGCCCAGGCTCCTGACACCTCCCAGCAACACCAGCTAAACCGTAAGTACTCCCCCCGCCCAGGCCCTCGACCAGCCCCGCGCCACTCACCTCTCTTTCCCTGAACTTCTGTCTTCTGCCTTCCGCTCTCTCCTCCAACCTCTCTCCGCACCTCTGCTGTCCATTTCCCTTCGCTTTCTGCAACTTCTTCCTGCTTCTGGTAGCCATCTTTTTCTGCTCCTCTTCCTCACCGCATTTTCTTCCTGCTTTGCTCTTCCTCTGTGTTCTTCTTTTCTCATCTGCACCCCGACCTGCGTGTTCTTTTCTTCTTTTTCTTCATCTGTGTTCTTCGGTGCTCTTCTCCTCCTCTGCACCCTGACCTGCATGTTCTTTTCTTCTTTTTCTTCATCTGTGATCTTCTGTGCTCTTCTCCTCCTCTGCACCCCGTCCTGCGTGTTCTTTTCTTCTTTTTCTTCTTCTGTGTTCTTCTGTGCTCTTCTCCTCCTCTGCACCCCGACCTGCGTGTTCTTTTCTTCTTTTTCTTCATCTGTGCTCTTCTCATCCTCTGCACCCTGACCTGCGTGTTCTTTTCTTCTTTTTCTTTATCTGTGTTCTTCTGTGCTCTTCTCCTCCTCTGCACCCCGACCTGCGTGTTCTTTTCTTCTTTTTTTTCATCTGTGCTCTTCTCCTCCTCTGCACCCTGACCTGCATGTTCTTTTCTTCTTTTTCTTCATCTGTGTTCTTCGGTGCTCTTCTCCTCCTCTGCACACTGACCTGCGAGTTCTTTTCTTCTTTTTCTTCATCTGTGTTCTTCGGTGCTCTTCTCCTCTTCTGCACCCCGTCGTGCGTGTTCCTTTTCTTCTTCTGTGGCCTTCTCCTCATCTTCTGGACACTTCCCTCCTCTTCTTCTCTGGTCTCTCCTCTTCTTCTTGACTCATCTCTCCTCTTCTTCTTGACTCTTCTTCGTGACTCTTCTCTCTCCTCTTCTTCTTGACTCTTCTCTCTCCTCTTCTTCTTTACTCTTCTTCGTGACTCTTCTCTCTCCTCTTCTTCTTGGCTCTTCTCTCTCCTCTTCTTCTTTACTCTTCTCTCTTGACCCTTCTCTCTCCTCCTCTTCTTGACTCTTCTCTCCTGACTCTTCTACTCCTCTCTTCTGTTCTTCCTGACTCCTCCACCCCTTTGTAATCCCCCTTCCCTATCTTTTTTTCCCTTCCCCTCTACCTGACCCCCCGCCCTCCGCTTTCCCTCCGCCACCTCCTGCTCGCCCCCCCTGCTCCCATTCGTCGCCCCCCCGCCTCCCGCCCCCAGCTGACCCCTCCTCCCCCCTCCTCCCTCTTATGCCGGCCGCTGCGCGGCAGAGTTAGCGACCCTTGACCCTAGGGTAGGTCGCTTCCCCCGCCGCTGCAGCTCCACCTGCCCAGGCTCCTGACACCTCCCAGCAAGACCAGCTAAACCGTAAGTACTCCCCCCCGCCCAGCCCCTCGCCCAGCCCCGCGCCACTCACCTCTCTTTCCGTGAACTTCTGTCTTCTGCCTTCCGCTCTCTCCTCCAACCTCTCTCTGCACCTCTGCTGTCCATTTCCCTTCGCTTTCTGCGACTCCTTCCTGCTTCTGGTAGCCATCTTTTTCTGCTCCTCTTCCTCACCGGGTTTTCTTCCTGCTTTGCTCTTCCTCTGTGTTCTTCTTTTCTCATCTGCACCCCGACCTGCGTGTTCTTTTCTTCTTTTTCTTCATCTGTGTTCTTCGGTGCTCTTCTCCTCCTCTGCACCCTGACCTGCGTGTTCTTTCTTCTTTTTCTTCATCTGTGTTCTTCTGTGCTCTTCTCCTCCTCTGCACCCTGACCTGCGTGTTCTTATCTGCTTTTTCTTCATCTGTGTTCTTCTGTGCTCTTCTCCTCCTCTGCACCCCGTCCTGCGTGTTCTTTTCTTGTTTTTCTTTATCTGTGATCTTCTGTGCTCTTCTCCTCCTCTGCACCCCGACCTGCGTGTTCTTTTCTTCTTTTTCTTCATCTGTGCTCTTCTCCTCCTCTGCACCCTGACCTCCATGTTCTTTTCTTCTTTTTCTTCATCTGTGTTCTTCCGTGCTCTTCTCCTCCTCTGCACCCTGACCTGCGAGTTCTTTTCTTCTTTTTCTTCATCTGTGTTCTTCGGTGCTCTTCTCCTCCTCTGCACCCCATCCTGCGTGTTCCTTTTCTTCTTGTGTGGCCTTCTCCTCATCTTCTGGACGCTTCCCTCCTCTTCTTCTCTGGTCTCTCCTCTTCTTCTTGACTCTTCTCCCCTCTTCTTCTTGACTCTTCTTCGTGACTCTTCTCTCTCTTCTTCTTCTTGACTCTTCTCTCTCCTCTTCTTCTTTACTGTTCTTCGTGACTCTTCTCTCTCCTCTTCTTCTTGGCTCTTCTCTCTCCTCTTCTTCTTAACTCTTCTCTCTTGAATCTTCACTCTTCTCTCCTGACTCTTTTCTCTTCCCTCTTCTTCTTTCCTTTTCTCTCTTGACCCTTCTATCTCCTCCTCTTCTTAACTCTTCTCTCCTGACTCTTCTACTCCTCTCTTCTGTTCTTCCTGACTCCTACCCCCCTCTGTAATCCCCCCTTCCCTATCTTTTTTTTCCTTCCCCTCTACCTGACCCCCCGCCCTCCGCTTTCCCGCCGCCACCTCCTGCTCAGCCCCGCCCCCCCTGCTCCCATTCGTCGCCCCCCCTCCCGCCTTCCACCCCCACCTGACCCCTCCTCCCCCCTCCTCCCTCTTAATGGCGGCCAAAGGTGCACCAAAGGCAAGCCCGTCTGCGCCCGTCCGCGCCTGGACCGCGCCCAGCACCACGACCCCTGGCCCCCAGCACTCCCAAGCCCCGCAGCACCGCTACGACCCCACCTCCCTCCACGCTCTCAATCCGGGGCGCTCCAGAACCTGCTTCCAAGCCAACCCTAAATGCACCCATGGACCCTTCGCATGCCTCACCTGCAAGCTCACCTTCCACTGCGACTGCACCCCGCCCGCCAGCCCACGCGCCTATAACCACCTCAAATGCATCCTGATCAACGCTCGCTCTGTCCACAAGCACGCCTCTGAACTATGGGACCTCCTGGACTCCACCGCACCGGACGTCACCTTCATCACTGAGACCTGGATGAACGCCTCCTCGGCCCCCGACCTCGCCATAGCCATCCCCGATGGCTACAAGATCACCAGGAGAGACCGCATCAACCAAGTCAGTGGTGGAATCTCCATCGTTTTCAAGGACTCCATCAACATCACCACCTCCACCGAAGACACCTCCCTCGCCGCCGAACACATGCACTTCCAGATCCACACCGATCCCAGGACCACCCTCAGAGGAACTCTCATCTACAGACCCCCTGGACCACGCCCCCTCTTCAGCGAATCCATCGCAGACTTCATCTCCCCGCACGCCCTTGCCTCGCCGGACTTCATCCTCCTCGGTGACCTCAACTTCCACCTGGAGCAGAACAACGACCCCAACACCACCACCCTGCTCATCAACCTCGCCAACCTCGGTCTCAAGCAACTGGTGAACACCCCCGCCCACATCGCCGGACACACGCTCGACCCCATCTTCTCCGCCAGCAACCACGTATCCTTCAGCCACTCCTCCGTAATACACTGGACCGACCACAGATGTGTCCACTTCACCTTCAGACGCAAGACTCTCCACCTCTGCACACAACCCATCCCACGCAGACATTGGAACAAAATCCCCACGGAACAGCTCCGCTCCACTCTCAGCGACAACCAACCCACCTTCTCCACCGACCCCAACGAAGCAGCCCTCAGCCTCACTCATTGGATCACCAACTGCGCGGACAACCTAGCACCTCTCAGACGCCTCCCAAGACAGACCAGCACCAGGAAACCTCAATGGTTCACAGACACCCTCAAGGAATCCAAAAAAAACTGCTGTACCCTTGAGAAAGCCTGGCGCAAAGACCACACCGCAGAAAACATGTATGCCCTCAAAAACACCACCCGCGAACACCATCAGCTGATCCACGCCACCAAAAGAACTTCCTTCACAGACAGACTGAACAAGAACATTCACAACAGCAAAGAACTCTTCAACATCGTCAAAGAGCTCTCCAATCCCAACACCAACTCCAACTCCATCACGCCCTCACAAGACCTCTGCAACTCCCTCGCTACCTTCTTCCATCGTAAGATCACTGACCTACACGACAGCTTCGGACACCAGACCCAGCCAACCACCACAGAACCTACTAACCCAGCCATCACCCTCAACGCCTGGACTCACATCAGCGCGGAGGAGACCAAAGCTACCATGAACTCCATCCACTCCGGTGCCCCCTCGGACCCCTGCCCACACTTCATCTTCAACAAAGCCGACGACATCATCGCCCTGCATCTCCAGACCATCATCAACAGCTCGTTTGCTTCTGCCGCCTTCCCCGAGAACTGGAAATACGCGGAAGTCAACGCCCTCCTGAAGAAACCTACGGCGGACCCCAGCGACCTGAAGAACTTCCACCCAATCTCGCTCCTCCCCTTCCCTGCCAAAGACATAGAGAAGACCGTCAACAAGCAACTGACCAATTTCCTTGAAGACAACAACCTACTCGACCCCTCTCAGTCCGGATTCCGAGCCAATCACAGCACAGAAACTGCCCTCATCTCAGTCACAGACGACATCAGAACTCTGATGGACAACGGAGAAACAGTGGCCCTCATCCTCCTCGACCTCTTGGCTGCCTTCGACACCGTCTGCCATCGAACCCTAACATCCCGCCTGTGCTCACCAGTATCCAAGGACTGGCCCTGGACTGGATCACCTCTTTCATCTCTAACCGCTCACAAAGAGTCTACCTCTCGCCGTTCCGCTCAGACCCCACGAGATCATCTGCGGCGTCCCACAAGGCTCCTCGCTCAGCCTGACTCTCTTCAATGTCTACATGAGCCCCCTAGCCGACATCGTACGCATACACAACATCAACATCACCTCCTACGCCGACGACACTCAGCTGATACTTTCCCTCACCAAGGACCCCACTGGCACCAAGACCAACCTGCAAGATGGAATGAAAGACGTCGCAGAATGGATGAAACTCAGCCGTCTGAAACTGAACTCAGAAAAAACTGAAGTCCTCATCCTCGGAAACACCCCATCCGCCTGGGACGACTCTTGGTGGCCCACGGCCCTAGGCACCGCACCAAACCCCTCAGACCACGCACGCAACCTCGGATTCATCCTGGACCCGCTTCTCACCGTGACCAAACAAGTCAACGCTGTATCATCTTCCTGCTTCCTCACTCTCCGCATGCTCCGAAAGATTATCCGCTGGATCCCCGCCGACACCAGAAAATCTGTGACCCACGCCCTCGTCACAAGCTGCCTGGACTACGGAAACACCCTATATGCAGGAACCACCGCTAAACTCCAGAAACGTCTGCAGTGAATACAAAACGCCTCCGCCCGCCTCGTCCTCGACATACCCCGCAACAGCCACATCTCCGCCCACCTGAGACAGCTGCACTGGCTTCCCGTCAGCAAAAGGATCACCTTTCGGCTTCTCACCCCCGCACACAAAGCCCTCCACAACAAGGGATCCGAATACCTCAACCGTCGCCTCAGTTTCTACACGCCCACCCGTCAACTTTGCTCCGCCAACCTCGCACTCGCTGCCGTCCCTCGCATCCGCCGCACCACGGCAGGTGGGAAATCCTTCTCCTACCTGGCGCCCAAGACATGAAACTCCCTCCCCGCCAACCTCAGGACCACCTAGGACCACCCTTCATTCCAGAGGCAGCTCAAAACTTGTTTCTTCGAGCAGCAGTAACCCCGTTCCCCTAGCTCCTTGAGACCCTTACGGGTGAGTAGCGTGCTTTCTAAATGTTTTGATTTGATTTGATTTGATTTGAACAAAAGCATTGAAGGTTGCTTAATGAAACAAATAGATAGCCAACTTGTTATACAAAATGTAAGCCTTACGAACATCAGTGTAAGCCTCCAACCTCTGATCGACTCTATCCACACCACCCATGTGCTTATTGTAGTAAAAAATGCACACAGATTTGCATGCTTTTGTAACCTGACCCCAAACAGTCACAGGTGAAGTACTTTAATCAAGAATGGTTGTCAGCATGTGGACATCTTTTCTCTGTGACCATTTCAAACATTTCACAGCTAGACGTTCATCAGTATGCAAGGCACTTTATTGTTCCCCCTGAAACCTTTTACATACAAGCTCATTGGGGCAACCTTAATGGTTAGGGAGGATTGTGCCACAAGCAACATTGTCCACTTTGAACAATTCCTTGAACAATTGCACACCAGTGTAGATGTTATCTATGTATAAAGGGTGACCTTTGTTAAAAAGTTCTCTAACAGGTTCCTACACAATTTTCTCACTGACTGCAAAAGTGGACAGACAACCAAGGGAGTCAATAGAACAGTCTTTACCAGTGTACATTCTGAAATTATAGACATATCAAGTACTACTCTCAGACAGCATATACATCTTAATTTCATAACGTGCCCTCTTGCTTCAACAGGACCAAGGACTCATCCACAACTAATCCTTTCTGTGGAGCATAGATCTCTGAAAAGCAATCTCCAAAATGATCAAGGACAAGCCAAATCTTGGTGGCCTGGCCAAGATGGCGACCGGAGCAGCATCGTCAATCGGAGCTCCGCGCCCCACCAAATAAATATCCTGTCCTCAGGTCATCACTGGCTTTCTCAGGTTGATGGCTGTGGGTCCTGCCTCCCCGACCGCTTTTGAGTGTATCGGGCCACTGTGGGGAGTGATACAGTGCGCGGGCAGTGCCTTGCCTGTGGCGCTGGGTGGGTCGGGCCGGATAGGCTCACGACGAAGGAGCTCGTCGGCTGCAGTGTTTCCCCCGTGGGTCGCTGCCTGGACCAGGGCGGCAGACCCTCCTGGCGGAGGCAGTAGGGCCGAGGAACAGGCAAGCAAAAGACGGATCGGTGATGGAGACAGCCAGTGGGGCTTGAGGTGCTGCACCTGTGTCGGCCAGGACTGGGTGGCACACCTCGGCAGCGTTGTCCATGCCGCGGCCTGTGTACCTGGAGACCAGCTGGATGCTGCGGGCTCGGTGGCCTGCCCTGCTCAGGGCTGCGGAGGGGGCCACCGGCTGATTTGTGCTTATCGGGGCACCACCGTGTTGGGGCCTCCCCCATCATCGGTCCCATGGTGGGTGGACCAGCATGATCACCCCGACCGGGAAGTGAGGAGCTGCAGAGCCCAAGGGATCCGGCCCAATACCTGGTCCTGTAAATTGACTTAGCGTAGGTGGCTAACTGTGCGGGACCCTGGATCCATGCCAGCAGGGAGGCGGGGACCTGGGAAGTCGTCCTTGCTTCTTTTCATGCTGGAGGTGGCGTTTCCACCCTTTCAGTAGTGCTGCATCACGCTGGCTGTACACCGCAATCTGAAACTGGCATAGCTTAAATGATACGTGATATTGGCACCCAATGCCCTGGGAAGCCTGCGGCGACAGCTCGCTCACACGAGCCCTGTGGGGCTGTGCGCTTCGGCAGAGAAACAAGCCCTCCTGTGTAGGTGTGGCTCCCTTTGAGGTTGGTTACCCCCACTCGGCATGCAGACACTGCTTACATCGCTCTGGCTGGCGAGCTGCTTGAGCGGCACCCATTGGGGAGTGCCCCAACAATAGGAGGCTAAACGGGCAACCAAAATCTTCCAAGCTCTGGGTAACTGGCTCGCACTGTGTCAGACCACTGCCCTTTAAGCGTGGTCTTGGGATGGGGCCGCCCGAACAAAAGGATACCTATATGTCACCTGCGAGTTGAAGCAAAATCTGACCCCACTTTCCGCGAACAGCTCTCCACGTGCTTATCCACATACTTTTCGCAAAATAATAATGCAACATCGAGCAATTGAATGGGATGCACACAAAGTAGTGGTGCGTGGCCATTGCATGGCTGCCTCTATGGGTGTCCGTCGGGTATTGCTCCATGAGTTGGCCACATTAGATTCCAAAATGCGTATAGCAGAGGTCGCTGTGGCCAAAGGTGAGCTGCGCCCAGAGGAGCTTAGCTCCTTGTGGATCAACCATTAGGAGAACAACGCCAGACTGGGCAAATATGAACACAGATACTACATGACGAGACAGTACGCGGAGGGCGACAGATCGGGCCGCTTACTGGCTTGGTTGGTCTGGGACACCCCGCAGTGCTCGCCCATTGAAGCAATTAGACTAGAATCTGGCGTAATAGTTAAGACTCAAATGGCTGGATGCCACTACCCCCACCCCCCACCTGAGCACATGTCCATTTTCCTGGCTACCCTTCCTCTGCAGCGCTTACACCCAGAGCAGTCAGCTGCGCTGGATGGTCCCATTTTTGTGGAGGAGATACGTGCTGTAATATCCTAAATGGACGCAATAAGGCTCTGGGCACGGACGGTTTACCTATAGAATATTATGCGAGACAGGCAAACCACCTCTTGCAGCCCATGATTACCATGTTCAATGAGGCGCACGAAAGAGGGCAGCTACCGGGATCTCTATGCGAGGCCCTCATAGCAGTGCTTCCAAAGGCTGTCCGGGATCCTTTAGACTTCAGATCATACTGCCCTCTCTCTCTGTTAAACATAGACTGCAAGGTCTTAGGGAAAGTACTAACTCCTCCCATTCATTCCGCAGTTGATCCCTGAGGATCAGTCTGGATTTATCCCGTGCTGAAACACCTTTTTGAATATTAGGAGACTACTTCGCCTTTTGCACAGTAATTCTGGGATGTACCACCATGGAGTAGCCATATCTTTAGATATCGAGAAGGCGTTCAATTACCCTAAACTGGACTTCCTCATTAAAACATTAGGTGCAATGTGCTTTGGGACTGGATATATAACCGTGATCACTAAATTATATTCTAACCCGTCGGCTCGAGTTAAGACAGGGCAAATCATTTAAGACACATTCCCATACATAGGGGAATTAGACAGGGCTACCCGCTCTCTCTACTGCTGTTTGCTATGGCTATAGAGCCCCTGCCCACCAAATTGGGCACACATGCACGTCATGGGGCATACCGGAACTCCACATGCATCACATTGTATCTCTAGACACAGATGACGCCTTGATTTACTTACGAGACCACATCATCTCTATGCCAGGGGTAATGGCCATACTGGATTCCTTTGCCGAAATATCAGGGCTGCGAGTTAACTGGTCTAAGTCCTGCATATTCCCCTTAACACCGGTTCCCGTGGACCTCCAGCCTGACCTACTGTGATATTACCTGCCACGGTGCCATACCACCTTTAAGTATTTGGGAATACAAGTGTACCACTCAGTTAATGACCTCAGGGAGGGCAACATTGATAGAGCTATTCGCTCTACACAGGGATCGCTTCCCTTCTGAGGCTCTCTCCCACTATCGCCCATGGGCAGAGTATCCATAGCTAAAATGTTCATTCTTCCTAGACTATTATACTATTTTGCAGCGCTGTCAGTTGCTATCTCTCGCTCATTCTTTAAGTCCCTACAGAGTCTGCTAACTGATCTACTATGGGGGAAGGATAGACATCGCATGGCACTAACCATGACGGAATGCCCACGGGACAGTGGGGGCCTAGGTATGCCCAACTTTGAACTTTCTTATGCTGCCGCCCAGCTGCAGTGGCCCATCAGCTGGATAGGGGAACACTGCACCACAGAGCAAAAGATAATAAAAAGATACATTAGCTTTAACATCACCATATACATGGTTATCGGACAGAACATGCCCCACTCACCATTGTAACATCATACTAGAAACTGCTAAATCATCTTGGCTAAGATATGTCCACGGCAAGCAACCCAACATACCATACTTACCACTGATACCACTTTTACACTTGCATCAGGCCTGTGACATGCTTGCAAACCATAAAATGACTCAGTGGCGGAAAGCGGGTCTGGAGAGGGTGGGTAATTTCCATTTGGAAGCTATGTTGTTAACGTTCAACGAACTGATGGACAATGCAGGGGTACACGTGGGCGCTTTCCTGACCTACTGTACAATACAACATTTGCTGTGAACCACTTGGGACTCGGGAGATGACAAACCCCAGATAGCGCAGATACTTACACAGACGCTATCCACAAATGACACCAAAAAAGTGATATCACGGCTTTACACTACATTGCTGGTGGAGGCCTGCCCGAGTCTAGAAGCTGCTCGCTCTCGATGGGATGCAGTACTCCCCACCCCCTTATCACAGAAGGCCTGGACAGCAGCACTCTACATCGTTAAATGTGTCTTGTGCAATTCTATGCTTCCCTACACCGAATTTAATTACCTGCATCACTCCTACCTGTCCCTGTCCTGCATAAAGCGTATGTTCTCCATACCGGACTGCATGTGTCCCCGCTGTGTGACACCAAAAGCTGCCTTCTATCATATGGTGTGGGACTGCCCACTGCTGACGGCAGCCTGGCAGCACATTACTGAGACAACTGCGGAAATAACCAAACACACCTTGATATTGAACCCAGAGTCCTGTTTATTGGGTCTGCGCCGGCGGGCTAAAGGGGATAAACAGCTCCAAAGATTCATCAACTTTGCTTTCATAACTTTTAAATGCTTAATAGCCACACACTGGAAGGCTTCTCGCTCCCCAAGTTATACTAAGAAGCTACAGGACCTGCTCTAGTGGTCCCGTGCGGAGGCCCAAACGCTGCACCTCCTGTAATCCAAAGGGTTGGCAGGTGGTGGCTACGTGATGTGGGATGCTTTTATTGTAAACAATGAAGCCAAAAATGACTCATGTCCACCTTGAACGCTCAGGAGCTTCCACTCCACCTTCTGGGCAGTTATGTTGATTTTAGGATTTGGGGGGCAGACCCCCTTAGCCTGGTGACCCCGCTTGCTTTCTGGTTGGGTGGTCTACCGTTGCCAAGTACCCACACATACAAGATGTTATTTGGAACCCTCCTTTGGAACTGTTACTGTTACAGTGTTTCTCCCTGCTATCCCTGCTTCACCACATGGCACCCCCGTGAATACCAAGATGAGGTTGAAATATACTCCAATCTACCACTGGGCATTAGACCCTGAATCACAATGACAGCTCTCCATCTTTGTAAACCCTACTGGAGTAATATCCCTTGCTAAGTGGCATAGTTAGATGTTGTGCTTTTTCGTTATGCATATTTCTTATCTCTCTTTCTTTCCTTTCTTTCCATTGCTGTGTATTGCTGCATTACATTATTTGGTTGTATTAAACCCAATAAAGAGATATATGAAAAAAGAACAGGCCAAATTTTGAAGAGACAGCCACAATCAGTGTGATCTTGTGGCAATGCTGAAGCATTGTCATCAAAATGCAGCATGCAAAGCAGAAGCAAAAACTGATCATGACTCATAGTTGCAGGAAATATAACTGTTGTCATCAAGGGACTAGTAGACCATTATAAAGACAGCAATGAGTTCCTTATTAAGCCCATCAAAAATGTTAAACCCAAGAACTTCTTCAACTCATTTGTGGGAGTGCCCCCGTTAGAACTAGAGGGGGCTTAGGTCTGGCACTCTTGTCCCTCAAATACTGTTCAGCATACAAATTAGTCTGGTCAACAGTGTCCTCCAAAAATATATCATCCTAAAACAACTGAAAGAAATGTATAGGCAAAAAGGTTTCATTAATCAGTCCCAGGCTGCAATCAAAAATTCAGTTTATCAGTGTCCTGCTCTAAAAGATCCACTTTCTCCACACTGAGGGCGGCTTCATCATCAGATGATTTCTCTCAGGCAGAAAATTAATTAACAGAATCTTGACTTCCTCTTCCACCAAAAGCAAGCTAACAACCTGATGAGGGATAATCCTGCAGCTAGCCATAACCCTTACTGTTGGAAAGTGAAATTATTGGTAAGGGCAGGTGAGTAACTATACTTAGCAATAGGCCACTAACCTCCACTTAGGACCAGTTAGGTCTCAATAAATTAAACCCAGCACAACTCTTGGTAGCTTGGAAACGAGCAACAGGGCTTAACTTAGGAGACTAGTGTGTAAAGCATTTCAAATCCACAAAACAGTAAATAAGTAAAACACAATACAAATCCAACATCAATTTATACAAATAGATTATATTGTTATCTTCAAAATTACACTAAAACAAACAAAATTGGACAAGGGGAACCGGAGACATGAATTTTTAAAGAATTTGTGTTCGGCTACTGCATGCGGGAGGCATCGTTAAAGGTTTACCTTCGGACTTAGTCAATTTCTTGAAGATTTTCTTCAGCGGGACAAAGTCGTCAGTCCGATGCCTGAAGCCCTCTTCAGATAAACTGCTCGGGAGGTCCAGGTCAACTTTCTACGTTTGGACTTAGTCACTTTTTCAGAGATTTTCTTCAACAGGACGAACCTGCCAGTCAGGCCGTGTCGTGGTTGAAGCTAGAGTTGCTGCGGCAGGCCTGTCCCTCTATGGAGCTTTTTCCAAAAAGTTCTCCAGTCTTCTCCGAACTTCTAGATCTTCTTCCAGAAGGTCTTTTAAGGTTCTTTTGGAGTCCACAGCTCACCCCAAGGTTCCAGAAGTTCTGAGTTGCTCTTTGAGGATGCAGACTACAACTCCCAGAATGCCCCTAGCTCAAACTCCAAAAAGGCCACAGTCGTCAGCTGGTCAGTTTCTTCAGGATCTGAGGCAGAGGACTCTGGTTACACATTTTTCACCTGTAGCACACAGGGAGTCCCTCCTTGAACCAGTTCAAGCCAGGCAAAATCCTTCTTGTGGTGAAGCACAAGTGTGCAGCTAGTACAGTCCTTCAGAGTGCAGGTCAGAGGTCCAGCAGGGCAGTCCTTCTTCTCCTGATGTTCTTCCTTGTAGGTATCTGAGGTGTGGGTGCATCAGCTCTGCCATATGTATCCTTGCTCCTGGGTGAAAAAACAGGGGGGTCCTGGTTCTCCAATCAGATGCAGGATCCTTCCTCCGTTATGACCACTTCCTGGGAAGTGTGGCAAAAATCAATCCTAGGGAGCAACATTCTTCAACAATCTATCATGGCTGAAACTGATTTGTGGATGTTATATCTGGCTGAACCCACCCACTGGTGTGGCTAAAAATCTTAAACACACCCCTCTCCCGCCCTCTCCTAATCTAATCAAGAGGGCATCTAATTGTCTGGGGTTGCAGCATGTGAGAGAGGTGCTGGGTTGCTCCAAATGTCCTTCCCTGCCCTTGAAGACCAGTTTGGCAGCCCTCCCCGCTTCTGGCTTCCCCATCCTCCTCCAGGCACATCCTTTGTGTTCAACCCAGGCCAGTTCACACCTCATCAAGGCAGCCTGCCAGGCTGTTAGAGACTGGCTAATCAGAGAAGGGCACTTCAGAGCTGAAGTTGGCAACTTTTCAGGTAGAGTCTAAAACTCTTTTCCTGAACTAGTTACATTAAATCCAACAATTGTAAGTTGTGAAATTTAGTATAACAATCAATTTGATACCAAACGTGAGGTAACTGACACTTAAGGGGACTTTGTTAATTAAAATTAAGTCTCCCCATTTTAGCCTATGAAGGCCATTCACTACAGTAAGGGAAAAACAAATTTGGCTATTTTACCTCACCAGGGCTTATAAGACTATTTTTATAAGGTCCCTGCTCACAGTTACATGGCAACCACACTAGGTGCATATATGGCACATCTTAGGGGTGACTTATATGTAAAAATAAAGTAGTTTAAGACTTTGGAAGTGCTTTTAATTCCAGCGTTGAATTTGCATATAACTTTATTCTAAAAGCAGCCAGCAAGGGAGGCCTGACTTTAAAATGACACTGGGCACCTCAGAAGTGGATCTTTGGGGGCACCACCGATGCAGGGGTCCCTAAACCTACATGTCTGTCAACATCAGGACAGTGCGTGCTCTACGGGTGACATAATGCAATAAACTGACTCTTGTGAAATGTAATAATTCATGCATTATGTATTTATGCAGTATGTTAACCTTTTGCATTGCAGAGATTCATGTTAAAACCTCATTAATGCTGTTTACTATGTATTGCTCATTTTCAAGGCTTTGCTGCAGTATTACAAGGTGTGGTTAGGGTGTGGTCCCTATTCTAAGCTTTTCTAGAATCCCTTCCTGCAGTCTGGCTGGGTGTGGTACATAGGTGGGCCTGGGTCTATTTAAGGGACCCAGCACAGCTCCACGTGCTCACTATTCAGAGTTCCTGGTGCAGAGAAGCAGCATTTTCCTGAGCTCCTATTCCGAAGGCCTACCTAGGATTTCCAGGCCTGGCTAAATTTCCTTGGTGATCTTCAAGCAGGGCAGTAAGGTGGAGGTCGGGTTAGGCCCTCGACTCCGTTTTCAGAAATACTCGAGTTTTGGGCCTTTTGGTTACATCACGTTTGCGATGTTTTTTCTTGGCATTTAACTCCTTCAGTTTGGATCAGCAGTGTGTGAGATCGTATTTTGTCATTTAAATCTTGATGGTTGAATGGGCAACAGTGTGCACGATTCATTCTTGGCATTTAACTTTCACAGTTCGGATCAGCAGATTGCACAATCGTATTTTGGCATTTAAACCTCGATGGTTGAATCAGCAACAGAGTGCCCAATTCATTCTTGGCCTTTAACTTTCACAGTTCGAATCGGCAGAGTGCGTAATCAAATCCTGGCATTTAAACCTTGGTGGTTGAATCCACAGCAGTGAGCATGATTCATTCTTGGCATTTCACTTCCACAGTTCGGATCGGCAGAGTGCGCGATCATATTTTGACATTTGAATCCTGATGGTTAAATCAATGACAGAGTATGAAAGTCATTCTTGGCATTTAACTCTTGTGTTTCAGATCGCCGGAAAGCGCGATCATTTCTAGACATTGAAATTTTGATGCACACTTTTCATATTTAAAATGTAGAATAATTCTTAAGCAATTGCATCTTGAAGATCTAGACAAAGAGGGTCATTCTGACCGCGGCGGACAGCGGTCACCGCCCACCAAGCGGTTCCCGCCGAAAGACCGCGGCGGTCATTCTGGCTTTCCCACTGGGCCGGCGGGCGACCGCCGAAAGTCCGCCCGCCAGCCCAGCGGGAAACACCCTTCCCACGAGGACGCCGGCTCAGAATGGAGCCGGCGGAGTGGGAAGGTGCGACGGGTGCAGTTGCACCCGTCGCGAATTTCAGTGCCTGCAAAGCAGACACTGAAATTCTTCGTGGGGCCCTCTTACGGGGGCCCCTGCAGTGCCCATGCCATTGGCATGGGCACTGCAGGGGCCCCCAGGGGCCCCGCGGCACCCCCTACCGCCATCCTGTTCCTGGCGGGAGAACCGCCAGGAACCGGATGGCGGTAGGGGGTGTCAGAATCCCCATGGCGGCGGAGCGCGCTCCGCCGCCATGGAGGATTCTCAAGGGCAGCGGGAAGTCGGCGGTACACCACCGACTTTCCGTTTCTGGCCGCGGCTGAACTGCCGCGGTCAGAATGCACAGCGGTGCACCGCCAGCCTGTTGGCGGTGCTACCGCCGACCTCCGCCATGGCGGTAATTACCGCCAGGGTCAGAATGACCCCCAAAGTGTATCCTTGCAACCAATGTGTTCAATGATTACTGTTATAGTGTGTCTTTGCAGAGTCATTCATGAACCTGAATCCTGAATCCTGAAAACTAATATGTTAATTGATCACTGTTATTAAGCAACTTCTATTCAAAGAAATAACTTGATTTGGTTCAAGGTTCTGAACTTCAGATTGTATTCAAAGGAAACTCTCATACGGATGTTTCCATAATCCTTATTTATTTTCCAGGTACTCAGAGCCAATAAGGTTATAATGAATGAAGGTTCCTGTTCATTCATGTTATCAGTCCAGAACTATTCTGAACAAAGCTTATGAAAGCCAAAGTGCATAATCTGATTATTGTGTGCTGAACTTTTCCTTCAACAGGTCTCCTTCCACGCTGTTCCCAACCTAAAACCCCTTCCCCCACTTGGCCATCCTTTAACTCTGTGCTATAACGGCTAGTAGAGTTTGGAGCTGCCAAGAGGTGGGCATATTGGGAACAGGCGCAGACCCCGAGGATCCGGACTCCCTGACAATGTCCTACTATATACTAGGGACTTAGAGGTAGGTTGACTTAGCCAATTATAATTAGCCTAGTTTGCATACTGATTTTACACAGCACAGGTCCTGGGACTGGTTAGCAGTACCCAGGGCACCATCAGAGTCAGGAATACCCCAGCAAAAAGTGAAGATGGGGGCAAAATGTTTGAGGGCCTCTGCAATCACCTCTGTTTTCTCAAACTTACTAATAAAAGTGACACAACAAAGACATCAACAATAACCAACACTATGTAAAATAAGTGATAAACAAAGTGTGGCTGTATCAAAAAGAAAGTAAAACTACATGCACATAATAATCTGGAAGGAAAAGTCAATCATTATAAAGCACAAAAATACCTATATACTCAAAAAAACGATATCACTCACTTTCCAGACCCAGCTAGACTCAGGATCACCTGCACCTACTCTACACGGACATAGCAGGCACTGATGAAAGAAGAGGAAAACAAAAGAAAATTGCACACAAGACAACACAATACACATCTTGCACAAATTCAATGGAATTGGACACACAATAAAACAGAAGCTAAATATGCTGCTATTATTACACCATTTATAAAAACACATGAATGCAGATCAAGGACAAGCATTTGAAGTAAACAGTACAAAAAAACGTGTTCTTACCAAACACATGCAACTACACGCACTGTAGATCTACTAGTGCTGAAACAAAGGAGAAATAAAGCATTATGATCACAAAAGTAAATGATGACAATATAACAATTAACACTATGGAGTCTTCCCAGCCCCATCCAAATGCCAGGAACACACATCACCAGCCAGAATTCAATCCACACACACTGCCAGCCACACACACCAACAGCCAAACAGCAGTCCACGCACACTGCCAGCCAAGAGCCAGTCCACACACACCATCAGGCAAGCACCAGTCCCCACACACCAGCAGCCAAGCGCTACCCCAAGCACACCACCAGGTACACCCAGCACCAGCCAAATGCCAGTCCACAGCCACCACCAGCCAAGTGCCAGTCCACACATGTCAGGCAAGCACCAGTTAACACACACCCCCAGCCAAGCACCAGTCCACATAGACTGCCAGGCAAGCACCTGTCTACACACACATCTAGGCAAGTGCCAGTCCACACACACCACCAGAGTCCACATACACTACCCTTCAAATGCTAGTACACACAGCCAGCCAAATGCCATCACACACAGACCATCAACCATACTCCTGCTCACACAAACACAGAAACATTAATTGGTGTCTGGTGGTTTTCTGCCCCCCTTGGGGGCATATGGAGCTTAAAATATGGCTGATCTGCCATCAAGAGGGACAAAAAATCCCCAAAACATTGATCCTATAATAGGAGCTACCCTTCCCAGAGGGCCCACTCCCAGACATATAAATAAGAAAATGGCAGGTGTTTGGTGGGTTTTTTGACCCCTTTGGGGGCAGATGGGCCTAAACATATGGTGGCTAAAACATTGCCCTCATAAACAGGAGTGACCCTTGCCCAAGGGGCCCCTCTCCAATATATAAATGTAAAACTCCCTGGTGTCTAGTGGCTTTCTGCCCCCGTGGGGACAGATTGGTCTAAACATCTGGCAGACCAGTCCCCAGGGGGGCAGAAAAAAGCCAAAACTTTGGCTTTCTGCCACCCTTTCAGCCAGATAAAAATATGGCCAATCTGTCCCCCGACAGGCCAGAAAACAGCCAAACATATACCAAAATATTTTTCCACATATAAAAAAGAAAATCCCTGGTGTCTAGTGGGCTTCTGTCCCCCTCTTCCCTCTCTGATAGCAGTTCAGCCTAAAAACTGCTGATCTGTCCTCCGGAGATCAAAATTCCAAAAATAAAGTATCCTTAAAGGGAGTGGCCCTTGACCAAGGGGTCACTTCCTGTAATCATCATAATATAAAAATCCCTAGCATCCAGTGGATTTTGACCCCCCTCGGGGTAGATCGGCCAACAAAATGGCCAAATTATCCCCCTAGGGGGCTGAAACATGAATGTACAATAATGCCCCCTTGGAGCGACCGTTGCCCAAGGGGGCGCTCCCCCAATGGAAAACAAAGCCCTGGTGGTCCAGTGGCTTGATTTCCTGCACGTTCGCGGCCATCACCGTGATCTTGGCACAGGAATCTACTCCAAACAGGCACAGGGTAAAGGAAAAAAGTTTTCCTTTACCCCATGTCTGTTTTCTACAAGCCCTCCCCCCGGGAGAAAGACTCACCTGTGGGAGGTCCTCTGGAAGCAATTGGCTTCCAACGTGTCCCCAGCTGCATTTGATGGCATCGGCACCTTGTGTGCATGGTGACATCATCAGACCATCATGGGGGAGTCACGGGTGGCAGCAGAACTGCTTACACTACAATACCAGGTAGGGGACTGTAGAGGGGCGGCCGAAGGGGAAAGCGCCAGCACTTGCCCCGTGGGTGGGGTTGAGGATGGCTAGAGCCATCCTCATCACATGCCCACTGTGCGTGAGGATGGCTCCAAGCCATCCTCCGCACGCAAGGAGTTAATATCTTCCTCATTTTAGACGATTTGCTTCATATCAGCTACTATTCTTTTAATTGTTCTTTAATTTGTATAGAGTTTAGTATAGATGGGGCTCTTTGTCTTTTATCTTCAAAGGACAGGGCCCACATTAGAACATCATTATTACCAAATACGGATCAATGTTTATAATTTTGATATCCTAACCATTGCACATACAATTTGAATGTGAATGTCTTGTTTGGGTTATAGTGACTCCAGGACATGGGCAAAAAAATTTAAGCAGACCATCTGATCATTAATTCTCTGACGCATTCTGCAGCACAATGTCGTGCACAGTAACCAGAGGGGAAAGAATAATTAAGGTTTGACTGAGGACAAAATGTTTGACTTTATGTGTGGCAGGTGCATTTGTGAAGGGCATTTAATTGTTTCTATGTATTTTCCAAGGTATGGTGCCAAATGGATAAAGACCTCACAAGTTCACCCTATAAGCACCCACTTTTGAGGAATAGGAGTTGAAGTGTAAGGTATTTGGCCAGCAATGCAGGTGCTGGATGCTCACATTGTCATATCAGGCAGAATCAGAGTGTGTCGACGGGGAGACCGTAACTGGCTGGGCAGGTCTAATGTTGCATTGCGCAGTACAACTATGATACGCTATGGTGAATCTTTCAGGGGAAATTTTTGCATGGCAGAGCAGCAGTAAGCCTTTGCGAGGTAGTGCATCTGGAGTGAGCATTGTGGTCACACATAAGAGAAGTGAGTATAAACAAATGACCCTGCAACGCTTACGGTCAAGCTCCAGCAATAACACACAAAGGAGAACCTTTAATTCAAAACCTTGGGGATGTTTATGGGGATTTCATGTTAGGGGCAGCATAACAAGTGTGCATGCCAGGGTCACAGGAGCTGCAAAGTGCAATTTCACACCCAATTGTTTCCCCTTGCAGGAGTAAAACAGGGTGGGAAAGGACACTCACTATCTGGGTGACTTTCTTTTCATTGGGAAGGTATGATCACAGGACTTTGTAGACACAATGCAGGTGTTTCAGGCCCTGATTACAGTTTCATCATCCTGTACATACATTGTTATACCAGTTGTCATTAAGAATTGCCCTACTCCAACTCACTTGTTTTCCCCTCGCCACACAGCTCTGTGGATATGGGTTCTGTTGTAACTTTGTTTCTCTCATACATTGAAGCACTGGGTGACTCATTTCTGGTAGTCTACTTCTTTTTTCCTTACTCATCCCCAGTACATACTTAGGCTCTCATTACAACCCTGGCGGTCGGTGCAGAAGTGGCGGTAATACCGCAAACAGGCTGGTGGTAAAAAAAATGAAATTACAAGCATGGCGGTTACCGCCATGCCAAACCGCTACTTCTCCACTCCG
The DNA here is from genome assembly GCF_031143425.1 of Pleurodeles waltl. Lineage (NCBI taxonomy): Eukaryota > Metazoa > Chordata > Amphibia > Caudata > Salamandridae > Pleurodeles > Pleurodeles waltl. Next base: position 291,367,870 of record NC_090445.1, on the reverse strand, counting down.
ACCGCCAGGGTGGTAATGACCGCTGGGCTGGAGACTTCAGTCTCCAGCCCAGCAGCCATCACTAGACCGCCGACGGTATCACGACCCTGCATACCGCCATGGATTTCGTGGGGTTCTGTACCGCCACGAAATCCATGGCGGTAGGCACTATCAGTGCCAGGGAATTTGTTCCCTGGCACTGATAGGGGTGTCTCCCATCCCCCTCCCCCCCCTAGAGTCCTCCCCTCAAACCCACGACCCCCCACCACACCCCAAACATGGCAGGAGCCCCACCCCTCAAAACATTGACACACACACCCCCTACACGCACACTCACACAACTACTATACATACACGCACACATACACACAGACATAAACGCACACATTTCCCATACACACAACACCCCCCGCATGCATAACACACTCACACACCACCTCTACACACTCACATGCACACCCCATGCACGCACACAACACACAACACACCCCACCCCCCCTCCCCTAACGGATGATCACCTTACCTGGTCCGGTGATCCTCTGGGAGGGAATTGGATCCATGGGGGCTGCTCCGCCGCTAGCTCCCCGTCACCAGAACACTGCCACACCGAATCCTGGGACGTGATTCGGTGGGCAGTGTTCTGATGACGTGGCAGTGGAGCAGCCTCCACTTCACCGCCGACCACCAGTATGGCTGCTGGCGGCTCTCCGTCCATAAAAGGGCAGCAGGCTGCCAACAGTCATGATATGCTGTGCGGAAAACCGCATGCACTGGTGGTCTTCAGCACGGCGGTACCTCAGACCGCCGAGGTCCAAATGAGGGCCTTAGTTTGGTGTCATTCTTTCTTTTGGTCTAGCTTTATCATTTTTTTCGGTCCCCTTTAGCAATTAGTAAACCTTGGTTGTGATGCTAACAATAAATTCTCTAAATATTAATGTTATTCTAAAACCTATGTGTATGTACTGTTTGCAGCCTTGAAAAAGTTAAGTTGATGAAGCCTGTGTCACTGCCTTTGATCCTCTCTTGTTTATGTACAGGACAGCTTGCATTCCTATCAACATTTGGACTTTTGGAAAACTAAACCATTAAATGGATCTTGGGAGGTTGGGATGTACTTGTTATACTTGGACCTGCAAGAAGCACTGGAAGCTGCTGCTTGTGGGTGACTATGGAGCCTGTCATGGTATGGGGGCTCAGGATGCAACAGCTTCCACATCCAAGGAGTTGGTGGAATTACAGGGCAACCTGGAGGTACTTTGGTACATCTCAGGGAACACAGCAGGGATTCTCTATATTAAAAACGTGGGAGTCTTTATGGTAGGACCCTAAGATGTAAGCGACAATGTCCCATTTGTCCCTCAGTGGCTGCAAGACTGCACAACTGCAGGCTTGTCTGTAAGGGAGAAAAACTCCCCAACTAGATTTGAAGCACTGAATGGGTTGTTTTATGGTGTTAGCTGGTTCATTAGGCAGTTGGGCAGCTTAGGTCACCCATAAGCTAACCCACCATTTGGCATATTTCATTTTCTGAAAAAACCTGCAGCACAAATATTTTCCACCAAACAATGTATTACCTAAGTTATTTCATCTTTGTGGGTTATGCAGTCATGTATCATACCAATATTGGCATTACGAGCACTGTGCTGTGGTATCATGAAGCAATTACAATTTGGTATTTATAAGTACTTTGCTATTTACATAAAGTAAGTGTATGTAAGCTAATTTGAGCCTTTATTAAATTGCCTAATTGGTTACAATTAGGTATGACCAGGGATGTTTTTGGACTACACAGGTGGTCAAATTTAAAACAGGTGAGCTTCCTTTCATGTTGTAATTTATATTTTTATATTAACTGAATATGTGAGTACCTTCAAAAATAGTTATTTGCCACATCCTCTCAGTGTGCAGATCCTTCAGCAGCTCTTGCAGCATCAGGTCCTGTTGTAGAAAGCATAGAGGAATGTCATCATTATCTAGTTCAGAATCATCACTTGCTGTTTCATTGGTTAGACTCCTATCCGCATCAAGGTGTGCAACATAGCACAAGTGGCTATAATCTTACAACATGTTGTAGGGTCATACTCCAGGGCACCCTCACTTTTATAGAAATATCTAGATCTGCCATTTAAAAATTCCAAACATTTTTCCTGTAATGTTCCTTGTTTGTTTGTGAAAAACATTATGACCGCCATTATGACATTATATTGGCGGTAATACCACCAACAGCCTGGCGATAATTACCCCAACCATGGCGATGATACCTCCCATAAACAGCCAATGTACCATACCAACCGCCAGGGCATTAACACCACGGACCACAGCGGTAGCCACCAACAGCAAGGCGGAAGTCAAAGTACCACCTACCATATTATGACATACTGTGTTTCTGCCTGGCAGAAACACAGTACAGAAAATGAAAAAGTCACCATCAGGGACACAGAGGACTCCGCGGCCGCCATTGAACCGGGACTCCAAGTCTCCCCAATGCTCTACCATGCCATGGCTGTCCTGGAACACCAATGCCAACGTAGACGAAGGCGTGAGTACTGGAGGTACAGATTAGACAGCACCACAATCACAGAGCTGTGTGCACAATTGGAGCCTGATCTGATATCTGATGTCCATCAACCCACTGGGATTTCCCCTCTTGTGCAGGTCCTATCAATGCTCCATTTCCTGGCAACTGGCTCTTTCCAAGTGACAGTGGGCTTGGCTGCAGGAATGTTACATACAATGTTCTTGTGAGAAAACAGGGCTGATTGCAGAGGCCCCATAACTTTTTGCCCCCATTTTCCACTTTTTGCTGGTGTTTTCCTGACTCTGATGGTGCCCTGGGTACTGCTAACCAGTCCCAGGGCCTGTGCTCTGTGTAAAATGGATATGCAAATTAGGCTAATTATAATTGGCTAAGTAAACCTACCTATAAGTCCCTAGTATATGGTAGGGCATGTAGGTTTAGGGACCACAGCATAGGTGGTGCACACCTAGGTGCACTGCTGAGGTGCCCAGTGTCATTTTAAAGGCAGGCCTGCCTTGCTGGCTGCTTTTAAATTAAAGTTATATGCAAATTCGACTTTGGAATTAAAGGTACTTCCAAAGTCTTAAACTACCTTATTTTTACATATAAGTCACCCCTAAGGTGAGCCCTATGTGCCCCTAGGGCTGGGTGCCATGTAACTATAAGCAGGGACTTTATAAAAATAGATTTATAAGCCCTGGTGAGGTAAAAACAGCCAAATTCGTTTTTCCCTCATTGAAGTAAATGGCCTTCATAGGCTAGAATGGGCAGACTTTATTTTAAATTTTAAAGTCTCCTTAAATGTTACATACCAAGAATTTGGTATCAAATTAATTGTTGTAATAAATCCCACAACTTCCAGTTGTTGGATTTAATATAACTTGTTCAGGTAAAAAGTTTAAACTTTACCTAAAAAGTTGCCAATTTCAGCTCTGCATTGTTTTTGCTGCTGTGCTCTGATTGGCCAGCCTGCAGCAGCTTCTGCCAGGCTACCTTGATGAGGTGTGAAGTGGCCTGACTTCACACAAAGGAATGTGCTTGGGGGAGAGAATCTCCCCTCAGCAGATGGTGAGGCAGGAAGGGGGAGGGCTGCCAAACTGGTCTTCAAAGGCAGAGAAGGACATTTGGAGCACCCAGCAACACCCCCATATCCTGCAACCCCAGACAATTAGGTGCCCCCTTGATTAGATTAGGAGAGGGCAGGAGAGGGGTGTGTTTATGATTTTTAGCCACACCAGTGGGTGGGCTCAGCCATATGTAACCTCCGAAAATCAGATTCAGCCATGTTGGATTTTTAGAGACTGTTGCCTTTTGGGATGGATTTTTGCCACACTTCCCAGGAAGTGGTCATCACAGGGGGACGACCCTGTACCTGATTGGAGGACCAGGACCCCCCTGCTTTTCACCCAGGAGCAAGGATAAAACTGGCAGACCTGCACCCACACCTCAGATCCCCTCCAGAATTCAACAAGAAAGGAACTAAAGAAGAAGAAGGACTGCCCTGCTGGACCCCTGGCCTGCACCTGGACCCTGCACTCAGAAGGACTGCACCAGCTGCACACTTGGGCTTCACCACAAGAAGGACTTTGCCTGGCTTCAACTGGTTCAAGGAGGGACTCCCTGTTTGCTACAGGTGAAAAATTGCTATCCAGAGTCCCCTGCACCAACTCCTGAAAAAGTGACCAGCTGACCACTGTCCAGTGGCCAAAAAGGAGTTTGCGCCAGGTGCATTCTGGGAGTTGAAGTCCGCACTTCCCAAGGACCATCACAGAACTTCTGGACCCTTGGGGTGAGCTGTGGACCTCAAAAGAACCTTGAAAGAACATCTGGGTGAAGCCCCAGAAGTTTGGAAAAGATTGGAGAATTTTTGAAAAAAAGCTCCATAAAGTGACCGACCCGACGCGGAAATTCTAGCCGGCTTGCCTCAACCGCGACCCGGCCTGACTTCGTGGTTCGTCCCGGTAAAGAAAAACATCCAAAAAAGAGACTAAGTCCGAAGGTAAAAAGTTGACCGGGACCACCCAGCCATCGAATCCGAGAAGGGCTCCACGGACGTCGGATCAAGATCCAGGTTTACCCCGGTCGAAGGATTTTCATCTCGAAAAAACGACTAAGTCCGAAGGTAAAAATCACCACCGAGGAAACCGACTTCGCGTATCCGGACAAGGGCTCCAGGAGGTCGGATTCAACTGGCAGGTTCGTCCCGGGGAAGAAAAACATAAAAAAAGAGACTAAGGGGGTCATTCTGACTCCCGCCGGGCGCGGACACCGCGCGCCCGGCGGGAGCCGCCAAAATACCGTACCGCGGTCGGAAGACCGCAGCGGGTATTTTGAGTTTTCCCCTGGGCTGGCGGGCGGCCTCCAAAAGGCCGCCCGCCAGCCCAGGGGAAAACGACCTTCCCACCATGAAGCCGGCTCGTAATCGAACCGGCGGAGTGGGAAGGTGCGACGGGTGCTACTGCACCCGTCGCGTATTTCACTGTCTGCTATGCAGACAGTGAAATACAAGCGGGGCCCTCTTACGGGGGCCCCTGCAGTGCCCATGCCATTGGCATGGGCACTGCAGGGGCCCCCAGGGGCCCCGCGACACCCCCTACCGCCATCCTGTTCCTGGCGGGCGAACCGCCAGGAACAGGATGGCGGTAGGGGGTGTCAGAATCCCCAAGGCGGCGCAGCATGCTGCGCCGCCTTGGAGGATTCTGACGGGCAGCGGAAAACCGGCGGGAGACTGCCGGTTTTCCTGCACTGACCGCGGCCAAAGCGCCGCGGTCAGAATGCCCTGCGGGGCACCGCCGGTCTGTCGGCGGTGCTCCCGCCGACCCTGGCCCCGGCGGTCTGAGACCGCCGGGGTCAGAATGACCCCCTAAGTCAGAAGGTAACTTTTTAACCGAGGCCTCCCGCGACTTGTAGCCGAGCAGGGCTCCATCGCGGTCGGCCTGAAAGTTTGACTTTGCCCCGGTCCTGGTGCAACCAGATGACCCGATTGGCGCTTTTTGTTTCTAAGCGCTAGAAAATAATAATACTTTAAAAATTCATATCTCCGGTTCCCCTGAACCGATTTTAATCGTTTTTGTGTCATTTTAAAAATAAAAATATAAGCTATTTTTATAAATTGGTTTTGGATTTTTAAACTGTTTCCTGTGTTTTATTTAATTACTGTTTTGTGATATTTGAATGCTTTACACTTTGGGGGTGATTCTGATTCTGGCGGGCGGCGGAGGCCGCCCGCCAGAATTCCGCCCTCCAAAATACCGCGCCGCGGTCAAAAGACCGCGGCGGGTATTTCAAGTTTTCCCCTGGGCTGGCGGGCGGCCGCCAAAAGGCCGCCCGCCAGCCCAGGGGAAAACGACCTTCCCACGAGGATGCCGGCTCGTAATCGAGCCGGCGGAGTGGGAAGGTGCGACGGGTGCATTTGCACCCGTCGCGTATTTCACTGTCTGCCAAGCAGACAGTGAAATACTTGTAGGGGCCCTCTTACGGGGGCCCCTGCAGTGCCCATGCCAGTGGCATGGGCACTGCAGGGGCCCCCAGGGGCCCCGCGACCCCCCCTACCGCCATCCGGTTCCCGGCGGGCGGACCGCCGGGAACTGGATGGCGGTAGGGGGGGTCGGAATCCCCTCGGCGGCGCAGCTAGCTGCGCCGCCTTGGAGGATTCAACAGGGCAGCGGTACACTGGCGGGAGACCGCCAGTGTTGCCGGTCTGACCGCGGCTTTACCGCCGCGGTCAGAATGCCCTGCGGGGCACCGCCGGCCTGTCGGCGGTGCTCCCGCCGACCCTGGCCCCGGCGGTCTAAGACCGCCGGGGTCAGAATCACCCCCTTTGTCTCCTAAGTTAAGCCTTGACGCTCGTTGCCAAGCTACCAAGGGTTGAGCTGGGACTAATTTACTGAGACCTAACTGTACCTAGGTGGAGGTTAGTGGCTTGTTGCTAGGTGTAGGTACCTACCTGCCCTTACCAATAACCCATTTTCCAACAGTTCTCAATAGTGCTGGCAAGGGTTTTGGCTGCCCTGCTCAAACACAAATGCAGCTACATCGCTTTCCCCCAAGTGGATGATTTGACCAATGTGAAGGCTGGTTTCTATGCAATGGCATATATTCCAAATGTTATTGGGGCCATTGATGGAACATATATAGCATTTGTCCCCTCCCGGGCCAATGAACAGGTGTTCAGGAATTGGAAGAGTTTCCACTCACTTAATGTGCAAATGGTGTGCCTGGCTGACCAGTACAACTCCCACGTCACTGCCAAGTATCCTGGGTCGGTGCATGACACCTTCGTCTTGAGGAATAGCAGCATCCCACATGTAATTGCACAACTACAGAGGCACAGAGTGTCGCTAATAGGTGAGTCCCCACCCAAGCCACGTCAGTGATTGGCTTCAGGGGTCATCCCTATACCCTTGTGCAAAGCTAATGTTTGTCCCTAACATCCAGTAGGTGACTCTGGCTTCCCAAACCTGTCATGGCTCTTGACCGATGTAAGGAATGCCAGGACAGGGGCTGAGAATAGGTATAATGATGCTCATGGGTGAACCAGGAGAATAAGGACCTTCGTTCTCCTGAAAGCCAGGTTCAGATACCTCCATCTGACAGGTGGATCCCTCTGCTACGCCCTGAGAAGGTCTCCCAGGTAGTTGTTGTATACTGCATGTTGTACAACCTGGCCATCAGATGACATATGCCCTGTCTGCAGGAGGAAAAGGGTGAAAAGGCTCCTGTGGCAGCAGTGGACCCTGAGGACAGTGAGGATGAGGAGGCAGAGTATGAGGATGAGGATGTGGACAACAGGACATCAGTTATACGGCAGTACTTTCAAGTAAGACAGTGGAATTGACCATTCCTCTGATTATTTATTTTTCTGTGTGGCTGTAGCATGATGGCAGTCACTTCTTTAGCATTCCAACTGATTGTCACCTATGCCTTCCCATTTCACAGATATTGGTGTGGTTACAACTGTGTACTGATATGATGACTACAAACTGCCACAGGCCATTTGGATGGAATCACAAAGTTAAGGACCATTGCACAAGATGAAACAGTTCAAATTATTGTACATTTTTGTCGCATAAAGCACAATCACTCAAGTTGTTTTCAAGGGTGTTTATTGAAGTGAAAAATATAGAAGAAATAGTGCAATGGAATGGGGTGATGGTAGAGGTAAGTCCAGAATATTGGTCCAGTCAGTTTGTAGCACAGGTCCAGTGTCCAAGGGGCCATGTGAAGGGAAGCAATGGCAGTTCAAAGTGGACACGGTGACAGAGTGGAACACAAGGGGGACATTCAGGAGGGTCTCATTTCCTGGCGGTGGTCTTGGCAAGTGTCTCTGGTGTCTGTCTGGGTTGCAGGAAACGTTTGTGGGGTGGTTAACCTTCTGCATGAAGAGGGGTGGCCTGTGGGTCCTGTGGCAGAGCCTCCTGTCCACTAGCTGCAGCAGATGTGGAGAGCTGTTCAGTTGACTGGCTAGTGGTAGGGGCCTGGGTGTGTTATGTAGTCCCTCATTATGTTGGCCATATCACTCAGCACCCCTGCTATGGAGACCATTGTGGTGTTGAGGGGCTGCAATTCTTTCCTGATCTCCTAGTGGTGTTCCTCCTGCAGCCACTGGTTCTCCAGCATGATGTCTATCACCTGACCCATCTTGTCCTGGGATTGTTTCTGAGCCCCCAGGACATTGGAGAGTGCCTCCTGAGCAGTTGGTCCCCTGGGCCTGTCCTCCCTCTGGCGCACAGCTCTCCTCCGTGTGTCCCTGTCCCCCTGTGCCAGTGTCCCCTGAACGGTGTGCCACTGACCCCAAGACCCTGATTGTCTTGGCTGTGAGGTATGAACTGGGATCCCTGTACAGGTGGGCACACTGCTGATTGATGTGTCCTGGGGACAGAGGCATGGGGACGTTGGGTGGCTGCTGTCGTGTTGGATACTGATGGGGGAGGCTCTGTGGTGGACTGGGTGTGGGCTGGGGTATCCGACTGACCAGTGGTCCCAGATGGGCCAGGGATTTCATCCAGATCCAGTAGTCCAGAATTGCTGTCATCACAAGGGGCATCTTCTGGTGGGGGACTGGGTTGCCGTGCCACCTGGGGCACCTATGAGGATGTAAGTGGTGTATTATGCTGCATGTCTCTGACATATTCTACAACCCTAGCATCCCCTATATCTTTGCTGTTGCCCTGACACCTTTGTTTGCATATGGTGATATATTGTGGGATTGGTAGTTATCCATACTGTGCATGCATTTGTGGTGGGTGTACATGCAGGGATGGGAGGGAAGTTCATGCAGTGGGTATGGCATGCAGGGCTTGGCATTTAGGTTACTATACTGTGGGGGGAATGGAGTGGAGTGATGGGTGTCAGGGTGAGGGTTGGTGGTGGCATGCAGGTATGTGGGGGGATAGGTTGTAAATATTGACTCACCAGTGTCCAGTCCTCCGGCAACTATTATTGTGTGGTGTGTTGTGCAGTGGGTGTTCAGTAATATGGAGGGGTGGGGTTTGTGTGATGGATTAATGGGTGGTTTTGGTGTGTGTGTAGTTGGGTATATGATTTGTGTGGCTTTCTCTTGGCTATTTTTCCTGTTCTCAAAGGGTTGTGTGTAATGTAGTTGTGTGCTATGTAGTGCTGTGGGTGTGGTGTGTGTATCAGTGTCAGGTGTGTGTTTTTAGTATTGGCCAATGTTGTGTTGTCATATCATTGGGTGGCCATTCTGACCGCACCAGTGTCGACCGCCAATGGTTTAACGGCTGTTAAATGTTCGCTGTGGAGATTCGTCGATCATAACATGGAGGGTGTTGTTTTGTTGGCGTAATGGTAACCTAACCTTTGATCTGGCAGATATGTGTTTGTGGCAGTATTCTGTCGGTTTAGTGTGTGTTTCATAATATGCCATAAGGATGTTTTCCTCCGTGGTGGTATGTTGGCGGCCGTCAAACGGGGCGGTAAGCGGGATTTACCACCAAAGTCATAATGAGGGCCTATATCTACTTTGTATTGAGGTTCTAGATGGTAAGTGTGGAGTCCTAATCCAAGGCCTTAAGTAATAAGGACTGTCACCTAAAAATTACGCAATTTATGTGTGAAGGAAAGTACCCTCTTTGTCTGTGTGTTTGACTGTGTCTACTGGGATCCTGCTGATCAGGACCCCATGTAGGAGGCTGGCCTGGCTTATAGTGGGTACCTGATGGTACATACACCTTGTCCCAGGTTCAGTTATCCCTTATTAGTAGATTAGTAGTGTTGTACCAGCTTAGGCTGATAGAGGTAGCTATAGTAGAGCAGCTTAGGCTGAACTAGGAGACATGTAAAGCTCCTACTATACCACTTACATCATATAGCGCTATATAATAAGAAACACAATACTCAGAGTTACTAAAAATAAAGGTACTTTATTTTAGTGGCAATATGCCAAAAGTATCTCAGAGGATATACTCCCTTAGGAGGTAATTAAAATACACAAAATATACACACAAACCAGAATCAGGTACGTAAAACACTTAGAAAAGTAGTGCAAACACTGTAGAATACAATAGGATGCAATAGGAGACAATAGGCCTAGGTGCAACACAAACCATATACTCCAAAAGAGGAATGCAAACCATGAATGGACCCCAGGCCTAGTCTAGTGTGTAGAAGGTCGCTGAAAAGTACGAGTGAAGTTACCCTACTACCCCAGAAAGACAGTAAAGTCGAGATAGGGGATTCTGCAAAGGCAACAACTGACTGCAAAGCACTGAAGACGGATTCCTGGACCTGAGGACCTGTAAAGGAAGGGGACCAAGTCCAAGTCCAAGTCCTGGGCTGCCCAGACCCCAGGAGGGCAGAAACCTGTCTGAGGGTTGGCAGCAGCAGTAGCTGCAGAGAAAACCCCAGAGAGCTTGTTTGGCAGTACCCTGGGTCCATGCTGGAGCCCCGAAGAATGCATGGGATTGGCACCCCAATACCAGATTTGGCTTGGGGGGACAATTCCATGATTTTAGACATGTTACGTGACCATGTTCTGAGTTACCATTGTAGTTCACGTGTGTAATGGTGTCCCCGCACTCACAAAGTATGGGGAAATTGCCCTCAACAATGTGAGGGCACCTTGGCTAGTGCCAGGGTGCCCTCACACTTAGTAACTTTGGACCTAACCTTCACTAAGTAAGGGTTAGACATATAGGTGACTTATAAGTTACTTAAGTGCAGTGTAAAATGGCTGTGAAATTACGTGGACGTTATTTCACTCAGGCTACAGTGGCAGTCCTGTCAAGAATTGTCTGAGCTCCCTATGGGTGGCAAAAGAAATGCTGCATCCCATAGGGATCGCCTGGAACCCCAATAACCTGCGTTCCTGGGTACCCTATGCTAGGGAATTATAAGGTTGTTCCATTGTGCCAATCAGAATTGGTGAAAATGGTCACTAGCCTGCAGTGACAATTTTAAAACCAGAGAGAGCATAAACACTGAGGTTCTGGTTAGCACAGCATCAGTGATACAGTTAGGCACCACACAGGGAACACATATAGACCACAAGCTATGAGCACTGGGGTCCTTGCTAGAAGGATCCCAGTGACACAGACAAAAATAAACTGACACACAAGTCACAAGCAAGGCAAGATGGTACTTTCCTACACCCCAGTAGTTATTCTCTCTCCCTTAAAATAATGCTTATAGGATACTGGTAAGCCAGTATTCCACCCACAATTGGCATACTGGTACCCCCTTCTAAGTCCCTAGTATATGATACGTAGGTACCCAGGATATTTGCTTTCCAGGTAATCCCTATGGGCTTGCCACCCATAGGGAGCCCATGCAAAGGCTTCTACAGGACTGCCATTGCAGCTTGTGTGAAATGATGCATGCACCCTTTCACTGCCATGTACACTGCACCAGGTCACTTATAAGTAACCCATATGTCAGGCTTTCCAACCCTGAAGGCTGGGTGCAGAGTGTCTGTGTGTGAGGGCACCCCTGTATTAGCAGAGGTGCCCCCGGATTGTCCAGGACCATTTTCCCAGACTTCGTGAGTGCGGGGACACCATTTTACACATGCACCGGACATAGGTCACTACCTATGTACAGCTTCACAATGATAATTCCGAAAATGACCATGTTTGATATCATACACATTGGAATTATACGCCAAGGCTTTTGCAAGCATTGGTTGTGTGATTCCATGCACTCTAGGGGCTCCTTAAAGGACCCCAATTACTGCCATTACAGCCTTCAGGGGTTTTCCTGGCAGTCCCAGCTGCTGCCACCTCTCAGACAGGTTGCCTGAGCAGCTCAAGCCCAGGAAGGCAGAACAAAGGATTTCCTTTGGGAGTGGGGTAAAACACCCTCTCCCTCTGGAAATACGTGTTACAGGCTTTGGCAACCCCCAAGCCACTGGAAATGCTTTGAAGGGTACCGATGGTGCCCCCTTGCATAATCCAGTCTACACCGGTTCAAGGACCCCCAGTTCCTGCTCTGGCACGAAAATGGACAAAGGAAACGGGTGTGACCACTCCCCTGTCCATCACCACCCCAGGGGTGGTGCTCAGAGCTCCTCCAGAGGGTCCCTGGTTTTTGCAATCTTGGATTCCAAGTTGGCAGGGAACTCTGGGAGCATCTGAGTGGCCAGTGCCAGCAGGTAACATCAGAGCCCTCCCCTGATAGGTGCTTATCTGTGTAGCTGACCAATCCCCCTTTCAGGGCTATTTATGGTCTCTCTCTTGGGAGGTAATTCAGATTCGGATTGGAAGAATCCAGCAGGAATCCTCTGCCTCCTTTACTTCACCTTCTTATTGAAAAAACTGCATCTGGAACTCTACAAACTGCAACAAAGAAGCAAAGACACCCTCTGCAACATTGTATCTTCAGCTCCTGCCAGCAACTGCAACTGTTTCCAGGTCGTGCATCCTCAGAGCACAGCCTGCCTTCAGCCTGCACCAGAAGAAGAAGGAATCTCCCTTGGAGTGAAGGAGTCACAGGAGAGGCATCTCTCTGCATCGACAACCAGCTGCGTAAGTCTCCTCTCCTGACAAGTTGCATGGATCCTGCATCACGAGTGGTGGACTGAAGTGGTCCTGATGGTCCTGACATCCTACTGTCCAACTTTGGTGGAGGTTAGAGCTTGCCTTCACATGCAAGACAGTACCCCCGGGCACTGCGTGTTTTGCAGTTGCCAAGGTTTGTTGGCATCCTTCCACAAAGTTCTTCATGAACCATGCAGCTTCAGCCCCTAGCACTCTATTCTGCAACATAAAGCTTCCTGCGTGGTTGTCCGGCGGTGTGGAACCCTTTTTCTTTTGCACCATCTTTGCTCCAGTGCTGTGGGACTCCTGTGCACGCTGCCTCTTCTTCTGATGGCTCTTTGAGTTTCTGAGAGCCCCCTCTGATTTCCCGTCCTGGGTGGACCCCACAAGGTCCCTCCTGGTCCCGGGCAGTTCCATTTTCTGCTTACTGTGAGCTTTGCATGTTCCAAGGCTTGTTGGCGGAATCCATTAACACAAACCAGACTTCAATCATCCATCCAGCATGGGACATCATCTGCACCAACCAAGAACCCACATCCATCTTCTTGGGTGCAGTATTCACTGTTCTTCACCAGTGGTTCTTCTTTTGCACCTTCATCCGGGTCAGCAGGGGCTCCTGTTCTCCCGGGACTCTTCTGTGCTTCTTGGACTTGGTCCCCTTCTTCCACAGGTTTTCAGGTGCAGCAATCCACTGTTGGTGTCTTGAAGTCGCTTCTGGTTCATCCATTATCTTCCTTCTTGTGTTCTTGTGTGTTCTAGGAAAGTTACTGTGATTTACTCCTGCTTTCCTGGGCTCTGTGGTGGGTTCTATTACTTACCTTTGGCGTTTTCCAATACTCCCAATGCCCTTCTACACACTATACTTGCCTAGGTCAGAAACCAACATTTGCATTCCATTTCTAACTATTATGATTTTCACTATTTGCACTGTTTTCTAAATGTTTTTACAGATATTTCTGCATACTAGTGTTGTTAATTTGGGTATTATTTACCTCCTAAGACAGTATAGTCTCTAGGGTCATTTTGGCATTTGTGTCACCAAAATAAAATACCTTTATTTTTGTAATACTAAGGGCTTCATTACAACCCTGGCGGTAGGTGATAAAGCAGCGGTAATACTGCCAACAGGCCGGCAGTAAGAAAAATTAAATTATGACCACGGTGGAAACCACCAACACATACAGCCACTTTAACACTCCGACCGCCATGGTGGTAGCAACAAACACGGCGGCGGTAACCGCCAACAGCCAGGTGGGAGACAATGTACCGCCCACTGTATTATGACACACCAATCCGCCACCTTTTCGGGGGCGGTAACAACGCCATCAAAAGCACAGCAGAAACAGTACACAGAAGCAAAACGACTCACCTCTCGACACTCAAGGAAGAACCACGACACCATGGAGCCCGAACTGCACATATTTCCAAAGCTGGTCTACCACCTCCTACACCAGGAACACGAACGGCAGCGAAGACAACCACGGTAAGTACCGCACCTAGCACACAAGGGAGAGCGGAGGAAAAAGAGAGTGACACACACACGCAACACCCCCACCCCAACACCATACACACAAACAGATGCAACAACATCATATATACATCCCGTAACCCTCAGGAATAACGCAAGGACAAAAGGATTTGATTAAAGTAAGTGTGATATTACACATTTAGATAAATATGTCCTTAAAGCACTAAACAGTATGTACCATATATACAAATGGAGGGACAATGCCCACTCCAAATTGTCTGTGGCCCACAGGGCCATAACACATAGGCCAAGGCCACACTTGACTCCTGCCTCAATATGGAGAGAACACTGCAGGGGGATCAGGTCGAAAACACACAGGCACCTCAGGGGGACAGAGAATGGGGGCACCTCAGTTGGAAGATGGTACAACGCCACTGCTCCTGGAGGGGGCTACATGCCCTCTGCAATGTCCTGGGGAGTGCAAAGCCACAGTCTTTCTAGTGGGTGGTTTGCCCACTGCTTGGTCCTGGGAGTACAAGGCCACAGTCTCTCAAGTGGGTGGTTTGCACACTGCTTGGTCCTGAGGAGTGCAAAGCCACGGTCTCTCAAGTGGGTGGTTTGCCCACTGCTTGGTCCTGGGGAGTGAAGGCCACAGTCTCTCTAGTGGGTGGTTTGACCACTGCTTGGTCCTGGGGAGTGCAGAGCCACAGTCTCTCAAGTGGGTGGTTTGCCACTGCTTGGTCCTGGGGAGTGCTAGGCCACTGTCTCTCAAGTTGGTGGTTTGCTCATTGCTTGGTCCTGGGGAGTGCAAAGCCACAGTCTCTCAAGTGGATGGCTTCTCCAGTGGTTCTGGAGGGGGCCTTCTGCCCAGTGTGTTTCATCCAGGCAAGGAGGGGGTGAGTAGATGCCTTCTTCCACTGGTTCTGGATGGGGCCTTGTGCCCTGTGATGCTGATCCTGGATGGTGCATGGTCACAGTCTCTCACCTAGGTGTCACACCTACAGGTGTTGCAGGGGCCAGGACGCACTACAGCCTATGTAGTCACGACTACACTCTGCTCGCTGGCGGTGACGGCTGCTCAGTGGAAGGCAGTTGCGGGGATGGCGGCGGTATTGTCAGTAGTGGGGGAAGTATCCAGCCCTTCCCCTGCAGCCTCGGACGGCTGCCCACTGGGGCTGCTGCTGCTGGCAGTGGTGCTGCTGGTGGTACACGTGGGGGTGCTGGTAGCTGTTCAGAGGGCAGTGCTGTCAGTGGTGGGGGGAGGCTCCAGCCTTTCCCCTGTAGCCTTGGACAGCTGCCCACTGGGGCTGCTGCTCCTGGCAGTGGTGCTGCTGCCGTTGCAGGTAGCGGCGCTGGTGGAGGTGCTGTCAGTGGTAGGGGGAGGCTCCAGCCCTTCCCCTGCATCCTCAGACAGCGGAAGTACCATTGCTGGTGTTGTTTGCCCAGATGTTGCTCCTGCTCCAGGCACCAGATCCATTCTGCCTGCGGTGTCTGTTCCTGTTACATTGGCCTTGGCAGTTGTTGTCCCGTTGCTGCACTTGGCAGATGGTGATGCCTCCTTGTTTCTGCCAGCTGGTGTTCCCTTCCTGCCCTTGCTGGCTGGTGGTCACTCCTTCCCCTTGCTGGCTGGTGGTGCCTCCTTCCCCTTGCTGGCTGGTGGTGCTTCCTTCCCCTTGCTGGTTGGTGGTGCCTCCTTGCCTTTGCTGGCTGGTGTCCCCTTCCTGTCCTTGGTAGCTGGTGGCCCTTTCTTGCCCCTGGCAGGTGGGGCAGGCACACTGGCTGTGCTGACGGGTGCCTCCTTGGAGCCTCTCACACCTGCAGTGGCTGCAGAAACTACAGTGGCCATGGACTGGGTGGCTGAGGTGCTGGGCTGGGTTCTGCCCACCCTGGCCCGAAGTGAAGGATGGGGAGAGGGGCCGGGAATAGGTCAACAGTGGAGAGGAAAAGCCTTTTTGGGACAAGGGCTCGAAAAAGGGTGAAGGTTTGGGAGTGGAGGAAGAGGGAGTGGTTGTTGGAGGTGTCTGTATGCTGTGTTTGTGTGCAGGTGCATTGCATGGGCTGGATGCTGTTGTGAGGTGGATGGCTGTTGGGTGTCTGAGTGCTCTTGTGTTTACTTTGGGAGGAGGGGGCACAGGCACAGTGGGAGAGGACACAGGGGACGCAGGGGACGTGCGCATGGGTGTGGAGGTGGTGACTGCCAGTGATGGGCGTGTTATGATAGGTGTGCTGGTGATGGAGGTAGTGGATGAGGATGTAGTGCATGCAGGTGTGAGTGGAGACGCAACTTGGAGGGAGGTGGACAACGAGGAGGAGGGGGACACAATGGAATGCCTGTTGGATGAAGTGTGGTGTTTGTGGTGCTTGTGTTTGCCTGAGCCACTTCTGTGTGTTGATTTGGGTGCATGCAGGTCTGAAGGTGTGCTTGGGATAGGCTGGGGTTGAGGGGAATGGGACTGGGTATAGGAAGTTGGAGGGGGAGGCTAGAGACAGGGACAATGGCTGCCATCAGTGAGTTGGCCAGAGCATGGAATGATCTCTGTTGGGCCGTCATGCCAGAGTGAATGCCCTCCAAGAATGCATTTGTAGTTGCAAATGCCCTGCTATACCCTGGATGGCATTCAGTATGGTTGACTGCCCAAGAGAGAGGGATCTCAGGAGGTCAATAGCCTCCTCACTGAGGGCAGCAGGGCTGACTGGGACAGGGCCTGAGATGCCTGGGGCGAAGGAGGTGCCCACCCTCCTGGGTGAGCGGGCACGGGTAACTTGCTGAGGGGCTGCTGGGAGGGCAGTGCTGATATGGGGGGTGGTGGCTGTACCTGTAGTTGGGATAGGCACAGAGGTGTCCGCCACCGCCAGGGAGCTTCCATCAGAGGAGGTGTCGTTGTCAGAACTGTCCCCTCCTGTCTCTGACGTGGTGCTCCCCTCGCCCTCTGTCCCACTGGTGTCCTCACCGTTGGTGGATTCGGCCTCCGAGGCAACTGCGCTGGTTTTGTACACCGTCACGGTGGGCGGTCGAAGACCGCGGCACAATTCAGCATTGGTTAACATTGGGCCCTATGGGTCCCAGGAGTAAATGACAATGTACGCTGGTGGTGACAGTACGCACCGTCGCGGATGTGACTGCCATTTCCTTACTGTTCACTCACTTGATACCTGACATTCAACAGCAGAGGACCTACACTGCAAGTGCTGCTGTGACCTGTGTCTGGAATCGACGACGGCTACAGTGTCTGGGGAAAGGGCCCCTGCCTTCACCTCGGAGGAGTTGGGGAAACTGTCGTATGAGGTCCTCCCCCAGTACACGCAACTGTACGGTCCTCCAGACAAACAGGTGAGTACACTGTGAGCATGCTGCGTGGGCAATGCCTGTTTTGAGTGGTGTGGATCGAAGATACATGTGGGGGAAGCTGAGGACTGCATGTGAGGATGGTGAGTGTATGTGCGTCAGGGCATGGGTGGGATCTGGTGGGCAATGGGTATGATTGTCCGGACGGGTGAGTAATTTCCTTTCCTCCTGTACCTTTCCTCTATGTCAGCACCCACCAGAAGAAGGGTATTTGGTGTGACATCACCAAGGACATTCAGACCCTGGGGGTCTACCATAGACGGAGCACCCACTGCCGGAAAAGACGGGAGGACCTATGCCGCTGGAGCAAGAAGACGGCAGAGGGCCAGCTGGGCATGGCCTCCCAACGTGGAAGGGGTGCCCGTCGCACCATGACCCCTCTGATGTACTGGATCCTGTAAGTGGCCTATCCAGAGTTGGATGGGCGCTTGAGGGCATCACAGCAGCCACAAGGGAGTGGGAACACTCTCATTCAGCTGACTGCGCGCATTACGAGGTGTCTGGATGGGGGAGTCTACTGTGGGTTCCCCTAGGCCAGGGCGAACTTGGTAGACAAGGTCCCTTGTTAGGCAGGCTCTGTGGCACCCCAACCCCACTAGTGGTAATAGCCATCTACACCTAGTCAGGCTCCTGTGACTTCCAGGTGTGCAGCAATTGGGCAATTATGCATGTGAATTTGCTAGGAACTGTTAGTGCATGGCTTAGTGCAGAGGGCTGCTCCCTGTGTGTTGTGTCCGCCAACGGTAGTGGTGTTGCATGCACTGAACATGTTTTTCTTCTGTCTTCCCCCCCTTTTTGTTTTGTCTGCCTGTTCTTGTGTGCAATAGCATCATCTGGCGGAAGAGCAGTGGCACCGGAGCAGGAGGGAGCTGCAACCCACTTGGCCCTGGAGGGTGAAGCAACGGAGGGCGAGGGGAGCTCCACGACGGGGACAGGGGCATACACCAGTGACAGCGACTCCTTCTCTGATGGGAGCTCCCTTGTGGTGGCGGGCACCTCTGTGCCAACCGCATCAACAGGTACAGCCGCCACCCCCACTACCAGCACCGCCCTCCCAGCAGCCCCTCAGCGTGTGTCCCGTGCCCGCTCACCCAGGAGGGTGGGCATCTCCTTCGCCCTAGGCACCTCAGCCCCTGCACCAGTCAGCCTTGCTGCCCTCAATGAGGAGGCTATTGACCTCCTGAGATCCCTCACTGTTGGGCAATCTACCATTTTGAATGCCATCCAGGGTGTTGAGAGGCATTTGCAACAAACAAATGCATACCTGAAGGGCATTCTTCTGGGCAGGCGGCCCAACAGAGAGCATTTCAGGCTCTGGCCTCAGCACTGATGGCAGCCATTGTCTCTGTGTCCAGCCTCCCCCCTCCAACTTCCTCCACCCAGACCCAATCCCCGGTACCTCAGCCTATCCCAAGCACACCATCAGACCAGCATGCACACTCATCAACACACAAAAGTGGACATGGCAAACATAAGCACCACACATCCCACAAGCACTCACACAAGCACCATACTCATGCAGACACAGCAACATCCACTCCCTCCACTGTGTCCCCCTCCTCCCTCCCTTTCGTGTCTAAACTCACACCTGCATGCACTACATCCTCAGCCACTACCTCCATCACCAGCACGCCCATCACCACACACCGCTCACGTGCAATCATCACCCCCACTACCATGCACACATCCCCAGTGTCCTCTCCCAGTGTGTCTGTGAGCGCTCCTCCCAAAGTACACAAACGCAGGCACACACCCACCAAACAGCCATCCACCTCACAACAACCTCTGGCCCATGCACCTTCACCCAGATTCAGCAAACGTACACCTCCTACAACCACTACCTCTTCCTCCACTCCCAAACTCCCTCCATCATCCCATCCCAGTGTGTCTAAAAAACTGTTCCTGCCAAACTTCAACCTCTTCCCTTCACCTCCCCCCACAGTCCTTCCCCTAGGGCCAGGCTTTCCAGGTCCCAGCCCAGCACCTCAGCCACCAAATCCCCAAGCACAGTGGTGCCAGTAACTGCGGGGTCATCAAGTGTGCCACCCATCAGGGCTGCCAGTGTGCCACGTAGCGAGGGCAAGGACATTCTGCCACCTACAATTTGTTTTTACTTAGGAACACTAACCACTCTCTTGGATATTATTTTTTCTTTTACTTACCTTCCCCTTTTTCTTTTCTTTTTGACCTTCCTGGGTTTTACTCTCTTTTTTCCTCTTTTTACATTGCTATCATTTTTTTAAAAACTTTCTGAGCACAAGGGGTAAGCCTCAGATTTTCAAACACATTTTTTGCTTCTGTTTACCTTCTCAAGATGGCCGCCTAAGTGTAGCTCTCTGCTTTTCCTGACCAGATAGCTAATATACTTTTATATGTCGACCGCTATTTGCAGTCCGTTTTTCATTTTGATTTTCACATTTTTACCCTTTGCTTATTTTTACGCGATGGGAGCTCTTTAATATGTGCTTCCGCACTTTCCCTCTCCCTCGTGTGACAAATTGCACCGTGCATGGGAAGCACACTTATACAAATAATGGTAACCGGCCCTTTATGGGATTTACAGTCCGCTTTCTACTCTCATGCTTTTTTGGCCTGACGGAAGCTCTTGGCAAGTGACTTCCTTTCCTTTCTTCTTTCTTTAAATATGGTATAGCGCACGGGACGCGCGCACACACGATAAAGGCTACGGGCGGCACACGGCCGGGCTCCTAAATTAGTTCAGACCTACCGGCCTTGATACTTTTTGGAGAGCGAGCAAGATAGAAGATAATAAGCTCTTTCTACGTATTATACAGGTAAACACGGCAAACTGCCGGTTGTTTTTTCTTGAGAGAGATCCAATTTTCTTATTATTTATTTTCTTTCATGCGTACCAGGCCAATTACTATTTTAAACATTTTCTCCCTACTAGGCTTACTATGTGCCTTTGTGTGGCCATATTTTACCATTTTACTTTCACATCATCAGGAATGTCTCATTGGTATGTGCTTTTTTGACTTACCCCCTTCTTTTAAACTTCTTTCAAACTTGTTTCACTCTTTCTACTTATGCGAACGGTGCCCCTAGGTAGGGAAACCTTCTCGGTTTAAACTTTCAATATATTTCCTGGACACTCATTTTCTATGAGGAATTTGGTCTTATCACGTTCTTTGCACGGCAACTTTCTTTAATTTTCAATTAGTTCACGTTGCACTTTCTGGACGCCTTTGGTGTGCGTCTCATCTTCTTGCCGGTTCTTTGGATCATGCGCTATCTCTCTCCTGTTCTCGACTAATACTACATTCAAATATTTTAGAAAATATTTGCAAGTATTTAGAATTTTCTTGTTGTATTGTATTTTGGACCTATCACCACACAACGTGTTTACTTAAGTACTAGTATTTAAAACACAAATATTACATTTATTGTTAATATTGGGCTCTTTTGGTGGTATACGGGCTATATCACATTTTATCACTTTTTGTTGGTTGTATGGTTATATTTTACCTTGCAGCCCTGAAGAAGCCCCTTCTGTACGGGGCAAAACGCGTTGGCTGCGTCCGTGTTTATGAACCTTTTGTTACAACAAGCTCCATTTGTCAACAATAAAACACCTTGGGAAAACAATCTGAAAGGAGCTTCGCATTATTTCTACGAAATTGGACTTTTCTTGCTTATTGTGACCTTTGGATGTTTCTACAGTGGTGCACCCCCTAAATTTTCTTACATTCTGCCACCTGCCAACGTGAAGAAGGTGCCCACATCCCGGAGGGAGGGACAGCACCTACCAGCCACCAAGGGCTCCGCCAAAACAAAAGGGGACAGTGGCAAGACACCTGCGGCACCATCAAAGGTGGGGAAGGGACAAAAGCAGAAGAGCAGGTCAGGACAGGGCACGGTGGCACCTACTGAGGGACAAGTGTCACCCCTTCTGTCCACGACTACAACAACCTGTACGGGGGCGAACACCGCAACCTGCCCCGCCGCCTGCACAACCACCAGCACCGCCACCAGCACCGCCACCTGCACAGCTACCTGCACCGCCACCGGCACATCTGCAGCCTCAGCAACAGTCCCCAGCATCTTCCCCAGTGGGCAGCTGTCTGAGGCTGCATAAGACGTCCTGCTGTGTCCCTCTAAAGGTGCTGACACATGCACCACCGCCAGCACCGCCGTCACAGACACTCCCGCAAGCACGGCCACCAGCCCTGCAATGTGGTCGGACAGTGGCTTCACCGCTGAAATTTCTACCATCCCCAGTGATCAGTCGTTGAGGCTGGAAGAGACTTCCTGGACCCTGCCCAGCTTCCATGAGGCATGACTTCCATCACTGTTTGCACCTGCAGGTGGACATGCTACCTGTTCCTAGGCAATCTCATGGCACACTCACACAGGTGAGGGAATGGGACCGGCCACACTGCACGTGGAGAACTCTGGGCACAATGCCCCTTCCAGAACCAGTGGAGAAAGGCATCCACTACCTCAGACCTTGGCAGGATGAAGCACTATGGGCACAATGCCCCCTCCAGAACCAGTGGGGAATCACATCCACTACCTTAGTCCTTGGCAGGATGAAGCACTGTGGGCACAAGCCCCCCTCCAGAACCAGTGGAGAATCACGTCCACTACCTCCGTCCTTGGCAGGATGAAGCACTCTGGCCACAAGGCCCCATCCAGAACCAGTGGAAAATCACATCCACTACCTCAGTCCTTGGCAGGATGAAGCACTCTGGGCACAAGGCCCTCTCCAGAACCAGTGGAGACTGTTATCCACTTGAGAGACTGTGGCTTTGCACTCCCCAGGGTAAAGCAGTGGGCAAACCACCTACTGGAAAGACTTGAGAGACTCTGGCTTTGCACTCCCCAGGATAAAGCAGTGGGCAAACCACCCACTGGAAAGACTTGAGAGACTTTGGCTTTGCACTCCCCAGGATACAGGAGCGGGCAAACCAGCCACTGGAAAGACTTGAGAGACTGTGGTTTGCACTCACAAGGATAAAGCATTGGGCAAACCACCCACTGGAAAGACTAGAGAGACTGTGGCTTTGCACTCCCCAGGATACGTGCAGCAGTGGCATTGTGCGTTCATCCGGCTGAGGTGCCTCCCCTTCCCTTCCCCCTGAGGTGCCTGTTTATTTTCGATCTGATACCCCTGCAGTGTTCTCTCCGTTTCGAGTCAGGTATCTTGTGTGGGCTTCGCCCATGCATTTTGGGACCACTGGTCCATGGACAACGATTGGTACACTATCCGGACTTGTGTATTTGGTGTACATATTTGTATATACTGAATTTTAAACTTTCACTGTCAGATTTTTCATGATTACAATTGTTACAATCATTTAATTTTGTCCTTGCGTTCTTCCAGGGGTGGGGGGTGTATATGTAATGTTGTTGCATGTATTTGTGTGTATGGTGTTGTGGGTGAGGGTGGGGGTGGGGGTATTGCGTGTGTGTGTGTCACTCTCTTTTCCCTCCCCCTCTCCCCTGTGTTGTAGATGCAGTACTCACTGTGGTCGTCGACGGCGTCTGTCCTGCTCCTGATAGAGCAGGAGGAAGACAAGCATGGGCAGGACGTGTAGTTCGGGCTCCATGGCGTCTTGGTTCCTCGTTGGGTGTCGAGAGGTGATTGGTTTCCCTTCTGTGTACTGTTTCCGCCGTGCTTTTGGATAGCGTTGGTTCTGCCCCAGAAAAGATGGCGGATAGGCCTGTTGTTATACAGTGGGTGGTACTTTGTCCTCCGCCTGTCTGTTGGCGGCTACCGCCGCGGTGTTTGTTTCTACCGCCGTGGCGGTCAGAGTGTTAAAGTGACTGTCTATGTTGGCGGGTTTCACCATGGTTGTGATTCCATTTTTTTTCCGCCGGCCTGTTGCCGGTATTACCACTGCTTTACCACCGTCCGCCAGGGTTGTAATGAGGGCCTAAGTTTCTGTAAAAAAAGGCATATTAATCTGAGTATATGTTTGAATATGAACATCTGCTCACCGTTTTTCACCCTAGAGTTCAAGCGCTGAGGATGAATAGGAGATGGAGACATACCCCCGTGTATAGACCCCTGGTGGATCAGGCGACAATGGAGGACAGGCACATTATCCTAACCTACAAACTTGATAGGGCCACAATCCAAGAGCTGTGTGCCTAGTTGGAACTAGACCTGATTTCAACTATCCACCACCCCACAGGTATGCCCCCTCTAGTGCAGGTCCTATCAGTGCTCCATTTCTTGGCAAGTGGTTCCTTCCAAGTGACAGTGGCCATGGCATCAGGGATGTCACAGCCTATGTTCTCAAACGTGCTGACCAGAGTGTTGTCTGCCCTGATGAAACACATGCGCAGCTACATCGTATTCCCCCAGGTGGAGGATTTGGCCACAGTGAAGGCTCACTTCTATGTAATGGGGCATATCGCCCACATCATTGGTGTTATTGATGGTACACATATTGCCTTTGTCCCACCCCAGAGAAATGAACAGGTGTTCAGAAATCGAAAGGGCTTTCACTCTCTGAATGTGCAGATAGTGTGTCTGGCGGATCAGTACATCTCCCATGTCAATGCAAAGTATCCTGGCTCTGTGCATGATGCCTTTATCTTGAGGAATAGCAGCATCCCATATGTGATGTCTCATCTCCAGAGGCACAGGGTGTGGCTAATAGGTGATCCCATGGTCCCCACCCATTGTATGTTGGTATATGAATGTGGGGTTGGCCCTAAGAGTGAGTGTCTGGCTAACAGGTATCCCTCAATATTTACAGGTCGCTCTGGTTACCCCAACCTCTCATGGCTACTGACCCCAGTAAGGAATCTCAGAACAAGGGCAGAGGAACGTTACAATGAGGCACATGGGCGAACAAGGAAGATCATTGAGTACACCTTTGGCCTCCGGAAGGCCAGATTCCGGTGCCTCCATCTGACAGGTGGATCCCTTTGCTACTCACCCAAGAAGATGTGCCAGATCATCGTTGAATGTTGCATGCTGGACAACCTGGCCTTGAGATGCCAGGTGCCTTTTCTGCAGAAGGATGAGGCTGGAGATGCTCCTGTGGCAGCGGTGAAGCCTGTGGACAGTGACGAAGAGGAGACAGAGGAAGAGGATGTGGACAACGGAAATACTATAATTCAACAGTACTTCCAGTGACACACAGGCAAACACTGTAACTTCACCTTCCCTTGAAGTTTTATGTTGGACATTGTACATGGCAGCCTGATTTTCCAAAATCTATGGCCACTTACTCTACCCTTTGGCATCTCTGTTTTCAGATATCTGTGCCTCACTCTGGCTCCTCGTGTGTTTACTGCTGCCCACTACAGGTCATACCTAAGCATATACAACTGTACATTTGAATTGCAATGTTTACAGCTTGTTAAACGAATACATTTTTCAATCCATTGACAGACTCCAAACTTGTATTAGTTCCAAGGGTGTTTATTTCTGTGATAAAAAGTGTAAGGGGTATTACAATGGGCTGGGTTGATGATGGAGGAATGTCCAGGATAGAGTCCAGTCTATTGGTGTCACAGATGCATTGTCCAAGGGGCATAGGAAGTGGGGCAATGGCAGTTCAAGGTGGACAGGGTGACATAGCGGGACACAAGGGTGACATTCAGGGGAGTCTTATTTCCTGGCGGGGTCTTGGCAATGTTCTCTGGCTTCTGCCTGGATCGCAAGGACCTTTTGCGTGGTGGTTCTCCTTCTGCAGGGGGAGGAGTGCTGGTGGCCTGTTGTTCCTGTGGTGGGGCCTCCTGCCCACTAGCGTCGGCGGAGGTGGAGGGCTGTTCATCTGTGTGGCTAGTGTCAGGGGCCCAGTGGTGTGCCACTGCCTCCCTCATGGTGTTGTCCATGTCTGCCAGCACCCCTGCAATGGTGACCAGGGTGGTGTGGATGTCCCTCAGGTCCTCCCTGATCCCCAGGTACTGTCCCTCCTGTAGCATCTGGGTCTCCTGCAACTTGGCCAGTATCTGGCCCATCATCTCCTGGGAATGGTGGTATGCTCCCAGGATGTTGGTGAGTGCCTTGTGGAGAGTCGGTTCGCTTGGTCTGTCCTCCCCCTGTCGCACAGCAGTCCTCCCAGCTTCCCTGTTGTCCTTTACCTCTGTCCCCTGAACCCTGTGCCTACTGCCACTGACCCCAGGTCCCTGATCATCCTGTGTTTGTGGGGTTGCCTGGAGTCCCTGTAGTGGTGGGCACACTGCTGATTGACATGTCCTGGGGACAGAAGTATGGGCCCGCTGGGTGGGTGCTGTGGTGGTGTTTCCTGAGGGGGAGGATCTGAGGTGGTTTGGGACTGTGGTTGGGTCACCAACTGTCCAGAGGTCCCTGATGGGCCAGGTTGCTCATCCTGATCCAGGCATGCAAAGCTACTGTCATCACTGTGGGCCTCTTATGGGGGGTGACTGGATGTTGCTTGCACCTCCTTTCCGATGACCTTGTGTGAGGGTCCTGTGGGGGTGTAAATGCAGTGTTATTGTTTCTGCATGTGACATCTTGTGCATGGGTATGTTTCCTTCTATGGTTGTTATTGCCAAGGTAGCTTTGGCTTTTGTGAGTTGTGATTTGTTTGGTTAAGTGATTGTCACTAGTGTGCATGCTGTGCTGATGGGGGTCCATGCAGGTCTGTGATGGGGGTCCATGCACTGGTGTTGCATGCAGGGATTGGTATTGGGATGGGTGGGTTGTGATGGTTGGGTATATGTGAGGTGGTGGAGTGTTGGGGTGAGGGTAGGGGTAGGAGTTTGTGATGGCAGACAGGTGGGGGGAGTAGTAAAGATTTGACTTACCAGAGTCCAGCCCTCCTGCTACTCCTGCCAGGCCCTCAGGATGCATGTTCGCCAAGCCTTGCTCCTCCCATGTTGTTAGTTGTGGGGGAGGAGGTGGGATCCACCGCCAGTCCTCTGTACAGCTATCCGGTGTCTTGCAATCACGGAACGCACCTTCCCCCGTAGGTCGTTCCACCTCTTCCTGATGCCATCCCTTGTTCTGGGGTGCTGTCCCATGGCGTTGACCCTGTCCATGACTCTCTGCCATGGCTCCATCTTCCTAGCAATGGACGTCTGCTGCACCTGTGATCCGAATAGCTGGGGCTCTACCCGGATGATTTCCTCCCCCATGACCCTTAGCTCCTTCACTGAGAACATGGGGTGTCTTTGTGGTGCCATGGGTGTAGTGTGTGTGTGGTGTGTGTGAGGGTGTGTGGGGTGATGTGTTGGGGTGTGTGCTGTGAGGTGCGTGGATGGTGTATGGGTGATGGTGTTCTGTGGCTCTGATTTAGTTGGTGCTCCTGGCGTTGTCAATTCTCTCTCTCTCAGTTGTCAATTGTTTTTAGTCGTAAAGGGTTGTGGGTATTGTGGGTGTGTGTTTTAAAGTGTTGTGGGTGTGTGGGTGTTGTGTGTGTATGTGTGTCAGGTGTGTGTAGTTTGAATTGTCCAATGTGGTGTTGTTTTGTATGTGTGTGTGTATTTTGAGCGCAGCGGTATGTACCGCTAATGGTTTACCGCAGTTGAATGTCTGCTGCGGTGATTCGTGGGTCAATAATGCTGTGGGCGTATTTCTGTTGGCATAATGGTGTGGGTTTTGCTACTGCCATTTTATCACTGACCTTTGGGTTGGCGGACTTGTGTGTGTGTCTGTATAGTGGCGGATTTCTATGTGTGGGTCATAATACGCATAGCGGTATACCGCCGCAGTCGCGGTATGTTGGCGGCAGTCAGCATGGCGGTAAGCGGCACTTACCGCCAATGTCATAATGAAGGCCTAAGTATTTTCTTTCATATGTTTGAGTACTGTGTGACTACAGTGGTATTGCATGAGCTTTGCATGTCTCCTAGATAAGCTTTGGCTGCTCAGCTACAGCTACCCTAGAGCGCCTGGCTTCTAGACACTGCCTATATTTCCCTAACATGGGATAACCGGACCTGGTGTAAGGTGTAAGTACTTAGGTTTCCATTACAAACCAGGCCAGCCTCCTTCAATTAACATAAACGGACATGTGAATGGGGATTGCTTAACATCCAGCCAACTCTGAAATCTCAACTGTGTAGCTGCTCATGCATAGCACAGTGTCTAAATCTGTAGGAGCTATATGGTACAGACCTCTCCCACACCGATGGATAGGGCATTCCCATACTGCCCTGAAGTACATATATTACAATCACCATACTTAGTCTTCATGTAAGAGGACTTAATGAGCCAGTGAAGAGGTTGGCCCTACTTTCTCTCCTTAAGGAGTGTGACATATGCCTGTTACAAGAAATACACCTAGCTGGGGCAGACTGGAGGAGACTGAGATATGGACAGTTTGACAGGCAGTATCATTCTGCGGGCCCTGGGCAGAGGGTAGGGGTAGTGATACTGTTGGCCACGCACTTCCCGGGTAAGGTACTGGGAATACAGGCTGAAATAAAAGGGAGACTACTAGCAATACAGGTGGACACGCATGAGTTTAGATTCATGTTAGCATGCCCTTATGGCCTTAATGATCACCAAGAACAATTTCTTAGAGAAGCAATCGGTCAGGTACTCTCCACACTTGATACTGATGTTCTTGTACGAGGAACATCAACATCGTCCCAGACACCCATCTAGACAGATCAGCTCAGCGCCACAGCCAGACTATTGCCTTCTCCACAGACTTTTGGGAGTGGGTGGAGGAGCGGGGTTGATAGATGTGTGGCAGGTGAAGAACTACGCAGTTTGAGGATATACTTATATTTCAACTGCCCATCAGACCTATGCCCGCTTAGACCTTTACCTCGCCTCACCGCATGTCTTTAGCATGGTGGCCAGGTGAAGATCAGGGTAGCGGCCCTATCAGATCATGACCCGGTCACGCGGCACCTCCGGACACCCAGCCCCCGCTCAGCTCTAAAACCTTGGTGCCTGAAAGTTAAACGCATGACAAACACCAGACAGAGTCAGAGAATTAGAGAGGAACCAAAAGAATATTGGCTTTATGGTGACGCTCCAAGACATTACCGTGATCCGCAAACAACTAAAGGCCCTAGATCCGGACAGGGCAGAGTATGCTCTCCTGTGCACAAAGCAAAAGTAGTATGTTTGGGAAATAAGGCAGGGCACCTATTGGCATATTGCCTCCGCGCCCAAACAGTGCAGTGGAGGGTAAGTGATATTAGATTGCAGGAGAGTGGTGTTGGATGAGGAGGATCAGATTCTTAAGGAATTTGAGTCATTTTATACCTCCCTCTATGCAGTGGTGGTGTTGGACCCTGCTGAGATTGAGAAATACTTGAGATCAGTCTCATTGACCTGCCTCCCCCAGGGTGCCCGGGATACATTAGACAAAGCTATCACCCATACTGAGGTGATTATGGCCATCCAATGCCTTCGGACGGGGAATGCCCCAGGGACTGATGGTCTTGGAGCAGAATTTTATAAGTTCTTCTGGGTCCTTCTAGCACCTATTCTGGCTCAACTATACAATGATTTTGTGGCATTGGGCAATTTCACTCCTACAATGCAATTAGGCATGATTATAGTGATTCCTAAGCCAGAGAGAGACCCCCTGCTGTACTTATCCTATCGGCTCTGTATCTAAGCCAGTTCCCATCTTTAGAGGCACGCGACAGGGTTGCCCCCTATCACCGCTGCTCATTGCTTTGTATATAGAGCCATTTGCCAAACGTGTGCACCAACATTTGCACATACATGGTATTCCAATGGGCAGTTGGTCTCATAAATTAGCACTTTACGAGGACGACATGCTGCTCTATGTGTCTCATCCTCAACAAGTCCTCTATTGTAAATCTCACAGTGCTGTAAATGGACGTGGCGCAGATACAGAAAAGTACTGCCCTTCACGTGTGCTGTGCAGGGGGTAAAGTACTTAGGCCTGTGGATTGCAACTACTCTGTGTTGCTAACTAGCGCACATATGGATCTGACTGGATGGAAAGTGTATGGCCTCTCCTGCCTGGGCCGTGTGGTAGCAATCAAAATAACGCTATTGCCCAAAGCACACTTTATTATGCAGTACCCTTGTGGACTCTTCTATAAACGCCAGAACCTAATCTGGGAGTTAATCAGGGCCGGGAAAAAGGAGAGAATAGCAAAGACACAGGTCTATTTGCCAGTGTCTGAGGGTGGGCTCGGGAGTACCTCACTTATTGAGCTACTATCAGGCAGCGCAACTGCACTATTTATAGTTATGGTCATGTGTGCACAAGGAGAAGTGCTGGTGCTTCATTGACCAGGCAATGGCAGGGCAAAATATATAGAAAATCACTTGGCTTTCAAAGGCATCCCGACTCCTGCGGGTCTACATATCCCCATCTTGCTCACCACAATGGAGGTGTGAGACAAGGTGTATGTGAAACGTTGCTTATCCACTCCTATAGTTCCACAAACCCCACTCATTGGCAACCAGATTTTCTGTTGGGACTCTCTGGATCCTCATTCCAGATCTGGCAGGATTCCAATTGTAAGAAAGTTGGAGATTTCTTTGACGCTGATGGTGTCATGAACTTCCCGCAGCTCCCGGAGGATTATGGTATACCAGCAGCAGCTTACTGGCAATATCTGGCAGTGCGCCAGTGGGTGACTTCAACTGC
This sequence comes from Pleurodeles waltl, assembly GCF_031143425.1. Classification (NCBI taxonomy): domain Eukaryota; kingdom Metazoa; phylum Chordata; class Amphibia; order Caudata; family Salamandridae; genus Pleurodeles; species Pleurodeles waltl. The sequence continues at coordinate 291,338,031 of NC_090445.1, read as the reverse complement.
GATCCACCTGCATGCAAGTAGACCCCTTACCCCCCTCGAGAGCTGGTTGCTTACCCCCACAACCAATAAAAATCTTACTTTGGACCTCTATGCCTTTTTGGTGATGCCTCCTTCTTGGTAATGACCTTGGCGAGACACAGGTGAGAAAGGGAGTGTGGCCTCCCCTTCTCGGATAAAGAATGGCAAGATGTCCTGCCCCAAGCAAGGGTTTCAGCCTGTAATATAAATACCAAGGAACTTTTTCCTAAACATAGCTCATTGTGGGTAATACACACCAGAGCAGATTGCCAGATGGAGATCAGGTAGCACTGCTCACTCCTCATGCCAATACGGCCAACGGGGTACATTAACACATATTCTGTGCAACTGCCCTAAGATTGCTTCCTTCTGGGACTCAGTTCTACACACTATAGATGACATCTATAAAACTACCATTCTGAGGTGCCTAAGCTACGTCCTGTTAGGGCTTCCGACCCCCCGGACCCATCCTCTCAAATCCCCAAAAGGGAGGGCTATCACACCTGCGATAGGGACCGCTAAACATTTCTCAGTGGCATTCGAGTGACATCTGCACCCACATGGACTGGCTTCATAAATTATGGGATATTCTTGGCATGGAAAAGATCACAGCGAGAGCTGCAGGAGCAATGCCGATGTTTGCTAAGACCTGGGACCCCTGCATCAACTACCTCTCTGATAAGTTTAGAGACCCAACCTCCCCACATTATCTACGCATACTACACTGGACCGCTCCCGACACCACCTCAACAAAACGGCACTCACCCTTCTAGAGTTTCACAGCCAGTCCCTATTCACCCCTGTTAAAGGACCTTCTAGTATGACCCAGAATAGACATAGGTGTCTTATGTTGTTTTCCTTTGCCTTTTCCCTGTTTACTTCCTTCCCTTTCTATTATTGATGGCCACCAATTGATGATGGTATGTGAAGTTACTGTATTTGTCTTAGGCTCTAAACTCAATAAAAATATCTTAATTCTAAATATGTAGGAGCTATGAGCTCCCCCCCCCCCCGCCAGGGCTTTGTGCAACCTGGTCTGTGATCATATATTTTGCAATATACACAACCATGAACTTGTCAGAAGTATACTACTGCATAAAAATGGATTTCAGTACCCTTACAAATCTGCATAAGTACTATGCAAATAAATGTGGAAATGTATTCATAGCAGCATTTCCGATATAAAATTATGGAAACCCCTACATAATGGATATGGCGAAATTCCAGCTGTTGCATCCACAGTACCTTGGTAGCTACTCAACGCTAGCAGATATAAACTACACAAAACCTGAACATGTGTAGGTATTGCTGCACTGTGTTGGGAGGTCTGCTTAATAAAATCACAATAACATGTTTGGTAAACCTGTATCTGGCATAAACCTCCTTATCAGTTTGTTAAACGAAGTCACTCAATGTCTGAATATTCTTTCTGCCCCCCCTCTGTAAAGCTCCCAAAATCAGCATCCTCCCTACTACAACATAGAGAACAGCCACTGTGAAAGATTGCAAGGCATTTTTGCACTTATTTATACTTTGCATCTGGCTACCACCTCTTTTATATCCATAGTATTTTGATTGTGTAAACACCCTTGTTTTACCAAAATGTGTTAATTGTGTTCTGAACATTGAAAAAGCCTACATAAAATCGCATTTAGCATTTCAGTATTACCAATGGCAAAAATAAGTTATATTAATTTATTCAGTGCTGTGTGCAATTTTTAGAAACATGTATTTGGAAAGATTTTGTACATTACAAGAAGCCCAGTTTATGACTGGTTACCAACTCGAACAATGTTCACACATTAGGCCATATGAAACCGGTCTCACTGTTATATGTATATTTTATTTTGAATAACCTGTAACCCCCGTTTATGTAAGTTTACCACAAAAGTTCATGTAACTTTGGTACTGGCTATATCTGAATGATTACATTGTTTAAGTGAAGTACAATATTTAAAAAATAATCATCAGTTGTAAATAGGAAATAACATATTAGGCCTTTTCAATGTAGCATAAAGGCCAACACACACAAATAAATTAAAATACAAGCCAGATTATACCTGGCAGAATTTTATTACTACTCCCTTTGGCACAATACCCAGTCTTGAGGCAAACTGAAAGTCAATACCGCACCCTCAATTTTTAACAAGCATGGCAGCAGGGTAAAATATCAAACTGTATTGAGAAAAACAATAAAATATGCAATCCTTCTCCACAAAGTATAGAAATAGAAACAGAATAGGAATGGTAAAACATAACTGACTGACTTAATACAAGAGTGAAAGGGGAGATTGTAAAAACTTCCTTATCTATTTTAACTACAACGTGCAAAGGAAATATGCAAATAACTCTTGTGCTGTGAATTATTCTTCTTGGTTTTAAAATAATAAGTAGTCACTATTTGTCTATTGGAGTTATTTACTCTCCCAAGCTCACAGTAGACATTAACATCCTGAGCTCTTGGTGCTGAAGGCAAATCCAATTGTTGATTCTTAGTTGAATGTGCACACTCAATTTCAGGTTATAAATACTACATTTTGATGGCGATTATGATAACAATACATGTAAATATGCATGGCACTCAAGAGAAATGTTTTTGACTACTGAACTGAACTGTTTCTCAATTACACTTGTCCTACTTTAATAAAAAATAAGTGTTTTCCCCCTCACTATCAATTCTAGTATCTATCGCATCATTTCTACATTCACTGTTAAAACATGGAAAAAGTGATAAAGATGTAAATCGAGAAATCTAGAAATCGCAATTACTTTGAGACACAAATAATGCATCTATTTTATTCTAAAAACTTGCCTCAGATTTCTGAACTAAATAAAGAAAAAAATCTAACTGCCGAAACATTGCCAACTACGATTGAGTTTAGCGTCATGATACCAAAGTGCACAATAATTATCACTGTAGGGCCCATATTTATGGGTAAATGATGGAGCGCAACGCTGTGCCAAAATTGGCAGCACCGTGCTCCGTCATTTTCACAACGCAGGGATGCGCCGAATTTAAGTGAATACAGCGCACCCCTGTGTTGTCCCCTGTTCTGGCTGCCAGCGCAGGCATCCTTTCACCTCCATGCAAGGATGTCTGCGTTGAGGGGTCTGATTGTTTATGTGCGGTAAGTTGTCTCTTCCCGCACATAAACAATCACTAATAGAGCTTTGGCACTTCTGTGTGTTCTGCAGAACGCAGCACACACAGAAGTGCCAAAGCTTCATTTTTGAATGATTGTTTATGCGCAGGAAGGGACACCTTCCCGCACATAAAAAATCAGACCCCTCAATTTCTGGCATTTTGTTCTTTCTATGCGTGCTGCAGCATCACGTAAAGTGACACTCCAGTGGCGGTAGGGGCTCATAAATATACCCCTAGGTGTTATGCATATCAGTGGGGAAAAGAGGGTGTTCTGTTGTTTTTCTCTATGCATGAGCAGTCATCGGCCGAAGCTTTATGTGCCATGTATGTTTTTCTGTATAAAAAGCACGTTAGATAAAAGCTCGATGTATTGTTCATTGACTTACCTTTACACGTTCAATGTATGCGTCTGTGGCATACGTACAGTTTCTGTTTCCACCACACATTTTTTGAACTAACTAAGTTTACCATAGGTGAAAATTAAATGGTCAGCATGAAGAAAACGAATATCACAGTGACATGCCTAGCCTAATAAATACGGTTTATGTGAGATTGCTCTTGCATAAAACTAGTAAACAGAGTTTAAGGGAAGTTCTCCAATTTCATGCTGTCTTTTTAAAATAGGTTTTTAATTACAATTGTAATAGTGTAAATAAAATATTAAAACTAATTATTTAGAAATGTGTTTGTTTTAAATAATGCAGGACTTCAGCAAAATAGCCCAACCTCTCCTCAGAACCCGACATAGCCATAGCCACCCCCAAGGGATACAAACTCCAACGCAAAGACTGCCTAAACAAGCCAGACGGAGGCATCGCCATCCTACACAGAGACACCATCAAACTCACCACCAGCTCCCAAGACACTATTGACAACACTGAACACATGCACTTCCTCGTCCACATCAACAACAACTCCACCCTCAGAGGTACACTAGTCTACAGACCACTCGGACCACGCCCCGCCTTCTGCGACACCATCTCAGACAGCATCGGCCTGTACGCCCTCACCTCCACAGCCTACATCATCCTCGGTGATTTGAACTTTCACTTAGAAAACCCACAAGACCACAACACTACCTCCCTCATAGACAACCTCAACAACCTCGGACTCAAACAACTGGTCACCGCACCCACCCACTCAGCAGGACACATGCTGGACGTAATCTTCACCTCAAGCCAACACATAGCCTACAACCACACCACCGAACTCCCCTGGACAGACCACCGCTGCGTCTACTTCTCCTTCACCAAACCCCCCACACACTACCATCAACACACCACACCCTACCGCATGTGGGACAAGATCTCCACAGAACGTCTAAACTCCCAACTGGCCCATAACCCCCCCCCACACCAACGACCCCAACGCAGGAGCACACAACCTCTCCAAATGGATCACTGCCTGCGCAGACACACTAGCACCCCTCAGAAGACGCATCACTACCCGCAACATCAAGAATGCCCCATGGTTCACCCCTGAACTCCAAGACTCCAAGCGCAAATGCCGCCAAGCTGAGAAAATATGGAGAACAGAACCCTCCTCAACCAACTTCTCCACACTCAAAACCAACATTCGCACCCATCACCAACTCATATGCACCGTAAAAGAGTTCACTACAAGACACGCCTTGACAACAACTCCCAAAACAGCAAAGAACTCTTCACCATCATCAACGAACTTGCCAAACCCAAAGCCAGAAACACAGACCCCACACACACACAGCCCCTATGTGACACCCTTTCCAACCACTTCCTCCACAAAATCCTGGACATCCACAACAGCTTCACATCACCCACACCCACCACACATACCCCTCTCCCACCCAACTCAACCCCCCCTCAAGAGTCCACCACACTATCCACATGGACCCCTACCACACACGAAGAAACCTGAAAAACCATGAACTCCATCCACTCCGGTTCCCCCTCCGACCCCTGTCCACACTGCATCTACAACAAAGCTAGCCCTACCATCGCCCCCATACTCTACAACATAATCAACTCCTCTTTTGACTCAGCCACCTACCCAGACCCCTGGAAGCACGTAGAAATTACAGCTCTCCTAAAATAACCACAAGCCGACCCCAGAGAGCCTCTCCAACTACCGCCCCATCTCCCTCCTCCCGTTCCCCACCAAGGTTGCAGAGAAATTAGTCAACACTCGCCTATCCCACTTCCTCGAAGCAACCAACACCCTCGATCCCTCACAATCTGGGTTCCGCAAGAACCACAGCACAGAAACCGCCCTCATTGCATGCACTGACGACATCATGACCAAAGTCGACAAAGGCGAGACCGTCGCACTCATCCTCCTACACCTCTCTGCAGCTTTTGACACCGTCTGCCACCACACACTCCGCACACGCCTCCACAACATAGGAATCCGCCACAGAGCCGTAGACTGGCTCTCCTCTTTCCTCACTGACCGAACCCAGAGAGTCCGCCTCCCGCCCTTCCACTCCAACACTACCAAGATCACCTGCGGAGTCCCCCAAGGGTCCTCTCTCAGCCCCACACTCTTCAACATCTACATGACCCCCCTAGCCAACATTTTCCGAGCACACGGAATCACCATCCTCCCATATGCAGATGACACCCAACTCATCCTCTCCCTCACACGCAACCCCACCACCGCCAAAACCAACCTGCACGCCGCTCTCCTAGACACTGCCAACTGGATGACCACTAACCATCTCAAGCTCAACTCAAAGAAAACTGAAGTCATCATCTTCGGCCCCAATAAAACCACATGGGACGCCTCCTGGTGGCCCACTGCCTTAGGCCCCGCACCCACCCCCGCAACCCACGCACGCAACCTCGGCATCATCCTCAACCCCGCCCTCTCCATGACACAGCAAATCAATGCTCTAACCTCCTCCTGCTTCCACACACTCCGCACCCTAAAAAAATCCTTCAAATGGATCCCCCCAGAGACCAGAAAGACAGTCACCCACGCACTCATCAGCAGCAGATTGGACTACGGCAACGCCCTCTACGTCGGCACCACACTCAAACTCAAATGCAAACTCCAAAGAATCCAGAACACAGCCGCGCGCCTTATCCTCGGCCTCCCCAACACGAACAAATCTCACCACACCTCAAATCCCTACACTGGCTCCCCATAGACAAGAGAATCACATTCAAGATCCTCATCCACGCACATAAATCCCTCCAAAACACCGGCCCAACCTACCTCAATGAAAGAGTAAACTTCCACACTCCCACACGCAACCTCCGATCACCCGACCTCGCCCTAGCCACAGTCCCCCGCATCCTGCACACCACCACAGGAGGCAGGTCTTTCTCCTACCTCGCCCCCAAAACCTTGAACTCCCTCCCCACCGACCTTCGCAAAACCAAAGACCTACTAGTCTTCAGAAGGAACCTCAAGAATTGGCTGTTCGACCAGTGACCTTCCCCGGCCAGGCCCCTCCTCCTCCCCCCCGGTGCCTTGAGACCCTCACGGGTGAGTAGGGCGCTCTACAAATTTCTTTGAAGATAATATTATTTCAATTAATGTTAATTTGAAAAGGATGGTTGAACGATTTCCATGAATACTGCACCTAACAGACCAAAGGGTCTCTCACTCGTGAGCACTACTCCTGTCTGAGGAAAAGTGCATTATATTTATCTTATGGGGTTCTGCTCTGCCGACTTTGAATAGAATCCAGTGAATTACATGTCCTGCTGTCCTGGGCACCTTCTTGATATTCCTCTGTAGAAATGCAAATAAAAGACGTTCTTAGAGGCATCACCAATCAGATTGCCCACCTTGACCAAGATTCCAGGAAGGCTATTGTGTATTTCAATGTATGAGCAGCGAAGGCCACTGCAATTTGTGATCTCAGTCACAGAGTCTATGAACTCATCAGGAGTTCAGATCTTCCATGCTCGAGATCCATGACTGGAGGCAGCTGCTGTGTGCACTGTTGAACCCTTTATTTTCTTTCTGTTTCCTCCTCGTCGATGCCTGGTGGTTGAAGCACTGTAGTAACACTCCTCCAACCATCCCATGCCTAAAGTCATTGCAAACCACTGACTTTGTGTTTTAGATTTCCAAGCTGCCTGGCTGCTGAGTTGTTCACACAGCTGTTTAACCTTTCTCCATGTACACTATCAAATTCCTTTGACTTTGCTGGTGCTCTTCATCTATTTTCCCCATTCATTATAGTGGAGCCAAAACCAAAGATGGGGTCAAGTTATTTATTTGTCTTTTTTTACTCTTCTTAGTACAACTAAAAGAGGTGAAGAACTCAAGGTCTTGAAGGTTCCATGCACTTCGTCTATGTACACTATCCTTTACATGATAACGAAAACAGAAGAACATCTCAAGTTCATGCATGTGCTCGACTGCTTGCCTAAACAAGAACAGAAAAAAAGACTGAAAGGCTTTTGTAAATGCACATACTAAGGATATAACTCTAAGGAAGTATGAAGGCCAATTCTGATGAAGGCTTATTGTGGTTCCAACCAGGATTTGGAGCCAAGTCTAAGACTTTTTAAGGTGGCCCAATATAATCTCCACTCACTCTTAAAACACCTATCTATATCAGGAATAAACTAATTTAAATCTCCATTCCCGCAAATGTTTCTGAATATGTTAAAAAAGACTTCAAACACAAGATCATGAGAGAATTTCTACAGATTGCTGAGCACTGTCACCACATCTCGAAATGGAACCCTCACAACTGAACTATGACTTTTCACCTTCATCACTAATGCTTCAGAAAACAGCATGTATATTTCCTTGGTTAACAATAGCCCTTTCAGTCAGAAGCTAAAGGTCTCGCCCTTATCTCACTTCAATAGCAGCCTTTCAATCTCCATTTTAGCAAAAGAAAATTGTCCAAGTTTGATGACCTCTATATGTCCCTCAATATGAAATATCCCCTTATTCTGCTACTTCCCTGTCTCTTGAAACTGTTCTCCTTCACCAAATTCCCCCAATGCCCCCAATGCCCAAACTTACCTATTTACCCCCTATCCTAGAAATGTCATAGCTGACTTTCAAACCTCCACCTTCAGCATCCACCTCCCAAATTGTTCATCCCTTCACCTCTTAAAACTGGTCTGTCATCTAACCCCTCTACCAAGATCTCATACAACCCACTTGTAGCTGACTCTACTGCCCTGTTTTTCTAGAACATGTGTTCTTATTACTCTCACTCTTATCATTCCAGTTGTAAAAGCCTCATCCCTCTGTTTCCTATCCAGCGAAAAACTCTCAACAGATTTTCACCTCATAGTCATTGTCTCTTCTTTCGAAGTTCACCCTCAGCCCCTGCTTCCAATTTTTCCACCTTGCCATTCCCGTATTCCTCCAGCCCTGAAATATGGTGCAAGTCCTCTCTGCCTAAGACATTCCTGTATTCCGCTACAGACTTCTCTGGTCTAAGTAAGTGTGTAGTCTGACTTCTTATCACAGGTAGTTCCTCAACTGATGCTTGCATCCTGAACCTCATATTAATTATCATGCCTTCAAAACAGTCCATGGGGAGCTAGAAAACGTAGGAGGAACTGTGAGCTCAGACCCAATACAGCAAACTCTTGCCTCAAAAGTTATCATCACAAACTCATTCAAGACTTCAATGCTTTGCCAGGCCTGTCAAAAACCCAGCTCCAATCAGCTACACTATTCCCACCATCCTTAACCAAAGATCTTCTCGTTTCAGCCCACAATCCAAGATGATGAAACTCTCTAATCACATCTGGGTGCTATTTTTACCAAACTCTTTACACATTTGTATCTCTTGTTCGACTGATGGGATTTTTGTTGTTTTGGTGTAATTGTATTTAATAAAATTAACTCTTATTTTTCTATGTTGGTTGGGGATTTTACTTGTGCTTTCACTTTAATCCTGCTTCAGTGCTGCATAAATGCTTTACACATTGCCTTTAAGTTAAGCATGACTGCTTTTGTGCCAAGCTACTAGAGGATACAGGTTTAGCTAGTGTCTTTTGTGATTCACCCTGACAAGGACTTTGATTATTACTGAAGCTGTGATCTGAGTCCTCAATTAATAATCCAGTTTCTTACATGTACATGATCTATTTTATGAAAGAAAAGACGTTAGGCAAGGCACTCCAACAAGGACTTCGTATCAGTTATTTATTACATGACTGTGAGCAAACGAACAACGCGTTTCAACCGACACAGTCTTTTTAAAAAAAGACTGTGTTGGTTGAAACCCGTTGTTCGTTTGCTCACAGTCGTGTAACAAATAACTGATACGAAGTCCTTGTTGGAGTGCCTTGCTTAACGTCTTTTCTTTCTTAAAATATTTACTTGAGGGTACGGCTTTCCATCGGCATGAGCACTGGTAATTGGAGCGCAGCACCAAGCAACTGAGCTGCTTTGTTGTTATCTATTTTATATAAGCATTTTGGTTGATTTTATAGTAGATCGTATTCTATGGAGTGTACTGTATTCTGTAGAGTATAGGTAGTCCTGGGGTGTCAATTATGTGTACATGTTTATTTTATTTTGCGAGCATGTCGTGCATGTGTTGTATTTGTTTGTATAGTTTGGGGTTCAGTGTTTGTGAAAGGGATTGATGGATTAGTAGTTCCTGATAGCTGTGTGCTTTTTGTATAATTTCAATTCATAGGTATAATGATGGATGGTGTCCAGTTATTGCTGCTTGGCATGAGTTGTGCCAGATTTCTGCTGCTTTGTTTGCTTTGCTTTAGCCTGTTTTATGTATGCTTCCATTCAAAGTGGAAGTTGCCTTGGCATTTGTGTCCTGAACAATGCAGACAGCCAACCCAAGTGTCATCAAAATAATCTAAAAGTGGAATTAACATTTCTTTATTATCTTTTTAGAACGTATAGTCTATCAAAAAAGTGTACCATCTGGTCACTTCTTTAGGAAGTAGGAAGGTCAGAGCAAATATGTTTTTTAACTTGAAATTTGAGTGTGATGAGGTGGAGTCTGACAGGCTCAACACAGAGCTCCGAGTCTCGAGGAAAGAAAGATTACTCAACCAGCTGTCAAAACACAACCATGAAGTCAGAATGAAAGGCAGCATGAATGTGACTTTCATATCCTGCTGTTTGGTCACAAATCACTTGGAAACTGTTCCTTCAACTGAGAATGTCTATGAAAAACAACTCTTTCTGGTAGGAAACACTGCCATCTGAAGAACATATCAGTGACATTCCTTAGTTTTAAACATTTAAATTGAGAAGCTGCTAAATCGCAATCTAAATTACTTAATTCTTTGTTGAACTACTCAACCAGTACAGAAAAAACATGTGAGACCACTCACCTATGAGGTATTTTTCTTCACTTGACAGCTCTGACTATTGCTTGATCACGTGAGCACAGGAATTCCTTTCAGCAGAGTGGGTGGAGCAAAGCATTTATGCAAATGGGAGATGTAAACTATTTCTTCAGCTGAGAGAGTCTGTGAAAGAACAAATCATATTGTCAAGAAACACGGCGGCTGCTGAGTAGATAAATGGCATTCCCTTTATTTAGGTCGGGAGGCAGATGTGGGAGTTCTTTGCATTGCTGTTGTACTTCTCAAATGGTTCAGGGGAAACATACAAGAACTGTCAACTCTGAATATTTATTTTCATCTGACAGCTCAGACTCTGCTGTGCGTTTATTTGAATGCAAATCTTTCTATCGGCAGTGGGAATGGAACACATTTAGACAGGCATTGTGGGAGGCTGGCCTGGTTTGTAGTGGGTATCTTCGGTACCTTATACCAGGTCTGGTTATCCCTTATTAGTGAAGTAGTAGTGTTCTAGCAGCTTAGGCTGATAGAGGTAGCTATAGCAGAGCAGCTTAGGCTTAACTAGGAGATATGCAAAGCTCCTACTATACCACTTATATCATATAGCACAATATCATAAGAAACACAATCCTCAGAGTCACTAAAACGTACTTTATTTTAGTGGCAAAATACCGAAGGTATCTCAGAAGATATACTCCCTTAGGAGGTAGGTAAAATACACAAAATATACACACAAACCAAAATCAGTTAAGTAAGACACTTAGAAAAGTAGTGCAAACACTGTACAAGACAATAGGCCTAGGGGCAACACAAACCATATACTCCAAAAGTGGAATGCGAACCACAAATAGATCCCAGGCCTAGTGTAGTGTGTAGAGGGTCGCGGGTAGTGTTAGAAAACACTAAGGGTGTCCAAGATATCCCACCCCAAGACCCTGAAAAGTAGGAGTAAAGTTACCCTACTACCCCAGAAAAACAGTAAAGTCGACATAGGGGATTCTGCAAAGACAACAACTGACTGCAAGGCACTGAAGATGGATTCCTGGACCTGAGGACCTGCAAAGGAAGGGGACCAAGTCCAAGAGTCATGCAAGTGTCCAGGGGGGGCAGGAGCCCACTAAACCCCAGATGAAGATGCAAAAGTACTGCCTCTGGGTGAAAAAAGCTGAGGATTCTGCAACAACGGAAGGTGCCAGGAACGTATCCTTTGGTCAGAAGATGTCCCACGTCGTGCTGGAGGATGCAGAGTTGTTGCCACGCAGAAAGACCACAAAGAAGCCTTGCTAGCTGCAAGAGTCGCTGCTGAAGATTATGGATGCTGCTAGGGCCCAGGAAAGACCAGGAGGTCGCCCCTTAGAGGAGGAGACAGAGGGGCACTCAACAACAGGGAGAGCCCATGCAGAAGCAGGCAGCACCTGCAGAAGCACTTGAACAGGCGTTCAAGAAATCTGAGCATGGCAGTCATCTCAACACAATAAAAGAGGGTTCCACGAAGCCAGAGGTCAACTCAGCGAGATGGGCAATGTAGGACGGCGTGCTGGGGACCTGGGCTGCTGTGCAAGAAGGAAGTCTTGCAAAAGTGCACAGAAGCCCGAGCAGCTGCAGATCACGCAGTACACAGGATTACTATCTGGCATGGGGAGGCAAGGACTTACCTCCACCAAAATTGGACAGAAGGACCACTGGACTGGCGGGGTCACTTGGATCCAGCTCCTGTGTTCCAGGGACCACGCTCGTCAAGATGAGAGGGCACCCAGAGGACCAGTGAAGCAGAAGTTTGACGCCTGTGTTAGCAGGGGGAAGATTCTGTTGACCTACAGGAGATTTCTTCTTGGCTTCCAGTGCAGGGTGAAGGCAGACAGCCCCCAGCGAATGCACCACCAGGAAACAGTCACAGAAAGCAGGCAGGATTAGGCGCTACAATGTCACTGGTAGTCTTCTTGCTACTTTGTTGCAGTTTTGCAGGCATCCTGGAGCAGTCAGCGGTCGATCCTTGGCAGAGGTCGATCATCATGACAACTAGTCCCATGCAAACTGTCAATGCCTTTACTAATTACATTAAAAGGAAAGATAAGAAATTATTCCCTACTTTGCCTCCAAACAAACAGATATTGCTCTAACTTAGGAGATGCATATATCAGTAATAGACTCAGAAAAAATTAGATTAGGTAGGTGTTGGAAATCGGCTTTTTTCAGGGTTATCCCCAAACCTTTTGCCTTTCTCTTCCTATTTTTCTGACCCTCTGTTTGTTGGCTTTGGGACTCTGGGCACTTTACCACTGCTAAACAGTGCTAAATTGCATGTGCTCTCTCCCCTAAAACTTGGTATGATTGGCTTATACCTATTTGGCTTATTTAATTTACCTGTAAGTTCCTTGTACAGTGGTATCCCCTATTCCCAGGGCCTGTAAATTAAATGCTACCAGTGGGCTTGCAGCACAGCTTGAGCCACCCGCAGAAGTAGCCTTTCAAACCTGTCTTAGGCCTGCCATTGCAGGGCATGTGTGTGCAGTTTTCTACTTCATTGACTTGACATCTAAATTTACTTGCCGAGCCTGGAACTCACCTTTTACTACATATAGGTCACCCCTATGTTAGGCCCTAGCTAGCCCTATGGGCAGGGTGATGTTTAGGTAAAAAGTAGGACATCTGCCTTCACAGCCTATTTAGTTTCTCACTGCTGTGGGTGCTGCTCTTCTCATAGGTTTGCATTTTGAATTTACTTATATATGTCTACATGGTAATTTCTGATCTGTGAGGAGCAGTGTGGGCATGTTTAGTATGTTTGGAATGGTAGTGAGAAATCCTGCTTATTGGTGTAGGTGGATTTCTTACTACTATTGTGGAAATGCCATTTTTAGAAAGTGGGCATTTCACTGTGCTTATGGCTCTTGTGCTTTGCAGACTGCCTCCATCCATGTCTAGGGTAAAGTGACAGTTGGACTTTTTGCATACTTTCCAGACAGTCAACAAACAGGGATGGTGGATGTGTAACAGGATTACACATACATACTGAATGGTCTTTCTGGGCTAGGAGAGAGGGAGGCGGGCACAATGACATTTGTATAGGCTGTGCCCTGCCCTCACAAAAATGGCTTGTTTCCCCCATACTGATGTCTGGAGTCAGGGCTGGGGTTGAAAGGGAGTGTTGTACACTTCTAAGGCTCTTTAGAAGTTTCCCCAGATCAAAGGCATTTTGAGTATGAGAAGTGAGGGTGTGACCCCATGTTTGGACCCAATGTGTGGACTTGTAACCAGATGCTGCTGGTTCTGTACACTGCCAGAAAGAACAGTTAAACTGCAAGGAGGAACCACCATTAGGACTGATCTGCTTGTTGTGCTGACCAGTGGCCTGCTGGATCACAAGAGGGACTGCCACTTCAGCCCCAGGACCCCGCTCCTGTGTGCCCCAAGAAATCTCCTTAGGGCCAGCCTAGGATTTCTGTAGTTCAATCGCTGCCCTTGGCCCTAAAGCACCTAGTGAGCATTACATTTTTTACCAGAGCTCCTAATTGCTGCCCCCCAAAGCTCATTTGTTGCACTTTATTGTGCCTGGGATTAGTGTGGAGAACTGTGAGTAGTGTGTGCTGAGTGCTACATTCTTGAAACCAGGAGGAGCAGGTGAGGTGAGCATTTTTGCTGCCCCCTGGGTCTTTGTTTGCCTTCTAAAGTGACACCGAGAGTGCTGCATTGTTCCCCCCTGCAAGGAGGGGATGGGATGAAGGAGAAATCAGTTTCCGGCATGCGCGCACAAAGTAGTGCACCCAGAGCCCAAGAAGGCACCCATTCCTGTTGTTGGAGCCCTGATGGAGGCTGCGCTCCGCTCAACTAAAGGGTTGCTGTTCTTAAAGAGGGAACATTTAAACTTGGATTTTTGTTTTGGCTGCCATTTTTTCCACTTGACCCATGCGCTCTAATCTTCCCTCATGCCTTCTATTAATGAAGGTTACTGCACAGATGCACGCCTAATAGGTCCCAGCTTGGGGTAATCAAGTTCAATCTTATTTGCTTTACTGTTGTGTAAAGTGTTTCTGTTGTGTAAAGTGTTTTAAAGTGTGTTTTTTAAGGGTTTGCTTTTCTTAACTGGGGAACGTTTAAACTTGGATTTTTGGCCTCCATTTTTTTCCACTCAGCTCACACGCTCCAGTCTTCCGGTGCACCTTCTATAAATGACGGTTGCTGCATGGATGCATGCAGTGGGTGCGCCAAAGGCAAACCTGTCTGCACCTGTCCACGTCTGGCCGGGGCCAGGGGCCCGGGACTATACCTCTCCTTCCCCAGATAATATACACTATTACACTTCACAACTCCTAAACTTTCAAGTCCCTCTAGCCGACACTTGCTCCCATGCAATTGATCCTAGTCTTCATTTATTGACCTGCGCCTTCTGTGGTTTTTCTCTTTCAGAAATGACCAATCATTCTTTCATGATAAACTGGCACATTTCCCTGGTCAATTGTCGCTCTCTTGCAGCACCAAAACTGAATATTTGTTTTCTAATAAATGAATCAGCTTTAGATATCCTTTTCCTCACAGAGACATGGTTAAATGATAGCTCCTCTCCTGATGTGGGTCAAGCTCTTCCACCCGGCTACCTTATTGCCACTATTGTCGGATGGGGAAAACAGGAGGAGAAGTTGTAATTATCTATAGAGATACTTTATAAGGTTTGTTTTCTCCCCTTGATGGAGCGTCTTGTGAAAGTCTCACTTTTCCTTTGACACTTACACCCACCTTCACCTTCTCATAGGCCACCTGACCCTTATTCACAATTTGTACAAAACGTCTCCAATTTGGTTGCTGATCTAGTAGAAGATAGGGCAAATGTTACCATACAGGGAGATTTCAGCTTACATCTAGATGAGCCTGATAATGGGGCTGCCAAATGTCTGGTATCGGATCTAGCCTCCTTACAATTAAATCGATTAGTAACAGGACCCACCCATGAAAAGGGCCACACTCCAGACCTTGTGTTTAGGAATCTGGATACTCTGCAAGTGCAGTCCCTAATCCCCCTATACTGGTCGGACCACTTTTTACTTCCGCTCTCTTTGGCACTACCATTAGCCCTCCTATGTTGTCACCTGACACGAGATGGGAACCTTGGGCCAGATGTAGCAAAGGTTTTTACCCATTCTGTGTCTATGGGAAAAAAGTGTTCGTACATATGGCCCCTTGT
The DNA here is from genome assembly GCF_031143425.1 of Pleurodeles waltl. NCBI lineage: Eukaryota > Metazoa > Chordata > Amphibia > Caudata > Salamandridae > Pleurodeles > Pleurodeles waltl. The sequence goes on along the minus strand of NC_090445.1, from coordinate 291,322,445 downwards.
TAGTCCAAGCTCAATCTGGTAGCTTGGTCAACTGCTCTGTAGTTCGCCAAACCCAATCTTATGGACCCTATTACCGCTTCCACCCTCTATTTTAATGATTGAGTAACATCCTCCCTGGATCAAGTTCTTACCGTAACTAGGCTGAAGGCAACGCAAAGGAAAAAGAAGTCCCGATGGTTTGATTCCAGCCTCTATGCCTTAAAAAAGGAGTGTAAACAGCTGGAGAGACGCTGGAAAAAACAGCATTATAAGGCAAGTAAATTCAAGTATAGGGGCACTATTAGATGCTATCATGCTGCTATAAAATCTGCTCAATCAACATAATTCTCAATGGAAATTGAACATTCAGTGAACTCACCCAGGGATGACAAGTTTCCAGAAGGCTCCTCTGAATTTAATAATAGGCTGGCGACATCCTCCAAAAAAAGGTCTTGATTATCTATTCCGCTTTTTCGTCTCCCTACAATGTTGAATGCCCTTTTGAGGAAATAAAAGCCTTGAGATTCCCACTCATGGGAGCTGCCTTCAACCTTCCCCATGCTCAATATGAACTCACTGAAGAATCTCCTAGCCAAAGTAAAATGAGGCTTCCCTGTCGACCCTGCCCCTTTCCATATTACCTATCAGGGCTGGGAGAGTATTGCCCAAACTTTGCTTGAGTTGCTCAGTCTGTCCCTTTCCAGTAGAGAAGTCCTGCCAGTATGGAAACATGCAATTGTGAAATCTTTGTTAAAAAAACAGGACTTGACTCACTCTGTCTCAGTTACTACAGGCATATATCACTCCTCCTTGGACTAGTTCAAATTCAGGATAAACATGTCAACAACCACATTTCTGCCTTCTTAGAGTTCTATGATATCATGCACTCCTCCCAAATGGAGTTTAGACCTAAACACAGCACGGAAACCTTTTTTGTCAGTTGTTTAGAAACTAGAAACCATCTTGGACCAAGGAGGTATGTCTGCAATTATTTTATTAGATCTAAGTGTGGCGTCTGATACGGTTATTCACTCCACACTGAGTCAAAGGATTTCTAAAGTGGGTATTGAAGCCCTTGTCTGAAAATGGCTTTCTTCCACCAGTCCTGGTACGCTGATATCCTCCCTTTAATCCGGGAAGACGCCACAGGGCTCCTCTTTGACCCTCAGTCTTTTGAATCTCTATATGCTCCTCTGGCTGAAATTGTCCACTATTTTGAGTTGTTTCTGGTCTTATACACCGATGTTACCCAGCTGGTGATCTCTATTGCTACTGATTCTATCTCTGACTGTTTCAATCTTTCCCCTTGTCTACACAAAGTTGGCAGTTGGATAGCTAAATGTAAGCTCAAGTTCAATGAGGATAAGACTGAGGTCATTGCTATGGATCACCAAGTCAACAAACTATCTGCCACCTGTTTTGGCATTTTAAGACTCCTAAGAAAGGTATTGAATCTACTACCTTTTGTAGCAAGAAGACTTATTGTGCAGACCGTGGTCATTTCTCACCTGGATTATGGTAGTGCCCCCTACCTCAGCACACCCGGGTTTGTGTCAAAAAGGGTTCAAACAATTCAGAATGCACTTGCAGCTGCTTGATATCTTCTACATCCCTGAAGGAGGCAATCTTATAGGCAGGCTTTGGAAGACCTTCTTTGGATGCCACTTGAACAGCTAATCCAATTTAAAGCACATTGCATCCTGCATATGTCTTATCACAACACTGTCCCCACTCTATTGAAATCATTGCGCCCCCACTTACATCCCAGGCAGAGCACTTAGACCTAAAACGGCTCACTTGCTGCAAGTGCCAAAGGTGAAACAAGCCCGTTGGGGAGGGCGGACATTTTTCTCCTGTTACTCCTTGTAACATCTAGGCTTAGTTTCCCTTGCTTGTTCCTGTTCCAGTGCTGGGAGGCCTTTGGATAGCCATGTGCTATACAAGAACCCATAGAAGAGAATGTGAGATAGTAGCATCTTTCTAACATGGTTACCCTCACTTTTGGCCTGTTTATGTGTCAGTGTGTTTTTACTGTATCACTGGGATCCTGCAAGCCAGGACCCCAGTGCTCATAGTAAAAACCCTATATGTCAGTGTGTTTTGCCTGTCTCACTGGGATCCTGCTAACCAGAACCCCAGTGCTCATAGTTGGTGGCCTAATGTGTGTTTTGTCAGTAGTGCTGAACTGTATCACTGAGGCTCTGTTAACCAGAACCTACTTCCTAACCTACTCTCTACTTCCAAATTTCTCACTATAAGCTAGTGACTTCATTTACCAATTTCAATTGGCACACTGGACCCCCATTATAAGTCCCTAGTTTATGGTACTTAGGTACCCAGGGCACTGGGGTTCCAGAATATCCTTATGGCCTACAGCATTTCTTTTGACACCCATAAGGAGCTCAGACAAACCCTTTCAGAGGACTACCACAGCAGACTGCGTGAAATAGTGCACAAACTATTTCACAGCCATTTTCACTGCACGGCAGCCCATTGTGACGTAATCCGCGATATTGCTTGAACCTAGGCTTGTTGGACGAATACAGCGATGCAACTCACCTGCATCCAACATCTCCACGTGGGGCATCCATTGCATCATGTAGGAACCCACAGCCATCTTCCTTGGTGCTCTTCTGCAGTCTTCTTCCAACCGGATACTCCTCTTTTTCACCATATTCTAGGTTGGCAGGGGCTCCTGTCCCTCCTGGGACCTTCTGTGACTTCTGGACATGGTCTCCTCTCTTCACAGGTCTTCAGGTCCAAGAATCCACAATTTGTTGCTCGCAGTCTTGCTTGGTTCTTGCAATAACTCTAATCACAACTTGTAGTGTGTCCTAAGGAAACTTGCAGTACTTTACTCCTACATTCCTGGGCTCTGAGGTGGGGTATTTTACTCACCATTGTGGTTTTCTTACTCTCCCAATGATTCTCTACACACTACACTTTTCTAGGGGGGGAATTTGTGATTCGCATTCCACTTTCTTAGTATATGGTTTGTGTTGCCCCTAGACCTATTTTCTCCTATTGCATTCAATAGCATTTCCTATTGTTTGCACTATCATGTGTCTAATTACTTACCTTATTTTGGTGTTTAGTGTATATACTTACCTCCAGAAGGAGTATTGCCTCTAAGATATTTTTGGCATTGTGTCACTAAAATAAATTACCTTTATTTTTGGTAACATTGAGTATTGTGTTTACTTGCGTAGAAGTACTGTGTAACTATAGTGGTATTGCAGGAGCTATGCATGTCTCACAGTTCAGCCTACGTTGCTCTGCTACAGCTACCTCGATCAGCCTAGAACACTACTACATTTCACTAATAAGGGATAAGTTGACCTGGTATAAGTTGTAAGTACTCAAGGTACCCAATACAAACCAGACCAGCCTCCTACAGAGAATATAATAGAATCTGTTTTGGCTCCCACCACGGGGCCCGAGGCAGAGGAGGACACACGGCAGGCAGCGAGCTGATGGAGTTGTGTTGCATGCAGCCAGACTCTGTGACCAGGGTTTTATGACGGCGGAAGCACTGTATGTGTCTACCCCCCCACAGCCCTCCAGACACTGGAGAGAGCAGCTGCAGGGTTGTGTGGCCTGATGGTGGGAAGGACCAAGGAAGGCCCCCCAGAGGAGCATACAGTGGCCCCAGTGGCTTTCATCATTAATTCCCACAGGCGGGGGACCTATAAGGGTCTCACCGCTGAGGTTGGAGGTGTGTGGTCCCTCCCCCCTTTTCTCAGGGGCATACCTGTTTGTGGAGGCACTCACACATGGAGTAGTGGCTTGCAGGATGGGAGGGAATCCTTGACAGAGATCCCATTCCTGCTGAGCCCACCATTACTATAATTATGGTGGTAGAAGCGCAGGAGCCGCTGTGCCTCACGTGGTGTGTGTTTATGTACTGCATCTCTTATAAAAGCAGTGCAGATGCTATGTAGCCTTTGTGTAGAAGGTGTTTGTGGATTTTCACTTACATACTGCATTTCACCATTGTTCTTTGTGCCCTCAGTGCTTATGTTACAGCCCATGACCTTATATTATGTTAGATGTCGAGGGAGGGTAGTCTGTCATGTGCACAGCCTCTAAGCCTGTACCTTACGGCACTATGATGGTTTGTCAATAACCTAGTTTGCAAAGTAATTATTGGTCCATGTTTTATATGCAATACAGTTTAATTTCATTTAATAGTGTGTGGAGTCTCTTTTGTGGATTATTTATTGTGTCACATGTGTGTATGTGTTGTGCAAATGCTTTACACATTGCCTCTGAGATAAGCCTGACTGCTCTGGCCAAGCTACCAAGGGAGTGAGCAGGGGTTATCCTGAATGTGTAGCTCCCTTACCCTGACAAGAGTGGTGGGTTCTGCCCAGCTTAGGTGCATACCCTAGCCATCAAGAGACCCCATTTCTAACAGTAGGACAGAAACCCCCATCTCACATGTCAGGAGATCTTTTCTTATACTAGTAATAAAATAAATGGTGTAACCATTGTAATAGGGAAACACTGCAATGCCAAATACTACAGACATGGGCAGATGAAGATGGTTGATTTTTCCTAGCTAAACTTAAAGTAGGTGAGAATGTTTTAGGAGTGGGTTCCATTTATTCCTCCTTTGGGACCAAAGCTCATTTGCCCTTCATCTAAACAGAATTCTAAAAGAAATGAGAATTTCCAAAATAGTTCTGGGAGGGGATTGGAACCTCGCCCCTGATGTGATTTTAGAGAGAACGGGCTGCTAGCTTTGTTTCTCTGCCTTCCCCAAAAGTGCTTTTCAAGGACTTAGATTGAGCTGGTCTCCTGTTCTGAAATTTCAGGACCTTTCAAGATTTACCAGCTAGCTTTTTAGCTAGTTTTTCAACTTCAAGCAATGCCAAGAACGACTTCAGTGATGTCAGCACTAATGCCACAGCCTAATCCAGCTGCTTGGAAATCGCTGCACGCAATGCCTGAAGCCTTCAGCCTTCAACGCAAGTCCACATTGCTGCGATGTCTTGGACATCACACACTGTGATTGTGACACTGAGAAGTTGACTCATCACGTATTGACCGACTGGAATCATCGACCCCGTTGGGTCACAAGGAACCGATGTCTCGCCATCGACGCCGCACAAGCCCCTTCTGCCACTGGATGGAACCAACACCTCGTCTCCTCTGTCTCACAGTATGGAACTGACGCCTCATCTCCCCAGACACTGTAAGGGACTGATGGCACACTGGCTCCAACAACATTTCATCTCTACGACTCCATGCCACGTCTTCGTTTCTTCGTTTCCAAAGGTACTCTGCCTTAAGGTTCCATGTGACTCCATGACTGGCACCTGTGGTGTTGGATTATTTGGAACGAATCAGTCAACAACACCATAATAGCCCCAGTTGGTGCTATTGAGTTTCTAAGCACTTTAGTGGGATTTAATCTTCAAAAATTCATAACTTTGCTTGTGTACATTTCATTTTCATCATTTTGACCTTATTTGATTCGGATAAATATTATCTTTTTTCCCAAACCTGTGTGGTGCATTTTCGTCGTGTTTTCACTGTGTTACTGTATGAGTTATTGCACAAATACACATTGCCTTCTAAGTGAAGCCTGACCGCTCAGTTCCAAGATACCAGAGGGTGGGCAAGGATAATTTGAATTGTGTTGTGACTGACCCTGAACAAGGGTGTATACCTCTGCCAATTAGATATCCGATTTCTAACATGTTCCAAGACACTTAGTTACATTTGGGGACTGCAACCATTTTGGATGCAGCTGAGCGCAAAACTCTCCGTGATATGTACCATGTGACTTTCTTCCTCGAATATTCTGGTCCTGACCCATGGAGTCATTTATATGGCATAAAGAATGCCTGAGAGACCACTCATTCCTTATTAGGGAGACAATCAGCACCACTAGGGCATGAGAAACTGATTGATATTTGGGTATTTACTTGAGGAGAGGAGCTGCTGCTTTCCTCAGTAGTTTCACCTTTTGGCTGCAGGCGTAGGCCACTGGCCGATGCCCACACTCCCTCCCTGGTGCGGGCCACGACCAGTGGCCGACACCAGGGAGGGGGTTAATAAATCCTCGGGTGCGTTGCACCCAAGGATTTATTTCTATTTATTTTATAACCCAGGGAGACACGGAAGCTTCCGTGTCTCCCCCCGCCCCCCACTCACCCCTGTAACAAAGTTGACTTCCACATCGGAGCAGGAAGCAGCTTTGCGGCCGCTTCCTGCTCCGATGGGGAAAACGGCCTTCCCCACGCTCGGGAAGGCTTCATAAGAAAGGGGAGAGTCTCCCCTTTCTTACAAGGCCTTCCTGAAAGTGTTTCCTGGCCCCCGGTTGCAGCTGTGCTGCGATCGGGGGCCAGGAAACACCACTAGACGCTAGGGATTTCACTTGGAGGGGTCGGCCCCCTCAGAAAACGGGCCACCCCCCCTCCCCCCCCCCGGGGGCATATTTAAAAAAAAAAAAGGTAGGTGCCCCCAGGGAAAACATTTGTTTTTTTTTTTTCAAAAAAAAAATGGACAGGGGGTCGCCTGTGGGGGCAATATTTTTTTTAGTTGTTGTAGGGTTTCCGTGGGGGCCATTTTGGCCCCCAAGGAAACCATACATCAACTAAAATATATATATATATATATATATATATATATATATATATATATATATATATAGATATATCTATGTAGATATATCTATGTACATGGATATATCTATAGATAGACCTATAGGTATATATAGATATATGTATATATATATATATATATATATATATAGATCTATCTATAGATATATCTATGTAGATAAATATATATATAGAGATAGATCTATATATATATCAATCAATCAATCAATCAAGGAGATTCATAAAGCGCGCTACTAACCCGTGAGGGTCTCAAGGCACTGGGGGGGGGGGCCGGGGGGGAAAAAGGGGCTGGTAGGATCACTGTTCGAAAAGCCAGGTTTTGAGGCCCTTCCTGAAAAGAAGTAGGTATTGGGTCTTGCGAAGGTGGGTTGGAGGGCATTCCAGGTTTTGGGTGCAAGGTAGGAGAAGGATCTGCCCCGGTGGTGGTGTGTTTGATGCGGGGGACAGAGGCGAGAGAGGGGTCAGCTGAGCGGAGGTTTCGTGTGGGGGTGTGGAAGGTGACTCTCGTTGAGGTAGGCAGGGCCTGTGTTGTGGAGTGATTTGTGTGCGAGGATGAGGATCTTGAAGGTGATCCTTTTGTCAACGGGGAGCCAGTGGAGGGTTTTGAGGTGTGGAGAGATGTGTTCGCGTCGGGGGAGGTCGAGGATGAGTCGTGCTACTGAGTTCTGGATGCGCTGTAGCTTGCGCTTGAGTTTTAAAGTGGTGCCGGCGTAGAAGGCGTTTCCGTAATCAAGTCTGCTGCTGATGAGTGTGTGAGTGACAGTTTTTCTGGTCTCTGTGGGGATCCATTTGAATTTTTTTTTCAGTATACAGAGTGTGTTGAAGCATGAGGAGGTGAGAGGGTTGATTTGTTGGGTCATCGAGAGGGAGGAGTCTAGGATGATGCTGAGGTTGCAGGGTGGGTGCAGGGCCTAGTGTGGTGGGCCACCATGAGGGGTCCCAGGTTTTTGTGTGGGCCAAAGAGGATTATTTTGCTTGAGTTGAGTTTCAGGTGGTTGACTGTCATATATATAGCTATATGTATGAATATATATATATAGAGAGAGGGATTTGCCGCCAGTTGTCTTGCAGTTGCAGCTTGCGTCTTCAAAGCAATGCACATACTTCAACTGACGCTTTCAACTGTAGCTTTTAGGCAGCAATAAAAAAGTCAAGTAAGTATTGGGACTATGTTTCTGCTACAAAAGGGTCAGACTTGTCTAGTGGCAGTTTTAGTGCCATAAAGAAGCGCAGAAGGTTTATATGCCTACTGCAAAGAGCAAATCTGTATTTTATGTAAATAGCTGAGTATATTAGTAAAGTCAGCCATTACCTACGCTATAATACCAATGAAATATATGTGCGGGGTGGAGGGCGGCTATGGAGAGATGAAGGGCACTTTTGCTGGGTGCTAATGAGGGAATCCGAGGAGGAGGGAGTGGGAGCACCAATAATGATTGTTGGACTGGGTGCAGGAGGTGCTAAAGACTGTGACGAATGGTATGTGACAAGGTGTTTTTTGAGTGTCTTGAAAGAACGTGCTGATTGAGGGAAGAAGCGCAGGTAAGGTGGCCTCTACTGTTGCACGTATCTCACACACACCATCGATTTTGTGACTGTCTACGTAGGCTAGTGTTTTAGAGCAACAGTTTAGCCAGTAGCAGAGATGGCATCTTGATGGATGACTGCTGCCGGCACTCGGGTCATAGAGGACAGCTCTGACATAGGATCAGAAACTGAGACATCAGATACTGAGACAGCATCTGAGGGATAGGACAAAGGCGCAGACTCTGGGAGTGATTTTTCAGTCGGAGGAGTCCCATTCGATAACTCCTCTTTCAGTACATTATGACGGAGGTGATGAGGACAGTCCTGCTGTCCCTTTGCAAGCTGTTTGTGCAACTGGGTAATAGTGGGTTAGCCCAACCCAGAGAGCAGGTGAATGCGGCGGCAAACAGAGAGAGAGAGAGAGTGCTCTCTTGGGAGCTCCCCAATTTAGTTCAGCCCCAAATTCCACCGCCCAAATCGTATTGTGGAGACATCAAAATTATCTATGGCAAAACAAACTGGTTTTGTAAGGCAAGCACCTGTGTTTTTGGTCCTGGGTTCGGCGGGCATATAGAGAAACACACTAAACCCAAACATTTCTGGAAACTAGACATTCGGGGCAGTCCACAAAGGTGTGACTTGTGTGGATTCCCCAAAGTTTTCTTACCCAGAATACCCTGCAAAGCTGAAATGTTGAATAAAAACTCTATTTTTCTCGCATTTCTGTCACACAAACTACAGGAATATGCTGGGATCCACAAAATTCCTACCACCCAGTGACTCCTTACCTGTCCTGATAAAAACACTACCCCACTTGAGTGCCTACACCTAGTGCCTGCGTCAGGAATGGATCACCCCAGGGTCAACAGCTGCCTCATATAAGGACCAACATTTACCGTTGTGTGATCTATTCCTGTCGCGGGCACCAGGCCTACCCACACAAGTGAGGTATCATTTTTATCGGGAGACTTGGGGGAACGCTGGGTGGAAGGAAATTTGTGACTCCTCTCAGATTCCAGAACTTTCTGTCACTGAAATGGGAGGAAAACGTGTTTTTTTAGCCACATTTTGAGGTTTGCAAAGGATTCTGGGTAACAGAACCTGGTCAGAGCCCCACAAGTCACCCCATCTTGGATTCCCCTAGGTCTCTAGTTTTCAAAAATGCACAGGTTTTGTAGGTTTCCCTATGTACCGGCTGAGCTAGAGGCCAAAATCTACAGGTAGGCACTTTGAAAAAAACAGCTCTGTTTTCTGTCAAAAAATGGGATGTGTCCACGACGTGTTTAGGGGTATTTCCTGTCGCGGGCGCTAGGCCTACCCACACAAGTGAGGTATCATTTTTATTGGGAGACTTGGGGGAACGCTGGGTGGAAGGAAATTTGTGGCTCCTCTCAGATTTCAGAACTTTCTGTCACAGAAATGTGAGGCAAACGTGTTTTTTTAGCCACGGTTTGAGGTTTGCAAAGGATTATGGGTAACAGAACCTGGTCAGAGCCCCACAAGTCACCCCATCTTGGATTCCCCTAGGTCTCTAGTTTTCACAAATGCACAGGTTTGGTAGGTTTCCCTCTGTGCCAGCTGAGCTAGAGGCCAAATCTACAGGTAGGCACTTTGCAAAAAACAGCTCTGTAGTCTGTCAAAAAATGTGAAGTCCAGGTTGTGTTTTGGGGCATTTCCTATCGCGGGTGCTAGGCCTACCCACACAAGTGAGGTATCATTTTTATCGGGAGCCTTGGGGGGAACGCTGGGTGGAAGGAAATTTGTGACTCCTCTCAGATTCCAGAACTTTCTGTCACCGAAATGAGAGGAAAACGTGTTTTTTTTAGCCACATTTTGAGGTTTGCAAAGGATTTTGGGTAACAGAACCTGGTCAGAGCCCCAAAAGTCACCCCATCTTGGATTCCCCTAGGTCACTAGTTTTCAAAAATGCACAGGGTTGGTAGGTTTCCCTAGGTGCCAGCTGAGCTAGAGGCCAAAATCCACAGCTAGGCACTTTGCAAAAAACAGCTCTGTTTTCTGTCAAAAAAATGGGATGTGTCCACGTTGTGTTTTGGGGCATTTCCTGTCGCGGGCGCTAGGCCTACCCACACAAGTGAGATATCATTTTTATCGGGAGACTTGGGGGAACATAGAATAGCAAAACAAGTGTTATTGAACCTTATCTTTCTCTACATTTTTTCCTTCCAAATATAAGAGAGTGTGTAAAAAAGACGTCTATTTGAGTAATGCCCTGCAATTCACATGCTAGTATAGGCACCCCGGAATTCAGAGATGTGCATATAACCACTGCTCCTCAAAACCTTATCTTGAGCCCATTTTGGAAATGCAAAGGTTTTCTTAATACCTATTTTTCACTCTTCATATTTCAGCAAATGAAGTGCTGTATACCCAGTATAGAATGAAAACCAACTGCAGGGTGCAGCTCATTTATTGGCTCTGGGTACCTAGGGTTCTTGATGAACCTACAAGCCCTTTATATCCCCGCAACCAGTACAGCAGACAAAACGATATATTGCTTTCAGAAATCTGACATTGCAGGAAAAAGTTACAGAGTAAAACATAAAGAAAAATGGCTGTTGTTTTCAGCTCAATTTCAATATTTTTTTATTTCAGCTGTTATTTTCTGAAGGAAAATCTTTTAGGATCTACACAAATGACCCCTTGCTGAATTCAGAATTTTGTCCAGTTTTCAGAAATGTTTAGCTTTCCGGGATCCAGCATTGGTTTCACACCCATTCCTGTCACTAACTGGAAGGAGGCTGAAAGCACCAAAAATAGTAAAAATGGGGTATGTCCCAGTAAAATGCCAAAATTGTGTTGAAAAATGTGGTTTTCTGATTCAAGTCTGCCCGTTCCTGAAAGGTGGGAAGATCGTGATTTCAGCGCCAGAAACCCTTGGTTGATGGCATTTTCAGGGAAAAAAACACAAGCCTTCTTCGGCAGCCCTTTTTTCCCATTTTTTTGGAAAAAACAAAATTTTCACTGTATTGTGGCTATTTTCTTGGTATCCTCCAGGGGAAACCACAAACTCTGGGTACCATTAGAATCCCTAGGATGTTGGAAAAAAAGGACGCAAATTTGGCGTGGATAGCTTATGTGGACAAAAAGTTATGAAGGCCTAAGCATGAACTACCCCAAATAGCCAAAAAAGGGCTCAGCACTGGGGGGGGGGGGGCCAGCAGCTAAGGGGTTAAGTTGATATGATGAGTATTGATAAATGCCCTGATAAAGAGCATTACAATAATCCAGCCTAGATAATACCAGAGCAATGATTATTGACTTCTGAAGGTCAAAGGTTATAAATGAAAAAAAAAAAAAAATTGTTCTTAGTAGGAACAAGCAAGAGAAAGTAAGTTGTTTATTTGATCTCCGAATGTAAGATTAACATCAAACATCATTCCCAAGATCCTGAGCTTCGGGACAGGGGTTGTGAGAAGGTCAAGGAGCTGGGGCCACCACAACGGGATCCAAAATGAGATGTCTTTACCAAAGAAAATGACCTCAGTTTTCTTCTGAGTTTAATTGAAGGCTGTTGCGTTTCATCCAGATGTCACTGTGACAGATACAACCGTTGAAGCGGTAGGAGACTTTTTTAACGTTGCTAAAAATGGACACTATAATTTGAGTGTTGTCAGCATAGAACATTGTAGAGAAGCCAAAAGGAACAATTCAATTTGGCCAGTGGAGCCACATATATATTAAAACACATGGGGTTCAGGGATGACCCCTGAGGGACACCACACTGTAATGAGAAAGATTTTGACCTAAATTCTCAGAGGGAGTCTTACTGCTCCCTGTCAGTAAGGATCGAGGTAAATCAAAAGCTGCTCCACAAATTTCTGTCTTAGCCAAGCAATCAGTAAGGACAGAGTGGCAGGGCAGCCTTCCTACTGTTGTCCATAAATGATCTTATCTCCTCAGTAGCCATTATCAGGGCCATATTCTGTGCTATGGTTTGTTCTGAAACCATGGTGAGCATCCTCAAAGATCTCTTTTTTGTCTAAATATTCCAATAGCACATTGTTGAGATGCTTTTCAATAATTTTCGCCGACACTGGTAGGTGAGACATTGGACAGTAATTTTTTTCATTGTTAGGATTGAGGAAAGGATTTTTTAGCAAAGAAAGTATGAAAGCCTTTTTTCCACTCAGTAGAAAACTGTCCACAAGCATTAATGTGGTGCAAATAGGTAGTAAGAGGAGCTGCTACTTTCTCAGCTATATTATCAAGAATGTTTTGGGGGCAGGGGTTTGAGGGAGCCCCTAATTTGGTGTGTGCAATTAACTGAAACACTTCCTCTTTAGTGAGAAGGGGGAATCACCGAACTCCATAATGCTATGGCCTAGTGATTCATCTCATGAATCATAACGTTTTGGTTTGAAACTCGAGTCCAATTCTCCATACACTGTCTCAACTTTATTCTTTAAAAAAATTGGTAAATTGTCACATAGAGTCTTGCTAGAGTCACTGTACAATCAAGTTAAGGCTGGAAAGCATTTTTACTGTTTTAAAAGTCTCAATGAGTTCTTTGCTTGATTATTTCTTTAAGTGAAATACTGAGTTTTCTTAGTAATAATTACATCTTTGGAATCCTGAATATATTGTTTATATTTACTGCTTTCAGTTAAAACATAGATTTTCTCTAAATATTCTCCTGCCTGCAGCATTTTTGTTTAATCACCCTAAGATCCAAAGAGAACCAAGCAGATGTAAACTTGGTTCTATGACTTTTTAGAAGTTTGAGGGGGGCCAGCTGTGAGACTACAGCATTGATCCATTTGGCATAATTAGCCATAGCTACCTTTGGATCATCCACCAAGTGGTCTGAGTAGCTGTTATAAAGTCTGTAAATTCCCTTTTATTGATTTTATTTCATGCTCAGGTTTTTATTATTGGCTTTAGGTTCCATGGGTGTATAGGTCAAGACACCAATAAAGGTTACATTTTTTGTCAGATTACAACTAAAATGAGTGCCCCGCTGTCAGTTAAATTTATCGGCTCACATAAAACCTCAAGATAGTCATAGTAGATGACTTCAAAGCCACCTCTGCATTTTGCAGAAGCAGTGTAGTCTAGAGATAGCATAACCTTCTGGAATTGAAGTGACTAAGGGTCTGATTACGAGTTTGGCTGATGAGATGACCTGTCCGATGAACATCCGATGGGGAGGCTGCCCCCATACTGGCTGCCTCCCTACTTGGCCCATTACGACTTTCCTGCTAGGCTGATGGACGGAAGCCAAGGTTTCTACCCATCAGCCCAGCGGGAAAGTGGCAGCAGCATTGTTGTCAGCTTGTAATCAAGCAGCAGACAGACAGTAGACAGTGAGCATTGTGAGGGTGTTGGGCAGGGGGACCCCTGTGCATGGGCCCCCCATGCACTGCCCATGCCAAGTGCATGGGCAGTGCAGCAGCCCCCCTGTGGCCCCCTGCACCTGTTCACCGCCATGAAAAAGCTGGTGGAAAACCAGGTCATAACCAGCAGGGCAGCGCTGACTTCAGCGGCGCCCTGGATGATTCCTACCTCCGCCACCTACAGCCTTTCTGGATCAAAGATCCCAGCAGGGACGACTGTATGTTGGCGGGGCTCTCTGCCAACCTCATAATATGGCAGTTGGACAACCACAACCGTGGCGGTCTGACAGGCACTGCAAGTAATCAGGCCCTAAGTCAGGGTCAGATGCCTCATCTACCCAGATTTCAGTCAGAAATGCTATATCTGGAGCATAAATGTCTAAATGGTTAAATAATTCGTATTTATGCTTAATAACTGATGGTGTATTAATCAGTACAGTGCTCAGTTTTGGTGCACCAATAGTTAATCCAGAGTGTGAGAGAACAGGGATGATTGCAGAGGCCCCCTAACATTTTGTCCCCATTTTCCACTTTTTGCTGGTGTTTTCCTGACTCTGATGGTGCCCTGGGTACTGCTAACCAGTCCCAGGGGCTGTGCTCTGTGTAAAATCAGTATGCAAATTAGGCTAATTATAATTGGCTAATTCAACCTACCTATAAGTCCCTAGTATATGGTAGGGCATGTGGGTTTAGGGACCCTAGCATAGGTAGTGCACCCATATGTGCACTGCTGAGGTACCAGTGTCATTTTAAAGGCGGGCCTGCCTTGCTGGCTGCTTTCAAACTAAAGTTATATGCACATTCGACATCAGAATTAAAAGTAGTTCCAAAGTCTTAAACTACCTTATTTTTACATATAAGTCGCCCCTAAGGTGTGCCCTATGTGCCCCAAGGGCTTGGTGCCATGTAACTATAAGCAGGGACGTTATAAAAAATAGTTTTATAAGCCCTGGTGAGGTAAAACAGCCATATTCGTTTTTCCCTCATTGTAGTGAATGGCCTTCATAGGCTAGAATGGGGAGACTTTATTTAAATTTTTAAAGTCCCCTTAAGTAATAGATATCAAGAGTTTGGTATCAAATTAATTGTAATAATAAATCCGACAAATTCCAGTTGTTGGATTTAATATAACTTGTTCAGGTAAAGAGTTTTAAACTTTACCTGAAAAGTTGCCAACTTCAGCCCTGCAGTGTTTTTGCTGCTGTGCTCTGATTGGCCAGCCTCTGGCAGCCTGGCCAGGCTGCCTTGATGAGGGATGAAGTGGCCTGGCTTCACACAAAGAGATGTGCCTCTGGGACGAGATCGCCCCTCAGCAGATGGTGAGGCAGGAAGGGAGAAGGCTGCCAAACTGGTCTTCAAAGGCAGAGAATGATATTTGGAGCAACCCAGCAACACCCCCACATCCTGCAAACCCAGACATTGATTTTTGCCACACTTCCCAGGAAGTGGTCATCACAGGGGGAAGGACCCTGCCCCTGATTGGAGAACCAGGACCCCCCCATTTTTCACCCAGGAGCAGGGATAACACTGGCCGACCTGCACCCATACCTGAGATCCCTATGAGATTCCAACAAGGAAGAATTACAGGAGAAGAAGGACTGCCCTGCTGGACCCCTGACCTGCACCTGGACACTGCATTCTGGAGGACTGCACCAGCTGCACACCTGGGCTTCACCACTAAAAGGACTTTACCTGTCTTCTACTGCTTCAAGAAGGGACTCCCTGTTTGCTACAGGTACAAAGGAACTGACCAGTGTCCCCTGCATCAAGTCCTGCAAGCAGAGCCCAGCTGACCAGCGTCCAGTGGCCATTTGTGGATTCTGACCAGGTGCATGCTGGGAATTGTAGTCCCAACTCCCAAGGAGCAACTCAGAGCTTCTGGAACCTTGGATCAAATTGTGTACACTTCAAGGACACAAAAAAGGACCTCTGGAAGAAGATCCAGAAGTTTGGAGACATTTGGAGCAACTCCATAAGTTGAAGAAGTGCATTGTGGGAGTTGTAGTCCCAGACCCAAAAGAGGCACACCAGAGCCTCTGAACCCTTGGCTGGTGCTGTGGACCACTTTCCTGAATCAAACACTTATGACAGTAAGTGTGACAGTGTTACCTCGTGGTTGGCCTGAACTCTGGACTTTGTTCCTTTCAAGTGTGACCTTTTTTAACACTTTGAGCGCTAGTTGCTTCTATGCGCTAGAAAGCATAAATTCTTGAAAAATTCACATCTCTGGTTCCCCTTATCCAATTATATTCGTTTTGGTGTAATTTTAAAGATAAAAATATACCCTATTATTATAAATTGATTTTTGATTTTTAAACTGTTTCCTGTGTTTTATTTGATTACTGTTTTGTGATATTTGAATGCTTTAACGCTTTGTCTCCTAAGTTAAGCCTTGTCGCTCGTTGCCAAGCTACCAAGGGTTGAGCTAGGTTTAATTTACTGAGACCTAACTGGACCTAAGTAGAGGTTAGTGGCCTATTGCTAAGTGTAGGTACTTACCTGCCCTTATCACTAACCCATTTTCCAACACAGAGAATGAAAGGTTTTTGGTGGTGGAGTCATCTACCGTAAGGGCTTGATTTGCCACACAAAATGACAGTGAGTGACAGTGAGTGCAGTTAAAATTCTCCAGTCCCTTATAAAAATAAAATCTTTTGCATAAAATGTGCCTATAAGGAATATTAACCTGGACGAGATGTTTTCTAGAAGTAAAAATTGAGCAGGGATTCCGAGGCTGGGTGCAGTCCGGGCACGGATGGGCGCAGACAGGCTTGTCTTTGGTGCACCTTCCGGCACCCACTGTGCATATCTGCTGCATTTCTGTGTATTGGGATGCTTTGTATAGACGGTTGGGCACATTGGCAGAGTCAGCTCTAGAACAATGAGCTGCTCTTCTCCATGGCACAACCAGAATCGCCATGGTGAGAAAGAAAAAAACACAACTCCCCCACTTCCAGCGAGGTAAGGTATAAGTAAAGTTAATTCAAGAAGCATAACTCATAAAAGTGTCAAATCATCAAAACAATGACACTGATGAACACCTAAGGTGCCATAAGTCTGATGCATGATCCCTGTTAGACAGTGAATGCACAAAGTAAACATGTAATCTGAATTGATATACTTTTGTCAAACAGGTTCATACCTGTTATGTCTTCAACTGTCTTACTGGTTGAAACCAGTTATGTCTGAAACAGAGTGGAAAGTTTCCATTGTAAGAAAAAGGTCAGTGGTCAAAACCCCATAGAGTGACCACAAAGTCAGAGACGTGCTCAACCCAGGTTATTGCAAGAGCTCCTGCCAAACTATCATAATGATGCAGCATCCATTCATATGCCGAGAGCGGATTCCAAGCCAATACTCAGAGGAGAGGAGCTGAGCCCAGCTGATGTGTGTTTTCCTTTAAAGAGATTACTCTCCTGGTCGAAGTCTGACAACCACTGCTTCTCTGCTGTTGGCAGTGGGCTGAATCCCAAGAAACTCTGCAGACAAGTTAACTACTTCATATATATATATTCACTGAAAAAAACAAAGGTTACAAGGTCATTATAGTTAGGTTCTGAATTTACTCGTACAAAACCTTAGAAATTCAGCAGTGATAGTTAGAGATCTTTCAAGTGACTACAACTCATGCCCTAAGGTAACTATAAGTCGCGCCCCTGCCATGTTATTTTTTTTATTGAACAATTTGTCCTCTAATCTTTCATTTATATTTTTAATGACGATATAAAAGTTGTCAGGAGAGCTGTAATATCTGAGGTAATTAGCAGTGCATGGCAAGGGTGCAAGTTACAGTTACTTGAAAGACCTATAACTATAACTGCTGAATTTCTATAGTTTTGTTATAAGTAAATTTAGAACCTAACTATAAATTTTCTGTAATCTTTGTTTTTTTCAGTGAATTTCTATGTTTTTTAACGGAAAGTAATTTTCATAACTATACATTAATCCAACGACCACCGCACACTGCCTTTGGCCATGAACAGAGGTGGTTGACGCAGAGCCTGCAGCCAAACCCTATAACCACCCAATCCTGCACTGCACACAGCCTTGAGCTGTATACAGTGGAGTTGGCCACAGCCAGGCCCTGAGGCCAAACCCTATAACAACCCAACTCTTTCACGGCCCCCCTCCCCAGACCAATCTTCGCCCTGGGGGCCCCTTCCCCCAGGGCCCAGCCTAAATATTTAATTTGTTTGGGGGGAGGGGGTCCCCCGTGCCCCCCACCCATTTTTAGGCCCGGTGACCCCATCATCCAGGGCATGGCCTAAATATTTAATTTATTTGGCCCCCTTCCCAGGTTGATTTCAGCCTCGGGGACCCCATTCCCGGAGGTCTGGCCTATACATTTTTTTTTTTTGGAAGGGGGACTGTGTGCCCCCACAGGCCAATCTTGGCCCCGAGGACCCCATCCCCCGGGCCAGACCCCCTCCTCAGGCCAATCTTGGCCCTCGGGGATTGGGGTCCCCCAGGGCCCAGCCTAGATACATATTTTTTTGGGGGGGTGGGCCATGTGCTCCCCATGCCGATCTTGGACCCAGGAACTCCATCCCCCAGGTCCCGGCCTAATTATTATTTTTTTATTGGGAGGGGGGGCTCATCCCCTGGGGCCCAGCCATGTGAAATGGGTGCCCCCCACGGCATCCAGTCTCAATGTTGGGGGCCGGGGGAAGACTGATGGCCCCCATGGTCAAATCTGGCTCTCCACCTTCTGTGGAAGCCAGCACCGTTGTCACAGAAAGGGAGCTGCTAAATCAACTTCCTCCCTGTGACAGCAATGTTTCCCCGTCTGCCTGCCTGCATCTCCGAGGCAGACAGAGGAGACCTTGCTCCAATGAAGGGAGAGCTGTTTGACAGCTCTTCCTTCATCAGATCCGACTGTTTGCTGTAGCTTGGCGGGGCAACAGCAAACAGCTATGTCCCGGGTGTAGGAGGCTGGCCTGGCTTATACTGGGTACCTTGTGGTACTTACACCTTGTGCCAGGTCCAGTTATCCCTTATTAGTAGTTTAGAGGTGTTCTACCAGGTTAGGCTGATAGAGGTAGCTATAGCAGAGCAGCTTAGGTTGAACTAGGAGACATGCAAAGCTCCTACTATACCACTTATACCACTTAGCACTATATCATAAGAAAACACAATACTCAGAGTTACTAAAAATAAAGGTACTTTATTTTAGTGACAATATGCCAAAAGTATCTCAGGATATACTCCCTTAGGAGGTAAGTAAAATACACAAAATATACACACACAAACTAAAATCAGGTAAGTAAACAATTAGAAAAGTAGTGCAAACACTGTAGAACACAATAGAATCCAATAGGGAAAAATAGGTCTAGGGGCAACACAAACCAGACACTCCAAAACTGGAATGTGAACCACGAATGGAGCCCAGGCCTAGTGTAGTGTGTAGAGGGTCGCTGGGAGTGTAAGAAAACACTAAAGGTGTCCATGATACCCCACCCCAAGACCCTGAAAAGTAAGAGTAAAGAATAATACCCAGAAAGGCAGTAAAGTCGAGATAGGGGATTCTGCAAGGACAACAACTGACTGCAAAGCACTGAAAACGGATTCCTGGACCTGAGGACCTGTAAAGGAAGGGGACCAAGTCCAAGAGTCATGCAAGTGTCCAGGGGGGGGGGGCAGGAGCCCACTAAACCCCGGATGAAGGTGCAAAAGGGCTGCCTCAGGGTGGAAGAAGCCAAAGATTCTGCAACAACGGAAGGTGCCAGGAACTTCTTCTTTGGTCAGAAAATGTCCCATGGCGTGCTGGAGGATGCAGAGTTGTTTCCATGCAGAAAGACCGCAAATAAGCCATACTAGCTGCAAGAGTCACTGTTGAGGATTTTAGGTGCTGCCAGAGCCCAGCAAGGACCAGGAGGTCGCCCATTGGAGGAGGAGACAGAGGGGGCTCTCAGTAAAACAGAGAGCTCAAGCAGAAGCAGACAGCACCCGCAGAAGCACCTGAACAGGCGTTCAGAAAATCTGAGCACAGCGGTCGTCTCAGCACAACAAAAGAGGGTCCCACGAAGTTGGAGTTCAACTCAGCGAGTCGGGCACTGCAGGACAGAGTGCTGGGGACCTGGGCTAGGCTGTGCATGAAGGAAGTCTTGCAAAAGTGCACAGAAGCCAGAGCAGCTGCAGATCACGCAGTACACAGGATTACTGCCTGGCGTGGGGAGGCAAGGACTTACCTCCACCAAATGTGGACGGAAGGGCTACTGGACTGTCGGGGACACTTGGATCTAGCTCCTGTGTTCCAAGGACCACGCTCATCAAGATGAGAGGGGACCCAGAGGACCGATGATGCAGAAGTTTGGTGCCTGCGTTGGCAGGGGGAAGATTCCGTCGACCCACGGGAGATTTCTTCTTGGCTTCCAGTGCAGGGTGAAGGCAGGCAGCCCTCAGAACATATATGGTAGTCTTCTTGCTACTTTGTTGTGGTTTTGCAGGCGTCTTGGAGCAGTCAGCGGTCGATCCTTGGCAGAAGTCAAAGAGGGAAGTGCAGAGGAACTCTGGTGAGCTCTTGCATTCGTTATCTGGTGAGATACCCACAGGGAAGACCCTAAATAGCCCTCAGCGGAGGATTGGCTACAGAGAAAGGTAAGCACCTATCAGGAGGGGTTTCTGACATCACCTGCTGGCACTGGCCACTCAGAGGTGTCCATTCTGCCCTTACACCTCTGCATCCAAGATGGCAAAGGTCTGGGACACACTGGAGGAGCTCTGGGCACCTCCGCTGGGAGGTGCTGGTCAGGGGAGTGGTCACTCCCCTTTCCTTTCTCCAGTTTCACGCCGGAGCAGGGCTGGGGGCATCCCTGAACCGTGTAGACTGGCTTATGCAAGGATGGCACCATCTGTGCCCTTCAAAGCATTTCCTGAGGCCAGGAGAGGCTACTCCTCCTCGGCCCTTCACACCTATTTCAAAAGGGAGAGGGTGTAACACCCTCTGTCAGAGGAAATCCTTTGTTCTGCCTTCCTGGGACTGGGCTGCCCAGGCCCCAGGGGGGCATAAACCTGTCTGAGGGTTGGCAGCAGCAGTAGCTGCAGAGAATTTCCGTGAAAGTTAGTTTGGCAGTACCCAGACTCTATACTGGAGACCCGGGGATGCATGGAATTGTCCCTCCAATACCAGAATGGTATTGGGGTGTAAATTCCATGATCCTAGACATGTTACATGGCCATGTTCGGAGTTACCATTGTGACGCTACATATAGGTATTGACCTATATGTAGTGCACATGTGTAATGGTGTCCCCACACTCACAAAGTCCGGGGAATTTGCCCTGAACAATGTGGGGGTACCTTGGCTAGTGCCAGGGTGCCCTCACACTAAGTAACTTTGCACCTAACCTTCACTAAGTGAGGGTTAGACATATAGGTGACTTATAGGTTATTTAAGTGCAGTGTAAAATGGCTGTGAAATAACATGCCCGTTATTTCACTCAGGCTGCAGTGGTAGTCCTGTGTAAGAATTGTCTGAGCTCCCTATGGGTTGCAAAAGAAATGCTGCATCCCATAGCGATCTCCTGGAACCCCAATACCCTGGTTATCTAGGTACCATATAATAGGGAATTATAAGGGTGTTCCAGTGTGCCAATCAGAATTTGTAAAATTAGTCATTAGCCTGCAGTGACAATTTTAAAAGCAGAGAGAGCACAAACACTGAGGTTCTGGTTAGCAGAGCCTCAGTGATACAGTTAGGCACCACACAGGGAACACATACAGGGCATATTTTATGAGCGCTGGGGTCCTGGCTAGCAGGGTCACAGTGACACAGGCAGAAACAAACATACATACAGTAAAAATGGGGGTAACATGCCAGGCAAGATGGTACTTTCCTACACCGGGGTGGGTACCCGAGGACATAGCAAGACATAGCAGGAGCCAGCCCTGGGGGGTGGTGTCCCCAGGGCCATCATTGGCTCCAACATACATAGCCCGGGGGGGTGGTTGTCCCCACACCAAATGTACTTAATGCCCTGTGGAGGTGGTGGTTCCTTAGGTTTGGGGGGGCCGTACAGCCCCGGCACATGATATATTATATGCCCCGTGGTGGTAGTGGTCCCTGGGGCTGCAGGAGGTCCAAAACAGACCCCCTACTTCTTTTTTATCCCCGGGAGGTGGTGGCCCCCGGGGGTGTGGAGGGGCGGGTTGCACTCCTAGCATTTATGTTATCAGAGTCACTGGAGGTGGCTGGCCCTGGGGCCGAGGGGGGCAGGCACCCCCCCTTCATATATAAATCAATACCCTGTGACCTGGGCCACCCAGATGCTCTATAAAATAGAAGCAGATTTGCAAATCTGCTGCAAATCTCTGTGAAAATGTTTTTTAAAATACTTTTCAGTTCTGGAGGGGGGCTATCTGGGACCCCAGCACCAGAGCTAAGGGGCAAGGTGTCTCTACCCTGGCCCCTTTTGTGTTTTTAATGTTTTTTATCTACAACAAGGCTGAAGCCGAGTTCAAAGATGGCTGCCAACACTTCCTTGTTAGACGTGTTGGCAGCTAATCAGAACTATGCATTTCCCTGCACACACTTGTCATTATTTGAGTTGTCGCCGTGGCCAGAGATATACAAATCTGGATTTCCTTAAACATTTTAAAAACTACTGAACAGATTTACTCCAAATAAGTAAAAGCATAATATGCATACTGAAAGCTAGCTCTCTACCAAATTTGGTGTAATTCCATCGAGTGCTTCGAGTTGTGATTATTTCACCCCTGTTTTTCCTCAACTCCAGTTTAACAGATCACCCCAAAACTTTGCATGCACAGCAAGAATCACTGGAACCGTTTTTGGGAAAATTTTGTGAAGATTCGTCAAACGATGCCAAAGATAAAGGCAAGTCAAATAATGCTTTTTCTATTGAAATATGGTCCTAACTATAACTGCCTAGTGGTATATATTTTATACACAACTTACATTTGGTCATGATTACTTACATTGTGCAGTTTTCTTTTGTTGTGCCTGATACATTCCGATTTGTGATTTGGGCCTTCTGAACTTAGCTTGGTCTTTTTCAATTAATGTTATCTTTTTTTGTAGCCCTGCAGGTATGATAAGAAAATGTAGAAAATATCATTAGTTTTATTTTTCTACTGCTAATATGTTAGAGGATACTTGTGCAAGAGTTAGGGTGTTTACAATCATTTGATAATTTTACACATATTTTGTAGCATGGATTTATTTGAACAGCATGGCAGGCTTCTCTCTTATCTGTATGATACAGGCACATAAGTGTTTGTTTTGTGTTTTATTTTATAATGGGTTTGACCTTTTTGCCAAAAGTTTCTTTTTTTAATGAGATTGGCAATTTGGATGATGTTGGGGTGTTTTCATAGTGTGGTAAACATGAATGAGGTGTGAATATGTTAAAGACAGCTCCATCTGTTACAGGAGATGAAGGACACTTATCGTTCTTGGCACTTTTTGGACCAGGAAGCACTTACATTACCTCAGCTTCTTTGCGGTCATCGCCCTGTGTGTATTCCACCCCAAACTCCGACATCCAATGCACCTGGTAACTTGGCCAAAACTCAGCTAACAGATTCTGAAGGTGCACCTCTCCAGTGAGCGGGAAACATAGCCTGCCAGATGAAAATCAACCAGTTCGTCATCATCATATTTGTCATGTTGCAGCATGGACTGGTCTAACTGGGATAGGGATCCTCCCCAGTCCATGCCGTGTTTACCCCTGCCTGCGGGTTACAAGTGGTGTGGGCCCCTGATGTAAGGGGCAAGGAAATAAAGGTGAACTCCGGGTTTCGCGCCGGCAGTCAGAATCCAGGCAGGTGTCCTGTTGTTACTTGAGTGCGTTCCCCCTGCCTACCGTTGGGCGAGAAACTCAACAAATTGTCAATGAGGGTGGATATCCCCACCCTCCATCATCACATGGTGTGTCCTCATGGCTGTCACGTCTGCGGGGTGTACCTGCCTACACGCATCGCGAAACCCGCGTCGCAGCACTGTGGACAGCCCTGCTGGATGCTTTCTCCAGCGTGTTCTCGGCCTCTGTGCTTGCTGGTCTGGGGGTCCTTCGACCTGCTAAGGAGCGGGGCGTGCGCAGATGAAGAAGTGCTGGCCCTGCCCCCATCGACTCCACGTGCTGAGAGGAGGGTTTTTTTCTCTCCCAGGCCTGAACGCGGCATGCCCTGACTACGGCAGCATCGTGGGCTGGACTGTGCCAGAGATCGCCTGTCTGTCGGAGGGCAGGCACATGTTGAGCTGCTGCTCCTCCACCAGGCACCCGGTGAACGGAGCACATAAACAACAGGCTGAGCTGCTGCTCCTTCACCAGGCACCACGTGAGTGAAACAACATAAAGGTCAATAGCCCTGCTATTTGGTGCAATGGAGAACACGCTTCGCACATGCTGAGCTGCTGCTTCCCCACCAGGCACCAAGAGCATTCGGCACACCAATGAGCAATACAACACTCTTCCTCCAGTCATCACCACCCACAATTTACCCTGCTGTGGGCTTCCAAGGAGGCACCTGCCCATCACTGGGAGCACACAAGGACATCACTTCAATGGTGTGTAGAACAATAGGTGCAGGACAGGTTACTAGGAGGGGCGATGTCATCGCCTGTGCTGCGTAATGTCATCCATACCGATGCTGGAACTCTTCATAATTGATGGCCCACCATCAGCCCAGGTGGGTAAGTGGAAAGAATGGGTGGAGAGACTGGGAACATACTTTGCAGCCATCGCCCTGGACAATGACCGACGCTGTCACATGCTCTTACAACTAGGAGGTGCGGCCATCCACAAGATCAGTAAGTCCATCACAGAAAAGGGGCCACCTTTCACGTACCAATCACTAAAGAGAGCCCTCACAGCCCAATTTGAGCCACTAGCCAACCCAGATTACGAAAGGTTCCTTCTGAACTTCCTGAGGAGTCGGTGGATACCTTTTACGCAAGACTTTGAGAATTGGCAAGAACCTGTAGCCTGCCAGATGCTGGAGACGAGATGTGGGCTCAATTTACACAAGGCTGACACTCGGTCAAGCTGAGGGAGAACATTTTACAAGTCCCAGGAATGTTCATGGTTAATATGCTCACACTGGGGAGATCCAAGGAGTTATCAAAGGCATGTGCAGCTCATATGGAGGCAGCCCTGCAAAAACCGCTAAAGACTGAACCAGTGAACACGGTTATCACGGCGCTGGTTGATCAAAAGAATTCACGCATGAAGTTCAGTGCAGCAACACGAGCATGCTTTATATGCGGAGGGTCTTACCCTCATCAAGGACAGTGCCCTGCCCAGGGGGAACGGTGTACAAATTGTAACAAACCAAACCACTTCGCCAAGGTGTGTAGATCCACTTCCTCCAAGAAGTCAAACCAACCCAAGACAGTGAAGGTGGCACAAATTCACATATCAGACGAAGGTGATGGGGAAATGGATGGTGATGAATCAGAAGGTGTCATAATGTAATACATGCTATGCAACCAGGAGGCCGTCCTAGGAAACGCATCCCTAAATGCAGTATAGTGGTGTGAGGCAAGTCAGTGGTGGCGCTAATAGACACGGAAGCCTTCATCAACATCATGGCTCTCCAGGTGATGAAGAACCTTCAACTTAAACCGATACTTCGCACCACCACCACCAAAGTGTTTGCGTCTGGGTCATCCATTCCGCTTCCTCTAGCAGGAGTGTTCAAAAAGAAAGACTAATACATCTTCACATTGACAAAATCCATACAGCCAGTGGCCTTGAAACATCGCAGGGCCACTTTCCATCTATGCCCCAAAGTGGAGGAGGAGTTGCGGAAACTGGAAACAGCTGGCATCATTGAGAGTGTAGAGGGACCCACTCCTTCGGTTTCGCCGATTGTGGTCATCCGGAAGCCCAAACAGCCCAGGGAGGTGGGGATTTGCGTGGATATGAGGCCACCCAACATGGCCATCCGTCGTGAACGCCACCTAACAACAACCATTGATGATATTGTGGCCGAAGTGAGTGGATCGAGGTGGTTCTCAAAGATGGACTTGAGGGCAGGCTATCATCAACTCATGCTTGACCTGAGCAGTGACCATATTTTCAACCCACGTGGGGCTCCAGAGGTACATCCGCCTCAGCTTGGGAATCTCCAGTGCTGCAGAGGTTTTTCATGACACTATCAGAGGGGTACTAAGAGGACTCGATGGTGTCATTAACGGAAGTGATGACATACTGGTACATGACCCCACCCTGGAAGGACATCTTGACAGACTGCGAGCCATGTTCAAGCGACTACAAACAGCATGGTTTTTCACTCCACAGAGAAAAATGTGAGTTTCTTCAGAATCACATTGCTTTCTTTGGCTACCATTTTTCTGATAAAGGGGTAATGCCCGATCCGGAGAAGGTACATGATATTCAGATGGGGTCTTCCCCCACTTCAGTCACAGGTGTCCGTAGCTTTCTTGCTATGGTCATGTACTGTGGCAGATTCATCCAGAATATGGCATCTGTCACAGCTCCTCTCTGAGAACCAACAAAGACCAATACCCCCTGGGAGTGGGAATCCGCCCAGGAAAGTGCCTTCTGTGCCACCAAGAATGCATTGTCAGCTCATACTACGTTGAGGTACTTCGATCCGGCCAAAGAGTCTGACCTGACGGTGGACACGAGACCGGTGGGGCTGGGCACCATTCTGTCTCAACATGGTGAACAAGAGGAGTGGGACCCGGTGGCATACGTCAGCCGAGCCCTGACGGAGACAGAACAAAGATATTCACACATTGAAAAAGAGGCCATTGCGGTCCACTGGGGCTGTCGCCAATATCACCTCTATCTATACGGCCAGCCATTCACAGTGGTGACCGACTACAAACCCCTTGTTCCGCTTTTCAACAGGTCCACTTCCACTTTTCCTCCTTGGATAGAAAAGTGGATTCTCCAATTACAAGACTATCAATTCACAGTGATTTATTGACCAGGGTCCCAGAACACTGCAGACTATCTGTCGAGACATACCAGACCGGCTTCAGCACAGGAGGAGGATGAGTTAGAAGCTGTGGAAGAATATGTTAGGCTGGTGGTCGAGCGATCTAGACCATTGCCAGTGTCAATGCAGGAGTTCATGGAGGCCGCCCAACAGGATGAAAGTCTCCAACTTGCCATAAGAGCCGTTCACACAGGGAGGTGGCATGAAATGACACACAATCTATCCAGGCAGACGGATGCATCAGTTCCGGCAGGAGCTGTCCGTATCGCCAGAGGGATGTCTATTCCAGAGGCTGCGACTGGTGGTTTCCCAGTCCTTGCAATCCAGCATAATGGACTTGGCTCATGCCACTTATCAAGAAGTAGTCAAGACGAAAGCCAGGCTTCATTTTAAAGTGTGGTTCACAGGACTGGATCACCAAGTGGAGAGAGTGGTGAGCCTTTGTCACATGTCAGGTCGTGGGGCCATCCGAGCCTCCAGCACCTATAATCACTGAACCAATTCCATCTAGGCCGTGGAAGCAGGCCAGTGCTGACTTGGGTGCTTTGCCTGATGGCCTGCACATGCTGGTGGTCATTGATGACTTTTCCAAATATCCTGAAGTGGAGATGCTGGACATGACCACAGCAGGGCAGGTCATCCCTTGTTTGGAAAAAGTCATGGCCACTCATGGTCTCATTCAGGAACTCAGAACGGACAATGGCCTGCCTTTTTCTAGTCAAGAGTTTGCAGAATACCTCGCGAAGCATGGTGTTCTCCAAAGGAAAATCACACCCTGCTGGCCTGAGGGCAATGGTGAGGCCGAACGCTTCCTGCGAACCCTGAATAAAGTATTGAGGATAGCGGTGGCTAAAGCCCACAATGTTGACTGTGCTTTGTACGCATTCCTAAGAGACTATAGACTCACCCCTCAAACTACCACAAAGATATCACCTAGTGCTCTATGTATGAACAGACAGGTAGAAGACACCATTCCACAATGTGAGGTATCCACGGCCCTGCAGGAGCAAGCGAGTGAAAGATTGTGCCAATGTAAAGCCGCCAATGATCGAGTGTCAAGGAGGAGAAGAGCGAGATCAGTGCCTCTGCAAGTGGGTGACCACGTGCTGGTCTGGAATAGACATCCGGGTGGGAAGTTTAGACTCCCGTTTGAGATGATGCCGTGGACTGTTGTGAGGATCAGAGGCACCCTGGTGGCTGACCAAAAGGTCCATGAGTCGGTGACTCCCAACATATCGTTCTTCAAACAATACTGATCTGACACTGCAGCTACACCTACTGATGCTTCACCACCACCTACTGTCTCTGATGGCCTGGAGTCGGGGGATAATTTCCTCTGCACACCGGAGCTGGAGATCACTACATCTCAAGGCGAGTGTTTAGAAAATAATGGGGGCTCTCAAGGTGTCACATCTGATGAATGGGAGGGCGTTCGCCACCCAGAGGAATCAGGACTAGATGGTACTGGCGAGACTGTGGTGAGCGTTCCTCTGCGGGCTGGGGATGGGAGATACCATCTCCGGCCTAGACCATTACCATCCAGTAAGCTACGCGATTTCATACTGACTTAATGAGGCAGTGTGCAGAACCTTTTTTAGGTCGAGCCTAGGCAGCGCGCATGCGCTGTCTCTCAGACTGTTGTAATTACTCTGTGGGCTCGATACCCACATACTGGCTTTTTATTGGCTGTTTGCTTTTTCTTTGTTTGCTATTGGTTTGTGGCATGCATTTGTCGTGCCTCCTTTCGTGTTTATCCCTCCCAAAGGGCAACGACCAAGTACAATCTTCTTACACAGGTTTCCTCAATAATATGTTAGTAGAACTATTTGTTTTACTCTTTGTAGTTGCACTGTAGCGATCAGTATGTTTTGCACCAGTTTCACGTTTTTTTGTGTGCTTTGCGCGGGTTGCTTTTAATGTGTGTTTGCTCTGTTTTGGTTATTTTTTAAACGTGCTTAAACATAGCAGTGAGCTTGTTGCTTTTTATGTAATGTTTGCACAAATGTATCTCGTGTTTTCAATGTTACTTCGGTTTGTAATTTTCTAAACATGCTTGTTTCGTTTTTCTTTCACACACACACGCAGTTTTAACCATACAACCTCTCACGCACATATTTACATCCTTTATTACATACACACGCGTTTTCTGTTACACACACATATTCAGTGTCACACACAGCACTCACAGAGACATTCATATTCCTTTTATTTTCTACGTTTTTACCATTTTAGGACAATACCGCTGCGCGCGCTTAGCCTTTCATGTTGTATTTGAACAGTTTCGGTTAACAATTTCATTGCAGCCATATTATTCAGAGTTTCCGTGTTGTTAATTCACAGATCTCAACTCTTCCAGCACAGTTTTAATTATACACTTACCTAATTTTAAACCTTACTAGTACAGGCTTCTATTGCACAGTTTTTGTTAAACTTCATTATTACAAAAAAACAGTTAAAGGATGTGATCCTTAAAGGCATTTGCCGCTACCTTTTTCCCAGGAACAAGAGCAATTTAGTCACAGAGTCTGCAGTTGCCAGGCAGGGTCCAGTAGACAATTAGCATAGCTTTAAAGATCGTTATCATCAACCTAAACACCATATGTGGATGTTGATCATGAGGTTTACAAGTATGCTAATTCATTCTTCTCTGAAGCCGAGTGGGATCCTTGACGAATACTGCCTATTTATACTAATTATCACACCACTACACACTTTCTGCACAGATTCGGTTACTCATTTTATATACATTCATAACAAAACCAGTGTGTGCGTTGTGTTTTACTTCCTCTTTGAACAGTTTTAGTTTTAAAAATGTAAGAAATGACTATTTTTCAATTTAAATGTGCACATTTTTTTTGATCTACGGTATGCACAGCTTTAGTTAGTAATTTTTTAACCATTATTACAAAGAGCAGAGCGCACATTAGCTTTTATCCTGAGGTTGACAAGTTTCAGTTATTAATTAGCTTTCCACGATCTCATTCAAAGTATCCGTCCTGTCACATTGGTCTGCGTAACCCACATACGCTCTCTCAAACATAGACACTTTCACAAACAGGCACTTTTCTGTTTTCCACACAAACTGAATTTCGCTCGCTTTTACTCACATACTCTCTGTCTGACTTTCTCATTGTCTCTCTTCAGCTCTCATATTTATACAGCATTCTATACTTTTCTCGCACACCGCACTCATACACACCGCTATTTCTTTGCCACACACATTTACTTTTTTTCTTACTTCAGCCTCCCTCTCTCTTTTAATCACACACACGCTTTCTAAAACATACAACCTTTCACGCACATACACACTTTTTAAGGCATACTACCTTTCACACACTTGCACACATCCTTTCTCCCACACAAACACGCTCTCTCTTACACACACATACTCTGTTTCACACACATCACTTACAAAGACATGCACATAGATTTCATTGTAAGGTTTGACCATTTTATATCAACGCATCAGTGTGCGCTTTGTCTTTATCTCGTGTTTACACCGATATTTAGCTTAGAAATGTTTTAGACGTGTTTAAAGGTACAAGTGCGTGCATTGCCTTTTATCTTATGTTTACTCACTCTCAAATATTAATTACATTACAGCAATATGAAGCACAGTTTTCGTACTGTTACATTAATCATTATAACACTTACATGCTCTCTCACACACATAAGCTCTCAAAAACATACACACATTCTGTCTCTAACACATACAGTTTTCCTCATTCTATAACACATATACTCTTTGTTTTTCTTTCTATTTATCTCTCTGTATCTCTGTTATTCACACAACACTCTCTCTCTTTCTTTCTCTCGCTCTCCCTCCCTCACACACTGTACTATTGATCTCACACACACACTGTCTCTATTTATCAACTTCTCCTCCCTCTTACTTTTATAAATACACACAGGCTCTCTCACACAGACAAGCTCACATGCACATACACACATGTTTTTTTCCATATACAAGCACACATTTTTACACACAAACAAACTCTGTCTCACAGACAATACTTACAAAAACATTTACAAAGATTTTATTCTGTGTTTTCGCCATGTATGTCAACACTGCAGTGTGCTCTTTTCATTTTCTCACCTTTGCACAGATATTTCGCTACGTAAATTTTCTTAATATGATTACATATAGCAGTGCGCTCATTATTAACGATGTCCTGTTTGCACACCTTTTCTTAGTAATTTTCAAAACATTATTACATCTAGCAGTGAACGCATTAGCTTTCAGATCGTGTTTACACTGCTTTGATGAATAATTACCTTAAAGTAATATTATGCAAATTTTTCGTGTTGTTGCATGCTGTGACACACATACACACATCCTTTGTTCAACACTTACGTTTTTTTCTCTTTCTTTATAACACATGCACACTCTATTTCTCTTTCTTTCTGTCTCTCTCAATCAGTCTCATTTACACAGCACTCTCTCGTTCTGTCTCTCTCACTCCCCTCCCTAATACACTGCACTGTTTCACTCACACAGACACTGTCACTCTTTTTTTATCTCAACTATCTCTTTTTATAACACATACACATAGTTTTCTCACACATACATGGTCTCACGCTCATACACACATCCTTTCTCCCATACACACGCGCTCTCTTTAAGACACAAGTACTGTGTCTCACAAACATCACTAACAGAGACTGTTCTATAATCACAATAGCATTTGTATTCTAATACAATAACATAAACAAGACCAATAGTTCTAATGATCACAAATGCGAGACCTATTGCATTGCAAATGCTTGTTTTCTTTTGCAGGGATAGAGAGTTGCAGGGGATCTTGTGAAGACATGTTTGATATGCTGGGTTCATTGTAGATGTTTAGTTCTGTTTTTGAGAAGGGTATTGGGTTTCGTTTTTCCTTATTTTTGTTTGGGGGTAAAGGAGGAATGTTGTGTTTCAGCATGGACTGGTCTAACTGGGAAGGGGATCCTCCTCAGTCCATGCAGCGTTTACCCCTGCCTGCGGGTTACAAGTGGTGTGGGCCCCTGACGTAAGGGGCGAGGAAATAAAGGTGCACTCCGGTTTTCGCACCGGCAGTCAGAATCCAGCCTGGTTCTGTCCTAACTTCAGTGCGTTCGTTCCCTGCGCCTACCGTCGGGCGGGAAACTCAACAATATTGAAACAAACAACGTATAAGATATTCATAACGTGTTAAATAATTCAAAGTATAACCGTGTAAAGTGTTACGTGTAGTTTTCGTGTTTCCCCTACTGAAGGACTGGAACTGTGTCCTCACTAAATTGAAAGATGTCTGTTCAGCAACCCGACTATGGAGGTGTCCGTTCACACAACTGCCTCTTGAAATCAGAAGGTTTTAAAATGTGGGCTCACTTCATTCCATCATCTATACATACGAGAAAGTGAGAGAATGTGTAAAGAACGAACTTTTTCCTGATGTTTTCCTCAACCTTTCCTTACAATATCTACACTTTTAGGATACGACTTCCCACCCCTCAGTCGCCACTGCGGACATGATGAAAATATAAGGAAATATGTGAAGGTTAAATGCGATTGTCCTCATATTTTCCACATGTATACCGCAACTCCGGCACATATAAATTAGGTGTCTCCCCTACTCTCTTTGCTCATGTTTTAAGCATCAAGGATGTGTTAAACAATAACGAATAAAATGGAAATATAGCGGAGAAAATGTTCGCAGAAACTCAGCATTAACTTTACGACAGTCATTAATCTAAATTGTGTGGACCTGCTGTCTATTTGATGGACATAGCTTGCCTCGGCAAGCTTTCCAGTGCTATGATTTCTCTGGACATGAGACTTGCACGGAGATTTGACCATTAGCATCAGTAAGAATGTATTAAAAAAGTCCTTAGTAAACAAATGGAATAATGCACATTGTCAATGTTCCCTTCACGTATTACACAGTCAAAAAATACATTGCCAATTTATAATAAGTAGGAAGCCTCGTACGCTTTCTGCATTATAACCCGATCTCATTCTTTCTAAAATGCTTAGCTGAAAATATTATACTGGGTATATTTACGGTCACTGCGAAATTAATATTGATTGTTTTAACATTCATGTAAGAGCTGACTCCTGACAATTTTGCACATTGTTAATTACCTGGGATGCGAACCGTGGACGAGTCAGTAAACAGATAAAGGTCACCGAGGAATACAAGAATTCCACATCTCACCTGTCTTATTAGAAACTTTTGTATTCTCTTTTTTGTAACCTGCTTGAGATAGTGTCATTCAAAGTGTCACACAAATGTCAAAGAAACGTCCCAATTAAGAATATGGGCTTTCTGCCTCTGAGCACCTCTCTTGGCCTTCAAATATTAGGGCTCATTGACAAATAATATTATGTGCCCGAACCCAGTAATTTAAAACAATATAATCTAGTATCTTAATAGTTAAACATGTATAATTATGTATTAACTACCAAAAAAGAAACTTTAAACATGCACCATTGAATAAATGAAAAATGTATGTGGGTCACAAGAAGCACAAAATTCGCATCTGCTCATACTGTACCTAAGAGAACAAAGTGGACCTGATTCATTAAGAAAGTCATAAAGATACACCCCCTTGTTTACAACCCCAGTGCACGCATACAACTTTCACTTTGTGGTATTTAGGATGTGCCTGAAAACACATGGATGTGCCTGGAAACGTTATGCAAATTTACTTTTCTTATTCGTATTGCCTATTGCCTAATGCAGAATGTTTCCATTGTACAATTGTGCACTTTGTAGAAGAGGACACTTTGGGGGTCATTCTGACCTTGGCGGACGGCAGAGGCCGTCCGCCAAGGTACCGCCGTCAGAACACCGCACCGCGGTCGAAAGACCGCGGCGGTGATTCTGACATTTGCCCTGTGCTGGCGGGCGGCCGCCAAAAGACCGCCCGCCAGCCCAGGGCAAATCAACCTTCCCACTAGGATGCCGGCTCAGAATTGAGCCGGCGGAGTGGGAAGGTGCGACGGGTGCAGTTGCACCCGTCGCGTATTTCAGTGTCTGCTGGGCAGACACTGAAATACTTTTTGGGGCCCTCTTACGGGGGGCCCCTGCCGTGCCCATGCCATTGGCATGGGCACGGCAGGGGCCCCCAGGGGCCCCGCGGCACCCCCTACCGCCATCCTGTTCATGGCGGGAGAGCCGCCATGAACAGGATGGCGGTAGGGGGTGTCAGAATCCCCATGGCGGCGGAGCGCGCTCCGCCGCCATGGAGGATTCAGACGGGCAGCGGAAAGTCGGCGGTACACCGCCGACTTTCCGTTTCTGGCCGCGGCTGAACCGCTGCGGTCAGAATGCCCAGCGGTGCACCGCCAGCCTGTTGGCGGTGCTACCGCCGACCTCCGCCATGGCGGTAATTACCGCCATGGTCAGAATGACCCCCTTTATTTCCACAAGGAAAGCATTGTTTTGTGTGTGAAATACATTTCCTGAATTCTCCCTTTGGGTTCCGTATTGTTAATCTGCTAAATCTGTCAGCCTTAGGGAGGTCTTCCTCGTTCATTTTTCTGACCTCTTTTTGTTGGTGTTAGCTCTCTGTGCAATTTACCACTGCTAACCAATATTAAGCTGCTTGTGCTCTCTCCTCTAAAACCTGGTAATATAGGTTTATTCCCAAATGGCATATTTAATTTACTTATAACTCCCTAGTAAAGTGTGCTATGTGTGCCCAGGGCCTGCAAATTAAATGCTACCAGTGGACCTGCAGACCTGATTATGCTACCCACTTAAGTAGTCCTTTAAATATGTCTCAGGCTTGTTACAGCTGTGTGTGCAGGTTTAGCCTGCCATTTTGACCTGGCAAAATAAACCTTTTGCCAGGTGGAAACCGTCCTTTTCAATACATATACGTCATCCATAAGGTAGGTACTGGACAGCCCCAAGGACGAGATGCAGTGTTTTTAAAAAGCTGTACATATACTTTTATGTTTTACATGTTCTAGTAGTGAAAAGCTCTTACATATGTTTTTCACTACAGCAAGGCTTATCTCTCTCACAGGATAACATTGGAGCTGCCTTATTACATTTTATATGTGTAATTTCCTAATGGAAAGCAAGAATTGGTCATGTTTGCTGTCGCTGGAATCCCAATTTAAAATACTGACTT
Source organism: Pleurodeles waltl (assembly GCF_031143425.1). Lineage (NCBI taxonomy): Eukaryota > Metazoa > Chordata > Amphibia > Caudata > Salamandridae > Pleurodeles > Pleurodeles waltl. Next base: position 291,287,915 of record NC_090445.1, on the reverse strand, counting down.
ATGGTGAAGTCAGATTTTAAATTGCTAGTTTGAAAATACCACTTTTAGAAAGTTGGAATTTTCTTGCCTCAGTCATTCGGTTGGTTCAGCCTGCCTCTAATCACATGACTGGGTGTACTTGGCAGGTGGGCTTTGTGTATTCCTCCTAGACAATCATTGTAGGAAAGCATCCTTCCTGTCATGGTTAGCCCCCACTTTTTGCCTGGTATCTGGTGTAATTTTGACTGAAAGTGCAGTGGGTTCCTGCTTACTAGGCCCCCTACCAGATCTCTTTCCCCGAAAATGCACAGTTTTTTTCCACAATTGACAAAACCCTTAGCTCCCTCTATAGGTCCATAGTAAATGGCACCACTGGTACCTAGGGCCTGGGGTACTAAGGATGGTCCTAAAGGGCTGGAGCACAAATTGTGCCACCATAAGTGACCCCTCACCAAGTACATGACAAGCTGCCATTCCAGGCATGTGTCTTGTTGCGGACAAAAGTGAAAACACAACATGGCACACAGCCTGGTTGTCATGTCACCTAACACTGCATGCAATATACTGTATGTGTCACCCCTCTAGTTGGCCTTACAGCCCCAAGGCATGGTTCATTATGTGACATGTGAGGACATCTCTGCATGAGTGGATATGCCCCTCCTATGACTTTGTTGATTCTCAGACATAATAAGTGACCAGGGAAGCCATTTCAAATACATGTGCTGGACACTGGTCACTACGAGTTCCCCAGCTACGTGACCACTACACTGAAGATGTTTGGTATAAACCATCCCTTATTGGTGAACCCACACTGATGCCAGTGTTGATTTTTACAATACATACACCCAGAGGGTGCCTAAGCAGTACCCCCGGAAAACCTACCAACTACTAGTGTGTTGTCTGACTGGTCCTGACCAGTTTAGCCACCTTAGCCACGTTTCTGATGTCCCAAGGTAAGAGCTAGCAATCTTGGGGTGCACTGGGCCCGGGTGTTGAGACCTCCTCCAGGCACGATTGACATTCCAGGGCAGGAAGCTTCAAAGGCCTAGCTACCTTTGTAATGCGACCCAGGTCTCTCCAAATGATTAAATTTACCAACCCGCCTGTCCTGACCACACGATTGGAGGAAGAACATTATGCAGTCCCACCCCTAAGGTAGATGAGCTGAAGTGGACACCACTATCTTGGTTTGGAAGGAATTAGGCCACTAGTGTCAGGGTTATGCCCACTTCCCAACGGAAGTGATCATAGAAAGAGTGTAGTCACCCTAAAGTTCGGCAACCCATTGGCTTCCACCTGGCACTCCTGTAACACCCCTAAATTGAGTATTTACGTGGCACCCCTGAACCATAGAATGCAGACTCTGATGACCTAAGAAGAAAAAGGACAAAGAAGAGACACACCCGCAGAAGAGAAGAAGAAGAAGAAGCAGCTGACCTGGCACCAACCCCGACGGTCTTTCTGCACTCCTCGACGGACTCTACCAGAAGTCAGCTCATCCTGTAGCTGAGCCTCCAGAAGCCTGGGAGGACTGCCTGCCTATCCGGAATCATCAAAGTGCTTTAAAGCACCAATTAACTCCAGCAAAGGGTGTATATGAGCCGTGTCCAGGAAAAGCCCGGGACTGTTTTTGTCCATCATTATTTGGAAGAGGCTCAGCTCGGCCCCCCAGCAAATCTTATTTTTGCTCCCTCTGTGTTCTTGCATTGCCCTTTAAGGTGAGAGTTAGACCTTGTATTGTTGACACATTTTTGTAACTGTATGTGAGGCTCTAAGCAATTGATAACAACTATTCTGATGAACAATTTGTTTATAGCTTCTCATGGACCAACACATCTTTATATTAATTTTTATGTGCTAATTGGCTATTTTTTTTTTTAAAAAAGTAGTTGTTTCTCTTGTGTTTTAATTTGTGCTTTCTCCACTATTTCGTTATGGCTACATCAAAAGTGGGAAACTGCACACTGTATGAAATAAATTACCTGATAAAGAACCGCCTATCCTGCCCTCACTCAGGGCAAAATGTTAGTACCATTTTTCTTGTCACAAATGGCCCGATTCACCGAATCAGACCGTTTGCAACAAGAAAAAATACATTTTGGTATGTACAGACCTTATTTTGAGATTCAGTAATATAAATATATACCAAATCGCAAAATAGGCTTGCAAGTCGCATTTAGGAAGGGGTGTCCCTTCCTAATTGCGAGTCGCAGTGCGATGTAGGATTGTTTTGTGACCGTGAATGAGGTCACAAAACAATCGCAGTTAGCACCAGTTTCAAATTAGTACTAATCCATTTGCAAATGGGATGGGGTCCCAATGGTACCCCTTCCCCTTTGTGAATGGTAGTGAAAAATAGTTTTTCAGAGCAGGCAGTGGTCCCAGGGTCCTCAAGGAAAATGGGCTGCATTTTTAAAAAACAGCTTTATTTAAAAGTAGTCACAAACATGGTGCTCTGCTGCCCCCAGCAGGCCACCATCCCTGTGAGTGCGGCCATTTCCAATGGGGTTGCAAATTGCAACCTGCCTCATGAATATTTGGGCCAGTTGTACGTACCATTTTTCTTGTCGCAAATGGCCTGATTCGCAGAATTGGGCCATATGCAACAAGAAAAACGCATTTTGGTATGTACTGACCATATTTTGCGATTCGGCAATCTATTTACTAAGTCGAAAAATAGGTTTGCGAGTCGCAATTAGGAAGGGGAGCAACCCCTGACCTGTTTTTTAGGTCAGGAGAAGCTCCCCGCGCTGCACAGCTCTACCGTTGTACCCGTGTCCCTCTCCCCACCCTCACAGCTGCTACGGCAAGTTTGAGGCCCTCCTCCACCCGCAGGCCCCACTTGCGCCTCATCCCTGGTGGTCCAGTGGTGCTGTAAGTATTGTCTGTCTATTTCCCTTCTGTCTGTCTTTCACTTTCTTTTTTCACTGCTTCTCTGTTTTTCTTGCCCTGTTTTTTGTCCCTTTTTCCTCTATTTGTCTTGCTCTAAGGCTTCCCCCATGGTTTTCCCTGCCACTGCGTCCCCCGTGGCCCCACCCCACTTGCGTGCCCATTCGCACTTGCCTCCTGCCTACCAGCTGCTCCTCCCTCCTACCTCCCATTCTTAATGGCGGCCACTGCGAGGTGAGGTGAGCAACTTCCGACCTTCTTTTTAGGTCGGGAGAAGCTCCCTGCGCCGCACAGCTCCACCGTTGTGCTCACGTCCCTCTCCCCACCCTCACAGCTGCTACTGCGAGTTCGAGGCCCTCCTCCACCTGCAGGCCTCGCCTGCACCTCATCCCTGGTGGTCCAGTAGTGCCATAAGTATTGTCTGTCTGTTTGACTTGTGTCTGTCTTTCACTTTCTTTTTTCACTGCTTCTCTGTTTTTCTTGCCCTGTTTTTTGTGCCTTTTTCCTCTATTTTTCTTGCTCTTAGGCTCCCCCCGTGGTTTTCCCTGCCTCGGCATCCCCCGCTGCCCCCCTTGCGCCCCATTCACACTTCCCTCCCACCTCCCAGCTGCTCCACTCTCCCACCTCCCCTTCTTAATGGCGGCCCCTGTGCGGACACGCCGTGGGCGCCGCCAGAGGCAAGCCTGTCTGCGCCGGTCTGGGGGTGGACCACACCCAGTGCCAGTCCCCCTGACCACGAGATCCCCGCGGCACCAGACACCACTACGACGCCAATGCCCTCCACGCCCTCAACACTGGCCACTCTACCACCTGCTTCCAGGCCTCACCAAAGCTCGCCCAGAGACCCTTCTCCTGCTGGAGCTGCAACTTCTCCACCCTCTGGATCCACACCTTACCCTCAAGAACCGGACGCAACCCCCTCAGGTGCATCCTTCTCAACACCTGCTCCATCCACAAGCACGCCATCGAGCTCTGGGACCTTCTCGTCTCCTCCTCCCCGGACATCGCATTCCTGACAGAGACCTGGCTGAACCCATCCTCAGCTCCCGACATCGTCATAGCCATTCGAGACGGTTACAAGATCACCAACAGAGACCACACCAACAGACCGAGAGGAGGGGTCGCCATCGTCCACAGGATCACCATCAGAATCTCAACCAACACTAAAGACACCCTCAGCAGCGCCGACCACAGGCACTTCCAAATCCACATCAACCCCAAGACCACTCTCATCTGCAGAACCCCCAGACCCTGACCTCAGTTCAGTGACTCCATTGCCGACATCGCCAGCGTTCAAGCCCTAGCTTCTACAGATTACATCCTCCTCGGGGACCTGAACTTCCACCTCAAAAACACCAATGACAGCAACTCAATCTCCATGCTCAACAACCTCACCAACCTCGGACTCAATCAACTCATCACATCTCCCACCCATTCTGCCGGACACACGCTCGACCCCATCTTCTCCGCCAGCAGACACATGACCTTCAGCCACACCACCGAACTCCACTGGACCGACCACCGCTGCGTCCACTTCACCTTCAACAAACCCCCCAGACGCCACTACGACGCCAATGCCCTCCACGCACTCAACACTTGCCACTCTACCACCTGCTTCCAGGCCTCACCACAGCTCGCCCACAGACCCTTCTCCTGCTGGAGCTGCAACTTCTCCACCCTCTGGATCCACGCCTTACCCGCAAGAACCGGACGCAACCACCTCAGGTGCATCCTTCTCAACACCTGCTCCATCCACAAGCACGCCATCGAGCTCTGGGACCTTCTCGTCTTCTCCTCCCCGGACATCGCATTCCTGACAGAGACCTGGCTGAACCCATCCTCAGCTCCCGACATCGTCATAGCCATTCGAGACAGTTACAAGATCACCCACAGAGACCACACTAACAGACCGAGAGGAGGGGTCGCCATCATCCACAGGAACACCATCAGAATCTACCACTACCTCCCGCAACCGATCCCCTGCCGCAGCTGGAACAAGATCACCAATGACCAGCTGATCTCTGCCCGAGCCCCACCAGCTGATTCCACCTACACCGACTCAGCCACCTGCAACCTCAGGCAATAGATCGAAGACTGCGTCAACACTCTTGCCCTGCTCAAAAAAACCTCTCACAACCGCACCATCAGTAAGGCCACCTGGTTCACCACCGACCTCCGGACCTCCAAACAGGTCTGCCCCAAACTTGAGAGGAAGTGGTGCCAGGAAAATACATCAGCCACCCACACAGCCCTCAAGAACCTCATCCGCAAGCACCACCAGCTCATCAGAGCCACCAAGAGATCCTCCTTCAAGGAAAGTATTCATAACAATGCGCACAACAGCAAAGAGCTCTTCAACATCATAAAGGAACTCTCCAACCCCAGCTCCAGCACCAACGACATCCCACCTTCGCAAGACCTCTGCAACTCCCTCATCACCTTCTTTCACCGCAATATCACTGACATCCATGACAGCTTCAACAACATGAGCTTACCAGCAGCCACCAACACCTCCGACTTATCGCCCCCCAACCATACCAACCTCCTGCACTCTTGGACACACGTCAACGACGCCGACACCATCAAAGTAATGAACACCATTCATTCTGGCTCTCCATCTGACCCCTGCCCGTACTACATCTACAACAGAGCAAGCTCCATCATCGCCCCAACTCTGTTTGATCATCAATAGCTCCTTCGAGACCGCCACCTTCCTGGAAAGCTGGAAGCACGCCGAGATCAACACCTTACTCAAGAAACCCCAGGCAGACCCCAGGGATCTCAAAAACTACCAGCCCATCTCTCTGCTTCTGTTCCTGGCAAAGGTACTCGAGAAGATTGTCAACAGGCAACTGTCCCACCACCTGGAGGAAAACAACACTCTGGACCCGTCTCAATCCGGCTTTCGCAGCAATCACAGCACTGAGACTGCTCTCATCGCAGCAACCAATGGCATCCGGACCCTTCTGGACAAAGGCGAAACAGCAGCCCTCATCCTCCTGGACCTCTCGGCCGCCTATGACACCGTCTGCCACCATACCCTGTGCACAAGCTTCCATGATGCAGGGATCCATGACATGGCCCTGGACTGGATCACCTCCTTCCTCACTGACAGAACACAGAAAATCCGCCTCCCACCATTCCTATCTGAAGCCACCAAGACCATCTGTGGCGTACCACAGGGCTCCTCCCTCAGCCCGACACTTTTCTACATCTACATGGCACCGCTCGCCAAAATCGTCCGATCTCACAACCTCAACATCATCTCTTACGCCGACGACACCCAGCGGATCCTCTCCCTCACCAAGGACCCCGCCACAGCCAAAACAAACTTCCACGAGTGAATGAAGGCCGTCACCAACTTGATGAAGAACAGTCAACTAAAACCTAACTCAGATAAGACAGAGGTCCTCATCCTCGGCCCCACCCCCTCCGCTTGGAACACCCCCTGGTGCCACTCCAACGGCCACCAACCACACCAGCAACCTGGGTTTCATTCTTGACTAACCGCACTCCATGACCCAACATGTCAACACTGTCTTGTCCTCCTGATCAACACCCTTTGCATGCTCTGCAAAATCTACAGGTGGATCCCTACTGAAACCAGAAAGAGGGTTACCCAGGTCCTCGTCAGCAGCAGACTGGACTACGGCAACGCTCTCTATACAGGAACCACAGCAGCTCTCCAGAAAAGACTGCAACGGATACAGAACGCATCAGCACACCTCATCCTCAACATCCCCCGCCACAGCCACATCACAGCCCACCTGAGAAACCAACACTGGCTTCCTGCCAACAAAAGGATCACATTCAAACTCCTAACCCACGCCCACAAAGCACTCCACAACGCCGGACCAGCATACCTCAACGATCGTCTCACATTCTACACCCGAACCGTCAGCTCCGCTCTGCCGAACACACCCTCGCCACCGTACCACGCAACCACAGGACAACATCCGCTGCAGATCCTTCTCCTACCTCGCCGCCAAGGCCTGGAACATCCTCCCCATCCACCTACGGCAGGGCAAGGACCCATTGACCTTCAGGAGACTCTTCAAGATCTGGTTGTTCGAGCAGTAGCAGCTCCCCCCCCCCCCTCAAAGCGCCTTGAGACCCTCACGGGTGAGTAGCGCGCTCTACAAATACACTGATTGATTAATTGAAGGGATATTCCCTTTCTAATTGCGAGTCGCAGTGCGATGTAGGATTGTTTTGTGACTGTGAATGAGGTCACAAAACAATCACAGTTACCAGCAGTTTCAAATTGCTGCTAAACCCTTCACAAAGGGGACCCCTTCCCCTTTGTGAATGGTAGCAAAAATATTTTTTCAGAGCAGGCAGTGGTCCCATAGACCAACTTTACATTTCTGTTTTTAAAATGCATCCCGTTTTCCTTTAAGGGAAACGGGCTGCATTTAAAAAAACAAACTGCTTTATTTAAAAGCAGTCACAGACATGGTGGTCTGCTGTCCCCAGCGGCCACCATCCCTGTGAGTGTGGCCATTCCCAATGGAGTCGCAAATTGCGACCTACCTCATGAATATTTATGAGGTAGGTCATTTGTGACCCCATTGGGAATCGCGAACGGTGTCATTAACACTGTTGTACATCAGGTTTTGCAACTCCCAAATTGCAAGTCGCTAAGACTCGCAATTTGCGAATCGCAAAACACAATATTTGTACATTTGGCTCTTTATGAGGTAGGTCATTTGCGACCCAATTAGGAATCGCAAACAGTGCCATTGACACTGTTGTACATCAGGTTTTGCGTCTTGCAATTTGCGAGTAGCAAAACCTGATATTCGTACATTTGGCAGACAATTAATGACCTGGGAAGAGCTACCCCCACTGTAGCCCCCTCAAACATTTCTGAAGCAACTTGGTATCATTTTCTTAAAGACCATTTAAATACCAAGCCCCATGCCAGGATGGGCCACAGGGATGGGGACGGCCTCGAGAAGTATGTGTGGAAGAGCCAGGCAGTGACTCAGAGCCATATTATCCATGGTCAAGATCGGAAACAGATAGCCAAAGGGTGCAAAGAAGGAGCCCCAAGCCCAAACGGCATACCACCAACCATCTATAAAAAAGATCCAATATGCTGGTCCAATCATTTGGCTCCATTATTCACTACCATTTTGCAGCTGAACTGCCTTCCACCTTCATGGCATGGCTCAACACTAGTCCCAATACACAAGAGCGGTGACAAGGGTCCTCCGGGAAACTACCGCTTGGTAGCCCTCATCGATAATGATACTAAATACTTTGTGCAAGTATTACTGGAGGATCTACAGGCATGGGCTGAGACGAACAACATCATTCCGCTAAACCAAACAGGTCTTATGAAGAACTTCGGAACCTCAGTTCATCTCATGGCTCTTCCCTTATTATCGGACCAGACTAGGGTAAATGGCCGCAGAATCTATCTAGGGTTCATTGACTTTAAAGCATTGTTTGACAAAGTCCATAGAGGGAAGCTATGGTTTAGATTAGCAAATATTAGTATCCCAGCCAACCTTCTCAGAGCTTTTGAGCTCTTACACAAGGATGCATGGATAGGACTTAATATCAGTGACGGGTCTCAATTAACAAGACCGATTAAAACAATGCAGAGCCTTATGCAGGGTTGTGTTCTTGCCCCTACCCTATTCAATGTATTCCTATCAGATTTAACAGTGGCATTACATGCAATAAACTCTCACCCACCCAAGCTGAGGGGGCTCCAACTGTAAAAGTTGCTATATGCTGATGATTTGTTCCTAATAAGCTATACGAAGGGCAGCTTGCAACATCTTTTTGATGCAACATCGCCTTATTCGATTAAGAGAGGCCTGGTACTCAACAAAAGTATAACAAAGATCCTGATTCTCAAAGGCAACCGCTCAAAACATCAAACCTGGTTCCTGAAGAAAGACTTCCTTGAGTCCACCACCAGCTTTAGATATTTGGCCGTCTATTTTAATGTGAATGAAAATTATGCAGATCAGTGAAAGAAATTAGAAGTAAAGGAAATTGGCTGTGCTTTGGACTTGGGTCATTTGCCATTAGGTTTAAATGCCCTACCCTGTCCTCTATCCTGCAGGTAGCTAAGGCAAAGTTTGCACCTACGCTGGCTTATCGGGGTGAGATCCTCAAGGAAAAAGACTGCGATCTATTGGACAAGATGTTAGTTAAGATCTACAGAATAATCTTCCAGCTCCCCTCGTACGTGTTACCTGCTCATATCAGACTTGAATTTGGGATTATTAAGCAAGCTCTGGCATGCATGGGGGCTTTTACATTACAATGCCACAAATTAAGGTCTGCTAAAGTAGAACCTCTGTCCCATTACATATGGGTTAAACTGAACTCCATACTCAGCACACAAGGAAGATCTCATTTGCATCAGTCTTTGAACTCCTTAAATTTACAGCCTGCTTGGGATTTATCAATAAGTCATCAGGAATTCAAAAGGTTAATAAAGATAAGCAGTAAATGACTCTCTATGCTTGAAGACAAGGCCACTCTAGCACGATGAAAACAAGGTTAGCTGACAATCTCAACATACAATCTGCTGAAATGCCAGAGTTATCTCTGTAAGACATTTAAGGACAAAACAAATTCTCAGCTAATGAGATACAGGTTGGGGTTTTTACCTATCAGCTGTTATTCACCGGCCTGGAAGAGATGCAAAGTTTGAGGGTGCTTCAGTTTATGTCAATATGGACCAGAGGACATTGTCCACTTTCTGCACATTTGCCCGGCTTTACTACAGGACCGGTGCCTACCATATGAAGAAGATGGAACGCGAGAGGCACCAAATACTGCGGGGAGGCAGTTCTGACCTGCTTTGATGCTAGAGACTTCAGATTAAGCAGTGCCACTGGAAACGTTCTACAGAGATTTGCAAAACGGGCAGAGGCAACTGCCAGCAGCCACCAGAGTGAGATGGCCATCTAGGGCTTTTACACTTTAACTCTGTCCTTTTGCATTTCTATGCTTATACTACTGCATTTATCATGTGGACACTTAGGCCTTCATTATGACATTGGCAGTAAATCTCACTTACCGCCACGCTGACGGCCGCCAACTTACCGCCACCGCAGGGGATATCCGTTCATCATATTATGAAACACACACACCAATCCATCAGTATTCACATACACAAATCCGCACACCAAAGGTCAGTGATAAACTGGCGGTATCAAACCCCACACCGTTATGCCAACAGAACTACGCCCACCACATTATGACCCACGAATCACCATTGCGGACATTCAAGGGCGGTAAACCATTGACGGTACATACCGCCGCGCTCACAACGGAGACCCATATACAAAACACCACCACATTGGACAATTAAAAAAACACACACCTGACACCCACACAAACCCCACACCCACACCACTATAAAACACATACCCACATTACCCACAAACCTTTACAACAATTATTGCCAGGAGATTGACACCAAGACCACTGACACAACTCGAGCCACACACTATTCAAACCTATATACCACTCATGCACTACACATCACACACCCCAACACATTACCCAACAGACCCTTACCAACACACCTCACAGAACACCCATGGCACGACAAAGACACCCCCGTTTCACAGCGGAGGAGCTATCGGTCATGGTGGAGGAAATTGTCAGGGTAGAGCCAAGGCTGTTTGGAGCACAGGTGCAGCAGATATTTATAGCTAGGAAGATGGAGCTATGGCTGAGAATCGTGGACAGGGTCAAGGCCGTGGGACAGCACCCAAGAACTAGGGATGACATCAGGAAGAGGTGGAACGACCTACGGCGGAAGGTATGTTCCATTGCACCAATAAACCAGCTTGTGATCCAGAGGACTGGCAGTGGACCCCCACCCCCTCCCCCACAACTCACAGCATGGGAGGAGCAAGTCTTGGCAATACTGCAACCTGAGGTCTTGGCCTGAGTCGGAGGAGGACTGGACTGTGGTAAGTCAACTCTACTACTACTACCCCCTACCTGCATGCAATCAAATATCCTCACTCCCATCACTCCACCACTTCCCACACACTCCACCATCACATCTCACTTATCCTAATGCCAAGCCCTGCATTCTGTACCAATGCATGGGCACCACTCACAACCCTGCATGGGCACTCATCAATAAAGCATGCACACAATAGAGAATTAACTATCCCACCATACACTAACATACACAAGTGAAAGCTGCCAGGGCAAATCCAACCAAAGAGAGGAAGCCACGGATGTACAATAAGTCAGACACAGAAACCATAACACATTATTTACATCCCCACAGGTTCCCCAACCAATGTCAGTGGAGAGGAGGTACCAGCAATATCCACTCCCCCAACTGAAGAGGCCCACAGTGATGACAGCTGGTCTTCAGGATCTGGATGACCTACCTGACCCATTAGGGACGACCGCACAGCCGGTTACCCAGGCCCAGTCATACACCACCACAGAGCCTCCCCCATCATGAAACACCACCGCAGCACCCACCCACCGTACCCATACCTCTGTCCCCAGGACACGTCAATCAGCTGTGTGTCTACCTCTACAGGGACCCCAGGGCACACCTCATCCCCAAGACAATCAGGGACCTGGGGTCAGTGGCAGTGGGCACACGGATCAGGGGACAGGGACAATAGGAGGACTGCTGTGCTCCAGGGGGAGGACAGGCCTAGGGAAATGACTCTCCAGCAGGCACTCACAGAGATCCTGGGAGCTTTTCAACATTCCCAGGACATGATGGGCCAGATCCTGGACAATGTGCAGGAGAAAAGGCAGCTGGAGGAGGGACTGTACCAGGGGATCAGGGAGGACATTCAGGCCATCAATTAGTAGTGTTCTAGCAGATTAGGCTGATAGAGGTAGCTATAGCAGAGCAGCTTAGGCTGAACTAGGAGACATGCAAGCTCCTAATATACTACTTATATCATATAGCACTATATCATAAGAATCACAATACTCAGAGTTACTAAAAATAAAGGTACTTTATTTCAGTGACAATATGCCAAAAGTGTCTCAGAGGATATACTCCCTTACGGGGTAAGTAATATACACAAAATATATGCACACAAACCAAAATCAGATAAGTAACAGTTACAAAAGTAGTACAAACAATGTAGAATCACAATAGAATGCAATAGGGAGAAATAGGCTGAGGGGAAACACAAACCATATACTCCAAAAGTGGGTGGTAAATGAAATGCTGCAGCCCATAGGGAACTCCTGGAACCCCAATTCCCTGGGTACCTAGGTACCATGTACAAGGGAATTATAAGGGTGTTCCAGTGTGCCAATGAGAATTGGTAAAATTGGTCATTAGCCTGCAGTGACAATTTTAAAAGCAGAGAGAGCATAAACACTGAGGTTCTGGTTAGCAGAGCCTCAGTGATACAGTTAGGCACCACACAGGGAACACATACAGGGCATACTTTATGCGCACTGGGGTCCTGACTAGCAGGATCCCAGTGACACACAGGCAAAAACAAACATACATACAGTAAAAATGGGGGTAACAGGCCAGGCAAGATGGTACTTTCCTACACAACCCCCCCCCAAACGAGGGACAATAAAGCTAACCTTGCCCAGATGAGTCCTCATTGTCTAAGTGGAAATATCTGGAGAGTCCATCTGCATTCAAGTGGGTACTCCCAGGTCTATGTTCCACTGTATAGTCTATTCCCTGTAGGGAAATGGACCACCTCAACAATTTAGGGTTTTCACCTTTTATTTGTTTTAGTCAAAGTAGAGGTCTGTGGTCTGTCTGAACAATAAAGTGAGTACCAAACAGGTATGGTCTCAACGTTTTCAGTGCCCAGACCACAGCAAAGGCCTCCCTCTCTATGGCAGACCAATGCTTTTCTCTAGGGGTCAACCTCCTGATGAGAAAAGCAACAGGTTGATCCTGGCCCTCAGTATTCAGCTGTGATAGCACTGCCCCAACCCCTAATTCAGAAGCATCAGTCTGGACTATGAGGGCCATATTTATACTTTTTGACACAAAGCTCTTGCATTCGTTATCTGGTGAGATACCCACAGGGAAGACCCTAAATAGCCCTCAGCAGAGGATTGGCTACAGAGAAAGGTAAGCATCTATCAGGAGGGGTCTCTGACATCACCTGCTGGCACTGGCCTCTCAGAGCTATCCATTGTGCCCTCACACCTCTGCATCCAAGATGGCAGAGTTCTGGGACACACTGGAGGAGCTTTGGGCACCTCCCATGGGGGGTGCTTGTCAGGGGAGTGGTCACAGCCCTTTCCTTTGCCCAGTTTCGCACCAGAGCAGGGCTGGGGGGTTACCTGAACCGGTGTAGACTGGCTTATGCAGAGAGGGCACCATCTGTGCCCTATAAAGCATTTCCAGAGGCCAGGAGAGGCTACTCCTCGCAGGCCCTTCACACTTCTTTCCAAAGGGAGAGGGTGTAACACCCTCTCAGAGGAAATCCTTTGTTCTGCTTTCCTGGGACCAGGCTGCCCAGGCCCCAGCGGGGCAGAAACCTGTCTGAGGGGTTGGCAGCAGCAGTAGCTGCAGTGGAGACCCCGGAAAGTTAGTTTGGCAGTACCTGTGCTTTCTGCTGGAGACCTGGGGATGCATGGAATTGTCACCCGAATACCAGAATGGTATTGGGGTGGCAATTCCATGATCCTAGACATGTTACATGGCCATGTTTGGAGTTACCATTGTGATGCTACACATAGGTATTGACCTATATGTAGTGCACACGTGTAATGGTGTCCCCGCACTCACAAAGTCCGGAGAATTTGCCCTGAACAATGTGGGGGCACCTTGGCTAGTGCCAGGGTGCCCACACACTAAGTAACTTTGCACCTAACCTTCACCAAGTGAGGGTTAGACATATAGGTGACTTATAAGTTACTTATGTGCAGTAAACAATGGCTGTGAAATAACGTAGACGTTATTTCACTCAGGCTGCAGTGGCAGTCCTGTGTAAGAATTGTCTGAGCTCCCTATGGGTGGCAAAGAAATGCTGCATCCCATAGGGATCTCCTGGAAACCCCAATACGCTGGGTACCTAGGTACCATATACAAGGGAATTATAAGGGTGTTCCAGTGTGCCAATGAGAATTGGTAAAATTGGTCAATAGCCTGCAGTGACAATTTTAAAAGCAAAGCATAAACACTGAGGTTCTGGGTAAAAGAGCCTCAGTGATACAGTTAGGCAGCACACCGGGAACACATACAGGGCATACTTTATGAGCACTGGCGTCCTGACTAGCAGGTTCCGAGTGACCCACAGGCAAAAACAAACATACATACAGTAAAAATGGGGGCAACATGCCAGGCAAGATGGCACTTTCCTGCACATTGAACTTGCCCCTCCATATATTAGTCCTTCAATAAACACCCTTTGAAAAAAAAAATGTTTTAGAAGTATGTCATGTATATCAAATATGGATTCATTGTAACAGGTGCAAACATTGCAAATCAACTGTAAAGAGAATGAGGATAGATTAATGAACTGTAGCTGGCTGTAGTGATCACACCAGGAGTATATGTCAGGTCACCAACATCTGCAAAATTAATTGCCAGAGGGAACAATAAGTGGGCATAGAAGCTGATAATATCAGCATGCCATTGCCGTACAAATTAAAACAAATGCAATTGAAATGTGAAATAACACTGCCCCACCTGTGTGTCATTGGAAGTATTGTCAGATCACATATATTCTGTTGTCCTCATCCTCATCCTCTGCCCCCTCATCCTCACTGTCCACAGGGTTTACTGCTGCCACACGGGCATCTCCAGCCTCCTCCTCCTGCAAGAATGGTACATGGCCTCTGAGTGCCAGGTTATGCAACATGCAGCATGCCACCACTATCTGGCAGACCTTCTTAGGTGAGTAGCACAGGGATCCACCTGTTAGATGGAGGCACCGGAACCTGACCAAAGGAGGCCAAAGGTCCTTTCAATTATCCTTCTGGTTCGCCCATGTGCCTCATTATAACATTCTTCTGCCCTTGTCCTGGCATTCCTCACAAGGGTTAGCAGCCATGATAGGTTTGGGTTACCAGAGTCACCTGCAAACATTGAGGGACAATATTTAGCCATACACTATCCTATATGGCCCACACCATACCCATACACCAACATATAATGGGTGGGAACCAGGGATCACCTATTAGCCACACCCTGTGCCTCTGTAGTTGGTCCATCACATTTGGGATGCTGCTATTCCTTGCACTGACGTGGGAAATGTACTGGTCCGCCAAGCACACCATCTGCAAATTCATAGAGTGGATACTCCTCCGATTCCTGAACACCTGTTCATTCTGGCGGGGGGACAAATGCAATATGTGTTCCATCTATCACCCATGCATCCCATTGCGTAAAACTCGACCTTCACTGTGGCCAAATCTTCCACCTGGGGGAAAACAATGTAGCTGCACATGTTTTTTTATCAGGGCAGACAACACTCTTATCAGCACTATTGAGGACATTGGCTGTGACATTCCTGCTGCCAAGCCCACTGTCACTTGGAAAGAACCAGTTGCCAGGAAATGGAGTACTGATAGCACTTGCACAAGAACGGGGATCCCAGTGGGGGGACGGATAGCAGATATCAGGTCACACTCCAATTGGGCACACAGCTCTGTGACTGTGGCCCTGTCAAGTCTATAGGTGAGTATAATGTGCCTGTCCTCCAGTGTTGCCAAGTCCACCAGGTGTCTGTACACGGGGGTATGTCTCCATCTCCTATTCATTCGCAACAGTAGGAATCTAAGGGACACAAGAGCGAGGAACCGGTCACAAACTGAACAATGGAGCTACAACAGAACTTTGCATACTGTAAACATGTAATGGGTCATTGTGGTTTGTCCAGTATGTGCTAGTATCTCCTGTGATGCAGCATTATTCCAGGGCCTGTCCCCCACCCTGAAATGGCATCCGCCTGTGTGGAGGGACAGGTGGAAGTGAGGTAATTCCGCTGATGTTGTGCAACATTGCGGGAGGCGGTCAGGAACCGCCGTGCAACTTCTCATTGGCTAACATTGGGCCCTATGGGTTACAGTGACCAATGGTGATCTACGCTGGCAGTTACGGTATGCAACGCCGTGGACGTGACCGCCATTTTATATCTGATTCCTCACTTTTTACCTGACCTTCCATAGGAGAGGACCTACACTGCATGTGCGGCTGTGACCTGTGTCTGGAACCTACCATGACCCATGTGACCGGGGAAAGGGCCCCAGCCTTCACTTCGGAGAAGTTGGAGCGACTGGTGGATGGGGTCCTACCCCAGTACGGACTGCTGTCTGGTCCTCCAGACCAACAGGTGAGTACACTGTGAGCACGATTCATGTGGCATGAATGCATGGAGTTGTGTGTATGAAGGCCTCATGTAAGGGGGACAGGTGGATGTCCTCTTGGCAGCGTACAGATTGTGTGCTGGGCCATGTGTGTGTGTAAATGGTGATGTGAAGGGGTATGGAGGGCCATATGTGTGGCAGACAGGACTGTTTGTCTTTTTCTATTTTCCTGTTGTATTGCCTCTGCAAGTTAGCACCCAACAAAAGAAGGGTATATGGTGTGCCATCGCCAAGGGGGTGTGGACCCTGGGGGTCTATGGCAGGCAGAGCACCCACTGTCGCAAACGGTGGGAGGACCTGAGATGCTGGGCATGGAAGACGGAGGAGGCTCAGCTGGGGATGGCCTCCCAACAAGGAAGGGGTGCCTGTCGAACCCAGACCCCCTGAGGGCCTGCATACTGACGGTGGCCTATCCTGAGCTGGATGGGCACTTGAGGGCACCACAGCAGCCACAAGGGAGTGAGTACAGTGCCCATCATTACAACTTACACATGGTAGGGTGGTATCCGGGTGGGGGATGTGTGTCAGTGGGTGCCCCTAGGCCAGGCCTGACATTGCAGTGTAGGTCCCCTGGTGGCTAAGGTTTTGAAGGGAAAATCTTGCTACCTAGCTCAGTGCATCCACTCCTGGTCAGGGCTGCGTGGGTCCCAGGTGAGCTGCATTTGTTGGTGTGTGCCCCTCCCCATGCCTTGGTGGCTAACTATTTCTCTAGTAGTGCAATGCAAATTATGTAGGCCTGTTGCCTGTGTGCGAGGGTGCTGTGTATGCCAACGGTGGTGATGGTGCAGCCATTGACTCAGTGTGTCCTTTGTCTCTTTTCCCCCTTTTTTGTTTTGTCATCCTGTCCTTATATGCATTAGCATAATCTGGCGGAGGAGCAGAGGCACCGGCGACGGAGGGAGCTGCATCCCACAGGACCCAGGATGCAGAGTCCACCAATGGTGAGGGCACCTGTGGGACGGGGGGAGGGGAACAGCACGGCAGGGACTGGAGTGGACAGTTCTGACACAGATACCTCTTCCGATTGAAGCTTCCTGGTGGTGGTGGTGGACACTTCTGTGACCACCCCAGCTACAGGTACAGCTTCCACCCCTGTAGCAGCACCGCCCTCCCAGCAGCCCCTCAGCGAGTTGCCCGTGCCCGCTCACCCAGGAGGGTGGGCATCTCCTTCACCCCAGGCACCTCAGGACCTGCACAAGTTAGCCCTGCTGCCCTGAGCGAGGAGGCTATTGACCTCCTGAGATTCATCTCTGTAGGGTAGTCAACCATTGTGAATGCCATCCAGGGGCTGGCAGCCCAAATGCAACAATGTAATGCAAACCTGGAGGGCATTCACACTGGATTGGCGGCCCCCACTCCAACTTCCACTGCCCAGTCCCATTCCCCCAACCCCAAACTATACCAAGCGCACATATAGATGAGCATGCACACAAGACAACACCCAAAAATGTCACAGGCAAACACAAGCACCACACTTCATCCAACAGGCACTCACACAAACACCATCCAGTTGCAGACACAACAACATCCACTATGTCTACTGTCTCCCTCTCCTCCCCTTCCTCTCCCTCTACCACCTCCCTCCCAGCCACATCTACAATCAAACCTGCATGCACTACATCATCATCCACTACCAGCATCATCACCACACCAAGCAAAACGCACACCTCACTGGCAGACACCTCCACAACAGGTCCCCTGTGTCCTCTCCCACTGTGTCTGCCCCCTCCCCTAACGTACACAAATGCAAGCACCCAGACACCCAACAGCCATCCACCTCACAACAACATACAGCCCATGCACCTGCACCCAAAAGCAGCAGACACACACCTCCAACAACCACTCCCTCATCCTCCACTCCCACTCCCATTCCTTATTCCTCTTCCTGCCCCAATGTCCCTCAAAACTGTTCCTCTCCACCATTGACTTCTTCCCTACCCCTCCCCCCCATCCTGTACATATGTGCAGGGTATCACAAACCTAGCCATGCACCTCAACCACACAGTCCACGGGCCCAGTCCTTAACCGCACCCAATTGTGGTGGAAAGGGATCGTGGCCACATGTACTGAAGGGGAAGAAGCCTGCACCAGCCAGCCTAAAGGGGAGGGAGATTGCCCCAGCAGGCAAGAAGGGCAAGGAGCCTGCACCTGCTACCTGAAAGGCCAAGGAGCCTGCACCAGCAGGCAGGAATAGCAAGGAGTCTGTCCCAGCAGGCAGGAAGAGCAAGGAGCCTGCACCAGCGGGCAGGAAGAGAAATGAGCTTATACCAGCAGGCAGGAAGAACAAGGAGTCTGCACCAGCAGGCAGGAAGGGCAAGGAGCCTGGACCAGGAACTGTGATGGAGCTCCCACCACCAACCATGGTTGTCCATTGTTCCAAGGGTGCAGGAGATGGGCAGGAGCCTCCCCCCACCAGCAGCACCACCACTGTGCAGCCGTCCGAGGTTGCAGAGGATGGGCAGGAGCCTCTCCCCACCAGCAGCACCACCACTGTGCAGCCGTCATCACCGGCAGACGGTATGTAATTCTGCCTCCATGGGCTGCTGTGCGGCCTGTCCACTCCAGAACCAATGGGGAAGACACCCACTTGAGAGACTGGGACCTTGCACTCCCCAGGATCAAGCACAGGGCAAGTTGCCCCCTACAGAACCAGTGGGTAAGACACCCACATGAGAGACTGTGGCCTATCACTCCCCAGGATCAAGCACAGGGCACATTGCCCCTTCCAGAACCAGTGGGAAAGAAACCCACATGAGAGACTGTGGCCCATCACTCCCCAGGACCAAGCACAGGGCACGTTGCCCCCTCCAGAACCAGTGGGGAAGACACCCACATGAGAGACTGTGGCTGATCACTCCCAGGATCAAGCACAGGGCACGGTGCCCCCTCCAGAACCAGTGGTCTTGTTACATCTCCCGGCTGAGGTGCTTCCCCATCCCCCGTCCCCCGAGGTGCCTGCCTATTTGCCAACTGATGCCTCTTCAGTGTTCTCTCCATATTGAAGCAGGTGACATGAGTGGTATGGACTCTGGCCTGTGGCCATGTGGCCCACGCAAATTGAGGACTGGGCTGTGTCCCTTTTTCTGTAAATATGTTTATATCTATTATCTTGCTTATTATTTCTACTGTGTTGATCTTATTATAAACACTTTGGCAAAATCGTTTTGTCCTTGCATTATTAAGCCAAGTTACTGGGTCAAATTGTTTTTTTTAATGCATGTGGTTGTGTGTATGGTGTGTGTGTGTGTGTGTGGGGTGTGTGTTGTGCGTGTGTGTGTCACTCTCTTTTTCCTCCCCCCTTCCTTGTGTGCTAGGCAGCTGTACTCACCGTCGTCGTCTTCGCTGGCATTGGTGTTCGAGGTGGAGCAGAACGTAGAATATCATCGGAAAAACATGCAGTTCTGGTTCCATGGTGGTGTGGTCCTTCCCTGTGCCTCCAATGGTGAGTCCTTTCACTTCTGAGCTCAGTTTCTGCTTGGCTTTTGCTGTCGTTGTTACTGCCCCGGAAAAGGTGGCGGTTTGCAGGGTCTTAATATGGTGGGCAGAACATTGACTTCTGCTTGCTGTGGTGGCTGTTGTATCCGCCCTGGCGGTCAGTGTGGTAAAGTGGCTATCTATCTGAGTTCTCACTGCCATGGTCATAATTTGGTGGTAGTTACCGCCAGCCTGTAGGCGGTATTACCACCACTTTATCACCGACCGTCAGGGTTGTAATGAGTGCCTTTATGTTTCAATTCTGGATATGATTGTTTCCGTCCTGGTGGTCAGTGTGGTACATTGGCTATCTTTCGGAGATCTTCCTGCCATGGTCATAATTTGGCAGTAGTTACCACCCACCTGTTGTTGGTATTACCGCCACTTTATCACCGACCACCTAGGTCATAATGAGGGCCTTAATGTCTAAATATTAACACGTGTTTTTAGACTGCTTCATGCACACAGTACCTTATTCGGTTCTTGGGAAGGGCACTTGGAAGCCCGGTCCTAGGTATCAAAGACTCTCAAAACAGCAATTGTACATCAACTCATGCACTTTAAATCATCTCATTTGCACTGAAATTCTTAGAACCTGCCTGATTTGTGTCTGAAACTCAACCCTTGCATTTTAAACCATTACACTTGCACTTCAAATGCTAGAGCCTGTCTGCATAAATGTGCTTTTTGCCCCCACACTTTAACTTATCACATCAGCACTTGTAATTTTTAGAGTCTGCATGCCTACATCTGTAGATCGTCCCTTGCGCCCTAAACCATCATAGAAGCCCTTAAAATTGTTAGAGGCTGTCTGGCTTCTAATATCGTTATAGGGTGCAGAGATTGATTTAGATATGAAGAGCAACTACGCAACTTTTAATTGGAATTTGTTTGCAAATCTCTCAATATATTTTTATGATGATTATTTGGTATGTATTTTGTGCTTTTATTTGTCATAATGCAATGGTTTTTATTAATCATGCAATAAAGATTATCAAAGTGTTCTAAAAAACATGGAGGTGTAATCCACTTAGTAGCACGTCTTTCAGCTGTGTTGAATCCAGTAGCTGTAATTTGTTTCCAGCTTGTTTAAAATTGGTTTCAGCCTCTGCTTAGCCATTGAACAAATTGAAGGGATTGTAATAGGTCATATTTGATGGCCTGTGCTCCTCATTCAGTTAATATCTTTTTGAAAAGCAAAAGTACCGAACATGACAAACAGTAGACGGACTCATTGTAAACAGATTATACTTGCAGCAGAGAACATTTCCATTCTGAGATGCAATCGTCTGCACCCAGCAACACTGCTTCCAATTTCAGAGAAAAGCTGTGAAGACATGGAAAATGATGGTTAAATTGTTAATGAATTAGACCATTATTCCATTGAGGTGATCACATTGTATACAAAATCAAGACAAAGTATTAAAGAAACAACTTTGGCAATTGCAGATGTGTCCTTGTTTGTTGATGGATCTTCTTTAAGAGACAAAAAATAAGCAATGAGAGCAGATTATGCAGTGTGTTCCATTTCTGAGATGCTAGAAGGATCTCCTTTGCCAAATGTAACTTTGGAACAAGTGGCAGAACTGATTGGCATATAAAGAGGTTGCTGCCTATCAGAGAATTTGAATGTGACAATTAACACAGACAGCCAAAAGGGTTATGTTTCAGTTCATGAGTATGAACAGCTATGGTCACGGAGAATATTTCTGAGGTCTTAAGATATTATATTTCTTAAAAACTATATAAATGTCAATTGATATTGCTCTTGTAAAGTGGGCAGCTGATATCAAAGTCTTTGAAATAGATATGCAGGTCAGGTGTCAAAATATTGTGCATTACAAGTGTTGGAAGGTGTGTCATTAGCTGTGTGGCCTGCACAAGTAATGGGTCCGCATATCACAACCTCTGGAAACCAAACACCGCATTGTACCACTTGACAGGAAGGGAAGAATTGCAGAGCAGTCCAAGGCTTACTCAAGGGAGGATGTGTGGGCTTGTAAGCCTCATTCACAAGCATACAAGCATGACACTCAATGAATGAATTTCCAGTCTATGCTTTTCCTTATGATAAAGTAAAAGTACATTTATTATACACACACTACCCAATACTATGCAACAATTTACAAATATACACAGATTGATGAAAGTGCTCTTGGATGACATGGTGTAATCATTCTTCTCTCCCCCGAAGAGGAACATAACCCAACATTCCACATGGCAAAACATTTCCTGGTATCCCAATGCAATATTGACTGTAAGTTGGAGTGAGAGCACCTAATTCTTGCAATAAAGTACATCTACTTTGATCAACAAGTGGCTGTCTGTCTCATTAATCAAATAAGTGTGAAAAGGAGCATGCATGTGCATGTTGGGGTACTTTGTGTGGTTAGGATGACTTTTGGATTACTTCCTGATTACTTTTGATAACATTTGTTAATACCATCTTGCACCCCTAGGGGGTGCTTGGTCATATCAACCTTCTCAGGCCTCACTACATTTAGCATAACATGCTACCCTTTCCATACATTGCTGTAATATCACTTTCAATTACAGCTTTTCAACCCTAGAGAGTGTAGATTCCACCAATCAGCAACAAAAGTTCCAGCACAGGTGTGTTTAAAACTGCATTGGAGCCCATGGAGGGTATGATTCTTTTGTCCCACCCAACCTAGGGTGGGAACACAAACCCTATGATGGGGGGGACTGTGCTGCTCCTACAGCTCCCCCTGTCCATGAGCAACTTGTTGCTGGTGTCCCATCTTCTTGGGGCCACCACAAGCAGAGAACAGAGCTTGGGAAAATGTTGGCCTCACAAGTCCTTGTTTCTCAGATTGCATATTGAATGAATGGCTCTCCCGATGTGCCGGTGAGAGCTGTTTCGCTTTCGTTTTCCCTTTGTTTGTGTTCTCTTTTTCAATTTTTGTTCTTCTTTGTGGTCTCGCACCACATTCCCAGGTGTTTTGGAGGGACACCCCCATCATGTTGCCTCTTCATCGGAGAGCAGCGTAGGGAGCCCACCCCCAGATGCCCTCATGTTCGGGTTGTCCGATCCCACTTGGACAGCTCTCAAGGCCAGTGACTTTAGGGAGTGGCTTGGGGAGCTCATCCCGGCCACTCCGGACGGCCCTCCGCACAGCCTGCACCTCGAGATGGTGCTGCGGGAGGCGCCACCAGGAGCGTTTTTGTTAGACCTCTTAGCCTAGAAAGTCCCCAAATTGCAGGAAGCCAGTGCCAATGACTTCCTGCGCCAGCCTTTCCTCTGGGTGACTTCCTATTTTTCTGGGCAGCGCTCTCTCCTAGTACCAGCCCAGTCTTTCCCCCAACTGATCCTTGGTGGGGTAAAGAAGGGGGCCAGCTTACCTTGCCCTTGCATGCACCTCACTGGGTCTGAAGTCCTTCAGGGGCAGAGTACCTGACCCAGGAGACAGTCAGGGGATTCTTCTTTCAAGTTGCCCATGGCTCCTGTCTGCAGTCCCAGTGTTCAGCAGTGAAGCACAGCCAAAAGAGAGAGCTCTCCCCTGTGCATGACCTTTTAAGTGGGGCAGAAGTGTCCAGCAGGCCTGCACCTCTGGCCTATCCAGAGATGTCACATCACTTCCTTGCCCCTGTCCTCTCCTTCCTGTACAGTCTTCTGGGATAGCTCAAAATGGTGTCGTCTAGGACCTATGGCCACATGTGCTCTGAAACTCAGCCCCTCCTCTCTGACATCTCTTCCTGGGCCTCTTTACCCATTTC
The DNA here is from genome assembly GCF_031143425.1 of Pleurodeles waltl. NCBI lineage: Eukaryota > Metazoa > Chordata > Amphibia > Caudata > Salamandridae > Pleurodeles > Pleurodeles waltl. Next base: position 291,264,515 of record NC_090445.1, on the reverse strand, counting down.
CTGACAGGGGCTGACAGCTGACTGATTAGTGCACGGCCCTGCTTAGGCAGCTGGATAGAGCAGTAATTGACATACTGAGCTGGGTCATCGAAAGATGACATTCCTGGATGACCCATACGTTGTGCAACTATGCTTTTGGAACCTACTGGATCATTCTTTCACACCGGTTACAGTGTACATTGGTATGACTCTGGTCTCTGTGGGACCCAGGAGACCTGAGTTATGACCTAGGTCATTATTTCCCATTGTTATTTACTGGAGTGTCCCCATAGTGAAAAGACAGTAAGCACACTGACTATCCCTCGCATGTGTACACCCATCTCATAAAGCCTACTCCAAGTCACTCTGCATAGTTCCTTTTGCACCAGGCTACCTAAGTGCAGTTCTTGGGTTCTGTACACCAGGAATCCTCCCCCTGCAGCCCTCACACATGTGAACACACATGTGCACATATGATCACGTGTAACCAGCCCGGCCCTGTAGGAGGCTGGCCTGGCTTATAGTGGATACCTTGTGGTACTTACACCATGTGCCAGGTCCAGTTATCCCTTATTAGTAGAGTAGTAGTGTTCTAGCAGCTTAAGCTGATAGAGGTAGCTATAGCAGAGCAGCTTAGGCTGAACTAGGAGACACGCAAAGCTCTTACTATACCACTTATATCATATAACACTATATCATAAAAAACACAATACTCAGAGTTACTAAAAATAAAGTTACTTTATTTTAGTGACAATATGCCAAAAGTACTCCCTTAGTAAAATACACAAAATATACACACAAACCAAAATCAGGTAAGCAAAACACTTAGAAAAGTAGTGCAAACACTGTAAAACACAATAGAATGCAATAGGAGACAACAGGCCTAGAGGCAACACAAACCTTATACCCCAAAAGTGGAATGCGATCCACGAATGGACCCCAGGCCTAGTGTAGTGTATAGAGGGTGGCTGAGAGTGTAAGAAAACACTAAGGGTGTCCAAGATACCCACCCCAAGACCCTGAAAAGTAGGATAAAGTTACCCTACTACCCCAGAAAGACAGTAAAGTTGACTGATTGCTGCTGGCTGGCTGGAACTGGGGGCAGGAACCTGAAGCCCCTTTAAATTAAACTTTGCGCGCCCGCTCCGCGAGACACACTCGACTGATTGCTGCTGGCTGGCTGGAACTGGGGGCGGAAACCTGGAGCCCCTTTAAATTAAACTTTGCGCGCCCGCTCCGCGAGTCACGCTCGTGCTGCTGGCTGGCTGGAACTGGGGGCAGGAACCTGAAGCCCCTTTAAATTAAACTTTGCGCGCCCGCTCCGTGGGACACGCTCGACTGATTGCTGCTGGCTGGCTGGAACTGGGGGCGGGAACCTAGAGCCCCTTTAAATTAAACTTCGTGCGCCCGCTCCGCGGGACACACTCGACTGATTGCTGCTCGCTGGCTGGAATTGGGGGCAGGAACCTGAGGCCCCTTTAAATTAAACTATGCGCACCCACTCTGCGGGATGCGCGCGGGCGGCGCCCGGGCGAAGCCCGGTCCATCCTACGCCCGTCATCGACCGGAAGAGGCTGGGCTGGGTCACCCCTCTGATATTTTATTATTTTACAGTCTTGAGTTTGTGCGTTTCTCAGGTTGAGGTATCTAGAGGTATTTGTAATTTTTTTGGGTGATTTAATTCCTAATTTATTACTTTAATTTTAGATTTTTGTATTCATCTTGTGAGGAATCTATTATTGTAAGGGCGCGCTCCAGCGCACCGCGTTGCCTCGTGGTGAAGTTAGTGTCAGCTGGGGCTGGGCTCGGCTATTTTACCTCTGGTACATCATAACCTATCCAAGGAGTTCTCAGACTTGTGGTTACCACGCCGATGATAGAAGGTTTTACTGTTGATATCTAAGTGTACGCTGTGAATTTTATTCATCATGGGGAAAAGGAAAACTAGTCTGCAACAGGGGGATTGTGGGAAGGGCTCTTCAGTCCAACCCTCCATTACTAGTTATTTATCCTCTGTAATTGGGGCTATTGAATCTGAATTGGAACAAGTAGAAGAAAAAATTGGGGCTGTTCAAAAATCTGCTCAGCCTCCCCCACTTGAGCCTGTTGTCCATATAAATACTAACTCAAGAACCAGGGCGTTGTCACTGGGCTCATCTTTTAATATTACACAGTTGGGTCATGAAGTAACACCTCCCATAGACTTAATCAAATCTCCTACACAAATTGTTAATTCATCCTTGGAATGCCCCCGCTCCCAGGCCGGCCCCCCTCCTTTGAAGAAGAGGAGAGCTGGGAAAAGGTCTAAGAACAGAAAACATTATTTGGGCTCTAAAAAGAGAACATACACCCATCCGGTAATAAGTGCTAAGGATCCAGTTGTTTTGGTTTCCAATCTTGAATGTTCTTCAAATAAGGGTCCCCCTGGTGATCTTACTAGTGCAGTAGACTCTATACTTAAATCTTTCTGTGCAGTCTTAGAGGCGAAACTTAGCACGTTGATCACCAGAATGCTTGACTGTTTCTGTAATGATGTGATTAGTACTTTATCCCAATCACTCAACCTAGGATCACTAAGCTCGGGAAAATCTCATAGTCATAAATTGGCAAATGTAACCAACCCATCACCGACTCTGTTACCCCAAGGAGTTAATATTCCCTCGGCTAATTTACAGGTTGTGTCGGGCAAAGATAATTTTGCGAATGATTTCGCTCAGGGGAAGGCTAAGGAAGTTTGTTCCTCTTGGTTATATGTTTTGGCACCTATTAAGTCTGTAAATCATGTAGAATCCCTGCACCTACCTCCAAATTGTACTCCGTATGTACTGGTTCTATCTAATGTTCCTTCATTGGATAGCCCCAAAAAAGAAGATACACAATCTTTAATCAGGAAGGCCGTTCATTGGTTGAAATCTAAATTTAAACCAAATATTCATTTTGATGATAAGATTCTTATGGCGCGTAGAGTGAATGGGGTAGGCTATTTAAAGAAAATAGAGGGAGATTGTGTTGTATTAAATTTTGCAAATCCTTGTTCAGTGGACTATTTTTTGGGTAATTCTGACCACTGCAATAGGTCAAATAATGTTATTCAAATACATTCCCTGTGTCATTTTTACGACCCCTTGTTCTTACCACACCACTCTACTCCAGACTTAAGAAATCACACTTTTGTTCCAGTAAGCCCACATTTGCAGGCAAATGTTCCCACTAGCAACCGTTTTTTGTCTCTTAACTACCTAAATGAGAACGATTGACTGAAGGTTACTGAAATTCCTTGCCCCAATAATATGGTGAGTTCAATGGTTGGAAATGATCATGATGATTCTATTTGGGAAGTAGGAAAGGCTGTATTGGACACGTCAACTCCTAAAAACACTGAAGTTTTAACATAATGTCCTGGGACTAGACCATTATCTTTGATCAGTTGGTACATAGCGGGGCTTCGGTCCAAAACAGAAAACTCGGATTGGACGAGTTTTATTTCATCCTACAACATAATTTGTCTCCAGGTGACTTGGTCAATGAATAAGTTTCTCCTGGATGGATTTACTTCTCTTTGTCAGCCAGCTATAACCTCTCCAATGGGGAGAGCACGTGGCGGCCTTTTAGTTCTCGTATCCTTACATCTTCCAATGTTGAATGTGTCTTTAATTTGGTCTTCTCCATATTTTATGGTCGTTTTAGTATCCCTTAGAGGACGAAAAGGTATTTTGATTTTAAACTTTTATAATAATATTCCCTGTGGTCTCCTTATGGGTAGTCTGGAGGAGGTAGCAGATTTTATTGATTCATCCAATGATTTGCAGGGTAATGATTTAATTGTATTATGGGTTGGCGATTTCAACACTCCTTTGTGTTCTAAGGAAACTTCTGAACTATGTGCCTTTCCTAATGAGGGCAGAGAGTCATCCACCCCTTTTATTCATTCTGCTGAAGGAGATGATTTGAACTATTTTCTTTGTAAGTTTGACTTGGTACATGTCATGGAGAAACTGGCTTCAGATGCCTGTAATATACCTATTTTTACAGGGAAACCGAAGGGGAGCACTATTGATTTTGTACTTATTAGCTCCTCAGACTATCATCTAATCCATGAATTCAAGATTATGCCTCACTGTGCTAGTGACCATAACCCCCTTAGCATTAAACTGGCTTTAAATATTAACCAGGTATCTAAGAATAATTGTTTGAGAGCTAGCACTGTTTATAATACAAATTTTGGCTTACGACTAAAATGGGACAAAATAAATCCAAAAATATTTAATCAGGAAATTATAAGAACTAGGATTGATTCCATTAATATATGTTTGTCCCAGCAGTTAGATCATGAACATATAGTCCATGAATTTGAGCTTTTATGTACTGATATTTCGCAAGCCTTGGTGGTGGACAGGCCTCCTAAGGGCCCGGTTGTTCATAGATGGTTTGATTCTTAGTGCTCTTCTGCTCATAAAAAACCTAAAGAAGCTCTTAAAGCAGCTTCCCCTTCTCGCCATTTAGTTAAATTAGTCAGAGCCGAATATAAGGCTGCTCTTGAAAAAAGGAAATCAGAAATTAGGTCTAAGGCTTGGGACGTACTTCTTGTTGCTTCTGAGTTGAAGGATACAACAAAATTCTGGAAGGTGGTAAATCACCCATATTTTTCGGATAATAATACTAATGCTGACGATTGCCTCATTGCAGAGGATGCATGGGTGACTCATTTTAGGAAAGTATTTTGTCCAGACAATGATGACAATGAGAACTTATACTTGGAAGAAAATAATACTGCACACCCTATCTTTGATTCCAACACAAAGGCCCTGGACATCACATTTGATCTTCATGAGGTCCTAGGAGCCATTAATCGGTTAAGGCACGGAAAGGCTCCTGGCCCTGATGGGGTCCCTGTTGATCTCTTTAAATCTGAACTTGATCTCTGGGGCCCTCTAGTTACAAATGTGTTGAGAAGTGTTGCTAACAGTAAAATACCTACTTCTTGGAAAGCGGCTGTTATCATCCCATTTTTAAAAAAGGTAACAGACAAGATCCCTCCTGTTACAGACCAATATCTCTTATTAACTCAACGGCTAAGATTTTGGGAAGTGCGATTTGATCTCGCTTAGAAGACTGGGTGAATGAGGCTCAGATTTTATCCCCAATTCACTTTGGTTTCAGACCTGGTCTAGGCACAGTTGAGCAAGTTTTAAACTTGCATTTGATACTAAGTAAATATGTATTTGCCAAAAAGGAGTCTATTCATATGGCATTTATTGACTTAACTAGTGTTTTTGATTTGGTCAACAGGAAGAATCTATGGCAAATTATGGGAGCTTTAGGTTGTGATATGACCCTATTGGAGCTTATTAAACGCCTAGATACAGATTTAATGGTGTCAGTTCAGTTTGGCTCATCTGGTCAGAGAACCTCTCCTATTCCGTCAACAAGGGGCGTAAGACAGGGATGTATTCTAGCGCCCTTTCTTTTCTTGATATACATAAATGGCCTTTATGATTCACTGGTAAAAAACGGTAAGGATGTACCAAAGATGGGCAAGAGACTTCTTCCAGTTTTATTATATGCTGATGATACCGTTTTAATTGCTCGTACTGCAAATGGTTTACAGGGTTTATTGGATCTCTTTTATAATTTTATGCTGGATCTTGACCTGAAAGTAAATTATTCCAAGACTTTTGTTATGACATGTGGCCCACGTAACACTAAGTCCAAACAATTTACCATGGGAGGGCATATCATAAATAAGGTAAATAATTTTTGTTATTTAGGTATGTATACGAGTTCCTCTATGTCCTGGAGTACTCACCTTAATTTTAAGACACAACACATGGTAAGGAATAATGAAGCGATCTTTCTCTTTACTCGCAAATTAGGTCACAGACCTCCCACACAGATGAAAACACTTTATAACACCAAATGTGTTGCAGCAGTCTTATATGGGGCAGGAGTCTGGGGCTATAATAAAGTACCCTCCCTCCAATGTGTTGAAAATAAATTTCTGCGTAGGCTATTGATGGTACCTAAGTGTATAGCAAATATCATCAGTCATGAGGAAATTGGTCAATGTTTTCTGGAGGACAGGGTTTCCATTGCCCCTTTATTGCTCTGGATTAGGTGCTGGCTGAATCCAGCGGCAAGCCTTGTTCAGGACTGTATTTCTGATTGCTTGCAGTTGGACAATTCAAATAGGATTCCCTGGCTTGTGTATTTGCGAAAATCTTTTGGGAAGCTAGGGCTCAGGTATATGTTTGAAGAACCCCAACTGCTAACTACAAATTCTAGGTCTGTTCTGAAATCAACTCATTTTGAGTATACCTCAGATTTGAGATTTTATAGCTCCCTGAAATTGAAATCTTTTGATCCTTATGTCCGGATTGCCACAGCTTCATGTATGGAACCTTATTTGACCTGGTTTTCTTGCTCTAAATTAAGCCCTCTTTTAACCTTTTTCAGATCTAATCTGATTCATTTTAAGGTGGCCTTTCGTAAACAGTGTATTCTGCAAAATGATTTACCACCTTGCCCTTGTGATTCTAGATCAAAGCAGAGTACTCTTCATTTTTTTCTTTTTTGCTCCTTATATGCTACTCCTCGAAAGGCTTTTATTTTACCCATTTTATGTCAATTAAGACCCATTCATTATATGGTAGCCCTACTGTATCTTCAGAGATTGACAGATATTCAAACCTGTTATCATGTATTAAATTTCATTAGAGCTTCCTTAAGCATTAGGAAACGGATTATTCCGATCTAATCAGTATATGTTTGTGACAGTTTTTGTATAACATTTTAAGGTAGTTGTTATTAGTTTTTGTTCTGAGTAAATTTGTGTAAACTTTGTACCTCTCTGCGATTTTAAATTGTGTTTAGTATACCTATTCGCCACCCGTAAAGGGGAATCTGGATTGGATGATTATGGTCTGTTTTTAGGTAAATGTTTTTAAGATATTTAATTATGCTCTAATTTATTTATAGATTTGTAATATGTGTCTGTGTTTGGACTTTTATGGCAATTGCCGAATAAAGTTCTTTGACTGACTGACTGACAGTAAAGTCGAGATAGGGGATTCTGCAAAGACAACAACTGACTGCCAAGCACTGAAGATGGATTCCTGGACCTGAGGACCTGTAAAGGAAGGGAACCAAGTCCAAGAGTCACGCAAGTGTCCAGGGGGACAGGAGCCCACTAAACCCTGTATTAAGGTGCAAAAGGGCTGCCTCTGTGTGGAAGAAGCTGAAGATCCTGCAACAACAGAAGGTACCAGGAACTTCTCCTTTGGTCAGAAGATGTCCCACGGCGTGATAGAGTATGCAGAGTTGTTTCCAAGCAGAAAGTCCACAAACAAGCCTTGCTAGCTGCAAGAGTCGCGGTTGAGGTTTGTGGGTGCTACCAGGGCCCAGTAAGGACCAGGAGGTCACCCCTTGGATGAGGAGACAGAGGGGGCACTCAGCAACACAGAGAGCCCATGCGGAAGCAGCCAGTACCCACAGAAGCACTTGAACAGGCATTCAAGAAATTTAATCACGGAGGTCGTCTCAACACAACAAAAGAGGTCAACTCAGCGAGTTGGGCAATGCAGGATGGAGTGCTGGGGACCTGGACTGTGCTGTGCACGAAGGAAGTCTTGCAAAAGTGCACAGAAGCCCTAGCAGCTGCAGATCACGCAGTACACGGGATTACTGTCTGGCGTGGGGAGGCAAGGACTTACCTCCACCAAATTGGACAGAAGAACCACTGGACTGTCGGGGTCACTTGGATCCAGCTCTTCTGTTCCAGGGACCACGCTCATCAAGATGAGAGGGGACCCAGAGGACCGGTGATGCAGAAGTTTGGTGCCTGCGTTAGCAGGGGGAAGATTCTGTCGACCCACTGGAGATTTCTTGCTGGCTTGCAGTGCAGGGTGAAGGCAGACAGCCCTCAGAGCATGCACCACCAAGAAACAGTAGAGAAAGCCTGCAGGATTAGGCGCTACAATGTTGCTTGCTTTTGTCTTGCTACTTTGTTGCGGTTTTGCAGGCGTCCTGGAGCAGTCATCGGTCGATCCTTGGTAGAAGTTGAAGAGAGAAGTGCAGAGGAACTCTGGTGAGCTCTTGCATTCGTTATGCGACGAGAAACCCACAGGAGAGACCCTAAATAGCCCTCAGAGGAGGATTGGCTACCTAACCAGGTAAGAGCCTATCAGAAGGGGTCTCTGACGTCACCTGCTGGCACTGGCCACTCGGAGGTCTCCATTGTGTCCTCACACCTCAGCATTCAAGATGGCAGAGGTCTGGCACACACTGGAGGAGCTCTGGGCACCACCCTTGGAGTGGTGATGGACAGGGGAGTGGTCACTCCCCTTTCCTTTGTCCAGTTTCATGCCAGAGCAGGGGCTGGGGGCTCCCTGAACTGGTGTAGACTGGTTTATGCAGGAGGGCACCATCCATGCCCTTCAAAGCATTTCCAGAGGCTGGGGGAGGCTACTCCTCCCCAGCCCTTAACACCTATTTCCAAAGGGAGAGGGTGTAACACCCTCTCTCAGAGGAAATCCTTTGTTCTGCCTTCCTGGGACTGGGCTGCCCAGACCCCATGAGGGCAGAAACCTGTCTGAGGGTTGGAAGCAGCGGTAGCTGCAGAGAAAACCCCACAGAGCTAGTTTGGCAGTACCCGGGGTCCATGCTGTAGCCCCGAAGATGCATGGATTGACACCCGAACACCAGATTTGGCTTGGGGGACAATTCCATGATCCTAGACATGTAACATGGCCATGTTCGGAGTTACCATTGTGAAGCTACACATAGGTATTGACCAATATGTAGTTCACGCATGTAATGGTGTCCTCGCACTCACAATGTCCGGGGAAATTGTCCTGGACCACGTGGGGGCACCATGGCTAGTGCAAGGGTACCCTCACACTTAGTATCTTTGCACCTAACCTTCACCAAGTGAGGGTTAGACATATATATGTGATTTATAAGTTACTTAAGTGCAGTGTAAAATGGCTGTGAAATAACGTGGACATTATTTCACTCAGGCTGCAGTGGCAGTCCTGTGTACAAATTGTCTGAGCTCCCTATGGGTGGCAAAAGAAATGCTGTAGCCCATAGGGATCTCCTGGAACCCCAATACCCTGGGTACCTAGGTACCATATACTAGGGTATTATCAGGGTGTTCCAGTATGCCAATAAGAATTGGAAAAAATAGTCACTAGCCTGCAGTGACAATTTTAAGAGCAGAGAGAGCATAAACACTGAGGTTCTGCTTAGCAGAGCCTCAGTGATACAGTTAGGCACCACACAGGGAACACATACAGGCCACAATTATGAGCACTGGGGTCCTGGCTACCAGGAAAAATCGTCTCTGATCCAAGAAGTGAAAAGTTGCAGTTGAAAATCAGTTATAAAAAACAAAAGGAAGTAGAGCCGACAGAGTGTATCAAAGTGCAAATCATGTTCTAATTTAAGGTTGAGTCAGAACTCAAGTCAAAGTGACTGGGAGAATAAAGAGGTAGATTCTGTGGCTGAGCGTTAAAAGGCTGAGGAAGATCGTATAGGGAATAAAATGTGTAAAAGTTGGATTCAGAGACTAGTAGAAGAGAATCATCAGGTCCTAAAAGGTGGACAAGAAAGAGATTTACATCTGAAAATATGCCTAGCCTGAGTGGGCGTATTTAGCCACAGTTTCTGAAGAAGAAAAAGAAGATTACATCATAGATAATTATTCTTTGGTGAATCAGAGCCTGAGTCTGAAACAGAAAAGGAACCACCTTGAATGTGAAATAGAGACTGTTAAATAAAAATAAAATCCTAAATTGATGACCAAGAGACTTTGATAAAAGACTTTAAAAAAGCCTTGATAAACTTGATGAGACTTTCTGAATAAAGACTTATGAACTTTTGGAATCTTTTTCTATTGAGCAATTTTGACAAATTGTCATAGGGAGACTGCATCTGGTGAACTTTTTAAAAAGAAATAGAAGAAATGGGAAAATCACTTTGATTTTTGTTTTGATTATTGTTCTAATAAAATAACAAAGAGAAGAAAAAACATTGTTCTAAAGAAATTGATTTCAAGATTTTTGAATTTTTACCACAATGAGAATGTTTTGTCTCAATTCAAGTTAGAATACAGGAGATGCTGAAAATTATAGGTTTGAGAAAATTATTAGTAAATATTGATATTTGTAGCAGGACTGTTGTGCTTACTGACTTCTGATGGATATGCTTCAGATCATGCTAATAAAGTTAATGTTGAGTAATGATTCGAATCATGATGTACCACTACCCAGAGATAATTTAGTTAGTCGCTTTGAAGACAATTTTTATACTAAAATGTATAGAGAATATGCAATGATGGTTAATGGGAGCAATGTTTGCAACTTCTTTCCTACATTTGTTGGAGAGGGATCTACTCATGTGCAGTTACAGATTTCATATTATTTGTCATATAATGCTTAAGTTCCAACTTTAAGCAAGACAATTGTCCTTCTCCTTATTTATAAGGATGAGCAGAAGTTGCAGAGTTTTACTCTGCAGAATGTCAGAGTTACATAAAAACTTGTGAGATTCCACTGAGCTCCACCCACCCATAGTGAACTCTTGGGTACCAATGCTACTGGTGTGAAACAAAAGGAATGGATATGAGCTGTGCTGACACAGTTGGGTCTGACACAGTGCTTACAGCACGTGTGTCGACCTCTTAGGTGTCTGCAGTAGAGAAAGAGATGAGTGACATGCCTCTGGCTTCACCGGAGGAACCGGTCTTGCCTTTGGTTCCAACCTCCATGGCACTGGCCTCACCTGGTCGTCAGCACCTGTGGCACCAGACTCACATCTTGGAACCAGCCTCACTGGTACTGGACTCAGCTCTTGGTACCAACCTCTGTGGCATAGCCTTTACTCTATCATTAGCCTCCGAGGAACCAGCCTCACACAGCCACCAACCTCAGAGGAAACCCGCCTCAGACTTCGTGTAGAGACCTCAACACCTGCACTGGCTCGGCATTGGCTTTTGCTTCCCGCAGCAAAGTATTCAAGATATCAAATTAAGGACAAAGTTCAACATCCCGTGCATAGTACATAATAATTACGTAGTACATATGTTATTATAAATGTATTGAACAAAAATGAGCCAGTCAATTGTCCCACATACACAGTCCATGAAGAAGCGCTTCAACTCCTTCCCGGTATGAAGCCCTGTATGAATACAAACATCATATAATAAAATAGATTTCAGTTACTTATGGTTATCCACAAGGATTTTCATCTTTAGGGAATAAGGATTGATTGATATTTAAAACGGAGATCAGAATCACAGCTTTGTTTTCTAGGCCTCTAAATGGCTGAAATCCTGAATTATAATTTGTGGTATGACAACTTTGCAATGGATTGCGATTTATTAAACCAATGATTGATTTTGTGCACCAAGATTACCAATGAAACAATTCCTTCATCCGAGCGGTTTTAATTTTGTTACTGGTGTCTGGTAGGTTACGACGCATACACATGTATGTATAGGTGAAGTGTGTATGTAACACATGTATATGCTTTTATAGATCATAAGTAGTGATACAAAAACCGTGTTCAAGGCTTGTGAAATGTGGAAAATGCTTCCGCAGACCCTGTGAAATTTGGAACATATTTCACAGGGTCTTGTGAAATATAAGTTTCATTATCATCATGCCAGCCCCCAAACCAACCTACACAGCTTTATCATTCTCAATTGTTTAATCAACATTCCATTCATGCAAGGGAAACAAAACCAGAATTCTGATCAGTGTCCATTGATAGCTGCACTTTGGGACATACAGGGGGTCATTCTAACTCTGGCGGGCGGCGGAGGCCGCCCGCCAGAGTTCCCCCCTCCGAAATACCGCACCGCGGTCAGTAGACCGCGGAGGGTATTCTAAGTTTTTCCCTGGGCTGGCGGGCGGTCGCCAAAAGACCGCCCGCCAGCCCAGGGAAAAACTCCCTTCCCACGAGGATGCCGGCTCGTAATCGAGCCGGCGGAGTGGGAAGGTGCGACGGGTGCTGTTGCACCCGTCGCGTATTTCACTGTCTGCCAAGCAGACAGTGAAATACTTGTAGGGGCCCTCTTACGGGGGCCCCTGCAGTGCCCATGCCAGTGGCATGGGCACTGAAGGGGTCCCCAGGGGCCCCGCGACCCCCCCTACCGCCATCCGGTTCCCGGCGGGCGGACCGCCGGGAACTGGAAGGCGGTAGGGGGGGTCGGAATCCCCTCGGCGGCGCAGCTAGCTGCGCCGCCTTGGAGGATTCCAAAGGGCGTCGGTACACTGGCGGGAGACCGCCAGTGTTGCCGGTCCGACCGCGGCGTCAGAATGCCCTGCGGGGCACCGCCGGCCTGTCGGCGGTGCTCCCGCCGACCCTGGCCCCGGCGGTCTTAGACCGCCGGGGTCAGAATGACCCCCACAGTGTCAAATTTCCCTTATATAAATAGGACTTATATGTTTTTCTTTTATCAAACAAATGGTGAGTTTTCATGGATTCCATATTTGTAACTACCTTTTTTGAAGAAGAATATATATATATGTATATATATATATATATATATATATATATATATATATATATATATATATTATTCATTCATTCGTACATCAAGCACACTGTTTCTAGGAGTCTGGCCTGGTCTGTAGTGGGTACCTATGGTAGTGACACCTTATCCTTTATTAGTGAAATGTAGGCAGTGTCTAGAAGCCATGTTCTCTAGAGGTAGCCGTGGATGAGCAGCCAAAGCTTATCTAGGAGACATGCAAAGCTCATGCAATACCACTGTAGTCACACAGTGGTCACCACATGAAAGAAAATACTCAGTGTTGCAAAAATAAAGATACTTTATTTTGGTGACACAGGGGGTTATTCTAACTTTGGAGGAGGTGTTAATCCGTCCCAAAAGTGACGGAAAAGTGACGGATTTACCACCAGCCGTATTACGAGTCCATTATATCCTATGGAACTCGTAATACGGCTGGTGGTAAATCCGTCACTTTACCGTCACTCTTGGGACGGATTAACACTCCTCCAAAGTTAGAATAACCCCCACAAATACCAAAAATACCATAGAGATTATACTCCCTTAGGAGGTAAGTAATACACAAATGATATACACTTGTATGCAGAATTAGGCATAAAAACAGTTGGAAAACAGCACAATTAGTGAAAATCACAATAGTTAGGAATGAGACTGGGGGAACACAAACCATATACTAAGAAGGTGGAATGTGAATGTCGGTTTCTCACCTACGCAAGTGTAGTGTGTAGAGGGGAGCAGGGAGTACTAGAAAGCCCCAAAGGTAAGTACTACAACCCATCCCAGTGACCAGGAAAGCAGGAGTAAAACACAGTTACTTTCCCAGAACACACACAGAATGAAAAGGAGAAATATGCAAGAACCAGAAGAGACTGCAAGATACCAACAGTGGTTTCCTGGACCTGAGGACCTGTGGAAGAAGGGGAAATAGTCCAAAAAGCACAGAAGAGTCCAGAAAGAACAAAAGCCCCTGCTAACCCGGATGAAGGTGCAAAAGAAGAACCACCAGTGAAGAAGAACAGTCAGTACTGCACCCAAGAAGATGGAGTTGGGTTCCTGGTTGGTGCACATGATGTCTCACACCGGTTGGAGGATTGCAGTCTGATTTGCATCGCTGGAGCCCGCCACCAAGCCTTGGCATAGGCATAGCTGGCAGTTAACGGAAAATGGCTCTGTCGGGGCCAGGAAGGACCAGGTGGACTCTAACCAGGAGAGGGAGTCATAGGAGGATCTCAGCAACAGAGATAGAGTACCGAAGTCCAGGCAGCGTGCACGGGAGTCCCACAGCATGCGGACACGAAAGGTGCAAAGAGGTGCACACAGCACTACGACAAAGGTTCCCAGATAGCCGGAGAACCACTCAGGAAGCTGTGCATCACAGGATAGAGTGCTGGGGGTGGGAGCTTCAAGATGCACAAAGAACTTTGTGGAAGGATGCAAACAAGCATTGGCAGCTGCATACACGTGGTGCACGGGGTAATGTCTTGCATGGGAAGGCAAGCTTTTACCTCCACAAAAGTTGGAAAGTTGGATGGTTGGACATGGCGGAGCGTCAGGACCACTTCAGTCTACCACCTGTGATGCAGGATCCATGCAGCTCAGCAGGAGAGGGGATCTACGCAGCTGGTCGCTGTTGCAGTAGGTGCCTGCAGCAGCAGGGGAGTGACTCCTTCACCCCAAGAGAGATTCCTTCACTCTTCTGATGCAGCCTAAAGACGGGCTGTCTTCAGAGGATGCACGACAGCTGCAGTTGCTGGCAAGAGCTGAAGATACTATGTTGCAGAAGGCATCTTGCTTCTTTGTTGCAGTTTGTAGAGTTCCTGGAGGGTCCAGATACAGTTTCTTCGGTGAGAAGTTGAAGTGGAGATGCAGAGGATTCCAGCTGGAGTCTTGCAATCCGAATCTGAGGAACCACCCAAAAGAAAAACCCTAAATAGCCCTGAAAGGGGGGTTTGTCAGCTTAACCAGGTAAGCATATATCAGGGGAGGACTGTGACATCACCAGCTGGCACTGGCCACCGAGATGCTCCCAGAGTTCCCTGCCAATCTTGAATCCAAGATGGCAAAACCCAGGGACCCTCTGGAGGAGCTCTGGGCACAACCCTTGGGGTGGTGATAGACAAGGAAGTGGTCACTCCGCTTTCCTTTGTCCAGTTTCGTGCCAGAGCAGGGGCTGGTGGTCCATGAACCATTGTAAACTGGATTATGCAAGGAAGGCACCAAATGTACCCTTCATAGCTAACCCTCCCAAGCCTGTAACACCTATTTCTAAAGGGAGAGGATGTAACATCCTTCTCCCAAACGAAATTCTTTGTTCTTCCTTCCTGGGTTCGAGCTTTTCAAGCAACAGGAGGGCAGAAACCTGTTTGTGAGTTGGCAGAAGCTTGGGTTGCCTGGAATACCTTAGAGGGCTGTTATTGCAGTTCTGGGGGTCCTCTAAGGAGCCTCCGGAGTGCGTGGGATCATACAACCAATGCTTGCAAAAGCATGTGGGTATGATTCCTACATGTTTGATACCAAACATGCCTATGTCTGGAGTTACCATTCTGTAGCTGGACATAGGTAGTTACCTATGAACAGTACACGCATAAAATGGTGTCCCTGCACACACGAAGCCTGGGAAAATTGTCCTGGAGGTCGTGGGGGCACTTCTGCAAGTACAGGGGTGCCCTCACACATGGGCAAGTGCATGACCAGTGCAGGGGCACCCAGGGGGGCCCCGGGGACACATTCCGCCAGCCTTACCCTGGTGGCCTAAACCACCAGGGAAAGGTTAGGGGAACACAGGTTCATTATCCAGTGGGCAGCGCTGCTTGCAGTGCTGCCCTGTTGGATAAGGAACTCTGCCATCGTCAGGCTGCCTGGCGACAGAAGCCTGGCAGTGGCAGAGTTCTGCATGTGACGGTCTCTCCATATGCATTATATGGCGGTCGGCCCGTCATACCTATGGCGGTAATTTCTGCCACCGCCGGCATGGCGTTCCGGACTGCCATGTTCATAATGAGGGCCATAGTCTAGGAATTGTTTGTTAAATGTATGGCTGCTTAGTTAAAAATCCATTTCTGTTCTCTGTCCTGCATTTTGTAAGCTCTGATTCTGGGGTAAAAATGAAAACCCACAATGAAGAAATGTAATTGTTGAAGTCTGAGAGGGTGTCGACACTCATGGGGTTAGTATTCACTACTGCGATGAGACCTGATCCCAACCATGCAAGCACAAGGTGTAGGAAAGTACCATCTTTCTTGGCATGTTACGCACATTTTTACCTGTCTGTCCGTATGTTTTTGCCTGTCTCACTGGGATCCTGCTGGTCAGGACCCCAGTGCTCATAGTTTATGGCCTAATGTGTGTGGTGTGTATAGTGTTTGACTGTGTCACTGAGGCTATGCTAATCAGAACCTCAGTGCTTATGCTCTCTCTGCTTTTAAATGTGTCACTATAGTTTAGTGACTTCATTTACCAATTTCAATTGGCACACTGGACCCCCCATTATAAGTCCCTAGTATATAGTACCCAGGTGCCCAGGGCATTGGCGTTCCAGGAGATCCTTATGGGCTGCAGCATTTCTTTTGCCACCCATTAGGAGCTCAGACAAACCCTTCCACAGACCTGCCATTGCAGCCTGTGTGAAATAGTGCACACACTATTTCACAGCTATTTTCACTGCACTTAAGCAACTTATAAGTCACCTTTATGTCTAACCTTCACTTGCTGAAGGTTAGGTGCAAAGTTACTAAGGAGGTGATTCTGACCGCGGCGGACGGCGGTCGCCGCCCGCCTAGCGGTTCCCGCCGAAAGACCGCTCCGCGGTCAAAAGACCGCGGTGGTCATTCTGGCTTTCCCACTGGGCTGGCGGGCGACCGCCGAAAGTCCGCCCGCCAGCCCAGCGGGAAACACCCTTCCCACGAGGAAGCCGGCTCAGAATGGAGCCGGCGGAGTGGGAAGGTGCGACGGGTGCAGTTGCACCCGTCGCGAATTTCAGTGTCTGCAAAGCAGACACTGAAATTCTTTGTGGGGCCCTCTTACGGGGGCCCCTGCAGTGCAGATGCCATTGGCACTGCAGGGGCCCCCAGGGGCCCCACGACACCGCATACCGCCATCCTGTTCCTGGCGGGTGAACCGCCAGGAACAGGATGGCGGTATGGGCTGTCAGAATCCCCATGGCGGATTCCCATGGGCGGCGGAAAGTCGGCGGTACACCACCGGCTTTCCGCTTCTGGCCGCGGCTGTATCGCCGCGGTCAGAATGCTCGGCGGAGCACCGCCAGCCTGTTGGCGGTGCTACCGCCAACCTCCGCCATGGCGGTAATTACCGCCAGGGTCAGAATGACCCCCTAAGTGTGATAGCACCCTTGCACCAGCAAAGGTGCTCCCACATAGTGTAGGGCCATTTCCCCAGACTTTGTGAGTGTGGGGATGCCATTACATGTGTGCACTACAAATAGGTCTTATATTTAGCTTCACAATGATCACTCTGAATATGACCATGTAAGGTATCTAAGATCATGAAATTGTCCCCCCATTCCAAATGTGGTATTTGGGAGCCAGTTTCATGCATCCTGGGGGCTCCACTATGGACCCCCAGTACTGCCAAACCAGCTCTCTGAGGCTTGCAATGCAGCTACAGCTGCTGCCACCTCACAGACAGGATTCTGCCTTCCTGGGGTCTGAGCAGCTCAGTCCCAGGAAGGCAGAACAAAGCATTTCCTTTGGGAGCAGTGTGTTACACCCTCTCCCTTTTGGAAATAGATGGTACAGGCTGGGGAGGGGTAGCCTCCCGCAGCCTCTGGAAATGCTTTGAAGGGCACAGATAGTGACCTCCTTATGTAAGCCAACCTACACTGGTTCAGTGACCCCTTGTCCCCTGCTCTGGCGTGAAACAGGACAAAGGAAAGGGGAGTGACCACTCCCCTATCCATCACCACCCTAGAGGTGATGCCCAGAGCTCCTCCAGTGTGTCCCAGACTTCAGCCATCTTGCTTTGCAAGGTGTGGGGAGACTCTGGAGGGCTCTGAGTGGCCAGTGCCAGCAGGTGATGTCAGAGACCCCTCCTGATAGGTCCTTACATGATAAGGTAGACAATCCCCCTCTCAGGGCTATTTAGGGTATCTCCTGTGGGTTCTCTTCAGATTCTATTTACAAGTTTCCAGCAGGAATCCTCTGCAACTACTACTTCATCCTCTGATCTTGGATCAACCACAGCCTGCTCTAGGAACCGTAGTAACATCAACAAAGTATCACAAGGGATACTTTTCCTCTGCAACTTTAGCTCCAGCCAGCAACTGTAACAGTTTCCACAGGGTGCACGCTCTGAGGACTCCCAGTCTTCACCCTACACCAGAAGGACCAAAGAAATCTCCAGTGGGGTGATGGAGTCACTCCCCTGCTCACACAGGCTTCTTCTAAGTTGAAGACTGGTTCTCTTGGACTCCTCTCCTGTGGCGATCATACTCCTTGGAACACAGAGGGTAGACCCTATCAACACAGACTGTCCTGTGGTCCTGCTGTCCCAATTTGGAGGAGGTAAAACCTTGCATTCCCCAAGAACAACAGTACCCCTGTGCACCGCGTCATCTTCACCTCCTGCGGCCTCTGTGCACTATTTGCAAAATTCCTTTGTGGACAGCCTTTCACAGGTCCCCAGCACTGTGTCCTGTGATGCGCAACTCACTGAGTTTTTCTCCTGTGGCAAGTGACCTTCCTTTGCATCAACTGCATTTTGCACCTCCTTTGTCCCCATGTACTGTGACACCCGTGGGCGCTACCTGGTGCTCTGAGAGCTCTCTGAAGGGCTGAGAGACCCCTCTTCCTCCTCACACAAAGTTGAGGCCCCCAGGTCCCTCCTGGGTCCAGATAGCGCCTAGTTGATGCAAAACGCTACTTTGCTGGAACCAAAGCTTGTTGGAGGAATCCAGTGCCAAAACTCACCTGCATCCAACTTCACGACGTGAGACATCCTTTGCATCATGCAGGAACCCACTGGCATCTTCCTAAGGTGCATTTCTGCAGTCTTCGTCCAACCGGGGACTCTTCATTTGAACCCTCTTCTTGGGTGGCAGGGGCTCCTATCCTTCCTGGAACTTCTGGACTTGGTCTCCTTCTTTTGCAGGTCTTCAGGTACAGGAATCCACTGTTTGTTGTTTGCAGACTTGGTTGGTTCTTGCAATAATTCCAATCACGAGGAGTTTGTGTCCTAAGGAAACTTGCAGTACTTTACTCCTGCTTTTCTGGGCTCTGGGGTGGGATAATTTACTTACCTTTACTGTATTCTTACTCTCCCTGTGATTCTGAACACAGTACACTTATCTAGTGGGGAATTTGTGATTCGCATTCCACTTTCTTAGTATATGGTTTGTGTTGCCCTTAGACCTATTTTCTCCCTTTGCATTCTACAGCATTTCCTATTGTTTGCACTATCCTATGCCCAATTACTTGCCTTATTTTGGTGCCTAGTGTATATATTGTGTATAATACTTACCTCCAGAAGGAGTATTGCCTCTAAAATGTTTTAGGTACTGTGTCACCCAAATAAACTACCTTTATTTTTGGTAACACTGGGAATTGTCTTTACTTCTGTATAAGTACTGTGTAATTATAAGTGGTATTGCATGAGCTTTGAATGTTTCCTAGTTCAGCCTAAGCTGCTCTGCTATAGCTACCTCTATCTGCCTAAGCTGCTAGAACACTACTACATTTCACTGATAAGGGATAACTGGACCTGGTATAAGGTTTAAGTACCCAAGGTACCCACTACAAACCAGGCCAACCTCTTACACAAGGTGCTACAATATCTACTCTAATCCATCTCATTTTGCAATGAGTGTATTTGCCTTCAAAGTTTACCAATTTAAATCAATTTGGTCTTTTCTTTTATACTAACATTAAATAAAACAATTGTACATAAAAAAAATCCTACATGCAAAACTAGAGACGTGTTTTTGTTTAATACATTTTGTGAAACAGGTCATAAACCTTTCACTAGCGTCAATGTGTCTGGGACAATTATCTGATGGTAGCTTACTTCCAAACCTGCCCTATCCCTCTAGAAAATGAAGGTCACATACACCGAGCTAAGGTTTCTAGCCCAATATGATAGATTAGAGTGTTTGACACACACCCGGGGTGGCTCCTCCATTAGGGTGGAGGACTGTCGCCTCCTACCCCACCACCAGCAGCAGAAGCTGCAAAACCTTTAACAAACGAAACAATAATAAACCAAGTTATCCTTTTGTTTGTTAAAGGGGTGGGGCCACAAGGGTGACTACCAGTGAGGGGAGTGCACTGTGCACTCCCTTTCAGTGCACATGTATATTTGGCTGTCCGTCTTGGGCCAGCCACACACATATGCACAGTAGGCTCTCTCCAGCCCAGCAGCACAGTTGCTGGGCTGGAGAGAGCCTGCACAGGCTTCCAGTCTGCCTCAAAGCACCCTGGCTGGGAGTATAGACGCAAGAGGACTGATTTAATTCTCTATGCGCCGTTAGGCTTTGTGAACGTTTAATGAGAAGAGGTTCAAATACTCGTATTGGGCCACGGCATGGGGCTGCAGCCAAGATCAGATCAACAGCAGTTGCCCTCATTAGGTATATGTATCGCAGGCATTTGTCTTGCTTTCATTCCCTGCCCTGGCTTTGCCTGGTTACCTGGTAGGAAAATGTACCTGCTAAAATTCATTTATTTATACACAGACAGTTCACAACAATTGTTGCTAAAAGAGAACCTGTAAAGAATTTCTGGTTTATTGGGGGCTGGGAGGATGCGGTGAAGTGTGTTGCTTCCCACACTAGTATTTTAAATGGTTATAGATCATGTGTGCATGACAGGCATAGCATTAGGTTGTATGTTTCACTTACAACAATAAGCCATTTTGATATGGATCAGACTGACACAAAAAGGTCTACCCACACCTTGCCTATTGATGAAAGATATCCCACTCCCCAAACTAATTACATTTTCAACCGGTGGGTAATTACGTTATTAAAGTGTGCCACACATCTGCTAGCAACCATTTGAGACATAAAGGCCCCCTAGTTCAATACCGAGCTCCATGACACAAAGGGCCTCATTATGAACACAGCGGGAAAGACTGCTCCGCCGGCGGTAACTACCGCCAAGTCAGGCGATCTGGGCTGCCAAATAATGAACCTCCTGGAAAACAGGCAGCCTGAAAACCACTCTCTGCCAGCAGAGGAGTGCCGACAACGACGGCATAGGCCGCCTACAGGCCGACGGAAAGGCCCTACCCCCCATTAAATAATGAAGCACTAGACCACCATCAGTTCCAGGGCGGGAACCACCGCCACGCAAAGCCAGGTGGAAATGAACCAAATATAAGGAAGTACTCATCGGAGGCTCACACAACACGCCAAAGCAGACATGGAGAGAGAGTTGCAAATCATGCCAGTCCTGCTCCTTGCCATATAACTCCATGACCGAGACCGCCGACGACGACTGCGATGGTAAGCACAGAAACCTACTAAACAAGGGAAGAAAGGGCACAATTACATCCCCACCCACTCCACCGACTTGCAAAGCACCCACAACCCCTCACAACAGCACAAGCCATACACCCCAGAGCAAGAGGTACTTACTTGACACAAGGCCAAGACAACCTGCCCAAAGTACACACATGTTCACAACACCCCCCCACAAAGAAACGATGAACCACGGATCCAGAGTGTGCCAAATCCAACACAAACATTTTATCAACCTCCAGGAGCAACAGAAGTCCAACAGAAGGTCAATGGCCAGTCCATAGTTCAAAGTCCGATAGGCCCAAATGGCCCCAACTTGAGTCCCACAAGTTCAAATGGTACTCCACCTTAAAGGGGCAACAATTGGGCATCCAGGCACCTCAGGGAACGGGGCAAGGGGTGGTGCGGGTGGGGACTTACAACTGGGAGGGGGGCTTGACTTTACATTTGGGAGGTGGAGGGGGCTTGGGTCTGATCCTTGAAGCTGGTGGAGCGGCCTTGGACTGGGGTACAGCAGATGTACCTGGGCCAGCACGGGGACTCTTGCTCACAGGGGAGGTAGCACAGGAATGGGAAGGGCGGACAGGGACGGGCTGTGACGTGGGAGGAGTGGACAGGGCAAGGAGGTGGGTATGTTTAAGGATGAGAAGGGGTGGGCCAGTGGGTTCGGGTAGGTCAACACAGGATAGGAAAAGTTTTTTAGGGGCAATTGGGATGGACAAGGAGGAAGGCATGGGAGTGGAGGTAGAGGGAGTGGTCGTGACAGGTGTAGGTGTGCGTGACGTGGGTGCAAGTGACTGTACAGTATGCTGAGGTGTGGTGGATGTGTGTTGGGTGGGTGTCTTGGAACATTTGAGTGTCTTAGGAGGAGAGGGGTGGACACAGTGGGACAAGACAGGCTGCCAGTGTAAATGTATGTTGTCTGTGTGTCTGCAAGTTTGGTGAGTGTGCTGCATGTGTCAACCAAAGTCGTTGTGGTGAGTGCAGGTGTGGTGTATGGGGTGCATGAATAGGTGTCTGACTTTGTTGTGACTGCCAGACTGGGGTCAGCAACAGTGAATGAGGGTGCAGTGCCTTTCAGTGTGCATGTACAGGTGACATACAGAGAGGTGGAAGAGGTGGACACACTGGGGGAAGTGGATGTTGGTATGTGTGCCACTGTATGTTGGCTGTGTGTGTGCCTGTGGTGGGAAGTGTGGTGCTTGTGTTTTTCAGTGTGCTTCTTGTGTGTTGAGGTGTGTGCATGGCCGTCAGAATGTGTGCTTGGGATGGGTGAAGGGAGTGGGGTGCTGGAAGGGATAGAGTTGGTGGGAGGGGGGAACGATTGACTAGGGACACTGGCTGCCATCAAAGAGGAGGCCAGAGCCTGAAAAGATCTCTGTAGGCCAGACACAGCACCGTAAATGCCATCCAGGTAAGCATGTGCCTGCTGCACCTCTGATGCTAGGCCCTGGATGGCATTGACGATGGTTGCCTGCCCTACAGAGATGGGCCTCAGGAGGTCAATAGCCTCCTCCGTGAGGGCAGCAGGGCTGAGTGGGGCAGGGGATGAGGTGCCTGGGGCGAAGGAGACACCCACCCTTCTGGGCAACTCGGTGGGGAGCAAATGGGAGGGCGGTGATGGTATGGGTGGTGGTGGAAGATGACACAGAATGGGTGGGGCCACTAGGGTCCACCACCGCCAGGGAGCTCCTATCAGAGGAGGTATCAGAGTCACTACCTCCAGTGGTAGTTGCCTCCCCGGTGGTACTTCCTTCGCCCTCCAACCTACTGGTCCCCTTGGCGTCGCTTGACTCTGCCTCCGTGGAAACGTGGGCCGCTGCATCCCCACTCGCCGGTGTCACAGCTCCCTCACTAGTTGATGCTGATGTACACAGACAAAACAAGAGAACAGGGATGGGGAGACAAAACAGGAGAGACACTTGTAAATAGCTGTATGGAGGTACATAACTGGTTCACACATACACCCATGCTGCAAATATTCCACCATGCAGCACCTACTGCTATACACATGGCTATGCCCCTGACTAGTGACCACAACCCTGCTCTACAGCAATTTCCTACAGCACAGAGGGACCTGAAGTACTGCAGACCTGTCCCTTACAACCTTACTTCCCCTGGGGCCATTATATAAAATGACATCAGTCAGAGTCCCTGCCAATAGACAGCATACATACTACAGCACACTCACACATCCATCAAGGAGGCATACAATGGTTTCTGTACTCACCCCCTTGTGTCTGCTGTGCAGCCTTCAAGTGCCCATCCAGGTCCGGATACGCCACTGCCAGAATGCGGCACAGTAAGGGGGTCAGGGCCCGATAGGCACCCCTTCCTCGGGAGAAGTTCCTTTATTAGGCCTTGCAGGTCTTGCTCGTCCAGCGCCGCAGGTCCTCCCACTGCTTCCTGCAGTGGGTGGTCTGCCGGTTGTAGACCCCCAGGGTCCGCACCTCTCTGGTGATGGCATGCCAGAGTCCCCTCTTCTGATGGGCGCTGACCTACATGGGACACACAGAAAAAGTAACACAGAGGTCAGACAATGCCCATTAGATACAGCTGGCTATACGTCCCCTATGGGATGGACACTCACAACAGCAGAACAGGACCTCACACACGCAGCATGTCATGAATCCCACGACTGTACACTGTCAAACGTGCACACATGTTTACAGCCATCTACCACCATTACACACATCCATGCCGCCCAATCCACCTACTCACTTGTACCTCTGGTCAACCATAGAGCTTGGCGTACAGGGGTTGGACCCCGTCCATGAGCTTGTCCCGTTCCTCGCTGGTGAAGACCGGGGCCCTTTCCCCTGCCACTCATGCCATTTCCAGGACCAGAGTCAGGACACAGCAGCACACTTAGTGAGGTACCTGCATGCACGTAATCTGGGAGTGAAGTGAAGTTGGGGTGACGAGATGGCGTACGCTCCGCGGCAGTGTGCACCGTCACTGCCGGCGGCGATCATGATACACTGATGTGCTCCATTGACAATCATGTTAACCAATGAATGGTCGCACAGCAGTGAACACAGCCTTATGCTATTATGACAACCGCTAGCGAGATGAGGTCACTTCCACTCTAACATTTCTGGATTACAGGGGGCAGACATTTTGGCCATTACTACGCAGTTATTAATTTCTCATTTGCCCCATGCAGGCCCTTTTTCCCGAACACCCATAGGCATGAACAAATATACAGTTACTCACCACAACAGTCCTGATGTATCATTGAGGACATGTGACTCTAGTGTAACATCCTACTATGCATATGTGTCATCGACTTGTATGCCAGCAGTGCTGAATATTTAACATGTTGGACAGATATATGTGTGTTCCTCACATGTGTTCTCAACTCCTCCTAGGTACAGACCCATGTGGCAAGGGAGAGCCCCATTGGTGTACAGACCACTTGTTGATTTGGGGACCATGGTGGAGCCTCACATCATTAGCAATTACAGACTCAACCGTGCTACCATTCATGAAATTTGTGCATTACTGGATTGAGCACTGAGACCGGCTAATCGGAATCAGCATGCCATCCCTGCTTAAGTGCAAGTTCTCTCTGCACTCCATTTCCTGGCCACGGGCTTATTTCAAATGATAGTGGGCATGGGTGCAGGTTTTTTATAGCCAATGTTTTGCATTATACTGTCCAGATTCCTGAATGCATTGTACGACACCTGCAGTCCTATGTGAGGTTACCCCAAAGTGCTGACCTCCCTGCTATCAAGTCAGACTCCTATGCCTTTGCCAACATTCCCCATGTGATAGGTGCCATCGATGGAACCCATATAGCTCTCATCCCCTCAAGAGTAAGTGAACAGGTGTACAGAAACAGGAAGAACTTTCACTCTATGAACATTCAATTGGTGTGTACTGCAGACCAGTAGGTCTTCCATGTGAATGCCATGTTCCCTGGATCAGTCCATGATTCCTTTGTGCTGAGAACACATGATGGAACAACTACATGGGGACAGAGGATGGATCATAGGTAAGTGTGTCTGACACTTTTTGGCACATAGCAGACAGCCAGGCTGTCTGCAACTGAGGGTTGTCAGTGAAAGTCCTGTTTTGCCCCCTTTTGCAGGTGAATTAGGCTACCCCAACATGCGTTGGCTCCTGACACCAGTGAGGAATCCTAGGACAGATGCAGAGAGGAATTACAATGAGGCCCATGGACATACTAGGAGGGTGATAGAGTGAACAATAGGTCTCCTGAAGGCTAGATTCTGTTGCCTCCATATCTCTGGGGGATCCCTGGCCTATGAGCCTGAAAAGGTGTGTAGAATAGTGGTGGCCTGCTAGAAGCCGCACAACATGGCTGTGAGGAAATTATTCCCCTCTTGGAACAAGAGAGGGGTGTATATCCAGACTAGCTTCCTCAGGAGGGGATGAGAGTGATGTGATGATGGGGAGGGGGGGAGATGTACACTCCAGGAACCAACTGATCCAACTGTACTTCCAGTAACTAAGTGGTACTATTTGATGCGGTTGCTGTCTGTGCAGCATACTGTCGGTATGCCGCATTCTCAATGGGGGTGTTGGGTCTATAGACATTGTCACTGTAACCAGGTTTGCATGGAAAATGTCACATTATGGACAACTTGTTTGACATTTCTGTTGGCACAACCCCATGCTATGCGTGGGGTGCCATTCCTGCAATTAAGAAAAGAATAAATGATTTCAATGACAATTGCATGCACACTTCCATTTGATTCATCATAATGACAGGGGACATTTACATTGGTGAACAGGTGTTTTATTTGGTGTCAAGGATGCCATGGTGCTCTTTACAGTGATGGGAGTGGGCTACTGATGGATGTCCATATTGGCTACTTGGTCCCAGCGATTGTTGCCAGTGGTAATATGTCCATCAGTTATTTACAGTCTTTGGGGTTGTTATTTCACGGTGTGGACGGTGGTTCAGTGGCACACTTAGAGAACAGTTCTTGTCAGAGTCACTTCTTAGAGGGGGCCTTGGTCTTGGCAAGTGTTCCAGTGCCATATCTGGGCCTGAGGGACCATCTGGGTGCCTGGTGTTGGTCTGTACGGGTTGTGGTGCAGGTCTCCTGTGTGTCCTCAGATGGTGGCACGAGTCCAGTTGCTGCTGCTGCTGTTGTTAGCTGGGCTGTATTTTGGCCTGTAGTAGGGGCTTCCTGGTCTGTGCGGGCCTCAGGCTAGGTTGAGACAAGGTGCAGCAGCGCACCTGCTATGGTGGCCACGGTGGTATTGTGCAGTTTCCAGTGCTCCATGGTCTCTTCGTGTTGGGCTCTCTGCAGCCTTTGACTCCAGGGTGGCCACAATCTGGACCAATCTATCCTGGGTATGGTGGTATGCTCCAAGGACCTCAGAGATCAGGTCCTGGGCTGCAGCATACATCCTACGGCCTTCCCCCTGGGCCACTGATGCCCTCCCACTGGGCCTAGTATCACTTGTAGTGGGGCCATCATCTTCCTGTCTGTTGGTAGGTGGTGACTGTGGCCTCTGTCCTTGTGTTCCACCAGTCTGTGGCCTGGACACACAGGTGTTGGTCTGGTTACCTTGGCCTGATGTTGGTGGGTGTGTGGTAGGGGTGTCAGTGGGGTCATGGGTGGAGCTGCTGGATGTTGACAGTCCAGAACTGTGTGAGGGGCCAGGGTATTCCTCACTGTCCAGGGTTCCTTCTCTAGTGTACTGGGTGGTGCCTCGGTCTCCATGTGGGGCACTGCCGCTCCTTGTCCTGTCTGTCAGGGTGGCATGGGTAGTGGTGCCTGTTGGGGGGAATGGATATGTATGTTACAATTGCATAATCAGATGGGGTGCACAGGGATGGGAAGATTTGTGCAGGTTTTCCACTTTTGGGCCATGCAGGGTGCCTTTGTGAGGTTTCCATTGCATATGCTTAGGATGTGGAGGTGCATTGTGGGTGGTGTAGTTCCTTTGTGATTCCTTGCAGGGGTAGGTGGCTGTGCACAGGGGGAGGTATGTGGGCCTGTTGGTGTCATTGTGGGCATGCAGGGTGACTGGATGTTGTGAATGTGGCCTGGGTGGGGTAGTGTAGGAGGTTGGCCTTATACCAGGTCCAGTTATCCCTTATTAGTAGATTAGTAGTGTTCTAGCAGCTTAGGCTGATAGGGGTAGCTATAGCAGAGCAGCGTAGGCTGAACTAGGAGATATGCAAAGCTCCTACTATACCACTTATATCACTTAGCACTATATCACAAGAAAACACAATACTCAGAGTTACTAAAAATAAAGGTACTTTATTTTAGTGACAATATGCCAAAAGTATCTCAGAGGATGTACTCCCTTAGGAGGTAAGTAACATTCACAAAATATACACACAAACCAAAAAGGTAAGTAAACAGTTATAAAAGTAGTGCAAACACTGTAGGACACAATAGAATTCAATGGGAGACAATAGGCGTAGGGGGAACACAAACCATATACTCCAAAAGTGGAATGCGAACCACACATGGACCCCCGGCCTAGTGTAGTGTGTAGAGGGTTGCTGGGAGTGTAAGAAAACACTAAAGGCGTCCAAGATACCCCACCCCAAGACCCTGAAAAGTAGGAGTAAAGTTACCCTACTACCCCAGAAAGACAGTAAAGTCGAGATAGGGGATTCTGCAAGGACAACAACTGACTGCAAAACACTGAAGACAGATTCCTGGACCTGAGGACCTGCAAAGGAAGGGGACCAAGTCCAAAGGTCACACAAGTGTCCGGGGGGGCAGGAGCCCACTAAAACCCCGGATGAAGGTGCAAAAGGACTGCCTCTGGGTGGAAGAAGCCAAAGATTCTGCAACAACGGAAGGTGCAAGGAACTTTTCCTTTGGTTAGAAGATGTCCCATGGCATGCTAAAGGATGCAGAGTTGTTTCCATGCAGAAAGACCGCAAACAAGCCTTGCTAGCTGCAAGAGTCACAGTTGAAGGTTTTGGGTGCTGCCAGGGCCCAGGAAGGACCAGGAGGTCGCACCGTGGAGGAGGAGACAGAGAGGGCACTCAGCAACACAGAGAGCCCACGCAGAAGTAGGCAGCACCTGCAGAAGCACCTGAATAGGCATTCAGAATATCTGAGCATAATGGTCGACTCAGCACAACAAAAGAGCGTCCCACGGAGTCGGAGTCCAACTCAGTGAGTTGGTCAATGCAGGACGGAGTGCTGTGGACTTGGGCTAGGCTGTGCACAAAGGAAGTCTTGCAAAAGTGCACAGAAGCCCAAGCAGCTGCAGTTCACGCAGTACACAGGATTACTGTCTGGCGTCAGGGGGGCAAGGACTTACCTCCACCAAATTTGGACAGAAGGGCCACTGGACTGTCAGGGACACTTGGATCCAGCTCCTGTGTTCCAAGGACCACGCTCGTCAAGATGAGAGGGGACCCAGAGGTGAATGCATTGGCAGGGGGAAGATTCCGTCGACCCACAGGAGGTTTCTTCTTGGCTTACAGTGCAGGGTGAAGGCAGACAGCCCTCAGAGCATGCACCACCAGAAAACAGTTGAGAAAGCCGGCAGGATGAGGCGCTACAATGTTGCTGGTAGTCTTCTTGCTACTTTGTTGTGGTTTTGCAGGCGTCCTGGAGCAGTCAGCGGTCCATCCTTGGCAGAAGTCAAAGAGGGAAGTGCAGAGGAACTCTGGTGAGCTCTTGCATTCATTATCTGGTGAGATACCCACAGGAGAGACCCTAAATAGCTCTCAGAGGAGGATTGGCTACAGAGAAAGGCAAGCACCTACCAGGAGGGGTCTCTGACGTCACCTGCTGGCACTGGCCACTCAGAGCTGTCCATTGTGCCCTCACACCTCTGCATCTGGGACACACTGGAGGAGCTCTGGGCACCTCCCCTGGGAGGTGCTGGTCGGGTGAGTGGTCACTCCCCTTTCCTTTGTACAGTTTCACGCCAGAGCAGGGCTGGGGGGATCCCTGAACCAGTGTTGACTGGCTTATGCAAGGAGGGCACCATCTGTGCCCTTCAAGCATTTCCAGAGGCCAGGAGAGGCTACTCCTCCCTGGCCCTTCACACCTATTTCCAAAGGGAGAGGGTGTAACACCCTCTCTCAGAGGAAATCCTTTGTTCTGCCTTCCTGGGACTGGGCTGCCCAGGCCCCAGGGGGGCCTAAACCTGTCTGAGGGTTGGCAGCGGTGGTAGCTGCAGAGAAAACCCCGGAAAGATCGTTTGGCAGTACCCCGGCTCTGGGCTGGAACCCCAGGGATGCATGGAATTGTCCCCCCAATACCAGAATGGTATTGGGGGGACAATTCCATGATCCTAGATATGTTACATGGCCATGTTCGGAGATAGCATTGTGAAGCTACATATAGGTATTGACCTATATGTAGTGCACGCATGTAATGGTGTCCCCGCACTCACAAAGTCCACGGAATTGGCCCTGAACAATGTGGGGGCACCTTGGCTAGTGCCAGGGTGCCCACAAACAAAGTACATTTGCACCTAACCTTCACTAAGTGAGGGTTAGACATATAGGTGACTTATAAGTTACTTAAGTGCAGTGTAAAATGGCTGTGAAATAACCTGGACGTTATTTCATCCAGGCTGCAGTGGCAGTCCTGTGTAAGAATTGTCTGAGCTCCCTATGGGTGGCAAAAGAAATGCTGCAGCCCATAGGGATCTCCTGGAACCCCAATACCCTGGGTACCTAGGTACCACATACTAGGGAATTATAAGGGGTCCTGGCTAGCAGGTGGGGTGGCGCATGCATTACAGGTGTGATGGATATGGGGTAATTGTAGATGACGTACCTGAGTCCATTCCTCCAGTGAGTCCAGTGATGCCCTCAGGGTGCAGGATGGCCAGTACCTTTTCCTCCCAGTCAGTGCAGTCGGGTTGTGGTGGTGGAGGGCCTCTCCTAGTCTTTAGGTCTGCAATGCTGTGCCGGGATGCCATGGACCTCACCTTCCCAAGCAGGTCGTTCCATCTGTTCTGGGTGTCATCCCTCGTGCGTGGATGTTGTCCCACTGCATTGACCTTGTTGACAATGGTCTGCCATAACTCCATATTCCTGGCGATGGGTGTGTGCTGGACCTGTGCCCCGAACAATTGTGGCTCGACCTTCAGTATCTCGTCCACCAGGGTCCTTAGCTCCCTTTCTGTGATGCGTGGGTGCTTGGGTTGCCATGGTGCGTGTTGTGAGTGGTGTGTTGTGTGGATCTGGGTGAAGGTGCTGTTGTATAGTTGGGCGTGTGATTCGTGTGTTGTGGCAATCAGTGTCTGCTTGTGGAGTTTCTCAATCTCAGTTGTCCTTTTGGCGATGCAAAAGATTGTGGGGTATGTCTGTGAGTGTTTTAAGTGTTGTGGATGTGTGTCAGGTGTGTGGGTTTCAATCTTGCCAATGTGCGCAATTCTTCCTGTTGTGTTCCATTGCTGGCCGTCGCCGTCTGTACCGCCAATGGTCATTTGACCTCCACTGACTGCCGCAGTGATTTGTGCATCGTTATTTGGAGGGAGGGGAGTTTGTGTGCTCGGTGGTGGCGGGGTGGAATGTCCTGCATTTTCACCGACAAGATCCTGGCGGTGACTGGTGGCTAGGAACTTTTTGGCAGATTCTGATTTTTGCATCTTTATATGGCAGGTTTCTGTTACCGCCATGTTCACAATGACCCCCAAAGCCTCAGCAGCATCCAACAGGCATTACAACCCTCGCTGTCGGTGTTAAAGCGGCGGTAATACCGCCAACAGGCCAGCGGTTAAAAAAATGGAATCACGACCATTGCGGAAACCGCCAAAATAGCCACTTTAACACTCCAACCGCCATGGTGGTAGAAACAAACACTGCGGCGGTAACCGCCAACAGACAGGCGGAAGACAATGTACCGCCCATTGCATTACAACAGGCCTATCCGCCACTATTTCCGGGGCGGTACCAACGCCATCAAAAGCACAGCGGAAATAGGACTTGGAACGGAAACCACTCACCTCTCGATACCCAACAAGGAACCAGGATGCCATGGGGCCTGAACTACAGGTCCTTCCCATGTTGATTTACCTCCTCTTCTACCAGGAGCAGCAAAGACGCCGGCAACAACCATGGTGAGTACTGCACCTAGCACACAGGGGAGGAGGGAGGAAGGAGAGAGTGACACACACACAGGCAACATGCACCACCCCCACCCCCACCCACAACAACATACAGTCAAATACATGCAGCAACATGACATTTACACCCGTCACCCCCTGGAAGAACACAAGGACAAAATTAAATGATTGTCACAAGTGTAATCATCGAAAAATCTGATTAGCCAAGATAACTTAAAATCATCAATATATACAAATATGTACAGCAACTACACAAGTCTGGATAGTGTTGCAATCATTATCTGTGGACCAGTGGTCCCAAAATGCATGGGCGAAGCCCACATATGATACCTGACTCAAAATGGAGAGAACAATGCTGGGGCATCAGATCGAAAATAAACAGGCACCTCGGAGTGGGGGCACCTCAGCCGGATGAACGGACGATGCCACTGTTCCATGAGGGGGCTCCATGCCCACTGATTGGTCCTGGGGAGTGCAAAGCCACAGTCTCTCAAGTGGGGGTTTGCCCACTGATTGGTCTTGGGGAGTGCAAAGCCACAGTCTCTCAAGTCTCTCAAGTGGGTGGTTTGCCCACTGATTGGTCCTGGGGAGTGCAAAGCCACAGTCTCTCAAGTGGGTGACTTCTTCCACTGGTTCTGGAGGGGGCTTTGTGCCCAGTGTGCTTCATCCAGCCAAGGATAGTGATAGTCAATGCATTTCTCCACTGGTTCTGGAGGGGGCTTGGTGCCCAGAGTGCTTCATCCTGCAAAGGATTGGGGTAGTGGATGCTTTTCTCCCCTGGTTCTGGAGTGGGCTTAGTGCCCAGAGTGCTTCATCCTGCCAAGGATTGGGGTAGTGGATGCTTTTCTCCACTGGTTCTGGAGGGGGCTTGGTGCCCAGAGTGTTTCATCCTGCCAAGGATTGGAGTAGTGGATGCTTTTCTCCACTGGTTCTGGAGGGGGCTTGTTGCCCAGTGTGCTGCACATGCAGGTCCCATTCCCTCACCTGGTTTGTGTGCCACGAGATTGCCTGGGAACAGGTAGCATGATACTCCATGGAGGCAGAGACACACTCCACCCTGCTGCGACTTTGCCTGCCACCTGCTGGTACTAACAGTGCTGGGAGTCGTGCCTCATGTACGCTGTGCAGGGTCTAGGACATCTCCTGCAGCTTCGGACGGCTGTCCAATGGGAATGTTTGCTATGTCGGCTGTGGTGGCACTGTCTGAGCACGTCACGGGGCTGGTGGGGTTGGTTACGGCGGTGTCTGTGGCGGAGATGCTGCTGGTAGTGAATGTGTCAGCACCTGTGGAGGGATGGCTGCCCACTGGGGATGATGCTGGGGACTGTTGCTGATGCAGCAGACATGCAGGTGGCGGTGCAAGTGGCGGTGCACGTGGCAGTGTCCACCGCGGTACAGGTTGCTATTCTGGTTGCCAGAAGGGGTGACTCTTGTCCCTCAGCCGGAGGGTCCGTGCCCTGTGCTGACTTCCCCTTAGCCTTGTCTCCCGTCCCCACTTTGGATGTCGCTGCCGGTCCCTTGGCACTGTACCCTTTTGGCTTGGAGGAGGCCTTGTTGGGTGTTTGGTGCAGCTTTTCCCTACGGCATGTCAGCACCTTCTTCACCTTGGCAGGTGGCGGAATGGGCTGATCCTTGGTCTCGCTAGGTGGCACACTGGCAGCCCTGACGGGTGCAGCCCGCGATGTGACAGGACTTGCTGAGACCACAGTGCGGGAGGATTTGGTGGCTGAGGTGCTGGGCTGGGACCTGGACATCCTGGCCGTAGGGGAAGGACGGGGGCAGGTGTAGGGAAAAGGTCAATGTTAGCCAGGAAAAGTTTTTTAGACACACAAGGACGTTTGGGAGTGGAGGAAGAGGTAGTGGTTGTAGGAGGTGTACGTCTGCTGAATTTGGGTGAAGGCGCATGGGCCGGAGGCTGTTGTGAGGTGGATGGCTATTGAGTGGGTGTGTGTCTGTGTTTGTGTACTTTGGGAGGAGGTCTCACAGACACACTGGGAGAGGACACAGGGGAGGTGTGAATGGTAGTGGGGGTGGTGAGTGCACGTGAGTGGTGTGTGGTGGTGGGCGTGCTGGTGATGGAGGTAGTGGCTGAGGATGTAGTGCATGCAGGTGTGAGTGGAGATGAGACAGGGAGGGAGGAG
Organism: Pleurodeles waltl; assembly: GCF_031143425.1. NCBI lineage: Eukaryota > Metazoa > Chordata > Amphibia > Caudata > Salamandridae > Pleurodeles > Pleurodeles waltl. Next base: position 291,231,349 of record NC_090445.1, on the reverse strand, counting down.
GAGGACGTAGAGGAGGGGGACACAGTGGAGGCAGTGGATGTTGGTGTGACTGCATGGGGATGGTGCTTGTGTGAGTGCCTGTGGGATGTGTGGTGCTTATGTTTGCCACGTCCACTCTTGTGTGTTGATGAGTGTGCATGCTGGTCTGATGGTGTGCTTGGGATAGGCTGAGGTACAGGGGATTGGGTCTGGGTAGTGGAAGTTGGAGGGGGGAGGCTGGACACAGGGACAATGGCTGCAATCAGTGCTGAGGCCAGAGCCTGAAATGCTCTCTGTTGGGCTGCCACGGCAGAATGAATGCCCTCCAGGTATGCATGTGTTTGCTGCAAATGCCTCTTGACACCCTGGATGTCATTCAAAATGGTTGATTGCCCAACAGTGAGGGATCTCAGAAGGTCAATAGCCTCCTCACTGAGGGCAGCAGGGCTGACTGGGGCAGGGCCTGAGGTGCTTGGAGCGAAGGAGATGCCCACCCTCCAGGGTGAGTGGGCACACGAAACTCGACGAGGGGCTGCTGGGAGGGCGGTGCTGGTAGGGGGGTGGGGGCTAAACCTGTTGTTGCGGTGGGCGCAGAGGTGCCTGCCACTGCAAGGGACCTCCCATCATAGGAGTAGTCCCTGTCGCTGGTGTCTGCTCCTGTCCCCGTCATGGAGCTCCCCTCACCCTCTGTCCCTCTGGTGCCTTCAGACACCGTAAATTCACCCTCCGGTGCCAATGTTCCTCCCCCAGATGATGCTAATGCACACAAGTACAGGGTGACAAAACAAAAAGGGGGGGAAAGACAGAAGAGACACATGGTCAATGCCTGCAACACCACTACCGTTGGCGGACACAACACACAGGGAGCAGCCCTATGCACTAGCGCATGCACTAACAGTGCAGGCGAAAAGCACATGCCCATGGGCGACTCTGCCTAGACCCATTTGATGCACAGCTGGAACCCACAGGAGCCTGACTAGGTGTAGAGGGCAACTACCACCTTTGGGATTGGAGTGGCATTGAGCCTGCAAAACAATGGATGTACCTTGGCGCGTCTGCCCTGGCCTAGGGGAAGCCACAGCCCACTTCCCCCACCCAAACACCTTGTAAAGCGCGTAGAGTCAGCTGAATGAGACTTGAAGAACTCAAGTGCCCATCCAACTCAGGATACGCCACCACCAGGATCCGGTACATCAGGGGGGTCATGTTGCGACGGGCACCCCTTCCACGTTGGGAGGCCATACCCAGCTGGGCCTCCACCATCTTCTTGCTTCAACAGCACAGGTCCTCCCATCTTTTCTGACAGTGGGTGCTCCATCTATGGTACACCCCCAGGGTCTGAACTTCCTTGGCGATGGCACGCCAAATACCCTTCTTCTGTTGGGCGCTGACCTAGAGCAATAGTGAAGTACAAATGGATGTTACTCCCCGTCTGGTTCTTCTCACTCATTGCCTACAAACCTCCCACCCTGGCCCAGAAAAACATACACTGACCATCCTCACATGCTGGCCTGTGCCCCCGTCTTTTCCATCCACGACACTCCATACAATCATGTACCATTCTCCATGGACACAGTTTACTAACCTGTTTGTCTGGAGGACCGTAGACTAGCGTGTACTGGGGAGGACCCCATTCACCAGTTTGTCCAACTCTTCCGCAGTGAAGGCAGGGTCCCTTTCCCGAGACACTGTATCCATTGTCACTTCCAGACGCAGGTCACAGCAGCACTTACAGTGTAGTTCCTCTCCTGTTGAAGGTCAGGTATCATGTGAGTGATGAGAAAATGACGGTCACGTCCGCGGCGGTGCGTACCGTCACCACTGGCATACATCGTCATTGGCTCATGGCATCCATTGGGCCCAATGATAACTAATGCTGAATTGCGCAGCGGTCTTTGACCACCTACCGCGACACTGCAGAACGCCAGCGCAGTTACCTCATTTCCCCTTGTCCATCCTTACAGGTCAGGCAGCTGCCATTTCAGGTGGCCACATGGCAGGCCAACTAACTGCGTCACAGGAATTTTGGCCTGGAATACGGACAGACAAAGGCACACAACGATTAGATCAAGATTGTGCTAAACAGCCTTGTGAAACCTATGTGGTGTATGACCCTCTGCTCACCTTTCTCCTCCATAGGGCACGTCCGATGGGGCAGGTGATGAGATGGCGGCATCCTCAGGTGTACAGACCCCTGGTGGGCCTGTTGACAATGGAAGACAGACACATCATTATCACCTACAGACTTGATCATGCCACAATCATCGAACTGTGTGCCCAGTTGGAGCCAGACCTGATGTCAGCTATCCGCCATCCCACAGGGATACCCCCTCTAGTGCAGGTCCTGTCAGTACTCCATTTCCTGGCCAGTCGGTCCTTTCAAACATCAGTGGCCATGGCATCAGGGATGTCCCAGCAAATGTTCTCTAACGTGTTGTACAGAGTGTTGTCTGCCCTGCTGAAACACATGTGCAGCTACATCGTGTTCCCTCAGGTGGAGGATTTGCCCACAGTGAAAGGTGACTTCTATGCCCTGGGACATATCCCCACCATTATTGGTGCCATTGATGGTACACATATGGCATTTGTCCCGCCCCCCCGCAGGAATGAACAGGTGTACAGAAACCGCAAAAGCTACCATTCTATGAATGTGTAGATGGTGTGTTTGGCAGACCAGTACATCTCCTGTGTGAATGCCAAGTATCCTGGCTCTGTGCATGACGCTTACATTTTGAGGAATAGCAGCATCCCTTATGTGATGGGCCAACTCCAGAGGCACCGTGTTTGGCTAATAGGTGAGCCCAAGCCCAAGGTCCCAACACAGTTGACATAGGAGTCTGGGTATGGGAGAGTCCCTAAGGGTTGGTGGATGTCTAACAGTTGTCCCACGATATTTGCAGGTGACTCTGGTTAGTCCAACCTGTCATGGCTACAGATCCCAGTGAGGAATCCCGGGACAAGGGCAGAGGAATACTACAATGAGGCACATGGGCGAACTAGGAGGATAATAGAGCGCACCTTCGGCCTCCTGATGGCCAGATTCTGGTGCCTCCATCTGACAGGTGGCTCCCCATACTACTCATCGAAGAAGGTGTGCCAAATCATCGTGGCATGCTGAATGTTGCACAGCCTGGCTTGGCAATGCCAGGTGCCTTTTCTGCAAGAGGATGGGCCTGATGCTGGTCTTTTGGCAGCTGTGGAGCCTGTGGACAGTGAAGAAGAGGAGGCAGAAGAAGAAGATATAGACAACCGAAACAACTTCATCATGCAATACGTCCAGTGAAACACAGGTAAGAGGATGGCACTGCTTCTCACATCTCATACTACTGTAGAACATAGCATAAATCTGCCTTTTTACCTCTGTGTATGGACCCTGACATGTCACTTTGACTTTCCATTCAACAGATCTGGGTCCCACTTTGTGCCCTCTGCTATGTTCACTGCTGCCCAACAACTGTGTAACATTGGTATGTGAACATGAACATTGACATTGCTATATCTCTGAGAGGTTGCAATTACACATTTGTGAAAGTACAGACTGACTCCAGATTGATTTGTGATTCAAGGGTGTTTATTTCTGTGCTAATAAGTGGACGGGGTGTGCAATGGGCTGGGGTGATGGTGGAGGAATTTCTATGGTAGAGTTCAGTCTCTTGCTCTCACAGGTGCATTGTCCAAGGGGGCATAGGAAGTGGAGTGATGGCAGGTCAAAGTTGTCAGGGTGACAAAGTGGAACAAAAGGGTGACAATCAGGAGTCATATTTCCTGGCGGGGGTCTTGGCAATATTCTCTGTCTTGTTCCTGGATCTCGGGGACTGTTTGCGGGGTGGTTCTCCTTCGCAGGGTGTGGGGTGGTGGTTGCACAGGGGCCCGTTTTTGTGCCACTGTGTCCCTCATGGTGTTGAGAAGGTCTGCCAGCACCCCTGCAATGGTGACCAGGGTTGTGTTGGTGGACTTCAAGTCCTCCCTGATCCCAAGGTAGTGTTCCTCCTGCAGCCGCTGTGTCTCCTGAAACTTGGCCAGTACCCTGCCCATGGTCTCCTGGGAATGATGGTATGCTCCTATGATGTTGGAGAGTCCCTTGTGGAGAGTGGGTTCCCTGGGCCTGTCCTCCCTAACACAGCAGTCCTCTCAGCTTCCCTGTTATTCTGTGCCCCTGTGCCCCGAACCGTTTGCCCACTGCCACTGACCCCAGGTGCCTGATTGTCTTGGGTTGGTGGGTTTGCCTGGGGTCCCTGTAGTGGTGGACACACTGCTGATTGACGTGTCCTGGGGACAGAGGGATGGGCCCGCTGGGTGGGTGCTGTGATGGTGTCTCCTGAGGGGGCAGGCTTTGTGGAGGTTTGTGACTGTGGCAGGGGAACCGACTGTCCAGATGTCACTGATGGGCTGGGCTGGTCATCCAGATCCAGGCGTGCAGAGCTGCTGTCATCACTGTGGGCCTCTTCTGGGGGGGGCTGGATATGTCTGGCCCGCCTGTCCAGTGACGTTGGGTATGGGTCCTGTTGGGGTGTAAATGCACAGTTATTGTGTCTGTGTGTTCCATCTTGTGCATTGGGTGAGTTACCCTCTACTCCTGTGCTTGCATTGTTGTGTTTGCCATTCTGTGATTAGTGTTTTGGGGTCTGTGTGAGTATCTGTACTGGACATGATTTGGTAATGGGTGTCCATGCTTTGGTGTTGCATACAGGGCTTGGTATTGGGATGGCTGGGTTGTGATAGTGGGGCATATGTGAGGTGTTGGAATGATGGGGTGAGGGAGAGGGTGGGGGTATGTGATGGCATGCAGGTGGGGTGAGGGAATATGGTAATTAGGATATGGCTTACCAGAGTCCAGTCCTCCTGCTACTCCTGCGAGGCCCTAAGGATGCAGTATTACCAAGACTTGCTCCTCCCATGTTGTTAGTTGTGGGGGAGGAGGTGGGGGTCCACCGCCAGTCCTCTGTACAGCAATCTGGTGTCTGGATACCACGGAACGCACCTTCCCCTGTAGGTCATTCCACCTCTTCCTGATGCCATCCCGTGTTCTTGGATGCTGTCCCACTGCGTTGACCCTGTTGACGATTCTCCCCCATGGCTCCATCTTCCTAGCAATGGAGGTGTGCTGCGCCTGTGATCTGAAAAGCTGTGGCTCTACCCGGTGGATTTCCTCCACCATGACCCTGAGCTCCTCCTCTGAAAACCTGGGGTGTCTTTGAGGTGCCATGATATGGTGTGGGTGATGTGTGAGGTGATGTTTGTTGTGCTGTGTGAAATGTAGTGATGGTGTGTGTTCTTTTAGGTGCGTGGATGTTGTAATAGTGATGGTGGGGTGTGCTTGTGGATGCTGGTGTAGTGTTTGCTGTTCTCTCTCTCTGCTTCTTCACAAAAATGTTGTTGTAAGGGTTTGTGGGTAATGTGGGTGTGTGTTTTATGGTGGTATGGGTGCGTGGGTGTGGTGTGTGTATGTGTATCAGGTGTGTGCATTTCGATTTGTCCAATGTGGTTGTGTTTTGTAAATGCATGTGTATTTTGAGCGTGGCGGAGTGCACCGCCAATTGATTACCGCGGTTGAAAGGCCGCCGTGTTGATTAGTGGGTCGTGATATTGTGGGCATATTCTTGTTGGCGTGACGGTGTGGGTTTTCCTATCGCCAGTTTATCACTGACCTTTGGTGTGGCGGACTTGTGTGGGTGTCTGTATTGTGGAGGATTACGAGATGTGGGTCGTAATACCTGTAGAGGACTTCCGCCGCGGTATGTTGGCGGCCTTCAGCACAGCAGTAAGCAGAATATGCCGCCAGGGTTGTAATGAGGGCCTCAGTGTGGTATCAAATTAAGAAATGCACCACAATAAATGTGTGAGAAATCATATTAATTCACAGAAAATAAGGGCCGGCCTCTCTACCACAAAGACAGTGTGTGCCAGTTTTACTTCACAGAATGATTTCTGCACACAATGGAGGAAACTGGTGTGAGCATTACCAAAGATATGTCATAGCAACATGTCTTTTGCGTGTGCGTCCACAAGGTCACACAGAGAATATTGTAGGGTAGCGCATGCCCCACATGCCATGGATGTCTGTCGTCCTACATTCCATTGCCATCGTTTAGACTCCACATTAAAGGGGCCATCCAGTGAATCATGGCACAATCAGCCTCAAAATCTATTTGAACATCATGAACTATATGACTTTCTGGAACTCTTATCCTTGGTCATTCCTACTGATGTGGGAGTGGCTGAAGAGGACTTTAAAATTATTTTAATGACATTTTCTTTAAATAACAACACTTATGTGATTTAGTAAAAGGCCACAAATGTGCTTCCTCTCCGTTGTTGATGATTTTTTTGTTTTCCTAGATAACTTCATGAGTTGAGGAGCGCGTTTATTTTTTTACCTTTATAGGCGCAGTCTGGGGAAATTGGAGTGCGCATCTTTGTCACAAATCAAATGCTGATATGGAAACAATCCTGATAAATTATACACAAAAAACAGGTGTCCACTTATTTCTGGGCTAGGCGTGCATGAGTGTGGGGAAAGTATAGTGTGCAGCTTTTTTATTTTTTGAAAAAAAACTATTTGCTATTTTGACTGAATGGGCTGTTAATGTTGACTTTGTTCTCTCTTAAACTGTATTTGACTAATTTTGTGTTTAAACCACTGGGATGTACAAAAATAATCCAAAATCGAGAGTTATTGATTGAAAAGACCATCTGGTACTGGAGAAATGTCACATGTTTTTCAGAATTACTCGTGACTGCCTCTAGCATACTTTCTAACTTGGGGCTATGTCATTATTTACATTAATGACCCAATAGCTCTTAAAGATTGTTCTTCTATATGAAACAGGTGCTACGGAAATGTGTTATTTTATGCTCTGGAAAATGTCTTCCAACCTTGTACACAATGTTCATAACTTTCTTCCTATGATTACATTTAAAAGTGCTGCCTCACAGCAAGGCTACCGAACAGCCAGATTAAAGCACCGAGAAGTGAGACCATCATTAAGAAGGAGACATCTCCTCCAGCCACCATCCAACCATTCATCAGCCAGTCGATTAGAGCCCCCGCTACAAGTAGACACTGCTACAAAGAGACGGGCTCAATCCTTGTCCACTGAGCCATTATGACCAGGGGACCTTGACAAAACACATAGGGGGTCATTACAACCCTGGCGGACGGTGTTAAAGCTGCGGAAATACCGCAAACAGGCCGGCGGACAAAAAAAGGGAATCACGACCCTAGCGGAAACCGCCAACAAAGACAGCCACTTTAACACATCGCCCGCCACGGCTGTACAGACAAACAGCGCGGCGGTCACCGCCAACAGACAGGCGGGAGACAATGTACCGCCCACACTATTATGACAGGCTAATCCGCCACCTTTTCTGGGGCGGATTCTCCGTGGATAAAAACACGGTGGAAACAGCTTTTGCTATGCGAAAACGCTCACCATAACACACTCCACGAGGAACGACGACTCCATGGAGCCGGAACTCCAAATCCTACCTGCCTTTGTCTTTCTGCTCCTCTACGACCAACAGCGACGTAGGCACAGAAGATACCGGTGAGAACTGCATCTACGACACGGGGCAGGGGGGAGGCAAAAGTTAGGGGGACACCCACCAAACACCCCCACCCCCACCCTCGCATATCACAACATACACACCAATGCAGTCAAAAATATCACATTAACAACCCACAATCCCCCAGGAAGAATGCTAAGACAAAGCGAATTGCGGTTAAACATTGTAATGTGCCAATATACATGTCATACAAAAAAATACTGATATATCTCGAAATCTGTCATATTTAAATATACAATACAAGAAGTAGTGCAGATATGTACACAACAATGTCCGTGCACCAACAGTCCAAAAATGCATGGGCGAGGCCCACAATAGATACCTGACCAAAATCCGAGAGAACACTGCCGGGGCATCAGATAGAAACACTACAGGCACCTCAGGGGGAAGGGAAGGGGGGGCACCTCAGCCACATGAATGCGAAGCCAGATCCACGACGGGGCTCCATGCCCATTGATGTATCCTGGGGAGTGCAAAGCCACAGTCTCACAAGTCTTTACAGTGGGTGGGTTGCCCACTGTTACATCCTGGGGAGTGCAAAGCCACAGTCTCACAAGTCCCTACAGTGGGTGGTTTGCCCACTGTTAACTCCTGGGGAGTGCAAAGCCACAGTCTCACAAGTCTTTACAGTGGGTGGGTTGCCCACTGTTACATCCTGGGGAGTGCAAAGCCACAGTCTCACAAGTCCCTACAGTGGGTGGTTTGCCCACTGTTACATCCTGGGGAGTTCAAAGCCACAGTCTCACAAGTCTTTACAGTGGGTGGGTTGCCCACTAGACCATCCTGGGGAAAGCAAAGCTACATTTTCGCAAGTATCTGCAGTTCTCTACTGGTACTGGGTGGGACTGGTGCCCAGACAGGATGAGTCTCCCCGTGAAAGTTCATGTCCTGTCACTGTCCCAGCTGCACATGGGATAAGGATGCCTGATGTGGCGGACTATTCATAGCCACACGGTGTTTGCCCTGTTCAGCGGTCTTCACCATGGCAGTCTTTGCCCTGTTCAGCGGTCTTCACCATGGCGGTCTTGGCCCTGTTCAGCGATGCTTAGCCATGGCAGTCTTTGCCCTGTTCAGTGGTCTTCACCATGGCGGTCTTGGCCCTGTTCAGCGGTGCTTTGACATGGCGGTCTTGGCCCTGTTCAGCGATGCTTAGCCATGGCAGTCTTTGCCCTGTTCAGCGGTCTTCACCATGGCGGTCTTGGCCCTGTTCAGTGGTGCTTTGACATGGCGGTCTTGGCCCTGTTCAGCGATGCTTTGACATGGCGGTCTTGGCCCTGTTCAGCGATGCTTAGCCATGGCAGTCTTTGCCCTGTTCAGCGATGCTTAGCCATGGCAGTCTTTGCCCTGTTCAGTGGTCTTCACCATGGCGGTCTTGGCCCTGTTCAGCGGTGCTTTGACATGGCGGTCTTGGCCCTGTTCAGCGATGCTTTGACATGGCGTTCTTGGCCCTGTTCAGCGGTGCTTTGACATGGCGGTCTTGGCCCTGTTCAGCAGTGCTTTGACATGGCGGTCTTGGCCCTGTTCAGCGATGCTTTGACATGGCGGTCTTGGCCCTGTTCAGCGATGCTTTGACATGGCAGTTCGGATACTGACATTGGTGTGTGGCATGACGATCTCCACACTGGACATTGGTGTGTAGCTTAAAGTTCCATCATTGCCCAGCGGGGCTGTGGGATCCTGATCCCTCCTGGGCTGTGACTTCGGCGGTGGCGGTGGTCTCTGGACCAGTGACGATACTTGGGCCCTCCTGGGCTGTGACTCTGGGGGTGGTCTCCTGACCAGTAAGAATACTTGGGCCCTCCTGGGCTGTGACTCTGGTGGTGGTCTCTGGACCAGTGACGATACTTGGGCCCTCCTGGGCTGTGACTCTGGCGGTGGTCTCCTGACCAGTAACGATGCTTGGGCCCTCCTGGGCTGTGACTCTGGCGGTGGTCTCCTGACCAGTAACGATACTTGGGCCCTCCTGGGCTGTGACTCTGGCGGTGGTTCCTGACCAGTGACGATACTTGAGCCCTCCTGGGCTGTGACTCCGGCGGTGGCGGTGGTCTCCTGACCAGTCACGATACTTGAGCCCTCTTGGGCTGTGACTCTGGCGGTGGTCTCTGGATCAGTGACGACGCTTGGGCCCTCCTGGGCTGTGACTCTGGCGGTGGTCTCTGGACCAGTGACGATACTTGGGCCCTCCTGGGCTGTGACTCTGGCGGTGGTCTCCTGACCAGTAACGACGATGCTGGCGGTTGTGTCTCGGCCGCCGGAAATGATGGCACACTTCTCCGCCGTGACACTCACAACAGGCTGGGCAGACTTCCTCAGGACCTTCCCCACCTTCTTTGGAGTTACAGCTGACTCACCAATCGCCTTCGATCCCATTTCAGTTGTTGTTCCACCAGGAGTCTTGACACGGTCCCGTCGTCCACTCTCCAATTTTGCAGCCTTTACAGGCGGTGGGCTGCCAGTGCCTTGGCTCCGGGTCCTACTGCCTGCCCTGGTGGACGGTGCACTCCAAAAACCTGGAACACGCACCACAGGCACTGGAGGCTTTTTGGCTGAGGCGCTACAACGGGACTGATGAACTGGAGGGGGGGTGGGGCAAACAGGTAAATTTGACATAGGGACAGTTTCTGACGGACACTGGGATGGGTAGCTGGAGGGTGTCTGGGAGTGGAGGTAGAGGAGGTGGTTGTAGGAGGTGTCTCTTTAGGTGTTTTGGGTGCAGGTGCAGGTACTTAAGGCTGTCGTGAGGTGGATGGATGTTGGGTGAGTGATTGCCGGCGTTTGTGTACTTTGGGAGGGGGCGTCACAGACACACTGGGAGAGGACACAGGGGACGTGTAAATGGCAGTGGATGTGGTGAGTGCAGGTGAGCGGCTTGGGGTGCTGGGTGTCCTGGTGCAAGTCCTAGTGCCTGTAGATGTGGTGCATGGAGGTGTGTGTGTAGACGAGACTGGGAGGGAGGAGGGAGAAGAGGAGGAGGGGGACACAGTGGAGACAGTGGATGTTGCTGTGTCTGTATGGGTGTGATTCTTGTGTGAGTGCCTGTGGTGTGTGTGGTGCCTATGTTTGCTTGAGCTACTTTTGGGTGTTGACTTGTGTGCCTGCTGGTCTGTAGGTGTGCTTGGGATGGGCTGGGGTACAGGGGATTGGGTCTAGGTGGAGGAAGTTGGAGGGGGGAGGCTGGACACAGGGACAATGGCTGCCATCAGTGCTGAGGCCAGAGATTGCAGGGTTTGCTGAAGGACAGCCTGACCAGAATGAATGCCCTCCAGGAATGCATTACTGTGTTGCAACTCTCGTTCTACACCCTGGATGGCATTCACAATGGTAGACTGCCCAACAGTGAGTGACCTGAGGAGGTCAATGGCCTCCTCACTGAGGGCAGCAGGGGTGACAGGGGCAGGGCCTGAGGTGCCTGGGGCGAAGGTGATGCCCACCCTCCTGGGTGAGCGGGCACGGGGCGAAGGCTGAGGGGCTGCTGGGAGGGCGGTGCTGGTAGGGGAGGTGGCGGCTGTACCTGTAGAAGTGGGGCGCACAGATGGTGCCGCCACCACAGGGGAGCTCACATCGGCGGACGAGTCTGTGTCGCTGGTTGGTGATCCTGTGGCCAACGTGAAGCTCCCCTCGCCCTCCGTCCCACTGGTGCATTCAGAGTCTGTGGTGTGGCCCTCCATGGCCATGTGGGATGCAGCTCCCTCGTGCTCTGGTGCTACTGTACCTCCGTCTGATGATGCTGATGTACAAAAGGACAGGGAAAGCAGGAAAAGGGGGGGAGACAGAAGAAAGAGAGTTTTAGTGCATGGCATACCGCTACCGTTGGCGGACAAGACAGACGCAGCAGCCCCATGCATTACGCCGTGCTCCTGACCTCTGCACATGCAATTTCTGGGATATGGCCTACATGGCAATGGTAGAAATCTGCGCACATGGATGGCAAAGGGACAACTATACATCAACTTGCCTCTGTTCTGAGCTGGGGTAGAGTCCCACATTGCCTACATTACGAAGGGGCCTTGCCTACCTTACTCGCCCTGGCCTAGGGACACCCACAGCCCACCTCCCCCACCCAGACACCTCCACTGCACGCAAAGTCCACAGAATGAGGTTGTACTCACCTCCTTGTGTCTGCTGTGATGTCCTTAAGTGCCCATCCAACTCCGGGTAGGCCACCGCCAGGATCCGGAACATCAGGGGGGTCATGGTGCGACGGGCACCCCTCCCACGTTGGGAGGCCAACCTCAGCTGAGCCTCCGCCGTCTTCTTGCTGCAGCGGCGAATGTCCTCCCATCTCTTACGGCAGTGGGTGCCCCGTCTCTGGTGGGCCCCCAGGGTCCGGACTTCCTTGGCGATGGCACGCCAAATGTCCCTCTTCTGGTGGGCGCTGACCTACATGACATGCACAAGGAAAGAGGAACAGTCATTACCTACTGCACCGTCAATGTGAGTGGGCCCCTCCCAACTCTGTCCATGTGGCCCATTCATCCCCATGCTTTTCTGTTGTAAGAACTGTGCCCCCTTCGCTCTCCCACCCAGCCCTGTCCACCCAGGCCTAGCCCATCCAACGATCCAACTTGCTCCCTGTGTACTAACCTGTTGGTCTGGAGGACCGTAGAGTAGCGTGTACTGGGGGAAGTCCCCATCCACAAGTTTCTCCAACTCCTGTGCAGTGAAGGCAGGGTCCCTTTCCCCAGACGCAGCAGCCATCGTCGCTTCCAGACCGAGGTCACAGCAGCACTAGCAGTCTAGGTCCTCTCCTGTCGAAGGTCAGGTATCTAGTGAGTGAACAGATAGAAAATGGTGGTGACGTCCGCGGCGGTGACGTCCGCGGCAGCGCACCTGTTCATTGGCTCCTGGGACCCATAGGGTCCAATGTTAACCAATGCAGCATTGCGCCGCGGTATACGACCGCCTACCGCGACGGTGTCCAACGCCAGCGCAGTTACCCCACAATTCCATTGTCCCAGTTTAGAGGTCAGGCAGCCGCCATTTCAGGGGCCCACATGGCTTCATTTACTACTGCGTCACACATACCGAGGCCTACACTCAAAACTTTTCCCGGATGGGTTAATTGTCTGTTGTAGTCTTGTGTGTGACTGTGGGTACATACCTGAAGGAATGGTGACAGTTTCTTCGCTGTTGTCCTTCTTAGGCACCGTCAGTTGAGACATATTGGAAGATGGCGGAATCGGCCGGTGTACCGACCACTGGTGGACCTGTTGATCGTGACCTACCGGTTCGACCGTACCACAATCCAGGAACTATGTACCCAGTTGGAGCCAGAGCTGATGTCACCAATCCGCCATCCGACAGGAATCCCCCCTGACGTGCAGGTGCTGTCAGTGCTCCATTTCCTTGCAAGTGGGTCATTTCAGACAACAGTGGCCATGGCATCAGGGATGTCCCAGCCTATGTTTTCCAACGTGTTGTCCAGAGTGTTGTCTGCCCTGCTGAAACATGTAAGGAGATACATAATTTTCCCTGAGGTGGAGGATTTGCCTACAGTGAAAGGTGACTTCTATGCCCTTGGACATATCCCGAACGTCATAGGTGCCATTGATGGGACCCATGTAGCTCTGCCCCCCCCGCAGGAGTGAACAGGTGTACAGGAACAGGAAGAGTTGTCATTCAATGAATGTCCAGATGGTCTGTTTGGCAGACCAGTACATCTCGCAGGTAAATGCAATGTTCCCTGGCTCTGTGCATGACGCCTACATCCTGCGGAATAGCAGCATCCCTGATATGATGGGTCAACTCCAGAGGCACCGTGTATGGCTATTAGGGGACTCTGGTTACCCCAACCTGTCCTGGCTATTGACCCCAGTGAGGAATCCCAGGACCAGGGCAGAGGAACGGTACAATGAGGCCCATGGGCGGACTAGGAGGGTTATCGAACGCACCTTTGGCCTCCTTGAGGCCAGGTTCAGGTGCCCCCATATGACAGGTGGGTCCCTATTCTACTCACTGAAGAAGGTGTGCGACATCATCATCGCCTGCTCCATAACTTAGCATTGCGACGCCAGGTGCCTTTTCTGCAGGAGGATGATCCAGATGACGGTGTTGTAGCAGCGGTGGAGCCTGTGGACAGTGATGACGAGGAAGCTGATGAAGAAGAAAACGACAACAGGGAATCAGTCATACAGCAATATTTCCAGTGAGACACAGGTGAGAACGTTTTCTGGTTTAACATTACATTAACTTTCACACGTCTACCTCTATCCTGTACCTACATTTCACTCACTATTTGTTAACTGAGTTGTCCCCTTCCATTTCAGTTTCACAAATGTGGTAACCTACGTGTCAACAGCTTGCACACTTGAAAGGCTTGTGATGTGTGACATTGGTATGTTGGCCTTCCAATGGGTAACCATTTTTGACACTGTGATTGACAATACAAAGTTCAAATTCATTGACTGACTCCAGTTTTATCAGTGTTTCAAGGGTGTTTATTTAAGTGCATAAACATGAAGTGGGGTTGTGAAATGGGGATGGGTTATGGTGGAAGAATGTCCATGGCAGAGTCCAGTCTATTAGTCTCACAGGTACATTGCACATCTGGCCATTGGAAGTGGAGCTGGGGCAGTTCCGATTTAGACAGGGTAACAAAGTGGGACAGTGGGGGGACAATCAGGTGCTCTTATTTCCGGGGGTCTTGCCATCTTGCTCTGTCCTGTTCCTGGATCTCAGTGACCGCTTTCGTGGTGGTTGTCCGTCTGCAGGGGGTGGGGTGCTGGTGTGTTGGTCCTGTGGCGTGGTGTCCTGTCCACTAGCGCCGGCGGAGTTGGTGGGCATTTCATCGTCGTGGCTAGTGTCAGGGGCCCTTTGGAGTGCCACGGTGTCCCTCAAGGTCTTTTGAATGTCCTTCAGCACCCCTATGATGGTGCCCAGGGCGGAGCCGATGGTCCTGAGCTCCTCCCTGAACCCCAAATACTGCTCCTCCTGCAGACGCAGGGTCTCCTGCAACTTTTCCAGGACCGTTGCCATCGTCTCCTGGGAGTGGTGGTATGCTCCCATGATGGAGGAGAGGGCCTCGTTGAGAGTAGGTTCCCTTGGCCTGTCCTCCCTCTGTCGCACAGCAGCCCTCCCAGTTCCCCTGTGTTCCTGTGCCTCCATCCCCTGGACCGTGTGCCCACTACCACTGCCCCCAGGTCCCTGTTGTTGTTGGGGTGGTGGGTTAGCCTGAGTGCCCTGTAGTGGTGGACACACCGCTGATTGACCTGTCCTGGGTAGGGAGGTATGGGCCCGCTGGGTGGGTGCTGTGCTGGTGTAACCAGAGGGTGGAAGGTCAGTGTTGGGCTGTGCCTGGGCAAGTGGAACCGACTGTCCTGAGGCCCACGATGGTCCGGGCTGGTCATCAAGATCCAGTAGGGCAGAGCTGCTGTCATCACTGTGGGCCTCTTCTGGGGGTGGAGTGGTGTTGTCTGGACCCTCTGGTGTGGTGACGGTCCTTCGGGTTCCTGCGGGGGTATAAGTACATGATTATTGCATGTGTGTGTTTCATGGTGTGCAATGGTTGGGTGTGTGTGTACACCAGGGCAGGAATTCCTGTGTGGGGGCTTGTGTGGTGATGGTTAAGGGGTGTTCTGGGTATGTGCAGTGGGCATGCTTTAGTGATGGGTATCCATGCTCAGTTATGTCATGCAGGTCTTGGTTTTGGGATGGGTGGTTGCTGTTATGGGTGCATTAGTGAGGAGTTAGGGTGATAGGGTAGGGTGTGAGGGTGGGGGTGTGTGATAGCATGCAGGTAAGGTGGGGGATATGATAGTTAAGATTTGACTTACCAGTGTCCGTTCCTCCAACGACTCCTGCGAGGCCCTCAGGATGAAAGGTGGACAAGACTTGCTCCTCCCATGTTGTTAGTTGTGGGGGAGGAGGTGGGGGTCCGCTGCCAGTCCGCTGAACCTCGATGTGGTGCCTGGATACCGTGGAATGCACCTTCCCCCGTAGGTCGTTCCACCTCTTCCTGATGTCCTCCCTATTTCTTGGATGCTGTCCCACAGCGTTGACCCTGTCGACTATTCTTTGCCATAGCTCCATCTTCCTGGCTATGGATGTGTGCTTTTTAGCCAAGTTTACCGACCAGTAGTCTTCCAAATTAATTCCAAATATTACTAAAGAAAGAGTTACTTTAACTTCTGGACTCACCACACCTCTGAGCTACTCCCCTAGATCTGTCCAAAAAGAGTCAAGCTTCCAACAACTCCAAAACATGTGGATATCATCAGCCCTTTCTTCATTACATTGTGGGCAACCCTTCTTACCCTTCCCCAGGGCAGTTATCTTCTTTGGTGAATATTACACCCTTTGCAAAGTAAATAGATGGTTCTTTTTTTAATGCAGCAGATTTAACTGTAGCCCAAAGTGTAGCAAAATACACTTGCCATAGATTGCCGATATGCAGCGAAGTTATCTCTTTACTCCATTTCTTAGCTGGCAATACACAAAAGTCTTCACTTGCCTCCATTAACATCCAGTACAAGAGTGCGACTTCCTTACGATGAACCTGATTGCCACATAGGCTCTCTTAATCTTTTTGCTCTACTCGGAGGAGGGAACTCCAAAGCTGATAATATTTAAACTTGTTAATTCCATGAACATACCCCACAATATCAACTCATGTTCTGCTAAAATTTTCCCCCCTTTAACCACCCCTTTTCTTGTAGTGGAAGAGATCATTTGTCCTGAAGGCATTCAGGGGTGCCCCGTGAATCCCATATCAGTGCAAGGGCACTGTAATACCAAATACCTAACTCTCGTCGTGTCTGGAACCATATCTTACATGATGCCCTAAGGCACTTTAACCTTACTTTCTTAAAATACATTGGGTGGCCATACTTGTATAAAAAGTAATCACCAGCCTCTAGAGTACCATTAATCATAAGTTTATGGTACGGGGCATAACTTAGTTGGTCATTCAAAAATCTTCTTATATTTGTTAGCTTAAACAGCATATAATATTTGTACAAGTCCAGAGAGGCTATTACCCTATGATTTTTTTTCCTAGACAACTTCTTCCAAGGAATTCAAACTCCCTTAGATGCTCAAACAAAGGAAGTCAAATCACTATGAAACTTTCTAAACCATATTGCTTTAAATTCTAATGGGATAGTATTAAATAAAAAGGTGAATTTTGGGAGATTAAGCATTTTCAATCTGTTAGATCTGCCTATCAGAGACAAAGGGAGGGCAGCCCAGGTTCTTAATAACTTCTTTGTCGATAATCATACTTTGGTAAAATTTACCCAAGCCATCTCCTCTAAGTCTACTGTGACCTGAACCTTCAGTTATCTAATCTCTTTTTTAACCAAGGACGAATCATAAAAAATATTCCAGCTCATTATCTCTGTCTTCTGTTGATTGACCAGGTACCCGGACACTCAGCCAAATTCTTCCAAAACATTCCAGATATGTGAGTGAAATTGTCAAATCACTGGTATATATCATGAGGTCGCCAGCATACCATGTCACTTTTTCACCCACCCTCTAAAGCAGAACAGTATTATATTTGAGTGAGATCTGATCTTAATCGCCAATGGTTCTATATATAGATCGAATAAAAGAGGGGAGAGCGGGCAACCTTGTCTGGTACCTCTCTCAATTTTAACCTGTGTCGTTGCGTTACCCTTTACCAATATCCTAGCTATTGGGTCCTTATAAAGAGCCTCAATTGCTTTAATAAAAGTATCTCCTAAACCATTTTTCTCCATTACTCTCGACAAGAAGGGCCAACTAACTTGATCAAACGCTTTAGCTGCATCAATGGTAAGAATCGCCAGGGGGTAACCATTCAAAGATTTATTGCACTGAACAGTTCATGGGTTAATTTGAACAACTGCCTACGCCTAATAAAGCCCTTCTGATCCTCGTGAATCAGTGCGTCAATTACCCTAGCTAATCTTTTCATTAAGTTACGTGTGTAGATCTTATAATCTGAGTTAAGCAAAGAAATGGGCCTTTAGGATTCACACTGTGTGGGATCTTTATTTGGTTTCAAGATCAGTGTGATTGTGGCCTCATTGCATGATCTTGGCATTGGAGAGATTCCCAAAAAGACTTCATTAATTAATTCTAGCAAAGTAGGGGCCACCGCATTTATGAGTAGCTTATATAGTTCATTAGGTGGACCATCAGCACCAGAAGATTTCCCGCTTTTTAAGAGCTTTATCTCTTCCCTCAGTTACTCAATACTTATTTTTACTTCCAGTTCCTGTCTTGCTGCCTCAGCCAGACATGGAAGCGAGATTCTATTTAAGTAGTCCCTAACCTATTCATCAGTGTTCACTAATTCCTCCCTATAGAGCTTCTGGAAGAAAGAAACAAATACCTGTTCTATCGCTAATTCATCAGTGGGATAGCCTACCCTACCTTCAACTTGGAGAGCTGTAATTCTATTCCTGATTTGGTCTACCTTAGTTTTCCACTCTAGTAACTTGCCACACTCTTCCTCGTACTCGTAAAGTGCCAATCTACTAGATTCCCACCTACTCCTCCTAATGAGCCATTCAAAAACTTAGCACACTGAGATGTAGTTATGAAATTATTGACTCATGGGGCCTGATTCTAACTTTGGAGGACGGTGTTAAACCGTCCCAAAAGTGGCGGATATACCACCTACCGTATTACGAGTTCCATAGGATATAATGGACTCGTAATACGGTAGGTGGTATATCCGCCACTTTTGGGACGGTTTAACACCGTCCTCCAAAGTTAGAATCAGGCCCATGGTCTTGAATCCGCCACTTCTCTTCTCTGTGCTTGTATGCGGAGATACTAGCTAACCGTCTTCTAATAAATGCTTTATTAGTGTCCCATTCTACCTGCAAAGAAGCAGACCCGTAATTTACGTGAAAAATTATTTAGAGTCTTGTTTTAACCCTTTGATAATTCTATCATTAGTGAGCAAAACCCTATTTAAGGTCCACCTAGGGGAATTACTCCATATATCATAGCTAACATGCACTTTAACCACTGAATGGTCTGATAAGTGTCCTGGTTCATGGGCCACACATTTTACCCTCCCACAAAGACTGTTTTGAATCAAGACAAAGTAATTCCTTGAACTATGCCCGTATTTTCTGTTATGAAAAGTAAATCTAGGGCCCCCACTAGCTTGCCTTCGCCAAATGTCAACAAGACCCAAATCTTCCATAGCCTGCTTGACCGACTTCCTAGTTCTTGGGGAATTAACTGTGCATCTTGGGGTGTATTTATCAAGGTCTAGGTCTAACAGAATATTAAAGTCACCACCTAGGATCACTGGAAATTGAGAAAATAGTAATTGATTATAAAGGGACTGAAAATGTACAGTGTTGTCCAAATTAGGGCCATAATAAACTGCAATCCTCAACCAAGTTCCACCAACTTTAATCTCTGTTTCTAACCATCGCCCCTTAGGATCCATACCTATTCAATCAATCAATCAGTCAAGGATTTATAGAGCGCACTAATCACTCGTTAGGGTCTCAATGCGCTGGGAGGGGGGAGCTACTGGTCGTAGAGCCATGTCTTGAGGCGTTTCCTGAATGTCAAGAGGTCTTGGGTCTGGCGAAGATGGAGCGGTAGGGAGTTCCAGGTCTTGGCGGCTCGGTGAGAGAAGGATCTTCCTCCGGTGGTGGTGAGGCGGATGCGGGGGATGGAGGCGAGGGCGAGGCTGGCGGAGCGAAAATTGCGGGTGGGGGTGTGGAAGGTGAGTCTTTCATTGAGGTAGGCTGGGCCTGTGTTGTGGAGGGCCTTGTGTGCGTGGATGAGGAGTTTGAAGGTGATCCTCTTTGACACTGGTAGCCAGTGAAGGTCTCTGAGGTGTGGGAAATGTGGTCACGGCGTGGGATGTCCAGAATGAGGTGGGCGGATGTGTTCGGGATTCTTTGCAGTTTTGTTAGGAGTTTGGTTGTTATTCCTGCATATAGGGCATTTCCGTAGTCCAATCGGCTGCTGGCCACAGCGTGGGTGACAGTTTTCCTGGTTTCGACGGGAATCCACTTAAAGATTTTGCAGAGCATGCAGAGAGTGTTGTAGCAGAGGAGATGGCATTGACCTGCTGAGTCATGCTGAGTGTAGAGTCCAAGATGAAGCCTAGGTTGCGTGCGTGGGTGGTGGGTGACGGCGCTCTTCCTAGGGAGGTGGGCCACCATGAGTCATTCCAAGTTGAGGGGTTGGTGCCAAAGATGACGATTTCTGTCTTGTCTGTGTTTAACTTGAGGTGGCTTGATTCCATCCAGCTGGCGATGGCGTGAAGTCCATTGTGGAGGTTGTTCTTTGCAGTTGTAGGGTCTTTCGTGAGGGAGAGGATAAGCTGAGTGTCGTCTGCGTAGGAAACTATGTTGATGTGGTGGGTTTGTGCGATGTTGCCGAGGGGGCCATGCAAATGTTGAAGACCGTGGGGCTGAGCGAAGATCCTTGGGGAATGCCACGGATGATTCTGGAAGCTTCTGACAGGAACAGTGGGAGGCGGACTCTCTGGATCCAGTCGAGTGCCTTGTCGCAGATTCCAGCGTTGCGTAGTCGTGTGCGGAGAGTGTGTTGACATACTGTGTCGAAATTTGCGGAGAAGTCCAGGAGGATGAGTGCTGCTGTTTCTCCTTCGTCGAGCATGGTCCTAATGTCATCTGTGGCAGCAATGAGTGCAGTCTCAGTGCTGTGGTTTCTGCACATCCAGATTCCGGATTGGGAGGTGTCAAGTACCTTGCTGTCTTCCAGGAACCGGGATAGTTAGCTGTTTACAATTTTTTCGATGACCTTGGCTGGGAAGGGGAGGAGGGAGATCGTCCGGTAGTTCTTGGGGTCATCTGGGTCTGCCTTTGGTTTCTTTAGCAGGGTGTTGATTTCAGCGTGCTTCCATCTTTCTGGGAAGGTGGCTGACTCGAAGGAGCTGTTGATGGCTTTGCAGAGGTGGGGGGCGGTGATGACGTTTGCCTTAATGAAGATATGGTGTGGGCAGGGGTCCGATGGTGATCCAGAGTGGATCAAGGCCATGGTGGTGGCGGTGCCCTCTACATTGACAGGGTTCCAGGTGTGGATGAGGTGGGTGTTGCTTGGAGCATTGGGTTCTTGGGTGTTTGTAGTCAGCTGGTGGGCCTGGTGTTTGAAGCTATTGTGGATTTATTCTATCTTTCAACGGAAGTGGGTTGCCAGTGAGTTGCAGAACTCCTGTGATGGCAGGGGTTCGTTGGAGCAGGTCCTGGGGGTGGAGAGCTCATTAACGATGCCGAAGAGCTCTTTACTGTTGTGAGCGTTGGCGTTGATGCGGTTTTTGAAGTGGGTCCTTTTTGTGCCCAAAATTGCCTTTATGAATTTTTTTGTTAAGATAGCTATACCTCTTATCACTTCCATCTGTTTTGTAACCATGCAATGGTCTAGCCATCTGAACTCTTTGAGTATTTCTTTCCATTCACCATGCAATGAATGAGTCTCTTGTAAAAAAAATCACTTCCTCATCTATCCTCCTCAGTAACTCAAAAACATTCCATCTTCGTCCTCCTACTCTTAGACCATTAACATTCCATGACAAGACCCTTAGAAGGCCTACCCCAGTACTAAACATTAAGTAAAGGTGAAAATCTACACTGATAAGAAACTAGCCAGACAGCAACCTGCGCTGATATCTTAAATTCCCTGAGGACCATTTTTTTCCCATATGCTCCCACACCCAGTCTTACACCACTTACTCTTGAATTTACTTGTGACTCCTCCTAAACCGTCCTCCATCCTCCCTGAGGAACCCTCCCTATTGTCATTGGAGTTAAGAACTCCATTTTCGGGCTGCCAGGAACCTTGGCACTACATTATACAAATTTCACTCTACTGCCCTCATCTGTTCTAAAAGGGAATTATCTTCATCGGGTTTTCTTATGTTGTACATCTTACTGTTCCACATAATTCTAAGCGCCGCTAGAAATCGCATCTGAACAGTTGCCCCCACTGCTCTAAGATCTTGTATATAATTCCCCAATTCCCATTGTCTATCCTGCGTTCCCCTGGAAATGTCCGACCTGATACAAAAAAAACAATCATCTTTGGTAAACTTGATTTTCAAAGCCTCTGTCAAGATTTTTTCCTTTTTGGAATAAGATCTGAAGTTAACCAAAATTTTCGTACTGTTTCTTCTGGCTGGATTCTTCTTGTAAGGGTCCCAATGTACTCGCTGAATATTGTCCTCCAGGCTCATACTTTGTAGGTCAGGAAAGTATTCTCTAACTAATTATATCACAAAGGCCTTAATATCCTTCCCTTCAACCTCCTCAGGAACATTTAGGGGGTCATTACAACATTGGCGGTAAAAGGCGCTTACCGCCGTGCAGAAGACCGCCAATACACCGCCGCAGAATTCCGCCACAGCTATTATGACACACAGCTCGGAATCCGCCGAAATTCAGACACCCACACAACTCCGCCACACCAAAGGTCAGTGATAAACTGGCGGAAACAAAACCTCCACCTCCACGCCAACAGAAACACGGCCATGCTATTACAACCCACGAATCCACGCGGCAGTCTTTCAACCGCGGTATTCCATTGGCGGTACACACCGCCGCGCTCAAAATACACACACAGCTCCAAAACACCGCCACATTGGACAATTCCAAATACACACACCTGATACACGTACACACACCACTCCCACACACCCAATACTATATAAAACACACACCCACATCACCCACAAACCCCTACATCCAAAAAAGGCCAGAGAGAGAGCACAGAATAGACAACCCCATCACAAAGAGGCACACAACACCATCACCCACACAACATCCACGCAGCAAACACCACACACCGCTACACATCACCACACTTATCAACACATACACCACCCCACACATCACACACACCACCCCATGTCAAGCCAAAGACACCCCCGCTTCTCCAAGGAGGAGCTCAGAGTCATGGTGGAGGAAATCATCCGGGTAGAGCCACAGCTAATTGGCTCACAGGTACAGCACACATGAATAGCCAGGAAGATGGAGCTATGGCGCAGAATAGTGGACAGGGTGAACGCCGTGGGACAGCACCCAAGAAATAGGGAGGACATCAGGAAGAGGTGGAACGACCTACGGGGGAAGGTGCGTTCAACGGTCTCCAGGCACAACATCGCGGTGCAGCGGACTGGCGGCGGACACCCACCTCCTCCCCCACAACTAACAACATGGGAGGAGCAAGTCTTGACCATCATGCATCCTGAGGGCCTCGGAGGAGTCGGTGGAGGATGGGACACTGGTAAGTCAAATCTTAACTATCATATCCCCCACCCTACCTGCATGCTCTCACACACCCCCACCCTCACACCCTCCCTATCACTACAAATCCTCACTACTGTACTAATGACACAAACCACACATCCCAACACCAAGCCCTGCATGGCACAACTAAGCATGGTCACCCCTCACTAAAGCATGCTCACTGCACATACCCAGAACAACCCCCTAACCATCATCACACAAACCCACACACAGGAATGCTTGCACTGGGGTACACAAACACCCACCCATTTCACACCATTACACACACACATGCAATAATCATGCTCTTATGCCCCTGCAGGAACCCGAAGGACCGTCACCACACCAGAGGGTCCAGACCACACCACACCACCCCCAGAAGAGGCCCACAGTGACGATAGCAGCTCTGCCCTACTGGATCCTGATGACCAGCCCGGACCATCGTGGGCCTCGGGACAGTCGGTTCCCCTTGCACAGCCCAACACTGACCTTCCACACTCTGGTAACACCAGCACAGCACCCACCCAGCGGGCCCAAACCTCCCTACCCAGGACAGGTCAATCAGAGGTGTGTCCACCACTACAGGGAACCCAGGGTAACCCACCACCCCAACAACAACAGGGACCTGGGGGCAGTGGTAGTAGGCACACGGTCCAGGGGACGGAGGCACAGGAACACAGGGGAACTGGGAGGGCTGCTGTGCGACAGGGGGCGGACAGGCCAAGGGAACTCACTCTCCACGAGGCCCTATCCTCCATCATGGGAGCATACCACCACTCCCAGAAGACGATGGCGACGGTCCTGGACAAGTTGCAGGAGACCCTGCGCCTACAGGAGGAACAGTATTTGGGATTCAGGGAGGAGCTCAGGACCATCAGCTCTGCCTTGGGTACCATCGTAGGGGTGCTGAAGGACATACAGCAGACCATGAGGGACACTGTGGCACTCCAAGGGGCCCCTGACACTAGCCAGGACGATGAACTGCCCACCACCTCCGCCAGCGCTAGTGGACAGGACGCCCCCGCCACAGGACCACCACACCAGCACCCCACCCCCTGCAGACGGACAACCACCACGAAAGCGGTCCCTGAGATCCAGGAACAGGACAGAGCTAGATGGCAAGACCCCCGCCAGGAAATGAGACCACCCTGTTTGTCCTCCCACTGTACCACCTTGTTACCCTGTCCATACTTAAACTGCCCCAGCTCCACTTCCTATGCCCAGATGGGCAGTGCACCTGTGAGACTAATAGACTGGACTCTGCCATGGACATTCCTCCGCCATCACCCATCCTCTTTTTACAAACCCCTCACATTTCTGAGCACTTCAATAAACACCCTTGAAACACAAAACAATCTTGAGTCAGTCCATGATTTACTAAATATGTATTATCAATGACAGTGTCATAATGCGTTTCCCATTGTAAGGCTAACATACCTATGTCACACATCACAAGTCCTTGAAGGATGCAAGCAGATGACACGTTGGTAACCACACCTGTGAAACCGTAATGGAAAGGTACAACTCAGTTACCAAATAGTGTTTGAAATCGACAAACAGGATAGAGGTAGACGTGTGAAAGTTAATGTAATGTTAATCATGAAAATGTTCTCACCTGTGTCTCACTGGAAATATTGCTGTATGACTGACTCCCTGTTGTCGTTGTCTTCATCCTCAGCTTCCTCCTCATCACTGTCCACAGGCTCTACAGACCCCACAGCTGCTACAACACCGTCATCTGGATCATCCTCCTGCAGAAAAGGCACCTGGCGTCGCAAAGCCAAATTATGGTGCATGGAGCAGGCGATGATGATCTTGCACACCTTCTTCGGTGAGTAGAATAGGGATCCACCTGTCATATGGAGGCACCTGAACCTGGCCTTCAGGAGGCCAAAGGTGCGTTCGATCACCCTCCTAGTCCGCCCATGGGCCTCATTGTACCGTTCCTCTGCCCTGGTCCTGGGATTCTTCACTGGGGTCAATAGCCAGGAAAGGTTGGGGTAACCAGAGTCCCCCAATAGCCATACACGGTGCCTCTGGAGTTGACCCATCATATCAGGGATGCTGCTATTCCGCAGGATGTAGGCATCATGCACTGAGCCAGGGAACATAGCATTTACCTGCGAGATGTACTGGTCTGCCAAACATACCATCTGGACATTCATTGAATGATAACTCTTCCTGTTCTTGTACACCTGTTCACTCCTGTGGGCGGGGGGACCAGAGCTACATGGGTCCCATCAATGGCACCAATGACATTGGGGATATGTCCAAGGGCATAAAAGTCACCTTTCACTGTAGGCAAATCTGCCACCTCAGGGAAAATGATGTATCTCCTTATGTATTTCAGCAGGGCAGACAGCACTCTGGACAAGACGTTGGAAAACATAGGCTGGGACATCCCTGATGCCATGGCCACTGTTGTCTGGAAAGACCCACTTGCAAGGAAATGGAGCACTGACAGCACCTGCACGTCAGGGGGGATTCCAGTCAGATGGCGGATTGGTGACATCAGGTCTGGCTCCAACTGGGTACATAGTTCCTGGATTGTGGCACGGTCAAACCGGTAGGTGACGATGACATGTCGCTCTTCCATTGTCAACAGGTCCACCAGCGGTCGGTACACTGGAGGATTCCGCCATCTTCTTAACTGTCCCAGCTGATGGTGCTTACGAAGGACAACAGCGACGAATCAGTCATTATTCCTCCAGGTATGTACCCACAGTTACACACAAGACTACACCACTCACAAAACCCTTCCTGTATGTGTGCTGAGTGTAGGCCTAGCTATGTGTAATGCAGAGGTAAATGAAGCCATGTGGGCCCCTGAAATGGCGGCTGCCTGACCTCTAAACTGGGACAATGGGATAACTGCGCTGGCGTTGCACACCGTCGCGGTAGGCGGTCGTAGACCGCGGCGCAATGCTGCATTGGTTAACATTGGACCCTATGGGTCACAGGAGCCAATGAACAGGTGCGCCGGCGTTGATGATGCGCACCGCCGTGGACGTCACCACCGCGGACGTCACCGCCATTTTCTATCCGTTCAATCAGTAGATACCTGACCTTCGACAGGAGAGGACCTACACTGCAAGTGCTGCTGTGACCTTGGTCTGGAAGCGACGATGACTGCTGCATCTGAGGAAAGGGCCCCTGCCTTCACTGCACATGAGTTGGAGAAACTGGTAGACGGGGTCCTCCCCCAGTACACGCTACTCTACGGTCCTCCAGACCAACAGGTTAGTACACAGGGAGCACGTTGTATGGGCTAGGCCTGGGTGGAGAGGGCTGGTTGGAAGAGGGAAGGGGCAGAGTTCATAGAACATCAATGCGTGGGAATGAATTGGCCACATGGCCAGAGTAGGGAGGGGGCCACTCACAACGACAGTGCAGTTGGTAATGACTGTTCTTCTTTCCTTGTGCATGTCATGTAGGTCAGCGCCCACCAGAAGAGGGACATTTGGCGTGCCATCGCCAAGAAGGTCCGGACCCTGGGGCCCACCAGAGACGGGGCACCAACTGCCTTAAGAGATGGGAGGACATTCGCCGCTGCAGCAAGAAAACGGCGGAGGCTCAGCTGGGGTAGGCCTCCCAAAGTGGGAGGGGTGCCCGTCGCACCATGACCCGCCTGATGTTCCGGATCCTGGTGGTGGCCTACCTGGAGTTGGATGGGCGCTTGAGGGCATCACAGCAGACACAAGGGGGTGAGCACACTCTCATTCTGCGGACTTTGCGTGCAGTGGAGGTGTCTGGGTGGGGAAGGTGGGCTGTGGGTGTCCCTAGGCCAGGGCGAGTTCCCAGCGAGTGCCAAGTCGATGTATAATTGCCCCTGTGGCATCCATGTGCGCAGATGTCCACCATTGCCATGTAGGCCATATCCCAGAAATTGCATGTGCAGAGGACAGGAGCACGGAGTAATGCAGGGGGCTGCTGTGTCTGTCTTGTCTGCCAACGGTCGCGGTATGCCATGCACTAAAACTCTCTTTCGTCTGTCTCCCCACCTTTTTGTGCTCTCCCTGTCCTTTTGTACATCAGCATCATCAGGTGGAGGTACAGTGGCACCGGAGCACAAGGGAGCTGCATCCCACATGGCCATGGAGGGCCACACCACAGACTCTGAATACACCAGTGGGAGGGAGGGCAGGGGGAGCTTCACGTCGGCCACCGGATCACCAAGCATCGACACAGACTCGTTCCGCGATGGGGGCTCCCTTGTGGTGGCGGCACCATCTGTGCGCCCCACTTCTACAGGTACAGCCGCCACCTCCCCTACCAGCACCGCCCTCCCAGCAGCCCCTCAGCGTTCGCCCCGTGCCCGCTCACCCAGGAGGGTGGGCGTCACCTTCGCCCCAGGCACCTCAGGCCCTGCCCCAGTCACCCCTGCTGCCCTCAGTGAGGAGGCCATTGACCTCCTCAGGGCACTCACTGTTGGGCAGTCTACCATTGTGAATGCCATCCAGGGTGTAGAACGAGAGTTGCAACACGGTAATGCATTCCTGGAGGGCATTCATTCTGGTCAGGCTGTCCTTCAGCGAACCCTGCAATCCCTGGCCTCAGCACTGATGGCAGCCATTGTCCCTGTGTCTAGCCTCCCCCTCCAACCTCCTCCACCCAGACCCAATTTCCTGTACCTCAGCCCATCCCAAGCACACCTACAGACCAGCATGCACACAAGTCAGCACACACAGGTAGCTCAAGCAAACATAGGCACCACACAACCCACAGGCACTCATGCAAGCCTCACCCACGTACAGACACAGCAACATCCACTGCCTCCACTGTGTCCCCCTCCTCCTCTTCTCCCTCCTCCCTCCCAGTCTCGTCTACACAGACATCTGTATGCACCACATCTACAGGCACCATGAATCGCACAAGGAGACCCAGCACCACAAGCCGCTCACCTGCACTCACCACCTCCACTCCCATTTACACGTCCCCTGTGTCCTCTCCCAGTGTGTCTGTGACGCCCCCTCCCAAAGTACACAAACGCCGGCAATCACTCACCCAACATCCATCCACCTCACGACAGCCTCCAGTACCTGCACCCAAAACACCTAAAGTGACACCTCCGACAACCACCTCCACTTCCTCCACTCCCAGACCCCCTCCAACTTCCCATCCCAGTGTTCGTGAGAAACTGTCCCTTTGTAAAGTTGACCTTTTTGCCATCACCCCCCCTCCAATTCATCAGTCCCGTCGTAGCGCCTCAGCCAAAAAGCCTCCAATACCAGTGGTGCCTGTTCAAGGTTTGTGGAGTGCACCGGCCACCAGTGCAGGCAGTAGGACCCGGAGCCAAGGCACTGGCAGCCCACCCCCTGTAATGGCTCTAAAATTGGAGATTGGACGACGGGACCGTGTGAAGACTCCTGGTGGGAAAACAACTCACATGGGTTCCAAGGGGATTGGAGAGTCAGCTGTGACTCCACCAAAGGTGGGGAAGGGCCAGAGGAAGTCTGCCCAGCCTGTTGTGAGTGTCACGGAGGAGAAGTGCGCCATCATTTCCGGCGGTCGAGACACAACCACCAGCACCGTCTTCACTGGTCCAGAGACCACCGCCAGAGTCATTGCCCAGGAGGGCCCAAGTCTTGTCACTGGTCAGGAGACCACCGCCAGAGTCACAGCCCAGGAGGGCCCAAGTATCGTCACTGTTCCAGAGACCACCGCCACCACCGGAGTCAGTGCCCAGGAGGGCACAAGTATTGTCACTGGTCAGGAGACCACCGCCACCGCCGGAGTCAGTGCCCAGGAGGGCACAAGTATCGTCACTGGTCAGGAGACCACCGCCAGAGTCACAGCCCAGGAGGGCCCAAGTATCGTCACTGGTCCAGAGACCACCGCCACCGCTGGAGTCAGTGCCCAGGAGGGCCCAAGTATCGTCACTGGTCAGGAGACCACCGCCACCGCCGGAGTCAGTGCCCAGAAGGGCACAAGTATCGTCACTGGTCAGGAGACCACCGCCACCGCCGGAGTCAGTGCCCAGGAGGGCCCCGGCTGCTACAGCCCAGGTGGGCTATGATGGAACATCATGCCACACACCAATGCCCAGTGTAGGGAACGTCATGCCACACACCAATGCCCAGTGTAGGGAACGTGATGCGACACACCAATGTCCGTACCAGAACCGCCATGTCAAAGCACCGCTGAACAGGGCAAGCACCACCATGGTGAAGACCACTGAACAGGGCAAAGACCGCCATAGCAAAGCACTGCTGAACAGGGCAAAGACCGCCATGGCAAGGCACCGCTGAACAGTCCAGAACCACCATGTCAAAGCACCGCTGAACAGGGCAAGCACCGCCATGGTGAAGACCGCTGAACAGGGCAAGCACCACCATGGTGAAGACCGCTGAACAGGGCAAAGACCGCCATGGCCAAGCACCGCTGAACAGGGCAAAGACCGCCATGGCAAGGCACCGATGAACAGTCCAGAACCACCATGTCAAAGCACCGCTGAAAAGGGCAAGCACCGCCATGGTGAAGACCGCTGAACAGGGCAAGCACCACCATGGTGAAGACCGCTGAACAGGGCAAAGACCGCCATGGCAAAGCACCGCTGAACAGGGCAAAGACCGCCATGGCAAGGCACCGCTGAACAGTCCAGAACCGCCATGTCAAAGCACCGCTGAACAGGGCAAGCAGCGCCATGGTGAAGACCGCTGAACAGGGCAAAGACCATCATGGCAAAACACCGCTGAACAGGGCAAGCACCGGGTACGAATGAATAGACCACCACATCAGGCATCCTTATCTCATGTGCAGCTGGGACAGTGACAGGACAGGAACTTTCACGGGGAGACTCATCCAGTCTGCGCACCACTCCCACTCCAGAACCAGTGAAGACCTGCATCTACTTGAGAGCCTGTGGCTTTGCACTCCCCAGGATGGCACGGTGGGCACCTCACCCACTGTAGAGACTTGAAAGACTGTGGCTTTGCACTCCCCAGGATGGCACAGTGGGCAACCCACCCACTGTAGAGACTTGAGAGACTGTGGCTTTCCACTCCCCAGGATACATCAATGGGCATGGAGCCCCGTTGTAGATCTGGCTTTGCAGTCATCTGGCTGAGGTGCCCCCCCTTCCCTTCCCCCTGAGGTGCCTGTAGTATTTCTATCTGATGCCCCGGCAGTGTTCTCTCCGATTGTGGACAGGTATCCTTTGTGGGCCTCGCCCATGCATTTTTGGACTGTTGGTGCACGGACATTGTTATGTACATATCTGCACTACTTATCGTAATGTATATAATTATGACTGATTTTCATATATATCTGTATATTTTTGTATGACATGTATTTTGCCACATTACAATGTTTGACTGAATTTCGCTTTGTCTTTTCATTCTTCCGGGGGGATTGTGGGTTGTTACTGTGATTTTTGTGAATACATTGGTGTGTATATTGTATTATGCGAGGTTGGGGGTGGGGGTGTTTGGTGGGTGTCCCCCTAACTTTTGCCTCCCCCATGTCGTAGGTGCAGTACTCACCATTGTCTTCGGCGCCTACGTAGATGTTGGTCGTAGAGGAGTCCATGGAGTCCCCCTTCCTCGTGGGATGGGTTCAGGTGAGCGTTTTCCCATTGCAAAAGCTGTTTCCGCCGTGTTTTTATCCACGGTGAATCCGCCCCGGAAAAGGTGACGGATTGGGGGGTTGTGATACTATGGGCGGTACATTGTCTTCCGCCTGTCTGTTGGCGGTGACCGCCACGCTGCTTGTCTGTACCGCCGTGGTGGGCGGTATGTAAAAGTGGCTGTCTTTGTTGGCGGTTTCCGCCAGGGTCATAATTCCCTTTTTTGTCCGCAGGCCTGTTTGCGGTATTACCGCAGCTTTAACACCGTCCGCCAGAGTTGTAATGACCCCCTTAGTATTCTAATATTGCTCTTTGTTATGTTATCTTCTAAACTCTCCAGCCTTTCTTGTAAACATTTCTCTATTGACTTTGGTTGATGAATATCTTGTTTGTTGGAGAGTACCAATTTATAAAATTTTCCGACCGTATTTTCTAGAAGCATCATATTTTCTGTTAGTTTCCATAACCTCGGATGATACTCTAATTCTTGCTTGATTCTGCTTGGAAATCAAAAACTTTCCTCTGATCTCTTCAGTGAGTGAGGTAAGTAACTCTGACATGTTTCGAACATGCCTGTAGATTGCGTGCTAATGGGCAAAGCTATGGGACTTGAGCACAAGCCAGACACAGGGGTCTGAACAGCACTCTCCTGCGTCTCCGAAGAAGGGGGAGTGCTTGTATGATGAGTTTTTGGTAAATCAGGTCCTTCTTCCGCACTTCCCCACGCATGATTTCCAAAGGTCCCCTCCTTGGCCCCTAGAGAACTATCGTCATCTTGCATGACGCCCGAACCTCTTTTGAAAAGAAAAAATAAAGGAGGTGTTATAGGAGGAGTCCTTGCAGAAAAATCCTCTGCCACGTGTTCCTTACTGCCTCTATGGATTAACTGCTTCATGTTAGGACCTGCACCCTTATAGCCTTGTTGCAACCACCCTCCTTACCTTTGCACCACTTCTGAGGGCAACACGCTATGTTCTTGAGGGCTAACTCGGGTGCTTTTCTTCCTCGCACCCGGCTTGGCGTCATTCCTCTGGAGCACAGACGACTCTCTGCTCCAACTCTGTCTCCTGCTGAAGATCCTGGATTCCTAAAAGTAACCTGGGAAGGAAGCCGACAGCTCTGCCTCCTTTCCCCCGGAAGTGAAACACAGCCGAGAAGCGTCGGCCCCGGGTCACGCTCGGGGCTGCTTCCGGCCACAACCCGGAGCCACGAAAGCCTGTCTCGCACCCCAAGGGACCTGAGGTTGACCCCCCCTGCAGCCCCCGTACGCGCAATCCAGGTAAGCTAAAATTAGGCGTCGGCAAGCGGTGTGCAGAGGCAGACTGCACATCCCTGCAGAGACGTCCCTGGCAACCCGCAGCCATCCCGCTCACTCAGCCACCATGTTCCTCCACCAGCTCACTCAACATTCGTGTACTGGTCATTGTTGAGAATGTTTCATATTGTATCTTACATCTCAAGACTACTGTTGCTGTGGAAGCTAATGGAAGATTTCTGACTACCTTAGAAATTAGTTGGTGTTTAAAACTTTTAATACTGTCACACTTCTCATTTGTCCAATATGTGCTATCGCTAGGAATTCTATGCTGGATCAGCAGTTGTTGCTCATTCTTTATGCATAAAATCTGTATAGAAACCCATGGCTTTGGGGAAAGCGTGAATTGATTTTCCCTTTCCCCATGGAACTTTGTCTGATTATTGAGAGACATGGTCTCAGTTTTTCTTAAGAAGCTGACACTTAGGACTTAGACCCTCATTATGACATTGGCAGTAAATCCCACTTACCAGCACGCTGACTGCCGTCAACTCAACGCCACCGCAGCAGATATCCGTCCACCATATTATGACACACACACACAAATCCTCCACTACTCAGCCACATACACAATTCCGCCAGTCCAAAGGTCAGTGATAAAGTGGCGGTATCAAAACCCACACCATTACACCAACAGAACAACGCTCACCACATTATGACCCACAAATCACCATTGCGGACATTCAATGGTGGTAAACCATTGGCGGTACATACCGCCGTGCTCAAAATACACACACTAAAAAAAAAACACCACCACATTGGACAATTTAAACAACACACACCTGACACCCATACATACACCACACCCACACACCCACACTACTATGAAACGCACACCCACATTAGCCACTACTGTTTACGACTACAAACCATTGGCACGAGACAGACACCACGACCACAGATAAAACCAGAGCCACACACTACCTATACCTATACACCACCCATGCACCCCACATCACATACCCTGACACATCACTCTACATACCCTCACCTACACATCTCACACAACACCCATGGCAACACAAAGACACCCCCGATTCTCAGATGAGGAGATAAGGGTCATGGTGGAGGAAATCATCAGGGTAGAGCCACAGCTATTTGGAGCACAGGTGCAGCACATATCTATAGCTAGGAAGATGGAGCTATGGCAGAGAATCGTCGACAGGGTCAACGCTGTGGGACAGCACCCAAGAACCAGGGATGACATCAGGGAGAGGTGGAACGACCTACGGGGGAAGGTGCGTTCTATTGCAGCAAGACACCAACTCGCTGTACAGAGGACTGGCACTGGACCCCCACCTCCTCCCCCACAACTAACAAAATGGGAGGAGCAAGGCTTGGCAATCATGCATCCTGAGGGCCTTGCAGGAGTAGGAGGAGGACTGGACTCTGGTAAGTCAACTCTATACTACTACTACCCCCCTACCTGCATACCATCACATAACCCCACCCTCACTCTCATCAGTCCACCACTTCCCACACACCCCACCATCACATCTCACTTATCCCAATGCCAAGCCCTGCATGCCATACCAATGCATGGACACCACTCATAGACCTGCATGAACACCTATCACTAAAGCATGCACACTAGAGAAAATCAGCTATCCCAGTGTAGGAAAGTACCATCTTGCTGGGCATGTTACCCCCATTTTTACTTATGTATCAGTTTGTTTTTGCCTGTGTCACTGGGATCCTTCTAGCCAGGACCCCAGTGCTCATAGTTTGTGGCCTAAATGTGTTCCATGTGTGGTGCCTAACTGTATCACTGAGGCTCTGCTAAACAGAACCTTAGTGTGTATGCTTTCTCTGCTTTTAAAATTGTCACTGCAGGCTAGTGACCATATTCACCAATTCTGATTGGCACACTGGAACACCCTTATAATTCCCTAGTATATGGATCCCTATGGGCTGCAGCATTTCTTTTGCCACCCATAGGGAGTTTAGACAATTCTTACACAGGACTGCCACTGCAGCCTGAGTGAAATAACGTCCAGGTTATTTCACAGCCATTTTACTCTGCACTTAAGTAACTTATAAGTCACCTATATGTCTAACCCTCACTTAGTGATGGTTAGGTGCAAAGTTACTAAGTGTGAGGGCACCCTGGCACTAGCCAAGGTGCCCCCACATAGTTCAGGGCAATTTCCCCAGACTTTGTGAGTGCGGGAATACCATTAAACGTGTGCACTACATATAGGTCAATACCGATATGTAGCTTCACAATGGTAACTCCTAACATGGCCTCGTAACATTTCTAAGATCATGGAATTTTCCCCCCAAGCCAAATCTGGTATTGGGGTGCCAATCCCATGCATCCCCGGGGCTCCAGCATGGAGCCCGAGTACTGCCAAACTAGCTCTCTGGGGTTTTCTCTAACCCTCAGACAGGTTTCTCACCTCCTGGGGTCAGGGCAGCCCAGTCTGAGGAAGGCAGAACAAAGGATTTCCTCTGAGAGAGGGTGTTACACCCTCACCCTTTGGAAATAGGTGTTAAGGGCTGGGGAGGAGTAGCCTCCCCCAGCCTCTGGAAATGCTTTGAAGGGCACAGATGGTGCCCTTCTTGCATAAGGGAGTCTACATCGGTTCAGAGAGCCCCCAGCCCCTGCTCTGGCACGAAACTGGACAAGGGAAAGGGGAGTGACCATCACCAGTCCATCACCACCCCAGGGCTGGTGCCCAGAGTTCCTCTAGTGTGTCCCAGACCTCTGCCATCCTGAATGCAGGGGTGTGAGGGCACAATGGAGACCTCTGAGTGGCCAGTGCCAGCAGGTGACGTCAGAGACCCCTCCTGATAGGCTCTTACCTGGTTAGGTAGCCAATCCTCCTCTGGGGGCTATTTAGGGTCTCTCCTGTGGCTTTCTCTTCAGATAACGAATGCAAGAGCTCACCAGAGTTCCTCTGCATCTCTCTCTTCAACTTCTGCCAACAATCGACGGCTGACTGCTCCAGGATGCCTTCAAAACCGCAACAAATTAGCAAGATGACTACGAGCAACATTGTAGCGCCTAATCCTGTCGGCTGTCTCGACTGTTTCCTGGTGGTGCATACTCTGAGGGCTGTCTGCCTTCACACTGTACTGGAAGCCAAGAAGAAATCTCCCGTGGGTCGACGGAATCTTCCCCCTGCTAACGCAGGCACCAATCTTCTGCATCACCAGTCCTCTGGGTCCCCTCTCATCTTGACGACCCTAGAACACAGGAGCTGGATCCAAGTGGTCCCAAGAGTCCAGAGGTCCTTCTGTGAAAATTTCCCCAAGCCAGACAGTAATCCTGTGCACTGCATGAACTGCAGCTGCTAGGGCTTCTGTGCACTTTTGCAAGGAATCCTTCATGCACAGCATAGCCAAGGTCCCCAGCACTCCGTCCTGCATTGCTCAACTCGCTGTGTTGACCACTCACTTCATGGGACCCTCCTTTGTTGTGTTGAGATGACAGCCAAGCTCAGATTTCTTGAACACGTATTCAAGTGCTTCTGCGGGTGCTGCCTGCTTCTGCATGGGCTCTCTTTGCTGCTGAGTGCCTCCTCTGTCTCCTCCTCCAAGGGGCAACCTCCTGATCCTTCCTGGGCCCGGACAGCAACCATTTTCTTCAACTCTAACTCTTGCAGCTAGCAAGGCTTGTTTGTAGTCTTTCTGCGTGGAAACAACTCTGCATCCTCCAGCACGCCGTGGGACATCTTCTGTGTAAACGAAAAATTCCTGCCATCTTCCGTTGTTGCAGAATCTTTGGCTTCTTCCACCCGGAGGCAGCCCCTTTGCACCTTTATCTGGGGTTTAGTGGGCTCCTGCAACCCCGGACACTTGCGTGACTCTTGGACTTGGTCACCTTCCTTTACTGGTCCACAGGTCCAAGAATCCATCTTCAGTGCTTTGCAGTCAGTTGTTGCCTTTACAGTTACTCCTATCACCACTTTAGTGTGTTTCTGGGGCAGTAGGGTAACTTTACTCCTACTTTTCAGGGTCTTGGGGTGGAGTATCTTGGACACCCTTAGTGGTTTCTTACACACCCAGTGACCCTCTACACACTACACTAGGCCTGGGGTCCCTAAGTGGTTCACATTCCATTTTCTTAGCATATGGTTTGTGTTGCCCCTAGGCCTATTGCATCCTAATGTATCCTACAGTGTTTGCATTACTTTTCTAACTGTTTACTTACCTGATTTTGGTTTGTGTGTATATTTTGTGTATTTTACTTTTCTCCTAAGGGAGTATATCCTCTGAGATATTTTTGGCACATTGTCACTAAAATAAAGTACCTTTATTTTTAGTAACACTGAGTATTGTGATTCTTATGATATTGTGCTATATGATAGAAGTGGTATAGTATAAGCTTTGCATGTCTCCTAGTTCAGCCTAAGCTGCTCTGCTATAGCTACCTCTATCAGGCTAAGCTGCTAGAACACTACTAATCTATTAATAAGGGATAACTGGACTAGGCACGAGGTGTAAGTAACATCAGGTACCCACCATAAGCCAGGCCAGCCTCCTTCAGCACCCCAACCACAGAAAGTGGAATTAAGGGGGCCTTAGGTGTTCCATCAGTCTTGCCACTGGCTTGGCATGTCACACAGGAGCGACAAAACTAGCCATAATAGAGGTTTGTGGTCTGTCTGAACAATAAAGTAAGTACCAAACAGGTATAGTCTCAACTTTTTCAGTGCCCAGACCGCAGTAAAGGCCTCCCTCTCTATGGCAGACCAACGCTTTTCTCTAGCGGTCAACCTCCTGCTGATAAAAACAACAGGTTGATCCTGGCCCTCAGTGTTAGGCTGTGATAGCACTGCCCCAACCCCAAATTCAGAAGCATCAGTCTGGACTATGAACTTCTTGGAGTAGCAAGGGCTTTTTAGGACAGGTGCAGAGCACATGGCCTGTTTGAGCTCATCAAAAGCTTTTTGACAGCTAGCTGTCCACAATACCTTCTTAGGCATCTTCTTACTAGTGAGGTCATTAAGAGGAGCTGCAATGGAGCCATAATTCTTGATGAACCTCCTATAGTACCCTATGAAGCCTAGAAAGGCTCTCACCTGGGTTTGAGTTGTATGGGGAGCCCATTCCATAATGGTCTGGATCTTCCCCTTCAGTGGTGCAATCTGTTCCCCACCTACCAGGTGGCCCAGAGAAACCACTTTCCCCTGCCCTATCTGGCACTTTGAAGCCTTGATAGTGAGGCCTGCCTTTTGCAGGGCCTCCAAAACTTTCCATGGGTGGACCAGGTGCTCATCCCAGGTGGAGCTAAAGACAGCTATATCATCGAGACATGCTGCACTGAACGCTTCCAAACCTTGTAGGACTATGTTCACCAACCTCTGAAAAGTGGCAGGTGCATTCTTCAAACCAAAGGGCATCACAGTAAACTGATAGTGCCCTCCAAATGGTGGAAAATGCAGTTTTGGGTTTAGCATCTTCTGATAATTTAATCTGCCAATACCCTGCAGTTAAATCAGAAGTGCTTAGATATTTGGCAGAAGCAAGTGTATCTATTAGCTCATCTGCCCTGGGCAAAGGGCGAGCATCAGTCTTGGTTACTTGATTGAGACCTCTGTAGTCAACACAAAACCTAATTTCTCTTTTACCATCTTTACTGTGAGGTTTTGGGACAAGCACCACTGGGCTAGCCCATGGGCTTTCTGAATGCTTAATCACTCATAAGTCTAGCATTTTCTGTACCTCTTGTTTAATGCAATTCCTGACATGGTTAGTCTGCCTATAAATCTTATTTTTAACAGGTAAACTGTCTCCAGTATTGATTGTGTGCTCACTCGAAGTAGTTGTACCTGGTATCAGTGAAGAGGCCAGAAAATTGGCCCAGGAGATGTATGCAGTTGTCCTTCTGCTAAGCAGTAAGGCAATCTGCAAGCACCACTCCCTCCACTAAGACATCAGCTTCAGTGGTGGAGTAGAGATCAGGGAGAGGGTCACTCTCTTCTTCCTGTCCCTCATCAGTTGCCATGAGCTGGGTTAAGTGAGCCCTGTAATAGCAGGGTTTTAGGCGGTTGACATAGAGCACCCTAAGGAGATTCCTGGCATTCCCCAGGTCTACCAAGTAGGTAACCTCACCATTTTTCTCAACAATGAGATGGGGTCAACTCCATTTGTCTTGGAGTGCTCTTGGGGCCACAGGCTCCAATACCCACACCTTCTGTCCTGGGTGGTACTGGGTCAGGACAGCCTTCTGGTCATGCCATTGCTTTTGGAGCTCTTGGCTGGCCTGGAGGTTTTTACTGGCCTTTTTCATGTACTCAGCCATCCTGGATCTCAAGCCAAGTACATAGTCCACAATGTTTTGCGTTGGAGCTTTTAAACATTGTTCCCAACCCTCCTTCACAAGTGCAAGGGGACCTCTTACAGCGTGCCCAAAGAGGAGTTTAAATGGGCTAAAGCCCACTCCTTTTTAGGGTACCTCCCTGTAAGCAGAAAGGAGGCATGGCAACAGGACATCCCATCTCCTGAGTTTTTCAGGGAGTCCCATAATCATACCTTTGAGAGTTTTATTAAACCTCTCAACCAGACCATTTGTCTGTGGATGATAAGGAGTGGTGAACTTAGAAGTTACACCACACTCCTTCCACATAGATTTGAGATATGCAGACATGAAGTTACTTTCTCTGTCTGACGCCACTTCCTTAGGGAAGCCCACTCTGGAAAAGATTCCCAGTAGGGCCTTTGCCACTGCAGGAGCTGTAGTGGTCCTTAAGGAAATTGCTTCAGAAGACCTAGTGGCATGGTCCACTACCACAAGGATAAACCTATTGCCTGAAGCTGTAGGAGGGTTAAGGGGGCCAACTATGTCAACCCCTACCCTTTCAAAGGGCACCCCAATCACAGGAAGTGGAATTAAGGGGGCCTTAGGTGTGCCACCAGTCTTGCCACTGGCTTGGTAGGTCACACAAGAGCGACACAACTCTTTAGTGTCCTCTGACATATGAGGCCAGTTAAAGAATGAAACAAGCCCGTTGCCAAATGCCCAGCCAAAGGAATGTCATGTGCCACGTTTAGAAGAAACTTCCAACTGGAAAGGGATGACCAATCTCCTGGCAGCTCCAGATTTAGGGTCCCTTGACTCAGTATAAAGGAGGTTTGTAGGAGGCTGGCCTAACTTATAGTGGGTACCTTGTGGTACTTACACCCTGTGCCAGGTCCAGTTATCCCTTATTAGTAGAATAGAGGTGTTTCTAGCAGCTCAGGCTGAAAGAAGGTAGCTATGGCAAAGTAGCTTAGGCTGAACTAGGAGACATGCAAAGCTCCTACTATACCACTTATATCATATAGCCCAATATCATAAGAAAACACAATACGCAGAGTTACTAAAAATAAAGGTACTTTATTTTTATGACAATATGCCAAAAGTATCTCAGAGAATACCCTCACTTAGAAGGTAAGTAATATACACAAGTTATATGTACACAAGCCCAAAACAGGTAAGTAACAGTAAGAAAAGTAGTACAAACAATGTAAACTCACAATAGGATGCAATAGGTGAACATAGGTCTAGGGGCAACACAAACCATATACTCCAAAAGTGGAATGCGAATCACGAATGGACCCCAAACCTACAGGAGATTGTAGAGGGTCGCTGGGACTGTGAGAAAACAGTAAGGCTGTCCATAATACCCCACCCCAAGACCTTAGAAAGTAGGAGTAAAGTTACCCTACTACCCCAGAAAGACACAATAGTCGTGATAGGGGGATTCTGCAAGAACCACAAGCACCAGCAAAACACTGAAGACAGATTCCTGGACGACAGGTACCCACTATAATCCAGGCCAGCCTCCTACAGTGCTTCTCTGTGGCAACGGTTGATTGTGCCTCCTGTGCTGCCTCTGCTGTCAGTGAGGGCTCCGTGACCCCAGGTGGTGGCGGTGGTGATGGTGGTTTCACCCTCCCAGTGTCTGATGGGGTTGAGGGCTTCATTCCCTCCATAGCAGGAGGTGTTGGCGCCTTCCCCTTCTTGGCTGTAGGTGTTGTGGGCCCATTCCTGGCTTTAGTTGTTGTGGACTCCTTCCTCTTCCTTGCTGTAGGTGTTATGGGCTCCTTTCCCTTCCTGGCTGTAGGTGTTGTGGGCTCCTTTCCCTTCCTGGCTGTAGGTGTTGTGTGCTCCTTCCCCTTTCTGGCTGTAGGTGTTGTGGGCTCCTTCCTCTTTCTGGCTGTTGGAGTGGAATTCCTCACAGTCCTGCCTCCATGACTAGGAGGTGCCTGCACTGTCCCCGTGTACTGTTTGGCTGAGGTGCTGGGCTGGCTGGTTGGCACCCTGGTTCTATGGGCAGGGCGGGGGGCGGGGGAGGGAAGAGGTCAAGTTGGGCAAGAAAAAGCTTTTTAGGGACGGTGGGTCGGGAGGAGGGAGAAGAGATGAGAGTGGAGGTTGAGGGAGTGATTGCTGGAGGGGTACATCTGCTGGACCTGGGTGCAAGTGCATGAGCATTGTGTATGTGTGAGGTGGATGGCTGTTGGGTGTCTGAGTGCTTGCGTTTGTGTCCTTTAGGAGGTGGGGGACAGACATGGTGGGAGAGGACATAGGGGACAAGTGGATGGATGTTGTGGAGGTGTCTACTAGTGAGGTGTGTGTGCTGCTTAGTGTGGTGATGCTGGGGGTGGATGTTTAGGCAGTACATGCAGTTGTGAGTGTGGATGTTGTAGGAAATACCATCTTGCCTGGCATGTTACCCCCATTTTCACAGTATGGATGTATGTTTTAGCCCCTGTGTCACTGGGATCCTGCTAGGCAGGACCCCAGAGCTCATAGTATTTGCCCTGTATGTGTTCCCTGTGTGGTGCCATATCTGTATCACTGAGGCTCTGCTAACCAGAACCTCAGTGTTTATGCTCTCTCTGCTTTCTAAATTTGTCACTGTAGGCTAGTGACTAAATTTACCAATTCTCATTGGCACACTGGTCCACCCATATAATTCCCTTGTATATGGTACTTAGGTACCCAGGGTATTGGGGTTCCAGGAGAACCCTATGGCCTGCAGCATTTCTTTTGCCACTGATAGGGAGCTCAGACAATTCTTACACAGGCCTGCCACTGCAGCCTGAGTGAAATAACGTCCACGTTATTTCACAGCCATTTTTCACTGCACATAAGTAACTTCTAAGTCACCTATATGTCTAACCTTCACCTGGTGAAGGTTGGGTGCCAAGTTACTTAGTGTGTGGGCACCCTGGCACTAGCCAAGGTACTCCCACATCGTTCAGGGCAAATTACCCAGACTTTGTGAGTGCGGGGACACCATTACACGTGTGCACTATACATAGGTCACTACCTATGTATAGCGTCACAATGGTAACTCCAAACATGGCCATGTAACATGTATAAGATCATTAATCCCCGGGTCTCTAGCACAGAACCCAGGTACTGCCAAACTGCCTTTCCGGGGTTTCCACTGCAGCTGCTGCTGCCAACCCCTCCGACAGGATTCTGCCCTCCTGGGGTCCAGGCAGCCCCGGCCCAGGAAGGCAGAACAAAGGATTTCCTCTGAGAGTGGGTGTTACACCCTCTCCCTCTGGAAATAGGTGTGAAGGGCTGGGGAGGAGTAGCCTCCCCAGCCTCTGTAAATGCTTTGATGGGCACAGATGGTGCCCATCTCTGCATAAGCCAGTCTACACCGGTTCAGGGATCCCCCAGCCCTGCTCTGGCGTGAAACTGGACAAAGGAAAGGGGAGTGACCACTCCCCTGACCAGTACCTCCCAGGGGAGATGCCCAGAGCTCCTCCAGTGTGTCCCAGACCTCTGCCATCTTGGAAACAGAGGTGTTGGGGGCACACTGGACTGCTCTGAGTGGCCAGTGACAGCAGGTGTCGTCAGAGACCCCTCTGATAGGCTCTTGCCTTTCTTGGAAGCCAATCCTCCTTTCTTGGTAGCCAAACCTCCTTTTCTGGCTATTTAGGGTCTCTCCTCTGGCAAATTCTTCAGATAACGAATGCAAGAGCTCACTGGAGTTCCTCTGCACTTCCCTCTTTGACTTCTGCCAAGGATCTACCGCTGACTGCTCCAGGACACCTGCAAAACCGCAACAAAGTAGCAAGACGACTACCAACAACATTGTAGCGCCTCATCCTGCCTGCTTTCTCAACTGTTTCCTGATGGTGCATGCTCTGGGGGTCCTCTGGCTTCACCCTGCACTGAAAGCCAAGAAGAAATCTCCTGTGGATCGATGGAATCTTCCCCCTGCTAACGCAGGCACCAAAAGACTACATCACCGGTCCTCTGGGTCCCCTCTCATCTCGACGAGCGTGGTCCCTGGAACACAAGAACTCTATCCAAGTGACTCCCACAGTCCAGTGATCCTTCAGACCACTTTTGGAGGAGGTAAGTCCTTGCCTCCCTGCGCTAGACTGCAAACCTGGGTACTGCATGATTTGCAGCTGCTCCGGCTCCTGTGCACTATTCCAGTATTTCCTTCGTGCACAGCCTAGCCTGGGTCCCCAGCACTCCTTCCTGCAGTGCTCAACCCTCTGAGTTGGCCTCCGACGTCGTGGGACCCTCATTTGTGACTCTGCGTGGACTCTGGTTCACAAATCTTCTAGCCCCTACTCTGGTACTTCTGCGGGTGCTGCCTGCTTCTGTGGGGTCTCTCTGAGTTGATGAGTGCCCCCTCTCTCTCCTCCTCCAAGGGGCGACATCCTGGTCCTTCCTGGTCCCCAGCAGCACCCAAAAACCTCTACCTCAACCCTTGCAGCTAGCAAGGCGTGTTTGCGGTATTTCTGCATGGGAACACTTCTGCAACCTTCAGCACGACGTGGGACATCTTCCATCCAAAGGAGAAGTTCCTAGTTCTCTTCGTTGTTGCAGAATTCCAAGCTTCTTACATCTGGAGGCAGCTTCCTTGCACCTTCAACCGGGGTTCCTGGGCTCCTGCCCCCCTGGACACTATCGCGACTCTTGGACTTGGTCCCCTTGCCTTGCAGGTCCTCAGGTCCAGGAATCAGTGCTTTGCTGGTGTTTGTGGTTCTTGCAGAATCCCCCTATCACGACTATTGTGTTCTTTTGGGGTAGTAGGTGTACTTTATTCCTACTTTTCAGGGTGTTGGGGTGGGGTATCTTGGACACCATGACTGTTTTCTTACAGTCCCAGAGACCCTCTACAAACTCCCATTGGTCTGGGGTCCATTTGTGATTTGCATTCCACTTTTGGAGTATATGGTTTGTGTTGGCCCTAGACCTATGTTTGCCTATTGCATCCTATTGTAATTCTACACTGCTTGCATTACTTTTCTTACTATTACTTACCTGTTTTGGGTTGGTGTGCATATAACTTGTGTATATTACTTACCTTCTTACTGAGGGTACTCACTGAGATACGTGTGGCATATTGTCATAAAAATAAAGTACTTTTATTTTTAGTAACTCTAAGTATTGTGTTTTCTTATGATGTTGTGCATATAATATAAGTGGTATAGTAGGAGCTTTGCATGTCTCCTAGTTCAGCCCAAGCTGCTTTGCCATAGCTACCTTCTATCAGCCTAAGCTGCTAGAAACACCTCTATTCTACTAATAAAGGATAACTGGACGTGGCACAGGGTGTAATTACCACAAGTACCCATTATAAGCCAGGCCAGCCTCCCACAGACGTGACTGGGAGGGAGATGGAGGAGGAGGGGGTGACAGTGGAAGTAGTGATGTGGTTCTGTCTGCAACTGTATGGTGTTTGCATGAGTGCTTGTGGGATGTAGTGTGGTGCTTGCATCTGCCTGTGCCACTCTTGTGTGTTGTCTTGTGTGCATGCTCATCTGTATGTGTACCTGGGATGGGTTGGGGTTAAGGAGAATGGGACTGGGAAATGGTAGTTGGAGGGGAAACGGTAGGAACAGAGACAATGGCTGCCATCAGTGAGGAGGCCAGAGCCTAAATCAATCTCTATTGGGCCGCCAATCCACCGTAAATGCCCTCCAGGAATGCATTGCAGTGGTGCATCTGAGATGCCAGCCCCTGGATGGCATTCACAATGGTTGATTGCCTTACAGAGATGGATCTCAAGAGGTCAATAGCCTCCTCACTCAGGGCAGCAGGGCTCACTGGGGCAGGGCCTGAGGTGCCTGGGGTGAAGGAGATGCCAATCCTCCTGGGTGAATGGGCACGAACAACTCGCTGATGGGCTACTGGGAGGGTGATGCTGGTACGGGGTTGGCAGAGGAACCTGCAGCTGGGGTGGTCACAGAGGTGTCTTCCACCACTCGGGAGTTCCCATCGGAGGAGGTATCAGAGTCTGTGTTGTCTCCTCCAGTCTCCGCTGTGGTGCTTTCCTCGCCCTCCGTCCCAGTGGTTCCCTCAGCATCGGTGGACTCTGCCTCCAGGGTGCTGTGGGATGCAGCTCCCTCTGTCGCCGGTGCCCCTGCTCCTCTGCCAGATGATGCAAATGCACACAAGGACAAGATGACAAAACAAGAAAGTGGGGGGAGACAAAAGATAACCTTGATCAATGACTGCACCAACACAACTATTGACATGCACATCACCGTCACACACAGGGAACAAGCTTAAGCACTACCACTACGTCACTGGCTAGTCACTAAGGCAGGATGAGGACCACACACCGCTAACTGCAGCACACCTGGGACCCAGGATGCCCTGCCTGAAGTGGACTGCTAACAAGCTAGGTAACCTGTATTTGCCATGCACCCATTACGCTTCAGTTGACCCACGCTGCAATGTGTGACCCGGTGTTAGGGGCACCCACTAACACACATCCACCACCTGGATACCACCCCACCAGCCAAAATATATAATGATACCCACTGTGCTCACCCCCTTGTGGCTGCTATGATTCCCTCAAGTGCCCATCCAGCTCAGGGTAGGCCACCGCCAGTATGCAGCCCATCAGTGGGGTCATGGTCCAACGGGCACCCCTTACTCATTGGGAGGCCGCCCCCAGCTGGGCCTCGGCAGTCGCCTGTGCCCAGCATCTCAGGTCCTCCCACCATTTCTGACAGTGGGTGCTTCGCCTGCCATAGACCCCCAGGGTCCACACGTCCTTGGCAATGGCATGCCATAATCCCTTCTTTTGATGGGCGCTGACCTGCAGGGGCAATACAGACAGGAGAACACCATTAAACAAACAGTCCAGCCTGTCACACAAATGGCCCTCCATACCCGTTTCCATCACCATTGGCACACACATAGGCCAGCGCACAACATGTACGCCGCAAACAGAAAATCCCCCCACAGCCCCACCCACCCTTACACAATGCTTTCACACACATTTCCATGCATCCTTGCCACATGCATCGTGCCCAAAGTGTACTCACCAGTTGGTCTGGAGGCCCATACATCTGTGCGTACTGGGGTAGGACCCCAT
Organism: Pleurodeles waltl; assembly: GCF_031143425.1. Classification (NCBI taxonomy): domain Eukaryota; kingdom Metazoa; phylum Chordata; class Amphibia; order Caudata; family Salamandridae; genus Pleurodeles; species Pleurodeles waltl. Next base: position 291,186,424 of record NC_090445.1, on the reverse strand, counting down.
CCACCAGTCACTTCAACTCCTCCGAAGTGAAGGCTGGGGCCCTTTCCCAGGCCATGGTAGGTTCCTCACACAGGTCACAGCAGCACACGCAGTGTAGGTGTTCTCCTGTTGAAGGTCAGGAAACAAGTGAGGAATGAGAGAGTAAATAGAGGTCACTTCCGTGGCGGTGTACACCATCACTGCCGACGTAGATCCCCATTGACCACTGTACTCCATAGAGCCCCATATTTTCCAATGAGGAATTGCACGGCGGTGCAAGACCGCCTTCCGCCAGGATGCCCAACGTCAGCAGACTTACCTCACTTCCACTTGTCCCTCCATCCAGGACAGGCAGTCGCCATTTAAGGTGGGAGGACAGGCCTCACAGATTAGATTGGCACATACTTCACCATTTACACTGTCCCAATACATAAGTGCACCATGTGGGCTGCAGTTGTGGGTTTGTTGTTCCCATTGTGACAGCCTACTGCACTCTTCTATCCCTTAGATACCTGCTGCTGCAGATGAATAGGAGGTGAAGACATAACCCGGTGTACAGACCTCTTGTGGACTTGACTACACTGGAGGACAGGAACATAATACTGACCTATAAGCTGGACAGGGCCACAATCACAGAGCTGTGTGCCCAGTTGGAGCCTGACCTGATATCAGCTATCCGTCATCCGACTGGGATCCCCCCTCTTGGCAAATTCTATCAGTGCTTCATTTCCTGGCAACTGGGTCTTTGCAAGTGACAGTGGGCTTGGCAGCAGACATGTCACAGCCAATGTTTCAATCGTGCTGGTAAGAGTTTTGTCTGCCCTGGTGAAACACATGTGCAGCTACATTTCTTTCCCCCGGGTTAAAGATTTGGCCACAGTGAAGAGTGGATTCTTTGCAATGGGACATATCCCCAACTTTATTGGTGCGATTGACGGGACATATATTGCGTTTGTTCCCCCGCCAGAATGAACAGGTGTTCAGGAATCATAAGAGTTTCCATTTAATGAATGTGCAAATGGTGTGCTTAGCAACCAGTACATCTCCCACGTCAATGCTAAGTATCCTGGGTCGGTGCATGATGCCTTTGTTCTGAGGAATAGCAGCATCCCAAATGTGATGGCCCAACTACAAACGCACAGGGTGTGGCTAATAGGTAAGCCATGGTCCCAACCCACTGTATGTTAGGGTATGCCTCTGGTGTCAACCCCACAGGATTGCGTGTGGCTTAATGTTGTCCCTCAATACTTGCAGGTGACTCTGGCTAACCAAACCTATTGTGGCTGCTGAACCCTGTGAGGAATGCCAGAAGAAGGGCTGAAGAACATTATAATGAGGCACATGGGGGAACCAGACGGATCATCAAGCAAACCTTCGGCCTCCTGAAGGCCAGGTTCAGGTGCCTCCATCTGACAGGTGGATCCCTGTGCTACTCACCCGAGTAGATCTGCCAGATAGTAGCAGCATGCTGCATGTTGCACAAACTGGCCCTCAGGCGCCATGTATCTTTACTGGAGGAGGAGATTGGAGATGGCCCTGTGGCAGCAGTGAGGATGAAGATGCTGAGGATGAGGATCAGGACAACAGAACATCAGTAATCCATCAGTACTCCCATGACACACAGGTGAGACAGTGTAGATTAACATTTCTATGACAATTGGTGTATTCTGTGTGGCTGTGGCAAGATGGAATTCACTTCCTTTTATCTCTAATAACTGTCACCTATGGTTTGTCATATTCCAGACGTTAGTGATATAACAACTGTGTACTGATGTGCTGCCTACATCTAGCTACAGGTCATTATTTCTATGCTCTCACAATGTACAGTACATTTGCAATGGATGTAACTGTTTCCAGGAATTCACCTTCTGCAGGAGGAGGGATGCTGGTGGCCTGTGGGTCCTGTGGCAGTGCCTCCTGCCCACTAGCAGCAGCAGAAGTGGAGGGCTGGTCGATGGACTGGTTAGTGGTAGGGGCCCGCTGGTGTGCTGTTGCCTCCCTCGTGATGTTGGCCATGTCTGCCAGCACCACTGCTATAGAGATCAGGGTGGTGTTGATGGCCTGCAAGTCCTTCCTGATCCCCTGATACTGTTCCTCCTGCAGCCATCTGTTCTCCTGCACATTGTCTAGGATCTGGCCCATAGTGTCCTGGGAATGTTGGTAGGCTCCCAGGATCTCGGAGAGTGCCTCCTGGAGAGTCAGTTCCCTGCTCATGTTCCCCCCCAGCGCACAGTAGTCCTCCCAGTGTCCCTGTTGGCCTGTGCCACTGTCCCCTGAACAGTGTGCCCACTGGCACTGTCCCCAGGTCCCTGATTTTCTTGGGGGCGAGGTGAGGCCTGGGGTCCCTGTACAGGTGGGGACACTTCTGATTGACATATCCTGAGGACAGAGGTGCAGGTATGCTGGGTGGGTGCTGTGGTGTTGGATCCTGATGGGGGAGGCTCTGTGGTGGTCTGTGAGTGGACTTGGTTGACCGACTGTCTAGTGGTCCCTGATGGGCCAGGTAGGTCATCCAGAAGTCTAGAGTTACTGTCATCACTGGGGGCATCTTCTGTTTGGGGACTGGATAGTCATGGCACCTCCTCTCCACTGACATTGGCTGGGGTACCTGTGGGATGTAAATGATGTATTATGCTTCATGTGTATGACATATTGTACACCCCTGGCTTCCCCTCTATGGTTGCTGTTGCCCTGCCACCTTTTGTTTGTGTATGGTGATGTACTGTGGGATTGTTAGTTTTACTGTGCATCCTTTGGTGATGGGTGTCCATGCAGGGCTGGGAGGGGTGTTCATGCATTGGTTTAGCATGCAGGATTTGGCATTGTTTTTTTTAATATGTGTAGGTAGAGTGTGTGGGTTGTAGTGGAGTGATGGGAGTGAGGGTAAGAGTGTGAGATGGCATGCAGGTATGGAGGGTGATAAGTGGTAAATGTTGACTTACCAGTGTCCAGTCCTCCGGCTACTCCAGCGAGTCCCTCAGGATGCAGCAATGCCAGTACTTGCTCCTCCCATGTTGTGAGCTGTGGGGGAGGAGGTGACGGTCCATCGCCAGTCCTCTGTATAGCGAGCTGGTGCCTTGCTGCTATACCTTCCCCCGTAGGTCGTTCCACCTCTTCCTGATGTCATCCCTTGTTCTTGGGTGCTTTCCCAGGGCTTTCACCCTGACCACGATTCTCCGCCATAGTTCCATCTTCCGGGCAATGGTAATCTGCTGTACCTGTGCTCCAAACAGATGTGGCTCTACCCTGACATTTTCCTCTACCATCACCCTTTACTCCTCCTCAGTGAAACAGGGGTGCCTTTGTGGTGCCATGGGTGTTGTATGTTGTGTGTTGGTGAGAGTGTGTTGGGTTATGTGGTGGGGTCATGTGATGTGGTGTGATGTAGGGCGCATGAGGGATGTTTGGGTGTCAGTGGTGTGTTTGTAGTTGTCGCTGTGATGTCGGTGTCCAACTCTTGCAGTCTTTTGGTGTTGGCAAAGGGTTGTGGGTACTGTGGGTGTGTTTTATTGTGCTGAGGGTGTGTGGGTGTGGTGTGTGTATTGATGTTAGGTGTATGTCTTTGGTATTGGCCAATGTAGTGTTGTTTTGTATGTGGGTCTCCATTCTGAGCGCAGCAGTGTATACGACAATGGTTTATCACCGTTGAATGTCCGCCTTGGTGATTTGTGGGTCATAATGTGGTGTTTTATTGGCATAACGGTATGGGTGTTGGTACTGCCACTTTAGCACTGACCTTTGGGCTGGCGGATTTCTGTGTGTGGCAGTATTCTGTCGGATTGGTGTTTGTGTGTCATAATATGGTTAATGGATATCTGCCACAGCTGCGGTGTTTTGGCGGCCGTCAGCATGGCGGTAAGCGGGATTTACTGCCAGTGTCATAATGAGGGCCATAGTATGTGTCATTGGCTTATCACCATAACCAACTCATGTCTATTGTACTAAACATGAGAACTCCACAAGGCAACTGACATACAGTCATAAAAGTACAAATATACACAAAAATTACAGTTTGCAATGGAAAATGCTACCTCTACTAAGAGAGACAAACAAGTTGTATTGCCGTGCTTACCTTCTATCCTCACAGTTTGTTTGGGTGTATCGCCAGCACCAAAGCCCTTGCATACTATGGTAATCTGTGAAATTCCATTTGACAAAATACCTGCCTACAGTCTTTATCACAGTGTAATAACAATTCATTCTTAATAGCCTATTGACTTTAACATATGCTTTCACCATGATTAGGTCAGCCCTTCTAACTTTGTCATAACATTTCATATTAAACAGACCATGCCTATGAAATGTGCCATGAATTTTCCAAAGGAGTTGAAGAAGTTTCTCTTATAAACTAGCAAACAATGGCATGCTGTTATAAAACTACAAATATGAACAAAAATAAAGCTTGCATAACAATGTATAACCACTTTCAATAGGGCCTAACAAGAATCATCACAGTAAAAATCCCAGGGGTTTGTCAGAGCAGGTGGCAAAAGCCAAACCCTTGCCAGGCCCTACGGTATTATGTCACATTACATGTAACAGGATACCTGTCTATAGGCTATGCCACAATACAATAAAAACCAACTGTTAAAAGCGTATTGGCTTAAACACATATCCTTTCAAAATTAATAAGCTAGACCAACTGCCTTTATTGTAATGTTTTCATACATAAGCAGGCCAGATCTTTGGCATCAGACATACCATTTCTAGTGCACCAAACAGGCTTGTTATCATAGCCACAAGGCAACCATCAAAAATACAGTCATAAAATTAGACATGCATTAAAAAATACAGTTAGCTAAAAATTATCTATCTCATTAAATAGCCTAACAAAAATTCTGATGTAGCAAATTGTTTATGTACAGTTTGTCACAGTGGGTGACTAACACAAAAATCATTGCAATACAGTACACTGTGAAATTCCATGTAATAAAATACTTACTAACAATCTGCACCTATATGCCTATCAACATTAATTCATACATTTTGCAAAAAATAGTAGGGCTTAGGCCCTCATTACAACATTGGCGGTAAAAGCCGCTTACCGCCGTGCAGAAGACCGCCAACACACCACCGCGGCGGCGGAAATCCGCCACAGCTATTATGACCCACAGCACGGAATCCGCCAAAATTCAGACACCCACACAAGTCTGCCACAACAAAGGTCAGTGATAAACTGGCGAACAGAAACAATACTAGTATCCACAGGTACACCAGACCATCACCCACATAACTTCCACGCACCTCACACAACACACCACTACATATCAGCACACTTATCACCACACACACCACCCCACACATCACCCACACCACCCCTAGCACGGCAAAGACACTCCAGGTTCTCGGAGGAGGAGCTCAGGGTCATGGTGGAGGAAATTGTCCAGGTAGAGCCACAGCTATTCGGATCACAGGTGCAGCACACCTCCATTGCAAGGAAGAGGGAGCTATGGCGAAGAATCATGGACAGGGTCAACGCAGTGGGACAGCACCCAAAAAATCGGGATGACATCAGGAAGAGGTGGAACGACCTACGGGGGAAGGTGCGTTCCGTGGTCTCAAGACACCACCTTGCGGTTCAGCGGACTGGCGGCGGACCCCCACCTCCTCCCCCACAACTAACAACATGGGAGGAGCAGGTCTTGGCAATTCTGCGATCCTGAGGGCCTCGCAGGAGTAGATGACGGAATGGACTCTGGTAAGTCACATCTAAGTCACTATTACATCCCCCACCCTACCTGCATGCCATCACATACCCCCACCCTCATCCCATCACTCCAACTCCTCACAAATGTCCCAACATCACAAACCACACATTCCAACACCAAGCCCTGCATTCAACACCAAAGCATGGACAGCCATCACCAAAGCATGCCCACTGCACAAACCCATACACCCCCCTAAACCATCATCACACACGGTCCCACACAGGAAAGCAAGCACTGGGGTACACGGTCACCCACCCATTGCACACAATGGCACACACAGATGTAATAAACATTCTTTTATACCCCTGCAGGACCCCTACCAAACATCACCGGACAGCAGGGTCCACACATGTCCACACCACCAACAGAAGAGGCCCACAGTGATGACAGCAGCTCTGTCCAACTGGGTCTAGATGACCAGCCCGGCCCATCGGGGACCTCGGGACAGTCGGTTCCCATCACACAGTCACCGGCCACTACAGACCTTCCCACCTCTGGAAACACCAGCACAGCACCCACCCAGCGGGCCCATACCTCTGTCCCAAGACACATCAATCAGCAGTGTATCCACCACTACAGGGAACCCAGGCTAACCCACCACCCCAACAACAACAGGGACCTGGGGACAGTGGGCACATGGTCCAGGGGATGGAGGCCCAGGAACACAGGGGAACTGGGAGGGCTGCTGTGCGACAGGGGGAGGATAGGCCCAGGGAACCCACTCTCCACGATGCCCTCTCCAACATCATGGGAGCCTACTACCACTCCCAGGAGACAATGGCAACGGTACTGGCCAAGTTTCAGGAGACCCAGCGACTGCAGGAGGAACAGTATTTGGGCTTCAGGGAGGAACTCAGAGCCATCAATCCCACCCTGGGCACCATCGTAGGGTTGCTGAAGGAAGTACTCAACACCAGGAGGGACACTGTGGCACAACAAGGGGCCCCTGACACTAGCATGGACGATGAATCAAATCAAATCATAAACATTTATAAAGCGCGCTACTCACCTGTGAGGGTCTCAAGGCGCTAGGGGGATGGGGTTACTGCTGCTCGAAGAGCCAGGTCTTGATTTGCCTCCGGAATGCGAGGTGGTCCTGGGTGGTCCTTAGGTTGGTGGGGAGGGAATTCCATGTCTTGGCCGCCAGGTAGGAGAAGGATTTCCCACCTGCTGTGGTGCGGCGGATGCGATGGACGGCGGTGAGAGCGAGGTTGGCGGAGCAAATTTGACGGGTGGGTGTGTAGAAGCTGAGGCGACGGTTGAGGTATTCGGGTCCCTTGTTGTGGAGGGCTTTGTGTGCATGGGTGAGGAGTCGGAAGGTGATCCTTTTGTTGACGGGAAGCCAGTGCAGGTGTCTCAGGTGGGCGGAGATGTGGCTGTTGCGGGGTATGTGGAGGACGAGGCGGGCGGAGGCATTTTGAATTCATTGCAGACGTTTATGGAGTTTAGCGGTGGTTCCTGCGTATAGGGTGTTGCCGTAGTCCAGGCGGCTCGTGACGAGGGCATGGGTCACGGTCTTTCTGGTGTCGGCGGGGATCCAACGGAAGATCTTTCGGAGCATGCGGAGGGTGAGGAAGTAGGAGGATGATACGGCGTTGACTTGTTTGGTCATGGTGAGAAGTGGGTCCAGGATGAATTCGAAGTTGCGTGTATGGTCTGAGGGGGTTGGTGCGGTGTCAAGGGCCGTGGGCCACCAGGAGTCGTCCCAGGCGGACGGGGTGTTTCCGAGGATGAGGACTTCCATTTTGTCTGAGTTCAGTTTCAGACGGCTGAGTTTCATCCATTCTGCGACGTCTTTCATTCCATCTTGCAGGTTGGTCTTGGTGCTGGTGGGGTCCTTGGTGAGGGAAAGTATCAGCTGAGTGTCGTCGGCGTAGGAGGTGATGTTGATGTTGTGTTTCGTACGATATCGGCGAGGGGGCTCATGTAGACATTGAAGAGAGTCGGGCTGAGCGAGGAGCCTTGTGGGACGCCGCAGATGATCTCAGTGGGGTCTGAGCGGAAGGGTGGGAGGTAGACTCTTTGGGAGCGGTTGGAGAGGAAGGAGGTGATCCAGTCCAGGGCCTGTCCTTGGATCCCGGTGGAGCGGAGGCGGAATATTAGAGTTCGGTGGCAGACGGTGTCAAAGGCTGCCGAGAGGTCGAGGAGGATGAGGGCGACTGTTTCTCCATTGTCCATCAGAGTTCTGATGTCGTCTGTGACTGAGATGAGGGCGGTTTCTGTGCTGTGATTGGCTCGGAATCCGGACTGAGAGGGGTCGAGTAGGTTGTTGTCTTCAAGGAAGTTGGTAAGTTGCTTGTTGACGGTCTTCTCCATGACTTTGGCAGGGAAGGGGAGGAGCGAGATGGGGCGGAAGTTCTTCAGGTTGCTGGGGTCCGCCGTAGGTTTCTTCAGTAGGGCGTTGACTTCTGCGTGTTTCCAGCTCTCGGGGAAGGTGGCAGAAGCAAACGAGCTGTTGATGATGGTCTGGAGATGCGGGGCGATGATGTCGTCAGCTTTGTTGAAGATGAAGTGTGGGCAGGGGTCCGAGGGGGCACCGGAGTGGATGGAGTTCATGGTGGCTTTGGTCTCCTCTGTGTTGATGTGAGTCCAGGCGTTGAGGGTGATGGCTGGGGTTGTAGGTTCTGTGGTGGTTGGCTGGGTCTGGTGTCCAAAGCTGTCGTGTAGGTCGGTGATCTTACGATGGAAGAAGGTGGCGAGGGAGTTGCAGAGGTCTTGTGAGGGCGTTATGGCGTTGGCGTTGGGATTGGAGAGCTCTTTGACAATGTTGAAGAGTTCTTTGCTGTTGTGAGTGTTCTTGTTCAGTCTGTCTGTGAAGGAATTTCTTTTGGTGGCACGGATCAGTTGGTGGTGTTCCCGGGTAGCGTTCTTGAGGGCAGACATGTTATCTGCAGTGTGGTCCTTGCGCCAGGCTTTCTCGAGGGTGCAGTAGTTTTTTTTAGATTCCTTGAGGGTGTCTGTGAACCAGAGAGGTTTTTTGGTGTTGGTCTGTCTTGGGAGGCGTCTGAGGGGAGCGAGGTTGTCTGCGCAGTTGGTGATCCAATGCGTGAGGCTGAGGGCTGCGTCTTTGGGGTCGGTGGAGAAGGTGGGTTGGTTGTCGCTGAGAGTGGCGAGAAGCTGTTCCACGGGGATTTTGTTCCAATGTCGGCGTGGGATGGATTGTGTGCGGAGGTGGCGAGTCTTGCGTCGGAAGGTGAAGTGGACACATCTGTGGTCGATCTAGGGCATTACGGAGGAGTGGCTGAAGGAAACGTGGTTGCTGGCGGAGAAAATGGGGTCGAGCGTGTGTCCGGCGATGTGGGTGGGGGTGTTCAGGGTACCAGTTGCTTGAGACCGAGGTTGGCGAGCTTGTTGAGCAGGGCGGTGGTGTTGGGGTCATTGTTCTGTTCCAGGTGGAAGTTGAGGTCACCGAGAAGGATGTAGTCCGGCGAGGCAAGGGCGTGCGGGGAGATGAAGTCAGTGATAGAGTCGCTGAAGAGGGCGCGTGGTCCAGGGGGTCTGTAGATGAGAGTTCCTCTGAGGGTGGTCCTGGGGTCAGTGTTGATCTGGAAGTGCAGGTGTTCGGCGGCGAGGGGGGTATCTTCGGTGGAGGTGGTGACGTTGATGGAGTCCTTGAAGACGGTGGTGATTCCTCCACCTACTTGGTTGATGCGGTCTCTCCTGGACATCTTGTAGCCATCGGGGATGGCTATGGCGATGTTGGGGGCCGAAGAGGTGTTCATCCAGGTCTCAGTGATGAAGGCGACGTCCGGTGCAGTGGAGTCCAGGAGGTCCCATAGTTCAACGGTGTGCTTGTGGACGGAGCGTGCGTTGATCAGGATGCATTTGAGGTGGTTGTTGGTGCGTGGGCTGGCGGACGGGGTGGTTTCGCGGTGGAAGGTGAATTTGCATGTGAGGCATGCAAAGGGTCCATGAGTGCGTTTAGGGTTGGCTTGGAAGCAGGTACTGGAGCGCCCCGGGTTGAGGGCGTGGAGGGTGTTGGGGTCGTAGCGGTGCTGTGGGGATTGGGAGTGCTGGGGGCCAGGGGTCGTGGTGCTGGGCACGGTCCAGGCGCGGACGGGCGCAGACGGGCTTGCCTTTGGCGCACCTTCACCACGCCAGTGGCGCGCCGGCTGCGCAGCCGCCCAGCGGCCGCCATAAGAGGGAGGAATGGGGGGAGGAGGGGTCAGCTGGGGGCAGGGGGCAGGAGGGGGTGACGAATGGGAGCGGGGGGCGGGGCCGAGCAGGAGGTGGCGGCGGGAAAGCGGAGGGTGGGGGGGTCAGGTAGAGGGGAGGGGAGAAAAGATAGGGGAGGGGGGTTACAGAGGTGGAGGGGAGTAAGGAAGAACAGAAGAGGAGAAGAGTCAAGAAGAAGAGTAAAGAAGAAGAGAACAGTCAAGAACAGAAGAGAGAAGAGTCAAGAAGAAGAGTAAAGAAGAAGAGAAGAGTCAAGAACCGAAGAGAGAAGAGTCAAGAGAGAAGAGAGAAGAGTGAAGAAGAAGAGGAGAAGAGTCCGGAGAGAAGAGAGAAGAGTCAAGAAGAAGAAGAGTCAGGCAGAAGAGGAGAGACCTGAGAAGCAGAGGGGAAGCATCCAGAAGATGAGGAGAGGCCACAGAGGAAGAGAAGGAACACAGGGAGAAAAGTACAGAGGAGGAGAAAGAACATGCAGGTCGGGGGGCAGAGGAGAAAGAAGAAACACAGATGAAGAACACAGATGAAGAAAGAAGAAAGGACAGCAGGTCGGGGTGCAGAGGAGAAAGAAGAAACACAGATGAAGAGCACAGATGAAGAAAGAAGAAAGGACACGCAGGTCGCGGTGCAGAGGAGAAAGAAGAAGCACAGATGAAGAACACAGATGAAGAGCACAGATGAAGAAAGAAGAAAGGACACGCAGGTCGCGGTGCAGAAGAGAAAGAAGAAACACAGATGAAGAACACAGATGAAGAAAGAGGAAAGGACACGCAGGTCGCGGTGCAGAAGAGAAAGAAGAAACACAGATGAAGAACACAGATGAAGAAAGAAGAAAGGACTCGCAGGTCGCGGTGCAGAGGAGAATGAAGAAACACAGAAGAAGGACACAGAAGAAGACCACAGATGAAGAAAGAAGCAGGAAGAGAACGCTGTGAGGAAGAGGAGCGGGGCCGAGGAAGAGCAGAACACGCAGCAAGAGGGCTGCAGAAGAGGGCAGAGAGTGAAGGGAAGAAGGACAGCAGAGGTGCGGAGAGAGGTTGAAGGAGAGAGCGGTAGGCAGAAGACAGAGGTACAGGAGAAGAGAGGTGAGAAGCGCGGGGCTGGGCGAGGGGCTGGGCGGGGGGAGTACTTACTGTTTTTAGCAGGTCTTGCTGGGAGGTGTCAGGAGCCTGGGCTGGTGGAGCTGCAGCGGCAGGGGGAGCGACCTACCCTCGGGAACTGCCCACCACCTCTGCCGGCGCTAGTGGACAGGAGGCACCGCCACAGGACCACCACACCAGCACCCCACCCCCTGCAGAGGGAGAACCACTCCGCAAACGGTCCCTGAGATCCAGGACAAAGACAGAGAACAATGCCAAGACCCCCGCCAAGAAATGAGACCACCCTGAATGTTATCCTTCTGTCCCACTTTGTCACCGTGTCCATCCTTAAACTGCCCCAGCTCCACTTCCTATGCCCATTTGGGCAATGCACCTGTGAGACTAATAAACTGGACTCTGCCATGGACATTCCTCCAATATCAACCCTCACCATTTTGCAACCCCCTCCAATATTTTGCACTTACATAAACACCCTCTAAGCACAAAACAATCTGGAGTCAGTCTTTGATTTTGGAATAGTGTATTAGCAATTACTGTGGCAAAAAGTTATTTCAATTGTAATGTCAACATACCTATGTCACACAGCTCTAGTCCATGAGGAATCAAAGCAGATGTCACACAGTGGGACCCACATCTGTGAAATCGTAAGGGAAAGTGACAACTCAGTGACCATACACTGGGTGAAAACGACATACAGTAGAGATGTAGTAGTGTTAAAGTACATGTAGTAGGCAGGTTTATATTCTTACCTGTGTCTCACTGGAAATATTGCAGGATCACTGTTGTCCATGTCCTCTTCTTCTGCTTCCTCGTCTTCACTGTCCACAGGCTCTACAGCTGCAACAACACCACCATCTGGACCATCCTCCTGCAGAAAAGGCACCTGTCGTCGCAAGGCTAAGTTGTGAAGCACACAGCAGGCCACGATGATCTGGCACACCTTCTTTGGTTAGTAGAATAGGGATCCACCTGTCATATGGAGGAACCTGAACCTGGTCTTCAGGAGGCCTAAGGTCCGCTCGATTATCCGCCGTGTTCGCCCATGGGCCTCATTGTAGAGTTCCTTTGCCCTTGTCCTGGGATTCCTCACTGGGGTCAGTAGCCATGACAGGTTGGGATAACCAGAGTCACCTGCAAATGGCGAGGGACAACTGTTAGACACACACTAACCTGTAGGGATAACCCCAGACCCAGACACCCATTCCCACTGACTTGCTTCCAGGTGCTCACCTAATAGCCACACACGGTGCCTCTGGAGTTGACCCATCACATAAGGGATGCTGCTATTTCGCAGGATGTAGGCATCATGCACTGAGCCAGGGAACTTGGCATTCACATGGGAGATGTCATGGTCTGCCAAACATACCATCTGCACATTCATGGAATGATAACTCTTCCGGTTTCTGTACACCTGTTCACTCCTGCGGGGGGTACCAAAGCCACATGTGTCCCATCAATGGCATGTTGGGGATATGTACCAGGGCATAGAAATCACCTTTCACTGTAGGCAAATCCTCAACCTGAGGGAAAACGATGTAGCTCCGCATGTGTTTCAGCAGGGCAAACAACACTCTGGACAACACGTTTGAAAACATAGGCTGGGACATCCCTGATGCTGTGGCCACTGTTGTTTGAAATGACCCACTTGCAAGGAAATGGAGCACTGACAGCACCTGCACTTGAGGGGGGATTCCTGTGGGATGGCGGATAGCTGACATCAGGTCTGGCTCCAGGTGGGTACACAGTTCCTGGATTGTGGCACGGTCAAGCCTGTATGTGATGATCACATGTCTTTCCTCCATTGTCGACAGGTCCACCAGCGGTCTGTACACCAGAGGATGCCGCCATCTCCTCACATGTCCCAGCGGATGGTGCCTATGAAGGACAACAGCAAGCATAGAGTCAAACAACTCAGAGGTACGTACCCACAGCTTACACAGAACACGAATCCTAAACCGAAAAGTGGCCTGTATGTGTGTTAAGTCTACGCTTAGGTATGAGTGACGCAGTTAAAAATTAAGCCATGTGGGCCCTGAAATGGCGGCTGCCTGACCTCTAAAGTGGGACAATGGGATGTGTGGTAACTGCGCTGGCGTTGTACACCGTTGCGGTAGGCGGTCGAAGACCGTGGCGCAATGCTGCATTGGTTAACATTGGACCCTATGGGTCCCAGGAGCCAAAGACGATGTACGCCGGTGGTGACGGTACGCACCGCCGCGGACGTGACCGCCATTTTCTATCTGTTCAATCACTCGATACCTGATCTTCGACAGGAGAGGACCTACACTGCAAGTGCTGCTGTGACCTTGGTCTGAAAGAGACAATGGCTCGAGTTTCTGGGGAAAGGGCCCCTGCCTTCACATCGGAGGAGTTGGAGAAACTCGTGGACGGGGTCCTCCCCAGTACACGCTACTCTACGGTCCTCCAGACAAACAGGTAAGTACACTGGGAACATGTTGTATGGGCTATGCCTGTATGGAGTGGGGTGGATGTAAGAAGGGGGGGGAGATTGCAGCGTGCATGAAACGACGGTGAGTGCAGGTGCCACATGGCAAGGGTAGGGATGGGGGCCAATGACTGTGACGGTGCAGTTGGTAATAAGTTTCTCTGCTCCCTGTACAATTCATGTAGGTCAGCGCCCACCAGAAAAAAGATATTTGGCGTGCCATTGCCAAGGACATCCGGACCCTGGGGGTCTATCACAGATGGAGCACCCACTGCCGGAAAAGATGGGAGGACATTCGCCCCTGGAGCAAGAAGACGGCGGAGGCTCAGCTGGGGATGGCCTCCCAAAGTGGGAGGGGTGCCCATCGCATCATGACCCCCCTGATGTTCAGGATCCTGGCGGTGGCTTACCCGGAGTTGGATGGGCACTTGAGGGCATCACAGCAGCCACAAGTGGGTGAGTGCACTCTCATCCTGCTTATTTTGCACGCATTGGAGGTGTCTGGGTGGGGGAGGTGGGCTGTGGGTTTCCCTAGGCCAGGGCGAGTTTAGTAGGCAAGGTCCCTCCGTAAGGCAGGCCATGTGGCACCCCACCCCACCTCTGTAGAGTGCCAAGTACACCTAGTCATGCCCCTGTGTCAGCCCTGTGTGCAGATGTGGTCCATAGCCTAGTAGGCCATTTCCCAGGGATTGAACAGTGGAGCCCAAGAGCGCGGCGTAGTGCAGGGGGCTTCTGTGTCTGTCGTGTCGGCCAAATGTAGCGGTAATGCATGCACTGAACATGTCTTTCTTCTGTTCCCCCCCCCGCTTTTTGTGGTCTCCCTGTTCTTTTGTGCATTAGCATCATCAGGCAGAGGAGCAGTGGCACCGGAGCACAAGGGAGCTGCATCCCACATGGCCCTGGAGGGCAAGACAACAGACTCGGAGTTCACCAGTGGGACGGAGGGCTAGGGGAGCTCCACGGTGGGGACAGGAGCTGACACCAGCGACACGGACTCGTCCTCTGATGGGAGCTCCCTTGTAGTGGCTGCAACATATGTGCCCTCCGCATCTACAGGTACAGCCGCCACCCCCCTACCAGCACCGCCCTCCCAGCAGCCCCTCAGCCTTTGCCCCGTGCCCGCTCACCCAGGAGGGTGGGCATCACCTTTGCCCCAGGCACCTCAGGCCCTGCCCCAGTCACCCCTGCTGCCCTCAGTGAGGAGGCCATTGACCTCCTCAGGTCCCTCACTGTTGGGCAATCTACCATTTTGAATGCCATTCGGGGTGTCAAAAGGCAGTTGCAACAAACCAATGCATTCCTGGAGGGCATTCATTCTGGTCAGGCGGCCCTTCAGCGAGCTTTTCAGACTCTGGCCTCAGCACTGATGGCAGCCATTGTCCCTGTCTCTAGCCTCCCCCCTCCAACTTCCTCCACCCAGACCCAATCCCCTGTACCCCAGCCTATCCCAAGCACACCTTCAGACCAGCATGCACACACATCAACACACAAGGGAAGCTCAGGCAAACATAAGCACCACACATCCCACAGGCACTCACGCAAGCATCACACACATGCAGACACACCAATATCCACTGCCTCCACTGTGTCCCCCTCCTCATCTCCCTCCTCCCTCCCAGTCCTGTCTACACTCACACCTGCATGCACTACATCTACAGCCACTACTGCCATCAGCAGCACACCCACCACCACACCCCGCTCACGTGAAGTCACGACCCCCACTACCATTCACACGTCCTCTGTGTCCTCTCCCAGTGTGTCTGTGACGCCACCTCCTAAGATACACAAACGCAGGCACACACCCACCCAACAGCCATCCACCTCACGACAGCCTCCAGTGCATGCACCTTCACCCAAAGTCACCAAACGAACACCTCCTACAACCACAACCTCTTCCTCCACTCACAAACCCCCTCCAGCTACCCGTCCCAGTGTCTCCCAAAAACTTTTCCTGTCCAACCTTGACCTCTTTCCCACACCTCCCCCTCCCCGTCCGTCTCCTAAGGCCCGACTCTCCAGGTCCCAACCTAGCACCTCAGCCACAACATCTCCGGGACCAGTGGTGC
Source organism: Pleurodeles waltl (assembly GCF_031143425.1). NCBI lineage: Eukaryota > Metazoa > Chordata > Amphibia > Caudata > Salamandridae > Pleurodeles > Pleurodeles waltl. The sequence goes on along the minus strand of NC_090445.1, from coordinate 291,170,955 downwards.
CTGTAGTCACCGGAATCTGGAGTGCACCGGCCACCAGGGCAGCCAGTGTGGCACGGAGCCACAGCATGGACAGTCCCCCACCTGTCAAGCATCAAAAGTTGGCCAGTGCCCGGCGGGAGAGGGGGAAGACTCCAGCCACCAAAGCTGCTCCCAGGGGTCCCGGTGGGAGTGTGGAGTCAGCTGTGACACCTACCAAGGTGGGGAAGGGCCACAAGAAACCCGCAAAGTCTGGGAAGAGCAGCACGGCGGAGGAGACCGCCATCATGCCCGCTGCCCAGGAGGCCACCGCCATCGTCCCCGCTGTCCAGCAGGCCACCGCCATCATCCCCGCTGCCCAGGAGACCACCGCCATCATCCCTGCTGCCCAGGAGGCCACCGCCATCATCCCCGCTGCCCAGGAGGCCACCGCCAGCACCTGCCCTGATGCCCAGGAGGCCACCGCCAGCACAAGACCCACTGGGCTAGAGAGGACCGCCAGCACAAGCCCTACTGGGACAGAGAGGACCGCCAGCACAAGCCCCGCTGGGACAGAGAGGACCACCAGCACAAGCCCCGCTGGGACGGAGAGGACCGCCAGCACAAGCCCCGCTGGGACAGAGAGGACCGCCAGCAGCTGAGTCACTGAAAAGGAGCCCGCCGCCTCAAGCACCGCTAAACTGGGCACCGCCGCCTCAAGCACCGCTGAACAGGGCACCGCCGCCTCATGCATCGCTGAACAGGGCACCGCCGCCTCATGCACCGCTGAACAGGGCACTGCCGCCTCAAGCACCGCTGAACAGGGCACCACCGCCTCAAACATCGCTGAACAGGGCACCACCACCTCAAGCATCGCTGAACAGGGCACCGCCGCTACAAGCACCGCTGAACAGGGCACCGCAGCCTCATACACCACTGAACAGGGCACCGCTGCTACAAGCATCTCTGAACAGGGCACCGCCGCTACAAGCACGGCTGAACAGGGCACCGCCGCTACAAGCACTGCTGGCCCAGGAACGCCAAGGGCACTGACGCTACTGAGTCCGTCACAAGCAGGATGAAGCACTCTGGGCACAGAGCCCCCTCCAGAACCAGTGGATATTGCCATCCACTACCTCTGTCCTTAGCAGGATGAAGCACCCTGGGTACCATGCCCCCTCCAGAACCAGTGGAGAAAGGCATCCACTACCTCTGTCCTTAGCAGGATGAAGCACTCTAGGCACCATGCCCCCTCCAGAACCAGTGGAGACTGTCATCCACTACCTCTGTCCTTAGCAGGATGAAGCATTCTAGGCACCATGCCCCCTCCAGAACCATTGGACACTGTCATCCACTTGAGAGACTGTGGCTTTGCACTCCCCAGGATGGCACAGTGGGCAACCCACCCACTGTAGAGACTTGAGAGACTGTAGCTTTGCACTCCCCAGGATTGAACAGTGGGCAAACCACCCACTTTAGAGACTTGAGATACTGTGGCTTTGCACTCCTCAGGATTGAACAGTGGGCAAAACACCCACTGTAGAGACTTGAGAGACTGTGGCTTTGCCCTTCCCAGGATTGAACAGTGGGCACACCACCCACTGTAGAGACTTGAGAGACTGTGGCTTTGCACTCCCCAGGATTGAACAGTGGGCAACCCACCCACTGTATAGACTTGAGAGACTGTGGCTTTGCACTCCCCAGGATGGAACAGTGGGCAACCCACCCACTGGAGAGACTTGAGAGACTGTGGCTTTGCACTCCCCAGGATGGAACAGTGGGCAACCCACCCACTGTATAGACTTGAGAAACTGTGGCTTTGCACTACCCAGGATATGGCAGTGGGCATGTGGCCCTCTCGTGGATTTGGTTCCGTGCACTCAACCTGCTGAGGTACCCCCCTTTCCCTCCCCCTGAGGTGCCTGTTTTCTTGCTCTCTGATGCCCCTGTAGTGTTTCCTCCGTCATGGTCGGGGATCTTGTGTGGGCCTCGCCCATACCGTGTGGGCAAGGTGTTCCACGGACTTCATTGGAGCACTACCTGGACTACTAAGCTTGGTGTATATTTTGTTTATGGGGTATATATATATTTTTTCGTACTTGATTTTAATATATTACAATGGTTACACTCATTTCCTTTTGTCTTTGCATTCTCCCGGGGGGGGCTTTGGGGTGTAACTATAATGTATAAATATGTATTAGTGTATGTGTGTTGTAGTGGGTGAGGGTGGGGGTGGGGGTGTTGCGTGTGTGTGTCTCTGTTTTTTCCCTCTCCCCTCCCCTTTGTCGTAGGTGCAGTACTCACTGTTGTCATCGCTGCCGGCATTCGTGCTCCTGGTAGAGGAGCAAGAAGATGAGGGCTGGCAGGATGTGCAGCTCGGGTTCCATGGCGTCCGGATTCCTCGTGGTGTGTGTAGAGGTGAGCGTTTTCCATTCGAAGTCCGGTTTCTGCCGTGCTTTTGTCCACGGTGAATCCGCCCCGGAAAAGGTGGTGGATTGGTAGGTTGTGATAATGTGGGCGGTACTTTGTCTTCAGCCTCTCTGTTGGCGGTGACCGCCAAGCTGTTTGTCTGTACCGCCGTGGCAGTCGGAGTTTTAAAGTGGCTGTCTTTGTTGGCGGTTTCCGCCACGGTCGTTGTTCCAATATTTTTACCGACCGCCTGTTGGCGGTCTTACCGCCGCTTTAACATCGTCCGCCAGTGTTGTGATGACCACCTTAGTGTTTTTATCATAAAATTCCATGAAAAAAAAAACATGAGGCCTTTAGCCTTGATCACTGACTTGACACCATAACCAACTCAGTCCTGTTTACCAAACATAAACATTGGCACAAGCAAAATAGTGCACTACCAGCAGTCACAAAAGGAGGAGGGAGCACATTGCCTGTCATACCAGCCCACAATTAGCCCAGATGCATTGTGGTAAATGCAGTGCATAATTACACTCACTTCAGTTGAAAATCTTTAGAACTAACCATTTTTGGTACAACCAGTGCTCTGTATCTCCAGACATGTGTTTCAGGATTGCTATCCTTTTCCGTAGGGAGTTAGAAGTGAAATTTGGGTCTGCTGGCAATGCTGCCCAGTCTTCTTAGGATGGTACAAATTTCAGAGCACAGATGCATCAATAACTCAGCAAGGAGCCAATCACAAAAGGAGGGAGGAGCACAGTGCCTGGTATACCAGCACAAAATCAGTCCAGATGCATTGTGGTAAATGCAGCGCATGATAACACTCACTTCAGCTGAAAGTCTTTAGTATTCACCATTGTTGGTTAGGCCAGTGCTTTGTATCTCTAGACAAATTTTTCAGCATTGCTGGCCTTTTTCAGTAAAGTGCAACAAATGAAAATTGAGTGTGCTGGCAATATGTCTAAAATATTTCTCAGGGTTAGTACCACTGCTAGAGCACAGGTGCATCAGAGTAACTCAGCAGGGGGACAATCATAAAAGCAGGAGGGAGAACACTGTCTGCCATAGAAGCTTGAAAGACTCCCTTGAGCTAATGTGCTGACGAGCTCTAGTTGATGTACTTGTGCCTGGTGAGTGATACAGAGACCTGGGAAGGCTTTAGGCAGCATTTCCACCACCCCCAGAAAATGTCTGCTCTCTACTGATGAAGTACGAAATCCAGAAACACGTGTCTAGGTGTCTAGAGATATACCGCACTGGTTGCACCAGCAAGAGTAAAAAAATAGACTACCACTGAAGTAGGTGCTATCATGCACTGCATTTACCATAATGCATTGGAGCAAACTGAGTGCTGGGATATGAGGCAGTGTGTGCCCACCCTCCTTTTGCTTAAAAGGCTCCCTTGAGCTAACGAGCTGACAAGCTCTGGTTGATATACTAGTGCCTATTACATGGTACAGAGACCTAAGAAGACTTTGGGCAGCATTTCCAGCAGTCCCCAAAATACTTGCTGCTCTCTACTGATGAAGGACAAAATCCAGAAACATGTGTCTAGAGGTATACAGAAGTGGCTACACCAACAAGAGTGAAAAACGAATGACTCCCACTGAAGACAGTGTTATCAGGCACTGCATTTACCATAAGGAATTGGGGCAAACTGAGTGCTGGGCTGTGAGGCACTGTGTGGCCACACTCATTTTGAGAATAATACCAGCTATCATTTTAGGCAAATCACATACATTTGGAAAAAACAAAATACTCATAAAATACCAATAAAGGATACAATAGATTACAAATCATTGAGATATCAATAAAACATTTAATAACCATACCCAACTTCATGCCTCTCAACCAGAGCACCACCAGCTAAAAAAACACATTGTGGAAGGAGCGCAAAATATGCAGATCCATTTGGTAGATTCACCTTCATAACTCTGGGACATGATCACCTAACACAGTACCCCCACAATATATAACAAACCCATGCACAATTTACCAATAGGCAAAAAATTATTTCAAATGTAAATAAACTTCAAAAGCTAGATACTAGACTTTCCCCATCCCTGGTTTCAACTGTAGGAAAGTACCATCTTTCTTGGCATGTTACCCCCATTTTTACATGTAGGTAAGTTTGTTTTTGCCTGTCTCACTGGGATCCTGCTAGCCAGGACCCCAGTGCTCATAGTTCATGGCCTGAATGTGTGTACCTGTGTAGTGACTAACTGTGTCACTGAGGCTCTGCTAATCAGAACCTCAGTGCTTATGCTCTCTCTGCCTTCAAAATTGCCACTATAGGCTAGTGACGATTGTTACCAATTCTAATTGGCACACTGGAACACCCTTATAATTCCCTAGTATATGGTACCTAGGTACCCAGAGTATTGGGGTTCCAGGAGATGCCTATGAGCTGCAGCATTTCTTTTGCCACCCATAGGGAGCTCTGACAAATCTTACACAGGACTGCTGCTGCAGCCTGAGTGAAATAATGGACATGTTATTTCACAGCCATTTTTCACTACACTTAAGTAACTTATAAGTCACCTATATGTCTAACCTTCAATTGCTGAAGGTTAGGTGCAAAGTCACTAAGTGTGAGGGAACAACATAGTTCAGGGCAATTCCCCAGGACTTTGTGAGTGCAGGGACACCATTACACGTGTGCACTACATATAGGTCAATACCTATATGTAGCTTTACAATGGTAACTCCGGATATACCATGTAACTTGTCTAAGATCATGGAATTGTCCTCCCCATGCCTCTTGTATTGGGATGCCAATCCCATGCATCCCCGGGGCTCCACTATGAACCCCGGTTACTGCCAAACCAGCTCTCTGAGGTTTTCTCTGCAGCTACTGCTGCTGCCACCCCACAGATGCGGTTCTGCCCTCCTGGGATCTGGGCAGCCCAGGAAGGCAGAACAAAGGATTTCCCTCTCCCTTTGGAAATTAAAGGCCGGGGAGGGGTAGCCTCTCCCAGCCTCTGGAAATGCTTTGAAAGGCACAGATGATGCCCTCCTTGCATAAGCCAGTCTACACATTTTTAGGGAACCCCAAGTCCCTGCCCAGGCGTGCAACTGGACAAAGGAAAGGGTGGTGACCCCTCCCCTGTCCATCACCACCCCAGGGTTGGTGCCCGGAGCTCCTCCAGTGTGTCCCAGACCTCTGCCATCTTGAGTCCAAAGGTGTGAGGGCACTCTGGAGGCCTCTGCGTAGCCAGTGCCAGCGCATGACGTCAGAGACCCCTCCTGATAGGTGCTTACCTCACTAGGTGACCAATCCTCTTCTGAGGGCTATTTAGGGTATTTCCTGTGGGCTATTCCTCAGGTAACGACTTGCACAAATTCACCAGAGTTCCTCTGCACCTCTCTCTTCGACTTCTGCCAAGGATCGACTGCTGACTGCTCTAGGACGCCTGCAAAACTGCAACAAAGTAGCAAGAAGACTGTTTCCTGGTGGTGCATGCTTTGGGGGCTGCCTGCCTTCATCCTGCACTGTAAGCCACAAAGAAATCTCCTGTGGGTTGACAGAATCTTCCCCCCTGCTCCAGCAGGCACCAAACTCCAGCATTGCCAGTACTCTGGGACCCCTCTCAACCTGACGAGCGGGGTGCCTGCAACACAGGTGGTGGACCCAAGTGACCCAGACGGTCCAGTGGTCCAACTGTCCAAATTTGGAGGAGATAAGTCCTTGCCTTCCCTCTCCAGACAGTAATCCTGGGCATCGTGTGAACTGCAGCTGCTGGGACCTTTGTGCACAGCGAAGCCCAAGTCCTCAGCACTCCGTCCCGCTTTGCTCAACTCCCTGAGTTGACCTCCAGCTTCGTGGGACCCTCTTTTGCAGTGTTGAGATGACCGCTGTGTTCAGACGTCTTGAACCCATGTTCAAGTGCTTCTGTGGGTGCTACCTTCTTGTGCATGGGCTATCTATGTTGCTGAGGGACCCCTATGACTTCTCCCCCAAGTGGTGACATCCTGGTCCTTCCTGGGCCCGGACAGCACCTTTTTTCTTTAAATGCATCTCTTGCAGCTAGCAAGGCTTGTTTGCGGTATTTTGCCAAATAAACAACTCTACATCCTCCAGCACTCGGTGGGACATACTCTGTATGAAGGAGAAGTTCCTAGCACCTTTTGTTGTTGCAGAATCTTCAGCTTCTTCCACCCGGAGGCAGACATTTTGCACCTTCATTCGGGGTTTAGTGGAGTCCTGCCCCCTGGACACTTTCACGACTCTTGGACTTGGTCCCCTGCCTTTGCAGGTCCTCAGGTCCAGAAATCCATCTTCAGTGCTTTGCAGTCTGTTGTGGTCTTTGGAAAATCCAATATCAAGAGTTTAGTGTGTTTCTGGGGAAATAGTAGTACTTTACTCCTACTTTCCAGGGTCTTGGGGTGGGATATCTTGGACACCCTTAGTGTTTTCTTACACTCCCAGTGACCCTCTACACACTACACTAGCCTAGGGGTCAATTTGTGGTTCGCATCCCACTTTCTTAGTATATGGTTTGTGTTGCCCCTAGGCCTATTGTATCCTATTGTATTTTACAGTGTTTGCACTACTTTCTGACTGTTTTACTTACCTGATTTTGGTTTGTGTGTATATTTTGTGTATTTTACTTACCTGCTAAGGGAGTATATCCTCTGAGATATTTTTGGCACATTGTCACTAAAATAAAGTACCTTTTTTAGTAACTCTGAGTATTGTCTTTATTATGATATAGTACCTATATGAGAAAAGTGGTATGGTAGGAGCTTTGCATGTCTCCTAGTTCAGCCTAAGCTGCTCTGCTATAGCTACCTCTATCAAGCCTAAACTGCTAGAACACTGCTAATCTACTAATAAGGAATAACTGGACCTGGCACAAGGTGTAAGCACCACAAGGTACCCACTATTCGCCAGGCCAGCCTCCTACAGTCCCTCAAAGGCAGTGGGATGCTATCATGTGGCTATCTTTCACTGGTAAGGGTATGGATAGGCTCCTTACTGTCAGAGAAAGTGATGCTAATAATTACCAAGTTTTGAAAGATGCACTCTTGAATAGATTTGGCGTAACCACTGAACAACACAGGATTAAGTTCAGAGACACCAGAAAAGAGTCCTCTCAAGACAGGACAGATTTTGTAGACTGTTCAGTGAAGGCCTTGGAGGGTTGGTTACATGGCAGTAAGGTGACTGACTATGAAAGCCTGTATAATCTAATCCTGAGAGAGCATATTTTGAATAATTGTGTGTCTGACTTGTTGCATCAGTACGTGGTAGACTCAGATCTGACCTCTCCCCAAGAATTGGGAAAGAAGGCAGACAGATGGGTCAGAACAAGAGTGAACAGAAAGGTTCATACAGGTGGTGACAAGGATGACAAGAAGAAGGGTGGTAAGTCTTCTGACAAGGGTGGGGTCAAAGAAAAACAGCATTCTGAGTCTTCATCAGGCCCATAAAAATCCTCTGGGGGGTGGGTCCAAATCCTCTTCCCACAATCAAAAGAAGCCATGATGTTTTATGTAAGAGTAAAGGCCATTGGGCAAGTGATTCCACCTGCCCAAAAAGAAAGCACCAAGGCTCTCACTACCACAACCCCAACTGCATCTTTTAGTGCCCCTAGTAATAGCAGTGGTGGTGGGAAGTCTACTACAAATAGCCAATCAAAGGGTGTAGCTGAGATCACCATTGGTAGTGTAGTTGAGGTTGGTCTTCTTAGGGAGACCACAGAGGCTGTTTTAGTCTCTGATGGTGGTATTGACTTTGCCACCTTGGTTGCTTGTCCCCTTAAAATGGGTAAGTATAAGCAATGTCCCCTAATACATGGTGTTGAGGTTGAGGCCGACAGGGATAAGGAGCCAGTGTCACTATGGTGATTGAAAAACTGGTTCACCCTGATCAACACCTACTTGGTCAGCAGTACCAAGTGACTGATGCTCATAACAACACTCTTATCCACCTCATGACTGTTGTGAATCTCAACTGGGGGGGGGGGTTACTGTCACAATGTCTGAGGTATGCAGACATGAAGTTACAATGAGTCACAATGAGAGGGGACCCAGAGGACCGGTGAAGCAGAAGTTTGGTGCATGTGTTAGCAGGGGGAAGATTCCGTCAAAACACGGGAGATTTCTTCTTGGCTTCCACTGCAGGGTGAAGGCAGACAGCCCCCAGAGCATGCACCACCAGGAAACAGTCGAGAAAGCCGGCAGAATTAGGCGCTAGAATGTCGCTGGCAGTCTTTTTGCTACTTTGTTGCAGTTTTGCAGGCATCCTGGAGCAGTCAGTGGTCAATCCTTGGCAGAAGTCGAAGAGGGAGATGCATAGGAACTCTGGTGAGCTCTTTCATTCGTTATCTGAAGAGAGGCCCACAGGAGAGACACTAAATAGTCCTCAGAGGAGGATTGGCCACCTAGTCAGGTAAGCACCTATCAGGAGGGGTCTCTGACATCACCTGCTGGCACTGGCCACTCAGAGGCCTCCATTGTGACCTCACACTTCTGCATTCAAGATGGCAGAGGTCTGGGATACACTGGAGGAGCTCTGGGTACCACCCCTGGGGTGGTGATGGACAGGGGAGTGGTCACTCCCCTTTCCCTTGTCCAGTTTCGCACCAGAGCAGGGGCTGGGGGATCCTTGAACTGGTGTAGACATGCTTATGCAAGGAGGGCATCTGTTCCCTTCAAAGCATTTCAAGAGGCTGGGGGAGGCTACTCCTCCCCAGCCCTTAACACCTATTCCAGAGAGAGAGGGTGTAATACCCTCTCTCAAAGGAAATCCTTTGTTCTGCCTTCCTGGGACTGGGCTGCCCAGACCCCAGGAGGGCAGAGGACTGTCTGTTGGTTGGCAGCAGAGGTAGCTGCAGTGAAAACCCCAAAGAGCTGGTTTGGCAGTACCCGGGGCCCATGCTGGAGCCCCGGCGATGCATGGAATTGTTACCCCAATACCATATTTGGCATGGGGGGACAATTCCATGATCTTAGACATGTTGCATGGCCATATTCAGAGTTACCATTGTGAAGCTCCATATAGGTATTGACCTATATGTAGTGCACGCGTGTAATGGTGTCCCCGCACTCACAAAGTCCAAGGAAATTGCCCTGAACTATGTGGGGGCATCTTGGCCAGTGCCAGGGTGTCCTCACACTTAGTAACTTTGCACCTAACCTTCACCAAGTGAGGGTTAGACATACAGGTGACTTATAAGTTACTTAAATGCAGTGTAAAATGGCTGTGAAATAACGTGGACGTTATTTCACTCAGGCTGCAGTGGCAGTCCTATGTAAAATTGGTCTGAGCTCCCTATGGGTGGCAAAAGAAATGCTGCAGCCCATAGGGATGTCCTGGAACCCCAATACCCTGGGTACCTTGGTACCATATACTAGGGAATTATAAGGGTGTACCAGTGTGCCAATCAGAATTAGTGAAAAATGGTCACTAGCCTTCAGTGACAATTTTAAAAGTAGGGAGAGCATAAGCACTGAGGTTCTGGTTAGCAGAGCCTCAGTGACACAGTTAGGCACCACACAGGGAGCACAATCAGGCCACAAACTATGAGCAGTTGGGCCCTGGCTAGCAGGGTCCCAGTGAGACATATAGAACATACTGACAAATAGGGTTTTCACTATGAGCACTGGGGTCCTGGCTAGCAGGATCCCAGTGAGACAGTGAAAACACACCGACATATACTCACAAACAGGACACAAATGGGGGTAACAATGCTAGAAACAGGCTACCTACATACACAACCCCCCAAACGAAGGACAATAAGGCTAACCTTTGCCAGTTGAGTCTTTATTGTCTAAGTGGTGATAAGTGGAGAGTACCTCCGCAATAAATTGGTTACTCCCTATATCATCCACTGTATGGTTACTTCCCTGTGGGGATGTGAAAAACCCTGTTTGGAGTTTTATAGCTAGCAACAAAGTTATATTCTCAGAGTTCCTAATAGCATGTTTTAGTTTAGAGCAGTGGGAATTGTCCACCGGGACTATATCAAGTGATGAGAATGCCAGACAGGGATGCTGTCTCAAGGCCATAGCTGGGCAAACATTTTGTCCATATGGCTGTACGTGAGAACAGGGTTGTTGTTTCTTTTGAGTTAGAGCAGGGCAGGGCTGCTGTCCTATAAGCTCCACACTAGGGCAGGGCTGCTGGCCTAAGTGTTGTGAGGCAGTACAGGGCTGCTGCACCAAAGTTTCTCTGGGAGGGTTGGAGGGATGCTCCATGTTAACTAAAATGGTGCAATTTTTGTCACAGTGTTAGTTATCCCACAGAGAGGTACTTTCAACTCAAGGAGTACAGCTGTGGTAGCTGATGGTTCTCTTGGTACAGGTTCTACCCCAGGAGAGGTTTCTCCCACCACAGGAATGGCATTCTTAATGGCATGGTGGTTAGGAGATACGTTGATGCCTTTTTTACCTGTTGTTGGAGAAGGATCCTGAGATTTCAGGCCTTTTTCTCTCCTTTGCTTTTTCATTTCAGCTGAATTGAGAGGGAGCGATTCCTCAGTGATACCCAGCATGGATGCATGGGTATTAAACTCTACCTCAGCCCAATCTGAGGTCTCTAGGTAATTACCTAAGAGACAGCCTACAGGTAAGCTAGGTGATACTACCACCTGCTTAGGGCCAGTAACTCCACCCGAACTAAACTGAACTATAGCTAAGGGGAGGAACTGAGTGGAGTTATGGACATCAATAATCTTGTACTGTTGTCCAATGAGGTGTTGTGCAGGAGACACTAAGGGCCTCATTTGAACCTTGGCAGTCACCGACCGCCAGGGTTAAAGTGGTGTTCGTACCACCAACAGGCTGGCGGAATGAAATGCCACACCGCCGGGACCGGCGGTTTACCACCATGGAGGTCCCGGTGGTCCCAATCCTGATTGGCAGACAGTAGAAAGCGCGACGGGTGCTGCTGCACCCACTGCAACTCCACATTGCAGCCGGCTCCATTAGGAGCCGGCTGCAATGTTATGGCCCACATTCCAGCTGGGCCGAAACTATGTTTCCGCCCGGCAGCCCAGCTGGGATGTTGAAATGCGGCCGGTGGGTTTGTGGATGAATAGGTGGCCGTTTGGCTGTTCAACTTTGGCGGGCGGCCTCCGCCGCCCGCCAGTGTTGAAATGAGGCCCTAAGTTTTCAGTCACCAAAGTGATATTGGCACCTGTGTCCTTGTAGGCCTGGGCCTCAACACCATTTATTAAAACTGACTGTTCTTATCCATTGTAAGGTGACAAGCAGCCAGTGTGGCAAGGCCAATGCCACCATTTGTGACAGAAACTGTTTTGGGACTGACTACCCCAGTTTCTGTAATGGACACAAAAGTGAACCCAACTACACCCTTATTTTGACTCTTGCCAGCAGTCCCACCACTATTACCAATACTGCTAGGGTCACTAGAGTTTGATGTATTAGTGGTGGTAGGATCAGGGGCTCTACCTGGGCAGGACTCATCCCCTGTCCAATGGCCTTTATTTTTACTCACATAGCACCAAGGCTTTTTAGTGTGTGTGGATTGTGAAGAAGAGGAAGAAGATGATTTATCCCCACCCCCTGAAGAGTGTTTAGGATGTGAAGAAGGATCTTTGTTTTTACCGTTATCCCCATGCTTATCCTGAGATTATACAGGCTATCATAGTCAGTCACCTTACTGCCATGTAACCATCCCTCCAAGGCCTTCACTGAACAGTCTACAAAGTCTGTCCAGTCTTGAGAGGACTTTTGTCTGGTATCTCTGAACTTTATCCTGTATTGTTCAGTGGTTAAGCCAAATCCTTTGTAGTTATTGGCGTCACTTTCTCTAACAGTAAGGAGCCTATCCCTACCCTTACCAGTGAAAGATAGCAGCACACTGCCTTTGAGGGACCAACTGTACCATACAGGCCCTCTGAAGTGCAGCAAACCACTTATTAATGTCATCCGCCTCCTTGTAAGGGGGGACTATCTTATGTAGGTTCCTAGAATCTTGTTCTCTTACAGGATTACTATCAAGGACACTGCTGCTGCCATCATGGGAAACTAATCCCAACCTCCGCCTTTCCCTCTCTACATGTAGGGATTCCCTGTCTAAGGCCAACTGCTGCTGTGTCAGCTTCAGTTTAGCCTCTTCCAACCTCAGCTTTTTGAGTTCCCTATCTAGGGTGTCATTCTAGGGTGGAAGGCTTGGGAATTCTGAGACACAGAGGAAATGTGGGAATTGGCAAAAGTGCACCTGTGTCAACATCAGGACAGTGCACGCTCTACGGGCGACATAAATGCCAAAACCCAGTCCTTATGCAAGGGCATATTTCATGCATTGTGTTTCTATGCAGTATGTTAACCTTTTACATTGCAGAGCTTTTACCTTGAAAAGTAATTAATGCTGTTTGTATACATTGTTCATTTGCAAGGCTTGTTTGCAGGATTACATGGTGTGGTCCTTATTCTAAGACATTCTAGAAGCCTTTCCTGCAGCATGGTTGGGTGTGGCTCGTGGGTGAGGCTTGGCTCTATATAAGGGAGCCAGCCCAGCTCCACATGCTCACTATTCAGAGGTCCCGGTGCAGAGCAGCAGCATTTTACTGAGATCCTGTCCCGGAGGCCTATCCAGTCATTTCCATTTATTTGGTGATCTTCAAGCAGGGCGGTAAGGCAGATTTCGAGTCAGGCCCCCGACTCCGTTTCCATTGACATTCGAGTTTTGGGCCTAAACATAAAATTGCATGTGCGATTGTTTTCCTGGCATTTGGCTCTTGGCATTTAGGTCAGCAGTGTGCGCGATCATTTAATGGCAATTGTATTGTGATGTTTGAATCGGCAACAGTGTAGTGATTCATTCCTGACATTTAATTCATGGCATTCAGATCGGCAGTGTGCACGATCATTTCATGGCAGTTAACTCTTGGCATTCAGATCAGCAGTGTGCGCGATCATTTCATGGCCTTTGATTCTTGATGTTCAAATCAGTAACAGTGTGCTCGATTCATTTTTGGCATTTAACTCTTGAATTACAGATCAACAGTGCGTGCGATCGTTTCATTGCATTTGAATCTAGATATTCGAATGGGCAACAGTGTGCACAATTCATTCCAGGTGTTTTAACTTTTGAAATACAGGTCGGCAGAGTGCGCGATCATTTGTAGACAGTGAAATCTAGATGTGCAGTTTGATTAAGCTGCATCATAATTCCTGGACGTTTCAGTCTTGGAACTCTTAATCAGAGTGTGATGTAGCAATGTTATTCATGATTCTAGTACATTCATTCATGCAGAGAAAACCAGGTGCTCTTTGATTTTTGTTGTAATGCAGTAATTATTCTAAGAACTATTTGAAGAGCGTTCATTGTTCAAAATATGATATGTTAATTCTGGAATTTTCATATGAAACTTTGCATAACCTTTCTTGATTTCCAAGTACCTAGATTCCCGAGGCCTAGTTATTGTTTCTGTTGTCGATATCTCCTTCTTCTGCCTCTTCTTCACTGTGCACAGGCTCCACAGCTGCCACAAGACCTCCAGCTGGACCATCCTCCTGCAGAAAAGGCACCTGTTGTCGCAAAGCCAGGTTGAACACCATACAGCAGGCCACGATGATCTGGCACACCTTCTTTGGTAAGTAGTGGAGAGAACCACCTGTCATATGGAGGCACTGGAACCTGGCCTTCAGGAGGCCGAACGTTCTTTCTATAATCCTCCTAGTTCGCCCATGTGCCTCATTGTAGCATTCCTCTGCCCTTTTCCTGAGATTTCTCACTGGGGTCAGTAGCCATGACAGATTGGGGTACCCAGAGTCACTTGCAAATGTCGAGGGACAACTGTTAGACACACACTAACCCGTAGGGACAACAGAAAACTATTCACAGGATATAGGGTCCCTGTACTCACCTATGAGCCACACACGGTGCCTCTGGAGTTGCCCCATCACATAAGGGATGTTGCTATTTCTCAGAATGTAAGCGTCATGCACTGAGCAAGGAAACTTGGCATTCACACGTGAGATGTACTGGTCGGCCAAACATACCATCTGCACATTCATTGAATGATAGCTCTTCCTGTTTCTGTATACCTGTTCACTCCTGCAGGGGGTTACCAAGTCCATATGTGTCCCATCAAAGGCACCTATGATGTTAGGGATATGTCCCAGGGCATAGAAGTCACCTTTCACTGTAGGCAAATCCTCCACCTGAGGGAAAACAATGTAGCTGTGCATGTGTTTCAGCAGGGCAGACAACACTCTGGACAACACGTTAGAGAACATTGGCTGGGACATCCCTGATGCAATGGCCACTGTTATTTGAAAAGACCAACTTGCCAGGAAATGTGGTACTGACAGGACCTGCACTAGAAGGGGTAACCATGTGGGATGGCGGATAGCTGACATCAGGTCTGCCTCCAACTGGGCACACAGTTCATGAATTGTTGCACGATCAAGTCTGTAGGTGACTATTACGTGTCTCTCTTCCATTGTCGACAGGTCCACTAGCGGTCTGTATACTGGAGGATGCCGCCATCTCATCATCTGCCCCACCGGACGTGCCCTATGGACGAGAACAGCGAGCAGAGGGTCAGCCAACACTGAGGTATCACAAAATGTCATTAGCACACATTTGTTTTAGCAAAAATGTGCCAGTTACTGTGTGTATGCAAAGCCTACATAGGTGTGACGCAGTTATTATTATTTCCATGTGGCCCCCTGAAATGGCTGCTGCCTGACATGTAAGGTGGGACAAGGGGATATGAAGCAACTGTGCTGGCGTTCTACACCGTTGCTGTGGGCGGTCGAAGACACGGCGCAATCCTGCATTGGTTAACATTGGACCCTATGGGTCAGAGGAGCCAATGACCATGTATGGCGGCGGTGACGGTACGCACAGCCGCAGACGTGACTGCCATTTTCTCTCTGTTCACTCACTTGATACCTGACCTTCAACAGGAGAGGACCTACACTGCAAGTGCTGCTGTGACCTCAGTCTGGAAGTGACGATGGCTCATGTGTCTGGGGAAAGGGCCCCTGCCTTCACTTCGGAGGAGTTGGAGAAGTTAGTAGATGGGGTCCTCCCCCAGTACACAGTACTCTATGGTCCTTCAGACAAACAGGTGAGTACACTGTGAGCATGCTGCATGAGCAATGCCTGTTTGGAGTGGTGTGGATAGAAGATACATGGGGGGGGGGACTGAGCCCTGCATGAGCAGACGGTGAGTGTCTCACGGAAGTCCTCATCCTCGGCAACACCCCGTCCGCCTGGGACGACTCCTGGTGGCCCACGGCCCTCGGCACCGCACCGACCCCCGCAGACCACGCCCGCAACCTCGGCTTCATCTTGGACCCTCTTCTCACCATGACCAAGCAAGTCAACGCCGTGTCCTCCGCCTGCTTCCTCACTCTCCGCATGCTCCGCAAGATCTTCCGCTGGATCCCCGCCGACACCAGAAAAACCGTGACCCACGCCCTTGTCACGAGTCGCCTGGACTACGGCAATACCCTCTACGCCGGGACCACCGCCAAACTCCAAAACCGCCTGCAACGCATCCAAAACGCCTCGGCCCGCCTCATCCTCGACGTACCCCGCAACAGCCACATCTCCGCACACCTGAGACACCTGCATTGGCTCCCAGTCAGCAAAAGGATCACCTTCCGTCTTCTCACCCACGCACACAAAGCCCTCCACAACAAGGGACCGGAATACCTCAACAGACGCCTCAGCTTCTACGTCCCCACCCGCCCCCTCCGCTCCGCTGGCCTCGCACTTGCTGCCGTCCCTCGCACCCGCCGCTCCACGGCGGGTGGGAGATCTTTCTCCTTCCTGGCGGCCAAGACCTGGAACTCCCTCCCCACCAGCCTCAGGACCACCCAGGACCACTCCGCTTTCCGGAGACTCCTAAAGACTTGGCTGTTCGAGCAGCGATAACCCCCCCTTTCCCCCCTAGCGCCTTGAGACCCGCACGGGTGAGTAGCGCGCTTTATAAATGTTAATGATTTGATTTGATTTGATTTGCATCAGGGCAAGGGTGGGAACGTGGGCCAATGACTATGATGTTCTTGGCGGTGAAAGATTTACCTTTTCCTCTGTACTATTCCTCTAGGTCAGCGCCCACCAGAAGAAGGATATTTGGCGTGCCATCGCCAAGGAAGTCCGGACCCTGGGGGTCCACCACAGACGGAGCACCCACTGCCGGAAAAGATGGGAGGACATTCTCCGCTGGAGCAAGAAGACGGTGGAGGCACAGCTGGGGATGGCCTCCCAACGTGGGAGGGGTGCGGCCTCCCAATACGGGAGGGGTGCCTGTTGCACCGTGACCTCCCTGATGTTCCGGATCCTGGCGGTGGCGTATCCGGAGTTGGATGGGCGATTGAGGGCATCACTGCAGCCACAAGGGGGTGAGTACAGTCACATTCACCTGACTATGCATGCATTACGAGGTGTCTGGGTGGGGGAGGTGGGCAGTGGGTTCCCCTAGGCCAGGGCGAAGTTGGTAGGCAAGGTCCCTTGTGAGGCAGGCTATGTGGCACCCCAACCCCACCAGTGGTAAGAGCCATCTACATCTAGTCAGGCTCCTGTGACTTCCATGTGTGCAGCAATCGGGCCTAGGCCTTGTACCCCATGGCTCTGTGAATAATCTAGGAACTGTTAGTGCATGGCGTAGTGCAGAGGTCTGCTGTGTCTGTAGTGTCCGCCAACGGTCATGGTATTGCATGCACTGAACATGTCTTTCTTCTGTCTCCCCCCCCCTTTTTGTGGTCTCCCTGTTCTTGTGTGCAATAGCATCATCAGGCGGAGGAGCAGTGGCACCTGAGCAGGAGGGAGCTGCATCCCACTTGGCCCTAGAGGTTGAAACAACAGAGTCTGTAGCCACTAGTGGGACGAAGGGCGAGGGGAGCTCCACGGCGGGGTCAAGAGGTGACAGCAGCGACAGTGACTCCTCCCCTGATGGGAGCTCTCTTGCCGTGGTAGGCTCCTCTGTGCCCCCCGCATCCACAGGTACAGCCGCCACCCCCCTACCAGCACCGCCCTCCCAGCAGCCCCTCAGCGTGTGTCCGGTGCGCGCTCACCCAGGAGGGAGGCCATCTCCTTCGTCCCAGGCACCTCAGGCCCTGCCCCAGTCAGCCCTGCTGCCCTCAGTGAGGAGGCTATTGACCTCCTGAGATCCCTCACTGTTGGGCAGTCTACTATTCTGAATGCCATCCAGGGTGTAGAGAGGCATTTGCAACAAACAAATGCATACCTGGAGGGCATTCATTCTGGCCAGGCAGCCCAACAGAGAGTATTTCAGTCTCTGGCCTCATCACTGATGGCAGCCATTGTTCCTGTGTCCAGCCTCCACACTCCAACTTCCTCCATCCAGACCCAATCCCCTGTACCTCAGCCTATCCCAAGCACACCATCGGACCAGCATGCACACACCTCAACACACAGAAGTGGCTCAGGCAAACATAAGCACCAAACATCCCACAGGCACTCACACAAGCATCATGCCCATGCAGACATACCAACATACGCTGCCTCCACTGTGTCCCCCTCCTCCACGTCTCCCTCCTCCCTCCCAGTCTCGTCTCCACTCACACCTGCATGCACTACATCTTCAGCCACTACCTTCATCACCAGCACGCCCATCACCACACACCGCTCACGTGCACCCACCACCCCACTACCATTCACACATCCCCTGTGTCCTCTCCCAGTGTGTCTGTGAGCCCTCCTCCCAAAGTACACAAGCGCAGGCACACACCCACCCAACAGCCATCCACCTCACAACAGCCTCCAGCCAATGCACCTTCACCCAAATTCAGCAGGCGTACACCTCCTACAACCACTACCTCTTCCTCCACTCCCAAACCCCCTCCATCTACCTATCCCAGTGTGTCTAAAAAACTTTTCCTGGCTAATATTGACCTCTTCCCTACACCTCCCCCACCCCACCCATCCCCTAGGGCCAGGCTTTCGAGGTCCCAACCCAGCACCGCAGCCACCACATCTCCAGGCACAGTGGTGCCAGCAACTGAGGGCTATTGGAGTGCGCCAACCATCAGGGCTGCCAGTGTGCCTCGGAGCGAGGGCAAGGACATTCCACCACCTGCAAAACTTAAAAAGTGGCCCACATCCCGGAGGGAGAAGCAGAAAACACCTGACAGCAAGGGCACAGGGAAAATGAAAGGGGATAGTGGCAAGACAGCTGCGCCACCATCCCAGGTGGGGAAGGGCCAGAAACCTCAACGGCAGGCCAGGAGAGGGCATGATGGCACTGACTGAGGGATCAGTGTCACACCTTCTGTCCACATCCACACCAACCTGTATGGCGGAGGAGACCACCACCTGCACCACCACAGAGGCCGCCACCAGCACCGCTGTCATTGAGCCTGCCACCAGCACCGCAGTCACTGAGCCCAGCACCGCAGTCACTGAACCACCACCAGCACCG
The DNA here is from genome assembly GCF_031143425.1 of Pleurodeles waltl. Classification (NCBI taxonomy): domain Eukaryota; kingdom Metazoa; phylum Chordata; class Amphibia; order Caudata; family Salamandridae; genus Pleurodeles; species Pleurodeles waltl. The sequence continues at coordinate 291,152,218 of NC_090445.1, read as the reverse complement.
CAGTCACTAAGCCCGCCACCAGCACTGCAGTCACTGAGCCTGCCACCAGCACCACAGTCACTAAGTCCACCACCAGCACCGCCGCCACAGAGCCCACCACCAGCACCGTGCCCACAGAGCCCCCCGCCAGCACCGCCGCCACAGAGCCTGCCACCAGCACTGCCGTAAAAGAGCCCACCGCCAGCACCGCTCCCACAGAGCCCGCCACCAGCACCGCTGCCACAGAGCCCACCGCCAGCACCGCTGCCACAGAGCCCACCGCCAGCACCGCTGCCACAGAGCCCGCCGCAAGCACCGCTGTGACTGACACCGCCGCAAGCATCGCCAGCGGCCCAGCAACATCCTGAGCCAGTGGCACCACCGCAGACATGGCTGCCATCCCCAGTGGTCAGTCGTCCGAGGCTGGTGGTGTGTTCCAGGAGCCTGGGCAGCTTCAATGATGCATCACTTTCAGTGGAGAGATACATCCACTACCTCTGTCCTTGGCAGGATGAAGCACTCTGGGCACCAAGCCCCCTCCAGAACCAGTGGAGAGATACATCCACTACCTCTGTCCTTGGCAGGATGAAGCACTCTGGGCACCAAGCCCACTCCAGAACCAGTGGAGATTCACATCCAATTGAGAGACTGTGGCTTTGCACTCCCCAGGATAGAGCAATGGGCAAACCACCAACTGGAAAGACTTGAGAGACTGTGGATTTGCACTCCCCAGGATACAGCAGTGGGCAAACCACCCACTGAAAAGACTTGAGAGACTGTGGCTTTGCACTCCCCAGGATAGAGCAGTGGTCAAACCACCCACTGGAAAGACTTGAGAGACTGTGGCTTTGCACTCCCCAGGATACAGGTGTGGGCAAACCACCCACTGAAAAGACTTGAGAGACTGTGGCTTTGCACTCCCCAGGATAAAGCAGGGGGCATGGACCCCCCTCGTGGAGCAGTGGCATCGTGCGTTCATCAGGATGAGGTGCTCCCCTCCCCCTGAGGTGCTTGTTTATTTTCCATCTGATGCCCCTCCAGTGTTCTCTCCGTTTGGAGTCAGGTATCAAGTGTGGGCCTCGTCCATGCATTTTTGGCACAATGGTCCAGGGAAAATGATTGGTGCACTATCCGGACTTGTGTAGTTGGTGTACATAATTGTATATACTGTATTTAGAGTTTTGACTTCTGGATTTTTCTTGATTACAATCGTTCAAATCAATTCCTTTAGTCCTTGCATTTTTGAAGGGGGGTGGGGGTGTATATGTAATGTTGCAGCATGTGTTTGTGTGTATGGTGTTGTGGGTGAGGGCGGGGTGGGTGTGTTGCCTGTTGCATGTGTGTGTCACTCTCTTTTCCCTCCCCTCCCCTGTGTTGTAGGTGTAGTACTCACCGTGGTCGTCGCCGCCGTCTCTGGAGCTCCTGATAGAGGAGCAGGAAGACGATCGCCGGCAGGATCTGCAGTTCTGGCTCCCTGGCATCCTGGTTCCTTGTGGGGTGTGGAGAGGTGAGTGATTTCCCCTTCTGTGTACTGTTTCAGCCGTGTTTTTTATCGCGTTGGTTCAGCCCCGGAAAAGGTGGCGGATTGGCATCTTATGATAGGGTGGGCGGTACATTGTCTTCCGCCTGTCTTTTGGCAGTTACCGCCGTGCTGTTTGTTTGTACCGCCGCGGCGGTCGGAGTGTTAAAGTGGCTGTCTATTTTGCCGGTTTCCGCCATGGTCGTAATCACATTTTGTTTTCCTCCCATCTGTGGGCGGTATTACCCCCGCATTAACATCGACCGCCAGGGTTGTAATAAGGGCCTTAGTTTCCTACTTGGCTAGTTTTAATCGGCTGATAGCAGAGACATCCTGGTCTGAAGAAAAGCAGGCAGCCCTGTTCTACCAAGGACTCAAAGAAGAGCTAAAAGACATTCTTGCCCAGATCGATCCTCGACCTACAGATTGTCAAGATCTGATAAACCTTGTTTTGAAAATAGACCATCGTCTTGCAGAACGACAGGGAACACGCAAAAAGACTGAGAAATATTCCTGCCGTGTTCACGAACGTAGCGAATCAAGAACTCAGAAAGAGAGTAATCACGAACCAATGAAAATTGGAACTATCAGGCGGCCTTTGACAAAAGACGAAAAAGACCTACATAGAAAGAACGGACAATGTCTTTACTGTGGGCACGAGGGCCACTTCGCCAAAGAGTGTCCAATAAAACCAAAGAGCAAACAAGGTCCTATCAAGAAAATAGCAGCAAATGTACAAACTGAGCAGGAAAACTAGATCACCCAAGATGTAAAGAAGGGTTGCTCTTGGGTGTCACCATGGACCCTTCATAGTCAAGGCATTTTTAAGTTAGACATCGAAGTACAAGTAAAGAAGAAGAAATATCTTAAGAAAGCCGTAGTAGATTCTGGGGCTACTGGTAGCTTTGTGGATACACAATTGGTTTGAACCTGGGGAATCCCATGCAGCAAGAAGAAAACACCAGAAATAATACAAGCCGTGGATGGAAAACTTTTAACTGGAGGTCCAGTGACTCTGCAGACCGTCCCCTTGTTGGTGACCTGTAATGGGGGAAATCAGAATATCACACATGAAGAGAAAGTTATCTTTGATGTCATCCATGCTCCTCAGTATGGAATTATTCTTGGACTGCCGTGCTTAAGTTATCATACCCCTGAAATCAACTGGTCACAACGGAAAATCATATTCTCCTCCATCTTGTGTAATGAAAAATGTCTCCAGACATCAAGAGTCACAAAACCTTGCAAATCTCACGTAGCAACAGCTGCTGAAAAAGATGTAACGCTGCCCTGGCAGTACTCATCCTATCTACATGTATTTGTTGAAAGTGAAGCAGAAACCTCGCCACCTCACAGACTATTTGACTGCCAAATTGATCTAACTCCTGGTGCTATACTCCCTAGTTGTCATGTGTACGCCTTGTCAAAACACGAAAATCAACACCTAAGAAAATACTTGGCTCAATTTCTAGCTAACGGCTTTTTTCGTCCTTCCAAGTCTCCTGCAGCGTTTCCTCTTTGTTTTGTCGCCTAGGCTAATGGGGATCTTAGAACCTGCATAGACTATAGAGGATTGAACAAAATCACAGTCAAGAACAAATACCCATTACCTCTGATTCCTGTCTTGTTGGATCAAGTTAAAAAAGCAAAGATCTACACTAAGGGCCAGATGTAGCAAAGGTTTGCGACTCGCAAACGGGCAGAATCGCAATTTGCGACAGTGCAAAATCGGAAATGGGATGCAAAAAGCCCATTTCCGACTCGCAAAAAGCGATGTGCCCCGTTTGCGAGTCGCACCCGTTGCGACCCCCTTTTGCGACCCGCAATGTGCGTGTCGCAATTTGCGACTCGCAAAGCTTATCCAATTGCAACTCGCAAATTGCGACTAGTCGCAAAAAACCCAGTTTGCAAGTCGCATTTACCACTAACTCAGAGCAGGTGGTAACCATTACCAAAGTATAAAAGGAGACCCAGAAGGCATCTGGGTCACTCAAGATGGCGGACATATACCTGATAGCAGTGAGGAGGAGAGTCTACGCAGCCCAGCAGAGGATGAGGAGGGGCGACAGACAGGAGAAGATATATAGAACAAGGCAGACCCTTTTCCAGCAAACTGAAGAGGAGATCTATGATAAATACCGCCTTAGCAGCGCTGCCATTCTAGAATTAATAGATTTACTAAAACCACAGCTAGAACACAAGACCCTGCGTGGCTGCGCCATCCCTACGCATGTGCAAGTACTATGCGCACTGCACCTCTTGGCATCAGGGAGCTATCAGGGGGTCATTGCCGTGGCAGGTGGGGTATCCCAAAGTGCAGTGTCAAGGTTCCTCAGGGCATTCCTAGATGCCTTAGTAGCGCACAGGTCTCAGTTCATATACTTACCAAGGAATGAGGCAGAAATTAACATCACGAAGCTGGACTATTACCGCATTGCCCACTTCCCCCAGGTCATTGGATGTGTAGATGGGACACACATTCAAATATGCCCCCCGCTAATCTGGAACATATTTTTCGCAACAGAAAGTGTACCCACTCACTCAACATACAGGAGGGATAGGAGTCTAGCTAATCAAGGCAGACTGAGACGGGAACACATTGCAACGCAATATTTTGGACGGTACGTGTAAACTCCCACCATACTCACCCATTAACCAGACACTCCTTTTGTTAAGTGGAAGAGAAATAACTGTTTTAATAATGTAATGGATGAACTATATACATGATTCAATTGTCCATGGGCAGGGAAATGCCAACCACTCATGTGGCACATTAAAGCCATGTGCCACATTTGTTTGTCCGGGCTGTTGGCTAACTTCTCCTGCCCCTCCTGCCAGCCTGGCTGGTCCCAGCCGCATCTATGGTGCTCTGCCTCCCACTCCTTAGCACCCTACTGTCAGTGGTAGATACACTGCTCACTGTGGAGCCCTCTTCACTATCTTGGGGTGTTTCCATTAGTTCAATGATATGTGTGAGACGTCCCAGGCCCCTGGCAACATCCCCAGCAAAATGGCCCATCTCAATTTGCAGCCCAACTGTCCTCCTCCACAGGCCTGTTGTGTTGATGGCTAGCCTGCCGATTGATGTGGCCATCCTGTCCAGTCTTAACATAATCTGCCTATCCCTGCGCCGCCCAGCCTCTGCCTGACCCAGCAGTCCGGCTGCCAGTTCCCTGATGGCAGAGGCAATGTCCCCAGTGTTCTGGCACATCAGGTCCATCCGCCTGTTGAGGTGCTGCATGCTTGCCTGGTTTTGTCTTTCAATGCGGTGCAGCACCCCACTGATCCTGCCCAATGTTGTGTTTTGCAGGCGCTGACCCCGCAGCAGATGTGCCTCACTGCTGGTTGGAGGATGAATCCGGATATCAGACGCTCTTGCCCTGCGACGCCTGCGCAGTGGTGGCTGCCCTGCCCTCGCACCTGTATCCTCCCTGGCTGTTGCTGGGGCAGCTCCTGGCGTTGCTGTTGCAGCAGGCGTTACAACTGCAGGAATGCTGCTGACTGTGCATGTGGGGGTGCTGGAGGGTCCTGGGGTGTCCTCCTGGGCCTGGGTGCTTGGGGTGTAGGGGGTGTCTTGCTGGAGACCTGTGGGACATGGGGAACACACTGTCAGTGTCTAGTATCTGTTGCACAATTCCTAATAAACATTTGCCTATGCACTGCCTATTGGACTACATTTCCCATAATGCATCATTCTGGCTTTTTCTACCCTGAAATGGAGCTAATTTGGTTGTGCATGCACATGTGTACATGGTGGGTGGGGTATGACATTGATAGGGGTACAGGCTTATCACATGGTACTCACCGGTTGATGTGCTGGGCTCTGAAGTGTCCAGGTCCCCAAATCCACACACTGCCTCCGGCTCAAAGGTTTGCTCAATCCTGTCTTCAAGGGGTGTGGGTGGTGGCACAGATGATGGTCCCCCTCCAGTGCCTCTCATCTCCCGGAGCCTTTCTGCCACCCTCTCCTTGGTCCGGGAGCGGAGGTCATACCACCTCTTCCTTATGCCCTCAATTGTCCTGTGGCTCACCCCCAGGGCATTGATTTTCTCCTGCATTCCCTGCCAGATTTTTCTTTTGGTGGCCTCTGGAACAGTGAGGGCAGCTCTCCCAAAGAGCTCATCATGGTGCTGACAACATTCTTCGGTCAGCACCTCAAGCTCCCTCTCTGAGAATTTAATTTTCCTTTTTCGGGGAGTTCCCTCCATGGCTGCTGCAGCTAGCTCAGTGTGCAGACTGGCAGTTGTAAAAGGGTGTGGTCCAGCCTCCTCCCAGGTGTATTTGTTAACTTCCTGGCTGTGATGTCATCATCATGTGCCAGGAAGTGTTTCCAGAGTGTTTTGGTGTGCTTTCTGGAGTGTTCTGCTGCACCTGCAAGCAATTTTGAGGGAACTCGCAATTTGCGACACCAACTCGCTAATTGCGAGTTCGTTTTTTGCACACTCGCAAACAGCGACCTCGCAATCTGTGGACTCGCACACAGCGTTGCGAGTCCGGATGCGAGTCGCTAAATCGGACCGGTTTCTTTCCTGGCATCCCAATTTGCGAGTCGCATTTTGCGAGTCGCATTGACTCGCAAAATGCGACTCGCAATTTTTTTGTTTCCTACATCTGGCCCTAAGTTAGGCTTAAGAGGTGCTTACCATTTATTCAAAATGAGAGAAGGCGATGAATGGAAAACTACCTTTAAAACCCAATATGGTCTATTTGAATACACAGTCATGCCCTTTGGACTTTGTAACGCTCCAGCAGCATTTAAATTCTTTCTGAATGACGTCCTTAGAGAGTATCTAGATCTATTTACAATAGTCTATATTGACGATATTTTAATCTATTCAGACAATGAAGTTGAACATGTACAACATGTCAAGAAGACTCTCACAGCCCTTCGAAAGCATCATTTGTATTGCAAATTAACCAACTGTGAATTCCACGTTACCACCGTCGAGTTCTTAGGAGTCATCCTTACCGCTCAAGGTATGATCATGGCAGAAAGAAAAGTACAAGCGGTAGCTGATTGGCCCACTCCAAAGACTGTGCGAGATGTTCAGTGCTTCCTAGGTTTTGCAAACTTCTAACGCAGATTCAGAGATCATTTCGCTCCGGCAGTGGCGCCAATCACCAAGTTGTTAAGAAAGAAAGAAAGAACCATTTGTATGGACACCCGAAGCTGACAGAGCCTTTTCAATCTTAAAGGAAGCCTTCTCCACTGCCCCAGTCTTCCCTCACCCAGACGTTGAGCGTCCATTCATAGTGGAAGCAGATGCTTCAGATGTGGCAATTGGTGCAGTGTTATAACAACGCAGTAAAGATACTGGTCAACTACATCCTGTAGCCTACATGTCTCGAAAACTGAATGAAGCGGAATGAAATTATGTCATTGCTGAGAAAGAGCTTCTGACAATCTGCGATGCCTTCAAAGAATGGAGACACCATTTCTTAGGCGCCAAATATACTATCACAGTATATACAGATCACCGCAATCTCCAGTTCATGAGTTCAGCTAGACTTTTGACTCCTCTGCAATTACAATGGATGCTAGTTTTTGCCGAGTTTGATTTTGTGGTAACCTTCCGTCCTGGAAAAGATAATCACAAAGCGGATGCTTTGTCCCGTCAAGACTCTACTATGTTACCCGCGATCCAGTCTCCTAGGTCTATCATTGCTCCAGAGAAGGTTCTTTGCATCATAAAAACCAAAGACTTCTTTGAAGAAATCCGAAATTCCTTTACCATTGAGAAATGGCAGACATGTACTCAAGCAGATCCCAAAAGGTCAACCAAACAAGGACTACCTTTCCATGATGCCTGTTTATTTGCTCCAACTACCAAGTTGCGCAAGTTGGTATTTCATTGGTTGCATGTTATAACTACGGCAGGTCATCCAGGTGTTCCTAAAACTCTTGAATTAGTCCAAAGCTACTTTTGGTGGCCTACTTTGTTAAAAGACGTCAAGCAGATGGTAGCTAACTGTGAAGTTTGTGCTCACATCAAGTCAAGTCATTCAAAACCAAAAGGATTGTTACATCCTCTCCCAAATCCACTTCGACCTTGGGACCACATCTAATTAGACTTTATTACTGGTCTACCCATTGTTAAACATCACTCAGTAATCCTCATGGTGGTAGATAGTCTCACACAATATTCACATTTCATTGCCTGCAAGAAATTGCCCACCTCCAGTGAACTGGCAACAATCCTTTTAAATCGAGTGGTCCGATATCACAGATTACCAAAAATGATTCTGTCCGATCGAGGATCACAATTTGCCTCTAACTTCTGGAAAACCTTGGTGCAAAACGATTCAAATCACTGCTACACTGTCTACCAGTCATCATCCTCAAACGGATGGCAAACTGAGAGACTAAATCAGACATTGAAACAATATCTGCGTGCTTATGCTGAGAAAGCACTTCATTCTTGGACATCAATGCTTTTGTTAGCTGAACTAGACTATAATAACTCGTATCATACTTCCACTGGTGTCACCCCCTTTTTTGGTCTGTTTGGCTATCATTCTGATACCCTGCCAATCACGATTCCACAAGAAAGTTCACTTACACCAGCTGTGTCATATAAGATTCAACACCTCCATCAAACCCAAAAACAAATCCAGCAACATCTAGATAAAGCTAAAAAACGTATAAAAAGCACTAAGACAAGAAACATTGTGAAGGACCCCAATATAAGCCAGGTGATATAGTGTGGCTTTCCACACGTCATATTGACTTCAAGAAAAAGCATATGTTTAATCCCAAATTCATAGGTCCTTACACAGTCCTTCAGCAAATCAATCCAGTGAACTATAAACTGCAGTTACCAAGGTCACTACGTATTCATCCAGTGTTTCATACTTCTCTCCTGAAAAGAGCTGTCCAAAAAGTCCACTCCCAACTAGCTCCAGTTCTAGTACAGGGAGAATTGGAATACGAAGTTAAACAGGTGTTGGATTCAAAATGTAGAGGTCGTAATCTCTGGTATCTAATATCTTGGAAAGGTTACGGTGCTGAGAGCAACTCATGGGTCTCCACATCTGAAATTCATGATCCATGACTAGTGAGACGTTTTCATCGCCTAAATCCAGGCAAACCAGGCCCTAGAGCGCATTTGGGAGGGGGGACTACTGTCAACATCAGGACAGTGCACGTTCTACAGGCGACGTAAATGCAAAAACCCAGTCCTTATGCAAGGGCATATTTCATGTATTATGTTTTATGCAGTATGTTAACCTTTTGCATTGCAGAGCTTTTACCTTGAAAAGTCATTAATGCTGTTTGTAATACATTGTTCATTTGCAATGCTTGTTTGCAGGATTACAGGGTGTGGTCCTTATTCAAAGACATTCTAGAAGCCTTTCCTGCAGCATGGTTGGGTGCGGCTCATGGGCAGGGCTTGGCTGTATATAAGGGAGCCAGCCCATCTCCACATGCTCACTATTCAGAGGTCCCGGTGCAGAGCAGCAGCATTTTCCTGAGCTCCTGTCCCAGAGGCCTATCCAGTCATTTGCAGGCCTGCCCTCATTTATTTGGTGATCTTCAAGCAGGGCGGTAAGGCGGAGGTCGGGTTAGGCCCCCAACTCCGTTTCCAGTGACATTCGAATTTTGGGCCTAAACATAAAATCGCATGTGCAATTGTTTTCCTGGCATTTGGCTCTTGGCATTCAGGTTGGCAGTGTGCATGATCATTTCATGGCAATTGTATTGTGATGGTCGAATCAGCAACAGTGTGCGCGATTCATTCATGGCATTTAATTCTTGGCGTTCAGATCAGCAGTCTGTGCGATCTTTTCATGGCATTTGCATCGTGAAGTTCGAATCGGCAACAGTGTGCACGATTCATTCCTGTCAGTTAACTCTTGGCATTTAGATCGGCAGTGTGCGCGATCATTTTATGGCCTTTGATTCTTGATGTTCGAATCGGCAACAGTGTGCGCGATTCATTCCTGGCATTTAACTCTTGGCATTCAGATCGGCAGTGTGCGCGATCATTTCATGCCCTTTGATTCTTGATGTTCGAATCAGCAACAGTGTGCGCGATTCATTTTTGGCATTTAACTCTTGAACTATAGATTGGCAGTGTGTGCGATAATTTCATGGCATTTGGTTCTTGATGTTCGAACTGGCAAAAGTGTGCAGGATTCATTCCAGGCATTTAACTCTTGAATTACAGATCAGCAGTGCGCACGATCGTTTAATTGCATTTGAATCTAGATGTTTGAATCAGCAACAGTGTGCATGATTCATTCCTGGCAGTTTAACTTTTGAAATACAGATCGGCAGAGTGCGCAATCATTTCTAGACATTGAAATCTTGATGTGCAGTTTGATTAAGGTGCATAATAATTCCTGAACGTTTGAGTCTTGGATCTCTTAATCAGAGTGTGACGTAGCAGTGTTATTCATGATTCTAGTACAATTCATTCATGCAGAGAAAAGCAGGTGCTCTTTGATTTTTGTTGTAATGCAGTGATTATTCTAAGAACTGTGTTCATTGTTCAAAATATGATATGTTAATTCTGGAATGTTCAAATGAAACTTTGCATAACCTTTCTTGATTTCCAGGTACCTAGATTCCTGAGGCCTAGTTATAGTGAAGCTTTAGGCCATGCATGTTTTCAGAATAAGGCCCTCATTACAACATTGGCGGTAAAAGCCGCTTACCGCTGTGCAGAAGACCGCCAACACACCGCTGCGGCCGTGGAAAACAGCCACAGCTATTATGACCCACATTTCGGAATCCGCCAAAATTCAGACACCCACACAAGTCCACCACACCAAAGGACAGTGATAAACTGGCAAAAACAAATCCTCCACCATCACGCCAACAGAAATACGCCCACACTATCACGACACACGAATCCACGCGGCGGTCTTTCAACCGTGGTATTCCATTGGCGGTACACACCGCCGCGCTCAAAATACACACACTCCTACAAAACACAGCCAAATTGGACAATTCCAAATACACACACCTGATACACATACACACACCACTCCCACACACCCATTACAATATAAAACACACACCCACATCACCCACAAACCCCCACGACCAGAATCACCAAGAGAAGGCCAGAGAGAGACACCACCATCAACAAACTAGCATCCACAGACACACAACACCATCACCCACACAACTTCCACGCACCTCACATAACACACCACTACATATCACCACACTTATCACCACACACTCCACCCCACACATCACCTACACCACCCCATGGCAAGGCAAAGACACCCCAGGTTCTCGGAGGAGGAGCTCAGGGTCATGGTGGAGGAAATCATCCGGGTAGACCACAGCTATTCGGATCACAGGTGCAGCACGCCTCCATTGCAAGGAAGATGGAGCTATGGCGAAGAATCGTGGACAGGGTAAACGCAGTGGGACAGCACCCAAGAAATCGGGAGGACATCAGGAAGAGGTGGAACGACCTAGGGGGGAAGGTGCGTTCCGTGGTCTCAAGACACCACCTGGAGGTTCAGCAGACTGGCGGCGGACCCCCACCTCCTCCCCCACAACTAACAACGTGGGAGGAGCAGGTCTGTGCAATTCTGCATCCTGAGGGCCTCGCAGGAGTAGCTGGAGGAATGGACTCTGGTAAGTCAAATCTCAATTAATACACCCCCCACCCTACCTGCATGCCAGCACATACCCCACCCTCACCCCCAGCACCCCAACTCCTCACTATGTCCCAACATCACAAACCACCCATCCCAACACCAAGCCCTGCATGCAACAACAATGCATGGACACCCATCACTAAATCATGCCCACTGCACATACCCATACAACCCCCAAACCATCATCACACAAGGTCCCACACAGGAATGCAAGCACTGGGGTACACGGTCACCCACCCATTGCACACCATGACACATACAGATATAATAACCATCCTTTTATACCCCTGCAGGACCCCTGCCCAACGTCACCGGACAGGAGGGTCCACACATGTCCACACCACCAACAGAAGAGGCCCACAGTGATGACAGCAGCTCTGTCCAACTGGATCTAGATGACCAGCCCGGCCCATCGGGGACCTCGGAACAGTCGGTTCCCATCACACAGTCACCGGCCACTACAGACCTTCCACCCTCTGGAAACACCAGCATAGCACCCACCCAGCGTGCCCATACCTCTGTCCCCAGGACAAGCCAATCAGCTGTGTGTCCACCACTACAGGGAACCCAGGATAACCCACCACCCCACCAACAACAGGGACCTGGGGGCAGTGGTAGTGGGCACACAGTCCAGGGAACGGAGGCCAAGGAACACAGGGGAACTGGGAGGGCTGCTGTGCGACAGGGGGCGGACAGGCCAAGGGAACCCACTCTCCACGAGGCCCTCTCCTCCATCATGGGAGCCTTCCACCACTCCCAGGAGACGATGGCAACGGTACTGGCCAAGTTTCAGGAGACCCAGCGTCTGCAGGAGGAACAGTATATGGGCTTCAGGGAGGAACTCAGAACCATCAGCTCCACCCTGGGCACCATCGTAGGGGTGCTGAAGGAACTCGTGAAAACCAGGAGGGACACCGTGGCTCTACAAGGGGCCCCTGACACTAGCATGGACGATGAACTGCCCACCACCTCCGCCGGCGCTAGTGGACATGACGCCCCGCCACAGGACCACCACACCAGCACCCCACCCCCTGCAGAGGGAGAACCACCCCGCAAACGGTCCCTGAGATTCAGGACAAAGACAGAGCACGATGCCAAGACCCCCGCCAAGAAATGAGACCACCCTGATTGTCATCCTACTGTCCCACTTTGTCACCCTGTCCATACTTTAACTGCCCCAGCTCCACTTCCTATGCCCATATGGGCAACGCACCTGTGAGACTAATAGACTGGACTCTGCCATGGACATTCCTCCGCCATCACCCCTCACCATTTCACTACCCCCTCCAATATTGAGCACTTAAATAAACACACCTAAAGCACAAAACGATCTGGAGTCTGTCTGTGATTTCGAAATAGTGTATTGGCAATTACAGTGACAAAATGTTCTTTTAATTGTAGTGTCAACATATCTATGTCACACAGCTCTAGTCCATGAGGAATCTAAGCAGATGTCACACAGTGGAACCCACATCTGTGAAATCGTAAGGGAAAGTGACAACTCAGTGATCATACACTGGGTGAAAACGACAGACAGTAGAGAGGTAGTAGTGTTAAAGTACATGTAGTAGGCAGGTTTGTATTCTTACCTGTGTCGCAGGATCACTGAGTCCCTGTTGTGCATGTCTTCTTCCTCTGCTTCCTCGTCTTCACTGTCCACAGGCTCCACAGCTGCCACAACGCCGCCATCTGGACCATCCTCCTGCAGAAAAGGCACCTGTTGTCGCAAAGCCAAGTTATGAAGCATACAGCAGGCCACGATGATCTGGCACACCTTCTTTGGTTAGAAGAAAAGGGATCCACCTGTCATATGGAGGCCCCTGAACCTGGCCTTCAGGAGCCCGAAGGTCCGCTCGATCACCCTCCTAGTTCGCCCATGGGCCTCATTGTAGCGTTCCTCTGCCCTTGTCCTGGGATTCTTCACTGGGGTCAGTAGCCATGACAGGTTGGGGTAACCAGAGTTACCTGCAAATGGTGAGGGACAACTGTTAGACACGCACTAACCTGGAGGGATATCCCCAGACCCAAACAACCATTCCTACTGACTTGCTTTCAGGTGCTAACCTAATAGCCACACAAGGTGCCTCTGGAGTTGACCCATCACATATGGGATGCTGCTATTCTGCAGGATGTAGGTGTCATGCACTGAGCCAGGGAACATGGTATTCACATGGGAGATGTACTGGTCTGTCAAACATACCATCTGTACATTCATTGAATGATAACTCTTCTGGTTTCTGTACACCTCTTCACTCCTGTGGGGGGGACCAAAACCACATGGGTCCCATCAGTGGCACCTATGATGTTGGGGATGTGTCCCAGGGCATAGAAATCACCTTTCACTGTAGGCAAATCCTCCACCTGAGGGAAAACTATGTAGCTCCGCATGTGTTTCAGAAGGGCAGACAACACTCTGGACAATACGTTGGAAAACATAGGCTGGGACATCCCTGATGCAATGGCCACTGTTGTTTGAAAAGACCCACTTGCAAGGAAATGGAGCACTGACAGCATCTGCACTTGAGAGGGGATTCCTGTGGTATGGCGGATTGCTGACATTAGGTCTGGCTCCAACTGGGTACACAGTTCCTGGATTGTGGCACGGTCAAGCCTGTATGTGATAATCACATGTCACTCCTCCATTATCTACAGGTCCACTAACGGTCAGTACACCAGAGGATGCCGCCATCGCCTCACATGTCCCAGCGGAGGGTGCCTATGAAGGACAACAACGAGCACAGAGTCAAATAACTCAGAGGTACGTACCCACAGTTTACACAGAACACCATTCATACACAAAAGATGGCCTGTATGTGTGTAGAGTCTAGGCCTAGGTATGTGTGACGCAGTTGAAAATGAAGCCATGTGGGCCCCTGAAATGGCGGCTGCCTGACCTGTAAAGTGGGGCAATGGGATGTGAGGTAACTGCGCTGGCGTTGTACACCGTCGCGGTAGAGGGTCGAAGACTGCGGCGCAATGCTGCATTGGTTAACATTGGACCCTATGAGTACCAGGAGCTAATGACCATGAACGCCAGTGATGACGGTACGCACCACTGCTGACGTGACCGCCATTTTCTATCTGTTCAATCACTCGATACCTGATCTTCGACAGGAGAGGACCTACTCTGCAAGTGCTGCTGTGACCTCGGTCTGGAAAAGACAGTGGCTCAAGTGTCTGGGGAAAGGGCCCCTGCCTTCACATCGGAGGAGTTGGAGAAGCTTGTGGATGGGGTCCTCCCCCAGTACACGCTACTCTACGGTCCTCCAGACAAACAGGTAAGTACACAGGGAGCATGTTGTATGGGCTATGCCTGTGTGGAGAGGGCTGGATAAAAGAAGGAAGGGGGAGAGTGCTGCGTGCATGAAAGACGGTGAATGCATGTGCCACATGGCAAGGGTAGGGATGGGGGCCAATCAGTTTGACAGTGCAGTTGGTAATAACTTCTCTTTTTCCCCTGTACATTTCATGTAGGTCAGCGCACACCAGAAAAAAGATGTATGGTGTGTCATCGCCAAGGACGTCCGGACCCTGGTAGTCTACCACAGACGGAGCACCCACTGCCGGGAAAGATGGGAGGACATTCGCCGCTAGAGCAAGAAGACGGCAGAGGCTCAGCTGAGGATGACCTCCCAAGGTGGGAGGAGTGCCTGTCACACCATGACCCCCCTGATGTTCAGGATCCTGGCGGTGGCCTACCCGGAGTTGGATGGGCGCTTGAGGGCATCACAGCAGCCACAAGGGGGTGAGTACACTCTCATTCTGCTGACTTTGCGCGCAGTGGAGGTGTCTTCGGTGGGGGAGGTGGGCGGAGGGTTTCCCTAGGCCAGGGCGAGTTCCGTAGGCAAGGCCCCTCCGTAAAGCAGGCCATGTGGCACCCCACCTCACCTCTGTAGAGTGGCAAGTACACCTAGTCATGCCCCTGTGTCATCTATGTGTGCAGATGTCATCCATAGCCTTGTAGGCCATTTCCCGGCAATTGAACAGTGGACCCCAAGAGCGCGGCGTAGTGCAAGGGGCTTCTGTGTCTGTCGTGACCGCCAACGGTAGCGGTAATGCATGCACTCAACATGTCTTTCTTCTGTCGTCCCCCCTTTTTGTGGTCTCCCTGTTCTTGTGTGCATTAGCATCATCAGGCGGTGGAGCAGTGGCACCGGAGCACGAGGGAGCTGCAGCCCAAATGGCCCTGGAGGGCGAGACTACGGACCAGTTCACCAGTGGGATGGAGGGCGAGGGGAGCTCCAGTCACCCCTGCTGCCCTCAGTGAGGAGGCCATTGACCTCCTCAGGTCCCTCACTGTTGGGCAGTCTACCATTTTGAATGCCATCCAGGGTGTAGAGAGGCAGTTGCAACAAACAAATGCATTCCTGGAGGGCATTCATTCTGGACAGGTGGCCCTTCAGTGAGTTTTTCAGACTCTGGCCTCAGCACTGATGGTAGCCATTGTCCCCGTCTCTAGCCTCCCCCTCCAACTTCCTCCACCCAGACCCAATCCCCTGTACCTCAGCCTATCCCAAGCACACCTACAGACCAACATGCACACACGTCAACACACAAGGGAAGCTCTGGCAAACATAAACACCACACATCCCACAGGCACTCACACAAGCATCAGACACATGCGACACATGAACATCCACTGCCTCCACTGTGTCCCCCTCCTCCTCATCTCCCTCCTCCCTCCCAGTCTCATCTACACTCACACCTGCATGCACTACCTCTACAGCCACTACATCCCTCTCCAGCACACCCACCACCACACCCCGCTCACGTGCAGTCACCACCCCCACTACCATTCACACGTCTCTGTCCTCTCCCAGTGTGTCTGTGACACCCCCTCCCAAGATACACAAACGCAGGCACACACCCACCCAAGAGCCATCCACCTCACGACAGCCTCCAGCGCATGCACCTTCACCCAAAGTCACCAAACGTACACCTCCTACAACCACCACCTCTTCCTCCACTCCCAAACCCCCTCCAGCTACCCGTCCCAGTGTGTCCAAAAAACTTTTCCTGTCCACCCTTGACCTCTTTCCCACATCTCCCCCACCCCGTCCGTCTCCTAGGTCCCGAACTAGCACCTCAGCCACAACATCTCCGGGACCAGTGGTGCCTGTAGTCACCGGAATCTGGAGTGCACCAGTCACCAGGGCAGCCAGTGCGGCACAGAGCCACAGCACAGACAGTCCCCCACCTGTGAAGCATCAGAAGTTGGCCAGTGCCCGGCGGTAGAGGGGGAAGACTCCAGCCACCAAAGCCGCTCCCAGGGGTCCCGGTGGGAGTATGGAGTCAGCTGTGACACCTTCCAAGGTGGGGAAGGGCCACAAGAAACCCGACAAGTCTGGGATCATCCCCGATGCCCAGGAGCCCACCTCCAGCACAAGCCCAGCTTCCCAGGACAGGACCGCCAGCACTAGCCCATCTGCCCAGGAGGGGCCCGCCAGCACCAGCCCAGCTGCCCAGGACAGGACCGCCAGCACTAGCCCACCTGCCCAGGAGGGGCCCGCCAGCACCAGCCCAGCTGCCCAGGAGGCCACCACCAGCACCAACCCAGCTGCCCAGGAGCCCACCGCCAGCACCAGCCCAGCTGCCAGGAGGCCACCGCCAGCACCAGCTCAGCTGCCCAGGAGGCCACCGCCAGCACCAGCCCACCTGCCCAGGAGGCCAGCACTAGCCCCGCTGGGCCATGTAGGACCACCAGCACAAGCCCCGCTGGGCCATGAAGGACCGCCAGCACAAACCCCACTGGGCCATGAAGGACCGCCAGCACAAGCCCCGCTGGGCCATGAAGGACCGCCAGCAGCTGAGATCCTGCAATGGAGACCGCCGTCTCAAGCACCGCTGAACAGGGCACCGCCGTCTCAAGCACCGCTGCACAGGGCACCGCCATCTCAAGCACTGCTGAACAGGGCACCTCCGTCTCAAGCACCGCTGAACAGGGCACCGCCATCTCAAGCACCGCTGCACAGGGCACTGGTGCTGAACAGGGCACCGCCATCTCAAACACCGCTGAACAGGGCACCGCCATCTCAAGCACCGCTGAACAGAGCACCGCCATCTCAAGCACCGCTAAACAGGGCACCGCCAACTCAAGCACCGCTGAACAGGGCACCGCCATCTCAAGCACCGCTGGCCCATGAGCGGCAAGGGCACTGACGCAACTGAGTCTGTCACGGGGTGAATGATGCACTCTGGGCACCACGCCCCCTCCAGAGCCAGTGGAGACTGTCATCCTCTACCTCTGTCCTTAGCAGGATGAAGCACTCTGGGCACCATGCCCCCTCCAGAACCAGTGGAGACTGTCATCCACTACCTCTGTCCTTAGCAGGATGAAGCACTCTGGGCACCATGCCCCCTCCAGAACCAGTGGAGACTGTCATCCACTACCTCTGTCCTTTGCAGGATGAAGCACCCTGGGCACCATGCCCCCTCCAGAACCAGTGGAGTAAAGCATCCACTACCCCAATCCTTGGCAGGATGAAGCACTCTGGGCACTATGCCCCCTCCAGAACCAGTGGAGACTGTTATCCACTTGTGAGACTGTGGCTTTGCACTCCCCAGGATATGGCAGTGGGCAACCCACCCACTGTAGAGACTTGAGAGACTGTGGCTTTGCACTCCCCAGGATTGAACAGTGGGCAACCCACCCACTGTAGAGACTTGAGAGACTGTGGCTTTGCACTCCCCAGGATTGAACAGTGGGCATGTGGCCCCCTCATGGATTTGGCGTTGTGCACTCAAGCGGCTGAGGTGCCCCCCCTTTCCCTCCCCCTGAGGTGCCTGTTTAGTTGCTCTATGATGCCCCTGCAGTGTTCTCTCCGTCATGGTCAGGGATCTTGTGTGGGCCTCGCCCATACCGTGTGGTCCCAGTGTTCCACTGACTTTCTTAGAGCACTACCTGGACTACTATGCTTGGTATATATTATGTACATGGTGTATTTATATATTTCTGCCTACTTGCTTTTAATATATTACAATGGTTACACTCATTTTCTATTGTCTTTGCATTCTTCTGGGGGGTTTGGGGGATGTAACTGTGATGTATTGATATGCATTACTGTGTGTGTTGTAGTGGGTGAGGGTGGGGGTGTTGCGTGTTGCCTGTGTGTGTCCCTGTTTTTTGCCACCCCCTCCCCTGTGTCGTAGGTGCAGTACTCACTGTGGTCTTCGCCGCCGGTGTTCGTGCTCCTGGTAGAGAAGCAGGAAGAGTATTGCAGGGAGAATTTGGAGTTCCGGGTCCATGGCGTCCTCGTTCCTCGTGGGGTGTGTAGAGGTGAGCGTTTTCCCTTTGGGATTCCTGTTTCTGCAGTGTTATTATCCGCGGTGAATCAGTTCCGGAAAAGGTGGCTGATTGGCCTGTCATAACAGTGTGGGCGGTACATTGTCTCCCGCCTGTCTGTTGGTGGTGACCGCTGCGCTGTTTGTTTGTACCGCCGTGGCAGTCGGAGTGTTAAAGTGGCTGTCTTTGTTGGCGGTTTCCGTCACAGTCGTAATTGCAGATTTTTTCCACCGGCCTGTTGGTGGTCTTACTGCCGCTTTAACACCGACCGCCAGGGTTGTAATGACCACCAAAGTCTCTGTCACAATGTCCTTTCCTCAGGATCTGCACGTTGCTGAACAAAAGGCCCACCTTCCGGCGTCACCAACTAAGAAAGCTATGATAGCACAGAGTTATGATGAAGCCAGTCCGGGGGAAGGGAATTAGGGTAGGGAACAGCAGGGAGAGAGATCTGAAAAGAAAAGGTTAGAACAAATATGCACTTACTCATTCATAGAAATATAACTCATCAATAGACTCTTGACTAAATGCGTCTCCGTGATATCAAATGGAGACCCCTTTTGAAATGAGGGTAAAGCCCTTCTTTGAATCATGGAACAAAAATAAACTACGACCTCAGAACCAAGAGATGGCAAGAGCTTTGGATTATGATTATACTCAGAATATCAATCCTGTAACATTTATGCATTCATAATATAAACCTTTGATCATGACCTAGAAAATCTCAAAGAATTAAATATGCTTTTCACATATTATGCCTTCCAGAAAATAATGAAAACTATGATTTGCTTATCTCCAGAAATACTTTCACATTCACAACTATAAAGGCCAAAAAGTTTGTACTCATTGAACTTGAAGCGCTTTACTTATAATACCAGGAAGCAATTTTACTTGTCTTGTCTGAGACCCTATGCTCTTTATGCTAAGGGGGCGCTTTACTCATGTGGCCTGAATCACTTTGATTGTTGTTCCAAGAGCGCTTTACAACTGTGGACTGAAGCGCTTGAATTGCCGTGCCAAGAGCGATTTACATCTGTGGACTGAAGCGCTTGAATTGCTGTGCCAAGAGCGCTTTACAACTGTGGACTGAAGCGCTTTGAATTGCCGTGCCAAGAGCGATTTGCACCTGTGGACTGAAGCGATGGAATCGATGTGCCAAGAGCGCTTTACTACTGTGGACTCAAGCGCCTGAATTGCCGTGCCAAGAGCGCTTTACAACTGTGGGCTGAAGCACCTGAATTGCCATGCCAAGAGCGCTTTACAACTGTGGACTGAAGCGCCTGAATTGCCGTGCCAAGAGCGCTTTACTACTGCGGACTGAAGCACCTGAATTGCCGTGCTAAGAGCGCTTTACTACTGTGGACTGAAGCACCTGAATTGTCTTGTCAAGAGTGCTTTACAACTGTGGACTGAAGCGTCTGAATTGCCGTGCCAAGAGCGCTTTACATCTGTGGACTGAAGCCCTTTAATTGCCGTGCAAAGAGCACTTTACCTCTGGTAGTAACGACTTCCTTCAAAAGTGGATTCATCAAGGCCTTACCGCTACGAGTATGACCTACTCGTTTTTTTATTCACCATGGAAACAAGGATACTTCGATTGGATGACACTCTGCCATCCAGGAACTCTGCTCTTCTTCAGAGAACACCCCCACGAGGTCTGACTGCATCGAAGTCTTCAAAATAGTGAGCAACGTGCTTGGGTGTGGCTGGGCTTTATAGGCCTGCCACACCCCAAGATGGCCGCTGCCTCTAAAAACATGGGAATTGTAGTCCTTTCATGGAATCACATGGATAAGTGCATCTTGTCCTCCAATGTCCTGATTCTGCAGCTCTATGAGCTTTGCCACAGGGCAGACGATGTTGATGGCCACCTTTGGAACAAGAGGGCATGACAAGCGGTGCGCATAAAGCGTCGAAGAGCCACGCAGCGGAGTTTCGGGCGGGACCTGGACCACACATGGCCTTATTCCTGACAGTCTCTCCTGTGAAATTACAGTATTGCCAAAAGTCAGTGAAATTATTGGGACATCAGAATGAGAAAGGAGTGAGAAGAATTTCCAGAGAGAGGATTATTATGATTCTGCAGAGAAGTCCCCCGACTTCCCAGAGAGACGTTAGAATGTTTCTGGGAATGGTGGGGTACTGTAGACAGTGGATTCCAAATTTTGCGGAAATTGCCAAACCCTTAGAGCAGTTGACCCATAAGGAAGTTATGGATCCCATTACCCTAGATGAGGACCAGATGAAAGCATTCACCGAGCTGAGAGAGAGTTTGTGCAGAGTTCCAGCATTGGGAATGCCTGATTACTGTCAGAGAGACCAGATCCTCAGGGTCTGTGCACGTTCCCAACATGTCCATCACTAGACAGCTCCTGAGAGAGTCAAAGCGGGGGAAAAGGGGATTAGGATGGGAACAGCTGGGAAGGAGACCTGTAGGAAACAAAAGGTTAAGCACACACAATAGCAAGATTATATCACATTAATCTTTACTAGACTATGATCCTAATCATTGTCATGCTGCAATCCATGGACAACTTAAGCATGGACAAAATGACTAGGCCTTAAAACGTCTCGGTACCTGGGAAGGAATCAAGAATGATTAATACAACTTCTCAAATTAATCTCTTAATTAAAAAGTTACACATTGACTAGGAACACAAGAACCCTCTAGAATTGTGTTTTCAAAATCGAAACATAGTCTTTTTGCATGTGGACAAGGAAATAATCTGAACGTTTTCAGGAACAGAATAGGAGTTGTATTAAGGGACTTATTATGCACATATAATGTAACATCAGCAATCCTAACACTTAGGGGGTCATTACAACCCTGGCGGACGGTGTTAAAGCGGCAGTAAGACCGCAAACAGGCCGGCGGTAAAAAAATGGGAATAATGACTGTGGCGGAAACTGCCAACAAAGACAGCCACTTTAACACTCCACGGCAGAACAGAAAAACAGCGTGGCGGTCACCGCCAACGGACAGGCGGAAGACAATGTACCGCCCACAGTATAACAACCTACCAATCCGCCATCTTTTCCGGGGCGGATTCACCGCGGATAAAAACATGGCGGAAACAGCCATTTCAAAGGGAAAACACTCACCTCTATACACCCCACGAGGAGCGACAACACCATGGAACCGGAACTCCAAATTCTCCCTGCGATAGTCTTCCTGCTCCTATACGACCATCATCAATGCCGGCGCCGAAGAAAACGGTGAGTACTGCACCTACGACATAGGGGAGGGGGAGGCAAAAGTCAGGGACACACACACGCAACACCCCCACCCCCACCCCGACCCTCACCCACTACAACACACACACCAATGCATATCCAAACATTACAGTAACAACCCCCAACCCCCCCGGAAGAATGCAAAGACAAAAGGAAATGAGTTCAACCATTGTAATATATCAAAATACAGTAACCAAATATATACAGATATATATACACATTCAACAAAATATACATGACGATTAGTAGTGCAGGTAATGCACCATTCATTGTCCGTGGACCACTGGGCCCAAAATGCATGGGCGAGGCCCACATCAGATACCTGATCAAAACGGAAAGAACACTGCCGGGGCATCAGATAGAAATACAACAGGCACCTCAGGGGGAAGGGAAGGAGGGGCACCTCAGCCGGATGAGTGCACCACGCCAGATCCACAAGGGGGCTCCATGCCCATTGATGTATCCTGGGGGGTGCAAAGCCACAGTCTCTCAAGTCTCTACAGTGGGTGGTTTGCCCACTGTACCATCCTGGGGAGTGCAAAGCCACAGTCTCTCAAGTCTCTACAATGAGTGGGTTGCCCACTGTACCATCCTGGGGAGTGCAAAGCCAGAGTCTCTCAAGTGGATAACAGTCTCCACTGGTTCTGGAGGGGGACTGGTGCCCAGAGGGCTTCATCCTGTTAAGGACAGAGGTAGTGGATGCATGTCTCCGCTGGTTCTGGAGGGGGACTGGTGCCCAGAGTGCTTCATCCTGTTAAGGACAGATGGAGTGTATTCAGGTCTCCACTGGTTCTGGAGGGGGACTGGTGCCCAGAGTGCTTCATCCTGTTAAGGACAGAGGTAGTGGATGCATGTCTCCACTGGTTCTGGAGGGGGACTGGTGCCCAGAGTGCTACATCCTGTTACGGACAGAGGTAGTGGATGCATGTCTCCACTGGTTCTGGAGGGGGACTGGTGCCCAGAGTGCATCACTCTCCCCGTGACGGTCCTAGTTGCGTCACTGCCCCTTCCGCTCATGGGCTAGCGGTGCTTGAGTTGGCGGTCCTTGCCCTGTTCAGCGGTGCTTTGCCTGTTCAGCGGTGCTTGCCATGGCGGTCTTTGCCCTGTTCAGCGGTGCTTGAGTTTGCAGTTTCTGACCTGTTCAGCGTGCTTGCCATGGCAGTCTTTGCCCTGTTCAGCGGTGCTTGCCCTGTTCAGCAGTGCTTGCCATGGCGGTCTTTGCCCTGTTCAGTGGTGCTTGAGTTTGCAGTTTCTGACCTGTTCAGCGGTGCTTGCCATGGCGGTCCTTTATTGCCCAGCTGGGCTGGGGCTGGCGGTCCTTCATTGGGCAGCTGGGCTGTGGCTGCCGGGGCCCTCCTGGGCAGCTGGGCTGTGGCTGGCGATGGCCTCCTGGCCACTGACTCTGGCGGTGGCCTCCTGGCTACTGACGATCGGGCTGCCCTCCTGGGCACTGACTCTGGCAGTGGCCTCCTGGCCACTGACGATGGGGCTGCCCTCCTGGGTACAGACTCTGGCGGTGGCCTCCTGGCCACTGACGATGGGGCTACCCTCCTGGGCAAAGACTCTGGCGGTGGCCTCCTGGCCAGTGACGATGGGGCTGCCCTCCTGGGCACTGACTCTGGCGGTGGCCTCCTGGCCAGTGACCATGGGGCTGCCCTCCTGGGCACTGACTCTGGCGGTGGCCTCCTGGCCACTGACGATGGGGCTGCCCTCCTGGGCAAAGACTGTGGCGGTGGCCTCCTGGCCAGTGACAATGGGGCTAGCGGTGGCCTCCTGGGCAGTGGGGATGATGGCTTTCTTCTCCGCCGTCCTGCTCCTCTCAGACTTTGTCGATTTCTTCTGCCCCTTCCCCACCTTGGGAGGAGTCACAGCTGAGTGGACACTCCCCCCGGGACCCTTGTGAGCGGCTTTGTTGGCTGTAGTCTTCCCCCATTCCTGCCGGGCACTGTCCAACTTCTGGTGCTTCACGGGGGGACTGGCTGTGCTATGGCTCCGTGTCACACTGGCTGCTCTGGTTCCCGGTGCACTCCACATACCTCTAACAGGCACCACTGGTACCGGAGATTTTTTGGCTGAGGTGCTAGTACGGGACCTATGAATTGGAGGGGGGGGTGGGAAAGAGGTCAAGCTTGGTCAGGAAAAGTTTCTTAGGAACACTGGGACGGGTAGCTGGAGCGGGTCTGGGAGTGGAGGAAGAGGAGGTGGTTGTAGGAGGTGTAACTTTTGTGGCTTTGGGTGCAGGTGCATGCGCTGGAGGCTGTCGTGAGGTGGATGTATGTTGGGTGGGTGTGTGCCTGCGTTTGTGTACTTTGGGAGGGGGCGTCACAGACACACTGGGAGAGGACACAGGGGACGTTTAAATGGTAGTAGGGGTGGTGAGTGCAGGTGAGCGGGGTGTGGTGGTGGGTGTGCTGGTGCGGTACCTAGTGGCTGTAGTGGTAGTGCATGCAGGTGAGAGTGTAGACGAGACTGGGAGGGAGGAGGGAGACAACGAGGAGGGGGACACAGTGGAGGCAGTGGATGTTGCTGTGTCTGTATATGTGTGATGCTTGCGTGAGTGCCTGTGGGATGTGTGGTGCTAATGTTTGCCTGAACTTCCCTTGTGTGTTGAGGTGTGTGCAGGCTGGTCTGATGGTGTGCTTGGGATAGGCTGGGGTACAGGGGATTGGGTCTGGGTGGAGGAAGTTGGAGGGGGGAGGCTAAAGACAGGGACAATGACTGCCATCAGTGCTGAGGCCAGAGTTTGCAGGGTTCAATGAAGGGCAGCCTGACCAGAATGAATGCCCTCCAGGAATGCATTTGTGTGTTGCAATTCCCTTTCTACACCCTGGATGGCATTCAAAATGGTAGACTGCCCAACAGTGAGTGACCTGAGGAGGTCAATGGCCTCCTCACTAGGGCAGCAGAGGTGACAGGGGCAGGGGCTGAGGTGCCTGGGGCGAAGGTGATGCCCACCCTCCTGGGTGAGCGGGCACGGGGCGAAGGCTGAGGGGCTGCTGGGAGGGCAGTGCTGGTAGGAGGGGTGGCGGCTGTACCTGTAGAAGTGGGGGGCACAGATTTTGCTGCCACCACAAGGGAGCTCCCATCGGAGGATGAGTCCGTGTCGCTGGTTGCAGATCCTGTGACCGCCGTGAAGCTCCCCTCGCCCTCTGTCCCACTGGTGTATTCAGAGTCCGTGGTGTGGCCCTCCATGGCTATGTGGGATGCAGCTCACTCGTGCTCCGGTGCCACTGTACCTCCACCTAATGATGCTGATGCACACAAGAACAGGGAGACCACCAAAGGGGGGAGGGTGACAGAAGAAAGACAGGTTGAGTGCATGGCTTACCGCTACCGTTGGCGGACAATACAGACACAGCAGCCCCCTGCACTACTCCGCGCTGTTGGGCTCTACAAATGCAGATCCTGAGATATGGCCTACATGGCTATGGTGGACATCTGCACACATAGATGACACAGGGGCATGTATACCTGTACTTGGCACTCTACAGAGGTGGGGTGGAGTGCCACATGGCCTGCATTACGGAGGGGCCTAGCCTACGGAACTCGCCCTGGCCTAGGGGAACCCACAGCCCTCCTCCCCCACCCAGACACCTTCACTGAACGCAAAGTCCGCAGAATGATGTTGTACTCACCCCCTTGTGTCTGCTGTGATGCCCTCAAGCGCCCATCCAACTCAGGGTAGGCCACCGCCAGGATCCGGAACATCAGGGGGGTCATAGTGCGACGGGCACCCCTCCCACGTTGGGAGGCCATCCGCAGCTGAGCCTCCGCCGTCTTCTTGCTCCAGCGGCGAATGTCCTCCCATCTTTTCCGGCCGTGGGTGCTCCGTCTGTGGTGGACCCCCAGACGTCCTGGGCGCTGACCTACATGAAATGTACAGGGGAAGAAGAGAAGTCATTACCAACTGCACCGTCAAAGTGAGTGGCCCACATCCCTACCCTTGCTGTGTGGCACATGCATTCACAGTCCTTCATGCATGCAGAACTGTGGCCCCTTCCTTCTTACAACAAGCCCTCTCCACTCAGGCATAGCCCATACAACGTGCTCCCTGTGTATTTACCCGTTGGTCTTGAGGACCGTAGAGTAGCGTGTACTGGGGGAGGACCCCGTCCACAAGCTTCTCCAACTCCTGTGCAGTGAAGGCAGGGGCCCTTTCCCCAGATGCACGAGCCATTGTCTCTTCCAGACTGAGGTCACAGCAGCACTTGCAGTGTAGGTCCTTTCCTGTCGAAGATCAGGTATCGAGTGATTGAACAGCTAGAAAATGGCGGTCACGTCCGTGGCCGTGATGTCCGCGGCGGTGCGTATCATCACCGCCGGCGCACTTCGTCATTGGCTCCTGGGACCCATAGGGTCCAATGTTAACCAATGCAGCATTGTGCCACGGTCTTCGGCCGCCTACCGCGACGGTGTACAATGCCAGCGCAGTTACTTCACATCCCACTGTCCCAGTTTAGAGGTCAGGCAGCCGCCATTTCAGGGGCCCACATGGCTTCATTTTCAACTGCGTCACACATACCTAGGCCTAGACTCAACACACATACAGGCAACTTTTTGGATTATGTTTTGTGTTCTGTGTAGACTGTGGGTACATACCTCTGAATTGTTTGACTCTGTGGTCGCTGTTGTCCTTCCTAGGCACCGTCCGCTGGGACATGTGAGGAGATGGCAGAATCCTCCGGTGTGCCGACCCCTGGTGGACCTGTTGACAATGGAGGGGCGACATTGAATCATCACCTGCAGGTTTGACCGTGCCACAATCCAGGAACTGTGTACCCAGTTGGAGCCTGACCGGATGTCAGCAATCCGCCATCCCACAGGGATCCCTCCTCAAGTGCAGGTGCTATCGGTGCTCCATTTCCTTGCAAGTGGGTCATTTCAAACAACGGTGGCCATGGCATCAGGGATGTCCCAGCCTATGTTTTCCAACGTGTTGTCCAGAGTGTTGTCTGCCCTGCTGAAACACATGCGGAGCTACATCGTTTTCCCTCAGGTGGAGGATTTGGCTACAGTTAAAAGTGACTTCTATGGCTCCATGTCACACTGGCTGCTCTGGTGCCCGGTGCACTCCACATACCTCTAACAGGCACCACTGGTACCAGAGATTTTTTGGCTGAGGTGCTAGTACGGGACCTATGAATTGGAGGGGGGGTGGGAAAGAGGTCAAGCTTGGTCAGGAAAAGTTTCTTAGGAACACTGGGACGGGTAGCTGGAGGGGGTCTGGGAGTGGAGGAAGAGGAGGTGGTTGTAGGAGGTGTAACTTTTGTGGCTTTGGGTGCAGGTGCATGCGCTGGAGGCTGTTGTGAGGTGGATGTATGTTGGGTGGGTGTGTGCCTGCGTTTGTGTACTTTGGGAGGGGGCATCACAGACACACTGGGAGAGGACACAGGGGACGTGTAAATGGTAGTAGGGGTGGTGAGTGCAGGTGAGCGGGGTGTGGTGGTGGGTGTGCTGGTGCGGCACCTAGTGGCTGTAGTGGTAGTGCATGCAGGTGAGAGTGTAGACGAGACTGGGAGGGAGACGACGAGGAGGGGGACACAGTGGAGGCAGTGGATGTTGCTGTGTCTGTATATGTGTGATGCTTGCGTGAGTGCCTGTGGGATGTGTGGTGCTAATGTTTGCCTGAGCTTCCCTTGTGTGTTGAAGTGTGTGCAGGCTGGTCTGATGGTGTGCTTGGGATAGGCTGGGGTACAGGGGATTGGGTCTGGGTGGAGGAAGTTGGAGGGGGGAGGCTAGAGACAGGGACAATGGCTGCCATCAGTGCTGAGGCCAGAGTTTGCAGGGTTCAATGAAGGGCAGCCTGACCAGAATGAATGCCCTCCAGGAATGCATTTCTGTGTTGCAATTCCCTTTCTACACCCTGGATGGCATTCAAAATGGTAGACTGCCCAACAGTGAGTGACCTGAGGAGGTCAATGGCCTCCTCACTGAGGGCAGCAGAGGTGACAGGGGCTGAGGTGCCTGGGGCGAAGGTGATGCCCACCCTCCTGGGTGAGCGGGCACGGGGCGAAGGCTGAGGGGCTGCTGCGAGGGCAGTGCTGGTAGGAGGGGTGGCGGCTTTACCTGTAGAAGTGGGGGGCACAGATTTTGCTGCCACCACAAGGGAGCTCCCATCGGAGGATGAGTCCGTGTCGCTGGTTGCAGATCCTGTGACCGCCGTGAAGCTTGCCTCGCCCTCCGTCCCACTGGTGTATTCAGAGTCCGTGGTGTGGCCCTCCATGGCCATGTGGAATGCAGCTCCCTTGTGCTCCGGTGCCACTGTACCTCCACCTGATGATGCTGATGCACACAAGAACAGGGAGACCACAAAAGGGGGGGGGGAAACAGAAGAAAGACAGGTTGAGTGCATGGCTTACCGCTACCGTTGGCAGACAAAACAGACACAGCAGCCCCCTCCACTATGCCGCGCTGTTGGGCTCTACAGATGCAGTTACTGGGATATGGCCTACATGGCTATGGTGGACATCTGCACACATAGATGACACAGGGGCATGTATACCTGTACTTGGCACTCTACAGAGGTGGGGTGGAGTGCCACATGGCCTGCATTACGGAGGGGCCTAGCCTACGGAACTCGCCCTGGCCTAGGGGAACCCACAGCCCTCCTCCCCCACCCAGACACCTTCACTGCACGCAAAGTCCGCAGAACGATGTTGTACTCACCCCCTTGTGTCTGCTGTGATGCCCTCAAGTGCCCTACCAACTCAGGGTAGGCCACCGCCAGGATCCGGAACATCAGGGGGGTCATGGTGCGACGGGCACTCCTCCCATGTTGGAAGGCCATCCCCAGCTGAGCCTCTGCCGTCTTCTTGCTCCAGCGGAGAATGTCCTCCCATCTTTTCCGGCAGTGGGTGCTCCGTCTGTGGTGGACCCCCAGACGTCCTGGGCGCTGACCTACATGAAATGTACAGGGGAAGAAGAGAAGTCATTACCAACTGCACCGTCAAAGTGAGTGGCCCACATCCCTACCCTTGCCATGTGGCACATGCATTCACAGTCCTTCATGCATGCAGAACTGTGGCCCCTTCCTTCTTACAACAAGCCCTCTACACTCAGGCACAGCCCATACAACGTGCTCCCTGTGTATTTACCTGTTGGTCTGGAGGACCATAGAGTAGCGTGTACTGGAGGAGGACCCCGTCCACAAGCTTCTCCAACTCCTGTGCAGTGAAGGCAGGGGCCCTTTCCCCAGACGCACGAGCCATTGTCTCTTCCAGACCGAGGTCACAGCAGCACTTGCAGTGTAGGTCCTCTCCTGTCGAAGATCAGGTATTGAGTGATTGAGCAGCTAGAAAATGGCAGTGACGTCCACGGTGGTGCGTATCATCACTGCCGGTGCACTTCGTCATTGGCTCCTGGGTCCCATAGGGTCCAATGTTAACCAATGCACCATTGTGCTGCGGTCTTTGGCCGCCTACCGCGACGGTGTATAACACCAGCGCAGTTACCTCACATCCCATTGTCCCAGTTTAGAGGTCAGGCAGCCGCCATTTCAGGGGCCCACATGGCTTCATTTTCAACTGCGTCACACATACCTAGGCCTAGACTCAACACACATACAGCAATCCACCATCCCACAGGGATCCCTCCTCAAGTGCAGGTGCTATCGGTGCTCCATTTCCTTGCAAGTGGGTCATTTCAAACAACGGTGGCCATGGCATCAGGGATGTCCCAGCCTATGTTTTCCAACGTGTTGTCCAGAGTGTTGTCTGCCCTGCTGAAACACATGCGGAGCTACATCGTTTTCCCTCAGAAGGAGGATTTGGCTACAGTTAAAGGTGACTTCTATGCCCTTGGACATATCCCTAACATCATAGGTGCCATTGATGGGACCCATGTAGCTCTGGTCCCCCCTCACAGGAGTGAACAGGTGTACAGGAACCGGAAGAGTTATCATTCCATGAATGTACAGATGGTATGTTTGGCAGACCAGTACATCTCCCAGATAAATGCTATGTTCCCTGGCTCTGTGCATGACGCCTACATCCTGCGGAATAGAAGCATCCCTTATGTGATGGGTCAAATTCAGAGGCACCGGGTGTGGCTATTAGGGGACTCTGGTTACCCCAACCTGTCATGGCTTTAGACCCCAGTGAGGAATCCCAGGACCAGGGCAGAGGAACGCTACAATGAGGCCCATGGGCAGACTAGGAGGGTGAACGAATGCACCTTCGGCCTCCTGAAGGCCAGGTTCAGGTGCCTCCATATGACAGGTGGTTCCCTATTCTACTCACCAAGGAAGGTGTGCCAGATCATCGTGGCCTGCTGTATGCTTCACAATCTGGCTTTGCGACAACAGGTGTCTTTTCTGCAGGAGGATGGTCCAGATGACGGTGTTGTGGCAGCTGTGGAGCCTGTGGACAGTGATGAGGAGGAAGCAGAGGAAGAAGACATTGACAACAGGGACTCAGTTATCCAGCAATATTTCCAGTGACACACAGGTGAGAACACAATCCTGCCTACTACAAGTACTTTCACACTTCTACCTCTATCCTGTCTGTCGATTTCAATCAGTATATGGTAACTGAGTTGTACATTTCCATTACGGTTTCACAGGTGTGGTTATCAACGTGTGTCATCTGCTAAGATTCCTCATGGACTTGAGATGTGTGACATAGGTATGTTGGCATTACATTTGAGAACGGATTTTGTCACTGTCATTGCTAATACACATTTTCAAAATCACAGACTGACTCCAGATTGTTTTATGCTTCAATGGTGTTTATTGAAGTGCTAAATAGTGGAGGGGGGTGGTAAAATGGTGAGGGGTGATGGTGGAGGAATGTCCATGGTAGAGTCCAGTCTATTAGTCTCACAGGTGCACTGCCCAAATGGGCATAGGAAGTGGAGCTGGGGCAGTTCCAATATGGACAGGGTTACAAAGTAGGACAGTGGGATGACAATCAGGGTGGTCTCATTTCTTGGTGGGGGTCTTGGCATCGTGCTCTGTCCTGTTCCTGGATCTCAGGGAACGCTTGCGAGGTGGTTCTCTGTCTGCAGGGGGTGGGGTGCTGGTGTGGTGGTCCTGTGGCGGTACCTCCTGTCCACTAGCGCCAGCGGAGGTGGTGGGCAGTTCTTCGTCCATGCTAGTGTCAGGGGACCCTGGGAGTGCCACGGTGTCCCTCCTGGTGTTATGTATCTCCTTCAGCACCCCTACTATGGTGCCTAGGTTGGTGCTGATGATTCTGAGTTCCTCCCTGAAACCCAAATACTGTTCCTCCTGCAGGCGCTGGGTCTCCTGAAACTTGGCCAGGACCGTTGCCATTGTCTCCTGGGAGTGGTGGTAGGCTCCCATGATGGAGGAGAGGGCCTCGTGGAGAGTGGGTTCCCTAGGCCTGTCCGACCCCTGTCGCACAGCAGCCCTCCCAGTTCCCCTGTGTTCCTGGGCCTCCGTCCCCTTGACCGTGTGCCCACTATCACTACCCCCAGGTCCCTGTTGTTGTTGGGGTGGTGGGTTATCCAGGGTTCCCTGTAGTGGTGGACACACAGCTGATTGACGTGTCCTGGGTACGGAGGTATGGGCCCGCTGGGTGGGTGCTGTGCTGGTGTTACCAGAGGGTGGAAGGTCTGTGGTGGCCTGTGACTGGGTGTGGGGAACCGACTGTCCCGAGGCCCACGATGGTCCGGGCTGGTCATCTGGATCCAGTTGGACAGAGCTGCTGTCATCACTGTGGGCCTCTTCTGTGAGTGGGGTAGAGATGTCTGGACCCTCCTGTCTGGTGACGTTGGGTAGTGGTCCTGCAGGGGTGTAAAAGCATGATTATTGCATCTGTGTGTGTCATGGTGTGCAATGGGTGGGTGAGCGTGTACCCCAGTGCTAGCATTCCTGTGTGGGGGCTTGTGTGATGATGGTTGGGGGGTGTTATGGGTATGTGCAGTGTGCATGCTTTAGTGAGGGGTGTCCATGCTTTGTTGTGTCATGCAGGGCTTGGTGTTGGGATGGGTGGTTTGTGTTAGTAGTACATATGTGAGGAGTTGGAGTGATAGGGGAGGGGGTGAGGGTGGGGGTCTGTGATAGCATGCAGGTAGGGTGGGGGATATGATAGTTAAGATTTGACTTACCAGAGTCCATTCCTCCACCGACTCCTCCAAGGCCCTCAGGATGCATAATAGCTAAGACCTGCTCCTCCCATGTTGTTAGTTGTGGGGGAGGAGGTGGGGGTCCGCCGTCAGTCTGCTGTACCGCGATGTTGTGCCTGAAGACCACGGAATGCACCTTCCCCCGTAGGTCGTTCCACCTCTTCCTGATGTTGTCCCGATTTCTTGGGTGCTGTCCCACTGCGTTGACCCTGTCGACTATTCTTTGCCATAGCTCCATCTTCCTAGCTATGGAGGTGTGCTGCACCTGTGATCCAAATAGCTGTGGCTCTACCCGTACGATTTCCTCCACCATGACCCTGAGCTCCTCCTCCGAGAACCTGGGGTGTCTTTGCCGTGCCATGGGGTGGTATAGGTGATGTGTGTTGTGGTATATGTGGTGATGAGTGTGGTGATATGTAGTGGTGTGTGGTGTTTTGTGCATGGATGTAGTGTGAGTGATGGTGTTGTGTGCCTCTGTGTGGTGGGGATGTCTATGCTGTGCTGTCTCTCTGGCCTTCGTCAACATTTTTGGTCGTAGTGGTTTGTGGGTGTGTGTTTTATATAGTATTGATTGTGTGGGAGTGGTGTGTGTATGTGTATCAGGTGTGTGTATTTCGAATTGTCCAATGTGGCGGTGTTTTGGAGATGTGTGTGTATTTTGAGCGCGGCGGTGTGTACCGCCAATGGAATACTGCGGTTGAAAGACCGCTGAGTGGATCCGTGGGTCGTGATAGCACGGGCGTGTTTCTGTTGGTGTGACTTGAAGGTTTTCTTTTCGCCAGTTTATCACTGACCTTTGGTGTGGCGGACTTGTGTGGGTGTCTGAATTTTGACGGATTCCGAGCTGTGGGTCATAATAGCTGTGGAGGAATTCTGCGGCCGCAGCGGTGTGTTGGCGGTCTTCTGCACGGCGGTAAGTGGCTTTTACCGCCAATGTTGTAATGACCCCCTTAGTTTTAAATGCAGAAACATGAATTGCGCACATTGCTGAATTCAACAATAATATGCCAATGCCATGAAATGATCGCGCACACTGCAAGACATCTGAAAACATCAAGTTTTAATTGCGGGAATGAATCGCGCATCTTGCTGATTCGAATGCCACAATGTAAATGCCATGAATTGGTTGCGCACAATGAGTATCAAGAGTTAAACACAAGAAATGAATCACCCGTCTTGCCGATTCGAATGTCACAATGTAAATGCCATGAAATGGTTGCACACAATGAGTATCAAGAGTTAAACACAAGAAATGAATTGCACGTCTTGCCGATTAGAATGTCACAATGTAAATGCCATGAGATGGTTGCACACCATGAGTATCAAGAGTTAAACACAAGAAATGAATTGCGCGTATTGCCGATTCGAATGTCACCATTTAACTTCCAAGAAATGGTAGCGCACAATGAATATCAAGAGTTAAACATGAGAAATGAATCGCACGTCTTGCCGATTCGAAAGCCACCATGTAAATGCCATGAAATAATAGAGCACAATGAATATCATGAGTTAAACATAAGAAATGAATCGCACGTCTTGCCGATAGAGTCTGGCCCAGCCCACAAACACACCCAGTCATGATGCAGGGAAAGCTTCTATAATGCCCTGGAAAGGGATCACACCCTGACACACTCTGAAAGCCTGCAACAATACATTGCAAATGAACAGTATTTATAAGCACCTTGAATATAAGTCTTCAGGATTAAACTCAGCAATGCAAAAGGTTAAACAACAGCATGTCAGCATAATGCATGAATTACGTTATCTCATTAGTGCTGCGTTTTTGCATTCCAGTCGCCCGTAGAGCGCGCACTGCCCTGATGTTGACAATTACACAAAGCCTTTCACATTGTTTTGTCATGAACGTGATGCTTGTTATTTGTCTGTTTTGACACAGGTCCATGGAGGTGCTTATCACCCAGGAGCTTATTTTTCAGCTACCTTGGACCTGGGTGCAGCAGCTTCACCAGGTTGTTTGCGTGCAGTAGCTGCAGTTAGTCAAAGTCTTTCCCAATATGAGGGGGTAGTCATTGGATACCCTTTGATGTTAATGGTACCACATTCTGTTGAGATTTTACTGACAAGGACAAAAACACAATATTTGACAGGAGCCAAATTGACAAGGTATGAGACAAGCATATTGGGTGCTCCAAATGTAACATTAAAAAGATGTACAGTGCTGAATCCAGAAACATTACTTCCAAGTGACACTGTTGAAATTGAAAAAGAGGAAGATATTGAACATGATTGTCTTGAGATAACTGAGCTGTATACAAAACAGAGGCCTGACATTAGAGACACTTATTTAGAGGAAAATGGCCAAATTGTCTTTGTTGATGGTTCGTGTCTCAGAGATGGAACACGCACATTGAGAGCAGGATATGCTGTATGTACAATTACAGGCACAATAGAAGCTTCATGGCTTCCAGAAATGTATACTGCACAAGTGGCAGAACTAGTAGCTCTTACTAAGGCTTGCTATGTTTCTGTAAGCTTAAGAGTCACACTCTACACTGATAATCAATATGGATTTGGAATTGTTCATGATTTTGGCCATTTGTGGTCGCAATGAGGTTTTATGACGTTCAACTGGAACTCCAGTAAGGAATGGCAACCGGATAAAAGAGTTGTTGTATGCAGTGCACGCCAAAGGACACAGGATTACATTTCTTTGGGAAATGGATATGCAGATCAAGTCGCAAGGTTTTGCACATTGAAATGTATATCGTTTAAAGATAGGTGGGAACTAATGCCTGAAGAAGAAACAAATTGTGAAAGCTTTGCTTTCAAATAATTGACACTTTATAAGAATTGAAAACGTTGCAGGAAAACGCAGAAAAGGAAGAAAAAAGGCTTTGGTTGAAATTTAAAATTATTCAAAGACCAGATGAGATTTGGGTTTCTGAGGAGGGCCAGATGGTGCTGCCAAATAGTTTGTTGACTCAGATGGCCAGGTATTATCATGGCCAAGCACATTATGGAAGGGATGCCATGGTTAGATTGTTCAAAGTTGATTGGTTTAATCCAAATTTCAGACAAGCAGCAGAGGCAGTATGTCATAGATGTGTAATCTGTCAGCAACTAAATGTGGGAAAAGGGACAGTGGTGAATTTGAGCCACATTGGAAGAGCAGAAGGACCATTCAGCAGAATGCAGTTGGATTTAATTGAAATGCCTGCATGTGGTGGACTGAAGTACGTGTTGGTGACTGTGTGTGTATTTAGTCATTGGATTGAAGCATACCCCACATGAAGGAATGATAGTCTCACAATTGCAAAGCTGTTGCTTAGAGAAATAATACCACGGTTCAGATTTCCGATATCTTTAGAATAAGATAGAGGAACTCACTTCAAAAATGAAGTGATCAAACTCTTATGTGCAGCATTAAACATTGACCACTGCATCGCAGCTACCGTCCAGAAGCATCACTTGTAGAACAAAAGAATGGTACACTGAAATCCAGAATTGCTAAAACGTGTGCCGCAACAAATCTGAAATGGCCAGATGCATTACCTTTGGTGTTGATGTCAATGCGAAATATACCTGACAGAAAGACAGGACTGTCGCCCCACGAGATTTCCATGGGCAGAGCAATGAGATTGCCAGCAATTCCAGCAAACGTGCTTGCCAATATTACAGATGATATGGTGTTGGACTACTGCAAAGGTATGGTTGATGTGGTTCGATCTTTCTCTCAGCAGGTGCAGGCTGGTACCCTGCACCCATCCATGACCCAGGTCACAATCTAAGAGCTGGAGATTGGGATGTCATCAAAAAGCATGTTCGAAAGACTTGCTGTAGGAGGCTGGCCTGGCTTATAGTGGGTACCTTGTGGTACTTATACCCTGTGCCAGGTCCAGTTATCCCTTATTAGTAGAATAGAGGTGTTTCTAGCAGCTTAGGCTGATAGAAGGTAGCTATGGCAAAGCAGCTTAGGCTGAACTAGGAGACATGCAAAGCTTCTTATATCATATAGCACAATATCATAGGAAAACACAATACTCAGAGTTACTAAAAATAAAGGTACTTTATTTTTATGACAATATGCCACAAGTATCTCAGTGAATACCCTCAGTTAGAGGGTAAGTAATATACACAAGTTATATGTACACAAACCCAAAACAGTTAAGTAATAGTAAGAAAAGTAATGCAAACTGTGTAGAATTACAATAGGATGCAATAGGTGAACATAGGTCTAGGGGCAACACAAACCATATACTCCAAAAGTGGAATGCGAATCACGAATGGACCCCAGACCTATGGGAGCTTGTAGAGGGTCGCTGGGACTGTAAGAAAACAGTCAGGGTGTCCAAGATATCCCACACCAAGATCCTGAAAAGTAGGAGTAAAGTACCCCTACTCCCCCAATAGGACACTATAGTCGTGATAGGGAGATTCTGCAAGAACCAAAAACACCAGCAAAGCACTGAAGATGGGTTCCTGGACCTGAGGACCTGCAAGGCAAGGGGACCAAGTCCAAGAGTCACAATAGTGTACGGGGGGCAGGAGCCCAGGAAACCCCAGATGAAGGTGCAAGAAGGCTGCCTCTGGGTGGAAGATGCCAAAGATTCTGCAGCAACGAAAAGAGCTAGGAACTTTTCCTTTGGATGAAAGATGTCCCACAGCGTGCTGGATGTTGCTGAAGTGCTTCCATGCAGAAATACCGCAAACAGGCCTTGCTATCTGCAAGGGTCATGGTAGAGGTTTTTGGGTGCTGCTGGGGACCAGGAAGGATCAGGATGTTGTCCCTTGGAGGAGGAGACAGAGGGGGTGCTCAGCAACTCAGAGAGCCCTCACAGAAGCAGGCAGCACCCGCAGAAGTACCAGAGCAGGCACAGATTTGTGAACCAGAGCTGGCTCAGAGTCATAAGGGAGGGTACCCCGATGTCGGAGTCCAACTCAGAGGGTTGTGCACTGCAGGACTGAGTGCTGGGGGCCCAGACTAGGCTGTGCACAAAGGAATCCTTGGAGAAGTGCACAGAAGCCGGAGCAGCTGCAAATCACGCAGAATACAGGTTTGCAGTCTAACATGGGGAGGCAGGAACTTACCTCCACCAAACTTGGACTGAAGGATCACTGGACTGTGGGAGTCACTTGGATAGAGTTCCTGTGTTCCAGGGACCACGCTCGTTGGGATGAAAGGGGACCCAGAGGACCGGTGATGCAGTCTTTTGGTGCCTGCGTTAGCAGGGGGAAGATTCCGTCGACCCACGGGAGATTTCTTCTTGGCTTCCAGCGCAGGGTGTAGGCTGATGACCCCCAGAGCATGCACCACCAGGAAACAGTCGAAAAAAACCGGCAGGATTAGGCACTACAATGTGGTTGGTAGTCGTCTTGCTACTTTGTTGCGCTTTTGCAGGCATCCTGGAGCAGTCAGCGGTCAATCCTTGGCAGAAGTCGAAGAGGGAAGTGCAGAGGAACTCTGGTGAGCTCTTGCATTCGTTATCTGAAGAATTCCCCAGAGGAGAGACCCTAAATAGCCAGAAAAGGAGGTTTGACTACCAAGAAAGGAGGATTGGCTACCAAGAAAGGTAAGAGCCTATCAGAGGGGGTCTCTGACGTCACCTGCTGGCACTGACCACTCAGAGCAGTCCAGTGGGCCCCCGACACCTCTCTTTCCAAGATGGCAGAGGTCTGGGACACACTGAAGGAGCTCAGGGCACCTCCCCTGGGAGGTACTGGTCAGGGGAGTAGTCACTCCACTTTCCTTTGTCCAGTTTCGCACCAGAGCAGGGCTGGGGGATCCCTGAACCAGTGTAGACTGGCTTATGCAGAGATGGCCACCATCTGTGCCCATCAAAGCATTTCCAGAGGCTGGGGGAGGCTACTCCTCCCCAGCCCTTCACACCTATTTCCAAAGGGAGAGGGTGTAACACCCTCTCTCAGAGGAAATCCTTTGTTATGCCTTCCTGGGCTGGTGCTGCCCAGACCCCAGGAGGGTAGAATCCTGTCTGAGGGGTTGGCAGCAGCTGCAGTGGAAACCCCGGAAAGGCAGTTTGACAGTACCCGGGTTCTGTGCTATAGACCCGGGGGATCATGGTATTGTTCCCCCAATATCAGAATGGTATTGGGGTGACAATTCCATGATCTTAGACATGTTACATTGCTATGTTCGGAGTTACCATTTTGACGCTATACATGGGTAGTGACCTATGTATAGTGGACACGTGTAATGGTGTCCCCGCACTCACAAAGTTCAGGGAATTTGCCCTGAACGATGTGGGGGCACCTTGGCTAGTGCCAGGGTGCCCACACACTAAGTAACTTGGCACCCAACCTCAAGCCAGTGAAGGTTAGACTTATAGGTGACTTATAAGTTAGTTATATGCAGTGAAAAATGGCTGTGAAATAACATGGATGTTATTTCACTCAGGCTGCTGTGGCAGGCCTGTGTAAGAATTGTCTGAGCTCCCTATGGGTGGCAAAATAAATGCTGCAGCCCATAGGGATCTCCTGGAACCCCTATATCCTGGGTACCTAAGTACCATATACAAGGGAATTGTATGGGTGTACCAGTGTGCCAATGAGAATTGGTAAATTTAGTCACTAGCCTGCAGTGACAAATTTTGAATGCAGAGAGAGCATAAACATTAAGGTTCTGGTTAGCAGAGCCTCAGTGATACAGTTAGGCACCACACAGGGAACACAGACAGGGCACATACTATGAGCACTGGGGTCCTGCCTAGCAGGATCCCAGTGACACAAGGGCTAAAACACACATACATATAGTGAAAATGGGGGTAACATGCCAGGCAAGATGGTACTTTCCTACACTTGCCTAGAGCCGCGTTGGAAGGGCCCATACCAGGTGGTGTTGACAACTACGACAGCTGTGAAGTGTGCAGGACTACCTAACTGGATACATGCAAGCCATACCAAGAGACTGATGAGTCCGCAAGATCATGAGGAAGTGTTGTTGAGAGCACCAACAGCAGCAAAACAAGTGGCACTTCCTGAGCCAGAGCAAGCTGAGCCTGAAATTGACCCAGGGCTGGTGGAAGGTGGGTCAATTACACCAGTAAGGTGCAGGAGTACAAGAACCCGTTGCAAGTCCATCAAGAGAAAACACCATAGAAAGAGTAAAAGAGAAAAGTCCAATTCTGAAGAGAATATTGACAGATAGAACAAGAAAAGGAGACAATTGGCCTGAATCGCAATTTGGAAAGAAGAATGAATTGGTTATAAAACAACCAATAGAGGAAGAAGTAGACACTACAAGAAAAGGCAAACTAAGTGAAGGAGAATAAGCTGGAGAGCGAAGGTTGAAAAGAAAGAGAGTAGCAAGGTGAAGATATGGAGGTCCAGAGTGGGCATATGCAGCAACAAGTGAATGGCAAAACAAGTTCATGTCCTTTTGCTTTGAAAGAGAAGTTCTGAACCAGTTCTTTGATGCAGCCTGAGGGGAATCAATAGACTGAGTTGTTGAGCCAATCTGAATAAGAATTTAAAAAGAGACTGTTGAAATAAACCCGGAAAAGACATTAATAACCTGATAAGACATTTGAAACCTGATGTGACAACCTGCTAACCGATGTTTGACAAAGGAAGAAAAGAGTTCCTGTGTATGAAATTGAGTTGTGAGAAAAAAGCATATTTTTAATTTTTCAATTTTGATTTTTCCTGTTGCACCTTTTCTGAGAGTTATTTTTGCTTTCTTATTCTTTACAGATCATGGCTGAATTAAATAATAGCGTTAGAAACATTAGATATTGTAGATATTCGAGTGTTGGAGTGGCAATTATGTGTGGAATAATGTTTATATATAAATATTCTTTATTTCGACTAAAACGCATAAAAGCATCCGCATAAGAATAATATAATATATTCACACAATAGTCATTAAAATCAGGTAGAAAAAAGTGCCATACAACACAATAAATATCCCTGCCCCACTCTAAAAGGTTAGACTAATATAAACATATATACATTGAATAAAAGCCCATTGAAACACTCAATAGAATTACACAGTTGTAGCCTTTCTGCTTAGGTCCCTTAAGTTAATCTGCATTTGACCAGTTGTCTTTGCGTATTTGCAGATCAGTCAGAGATGTATTCTCTTGATCTTACCACCCATGCACATTGGAGATACCTCACAACTGCAAAGACTACCTTATCACTTGTGTCACTTGTCAATATGCGAAGAGATGCCTTATAATTTCTTATCCCAAGAGATCTACATAAAGGGATAATCCACTTTTTCCCAGGGACCAAGTATCTAGGGCAAAAAAATACAAAATGTGCAAGGGTCTCAGGTTGCATGGGGCAAAAATGACAGAAACTCGAATTGCTGTCATCCTTGGTCCAAGTCGTGGTAAACGTCTTTAACGGCAAAGTCCCTAATCTAAATTTTATGAAAAGGCTTTTAATGTAAGGAGGTTTTACATTGTCCATATAGGTTTTGAACTTTGGGGAACATTTATGATCTAAAAACTGTATTGTCCTACTGCCTTGCCCCTGTTTGGACCAAATCTGCATCAGAACCATCTCCCAATAGCATCGCTTTATACGTGGTTTCACTTCCTTGGTTAAGGACACTCTAAGGGATCTCTCCACACCTCCTCCATTTTAATACTTTGGCACATATCTCTAACGCATTTAAACCAAGGAATTGACATTGCACCCTCGAGAGTTAGTAACTCTGCAGCGGCTACTTGGAAGGATACCAAAAGGTCAGATGACCTGAGGCGCACCCAATACAAAAGTGGTATCAAATTGATTTTGCTATGGATCTCATTAAGCGCTAGATCAAATCTAAGGGGGATAAGAGGTGTGCTCATCGGCAAGTGCAACAAATTACGTATCAATAGGTTTTCAACCAATGTCAGACTCCTGGAGTTACAGTGGCCCCAAAGCTCGGCACCATAGGTTGAGGCTTCCACTGCTGCAGCCTTATATACAGTGATAGCCAGTGAGATTTCCCCCTCTAAAGAGTTTTAAATTTTCTTCCCTATCACTGCTGACTTCTGCCGAAGGACAGAGGCACTCTTTCCAATTTGTGCTGACCATTGTTGGTCGTCCGCTAATCTGATCTCCAGGTAATCGAACTGGCTGACTCGTTCTATCAGTTGGCCGCCTAGGGTAATTTTCACCCTGAATTTCATATGCGAGTTGAAATCCATACATTTTGACTTATCTGGGTTTATTTCAAGGCCCCTCTTCTCACAGAACATAGAGAAAGCATCCAATTCATTTTGGAGACCCATTGGGGTTCTTGAGATCAGTAGAGTGTCGTCCGCAAACATTAAAATTGGGACCGGGGCTCCTACTACCTTACGTGCATCATGATTACATCTCATCAGCTGATATATTGCACCATTAATAAAGAGGCTGAATAATGGTTATAATAAGGATTATGGGTATGTCTATTTATGAGATGAAAGAAGCTACTATTACTCCTATTCATGAGACTACTACACTAACAGCTATAGAGAGGTTCAAGGTAGATAAAAAATATTTGCATGACTATACTAATGCACGAGGAGAGCTTTCTTCTAATGTTTTCTATCGGTTGTTGACTGAGTATGTAGAGGCGATGGATGCAAAGAATTGTCTTGTGTGTACACAAATTCTTTCCTCTGTGGAAAAAGGGGTTACGTACCATAGTCTGCCACTAACTTATGGCATAACATGTAGTCTGCTACTAACCAGATTCTTTAACCAAGAGTATATTCAATATTTCTATTCAAACCACAACATTGTGTTTTCCTTTGTTCTTATTATTAGATACTTGAGTAAAATAGCTAAGGAGCTTGATATAGTATTAGTTAGAGGATTCTTTGAGCCAACACTAACTTTTGGAACTGCTTATGCTCACCGTAATAATCTGACCTGCTTATTAACCCTGTTGGAACAAAGCTTTATAGGGCATACTGATGATAGAAGAAAGGCATTAAAGGAGAAATTAGAAAAAGGGCTGGAGAAAATGGACTGTGTGATTTCCAGCAAAGTTGGAGGTTTGCAGGGTATTGTGGGTAAGAAAATGGTGCAGGGTGCATGTGAAGCACACCACCCTGGAATCACCCAGATGTTTAGTTTTCAGATGTGCCCAGGTCTTGTGGATTTTTCTACATGGCAGAGTCCCAAAGTCCAAAAAGTGCAGCCCTCGCAATTCCAAGTGGGACGATTTTGAGTTAGCCAAGCTCTCATGGCCCAAATGTAAAACTAAAACCCAAAACAATCAACTGTCCTCTTGCTTACCATGGGATTTTAGTTTGCGGGGAAGAGCTGAAAGACTGTTACCGCCTTTAGTTGGGGTGGGGTCATAACCAGGCCCATACTGGTTGATAGCCACCACCCCACTATTTTTTTTTTTTATTCCCTGGCATCTAGTAGAATTTGTGCCCCACCGGGGTGTGGATCAGGGGTAATTGCCCCATCTGCCCACTGGTGGGCAGAACAACTTTGGCCCCATTTATTTGGGGTGGAGGTATGGCCAAGCCCCCACCCTCTTATTTTAGAAACAAAATCTTCCCTGGTCTCTGGTGGGCTTTCTGCCCCCCTTGGGGACAGATGGGCCTTCCAAAAATAGGCCAATCTGCCCCCAAGGGAGACAGATATGGCCAACAGTAATGTGTCCCCATGGGGAGCAACCCTTACCCAACAGGCTGCCCCCCAAACAAAACACACACATACACACACACACCAATCCCTTGTGCCTAAGTGGTTTCTGCCTAAGTGGATCGGCCTAACAGAAATAGGTTGATCTGCCCTTAGGGGAGCAAAAATGGCCTAAAATAAATTGGCCCCCTCAAGGGAGCGACCCTTGCTTAAGAAGTTGCTCCCCTTGCGTGAAATTGGCGCAAAAAAAAAATCCCCGGTGCCTAGTGCTCTTTGCCCCCCATGGGAACAGATTGGCCTAATAAAAATATGCCGATCTGGCCCCAAGGGGGGCAGAAATGGCCAAAATAAATTCCCCCCCCCCCCAGGGAAAGGACCCTTGCCTAATGGTGTTGATCTCTTGCGTGAAATTAATGCAAACACATAAAGATCCCTGGTGTCTAGTGGTTTCTGCCCCCGCTTCTAGGGGCAGATTGGCCTAACAAAAATCGGCCGATCTGCCCCCAAAGGGGGCAGAAATGGTGTAAATACAATTTGACCCCCAGGGGAGGGACCCTTGCCTACGTGGTCGATCCCCTTATGTAAAAAACAAAACTAAACATAAACAAAAATATATCCCTGGTGTCTAGGGGTTTCTGCCCCTGGGGGCAGATCGACCTAATTATAGTAGGACGATCTGCCCCTGGGGGGGTAGAAAAGGCCTTAAAATATTTTGCCACCCTGGGGAGCGGCCCTCGCACAAGGGGCCGCTCCCCTTATGCGCAAGTATATAAAAATTAAAAAAAAACTGGTGTCTAGTGATTTCTACCCCCTCCCCCCCCACCGGGGGCAGATCGGCCTGATAACAATAGGCCGATCTGCCACCGGGGGGTCAGAAATGACCTAAAATAAATTTGTCCCCCCCCCACCAGGAGTGACCCTTGCCTAAGGGGTCGTTCCCCTTGAGTGAAATTTGCCTTAAAAACTCCCTGGTGTACAATGAAAACTTGTTGCAAGGTGCATCTCCTTTATTGGCTCTGGGTACCTAGAGTTCTTGATGAACCTACAAGCCCTATATATCCCCGCAACCAGGAGAGTCCAGCAGACGTAACGGTATATTGCTTTACAAAATCTGACACTGCAGGAACAAATTACAGGGTAAAACGTGGAGAAAAATGGCTGTTTTTTTCACCTCAATTTCAATATTATTTTATTTCAGCTGGTGTTTTCTGTTGGAAACACTTGTAGGATCTACACAAATTACCCCTTGCTGAAGTTAGAAAGTTGTCTACTTTTCAGAAATGTTTAACTGTCTGGGATCCAGCATTGGTTTTACACCCATTTCTGTCACTAACTGGAAGGAGGCTGAAAGCACAAAAATAGTAAATATGGGGTATGTCCCAGTAAAATGCCAAAATTGTGTTAGAAAAATTTGGTTTTCTAATTCAAGTCTGCCAGTTCCTGAAAGATGGGAAGATGGTGATTTTAGCACCGCAAACCCTTTGTTGATGCCATTTTCAGGGAGAAAAACACAAGCCATCTTCTGCAGCCTTAAAAAAAAAATCACTGTATTTCAGCTAATTTCTTGGTCTCCTTCAGGGGAACCCACAAAGTCTGGGTAACTCTAGAATCCTTAGGATGTTGGAAAAAAAGGACGC
Organism: Pleurodeles waltl; assembly: GCF_031143425.1. Taxonomy (NCBI): domain Eukaryota; kingdom Metazoa; phylum Chordata; class Amphibia; order Caudata; family Salamandridae; genus Pleurodeles; species Pleurodeles waltl. Next base: position 291,108,306 of record NC_090445.1, on the reverse strand, counting down.
AAATTTGGCATGGGTAGCTTATGTGGAGAAAAAGTAAGAGGGCCCATGTGCGATCTGCCCCAAATAGCCAAAAAAAGGCTCAGCACAGGTGGGGAAAAGGCCTGGCAGCGAAGGGGGTAAGCATAGAATTAGCTAGTTCCATCCATGCCGAACCGAACTAAAATATTACAAAAGCTTTTAACACTCTAGGCACTGTATCACAGCATTGGATTGGAAAAATATCAGCCTCACGCATCAAATCAAGCTACAATAAACTCAACATCATTGAAGAAATTCCCAACCCATCAGCCACAACAAACAACATTACCCCCTAACAGGAACTCTACAATAACCTTAAAAATCCATGACAAGATCGCTAACATCTACAGAAACCTCAAACACAAGCCCAAGGTCACCAACTTCTTCAAGCAACCCAACAACCCTGCTACTACCAGAGACATATGAATAACAGAATGGAGCCAGCTTGCCCCTCAAGGCACCTCCTCCATCATGAACTCTGCCAACTTATGGGCCCCAATCGACGAATGGCCTCACCATGTCTTCAACTACGCACTCACCACCTTGTTAAACACCTCAAATGTCATGTCCACCTTCCTCAAGGACTGGAAACACATAGAAGTCAACACCCTACTAAGGAAACCGTTGGATGACCCCAACAAATTCAACAACTACTGACCAATCTCCTTGATCCTGTTCCCAGGACAAGGTAATAGAAAACACCGCCAACCAACAACTCTCATCACATCTGGGACGGGACCTTCTATTGGACTCCTCTCAATCTGGATTCTGCAGCAACAACAGCACTGAGACAGCCCTCATTACAGCTACCGATGAGGGGGTGATGTTGAGGAGGGGCAGGATGCATTAGCAGAACATATGGCACAGAGAGGCACACAAAACCATGGGAAAACCAGCTGAAAATGGGGCACAGACAAGGGTGAAAACTAAGCAAAAAGAGCCATAGACATACAACAAATGGATGGGGCACAGAAAGGGGCAAAAACAAAGCATACAGAGGCAAACAAGGACTAACTGAAGCATACAAATGCACAGACAAGGGCTGAAATGAGAAGGAAATAGGCACAGAGAGGCACAAAACAAGGGCAAAACAAGCAGAAAACGTGGCACAGAAGAATCACAAAACAAGGCAAAACAATCAGGAAAAGAGACACAGATAATAGCAAAAACAAGGGATGGAGAGACTCAAATAGGCAGAAATTAGTAGAAAATGGCAAACACAAGACAAAAATGAAGCACGCAGGGGCGCACAGGTAGAAACAAGCGGAAAACGGGCACAGAGAGACCCACAAAACAAAGCACAACGAGGCACAAACAAGCCAGAAACTATCAAAAATATGGGGCAGAAAAGAACCAGAAAGCAGGGAAAATGGGGTACAGACAAAGGCAAAAACAAAACACACAGAGGCCCAAACAAGGGATAAAACAAGCTGCAGAGAGGCATAAACAAAGGTTGAATGGAGAAGAACACTGGCACAGAGAGGCACAAAACAAGGGAAACAGACAAGGGCAAAAATGACAAACAAGGACAAAATTAGCCCGACATGCAATGTACTCCATAAAAATGTGCACTGTACGGAAAAAGCATTTAAGCACTCTCATAAGTTTATAATGCACTCCCTAGTACATACAAGAGCCCTTTTGAATACTTGAGCTCAGAATGTGCACTTTACAAACATGTTTTTTGAAGTATAGCTTACATAATCTGGAAGTCATCCTGCATTCACTCATCTAGTGACTCGACGCAGTCTTACTTGCGGTGATGAGGCACTTTAGGGGCTCCCTTCCGCATATACCAGCCCCAGTCCAGCCTCAAATGTCTATACAGAGGGAGCCCCAAATCTGCTGGGAGGAGGAGTCTAGGATGGCTTGCTGTGGGTTTACTGGAGAGGACTTGTGATCCAAGCCCCACACTAGCGAAGAGTGCATAACCAGACTTTCTGCTGCATTGTCCTGCATGTGTTATCAACGTAGTCCTGCCCAAAATCCTTCCTCTTACTAAGCCACTGGAGGCCCAGCATTCTCTTTCCAAAGTGGGCTCTGCGACTTGCATTGAACTTAATTGTGATTGGCTGTCATTGTTATGTGCTTTTCAGTGTGTGTTGTACACACAATTCACCATATTCATTTCATTCATATCCTCATCCAGTTCAATCAATATTTTGTGTACCTCATTGTGATTCATATCCAATTTCAGTGGTGCACCTATTCACTTATAGTACCTTTAAATTTACCTCAATGTTATTTCTACCCATCTCAAGATTTGTTATATTTATAACATTCTCTAATGTTATTTTTTTTTAAATTAGCTTTCATGTTATATTAGCTCAATACAAAACAGTACACTTTCCAGCAGATCACAGTACAGTACACACACGGAACAACATATCATATAATCAGGGCCACTGGAACTATGTGATTCTGCAGCTACTGCATTTTTTGCATAATTATGGATTTGCCGCAGTTGCCACGTAATCTACTATCTGCCACATAATCTGTAGGTTTCAACAAAAACAAATGTTGTTTCTAGTCCTAACGCATCAAAACTTATGAAAAACATGGCAAAATGTAGTCCTGCGCACTGGAAGGTGGTTCAAAATGGTTATTTGGTCATCTTTCTTTTACTTGTTGCTGTATTTGGCATTCAGTTGGTACTAATAGTATGAAATATTTTCACAGACAATCCTCCATTCAATAAGTAGATTTGTAAAATGCTACTTGTCACCCATGAGGGTATACAGGTGCTGCCAGGATGCAGATGATAAGCTGAATAGCCAGGTCTTCACGTACTTCCAGAACTCTGGAAGAGATGGGGAGGTCTGTAGATGAAAGCATAGCTTGTTCCTTGACTTCACTGCTAAGTAGGAGAAGGAGCAACCACTGCAACTGTTATGTAAGATCCGAGGGGTGAGGGTTAGAGAAACAGATGTGCAGCATAGGTGTCTGGTAGGCTGATGGAAGTTCAGGTGGTGGTTAAAGTAGGCAGATTTGCAGTTGTGTAGGGCCTTGTATGCATGGGTCAGGAACTTGAACTGACATCTTTTCTGTACAGGGAGACAGTGGAATTCCCTGAAGTAGGGAGTGATGTGGGGTCATCTAGGGAGATCCAGGATAAGCCTGGCTGTGGCATTCTATATAGACTGTCATCATCGGAGGTGAGCTGTGATTCCTGTATAGAGAGCATTGCTGTAGTCTAGGCAAGTGGAGATTAAGGGCCTGAATGATGGTGCGTTTTGAGGTTTGGGGTAGCAATTTTAATATCTCACTTTGCATGCAGAGGATGAAGAAGCAGATAGGAGGAGATGGAGTTAACTTGAGTCATCATGGTTAGCTTGTTATGCAGAATGATGCCTAACTTCCTAGCATGGTTAGTCGGGGTAAGTGTAGGTCCGAGTCCTAAGGGGCATCAGGATGTATCACATGGGGAACCTTTGTTTACAGAAGTCTGTACCTCTGTCTTGTCCATGTTGCGCTTCAGACACTGGTCCTTCATCCAGTTGGCAACGTCTGCATTGCAGTTGTGGAAGTTGGTCTTGGTGGTGACTTTGGAAAGGGAGACGATGGGTAGTGTGCCATCAGCATAGAATATGACGTTGAGCCTGTGGATTTCAGCGATGCTGGCCACAGATGTCTTTTAACTGTTGAAGAGGGTGGGGCTGAGCAAGGATCCTTGGGTACTTCACAGATGATTTGCTTACGCTCAGAGGTGAAAAGGAAGAGGCAGACGTTTTGAATTCTTCCGGTGAGGAAAGAAGCAGGTCATCTGAGAGTGGCTCCCCGGATGCCTATGTTGTGGCGCCTTGTGATGAATGCATGGTGGGAGGCCACTATAAAGGCTGCTGAGAGGCCTAGGAGGATTAGACCTGCAGTCCCTCCTCAGTTGAGTAAGGCTCAGGTGTCGTCGGTAGCAGTGTTGCAGGCTGTCTCAGTGCTGTGTTTGCTGAGGAATCTGGATTGGGGGGAGTTGAGTACGAGGTTCCGTTCCAGATGTGACGAGAGCTTTTGGTTGAGTTTTTTCTAACACGTTGGCCAGAAAAAGGAGCAGGAAGATCCGTCAGTTGTTGCTGAGTTAGCTGGGGTCTGGTGATGTTCTCTTTATTAGGGCTTTCACTTCTGCATGTTTTAGGGCCTCGGGGAAGGGGGACATGGCATTTGAGGAGTTGAACAAGTGGGTGAATACTTTGTAGAAGATGTGGTGAGGCCATGGGTTAGTTGGGGCCCCTGAGTGGACTGAGTTCATGATGGAGGCAGTGTCCTGTGGGGCAAGCTGGCTTCATTCGGTTAGTCAGATATCTGTTGTAGTAGTGGGGTCAATGTGTTGCTTGAAGAATTCAGTGGCCTTGGGCTTGGGTTTGAAGTTCTTGTAGATGTTGACGATCTTGTTGTGGAAGACGTTTGCAAGGTTGTCGCAGAGTTCCTGTGATGGGATAATAATGTTTGTTACATTTGGAGCTTGTTGGAAAGTGGATTATTGGTAAGGGCAGGTAAGTACTTACACTTAGCAATAGGCCACTAACCTCTACTAGGTCCAGTCAGGTTTCAATAAATGAATCCCCGCTCAACTCTTGGTAGCCTGGCAATGAGCGACAAGCCTTATCTTAGGAAACAAGTATGTAAAGCATTTAAATATCACAAAACAGTAAACAAGTTAAACACAAAACAAAATTAAAATCCAACACCAATTTATGATACCAAAAATGAATAAAATTGGATAAGTGGAACCAAAGATATGAATTTTTAAAGAATTGGGTCCTCATTATGACATTGGTGGTAAGTTTTGCTTACCGCCATGCCGACTGCCACCAACATACTGCCGCCGCAGCGGATAACCTCCAAGCATATTATGACACACACATACCAATCTGTCACTATACAACCACCCACACAAGTCCGCAAGCCCAAAGGTCGGTGATAAACTGGCGGTATCAAAAGCCACACCATTACGCCAACAAAACTACGCCCACAACATTACAATGCACGAATCACTGTGGCAGTCATTCAATGGCGCTAAACCATTGGCGGTACATATCACCGCGCTCAAAATACATATACAAATCAACATTACATTGGTCTATTCAAACTACACACACCTGACACCCATACGCACACCACACCACACCACTATAAAACACACACCCACATTACCCACAACCCTTTACGAATACAATTAATTGCCAACAGAGAGAGACACCACGACCACAGACAAGACCAGAGACACACCACCATCACCTATACACCACCCACGCACCTTACATCACACACCCTAACACATCACCCCACGCACCCTCACCCATACTACGCACACTACACCCATGGCACCACAACAACACCCCAGGTTCTCTGAGGAGGAGCTAAGGGTCATGGTGGAGGAAATCATCCGGGTAGAACCACAGCTATTTGGATCACAGGAGCAGCAGACATCCATTGCTTGGAAGATGGAACTATAGCGGAGAATCGTTGACAGGGTCAATGCCGAGGGACAGCACCCCAGAACAAGGGATGACATCAGGAGGAGGTGGAATGACCTACTGGGGAAGGTGCATTCCATGGCAGCAAGATATCAAATAGCTGTGCAGAGGACTGGCGATGGACCCCCACATCCTACCCCACAACTAACAACATGGGAGGAGCAAGTCTTGGCAATCATACATCCTGAGGGCCTGGCAGGAGTAGGAGGAGGACTGGACTCTGGTTTGTCAACTCTTTAATACTTTCACCCCCCTACCTGCATGCCATCACATACCCCCACCCTCACCCTCACTCCCATCACTCAACCACCTCCCACATATCCCACCATCACAACCCACTCATCCCAATACCAAGCCCTGCATGCAGCACGAATGCATGGACACCCCTCACAGACCTGCATGGACACCTATCACTACTACATGCACACAGGAGAGAATCACCTAGCCCACCAAATAGGAACTCACACAAAGGCTAATCTGCCAGGGCAGCAACAACCATAGAGGACAACACTCCCATGCACATGATGTCACACGCAGAAACAATAGCACTGCATTTACATCCCCACAGGTCCCCCAGTCAAGGTCACCGGAGAAGAGGTGCCAGCAACATCCAGCATCCCCCACAGAAGAGGCCGACAGTGATGACAGCCGCTCTGGACGCCTGGATCTGGATGACCAACCTGTCCCATCAGGGATCTCTAGACAGTCGGTTACCCAGGCACAGTCCCACACCACCACAGAGCCTCCCACCTCAGAAAACACCACCACAGCACCCACCCGGTGGGCCCATACCTCTGTTCCCAGAACGCATCAATCAGCAGTGTGCCCACCACTACAGGAACCCCAGGCCCACAAACACAGGACGATCAGGGACCTGGGGCAAATGGCAGTGGGCACACGGTTAAGGCGACAGAGACCCAGGACAACAGGGAAGCTGGGAGGACTGCTGTGCAACAGGGGGAGGACAGGCCCAGGGAACCGACTCTCCAGGAGGCACTTACCGTGATCCTGGGAGCATACCAACATTCCCAGGATACGTTGGGCCAGATACTGGACAAGTTGCAGAAGAACAGGCGGCTGCAGGAGGGACAGTACCTGGGGATCCGGGAGGACTTGAAGGACATCAACACCACCCTGGTCACCATTGCAGGGGTGCTGGCAGACATGCCAACACTATGAGAGAGGCAGTGGCACACCACCGGGCCCCTGACACTAGCCAAACCAATGAACAGCCCTCCACCTCCACTGCCGCTAGTGGACAGGAGGACACCACAGGACCAACAGGCACCAGCCCCCCTCCCCCTGCAGAAGGAGAACCACCTCACAAACATTCCCTGTGATCCAGGCAGAAGCCAGAGACTATTGCCAAGATCCCCCCAGGAAATAAGACTCTCCTGATTGCACCTTTGTGTTCCACTCTGTCACCCTGTCCACCTTGAACTGCCATTGCTCTACTTTCTATGCCTCCTTGGACAATGCACCTGTGATACAAATAGACTCGACTCTAACAAGGACTCTCCTCCACCATCACCCCAGCCCATTGCACATCCCCCTCTACTTCTTAGCACTTAAATAAACACATTTTGAAAAAATAAAAGTATGGATTATGTCAAATGATTTAAGTATGCATTCGTTTAACAAGGTTCAAACATTGCAAGTCAACTGTACAGTAACATATCTATAGGAATGACCTGTAGTTGGCTGCAGTCAACACACCAGGAGCAATAGTGGGGCCCAAACATCTGCAAATAGAGATGCGGAAGGGTACAGTGAGTGGCCATAGAAGTGGCAAAATCAGCCTGCCAGTGACAATGTCAAACAGAAAACTGTCAATTAAATGTGAAGTTACACTGTCTTACCTGTGTGTCATTTGAAGTATTGACGAATTGTTGCACTTCTGTTGTCCTCATCCTCATCCTCTGCCTCCTCATCTTCACTGTCCACAGGGTCGACTGCTGCCACACGGCTATCTCCAGCCTCATCCTCCTGCAGAAAAAGCACCTGTCTACGTAAGGCAATGTTACAGCATGATCTTGTTAGGTCAGTAGCACAGGAATCCACCTGTTAGATGGAGGCAACGAAACCTGGCCTTCAGGAGGCTGAATCTTCTCTCTGTAATTCTTCTTGTTCACCCATGTGGCTCATTGTGACGTTCTTCTGCCCTTCTCCTGGGATTCCTCACTGGGGTCAGTAGCCATGAGAGGTTAGAGTAACCAGAGTCACCTGCAAATATCGAGGGACAACTGTTAGACACACACTAACCCTGAGGGCCCACACCATACCCATACATCAACACCTACTGGGTGGGAACCAGGGCTCACCTATTAGCCACACCCTGAGGCTCTGGAGTTGAGCAATCACATATGGGATGCTGCTATTCCTCAGGATAAAGGCATCATGCACAGACGCAGGATACTTTGCATTGACATGGGAGATGTACTGGTCCGCCAGGCACACTATTTGCACATTCATGGAGTGAAAGCTCTTTCGATTTCTGAACACCTGTTTACTTCACCGAGGGGGGAACAAATGCTATATGTGTACCATCAGTTGCCTCCATGATGTTGGGGATATGTCCCATAGCATAGAAATCAGCTTTCACTGTGGCCAAATCCTCCACCTGGGGGAAAACAAGGTTGCTGCTCATGTGTTTAATCAGGGCAGACAACACTCTGGTCAGCACTATTGAGAACATTGGCTGAGACATTCCTGCTGCCAAGCCCACTGTCACTTGGAAGGAGGCAGTTGCCAGGAAATTGAGCACAGATATGACTTACACAAGAGGGGGGATCAAGGTGGGGTGACGGATAGCAGAGATTAGGTTAGGCTCCAATTGGACACACAGCTCTGTGATTGTGGCCCTGTCCTGTCTATAGGTGAGGATAATGTGCCTGTCACATGGCAAACACAAGCACCACACTTCATCCCACAGGCACACACACAAACAGCATCCAGATGCAGAAATACCAACATCCACTTCCTCCACTGTGACCCCCACCTCCTCCTCGTCCACTACCCTCCCTGTTTCATCTCCACTCACACCTGCATGCACTACAGCCTCATCCACTACCTCCATCACCAGCACACCTATCAGTACACACCCCTCACTGGCAGTCACCACCCTGACATCCAGGCACATGTCCACTGTGTCCTCTCCCACTGTGTCTGTGCCCCCTCCTCCCAAAGTACACAAACGCAAGCACTCAGACAGCCATCCACCTCACAGCAGCATCCAACCCATGCATCTGCACCCAAACACAGCAGACAGACACCTCCCACAACCACTTCCTATTCCTCCTCTACCAAACCTTCTCCCTCTTCCCTCCCCAATGTCCTTAAGATGCTTTTCCTCTTCACTGTTGGCCTCCCTCCTGCCTCTACCCCCCGTCCTTCACGTCAAGCCAGGGTGGTCAGAACCCAGGGGAGCACCTCAGCCACCCAGTCCATGGGCACAGTAGTGTCCACAGCTACTCCAGGTGGGAGGGGATCCCGGGCACCAGGCTGCCACACTGAAAGTGTGCCTGCACCAAGTGCTGCAAGCAAGGGCAAGGAGGCACCCCCAGCTGCTGCAGGAAAGGGCAAGGAGACATCCCCAGCTGCTAAAAGGAAGGGCAAGGAGAAATCCCTGGCTGCTGAGAGGAAGGGCAAGGAGCAGACCCCAGCTGCTGCCAAAAGGAGCAAGGGGCCACCCCCAACTGCTGGCAGAAAGGGCAAGGAGCCTGCACCAGCAGGCAGGAAGGACAAGAGGCCTGGTGCTGGGACTCAGTCGGAGCCCACACCACCAACCATGGTGGTTCAGCCTTCCGAGGCTGCAGGGAAAGGGCTGGAGCCTCCCCCCACCACTGCCAGCACTGCCACCAGCACCACTGCCAGTGTCAGGAACCCCAAAGGGGCCTCCTGCGTTATCTGTCAGCATCCCCAGGGATTAGGTTAAATCATATCTCTGTTCTTGGTTAAACCTTCATATTTCTAAGTAAACATAATGTGCTGTGTTACACAATTGGTTGTATCAATGCTTATTTTACCAATGCTTGTTTGCTAATGTGAGCAGGTGTAGACATGTGCTTCTAATTGGATGTGCTGTAGACATGTGCTTCTAATTGGGTGTGGTGACTCATCCACATGTGGAAACTCAACTGCTTTCCCGATTGGCTATAAATAGCAGAGAGAAGCATGCTTCCCTGCTTGGCTTTGTTTTGCTTCCTGATCTCAGCATCTGATTTGGCAGTCCAGCACCTGCTGTCATCCTTGTATTCAGGACTTTTGAGGCAATTTTTTTCTTCGTTCCTGTACCAGCTTACACCAGGCATTTCTCCAGCACTCCGGAAAAGACTGCAGCTAAGTGACTAGTATGCTCCAGGGAGTTTGTTCTTTGAGCGCCACGCTTTCCTAGAACAGCTGGTGTATTTCAGACCTCGTATTTTGGTCATCTTGAAGAGACAAATGCATTTCTGAACATTCTACATTATTACTGTAGTTACTTGTCTAAATGTGCTTCAGGAAATCTGCTTGAGCTCAAGTACTACAAAAAGTGACAGTGCAATTTCAAAGAGCATTTACGTGACTTTTTTTTCTCTAATAGCATACTCTTGGATTTAAATTGTGTCATTCATGTCTGTCTTTTAGGTTTGAGGAATGTGTTTTTGAAGGGTTTTTCACACACACAGTGAAACCAAATCAAACTGTGCCACCCTAACTGTTTAAATCCAGAGTGGACATTAGTATTTCTTGGATTTTTTTTTTTCTTTTAGTTTAACCTTATGCATTCAGGAAAGTTATATGTGATATAATTAATGCCCTTGTTTGTCTTTCTTGGGCATGATAAGTGCAACCACAATTCTAATTGTAGTGTGCAATAGTCAATCTCTGTGAAGCCAGCCCTAGTGTCGCATTACTTATTGTTAGGGTACTCAGTTTGGGTTTTTGGTAATGCAGTGTTAGTAATTGTGCCAACAGTTATTATTATCCAAGAAAAGTGCTGGAGCATCCTGGTGTTCTTCTCCCGCTCCCATGCCTGTATCCAAAAGAGAGATTCAGTTTCAAGGAAGTTGAGTGCACTAACTCTACTGTCACTCTGTCAACAATGACCAGCCCCCCTGAAGATACAGGGTGCCTGGCTGGACCGGCAAGATGTAGCAGTGTTTTGTCTCTTTCTCTTCCACTCCCCCTTCCTTTTGGGACACCGGCTGGGGTTTCTGTGTCCACCATGAAGTGCCGGGAGGTGTTCCAGCAGGTCAGGGGCATACCATCGCCCATGTAGACATCCTGCTTTTCAGGTGAGTGGCCCCGTCTCGACAGCCAGCAGAAGCAGCCCCAGTAGGAAGCCATCTGAGACTGCCGGGGAAGGGCTGGAGCCTCCCCCCACCACTACTAGCACCACTACCAGCACCGCCACCAGCACTACCACCATCACCACTGCCAGCAGCACAACTGCCATCAGCAACAGCCCCAGTGGGCAGCTGTCCGGGGCTGCAAGGGAAGGGCTGGAGCCTCCCCCCACCACTACCAGCACCATTGCCAGCAGCAGCAGCCCCAGTGGGCAGCCATCTGAGGCTGCAGGGGAAGGGCTGGAGCCTCCCCCCACCACTGCCAGCTCCACCAGCAGCACCACCATTGCCAACAATGAGCAGCCATCACCGCTGGCGGCAGTGTGCAGTCCTGCATCCATGGGCTGTTGTGCTGCCTTTCACCAGCAAATCCTGTGGGTCTGACACACAGGCAAGAGACTGTGACCTTGCACTCCACAAGATCTGCTTCATTGGGCACAATGCCTCCTCCAGAACCAGTGGAGAAGCCATCCACTCACCCCATCCTTCCCAGGATGAAGCTCACTGGCCACAATGCCCCCTCCGAAACCATGGGAGAAGCCATCCACCCACCCCATCCTTCCCAGGATGAAGCTCACTGGGCACAATGCCTGTTCCAGAACCAGTGGAAGTAGTCACCCACTTGAGAGACTGTGGCCTTGTACTCCCCAGGACCAAGCAGTGGGCAAATCACCCACTTGAGAGACTGTGGCCTTGCACTCCCCAGGAACAAGCAGTGGGCAAATCACCCACTTGAGAGACTGTGGCCTTGCACTCCCCAAGACCAAGCAGTGGGCAAATCACCCACTTGAGAGACTGTGGCCTTGCACTCCCCAGGACCAAGCAGTGGACAGATCACCCACTTGAGAGACTGTGGCCTTTTACTCCCAAGGACAAGCAGTGGGCAGATCACCCACTTGAGAGACTGTGGCCTTGCACTCCCCAAGACAGAGTGATGGGCATGTTGCCCCCTCCAGGACCAGTGGCGTTGTACCATCTTCCAGCTGAGGTCCCCCCCGTCTCCCGTCCCCCTGAGGCGCCTGGCTATTTTCAACCTGATGCCCCTGCAGTGTTCCCTCCATGTTGTTGCAGGAGTGAGGTGGGGCCTTGGACTATGTGATGTGGCCCTGTGGCCCACAGACATTGAGGACGCAGCAGTGTCCCTACATTTGTAAATATGTATATACTTTTGGATTTGGATGCACGTATTAATACTATTTTATATGATTACACTCACTTTAATCTCTTGGTGTTGTCCTTGCATTATTCCTGAGTGGTACGGGGTAAATATGTTATGTTGCTGCATCTGCTTGTGTGTCTGGTGTTGGGTGTGTGTGTATTGCGTGTGTGTCACTCTCTTTTTCCTCCCCCCCCCCCTGTGTGCTAGTTGAAGTACTCACCATGGTCGTCTTCGCCAGAGTTGGTGTTCGTAATGGAGCAGAAGGTAGACAAGCATGGGGAAAACATGCAGCTCAGGCTCCATGGTGTTGTGGTTGTTCCCTAAGTCCCCAGAGGTGAGTCATTTCCCTTCTGTGTTCTGTTTCCGCCAGGCTTTTGATGTCGTTGGTACTGCCCTGGAAAAGGTGGCAGATTCCTGTGTCTTAATACAGTGGCCGGAACATTGTCTTCTGCCTGGCTGTTGGCGGTTACCGCCATGGTGCTTGTTGGTTCTACCCTGGCGGACGGTGTGTTAAAGTGGCTGTCTGTCAGAGAGATTTCCGCGGTGGTCATAATTCCATATTTATTACCGCCAGTCTGTTGGCAGTATTAATGCCGCTTTATCACTGACCGCCAGGGTTGTAATGAGGGCCTTAATGCTTGTCAGTTCAGGCTGGAATGTTCCCATCAGGAACTGGGTCAAGACTTATTTGCATATGGTTCGGTCCATACTGGGGTGGCATGGTAAGCAAAATAACGATGGATTAAACCCAGATCTGTGACTGGGGGTGAGTGTTTGCATTGTTCAGCACTCCGTACAGAATCCTTTTGTGTTGCTAAAGTTGTTCTAAGTGGGAAGGGTATGCCCAGACATGGGTCCCTTGCTAACCGTGCCACTGGATTTAAGCTACCCTGGCAGATGAAGGGTGAAACCGGTTCCAGGATGCTTGTTTCCAGTCCAGGGAGGACCTGGATTGGCAGTTTGGGCAGGACTGTTCCTATGAGGAACATGGTCAAGACTGATTTGCATATAGCTGGGTCCGAACTGGGGTGGCAAGGTAAGCAAAAGAATGATGGATTAAACCCAGATTTGTGACTGGGGGTGAGTGTTTTGCATTGCTCAGCACTCCATCCAGCATCCTTTTGTGTTGCTAAAGTTGTTCTAAGTGGGAAGGGTATGCCCAGACGTGGGTCCCTTGCTCACCGTGCCACTGGATTTAAGCTAGCCTGGCTCATGAAGGGTGAAACCAGTCCCAAGATGCTTGATTCCGATCCAGGGAGGACCTGGCTTGGCAGTTTGGGCTGGACTGTTCCCATGAGGAACAGGGTCAAGACTGATTTGCATAGGGCTGGGTCCAAACTGGGGTGGCATCGTGAGCAAAAGAACGAAGGATTAAACCCAGATCTGTGACTGGGGGTGAGTGTTTGCATTTTTCAGCACTCAGTCCATCATCCTTTTGTGTTGCTAATGTTGCCCTAAGTAGGAAGGGTATGCCCAGACCTGGGACCCTTGCTCACCGTGCCGCTGGATTTAAGCTGGCCTGGCTGATGAAGGGTAAAACCCCGAAACTGGTCCCAGGATGCTTGTTTCTGGTCCAGGGAGGACCTGGCTTGGCATTGCTGTGTTGACTGTTCCCATGAGGATCAGGGTCAAGACTGATTTGCATATGGTTGCGTCCAAACTGGGGTGGCTTGGTGAGTGTTTGTATTGTTCAGCACTCCGTCCATCATCCTTTTGTGTTGCTAAAGTTGCCTTAAGTGGGAAGGGTATGCCCAGACCTGGGTTCCTTGCTCACTGTGCCACTGGATTTAAACTATCCTGGCTGATGAAGGGTGAAACCCTGAAACCGGTCCCAGGATGGTTGTTTCCAGTCCAGGGAAGTCCTGGCTTGGCAGCTCGGGCTGGACTGTTCCCATGAGGAACAGGGTCAAGACTGATTTGCATATGGCTGGGTCCAAACTGGGGTGGCATGGTGAGCAAAAGAACAATGGATTAAACCCAGATCTGTGACTGGGGGTGAGTGTTTGCATTGTTTAGCACTCCGTCCATCATCCTTTTGTGTTCCTTAATGTTTTCTAGTGCATATAAACTAAGGCCCATATTGATACTCTGTTTGCGCCGGATTTGCGTAATTTTTTTTTTTACGCAAATTCGGTGAAAACTTAACTCCATATTTATACTTTGGCGCTAGACCTGTCCAGCGCCAAAGTTATGGAGTTTGAGTCATTTTTTGGACGTGAAAATGACTCTAAGGAATGAGCGCCTTGTTTATCCTCAGGTGTCAAAATGACACACAGGAGGAGGTGGGCCTTAAAACATGGTGCCCAGCCGGATTTGCGCTGTTTTTTATTGCCTGGGTCAGGACAGGTATTAAGGGACCTGTGGGCTCATTTCCATGGTGGGAGACCATGGAAGCAGTCCACAGGTGCCCTTCCCTGCACACAGGGACACCCCCTCCCACCCTAGCCCACCCATGGAGGATACCCATGGAAGGAGGGACCCATCCATGGTGAGTGCAGGTAAGTGCAGGTAAGTATATATATATTTTATTTTTAAAGCCCCCCTACATGCCACTGTGCCTAGTGGCCATGCCCAGGGGACAGAAGTCCCCAGGGCATGGCCATTGGGCAGGGGGGCATGACTACTGTCTTTGCTAGGAAAGGAGTCATTTCCATGGGGGTTGTGCATCAAAAAATGTCGCACAACCCCCATCTTCCCTTCACCTCCGCTACCTGGTTAGAGTAACTTCTTTTGATGCTAACCAGGCCGCAGCGCCGGCTAACGTTATTCCATAAATAAGGTGCCCAGCTGACGCATTGGAATGGCGTAAGCCAGCGGTAAACTTTTTCACACAAATCTGCCATGGCACTGATTTGCGTCAAAAAGTATAAATATGGGCCTAAAAGTGCAAATCTGGTAATCTGGTCACACTAGACTGGGGCAAAATCAAAGGTTGAGGAAGACCGCGTTGGAGCCCAGCTTGGCTATAGTAAGTGGGTGACCTCAGTCAAAAGTTTACCTTTGGAGTTAGGCCCTCATTATGACAATGGCGGTGACTGTTAAATTGGCGGTAATACCGCCAACAGGCTGGTGGTAATTACCCACAAATTGTGACCATGGTTGTGATAACTCGTGTAGACAGCCAATGTACCACACCAACCGCCAGGGTGTTAACACCAGCAGCCATCAACAGCCAGGCGGAAGACAAGGTAACAGCCACCTTATTATGACATAGTAAACCGCCATGATTTCCGGAGCACTACCAACGCCATCAAAAGCCTGGTGGAAACACTGCACACAAGACGAACCACTCACAATCTAAGACACAGAGAAGATCAATGCTTCCATGGAACCGGAACTTCAAGTCTTTCTGATGCTCTTCTATGCCATGCTCCACCTGGAACACCAATGCGGATGAAGGCAATGACGGTGAGTACAGCCGCCTAGCACATAAGGGAGGGAGGGAGAAAAAGTAGAATGACACATACATGCACAACACACACCATTCACACACACACCATACACACAACAAGCTGCAGAGGAAAACCAGTGTCACAGGACACACGTCATAATAATGCAAGGACAACATATAGGTATAACTGATATGGTAATTTGATGCCAACAGCCACCATATTGTCCATGTGATAAAAGAAATTGGATAAATGTTTGGAAAGGGCTAATGGCCATTCCAAAGTACAAAAAGGCCACATGGCCACAGGGCACAGTCCAAGCCCCAACTTGTTTCCTTATAATATCCACACTACACTGTTCAGGGGCATCATGTTGGAAAAGATCAGGCACCTCAGGGAGGAGGGGAGTAGGGGCCACCTCAGCTGAGGTGGGGAACTTGCCCACTGGTACTGAAGAGGGCTCCATGCCCATTTTCCTATGCTGGGGAGTGCAAGGTCATAGTCTCTGAGGTGGGGAACTTGCCCACTGGTTGTGGAGGGGGCTCCTTGTACAACAGTCCCTGGAGGGTGGTCACATGCCAACTTCTGGAGGTGAGGGCTGCTGTGTCCCAGCTGGAGGTGAGGGCTGCTGTGCCCCAGCTCAAAGTGAGGGCTGCTGTGTCCCGGCTGGAGATGAGGGGTGCTGTGTCCCAGCTGGACGTGAGGGCTGCTATGTCCCAGCTGGAGGTGAGGGCTCTTTGTCCACTGCTTTTGGAGGTGTTACACTGCCAGCCTCTTCTGGTGGTGAGGGCTCCTTGGCCACTACTGTTGGAGGGGGCCTCTTGCCTCTCTTAGTTGGTGGAGTGGGATCCTTCCCTTTCCTGGGTTGTGGAGTGGGGTCCTTCCCTTTCTTAGGAGGTGGATTCGGATCTTTCCCTTTCTTGGGTGATGGAGTGGGATCCTTCCTTTTCTTGGGTGGTGGAGTGGGATCCTTCCCTTTCTTGCCTCCACGACTAGGAGGTGCCTCCACTATCCCCATGGACTGTTTGGCTGAGGTGCTGGAATGGGTCATTGGGACCCTGCTCCTACTGGCAGGACGGGGTAGTGGAGGGGGAGGGAAGAGGTCAAGTTGGGCAAGGAAAAGCTTCTTAGGGATGGTGGAGCAGGATGAGGGAGGAAGGATGGGAGTGAAGGTTGAGGGAGTGGTTGTTGGAGGTGTACGTCTGCTGGACTTGGGTGCAGGTGCATGGGCAGTGTGTTGATGTGAGGTGGATGGCTGTTGGGTGTCTAAGTGCATGCATTTGTGTCTCTTAGGAGGGGGCCAGACAGGGTGGGAGAGGACACAGGGGACACATGGATGGGTGTTGTGAAGGTGTCTGCAAGTGAGGTGTGTGTGCTGCTTGGTGTGTTGATGGTGGTGGTGGCTGTTGATGCAGTGCAGGCAGGTGGGAGTGTGCATGTGACTATGAGGAAGAGTGGGAGACAGTGGTGGCAGTGGATGTTGTTGTGTGTGCAACCATCTGTTGTTTGTGTGGGTGCTTGTGGCCTGAAGTGTGCTGACTGTGTTTGTCTGTGCCACTATTTGTGTGCATGTTTGCCTGTATGTGTGCATGGGATGGGTGGGGGTTGAAGGGAGAGGGAATGGGTAGTGGTAGTTGGAGGTGGGATGGTAGGAACAAGGATGATAGCTGCCATCAGAGAAGATGCCAGAGCCTGAAACAATCTCTGTTGGGCCACCAATCCACCGTGGATGCCCTCCAGGAATGCATTGCTGCATCTGGGAGCCATCCCCTGGATGGCATTCACAATGTTGACTGCCCTACAGAGATGGATCTCAGGAGATCAATAGCCTTCTCAGTGAGGGCAGCAGTGCTCACTGGGGCAGGGCTTGAGGTGCCTGGGGCAAAGGAGATGCCCACCCTTCTGGGTGCGGGCAACTCAGTGAGGGGCTACTGGGAGGGCGATGCTGGTATGGGGGTGGCAGCTGTGGCTCATACACACGCCACACCCACCCACCCACAGCCCTATAAAACACACACTCACATTACCCTCAACCCTCTACGAACACCAAAAATTGCCACGAGACAGACATCAAAAACACAGACACAACTACACACACACACACCACAACCACCCATTAATCTGTCACGCACCTCACATCCCACAGCCCACCACATTACTCAACACTCTCTGCACAACACATAACACCCATGTCCCCACTAAGGCACCCCCGTTTCGCCAATGAGGAGTTGCGGGTCATGGTGGAGGAAATAGTCAGGGTAGAGCCACAGCTGTTTGGAGCACAGGTACAGCAAATATCCATTGCCAGGAAGATTGAACTATGGCAGTGGATCGTGGACAGAGTGAACGCCGTGGGACAGCATCCAAGAACAAGGGGCAACATCAAGAAGAGGTGGAACGACCTACGGGGGGAAGGTACGTTCTGTGGCAGGAAGGCACTTACATCCCCACAGGTGCCCCAGCCAATCCCAGAGGCGAGGAGGTACCATGACTATCCAGTCACCCAACAGAAGACTCCCCCAGTGATGACAGTAACTCTGGACTTCAGGATCTGGATGAACTACCTGGCCCATCAGGGACCACTGGTCAGTCAGCCACCCCAGCCCACCACTCATAGTCCACCATAGAGCCTCCCCCATCTGCATCCAACACCATAGCACCCACCCAAGGTCTCCACACCTCTATCCCCAGGACACTTCAATAGTGTGACCACCTGTACAGGCACCCCAGTCCACACCTCACCCCCAAGACAATCAGGTACAGTGGGAGTGGGCACACCGTTCAGGGGACACAGGCACAGGGGAACAGGGACACCTGGAGGACAGCTGTCTGCCGGGGGGGGACAGGGCCAGGAAACTGACTCTCCAGGAGGCACTCACTAATGTCCTGGGGGCTTACCAACAATCCCAGGACAATATGAGTCAGATCCTTACCAACATGCAGGAGAACAAGCGGCTGCAGGAGGTACACCATCAGGAGATCAAGGAAGATTTGTAGGCCCTCAACACCACCATGGTCTCCATAGCAGGGATGCTGGCAGATATGGCCACCATCATGAGGGAATGGACAGCACATCAGCAGGCCCCTAGCACTAGACAGTCTACTGACCAGCCCTCCACTTCTGCTGCAACTAGTGGAAAGGAGGGCCTGCCACAGGACCACCAGCACCCCACCCCCTGCAGAAGGTGAACCACCCCACAAACGTTCCCTGGGAACCCAGATAAAAGCCAGAGACACTTGCCAAGGCCAAGACCACCGCCAGGAAATTAGACTCTCCTGATTGTCCCCCTTGTGTCCCACTATGTCACCTTGTCCACTCTGAACTGCTTTTGCTCCCCTTCCTATGGCCCCCTTGTACACTGGACCTGCGCTACAAACAGACTGGACCAATACCCTGGACTTACCTCTACCATCACCCCATTCCATTGCATCTTACCGTGTATAAATTGCACTACACTAAACAACCTTGAACACAACATGAGTGATAGTGTTTTATGTTATTAAATGTGCAATTATGGAAACAGTCACATCTAGTGCAAATGATCTGAACACTGTGATAGCATACAAATGAAGACCTGTAGCTGTCTGTAGTCATCACATCATTACACAGTTATGATGACACAGCCATCTGCAAAATGAGAAGGCATAGGTGAGAGTCAGTTGAGATGCAAAGGAAGTGAATGCCATCCTGCTACAGCCACACAGAAAACATCAATAGTCAGAGGAATGGTCAGTTACACTGTCTCTCCTATTTGTCATTGGAAGTATTGACCTATAACTGATGTTCTGTTGTCCACATCCTCATCCTCTGCCTCCTCATCCTCACTGTCCTTAGGGTCCACTGATGCCACAGGGGCATTTCCAATCTCCTCCTCCTTCAGATAAGGCACATGCCATCTGAGGGCTAGGCTGTGCAACATACAGCATGCTACTACTATCTGGCAGACCTTCTCGGGTGAGGAGCACAGGGATCCACCTGTCAGAGGGAGGTATCTGAACCTGGCCTTCAGGAGACCGAAGGTCCTTTCAATATTTCTTCTGGTTCGCCCATGTGCATCATTATACCGATTCTCAGCCCCTATCCTGCCATTTCTAACAGGTGGCAGGGGTCATGAGCCACAATAGGTTTGGGTAGCCAGAGTCACCTGCAAGTATTGAGGGACGAACATTAGCCATACACAATGGTATGGGGTTAACTCCTGAAGGCATACACTGACATACATTCGGTGAGGACTCACGTTCACCTATTAGCCACACCCTTTGTCTCTGTAGTTGTGCCATCACATTTGGGATGCTACTATTCCTCTGGACGAAGATGTCATGCACCAGTCCAGGGTATTTGGCAGTGACGTGGGAGATTTACTGGTCAGCCAGGCACACCATTTACACATTGAGTGAGGGAAAACCCTTCTGATTCCCGAACACCTGTTCAGTGTGGCGGGGACACACACACTATGGGGGTCATTCTGACCCTGGCGGCCGGTGACCGCCAGGGTCACCGACCACGGGAGCACCGCCAACAGGCTGGCGGTGCTCCTGAGGGCATTCTGACCGCGGCGGTTCAGCCGCGGCCAGAAAGGGTTAACCGGCGGTCTCCCGCCGGTTTACCACTGCCCTTGTGAATCCTCCATGGCTGCGGAGCGTGCTCCGCAGCCATGGGGATTCTGACACCCCCTACCGCCATCCTGTTCCTGGCGGGAGACGATGGCGGTAGGGGGTGCCGCGGGGCCCCCGTAAGAGGGCCCCGCAAAGTATTTCAGTGTCTGCTAAGCAGACACTGAAATACGCGACGGGTGCAACTGCACCCGTCGCACCCCTGCAACTACGCCGGCTCAATTCTGAGCCGGCGTCCTCGTTGCAGGGGCATTTCCTCTGGGCCGGCGGGCGCTCTTTTGGAGAGCGCCTGCCGGCCGAGAGGAAATGTCTGAATGGCCGCCGCGGTCTTTTGACCGCGGTGCGGTCATTCAGCGGCGGTACCTTGGCGGACGGCCTCCGCCGTCCGCCAAGGTCAAAATGACCCCCTATATGTGTTACGCCAATTGTCCCAACAATATTAGGTATTTGTCCCAGTGCATAGATTCCTGCCTTCACAGTGGCCAAATCTTCCACCTGGGGGAAAGCATTGTAGCTGCACATGTGTTTGAGCAGAGCTGCCAAACGCTTGCCAGCACGATTGAGAACAGTGGCTGTGACATTCCTGCTGCCAAGCCCACTGTCACTTGGAAAGAACCAGTTGCCAGGAACTGAAGCACAGATAGAACTTGCACAAGACGGGGGATCCCAGTTGGATGTCGGATAGCTGATATCAGATCAGGCTCCAATTGAGCACACAGCTCTGTGATTGTGGCCCTGTCAAGTCTATGTCAGTATTATGTGAGTGTCCTCCAGTGTAGCCAAGTCCGCAAGGGGTCTGTACACGGGATCTTGTCTCCTCCTCCTATTCACCTGCAGTGTTGGGTATCTAAGGGACACGAGAGTACGTAGGGTGTCACAATTTGAACAATGGAACCATCACTTCAGTGTACATTGAACCATAATGTGTTGGCACAATGGGAATGGCAATGTATGTGCAAATCATAGCAATGATTGGGGGAGGCTCTGTGGTGGACTGTGAGTGGGCTGGGGTGGCCGACTGACCAGGGCTCCCAACGAGGGCGGGGTGCCTGTTGGAACCTGACCTCCTGATGGCCTGCATACTGGGGGTGACCAAACCAGAGCTGGATAGCTGCTTGAGGGAAGCACAGCAGTCACAAGGGGTTAAGTACAGTGGGCATTACAACTATAATTGGTAGGTGGCATGGGATCCTGGTGGTGGGTGTCAGTTAGTGGGTGCCTCTTAATGCCAAGTCAGACATTGCAGCGTGATCCAGCTCAAGGGTAATGGGTGTATTGCAAAATCTGGTAACCTAGCTAGGTTGCATTCCATGGTGTGTGATTTTCTTTTTGGCCAATGTTGTGTTGTTTTGTATTTCGGTGGCCATTCTGAGCGTGAACCGCCAATGGCTTACCGCCATTGAATGTCCACCATGGTGATTCATGGGTCATAATGTGGTGGGCATTGTTTTGTTGGCGTAAGGGTATGGGTGTTTGTACCACCACTTTAACAGTGACCTTTTGGCTGGCGGATATGTGTTTGTGGCAGTATTCTGTTGGTTTGGTGTGTGTGTCTCATAATATGGAGAACTGTTTTGCGCCATTACGATGGTATGTTGGCAGCCGTCACCGCGGCGGTAAGCGGGATTTACCATCAATGTCATAATGAGGGCCTTATTCTTTTTCTTAATGATTTTCTTGTGCTGGACAAAGTGGCCAATCTGTTCCGACCTCCCTGGAGCTCTCTTCAGATACGTTTCACAGGAGTCCTCGGTGTAGAATTCTACCTTAGGACGATTTTTCAGGATGGAAATCTTTGTCAGGGCCAAAGCTGAATCTTGCTCTTACGCCCCTAGAGCCCTCCTTGGATATCCAGCATGGGAAGTCCCGGTCAACGTTTTACTTTCAGACTTTGTCACTTTTTTGAAGCTTTTTCTCTCTGATGTCAGACAACCCTCCACAGCAAGCCAATTTTGAGTCAACATCATCGGCTTGCCATCCAGGAACCCCCGGTGAAATCCTGGTAGTATGGGGCTCTAAAGCTTTTAAGCAGAAAGAACCTGCAAGTCAGGCTGGGTCGCAGTCGACATAAGCTGGCTTGACTCACGATGAGGGGCCAGTCCCTTTATGGAGCTTTTTCCAAATGTTCTCCAATCTTCTCCAAACTTCTGAATCTTCTTCCAGAAGATCTTTGAAAGCCCTTTAAGGGGTCCACAGCTCACCCGAAGGTTCCAGAAGCTGTGAGTTGCTCTTTGGGGGCTAGGAATCAAACTCCCAGTATGCACCTGGTTCAAATCCAAAAATGACAACTAGCCACTGGTCAGCTGGTCACGTTTTGATGTAGGGGACTCTGGTTAGCTATTTTTCACCTGTAGCAAGCATGGAGCCCCTTCTTCAACCAGTTGAAGACAGGAAAAGTCCTGTTAGTCGTGAAGCCCGAGCATGCAGCTGCTTCATTCCTTCAGAGTGCAGTGTTCAAATGCAGTACAGGGGTCCAGCAGGGCAGTCCTTCTTCTAATGATGTCCCTTGTAGGGATCTGAGTTGTGGGTGCAGCTCTGCCAAACATGTCCTTACTCCTGGGGTGAAAGGAAAGGGGAGACAACTGTCCAGTCACAGGCAGACCACTACCCTCTTGGATGATCACTTCCTGGGAAGTGTGGTTAAAATCAATCCCAGGGAGCAACATTCCTTAAAAATCCAAAGAGGGGGAAACAGAACTTTGGAGGTTAGGTTTGGCTGAGCCCACCCATAGGTATGGCTACAAATGCTTAATGTACCCCTTTCCTGTCCTCTCCTAATCCAATCAAGAGGACACCTGGTTGTCTGGGTTGGCAGGAAATGGGGAGGTCATGAGTTGCCCCAAATGCCCTTCCCTCCTTTGAAGACCAGTTTGACTGCTCTTCTCCCATCCTGTTTGATCATCTGCTGAGGTAGATTTCCTCCCCCAGACACTTCCTTTGTGTTCAGCCCAGGCCACTTCCCACCTCATCAAGGCAGCCAGGCTGTCAGAGGCTGGCCAATCAGAGAAAAGCTTGAACTGTTGACTTTGCCCTGGTCCAGCATGACCTCAGGTAACCCCTAAATCACTATTTGCTTCAAAGTGTTATTTTTACACTTACGGGGTCATTACAACCCTGACAGTTGGTGATAAAGTGGAGGTAATTCCGCCAACAGGATGGTGGTAAATTCCGCCAAATCATGACCATGGCTGAAACAGCTCAGACAGACAGCCACTTTAACACACCGACCACCAGGGCGGAATCAACAGACACCGTGGTGGTAAAAGCCAACAGCCAGGCAGAAGACAATGTTCAGCCCCCTGTATTATGAGAGTCCAATCTGGCACCTTTTCCGGGGCGGTACCAACAACATCAAAAGCCTGGTGAAACACACTGCACAGAAGGGAAACGACTCGACTGTGGAGACTCAGGGAACAACCATGCCACCATGGAGCCCAAGCTGCATGTCTTCCCCATGCTCTTCTACATGCTGCTCAATTACGAACACCAACGACAGCGAAGACAACGACGGTGAGGACAGCCACCTAGCACACAGGGGAGAGAGGGAGGAAAACGAGAGTGACACACACATGCAACACCCCCACCCCCACTCCCAACATCATACACACAAGCAGATGCAGCAACATATCATATTTACCCTGTACACCACAGGAATAATGCAAGGACAACTACAATCGAGTAAAAAGAGTGTAATAAGTAAAATAGTAGCAATACGTGCATCCAAATCAAAAAGTATATACATATTTACAAACGAAGGGACACTGCCCAGTCCTCAATGTTCGTGGCCATATTACAAAGTCCAAGGCCCCACTTGAGGGGAATGGGATTGGGTGGAGGAAGTTGGAGGGGGGACGGTGGAAACAGGGACAATGGCTGCCATCAGAGAGGAGGCCAGAGCCTGGATTGATCTCTGTTGGGCCGCCACGCCAGTGTGAATTCCCTCCAGAAATACATTGGACTGTTGCATTTGGGCTGCCAGCCCCTAGATGGCATTCACAATGGTTGACTGCCCAAGAGAGATGGATCTCAGGAGGTCAATAGCCTCCTCACTCAGGGCAGCAGGGCTAAGTGGGGCAGGGCCCGAGGTGCCTGGGGCGAAGGAGATGCCCACCCTCCTGGGTGAGCGGGCACACAAAACTTGCTGAGGGGCTGCTAGGAGGGCGGTTGCTGGTACGGGGTGGTGGTTGTACCTGTAGCTGGGGTGGGCATAGAGTTGTCCGCCACCACCAGGGAGCTTCCATCGAAGTAGGTATCCGTGTCCCCTCCAGTCTCTGCCATTGTGCTCCCCTCACCCTCTGTCCCACTGGTGCCCTCACCATTGGTGGATTCGGCCTCCTGGGTCCTGTGAGATGCAGCTCCCTCCGTTGCCGGTGCCTCTGCTCCTCCGCCAGATGATGCTAATGCACATAAGGGCAGGGTGACAAAACAAAAAGGGGGGGAGAGACAAAGGATACACTTGGTCAATGGCGGTACCAACATCACCGTTGGCGTATACGACACAAACACACAGGAAACAGCCCTAGGCACTAGGCAATGCACTCCCAGTCACAATGCTAGTCACCAGGCCATGGATAGGGACACCTAACACCAACTGCAGCATACCTGAGACCCGCAGACCCCTGCCCAGTAGTGGATGCCTGCTAGCTTGGCTGGAGGACTTTCACAACAGAACACTGTCCAACATGGGACCTACTCTGCAATGTCTGGCCTGGCCTAGGGGCACACACAGACCCATATACCCCACCCGTATACCACCCCACCACGCGCAAGTTGTACATATGGGCAATATACTCACCCCCTTGTGGCTGATGTGATGTCCCCAAGTGCCCATCCAGCTCCGGATAGGCCACCTCCAGTATGGAGGCCATCAGGGGGATCGACGGGCACCCCTTCCTCGTTGGGAGGCCATCCCCAGCTGGGCCTCAGCTGTCTTCTGTGCCCAGCGTCACAGGTCCTCCCACCGTTTCCGACATTGGGTGCTCCGCCTGCCGTAGACCCCCAGGGTCTGCACATCCTTGGCGATGGCACGCCATATACCCTTCTTTTGAAGGGCACTGACCTGCAGAGACATGCACACAGGGAAAGGTATTAGTCCGACCAGCGTCCTGCCTGTTACACTCATGGCCCACAATGCCCCTTCCCATCCCTATTAGCATACATGCTGCACGCTGCCCAGGGCCCATCCACCAACCCCCCCCACACGAGGCCTTTACACACAGCACTCCATGTATTCATGCCCCATTCATCGTACTCACAGTGTACTCACCTGTTGGTCTGGAGGCCCATACAGCAGTCGGTACTGGGGTAGGACCCCATCCACCAGTCACTCCAACTCTGCCGAGGATAAGGCAGGGGCCCTTTCCCCAGTCACACGCGCCATGGTAGGTTCCAGACACAGGTCACAGCAGCACATGCACATAAGTCCTCTCCTGTTGAATGTCAGGTAGCAAGTGAGTGAACAGATAGAAAATGGCGGTCACGTCCATGGTGGTGTGTACCGTCACTGCCGGCGTACATCACCATTGGCCACTGTACCCCATAGGGCCCAATGATAACCAATGAGGAGTTGCACAGCGGTTCTCGACCGCCTCCTGCAATGGCGCACAATGTCAGCGGAATCGCCTCATTTCCACCTGTCTCTCCATACTGGACAGGCAGACGCCATTTCATGGGGTGGGGGGGTGGCCATGGATCCTAACTGCATCACAGCTCACAATTTCACATTCTGGACATATGCCACCAAAATATTGTAACAATCACAGTATGCATTGAACTGTAGTGGTTACAATGTACAGATAATGACCAGCTGCTCACTCTTTTACCCCATAGAATGCAACCCCTGCGGATGAATAGGAGATGGAGACATCTCCCTGTGTACAGACCCCTAGTGGACTCAGCAACAATGAAGGACAGGCACATTATCCTCACCTATTGACTACACAGGGCCACAATCACAGAGATGTGTGCCCAATTGCAGCCTGACCTAATATCTGCTATACGTCACCCCAGTGGGATCCCCCCTCTTGTGCAAGTCCTATCATTGCTCCATTTCTTTGCAACTGGTTCTTTCCAAGTGACAGTGGGCTTGGCAGCAGGAATGTCACAGCCAATGTTCTCATTAGTGCTGACCAGAGTGTTTGCTGCCCTGATTAAACACATGTGCATCTACATCGTTTTTCCCCAGGTGGAGGATTTGGCCACAGTGAAGGCTGAATTCTATGCAATGGGACATATCCCCAATATCATAGGTGCGATTGATGGGACACATATTGCATTTGACCCCCCGGCAAAATAAACAGGTCTTCACAAATCGTAAAAGTTATCACTTGATGAATGTGCAGATGGCGTGTTTGGCAGACCAGTACATCTCCCATGTCAATGCTAAGTATCCAGGCTCGGTGCATGATACTTTTATCCTGCCGAATAGCAGCATCCCAAATCTGATGGCCGAACCCCAGAGGCACAGGGTGTGGCTAATAGGTGAGCCCTGGTTCCCACCCAGTGAATGTTTGTGTATGGGTATGGTATGGGCCATATGGCATAGTGTGTGGCTAACAGTTGTCCCTCGATATTTGCAGGTGCAACCTCTCATGGCTACTGGCCCCTGGGAGGAATCCCAGGACAAGGGCAGAGGAAAGTTACAATGAGGCACATGGGTGAACAAGAAGGATAATAGAAAGGACCTTCGGCCTCCTGAAGGCCAAGTTTCGGTGCCTCCATCTAACAGGTGGATCCCTGTGCTACTCACCCAAGAAGGTCGGCCAGATCATCGTGGCATGCTATATGTTGCACAACCTTGCCTTGCAACGCCATGTGCATTTTCTGCAAGAGGAGGCTGGAGATGGCCGTGTGGCAGCAGTGGACCCTGTGGACAGTGAAGATGAGGAGGCAGAGGATGAGGATGAGGACAACAGAAGTGCAGTCATTTGTCAATACTTCCAATGACACACAGGTAAGACAGTGTTATTTCACATTTCATTGACAGTTTGATGTGTGACATTGTCACTGGCAGGCTGTGAATTCCTACTTCTATGTCCACTCACTGTACCCATTGGCATTTTGTTTGTGCCCCGCTATTGCTCCTGGTGTGTTCAGTACAGCCTTCTACAGGTTTTTTCTATGTAAACATTACTGTACAGTTGAATTGCAATGTTTGAATCTTATTATACGAATGCATTTTGAAATAATTTGACATACTCCATACTATTTTTTCAAAGTGTATTTATTGCAGTGCTCTAACGACAAGGGGGAAGTGCAATGGGCTGAGGTGATGTTGGAGGAAAGTCCAGGTTAGAATCCAGTCTATTTGTAGCACAGGTGCAATGCCCAAGGGGGCATAGGAAGGGGAGCAATGACAGTTCAAGGTGGACAGGGTGACTGAGTGGGACACAAGGGTGACAATCAAGAGAGTCTTATTTCCTGGCGGGGGTCTTGGCAATAGTCTCTGGCTTCTGCCTGGATCGCAGGGAATATTTGTGGTGTGGTTCTCCTTCTGCAGGGGGAGGGGTGCTGGTGGCCTGTTGTTCCTGTGGTGGGCCCCCTGTCCACTAGCGGCAGCGGAGATGGAGAGCTGTTCAGTGGTCTGGCTAGTGTCAGGGGCCCACTGTTGTTCCACTGCCTCCCTCATACTGTTGGCCATGTCTGTTAGCATCCCTGCAATGGAGACTAGGTTGGGGTTAATGGACTTCAAGTCCTCCCTGATCCCAGGGTACGGTCCCTCCTGCAGCCACATGTTCTCCTGCATCTTGTCCAGGATCTGGCCCAGCATATCCTGGGAATGTTGGTATGCTCCCAGGATCGCTGTGAGTGCCTCCTGGAGGGTCGATTCCTTGGGCCTGATCTTCCCCGGCGCACAGCAGTCCTCCCAGCTTCCCTGTTGTCCTGTGCCTCTGTCCCCTGAACTGTGTGCCCACTGCCACTGACCCCAGGTCCCTGATTGTCCTGGGTTTGTAGGGTGGCCTGGAGTGCCTGGAGTCCCTGTAGTGGTGGATACACTGCTGATTGATGTGTCCTGGGGACAGAGGTATGGGCCCGCTGGGTGGGTGCTGTGGTGGTGTTCCTGAAGGGGGAGGCTCTGTGGTGGTGTGAGACTGTGCCTGGGTAACCGACTGTCCAGAGGTCCCTGATGGGCCAGGTTGGGCATCCAGATCCAGGCGACCAAAGCTGCTGTCATCACTGTGTGCCTCTTCTGTGGGGGACTGGATGTTGCTGGCACCTCTTCTCCGGTGACATTGGCTGGGGTACCTCTGGGGATTTAAATGCAGTGTTATTGTTTCTGCGCGTGATATATTCTGCATGGGTGGGTTGCCCTCTATGGTTGTTATTGCCCTGGCAGCTTTGCCTTGTGTGAGTTGTTATTTGGTGGGCTAGGTGATTCTCTCCAGTGTTCATGCTGTGGTGATAGGTGTCCATGCAGGTCTGTGAGGGGTATCCATGCAATGGTAGAGCATGCAGGGCTTGGCATTGGGATGAGTGGGTTGTGATGGTGGTGTGTGTAGGAAGCGGTGGAGTGATGGGAATAAGGGTAAGGGTGGGGGTATGTGATGGCATGCAGGTGGGGGGGTGATAGTAATAGAGAGTTGACTTACCAGAGTCCAGTCCTCCTGCTACTTCTGCCAGGCCCTCAAGATGCATGACTGCCAAGACGTGCTCCTCGTATGTTGTTAGTTGTGGGGGAGGAGGTGGAGGTCCACCGCCAGTCCTCTGTACAGCAAGCTTGTGTCTTGCTGCTATGGAATGCACCTTCCCCCGTATGTCATTCCACCTCTTCCTTATGTCATCCGTTGTTCTGGAGTGCTGTCCCATGGCATTGACCCTGTTCACGATCCTCTGCCATAGCTCCATCTTCCTAGCAATGGATATCTGCTGCACCTGTGATCCAAATAGATGTGGCTCTACCCAGATGATTTCCTTCACCATGACCCTTAGCTCCTCCTCATAGAATCTGGGGTGTCTTTGTGGTGCCATGGGTGTAGTGTGGTGTGGGTGAGGATATGTAGGGTGATGTGTTGGGGTGTGTGATGTAAGGTGCTTGGGTGGTATATAGGTGATGGTGGAATGTGGCGCTGGTTGTGTGAGTGCTCTTGCTGTCTCTCTCTACTGGCAATTATTTGTAATCGTAAGGGGTTGTGGGTAGTGTCAGTGTGTGTTTTATAGTGGTGTGGGTGAGGTGTGTGTATGGGTGTCAGGTGTGTGTAGTTTGAATTGTCCAATGTGGTGTTGTTTTGTATGTGTGTGTGTATTTTGAGTGCAGTGGTATGTACCACCAATGGTTTACCGCCATTGAATGTCCGCCATGGTGATTCTTGGGTCATAATGTTGTGGGTGTTGTTCTGTTGCCGTAACGGTGTGGGGTTTGATACCGCCAGTTTAACACTGACCTTTGGGCTGGCGGATTTGCGTGTTTAGCTGAATAGTGACGGATTGCTGTGTGTGTGTGATAATAGGGTCATAATATGGTTAGCGGATATCCGTGGTAAGTGGGATTTACCACTAATGTCATAATGTGGGCCTTATTCTTTTAAAATTAACAATTTGACTTCTTCTCATTGGTGTTTTGTTGTTTTAGACTTGATTTATTTATAATATTATTGTCTATTTGTGTAACATAGTGTGGATTATTTGTTATGGTGTTTCCATGGTGATACTGTGTGTGTGAGTTGAACAAATACTTTACACATTACCTCTTTAGATAAGCCTTACTGCTCTGTGCCAAGCAACCATAGGGCAAGCACAGGTTATCTTCTAGACTTATCCTGACTACATAGGTGGTTCCTACTTGGACTAGGTGCATACCCCAGCCAAGTAGACAGCCCTGTTTCTAACAGAATGGTATTGTTCTTTTATTATTTTGTGGGTGGTTGCATGTCCAGATAAACCCCCACTATGCCTATTTTAACCTTTTCTTACTCCTCCCCTAATCTCTTCCCTTTAGTAGCATGTTTTCCTCACTGTACCTCCCACATTTACTACTAACACATATACTTATGTGTGCCGAGATCTCCATAAAAAGGGTAGAGATATCAGCACAGACAAAGATAGACGAGATTGAGGATTAGGACTCCACATGTATGTTTGTGAATTACATTTTGTAGTAGGTCACTCAATGAATTGATTGATCAGTCAGTTGGTACTTATATTGCTTGAACTTGCACCCCGGGGGTCTTAAGATGCTGTAG
Organism: Pleurodeles waltl; assembly: GCF_031143425.1. Taxonomy (NCBI): domain Eukaryota; kingdom Metazoa; phylum Chordata; class Amphibia; order Caudata; family Salamandridae; genus Pleurodeles; species Pleurodeles waltl. Next base: position 291,078,153 of record NC_090445.1, on the reverse strand, counting down.
TGGAGCTGCGAGTCTTGTCTTGCTGGCTGTGGAGGTCAAAGAGCCAGGTCTTGATTTTTTTCCTGAAAACAGTAAGAGAGAGAGAAGGGCAAAGGTGAAACAGACGGCTGTTCCAGGTCTTGGTGATGAGGTAGGAGAAGGAGCATCCACCAGTATGCTTGTGGCAGATGCGAGTGATGAGTGCCATGGGACGGTGGAAGGAGAGGCGTCTTTTGAGGTAGGTGGGTCAGGTAGTGTGGAGGACCTTGTATGCATGGGTGAGGAGTTTGAAGAGGCAGTATTGTTGTACAGAGAGACAGTAGAGAGCCCTGAGGTGGGGGGTGATCCTGGTTCTTCTGGGGAGGTTGAGGACCACTCTCGCTGAGGCCTTCTGGATGCTCTGGAGGTGGTTGAAGAGTTGTTTTGAGGTTCTGGCAGAGAGAGCAACTGGGGCCTAGATGACAGTTTTCGTGGTGTGGATGTGTTGGAAAGTGGATTATTGGTAAGAGCAGGTAAGTTCCTACACTTAATATTGGGCCACTAATGCCCCTGCCCAGTGGAGTGCCTACGTTGTCAGGAGTCAAGTTGGGCCTTGGACATTGCACTGTGGCCATTTGCAAACTTTGGACTGGCCAATGGCCCTGCGTGTAATTATGCATAATTTTTATCTGATTTTGCTCTTGTTATCCAACATGATTACAGTAGTTGGACCAGATGTATGTGTCCTAGCTTTCTTTGCTCCTGGGTTCTGTTACTGTCGATTTCCTCTGCAGATTGTTCTGAGTGTGTGTGTATGGTGTGTGTTGTGTGAGTGTGAGTCACTCTCCCCTCCCTCCCTTATGTGCTAGTTGGCAGTACTCACCATCATCGTCTTCGTCAGCGTTGGTGCTCCTGGACGGCCATCACGTGGTACAGCATCAGGATGACTTCCAGTTCTGGTTCCATGGTGGCCGTGGAGTCCTCTGTGTCCCTGGAGGTTAGTGTCTCCTTTTTTGTGATGTGTTTCGGCCAGGCTTTTGGTAGCGGTGCTAACACCCCAGAAATCCTGGCGGTCTACTATGTCATAATATGGTGGGCAGATCCTTGTCTTCCGCCTGCTTGTAGGTGGCTACCGGTGTCATCATTTATCATACTGCACTGGCGGTTGGGGTGGTACATTGGCTGTCTATGGGAGGGATGACCGCCATGGTCAGAATTTGGCGGTCATTAAAACCAGCCCAGTGATGGTACTACTGCCATCGCCGGACTGGCAGTCACATGACTGCCAATGTCATAATGAGGGCCTTTGTCTCCTAAGTTAAGCCTTGTTGCTCATTGCCAAGCTACCAAGGGTTGAGCTGAGGTTAATTTATTGAGACCTAACTGAACCTAGTTAGGGTTATGGAGATGGAAGGCAGGCACCTCAGGGGGTGCAGGGTGTGGGGGGGAGTTTCTTGGGAGGGGGGTCCTTCAGCTTGGTTTTGGGAGGGGGCGGGTCCTTGCCCTTCTGGGTAGAGGGCGGAGAAGTGGCCTTGGGACGGGGGACGGAGTGCAACTCTTGTTCCCCTTAGTGGCGGGAGAACTCTTAGGGTGATGAACAGGAGTAGAATGAGAGGTGGAGGGACTGGCCAGTGGGGGGCTTTCCTCTTACAGGCAGGATGTGGGGGTGAGGAGGGAAGAGGTCAAGGTGGGAAAGGAAAAGCTTTTTAGGACCAGTGGGGTGGGGTGTGGGAGGTGGAATGGGAGTGGAGGTAGAGGAAGTGGTTGTAGGAGGAGGAGGTGTGCCAGACTTGGGTGCAGATGCATCGACAGTGTGCATGTGTGCGGTGGATGGCTGTTGGGAATCTTAGTGGAAGCCTTTATGTGTCTTTGGACGGGAGCAGACAGGGTTGGGGAGGACAAACAGGAAGTGTGGATTTATGTTGTGATGGAGTCTGAAAGTGAGGTTGGTGTGCTGCATGAGGTGGTGATAGTGGTGGTGGTGATTGTGCATGTGGAGTGTGGGGTGCATGTCTGCGGGTCTGCTGTTGTGGTGAATGTGGGCAAGGCTGCACAGGTGGCAGAATCTGGAACTGCTGATGCAGTGCATGCTGGTGAGAGTGCTGATGTGACGGTGAGGATGAGGGGGAGTCAGTAGAGGCAGTGGCTATTGTTGTGTGTGCATCTGGTTGTTGGCTGTGTGTGTGCTTGTGGAGTAAAGTGTGGTGCCCGTGTTTGTCTTTGTAAATCCTGTCTTTTGTTTTGGGTGCATGTTTGTCAGAATGTGTGCATGGGATGTGTTGGGGAGAGGCGACAGGGACTGGGAAGGAGGTGGGACATAAGAAACAGGGACATTGACTGCCATCAGAGAGGAGGCCAGAGCCTGAAACGATCTCTGTAGGGCCTCCAAGCCCCTGTGAATGCCCTCCAGGCATGGCATTGCTGCATCTGGGATGCCAGCCCCTGGATGGCATTCACTATGGGTGACTGCCCTACAGAGATAGATAGATCTCAGGGGGTCAATAGCCTCCTCACTGAGAGCAGCAGGGCTTCCTGGGGTAGGGCCTGAGGTGCCTGGGGCGAAGGAGACACCCACCCTCCTGGGTGAGCAGGCACGGGCAACTGGGTGGGGGGCTACTGGGAGGGCGGTGCTGGTATGGGGTGGTGGAAGATCTTGTAGCTGGGGTGGTCCCAGAGGGGTCCGCCACCACAGGGAACTTCCATTGGAGGAGGAATCAGAGTCAGTGGTATCAGCTTCAGTCTCCCTGTGTCGATCCCCTCACTCTTCAACTCACTGGTCCCCTCGGTGTCAGTGGACTCTTCCTCCTAAGTCCCGTGGGCTGCAGCTACCTCACTTGTCCGTACCCCTGCTCCTTCGCCAGATTATGCTAATGCACAAATAGACAGGATGACAAAAGGGTGGGGGAGAAAGAAAGGGAGCATTGGGTCAATCACAGCAACAACAGCACAGATGGCATACAAATCACATACACATCACAATCACTCCCTGGGACTTAATTTGCACAGTATGGACCACTTTGACAAACTGTTGCGTGGGCTCTCATTATCCTAAATGAGACTACTGGATTTCGAGGTAGCAGGAACGTTCACGGTGTGGGGGACTGAGTCTGACCCACTTGGAAGGACCTCTGTCACCCTAAATCCGGTTTTGCTCCGGCTAACTAGCAGTGCCTCATCTCTCCCAAGGGGAAGGGATGATTGGGCAGTCGAGCGCATGACATCTTTGGAACTTCTCAGGGAAGTCGTAGTCACTCAGATCCAAACCAGCTCTCTCATTTACAGTACGATCTCATATACAAATGACAAAGGCAGTTTGAGTTTTATAGATTGTTTTAATAAAACGACTGCATTTTAGATATTAAGGCGTGAGCCGCAATAACCAGAACCATACAACACAGTAGGATTGAAATAGTCACGAGGAGAGTGAAACATAAGAATAACGCTATCATGGTGTTAATAATTTCTACTCTCTCTCAGCTAGTTCTATTTCGAGCACAGCATGTTAAGCTTCTAACTTGCCTTTCAGATTCCCTGGGAAGACATCAACCCTCATACCTGAGCAAAGGCCTGTGATCTCTTTTCAGCATCTGCAACGAGGCAGTCAGCGTCTAGTTGTGGTTCCCTGGTCGGAATCTCCCTCTTGCGTGTATTGGGACAAGGAAGTGTTTTTATAACTAACATGTCAGTGTGATCACAAAATGTCCCTACGCAAAATTGCCAAAGACTAAACTCCTACCACGTCTATCGGCAATGTACCAGACTGTATCCTTGACAGAAGCACAGAGTGAACAAGAATGTGTTATTGAGAACTCCAGTGCTGAAGTAGGCTAAACAGTGTGATATAAAAAATAAAACAAGACCGTAGAACTGGTTATTTGAAAAATAACAGTACGAAGCCGAATAAAAAGCATTTAGAGCAAAGTGCACAGCGGCTCTAAGCTGCGAGCAAAGAAATAAAATACATCCAGGGCAAAGTGCACAAAGGCCTAAAGCCAGAAGCTAACGCGCAAAGGATACATAAAACTGACCACACTACAACCTCCCCTTGTCGGTAGCAAGTGGTTCTAATAATATAAAAATGTGCCCCTGATACAAAAAAAAATACATCAAATATATATATTTCGACAAGTTCAGAGGACAGCAAAGCAGAAAACTAATTTATATTGGGAAGCATGTGACGTTAAAGCCAAATTTGATACAATGTCAATTTCAATTAAAAAAAATCCAATTCTTAGACAGAAGCCACGGAAAGCAGGAGATCCTCCACTTCGACAGATGTCAATATCGGAAAATCAACGCCAAAAACTATCATGGAGCAGGTGTGTTCCAAAGCCTCAGAATCATTCAGGGCGGCACCCCGTGCAGGGCCTTTGAATGAGACAATACCATCTTCCTCCAGGAAGGGAATCTCATAAACTGCCTCACGAAGCAAACGCAACCGTAGTGCACAAGTCTGGGAATGAGCCCTAATCGGGAACATCAACGGATCAGTATCGACCACTGGGGGCGCTGCAGTGAGAGACAGAGAGCCAGTGCATGTTCAAACGAGCACCAAAGGCACCGAAACACGGGTTGCACACCATCCAAAACCAGTCGGAATGACAGAGACCAGTCACACTCCAATTGTCCCAGGAGTGTCGCTCCAAAATGCTGCATCATGCGTTCACGACACAGCTGCACTGACGGGAGCGCCAATATGGGATCTCGTCGCGGTGGGACAGCCATTGCGGAAGAACAGCAGCAACAGCAAAACAACAGCCAACAAAGCCAAAGTAATCGGAAATTCCCCAAAAATGCTTCCGAAAATAGAATGAATAGCCGAAGGTATTAAACCGAATATGGAAGAGAAGGTATGAGCAAAACCAACACTAACGGCTTTGAAAAAATGTGCAATTCCAGCAGTGCTGGACGCATTAAATATATGTCCCATGAGTTCACCAAAGTGACTCGGAAAGTTAGTATTTAAAAGGGACTGTATTTCCGCTGATGACCTTGCCACCTGAAGTGCGTAGGTCTCGCTTGCAGATGTAAGGGCCACATGCTTTTGAAACAATAGAGCTTTCAGTCGACTCAACTTGTCGAAATTCACCTTGGAAGTAGCAATATGAGGCCAGATGTCCGCTACCTCCCTAATTTGAGTGGGGGGAAACAACAGATTCCCGCAGCACGTACGGCCTTGTGACAATGACCACGTAAACTATTCCGGCACGCATGCCACAACAGGGTTCACTGTTAAGAAGGACGTAGCTGCCATTTGAAAGCACCTGGAAAGTGTTTTTAATTACCGGGACTGGAACTCCCTTAAGATAACAAGCTAAGTTAGCAATCGAGGCATTACATGCCTGTGCAAAGACAGCTGTTTACAAACCATCGAATGGCTGATTGAAGTTTCGCATTCGCTACCGCTAAGAAAATCCTCCCTCATACCATTAAGACATCTGTATCGAAAGGGAAGCTCCCACACCTCGTGTATGTAACTGTCTCCTAACCGTTCATATCTACCTACCGGAATGTGCTTTAAACAAGAAGAAAATTGCAGAGTGGAGATAGGCAAATTAATAACCCCGTGAATCAACCACTCAGCTGACGGAATCTCAGACACAGTAAAAGACAACTTCTCCAACTTTTCAATATTTAACATAATATACGTTGCTTCCTTCTGAGCCATCAGTTGTTGTTGACGTGTCAAATTAAAGGAAATTAATATCTCCCTGGCATGAATGTGCTGCCATGGAACGCGACCTGCCTTCAATGTCTGTAGAGTCCAACCCCACTGCATGATGGACCGCGTTTGACTCTGCCCATGATATAAAGAAGACATATCATCTATAGCAGAGGAAACAACATTGTCAATTGTGTATACACGGTCTGATAGGGTATGCATCCCATTATCCACAACAGACAAAGCTTGTATCAAATTTTCCTGATCAATTTGCCTCAACCGGGCAGCTGCCTCCTGTTGTGAAAGTTTCCATATCTCATTATATACTTCATACAAAAACGTTTCTTCCGTGGTACTCTTGGTCCTGACAAAAAATCTTGCAAGTCAGTATCATTAGACAGTAACGTGAGATGTGTCTTAACTGCATCCAGCGTGGATGACTTCAACCATTGTTGACAAAGTTTCCCCACGCTGTATGTAGTAATGATATCAGCATGTTCTGGTGAGTTGTAGCAAGGGTCTGCCCTACTAGTCCTGAACCCACCCAAAGAGGTGACAAAACATTGATGACACCTATTAGTGTCTATGGGCCACAATAACCACCCGCCCGGACGTATCAATGAAGTGTTAAGCGTACCATTCTGGACACAGTCCGTAAGCTCACTAAACGTGGCATTAATATATTGCTGCCAATAATTCAATTTGGAAGGGACAGGTATGCTAGGCAAATTCAAGTCTCTAATGGTTGCTAAGCCCAAACAGCTAGTCTGTTGTACAGTGTCATTTAGGAAAATCATTTGGACAGGAATAATACATGCCCTAAACAATGTGTCCCTACCCCGCATTTGCCAATTTTTCGTTCCCCAGACACTTTTCAAATCAACAGTTTTGGACCAGTATTCATACCCCTCAACTGAAAGTTTGGATACAAATAAATTTGAATACAGTAATTTAGTATCAGTCAATAACATTTGCTTATTAGTATGCGGAGTAACCTTATTATAGTAAGACTTAGCACCCTGTTGATTATGCCCAGAAAAATATGCAAATTTATCAGAATAAGTTTTAGAACTCCCCTGTGGAGGAGTCAGGCAATGTTCCCATTGCATATATTCAAATATTGATTTAGGGCTACTCGCTTTATGAATAAAGTGGTGTCCATAATAATTGTAGCAAAACATGTCACCATAATTATCTCTAAATTGGTAAGCATCTTCATTTTCATAGACAGTATAATATTGCAATTCTGTCAACATAGAATCTACTGTTTTTACGTCCCAATCATCAGAAACAATGCCTGGTATAACGATATCATTCATTGACAATTTGAGAACATACGGTATCTGAATCATCTCAGTGGGACCATTTATATCAAACATCACTCTATCCCACACAATCCCATCCGGAATTGGTACAGCAGAAATGTTCACAAAGGACAAGTCTCTTCGAACCATATGTGACGAAAAATGTGGTTTCAACACCGTTTCCACGTGCTCAATGTAAGATCGTTCAGGAAGAAAATGACCATGTATTACCAGAAAAAAGGTAACTACAAACCCCAGCCATAGGAAAAGAGTCATCACAGTCATAAAAAGCCACAGATATTTCCGAGGAACAACAAAATATGTATGTTTGAGCCAACACAGCAGCTTACGTGGACCCAGGGCCGATGTTGAAGAGGACGAGGAGTCCGACACGGTATCATCAGTGGTGTTGAAGCAGCCGGAGGCAGTTCTCGCAAAAGGTGCAACCGTAAACAAAGAAGCAGATGGCGGCTCTCGCCTTGGCACGCTATAAACTACATGTTCAGCAATATCAGTAGAACTTACAGCAACTTGATCAAAGGATTCTAAATAATTCACCGTCAGTGTAACAATCGCAAGATCAGCTTCCACCCTCCCCAAGTTCGGAGAGGAAATAGCGTCGGTGCAAATCACCTGCAGCTGCACTTCTTCCACAGTAGTGAGAGTGATTCCAGAACTACTGGGCGTCCCTCTTCGTCTGCTGTGCAGAATCGGCCATGTGTTGTAACTTGACATTATCAATGGAAACAAAGCGATTTCCTTTGGCCCCTTGTAACGGTGGCAAAATTACAGTTCTTGTGCTGTGGATCCCTAGCACAGGGACAGGCACCCGATAGGAAGGACCAAACTCTTTTTTCACTGCGACCTTTTCACGCACAAGATCCCCAATCCTGGGAATCCAACCAGTAGGCGTTACTGGTTCATCCTTAATTCCTGTGGAGGCAGCACTGGCAGAAGAGTTATCTTCACGGAATTGTTGTAAATCCTACAAAGCAGTGACACGATCATTTGTGTCAAAGGGCGTATCTGCGTCTCCACTCCAGGACCATCTAGATCAGGAACATACATCTGTGTTCCAAACAGGCACTCATATGAAGTACGACCCCCCAGGGACCTTCTAGGCAAGTGCTCTCTGTACTCCATACAGGTGGGCTAGCCAACTACGACCCGTACCTATAACTCTGGCCGTTAAGGATTGCTTTAAATTGCAATTTAAATGCTCCACAACAGAATTTCCCTCGGGATGAAATGGAGACGAGAACTGGAGCTGGACCCCCAACGAAGCCATGGTGTCCCTGAATGCCTTAGAGGCAAAAGCAGGGCCCTGGTCCGAATGAAAAGCCGCAACTGCATATGTATCGACAAAGATGCGCAAATCTTTAATAATAGTTCGTGAGTCAGCCGAGCGCTGTGGTCAGACCCACACAAATCTGGAGCACAAATCTACAGCAACCAATATATATTTGTATGCACTATCTGGTGTCAGCGGACCACAATGATCCAAGTACACACACTGTAAAGGTTTATTTGATATCAGAAGGGGCGTCTGCTGCGGGCCGTCTAGCTGTGGAAACTTTAATTTGTTGGCAGACATCACAACAAAGGACATACTGCTTTGTCTCCTTATAGAGACCAGGCCACCAATAACAAGCCTGTAACAGTGAAATGGTGGCAGCCACGCCGGCATGTGCAGAAGCCGCCCCCTCATGGGCTGCAGTAATTAATCGAGATTGCTCTATCTTATTGGGCAATTCACGTACACCAACGCCTGGGATTTTAACTACAGCGTTTAGCATACCACCCATGCAGTAACTATACTTTGAAGAGAATCCTTTAGGAAATGGCGTGCCATCAGCCGTAGCCTTTATGGCAGCCAAAATCTCTGTGTCTGGTTTGGAACTCAAACGAGTTACTGCGGCCACAGTGGCAACTGCCACTGCCGATTTTGCGGCTTCATCAGCCAAAGTATTCCCTGCAATGTGTATTCAAATGCGCTGGTGTCCAAGTGTATGCACAACATGGACCTTAGGAAGCATCTCCTTCAGATCCGCAACCTTCCCCCACAGCAATTTGTGTTTAATGGTGTTACCTTTTGAATCTCTGAACCCATTCAACCTCCAGTAGTGTAAATATTCATTGAAAGACTGAACATAGTAATAGGAATCACAAACCAGCAATGAAAATATTGCCGGATCCGCATGTTCCAAGGCTAACAATAGAGCCTTCAGTTCAGCCAACTGTGCCGTACAATCTCCCAAGGTTTGTGTATAAGTATGTCGGGGGCAGAACACTTCCCCCTCCATATAGCCGCTCACCACCGCACATGCAGCAGAATACTGTTGTTTAATCCCAACCGCTGGTTGAGCAGAGCCATCGGTATACATGACCACCTGATATTGGTCAATAGGCAATGTGCCAGCGGGAACTGGGTATTCCATTTCATATTGAAGAAATTCTTGAGTCTGCAGTTTAGGGTCAAATATGTAATCTACATCAGTGGCTGTCAAAGACGTTGCCCATTGTATCCATCGCGGGTGTAAAGCTTTCGAGTTAGGAACACTCGCTTTAGTAACAGCCTCTAGGGCCGGAATCAGGGAAACTACAACGATGCATTGGCCCTCGGCAAGAGGTCGTTCTTTAATAACAGCCATCTGTACAGCAGTGAGAATTTTCTCAGTCTGTGCAAAACGTTGTTCTGCAGCCGAATACAAGTGGGACTTGTATGCTATCAGGACTGTCTCACCCTCATTAAAGGTGACATATGTAAACCCAACGGCCCCAGGTATAACCCTGATGACCAGATGCGTTTTATTATCCCGAGTGTGTAAATGCTTTACTGCTAAGAGATCAGTTTGCAAATCTCGAAGAATATGTGTATGCTCATTCGTCCAAAATTTACTCAAAAAATTCAGGCGAATCAACTTGTATAATGGTTTTATACGTGTAGCGTAATCAGGATTGTAAATTAAGCCAAAATTTAGAAACCCCAATAACGACTGGAGTTTCCGAATCGTATTAGAAGGTTGCAATTGAGCACATTTTTCCAAAAAGTGTGGCGCTAAGCTCTTGCCCTCATCCGACAACTCATATCCCAGGAAAATGACACTGAGGAAGGCAATCTTTGATTTTTTTAAATTAAATTTGTAGCCAATTTCAGCAAATCCCACAACAATGCGCGCTACCCGCCTTAAATGTTGCAGTAACTCATCGTCTGTCAGATAGATATCACCAACATATGACAAAGCTTCAGGGCCCAACTCGTGCAGAATTTCAGTTACACGAGCCGAAAATAGTCCTGGGCTATTCTTATACCCCTGAGGCAGAAGACAAAACTTTTTTTGAGAGCCAAACGCACTAAAGCTCGTATAGTCCCTGCTTTCGGGTGCTATATTTTGGCAGAAGAATCCATTCGAGATATCTAATGTTGTTTTGTATTTCTTACGCATAATATTATTCATGAGCGCTGCGCTGTGTGAATTTTGTATTGCATATGTGCGTGTATGTCCATTTAAATGTCTGTAATCCACCACTATCCTATACGAATGGTCCGGTTTAGCTACTGGAAATAAGGGATTATTCATCGGCGGGTTCAAGTACTCCCTGGTACTCCAATTGTGTAAGTATTTTCCTTACTGATGCCCTCGCTTCAAATTTTATAGGATATTGCGGTTGCAGCTGAGGTTCGCCCTTTATTGGAATTACATGATAAGGTGAATCCCTATCCCACCCCACATTATTTCTATATAAGGCGGGTGCCTGTGGCAGAGCCCATGTTTTACTATAGGGCTCTGCTAGTTCTCCCGGAACAAGTGGTGAGAATGAAGGTGTAATAACCTCCTCCCCAACTGGACAGTCACGATCAAAGTCAGGGGGCCAATCCTGTTTGGCCAGCAGAATGTCATACAATTTGACCACACGGTCCCAAAAGATGGCGTTTATAGTGCGCTCAATGTCCCCTTCTAATTGCAAAGTTACTGTATAAACTCTATTGGGATCAGAGACACGCATATCTGCTGTTTCGAATTGTATGAAGTCATCAGTTGCTTTCACCTCCAGATGTTCTAGAAGATTTCGGCGAACTATTGTGACCTCTGCCGCGCTGTCTAACAGTGCTAACGCCCATGTCTTGTTCTTCAAGAGAACTCTCTTCTTGAGTGGCATGTCTAACTGCGACTGTCACTACCTTCTTCTTTTTAAATTGTTGCTTTTGTTGGATCGGTTTCTCTTCTTTCTTGACAGAAACCTCCGTTGAGCGTTGTGATTCCTGCCTCGGTTTCACGTACTCTGTTCTCCGCTTTGACCGCCCACCTCTCTCATTATTCTTTTCCGATGAGTCCTGAAAGGAACGAGATTGGCGTGTATCAGTATATTGATATCGATCATGCATCTTCAAATTATCCCTATTCCTGAGATTATATCTATTCTGCGGGGTCTCCGGTTGCGGAGATTGTCCCCTTTCTTTTTTAGGTGTCTGTTGTTTTTTCTCCCAGCACTTTTCAGTACCCTCAGGTTGCTGTTGTTTACTAGTATCTTTACTATTCTTACCCTGTAACTGTGGTTTTTGCGGTCTAGACCCTAGGCTATCACGACCGATACTCGAATATGTTTCTGCTATTATTCTCGGAGCTACCCCATATTCATCTTGAATTTGTTTTAGCACTTCCGGTAGATTAGCCAATGTTGGAGTACCGTGTGCGGTAGTGTAGAGCGCGGCAAACACCGTGCCCCAAGTATTACAATGATCCACAGTAACAACCATTCCATACGGTAAACACATTGTCAATATTCTATGTTTATCCTGAGGTCCCGTATGGGGAAACACTGCTTCCAGCGTATTAATTTTTTGCGCCAGCCAAAATGGAGTTTTCTCACGTTTAGCCGGTACTTTACCCATAACTGAGTGTACAGTGGCCGGATTGATACCCGGAACCACCGCATGTGGGTGCGCCGGAGCAGCACGCGCTGCATTAGTATTTAAAGTCTGCATTACAAATTGAACCAGTCTTCTGTATGTAGTAGCTGAGTCTATATATAAACGACAAACTTCAGCCACTGCCAAGTTAGCAACCGCAGGATATGGTGTGTACGTAGCCAATAAAGGCCAGGTAGGACCATCATTACTCAGTGGACCTAACCTAACTTGTGCTACTGTGTGTGGGAGGGCGCCATCAAGACAATTATGGTGTTCTTGATAAGATAAAGGAATCTCTAAGTATGCATATGCCCTGTATTGTCCAGGGACATTTGCAATAGTGTACTCATGAAAAGTGTTTGTACCCCCATCAACTGCTGGAAATACGTGCCAAGAATAAAAAAGCTCTATTCTATAAGCTGCATGGGCGTCCACCACAAACGTGACTCGTGAGACCATGTGCTATCAGATGTCCTGTGAGCGGTTGGCGCATATTAAGCGCTATATTCACTACATCAGGATTTGCCATTATAAAAACAATACTAGGTCAGAGAAGGCACACCAATATCGGGGTTTTCCTTTCAAAGTTCAAGCTTGAACAACCGACCACTAAGTAATAGGATTTACTTATCTCGTGGTGGGGGAAATCCTCAGCACCACGGACGTCTCCGTTAACGGAACCGAGGAGTCAATATATATATGAGACCGAGAGAGTCAGCCGGACCCGAAAATTAGAGCCAGACCAATCGTTGGTGGCGCCATGTCGCATGGGCTCTCATTATCCTAAATGAGACTACTGGATTTCGAGGTAGCAGGATCGTTCACGGTGTGGGGGACTGAGTCTGACCCACTTGGAAGGACTTCTGTCACCTTAAATCTGGTTTTGCTCCGGCTAACTAGCAGTGCCTCACCTCTCCCAAGGGGAAGGGATGATTGGGCAGCCGAGCGCATGACATCTTTGGAACTTCTCAGGGAAGTCGTGGTCACTCAGATCCAAACCAGCTCTCTCATTTACAGTACGATCTCATATACAAATGACAAAGGCAGTTTGAGTTTTATAGATTGTTTTAATAAAACGACTGCATTTTAGATATTAAGGCGTGAGCCGCAATAACCAGAACCATAAAACACAGTAGGATTGAAATAGTCACGAGGAGAGTGAAACATAAGAATAACGCTATCATGGTGCAGCATGTTAAGCTTCTAACTTGCCTTTCAGATTCCCTGGGAAGACATCAACCCTCATACCTGAGCAAAGGCCTGTGATCTTGTTCAATATCTGCAAAGAGGCAGTCAGCGTCTAGTTGTGGTTCCCTGGTCGGAATCTCCCTCTTGCGTGTATTGGGACAAGGAAGTGTTTTTATAACTAACATGTCAGTGTGATCACAAAATGTCCCTACGCAAGAATGCCAAAGACTAAACTCCTACCACGTCTATCAGCAATGTACCGGACTGTATCCTTGAATGAAGCACAGAGTGAACAAGAATGTGTTATTGAGAACTCCAGTGCTGAAGTAGGCTAAACAGTGTGATATAAAAAATAAAACAAGACTGTAGAACTGGTTATTTGAAAAATAACAGTACGAAGCCGAATAAAAAGCATTTAGAGCAAAGTGCACAGAGGCTCTAAGCTGCGAGCAAAGGAATAAAATACATCCAGGGCAAAGTGCACAAAGGCCTAAAGCCTGAAGCTAACGCTCAAAGGATACATGAATCTGTCCACACTACAAAACCATTGCCCAGGTATTACAGCAGGAAGAAACCAAAACACTACCATCTGCACACCTACCGGGACCAACTAAGCCCTGTCTGCCATAGCATACTAGCTACCTAGCAATACCAAAAATGCATACTGCTCTACATAGCTAAGCATGACCACGCAGGAATGTTTAAACCGGCATATTGGGGCATCCACTGACTAGACTATTGCACCCAAATCCCATGCTAGGCAACAAAAAATGAACACCACATATTCTGTACTCACCCCCTTGGGGCTGCTGTGCTGCCCTCAAGTGCCCATCCAACTCAGGATTGGCCACCGCCAGGATGTTGGCTACTATGGGGGGGTCAGGCTCCGACAGACACCCTTCCCTCATTGGGGGGCCATCCCCAGCTGGGCCTCCACGGTCTTCTGGGCCCAGCGTCTCAGGTCCTCCCACCGTTTCCTGCAGTGGGTGCTCTACCGGCTATGGACCATGTCCTTGGCATTGATACGCAACAACCCCTTCTTCTGATGGGCGCTGACCTGCATATGAAACACAGACAGAAGGACACCATGAACCAAATAGCCTGTCACACAAATAGCTCACATACTGCATTTGCCCCTCATCAAGCACACACATGGCCCGTACCTCTCCATTCACATTGCCTACAGCCATACCCTCCCAATGACACACTGCTAGCACACACAGCACACACAGATATCTGCATGCAGCCATGTTGCATGCAACGTACCCATGATGTACTCACCTATTGGTTTGGAGGCCCGTACAACTGCCCCTACAGGGGTAGGACCCCATGCACAAGCTTCTGTAACTTCTCTGATATGAAGGCTGGGGCCCTTTCCCCCGTGGCACTGGCCATGGCAGGTTCCAACACAGGTCACAGTAGCACACGCAGTGGAGATGTATCACCAAAAGAAAGTCAGGAATCAAGTCATGTTGTGGATAGAAAATGGCAGTCACGTCCGCGGCGGTGAACCATCATTGGTTGCTGTACCCTATAGAGCCCCATGTTAGCCAATGAGGAATAGCACAGCAGTGCAGACCACCTACTTCCATGACGTCTAACGCCAGTGGAGTGAGGTCACTTCCACCTGTCCCTGCATACAGTTGGTGGTTGCCATTTCCTACTGCTGGTCCACACATTCAACTCAGTACAGGGTTGCTGTCTTCTGGGCGTCCCTAAACTTAAGCCTACATTGTTCTGGGGTCAGACCAAACTTTTTAGTTCAGCATCTCTTCATACTAGTGTATGAATGTGCCTCCTCCCCACTGAAGGTCAGAAGCCTATCCCTCCCAGAATTGGGGGACCAACTTCCATAGGAGCGAAAGCCAATATTGAGTCTTAACTCTCCTCATCTGGTGGGCCCTTTCAAATACCCCAGCCATTTATCTATATCATCCCCCTTTGTTAGTCTGTGACAAAACCCTCCATCCTTGGACATCTCAGCTTCTCTGTCACTGCCACCTTCCCTTTTCACCTGCTTTGCCCACTTTTTCTTTTCCAGGGCCAGCTTCAATGCCTCCAAAGCTATATATGCTAGCTGAGCCTCCAGCTCTCTTTCTTCAAGGGACAGGTTCTCACCTTCTGAAGGGATCCCTTCCCCCAACCAGCTTTGAGTATGGCCCTCGTAACTGTGTGCAGTGAGGAACAGTCTTCTTCATCCTCACCAAGGCTCAGATGTCCTCCTTCCCCTAAGTGGTTGGAGTTGGCATCCTCCCCTACTTCTACCGCCCCTGGATCTTCCTCTGTGTCTACTTCTTGGGTCTCAGCCCACACTATCAGGGATTTAACCAAAATGTTCTTCTTGAAGTTAGTGGCTGTAGGCAACCCTCTCTCAGTACATAACACCCTAAGCTGGACTGCTGTCATCGTGGGTACGCTAGCTAGATCAAGCTCCATGGTTCCCTAGTTTTGTGCCAACAAAAAAATTTTGCACAAATTGGAATCAATAATTTTGAAAAATCACAAAAATGCAATAATTGAAATTAATCCAAATTAAGAACTAAAAACAATGTTTGCACTAGGACAATATAAAGGATTTTTAATTTGTTTTACTTAAAACTGCAGTGTGATACTGAACATAAGAACTGGATCCCACCACAGCGCACCAAAAATGTTCGAAAGTGGATTATTCGTAAGGGCAGTACCTACACTTAGTAATAGGCCACTAACCCCTACTAGGTTCAGTGCCCTGCCAACACAGCACTGCCGTTTACAATGTTGTAATACAGTGGGTGATGTTGTGGTGACGTGGTGGTGGCGAGGGATCAAACTCCACTAGACCGCCAACCGCCAGTATGGCTGCTGGTGGCTTCCCCACTGAATAGTAGCAGAAAGCAGCCAGCAGCCACAATATCCACAACACTGGCGATCATATGGCAGGCGTGACTTTGGCAGACTACGAAATAGACCGCCAAAGTCATAATGAAGGTTAAAGTGTGTAAAGCATTCAAGTATCACAAAACAGTAATTAAATAAAACACAGGAAATGGTTTAAGAATCCAAAACCAATTAATAAAAATAGGAAATATTTTTATCTCTAATTTGACACCAAAACATATAAAATTGGATAAGGGGAACCAGAGTTATGAATGTTTAAAGAATTAGGCCCTCATTATGAGTTTGGCAGCAAATGCCGCCTACCACCATGACGACGGACGCCAGTACACCATCGCCGTGGCTATTGCCATCCATGGCATTATGACCGCAGCTGGAATTCTGCCAGAAGGCTGGTGGAATTCCGGCTACTGTCATGGTGGCGGATGGCTGTAAGGTGGCGCTGCTGCCAGCCGCAGTGCCATGCCAGCAAAACACCGCCTTGCAGTGTTTTGCTGGCAGACGCTGCTGCTGGCAGCAGCGCTGCGTCCCGTCTCCTGCTGGAGGATCCCCTGCAAGCAGGTAAGTCGGGTTCTCTGACAGGAGAGGGGGGTGGGGGTGTTGTGTGCGTGTGTGGGGGGGTGAGACTGTGTTTGAATGTGTGCATGCATGTGTAATGTATGTGTGCATGAGTGGGTGTATGTGTACGTGCATGTTGTGTAGTGTGTACCTGGATGTATGTTTGTGAGTGTTGCTATGAGTGTGTATGAATGTATGCATGCGTGGGTGAATGTGGGAATGCGAGTGTGTATGGGTGTGTATGTATGTGTGTGTATGTGTGTGTATGTGGAGGGGTCAGGAGGGGGAGGGTGGGGGAGAACTCTGGGGAGGGGGGCGGGGGAGACCCCTATCATTGCAAGGAAAGGAATTCCCTGGCACTGATAGTGCCTACCACCATGGTTTCCGTGGCAGTACAGAAACCACGGAAACCATGGTGGTGGGCGGGGTCAAAATGCCATGGGCGGCCGTGTGACAGCCGCCGGGCTGGATACTGTAGTCTCCAGCCCGGCAGTCGTTACCGCCGTGGTGGACAGTGTGGTAATTTGCCGGTTTGGCTTTGGCCAAACCTCCAATGTCATAAGAGTGGAGGTATGTACCACCAGCCTGTTGGCGGTAATACCTCCATTGACACCGACCGCCGGGGTCATAATGACCCCCTTAATGTTTTCTAGCGCATGGAAACAAAAAGCGCCAATCTGGGTCAACTGGTCACACCTCGACCAGGGCAAAGTTTCAGGCCAACTGCGATGGAGCCTGGCTTGGCTACAGCAAGCGGGAGGCCTTGGTCAAACGTTTAACTTCGGACTTAGTAATTTTCTTGAAGATTTTCTTCAGTGGGACGAAGTCACAAATCCAATCCAACCTCCCTGGATCCCTCTTCGGGGATGCCTCACAGGAGACATTGGTAAAGATTTCTATGTTCGGACTTAGATGAGTTTTCAAGATGAAAATCTTCATCCGGGCCAAAGCTGAATCTTGATCTGATGTCTCTGGAGCACTCCTCCGGTTCACTGCGTAGGAAGTCCCGGTCATCTTTTTACCTTTGGACTTAGTCACTTTTTTTGTCGCAGTCAACGTAAGCCGGCTTGACTCCCGACGGCGGGTCGTTCCATTTATGGAGCTTTTTTTCAAAAGTTCTCTAATTTTCTCCAAGCTTCTGCATCTTCTTCTAGAAGGTCTTTGAAGGTCCTTTAGGGGTCCACAGCTCACCCCAAGGTTACAGAAGCTCTGAGTTGCTGCTTGAGGGGTAGGACTCCAACTCCCAGAATGCACCTGGCTCAAACTCCAAAATGGCCACTGGACAGTGGTTAGCTGGTCGGTTTCTTCAAGATTTGATGCAGGGGACTCTGGCTAGGTATTTTTCACCTGTAGCAAGAAGGGAGTCCTTTCTGGAACCAGTTGAAGCCAGGCAAATACCTTTTTGTGATGAAGCCCAAGTGTGCAGGTGGTGCAGTCCTTCAGAGTGCAGTGTCCAGGTGAAGGTCAGGGGTCCAGCAGGGCAGTCCTTCTTCTCCTGGTTGTCCAATCACAGGCAGGCTCCTTTACCTGTTTGATGACCACTTCCTGGGAAGTGTGGCAAAAATCAATCCCAGGGAGCAACATTCTTCAAAAATCCAACATTTCTGGAGGTTAGATCTGGCTGAGCGCACCCATTTGTGTGGCTAAAAATCCTCAACACACCCCTCTTCTGCCCTCTCCTAATCTAATCAAGAGGGCACCTAACTGTCTGGGGTTGCAGGAAATGGGGGAGGTCCCAAGCTGCTCCAAATGTCCTTCCTTGCCTTTGAAGACCAGCTTGGCTGCTCTCCTCATCCTGTTTCACCATCTGCTAAGGCAGATCTCCTCCCCCAGTCACAACCTTTGTTCTCCGCTCAGGCCACTTCACACCTCATCAAGGCAGCCTGGCCAGGATATCAGAGACTGGCTAATCAAAGAAGGGCACTACAGAGCTGAAGTTGGCAAACTCTTCACCCAGACCAATCGTTCAATCGTGAAGAGTTTTAAAACTCTTCACCCACACTCATTATATTAAATCCAGGAATGGCAAGTTGTGATATTCGTTATAACAATTAATTTGATACCAAACTCAAGGAATCTGTCTCTTATGGAGACTGTGTTAATTAAAATAAAGCCTGCCCATGTTAGCCTATGGTGGTCATTCACTACAGTAAGGGGAAAATGAATTTGGCTGTTTTACCTCACCAGGGACTTCTAAAACAATTTATATAAGGTCTCTGCTTATAGGTACATGACACCCAGACATAGGGGCACATTTTAATTTAAATTTATTTTTCAAGGAAGTAATAACAAACAAGATTCAGCATGCTGGTCTGGTGTACACAAGTAATCAGCCACATGTCATACATATACAATAATACATAAGTAAAAATAAAAGGAGTTTGAAACAGTGAAATACTTATGGCAACTTAATCAGTATCAAGAAGTGGGTTTTCTATTACCTCAATAGGGGCTCCAGCTAGCCACGCTCCCTTCTTCTTGCTAATTGTACAAATGTATTATCATCTTATCTTATCCCTTGCTAGGATGACCCTGGGGAGGGGAGAAAACTAAGGGGTAATTAACATTGAGTGAGTCTAGGTTGGCAGAAAATGAAAGAAAAGGACCACTAATGGGTCACCCAAGGTAGCTCATGCCTGGGAAGCATTGACCCCGAGGTGGGAGGAAGTGGCGACAGGCACCTGGAGCGCGCTCTGTTGCCCGGTCAGGGAGACAGGGGCCCGTCAATTGATAATTCGCAAGCTCAGTCATGCGGGCGTGGTATTCAGAGCAAAGGCTGCTCCCCTGCCGCCAGAGGTGGGTTGTGGAGTTTCGCATCACCAGCAGTGCAGGAGGTCAATTTGTCAGATAACCAGCAGATAGGTGTCCCAGAGCATGGCCACCCCGTTCTCACCTCACATCCTGCTGTCCTGTACCAGCATGTCACAACCCAACGAGTAGTTATTCTTAGCCAGCTATCGATCGTGGGGGGCTGGGCCACCTTCCAGGATATAGCTATAAGTCATTTGAACACTACTAGTGCAAGGTCCATGAATTTTAAATTGTGTTTGGTCTGCTTGGATCTCTTTGCAACTCCCAGAAGGCAAAGGAGTGGGTCCAGGGTGAGTTGCTTGTCTATGATTGCTGAAACATGCTGTAATATTTGGGACCAAATGGTGCTCAAAAACAGGCATTTCCATGTCCTGTGTAAAAAAGTTGCATCATTGAGGCCACATCTCGGGCAAAGGGAGTATGGCATCGGCATTCGCCTAGGTTGGATATAGTGGTTCCAGACCAACCTCACGGTCAGCATGACCAGCCAAGGGAAGCGGTGCAAGCCTGACATAAGGTGCCACTCAAGCACTCCCCCCTCTCCCATTGCGTCCCAGACCATATCATCTTCAGTTGAGTGATCCACCACTATCCAGTGCATCACCCAGTGCAGCTGGGCTGCCGCAAAGTAGCATTCCATTTTGAGCAATGCCATGCTGGCCTCCCCCTGGGGGTTTTGAAGCATGCCCAGTGACACCCTCTTGCTCCCTGACCCCCATATAAGTGCAGCTAGCTACGTAAAATGTGAAAAAAGGTTTTCTCAGGGGACACGGGCAGCGCTGTTAAGAAATATAGGACCCTCGGAAGAATCAGCATTTTAGCTATGACTGCCCTATCCATAGGAGAGAGGTGCAGGCATGTCCAAAAGGGCAGGGATTGCAGAATTGCGGCAAGGGCTCTGCCATGGTTAACTCCTATCAAGTCAGCTTCTGTACGGTAAATATTGACCCCTAGGTACCGGAAGGTCCCGTGGGTCCACGGGAGGAGCCCCATCTGTTTTTTTTTATATGGATTGCACGCCATCTGTAACGGGTAAATACAACATTTCCCACAGTTTACCTTAAAGCCAGTTTGCCTCGCCAAAATGGTCCAGCATGTCAAAGAGGGACGAGAGGGCACTCGTCACATCCTGCACATAAACGAGGAAATCATCCACATATAATGATGTTATGTGTCAGTGCCCTTCCACAAGGACCCCCCGCTCGGACCCCCTGCACTGCAGCCATGCTGCCAAAGGCTCCATAGCCAGCGTAAAAATTAAGAGTGAAAGACTGCTGTGTCCCCCTCTGTACAGGAAATGAGCAGGAAACTAGAGTGTCAGTGCGAACCCGCGCCTGCGGAGCTGTGTTTAGTAACTTTGCCCAACGCATGAAATTAGGGCCAATCCAAAACCGCTCCAAGACCTACAACAAATATGCCCAACTTAGAGTGTTGAATGCTTTTTCAAAGTCTAAGGAGACAGACATTGGGTGGCCCGTCGCCCCAGAGCACATCGGTAATATGACACAATCGTCTAATGTTATGATGCATGGCTCTGCATGGCACAAACCTGCATTGATATGGTTGTGTTAGCTGGGGGAGCAGTCTATTTGCCAGTACGTTACTCAAGAACTTATAATCAATGTTTAGCATTGATAGTGGGTGGTAGGAGCTCACCAAGAGTGGATCCCTGCCCGATTTGGGTAACACCACTATAAGTGCCTCGCGTAGTGAACTTCGTAGTTCTCCCCACTGATAGGCAGCTCCATACATATCCAGCAACCCAGTAACTAGGATACCCATAAAGGCAGCATAATACTCGACTTGAAACCCATTGGTACGAGATGTTTTCCCTCAAGCCATATGTTGGATGTGTATTTCATCTATGTGCAATGGTTGGTCCAAGTCGCCTGCTTGAGTGTGTACTAGTCTAGGCAGGATGATATCCTCCAGGAATGATTGTATGCAGTGTAGGAGGCTGGCTTGGCTTATAGTGGGTACCTTGTGGTACTTACACCTTGTGCCAGGTCCAGTTATCCCTTATTAGTAGATTAGTAGTATTCTAGCAGCTTAGGCTGGTAGAGGTAGCTATAGCAGATCAGCTTAGGATGAACTAGGAGACATGCAAAGCTCCTGCCATACCACTTATATCATATAGCACTATATTACAAGAAAACACAATACTCAGAGTTACTAAAAATAAAGGTACTTTATTTTAGTGACAATATGCCAAAAGTATCTCAGAGGATATACTCCCTTATGAGGTAAGTAATATATACAAAATATACCCACAAACCAAAATCAGGTAAGTAAAACACTTAGAAAAGTAGTGCAAACACTGTAGAACACAATAGAATGCAATAGGAGACAATAGGCCTAGTGGCAAAACAAACCATATACTCCAAAAGTGGAATGCAAACCACAAATGGACCCCAGGCCTAGTGTAGTGTGTGGAGTGTTGCTGGGAGTGTAAGAAAACACTAAGGGTGTCCAAGATACCCCACCCCAAGACCATGAAAAGTAGTAGTTAAGTTACCCTACTACCCCAGAAAGACAGTAAGGTCGAGCTAGGGGATTCTGCAAAGACAACAACTGACTGCAAAGCACTGAAGACAGATTCCTGGACCTGAGGACCTGCAAAGGAAGGGGACCAAGTCCAAGAGTCACACAAGTGTCCAGGGGGGGCAGGAGCCCACTAACCCCCGGATGAAGGTGCAAAAGGGCTGCATCCGGGTGGAAGAAGCCAAAGATTCTGCAACAACGGAAGGTGACAGGAACTTCTCCTTTGGTCAGAAGATGTCCCTCGGCAGGCTGGAGGATGCAGAGTTATTTCCACGCAGAAAGACCGCAAACAAGCCTTTCTAGCTGCAAGAGTCACAGTTGAAGTTTATGGGTGCTGCCAGGGCCCAGGAAGGACCAGGAGGTCGCCCCTTGGAGGAGGAGACAGAGGGGGTGCTCAGCAACATAGAGAGTCCATGCAGAAGCAGGCAGCACCTGCAGAAGCACTTAAACAGGCGTTCAAGAAATCTGAGCACGGCAGTCGTCTCAACACAACAAAAGAGGGTCCCACGAAGCCGGACTTCAACTCAGCGAGTTGGGCAATGCAGGACGGAGTGCTGGGGACCTGGGCTGTACATGAAGAAAGTCTTGCAAAAGTGCAGAGAAGCCCTAGCAGCTGCAGATCATGCAGTACACAGGATTACTGTCTGGCATGGGGAGGCAAGGACTTACCTCCATCAAATTTGGACAGAAGGACCACTGGACTGTCAGGGTCACTTGGATCCAGCTCTGCTCGTCAAGATGAGAAGGGACCCAGAGGACCGGTGATGCAGAAATTAGGTGCCTGCTGTAGTGGGGGGAAGATTCCGTTGACCCACAGGAGATTTCTTCTTGGCTTCCAGTGCAGGGTGAAGGCAGACAGCACTCAGAGCATGCACCACAGTCGAGAAAGCCGGCAGGATTAGGCGCTACAATGTTGCTGGTAGTCTTCTTGTTACTTTGTTGCGGTTTTGCAGGCGTCCTGGAGCAGTCAGAGGACGATCCTTGGCAGAAATCAGAGAGAGAGATGCAGAGGAACTCTGGTGAGCTCTTACATTCGTTATCTCAAGAGGAAGACACAGGAAAGACCCTAAATAACCCTCAGAGGAGGATTGGCTACCTAACCAGGTGAGAGCATATCGGGAGGGGTCTCTGACATCACCTGCTGGCACGGTCCACTCAGAGGTCTCCACTGTGCCCTCACACCTCTGCATTCAAGATGGCAGAGGTATGGGACACACTGGAGGAGCTCTGGGCACCACCCCTGGGGTGGTGATGGACAGGGGAGTGGTCACTCCCCTTTCCTTTCTCCAGTTTCACGCCAGAGCAGGGGCTGGGGGCTCCTTGAACTGGTGTAGACTGGCTTATGCAAGGAGGGCACCATCTGTGTGCTTCAAAGCATTTCCAGAGGCTGGGGGAGGCTACTCCTCCCCAGCCCTTAACACCTATTTCCAAAGGGAGAGGGTGTAACACCCTCTCTCAGAGGAAATCCTTTGTTCTGCCTTCCTGGGACTGGGCTGCCCAGACCCCAGGAGGGCAGAAACCTGTCTGAGGGTTGGCAGCAGCGGTAGCTGCAGAGAAAACCCCAGAGAGCTAGTTTGGCAGTACCCAGGGTCCATGTTGGAGCCCTGGTGATGCATGGGATTGGCACCCCAATACCAGATTTGGCTTGGGGGGACAATTCCATGATCTTAGACATGTTACATGGCCATATTGGGAGTTACCATTGTGAAGCTACACATAGGTATTGACCTATATGTAGTTCACACGTGTAATGGTGTCCCAGCACTCCCAAAGTCTGGGGAAATTGCCCTCAACAATGTGGGGGAACCTTGGCTAGTGCCAGGGTGCCTTCACACTTAGTAACTTTGAACCTAACCTTCACTAGGTGAGGGTTAGACATATAGGTGACTTATAAGTTACTTAAGTGCAGTGTAAAATGGCTGTGAAATAACGTGGACATTATTTCACTCATTCTGCAGTTGCAGTCCTGTGTAAGAATTGTCTGAGCTCCCTATGGGTGGCAAAAGAAATGCTGCAGCCCATAGGGATCTCCTGGAATCGCAATACCCTGGGCACCTAGGTACCATATACCAGGGAATTATAAGGGAGTTCCAGTGTGCCAATCGGAATTGGTGAAAATAGTCACTAGCCTGTAGTGACAATTTTAAAAGCAGAGAGAGCATAAACACTGAGGTTCTGGTTAGCAGAGCCTCAGTGATACCGTTAGGCACCACACAGGGAACACATATAGGCCACAAACTTATGAGCACTGGGGTCCTGGCTAGCAGGATCCCAGTGACACATATCAAAAACACTGACAACATAGGGTGTCCACTATGAGCACTGGGGCCCTGGCTAGCAGGATCCCAGTGAGACAGTAAAAACACCCTGATATATACTCACAAACAGGCCAAAAGTGGGGATAACAAGGCTAGAAAGAGGCTACCTTCCTACATGCAGGGAAGGGGTGGATTGGCCAGTGAAGATTATAACTGCTCGTAGAAGAGGGCAAAGGTGTCATTAATCGCTTCTTGGGTGTTCACCACCTGGCTCCAAGGATCTCAAATTGCTCCCAGGACAGTTCTAGGAGTTTCAGAATGCAGTAACCATTCCATTGTGCATTTAGATTTGTCTCTGTCCATGTGTTGATGGGTTAGGAGTGTCTTGTAATTGAAATTACAGAGGCACTGTAGCTCCTCCCGATACTGGCACCACTGGGCAGTGAGGAGAGGGCACGCTGTAGGGGCATTGACAGCTTCCTTCTCAAGGGTACAGATTGTGTTTTTCAGATGTAGCACACTATGGGGGTCATTATGACCCTGGCAGCCGGCGGAACACTGGCGGTAATACCGCCAACAGACTGGCGGTGTTCCGCCAGTGTATTATGACTTTGGTGCATTAGTCACTTCCATACCAGCGGCCCCTCCACTGTACCACCAGGCTTCCGAGAGGGCGGTCATAATCCCCAACCGCCAGCCATGTTAAGGCTTGCGGTAAGGGGGACTCAGGTTGCCCCTGGGGGCCCCTGAACTGCCTATGCACTTGGCATGGGCAGTACAGGGGCCCCCAGGCACAGCCCCATCGCGCATTTCACCGCTCGAATTTCGGGCAGTGAAATGTGCGATGGGTGCTGCTGCACCCGCTGCACATCAACATTGCTGCCGGTTCTATTATGAGCCGGCTTCAATGTTGATGTGACTTTTCTGCTGGGCCAGTGGACGGAAACGCTGTTTCCATCCACTGGCCCAGCAGAAAAGTCATAATAGGGGGCCAGCGATACCGCCAGCACTAGCGGAATGTTGGCTCCTGCGGCTTCGACATTCTTTTTCAAAGACCGCCAAAGTCGTAATGAGGGCCTATGTGTGAGACAGGAATTCACCCCCCAAGATGTGGCAATGAAGTGACCTTTTGATGACCACCTTCATTGCGTCCCACTCCACCCCCATGTCATCCACAGAGTCAGAACTATCCATGAAGTATGCAGAAATATGAGAGCTGATCATTTCCCAATATGCCGTGTCATGTAGGCTTCCACCCTTAGTCTCCATGATGGGATGGGAGGGTCTGACCCTACCCCACTGGAACGTGAGTTCATGGGGATTGTTGTCAGATAAAGTAAGGCCTAAATATTCAGAATCTTGTATGAGGGGCCAACAATCTGAGTTACAGAAGAAATAATCAAGTCTCATGTGTATATGGTGTCCCGGTGCGTAGTAGGAATATTCCCTATCCCATGGGTGACATAGGCACCATACATCATGCAGGTCCCCGGGGAAGGGCCAATGTTGAAAATGCTTAGTGGCCTGTAGACCGGGGGTGTTCTGAAGGGGAGGGACCAATCAATCCAGTAGTGTGTCATGTATGCAATTAAAGTCCCCCCCGAGAGTCCAGGCGCTTGAAGATCTTGTCATGCGGCCAGAGAGAGTGTGTTTAAGAAGGCGCCTTGACCTGTGTTGGGGGCATATATCGATGCGATCATGAAAGCTCGCCCCTCTAGAGCTCCTTCTAAAAGAACACATCGCCTATCTTTATCAACGTGAATCTTGTGCTTAACAAAAGGCACCTCTGGGGCAAACCATACCAATGCTCCCCTAGTGTTAGCAGAGTATCCTGTGCCATATATTTGCCTTCTCATTCTTCGGCGTAACTTGAGCAGTTCCCCCTATGTCAAGTGTGTCTCCTGAAGACATGCAAAATGTACTTGCTTACGTCTAGGGTAGTCATATACTCTGTTGTTTGATTGCTGTGTCCATTTCCTGGATAGTCCAAGTTAGTGCAGCATAAGCAGCAGCCATTGCAATGTTGAACGTTTGTTACACACCCCCCCTAAACCCTTACGCACCCCACGCGATCCCCGCACCTTGGGCTTCTACACTGCCAACTAGATACTTTAAAACAATCAAATCATTTGGAACAACCCCTGACCCCAGGTGTGAAATTCAACAAGTGTCATGCCACAACTCCCTAAACAGTGTAAACAGGGCGCAAAATGCTTTTTGTTCACTCAAGTCCATGCAGTGTGGGAAAGATGCCTCTCTTGGGGGATAGCAAAGTGGCATACTTTAGAGAGAGGGTCATCTCGTGGGCCCTCGGGGAGAAACCAGGTGCTGAACGGGTGCTCACAAGGGGAACACACCTAGCCCAGGGTTAGGCCTATAGCAGTGCAGATACCTCCATCTGGACGAGTCCACAGGTTGTGGCAGCATCCAGGTGGCGTCTATATCATCAGAGATCATCAGCTGTGCATGGGGGGAGTGCCGCCTCCCTCCTGCGAGGCCCGGGAGAACACTGGGGTGCTGTGTCCGAGCACAGGTCAGTGGCCGGGCGGTCTCCAAGGACGGAAATGGGGTCAAAAGTCATCTGTGAGGCCTCCAGCACTGCCTCTGCATGCTCTCTAGCCGCCTGGGCCAGAGATGGCCCAGCCCTAAGCAGCTTACGTGTGGCCTGTCTTCTGCGGGAGTCAGCCATATTGTCTCATCTTGGACTGTAGGAAAGTAGCCTCTTTCTAGCATGGTTACCCCCACTTTTGCCCTGTTTGTAAGTGTGTGTCAGTGTATTTTTACTGTGTCACTGGGATCCTGCTAGCCAGGACCCAGTGCTCATGGATAAAAACCTATATGTCAGTATGTTTTGCCTGTCTCACTGGGATCCTGCTGGCCAGGACCCCAGTGGTCATAGTGTGTGGCCTACTATGTATGCCTAACTGTGTCACTGAGGCTCTGCTAACCAGAACCTCAGTGCTTATGCTCTATCTGCTTTTAAATTTGTCACTGTAGGGCAGTGACTACATTTACTAATTTCAATTGGCATCGTGGAACCCCCCTTATAAGTCCCTAGTATATGGTGCCTAGGTACCCAAGGCATTGGGGTTCCAGGAGATCCATATAGGATGCAGCATTTCTTTTGCCACCCATAGGGAGCTCAGACAAACCCTTGCACAGGCCTGCCATTGCAGCCTGCGTGAAATAACGCACATGTTATTTCACAGCCATTTTCACTGCACTTAAGTAACTTATAAGTCACCTATATGTCTAACCTTCACTTGCTGAAGGTTAGGTGCAAAGTTACTAAGTGTGAGGGCACCCTTGCACTAGCAGAGGTGCCCCCACATAGTTCAGGGCTATTTCCCCTGACTTTGCGAGTGCGGGGACACCATTACACGTGTGCACTACATATAAGTCCATACCTATATGTAGCTTCACAATGGTAACTCCGAATATGGCCATGTAACATGTCTAAGATCATGCAATTGTCCCCCTAATCCAAATCTTGTATTGGGGAGCCAATTCCATGCATCCTGTGGGCTCCACCATGGACCCCCAGTACTGCCAAACCAGCTCTCTGAGGCTTGCACCAGAACTACGGCTGCTGCCACCTCACAGACAGGGTTCTGCCCTGCTGGAGTCTGGGAAGCCCAGTCCCAGGAAGGCAGAACAAAGCATTCCCTCTGAGAGCAGGGTGTTACACCCTTTCCCTTTGGAAATAGGTGTTACAGGCCAGGTAGTGGTAGCCTCCCCCAGCCTCTGGAAATGCTTTGAAGGGCACAGATGGTGCCCTCCTTGTATAAGCCAGTCTACACCGGTTCAGGGACCCCTTCTCCCCTGCTCTGGTGGGAAACTGGACAAAGGAAAGGGGAGTGACCACTCCCCTGTCCTTCACCACCCCAGGGGTGGTGCCCAGAGCTCCTCCAGTGTGTCTCAGACTTCAGCCATCTTGCTTTGTAAGGTATGGGGGCACTCTGGAGGGCTCTGAGTGGCCAGTGCCAGCAGGTGACGTCAGAGACCCCTCCTGATAGGTCCATACCTGATAAGGTAGCCAATCCCCCTCTCTGGGCTATTTAGGGTCTCTCCTTTGGGTTCTCTTCAGATTTTGCTTGCAAGATTCCTTCAGGAATCCTCTGCAACAACTTCAAACACTTCTGACTTTGGATCAACCGCAGCCTGCTCCAAGAAACGCTGTAAGTGCAACAAAGTGTCTACAAGAGACACTTTTCTTCAGCAACCTCAGCTCCAAGTCAGCAACTGCAACAGTTTCCATGGTGTGCATGCTCTAGGGACTCCCTGTCTTCATCCTGTACCAGAAAGACCGAAGAAATCTCCCTTTGTGTGACATAATCACTCCCCTGCTCCAAGCAGGCAACTTCCAAGGCAAAGCCTGGTACCCTGGGACTCCCTTAATAGCAACGAGCGTGCTCCTAAGTACACAGAGGGTGGACATCATCAACATAGACTATCCTGAGGTCCTGCTGACGTAATTTGGAGGAGGTAAGACCTTGCCCTCCCTGAGAACGATGGTACCCCTGTGTATTGTGTCTTCTTTGCCTCCTGAGGCCTCTGTGCACTTTTTGCAAAATTTCTTCATGCACAGCCTGGCCCAGGTCCCCAGCACTCTCCCCTGTGATGCTGAACTCACTGAATTGTTCTCCAGCAGCTTAGGACCTTCTTTTTCTGTGCTGCATCAACTGTGTTTTGCACCTCCTTTTAACCCAGATCCTGTGGCTTCTGGGGGTGCTGGATGGCATTCTGAGGGCTCTCTAAAGTGCTGAGAGACCCCTCTTCCTCTTCACATAGAGTTGAGGCCACCAGACCCCTCCTGGGTCCATCCAGCACCATTTTTATGAAAAATTCACTTTTGCCGTAGCCAAGGCTTGTTGGTGCCTTCCAACACAAAATCTCATCTGCACCGATCTTCATGCCATGGGACATCTTTTGCATCATGCAGGAATCCGCTGGCATCTTCCTACAGTGCATTTCTGCAGTCTTTGACTAACAGGGTACTCTTCTTTTGCACCTTCTTCTGTGTTGGCAGGGGCTGTTGTCCTTCCTGGAACTTCTTTTGACTTCTGGACTTGGTCCCCTTCCTTTGCAGGTGTTTAGGTCCAATAATCCAGCAATTGTTATTTGCAGACTTGGTTGGCTGCTGCAAAATCCCAAAAACGAGGTACATTGTGTCCTAAGGAAACTTACAGTACTTTACTCCTGCTTTTCTGGGCTCTGGGGTGGGGTAATTTACTTACCTTTACTGTATTCTTACTCTTCCAGCGATTCTGCACACACTACACTTGTCTAGGGGGGAAATTTGTGATTCACATTCCACTTTTTTTGTATATGGTTTATGTTGCCCCTAGACCTATTTTCTCCCTTTGCAATCTATAGGATCTCATACTGTTTACATTGTTCTATGACTATTTACTTGTCTAATTTTGGTGTCTAGTGTATATGTTGTGTATAATACTTACCTCCAGAAGGAGTATTGTCTCTAAGATATTTTTGGTACTGTGTCACCCAAATAAATACCTTTATTTTTGGTAACACTGAGTATTGTCTTTACTTGTGTATAAGTACTGTGTAACTATAAGTGGTATTGCATGAGCTGTCCATGTTTCCTAGTTCAGCCTAAGCTGCTCTGCTACAGCTACCTATATCAGCCTAAGCTGCTAGAACACTACTACATTTCACTAATAAGGGATAACTGGACCTGGTATAAGGTATAAGTACCCAAGGTACCCACTACAAACCATGCCAGCCTCCTACATGGACCCACTGTCGGGAGTGCATTATGCCCTTAGCATGCAGCCAGGTCCACATATCCACTGGGATGAATAACATCTGAGTCACCCCACCATTGATCACTCTTAGCTTTTCTGGAAACAATAGCGCATATTTAAAGTTCAGCTCCCTAAGACATTGCCATACGAACTGCGCTGCTTCTGCACCTCACCAGTAAAATTGGGGTAAGCTGTGATCTCTGCATTTTCATGGCGCCATGGACCCCTTGTGCAGCACAGCTGGAAAACCAAATCCCGATCTCTAAAGCTGAGTAAGAGAGCCACAATGGGTCGAGATGGAGCACCTGGCCAGGGGGGCCTCCCCCGTACCCTGTGGGCCCTCTCCACCAAGAAGAACTTGGAAGGATTACCATCTAATACCTTGTCAATCAGCCATTTGTCCATGAACAGCTCCACGCTAGGGCCGTTCACTTGGGGAAGCCCAGCAACCTGATTTTATTGTGCTGATATCTCCCTTCAGCATCTTCCCCACGCTTATTGAGGGAGGTCACTTTTGCCTGAAGTTCTGACATCTGGGTCTGCAGCTCCTGAACCATGGGGTGATTGGAGGCAAGCAAGGGTTCCGTCCCCTCAACCCACCCTGCCAGGTTATGGGGGTCCACCCTGAGCAAATTTACCTTAGTTGATATTGAGTCTTTATGTCCAGTAGTTCTTGAAGGGCCGTCAAACTGGGCAGAGTGTGCCTGAAGCGTGGTTTCCAGCTGCGTGTAGGCCTCCGTCATGGGGCCAAGGGGGCCAAGCGGCACCGTGCCCTGCATTGATGTTTTAAGTACTTTGGGCTTTCCCATCATGGCAATACGGTGAAAGGCAGGACATACACATGCCAGGAAATCCGTTTCTCTCGGTTGAGCCCAGCACAGGCAGAAGGGGTCCGAAATCAAATGTCGTGGATAGAGGGGGGTGCCGGTTTTCCCTTACGGGGGGAGAATCTGTCCTAGGCCTCCAGTTGCCACCAGGAGGGAAGACCAGCCACCCGGTCTACATCACTTCAGCACCAAGCCTCAGCCAAATCACAATCATGGGTAAACCCAAGCCATGGCTCACCTGGATGGCCAATAACAGATGGCAGCAGGGGGCAGGAGACCAGTAATGGGACCTCCGGGCTCCTCCTCACCACTCGGCAGCCAGCGCCGCTATCATGGATGGCCAGAGGGACACCCCCAGATCACACACCCTTATCCGAAGGGGAGGGCAGGTCAGCCACCGCCAGTTCTCCACGTTGTTGCTGAGATCATCTGTCAGAAGTTTACTGCTATCTCCCCTCAGGTGTGCTGGAGCCTCACCGGGCCCACAGCGAGCCCTCAATCCTTGGGGGAGGCCCTTGTGTGTCCCTGCTGGGCTGGCCCTCAGTGGCTTTCTTAGTCATAGGGGTTCCGCAGGGGCCTCCTCATGCCTCTGGCGGTCCCTCTGCTCTTTACCTCAAAGCCGCTCTGCTGTCCGGCTCGGGCTGCCCCAGGGGTGGGCCGCCCCCACTGCGCCACAGCCCCCTCCAGCCCCCCCGGCTCTGTCGCGCAGTCTTGCATTCCTCCTCGGCACCTATGTGACTGTGCTGGTCACCATCTTGGCTTTGCCCCCATCTTTGGGGTGACTCATATATAAAAATAAGTTAGTTTAAGACTTTGGAAGTACTTTTAATTCCAAGACGAATTTGCATATAACTTTAGTTTAAAAGCAGCCAGCAAGGCAGGCCTGCCTTTAAAATGACACTGGGCACCTTAGCAGTGCACCTGTGGGTGCACTACATATGCTGGAATCCCTAAACCTACATGCCCTACTATATACTACGGACTTATAGGTAGGTTGTCATAGCCAGTTGTAATTAGCCTGATTTGCATACTTATTTACACACAGCACCGGTCCTGGGACTGGTTAGCAGTACCCAGGACACCATCAGAGTCAGGAAAACACTGGCACAAACTGAAAAATGGGGGCAAAAAGTTCAGAGGCCTCTGCAATCAGCCCAGTTTTTTTCATAGAGCTCTTGTCAAGTAACTAGGCTGCACACACATTCCTATCATTCACCCATCCCCATCGCATTCCGCATGTTTGGCCCAAGCTTTAACCAGTTTTGATGCCGTTGATATCATGAGTCAACAGATATTCTTGCAGTGGGCCCCAGATGTTACTGGGTCACAGACCCTGGGGAATGATGGAATTGTAGAGTTCTAGTTAGTTTGTTGCAGTATATCATATCATAGAACCAGGGCTTCACTGTGAGTATGCAATCCCCGTTCTACACACAACACAAGCCTCTCCACATCCTTTACTCCTCATGTACAAGCTCTTACTCCTCAATGCTCTCATCAGTCCTTATCCATTAATCATCACAACTCACTCCTGACATTCTTTTCATCCCTCCGCCCTTTCCTTCTTCTTTACTCCTAATTCTTTACTTCTCTTCTATCACACTTAGGACTGGTTTAAATTTTAGGAGCAATGATACCTGTCAATGCTTGAAATGTCCATCAGGCCAATGGACATTTCAAAATTTGGTTGTGGGAACCTCTGCCAGGAGACGTGGTCATTTAGTCCAACTCCCTGGTGAAAGATGGGCAGACTGACAAAATATAAATGAGGCCCTAAATACCCTACTTCTTCCTTTACCCTCTCTCCTCATCCCTCACCATCCATCAGCCATCCTCTATTCCCCATACATAAGTCAGCTCTCACTTTAAATTTTTAATAATCACTTCACATCCCTCACCTGCATCAGTCAATTTACTTTTTGTTTCATCCCTCATCCCTCAGTTGTCTCTCGACATTCCTCATCCCTATTCTAACCCATTATCTCCCACTCTTTTCTACTCACTCTACATTACTTATTTGTCACACTTCATTCCTCACCTCTTCTTATTTTTCTTTCCTCATTCCTCACTTCTCATAATCCCCCCTCTGAGAAATAAATGAAATGGACAATGATAATAGCTTCCAATGTATGTCACACTGTCCATTTTAGGACATGCTGCCCCCTTACATCTCAAGCCTCACTCATACCCTATTGACCTCGCTCCTCTTTCTTTGCTTCTCATCCTTTTTTATTCAACCATCATTCCTCATTTTCATCCCTCACTCATCAATGCTCATCCCTGATATCTAACTCCTCATCCTTCATTTCTCATTTGTCATCTCTAATCCATGACTTTTAATAGCTCTTTCCTCCTGTCTCACTCCTCAACCCTCACTTATTTTGTTATTCCTCTTGCCTAATTCTTTACTATCTCACACACTTTCCTCACTTTCCTTCGCTCAATCCACAATCTTCACCCCTGATTTCTTATTCAACATCCTTCCTCTATCACCGCTCACTGCACATCACTTCAGCAGTGAAAAGGGAACTGTATGAATGATGTTTCTTAAAATGTCCACAACCCTGACCACATTAGGATAGCCTCATCCCTCCCTCATCGTGACACAGATCTCAATTCTCACCTTACATTTCTCACTTATCAACCCTCATTGTTCCTTCATTCTACATCCCTTAATTTATCCTTGCCAATCAACCTCCAGTCCCCAAATTTCATCTCCATTCCTTATTTCTTATCTCTCAGTCTTTATCCATCATTCCACATTCTTCATCCTTCAAATGTACAGATTCTAATCCTTTTTAAGACATCCTCATTGCTCACTCATCATCCCTCAGTCCTCACATTGCATTCTTCAGCCCACATTTGTTATCTCTTATCTGTCATTCCCTACTACTCATGCCTCATCTATCACTCTCATTCCAAAAAACAATCTTTCACTTCTCACCTTCAATGTCATTTGTCCTCCTGACCCTTTGATCATCCATCATTCGTCAAACCTCCCTCTTTAACCCTCATTCTCCACTTATCACCCCTCAGTTCATATTTATCTATCATCTCCCATTCGTCAATTCTCATTCTTTCCTCATTGTTCTTCATTCCTTGCATCCTTTCCATGACCCCTCATTTCTCATTTTTCATTCTTACTACACATCCTTTGTCCTTCACTTGTCTTCTCATCTTTCCTTCCTCATACCTCATGGCTCAGTCCTTACTTCTCGTGCTATATTTCTTCCCTCTGACTCTTCACATTTTTCACTGCTCGAGCCTCAACCCTCGGTCATAATTGTCAGACCTCATTCTTTATCCATCTTCGCTCACTACTTGTCCCACACTTGTCCTTCCTTACTCTTCATCGTTCAATCCTCACCCAATATCCCTTGTCCCTCAATCCCCTTTCACACCACTGTCCTAATCTATCACTCATCATTTTGTACTCTTTAGCTCTCATCCGTTAGTCCTCATTCCTCACTTGTAGGAAGGTAGCCTCTTTCTAGCCTTGTTACCCCCACTTTTGGCCTGTTTGTGAGTATATGTCAGGGCGTTTTCACTGTCTCACTGGGACCTTGCTAGCCAGGGCCCAGTGCTCATAGTGAAACCCTGTTGTCAGTGTGTTTGTTATGTGTCACTGAGATCCTGCTAGCCAGGACCCCAGTGCTCATAAGGTTGTGGCCTATATGTGTTCCCTGTGTGGTGCCTAACTGTATCACTGAGGCTCTGCTAACCAGAACCTCAGTGTTTATGCTCTCTCTACTTTCTAAATTTGTCACTGCAGGCAAGTGACTAAAGTTACCAATTCTCATTGGCACACTGGTACACCCATATAATCCCCTTGTATATGGTACTTAGATACCCAGGGTATTGGGGTTCCAGGAGATCCCTATGGGCTGCAGCATTTCTTTTGCCACCCATAGGGAGCTCAGACAATTCTTACACAGGCCTGCCACTGGAGCCTGAGTGAAATAACGTCCACGTTATTTCACAGCCATTTTTCACTGCACATAAGTAACTTATAAGTCACCTATATGTGTAACCATCACCTGGTGAAGGTTGGGTGCCAAGTTACTTAGTGTGTGGGCACCCTGGCACTAGCCAAGGTGCCCCCACATCGTTCAGGGCAAAATCCCTGGACTTTGTGAGTGCGGGGACACCATTACACGTGTGCACTATACATAAGTCCTTACCTATGTATAGCATCACAATGGTAACTCCGAACATGGCCATGTAACATGTCTAAGATCATGGAATTGTCCCCCCAATACCATTCTGGTATGGGGGGACAATTCCATGATCCCCGGGTCTCTAGCACAGAACCCGGGTACTGCCAAACTGCCTTTCCGGGGTTTCCACTGCAGCTGCTGCCAACCCATCAGACAGGATTCTGCCCTCCTGGGGTCTAGGCAGCCCCAGCCCAGGAAGGCAGAACAAAGGATTTCCTCTTCAAGAGGGTGTTACACCCTCTCCCTTTGGAAATAGGTGTGAAGGACTGGGGAGGAGTAGCCTCCCCCAGCCTCTGGAAATGCTTTGATGGGCACAGATGGTGCCCATCTCTGCATAAGCCAGTCTACACCGGTTCAGGGATCCCCCAGCCCTGCTCTGGCACAAAACTGGACAAAGGAAAAGGGAGTGACCACTCCCCTGACCAGTACTACCCAGGGGAGGTGCCCAGAGCTCCTCCAGTGTGTCCCAGACCTCTGCCATCTTGGAAACAGAAGTGTTGGGGGCACACTGGACTGCTCTGAGTGGCCAGTGCCAGAAGGTGACGTCAGAGACCCCCTCTGATAGGGTCTTACCTTTCTTGGTAGCCAATCCTCCTTTCTTGGTAGCCAAACCTCCTTTTCTGGCTATTTAGGGTCTCTCCTCTGGGGAATTCTTCAGATAATGAATGCAAGACCTCACCAGAGTTCCTCTGCATCTCCCTCTTCGACTTCTGCCGCTGGCTGCTCCAGGACACCTGCAAAACCGCAAAAAAGTAGCAAGACGACTACCAGCAACATTGTAGCGCCTTATCCTGCCGGCTTTCTCAACTGTTTCCTGGTGGTGCATGCTCTGGGGGTCATCTGCCTTCACCCTGCACTGGAAGCCAAGAAGAAATCTCCCGTGGGTCGACAGAATCTTCCCCCTGCTAACGCAGGCACCAAAAGACTGCATCACCGGTCCTCTGGTTCCCCCCTCATCCTGACGAGTGTGGTCCCTGGAACACAGGAACTCTAACCAAGTGACTCCCACAGTCGAGTGATCCTTCAGTCCAAGTTTGGTGAAGTCCTTGCCTCCCCACGCTAAACTGCAAACCTGTGTACTGCGTGATTTACAGCTGCTCCGGCTCCTGTGCACTCTTCTAGGATTTCCTTTGTGCACAGCCTAGCCTGGGTCACCAGCACTCTGTCCTGCTGTGCTCAACCCTCTGAGTTGGCCTCTGGCGTCATGGAACCCTCCTTTGTGACTCTGAGCCAGCTCCGGTTCACAAATCTTCTAAGTGCCTGTTCAGGTACTTCTGCGAGTGCTGCCTGCTTCTGTGGGGGCTTTCTGAGTTGCTTAGCACCCCCTCTGTCTCCTCCTCCAAGGGGCGACATCCTGGTCCTTCCTGGTCCCCAGCAGCACCAAAAAACCTCTACTGCGACCCTTGCAGCTAGCAAGGCTTGTTTGCAGTATTTCTGCGTGGGAACACTTCTGCAACCTTCATCGCGACGTGGGACATCTTCCATCCAAAGGAGAAGTTCCTAGTCCTCTTCGTTGTTGCAGAATTCCAAGCTTCTTCCATCCAGAGGCAGTTTCCTTGCACATTCATCCGGGGTTTCCTGGGCTCCTGCCCCACCCGGACACTATCGCGACTCTTATACTTGGTCCCCTTGCCTTGCAGGTCCTCAGGTCTAGGAATCCGTCTTCAGTGCTTTGCTGGTGTTTGTGGTTCCTGCAGAATTCCCCTATCATGACTATTGTGCTCTTTTGGGGTAGTAGGTGTACTTTACTCCTACTTTTCAGGGTCTTGGGGTGGGGTATCTTGGACACCCTGACTGGTTTCTTACAGTCCCAGCGACCCTCTACAAGCTCCCATAGGTCTGGGGTCCATTAGTGATTCGTATTCCACTTTTGGAGTATATGGTTTGTGTTGCCCCTAGACCTATGCCTGCCTATTGCAACCTATTGTAATTCTACACTGTTTGCATTACTTTTCTTACTCTTACTTACCTGTTTTGGGTTTGTGTACATATAACTTGTGTATATTACTTACCTTCTTACTGAGGGTACTCACTGAGATACTTGTGGCATATTGTCTTAAAAATAAAGACCCTTTATTTTTAGTAACTGTGTATTGGTTTTTCTTATGGTATTGTGCATATGATATAAGTGGTATAATAGGAGCTTTGCATGTTCCTAGTTCAGCCTAAGCTGCTTTGTCATAGCTACCTTCTATCAGCCTAATCTGCTAGAAACACCTCTATTCTACTAATAAGGGATAACTGGACCTGGCACAGGGTGTAAGTACCACAGGGTACCCACTAAAAGCCAGGCCAGCCTCCTACATCACTCCTCTCCCCTCACCCTTCATCCTTGGTTTTGTGAATTTACTCTTCAGTCTTTATTTCTCAACCTTCACTCCTAATCACTTATCTCTCACTTCCCATCTTTCACTACTCATCTGTTGCTCATCATACCTTATGCAGCACTCCTCACCTCTCACTACTTGCTCTTTATCCCTTCCTCCCAGTCCTCATATCGCTCTGCAGAACTCTAATAAAAGTGAAATATGTGTCAGAAGCTACTTTTATTCATTCCAGGTTAGCTTGGATTATATTTTTCTGATTCAAAGTTTGATACAGTGCCTGGAGTGGTAAAATTATTTCGTTATTTTTTAGCTCTGCATGGATGGCACTAGATTAAAGACTTTTCTGGAAAAATGGCAAAATACTTTGTCACTTTCTACGCTGGCGTGGATGGAACTGTACGAACCTATGGTTAAAAACTTTGCTAGAAAAATGGACATTTGAGGTGAGCAGGTTCTGAGTGTAAGTGGTGCTGTAGGGTGCTCAATAGTAAGGGCTGCTCTCCACCTAAGCTTGGGAACTACTCAGAGTTCCATGCTTCATTTTTTGCATAATTTATGCGCACCATTATCCTGAAACAATAAAGATATATGCATTTGTTTTTGTGTATATAAATACATATATATATATATATATTAAAGTCCAAAACTATAAATTGAAGGCACTCACTCAGGCATAGATTTGATCACAAAAAAACTTTTAATCACCCTTCATGACACGTTTCGGACGAACTGACGGCCTTGCTCACATAAACACTGTGTTGTGCACATTGTGTATAAAGCACTAGGAAACATACATAAACAGTGAAAATGGACTCATGTAAGAAAACCCTCTATACCAGAAACAAAACACAGAAGGCACCATCTTTTCATGAGTTACGATATCCTAAATTGAATCATCTCTCTAATGTACTTCACAAATCGTTCAAGATCAAATACTTAAACCAAGAGAATATAAAAAAAAACCATATGCAGTTGTGCGTCAAACATTTTAACGCAAGCTACCGTCATTTCTTGGTGCCATCAATGCACCATATTAAAAAAATTACACACAATGACACTAAAGAATGGTTAGCGGCAAAAAAATGACACTAGCCATTGTGACATGTCCTAATAGAAAATTACGCTAATGCTTCAAAAGTGGCGCTAGACTGTTTTACGCACGTTATTTGAGGCAAAATGAGTTAGCACCATATTTAACCCCATTACCATAAAAAAGATGTACAAGAAAGTAATAAGCAAGAAATAAACATTTGGAAAGACAAGATGGAGAATGCAGGACAGGAGAGACCCCAGGGAGATCCCAATCAGCCAAGTACCAGCCAGGAGGGACCAGCAGAGTCCCAGAAGGAGATGAGGAAGCAGAAGTGTCACTATAGTGAAGAGGAGTCTGACATCTTGGTCAGGGAGGTGACAGAGCACCAAAAAAAACTCTTCATGACCTCCAAATTGCCAATAGGTAGGAGAGAGGCCATATGGCAGGCAATAGTAGACAAAGTCAACAGCATGGCAGAGGTGAGGAGGACTGTATTGCAAGAACTGCTGCCCTGATTGCAGTCACAGAACTAAGGAGAAACTGTCCAGGAACTGAAAGGCAGCACTGCAGCCAGGAGGTGCAATTCCCACACCACAGGAGGAACTGGATGAGCTAGAGGAGATGGTCCAAGTGGTCATCCTGGAGGAGCTGGTCACTGGAACTGCAGGACAGCGCAGACTGCCAAGAACTACCACAAATGCAGGGTAAGTTACCTGGGGGGAATCTCAGAAATGGCACAAGGGGGAGGCACAAAGGACACACTCAATGCATTCTAAATGTTGCATCGGCATACATTGACCCTGAACCAAAATGTCCTATTGCCACCAAAGCCACACTTGTAGTGATGCTCTGGTTACACAAAGCACTCCGACACATACACAACATTGGCATAAACCACTTACTATGGCTTTACACTGTAGGAGGCTGGACTGGCTTGTAGTGAGTACCAAGGGGTACTTATACCTTGCACCAGGCCCAGGTATCCCTTATTAGTGTAGAGGGGTGTCTAGCAACTTAGGCTGATAGAAAAGGTAGCTTAGCAGAGCAGCTTAGGCTGAACTAGGAGACGAGTGAAGCTCCTACAGTACCACTAGTGTCACTTGCACATTATCATAAGAAAACACAATACACAGATATACTAAAAATAAAGGTACTTTATTTTTATGACAATATGCCAAAAGTATCTCAGTGAGTACCCTCAGTATGAGGATAGCGAATATACACAAGATATATGTACACAATACCAAAATATGCAGTAATAGCAATAGAAAACAGTGCAAACAATGTATAGTCACAATAGAATGCAATGGGGGCACATAGGGATAGGGGCAACACAAACCATATACTCTAGAAGTGGAATGCACACCACGAATGGACCCCAAACCTATGTGACCTTGTAGAGGGTCGCTGGGACTGTAAGAAAACAGTGAGGGTTAGAAAAATAGCCCACCCCAAGACCCTGAAAAATGGGTGCAAAGTGCACCTAAGTTCCCCAAAGAGCACAGAAGTCGTGATAGGGGAATTCTGCAGGAAAGACCAACACCAGCAATGCAACAATGATGGATTTCCAGATGAGAGTACCTGTGGAACAAGGGGACCAAGTCCAAAAGTCACGATCAAGTCGGGAGTGGGCAGATGCCCAGGAAATGCCAGCTGTGGGTGCAAAGAAGCTGCCACCGGATGGTAGAAGCTGAGGATTTTGCAAGAACGACAAGGGCTAGAAACTTCCCCTTTGGACGATGGATGTCCCACGTCGTGAAGAGTCGTGCAGAAGTGTTTTCCTGCAGAAAGACCGCAAACAAGCCTTGCTAGCTGCAAGGGTTGCGGTTAGGGTTTTTGGATGCTGCTGTGGCCCAGGAGGGACCAGGATGTCACCAATTGCGTGAGAGGACAGAGAGGGCATCCAGCAAGACAAAGAGCCCACTCAAAAGCAAGCAGCACCCGCAGAAGTGCCGGAACAGGCACTACGAAGTGGAGTGAATCGGAGCTCACCCAAAGTTGCACAAGAGAGTTCCACGCCGCCGGAGGACAACTCAGGAGGTCGTGCAATGCAGGTTAGAGTGCCGGGGACCCAGGCTTGGCTGTGCATGAAGGAAATCCTCGGTGAGTGCACAGGAGCCGGAGTAGCTGCAAAACACGCGGTTCCCAGCAATGCAGTCTAGCGTGGGGAGGCAAGGACTTACCTCCACCAAACTTGGACTAAAGAGTCACTGGACTGTGGGAGTCACTTGAACAGAGTTGCTGAGTTAAAGGGACCTCGCTCGTCGTGCTGAGAGGAGACCCAGAGGACCAGTGATGCAGTTCTTTGGTGCCTGCGGTTGCAGGGGGAGGATTCCGTCGACCCACGGGAGATTTCTTCGGAGCTTCTACTGCAGAGAGGAGGCAGACTACCCCCACAGCATGCACCACCAGGAAAACAGTCGAGAAGGCGGCAGGATGAGCGTTACAATGTCGCAGTAGTCGTCTTTGCTACTTTGTTGCAGTTTTGCAGGCTTCCAGCGCGGTCAGCAGTCGATTCCTTGGAAGAAGGTGAAAAGAGAGATGCAGAGGAACTCTGATGAGCTCTTGCATTCGTTATCTAAGGAATTCCCCAAAGCAGAGACCCTAAATAGCCAAAAAAGTAGGTTTGGCTACTTAGGAGAGAGGATAGGCTAGCAACACCTTAAGGAGCCTATCAGAAGGAGTCTCTGACGTCACCTGCTGGCACTGGCCACTCAGAGCAGTCCAGTGTGCCAGCAGCACCTCTGTTTCCAAGATGGCAGAGGTCTGGAGCACACTGGAGGAGCTCTGGGCACCTCCCAGGGGAGGTGCAGGTCAGGGGAGTGGTCACTCCCCTTTCCTTTGTCCAGTTTCGTGCCAGAGCAGGGCTGAGGGATCCCTGAACCGGTGCAGACTGGCTTATGCAGAGATGGGCACCATCTGTGCCCATCAAAGCATTTCCAGAGGCTGGGGGAGGCTACCCCTCCCCAGCCCTGACACCTTTTTCCAAAGGGAGAGGGTGTAACACCCTCTCTCTGAGGAAGTCCTTTGTTCTGCCTTCCTGGGCCAAGCCTGGCTGGACCCCAGGAGGGCAGAAACCTGTCTGAGGGGTTGGCAGCAGCTGCAGTGAAACCCCGGGAAAGGTAGTTTGGCAGTACCCGGGTCTGAGCTAGAGACTCAGGGGATCATGGAATTGTCTCCCCAATGCCAGAATGGCATTGGGGTGACAATTCCATGATCTTAGACATGTTACATGGCCATGTTCGGAGTTACCATTGTGACGCTATACATATGTTGTGACATATGTATAGTGCACACGTGTAATGGTGTCCCCGCACTCACAAAGTCCGGGGAATTTGCCCTGAACACTGTGGGGGCACCTTGGCTAGTGCCAGGGTGCCCACACACTCTGGGGGTCATTCCAATTTTGGCGGGCGGCGGACACCGCCCGCCTGGCGGGAACCGCCAAATGGCCGCTCTGCGGTCAGAAGACCGCGGAGGCCATTCTGACTTTCCCGCTGGGCCGGCGGGTGCCCGCCAAGGGAGTGCCCGCCGGCCCAGCGGGAAAGGCCCTGCAACACAGAAGCTGGCTCCGAATGGAGCCGGCGGTGTTGCAGGGGTGCGACGGGTGTAGTTGCACCCGTCGCGATTTTCACTGTCTGCTATGCAGACAGTGAAAATCATGCTGGGGCCCTGTTAGGGGGCCCCTGCACTGCCCATGCCAGTGGCATGTGCAGTGCAGGGGCCCCCAGGGGCCCCACGACACCTGTTCCCGCCATCCTGTTCCTGGCGGTAAAAACCACCAGAAACAGGCTGGCGGGAAGGGGGTCGGAGCAGCGCCGCCATGGAGGTTCAGCCCAGCCAGGGGAAATCCAGCGGGAAACCGCCGGATCCCCTTTTCTGACAGCTGCTTTACCGCCGCTGTCAGAATGGGCAGGAAAGCACCGCCAGCCTGTTGGCAGTGCTTTCTGTCGTTCACGGCCCTGGTGGGTTTTACCGCCAGGGTCGGAATGACCCCCTAAGTAACTTAGCACCCAACCTTTACCAGGTAAAGGTTAGACATATAGGTGACTTATAAGTTAATTAAGTGCAGTGGTAAGTGGCTGTGAAATAACGTGGACGTTATTTCAATCAGGCTGCAGTGGCAGGCCTGTGTAAGAATTGTCAGAGCTCCCTATGGGTGGCAAAAGAAATGCTGCAGCCCATAGGGATCTCCTGGAACC
Organism: Pleurodeles waltl; assembly: GCF_031143425.1. Lineage (NCBI taxonomy): Eukaryota > Metazoa > Chordata > Amphibia > Caudata > Salamandridae > Pleurodeles > Pleurodeles waltl. The sequence goes on along the minus strand of NC_090445.1, from coordinate 291,035,713 downwards.
CCAATACCCTGGGTACCTCAGTACCATATACTAGGGAATTATAAGGGTGTTCCAGCATGCCAATGTGAATTGGTGAAATTGGTCACTAGCCTGTTAGTGACAATTTGGAAAGAAATGAGAGAGCATAACCACTGAGGTTCTGGTTAGCAGATCCTCAGTGAGACAGTTAGTCATAACACAGGTAACACATACAGGGCACACTTATGAGCACTGGGGCCCTGGCTGGCAGGGTCCCAGTGACACATACAACTAAAACAACATATATACAGTGAAATATGGGGGTAACATGCCAGGCAAGATGGTACTTTCCTACACAACCCCCCCCAAACGAAGGACAATAAGACTAGCCATGCCCTGATGAGTCTTCATTGTCTAAGTGGAAATATCTGGAGAGTCCATCTGCATTGGAGTGGGTACTCCCAGGTCTATGTTCCACTGTATAGTCCATTCCCTGTAGGGATATGGACCACCTCAACAATTTAGGGTTTTCACCTTTCATTTGTTTTAGCCAAAGTAGAGGTTTGTGGTCTGTCTGAACAATGAAGTGAGTGGCAAACAGGTATGGCCTCAACTTCTTCAGTGCCCAGACCACAGCAAAGGCCTCCCTCTCTATGGCAGACCAACGCTTTTCTCTAGGGGTCAACCTCCTGCTGATAAAAGCAACAGGTTGATCCTGGCCCTCAGAATTAAGTTGTGATAAGACTGCCCCTACCCCTAATTCACATGCATCAGTTTGGACAATGAATTTTTTGGAGTAACATGGGCTTTTCAGGACAGGTGCAGAGCACATGGCCTGCTTCAGCTCCTCAAAAGCTTTCTGACAGTTTGCTGTCCATAATACCTTCTTAGGCATTTTCTTAGATGTGAGGTCATTAAGAGGGGCTGCAATGGAGCCATAGTTCTTTATGAACCTTCTGTAGTACCCAATGAGGCCTAAAAAGGCTCTCACCTCAGTCTGAGTTGTAGGGGGAACCCAATCTATAATAGTTTGGATTTTCCCCTGAAGTGGTGCAATCTGTTCTCCACCTACCAGGTGTCCCAGATAAACCACCTTCCCCTGCCCTATCTGGCACTTTGAAGCCTTGATAGTAGGCCTGCCTTTTGCAGGACCTCCAAAACTTTCCATAGGTGGACCAGGTGATCATCCCAGCTGGAGCTAAAGACACCTATATCATCTAGATATGCTGCACTAAAAGCTTCCAGCCCTTGCAGGACTGTATTCACCAACCTTTGAAAAGTGGCAGGTGCATTTTTCAATCCAAAAGGCATTACCGTGAATTGGTAATGGCCTCCAATGGTTGAAAATGCAGTTTTTGCTTTTGCATCTTCTGATAATTTGATCTGCCAATACCCTGCAGTCAAATCAAAAGTGCTTAGATACTTGGCAGATGCCAGTGTATCTATTAGCTCATCTGCACTGGGTATAGGGTGAGCATCAGTTTTGGTTACCTGGTTGAGCCCTCTATAGTCTACACAAAACCGCATTTCTTTCTTTCCATCCTTGGAATGAGGTTTTGGTACAAGTACCACAGGAGAGGCCCATGGACTTTCAGAGTGCTCAACCACTCCCAGTTCAAGCATTTTCTGCACTTCTTGTTTTATGCAGTCTCTGACATGGTCAGGCTGCCTATAGATCTTACTTTTGACAGGCAAGCTGTCTCCAGTATCTATAGTGTGCTCACACCAAGAAGTGGTGCCTGGCACAGTAGAGAAGAGTTCAGAAAACTGACCCAGGAGATTTATGCAGTGGTCTTTCTGCTCAGCAGTAAGACAATCTGCCAGTACTATACCTTCCACTAGAGCATCTTGTTCTGTGGAAGAGAAGAGATCAGGGAGAGGGTCACTCTCTTCTTCCTGTCCCTCATCTGCTGCCATCAGCAGGGTGAGATCAGCCCTGTCATAGTAGGGTTTCAGGCGATTAACATGGAGCACCATAAGGGGACTCCTGGCAGTGCCTAAGTCAACTAAGTAGGTGACTTCAGCCTCCTTTTCAACAATTATGTGGGGTCCACTCCATTTGTCTTGGAGTGCTCTTGGGGCCACAGGTTCCAAGACACACACTTTCTGCCCTGGTTGGTACTGAACCAAAACAGCCTTCTGGTCATGCCATTGTTTTTGAAGCTCTTGGCTGGCCTGAAGGTTTTTACTGGCCTTTTTCATGTACTCAGCCATCCTAGATCTGAGGCCAAGTACAGTTTGGCCTGTGTCAGACATTTTAGAAAATGTTTAAGGGATAGAAAAAGAAAGAAAAGTTTTTTTAGGACTTGTTAAAGAACAGAAAACAAACTTTTTAAACTTTTTAAGAACTTTTTAAAAAGTTTAGAGGTACTTTTCAGCACTTAGCAAAGAAGTGAGAGAAGAAAAGCAAAACTTTTTGGTTAGGTGTACATACACTGAACTTGTTTTGTATATTTTTCTTTTATGAAAAGTACAATGACAAAAGTGGTAAGTAATTGCAAAGTACTTATCCCACCGCTGCCACCAATGTAGGAGGCTGGACTGGCTTGTAGTGAGTACCAAGGGGTACTTACACCTTGCACCAGGCCCAGGTATCCCTTATTAGTGTAGAGGGGTGTCTAGCAGCTTAGGCTGATAGAAAAGGTAGCTTAGCAGAGCAGCTTAGGCTGAACTAGGAGACGAGTGAAGCTCCTACAGTACCACTAGTGTCACTTGCACAATATCATAAGAAAACACAATACACAGATATACGAAAAATAAAGGTACTTTATTTTTATGGAAATATGCCAAAAGTATCTCAGTGAGTACCCTCAGTATGAGGATAGCAAATATACACAAGATATATGTACACAATACCAAAATATGCAGTAATAGCAATAGAAAACAGTGCAAACAATGTATAGTCACAATAGAATGCAATGGGGGCACATAGGGATAGGGGCAACACAAACCATATACTCTAGAAGTGGAATGCGCACCACGAATGGACCCCAAACCTATGTGACCTTGCAGAGGGTCGCTGGGACTGTAAGAAAACAGTGAGGGTTAGAAAAATAGCCCACCCCAAGACCCTGAAAAATGGGTGCAAAGTGCACCTAAGTTCCCCAAAGAGCACAGAAGTCGTGATAGGGGAATTCTGCAGGAACGACCAACACCAGCAATGCAACAACGATGGATTTCCAGACGAGAGTACCTGTGGAACAAGGGGACCAAGTCCAAAAGTCACGATCAAGTCGGGAGTGGGCAGATGCCCAGGAAATGCCAGCTGTGGGTGCAAAGAAGCTGCCACTGGATGGTAGAAGCTGAGGATTCTGCAAGAACGACAAGGGCTAGAAACTTCTCCTTTGGACGATGGATGTCCCACGTCGTGACGAGTCGTGCAGAAGTATTTTCCTGCAGAAAGACCGCAAACAAGCCTTGCTAGCTGCAAGGGTTGCGGTTAGGGTTTTTGGATACTGCTGTGGACCAGGATGTCACCAATTGCGTGAGGGGACAGAGAGGGCATCCAGCAAGACAAAGAGCCCACTCAAAAGCAAGCAGCATTTGCAGAAGTGCCGGAACAGGCACTACAAAGTGGAGTGAATCGGAGCTCACCCAAAGTTGCACAAGAGAGTCCCACGCCGCCGGAGGACAACTCAGGAGGTCGTGCAATGCAGGTTAGAGTGCCGGGGACCCAGGCTTGGCTGTGCACGAAGTAAATCCTCGGTGAGTGCACAGGAGCCGGAGTAGCTGCAAAACACGCGGTTCCCAGCAATGCAGTCTAGCGTGGGGCGGCAAGGACTTACCTCCACCAAACTTGGACTGAAGAGTCACTGGACTGTGGGAGTCACTTGGACAGAGTTGCTGAGTTCAAGTGACCTCGCTCGTCGTGCTGAGAGGAGACCCAGAGGACCAGTGATGCAGTTCTTTGGTGCCTGCGGTTTCAGGGGGAGGATTCCGTCGACCCACGGGAGATTTCTTCGGAGCTTCTAGTGCAGAGAGGAGGCAGACTACCCCCACAGCATGAACCACCAGGAAAACAGTCGAGAAGGCGGCAGGATCAGCGTTACAATGTCGCAGTCGTCGTCTTTGCTACTTTGTTGCAGTTTTGCAGGCTTCCAGCGCGGTCAGCAGTCGATTCCTTGGCAGAAGGTGAAGAGAGAGATGCAGAGGAACTCTGATGAGCTCTTGCATTCGTTATCTAAGGAATTCCCCAAAGCAGAGACCCTAAATAGCCAAAAAAGGAGGTTTGGCTACTTAGGAGAGAGGATAGGCTAGCAACACCTGAAGGAGCCTATCAGAAGGAGTCTCTGATGTCACCTGCTGGCACTGGCCACTCAGAGCAGTCCAGTGTGCCAGCAGCACCTCTGTTTCCAAGATGGCAGAGGTCTGGAGCACACTGGAGGAGCTCTGGGTCTGAGCTAGAGACTCAGGGGATCATGGAATTGTCTCCCCAATGCCAGAATGGCATTGGGGTGACAATTCCATGATCTTAGACATGTTACATGGCCATGTTCGGAGTTACCATTGTGACGCTATACATATGACGTGACATATGTATAGTGCACGCGTGTAATGGTGTCCCCGCACTCACAAAGTCCGGGGAATTTGCCCTGAACACTGTGGGGGCACCTTGGCTAGTGCCAGGGTGCCCACACACTAAGTAACTTAGCACCCAACCTTTACCAGGTAAAGGTTAGACATAGAGGTGACTTATAAGTTACTTAAGTGCAGTGGTAAATGGCTGCGAAATAACGTGGACGTTATTTCACTCAGGCTGCAGTGGCAGGCCTGTGTAAGAATTGTCAGAGCTCCCTATGGGTGGCAAATGAAATGCTGCAGCCCATAGGGATCTCCTGGAACCCCAATACCCTGGGTACCTCAGTACCATATACTAGGGAATTATAAGGGTGTTCCAGCATGCCAATGTGAATTGGTGAAATTGGTCATTAGCCTGTTAGTGACAATTTGGAAAGAAATGAGAGAGCATAACCACTGAGGTTCTGGTTAGCAGAGCCTCAGTGAGACAGTTAGTCATAACACAGGTAACACATACAGGGCACACTTATGAGCACTGGGGCCCTGGCTGGCAGGGTCCCAGTGACACATACAACTAAAAAAACATATATACAGTGAAATATGGGGGTAGCATGCCAGGCAAGATGGTACTTTCCTACATACACCAGCATGTAAATATGCAGCACAACAACACCCTTTGCATATTGTCATGGCCCCAGATCCAACACAACATGTTCACCAGAGACTGGGACTGAAGTCAATGCCACCCCAGGGGAAGTGACAGGATGGCATAACAAGGAAAAATCTTTCCTTCCTCCTTATGTCATTGCCCTTCCCATGTGTGCTGCATCCTTCAGCATAAATTGAAATGCCACATTGCCATAATTGCTTGTACATGTGCAAGAAGAGACACCTCCCCGCACATAAACTATACCCTCAAATCAGGCACACCTTCATCATGGTGGAATGATGCTTGTGTTGGTGCAGGGATAACAAATCTGCAGAGGCACATGGGGAATCGCAGGGGTGTGCCGCATTCCAGTAAACATGGCCCATCCCTGCATTTCAACGCAGGCGCAGCGCTGTGCAACTCATATTGCTGCTGCACTGAGCTGTGCCACTTGAGAAAAAACAGGCCCTAAGAGTGCAACCAGTGGAAGGCAAACCCCACACGGTGGACCAACAACCAACAGTAACTCTCCCACACCTCCATGCGTCATTTGGGAATGGCCACAAAAATTAACTCATGCGACACATGGGCCATGTCTGTGAACATCATTTGTGTAGCTGTACAAGTAGCTGCAATCTCACCATCTCACAAGATTGTGTGAATGATTGGTGTACTACTTAATGGGACATTCAACATGCGTAAGAACTGGCACAAGTGGCATCAAAGTTGCAACACAAGCACAATGTCACTAGCCTGTAATGCAAGTGTACCACCACACAAATAGGTGGCCATGTGGGTCTAAGCTGCAAATTCCCCTAGTTCCAAATGACCAAAGACTCAAAATGCATGCATTGATCCACATTCTACATCCTTACACCTATATATGCCTGTGGCAGATATGCTGTATGCAAGGAAAAGTCCCAAATGTAGGGAGGTACAAACTAATGGGCCAGACAATCCATAATGGTTGCACTGTCCCTTCCAAGTAGCACATGTGTGAGGCCTGCTACAGGCAGATGAGAATGTAACACAAGCATCGTACACAGTGGAGCTACCTGTGCTGTGCTGAACTAGTGCCATAATTCATGGTACCAATGCATTATAGCACCAAAAGAGTGACAGCACACAATACACTACTGTGGGAATGTCCATCAAGGTGAGTAGGAAGGCAAATTATGTGCCACCATGGTGTCAGTGGCAGGAGCAAGGAGCCTACAAGGAAGTAGGTGGCGGGTGTGGGATCAAATCACAAAAATACCTTGTAAGGTTGCCCCATGTGTGATGCACAATGCTCCATATAACATAAAACTACAACCTAGGTCTCAACATGAAACACCCAGTTACCAGTACACAGCACCAATACTGACACAGCCCTGGACTCCGAGCACCCAGACATCACCTTTCAGAGTACAGTGGTAGGAATCCAGTGGGAGCTGACCAAGCAGGTGTGGATGGGGATAGACACCATGGCAGGCGGCCTAGAGGGAGTGCAGAGGTGCCTCAGTCCAATTAAGGACAACTCAGCTGCCATCAGAGGCACCCACTCCCCGTTACTTGAACTCCAGCAGTCCCTGGCTAACATTGCTGCTGTCGTGAGGCAGAGGCTTCTACAATTGCCCTTCCAAAGTGGCAGCAGCATGATAGACAACAAGCTGGAAGATATACAGAATACCCTGGAGTCTATACAGTGGGAAGTGGCCTCCCTCAGGAAAACATGGCTGCCTACCCCTGTGATGTTGCTGCAGTATTGAGAAATCAGCAGTTCCTCCTTGCTGCATTGATGCCTTAAGTGTTCTCAGAAATTATGTGTGTGTGGCCCCCTCAACCTCAACAACAGCACCACCCATGGAATAGGAGGCACCACATACATCAGAGGATGAAGATGTGGAAGGAACAATATTCACAAGGAAGATCACCCGGTAGCACCAGTCTGTGCCACATGGACAGTATCTCCTAAGTTCTGTGCTGAAGATCATGCCAGTGTTGTGATAGCTGGCAATGTGCCCTTTTCACTCAACCACTGTTGACTTATCTACTATGTACTGTCATTGTCTCAAATCTTACCTATTAGCAAATTTGGACACCTTCTCACTAATGCACACTTCTTCTAACCATGTCACATTACATGTCCCTATTCCCTGGACTTTGAATGTACAAAAAATGACTCAGGATCTCTCATGGGGTCTGTGAACTGGAGATTTTATAGCACTGGAAAATACTCTTGCACCTGTAAATAAATCACCTTGCTCACATGTAACATTTCAGCTTTTACTAAGATCCATCAACTCAGCTAAATGTATACATTGTGTGAAGCTATGTCAATGAGAACAGAACTTAATTACATGTGCACACTACTGCCAGGCACAAAGCTACACACTAGAATCCTGACATGAAAATGGTGAATGATGGTGTTGTGGGCTACAACCAACTTGCAGAGTCTTAAATACATGTATTGAACAGATATCCATGGATGTTGACATTTGGCATGTATGGGTCTGAACCAAATGTATGGTAATATATCAAGATCAGAGCACCAGTACAACTAATATGTGTGGCTCAGAAGAGGGGAATCCAGTCAAAGACAGGTAGCTGTCAGTGTGGCAAGATACAGAGCCAAAAATGGCCAATGTCATTTGTGCCACACTTTCCACCGGGAATACTGCCAGACCCCAGCAATGACAGTTGAAGTTAAATACTTAGATGTCCAATGTGAATGGCTGGAACTGTGGATGACAAATGTTTTGAGTAGCTGATGTAATTTAACAGCCAATCTGACAGCTCCTTGGTCTTGGCCATTCTTCCTACTTGGCCAGTGCACACATGAGAATGCCCAGACACTCAATCAACATGAAGCGATAATTGTCTAATACTAACAGGATTTATTCAAATATATCAATAACATAATTTCAAGACCTATCCTATTCACGACCCTACACTAAACTAACCTAAACTAACTTATCTTAAATTAAATATCTTAACTTACATCTACACCTATCTGTCTTATTCCAGACTTATCTTACACATGTAATGCACAATCTAAACATTGTCACCCCCCCACCAAGAGACAAAACACAAGTAGGACAACATAAACTAAGGTGACACATGTACCACCCTAACCTATTTCCCAAACAAATCTATATGTTTATAAGTTTTTGTAGATTGTTTAATTTCCCCCAACTATACTTACACTAACCTACACCTAAACTACACTATTTTACTATCCTAACACTACCCACCTAAAACCCACTAGAAAATGATCATCAGTAAAAGGGAGAGGGGAGGAACTAGGAGCCTGTGGCACAAATAGTTTCTTCAGTTTTTTCTAGCAGTACTTAAATAGTTTGTAATTACAGGCTTCGTCTCTTTCCAACTCATCCAACCTTGCCATCATGGCTGCCATGTCCTGTCTCATTTCGGATTTGAAGGTAGAGCCTGTGACTGGAGCAGGTGACTGTTGGGGTGCCTGGCAGTGGATTGGTGCAATAGACATAGAAGGAGTAGGAACAGCAGAGGCCCCCCCTGCCCCAGATTTCTTCCCCAATGTGGCCTGACCGGTTGTGGGCTGTAGCGGAAGTCCCCCATTAGAAAATGCACACCAAGCCCCAGTGGATTTCTCCCTCCTATATCTCTTCTCCATCCTTTGGTACACAGCCTATACTGCCATTATGTGCCTGTACCTGTCAGCCCTTTTCTGAAAGGTGTGTTTTTTGGCTGGTGGTATATTGGCAACTGAAACACAAGAAGAACATGGTACTAAATACAGCAGTGGGTGGAGGTAGAACAGACATGCAGTGTACAAAGCATCCTCAAATGACACATGCTGTCCACAACACAGTCCACAACACTGACAAATGCCAAATCTATACTAACTTCCTACCAGCCATCTACGGAATTATGTATATGTCACTGGGGTAACGGCTATCCATTATTGACCATCAGGGCCCAGAGGTAAATGGACTACTGCATCGTTGCTCACCATTTGTGTCATCAGACTAGTGAGGATCAAGTGGCCGTAAAATCCAGAACCCTGTGCCATTGCCAAAATATGGTGCAATATATGCAATCCACCACTTTGACTCACCTGGTGTTACGTCAAGCCTTTGCCAGGCATCATGGATGCAAGGTGGGGGTCATCTGATAGGGGGACAGGAAACATCTCACTGGCAATTCTAAGGTTTGATGAAGCATCATTCACTTATTCTTGGATTAACACCTGATCATAACACGTGTTACAAGGGGGCATACCATTGCTCACAATGGGCCAACATGCACAGTTCAGGTTTAGTGCCCATATAGTTTGTCCAAAGCATGAACAGTACATCTGTGTTGTCTACAGATTTGGTACGTATTTCCCCCTACCCTGTGCTATGTTGTGCAAACTGGGTAATGCGGCAAACACATGGTGGCTCTATGGGTAACCTAAGGGGCACATTAAGATTGTCACTGCACTGGGTGCAGCTACAACATTCCTGTTTGTTGAACAACATGTGCACATGCATGCCAGACATCTCCTAAGTACCAGGTACACACTCAGCATTCACATTCTATGCACAAGATCACTCACAAATATCATGATGGGTAGACCATGTTGGTAAATCTGCACACATCTAGCTTGCTACATACCGAAGACATGTCCCACAACCTACTTGAGCAGAGTTGTATTGTCATTGTGTACTCAACTGACTGTTGTCTAACACAATAAGGCTCCTTGCACGACCTCTGCCTCACTCGAAATCTGAAGAGTAGTGAGCCACTGTTGGTGCAATTGTCTCCTATATAAGCCCCATAGAGACCTCAAAACACGTACATCATCTGTGTTGTTTCCCAAGTAACTGAAAGCTAATTCTGGCACACAGTGCTGTCAAAAGTGATGTAACATATATGTTGGCAACAGGCATGCTAATCAGATAAACAGCAGCTCAGACACATATCATGATTGACATCAATGTATATGTGGACATGCTTTCCTATTCCTAACACCCACTATTCCATAGCAGCACATGTTGTAACTTGTGCAAAAATCAATTCATACTCCATCCTCAACATAGAATCAGACATGATGTCCATCATCTCATTTGTCACACATTACATTTCATCATTGCATTGCACACATCAAACCCTCTCACCACAAAACACAGGAATAACACACGAAATGCACAAGGTGACACTTACTGGCTGCATTGGGGTCTTCAATTCGGGACACTTCTCCAGTGGTGTATGGTGGAGGCCCACCTGTAATACATGACAGGAAAACATAGCTTAGTGATTTTTTAACATTTCCTTGCATGGACAACAGTTTCACATTCAACTTATTAAGCTGAGTAAGCAAGTCAACTTAGTGGTAGGTCAGGACAACTGCCAAACATTTATAATCTGTGAGATGAAAGGCCAGATAATGGAGGCCCTGCCACCACCAAAGCATCACTTTCTCTGATGCTCCTGTGGAGCATTTCACTGCACCATATGTACATGGGTTTGTCATGCAGCTGTTTATTTGCATTACAACTCCATGTCCATATGGCGCAACATGACACAGTGTTCTGCATCAGAGGGGCATGCAATGGTCGTTTCAGTGGCCATCCCATTGTAACACCCATTGCTTTTGAACCTGCCCCAGATGTTGAATACATCTAACTCATTATCAGTGCTAAAAGTCGAACAACTGTCCAGGCATGGTGTGAACAAAGCAAAGTGTTGAGGAATACATTGATACATCCTTGTTTCCTGTCACTAATATGTGTGTGCCATTTTAAGGCATACACACTAAAGCTAAAATGCCATGGCAGTTTCCTCATGTTCATGTAGTTGTCCCTTCCTGCACATTAACTGAATAACATTACCAATGTCTTACCAATACTGTGTGGACAGCCAGTGTCACCATAGTAGACCATTTATATCCAGGAAGGGATACCAACCTGTACATATACACATCCCTCAACACAGACACACTTGCCTGTGGTCCAAGTATACCTGCATTGGTACTGGCTTTTGAGTAATGTGCTAGTGTTGCCACAGATGTAGTCCTGGCCCATACTGTCTGTAAAATGGGACAGGCCTGTGGTACAAATTCAGTACGTGAGTGTCAGATAATAGAAACATCATGGGGTGTATGTGATACACAATGTATACAAAGATAAATGAGCAATTAGTCTGGACTTGGTTGCCTAGCTAAGCTCCCTAAAATGCCATTGGCCAAAGACACAATTGGGGTGATTGAAGGAAAGTGGTGCTGCACCTAGTGCCTCGTAACTGTCCTTGTACCCCTTAGCACCCCCGTACCCCACCATGTGTACCCCATATGAAATATATGGCGCATCATGCCACTGGGTATGGGGCAATTGCATCATTTCGTATAGACGCAAATTATGTATTCAGCAGGAGTGGCACCAGAAATTTTGCACTACTCTAGGGGATCATCATATATAACGGTATGCCCTCTTTTAATGGCTGCTCTGAGCAGGTGTTCAAAGTGTGGGAAAAATGGCACTGCCATGTATAAAGTTATTCCCTGCCCCATTTATTTTGCCCCCCTCATAGGGGAAGACCCCCTCCCATACATGATGCCTGGTTAAGCCATCATTTTTGTGCAGGGCTTAACAAAGAGGCCCTATGCATGCATTGCACCACTTTGTTAATATGGCACAGGGAAAATGGCACTTCAGTCCTGGCTTAGCGTGAATTTCACAAATGGCACTGCTAAGGTGGTGCTAGGGGCTCTTAAATCTGGAACACAACAATCTGTCCTGACCCTTGAAAAAACATGCTGCACTCAACCTTATGTCTGCCTGTCATGCACATGCAAATAAGGATTTGCAATGCAACTGGGGTACTTACCAACTGGTCCATAAATCTGTATCCCCAGGTGATCCAGTAGATCCTGCTCCCGTGCTATCAGGTCAGCCCAACGGTGTTTCAACTGGTGGTTGGTGCACACTACTCCAAATATTCTGCACAGGTGGAGAAGCACCTTGACCCACAGCAGCTTCTGTGCCTCTCTATGGTTGCCCTGGATTACACGACCACCCAAAACTAGCATCATTGGAAGGAAATGCTGCACCAACCAAATGAATCCTCCCAGTTCATAAGCCACCATCTTGGTTGCCCTCCCTTCCCCAGACATTATGCATTATGTGCAAACTGCAAATATGACAACACAAAAATAAAATTGAAAAACTACCCCACCTAGCACCAATTACCCCAACAAACTGTGCTATCCCTGGACAAACACCCCACAATACAATCATAAAAACAGAACTAAAACACTACAAAAGACTGAGGAAAAAAACAAAAAGCACACAACAGCAACAGGACACAAGCACAAAACTCTCCAACAACACCAATCCTCCACCAGCACCAGCTTCACACACCCTCACGCAGTCACGGGCAAACAGACTGTGAAGTGAAAGTGAATACAATGTACCATGTATGTAGCCAGAAAGTCCTGTTTCATCACTTCCTGGGTTTGTGTGTCACATTTTCTGACATGCGTCATTTTTTTTAAGCATTGAGGCTGACAATGCCTCTAGACTTGCAATTGACGTGCAGGGGCCAGGCGTTATTTGTTTCTTATCAAAGTAAAAAGTATTGGTGTTCGTGTCAACATTTTTGTACATGATGGTCATGCATGGGATTCTTTCCGCTAAAGCCTGACTTGCGATTGACATGCAGGGGCCAAGCGTCATATTTTTAGCATAGCGAAGTATAGAATATTGCAGTTTGCATCAAAAGTTTTGACACATAACAAGAATGCTTGGATTTTGTTGGAAAGCCTGAGAGTGCACCTAGATTCCCATACCATGTCACAGGTGCTATGTAAGTATGTAGTAAGTATAGTATGGCTACCGGTGTGTGCATGTTCAAATTGTACAAAACTTCTACACCTAGACACTGTACAAATAATATCACTTTGTAATCATCACCAATAAATCATTTTGCACCAGCATGTCCATGGGCTACTCAGTCCCCACTATATATACCATTGGAATGTTGCTCATACCTCAGAGAGCAGGAAAGAAACACACAGTAACAAAGATGGTTGTAACATAGGCTGCGATGTAAGAAGGTGTAGCACCTTCAATGCACACATCGGTGTCACATAACTCACAGCCATGTTGCTCTCAAAGGCCTAGATCCATGCACCACAAAAAAACTGTGTTGTTAAGTGGGCATTGTGCAAATTCCTACCCCTTTCCTCATATCATCCTCATGTCTGGCAACATGTATGCAAGGAGAGAGCACATACGATAGGGGCTGTTTCCAAGTGGTGCATTAGAAAAATAGGAACTGAACTGTATCACATCTCAGACGGATAGCTGCTACACCAGCATTGAACATGTGTGACAAGTAGAGAGACCATTGGAATCTATGGACCTTCATTGACTGTTCTGGGTTAGGAACCAAAGTTTGAGCCTAAGCCTGCACCGTATATCAATCGTATGTTCCGGCACTGCCAGTGGGCCCAACACTGTCACATGGTGTGCTGTACCTCATATATAGCACCCACATGTTGGCTGTGGAGTATGCTAATGGTTGTTAGACAAGTGAAGCAGCAATGGGTGGTGATCTACTCTCAACACATTTGGCCCATAGCCAGGATTTAACTATAAAATGGGAGAATGCACCACCAAATTAATGTCTGGGTGGAATGTAGGCAGAGTCTGTCCCACTCCCTATGTACATTCTTAACACACTTGTCACACAAATCTGCTGTCTTGACACATGCCTGCAGCTAATCTAGATATACATGTTGAGACTGATGTACAGGTGTATGACCTAGGTAGGAAAGGGTTTGCAATTACCTATAATTGTTGACATGTGTCATGAAGGTTACCCAGTCTAGTCTGTATGATACCATCACACACCACATATGAAAACACACCTCTCATTGACACTCACATGCCTGACCAAGAGAAAGTTCCCAATAGTGACAACATTCCCTAAAATGTCTGGGTCTCCAACATGCCACTGTGTGGCATGTGCAAGTATGTCTAACACTGTCCAAACATGTCACAGACCCATCCTAAAATATATGTCCAAGGAAGGACCATCACTCTAGTCAGGGCAAAGGAGAAACACACCTGGTTAACCCCCGCTTACCCCCCTGGTAGCTTGGCATGAGCAGAAAGGCTTAACCCAGAGGCAATGTATAAAGTATTTGTACCAACACACACAGTAATACAGTGAAACACTACAAAATGGACACCACACAGGTTTAGAAAATTGTAATATTCATCTAAATAAAACAAGACTAAATACGATAAAAATCCACCATGCACAATTAAAAATATGGCTTTAGCAATTAAAAACACTAAATTAGTGTCTAAAGGCTCAAATATTGCAATCTGATGTTAAAGCTGTGTTGGGACGGAGTTGTTTTCCACAATGCAACACCACTGGCACCGTTTATGGAGTCACACAGACCCCCAGGTACAGCACCTTAGCAAAATGTGTGGAACACAGGCTGGTGAATAGAGTCAGGGAGTGAGGCATTGCTGGACCCAGCTCAGCGTCCATTCCGGTGCTGCGGGGCGAAGGAGCGGAGGCTTCATGAAGAGGTGTCGGGTCCTTCCTGCGAAGCGATGGAGGTGAAGCGGCGTCAGTTGCAAGGAATCGGTCTCATGGCACCTCTGGCAAAGTCAAAGTCCAACGAAGTCACAATGCTGCGGGGCGACCTCACAGGGTAGCGATCACATCACAGGGTCACAGGTGCTGCGACGGAGTCAGATGTCTCAACACTCCAACTCACTCCAACTCAAAAGTTTGTGCAGACATCAGCGTCTGTAGTGATGTTGGGTGTTGGTGAGGTCATCGTGCCTCCGCAAGGTCCGCGCATCCATCTGTAGGTGACATCACAGGCTTCATATAGTGGTGTCCTCAGTGAAGTCGCGCGGAGCAGTCCGGCGTTGTTTCATGGGATTTTCACCAGAAATATACTTACAGGCACCCAGGAACTGGAATGGCACCCTCTGGCAACCTAGAGTCCACAGCATTCAGACTCAGGGACTGGTTGGTGAAGCCTTTGTTGTCCCTGAGGCTTCAGAAACAGGAGTCAAGCAGCACCTGCAGGATAGCCCAACAAGCACATTCACAGGCAGGGGCAGCACTTCTCCTCAGCTCTTCAACTCTTCTCCTGGAAGAGGTTTCTCTTGAATCATTGAAGTGATCTAAAGTCTGGTGTTTTGGGTCAAATACTTATACCTCTTTCTGCCTCTGAAGTTGCCCAACTCCAAAGAAAAGTCTCTGTTGTTTACAGGATCCTGCCCAGGCCTGGCTACAGACACACACCAGGGGGTTGGAGAATGCTTTGTATGAGGGCAGGCACAGACCTTTCAGGTGTGAGTGACCACTTCTCTCTCCAGTCTAGCCCAGATGGCCCATCAAGATATGCAGGCTACACCCCAGCTCCCTTTGTGTCATTGTCTAGTAGAGAATCACAAGCAGCCCAACTGTCAGCATGACCCAGACAAGGAATCCTCAAACAGGCACAGTCACAGAATGGTTTAAGCTAAAAAAGTGCCTTCTTTCTAAAGTGGCATTTTAAAACTAACAATCTAAAAACCATCTTCACTAGAAGATGTATTTTTAAATTGCGAGTTCAGAGACCTCAAACTCCATATTTCATCTGCTCTCAAAGGACACTGCACTTAAAAGTTATTTAAAGGCAGCCCCCATGATAACCAATGAGAGAGATAGGCCTTGCAACAGTGAAAACCTAATTTGGCAGTATTTCACTGTTAGGGTATGCAAAAACACACCGGCACATGTACTACCTTCATCATACACTACATACCTAGGGCCTACCTTAGGGGTGCCTTACATGTATAAAAAGGGAAGGTTTGGGCCTGGCAAGTGAGTACACTTGCCAAGTTGAATTGCCCAGTTTAAAAACTGCACACACAGACACTGCAGTGGCAGGTCTGAGCCATGTCCTCAGGGCTACTCATGTGGGTGGCCCAAATCAGTGCTGCAGGCCCACTAGTAGCATTTGATTTACAGGCCCTATGCACCTATAGTGCACTTTATTAGGGACTTACTAGTAAATCAAATATGCCAATTATGGAAAAGCCAATAACACATACAATTTCACATAGGAAGCACATGCACTTTAGCACTGGTCAGCAGTGGTAAAGTGCCCAGAGTCACACACACTGCAAAAACAGAGTCCACCACAGAGCAACAACCTGGGAAGTAGAGGTAAACATTTAGGAGAGACCACGCCAAGGATGCTGGGTATAACAAGCGCTGAGATTATTTCACACACTGTCATGGTGGGAGTGACATAGGTTGTGGAATGCTGAATTTAGTGCAAACCCATGTACACTAAAGGATGTAGAAGGACAACTGAGAGAATCCAACAGATACTTGGAGATACAACATGGGGAGGTCACTTGGAGACTACACAAGTGCTGTGGCAGGTGTATTGTCATGTGTGTGGGGAAGTAATGTATTCTTGCAAAGCCTGGAAATGGGAGGGAAAATATCATGTAGCCAGTAGTAGACGATGTGTACATCTCTAAATTATACAAGTCACATGTTGCATCCTGTCCATGTATGACCGGACAATGTTGCAGTAGAAGATGAGTTCAAAGTGTGAGCAGTCTAAAGAATGCCGCGATGTAGGACCTAATCTATTCCAAACAAGATATGCCGTAAATGATGGAGAAGGTACACAAATGGACCAATACTGATTGTGCAACACAGCAATGTTACCATGTGATCACCCAACATATGTTCAGAGAGGATGGCTAGATTAGTACATAACCCATTCATGCTTGCTACAACAACAATGCTGTAGTTGCTCATCGCATACTATTCTGACAGAAGGCAGTGACAGATTACTTCATCGATTCCCTAGCTCGTACAAAAATTACAAGTTACACTGGAGATTCAGGCCCTAACCAAGCTGCAAATGGAAATTACTAAGAATGTATAACAATGTCTGTCAAACCATGCCAAATGATGACACATGTCCTACACCTACAAGTAGCCAGTCCTCTGTATATGATAGGGCAAGCCAGACATCAAGTACCCCAAAATAAAATAAAAATTCCAGCCCATTTGCTCACAAATGTACATGTGTCAGTCTGCAGGGGACCAAACATTGCTCCACTGAAGAGCTATCAGGAGGAGGCTAGATTCCTGCCCAACACCCCCTAACCCCAATGCTGAGGCTACATTGACTCTTGACACAGTCATGGGCCTGATGCTTGTGCACAGTGGACTGAGCAGAGTGGGACACTGTAAAGCTGCACCAAAACATGCAACCATGTGTCTGTTTGGGCATAAAAAGTCACACAGTAGAAATTATCACTAAGCTGCATCATTGCCTGACTGCAACACTGCTACACAGTTGTATGCCATTGTATGTGACAGTCACAACAAACATGTTGTGGTCGATAGTAAGTACCTTGTTTGTGGCATGCACACATATGTCTGATATCTCTGCACACATGTACCACTTAAATGACACATGCCTGGTAGTGTTGATGTCTGCACAATAGTAAACTTTCCACTAATGAAGATGCATTTGGATCACCTGATCATTGATAGACTTAAATGACGATCAGATGTGTTCCAACATACGGAAACATAGGTGGGACTGATATGACTGCACAGCCATTTAACAAAGTCCAACATGTATCCATGCAGCAAGGTAGATATGTGAGGGTTCATATCCCATGAACACTACGCTGTAGGAAATGTTGCACATATGAAACTACACATGTCTTCCAACCCACACGGCACATACCAACCTTCATTGACACATGTGAGTACACCATCCCCTGCATCATAGATGCATGGGGAACTATATGTCACATGTGTAGCAGAGCATCATGAAGCCTGAACCTAACAACACACCTCAGTGTGGACACACATACACTCACATTGCCAGGTGTAACATGATATCAACCTATCCATTGTCCCCTGCATCCTTTGGGTCTGATTTGTCATGGGTATCACATGTATTACCATGTATTCGACATAGCCCATCATATCTACTGTGTTGTTGTTATGTGTACATTTGGTAGTCAGACATTACAATGTGATAGATCCACATATATTTGTTAGATCACATATGTACACTCCTAGTAAACATGTGGTAACATGTATGTGTACAAAGTCTACCAAAACATGCACAGATATCAGTCATCGCATGCATCACACACAAACATACAAATATAATGGTAACACATACCGATGTTGCCAAAAGGAGTCATCACCCATGGCTGTATGCTGTAACCTTGGTCGGCTGCAAAGGAATGAGAGAACATGTGTTGCTAATACATATTTGTGGTTTTGTATGTGCCATGGCAGATGTTTAGGTAGAGTGGTGACTCCAGCTTGCTTCTGGTATTGTGTGTGTTCCTGTTTTGTAGTATGGTCCCATTGGTTTCTGTTGATAGACATTACTATCATGGGTTGTGGCTCAGGGACCTGGTGATTGTCAAATTAATCCAAACTGACAGTTCAACCATGCCAAACGTGCTTTGTTGTCCATATTTGAGGCTGTGTCCTGTTGTTAGTGGGACCTACCACATCCTTGCACCACAATAATGTAATTTGTATTGACACCAGGATAGCCCTGCAAACCCAAACTCAGGCCTCCTTGTGTCCATGTGGCACTATGCATGCAGTGCAATACTTTGGGACCCTTTCTGGCAGATAATGGTTGCGCCACCCATCATGTATACAAGGGTGTGATTCACACTCTTGGAGGAGTAGCAAAATAGATGCAGTGGAATCTCCAAAGTTCCTATACATGATTTATCACAGACACTTTCAACACATGCACAGTGCAGGCATTGGGAGGGGGCACACCATATATTTGCATGGGTCCCTATGTACAGTGCATGAAGGGTCAGGTATGTCCTCAATACTCCCACAGAGTCCCACTATAGATCCATTGTCTTTTCAGTACTACACCCACTGTGCGCCATGGTGGCCAGTTACTTGTGTACAGTGTTTACATGGTGATGTTAGGGGGTGCTGAGGGGCTCATGTGAAGTGGCACTGCACTAGGTACAGCACCACTTCTCATTTATCTGCCCCATGGTCTTTCATGGCTAGTAATGTTGTATTCCTCTGTCTGTGGCACAATGCAGCAGACAAGTGAAGGTGCAAACTACAAGCTCATCAGGTATACGCACATATGACAAATAGGATGGTACACAGGAGACAAAATCACAATTGGGACTGACAAAACTCTAAGCACAGCCACACAGTCTAGAAAAATCACAGACTGCAAAGTGAAAGTGGAGGTACACCCACTGTACCAATTCTGTAAACAGGATATCCTATTACATCAGTTCCTGCCTCAAATGTGGTGCGTTTTTATTATGATGCGTCAAAATATTATGACACTTATAATCTGTGCGTCAATGTTTTTTGACGCACATGCTTAAAAATTACCCCATATCAATAGTTCCAAATATTTTTGATTGGTAACCAATTTCATGGGGTACAGTGTAGGAATTACGGCTCGGGCCATGGCTGTGAGCGTCATTTTTCTACGCATATGTGGTGATTTTTTACGCATATGCATCTTTTTTTAACCGTATGCATCAACATTTATGTCTTTTACTGGGTTTGGGTAATTTCTCACATTTTTATAGTACATGACAGCTATAACTATACAGAGATAGGCTGTTTGCACCTACATTGTGCATTCCAGTGTTTGGGCACATTGTGCAGATCACACTACTGCGGACCATGAGCCTCTAGTTGTACCGGATTAGCACTCTTCACTGAACCAATAGATACCTAAATGTTTGGAATACAAATTGGTATTACCCAGTTGAGCAGGTTTTGCGTCAATAGAGGATAGCAAGGCTACGTAACTTAATACATTAACTCATTGCCTGTGTGTCAATGTCTGAGAATTGGCTATTTCAATTTTAGTTGGCCCTCTGTGTGAACATCACAAGACGTGTTTTCATAAATGTGCTTGTATGCATGTGTTGTAAATGTGGATAACCATCAGATGCTATTCAGTGTGGAAATGAGTCAGGAAATGTGTTTGTCATACACGTAGCAACAAATGCTGTGTGAACTTCCCTGACTTTTGGGACAAAAGCATCTCCCATGACAAACTATGCACAGGATAGATAGAGGACGGGTGATAATGGCAATGTTACAAGACTAAGCCATCACATGTACTGGAATGTTGGATGCCACTTCCTGGTCACTTGTTTGTATACTACCCATGAGTCAGGCATTTGAAAATGCTATGTATGTACAGTGTTTGTGACACAGAGTCCCAAAACCAATCCAAAAATGTAATGTCACTCCACAGTTTGAGTCATATAAATGACCTATGTTTCTCTTGTGGCAGTGGAGGACCAGCAGACCAAGCAGCATGTGTTCACATATTTCCAATGGTTAATTGAACAAAGGTGTCCAGTTCAAGTGTGTGGCCATGTGTACCCTGTGCCATTATTGGGGTCCATGTTGTCACAGTTACATGCAGGTCTAGTCATGAGTCTGTGGAGCCATTCCCTGCATTAACAGAGTATCATTCAAAGCAGAATTGAACGAAAGCCAAAGAGGAATTGAAAACACACATGGGGATAGTCCAGCTATGGCATTGAAGACGTTTTATGAGACTGACAACAGGGCAACCTTTGTGTGCTCAGAAAGTTAATGAATCAGTAATTTTAAACTGGCAGGTTTCATCACAACATTTGTACACAGGGTGGCTCTAAAGTTCCCACTGCAACCGGGAACATCAGTGCCTCTGTGCTGATTAATCTCACAGCTATTCCACACGCAAGCCCCATCAATAGGTTGGGGCCGATGTGAATCTGTGTGTGGACCATCAGGGCACAAACATGTTTTGTCCTTTCATGCACATTAGCAAACATTGTTTGTTGTGCTGGAGGCACCATACCCAATCCATAAACACAGCCATGGTACACTGTCACTCTTTGTCACTCATGCATACATGAAACCCAGACAAGGGATGGGCCGTGATTAGGCTATTTGAAGACATGTCCCACACCATGATATGATAAGTAAACTGATTACGCTATACAATCTATTTGAGGATTCATCATAGACCTACCAGACACAATAACCTAGGAGGAAAGTAAGGGCATGGAAAGCAACTATGAGACAAATGTAGCCACAGGGAACCTTTATGGTAACAGAAAGACAGGAACCAATCAGGCTAACAGGATGGAGGCTCTGTCAGGAACTAACATGAACAAGGCAAATACACAGTTAGCAGACTGAGACAGGGAAAAGCTGGAACAACACTGTGAAAAATGAAAACTGTATTTGTCCTGTGGGCTGCAACGTTACACAATCATCCAAAGCCTGTGTTACACAAGTGATTTATACGGCAATGCATAACAAGGATATACATATAATGGCAGCTTCTAAGCCATGCCAGGCAGCCGCAAGGGCAGTGCAGGTTTCAATGGCTGGTCTGCATGGAAGTGCTCACAGGTGTGTGCAGCTTCAGTCTCTCACAAGTCCTGTAGGTGAAAATCAAGTTCAAAAGGCCAACAGTACCTTTCACATGGGAAGCAATGGACAGGTCATTACAGGTCCTACAGACTACCAGGCAGTGCATTTTATGACCTGAAATCCCTGCAGACAGATGAACAATGACTAAGGCATGCCATACTAAAGAGGGAAGCACACTGGAGTCAGAATGGGAGTCTGGGTGTGTGTAGATGAAGGATTATCTGGGTACAAATAGTCCATTTCCAGGGCCCCCTAGAGAAGGGTGGGGAGAGACTGAAAACATGGCAGTGGCAGGACTTATGACCTGGGATGGACAGCACAGGGCATGTCTTGTGAGCAATGCTTGTCATACCTGGGGCACTCGTGTTATCCATTTGCAGCTTACATGGACTTCTTGTCACACATACTCCTTGCAGAGATAGCTGATGTCACACTTACTGCTGTCAAGGGTCTGGTCATACATTCCTGTTACCTATGCAATAGCACATCCATTGCCTCATGTGTGAAGCAGTATTTTACCTTATGAATGATGGTGTCTTAGTTGTGTGCCATATGCTGCAATGAACTATGTTGCCAACATGTATGTGTGCCATAGCTGCGGTCCTCTGATATTGACCTTCAAATGTGAAATGGACAGGATATATGTCATTTACACTGTGTGTGAAGTTGGCTATACATTCATACCCATCAAATGTGATGTGGATTTTTCAGTATCCTAATCTGTATATCTGAGATGCTCCATGAGGCTAAACTCTGATTATGAATCCTAGGGATAATGTGATGCATAAATAATTACCCAGACCATGATTTAGTGATTAGAATAGGTGTTTAATAACATATGGTAAGACAGTGGTGATGGTGAGTAGAGTTAAAAGAAGTTTTGTACAATGTGTTGTCTCCAACGCAATCCTGCTGCAGTGTTTGGAAGGTCCCTCTCATGTTGATGGACAACATCCTCCTCTTCCTCCTCTTCAGGCATTTGTGGGTCTGGTTCATAGAGGGGAATGTTCCTCCTTACACAAATGTTGTGCAGGATGGCACAGGTCAAAATGATCTTGCAGACCATTTCAGGTGAGTATAGGAGGCTGCCTCTGGTAATGTCGAGGCACCTGAATCTTGACTTCAAGATGCCAAATGTCCTCTCTACTATGGTGCGTGTCCTCCGATTTGCATCATTATAGGCATGCTCTGATGCTGTGCTTGGGTTTGAAAATGGGGTCATGATCTATGTCTGGATCCCATACCCCTGATCAGCTGAAAGAGAAAATGAGTGAAAATGTTTGATGGAGCTTGCACCATGATTATCACTTTGCATGGCAGTTTTTCTCTTGTGTTGTCTGTGACTCATCTGTGTTTGTGTTATTGTGTGAAATCCTAGGCTTCTAGGATTTACCATCGGCATTGAGATGTTTCATTATCTGAATTGATGTTTGGCTGATTGACCGGATGTCAGCGGTATTTTTGTAGACTTGCAGTACATTGTGTGCTCCCATGCATTATGTCATGTGAAAGAGGTGTCCATGTGTCTTAACTGGTGGTGACATGATACTTCCATACACCGAATCAATTCCACAGTGGTGGTAACACGGTTGCATCTATATGGCCTGTTCATCCCATCCAATTTAACATATGCAATAGAACTTGATAAACATCAGTGAGGCACTTTGATTTGGCTAGGTGACAATGTACAACACATCTCCATAAGTTGGCAGCACTGATGTCTTGACAATTGACAATGCACAAATATCCCATGTGTGACAAGTTCTCTGCAGACCTATTTATCTGCCCTTACCGAGTTGACTCATGTTCAAACGTGCACCTACACTACTGAACCTGGTCCAGTTCAGCTGGCTAACTTGGTTGTGGGGTTGATGGTTTAAGTGTCAGAACGTCCATATGCCTGTACATCTGTTGTGTATATGTGTAATAATTGTCTCAAACTGTATGTGTAGGAATGTGCACTTTGCAATATTGTCACATCAATATGTGTTCTTAGCACAGTCCACTTGCTTATTGGTAGTGGGCAATGTCAGCCCAGGAGTGATGTGAGATGTTGGTACAGCCTCAATGATTCCATGTTCCATTCATTAAAGTCATCATCATCATGCTGTGTGTATCATGGTGTTATACCTGCAGCGAAACACATTGCATACCCCTTACACTGTACATAGTGTTTGGAAGGGTGTGTGATTGAGTGTTATTGATGTGATATTGTAAGATTCATCTTTCCAAGTTGTACTGGCAGTTAAAGGCATGTCATTGTCACTTGATTTAAATTGTTCCCTTGTGGCTGGGGACTGGCATCTGTTGTTATTTGCATCTGTCATTTGTCCACAGGTGTGTATCCCATTGGGTCAGGATATCAAACATGACTAGGAGTGTCACAACCTCAGTGTCTTCCTGGCCACGTGTCAATGTAGTGGTGTATGTGTTGTGTGTCCTACAGGGTTGATATGCTGTGTGTATATAAGTAGGTTTCTGTACTTACCAACAAGTAGGCCATTGCCATATCGTCCATCCTGGAAGTGTTGATTGATGGTGCAGTGGCTGAAGATGAATGAATCATGTACACTCCCAGGATACTTTGCCACGATGTTGGTGATCAAACCCCGGTGATCGACAATGGCCTGCACATTGATGGAGTGTGTGTGCTTCCTGTTGCAGTATAGATGCTCGGTTGCAGCAGGTGGCACAGTCCATACATGTGTGCAGTCAATGGCACCAAGCACGTGTGGGAAGCCGTTGATTTGGTAGAAGACCTGTTTGGCTTCCTGCTGCTTCTGCTGTGTGTTGGGGAAGCTGATGTGGCGGGGTGTGAGGGAGATGATGGCATCCAATACCTTGGGTAGGAAGGCAAAGAATGAGGGCTGTGAGATCCCGGCAACCAGGGCACCAGTGGTTTGAAACAAGCCACTTGCCAACATGTGGAGGACAGCTAGCAGCTTGGTCTCTGGTGGAATGATGTGGGGTGTCTGCAAGCTGGGTACCAACTGTAGCTCAATGTGGCGCAGCAGCTGCTGAATGGCTTGCCAGTTGAGTGTTTACCTCTGGATGATGTCTTGTTACCTGAGTCCCAGAAGGGATGTCCTG
This sequence comes from Pleurodeles waltl, assembly GCF_031143425.1. NCBI lineage: Eukaryota > Metazoa > Chordata > Amphibia > Caudata > Salamandridae > Pleurodeles > Pleurodeles waltl. Next base: position 291,011,031 of record NC_090445.1, on the reverse strand, counting down.
GTCCTGAATATCCTCTCCTGCCTTCTGCGTTGTCTTTGAGGTCCCTGCTGGTGTAGTGGAAGCTGCTGGTTTTGGTCCTGTGTTCTGCATCTTCATGCATGCTGGATGAATAGCACCTCTATGACTTTCTTTGGAAGCTTTGCTGTTGCTTCTGTGTGTTTTCCTTAAGTACTGGTGTGTTTGCCCCATTTTAATGCCTGCCCTGACCCAGGCGTTATTTTTTTACGCAAATTGGGCTGTGTGTCATTTTCCACCTCTGCCTCCCAGCCGTGCAGGATTTTTGTGCGGTAGGATCAATATGGCGCACAGGTGTTTAAGTCGTTTTTTGGACGGGAAAGCCTACCTTGCATGTCTTTAACGCAAGGCGGTTTCACGCATCCAGAAAATGATGAACATGGCGGAATTTGGGCATTCGCCTGGTCGGACGTCAAAGTGAAATATGGTGTAGGGTTTGCGCCGAATTTGCGTCAAAATGTTTGATGCAAATTCGGCACAGGCAAAGTATAAATATGCCCCTTAGAGTCTTCCCAGACTTCTTACGGGAAGTGCAATGGCATCACTCCATATTCTTGGAAGCCAAAAAGAAGCTAAGACAACTGGGATTCAGGTGCAGGATGTTATTCCTGGTGAGACTCCGAGTGGTAACACCAGACTGAACCAGATTTTTCGAATCCTCGCAGGAGGTATGCAACTGGCTCGAACAGCACCTTCAGCCAGGACATAGTCGTGAGCCCCAGGATGGACACACTCAGCAGCCCCGATCAAGGTTCAGTAACAGATCTCGCAGTTTGGCATCCCTGTCGCAGGACAAGGCCTAACTGTAAAGGCGGTGGGCGATGGAGGTGGTGGCATCTTTGAGTGGCACAGGAATGGGGACCCTTCTTGCCGGTAAATGACAGGGTCACGTGTGATTCTAACAGCAGATCTGGTGTCTCAGGGACCACTAGTGTCATAATGCTGAAAGTCACACCAGGGACACCAGAAAAACTCATATGACACAGCAACTAAGTGGTAATGTTCAGGAAATTAAGTGTGTTTTACCTAAATGAACATGGGCACCCACAGAGGAAAGATTGGTACTAACATCATAACTGTCGCTGGGTACAACAACAGCATTTTGCCAACTGCACTGGATGGGGTTGCCCATGACTGGGATGTCTCCCTGCCTTCCCCCATCTATTAGTTAGGCTTGTGGATACTTCATGACCTGCGCCCACTTGTCCTGGGAAGTGGGAGTTGGTTTAATTGTTACATGTTTGCATTTAGGGGACACATGAGTTGTGACATTTCTAATTCTTTGCACTCAGACCTCATAGAAATGCTGCCTGACTATGGAAGGAGGGGGAAGGACCTGAAGGGACACCCCATCAGCCCACAATGCCCAATGGCTACACCCCAGACTTATAAGTTCCTATCATGGAAAATCTGCAGAATGTACACCATGTCCAATATAAAGTTGAATAGAAGGGGCATTCACATAGCACTTTAACAAGAAACCCATTTAACAGCCAAGGGGAGGTTGGCATTGGACCACTGCTGGAGAGGTCAGGCCTACTATACACCACCTACTCAGCATATGACAGGGGTGTGCTGATAGGGATCCGGGCAGGATACCATTTCAACATACGGATGACATAATTGACACGGCAGGCTGCTATGTAGTAGTGATGGGCAGGCTGGAGGGCGGGACGTAGTAATAGTCAATGTTTATTCCCTCAATGCAGACCAGGGCACATTTTTGATGGGCCTGTTGGGCCTCTTAGCTCCTCACCTCCCACAACCAACCATGATGGGAGGGGATTTTAATTGTGTAGCGGATGCCCTGATGGACAGATCACACTCCCGCTACTGGACTCTCAGGTAACAAGAGTAGCCTACACCTTCACAGATTGGCAGGCATGGTGGAGATCACTTGACTCTTGGAGACAAACTCAATCATAGACCCAAGACTACTCTTTCTTTTCAAACTACATATGCGCCTCAATACCTTCCTCTGTACCCCAACATACATGGCCTTGTTCATGCCACTGAATATTTGATTCACACCATTTCTGATCATAATCCTGTCCACCTCCATCTGAATTGGGCATGACCCAGAGCCTGCATCCCTACTTGGAGGCTGAAGCCTGAATCTATAGGGGATCAGGCTTTCAGGGAGGAATATAGCACCAGGATACGGCAGTACTTCCTGGAAAACAATGGGATGGCCTCCACTCCTCATCTAGAGTGGGATGCATCCAAAGCAGTGCTCAGGAGACAATGCATAGTAACATCAATAGGCATTGGGGTCACACTGCTGGTGAAGTTTTGGAAGTGGAGCACAAGCTTTGCACAATGGAAATTCAAAGGCACAGCTGCCCGGACCTCCAGCAAGCCCTACTAGATATCAAAGAGGGGGTGACGTCTCACATAAAGAGGTTCTGCTGCTTCAGTTTCCGAGGCTACATGGACCGCACCCATCCAGAGTGGGACCGCACTGGAACCCTGCTGGCCTGATTGGCTATCCCAGCAAAGCGAGAATCACCTATAGTGGAACTTCTAACAGATATAGGGGCAAAAATACAGTATGGAGGGAATCAATACCAGTATTATTCAGAACTGTATAGGAACATCACACAATAAGACAGGGAGGTGATAAGGGATTACCTTGCATTTTAGCCCCTTCTGTGCCTTACTGAGGAAGAGGCAGAGAAACTCAGCAAAGATATCACTCCACAAGAGATAAGGGTGGCTATCAAGAATCTGGCACGGGGTAACATGCCAGGGACAGATGGAGTCCATGCTAAATTCTATATGACCAATGCCGATAAGCTGACCCCCAAACTGGTGGTGCTCTACAGGGTGGCCAGGGACTCTGGATATCTACCAGTCACCTCCAGGGAGTCTCCAGGAAGGCCATTATCAAAGCCAGAAAAACCTGCCCATGATCACCAGGATATAGGCCTCTCTCGATGTTAAATGTCGATTACAAGATCTTGAGCAAAATCTTAGCAACAAGAATCCTTAAGTATATGACCGAGTTAATACACGGTGAACAGGCGGGTTTTATACCGGGCTGAAGCACTGCACTTAACATCAGACACCTATTATCACTGCTGGAGGCTTGAGACTACTACACGGAGGGTACTGTGGTTTTCGCTGTGGATGTTGAAAAGGCTTTGATAGCCTGGAGTGGGGATACCTGCATGATGTTATGCTGCACATGCAGTTAGACGAAAGTTTTGTTGCTTGTACTAAACTACTTTCCATGGACCAGATAGGTCAGGTCCGCAAGGGTAGAACCATCTCCGATGCTTACACGATGGGACACGGGGCATGACAGGGATGTCCCCTATCACCTCTGCTTTTCATGCTGGCAATGGAGTCCCTGGCCGCCTGTGCAAGATCCTGCGTAAATTATTAGATGCTACACGTCGGTGGCTTTTGGCACAGGATAGCTTTATATGTGGACAACATACTACTGTTCCTGAAGAATATGTATGAAGATTTAGTGCGTGGAGATCTAATTGGAGCTAGATCCATGTTAGTGCAGTTTGCATTTATATCGGGCCTGCAGGTGAACTGGCAGAAACTGTGACTGTTCCTGATCACTTCCGAGAGCCTCCCGCCTGCAGGGCTGGATCTTTAACAATGGGAACCTCAATGCCTGTCTTATCCGGTGGTCAAGGTCTACCATACCAGGCCTGATATGCTAGATGAGAATATGGTCCCAGTGATCAGGGAACTCAGATCTCACATGGACTTTTGGAAAACTCCACCAATATCTGTCATGGGGAGGATAGCGCTGGTAAAAATTAATGCACTCCCACAACTCTGTACTTTTTAGGGAGACCGCCTATCTGGATCCCTCGGGCAATGTTCAGGGAGCTCGACTCCTTGCTCACAACCTTTATCTGTGGTTCAGGATGCAGAAGGGTGTCCCTGTCCACTTTAAAATTTCCAACAGCAGCTAGGGGCCTGGCGGTACCCGACTCTGAGGCACTATATGCTTTGCTTCTATGGACTTGATGACAACACAACTCATAGGGGGCAGGGGGTTGGAAGGTTGTTGATGTTACGAAATAGGTTTTACTCTTGACACACTTATTTAGATATACAATGTAACATGGGAATGTACCTGCTTGAGGGGGATGAGTAATGTGCAAAGGAGAAGGGTTGTAAAACTCAATAAAATGAGCTTAAAAAAATAGTCAGTTCTACTCCCAGATAAGTACCCATCTCTTATCATGGGCAGGGGGAATGATATTAGACAGAACCGTTGTTTTCTGAGACTTCACCAAATGCAAGTGCAACCGCCTCCAATGCCCTAAAAGCCATAACTGGAATAGGAGTTAAGAATGCCATGTTGTCTGCATAGGTTTTCACTTCAAATCAAGGTATACACAGCGGATCGATATCCTTGGACATTTTAGGAGATTGACTGTATGGCTCGATATATAATGCAAACAGGTGATGGGATAGGGAACAGCCTTGCCTGGTACCTCAAGAGATAGCAATAGGGTCTGAGGGAGATACTTAGCAGTAGATCATAGCTTTCAAGCCAAATCAGAGTTGACGGACTCTAGATATGAAAAGAGGGCTGAATCCCGTAGCTTCCATGACTGCACAAAGAAATGGGCAGGAGACCCTGTCGAAGGCCTTCTCTTCATCTATCATAATCATTCCAACTAAGCCCCCATCTACAGAGGCAGCTTCAAGAGCTGAAATAGCCATATTGATATGGAGGTTGTATTATGTCCAGGAATGAATCCATTCTGGTTTAGATCTACCAGTCTTGAAATCCCTGTGGACAGCCTATTGTCCAAGACACACGTGTAGATATTACAGGGGGTGTTAATTAAGGAAATCGGATGATACAAGCCACAAAGGGTAGAAACTCCACAGTACTAAAGATAGTACTAATAATATTGCTTTGTGTATTGTTTTTTTGTAAAATATCGTACCATTGCACAAAATTGTGAGTTTACCTTTGCATTGCCTTCCCTGACTCTTTTTTGCAAGAGGGTAGCTGTGGATTTTGAGGTGACCACATTCCTGGACTGAAGGTAAGCACCTATCAGGGGAGCGCTCTGACATCACCTGCTGGCACTGGCCACTCAGATGCTCCCAGAGTTCCCTACCAACCTTGACTCCAAGATGGCAAAAGGCAGGGACCCTCTGGAGGAATTCTGAGCACCACCTCTGGGGTGGTGATGGACAGGGGAGTGGTCACTCCCCGTTTCTTTGTCCAGTTTCACGCCAGAGAAGGGACTGGGGGTCCCTGAAGCAGTGTAGACTGGTTTATGCAATGAAGGAACCAAATGTGCCCTTCAAAGCAGTTCCAGTGGCTTGGGGAGACTACCCCTCTCAAGCCTGTAACGCCTATTTCCAAAGGGAGAGGATGTAACATCCCTCTCCCAAAGTAAATCCTTTGTTCTGCCTTCTTGGGCTTGAGCTTCTCAAACTACAGGAGGGCAGTAACCTGTCTGTGAGTTGGCAGCAGCTAGGGCTGCCTGGAAAACCTCAAAAGTCTGGAATGGCAATACTGGGGGTCCTCTAAGGAGCCCTAGAGTGCATGAAATCATGCAACCAATGCTTGCAAAAGCCTTGGGATATGATTCCAACATGCTTGATAACAACTATGCCTATGTTCTGAGTTACCATTATGTAGCTGGACATAGTTAGTGACCTATGTCCAGTACAAGCGTAAAATGGCATCCCCGCACTCACAAAGTCCAGCAAAATGATCCTGGAGGTCGTGGGGGCACCTCTGCTAGTGCAGGGGTGCCCTCACACAGAGGTACATTGCACCCTGCCCTCAGGGCTTGAGGGCCTGCTATAGGGGTGACTTAAAAGTGACCTGGTGCAGTGTAAATAGCAGTGAAAAGGTGCATGCACATTTTCACGCAGGCTGCAGTGGCAGTCCTGCAGAAGCCTTTGCATGGACCTCCCTATGGGTGGCAAAATATATGCTGTAGCCCATAGGGATCTACTGGAACCCCAATGCCCTGGATACCTAAGTACCATACACCAGGGACATATAAGGGGGCACCAGTATGTCAATTGTGGGTGAAATACTGGGTTACCAGTATGCAACAACCAAATTTAGAGGAGAGAGAGCATAATAACTGGGGTCCTGGTTACCAGGATCCCAGTGAACACAGTCTAACACACTGACAGAAAATGGGATTAACCTTGGCAAAAAGAGGGTACTTTCCTACACAACCCCACCTCCCCCTAAACGAGGGACAATAAGTCTAACCTTGCCAAGATGAGTCTTCATTGTCTCAGTGGAAATATCTGGAGTCCATCTGCATTGGAGTGGTTACTCCCAGGTCTATGTTCCACTGAAAAGTTTATACTCTGTAGGGAAATGGACCACCTCAACAATTTTGGGTTTTCTCCTTTCATCTGCTTAAGCCATAAGAGAGGTTTGTGGTCTGTCTGAACAATGAAGTGAGTACCAAAGAAGTATGGTCTTAACTTCTTTAAGGCCCAGACCGCAGCAAAGGACTCCCTCTCTATAGCTGACCAACGCTTTTCTCTGGGGGCCACCCTTCTGCTGATTAAAGCTACTGGTTGATACGGGCCCTCTGTATTAATCTGTGATAGAACTGCCCCAACTTCTACCTCTGAAGCATCAGTTTGACTTATAAACGTCTTGGAGTAGTTTAGTCTTTTTATGAGAGTTGCAGAGCACATGGCCTGTTTTAGCTCCTCAAAAGCTTTTTGGCAGCTGGCAGTCCATAATACCTTTTTAGGCATCTTCTTTGAGGTGAGGTCATAAAGAGGGGCAACAAATGAGCCATAGTGCTCACTGAACCTCCTGAAGTACCCAGTGTGACCAATAAAGGCTATAACCTGAGTCTGTGTTGAAGGGGGAGTCCAATCTAAAATAGTCTGGATCTTCCTCTGCAGTGGCTGAATCTGTTCCTTCCCCACCTACTAGGTGTCCCAAATAAACCACCTTCCCCTGCCCTATCTAGCCCTGATAGTAAAGCCTGCCTTTTGCAGAGTCTCCTTAACTTCCGAAAGGTGGGCCAGATGGTCATCAGAGGTGAAGCTAAACACAGCTATATCATCTAGATATGCTGCACTAAAGGCTTCCAGACCTTGGAGGACTGATTTCACCAACCTCTGAAAAATGGCAGGTGTATTCTTCAAACCAAATGGCATAACTGTAAATTGATAATGCTCCCCAATGGTTGAGAAATAAATTTTAGGTTTTGCATCCTGTGACAATTTGATCTGCCAATACCCTGCGGTCAAGTCAAATGTGCTAAGGTACTTGGTAGATGCCATTTTATCTATTAGCTCATCTGCCCTCGGTATAGGGTGAGCATCAGTCTTAGTGACTGTGTTGAGCCCTCTGTAACCTACATAGATCTTCATCTCTCTTTTCCCATTTTCGGAGTGAGGTTTTGGTACCAGCACCACTGGGCTAGCCCAGGGGCTGTCAGAGTGCTCAATCACTCCTAGGCCAAGCATCTTTTGCACTTCAGCTTTGATGCAATCTCTAACATGATCAGGTTGACTATACATTTTAATTTTAACAGGCAAACTGTCTCCTGCATCAATGGGGTATTCACACCATGTAATCTGTCCAGGTGTTAGAGAAAACAGTTCAGAGGACTGCCATTGGAGGTTCCTACAGTCTTCCTTCTGAGATTCAGTAAGGAAGTTTGCTAGGACTACTACATCTACTGAGCCATCAGCTACAGTATTGGAGACGAGGTCAGGGAGAGGGTCACCCTCTTCCTCCTGTCCCTCACCAGTGGCCAATAGCAGTGTTAAGTCAGCCCTGTCATAGTAGGGCTTTAGGCAGTTCACATGAATCAATTAAGTGACCTCAGCCTTCTTTCCCACTATGATGTGTGGTCCACTCCATTTGTCTTGGAGTTACCTTGGTGCCACAGGCTCCAGGACCTACACTTTCTGCCCTGGTTGGTACACTGTCAGGGCAGCCTTCTGGTCATGCCATTCCTTCTGCAATTCTTGGCTTGCCTGAAGGTTCTTAGTGTCCTTCTTCATGCACTCAGCCATTCTTGATCTTAAGCCATGCACATAATCCACTATATCTATACCTTGACAAAAGCTAATGGAGCCCTAACAGGGTGACCAAAGAGGAGGTCAAAGGGGCTGTAGCCCACTCCTTTATGGGGTACCTCCCTGTAGGCAAAAAAGAAGCATGGTAACAGGACATCCCATCTCCTCCTGAGTTTCTCAGAGAGGCCCATTATCATGCACTAGTTGAACCAGTGGGGTAGTGGTGTTGGGAGGTTTGGTACTTTTCTTAGGGCAAGAGCTGTCTCCTGCTCTATGGCCTTTATTCCTACAGATATAGCACCAAAGCTTTTTATTCTGATGGTTGTGAGAAGAGGATTTAGACCCCCCCAGAAAAGTTTTGTGGGCCTGATGAAGACTCTTTGTTTTTAACTTTGTCCCTACCTTTGTCATGTGACTTACCAACCTTCCTCTTGTCCTTGACACCCCTTGTATAAGCTTTTCTACTCACCCTTGTTCTGACCCATTTGTCTGCCTTCTTTCCAATTCTTGGGGAGAGGTCAGATCTGAGTCTATCAAGTATTGGTGCAACAAGTCAGACACACAGTTATTTATAATATGCTCTCCAAACAACAGATTGTGCAAGCCCACATAGTCTGACACTTTGCTGTCATGTAACTAGCCTTCTAAAGCTTTGATAGAGCAGTCCACAAAGTCAACCCAATCCTACGAGGCTTCTTTTCTGGTCTCCCTGAACTTAATTCTGTATTGTTCAGTGGTGAGACCAAAACATTCCAAAAGAGATGTTTTTAAAATGCTGTAGTTGTCTGCATCCTCTTTTCTGACAGTGAGAAGTCTATTTCTCCCCTTGTCAGAGAAGCACAAACAAAGAATAGCAGTCCACTGCCTTTGAAGGACCCTCTAAACTTTACAGGCCCTCTCAAGTGCAGCAAACCACTTGTAGATATTATCCCCTACCTTGTATGAGGGAACAATTTTGTGCAAGGTTCTGGAACCAATGGAGTCCTCACTGACTCTATAATCCCCTAAACTGCTGCTGCCACCACCATGGGGTAATAACCCCAACCCCTGCCTATCCCGCTCCACTGCCAAGGCCTCCCTATCTAGGGCTAGCTGTTGCTGCTACAGCCTCAGCCTGGCCTCCTCAAGTCTCAGCTTTCTGATCTCCCTATCTATGGAGTCATCTCCTGGAGTTGTGCAGTGTGATCCATCAGACACTGAGGTGATACGGGAATGAGCAGAGGTGGATCTTTCCCTAGTCTTTGTGACCCTAGCTACCTGTCCTCTGGGTGTAAAGGGAACTCTACCTGAGTGACTTCTCCTCCCACTACCAGCTACACTAGTAGGTCTACTAGGTACCAGATCCTTGGAAGAACCCTCACCTGAACCTGGAAGATTGTTATCTAATTCAGTTGCATCAGACTCTCCCTCCTCCTCTACCTGGCTACCAGCATGCTCATGCTCACCCTGAAGAAGGAGGCTCAAAAGGAAATTCTTATTTGGATTCTTCCCAACATCTAATTTCCTGTCTGGACAAAGCCCCTTCAGTTCCTTGAATTGAAGGTCATGACCTCATAGGGAGTGCCCATCACATCAAAGCTAGGTCCAGCAGTAGACATGGTGTGTGTGTTAGGGTAGTGTAGGGTGTACCTAACCTACCTAACCTCTAGTCTCTTTAAAAGGAAATTAAGAGACTAGATTGCTGTACTAGGTATATTGTATATCTCTAGGTATAGAGTGGTCTTTCCTCTGGAAAGCACGTGACAGAGCAATAAGGCAATTTTAAGTACTTATCCCACTGCTGCACCACCAATGTAGGAGGCTGGCCTGGTTTTTAGTGAGTACCTATGGTACTTACACCTTATACCAGGTCTAATTATCTGTTATTATTGAAATGTAGGTAGTGTCTAGAAGCCAGGCACTCTAGAGGTAGCTGTAGCTGAGCAGCGAGGGCTTATTTAGGAGACAAGCAAAGCTCATGCAATATCACTGTAGTCATACATTACTCACACACATGAAAGAAAACACTCAGTGTTACAAAAATAAAGGAACTTTATTTTAGGGACACAATACACAAACTGTATAGACTAGTATGCAGAAACAGGTATAAAAACAATTAGAAAACAGTGAAATTAGGGAAAATCGCAATAGTTAGAATAGGGCCTAGAGGGAACACAAACCATATACTAAGAAAGTGGAATGTGAATGTTGGTTTCCAACCTAGGCAAGTGTAGCGTGTAGAAGGGAGCTAGGAGTACTAGAAAACGCCAAAGGTAAGTAGTAGAACCCACCCCAGTGCTCAGGAAAGCAGGAGTAAAACACAGTAACTCTCCCAGAACACACACCAAAACGGGAAAGAAGATTATGCAAGAACCAGAAGAGACTGCAAGACACCAACAGTGGATTCCTGCACCTGAGGACCTGTGGAAGAAGGGGACCAAGTCCAAGACACATAGAAGAGCCCAGGGAGAACAGGAGCCCCTACTAACCCAGATGAATGTGCAAAAGAACAACCACAAGTGAAGAACAGTCAGTATTGCACCCAAGAAGATGGAGTTGGGTTCCTAGTTGGTGCAAGTGATGTCCCACGCCGGATGGAGGACTGCAGTCTGGTTTGCATCACTGGAGTCCACCAACAAGCCTTGGCACGTGCAAAGCTCAGGGTTAGCGGAAAATGGCACTGTGTGGGACCAGGAAGGACCAGGTGTACTCTACCCAGGAGGGGGAGTCAGAAGGGGCTCCCAGCAACTCAGAGAGCCCACAGAAGACCAGGCTGTGCGCACAGGAGTCACACAACACGGGGACAAAGAAGGTGCAAAAGGAGGCCCACGCAGCCTACGACAAAGGCTGCCACGCCGCCGGAGAACCACTCAGGAAGATTTGCGTTGCAAGATAGAATGCTGGGAGCCGGAGCTGCATGGTGCATGAAGAACTTTGTGGAAGGATGCCAACAAGCCTTGGCAACTGCAAAAAATGTATTGCACGTTAGTACTGTCTTGCGTGGGGAGGCAAGCAATTACCTCTACCAATGTTGGACAGTAGGATGCCAGGACAGTCGGGACCACTTCAGTCTACCACCCATGATGCAGGATCCTCGCAGCTCAGTAGGAGAGGGGATTCACACAGCCGGTTGTAGTTGCAGTAGGTGCCTGCTGAAGCAGGAGAGTGGCTCCTTCACCCCAAGGGAGTTTCCTTTGCTCTTCTGGTGCAGGCTGAAGACGGGCTGTCCTCAGAGGTTGCACGATTGGGAAACAGTTGCAGTTGCTGGCACTAGCTGAAGATACAATGTTGCAGAAGACATGTTGTTTCTTTGTTGCAGTTTGTAGAGTTCCTTGTGGGTCTAGATGCAGTTTCTTCAGTAAGAAGTTGAAGTGGAGCATGCAGAGGAATCCTTCTGGCTTCTTGCAATTCGAATCTGAAGACCCACCCAAAGGTGAGAGACCCTAAATAGACCTGAAAGGCAGATTGGTCACCTAACCAGGTAAGCACCTATCAGTCGAGGGCTCTGACATCACCTTCTGGCACTGGCTACTCAGATGCTCCCAGAGTTCCCTGCCAACCTTGAATCCAAGATGGCAAAACCCAGAGACCCTCTGGAGGAACTCTAAGCACCACCCTTGGGATGGTGATGGAAAGGGGAGTGGTCACTCCCCTTTCCTTTGTTCAGTTTCGTGCCAGAGCAGGGACTGGGGGGCCCTGAATTGGTGTAGACTGGTTTATGCAAGAAGGGCACCAAATGTGCCCTTCAAAGTATTTCCAGTGGCTTGGGGAGGCTACTCTCCTCAAGCCTGTAACAACTATTTCCCAAGGGAGAGGGTGTAACACCCCTCTCCCAAAGGAAATCCTTTGTTCTGCCTTCCTGGGCTTCATCTTCTCAAGCAACGAAAGGGCAGAAACCTGTCTGTGAGGTGGCAGCAGCTGGGACTTCCGGGAAAACCTCAGAAGGCTGTAATGGCAATACTGGGGGTCCTGTAAGGAGCCCCCAGAGTGCATGTAATCATACAACCAATGCTTGCAAAAGCCTTGGGGTATGATTCCAACATGTTTGATACCAAGCATGCCTATGTTCGGATTTACCACTATGTAGCTGGACATAGCTAGTGACCTATGTCCAGTACATGTGTAAAATGGCGTCCTCGCACTCACGAAGTCTGGAAAAATGGTCTTGGAGGTTGAGGGGGCCCCTCTATTAGTGCAGGGGTGCCCTCACACACAGGAACTTTGTAGCCTGCCCTCAGGGGTGACTTAAAAGTGGCCTGGTGCAGTGTAAATGACAGTAAAAAGGTGCATGCACCTTTTCACGCAGGCTGCAATGGCAGTCCTGCGGAAGTCTTTGCATGAGATCCCTATGGGTGGTAAAATATTTGCTGCAGACCATAAGGGTCCCCTGGAACCCCAATGCCCTGGGTACTTAAGTACCATATGCTAGGGACTTATAGGGGGGCACCAGTATACCTACTGTGGGTGGAATACTGGGTTACCAGTAGGAAACAACCACATTTAGAGGAGAGAGACCACAATCACTGGGGTCCTGGTTAGCAGGATCTCAGTGAACACAGTCAAGCACACTGACATCAGGTAGGCATTCATGGCAAAAAGAGGGTACTTTCCTACATTTATTGTTATATTTTGGTGTTAAACTGTTACTAATGAAGTGCAAATAATGCCCACACAGTGCTACCAAGTCTAAAACTTTTGGAATAATGAAGTGATACCATTATAAGTTCTGCATTATGCTACAGAGTGTGGCTTTCCTTGACACATAATTTGCTCAAACCTGCTGCATAATTTGACCCTCTCCTGCTGCATAATTCCAGGGCCCCTGTTCATAGACAACTTGTGTAATCTGGAAAGGCCTCCAAACCCCTTCATTATGACTCTTGTTGTTGTCAGTTTACCACATAGTCCAGAACTTAATTACCATGAGTTCCTGGTTGACCTACCGGTGTATATTTAATTTTTAGGGCTCACCTGCTGCAGCGCATGCACTGTTGATGCGAGTTGTATTGTTTATTATTAAAGGGCTTGGATCCCAACCATTACTTACAATTTTTGATGGCTTTGTTGTCAAACATATTTACTGCCTCCTACTTGGCCAACGCTTGCAGATATCACTTCTGTTCAACAGTTTGTAGCAGCAACCAAGTACTTTGTGATTTAATAATATAAGTGTTGTTCCATGGTCCATCCACTGCTCGTTGTGCTTCAGATACTATTTAATTAATACTCTAATTAGCTCCTTCCCTCGCACTCCCCACCCAGTGTGTTGCTTCTTCCTCCGCTGATGTCTGTTCTGCTTCATCCCTTCCACCCACACCCTACCGGTCTGTTTTGCCTTTTCCCCCTCATCTGTCATTAAAAGAAATCATGCTGTGAGAGAAGGCCTCTTTTTGCCTGGTTAGCCCCACTTTTTGCCTGATGTTGATGTGTTCTAGAAGTTGGTAGTGCCCAGGGCCCCTGCTAAACAGGTCCCTTGGGTCAGATCTCTTTCCCTAAAACTGTTTTCATGCTTGGCACAATTGGTCATACTTTTAAATACCCCTGTAAGTCCCTAGTAAATTGGTATCCCAGGACCCAGGGCAACAGATATTAAGAGTAGGCCCCTGGAGGCAGCAGCACTGATTGTGCCACCCCCAAAGGCCCGCACCCAGATGCATCCAGTATTGCCAATGCAGGCTGAGTGTACTGGGGCAACCCTAAAAGGATAAATTTGACATGGAGCACTCTCAGTGTGCCCTGTCCACCATACACTGCATAAACTATGGGCAGGTCACCCCTCTAGCAGGCCTTTCAGCCCAAAGGCAGGGTGCACCATACTATATGAGAGGGCATAGCTGCATGAGCAATATGCCCCACTGTGTCCTTGCTAAACCTAGGACATAGTGAGTGAACAGAGCAGTCATTTTAATGTATGTACTGGGAACTGGTCAAGAGTTCCCCAGCTATATAATGGCCACTCTGCACCATGGGTTGTTTGGTATCAAACAACTCAGTATATTAAATCCAAACTGATTCTAGTATTGTATTTAACCTTAAATGTACCCAGGGCCCACCATAGAGGGGCCCCTCCAAAAGTTAACCCTAACTGGCAGAGTCGCTGGTTGATTCCATCCAGCTGCCACTCCAGGCAGCCAATATACAAACCTGGGGGAGAGCCCTGGCTCTCTGGTTTGTAAGACAATGCCCTTCCTGGATGGAGGAGCTAACTCTCCCTCCCTCAGGAATGTTCAACACCCTGGCGGTGAGCTTCAGAGGTCTACAGCCCCTAAAACTCAAGCCTCCAGGCCTGCTGTTAGCAGCAGAGGGCTTCCCCCTTTGCAAACCCCCACTTTTGGCGGAAACAAAGGTAGGAAACCAGACAAAGGGTAGGAGGAGTGGCCTCACTGAGCCTGCACCACCCCTAAGGGCTAGCATGCGAAGTGGACCCCTTGATTCAGATGTTTCCATCTTGGAATGGAGAGAAACAGCCAATGAGGTTTAGGGAAGTGACCTTTCTCACAGGAAGTGGTCACTATAGTGGGTGTAACCACCCAAGGGTAAGTGCCCCATTGGACACTACTAGGTTCCTCCTAAAATACCCAGTAAATTCAGTATTTAGTGGGCTCCCCTAGACCAAGATTTTAGACTTGAAAAAGATTCAGAAAGGACTCTAAGAAGACAAGAAAACCAGCACCAGAGAGACCGCCAGGACGAGTACTGAGGACCTGCTGCACCAGAAGAGGCGTCAAGACCCCTGCTTGCTGCACCAGAGTCCCAACAATCGGGACAGGGGAGGAGCTCAACACTGGACTGACCCCAAGAAACCCAGGGGACCTCCAGGCTTCACGGATCACCCCAAATCTCCCTCCTGAGTTGAGGCACCACTCAGGGAAAGCAAGTAAACTGCAAAAGACCAAGAAACCACTGAAGGATACTTCACTGAATTGCCAATATATCCATGACCGGAAGTCACAGCCAGACCCAACGACACACAAATGACAGTACGTAAGTGCCCCCCAACTGTACCAAGTCTGGTGGCACTGCGACCCCCAGTGGCCAAGATAGAGCAATACCCTGAGTCCTGGTCAGCTGACATCGGACCAGAAGAAAACCAGCTCCTCCCGAGCTGACAAAGGATCAGGAGGAAGCCCCAGTCAAGGGGCTTCAGGAACACTCTGGACCTCTGACCAGAGTGCCCCCGTTGTCTTGCAAGCAACCCCCAAAGAGACCTACCTTCACCTCCAGAGGACTCCGTTGCGCACAGCATTCAAGATCCCCAAAACTCCCTGCACCTGGCCGCCCTGGGCCTTGCATCACGGGTTCTGCTGTGTGCCCCGGGTCCCAACCCTTTGTGACCTCAAAAGCCAAAGGGGACCCCCAGGCGCCGTTATGAATTTGCAAACCAACTCCTTTTCCAAGTGGCCCATCCAGGTGGCCCTGTGTCTGTGCCAAGAACTTTGCCAACGCTGCTCCCGCCGCAACCGAGAGCTGCACAAAGCTCTCCAGCTGCCACAAGGGGCCCACCGACCCCTGCGACCATCCTGCAAAAAAAGAGGCTGGTAACTCAAACGTACGATTTTTAATGCTTTTTTAAAAGTGACTGCCTATTGATTCCAATGGTGCGAAATTACGCACAGAAAGATTAACTTTGCTAAAACTTTAAAAAGTAATCACACGAAAAGTACTTAACCTAATCTAAAGATTTTGGTCTTAAAAATGATCTAAAGGTCTGAGGTATTTGTATAAATTCTGGTCTTGAGTTATTCATTGAGTGAGTGTGGTGCATGATTGAGTTTGTGAGTACAGCAAATACTTAACACATCTCCTGGATTAGCCTAACTACTCGACCAGCTACCTTAAAAATTAGAGCATTAGGTGGTTGTTCGGACCCTCTGCATAGTGTACTTGATTTATGTGCACTACAAAGAGGGCCAGCCTCCAACATTTGGTGTATCAGCAGTGGGATAAAGACTTTGGCCCTCATTATGAACATGGCAACAATCACCGCCTACCGCTGTGGAGACAGTGAACAGAAGACTGCCAGTGGCGGAAGACTGGAGACCGCCGAATTATGATGCCAAAAAGATAAACCTCCAAAAAACCTGCAACCTCCACCCACTGCCAGGGCCTACGATGGCGGAAAGGCAGTACACCCCACCCTGCACCGTCATGCAGACAAATCCTCTGCCCACCAAATAATGATGCACAAATCAACGTGGCGGATAGTGGATGCCAAACGACCATTGGCGGTACGGACCGCAGCAGACAGCAATGGGACCCAACAACAACAAATGCACACATTGGCAACTTTGAAACACACACACCTGGCACACATCCACAACACTATAAAACACACACATACACACCCCACAATCCTTTGCATCGCCAATAGCACAACTGAGACTGACAGCACCACACGCATACATAGAACACAACATAACAAAGGGCACACGCACAAATACACCGCCAAAACACACCCCAAACACCCTCATAAGCCACACAAATAACCAAACTACAGCACCCTCACCAATACACCCACAACACACACCATGACACCCTCTATGCAGCCCTGCTTCACAGATAGGGAGCTAATGGATGAAATACTCAGGGTCGAGCCACAACTATTCGGGGCACAGGTGCAGCAGACACCGTCACCAGGAAGATGGAGCTATGGCAGATAATTGTCAACAAGGTTAACGCAGTAGGAAACCATCCACGCACAAGGGAGGACATCTGGAAGAGATGGAACGACCTGCGCAAGGTGAGGTTTATGGCATCCAGGCACAACATCGCCGTACAAAAGACTGGTCGAGAACCCCCCCCCTGCATCCCCAACTACACTGACTGGGAGGAGAAGGTACTGGCTATCCTGCACCAGGAAGGCCTCACTGAACTCACTGGAGGACTGGACTCGGGTAAGTCAACTACAATACCTTAACTGTCACCACACCTATAATGCATGCAACACCCCACCACTCTTACCACCACCTGGACCCTATCCCCACCCAGTCCACAACACCCACATCCAATTTCTCTGCATGCCCACAATCCCACAAACGGGCCCCCATCCTGCCCCCTGTGCACAGTCACCTACCCCTGCATGAATTTCCAGTGGCACTACTGCACCCACAATGCGCCTCCACCCCCCACATAAAACGCAAAGATATGTACACGAAAGGACCCTGCATGCCACAAGAGGGGAATAAAAGCACAAAAAAGGGCAGAGCTGTGCATCAATTTCTGAAATAGTACATGACACATACATGTCCATTCCCCCCCACAGGCACCACCACCCAGGACACCGGGACGGAAAGGCCAAGGAGTGCCAACGCCTCAAACGAAGACAGAGGCCCCACTCAGAAGAATGGAGAGGGATGTATGGAAAGTGAGGAATACCCTGGCCTGTCACACAGTCCTGGACTGTCACCCTCCAGCAGCCCCACCAGGATACCACTGACAGCCCTACCACCTAGCCACCAACATCAGCTCTGGCCAAACGACCCCACACCAGTGTCTCCCGGCCACAGACTGGCGGACCACATTCACAAAGGCCACAGTCTCCACCCACCAACAGGCAGGATGATGAAGGGCCCAGTGCAAGTGGGACTGCCAGACCTGTGCAGGGGACACAGGCAGAGGGAGCAGGTGCCACTGGGAGGGCATCAGTTGCCAAGGGAGGTAGCCAAAGGATAGATGCAACAGCCCAGGAGGAGATTTCTGAGGTCCTGGGAGCATACCACCATACCCAGGACAGGATGGGCCAGAACCTGGCCAACTTGGAGCACAATTAGAGGCTGCAGATAGCACACCACCAAGAGGCCATGGAGCAATGGAAACAGCTCAATGCCACCATTGCAGGGGTGCTGCTGCACCACTACCCTAGCCAGCCTGGGACTTCCATCCACCTGCAAAGCCCCTACCACTAGCCAGGACACTGCCCTGCCATCTAAATCTGCAGCAGCTACTGTACTGGTGGCACTGCCAGAGAACACAGAGGAGACCAGCACTCTTAGCCCTGCAGCCCTGATCCAGTCACTCAAACGCGCCCTCAGACCCAGACATGCCACTGGAACACCAGCCAAGACCAAGGCCACCGCTAGGAGGTGACTCTGCCCTGAACTGTCTCCCTTGTGTGCCACTCTGCACCCTTGTTGACTTACCACTACCATCACACCATCTACCAATAGACACATGGACCAAAACCCAGTGCCACCAACAGCTGAGCATCTGCACCTGAGTATGGATATGCACCATGAGCCCACTCCCTCTCAATGTCCAATGAAATACGTAATTTGTGTCACTTAATAAAAACACCTATGCACTCAAATCGTATGTCCCTCACCATTATGAGATATCAATTGTGAGTTGGTCTGCATTAGCCAGTCAGTTTTTTATTCATACCTTTATTGCAGGAGGGGATCCAATGCACAGTAGTGTCTGAAGTAAGTCACACTGTACACAATATTGGGTTCCCTGGCACATGCCACTTCAGTCTTCAGTTAACAGTGTCAATGACTATAGACACCACATTACCAATTACATGAGTCAGACTGAAACTATGCAGTGAAGACAACAGCATCATTGAACAGTACCTTAGGGTCACTGGAAGTATAGGCTGATCAGCTGGGTCCTGGAGTTAAGATATTCCCCCTCTTCTTCCTCACCATCACTCTCATCCCCTCTCTGAGGTTGCAGGGCTGGTTGGACAGCACCCTCCTCTTCCAGAAGGGGGGCAGCTTTCCTCACAGCCAAGTTGTCCAGCATGCAGTAGGCCATCACTATCTTATACACCTTGTCAGGGACATAGCACAGGGATCCCCCAGAGAGATAGAGGCAATGAAATCTAGCCTTTAGAAGACCTATAGTCCGTTCAATCACCCTCCTAGTACGTCCATGGGCCTCATTATAATTCCTCTCTGCATCTGTCCTGGGATCCCTCATATGTGTCAGGAGCCATTGCAAGTTGGGGTAGCCAGAATCACCTGTACAAGTGGGTGAAACAGGACCATAATGACCTGACTTCACATGCATATTGGCTGGCTGTCAGCTACATACAGATCCATTGTCATACACACTCACATATGAGCCATCCTCTGTCCCCTTGTAGTTCTCCCATCAAGTGTGGTACACTGCTGTTTTTCAGGAAAAAGGAATCATGGACTGAGCCTGGGAACCTGGCATTAACATGTGATATGTACTGGTCAGCCGTACACACTAATTGTATATTCATGGTGTAGAAGTTCTTCTGATTCCTGTACACCTGTTCATACACTCTTGGGGGTATGAGAGCTATGTGGGTTCCATCAATGGCGCCAATCACATGTGGGATGTTGGCAAAGGCATAAAATCCAGATTTGATGGCAGGAAGTTCAGCCATTTGGGGGAACTGGACATATGTCTGCAGGTGTTGGGCGAATCCATCCAGGAATTTTGACAGGATAAGGCTAAACATTGGCTGTGAGACCCCTGCACCCATGCCCACTGTCACCTGAAATGAGCCTGTAGCGAAAAAAATGGAGTACAGATAGCACTTGCACTTCAGTAGGGATGGCATGCTGATTCCAATTAGCCGGTTTCAGTACAGGATCCAATAAAGCACAGAGGTCATGGATTGTAGCACGATTAAGTCTGTAGGTCACAATGATGTGACATTCCTCCATAGTTTCCAAATGAACCAGAGGTCTGTACACAGATTGGGCCCTCCCTGGCCACATGGGCCTGTACCCTTGGTGGAGGAAAGAAAACATATTGAGGGCACACATACACCTGCAACACATAGGGGGTCATTCTGACCCTGGCGGTCATTGACCGCCAGGGTCAACGACCGCGGGAGCACCGCCAACAGGCTGGCAGTGCTCCCAAGGGCATTCTGACCGCGGCGGTATGGCCGCGGTCAGAAACGGAAAACCGGCGGTTTCCCGCCGGTTTTCCGCTGCCCTGAGAAATCCTCTGCGCCGCCATGGGGATTCCGACCCCCTCACCGCCAACAGGATGGCAGTGAGGGGTGTCGTGGGGCCCCTGGGGGCCCCTGCAGTGCCCATGTCAATGGCATGGGCACTGCAGGGGCCCCCGTAAGACTGTACCTGTCGCACCCTTCCCACTCCGCCGGCTCCATTCGGAGCCGGCTTCCTCGTGGGAAGGGGTTCCCGCTGGGCTGGCGGGCGGCCTTCTGGCAGTCGCCCGCCAGCCCAAAGGGAAACTCAGAATTACCGTGGCGGTCTTCTGACCGCGTAGCAGTATTCTGTTGGGGGAACTTTGGCGGGGGTCCTCCGCCGCCACCCAAAGTTGGAATCACCCCCATAATGTCATTGTATCAATTTATGTGTGACATGTAGGTAACACACACAGACGCTAATTATTAAGTACACCTTCAGGTATATGTGTGCAAAGTCAACTCTGTTGTAATGGCATCCCAGTGTGGACACAATTCCAAAGATGGGTGCATATGAGGATCATAAACTCATGTCAGCAAGCGACTAAGGTCGTAGATTAGGAGGCCCTTCTTTGAGGCCCCTGGGCAGGCTTTGATGACGTGGTGGTAGCAAGATGGCAGCCTCCTGCCATCCAGGTATGAGGGAGTGGAAGTGACTACATTCTGCTGGTGGTAGTCGTCTTGGTGGAAGGCGGGGTTCACCGCCGTGCACCCAATCATTGGATTACATGGTTGTCAATGGGGAACCTGGGCCTATCATGATCGCCACCGGCCGCGGAATGTACGCCATGTCATCAGACCTTTGACACTTGACTCCTGATTCCCGTGCAGGGCAGTACTCCATTGCGTGTGCTGCTGTGTCCTGACTCTGGTCCCTGAGATGGCAAGGGTCACAGGGGAACGGGCCCCGGCCTTCACCACGGAGGAGCTGGAAAAGCTGGTGGACGGGGTCCTACCCCTGTATGCCAAGTTGTATGGGTGGCCAGTGGAGCAGGTGAGTTGGCATCTGTCATCTTTGGATGTGTATGATTGTGGCGGATGCCTGTATGAATGTGGGTTCGATTTATGACTGCCCAGCCATAGACTGTCTGGCATGTACTGTATGTGAGTTGATAACATGGCTTTCAAGAATGGCCGTCCATAGGGAACAACATGTCATCTGTATTCGTAGCACACATACTAATGTCTGTTTCTTTGCTCTGTGTGTCCCATGCAGGTCAGCGCCCATCAGAATGGGGGACTGTGGCAAGCAATCGCCAAGGAAGTGCAGACCCTGGGGGTCTACAACCGGTAGAGCACCCACTGCAGGAAGTGGTGGGAGGACCTGAGGTGCTGGGCCAGGAAGACCAGAGTGGCCCAGCTGGGGAAGGCCTCCCAAAGAGGAAGGGGTGCCCGTCAGACCCTGACCCCCCTAATGGCCCGCATTCTGGCAGTGGCCAATCTGGATTTGGATGGGCACTTGAAGACAGCATAGCAGCCACAAGGGGATGAATACCAACACTGTGGTAATACTTCTTTGATGTATGAATGTTGGTCCTGTGGTTTGTATGCTTTCTAGTGCACTTGGACAGGGGTGTTTCTGCAGTCCTGCTCCCTCAATGACCCGGGAATGGTGTGAGGGTATGTTTGGGTGGTCCCAATAGGCCCATGGGGGGGTCCCCTTTCTGTAATCTGGGACGCTTTGTGGCCTCATTGACTAGTAGGCGCATTGGCTGGGCATGGTCTCCTTTGGGTGTGCTCCACACAGTTTATCAGGTCCATGTTTCCTGTGGGTAATGTGGTGTATTCTGGGGTAATGACCACTAGTCAGGGGCACAGTCATGACTAATGTTGTAGGTGCTGCATGTAGGTGTGTGACCTGGATGGGAGTGTGTGTGAGCCAGGGATGTTCATATATTCAGGTATTTACAACGTTCTCCCATGTTTTGTCTCTCCACCACTGTGCTCTTGTGTCCTTTGTGTATATCAGCATCATCTGGTGAGGGATCAGTGACACCAGCGAGTGGGGATGCAGCAGCCCACGGTTCCAAGGAGGCAGAGTCGGCAGACGCCAAGGGGACCAATAGGTTGGAGGGCGAGGGGAGTACCACGGGGGAGGCAACTACCACTGGAGGTAGTGACTCTGATACCTCCTCCGATGGCAGCTCCCTGGTGGGGGCAGACCCTATTGGACCCTACTGGGCACACCCATTCTATGTCATCTTCCGCCACCCCATGCAACACCACCCTCCCAGTTGCTCCCCACCCAGTAGCCCATGCCCGCTCACCCAGGAGGGTGCGCATCTCTTTCGCCCCAGGCGCATCATCCCCTGCCCCATTGAGCCCTGCTGCCCTCACGGAGGAGGCTATTGACCTCCTGAGAACCATCTCTGTAGAGCAGACAACCATTGGAATGCCATCCAGGGGCTAGCATCCCAGATGCAACAATTCATACCTGGAAGGCATTCACAGTGCCATGTCTGGCCTACAAAGATATTTTCAGGCTCCGGCCTCCTCTTTGACGGTAGCCAGTGGCCCTGGTCTTCCTGTCCCCCCTCCCACCACCTCTACCCCTTCTAGCACCCCACTCCATTTGCCCATCCCAAGCACACATACAGACAGCCATGCACACAGATCAACACACAAGAAGCACACAGAGAAACACAGGCACCACACTTCCCACCACAGGCAGGCACACACCCAACATACCAAAGCACATACAATAACAACAACATCCACCTCCCCCACTGTGTCAACCTCCCCCACCTCCCTGTCTGTCACCTCACCATGCACACCCACATGCACTGCATCCTCAGTCACTGCTTCTGCCCCTATTCTTGCAGTCACCATATCTGATATCCAGACATGCACCCCAGACACCACACCTGCACTCTCCACAACTACATTGACAGACACTTGCAGCACACTCACCAGACCTGCACACACTCAGACAGCATCCATGTACACTGGCAGCCTGTCTTGTCCCACTGTGTCCCCCCCCTCCTCCCAAAACACTGAAACATTCACAGACATCCACAACACACACATCCACCAAATATCAGCATACTTTACAGGCACCTGCATCCACGTCCAGCACATCTACACCTGGTACAAGCACTCCCTCGACCTCCACTCCCAGACCTCCCTCAAAATCCCCCTCAACTGCCCCTAAGAAGCTTTTCCTCTCCCGTATTGACCTGTTCAAACCCACTGGCCTGTTCAAACCCACTGGCCCACGCCATCACCTCCCTAAACGTGCCCATCTCCTTGCCCAGTCCACTCCTTCCTTGTCCAAGTCCACCCAAGTCTGCCCTTCCCATTCCCATGCCCCTTCCCCAGGGAAAAAGAAGCCCTGTGTTGCACCAGGTCCCTCTGGCATCCCCCAGGTCCAAGCCCACTTCCCCACCTTCCAAGGGCAAGCACAAACCCCCGCCACCTCCTAAAGCTAAGCCCAAGCCCCCCGTCCATACGTAAGTCCCCACCCCGCCACCCCCTGCCCCTCTTCCGTGAGGTGACTGGCTGCTGCATTGATGCCCCTTTACAGTGGAGCACCCTTTGCACATGTGGGAGTCAAGTTCGGCCTATATTGGGCCTTCAGGATTTGCACATGGACTGGCCAATGGCCTTATTCTGACAGCATTGTTCTTTGGTGCTAATAAAATTGGAGTGCCCCGTAGTGCTGTTGGCACAATATAGTGACGTTGTTAATCGTTTCACTGTGGGGGTGTGGTGTGCACATGTGTGTACTTTGGTGCAGGTCTTTTTTGGCTTGTGTCTGGTAGGTACATTTTGTTATGGTGTGTATGGCTTGGAATGGTGGGAGGGGTTGGTAGTGCATTGCATGTGTAACTGTGCCCTTTCTTCCCATGTGTACTAGGTTGCGGTACTTACCGTCGTCGTGTTCATCAGTGGTCACGGTTGTGGAGGTATATGGCAAGGAGCAGCACTGGCATTATTTCCAACTCTCTCTCCATGTCTGCGCCAGCGTGTTGTGTGTGCCTCCGGTGAGTGTTTCGTTTTATTTTGTTAGATTCCGCCACGAAACGTGGTGGTGGTTCCCACCCCGGAAATTATGGTGGTCTTGTGCTTCATTATTTGGTAGGCGGGTGGGTCCTTTCCGTCAGCCTGTGGGCAGCCTCCTCCATCCTCATCAGGACTACAAAGATGGCGGTGTGTGGATAGACCACTACTTGTTTCTCATGTGCTTCATTATTTAGCGGTCCGGACAGCCAGCATGTTGGCGGTAATTACCGCCATTGCCAGCGGGCGATGTTTACTGCCATGTTCATAATGACCACCTTTGTGTTTGCTGATACCACTTTTACAGTTGTGTCAACACATGAATAACTCTCCAAATTGTCTTTTAGATAATTGTTTTAGATTTTTCTGATTGAGTAACATTTTTAAAAAAAAAATTAAAGTAATTGTTAGGTCCCTGGCTAGGTCCCTACAATTGTAGAAAAAGTTTAAAAGTCTTTGCTTTAGTTGGTTATCCAAAAAGGGGAGTTCTAAATTCCAAAAAGGTCCCAACTTTAGTAAGATGAAAAATGTCTGATTCAGAGTCCAGAAACCAGGATCTCAACCTAGAACCTTATGAAGAGTATAGCTATGACCAATTAAGAAAACTCTGCAGACATTACAACATTTAAACTGGAAAAAGCCCCAAAACAGGGAAACCTAGGTTTCTGGTGGCCCCATATGAAAAAGATCATCCCCCAGCTGATGATAATGACTATGAAGTGGATGAAGATCGTCTGGTAAATGGAGATGAGGGTAACTCCTCTTTTCACACAAGCTCTATAGCACCCACAGACACAGACCTGGAAATTGCCAGGCTGGCCAAAAGACTGGCTATAGAAAGTCACCTTTTGGAGACAGAACAAAAGAGAAAAGAGTTGGGCTTGGCACCTATCTCTGGTGGCAGCATACAAGTGTTGAATGAAAAGCCTTTCAAGATTAAACTCCTAAAAGGAGTTGTCCCTCCCTTCACTGAAGGGGATGATATAGTGAAATGGTTTTCTGCCTTTGAAAAAGCCTGTATTGGGTGGGAAATTGAAAAGAAACACTGAGGCACACTGATGTGGGAGTTATTCTCAGGAAAGTGCAGGGATAGGCTCCTGACGCTGAATGAGGCAGATTCTAAATCCTATGACCTCATGAAGGGTACCCGAATTGAGGCCTTTAGATATACAACTGAAGAGTACAGGATAAAGTTCAGGGAGGCTCGAAAATCCCAGGGCCAAACCTAGGTTGACTGTGTGGACTAGTCAGTAAAAATGCTGGGTGGTTGGTTAGCTGGGAACAAGGTACAAGATTATGATGCGCTGTATAATGTATTTATGAAAGAGCATCTGTTGAGTAATTGTTCCAATGATAGACTACATCAACATCTGGTAGACCTGGGTCCACTTTCCCATCAAGAGTTGGGGTGGAAGGCGGACCATTGGGTCAAAACAAGGGTTACCAAAACTACCACTGGTGGGGGAGACTAAAGGAAAGAGGCCAACAAGCCCCCCCCTCAAGGGAAAGATGGGAGCCAGGGTAAAAACAACAAAGAGTCTTCTCAAGGCCCCCAAAGATCTTCACAGGTAGGTGGGCGCATAGACTACTCACAGACCAGGGAAGGGTACAAAGGGAAACACTTTGACCCCAACAAGGCTTGGTGCTCAGACTGAAAGACAAAAGGGCACCGAACTGGAGACTCTGGCTGTAAAAACAAAAAGAATGCCTCTAGTCAACCTGTACTAAATGCAGTTGCCGATATCCAGATGGGGTCAGAGGTGTGGCCTGACCATGTCAGTGTCTCCACAGAGGCAACATTAGTCACTGAGGGTGGGATAGAATTATCCTGTGCTGCTTGGCCAAGTAAGATGTCCAAATACAGGCTGCACCCTGTGATTAATGGAGAGAAAATAGAAGCTTTGAGGGATACAGGGGCTAGCATCACTATGGTGTCTCGGCACCTGGCCCCCACAACTCAGTTCCTAGTTGGGAGGTCTTACCATGTCACCAATGCTGACAATGAGACCACGTTCCACCCCATGGCTATGGTAAACTTTGAATGGGGAGGAGTAGCAGGGCAGAAAGAAGTGGTTGTGCCTCATCCATCCCTGTGGATTGCCTACTTGGTAATGATCTGGAGCATTCCCCTGGGCTGAGGTACAGCTAAAAATCCATGCAGCAATGCTGGGAATCCATGGGTGGGCTTGTATCAAGACTAAGGCACAGAACAAACTTCAGAGAAAAAAAGGAGGGGTGGATCCTGACATAGTGGACCAGCCTCCCAAGAGGAAAGGCAAGAAGACTGGGGGACCAGCCCCACAACAGATCCCAAGAAAGGACCCCTTTCCTCAGGAGGAGATAGAGTGAATTGAGCCTGAGGAGCTTGAGCCTTACCACCCAGAGCTCTTGGGCCCAGGGGGACCCTCTAGCGAAGATCTGTGCCAGGGACAAAGAGAATGTCCCTCTACTGAAGGCCTGAGACAGCAGGGTGCTCAGGAGGGGCTAGGAAATGTCAGTGGTACCCACAGGGTCTACTTGGAGGAGGGGCTCCTGTGCACTGAGGTCAGAGACCTCAAGCCAGGTGCAACCAGGAGGGTTGTAGTGCCCCAGAAGTTCAGAGACTTCCTTCTCACTTTAGCCCATGACATTCCCCTAGCAGGGCACTGGGTCAGAATAAAACATGGAGTAGGTTGTTTAACCACTTCTACTGGCCAGGGATGTCCCAAAAAGCGAAGGACTTTTGCCACTCCTGTCCCTCCTGCCAAGCCAGTGGCAAAGCAGGTGGGCACTTTAAGGTCCCTTTAATTCCAATGTATGTGGTTGGGGTACACTTTGAGAGGGTAGGGGGTTGCATTGTTGGCCCCCTTGGCCCTCCAACAGCATCAGGACATAGATGCATCCTAGTGGTAGTGGATCATGCCACTAGGTATCCTGAGGCTATTCCCCTTAGGACCATCACTGCACCTGCAGTGGCCAAAGCCCTCCTGGGTATTTTTACCAGGGCGGAGTTCCCTAAGGTGGTAGTATCAGACAGGGGGTCAAACTTCATGTCTGCATACTTAAAACATATGTGGCAGGAATGTGGAGTGACTTCTAATTTCAGTACCCCAAACCATCTACAGACCAATGGGCTGGTAGAAAGGTTCAACCAGACCCTAAAAGGCATGATTGGAGGGTTCCCTGAAAAACTCAGAAGGACATGGGATGTCCTACTTCCTAGCCTGCTGTTTGCCTACAGGGAAGTGCCACAAAAGGGAGTAGGGTTTTCATCCTTTGAACTTTTGTTTGGGCATCCTGTTAGGGGACCACTGAGTCTTGTTAGGGAAGGCTGGGAGAGACCTCTCAAAGAGCCCAAACAGGAAATTGTGGACTATGTGCTTGGCCTACGTTCCAGAATGGCTGAATACATGGAGAAAGCCAGCAAAAAGCTTCAGGCCGGCCAAGAGCTTCAAAAGCTTTGGTATGACCAAAAAGCTGCTATGGTGGAGTTCCAACCAAGGCAGAAAGTTTGGGTGTTGGAGCCTGTTGCTCCAAGGGCCGTCCAGGACAAATGGTCTGGGCCCTATCCCATTCTTGAAAGAAAAGGGGAGGTCACTTATCTAGTGGACCTGGGCAGTTGCAAAAACCCCAAAAGAATCATTCACATCAACCACCTAAAACCCTACTTTGACAGAGCTGATTTGACCATGCTCATGGTCACAGATGAGGGACAGGAGGATGAGAGTGAACCTTTCCCTGATCTCCTATCCAGCAATCCCCAAGATGGTTCTGTGGATGGAAAGATCTTGTCAGACACCCTCTCAGGACAACAGCAGACTGATTGCAAGAAAGTGCTAAACCAGTATGCTGAGCTTTTCTCTCTGACCCCTGGGAAGACAAACTAGTGTACCCATGGTGTGTACCCATGGTGACAGCCTGCCTGTCAAGAACAACATTTACAGACAGTCTGACCATGTCGGAGAAAGCATAGAAGCTGAAGTCAAGAAAATGCTGGATTTGGGTGTCATTGAACCCTCAGAGAGTCACTGGGCCAGCCCAGTAGTATTAGTCCCCAAACCTCATTCCAAGGGTGACAAGAAAGAAATGAGGTTTTGTGTGGACTACCAGAGCCTCGACTCAGTTACCAAAACTGATGCACGCCCAATTCCAAGAACTGATGAGCTCATAGACAGAGAAGGGGCAGCCAAATATCTGAGTACTTTTGATTTAACATCAGGGTACTGGCAGATTGGCCTGACCTCAGGAGCAAAAGAGAGGTCAGCATTCTGTACTCCTAGTGGGCATTATCAGTTCACTGTTATGCCCTTTGGGCTCAAGAATACACCTGCCACCTTCCAGAGGTTGGTGAACCAAGTCCATAGGCTGGAAACTTTTACTGCAGCTTTCTTAAATGATATAGCTGTCTACAGTTCCAATTGGCAGGATCACCTGATCCACCTGGGAAAGGTCCTGGAGGCCCTGCAAAAGGCAGGCCTCACTATCAAGGCCAGTAAGTGCCAGATAGGGCAGGGAAAAGGTGTGTACCTGGGCCATCTGGTTGGTGGAGGCCAAGTACAACCTCTACAACCCAAGATTCAGACTATTCTGGCTTGGGAAGCTCCAACAACCCAGACCCAAGTCAGGGCATTCCTTGGCTTGACTGGATATTACAGGAGGTTTGTAAAGGATTATGGCACCATAGTTTCCCCCCTCAAAGAACTTACCTCCAAGAAGATGCCCAGAAAGATCAACTGGACAGTGAGTTGTCAAGAGGCCTTTGACACTCTTAAGAAACCATGTGCTCTGCTCCTGTACTTCAAGCTCCAACCTTCTCAAGGGAATTCATAGTCCAGACAGATGCTTCAGAGTTGGGGATAGGAGCAGTCCTCTCCCAAAGGAATGATAATGGACATGACCAGCCAGTTGCTTTTATCAGCAAAAAGCTACTCCCTAGGGAACAAAAATGGAGTACCATAGTGTCACGGGGTCCTTTCCTCGGGATCTGCACGTTGCTGAACAAAAGACCCACCTCCCGGCGTCACCAACTCAGAAAGCTATTATAGCACAGAGTTATGGTGAAGCCAGACGGGGGAAGGGAATTAGGGAAGGGAACAGCAGGGAGAGAGATCTGAAAAGAAAATGTTAGAACAATGTGCATTTTTCTCATTCATAGAAAACATAAATAATTTCTAGACTCTTAATTAAATGTGCCTCCGAGATATCAGGTGCAGACCTCTTCTGAAATGGGTACGAAGCCCTTTGTAAAACATTCAAGAGATGGCAAGAACGTTGAACTATGATTTTACACAGAATATCAATCCTGTAACATTTATGTAGTCACAACATAAACCTTTGATCATGACTTAGAAAATCTTAAAGACTTTAAATATGTTTTTTCATATCTTGGGTTATTTAAAGAACAATAAAAACTTTGATTGGTTTATCTCCAAAATACTTTCACATTAATAATATTAATGTAAAAAAAAGGGTTTTACTCATTAACTCCAAGATTCCAAGCACAAAGGCTGCAAAGCGGAGAAAGTCTGGCGACAAGAACCCTCCACCACAAACTTCTCCATCCTCAAAACCTCCATTCTCAACCACCACCATCTCATACGCAGCACCAAAAGAGCACACTACAAGGAACACATAGGAACACATAGACAACGACTCCCAAAACAGCAAAGAACTCTTCACCATCATAAAAGAGCTCTCCAAACCCAAAGCCAGCAACCTAGACCCCATGCACACACAAACCCTCTGCAACTCCCTCTCAAACCACTTCCACCGCAAAATCCTAGACGTACACAACATCTTCATACCACACACACCCACCACACACCCCCCCACCCGTCCAACACAGACCCCCTTCACACCCCCCCAGCCTACTTACCACCTGGGCCCCAACCACCGACGAAGAAACGGAAAAAACAATGAATTCCATCCACTCTGGATCACCCCATGCCCCTCTCGGATCTACAAGAAAGCCAGCCCAACCATCGCCCCCAAACTTCGAGACATATTCAACAGCTCATTCGGCACCGCCACCTTCCCAGACCCCTGGAAGCACGCGGAAGTCACCGCACCCCTAAAGAAACCCAAAGCTGACCCAGGCGACCTCTCCAACTACCGCCCCATCTCTCTCCTCCCTTTCCCAGCCAAGGTCGCTGAGAAACTAGTGAATGCCCATCTATCCCACTTCCTCGAGGAAAACCACACACTCGACCCCTCCCAATCTGTGTTCCGCAAGAACCGTAACACAGAAACCGCCCTCAGCGCGTGCACTGATCACATCAGAACCAAAGTCGACAAGGGCGAGACCATCGCACTCATACTCCTGGACTTCTCTGTAGCCTTTGACACTGTCTGTCACCAAACACTCCGTACACACCTCCACAAATCTGGGATTCGACACAAAGCCCTAGACTGGCTGACCTCCTTCCTCACCGATAGAACCCAAAAAGTCTGCCTCCCACCCTTCCAATCCACTGCCACCAAAATCATCTGCGGAGTCCCCAAGGATCCTCCCTCAGCCCCACACTCTTCAACATTTACATGATCCCACTAGCCAACATCCTCCAACCACACGGAATCACCATCCTCTCCTACGCAGATGACACCCAACTCATCTTCTCCCTCACCCGCAACCCTACTACCGCCAAAACCAACCTCCACGCTGCACTCCTTGACACCTCCGCCTGGATGACAACTAACCACCTCAAGCTCAACTCCAACAAAACCGAGATCATCATTTTTGGCCCCCACAAAACCATATGGGACACCTCCTTGTGGCCCACCGCCCTAGGCCCTACACCTACCCCCGCAAACCACGCACGCAACCTTGGCATCATCCTGGACCCCTCCCTCGCAATGACCCAGCAAATCAATGCCATCACCTCCTCCTGTTTCAACACTCTGCGCATGCTGAAAAAAACCTTCAAATGGATTCCCACAGAGACCAGAAAGACCTTCACTCATGCACTAATCAGCAGCAGGCTAGACTACGGTAATGCCCTCTACGTCGGCACCACACTCAAACTCAAGCGCAAACTCCAGATAATCCAGAACACAGCCGCGCTCCTCATCATGGACCTCCCCCGCCATGAACACATCTCACCTCACCTCAAATCACTTCACTGGATCCCCATAGACAAAAGGACCACCTTCAAAATCCTCATCCACACACACAAATCCCTCCACAACATCGGCCCAACCTACCTCAACGA
Source organism: Pleurodeles waltl (assembly GCF_031143425.1). NCBI lineage: Eukaryota > Metazoa > Chordata > Amphibia > Caudata > Salamandridae > Pleurodeles > Pleurodeles waltl. The sequence continues at coordinate 290,979,930 of NC_090445.1, read as the reverse complement.
AAGAGTAAACTTCCACACTCCCACCCGCCACTTCAGATCAGCCGACCTCGTACTCGCCACAGTCCTGTGCATCCAACACACCACCACAGGAGCCAGATCCTTCTCCTATCTCCCCCCCAAGGCCTGGAACTCCCTCCCCACCAACCTCCGCAAGACCCAAGACCTCCTGCTCTTCAGAAAAAACCTCAAGACATGGCTATTCGAACAGTGACCTCTCCCCCCCCCAACAGCGCCTTGAGACTCTCACGGGTGAGTAGCGCGCTATATACATTTTTTGATTGATTGATTAAAACCTAAAGCGCCTTACATTAGTGAATTGAAGCGCCTGAATTATCATGCCCAGAGCGCTTTAGCTCTGTGAACGAAAATACCTTGAATTACGTGTGAACAAAGCACGTTATCTCTGTGAACTGAAACGCTTTGAATCACTGAACCAAAATAGCGCTTTACATCTGTGAACGGAAACACCATGAATTACATGTGCACAAAGTGCGTTATCTCTGTGAACTGAAATGCTTTGAATCACTGAGCCAAAAGAGCGCTTTACATTTGTGAACGGAAACACCATGAACTACATGTGCACAAGGCGCGTTATCTCTGTGAACTGAAATGCTTTGAATCACTGAGCCAAAAGAGTGCTTTACATCTGTGAATGGAAACACCATGAATTACATGTGCACACGGCGCATTACCTCTTGGAAGAAATATCTTCCTCCAAACTTGGATTCTGCAAGGCCTTACCGCTACGAGTACGACCTACTCATTTTTAGACACACCATGGACTTTAGCTAGACGATACTCTGCCATTCTGAAACTCTGGACTTTTCCAGAGAAACCTCCACGAGGTCTGGCTGCATCGAAGTCTTCAAAATAGTGAGCAACGTGCTTGGGTGTGGCTGGGCTTTATAGGCCTGCCACACCCAAGATAGCTGCTGCCTATAAAAACATGGGAAATGTAGTCCCCTCATAGGATAGCACTGAAAAGTGCATCTTGTCCACCAATGTTCTGAACCTGCAGCTGGGTGAGCTTTACCACAGGGCAGACAACACTGATGGCAATTCTTGGAACAAGCGGGAGTGACCAGAGGTGCGCTTAAAGCGCCACAGAGTTGCGCAGCGGAATTTTGGGCAGGACCTGGACCGCGCCTGGCCTTATTCCTGACACATAGAGAGGGAAGCCTTTACTGTGGTTTGGGCCCTGAAAAATTTGAGGCCATACTTGTTTGGCTCTCACTTCACTGTTCAGACTGACCACAGGTCTCTCAGGTGGCTACAACAAATGAAAGGTGGAAATCCCAAACTGCTTAGGTGGTCCATCTCCCTACAGGGAATGGAGTTTAAAGTGGAACACAGACCTGGGACTGCCCATGCCAATGTAGATGGCCTCTCCAGGTTCTTCCACTTAGAAGATGAAGACTCACTAGGGAAAGGGTAGTCTCATCCACTTTCGTTTGGGGGGGTAGTGTGAGAGGAGGCCTCTTTTTGAATGGTTAGCTCCCACATTTTGCCTGATGTTGATGTGTTCTAGAAGTTGGTAGTGCCCAGGGCCCCTTGGCCAGATCTCTTTCCCTAAAACTGTAGTGATACTTGGCACAATTGGATATACTCTTAAATACCTCTGTGAGTCCCTAGTAAATGGGTACCCCAGTACCCAAGGCAAGAGATATTAAGAGTAGGCCCCTGGGGGCAGCAGCACTGATTGTGCCACCCCCAAGAGCCCTGCACCCAGCATTGCCAATGCAGGCTGAGTGTACTGGGGCAACCCTCAAAGGATAAATTTGACATGGCACGCTCTCTGTGTGCCCTGTCCACCATACACTGCATATACTATGGGTAAGTCACCCCTCTAGCAGGCCTTTCAGCCCAAAAGCTGGGTGCACCATACTGTACGTGAGGGCATAGCTGCATGAGCAATATGCCCCCACTGTGTCCTTGCTAAACTTAGGACATAGTGAGTGAACAGAGCAGCCATTTTAATGTATGTACTGGGCACTGGTCAAACACATGTTCCCTAGCTACGCTATGGCCAGTCTGTACCCTGGGTTGTTTGATATCAACCTACTCAGAATATTAAATCCAAACTGATGACAGTATTGGATTTAACCTCAAATGTACCAAGGGGCCACCTTAGAGGTGCTCCCTGCAAAAGCTAACCCTAACTGGCAGAGTCGCTGGCTGGTTCCATCCAGTTGCCACTCCAGACAGCCAATATACAAACCTGGGGGAGAGCACTGGCTCTCTGGTTTGTAAGACACTGCCCTTCCTGGGTGGAGGAGCTAACTCCCCCTCCCTCTGGAATGTTCAGCATCCTGCGGTGAGCTTCAAAGGGCTACAGCCCCTAAGACTCAAGCCTCCAGGCCTGCTGCTAGCAGCAGAGGGCTTCCCCCTTTGCAAACCTCCAATTTTGGCAGGAACAAAGGCGGGAAACCAGACAAAGGGTAGGAGGAGTGGCCTCACTGAGCCTGCACCTCCCCTAAGGGCTAGCATGCGAAGTGGACCCTCTGATTCAGATTTCTCCATCTTGGAATGGAGAGAAACAGCCAATGAAGTTTAGGGAAGTGACCTTTCCCACAGGAAGTGTCACTATAGTGGGTGTAGCCACCCAAGGGTAAATGCCCCATTGGACACTACCAGGTTCCCCCTAAAATGCCCACTAAATTCAGTATTGAGTGGGCTACCCTAGACTAAGATTTTAGATTTCAAAAAGATTCAAAAAGGACTCCAAGAAGACAAGAAAACCAGCACCAGAGAGACCGCCAGGATGAGAACTGGGGACCTCCTGCACCAGAAGAGGCGCCAAGACCCCTGCTTGCTGCACCAGAGTCCCGACAATCGAGACAGCGGAGGAGCTCAACACTGGACTGACCCCAAGAAACCCAGGAGACCACCAGGCTTCAAGGATCGCCCAAAATCTCCCTCCTGAGTGGAGGCACCACACAAGGCAAGCAAGTAAACTGCAAAGGACCAAGACACCAGTGACCGAGATAGAGCAATACCCTGGGTCCTGGTCAGCTTACGTCGGACTAGAAGAAAAACAGCTCCCCCCAAGCTGACAAAGGATCAGGATGAAGCCCCAGTTGAGGGACTTCAAGAACACCCCTTACCTTCGACCAGAGTGCCCCCGTTTTCCTGTAAGCGACCCCCAAAGAGACTTACCTCCAGAGGACTCCGTTGCGCACAACATCTAAGAACTCCAAAAACCCCTGCATCACGGGTTCTGCTATGTGCCCCAGGTCCCCAACCCCTTGTGACCTCAACAGCCAAGGAGGACCCCCAGGCACCACTTCGTATTTGCAAACCAACTCCTTTTGCAGGTGGCCCATCCAGGTGGCCCTGTGCCAAGAACTTTGCCAACACTGCTCCTGACAAACCCTGGAGCTGTCCAAAGCTCTCCAGCTGGCACAAGGTGCCCACCGACCCCTGCGACCATCCTGCAAAAGAAGAGACTGGTAACTCAACCGTACGATTTTTAATGCATTTTTAAAAGTGACTGCCTATTGATTCCAATGGTGCGTAATTACGCACAGAAAGACTAACTGCTAAAACTTCAAAAAGTCATAAGAAGAAAAGTACTTAACCTATTCTAAAGATTTTGGTCTTAAAAATTATATATGTCTGAAGTATTTTGATAAATTCTGGTCTTGTGTTAGTCATTGAGTGTGTGTGGTGCATGATTGGATTTGTGAGTACAGCAAATACTTAGTACATCTCCTGGATTAGCCTAATTGCTGACCAGCTACCTTAAAATGTAGAGCATTAGGTGGTCTGATTTTCACCCCTGAAAACTAGCATGTGGGGTTGTTCGGACCCTCTGTCTAGTGCACTTGATTTATGTGCATTACATAGAGGGCCAGCCTCCAATACATACATCTATGACCCTTTAGGTTTCCCATGTGCTGTCAGCGAAAAATTGTCAAAGACAGAAAAAAAGCTTAAAAGCAGGTTTAGAGCCCTCCCAATAGTTACCAATGCTTAGCATTAGTTGACTTCCACCTCAGTCTAGTTTCCTTAGTTCTTACTGATCACGCCTCCTGCTCCCTGCCTGCTGCTCACCCCTCCTGTATTCTTTCCTGACCTTCTGTCCCTGCCGATTGGAGTGACTGAGGGGGTTAGAGATGTGCCTGTTAGCATGGGCACATCCCAAGCTGCTGCTCAGAGCAGTTCATGAAGACTTAAAAGCACTTGTTTTTAGCAAGACGAAAAATGTAAACGAGTTCAAGTTCTCATTTTGTATGTGGCCTTCCGGCTGTGATCAGTTAGCAGACGATGTGTGAATTATTAATCCTGCTGGTAACTGAGGAAATGTGCCACATAGAGTGGATGGAACGTTCCTTATCAGTGCTATGCACCCAGTCAAGCACAGTCGTCTGTGAATAAAGGCACGCCGACCTTACAGTCGAATAGTTCACGCTTCCAGAATGTTCTTTGCAATCCTTCATTACGTATAGATATATTCGCTGTGTGTTTTTCATTCTGTGATTTAAGATTCAAAACACAGATGTCTTGCTGTATGTTGTTTTGTCTTAGTCCTGCGTGGACAGCTTTCACGTCAAACGATATGATGACATGCTTAACTGCTGCATGTAAAACACCACAGATTAGTTAGTAGATCTCAAACTAGAAATGTGGATTAACTGCACGTGCTGTTTTTAATTCTGTCATAATCTCAACGGGACGTCAGACATTCTTTGCTTCTGAGGTGTGATAAAATAAGGATTCCGGACAGTCCATTGAGAAATGTAGTTGTTCCTATGGTGCATTGTCACTTTAGAATTAAATCATTATAATATTGCATAGTAAACCTCGCCTTCTGGAGAGCAAAGTGAAGTCCACCTTAAATAAAAATCATTACCCAGTGCAAACCTTAAGTATTCCAAGCACTTCCAACAGACACTGTGCAATGCCTACATCACATTAACAAGCATTTGCAATGCAGCTGGTCTCGCGTTTGCTCATGTTTAGAGCTGATAGCGTTGTAAACTCCTAACCCGACTTTTCACCTATCGGCAAAAGTGAATTTATATACGTAACCCGAAAAAGTGCAATTAACTATGTAAAGCACTCCACTTCTGCCAAGCGAAATCGCGCTAGTAAATTAGAGAAAAAGTAGTCCACGAGCCGGACAGAAAACAGCGAGCCTCTCATGTTTTCTGTACTTGGTCGATGGCTTGAGGAGGGCTAGCCACCGGAAAAAGCATTATGTATGCCTGCCTTCGACTAATGAAAGCAAGCAGATTTTATTAGGCAAGCCCATGAACCAATGAAAAACACTGACGTGAGGTCAACAGGGCTCCGAGCCCTTTTCTAAACACTAAAGCGTCTTGCTGCGATACGCATGCGCAAGCGCATGCAACGCAGGCTCGACCGTAAAAATGACATTAAAGTCCTTCTTAGGAGTCCGGCGCAGGGTTGAAGGAGACTGCTGGATTCTGGGTTATTAGTGAATAACAGCTGCACTGTGTCAGTGTGGCCCGCAGCTACTGTAATTGCACATCTCATGAGGATCCATCGTCAATCGGGCCTTTCCTCTGGCAGCAGCCTTAATGCTGCTGAAGGCACCCTAATAAAGCTATTGCGTGTTCTTAGTGTTAGTTTTGTCTCCTGACAGGTTCCTTCAAGAACGCATCCAAAGGCTCCATCCCACCGGGAAAACGCACAGTGGAAAAATCAGGCAGGCCTCCACCTGCAACACCTTGACTCGCCCTTTGGTAGCCTGTCATACAGCTTTCACCCCTACCTCAAGGGTTATGAATGTTATTGTACTGTTGTATATCACAAAATACACTTTGGCACTGAACACAGATTCGTGAACTATGGACTGCTGCCCTTACATGTCATTACAGGGTTCGGGGAGATTCCAGCGGCTCAGTTCTGAAGAGCCCCTGCCGAACAGTTTGTGACATGGTCCTTTCACAATATCCAGTCATTAAAACGCGCGTCGAGGAGAAGGTCCGGTTTCTCCAACATGTCAACCCCCAAGGTTTCTCATTACAGCAATAACGAGTGGGCGCCAGTGATCGAGTTGATTTTGCAAGAGTTTGTGCCACATTCAAGTTCATTATAGATCTCTGCTGTTACTCTTTCACGCTCGTTTTTTCCCAAGTGATATAACACCTGACCTGACCTGACCATAAAATACAAAGAATAAGGTCTCAGTTATAAACATCGCTTAGATTATTGTAACCTCCAAATGTTATGCCATTCACATGAGAGTATGCTGCTAATTGGCGCCTAATAATTTTGAAAGGCTCGTTTAACAGATCTGGGCAGTACAGCTTTACAGAATTTATGTAGCCTTTCAATGTTTGCATCTTTGAAATGAGGCTGGGTCAATGCAGGGCGTTAAATGGGTATCACTGGTCTGGACAGTAGCAAAGCCCAGTATTTAAAGTATTTGGATACCGGCGTTTATGTGAGCCAAGTCACTATAGGCCTCACTTCTCTGTCATTTGATGAACTGTCGATCGTTTAAATCCCCTTTCCGACGTCACCTTCAAAATCTTCATCTAGGCTAAAGAACGCCAACTGAAAGTAGAAGGTTGCCCCTCATTAAAACTCTGATAGGTCGAGGGCTATTCATTGTTTGACCTGTGAAAGGCAATGTTTATTTGTTCTGCAGACTTGACACTTGTAAAAAAGAACTCGGCACAAACTACAAATAAAGTCGTTATCCATCTAAATGTTGTCAGAATCACACTAAAAGTCTGACGGCAAGTGCACAGACCAAAGCAGTGGTAACAAGCATTTACAATACATCGGGTCTCACGTTTGCTCATGTTAGAGCTGATCGCGTTGTAAACTCCTAACCCGACTTTTCACCTATCGGGCAAAAGTGCATTTATGCACATAACCCGAAAAAGTGAAATCAAGTACGTAAAGCGCTCGACTTCTGCCAAGCGAGATCGGGCTCGTAAATTAGAGAAAAAAAAGTCCACGAGCCATCTCCCTGGGGCACAGTCTTTGATTTAATGGCGAGGAGCCACCCTCCCCCCCATGCAGCCCTAGGGACCGCCACCTATATATGTCACAATTTGAGATTAAAGGGAGGGGTACCACCTGGCCCACCCTCAAGCGCAAGGACTGCCACCTACCTGGGACTAAATAAGTTGGAGGTGCTGCGTGGACACCCCTTGCACATAGCTGTTTGCTCTGACTTGGCGGAGTTTTGACAGCTCCCTCCAAGTCAGAGCAAACAGTCCGGTTCCAGCAAGTGAGAGCTAAACAGCTCTCACTTGCTGGAAGCGGAGGTTTCCTCTGTTTCCCTACCTGCAGAGATACAGGCAGAGAAACCAGAGAAAACAACTGCTCTCACAGAGAGGGAGATGCAAGTTTAGCAGCTCCCTATCTGTGACAGCAATGTTGGCTCCAGGAGGAGGCGTAGAGCTTGCTGGAACCACGGGGGCCTTCAGACTCCCCCCATTGTCTTCAACGGTGGACCCTACCCTCCTTCCACTGTATGTTGTGTTCCAGGGCTGGGACCTGGCGATGGGGTCCCCGGGGACGAGATAGGCCTGGGGAGGGAAGCCGCACAGCCCCAATGCTCCCTAAAAAAATAAAATATTTAGGCCAGGCCCCGGGAGATGTGGTCCCCAGGGCCAAGAATTACCCAGGAATGGGGGCAACGTGGCCTCTCTCCACCAAAAAAATATTAACACCAAGGGATGGGGTCCCTGGGCCAAGATAAGCTTGGGTAGGGGTGGCACATGGCCCACCTCCCAAAACAATACATATATTAATGCGAGGCCCCAGGGAGTGGGGTCCCTGAGGCCAAAATTGCCATAGGAGGGGTCTGCATGGCCCCCTCCTCCTCAAAAAACAAATTTTAGGAGGCCGGACCCTGGGGATGAGGTCTCTGGGGCAGAAATTGGCCAGGGGAGGGGGCCCACGGGGACCTTTGACAAACTCCTGCTGCGCATTGCCAAAGGCCTTGAGCAGAGTACATTTGGTGTAATTCCATCCAACGGTTCGGGATGCAGGCGTGTCTAGGAAAGCTACGGAAATTAACATGGGAAACACACATTTTTTACCCCACCTTTTTCATGTCCCCCTGCTTGACTGTTCACCGCCAAGCTTTCCATGAACAATGAAACTCTTAGGCACACTTTTTAAAAAAAATGTTGTGAAGATTTGTCAAGCAGTACCAAAGATATAGGCAAGTCAAAAAACGCTTTTGTTATGGAAACTACGTCCTAACAATAACTACCTATTGGAGACCGCCAGTAGGTTAGATAGATAGATAGATAGATAGATAGATAGATAGATAGATAGATAGATAGATAGATGGATGGATAGATAGATAGATAGATAGATAGATAGATAGATAGATAGATAGATAGATAGATAGATAGATAGATAGATAGATACAAAAATAAAGCAGAGAACTCTGGGTAGTTCTCAAGCTTAGGTGGAGGACATAGCCTGTATATAGCACCCTACATCACCAGTGACAGTCTGAATCTACTCACCTCAAACATCTGTTTTTCTAGCAAGGATTTTTTTGAAATCTCCCTACCAAATTCAAAATGTTGGCACGTATGGTACATTGGATCATGGAGGGCAGGAGAAATGGGGTAGGGACATAGACTCAGAAAACAGAGTGCAGTAGGGAGATGGGCAGGTTCCCCAAACTGACTTTACAGGGTGGGTGGCAGGGTTTGCAGCAGCACAATATACCACACAGGGCAAGCGGGATGGCAGTGCAGCACAGCAGACCCAGGAAAACAATAGGGAGGGGAAAGGGCCAGACACATACACAGAGCAAAGGTGGAAGAGGCAAGGGCAGCAAGCTGACTATACATGACAGGCAGAAGGGACAGTTGCAGCATAACAGAACATGAAAGGCAGGAGGGAGGGTACCGTGGCACCACAATTGACAGGACAAGGTGGGAGGGAGGAGCTAGGGGCCTGCACATGGAAAACAGAGGTCAGGGGGCATGAGGGCAGGGCAGGAGCTGCAAGCTGACCCTGGAGGGCACTGGAAGCACAACACACCATGGAGCCAACAGTGATATTATGATGACATACACACAGACAATGGAGGGAAGATGGGAGGGGGCCAGGGTCAGCAAGCTGACCACACAGGGCACGTGGGAGAGGCTATAGCAGGACAAAAGGCCATACATGGAAAGTGGGAGGGAAAGGCAGCAAAAAGGCCCATGGAGGACAGAAGGGAGGGGTAGAGGCTGGATAAAAACAAGAGATGGCAGGAGAAGGGGTTTCACAACAGACCATGCAGGGTAGGCAGGAGAAGCAGTTGCAGCACCTCAGAGCATGGAGGTGTAGGAGGCTGGCCTGGTTTGTAGTGGGTACCTTGGGTACTTACACCTTACACCAGGTCCAGTTATCCCTTGAAGGTGAATGTAGTAGTGTTTTAGCAGCTTAGGCCAATAGAGGTAGCTTAGGCTGAACTAGAAGACATGCAAAGCTCATGCAATACCACTTATAGTTACAAGGTACTTATACACAAGTAAAGACAATATTCAGTGTTACCAAAAATAAAGGTATTTATTTGGGTAACACAGTACCAAAAATATTTTAGAGACAATACTCCTTCTGGAGGTAAGTATTATACACAATATATACACCAGACACCAAAATTAGACAAGTAAATAGTCATAGAACAATGCAAACAGTAGGAAATCCTATAAAATGCAATGTGAGAAAATAGGTCTGGGGCAACACAAACCATGTACTAAAAAAGTGGAATGTGAATCACAAAATCCCCCCTAGACAAGATTAGTGTAGTGTGTGCTGAATCACTGGGACAGTCAGAATACAGTAAAGGTAAGTAAATGACCCCACCCCAGAGCCCAGAAAAGCAGGAGTAAAGTACTGCAAGTTTCCTTAGGACACACTACACCTCATTTTTGGGATTTTGTAGCAGCCAACCAAGTCTACAAAGAACAACTGCTGGATTATTGGACCTGAAGACCTGCAAAGGAAGTCCAGAAGTCAAAAGAAGTTCCAGGAAGGACAGGAGCCTCTGCTAATCCAGAAGATGATGCAAAAGAAGAGTTCACAGTTAGTTGAAGACTGCAGAAATGCACCCTAGGAAGATGCCAGCGGGTTCCTGCATGATGCAAAAGATGTCCCATGGCGTGAAGATTGTTGTAGATGAGATTTCGTGTTGGAAGGCACCAACAAGTCTTGGCTACGATAAAAGTGCGTTTTTTGTCAAAATGGCACTAGATGGACCCAGGAGGGACCTGGGGGCCTCAACTCTGTGTGAGGAGGAGGAGGGGACTCACAGAACTTTAGAGAGCCCTCAGGATGCCAGCCAGCACCCCCAGAAGCTGCAGGATCCAGGTTCAAAGGAGGTACAAAATGCGGTTGATGCAGCACAACAAAAAAAGGACCCATGAAGCCAAGAACAACTCAGCGAGTTGAGCATGACAGGGTGGAGTGCTGGGGACCTGGGCCAGGATGTGCATGAAGGAATTTTGCAAAGAGTGCACAGAGGCCTCAGGAGGTGAAGAAGACACAGGACACAGGGGTACCATCGTTCTCAGGGAAGGCAAGGTCGTACCTCCTCCAAATTGCATCAGCAGGACCTCAGGACAGTCTATGTCAATGATGTCCACCCTCTGTGTCCTTAGGAGCACGCTCCTTCTTGTGAGAGGAGTCCCAGGGTACCGGTCGTCATCTTGGAAGGTGCCTTCTTGGAGCAGGGGAGTGACTCCGTCACTCCACAGGAGATTTCTTCGGTTCTTCTGGTGCAGAATGAAGATAGGGAGTCCCCAGAGCGTGCACACCATGGAAACTGTTGCAGTTGCTGACGTGGAGCTGAGGTTGCTGAAGAAAAGTGTCTCTTGTAGACACTCTGTTGCAGTTATAGTGTTTCTTGGAGCAGGCTGCGGTTGATCCGAGTTCAGAAGAGTCTGAAGTTGTTGCAGAGGATTCCTGAAGGAAACTTGCAAGCAGAATCTGAAGAGAACCCACAGGAGAGACCCTAAATAGCCCTGATAGGGGGATTGGCTACCTTATCAGGTATGGACCTATGAGGAGGGGTCTCTGACGTCACCTGCTGGCACTGACCACTCAGAGCCCTCCAGAGTGCACCCACACCTTGCAAAGCAAGATGGCTGAAGTCTGGGACGCACTGGAGGAGCTCTGGGCACCACCTCTGGGGTGGTGATGGACAGGGGATTGGTCACTCACCTTTCCTTTGTCCAGTTTCCCACCAGAGCAGGGGAGAAGGGTCCCTGAACCAGTGTAGACTGGGTTATGCAAGGAGGGCACCATCTGTGCCCTTTAAAGCATTTCCAGAGGCTGGGGGAGGCTACCCATCCCCAGCCTGTAACATCTATTTCCAAAGGGAGAGGGTGTAATACACTTCTCTCAGAGGAAATGTTTTGCTCTGCCTCCCTGGAACTGGGCTGTCCAGACCCCAGGAGGGCAGAACCCTGTCTGTGAGGTGGCAGCAGCTGTAGCTGCAGTGCAAGCCTCAGAGAGCTGGTTTGGCAGTACTGAGGGTCCATGGTGGAGCCCAGAGGATGCATGGGATTGGCTCCCCAATACCAGATTTGGAATGGGTGGACAATTCCTTGAACTTAGACATGTTACATGGCCATATTCGGAGTTACCACTGTGAAGCAACATATAGGTATTGACCTATATGTAGTGCACAAGTGTAATGCCTGGCATGTTACCCCCATTTTTACTTCTGTTTCACCGGTCCTCTGGGTCCCCTTTCATCGTAACGAGTGTGGTCCCTGGAACACAGAAGCTGTATCCAAGTGGCCCCGACAGTCCAGTGGTCCTTCTGTCCAAATTTGGTGGAGGTAAGTCCTTGCCTCCCCACACCAGACAGTAATCCTGTGTACTACATGAACTGCAGCTACAAGGGCTTCTGTGCACTCTTGCAAGTATTCCTTCATGCACAGCCCAGGTCCCCAGCACTCCATCCTGCATTGCTCAACTCGCTGAGTTCATCTCCGGCTTTGTGGGACCCTCCTTTGTAGTGTTGAGATGACCGCCATGCTCAGTTTTCTTGAACCCATGTTAAAGTACTTCTGCGGGTGCTGCCTGCTTCTGCATGGGCGCTCTGTGGTGCTGAGCGCCCCCTCTGTCTCCTCGTCCAAGTGGCGAACTCCTGGTCCTTCCTGGGCCCGGGCAGCACCCTTTTTCTTCAACCACGACCTTTGCAGCTAGCAAGGCTTGTTTGCAGTCTTTCTGTGTGGACTCAACTCTGCATCTTCCAGCACACTGTGGGACATCTTCTTTGCAAAGCAGAAGTTACTGGCATCTTCCGTTGTTGCAGAATCTTCAGCTTCTTCCACCCGGAGGCAGCCATTTTGCACCTTCATCCGGGGTTTAGTGGGCTCCTGCCCCCCCTGGACACGTTCGTGACTCTTGGACTTGGTCCCCTTCCTTTACAGGTCCTCACCTCCAGGAATCTGTCTTCAGTGCTTTGCAGTCAGTTGTGGTCTTTGCAGACTCTCCTATCACAACTTTAGTTTGTTTCTGGGGAAGTAGGGTCACTTTACTCCTACTTTTCAGGGTCTTGGGGTGGGGTATCTTGGACACCCTTAGTGTTTTCCTACACTCCCAGCAACCCTCTACACACTACACTAGGCCAGGGGTCCCTAAGGTGTTTGCATTCCAGTTTCTTAGTATATGGTTTGTGTTGCCCCTAGGCCTTTTGCATCCTAATGTATTCTACAGTGTTTGCACTACTTTCCTAACTGTTTACTTACCTGATTTTGGTTTGTGTGTATATTTTGCGTATTTTACTTACCTCCTAAGGGAGTATATCATCTGTGATATCTTTGGCACATTGTCACTAAAATAAAGTACCTTTATTTTTAGTAACTCTGAGTATTGTGATTCTTATGCTATAGTGCTATATGATATAAGTGGTATAGTAGGAGCTTTGCATGTCTCCTAGTTCAGCCTAAGCTGCTCTGCTATAGCTACCTCTATCAGCCTAAGCTGCTAGAACACTACTAATCTACTAATAAGGGATAACTGGTCCTGGCACAAGGTGTAAGTACCATCAGGTACCCACTACAAGCCAGGCCAGCCTCTTACAATATGGATCTCCTGGAACCCCAATGCCCTGGGTACCTAGGTACCCTATACTAGGGACTTATAAGGGGGGTCTAGCATGCCAATTGAAATTGGTAAATTAACTCACTGGCCTACAGTGACAAATTTAAAAGGAGAGAGAGCAAAAGCACTGAGGTTCTGGTTAGCAGAGCCACAGTGACACAGTTAGGCACTACACAGGGATACAATTAGGCCATAAACTATGAGCACTGGGGACCTGGCTAGCAGGATCCCATTGAGACAGGCAAAACACACTGACATATAGGTTTTTATCTATGAGCACTGGGGTCCTGGCTAGCAAGATCCCAGTGAAACATTGAAAACACACTGACACACACTCTCAAACAGGCCAAAAGTGGGAGTAACCATGTTAGAAAGAGGCTACTTTCCGGAGGCGAGGCCAACCAACATGGCCGATCGGACGTGAGCTCCGTCGGCTCCATCCTAATCCCCCCAGGTCCAATGGATTGAGGAGGTAAAGAGGCGCTAAAGTATTCCTCCCGACCTGAAGACTTGCTTCTGGGCCCCCAGAGGGGGAGATCCCTTCGAGATTGCCAACCGGAAGAGGTGCGTCGCTTGATGAGGGGCCCGCCGACCGAGTGCGCGGCCTGTGTCAGAGACGGAGCCGAGTGGAGGCAGCAGGAGACTGGAGTCCTGGCATGGAGGTGAGAGCTGCGGGGCACGAGGAGCAGGGGAGAGAGGTATCCCCACCAGCAGAGCCGCGCGGGAGCTGGGAAGGGCCCCATTAAGGTGAACGCCACTGCGAACGGCAGCAACGAGGTGAGGTTCAGGAGGGGCCTCCTTCCTTTTTCTGTGGAACGAGGGGTGGCAGGCCAAATTGGAGTGAGCGGGTGCCCCCCACAAATAATCCCCTTGCCCACTGGAGAAACCGGGGTAGCAACAGGATGACCTCCCTAGGAGGGGGAAATTTAAAAACTATGTGGAATAAACCCTGAGCTACGACAGCGCAGCTACACGCATGGGGGGCCGAGACAGGGAGAAAGATTCCAAGTTGAGGAGCGCTGAGCTGGGGAGAGCCACCCAAACATGGCCCTGAGAGAATAGGGCCCAACGGTGCGAGCACAGGCGACGGGACACTCCAAATGGGGGCCACACCTGCAAAGGGGGCGAGAGACAGCTGAAGTGAGAGGAAGCAAGAGCAATGAGGGGGAGAGGAGAGACCCATAGCCCCCCTTGAGAAGTGGGCTGTGAGACAAGGGCAAAGACCTAGAGGAGGACCCCAATGAGAAGGAGAACAGTTCTGGGATGAGAGAGCCCCCAAATAAGCACTGAGGCCCGGTCCCTGACAGACAAATATGCCACAATGCAAAATCCAGGCCAACAGAGTCTCCAGCTACTTTTCCCCGGCCAGAGTGGAGAGTGCTGACCAGGTACAGGGGGAAGAGATGGCGCTTACAAAGGAGGACCTCTTGTCCTCCCTTCGCACTTTCAAAACCAAGCTGCATGAGGAGCTCACGACGGATATCAGAGCGACGCTGGATGCCTTCCAAGCAGACATCAATGGGAAACTATCCACACTCCAAACAGATGTAGACTCAGTAGAGGCCCATACTATGGACTTGGAAACGCACTTGCAGAACTTACAGCAGAAAGTGGCCCCGGTGGACACGGAGATTACAAATATTAAAGAGCAATTGCATCTCGCCACATTAAAATGCGAAGACTTGGAAAATCGAACACGTAGAGACAACATAAGGGTGAGAGGTCTGGAGGAGGGAGCCGAGGGGACTGATCTGGAGGCCTTTGTGGTTGGGCTGTTTTCCACCCTTCTGGGAGAGGATCAACCGGAGGTGCAAGTGGAACGAGTGCACTGTGTGGGCAGCAGAGCTGCGGGCGAATGGAGAAGACCTAGAGACATCCTGGCTAAATTAAGCTTGTTCAAAGTGAAGGAACGAATTCTTTTAAAAGCAAGACAACAAGATCCTATCTCCTTCAAGGGTGCATGATGCTCCCTCGACCAAGATATAGCTCCAGCAACCCTGGCCCGACGACAACAGTTCCGTCCGGTGACAGAGGCTCTGAGAGAGAAGAACATAAGATATTGTTGGACCTTCCCCTTTGGTGTAGCGTTTGAACTCCAAAATAGAGCGTGCCATTTCTCGACTGTGGATGATGCGGCAGCCGTGTTGGGCCTAGAGTCTGGAGGAGAGAGGGGTGATACCGACGTCATGGTTGGAGAGGGGCAAGGAGAAGATATCCCCTCCACATCAACGGACCAATGGAAACAACAGAGGAGGGGTAGGAAGACCCCCAGAAGATAACACCACATGGAGGTCCGGCCCCAGGGAGGGCCCCAGAAGCCCACTGGAGAGAGCTGGGGAGCGACCCCAGTTGGGGATTCCGATAGAGATGAAAGGACGGGGGCGCCTCCCTCTGGGGAGATGGTGTGGACGTGAGAAGCATGATAAAGGTCTTAGCGATACCTGCCACTCGGACATACTCCGCTCCTGTTGTTCGCTGGAGGTTTGGGGGGACCCGCCACTGAAATGCACTCTGGTCTGACAAGGCCTGAGGGGGGGAGAGGAGGCGGATCTGGGCCCTGTCCATGTAATGAAGATTGTAGGGAAATTTGTTGTTTTATACTATCAAGTCTATGTTTATATTTCTCGTTTGAAATGTTCCTTAGGTTTGTTCCTTGTTTACCATCCCTTTCAATATTCAAAGAGTCAGGTGGAGAGTCCAACGCAGGCCAGGTGCTCCGAAGGGGGGAGGATGGGAACAAAGTGAGGGGTTTTGGAGATATTATCAGGGGTCTACTTGAGAGCGTTGCTGTTTCGGGGAGATGATGCTGGAATTACTCTCATGGAATGTGAAAGGACTTAATTCCCCCAATAAGCGATCGCAATTGAGAAAGTACCTCGATGATCACCATTACGACATAGTAGCCCTACAAGAAACACATTTTAAGAGGGGGAGGGACATCGCCTCCGTCACAAACACTACACTCAGATTACTTTAGCTTCAGCACCAACAAAACATTGCGGGTGGCTTTGATGTTTAGCAGATCAGTCCACTTCAGAGAAACAGGTTCCAAGAAAGATAAAGGGGGAAGATACTTGATGGTGAAAGGCAGCCTAGATGGGAAAATGTGTACGATATCTAGTATTTATGCCCCTAACAGCAGTCAAACCCAATTTCTGTTACATTTCTTGAGAGAACTGGAGGGCTATGCAGAGGGCGAAATTATCTTGATGGGAGACTTAAACCTGGTGTGGGACTCAGCTCTGGACACAACACATCCACAGAGATCACAGACAAGTGCTTTTGCCAAGTCAGTGAAGTCCACCGTTTGCCGATTAGGGATTTTTTACTCCTGGCAGACCTTTGAAACAGTGATCATTCTTACATTGAAATCCTTTGTTTATGTTTATGATTTACCAATGATCACTAGTTGTTTTAAAAGGGAGATGTCTGTGTGCATCAGAATCATGAAGTGGCATCACTTCTGCATGGGGAGCCAGTGGAGCTTCCTGAGGTGGGGGAGATGTGGGTCTGCTTGGGAGGTCAAGAATGAGTCTTGCTGCAGGGTTCTATATGGTCTGTACTTTCTTCAGGAGGCTGGAGGGGCTTCCTCCGTAGAGTGTGTAGAGCC
The DNA here is from genome assembly GCF_031143425.1 of Pleurodeles waltl. Lineage (NCBI taxonomy): Eukaryota > Metazoa > Chordata > Amphibia > Caudata > Salamandridae > Pleurodeles > Pleurodeles waltl. The sequence continues at coordinate 290,963,270 of NC_090445.1, read as the reverse complement.
GGCTGGTGGCTATGGCTTGGGTGATGGTGTGGCTGGTGTTAATTGGGAGCCAGTTGAAGATCCTGCAGAGAGTGAGGAAGCAGGCAGAGGAGACTGCACTGATCTGGTTTTTCATGGTGAGCTAGTTGCTGAATATGTGGCCGCAGTCTGGCAGTGCGGGTGAGAGACCTACATCTGAGGGCCACCAGGAGTGATTCCACGGTGGAATGTTGTTCCCGAAGATCAGTACTTCTGTTTTATCTGTGTTGAGTTTCAGGCAGTTGTCTTTCTTCTAGTTGGAGCTATTTGTCATACATCTGTGGAAGTTGGCTCTCGTGGTGGAGGGCTCTCCTGATAGTGAGAGGATGCACTAGGTGTCGTCATCTTAGGAAATTAAGTTGAGTCCATAGGATCTGACGATTTCGATCAGGGTGGTCATCTAGGTGTTGAACAGAGTGGGGCTGAGGGATGAGTCTTGAGGGATGCCACAGATTATGCTTTTGTATTCGGAGATGTAGGGGGAAAGGTGAATTCTCGGGGTTCTCTGGGTTCTTCCACAGAGGAAGGAGGTGATCCATTTGGGGGTGGCTCCTTGAATTCCAGTGTGGTTGAACCTCTTGATAAGGGTGTGGTGCTGAGAGGTTGAGGAGGATCAGGGCTGCCTTTTCCCCTCAATGAAGGAGGGCTCTGATGTCATCTGTAGCGGTGATGAGGGCGGTTTTGGTGATGTGGGTAGCACAGAAACAGGACTAGGAGTTGTCGAGAAGGTTGTTGTGTTCCAGGTGTTCCATGAGTTAGCAGTTGATTACTTTTTTGAGAATTGTGGTAGAGAAGGGGAGCAGAGAGATGGGATGAAAAGTTCTTCAGTTCGCTTTGGTTGGTGGACAGTTTCTTGAGGAGGGGTTTGACTTCCTTATGTTTCCACTTCTTGAGGAAGGTGGTCACAGTGATGGATGCATTGAGGATGGTGGTGAGTTCTTGGCTGATCGACTTGCTCCCAAGGTTAAAGATGTGGTGGGGGCTGGGGTCTGTCGGTGTTCCTGAGTGGACGGGGTTCATGTTATCGGTAGTGCTCCGAGTAGTGAGTAGGTTACAGGTGGTAAGCAAGTGGCTGGGGTTGGCCTCTGGGAGTGGTGAGTTTGAGGATGTCAGTGTAGTGGGTTGGGGCTCAAAGATTTTGTCATTTAAGAAGTCCACCAGGGTGTTGCAGAGTTCCTGTGAGGGGTGATGATGTTTTGGCAACTGATAGTATGGAGAACTGTTTGACAATATATATTTAACCATCACGTAAACTTACCTTACTTGTGACTGTGCTGCTTGAAAAAAAAAATGAAATTTTAGAAAACAAAAATATTATTCACTCACCAAGCCCCGCAACCTCAACACCCAGCAGGACGTACTCCCGGTTAAGGACATCTGCCAAGTAGTGCGTTAACTAATGCTGGTTGTGCTGGATTCCTGTGCTGCAGTACACACACCACCACACTTGCCCCCACAGCTGACGAAACTCCCATAAGGCATAACCATTACCGGGCCTGCTACCAAAAGATTAGTGTAGCTACATATGCCTAGCTGAAGATGGGGCGGACCTACACCCCAGCCCATCTGAATCACCCCCGGTGGGGGTTCGGGATACGTTGCCTACTTCTGCCAGTTTGTGACCTAGTTGGGAGGGAGATGGACTGAGTCTGGGATTGGAAATGGGAAGGAAAGAAACAGGAGGGCAGACAGAGAGGAGAGGCCAGGAAAAGAAAACAAAGTGAAAAACAGCCACAGAAATGTAAAATAAATACAGGAAAAGTGAAACACTAACACAAAAAGTACAAAAAAGCTGGGATTGGGAATAGGGAAGAGCAAATGGAGTTGAATTAGATTGGATGGAGGAAAAGCCAGCCAGCGAAAAGAGGCAGATGCAGGCAAAACAAAATGGCCATGCTCTTTTGCACCATGTGGTGCCGTTTGCGCTGATTTTTCAGTGCGCCAAGCTACTGGCATGAAAAAGCAGTGCAAACAGCCAGACTAGCACTTTTCTGCCCATTGGCAGAATTCTGCAGGATCTTGCAGAGTTTTTTTATAAAGCATTAGGGTAGTCTTCCTTCCAACTTTTTAACTTCCTCCTCCTCTTTTTCAGACCTCATTTGTGCCGGCATTAGGGCTCTGCACACCTTACCACTGCTAACCAGTGCTAAAATGCTTGTGCTCGCTCCTACAAACATGTAATATTGGCTTATGCTGAATTGGCATATTTAATTTACTTATAAGTCCCAGTAAAGCAGCACTACCTGTCCTTAGGGCCTGTAAAGTAAATGCTACCAGTGGATCTGCAGCACTGATTGTGCCACCCAGTTAAGTAGCACCTTGTATGTCTCAGGCCTACCCTTGCGAGTGCAGTTTCAAACTATCAGTTTGATCTGGTAAAATAAACCTGTTGCCAGGCCCAAACCTTCCTTTTTAATAAATACAAATCACCCTTAAGTAGGCCATGGTGCAATGTGTTTAAAAGGCAGGACATATACTTTTAAATGTTACATGCTGTGGTAGTGAAGATCTCTTCAATGTGCAATCTGCAATAAAGCAGCAGTGTCTCCTCTATCCACTACCTGATGGATGGTCTCTAAGGCCAGCAGTAAGGTTGACTCCTTACTGTACTGTGTTGAATACCAGATTGGGTCTTCTGAAGCAGATCTTTTTCTTCCATGAATGTCGAGAGTTGTATATTTACATATTTTTCTGCTACATTTGTAAAAAAAAGGGAGTAACAAAACTGGCCTAAAGTTTTCAGGTTTTGCTTGATCCAATAGAGGTTTCTTCAGGAGAGGTACTACCATAGCATGTTTCCATGCTTGAGGGGTCAGCCCTGTACTGAATGTTTTATTAAGTAGCTCCCCCAAAGAGGGAATCCATACCGCCACCCCTCACTCTAAGATGGTGGGGTCGGCAGGGTCAGTTGGAGCTTCTGTTTTCTCAGACTGTACTGATCTTCCTTGGGGATAGGTTTTAAATAAGAGAGGCTAGTCTTATCATCAGCTAAATCAAACCACACTTCAAGGCAGGGAGTCTTTCTTACCTCTGTGGGAAAGTAAGCATTAATCGTAGCGACCTTATCATAAAAATATGGGGCCAAGATATTACACTGCTCTACTGATGGCGGAGTCACTCCTGATACGCGCTCCAACGAGGTTAGCGACTTCACTATTGCGGATAGATCTTTCCACATTAAGGGCTAGCTATGCTATCAGAAGTCTAAGTCTGGAAGTTGCCTGTTACCCAAAAGATAGTTCTAAACAGTGAATTTTAAGCTAATAAGATCCGTGTAGCATGATACCTCTCCACTAGAAGCCTGCTCCTGTATTATCTAGTTAAGGAATAGCTTTGCTACAAGATGCCCAAACCTGTAAGATCTTGGTGGCCTGAGGACAGTTCTGTCTTCGTAGGCCTGAGCATGCAGAGTTTTTACAAGAAGTATAGAACTGCTAACAGATGCTGCAGTCTACAAAATCCTATACCTGAAGGATAGCTAAGCTATCAGACGTTTCAATAAGTATGTGAGAGGTATGACATCTGTATAATCTGATGGACAGACCTTGTAAGATCAATATTATCGATCAGATAGGGTTGTTGTCTATGTAACAAGCATGCCATTTTCCTTTCTAAATCTGACTGTGGTCTAGCTTTGTAACCTGAGAGATAGTTCTGATGCCTATGCATGCATGTTCTCTTCAACCAGTTGCATTGCTTAATTAGTCTCCAAGACAGGTGTAGCCTCAAACATAGAACTCATGAATGAGTTAAGATCTGTGAAACCTGATCATCTTCTTTACAGTCTAAATATTAAAAATGCTGATGTTTTGTTCAACCAGGGTGAGAGCTCAGTCTCAAAGCCTCTGGGATATGATAACTAAACAAAATTTCCTCACTCAGAGGTGGGAATTGTTGACTGAAGCTCCACAGACCACTGCAACCACTTAAGTACATTGAACTCAATGTCTTACTTCTGTTCTAAATAAGGTACACAAACCGCTATAGCAAAACAGTTTTAATTTATTTCATATTTTTATAAAATGTATAGTTATTATAAAATGTTTTGACAAAAAATCCTAGACTGACACTCCAGTGTCTTGCCTACGTCTGAATTATTTCTAGCACTTTGACCTCTACAGGCCTCATTATGCCTGCAGTGAGTTTAAAAGCCCATCGGCCGAAGGTCGGACAGATAGGTTGCCACCAGTGTGGCAGCCTCCCCACCGGGCCCATTAAGAGTTTCCCACTGGGTCAGCGGGTGGAACCTCAGTTTCCACCAGCTGGCTCAGGGGGAAACGGCCTATAGCATTGTCTCTGGCTCATAATAGAGCCAGCTGCAATGCTGTAGTGAGTAGGGTGCACTAGCACCCGCTGCAATGTTCACTGTCTGCAATGCAGACAGTGAACATTGTGACGGTGCTGGCCAGGGGGCCATTGGGACCCCCTGCATCCCGTCCCCTCCAGCCTTTTCATGGCGGTGTTAACGCCATGAAATCACTGGCAGAGAAGGGGGTCGTAATCCCCATAGCTGTGCTGCCCTGGTGCATTTAGAACGCGGCGACCAAAAGACCACCGGGACGAAAAATCCTGGCTGTGCTGGCAGTCCGACCATCACCGCGAGTCTGCAGCATCAGTAGACTGCCAGACTTGTAATGATACCCTATATGTTTTATTTAACATTTTCTGCTTATTGGTTTAAATATGTCTGGGCTGTGGGCCCACTATCCTCCTCCTCTACTCATGAGTATTATAAATAGTTCAGTGAATAATTTACTGTTAGATCTGTGAGCCTTAGGGTAGTCTTTCCCCAAATCTTTTGCCTTTTCTCCTCCTATTTTTGCTGAATTTGTTTTTGTTAGCCTTAGGACTCAGTACTCTTTACCACTGCAAACCAGCGCTAAGGTGCTAGTGCTCTCTCCTTTAAGCATGGTAGAATTGGCTTGCACTCAATTGGAATATTTAATTTACTTATAACTCCCTTGTAGAGTGGCATACCACATATCGAGGGCCTGTAAATTAAATGCTAATAATGTGCCTGCAGCACTGATTGTGCCCCCCACTTATGTAGCCACTTAATACATGTCTTGGGTCTGCTATTGCAGCCTGAATGCAGTTTTAAACTGCCAATTTGACTTGGAAATATAACCCCCTTGCCAAGCCTTAAATTCCTCTTTTATTACATATAAGACCACCCCTTAGGTAGGTCCTAGGTAGCCCACGTGGCAGGGTGCATTGTAAATGAAAGGTTGGACATGTAATTTTATGTTTTACATGTCCTGGTAGGAAAAAACTCCTATGTTTTCTTTTCGCTACTGGGAGGCCTTTCTCTCAAAATATGCTAACACTGGGTTGCCCTAGTACATTTAACAAGTGCTAACCTTCGATTGGAATCAGTTAAGCCTTTCATGTTTGGTATCTAGGAAACTGTAATTAAAAAATCACCTTAATGGTAAAGTCAAATTTTAAGTTACAATTTTGAAAATGCCACTTTTAGAAAGTTGGTATTTTTCTACACTAAACTTCTTGATGCTTACAGCCTATCCTAGCTCCCATGACTGGGTGTAGTTGGCCTTTGGTCTTTGTTTATTCCTACAGACAGCTAAACAAGAGAGGGATTAGATGTGTCTGGATGGGCCATCACATGGCAGAATTGGGGGGGGTTAGGTACAGCCACATTTGCAAACGAAAAGTCTGTGCTCTGCCTTTATACAAACACCTTGTCACCCCGGCAATGTTTATGCACCCACCTTGGAGCCAGAGCAGGGGACAAGGAAACTTCAAGCACTTAAAAGGGAATTCTCTAGACACTCTTACTTCAAATACGGTGCAATGTGTAAAAAGGGGGCCCTCAAACCCACTGTTGAGTTCACTTTCAGTATCTGTGGAAGGACTGCCTGATGCTGTGGATTGGTGTGTACTCTAAAAGACTGCTTTCCTGCACCTGGAAGGACTGCTTTGATGTCTGGAGTCTGCCTTGAGTCCTCAGGGTCCTGACCTACTGCTTGAGCCATGTTTCATCACTTAAACCCAGGGCTACCAGCGTGGCTCTGAGGGTTAGTTGGATGGCCTCCGGACCAGAGTCACAGGGACAGAAAACTCTCCAACCATCTTAAACCAACACGTGGGCCCTGCCTGAGTGAGTTCTAATGGCCCAAGACTCTTGGTTGTTGGGCCACATGTGACAAGATAGCCAAAATGTAAAACATGAGACTAGGATAGTTTTGGCTAAAAATGCCCAAAAACTTAGTGAAGACCAGACAACCCTGCTCATCTATCCACCCAAGGTGCATTGCCAGTCAGCCTGACTTCATGACAGCTACCGCTACTTTCTTCTCTGCAGCAACAAACACATTTCAGCAGTGCTTCAGCAAAGGAGTATCCACCCTCCTGGAACTCTCCAGCTTTTTCCCTTTGGAGATTTTTAACTATCAAAAAAGAAACTAAATCAGAATGTAGAAATCTTCACTGCGACTTGATCAAGAGGCTCTCTGATGATAACACTCACACCTCGGGCATCACCTGTAGCCTCGCCCCTCTAAACTCTACCTTCTCAGAGCATTTTCTGCTAAATTTCTTCTAAGTCAGAAGGTAGGCGCTGACGGGTTCAAACCACTTCTAGTATCCGATTTGTGCTCATATCTTTTTTACTATGATCCGGTCTCAAATGACTACATGTCTGTGGTTGGCACTTTGATCTTTTAAGTGCTACTTTTTACCTTAAACTTTAAAAATTCATAACTCCAGTTCTACTGATTGGATTTTGTTATCATTTTGGCATCAAATCTTTTATTCAACTTTACTCATTTCTTCTAAATTGGTACAGGATTTTTCTTATGTTATGTTTTCACTTTATTACTGTTAAAGTGCTGCACAAATACACATTGCCGCCAAGTTCAGCCTGGTAGATTTTGGTGCGAAGCTACCAGAGTCTTAAGCACAAAAACATTTAGTGACTTTTGTGTTTCACCCTGACAGGAATTGCTTGAACAGGGCTCACCTCCCGTTCAACCAACAACCCAATTTTTCAAGTTCAGTGAAGGAACATTCCCATCATCCTTTGAATCAGATTTAATAGCTCCATTAAGAAGGCATACTTGGAAAACTTTGATCATCCATTTTCCAGTCTTCCCTTTTAGGAAAAAAGTATATGAAAAGGTATATACTCAAATTAATTCCAGCACACAAATCTAAATACTACCTATTGAACTTATTTCAATGTGGCTTCTATCCAACACCCAGCACAGAAAGCAACATCTCTTGAACTGCTAGGTGATATTCTATACATTCTGGATGGGTGAGTCTCCTGTCATATTCTCCTATTCACCGCCTTTGATACAATAGACAATGAGACACTACTTACTAACGTTTCCACTTTGATGAGAGTAGACAGGATCCATGCTGCAGTATGTTACGTTAAATAGACAAATAAATCAGATTACATGCCCCCATTCTGAAACCACTTGTTGCTTCTTTAAGCCTTCAAAGTCTGCTGCATGAGATATAACACCTTTGTCTAGAACTAACCTCCTACAGAAACAAATAAACCCACATTTCAAGAGGATAACAGAGTAAAGAAGAAATTTCCATCTGCAACTCAGAATTCAGAAAACAACAACAAAAATGCAAAGGACTAGCTCAGGCCTTCTGATTGCCAGCATTAAGAACGTGTAATCACTGCCTTAATAGATTTCTACCTTCAAACCTACTGTCCCTCTAAAAAGCACTGGTCACACATTTTCTAGGATCTTATTTGCAATTAATTATTTTACCTGTTCTTGCTACAATACAGTAGTCTCTGTCTTCTTATTCTGAAGTTATCTCTCGTTGTCAGTGAAGCATCTCACTGTGCTTAAATCAACATTATAAAAAAGAACATGAATAATTAGCTACAGTTATATTAGTTGTACTTAATAATTGTAAACAGGTGAGACACCAAACTGAGGCCACCACCTTTAGAAAAAGCAAAGAGTGCAACTCTCCAGAGCCAAGATGATCTACGATTGTATAATATTGTTTCTGGTATTTGTGGACCACTTGCTGACCCTTGTGAGTGCTTACTATGGCACTACCAAGTTTGCCAGTCATGTGAAGGAGGAGGGCCTTTTTGGGGACCCTGAGAAGTGCAATGACAGATCTGTGGCTAGGCCAGCCTGTGACCACCCTTTTTGTCAACAGGAGGCTGCAAACTGTTGGAAAGTGGATTATTGGTAAGGGCAGGTAAGTACCCACAGTCCAGTCAGGGTCTCAATAAATTAATCCTGGCTCAACCCTTCGTAGCTTGGCAACGAGCAACAAGGCTTAACTTTGGAGATAAAAAGGCCCTCATTACAACCCTGGAAGTCAGTGATAAAGTGGCGGTAATACCGCCAACAGGCCGCCAGTAATAAATATGGAATTATGACCACGGCAGAAACCGCTCAGACAGACAGCCAATTTATCACACCTACTGCCAGGGGAGAATCAACAAGCACCCCGGCGGTAGCCGCCAACAGCCAGACGGAAGACAATGTTCCACCCACTGTATTAAGACACAGGAAACCGCCACCTTTTCTGGGGCGGTACCAATGACATCAAAAGCCTGGCAGAAACAGAACACAGAAGGGAAATGACTCACCTCTGGAGACTCAGGGAACAACCACGCCGCCATGGAGCCCGAGCTGCATGTTTTCCCCATGCTCCTCTACCTTCTTCTCCATTATGAACACCAACGCCGGCGAAGATGACCACATCGAGTACTTCAGCCTGGCACACAGGGGAGGGGGGGAGGAAAAAGAGAGTGACACACATGCAACATATTTACCCCGTACCCGACAGGAGTAATGCAAGGACAACACCAAGAGAATAAAGTGAATGTAATAAGATAAAGTAGTATAAATACGTGCATCCAAATCCAAAAGTATGTACATATTTACAAATGTAGGAACACTGCCCAGTCCTCAGTGTCCGTGGGCCACAGGGCACATCACATAGTCCAAGGCCCCACCTCACTCCTGCAACAACATGGAGAGAACACTGCAGGGGCATCAGGTTGAAAATAGCCAGGCACCTCAGGGGGACAGGGATTGGGGGGGCACCTCTGCCGGAAGATGTTACAAATCCACTGGTCCTGTAGGGGGCAACATACCCTGTGCTCAATCCTGGGGAGTGAAAGGCCAGTCTTCCAAGTGGGTGATCTGCCCACTGCTTGGTCCTAGGGAGTGGAAGGCCACAGTCTCTCAAGTGGGTGATTTGCCCACTGGTTGGTCCTGGGGAGTACAAGGCCACAATCTCTCAAGTGGGTGATTCGCCCACTGCGTGGTGTTGGGGAGTGCAAGGCCACAGTCTCTAAAGTTGGTGACTACTTCCACTAGTTCTGGATGGGGCATTGTGCCCAGTGAGCTTCATCCTGGGAAAGATTGGGTGAGTGGATGGCTTCTCCACTGGTTCTGGAGGGGGCATTGTGCCCAGTAAGCTTCTTCCTGTTGAGCATGGGGTGAGTGGATGGCTTCTCCCCTAGTTCTGGAGGGGGCATTGGCCACAGGATTTGCTGGTGCCAGGCCGCACAACAGCCCATGGACGCAGGACTACACACTGTTGGCCAGCGGTGATGGCTTCTCAGTGGTGGCAGTGGTGGTGCTGCTTGTGGAGCTGGCAGTTGTGGGGGAGGCTCCAGCCCTCCCCCTGCAGCCTCGGATGGCTGCCCACTGGGGCTGCTGCTGCTGGCAGTGGTGCTGGTTGCGGTGCTGGCAGTGGTGAGGGTAGGCTCCAGCCCTCCCCCTGTAGCCTCGGATGGCTGCCCACTGGGGCTGCTGCTGCTGATGGCGGTGCTGGTGGTGGTGTTAGCAGTGGTGGGGGGAGGCTCCAGCCCTTCCCCTGCAGCCTCGGACTGCTGTCCACTGGGGCTGCTGCTGGTGGCGGTGCAGGTGGCGGTGCTGGTGGCAGTGCTAGCAGTGGTGGGGGAGGCTCCAGCCCTTCCCCTGCAGCCTCGGATCACTGCCCACTGGGGCTGCTGGGAGTGGTGCTAGTGGCGGTGCTGGCAGTGGTGGGGGAGGCTTCAGCCTTTCCCCTTCAGCCTCGGATGGATGCCCACTGGGGCTGCTGCTGCTGGTGGCGGTGCTGGTGGTGGTGTTAGCAGTGGTGGGGGGGGAGGCTCCAGCCCTTCCCCTGCAGCCTCGGACGGCTGTCCACTGGGGCTGCTGCTGGTGGAGGTGGAGGTGCAGGTGGCGGTGCTGGTGGCAGTGCTAGCAGTGGTGGGGGAGGCTCCAGCCCTTCCCCTGCAACCTCGGATGGCTGCCCACTGGGGCTGCTCTGCTGGTCGAGGTGCTGGTGGTGGTGCTAGAAGTGGTGTGGGGAGCCTCGGATGGCTGAACCACCATGGTTGGTGGTGGGGGCTCCGACTGAGTTACAGCACCGGGCCTCTTGTTCTTCCTGCCTGCTGGTGCAGGCCCCTTGCCCTTCCTGCCAGCAGCTGGGGATGGCTCATTGCTCCTTTTGACAGCAGCTGGGGCCTGCTCCTTGCCCTTCCTGTCAGCAGCCGGGGATTGCTCTTTGCCCTTCCTTTTAGTAGCTGGGGTGCTTCCTTGCCCTTCTCTGCAGCAGCTGGGGGTGCTTCCTTGCCCTTTCCTGCAGCAGCCGGGGATTGCTCCTTGCCCTTCCTTTTACCAGCTGGGGGTTCCTCCTGGCCCTTCCCTGCAGCAGCTGGGGGTGCCTCCTTGCCCTTCCTTGTAGCACTTGGTGCAAGCACCCTTTCAGTGTGGCTGCCTGGTGCAGGTGGACATTACTGTGCCCATGGACTGGGTGGCTGAGTTGCTCGCCTGGGTTCTGACAACCCTGGCCTGATGTGAAGGACGGCGGGAGGGGTAGGGAAGAGGTCAACGGTGGAGAGGAAGAGCCTCTTAGGGACATTATGGCAGGAAGAGGGAGGTTTGGGAGTGGAGGAAGAGAAAGTGGTTGTAGGAGGTGTCTTTCTGCTATGTTTGGGTGCAGGTGCATGGGCTGGATGCTGTTGTGAGGTGGATGGATGTTTGGGGGTCTGAGTGCTTGCGTTTGTGTACTTTGGGAGGAGCAGGCACAGACACAGGGGACATGTGCATGGATGTCAGGGTGGTGACTGCCAGTGAGGGGTGTGTACTGATAGGTGTGCTGGTGATGGAGGTAGTGGGATGAGGATGTAGTGCATGCAGGTGTGAGTAGAGACGAAACTGGGAGGGAGGTGGATGAGGAGGGGGCCACAGTGGAGGCAGTGGATATTGGTATGCCTGATTCTGGATGGTGTTTGTATGAGTACCTGTGGGATGAAGTGTGGTGCTTGTGTTTGCCATGTTCACTCTTGTGTGTTGTCCTGGGTGCCTGCTTATCTGCCTGTGTGCTTGGGATAGGTTGGAGTTGAGGGCAATGGGATTGGGTAGAGGAATTTGGAGGGGGAGGCTAGAAACAGGGACGATGGCTGCCCTCCAGGAATGCATTTGTCTGTTGCATTTGGGCTGCCAGCCCCGGATGGCGTTCACAATGGTTGACTGCCCAACAGAGGTGGATCTCAGGAGCTGAATAGCCTCCTCACTCAGGGCAGCAGGCCTAACTGGGGCAGGGCCTGAGGTGCCTGGTGCAAAGGAGATGCCCACCCTCTTGGGTGAGCGGGCACGGGAAACTGGCTGAAGGGCTGCTGGAAGGGCAGTGCTGGTACAGGGGTGGTGGCTATACCTTTAGTTGGGGTGGGCACGGAGGTGTCCTCAACCACCAGGGAGCTTCTATCGGAGGAGGTATCACTGTCAGAACTGTTCCCTCCAGTCTCCGCCATGTTGCTCCCCTCGCCCTCTGTCCCACTGGTTCCCTCGGCGTCGGTGGACTATGCCTCCTGGGTCCTGTGGGATGCAGCTCCCTCCATCGCCGGTGCCTCTGCTCCTCCGCCAGATGATGCTAATGCACAGAAGGACAGGGTGACAAAACATAAAGGGGGGGGGAAGAGACAAAGGATACACTTGGTCAATGGCGGTACCAACACCACCGTTGGCATACATGACACACACACACAGGGAACAGCCCTGCGCATTAGGCAATGCACTACCAGTCACAATGCTAGTCACCAGGCCATGGATAGGGACACCTAACACCAATTGCAGCATACCTGAGACCTACAGACCCCTGCCCAGTAGTGGATGCCTGCTAGCTTGGTTGGAGAACTTTCACATCAGAACCCTGCCCAACATGGGACCTACTCTGCAATGTCAGGCCTGGCCTAGGGGCACCCACAGGCCCACATACCCCACCCGGATACCACCCCACCATGCGCAAGTTCTATATTGGGGCAATGTACTCACCTCCTTGTGGCTGCTGTGATGCCTACAAGTGCCCAACCAGCTCCGGATAGGCCACCGCCACTATGCGGGCCATCAGGGGGGTCAGGGTTCGACGGGCACCCCTTCCTCAGTGGGAGACCATCCCCAGCTGGGCCTCCTCCATCTTCCGTGCCCAGCGTCTCAGGTCCTCCCACCGTTTCCGACAGTGTGTGCTCTGCCTACCGTAGACCCTCAGGGTCCGCACATCCTTGGCGATGGCACGCCATATACCCTTTTTCTGATGGGCGCTGACCTGCAGGGAAATGGTCACAGGGAAAGGTATTAGTCTGACCGTCCTGCCTGTTACACTCATGGCCCACCATAGCCCTTCCCATGCCCTTACGCACAGACATGGCCCAGCATACATGATGCATGCTGCCCAGGCGACATCCACCAACACCCCTCTACACGAGACCTTCACACACACCACTCCATGCATTCATGCCCCAGGCATCATGCTCACAGTGTACTCACCTGTTCGTCTGGAGGCCCATACAGCAGTCGGTACTGGGGTAGGACCCCATCTACCAGTAGTTCCAACTTCATCAAGGTGAAGGCAGGGGCCCTTTCCCCAGTGACACGAGCCATGGTCAGTTCCAGACACAGGTCACAGCAGCACATGCAGTGCAGGTCCTCTCCTGTTGAAGGTCAGGTACCAAGTGAGGGAACAGATAGAAAATGGCGGTCACGTCCGTGGCGGTGCGTACCGTCACCGCCGGCGTACATCACCGTTGCCCACTGTTACCCATAGGGCCCAATAATAACCAATGAGGACTTACACAGCGGTTCTCAACCACCTCCTGCAACGGCGCACAACGTCAGCGGAATTACCTCATTGCCACATGTCCCTCCATACAGGACAGGCGGGTGCCATTTCAGGGGGGGTGCAGGCCATGGCTCCTAACTGCGTCACAGTACAGATATGCACCATTTGGACCTCTACAACAAAATACTGTTACAATCACAACATTCACTGAAGTGTAGTGTTTGGAAATATGACATACTGACCAGCTGTTCACCATTTTGCCCAGTAGATTGCAACCGCTGCAGATGAATAGAAGATGGAGACATCCCCCTGTGTACAGACCCCTGGTGGCATTGGCAACAATGGAGGACAGGCACATTAGCCTCACCTATAGACTGGACAGGGCCACAATCACAGAGCTATGTGCCCAATTGGAGCCTGACCTAATCTCTGCTATCTGTCACCCCACAGGGATCCCCCCTCTTGTGCAAGTCCTATCTGTGCTCCATTTCCTGGCAACTGGCTCCTTTCAAGTGACAGTGGGCCTGCCAGCAGGAGTGTCTCAGCCAATGTTCTCAATACTGCTGACCAAAGTGTTGTCTGCCCTGATTAAACACAAGCGCAGCTACATCGTTTTCCCCCAGGTGGAGGATTTGGCTACAGTGAAAGCTGATTTCTATGCAATGGGACATATCCCAAACATTATTGGGGCAACTGATGGTACACATATTGCATTTGCCCTCCCCCCGGCGAAATGAACAGGTGTTCAGAATCCGAAAGAGCTTTCACTCCATGAATGTGCAGATAGTGTGCCTGGCGGACTAGTACATCTCCCATGTCAATGCAAAGTATCCTGGGTCTGTGCATGATGCCTCCATCCTGAGGAATAGCAGCATCCAATATGTGATGGCTCAACTCCAGAGGCACAGGGTGTGGCTAATAGGTGAGCCCTGGTTCCCACCCAGTATATGATGGTGTATGGGTATGGTGTGGGCCCTAAGGGTTAGTGTGTGTCTAACAGTTGTCCCTCGATATTTGCAGGTGACTCTGGTTACCCCAACCTCTCATCGCTACTGACTCCTGTGAGGAATCCCAGGTCAAGGGCAGAAGAACGTTACAATGAGGCACATGGGCGAACAAGAAGAATTATAGAGAGGACATTCTGCCTCCTGAAGGCCGGGTTCCGTTGCCTCCATCTAACAGGTGGATACTCACCCAAGAAGGTCTGCCAGATCATTGTGGAATGCTGTATGTTGCACAACCTTGCCTTACGTCACCAGTTGCCTTTTCTGCAGTAGGATGAGGCTGGAGATGGCCGTGTGGCAGCAGTGGACCCTGTGGACAGTGAAGATGAGGAGGCAGAGGATGAGGATAAGGACAACAGAAGTGCAATAATTTGTCATTGCTTCCAATGACACACAGGTAAGACAGTGTAATTTCACATTTAATTGACAGTTTTGTGTTTGACATTGTCACTGACAGGCTGATTTTCCCACTTCTATGGCCACTCACTGTACACTTTGGCATCTCTATTTGCAGATGTTTGTGCCCCACTATTGCTCCTGGTGTGTTGACTGCAGCCAACTACAGGTCATTCCTATGTATACATTACTGTACAGTTGAATTGCAATGTTTAAACCTTGTTAAATGAATACATACTTAAATGATTTGACATACTCCATACTTGTATTTTTTCAAGTGGTGTTTATTTAAGTGCTAAGAAGTAGAGGGGAATGTGTAATGGGCTGGGGTGATGGTGGAGGAAAGTCCATGTTGGAGTCCAGTCTATTTGTATCACAGTTGCATTGTCCAAGGGGGCATAGGAAGGGGAGCAATGGCAGTTCAAGGTGGACAGGGTGACAGAGGGGGACACAAGGGTGACAATCAGGAGAGTCTTATTTCCTGGCGAGGGTCTTGGCAATAGTCTCTGACTTCTGCCTGGATCGCAGGGAATGTTTTTGGGGTGGTTCTCCTTCTGCAGGGGGAGGGGTGCTGGTGGCCTGTCGGTCGTGTTGCAGTTCCTCCTGTCCACTAGCGGCAGCAGAGGTGGAGGGCTATTCATCGGTTTGACTAATGTCAGGGGCCCGTTGGTATGCCACTGCCTCCCTCATAGTGTTGCCCATGTCTGCCAGCACCCCTGCAATGGTGACCAGGGTGTTGTTGATGTCCTTCAAGTCCTCCCTGATCCCCAGGTACTGTCCCTCCTGCAGACGCATGTTCTCATGCAACTTGTCCAGTATCTGGCCCAGCGTATCCTGGGAATGTTGGTATGCTCCCAGGATCGCGCTGAGTGCCTCCTGGAGAGTCGGTTCCCTGGACCTGTCCTCCCCCTGTCACACAGCAGTCCTCCCAGCTTCCCTGTTGACCTGTGCCTCTGTCCCCTGGACCGTGTGCCCACTGCCACTGACCCCAGGTCCCTGATGGTCCTGTGTTTGTGGGGTGGCCTGGGGTCCCTGTAGTGTTGGACACACTGCTGATTGACGTGTCCTGGGGACAGAGGTATGAGCCCGCTGGGTGGGTGCTGTGGCAGTGTTATTGTTCCTGCGTGTGACATCATGTGCATGGATGTGTTGCCATCCATGGTTGTTGTTGCACTGGCAGATTAGCCTTTGTGTGAGTTGCTATTTGGTGGGCTAGGTGATTCACTCCTGTGTGCATGCAGTGGTGATAGGTGCCCATGCAGGTCTGTGAGTAGTGTCCATGCATTAGTGTTGCAAGCAGGGCTTGGTATTGGGATGAGTGGGTTGTGATGGTGGGGTATGTGGGAGGTGGTGGAGTGATGGGAGTGAGGGCAAGGGTGGGGGTATGTGATAAGAAATCAAAAAAGGTTACACACGGTTCCACCTAATGCTAAAGGGTTTCTTTCAAGGAAATAGTTCAGCGAGTCATTGAAAGGCGAACTTTATCGAAGCAAAAGCCCTCACTCACCATCCGGTGACATGCTTCATCATAGGGCCAGCTCCTCGTCAGGCCGGCACTGCAATGCCTGACGGGCCCCACAGGGGGGCTCTTTGCCGGAGATCTTTTTTAGAAAACTCGTTTCTGGCCGGTTGAGAAAAGGAATAAAGTGAAGGATTGGTAAATAGGAAAAAAAAAAAAAAAAAATATCTAGAGGTAGAATCTAATAATTTTAATGCTCATGACTCAACCTCTGACAAGATTAAAATCAAATAAAGTTGGGAATTGGTGGAGTAATGACCACAATTACCATGAAAGCCAGGTAGGTATAAACCTCAAAAGACAGAGTACACAGGATCCCCTGTGTCACTCTATATGATTGGTCAACATGTTTCTCGCTTGTTATCAAGGAATTACCTTATGCGATTCGTCAGGACCCAATAATATACCTAATCCTTTGAATTGCGAAGTTTATCACATATAAAAGTCAAAAACCCTCCAAAAATTAATGGTAGGGCCACATCGGGGAAGTCCAGGCTAGAAAAGTCAATTCTGATTTTCAGTATGTATGGGCATTGCCAGTAAACCTGCGTCTGGATCTGCAACCCGGGTTGCAGATCCAGACGCAGGTTTACTGGCAAATCAGAATTGACTTTTCTAGCCTGGACTTCCCCGATGTGGCCCTACCATTAATTTTTGGAGGGTTTTTGACTTTTATATGTGATAAACTTCGCAATTCAAAGGATTAGGTATATTATTGGGTCCTGACGAATCGCATAAGGTAATTCCTTGATAACAAGCGAGAAACATGTTGACCAATCATATAGAGTGACACAGGGGATCCTGTGTACTCTGTCTTTTGAGGTTTATACCTACCTGTCTTTCATGGTAATTGTGGTCATTACTCCACCAATTCCCAACTTTATTTGATTTTAATCTTGTCAGAGGTTGAGTCATGAGCATTAAAATTATTAGATTCTACCTCTAGATATTTTTACATTTTTTTTTTCCTATTTACCAATCCTTCACTTTATTCCTTTTCTCAACCGGCCAGAAACGAGTTTTCTAAAAAAGATCTCCGGCAAAGAGCCCCCCTGTGGGGCCCGTCAGGCATTGCAGTGCCGGCCTGACGAGGAGCTGGCCCTATGATGAAGCATGTCACCGGATGGTGAGTGAGGGCTTTTGCTTCGATAAAGTTCGCCTTTCAATGACTCGCTGAACTATTTCCTTGAAAGAAACCCTTTAGCATTAGGTGGAACCGTGTGTAACCTTTTTTGATTTCTTATCTATTGGGAACCTTACACACGGGACCAGGAGTTATTCTCCGAATATCCCATTTTTCTTGCCCCTCCTGTGTTGTTTTTTTTGATGGGGGTATGTGATGCCATGCAGGTAGGGGGGTGAAAGTAGTAAAGAGTTGACTTACCAGTCCTCCTTCTACTCCTTCCAGGACCTCAGGATGCATGATTGCCAAGACTTGCTCCTCCCATGTTGTTAGTTGTGGGGGAGGATGTGGGGGTCCACCGCCAGTGCTCTGTACAGGTATTTGGAGTCTTGCTGCCACAGAACGCACCTTCCCCCGTAGGTCATTCCACCTCTTCCTGATGTCATCCCCTGTTCTGGGGTGCTGACCCACGGCGTTGACCCTGTCCACGATTCTCCACCATAGCTGCATCTTCCTAGCAAATGGATGTCTGCTGCACCTGTGCTCCAAATAGCTGTGGCTCTACCCGGATGATTTCCTTCACCATGACCCTTAGCTCCTCCTCAGAGAACCTGGAATGTAGTTGTGGTACCATGGGTGTAGTGTGCGTGGTGTGGGTGAGGATGTATGGGGTGATGTGTTGGGGTGTGTGATGTAAGGTGCGTGGGTGGTGTATAGGAGATGGTGGTGTGTGTCTCTGGTCTTGTCTGTGGTTGTGGTGTCTCTCTGTTGGTAATTAATTGTAGTCGTAAAGGGTTCTGGGTAATGTGGGTGTGTGTTTTATAGTGGTGTGGGTGTGGTGTGTGTATAGGTGTCAGGTGTGTGTAGTTTGAATAGACCAATGTGATGTTGATTTGTATATGTGTGTGTATTTTGAGCACAGCGGTATGTACCGACAATGGTTTAGCGTCCATTGAATGTGTGCCGCGGTGATTCGTGGGTCATAATGTTGTGGGCGTAGTTCTGTTGGCGTAACGGTGTGGGTTTGGATACCGCCAGTTTATCACCGACCTTTGGGCTGGTGGACTTGTGTGTGTGGCTGTATAGTGACGGATTGGTATGTGTGTGTCATAATATACTTGGCGGTTATCCGCCGCGGTGGCAGTATGTTGGTGGCAAGCGTAACTTACCGCCAATGTCATAATGAGGGCCAAAGTGTGTAAAGCATTCAAAAATAAAAAAACTGTGATAAAATAAAACACAGGAAACAGCGTAAAAATCCAAAACCAATTTATAAAATTAGATTATATTTTTTATCTTTAATGTGACGCCAAAAGGAATAAAATCGGATAAGGGAACCTGGAGATATGAATTTTTAAAGAATTAATGTTTTTGATCGCATAGAAACTAAAAGCGCAAATCTGGACATCTGGTCGCACTCGACTGGGTCTAAGTCAAAATTTGAGACTGACCGCGATGCAGCCCTGCTCGGTTACAGTGAGCGGGAGACGTCGGTCAAAGTTTTACTTTTCATGTCGTTTTTTTTTTTCAGGACACATTTCTTCACCGGGGCGAAGTTGCAAGTTGAATCAGACCTCGCTGATGCCTTCTTCGGATACGCGTCGCAGGAGACCTTGGTGAAGAAGATTTTGAAGAAATCTTTCCCGGCTGAATTTGAAATTGGATTTGACTCCCTGGAGCCCTCTTCGGATATGCTGCGTGGGAAGCCTCAGTCAACTTTTTAAGTTCTGACTGTCACTTTTTTGGAGCTTTTTTTCTCCAATGTCGGACGACCCCCAAGAGGAAGTCGATGTCATCGGATTGCCTTTCCACGAACCCCTGGTGAATTTCTTGGGCTTTGAAGCTTTTCAGTGGAACAAACCTGCAGGTCATGCCGGGTTGTGGTCGATGTAACGTGGCTTGACTCACGAAGTAGCATCCGTCCACTTATGGAGCTTTTTTCCAAAAGTTCTCCAATCTTCTTCAAACTTCTGGATCTTCCTCCAGAAGGTCTTTGAAGGTCCTTTAGGAGTCCACAACTCACCCCAAGGATCCAGAAGCTCTGAGGTGCTCCTTCAGGGTTAGGACTCAAACTCCCAGAATGCACCTGACTCAAATCCAAAAATGACCACTAGCCAGTGGTCAGCTAGTCAGTTTCTTCAGGACTTGATGCAGGGGACTCTGGTCAGCTATTTTCTACCTGTAGCAAACAGGGATTCCATTCTTGAAGCAGTTGAAGGCAGGCAATGTCCTTTTAGTGCTGAAGCCCAAGTGTGCAACTGGTGCAGTCCTTCAGAGTGCAGTGTCCATGTGCAGGTCAGGGGTCCATCAGGGCTGTCCTTCTTCTTCTTGTCTTTGTTCCTGGTAGTGATTTGAAGTGTGGGTGCAGTTCTGTTATATTTATCTTTGCTCCTGGGGTTGAAAGCAGCGGGGGCAACTGTCCAATCAAAGGCAAGCCACCAGCCTCTTGTATGACCACTTCCTGGGAAGTGTGACAAAAATCAATCCCAGGGAGCAATATTCCTCAAAAATCCAAAATGGCAGAATTTCAATGTCAGAGGTTAGGTCTGGCTGAGCCCACCCACTGGTATGGCTAAATTTCCCTCAACACACCCCTTTCAGCCCTCTCCTAATCTAATCAGGGTGAACCTGGCTGTCTGGTTTTGCAGGAAATGGGGGAGCTCCACTTGTTGGCCCAAATATCCTTCCCTCCTTTGAGGTACAGTTTGCCTGCTCTCCCCCATCCTATTGTACCATCTACTGAAGCAGTTCTCCACCTCCCAACCCTCTCCCACTCCCCCAGGCACTAGCAAATCAGGGAAGGGCACTACAGGGCTGAAGTTGGCAACTTTCAGGTAGAGTTCTAAAACTCTTTCCCTGAGTTAGTTATATTACATTCAACCCTAGCAATTTGTTGAGTTTATTATAACAATAAGTTTGATACCAAACTTGAAACGTTTAACTCCGTTTGAGAGTTTATTAATTAAAAATAAAATCTCACCCTTTTGAGCCTATGGAGCCCATTCAATACCATGGGGGGAAACAAATGTAGCTATTTTTCTCTCACCAGGGCTCATAAAACATCTTTTATAAAGTCCCTGCTTATAGTCACACTGCACCCACCCATGGGGGCACTTAGGGCACCCCTTAGGGGTGACATATGTACAAATAAGATAGTTTAAGACTTTGGAAGTACTTTTAACTTCAAAGTTAAATTTTTGGTTAACTTTAACTTAAAAGCAGCCAGCAAGGCAGGCCTGCCTTTAAAATGACACTGGGCACCTCAGAAGTGCACCCATGGGTGCAGTACCTATAGCTGTGGTCTCTAAACCTACATGCCGTACCACATACTAAGGACTTATAAGTAGGTTGATACAGCCAATTCTAATTAGCCTAATTTGCATAATCCATTTTCATTTTACACAGAGCACTGACCCCGGGACTGTTTAGCAGTACCCAGGGCACAGTCAAGAGTCAGTAACCACCAGCATCTGGCCAAAAAGTTTGGGGTTGACCAGGGTAAAAAGGAGGACTTTCCCACACAAACTTATTAAGCGTACAGATTAGCCCACTGACTAGTTTCCTACCCATTCAGCATCTTCCCTTGAGTCCCCAATGCACATACACAGACATACAGTGGAGGGGCTTCCGCTCCTCACACAGGGCTACCAGGTAGACAGGATAATAAGGCTTGCAGCATTTCAAGCTCAGATGGGACTCTTCAGGGATCTGACATTGAATCATGATTGCCCTTGCAAAGCATCAGTGGCATTCAGAAGCTCAATTCACCCATAGTTCTGTTTGTCTCACTTCTGCTTCATATTTCAAAGCGTGCTCAAACGTTGCTTTGAAATGCTCCCTATAGAAGACTAACAGAAAAGCAGGAGCCAAAATATGTTTTTTTTCCAAGGCTGTTGTCGTGACTTAGGAAAATTTCTGTGGATGCTTTAGGGAAAGGTCCTTCTGAGTGGGAGACCCTCAAATTGGCAGCCCTAAGATGGAGGCAACAGACGCTCTCAAAAATGAAGGACATTGACCTCTATTGAAGTCGCTATGGCTTCCCGGGAGCAGAAGATACCCGCAACAGAGGGGGAGGGTACAGAAGGTTCTAAGATTACACAGCTGAGTCCTCAGTGTCAGAGCTGAAGAAGAAGGGCAAGCCTCAGCAGAAACTTAAGAACCACAATCTAGGCATGCTGAGCCAGTCTATTGATTAGGAGATATACGGTACTTTGATGCAGAGATTTCTAAAAAAAAAATAGAAGATTTTCCCTGCCAACTCTCCCACATTGACTGAGTTCTGTTAACTGCATAGAACAATGAGTGCAAGGGGACCATTACTGTGAAAATGGGCAGTGCTCAGGATAGAAATGGTGTAATAAGATCCAGCCAACCCACCGCTGGCAGCAGAAATTGCAGATCATAATGAAAAAGCTGAACAATTAAGGGTTTGAGGCACCCTTAAGGCCCGTCGGCAAAGAACTAGAGGTGACAGCCTAGGTACATTGGCATTTCTTCACTCAGGCTGAAGTAGCCAAATGATTTTTGGTGGTGAGGTGTAAAGGGACAGAGTAGCCATGCCCGCGAATAAGTGTTCTCTGGCTTCTTGCTGCAACTGAAAGTTATGTTGTACATGTTGATTTATCTTTCAGCATTTGGGTGTGGTCGAGAGGTTAGCAAAAGCTGTGGGTGACTCTTTGGACAAGAACTCTGATCTGACAACCCCCTCACCCTGTGTCATGTCAGCCTTAATCCATACCTTCCTGTTCCATTTGTAGAGTGGTGGGTGGCGTGGTGTTACTATTCAATGGATTTTTCCAGAGGTAGTTAGTGGACGGCTTGTCACTGCCAACGAGTAACGGAGCACTCTAGTCTGGAACCTGTTTACTTCTGTAGCATAGCAACTGGCATTGAAATTAATCCATTAGTCTGGACCCTTCTCTGTTTTACAGCCATTCATTGACTTTTGTATGTCTCATTTTTTGTATTCGAGTGCAACGCACGGATTCTTTTCACATATATATATATATATATATATATATATATATATATATATATATATATGCATCTCTTTGGGACATATTCTAATAACCATAGGCGTAAATCCCGTTTTTCAGCAGTACTTGTCATAGTTTTATAAGCAATAAGGCCATACATTTCTAACATTCCTAAATTTGTCATATTGACTGGAAAATTTGTATTTACGATGCTTCAAAAAATACCAAAATACAAAGTGACAGAATATTAATAGATACTTACTGGACGAACGTCAGCCAATCACTCTTAAAATTGCAAGGATGAACTTTAAGCTACCAGCATGCAAAATGCTTTTTGCATAAGATACCAGGACTGGTCACAGGTGGCACGCATAACATGGGGATACTGGCCAGTGCAGCCGCCTTTGTTGGTTTGTTTTTTAGGCTGGAAGCTTGAACTTCTTTGTTGGTTTGTTTATTAGGCGGGAAGCTTGAACTTCTACTACACAGGCTACCCATGTTCTGGCATGAATGACGTTATCAAAGTTGCAGCTTCTGATATACGTGTGTGTGTGTGTGTTGTAGAAGTCCCTATTGCTACTCATGCTGCTTATGATAATGTGTGTGGGGAAGATGTCCCTACTGTTATTCATACTGTGTGCATGGATTTCATTTAGGGGTGGCCAGGGACTGCAGCTGCGACCCCAGGCTTGTCCCCTGTGGCCCCTAGCACTGTGTTTGTGCCCCCGTCAGGGAATGAAGGCAGGACCAAGTGATCCCAGAGGTAAAACGTAGTAAGGAGACAATGCAAGGTAATACCAGACTGCTTAAGGTATAAATGAGTCCATTGAACAACATAGCACAGGGAAAAGACAAGAACAAAGAATTATTAAACTAAGCTGTGTACTTGTATATGAACAAAAGGTCTTTCGGTAGCTTAGAGAAAGCCCTTTGGATTGACACCAGCAAATTACTCCTAACAGCCATACAGTGAAGTCCTAGTGGGACCTGCTGTATAGAAACTGTTGCACTCAGTGCAAGGTACACCTAGACTGACAATAACACTGAGAGAGTTAAGACTCCAAAGGCGCAACAACAGAAGCCTTTCCCATACCTGACCGGAAAGGATACCAAGCCAGAGGTCTCACTCTAAAAAGATAGGGATGGCAACAGACAGGGGACCAAATTTGAAATGGAAGAGACAGAGGGGAACAATAACCAGAAAACAGGAAAGACAAGACAGCAATCAGACAAGGAGAAAAATAGGACAAGAAGTTATGAACAGGGCTTCAGGGATGAACAGGGATACAGCAATCAAGGTACAGGAAACTGGAACTAGGATTCAGAGCAATGAACTTGAGAATGTACCCAACAAGCACTGGAACAAGTAATACCCTGTTGGTACTTGGAAACTGGAACTAGGACTCAGAGCAAGGAACTCAAGGCTGTACCCAACATGTACTGGAACAAGAATGACCCATTGGTAAAGAGAAAGTGGAACTAGGATTCAGAGCAAG
This sequence comes from Pleurodeles waltl, assembly GCF_031143425.1. Lineage (NCBI taxonomy): Eukaryota > Metazoa > Chordata > Amphibia > Caudata > Salamandridae > Pleurodeles > Pleurodeles waltl. The sequence continues at coordinate 290,939,676 of NC_090445.1, read as the reverse complement.
GAACTTGAGAATTTACCCAACAGGCATTGGGACAAGTTATGCCCTGCTGGTGCATGGAAAGTGGAACTAGGACTCAGAGCAAAGAACTCGAGGCTGCACCCAACAGGTACTGGAATAAGAATGACTCATTGGTACAGGGGAGCTGAAACTAGGATTCAGAGCAAGGAACTCAAGGATGTCTCCAACAGGCACTAGACAAGCTATGACCTGCTGGTACATAAGATAAACACAGGAATTCAGAACAAGAACAGAAAATAAATTCAGAGCAGGGGAATAAAGGGAACTGCTTCCACCTCAGCGAATTTGTGGTCAGCAGCCCAGCAGGGAAAACAGGGAAATAAGGAGATTAAGCTAGAAAAGAAGGTGAGACTGAGAAACAAGGAAAAATACAAACACAATGCTGACTAAGGCAGCCACAGGAAAACAGAATACTGTAAAAAGTAGTACTAGGAATCAGAAACTCCTCTCTCAAGGGTTCAAGAATTGGAGAGTGCAGCCAACTGGAGAAAAAGGTAGGAGCATCCAGTAGCAACATTTGAAGCATGAGTTCTGAAAGCAGATGTTAGGCTTAAATCCCTCCTCCCAGCCATACAGGGTGTTTGAAATTCACAACAGGTCTGAACAGGCAGCAACATAATGCAGGTGAGAGCAGTCAATGTCCCCCCTCCAGTTCTCTGCCTGAAGGAGTGTGCATAGGCTCCAGGAAGCAGGCAGAATGAAAATCCACACTGGAACATGGATCTGATCTTGTTTTATTATATGACAGGGATTGGTGCAAGGGAGCACATGGGCATGCTGAAAGTGGTAAGCTGGAGTTCCAAGGCATACAAATACCATAATGCATTAGTGGTACATAAGTAAACCCTGTAATGGAACCTGGAGTGGCTCTGATTTCCAAGAGAGTTTGAATAATGAAGATCAGCAGAGGTCCCAAACTAGTATTCATAATGGCAGCAGGTGCACAGAAAGTCCTCATGTGGCGCCACCTGATGGCAGGTGCAGAAACTTGACAACCCCTGTCCTCAGCGGTGGCAAAATCAGTGTCAGGAACATAGGCCAGCTAATCCTTATTGACGACCATTAGATCTCTCTTTGGTTTTTGTCATTTTTTTATTACACTAATGTTGAATAATAGCATATTTTTCACTATTGGTGTAATTAAAACTGAAGTACAGTTAGCTGGAATATGACCCTCCCTGCCAGCTTAGGTAAGTAAAACATGCTTTTGAATATATGCTGTGTGCATGCATGCAGGTGAGAGTGTCTAAGTGAGAAAGAGTGTGCGTTTGTATGTGGAAGCATGTTTGTGAGTGAACATAAAGGTCAAATGGCATGTGATGTCACTTACGCTACCCTGGCATTTGGTGAATTGATGTTCATGGCTGTGTGTGAAGGAAGCTTGTTGTTTCTGAGAAGTGCAGAGGAAACATGCCTCTCAGCATCTCGTTCATTCTGGGGAGGGCCCTTGCCCTGCCCCTGATGTGCAAGGATGAAACTTGCCTTATTGGTGATGATGCTGCATAAAAGGCGAGTTTCATTATTGATTATTGCTGCTTAGGCTATGTTAAAGGAAGAGAGTTTTGAAAATACATCTGTTCTCCGCCAGTGGGAGGCAATCTCTCCATCAAGTTCTAGGAGGCAGACTTGAAACTGCTTTTAACATAAAAAATGTCATTACACTATGTAGGAGGCTGGCCTGGCTTGGAGTGGGTACCAAGGGGTACTTACACTCTGTACCAGGTCCAGTTATCCCTTATTAGTGTAGAAGAGGTGTTTCTAGCAGCTTAGGCTGATAGAAAGTAGCTATAGCAGAGCAGCTTAGGCTGAACTAGGAGACATGCACAGCTCCTACTATACCACCGGTGTCATATGCACAATATCATAAGAAAACACAATACACAGCTATACTAAAAATAAAGGTACTTTATTTTTATGACAATATGCCAAACGTATCTCAGTGAGTACCCTCAGTATGAGGATGCCAAATATACACAAGATATATGTACACAATACCAAAAATATACAGTAATAGCAAAAGGAAGTAATGCAAGCAATGTAAAGTTACAGTAGATTGCAATAGGAGCACATAGGTATAGGGGCAACACAAACCATATACTCCAAAAGTGGAATGCGAACCACGAATGCACCCCAAACCTATGTGAGCTTGTAGAGGGTCGCTGCGACTGTAAGAAAACAGTGAGGGTTAGAAAAATAGCCCACCCCAAGACCCTGAAAAGTAGGTGTAAAGTGCACCTATAACCCCCAAAGAGCACAGAAGTCGTGATAGGGGGTTTCTGCAAGGAAGACCAACACCAGCAAAGCAACCAAAGTGGATTTCCGGGCCTGAGTACCTGTGGAACAAGGGGACCAAGTCCAAGAGTTGCGACAATGTCGAGAGTGGGCAGATGCCCAGGAAATGCCAGCTGAGGGGGCAAAGAAGCTGCCACCAGATGGTAGGAGCTGTGGATTCTGCAAGAACGAAGAGGGCTAGAAACTTTCCCTTTGGAGGATGGATGTCCCACGTCGTGAAGAATCTTGCAAAGGTGTTCTCAGGCAGAAAGACCATAAACAAGCCTTGCTAGCTGCAAGGGTTGCTGTTAGGGTTTTTGGATGCTGCTGTGGCCCAGGAGGGACCAGGATGTCGCCACTTGGATGAGGAGACAGAGGAGGCACCCAGCAAGTCAGGGAGCCCTCACAGAAGCAGGCAACACCCGCAGAAGTACCAGATCGGGCACTTAGAAGAGGAGTGAACCGGAGTCCACCCGAAGTCAGAAAAGGGAGTCCCACGACGCCGGAGGACAACTCAGAAGGTTGTGCACTGCAGGTTAGAGTGTTGTGGACCCAGGCTTGAATGTGCCAAAGGAAATCCTGGAAGAGTGCACAGGAGCCGGAGCAGCTGCAAATCACTCAGTACCCAGCAATGCAGTATAGCGTGGGGAGGCAAGGACTTACCTCCACCAAACTTGGACTGAAGAGTCACTGGACTGTGGGAGTCACTTGGACAGAGTTGCTAAGTTCCAGGGACCACGCTCGTCATGCTGAGAGGGGACCCAGAGGACTGGTGATGCAGTCTTTTGTTGCCTGCGGTTGCAGGGGGAAGATTCCGTCGACCCACAGGAGATTTCTTCAGAGCTCCTGGTGCAAGAAGGAGGCAGGCTACCCCCAGAGCATGCACCACCAGGAAACAGGCGAGAAAGCCAGCAGGATGAAGCGATACAAGGTTGCAGTAGTCGTCTTTGCTACTTTGTTGCGGTTTTGCAGGCGCCCTGAGCAGTCAGCGGTCGATCCTTTGGCAGAAGGTGAAGAGGGAGATGCAGAGGAACTCTGATGAGCTCTTGCATTCGGTACCTGAAGAATTCCCCAAAGCAGAGGCCCTAAATAGCCAGAAAAGGAGGTTTGGCTACCTAGGAAGGAGGATAGGCTAGCAACACAGGTAAGAGCCTATCAGAAGGAGTCTCTGACGTCACCTGATGGCACTGGCCACTCAGAGCAGTCCAGTGTGCCAGCAACACCTCTGTTTCCAGGATGGCAGAGGTCTGGAGAACACTGGAGGAGCTCTGGGCACCTCCCCTGGGAGGTGCAGGTCAGGGGAGTGGTCACTCCCCTTTCCTTTGTCCAGTTTCACGCCAGAGCAGGGCTGGGGGATCCTTGAACCGGTGTAAACTGGCTTATGCAGAGATGGGCACCATCTGTGCCCATCAAAGCATTTCCAGAGGCTGGGGGAGGCTACTCCTCCCCAGCCCTGACACCTTTTTCCAAAGGGAGAGGGTGTAACACCCTCTCTCTAAGGAAGTCCTTTGTTCTGCCTTCCTGGGCCAGGCCTGGCTGGACCCCAGGAGGGCAGAAACCTGTCTGAGGGGTTGGCAGCAGCAACAGCTGCAGTGAAACCCCGGGAAAGGCAGTACCCGGATCTGTGCTAGAGACTCGGGGGATCATGGAATTTTCTCCCCAATGCCAGAATGGCATTGGGGTGACAATTCCATGATCTTAGACATGTTACATGGCCATGTTCGGAGTTACCATTGTGACGCTATACATAGGTAGTGACCTATGTATAGTGCACGCGTGAAATGGTGTCCCCGCACTCACAAAGTCCGGGGAATTTGCCCTGAACGAGGTGGGGGCACCTTGGCTAGTGCCAGGGTGCCCACACACTAAGTAACTTAGCACCCAACCTTCACCAGGTGAAGGTTAGACATATAGGTGACTTATAAGTTACTTAAGTGCAGTGGTAAATGGCTGTGAAATAACGTGGACGTTATTTCACTCAGGCTGCAGTGGCAGGCCTGTGTAAGAATTGCCAGAGCTCCCTATGGGTGGCAAAAGAAATGCTGCAGCCCATAGGGATCTCCTGGAACCCCAATACCCTGGGTACCTCAGTACCATATATTAGGGAATTATAAGGGTGTTCCAGTATGCCAATGTGAATTGGTAAAATTGGTCACTAGCCTGTTAGTGACAATTTGTAAAGAAGAGAGAGCATAACCACTGAGGTTCTGGTTAGCAGAGCCTCAGTGAGACAGTTAGGCATCACACAGGGAACACATACACAATAGGCCACAAACTTATGAGCACTGGGGTCCTGGCTAGCAGGGTCCCAGTGACACATAACAAAAATACTGAAAACATAGGGTTTTCAGTATGAGCACTGGGCCCTGGCTAGCAGGATCCCAGTGAGACAGTGAAAACACCGTGACATATACTCACAAACAGGCCAAAAGTGGGGGTAACAAGGAAAGAAAGAGGCTACTTTCTCACACACTACACTAGGTTCAATTTTAATTTCTTTAGGAAGGCACATTCTTCTATAGAAAAAAGGGCAAGGGTAATTGAGCAGAGAGGTGCTTCTTGTGAAAGAACACTTAAAAAGTGCTAGCTGCGAAAAGGTTAAAACATTGCGTTTCTGGCAGCAAAGAAATCAATTGATGTATTTTATTTCAGTAATGTATTCTATCAAGGAAATAGTTCAATAAATAGTTTGTGTACAGAACAGCATGAGTCAGAAAAGATTATATAGTATTACACAGTAACGTATTGAGTAAGACAATAGTGTACTCCATGCATTTGTACAGAACATTATGAGTCAAAAAGAGTGTATAGCATTAAAAGAACCAAAATAAACCTGCATCCCACAACGGTAACGCCTTGAGACGCCCGTTGGTGATTTGCCGCGCTTTATAAATCCTGACCTGACATATGTGTATATATATATATATATATATATATATATATATATATATATATATATATATATATATATACATATGTGTGTATGTGTGTATATGTATATATTTATATAAATATACACGGATATATTTTGAAAAACAAATATACAATACAACATAAAATAATGTTCCCTTATTTTACTGATTAGATTATGTGAATATTGTCTCTGGGTGTAATGAAGTGCATGGTTGCATGCATTACTGATCATATTTTTCTAGGAATTAAGTACGAGCAGAAAATTAAAAGAATATAAAAAAGTACCCCAGAACCTTGCAACAGAGCAAATAAAATATAATACAGCAACACAAAGGAATAATTAAATGCTAGTTCCCTTCCAGGAGGGGCGGGCAATGCACCGTGGGAGCTCCATTAGTGAGCAGCAGGTAGGGTGAGTCACAGCTGTAAGAACGGCCTCGCGGAACCTGCACTACACAATCCTTTTACCATGTATCTCAGATGGCTCACTTTCATCTACTCCTGCTGCTTGTTTTCCTGTATTTTCACCTTGTTTTTGGGATGTTATCATGAGTGCAAATTGGAACAATGTAAGTATTTTCTGGTGTAGTTTGGCACATTACTGCTTGCTGCTTGGAAGATCATATTTGTGTCCCTATATGTATCGAATTTACCAAGGTGTGCTGCTTGATATTTGATCATAATAGCACGGAGCAAGGGTGGAACCAGCAAAGATTTGTTTTTGAGTGTTTACTGAGTGTGGTAACCTTTAGGCTTGCTTCTCTACCAAGAATGGGAACAGCATTACTTTGAATGAAAATTGATGTATTTCAAACTGCATCTTTGCTTTCAAACTTTCAAACTTTCACATTGTAAATAATTGAATTAACAACCGAGTTTTATAGTATTCCCGCAGGTCACATTGTGTTTTTAAGAAGTATCACACCACATCTTGGGTGGTGCTGTTTGTTTTGGTCTTTGCTAATGTGAACGAATGTTTCTTCTTAAGCTGCGTGCTGCTTATCGTATATAGAGTTTGCTACATTTCCTTTTAGCAGTCACTGTGCACTTTTGAGTTTTGTCTGTTGTCTGTATTATGAATGTGATGTAAATATCAGTTGGTGGCCATTAAGCACAGGTCAAGAGAGGCATCTTCGCCTCGTGTAGTTTATGTTATCTGTTAAAAGAGGTGAGCAAAGCGAGAAGGCGTAAGACAGGCCCACAAGGGCCCACAAGGCACTGTACGGAGAGGAGCACATTTATCCTCATGGAAGGAGGGCCTTGAACTACCTCTGCAGACTATTTTCAAATTAATGCATAGCAATGAAGAACCACAGGCTGTTCTGTGGGAAACCCCAAAACCCTTTTCCGTTGTCAGAAAACATTGGAATAAAACTTGAAAAATATATTAAAAATTGTTGAAAGTAGAAAGAGCCTCGTGTCTCATATAATGCTTAGGGAGAGCGAGGCAAGAGATAAGGAAATGATAGACGAGAGGAAGCAGACCCTACAGACAAGTGAGAAACAGAAGAGAGAGACAGGCTATAGACCTGAGGGAAAGCTGAGAAAGACAGAATAGCGAGAGAGGGGCGATGCAGACACAGCTGAGAAATAGAGCTGGGGAAGATGACTGAGGGAGAAAAAGGGCAACACACGTGAGACAGATTGAGAATGGTAATAAACAAACGGTTAGAAACGGGCATCAGAAAGGGGGTGTGGGCAGTTGAGCGTCAGAGGTCATAAGGAGACAGAGACAGGGGAGAAGGTAGGAGCGTGAGGGAGAGATAAGGAAATTGAGGGGTAAAGCCAAAGGTAGCTGATACAAAGAAATATGCGGAAGATGAGAGAGCTGAAGGACATCTGAGAAAGAGAGCTGAGATGATGGAGTAGTGAGTATATATGAGATTTACCAAAGTGATGTAAAGACAGGGAAGATATGTGAGGGAAAATAAGACAGGTTAGAAATGTGATAAAGGGACAGGCAGATGTGAAAACAACAGGTAGAGAGATCGTGGGGAAAACGAGAAAAGTTGAAATAGAGGCATAGAAACAAAAAAGAGATGGCTAAGAAAGAGACAGAGACGGGAGTGAGAAAGATAGACCTGAAAAAAAATATGAGGAGGGGAAGAAACAGAAGGGCAGTTAAGAGACAGGCACGTTAGAAAGGCCTAAGCGATGGAGGGTGAGAGCAGAGAAACAGCGAGGTGATAAAGCGATAGAGACACGTGAGAAAAAGGGAGCTAGGGGCTAAATGAGAAATGGAAATAAGAGACAACCAAGCAAAAATTGGCAAAGCCAGTAGGTCTCTGCCTTAGAAGGTATGTGCTGACCTTTGCCGATTTTGTATCGTCACTCTTCACACGTTTTTTTAGTTCACTATTTGGATATGGTCTTCTGCCATGCTGGAAAGTAAAAAATAACAAAATGTCTGCAGGAATAGTCCAACGCATTCATGGACGTGCGTTGTGATGAATGTGCACAAATGTCCGCACAAAGCAGCCATCATGGAATGGTCACCAATATTCAAGATGGCCATTGTGTACCTACCTCCACATGTATGCACCTCTATGAATGGATGCATTGTGGTACCCTTGCAGCCATTTTGGCTTTTTTCTGTTATGTATGTTGTGTTATGATATGAGCTTTGGCTCGGCATTTAAAACTCAGTGTCGTAACAACGGACACCACAGCCCCTGCAGTGCGAGCGTGGACGAGCTCGATGGAGCCCCCTCAGCACAGTACGCTGTGCATGGGCTTCAGTCCCTGTAGGAGGCTGGCCTGGCTTGTAGTGGGTACCAAGGGGTACTTACTCTCTGTACCAGGTCCAGTTATCCCTTATTAGTGTAGAAGAGGTGTTTCTAGAAGCTTAAGCTGATAGAAGGTAGCTATAGCAGAGCAGCTTAGGCTGAACTAGGAGACATGCAAAGCTCCTACTATACCACTGGTGTCATATGCACAATATCATAAGAAAACACAATACACAGATACAGTATACTAAAAAATAAAGGTACTTTATTTTTAGGACTATATGCCAAAAGTATCTCAGTGAGTATCCTCAGCATGAGGATGCCAAATATACACAAGATATATGTACACAATACCAAAAATATGCAGTAATAGCAAAAGGAAGTAATGCAAGCAATGTAAAGTTACAGTAGATTGCAATAGGAGCACATGGGTATATGGGCAACACAAACCATATACTCCAAAAGTGGAATGCGAACCACAGATGGACCCTAAACCTATGTGAGCTTGTAGAAGGTCGCTGGGACTGTAAGAAAACAGTGAGGGTTAGAAAAATAGCCCACCCCAAGACCCTGAAAAGTAGGTGTAAAGTGCACCTATAACCGCCAGAGAGCACAGAAGTCGTGATAGGGGGTTTCTGCAAGGAAGGCCAACACCAGCAAAGCAACAACAGTGGATTTCCGGACCTGAGTACCTGTGGAACAAGGGGACCAAGTCAAAGAGTCACGACACTGTCGAGAGTGGGCAGATGCCCATGAAATGCCAGCTGAGGGTGCAAAGAAGCTGCCACTGGATGGTAGAAGCTTTGGTTTCTGCAAGAACGAAGAAGACTAGGATCTTCCCCTTTGGAGGATGGATGTCGCACATCGTGAAGAAGCTTGCAGAGGTGCTCCCATGCAGAAAGACCGCAAACAAGCCTTGTTAGCTGCAAGGGTCACGATTAGGGTTTTTCTATGCTGCTGTGGCCCAGGAGGGACCAGGATGTCGCCACTTGGATGAGGAGACAGAGGGGGCGCACAGCAAGTCAGGGAGCCCTCACAGAAGCAGGCAGCACCCGCAGAAGTAACAGAACAGGCACTTGGAAGAGGAGTGAACCAGAGTCCACCCAAAGACACAAAAGGGAGTCCCACAATGCCGGAGGACAACTCAGAAGGTTGTGCACTGCAGGTTAGAGTGTCGGGGACCCAGGCTTGGCTGTGCACAAAGGAAATCCTGGAATAGTGCACAGGAGCCGGAGCAGCTGCAAATCATGCGGTACCCAGCAATGCAGTCTAGCGTGGGGAGGCAAGGACTTACCTCCACCAAAGTTGGACTGAAGAGTCACTGGACTGTGGGAGTCACTTGGACAGAGTTGCTGAGTTCCAGGGACCACGCTCGTCATGCTGAGAGGGGACCCAGAGGACTGGTGATTCAGTCTTTTGTTGCCTGCGGTTGCAGGGGGAAGATTCCGTCGACCCACGGTAGATTTCTTCAGAGCTCCTGGTGCAAGAAGGAGGCAGGCTACCCCCGGAGCATGCACCACCAGGAAACAGTTGAGAAAGCCGGCAGGATGAAGCGATACAAGGTTGCAGTAGTCGTCTTTGCTACTTTGTTGCGGTTTTGCAGGCGTCCTGAGCAGTCAGCGGTCAATCCTTTGGCAGAAGGTGAAGAGGGAGATGCAGAGGAACTCTGATGAGCTCTTGCATTTGGTATCTGAAGAATTCCCCAAAGCAGAGACCCTAAATAGCCAGAAAAGGAGGTTTGGCTACCTAGGAAGGAGTATAGGCTAGTAAGACAGGTGAGAGCCTATCAGAAGGAGTCTCTGATGTCACCTGCTGGCCCTGGCCACTCAGAGCAGTCCAGTGTGCCAGCACACCTCTGAATCCAAGATGGCAGACGTCTGGGGCATGCTGGAGGAGCTCTGGGCACCTCCCCTGGGAGGTGCAGGTCAGGGGAGTGGTCACTCCCCTTTCCTTTGTCCAGTTTTGCGCCAGAGCAGGGCTGGGGGATCCCTGAACCGGTGTAGACTGGCTTATGCAGAGATGGGCACCATCTGTGCCCATCAAAGCATTTCCAGAGGCTGGGGGAGGCTAATCCTCCCCAGCCCTGACACCTTTTTCCAAAGGGAGAGGGTGTAACACCCTATCTTTGAGGAAGTCCTTTGTTCTGCTTTCCTGAACCAGGCCTGGCTGGACCCCAGGAGGGCAGAAACCTGTCTGAGGGGTTGGCAGCAGCAGCAGCAGCTGCAGTGAAACCCCAGTAAAGGCAGTTTGGCAGTACCCGGGTCTGTGCTAGAGACTCGAGGGGGTCATGGAATTGTCTCCCCAATGCCAGAATGGCATTGGGGTGACAATTCCATGATCTTAGACATGTTACATGGCCATGTTCGGAGTTACCATTGTGATGCTATACATAGGTAGTGACCTATGTATAGTGCACACGTGAAATGGTGTCCCCGCACTCACAAAGTCTGGGGAATTTGCCCTGAACGATGTGGGGGCACCTTGGCTAGTGCCAGGGTGCCCACACACTAAGTAACTTTGCACCCAACCTTCACCAGGTGAAGGTTAGACATATAGGTGACTTATAAGTTACTTAAGTGCAGTGGTAAATGGCTGTGAAATAACGTGGATGTTATTTCACTCAGGCTGCAGCGGCAGGCCGGTGTAAGAATTGTCAGAGCTCCCTATGGGTGGCAAAAGAAATGCTGCAGCCCATAGGGATCTCCTGGAACCCCAATACTTTGGGTACCTCAGTACCATATACTAGGGAATTATAAGGGTGTTCCAGTATGCCAATGTGAATTGGTGAAATTGGTCACTAGCCTGTTAGTGACAATTTAGAAAGCAGAAAGAACATAACCACTGAGGTTCTGGTTAGCAGAGCCTCAGTGAAACAGTTAGTCATCACACAGAGAACACATACAGGGCACACTTATGAGCACTGGGGCCCTGGCTGGCATTGTCCCAGTGACACATACACTAAAACAACATATATACAGTGAAATAAGGGGGTAACATGCCAGGCAAGATGGTACTTTCCTACAGTCCCCTGACTGGGTCCAGCGGTGAGGTGGCCCCCTCCAGGTACTTTGCAGGATGGGGACCCTCAAATTTCGTTACACAATTAGTAAAACTGTCCATAGGCAAGACCTAAAAAACGGCACTAGGGAGTTTGGGAAGATACATTGGGGGAGAGATATGAGCAGGAGGGAGGAGAATAACAAGAGGGGAGACGTGAGTATCAGAGCAAGGAATAGAAGCACAGGATACAAAACATGACTAGCCAGAGAGAGTTATGAGAAAGGGGTGATACATGGAGACGAAGTAAGGAAAGGATGAGAAACAAGGTAGAGTAAAGTAATACATTCTAATCCGAATTTGTATTCATAATATGGCACAGTTTAATGAGCTTCATCTCTAGGAGGATTTGTATACCATGCTCATGTAGTAGATGACATTTTCAAAGGAGTGGATGGCTGGATGACCAACCAGTGACCAGTAAATCTGAAATGATCCTCAATGACCTGGATAAATGAAGGCAATATGTTTCATAGTTCCATTGAGATGGCGAATTGCCCACTGGATACGAGGAGAGAGAAGTCTCACCTAGGCTGATGATCACAATTGCCATCTATGGAAAAAACTTAATTTTGTTATTTAGGTTTCAAGGGACCACTGTCCCAAAGAGCCCTATGGGCCAGACATAGTATCATACATACTACATGTTCTTGCACCAAATGCTGAAAAAGAGGTTGTTCAATGGGCATTACACAACAGATTTCTTCAGTCAGGATATCTACTATACAACCCTTTCTTGATTCAACAGGAATATGTAAATCTGTTCTGGCCAGTTTACTCACTGCCACTTTCCAGGGGTCTTTGCTTTAACACTGAGAAAGTATCCAGACTCACCCCATGGGGATCACCAGTGGTCGTCTCCAGGAAACCGAAACAACGGGGGTGCATCCGCATCTGCATTAACATGCATCTGCCAAACAAGGCCATCAAGAGGGAGGCAAACATCACCTCTACCATTGATGATTGATTGCTGACCTTAAAAGCTCCAAGTGGTTCTCGAAGCTTGACCTGAATTCGGGATTCCACCAACTAGAACTGCAGGAAAAATGTTTTTACACAATGACATTCTCTACACATGACGGCCTCCGCCAATACCAAAGGCTCAATCAACGTTGGAATATCATCAGTGGCAGAGGTTTTCCAAAATGGAATCAAAAAGGTCCTATCTGTCTTAGAAGGGTTGATCAATGCCAGCAATCGCATCTTTACATGCCTCCCACCATCAAAAGCCATCATAGCAGACTAAGAGTTGCTCTCAAACTGATCAACAATGCAGGTCTAACACTCAACCAGAAAACATGACAGTTCCTCCGCCAAGAGATGGAATTCTTCAGCTACATCTTCTCAAGCAATAGAATTAAGGTAGATCCAATAAAGTACATGGACATTAAAGAGGCCACCAAGCCTACAACCCCATCAGAAGTCTGGAGCTTCTTGGGGCTTGTGACATGCTGTGGAATATTCATTCACAACCTCGCAACTCTAGCCAGCCCCCACAACACCTGATGAAAACATTGACTCCATGGACATGGGGCACAGCAGAAGATGAGGCATTCCAAGCCATCAAGCAGGCACTCCTCCAGGACACTATCCCGGTGTACTTCACTCCTGCCAAGGAATCTGAGCTCATGATGACTGCCAGCCCCACAAGCTTTGGGTGCAGTTCTTATGCAGCATGCCAAAGATGAATAATGGAGGATCATTGCATTTACCACCAAGGTCCCCACCGACTCTAAGCAATCACCCACAATGAAAAGGAAGCCCTGGTGATTAAGAGGGGTGCAACATTTTAATTTATACACATACAGCTGGCCATTCTGGGTCAATTACAAGTCACGTATCCTGCTGTATGCAGGTGCTGCATCACACCCCCAACCTCGCATTGAGAAAAGGGCCCTCCAACTTCAAAAGGGTCAGTTGATGGTGGGGTGTGCCCGATGCTGCTCAAATCCCATGGAATACCTCTGCCATATCCTCAAAAGACTTAGTGAGTGCAGTGGGTCACCAAAGTAGGCTGCCTGCAGACCATTGCCTTGCCTTGCTGCTTGACCCAGAGTGACTCCAGGGTCTAGTTGGCTGGCAACCTGTTCTGAACCGGATTTGCTGCTAAGGAGAAGAACCTAACAGGAGCTACCGTGAAGTCAGGTCGACTAGGAAAGCACCATGGGCAGATTGGTGAGCTGGTAGGTCCCAATCTTCTCTCAGTTCTCATACTACATTTTAGTGGAAAAAGTTCTGACAAGTTTTGGTTTTGGGCTGTTTGGGCACCTTCAGCACCATTCCAGGGGTCCAGGACTGGGTGGGCACACTGGCAGGATATTACTCACTTAAGACAGGGCCCAGGTTCAGGGTTCAAGTTGGTAGAGCGTTTTGTGTCCTTTGAGCTCAGAACAGGTTGCCAGCTAATTAGCCAGAGGAGTCACTCTGACTCAAGCAGCAAGGTAGACCTCAAGCAGCAGGGCAATACTCTGAGGTACAAGACAGGCTTCAAGCAGCCGGGCAGTTCTCTAGCAGCAACAGGGCAGTCCTCAGAGATACAAAGCAGGCCTCAAGCAGCAGGTTAGTCTTCTGGTGTACAAGGCAGTCATTCTGGGGGTCCTCCGCAGGTCTAGGCATGAACTGAAGAGTTGGTCTGGAGGTCTGATATTTATACCTTGAAGGATTTGAAGTGGGAGAAACTTCTAGGTTTTTCTGCCATCTGGCCCTGGAATTTCTCACTTCTTCTACTGCCAATGCTACCAATAAGTATCACTTTTTAAATATAATAAGGAAACCCAATGTTATCATGCTTTCCAGCTAGCATAATCAGAATAGTGTCTCAAACACTTAATAACGTGCCCTACGAACGTGCCATCAACCCCTCCACTCCCTTTTCCATTGTGGAGGAATTGCTGCATATTGTGTCTATGGCCATTTCAGTACTTATTTCCTTCATACTGGGAAAGGTGAGGTGCAAGAGGATCTCCATGTGATTGCAATGTGCCTTTTGACCAACAATAGTAATAGATATGACAATTTGCATTCTAGAATTTCTTGCAGAGTGTAGACATCAGGAAAAGTAGCCAGACATCAGGCTTGTAAATGTGGGTCCTGATCATAAGTTCTGGAACTACAACTTTGACTGTCAATTCATATGATTTCCTGGAGGGACATGGCCATAACATATAACAAAGCCTCTATTTGTTGTGTTTCCCCATAGTCAAGTGCCTGCTATCATCTAGAACCTGTGATGTAGGTTTAATGGCATCAACTATATTAGCTGCATTACAGTTGCATTATAGTGTGTTGTACCAAATAAAATGTGATTCTTGTGGACAACCTTGCAGGAAAACGCAGTGGGAAGCACCATTCATTTCTCTGCCCATACCCACTATTGATTTGTTTCTCTGATTTTCTATCATGGTTTTGCCATCAATGGCACTGTGCATTTGTGTAACTAATTTCCAAGTTCCACCCAACCTGAAGAGTGAGCACAGGATGTTGGAAGTCAAGAGCTTTGCCATTTGCCAACCTCAGGTCTTGTGAGTCACCTTCACTTGAAAACATGTTAGACATTAGCCTGTGGGAATTGGGTGATGGTATCTGAAACTCTTGAAAGTGGCATGCCTTCAAACAAGTTTCCAACCATGAACAAAAGCCTGATTTGATTCACAACTTTATGTTAGCTGCATTGGATGCCACCGTAAACCTAGGGTTGCACCACAATTGCAACTCTGGCTATCTGCATTGTTGGAGTGTGCGTGTTCAAGGAATCACATTCAGCAGCATCTGATTGTTTTACATAAGGTGTATCTAAAGATAGCATTTGTCTTATTGGTCAAACATTGCCTCTGGGAGTGCTGTGTCTCAGATAGATGTATTATCCCATGCTTAACTCATTGATCTATTTTAATGCCCACTAAAGTTGTTCAGACAAGCAGTAGGAATCAAAATTTGGAGCAGTAAGACTATCCTCCTCCAATGAAAGTTATGTCTTATCTAATGCCATTTGACATTTGACATTCCCTAAATTAGGTCCACCACTTCAGAGTTGAGGGCCCTGAAGAAAATAAAGAAACTTGGAGGAATTAGTGTGGGATGGTATGAGAAACTGAGTTTTTGGTTGAGGGGTGTAAACCCTATTCATGCAACAACCACAAACCCTTTTATGGTGAGCCATAGAAGTCACAAAATTAACCTGTGCTTAACCCTGTAGTAGCTTGGCACAAAAGCAGTGAGGCTTAACTTAGAGACACTGTGCCAAATATTTATGCAGCACACAAACAATAATAAAGTTGAAACAAAACACAAGAAAACTCCCACACCAATTTAGGAAGAAAGAGTAAAATTCAGTAAATAATTTGAGACCAAAATAAAAAAAAATCCAATTAGTAGAACGAGAGTTATGAATTTTACAGTTTGTAGTAAAAATTAGCACCTAAAAGACCAAAGTGCTAACAGCGAGCACCTAGCTGCGTGGGACCGTTCCAAATTTGAAAAATATATCTGGCCGCGTTGGAGCGTGGTTCAGATACAAGAAGTGGATTGGGCCCAATCAGCATTACCTTTAGCCTCAGAGGAACTTCTACGAAAAAATGTCTAAGAAGTTCAGTGGGGCAAGGCTGCAGGAGGTGTCCTAGAAGGGAGCGTCATTGTCAGGTGGCCTTTGGTTGAAGTTGCGGGGAAGATTTCTTCTTATGGGCTTAGTCGACAAAATGGAAGTTGGAAATCTCCAGCAGGACAAGACAGAGGGCTGTACCCAAAGACAATTCCACAAGGTCAGATATCCCTTTGGCGAAAAACTGCTAAAAAGAATTTGTTGTTGTGAAGAAGAACATAGCAGGAGAAGCCCCAAAATCAATCCGATTGGCGATGCACCTCGGGCGGATAGGCAAGCAGGTCGGTCCTGGTCTGTTTCTGGTTCTCAGAGAAGTTTTTGGCCAATATTTTCCTCAGTCCTCAGTTTTGGGATTTGGCCATCTGGGCAGCTTTAGCACGACAACCTAGGGTCCCGGACTGGTGTGACAACTCTTGGGCATTCATGACTCACTCAGTGCAGGTCTAGATGTGGGTTGAATATGGTGTTATCATTTTATGTCCCTGTGGCTCTGAACAGGGAGCTAGCAAACTAGTCCTTGGAGTCAATCTGGTAGTCCTGGGTGCATGTGAATATGCAGGGCTCAATAGCACGGCTGGCCTGTGAGGGTTCAAGCAAGGCCCCAGGCAGGAAAGCAGTCCTTCCAGGTGGTCACAGCAGCAGGTCACTGCAGCAGGCAGTTGTCTGAGAGTCCTCCTGCGGTCCAGTGGTGAACTGAAGAGTGGGTCTGAAGGTTCTATTTTTATATCCTGGTGGCTTTCTTCTGGAAAGCGGGAGAAGCTCCTGGAAAGATTCATTTAAGTGAATGTAATTTCCTGACTCCCCTACCCTGGCTTCCAGCTTGCTGCAATGACAATGTAGGGTTGTTAGGCCCTTTGTGTGAAGGCAGAGTACAGGCTGTCCAGTTGCAAGTGGGGTTGTGCTCAGCTCCACCCCCCATCCTGCCAGCAGATGGCCAATTTTGGCACACCTAATCCCTCTATTGTGTGACTGTCTGGGGGGAATTCACAAAGCCTAACTGTCAGCTACACCCAGTCTTGTGACCTAAGACTGGCTACAGGCCTCATAAACTTAGGAGGTTTTCACTACCAGGACATGTAAAACTTAAAAGTACATGTCCAACCTTTTAATTACACAGCACTCTGCCCTATGGGCTACCTAGGGCTTATCTTAGGGCTGGCGTATATGCAATAAAAGGGGAGTTTAGGGCTTGGCAAGGAGGTTTAAATGCCAGGTTGACAGAGGAAATACAATGAGGCCCATGGACGTACTAGGAGGGTGATAGAGCATACTAGAGGTCTCCTGAAGGCTAGATTCTGGTACCTACATCTCTCTGGGGGTTCCCTGACCTATGGGCCTGATAAGGTGTGTAGAATAGTGGTGGCCTGCTGCATGCTGCACAACGTGGCAGTGAGACATTCAATCCCCCTTTTGGAGGTGGAGAGTGCTATAGGTCCTGATCAGTTACCTCAGAGAGGTGAGAAGAGTGATGGTGAGGGTGAGGAAGGGGAAGTTGTGAATTCCAGAAACCAACTGATACAACTCTACTTCCAATAACTGTGTGGGACTTCAGTCTGTCTATGTGGTTAGTGAATGATACTGTGAGTGTGCCATGTCATCTAAGGGGAATTGGTCGTGATATGTGAGACATGGACCTCTTCAGCATGGTACAGACAGGCAATAAACGCATTTCCTTCTTGAATATTTTGAAATACATTTTACCACCACCATGAACAATTTGACAATAAAGTTGATCCCTGTCTGTTGCATCCTTACTCCACTCTATTCAACATTGAAGACAGGGGACAGTGTTACAGGTGAGATAAGATATTTATTGGTGAAATACAGTGGAACGTGATATGTACAGTGATGGAATTCGTAATGGTTGGGTGTCCTCAAAACCGACTTGGTGGCAGGCCTGTTTGTTGTCATCGGTGGGTCCTATTTGTAGTTTACTACTTTATTTAGCCCTCAGCTAAGTGCAGTTGGTGAATTGGTGGGATGGTTGCTTGGCAGTAGTAGCAGTGTCAATTGTCAGAGGGGGGATTGTTCTTAGCTGGGTTTCCAGTGCCATATCTTGGTCTGAGACTCCGTTTGGGCGCCTGATGTGGAGCTTCTTGGGGTGGCATGGTTGGGCCTTGTGATTCCTGGGGGGGTATTTCGTGTGCAGTTTCTGCTGCTTGGGTCATCTGTTGCTGGTTGTCCAGGGCTGTTGTGGGGGCCTCTTGTCAAGTGTGGGTGTCTGAGGGTTTGTTGACCAACTGCAGCAGTGCTCCAGCAATGATGGCCATTGTGGCATTGTGCTCTTTCCACTGCTCCATGGCCTGTTGGTGTTGTTCCAGCTGCATCCTCTGACTTTGCTCCAGGGTGGATAGAATCTGTGCCAACCTGTCTTGGGTAGATTGGTATGCCCCCAAAACCTCTGCAATGACGTCCTGGGCTGCTGCATCTATCCGGTGCCCTGTCCCCTGACCCACTGGGGCACCTGACCTCGCCCTGGCCCCCTGTGCCTGTGTCCTCTGCGCAGGTCTTGATGTGCCACTAGTACTGGGGCCCTCGTCTTCCTGCATGTTGGGGGTGGGAGACTGTGGCCTCTGTTGCTTTGTCACACCTGTTTGAGCCCTGGGTCCACTGGTGTGGGTACGCCTCCACCATGGTCCTTAGCTCCCTTTCGGTGAAGCAAGGATTTTTTGGGGGGGACATGATGAGGGTGGTGGATGCCGTTGGGAATGGGTACGGGGTTTGGGTGCTCCTGTATGGGTCGCTATGCGTGCTGTGTCTGCTGGCGTCCTCTGTCTGGCTCTGGTGCTCTTCGTCTTCTGGTCGTGGTTTCCTTGCAAGGGATTGTGGGGTGTGTCTGGGGTGTTTTATGGTGTTCTGGATGTGTGTCAGGTGTGCGGGTGCTAAGCCTAGCCAATGTGTGCACTTGTTGCTGTTGGGCCTCTTGCCCCCGTGTCGGTCGCAGCCGCCAATGGTCGTCCGGCCTCCACTGTCCGCTGAGGTGATTTGTGCATCATTATTTGGAGGGCGGGTTGTGGTGTGCTTGGCGGTGGTGGGGTGGGGTGGGCCGGGATTCCCGCCGACAGGGTCCTGTCGGGGAGTGGTGGTGTGGGAATGTTTGGCGGGGTTGGGTTTTTGTTCATTATATGGCGGGTTTCCATTCGCCACCGCTGGCGGGATTCTGTTCACCGCCGCCACGGCGGTCTTTACCGCCATGTTCATAATGACCGCCTATATTGGCAACTGACAGACTGCGTTGTTTCGACTATAGAGCATACCTAGCACGAACACATGCGGAGGGTGATCAAGCGAGTTCATTACTGGCATGGCTGGCAAATCCAGCAAAAAGGGGCTCAGTGATAGTCGAACTTACACAACCCGGAGGCGATTGTATTAACTCTCAGTCGGCTATTAATGACGAATTTCAGAAATATTATGCTGATCTATACAGTAGTAAAACACGTCCCCCCGTGAGGAAATACGGGCCTTCTTGCAGCATCTACGATATCGGCTGTAGATGCAGCCGAACTGGGAGCGCCGATCACGGAACCAGAAGTGAAAGAAGCGATTGCTTCCATGGCACGCAATAAAACACCTGGCCCAGACGGACTCCCAATAGAATTTTACTCAACCTATCTAGCCAAACTGGGACCTAGATTAGTGGTGGTCTTTGAAGCGGCAGCTGGGAACCGGACATTACCTGTGTCTGCTCGGAAAGCCCTGATAATACCGCTCTTAAAGCCGGGGAAGGTGCCTACGGATGTGGCTTCTTACCGCCTGTTATCGATGCTCGCGACAGACTATAAGATACTGAGTAAAATACTAGCGGCCCGACTCATGCGACACATGCCACATCCAATATACGCAGATCAGGCTGGATTTATTCCACGACACCGAACAGCGCAGAACATACAACGCCTCCTGTTTTTGATGCAAAGTGATGGTTATGATAAGTATAGGGTGGCAGTCTTCGCTATTGATTTTGAAAAATCTTTTGACAGCCTGGAGTGGAGATACTTATATGAGGTCCTCTGCATGTTTGGGATGGGAAACCGTTTTATAGCCTGGACAAAACTACTGTATGCTGGACCGACAGCCAGGGTCCAGACAGGCACTACCATCTCTGATGGCTATAAGTAGAGAGGGGAACTAGACAGGGTTGCACCCTTTCCCCTCTGCTATTTGAATTATCAATCGAACCACTGGCTTGCAATGCTAGAGAGGGCAGAACATTTAGGGGTATCACGCTGGCGGCTCAGACTCATCATATAGCATTATACGCGGATGACCTCCTGCTCTTTTTGAAAGATACAGAAAGGGATCTACAGGGCCCTCGGGTGCTGCTAAGAGACTTTGGTGATTTGTCTGGGCTGAGGGTAAATTGGCAGAAATCCATTCTCTTTCCGACTGAAGAGGGGAGGAATCCTCCACAGAACATAGGAGAATTACAATGGGAACCCAGGTGTCTAAAATATTTGGGAGTCCATGTATATCATGACTGCCAGAACCTGTACGTTGGCAGTATTCAGCAGGCGCTGAGACGCATTAAGAGCTCAATAGGGTTTTGGTCCACACTGCCCATCTCGGTTGCGGGCAGAGTGGCGCTTCTAAAGATGATAACCCTCCCCAGACTATTATATTTTTTCACGACACTGCCAGTATAGATCACTGAGAGTTTCTTTAGGGATTTGGATTCTCTGATAACAGGTTTTATCTGGGGGACTTGCAGTGATGAGATGGGCTACTGAAGAGGGGGGACTGGCTGTCCCAGACTTTGAAGCATATTACTTAGCAGGCCAACTGCAATGACTAACCAGATGGACGGCAGACCGTATGACACACGGTCATGAAATATTATCATCTACCCCCAAACTGTCCTCATTGGCCAGAGTCATTCTGGGCCTCGGACCGCCTGTGCTTCCTAGATCCCAGACACTGGAAGTAATCCATAAATGCTAGAGACGACATCTCCGCAAGACAAAATGCCCATGCCCCTCTACCCCCAGACACCAATGCGGTGCCTATTAGCACTTCCATATAAGGGCAGTTGGAGTGGACTAAAGAATTGGGAGAAGGCAGGAGCTTCCACCCTGGGCACTTTATGCGAGGCAGACTCTCTACTGCCCTTCAAGGACTTTCGAATTCTATATCAAATCCCAATGGGGAACTTCCTGCTTCATACAGCAATCACAAACTCGATGAGTAAACACTGGCATACTGATAATTCAGAACCACCTATCTCGGAGATAACACAATACCTCGTTAGTGCAACAGGGACAAATAGGGCAGTGACCCACATATATAGAAAAATAAGAACTGCGCTGACACTCCCACTAACAGTTCTTAAACAAAAATGGGAAACAGATCTGGGGATCGTCATAGAAGATAGAGACTAAGAGGAAATACTGACCTGGATTCCGAGGGCCTCTAGGAATGCTCGATTTAAATTGATTAACACATATGTCCTACACAGAGCATATCTGACACCGGGCAGAATCAAGAGGCACTTTGGAGCCCTGGGATCTGGCTGCCCCAGATGCCATGAGGAGGGTGGGGAATTTATACATATGTTCTGGACCTGCCTAACCCTACAGGAGTATTGGCGCGAGATAACACAAGTCATATCTGACGTTATTGATCGGAAAGTACCGGATAACCCCAGACACTGTTTACTAGGGGGATATCGACACCAACCCAAACACAAATACACTAATCAGTTCCAAGATTTAGCCCTAGTCCTGGCCAAAAGAGAGATCGAAGTGACGTGGAAAGAAACCACAGGACCACGTGTGCAAGCATGGAGAAGGGAAGTCCTCAGATGGGTGAAGGCGGAAGAGATGATTAGGCACAGGGAGGTTTGGAGGGGCCAAGGCCCCATGGAAAGGGCCAGAGCTTGGAGCACTTTGGTAAATGAGTGGGAACAGCAAAAAGAGGAAGCACTAGACGCCTGCCAGCTGCGAAGGACCACTGACCTGGTCACGCAGTCCCCTCGACATCACACACTTTGTGAGGAAGCATTAATACACTCAGACAGGGGCATACTGCACATGTACATGACCGGAACACATAACCTGTCAACCCGCAAGGAAGTTCAGTCTTTTAGACATTTATTGATAACCAACACTCACCGGGCACTCGAGCGACGATTGGGGAGATAGGGTGGAGGTTTGATTCCCTCGGGGAGTGGGATACACTACAGCAGCAGGCGAAAGACTGTATACACTATTACTCGTCATTGGCCTTACTTTCACTGAAAATGTAGGCACAGTTTAGGATTTCATGATGGATGCGATATTCACTCCGGATGATAACTAGAACATCTAATGATGAGATACACCAACTTCAACTGTTGTAATGTAACATTATCAATGCTAAACGCCCTCCCTGAGGGGAACTGTTTTGTAAAGTCTCTGGTTCCAAGCTATTGTTACAACTCTGCTGAAGAAACTGTTTGCCGATGCCACCAGTCCCTACCAAAAACCACCAACATCAAGTAAGACAACCAATCAAGTAACCCATGTTTAATTCAATCTAGACTAAACTTGTAACACTTGTATAGAGACATTTCATTGTGTATTGTTAATATGTTCTATGCAGATATCACTACTGATATCTGAAGCATGTACAACGGGTGTAATCCCAGATTCTCTAATTTCTGTGTAAGTAGGACATTCTTGTATGAATTTGTATGATTTGCCCAGCTCCTGTGTCGTTGACCCTTCCAAATGGAAAATCATAACACACAAGCAGATAACATAAACGGATTTCTTTAACTGCCAATAGTACATGAAGCTCGTTAGCCTCTGAAGAATTTTGCTATAATTTTTTTAATTGTTTCTTGGGGATATTGAGTACTAACATCCCAATGAGTGTAAGGCTTTCCTGACTTGGAGGGTAAGACTTGCCTGACTTGCCACAAAAGTGTTAAACATTTCATTCATGTTTTCTAACGAGAACGACATACACAATTACCAAATTATATCTCATTTTATACAATTGTGTGCCTGTATTTTATGTTCATCCTATTACATGTACAGAACATAAATGGTTGCCTTTTAGTAAAGTAAAAAAATAACTATATTACAAAAAATCCTGTTGCACGTAACATGTATTTTGCAATCTCTTTTTTCAGTTTTTAGACATAAAAAAGACGACCGTACCAAACTACCAACTATTTTTGCAATAACCCCCACCTTCACAAGGCTGGTGCAGAAAGCGGAGTTGACTCGTGTTTCCAACACATTTCTACATGTCCCAGAGTTCCACTGGATTGTTGTTGAGGATTCCACAAATAAGACCCAGCTGGTCACCTCTTTTCTGCAAAAGAGTGGCTTACGATACACCCATTTGTCCATCAAAACCCCTAAGGGTGTAACAAAGTCTAGGGGTACTGTGCAAAGAAACTTGGCGCTGTCCTGGTTGCGAGACACATTTAAGTCCAACCGTTCAGTAGAAGGAGTTGTATATTTTGCTGATGATGACAACACATATAGCCTTGATATTTTCAAAGAGGTGAGTACTTTCCTTTTTTATTTTAATAATTTTACCATGGGTATACTATTTGTTTAAACCAGAAAACAGCTTTAAAAGGTCAACACGGGAAAAGTAATATAGTAAAATACATATGCTATAATTTAGGGCAAAACAATTCAATGAAACTAAAACATTTACTTCAAAAGGATTAGAAATGTGTTTACACAAGATGTAATTTAAACACGCATTGTAAAGCAATTATTTTTATTAATACATAAAAGATACTGTGAAATAAAGCACACATGAAAAGAAACACATGGAATGACAAGAGAGAAATGAAAAAGGTGAAGAGAAAACAGGATCGATTTAGAGATTTTACATATAAGATTGCATACAGGTGGAAAATAATTGAAATGAAGATAAATAGCATTTTAAAAACTGAGCACAACAAGCAATAGACAATAATTACATATTTCATATTTCACAGAGGTTGAAAAGCTTCATTTTGAGAACAAGTAGATTTAAGGAAATTCTTGCCAATAGTAACTACAAACGATCCCTTTCAGTGAGATCTAGGTTGAAAAGGCATTCGTTGAATAAATTCTGTGATTTGCACATATCCCATCCCACCAGGATGAATAGGGCATCTTACAAGTCTTTCCAACATGATGTGATTTGCTACAAAGCTGTAGAAATAAAAGAATCCAATATTTCATTAATAAGTGAGTATTCCTCTTAATGATCTAATTTGATATCAGTATGACCTTCAGTAGCATCATTGGCTGTAGAAACAACATCAGACGGCACTAGTGCCTGCACAATTATGGTGTAACAGTTCTGTCTTACATGGTATTGTAATTTTTTGCAATAACATTTGGACTGACTGGGCAGTGCAAAATAGTTTTTGCACGAGTCAGTGAATGCAAAAGTGTTTTTACGGGGCGCTGACAATGAAAAAGATATACTAGCAACATTACAGATTCATACCTCTAAAATGTTTGAGTAGATACGTGTTTTCCTCGTGTTCCTTATTTACACAGCAAAACAATTTTTTAGTGAGTTAAAAAATCACTTCATTAAGAAGAGCTCAATACCTAGCCTTGCACCGTCCATGTGTGGGTTCAGAGTACTTCACTCATGGTATGGTTGAAACTGTACCCTATATACAAACGTTTTTGAAACCTTTGCCAACACATGCGGGGACTTCATATCCCACCCTGCACTGCATTGTGGACTGTGCAGAGCAAAGGGGCGGGGCTTCTTGCACCTGTTTGCTGCTGCGTAGCCCTTCATAAAGCGGAGCTTGCACCTGTAGCACGGGATGTAGGCCAACACAGCGGGGACTCCATTTACCACCCAGCTCTGTATTGTGGACAGTCTAGAGCAAGGAGGAGGGGCTTCCTGTACCTGTTGCCACCATGCAGCCCTTGATAAAGTGGCGCTTGCACTTGCGGCATGGGATGACTGCCAGCACAGGGGGGACTCCATATCTCACCCTGCACCACATTGTGAACTGTCCAGAGCACAGAGGTGGGGCTTCTTTCACCTGTTTGCTACACGCAGCCCATCATAAACCAACACGTGCACCCGCGGTGTGGGACGCACCTGGGCCAAGACCGGGCCAGCACTAGGCCTGTCTTCACCCGTCATTGACCCAATAAGGCTCAGCTTGGCCATCCCTTTTTCATCAGAAGGTATTGATGATTTTGTTTTCTATTATCTGATTTTTGCTGAAGTAAGTCTGTCTAATCTCTTGGCTACTGGATTTTCAGCAAGTATAAGCATTGGTTATGAGCGCTCCATGGAGAAACGCAGGGTTGCTAGCACAAAATGATTTCTGGGGTCTACCCTAAATGGTTTCTTACAGCATGTCATTGGGATAATCAACAAGGAGATAATATTTGCAGTGTGGCGTTTGCTACTATCTTTCCCCTGGGACTTAAACCCTGGGCCTCTTCTCATGACCACTGCAGCTGCCCCCACCATTACGCTACTTCTCCACATCTGTCAGCGTGTTTGGC
Organism: Pleurodeles waltl; assembly: GCF_031143425.1. NCBI lineage: Eukaryota > Metazoa > Chordata > Amphibia > Caudata > Salamandridae > Pleurodeles > Pleurodeles waltl. Next base: position 290,914,621 of record NC_090445.1, on the reverse strand, counting down.
CGTTTTGGGAACTCTTTCCTGTCTGCCCACTCTTAGCTTCTCAATGACCATCGCGGCTATGGCTGAGGTTAAGGATCCCTGCCATAGATCACTACCCTCCAACAGTGCATGCAACAGGGAAAAATGAAAGTCAAAAAACATTGGGGCAAAGAGAAAGAGAATGGAAATGGGAACCAAGTCTAAAAGACAGTGTCCAGGCTCCTCACTGATGTCACCTAAGACAACCCCAACGTCTAATTCCAACCCCCACGGCCATTTGTTTAGTAACTCTGGCTAAATCACATCTGATAGCCTGGGTAAAATCTGCAAGAGGGTCATGTCTACCCTTATGTGCTCACTGGTCCCAATATTGTATTGTTTGGCGATAGTGGAAGGAGCCTTGAGAGATTTGAGGAGTGACTTGTTAACTGCAGACTATCAAGGTGCTGGCAGAGAGTTCTATTGGGGATAGAGCTATAATGACAGCTCGGGCCCCATGGCCTTAGCAGCCAGTAGGTTTGGAAGGCTTAATGGATCTGGACAGGATCGATGTTGGAGGGAAGGTTACCTATAGGCAGCCACGATCCCAGGGTGACTGCATTGGAGGCTATGAAGCCCCTGAAGTCCCCAACTTGTTTGAATCTTTCGATGCTTCAATTACCCCCTCAGACAACTCCGTATGTGGTCATTTTGAAGAATGGGTCTCCGCTAAGAGTGGACTTAAGGGAAGAGCATGACCAATTTAGTCAACATAGTGGTCCATTGGATTAATGGTAGACTGGGTCGGCGAGAACTGTCACACAGCCGGATCAATTTTGTTAGCAGGACCACATGGGTGGGTAACTCAACGAAGCCTGATGGAACTAATTGCATAGTGATAAACTTTAAAGACAGAAGGGTGACCAAGGAGATATTGGCAAAGAAAAAGTTTGCGATTTCTTCCCCTTCAGCCATCAAGGCCCTTCTGCTTGTTTTTTTTTTACAAGCCACGGGTTGGTCTCATTGCTCCACCATTGTCTGGTCAGCCTATCACGACGTCTTACATGTTTGCACCAATCTCACATTTGGACCAGCTGGATTGACTACCCCCTACTTGGATCATCTCTGCTCAGCAAACTCAAATGGCAGGGATTAGACTAACAGAGCCAAATCCAGTCCTGAACCTGCCACTAACTGCTGACATTAACACCATCCTGTTGGAGGGATCAGACCATTTCAGCTGGGTAGCGACGCTACATTGTCTTCGGACACTGTCACCAGTAGTATTCCCATTGTGAACTTTAGAAATCAGAGGGGTTGGCATTTTTCAATGGCCTCATAAAATGTTGTGGGTCTAGCTAGCAAGTGGGGTAGCAATGATTGGCATAACTTGGTTAAACTTCATGCAGTTTTTTGTCTGCAGGAGACATGGCTCACTGAACCTGTATTTATGGATGGTTATGTAACATATTTTACATCCCCTGTTCTGGGTCCCACGGGCAGGACATAACCTTCATCTCCCTTACATTTCCCACCCAGGTCATGTGGTTGAACCTCAACTCTTCGCAATTTATACTTCTGCATTGTCTAACAGCCCAGATGCTTTTTATTACTGTGTATAATAATGTGTTTTGTATCCCCAAGGTAGATCTGCCCAGGTCCCTGCTCAAAGATGCTGACGAATGTATAAGTAACATACAGGGGAACTATGTGATGGTGCTCATGGGAGACTTTAATTAGGGACTTTGCCAGCTCTCTGTGTCTTTGGCCTGCGAGTTGGTGGATAGTGTAGGGGACCCATTTACTTGTTTTGCTCATTGTCCGCTTGAGGATAAATTTAACCAAGTCATCATGAAATACAATTTACTGTTCTCTTTTGATTCATTGACTATAAAGCCTACTGTGCTACCCACTTATGTAGGGAGGGGAACTCCCAACCAAATATACCTTATCCTCTTCTCTTCATCTCTGGAGAACTGGGTAACAGAATATCGTCTGGCGGATTTGCCACTCAGTGACCACTGAGTATTGAGCCTTTTTTGCATGTTCCCTTTCTGGCCAAAGGAAGCGCACACTCCTCTCCCTCTCCAGTACTTAAAGAATAAGGGGATACTTAAGAGGTGGCCTACTGTGGATGTAGACTCATTTATGACAAGCCTGGTAGCATCTTCACTGCTTGATTTTTAAAGTTGTTCAGTTGAAGATTGTATCCTGGGGTAGGTGGGAGGTAATTAAGTGCTTTGACAGGATGTGTTACACTGGGTGCAGCCTGCTTCTTGCCCTGATCAAGTCTAGCAAGGAGAAACCTGTTAAGTGGTTTATTGCCAATTGGACAGCAGCACACAACCAGATGCTGGCAGCCGTAAGACTCCCCTAAAGATCAGGAGAAGGTGCGGGACAATAGGGCCCATTATAGGCATGCAGTGAGAGTGAGGAAAGCCGCCATAAGAGAGGAGGCTTTTTATTTCCTGCTTCAGGCCACTGAGCTGCGTGACAGTAAGACTCTGGGTGACAGTCAACTGTAATTATTTTAGTAACAACAATGACTCAGGGATCAATACAGTGATCTCTCCAAACACCTGGGTTTCCTCTTCATGAAACTCCATGTGGACCCCGATGTTAGGGCCATCACTACTCCTGGGGGGGCAGCAGATAGTTTGTCTTTGTCTCCCCTAGAGAATCCTTTGCAATCCCAGCCACTGGCAGTAACTCTGGCTGGCCCATAGATTGAACTTAGCGAGGTTCTGATGGCATTAGATAGTTGTCCAGCCGGGAAAGCCCCAGGCCCTGATGGAATCCCCTCTGACATTTTTAAGGCTAATATTGAGCTGTGGGCTCCACTTCTTACGAATGTCCTTAATGTTTTCTTAGGCACAGGCCTGGCTAAATCTTGGGCCCTTGACACCATAGTCCCCATATTTAAAGAGGGCTCCCAAAGAGATCCTCATTGTGACCGCCCAATAACACTGACTAATTCCACAGACATTGGCTGGCAAACATAATGTACTGTCTGAGCTACAGTTTGGTTTTAGGCCTGGCCCTCAATTTGTCCCTTTAATTGGCAAGTACTTTGTGGCTCAAGAAGGCAAGTTGTACCTGGCATTCATGGATTTAGGCTCTGCTTTTGGCTCTGTCAACAGAGCCACATTGTGGAGCATTTAGGCAGATATGGGGGGTGGAGAAGTATCGCCAACTTTTTAAGGCAACTTCACAATGAAGTTACAGCTAGAGTGAGATACGGCCCAGGGTGGGGGAGGAGACCACAGCAGCATTTAGCCTTTCCAGGGGCACGTGCCAGAGACATGTGATGGCTCAGTTCATGTTTCTCTTTACATATACATGGCCTAAAGAAGCAGTTGGTGGACCTTGGTGCAGTAGGGGGCCACTGCATCCCAGCATTAATTTACACTGATGATACAGTTTTAATAGCCAGGAGAGCTAATGGGTTGCAGTGCTTATTGTACTGCTTTTGCAATTACCTGACCAGCCTTGATCTGAAGGTTAACCAGTCAAAAACCCATGTCATGGTTTATGGCGCGAAAAAGGAGAACCGCTTTTTTATAGTCAATAGTAACATAGTTCGTACTGTCCCCATAGTCACCTATTTAGGTGTCCTTTTCAATAAACATTTCATATGGAGACCTCTGAAGATCAGCAGAGCTGCTAACGTCTCAAAAGGAGTTGAGGCTGTTTTCAATTTCACTGGCAGACTTGGACTGAAGTCAGTTAAGGAACTCATAGCCATATGTAGGGCCTACTAAGTGAGGGTGTGGGGTATCAGTGAGCAAGTGGGACTGTAAACTGTAGAGAATGTTTTTTTTAAACGGTTATAGTCTATTCTCTCTAGCACAAGCTCCTTTATCTGCCACATGGAGGTGGGTCTGGGCTATACTGAAGATGTCACAAAAATGCAAACCCTGCAATTGTGGGTCTGAATTTGGACAAGGAAGCAGATGATCTTTAATAGATCTCTCCATACTGATTGCCTCCAACTAGACCATTACCTGGACATCCCTTGGATAGAGTATATCCTAGTAGTCTTAAAGCGAGCTTTGCTGCCACACTGAAGAGTACATTTCTAGCTCACTGTTGGGACCATAGACTGCGAAGAGAGGTTGACAAGTAAAGCGTCCAAGCATATGCAGAGATTCCTACTAACCCTGTCTTGGCACCATACCTAATGTGGGTGAGGAAGCAGCACCATAGGTTCCTGCTGGTCAGGCTCAGACTAGGCACTGTTTACTTCCTTGCGCCCTTCCCTGCTCAGGGCCCTTATTTTAAGAATTTACCCGATTGTCCCTGTGACGGTTGGTCTGTGGAAAGTACCTTGCACTGTAAGTTTTTCTGAGAAGATTTTGGCCCAGATTTCTACTCTGTTTACGCAGAATTTGAATAATTTTTTTTTACGCAAATTCGGCAAAAACCTAACTCCATATTTATACTTTGGACGTAGTCATTTTTTGCTTATAGGAAACTACCTTTGTGTCAATGAGATGCAAGGTAGGCGTTCCAGTGCAAAAAATGACATATATAGCCTTAGTGCCATATTTAACCCTGTGCTAAAATCAAGCACAGGGGAAGGGGGGCTTAAATAATGGCTCTAAGCTTGCTTAGCTTCATTATTTAACGCCTGGGTTAGGGCAGGTGTTAGGAGACCTGTGGGCCTATTTCCATGGTCAGAGACCATGGACTGGGCCCGCAGGTGCCCTTCCATAGCCCTAGGGACATCCCCGGCCACACCAGAGGGACACCAGAGGATGGGGGGGACACATTCCCAGGTAAGTAAGATAAGTAAAGGTGAGTAGTTTCATATTTTTTTTAAGTGCCATATGGGGGCCTAACTTGGGCCCCCCCTACATGGCATGACATATGTCCCTGGGCATGGCCATTGGGGTGGTGGGCATGACTCCTATCTTTACTAAAGAAGGAGTCATGTCCATGGGGATTGTGCGTCAAAGGATGATGCTAGTCTGGTAAGAGGCATTTTGGTTAGATGCATCCTTTGATGGATAACCTCCTGTTCCCCCTACACCTCCCCCACTCGGCTAGCATCTTTTTTCAAGACGCTAGCCGGGCCTTACCACCAGCTACCATCATTCCATAAATATGACTTCCAGCCGGCATCTTGGAATGTCTCTAGCTGGCGGTATACTTTTTCAGTTAGCACAGTTTTGAGTGAAAAAGTATAAATCTGGACCTTTATCTTTTACCTTTTTTAAAACAAGCCAACATTTGTTTTACTAGAGATGCTTTTACTTACTTGCCGTCACTGCTGAATCCATGGATTTCCCATCTAACCGCAGTTTATATTGAAAGTGGCATTAGGTAGAGGACCACCACGCTTGTGCAATAAATATGAACTCTTGTCTCTCTTTTTTTTTTTTACATCTGGAGATGTTCAAATAAGTTTTATCTATGTATCATGATGAACAGTTTTTAACTTGTATGTTTTTTATGCTTCTGTTTCTTTTATGATTATAATTATGATTTGGGGCGATTAAAGATTGAATTGAACTGAAACCTTTGTTAAATCTACACATTTGCAAAGTTAGTTTAATGAAAACCAGTATGTTTGACTTGTGAGTTGGCAATCACACCAATGGCCTCACTGCAGCAAAGCAAAATTCACCATATCCTTTTGGGTGCATGATGATCTCTAACTACACCCATTGAGGATTATGGTCAAAGGATAAACTATGCATTAAAAACCAAAAAGAGAGCACACAATGGTCGGCTGTGTCAGACAGTAAGCCCTTTAGCTAATAGGGTACCACAGCAATTGCTGGTTGGCCAGAAAAGGCTGAGTCAGGCAGCATAGGCCTCAGAGGTTACTGTCAGCAGAGCAGGGCCTGGGATCCTTGTTTGGAGAGTGCCACATAGTTGAATGAAGGTACTCTCAGAGAAGAACAACCATTCTTTCCCTTCCCCCTACATTGAGAAACTGTGATATTGGGAGAAAGCACATCACATCATGGGTGTTAATAGCACAGGTAGAGTATACTGCACCTCTGGGTGAACCATATCTTTCTCCTGGAGCACTGAAGGTCCTGGAGAAGTAGTGACTGGTGGCACAACCTCGTGACCTTCTCCAGAATATATAGTGGGATAACTGGGCATCGTAAGTGCAGCATCAGGGTCCGTGAAGTGGGGAGGGGCGAAACCCCAATCAGAGTGGAGAAAGCACTGGTGGGAGTGTTGCTATATGAAACGGGATGCACCTGCCTCACTAGGATTGCAAGCACAGCAGAGGGGAGGCAAATTACTAACCAGGCAAAGGGCAGTTGGCATGATCAGAGGTGTCACAGCAGCCTTATGAAGGTACCCTGAGGGGCAAAGAACAATGATTGCAGGGGCCTGGGCTGCACCTTTCAGATCGACATGGCCCTCTGTGGAGTGATCACATCGACACAGCAGCAGGAAGAAGTAAAGAAGTAACTGAGGTAACTGAGGTTGAGAGATGTCATAATTCTCAAGGGCAGAGTGTGGTTGGCTCCACCTCCTGGAAAACTGCAAAATGGTGCCCTGGTGAAATACAAAAGATGCTAATATCAACGACATGCACACATGATCGACTCTACCTAAACAGGAAAATACCTAAAGAGAAGCCCCTATTTTGAGCACCTCCAGCGAAGCACAGCCCTCTCAGACACCACCGGATATGGAACCCCTGACAAGAGCATTTATAGAATCTCTATTTAGCACCCCCAGGGCAGACATTTTGGCATTGAAGGCTTATCTTACTAAAGAGATGAGGGCGGTGAAGGAGGACCTCACTAAAGTGGGTTGGAGTCTGCACTTTTGCAGACAACAGGAACAGCTAAGGAAGACTAGCTAGAAATGTTGTGACAAGAGTTGTTCCACATGAAAGGCCAGCAAAAGGACCTGCAACTGCACACAGAGGACTTTGAAAATCGCTCCAGGCACCATATTATAAAAAAAAAAGTGTAGTTCAGGCTCAATGGAAGCTGCACATCTGCCCCGGCATATAATAGCTTGCCCTATCCTCAGAGATCTATAGGTACCATCAAAATTTACTATGGGCGTAGAGTAGGGTGCCTGGGCCCCTCGTCGAGGGGGCACCCGATGCCCTGGTCTGCTTTCGCATATCATGGTGTAGGAAGATATCTTCAGAGTTGCACGTGATAAAGGGCCAATTAACTTTGAGGGAGCAAAGAGACTTTCAGGAGCCCTCAACGTTCTTATGATGACAGTGCATCAAATATGGTTGGAAGGACCTTTCATAATAATTTTCCAGTGGCAACAATACCAACTGCGCTCTTTCATGGAAGCTTGTAAGGTTCTCAGTCTGAAAGAGGAGGACCCCAAAGTGAATCGAGCAGCAAGGCCAGTGTCGCCAAAAACAAGGTTTGTGTTGTTTTTGTGTTCTTGTTGAAAAACTCACATACACAATTTACTGCCCAAACCTTTTTAGACCATACATCGACACTGATCAATTGCAGAATGCTACACAAACACAGATGGTTCAGCATAAGGTGTTTAACGCTTGAGGTCTGAATAGACCTAAGAAGCAGTTAGCAGTACTGTTCTTGTTGGAGAAGTCCGATTGTGTCATGGACCTTTTTCAGGAAACTGATCTATTGCAAAGGGACTGCCAGAGACTCAGATTGAAAAGGTCCCTCTATACGTCATGTTGGGAATGGCTGAGAAGAAGGAGGTGGCCATTCTCATGAACAGGAGTTTCACAGGGATGGTGGAAGCTAAATGAGTAGAGCTTAGAGAGACACTGTTGGAGCTTCACTATAGGATTGAAGGGGTGTCCATAACATTGGCCACTAACATAAAGGTACAAACAGGTAGAGCTAGAAAGGGAAGTCTTAGAGCTTGAAATAGTACATAAGCGATTGAACACACACAGAGTCTGGTGCTCTCTGGAAGCTGCTGTGTAGGCTCGACAAAGGCAGGACAGAATGTGCGCTATTAAGGCTAATACATAAGTATTTTTGTAGGTGGCAACAAACCTGGCAGACTGCTGGCTCCCACAAAATTGTGAGCAACAATCAGTAGTGAAGGGATCAGTAGCATTGCCGACGCTGAGGGGAATATGGTCACGGGGGATGAATACATAGTTGAGGTATTTAGGAACTTTTATGAGACCCTCTTCTCTGCACAAGACCTCCACCTGAAAAGATAGGTCCGTATCTAGCACAGGCTGCCTTACCTAGACTGTGCCCTCAACAAGCAGAATCTGGTGACAAATCTGTCACAATCAAAGTGGTGATCTCAGCTGTCACACGACTGAAGACCAACAAGGCTCCTGGCCTGGACAAGTTCTCTCCATCTTTTTATAAAACCTTCTGCCACTCTCCAGTCCCCTGTCATCACACATGTTCAACTTCTTAATGGACAGAGGTACGATGTCACCCTATATGTTTAGGGCGATTATCACTGTGATTCCTAAATTGGACAAGACGTCTTTGTGCTTCTTATAGAGACCCATTTTTTCTTATTAACTTTGATGCAAAGCGTTTTACTGGGATTTGGCAGTCAGACTGAAACGGAAATGCTCAGACAACATCAGGAGGCTGTTGCACCTCTTAGATAAGGCAAACAGATCGTACAAGCCTGTCCTCCTTTTGGCAGTCGATGGTGAAAAAGCATTGACACGGTGTACTGGACATATCTGATGCAAACCCTTAAAGAATTTAGCTTCATAGTAGGTTTAGGGGCTAAATCTACTGTGGATATTCACCACTGGAGCAAAAACTAGAGTCAATAGAGTATTATCTTTACAACTCCCTACACCATGCACAGCAAAAAACAGGGATGTCCACCCCCCTCCTTTTCGCTCTGAATACTGAACCATAGGCTCAAAGAGTACCAGTACACAAAGTAATAAACAGAATGTTGTTTGCATGGGACACCAATAACATTTGCATTTATGAAGATGAAGTGATTCTTTCACTGACAGACCCTACCATATCACTTAAAGCAGCAAAGGATGAGATGACTGAACCTTCAGAAATTCCAGATACTAAACATGTCAATACTGACTGATGTGGCACACACACAGCTCTCCCATCTTCCGATTAAGTGGGCTTCCACATATGTGGGTACTTCTTCAGGGATCAAGGCAAAGATTAATTACAAGGAGCTGACACTACAGATTCCAAGGCAACCTGAATTCTTGATCCAAACATATCTTTTCTTGACTAGACAGCATAGCAGCTGTTAAAATGACAGTGCTGCCCCAGCATCTATTTATGTTCCAGTCTCTCCCACTGCAACCCCTACCAGCTTCCCAGGCGCTGATCCAGAAAGAAATGCACTTCGTATATTGGGGGCAAGAAACCTCAAATGTTACTGGTACTCTTGTATCACCACCCTAAGGAAAGGGGCCCCGGGATCCCTGAAGTGATATTTCAGGTAGCACAGTAATTTCCGATGGTCCAGGCACAAGGAAGCGAAGCACTGGTGCTTAGTGGACCAACAAGTCACAGGGATACGTATATGGAAGAGTCCTCTGGCTAGTCAGGAAATATAGCTGTTGGGGGTATACTGATCCCTGATAACCAGGACCACACTGGTGGTCTAGGACTCTAGCGCAAAAACAGAACTTTGCAACCTTTCCCTCCCCACTCACACTGATTATTAGAAATCCTGAATTCACTTCTGCCCGACAGGGCAAGCAATTTCACAAGTGGCATATAGTGGCTGCTAACACATTGGGAATGTGATGGATTTAGAGAGGGTACTCTCATTCCAAAATCTCAAAGAAAATTGAGGGCTGCCCAAAATGGAACAACCCAGATATACACAGGTGAGACATGGGGGCTCTGACAGTCAGTCAAGCAGACTTTTAACTACCTTTGAGAAATGGTTCCTGACCAAATTCAATGGTTGAGGCTTGCTGTCAGAACAATATGCATTCTTGCTTACAGTAACATTACTGGTAAAAGTCGATGGTCAAACTAGATGGGAAAAGGATCTTGATCACACACTAACCAACAAAGAGAGGACAGATATATTTCAGAGAGTGCAAATGCTTCTGGGTCCTCTCCGGAGAGAGGACCTATGCTGAAACTGTCTTCCTACTTGGATTATACCCCTGATGATTTAACAAATGGTCCTCACATAAATCGTCCGACTGCTGGAGGGCATGCATGAACACCTACTCTGGCAGTGCCTGTAGGAGGCTGGACTGGCTTGTAGTGAGTACCAAGGGGGTACTTGCACCTTGCACCAGGCCCAGTTATCCCTTATTAGTGTATAGGGTGTCTAGCAGCTTAGGCTGATAGATAATGGTAGCTTAGCAGAGCAGCTTATGCTGAACTAGGAGACGTGTGAAGCTACTACAGTACCACCTAGTGTCATATGCACAATATCATAAGAAAACACAATACACAGTTATACTAAAAATAAAGGCACTTTATTTTTATGACAATAGGCCAAAGTATCTTAGAGTGTACCCTCAGTGAGAGGATAGGAAATATACACAAGATATATATACACAATAGCAAAAATATGCAGTATAGTCTTAGAAAACAGTGCAAACAATGTATAGTTACAATAGGATGCAATGGGGAAACATAGGGATAGGGGCAACACAAACCATATACTCCAAAAGTGGAATGCGAACCACGAATGGACCCCAAACCTATGTGACCTTGTAGAGGGTCGCTGGGACTATTAGAAAATAGTGAGAGTTAGAAAAATAACCCTCCCCAAGACCCTGAAAAGTGAGTGCAAAGTGCACTAAAGTTCCCCTAAGGACAAAGTAGTCGTGTTAGAGGAATAATGCAGGAAAGACACAAACCAGCAATGCAACAACTGTGGATTTCCAATCTAGGGTACCTGTGGAACAAGGGGACCAAGTCCAAAAGTCACAAGCAAGTCGGAGATGGGCAGATGCCCAGGAAATGCCAGCTGCGGGTGCAAAGAAGCTTCGACTGGACAAAAGAAGCTGAGGTTTCTGCAGGAACGAAAAGGGCTAGAGACTTCCCCTTTGGTGGACGAATCCCGCTCGCCGTGGAGAGTTGTGCAAAAGTGTTTTCCCGCCGAAAGAACGCCAACAAGCCTTGCTAGCTGCAAATTGTGCATTTGGCGTTTTTGGACGCTGCTGGGGCCCAGGAGGGACCAGGAGGTCGCAAATTGGACCTGAAGAGAGAGGGGACGTCGAGCAAGACAAAGAGCCCTCACTGAAGCAGGTAGCACCCGGAGAAGTGCCAGAAACAGGCACTACGAGGATGCATGAAATGGTGCTCGCCGAAGTTGCACAAAGGAGTCCCACGTCGCCGGAGACCAACTTAGAAAGTCGTGCAATGCAGGTTAGAGTGCTGTGGACCCAGGCTTGGCTGTGCACAAAGGATTTCTGCCGGAAGTGCACAGGGGCCGGAGTAGCTGCAAAGTCGCGGTTCCCAGCAATGCAGCCCAGCGAGATGAGGCAAGGACTTACCTCCACCAAACTTGGGCTGAAGAGTCACTGGACTGTGGGGGTCACTTGGACAGAGTCGCTGGATTCGAGGGACCTCGCTCGTCGTGCTGAGAGGAGACCGAAGGGACAGGTGATGCAGCTTTTTGGTGCCTGCGGTTGCAGGGGGAAGATTCCGTCGACCCACGGGAGATTTCTTCGGAGCTTCTGGTGCAGAGAGGAGGCAGGCTACCCCCACAGCATGCACAAGCAGGAAAACAGTCGAGAAGGCGGCAGGATCAGCGTTACAGAGTTGCAGTAGTCGTCTTTGCTACTATGTTGCAGGTTTGCAGGCTTCCAGCGCGGTCAGCAGTCGATTCCTTATCAGAAGGTGAAGAGGGAGATGCAGAGGAACTCGGATGAGCTCTTGCATTCGTTATCTAAAGTTTCCCCAGAGACAGAGACCCTAAATAGCCAGAAAAGAGGGTTTGGCTACCTAGGAGAGAGGATAGGCTACTAACACCTGAAGGAGCCTATCAGCAGGAGTCTCTGACGTCACCTGGTGGCACTGGCCACTCAGAGCAGTCCAGTGTGCCAGCAGCACCTCTGTTTCCAAGATGGCAGAGGTCTGGAGCACACTGGAGGAGCTCTGGACACCTCCCAGGGGAGGTGCAGGTCAGGGGAGTGGTCACTCCCCTTTCCTTTGTCCAGTTTCGCGCCAGAGCAGGGGCTAAGGGGTCCCTGAACCGGTGTAGACTGGCTTATGCAGAATTGGGCACATCTGTGCCCAAGAAAGCATTTCCAGAGGCTGGGGGAGGCTACTCCTCCCCTGCCTTCACACCATTTTCCAAAGGGAGAGGGTGTCACACCCTCTCTCAGAGGAAGTTCTTTGTTCTGCCATCCTGGGCCAGGCCTGGCTGGACCCCAGGAGGGCAGATGCCTGTCTGAGGGGTTGGCAGCAGCAGCAGCTGCAGTGAAACCCCAGGAAGGGCAGTTTGGCAGTACCAGGGTCTGTGCTACAGACCACTGGGATCATGGGATTGTGCCAACTATGCCAGGATGGCATAGAGGGGGCAATTCCATGATCATAGACATGTTACATGGCCATATTCGGAGTTACCATTGTGAAGCTACATATAGGTAGTGACCTATATGTAGTGCACGCGTGTAATGGTGTCCCCGCACTCACAAAGTTCAGGGAATTGGCTCTGAACAATGTGGGGGCACCTTGGCTAGTGCCAGGGTGCCCTCACACTAAGTAACTTTGCACCTAACCTTTACCAGGTAAAGGTTAGACATATAGGTGACTTATAAGTTACTTAAGTGCAGTGTAAAATGGCTGTGAAATAACGTGGACGTTATTTCACTCAGGCTGCAGTGGCAGGCCTGTGTAAGAATTGTCAGAGCTCCCTATGGGTGGCAAAAGAAATGCTGCAGCCCATAGGGATCTCCTGGAACCCCAATACCCTGGGTACCTCAGTACCATATACTAGGGAATTATAAGGGTGTTCCAGTAAGCCAATGTAAATTGGTAAAAATGGTCACTAGCCTGTTAGTGACAATTTGGAAAGAAATGAGAGAGCATAACCACTGAGGTTCTGATTAGCAGAGCCTCAGTGAGACAGTTAGTCACTACACAGGTAACACATTCAGGCACACTTATGAGCACTGGGGCCCTGGGTTACCAGGGTCCCAGTGACACATACAACTAAAACAACATATATACAGTGAAAAATGGGGGTAACATGCCAGGCAAGATGGTACTTTCCTACACAACCCCCCCCCAAACGAAGGACAATAAGACTAGCCATGACCTGATGAGTCTTCATTGTCTAAGTGGAAATATCTGGAGAGTCCATCTGCATTGGAGTGGCTACTCCCAGGTCTATGTTCCACTGTATAGTCCATTCCCTGTAGGGATATGGACCACCTCAACAATTTAGGATTTTCACCTTTCATTTGTTTTAGCCAATGTAGAGGTTTGTGGTCTGTCTGAACAATGAAGTGAGTGCCAAACAGGTATGGCCTCAACTTCTTCAGAGCCCAGACCACAGCAAAGGCCTCCCTCTCAATGGCAGACCAACGCTTTTCTCTAGGGGTCAACCTTCTACTAATAAAAGCAACAGGTTGATCCTGGCCCTCAGAATTAAGTTGTGATAGGACTGCCCCTACTCCTAATTCAGATGCATCAGTCTGGACATAGAATTTTTTAGAGTAACAAGGGCTTTTCAGGACAGGTGCAGAGCACATGGCCTGCTTCAGCTCCTCAAAAGCTTTCTGACAGTTTGCTGTCCATAATACCTTTTTAGGCATTTTCTTGGATGTGAGGTCATTAAGAGGGGCTGCAATGGAGCCATAGTTCTTAATGAACCTCCTGTAATACCCAGTGAGGCCTAGGAAGGCTCTCACCTGAGTCTGAGTGGTAGGGGGAACCCAATCAATAATAGTTTGGATTTTCCCCTGAAGTGGTGCAATCTGTTCCCCACCAACAAGGTGTCCCAGATAAACCACCTTACCCTGCCCTATCTGGCACTTTGAAGCCTTGATAGTGAGGCCTGCCTTTTGCAGGGCCTCCAAAACTTTCCATAGGTGGACCAGGTGATCATCCCAGCTGGAGCTAAAGACAGCTATATCGTCCAAATATGCTGCACTGAAAGCTTCCAGCCCTTGCAGGACTGTGGTCACCAACCTCTGAAAAGTGGCAGGTGCATTTTTCAAACCAAAAGGCATTACAGTAAACTGGTAATGTCCTCCAATGGTAGAAAATGCAGTCTTAGGTTTAGCATCTTCTGACAATTTGATCTGCCAATACCCTGCAGTCAAATCAAAAGTGCTTAGATACTTGGCAGATGCCAGTGTATCTATGAGCTCATCTGCCCTGGGTATAGGGTGAGCATCAGTTTTGGTTACCAAGTTGAGACCTCTATAGTCTACACAAAACCGCATTTCCTTCTTTCCATCTTTAGAATTGGGTTTTGGTACCAGTACCACAGGAGAAGCCCATGGACTGTCAGAGTGCTCAACCACTCCTAGTTCCAACATTTTCTGAACTTCTTGCTTTATGCAGTCCCTGACATGGTCAGGCTGCCTATAGATCTTACTTTTGACAGGTAAACTGTCTCCAGTATCTATAGTGTGCTCACACCAAGAAGTGGTGCCTGGCACAGTAGAGAAGAGTTCTGAAAATTGTCCTAGGAGATTTATGCAATGGTCTTTCTGCTCAGCAGTAAGACAATCTGCCAAAACTACACCTTCCACAAGAGCATCTTGTTCTGTGGAAGAGAAGAGATCAGGTAGAGGATCACTGTCTTCTTCCTGTCCCTCATCAGTTGCCATGAGCAGGGTGAGATCAGCCCTGTCATAGTAGGGTTTCAGGCGGTTGACATGGAGCACCCTAAGGGGACTCCTGGCAGTGCCTAAGTCAACTAAATAGGTGACTTCTCCCTTCTTTTCAACAATTGTGTGGGGACCACTCCATTTATCTTGGAGTGCTCTTGGGGCCACAGGCTCCAAGACCCACACTTTCTGCCCTGGTTGGTACTGAACCAAAACAGCCTTCTGATCATGCCATTGCTTCTGGAGCTCTTGGCTGGCCTGAAGGTTTTTACTGGCCTTTTTCATGTACTCAGCCATCCTTGATCTGAGGCCAAGTACATAATCCACAATATCCTGCTTAGGAGCTTTTAAAGGTTGTTCCCAACCCTCCTTTACAAGTGTGAGTGGACCCCTAACAGGGTGTCCAAAAAGAAGTTCAAAGGGGCTGAAGGCCACTCCTTTCTGGGGTACCTCCCTGTAGGGAAAAAGGAGGCATGGTAGAAGGATATCCCATCTCCTGCGGAGTTTTTCAGGGAGACCCATAATCATGCCTTTGAGAGTTTTATTAAATCTCTCCACCAGTCCATTTGTTTGTGGATGATAGGGTGTTGTGAACTTGTACGTTACACCACACTCCTTCCACATGGCCTTTAAGTATGCAGACATGAAATTGCTTCCTCTGTCTGATACTACTTCCTTTGGGAAGCCCACCCTGGAAAATATTCCCAGGAGGGCCTTTGCCACTGCAGGTGCTGTAGTGGTCCTTAAAGGAATAGCTTCAGGATATCTTGTGGCATGGTCCACTACCACTAAGATAAACCTATTGCCTGAAGCAGTAGGAGGGTTAAGGGGGCCAACTATGTCAACCCCTACCCTTTCAAAGGGAACCCCAACCACAGGCAGTGGGATAAGGGGTGCCTTTGGGGTGCCACCTGTCTTGCCACTGGCTTGACAGGTTTCACAGGACTTACAAAATTCCTTTGTGTCCTCAGACATCCTAGGCCAATGAAACAGGGGAACAAGCCTGTCCCAAGTTTTCATTTGTCCTAGATGCCCAGCTAAGGGAATGTCATGTGCCAGTGTTAGGAGGAACTTTCTGTACTCCTGAGGAATCACTAATCTCCTGGCAGCTCCAGGTTTAGGATCCCTATGCTCAGTGTACAAGAGGTTGTCCTCCCAGTAAACTCTGTGAGAGTCACTGACATCCCCATTAGCCTGTTTGACAGCTTGCTGTCTGAGACCCTCTAATGTGGGACAGGTTTGCTGTGCCACACTCAGCTCCTCTCTGGCAGGCCCCCCTTCACCCAAAAGCTCAGCAGTGTCTGCTTCCAGCTCCTCTGGTGTAGGTTCTGCACAGGGAGGGAATTCTTCTTCCTCAGAAGTAGAATCCACTGTAGAGGGAGGGATAGTAGGAAGTGGTTTGCTTCTACTAGCCCTAGCTTTAGGGAGCACTTGGTCCATTGTTCCAGGATCCAAGCTTCCCTGTCCTTTTTGCTTTTTGGCCTGAGCCCTTGTCAAAGCAAAAATATGCCCTGGGATGCCCAGCATTGCTGCATGGGCCTCCAACTCCACATCTGACCAAGCTGATGTCTCCAAATCATTCCCTAATAGACAGTCTACAGGTAATTCTGAAGCTACCACAACTTTCTTTGGACCAGTTACCCCCCCCCCAGTTGAGATTTACAACAGCCATGGGGTGGCTTTGTGTTATGTTGTGAGCATCGGTTACTTGGTACTGGTGTCCAAGTATGTGTTGTTCAGGGTGCACCAGTTTCTCAATCACCATTGTGACACTGGCACCTGTGTCCCTGTAGGCCTGGACCTCAACACCATTTATTAGGGGTAGTTGCTTGTACTTCTCCAAGTTATGGGGGCAACCAAAGTGGCTAAATCAATAGCCCCTTCAGAGACTAAAGTAGCCTCTGTGGTCTCCCTAATCAGACCAACCCCAACTAAGTTACCAATAGTGAGCCCAGCTACTCCCTTGGATTGGCTATTAGTAGGTTTGCTCCCACCACCACTGCTATTAGTAGGGACACTAGGTGTAGCAGTAGGGGTTGTAGTGGTAGGAGCAGTGGTGCCTTTCTTTGGACAACTGGGATCTGTTGTCCAATGGCCTTTTATTTTACATAAATAGCACCATGGTTTCTTTTCCTTGTTCTGATTAAAAGAGGATTTGGGCCCACCACCCCCACCAGAGTGTTTTTGTGGGCCTGATGAAGACTCATTTTTAGATTTGTCCCCACCCAAGTCAGAAGACTTACCATCCTTCTTTTTGTTGCCATCTTTGTCACCCCCTGTATGAACTTTTCTGTTCACTCTTGTTCTGACCCATTTGTCTGCCTTCTTTCCCAATTCTTGAGGAGAGGTCAGATCAGAGTCCACCAAGTACTGGTGCAACAAATCAGACACACAATTATTAAGAATATGCTCTCTCAGGATTAAGTTATACAGGCTGTCATAATCAGTAACTTTACTGCCATGTAACCACCCCTCCAAGGCCTTCACTGAATGGTCAATGAAATCAACCCAGTCTTGTGAAGACTCCTTTTTGGTCTCTCTGAACTTTATCCTGTACTGTTCAGTGGTTAAGCCATAACCATCCAGGAGTGCATTCTTAAGAACTTGGAAATTATTAGCATCATTTTCTTTCACAGTAAGGAGCCTATCCCTACCTTTTCCACTAAATGATAGCCATAGGATAGCAGCCCACTGCCTTTGAGGGACATCCTGTACAACACAGGCCCTCTCAAGTGCAGCAAACCACTTGTTAATGTCATCCCCCTCCTTATAAGGGGGAACTATCTTGTGCAGATTCCTGGAATCATGCTCTTTTGCAGGATGACTATGGGGAATACTGCTGCTGCCACCATGGGTATCTAAACCCAACTTCTGTCTTTCCTTCTCTAATTCAAAAGACTGTATATCCAAATCCAGCTGTTGCTTTTTAAGCTTCAGTCTGGTTTGTTCCACCCTCAACTTATTGAGTTCCCTCTCTAACATTCTGTCATCAGGGTTGGTGGGAGGGACATTCCTAGAAACAGAGCTATGATGGGAATGAACAGAAGGAGACCTGTCCCTTACAGAAGCCACCCTAACAGCTTGGTTAACAGAAACATTACTACCAGTATGGTGAGAATAAATGCTTTTGCTATGATGTGAGACAACACTATTTATATGGTGTGGCTCATCATCATTACCATCTATGCTAGATTGTCTAGTAATGGGCAGGCTAGGAAGTTTCTTTCCTTAATCTTTTCCTGGGGGAGTCCCTGAATCAGATTGAGAACTATTAGGTACTTTTTCAACAGATGAGGCACCTATGGCCTTATCCTGTTCTCTAAGCATGTTAAGTAACAGTTCCAAGGAAGGATTCTTCCCTACACTCAAACCTCTCTCTATACAGAGACTCCTTGCTCTTTTCCAGCTAAGGTTGTCATATGCAAGTTTGGACAGATCAACATTTTGGCCTGTGCCAGACATTTTTTAGAGAGAGTTAAAGTGATAGTAAAAGATAAAAAGTTTGTCAGAGCTTTTAGAAAGACAGAGAAAAAACACTTTTTAAACTTTTTAGAACTTTTTAGAAAGTTAGAAGTACTTTTCAGCACTTAGAAAAGCGTGAGAAGAGGAAATGCAAAACTTTTTGGCTATGTGTATATACACTGACCTTGTTTTGTATATTTTTCTCTTATGAAAAGTACAATGACAAGAGTGGTAAGTAGTCTCAAGCACTTATCCCACCACTGCACAACCAATGTAGGAGGCTGGACTGGCTTGTAGTGAGTACCAAGGGGGTACTTGCACCTTGCACCAGGCCCAGTTATCCCTTATTAGTGTATAGGGTGTCTAGCAGCTTAGGCTGATAGATAATGGTAGCTTAGCAGAGCAGCTTAGGCTGAACTAGGAGACGTGTGAAGCTACTACAGTACCACCTAGTGTCATATGCACAATATCATAAGAAAACACAATACACAGTTATACTAAAAATAAAGGCACTTTATTTTTATGACAATATGCCAAAGTATCTTAGAGTGTACCCTCAGTGAGAGGATAGGAAATATACACAAGATATATATACACAATAGCAAAAATATGCAGTATAGTCTTAGAAAACAGTGCAAACAATGTATAGTTACAATAGGATGCAATGGGGAAACATAGGGATAGGGGCAACACAAACCATATACTCCAAAAGTGGAATGCGAACCACGAATGGACCCCAAACCTATGTGACCTTGTAGAGGGTCGCTGGGACTATTAGAAAATAGTGAGAGTTAGAAAAATAACCCTCCCCAAGACCCTGAAAAGTGAGTGCAAATTGCACTAAAGTTCCCCTAAGGACAAAGTAGTTGTGTTAGAGGAATAATGCAGGAAAGACACAAACCAGCAATGCAACAACTGTGGATTTCCAATCTAGGGTACCTGTGGAACAAGGGGACCAAGTCCAAAAGTCACAAGCAAGTCGGAGATGGGCAGATGCCCAGGAAATGCCAGCTGCGGGTGCAAAGAAGCTTCGACTGGACAGAAGAAGCTGAGGTTTCTGCAGGAACGAAAAAGGCTAGAGACTTCCCCTTTGGTGGACGGATTCCTCTCGCCGTGGAGAGTCGTGCAGAAGTGTTTTCCCGCCG
Source organism: Pleurodeles waltl (assembly GCF_031143425.1). NCBI lineage: Eukaryota > Metazoa > Chordata > Amphibia > Caudata > Salamandridae > Pleurodeles > Pleurodeles waltl. Next base: position 290,895,352 of record NC_090445.1, on the reverse strand, counting down.
AAAGAACGCCAACAAGCCTTGCTAGCTGCAAATCGTGCGTTTGGCGTTTTTGGACGCTGCTGGGGCCCAGGAGGGACCAGGAGGTCGCAAATTGGACCTGAAGAGAGAGGGGACATCGAACAAGACAAACTCACTGAACCCGGTAGCACCCACAGAAGTGCCAGAAACAGGCACTACAAGGATGCGTGAAACGGTGCTCGCCGAAGTTGCACAAAGGAGTCCCACGTCGCCGGAGACCAACTTAGAAAGTTGTGCAATGCAGGTTAGAGTGCCGTGGAACCAGGCTTGGCTGTGCACAAAGGATTTCCGCCGGAAGTGCACAGGGGCCGGAGTAGCTGCAAAGTCGCGGTTCCCAGCAATGCAGCCCAGCGAGGTGAGGCAAGGACTTACCTCCACCAAACTTGGGCTGAAGAGTCACTGGACTGTGGGGGTCACTTGGACAGAGTCGCTGGATTCGAGGGACCTCGCTCGTTGTGCTGAGAGGAGACCCAAGGGACCGGTGATGCAGCTTTTTGGTGCCTGCGGTTGCAGGGGGAAGATTCCGTCGACCCACAGGAGATTTCTTCGGAGCTTCTGGTGCAGAGAGGAGGCAGGCTACCCCCACAGCATGCACAAGCAGGAAAACAGTCGAGAAGGCGGCAGGATCAGCGTTACAGAGTTGCAGTAGTCGTCTTTGCTACTATGTTGCAGGTTTGCAGGCTTCCAGCGCGGTCAGCAGTCGATTCCTTATCAGAAGGTGAAGAGGGAGATGCAGAGGAACTCGGATGAGCTCTTGCATTCGTTATCTAAAGTTTCCCCAGAGACAGAGACCCTAAATAGCCAGAAAAGAGGGTTTGGCTACCTAGGAGAGAGGATAGGCTACTAACACCTGAAGGAGCCTATCAACAGGAGTCTCTGACGTCACCTGGTGGCACTGGCCACTCAGAGCAGTCCAGTGTGCCAGCAGCACCTCTGTTTCCAAGATGGCAGAGGTCTGGAGCACACTGGAGGAGCTCTGGACACCTCCCAGGGGAGGTGCAGGTCAGGGGAGTGGTCACTCCCCTTTCCTTTGTCCAGTTTCGCGCCAGAGCAGGGGCTAAGGGGTCCCTGAACCGGTGTAGACTGGCTTATGCAGAATTGGGCACATCTGTGCCCAAGAAAGCATTTCCAGAGGCTGGGGGAGGCTACTCCTCCCCTGCCTTCACACCATTTTCCAAAGGGAGAGGGTGTCACACCCTCTCTCAGAGGAAGTTCTTTGTTCTGCCATCCTGGGCCAGGCCTGGCTGGACCCCAGGAGGGCAGATGCCTGTCTGAGGGGTTGGCAGCAGCAGCAGCTGCAGTGAAACCCCAGGAAGGGCAGTTTGGCAGTACCAGGGTCTGTGCTACAGACCACTGGGATCATGGGATTGTGCCAACTATGCCAGGATGGCATAGAGGGGGCAATTCCATGATCATAGACATGTTACATGGCCATATTCGGAGTTACCATTGTGAAGCTACATATAGGTAGTGACCTATATGTAGTGCACGCGTGTAATGGTGTCCCCGCACTCACAGAGTTCAGGGAATTGGCTCTGAACAATGTGGGGGCACCTTGGCTAGTGCCAGGGTGCCCTCACACTAAGTAACTTTGCACCTAACCTTTACCAGGTAAAGGTTAGACATATAGGTGACTTATAAGTTACTTAAGTGCAGTGTAAAATGGCTGTGAAATAACGTGGACGTTATTTCACTCAGGCTGCAGTGGCAGGCCTGTGTAAGAATTGTCAGAGCTCCCTATGGGTGGCAAAAGAAATGCTGCAGCCCATAGGGATCTCCTGGAACCCCAATACCCTGGGTACCTCAGTACCATATACTAGGGAATTATAAGGGTGTTCCAGTAAGCCAATGTAAATTGGTAAAAATGGTCACTAGCCTGTTAGTGACAATTTGGAAAGAAATGAGAGAGCATAACCACTGAGGTTCTGATTAGCAGAGCCTCAGTGAGACAGTTAGTCACTACACAGGTAACACATTCAGGCACACTTATGAGCACTGGGGCCCTGGGTTACCAGGGTCCCAGTGACACATACAACTAAAACAACATATATACAGTGAAAAATGGGGGTAACATGCCAGGCAAGATGGTACTTTCCTACAGTGCCCAAAACTGAATTGGAAGGAGATGCTGGATAGTCTCAGTGCTTAATTTGCTAAAACAATAAGTGCCGGAGCCCTTGTCAGGAGGCCCCTTCCACTTGCACTGCCCATTGCCGCTGTCAAAGCTGCCAATTATGGTACTAACACAACTACTAACCATTCCTCTCCTACAAGTATGACATTTCTCACTATTCCAGATGCCCAAATCTATAAGAATGGCTTTGACAGCAGGAATTAGTCATTTTTAATGTATAGTGAATTACTAAACAACTGTTGTCGTACTAGTCTCTATATTGGACAAACAGCACCACCACGTGACTGTCATAAGTGCCAGTGTTGTCAATTATATGACAGTGACAAGTACCAGAAACCACAGTCTCAAATGAATCTCTGGATAGTCTGGACAGGATTCTTGAAATGAAATTCTGTGCTCCTTTATTTATGTATATACACTACTTGGTCTCCCAAACAGAGTAACATATCCCTTACACTCATTCAGGGGTAAACAGCTGGCATTGGTGCTATACACTGTGGTGCAGGGGATCCTGTTATGGTAGGGCTCAGAAGGATTGCCCAATTCAGGGCCGGGTTGCTCTGTATGTGGGAGCTGGGTATGAAAAAACTGACTGGAATGCTAGACTCCTTAAACAAAGACTTTTGGGAAATCTGAACCCTCCTTTCTGTTTGTCCTTCTAATTCCGGGAGCTAACATGCTCTCACTGTTTGAAAGTTTTGAATCTCCTGCAGCAAACGCCTAACAGTGATGCTGGCTGACAGTCTAACGCTAGCCAAACAACAGGGTTGGAAGATGGCTAAGACTTAGGTGGTCCACTATGCTTTTTCAGACACATTGCCTTGTCCTGTAACTGGGAGAGGAAGGGTTCAGCCTCAAAAGTAACTAAGATGCAGTGGTTAGATTTTGGGTGGGTGGGTTGAATTTCATTTGGAGATGGGACAAAGGGTGCTGTTCTATGTTCATTGCACTGTCTGCCGTCCCCCGGGTTGTAGGAAATAAGGTGGTTGTTATATTTGTCAAATTTAAAATGTCAATATAGAAAATTGATGGATAAATAAATAAAACATAGCACAAACTGACTAATCAGAGCAGGTATTGATGTTGGAAAGAACATTTGTATTTTAAATACTGTCATACAAAGTCTACAACAAGTGGTATTGAATTCAGATATGTGGACAGAAAAATAAGAGCCACGTGAAAAATTTGATTTTTTAAAATATGTTTATACACCTTAGAGTAAAGCAGCGGGTATTTAGGGGAAAGAGCAGATGCAGACAACTTTAAAAAATAATCCTCCCTCATCTCTGCTGTGCTGCAGTATCACCCATGGGTAAGAATTATTTTGGCAAGAATCATACCTCAGGGATGGATTTGACATAGTTTGGGGAAAGCACAGGACTGGACAATGATGGCACATACTAAGGTGATTTGTGTTGTACATGGTTGGCCAAATCAGTGTGTTATTTTATGACTTTCTTAGTCCATGCTACAGAAATAAATGCCTAGTCAGTAGTACTTGAAAGAAATATGAAAGTGCAGGTACTCATTATGTTAAAGTACCTAATTACAAAGAAAGGGAGCACACTGCTTACACTTAAGCAACAAAGTCCAACCCCAATGTATCATGGTAAATGCAGTCGAATTCGTAGTCCGTTCAGAAAGATAATAAAGCCTTCCACCTCTGTAGGCGCAGCAAGTGCTGTATATCCCTGTACATGTGTTTCTGGGTTTAGCCTATCATCAGCAGGAAGCAGCATGGTATAAGGGCTTGCTTGAAATGCCGCCAATTGTCTTCTTGGGTTTATGTGCCATTCATGGTGCATAGGTGCCTGCCAAGGCTCGTCAGCTGTGGCTCAAGGGAGCCGTCTTAAAGACAAAATTACAAAGAAAGGGAGCACACGGCCTACACTCCAGCAACAAAGTCCAACCCTAATGCATCATACTAAATGCAGTTGTAGTCCGTTCAGAAAGTAATAAAGTCTTTCACCTCCGTAAGTGCAGCAAGTGCTGTACATCCCTGTAGATGTGTTTCTGGGTTTAGCCCGTAATCAGCAGGAAGCAGCATTGTATAGGGGCTTGCATGAAATGCCACCAAATGTCTTCTCGGGTTTATGTACCACTCATGGCGCACAGGTGTCTCTCATGGCTCACCAGTCGTGGCTCAAGGGAGCCGCCTTGAGGAAAAAATTACGAAGAAAGGGAGCACACTGCCTAGACTCCAACTACAAACTCCAACCCCAAAGCATCATGGTAAATGCAGTTGAATTCATAGTCTGTTCAAAAAGTAATAAAGTCTTTCACCTCAGTAGGCGCAGAAAGTGCTGTATATCCCAGTACATGTGTTTCTGGCTTTAGCCCATCGTCATCAGGGAGCAGCTTGGTATAGGGGCTTGCTTGAAATGCCGCCAAATGTCTTCTCAGGTTTATGTACCACTCATGGAGCACAGGTGCCTCCCAAGGCACGTCAGCTGTGGCTCGAGGGAGCAATCTTAATGACAAAATTACAAAGAAAGGGAGCACACTGCCTATACTCCAGCAATTAAGTCCAACCCCAATGCATCATATTAAATGCAGTTGAATTCGTAGTCAGTTCAGAAAGTAATAAAGTCTTTCACCTTCGTAGGCGGTAGGTTAAAGTACCTGTTTGCTATGGGGACTGCTGGTACTCTTCCATTAAAAAAGTATTGCACCTTTGATGAGAATTGCAAGCACTCTCCTGTTCAAATAAAAGTGCAGGTATTCAGTACCTGATAGTACATGCCCATTTAAAGCACAGCTATTTAGAAACTGAGAAAATTAATGATAGTATCCTAGTAGATCAGCACTTAGAATTACCATACCCCCACTGCTCTCTCCCATTCCCCTGCTCCCAAACCCCAGTTGCGCATGACGATATGCCTCCATTCTCTCCTCTTCCGCATCCTCCTGTGACTGTGCATGATGGCACCCAAACTCCCCCCAACCCCACTTAGGCACTGCCTATACTGGTTGCTAGATTAGTGCAGGTAAGTTAGACTGCCCATTGTCACCTGGGTATCAAAGGTACCTGACTATGCAGCACAGTCACGGTGAGGTAAAGTACTTAAGTTAGGACTCTATCTTATGTAGGCCCTGACTCCATCTTCATTCATTGAGATCGCCATCTTCTTTAACTTAGACAGTGGAAGCTGCCATATTTCCCGATGTATGCAAACTCATTGTCATGGCTGCCTTTTAATGTAGATGTCACCAGACCTTATCTTTCTAGAAACTGTGATATCCTCAAGTTCTTCAGTTAATGACATAGATATACAATCTAATGCAACATTCTTCTAGGTCAAATGCCTCCTCCTCACCTTGTCAAGGTTAAATAAGAACACAAACAGACATATATACAAAATACTGCAGTTTGAAATGATGACCGGTTGCCTTATATGTTCATGCAGAAATTTCTGGGACGCATACCTTGATGCACATAGTCTATGTTTGACATTCCTAAACTTACGTCCAACATTTCAATCTCTGATAAGATTTAGGATAGAAAGACTGCCACTTGGCCACTTATCAGGCAATGTCCTTCACCCAGATTATTGCTAGAGAAGGTCTCTTCTGCTGCCAAGGCATTTCGCAGATGGAACATCTCGCCTGAAGTCTGAAGCGGATAAAGTCAAGACCTTCTCAGGAAACACTGTATTAATGCCTCTGCTGATAAATATAGCCTTAGCTGCCAATGAGGTATTCAGTGCATCTCTTCTCCCTAAGAAACTCTAGATTGCAAGTTGCTCTACCTTTCATGTTCCCATAGAATAGCACATATAGGTAGGTGTTAGGGTGCTAGGTTCTAGCTATCATTTTAAATGGCATTTCAGCAATACCTTGTTCCTGTTTTTACAATATTCAGCATAGTTGTTTTAGATGTGCTAAGGAACAGATTGTTCCAGGAGTAATAAATACTTTTAATTTAAAAGTGTTCATTCTTCTTAGAACAATTTGTGTGTGTGTGTGTAGGAGGCTGGCCTGGCTTATATTGGGTGCCTGATGGTACTTACACCTTGTGCCAGGTCCAGTTATCCCTTATTAGTAGATTGGTAGTGTTCTAGCAGCTTAGGCTGATAGAGGTAGCTTTAGCAGAGCAGCTTAGGCTGAACTAGGAGACATGCAAAGCTCCTACCATACCACTTATATCATATAGGGACTATATCATAAGAAAGACAATACTCAGAGTTACCAAAAATAAAGGTACTTTATTTTAGTGACAATGTGCCAAAAATATGTCAGAGGATATACTCCCTTAGGAGGTAAGTAAAATACACAAAATATACACACAAACCAAAAATCAGGCAAGTAAAACAGTCAGAAAGTAGTGCAAACACTGTAGAATACAATAGGATGCAATAGGCATAGGGGCAACACAAACCATAAACTAAGAAAGTGGAATGCGAAAGACGACTGGACCCCTAGGCTAGTGTAGTGTGTAGAGGGTCGCTGGGAGTGTTAGAAAACACTAAGGGTCTCCAAGATATTCCAACCCAAGTCCCTGAAAAGTAGGAGTAAAGTACTACTATTTCCCCAGAAACACACTAAAGTCGTGATAGAGGATTTTGCAAAGACCACAACAGACTGCAAAGCACTGAAGGCGGATTCCTGGACCTGCAAAGGAAGGGGACCAAGTCCAAGAGTCGTGAGAGTTTCCAGGAGGGGCAGGAGCCCACTAAACCCCGGATGAGGGTGCAAAATGGCTGCCTCTGGGTGGAAGAAGCTGAAGATTCTGCAACACTGAAAGGCGCTAGGAACTTCTCCTTCGTGTGGAAGATGTCCCACGGAGTGCTGGAGGATGTAGCGTTGTTTTTTGGCAAAAGACCATAAACAAGCCTTGCTAGTGGCAAAGGTTGCGGTTGAAGAAAAAGGGTGCTGCCCAGGCCCAGGGAGGAGCAGGATGTCGCCACTTGGGAGAGGAGACAGAGGGGGCCCTCAGCAACGTAGAGAGCCCATGCACAAGAAGTTAGCACCCGCAGAAGTCCTTGAACACAAGTTCAAGAAGACTGAGCACGGCGGTCATCTCAACACCACAAAAGAGGGTCCCACAAAGCCGAAGGTCAACTCAGGGAGTTGAGCAATGCAGGACAGAGTGCTGGTGACCTGGGCTTGGTTGTGCACAAAGGATTACTTGGAAAAGTGCACGGAAGCCCTAGCAACTGCAGTTCATGCCGTGCACAGGATTACTGTCTGGAGAGGGTAGGCAAGGACTTACCTCCTCCAAATTTGGACAGTTGGACCACTGGACAGTCTGGGTCACTTGGGTCCACCACCTGTGTTGCAGGGGCCACGCTTGTCAGGATGAGAGGGGCCCCAAAGTATCGGTGACGCTGAGGTTTGGTGCCTGCTGGGGCAGGGAGAAGATTTCTTTATGGCTTCCAGTGCAGGATGAAGGCAGGCAGCCAACAAAGCATGCGCTACCGGGTAACAGTCGAGAAAGCCTGCAGGATTAGGCGCTATAATGTCGCTGGTAGTCTTCATGCTACTTTGTTGCAGTTTTGCAGGCGTCCTGGAGCAGTCAGCGGTCGATCCTTGGCAGAAGTCGAAGAGAGAGGTGCAGAGGAACTCTGGTGAATTCTTGCAAATCGTTATCTGATCAAAAGCCCGCAGGAGAGACCCTAAATAGCCCTCAGAGGAGGACTGGCTTCCTAGTGAGGTAAGCACCTATCAGGAGGAGTCTCTGATGTCACCTGCTGGCACTGGCCACTCAGAGGCCTCCAGAGTGCCCTCACACCTCTGGAATCAAGATGGCAGAGGTCTGGGACATACTGGAGGAGCTCTGGGCACCACCCCCGGGGTGGTGATGGACAGGGGAGTGGTCACTCCCCTTTCCTTTGTCCAGATTCATGCCAGAGCAGGGACTGGGGGGTCCCCTAGACCGGTGTAGACTGGCTTATGCAAGGAGGGCACCATCTGTGCCCTTCAAAGCATTTCCAGAGGCTGGGAGAGGCTACCCCTCCCCAGCCTTTAACACCTATTTCCAAAGGGAGAGGGGTGTAACACCCTCTCTCAGAGGAAGTCCTTTGTTCTGCCTTCCTGGGACTGGGCTGCCCAGACCCCAGGAGGGAAGAACCCTGTCTGTGGGGTGGCAGCAGCGGTAGCTGCAGAGAAAACCCCAGAGATCTGGTTTGGCAGTAGCCGGGGTCCATGCTGGAGCCCCGGGGATGCATGGGATTGGCACCCCAATGCCAGATTTGGCATGGGGGGACAAATTCCATGATCTTAGACATGTTACATGGCCATATTCGGAGTTACCATTGTGAATCTACATAGAGGTATTGACCTATGTGTCGTGCACGCATGTAATGGTGTCTCCTCACTCACAAAGTCCGGGGAAATTGCCCTGAACTATATGAGGGCACCTTTGCTAGTGCAAGGGTGCCCTCAGACTTAGTAACTTTGCACCTAACCTTCACTAAGTGAGGGTTAGACATATAGGTGACTTATAAGTTACTTAAGTGCGGTGTAAAATGGCTGTGAAATAATGTGTGCGTTATTACACTCAGGCTGCAGTGGCAGTCCTGTGTAAGATTTGTCTGAGCTCCCTATGGGTGGCAAAATAAATGCTGCAGCCCATAGGGATCTCCTGGAACCCCAATACCCTGGGTACCTAGGTACCATATACTAGGGAATTATAAGGGTGTTCCAGTGTGCCAATTAGAATTGGTAAAAATGGTCACTAGACTATAGTGACAATTGTAAAGGCAGAGAGAGCATAAGCACTGAGGTTCTGATTAGCAGAGCCTTAGTGACACAGTTAGTCACTACACAGGTACACACATTCAGGCCATAAACTATGAGCACTAGAGTCCTGGCTAGCAGGATCCCAGTGAGACAGGCAAAAACAAACTGACATACATGTAAAAATGGGGGTGACATGCCAGGTAAGATGGTACTTTCCTACACTGTGATACTGTGAATAATGAAATAAGGTTGTTGCTGTTTCCACAGTGCCCGATCCCTTTATCTGATTGTTAGTAACCCAAAAAACACTGCTTCGATGTCAGTTAAACATTGGATAGTGTCTTGTGGGGCTATATTAACTTGCCTTACATATTCATTGCTGGCGCACTGAACCAAGTTCACCTGTGACACCAGTGGGTAGGAAAGCATACCTTGTAGAGTTAAGTCAAAATTGCAACTCATGCAACAGTTGGTGCCTAATGTGTGACTTGTATCTTACGGCTACGCCTTGAGCAGTTTACACTTATCATACACATCTGAGCCATTACTACTTCATTACAGAGATGTCCATAGTAATCAAGGTTACCTCCTATTGGAGATAAGGAAGCACCTCTTTCAGTAGCTTTGTCAAGCTTGTCTCATAAAAGGTTATTTCCCATTCTTTGGGTTTTCTAATTCCTTGTTTCCAATTGCAAATTAATTCCATTCATATCATTTTGAAGGCCTATTGCAGGGAAGCAGTTACTCAACACCCCAAAGCTAGAGGTAGCCAAGATGAAGTGGGGACAGTTACTTTTGTAATAGCTGTTCATCAGCATATGCCTTTGACACTTTATACTCCTAGGTGGAGTTTGAGCCTATTGATGCTACCTCAGGGCAGTTTCATGAATATGCAATGGCAGATTTGCCTGCACACTACTGGAGTTACCAAGATTTGGAAATCGCTTTAACTTTTCAAGAACATCAAAACTGGTTTGGTGGGCGATTGCCAGACACACACACATGTTCTTCTGGGGCCTGTGAGAAATGACAGGGCAACATGGACAGTCTGGCGGGTTTAACTCCATTTCCTTGTCCTGAAACTCTATCCCAAGCTGAGCTAATAGGGGTATTAAATTACACACGGACATAATACAGGAGACTTGTGCAGTTTGTGCAATGCACTTTGAGCTCTAGACCTGCCATTATAGCAGGACCTGCCACTTCTGCACAAATATAGATCATCAATTGACAGGCTATTAATGCTATCATGGGAAAAGCACCTGCAAAGCATGGTTAAATGGCTTTCTAGATTGCTCACAAGACCAACAAGTTATAAGCAGTGTATCCATACAGTACCCACCAAGACAAACACAGAATGCTGACTATTTGTAACTCCTGAGGTAGCATCTTCGCATGCATTTATACCAGTATGCATGGTACGCCTTCATTGGCAGTCCTCTCTGACATACTTAGACAAATACAAAACCAACACAGACCTGTACCAGCTCTGGATTTAGGAATAAAGTTAATGGGAAACTTCTCTACAGTTTCCTTCATCAGTCTAAACAACATTAAGGGAGAGGCTGCAGTTCTGGCTATAAGTCAGCGACTGGAAGCCTTTCCAGTTCAGGACCATGAGTGGTAAATTCCAAAAGTAATTTCAGAATCTTATACCTCTGTCGATAGAGGTACCTTAGGTACTTGACCCATTAAGCCACACTTAAAACCTAAAAATGAGACCGATGGTTTTGTTAAGGAGGAATCTGCAAGGGAAGGGAAAAAGAAACAAAAAAACAAAGTTAAAGGATGGACTGGATCACTTGCTTCTCAGTAATCCGGCAGGGGTGGGTATAACTTAAGGGACTGAGAAAAAAATTAAAAAGCCTGAACTGTTTCACTATTCTGATAGGCACTCTTCATGTTTTTTCAGGATATTGAAGGTAAAAGAACCAAAGGGGGGAGGGTACAGTGGGAAAAGTGAAGGTGGACACAAGACTGGCATCAGTGTAAAAAGGGAAGGGAAAGGATTGGACTAAACCCTATTAAAAAAGACGAAAGTTGCAGGACGTTCAGAGAGACATGTGTATTCATCTGCACATCCCCTTACAAAGCAGGACTTGGGTGAGAAACCTCTTAGACAGTGCAGCAGAAGTCACAATAGCATATCAGATGCTTCAGAGGTTTTTAGATACCAGTCTAACTGATACTTCTTACAGGTCAAAACTCAAGATCATCATTTAAATCTTCCTGATAGGGTTCATAACCTAAAAATACAAATTGAAGGGGATACACCACGTGTTCCTAAAGCAGTGTTCTGGACCCAGCTATCCAATGATTATGACATCTTCCCAGAAGAAAATGACTGGCCTCCAGCCTTTACAAGGGAAGCATTCCGATTGGAGGAAGGGTAGCCTTCTTTTCCATTTTACCTGACGATATCAAGGGAATTTATGCTAGTCAGTGGTCCATAGGACAAGCACCAGCCCTATATGAAACCAACCTGATGTTGACCTTTCCCAGATATGAGATATCCAGTGAAGGCAAGGGTCCTTCAGAAGTAAGCTACATTTCAGTCTCCTGAAACACTGAAAAGGTTGCAATTCCTGTAGGGGTTTGTAAACTTTGACGTACCTATTTGTCAGAGAGACTGAAGCCTCTGTGTGGTCTGATTTCTCCCACGTTTTCATCCAAACATTGGCTGAACAAGCATACCGATATGTTGTGTGCCCTGCAGGCAGACATGATTGAGACTAAATATTTGCCAATCTAGTTATTTGAATTATACTCAGGCACTATGATTACATCTATATGACCTACAATGAAGGACAGACCACCCCCATCGCCCCATCACCTACAAGTTTCACTTGTATTTCCTGGCTGAAGCACAATTTGCTTCTATTGAAAAAAGTCCTCAAAGCTGTACAAACAGCTATTCCAAAGGAGCGGCCTTTGGCACAGGTAAATATTTTTTTTTTGTTTCTCCTGTACCACCACTAGAGGTGGCCACAAAGGCAAGCATTCCTAATGTTCGTGTCCTACACCCAAGATGGTTACTGCTTCTTTAAGTGCAGTGGATGTAAATTTTCAGTATGATACTTCTCTTCGTACACAAGCCTTTCTCCAATATGAACATGGTACTGTACCGACTCCAAACTCTTTACCTGTTGAGTCTTACCAGAGCATTGTTTACAGTGATGGCTCTGCCCAATCCACGGGAAGCACTAAATGTAAGTCCTCCGTAGCTTTCACAGCAGTGCAAGGTGTAGTGAAAGATGGTGAGCTCCTCCCATGATGCCCAAACACCAACCTCTTAGGTGGCAGACCATGCACAACATGCAGTATTCCATGCCCTGCGACTTGCATTGCCAAAGATTAACTCATCAGTTTCCACACACATTGTCTACGACTCAGCTTTCTTTGTGCAAGATTTCAATGTTGATTTGCAACACTGGTAATTGAAGTGAAGGATTCAAAGGGAAAGTATATGAAAAATAAACAGACTTGGAAAAAAAGTAGCTGTCTTACAAGATAAGCTTCCATTGTTCCATGTGAGGCCCACTTTGGGCCAGCTGCATAGTGATATTCATGCTAATGGGAACTGTGAAGCTGACCAAGCTGCAAAAGCTGCAATTCAGACTGCCCTAGTAGCAGTCCTAGCCAGATCTCAGATGAAGATCAACACAGATATTTTAATAGCCATAAGTGCAGCCATGCAAACTGGGAAACCTCCTGCAGGTTATCCTCCCAAATACTCCTACATCCTCAATTCAGATAACATTTCAGTAATTACAATACCAGGAGTGGGAGACAGAATAATACCTAATAATCTGGCTGTACTAGAATTAATCAAAGATGCACACAAGAGGATGGCTTCTGCACATGCTGGAATAAATGCAACAGTCACATTGTGCAGCAACGCTACTGGTGGCCTAGTTTATAAAGATTCATGTTAAATAGTATCTTCCTAGGCTATAATAACTTGTCTTTCACATTCATTGCTAGTGCATTGAACCAAGTTCACTTGTAACACCCGTGAGTAGGAAAGCACACCTTGTAGAGTTATGCAAAAGTCGTAACTTTCACAACATCAGCTCCAGTTGCCAGTGACTGCATAGCCACTATGGTCTCACAGAGCCTCTGAGTAATCAGGCTTCAGTTGGCAGGAGTTTTGTGTGAATGGTGCCAGACAATGGGAGCAATGACTTTCAATGTTGGTTGAAGATGAGCCACTGATTTCATATTAACTTAAAAGGGATTTCTGCATTTTATTATGATGCTGTGGCAGAATTCTCTTCTTCATGGCAGCCAGGCCTGGGTTACGCACAAACAATCCCTTGGACTGGGCACTGTTTTTCTTTAATTCTTTTTTGTTTTTATTCTTCAAAGACATTCATAACAAAAACAGAAAACATTTGGTCTGACACAGTTCAAGCATTCTAATCCATCATCCAATGAAAGTATTAAAGAAAATGGGAGGTATAGGAACAATATAGGGCCTACAGGCGCAATATTTATCACACATATTCCCACTTCCCTCCCTGCAAGGGTCGTTCCACCTCTGTGATTCCCAGTTCTTGGTACCATGTAAATGTAGTTTTGCCACTATCACTGGTAGCGTCAATCTATTTCTCACTACTCCTTCCATTGTCACCAGAGGTTCAAAGCTTTGTTTTGGGAACTATGGGATGTGTACACTGTCTCTTCTGCCCACATTTACCAATCCATATTTGTAGTCCAGTCTTCCCATCTCGCAACCACTATGCTACCCTGCAACCTAATAATGTCTTGCTTGGCCCCAATTAGAGCCAAGTTACAGAACAGTAATATATATTTCCCTAAGGTATGTTCCCTCCAAAACCCAAATGTTACCAGTACAGGGTCATGTCTTCGCCTACCACCTGTGACATGGTGCTCCCCACCTGTGTCCAAAATTAACATATGAGTGGGCATCCCCATAAGGTATAGATTAATGTCTGAGTTTGACCAGACACCTTTAACCACTTAGAGGCCCCCATGGACCCATGCCCCTACCTCTTCTTCAACCTAGAAAGACCAGCAATGAGCATGGTACTTCAAACTGTTATCAACACCTCTATTGCTAAAGCCATTTTCATGGATCCCTGGAAACACACAGAAGTCACCCGACTCCTCAAGAAACCATCTTCTGACCCTGACATTCTCAGTAACTATGACCCATTTCCCTGCTCCCCTTCCCAGCTATAATCATAAAAAAGCAACCAACCATCACCTCACCCACTACCTTCAATACTACGAACTCCTAGATAGCTCGCAATCAGGTTTTTGTAGCAGCCACAGCACCTCGGTGACCATCATCACAGCCTCAGCTGGCATTCACACCATACTAGATTGAGGCCAGGCTGCGGCACTCGTCCTCCTGGTCCTTTCCACCACACAAAAGTAACATAATTGGTGTGAGCTGTGTGGATGTGGACTTGTGTTTGAATTACACTATACAGTAAAGTGTGTTAAGATCAGTAGGAATCCACTAAATTGGCTTAGAACAAAGTTTTTGATATTGGCTTTTTGAAAATTGGATTAAAACTGATTTTTAATCCATTCTTTTGATTTTTCCAAATGTGTTCTATTTCTCACTGCAAAGTCTTTGTAACCCAAAACTAGGAGCTGGATCTGGCTAAACTGGACAAGCTCAAAGTGACTGAGCTTAGGGTTCTATGTGGGTCCAGGGGGCTGCCTAATACCCAGAAGCTTAGGAAAGTAGAATTGGCTATGTCTCTTAAGGCCTGGGCACAGGTAGCTCCAGAAAATGAAAGGGAGGGGGTGGTATTCCCCCCAACGACCTCCACCAGGTGGAGGAGGATGATGACTCCCTGCCCACTACTTCCAGCACTAGGTTCAGGATACCAGCTGGGGAGGGAGGGAAGGCTAGGAGAAACTAGAACTGGAGAAGAAGATGTGGGCAAGGGAGGAAGAGAAAATGAGTAGTGACGGCAACAATGAGGAAAGCACTGAGATATCTAGGGGGGTAGGGATCACCCTAGGCTCCCCAATGGAATACTTCCAATGTTCACTGAAAGGGATGACATTGACTAATGGCTGACTGCACTTGAGAGGGCCCTTGAGATGCAGGAGGTCCGCTCAAAGTATTGGGGTTCACTTCTTTAGGAACTAATTCCAAAGCTGAGAGAAATAGGCTCCTGACCCTACAGGAAGATGAAGCAAAATCCTACTCACACGTGAAACAATGTTTAGTCAAGAAATTTGGTTTGACCCCATAACAGCACAGGTTGAAGTTCAAGGACACCCAGAAGGTGAGCATACAGGACTTTGTGGATGTCTCAGTGAAGGCACTGGAAGGCTGGATTAAGGGTAACCAGGTGAGTACCTCTGAGGGGTTGTACAGTGTAATACTTAAGGAGCACATCCTGACTCATTATGTACAGGAGAAGTTACTTCAGTATTTAGTGGACTCAAAGTTGGGGAGACATCTGATGAGTGGATGATAACCAGGGTGTCTAACCAACACTAGGGAGGTGACCAAAAGAAAGGAGAACAGACTCCCTCACAGGGAAAGCTCAGGGGAAGGAAGGTCAAAAACAGAAGGAGTCCTCGCAAGGTCCCCAAAAACCTGCACATGTAGGTGGGACCCCGAGCCATGCCACTTCAAAAGGAAGGGGTGCTTGGGGAAGAATTTTGATCCTACAAAGGCAAGAACGTTTTGTGATCTAATGAAGGCAAGACATGCCACAAAAGAGGATATGCTATCTGCAAAATGAAGCCTCCCACTGGTGCGCTGTCCACAGGGATTGGTAGTGTAGATGTGGAGGTGGAGATTGTCCTAGATATGGGGAAAGGATTGACAGAGGCAACCTTAGTTTCCATGGGTGTCAGACCTCCTCTCCAACAATGTGTAAGATGGGTCAATGGATGGACACATACTCTTTCCCCAAATGACTGACCAACAGCACAGAGGGGCACTATCAATTTAAAGTAATGTGATTTGGTTTAAAGAATGTACGTACCACCTTCTAAAGGTTGGCGAACAAGGTCTTGTCTGAGCTGGAGCAGTGCAGTGCAACTTATCTGGATGAGATAGCTGTGTACAGTTCCACCTGGAAGGAGCACCTGACCCATCTGGCGGATGTGCTTCAGGCCCTGCAGCAGGAAGGCCCGACTATTAAGACCAGTAATTGTCAATAGGGCAGAGTTCAGGTGTATACCTGGGTCACCTTGTAGGTGGAGGCCTTGTACAACCTCTCTAGGATAAAATCCAAACCATCTTGGATTGGGCTGCTCCTATAACCCAGCACAGGCCAGTGTGTTCCTTGTCTGGCTGGGTATTACAGGAGGTTTGTTCAAATTTATGGGACTATTGTGGCTCCCCTAACAGAACTCACCTCTAAGAAGAGGCCAGAGAGTCATGTGGACTCCAGAGTATCAGAAGGTCTAGGACAGAAGGCCTTGTGTTCAGCACCAGTGTTGCTGGCCATTGATTACACAAAGGAATTTGTAGTTCAAACAGATGTTTCAGAACATGAGGTTAGAGAAGTGTTGGCACAGGTAAATGAAGAGGGCCTTCATCAGCCATTTGCCTTCATCAGCAGGCGACTGACCCCCAGAGAGCAGAAATAGAGTGCCATTGAGTAAGAAGCCTTTGCTGTGGTTTGGTCCCTGAAAAAGCTGAGACCATACTTGTTTGGTACTCACTTTCATGCATATACTGACCACAGACCTCTCAGGTGACTAATGCATATGAGGGGGAAGAACCCTAAATTGCTGAGGTGGTCCATTTTCCTATATGGGATGGACTTCACAGTGGAACACAGACCAGGGTTGACCCATGCTAATGTAGATGGACTTTCCAGGTTTTTCCACTTAGCTGATGAAGACTACCAGGGTGTAGGTTAGTTACCCATCACCATTCATTTGGGAGTGGGCCATGTGAGAAAGTCACCCTTTCAGCATGTTCACCCAAATATTTCTGACTTATACCAATGGTAACTCACCCTGACTGTTCAGAGGGCTCTGCTTAACAGGCCCGGGCCAGTATTCTGAATAAAAGGTATATGACCAAATGATAATGCTATAATTCCAATTGGCAATGACAGACCCTGTAAGTCCCTAGTAGATAAGAGGACAAGGGGGATTCAAACTTCCTTTACATCCCTAGTATATACTATGGCCTGGACATTTAGAGCCCCAGTAAGTTTCCTGTACTGGAGTGTTCACTACTGTGTGTCTGCTGTCCTTTCTAAAGGAAGCCAGGCTTTGCAGACTGTTTTTAAAAAGTAAAATGTATGAAAATTGGACTTTTGAATTAAAGGTACTTCCAAAGTATTAATCTACCTTATTTGTACATATAGTTCACCCCCAAGGCCTCCCCTAAATGCCCCAGGAGTGGGGTGCCATGTAGCTATAAGTAGGGACATTATAGAATATGTTTTATATGCCCTTTTGAGGGAAAACATGCACCTTTTAATTTTCCCCCATTGTAGAAAGTCGGCTCCATAGGCTACAATGGAAATATGATTCATAAGCCTAAGTATGACTAGGAAAAACATAAAGATGTCATAGGTGGACTCAAATGAATGATAAATGCAACAATTTGTCAGTGTTGAATGTATCATAACCTATACAGAAAATAAGTTATAAGACCTTCTTTCCTGTAAGCCATAGTCTAGCCTTCTATGGGGTCTCTCCTGATTGGTCAGCCCTAACAGGATTAGCCAGGCTTCTTTAATTAGGTGATAAGTGGCCTGCTCTGAGCAGGGGTTATCTGATGGGGGGTGGTAGGCAGATGATGAACCAGGCAAGGAGGGGGGTTGGGTGAAGCAAGCTGAGCCTTCAAAAGGATACCAGTCAGAAAGTAATATAACTAGGCCTGCCCTCTCACCACTGTACTTCAGAGATAGATGGCAGGCATAAGAAAGGAATTTGCAGATTTCCAGAAGGGGAGTTGATGGAAATGAACTACACTAGGGGGTTGGTTTAGCCCAGTGTTGCTCCTCTGGGGAGAAATCCACCATCTTGGAATGTTAAAAGGCAGTGCTTTATGGAACAAGAAGATGCCACACTTTAGAGGAAGCTGTCATACCTTTGGGTGGCGCCCTGCAGCTCATTGGACAGGAGTGCCCACTGACTGTACCCCAAGATGATGAAATAAGGGTGACTGATTGACACTGGAATTTAGGTCCATTGCCTAAAACCCCAAGAAGACAAAGGACTGCCCTGGTGAGACCCTGGTTTGCAACCCAGAAGCTCGCACACTTAACAACTGCCTGTTGCACAGTGGAACCATGGCCCAAAGTACTTTGCCTTGCTTCAAAAAGGACTCAGGAGTGGACTCCTGGAAGCAGCAGGTTAAAAGAGCTTCCCTGCACCAACTTCCACAAAAGCCTCCAGTGTGGAGTGAGTCCAGTGGGCTTGCAAGGATTGGGCCAGGTGCATTGTGGGAATTGTAGTCCCAATGTCCCAAAGAGCAACTCAGGGATTTTGGAACCTTGGTTTGGGGTGGAAGATCAATTTCCTGTCTCAAACTTTCACAAAAGTCCACAGCCTGGAGTGTGTCCAGTGGACTGGCAAGAATTTGGCCAGGTACTTTGTGGTAATTGTAGTGTCACCATCCCAAGGAGCAACTTGGGGTTGTGGATCACTATTCTGCATCAAGAAACACTTCTGGAAGTAAGTGTAAAAGTGTTACATTCCAGGTGGCTTGAACTCTTGACTGTGTCCCGGTCCAGGGTAACCTTCCCTTCAAGCACTATTTGCTTCTAAGCACTAGCCTTACTTTTAATATTTAAAAAAAACATATCTCTGGTTTCCTATATTGGAATGTTGTTGTTTTCGTGTCATTTTAAAGATAAAACTATTTACTATTTGTATAAAGTGGTGTGGGATTTTTATTGTGTGTTTTGTCTGACCTATTTACTGCATTGGTGTATTTAGAAGATTTACGTACCTGTCTCCTGATTTAAGCCTGACGGCTTGTTGCCAAGCTACCAGGTGTTAAGCCAGGGGCTACTTTGTATGAACTTGACTGGGCACAACCTTGTGTTGGGGGTGGATTGCTAGTGGTAGGTATGTACTTACCCCTACCAATACCCAGCCTCTAAAAATATACCAATATGTCTGCTGGACCCTTCTGATTGTGGGAATATATAGGGTTTGTAGGGTCTCCAAGAACCTGAGGTACTCAGAGCCAACAACTGAGCTGCACCGTGCAACAGTTTTTCATTTGGTACTAAGTATAGACCAATTCATATGGTGAAATATGTAAAGTGAAAAATGGGTATCAGGGAAACCTGTGTATTTCTGAAAAGGGTACCAGATACGTAGTTTAGGAGCAATGGTTATTTGTACATCTCTGAATGTGTGGGCACCCATACTAGCATGTGATTTACAGGGCATTTTTCAAACTGCCTTCTTTCTTACACACTTACTTATATTTGAAAGGCACAAATACAGGAAAGTCCAATTGATAATAACAAATGTTCTACTATTCTATGTTTTCACATTTAGCCTGATAAAAATGGTACCTCACTTGTGTGGTTTGGTCCAGTACCCACAACAGGAAACAGGCCAATGAACAAAATAGGCACATCACATTTTTCCACCGTGGAGATCCACAAATTCTATTCCACCAGTGTTTCCACATGTCTTCCAATGACAAATATACCTCACTTGCGTGGGCCAAGGAGGAATCTAGGGGATTCTATGGTGGTGTGCGTTGTGTTAATACCACAAGGTTATCCACAAAATGACCTGCAAACCTCAATCTTTAGCTAAACTCCCACGTTTTCCTCATATTTGTGATGGAAACTTCTGGAATGAGGAGGAATCCACAAAATTACTACCACACAATTTTCCCTCACCACTCCCAATAAAAATGCTGCCCACTTGTGTGGCTGTGTCTAGTATCAGCGACTGGAACAGATCAAACCAAGGTTGTTGGGAGTTTCACTTTGGGACTTCCATTGACCCTGGTTTGATCAGTTCCTGTTGTAGTCAGCAGGCCCAACCACACAACCTAGATAGCGTTTTAATCAAGAAAAGTGGGAGAATACTGGGTGGTAGAAATTCTCTGGATCTCTCCTAATTCCAGCAGCTTTCATCATAGAAATGCAAAAAATTATAATTATTTTAGGCAAAATGTGATGTTTGTAGGGCCTTGTTGGTAAGAAAACCTCATGGGATCCATGCAGAGCTAGCTACCCTGGACTCTCCAGGTATCTAGTTTACAGAAATGTGTGGGTTGGGTAGGTTTCCCTGAGTGGCGTTGGAGCCTAGTTAATGCAGCGACCTCTATTGCTAAATCAGGACAGTGCTTTGCAGGATATGTTGATGTTTCCACATTACGTTTTAGAGTTTTTCCTGTTGTGGCCCCTAGGCCCACCCATACAAAAAGGATAGAGTTTCTATTGGAACAAGTGGGGTAATGCTGGCAGTAGGAACTTTGTGGGTCCTTTCCGATTCTAGATCATTGTGGGTAAGAAAACCTCACTGGTTCTATGCACATACCATCCTGGATGACCCAGGGTGTCTAGTTTTCAGAAATGTGTTAGTTTGGTAGATTTCCCCAGCTCCAACTCATTGTTTTATAAAAAGAAAAAAAATAGCCCTGTCGTCCAGTGGCCTTTCTGTCCCCTGAGGGCAAATTGGGGGCAAACTCCCTCTCTGCCCTGTGGAGAGGCCAAAATAGTGGTTTGTTCCCTTTGTGGTGGGAGTATGGCCAAATGTCAGAGTGCGACACTTGGGCAACATTCTTTGACATCAAATGCAAAATGCCTGGTGTCTATTGAGCTTTCCACCACCAGAGGAGATCTGGGGCAACATTCCTCACTGGAACGCACTTCCTATGTGCCACTGAGGGTGGGGGCAGAAAGACTATTGCCCCTTCTCGGATGAGAGAATGGCTAGATGCCAGGGTAAGCAGTCCCCTCCTCTTTTGTTTTGGTGCCATTTCATGTTCTCTCGTGTCTAGTAGGCTTTCTGACCCCCACAGGGGCAAATTGGGGCCAAATGCCCCTGGGTGGCAGTAGGAGGGTAGTAGTAGGCTTTCTACTCCTGAGTGGGGGGCAGATTTGAGACAACCTCCCCAATTGGCACAAACGTTCTTTCTACGCACAGGGGGGAGGCATAAAGACACTTTTGGGGTGAGGCGTGGGAAATGCCAGAGTGTAACACCCACACCCCTTTCTATGCCCCACATGCAAAATCCATAAGATATAGATGGCTTTCTATCCCCTGGGAGGGTGGAGTTTGAGCAACCTCACCAATTGGGATACACTTCCTATCCACCCCAAGGTGTGCAGAAAGGCACTATTGCCCCTTCTAGGGGAGAGAATAGCTTGAAGCGAGGGTAGGCTGCCCTCTCGTTTTGTTAGTTTTGGTGGTTTGAAACTCCCAGCGGGGCAGCTGAGGAATGAATATATCTACCCACCCCACAGGTGGGCAGAAAATCTACTGAGCTCGGGGGTAGGCCATTGGTAAACACCCACACTTAACAGAATAAAGGTTGCACATCTATTTACAAAGGTAGACATCTATTTTAAGGTCATGTTTTAATTCTCATTGCTCATTCTAGCAATATCCATTTCATTGTCCTTGATAAGGAAGATGGTTTCCTTATGCCCATCTCGACTGGTGTTACAGGGAGGACCCAGCCCCAGTTGGCCATGAAGTAAGTCTGCCAGGTTAACATAATGCTTTGTAGAAGAGTTGACATAATTCACCCTTTCACCCACTATATCATCATAGGAAGTGGCATCACATGACCTTAGTTAGCGATCATATCACCCAAAGTGATATTACATATTTTGATGACAGCCCAGAAAAAATCAACAATTAGTGAAAGGTTATAAAAATATAGAAAGGCATTACTACAGAAGATAAATGTCAGGTATAGTAACTACACATTTGCTGCTTTGATAAGCTAGAGGTATAATATGATATGTAAGGGATACATATGATTTGTCAGGGATAGATTTATGATATGCAGATGGTACCTCCATTGCATACCCAAATACAGTCATCATAGGATAACATACAACCTCGCAGGGCAGTTTGCAATCCCAAATGTTAGGGTCTCACCATACCCTGGAACAACAGAGGATTAGAACAATGTCCACATGTACATCCTAATGTAAAGCCACAGCTTAAAAATGCCAGAATACACTTGTAATTTGGTTTGGTGCCGTAATAAACAGATGCAGTCTGGATTGTGGAAAGTGTAATAATCGCTGATTGTGTGAACTTTCCCCATTCAGGGGTGCACAAATCAATAATTTACTCTGTTTGTCAGCACAATTTGTGCAAAGTTTGGGAGTTTATACCAAAATCAGGATTAGCGACTGGCATGGAATGAGGGCTACAGTCTTCACTGTTGTCTTTGTCCTTGCCCTCAAGCCCAATATATTTTTAGATACTGATTTTACCGCAACCATTGTGCTATTATTGATCAATTCAAACCCTTTATGTGACTTCGATAAGGATACCTAAATACACAATGAAGGGTTACTCTCAAGTTTAAAAACCAGAACAACTACTCATTTTTAGTTTTCATCCTTTTTTATTATAATTGTATATCTTCTGCTTTATGTTTGTTTCAGTGCTGGAACGTAGGGGGATCATGCTAGATTCAGGTTCAAAGATAGCAAGTTCTGGGCTGGATCTGACTGACCCAAGTAAATTATTCTGAATTTGTCCTGTTGCCGTTTTCAGACACCAGGACACAATTCAGTAGCACTGCATGATGTGTACATCCCTCTTTATTTTAATTTCTAGCCAGGCACAAACAAAGGCCTCGTTTGAAGGGCAATCAACCCTTCTTTTGTGCATTTATCACTCTGGAGGCTATCACCTTGATGCCAGTGCAATGGAGGTAAACAATGACACACTTACCACTTTACAGGAACTGTAGAGAAACTATAACTTGGAGGCAGGTTTATCGATGTGCATTCACTGTAAGAATGCTAGATTTATTGGTGCTCATGAGTAGTTACATTAACAATAGTTTAAATGGCATCTACTAATTTATTTTTTATTTAGTTCTTTTACCATGCAACTGATCCCAGTGGAGGGTGTTAGAGCAATCAATGTGTAAATCAAAGTACAGGAAATGTTACTTAAGACAATGGGTATTATAAGGTGTACGAAACACGTATTTTCAACATTAGTAGATATTATACGTTGAGTGAGCCATCAGGAGACACCCAAATTCACGTTTCAAAATGTAATGCAGTGATTGGAGTTGTCTCTACTACTCTACAAGACTTTATTATTTCCCAGAGGAGCCCTTCTTTGAAAACGTAGAATAACAATAGATTTAGAAAAAAAACAAATAAAGGATCTCAACCTATAACTTACAGTTTGCATGCAGTTCCTCGATGATGGTAAATAGATCACTATGCTACAGGAGGATTGCAATTTATGAATTGGAAGTAACAAAAAGATTTCAGTGTCAAAAACAGCAGCTTACTTACCTATCTACATAAAATACAAAACTGTGATCTGCATGCTACACAATGTGCTTTGCAGCAGGAACATTAACCCTCTATGCTACTTTATGAGTCAAAACTGTGATTAGACAAAAAACACAACAGCACAGTTTTCTCAACAATAAGTACACAGCAAATGTTGCTGAGATATTATCAATAGTGTCATATAAACTTTTATGAGTGTTGTAATCTGGGGTTAATTAGCAGTGCATGATAAAGGCACGAGCTATAGTTACCTTAGGGTATGAGATATAGTTACTTGAGACAACTGTAACTATAACTGCTGAATTTCTATGATTTTGTGTGTGTAAAATGTGAACCTTATTATGACGTCCCTGTACCCTTTGTTTTTATTTAGTGAATTTCTGAGGTTTTTAAATTTTATTTCCTAACTATAATGTCCCTGTGACCTATGGGTTTTTTTCTGTTAATTTCTGTGTTTTTTTTATGTAAAGTAATATTTAATTACCACACATTATTTAAACCTCCACCGGGAACAGATGGCCAGAGGGTTTGGCCTTATTATAAAGGGAGGGGGCATGCAGCCCCCCTCCCTGGGCCAGAAATGGCCCTGGGGACCCATTCCCCTGGGGACTGGCCAGATAGTAAAAAGAGAGGGGCATGCAGTTCCCCTTCCCAGGCCAATATTGGCCCCAGGTATCCCATCTCCTGGGACCTTGCCAGTTAATTAATGGGGATGGGGTCACACAGCCCCCTTTCCTTGGCCAATACTGGTCCTGGTGGCCCCATCCCCTGGGGCTTGGCTGCATACTACAGTAGGGGCACGCAACCCCCTTTCTTGGGCCGATATTGGTCCCCAGGACCCCATCCCACAAGGCGTGGCCTGTTGTTGTTAGAGATCACAGGGGAGATCCAATGCCCCCACAGTCTCAGCCAGCTCTGGCCTCCAGCAGGAGCCGACATTGCTCCAGCACTCAGGGAGCAGCAACAAAATGCTGTTGCCTTTGTGTGGCAGCAATTGTTTCATCTGTTTCCCTGCTCATCTCACAATGGGCAGGGAAACAGATAAAAAGCCTATTTCCAGTGGGCTGGAGCTTTTTTAATCTTCCCGCCCACTGGGAGTGGACTTACTGCTTGCTCTCACTTGGTTGGAGCTGTCATATAGCTCCCAGACAAGTAAGAGCAAAGGGCTATGTCCAGAGGGAGACTACCTTAGGGCATAGCAGGAGCCATGGTGGGTGGCAGTCCCCAGGGCCACTGATGGATCCTGGATTGGGGCCACCTCCTTTTAATCTGCACACGCTTGCAATGGGGAGATAGTGGTCCCAGAACCAAAAAGGACCCAGGAGGGGGGGCACCCAGCCCCCTTTCCATTAATGTTATCAGCCGTGCGCCAGGGATGGAGTCTCTGGAGCTAATATCAGCCCCAGAGGGGGGGCACACCCCCTCACAATTTTCTAACTTAGTCAGGTCCAGGGGGATGGGGTCCCAGGGCCATCATTGGCCTGGGGAGGAGGGCCACCCATACTACTCTCCCCTCACTTCATATAAGTATACAGCCCCTGGGACCTGACCCACCCAGAGGGCAAAAAAAAAGTTACGCACGGGAAACTGTGCTTGTTTTTTAAAATTGTTGTGTGGATTTGTAGATCAGCTGCAAATTTGCGTCAATTTTTTCTTTTTAAAAACTCAGTTTTTGGCCCCTGACGGAGTCACTGTGTGGCCCCACCACCAGGCCTAGGATCCTAGGTATTCTTACCCTGCCACCTTCTGTTTTTTTTCTTTTTTTCTTGGGACTCGGCTGAGTCAGAGTCCCAAGATGGCTGCCAGTACTCACTGGTTGAAATGCTCACAGCCAATCAAATTTCAGCATGAGATCTGTTGGATCTGCAGAGTATTAGCATTCCTAGATATCTATATTTCTTTTATCTACAAAATTACTGAACAAATTTACACCAAATCACAAAAGGGGCTCTTTCTGGACTAAGAGCTAGCTTTCTGACAAATTTAGTGTAATTCCATTCCTCGGTTCAGGCTGCAGTAGTGTTTTGGCTGCAGTAGTGTTCAAAATCCCCATGGGAAATTGAATGGGGAAAATGCAACTCTCGGCCCTTGTTTAACCGATCACCCCAAAACTTTCCGAACAGTAGCAGAAGTGACCAGGCCACTACTTTAGGACATTTTGTGAAGATTTGTCAAACTGCACCAAAGTTATTAGCAATACAAAAAATGCTTTGTCTGTGGGAATTAGGCACTAACTGATGTTCGCCAGTAGGTAGTTATAATTAGGACCGACTTTCCATCATAAAAGCATTTTTTGTTTTGCTGCTAACTTTGGTGCTGTTTGACGAATATTCACAACATTTTTCACTCTAGTGTACCAGTCAATGCAGCTGCTGTCTGGAAAGTTTCAGGGTGATTCGTCAAGCCTGGGCCAAGAAAAGAAGGGACCCCAAAATGCATTTTCCCCATGCAATTTCTCATAGGGATTTTACGACTACAACCACTGAATGGGATTATACCAAATTGGGCAGAAAGTTAGATCTTGGTCTAGAAAGATCTCTTTTTAAAAGTTGGTGTTAATCTGTTTGGTAGTTTTGGACTTAATAAAGAGAAAAGATGTATATATTTCTAAAGAAAGGGATCCACCATGGTGGATCTGCGGATCCGTGCACCAGCAGCAATGGTGTGATTGGCTGGCCATGATTGGCAACACTGAGGGCGGCACCCCTCTGTGAATCCGCGATGGATCTGCAGATGCACACACCAATTAAAAAAATACATCCATTCACAGACCCACTTAGATGCTCACTCGCACACCCATTCACACGCACACACACACACACACTCACAGACACACAAAACCACTACCAAACGCAGTCACAGACCCACACAGCAACTCACACACCCAATTACATATCCACTCAACTACTCACACACCCACTTACACACCCATACAGACACTCACAGACCCACAAAACCATTCATGGACCCACTCACATATCCATTCAGCCGCTCATACATTTATACACCCACTCACTCATCCATACAGCCACTCACAAACCCAATCACAGACCCACAAAAACACTCACACACCCACTCAGACTCACACAGCCACTCACACGCACTCAGACACCCACTTACGCACCCACACAACCACTCACATCTAGTCACACACCCAGACAGTCACTCACACACCCACTCACAGACCTACAGTGAGGGGTTTGCTGCATGCAGATGTGGAGGGCTGGCTGCAGGGCCTGGCCACTGACCAGGCCCTGTGGCCAGCTCCTGCCACGCATGGCCGAAGGCCTATGCAGCGTGGGGTATGCAGCATGCTTGGGGGTATGCCAGACCCTGCGGCCAACACCCTCGCCACAAATGACCAAAGGCCATGCACGGCGATGGTTGGATTAATATATGCTAATTATATATTACTTCATGTTAAAACCCTAGAGATTCACTGAAAACAAATTAGATTACAGGGATATTATAGTTAGGAAATAGAATTAAGGGGCACAAGTTATAGTTTCTTGATATAAGTATAACTATAACTGCTACATTTCCATTGTTTGTGTGTGTAAACTGTGAACCTAACTATAACTTCCCTAGAACCTTTGCTCCTTTAGTTAATTTCTAAGGCTTCATTAATTCTGTTTTATAACTATAACGTCATAGTAAGCTTTGTTTTTCAGTGACATATATATATATATATCTATCTCCAGGGTAGATATGTGAGGAATTAGGTGTATAAAATCTAGGCTTACTTAACTGTCGATGTTTTGTCATCTATATTGTGTCCCATCGATGTTCTGGTGGCGATATTCAGAGTGCACACTGCATGTGTGACATCTGGGGCACTGTTAGCTAGAAATACAGCAGGAAAAGCTTGAGTGGCAGTCACAATAGTACTGCCCAATGAACTGAATGTTTCTTGCATGCGTTGACTCTAATTTTATCTCCTTTCAGATGAGATACACTAAGAAGGTGTCTGTGTGGCCTGTGGGCCTCACAGGTGTTTTGCCCTATCAGTCCGTCCATGTGAATGCTTCTGGAAAAGTGACTGGCTGGAAAGTAAAGTATGCCCCAGACAGGCCTTTTGCTTTAGACATGGCGGGGTTTGCTATCAATCTAAATCTGATCCTAGAAAAGTCAAACGCTTGCTTTCACTTGGGTATCAAAGTTGGTTTCCAGGAATCTAGCTTACTACAGGATCTCGCCACTTTAGACGACTTGGAACCAAAAGCTGACTAAGGTAAGAGTGTAACCATTGTCGCCTGGCTGTGTAATTTGAAATTTCTTTATAAATGTCTTTCATATCTTGAGTGATAGCAGGATATACTAAAATAAGATGTCAGTTCAATGCCTCAGTTTTTGAAAAAAATAGGCATTTCAGTCACCTATTTCTCTATAGAAATTCGAAGGTAAGATAAGAAATATTGTTGCTTTTCCAGCAACCTTGACTTTGGAGTGAGCTTGTACATAAAATCTGAGTGTCAAAGAAACAGTAAACCCGGGCCTTCATTTAAACAACACAAAGCTTTTTGGAAGTTACAATTAAAGTTGTACACAATTCAACCAATTTGCTTAAAGTTTGCAATTAAAATGTTTTATTAAAGTAAATGGGGTTCTCTGTCCCTGGTGACAAGGGGTATACTAGAAAACATAGCCTCAGACTTTACAAACCCATTGAGCATCTGCCCATATTAAAGGTTTCTCCATATTCTGCTAGCTCAGCTATTTTTCTATTTAGTCTTACATCATATTTACTATCAATGTCATCATCATCATCATGACCATAATGTTTATTTTGGAAATTAACGTTTTCTCTAAAACAAAAACATTTGTAAAAGAACATGTCAAACAAGTCTCAAAACACAACCAATGCTGTCACGAAATTCCTGCATCATAAAGTGCAAGTGCTTAGAAAGTGAATCAGTCATGAATATAATAAAATTTGTTTTAGTCAGTACAGGCTATGAAAATGCATTTGCCCGGTAAGTAAAATTTACTAATATAACAACAAATACATTCTGTGCTTAACATATGTAAAAAGGTCAAAGTCGGCCTGAAGTGGGTATAATTCATACCTCTGAGAAAAGGGAAAATACATTTGCACCATAAATCAGCATAACAATCACAACACATAATAAAATGGAGGGCACCCTGTTCAGAAAACGCATCACACCTACACAGTTTAAAATCTTTGACCTAAAACCATCCTTGAGGGAACAATAAGAGAAGCTTAATCAGGCTAAGTCTAAATGTGATTAAAAGAAAGCAATAATTACTGCTATTTACAAAGCTTAGATAGGGCTTGTAACAAATTACCTTACTGGTTAGAGGGAGGGGGGAATGAAAGCCTACTCAAGCAGCAACCAAAATTCTCTTGTTAGGGTGAAGTCACAAACATTCCCAATTTAACCTGTGCTGAATCCTCTGGTAGCTTGGCACAAGCAGACAAGGTTAACTTAGCTGCAATGTGTAAAGTATTTATGCAGCAGTTCAAAGAGTAATAAAGTGAAACAGAACACAATAAAAACTCTACACCAACTTAGAGAAATAGAGCAAAACTCTGGCGGTCACGCACCCGGCGACACGAATCTCCATTCCTGTTTCCAGCACACATGTCCCCACACATGCACACATCCCCCCACCCGTCCACTCACTCACAAACACCCTCCTACCCCTTCACGCACGCATGCATTCACATGCACACCCATTCAGCTTACGCATACATGCACTCAGACACCCCCAATCACTTGCATTCATCCACACAGACACCCCCATACACGCGCACATACGCGCACACACACATTCACATTTACTCGCATACACCCACGCATTTACCTCCCTCCCCTCCCACAAACACACACACACACGCACCAACACACATAGGCACCCCCCTCCTTTTGGACACCCACTTACCTTCTCCGTTGAGGACGACGTCCAGGAGGGGATGGGTCCTGGTAGTCTTGCATCGCCAGCACCACTACACCAGCAGGACTTACCGAGCAGTATTACGGCTTGTGATACGGTGGGTGGAGTCCTGCTGCCAGGGCGGTGCTGGCGATGCACCTGCCGACCGTCGCTACGACTGCAGGCGACTTTCCACCGCAAGTATGGAGGATGGCTGCCAGCAGTCATAATATGGCGGTCTGCAGACCCCCAGAACTGGCGGTCTAGTGGTGGGTTTGGCTTTGGCAGTCAGGCAAATTGACTGCCAAAGTAAAATTGAGGGCCTATGTCTGGGTCTGCACCCAGAGAAATCATCATTCTGCATTGTTAGACCTAACATCCTTAATCCAGTCTTCTCCTAAACGTTTTGCCTTATTCCTCCATTTTTGCTGATCTTTTTTTGCTGGCCTGAGGAATGAGTGCACTTTACCACTGCTAACCAGTGCTAAAATGCTTGTGCTTTCTCCCTAAAATATGGTAATATTGGCTCACACCTTATTGGTACATTTAATTTACTTTTTGCAGCTTGTAGTGCAGATTAAACTGCAATCTCAACCTGACAAACAAACACTTTTTTTTACTAGCGGCCTGATTTAGATTTCAGCAGACGGGTTACTCCATCATATTAGTGACGGATATCCCATCTGTCGAAATATAAATCCCATAGGAAATAATGGGATTGATATTTCAGTGGGTGGGATAACTGTCACTATAGTAACGGAGTAACCGGTCTACCAAAATGTAAATCAGGCCCTAAAAATAATATGCATCTTTTTCACAGGAAGTGCTGAGTTGTTACAAGGAGGGGCAAGTATGCTCATACATTGCATGCCCACCTCTAATGAGTAGGTAACAAAGAGTGGGGATACCTAAAATGAGCTAAGGAATCTACAATCCTAATGAAAGCCTAATGCCCCAGAGGGGCATTAACAGGGTCAAAATATGTTGATTAAAGCAGAGAGTGCGAAAGGGCAGTAATTTCCCAAGCTCACCCCTACTGAGTAAGTTTAACCCTGACAAGGGGAGGCCTATAAAACAATAAGGGTGAGTACCTCCTTAGGCAGTATTAACTTATGCTGCAGAATGGATCCCTTGAACAGGCAGGGTAGTGACCCCAGTCAACATAGTCTTGATCCAATCTGCGTGTTGGTCTGCACCAGAGTGTTATAGCACGCCCTATGATGACGCATGCCATTATTTAGTGGGTGAGGGCAATTTTCACAATCTACTCGTGATTCGTGGGTACTAAAAACCCTTCTTAACTTTACCTGCTTCCTTGTTTCATGTGTGTTTTAAACTATCCCTTTTGCCAGGCCTAAGCCTTGCTTTTTAATACATATAAGCAGGGCCACTGGAAGTATGCGGCAGGGTTGAGCAAATAATGCAGCAAGAAAAAGCAAATTATGCAGCATAATGCAGCACATTTTGAAATAGTATTGCTTCATTATTTCATCATTTTTACCTTGGTTACACTATACAGGCATTGGTTGCATCACATTAGTACATGTTTAACACCTCAATATAGCAATAAGCAACATAAAGATGGCTAATCCAGCTTTGCAAAGGGTCTTCCACTGTGCTGCAATATGTCGGCAGCCGGACAGCCACTTAATTCTAGTCACCCCTAAGGTAGGCCCTAAATAGCCCATTGGGTAGGGTGCATGGCATTTAAAAAGTAGGACATGTGGATTTCAGTTATATGGTATTGAAAAAACATTGACAAGTTAAATTCATTTTTCCCTAAGGTAAGGCCTATATCTCCCATAAGATAACATTAGGTTCCCTTATTACATTTAATACATGCTAACCTATAGTGGGGAGCAGGTAGAAATGTCACGTTTAGACTCAAATTAATTGTAATTTGAAATCTTTAACGGTAAAGTCTGATTTTAAGTCAAAATTCTGAAAATGCCTGTTAGGCCTGACATCCTTGATGTGGTCCTCCCTCAAACATTTTGCATTCACCCCTCCAATTTTCTGAATTTGTTTTTGTTTGCATTAGGATTCTGCATAGTCTACCATTGCTTACCAGTGCTAAGGTAATTGTGTTCTATCCCTAAAATATGATAAAATTGGCCTGCACCTGATTGCATATTTAATTTTCTTATAAGTCACTAGTATATGGTGTTACATGTATACTGGGCCTGTAAATTAACTGCTACTGGTGAGCTTGAAGCACTCATTGTGCCATCCACTACAGTAGTCCCTAAAACATGTGTAGGGCCTTCCATTGCAGCATGTAGTGCAGTTTTAAACTGCCAACTTGATCTGGCAAAATAACCCTTTTGCCAGACCTAAACCTTCCTTTTTAGGTTGAGCATAGTAGCGTGCAAGCGCTGCTTTTCTGACATGTTGGTATCTACATGGGCCTTTAACCACACCCACCTCACGCCCATCACTTTCACTCATTTGTGGACTTCACTTTCAAAAATCTGTGGTTATCATTGGTAAATGCTTTACTTTTGTCCCTCCTTAGGGCGGTTTTATTACTGCCTTGGGGACCGACCCTGTTACATGAATAATTGCACATTTGCTGATTTGTTTGACTGCAGGCAAACTTCTTTTTCCTTTAGTGTGTCTCCTTCGTGCTCACGCTCATGGTGGCTGTGGCGCTTTGAATCGGCTCGCTTATGTAAACTGTTTTACACTTCATTTTTCCTTTTGTGTGTCTCCTTCGTGCTCACAGCGGCTGTGGCACTTTAAATCGTCTCGCTTATGTAAACTGTTTTACTATTTATTTTTCCTTTTGTGTGTCTCCTTTGCGCACTCACTCATGGGGGCTGTGACGCTTTGAATCGGCTCACTTATGTCAACCGTTTTCCTTTTTTAATTTTTATTTTTGTGTGTCTCCTTCGCGCTCATGCTGATGGCGGCCATGGCGCATTGAATCGCCTTGTTTTCACACATGATTGTTGTGGGTGAACATGCTGAGTTCGGCTTTTATGATGAGAAGATGATTTGATTATTAAAACATGCATAGCGCCCATCGGTTCTGTGTGCAGCACAGAGGTTGACTTTGTCATTTAGCCTTGTTGCTATTGGCTCTGTAACAGGAACTTCACAAAACCCTCCGTTGTTGCAGTTATGCCTGGAATTTGGTTTTTGCACCAATCCTGGTGGCACTTTGAGGAGATGTTGGAGCATGTGAAGAAACTGAGGGACTTGGGAAAGAAGACGGGGTTGAAGTAGATTATTTGAACACAACAAGGAATGTGCAGATGCAGCAAACTTTGAGCTACTTAATTAAGTGAGCAAGTCACTTCCCTTTGTAACTTAAGGGTGATGAAGGCAGAATTTGTCCTTTTCGATGTGGGTACAAAATATTTTATGAGAACCCTCAATCTGACCTTTGAAAGATTGAGAAAACAATTGTGTAAGACTGCAGTCAGTGTTTAAAGTGTAGTCCTGTTATTTATTTCTAAGGATGCGGATGACAAATATGGGAAATATTTGTTAACTTTGTTCGGTTTTCATTTACGTTCCATTTCTAATTTGGGTTAAAATTATAGGCTTCCTTTTGTGCATAACCCAGTGGCGTAGCGTGGATGTCAGTGCCATGGTCTGCGGTGTAAACAACGAAAATGACCCCTTTGACTTCTGTTAGTTTAGTAAACTACAGCAGTTATTGGGGGGTCAGTGGGCCCCTCAGTTCTCTGGACCCTGGTGCACAGCACCTGCTGCACCAACGATGGCTACGCCACTTGTCTAAACTGTCTCTGCCATATACATACTTTCCTTACTACTATGTAATTGAGTTATTCAAAACATGGGAAAAACTACATGCATTATTTAGGTAATAATTTTAGGTCTAGCTTTCTAAATGGTGCATGTGCTACCTGTTGCAATATGTGTTGTTAATTTACAGTTAGCGTAGAGCCTGTCCATTGCTTACCTTTAATTTGCATTATTTTTACTGTCATTTACTTGTTTCTTATTGGTTAATATGTGTGGCCTTTATTTCCCCCTTTTGTCTTTTTCCCTCTGCTGCAGAATGGATGCATTATTTATGTTTTCACACTGCTTGATTTTCAAGCACTACAATTTTAGGTCAAGGGTGCAAGTGCTTTATGACCTGTTGTAAGTATTCTGTGGGCTTTTAACAACGCTCATCTCACGCCCATCACTTTCATTCGTTCCTGGTCCTGCCTTTTAAAAATCACTTGATGTCATAAAGCTTTACCTTTGTCCCGCCTTGGAGCAGTTTTGTTACCACCTTGCATCCTGACCCTGTCACATGGATTATTGCATGATTGTCGATATTCTTCAGTGTAGGAAAACATTTTTTTATCTTTTGTCGCTTCCCTTTGTGCTTCATGGCACTCACAGTGCAGAACTGCAGTGCAAACTCCATCGGTGGTATTGAAGCGGTGGGCACATTGGTCACAATGCTACCTAATCAGCATCCTTTATTTTGACTCTCCTCCTCATGCTCCGTAGCTTTCTCAAAATTGTAATTGATAATGCTTTATGTAAAAAACACAGAAATCCTCAAAGCGGCTCTCCTAACACAGCAGGAGATCCGGTACTTCAATATTCACTGCACTCAGAAAACTTGCCCCTCAATGCTTTGCATGTCAATACTGTCAGAAACATTTTTGCTGTTAACTCAGCTTGTGGTGGTCCTAGGACAATGGGACCACCTTCAAAACATTCCCCACAACAGGCTCTTTCTGTCTACATCATCTCTCGGTCCCAACACTAACTTAGTGGAGGCCCCACATATTTCCCCCTCCCACCATTCAATGTTTGTTTAAGCTTTCTCATGCCTGGAACCTTTGTTTTACTGTTGGGAGTAGTTTGTGTTTTAAGGGTCTTGTTTGAATGTCATTGCTAGTTCTGAAAATGTGTAATACGCTGCGCTCTCTAGGGGCTAAATATATGGTTAGAGTGTATTACTTTCTGCCATTTTCTTTACATTTGTTTATGCCCTATAGGGGCTAACTATATGGTTACATGACCATGCTTCTTACAAATGCTGTTTTCATTATGGGGTCCTTTAGGGGCTGTTCTGAGCATTACAGTCCAATGCCAAAAGTGTATTTCTGTTAAATGTTTTTATTAGGTGTACATGATAATTGTATATGTTTTATTAATCTCTCCTTATTGCCATTATGTCCATGATAACTTAACATCCTTATTACACTATGACTGTTTGAGCACTCTTGATACGTTTGCGTGACCCTTATAGTGTACTTCTCTTGTTACTCCTCTGTGGCTGTCTTTTGTCCCTTTTTTGGGGGCATTGTGTTAACCAGCCAGCAACTCTGATGATGGGGTGGTGAAAGTTGTATTCTATTGGAATTAGCATGGCAGATTTAAATTAGGACGCTAAATGGCAACATTTTCATTTTTGGCTGGAGACAGAGGAAGAAGGTAAATGGAAGTGCTTTTAGTTATATGCAGGGCCACTGGGATTACGTGGTAGGAAAAGACCAATTTATGAGGCAGGGTTGACCAATTTATGTGGCAAGAAAAGTCCAGATATGAATTTATAAAGCCAATCCCTTCCCTGTCACTGATAGGGGTCTTCCCTGCCCCCACTCCCAAACGACCCTCCAACATACACGCACCTTCATGCACCATGACACAAACTTATACCCACATGGTCCCATGCAACCATTCATCCATTCACACACACATCCAAACACACTGACATACTAACAAGCACACATGCATTCACACAACACAACATACACGCACTCACACATCCACACATGCACACACATACCACATGCAACGCACACCCACATCCATGCACACACAAATATATACACACACAACCACATACACACACACACAAACACCCCTCACCCCCTCCCCTGTCGGAGTACCTGACTTACCTGATTGCAGGGTGTCCTCTGGCAGGAGATGGGACTGGGCACTGCTGCCAGCAGCAGCGTCCACCAGCAGGACACCGGCAAGCGTCTGCGGCGGTCTACTGGTGTGGCGCGGCTGCTGGAAGCAACGTCACCTTACGCCGTCTGCCACCATGACATTTGTCATAGTTGTCAAAATCACCTGGTAAGGCCCTCGCCAAAGTGGCTCCAAACACGTCTTGCGAACAATTTTTCGGACAATGACCCAGTCACCAGTTCTCAGGTTGTGCCCTGGATCATGAATTGGTGGCAGTTTGGTGGCCTCCACCTGCTGAGAGAAAGAGCGAACTACATCAGCCAGACCCTTGCAGTAGTCCAACACCATATCATCTGTAATATTGACAAGTGCATTGGCTGGAACTGCTGGCAATCTCATTGATCTGCCCATAAGAATCTCGTGGGGCGACAGCCCTGTCTTCCTGTTAGGTGTATTTCTCATAGACATCAACACCAAAGGCAATGCATCTGGCCATTTCGAATTGGTAGCTGCACACATCTTGGCAATTCTTGATTTCAAAGTACCATTCGTTTGCTCCACCAGTCCTGATGCTTCAGGGCGGTAACTACAATGCAACTTCTGCTCAATGTTTAGTCTGCAAACAAAAGTTTAATCACCTCATTATTGAAGTGCGTTCTAATAACTGATTCTAAAGAGATCGGAAATCTGAAAAGTGGTATCAACTCCCTAAGCAACAGTTTTGCTACTGTGGGGCTATTATTCCTTCTTGTGGGGTATGCTTCAATCCAGTTACTTAAAATGCACACAATCACCAACACGTATTTCAAACCTCCACAAGCAGGCATTTCAATGAAATCCAATTGCATTCTGCTGAATGAGCCTTCTGCTCTTCCAGTGTGGCTCAAATTCACTACTGTCCCTTTCCACGCATTTAATTGCTGACAAATAATGCAGCGATGACATACTGCTTCTGCTGCCTGCCTAAACTTGGGGTTAAACCAATTGATTTTAAACAAACAAACCATGGCATCCCTCCCAATGTGTGCCTGACCATGATAGTATCTCGCCATTTGTGACAGCAAACTATTTGACAAAATCACTTGACCCTCTTCTGATACCCATAGCCCATCCTGTCTCTAAGTGTACTTCATTTTGAGCCATGACCTCTTCTCCTCCTTGTCAACATGGCCTTGCAAAGTTTTCAACTCTTCCATTGTGTCAATCACCCTTAATGCAAAGCTCGTACATGTAGTGTCTTCTTCAGCCATTAATTCCCATTTGTCTTTGAATGATAATCTGTTCAATGCGCAAAACCTTGTGACTTGATCCACATATCCATTTCCCAGTGACACGTAGTCCTGTGATTTGAGATCTGCATTGCATTTCATCTCGCCAATTTCTTCAGGCAATTGTATTGCATTCAGTAACTCTTTTATTCTTTTGCCATTTCTCACTGGTGAGCCAGTAGAGGTCAGGAAACCTCCTTGTGACCACAATTGACCAAAATCATGAACAATTCCAAATCCATATTGGATATCTGCACAGATAGTGACTCTCAGTCTAGCAGACACATTACACGCTCTAGTAAAAACAACCAATTCTGCTACTTGTGCGCAATATATACTTCTCGAATCAAAGAAGCTTCTAAAGTACCTGTAATTGTGCACACATCATATCCTGCTCTCAATGTTCTGGTACAATCTCTGAGGCATGAACCATCAACGAAAACAACTTGGTAATTTTCTTCCAATCGAGTATCTCTGATGTCAGGTCTCGGTTTTGTGCACAACTCAGTTACCTCAAGACAATCATGCTCAATGTCTTCCTCTTTCTCAATTTCAACAGTATCACTTGTAAGTAAAGTTGCTGGGTTCAGCACTGTACATCTTTTCAGTGTAAAATTTGGAGCATCTGAAATGCTCGTCTCAGACCTTGTCAGTCTTGCACCAGTCAAATACTGGGTTTTTACTCATTGTCAGTAAAATCTCAACTGAGTGAGGAATCATTACCGTCAGGGGATATCCCATTGCTACTCCCTCACATTGTGAAAGGCTTGACCAACTGTGGCAACTGCACGCAAACAACCTGGCAAGGCTGCGGCAACTGGTTCCCAGGTACCTAAAAAATATGCTACTGGGCAACGAACACCTCTATGGACCTGTGTCAAGACAGACAAAGAACATGCATCACGTTCATGACAAAACAATGTGAATGGTTTTGTGTAATCAGGCATACCCAACGCTGGAGCTCTGCACAAACTCTCTCTCAACTCAGTGAACGCTTTCATCTGTCCTTGGTCTAATGCTGTGGGATCAGTGACATCCTTATGTGTCAGTTTCTGCAATGGCTTTGAAATCTCAGCAAAATTTGGAATCCACTAACAACAGTAACCCACCATTCCTAGAAACATTCTGACATCTCTCTGTGAAGTTGGGGGACTTGTCTGCAATGTCACTGTGATCCTTTTGCTGGAAATCTTCCTTGACCCTTTTTCAATTTGATGACCCAAGTATTTCACTACTTTCTGGCAGCACTGCAACTTCAGTGGTGACACCTTATGACCAAACTTTCCCAAATTATTCAACAGGGCAATCAAGTCGTACTTACACTCGTCCCTCGTTTTGGATGCAATCAGCAAGTCATCAATGTGCTGTACCAAAGTCGATTGGAACGGCAATTCCAACGACTCCAAGTTCTTTTTCAAGATCTGATTAAACAAGGATGGTGACTCCGTGTACCCTAGCGGAAGCCTGCACCATCTGTAGACTCTGTCTAGGAATTTGAAACTAAAGAGAAACTGATTATCCTCATGAAGAGGCACAGAAAAGAAAGCTTGTGACAAATCAACTATGTGAACCATTCTGCCGCACATGGAATCTGGAACATTATTACTGCTGGATTTGGCACGACAGGAAAACACTTGACCACCATCTCATTTACTTTTCTCAAATCCTGCACAATTCCCACCTTTCCACATGGCTTTTTCAAACCCATTATCGGTGAATTACACTGCTGCTCAGCACTTCTTTCAAGACTCCCTGCTTCACAAAATCCCCAATTATTTGTGCCACTTTCATCAAAACATCCTGTGCCATATTGTACTGTGATAGCTGTGGGAACACTGTATTTGGCTTCAAAGTAATCAGCTCCACTCCCTTGATCAAACCTACCTCTTTACCTGTCAGATCCCACACGTTTTCCTGTACTGTTCCCTGCAAATCTGAATGAAGCTCTTTTACTGTGAACATCGGGAAAAACTCAATCAATGGGTACTCTCTGCTGGTAGTTTCACTCTCAGTTTCTGGAGTTAGTTCTTCCTCATTGTCACTATTTGTCTGAATCTCTATTCCATAGTTGAACAAGTAATTGAACATTTGGTCTTACACAACAAGTCCCTTCCCAATAAGGATACTGGACTTGAATCACAAACTACAAACTTATGCAGTCCCTAGAAGTTGCCAATCTCGACTTGCACTGGATCTGTGATCTGATTTGTCAAGTGCATATTCGCTACCCCACAACCTGAACTGTTCTTCCTGAAAGGGGTAAATTTGTGACTTCTGCACTCCTCACTGTGGAGCGAGCAGCTCCTGTTTCCACCAAAAATGAGACCTTATGAGCCATTACCTTTCCTCTCACAAATGGTCCTCTCAGATCTACCTCTAAGGGGGCTGCAAGCATACATGGCTCATCATCCGAACTATCACTCATCCATTCACCATTTATTTCATTCTCACTATGTAATGGGAATTGGTGCACTGTGTCACTATTTCTGTCTTGTCTCTGACACGTAACCTGATGAGTAAGCATCATCTGTTGCTGTTCTATCGGGGCTTGAGGTATCTGCATTTGCTGTCTAGGTACCATGGGAACATGCTGCTGCACTGGTTGTAACTGTGTCATTTGTACACAAGGCATTTCCACCAGTTGCAGGGGTTGGAAATTCTGAATTTGATTCATGTTATTTTGGAAATTTGTATTAGGACCTCTCATTTTTGGTACTCTTACATTTTTAAATGTATTGACGTCACCACCTTACTGAACGACACCTTCCTGCTCCATCCTCGGACACTCCCGCTTCCAGTGTCCCATGGCTCTGCAAATGTGACACGGTAATATCTTCTTCATCCTTTGCACATCATTCTGACCCACTACTGTGCTCAGATCTGTGCCACAAAATCCTTTGACCTCATGTGCTCAAAATCCGTTGCCTCAAAATCTAACCTGTGGCTTCTTGCAAATGCTTAGTTTTTCCGATTTCTATATCATGTTTTTCTGCTGAGTCTGCCAATCTCTGATGTATTTTACGCACCTTTCTTGTGATTCTTGGACATCAGTATCTCAACTCTTCTTCCGTATAGGATATGTAACCTATTCATCCCCATGATCCCTCGACTAGTTCAGTTATTTTGTAGCCAACCTTACACAATCAATCTGCTCTTCACTTTCGGACACATTCTGTGGAGTATTCAAACTATCTAACCACTCATTCAGATGCTGTGCTGACAATCCCTGTAACGTAATGTTACTTGCATTTGGTGATGGCACCTGCAGCACCACTGCACCTGGAGGTTGCGAAGTCAGGAGTTTCAAGCTCTGACTTACACTGGGGCCACTCACAGCATCAGGAACTGCGACTAGTGGACTGAGATCCATCAGTGGCCTGGATCCATTAAGGTCTGACCCATGGAACAAACTACCTGCACATGCTCTTTCACCCCCCTCCTCACGAGGCTCTGCGACATCTCACCCTGTTCCTCTGTCATTGATTTCTTCTGCGCAAACAATGGTACCGCTGGCCCAACAGTAATCAGCAGTGATATTGCATCTGGGGCTGCTCTAGCTCCTGCATTCCGTGGAAGTGTTACTCCCATACTCTGATTCATTACTGGAATCAAATCTGACTGTGTCCCTATCAATGGTGTAAACCTTGGCATACCCTGTGGTTGTGCCTGAGGCATCAATATGGGAGTCAGCTCAGTCTGGACCAACAATAGTCTTGGAACCACTTGCTCTGTGGGCACCACTAAATTTGAAGTTGTCTCAAGAATCTGCACCTCAGGATAAATTCTCTGTATCGCTGGTGGATGCATCTGTGCCTGAACTACCGAAGTAGTCAACACAGTCTCCCAGATTCGCATTAGGAGCACTCAGCACCACATCTTGTACCTGTCTGTAATCAAATCAACCTGTACTGGACTTGCCGTCCCCATTGCCTGTGCCAGGGCAGTTGGAGCGGAACTAGTACTTGGACCCCCTACATAAACAGCATCTGATGGAGGTCAATCCCTCAACATCTGATTAATAAGATCCTCAACATCTGAGTCTTCTTCTACTATGGGAGCTTTCTTCGCCTTTTTACTCCCAGATGAATTCTTATCACTTTTGCTAGTCTCCTCTTTCCCTTCAGTCTTGTCCTTTTCTTTGATAGCAGGAAACAACTTAACATCCTGCAATGTCACTATTCTCCACTTCTTCTGCTCCCAATCCCATCTCGCTTCTGCTAGAGACTTCTCCACCTTTCTTATTCTCCTCTGAAACTTTATTTCCTGTTGCTATCTCGCTATCAGCTCCCAAACTGCTAACGCCTCAAACTGTGCCGGTCTCGGAAGGAGCCTTGTATCATACAGTGCCATCCACAATTGATCCAAAATTCTCAAATTAAACGTTCCATGCTCAGGAAATGCTAAATCTCCCTGTTTCTCTGTTAATTTGCACTATTGCTTTAACAAAAGACATGGCCATTACAATATAAGCTGGAGAATTTTCTGGTGGGGTAGGCCTCCCCACTGTCACCTTAATGTATGTATCTCCCTTCATAGCACTCTTGAACGCTTTGAAAAACTTCTTCTTTTCTACTTTTTGTATATTCAAATCAAATCAGGAAATGACTCTTACTCCCAGGATTCCTTTCACCCATGTTCTCAACCAATTGCCCCTCATGGACGGCTGCCAATCTGCGCGCGACCCTTCTCACTAATGAAACGATCCCAGCGCAGCCCCACTGACGTCACACTCACACGTACTGCGGCTGACAAAGTTTTGCAGCTCACCCTCCTAAACTTCAATTCACACAAAACTAATGCAAAATATTGCGAGCACTAACCAAAAAACTAAATAAAAAACAAATCTGCTGGTTTACTACAGGAAGGTAACACGATCGCTTTAGAGACCTTATGAATTTTCACTGATGGCCTTTTCGCTCATGCAGTTATTCCTCTTTCTCAGTCTCCCAGATTCGCAAAAAAATTTGACCCACAAGTTTTACTCTCAACTAATCAATGGGTCTGTCCTGGTGCACATGGGACTCGCCAAATCTCAGTCTAAATTTTCTCTCACCCACTTTAACTCACACACAGACTTGTTGACCACGCCCGATCAACCTACCAAACCAGACAGATTACAACATGTAACCAAGTGTCTCCTACACCTGTCAGTATACTCCAGAGTCTTAGACCACGCAGGGTCCGTTCATCAACAACCACGTGGACAATTTGTGAGCACAAAGCGCCACACACATGTGAAGTACGACGACTTCCCTACTCTCATATTGCGGAGTACACACACTCCTACTAAAACTTAATCTGGAGTATGCAGACTGGAGTTCAGCAATTTAGTCCGTGCATCCATTTGTCTCTATAACCTGTCAATTGTCATGTAAGGAAAAATCTCACCTAATCCAGATTGGCATCAGCTGTGGGACTTCATGCAAAACAATTTAGAACAAGAATTTTAGAAAAAACATCTAGCTAAGAAACTATTAAACAGCGCAGTTGGTACCTAGAAAGAAAATGCACAACATATAATTCAGTCACATTATCATATCTACCTATCTTTGATAAGGATCAGCAACAGAGTCAGTCTTCGTCTTCAGGTCATCAGTCGATCAGCATCACATCAGGCTCTCAGAGAGTATGAGCCCAATGACAGAATCTCGAATCGCCTCTATAATCTTGCAGTCTCGCTCACCTAGCATCCTCTAACATCTGAACTCTCTTCCCTCTGTCACATTGTTATATTGAAGTTATCCAGACTATCCCCCAATTGCTAATTGGTCTATTAATCACCAGTTATGACTCTACCCAATAGTTTTTTTATTCCAAATCTATGTATTCTAATATTTTGCAGTTCACATGTCGTTGATTTGTCTGCTTTACGATGTCCTCATTGTCCGGCTCGTCAGGTATCGAAAATGTTGCATCTTCTTCTCCAGTCAGTGTCTTCATTGTTCGAGACCTTGGAAAGTACACCCAGTGCGCTTTACACACTAAGGGCCAGATGTAGGTAAGTATGGTTTTGCGAGTTGCAATTTGCGAGTCATAGAGACTCGCAAATTGCAACTCGCAAAACCACATGCAGAAAGGTGTCTCAGACACCTTCTGCGAGTCGGTATGGGGTCGCAATGACCC
Organism: Pleurodeles waltl; assembly: GCF_031143425.1. Lineage (NCBI taxonomy): Eukaryota > Metazoa > Chordata > Amphibia > Caudata > Salamandridae > Pleurodeles > Pleurodeles waltl. The sequence continues at coordinate 290,852,900 of NC_090445.1, read as the reverse complement.
ACCTCATTAATATTAATGAGGTGGGTCGCAAATTGCGGCCCCATACCGACTATGGGCACTCACAGGTATGGAGGCCTGCTGACGTCAGCAGACCTCCATGTTTGCGACTGCTTTTCAATAAAGCAGGTTTTTTTTTTCAAAGTGCAACCCGTTTTCCTTAAAGGAAAACGAGCTGCACTTTGAAAAATAAACCGAAACCTTTTGTTTCGGTATTTTTCAGGGCAGGTAGTGGTCCATTGGACCACTGCCTGCTCTGAAAAATTATTTTTGTGATCATTCACAAAGGGGAAGGGGTCCCATGGGGACCCCTTCCCGTTTGCGAATGAGTTACCATCCACTTCAAATGGATGGTAACTGCGAGTTGATTTGTGACCGCTTTTGCGGTCACAAATCAACTTACATCGCGGTGCGAGTTGCAAATAGGAAGGGAACACCCCTTCCTATTTGCAAGTCGGAAACACATTTTGCGAGTCGGTTCCGACTCGCAAAATGTGTTTCTGCATCGCGCACAGGCATTAGCGCCTCGCAAACGGCGTTTTTCGCCGTTTGCGAGGCGCTAATGCCTTGCTACATCTGGCCCTAACTGTTACATTTCTAGTTCCATCGTCTACTGTCCGTTGGTTCACGCAGAAGCATTAGCTAAGCAAGTTTTATTAAACAATGAGCAGTTCACGGTCAGTTCATTTATTCAGCATTTTCCATTAGACGTTAAGAAATTCAGCTTTCTGCATGAGGCCTGGTAAAACTAGGCCAAGACATTCGCTAAGTTAAGGCCTACAATTATTGTAAGACATAGGGTATTAATTCTTATTAAGACACATTACTACATAATTCTAATACGTTTTCAATATATTCATGTATGTCAATCTCTTATTTAGTACATTTAGTGAAATCTGGTGGCCAATCTCTGAGGTCACAATTTCAAAATTGCACATTATTTTTCTATGTTAATTCATTTTCTATAATTTTCATTATTCAAATTACATAAACATTCATTAACAATTTTTAATTAAGACATTTGCGTTAACAATGCCATGAATATGGTATTTGATATACTAAATACAAACAATTCAAAGATGGCTGACAGATTTATCTTGTTTTGTTAGTCCTTGCCTGCTTTCTACATTTTCTATGTTTCCATGATTTTACTTTGTGACGCTCACCCATGATCAAGGCAATTAGGCCGCTTAAATGTCTTGGGTTATCTGTAAGACAGCACCACAATAAATGGATTGATAAACAATTATTAGCTCCATGACTGCTTTATTTTCACTAGGAGTGCGTATTTCTGTGTCTGTGGGAGTGGAGTGAGCTTTGATTGTGACCAGGTGCCTTACCCAGATGTGCACAGATGATGCAATGCAAGGGTCCCTGCTTTGAAAACCTGTGGGAATATGAATATATAGATATATATATATACACAATCTGTGCAACAGTGGGGAAAGCGTTGGGACTTGGGAGGGGTTAAATTTACCATTCCCACTCCAGCCTGTGCAGCAGTAGGGTAAGTACTTCACAAATAACATATTTGAATAACTCTATTCATTGCTTTTGACAATTATTGCGGGTTGAGCTCATTTTGAGATAGGCAGGAGGCTTCTGAGATCAGAGGGGGGCCCGGAGGACCACAGCTCCCAACTTCCTTAGAGTCAGGAGCTGCAGCGTATTGCGCCATCAGGTGCTTATTTGCAACAGTGCCTCCGAACTGTGCTGTCACAGGCCGGAGGGTTCTGAGATCGGACGGGGGCCCGGGGGACCACAGCCCCTAACTTTGTTAGTGGCAGGAGCGACAGCAGTGTGCACCATTGGGCACCTATTTGCAACAGCGCCTTCCACTGCGCGATCGCAGGCATGAGGCTTCTGAGATCGGAGGGGGGCCCGGAGGACCACAGCCCCAAACTTTCTTAGTGGCTGGAGCCGCAGCAGTGCATGCCATCGGATGCTTATTTGCAACAGCGCCCCCCTCTGCGTAGGATGTGCCCGGGCATAGCCCAGATGAAGACCGGGCTAAAGGCGTGCCCATCTTTGCCCGTCATCGTCCAAAAGAGGCTGGGCTGGGCTACCTCCCTAATGTGGCTAATGCACCTTCTGACCTAGAGTAAGTGACATTCAACTTAATACCTGGGTTTGCAGTATATAACTGAAGATAGCCAGTGGCATCATTAGAGCAAATGACTGGGAGAAGATGGGCAAACGAATGGTGGCAGCAGCATGGGATAGCTCCAAAGGCTCCAAAGGCAACAGTACACTTGATGGCTTTTTACAAAAGGCAGTTGGTGCCATAGAAAAAGAGACTGAATCGGCCGAACAATGCCTGTCCATTATGACTTCCCCAGCCATCTCTCCTTTGCCACCCTAGGCATCATCACTTCTTAACCTAGGGGCAAGGTCGAATCAACAGGAAAATAGGCAAGAGTGTTGCCAGTAGATCTCTTCTTCTCGTCAGCCTGCTTTACATACAGCAGAGATTACTGTGGATCCACTGGCCACTTTACCTGTATTGACCGAGAATCCAACAGTTGAAGGTAAAAGAAAGTGGGGTGAAAACTTTTCAAAGAATAAGCGCATCTGTGCAGCTGCTCCTCCCACCCCCGGTATTAGATCTGAAAACAGTTCAGCAGAGAAGGTCCGTAGGGTCCCTGCTGATTTAGCTGCCTCAGTAACGGAGCACACAGTGGAGAAATTAGAAGAGGTTGCTCAATTAATCAAGTCCTATACGATACAGCCTCTACAACCCCAGTCCCAGGGTGAATCTATGTTGTCTGGGTTGCAGGATGGGGTTTCGTTATTCCAAGAAGGAACTTTACTACACCTGGTCCGTAAAAGCGCCATAGCTGGCCAGAGTAAGCCCACAAGTAAGGACTTGAAGGGCCACTAGCAATACCCCAGGAGTTTGATATCCCAGTGATATGGCTGCACACAATATGGGAGGATCTGGTATCAGCTCAGTGACTAAGGCCTATGGGGCATCTTCCAACTATCAGTCTGGAACAACTCAGAGTTTAACAAGAAACAATGACAGACCTCTTGGGGTGCTTTATCTCCCCCCGGAAGCGTGCCTATATGTTGCAGTGATTACCAACATACCTAGACTCCATCCAAATAGTCATGAGTCCTATATAGAGCTGAAATACAACATTATCCACTGGTTACATGTCAACGCTAATTTCCCTTTTTTTATGGCCTCCTCACTATTCATGGTGTTCACCGGTGTTTCCGCAGAAGAAGCCCAGTGAAGGGGATTGTATTGTTGCAACTCACCCTTTATAGTTGACCAGATCTTTCGAAATTGTAGCAAAGTTAGCACTCTGCCCAGGGGGTTTTTTCTCTTCAGACTTAAGTCTGTTACCCTGATATAGGCTCTACTTACACAAAGGGGCTGGAAATAGGCCTAAAAATCCTGGCAAGCCTCTTTGTCCAAAACAAAGATTCCCCTCTACAAACCACACTAATCAGGTCTCCATTTACTTTGTCTAGAGTGGATTGACTCAAAGATGGGGATAAGCAGGGTACACCTGTAGAGGGGGGTTGACGGGTGCAAATGATATACCTGAAGTCGCTAGCTCTGTTGAATTCCACCCTGAGCAGGTACTAATACAAAAACAATCACAAGTAGGGGCGGAGAAGCCATTTAATATCATTAGTTGGAATATTGCAGGACTTGAAGCTAAAACGGTTATCATAGAATGAGGGAGTTTCAGAGATGAACCTTTGATCTGTGAGTTCCAGGAAACATAGTCCATGGAACCTAAGTATAGGCCAGGGCAAGGTACAAGTGCCTATGGGTCCAAGCGAATAGGGTGACCTCTGTGGACCCTCAGTGGGCCTACTAATTTGTGCCAGCAGCTCCCTTAAATGTCAAGTGAGTGAATTGGAGATGGGGTGTCCCGATTTACAGGGCCTACTTCTGTCTACCCACAAAGAGCATCCCCTAATACTGGTAAATATCTACAGCCGGTTCTCTGGAAGTGGTCATGAATCAGAAGCTTTGAGCGCCCTGGATAATCTGCTAGTTAACAGAAATAACAACCATTACATTTTGATTGCTGGGGATTTCAGTACCACACTTGAGCCCTATTCATTGGCATGGAGCTATATCTGGAAGAGGATAGTTTCTGGGATATCTTGTAACTACTGAAGCGCAATGGTCCTAGATTGACCAGAGCTGCACTCCAAATTGTAAACATCACATCACACTTGCCCACAGCCTCCAAGCATGTAAAGGGCATTCCCAATCGGATGCAAATCCCTCTCCTACATTCAGACGAGGGACTTGCAGGAATTACATCAACTATCTCCTATTCAATATACACCTTTGGGGACATATGGTAGACATGCAGTGGTGGAGCATGAGGAAAGTGACCACAACCCACTGGTTCTTGTTACTAGGGGTCTGCCACCTATAATCGGGGTTTCCATTTCCAGAGAACTGGATTAGCATATCATTATAACAAACAACAGACGGAATGTTAGGTGGGAAACAATTAATTGCTCCCAGTGCACAATTGCAACTATGTACAGTCTACTGGCAAATCAAATGGAACTTATGCTCAAATTTGGGCAGGATGGGGGAGGAATTCTGGTTGAACACCTAAAATTATTTGACTACTGGAGGTAGCTATTTGTTCGGGAGTCCATGGGCAACTTGGGAAACAGGTAAAAAGAAAGGTGGTATAACAAATATTGTAGAGAAACTAAAATTAGGTTATTGAGGGATCTCAGAAGGAGGAACAGAGATTTTATTAAACAAGCAAGGAAAATGTACAGACTGGAGCTGTTCAAGGCACGAAGAAGTTGAGAAGAGAAGTACTAGACAGCCCTTCTGGAGGCAGCAAGAAATAAGGATGCCTGTAAGTTATGGAAATTGATCTCAAATGGCTCTGAGGACTCAGAACCCTTGAATGGAGCATCAATTTTTCCTGATGAGTGGGTCAATCATTTTAGCTCGCTTTACTCCAGGAGTGAAGAGCTAGTCCACTCAAATGGGGCAAAGCTCCTGGCTTCGATAGGATACTGAGTGACCTCTACAAATCAAACCTTGATATTTAGGCTCCTTACATCAACAAAGTTTGTAACGCAGTGACTTCAGGTGCATCCATCCCTTGTACCAGGAACTGGGCAGAAATAGTCCCCCTGTACAAAAGAGAAATCCAAGCAATCCATCCAACTATCGGCCTATAAGCCTTTTAGATAACATTCAAAGCAGATTCTGAACCTCTTGGAAGAGTAGATTGAGGAGAGTGGGGCCATCTCGAGTCTGCAGGAAGGATTTAGGCCTGCAGTTAGTACAATTGACCAAGCGTTTAGGTTTATGGCAATCAGATGGAAGACAGTGGATATCGGTGGAGGGAACTTATATGTTGCCTTCATCGATCTCCAAGAAGCATTTGATCTGGTCCCCAGACATAAGCTCTGGAACTTAATGAGTAAAATGGGAGTTCCAAGTGAACTCCTGGACCTAAGTGTTCAGCTCCACGAAGTGACCTTCACCAGAATCAGATGTGGCAGGGACGGTGAACTGACACATCCACTCACTATTGAGAAAGGGGTGCGGCAAGGTTGTGTCCTTTCCCCTACCGTCTTTCCCTTATATATAGACAACTCATTAAGTACCTAAACAACTTTATAAGTGATTAACCATGGTTGGCTGATTGGAAAATCCCAGGACTGTTCTATGCAGACGACACCATCATCTTAGCAGAATCCTACACGGGGACTCCAAAATCTTGTTGATTAATTCTGTCTGTCCTGCAAAGACTATGACCTTGAGGTAAATGTTGGAAAAACAAAATTTATGATTTGTTCTCAGGGGAAGAAAAAGAGGAGAGCTAGCGTAAGAATGAATTTTATTATTTTAGACAGTGTGAATGAAATTTAATATCTGGGGATGAGACTGATGGACTCTAGAAGATGGGATGCACAAATTAACAAAAGTGCACACGTAATTTGTCATAGAGGAGGGGCCATGGGCCGTAGATCTAAATCAGCCGTAGGTCCTCCGCTGAACCCCATAATGGAAATATACAAGTCCCAGGTTAGGGGTGCTGCCCTATATGGGGCAGAACTGTGGGGTTCTGATATCCAGTTGAATATATTATAAACTAACGAAAATAACTTAATTAGATACATAGCTAGGCTATGGAAGGGCACTCCACTAGTACCTCTAAGACTAGATCTTGGGTTAAATAAGATAGTTGAGATTGTCATTCTGAAACCACTTTTATTCTGGATCCGACTCTGGAAGACAGAGAAACTGGAGCCTTTTAGGAAGTGTATTAGAGATTTGCTTAAGTGCGCGAACCGCCAGGACAGGGTCAAGTGTCCGTTGGAAATTAAATTGTCTTGGACCAATTGAGGTATCCCCCAGTTCTGGGGGCACCCTGGATCGATCCCGGCTAATGCAGCCAAGCTTGTAAAACATAGTTACTGGAGTAAGGTAAATTATAAGATCTCCCAGAGCAGTGGGTTGGGTCGTTTAACGTCTACATTTTTACCCGTCAAACATGAGCCATTGGCTAAACAGATTTTTGACCTGACCATACCTGCTCATGCCCGTTCTCTATTTCTTCAGTTCAGATATGGCACCCTTCCAGTCAATGTATTTACTGCCCGATGGTCAATAAACAGCTCCGACGATAACAAATATAAACTGTGCCAGTTAGGAGTGGAATCAATTGAACACTTTCTCTTTTTTGCTACACATACAAGTTTCCTAGGAAAAAAATTATTATTCCACTCTGTACATTTTTACTCCTGCATGACTGTGTCAACGCATATAGAATTGTGTAAAAGTGATACATCCACAGTGGTTGTAAGTGCCATTTCAAAGGTTTTGATGGCTGCCTGATCTATCCGCTGCAGAGCCCTTAAAGCAGTTGAATGGGATAGCCCAAACGTGAACCCCTTGGTCATGATGGGTTAGAGCCCTAAAATACCTGGTTGGGGTTGCACAGAAAAAGAGCACAAATTGCATTTTTTGCACAAAGCATTCAGCCTAGCCTTAAAGCGTGGCACTTCAAAGTAAATGGCAAAGGTGGATCACAATATTAAGAACTGATGTCCTCGCAAAGTCTTGCTCTTGGTTATTAGCTCTGCCCTGAATAGGAATGGTTTTCATCCGGTCTTTGATTAAACTGTACTTTTAGACTATAATAACCATAGCACACACCAAATGCTGAGTAGCTATCTTTATATGTCTATCGATTTTATAGGGTTGTGTACTCTGGTTCTTTTTACTTTCATCACTGCAGTTTTCAACTTGTTTGTAATTTTTAACCAGGGAAGCTACGAAAGGACCATGTAAAATATCCTCAAGAAGTATCTTAAGATGGAACATTTTCTAATGTTGTTAGGGTCGAGCCTGCTTCGCATGCGCTTGCGCATGCGTATCGCTAGTAAGACGCTTCTGGAGTTAGAAAAGGGCTCGGAGCCCCGTCCACATCACGTCAGTGTCTTTGATTGATTTGTGGGATCGCCTGTTAAAATCGGCTTGCTTTGATCAGTGGAAGGCACTCATACGTCATGCCTTTTCCAGTGGTTAGCCCTCCTCGAGCGCAGAGACCAAGTACTGTAAACATGTGTGGCCTGCTGTTTCTCATCAAGTGTATGGACTACTTTTGATCTATTTTCGCAGCGCGATCTCTCTTGGCAGATGTCAAGCGCTTTGCATAATATCGACCCTGTTAAAGTTAATTGCACTTTTGCCAGTTACGTACATAATTGCACTTTTGCAGATAGGTTTAATTACGAGTGAGCTGTAGCAGCGCGATCGCGTAGTTTTTTTCTTTCAACTTAGCAAGAAAAATCCGGTTGGGAGTTTACAACTGGTAATAGCTGTAACTCGTTTTAAACTGGAGGTATTTCGTAGGCATGTTATTTCAATATTTCAATAATAATGTTCAATAAGCTGTGAATGGGAAAATACATTGGAATTTAGCAAATTAACTAGAGCCGTCAATCCCGTTTTCATGCCCCCACAAAACCCCCCATTTGCCATAACAATCGGCCTTCTTCCTACACTTGAAGGAGTGCACATTTCCTACTCTAATGAAAGACATTTTATGTCTGTTTGCACCATTCAGTTCAGTCCAAAAAGGCTTCAGCCAATTAAAAACAAAGACGATGGACACACCGGGTTCTGGATCACTGATTTGGTTCCCCGCCCCGTGTGACGTGCTACAGCTTGCTTTGCACTGCTGAGGAACTCTTACAACCTGAGCCCCAAATATTTGCCACATGAAGGTTTCTCACTAGAGTCCCATTTTACAAATTATTTGTGGTCAAACATCGACCTCTTACGTGCATTTCATTAACACCTGTAATTGCTTATACAATGCACAGCAAGAACCGCCTGCTGCAGTGTTTGCCAACAGCCAATTAAGCAGAGATCTGTGGTTCTGCCACTAGGCTGCATCTGTCAATTACTGCCCGCTGCACAGTGATGCATGATGCTGATGCAATTACACTTAAGGTGTCAGCGACTCACCAAACACAGGCGCTGACTGAGGCAGTTTCACTGCAGGAATAACAGCACATCAGAAACCACATAAAAACTGCAAATACACGGACAGTAACAATGACAAGGCCAATAGCGTTGGCATCGTTCTACTATTTATCTGCACTGTTTGTACTGTAAATCTAGGAGAGCCAAGTAAGGGAGCATATTGTACACCATGCTGGATGCCGGCGAACACGACAGTCTGAAAATAGCTAAACATTTGCGTGATTGAGGTGGGCAGGTCAGCAACCTCACAGAGAAAGGGAAATCACTGCTCGTGTATACACAGAACAGATACTCTACAATTCAAAACAAGCTTTTGAACTTTTACTCGTCTTTCACCTTATTGCAATGTGTTTTGGAAGTAATTTCTACAGAAGAACTTCAAAATATCAAGGATTTCCTGCACGCCCTGCCGATGTTGCCTTGAGTGAAGCTTTGGAAGTCTCTCTGTCGTGCATTTTTATTTATGGCCAATATTGTTATATGCGGCTCAGCATTATAGTCCACATTAAAACAACAAATGCAAGAATGAACTTTATGTACTGTAGAGTCTGACCTCAATTACTTCAAGGTGCTCTCAGTTTCCATACTCACTAAGAGGAGGCAAAGTGAAATAGACTGACTTGCCCAATAGCACACAATGTAGTCACGCTGGGGAAGCAAGTTTTACGCATAGATTTCTTGGTTGCATGTGTTGTAATTTAGCTACCAGACAAATAGGTCAACTTCTTCCAGTTTCACAACAAAGTACAACGCGTTGTGTTTAATTGTCTTTTTACAATGGCTTCAATAAAGCTGGCTTGACAATGGATGCATTGTATGCTACAGAAACCTCACAGTACACAAGCAGTTTTTAAGAAAGTGGTTGTTTAACTTAGTATCAAAAGGTGCAGAATCACAAACGAGAATGGGTATTCGTAACACATAATGCATTCCAGCAAATTTCTGTGTCTCTTTCATGCTAATGGCGGCCATCGGCTCGTAATGTGAAACTGTTTTACTTTTCAATATCAGTTTATTTGTCAAGGAAGGAGTTTACAGCGCTAATAGCTCTAACGCGTCTAAACGCCAGACCCATTGCATTGCAAATGCTTGTTTTTTCTTGTTATGACTTTTGCTTGACATGAGATTTTATTTTTCAATATGTCAATAAACAATACAATACAACTCTATTAATTTACAAAAAATATAAAACTCTTAATGGGAACATTATTAATCAACCATATATATGAAAACAAAACACAAATAAACAATATACATCATTATTAAACAATTTAGTAATGAAATATCAATAGAAAAGTATTTATTAATCGATTGCCATCTCACAGTGCACCCCCACATACCACATTCCAAATATAATTAAAATAAATAAATAAGTATAACACAATTAACATGATTAATGATCAATTAAATAAGTATTCACAAAGCCCAGTGGCCCACATCTAATATATAACCTAAAAAGTATAATTATTTGAAATCTACATAATTAATAATCAATTAAATAATTTATTCTTAGTTATTACTTAACCTTCCACCTTATACCCTAGAAACCCAAACCCAGCAGCATGCCCCTAATCTATAACTAATAATATAAGTATTGCACACTTTACGTAATTATTAATCAATTAAATAATTCATAATAAATTATTAATTCATTGCTAATTAACTATACTTTATTAACTTCCTACCCTGTATACCGCCAAACCTTGCAACCCGCTATGACACTATAAATTACTATTAGCAATTAAATTAAAAATTATAAATCACTATCACAAACCATATTTAAAAATATTATTAACAGCTATACCAACAATAACATATAAAATTAATATATGAACTGAAACACATAATAATGAAAAAACTACATATTTGGTAACTATATTATTAAAAACGATATTACCAAACAGAGATATTCTTGATAACAATATTACTTATCTAAAAAATAGATATTCTTGATGATATTTCTGAAATGTGATATTTTTGTGTCACAATATTTTTTTCCCAATATTTCTGTAACTCAATACTTGAAATTTTATATTTTGTCCAAACACATTTGTAAAATCCTACTTCTGTCATTTCACTTTCTAACATAGTATGAAAAATAAAATAATGGATTATTGTATTATTAAGCAATTAAACAGATAAATTAAGGGATGAAATATTATTCTTGCATTTGGTAGAGAACTGAGTGAAGAAGTGAAATCTGTTGATCTCTGTAGAAATTATGAGTGACAAATTGTCAGATTTATGCCAAGACTTCAACAAAGAACTAGGGCCCTCATTACAACCCTCGTGGTAAATCCCGCTTACCGCCACGCAGAAGACCGCCAACATACCGTTGCGGCAGCGGAATTCTGCTACAGGTATTACGACTTACAGCTCGGAATCCACCACAATACAGACACACACACAAGTACGCCACACCAAAGGTCAGTGATAAACTGGCGATACCAAAACCTACACCGTCACACCAACAGGAATACGCCCACACTATCATGACCCACGAATCAACGCAGCGGTCTTTCAACTACGGTATTCCATTGGCGGTACACACTGCTGCGCTCAAAATACACACACACTTACAAAACACAACCACATTGGACATTTCGAAATACACACACCTGATACACATACACACACCACATCCACACACCCAATCCAATATAAAACACATACCCATATCACCCACAAACCCTTACAACCAAAATTCAGAAAGAAGGCCAGAGAGAGAGTCTACCTAACACAACACCAGCATCCACAGACACACAAAACCATCACTCATACAACATCCACGCACCTCAAAAAACACATACCAACACATCCCCTCACACATCACAACAGACACCACCTCACACATCACCCACGCCACATCATAGCACCTCAAAGACACCCCAGGTTCTCTGAGGAGGAGCTCAGGGTCATGGTGGAGGAAATCGTCCGGGTAGAGCCACAGCTATTCGGATCACAGGTGCAGCAGACATCCATTGCAAGGAAGATGGAGCTATGGCGCAGGATTGTCGACAGGGTTAACGCAGTGGGACAGCATCCAAGAACTAGGGATGACATCAGGAAGAGGTGGAACGGCCTACGAGGAAAGGTACATTCCGTGGTATCCAGACACCAGATTGCTGTACAGAGGACTGGTGGACCCCCACTCCCTCCCCCACAACTAACAACATGGGAGGAGCAAGTCTTGGCGATCATGCATCCTGAGGGCCTCGCAGGAGTAGCAGAAGGACTGGACTCTGGTAAGGCAAATATTTACTACCTTATCCCTCCCACCCCACCTACATGCATCACATACTCCCACCCTCACCCTCACACTCATCACACAAACAACCCTCAGATACCCCACTTACACAACCCACACATCCGAAATCAAGCCCTGCATGTGACACCAATGCATGGACACCCATCACCAAAGCATGTCCAGTACAGAGACTCACTCATGCCCCAAAATCACCAACCACACAAGGGCCATGGCAATAATGCAAGCACAGGAGTAGAGGGTCACTCATCCATTGCACAAGATGGCACACACAGATACAATAACTATGCATTTACACCCCAACAGGACCCCTACCCAATGCCACCGGACAGGAGGTGCCAGACATATCCAGTCCCCCCACAGAAGAGGCCCACAGTGACGACAGCAGTACTGCACAACTGGATCAATATGACCAGCCTGGCCTATCAGGGACCTCAGGACAGTCGGTTCCCCTGACACAGTCACAAACCACCACTGAACCTCCCCCCCTCAGGAAACACCGCCACAACACCCACCCAGCGAGCCCATCCCTCTGTCCCCAGGACAAGTCAACCAGCAGTGTGTCCACCAATACAGGGAATCCAGGCAACCCCACTAACATAGAACGATCAGGGACCTGGGGGCAGTGGCAGTGGGCACACGGTTCGGGGGACAGAGGCTCATGATAACAGGGAAGCTGGGAGGACTGCTGTGTGACAGGGGGAGGACAGCCCCAGGGAACCCATTCTCCACGAGGCACTCTCCAACATCATGGGAGCTTACCACCATTCCCAGGAGACCATGGGCACGGTACTGGCCAAGTTTCAGGAGAAACGGCTGCAGGAGGAACACTGGGGATCAGGGAGGACTTGAAGTCCATCGACAACACCCTGGTCACCATTGCAGGGGTGCTGGCAGACCTTCTCAACACCAGGAGGGACACAGTGGCACACCAACGGGCCCCTGACACTAGCCTGGACGATGAACAACCCTCCACCTCCGCCGGCGCTGGTGGACACGAGGCACCACCACAGGAACAACAGGCCACTAGCTCCCCACCCCCTGCAGATGGAGAACCACCCTGCAAACTGTCCCTGAGATCCAGGAACAAGACAGAGAACATTGCCAAGACCCCCGCCAGGAAATAAGAGCCCCCAGAATGTCACCCTTCTGTCCCACTTTGTCACCCTGTCCACCTTAAACTGCCATTGCTCCACTTCCTATGCCCTATTGGACTATGCACCTGTGAAACAAATAGGCTGGACTGTGCCATGGACATTCCTCCACCATCACCCCAACCCATTTCACACACCCCTCCACTTACGTGTACAGAAATAAACACACTTCAATTACAAAACAATCTGGAGTCTGTCTGTGCTTTCACAAATGTGTAATTGCAAAACCTCTGGAATATAGCAATGTCAATGTACTTGTTCACATACCAATATAACACAGCTGTAGGCCCGCAGTAAACATAGCAGAGGGCACAAAGTGGGACCCAGATCTGTGAAACGGAAAGGCAAAGTAACAAGTCAGGGTCCATACACTGAGTGAAAATGACAGACTTATGCTAGCTCCAACAATAGTATGAGATGTGGGAAGCAGTTACATCTTCTTACCTGTGTCTCACTGGAAGTATTGCATGAGGATGTTGTTTCGGTTGTCGACATCTTCTTCTTCACTGTCCACAGGCTCCACAGCTGCCACGAGACCACCATCTAGCCCATCCTCCTGCAGAAAAGGCACCTGGAATTGCAAAGCCAGGTTGTGCAGCATACAGCAGGCCACGATTATCTGGCACACCTTCTTCGGTGTGTAGTATAGGGAGCCACCTGTCCGATGGAAGCACCGAAATCGGGCCTTCAGGAGGCCGAAGGTGCATTCTATAATCCTCCTAGTACGCCCATGTGCCTCATTGTAGCGTTCCTCTGCCCTTGTCCTGGGATTCCTCACTGGGGTCAGTAGCCATGACAGGTTGGGGTAACCAGAGTCACCTGCAAATATAGAGGGACAACTGTTAGACATCCTCCAAACATTAGGGAATGTCCCATACCCAGACAGCAAATTAAACTGTGTGGGGTCTTTAGGCTCACCTATTAGCCACACACGGTTCCTCTGAAGTTGCCCCATCACATAAGGGATGCTGCTATTCCTCAAAATGTAAGCACCACGCACTGAGCCAGGATACTTGGCATTCACATGGGAGATGTATTGGTCTGCCAAACACACCATCTGCACATTCATCGAATGGTAGCTTTTGCGGTTTCTGTACACCTGTTCATTCCTGCAGGGGGGGGGGACAAATGCCACGTGTGTACCATCAATGGCACCAATGATGTTGGGGATATGTCCCAGGGCATAGAAGTCACCTTTCACTGTGGGCAAATCCTCCACTTGAGGGAAAACGATGTAGCTGAGCATGTGTTACAGCAGTGCAGATAACACTCTGGATAACACGTTAGAGAACATTGGCTGGGACATCCGTGATGCCATGGCTGCTGTTGTTTGAAAAGACCCACTGGCCAGGAAATGGAGTACAGACAGAACCTGCACTAGAGGGGGGATTCCTGAAGGATAGCAGATAGCTGAAATTAGGTCTGGCTCCAACTGGGCACACAGTTCCATGATTGTTGCACAATCGAGTCTGTATGTGATTATGATGTGTCTCTCTTCCATTGTCGACAGGTCCACCAGGGGTCCATACAACAGAGGATGCTGCCATCTCATCTCCTGTCCCAGCAGACGTGCCCTATGGAGGAGAACAGCATGCAGAGGGTCAGGTAAACACTGAGGTATCACAATGTGTTATTTGCTTAAACTTTGAGAAATCGCAATGTTCCGGTATCTGTCTGTATTCCTGGCCTAGATATGTGTGACGCAGTTTTTATCCATCCCATGTGGCCCCCTGAAATGGCAGCTGCCTGACCTGTAAGGTGGGACAAGAGGAAATGAAGTCACTGCGCTGGCGTTGTTCACCGTTGCGGCGCAATTCAGCATTGGTTATCATTGGGCCCTATGGGTCCGAGGAGCCAATTACGATGTACACCAGCGGTGATGGTACGCACAGCCGTGGGCATGACTGCCATTTTCTATCTGTTTACGCACTTGATACCTGACCTTCACTGCAAGTGCTGCTGTGACCTGTGTCTGGAAGCGACGATGGCTACAGTGTCTGGGGAAAGTGCCCCTGCCTTCACCTCAGAGGAGTTGTAGAAACTGGTGGATGGGGTCCTCCCCCAGTACACGCAACTGCATGGTCCTCCAGACAAAAAGGTGAGTACACTGTGAGCATGCTGCATGGGCAATGCCTGTTTGAAGTGGTGTGGATGGAAGATACATGTGGGGGGGGCTGAGGCCTGCTTGTGAGGATGGTGAGTGTATGTGAGTTAGGGCATGGGTGGGAACTGGTGGGCAATGAGTATGATGGCCTGGACGAGTGAGTAATTCCCTTTCCTCCTGTTTCTTTCCTCTAGGTCAGCGCCCACCAGAAGAAGGGTATTTGGCGTGCCATCGCCAAGGACGTCCGGACCCTGGGTGTCTACCATCGACGGAGCACCCACTGCCATAAAAGATGGGAGAACCTGCGCCGCTGGAGCAAGAAGACGGCAGAGGCCCAGCTGGGGGTGGCCTCCCAACGTGGAAGGGGTGCACGTCGCACCATGTCCCCCCTGATGTACTGGATCCTGGCGGTGGCCTATCCGGAGTTGGATGGGCGCTTGAGGGCATCACAGCAGCCACAAGGGGGTGAGTACACTTTCATTCAGCTGGCTCTGCACGCATTAAGAGGTGTCTGAGTGGGGAAGGTGGGCTGTGGGTTCCCCTAGGCCAGGGCGAACTTGGTAGGCAAGGTCCCTTGTTAGGCAGCCTCTGTGGCACCCCAGCCCCACTAGTGGTAATGTCCATCTACACCTAGTCAGGCTCCTGTGACTTCCAGGGGTGCAGCAATTGGGATCAGGTATCGTACCCCATGGTCATGTGAATTTCCTAGGAACTGTTAGTGCATGGCTTAGTGCAGAGAGCTGCTCCCAGTGTCTTGTGTCCGCCAGCGGTAGTGGTGTTGCATGCACTGAACATGTTTTTCTTCTGTCTTCCCCCCTCCTTTTTGTATTGTCTCTCTGTTCTTGTGTGCAATAGCATCATCTGGCAGAGGAGCAGGGGCACCGGAGCAGGAGGGAGCTGCAAGCCACTTGGCCCTGGAGGGTGAAGCAACGGAGTCTGAAGCCACCAGTGGGACGGAGGACGAGGGGAGCTCCACGACGGGGACAGGAGCATACACCAGTGACAGCGACTCCTCCTCTGATGGGAGCTCTCTTGTGGTGGCGGGCACCTCTGTGCCCACTGCATCAACAGGTACAGCCGCCACCCCCCCACCAGAACTGCCCTCCCAGCAGACCCTCTGCGTGTGTCCCGTGCCCACTCACCCAGAAGGGTGGGCATCTCCTACGCCCCAGACACCTCAGGCCCTGCCCCAGTCATCCCTGCTGCCCTCAGTGAGGAGGCTATTGACCTCCTGAGATCCCTCACTGTTGGGCAATCTGCCTTTGAATGCCATCCAGGGTGTTGAGAGGCATTTGCAACAAACAAATGCATACCTGGAGGGCATTCATTCTGGGCAGGCGGCCCAACAGAGAGCATTTCAGGCTCTGGCCTTAGCACTGATAGCAGCCGTTGTCCCTGTGTCCAGCCTCCCCCCTCCAACTTCCTCCACCCAGACCCAATCACCTCTACTTCATTCTATCCCAAGCACACCATCAGACCAGCATGCACACTCATCAACACACAAGAGTGGACATGGCAAACATAAGCACCACACATCCCACAAGCACTCGCACAAGCATCATCCCCATGCAGACACAGCAACATCCACTGCCTCCACTGTGTCCCCCTCCTCCACGTCCTCCTCCTCCCTCCCTGTCTCTCCTCCACTCACCTGCATACACTACATCCTCAGCCACTACCGCCACTACCAGCATGCCCATCACCACACACCGCTCACGTGCAATCACCACCCCCGCTACCATTCACACATCCCCTGTGTCCTTTCCCAGTGTGTCTGTGAGTCCTCCTCCCAAAGTACACTGACACAGGCACACACCCATCCAACAGCCTCCGGCCCATGCACCTTCACCCAAATTCAGCAAACCTACACCTCCTACAACCACTCACTCTTCCTACACTCCCAAACCCCCTCCATCTTCCCGGTCCAGTGCGTCTAAAAAACGTTTCCTTGCTAACTTTGACCTCTTCCCTACACCTCCCCCCACCAGTCCTTCTCCTAGGGCCAGGCTTCCCAGGTCCCAGCCCAGCACCTCAGCCACCAAATCCCCAGGCATAGTGGTGCCAGCAACTGCGGGGTCATCAAGTGTGCCACCAATCAGGGCTGCCAGTGTGCCACGTAGCGAGGGCAAGGACATTCCGCCACCTGCCAAGCTGAAGAAGGTGCCCACATCCCGGAGGGAGAAGCTGCACCTACCAGCCATCAAGGGCTCCGCCAAAACCAAAAGGGACAGTGGCAAGACACCTGCGGCACCATCAAAGGTGGGGAAGGGACAAAAGCAGAAGAGCAGCTCGGACTAGTGTCAACCCTTCTGTCCACAACTACTCCAACCTGTACGGCGGCGAACACCGCAACCTGCCTCGCCACCAGCACCTCCACCAGCACCGCCCCCTGCACCGCCACCGGCACGTCTGCAGCCTCACCAACTGTCCCAGCATCTTCCCCAGTGGGCAGCCGTCCGAGGCTGCAAGAGACGTCATGCTGTGTCCCTCAACAGGTGCTGACACATGCACCACCGCCAGCACCGCTGCCACAGACACCGCCACAAGCACCACCACCAGCCCTGCGACGTGCTCGGACAGTGGCACCATCGATGACATGGCTTCCATCCCCAGTGCTCAGTCGTCCGACGCTGGAGGAGACTTCCTGGACTCTGCCCAGCTTTAATGAGGCATGACTTCCATCACTGTTTGCACCTGCAGGTGGACGGCGAAGCAGCATGGCATATCATGCTACCATGCTACCAGTTCCTAGGCAATCTCATGGCACACACACCCAGGTGAGAGAAAGGGACCGGCCACACTGCATGTGGAGCACTCTGGGCACAAGGCCCCCTCCAGAACCAGTGGGGATTCACATCCACTATCTCATTCCTTGGCAGGATGAATCACTCTGGGCACAAGGCCCCCTCCAGAACCAGTGGAGATTCACATCCACTACCTCAGCCCTTGGCCGGATGAAGCACTCTGGGCACCAGGCCCCCTCCAGAACCACTGGAGATTCACATCCACTACCTCAGTCCTTGGCAGGATGAAGCACTCTGGGCACAAGGCCCCCTCCAGAACCAGTGGAGAAAGACATGCACCTGAGAGACTGTGGCTTTGCACTCCCCAGGATAAAGCAGTGGGCAAACTACCCACTGGAACGACTTGAGAGACTGTGGCTTTGCACTCCCTAGGACAAAGCAGTGGGCAAACCACCCACTGGAAAGACTTGAGAGACTGTGGCTTTGCACTCCCCAGGATACCGCAGTGGGCAAACCATCCACTGGAAAGACTTCAGAGACTGTGGCTTTGCACTCCCCAGGATAAAGCAGTGGGCAACCCACCCACTGGAAAGACTTGATTGAGAGACTGTGGCTTTGCACTCCCCAGGATAGAGCTGTGGGCAAACCACCCACTGGAAAGACTTGAGAGACTGTGGCTTTGCACTCCCCAGGATACAGCAGTGGGCAAACCACCCACTGGAAAGACTTGAGAGACTGTGGCTTTGCACTCCCCATGATATAGCAGTGGGAAAACCACCCACTGGAAAGACTTAAGAGACTGTGGCTTTCCACTCCCCAGGATACAGCAATGGGCATGGAGCCCCCTCGTGCAGTAGTGGCGTTGTGCGTTCATCCAGCTCAGGTGCCCCCCTCCCTTTCCCCCTGAGGTGCCTGTTTATTTTCGATCTGATGCCCCTGCAGTGTTCTCTCTCCATTTCAAGTCAGGTATCTTGTGTGGGCTTCACCTGTCCATTTTGGGACCACTGGTCCACGGACAATGATTGGTACACTATCCGGACTTGTGTAGTTGGTGTACGTATTTGTATATACTGAATTTTAAACTTTCACTAGCAGAATTTTCATGATTACAATTGTTACAATCATTTAAATTTGTCCTAGCGTTCTTCCAGGGGGCGAGGGGACGTATATGTTATGTTGATGTTTGTATTTGTGTGTATGGTGTTGTGGGTGAGGGTGGGGGTGGGGGTATTGCGTGTTGCGTGTGTGTGTGTGTGTCACTCTCTTTTCCCTCCCACCCTCCCCTGTGTTGTAGGTGCAGTACTCACCGTGGTCGTCGACGGCGTCTGTCCTGCTCCTGATAGAGCAGGAGGAAGAGCAGCATGGGCAGGACCTGTAGTTCGGGCTCCATGGCGTCCTGGTTCCTCATTGGGTGTTGAGAGGTGAGTGGTTTCCCTTTTGTGTACTGTTTCCGCCGTGTTTTTGATGGCGTTGGTACCGCCCCGGAAAAGGTGGCTGATAGGCCTCTTGTAATACAGTGGGCAGAACCTTGTGTTCCGCCTGTCTGTTGGCGGTTACCGCCGTAGTGTTTGTTTCTACCGCTGTGGCGGTCGGAGTGTTAAAGTGGCTGTCTATGTTGGCGGTTTCCACAATGGTCATGATTCCATGTGTTTTTCCGTTGGGCCGTTGGCGGTATTACCGCTGCTTTAACACCTACCGCCAGGGTTGTAATGAGGGCCTAGGAGTTACACTAGTATGTGTAGCTTTAAGGAAATAAGTCTTAGACATGATCTTTGTTCAGCGTATTGCTGTTTACTTTGCCATGTTCCGGGCAGGGTGTTCTTTTGTCGTTGTTGCTCCGATACCTCTACAGCAGTGGGAACCTGGAAGTTTTACATATGAGTAGCGGATAGAACAGAGTGTGGGCAGCGGCAGGGGGCCTCCATACATATTACATAAGGGCTCTTCAGCTTATTGACTTTGAGTAACGTCATTAAAATATCTTCTTAAAAGCTTTTTTGTGATTGCCAGAAAAGCATCAGGCAAGACCCAGGGAAATGGTTATGTGGCGGCAGAAGCAAAACGAGGCAGAAGGAAGAGTAGAACGGGGACTGGTAAGAGTATGGAGCAGATGCAGAGAAGCTAGTGGGAAGTGGGAAAGGGAACAGGACCTTAAGTAACAGGAAGGAGGGTTAAGATGCAGATGAATGTAGAGGGAAGCATGAAAGAAGTGGGGGCAAGGGCAGGAAATGAGAGAAAAGAAAGTAGTGAAAAGGGAGGAAGAGGGAAGGTTGTAGGAAAGTAGCCTCTTTCTAGCTTGATTACCCCCACTTTTGGCCTGTTTGCCACTAGTGTGTTTGACTGTGTCTATTGGGATCCTGCTAATCAGGACTCCAGTAGTTATGCTCTCTCTCCTCTAAATGTTGTTGGTGCATTCTGGCAACCCAGTATTTCACCCACTATTGGCATACTGGTGCCCACCTATAAGTACCTAGTATGTGGTACCTAGGTACCCAGGGCATTGGGGCTGCAGGGGATTCCTATGGGCTGCAACATTTCTTTTGCCACCCATAGGGAGCCCATACAAAGGCTTCTGCAGGACTGCCATTGCAGCCTTCGTGAAAAGGTGCATGCACCCTTTTACTGCCATTTACAATGCACAAGGTCTCTCATAAGTCACCGGCATATCAGACACTCCAGCCCTGAGGGCAGGTTGCAGAGTACCTGTGTGTGAGGGCACCCCTGCACTAGCAGTGGTGCCCACACAACCTCCAGGACCATTTTTCCAGACTTCATGAGTGCGGGACCGTATTTTACACATGTACTGGACATAGGTCACTACCTATGTCCAGCTACATAATGGTAACTCCGAACATAGGCATGTTTGGTATCAAACATGTTGGAATCATACCACAAGGCTCTTGCCAGCATTGGTTGCATGATTCCATGCACTCTGGGGGCTCCTTAGAGGATCCCAGTATGGCCACTCCAGCCTTCTGAGGTTTTCCAGGCAGCCCCAGCTGCTGCCACCTGTCAGACAGGTTTCTGCCCTCCTGTTGCTTGAGCAGCTAAAGCCCAGGCAGGCAGAACAAAGGCATTCCTTTGGAAGAGGGGTGTTACACCCTCTCCCTTTGGAAATAGGTGTTACAGACTTGGGAGGGGTAGCCGCCCCAAGCCACTGGAAATGCTTTGAGGGGCACATTTGGTGCCCTCCTTGCATAATCCAGTCTACACCAGTTCAGGGACCCCAGTCCCTGCTCTGGCGTGAAACTGGACAAAGAAAAGGGGAGTGACCACTCCCCTGTCTATCACCACCCCAGGGGTGGTGCTCAGAGCTCCTCCAGAGGGTCCCTGGGTTTTTCCATCTTGGATTCCAAGTTGGCAGGGAACTCTGGGAGTATCTGAGTGGCCAGTGTCAGCAAATGACGTCAGAGCCCATCCCCTGATAGGTGCTTACCTGTTTAGCTGACCAATCCTCTTTTCAGGACTATTTAGGGTCTTTCTCTTGGGTGGGTCTTCAGATTCAGAGCGCAAGACTCTAGCAGGAACCCCCTGCTTCACCTTCTCACTGAAAAAACTGCATCGGGACCCTCCAGAAACTATACAAACTACAACAAAGAACCAAATATGAATTCTGCAACATTGTATCTTCAGCTCCTGCCAGCAACTGTAACTGTTTCCCGGTCGTGCTTCCTCTGAGGACTGCCTGTCTTTAGCATGCACCAGAAGAGCGAAGGAATCTCCCTTGGAGTGGAGTCACTCCCCTGCTTCAGCAGACACCTCACTGCATCGATGACTAGCTACGTGGATCTCCTGACAAGGGGTGTAGATCCTGTATCACAGGTGGTGGACTGAAGTGGTCCAGACGGTCCTGACGTCCTACTGTCCAACTTTGGTGGAGGTAAGAGATTGTTTTGCAGTTGCCAAGACTTGTTGGCATCCTTCCATGAAGTTATTCGTGCTCCGTGCAGTTCCCGCCCCCAGTACTCTATCCTGTGACTCATATCTCCCTGAGTGGCTGTCCGGCAGTTTGGGATCCTTTGTCGTAGTGCTGCATGGGCCTCCTTTTGCACCTCCTTTGTCCCCATTCTGTGGGACTCCTGTGCGCACTGCCTGGTCTTCTGTGGGCTTTCTGAGTTGCTGAGAGCCCCCTCTGACTTCACCTCCTGGGTAAAGTCCACCTGGTCCCTCCTGGTCCTCGTCAGCACCATTTTCCACTAACCGCGAGATTTGCGTGTGCCAAGGCTTGTTGGCAGACTCCAGCAATGCAAACCAGACTGCAATCTTCCATCCAGCGTGGGACATCGTATGCACCAACCAGGAACCCGCATTTGTCTTCTTGGGTGCAGTACTAACTGTTGTTCTTCACCGGTGGTATCTCTTTTGCACCTTCATCCGGGTTAGCAGGGGCTCCCTGGACTCTTCTGTGCTTCTTGGACTTGGTCCCCTTCTTCCACAGGTCTTCTGGTCCAGGAATCCACTGTTGGTGTCTTGCAGTCTCTTCTGGTTCTTACATAATGTTCTTTTTCGTGTTCTAGTGTGTCCTGGGAAAGTTACTGTGTTTTACTCCTGCTTTCCTGGGCTCTGGGGTGGGTTCTATTACTTACCTTTGGTGTTTTCCAATACTCCCAGCGCCCCTCTACACACTACACTTGCCTGGTTGGGAAACCGACATTCCATTCCACCTTTTTAGTATATTGTTTGTGGTCCCCCTGGGCCTGTTTCTAACTATTGTGATTTTCACTATTGCACTGTTTTCTAACTGTTTTTATGCCTATTTCTGCATGCCAGTGTATATATTTTGTGTATCACTTACCTCCTATGGGAGTATAGTCTCTATGGTATTTTTGGTATTTGTGTCACCAAAATAAAGTACCTTTATTTTTGGAACATTGGGTATTTTCTTTCACGTGTGTGAGTACTGTGTGACTATAGTGGTATTACATGAGCTTTGCATGTCTCCTAGATAAGCCTTGGCTGTTCAGCTACAGCTACCTCTAGAGAGCCTGGCTTCTAGACACTGCTTACATTTCACTTATAAGGGATAACTGGACCTGATATAAAGTGTCAGTACCATAGGTACTCACTACACACCAGGCCTGACTCCTACAAGGGTACTTCTGGATGTTGTATGAAAAGGACTAGTGGAAGAAGAGAGGAGGAGTCAGGGGTAGAAGTTGAAAGGGAGATTATGGAGGAAGTGGAGAAGTAGAGGAGGGTGGGGCTATAACTGAAATAGGAAGTGACAATACTGAATGAATGAATAAATCTTTATTGTACAGTTAATAAAAACCATTACAAAAATATGCAGTATGTTACCAATATAAAATCACAATATTGCCATATAAAATTCATAAATATTACAACTCTTAAAAGTAAATACAGTTTAAAAGGCAGATTTTACACATGACCTCAGTCTTTATCGAATCCCGTGCAGCGATTAATTCATATTTCACTATATCGTATTGTCCCCATTCTGCTAGCGTAGATTCTGTTCACTCATTTACTAGAACTTTCTTCTCTGCCCCTTTTAAAAATTTCACCATATCGGAATTCAAGATAGGATCGCCTTTTTTTAGGCATGTTATTACTGGTTGTCTGCATGTCCTTATATCCTGTTGATTAAAAAGCGATTTTAGCAAGCATTTTCTTTCTTGCGCTAAGGCTGGGCACAGACATAAGAGTTGTATCAAATTCCTCTTCCCATGTTTGCATAAGCTACAACTCTCGTTTGAGCTTACCCTCCCTCTTGTGTAATTGTTGTTGTCACCTGGCAGTTTCCCTAATCGAAAATGCAAAAATTCTATTTTTAGGACAGGGGACCAGCCTACTTCAAAATAGAGCTGATGTTGAGGGAGCTTATAATCATTTAACACCCCCCATGCATGTGATCTTTTCAATAGTGTTTCTTTATCTTTCAGTAAAGATAGCCTTTTCATACTGCTATTTACTACTCTTTTAAAACATGCTACAAATAGGTCACTTTCCCAAGCTTAATGCAACCCGGAATCCTTTATTGCGACATCCAAGTAGAGCACGGCGGGATGCCTGCTATTTCTTTGAAGTTCTTGCCACAAAACCTGGCACAGATCATTCCTGTTGTTTGTTTTTTATTCTGTACCAGATTTTCGGGTAGACCTCTTTTCTGGATATCATCTGGTTACTAACCCAAACTTTAGGCATATTTGTGCCGGCAATGCATTTGGTGTTATATATTCTTATTTTACTTGTATTTAGACATAGTCCATCGTGCCCACGCAGTGCAACACTACCATACGTTAAGCTAGGTGCCAATTTGGCTGACATCACATTTCATTGTGGTAGAATGCTAGGGCCATTGAAGGTTCTTTTTAGGGTTGAAAGTGCTACGCGCAGTGTTAAAACTTTCCTTTTTAACTCCTCCCTGTGTTGGATAAAGCATCCCCGTTCTTCAAACAGTGCTCCCAAATAGCAATAGGATTGGACTAGCTCCACTTGTTCTCCATTCAGGAACGATCTATGATTCTTATTTATCCTCCGGCTCCATTCCATTACCTTGGTCTTATTTTAATTTTACAGTAAACCGACTTTCTTTCGAGTAATCTCATAACCTTCCCACTAATCTTTGTAGCCCGATCTGTGTTTGGCTTATTAGAACAACATCATCTGCGTAAAGCAGATTAGATATAGAGATCGGGCCCAGTCTTGGTGCGTGTGAGTTTACTACTTTTAGTTCATGTGAGAGGTCGGCTAGACACAAATTAAAAAGATAGGGTGCCAGGACACAGCTTTGATTTAGTCCCTGAAAGGTATATATCTTTCTTGACAAGACAGACCCGTCCCCAATCCGTATCCTTACCCAAGTATCAGTATAGAGTAGATGAATAGCCTTGAGAAGACCGGATGGGATACCCAATGCTGTAAGTTTTCTCCAAAGTAAATTTCGATTCACTAAGTCGAAAGCTGATTTAAAATCGACAAAACAAAGGTACTTTGGTAGCTTCTTAGGGATTTGTTTGTCTATAATTGAAATAGGAAGTGACAATAGATTTAATGGGGCATGGAGAAAGAAGAGGAAGAGCCTGGGTAAAGACAGTGAAAGTCCAGACCAAAGTACAAAACAGGCAATCTAACGATAGATCACACTAGCCTTAAAGAGCCAGGCACAAAGAAAATGTATATTTATATGAGAAAGGTTAAATATACATTAACAGAGAAAGGCACCTCCTTTAGAGAGGAAAACCTGAAAGGAAATTCCCTTCTTTCAGTACAAATATTGGTTGACAATGTAAATTGTGTTGGGGATAATCAGTGAAGCACCCTGTTTGTCTGTGCAAATAATTCAAGACTGAGCTTGTTTCTTAGCTACAGTGGTCATACAGAAAGAGGACAATCCTTTCAATAGCAGTTATAACTGTTACAGTCTTTTATTATTTAGGTGACCTGCAATGGGTGCAATTAGTGTCTGTCATTTCTGGGTTAATTATTTCAAGTTGTCCAGAAAGTTATTTTGGCTCTTCCTCAAACCTCTGATGTGGTATCACTCCCCGCCAGTGCATGAAAGCCTAATAGGGCTATGCTGCAGTCTATTGCTATGGCCTCAGCCATTTCAATAACCCCATGACCATGTAAAGATTTTCCTGCACAACATGCAACACATAATTGCTCAATGTTTAGGGTCTTTGAAACATATAAAGCCAATATGACTACAATGGTCTCTACTGTAGGCATGTGTGTTTTTCATACCTTCAGCAACACCACCTGTAGCATGAAGAAACATTCTTTGGTCAGCTTCATTTTTGGTGCAGGGTTTCAGTTGCCCTGTTGTAGTTTCAGCATCTTACAAGTTCTTCTTGTTTAAAGACAACTTTACCATGATATGATCTGCTACTTTTTGAGTAGGTTGAAAAGCTCTTGTTTGTTTTGATCATATCATAGGAATTCAGACCATGTCTTGCCACTATTTTTCAGCTCAATCCCTCTACAAGTTCTTTTACCTTATTCAGCATGCTCTGAAACACAAGGAACTTGTACTCTATGGATCCAAGATGCCCGTCGTCATGGCAAGTCGTGTGAAAATCTTGTGACAGTCCATGCATATGTTGTGTGTCTTCGATTTACATATGTCTTTTATGTAGTGTAGAATTGAGTAGTGTAAGCATCACATCCCTAAAGCCTCCACTGCAGCTGAAAACATGAGTGCCTCTAATGTACAGAAGAGCACTTCTTCATGCCCACCGGGCATGCACAGCTGAGCAAAGGCCACCAATCATGACACTTTCCTTTACAGTTCAATGAACCATGTTTTCAATAAGATGTTGGATAAATACTTATTTCATGACAAAAAAATTGTCTGCTTCTCCATGACAAATCTGACAAGCCATGTACAGTTTGAGGAACACAGCTGTGTCCTGTTTTAAATATTTTACTGGTACTGAAGAATGATTAGATGTTGATGTTTGTTATTTATGGTTTCAGAGAGAGAACCAGGTTCTGAAGGTTTGAAGACTTCACTCAAAATTTTCCAAGATCTTTTTATAGACTTTACAGGATCAACAAGAGCCTCATCTATAAACTCAGAAGTATTAAGAATCAATAATTCTTCACATGTATCTGAAAATGTCAGGCTAAAGATTCTGGGCTTCATTACGAGTTTAGAGTTCCATGCACCACCATGATGAAGGTGGCGGTCTGACCGCCATCGGCTTGGCGGTTGGACCTCTGTATTACAAGTCAAGTGGACCCATAGAGCAAAGACCACCGTGGTCCAGCCAGCACCGCCAGGTAGCACAGACCACTACGGTCACGAACAAGCTGGCGGAGAGTGTTTCTGCTGGCACATTATGAGGTTGCACACCGCCAATGCGGCGGTGTTGGTCCAAACACCACGTCTCCGCAGGAAGAAACTGAGAGTATAAAGTGAGCAACTCACCTGCAGGCAGCCTAACACGTCCGGTGCTGCCATGGAGCCCATCACACATCTCAAGCTGCTGCTGCTGACCTTCGAAGGATCCCAAAATCCATGCCGCCATGTACGCAGCCAACCATAAGTACACACACCTAAGGGCAGTTGTAGGAACGAAAAAATTTGCGAGTCAGAAATAGCGACTCCATGCGAATCGCTATTTCCGACTCGCAAAATGATATTCCAGTAAAAATTGCTATTCCAAATAGCAAGTTGCAGCGGAGTCGCTCTGTATTTTTTGACCTTGCTGCAATTTGTGACCTCCCAAAAAGCGAGGTCGCAAATTGCATGAATTGCAGGGTGTGGTGCGGTGTCGCAAATTGAGACTGACTTGCAAATTGCCTGTAGGTGGAATTACATTTTTGAAATACCCACTTCCTGGCTCTGAGTGATGACATCAGAACCAGGAAGTAACCACATGGACAGGGAGGAGGGAGGAGCCCATTCAGCCCAAACTGCAGAACCCCACCCAGGTGAGAGGAGCTGCAGCAACAATGGCTACACAGGAGAAGGAGACACCAAGTGGAGGCAGAAAATGCTAAATGAAGTTTTCTGACAAGGAGTTGGAGGTGCTGTCCGAGGAGTGCTGCCTGCACCATGAACAATTATTTGGCAAGCCAGCAATGAGTGTCCCTGACACCCAAAATAAGAAGATCTGGCAGGACATCCAGAACAAGATAAATGCCATTGGTGTGAGCCACCGCACCTTGGATGAAATACGCAAAAGGTGGTATGACCTTGCTCCAGGACCAAGGTGAGGGTGGCGGAGCGCATGCGGGACATGCATGGCACTGGAGGAGGGCCATCTACTGTTCCACCCCCCACAGCAATAGAAAGGATGGGGGAGACAACTCTGGAGCCGGAGGCTGTACTGGGCATTGGGGACTTAGACAGTTCTGCACCAGGAGCATAAAAAAGTAAGTAACAAAATATATGCATTCACACCCGCATATGCACTATGCACACAATCCCAGTACACATCAGCAGGCACCTCCAGACTAGCTCCATTCACAGTTTAGCAACCTATAGAATAGTGCATTATGGGCAATGTAGTACAGTAGTCCAAATATAGGCAACAAAAAGATTTTGAGGCATCAAACATGTGTGTGAGACTGACAGTGTATCCCCTATGTCCCACAGGTCTCCCACAAGGCCCCCCCATCAGTGCCACTGTACAGGGAGAGGAACATGGCACAGACCCACAGGAGGAGGCTGCCACAGACACCGCAGGGGAGTGCAGGACAACACCACCCGTGGAATTGCCCCAGGAAACCATGGACAATCCTGCGCTGGGTATGGAGGCAGCCGTTGGAACACCAGGGCCAATGCCTATGGAAAGGCAAACACATGCATCATCATGCATAGTGCGTAGACGACGCACAATGCAGTCTGTGCGCAGTGAGGATGTGTCAGATGTAGATTTTGTGGGACTTGAGGCATCCTTATTGCAGAGTCAGCGCCTGCAAAATAGACAAATTAGGTTAATGAACCGTAACTCTCAAGACTGCAGACCACTATCACACATGGGCTGGCAAATGTGGACAACCAGTTCACAACAATGAACACACATTTGGGTAACCTGACGATCTCCATTGACAATTTGGTCAGGGAACTGGTGGCTGACAGGGCACAGGCACGGCGCAGAGAGCGCAACACTGCTGCCCATTTAGACAGGCCTGGTGCATCCATAGGGCGCCTGGCAACCAACACAACCTGACTGTCAAGGCAGGTATGGTGGATGTGGTGGATATATGTGTGTCTGTTGGGGGGTGTCTGTGGGTATCATGGGGTTAGTGGGTGTGTCACTGCTTGTGGTGGTGCCTGTGTATATGTTTGATGTGTGTGGGCAGATGGGGGCATCTGGGGAAGAGGTGGCTGATGTGCTGTTGAGTGCTTGTACGTCAGTGAGCTTTGTGGTGTTTTTGTTTATGTGTGCTGCTTTTGTGTGTTTAGGTGGGTGCATGCAGATCTGTCTGTATGCTTGGGATAAGTAGGTGAATAGGGGATTTGGGCTGGAAAAATGGAGATGGAGGGGGGACAGAAGGTGGGGGGGGGACTGGCTGCGGGCAGTGAGGAGGACAGAGCCTGAAAAAGATCTCTGTGGGCCAGATATGGCACCCGTAAAGCATTGGTCTGCTGGAGTTGACAGACCAAAGCCTGAATGGCATTTACAATGGCAGTCCCCCCCACAGAGATACTCCTCAGGAGGTCAATAGCCACCTCACTCAGGACAGCAGGGGTAACAGGGGCAGGGGTAGAGGTGCCTGTGGCAAAGTAGATGCCCACCCTTTTGGGTAGTCGGGCACGGTCAACTATGTGGGTAGCAATAGGGAGAGTGGCAATAGAACTGGAGATGGTGGACAAGGATGGTACTGGAGTATGTCCTGATGGGTCGGCACTACAAATTAGTGGCCACTGGCTGAAGAATCCGATGAGAATGTAGATCCCGTCTCCTCCGTGGCACTTCCCTCACCCTCCAGGCCACTGCATCCCTCTGTGTGGGTGGTGTCTTGACCCGAAGTACTGTGGCCCGATGCTTCCCTACTCAGCTGTGCCCTGTCTCCTTCACTTCCCTGGACTGATGCTGCAGATACAAAGAAAAATATGGTCATCACATGTCCATGATCATACTTGAACAACAGCCGTGATTAGCAAACATTACCATGATCAAGTAGGCCTCGGCAACAATCTCTTCCTAAGCAGACCATACCATATGCATGTATGCCATATGAACTGTCAACAGTTGCACACTAGGAAATCAGGATCTCAGACAACTACAATTTCATGTCTGAAGTTGTGCAATCACAGTAACCATTAAACAAGTAGGAGACCACTTCATCTTCAATACTTTGCCTCATGGTGCATACATCACTTACCTGTTGTCACACAACACTAGGCCAATGCCAACTGCATTCCCACAGATCCCACACAGGGTCATGCAGATTGCACATGCACATTGTGGCTACAATATCTAGTCATACACATCTTTTCCCTTCTTACTACTGCAGTTCCACATGCCAAATTACATGCTATGATGGGTGAGGGTATATGTCAGCCAATAATCCATGGTAATACACTCCTGTATGTGGTACCATATGAAATGTAGCCCCTTTGAAAATGTCCTATTCCACACAAAGGTTGGCATGCACGTATATATGAGGGAATACAGAAATGATCCCATCAACACAGGTAGAGCATGGCATGCATGAAACAGCAGTGTACACATTTTGTCAAAAGAGAAAGAGACACATGCTGAACGTAGGCACAAGGAATGTTTGCAACAGTGAAGGAACATAAATCATGTCAATGGACATTCCACACATACCATGGGAAAGTATTGATCTGCAGCTGCACCCCAAAAAAAGTCTGCTTTGTCACATGTATGATGGCAATCTTCACATTACAGACACTAGTGAGGCAATAGCACCTGTCACATGCTGAAGACAAGTAGTCTCTGTGTGGCAGATGCCAATAGACTAATTTGACCGGACTCATGGTTGAGTACAGTGATTCATCACCTTTCTTTTGGCCTGTAACACTGAGGAGTAGTGGTCTGTTAAATAGAATTTACACCCACTACAAGAACAAACAGTACTTGATTGATCAATGTACACAGCCATATTTTGTTGCTGGAGAGCAAAATGTCTGTGGGTTGTACACAGTGCACCACATTACATATCTATACAAATAGTTACTCAACTTTACACATGGCTCATCCCTAATCGTCAGGGGGCGCTGTCAGAACCTAACACATTCATGTGGCAATGTGACAGGCAGGAATATGTCCTGTACTCACCCCCTTGTGGCTGCTGTGCTGTCCTTAAATATCCATTAAGGTCTGGGCAGGCCACTGCCAGAATGCAGACCATTGGGGGGGTCATGGTCCGATGTGCATCCCGTCGATGTTGGGAGGATAGCCCCAACTGGACTGCTGCAATCTTCTGGGTCCAGGGTCTCAGGTCCTCCCACCTCTTCTAACAGTGTGCTCTCCACTGGCTGGGGACCCCCTGGGCAATAGCTGTCCATAGCTCCTTCTTCTGATGGGCATTAATCTGCATGAATTCAAAAGAAAAATCAACCGATTAAAATCACATGTTTTTACCCATAAGGTTGAGTTTTCTGTGCGAGCCACTCACCTGAATTTCAGGCTTTCCAATGGGGCAATGACAATTTCCCAATCCCAGTGAGGACTAACATGACTGCGATGAAGAGTACATTGCCCTCTCGCAAGTCCTCAAGGGGAAGGGGTTTTTGGAAAGAGAAAAAGAGAAAATACCAGCTTCTGCTTCATTGACTGCAAAATCAAACTGCTGGACACTGGGCTGCGTATCGTGTTGGATGTCAGGACTTTTGATTTGTCAAAATACTGAGATCTTGGTTTTTTAAGATTCTGGGCTGCAAAAGAATTACTTCATTAATACATTTAACATGCATAAACTATTGCACATTGCATACTGTCAGTTATTGTTGACACATTGAGTATATGTTTCTATAAGGCTGAACAAGTCTCTTCCTCTTTTTACATTACTTTGAGAGTCTCTGAAGCAATGTCCAAACTCAAAGCCAATCAACTTAACCAGAAGGCGTCTCTGTGTTCTGGTGTAATCTCTTGCCAATAATAGGTTTGATAAACTTGCTCTTTTACCAATCTCCTAATTCTCAGGGAGAGCTTCTTACAGGAAAAACATCTTTCCTTAATGTCTGTTTAGTGGTATCTTAGATTCCTACCCAAACAATAAATCACGCTAGTTCTTATTGTCATAAATTATTTAAAAGACAGAGCTCCTTTTTGTTTCATTTAAGCAATTAATCTTTCTTTACCTTGAAATGAAATTATTTGCTTGAAAATTTCACAAGAACCCAAACTGGGTTTTTTCACCTTGCTTATTTTCTCTCTTTTACAGGAAATACAGGATCATTGGCAGACGATGGAAGAGGAGAGCCAGGACTCCGGAGGAAGCCAACAGAGTGCGAGGGTTGACAGAACTCTACTGGGGGCTGTCCGAAGCACGAGAAATGCTGGAACTCGACTGGAAGCTGATAATGAGGAAAACTGGAATTCGAATGGAGGCAGACTGGAGAACAAGGAACTTGACTTGCACTGAAAATCAACTAGAGGCAGACTGGAGGACAAGGAACTTGACTGGAAACGAGCAGATCAATAGGTACGAAGCCAAGCAAGGCCTAAGACTCACAGGCATTCTTAACTAATCAAATGTTTACATGTGCCTTTTGGAGGTTGATTGCTTGTTAAGGAAATGAGCAATTATCCTCCTAATTGTGGCACATGTTCAATACAGATCACACTGTGAAGAGCACATGTTTAGGCAATTACAATTAGAGCACGTGGAAAGCCTGTTGGTTTCTTGTTAAGTAAATGAACAATTATCCTCCTGATTGTGGCACATGTTCCATACAGATCACGTTGTAAAAAGCATATGTTTTGACAGTTACAGTTGGAGCAGGTGGAATACAATGTGCAAACTCAACAAGCATTAGTTTTAATAAATGGACATTTAACGAGCATTGCTTATTACAAACTTGCTATTCAAGGATCTAATGAATATACCCATATAAGAATGTTGCAAGCAATAGCATCTTACTGTAATCAAGCTCTTGGATGTGCTAAGGTACTCACAACATTGAGTCACATAAAAGTCCAATTAGGTAACACTCTATGGCCCTCATTACAACTTCTGCGTTTTACAGAAAGAGTGCAGAACCTGCAGATGCCACTATATCGCCAGTGCTGGTGATATTTGTGTCTCCCTATTATGACTTTTGCGCTGGGCCAGAGGACGGAAACAGTGTTTCTGTCTGCTGGCCCAGCGGAAAAGTCACATCAACATTGCAGCCGGCTCATAATAGAGCCAACGGCAATGTTGATGTGCAGCGGGTGCAGCAGCACCCGTCCTGCATTTCATTGCCCAAATTTGCGATGGGGCTGTGCCTGGGGGCCTCTGCACTGCCCATGCCAACTGCATGGGAAGTGCAGGGGCCCCCAGAGGAACCCCGAGTCCCCCTTACCGCAGGCCTCTCCATGGACAGGCTGGCAGTTGGGGATTATGACCGCCTGGCGGAAGCCTGGCGGTCAGTTGCAGGGGCCGGCGGTATGGCAATGGCTAATGCACCACGGTCGTAATACACTGCCGGTACACTGCCAGCCTGTTGGCCATAATGAGGCCCTATATGTGTGAAACACACAATTCAATAAGTACAGGGACATGACTACAGACCTATATATTTCCATCTGAAGATTAACCAGCTACCCTGTTCAGGGCCTACAGTCACTAAGCAAGCTTACTGACATGAGTTAGCCCATGCTCCAGCAACATGTACTGTGATGTGAGCCAGGATAAAACACTACACAACTATGGGGGTCATTACAACCCTGGCAGACGGTGTTAAAGGTGCGGTAATACCGCAAACAGGCCGGCGGACAAAAAAAGGGAATTATGACAGTGGCGGAAACCGCCAACAAAGACAGCCACTTTAACACTCCGCCACAGCGGTACAGACAAGCAGCGCGGCAGTCACCGCCAACAGACAGACAGAAGACAAAGTACCGCCCACACTATTACAACAGGCCAATCCGCCACCTTTTCCGGGGCGGATTCACCGTGGATAAAAACACGGCGGAAACTGCTGTTGAAATGGGAAAACGCTCACCTTAACACATCCCACGAGGAAGGAGGCCACCATGGAGCCGGAATTACAAATCCTACCTGCCCTTGTCTTCCTACTCATTTACGAACACCAGTGCCTGCGGCGGCGAAGACAACGGTGAGTACTGCACCTACGACATAGGGGAGGGGGAGGCAAAAGTCAGGGGGACACACACGCAACACCCCCACCCCCACCCTCCACATTACAACACACACACCAAGGCATCTCCAAACATCACAGTAACAACCCACAACCCCCCCGGAAGAATGCAAACACAAAAGGAAATCAGTCCAAACATTGTAATGTATCAAAATACATGTTTCAAATATCTACAGATATATATAAATGCATTCAAAAGTATATACATTACGAGAAGTAGTGCAGCTATGCACATCTCAATGACCGTGCACCACTGGTCCAAAAATGCATGGGCGAGGCCCACACAAGATACCTGTCCACAAACGGAGAGAACACTGCCGGGGCATCAGAGAGAAATACAACAGGCACCTCAGAGGGAAGGGAAGGGGGGGGCACCTCAGCCGGATTACAGCACCACGCCAAATCCACGACGGGCTCCATGCCCATTGATGTATCCTGGGGAGAGCAAACCCACAGTCTCTCAAGTCTCACAAGTGGGTGGGTTGCCCACTGTTACATCCTGGGGAGTGCAAAGCCACAGTCTCTCAAGTCTCTACAGTAGGTGGGTTGCCCACTGTTACATCCTGGGGAGTGCAAAGCCACAGTCTCTCAAGTCTCTACAGTGGGTGGGTTACCCACTGTTACATCCTGGGGAGTGCAAAGCCACAGTCTCTCAATTCTCTACAGTGGGTGGGTTGCCCACTGTTACATCCTGGGGAGTGCAAAGCCACAGTCTCTCTAGTGGATAACAGTCTCCACTGGTTCTGGAGGGGGACTGGTGCCCAGAGTGCTTCATCCTGTTAAGGACAGACATAGTGGATGCCTTTCTCCACTGGTTCTGGAGGGGGGACTGGTGCCCAGAGTGCTTCATCCTGTTAAGGACAGACAGAGTGGAGACCTTTCTCCACTGGCTCTGGAGGGGGACTGGTGCCTAGAGTGCGTCATCCTGTGCAGGACAGACAGAGTGGATGCCTTTCTCCACTGGTTCTGGAGGGGGACTGGTGCCCAGAGTGCATCACTCTCCCCGTGATGGTCCCAGTTGCGTCACTGCCCCTGCCACTCATGGGCTAGCGGTGCTTGCCATGGCGGTCTTTGCCCTGTTCAGCGGTGCTTTGCCATGTCGGTCTCTGGGCTGTTCAGCGGTTCTCTGCCCCGTTCAGCAGTGCTTTGCCATGGCGGTCTCTGGGCTGTTCAGCGGTGCTCTGCCCCGTTCAGCGATGCTTTGCCATGGCGGTCTCTGGGCTGTTCAGCGGTGCTCTGCCCCGTTCAGCGGTGCTTTGCCATGGCGGTCTCTGGGCTGTTCAGCGGTGCTCTGCCCCGTTCAGCGGTGCTTTGCCATGGCGGTCTCTGACCTGTGCATTGGTGTGTGGCATGACGGTCCCTCATTGCCCCTCGGGGCTGTGGCAGCCGGGGCCCTCCTGGGCACTGACTCCGGCGGTGGCGGTGGTCTCCTGACCAGTGACGATACTTGTGCCCTCCTGGGCAATGACTCTGGCGGTGGTCTCCTGACCACTGACGATACTTGTGCCCTCCTGGGCAATGACTCCGGCGGTGGTCTCCTGACCAGTGACGATACTTGGGCCCTCCTGGGCAATGACTCCGGCGGTGGCGGTGGTCTCCTGACCACTGACGATACTTGTGCCCTCCTGGGCAATGACTCCGGCGGTGGTCTCCTGACCAGTGACGATACTTGGGCCCTCCTGGGCAATGACTCCGGCGGTGGTCTCCTGACCAGTGACGATACTTGGGCCCTCGTGGGCAATGACTCCGGCAGTGGCGGTGGTCTCCCGACCAGTGACGATACTTGTGCCCTCCTGGGCAATGACTCCAGCGGTGGTCTCCTGACCAGTGACAATACTTGTGCCCTCCTGGGCAATGACTCCGGCGGTGGCGGTGGTCTCCTGACCAGTAACGATACTTGTTCCCTCCTGGGCAATGACTCCGGCGGTGGCGGTGGTCTCCTGACCAGTGACGATGGTGCTGGCGGTGGCGTCCCGCCTGCCAGGAAGGATGCCGCCTTTCTCTGCTGTGCTGCTCACACCAGGCTGTGCAGACTTCTTCTGGCCCTTTCCGACCTTTGGCGGAGTCACAGTTGACTCTGCAATCCCCCTGGGACCCGTGTGAGTAGGTTTTCCTCCAGGAGTCTTCACCCGGTCCCGTCGGCCACTTTCCAACTTGAGATGCTTTACAGGGGGTGGACTGGCAGTGCCTTGGCTCCGTGTAACACTGCCTGCCCTGGTGGCTGGTGCACTCCACACACCTGTAACACGCACCACTGGTACTGGAGACTTTTTGGCAGAGGCGCTACGACGGGACTGATGACTTGGAGGGGTGGGGGTGGGGGCAAAGAGGTCAACGTTGCTGAGGGACAGTTTCTGATGAACACTGGGATGGGTAGCTGGAGGGGGTCTAGGAGTGGAGGTAGAGGAGGTGGTTTTAGGAGGTGTAACTTTAGCTGTTTTGGGTGCAGGTGCAGGTACTGGAGGCTGTCGTGAGGTGGATGGATGTTGGGTGTGTGGGTGCCCGCGTTTGTGTACTTTGGGAGGGGGCGTAACAGACACACTGGGAGAGGACACAGGGGACGTGTAATTGAGAGTGGGGGTGGTGAGTGCAGGTGAGCGGGGTGTTGTGCTGGGTGTTCTGGTGTGAGTCCTAGTGCCTGTAGATGTAGTGCATGCAGGTGAAAGTGTAGACGATACTGGAAGGGAGGAGGGAGACCACGAGGAGGGGGACACAGTGGAGGCAGTGGATGTTGGTGTGTCTGCATGTGGGTGATGCTTGTATGAGTGCCTGTGGGTTGCGTGGTGCCTATGTTTGCCTGAGCTACTTTTGGGTGTTGAGGTGTATGCATGCTTGTCTGATGGTGTGCTTGGGACAGGCTGGGGTACAGGGGATTGGGTCTGGGTGGAAGAAGTTGGAGGGGGGAGGCTAGAGACAGGGACAATGGCTGCCATCAGTGCTGAGGCCAGAGATTGCAGGGTTCGATGATGGGCAGCCTGACCAGAATGAATGCCCTCCAGGAATGCATTAGTGTGTTGCAACTCCCTTTCTACACCCTGGATGGCATTCACAATGGTAGACTGCCCAACAGTGAGTGACCTGAGGAGGTCAATGGCCTCTTCACTGAGGGCAGCAGGGGTGACTGGGGCAGGGCCTGAGGTGCCTGAGGCGAAGGTGATGCCCACCCTCCTGGGTGAGCAGGCACGGGGCGAACGCTGAGGGGCTGCTGGGAGGGCGGTGCTGGTAGGGGAGGTGGCGGCTGTCCCTGTAGAAGTGGGGGGCACAGATGGTGCCGCCACCACAAGGGAGCTCCCATCGGCGGACGAGTCCATGTCGCTGGTTGGTGATCCGGTGACCGACGTGTAGCTCCCCTCGCCCTCCGTCCCCCTGGTGCATTCTGAGTCCGTGGTGTGGCCCTCCATGGCCATGTGGGATGCAGCTCCCTCGTGCCCCGGTGCCACTGTACCTCCGCCTGATGATGCTGATGCACAAAAGAACAGGGAGAGCAGAAAAAGGGGGAGGGGATGACAGAAGAAAGACAGGTTGAGTGCATGGCTTACCGCTACCGTTGGCGGACAATACAGACACAGCAGCCCCCTGCACTACGCCGTGCTCTTGGCCTTTACTGATGCAATTGCTGGGATATGGCCTACATGGCTATGGTGGACATCTGCACACATGGATGCCACAGTGGCACCTATACCTGTACTTGTCCCACTACTGAGGTGTGTTGGAGTGCCACATGCCCTTCATTACGGAGGGGCCTAGCCTACGTATTTCTGCCTGGCCTAGGTACACCCACAGCCATCCTCCCCCACCCAGACCCCTCAACTGCGCGCCAAATCCCCAGAATGAGAGTGTACTCACCCCCTTGTGTCTGCTGTGATGCCCTCAAGCGCCCATCCAACTCCGGGTAGGCCACCGCCAGGATACGGAACATCAGGGGGGTCATGGGGTGACGGGCACCCCTCCCACATTGGGAGGCCATCCCCAGCTGGGCCTCCACCGTCTTCTTGCTCCAGCGGCGAATGTCCTCCCATCTTTTCCGGCAGTGGGTGCCCCGTCTCTGGTGGACCCCCAGGGTCCGGACGTCCTTGGCGATGGCACGCCAAATGTCCTTCTTCTGGTGGGCGCTGACCTACATGACATGCACAAGGGAAGAAGAGAAGTCATTACCAACTGCACCGCCCATGTGAGTGGCCCCCATCCCTACCCTTGCCATGTGGCACATGCATTCACAGTCCTTCATGTTCACTGCACTCTGCCCCCTTCCCTCTTACACCCAGCCCTCTCCACCCAGGCATAGCCCATACAACGTGCTCCCTGTGTACTTACCTGTTGGTCTGGAGGACCGTAGAGTAACGTGTACTGGGGAGGACCCAGTCTACTAGCTTCTCCAACTCCTGAGCAGTGAAGGCAAGGGCCCTTTCCCCAGACGCAGCAGCATTGTCAGCAGCCATTGCAGCCAGGTCACAGCAACACTTGCAGTGTAGGTCCTCTCCTGTCGAAGATCAGGTATCGAGTGATTGAACAGATAGAAAATGGCGGTGATGTCCGCGGCGGTGACGTCCGCTGCGGTGCGTATCATCACCACCGGCGCACTTCGTCATTGGCTCCTGGGACCCATAGGCTCCAATGTTAACCAATACAGCATTGCGCCGCGGTCTATGACTGCCTACCGCGACGGGGTACAATGCTAGCGCAGTGACCTCACATTCCCATTGTCCCAGTTTAGAGGTCAGGCAGCCGCCATTTCAGGGGCCCACACGGCTTCATTTACTACTGCGTCACACATAGCTAGGCCTACACTCAACACACATACAGGAAGTGTTTTATGTCGTGTTCTGTGTATCTGTGGGTACATACCTGGGAATTTGTTGACTCTGTGGTCGCTGTTGTCCTTCCTAGGCACCGTCAGCTGGCACATTTGAGAAGATGGCGGAATCCTCCGGTGTACCGACCGCTGGTGGACCTGTTGACAATGGAGGAGCGACATTTAATCATCACCTACAGGTTTGACCGTGCCACTATCCAGGAACTATGTACTGAGTTGGAGCCAGACCTGATGTCACCAATCCGCCATCCCACTGGAATCCCCCCTGATGTGCAGGTGCTGTCAATGCTCTATTTCATTGCTAGTGGGTCTTTTCAGACAACAGTGGCCATGGCATCAGGGATGTCCCAGCCTATGTTTTCCAACGTGTTGTCCAGAGTGTTGGCTGCCCTGCTGAAACACGTAAGGAGATACATAGTTTTCCCTGAGGTGGAGGATTTGGCTACAGTGAAAGGTGACTTCTATGCCCTAGGACATATCCCTAACATCATAGGTGCCATTGATGGGACCCATGTAGCTCTGGTCCCCCCCCAAAAGAGTGAACAGGTGTACAGGAACAGGAAGAGTTCTCATTTGATGAATGTACAGATGGTATGTTTGGCAGACCAGTACATCTCGCAGGTAAATGTTATGTTCCCTGGCACAGTGCATGACGCCTACATCCTGCTGAATAGCAGCATCCCTTATATGATGGGTCAACTCCAGAGGCACCGGGTGTGGCTATTAGGGGACTCTGGTTACCCCAACCTGTCCTGGCTATTGACCCCAGTGAGGAATCCCAGGACCAGGGCAGAGGAACGGTACAATGAGGCCCATGGGTGGACTAGGAGGGTGATCGAACGCACCTTCGGACTCCTGAAGGCCAGGTTCAGGCGCCTCCATATGACAGGTGGTGCCCTATTCTACTCACCGAAAAAGGTGTGCCAGATCATCATCGCCTGCTCGATGCTTCACCATCTTGCTTTACAACGCCAGGTGCCTTTTCTGCAAGAGGATGGTCCAGATGACGGTGTTGTGGCAGCTGTGGAGCCTGTGGAGCCTGTGGACAGTGATGAGGAGGAAGCTGAGGAAGAAGACATCGACAACAGGGAGTCAGTCATACAGCAATTTTTCCAGTGACACACAGGTGAGAACATATTCATTTTTACCATTCAATTAACTTTCACACGTCTACCTCTAACCTGTATGTCATTTAATAGCAGTATTCGGTCACTGAATTGTACCTTTCTATTACGGTTTCATAGGTGTGGTTGCCAACGTGTGTCATCTGCTTGCATCCTTCAAGGACTTGTAATGTGTGACATAGGTATGTTAGCTTTACAATTGGAAACGCATTATGACACAGTCATTGATAATACATATTTTCAAAATCACAGACTGACTCCAGAATTTTTTGTGGTTCAAGGGTGTTTATTGAAGTGCTCAAAAATGGAGTGGGGTTGTAATATGGTGATGGGGGACGGTGGAGGAATGTCCATGGCAGAGTTCACTCCATTGGTCACACAGGTGCACTGCCCATATGGGCATAGGAAGTGGATCTGGGGCAGTTTAAGTATGGACAGGGTAACAAAGTCGGACAGTGGGAGGACAATCAGGGTGGTCTCATTTCCTGGCGGGGGTCTTGCCATCTTGCTCTGCCCTGTTCCTGGATCTCAGGGACCGCTTGCGTGGTGGTTTTCCGTCTGTAGGGGGTGGGGTGCTGGTGTGATGGTCCTGTGGCTGGGCGTCCTGTCCACTAGCGCCGGCGGAGGTGGTGGGCAGTTCATCGTCCATGCTAGTGTCAGGGGCCCCTTGGAGTGCCATGGTGTCCCTCATGGTCTGCTGTATGTCCTTCAGCACCCCTACGATGGCGCCCAGGGCGGAGCTGATGGTTCTGAGTTCCTCCCTCAACCCCAAATACTGTTCCTCCTGCAGGCGCTGGGTC
Organism: Pleurodeles waltl; assembly: GCF_031143425.1. NCBI lineage: Eukaryota > Metazoa > Chordata > Amphibia > Caudata > Salamandridae > Pleurodeles > Pleurodeles waltl. The sequence continues at coordinate 290,812,645 of NC_090445.1, read as the reverse complement.
TCCTGAAACTTGGCCAGGACCGTTGCCATCGTCTCCTGGGAGTGGTGGTATCCTCCCATGATGGAGGATAGGGCCTCGTGGAGAGTGGGTTCCCTTGGCCTGTCCGCCCAGTGTCACACAGCAGCCCTCCCAGTTCCTCTGTGTTCCTGTGCCTCTGTCCCCTGGACCGTGTGCCCACTACCACTGCCCCCAGGTCCCTGATTTTCTTGGGGTGGTGGGTTATCCTAGGTTCCCTGTAGTGGTGGACACACCGCTGATTGACGTGTCCTGGGTACGGAGGTATGGGCCCGCTGGGTGGGTGCTGTGCTGGTGTTACCAGAGGGTAGAAGGTCAGTGTTGGGCTGTGCCTGTGCAAGGGGAACCGACTGTCCCGAGGACCACGATGGTCCGGGCTGGTCATCAGGATCCAGTAGGGCACAGCTGCTATCGTCACTGTGGGCCTCTTCTATGGGTGGAGTGGAGTTGTCTGGACCCTGCGGTGTGGTGACATTCCTTAGTGGTCCTGCAGGGACATAATATCATGATTATTGCATGTGTGTGTGTAATGGTGAGCAATGGGTGGGTGGGTGTGTACCCCAGTGCAAGCATTCCTGTGTGTGGGTTTGTGTGATGATGGTTAGGGGGTTGTTCTGGGTATGTACAGTGAGCATGCTTTGGTGAGGGGTGACCATGCTTAGTTGTGTCATGCAGGGCTTGGTGTTGGGATGGGTGGTTTGTGTTATTAGTACATTAGTGAGGAGATGGAGTGATAGGGGAGGGGGTGAGGGTGGGGGTGTGTGATAGCATGCAGGTAGGGTGGGGGATATGATAGTTAAGATTTGACTTACCAGTGTCCATTCCTCCACGACTCCTCTGAGACCCTCTGGATGCATGATGGTCAAGACTTGCTCCTCCCATGTTGTTAGTTGTGGGGGAGGAACTGGGGGTCCGCCGCCAGTCCGCTGAACCGCAATGTTGTTCCTGGAGACCACTGAATGCACCTTCCCCGTAGGTCGTTCCACCTCTTCCTGATGTCCTCCCGATTTCTTGGATGCTGTCCCACTGCGTTGACCCTGTCAACTATTCTGCGCCATAGCTCCATCTTCCTGGCTATGGATGTGTGCTGCACCTGTGAGCCAAATAGCTGTGGCTCTACCCGTAGGATTTCCTCCACCATGACCCGGAGCTCCTCCTTGGAAAACTGGGGGTGTCTTTGGCGTGACATGGGGTGGTGTGGGTGATGTATGGGGTGGTGTCAGTGTTGATATGTGTGGTGATGTGTAGTGGTGTGTGGTGTATTGTGCGTGTAATGTATGTGAGATGGTGTTGTGTGCCTCTGTGTGGTGGGGTTCTCAGTTGCTGTGCTCTCTGTCTCTCTGGCCTTCAGTCGTGAATTGTGGTCGTTTGGGGTTTGTGGGTGATGTGGGTGTGTGTTTTATGTTGTGTTGGGTATGTGGGAGTGGTGTGTGTATGTGTATCAGGTGTGTGTATTTGGAATTGTCTAATGTGGCGGTGTTTTGGAGATGTGTGTGTATTTTGAGCGCGGCGGTGTATACCGCCAATGGAATACTGCGGTTGAAAGACCGCCGCATGGATTCGTGGGTCGTAATAGCATGGGCGTGTTTCTGTTGGCATGGAGGTGGAGGTTTTGTTTTCGCCTGTTTTACACTGACCTTTGGTGTGGCAGACTTGTGTGGGTGTCTGAATTTCGGCGGATTCCGAGATGTGTGTCATAATAGCTGTGGCGGAATTCCGCGGCCGCAGCGGTGTATTGGCGGTCTTCTAAACGGCGGTAAGTGGCTTTTTCACCGATGTTGTAATGACCCCCTATGTGGCTTCTGAAGAGTAAACTCCTTAGGCATGAATGGATCAACACATTCACACTCTGTGAGACTGACTCACTGCATACAGTCCACAGGAAACTAACATAGTACAGACTTCACGATTACACTTGAGTGACAATCAAGGGGCTGGCATGGTGGGTACAGAAAGTGTTGTCCTTGTCCATGTGTGGACATGTGGACTAACAAATGCTTACTCATCCCACTTCACGGTTTGGGTTCTGTAGTATGTACCTCTTCCACAGAACACTCCTTTGGACATATATGTCCATCCTACAGAGATGCTATCAAACATACACAGGCATGCAATGTACAATTTCTGCTATGTGACCAAGGTACTGACTCACATATTATAGCCTCCCAGGAATCAACACACTGTCTGCCCTAAGGGACTGTCATTTGTGCAGTAAGCCATTACAGGACAAATATGACCTGTGAGAAGGTAGCAACAGAGGTGTGGGAGTACAGGACCTGTCATGAGTCAAAGACACATATTGACAATGATGCAAAATGCACATATGGACTAGTTTAATGATTTACCTCTGTACCCATTCCTAATTTTGTCAATGGACTGAGTCATTCAGGGCACGTTTTGCAACTGGAGCATCATATTAGCCACATGCCAGGATCTGCTAGTATACAGGGGGTGAACATGGTGTCACAGTTACATAGCAAGAGTGACTCTACCACAGGCTAGGCTAGGTCCCATTCTGGGAGATACACTTGACAGGCCCTGGTCTCTGCAGGCTGAATATACAGACTCTACATGATACTCAATTTACATCAGTTCCATGCATCACCATACATCATGTGGCCATCAGCAATTTAGCATGTGATGTGTGTGGCAACTTGAAGGGCAGAGTGAGTCAGGATATGGTCCCAGACAACAGTTTGGCAAGGCCAGATGTGGGTTGAAAGACCTGTGGTATTATAGACATTGCTTACAATATCCTCAAGATGCATTTTACAACAAACATAAAGTAGATGGCAATAAAGTCTCCTTACCTAGTTATGCGCATCCAACACAAGGAGGATTTAGGACCCCAAAAACCACACACAACACAATGTGACTAAACTTAACATATGTTACTGGCCACCAATACCTGCACATTGTACATTCCATTGATGCCACACAGACTGCAACCACAGTCACACAAGAAGTCTAACTGGCACACAGAGGCACACTGTAGCCTGTAAGGAGGGAAAGGATGGTGAAGTACAGAGAAAACTGTGCACATGGGGTACTTACCTGCTTCTCTGGTGAGCCAAAGACCTGTCCATACAGGGTTAGGACCTCATTTACAAGTCTCTCCAGCTCCTCTGGAGAGAAGGCAGGGGCCCTATCACCTGCTGGACGTGGTATGATTGCTCCCAGAGGTGGCACACAGCAGCTCAGATAGTGGAGGTATTGCTGGCAGCAGTGTCAGGGATCGAGTGAATGTGCTCAACATGGCCGTCAGTCTGCCACATACGCCGTTGCTACCGCCGGTGAACACAGCCATTGGGCCACGACCGCCACTGAAAACCACATTAGCCTATGGTTGTGTCGGCCACAGTTGCAAAAGCCTATTGCCATGATGACTTCCACCAGAGGACGCAGTCGGTTCCTAATGTCCAGTGAAGTAGGTCAGGCATCCCCCATTTTGGTGGCCTGAAATGCTGTATTGGGCTTTCTAAACTGCGTCACACCTACAAAGCCCTCTGCTTTCCCTCCGCCACCTCCTGCTCGGCCCGCCCCCCCCTGCTCCCATTCGCCGCCCTCCCTCCCGCCTCCAGCCCCCAGCCCCCAGCTGCCCCCTCCCCCCTCCTCCCTCTTATGGCGCCCGCTGCGCCTGGACCGCGCCCAGCGCCACGATCCCTGGCCCCCAGCACTCCCAAACCCTGCAGCACCGCTACGACCCCACCTCCCTCCACACACTCAACCCGGGACGCTCCAGAACCTGCTTCCAAGCCAACCCGAAACGCACTCATGGACCCTTCGCATGCCTTACCTGCAAACACACCTTCCACCGCGACTGCACCCCGCCCGCCAGCCCACGCGCCAATAATCATCTCAAATGCATCCTCATCAACGCACGCTCCGTCCACAAGCACGCCATTGAACTATGGGACCTCCTGGACTCCACCGCACCGGACATCCCCTTCATCACTGAGACCTGGATGAACGCCTCCTCGGCCCCCGACATCGCCATAGCCATCCCCGACGGCTACAAGATCACCAGGAGAGACCGCACCAACCAAGTCGGAGGAGGAATCGCCATCGTATTCAAGGACTCCATCAACGTCACCACCTCCACCAAAGACACCCCCCTCGCTGCCGAACACATGCACTTCCAGATCCACACTGACCCCAGGACCACCCTCAAAGGAACTCTCATCTACAGACCCTCTGGACTACGCGCCCCCTTCAGCGAATCCATCGCTGACTTCATCTCCCCGCACGCCCTAGCCTCGCCGGACTACATCCTCCTCGGAGACCTCAACTTCCACCTGGAGCAGAACAACAACCCCAACACCACCACCCTGCTCGACAACCTCGCCAACCTTGGTCTCAAGCAACTGGTGAACACCCCTACCCACATCGCCGGACACACGCTCGACCCCATCTTCTCCGCCAGCAACGACGTATCCTTCAGCCACTCCTCCGTAATACACTGGACCGACCACAGATGTGTCCACTTCACCTTCAGACGCAAGACTCTCCACCTCCACACACAACCCATCCCACGCAGACATTGGAACAAAATCCCCACGAAACAGCTACTCTCCACTCTCAGCGACAACCAACCCACCTTCTCCACCGACCCCAACAACGCAGCCCTCAGCCTCACTCATTGGATCACCAACTGCGTGGACAACCTCGCACCCCTCAGACGCCTCCCAAGACAGACCAGTACCAGGAAACCTCAATGGTTCACAGACACCCTCAAGGAATCAAAAAAAACCTGCTGTACCCTCGAGAAAGCCTGGCGCAAAGACCACACCGTAGAAAACATGTCTGCCCTCAAAAACGCCACCCGCGAACACCATCAGCTGATCCACGCCACCAAAAGAACTTCCTTCACAGACAGACTGGACAAGAACACTCACAACAGCAAAGAACTCTTCAACATCGTCAAAGAGCTCTCCAATCCTAACGGCAACTCCAACTCCATCACGCCCTCACAAGACCTCTCCAACTCCCTCGCTACCTTCTTCCATCGTAATATCACCGACCTACACGACAGCTTCGGACACCAGACCCAGCCAACCACCACAGAACCTACTACCCCAGCCATCACCCTCAATGCCTGGACTCACATCAGCGCGGAGGAGACCAAAGCTACCATGAACACCATCCACTCCGGTGCCCCCTCGGACCCCTGCCCCCACTTCATCTTCAACAAAGCCGACAACATCATCGCCCCTCATCTCAAGACCATCATCAACAGCTCGTTTGCTTCTGCCACCTTCCCCGAGAGCTGGAAACACGCAGAAGTCAACGCCCTCCAGAAGAAACCTACTGCGGACCCCAGCAACCTGAAGAACTTTCGCCCCATCTCGCTCCTCCCCTTCCCTGCCAAAGTCATCGAGAAGACCGTCAACAAGCAAATTGAACAATTTCCTTGAAGACAACAACCTACTCGACCCCTCCCAGTCCGGATTCCGAGCCAACCACAGCACAGAAACCACCCTCATCGCAGTCACAGACAACATCAGAACTCTGATGGACAACGGAGAAACAGTCGCCCTCATCCTCCTCGACCTCTCGGCTGCCTTCGACACCGTCTGCCACCGAACCCTAATATCCCGCCTCCGCTCCACCGGTATCCAAGGACAGGCCCTGGACTGGATCACTTCTTTCCTCTCTAACCGCTCCCAAAGAGTCTACCTCCCTCCGTTCCGCTTAGACCCCACCGAGATCATCTGCGGCGTCCCACAAGGCTCCTCGCTCAGCCCGACTCTCTTCAATGTCTACATGAGCCCCCTCGCCGACATCGTATGCAAACACAACATCAACATCACCTCCTACGCCGACAACACTCAGCTGATACTTTCCCTCACCAAGGACCCCACCAGCGCCAAGACCAACCTGCAAGATGGAATGAAAGACGTTGCAGAATGGATGAAACTCAGCCGTCTGAAACTGAACTCAGACAAAACGGAAGTCCTCATCCTCGGAAACACCCCGTCCGCCTGGGACAACTCTTGGTAGCCCACGGCCCTTGGCACCGCACCAACCCCCTCAGACCACGCACGCAACCTCGGATTCATCCTGGACCCACTTCTCACCATGACCAAACAAGTCAACACCATATCATCTTCCTGCTTCCTCACTCTCCGCATGCTCCGAAAGATCTTCTGCTGGATCCCTGCCGACACCAGAAAAAGTGTGACCCACGCCCTCGTCACAAGCCGCCTGGACTACAGAAACACCCTATATGCAGGAACCACCGCTAAACTCCAGAAACGTCTTCAGCGAATACAAAACGCCTCCGCCTGCCTCATCCTCGACATACCCCACAACAGCCACATCTCCGACCACCTGAGACACCTGCACTGGCTTCCCGTCAACAAAAGGATCACCTTCCAGCTCCTCACCCACGCACACAAAGCCCTCCATAACAAGGGACCCGAATACCTCAACGTCGCCTCAGTTTCTACACACCCACTCGTCAACTTCGCTCTGCCAATCTCGCACTCGCCGCCGTCCCTCGCATCCGCCGCACTACGGCAGGTGGGAAATCCTTCTCCTACCTGGCGGCCAAGACATGGAACTCCCTCCCCGCCAACCTCAGCACCACCCAGGACCACCCTGCATTCCGGAGGCAGCTCAAAACCTGGCTCTTCGAGCAGCAGTAACCCCCATCCCCTAGCGCCTTGAGACCCTCACGGGTGAGTAGCGCCCTTTATAAATGTTTTTTTGATTTTTTTAACATGTTTTGTTGCATCACAAACATCCTTACCATGTCTTGTCATGTAGATCCTTCTACTCAACCACCATTGTAGTATGTTGCTGGAACAGATAGAATTTTACAGAGGTGCATGGTCCATCGCCACCAACAGTAATTTTGGTGGTCGGAATATACATTCACATTTCGAGGGGCAATTCTGTTGAACATTTATGAGATTTGTCCAAATCCATGTTTTGGACATGTGTTGAAAACCATGGGGGTCATTGTGACCCTTGTGTAGTTGGCAGCTGTGATGTGCACTAGGTGTCATGTCTATCCAGTCAGAAATGTTTTGTCACATGATATCATTGAGATGCATCATGAATGTGCTGTGGATACATTGACTAATGCCACCACTCATGTCTTTTTCACACATAGATACCCTTGGAGAGGGAGGATGTGACAACCTCCTATCCACTGTCCACTGACAGACCTTCAGACCATAGGAGAACACCATTATCATCCTGTACTACTGCCTGGATAGGCATCAGTTGGAGCCAGATGTGATACTAGCTAACAGTTATCCAACTTGCATACCACCCACTGTATGAGTCATGTCAGTATTGTACTTCCTAGCCACAGGGTCCTTCCAACATACAGTGGCTCTACCTGCTGGTAAGCCCCAACCTATGTTCAGTCTGGTGTTGAAGGGTTTCTTCTCATCAATGTTGAAACACATTGAGAGCTATATCAGGTTCCCCTGATGTGAGTATTTAGCCAATGCAAAGGCTGACGTATTTGGCTGCCTCTCACATTTGGTGGGGGCCATTAATGGCACACATGTTGGATTGGTGCCACCGCAGGCCACTAAATACGTCTATTGCAACAGAAAGAACTTCCATTCCAATGACGTGCAAGTTGTCTGTTTTGCAGATCTTAACATTTCAAACGTCTGTTCCCATTATCCGGGTTCTGTCCATGATTCCTTCACTATGCGTAACAGCACCATACCCCAGTTGATGTCACAACTGGACCTAGAGAGGGCCTGGCGGGTTGGTAAGTCACGTCTATCCTGATTGTGTGTGAGCAATGTCAGGTGCTACAATCATGAAGAGAGTCACTCGTTGTTGCACTTTTGTCCCATTCCTTGAGAGGTGACTCGACATATCCAAACCCTCCTTGGTTCTTGACGCCACTGAGGAATCAAACTACCCCAGAAGGGAGTCTGCTTTAATGTGGCCCATGGAAGAACACAGTGGGCAGTGGAGTGAGCTTTTGGGCTCCTGAAGGCCAGATTTAGGTGTCTGGACAGGACTGGTGGAGCCGTCCTTGTAGGAAAGTACCATCTTCCCTGGCATGTTACCCCCATTTTTACTAGTGTGTCAGTTTTTTTTGCCTGTCTCACTGGGATCCTGCTAGCCAGGACCCCAGTGCTCATAGTTTGTGGCCTAAATGTGTTCCCTGTGTGGTGCTTAACTGTGTCACTGAGGCTCTGCTAACCAGAACCTCAGTGCTTATGCTCTCTCTGTCTTTAAAATTGTCACTGCAGGCTAGTGACCATTTTTACCAATTCTGATTGGCACACTGGAACACCCTTGTAATTCCCTAGTTAATGGTACCTAGGTACCCAGGGTATTTGGGTTCCAGGAGATCCCTATGGGCTGCAGCATTTCTTTTGCCACCCATAGGGAGCTCAGACCATTCTTACACAGGACTGCCACTGCAGCCTGAGTGTAATAACGTCCACGTTATTTCACAGCCATTTTACACTGCACTTAAGTAACTTATAAGTCACCTATATGTCTAACCCTCACTTGCTGAAGGTTAGGTGCAAAGTTACTAAGTGTGAGGGCACCCTGGCACTAGCCAAGGTGCCCCCACATTGTTCAGGGCAATTTCCCCTGACTTTGTGAGTGCGGGGACACCATTACACGTGTGCACTACATATAGGTCGATACCTATATGTAGCTTCACAATGGTAACTCCGAATATGGCCATGTAACATGTCTATATCATGGAATTGTCCCCCCATGCCAAATCTGGTATTGGGGTGCCAATCGCATTCATCCCCGGGGCTCCAGCATGGACCCCGGGTACTGCCAAACCAGCTCTCTGGGGTTTTTACTGCAGCTACTGCTGCTGCCAACCCCTCAGACAGGTTTCTTCCCTCCTGGGATCTGGGCAGCCCAGTCCCAGGAAGGCAGAACAAATGATTTCCTCTGACAGAGGGGGTTACACCCTCTCCCTTTGGAAATAGGTGTCAAGGGCCTGAGAGTAGTAGCCTCTCCTGGCCTCTGGGAATGCTTTGAGGGGCACAGATGGTGCCCTCCTTGCATAAACCAGTCTACACCAGTTCAGGGATTCCCCAGCCCCTGCTCTGGTGCGAAACTGGACAAAGGAAAGGGGAGTGACCACTCCCCTGTCTATCACCACCCCAGGGGTGGTGCCCAGAGCTCCTCCAGTGTGTCCCAGACCGGTGCCATCTTGAATGCAGAGGTGTGAGGGCACAATGGAGGCCTCTGAGTGGCCAGTGCCAGCAGGTGACGTCAGAGACCCCTCTTGATAGGTTCTTACCTGGTTAGGTGGCCAATCCTCCTCTGAGCGCTATTTAGGGTCTCTTCTGTGGGTTTCTCATTAGATAATGAATGCAAGAGCTCACCAGAGTTCCTCTGCATCTCTCTCTTCGACTTCTGCCAAGGATCAACCGCTGACTGCTCCAGGACGCCTGCAAAACCACAGCAAAGTAGCAAGAAGACTACCAGCAACATTGTAGCACCTAATCCTGCCGGCTTTCTCAACTGTTACCTGGTGGTGCATGCTCTGAGGGCTGTCTGCCTTCACCCTGCACTGGAAGCCAAGAAGAAATCTCCCGTGGGTTGACAGAATCTTCCCCCTGCTTAAGCAGACACCAAACTTATACATCACCGATCCTCTGGGCCCCCTCTTATCTTGACGAGCGTGGTCCCTGGAACACAGGAGCTGGATCCAAGTGACCCAGACAGTACAGTGGTCCATCTGTCCAAATTTGGTGGAAGTAAGTCCTTGCCTCCCCACGCAGACAGTAATCCTGTGTACTGCATGAACTGCAGCTGCTAGGGCTTCTGTGCACTTTTGCAAGGAATCCTTTGTGCACAGCATAGCCCAGGACCCCAGCACTCCATCCTGCATTGCTCAACTCGCTGAGTTGACCACCAGCTTCGCGGGACTCTCCTTTGTAGTGTTGAGACAACCGCCGTGCTCAGATTTCTTGAACCCCTGTTCAAGTGTTTCTGCGGGTGCTGCCTGCTTTTGCATGGGCTCTCTGTGCTGCTGAGCACCTCCTCTGTCTCCTCCTCCAAGGGGCGACTTCCTGGGCCTTCCTGGGCCCGGGCAGCACACATTTTCTTCAACCGCGACCTTGGCAGCTAGCAAGGCTTGTTTACAGTCTTTCGGCGTGAAAACAACTCTGCATCCTCCAGCACGCCGTGGGACATCCTCTGTGCAAAAGAGAAGTTCCTGGCATCTTCCGTTGTTGCAGAATCTTCAGCTTCTTCCACCTGGAGGCAGCCATTTTGCACCTTCATCCGGGGTTTAGTGGGCTCCTGCCCCCCGAACACTTCCATGACTCTTGGACTTGGTCCCCTTCCTTTGGGGGAACTCAGGTCCAGGAATCCGTCTTCAGTGCTTTGCAGTCTGTTGTGGTCTTTGCAGAATCTCCTATCACAACTTTACTGTGTTTCTGGGAAAGTAGGGTAACTTTACTCCTACTTTTCAGGGTCTTGGGGTGGGGTATCTTGGACACCCTAATGTTTTCTTACACTCCCAGCTACCCTCTACACACTACACTAGGCCTGGGGTCCCTAGGTGGTTCCCATTCTACTTTCTTATTATATGGTTTGTGTTGCCTCTAAGCCTATTGCATCCTATTGTATTCTGCAGTGTTTGCACTACTTTTCTAACTTTTTACTTACCTGATTTTGATTTGTGTGTATATTTTGTGTATTTTACTTACCTCCTAAGGGAGTATATCCTCTGAGATACTTTTGGCATAAAGTACCTTTATTTTTAGTAACACTAAGTATTGTGTTTCTTATGATATAGTGTTATATGATATAAGTGGTATAGCAGGAGCTTTGCATGTCTCCTAGTTCAGCCTAAACTGCTCTTCTATAGCTACCTCTATCAGTCTAAGTTGCTAGAACACTACTAATCTACTAATAAGGGATAACTGGACCTGGCACAAGGTGTAAGTACCATCAGGGACCCACTATAAGCCAGGCCAGCCTCCTACACTCCTCTACTCACCCTGGAAAGTGTGTCAGATCACTGTGGCATGCTCCACAACTTCACTTTGGAAAGGAGTACCCCATACAACCCATATTGTTGCAGGTAATGTAGGTTGCAGAGCATCTCACTTCGCAACATAGCAAAAAGTAGAAAATTATTCAAGCAGACAATGAATTTGTGATGGGTGAATTTATTACAATGTTAATCAGAAAACAAATTTGAGACATGAAGAAACTAAAAGGTAAAGTGAAGGGATCAGTCATGGTGAATGTAATCATTGGAGTAGATGCCACAACATTGGGAGTCCAAAGTCCAGAGTACTCCTCTGATTGGTACTGTTAGGTGGTTCAGGATCAGTCAACAGAGGCATACAAAGGAGGTTCTCTAGGAAGAGTTCAGTTGCAGGCAGTGGTGGGTTTCTTGCCATCTGCACCTCGTGGGTTCTTCGCAGGAAGTCCCTGCTTGCCTGGGGAGGGATCAGCTGCTGCAGAGGCAGGGGTGTCTGTGGCTGGTTCTTCCTTTGGCAGGGCCTCCCTTATAGTGGCTGGCACTGATGTTGATGTGCCTGGTATAGATGAGCTAAAGGAAGGGATAGCCTGTTGTTCCAAAAGCCCTCCTCAGGCTGGTATGAATGTCCCTTAGAACCCCTGTGAGAGAGGCCATGTAGGTATTGTGGGCCTCCCTTTGTTCACGCATGTCTCTGTGCATGTCCCTCTGTAGCTGCTTGATTTCCCAGAGTTTGGCCAACACCTGACCCATCACTCCTTGGGACTCCTGATAGACCCCCAAGATGTGGCTGATGGTGTCCTGGCCAGAAGCAGTCCCAGTGGCCTCACCCCACCGGCCCACAGCATCCCTCCCACACACCCTGCCCCCAAAGGCCTATGCCCTTGCCACAGGGTTCCCTCTCCAACTGGGTCCTAAAACCTTATTGTTGGAAGTGTTGCACTGCAACTCAGGTTCCAGAACTGGGGGGCAGAAGATGGTAGACACTGTACTAGGGACACAGGGTGGGGGGCGAATAGTTGCCTGTGATGTTGAGGCAACCGGGCTAGGCGGTGTTGATGTGGCCACAGTGAGACTCACTGTTGGTGTCTGACCAGGTTGCCCAAATGGGCCAGAACCATCCTCCATGTCCAGGATTGTCTTCTTCACTAAGGGTTTCATCCAGAGGGTAGTAGCAGTCTCTTCTGTGTCCTCTGTGTGCCCAGTGGCAACCTGACCTGTTGATGTAAAACATACAATGTTACAGGTTGTATTGTGACATCTACCTCCAACAGGTAAGTGTTACAGTATGGAGAGTCCTTGTAACTTGTACAGTAAGTTGCAGTCAATCCTATTCTGGCATGTATGCATGGTACTAGTTGTATTGGCATGACATTTGTGAAGCATGCCAATTCCATTTAAGTCAAGCAGCTGCTGAAATGTGCTGATCATTAGAACTTGGGTGGATGGCCTGAGAATGCTATCTTGCCTACAACGCAGGCAAAACAGTGGCTAGGATAGATATGGCTTAGGCCATTTTGAAGCCTAGTTGATTGTGATGAGGGCAGACCCAGGACTGTTGTATTTGTGACTGTGGTCAGTGCAATGTGAATGTGTCTGCTGCCAATACCATTATGCGTTTTGAGGCCTTAGGGATCAATGTTCCGCACAGTAGGAAAAGAGTCATTTCTGTCTTCAAATATTTCATCTTGGGTTAGCAGGTCAAGATGGATCTGTGTTGACATATACTGTGATCTGGGCATGATCTGTGCTTTATCACTCCCAGGTGAGTATACTTTATTAGAGAATTGACAAACAGATGTATTTTAGCATGTGTCCTTCCTTACTTATTACCTGACCCCTCCACACAGCCCCCTTGAACAGTACTGCAGGTAAGAGTGTGTGTGTGCATATGCATTTGAGGAGAGAGATGTGAGCAAATGAGATTGTGTGTCAGAGCTTCTAGGATGCTAAGATCCACATGTGATTCACTCAATCAGTTGGTTTTTTCTCTCCATTCTGGTATTTGTAGACCTGTTTATCCCAGCACTAAATCAGGATTATATTCATGCAGGAAAAACCTGGCCTCGAAGAGCTACTCACGCATGGACATGGGAAACGTGGAAGATGTGTGTGTGTATGGGTTTGTGTGTGTGTGTGTGTGTGTGTGCATGTTCGTGTGTGTGATGCAAACACTATGCTGCCTGTATGATTCTTGTATATGCACATCAGGAAACTTGATGATTTTCATTTGTTTCAGTATAAGTTGCATCTGCTCGCTCCATCTGCACATTTTAAGGTGAATTGAAATGGGGGGCAATGTGTGTGTCATCTGTGCACATGTCTAGATTCATGCACACAGAAGAGGGATCGGGGCAAGCAGACGTTTGGTGCTTTGTACAACTGAGCATAGGGGCAGTAGAGATTTAGCTAGTGCTAACGTGGCCAGTCACAGGATTGCATGGATAGAGGAAGTCCAGTCGAAGGGAGAAGGGGTAGAAGAGACCAGAAGGGGCAGGAGATGGCCAGGGCTATGGCTATTATTGGTGCAGCCAGTGCAGTGGCCCCACGCCCTAGGGAGTGAAGGGACAGTGCACCCTAATTTTAAGGTAGCTTACTCCCCAAATGATGGCTGGGGGCCCATTACCCTTGCTCATATTAGGATCTATGACACCTTTACTACACCACTTGAAAAGGCCTAGTCCTAGGTAGAAGGACCAAACACCTAAAAAAAACAGGACAATTCCAGTCTATGTGTGTGTATGACTCAGAAGCAGTAAGCAGGTCTATTCAGTTTGATTACACCTGACAGCCTTAGGGTGGTCATCCTCCAACGTTTTGCCTGCCTCCCTCAATTTTTCTGACCCTGTTTTTGCTAGTTTTTGGATTCTGTACACTTTTCCACTGCTGACCAGTTCTAAACTGCATATGCTCTCTCCCTTAAACATGTTAACATTGGTTCATCCCCAGTTGGCATATTTGATTTACTTGTTAGTCCCTAGTAAAGTACACTACATGTGCCAGGGCCTGTAAGTTGAATGCTACTAATGGGCCTACAGCATGTGTTGTGCCACCCACATAAGTAGCCCCTTAACCATGCCTCAGGCCTCCCATTGCAAGGCCTGTGTGTGCAGTTTCACTGCCACTTTGACTTGGCATTGAAAAGTACTTGCCAAGCCTTAAACTCCCCTTTTCTACATATATGTCACCCCTAAGGTAGGCCCTGGGTAGCCCATAGAGCAGGGTGCTATGTAGGTAAAAGGCAGGACATGTACATGTCTGTTTTATATGTCCTGGTAGTGGAAAGCTCCTAAATTCATTTTCCACTACTGTGAGGCCTTCTCCTTTCATAGGATAGCATTAGCGCTACCCTCATACACTGTTTGAGTGGTAGATTTTGATCAGAAAGGAGTAACCAGGTAATACTTAGTATAGCCAGAATAGTAATAGAAAATACTGCTTATTGGTGAGGTTGGATTTTATATTACTATTTTAGAAATGCCACTTTTAGAAAGTGAGCATTTCTCTGCACTTAAAATCCATCTGTGCCTTACAGCCTGTCTCCAATCATCGTCTGGGATGGACTGGGCTGGTTGACAGCTTTGTTGTGCATTTCACCCAGGCAACCACAAACTGTTAGGGTTTGTGCACAGCAAAGAGCATGTCCCCTCTCACTGCACTAGTGGGTTCTGTAATAGCTCCCTTTTAAACTTACTATTGAAAGCCTTTCTTGTTATCTCACCTCCCCCCCCCCCTAGGCTTCTGTGTATGTTGTTTAATGTGCTGTTTTGTTTACACATTGGGCCTTGCTTTTACCAAGGCTTCTTTAAAACACTCCTCTCTAGGCCATGTGTTAATTCAACTCATTTGCATAATAACTGAAACTCTGCACACCTTTCAAGAACATTTGCAGCATGTGAGGACCACACCCAGCTCTTCAAACCACACCCAGCTCTGCACACCTTTCAAGAACATGTGCAGCATGTGAGGACCACACCCAGCCCTGTCTATAAAAGGCAGCCCCGAGCCTCACCCAGTGCTTGTGCTCATCTACCTCCCGCTTACCTGAGAACAGACCCCTCGGCGCTGGCACTCCTGCTCTCTACAGACTTTCATTGGCTTCAATGGGCGCAGCTGCTGGCTCTTCCTTCTTCCGGTTTCCGGTTCCTCCTTGCCTCAGCCTCTCTCCTACAAGCAACCTGCAAAAGAGAAAGAAGACAAGGTTAGACTGATCAGTATCTCTTGTCAGCAACAAGTAAGTGCAAAACTTTTATTACCTGAAAGAACTTTGACAACAATTTCTGGATTCGTGTATAGACAATTTGAAACAAGATACCTTCCACGAACATTGTGATTCAAACTCTTTGTTACAAGAATACTTTGCGGAACTTTGTGAAGCAAACATTTTTTTTTTTTAATGGAACTTTTAAGAATCGAACAGTGGAAACCATTAAAAGCAAGGCAAACAGTAAATCAAAGACTTGCACAAATTACATGCTGTATTTTGATGTAAAAGTACAGTATTTGTTTTATAAAAGATTCTGGAAATATGGGAAAAGTGAGTCTGCTATTGGGAATTTAGGCTTTAGTTATGTTAAGATGAATGTTTGATATTGGTAATTCTGATAACGGTATTTGTTTAATGTTTTAGAAGCTTTAGAGTAATAGAAAGCACATCCTAGAGCAGTAACACATTCCAAACCTGGAAACTAGAGACCAGGATCCAAGAGGTACTTTTAGAAGAGAATTTCTAATAAATAAAGGGATAGTCAGGAACCCAGTTAGGAATAGGTTGTACTTATCTGTTCTTTGTTTATGTTTCATTAGGCACCAGTTTCTACAGAAGTCAGAAAGGGCCGCAGATTTGTGCAGCACTTCAACAGTGGAAACGCAAGAACGGTGTTGTCTCTTTATTTTATTTTATCCACTTCCCCCCTTCCCTTGAGCTTCTGTTCTTAGTGCACTGTTTTAAAAACTAGTGTGCTGGAACAAGCAGTTTCAGGGTGGGGTCGGATTGTCTTCAACCTCCATCAGAACTGAACAAGGACTCAGGTGAGCTGGTCTTTGACAGAAGCACAAGCCTTAAAAAAAAAAAAAAATCAGTTCTGGTGGACGATGAATACCGGGGAAGAAATAGAGGGCATTGACGTCACGGACATGGCGCAGGCCTTAAATGAGGACTTGGCTCATAATGAATCAGTGTCTGGCATCTTGCAACATATGCAAGAGGAAATAGAGAGATTAAAGATGGAGAATACCTCTTTAAAACAGGATTTAAGCAGGTATAAATTTAGGGGATCTCAGTGGAACACAGCTTTTAAGCCTTTGTTTAAAACCTCCTCAGAGACAGGGGCGCCATCAAAACATACAACTTTGCCTCCCCCAGTTGAGGTCACTGTTAATGTTCCTAATGCTGTGCCTTTAGCAGCACCTGAACGTTTTCATGGAGATAGTAACAAATTCCATGTTTTTATCAATCAATGTCAATTACACTTCGTTTGTAAGCCACAACAGTTCCCTACTGATGCTACGAAAGTGGCATTCGTCTTGTCTTATTTGGGTGGCACAGCAGCCAATTGGTCAATTCCTTTTGTGGAGAGAGATGATCCCATCCTCCATAATTGGAATCAATTTAAACGTACCATGACCAGCCTTTTTGCAAAACACACTTTCATGCAGGCAAGTGATAATGAGCTTTTAAATCTTAAACAAGGTAACAAGGATTTATTGACCTATCTCACTAGTTTTAATCGTTTACTCACTGAGACACAGTGGCCAGAAGAAAAGCGTGTCTCCCTTTTTTATAAAGGTTTGAGAGACGAGTTAAAAGACGCGCTGGCTCATATCGTTGATTTGCCAGAAGACTATTCGGACTTTGTAGATTTAGTTGTGAAATTAGAACATAGACTAGGAGAAAGAAAGGGAGATAAATACAAACTGGAATCACGGTTAACTTTTATTAGACACGAGAAGAAGGACCCAGATAATAAACTCCCTGAACCTGAGCCTATGCAAATAGGGACACTCAGAGGTCCACTCACATCAGAGGAAAAAGAAAGAAGGAGAAAACTTCAATTATGTTTATATTGTGGAAGGGCAGGTCACTTTGCCAGAGAATGTCCAGTAAAGCCTAAAAATCCCCGAAAGGGTGCTGTTTCCTCCACCTCCTCAACTGAATCGGGAAACGATTGAGCTCGACAAGGGGAGAGGTTACTTGTTCGAGAAAACATCTTAATCAAACCTCTAATGCTGCAGCCTTCATGGTACCGCACATACCTAGACATTTCATAATTCAGGTCGTTTTAATTGTTACTACCCAAGTGAGGCATTCTCTCCCTGTCCTACTGGACTCAGGCGCGACAGGAAATTTTGTGGATAATAAGTTAGCTGAAAACTTAGGACTTCCTATGTGCCTAAAGCCTTGTCCAGAAGCAGTATGTGCAGTGGATGGGTCAGAATTGACCTCTGGATTAATCACAAAACAAACAAGTCCACTTGTTATGGTCTGTCAGAACGGGCACACAGAGGTGATTAGCTTTGATCTGATAGATACTCCTAATTTTGGTTTGATTCTCGGGGTACCCTGGTTAACAACTCATAACCCCAAAATTGATTGGGTGAATAGAACTGTTACTTTGGATTCCTCTTTCTGTAGACCAATTGCTATCAAGAAGCAGGTACAGAACAGAGCACAGTATTACACTGTGCTAGTGTTACACAAGATGAACCAAGTCTCCCTCCTGAATATTCTGACTTTAAAGACGTCTTTGATCCAGTAAAGGCTAGTGTGCTGCCCCCACATCGGTCTTATGACTGTCGTATAGATCTTATCCCAGGG
The DNA here is from genome assembly GCF_031143425.1 of Pleurodeles waltl. Taxonomy (NCBI): domain Eukaryota; kingdom Metazoa; phylum Chordata; class Amphibia; order Caudata; family Salamandridae; genus Pleurodeles; species Pleurodeles waltl. The sequence continues at coordinate 290,794,862 of NC_090445.1, read as the reverse complement.
GCCCCTTTACCTAATAACAGAGTATATGCTTTGACTGACGAAGAAACCAAATACTTAAGAACCTACCTAGATGACTGTGACCGGGCCGCCCCGGGCAACAGCGGGGAACCGGCAGAAACGGAACCGCTACGGCCGCGTTCCCAGGTTCCCCTGGAAACGCGTCCGCAACGAGGCCAGCGTCCTGAGGTTGCCTCGGCAACCTCCGGTGACGAGGAGGCTCCGGATTGGCCACCAGGCGGCCAAAAGACGGAAGCTCCGGTCGAGAGGGAGAGAGCCGGGAAGGAAGAGAGGAAGGAGAACGACGGCGGCGACGGCGAACCTAAGGAGGAAGAGAGAGACGGCGACAAGGACATCGGAGGAGGACCCCAGTGGCCTGGAAGCGGCGGAACCCGAACCCAGAGGAACAGCGCCCGACCGGAAGCAGGGGAGACCAGCCCAGACCGACGAGAGGACCTCCACAGAGCCAGCCACGACCCTGGAGGGTCGTGGCTCTACAAGGTACGGTCCTTCTGGACAAACCGAGGGGCACAATAAAAGGGGAGAAACGCTGGGGAAGGGAGGGAGGCAGGGTGAGGGGAGGGAGGAGAGAAGGGCACTTTAGAGAGCACCGGGAGAGCACAAAAGGGTAAAGTACGGAATATACACAAGCCCTGAAGTCCTCACTGGCACCTATATCACACATAAAACCCCCCCCCTCCTTAAACCTTTTCCCCAGTAAAACATATAAGTAGAAGACGTGGTATAAGGCGTCCGTTCCACTCACCAGCGGTATGTGTTCCCTTTTTCTTGTATGTCACATCCGGGACCTGATGAGGACGATCCGGTACGCCACCTAGAGAAAAGGAAGAAAAGGGACACAGATAAGAAGGAAGATATTCACCACTCCAGAGAAGAAACTGGCGCTAAACGTCGTACTGACTTTTCATCAGTTCTTATTTCAAATTACTAATAAATACTTACCTCAAAAACCCAAATTTACCTCTCCTGAGTGTCTATACTGTGGGGACTGTCTACAGTGGTGTCAGAAGTGGGATCCTTGTTTCTAATCCCTCTCCATAAAACAGTCCAGACAGTATACACAATGAGTGAGAGTCCATCGTTAGAGACCGTGATTAAGCAACTAGCGGAAGGGCAAAGACACTTACAACTAGTATGGGAGGCCCAACAGAGAGAGGCCAAAGAAGACCGAGAAACCTTACAATCTGCTCTGAAGAGCCAGGCGACCATACTGGCGAACAACCAGTTAGTCCATGAAAGTGCGATGAAAAAACTAACGGAGACTATCGCCGCTAGTAAGGTACATCCGAATGTACCTAGTTCCGTATTACAGAAGTATCAGGAGGGAGAGGATCCGGAATCCTTTTTCACCAACTTTGAACGGGTAGCCTCCTCCGCCCTATGGCCAGAAGATAAATGGGGACAATATGTGGCCCCCCTGCTCACCGGTCTCTTACAATCAGCATATCAAGCCGCTAACCCAGGTGGTGTCAACCCCTATCAAGACATAAAAACAAGTATACTAGAAAGGGTGGGTCACGACACAGAATATTACAGGATGAGATTTCGTAAAGTCAAATGGGGCACCAACGAAGATCCTAGAACCTTTTATTTTCGTGTGAAGGATCTAGCATTAAAATGGTTAGGCCATATTGGAGATAGTCGGGAGGAAGTCATCAAAACCATTATACTGGAACAATATCTAGATGGTCTACCTCCATCCACAAAACACTGGATAAGACAACACCCAAAAGTGGATACTGAGACGGCCATCGATCTGGCCTGTGCTTTTCATCGATCCACCGATGTCAGAAACTGTCCCACGCGAAGTATCATTAAACCAGTTCTACCGACCCCAAAGACATTTGTAAAAAGTCCACCCGACTATCTAGTACCACGTAGGATTCCTGAAGGCCCGCCTACCATGGGACCCCAATGTTATAGTTGTGGCGAATGGGGACACATCGCACGTATGTGTCCCCAGAAACAAGAAATGGGAGAACCAATGGAGATAGGGATGACAAGGCGAAGGGTGTTATGTACTGGGAAGGGCGCCATAAAATTTAAAATGATGATACAAGTGGACGGGAAAAGTGTATATGCCCTGGTTGACTCCGGCTGCAGCCAATCAGTAATTAGGAAAGACTTGATAAATAATGATATAGAAGAGAAACAATGGGTATCTATATGTTGCATACACGGGGACAAGGCCCAGTATCCTATACAGGTACTCCAGATCAGGTGGGGACCCTATCAGGACTTCCTCCCAGTGGGGATAATGCCCCGGTTAATCGAGGAATGTATCATTGGGACAGACTACATCCACTTCCAAGAACTATTAGACTACGTCAGAGATAGCAAACAAACTAAGGATTGGTGGGGAGAGGCACCTTTTTCAGAGAGTGATATTGAGTGTCCGCTATATCGTAGAAAGTTGTCACGAAGAGAGAAACGACAGGGAAAAGGGGACTATCGGAAGACGAAAGGTGACAACACCTATGGAGAGATAGTGGCAGAAATTCATGAAGTTCCTAGTACTTTTGTACAACAACAGAGAGAGGACCCCTCCCTTAACAATGCCTGGAGGTCGGCAGTAACAGAGGAGACAGAAGAGGTGGGTCCCTACTTTATAGTGCAAAAAAACTTATTATATCGGGTTACTACCACACGACGGGGAGAACGTAAACGCCAACTTCTGGTACCTACCCACTATCGGGAACATGTTCTTACACTAGCTCATAATCACCCAGGGGGAGGACACTTTGGGAGAGAAAACACCGAGGAATATTTGCTCAGAAGGTTTTATTGGCCTGGAGTGTACGCCCACATACGTAGGTATTGCGCCCAATGTCCCCGTTGTCAGTTAACCGAACCTAGTCGGCCTAGGAAGGCGCCTCTCCTACCCCTTCCCATCATCGATATCCCGTTCAAAAGAATAGGGATGGATCTAGTGGGACCTTTGATTCCTTCGTCAAAAGGACACACCTACATCTTAGTCATTGTAGATTATGCTACACGATACCCAGAGGCCATTCCCCTGACTAGTATGACAACCAAGACAGTGGCCCAAGCTATGATTAACATATTTTCTCGTCTTGGGTTTCCACATGAAATCCTCACGGACCAGGGGACCCCTTTTATGTCCACCTTAATGAAACAAGTGTGTAAAACATTGGGGATAGCTCAGATCAGAACCTCCGTTTACCATCCTCAAACGGACGGATTAGTCGAAAGATATAATCGAACCATTAAAACCCTGCTGAGAAAGACTATCAATGAGACAGGGAAGGATTGGGATCAAAAGTTACCCCTAGTGTTGTACGCCATACGGACACATGAGCAAGCATCCACGGGGCATAGCCCCTTTGAGTTGGTCTTCGGACGCCAACCTCGTTCCCTTTTAGACATGGCGGTAGAATCCTGGGAGGCCGAGGCTGAGGAAGCAGGGACTCCTTTGTTAGAATATGCGAAAAAATTGAGGAACCACCCACACAGCTTATGGACCGACGTACACGCAAACCTGGAACAGGCCCAACAAACACAAAAGTCCTATTATGACAAAGGAAGTAAACTACGGGTTTTCCAACCCGAGGACCAGGTCCTAATAATGAGACCCACCTCCGACCATAAACTCCTGGCCAAATGGCAGGGCCCATATCGAGTAATCAAAGCAGTTTCCCCTGTCACCTACCTTATCGAAATATCCTCCCGTCCAATAAAAACACAAATATATCATGTAAACCTGCTAAAAAAATGGGAGACCCCCGCACAACCTGAACGTTCCGTAGAAATGGGTCAGTTTGTGTGTCCCGACAAGACCCTAGATATCGAGTTCTACCCTACCAACCCCGATACTGAAAGTACCCTACCCATAGTAGACGATACTTTACCTGAAGGGCAAAAGCAACAAGCCCTTAAGGTTTTAAAACAATGGCAACCACTCTTTTCAGAGAAACCAGGAAAGACGTTTTTAATTCACCATAATATACGCACAAGCTCCGGGCAGATCACCAGAGAACGCCCGTATCGTATTCCAGAAGCTAGAAAATACATGTCTACTATCGACCTAACTAAAGGGTATTGGCAGATTCCCTTAGCTCCTCCAGATAGAGAAAAAACAGCTTTTTCTACCCAGTCCGGGTTATATCAATTCACAGTACTGCCTTTTGGGCTTCATGGAGCCCCTGCAACCTTTCAGAGGTTGATGGATAGGATTCTAAAACCCTATCCTGCATTCTCCGCTGCATATCTAGATGATGTAGTCGTATTTAGTGAAACATGGGAGGACCACTTAATACACCTACAGAGAATATTCCAAGCCCTTCAAACTGCTGGTTTGACGGCCAATCCCAAGAAATGTGTGATAGGTAAAACCGACATCTCCTATTTGGGATATCGGATTAATCAGGGTACACTACAACCTCAAAATGGGAAGGTGGATGCCATTTTACATGCCCCTCTTCCACACACGAAAAAGGAATTACGCTCCTTTTTAGGATTAGTGGGCTATTATCGGCGCTTCATTCCACATTACTCCACCTTAGCAGCACCTCTTACGGACCTACTCACTAAACGATATCCCAATCGACTTTTGCCTTTTTCGGAGACGCAAAACGCGAGTTTTGAACAGTTGAGAGTTTCCTTAACCTCCGATCCCATCCTGCACTGCCCAGATTTTACGAAGCCGTTTCACCTCTACACTGACGCATCGGATGTTGGGCTTGGAGGGGTTCTGACTCAGCCAGATAGCGAGGGGCTTGACCATCCGGTGGTCTACATCAGTAGAAAACTGTTTTCCCGGGAACGTAACTATCCAATTATAGAGAGAGAGTGCTTGGCTATCAAGTGGGCCATTGACTGTTTGCAGTACTATCTCCTAGGGCGGCCGTTTATACTATTCACGGATCACGCTCCTCTTACGTGGCTGGCTGCGCATAAAGATTCTAACTCCAGGATACTGCGATGGTTCCTTGAACTGCAACCATTCTCCTTTCAGGTTCAGCACGTCCCTGGATCTCACCAGGCCCCCGCTGATTATCTGTCCCGATTTCCTCTGTCTTCGCCTGTCCTGGAGCAGGACAGTTCTTGGGGAAGGGTGTGTGACCGGGCCGCCCCGGGCAACAGCGGGGAACCGGCAGAAACGGAACCGCTACGGCCGCGTTCCCAGGTTCCCCTGGAAACGCGTCCGCAACGAGGCCAGCGTCCTGAGGTTGCCTCGGCAACCTCCGGTGACGAGGAGGCTCCGGATTGGCCACCAGGCGGCCAAAAGACGGAAGCTCCGGTCGAGAGGGAGAGAGCCGGGAAGGAAGAGAGGAAGGAGAACGACGGCGGCGACGGCGAACCTAAGGAGGAAGAGAGAGACGGCGACAAGGACATCGGAGGAGGACCCCAGTGGCCTGGAAGCGGCGGAACCCGAACCCAGAGGAACAGCGCCCGACCGGAAGCAGGGGAGACCAGCCCAGACCGACGAGAGGACCTCCACAGAGCCAGCCACGACCCTGGAGGGTCGTGGCTCTACAAGGTACGGTCCTTCTGGACAAACCGAGGGGCACAATAAAAGGGGAGAAACGCTGGGGAAGGGAGGGAGGCAGGGTGAGGGGAGGGAGGAGAGAAGGGCACTTTAGAGAGCACCGGGAGAGCACAAAAGGGTAAAGTACGGAATATACACAAGCCCTGAAGTCCTCACTGGCACCTATATCACACATAAAACCCCCCCCCCTCCTTAAACCTTTTCCCCAGTAAAACATATAAGTAGAAGACGTGGTATAAGGCGTCCGTTCCACTCACCAGCGGTATGTGTTCCCTTTTTCTTGTATGTCACATCCGGGACCTGATGAGGACGATCCGGTACGCCACCTAGAGAAAAGGAAGAAAAGGGACACAGATAAGAAGGAAGATATTCACCACTCCAGAGAAGAAACTGGCGCTAAACGTCGTACTGACTTTTCATCAGTTCTTATTTCAAATTACTAATAAATACTTACCTCAAAAACCCAAATTTACCTCTCCTGAGTGTCTATACTGTGGGGACTGTCTACAATGACCTACTACAGTCTGGGTTCATCCGTCATTCCACATCTCCGGTGTCATCTCCACTCTTTTTTATCCCGAAGCTGGATAAATCCCTGCACGCGTGTATCAATTATAGAGGACTAAATAAGGCTACAATAAAGAATAAATATCCTCTTCCTCTAATACCTGTGTTGTTGGATCAATTAAGACATTCTACTGTATACACTAAACTAGATCTGCGGGGAGCTTACCACCTGGTCCGAGTAAAAGAGGGGGATGAGTGGAAGACAGCTTTCAAGACAAAGTTTGGTTTATTTGAGTACACAGTAATGCCCTTTGGGTTATGTAATGCCCCTGCGGCCTTTCAGTTCTTTATAAATGAGGTCCTACACGAATTCCTGGACGTTTGTGTCATAGTATACATAGACGACATCCTCATTTACTCTAAGAACTCAGAAGAACATACCCAACATGTTTGTGCAGTATTATCAAAGTTAAAAGAAAATCATCTTTTTGCTAAGTTAGAAAAGTGTACTTTTAATGTCAGCAAGGTGGACTTTTTAGGATACTGCCTGTCACCTCAAGGAATAACTATGGATGTAAAGAAAATCAGTGCTATTGCTGATTGGCCAGAACCATCCTCTGTAAAAGATATTCAGAAATTTCTGGGTTTCGCCAATTTTTATAGGAGGTTTATTGCACATTTTGCAGACATTGCTGCCCCAATAACTACCTTGTTGCGGAAAGGGCAACGATTTCTTTGGACTGATGAGGCGGCACACGCCTTTCAACTCCTAAAACAAAAGTTCACTTCAGCCCCAATTCTGAAACATCCTGATCCTGACTTGCCTTTTTTTGTTGAAGCGGATGCTTCACAAGTAGCTTTAGGAGGAGTTCTCTCTCAACGAGATGCAGTAGATGGCCAGTTACATCCTATAGCCTTCTATTCCAAAAAGTTATTACCAGCTGAACAAAATTACACTGTGGCTGAAAGGGAACTACTAGCTATCAAAGTAGCCTTTTCAGAATGGAGGCACCATTTAATGGGAGCCAAGTACCCAGTTACAATCTTTTCTGACCATAGGAACCTACAGTTTTTTGGATCACTTAAAGCACTAACACCACGTCAGATGTGCTGGTTAATTTTTTTTAGCACATTTGACTTTGTAATAACCTATAGACCAGGTGCACAACAAATTCAATCTGATGTGTTATCTAGATACGGACATACCTCAGACATGAAACAAGATAAAATAGGAGAACCCATTATTCCTCCCCAAAAGTTTTTGGCACCAGTACAACAGAAGGATTTCATCACATATCTATATAATGCACACATGCAAATAGCACCTCAGGATTGGTTAAAGGATTCCCATAACACAATACAACGAGGTTTATTGTATCACGACAACATGCTGTTAGTGCCCACCTCTGAATTACAAACACAGGTGATAATTTGGCATCACGCCTCACCGTTGGCAGGTCATCCTGGTTGGGTAAAAACCCTGGAAAATGTGCAAAAACACTTTTGGTGGGACACTATAAGAAAGGACATTAAGCAATTTGTCACTACCTGTCCAATTTGTGCAAGACATAAATCTTCTCATAAGGCCCCTGACGGCTTGTTAATACCAATGCCAACACCCAAACAACCTTGGCACACTGTGAGTGTAGACTTTATTGTAGGTTTACCACCTGTAAAATCTTTCACAACAGTGTTGGTTATAGTGGATTTTTTATCTAAAATGGCACATTTTGTACCATTACGGAAATTACCCACGGCGGCAGAATTTGCCGATATTTTTATAAGGGAAATTGTGCGTTTACATGGTTTGCCAAGCAAAGTGGTGTCAGACCGAGGGAGCCATTTCAACTCTAAATTTTGGAAAAAATTATGTAAAAAACTGAAAATAGATGTGGCATTATCCACTGCTTTCCACCCAGAGACAGATGGACAGACTGAACGACTGAACCAAACCTTACTTCAAACGCTACGTTGTTTATTGGCTGATTATTCTAGTGAATGGTTGGAAGCTCTCCCTGTAGCGGAGTTTGTTTATAATAATACTGAGCATTCAGCTCTACTTTGCTCACCATTCTATTTCTTGCAGGGGTATCATCCAAGAGCTATACCCATTTTGTTAGAAGATTCTCTGTTACCTACAGTAACGGATAGACTAACGAGGTTAGGTGACATACAAGACAAAGCCAGGAAACATTTATTAAAGTACAAGGAAAGCATGAAAAGACAAGCAGACAAACACAGATCTGAGGCCCCAATGTATAAAATCGGTGACAAGGTATGGCTCTCCACAAAGAACCTAAACATAGAGGGATCCCGAAAGCTGCAACCACGTTTCATTGGACCCTTTAGTATAACTGCCATAGTAAACCCGGTAACAGTAAAATTAGATTTACCAAAGGAATATCCAGTACATACTACATTCCATGTGTCCTTGCTTAAGCCGTACAATCCAAAAACCCGACCTGAACCACCACCTCCACCCATACCAATTAAGGGAAATCTAGAATATGAAGTGAAAAGCATAAAAGACTCAAAAAGAATTAGTGGACGTCTGTTTTATTTAGTAGAATGGAAAGGATATGATGAATCTGAGAATTCATGGGAACCAGCATCATATGTACATGCCCCACAGCTGATTAGATGGTTTTATTTAAAAAATCCAGGAAAACCCCGTCCTGTAGGAGGGCCTTTGAGGGGGGCAACTGTTAGGGTTTGTGCACAGCAAAGAGCATGTCCCCTCTCACTGCACTAGTGGGTTCTGTAATAGCTCCCTTTTAAACTTACTATTGAAAGCCTTTCTTGCTATCTCACCTTCCCCCCCCCCTAGGCTTCTGTGTATGTTGTTTAATGTGCTGTTTTGTTTACACATTGGGCCTTGCTTTTACCAAGGCTTCTTTAAAACACTCCTCTCTAGGCCATGTGTTAATTCAACTCATTTGCATAATAACTGAAACTCTGCACACCTTTCAAGAACATGTGCAGCATGTGAGGACCACACCCAGCTCTTCAAACCACACCCAGCTCTGCACACCTTTCAAGAACATGTGCAGCATGTGAGGACCACACCCAGCCCTGTCTATAAAAGGCAGCCCCCGAGCCTCACCCAGTGCTTGTGCTCGTCTACCTCCCGCTTACCTGAGAACAGACCCCTTGGCGCTGGCACTCCTGCTCTCTACAGACTTTCATTGGCTTCAATGGGCGCAGCTGCTGGCTCTTCCTTCTTCCGGTTTCCGGTTCCTCCTTGCCTCAGCCTCTCTCCTACAAGCAACCTGCAAAAGAGAAAGAAGACAAGGTTAGACTGATCAGTATCTCTTGTCAGCAACAAGTAAGTGCAAAACTTTTATTACCTGAAAGAACTTTGACAACAATTTCTGGATTCGTGTATAGACAATTTGAAACAAGATACCTTCCACGAACATTGTGATTCAAACTCTTTGTTACAAGAATACTTTGCGGAACTTTGTGAAGCAAACATTTTTTTTTTTTTATGGAACTTTTAAGAATCGAACAGTGGAAACCATTAAAAGCAAGGCAAACAGTAAATCAAAGACTTGCACAAATTACATGCTGTATTTTGATGTAAAAGTACAGTATTTGTTTTATAAAAGATTCTGGAAATATGGGAAAAGTGAGTCTGCTATTGGGAATTTAGGCTTTAGTTATATTAAGATGAATGTTTGATATTGGTAATTCTGATAACGGTATTTGTTTAATGTTTTAGAAGCTTTAGAGTAATAGAAAGCACATCCCAGAGCAGTAACACATTCCAAACCTGGAAACTAGAGACCAGGATCCAAGAGGTACTTTTAGAAGAGAATTTCTAATAAATAAAGGGATAGTCAGGAACCCAGTTAGGAATAGGTTGTACTTATCTGTTCTTTGTTTATGTTTCATTAGGCACCAGTTTCTACAGAAGTCAGAAAGGGCCGCAGATTTGTGCAGCACTTCAACAGTGGAAACGCAAGAACGGTGTTGTCTCTTTATTTTATTTTATCCACTTCCCCCCTTCCCTTGAGCTTCTGTTCTTAGTGCACTGTTTTAAAAACTAGTGTGCTGGAACAAGCAGTTTCAGGGTGGGGTCGGATTGTCTTCAACCTCCATCAGAACTGAACAAGGACTCAGGTGAGCTGGGCTTTGACACAAACACAGTATACTCAGTCTCACCTGCACTCATCTGCATACAGAATGGGTTTTCCTGGGCTACAAGGGTGGAGGGCCTGATACTTACATTTCAAAGGCTAGTAGCCTGCCTTCACACAATGAACTGCCAGACCGACTTGTATTGAAAGGGATCCTTGTGCACTTCAAAACCACTCTTTGAAGTCTCCCCACTATCTAGGCATTTTGGGGTATATAAACAGGGTACCTGACCCCACCAAATCAGACACTTTTGGACCTCAACCTGCAACCTGTCAAGAGGAACTGCTTGGCTGCCCAAGGGAATCATCTGGACTGCTTTGTTGAGAAGGACTGCTGCCCTGCTGCATTGCTGCTCTCTGACTTTGCTTAGAAGTGCTCTCAAAGGGTTGGATTGAGCTTGCCTCCTGTTTTCTGAAGTCTCAGGGCCAAAAAGACTTCATGTCTTCAGAAAACTCCATGAGTGCCGAAAATCGATGCGCAGCCTGCCAGAAACGACACACAGCCTGCACTGGGACAAGAAAATTGACGCACAGCCAAACCAGAACAACGCAGCCTAACTTCCTGAGTGAAGATTACATGCAGCAGACCAGAAATTCAACGCACAGCTCTATCAGATCGATGCACAGCCGAACCGGAGTGACGCAGCCTGACTTCCCATATGAAGTATCAAGCAGTGGGTGCTCTGCGACAAAAAATAAGATGCATCGAATACCGGATCAACCCAACACTGTGACTTCTTCCCACACGCCCAGGATTTTCCCTGCATTGTCCCTGGACGACAAAAAGATCCCCAGATCGCAGTGAGGAACCACGACTGCGTGCCGGAAATCGGCACAAAGTCCCTTGCTGCGTAGAAAGAAACAACGCATTGTCTGTGCGGCACTGAAAATTCCAACGCACACCCTATTTTTCCACTCATCTCCTCCTCTGCGGTCTCCGTGCATGTTATTTTTTATGCCAACCAGGGACTTTGTGCAAACAATAGACAACTGGTGATTTCTACAATTTAAGACTCTTTTTAATCCTGCAAAAGTGATATCTCAATATGTGCTTATTGAATCTTTTTTGTTTTGACCTTAATTTGACCACATAAATATCACATCTTTTTCTAAAACTGTGTGGTGTTTTCATTGTGTTACTGTATGATTTATTGCACAAACACTTTACACATTCCCTTTAAGTTAAGCCCGACTGTTCAGTGCCAAGCTACCAGATGCTGGGCACAGGATAATTTGGATTTTATGTGACTTACCCTGACTAGGATTGTGGTTCCTACTTGGACAAGGGTGTATATCTCTGCCAACTAGAGACCCCATTTCCAACAGACATGCTTTCTTAAACAAACAGAACATGGAAAGAATCTGCAGCAGCAGGGGAAATTTGCTTCACTCAGACAAAGAAGAAGTATCATCATCTGGAAAATAAGTACAGACAGAAGAGGTCTCAAACTGTCCTATGACAGAAATAAGTAGGTTGTCCAGATACAGTTTTAATTTTGGCACTTGTAGGTTTGTTTGCCAAACCCACAATACCCAGTGCAAGAATACAAAATACAAATCAGGTACAACTTAAACTATCTGGAACAGGTACAGCATGAGTAGCAAAAATGAAGGTTTCTGTCACTCACTCATAGAGGTGCAGACAGCTCCAGAACAAGCTTTCCTCGCACACTTAAAACATGTATGCACAGGGAGTGCAAGCTTTCATCACATCTAGACCATGTACAGCACTGGTAGCAGCATATTAAATGTAAAGAATATGGAGTGTACACAACATCCTAGATACTCATCTAAAATGACATTGATTAACAGAGGTAGCCGGTTATATTTTAACTTCGCACCAAATACTGATTAGTAGTTGAGTTTTTGCACCACAGCTCTCAATTGCCCATGCAGACAAGATGGAAGTCCTCATCTTTGAGGATAACACCTCACCATGGAACGATGCATGGTGGCCAGCCGCACTCAGCCCATCCAAAAAGACCAGGCCTGCAACCTCTGCATCATCTTGGACAAGAACCTATCTATGAATAAACAAGTAAACGTAGTCTAATTTGCCTGTTTCCATACTCTACCCATGCTCTGCAAGATCTTCAGGTGGCTCCCAGTTAACACCAGAAAGACTGTCATGCAGTCCCTCATCACCAGCAGGCTGGAGTACGGGAAAACACTTTACATAGGGATCTCCAAATGCCTCCTGAAGAGACTACAGACAATACAACTCAGCAGCAAGACTCATCCTTGACGTCCTCAGACGTCCCACATCAAACCCCACCTCAAGAAACTACACTACCACCCATCCAGAAGAGATGCCAGCTCAAGATGTTGAAACATGCATACAAAGAACTGCACAACGAGGGACCAGCATACATTGACAAATGCATGGCCTTCCACCAACCAACCAGAGACCTATGACCCACCTCCCTTTTCCTTGCAGTCACCCCCAGGATCTGCTGAGGCAACAGCGGAGGATGCTCCTTCTCACACTTAGCAGCCACAGCTTGGAAAAACCTTCCCCGGCACCTCAGACTCTCATCACTCCACAACAATTCAGGAAAGGACTTATGACCTGGCTATTTGAATGAGCAGCTCATCACGAATCAGGAAACAACTCCAGTGGGTGATTTGTGGCAGTTTACATATATTTCTTGACTTTTCCCAGATCAATGCAGGGGTGTCTCCATCAGTCCAATTTCTTATATGGATTCTGTGTTTGTAGGCCTGCGTATAATATTATTAAATCAAGGCTACAAATCCCAGAATGCAAAGAAAACACCTGGACTGAATGAAGTACTCATTCATGGACCAGGGAAACTAGGGAGCTCTGTTGTGTCCATACCTTTGTTCTTCCCTCAATCTTGTCTAGTCATTGTTCACCCTATTCCATTCCACACAGTACCTGGGCCTTGAAGAAACTTGTTAGAAATTGGGTCTCTAGTTCGCAGAGGTATGCACACTATCCAAGTAGGGACCACAATCCTAGCAAGGCTAAGTCACAACCCAATCCAAACTGTCCTGTGCTCACTCTCTGGTAGCTTGGCACAGAGCAGGCAGGCTTAACTTAGAAGGCAATGTGTAATGTATTTCTGCAATAACTCATACAGTAACACAGTGAAAACAACACAAAAAATGCCATGAAATGATTGCGCACACTGTTACCGATCTGAATGCCAAAGTTTACCTGTTAGAAACTAATTGCGCACTCTGCCGATTCGAACAAGAATATGCAAATGCCATGAAATGATCGCGCACACTGTAGCCGATCTGAATGCCAAGGTTTACATGTTAGAAATGAATCGCACACTCTGCCTATTCGAACAAGAATATGCAAATGCCATGAAATGATCGCGCACACTGTTGCCGATCTGAATTCCAAGGATTACATGTTAGAAGTGAATCGCACACTCTGCTGATTCGAACAAGAATATGCAAATGCCATGAAATGACCGCGCACACTGTTGCCGATCTGAATGCCAAGGTTTACATGTTAGAAATGAATCCCGCACACTGCCGATTTAAACAAGAAATTGCAAGTGCCATGAAATCACACTCACGCACACAGAGAGTTTCACAACTAGGCCCAAAACTTGAATGTCTTTGAGAATGGGGGTCGGGGGCCCGGCCTGACCTCCGCCTTACCGCCCTGCTCAAGGATCACCAATATAATGAGGGCAGGCCTTGAATATCAAGGTAGGCCTTCGGAACAGGAGCTCAGGAAGTTGCTGCTGCTCTGCACCGGGACCTTTGAATAGTGAGCACGTGGAGATGGGCTGGTTCCCTTATATAGAGTCAAGCCCAGCCCATAAACCACACCCAGTCATGCTGCAGGGAAAGCTTCTAGAAGGTCCTAGAAAGGGACCACACCCTAACACACTCAGTAAGCCTGCAGCAATACCTTGCAAATGAACAGTTATTTGCAAACATCATTAGTAGTGCTTTTCAAGGTTAAATTCTGCAATGCAAAAGGTTAACATACTACATATAAACACAATGCATGAATTATGCTCTTGCATAAATACTGGGTTTTTGCATTTTTGTCGCCTGTAGAGCGCGCACTGTCCTGATGTTGACAACATGACAGGGCTACTCCTTTCAGATCAGAATCTACCATTAAAAGTATATAAGGGCAAGTTTAATGCTGGCCTATGGGAAGAGCAGGCCTCACAGTAGTGGAAAACAATTTTGGGAGTGTTTCATTACTAGGGCATGTAAAACACACAAGTACATGTTCTGCCTTTGACTTGCATAGCACCCTGTCCCATGGGTTAACTAGAGCCTATCTTAGGGGTGACTTATTTGTAGAAAAGGGGGCGTTTAAGGCTTGGCAAGCAGTTTTAAATGTCAAATCAAAGTGGCAGTGAAACTGCACACACAGGCCTTGCAAATGGCAGGCCTGAGACATGGTTAATGGGCTACCTAGGTTGGTGTCACAATCAGTGCTCCAGGGCCGCTAGTAGTCCTGAGCACCTCTAGTTCACTTTACTAGGGACTTCAGGTAGATTAAGTATGCCAATTGGGAACCAATGTTACCATGTTTAGGGGAGAGAGCACATGCACTTTAGCAGTGGTTAGCAGTGGTAAAGTGTGCAGTGTCCTAAAACCAGCAAAACACTGTCAGAAAAGTAGAGGAAGGCAGGCAAAAAGTTGGGGGATGACCACCCTCAGGCTGTCAGGGCTAATGATGTCCTTGTAATGTCTATGGTGCTTGTCGTCTGAGTGAGAGAGGCTCAGTTCTTCAAGTCTATCCTCGGGATCATATTGTCAGAACACTCTTTTAAATCACTAAATAAACTGAATGTTCTACTGTAACTGTTCCGGCTTAATGTATTGATACTGAAATATGTACTTCTGTTGCCCCCGCTTTACCTGCTCTGGGTGTTAGTAAAGCTAGCACTACTGGCAGCGGTGTCCCTCTTCTGCTTGTGAATGAAGCTTACTCAGCTGCTCTCTATGTGAAACTTGTTTTGGGTCTATTAACAGAACCTGTGATCTGTCTGCCTTTTCTATCCCTGTCCTGTGATATGTTAGGGAGATCTACCTACCTGGGACATATGTGGTCTGTTGGGGAGGTATGTTTTCATGTGTAAAGCCAGCACTGCTAAAACATAGGCAGCGTCTGTTCTGGGTATGTTAAGGAAGTTTGAACTATTGCCACATCTCTTCTGTGTAGAAAGGAAACATGCTCAGTTACTTCCCATGCTGCACTTTATCAACCTTTGAAGGACTCATTCTCTGACGTTGCCTCTGCTGTTACTATCCCTATGTCTGAGGGATGCTTCTTTTTGCACCTGTTATGTATGAGATGGAACCTTTCTTTGTGATTGTGCTTTCACAGCCAATATCTGTGGTCAAGTTTACAGTGCTCATCACAAGCACACATTACAGCACCATATTCACACAGTTGTTAGGAGGCGTTTAGTTTTTCACTTACTTGCTTCATTAGTTTCTCCACCATTTCTCCCTATATTACACTACTGGGCAACAAATGAAAGTTGTGTGTTACTGAGTGCCCATCTACATCTGAACTTCTGCATGTATGTGCATATCCATTTGTTTGTTTGTGAGCATTCATTTATTCCTATGTCAGAGGTGAAGCATCTGATTTGTCTAATGTTCATTAAAGAAATTTGGGAACTCTCACTCACATGTCATCAAATTACAAATGCGTGCATTGCTGGGCCACTGCTAAAACAATGCATGTTCACTAGGGCATTGTTTGATCTGTGCAATGTATTCTGGGGGAATGGGATTGTAGAAATTGGCAAAGTACATTTTGGGGCATTATTAAAACAAACAGTGTGTCTTAGTGGTGATAGACATGGATATAGAACAATTATGTATAGCTAGTGTACGCATTGAAGCTAGTACATAATATGATATGATACTGGCTGGGTCTTTTGTGAACCAGCAGAACTGTAAAATAAGAGAGGTGTTGACATTTGATTAATTATTGTATTAACAATGTGTGCTGATGTGTAGACTTCTGGCTACTGTAAAATTAGAAAGGTATTGGCATTTGATATATTATTGCGTTAAAGATATGGTCTGATATCACGGATAGTATGTGCTGCTGTGTAAATCTTAAGCTACTTTTAGGATAACTTTTTTTCCCAAATTTCACCAACCACATTAGCTAAATGACCTTCTCACTTACCTTCTCCTTGCCTCATAATCTTGCACTTTTAGGTTCCCGAAGTCACAATGTAGCATTTGAGGTCAGCAAGAGTATACCTCTGTGCATCATGTTGACAAATACAATGAAAATGTATTTGTCTACGTTCCACACTACTCTCTATAAAGATGTGTGTCTATAGCCCTTTTCCCACTAAAACACGTTTTCCGCACCCATTCTGTAGTTTCTACAGGTCTAGAACCCATTCTCAGCATACCCAATACAAGTTTCAGAGACCACTATAACCAACACTGCAGGGCACCTCAGTTGTAGTCATAACCATCTGCACCCATGTAACAGCCCTTTCTTAGTCCTCCTAAAACATCTACACACCCTGTACCTCTCTAGCACCCCACTGTATCCACACAAACAATTTATACTGCTCTTGCACCAGCTAGAACACTTCTTCATCCCTTTCGCACCTCTGACAGAGCCTCTACTCATTACCCACATGCTTCTCATCCTGCTTCCACATTTGTGCTCCTTCCTGTGCTCTCCTTCTGATTCTTCCTGACCTTTTTGCACTCAAGATTAACCAGCACCCCTTGTATAGTTAGCACCTCTTTGGAGGGTTAGTATCTCATCTAACTTGTGTGCCCCATTTAACATATATCTGACTCCCTACTCCCGCTCAAATGGGAAATTCCAGCCTTAAAACCCCTCAGCACTGCCATATGTGGCTCCTGGAGTCTAACTCTACAGCTCTGAAGAGCACCTTCATTTGTTTCTCATCCTTTCTGCTAACCCTCAAACATCCTCAGCGATAATGCCTGGAGTGGTTTATAATGAATGGCACAGCTAATGTCAGCACAGCAACACCTTGTGTTATTGTGTTGATTCCTTAAAAGTTCTCTGTGATTGGCCATCTGATGCAAGAGAGGTCTGCATCCAGAGCCATTCCCTTCCATATAATACCATCCAGACTTTACCTTGTACCCGGAGAATGGCAATGTTATTAGTCATCTGAGAACTCATGCAACTTTAAAATAAAATCTGCAACTACTTTATGTTAATGTTGTATCTCTTTAGCAATGGTGCTGGATGTCCCCCTTTCTTTAAAAACTGGAGGCAATCCAGCCAAAAGATGCATAGAGGTTCTTTATCCCACCCACCTAACAACCCATAGATATCAACCTGTGCACAGTTTTGTGGGTCAATCATTGCTTGTGAACTCAAACATTTGCAAATTTTAAGCAAGCATTGGCAAAGCCATTAGATCTGGCTTTTCTATAAAAAAAAAGAAAACACTTTTTTTGTTCATTAGTGATTTTGTGTGTTTGGCTAAACCTGTAGGACTGTTCATGTGAGTGGAAAGATGAGTTAAAGGGTAGATGAATGGATTGATGTAGCATCTAAAGGTAGAACTCAATTTTCTTCAGGTGCAGATTACATTTGCTGCTGCAGAAAATTAAAGCTCCTGTGTCCTGTGAGCGAAGAATATTAAATGAACTCATCTAAAGAATGACCTATAAAATGTTTGGCCCTTGATCTGATGCATTTGAAAATGTGTACTGTACAATGCATACTTCTCCTTAATTTATCAAAAAATTACATGGACTTGGGGTGTGGCTAAGCAAGATGGCAGACAGGATGTAGCTGAGCTTAGCTCCTGTCACGTCTGGCCAAATCCTATACAATCCTGCCTCAAAAGCCCAAGGAAACGGGCTTTGAGGAATGCTATTCCTGGGGTGCCCTGAGCCTTTACTAGAGGGTTGAAGAAAGGTCCTGGTTTCTGCAGTGGAGGAGGAGGATCAGAGTTGAATCCTACCCCCTTCAGTGCCTGGAGGAGGGGCACAGCCTGTGGCAGATGCTAGCTGTAGAGTGTGGATTGCGCAGCTAATCTTGGGTCGCTTTGCGTCAATGCTCTCCAGCTGATTCTGGAGGCTGGGAGTGCTGCAGGAGAAATGCTCACTCCCTTTCAACCCCTTCATCGAGTGAGTGCCGTGGTAGGCCCGCCATGCAGAGCTTGGCAGGCCAAACCTGCGAACAGTGAGGGGTTGTTGCAAAGAGTCTGGGCCCACCTTTGACTTTTGACCCGTGCAGCTGAGGTCGGCAGACTCAGCTGGCCTGAATAACCCATGGTGACTCTGTTCCAGGGATCTAGCACATGAGCAGACGAGTCGGGTGGACCCTGGCCAGGTGGCGGTAACTGCACATGAGGTGAGTGCGCTGACAGGAGTAGTGACTAGGCCCTCCAATGATGGATGGCAGTGGGTGCGGTGCCTGGGAGAAGTCTTACCTACAGAGAGTTCCCTGGCATGATGAGACGACAGAGAGGGGCATTGTGTCTACTGCTGTGTAAGGGGACCCTGAGCCAGAGACGTGAAGTTCTACGGGTGTATGTGAAAGGGTGATCACACCTGAAGCACTGGCACATTCTTGGTGCAACTTACCACGTAGTAGGCCTCCTACTTGAGTCCAGATTGCTGGTGCTGGTTCAAAGGAGACCTGGGTGGTGGTTTCACTAGGACTTTGCTGAGCGTGAGCTGGGAAATGAAACAACATTATTGTCTTGAGTGGCACACAGGGAGGTTGGTGCAGCGGACCATGGCAATTGCAAAGGGGGAGTAGTAACTGCATTCTGGTGCTTGTGCTCTGGGTCCCTCCCGAGGCAGCTGAACTTTACTGATTGCCCATGGATGAGCCACTTGAGGTGAGGGGAATGTGCGGCTTTGCAGTTGATATTTGGAACTCCTCTGAATCTACGGTGGCCAGTTGGGATGTTAGCTGCTGTGGACATCTGCGTACCCTCATGGGCTGAAGAACTGTGGACATCTGGTGTACCCTGGTGATGATCAGGCATCATGGGCAAGGACAAAGCAGTTTGCTCTACCACCACTAACACTAGTATGCAGTATACTGCGGCTAGACAGTCCTCACAGAGGATCACATGTCATGCTGCCGCCAAATCCCAGAGTGAGTCTCCAGATGGGCTGCAGGACCCCTCCCATGCAGACGTATTGGCAGCTGTTCAGGGCTCTCACATGGCACTGGAACACAAGATAGAAACAGTTTCTGTTGATGTAAAACTGCTCCAGGCGGAGCAGAGGAAGGAAACAAATAAAGTGTTGGTAAGCTGGAGGAAATATTGGAACATTACAAGGGGAGGTTTACCAGCTTAAACAACAAATGGCTACGATGACTTCAATGTCACAGGAGTTGGAGCGAAGAGTGGAACATGTGGAGGGGCACTCCCACCACAACAACATATGGATGCTGGGATTCCCAGAGTAGAGAGAGGGCCACTCGGTGGAACGATTTCTGGAGAACTGGATACAACGACAACATCGGCTTGCTCGTCTCTCAGACGGTTTTGTTGTGGAGCAGGCACACAGGGCCAGGGCCCCTCTGCTACCTCCTGACTCCCCTGCCCAAGAGTGATAATTGCCAAAATCCTTAGCTACTGAGACAAAGACTGCATCCTCCAAGTGGCAAGGGAACAGGAGACGCCCATGTTGGAGAATCATAGGATAGCCACTGAATACATCAAGAGGGTGCAGGAACAGTGCAAATCTTGTTTAACTATAGAACAGAAATTGCGGGCTATGCAGTTAAAATATATGCTCCTGTATCCTTCAAAGCTAAAAATGATCTCACAGGGATGGGTGCTATTCTTTGAGCATCCTGATGAGGTGTGGAACTGACTGGAGCTGTGGGATGGTCCCTCTATGAGAGCTGGAACAGGTCGAGGTGGTATGCAGCTGGGATCGTGCTCTTGCTGGGGCGCTGGTAATGGATGTCAGCGAGGGACTGGGAAGGGGAACGCTTCCCCCCTCCAGCAGGATAATGATACAGGTGGATGGATCCATGCAACTCCCATTGGTGGATGAATGGCATACTTCAGCGAAGGATAAGGTCTATGCCGTGCTATCTAGCACTGTAGCTGAGGGACTGTTTTTTTTGGCTGACATGGTGCCTGATTCTCTGATGCTCGAGTTGGAGAACCCATGACTACTTGACTGGATCTTACACCTGGCTGTGGTGTTTTGATTGATCTCTTTCCTCTCCTCTCTCCCCGCTCCGCTGCTCTGATCTCGACAATGCAATCCTCCTCCCACTGTCCTTTCTCCTTTGGTCTCTCACTCTTTAATTCATCTCCACATTGGCTAGTCTGGGAATAGGGCTGGGTGGGCTAGGTATGGGGGACTTGTCCCAGTTGGAAGGGTTTTGGGTGGAACTGTAGGTCCTAGCACTTTATGGGGTGGATGTATGTAGACATATGTTGCTTCTATATTTTGTTTTGGGTGTACTGTTAGATCACAGGAGGCTGTGCATGGGATGTGGTTTGCCCTTTTTTACCAGATTGCATAAGGGATGATTACAGATTTTTGACCTGGAATGTACGGGTGTTGGGTGATTATGCAAAATGGTATAGAGTGTTATCTTTTCTAAAACACTACAATGTCCAAATAGCTTGTATCCAAGAAACATTTCTCAATTATACAGAGGCTGGTAAAGTTGCCAATAAATGGAAGGGACTGGTTGCCCACACTTCCTTCTGTAGATATGCTAGAGGAGAATTGATTTGGTTGGCAAATGGGATACCCTTCTCATTGTTGTGCTCAGAGGCCGGTGTGGAGGATTATTTCTTCCCTAAATACTTATGCACCTAACACGGACAATGGTGAGTTCTACTCTTGGGGTGCAACAGCTGCCTGGATATGATCTAGATGTGCCACTACTTTGGATGGGGGATTTTAATTGTGTGCTGGATGGGGAGATGGACGGGCTGCCAGCCTGCATGGGCACCAAACATAGAATTACCGCTGCATTGAGTATGCTGGTGCACAATATGAGATTAGTAGAGCTGTGTAAAGCACACCACTCACAGTGCCAAAAGTACATGTGCCAGTCTCTCAGGCACAACACATACAGTGGGCTTGACCGGGTACTCATAGCTGGGATTCCGATTGATGAGAGTGTGTCAGTGCCCTACTTGGCCAGGTTCCTTATGGATCATAAGCCTGTTAGCTGTGATCTGGAGGACCCTCATTGAAGGTTATCAGAGGATATGCTTATTGATGCAGAGGGCAGAGAGACTTCGGCACAAAACGTTTCAGAATACATGGACACAACTAGGAGACCACAGACAACAGAGCCACTGGGTGGGTGGCCATGAAGGCAGTTCTGCAAGAACAATGCATTGGTTTAACATGCAAGGTAAAGAGACAACTAGGGAGGGAGCTTAGGGTCAGGGAGGTGGACTTAGCAGAAGTACAGGCTGGCGATGTGTCATCGGAGGAGGCCCAGAGAGAAGATGCAGCAATACAGCACTGTATAGCGGAACTCTGGGATAGACTAGATAAGGATACATTGAAGTAACATAGACACTGTCTCCATAGGGATGAGGACAAATTGGGTAGGTATTAGCCTGGATATTGAGAAGAGAGATGGTGGTGGTGCCTGTAGTTTTCTTGGGGGCCCAGGGTGGGAGCTGTGGGTTACACAAGAGGCAGTATTGGACACTTTTAAACTACACCTTGAGGGGGGTATATAAAAGAGACCCAAGGATTACAAGGACTGGAATACTGTCATTCCTGAGGAGATGCATCTAGAGTTGGAAACAAACTATACTTTGGAGGATTTGCGGACGGCCCTACAGCTGCTTCCCAAACACAAGGTTCTTGGGAGGGATGGATTCCCACCAGAATGCTATTAGACATATTTGGCCACATTCATGTCAGCACTCCTGGAAGTGTTCCTTGAAGCTTAAGACAAGGAGATATTACCCCCCACCATGAGGGAAGGGGAGATGTGCCTGATACCTAGTTCTGGTGGGGATATGTCGGACCCCAGCCACATATCGACTGCTCACTATGTTAAAGACTGATGTGAAAATCTTGTGCAAGATGATCACCATCCGTCTGGGTCCAGTGGTGTGTGGTTTGGTCTATGGGGACCAGTGTAGTTTTATCCCTGACCGCAACACGGGGATGAGCTTAAAGTGGCTCACACACATAATGCATGGGGTAGAGGGTGGGGATGAAGAAATGGCT
Organism: Pleurodeles waltl; assembly: GCF_031143425.1. NCBI lineage: Eukaryota > Metazoa > Chordata > Amphibia > Caudata > Salamandridae > Pleurodeles > Pleurodeles waltl. The sequence goes on along the minus strand of NC_090445.1, from coordinate 290,772,521 downwards.
CTGGTTGCTGTCGACACAGGAAAAGCTTTTTATATGGTAGAGTAGGAATACGTCCTGGAAGTACTAAGGCAAACTGGATTTGGCCCTATATTTTGCTCCTGGATCTGCTTGCTGTACACGAGCCCGATAGCGCAAATTAGGCGCAGTAGGTTCAGAGGCCTGGGAGCTGGGTCGGGGCACGTGGCAGGGTTACCCACTGTTGCCTTTGCTGTTTGCCCTGGCACTTGAGACCCTGTTGATAAAAATTCAAAGAGACATGCGCTGATGGGTCATTCCAGTGGGGGGGGGTTGATTCACTTGGTGTTACTGTATGCAGACAATGCTCCTTTTTTTAACCTCAGGAGCCCAAAGGAGTCACTGGGTCCACTGCTGTGCATCCTTGATGACTATAGTGCAGTCTCCAGACTACAACTGAACCGGAAGAAGTAGGTTGTTCCCACTTGTGGCACTGGTTGGAGTCCTGGCTGTGCTTCTGCCAGATCTGGGCCTTCATTGTGAGCCCGTTATCTGGAAATCATGGTTGCACACTCTAAAAAATCCCAAATGTAGTATATCATGGGTATGGACTTGGACTTTCTGAAGTTATTTGTAGCTGTAGAGCACTCTGTCACTCTCCGTTATTGGGAGGATTGCCATCTTGAAAATGGTGCTACTCCCCTGCTGTCTCTACACTATGCAACATCATCTTTGGCCCCTCGCTGCTTGGGTACTTAAAAACTTGGATTCAATCCAAATGACATTGATATGGGTGGGTGGACAAAGTAGGGTGGCTAGGAGGACTCTCATGAGGCCATACAAGCAAGCCGGGTTGGAGCCCCAGAGTTTGGAATTATGTTATTTTGCTGCAGTGCTGCAACATGCAGTGAGATGGTTTGCACAGGGTGATAATTGGGAGAAATGTTTACTGGTAGGGTGTGTGGCTGCAGAGGACCCGCTGGTGCTGTTGATGGAGGGAGCAGGGGTCTCCAGGAACCTTCGTATGTGGTTCAACAGACAGCCAGGGCATGGCAGAGGATGGTAAAAGTGCTTCTCCATTGAAAATTAACAGTGTGGATTCTTGCTCCACTGTGCCGCTCTGAAGAAAGTATGATGTATCACACATGGAGCGATGGGGGTGTGAAACTTGGAGAGACCTATCCCCAAATAAGCTTTTTATATTCTTTAAGGATGTCCAGCAGGAGCTTAGTGTAGGACCAAGACACATCTTACACTATGCAGGCCTGGCTGTATCTGCTAGGGAGACTATGAGGACTTTCTCACTGGCCCTGCCTGAGACTGGCACACTGGGGGTGTTGCTGACATGCGAGACAAAGAGACACTTGGTATCACTCCTATATAAGTCAAGCGACAACTTCCTCAACGCGAGCAGTAGGTTTCTAATTGTGAGCGGTCACGGCCTACCTCAACCGCTCATGTTCAGAAATATCGCTCGCACTGGCCAACCTAGCAATTTCTCTCACTTGCGCTTACCAACTTAACATTGGCAAGCGTGAACGAGAGAAAAAACTCTGCTCCGCATCACTTCACAGAGCTTTTTGGAACTCCGCACTCTGCGCGAAGTGGGGAAAACTCCATGAACTCCGGCAGCAGGGCGGAATTCTTCGCCCACCCCTACTTTTCACAATGAACCAATAAAACCTTCACCCTTCACCATTGGCTTTACAGTTTACCCAACAATGTCCTATTCAAGTGCATATAAACTGTACTATAATGCACACTGATATAAAATTATAAATATATAGAAAAATACAGCATACACAACAATATACACCCCCACTTATCAGGGCCTAACAAAACCTATGACACTGAAAATCCTCAGAGTTTGTTTGAATGGGATGTCAACCCTCAAACCTTTGCCTGGGCTAGTCATCTGTGAGATTACACATAACAAAATACCTATTGGTTGGTTTTAACATAACAATCCACACTTAAGTACCTATTGACTTTAACATATGCTTTTAACTATAAATAAATTAGGCCTAGTGCCTTTACCATAACATGTCATAATAAACAGATCAACCCGTGCCATGATCTTTGACTTGCCACCATAACCAATTTAGTCCTTCTGTAATGAGTATAACCTTTACCACAAGCCAAAAAGTACCATACAAGCAGTCTTTTTAGTGACAACAAAATATGTGTTTTCTATGCAGTACTGGCCACTGGGAGCATGTGTTGCTGTAAAGATTTAGAGCAGGCGTTCTTGCCTCTTGTTATCTTTTCCTTCATGGCAGCACAACTACCAAAAGCATTGTACAGCATGTGGTGAGACTTCCAAGCAAACACGGTAGCACATTACTTTTTTTGCAATTTTTATGTTTTGTACCCCAAAAGGTTCTTAATTCCACTCTAGAAATCACACAATTGTAAAACTAGTTTGTCTCTCCTCCACTTCCTCCAATTATTAGCTGGCAATGAAGTTGGAATGTTTATGTGTGATTGCTATGCTTGCTTGATGTATTTTAAATGACTTTATGGTTTCTGTATGTACTTTTATGATTATAAGAGCTATAATAGAATCCATTTTTGATGATGATAATGAAATCCTATACTTTGGGGTACCAACATGTGGATGGGCCCACTCCATTAGTCAGTAGTGCTATGAATGTTTTTTTTTTTTCTTGATCTCATAAGTTAGGCAACAGCTGATTTGTGAAGCCAGACTTAAAAGTCCATGTAGATTAGTGTGGCCCTGGGCATCCTAATACTGTCCTCAAACACAAATCTGCACTCCAAAATCTAGATTTAATGATGGCAGGTGAGGGTGCACTGCATCACAATCGGCACCCCTTTATCCCATTTGTGATACTGCCCGAAATATACAAACAACGTAAGTGATCTAGCTTTCTAGAATACTTGAGGAGCATTGTCATGTGTGTGCCCCCTGAAAGTTCAAGCTCAGGCTGCTAGATAAATAAATAAATTGTCACAGTGGTTGGAGGGCCAGCACTTTTTGTTAAAGTACACAACAGATGTCTAACCAAAACATGTACTCCTGGCTCCCAACACTTGACTGGAGCAAAGCCCCTCTCTTTGTGATTCATAATTGGCTAACAACAGCTGTGCTGTCAAGCTAGGCCACAAAAACAGCTGACTTAAGCAGTCACTATCCACAGGACCACTGTGGAATATAAACATTAGTGGTAAGTGGGGAACTACACAGAAGGAAAACAAAAAAAGTTAATTATGGATCGAATATGATATCTTGGCTTTGCTGATATTCTAGTAGTACTTGAGGAATTGTCCAGACATATATACACATGATGACCATGCATTAGCAAATTATCATTGGAAAGACAAAACCAGATGATGGTAGAGCCGCACCAGGTGAAATGGCATATTCTGGATCAGGAATCACTAATTTTCTTTAAAGAATATTAGACAGTGTGATCATGAATAATAATGTAACCTGGACAGTAGTTTACCAACATGGCTGGTATTTTATTGTTAAGGTGTATACAAAAAAAATGATAAAAAATGTTTCCTCTGAAAAATACGTTTAAGGCAACAAATTCATGAGGATATCACAAGTATTATGGAGCTGTCTAACTACAACTAAATGCCCAATACAAATGGAGCCAAAACCAGCAAGCTAAGAAAATTTTTACTTTTAATTTTACTGAAATTCTCATTTAGCTACGGGCCATTGGCCATTCCAGAATCTCCATGCACAAACAGATTTCCAGTTTTTAAGATCTGAGTAGGGTGCTAACCCTAATTCAGGAAAGAATGTTAATTATATTTCAAAGAGATATTGATGGAAAGTGGATTATTAGTAAGGGCAGGTAAGTACCTTTACCTAGCAACAGGCCACTAACCCCTACTTAGGTCCAGTTAGGTCTCAATAAATTAAACCCATCTCAACACTTGGTAGCTTGGTAATGAGCGACAAGGCTTAACTTAGGAGACAAGTGTGTAAAGCATTTAAAAATCACAAAACAGTAAATAAGTAAAACACAAAACACAATAAAAAACCAACACCAGTTTATAAAAATAGATTGTATTTTTATGTTTAAAATGACACCAAAGTGATTAAAATCAAATAAGGGGAATCAGAGATATTATTTTTTAAAGAATTTATGTTTTCTAGTGTGTAGAAGCAAATAGCGCTCAAAAGGGTTAGACATGGTCACACTGGAAATGGACAAAGTCCAGAATTTAGGCCACCCATGAGGTAACACTGTTACACTTACTTTCAGAATTGTTTTGTGATTCAGGAAAGCGGTCTACAGCACCAGCCAAGGGTTCAGAGGCTTTGATTTTCCTCTTGGGGCCTGGGAATACAACTCCCACAATGCACCTCTTCAACTTACGGAGTTGCTCCAAACATCTCCAAAATTCTGGATATTCTTCCAGAGGTCCTTTTTGGGTCCTTGAAGTGCCCACAACTTAATCCAAGGTTCCAGAAGCTCTGAATTGCTCCTTGGGTGTCGGGACTACAATTACCAGAATGCACCCGATCAGAATCCTCAAATGGCCACTGGACGCTGGTCAGCTGGGCTCTGCTTGCAGGACTCGATGCAGGGCACTCTAAGCAGCTCCTTTGTACCTGTAGCAAACAGGGAGTCCCTTCTTGATGCAGTAGAAGACAGGGAAAGTCCTTTTAGTGGTGAAGCCCAAGTATGCAGCTGGTGCAGTCCTTCAGAGTGCAGAGTCCAGGTCAGGTGTTCAGCAGGGCAGTCCGTCTTCTTCTTTGTCTTGTTCATTGTAGGGATCTGAGGAGTGGTACAGCTCCACCATATTTATCCTTACTAGGGGGTTCCTTGCTGTCCAATCACAGGCAGGTTCCTTCCCCCTTTGATGATCACTTCCTGGGAAGTGTGGCAAAAATTAATCCCAGGGAGCATCAATCTTTAAAAATTCAACATGGATGAAAGTGATTTTTGGAGGTTAGATCAGGCTGAGGCCACCCACTGGTGTGGTTAAAAATCTTAAACACACCCCTTTCGTGCCCTCTCCTAATCTAAACAAGAGGTCACCTAATTGTCTAGGGTTGCAGGAAATGAGGGAGGTCCTGAGATTTTCCAGATGTCCTTACCTGCCTTTGAAGACCAGTTTGGCTGCTCTCCCCCATCCTGTTTCATTATCTGCTGTGGCAGATCTCCTCCCCCAGGCACATCCTTGGTGTTCAGCCCAGGCCACTTCATACCTCATCAAAGCAGCCAGTCTAGGCTGCCAGAGGCTGGCCAATCAGTGAAGAGCACTACAGAGCGTACGTTGGCAACTTTCAGGTACAGTTTTAAAACTCTTTACCTGAACTAATTATATTAAATCCAACAATGGCAAGTTGTGGGATTTATTATGACAATTAATTTGATACCACACTCAAGGTATCTGTCACTTATGGGGACTTTGTCAATTTAAATAAAGTCTCCATATTTTAGCCTATGGAGGATATTCACTACAGTGAGGGAAACAAATTTGGCTATTTTACCTCACCATGGCTTATAAAACAATTGTATAAGGTCAGTGCTTATAGTTACATGGCACCCAGCACTAGGGGCAGATAGGGTGCACCTTGGGGGTGGCCCATATGTAGAATATGTAAAGACTTTGGAAGTACTTTTAATTCCAAAGTCGAATTTGCATATAACTTCAAGTTAAAAGCAGCCAGCAAGGCAGGCCTGCCTTCAAAATGACCCTGTGCCCCTCAGCAGTGCACCCATTGGTGCACCACCTATGTTGGGGTCCCTAAACCTACATGCCTTAACATTTACTAGGGACTTATAGGTAGGTTGACATAGCCAATTATAATTAGCCTAATTGCATACTCATTTTAGACAGAGCACATGCCCTGGGACTGATTAGCAGTACCCAGGGCACCATCAGAGTCAGACAAACACCAGCAAAAAGTGTGCAATCACAGATATGTACAACCCTCATAGATTTTGGATTTACCAGTTCCAATCTCTCTGTATCCTTCACTTTTGTTAGACAATATCCAGCCTCCATAATTTTGTGTCAAAACAAGAACATAATGACATGTTTTTCTTTATTGACCTTTATTGCCAATTACAGTGAGGGAAACATCCTTAGATGCAGCAAAAATAACACACACATTGTAAGTGTAGCTTTTGCAAAAAGCACAGCAGAAACATGATTTAACATATATTTCTCAGTGGCTGCAACACGGAGGGCTGGGGACATTCTGTGCTGGTTGTGTTGCTTTGGTAATTGCTGATGAAAACAAAATAACACAAACAATAAAGAAAAGTGCAATCCTTGCAGAGCGCTAGGCACAAACGTTACTTCTGTACCTGATGCTCGCTGGCAGCTACACAGATACATGGCTTATTGGCCCACCAGCTCTGGCTCTGAAAGAAAACTTTCGATGGTGGATATGGGAAACATCCTGAACAACTAGGTCTAAACCACTACTTGCCTGAACCACTACTGCTAAACAACTAAAAAGTCTCTACAACTAAGTACTGAACAACTACTGTCTGAACAACTACTGTGTCTGAATAACAAATGCCTGAACAACTAATTTTAAGGTAAGGTTTTCCTTTTGGTTTTTATGGTTTATTAGTTGTTTAGAATATATATATATATTAGTTGTTCAGGCAATTGTTATTCAGACACAGTAGTTGTTCAGACAGTAGTTGTTCAGTACTTAGTTGTAGAGACTTTTTAGTTGTTTAGCAGTAGTGGTTTAGGCTATAGTTGTTTAGGACCTAGTTGTTCTGTCACATATTCGGTGGATATGGATTGTATTGCTGAATAGCAATCCCCAGGACAGAATATGAGGGACAGCGTTTCAAAAGGTAAGTAGATATAGTTAAGTATACATTTACTATTCCCAACTTCATGTATCTTGAAGATATATATGTACCGTGGTTAGGTATAGAAAATCTAGTCTTATATGTCAATGTTTTTTTAATGTAGTTTGTCCTCATAAATGTGTCCCGGGGGTCGATATTTAGATTGCTGTCTGTGAATATGCAAACACAAAAGAGCAAAATGCCATCAATCACACTAAAGACAGCCACTGAATGGACCAGGACTTCCATTGGCTGTACTGGATTGGCACAAAATGTGAATGACGCTATTACAGACCAATGAATACAGAGGGGTGACTGAATGTCCCTAACATTTGTATGTATATATGTATTTTAAATACAGTTATTTGAAAAAAAGGTATTTGCTTACACTTGACATAAAATACGTGTTTTTTTATAGTACAAGGTCGCTATCAAGAAGTGTTGAGCTTTCCTTTAGTATAAACTGAGAAAATCCAAGTTATACAGTGTTCCTTAGCTAAGCATTGTTCTTGTTCATGCTGGCCTGTTTGTTCCTAATTAGGAACACTTTAATTGCAGATGTGAAATGTTTCTTGCAACTCTATAATTAGTGGCATTCTACCTGGTGTGCACTGAATTAAAGTGGATATCATAAGTAGACATCCGCTGAGGTTATATAGTTATGAACATTTTATACAAAGCAAACAACCTAAAAATCAATCGACATAACATTGAGGCTGTCTTCCCTTTCAGGAGGAGCCGATAAATACCAAGAGTTCCTGCATAAACACTCAGAACAAATTTACCATACAATTAATGTTATGTTCAAGAGATGAACAAAATTGAACAATTCTGTAAACATCATAAAACACACGAATACATTTCACAACATACAACAATTATTTAGTATTTAAAACTAAATTAATCCAGCCTAAATTATCATCAAAAGAGACATGAAGGTAGTTAGAAGTGACAGGTGATACACAGTGGATAACTTTTACTATGCCTCTATGTGTGTATAATTTATTTCTAGAGTATGTACAATGTATTTCTAGAGTGCACGTATAACGTAGATTCATTGCGTTGGAAAAATACAGAAAAGTATAACCAACGCTCACAGATGATCAAGTCAGGTTCAGGGGAAAGGCACAATTAAAATGGAAAGAGAGCAATTTTCAACTTATTACGGAAGGTACGGTAATCAGCGGTACATGTCAGAGGCTCAGGGCATTACTCCAAGATACGCCAGCTCTGCCACAATACACAGAACGTTAAAAAATATTAATGTGCTGTCCATGTGGAAAGGGATTTAATTAAAAAGAGAAAGAACTGGTGTCGTCTGGATTAAGGGTCGCCCTCAGGACTATAGAATATAGAGATCAATTCCAGTACAGCCTACAGCGAGAGTCAAAGCTTCCTGTACAACATCTACTCCTTCCTGACCTGACTTAATCCTCGCATGTTTTTTGAACCACATTAAAATATAATCTTTAGGGGCTTATCCCTTCTCTCAGGACATTTCTTTACATTTTCTGCTATGCTTTTGACCGCACTCTCAGTTCACAAACTTTCCATATGTCTCCCGTTTTCTCATCAATAATTTATTATTGGATCAGAGTTGTAAAGCTGGTACTGTAAGGGTCTGTGTTATTTTCCTGCCGCAGGTTTGACTTCCTTCTAAATTTCTAAAACGAAATAAAAAACGTTCTCACAGCAAAAAACACTTTGTGAATTACACATTCTGTTGGCCTCTTTCACTATATCTCTCACCATTTTTCGGTTGAGCATAGCAGCGCGCAAGCACTGCTCTTCTCGACATGTTGTAATATATTCTGTGGGCTTTAACCACACCCATCTCACACCCAGCACTTTCATTGATTCCTGGTCAAGCCTTTCAAAAATCCCTTGATGTCCTTGGTAAATGCTTTACGTTTGTCCCACCTTGAGGCTGGTTTATTACCGCCATGGAGACTGGATTATTGCAAGATCAGCCCTGTAACTTAGAGTGGCATACTATTTTTCTCTTTTGCCTCACCTCTTCGCGCTGCATGGCTATATGTTGTTTCTTCCTCTCCCTAGTTTTTGGGCATCTTGTTGTTTCTGTGCGATGTCTGAGGGGTCTTTTTTTTTTTTTGCAGTTTTATGTAGCACAAACACGACACAAAGGTATTGGATGGCTTTATTTTATTTTAATTTTTTTGCAGATTTGTATAGTGCAAACTCAATACAAAGGTATTACAGCGCTTTACATGAGCACCGGTTAGGGAGATTAAGGCCCTCGTTATAACCCTGACGGTTGGTGTTAAAGTGGCGGTAGTACTGCCAACAAGCTGGTGGTAACTACTGCCAAATTATGACCAGGGCAGAAAGATCTCCGAAAGACAGTCAATGTAGCACACCGACTACCAGGGCGGAAACAACAACCACCACGGCGGTAGCCACCTATAGCCAGGTGGAAATCAATGTTCCGTCCACCATATTATAACCCTGGAAACCGCCCCCTTTTCCGTGGTGGTACCTACGACATCAAAAGCCTGGCGGAAACTGAGCTCAGAAGGGAAATGACTCACCTTTGGAGACACAGGGAAGAACCACGCCGCCATGGAGCCTGAACTGCATGTCTTCCCCATGATCTTCTACGTTCTGCTCCCCCACAAACACCTACGCCGGCGAAGACGATGACGGTGAGTACAGCCGCCTAGCACACAAGGGAGGGAGGAAAACAAGAGTGACACTCACACACACCACACACACACCTAATCAGCTGCATTACAAAAACAGTTTTACTCCGTACCTCAGATGAATAATGCAAGGACAAAAAAATTTAGTAAAAGTGGATGGAATGAGATCAACACAGCACAAAAAATAAGTTAGGCAAGATAATAGATATATACATATGTACAGAAAAAGAGACATAGCCCAGTCCACAATGTTCATAGGCCACATGGCCACAGGCCAAAGTCCAAAGCCACACATGTCACCTGCTTCAACACGGAGAGAACACTGCAGGGACATCAGTTGGTAAATAGGCAGGCACCTCAGGGGGACGGGGGGCACCTCAGCCGGGAGATGTTGCAAGACCACTGGTTCTGGAGGGAGCAACATGCCCTGTGCTTGGCCTTGTGGAGTGCAAGGTCACAGTCTCTCATGTGGGTGTCTCACCCACTGGTTCTGGAGTGGGCCTTGTACCCTGTGCTCTTGATCCTGGAGAGTGTTGGCCATGTGGGTGGCTTACCCACTGGTTCTGGAGGGGGCATTGTGCCCTGTGCTCTTGATCTTTGGGAGTGTTGGGCATGTGGGTGTCTTACCCACTGGCTCTGGAGGGGGCAACATACCCTGTGCTTGGTCCTAGGGAGTGCAAGGCCACAGTCTCTCAGGTTGGTGTCATACCCACTGGATTTGCAGGGGGCAGGCTGCACAGAAGCACATGGAGGCAGGATTACATATCGTCCGCCGGCGGTGACGGCTGCTCAGTGGTGGTGCTGCTGGTGGGGCGAGGATCCTGCCCATCCCCTGCAACCTTGGACGGCTGCCTAGTGGATGTGTTGGTGGTGTTGCTGGGGGGAGGCTCCTTCCCATCCCCTGCAACCTTAGACTGCTTCCCAGTGGAGGTGGTGGTGATACTGGGGGGGGGGAGGCTCCTGCCCATCCCCTGCAACCTCGGACGACTGCCCATTGGAGGTGGTGGTGGTGCTGGCGGGGGGAGGCTCCTGCTTATCCCCTGCAACCTCAGATGGCTTCCCAGTGGTGGTGGTGGTGGTGCTGCTGGGGGGGAGGCTCCTGCCCATCCCCTGCAACCTCGGACAGCTGCACAACCATGGTTGGTGGTAGGGGCTCCATCACAGTTCCTGCCCCAAGCCCCTTGGTCTTCCTGCCTGCTGGTGCAGGCTCCTTGGTCTTCCTGGCAGCTGGGCCTGCTCCTTTCCCTTCTTGCCTGCTAGTGCAGGCTCCTTTGCGTTCCTGGCAGCTGGAGCAGGCTCCTTTCCCTTCTTGCCTGCTGCGTCAGGCTCCTTGGTCTTTCTGGCAGCTGGGGCAGGCTCCTTTCCCTTGAGGCTGCCTGGTGCAGGCTCCTTCACCTTCAGGACATGTGGCCTGGATCCTTTTCCACCACAAGTGGGTGTGGTGACGACCGGGCCCATGGACTGGGTGGCTGAGGTGCTTGGCAGGGTTCTTCCAAACCGGCCCATATGTGCAGGACGGGGGAGGGGGAGGGAAGAGGTAAATGGTGGATAGAAACAGTTTTTTAGGGACACTGGGGTGGGAAGAGGGAGAAGGAATGGGAACGGAGGAAGAGGGAGTGGTTGTTGGAGGTGTCTGCTGCTTTTGGGTGCAGGTGCATAGGCTGCATGCTGTTGTAAGGTGGATGGCTGTTCTGTGTCTGAGTGCTTGCGTTTGTGTACCTTAGAAGGGGGGGCAGACACAGTGAGAGAGGACACAGGGGACGTGTGCATGGCTGTTGTGGAAGTGTCTGCTAGTGAGGTGTGTGTTCTGCTTGGTGTGGTGATGATACTGGTAGTGGATGATGATGTAGTGCATGCAGGTGTGAGTGTAGACGGAACTCGGAGGGAGGTGACGGAGGAGGAGGAGGGGGAGACAGTGGAAGTAGTGGATGTTTGTGTGTCTGCATCTGGAAGGTGTTTGTGTGAGTGCCTGTGGGATGAAGTGTGGTGCTTGTGTTTGCCTGTACAACTCCTGTGTGTTGTCTTGTGTGCATGCTCGTCTGGCTGTGTGCTTCGGATGGGTTGGGGTTGAGGAGAATGGTACTGGGAAGAGGAAGTTGGAGAAGGGAGGGTAGAAACAGGGACAATGGCTGCCATTAGAGAGGAAGCCAGAGCCTGGATCGATCTCTGTTGGGCCACCAATCCAGTGTGAATGCCCTCCAGGAATGCATTAGTCTGTTGCATCTGGGCTGCCAGCCCCTGGGTGGCATTCAGACTGGTTGACTGCCCTACAGAGATGGATCTCAGGAAGTCAGTAGCCTCCTCACTCAGGGCAGCAGGGCTCACTGGGGCACGGCCTGAGGTGCCTAGGGCAAAGGAGATGCCCACCCTCCTGGGTGAGCGGGCACGGGCAACTCCATGAGGGGCTGCTGGGAGGAGGGTGCTGGTACGGGGGAGGCGGATGTACTTGTAGCTAGGGTGGTCACAGAAGTGTCTGCCACCACCAGGGAGCTTCCAGTGGAGGAGGTATCTGTGGCAGAACTGTCCCCTCCGGCCTACGCCGTGGTGCTCCCCTGGCCCTCGCTCCCACTGGTGCCCTCAGCGTCAGTGGACTCTGCCTCCTAGGTCCTGTGGGTTGCAGCTCCCTCCGTCGCTGGTGCCTCTGCTCGTCCGCCAGTTGATGCTAATGCACATAAGGACAGGATGACAAAACAAAAAGGGGGGAGGAAGAGACAAAGGATACACTGGGTCAATGGGTGCACCAACACCACCGTTGGTGTACACAGCACCCTCACACACAGGAAACAGGCCTACTCAATATGCTATAGCACTAGCAGCGAAATAGCTTCCCACCAAGGCATGGGGAGGAACACACACTGTCAAATGCAGCACACATGGGACCCAAGCAGCCCTGACCAGTAGTGGATGCCTATGAGGTAGGTAGCAGGATTATCCCTTTAGAACCCTAGCCACGAGGGGACCTATGCTGCAATGTCAGGCCTGGCCTAGGGACATCCACTGACTCGCATCCCCAACCCGGATACCACCCTACCATGCATACGTTGCAATGCTGGGCGCTTTAATCACCCCCTTGTGGGTGCTGTGATGCCCTCAAGCGCCCATCCAGCTCTGGATAGGCCACCGCCAGTACGCAGGCCATCAGGGGGGTCAGGGTTTGACGGACATCCCTTCCTCGTTGGGAGGCCATGCCCAGCTGGGTCTCCACCGTCTTCCGTGCACAGCGTCTCAGGTCCTCCCACAGTTTGCTACAATGAGTGCTCTGCCTGCCATAGACCCCCAGGGTGCGCACCTCCTTGGCTATGGCACGCCATATACCCTTCTTTTGATGGATGCTGACCTGCAGAAGCAATACACATAGGAAAACTGAATTAGACAAACAGTCCTGCCTGTTACATTTATGGCCCACCATACCCCTTCACCTTACCATTTACACACACATAGCCCAGCACACAACCTATACGCCACCCAGAGGACATCCACCCACCCCCCTTACACGAGGCATTCACACACACCACTCCATGCATTCCAGCCACATCCATCGTGCCCACAGTGTACTCACCTGTTGGTCTGGAGGCCCATACAGCAGTACGTACTGGGGTGGGACAGTCTCTCCAACTCCTGCTAAGTGAAGGCTGGGGCCCTTTCCCCAGTCACACGGGCCATGGCAGGTTCAATACACAGGTCACAGCAGCACATGCAGTGTAGGTCCTCTCCTGTGGAAGATCAGGTAGCAAGTGGGGGATCAGATAGAAAATGGCGGTCACGTCCGTGGCAGTGCATACCGTCACCGCCGGCGTAGATCACCATTGGCCACTGTAACCCATAGGGCCCAATCTTATCCAATGAGGAATTGCATGGCGGTTCACAACCACCTCCTGCAACGGCGCACAACGTCAGCGGAATTACCTCACTTTCACCTGTCCCTCCACACAGGACAGACGGACACCATTTCAGGGGCGGGCAGGCCCTGGAAAATAGCTGTCACTGGTGAAATTAGGACATACTGGACAAATCACACTGATCCATTACAGGTTAACAGCATGCAAAGTTCTGTTGTGATCTATTGTTCAGTTTGTGACCGACTCCTCACTTTTTTGCCCCATAGATTCCTACCACTGCGGATGAAGAGGAGATGGAGACATACCCCGTGTATAGACCCTTGGTGGACTTGGCAACACTGGAGGACAGGCACAAAATACTCACCTATAGACTTGACAGTGCCACAATCACATAGCTGTATGCCCAATTGGAGCCTGACCTGATATCTGCAATCCGTCACCCCACTGGGATCCCCCCTCATGGGCAAGTTCTATCAGTGCTCCATTTCCTGGCAACTGTTTCTTTCCAAGTGACAGTGGGCTTGGCAGCAGGAATGTCACAGCCAATGTTCTCAATAGTGCTGACAAGAGTGTTGTCTGCCCTGATTAAACACATGGGCCTGCTACATTGTATTTCCCCAGGTCGAAGATTTGGCCACAGTGAAGGCTGAGTTCTATGCAATGGGACGAATCCCCAACATAGTTGGGGCGACTGATGGAACACATATTGCATTTGTCCCCCTCTATCAGAATGAACAGGTGTTCAGAAATCGGAAGAGTTTCCCCTCAGTGAATGTACAGATGGTGTGCTTGGCCCATATGTGTATATGGTCCTGGTTCCACATGGTTCCACATGGGTATCTGTCAGCCACTGTTCATGATACAACTTTCTAAAAAGTGGCATTATCAGAGTCGCTACTGAGAATCTAACTTTACCATTAAAATGCATTTTAATAGTTACTGTGGCTGCCCTGGTTCCTGCCTGGAACACCCACGGAAAGTGCTAGACACAGGGCTGTGGTGGGAGCCTCAGGGCCACCCCCAGTCCCTGATAGCTCCCCTGTATGCATTTTTTGTGGTGCAATGGGAGCTTGCTTTCCCTGCTTGCAAGAGTGTCCCAGGACACAGCTGCCATCAGTCCTCAGAGATCAGGTCCTGGTCCACTGGATGGCTTGGGGGGCCCTGTCCTCTCTCCCCCCAAAAAGACATTGGCCCTGGGTGTTGGGGTCCCTGGGGCCTTTGGGGGTCAGGGAGATGGGGGTCTAACTTAAAATGACACCCATTATATTGTTACATCACATTGTAAGCCAGCTACCTGCAGGGAGGTGGCCAGGCCCTGCACCCAACCCCACAACGCTTACAGCTGAAGATTGAAGGTAGATAGAGATACAGAAATTAATATGAATATATATGTATATGTATTACCTAATGGCCGTTGCCAGCAGGTAGTTAGAGTTAGGACCTAGGGCCAGATGTATTAAAAAGTTTTGCACTCGCAAACGGTGCGACTCGGTAAATTCGGCCGTTTGCGAGTGCAAAACCGTGGTCTGCGATGCATGAAATGCATTCGCAGACCACAAATAAGAGATCGCTAAAATAGCGATTTCTTGCGTTGCGACCTGGAAATTGCGAGTCGCAATTTGCGATTCGCAATTTCCAGGTCGCAAGGCTATTCTGGAAAAAATCGCAAATTGCGATTTTTCCAAAAATGCCATTTTGCACTTGCAAAATACCATGCTTTGCAACCAGGTGGTAACCTGGTGCAAAATTAAAAAATGCAGTTAAACTGCATTTTTAAATTAAACATGTAAAGCACACATGCCCTTTTGGCATGTGTGTACCTTACATGTTGAAAACAATTTTTTTGGGGTGCAGGAGAGGGGGCCTTAGGCCCCCAGCACCCTGGCCTTTTGCATTTCCAAAATTGCGATTTCTGGTTCAGAAATCGCAATTTTGGAAATGCAAAATATTCGCAGCTATGGGTCTTCAGGCCCATAGCTGCGAATGGGTCCGGTATCGCAATTTGCGATTCGGTAATAGCGTTTGCGATTTTTAAGAAATCGCTATTACCGATTCACAAATGTGATACATGGCCCTTTGCGAGTCGGTAATAGCGATTTTAAAAAAATCGCTATTACCGAATCGCAATGGGCCGTGATGGTACATCTGGCCCCTAGTTAAAAAAAAAAAGTGTTTTTTGACTTGCCTGTATCTTTGGCACTGTTTGAGGAATGTTCACGAAAGATCTTGTTGTGCATGGAAAGTTTCGGGATGATGCGTCAAGCGGGGTTCGAGAAAAAGGGAGGGGGACAAAAAAAGTGTATTTCCCAAGTTAATTCTAATAGACGCGTCTGCAACCTGAACTGCTGGACACAATTACACTATATTTAATAAAAAGGTAGCGTTTGGTTTGCAGATCACCCTATTTTAATTTGGTGTAAATGCATTCAGTAGTTTTTGAGATATTAAAGGGAAAATAAATTTGTATATCTAGGGCAGAGGATCCAGGGAGATCTCCTGCTGAGATCTGATTGGCTGCCAACACTTCAAACCAGAAGTGCTGGGAGTCATTTTGTGACTTGGCTTTAGCCAAGTCCTAAAATACAGTTAGAACAAAAGAAAAGGGGGCAAGGTATGTTTACCCTAGCCCCCTAGACTTGGTCCGTGGGTCCCCCTGGGACTCCCTAAGGCTAAAAAGCATTTTTTTTAAATCACTGAGAAATCCACAGCTGGATCTGCAGATTTCTCTATGATATAACAAAAATGTGGTCTCCTGTGTTCCTGAATGCGTTAGTCCCCGGGTGGGCCAGGTCTTGGGTGCATTGAGGTCTTATCATAGGAGGAGGCACACATGGCCCTCCACCTAGGGCTTTTAGTAGCCCAAGGGCCAACCACCTCCCGGGGCTATGATTAAAAACTAGGCCGGGACCACCTGCAACCTGTGCTCTGGGGACCACAACCTCACAGGAGCAAAACAATATTACAATAATAAGGGGGTTCTATGGGCCCTGGAGACTGCCACCTTCCCAGGGCTGTTAATAGTTTATGGGGGACATTTGATCCCCCCAGCATCACTGGGGACCACCACCTCATTAGGACAATATTGTAACTTATTAAAGCGGCGCGTATAGCCCCGAGCCCTGGGGAACACCACCTTCCCGAGACTCAAACTTAAAAATATGTGGACCATGTAGCCCCACCGTGCCCCAGGGACCACCACCTCCCTGGGAGCAAGATACTATACCAATATTAAAGGGAGTTCCTATGGACCCCCCAGGCTCTGGGGACTGCAACCTCCCTGGGTCCAACTGTTCATAGTATGCAGGGGTCCATGCACCCCCATGGACCCTAGGGACTTCCACCTCCCAAAGGATTAAATAGCATTAAAGGAGGGGGTCCATTGTAGACCCCCGGCCTCAGAGACCACCATCTCCCCAGGGCCAAATTGAAACGATGGAGGGGGGCCATGTGGTCCCCCACATGGAGCCATATAAGGCCCTGGGGCCACCACCCCTCCCGGGCCACTTCCTGCTACCCCCCAATGTGCCTACCTCCAGGACATAGCTGTTTGCTTTTGCTTGGCGGGAGCTGACAGCTTTGAAGCAAACAAAGCAGTGGTTGGATTAACATATAGTAATTAAAATTAGTTTACGTTAAAAAAATAACATTCACTGAAAAAACAAAGGTTACGGGGACAATATAGTAAGGAAATTTTATTTTAGCAAACATAGAAATTCACATACAAAAACAAAGGTCACTGTGATGTTATAGATAGGGTCACATTTTAAACATACAAAACCATAGAAATTCACCTGTTACAGTTAGAATTATTTCGAGTAGCTATAACTCGTGCCATCGCGATGCACTGCTAATTACCCAAGATATTACAGCTCTCATGGCATCTTTTATAACATCATTGATAATATCACAATAACATTTGTTTTTAAATTATTTATGAAAAAATTGTGCATGGCCGGGATGCGAGTTATTGTTACCCTAGGGCACGAGTTATAGTTACATAGCAATAGTGGATTTTCACAAAGTTGGAGCAGAACAGGAGGTCAAGCTTCCTGCTGAGCAAGAACCTCTTGTTTTAGAATTAACAGCTCACAGATCTTCAGCAAGACAAAGGAAGGGCACTACACTATCATCTTTTCCAAGCACCACTTCTGATGATGATGATAGGGACATGAGCAGAGTCCCAGAGATGGCAGTAGAGGCAGGGGAAAAGAAAAGTTTGCGAAAGCCTTAAAATTATGGAAGGGGATGATGGTGAGGAGGATGATGATGAAGAACCAGTCATTGTGCAAGCTGACAAAGAAGAGTGGACATTACTATCCAACCTGTCCTGAGGGATGTGGCACAGGGAGCACCACCTGCTCCCATATTTGTAAGGCCCCAGCAGAGACCTGCACCAACCCATACCTCAGTAGAAGTATGCACTGCAGAGAGGCAATCAACACATTCACCTACCTCCAATTGTTTTTCAGGCAGTGGCCCAGTAATAAAGTACTTCAATCCAGTTTGGGACATTTTTGCAATTAGCAGACAGGAGGAGAATATTGCGATATGCTTCATTTGCCACACAAGTGTTCATCGAGGTAAGCCTGGTTCACATTTTGGTACTGGAGGCCAGACGACCCATATGAAAAAACATCACTCAATCCGGTGGGAGGAGCACTTTAAAAAAATTGTTGAACGTGGTTGCGGTGGTGAAGGTGAGGAGAGCCGGGAAACATCAGCTACAACTGGTCAAATCATGGTGGAAGGCGAGGAAGAAGAGGGTGACATCCTTAAACAAAAAAGCCCTGTCCTCAGCAGTGTACCAGAATCACCCCGCCTCAGTGACCTCACAATGGCACAGACGGATACTCCACAAGATATACTACACCTACATCTCAAAAGCCACCTACGTCACAGAAAAGAAGACAATCTAGGGTATTATTATCGGCATGTTTAGACTGAAGGGGCCCTACGACCCCACCCACTCAAAGGCACATTTCTACAATGGGGAGATGGCAAAAATGTTAGAGCTGCCCAAAATGGAACGTTCCAAATATGATCTATTTTGCTAGATTTGTTGTTCTAGTGCTGCATCACGATGTGCTGCAATTGGTTGAACAAGCTCTGCAGCAAAGTGTTGTCCACACTATCCACCTGACGACAGACATGTGGACCAATTGTGAGGCTTCTGATTACATGTGAACCACTGCACACTGGATCTCTTTTGCAAGGATAAAGCAAAAGTTTTCTTCAGGGCTTGGCCCTGAAGAAATTATCAAGAGTGTTCAGTGGCATGAAACAGTAGCCACGTTCACCATGGAGACACCACATTCAGCAACATCTTAGATTAATTTAATAGCAAGGTGTCTGAGTGGTTGCAACCCAGAGGTCTCCGAATTGGATTGGTTGTCATTGACAATGTCAGTAACACAGTCAAGGCCATGGCATACAATGGCTATTTTAGGGCCCTGTGTTTGGTGCACTGCATCTACCTTGTTGTGCAAGACTTTCTTAAAAAGGAAGACCTAGCCAGCAACATGCTGATCACCTGCAGATTAATCTGCACTCATTTCAGCCATTCTTTTAAAGCTCGGAAGCAGTTGCAGATTATTCAGTGTGGTAACAGATTACCAGTTAAAGGCCTGATATAGGAGTTGCCAACATGTTGGAACTTAACCTATTATATGTTGCAACGTCTGTCTGAGCAGTACAGAGAGATCAACGACTATATCATTCGAAAAGGATGGGGGGCAATTGGGAAAGCTATGACCATGGATGCGGACAAATGGGGCCTAGTCAAATGCCTGACATAGGCGCTGCTCCCTTTTGAGGTTTTCACATAGGAAGTTATCAAGGAGGACAATACAATGGGCCAAGCTATCCCACTGTTGCATCTGATACGAGAGCAGCTAAAGAAGGTGTCTGAAAGGTTCACACTCGGCAGTGTGAATGAAAACTTAGACATGCATGCCTTGTTTGAGAGCCTAAGCTATCACTTGACTTGTAATGCAAGGTTGCAAAATTATATTTTCAAGTACAAAGACTACATCTGTGCCACCCTAATTGATCCACGCTGCTAAAACATTCTTCTCACTTTCATTCCTTTTTCTGAAGGGAATGTTTCAAAATACAAGAGGTGGATTGGTGAGCAAGCCGGAGAACTGGAAGAAGAACGTCTGGAACTTAGAGCTCTTGGGTGCCGCCTTCAACTTCCAGAGAGGGCATTCTTGTCTCACAGCAGCCAACACCAGCAACAAGATCACCTGCAACAATAGCATCAGAAGAATTGGACCCAACCTCTGCATTGGCTTGGTTTCAATTGGAAGGTCTTAAATCCAGTGCAGAGGCAAAGGCAAAAGAGGTTGAGCAAGTGGCAGCACCAATGACACTTAGGAGGATGTTCCATGAGTATCTGGATGACCCAACAAGGTGTTTGTGGATCAAAACCCATTGGTGTATTGGTATGGTAAGATGCGCCAATGGCCAGAGCTCAGTAGGCTGGCAATAAAGTATCTGGCTTGTCCTGTAGTCAGCATCTCTGCTGAGAGTGTGTTCAATGCAGCTGGCACAGTTGCTACAGTGAGAAGGACCAGTCTCTCTCCTCACAAATTGTACAAATTAACCATGATAACAATGAACCAGCATTTTATACCACCTAATTACACTGTGCCAAAAACAGCACAGTAGGAGGAAGAGGATGACTGGTCAGAATCAAGTATGTTTGCTGACCAACTTCTGGGTAGACAAACTCTACTTCCTGGGCTGAGTATGCCAGTGCCACCATAGAACGTTTTAATTATTTCTCATTGAACTTCTTTTTTCTGTATTTCTCTGCAAAAATAAAATAGCTAGTGGAACATTCTTTTGTTGGATTTATGCTGCCCCACCATTTAATAATAATCACATCTATGGTCGGATTGAATTTGGACCTGCATGCAGTGAAGAAGCCCTCACATTCACTTCAGGAGAAGTACTCTTTGCAATGCATTTAACTGAACTATGTCATGCTTATTCCTTAATCATTTCCTTCCACAACTGAATGATGATGGTGTGCTGCTCAGCGCCCAGATGAATATTGTTGTGGTTTCTTTTGTGTAAGGTTTGTCTTTGTCACGCCTTTCCCCAAATCCCCTTTCCCATCCATTCATCGAGCCCCTAACCCTCTTCTCCTGGGCTGTGTGATTTATTAAGGTGTGACTTAATTTTACACCATAAATGGATCACACACTTACTGGGGCTGATGTGGTGAAAGCGAATCAACTCACTGCATGACCTTCTATTACCTGAACAATATTCCACACCAGCCCCATCAACATCATCATTAAGGCCTTGTGTTGTGTGTTGTGTGTTGCATAAATGTTTAGCCTTGTCCAACTATTCCTCCTGACTTTGAGCCTACTTCTCCTGATTCAAGGATTTCATGACCTAAATCTATTTTTTTTTAAACTAGCTCCCTATTGCTCAGAAGATGTTGATGTGCTAGTTTTTATTATCATATCAGGTCTTCTTTGTTGTGTGTCAATTACTGTCATTGTGGTAGTCTGGCCTCTGTCTTCCTAAAGTTATGATGTAATATGTGACCCACTGTTTTCTTTTAATCTAGTTGGCAGTGATGGATACACCTTTGATTAATCCTGCAGTTGGAGTTTACATAGGAGGGAGTTGCACCTTGTGTCTTACTTGTTAGCGTGCTACCCTGCTACTTCTACTACCCCCTTAAGTTAAAATAAGATGCCACTTTGGGAAAACCCTGCAGTAAGAAGAATGAGGTATCAGCCCTCACTTCATCTATTCAGGTAATAGAAGAACTAACTATGGATTGAAGTCAACTTGTTTAGGTAGTAATTAACTTCTACTGAAGAAGATGTTATGTGTGCGTATCTAGGTTTTTGTAGGCAACATAGGCAGTGGCAATCATCCCCTAGTGGTCAATATAGTAACATAGGGCAGTAGAGCAAGGGTATAAGTAAATGACATGCACCACTTTTTAGCAGATTAAAAAAAAAAAGGCTACACTAAAAGTAAGCAGTGGTAACCAAATCACCAAAATAAACATGTAAGGCATAAATGAAGTAAATAAATATTCCCTTTTATTTTTAACAAATAGAAACCCACCCATTCCACCCACCACAGGCCTAGCCCTCTCCCCAAATAGCCCTGTCCCCAAAAAGTCCAAAAGCCCAAAGTGAAACCTAGTCCCAACTCCCTCTCCACCCTCAACAAGTCCCTCCCACCAAAACAAAAAAGTAAAAAAGGGCTCAGAAGAGGGCATTGTCTAATTTGGTCTGGAGCTGGTCCAGATTCTACTTGATCCTAGTGAGCCGGCTCTCGATACTGTCCATCTGCTGTAGGATTCAATTGAGTAATGCCCTGTCAGAATGGGAGGGGCAGCAGCAGGTGCAGTCAGGGCCTCTGACAGCTGGTGGTGCTGCTGGCAACGTAATGGCTGAGAAGCTGGGGCTGGCGTGCTACTACACCGAGTCCTGGGTCAGAGGCAGCTGCTTCTGCCTCTTCATCCTACAGAACCATCAGCCACTGGTATTCGGCCTAAATAGTCTCCAGTCTCTGCCACCACAGATGGGCCACTATATCCTCTCTGGTGGGTGGTGCAGGTTGACCAGCAGGAGCAGCTATATCAAGAAAAACAAAAATAAAGAAGACAAATTGTAAACAATGCTCTGAGCAAACACTTCTTTAAAAGTAATTTGTGGGTGGCACAGCAGCAGTACATTGTTGGTCCCCTAGGGACATTGGAATATGATATGATTACTATCATGAGAGTCACAGGGCCAACTTTATTTGTTTACCTGCACATGACTCACAAAAAAAAACACTGACTGTCTGGTTAAAAAGAATTAAGGCAGAATAACACCAGATTTTTAAAAAACTGTGATTTGATTTTTTTTTTTTTAAAGGCTTTTCTAGTAACTAAACAAACACTTTTAGTGGAAAAATAAAAATAAATCACCTCTCATTTATGATTAAGGCATTATGGAGTAAGTTGTGCGAATGGAGGCATGCTAGCCAGCGCTCTGGGTACTTTGTTACTGTCTGCAGCTGTGGCAGTTGTAGTTGACAATTATCTATCTTTAATTCCACTTGCCCTGCTCTTCTTCAAATGCCTTTCACTTAGTTTCTACCCTGACTCCGAAGAGGCAGATGAATAATAAATAAGATACAACATCACACACGTCACGTATAAAATACAGATATATTATCCTGTCTGCCGAAAGTAGACAGTGAGGAAAATGATGCACTGGACTACAGGGAAAGGAACGGGCTATATATATTATATTTGGCATGTCCGTCACAGAATATCCCCTACACTAAACTTGAAATCAAATCAGGTACTTACTTGTCTCACTTTACAAACTGGCCTCAACCACTACCACAAATTATTTCCAGCAAATTAATTCACTGGGAGGTAAGGAAAGGAGCTTGACCTACTCTACTACAGGGTAAGGCAGAGGGATTAGGTGGGTAGCTAGCGCTTTTGATATAGAATAGAGGGATATCACTATAATCGATTCATCATGTGCCTGAGCTTTGGCTTATTTAGGTACTGTACACATTAAAGTCTAAAGGGTAAAAATCTGAACAGGTCTGAAATAAATCTGTAATGGAAAACCATGAAATATATTTTGGAAACACTTTATATGGCCATAAAAATGTGGCGCATGCCAAGAATGGATTTGTCAGTTTGTTTGATAGGCTAAGATGAAAGATCTTAGGAAAGAATAAATGAGTGAAGTACTAAGAGTTGACTTTAGTGGGCAAAGGGAAACACACCTTGTGTGTTAAGTTTTGCAATGCATTCCACACTTTGTAAATGCTGCATTAACTGAAGCAGACACACATTACACAGCCAATACCATAGTCATGAATTGAGCCATACTGAACTTCTTCTGTCATGTGTGGCAAAATGCCATGGGCAGGGAGGGGGTAAAAGAATGATGATGGGTGGGATACATATCTGCCTCGTTCAACAAATACAGTGAGTCAAGGGATTAGAACACAAATTAAAATGCCCCCCCACTTTGAACCATAGCTTTGATAACCATAAAACAAAGTAAGCGAAGTAGGTGAGCAGCATGCCCCTCCCCAGAAGAACTCCCTTGTTCATCCAAGAAATTATTCATTCATACTTTTATTATTCCTACTATATGCACGGATAGCCACCATGATTTAAGCTTTACTTTCTCTCATCCAGTCTTTTACCAAAAATCCATTATCCATCCATTCAGTATCCACCTTTTCTTTACATCATCCTTTCATTTCACTCATTTCACCTATCCTTTCTTTTAACCTTTCATTCTTTTCCGTTTCCATCAAGCCATCATTTTTAGTGTACACTATGTGAGCTTTTGCTTAGTTGCAGTTAGAAAAGGCCATAACTCAACCACCTCTGTAGCTGGTAAAGCGGGGGGTTCACAATCACAATGATGCCCTTGTAGCTAGTAAGTATAACAGTAATTGTCAAAAAGCAAGCAATGTAACTTACCATCACCCGTCCCTGCCGCCACTTCTCCCCCTCCAACTAACTCTCCTCCTCCAGTATCATTTGAGTCGGTACCACTGGTGGTTGGTGTGGCTAGAAAAAAAGATTATACATTTTTCAGATGCCAGATATACCTCCCCTTCACTTTTTAAATTAAAAAAATGCAACTGCAAAACATTGCTACAGTTCGGTACCACTGAAGCATCTTCTATCAAAAACATCACTTTGGGTGTTTTGTTGGTTCACAATGTTAGAAAAACCAGGTAGGCAAGTCAACCAAAAACTTTTTGTATTGGAAGGACAGAGCTATAGCCTATCATGATGATGACTCGGAATCACTGAAGTGCAATGAAGGGGTAGAATAATAATGGTCAAT
This sequence comes from Pleurodeles waltl, assembly GCF_031143425.1. Taxonomy (NCBI): domain Eukaryota; kingdom Metazoa; phylum Chordata; class Amphibia; order Caudata; family Salamandridae; genus Pleurodeles; species Pleurodeles waltl. The sequence continues at coordinate 290,748,405 of NC_090445.1, read as the reverse complement.
GAAAGACAGGAAAAAAAAGATAATGCAGGGAATGGATAACAGGTTTTAAACAAGAATTAAGCAGAAATATGATAGGATAAGAAGAAGTAGACAGTACAAGAAAAATAAATAAGTCAAAATAAAAGTAGTATAATAGGTGTCAGAGGTAAAAGTTAGGGAAATAATAATATATAAATAATAGGACTTAGTGGGATGCGCAGAGTCCTCAACAGTGGTGCTGCTGTTTGGTGCCTCCTCCCCACCAGCTCTTCCCGGACCCGCCTTGGCTCTGCCTTTCTTCTTACCTTTGGGTGCTGATGTAAGAAATAAAGAAGCTAAAAAAATAGATTAGTGGTAGAGTTAATCTCCATGAAATTATCATAACAGGCAAACGCATTAACATTGTACTTATGTAAATCAGATCGCCTCTGGTACTGTTATCGACTATCATTGAGTTGGCTATATCCTAAAATCCCTACACCAAATTTCCTTAACAAAAAGTATATTTGGAACTAATGCATTGCAATAAATGATCTTTGATTCTATTCTAATTTCTCAACCCAGTTTTTGCAAAGGAATGATGCATACTAGTAGTACTGCACATCGCTGTGAAATTGCTTGGGACTGTATGAGCTACATAGAGAAAAGTCACAGAAAACGCTAACACACTGATATCACTAATTTACTATGGTGACAGGAGGACAGAGGAGTCTGCATTGCAATGGCTTCTTAAGCAATGAGCCAAAGCAAATGCCGATGAGTACGATTAGGTAGCACTGAGCACCTGCCTAGCTCAAACTAGATCACATATATTCTTAACATAAACTAAACATAACTTACCTCTGGGTGTTATCAGCATGCTATTTGGAAGCAAAAGTTAGCACTGTGGAACACAAACACAACAAATACCATCATTAAAACTCACCGAGCCCTGGAATCCTGACACTTAGCAGGTTGAGCAAATCCTGCTCCTAGTTGAGGATATCCGCCTACCGGCGCGTCAGCTGCTAGGTGGTGCGCTGGACCTGGCTGGTGTGCCGCACACACCTGTGTACCTTTCCCCAATGCAGCTGATGCTCCCGCAGGGGGTACCGAATGTCAGGCCTGCTGCGAGCATGGAGGGGAGGTGGTGATTCACATAAAAAAACAGTGCTGCCACCTCCCCCTAAACAAAAATTGGCTGGGCCTGCACCCCTTGGAGGCACTGCTTCACACAAGGTAGACAGCTGATGCTCCTGGCTCTCTAGAGGGAGCCTGGCATCACCACTCCGCTGCTCGCCCCCTACTCTGCACTGGTGCTGAGTGAGGTAAAGAAAGTGAAAAGAAACAGGAGAAGAAATGAGGGAAGAAATAAGGAAGTGAAGGGGAAAATAAACAATATAAAGTCATAAAAAACAAAAAAAAAAGAAAACAAAATACACAGGCACAAAAACACACTAAAACAACAAATAAACATGAGGTATAGATTAATGAGTAGGGTGAAGGATTGAAAAGATATAGAAGGATTTAATAAAACAGACCCAGCACTGGGAACAGAGTGAGAAAAACAAGATGACCATGCCCATGCGAACAGCGTGGTGCTGTTTGTGTGCAATTTTGAACACAAGAATGTACTTTGCAAAGCGTTTGATATAAAATGCAACATGAACAGGCATGACAGTAAAACTCCAACCACGCGTGGAACTCGGCACAGAGCGGTGGAGTTTTTAGACCACTCCGCAGAGCTCCACTTAGCACAACTCTGCGAACTCTGCCAAGGCCTAGTTCTTGACCGGCTTCCTACCGGCTGTCATGACCTGTCCTTAAGCCCCCCATTGGAGTTCCAGAGTGTACACAGTATACGACAGCACTACCACTCACTGAAGGTTCGAGGCAGATCATTGAATGCTTCCTGAGACATCAACAGGCAGGTGGTTTAAGTGGGAAAGAGGAATGGGCCCTTCAAACATAACAACCTTAAGATTTTTCTGTCCCAAGCCTACTCACAGATACTTCCTTCAACTACGCCCCTGTTCTTGACAACTTTGCATTCGCTGTGACCTCCTGTATCCCGCAGTCATGCTGATCACCTACAACAACGAAACTATGGAATTCCACAATCCTGGTAAACTGGGGGTGGATCTGGATGTGGTCATGCCCTCTGAAATGGAATTGGCCTCTGCCATGAGTCCTGCCAATGCTCCACTTCTACCCAGACCAGCTGGCCAGCTTGGGGCCTTCTCCAATGAGTGCCAGCCATTGCAGGAGGTCACTAGACAATGGTCGGGTGGTTGCAAGCCTGGCCTTACCCACGAGAAGCCACACTTGATAGGCAAGTCCAGTTCTCCCCTGAAGACCTTTAACCCTGCAGAAGAGACATCTCGCTCCTGAGCACCATCTGGAGTAGGTAAGTCTGTTGGATATCGTACCACACCCTTCTGTACATGGCTTGCCTCCTACACATGTTCCTCCGTTGGCCCCTCTCTCTCACCATTGCTCCCATACTATATACTTAGATACTGTGACCACACCTCGTTCACACAACACCAAGGACATTTAGAGGATCCCAATTGCTGCATGGGTGAACTCTGACCTCCCCCTCTGGTCCGACTGCAATTAGTCTCCTTCCCTTGGCAGCAGGTCAGTTCATCCTTACCTGTGGTTCCCTTTTCCTCTGCTTGCCTCCCTCCCATTCCCCCTTTTTTTTTTTAGAACCTAGGCCTCCTTCCCCTGGGTGTTTGTCTTCAAAAGAACCTGAGAGGGTCCATGGCCTTGCCCTATCCCGTGATGGTGATCTCATTGAACATGAATGGGCTCACCAACTACATGAAACATCAGAAGATCTTTAATTTTACTTGCTCCCTGAGGCCCGACATAGCCGTTCTGCAGGAGACCTATATCTTGGATGGGTAGAGTTAAAAATTCATCTGGGACTGGGTGGGGCAGGAATATCATGCATTCAAGGTTCAGCAGAGGGTGTGGTCTGGCGTGACCAGCACAGCCACTTTATCTTCATTACGGTCTCCATAAACAAACAGGTCATCCTTACCGGCTCCATCTATTCCCTGCCTCATTCTGAAAAGTCCACATATGCTGCCCTGACCAGGGTTATCCAAAAGTACCCCAAAATTAAACTTCTCTTGGGGAGACATTGCAACATGGTCCTGGACCTCTTCATGGATTTGTCTAATCAGCACTTGAACCACACCACCTTAGAAAAAGGCCCTTCTCAGAGATCTAGTTTCAGACTTCTCCCTGATGGACCCCTGGAGTCTGCTCAACCCCACCTTGAAGGACTACACCTATACCTCCAGAGTGCATGGCACCAGATCTAGAATTGGTTTCTTCCTCCTTAATGCAGCCTTTGTCGGCCACTTGGTGGACACTGCCTTAGTTCCCTGTGGTGTTTTGGAACATGATGTGATTCAACTATATGGACACCCTCCTCCCATCCCAACCCACCTGGCACCTCAATATGTCATATTACAAGGCCCCTGCAGACAAGGAGCAGTTACATCTTACCTCCGCACCTTCCTCAACCTCAATGAAAGGTCGATAGACTCACCAAGTACTTTTCTGGGCGGCCAAAAAGGCCATGGTCCAGGCAGATTTAATGTATGACACAGCTTGGGTGAAACACGAGGCATTGCACATAAGACCTCCAACTTGAGACTACCTTTGCTTCTCTCACTGCCCAATATTTTCGGTCCCAACCACAGGCTACACTGTATAGCTTTAATGCAGAAAACATTCTGTTCCAACTCCAGCAGCACCATTAAGAAAATTGGAAGACAACAACTGTATTTTGGCACTGCAGCTGTGGCTGCAGGACTCCTCCCATGTCATACCAGCCTGCTGCCGGGATGATTGCCGGCTTCTCACCCACCCCCTGGACATCTTGGAGTCCTTCAGGACTTACTATGAGTAATACTGATAACAATGCAGATTTTTTGGCTCGCAATGTGCCCCCATGCCTCTCAGGTGACCAAAGACTGGCCTTTGAGGCCAACATCACCATGGAGGAAATCTTTTAGGCGATTTATGGCTTGCCTGATATGATAGGGCCCCGGGGTTGGATGAATACCCACCTGAATACTATTAGATTCACAAGGACATGCTAGCTCCCCTGCTTTGCAAGGTATACTCTTAAGCTGCATCGCCAGCTAGCCCTCTTGGTGAGGCTAACAGGGCCTCCATTACACTTCTTCCTAAACCTGGTAAAGACCCATTGAATTGTTCCAGCTATTGCCCAGTCTCCTTGTTAAACTTTGACATGAAGGTCATATCTAAAGTGTTGGCCAACAGGCTCCATACGGTTGCCCCCTTCTTACTGTACATGGACCAGGTGGGGTTTGTCCCCCATAGAATGTCAGTGTCCCACTTTTGTCTTCTATCATACATTTTATGGAGGGTTCAGCATCATGATGATGAAAAGCTTTCTGCATCTCTAATTGCTGAGAAAGCTTTTGGCTGGGTTGACTGGGCCTACCTTTTTCCCATGCTGCACAGCTGTGGGAGGGGCTAGGTGTTTATGAGTTGAATCCAGAGACTATATTATTATAGTTACCTTCAATGGCCATGCTTCTGGCCCATCTGACAGTCCATCGGGATACCCGTCAAGGTTGCCCCCGTCCCCTCTACTTTTTATTCTGGTGAATGCCATACACCCTTTCCCTGAGATTCAAGACAGTCCCCTCCCTAGTGTGGAATACAAATCCTGAATCTATATTCAGATGACATTTTAGTCACCCTCACCCACCCCACTACCTCACTGCAGGACCTCATGACTCTGATTACACATTTCTCTTCCCTCTCTGGGTATAAGATAAATTGGGGTAAAAGCAAGGCCCTCCCCATCATAACCCATATACCCCACACTGTTGTTGCAAGCCTGCATTTTAAAATAGTTCTCCTCCTCCGTGAGGTACCTCAGAATTCAAGTCACCCAGGACCTCCATGACATGATGGAATGCAGCCTGGACCCCCTTTATGTGCCCATAAAGGCCAATATGGCTTGCTGGTATCAGCGTAACCTCTTCCTTTGGGGCAATGCGTAGATAGTCAAGATGAATGTCATGACCCCATTGAACTGTGTGTTTACAATGCTCCCACTCTGTATCCTGGCCAGACTGAGGAATGCTATGGAGAAAGCCCAGAAAACATATCTTTAGCGTGGCTGGAAGGCACAACTGAAACTGGAGAAGCTCAATGCTGCCACTGAGGAGGGCAGTATGCGGCTACCAAGCATGCATTGCTATTGGTTGGCGTCCCAGTTGGCACCCCTTAAATACATTATCCACACCACTCTAGGCACTCCCAGTTCAGTTTGAAGTCATGCCTGGATGGTTAGCTGCCCACACTATTCTGGCCCGAAGATTCTGACATGTTGGAAGGCACACTAGTTGCTGAAAATCGGCCCCACAGTTTATGCCCAGGCCCCTTTGTGGTGTGATGGCTCTCTGTTAATAGGGGGATGTACCCCAACTGGACAAAGTTCGACTTCAACGGTCTCTGCCACCTCTCTGATCTGGTCTAGGGCAGAGGACTACAAATCCTTAGGGGAAGCTCAGGAACAGTACGTCCTCCTTGCGAGCCACTTTTGGGACTACCAATGCTTGCAGTGCTGCCTGTGTCACACCTTGGGCTCTTCCCAGCTGGATCTCCCTTCCATGCCACTAATAGACTATCTGCAGAAGTGGGGCACCTATAAAAGGGCGTTGTACAGGTTGTACCGGATCTTGGTGGATCTGGCTGGCCTGCTTTCTGTGGATATGCTGGACCAATAGGTTGCAGGTTACGTACTCAGAGGCGAATTGGGGTGATTTGCTCACGGATGATTACAGGTACCTCATAGAGGTCTATCTCAGATTCAGCTATTTCAGGGTTCTATACCACTGGCATAGGTACACCACTGGCATTGGTTGCCTCATCGGCTCTGTAGGTCCTTTCTTCACCCATCTGCAACCTGTTGGAGGTGTGATTCGTCAGAGGGGGACAAAATTCACTTCCTCTGGGACTGCCCCACTCTTAAGGCCTATTAGTCTTCTGTCGCCACGACGACTGGACAGACAGTGCTCTTCACTTGGGCATTTAAATTACAGCCTCCTCTCCTCCATGACTTAGCCCAATGTTCAGCCATCATGAACCAGCAGTCCAGGTGGCTAGCCACGGCCTTGGCCACCACCAAAATCTGCACCTTCATACACTGGACCTCACCCACCTACCTAATGCAGGTGGACTGGATGAAAGAATTGTGTAAAGTGACTGCTTTTGAGTGGATCATTGCGTGACTGGCTGATTGTCTGCCTGAATTACGGGCAGTGGAATGCACGACGGGTGCTGCTGCACCTGATGAACCACCAGATTGCAACTGGCTCGATTAGGAGCCAGGTGCAATTTTAATGCCCTGTTTCCCGCTGGGGCGGCAAGCGGAAACAGTTTCCGCCGGCCGGTCCAGCAGGGAAGTCAAAATAGGGCCCGCGGGGTTCAGGCCACCCGTGTGGCCTGATGGCGGTTTGACATTGGCAGGCGGTCATAATGAGGCCCTATTTATTTGCTGGCTATAGAGTTCTGTGCTCTTTACCTCTACTAACTAATGATAAAGTGCCTGTGATCCCCCTTTAATATACAACTGACATACCCCCTAACTGGCATATTTACCTTTTAAATACGTCTTGAGTCTGTGGCACAAAGTGTAACCAGGGCCTGCAAATTAAATATTACTAATGGATGCAGCAACCATTTGCCACTACAGTGACAGTGCAAACATGACTGCAGGCCTACCATTTATTCCCTTGCTGTTGCAGTTTTAAAGAGCAAATTCAACTGGTCAAAATAATGTCTTTTCACAGGTCAAAAGCCTCCTATCTAGGCCTCATTTCCTTAAAAGTAGGGTACAGGGTATTTAAAAGTAGGGCATGTAGGAATTTAGGGCTTGATTTTGATCATGGCGGAGGGGGAATACTCTGTCACAAACGTGATGGATATCCCAACCGCAGTATTACGATCCCATGATATCCTATGGAGATTGTGGTAAAATGGACGTGCTATCCATCACATTTGTGACAGAGTATTCCATCCGCTGAGAGCTAAATCAGACACTTAGGGGGTCATTCCGACCTCGGCGGTAAAAGGCCCTTTCCGTGGGTCAGAAGTCTGCCATTATACCGCCGCGGTAAACAGCCACGGTCATTCTGACCTCCAACTGGCAAACCGCCAAAAACCCGACATCCACGGAAGGCCGCCTCATCAGCGGGCAGCGATAAACTGGAGATGACCAAACCTCCACCGTCACGCCAACACAAACACGCCCATGCCATTACGACCCACGAATCCACGTGGCGGTCTTTCAACCGCGGTATTCCATTGGCGGTACACACCGCCGCGGTCAAAATACACACACACATACAAAACATAGCCACATTGGACAATTCAAAATACACACACCTGAGACACATACAAACACCACTCCCACACACCCATCACCATATAAAACACACACCCACATCACCCACAAACCCCCACAAATCGAAATTCAGAGACAAGGCGCAATACACAGAGAGAGAGCGCAGGGAACGCAAACCACAACACACCCAGGAACCCAACATCATCACCCACACCACATCTACGCACACATCACCACACACCACCACTCACATCACCACAAACACCACCCCACACCTCATCCACACCACCCCATGGCACCCCAAAGACACCCCAGGTTCTCAGACCAAGAACTCAGGGTCATGGTGGAGGAAATAATAAGGGTACCACAATAGCCAGGAAGGCAGAGCTATGGCAAAGGATCGTCGACAGGGTCAACGCTGTGGGACAGCATCCCAGAAATCGGGAAGACATCCGAAAGCGCTGGAACGACCTACGGGGGAAGGTGCGCTCGATGGTGTCAAGACACAACATCGCTGTGCAGAAGACTGGCGGCGGACCCCCACCCACTCCACCCGAATTCACAGCAAGAGGTCTTTAACATCCTGCATCCTGACGGCCTCGCTGGAGTAGCCGGAGGAATGGACTCTGGTAAGTCTAATCTCAACTACTTCACCCCCCCAACCACCAGCATGCCAACCCACACCCCCACCCTCACCCCCAACCCCCCAGCACACATCCTCCCTGCCAATGTCTCACCAGCACAAACCACCCAACCCAACACCAAACCCTGAATGCCAACACAAACCATGGACACCCATCACCTATGCATGACCACTGCACATACCCATCCCCTCCCACAAACCACCCTCACAACTCCTCCCACAAGGGAATGCCAGCACTGGGGGACAAGGGCACCCACAAATCGCACGCCATGGCACACACAGAAGCAATAACCATACTCTTTCACCCCTGCAGGGCCCGAACGCCAACACACCGGCCAGGAGGGTCCAGATTTGTCCATCCCACCCCCAGAACAGGCACCCAGTGAGGACAGCAGCTCTGTTGACCTAGAACCTGATGACCAGCCCGGACCATCGGGGACCTCTGGACAGTCGGTTCCCCACACACAGACACAGGCCACAGCAGACCTAACCCCCTCTGGGAATATCAGCACAGCTCCCACCCAGCGGGCCCATGCCTCTGTCTCCAGGACGCGTCAATCAGCGGTGTGTCCGCCACTACAGGGCACCCAGGCTGACCCACCACCCCAACAACAACAGGGACCTGGGGGCAGTGGTAGTGGGCACACCGTCCAGGGGACAGAGGCCCGGGGAAACAGGGGAACTGGGAGGGCTGCAGTGCGACAGGGGGGGGAGGACAGGCCCAGGGAACCCACTCTCCAAGAGGCCCTCACCACCATCATGGGAGCATACCACCACTCCCAGGAGACGATGGCGACGGTCCTGGCCAGGTTCCAGGAGATCCAGGCACAGCAGGAGGACCGGTACATGGGGTTCAGCAACAAACTCAGGATCATCGGTTCCGCAATGGGGACCATAGTCCTGGCCCTCAACCAGATAGTCACCACATTGCGGGACCATGTGGCACCACAAAGGGCCCCTGTCACTAGCCTGGACCAGGAACAGCCTACCACCTCCGCCGGCGCTAGTGGACAGGAGGCCCCCACACAACGACAGGCCACCAGAACCCCACCTCCTGCTGAAGAACAACCACCCCGCAAGAGGAACCTGCGATCACAAAAGAAGACAGAGTAGGATGCCAAGACCCCCGCCAGCATAAGATACCCCCTGATGTCATCCCACTGTCCCACATTGTCACCCTGTCCAACCTTAAACAGCCCCTGCTCCATCCTTCCACAGGCATATGGACAATGCACCTGTGAAACTGAGAACTGGACTCTGCCATGGACATTACTCCACCCCCACCCATCACCGTTTTACTATCATGGACCTATATGTAGCACTAAAAATAAATCACTAATTGCACTTCAAAAATCTGGAGTCTGCTTGTATTCTTAACAAATGTATTACACATAACGGTTCAATAATGTTCAGTTACATTGTGATGACAACATACCAATGTCAATGAGCTTTAGTCCATGGGCAAACAAAGCAGAAGTCACGCAGTTGGTCAAACAGCTCTGAAAAGTGAATGGAAAGTCACAATTCAGTGAAAAGGAAATGGTGGGGAACACAGAAAGTAGAAATGCAGGAGGCCAGAAGTAAATGTAAAATGGCGTGGGTGATTCTTACCTGTGTGCTACTGAAAATACTGTTGTATAACTGTATCCCTGTTGTCCGTGTCGTCCCCGTCGTCTTCCTCCTCTTCACTCTCCACAGGCTCCACAGCTGCTACAACACCACCATCTGGAGCATCCTCCTGCAGGAAAGGCACCTGGCGTCGCAATGCAAGATTGTGAAGCATACAGCAGGCCACGATGATATGGCACACCTTCTTTGGTGAGTACATTAGGGATCCACCTGTCATATGCAGGCACATGAACCTGGCCTTCAGGAGCCCGAAGGTCCTTTCTATGATCCTCCTAGTTCGCCCATGGGCCTCATTGTACCGTTCCTCTGCCCTGGTCCAGGGATTCCTCACTGGGGTCAATAGCCAAGGCAGGTTGGGGTAACCAGAGTCACCTATTAGCCACACACGTTGTCTCTGTAGCTGTTCCATCACATAAGGGATGCTGCTATTTCGCATAACATACGCGTCATGCACTGACCCAGGGAACTTGGCATTTACATGGGAGATGTACTGGTCAGCCAAACAGACCACCTGCACATTCATCGAATGGTAATTTTTTCTGTTTCTGTACACCTGCTCATTGTCTTTTGGGGGTACTAAAGCCACATGGGTCCCATCAATGGCACCAATGATGTTGGGGATATGTCCAAGGGCATAGAAATCACCCTTCACAGTGGCCAAATCACCCTCCTCAGGGAAAACAATGTAGCTCCGCATGTATTTCATCAGGGCAGACAACACTCTGGACAAAATCTTGGAAAACATAGGCTGAGACATCCCTGATGACATGGCCACTGTTGTCTGAAAAGACCCACTTGCCAAAAAATGGAGGACTGACAGAACCTGCACCAGAGGGGGAATTCCTGTGGGTTGGCGGATGGGGGACATCAGGGCTGGCTCCAGCTGGGCACAGAGTTCATGGATAGTGGCTTGGTCAAGTCGGTATCGAAGTATAATATGTCGTTCTTCCATTGTCGACAGGTCCACCAGCGGGCGGTACACGGGAGGATTCCTCCTTCTCCTCGCAAGTCCCAGCGGACGGTGCCTAGGAAGGACAACATGGAGTACAGAGTCAAGCAACCCACAGGTACGTAACCACAGCTTGCAGAGTACACGAATCGCTATGCATTGAATGGCTTGTATGAGTGGCAATGCAAGGCCTAGGCCTGTGTGACGCAGTACAAATTAAGCCATGTGGGCCCTTGAAATGGCGGCTGCCTGACCTGAGAAGTGTGACAGTGGGATGTGAGGTCAATGCGCTGGCGTGGCACACCGTGGCGGTAGGCGGTCGAAGACCGCTGTGTGAAGCCGCATTGGTTAACATTGAACCCTATGGGTTTCAGGAGCCAATGACGAGGTGCGCCGGCGGTCGCGGTACGCACCGCGGCGGCACGCACCGCTGCGGGCGTAACAGCCATTTTCTATCTGAATAATCACTCGAGACCTGATCATCCACAGGAGAGGACCTATACTGCAAGTGCTGCTGTGACCTCGGTCTGGAAGAGACAATGGCTGCTGCGACTGGGGAAAGGGCCCCTGCCTTCACTTCTGAAGAGTTGGAGAAACTTGTGGATGGGGTCCTCCCCCAGTATGCGCTACTCTACGGTCCTCCAGACCAACAGGTAAGTACACTGGGTGCACGTTGAATGGGCTATGCCTGGGTTGTGTATGGTGGATGTAAGATGGTGGGGTGGGGAGCGAATGAGGAGTGCAAGGCACGACAGATGAGAGCATGTGCCACATGGCAAGGTTGGGGAGGGGGGGGCAATCACATCTAACATGCAGAAAAATTATGATATTTCCTATTCCACCCTGTACATGTCAAATAGGTCAGCGCCCATCAGAAAGTCGACATTTGGCGTGCCATCACCAAGGAAGTCCGGGCCCTGGGGGTCCACAACAGACGGGGCACCCACTGCCGAAAGAGGTGGGAGGACATCTGCCGCGGGACCAGGAAGACCGCCGAGTCACTGCTGGGGATGGCCTCCCAACGTAGGAAGGGTGCCAGTCGTACCTTGACCCCCCTGATGTCCCGGATCCTGGCGGTGGCCTACCCCGATTTGGATGGGCGCGTGAGGACATCACAGCAGACACAAGGGGGTGAGTACCAGCACATTCTGCTATCTTTACACGCAGTGGAGGCGTCTGGGTGGTGAAGGAGGGCTGTGGGTGACATTAGGCCAGGGCGCTTTCTGTAGTGTAGTCCCCTCCTTTAGGCATGGCCCTGTGCCCCCGCCCCCCACCTCTGTAGGGTGACAAGTACAGCAATCGATGGTCCAGCATCACCCATGTGCGCATTTGTTGTCCATAGACCTGTTGGCCTAGTCACAAGTACTGAGTAGTGTACCCCGATTGCGCGGCGTAGTGCATGAGGCTCCTGTGTCTGTCCTCTCCGCCAATGGTGTTGACAATGCATGCACTCAACCTGTTTTTATTTCTCCCCCCACCCTTTTTCTTTATCTTCTTGTGCATGTGTGCATTAGCATCATCAGGCGGAGGAGAATTGGCATCGGAGCACGAGGGAGCTGCAACTCACAAGGCCCCGGTGGGCCATGGTACAGACACCGAGGTCACCAGTGATACGGAGGGCGAGGGGAGCACCACAACGGGGACCTGTGGTGACACCACCGACACGTCGGGAGCTCCCTAGCGGTGGCGGCAACATCCGGGCCCCCCGCCTCTACAGCTACAGCCGCCACCCAGCGCACCAGCTCCGCCCTCCCAGCAGCCCCTCAGCCTTCGCTCCGTGCCCGCTCGCCCAAGAAGGCGGGCATATCCTTCGCCCCAGGCACCTCAGGCCCTGCCCCAGTTACCCCTGCTGCCCTCAGTGAGGAGGTCATTGACCTCCTACAGACCATCATTGTTGGTCAGTCTACCCTTTTGAATGCCATCCAGGGTGTAGAGAGGGAGGTGCATCGGAGCAATGCATACCTGGAGGGCATTCATTCGGGTCAGGCTGCCCATCAACGATCGTTCAATACTCTGGCCTCAGCACTGACGGCAGCCATTGTCCCTGTTTCCAGCCTCCCTCTTCTAACTGCCTCCACCCTGTCTCTGTCTCCTGTTCCTCAGCCTATCCCATCCACACCATGAGACCAGCCTGCACACACCTCAACACCCAAGGGCAGCTCATCCAGACATAAGCACCACAGATCCCACAAGCATTCACCCAAGCAACACCCAGATGCAGACATGCCAACAGTCACTACCACCTCCGTGTCCCCCTCCTCCTCGTCTCCCTCCTCCCTCCCTGTGACGTCTCCACTCACACCTGCATGCACACCACCATCAGCCAGTACTTCCATCACCAGCACACCCTCCAGTACAGTCCACACACGTGCAATCACCATCCCCACTGCCATGTACACGTCCCCTGTGTCCTCTCCCACTGTGTCTGTCATCCCCTCTTCCAAGACACACAAACGCAGGCAGCCACCCACCCAACAGCCAACCACCTCACGACAGCCTACGTCACAAGCACCTGCACCCAAAGACAGCACACCTGACTCTCCTACAACCACGTCCTCTTCCTCCACTCCCATTCCCACTGCACCTACCCTTTACATTGGTCCTAAAAAACTTTACCCCTCCAAACTTAACCTCTTTGCCCCACCTGACCCACCCACTCCATCTGGTAAGAGTCCCTTGAGCACCTCAGCCACCACCAGCCCTGCTTCAAGTGTCACCATTGTGCACAGGTTCTGGAGTCCACCCTTTCCCAGCACTGATACATTGGCCAGCAGCAAGGGGACAGCCAGCCCCCCCCCCTGGAAAGAGGACCCGTAAAATCAAGGGCCGCCGCGAGAAGACTGACACGGCTGCCCCCAAGGAGCAAAGTCCTGGGGTCACCTGCCACAACATCCAGGGGAGGCAAGGGCCAGAGAGCCTCATCGAAGGAGGGCAAGGGCAGCAGGGCGGAGAAGTCAGCCAGCAGGGGCGCGGACCAGGAGGGCCCACAAGCCCCATCCCGGGTGTGACAGAGGACACCCACGGGCCCAGGACTCCGTCACAGAAGGGTCCAGCAACTGCACGGTCGGAGGGCGACTAAGCAGGGAGTCCTGGCCAGGTCTGGCCCCCTTGAATGACTGGACAAGCACCGCTGAAGAGGTCCCCGCCGTGCTGGAAGGCACCGCTGAAGAGGGCCCCGCCGTGCTGAAAGGCACCGCTGAAGAGGGCCTCGCCGTGAAGAAAGGCACCGCTGAAGAGGGCCCCGCCGTGAAGAAAGGCACCGCTGAAGAGGGCCCCGCCGTGAAGAAAGGCACCGCTGAAGAGGGCCCCGCCGTGAAGAAAGGCACCGCTGAAGAGGGCCCCGCCGTGAAGAAAGGCACCGCTGAAGAGGGCCCGCCGTCTCAAGCACCGCTCCGATGGGCCCTTCCTGTCACGCACCGCTCTGCTGGGCCCTTCCTGTCAAGCACCTCTCCGCTGGGCCCTTCCTGTCAAGCACCGCTCCGCTGGGCCCCGCCGTCTCAAGCACCGCTCCGCTGGGCCCCGCCGTCTCAAGCACCGCTCCGCTGGGCCCTTCCTGTCAAGCACCGCTCCGCTGGGCCCCGCCGTCTCATGCACCGCTCCGCTGGGCCCTTCCTGTCAAGCACCGCTCCGCTGGGCCCTTCCTGTCAAGCACCGCTCCGCTGGGCCCTTCCTGTCAAGCACCGCTCCGCTGGGCCCTTCCTGTCACGCACCGCTCCGCTGGGCCCTTCCTGTCAAGCACCGCTCCGCTGGGCCCCGCCATCTCAAGCACCGCTCCGCTGGGCCCCGCCGTCTCAAGCACCGCTCCGCTGGGCCCCGCCGTCTCAAGCTCTGCTCCGCTGGGCCCTTCCTGTCAAGCACCGCTCCGCTGGGCCCCGCCGTCTCAAGCACCGCTCCGCTGGGCCCTTCCTATCAAGCACCGCTCCGCTGGGCCCTTCCTGTCAAGCCCTGCTCCGCTGGGCCCTTCCTGTCACGCACCGCTCCGCTGGGCCCTTCCTGTCAAGCACCGCTCCGCTGGGCCCCGCCGTCTCAAGCACCGCTCCGCTGGGCCCTTCCTGTCAAGCACCGCTCCGCTGGGCCCTTCCTGTCAAGCACCGCTGGCCCATTGACAGTGCCGGTTCTGTCTCGAGCTAGTGTTCACGCTGCACTCTGGGCACCCTGCCTCCTCCATAACCAGTGGAGTCTGTAATCCACCTGATGGACTGTGGCTTTGCACTCCCCAGGATGGCACAGTGGGCAACCCACCCACTGTCTAGACTTGAGAGACTATGGCTTTGCACTCCCCAGGATGTAACAGTGGGCAACCCACCCACTGTAGAGACTTGAGAGACTGTGGCTTTGCACTCCCCAGGATGGGACAGTGGGCATGGTGGCCCCTTTGTGGTTCTGGCGTTGTGGACTCATGTGGCTGAGGTGCCCCCCCTTCCCTTCCCCCTGAGGTGCCTGTCGTTTTGTTATCTGATGCCCCAGCAGTGTTCTCTCCAACGGACTCAGGTCTCCTGTGTGGGCTTTGCCCATGTGTTTGGTGGACATTGGCCCACGGACTGTGGATATTCGAAAAACTGAGCTGGACTTATTGACTTTGTACATAGCTTTCGCACTGTTCATTATTTATGGTTTGATATTTCATTTTGTAAATTTTCCATGACTTCAATGGACCTAATTTTTACATAAATTTAACGTAACATTTTTATTATGTCTTTGCATTTTTCTGGGGGGTTTTGGGGGTGTCACTCAGTTGTTGCTCTGCATTGGTGTGTTGATGGTTGTTGGGGGGGGCGTATGTGTGTGCCCGTAACCTTTCGTCCTCCCCCCTCCCCTGTGTCGTAGGTGCAGTACTCACCGTTGTCTTCTGCGCCGGAGTTCGTACTCGTGGTAGATGAGCAGGTAGGCAATAGCTGGTAGGATGTTTAATTCGGGCTCCATGCTGTCCTCCGTCCTCGTGGAATGCGTAGAGGTGAGCGTTTTCCCGTTCGTAGTCTGTTCACGCCGTGTTTTTATCGGCGGTGCTCCCGCCCCGGAAAAGGTGGCGGATTGGTGAGTTGTGATAGTGTGGGCGTTACATTGTCTGCCGCCTGCCTGTTGGCGGTGACCGCCGCGCTGTTTGTCTGTCCCGCCGTGGCGGTCGGAGTGCTAAAGTGGCGGGCTGTGTTGGCGGTTCCCGCCAGGGTCAGAATTCCATTTTTTGGACCGCCAGCCTGTTGGCGGGTTGGCCGCCGCTTTAACACCGACCGCCAGGGTTGGAATCACCCCCTTAGTGTTAAACATGTCCTTACTTTGAAAATCCCTGTAAAGCGATTTTCATTTTAACACGGCTGACTGCTACATAGAAAAATACTGGGTTACATTATTACATTTCAGTTTGGAAACAGATAGAAAAATAACTAAACAACTATTTTCATAGTATTGAAACTCCAGTTCAATTGTAAATTGAATATTGTAAAATATTAAGGAAAAAGTATTTTTAGAAAGTTACCTTTTTCCTGCCCAAAACCATTTAGCGGCAGTTTCATTTGCATTTTCTATTTGCAATAGACTTGCCTGAATATGCAGGGTGGGACGTTGAGCACCCTTTTTGACATTACTGTATAAACTCCTGCTTGAATGTCAAATCCTGCTTGACAGGTCTGCTGGGGTTTTCCATATAACACTTAAGGCGGATGTTACAGAGGCCTCGTCTGTCACAGGCAAATTTGGTTGACACCTGGGCAGGGGCCTTCCTTTATTCCCACAGTCAGGAAGGCTTTAATCAAAATGGGTCTCTTTTTGACATTAAAGTGTCAAATTGTGTTGAGTTTCAAATCCTTTTTGAGAGGTTTCCTTTGGTTTTACGTTTAGCACTTGGTGCACACTTCAAAGGACGAGAACAAGATGCCTAAACCAGTTTTATATATCTACTGTCTGGTTAGTAGAAAACCTATATTTGTACTGCCAGACTTTAGTCCCTGAGTTTAGTGGGGGTACAGGGACTGCATCAAATAGGACACAAGATTTACCTATTCTACAGTTCCAACATAACGCCAGCCCTCAACAGGTTTGTGTGGCCAAAGACTTTCACCATCTTGTAAATGTCCAAAGTGAAAGGCTAGGTTGGCCTCGCGAAGCTTTGCCCCATTATTTATAGTGTACACAGAAGTCAATCCAATCCATTAGGTCATGACAGGCATAAATGTGGCTTCTTCAGGCACCCAATTCAGAATACCGCTGCATCTGTCCTCTTTGATTTGTAAACAGTGCAGAGTTCAAGATCAGTTAATAATTGTAAACAGTACATGTTGTATGTTAATTGGGTGCCCAGCCATGTAATTATGTGTTATTGTTTTTTGTTTTTGTACTTTGCATCTTTGCATTGCTTCAACACAATTGTTACTGAACGACCACCTCTGGTAGTTTTAGATAGGATGTTTTTTTTACCATAGTTGGAGCATTTTTTGTTTTACCAAAAGGTATTCTGTGGTCAGTTAAGCTGCTTTCTAGCACGTTTTGGGGTGGTCTGTCAAGCAGGGGCCGAGAAAAAGGGAGGGTTCCAAAACAATGAATCCCCATACTGTCAATGGGATTTTTCAAAATTATGAACATGGCTACAGCCCAAACCACTGTAAGAAATTACACCAAATTTGTCAGAAAGCTAGGACCGAAACATGTTTTTTGGTGAGTTGGTGTAAATCTGTTCAGTAGTTTTGGAGAAATTAGAGTTAACAAAAATATAGATATACAGGGACGCAGATCCTCCACCAATCTAACTGTTCCCATGCAGATATCTGATTGGCTGCCAACACTTGAAGCAGGAAGTATTGGCAGCCATCTTTGGTCTCAGCTTCAGCCGAGTCCCAGAAAAAAAGTTTAAAAAAAAGAAAATAGGACCCAGTGGGGACATCCTGACCCCTTATTTCTGGTGGTGAGATGCCAGAGGGAACCTGCCAGAGCTTAAAAGCATTTTTTTAAAACATTGTAAAAATCTGCGGATCCGCCATTTAAAAAATCAAAACAGGAGATTTTCCGCCCTTTTCATGAAGCCCCAGAGTGGGTAATGCCCCGGGGGCATGGGAGAAATTAGGAGGGGGTACACAGGGCCACACTCCTGGGTTTACCAAAGCCCAGGGCACCGTCACCTTCCTGGGGCTAAAATCTCATTAAACGTGTGGGGGGCGCCCGGCCCTCCTGCAGGCCTGGAGACTCCCACCTCCCCATGGCTTCTATCTAATGTAACATGGGGGCCTTTAAGGTAATGTAGCATGGGGGCTGCCCAACCCCCTCGCGGTCCCAGGGACTGCTACCTCCCCGGGTTTTCAAATAAATTAAACTCAGGGGGCCACTAGGCCCCCGCAGCCCTGAGGACCACCACCTCCCCAGGGCTTAAACAAATCTATTGCAGGGAAATTGTCCAGCCTCCCCCATAGCTCCAGGGAATGCCACCCCTTTGGCTATAATAAAACAATGAAGGGAGTCCATAGCAGACCCCAGGAGATCAACTCCCCTGAGCTATTTTGGTTGGAGGGGAGTTGCATGGCCCCCCTCGAGAAGTTGCTGATGGCCCTGGGGACCGCCACCCTCCAGGGCTGGCTCTTGTTATGTCCCGGTGTGCCACCTACGGCATGTAACTGTTTTCTCTCACTTGGTGGGAGCTTTGACAGCTCCAACCAAGTCAGAGCAAACACTCTGCTTACATTGAGGGAGAGCTGTTAAAAATGCTCTCCCTCACTGCGTTTGGAGGTTGCCCCTGTTCCTCCTCCCCCAGAGATGCAGGCAGGGAATTAGAGGAAACTGCTCTCACAGAGAGCAATGCCGACTCCCACAGGAGGTGGGGAGCCAGATGGGACCGTGGGAGCCATCGACTCCCCGTAGTCCTCAACATTGTGACTGGGTACCCTGGGGGCACACACGTCAAGTGGCCTGCCCCATGGGATGGCTCGGCCATGCGGGGTGGTGGCTGGATTAATGTATAGTAATGAAAATTACTTTACATTAGAAAAAACATAGCAGGTCACAGGGATGTTATAGTTAGGAAATAGAATTTAAAAAAACATAGAAATTCAATGAAAAAAACAAAGATCACAGGTACATTATAATTAGGCTCACACTTCACAGTCCAAACCAGTCAAATTCAGCAGTTATATTTACCTCTGCTAACTGTAACATGCACCCCTGTAATGCACTGCTTATGACCTCACATATTACATCGCTCGCGACATGATTATTGACATCACTTATGACATTACTGGTGACATCTCAAATGACTTTACTGATGACATCATCCATAAAAAAGCTCAAACATCTGCTCATACCCCCATACAAACAATTGTTCACCCACACCCACAACTACTCACACACTCATTCATACACCCATAAGACTACTGATAGACAGGCACTACCTCACACAGGAGGTCATTCTAACCCTGGCGGTAAAAACCGCCAGGGCGAATGACCGCGGTAGCACCGCCAACAGGCTGGCGGTGCACCGCTGGGCATTCTGACCGCGGCGGTTCAGCCGCGGCCAGAAACGGAAAGTCGGCGGTGTACCGCCGACTTCCCGCTGCCCTTGAGAATCCTCCATGGCGGCGGAGCGCGCTCCGCCGCCATGGGGATTCTGACACCCCCTACCGCCATCCTGTTCCTGGCGGGTCTCCCGCCAGGAACAGGATGGCGGTAGGGGATGCCGCGGGGCCCCTGGGGGCCCCAAAAAGAATTTCAGTGTCTGCCTAGCAGACACTGAAATTCGCGACGGGTGCTACTGCAACCGTCGCACTCCAGCAACTCCGCCGGCTCCATTTGGAGCCGGCTTCATCGTTGCTGGGTCTTTCCCACTGTGCTGGCGGGCGGCCTTTTGGCGGTCGCCCGCCAGCACAGCGGGAAAGCCAGAATGGCCGGTGCGGTCATTTGGCGGTAACCGCATGGCGGGCGGCGAACGCCGCCCGCCGCGGTTAGAATCACCGCCACAGTCACTAACACATCTCACTCACCATACATTACTATAACTGCTGAATTTCACTGGCTTTGTACTTGTAAAATGTGAATCTCACTATAATGTCTCTGTAACTTTTGGTTTTTCAGTGACTATATATATACGTTATAGTTAGGAAATAGAATTTTGAAAAAAACCTAAACATTCACTAAAACAAAGGTTACAGGGATGTTACAATTAGGCTCACATGTACAAGTTATAGTTAGGTTCAAACGTACAAAGCCATAGAAATTCACCTGTTATAGTTATAGTTATGTCAAGTTACTAAAACCCATGCCCTAAGATAACTATAGCTCACAGTGTTTTAGTCAGAACTTTTAATGCAAACATTACGTTGATATTATCAATGATGTTATCAAAGATGTCATGGGTACTGTAATATGTGGGGTAATTAGCAATATATGGCAAGGGTGCACCCATTTCACACCCAGACAGACACTTTCACACCCAGATACACCCTGCCAAAGGCCGTGTGCAGTGTGAGGTTGGCTGCAGCATCTGGTGTGTAAGAGTCTGAGTAGGGGATGAGAGTGGGTGCATGAGTGTCTGAGTGCAGCTGTGTGTGAGTGCACAAGGGTCTGTGTGGGTCTGTAAGTGGGGGCATAAGGGTATGTGAGTAGGAGAAAGAGATTGAGAGAGAGAAAGAGAGGAGGAGAGATAGAGTGTTTTTTAGGCTTTGATGGATGATATACTTAGAAGAATGAGATATTTATGGGCAAATTGAAAAGAAAAATGTATTTGTCAATTTAAAAGATTGAGATAACTCTTCAGTATGAACCTTAAACTTTTGAAGTTAAAAAGACATTAAAGAAGGAAAACGACTATGGGCACACCTGGAGTAGAACCTTCAAATTTCGGTTCATGGGTCTGTGACCTTAAAGGGTCTGTGACCTTAACCTTCAGCCCACAGGTGGCTCCTTACTGTGATGCTTCCAGACATATCTATGACAGGCAACCCACGCGTGTAGTTGGAAAGAAATGTGAATGTTCCATCATTAGGAAGGACTAACAGTCAAGGCACTAGTAAATAAACAAACACACTGCCAAGCGATACTAGGGTTTGAACCATCAGCCTACTGAGTAACAGCACAAGACCTTGACCATCAGACCAGAAGTGACTATGTTGTGCTCTGCATCCAAACATAACAATAACTTTTGTACCAAATATTTTGTTAATCTAACTCCATGAAGTCATTGCATGGAGAGACCATTGCAATGACAATCTCTCTCTCTCTGTCTTCCATCCCATTTTGGAACATAGCAGGAGCCGGTCCTGTGGGTGGCAGTCCCCAGGGCCATCAAAGGGTCCTTGAGGGGAGCCAGTCAGCCCCATCCAATGTAATCTAACCCCGGTGAGGTGGTGGTCCCCTTCAATACACTACATTAAGGCCCCAGGGAGGTGGTGATCTCCGGGGCTGCGGGGGGGGGCATGCAGCCCCCTGCATCACATTGCATTAAGGCGCCCTGGCACTGAATTTCAATGAAGCCCCAGGGAGGTTGAGGTCCCCAGGGCTGCGGCGGGGCTGCATTGCCCCCTTGCATATGCTCAAAAAAGGGGAGGTGGTATATATTAGATAAGGCATTTTGCCAATGCAATATGAACGAAGCCTCGTGGAGGTGGCAGTTACCAGGGCAGATGTGCAGTAAAAAATTAAAAAGAAAAAGTGTTTTTCTGGAAGGGTCAGGGTGTACCTACCCTGGCCCCTTATCCATTTTATTTTTGCATTTTATGTTGGGATTTGGCTGAAGCCGAGTGCCGAGATGGCTGCCAACACTTCCTGGTTGAATTGTTGGCAGCCAACAGGGCTGTGCATTTTCCTGCTCCACAAATTCATCATGGCCAGAGATAGCCAATTTATTTTCCCTTTAATTTCTCGAAAACAACAGATTTATACCAAATAACCAAAAGCACAATCTGTGTGCCGACTGCTACCTTTTTGCAAACTTTGGTGTAATTCCATCCAGCGGTTTAGGCTGTAGTAGTGTTCAAAAGTCCTATGGGAATTAACATGGGAAGTGCAACTTTTTTGCACCCCCTCCCCTTTTCTCACCCCTGCTTGACAGATCATCCCGAAACTTTCTGTGCGCGGCTAGAATCACCAGAGGACTTTTTTTTAGAAACTTTCATGAAGAATAGTCAAACGGTGCCAAAGATATCGGCAAGTCAAAAATGGTTTTTCTAACTTTAACCATATACAGGCAACCGCCCGTCGGTATTATATATTGGGCTATTACAAAATTTATATAGAGAAAATAACTACCCTGGCTGGGCATTCCCATCTTTATTGCAATTGTGATAATTGTTTTCTACTGTACTCAAAAACGTCTAAAATACTGCCTACTTTGAGCTAAGGCTTGACTGCTCATTCACTCTACCTACAGATTCAAGAAGTCATGGAAGGCCAAGTTTCCACTGCATTGTTTATTAGTTAGTGCATGTGACGAAACACGCTTTTGTAGGTTCACCCCGACTTTGACTACTAGGTACTGGTGTAATAACTCTAAGATGCCCTGTGCCCCATTAATCTGGACTCAGTATATGTGCTAATACCCTTAAAATGGAGTATGGTTGATTGGCTTATACCCACTTGGCACAGACTAACTTACTTGTAAGTCGCTATCATATGGTATAAGGAGTGCTCAGGGACTGCAGCACTTGTTGTGCCACCCCAAGTGGAACAAACTCAAACATGGCTCCCAGTCTGCCACTGCAGGGTAGAAGAGCAGTTTTATAGCTGCCAACTCAACTTTGCAACTTAAGATAATGGCAAAGTTCGGTCCTCCCTTTTTAATATATATGTCACGCCCAAGGTAGGTCTGTCAAGCCCTACAGCAGGATGCTGTATATTAAAAGGTGGAACATATACTTTTACAATTTCCAGCTGCAAAAAACATAAATTGTTTTTTTTCTGTGTAAAGGCGCTTGTAGCCCCATTGGCAAGTTCAGAGTTATAGGCTGACATCTCAGCCCTGCTAACTTATGAATTGGACTACTAAAGTTGGTACTGTAAGGTAAGAAAAGAATAAGGGCATTAATTCTAATTTAATGGTTAAATTGAATTTGATGTAACTGGTAGGCAAAGTGCAACTTTATAATATGCCACTTTGGTTGCCCAAGTATTTCTTTAATTCTGTGTCTGTTTACAGTTGTACAAAAAGTCTGATCTCAAAGACAGCCTTCTGCTCTCGCGGGGAGACGTACGAGCAACTCTCAGGAAAGTACACAATAGGAGTCTGCGTTGGAGGAGGTGTTACCTCTTCCAGGCCGGAAGACATGGGGTGCTAGGCCAAAAGGCAAGTTTCAAAGGAGAACCCTGAGGGTATTTTCTGGGCATAGAAAGGGCACCACCGGCACCCAGAACAATGGACTGGAGAACAGAACTGAAGGAGGGCTGCCCTGTTGCACCAAGGACCTGGTGAAGAGAGGCTGAAGCTGATGAAGGCTGCACCTGCCGAATGTGCTCACTAGCAAAGGAAAAGGGGCTGTGACTGCTGTGTTCTCCTTGTGGAGAAGTTGTTTCCTAATCTGAGCCGAAGGAAGGGACTCCAAGGATCAGTTGGCTGACATCCTATTTGCAACACACGGCCATAGCAGCTGAAGAAGCTTACTGGGGCAAGTTGGTAGCCCAGATCTTTGCATTGCCGCTTCTCACCACTGTGCAGCACTAGGGACCAAGAAATAATGTTCAAAGTTGCTCCTGAGTCTGCTGAACCTAGGAGAGTTATCGGAGTGAAGCTTTATCACCTAGGGGGCAAGTTATCACACAAAGAAGGATTCCTCTGTGACCGCGATACAGGACGACTGGCAGCCCGGTGGCAACTGGATTCTTCCAGGGTTAACAGGACTTCAAAGGGATGTCGAGTCCTGTCATCATGATAGCCTCATCAAGCCCGTAGACTAAGGAGCTGCTGCAGGAAGACACCCCCTTGACTGCATTGCAGCCACAGCATCTTCAGCATCCTGTCTCTCTTGCATCAGGACCACTTCCATAGTTAATAGGAGTCTATGGCAAGGAGATAAAAGTGCAGGGAACTGACTGACGACTGCTTCTTTTGGGAATGCAATGGTTTCTGATGGCCTTGCTGGTTCCCCTGACTTGCTCTTTGCCAGAGTTGGTTGCCTAAAGTAACTAAAAGTAACTGCATTGATACTTACCCACGTTTTTTGTTGAATTTTCCAATGACGGTTTGCGTTTGAGTGAAAACGTGTATATTTTAAAATACCCTGTAAAAGTTGTATCTCTGAAACCCGCCAGTAGATCTTTCTCATTTTGTTGTCTAAAAATAAAAAATATGCTCCATTTATATAACATGGCGATGGATTTTTTGAGTGTCTCGTGTATTTCTTCTTCAATTGTTTTGGTGCTTTTTAAATGTTTTATACTTGTGTAAGCCTGATTGCTCAGAGCCAGAGCTACCCAACGGTTGAGCTCAGGATTTAACAAATGAAACCTACTAGACTTAAAGTGGTGGATAATAAGAGTAGGTGACTTTTTTAAGCTTTAGGAATTTGTGATAAATTTCCATTAAGTTCTTAAAAGGTTGATAAGGTTTCAAAAAGGTGTTTAAAACATTTGGAAGCCACTTAAAGCAAAGAGAACACAGAGCTTGACATGTCCAATCTGTCCACTCTCAGGAGGAATGAGTTGAGGAAGTTGTTTAGAGACAGACAAGTCAATGTGGGAAACAAGGCTAAGAAGAGGGACATTATGAAGGCCCTCTAAGTTTGGAAAAAGGCCCAGAGGGACCCACCACAGTTGGAAAAGGAGATACCTTAAGGTCAAGGGGGATGATGTACTCTCCCTTCATACCAGGCCAAGGGAGCCCTCCAGATCAAGCAGTATAAGGAGCACAAGCAGCAGCAGGAATTCTCTTCAAAGGAAAGTGAGTGCCCTGGAGCTGGAGGATAGAGCCCAGGCAGAGAGGAACTGGGGTATTTGACAGGGAAGCCCCATAGGTCAAATTGTCCAAGGGGCATTGTCTCTCGCTGTTTCCCAGGTGATGCCATTGGCATGTTGCTGGCCTCATATGAATTAGCTCTCAGGATGAGGACGGTGGGTACACAACACTGAGGGACACTACTCTGGGAATTAGTACCAGTAGTTGTTATGGATTAACTGCTTACTTTGGAGGATGAAGTAGCAGAATTGAAATAGCAGAGTCCTATCCACATAATAAGGCATCACTTGTAGAGTTGTTTGGACTCACTCCCGAGGAATACCGACAGAGGTGTAGGACGTCCCAAAAGGGGACAACACATACCTGAGTGAAGTTTGTAGATGCATCAGTAAAGGCACTGGAAGGCTGGGTAAAAGGGAACAGGATGGACATTTATGGAGGGCTCTACAATTTGTTGTTAAGGAGCACATTTTGTCTAATTGTCCATCAGAGAAGTGAACTCAAAGCTAACTAGCCCAAGAAAGCTGGGCAAGATAACAGATGAGTTAGTAAAAAAGTACCCAGGAAAACCCGAGGGTAAAGGAGGGGGATTCCAAAAAGGAGGGTTAGGCTGACATAGGGAAAAGAAGGAGGTAGTAATCTTACCAAAGAGGTTACCTCAGAACTCCAATACCTTATGAAGGGAGTGAAGTCCCAGCCCACCTATAGTAAGCAGAGTGGTGGTGACCCAGGGTTAAAGAAACTTAGACAAGAGGTTGTGTTTTGACTGTCAGCCCCTTTGACTGCTATAAAGTTACCGGCTGACCTCTCAGTCCGGCTCACTTCGGAGCAGAACTACTAAAATGGGTGATTCAAGATATCAAATTGCCCGTAGCATTAAGCCTTTATGCCCAATTTGAATTTAATGTCACTTTTGGAGAACAGCAACTTTTAGAAAGTTGTTACTCTGTTGCCTAGTTTATCCGGTGGCCTTCACAGTTGTTGGCCAACAGACAGCCTTCTACCCTTCTGGGAAGTCCTGAGAATAACTTCCAGGCTCAGGGACAATAGAGGTCTGCTACAGAGGGAGGTGTTTTCTCCCCCTCTCAGGAAGCCAAAGGTGCTGGCCCAAAAGGCAAGCTTCAAATGGGAAGCCGCCTTTGATGGGAAAATGGCGATCACAATCATGGAGGGCTGCCCTTTTGTTCTGGTAGAAAGGCTAGCAGTGGGAACAGAAAGGGGAAACCAATGGCCAAACCAGTTTTCTTTGGGCGTGTAGGGTACAGACATCTTGAGAGTGAGCAGAATAGTGCACTCTGGGATTGCTACATGCCTCATATAGCTGGAAGCAATCACACAGCTGGTAGCCCATTAACTGTGACCGTATCATCCCCTCAGGGCACCTTCTGTGCATAAATATGGTACCCTTGTCACCCTGACTCTCAGATCACATCTGGACTCAAGAAAGGGCTAAAGAAGGACTGCCTTGCTGATCCCTGGCCCTTGCAAGAGAAGTTGCATTAACCTCTAGACTGCACCTGCTGTTCCTTGGTCTAGCAAAGAGAGGACTGTGCTTGTGCTTCTTGGCTCTAGGAAAAGTTGCCTCTGAGTCCCAGACAAAAGTTGTTACTCCACGGGCAGTCTGCCGACCACTTGCCCCAGAACCCGGACCATAAAAGCTGAAGTAGCCCATTCTGGCTATTTAGTAGCCATTCACAAGGAATCGTACCTGACCACCAACGTGTAGGCAAGAGAACCTAAACCCTAGACTCAAAAGCTGCACCCATGTCTACCAGACTCCGGAGAGTCCTCAGAGTGTTTATTGGTTAACAAAGATGGCCACTACCCCTCATCAAAAGATACCGCTAGATTCACTGTATTTGGAGATTAGTAGCCCATCCGTATACTAGGAGAAAGAAAGATAACTTACTCAGAACATTAATGTTCTATTCATTAACAGATAGTGAAAAAGTACTAAGCAATATAAAAACAAGAGAGAGTTATTTAGAAAACAACAGTTCACAAGAGTATGCAGTTAATGTGAAGGCCATTACAATTGTAAAGTGCAAAGGCACTGCATGAAAGACTCAATGGATTATGAAGGTATTGCAGTCTTCCACTGAATTCAGTCCTGTTTCACTAGAATCACAAGACACAATCCATCTCATCTGCCTCTTGTTGAAGATGCATACTTTCCCACCCAAGTGTCAATCAGTATTTGTATGGTGCAGCATTGTCACCACTGAGGGTATCTGGGCGCTGAGGGTGCCATGTCTCCATCGAAAAGCCAGGTTCTAAGTTTCTTTCTGAAGTCCTTCAGGGAGGGTGCTATTCGGAGGTGGAGGGGTAAGACGTTCCTGGTCTTGGCTGCAATGTAGGAGAAGGAGCAGCCCCTGCTGCAGCTGCAACCGATGCAGGGTAAGCATGTGAGGGCATGTGAGGTGGTGTGAAGGTGTCTTGCGGGCAAATGGAATTTCAGTCGATGGTTGATGTAGGACTGTCCTTGATCATGTAGGGAATTGTAGGCGTGCATGGAGATGTTGAACTGGCATCTCTTCTGGATGGGGATCCAGTTGAGGCTTTTGAGGTGGCGGATGATGTGGATCCATTTGGCGAGGTCCAGGATGAGTCTGGCTTCAGTGTTCTGTATGGTCTGGAGTCTTCTGAGGGGCTGGGTGGATACAGGCATAGACAGCATTGCCGTATTCAAGGCGGCTGGTGATGAGGGCCTGCATAATGGTCTTCTGGTATTGATTGGGATCCATCTCAAGATTCCGCGGAGCACGCGAAGGGTGTGGAAGCAGGAGAAGGCGATTGCAGGACTTGTTGTTTCATGGTCAGTTAGCTGTCGATAATGATGCCAAGGTTGCGTGCATGGTCTGTCGGTGTGGGTATTGGTCCAAGTTTTGCTGGCTACCAGCTGTGGTCCCATGCAGAGATGTCATTCCCGAAGATCAGTATTTCTATTTTGTCAGAGTTGAGTTTGAGGCAGTTATCTCTCCTCTATTTGGCTACATTGGTCATGGCTTTGCAGAAGTTGGTTTTGGCGTTCGAGGGGTCCTCGGAGAGCGAGAGGATTAGTTGAGGGTCGTCTGCATAGAAGATTATGTTGAGTTCATGGGATCCCAAAAAGGGCCGATTTATAGGCTTCAGAAAGAGAAAACCACACGCTCTACATAGTGAGATCCGACTTAACAGGGCTGTGTTATCTGTGTAGATAGTAACACTCAATTTCAACATGTTATTGCAATTGCATTAAATTTTGCTACTTGTGCTGAAGTTACATTACACAAGTACGATGTCTCCACAATGTGTGTCAATGTACAGAGTGCATATGCTACTTGAAAAGTGCCATGATGGTCTCTCAGAGAAGATCCATCCACAAATAAAATCAAATCTGCCTACTTAGGTGGTACTACTTGAGTGTCTGCTCATCTCTGTCACATCAATACAATCATGTTCACCATCATCTACTTCATCGCCCCCGCCCCTTTGGCAAAGCAAGAGTATGGGAGGAGTCTGAGTATTGCAACATCTGATTGAAATATTCATTGCTGCCAAGATTATTTGCTCATACATTATCAAGTGACTACTTATGAGATGATGAGTCTGGGGCTCAAATTAGCAATGTCTCTACTGAATATTAAACAAGCAAAATGAGTTTGTACCCCATCACAATTGATTGACTCACTCTGTGCAATTGCCAAATATGTTGCAGAGATATTTTTCATGCAACCAGGTGGAGTGGGGCTACTGGATCTAGTTTTGCAGAAAAATATGGAGTGAACCGTTGTGTCGCTGTATGCTGTTGGCTCAAAACAGAAAGTGAATACCTGTCTGTTTCATGGAAGAATAAATATAAATCTTTATCTTAATTTGGTATTCCTTGAGCATGCACACTACACAAACTACGTCTGAGCTTTAGAAAAGATTGCATGCATTCATCGCCCCAGAGTACCAGGACCCTCAACATCAGGGGGAATCAACCTCTGTAGTGGCTGAACAATGACAGCAAAGTTCAGACTCCACTGAAGACAGTAGCCAACTATACCCATAAACACTCTCACTTCTCTCTATGTGTAACTGTGGGCTAATTCTTAAAATATAAAAATGTGTACTTTGGATACCCTTCTCACTCTCTTTTCAATTTGGTGGTCCAAATAAATTATTTATTTTTGACAGAATTGCAACTTTGCATGGGTTACTTTATGCCCATTTTCAGCCAAACAATTTTAATGAGCATATATATATATGCATATATATATATATATATATATACACACACACACATGATATATGAATACTTTTAATGAGCATATATATATATGCCCATTAAAATCATTTGGCTGAATAAGGCATAAAGAACAATAAAATCTGATGATAACACTTTGCATTCACCTTTTTGAATCACAGTGCATTACATATAATGATCCTCCAATACATAGCGAATTACAAACAAGGCGTCTCTATTTGCCTAGTTGTGCAGTAAAAGAACACAAGGTACACTTACTAGATAAAAACCTAGGGTAGTCTGCTATGCCTGGTGACGTAAACTGTGCCTGTTCTTGACTCAGCCTGATTAAAAAGATGCATAGAATACATGTCAACTCATCTGCCATTATTTCATGTCATATGTACAATATTTTACATTAAAATATATATTTCTACAATAATTGTAAAACAGTAGAAATCCTAAAAGTACATATAAAATTAATCTGTGATATTTTAGCAAATTTGATTTCAGAAGGAACATAGTTAATACAGACTATAGAACACTGAACTGTTACTGGGTGGGACTGTCAAAGTTTTGTCAAGTTTGATGGATCTTATTTTCCAGACACACAAAAGGTATCTAGATGTAGCAAAAACCAATTGCTCAGAGGTACCAGACCTCATGAGCCTAGCAGCCTCCCAGTAATGGGTTATACCTAGAAGCCTACAGTCAGGAGCTATCCATCTCTTTCTTGGGGTCACATATTCTGGACTGAAAAAGACCAAAGTCAGTGGGCAGAAAGAATAATCAGCAATCATATTCAGAGACCTCTCTTATTTTTCTGTGAAGGATTGTAGCACATGATTACCAGATCTAAACCTGATATAGCGTAACTGGGGACTAATCCTAGTTAAATAGGGCTCAAAGCTGGCTATGAACTTGTGCTGGAGAAATTGTGCCCCAAACCCGACTCTCTTTGATCGTTACAGAGCTTAACAAGTGTACACTCCCAGAAGCTCCTTTTCACTCTAACCACTGTGTCTTTGCGCAATACCAGTGGAGAGTGCCAGACATCTTCCACTTTGATGACGGTGCAGAGAGTCTTGATCTTGTGGAGCCTTGGGGTGCGAGCCCTTCTATCTAGCTCAATGAGCTCAACCAACTCAGGGACTGACCAGACCCTGTTCCGGCATGGCATAGACAATGCGTTGTCTCTTCCCACACTGCAAGGTGATGCGTCGCTTTTCAGGAGCGCAGCCTTGGTTCCTCATTGCAATGCAGGGATATTTGAATGCTAAGGGATGATGCTTTGAAAATCCTTGTTGCGCTGGTAGAAGGACCAGGCGCTGAATCGATCAGGTAGGCGATGCAGCAATTTTCCCACCACGAGGCAGAAGCAGCATTGATTTCTGCAGGTGTTGCATTGATTTTCTGACGCCCTGGAATCTTCCTCTCTGAGGTGAAGACTTTGTGGCCCTGAGACTTCAGAACAGGAGGCAAGCTCAATCCAGGCCCGTAAAGAGAACTTGTGGGGAAGGCAGAGCCCTTCCAGCAGAGTCCAGAGTCCAGCAGACAGTAGGGGCAACAAGGCAGCAGTCTTTCTCAGCAAAGCAGTCCTGATGAGTCCTTTGGACAGCCAGGCAGTCCCTCTGACAGAGTCCAGGTGTAGATCCAGAAGTGTCTGATTTGGTGGGGTCAGAGACCCAGTATATATACCCAAAGTGCCTTTGAAATGGGGGAAGCTTCAAAGAGTGGTTTTGAAGTGCACAAGTTCCCCTTTCAGCCCAGTCCTGTCTGCCAGGATCCCTATAAAGGGTTATCAGTCCTTTGTGTGAGGGTAGGTCCCTGGCCTTTGAAGTGTAAGAGAGAGCCCCTCCACCCTTCCTTCCCAGGGAGACCCATTCAGTATGCAAATGAATGCAGATGTGACGGATTGTCCTGTGCTTATGGCTGTTTGGGTGGAAAGCACAAGGCGAGCTGTCAACCAGCACAGAGTAGACTTGAATTGGAGTCAGGCTGTAAGGCACAGATGATAGTAAGTGCAGAGAAATACCCACTTTCTAAAAGTGGCATTTCTAAAATAGTAATATTACATCCAACTTCACCAGCAAGCAGGATTTTCTATTACCATTCTGGCAATACCAAACAAGACATGGCTACTCCTTCCAGATCAGAATCTACCACTTAAAAGTATATGAGGGCAGTTATAATGCTAGTCTATGAGGGAAGCAGGCCTCACAATACTGGAAAACGAATTTGTGAGTTTTGCACTGCCAGGACATGTGAAACAAATGCCTACCTTAGGGGTGAAATGTATGTAGAAAAAGGGGACTTTAAGGTTTGGCATGTAGTTTTGAATGCAAAGTCGAAGTGGAAGTGAAACAACACACACAGGCCTTGCAATGGCAGGCCAGTGCCATGGTTAAGGGGCTACTTATATGGGTGTCACAATCAGTGTAACAGGCCAACTAATAGCATTTAATTTACAGGTCCTAGGCACATGTAGTGCACCTTACTAGGGACTTATAGGTAAATTAAATATGCAAATTGGGAGGAACCAATGTTACCCTGTTTAGGGGAAAGGGCACATGCACTTTGGCACTGGTCAGCAGTGGTAGAGTCCTAAAACCAGCAAAATACCCTGTAAAAGTTGTATCTCTGAAACCCGCCAGTAGATCTTTCTCATTTTGTTGTCTAAAAATAAAAAATATGCTCCATTTATATAACATGGCGATGGATTTTTTGAGTGTCTCGTGTATTTCTTCTTCAATTGTTTTGGTGCTTTTTAAATGTTTTATACTTGTGTAAGCCTGATTGCTCAGAGCCAGAGCTACCCAACGGTTGAGCTCAGGATTTAACAAATGAAACCTACTAGACTTAAAGTGGTGGATAATAAGAGTAGGTGACTTTTTTAAGCTTTAGGAATTTGTGATAAATTTCCATTAAGTTCTTAAAAGGTTGATAAGGTTTCAAAAAGGTGTTTAAAACATTTGGAAGCCACTTAAAGCAAAGAGAACACAGAGCTTGACATGTCCAATCTGTCCACTCTCAGGAGGAATGAGTTGAGGAAGTTGTTTAGAGACAGACAAGTCAATGTGGGAAACAAGGCTAAGAAGAGGGACATTATGAAGGCCCTCTAAGTTTGGAAAAAGGCCCAGAGGGACCCACCACAGTTGGAAAAGGAGATACCTTAAGGTCAAGGGGGATGATGTACTCTCCCTTCATACCAGGCCAAGGGAGCCCTCCAGATCAAGCAGTATAAGGAGCACAAGCAGCAGCAGGAATTCTCTTCAAAGGAAAGTGAGTGCCCTGGAGCTGGAGGATAGAGCCCAGGCAGAGAGCAACTGGGGTATTTGACAGGGAAGCCCCATAGGTCAAATTGTCCAAGGGGCATTGTCTCTCGCTGTTTCCCAGGTGATGCCATTGGCATGTTGCTGGCCTCATATGAATTAGCTCTCAGGATGAGGACGGTGGGTACACAACACTGAGGGACACTACTCTGGGAATTAGTACCAGTAGTTG
The DNA here is from genome assembly GCF_031143425.1 of Pleurodeles waltl. Taxonomy (NCBI): domain Eukaryota; kingdom Metazoa; phylum Chordata; class Amphibia; order Caudata; family Salamandridae; genus Pleurodeles; species Pleurodeles waltl. Next base: position 290,716,249 of record NC_090445.1, on the reverse strand, counting down.
TTATGGATTAACTGCTTACTTTGGAGGATGAAGTAGCAGAATTGAAGTAGCAGAGTCCTATCCACATAATAAGGCATCACTTGTAGAGTTGTTTGGACTCACTCCCGAGGAATACCGACAGAGGTGTAGGACGTCCCAAAAGGGGACAACACATACCTGAGTGAAGTTTGTAGATGCATCAGTAAAGGCACTGGAAGGCTGGGTAAAAGGGAACAGGATGGACATTTATGGAGGGCTCTACAATTTGTTGTTAAGGAGCACATTTTGTCTAATTGTCCACCAGAGAAGTGAACTCAAAGCTAACTAGCCCAAGAAAGCTGGGCAAGATAACAGATGAGTTAGTAAAAAAGTACCCAGGAAAACCCGAGGGTAAAGGAGGGGGATTCCAAAAAGGAGGGTTAGGCTGACATAGGGAAAAGAAGGAGGTAGTAATCTTACCAAAGAGGTTACCTCAGAACTCCAATACCTTATGAAGGGAGTGAAGTCCCAGCCCACCTATAGTAAGCAGAGTGGTGGTGACCCAGGGTTAAAGAAACTTAGACAAGAGGTTGTGTTTTGACTGTCAGCCCCTTTGACTGCTATAAAGTTACCGGCTGACCTCTCAGTCCGGCTCACTTCGGAGCAGAACTACTAAAATGGGTGATTCAAGATATCAAATTGCCCGTAGCATTAAGCCTTTATGCCCAATTTGAATTTAATGTCACTTTTGGAGAACAGCAACTTTTAGAAAGTTGTTACTCTGTTGCCTAGTTTATCCGGTGGCCTTCACAGTTGCTGGCCAACAGACAGCCTTCTACCCTTCTGGGAAGTCCTGAGAATAACTTCCAGGCTCAGGGACAATAGAGGTCTGCTACAGAGGGAGGTGTTTTCTCCCCCTCTCAGGAAGCCAAAGGTGCTGGCCCAAAAGGCAAGCTTCAAATGGGAAGCCGCCTTTGATGGGAAAATGGCGATCACAATCATGGAGGGCTGCCCTTTTGTTCTGGTAGAAAGGCTAGCAGTGGGAACAGAAAGGGGAAACCAATGGCCAAACCAGTTTTCTTTGGGCGTGTAGGGTACAGACATCTTGAGAGTGAGCAGAATAGTGCACTCTGGGATTGCTACATGCCTCATATAGCTGGAAGCAAACACACAGCTGGTAGCCCATTAACTGTGACCGTATCATCCCCTCAGGGCACCTTCTGTGCATAAATATGGTACCCTTGTCACCCTGACTCTCAGATCACATCTGGACTCAAGAAAGGGCTAAAGAAGGACTGCCTTGCTGATCCCTGGCCCTTGCAAGAGAAGTTGCATTAACCTCTAGACTGCACCTGCTGTTCCTTGGTCTAGCAAAGAGAGGACTGTGCTTGTGCTTCTTGGCTCTAGGAAAAGTTGCCTCTGAGTCCCAGACAAAAGTTGTTACTCCACGGGCAGTCTGCCGACCACTTGCCCCAGAACCCGGACCATAAAAGCTGAAGTAGCCCATTCTGGCTATTTAGTAGCCATTCACAAGGAATCGTACCTGACCACCAACGTGTAGGCAAGAGAACCTAAACCCTAGACTCAAAAGCTGCACCCATGTCTACCAGACTCCGGAGAGTCCTCAGAGTGTTTATTGGTTAACAAAGATGGCCACTACCCCTCATCAAAAGATACCGCTAGATTCACTGTATTTGGAGATTAGTAGCCCATCCGTATACTAGGAGAAAGAAAGATAACTTACTCAGAACATTAATGTTCTATTCATTAACAGATAGTGAAAAAGTACTAAGCAATATAAAAACAAGAGAGAGTTATTTAGAAAACAACAGTTCACAAGAGTATGCAGTTAATGTGAAGGCCATTACAATTGTAAAGTGCAAAGGCACTGCATGAAAGACTCAATGGATTATGAAGGTATTGCAGTCTTCCACTGAATTCAGTCCTGTTTCACTAGAATCACAAGACACAATCCATCTCATCTGCCTCTTGTTGAAGATGCATACTTTCCCACCCAAGTGTCAATCAGTATTTGTATGGTGCAGCATTGTCACCACTGAGGGTATCTGGGCGCTGAGGGTGCCATGTCTCCATCGAAAAGCCAGGTTCTAAGTTTCTTTCTGAAGTCCTTCAGGGAGGGTGCTATTCGGAGGTGGAGGGGTAAGACGTTCCTGGTCTTGGCTGCAATGTAGGAGAAGGAGCAGCCCCTGCTGCAGCTGCAACCGATGCAGGGTAAGCATGTGAGGGCATGTGAGGTGGTGTGAAGGTGTCTTGCGGGCAAATGGAATTTCAGTCGATGGTTGATGTAGGACTGTCCTTGATCATGTAGGGAATTGTAGGCGTGCATGGAGATGTTGAACTGGCATCTCTTCTGGATGGGGATCCAGTTGAGGCTTTTGAGGTGGCGGATGATGTGGATCCATTTGGCGAGGTCCAGGATGAGTCTGGCTTCAGTGTTCTGTATGGTCTGGAGTCTTCTGAGGGGCTGGGTGGATACAGGCATAGACAGCATTGCCGTATTCAAGGCGGCTGGTGATGAGGGCCTGCATAATGGTCTTCTGGTATTGATTGGGATCCATCTCAAGATTCCGCGGAGCACGCGAAGGGTGTGGAAGCAGGAGAAGGCGATTGCAGGACTTGTTGTTTCATGGTCAGTTAGCTGTCGATAATGATGCCAAGGTTGCGTGCATGGTCTGTCGGTGTGGGTATTGGTCCAAGTTTTGCTGGCTACCAGCTGTGGTCCCATGCAGAGATGTCATTCCCGAAGATCAGTATTTCTATTTTGTCAGAGTTGAGTTTGAGGCAGTTATCTCTCCTCTATTTGGCTACATTGGTCATGGCTTTGCAGAAGTTGGTTTTGGCGTTCGAGGGGTCCTCGGAGAGCGAGAGGATTAGTTGAGGGTCGTCTGCATAGAAGATTATGTTGAGTTCATGGGATCCCAAAAAGGGCCGATTTATAGGCTTCAGAAAGAGAAAACCACACGCTCTACATAGTGAGATCCGTCTTAACAGGGCTGTGTTATCTGTGTAGATAGTAACACTCAATTTCAACATGTTATTGCAATTGCATTAAATTTTGCTACTTGTGCTGAAGTTACATTACACAAGTACGATGTCTCCACAATGTGTGTCAATGTACAGAGTGCATATGCTACTTGAAAAGTGCCATGATGGTCTCTCAGAGAAGATCCATCCACAAATAAAATCAAATCTGCCTACTTAGGTGGTACTACTTGAGTGTCTGCTCATCTCTGTCACATCAATACAATCATGTTCACCATCATCTACTTCATCGCCCCCGCCCCTTTGGCAAAGCAAGAGTATGGGAGGAGTCTGAGTATTGCAACATCTGATTGAAATATTCATTGCTGCCAAGATTATTTGCTCATACATTATCAAGTGACTACTTATGAGATGATGAGTCTGGGGCTCAAATTAGCAATGTCTCTACTGAATATTAAACAAGCAAAATGAGTTTGTACCCCATCACAATTGATTGACTCACTCTGTGCAATTGCCAAATATGTTGCAGAGATATTTTTCATGCAACCAGGTGGAGTGGGGCTACTGGATCTAGTTTTGCAGAAAAATATGGAGTGAACCGTTGTGTCGCTGTATGCTGTTGGCTCAAAACAGAAAGTGAATACCTGTCTGTTTCATGGAAGAATAAATATAAATCTTTATCTTAATTTGGTATTCCTTGAGCATGCACACTACACAAACTACGTCTGAGCTTTAGAAAAGATTGCATGCATTCATCGCCCCAGAGTACCAGGACCCTCAACATCAGGGGGAATCAACCTCTGTAGTGGCTGAACAATGACAGCAAAGTTCAGACTCCACTGAAGACAGTAGCCAACTATACCCATAAACACTCTCACTTCTCTCTATGTGTAACTGTGGGCTAATTCTTAAAATATAAAAATGTGTACTTTGGATACCCTTCTCACTCTCTTTTCAATTTGGTGGTCCAAATAAATTATTTATTTTTGACAGAATTGCAACTTTGCATGGGTTACTTTATGCCCATTTTCAGCCAAACAATTTTAATGAGCATATATATATATGCATATATATATATATATATATATACACACACACACATGATATATGAATACTTTTAATGAGCATATATATATATGCCCATTAAAATCATTTGGCTGAATAAGGCATAAAGAACAATAAAATCTGATGATAACACTTTGCATTCACCTTTTTGAATCACAGTGCATTACATATAATGATCCTCCAATACATAGCGAATTACAAACAAGGCGTCTCTATTTGCCTAGTTGTGCAGTAAAAGAACACAAGGTACACTTACTAGATAAAAACCTAGGGTAGTCTGCTATGCCTGGTGACGTAAACTGTGCCTGTTCTTGACTCAGCCTGATTAAAAAGATGCATAGAATACATGTCAACTCATCTGCCATTATTTCATGTCATATGTACAATATTTTACATTAAAATATATATTTCTACAATAATTGTAAAACAGTAGAAATCCTAAAAGTACATATAAAATTAATCTGTGATATTTTAGCAAATTTGATTTCAGAAGGAACATAGTTAATACAGACTATAGAACACTGAACTGTTACTGGGTGGGACTGTCAAAGTTTTGTCAAGTTTGATGGATCTTATTTTCCAGACACACAAAAGGTATCTAGATGTAGCAAAAACCAATTGCTCAGAGGTACCAGACCTCATGAGCCTAGCAGCCTCCCAGTAATGGGTTATACCTAGAAGCCTACAGTCAGGAGCTATCCATCTCTTTCTTGGGGTCACATATTCTGGACTGAAAAAGACCAAAGTCAGTGGGCAGAAAGAATAATCAGCAATCATATTCAGAGACCTCTCTTATTTTTCTGTGAAGGATTGTAGCACATGATTACCAGATCTAAACCTGATATAGCGTAACTGGGGACTAATCCTAGTTAAATAGGGCTCAAAGCTGGCTATGAACTTGTGCTGGAGAAATTGTGCCCCAAACCCGACTCTCTTTGATCGTTACAGAGCTTAACAAGTGTACACTCCCAGAAGCTCCTTTTCACTCTAACCACTGTGTCTTTGCGCAATACCAGTGGAGAGTGCCAGACATCTTCCACTTTGATGACGGTGCAGAGAGTCTTGATCTTGTGGAGCCTTGGGGTGCGAGCCCTTCTATCTAGCTCAATGAGCTCAACCAACTCAGGGACTGACCAGACCCTGTTCCGGCATGGCATAGACAATGCGTTGTCTCTTCCCACACTGCAAGGTGATGCGTCGCTTTTCAGGAGCGCAGCCTTGGTTCCTCATTGCAATGCAGGGATATTTGAATGCTAAGGGATGATGCTTTGAAAATCCTTGTTGCGCTGGTAGAAGGACCAGGCGCTGAATCGATCAGGTAGGCGATGCAGCAATTTTCCCACCACGAGGCAGAAGCAGCATTGATTTCTGCAGGTGTTGCATTGATTTTCTGACGCCCTGGAATCTTCCTCTCTGAGGTGAAGACTTTGTGGCCCTGAGACTTCAGAACAGGAGGCAAGCTCAATCCAGGCCCGTAAAGAGAACTTGTGGGGAAGGCAGAGCCCTTCCAGCAGAGTCCAGAGTCCAGCAGACAGTAGGGGCAACAAGGCAGCAGTCTTTCTCAGCAAAGCAGTCCTGATGAGTCCTTTGGACAGCCAGGCAGTCCCTCTGACAGAGTCCAGGTGTAGATCCAGAAGTGTCTGATTTGGTGGGGTCAGAGACCCAGTATATATACCCAAAGTGCCTTTGAAATGGGGGAAGCTTCAAAGAGTGGTTTTGAAGTGCACAAGTTCCCCTTTCAGCCCAGTCCTGTCTGCCAGGATCCCTATAAAGGGTTATCAGTCCTTTGTGTGAGGGTAGGTCCCTGGCCTTTGAAGTGTAAGAGAGAGCCCCTCCACCCTTCCTTCCCAGGGAGACCCATTCAGTATGCAAATGAATGCAGATGTGACGGATTGTCCTGTGCTTATGGCTGTTTGGGTGGAAAGCACAAGGCGAGCTGTCAACCAGCACAGAGTAGACTTGAATTGGAGTCAGGCTGTAAGGCACAGATGATAGTAAGTGCAGAGAAATACCCACTTTCTAAAAGTGGCATTTCTAAAATAGTAATATTACATCCAACTTCACCAGCAAGCAGGATTTTCTATTACCATTCTGGCAATACCAAACAAGACATGGCTACTCCTTCCAGATCAGAATCTACCACTTAAAAGTATATGAGGGCAGTTATAATGCTAGTCTATGAGGGAAGCAGGCCTCACAATACTGGAAAACGAATTTGTGAGTTTTGCACTGCCAGGACATGTGAAACAAATGCCTACCTTAGGGGTGAAATGTATGTAGAAAAAGGGGACTTTAAGGTTTGGCATGTAGTTTTGAATGCAAAGTCGAAGTGGAAGTGAAACAACACACACAGGCCTTGCAATGGCAGGCCAGTGCCATGGTTAAGGGGCTACTTATATGGGTGTCACAATCAGTGTAACAGGCCAACTAATAGCATTTAATTTACAGGTCCTAGGCACATGTAGTGCACCTTACTAGGGACTTATAGGTAAATTAAATATGCAAATTGGGAGGAACCAATGTTACCCTGTTTAGGGGAAAGGGCACATGCACTTTGGCACTGGTCAGCAGTGGTAGAGTCCTAAAACCAGCAAAAACAGTCTCAGAGAAATGGAGGGAGGCAGGCAAAAAGTTAGGGGATGACCACCCTACGGCTGTCAGGTTTCACATGACCCCCTCCTCCACCAGCTGAAAGTGGGGAGAGCTACCCAATCCCTTGGCAGCTCTCATCACTAAGGGAGAAGAATCTGTAGAGACCATCAGCATTGGCGCGGTCAGTCTCCGGGTGACACTCCACCGTAAAGTCCATACCCTGAAGAGAGATGGACTACCTCAAGAGTTTAGGATTTTCACCCTTCATCTGCATGAGCCATCTGAGGGGCCTGTGGTCTGTCTGAACTTCATCAGTACCAAGACCACAGCAAATGTTTCTCTTTCAATTGCACTCCACTTCTGACCTCCTGCTAATGAAGGCTACTGGTTGTTCTAGGCCGTCCTCGTTCAGCTATGCTAAGACTGGCCCTATGCAATGCTCTCAAGTGCCTGTATGAGTTCCTTGAATAATCATGGCCCCTAAGCACAGGTGCTGTTCACATGGTTTCCTTGAGGGAATAAAAGGCTTTCTGACAAGCCTCTGTCCAGATCACCAACCTGGGCTGCTTCTTAGAAGGCAGCTCAGTGAAGGGGGCAACAATGGTGCCATATCCCTTAAGGAATCTTCTGTAGTAGCCAGTTAGACCTAGGAAGGTTATCACTTCAGTTTGGGATTTAGGTGATTGCCAAGCTATGATTGTTTCAATCTTGACCTGGAGGGGCTGCACTTTGCCACCACCTACCAGGCGTCCCAAAAAAACCATGTAACTCTGTCCAATCTGGCACTTATTGGCCTTGATTGTCAGTCCTGCATGTTGCAGGGCCTGAATCACCTCTTGGTGATGAAGCAGGTGTTCCTCCCAGCTGGCACGGTACACTGCAATATTGTCAAAGTAGGCTCTTTACCAGCCAGTACCCTATTAACCAACCATTAGAATGTATCAGGGGTATTCTTCAAGCCAAAGGGCATCACTGGGAATTGGTAATGTCCCTCAAGGGTTGAGAATGCTGACCTCTCTTTTGCCCCCTTAGTCAAAGCAATCTGCCATTACCCCGATGTCAAATCAAAGGTTCTGAGGAATTGTGGCACGCCTAGTCTGTCAATGAGCTCGTCATCTCTGGGGATGGGTTGACAGAATAGAGGCCTAGGTATTCCACACAGAACTAAAGTTGTAGTTTGGCGCCCGGTGGGGCAGCCTTTGATACCAATACCACTGGGCTGGACCAGGTACTGTTAGAGGTTTCAATCAACCCTAAAGCTAGCATCTTGGCCACTCCCTCCTTGATACTGGCTTTCACCCTATCTGACAACCTGTACATTTTGTACTTTACAGGGGGACTGTCTCCTGTGATAGTCATGGACACACAGAGGTGTGTGAGTCCAGGGGTGATGGAGAACAGTGAAGCAACTGGTAGCAGTCACTCCTCTGCTCTAGAGTTAGGGATTCAGAGAGGTTGACACCCTCCACTGACCCATCCCTGTGCAGAAAGGAGATCAGGGAGAGGTTTACTCTCCTCCTCCACGCCCTCATCAGTCACAGGGAGCATGCTGACTTTAGACCTCTCAAAATGAGGCTTGAGTCTATTGCCATGGAGCACCCCTAGGAGGTTTCTAGGGGCCCTAGAGGTCCACTAAGTAAGTTGCCCCCCCTTACACTCCTTTATTTTGCATTGGTCAGTCTAGCGATCCTGGAGACCTCTGGGCTCTACTGTCTCCATAACCCATTGGGCTCTACTGGCTCCATAACCCATCCTTTGTCGCCAGGTTGAAACTCCACCGGAGTGGCCTTCTGGTCACACCAGCATTTCATCACCTCTTGACTGGCCTAGAGGTTGCTTTTGGCCTTTTTCCAGAAGTAGCACATCTAGTTGCGCTGGGCCAACATGTAGCTGACCACATCCTGGGGGGTATCCTTAGAGCTTTCTCCCACCCCCCCTGACAATGTTCTGGGGTAGCCATAGAGGAGTTTAACAGAACTGAACCCTACCCTTTTTCTGTGGCACCTCTCTGTAAGCAAAGAGAAGGCATGGCAACAGGACATTCCACTTACACCTCTTGGCCTCAGGTAGGCCTTCAATCATGTCCTTGTTAAATCTCTCAAGTAGACTACTAGATTAAGGGTGATAGGGTGTGATGAACTTGTGTGTTACACCACACGCATCCCACTTGGACTTCATGTATCCAGACATGAAGCTAGTGCCTCTGTCAGGCACTATCTCTTTGGGGAACCCCACACGGGTAAAGATCCCCATCAAAGTTCTGGTCACCCCAGGTGCAGTCACCGTCCTCAGAGGAATTGCATCTGGGTAGCATGTGGCATGGTTCACTAAGACCAGGATGAACCTGTTGCCTAGGGCAGTCTAGGGGGCCAATTGACCAATGACGTTGATGCCTATTATTAGAAATGGGGTCTTTGGTTGGCAGTCAAGTTACCCCCCTGTCCAAGCAAGGACCCTCATTCTAGTCAGGGTAAAGGAGAATCACCCTCAGTTAACCCCCACTCTCCCCCTTGGTAGCTTGGCATTGGCAGGCAGGCCTAACTTCAGAAGCATTATGTAAAGTATTTGTACCAACACACACAATAACCCAATGAATCCTTTACAAAATGACACACTACAGGTTTGGAAAAATAGGTAATATTTATCTAAACAAAACAAGACCAAAACGATAAAAATCCGACATACAAAAATCAATCCTTTAGAAAACAGTAAGAATGCTGTTATTGCACAAAAGTACCTGGCTAGCATCAAAATGAAGCCGCACGGGTGAATGTGCGTCAAAAAAGGCTATCGATGCATCGATTTATCACACGCAAGTAAGACCGTGCATCGTTCCTCCTCCGGTCAGGTCGGCGTTCATTGTTTCTTCTCTCTTGCAAGAGAGCAATGCATCAATCCTGGATGGGCACCTCGGGTCCGGACAGGCTTTGTGTTGATTTTCTGTGCCTGCAATGTTGCATTGAAATCCGGTCGCACGGTGTCAAGAAACCGCACTGCCTGGGGGCTTGCGTCGTTAACAGCAGCTGCTGCGGGTGTTGTGCGTCGATCTCCCAGTCACAATGCACGACGGAGCATCGATTTTAGCCTTGAGGCCTGGGGCGCGTCGTTTATCACACGTGAGTCAGTGGCGTGTCGAAAGTTTCCCTGCACGCCGGTCTTTGCATGGATTTCTGTCTTTTTCTATCCTCAACTTATCTAACTGCAACAGGTGAGCCTCTCTTCTTGTCTGGCCTGCAACTCTTCAAGAGTCAGACCTCTTGATGACACACTGTTACCTATCCTGGAGACCCTTCCCCCCAGGCGTAACAGGTCATCCACTACACTATTATGAACTCTCTGCACCTCCTCACCCTCATCCTCCTGCTCTGTGTGCCCCCCAGCCTCCCTGGCTGCCAACCAGGCCGTCAATGCCTTTTGCAGTTCCTCCTTCCTGGTGGAGCTCCTGATGGGCAGGCAAGATCCTTAGAAAACCGTTTCAGTTGAGCAACTGTGTAACTCTCCAGCTTCTCCAACTCAAAAACAGCCTCTGTAGACACAGCTGGTGCATCCCCAGATTGAGGCATGTTGGTAAGGTTCACTCACAGATGCAAAGTTCCAAAAAGAACAGAGAGTTCCCAATGAGAAATTAAAAAATCAACAAAAAGATCACCAAAAATATGGAAGCAGGAAAAAGTCCAAAAAGAGAATACGCAAAAACAAGTAGTATGTGGTCACTTAATGGTCTGCACTGAAAACAGTAGTGTACACTTAATCACTGTATGTCAAGTACAAATACAAGTCCAATCCCAACCGCTGATCACCAATGTTAGAAATGGGATATTTGGTGGGGAGTCAGGTTACCCATGTCCAAGCACGGACCCTCACTCTAGTCAGGGTAAAGGAGAATCACCCTCAGTTAAACCCCTGCTCACCTCCTTGGTAGCTTGCCACAACCAGGCAGACTTGACTTCAGAAGCAATGTGTAAAGTATTTGTACCAACACACACAGTAACCCAGTGAATCCACTACAAAATGACACAACACAGATTTAGAAAAATAGGTAATATTTATCTAAACAAAACAAGACCAAAACAATAGAGATCCGACACACAAAAATAAACAGAATCTGAAATCCTTTAGAAAACAGTGAGGACTCTGTTATTGCACAAACGTACCTGGGTAGTGTCAAAGTACAGCCACACGGGCATGTGTGCGCTGAAAAAGGCCATTGATGCATCGATTTCTCACTCGCAAGCGAGACCGTGCATCATCCCTGCTCCGGTCGGGCCGGCATGCGTAGTTTCTTCTCTCCCACAAGAGAGGGATTCTGCGATCCCGGATGGGCACCTCGGGTCCAGACAGGCTTTGCGCTGATTTTCCGCGCTCAGCGCTGTTGCGTTGAAATCCAGTCGCACGTGTCAAGAAACCGCGCTGCGTGAGGGCATGCATCGTTAACAGCAGCCACTGCGGGTGTTGCACTTCATTTCTCCAGCTGCGTTGCGTCGATCTCCCAGCCGTGATGCAGGTGGAGCATGGATTTTAACCGTGAGGCCAGCTAGGCACCGTTTATCAGTCACAGGTAAGGTGGTGTGTTGAAAGTTTCCCTGCATGTCAGTCTGTGGGGATTTCTGTCCTTTTCCACCAGCTTCACCTTTCAGGGGCCCAGAGACAGGTCAGGGCACCACTTGGCAGGCAGGACTCTCAGAAGAAAGCACAAGTGCTGGCAGAGAGAAGCCTTTCTTGTCCCTCAGACTTTAACAACAGGAGGCAAGCTCAGTTCAAGCCCTTGGAGATTCTTCAACAGTGAGAAGTCACAAAAAGTCAGTCTTTGTCCTCTCCCAGGCAGAATCAGCTACTGCAGGCCCAACCAGAAAAGCACTGTTACAGGCAAAGGGGCAGTACTCTTCCTCCAGCTTCTCCAGCTCTTCTCCTGGCAGAGGTTCCTCTTGGTTCCAGAAGTAATCTGATTTTCAGGGGTTTTGGTTGCTCTCCTTATACACTTTTCTGCCTTTGAAGTAGGCCTATTTCAAAGGGAAGTCTCTGTTGTTTTCAAGATCCTGCCTTGCCCTGGCCAGGCCCCAGACACACACCATGGGAGTTGGAGACAGCATTGTGCGAGGGCAGGCACAGCCCTTTCAGGTGTGAGTGACCACACCTCCCCTCCCCTCAGCCCAGATGGCCCATCAGGATATGCAGGCTACATCCCGCTCCCTTTGTGTCACTGTCTTGAGGAGAGGTGCAAACGTTCTAAAAGTGGCATTTTCAAACACACAATCTAAAAACCAATCCTAAACTCCACATTTCTATCTGCTTCCAAAGGGAATCTGCACTTTAATAATATTTAAATGCAGCCCCCATGTTAAACTATGAGAGAGATAGGCCTTGCACACTGAAAAACGAATTTGGCAGTATTTCACTGTTCGGACATATAAAACACATTAGTATGGCCCTCATTCTGACCTTGGCGGGCGGCGGAGGCCGCCCGCCAAAGTCCCGCCGTCAGGTTACCGTTCCGCGGTCGAAAGACCGCGGCGGTAATTCTGACTTTCCCGCTGGGCTGGCGGGCGGTCTCCTTCAGACCGCCAGCCAGCCCAGCGGGAAAGAGGCTTCCACGATGAAGCCGGCTCGGAATCGAGCCGGCGGAGTGGAAGCTGTGCGACGGGTGCAGTTGCACCCGTCGCGTATTTCACTGTCTGCGCAGCAGACAGTGAAATACATGTAGGGGCCCTCTTACGGGGGCCCCTGCAATGCCCATGCCAGTGGCATGGGCACTGCAGGGGCCCCCAGGGGCCCCGCGACCCCCCCTACCGCCATCCGGATCTCGGCGGTCCGACCGCCGGGATCTGGATGGCGGTAGGGGGGGTCAGAATCCCCGCGGCGGTGCAGCAAGCTGCGCCGCCGCGGAGGATTCAATGGGGCCGCGGTACACTGGCGGGACCCCGCCAGTGGTGCCGGTCCGACCGCGGCTTTACCGCCGCGGTCGGAATCCCCATTGGAGCACCGCCGGCTTGTCGGCGGTGCTCCCGCGGTCCTCCGCCCTGGCGGTCAAAGACCGCCAGGGTCAGAATGAGGGCCTATATGTCTTACCTTGAACATACACTGCACCCTGCCCATTGGGCTACCTAGGGCCTCCCTTAGGGGTACCTTACGTATATAAAATTGGAAGGTTTAGGCCTTGCAAGTGGGTACACTTGCCAAGTTGAATTGGCAGTTTAAAACTGCACACACAGACACTGCAGTGGCAGGTCTGAGACATGTTTACAGGGCTACTAACGTGGGTGGCACAACCAGTGCTGCAGGCCCACTAGTAGCATTTGATTTACAGGCCCTAGGCACCTCTAGTGCCCTTTACTAGGGACTTACTAGCAAATCAAATATGCCAATCAGGAATAAACCAATCAACAATACAATTTACACAGACAGCATATGCACTTAAGCACTGTTTAACAGCGGTAAAGTGCCCAGAGTCCTAAAGCCAACAAAAACTGGTCAGAAAAAATAGGAGGCAAAAAGATTGAGGATGTCCCTGCAAAAATGGCCAAGTCTACCACCCACCATTTTAAAGGGGTGTCAACAATGGAAAGTGAGATCAGGGGAGCTTTCAGCTTTTTTCCCTGACTTGTCTGGCAAGTGGGACAGGACCTGCAGACTGTATCTGAGGCTGTCTTCATTTGGGACCAATAGAAGTGGGTGACAGGCCTAAAAAAGGTCTTGTCTTGCCCGAAATGCCCTGCCAGGGGTATGTCATGAACCAAACCGAGTAGGAGGGCCCGTTAACATTGGAGGACCACCAGCACATGGCATAGGGGGAGCACAAACCATATACTAAGAAAGTGGAATCCGAAAGTATGTCTCCCACCTAGGCAAGTACAGTGTGTAGAGGGGATCTGGGAGTACTTAGAAAGCCCAAAGGTAAGTATCAGAACCCATCCCAGTGACCAGGAAAGCAGGAGTAAATCACTGTAAGTTTCCTAGAACACACACAAAAACGAGAAGAAGAATTATGCAAAACTCAGAAGAAGGAAAAAAATCAAAATTACCTTTAACTGGTACATGTAGCTATGTACTAGGTAGTGTACATGTAGCTATTGTATGGTACTGCACAAACACAAGTCCTATCGCACCACTGTCACCAATATTAGAAAATGGGTTTCTAGTTGGCAGAGGTATGCACCCTGTCCAAGTAAGGACCACAATCCTCGTCAGGGTAAGTCACAACACAATCCAAATTATCCTGTGCTCACCCTCTAGTAGCTGTCAAGTCTAACAAGCAGTGTTTATCCCGAGCCCTCTGGCCACACAGAAAGTGGCAAATTAATTCAAAAGTGCCGTTAGTGTTCTGGGAAGTAAGTGTGTGTTATCTGCAAACATGAGCACTGGGGTGCTGATGCCCACGGATTTCAGGACGTCATGGTTGCAGTTAGCAAGCCAGTCCACTGCACCATTGAAATACAAACTGAATAGTGTGGGGGCTAGGACACTGCCTTGCCTTACTCCATACTTGATTGGATTTCTAGGGGTCAGGTCTTGGTCAATGTGAGATCTCACCTGGGCATAGGTTTCAGAGCAAAGACCAATCGGGATTCTTACTATGTCCACCAGGATGCCATAATCCTTTAGGACCCTCCATAAGCTTTCCCTAGGGACAAGCTTGAAAGCAGCTCTCAAATCCATAACGGCCACATATGGACGTTCCTGCCTCAGATTGATATATTTCCAATTTATTGTCTTGAAACAAACACCTGGTCCAGGATGCTTACCTTGCTCCTAAACCCTGGCTGATAGTCTTAAAGAAAATGATGTTCAGAAATGCATTCAACAATCCTTGAAAGGCTGTGTCTACAGAAGATTCTTTGGATTACATTGTTCAAACTGATTGGTCTGTAGTTTGTTGAAAGATCCCGGCGACCCTTTTTGAAGATAGGACCGATAATTGCTCCCTGCCATGTAGAGGGGATATATTCACTTCTCAAAATAAAATTGCTAAGGATATTTATATATGGAGCCCAGACTGTTGATTCAGATAAATACAGGTTCCCAGAAAGGCCATGCAGGCCAGAAGCTTTTTCTCTTTTCATCTGAGGCAAGGCCTGCTCAGTTTCCCCCAATCCAAACTCTAATAGGGTCTTTATGGTTCCCCCATTTGAGAGGGAACCATAAAATACATCTTATTGACCACAGCCCTTCTTACCAGATGTGACTTGAATATTGATACATCAAAAAATCCTTCCTTCATGACATTTTTTACCCATCTTGACAATGTTGCTGTACTTACAGCTCCACAAGATTTTACATAAGAAATCAATAATTGACTCTCTCCATGTTTTCTATTCCCTTAAACTCTGCTCTCATATTCAATCATGCATTCCACCACACACAATTTCTTCTCACTTTTTAAAATTGGATAGAACACTTACTCAGACATAGACTCTCATTACGAGTTTGCCAGTCATTTGGCAAGAGTGCCACGGTGGTGGCTGCCAAAAGACCGCTAGGGTTGGCAGTATCCCGCCCGCCATATTAAGAGTCCACAATGAAGACCACCAAAAAACAGTCACAGATCCTAAACTGGCAGGAGGGAAAGATGCAGTTCCACCACCAGTACTGCCACGCGTCAACTTTTCACCCACTGTATAACGATCCACAAATCAGCCTTGGTCTTTCCATTGCGGAAAATGATTGGCGGTCTGAACCTCTGTGGACAGGACACAATCCTGTCAGAACACGACACCATATTGGACAGTTCGAAGACCCCACACCTGACAGACATACACACACCAGGGACACCCACTCACAGCATCATATAACACACCCTCAAACAACCCACAAGTCTTTGTGACTAAAACCTCAGATTGAGAGACGAGAGCAGCCACAATCACAAATTTATCACCTACACAATAGAGGCACATATACACTTCACACTCACCACACACCACACAACTGCACCACCAACACTATACACACATCACAACTACACACAAACACCACAACCTACCAGCACTCACAAACATCCCTACCTCACCAAGCACCCTACACTGTACCCTACAAACACAACATCCAGCCCCACCTCCACCCACAACACAACCACCATGTCACGTCAAAAGCACCCACGCTTCAGTCATGATGAATTGAGGGTCATGGCATAGGGATTACGTGTGGCAGGCAATAGATCTGGCTCCAAATGGGTACATAGATCCATGATGGTCTGACGATTCAGACGATAGGTCTGAATTATATGCCTTTCCTCCAGGGTCGCAAGGTCCACTAGCAGACAGTACACTGGTGCATGTCTCAATCTTCTCAATATAGCACACACCTAACACTGTAGACACTGTAGACATGCCACACACTGCTGACACATACTCTATTGGGCAAGCTAAAGCAGCATGGACTCCACCCTTGATGCACATTGCTGCCCCCGATCTATAGTGTCTTACATACATCACATGTGTCATTTTCTATATGTGGTACACTGACCTGTCCTGCACTGAGCGTGTATGTAGTCATGCCATATAACTATGCAGTAACAGCGCCAATCAGCCGCCGAGTTTCTGGGCATGCTGGTCATTAGACAACCAGCTACATAAGGTCACTGTGTCATGCATGTCACATGTATGTGCCAAACCATGAGGCATACTCCACATACTGCCGAAAAAGGTGTATGGCACACCTATTTTGCTGCATCAAGGCATGATGTGTGAGTAAAATGGCTGCCATCATGCTACCTCCTGCAGGTGATAGGGCCCCTGCCTTCACCCAAGAAGAGCTGGAGAAGCTGGTAGAAGGGGTCCTACCCCTGTATAGACAGCTGGTTGAGGCACCAGAGGAGCAGGTGAGCCCAATGCCATAGTAATGTGTGATAGGGGTATGTGTGATGGTGAATGGCATACATGTACCGTTCAGGGAGTGCATGCATGCAGGGGACATGGAGTTTAGGTGTGTGAACTGCAAGGTCAGTAAGTGTGGCAATTTGATGGGTATGCTTTTAATAGTGCACTGCTGTTGGTATGGTGCCAGTGTACATGACTTTCTCCTTGTGTCTATGTCACCCATGCAGGTCAACACCCATCAGAAGAAGTGGATCTGGCGTGCCATCGCCAAGCAAGTGAGGGTTCTGGGGGCCCATAGCCGGCGGAGCACCCATTGGCGCAAGCGGTGGGAGGATCTGAGGCGCTGGGCCAAACACAGTGGAGCCCAGCTGGGGATGTCCTCCCAACGAGGGAGGGGTGCACATCGGACCCTGACTCCCTTAATGGCCAGCATTTTGGCGGTGGCCTATCCTAAGGTGGATGGGCGCTTGAGAACAGCATAGCAGCCACAAGGGTGTTAGTACTGACTGTATCCTGGAACTTGGCTGGCCTTAATTGGGATTGGGTGCCTCAATGTTGGCAAAGTGCTATTGTAGCTAATGCTACTTGGGCATCAACATTTGGAAATTGGCAATAGACAACCTGGCAGAGTATATTTTGTCGATGTGTCCCCATGCTTTACGGTCAGTGGATTTACATCTCCCTGTTTCATACCTCTCCAAATCTGTAATGTGGAGATGCACTAATGACATGGGGATGTGTGACTCCATCCTGGCCATACGATGGATGTGTGTGTCATTAGCACCCCAAGCCTTCTGTATGATCAGCTCCATCCATCTGAGGCATCAGTCCACTGCCATCTGTGTAGGCTACCTGTATATATGACCGTGTGATTCTCCTTTCATCACTGGGTCTATGTAAATCGTATTCTGTGTCTGGTATGTATAGATTGTGGGGCTGGCATTACAGTTCTACCACAGAACTGCCCTTCATGGGACATGAGTACTGGCCTGACAACTGACCAAACATATATAGGTGATCTGCTGACTGTAGGGTTTGTATGGGTAGGCAACCTGGAATACTGATACATGTAGATTTGATGAGGTTTAATTGCACAGATGCTGCTTTCCTAGGAGCAATACTTGTGGGGATGTGGCCTTCCAAACTATGGGTTGGTACTGGTGGTGGTAAGTGCCCTGGGAGATCCCTGATGTGTCACCATGGTGTATATATGGCATGTATTACAAAGCCCTAACTTGTCTTCTGCTGCAGTGCTGACTAACTGCCTACATCATTTGTGGTTGCATGGGAAGTGGTCCATGATGCGGTATGTGTGTTCCAGAGGCACATCTGTTGTGACACTGCACTCAGTGGATTTGTGAGTATGATTAACATGTAGTACATGGCTCATTGCAGATGCACTTAGCAGTATGCTGAGTAGTGATTTATGTGTTTTGTGTCAGTAGCTGTGGCTCTGTGATGGAGTCTGACTACTCACATGGCTAAACCACACATTCACATAGTACACATCTGATATGAAGTGTTTGGGTGTCCTACTGGTATTGGCTAAATCTGAGTTGTCTTCCATAATATCTTCACTATACTGAGTGGCCAGCCATGTGTAAGGATAGGTGGGTGGTGTGTGGGCAGTCAGTGAAGTTGTCTTCACTGTAATGGACATTTTACAGTGAACATGGACTCATCCGGTGTTGTCACTGTAGAGGCCTGCAGTGTTTTATTGTGTCAGCTGCACATCCAATGGGTGATAGGGGAATGGAGAGGTAAGATATGTATTCAGGCTTAGTATTGATAGTGCATCCAGGATATGCAGTGCAAGCTTAAGAGGGCATTGGTTGTTATCATGGTGTTGAGTCTAGTAGCGCAGTCCTGCATAGGTATTGCTGTAGGTGTGAGGAATGACAGGCATTTGTGGGTAGTAGTGACACGTCATGACATGATGTAGGTAATGTGTCTTTGCAAATGAGATTGCCTAGCCATGATATGCATTGTGACAGATGTACATGTTTAGCTGTATCAATGGAAGGTGTCTGTTAACCATTTTGGCCCCTATCTCTCTCTCTCCCTCCCTCTTTCTCTCTCATTGTGTGCATCAGCATCGTCTTGCAAAGGAGCAGGGGCACAAGCGAGTGGGGAAGCAGCAGCCCATGGGACCCAGGAAGGCCGCACCACCTACACCGAGGGACCCAGTGGGATGGAGGGTGAGGGGAATGCCATGGGGGGAAATCCTTCTCCAGTGGACACTTCCTGGCGGTGTCAGACCAATCTGGGACCACCCCAGCACCATCTATGTCTGCCACCCCCCTTAATATCACCACCCTCCCTGTAGCTCCCCACCCAGTTGCCTGTGCCCACTCGCCCAGGAGGGTGGGCATCTCCTTCACCACAGGCACCTCTGCCACTGCCCCAGTCAGCCTTGCTGCCCTCAGTGAGGAGGCTATTGACCTCCTGAGGTCCATCTCTATGGGTCAGTCAACCATTGTGAATGGCATCCAGGCACTGCCAGCTCAAGTCCAACAGAACAATGCATTCCTGGAGGGCATTCACAGGGCCATGGCTGGCCTCCAGAGATCCTTTCAGGCTCTGGCCTCCTCTCTGATGGCAGCCAGTGTCCCTTGGTCTACCATTCCCCTCTTCAACTACCTCTTCCCAAACCCAACACCCTCCTCCCCATCCCAATCCAAAGCACACGTATACACAAGCATGCATCCACCTCAACAGACAAGAGTTCCACAGATAAACATAAGCACCACAAGACCCACCACCTGCATGCAACCAAGCAACACTCACCTGCAGACACACCAACATCCACTCTATGCACTGACTCCCCCGCCATCCCCTCTCTCACAGACACTACACCAGACACACCTGCAGCCATCAAACCATCATTGATGGATCCAGACACCAGTCCCATCTTACCCAGTCAGCACCATATCAGACCCGCAGACATCCACCCCAGTCACCACATCTGCACCCACCACAACCACGAACACCCCTACAAGCAGCACATGAACCATACCTGCAGACACCACCCAACAGAGAGTCACCCATCCACCATGGCTTTTCCCAGCACCTCCTCCCTCTTCCTCCCAAGACACCTTTGTTGTGTAGCTATTTTAGTTATAGCTCCATGCACGTTAGTTTAATACACTAGGCTGCTGTGCACTTTGACCTAGATATATTTATTCAGCTTTGCATTGTTATTTTTACAATAACCAGTTTTACGGTCTTGTTTTATTCTATCTAACTGTTTTGCTTAGCCCAGCACTGTGTTCTCAAACAAGACATTCTTGATCACTTTGTGCTTCAGTCAAGGCTACAGTTTGGTACATTGCCGGTGAACGTGGTAGAAGTTTAGTCTCCAACATTCATAGAAAATACACATCCTTACGTAGGGACATTTTCTCAGAACATCAGCTGTGTTATTATAAAAACACTTCATAGTCCCATTACATGGAGGGAGATTCCAACAGAGAACCATGACTGTATGCTGATTGCTGAGCGCTTCGCTGCAGATGCTAATGTAGACTACAGGCCTCTGCTCAGGTATGAGGGTTGATGTCCTCCCGGGTGAAACCTGAAAGGCAGAATTAGAGCGTAACATGCTGTGCTCAGATTATGATTTAGATAGGAAATAGTCCATAACTCCTAGTGACAATATGATAGCGTTATTCTTATGCTTCAATCTCCTAGTCACCATTTTAATATTGTCATGTTGTGTTGTCCTGGTTATTGCAGCTCACACTTTGCTATCTAAAATGCAGTCGTTTTATTAAACCAGTTATTAAAACTCATACTGCTTCTTATTGTCAATTATACATGAGACCGAATTGTGAATGAGAGAACCGGATGCGACCTGAGTGGCCACGACTTCCTGAGAATTATAATACGTCATGCGCTCGGCTGCCCAATCATTTCTATCTCTTGGTGGAGACGAGGCACTGCTAGTTAGCTGGAGCAAAACCCGGATTTAGAGCGACAAGTGTCACACACAGTGGGCCGGACTCAGTCTCCCACACCGTGGACGATCTTGTTGCTCAAAATCCAGTAGTCTCATTAGAATAATGAGAGCCTACACGACACCTTAACCCTTGCACTCACCCACCCAACATACACCCAGCAACCACACGCATTCCACACATGCACTTGCACCCATAACGCCCAGCCCAACACATCCGACAACCACTCCCTCCACTCCCAAATCCTTTTGCCATGACCGCCCGTGTGTATAAAAAGGTGTTCCTCTCAGAGTTTTTCCTGTTTCCTACCCCTCTCCCATCACGTGTGACCCCAAGTGCTATGTGCCCCTTCCTAAGTCTAGCCCTTCCACCTCCAAGCTCCAAGTCCTCCCTGTCCCCCTTGGAAGTACCCATGCCCCTCCCCCTACCAAGAATTCTACCCCTCCCAAGCCCAGGCCCAAGGACCCCCCTCCCAAGCCCAAGCCCCAGGTCCCCCCTCCCAAGCCTAAGCTCAAGGAACCCCCTCCCAAGACCAACCCCCCACCCCCATTAATCCATGAGGTACCTGCCCCCATGAAGGTCATTTTGCAGTCAGGAGTCAAATAGGGGCACTGGAAAGTGCCATTTGTTCCTTGGGCACCTATGACTTTGGACTGGCCTTATGCATATTTGTACATAGTTCCTAAATTATCTGATTGCATAATAATACATCTGGGCCAACCTGCTGTTGGCTTCGATGGTGACATACCTGTCCTGCCTATCTTTCTACATGGGTGTTTAGCGTTTGTGGGCTTCGATTTGTGTGTGTTGGTTGCGCTAGCTGTTGTGCCTGGCTCGCATGTGTGTGTGTGGGCCTGCCATTGGTCCCGCTGTCATTGCTGTGTTTTGTGTGTTGGATGAGTTTGTGTTTGTTCCATGCAAGCGTGTAGCCAAATTGTGTATAGTTTGTGTTGGCATGTGTAATGTTGGTACTGTGTGCCCCTGTGTGGCTGTTGTGTGTGTGTGCGTGTGTTTGGTGTTGGCGATGTCATATTCGTTGTGTGTGGTGTGGGTGTGGTGTGACAAATGGATCATTGTATGGCTGTGTGATAGTGTTGATTAGTTGTGTGGTGTTGTTACGTGTTGTTGTATGTATGTGTTGTTATGTGGAGGTGTGCAGTGAGAGTGGTTGGCAAAGGATCATTGTATGGCTGCATGATAGTGTTGATTGGTTGTATGGTGTTGTTACGTGTTGTATGTATGTGTTGTTATGTGGATGTGTGAAGTGAGAGTGGTTGGCAAAGCGTATGTGTAGTAGCGGTTGTGATGTCGTGTGAGTGGGTGGTGTTGTGTATGATTGTCTAAGACAGTGGCGGTGCTGTGTGTGCAGGTTGGTATGTGTATGGCAAGTGTGTGTTGGCCGTGGTGTGTATAGTTTGTGTGTGCATGTGTGTATGTAGGTGTGTATGTGTGTGTTCATATGGGTGTGTGGTTATGTGTGTGTGTGTCCGTCACAAGGCGTCCCGGCTGTGTGTGTTGTGCCTGGGTGTGTACTAATGCCTTTCCCTCCAGAATGTGCTAGGTTGATGTACTTACGGTTGTTGTCTTTGTCACCGTCGCTGGTTCCGGAGACGTTTTACGAGCAGGAGCAGTGGGAGGACTTTGAATTCAGGTTCCATGGAGGCTACGGGCAGCTCTGTGTTCCAGAAGGTGGGTGTTTCCTTTTACAGAGTTGGTTTCCGCATGGGTCTTGGTGGCAGTGAGACCGCGGTGGAAACCTTGGTGGTGTGCAGCTGCGTAATATATGTCTGGCGGAAACAGGGTCACCGCCGATCTGAATATAGCTACCGCCATCCGCGTCGGCCTGACAGCACTGGCGGTACTGGCGATGTATTGGCTGTAAACTGTTGGGAAAACCGTCCTGGTCATAATTTGGCATTCTTCACCGCTGGACCATCGGTGGTATGACCGCCACTGCCAACATGGCGGTCTGGGTACAGCCAAACTCGTAATGAGGGACATAGTCTTTGTTCTTTTCCAAATTTAAAAAAACACTCCATCTGGGCTGATAACCTTGTTACTTACCTCTAATGCTATAACATTTGAATCTCTTCTGCAAGATACTAGACATTTTAAAATAGTTAACTTCTCTGTAAGTCTTCCTAAGTCTGGATATGTATTTGAAGACCTGTTCAAAAATGAAGATAACACTGAATTTACATGTCATACCACATTATACCAAGCTCTAGGAGGTCTTTTTAATCTCATACTCTTTAAATATATGAAAACATTCCTACCTATTGGTTTATCATCCACCAGCACATGGATACCAAATCTATGACAGTTTATTATTCAATATCCTAAACCTTCTTCAAACTTCTCAACCAAAAACTTAACTACTTCCACTAAAGGAGTTTTCACTCGATCCAAGCTACTTTTCATGCACCAACAAAACAAAATTTCCCATATTCCTTTGTAATGTTTTCTAGTCCCTGGAGCCCAAGATTCCTCAAACAGTTCTCTAGCTCTTTCCAAAAGCCCTCTGAAACAGCTAGTTCTCCTGATACCTTCTAAGCAAGTAGGTTCACCAAAGGTCCAAAGGATGATCCTCTTCTTCTGCATTCTTTAACAAATCTTCCCTTGCAGGTTTTAAAATAGGTTCTGTGCAACCCAGTTCCATCATAGTTGGAAACCAAACCTGTGAAAACCAAAACAGAGTCATTAAAATTATCTGACAACTCTCCTGTCTCAATTTCAACAGTACTTTCTGTATCATAACAAAAGGAGGAAAAGCATAAGCTTTTCTTCCCCTCCATGCTTGCTGGAAAGAATCTACTGCTGTTGATATAGGAGCTGGCATTAAATTGTAGTAATTTTGTATCTGATACTTCAATCGACTTGCAAATAGATTGACCTCTAATGGCCCCCAAACTCTGTCCATTTCACAAAAACAAGCTTGATCTAACTTCCAGTTGCTGAAATCCTTAGGCATCTTGAGTTTCAATCTGCTGTCAAATTGTTAACTTCTAGCAAATACTCTGCATTCACTGCTATTTTGTGGACCAGACAAAAATTCCACAGCTCCTTTGATAAATTGTCAATCCTTGGGACTTAGTTCCCCCTAATTTGTTGATATAAGCAACTGCTGAAACATTGTCATTCTCATCAAAACTGATTGTCCATCTAAACTTCTCCTGAAACTCTTCAATGCATATAAACCAGCTGTCAACTCTAAACAATTTATGTGCCATTCCTTTTCTTTTTTTGACCACACTCCTCCTGTCTGTTGACTCCCTAATCATGCTCCACAGCCACTCAAACTTGCATCTTTCTCCAAAACTAGATTCAGAGCAGATCCAAAAATTGCCTGACAATTCCATGTCTCTATCTGCTTTACCCACCAAAGCAGTTCCTCCTTCGCATCCGCATCCAACAAAATCTAGTCTCCATACCATAATTCTCTCCTTAATGCATCCCTTATTAACCTCTGCAATGCACTGTAATGAAAGGGCCGAGGGAAAATAGTCTGAATAGAATGAGACAACAAGCCTACTATCCTTGCCAGTTCTCTTAACGTTAACAACTCATTCTACAGGACCTGAACAATTTCCTTCTTGATCATCTTTATTTTCTTCTCTGGAAGCTGCAATATACTCTCAACTGTATTTACTTTGAACCCTAAAAACTCCCTAACAATACCGATTTCCCATTGTTCACTAGAAACCCCAATCTCTGCAAAATCCTTCATACCAACTCCAACATCAGATCCTCTGCTCTCTAAGACATCAAAAGGATGTTGTATAAATAAATAATCATGCAAATTCCTCTCTCTCTGAAAAAGGATACAACCACCCTTATCACCTTTGTGAAACATCACAGTGCAGAGGAGAGGCCAAATGGAAAGCACGGAAATGATAAAGATGCCCTTTCCATCAAAACTGAAAGTATTTCTGACTGTCTTTCCCCATAGGAATTGTGAAATAAGCATCCCTCAGATCCAATTTCACTAGCCAGTCTTTCTCGATCAACACATCTCTCAAATAGTGAATCCCTTCTATTTTGAAATGTCTGTACATCAAAAACCTGCCTTTTTCCTTTTTTTTAACTAGAAAATGTTGCTTAAAAAACACCTTGTAGCTGCCTGTATCCAAATAATTGCACCTTTTTGAATCAAAGCAAACATTTCTCAATCTAATACACACTTCTGTTCCCCTGAAGCCTTCAATTCTCTTTGATCTCTGTCTTTTCGAGGGTATTCTATGAACTCAACAGAGTACCGTTGGATTGTTTCCAACACCCAAGAGTCCTGTGTTATCTTTTCCCATTCTCCTCTGCATTGTTTCAAATGCCCCCCTACTTACATAAGGGAAACAACTGTACAAATCTCTGTACTCTCTTTGAACTCCTTCTTGTGATTGATGTGGTTCACGTGAACATTTTCCTCAACCCTCTATGGCTGTCCTTCCTCTGCTGGGATTAAACCCTGCTGATTGGTATTCACTTCCTCTGTATTGAATACTAAATTGGTTGTTGTACCGGGACCTCTGAAATCCATAGGCAGTAGTGGGTCTTCTGCTACTGGTCCTACCAAAAACCCCATTACCAAAAATTCCATACATGTTACCCTGTGCCTTATCTAAGGCAGCAAATGTGTTGATATACTTTCCGATACTCTTAACTAGACCATCTCCAAACAGTAGACCCTTAGCATCCTTGCTTGACTCCTTTTGAGCCATGTCACCTAATTTAGGACTAATCTTCATAAGAATTACCCTTCTTCTCTCTGCCAGTAATCCAGCATGTGCATTTCCTAACATAACCACTGCCCTCTGTCTCCATCCTCTTAAAAGTTCCAAATCCACCTGATGTTCATTCACATATGCCGCTTCGGCCATATCCACTATTCTCGCCAAAGGCGCCATTGAATCAAGTAGCTTATCCTGACATATCTTTAATGAGCGTTCCAGATCCTTCCTAGGATCTCTGCCCAAGCAGAACAAAAAACTGATAAGTTCTGGATCCAGATTCTGTGTATTACACACTTCTTCCGCAATAACCAGCCTAGAGCACTCTGCCCTCAACCCTCTCTTAACCTCTTTATCTGGAGGTTAGCAAATCCATTCTTTAATGAATTTTGCAACATCATTCATTGGCCACTATTCTTCACTTTGTGGATGTTTTATATTTAATGGCGAAAACATCTCTCCTGCAAAGGGGTCCTGAATTGCACATCCCCCATCAAAGGACTCAAAATCCTCATTAAAATCTCCATCCTGATTCAAGTCAAGAACATAAGCATCATAGATTCCCTCATTAATATGGTGAAACATATTTTCAATTTCTTCCATTTCTGAACATCTCCCTTCTAAGGACTCAAAATCCTCATTCATTAAAATCATCATCCTGATTCAAGTCAAGAACATACTCATGATAGATTCCCTCGTTAATATGGTCAAACATATTTCCCATTTCTCCTTTAAAATTTTCCTTATTCTGTGTCCTGCAAAGGACACCTCTTATTTGCGTGCTGCCAAGGACACCTGTTCTCTGTGTGTCGCCAAGGATACCTTTCTTAGAATTAGTGTTAAAACCATCCTTTCCTTTCTTCGGGATTACAACATCGTCCACATGTCTTGTCTTCTTCGTTCTTTTCCTACCAACCTCATCACTCCTGTCTGCTCCCTCAGAACAGGAAAAAACTCTTCCCCAGACTCTAAATCCTTCCTCTTCTTACCTTTCAATATATTCCCCACAGTCTCCTCAAACTGAGCTTTCATCTATTGAATAAACGAATTCCTCCTTAATTCTATTGCCTATTATCTCTGCACTACAACCCTGCTCAGGATCCATACCTCCTCTTTTTTTTTTAAATAATGAAATTCCTAAAATTATTTCCAAATTATCGAAATACACTCCTACCGATCACTCCTAGAAAAAAAACAATGAACTGAAATCAGACAGGAAAAAGGGACCTTTCAGAGCTTGTTTAAGTTAACAACAATAAAGCAGGATCAGCGCTAAAATAAATGTATAAAATTCCATGCAAATTAGCCCAATTCAAAATGGTAGTAATTTTCACCAGATTTCCTTTTCCTTACGTTCATTAACTGTAATTATTGTGGGCATACAAAGCGTGTTATGTGAGCTCGCACGGACTTCCATTTTTTATTTAACCCATGAGAAGCACAAGCCACGTCTTGGGAGGCTCATGCTCTGTTCACAATCTGATCATGTGTGGTGCGAGCATGCATGGACGGGAGTTGAACTAAAGGCACGAGCATCCTCCCGAGTGGCCCCTATGCTGATCAAGAAAAATCAAGGGTGTCAACCGCCAGTGAAGTGGAGCGCCACAAGGGCTTCCTCCGAGCGGCCTTATCTGGAAACTATTGACTAAACGGTAAGACTTTCAAATTAAATATGAAATATTCTTCAGAAGCATCATTTATTATACTTAGTTCATTGTTTTAAAGCCTTAGATTTAAAACAAATCATATAAAACCAATATGCTAACAAAATACTTATCCTAAAATTTAAATCAAACTCTCTTCTGAAAATTAGAAATTAGAAATTCATCTGCCCAACACAAAAAAAACCTATACATAATTCATTTTACACTGATAGCAAAACATTTACATTCTTAATTAAAAAGTAAAAGGTACTTATTTCTCCGGGAACAGCCATTAAAAGAGGAAGAATGTTCTGTGAAGGGGATATTTATGTACTAGTGTGTACTGATTCCAGTGTTTTGTTGGTTGTAAAGGTCTTTAAAGGTGCTGCAGGAGTGTCTTTAAAGGTTTAGTGCATAATGGTAGCCTCCGGTCTTGTAATGAAATTGTCATTTTTTATCATCAGCAATAATTCTATTCTATTCATCAAGCCACAGGAACATGTGCATACCTAAATTAAGGAGCATCTCATGGCTAGGGTACGGACTGGGGCTGAGTCTGTCCAGCGCAAGAAGGAATCACAGACTTTCAAAAGCGTAATCTCAAATTAGCTTTATCATACAGGTAATACTAATTGCAATACTATTTCAAATCAAGAGCTGAAATGCAATAGATAATATTAATAATTGAAACAAATAAACCTTTGCTGACCGTCAGATGAGACAGAAAATCAAACTCATTGCAGAAAGGAAGAAACTGTACCAAACGGTACTATCAATTTAACAAGATAGGCCTTCGACCAACGGCAACCTAAATTTACTTCTATTCTCTTCCACAGAATAAACACTACTACTTAATATTGTCATTTGAAACTAAACTATTAAAGATTTCATAAAACTGTAACCTATAACCTGACGTGGTGTCAGAGGCCTTTATTCAGCAGACAACCTCGTAATATTATTTCAAGATTTTGGACTTCCATAGATTTGTAACTCTTGTACATGACTCCAAAAGCTTTGCGGCTAGACTACATATTATCAAAAGATGTCTTCATCACAAAAGCACAAGTTAAACAGCTTTATCAATCTGTGCAACATATTACAGTGCAAATAACATTTTTTTAAAAATCTTTCCTAGGACAAAATTCAAAGTAAAAAATGTGAGAATCATTACAGAAGGCAAAACATAGTTATTCAAATTCAAATCAGTACCAAGGGTGCATCCGGCAAATGGAAGAGGATCAACATAAGGTCAACCTCCGTAGCAAGTAAATAACCAGAGGTTCAGCAGGAGGACTAACATAATAAGTATTAGGTCAATAGGCAAGGTAGCACAGTCTGCTCAGTTCATATAGAGAGACTGACATGAAATCCGCCCTCGAGAAAGTAAGCAGAAAGTCTGGTATAGCTCCCAAAAGGGGCAAATATTTTAGGCTTCAGACAGTGGAAGACACACACTTAAAATCATAAGATCTGACATAATAGGACTGTACTGGTAAATTTACATAAATATAAAGAAACCTTTCAATTTATAAAGATAGATCATATAAAACAAATTAATGAACACCTGCATAATCATAGTTGAGGCATACATAGGAAAAAAGGAAATAACACATTGTGAAATGCATAAAGGCAACAGACAGTACAACTGATGGATGATTTCTAGAGCAGACTTGAAAAAAGAATCTTGAATTTGTTGCAAATACAGAAATAGTCTGCATATGGCCTCCTTCTCGAGCAACACAAATTAATGCACCTGAGCACAACAAGTAAACAGCACCATGAAATGAATTATATGTTGTTTATTTTTTTTTTTAATGGAAAGACACAAAAGAGAAACATGTATATATAAAGCATGTTCATGTAATTGAAAAGCAGAAAGACTTCCACCATTGTAAAATGAAAGTCAATGCATGTTGACTGGGCTTTATCATGTCAGCTCAAGCTTGGTTGTGCTAACTAAATCACAATAACATTAATATTTGTTATTAATTACAAAAAAACACTCCTACGTTTATCTTATTGTTTTTTTGGTGCTTGGACCTATGCTGCTGACTCTTTGCATTACGAAGATATGACCCCCAATCTGTTTTTATCAGCATTAGAAGATGCAAGTACGGTGAGCCCTGCCAGCATGACCTAACACATGAAGGCTGGCCATATCTCTGGCTAGCCCTGCTGAATCCTGGCAAATTGGTACCCTTCCCAATTTGAACTTATGACCCACAATCTGCCTTTATCATCATTAAAAGATAAAAGCATGTTGAACCCCGCCAGCCACTAAAAACAAACCTCTCTGTACCACATTACAAACGTTTGCAATACCTCAGGCTAGTCTTGCTCATTTCTTGGCTTGTGGTCCCATCTTGCTGATCTTTCACATTGAAGAGATTTGACACACAATCTGTCTTTATCAGAATTAGAAAATGCAAGTAGACACACGATCTGTCTTTATCAGAATTAGAAAATGCAAGTAGACTAAACCCTACCAGCATGCCCTACCACATTAAGGCCGGTCCCCATTTCTTGACTAGCTTTGCTGAATCCTAGGGAATTGATCATGTCCTGCTGAATGTTAGTAAGCCCTGTAATCATAATATTGGTAATAAAATTAACGTTTGTTGACAATAGGCCCACTATGCAAATACCTGACAATCCAAAATGAAGTGCACAACTTGTACAGATAACAGCTGTATTATGATTTAGCCTCTAGAATCTA
This sequence comes from Pleurodeles waltl, assembly GCF_031143425.1. Classification (NCBI taxonomy): domain Eukaryota; kingdom Metazoa; phylum Chordata; class Amphibia; order Caudata; family Salamandridae; genus Pleurodeles; species Pleurodeles waltl. The sequence continues at coordinate 290,686,783 of NC_090445.1, read as the reverse complement.
GAATGTGCCTTTCCTATCTCCGCAGCAGTCTGTGTATCCTTCTTTCTTGTCACAGTTCTGTGTTGTTCTATCCTTTTGTCTTTTTTGCTTTTTGTATTGCTTTTTCTCTTCTTCTTTCTCACCTTTTTTACTACTTTTCTTCTTTCTTTCATTGTTTTGTTCTTTTGTTACTTCTTTCCTGTCTTCCTCTTTCTTTTGCTTCTTCCTTTCTTTCCTTTTATCCTTTTTCTTACATTATTTATTTCAATCTTGCTCTCTTTCCCTTTTTCTGTCTTTCTTTTCCTTTCTTACTTTTCTGCTTTCTTTTCTTAAAACTTTCTTTCTTCTGGTCATTCTTTCTTTCTTTCTCAAAGGCATGAGGCTGCCATCCAATAGCACAATTCTGTTAGGTCTGTTTTAGCCAACAGCTTTTGATTTAGTTTAACTTATGTGTATGGCATATTTACTGATAGGGGTTTTCAGCCACACGTCATCCATTTGTCTGTGGTTGTGTCATTCACATTTTTCTCCAAGCCACACGAGCATACATCAAGGGGTAACACGCCACCATACTTTAGCCATTGTTTGACTTCACTATGAAATACGGTAACTGTAGTCAATTATTTTTAGATTGACAAACTCCTGGCAGCTTCCTAAACAGTATGTTTTAAAAAAAGTCATGACAAAACAAGAATTTCTAAAAGGGTGGTGGACAACGCCAGATCTATTTGTTCCGCCAATACTTGTTTTTGGTCTGGCATTAGCCAAGACCTTTTGATTTTACTAAAATTATATGTATAATATACCTAAAGGGGCTTACAGTTACCTTTCTTCATCCATTGGTCTGTCTTTGTGACATTCACATTTTGCTTTCGTCAGCTACAGCATACAACATGGAGCAGTGGGTTAGCCTACTAAACTCACTGGTTGTCTTCATTTTGAGGGACTGTATTTCACTATCTCACAATGAGCACATCTGCACACTACTTAGTTCCCTTCAGTGTCAGTCTTTCTTTTTACAATATAATTAGGTTAGTGCTGCCTTTGTGTTCAGAGCCTGATGTTAAAGCAGGAGCTTTCTACCTGATGTCAGCAGAGCGCATATACAAGGTGTGATTACTCCAGAGGTCCAGAAGTCACTTTTTAGTCTCTCAAGAAAACTCCACACTATATAGAAGTGATGAGTTGTATTTTGATAAAAATTCTTTGAAGCTCCAACTTGATTTAAAAAAAGTTTGTTTGAGCTGTGGGTACAAAGGAGAGACCTTTACTCAGAATCAACCTTTCCTCAGCCTTAAGTTCATACTTGGACAGATTAAAAATAGATGTCTCCATATGGGATGCCAGAATTCTGCAACACAGGGGTAGAATCAAATGCAATACAGTGGGAGCTCCTCTGGTGGAGCACTGCCGAATTTTGGGCCATAACTGCAAAGATATGACATGGCAAGTGATAGAGAAAGTCACACTGTGACCAGAGGGGGAGACAAGGACAAGTGTCTCTCAAAATGGGAACTCTACTGGATGGAGAAGTGTGGGACAGTAACCAGTGGCCTTAATACACTGGAGGATTGGGGACAAGCGTCCGCCGTCTGAAATTGGACATGATGAGTGCACGATTGTTTTATAACATAATTGTTGAGACATTGTTGTGTATGTCTCCATGCATCTCGTTCTATCGTTATAACAGTAATTGGTATAAATTACAATTTGGAGACTTTATGATGTATGTCCTCTAGTGCTACAACACGGTTCTGATGGAAGCAACATAAGGAGGGTGAGATGGTACGTATGTTTCCGAAAAAAATAGATCTTTAGAAAGTATTAACAATGTAAGGAAAGGGAATTACAGATTCATCGTGATATTAATCACTGTTAAATCTGGCCCAGGCATGTTACACCCTAATGACACCAGAGGGCGCTCTATGGCCACAACGTGCACGCTTACGCACAGGATAATCTATTTAAGTGAGTAATTTCAGCAGGACAGATGCAAGCAGCCGTTCTCCGGTATGAAAAACAAGTGAGTGGTGTTCTTTCGGCCTTGCAATATGTTAACCTTTTGCAATAAGTATAAATAGCTCCACTAGACAAGGGCTTTTCTGGAGCAGAGAGAATCCACGAACTAGGTTGTAATTTTCTGTTTTCAATGCATTTAACTGTTTTAATAGTATGACAAATGTAATGGGCATTAGAAATCCTTTTGTTTATGAGGGGCTGAGGCACTGTTAGTATACATATTTGGTTAACGTTTGAAAGGCAGTACAAATAGCTGCAGTAGACAGGAGGATTTTTCAGGAAAGAGAAGCCACTAATTCAACTGTAACATTCTGTCTAAATTAAATTATGCAATTGGTTTACAATCAAGCTGAGCAGCTTTAACACAGATCGTATGCTACCAATATTCATTTATCAAAACAGGCATAAGAAAGGGTGCAGGATTTAATTGTTTCACACTTACGGAACTGTAAAATAACCTCAGTAATCACTGTGGGCTGCCAAATGGTATGAGTTGTTCATGTGATTGGTACGAAACTAGTTGGGATTACATTCAGTGGAGAAAATGGTCGCTTGCTTAGTGAGTGTATTTACAAGCAGCTCCAATACAGCCTAGACAATTAGGCACCAGGCTAGGGCGTGCTAGTAGCCACTGGTGGGCTAAGCATTGCTCCTTTTGCCATATAGACCACTACGAGGTTTACAGGGAGAGGACAGACTAATAGGATCTAAAGTCAATGCAGGATGAAATGATTAAACAATCACCCAGGACGGAATACGATGACTGACTGGTGAGTATTTTTAATCACCTAGTATTATGGGTCACTACCCATAATGATACATTATGAAACTAGCCTTTACAGGGAGAGAATAATGCAGTTTGTTTTACTATAGGTGCTACCTATAGCAAATTAATAGTACTGATGATGATCCCGGATGGATTGATCTACATAAATGAGGTCCAAACGTCGACATTTTGATGGATTTGTGGATTTTTCTTAAGAGACTAAAAAGTGACTTCTGGACCTCTGGAGTAATATGAGTCCGCTTATAGAAGATCCTAGAGAATTTATGTTTTAACCACATCTTATATATAGTGTACACAGCACATTTGCACAAACGTTTTTCACTACATTCACCTTCACTGCGCCATCACTGTGTTGTTTAGTAAAGATATAATAAAATATTAATTGTTGACAAAATTTACACATGTTTGAAGATTGTTTAAAAATTGTTTACCAAGAAGACAAGGGTTTTACTTTCTCCTGTAGGACCATTGTTTAATTGCTAAAGAAAAAAACAAGCCTTTATCATATTTAATTGGCAGCAGTTGTAACACTTTTTGTCATTCTTTCTTTCTTGTTTAATTACATTCTCTTTTTTCATTCTTTCGTCTTTCTTTCCTTTTTTCTATATTCTTTTGTTTCTATCTTTCTCACTTCTTTCTTTCTGTTCTTTCTATAAGGCTCTTTCTGTAACGCCGCGCTCTGACGCGGCGTCTTTCTGTCCTCGCGGGTGGAACGTGCTACCGATATTCGGAGCGCCGTTCCCCGCGTTTTTTGACTAAGCTTTCTGGGAAGCATATATTTCGCTCCCGGTCACGCTACACTTACGTGTAGCCTTTTTTCTTCTTTTCTTTTTGTTGGGCCTTTGCCTGTCTCTATCCATGTTGTGTCCATCTTGTCTTCTTCGTGTTTTTGTTCCAGCATGCTCTATTTCTCTTTATACTACTTCCTTTTTCCTATACTGGTCTATGGGCTTTTCCCAATCCAAGATGGTGTTACTTCCCTTTCCTGTGATGTCACTTCCCTTTTCTCAGTATATAAGTCAGTCAGTCTTGTTCCTCCTTGCGTTGCAAACACTTCCTTCTGGTTGTGCTGTTCGCTCCTGTTCTTTGTTCCTGCTTTTTTGCCTTGGGAGATTTTTGCCTGTTCTTTGTTCCTGCTTTTGCCTTGGGAGATTTTTGCCTGTTCTTTGTTCCTGCTTATCTGGGAGCATCCAGGACCTGTAGAAGACTTGGTGTATTCGCCAATCCGAAATCCAGAGGTGAGAAGTCCAGCGCAGTACGTGACAGATTGCAACGCCAAAAGATTCTGCGTTGCGAGAGCGCCATGGAAGATCCACAGGGAGAGGTGTCAGAAAATGCTCAAGCTATGTTACAGACTGTCCAACAACAAGCCCAAGAGTTACAACAGTTACGGGCAGAGAACACTGCGCTACGACAGGTCTTGTCTTCCCGATCAATGGACATACCACCCGTATCTGCTACTATTCCTCGATATTCCGGAGATCCTTTAAAGATGAAGGAATTTTTGGACGCCCTGACGGTTTACTTTGCCTTTCGTCCACTCCAGTTTTCTTCGGATAAGACTAAGGTGGGCTATGTGATCAGCGCCTTGTCTGGTCCAGCGCTTGCTTGGGCGACTCCTCTGGTTTCTGCAGATGACCCAGTCCTGGCTAACTATTCCGCTTTCCTGACTGTTTTCAAACAAATGTTTGAGAGACCTGGGGTAGAAGCAGCAGCTGAAGAAGCCTTATGTGACATTCAGCAAGGTAATCAGGATGTACTACAGTATATAACCCGCTTCAAACAGCTGGCAGCTGAAACCTCCTGGGTAGAACGCACCTTCTTAATCCTTTTCCGCCGAGGCCTGCGTGAAGAAATTAAAGATAAGCTTGTACACTCTTCCCCAGCTTGTTCTTTGAAAGAATTAATGGATCAATCTATGAACATCGAGTATAGACTTCGAGAGCGCAAGATGGAAAGACGTAGAACTAGAGCTCCATACCAGCCCGGTACCTTCCGTGCTAGCAGTCGGCGAACGGAAGATAGTCCATCTGAAGCCTCTCCACCTCCCCATGAAGAGCCCATGCAGATAGATCTGGTTCGTGGGCCATTGACAGAATCAGAAAGGGAGGAACGACGACGAAGGGGACTTTGCCTATAATGTGGTAAGGCTGGCCACCTGATCCGTAGTTGTCCGGTACGTCCCTCAAGGCCTGCGGGAAACGCCAGCTCCCGTTCCCTGTAGGGAGGAAGGAGACGGGAGGAGCTGAAGTACCATCAATATGTTCCTCCAAAGAAAGCATGTCCACCCTGTTTATCCTCTCGGTCAAGTTACAGAGTTCACAAGATCAAGAAGAACATCTGGCTCTCCTTGATTGTGGAGCCAGTGGACTCTATCTGGATGAGATACTAGTAAAGGAATTCCCCGCATTCCTAAAGAAACCCCTGAGCAGGTTCACACAGTGGATGGCTCTCCGTTAACCTCAGGACCTGTGGTGGCCTCAACTCCTATTCTTTGTTTGACATTTGGGGGGCATCAAGAACACGTTGCCTTCGATCTCATAGCCTCACCAAATCACATCATGATTTTGGGAATTCCCTGGTTAGCTCGACACAACCCCTATATCAATTGGGAAACACGAACTATATCCCTAACGTCTTCATTTTGTCAACAGAATTGTTATTCTACTACTGCTTATTGGACTCCAAAAAGGTCCTGCCAGTCAACTCAGGATAACACAAACTCTATCAATATTATCCAGGGGGTTCCAGATTGTAATCCTATTTTGCCACCTCATCGCAGTTATGACTGTGCTATTCCTTTAATTCCTGATGAAGTTGTTCCCTTCGGTCGAATGTATTCTCTGACAGACCAAGAAAAGAAGGTGTTAAGGGAATATTTAGATGACAACTTACACAACGGTTTGATTGCTCCGTCCACGTCTCCCACTGGGGCTCCTCTCTTCTTCGTCCCAAAGAAGACTAAGGATCTGCGTCCTTGTGTGGACTTTCGTGAACTTAACAGAATAACGATTAAGGATCGATATCCACTGCCTTTAATCAGAGATATACTGGATGCCATTCAAGGAGCCAAGATATTTACTAAATTAGATTTACGGGGTGCCTATCATCTCCTTCGGATCAAGGAAGGAGATGAATGGAAGACTGCTTTCCGTACCCCTTTTGGGCACTATGAGTATCGTGTTATGCCCTTTGGACTGACCAACGCCCCTTCTGTTTTTCAACAATTTATGGATTCAGTGTTCTCTGATATACTCAATCAATATGTGGTCATTTATTTGGATGATATCTTGATATATTCCCGTGATCCTGAGCACCATGTAGATCATGTCCTGCAAGTCCTGGAAAGACTCAAGAAAAAACAATTGTTTTGTAAACCTGAGAAGTGCGAGTTCCATAAATCTGAAGTAAGGTATCTCGGGTTTTGTATTAATCAACACGGAATATCCATGGATCCTGACAAGGTCAGTGCCATATTAGATTGGCCTTCTCCAACATCCATTAAAGAAACGCAATGTTTTCTTGGGTTATCAAACTTTTATCGTCAGTTTATTCAGAACTTTGCCCACCTACAAAGTTTCATAACACAAACAATTAAGAAAGAGAACCTGAAGAAGGGTTTCATTTGGACCAAGGAGGCTGAACATGCATTTCAAGAATTAAAGACAGCCTTTACCCAAGCACCCGTGTTGCGTCATCCTGACAATACCAAAAAATTTATCGTCGTGACTGATGCCTCAGACAGAGCTATTGGAGCAGTTTTGCTGCAGAAGCAAGACAATGATGGACTGGAACATCCAGGCCCATATTTATACTTTTTGACGCAAAACTGCGCTAACGCAGTTTTGCGGCAAAAAAATTTGCGCTGGCTAACGCCATTCTGAAGCGCCATGCGGGCGCCGTATTTATTCAATGACATTAGCCGGCGTTAGCCGCCGGCGCTGTCTGGTGTGCGTTAAAAAAACGACGTACACCAGGCAGCGCCGGCATAGGGGGAAAATGGCGTATGGGCGTCCAGAAATGGTGCAAGTCAGGCTGAGGCAAAAAAATCGCCACAACCTGATTTGCGCCATTTTTTTACGACACCCATCCCCCATTGACATGACTCCTGTCTTAGCAAAGACAGGAGTCATGCCCCCTTGCCCAATGGCCATGCCCAGGGGACAGAAGTCCCCTGGGCATGGTCATTGGGCATAGTGGCATGTAGGGGAGCACAAATCAGGCCCCCCTATGCCACAAAAAAAAATAAAAGAAAATACTTACCTGGACTTACCTTAATGTCCCTGGGGTGGGTCCCTCCATCCTTGGGTGTCCTCCTGGGGTGGGCAAGGGTGGCAGGGGGTGTCCCTGGGGGCAGGGGAGGGCACCTCTGGGCTCATTCTGAGCCCACAGGTCCCTTAACGCCTGCCCTGACCCAGGCGCTAAAATCCGGCGCAAATGCGGGTGTTTTAGACCCGCCCACTCCCGGGCGTCATTTTTGCCCGGGAGTATAAATACGACGCGTATGCATCGCAGTCATTTTTTAAGACGGGAACGCCTACCTTGCATATCATTAACGCAAGGAAGGTGTTCACGCAAAAAAATGACGCTAACTCCATGAACTTTGGCGCTAGACGCGTCTAACGCCAAAGTATAAATATGGAGTTAGTTTTGCGTCGAATTTGCGTCTAAAAAAACGACGCAAATTCGGCGCAAACGGAGTATAAATATGCCCCCCAATCTTTTATCTGTTGCATATTCTATCAGAGGCTGAACGAAATTATTCTGTACTGGAACGAGAGCTACTCGCTCTCAAAGTAGCTTGTAAGGAATGGAGGCATTTCCTGATGGGTTCCAGAGAGCCTTTTGAAGCTAGGACTGATCACCGTAATCTCCAGTGTCTTCGGAGCTTTCAGTGTCGCAACAGTCGTCAGGCTCGATGGGCTTTCTTCTTTAGCCAGTACGATTTCGTGATCACTTACATACCTGGTTCCCAGAATTTTGTGGCAGATGCCTTATCCCGCAGATATCCTGACATAGCCCAGAACTCCTCTCCACATCTTATTGAGTCTAGCAGAATCATCGGAGCTACTCAATCTTTTCAAGAACGCATTCAATCCGAGTACCAGTTTCTGTCTGCTTCAGAATGGGATAAAGTGACTCCTTTTTTGCAGAAGAAGGACAACTACTTCTATCATCAACATGCTCTCTTCCTACCTACCAAGAAAGTGCAGACAGAAGCCCTGCAAATGTGCCATGATTCTCCTATAGCCGGTCATCGAGGTATCAGGAAGACCCAGGAACTGCTTCAGCGATCTTTTTGGTGGCCTTCGCTAAAGACAGACACTGAAACCTATGTGTCAGCATGCCCAGTCTGTGCCCAGACTAAGACACCCCGAACTAAGGTGGCAGGTTTATTAAGACCTTGACCTGTTCCTTCTGCTCCTTGGTGTACTCTATCCACTGATTTCATATGCTCTCTACCTACTTCCTCTGATAACCAAGTAATCATGGTAACGGTAGATTCATTCACCAAGATGGCCCATTTTTCAGCCTTGAAGAAACTACCAACGGCCCCAGAAATGAGTCGCATTTTTCTACGAGATATTTTTCGCCTCCATGGTCTTCCTCTTGAGGTCATTTCGGACAGAGGGCCTCAATATGTTTCACGTTTCTGGAGAGCCTTTTGTGCCTTCTTTAACATTGAGATTTCTTTATCCTCGGGTTTCCATCCACAAACGAATGGGCAAACTGAACGAGTGAATCAAGAACTTCAGCAGTATCTGAGATGTTACTGTAATGCCACACAAAGCAATTGGTCAGAATATCTTGCTCTTGCCGAGTTCTCCTATAACAACACAATACATAGTGCGACCAAGACCACACCCTTTTATTGTACTTATGGATTTCATCCGAGGACTTTCACTACTGTTTCTCGAACATCCTCTTCTGTGCCTGCAGTCACTTCTTTTTCACGACAGATCCGTCGAATCCAGGGCCTACTTCACACTACTCTCCTAGCTTCGAAACAAGCTATGAAGCGAAAGGCGGATCGTTATCGACAAGCTGCTCCTTTGTATCAAGTGGGCCACAAGGTATGGCTTTCTTCCAGATTTCTACCATCCCGGTTTTCCACCAATAAGTTCAAACCACGTTTTTATGGACCCTTTCGAATTTCGCACATCCTGAATCCTGTAGTTGTGCGTCTCCGCTTACCTCATACCTGGAGGGTTCATCTTGTTTTCCATGTGTCCCAGTTAAAACCCTTCGTTCCTGATCCTTACCATCGCCAGTTCCAACGTCCACCTCCTCTTTCTATCAACGGACTGCCTGAGTATGAAGTCCAGGAGAACTGTGATTCCAGAATTTTCCGACGCAAACTACAGTTTTTGGTCCACTGGAAAGGATACCCCCTCAGTGACTGTTCGTAGGAAGATGCTTCCTCCGTCCATGCCCCCCGTTTGGTTCGCCTGTTTTTTGACAATCATCCTGACAAACCTGGAGCCTCGGGGAGGGGACCTACTGTAACGCCGCGCTCTGACGCGGCGTCTCTTTCTGTCCTCGCGGGTGGAACGTGCTACCGATATTCGGAGCGCCGTTCCCCGCGTTATTTGACTAAGCTTTCTGGGATGCATATATTTCGCTCCCGGTCACGCTACACTTACGTGTAGCCTTTTTTCTTCTTTTCTTGTTGGTGGTGGGTTTTTTGTTGGGCCTTTGCCTGTCTCTATCCATGTTGTGTCCATCTTGTCTTCTTCGTGTTTTTGTTCCAGCATGCTCTATTTCTCTTTATACTACTTCCTTTTTCCTATACTGGTCTATGGGCTTTTCCCAATCCAAGATGGTGTTACTTCCCTTTCCTGTGATGTCACTTCCCTTTTCTCAGTATATAAGTCAGTCAGTCTTGTTCCTCCTTGCGTTGCAAACACTTCCTTCTGGTTGTGCTGTTCGCTCCTGTTCTTTGTTCCTGCTTTTTTGCCTTGGGAGATTTTTGCCTGTTCTTTGTTCCTGCTTTTGCCTTGGGAGATTTTTGCCTGTTCTTTGTTCCTGCTTTTTCCTTGGGATATTTTTGCCTGTTCCTTTTTTTTCTGCCTTGTACCCTGGATATTGCCTATTTTTGTTTCCTGTTGTCAAGTCCTGTTTTCTCTTGTTTTCCTTCTGGAGTTCCTGTTAGAGGTTTTTTTCCCCAGTGTTGGGGTTTTTTCCCTCTGGGACTCCTTCTGGAGGGTACGGTCTGCTTTGGCGTAGCCTGTCAAGTGGCACCGTGGCTACTAGAAGGGGTCGGCCTTATCTGGGAGCATCCAGGACCTGTAGAAGACTTGGTGTATTCGCCAATCCGAAATCCAGAGGTGAGAAGTCCAGCGCAGTACGTGACACTTTCCTTTTGTCACTATTGTGAATCCATTTTAGTTCTTATTGGGACTCAGGAGCTTAGCTTAGCCTTCTGGCTTGCAGGCCTGTACCCTGTCACCTAGTGACTTTTAACCTACTTAGCTTGCTCTGTTTTAGTCGATTTATTTTATTATTTCTTTTAAGATGGCTGCCATTTCCTTTATATTATAAAGATGTTTTGATTTGCATTATCGGTGCTACTCTAGCATCACTAAGGTGTCATGATCAGTGATGTACGTAGGTATTGTTATCTTGTCCCTTTGTCACTTACATAATGTACACCTGTTGGGGATTGATTATATAAAAGCCACCACAAGACTGCCTCTGTAACAATTGTTTGGGAACATATCTGTGTCAGGGCTCCTACATGATCTGTATAAATACATCTCACACTGGAGGGATTGCTTCCAGATGCCATCTACACTATACGTAATTTTGCTGTTGAACTCCGCCTTTGTGTCAATGGGGAGTCTGACATAGAGACCTCATTCCAAGGTAAACAAGGGTTGGGGGTGCTTCTCATGGACATGGTGCTGGCAGATTAGGTTTATCATACCTAGCTTCCAGTAGGGTAGAGATTAGGTTATCTTTGCAAGGAATTGTATATCTCTTATTTATTGTGAGATGGTTGGAGGTTTTATATTCACATCTTTACAATTATGCTTCTTTTACTGTTTATTATCCTAATCATTGCGGCTCATGTATTTTAATAGCACATTGCAGTCTTTTCAATGAACCTATTGAAAACTTTCCTGGATCTCCTTCATTGCCTGTGAGTGACTGAGACTTGTTACTAATGTGAGAAAAGGATAACTTCCGCTCCACCACAACTTTCCTGAGAGGTTTTATCTAGAGTTGATGCGTAAGGCTGCCAGAAATTACCTTTCCTTTCCAAGTTTTGGTGAAGTACTGCTTATGTGCCGGAGGGTTGGGCTGACAGTTGTGACTTATTGTAGGAGTGGCTTAGTTGCCTACAAACAAAAGTGCTGTTGTGCCTAAACAAGCAGTCTCGCTTAGAAGCGAGAGTCCAACTACGACATAATTCTTTCTGTCCTTCTTTCTTTTGTTTGTTTTTCATTATCTCTTTATTTTTCTTTCCTCACTCTTTCCTTCTTTTATTTTTCTGAATTCTTCTTTGCCCTAATTCTTTCTTTACCCATCTTTTTTTCCTTCTTGCCTTTCTTTTCCTTCCTTTCTTTTCTTCCGTCTTTCTTTCCTTTTGTTATTCTTTCTTTCATTTCTTCTTGCCTTCTCTCAACCACACTGCAGTTTTGAACTCAGATCTGTTTACAAGAGGCCCCAAATCTTTTATTTTGTTTGAATCGATCTTTAGTTGCACTGACCCTGGCGTAAAATCATTCCACAAGTCGCATTTTCTTTTTTTTAGGTTACTCCTGTGCCTGCACTTAAGGATTAAGGGAGCCTCTCCTTACAGATGAGGAGCCTGGTGGCCTTCGCTGTTACCGTATTTTTGCAGTCAAACTTTAACGTGCTTGCAGAAACCCGGGTTGCTCTTACTTCCCTGTCCTGATGAAGACCCGCGTTTGAGGTCCTAATTGACCCTCTTTTAGCTTTTAGGTCGAGACTTCGACATTTCATTCACAACTTGGGTGGAATAGACTATCCACTAGGAGACAATATGGATTTGGCCAATGCCTCTATGTAGTCAAATGAAATTGTAATGATATAGAAAGATTTATAGACAAGAATAGCTTTCAATGATTTTTTGAACATGCTTTGTTTTTTCTCTTCTTTCTATGAACTAATGCACAAGCACTTTTTCTGAGCATTCTGTTGTACTTCCTTGGAGGAATGGCTTATGTAATTATTGTATGTATAATAATATTGATTCTAAATACAGTTAAATTTAGTTTTTCATATTTTTGTGTGAAATTATTGTTTTTCACACTCCCCTTTTCTGGTTCTGTATTCACCCAAATACTGTGACGTTGTGTGGGAGGAATAGTTATGTTGTCTCAGGATGTGTTAATTGAGTTAATGTATCCAGATTATCTGTATGGACCAACTGTTGCTTTTATTATTTGATAGCCAGGTCCTATGGATTTATGGGTTACCCCATTGATATATAATGGTTCTTTCAACCATTTGTCTGTGGTTGTGTACAGCATGTGTTAGGGTGCAATATATTAGCCCACTTCAACCACTGGCTGACTTCATTGTGAGTTATGTATGGCATGTTGCATTTTCACACACAAAGTAGATCCTTGTAATGCCAGAGTATTGTGGTGAGGTGCACTTTTTTAGAACAAAAACATTTTTGCCTTTATCCAAGTTCCAGCAGCTTCCCGAACAATAAAGTTTTGCAAAAACCATGACAAAACAATAATTGCAAAAAGGCTGGCGGCCCCCAGACCTATTGACTTTTTCAATGCTTGTTGTTTCGGGGGCTGAAATTTTATATAGAAGTGAGTTTTAGTGTTAAGTACAGGGAAGTGTCATTTTCTTGGTGTTTGTACACCTGAGGTTCAAATCCATGAGGTTTCCTCAGTCAAGATGTACGCAAACAGACTGCTGTTCACTGTCTTATCATTTCTTGATAGGCCAAAATGTTCTACATTAAGTTCCTCTGACATATTTATAGTCCTCAGAATAAAGGGGTGATTAGAGAGAATTATTGCACTGGAATCTCTGTTCAAGCTCTTGATTTTATTATTTGTGGCCACAATAATGTTTTGTGGAAAACATTCAATTGTGTCAGTAGACAGTTTTTATATCTCGCCACAGCCAGATTTAGTTGCCTGGGAGGCTCAACCCCCGATTGTATCTAAAGACTCTACCATTCACTGCAGTGATAGACTGGGAAAAGTATCTTGTGTTCTCTCTTTCCTATCTAGTTGGTTTCTCCAGCCACACCATGAATCATTGGAATAAAAGAAAATACTTCCAGCTCTACAAAGGATGTTATACTACTACACAAGCCACCTGAGATAGAAGCATACAACATACTCTAAAGATGTGGATAAATACTTATAGTGGCACTTCCATAAATATCAAAGCCTTGAAGGCTTGCTCATCATCAAGGGGCAGGTTAAATGTTGCTGTTCATCTGCAAAAATAAATAACTAATGCTGTCTTCAAATGGAACGGGATGCAACCTTAATCTAAATCATTAACGCTACTGATTGTCAGCAGGTGCCTCAATATGTATGATATGTTCTTTTTTTATGTACAAATAGTTAGAGGAATTACCTATACCCAATAAGACGAAGAAACTTGGGTGTGGGTAATTCTAGGTGAATATACTCCTAGATTAGTTGTCAGGGAGCCTTTATGCTAGTAAAACTTTCCAAAAAGTACTTAGAAGAAGTAGTATGGAGTGTAATTGGCCCAGCCAAGTTCAGCCAGTGGATGTCATGTGTTTTTCATGGTTGCCATTGCTTGGTTGGGCAGTCTATTGCATTTTGTAGAAGGATATATTATCCCATACATGTTATTGTTTTGTGCTGCAACATCAAGAGCAGATCTACACAACTCTGCTCCTCATTTTCCTTTCAGTAATTGTTCTGCATAGTTGGTCTCCGAGTTTCTGATTTTCATTGTTACGGCCAGACTAGTGATGACATCATGGTGGCTGCTGTTGCCTCTTTAGAGGAACCAGAGACTCCTCTGGACCTGGCTGCTCTTTTCTTGCTGCAGTTATTTGTAGAATATTGTCAGAAAATGTATTGATTGCCACAAATATCATATCATAGATATTGTTTGCAAAATTATTATATCTATTGATTATTATTATCTCGAATGGGAAACTATAAGTTGAACACAATATTTCTGTCAGTTGATTATTTAGATTATGATGTCCTGTTCACATACACCTACTGCCACCAGATCAGTGCCCATACGTTTGTGGACACCAGTCACCTGCAAGGACACTGCCTCCTCTCCTTATGGCAGGTGTTCACCAGTGTTGTTGCTGCTGGGTGTGTTCAAAGTTGCCATAGGTTATGCCATTGCTGTACAGAAGCCTGTGCATAAACCCACTTATTGAAGCCAACTACTCCTCCTTGCAGTGACTGCCCCCTATAAGAGTTTGCCAAATCTAGTATCCCTTTCGGTTATGCTCTTTTCACAGCCCCAAATGAGTGGGTTCATAGAGAAGAGCATGGCCTGCTGGGAGATCGAATGCCAAATAATGAGGATCAGAATGTCCGTCTTATGTAGTATAAAATAACTCACAAATCCCTCTCCCTCTGTCTTGAACATGGCCCAAGGCCTACATGATTAAAAGCCACAAGTGTTCAACCAAAAATGCGGTTGTGCAGGCATGACAGGTACTAATAAAACAAAACACATGCTTTTAATACTTCCTCTTCTAATTTAAAGAGGGAGCATTAGAAATACTGGCGGACCTGAGGTTGAAAGCCAATGACAGCCCAATTTAGCTTCTTCATTCTGGGTGTTTCCAAGATTGGTGGGAAAGTTCTAGCTCCCTGACTCACTAGATGTCTTGAGGATGACAATCTAGTGAGATATCAGCCAGATGGGTTTCAGACCTGGATTGCAGGCATAGAAAGCACAAGGGACTGAAAGGAACTCAGATGGGGCTTGGATGAGGACACTTCCACTTGCCTCATTTTGCTGCACCTGTCGATATAGTAGACTACTCAATCTTGGGTCAGCATATTGAGGATGACACTTCCACCTGCCTCATTTTGCTGTAGGTATCAATATGGTAGACTACTCAATCTTGTATCAACATATTGAGGACACATATTTGCAAGTGACTGCCGGACAATGGTTTGCCTCTCTTAGAAAGGGGGCTTTGGTTGGCAGTCAGGTTACCCCCCTGTTCATGCAAGTACCCTCACTCTAGTCAGGGTAAGTCACACACAATCCAAATTATCCTGTGCCCACCTTCTGGTAGCTTGGCACTGAGCAGTCAGGCTTAACTTAGAAGGCAATGTGTAAAATATTTGTGCAACAAATCATACAATAACACCATATAGTACAACACAAATACCCCATATAGTGTTTAGAAAAATATATAATATTTATCTGATAAGATGCAGGTCAAAACGATTAAAATGCAATAAGTAAATGTTGAGATCACTGAAAAGTGATATAAAGTGTCTGAAGTCTTTTTAAAAGCAAACAAAGTCTTTTTCAAGCACAAAGTACCTGGAAACAAAGGGGTGTGTGTCGATTTCTCAGGCTGCACCTGGTGATGCGTCATTTAGTTGTCACGCAGGGACGGCTCTGCATTGATTTCCGGTGCTCGGTCATGGATACTCTTTGGGTTGCAGGGTTTTCAGATGCCCTAGGGACGGTGCGTGGATTTCCTGCACTGGCAGGACGAAGTCACAGGAGCTGTGCCGATCTGATAGCCATTGCGTCGAATTTTCTACTGCACAGCAGGAGCTGCGTCAGTTCCTCTCTGGAAGTCGGGCTGCATCGTTCCGGCTCGGCTGTGCGTCAATTCAGTGGGCCATGCGTCAAATTTCCATTCACTACGCTGGCGCTACGTCGATCTTCTCATTGCAAAGTCGAGCTGCATCATTCCGGTTCGGCGTGCGGTTAAATTTTCACTGCGGTGCAGGCTGTGCGTCATTTCTGGCAGGCTGTGAGTCGAATTTCACTGCACACGGAGTCCTTCTTGAAGAGATTAAGTCTTTTTGGTCCTGAGACTTCAGGGAACAGGAGGCAAGCTCTATCCAAGCCCTTGGAGAGCACTTCTTCACCACAGCCAGAGAGCAGCAAGGCAGCAGTCCTACACAGAAAGCAGACACAGGTGAGTCCTTTGGGCAGCCAGGCAGTAGTTTTAGCAGGATGCAGGTTCTGGTTCAGGTTTCTTCTCCAGGAAGTGTCTGAGTTGGTAGGGGGAAAGGCCCTGTTTATATACCCAAATGTGCCTTTGAAGTGGGGGAGACTTCAAAGAGTGGCTTAGAAGTGCACCAGGTCCCCTTTCAGCTCAATCCTGTCTGTCAGGGTCCCAGTAGGGGGTGTGGCAGTCCTTTGTGTGAGGGCAGGCCCTCCACCCTCCCAGCCCAGGAAGACCCATTCAAAATGCAGATGTATGCACGAGGCTGAGTATTCTGTGTTTGGGGTGTGTCTGAGTGAATGCACAAGGAGCTGTCAACTAAACCCAGCCAGACGTGGATTGTAAGGCACAGAAAGATTTAAGTGCAGAGAAATGCTCACTTTCAAAAAGTGGCATTTCTAAAATAGTAATATTGAATCCAACTTCACTAGTCAGCAGGATTTTGTATCACCATTCTAGCCATACTAAATATGACCTTCCTACTCCTTTCAGATCAGTAGCTACCACTCAAACCATGTATGAGGGCAGCCCCAATGTTAGCCTATGAAGGGAGTAGGCCTCACAGCAGTGTAAAAACGAATTTAGGAGGACATGTAAGCTACATTGGTACATGTCCGGCCTTTTGCCTCCACAGCACCCTACACTATGGGTTACCTAGGGCATTCCTTAGGGGTGTCTTATATGTAGAAAAATGGGAGTTTTAGGCTTGGCAAGTACTTTTAAATGGCAAGTCGAATTGGCAGTAAAGCTGCACAGACAGGCCTTGCAATGCCAGGCCTGAGACAAGGTTAAGGAGCTACTTAATTGGGTGGCACAATCAGTGCTGCAGGCCCACTAGTAGCATTTAATCTACAGGCCTTGGGCACATATGGTGCACTCTACTAGGGACTTATAAGTAAATTAAATAGTCAAATTGGGTGAGATCCAGTGTTACCGTGTTTAAAGGGAGAAAGCATATGCACTTTAGCACTGGTTAGCAGTGGTAAAGTGTGCAGAATCTAAAAACCAGCACAAACAGTATTTAAAAGTGGAGGGAGGCAGGCAAAAGGTTAGGGGTGACCACCCTAAGGCTGTCAGGTCTAACAGCCTCCTTTTCCTCTGCATGTCAGTCCTTAACTCTCCATTCTCATTGTTCAAAGCCATTTCTGATGTGGAATTCCTTAAAGCTCTTCACTTTTTCCTGTCCTTTTTAAAATCTAACTTTGGCCACTTGCCAATATCGTCAAGTCCTGTGGGTTAAAGTTGATCGCTTGTTTTTAATAATTCCGGGCTTATTTTGAGATTCAACAAATCTGTAGGAAAATTCAAGTCCATGCTGACAATAAAACAATCCATCCACAGACAAACAGAAACAGAACACTTGTTGACCTCATGATACTGAAGTCCCTCCGCCCAATACACTGACAGCTCATAACATCAGCCAAAGCAACATGCTATTCCAAATCCATCAATGAAAGCACCATGTGGCTCCATGTGGAGATTAAAGATGACAGGAGACAGTATGGAACCCTGGAGGACTCCACTGATGATGAGGATCTTTTGTGACCTGACGGTGCCCATGTAAACAAGCTGGTATCGGTTGAAAAGGTAGAAGCAGAACTAGTGAAGGACATTGTTGCCAAATCCCATTTGAGTCTCCAGGGTGCAGATGAAGATGGGATGGTCGACTGTGTCTAAGGCAGCTGAGAGGTCCAGCAATATCATGAGGGATTATCTTAATTTGTAAAACAGAGGACATTGGGTTTAATACTGAAATTGTTTTAAAGCCAATTGGTATGGCTTCTCAATATTGAAAGGCAACATACATGTATGTTTGTGAAACTGTAATGAATGGGTTATAGTCTCTAGGGTATTAGTTGAATTTTGTGACTGTTTCTTAACGTACACCCCCTGTAGTTTGTGAGTCCCTTTCGAATGAGTTTTTTTCCACCTGACATACATTTCTAATTTTATACTTAGTATTTAGTGTTGCATGTATTAGAGTATGTCTACTTTTTAAAACAACATTTGACATTGATGTATGGACTGTTATTTGTCGAGTTTTGAGTATCTAATCCTCAACACCTGACTAAGCCTTAGACTGGTATGCCTGGATGCTTGCCCCCTAGTTTGAAAGTATGCAGTATAGGGGTCCCATGAAATCAGAAGTGAAAGATTTCAGTTGTCACATTAGAAGCCCACTAACTGCTGGGACCCTCCAAAGAGGATTTGTAAGGATTAACATATGAACTTTATGAACAGTACGCATTCCCTGCCAATTATGAGTTTTGGCAAACCCAGTTTGAATCTCAATTTTATGTGGTGTCTATTGATTTCAGTTTGGATTTTACTTACCAGCAGAATTTCCCTTGAATGTTCATTGATCATATCTAATCTGGTGCATCAGTGGATGTCCAAAGATCAATATGTCACAACTGAATCCAGTGGAAGCCAAATGACAATTGGTCAAATTAAACTCCTATCAGGGACATATGTCTCTATACCACCTACAATAACACTTCTGTCAAAATAGTTCAGCTGGAATTCCAGAGGTCCTACATGACTCTCAGTATTATTTATTCCTGGGACTTGAAAATCATTGATTAAAGGCTAGTTTAATCCGCCAGGTGGACAATAAATTAATCCAACTATCAGTTAGACAAGAAATAGATTGACCCATTGTTGTGTTCTTTCCTTCTAGCTTTTTGATTTCTCTGTTCATTTGTTCTTTGTCTTTCTGCAGGTCTTAGTTTGGCACACAAGGACTGAAGGCCCACGGATTCATTTTGCAGGATTCCCAGACACATTTGTCGAGGTGTAAAGGAATAGGTGCATAAGATCACTTATTTTATTCAGTAGAATGAAAGACTATGTTAACCAAATCGTAATTAAAGTAGTAAATATCATCAATGCAAATATATGGCACAAAGACACTCATCGAGGTATCCAATGATGCAATAATATGTTGTATTCTTTAACTGGAAAGACTGACACAGGCTTCCATAAGTGTACTCTGCAAGACGAAGGAGTCCAGAGCTTCCGCCAAGAATTGTGATGAAAAAGCCCCTTGAAAGCAATAAAGTGTTGTATTCTTAAGAAAGCTTATCAAGTTGTTGTAGTAGCTAAAAAGGAGTGCTTTGCTTTGAAAATGTGATGACAGGAAAGCTCCCTAACCCTGAAGGATGACTCAACAACACTGTAAACAGACATCACTCAAAGGTAGTCTTTAAGTGTTTAACACTTAGACTCAAGATGATCCCTGTTTTCTCAGCACCGCAATGAAGCTAGCCCTTCTGTTTTAAATAGACCTGTTATACTACCATGATCTAATCTGAGTCCACACACTTTAGTCATCAACTTGTATTTCTTGTCATTCCTTTTATATAATATTGTATATAATGTTGTTGAAAACAGTGATTTTAACAGAATTGGAAACATCACAAATTAATAGCCATAAATGTTTCAGTGTGAACAATGTTTATTTGTGTGCTGCAATAACATAACATAAATTACCATTGCTTTCACAAGGAGACCCTTGTTAAATCCTTCATTTTGGTCCTTCTCTCAACCACCTTGGAGGGATCAAGTTCATTGTCCAACACCTTCAAACACATAACACTTCGATGAGTGCTGAAAAAGCCAAATGGGCATAACAGATGCAGCCCAAACATCACACTCGGCTGAGCAGGAGGCGTGTTAGAGCAGCCGATGCAACCATTACTGATTTATCACATTTATGAAGGACAGGTAAGGCCAGTGCTGGAAGGCTGATTCTATGATTTGCCACAGCTGAGAAGATACGGAGAAATAATCCAAAGATGGTGGATCTGTAAAAGAAGAGTTGCACAGGTAGGAAGGTGTGTAGGGGTAAATATGATGAAGTTCTGGGTGCGGAAAACCATGAGGAAGGTGTGGGTAGGTTCTGGATACCACAGGAAAGTAACGAAAGCAAAGGTGACAGCAAAGACAGGTGGGAGATATAGAGGATGGGTTTCAGAGTAGAAATCTGTTCTAAGTATGTCGATTCGACAGTATTTACTCCACAATTAGGCCATATTATTACTCACATAACTCTCTTCCCTAGTGTAGAGATTAAGTGATGCAATCAGAGTCTATCGTGCAAAGGAATTTGATCCTAATTGGGCTAATTCCGTGAACCCATTACATTCTAAGTGAATAAACTGATGCATATTTGGGAGGTTTCCTTCAATTATTATCACTGCACAAACATGTCTTGTTCTAAGCGGCAAGATTTGGCTGACAGGGCATCTTTTTTTTAATACACTGTCCAAAATGTGCTTAATGGAAATCGGTTAATGTGGCTGACATATAAAAACAGCCTGACATTGAAGCATGCATTAATAATGATTGAAGCATTTAATAACTGCATCTTAGTTATAGGATAGTACTAGGAACATGCTTAAATGTTACCCCGCAAAAAGTAACACTGTAATCCTAACTCACATTTACATGCGGAATTGACTGGAATGAAGTGCCAATTTTCACTAAAATTACATTTTATTGTGCTTAACAATGACCGATATACTTGAAAGCCCCCATACACGTTTATAAATAAAATGTAATAGAGGTGCAGTCATGCCTATGTAGTTCCTCTGTAATGACGGCTTTTGTTTAATTCCACAGGAAATCTAATTTTGGGATTTTTGCATCCTTGACAACTTTGGCAAAGCAGAGCCAAACTTCCGTGAAAAAACGTACAGGATGATATCTAAAATACTCTCACATGCGGCACAGACTGAGCCAACAGTCCAAAAGATATAAATGGGTCACAAAATATTTTTTTACGTTCCAATATTATGGGATTTCTCATAGCATGCCTTTGTGTGTGCATAACTTCAAAACCTCTGAACAGATGCTCAACATATTTTAATGGCATGGCAGTTTCATTGTCTTTAACTGGCTTTTCTCGTTGTTATCAAAACCGATTGAACCCCTTTGGAAACGTTAGCTAAAATGTAAGGCTCTAGTGTGCATGTGAAGGTATCTATATGCTCCAAAAAGTTCTTAAACCTCTATCGAAAAAGCACAGGACTTAGTTCATGCGCACTGAAACGCGTAGGATCAAACAATTCTGAACTTCAAATGAATAAAAAAAACTGAATATTCATACATTAAAACATGCATTTAAGTAGGGTTTTGTGTTCCGAATTCAGAGTAGGTGAAGCCCACTCCGCGGTGCAATTTAATAGCACGTTTCCTGACAAACATAAATGATCTGTGGCACATATTAAGTTTTATTCTGCACACTTGTTTGCAAACATCTTTGAAAGAAAACACATACCTCAGTCAGCATGGGAAACCATGAATTCACACAACACTGCCTGACAACGCACAGGCTATGTTGCCATAAAGAAATGACAAATACATTTTTTTGTATAATCCCTGTGCCTAATGCTAAAATGGATGCTGCACTGGTCATGTTTTTTTTCAAGACTGATTACCTAGGACTTTCCAACATCCTTATGAAATGGTTTAAGCTCTATCCAACCCCGAAGATAGTGATAGCTTTCCAGTGTTATATTTACTTCTCATATTGTTTTAAGTCACATATTTAGCAATTCACTTGCTCTGACATACTGCCATTTGCATGGTTTTAAAGACTAACTTTGCAAAAGGCACATACATGACACATATCCGGAGGCAGCAAATATGCATTCCCTTTTAAATGTCTTCTGCCCGAGTAATCCGTCTTCAAGTCAACACTGCAAAAAACAGTTAAATAAGGATATTCATAATTAGAGAAGTAAATTCCACATGCTCGTATAGAGTTAGAGGGAGTACTCCAGGAAGCAAGGAGAGGATGTTGAAAGCAAAACACAGCAAATGCTCCATATTTGGAATGCAAAATCACAAACATCACCACAATGTCCTATAAAGAACATCTTGGCACGTACTTAGTTATTGCAAGGTGGTGAAAACATAAAAATTCGTAGTTAGGGAAATGTGGAGGAGAAATTCACCCATGCTTATTTGTTCTGCTCACGCTAGGTAACAGGTACATTCAATTTAACATGCTTTGTTTTTATATGTGTTTTGAATAAACAAATATCTAATGAGAAGTTTATAATGTCTAAAAATTACCCATTTACACTGGAAAATTATAGGTTGTTTTCTTACAAAAACATAAACAATTACATTTCTCAGCAGCAGGTACCTTTAAAATCAGCAGCTCACTCTTGTGGTTTCTCATGTGAGCATTCTCAGTTGTATGCTAAAATATGTGTTTAGTAAATCTAAAAGGTTATTCCATAGAGACCAATGGAAATGTTTTACTTAGGCTTTGCATACTACAAAAACAAATTCCCAAAGTGGGCATCTTTTTTGGGGAAATTAGAAACTAATGACACCACATCACAAGAGTTTTGTTCAATTGATGGAGAACAGGAAAAAAAACATCTGATCGTCCACACTAAATTTGGCAGGAAGTCAGGTGGCTAACATCCGACAGCTCGTACTCCAACAGGCCATCGGAGGATCATGTCTGTAACAGAGCCAGAGTAGGCTCCGCCATCCACATACTTTAGGTCCTCCCACCTCTAAAATGGGCAGGTGGGCATGAGTTTGGCAGAGAGCGTAGTCCGTCACTGTTGCAAAAAAGTTCCTTTCTCTACCAAACCCTACAACAATCACTTATGGCCACATGTACAAAGCGTTTTGTGTACGAAATCAAAAGCAAAAAGGCTACTTCAAGGAGGTGGTAACCAACTTACAAATGGGAAGGGGCTACAAGGGGGACCCCTTCCCCTTTGTGAATGTTTGTAAAAACATTTTTTAAGAGCAGGCACTGGTCCCACAGACCACTGCCTACTCTTTAAAAAATTAAAAAATAACTTTTAAATTTTCTTTTTGAACCACATCCCGTTTTCCTTTAAGGAAAAGGGGCTGCATTTAAAAAAAAAATGCTTTTTGAAAAGCAATCACAGACTTATATGGTGGTCCGCTGACCCCAGCAGGTCACCATCCCTGTGATTTGTGCGGTTCCCAATGGGTCGCAAACCGAGACCTAACTTATTAATATTCATGAGGTAGATCTATGTGCAACCGAGACTTGCAAAATGTCTAAAACATACATTTGTACATGAGTCTTTGTGATTACCAAATAGCGAATAGCAAAAGTTCTCTATTTAGTAATCGCAAACACTTACTTTGGTACATCTGCCCCTTTGTCTTGTATTCAGTTCAGCTTACTACTACAACGAAAGTCAATTTCCAGCTTTCTGTCAGATGCAATTTCTTTCGAGAATACATCTGGGAAACTGAAAACATGAAATGTTACCAATTACTAGTAGATTTAGTCTATGAATTGCAGTTCCGAATGACAAATATACATGTGTATATTTACTCACGTGAATGTTCTGACAAAGTGCAAATGCACTTGCTAATTTTGTTTCTCCATGGGGATAATATGCCACCAATGAGTAACACCTTGCCCTAATGCTTATCGAAATAGGGGGTATTTCATCACCCTTCCTGTCTTGGATACGGCTTTGATCCAACTGGATCAAGTGTGGGACAGGATGGTGAATGGGCACAATTTTCAAAGAAATATCAGAACTTAAACTGGCTTTTTTAGAATAGTTTACATCTAAGTTTGAGATTTACAAAAAAAAAATGGTTTACACTTATAAAATAATATACTCACACTTATATATGTGATTATGCCTTTCCATGGGAAGGGATTTGGCATTCAAAAGTATGGTTATGAGTATTCACAAACATTTTCGCAGCCTATGAAAACCCTTAAAAAATGTAACCAGTTTTTAAAAATATTTTATCACCATAAGAGAAAACATTTGGTTTGGACATGTTTAATTTAGATTTAGGAGGGCTTGAACAGATTGGGCTTAGCTCCTTATACACACTGCCCATGGATGCACTTGTACATAATGCATCTCTTTTTGAACTTCATTCATACATGGTAGCTAATGATATTATCCGACAAATCATTTGAAAGGAATATTTGGCGCAGAGCTGGCTTCCGAATACTATGTTCTTTGAAAACATGGAATTGGCTTTCTGCAGGCAGTAAGGCACTCAGTAGCTGGCGTAGAAATTTCAACTGTTGAGGATGATACTTAGTGCAGTGTTTTTTCTGGGGTGATGTATGAGATTATTCAAAATGTCATTATTTGAGCACATTTAACATGTGTTTATTTACTGTGAGAGAATTTTAAAATATGACTTCCATATTCTTTACTTTTGTGCTTTTTTGCTGTGAAATTGTTTTATATTCAAAAAGGTGCAGGGCATTTTTCATTGTGTAGCTCTATAGCTGTAATGCTTTAGGACTGGCAATTATTTTCATGCATTCAGTTTCACAAAATCTAGGTTTTTTATCAAGGCAGAATGGCATAGTATGGAATGCAATACTGATGACTTTAATGCAGACATTGTTCATTTAACAGTGTCATCAGAAATCACTGGCTACATATATACTATTAGGAGACACTACACTTACCGATGCCTAAGGGTAGGATGGCTTAGTTAAGCATCTAGACAGAAAATATAAAAATGAAAGTGAAAGTGTTAGAGCTGTCATCCTTGGTGTAGTCTCCCCTATCTTTTTTTGCATCTGCTTTCCATGTTTTGACTGTCTGATGGACTCTGTTGTTTCTGTTTTTGGTACTCTGGGACCTTTACCACTGTTGACCAGTGCTAAAGTGCAAGTGCTCCTGTGTAAACTGTATGCATAATTGGCTTTTCCATGATTGGCATATTTGATTCATTAGGAGGTCCCTAGTAAAGTGTATCACAGGTGCCCTTGGCTTGTAAATCAAATGCTACCAGTGAGCCTGAAGCACTAATTTGCCACCCACATGAGTAGCTCTGTAAGCATGCCTCAGACCTGCCACTGCAGTGTCTAAGTTTGCAGTTATAAACTCCCAACTCGACCTGGCCAGTCCATCCACTTGCCAGGCCCAAACCTTCCCTTTTCATACATGTAAGGCACCCCTAAGGTAGGCCCTAGGTAGCCCAAAGGCAGGGTGCAGTGTATGTTAAAGGTGGGACATGTACTGATGTGTTTCACATGTCCTAACGGTGAAATAATACCAAATTTGGTTTTCACTTTTGCAAGACCCATCTCTCTCATAGGTTAACATGTGGGCTGCCTTTAATACCTTTTAAGTGCAGTTTCTCTTTCAGAGCAGATACAGTTGGAGTTTGGGGTCTCTGAACTCACAAGTTAAAAATACATCTTTTGGTAAAGTTGTTTTTTAAATTGACTGTTAGAAAATACCACTTTTAGAAAGTAGGCATTTTCTTGCTTACACCATTCTGTGACCCTGTATGCTTGTGTATTCCCTGTCTGGGTCGGCCTGACACTTGGGCTCCACTAGATAGTGACACAAAGGGAGTTGGGGTGTAGCCTGCATATCCTGATGAGCCATCTGGGCTAGAGTGGAGGGAGGAGTGGTCACTTACACCTGAATGGGCTGTGCCTGCCCTCACACACTGCAGTCTCCAAACCCCTGGTGTGTGTCTGGGGTCAGACCTGGGCAAGGCAGAATCCTGTAAACAACAGAGACTTTTCTTTGAAGTTTGCCTACTTCAAAGGCAGAAAGGGGTATAAGTATTGGACACAAAACCCCAGATTTTTACATTTGCTTCTGGAACCAAGAGGAACGTCTGCCAAGGAGAAGAGCTAAAGAGCTGAGGAGAAGTGTTGCCTCTGCCTGTGACTGTGCTTTTTTGGGCTATCCTGCAATTGCTGCTTCTGCCTGTGAAAGCGGACAAAGACTGAACTTTGTGGTATATTCCTGCTTGTGAAGAATCTCCAAGGGCTCAGACTGAGCTTGCCTCCTGTTTTGGGCCATCATTGCCTCTGCCAGTGCCTGGAATCTTTGCTGAGACTCCTGCCCTGCCAAGCGGTGCTCTATCCAGTCGCATGGCCCTTGAAAGGTGAAGATGGTAGAACAAGGATGGAAATCCATGCACAGGGAGCCATGCGGGGAACATTTTGTCGCACCACCTGCAACGCGGCTGTAAAAATGAAGCGCCACCCACCTCACGGCTGATTTCAACACATCACCTGCATCAAGGCTGGGGAAATGGCGCAACAACCCGCTTGCGGTGGATAAAAAAGATGCAAACTCCACGCAGCGTGGTTTTCCATCACCGTACAACCAGGATTTCTCATGCATCTTTTCTGGGCATCAAAGTCATCGTGAACCTGCGCCGATCCAAGGTGCCCTGTCCGAAAATCAATGCATTGTTCTCTTGCGGTGGAGAAAAAAGACGCATCGCCTACCCAACGGGAGAAGAAACGACGCACAGCCTCACTTGAGAGTAAGGAATCTAAGCATCGCTGACTTTTCTGACGCACGCTTGCCCATGCAACTTTATTTTTTTACGCAAACCAGGTACTTTGTGTAAAATCAAAGTTTCCATTGTTTTCTCTAGAGTAAGACTTTTTACTTTGGAAATTCATATCTTGAGTTGTGTTTGTTGGATTTCTGGCGTTTTTGTCTTATTTGATTTAGATGAATATTGCCTATTTTTCTAAACAGGTGTGGTGTCCATTTTGTAGTGTTTTCACTGTATTACTATGTTTGTTGGTACAAATACTTTATACATTGCCTATGAGATAAGCTTGATTTCTTGTGCCAACCTAACAAGGGGGCGAGCAGTGGTTGTCTTAGGAGTGTAACTTTCTTACCCTGACTAGAGTGAGGGTCCCTGCTTGGGCAGAGTGCAAACTGACTGTCAACTAGAGACCCCATTTCCAACAGGAAGCTCCACTGTTGCGTGTACTGCGGGATGTTAAAGCCTATATCTACCATACATTTCAGGTCTGCCTATGATCAAGTAGGAAAATGTTCTGTTACACCTTTATTCTTGATGCTGTTCACAGCTACAACCTCACATCCTTTTGAATTACAGCACTAACAGCTCAAAACATGAAAAAACTCTAAGGGAATCCTGCATGCACCTATAACATTTTTTAAAGTATACATGTTCTTTACCAATATGATCATCCAAAAAGAAAGAGGAAGAGATTCAGATCTTGTGACGGGAAGATTACTCACCAGCTGTGAAGGAATCCTATGTCACAGTGCAGGGTGACACCGTCAAGGAAATGGCTCAGGGCACTAATCATTTTTGTGCCTGGATCCTAACCATGGTATTGACAATTTCATAAAAGGTATTAGGACTTCTGAAGTCAAAGGAGAGTAGACACATCAGTGCTAATGCACTGTGTTTACATTCAGAGCACCTTTTAGAAGTAGATTTCCAAAGTTACCAACGTTTTACCAATTGTTCTTGGTTTGCCAGAAGCAAGAAAAACTAGTGTCAAACCTACTAGGAATTAAAGAGAAGTGGAGTGATCAACCAAATGAAATGTCACCGACAAAGAATATTAGCATAGTGTACATGCTACCATGGTTTATGCCTAGTATGTTGTCGCATACATGAAGGAAGAACAGTTTAATTAAAAAATGTGCGCATACACTTGATTTGTTTGAGCACCTTTAAGAAATGAAGGCTTGCAATGTTTTTTCAAGGGTTATGCTTATAACTGGTAGGTTTGAAATGCAGGTGTGGTTTCCTGCTAGTGCTGGATTTAATTTAGTCTGGGGAAAATATGGACAATTATCAAGTGTATCGAATAGCATAAGAGGAGATAAGAAAGTGTGCTGATTTTGCTTATGGGTGATATGATGGTGTCTGCACAGCATAGTAGCTGGCTGGTCATGTTTTTGTAAGGTATGTAGCTGTAGAGGATGTAGGATGGATTGAGTTGAGGGTGATATTGTATAACGAAATGTGTTCTTCAGCAGATGGAATGGGTGCTAAATGATTTAGATAGTGGAATTGAGGGAAATATCAACCTTAAAGGTATCATAACTAATGCTGTTCTACCTTCCCTTGCCAGAGATATGATTCTTTTGTGATCAAGGATAAGGTCCAAGCAACTACTCTTGTAATTTGAAATAGGCATTGTCATGTCAGTGATAGCCCACTAGACTCCATGCATAGTTATTTTTGGAATTTTGGAATCCAGTGGAATAGAGAGCTTGCATTATAATGGTACTGACAATTATATTTGACCCTGCCACGATCTGTTGACAAATGCCCTTCACACAATGATCCACAGTCACTCAGAACTCCCTCACTTACAAACTGCTCACTCTCAGTCATGCTGTACACACTGATAGCTATGCTCTGCACACCTTCAGCCTCGAGGCGCATACAATCAACTATCTTTTAATCACCTAGGCCTTCCTCTGCACACCCATGACCATGCGTCTGTATTTACTGAACGTACACCCCTTGTTATGTTACGCTATCTGCATATTTATATTGCTCTATCTCGAGTGAAGGTATCCTGGCGATATGCCAGGTGTGTGAAGCTAGTCTCGGGGAAACTTACACAAAAAGCCATGTCTTCAGTTTCTTGCAGAATTCAAGATGAGAGAAGGAGGCTCTAATGTGGTGATGAAGGTTGTTCCATGCTTTAAGAGCGATATACGAGAATACACAAACTTCTGATCTGCTTTTGTGCATGTGTGAGACCCGTGCGAGTGAGAGTCTGGCTGAGCAGAAGTGCCTCAGGGTTGGTGGAACTACACGCAGCTGTTCATTTAGGCTGGGCCTGTGTTATGTAAGGCTTTGTATGTGTGGGTGAGGAGCTTGAATTGTGCGTGCTCATGTTTTGGGAGCCAGTGGAGTTAGCTCAGGTGCTGTGTGACGTGAACCCAGCGTGGGAGGTTGAGGACCATTCTGGCTGCTGCGTTCTCAATGGTCTGCAGTCTTTTTGTGAGCTGGATGATTACTCAGGCGTAGAGCACCATGGTTATTCCTGCATAGAACACCTTTATGCATTCTGCAAACAAAGGTAGCAGATGTTCCACTTTAAGTGTCAAGTTCATTCAACTAGCAATCTACCAACTTGGATTTGTATTTCTGAAAAGTAAATTTCTCCACTACAAGCCAAACTGTAACCTAAGATTAGGCTGAGATTCTAAAATGCTAATTGCAAACTTCAGGAAGACCAGATCATAAGGAACAGTGGTCAGAGTCCAGGCTTCAAAGTTCTGGAGTTTACATTAGGGAATGCATGGCATAAACTGAAGATCTGCCAAGTTCTGAACACAACGGTATCTAATCTGTAATTCAAGCCACAGGGCAGCAACCTGTTCATGACACGCTGTCCTCCATATTACTATAACAGCAAAAACACATCAGCAATAGAACTTTGTAACTGTTTATTTAAGCGAAACCCTCAGCTGGGCCCTCAACTAACTTCTTCACACTCCCCACTATACTCGTTACATTCACGATCACCCAGGCAATGCATATTAAGCAGGCTCTGCAAACTTTCACTGGACATAAGAATATTATATGTGAAGTTAAAGGAGATGTTGACACACATCATAGTTATGTGGAGGGTGGTGATAGACAAAGGACGTCACGAGGAGAAAAAGAATACACGTTTATATGGTTACATGAAACTGTGCAGTATGTACATCTTCCCTCGCTAAAAAATGACCATGAGAGCCCTCTAAGCATTGGTTAGCAGTTCTCAAACACAGCAACCATGACCTGAATGAACTTACAGTCTATATTAAGGTCTTGTCCAAAGCAGACAATATGGAATGCAAGTATCCTGCTGGCTAGCTGCAGAGGTTCAACAGTGCACCCTGCCTGTAGATAAACACTCTAAGACTCAAAGACCACTAAATTCAATGCCACATGTGCGCAAGCCTTTTTTTTTTTTATATCTCTAACTTAGTCACGTACATGGGGCCAGAGTCAATCCAGTGCTGAAATAATAAGATCTACAAAGTTTACAGTGGACTTATCACTGAGTTCTACTGCGCATTTGGATAAGTATACATTTTACTAAATTCTCCGGTATTTGGTCAGGGCTGAAGTATCACTGAAGCGTTTCCAACATATGGCTGATGTTTCTAACAGAAGAATTTTCCAGACCCGGCACTTGCATGTGGTTTTTCTCCCATGTGTATGCTCGCTTATGTGAAACCGGACTTGAAACTGAAGAAATTCCCTTTTGTCCTTTATATATATGTTTGTCTTGTGTATAAAGTCTTAGGTTTGGTAAAACTTGAATAATCCCAAATTCATTTCCTATAGAAGAAGCATGTTTTTCTCCCATGTGTATTCTCTGATGTGTGGTGAGATTTGAGTTGTGACGGAAGAATTTTCCACATTCAGTGCATGCATATGGTTTTTCTCCTGTATGTATTCTCTGATGGATGGTAAGATTTGAGTTGTGCCTAAAACTTTTACCACATTCTCCACAAGTATATGGTTTTTCCCCTGTGTGTATTCTCTGATGTATGGTAAGATTTGAGTTGTGACTGAAACACTTGCCACATTCATTGCATGTATATGGTTTTTCACCTGTGTGTATTCTTTGGTGAATGGTAAGGTTTATGATCTGGCTGAAACTTTTACCACAGTGACTACATGTGTAGCGTTTGATTTCTGTTTGCATCCATGGATTTCGAATAGGGGCACTGGACTGCCGAAATCCCTTACTACTTTCTTGGCAACTAAAGCTTTCCTTTCTGGTGCGGCGAGTTCTGTTAAGGGCCATGTTCTTACTGAAATTTGTCCCATTTTCAGCACATGTATAACCAATTTCCTTGTGCTCTGTTATTAGCTGCTTGTTATGGTTTGTGGCTTTGCAG
The DNA here is from genome assembly GCF_031143425.1 of Pleurodeles waltl. Taxonomy (NCBI): domain Eukaryota; kingdom Metazoa; phylum Chordata; class Amphibia; order Caudata; family Salamandridae; genus Pleurodeles; species Pleurodeles waltl. The sequence goes on along the minus strand of NC_090445.1, from coordinate 290,656,194 downwards.
AAATCTCTTTCACTGTCGGTGGATTCACTGAATATTTTCTTGTTGAGTGATTTCCATCTCTTTCTGGTTTCTCTTGGCTGTAAATGTACCATTTGTTCCTTGACCATCCTGGATGCCTCAGTAGGATCCGTTTGCATAAGATATACATCATCATTTCCCTCTTCACAGAAGCTGTCCTTCACCGATTCTGTTAAATAGATGCAGAGTTTGACATTAGTACATACCAAATAAGGAATTAACTACATTACCAGAGCAGTTTGGGAAAACAATTGATTTCTTACATTTGTAATAAAAAAAAGTTGTGTATAAGAATATAAATAAAATAATGGCAGCAAGCCATTAGTAGTAATAATAATGTGTCTGTCATATATATTTAACAGCATCTGGTTTAATATGATAGGAGTGTGCAAAATAATCACATATGTGTTTATCTAGAAAACATGTTATTGGAACTTTGCCCTTTCTGCAGATCTGCCCAAATTTTTTGGGCCTTCTTCCTGAACCATATTTTTGCTGGTGTAGTGAATCCTAGTTCATTTTAATGGGATAACAGGAGTTAGCTTAGCCTCTGGCTTGCAGACTTGTGCCCCCGCCATGTAGTGACTTTTAACCTACTTAGCTTGCTCTGTCTTAGCTCATTTAGGGCCAGATGTAGCAAGCAGTTTTGCCCATTCTGTGTCTATGGGAAAATGTGTTCGTACATATGGCCCTTAATTATTTAATTCTTCTAAGATGGCTGCCTTGCTTATAGTTAGACCACTTGTTATGCTTTGCATTATCAGTGTCACAGGGCTAAGTGTCAAGATCAAGCAACAAAGACAAACAAACAGTAGGTGTTCACACTTAGGGATTTTCCCTCTCTATACTTTCGAGGGATTGTTTATATTAATTGCCATCCCAGGCATGTCTGTTATCTATTGTTTGGGAACACACCTACGTCAGGGGGCCTTGTAGATCTGTATAAATACATCGCACTTTAGACAGCTAATCAGAGGGATTCGACCTGAGGGCATCGCCACCATCGCTGATATCGATAATGCACATCGTCTTGACGCTGACCCAGTCTTTGTGTTCCTGCAGAGTCTGAGATAGAGACCTCATTCCAAGGTAACAAGGGTTGGGGGGCTCCTCTCATGGACATGGCATTGGCAGATTAGGTTTAGCAAACCCAGCTCTCCTTTAGGTAGGAGGTTAGGCCTCTCACATTAGGGTATTAGGGCATTTTACATCTTGTATGTCTTTCCTATGCATTGCAAGATGGTGGGGGTCTTTGTAATAATGACTCTCATCTTCACAATTCTGTTTCTTGCATTTTTCATTATCCTAATCATTGCAGCCCATGCAACTTATCGCAAATTGCAGTTATGTTAAATAAAAAACTATTGACACTTTACTGCATCTTTGTCCTTGCCTGTGTTTGTATGAGACATGATATATCTGTCAGAAAGGGGTAATCTCCGTTTAACCACAACACTCCTTGAGATGTCTTGTTCTCGAGTCCATGCGTAAAGGCTGCCACAAATCACCTTTTACCATTGTGATTCTGGTGAGGTGCTGCTAGTGAGCCGGTAAGGTTGGGACAACAGTTGCGATTTGTTGTAGGATAGGCATAGTTGCCTACAAGCAAAAGTACTGTTATCCTTAAACCAGCAGTCTTGCCTAGAGCAGGAGTCCAAACTACGACACTGGCTATAGAATTCTGTGCACTTGGCTGTATATATCTTTCACACATTGCTTCTAAGTTAAGCTTGTCTGCCGTGTGCCACAGCTACCAGAGGGCTGAGCTCACCTTGACAAGGATTGTGATTATTACTCTGAGGTGTGTACTCCCTCCTAACGAATAACCCAATTTCATACACATAATAGCACGATAAGCATGCTGCTGTGATGAGATTCAGACGTCTGAAAAATCAATATATCCCTCCAATGGCAGAAGGCGGCGTGTCTATTGTTGCGGTCTGCTATTGTTGTTAATTTTCGTTTTGTAACTGTGAGAAAGTAGGCTATTTGTTGAATGTGGTGTTAACCTTGCTCAAGCAACAGCCAAAATCTCTGTCAGAATGAACCACAAAAGTCACTAAATTAACCTGTGCTTAACCCTATGATAGCTTGGCACAAAAAGCAGTCACGCTAATTTAAGAGGCAATCAGTAAGGTATTTACAAGAAGTGAGACCAAGAGAGAAAGTGGCGACTGGGTAACTCTCGAGCACACACTTGGTATCAAACGTAACAAACATAAATACAGATAATGCCAAGTAAAGTAACCAGGTGCTCAGAGATTAAGAAAAAGCCACCAAATATTTAATCAAGGAGGACAATGTCCATATACAAAAGAGACAATCTCGAGCACTCCAACGCCCATCCGTAATCCACTCCTCTGTGAACAGTCTTCTTATGTTCTTTATTCATGAGCCAAAGTTAGAATATCTTTGCTGTAATTCCCACAACACACTAACCAACAAGTTTTTCATCTGTGGACAATTGCATTCCAGTTGACTTAATCAGGGCTAGAACAGTAATTAGTATAATATATTACAATTCAATCTTACTTCAAAATAATGCATTAAATTCCTCAACCATATTGCCGGTGACCGAAACAATATGCAGTGAAGTAATTTGAAAAAGACAAAGTAAGAACTGGAAATGCACATAAAAAATATATAAGAAAACATCCCAAGTTAGTAACCAAGTTATCCAGATTAAAATTATACGTAAGGCCAATGCTCAGATTTATTATAACAAAAAAGGTATTATCTGGTGTGATGCATCATCAACAAGTGACACCCAAAAGACAAGTTTTGAAAGAATATAGTACGAGAATATATAAAGTAAATTAACCGTACATCAGTCTACCAAGTGTGATTTAAAGGGTACTCATGCCTTAACCCAGAGCACACCTGATAATAAATACGTTTTTCAAATCATGTACAAAAGTATCAAACAAACTCAGTTATGTAGACACTGCAAATTAATAATCATATCTGTTGAGAATAGTCCATCTCAACTTGCATCATTCACATTTAACAACATGCCATATTTTCAAAGCATGCAGCCGCAACATCCCTTGAACCACGTGAAACCAATCTAATCATTAGTCACCTAATAAATCTGTGCAGGTGAAAAGAAATTAGGACCAGAACAATTCACCATGCAAAGTGACTCAATAATTTGTCAAACATATCCCAAAATTGATTATGTCAACTGGAAAACAATTGTCCAGAGATGAAATGTACTGGCTAGTGTGTGACCGATACAAGAAGGGGACTGGGCCTGGTAGGCACTTACCTTTGGACTTAAAATATATTTTGTGAAGAAATGTCTGATAAGATAAAGTTCAGAGGTGCAAGGCTGCAGATGGCGTACCAGGAAGACTCATCGTTGTTGGGGAGTTGTTGAATGAAGTTGCAGTGAATATTTTTATATTTGGACTGTTTTGAAAGTAAAAAATCTCCAGCGGGTTGAAGCTGCAAGCTATAACCGTTGAGGGCTCCATGAGACCAGATACCCCTTTTGCGAAGGACCATGGAGCAGGAGCTACCACAATGTCAGGCTGACCTGCAATGTACCCCCGGTGGATCGATGATCAGGTCTCCTCTCAGTTCTCAGAGCACTTTTTAGCCAAAATGTTTCTAAGGCCCAAGTTTTGGATTTTAGCTATCTGGGCACCTTTAGTACTACTTCCAAGAGTTCAGGCCTGGAGAGGCACGACTTGGAGAGTCAGGACTCACTCTGGCTGGGTCCAGGTGCAAGTTCAAGATGGTTGGAGCCTTTTCTGTCCCTGAGGCTCGGATCAGGAGGCCAGCTATTAAAAATGGGGTCTTTGGTTGACAGTCAGGTTACCCCCTGTTCAAGCAAGGACCCTTACTCTAGTCAGGGTAAAAGAGAATCACCCTCAGCTATCCCTGCTTACCCCCTTGGTAGCTTGTCAGAGTGGTAGGCTTAACTTCAGAGTGCTGGGTGTAAACTATTTGTACCAACACACACAGTTACTCAATGAAAACACTACAAAATGACAACACCAGTTTAGAAAAATAGGAAATATTTATCTAAACAAGACCAAAACGACAAAAACCTGACATACACAAGTCATTAAGTTTTAAAGATTAAACTCAAAACTAGTGCTTACAAACACAAAATGCTTCGATGAAGTGTTAACACAGCGTCGTGACGGAGTTGTTCCCAACAATCCGACACCAGCGGCGCCGGCCACGGAGTCACACGGACCCCACAGGTACAGTACCTTGGTGAAAAGTAAAAACAAGCCGATGCGCGAAGTCAAGGATCGTGGCGTTTGTGCAAAATGTTGAATCCGTGGACTTCGAGCAGTGTCAGTCAAGACGTGGTGCAGCGACCTCCACAGAGTCGCGGACTTCGGTGGGGCTGCAGTGATGTCGAGCCTGCGAAGGTCCAGCGAAGATCACAGAGACAGTTGAATGTGGCGTCACCAGTTTCAGCAGCGGCGTCCGGAGTTGTCCAAAGTCGATTTCCCTGAATTTTCACCAGCTTTTCCTTTCAAGGGCCCAGGGACTGGATAGGGCACCACTTGTCTTGAGAGAAGTCTTTGCTGTCCCTGAGACTTCAAACAGGAGGCAAACTCTAAATCAAGCCCTTGGAGATTTCTTCTCCAGAGGGAAGGCACACAAAGTCCAGTCTTTGCCCTTTTACTCTGGCAGAAGCAGCAACTGCACGATAGCTCCACAAAGCACAGTCACAGGCAGGGTAGCTCTTCTTCCTCAGCTCCACAGTCGCGGACTTCGGTGGGGCTGCAGTGATGTCGAGCCTGCGAAGGTCCAGCGAAGATCACAGAGACAGTTGAATGTGGCGTCACCAGTTTCAGCAGCGGCGTCCGGAGTTGTCCAAAGTCTATTTCCCTGAATTTTCACCAGCTTTTCCTTTCAAGGGCCCAGGGACTGGATAGGGCACCACTTGTCTTGAGAGAAGTCTTTGCTGTCCCTGAGACTTCAAACAGGAGGCAAACTCTAAATCAAGCCCTTGGAGATTTCTTCTCAAGAGGGAAGGCACACAAAGTCCAGTCTTTGCCCTCTTACTCTGGCAGAAGCAGCAACTGCACGATAGCTCCACAAAGCACAGTCACAGGCAGGGTAGCTCTTCTTCCTCAACTCCACAGAGTCGCGGACTTCGGTGGGGCTGCAGTGATGTCGAGCCTGCGAAGGTCCAGCGAAGATCACAGAGACAGTTGAATGTGGCGTCACCAGTTTCAGCAGCGGCGTCCGGAGTTGTCCAAAGTCGATTTCCCTGAATTTTCACCAGCTTTTCCTTACAAGGGCCCAGGGACTGGATAGGGCACCACTTGTCTTGAGAGAAGTCTTTGCTGTCCCTGAGACTTCAAACAGGAGGCAAACTCTAAATCAAGCCCTTGGAGATTTCTTCTCAAGAGGGAAGGCACACAAAGTCCAGTCTTTGCCCTCTTACTCTGGCAGAAGCAGCAACTGCACGATAGCTCCACAAAGCACAGTCACAGGCAGGGTAGATCTTCTTCCTCAGCTCTTCAGCTCTTCCCCAGGCAGAGGTTCCTCTTGTTTCCAAAAGTGTTCTAAAGTCTGTGGTTTTGGGTGCCCTTCTTATACCCAATTTCTCCTTTGAAGTAGGCCTACATTAAAGTAAAGTCTATTTTTAATGTGAAATCCTGCCTTGCCTAAGCCAGGCCCCAGACTGCATTGTGTGAGGACAGGCACAACCCTTTCAGGTATAAGTGACCACTCATCCCCTCCCTCCTAGCACAGATGGCTCACCAGGAAATGCAGACTACTTCCCAGCTCCCTTTGTGTCACTGTCTAGTGTGAGGTGCAATCAGCCCAACTGTCAAACTTACCCAGGCAGGGAATCCCCAAGCAGGCAGAGTCAGAGAAATGGTATAAGCAAGAAAATGCTCACTTTCTAAAAGTGGAATCTACACTTTAATCAGATTGAAAGGTAGCCTCCATGTTAACCTATGAGAGGGACTGGCCTGCCAACAGTGAAAAACAAATCTAGCAATATTTCACTGTCAGGACATTTAAAACACATTACTATATGACCTACCTTAACCATACACTGCACCCTGCCATTTGGGCTAACTAGGGCCTACCTTAGGGGTGTCTGACATGTAAGAAAAGAGAAGGAATAGGCCTGGCAAGTGGGTATACTTGCCAAGTAGAATTTACAGTTAAAACTGCACACACATACACTGCAGTGGCAGGTCTGAGACATGATTACAGAGCTACTTATGTGGGTGGCACAACCAGTGCCGCAGGCCCACTCGTAGCATTTGATTTACAGGCCCTGGGCATCTCTAGTGCACTGTACTAGGGACTTACTAATAAAACAAATATGCCAATCGTGGATAAGCCAATTACATACAATTTAAACAGAGAGCATATGCACTTTAGCACTGGTTAGTAGTTCAAAAGCCAACGGCAACAGGTCATACAAAATAGGAGGCAGGAGGCAAAAAGATTGGGCATGACCCGGCATAAGCAAAAACACCAACACCAGCCAACTAGCCCTTGGAGTTACTCTTGTAGATCTGGGATCAAGTTGTGGAACAGGTCTCAAGCAGCAGGTCAACCCCCTGAGGGTTCAAGGTAGGCTTCAGGCAGCAGGACAGTCCTTCCATGGGCAGCAAAGCAGTCTAGTGAAGTACACTGCAGGCCACAGCAGCATCCATTTCTCTCACAGTCTTTCCACGGGCCCAGAAAGTGAACTGAAGAGTGGGTCTTATTTTTATACCTGGTGCCTTGTTAGGGAGATTCCTTCTAAAATGCTTGGACTTTCCTGCCTCCCCTGCCCAAGCTCCAGACTGGCTAAAGGCACAATGGGCTGATGTAAAGTCCTTTGTGTAAAAGCAGGCACAGCCTATTAACTTTTAAGTGGGGCTGTATCCAGCTTCACCCTCTGCTGCATCTTGCCAGCGATGGTCCATCAAGGCACAAGTAATCTGGAACATGTTTAAAGGGCTACTTAAGAGGATGGCACAATAAGTGCTGTAGGCCTACTAGTTTTTGAAGAAAAACAAGGGAAACCCAAGGGTACTCCAAGGTGACGAGCCTTTCAGTGCATGCTGGTTCCTGCACCCATACACAATCCTTGGCAGATGTATCCCCTTTCAGTACTGGATCCCCCTACAAACCGTCACTTGAGTGTTGCTCCTTTCAAGGTTTAGATAGGCGACCATTTTTTGCAGCTGTACAATCAATTATTTTGAACAAAGTGTTCCTGCAACGAGTCGTTTCCCTCAGGATTGAACTTGCAGAGACATACAGGGTCTATTCCTGTGCTTTAAATTTTCCAGTAAACAAAAATTCAAGCCCCCTGCCCCGGCCCCTCAGATGCCTATTTGTGGCCGCGCACTATATATTTTTTCAGAGGTATCTTTTTTCTCTTTGGCACATTGTATATTAAAATGTTCTGGATTGGTCCTTGCCATCTTGACTATAAGATTAGATAATCTTTTATATACATATTGTTTTCAGAACGCTACATCATTAGTACTCATCTGCTACTCATTGCCACCTATTAAACAAGTACCCCATGTCTTTTTTCTATTTTTTTCACTTGTCCTTACTTGTGATATACGGTGTTGGGCTAAGTGAGCCTGATGTATGTGATCCTATGTAGGAAAGTACCATCTTGCCTGGCATGTTACCCTCATTTTTACTTGTATGTATGTTTGTTTTTGCCTGTGTCACTGGGATCCTGCTAGCCAGGACCCCAGTGCTCATAAAGTGTGCTCTGTATGTGTCCCCTGTGTGGTGCCTAACTGTATCACTGAAGCTCTGCTAACCAGAAACTGAGTGTTTATGCTCTCTCTGTTTTTTAAATTGTCATTGCAGGCTAGTGACTAATTTTACCAATTCTGATTGGCACACTGGAACACCCTTATAATTCCCTAGTATATGGAACCTAGGTTCCCAGGGTATTGGGGTTCCAGGAGATCCCTATGGGCTGCAGTATTTATTTTGCCACCCATAGGAAGCTCAGACAATTATTACACAGGACTGCCACTGCAGCCTGAGTGAAATAATGTCCACATTATTTCACAGCCATTTTAATTAAGTAACTTATAAGTCACCTATATGTCTAACCCTCACTTAGTGAAGGTTAGGTGCATAGTTACTAAGTGTGAGGGCACCCTGGCACTAGCCAAGGTGCCCCCACATTGTTCAGGGCAATTTCCCCGGACTTTGTGAGTGCGGGGACACCATTACACGCGTGCACTACATATAGGTCAATACTTATATCTACCGTCACAATGGTAACTCTGAACATGGCCATGTAACATGTCTAAGATCATGGAATTGTCGTCCCAATATTATTCTGGTATTGGGGTGACAATCCCATGCATCCCCGGGGCTCCAGCATGGAGCCCGGGTACTGTCAAACTTGCTCTCTGGGGTTTTCTCTGCAGCTACCCCTGCTGCCAACGCTCAGACAGGTTTCTGCCCCCCTGGGGCCTGGGCAGCCCAGTCCCCGGAAGGTAGAACAAAGGATTTCGTCTGAGAGAGGGTGTTACACTATCTCCCTTTGGAAATAGGTGTTAAGGGCCTGAGAGGAGTAGCCTCTCCAGGCCTCTGGGAATGCTTTGAAGGGCACAGATGGTGCCCTCCTTGCATAAACCAGTCTACACCGGTTCAGGTAACCACCAGCCCCTGCTCTGGCACGAAACTGGACAAAGGAGAAGGGAGTGACCACTCCCCTGTCCATCACCACCCCAGGGGTGGTGCCCAGAGTTCCTCCAGTGTGTCCCAGACCTCTGCCATCTTGTTTTCAAAGGTGTGAGGACACAATGGAGGCCTCTGAGTGGCCAGTGCCAGAAGATGACGTCAGAGACCCCTCCTGATAGGTGCTTACCTGACTAGGTGGCCAATCCTCTTCTGAGGGCTATTTAGGGTCTCTCCTGTAGGCTTTTCCTCAGATAAGGATTTGCAAGAATTCACCAGAGTTCCTCTGCATCTCCCTCTTTGACTTCTGCCAAGGATCGACTGCTGACTGCTCCAGGACGCCTGCAAAACTGCAACAAAGTAGCAAGAAGACTACCAGCTACGTTGAAGCACCTTATCCTGCCGGCTTTCTCGACTGTTCCTGGTGGTGCATGCTCTGGGGGCTGTCTGCCTTCGCCCTGCACTGGAAACCAAGAAGAAATCTCCTGTGGGTCGACAGAATCTTCCCCCTGCTAACACAGGCACCAAACTTCAGCTTCACCGGTCCTCTGGGTCCCCTCTCATTGTGACGAGCATGGTCCCTGAAACACAGGTGGTGGATCCAAGTGACCCCGACAGTCCAGTGGTCCATCTGTCCAAATTTGGCGACGGTAAGTCCTTGCCTCCCCTCGCCAGACAGTAATCCTGTGTAGTGAACAGCAGCTGCTAGGGCTTCTGTGCACTTTTGCAAGAAATCCTTTGTGCACAGCACAGCCCAGGTCCCCATCACCCCGTCCTGTATTGGTCAACTCGCTGAGTTGACCACCGGTCGTGGGACCCTCTTTTGCAGTGTTGAGACGACCGCTGAGATGACCGCTGTGCTCAGATTTCTTGAACCCGTGTTCAAGTACTTCTGCGGCTGCTGCCTTCTTGTGCGTTGGCTCTCTGTGTTGCTGAGGGCTCCCTCTTTCTCCTCTTCCAAGTGGCGACCTCCTGGTCCTACCTGGGACCGGGCGTCACCCTTTTTCTTCAACCGCGACCTTTGCAGCTAGCAAGGCTGGTTTGCGGTCTTTCTCCAAAGAAACAACTCTCATCCTCCAGCACTCCGTGGGACATCTTCTGTGCAAAGGAGAAGTTCATGGCATCTTCCGTTGTTGCAGAATCTTCAGCTTCTTCCACCCAGAGGCAGCCCTTTTGCACCTTCATCCGGGGTTTAGTGGGCTCCTGACCCCTCTGGACACTTTCATGACTCTTGGACTTGGTCCCCTTCTTTTGCAGGTCCTCAGGTCCAGGAATCTGTCTTCAGTGCGTTGCAGTCAGTTGTGGTCTTTGCAGAATCTCCTATCACGACTTTAGTGTGTTTCTGGGGAAGTAGGGTCTTGGGGTGGGGTATCTTGGACACCCTTAATGTTGTCTTACACTCCCAGCAACCCCCTACACACTACACTAGGCCAGGGGTCCCCAAGTGGTTCACATTCCACTTTCTTAGTATATGGTTTGTGTTGCCCCTAGGCCTATTGCATCCTATTGTATTCTACAGTGTTTGCACTACTTCTCTAACCGTTAACTTACCTGATTTTGGTTTGTGTGTATATTTTATGTATTTTACTTACCTCCTAAAGGAGTATATCCTCTGAGATATTTTTGGCACATTGTCACTAATATAAAGTACCTTTATTTTTAGTAACTCTGAGTATTGTGATTCTTGTGATACAGTGCTATGTGATTTAAGTGGTATAGTAGGAGCTTTGCATGTCTCCTAGTTCAGCCTAAGCTGCTCTGCTATAGCTACCTCTATCAGCCTAAGCTGCTAGAACACTACTAATAAGTGATAACTGGACCTGGCACAAGGTGTAAGTACCATCAGGTACCCACTATAAGCCAGGCCAGCCTCCTTCAGGGGTACACTCACCTGTGGAAGGCTGTTTCCTCTTGAGGCACTTGGCATCTCCCTTGGTATGCCCAAACTAGTAACACTCATAGCACTTGGGGACACAGTTATCAGTGTTCTTATCCACAACCCTACTTTCCTTTAGGTCAGACTGGGTCTGGGTCCCTTTCTCTTGTGAGTGATTTTAGAGGCCTATGAGAGAACTCCTTCCTAGATTTCTTTGCCCCCTCCTTCCTCTGGTGGGAACCCTGAGTACCCTTTTGGAAGTCCCCCCAGATGCCTTCTTTGACATCCTGGTATAGACCCAGAGGTCCGCCTTCTTAGCAAGCACCCTGGGAGCTCACTATCCACTAGGTGCTGGCACTGCTCTATAAAACAAGAATTGAACATGTGCTCCCTAAACATTAGGTTGTACAGCAAACAAAAGTATCAACTATGCTGCCTTTCACCCATCCAACCAGTGCCTTGCTGGAATCGTCAAAGAAATCATCCCACAACTAGTTTTGGAGTTTGTGGCTGTCTTGAACCTCTGGAGGTACTTCTTAGGGCATAACCCAAACTTAGAGCAGGGATGTGGAAATCCTACCGCCCGACGCCCGGGACATCTTGTTTGGAGTCAAGGGCAACAAGATTTTATGTTTACTTTGTCCTTGGGACAAGTAGACCCAACCCTCTGCAGCACAAACCCTTTGGCTGCCTGTTTACAGAGAGTGGAACTCTCTGCAGTTGAGGTAATGTGTTTCCAAAAGATAATGCTGTTCGAACTTGTATTTATGGTTCATTATTTGAAAACCTTCATTATTAGGGTGAGTGCTGTAAATAAATGTTTTAATGTCACACTTCACTACTGACGTTGGTTCAAGTACAAAAAAAATAAAACGTGTATACACATGTTTGAAAAGTTTAGGCTATGAGGCTAAGTATAATGCTCCCAGAATGCTCTCTGATTATATGCAAATGAAGTGTCATTTAGTAAAATGTTTTGATGCATGCTAGTATTTCCCAAAAATATTTCTAATGGAAAATCAGTGTAACCATTTTCAACACGATTATGGGAAGCATGAAAATAAACAAACACTGACAAAGCCAACTGATCTGACATATTTTTATAAGTCTTTTAGTTTCATCAATGCGTGTCTTGTTTTGACATGGCTTTTGTAACACTTTATTGTTGTGGGAGCTACCAGGTCCTCAACATTGTAACAAACACTGGCAAAAACCCCCCAAAACGTTTTTGAACTCTAAAAGCACATGTTGCCACCAGTGGCATAACAAAGGCCCTGCAGCCGCCCTCCAGGGGGCCCCTTCAGCACAGCACCTGCCCTGAGTGAGTCTGGAGAGGGGGCTCCTCCATGTTCTTTGCAAAGGGGCACCCTCCAGTTTCATTACGTCACTGATTGCCACTGTAGTTCCTGACACTGAACAAAACTACTTTGTGTGCCAATATGCTCCTTGTGGAAGAGAAGAATGCGATCACTCACAGTAAAGCCAGCTGAAAGAGAGAGAAATAGAAGTTTAAGAAAAACAAAATGTCTTTGTTAACACCAGACCTAATTAGGGACCAAGACCCACATGTAGGTAGCTTTTTGCATGTCGCAAACAGCGACTTTCGCTGTTTGCAACGTGCAAAAAGCACATTGCGATGCACAAACCCAGTTTTGCAATTCGGTAACCTGGTTACCGAATCGCAAAACGGGTTTGTGACTCGCAATTAGGAAGGGGTGTTCCCTTCCTAATTGCGACTCGCAGTGCAATGTAGGATCGTTTTGCGAATGCGGGCGCAAACCATTCTCAGTTTGCACCCATTTCAAATGGGTGCTAACACTTTCACAAAAGGGAAGGGGTCCCTCTGGGACCCCTTCCCCATTGTGAATGTCACTGTAAACATTTTTACAGAGCAGGCAGTGGTCCTGCGGACCACTGCCTGCTCTGAAAAAATGAAACGAAAACGTTTCATTTTTCGTTTTTGTAATGCATCTCGTTTTCCTTTAAGGAAAACGGGCTGCATTACAAAAAAAAAACTGCTTTATTGAAAAGCAGTCACAGACATGGTGGTCTGCTGTCTCCAGCAGGCCACCATCCCTGTGAGGCCGCCATTCGCAAGGGGGTCGCAAATTGCGACCCACCTCATGATTATTCATGAGGTGAGCATTTGCGAAGCCCTTGCGAATCACAGATGGTGTCAGGGACACCATCCTACATTCGGATTTGCGACTCGCAATTTGCGGGTCACAAATCTGAACCTACCTACATGTGGCCCCAAATTCTTAAAGAAAGTCACAAAAGTGCACCCATGGTATATGTCGTACCCCTATAAAATATTTGTGAACTGTATTTTAGCATGGGTAAATACGCATGTGTAGATTTGCTCATGTGAAAATCTATTGAGCATTTGCAAGTTCATTTTCCCTCCAGCCACTTTCTTTCCAACCATGGAAGAAGTTCTAATTCTGCCATTGTCAGGAGTAAATGTCCAACCTTTCTTATTATGGGAAAATATTAGAGAGAAGCTGGTGAAAATCTTTAAAACATGCAGGTTAGTAGGTTTGCAGACTCAAAGGCATTCCAGCCCTGGAACTATTGCTTACTGCTTCCTCCAGCCCCAGTATGCAGATCTGCAGAAAGGTGGAAAAATAAGGAAATTGCTACAGTAGGGATTGAAACTGCTAGTATTCAAGCCCTACTATTGTAGTAGCCCTGGCATAATCAGAGAGGCTATTATCAGAGCTCTTACATAATGAGATTGCTGCTATAATTTGGCGCCACACTACATGGCACCAAAGGGACAAGTAGATCTTTTTACAGGACAAGTAGATTTGAGAAGCAACCTGTCCCGTGGACAAGTAGATATTTTAATAAATTCCACACCCCTGTTAGAGACAAATATGGCTTTCATGGGTATGAACTTTGTCTGGTCACCCACCTCAAGTGTAAGAAGTGTATCCCTCACCACTGTAGGCATGTGTTTCAATAAGCTAGCCAACCAATACTCATCTGGAACCCTATGCATCCTCAGGGACACCTCAAGGGCAGAAACCCACTTGTCTATATACTCTCCCACCACATAACTGGGCACCAATCTTGTGGTATGTGGACCCTCACCTCTCCAGAACGCAGTGAAGACATGTTGTCACCATCGCTGCTGGGTTATGACGTTTGCCTGGTGTGAGAAACTGGGTTGTTGGTTGACTGGGACGTGAGTCCTGGTCAAGCAGCAGCCAAAATCCCGTGCAGGGTGAACCACAAAAAGTCACTAAATAAACATGTGCTTAACCCTGGCTAGCTGGTCACAAAAGCCAGTCAGGCTTAACTCAGAGACAATGTGTAAAGTATTAATGCTGCACACAAACAGTAATAAAGTGAAAACACAATACAAAAAAAATCCCAAACCAATTTAGAAACAGAGTGAATGTTAATAAATTATTTGACACCAATTCTACAACAATCCAATCGGTAGAACTAGAGTTATGCATTTTTAAAGAACAGATTGTAAAAATGTGCCTAAAAGCATGAAGCGCCAACTGGGGATATCTGGTTACGCTGAACCAGGTCAAGTTCAAAGGTTCAGGCTGACAGCAATGAAGCACGGGTCGGAGACATTCCCAGATTAGCCCCTGTGAGGGTTTATCTACTTGAGTTTTATGCCTAGAGCCCAGTTCTCTTGGAAGAAGATCGCCAGGAGCAAGGAGAGCGACACTGGTGGTGATCTGTGTGGCATGAGGAGCAGGCCTGGCATTGCAGACTGCGGGTTGGAGCCTTGCATTGGTGGTCCACGTGGGTGATCGATGCTTACTGTGCAAAGAAACTGACTTGTGGTCACTTGTGCTTATTTTCTGTGTAAGCAGTGCGGTTCCGCTGCAAACAGGCCCATTTGTGGTCACAAAGAGCCCAAAAGATTGAATTTAACAGCTCAAGAGGCACACCAAGGGCCCAGGACCTGAGAGGTGCCTCTTGAGGGTCAGGACCTCACTGAAGACGGGTCCAGGAGCTGTGGGGAAGCCTGTTATATCCCTGAGGCTAAAAAAAGGAGGCCAGCAGACTAGACCTTTGAGGCACTTTGGGGTCCGCGGTTCAAGATGGAGTTGCAGGTCCTATTCTTCTTCACCAACTCTTTCAACAGGCTGTAGTGGCAGACAACAGGGAGAGACAGTACCCTGTGGCTTTAGTTCCCTTTGAGTGGGGGGGGGGGTCCTCAGGTCTTCTGAAAGTTGCTATGATTCCAGCCATGCCTGTAGAATGATCTTTAGCAGACTGCCTGGAAGGAAATAAAGGTCAGGTCATACCTGGAATTGTCAGAATTGCCTGCCAGGGATTGTGTGACCACTAGGTCAATGGCTGCACGGGAGGGGAGCAAAGAAGGTTGGGAGCCTGGTAAAATGGGCCAGACAGCTGCTAAGAGCAGAAAGGGCAAGTGGCATGGGAAACCGCCCCCTGAATATCCCACAGTGGAGGTGGATGGGGCACCAGAGGAGGACACCTTGGAGACTGCTGGGGAGGACACTTCCTCCCTTGGTAACCTGCCTGAACTTGCTGGATGGCAAGCAGAAAGAGGGGCACCAGGAAGGAGTTTTGTAGGGCACAGAAAAAGTATCCAACCCTGGAGGGTATGAGCCAGCAGGCTGAAGCCCAAGCAGCTGGTGACACCTCTGGAGATCACTGCATTTACTAGAAGAATTACCTTCTGTATAGTGAGCATAAGGCACCTGTGCACAAGACAACACATACATTGGTATTTCACCAATGATGCAGGGCCTTCCTACTGGGGCTGGCTCATGAGATACCCTTGGCAGGAAAAGACCTTTGCCAGGCTTCTACTTTTACCCCCTCCCCCCCCAAGATACATTCTGTAAGACTTGCTTAACCTGCCAGGCCAGGGAGAAGACAGGGAAAAAGCTGAAGGTTCCCCTGACTCCCTTACCTGTCATTGGCACCCCCTTTGAAACAGTGGGCATCAGCACTGTAGGGCCCATGGACACAAGACAGCCTCCGGCAAAAAGTTTATCCTGGTTGTGGTGGACCATGCCACTAGATACCCAGGGGCCATACCTTTGAGGATTGCAACTATACCTGCAGTGGCTAGGGTGCTGATGTGTATTTTCACCATAGTGGATTTCTCAAAGGAGGTAGTATCTGACAGGGGTACAAACTTTATGTCTGCATACATGCAATCAGTGAGGAAGGAGCATTGGATAACTTACAAGCTATCCACACCTTACCATTCACAAATAAATGGGCTTGTAGAATGACCAGACAAGCCCCTGAAGGGCACGAAGATAGGTCTGCCTGAGCCCAGGAGGCAGAATCGGACATCCTCTTACAATGCCTGCTCTTCGCCTACAGGGAGGTGCCACAGAATCTGGTTGGCTTCAGCCCCTTTGAACTTTTGTACGGCCACCCTTTAACTCACTCTGGTTAGGGAGGGGCAGGAGCAAGCTCTCAAGAACCCTCCCCCGAGGATGTGCATAGCTATAAGCTAGCCCTCAAGCCCTCTGGAAGAAGGCTACTGAGAACCTAGAGGCTAGCCAGGAGGTTATGAAGCAGCTACTCTTGTGGAATTTCAGCCTAGGCTAAAAGTGTGGGTTATGGAGCCGCAGCCATGAATAGACTTTTGGACTGGGCCTTATGAGATAGCTGAAAGGAAAGGGGAGGACACTTAACTTCTGGGCCTCAAGACCCCCCAGACACCCCTTAAATGTCCTCCATATCAACCGCCTCAGGCCACACTATGAGAGGTCTGAGGTCATCATGCTGTTTGTGAGAGGTGATGGGGACAATGAGGAGAGTGAACCTCTCCATGAACTCCTATCATCCAATGAGAAAGATGTGTCAGTGGAGGGTGTCAACCTCTTCCCCTACCCTGACAATAGAACAATAGAGGGACTGTAATCACATATTGGGGCAGCCTGACTCTCTGTTTTCCCTTATTCCTGAGATCACACATCTGTGTAACCATGACATTGATACAGGAGACAGCCCCCATGTCAAACACAAAACATACAGGCTGTCTGATTAAGTGACGGCCATCATCAAGGAGGAGGTATTTAAGATGTTGGAGGTAGGGTTGATTGAGCACTCCAGTAGCCCCTGGTCCAGTCCAGTGGCACTAGGACCAAAAGCTGACCCATCTGGAACCTCCCCAGAACTCTGGTTCTACGTGGACTAGAGGTGGTTCAACTCAGCTACTAAAACTGTTGCTCACCCCAACACCAGAGCTGGTAACCTCATCAATTAGTTAATGGCTGCCAAGTTCCTGAGTACCATTGACTTAACTTCAGGATAGTGGTAACTGAAAGGGCTCAAGAAAGGTCAGCCTTTTCTACTCCAGAGGCAAACTTTCAATTTAAAGTGATACCCTCTGGGCTGAAAAATGCCTCTGCCACCTTCCATAGGCTGGTGTCCCAGGTTGTCGCTGGTATGGAGTCCTTCAGTGCTGCTTATCTGGATAACATGGCTGTTTTGAGTAGCAGGAGGAAGAACCACTTTTTTCACCTGCAGGAAGTGCTTCAGGCCCTGCAGAATGCAGGCCTGGCTACCAGACAAGGCAGGGGTCTGTGGTGAACTAAGCACACCTGGAGGGCAGGGATAAGGCTCAGCCCCTCTAGGCCAACATAAGAACCATTCTTGACCTGGAGTTGGCAAAAACACAAACTGAGGTAAGGGCCTTCCTAGGTCTCATAGGATACTACAGGGGGTTGGCCAAGGGATATGCCAACAGATTGCCTTATATAATTAATTACTAGCTCTTTTTCTACAATTCAGGTAAAATCTTGCGGTTGTAAAAGATAGTGCGCAATATGAGTGTAAATAGATGCAATAATAAATGCTGTTAAGTATTTAATCACAGCTAGATATATATTAACAATGTGATCAATTGTGATGTTTAGAGTATTCCTAAGTTAGGTTAACAAGGAAAATAATGGAATAATTGAAAACAAGTTATATAAGGCAATCTGTTGGCATTGACATAACCCATTTATTACTGTTTATAATATCATTACACCACCTCTATGACATTGAATGTATAGCTGAAAGAATTTTTTGTTTGTTTGATTGTTTTTCTAGAAATGCTAATGCCCTTTTCCAGTCCTGATGAGGCCCTAAATCAGAAGGCCGAAACGCATTGACTTCTTTTTATTGCAAGTGTGTGGGCTTGCTAAACAATGGACTATAACGTAAAGACTTGAGATGCACTATATCACGCTTGTGTGAAAGAAATACACAGCGCGTTGATAGCTAAGTGCATGTAAAGCCCACAACCTTAGCAAGTAGGAGTGGATCAAACGTGTAGTTACGCGATAGTGACCACTAATTAATTGCGTAGGGCACCACCTTTGGTGGGTTTCTTATATTGTTAAACTTTATAATTGTTTCATTTGCTAGTAATATGAGTAATGTTTTGTCTATTGTTTATATTTATTATTAATGTGGTGTTTATTTATTCATGTATTGAACAATCATAGCTCCTTTTTTGTTAAACATTTTTTCGAAATAAATATGACAAAGAAATGAACTCAGGAGTAACAGAATTAAGTACTGTTCTTAAAACTTAGGACTAAATTTGTCCCTACCTGTCGCTTACTCTTTGACGTTATATTGACCCTGGGCAGGTTAGGGTTATAGGTTCCCCCCGTTTTTCGGTAACCCCCTCCCAAATAGGACATGTGCTGCCCCTGTGCTCAAGGCCCCTGACATTTCCTAGGAATTTATAGTACAAACAGATACCTCAATGCATGGAATGTGGGCAGTTTTATCACAGCTTAATGATGAAGGCCAAGACCAACTGGTAGCTTTCATCTCTAGGAGGTTACTTGCCAGGGAACAGAGGTGGAGTACTATTGAAAGAGAAGCCTTTGTTGTGGTCTGGGAGCTGAAAAATGCCATACATGTTGGGACTCACTTCCGGGTTCCAACAGACCAAAGGCCCCCTCAGGTGGCTAATGCAAATGAGGGGTGAGAATTCAAAATTGTTGATGTAGTCCATCTCCCTACAGAGAATGACTTTACAGTGGAACACAGAACTGAGTCAGATCATTCCAATGCTAATGGTCTCTCCAACTTCATTAGTAATGAGAACATCCCAGGAGGTTGGGTAGTTTACCCCACTTTCAGCTGGGGGTGTCACATGTTAGACCTGCCAGCCATAGGATGGTCTTTCCCCAACCTTTTGCCAACTTGCCTAATATTTTGCTGACCTCAGGACTGTGAGCACTTTGCCACTGCTGACGAGTGCTAAAGTGCTTGCACCCCTAAATATGGATTGATTGGCATATACCTAATTGGCATACTGAATTTACTTATAAGTCCCTTGTAGAGTGGTATACCGTAAACCCATGCCCTGTAAATTAAATGTTACCAGTGGGCATGCAGCACTTATTGTGCCACCCACTTAAGTATCCCTCCAAAACATGTCTGAGTCCTTCCATTGCAGCCTGAACCCAGTGTCACTTTGACATGTCGACTTAGCATTCAAACCCTGTAGCCAAGCCTTAAGTTCCCCTTTTATTACATATATGTCCCCCAAAGTAGGCACCGGATAGCCCATAGGGCAGAGTGCTGTGAATTATGAAGATGGACATGTACTTTCAACAGTTTTACATGTCCTGGTTGTGATAAACTCAAAAAAAAAAAAATGTCATTACTGTGAGGCCTACCCCTCCCATAGAATAACAATGGGGTTTCCATATTACATTCAATAAGCTGTAATTCCTAATTGGGAGCAGGTAGATATGTCATGTCTAGTACCTATGAAATGTTAATGACAAACCACCTTTAATGGTAAAGTCAATTTTTTTATTACAATTTAAAAAATGCCATAAAGTTGGCATTTTCCCCACCCTTTTGTGCTTGTAGCCTGTTTTGGGTCACACGACTACGTGTAGGTGACACACTTTGGAATTCCCCCAGACAGTCACAGAATAGAGGGATTAGGTGTGCCTGGATGGGTCATCTGTTGGCAGGATGAAGGGCGGAGCTGAGCACACAACTGAATAACTTGTGTTCTGCCTTCATAGAAACAACCTAACAACCCTGCATTGTCACTTCAGCCAGCTTGGAGCCAGGAAAGGGGATAGAGAAAAGCCCATGGACTTTAAAGACACTGTCTAGAAGTTTCTCCACCTTCTAGAACCAGGGCACAAGGGTATTAAAGAAGGACGCATGTCAACAACTCTTCATTACACTTAACTACACTTCTGGACCTGTGGATACTCTGCCTGACCTGCTACAAGGAGTTTCACTCTGCTGGACTGCTGCTTTGGAACCTCCTTTGTACCTCTATTCTCTAGGTATCCCAAATCCCTCTGCCACCTAGCTCTTAGTGTCTCAAGATCTTTCAGTGTTTCTCTCATTGAGCTTAGTTAGGTAAGGGAGATCAGTTTTGTAGGTACTGGGTCATCGAGTAATCTATTCTCTAAGGGGAAGGCTTCCATGACTTCTTCATCGGAGAGAATCCTTGCCTGTAGAGCATGGAGCAATTGTAAATACTTTAAAAATCTGGGAGGTCGACATCTCATTTTACATTTGAAGGTAGGTAAATTCAATAGCCTTTTGAAGCATTGTAAATAGGCAGGAGAATGAATGAACTGCAGCTAATAACGCAAACATCACAGAGAGTGAATTGGACATTTTCTTGGCTTTCACCCAAAAGGGTCATGAGAATGCCCTAAAGAACCATCTCATCACATGGGAAAGCCAACTAGTGTCACTGAATGACCTCAAAGGGGATACCTTTAGCTTCATCAAAAAAACTAGTACTTGAGATAATCAAGAAAGGACGTAGTGACGGTGCCCAGGAACTAATGGCCTGCCTCAGCCATTAATCAAACTCAACTTTGAATTCTGGGCAGATGTACTAACCCCAATTTTTAATCACTGGGTGGCAATCCAATCTATCCCAGAGTCATAGAGGGATGCTATAATCCAGCAGCAGCAAATCTTCTGACACCCTCAAACCTCATCAGGCGAAACAGTGCACAAATAAGGTACATAAAAAAATATAGGGTAAAAGGCTGATTTAATAGAGCACGTCTGGAACTTATAAAAACCATTCAACCTGGGCAGAAAACTTCCTTACAAACAAATAATACCTCACTGATACAATATAAATTTCCTAAACACCCACCCTTCTAAAATACCACTTGCACCTTGCACCCAATAATTCTCTCTTCACATCCCAACCTGTCTTACAACTCCTGTCCCTTAGACATCAAAGATCTTCCTCCGTAATCTTCTCCCAATCCATCCCATTGTTCATTGCCTGTATCCCCGACCTCCCTAACTGTGCCTCTCTTGTAAGCCTCCTATCGCAACAATTGTCCTTTTGTCAGGCCCTCAAGCGTCCCAGACCTATCAGCAGCACAAACCCCTACAAATCATTAACAAAAGCACAACCAAGAAAGCACCATACCTGTCCCATCAAAACAACCTGACCCAATAAGTAAATATTGTATTTTTATGGGTAGGTGTTAGGGTGACCTTAAACTGACTGACCCGCCTCAACACTTGGCATCCTGTATGCCAGAAGGTGAACCCCACAATACCATTGCTACCACTAAAGGAAAAAAACTCTAAAAAGGCAATACTTTTCTTCTGGCTCACATTCCACCCCAAAACAATCCAAAACCACATGCACCTGCTGCATCTGCAAAAAACGCCACTTGCCAGAGCCATTCCTCTTCCAAAGACAGCATTAAACTCCTTCAAATAGGTAATCCAAATCTATACATCAGCTCGGAAACTTGCTTTGATGCGCACCCTATGATGTGGAAGAACTGCACCTGAAACTGAAAAGCCCATTCTCCTACAAAAAGCTCTGCTTGCGCTCACAACCCTACATGCAAAGTTAAAATGGCCCAACAGCTTTTGCACCTTCCTTAACTCCAATTTCTGGGATAACAATGCTTCCTCTACCAATGTCAGCAAGGTGTTTGCTTTCTCTTGAGGCAAATAAACTTTTATATGTACATAATTAAACTCAATGCACAAAAAAGTCAATGACGTCACTGGGCCTTCCATTTTTTAGTGAGCCACACGAACCCTCAACTCTGCCATTGCCATCTGAAAATCACTCACAGCTTTTTGGTAATGCCCAGTGTGTCCTTTGCACACCAAGAAAAAACATCACAAACCGTTGACCATATCGAAACTGAAAGAACAATCGGAAAAATTAACTGAACGTCTCACACATGAACAAGAAACCCATAGGCAACATCCTGTCAATGAAAGTGGCACCACTAAACTGCAATCCTAACAAGAAGAAATCAACTGGATGAACTGGCAGCAGCCGAAAGCCTGACTGTTTATCTAACTTTGCCACCTCCACACCTTCAACACAAGCTCTCACCAACCAAACGGCATGGTCAACTGACGCATACCGAACAATAACATCTTCAGATGCATTATAGTCATTAACTGACTGTCCTTCTGGCCATGAGAAATGATGGATCAACCTGAACTCACCTTGTAGTTTCTTTAACACCACATCCAATGGAGAATAATCTGCTAAATCAATGGCCATTCGTAGAAGGAGCCCACAATCCGACTGGCTGATACTTCCTTCTGCAATTTTGTCATGACCACCGTCGGATTAGCAAAAAAAGGCATAGTGCATCAGCACTGCTGTAATAAAACTGAAGCCAATAACTGAGAATCTCAGATTTAATTGGAGTAGGCCCCTTTTTCCACCACCAGTTGCTGACCCCTCCATCTACATGGAATTGCCATCCCTGACAATTATAGTATATATTGCCCATGTACTGCACAACTGGGTGCCCCCCTCCCTCACAAAGCTGGCATAATTGTGTTGAAACCTACACTGGACATGTGCACATTCCCTGTTCTTTCAACATGCTCCATTCTGGAATAATTGGCCTCTGCTGAATTAACTTACCCCGAACTGGGTGGAAAGCCCCTGAAAGGCCTTATACTGAAAAGGTAAACCACTTGCCGTAGGAACCCAAGAAGCCGGTTTAATAGGCCGCATCCACCGAATTCATAATTCATTATACACATCACCCTATTCTTTCTCAGGATTCACACTCAAACGAACCCTAAACTCATCATCATACCTAAACCAAGCAAAACTCCCATAATCCATCTGAGCTCTCCAGACAACATATATGTATTGAAAGAGAGCAACGCATTGTTCGGGATGGGCCTCGCCAAATTACACTAGCATATATCAGGAATGCCAACGTCCAGTTCTCAATCATGGTAGGAACTTTCAGCAGTCTGGCCAATTCCCATTCCTCTTCCTTAGAACCTTCCATCACCTGTTTTTTCCCTGTGCAGTATTTTAAAAACATCCACAAACTCCCTCTTCCTCATTTTTTCCTTCATCACTTTGGACAGATGTGCCCCAAAGGCACTGATATTCTTATACATGGCAACTTTTTATGTTTAATACTTCCCTCAGCATCCTCTTTTTTGGTCTCCTCACCATTTCCTGCATCAATAGATACAAGATGAGTATCTTTGTCCTCACATACTACACTTAAATCTCTGTCATCATCGACACTTAATGCACTGTCTTTGCCATCTAAAGGTTTGGTTCTTGTCACCTTCCTACCTGCATCACCACCTGGCATATTTTTTGTAGGACTGTGTTCAATAGCGACAGAAACCAACTGAATTACATTTATCTATTGGCATCCTCTGACATACCCACCCCAAACACCTTTGTCCGCTTACCAGGTCTCTAGTAACTGATCAGTTTGTCTCGTCCCTGCTACTATCCGCTGCGTACTCATAGTCACCACCTTCCGTTACATTTGACTGTCCTTCTCCTTAAGCATTTTTTTCTCCTTGAACTGCACAACACTAAAACTTCCTCCAACATTAAGATCCCCCCAGGTCACCCAAAATCTTGAACCCGAAAACCCAAACTGTTGGCTTTTGATTCATCACAAATCTCCTCCTCCTCCAATGAAACCTCCTCAGAATCGTAATCCAACAATTCTTCCAGCCCTTCTAGGTACCCCCTGACTCCAGAATTAGTACTCAGTTGTTTTCCATCCCCAACACTCTCATCATCATTCCAGTAGAGCGGACGTGTTAAGCTTGATCTCAGGTAAGTCACTCCAGACCCATCTGTGACTTCAGACCGGTGCCCTGAAGTCACCCAGGACTTCACCAGTAGCTGGAGACCATTACTGACCTCTCTGTCAGCAATGGACGTCTGGCCCCTATCAGACCACTCAGCCTGACTGATTTGCCACACTCAGGCGCCCCTGCAGCCGCCCTAAGCTGTCCCTGCCGAACTTTTGAGCTATCTATATATTTAAGCTGTGTACGCTTTAAACTTGCAGACTACTTTCCCATTCTCACCTGACCCTCATCAGCAATGAGTAAATCTTTAGGGATCCCAGAACCACCAAGTCACAAACAATCTAGGAGTCAATCCATTATTTTGCACTCCCAATAATTGCACCTTGGTCACCATGGGACTAAACTGTCAAGAAAGGAAAATACCAAGACGGTCACTTCATCCCACCCTCCCTCGCCTGCATATGCCTCCAAATTCCCCACTGGTCCTTGCAATTCTTCTCCAAACCCAGCGCCACCCACTTGTTCCAATTCCAATTCGGAGTCTGCCAGTATAACTATAGGCTCTGCGCTGTTTCCTATGGGTAGCGCCATCTTAGGAGCTGCTAATTTTCCTCGAATGCTCGACATCTGACGCTGTCTGTTAGCAGCACCCCTGCTGCAGCATGACTGCCGATGTATTCTTCATGAGCAAGCCCGGCCCCATCCCGCCCACACGCTCCCTCAGGAACAATTCTCAACAGCACAAGTTACTCGGGAAACCTCACCAAGCCCTAATTTGACCCTGAGGCAAACTGCTGCAACTTAACCGTCTTGCTGACCGGTAAGAAAACCTTTCTAGCCACGCCACAGTGTGACTTCCCACCGCATTTTACAACTCTTGCTCATGGCGGTGAACAAGCAAAGACCGCTGCAGACACACCATCTGCTGATGCCCTCTTCAGGCACCTCAAACCCAGCCATGCCTGCTCTAAGACCCCTTCTTTTATAAGGTCTTCCCTACCTTTATCCTGAAGCACCTTTAGCGCTTCTACTACTTTACTGAGTCTTGTCACTATATCTGCCACTAATTCGACAGATCCCAAAAACCTCTCTGACCTCGGGCTACCCCAGCTGGCCTTGACCTCAAACTGACTGACCTGCCCCCGGGTGTGCCAAGTGGCCAAAGAGGCCATCCCCACACCCACTATCTATTTAAACCTACAAACCCCACCCCTTACGAACGCTAACCAAATGGCTCACTTAATGTACCAACTGGACGCACCACTCATCCCAAAAGTCCAAGGGGAGACCATGCGAGCCTGGCTCTACACAAACTTCCATGGACACAGCAAACTCAGTTAAATTTATGTTGTGTTTCATATTGTTGAATTGAACACGGCGTTTCACTCCGTCCTCAGAGGCTTTGTACTGCAGAAAATAGCCCACTGGGTCATTCTTTCTGCCTTCTAAAAAAATATTATGTTTTTATATACCAAAACATAGTTTCACGATAAAATCTGAAACAGTAGCAGAGTTGCACACAAATTTTGTACTGTGGTTGATTTAACACAGGAATGCGTCCTGGCGCAAATACTTTTGAATATCTTTATAGAAGATACATCGACAGACTTGCAGAGGGTAAATGTGCATGCGCCCAAGCTCGGCAGCAAATCTATTTCATGCAGACAATGCCCTTTTAGTAACTCAAAAAGGACTGGGCTCCAATGACTCTTGATTAAGCTTCATGAAAATGTTGAACCTAATGGGTTACCCATTAATTCATGGTTATGGGGAGAAAGATCACAAAGCCGGGATCTTGGCATTTACATGGCTTGCCAATCAAGAGGGTAACAGTAAAAAAAACTGGGGGTTGTGACTGATATCCAAGGAACGTTCCTGCCCCAGAAAAAAAATCATCAAATCAAAGGCTTCTTCCTTGCCTCACAACTTCTTAAGTATTTATAAAAAAAACTGGGGCCCAACCCTTTATCCCAATTGTAAATGTCGTACATGCCAAAATACTGCCAACTACTGCATATGGGTCAGAAGCAATTTTTGGAAGACAGGTCGTGCTTCTTGATCAGCGTGTCAATGGCTTTCTGTTTGCTATCCAGCAGCCTCTCCCAATAGGAGACTGTGAGCGGTTTCTGTATATGTGTTTCTCAATAAACTCTGAAGGCATATAATGTTGGGATAAACATACAGAAAAGCATTTTATAAAACTATGACATCAACCTGCCCTCTACCCACACTGTATCAATAATTGCAGTGCTTTGTGTGTGGCAGGTTTAGTTAGCCCTCGGCCCCACAGCTCCCCACCATGCACAATATCCTTCCATATAAGAGCAACTGCGTGGTAAGGAGGCCAAGGTCAGCTGTCATTTCTTCACCTGTGAGACACGTCCCCTCACTGGAGCAGTCCTTTACTGTAAGATCGTCCAGTTCAGCCCACCCTTGGAATAACCACTTGGGTCTCTAGCAGATCCAGAACTTCTGTCACCCATCGCCAACACCACAGCCAGATCTCTCTCCCTCCTTTTTTCCCTCTGTTCCCTCGTAGGGAGTTTGGCACCTTCACTGAGGTGCCCGTTTTCTTTTAGGCGCTGGTATTGGTTGAGAAAGCTTTCCGCCCCTCTCCAGCATGTAAGCCTCCAGCCAATCCCATGACACTGCTGCATTTGTAAAAAAAATAATCCTTTTGCCATTGAGAGTAATCTTCAGCATGGCAAGTGCAGCAGGGTGTAATGGATACCCTGGTCTCACAAGGTCCTTTTAACAGTAACAAAGGACAAGCTTTGTTTTTGCATAGCCATGGAGTAATCCAGAGATAGAGATACCCTGTTGCTGTCCAACATGAGAGGGTCCGCTAGTCCCACCTGTATCACAATGATGTCCCTATCTGTATAGGCCACCACAGGTCTTAGTGTGTGCCTAGCAGAGGGCAACGTGCAAGGACCCGGTGTGAATATCTAGGGCACATAACTTAGTAAGCACTTGAGGGACATCCTTACCTGCCAATGATCACTCTAAATACAATACCCTGGCTTGACCCTCCTTGCATCAGGCATGCCCACGATCTGTAAACTTTTCCTGTGAATATACCATTGTGTGTCATCCAGTCTCTGCTCCACAGTACGTAGTCATTGTAACAAACTTGTTACTGCAGTGTCTACATGGGCCACGTGTGGCTTTAAGTCTACAAAATGTTGTTGCATTTCTTCTGCCAAATTCCTCTGGTCATGGCGCAGGAGTCCTAAACCCACCAGGACATCAATTTTCATCTCAAGAGTCTTTCTCATGACTTCAGTGGCTTCCAATATTTTATCCAGCTTAT
Source organism: Pleurodeles waltl (assembly GCF_031143425.1). NCBI lineage: Eukaryota > Metazoa > Chordata > Amphibia > Caudata > Salamandridae > Pleurodeles > Pleurodeles waltl. Next base: position 290,629,306 of record NC_090445.1, on the reverse strand, counting down.
CAGGCTGATTCAGTAGTCAGTAAGCCTTGAGATTTTGGTGTGTCCAGTATCTCGTCCTGCAAAGGGTGGCAGGAGCTATGCTCCAGTTTGGCTGGACTAGCTCCAGGTAGCTGCCCTCTCTGCCTCGCACTTATTGTGGCTGCAGAGTTCCACAAAGACACTTACTGTGTCATATCGCTGTATATATTGCTGTGTTAAATCACAAGTGTTCCTGATGATGCAGCAAGGTAAGAGGAGGCAGCTGCAGCCCCTGGTGAGGTACAGGTGGGCTCTTTAACTCAGTCGGGATGACAGCGTGCTCGCCTTGGGGCCAGTTTCCCAATTCAACTCCTTGGCCCTGGTGTTGGTGCACTAGGCCAAAGTGCTTCCACATCTCTGTGGCGCTAGTACAGTGGCCCAGGGAGGACTTCCATGCCACAGTCTAGTTTAGGGGGGGTCCAACAGCCAAGAGGTACATGTCTCACCACCTCATCTCTGACATGTCTCACCACCCCATCTCTGCCATCCTAGTCAGTGCCCCCCACAACCCCTCGCCGTGGCCCATGGGAGCGTGCGCGGTCCTCGCTCATCTACCCAGAGCAGCTCTTGGATGCAGACTGGGTCCCACTCACTGGCATGGGCGGGCCTGGGCTCCCATGTACGGTGACCCAGGTCCTCCATTGTCTGTTCGGCAAACTAGGGCTGCCAAGGAGGCAGCAATCACGCTGGCTGACATGCACTGCAGAAACAGTCAGGCAATTCCAGGCTGCTAGCCCCGCCGGGCTGGCATCTTAAGGCCACTTTGCATATGCCTAGAGTTACTAAATGAGGGGCATGTCTTTTAAAAACATATTTTTAATCAGTTGGGGCTTCATAGTTGTAGACAAGTGGTATTTGTGTGGCATCATGTTACGTATCTACGCCTGGTTGTGCGATTTGTAAAATGTATGGGCATTACAGAAAGGAAGCTAAGGGAGGTTAAAAATTGAAGCTAGAATTTCCAAAGGGACTGGGAACTCATCACAGGGGATACTTGCTGGCTCCTATGTAAAACCTTAGTATGATAGAAGAGATGTTTTAGAAGCTGTTATGAATTGCCTTAATTTTCTGCCCTAAAAATCTACTTAGCACCTTGCTAATTGCTGCTACCTTTTCAAATGAGCGTTTCAGGGAATGCTTTAGTTGGTATATAGGAGTTTGTTGGCAGCAATGTAAAATGTGCATTAATTGCAACAGTTAGGATCCCTTCATATTTTTTTTTAACAGAAGTGGTATGGGTGCTGCCGCACTCAGTTAGCACCCTTGTATCGTCATTGATATGTGTGAGAAGCTGCTAGGAACCTCCCTCTCCTTATCTTATGCTGTTCTAAAAATTCAATTTAGCACTTTAGTAAGGCTGTCAGTAATTATTTGCACTTACCAAATGAATTCTTGGATGGCATTAGCTTTTAATTCAAGTTTACTGATAGCAATGTAATTGTGCATGCATTGTAATAGCTGGGACTTTTTTCCTTTATTGTTTTAACTCTCTCTTTATGATCTGGTGTGACAGCGGAGCTGTCGCCACACTAATCTGATAATCATAGCAGGAGAACGACTTTGGCACCGCCCACAAATTGGGAGTCAAGAATACAGCATTCGATTGAACAGAAGTGGAGCTCCTGCACAGAAAAAGTGTTCGTAGTCTCTTCCTAATGGCTCCCAGTCATCTAACCCGGCCACCGCATGAAAGCATACTGACGTAGCAGCAACTTCAGTTGCCAAGCTGTGGGTCAACTTTTGTATTCATTTTTATTTTATTTTTTACAGCGTGCATTACTTGTTTTTAGGCACGGGGAGATTGAGTGATCTCCGTGTCAATCGCAAGCATCAGGTGAGGGGTGATGACCCTGATGCGCAAGCAGTATCATGCACCAATTTCAAACAGCACGCGGTACCGCATTCAGGCCTTATGAAATAAGACTCAGCCACTATATTGTATTTCTCTGGTGGCGTTCTGCACAGGAGGTTAACTAGGATCCCCTGCACTGAGGAGATTTACAGTAACCTGGCACTCCAGTTATGTCATTGGAACAACACTACATCCCTCCCAAAGTAAACTAGAACGTAAAATGCAGATAACATTTCTAGATTAGGGCCATGGCAGGCATAGGGCTGAAAAATAGGGAAAACAGAGAAAAAGACAAACACAGTCAAAATACTCAGATAATACAGTGTCCGGTATTTGTGACCCAACATCGTCAAAGCAGGTGATTTTTCAGCCTCGTAGAGGGCAAGGGATTAACTCTTAGTTCATACCTAGTTCGGGTGCTGCAATCAGGATTCCGTTCTGACTGGAGTAGAATCTTTTGAATATTGATATGTTTCGTGTGACTTCTTCTGTCCCACGCCAGGCACAGATCTTGATACCTTGACATTTCATGATGGTCGAGGGGCGACACTCAAAAGGCAATCATAACTTGTTTCCTGGACAGCGATCCTTGAGGAGTACTAGGTCTCCAACTTTGAGATTGGACACTTTGGCACACCTTCGGCGACTTTCTCTGTTATTAGATTTCTTTCTCCTCTCATACACTGTTGGTCAAACAACAGCTTCAAGAGCCCAGAGATGGTGATGAGGGTTAGAGTCCAAAACTACCCTACCTATAGACAGGTGTCCTAGTGCTCGCCCATTAGTAGAGGGTGGAGCCTGGTGTTAATCTCGTAAAAACAAATAAATGGCCAGTTCTGGAGCTTGCAGCGTGCTGCTGCAATCCAGATGACCTTATTTAAAGTCCTCATGAACCTTTCAACTTCCTCGTTGGCTTGATGCCAACTGGGACTAATTTTTTGTGAGAGATGTTAAGAGACTTTAGGCAGGAGGCTACCTCTTGGCCTTGGAAAGGAGGTCAGTTAGCTGTCCTCAACTCCATGGGTGGCTATGACTTTCTTTATTTTAGGGATCACTTCATAGACACCCAAGATGAAATTATTTCCACTTCGGGTATTTTGGGTAGTCATTGATGATGACCATGGGGTGTCTTCCATAGGAGAGTCTCCCGAAATCAAGGCTAGTGCGCACCCATGGCTGTTGTGGCCCTTTCTCAGTCCCTACTGGAGCCGGGGGAATGAAGTCACCTGAGGCTTGACACCAAATGCATGACATCAACAGTGCTTCGACCTGGGGGCAGAGCTAGCCTGCCGGCAAGATGGGCGTCACTTTGTGAGGCTCTGCCGGACTTAGGGCTTTAAACGTAAATTTATCCTGACGTGGCGGTGTTGGGGGGGCCCACTGTACCGGGAGCCCTCCAGATTGTTGAGGTGTCTCCGCCTGCTGCTGGATTTCAGCTGCTGGTGCACCCACGGTGGGATGGCGCGGAGCGGGCTGGGCCGGGGGCGGACTTGCCGTGGAGGACTGTCCGGCCGCGAGGGTTGCCGCGCGCTCACGCGGGTGGCTGAAAGAGGCCTTGGTGCCCCGCACCTGCGGGGCACGTGGTGGGTGCTTCCAGGGGGGGGACCTTCAGCGGTCGCTTCGGGCCGCGGCCCTCCCCGGGAGAGATCTGGCCAGCCCTGGGCTCAGGGTATGTGGCCTGGTGGTGGCGGCTGCGTGGCCTGGACAGGTGAGCCTGGCCCGCGTTGGAGAGGCACGGGTGGCTGCCGCGCTCTGCTGCTTTGGTGTCGGCTGGCCGGGAGGCCTAGGCGCCCCGTGCGTGCGGGATGTGCAGTGGGTGCCGCCTGGAGGGGACCTTCGGCGGTCGTTTCGGGCAGCGGCCCCCCTGGGGTTTGGGGTGTGAGGCCAAGTGGTGGTGGTGGTGGTGGCGGCGCGGTCTCGGCAGCTGAATCTGCCTTCCTGTGGAGAGCCGCAGAGGGCTGCCACTCTGTGCTGGCTTGGTGGCAGCTGGAGGGGCCCCCTAGATCGGCGCTCATATCAGGGTGCAGGGCCCCCTGTCATTCCATACTGTGGTGCTGCTCGGTTGGGCCAGAGGCTGGGTCCTGAGCATTGGTTGCCCCGTTTTGGAATGCTTGGCCCTGGGCTTTGCCAGTGGGCCCTGGGGCCTTGATCGCCAGCTGATTCGGGCCGGGGGGAGCCGCCTGTGACATCTGGTGCCGCATTGGCCTTATTGAGGTTTTTTGAGGCCTTCTGTTGCTGGACTGCAGTGTGACATTTGCTGGCTGTGCTGACGGAGATAGTTGAAGATCTTCTGGTAGAGATGGTGGTGTGATGGAGCTTCTGGACGACCCTGGATGCCTTTGCGGAGCTTACTGAGTGCATTGAGGCCCTTTGGTGCTCACCTGGCTTTGACTGGACGCTGCCTGGTTGGAGGTGGCTGAGGGTTTTGCTGTGGGCCCTGGCTGGGTCCTGAACTCTTTGCTTGAATTGGCAGGGCCACAAAGCTTGAAGGTTTGCTGGCGACTGGCTCCCCAGTGCAGTACGTTATGGGTAAGGCAGAGCAGCAGCAGGCAAAGCTCTCTTTTGGTGGTGGTAGGCGAAAGGGGGGCACCCCGGGGCCATCAACTGGAGAGGTACAGATGGCGGAAGGGTCCTCGGATGCTTCGGTTCAGTCCATATTTTTGGATCTCATGAGTAGTTTGGCGGGCATGGACGCCAAGCTGGACCATTTGACAGAGCACATGGATTGCATCCGTGCCCGGGTGGATGAGCATGATGCCCGTTTTGAGCAGCTTGAGTCATGCACCTCGGAGCTGGAAGACCAGGGACATGGTGAGAGAGAACGTTTGCTACAGATGGAGCGGGTACTGGAGGTTATCAGGAATAAGAATGAGGATTTGGAGGCGCGTTCCAGGCGCAATAATGTCAGGATGCTTGATCTTTCTGAATCTACGGACATGGGTAGAATGGAGGACTTCATGGAGAAGCTGCTTGCTGACTTGTTCCCGGGCGAGCTCTCTCGCATGCTGGTGGTGGAAAGGGCTCATCGATCGCTGGGTCCTCAGACTCCCGCTGGGACCCCGCCGCGTCCTGTTATTTTCCGCCTCTTAAACTATCGTGACCGGGATAATGTGCTGAGACTGGCCCGGGAACGCCGCCCAGTGCTATACGGTAACAAAGAGTTATCTTTTTTCCCTGATTATACTCCGACTGTTCAGGCGGCACACAAGGCCTTTTTGACGGTTAAGAGCTCATTAAGCTTGACAGAGGCTCGTTTTCCACTTATATACCCGGCGAAACTTCGGATTCAGCATGGTGGCACTCTGCATTTCTTTACGGACCCGAAGCTGGTGGCCAAGTTTGTTAAAACGCTACCGCGGAGCGCTGACAGAGGGGGCTGGTGATGCTGGCCCAGAGCGGGCGAATCTCAGTGACACTGATTGACTGCCACTGCGCTGTGGCGCTGCTGGAACCTGGCTCCTGCTTGGAGCGTTTGGTGTACTGGTCTTCATTTCCTTTTTTGAAGCTGCTATGTCTGCATCTTTGTTTTTCTTTTAGGCCCTCCATCCTCTCCGGTCTGTCTGCTTGCGAATGGTCTGGACGGCTAGCTCACGACCCTAGGATGAGTCCCTTGACTATGTTGTGGACCCCTGTATGTTCTTTTTGGGTGGGGGTGTCTCTACTTTGACCCAGTTGGGGGGTCAGCGTGGGTGGGGGTGGAGAGTTCTTTGGTTGGGTGTTTCAGTGTTGAGTGGTGATATTGTTCTTGTCTCCTTGGAGTGAGTAGGTTTGGCAGGCGGCGACGAGTGGCAAGCAGGTGGGGCATAGGGATAGGTTGCTGGTTCATGGCAGGGGCTAATGGAGACAGTTAATTGTCTTACATGGAATGTGCGTGGCTTGAATGATCATCGTAAAGTGCGGCTCATGTCTGCTTACCTTCAGCATCACCATATCGATATATGTATGCTCCAGGAGATGCATTTGGATGGCTCCATGATGCATCGGTTGCGGGCTGGGTGGATTGGTGAATGCCATGGTGCGGGGTTTTCATGCTACGCTACAGGAGTGGCGATTCTGATATGTAAGGGGCTGCAGTGGCGTACTCATCGAGTAATCGTGGATCCAGAAGGGCGTTATGTGTTGTTGAATGGCACCCTGTGGAATCGGCCTTGTCGGCTGGTGTCAGTGTATGGCCCAAATGTTGATGACCCTCAGTTTTTCTGCGAGGTGTGACGCCTGATTGATTCACTGGGAAGTGGGTCTGTGATTTGGGGAGGTGACTTCAATGTTGTTTTGGATCCTGAGCGTGATCGGGAGAGTGCGACTAGGCCTCGACATTCCGCTGCTGCTGCTGCGTTAAAGACGGTCATGTGTGATGGTGCCCTGGTTAATTTATGGAGGGTGAAGCATGGGGATCAGAGGGAGGGCACATGCGTTAACTATGTTCATAATAGCTGGTCTCTCTTAGATCGATGGCTGGGCACTCGGGATGTGGAGATGTGGACGCAGTCGGTGGATCATTTGGCTCGGACCCTCTCGGATCACTCCCCGGTCAAGCTGCGGCTTTCCATAGCTGGAGCCCAGAGTGCTGCGTTTGCCTGGCGTCTGCCGCGGGGAGCACTGCGTGATGAGGTGTTTCGAGAAGAGATTCGTGAGGCCATTGTGAATTTCTTTGCTGAGAATCGCGGGTCAGTAGATTCAGCGGGAAGCTTTGGGAGGCCTTTTAAAGTGGTAATTCCGGGAGAGTGTCTTGCCAAGCAGCATGGGGTGCTTTGTGCGCTGTGGCGGGAGCTGGCCGAGCTGGAGGTGCGGATATCGGAGCTGGAGATGAAATTGGTGGCAGATTGGACGAGCGAGACGGTGGCGGCTCTACGTGAGGCGATCTCTAGATATGAGGAAGCCGCTCACCGAGAAGTTTGTTTTTTGGGTAAATATGCCAGGGCCCGGCGTTATGGGGAAGGGTCAGGGCGGGTTGGACACTGGCGAATATACTGCGCAAGCCTTGGGCGAGTGGGTACGTGACCGGAATTGATGGGCAGGGGGGTGAGCGGGTACTAGGTATGAAAGGTGTAATGCAGGTTTTTTCGCAATATTTTGCAGATCTATATTCTGCTCTCTCTGAGCACAACCTTGATGCGGCGCAGGCTTACTTCTCAGAGATTAGTTTGCTTTTGTTCAAGGAAGCTCATATGGCTTATTTTGACGAGCCTTTTTCAGTGGAGGAGGTCAAGGCAGTTATCAGTGGGCTGCCTGGTGAGAAGGCCCCGGGTTTGGATGGATTAACTCCTGCCTTTTATAAGGAGTATGCTGATATTCTGGCTCCTTATCTGTTGGAGGTCTATTCTGAGGCTTTGGAGGCGGGATCTCTTCCTGCATCCTTGATGGAGGCACTGATTGTTACGATCCTTAAACCGGGCAAGGACCCGTAAAGTTGTGATTCGTACCATCCACTGTCCATGATCAACGTGGACAATAAAATTCTCGCCAAGCTGTTGGTGTTGCGTTTCCAGCCCCTGATGTCGCGCTTAGTGCTTACGAACCAGTCTGGCTTCGTGCCGGAGCGGTCGACGATGCATAATCTGCATACCTTTTTCGCAGTGCTGGATGGCCTTTCGGCAGACGATGAGGCTGCTGCTGTGTTTTTGGACACGACCAAGGCGTTTGATTCTTTGGCCTGGCCATATTTGTTTGCGCTATTGGGCAAGATGGGCATGAGTGCCCGATTTATCAAATTGATTCGCTTGCTGTATTCGGATCCGGTTGCGCGGTTGAGGCTGAATGGTTGTATTTCGGAGCCCTTCCCTGTGGCCCGGGGGACTCGTCAGGGATGCCCTTTGTCCCCGCTCCTATTTGCTATTGCCATGGAACCGCTGGCGGCTTATCTGCGGAAGCATCATAATCATAGGGGTCTACAGTTTCGGCAGCGACCGATTTTGATCTCGCTGTATGCGGATGATATCACACTGTACGTGCGGGAGACGGGTGTGAATATGGATGTCCTGCTGACTGAGGTTGTTCGATTTGGCGGCTTCTCGGGCATCACGATGAATTGGTCTAAGTCGGTGGTGCTTACCCTTACTAGTGGTAGTGCGCGCTGCTCATCGCGGTATCCAGTTGAATGGGCGGAGGGCCCGGTCCGTTATTTGGGAGTGTGGCTAAGCTGCGATGTAGAGACATTGTGGCTTGCCAATTACGGTAGGTTGATGGCCTAGCTGGAAGATAGACTGGAGGTGTGGCGTACGCTGCCGCTTTCGCTCAGTGGACGCATTGGCATTGCTAAAATGGTTGTTTTGCCAACGTTTCTGTATCTCTTTGTTAACCTGCCGCTGGTGCTCACTGTGTATTTCCTTAGGAGGCTTAGATCTGCTTTGGAGCCACTGGTGTGGGCGGGCGCGCAGCCTAGGATTGCCTGGGAGAAGCAGACGCTGCCGTTCGAAATGGGGGGCCTTGCTGCCACGGATCTGGAGCTTCATTATTATTGTGCGCAGGCCCACTTTGCGTATTTTTGGATGCATCCTATAAGGTATTTGCCTCACATTGCGCCTGAGAGTGATTTGGTCTGGCTGTATTGCCTGCCGAGAGTCCTCGGATGTATGTCTCGGACTCGTGCGAGAGGGATGGATTCCGTGGCGTGTATTTCCAGGGCCTGGGCTGCTTTAGTGCATAGATCTGGGACAGCTGTGCCTTTTGCCCCTGTGATGCCGGTTTTGGACGTGGTGGACGAGCGAATGTCTTGTGACATTCGCCTGCGAACGTTTTTTGAGACATCTGAGTCGTCATTTCTGGGGGACTGGTTTGTGAATGAGTGCTTGCTCTCGCCGGAGGAGGCGCTGCGGGCTGGGGCTGACAATCTGCTGCACAGGTTATATTTACTGCGGGTTTACGCGATGCTTCGTGTGCGGTATCCTGGTCTCCCGGCCGTGCCTGAGACTTGTCGAGCACTCTCAGGATTGAATGGTGAGGGCTGCTGCTTTCTATGTCACGTCACATTCTGACATTGCTTGGATTGGTTGGGATATCCTGCGCGTAATGTATGAACCTCCTGATGGTGGACCCTGCTGTTTGTGCCTGCTTTGCCGCCTCTACTTTGTTGGTTGATTTGTGTTGGTTGTGTTTGTGCCCTAGTGAATGCTCGCGTGGTTCATACTAGTGGTGTGCTCCTTGCAGCTGTGTTTTTGAATGGCTGGGAGGCTGCTGGTCTTTGTTGAGCTAGATTTGATGAGATTCTTGATCATTGTAATTTGCCTCTGGCGGTTCCTTACGATATTATGGTACAATAGTGTATTTCCTTTGTTTGCTGTACAGCTGACAGGGCGGTTACTGGTGTTGTATTGTAAATTTTGCATAAATAAATAAATACATAAACAAAAAAAGTGCTTCAACCTGCTTATCCATTAAGGGGAACCACACCTTGGTTCAAATCCAGTTTTTGGTTTTGACCATGCCTTGGTGTCCTGCATGTGCAAGATGAATGACACAATCAGTGAGGCTAGAAGGGATGACTAGACAATGTCCTCTCAGAAGACAGTCCATTGGCGTTTGATGACATGCTACTGATTATCTCCCACAGCTTCCAATGCTTTTGTGAGGCACTCGTCCTGGCTGGTGGCTTAACGAACATTTTCCTTTGAAAGAGTAAGTGGCTGTGATTGGCCAACAATGTATCTCATGTACTCTTCTGTTTCGCTTGCCTTGTCTTCCTCCTCTGCCATGGCTAGATAGGTAGTACACCGAATTGTGGGCTCCGGTGCGATATTCTATTTGGCTGTTGTACCTCACTAGTCAAAGCATCCATTTCTCAATCCGCGGTGGAGGCTTTGAGGAAGTTCCTTTGAATAGAGGTATTAATGGCTTGTGGTCAGTTGTGACGGTGAAAGGACTACTATATCCGTAAAGATGGAAGTGGCGACAACACCAGTGGATGACCGCCACCTTTTTGATCTGGGAATATTTTTGCTATGTTGCTGTAAGGGACTGGCTCACATAGGCTATTGGAGTCCACTCTTTACCAGATTGCTGCTGCATCAACACTGCACCCAGACCCTTGTGATCTGCGTCCACTGCTATAGTGGTTTCTTTGCGGGGATCGGAGTATACTAGAGTCGACTGAAAGAGCACTTTCAGTAGATTGAAAAGCTGCTTCTTGTTGAGGGCCCCAGGACCATGGCGCTGCAGATTTAGTGAGCTCACAAAATGGTTAAGTCAATTTTATAAAGTTCTTAATGAAGCAACCGCATTAGTTGACCATGCCTAAAAAACTGCATACTTCCGTCACAGTAGGGGGAAGTGCTTCTTTGATGTCTCGAACCTTGTCAGGGTCAGGAGCCACCCCATCTGAGGAGAACACTTATCAGAAGAAATGAAGCTTTTGTTTCAGAAACTCGCACTTGCTGTGATGAAGAGTGAGACCAGAGTCTTGAATCCTTTGGAGTACTACTCATAGCCTGTGGTTGTGTTTGGTATGGTTTTGGAGTGTATCAGAATGTCATCGCTAACACTGACTACTCCAGGTAGGTCAGCTAGGAGCTCTTGTAATACAGTCTGGAACACTTAAGCAGTACTTGAAATGCCAAAGTTCAATCTCTTGTAGTGCTGCAGACCTACATGTGTCGAGAACATCGTTGTTAGACTTTTCATCCTTGGCGTGGCCTTAACTTTTTGCCTCTGTTCCCCAGGTTGTTAATGTGTGCTGGAATCTGACTTTGATGTTTTTGTTACTCTGGGCACTTCACCACTGCTAACCAGTGCTAAAGTGCAAGTGTTACTTTACAAAATGTGTATGTAATTGGCTTACCCTCAAAACACAAATAGAGAGTCCGGGAGATTGGAACTAAACAATTTTTAACAAATTTAAAGGAATCGACCCATACTAACTCCCTACATATAAAGACAAAAAGGTATGGGGTTCACTTATAATGAGGAGCTGTACCCAAAGGAGATTTTCCTGGAGCTCCTGGACCTCACTGGGTGTATGAATGAAGTGTAAGTGCTGTGAAGTGGTGATGGGGGGGAGATGGCGTTTCCTTTACGGACTAGGTGGTCTCACACACTATATAGTGTCATGCTTCATCATCTGACCACCTAGCCCCACCCAGGTAGGACAATGCCACCTGGGCAGACTCAACCTCACCGTTAGAAGAATGGGAGGGAGTACGTAAATGTTTATTTTCTGGAGTTAGTGGGATCCAGCTAAGCTACGGAAAGATATACAAACACTTAAGCAGGCACCAGTGTGCAAGCTACAATTTTAATATTGTTGTCTGTATGTGTGTTTAAAAACAAGGATGGGACACCTTAGTGAGAACAAGGACTCACTGGGTCACCTATCTAAAAATGGCCGACATGTTTCTGCCCTCTACAAAGACCAAGGAAGGTCTGGGGCATTCTTCAGGGCCTAGGATCCCTTAACGTCAGGTATTGCAGAGACAGACATCCAACACTCAGAAAGAGAGTGGGTACAGTAAAGTGAGAAATGAAGCGGCCTACCTGAAGCGAGGAACTACCCAGCGTAGGCCTAAGGGAAAAGAAGCGTAATTAACATTTCGTGACACACAGCACAGCCAAACACACACAGGGATGACACAGCAAGCCAAAGTCATGCAATGTAAAAGGTGTAAGATGTATCTACAAAGAACATGACATCTTACCCCAAGTCTAAAGGCTACTTGCCCCCAGTTTCCAGGAGGGGGAGTATCCCCTTATAGTCACACTCTAAGGGAAGGGAAAAGAAGTAGGCAAGGATGGTAGTCAGTATAAACAAAAGAATCACAATTCTGTGGAGGAGTGAAAAGTCCGTTGCTACACTCCATAAGGATCATTTCAGAAGAATACCTCTGTAAGATAGCGAGATGGAAAGAAATCTTGTGTCAAAAATAGGTGCAGTTTAATGGGTACCTGCAGAAAGAGAATGGTAGGCAATATGCTACAACCAAGATTGAAATTGCAAGCAAACAGTCAAATCCCATAATCCTTACATGCTTAAATACCCGACCTTATAGACCCCAAGTCGAGGAAACGGCCGTTTGGGTAAGATAATGTACAAACACTATAACAAGCAAACACTCAGCCAGACAATATGGTGCTTATCTGTAGCGTGGCAGAAGATCTCTGAGGAGGGAGAGGAGGAGGTGCTCCGGCACTCACTGGGTCAATGGAGGCGCTCACTGTGCACCTAATCCGTCCCCTCACTGGACCGCTTGAGGTGAGTGGTCCAGTCTGGAGGCGGCTTACGTAATAAGGGCAATTAAGTGTTAACATGGTACGCCCAGCGCGTCCTCATCCGAGCTGGCCCCGGCCAGTATACCTGCTCGGCACTCTGCGATCGCATGTGGGGTGCACGCGACGCGACTGAGTGTTCGGGTGGCTGATAAACCTGGCACAATGGCCTTTCCCTGATCAGCCTCAACCTTTTTTAGACAGAGGCCAAGGGAGGGGAAAAGGGAAAAGGAAAGGGGTACATTGGATACCAAGAGATGAGTCACTCGAGACTCAACGAGAGAGCACCCCGGGGACAAGCAAAACGTAGCAACCTTGGAGATGACAGGTGGGAGTGACAATATTGTAAATTTAAGCAATAGAACTATTGACAACCTTGAGTCTAAGGCTCTAAACAAAGGCCTTAATTTTGTCCCACCCCCAAAATAGACCTCTTCAAAACTAGAACAGAAATTGCAGAGTTGTTTCGCAAAATCTGCCTCAAAACTTTTTTCTTAAAAAGAAATTTTGTTGAACCAGAGCGGAACACAAGCCTAAGTCCTAAATCTACCTTCTGTCCAACAACTGGACAAATGCCTCCCGAAGTACTAGCCTTCGAGAAATCGGTGTCCCGCAAAATCAACTGTCTCGCAGAGTTCCACAACATGAGCTCAGACAAACTGGCAGCATTAAAGCGTCTAACTTCTGACCCCTCCATCATCATTAAACCAGCTGACAAAGGTTGGGCAACAGTAATTTTACCACTGACTATGTATAAAGAAGAGTGCCCCGAGATCCTACCCCAGACATTCAGGAAGACATTTCCTTCCTAGTGAACAGAGGAGTCGAGAACGACTGGCTGACCAGACACGAAGCAGCCTTCCTGACACAATCTAATCCCAAAATACCCTATTTTTACATCCTTCCTAAAATACACAAAGGGAAGATCACCCCCTTCTGGAAGGCCTATAGTGTCCGGAATTTGCTCAGTTCTTGAACCAATCTCCCAGTTCTGCGACTTCTTCCTTCAACCACTAGTGAAGCAGATCCCCACTTACCTGCAAGACACTACAGATGTCTTGGTTCTCCTAGACTCAATGCCCTTTGACAAAAACGCAGAACTCCTGATTACATTGGACGTCAAATCACTTTACACCAACATCCCCCAGGAAGCAACCCTGGGGGTCATATGTGAGCTAATGGAAGCAAACAGTAGTGATTCACGGACACCCCCAGAGTTCGAGCTAGATCTAGCACACCTTGCATTGACAAGGAACTACTTCGAATTCGAGAACCAATTCTATCTACAGATACAGGGGACATCCATGGGCAGCACTTTCACCCCTAGTCTGGCCTGTCTGTACGTAGACAACTTTGAAAGACAGGTGGTACTCCATGAGGATAATCCCTACCTGGAGCAGATGAAACTTTGGAAGTGGTATATTGATGACATTCTGCTCATCTGGACAGGATCCAGACATGAGGCTTACACCTTTTCAGCCTGGCTCAACACGGCAAACCCGTTTCTTAAATTCACTATGACTATCGGCGATAACCAACTGCCGTTCTTGGACCTTCTAATTCGCAAAAGCAATGGGTCACTGGTAACTGAGGTCTACCACACACCTACGGATTGGAACAATTTGTTACAATTTAAGAGCTACCACCCGAGATCCTGGAGGGAGAACCTCCCCGTGGGTCAGTTCCTACGTCTATGACGGAACTGTTCAAATCTCTCGGACTACAATAAACACCTAATAATCTGTCAACCAAACTACAAGAAAGAGATTATCCTGCATGCCTTGTTAGGAGAGCATATAAAAGAGCACGGAACAACAACAGAGACCAGTTGTAACAACCCGTGGCCAATAAACCGAAGACGGAGCAGATAGTGTGTGTAACCACGTTCAAACCACTATCTAATAAGATCCAGAGGATTATCAGAGATGATTGGGAGATTTTACATCTGGTGGTCTCCCGTTCCAGCAACCGCTACACGCCTTTAAAAGAGCCACCAACATACACGATATGGTGGTCCATACTAGACCTACCATGAAACCTCCTAACAAACAGCTGACTCTCTGGCACCTACCTCCCCCAGTCGGCCACCATCCGTGTGGCAACTGTAGTGTGTGTAAGTTGACACAGAAATCCACCACAGTGGAGCTTGGTCTAAAAACACCATGGGTGCTAAAGGCACTTACGAACTGCAACAGCAAGAATGTAATCTACATGATTAAGTGCCCCTGTCAGCTAAAATATATCAGAATGACAACAAGGAAGGTCAGCACTCATATCTGTGAACACAGGAGCACTATAAGGTACAAACGTGACGCCACAAAACTTACGAGCCATTGTGTCACAAAAAATCATTCCCCAGACGATTTGAGATGGACTATTTCAGAGCAACTGCCACCCACAACCGACAACATGTCACAGAAGTTGCTTTACTACGAACAATGCCGGGTCTGGAGACTACGCACAGACACCAACGGACTGAATGACGACATACCGTGGTCTTCACTTAACAAATGACCATACCCTTGCAACATATACTAGCAATGTAGCATCTTGTTCTGGGTACCCGTCGGTAAAGTAACATTTACCTCTTTCCGGGTACCTTTGGTCCCCCCTCCTTCTCTCCCCCCTCCCCCCCGCTTCTTCCATTTTTTCTATTTTTTTCTCCCTTTTTCTACTCTTTCCTTATCCCTCAACTCCCCCCGTTTGCCCAGGTTTCTCCCCCATCTTCTTCTTCCTCTTTTTCTTCTTGGTCTTCTCTCTGTTGCATTTCCTCTTCTTTTCTTGTCTTTTCTTTTCTTCCTTTCCCTGGTCTCCTCGTATTCTTCCCCTTCCTCCCCCGCCTTTGTTTTCCCCCTTCTTTCCTTCCCCCTTCTTTTCCCCCCAAACCTCCCCCTCACCATTTTTCTTTCTTCCCCCCATCTCTTCTTCCACCTCTGTCTCGCCTTCCTTCCCCGCTGCCTTTTTTCCTTTGACACCCTTCCTTTCTCGCTATCGCGTAAGGAGGCATTTCTCTCCTTCGGAGACTGGGAACTACATTTCCCAGCCTCCCGAGTGCTCCGTTGTGTCGCTTGCACCCCACATGCGATCGCAGAGTGGCGAGCAGGTATACCGGCTGGTGCCGGCTCGGATGAAGACGCGCTGGGCGTACCTCGTTAACACCTAATTTCCCTTATTACTTAAGCCGCCTCCACACTGGACAACGCACCGCAAGCGGTCCAGTGAGGGGACGGATTAGGCGCATAGCGAGCGCCTCCTTTGACGCAGTGAGTGCCAGAGCACCTCCTCCTCTCCCTCCTCAGAGATCTTCTGCCACGCTACAGATAAGCACCATATTGTCTGGCAGAGTGTTTGCTTGTTATAGTGTTTGTACATTATCTTGCCCAACGGCCGTTTCCCGACTTGGGGTCTAGGCGGTCGGGTATTTAAGCATGTAAGAATTATGGGATTTGACTGTTTGCTTGCCATTTAGATCTTGGTTGTAGCATATTGCCTACCATTCTCTTTCTGCAGGTACCCATTAAACTGCACCTATTTCTGACACAAGATTTCTTTCCATCTCGCTATCTTACAGAGGTATTCTTCTGAAATGATCCTTATGGAGTGTAGCAACTGACTTTTCACTCCTCCACAGAATTGTGATTCTTTAGTTTATACTGACTGCCATCCTTGCCTACTTCTTTTCTCTTCCCTTAGTGTGTGACTACAAGGGGACACCCCCACTCCTGGAAACTGGGGGCAAGTAGCCTTTAGACTTGGGGTACGATGTTATGTTCTTTGTAGATACATGTTACACCTTTTACATTGCATGACTTTAGCTTGCTGTGTCACCCCTTTGTGTGTTTTACTGTGCTGTGCTGTGTGTCACGAAACGTTAACTACGCTTCTGTTCGCTTAGGCCTACGCTAGGTAGTTCCTCACTTCAGGTAGGCCGCTTCATTTCTCACTTTACTGTACCCACTCTCTTTCTGAGTGATGGATGTCTGTATCTGCAATGCATGACGTTAAGGGAACCTAGGCCCTGAAGAATGCCCCCAGACCTTCCTTGGCTCTTTGTAGAGGGCAGAAACATGTCGGCCATTTTTAGATAGGTGACCCAGTGAGTCCTTGTTCTCACTAAGGTGTCCCATCCTTGTTTTTAAACACACCAGCAGACACCATTATTAAAAGTGTACATTGCACACTAGTAACTGCTTAGATGTTTTTATATCTTTCCCTAGCTTAGCTGGATCCCACTAATTCCAGAAAATAAAAATTTACGCACTCCCTCCCGTTCATTTAATGGTGAGGTTGAGTCCGCCCAGGTGGCACTGTCCTACCTGGGTGGGGCTAGGTGGTCAAATGATGAAGCATGACACTATATAGTGTGCGAGACCACCTAGTCCGTAAAGGAAACGCCCCCCCCCAATCACCACTTCACAGCACTTACACTTCATTCATATACCCAGTGAGGTCCAGGATCTCCAGGAAAATCTCCTTTCGGTACAGCTCCTCGTTATAAGTGAACCCCATACCTTTTTGTGTATTTTGGGTTTTATGTAACTGGCTTATCCATGATTGGCAGATTTGATTTATTAGTAAGTCCTTAGTACAGTGCACTCAAGGTGCTCAGGTCCTGTAAATCAAATGCTACTAGTGGGCCTGCAGCACTGGTTGTGCCACCCACATAAGTAGCTCTGTAATCATGTCTCAGACCTGCCATTGCAGTGTCTGTGTGTGCAGTTTTAACTGTAAATTTGACTTGGCAAGTGTACCCACTTGCCAGGCCTAAACCTTCCCTTTTCTTACATGTCAGACACCCCTAAGGTAGGCCCTAGGTAGCTCCAAGGGCAGGGTGGAGTGTATGGTTAAGGTAGGACATATAGTAATGTGGTTTACATGTCCTGACAGTGAAATATTGCTAAACTCGTTTTTCACTGTTGCAAGGCCTGTCCCTCTCGTAGGTTAACATGGGGATTACCTTTAAATCTGATTAAAGTGTAGATTCCCTCTGGGAGCGGATGGACATGTGGAGTTTGGGGTCTCTGAGCTCACAATTTAAAAATACATCTTTCAGTAAAGTTGATTTTAAGACTGTGTGTTTGAAAATGCGACTTTTAGAAAGTGAGCATTTTCTTGTTTATACCATTTCTGTGACTCTGCCTGTTTGTGGATTCCCTGTCTAGGTCAGTTTGACAGCTGGGCTGGTTGCACCTCACACTAGACAGTGACAAAAAGGGGGCTGGGGTGTAGCCTGCATATCCTGATGAGCCATCTGTTCTAGGAGGGAGGGGAAGAGTGGTCACTCACACCTGAAAGGGCTGTGTCTGCCCTCACACAATGCAGTCTCCAACCCCCTGGTGAGTGTCTGGGGCCTGGCCTGGACAAGGCATGATTTCACATTCACAAGAGATTTTGCTTTGGAGTAGGCCTACTTCAAAGGAGAAATTGAGCATAAGAAGGGCACCCAAAAATACAGACTTTAGATCACTTCTGTACATCAGGAGGAACCTCTGCCTGGAGAAGAACTGAAGAGCTGAGAAGTGCTGCCCTGTCTGTGACTGTGCTTTGTGGAGCTATCCTGCAGTTGCTGCTACTGCCTGTGCAAGGGGACAAAGACTGGACTTTGTGGTATATTCCTGCTTTATAAGGACTCTCCAAGGGCTTGGACTGAGCTTGCCCCCTGTTCTGAAGTCTCAGGGCCAACAAAGACTTCCCTTATCAGCACCTGGACTCTCTGCTGAGACTCCTGCCCTGACAAGGGGTGCCCTATCCAGTCCCTGGGCCCTTGAAAGGAAAAGCTGGTGAAAAGCCAAGGAAATGGACTTCGGACGACTCCGGACAGACGGCGCTGCTGAATCCGGTAACGCCACCTGCAACCGACTCCGTGATCTTTGCTCGAACGCGACGAACTTCGCAGGCCCGACACAACTGCAGCCCTGCCGAAGTCCGCGACTCCGTTGAAGTCGCCGCACCCCGTCTTGACTGATCCCGCTCGAAGTGCACGGATTCAACATTTCGCACGGACGCCGCGATCCCCAACTTCGCGCATCGGTTTGTTTTCACTCTTTACCAAGGATACTGTACCTGGGGGTCTGCGTGACTCCGTGGCTGGCACCGCTGGTGTCGGATAGTTGGGAACGACTCCGTCACGACACCGTGTTAACACCTCATCAAAGCATTTTGTGTTTCTAAGAGCTATTTTTTAATTTAATCTTTAAAAATTCATACCTTGACTTGTGTATGTCGGATTTTTGTCGTTTTGGTCTTGTTTTGTTTAGATACATATTTCCTATTGTTCTAAACTTGTGTTGTGTCATTTTGTAGTGGTTTCATTAAGTTACTGTGTGTGTTGGTTCAAATACTTTACACCTAGCACTCTGAAGTTAAGCCTACTGCTCTGCCAAGCTACCAAGGGGATAAGCAGGGGTTCGCTGAGGGTGATTCTCTTTTACTCTGACTAGAGTGAGGGTCCTTGCTTGAACAGGGGATAACTTGACTGTCAACCAAAGACCCCATTTCTAACAACCGTGATAACAGGACTCCTCTGCGAGGACGAGCTGGTGGTAGCCTGACTGCAAGTCTAGCTTACAGAACCAACTCACTGATCAGGTCATCTATCGTGGGGGATCAAGTGTTGTCATCTTTTAATGGCGACATTGGGCAGACGCATGGCAACACATATTTGCACTTCACCGGATTGGTTGGGTTTTCTAGCTACAACGATCGGAGATACCCAGGAGGTTGGCTCTCTTACCTTTTCAATCATGCCTGCAGTCTCAAGCTGGTTATGTTCCTTTTCTACTTGGGCTCTCAGATGGAAGGCAATGCGTCTGTGTCCTAGGGCTACGAGTTGTATGGACTGATCTATCTGCATTCTTATCTCTTTTCCACTCAGGAAATCAATGTCCTCGAACACCTTTGGGAAATTTGCGATGATATTAGTTATGGCTTCCTGAAATACCTAAAAAGTGAAAGTTACTATGCCAAGGGCTTCTGAGGCTCGGCACCCTAACAACATGCCATAGCCGTCTTCTGCAACATAGAGAAGGACTTTCACTGACTGGGATCCATATGTTATGGTTGTTATGAACTTTCCCCTGATGACAAGTGATCTGTCTTGCCCTTATGGCATGGATCTTGGATCTTGTACTCAGGCTGTGGGGGGCATTAAGGTGTGGTAAGCTTCGGAGGACATTATGTTTATGTGTCCCCAACTGCCAGGATTGGATGGATTCCCACATGTATTTAGCACCGTGGCAGAAGACATGCTGTCGGTGCGGCCGTGCCGATGGTGAAAATGGAGTGGATGATATGTTCTTTGCTGTCGTCATCATCCATATCACTGCTTCTTTCTTGCGTTGCCCAGAATGAGTTTACGGTATTGTGTGGGATGCGTCCTTTGCTTGATCTGCAAACCTTCAGGAAGTGGTTGAGCTTCCCACACCCATCACACCCTTCAACCTTGGGCTGGACATGCCCCTGGGTGGTGAGTTGACCCTCCACAATAGCTACATGTTCTTGGAGATGTGCTGCTCTTCCTGTGTCTATTTTTGCTGTGCATCAGCAAAACTGCGTTGACTGGTTCCACTTTTATCGGTTGGTGCAGGGCTGCTTCCATGTGGGAAGCGCACGCTTTTGACAGTTCTTTTGTTTGCCCCATTGGTAAGATTGTCAGCTAGGGACCTTCGGACTCTTCAAGAATGCATTCACGCAACCTCGTAGAGGCACGATCTTG
Organism: Pleurodeles waltl; assembly: GCF_031143425.1. Lineage (NCBI taxonomy): Eukaryota > Metazoa > Chordata > Amphibia > Caudata > Salamandridae > Pleurodeles > Pleurodeles waltl. The sequence continues at coordinate 290,609,528 of NC_090445.1, read as the reverse complement.
CATTATTTGCCCTCTTGTTGCTTGCTTTTCATCAGCAAAACCACACAAGCTGGTTAGTTCTTTTTAACAGATGTAGAATATGCCAAAGGATTCTTCTACTTGTTGTCTTACTTGGTAAAATACAAATCTCCTGTAGTCCGTGTTTGCCATTGGTTCGTAATGGTCGCTAAGATCTGCGATGAGGGCGAGGTGCGTTTTAGAGGCAACCTCTGCAGTTGTTTTGGAAATCCTATGAATGTCTTTGCCCCCCAGATGCAGGATCATCGCTCTTTTCTGAGGCTTCTCTACTTTGATGGCCTCAAAGAATAGTAATACTCTCTCTACCCAGTCTTTCCACCTAGGAGCTTGTGCTGACTAGGCACCTTCAATTACGAAAGGTATGGTGATAATGGTGTACTGGCTCGAACTGCATCAGGTGTGACATTTATTGAGGGTATGTGGTACATCAGTTCTTGTGTGGCAGACTCCATTGTAACGGAGGTGGTGCCTAATGGGCATGTGGCGGGGACTTTTGGTATATATCACACACCTGTGAATAAGTAATGTTAGGAGTATTTTTTTTTCCTTTTCCTTAGACACAGTATGGAATGGTTTGCTGGCAGCGGGAGGTGGCACTGTCTGACTCTTGCTTCGTCTTCACACAGTATGGTCAATCAGTGTGTTTGACTTGTTTTCCTCAACTGTGCTTTAACGTGCTGAACATGGCGTCTCTATTTCAGCCTGAGTTAGCGTTTCACTGCAAAGTAGCAGGGGGCGCTCTCACCTCATGGAATACACTGTAGTTGCTGAACGTAGACAGCAGTACCTCAGTGTGGTGGCGGCTGCAGGGCGATGACTCACACAATTCACGTGAAACAGCGGAAGGCTTCAGGCGCTTCAAACCTCACAGCATGTACAGATGGAGTTAAAACTGATCGGGGCTTGGGTATTTGTTGCAGGGCGCAACCTCCTTGGGCTGCACATGGCACGAGCACCATGTGCCAGCAGAGAGGCACTCAGCCATCAGAGCGCTTTAGGTATGTACATGACACCCCGTCGCCAGTGTTGTCTCCAAGCGTCAGGTGAGGGGTGATTATCCCAATGCGCAGGCACTGTCATACAACAATTCCAAACAACATGCAGGACCGCATCCAGGCCTTAGGAAATAAAGACTCAAACACTGTATTGTATTTCTCTGGTGGTGGTCTGCACAGGTGGGTCTCCGCATGTGTCTCTCTGAGCACACCTGGCAGCCTTCCCCTATTTATTAATGACACCCATGTGGTTATGGGGTCATTCTACTGTACAACACGTGGCAGTGGGGGTTAACTCGGATCCCCTGCACTGAGATTTACATTAACCTTGCGCTCCAGTTGTGTCACTGTAGCAACACTACACTGCCCACAATCACAGGATGTTAAGTGACACTGAGACTCAAACTGGGTTTCCCATTTCTAAAGTCAGCAGCTCTGGCTGTAATGCGACATCCTCTCCCTGCCCGGACCACTGAGTAAAGGCACAATGGAGAGCATTAAGGTGGACTATTACAACAGAGGGGCTGTATTTGTAAATAAGAGTGTCGTCATGGCACTTTCACTTCGGTTTAATATTAACAGTTGCTACCCCTTTCCCTGGTCACCTGGATAGGATGCATGCATCATGCTTAGGAGGCAAGCCCTGAGGAGGGAATATGGTTGTGTGAGGGATTTGTATATATTTGTATTTCTGATTTGTGTGTGTGTGTTTGTGACATGCCTGTATAAGCGTATTTATGTGTCTCAGAAGTTGTGGATGATCAGCAGTCACAGTGATGTAATACTATAATGAGGTGCGCAGCTAAATATATGCATTGCTTGTGTCTTCACTCTTCGTTGAGAGGATGAATTGGGCAAAAGGCTTTGACAGCAGAGACCCCAGGTCCCTCAGTCTGCCTTTCTCCCTGCCTGCACGAGATCACCAGCTTCACACCTGTTGACCTTGTACTGTTGTGCATGTCTGCAGGGAGAGTGACCCACGCAGAACTCTCCTTTGGATGAACAAATGTTTTACATCATCCCCACACTGGCCCTCCAGTCTATGATCTATTTTTGTAGGGAGCTCTCTTTCACTAAAAGATGCAACACAGAGCACTCTCTTCTGTTCTCTTCAAGAGGAGGAGAGAGCTGCTAGCTTTTTTCATGCTGAGTGGGTTTTTGCTTTTTCATTTGGGAGTTCCCAATCCCACCCTGGCACTCCATTCATCTAAACATTTGGGGCAGCTGAGGGGAGCCCACCCCTTGCTTCCCCACAGGCACCACATGGCCCACACCTTCATCTGTGGCAGTGGGAGCCGGCAGCTTCTTTGTGTCTTCTGCAGTGGTCACCCGCTCCCCCCAGACATGGACAGGGGAAGCAGGAACACTGCCATGGGGGTTGCGTTAGTGCTCCCCTGATATTCTGATATTGTAGTGTCAGCTCCCGGGGGCTTGTGGGCTCCGCAGGCCGAAAGTGAACATGGGGAGGAGGCCCCATGCATGCTCCCTCGCCGGAGCAATTAAATAAAGAGATCCTACACCGCCCAGGCCTTTCTTTATTAGTGTATACTAACATTATAAGGCCTACCCTAATTCAATATCTAATCCTGTAGAGACCCCACTGTTCAGACTACTTATGTGCAGTTACTGGTCTGCGCACAACAGTAGTCACCCATGCACAGCGTGTGTAGACATGTTTATGTATAACCAGCCACGTGCCCCTTATACTTGCTGTGTTGCAGCAGCCTTATCTTAAAAGGCGGACACTGGCAGTAAATACAGGCCATTTGCCATGTGATTACCATGGGTGAGACACATGTAGTGAGATTCACCCACAGTAAAAAGTCCTAAAACGGGTGATTCAAAAAGCAAAAACTCCAGGCTTACTGAATGGGCACACAGTCATAAAATTACAGCAGTCAAGATGTAATTACCATTTAAAAATCATAAAATCTAAGTGAATACAGATTAGAGAAGGTTTAGCAAGAGCACAGAAGTAAAAAAAAAAAAAAAAAAGGATACAATACATAATATAATAAAACTATTTGTCGTGGAGGGAATACTGATTTCTTCTAATCAGGGTGAGACTGTTGAGTCACTAATAATTGGGACTCAACAAAATCCATGAAAGCTATAAATGGCACTCCACCATTTCTTGTTTTTAAGCATATTTGTCTTTCCTTCACAATCCTCTTACTATCTTTTCTCCCGTGCTATTGAGAACTGTGATTTCATGAATTTTAGGAACAGGTTTGCTTCTCTATAAATAGAAGTGCAGCGTTTGTGCTTTGTAGTGTATTATCGATATTGTTTTTTTATGGAAAGGTATTGATCAGCACAGATGCTTGGGATGTTATTTCAGCAGGGAAGTCTGAAGTGAAGCCACCATTGTTGAGTTCTCCTTGGTCGAAGTTAGATTTGATTTGTCTGGATACCAGAAAAAATCTGCTCTTTTCCTGGGTGAAACACCTGACTCTGAAGATGTTCACACCAATTTTAATGTACAAACTTTTTTGATAAAGGAGATTTTCAAATAAATTTGGGTGTTGACTGCATTATGGTGAATTAAGACACTAATCAAGATTCTCAGGAGATCTATATTTAAATTGAACTGTAAAGAGCTAGGATGGAACCTGTTGGGATGCCCAGATAACTAGAACAGGGTGTAAAGAGCAGATCCTCCTTTTAACATGCTGTTTCCAGTTGATGAGAAAGGAGGTGTGTGAGAGGGTAGCCTCTTTCTAGCATTGTTTCCCCCCACTTTTGGCCTGTTTGTGAGTATATGTCAGTGTGTTTTTCCTGTCTCACTGGGATCCTGCTAGCCAGGACCCAAAAGCTCATAGTTTGTGGCCTGAATGTGTATACCTGTGCAGTGCCTAACTGTGTCACTGAGGCTCTGCTAACCAGAACCTCAGTGCTTATGCTCTCTCTGCCTTTACATTTGTCACTATAGGCTAGTGACCACTTTTACCAATTTTAATTGGCACAATGGAACACCCTCATAATTCCCTAGTAGATGGTGCCTAGGTACCCAGGGTATTGGGGTTCCAGGAGATCCCTATGGGCTGCAGCATTTCTTTTGCCACCCAAAGAGAGCTCAGTCAAACCTTTACACAGGACTGCCACTGCAGCCTGAGTGAAATAACGCACACGTTATTTCACAGCCATTTTCACTGCACTTAAGTAACTTATAAGTCCCCTATATGTCTTACCTTCACTTGCTAAAGGTTAGGTGCAAAGTTACTAAGTGTGAGGGCCCCCTTGCACTAGCAAAGGTGCCCCCACATAGTTCAGGGCCTTTTCCCCAGACTTCGTGAGTGTTGGGACACCATTACACGTGTACACTACATATAGGTCAATACCTATATGTGGTTGTACGACGGAATGCCGACTGACAAAACAACGGGTGCCTAAACAACGAGGTCGGAACACCGACCTCGTTGTTACTACTAATGCCTTTACCACGAATGCCTTAACAACGATATTTCGTTGTAAAGGCATTCCTGGTAAAGTCATTAGTAACAGGCACCCATTGATCCTGCATGCCTCACCCCACCCCCCCAACCCCACCCCAAAACCTAAAACCCCCGACCCCCCACCCCAAAACCAAAAACGCCCCACCCCCCCAACCCCACCCCAAAACCTAAAAACCCCAACCCCCCACCCCCTCCCCAAAACCAAAAACGCCCCACCGCCCAACCCCACCCCATAACCTAAAACCCCCGACCCTCTCCCCAAAACCAAAAACGCCCCACCCCCCCAACCCCACCCCAAAACCTAAAACCGCCGACCCCCCACCCCCTCCCCAAAACCAAAAACGCCCCAACCCCACCCCAAAACCTAAAACCCCGACCCCCCACCCCCTCCCCAAAACCTAAAAACCCCACTTACCTGAGTCGTCGCCTCGTCATCTGCGTCGTCCTCCTCAGCCGACTCCCTTGTTTGTACCTTAACCATGCATGTTCGTTGTTCAGGACATGCGTGGTTAAGGCACAAAATAACGAAGTCATGGTTAAAGAAAGCGTTGTTCCGCTTTCGTTAACCAGGACTTCGTTATAAAAAAGTCGGCATAAAGGATGTTTCCCCCTATATGTAGCTTCGAAATGGTAACTCCGAATATAACCATGTAACATGTCTAAGATCATGGAATCGTCCCCCCATGCCAAATCTAGTATTGTTGAGCCAATTCCATGCATCCCCGGGGCTCCACTATGGACCCCGGGTACTGCCAAACCAGCTCTCTGGGGTTTTCTCTGCAGGTACCGCTGCTGCCACCCTACAGGCAGGGTTCTGCCCTCCTGGGGTCTGGGCAGCCTGGTCCCAGGAAGGCAGAACAAAGAATTTCCTCTGAGAGAGGGTGTTACACCCTCTCCCTTTGGAAATAGGTGTTAAAGGCTGGGGAGGGGTTATCCTCTCCGAGCCTCTGGAAATGCTTTGAAGGGCACAGATGGCACCCTCCTTGCATAAGCCAGTCTACATCGGTTTAGGGAACCCCAAGTCCCTGCTCTGGCGCAAAACTGGACAAAGGAAAGGGGAGTGACCACTCCCCTGTCCATCACCACCCCAGGAGTGGTGCCCAGATCTCCTCCAGTGTGTCTCAGACCTCTGCCATCTTGAATCCAGAGGTGTGAAGGCACTCTGGAGGCCTCAGAGTGGCCAGTGCCAGCAGCTGACATCAGAGACCCCTCCTGATAGGTACTTACCTGACTAGGTGGCCAATCCTCCTCTGAGGGCTATTTAGGGTCTCTCCAGTGGGCTTTTCCTCAGATAACGACTTGCAATAATTCACCAGAGTTCCTCTGCACCACTCTCTTCGACTTCTGCCAAGGATCGACCGCTGACTGCTCCAGGACGCCTGCAAAACTGCAACAAAATAGCAAGAAGACTACCAGCGACATTGTAGCACCTAATCCTGCCGGCTTTCTCAACGGTTTACTGGTGTTGCATGCTTTGGGGGCTGCCTGCCTTCATCCTGCACTGGAAGCCACAAAGAAATCTCCTGTGGGTTGACGGACTCTTCCCCCTGCTCCAGCAGGCACCAAACTTCAGTGTCACCGGTACTCTGGGATCCCTTTCATCCTGACGAGTGTGGCCCCTGGAACACAGGTGGTGGACCCAAGTGGCCCAGACTGTCCAGTGGTCCAACAGCCCAAATTTGGAGGAGGTAAGTCCGTGCCTCCCCTCTCCAGACAGTAATCCAGTGCATCTCGTGAACTGCAGCTACAAGGGCTTCTGTGCACATTTCCAAGAAATCCTTCATCCACAGCCAAGCCTAGGTCCCCAGCAGTCTGTCCTGCGATGATCAGCTCCCTGATTTTATCTCCAGTATTGTGGGACCCTCCTTTGCAGTGTTGAGACGACCGCCATATTCAGACTTCTTGAACCTGTGTTCAAGTACTTCTGCGGGTGCTACCTTCTTGTGCATGGGCTCTCTATGTTGCTGAGGGCCCCCTCGGTCTCCTCTCCCAAGTGGCGACATCCTGGTCCTTCCTGGGCCCGGCAACACCCTTTTTCTTCAACTGCGAATCTTGCAGCTAGCAAAGCTTGTTTGCGGTCTTTCTCCAAGGAAGCAACTCTGCAACCTCCAGCACTCCGTGGGACATCTTCTGTACGAAGGAGAAGTTCCTAGTATCTTTCGTTGTTGCAGTATCTTCAACTTCTTCCATCAAGAGGCAGCCATTTTGCACCTTCATCCATGGTTTAGTGGGCTCCTGCCCCCCTGGACACTTTCACGACTCTTGGACTTGGTCCCCTTCCTTTGCAGGTCCTCAGGCCCAGGAATCCGTATTCAGTGCTTTGCAGTCTGTTGTGGTCTTTGCAAAATTCTTTATCACGACTTTAGTGTGTTTCTGGGGAAATAGTAGTACTTTACTCCTACTTTCTAGGGTCTTGGGGTGGTGTATCTTGGACACCCTTAGTGTTTTCTTACACTCCCAGCAACTCTCTACACACTACACTAGCCTAGGGGGTCCTTTCATAGTTCGCATTCCACTTTCTTAGTATATGGTTTGTGTTGCCCCTAGGACTGTTGCATCCTATTGTATTCTACAGTGTTTGCACTACTTCCTGACTGTGTTAATTACCTGATTTTGGTTTGTGTGTATATTTTGTGTATTTTACGTACCTCCTAAGGGAGTATATCCTCTGAGATATTTTTGGCACATTGTCACTAATATAAAGTACCTTTATTTTTAGTAACTCTGAGTATTGTCTTTCTTATGATATAGTACCTATATGATATAAGTGGTATGGTAGGAGCTTTGCATGTTTCCTAGTTCAGCCTGAGCTGCTCTGCTATAGCTACCTCTATCAGCCTAAGCTGCTAGAACACTACTATTCTACTAAGAAGGGATAACTGGACCTGGAACAAGGGGTAAGTAGCATCAGGTACCCACTATAAGCCAGGCCAGCCTCCTACAAGGTGCATCAGATCAGAACCCTGCCCTTGAAGCTCAATATGAGATTTCAGGATGGAAAGAAGCCCCGGTGATCAACTGAGGTCAATCTTTTCATAACATTGCACCTGAACCCCAAGTAAGATTCTAGGATGGAGAAAAGCCTACCATGATTGACACTACCAATGGTCATCAAAGGTCCAGAAGGATGAAGAGATAAGATCCACCTTTATCGAGTATACAGTGTATTTTATCATGTACTTTGGACGTAGCAATTTTGGTGCTGCACCCTTTTGTGGAACGCTGACTGATAGATTGGCAGAATTTACTATTTTCCCTTAAGGTGCTAAGCTGCTCTAAAACTGCGATTTTCAATTGTTTTGCCAAGCCACAGAAGATTTGTTTCAGGTCAATAATTATCAGATTGCTTTGAGTTTCCTTCCACCTTTTTATTGAGGGAATCATTTGGAATGCTTTTGAGAGCCAGGGTAGCTAGCATCTTGGAGTGATAGATTGATTAATAAGCATCATATGATGCTGAAAAGATTAAAGTTTTTGCTGATTATTTTGGCACAGATAACATCATCATGGCAGAATGTCGTTTTTAACTTACTATTACTGCTAGTTGTTCTACAGAAATAAATAATGTTTTGCCCCAGCTAAGATGGGATACAGGCAATAAACCACACTCAACTAAGACGTATGGACCACATTCAGTAGAAAAAGATTTACATTTCAAGTTAGCATACAAAGTAAAGAAGCTTTACTCACTTGCCAAACTGTGCTCAGGTTGTTCTCTCTCCTCAGCACAGTCCAGCACCCGATGGAACTTTCCCCTGTCCAACCTGACTTCCTCAACTGTGTCTTCAAAAATGATGATAGATGGCTCGTTGGGTTCTTCACTTACAGGTATAATCTCAGGCTTCACAGTCAAAGACGTTTTGGAAGCACTTTTAATACCATCTTCATCCTCAGCATTGATTGGTGGATTTCCACCTATTGCAACCTTTGGTGGATTCTCAGTTTTCACAGTGACAAATGGAGCAGCATGGATTTCACTCCGTTCAATCTCCCTTGAGTCAATGAGATTTATAACGTGTAGCTCCTTATCTTCTTCATCTATTTGTATAGTTTCTGGTTTCACAGCAATAGGTCCTGAACAAATATAAAATCAAAGAAAATGACATTAAAAATATTTTTTTACAAACTAATTTTTATGTATCTTGAAGGAAGGGTTCACATATAAACCTCATATTTGATTAGCTGCTAATTAGATATAGTTAATTCTTGAATCATGGACATTAGGGTAACACACTGAGACAAAGCCTAATTTGAGCTGGTGCCTAATTTGAGCTGGTGGGTGGCGGTGGGGGCCACCGGCACTAATTTGTGGGGATAGGCACTTATTTTTCTGCATCAGACATTTTCCAAGAGCAAGTGAGGAAAAAACAAACAAAGCAGAAAGAGCATGACTTGAAAGATGGAAAAACAAAAGAAGAATGCTGGAACCTGCAAGAGTGAAAAAAGGTCCTGGAGTGTCAGGTGGTGGATGAAAGAGGCACGAGGTGGATTTAAGACTACACAGCTTTAGTTTTCGTGTGCCAACATCAAATTGCACTGGCCTCAGGCTTCCGAGAAGAGATTTGGTCACCGGCACTCAATCTATTACAAATTAAGCACTGGGGCCCTCATTACGAGTTTGGCCGTCTTTTTGGCAAGACTGCCCCGCTGGCGGCTGCCAAAAGACAGCCAGTCATGTTGGCAGAGTGACCGCCGTATCACAAGTCACAAACTAAAGACCGCCCAAATACAGCCACAAATCCTAAACAGCCAGTTTGACCGAGGGTGGGAGAGAGGCGGTCCCACCACCAGCACTGCCACGCAACAACATCCCGCCCTCCATATTACAACCCACAAATCAGCACACGGTCATTGCACGGCAGAAAACCACTGGCAGTGCGCATCGCCTCGGTCTAAAAATCACCTCCACCAGAACCCGACCCCACATTGGACAGTCTGAATACCCCACACCTGACTCACATACACACAACACACACACCTGCTCACTGCAGTATATAACACACCCTCACACACACCCACAATCCTTTGCAACCACAACTACTTACGGAGACATCTAGTAGTACACCAACGGGGAACACTTCACATCCAAACCATAGGCACTAACACACTTCCCACGCCTCACACACCTCACAACTGCCCCCTTCTCTAAAATCAAAGTCGAAACCTACACCCCCCAACCCAAACAAAAGGACCACTCCCTCCCAACCCAAACCTAAGGACACCCCGCCCAAAACCCAACCTTCCACCTCAACCGCCCCCTGACCCTGAGGTGCCTGCATGCCCCATTGATGCCCCTGCCATGTGGAGGCCACTTTGCAGTCATGAGTTAAGTTGGGGCCATGGACACTGCCCAGTGTGCCTGGGGCACACAATACAGTTGGACTGGTCAGGAGGGCTACATTGTATATAGTTATTTATGATATACACATTTCTATCTAATATATCTGCACCAGAGACCCGTTTGTTGTGTGTGGTTTGTGTGAGGGTGCATATGTGTGTGTGTGTCGCTACAGGTGTTTGTTCGCGTTTATGTGTGGCCATCGCTAGCTGTGCCAGGTGTGTGTGTTGTGTGTGGGTGTGTACTAATGGCCTTTCCTCCAGTGTGCGGTAGGCGGGTGTACTTACGGTGGTGTCTTTGTCGCTGTCGCTGGTTCTGGAGTTGTATGGCCAGCAGGAGCATTGAGAAGACTTCCAGTTCGGGTTCCATGGCGGTTGCAGACGTGCCTATGTTCCTGAAGATGAGTGTCCCCTTTTATGTTGTTCGTTTCTGCCAGGCTTTTCGTGACGGGGCAACCGCAGCAGAAATCTTGGCGGTGTACGACCTTGTAATATGGTCTTCAGAAACATGTGCCCTGCCGGCCTGGTGATGCCTACCCTGCCGTGGGGGCCCATCGGCACTGGCGGGACTGGCGGTGACTTGGCTGTGTTCAGGTTAGAACACCACCATGGTCATAATATGGCGGTCTACTTTGCCTGACCAGCGGCAGTGCGACTCCCACCTCCACCCTGGCAGTCCTTGGACTGCCAAACTCATAATGAGAGCCTGAGTGTGCCTGAATACTGATGACCGAATCAATCAATAATGATTTGCCTTCATGGGTGCTTGAGTTATGCTGTTGGTATTGCACTGCAGGGATCCAAGTGCTTATGGCGATCCAGTGCATGAGTATGCAAGTGCAATGTTCAAAATATTTTTTTTTTTAAATCTGAGTCAAAGTTTACTAAGCACAAGATGCTGTATCAAGTTCACATAGCTTTATTCGGTTACTTTCAACCATAAAAGCAAACAGACAACAATTAAATGAAAAAGAAAAAGAAATTTAGTTAAAAAAGGATAAAAATAGAATAGAATAACATATGTTCAGCCTTAAAACACATACAATTACTTTCCTTAAAAGATGCTGTATCATTTCTGTCAACCAATTTTACAAGTGTTTAATTACTTTAAATACAATATATCAATCTTTCAAGTTTGCATTAAAATCTACAGACTTTGGTGCGCAGATTAACACGTCGGGTTATAAAACACAAAAGCTAGGCTTTTATGCTGTATTAAGCAATGAAAACATTAAAAACTTTTTTTACACATATTTTTTAACCAGCAGTCACTTAACTCTCCAGGGCAGAACTCCTTCATCTGCCATGATAATAAATCTCATCCTCAGCAACTGCAGGAGATATTATCTACTGATATGATGTTCACATGAGGCAAGGTGTACAAACTGTTTTTCTTACATAAGTTTGCACTGACCCTTAGAGCTGAGTTGCAAAGTTAAACTACATCCAGTAGTTTGTGTGAAGACTGGTTTCATTTTAAAAATTCAGGAGAAACCTATGTTGCCCTTTTAATCAGCATTGCAATAGGGGAATGCCTCTGAACAACTAGTTCAACTGCCTCTAAAACATGTCTCTAGAATCATGACCATATCCACAACAAGCATTCTGAGATGGAGGTGACACTGCAACAGTCTCTGGTTAAGACCTGATACTCACTGTACAGTCAATGCAAGAAATCAGAGTTGTTGTTACACTTGGGCCTCATTACGAGTTTGGCGATCTGGTGGTAAGACCGCCACTGTGACAGCCGCCAAAAGACCGGCATACTACAAGTAACACAGGCAGGACCGATTAAACCCAGCTAAAATTCCAACACCACCAGGGTGGAAAAGAGGTGGTTCCAGCACCAGCAACAGCACCGCCAGCCCATCAAAAATCATCTGAACCAATTAGGACCCACCAAACACGATAGCGGTTTTCCCATGGCGGTAAACCAATGGCAGTGCCTACCGCGGCAGTTGGCAGTCCACAGCAATACACTACACCACATTGGATAGTTTGAATGCCACATACCTGACACACATCCCCATACTGAACACACCTACAAACTGCACTATAAAACATACCACTTTACAACCCACAATTATTTGCAACCAGAACGCCACACACAGCAGGATAGAAGTCACCAATATAAATTTGGGACCATAGAATAGGCACCCCTCCACACTTCAAAAACCACTGATCCCACACCTGAACAACATACACAACATACAAATTGGCACCCCACACATCAGACACCAACGGTCACCTACTCACAACACTGCACCCACATATCATCACCCTTGTTTCCTTATTGAGTTGTCGACCAATACCATGTCCCCACAAAAACATCCCTGCTTTACAGATGATGAGTTGAGGGTCATGGTGGACGAAATCATCAGAGTAGAGCCACACCTATTTAAGCACAAGTCCAACAAACCTCTAGTGCCAGAAAAATGGAGATGTGGCAAAATGTAGTCGATAGGGTAAATTCTGTAGGCAGCAGAGGGACGCACAAAGGAAAACATCAGGAAGAGCTTGAACGACCACAGGGAGAAGGTATGGCCACCATGCACCAGCTGGCGGTCCTCAAGACTGGCGGTGGGCCCTGACCTCCTCCCCCCAACGTTCACATCATGGGAGGAGAAGGTCTTGGACATCCTGCCTCCTGAGGGGTTGAAAGGAATACCTGGGGGAGTGAAGTCAGGTAAGTCACAAAACTGAAAATGTCATCCTAAAGTTCTGTCTTGCATGCTCACTAATCACCTTTTGCCATCTTAGCAGCCAACACACTCACCACCCCTGTGTCCAACTGTCCAAATATCCCTCTCTGGCATACCACGTCAACTAATTTCACCTGGGGGTACAGTATCTGTGTATGGGGTGGGCAGTACAGGGACTGACAGCATTACAACTCTCAGCAGGCACAGTGTACCATAATGAAAATAGCCTTGCATATCAACTACACAATCAACTAAACCCACCTGAATGAGACACAATTTTACAGTCTAGGACAATGACAGCAATTCCATGGGCATCTGCCAGTACAATACCACCAACAGACAGCTACAGTAGTGTCCTATGCTGAAATGGCCCTTTTACCTCCCATCACCCACTGAAAGCTACTCACCTGGGGTGGAAACACATATCTAGAGTGTGCTGTACTAGGTGTAACCTGATATAGATGGCCAGGTAGAATGCTTACCCCTAAGCTGACGTACAGGTCAGTTTCAACTTCACATTCCTCAGCTGTCTGGTGACTCACAACTGAACTACTGCTAACTGGGAGGTAACATGGACAATATAAAGCTACACAGCAGAAACAATATGAGTCAATCAACAGACATCCAACTGTCAAGATAATCTGGTATCCTGTAGTAAGGTGTATCAGAGAATCAAGCGAAGCATTTCTGTACATGGCTAAAAGCACATCTACCGGTCAAAGTTTGATACCACATATTGCATGACAATATGTAACTGTTTGTTCCACGTCTTCAACAGATCACCTACCCATTGTGACCAGGGAGAGGACACCTGAGACAGCCACTTCCCCCTTGGATGAAGCCCTTAGTGACGACATTGAGGATGACTCTGGGCAATCTGTGACACCTCGTCAGTCTACAACTGTCAGCCTCACTCTGCCTACATCGACCCCACTCAGCACTGTTGCATGTACATCCCAATGAACCATTCGCCCCCAAACCGGTTCTTCCAAGTACAGTTAAAAACATCATGTGCATCCCAGTACAGGCACCAGAGTCACCACTAGAAAACCCTGACAATGAAGAACCTGGCACCAGTGGGAGTGGGCAAACTGTGCCAAGGGCACAGGCACGTGGGGGTAGGGTGCATGGGAGGGATGGTGTAGACCAGCAGATTGAGGTTCCTAGGGATGCAACTGGTGAGGACACCACCTACCAGGTCCTGGGAGCCTACCAACAGTCCTAAGGCGTGTTGCGCCAGGTGCCGGCCCTGATGGGGGCGATAAAGCAGCTGCAGAGGGACTACCACAAGGATGTCATGAAAATGTGGGCGGCCCACAAAGCCAACATGGCCTCCCTAACAGGGGTGCTGAGAGACATTAATACCACTCTGACTAGGTTATGTCCTCAACACCAGACCCCTTCCACTGGCCATGTAACTGCAGCCCATTCTACATCTGTGGCAGCCAGTGAAATGGAGGCTCTGGAAGGGGAAGAACATGCCTCAGACACACCAGCCTCTGTACCTGAAGAACCCCCCCGCAAACACAGACGTCTACCAAAACATCCAGGAGGAGCAGTGCCAAGACTTCAACCACTGCCAGGAAGTGATTCACTACTCACTGGTTCCCCTTGTGTGTCACAGATACACCCTGTTGACTGTGTTACAACCACTCTCCATTTTCCAATGCACAAGGACACTGGACTTGGGACTCCAAATGTTGTAGCAGCTACCCTGATGATTACATCCACTATGACTGAACCCTTCACTGTTTGCATTTTGTGGTTTGATCCCATATCTTACATTTTCTGGTGCACTTCTGAACAAACACAACTAAACCACATATCATGTGTGAGTAATTTATCCACTATTTTGAACAGTTAACTGTGGAATTTGTTGCTTACACATGATATTCCCATATGTACAAAATCTGTTAAGTCCCATTTCATATGTACTGTTGAATTTGGGCCATATATATGTACAATAATAATACCATTGAGACACCGCTAATGCCATTTATTGCACTTTCCTGCACACATACCAAATATCACACAGTGCAGTACAGCTTCACAATTTAATGCTTCAGCATAGCTGTGAATAACAAGCACCCCACAGACTAATGAAGTTAGGGACATGTCAGTCTTTGTCCATATAAACAAGCAAACAGATTGATTCTATTAGTCACCAGCTAAAGCCTTATCACATACCCATATCATACCTCCCAAATGGCCATACCCCACAATACACAGAGAGGTCAGTACAACGGTCCCCAGTTATGGAACCTTCTCAAGCATCTCTAAGCCCCCCAATACCCAACTGAGTCAAGTATTTAACCAAACAACACATACCTACAAGTCAGTTTAAGTACTGATTTATGAGGTCTGCCTGGCTGTCTTCACCTTCATCCTCATCCTCATCACAGTCATCCTCACTTGGCACTTCTGCATTCTCACGTGCTGGAACTGCTGGCTCCCCCTCATCTAGTGTATATGGGATCTGACGTCTCATGGCAAGGTTGTGGAGCATGCAGCAGGCAACAATGATTTGACAAACTTTGGCAGGTGAGTAGAGGAGGGCTCCACCAGACTTATCAATGCAATGAATTCAAACCTTTAGAGGCCCCAAAAAGACCACTCCGCGACATGCCTTTTCCTTCGTGGGCCTCATTTAAGTGAACTTACCCTGGCGTTGTTGGGTACCTCACTGGTGTCAACAACCAGGAATGGATGGGTAGCCAGTAATCCCCTGAAAGGAATCGTTACAAGCGCGCAAACATAAATCTGTGACATCTTTACATTTGGTAGCAGACATAAGATACTGACACACATCACATATACCACTTACCAACCACCCAGGCCCTCTCTGTTTACTGCTGTGTCATCAGCAGCGGGATATTGCTGTTCCGAATGATGGAGGCATCATGAACTGAACCTGGGTACTTTGCACATACTTGGGAAATGTAGAGGTCTGACAGACAGACTACTTAGACATTTATGGAGTGGAAGCTCTCCCTGTTACAATACACCTGTTAATTGTCATTTGGGGGAACCAAGGCTATATGGGTACCATCAATGGTTCTCACCACATGTGGGATGGGTGCCAAAGCGTAAAATCAGCCTTCACATGCGCCAAATCTTCACATTGTGGAAACTGGATGGAGCTGTCCAGGTGTTACAATAGTGCTGAGAGAACATCCTTCAAGGCCAAACTGAACATTGGCTGTGACATCCCTGCAGTTAGCGCCAAGGTATTTTGAAAGAAGCCTGTGGCCAAGAAGTGCAGCACTGACATGACTTGTACAATAGGTGGAATGCTATTGGAATGACGAATGGCAGGCATCGGATCTGGCTCTAACTTACGTCATCGACCCATGATTGTCTGCCTATCCAGGCGATAGATCTGGATGAGAATGACATGTCAATCCTCCATGGTCTGCAGGTTTGCTAGTGGACGATACACTGGAGGTTGTCTGACCCATCTCATTTCAGGGTAACTAGATGATGAAATATAAAAAGTTATGTCTTTCAGTCATTGTCTCCACTGTAATTGTGAAACTACATATGCCACACATGATGCTTGGACATACCGTATGAAATAGTTAAACATGGTACACAGGACATAACTAGGGAATTAACAGCTTATTTCTGCAATGTCATCCACTTACCTTGATTGTGACTAGGAAACGGATACGCATGTCACAGAAAGTCTCAGTGATAATGACATTCTTACCGTGCTTCACATATGATAGACACTAATACCATTGATCCAATGCCATGAGGGTGCAGACTAAGCCACTAATGATACATTTCTCACAGATCATGAATATTACATGTCAATTAAGTCAGATTTTAAATACATGGTTGCTAAAAGCCAGCATTGAAAACTATGGCTTAGATATGTTTCTGACCTTGTGACACATTTTATTTTACCAAACTAGGGACCTTGAAATGGCTGCTCCCTGACCTACTGTAGTGGACATTAGGAAATTAGATACGTCTACCAGCGAAAATCGTCATGGCGGTAGGCGGATACTACCGCAGTGGATTTTTCCATTGGAACACATAGCTGCCTCTGGCGGTCTTTAGCCAATGGTGTTGTCTGCTGGCGGTGACGGTGTCTTATGTGGTGGACGTGACCGCCATTTCAAACTTCATCTCTTACTTGCGTCCTGGTACTGCTGCCAGCAAGACCTCCACTACTTCAGCTGCTGTCTACTGCCTCTGGGAGCAATCATGCCACGTCCTACAGGTGGTAGGGCCCCTGCCTTCTCACCGGAGGAGCTGAAGAAGCTGGTGGAGGAGGTCCTACCCCTGTTTAAACAGCTCTTTGATGCACCAGAGGAGCAGGTAAGTGCACCATGTGCACAAACTTCCGTAGCCCAGCTATACTTTGTAATACTAAGCAAAGGCTGATGGGCAATGTTACCAATTGTGTCCTAAAGGTCTGTAGGGTGCCAAAGTTGTGATATAATGGGATGAGTTCCTAGTCATGTACTTATGTTTGGGGATAGACATTGAGTCCTCAGACATTGTGGAGAATATTTGATATATGTTCCCTGACCCACCTTGTGACTGTTGCACAAGGTTAGTTGAGTTGGTATACCACACTCCTCCTGAAATACCATATTTGCAAATGTGTTTGCTGTCTGGTCATATGTGATAACATGAAAGCTGGTGCTGGAGATCCATGCCGTCTGCCTGTGTCCTCTTCACATATGGCCTGACTGCATATGCTCATCTAAAAGTGGAGGGCATGTTCAAGATAGTCTGTGTTTAGCTAGTTGTACTAACTAGTTACCCTGCCTGTTTTAGTATGGAACATGTTGACATGACATTCTTTATTTTTTCCATGTCATCCATGCAGGTCAATGCCCACAAGGGGAAGGGGATCTGGCGTGCCATCGCCAAGAAAGTGCGGACCCTGCAGGTCCACTGCCAGCAGTGTGCCCACCGTGGGAAGAGGTGGAAGGACCGGAGACGCTGGGCCCGGAAGACCACGGAGGCCCAGCTGGAGTTGTCCTCCCAACGAGGATGGCGTGCCCATCCGACCATGACCCCCCCCCCCCAATGGCCCGCATTGTGGCGGTAGCTTACCCTGAGTTGGATGGGCGTCTGAAGGCAGCACAGCAGTTACAAGGGGGTAAGTACAGACCTAACTTATGTTTGTCCCTTTAACAGGTGATTGAGTTAGGGAATAGGTTGTTAGCTCTGACAATGTTGTAATTGCAAAGATCTCCTGTGTACACATTGATTGCCGTAGCCATCAATAGCACTCAGGTGTGCACAAACCTATGTACTTGGAGGCACTTACTCAAATATGCAGTCCTCTCATTCCAATAGCATATTATGGTGCACATATGACTGTGTCATATTTGTATCATTATACTGCTTTTCCTACGTTGGTGATTGTACATACTCACCAACAGGTAAATCATCCCAATATCATGGTGGTAAGTTGTGTAGGTCCTTGATTTCTGTCAACTGCAATGTCTCAAGATGCCTGTCCATGTGCAAAACAGTGTCATACATACTCTAGTCATCTCTAATTTTCTAATGCTTTCTGATAAGTGACAGCCGCATGTGAGGCTGTGATGTCCACCTGACATGTCACATGACATACAAGGTTAACTCCTTCACACTTGTTACAAGGTACTCCCCCTTGGTAAGTGAGGAATGTACATAGTCATATGTGGAGTCTCATCAGAGTAGACAACATGCATTTTGGATAACATTGAGGTGTTGCAACATTTCACTGGGCACGCAGGCACTGGTATCAGAAGCTAGGAATTTTACTACCTTACTAATGTTCTGTTATTGGAAAGTGGCCACAAAGCTTTGTCCTTGGGCATACTGTACTAGGCATGATTCATAGGCAATGATATCCTATTCACAGTTAAATTCTTGACAGATATGTGTCAACATATCATGTATCAATTGGAAGATTCAGTAATAAATCAACATTGGAAATAGTTATGTCTACTTGTTATTGCTATGAAGGATGTGGCACTTGAGTCCTGGCTCTATGGAAACCTAATGTTAGCAATGACACCTATGTGTTGCAAGTGTGAAAGTTCACATAAACATGTGAGTTGTATTGTAAGTGTTTATAGGCTTGTGGCTTCCAGCATGGTAGTTGTACCTGTCATGTTAGCAACACTTGTGCTTTGGCTATGAGAGTCCTACACAGATGTAAGGCTTGCCGTGTCTGATGTGTGTGTAGTGATGTTTCCACTCAGTCAGTGGCCTATTGATGGACTAATTGCATGATTAGGTAGGTCTGATTGCCATCTGTCTGCATAGCATAGTAGTCCATCTGTGAGGTAGAGTCTTTTTGACATCTTGTGGTTGTGTGTGGAACATAGGACTGAGCTTACGTGGCCCTTACTTGACTGACAAAGTTTGTTTACAGAAGATCAAGGACCTGGATGACTTGGTCCACATTATAATTTCAATACTTGATACATTGCTATTGGTGGATGGGTGTGTGCCATGTGTTTTGACTCCCTGACTGAAAGTTAGGATGAATGGGAACTTGAGTTGTTACAGGTTTGTCCATGGTGTATGGTTGTAGCTATGTAAAATGAAGAAGTTATGGCTTGTCTACACTAGGCTTGCTTGCCTTTGCTTTACAACATGTGTCATAGCCATGTATTTTACATCAGAGTAAAATATTGTATGTTTGAGTATGTGTTTTAATGTTTGTTGGTGCCTGACTCTGTTGTTGTGGATAGGAACTTGTATCATGTGGTAAAGTCACCTTGTCATGGTATGGTTAGTGTGATTGGTCAACTTGATTCATGGTTTTGTAGGTGTCAGTTAGCTTGCTTAGCTGGTGTATAACAATGTTTGTATTGAGGAACCTACTTTATATTTTATTGTGACACGATGTTGGCACTTAAGTGGCACTACCTGGGGGTGTTGGTGAACAGGCTGTAATAAGACCTATGGTTACTGTATGGTGGAAGTGTTATCTTGTGACTGTGATGACCATAGTTGACATTCTGTCTTTCAACATCAGCACCGGCAGGCAAAGGAGACGGGGCAGAGCAAGTGGGGAAGCTACTGGCCACGGGAACTCCAGTCACAACACTACCTAAACCGAGGGTCCCAGTAGCCCAGGGGCAGAGGGGAGTGCTATGGGAAGATCAGATCAACTACATCTTCTTCTGAATCCTCCTCCATTGGCCACTCCCTAGTGGCAGCGGACCCAACTAGGAACCATCTCTGTCGGCCACCTCCAATTCTATAAGTGCCCTCCCTGTAGCTCCCCACCCAGTTGGCCGTGCCCACCCACCGTAAGAGGCCGCAGGCACCTCTGCCCCCACTCCTCTTAGCCCTGCTGCCCTCAGTGAGGAGACTATTGACCTCCTGATGTCAATCTTTGTGGGTCAGTCAACCATCATGAATGCCATCCAGGGACTGGCAACTCAATTACAATAGAGCAATGCATTTCTGGAGGGCATTCACAGTGCACTGGCTGGCCTACAGACTGATGGCAGCTAGTCACCCCTTGTCTACCATACCCTCCACCTTCCTCTTCCCAGTCCGATTCCTCCCTTCCCTGACCAGCCAAAGCACACAAACAGACAGGCATGCATCCACTTCAACATCTAAGGGTAGCGCAAACAAACATAAGCACCAGAAGACACACCACAGGCACACACACTGACAACATTCACCTGCAGACACAGCAACAGTCACGTCCTGCCCTGACACCTCTACCATCCCCAGCATCACAGAGACAACACATGACACACCTGCAGACACCATGCCAACATTCAGTGATCCGGCAGCCACCACACCTTTCCTACCCGCAGATAGCACCCCAGCAGACCCTCAAACATCCACCCCAGTCACAACACCCACAGACAACACAACCACTGACATGCCTACATGCAGCACATCCACCATACCTGCAGTCACCACACCAACCACGATGGCATCCCCCAGAACATTCACCTCCCTCAGCCCAAGACACATAAACACCCTCACTCACCCACCCAACAGATACCCACAAGCATATCTCCCACAAACACGCATCCAAGACATCCACACCTATGTCAAACAACCACTCTCTCCCTCCACACCCAAATTCCCCTCCTGATGACCGTCCCCATGTGTCTAAAAAGTTTTTCCTTTCTGAGTTTGACCTTTTCCCAATTCCTCCCACCCCCCTTGACAACCCCAAAACTACTCGATCGCTCCCCAAGGCCATCCCATCAACCTCCAAGGCTGACCCTACCCCAATGCCAGCAACCATGCCCCTCCCCCTGCCAAAAATAAGTCTACCCCTTCCCAAAATGGTCCAACCCCCCTCCTAAGCCAAAGTCTAAACCACCCCCTCCCATGCCTAGGCCCAACCCCCCCAAGCCTAAGCCCTACTTCCCCCCTCCCACTACCACCTACGAATGCTTGAGGTGCCTGTCTGCCCACTTGATGCCCCTACCTATAGAGGTTACTGGCAGTCAGGAGTGAAGTAGGAACACCATTTAGTGCATTTGGTGCTGTTTTATTATGGACAATGGACTGGTAAATTGCCCTGTAGAAACTTATTTTAATCCCTATAATTGACATAAAATTCACCGACCTGTTGTTGGTTTTCTGGGTACATCTTTGTCCTGCATTTCCTTTCCTAGGTTTGAGTTGTTCCTGGCTGACATTGGTTGTGTACCACTGCAGCATGAGTGAAATAACGCACACGTTATTTTACAGCCGTTTTTTACAGCACTTAAGTAACTTATAAGTCACCTATATGTCTAACCTTCACTTGGTGAAGGTTAGGTACAAAGTTACTAACTGTGAGGGCACCCTTGCACTAGCAAAGGTGCCCCCACATAGTTCAGGACCATTTCCCCGGACTTTGTGAGTGCGGGGACACCATTACACGCGTGCACTACATATAGATCAGTACCTATATGTAGCTTCACAATGGTAACTCCGAATATGGCCATGTAACATGTCTAAGTTCATGGAATTGTCTCCCCATGCCAAATCTGGTATTTGGGTGCTAATCCCATGCATCCCCGGGGCTCCACTATGGACCCCGGGTACTGCCAAACCAGCTCTCTGGGGTTTTCTCTGCAGCTACCGCTGCTGCCACCCCACAGACCGGGTTCTGCCCTCCTAGAGTCTGGGCAGCCCAGTCCCAGGAAGGCAGAACAAAGCATTTCCTCTGAGAGAGGGTGTTACACCCTCTCCCTTTGGAAATAGGTGTTAAGGGCTGTGAAGGAGTAGCCTCCCCAAACCTCTGGAAATGCTTTGAAGGGCACAGATGGTGCCCTCCTTGCATAAGCCAGTCTACACCGGTTCAGGGAACCCCCAGTCATTGCTCTGGCACGAAACGGGACAAAGGGGAGTGACCACTACCCTGTCCATCACCACCCCAGGGTCGTTCCCAGAGCTTCTCCAGTGTGTCTCAGACATCTGCCATCTTCAAACCAGAGGTGTGAGGGCACACTGGAGGCCTCTGAGTGGCCAGTGCCAGCAGGTGATGTCAGAGACCGCTCCTGATAGGTGCTTACCTGACTAGGTGGCCAATCCTCCTCTGAGGGCTATTTAGGGTCTCTCCAGTGGGCTTTTCCTCAGATGATGACTTGCAAGAATTCACTAGAGTTCCTCTGTACCTCTCTATTCGACTTCTGCCAAGGATCGACCGCTGACTGCTCCAGGACGCCTGCAAAACTGTAACAAAGTAGCAAGAAGACTACCGGTGACATTGTAGCGCCTATCCCTGACGGCTTTCTCAACTGTTTCCTGGTTTTGCATGCTCTGAGGGCTGTGTGCTTCACCCTGCACTGGAAGCCACGAAGAAATCTCCTGTGGGTTGACGGAATCTTCCCCCTACTCCAGCAGGCACCAAACTTCAGCGTCACCGGTACTCTGGGACCCATCTCATCCTGACGAGCGTGGTCTCTGGAACACAGGTGGTGGACCCAAGTGACCCAGACTGTCCAGTGGTCCAACTATCCAAATTTGGAGGAGGTAAGTCCTTGCCTCCGCTCTCCAGACAGTAATCCTGTGCACAGTGTGAACTGCAGCTGCTAGGGCTTCTGTGCACTTTTGCAAGGAATCCTGTGTGCACATCCTAGCCCAGATCCCCAGCACGCCGTCCTGCATTGCTCAACTCGCTGAGTTGACCTCTGGCTTCGTGGGACTCCATTTTGTAGTTTTGAGGCTACCGTCGTGCTCAGTCTTCTTGAACCCATGTTCAAGGACTTCTGCGGGTGCTGCCTTCTTGTGTGTGGGTTCTCTGTGTTGCAGAGGGCCCCCTCTGTCTCCTCTCCCAAGTGGCGACATCCAGGTCCTTCCTGGGCCCAGTCAGCACCCTTTTTCTTCAACCGCAACCTTTGCAGCTAGCAAGGCCTGTTTGTAGCCTTTCTCCAAGGAAACAACTCTGCATCCTCCAGCACTCCATGGGACATCTTCTGTGCAAAGGAGAAGTTCCTAGCACCTTTCGTTGTTGTAGAATCTTCAGCTTCTTCCATCCAGAGGCAGCCATTTTGCACCTTCATCCGGGGTTTATTGGGCTCCTGCCCCCCCCTTGACACTTTCGTGAATCTTGGACTTGGTCCCCTTCCTTTACAGGTCTTCAGGTCAAGGAATCCGTCTTCAGTGCTTTGCAGTCTGTTGTGGTCTTTGCAGAATCCTCTATCACAAGTTTAGTGTGTTTCTGGGGAAGTAGTAGCACTTTACTCCTAATTTTCAGGGTCTTGGGGTGGGGTATCTTGGACACCCTTAGTGTTTTCTAACGCTCCCAGAGACCCTCTACACACTACACTAGCCTAGGGGTCCATTTGTGGTTCGCATTCCACTGTCTTAGCATATGGTTTGTGTTGCCCCTAGGCCTATTGCATCATATTGTATTCTACAGTGTTTGCACTACTTTCTGACTGTTTTACTTACCTGATTTTGGTTTGTGTGTATATTTTGTGTATTTTACTTACCTCCTAAGGGAGTATATCCTCTGAGATATTTTTGGCACATTGTCACTAAAATAAAGTACCTTTATTTTTTAGTAACTCTGAGCATTGTGTTTCTTATGATATAGTACCTATATGATATAAGTGGTATAGTAGGAGCTTTGCATGTCTCCTAGTTCAGCCTAAGCTGCTCTGCTATAGCTACCTCTATCAGCCTAAGCTGCTAGAACACTACTAATCTACTAATAGGGGATAACTGGACCTAGCACAAAGTAGAAGTACCATCAGGTACCCACTATAAGCCAGGCCAGCCTCCTACAGCTGAAATGTTGTTGCCATGACGGTGTGTTGCGTTAGTGATGATATGTGTTTGTTGTGTGGCTTTGTGTGTTTAGACTGTTTGAGTCTGCGTGTATTGTGATTGGCATGATACGTTTGGTGTACTATGTGTGTGATGTGTGTGTTGATTGCTAGGTTGTGTGATGGTGTAATTGTGTGTGTTTCATCACAGATGGTTGTACATTGTGTTGTATGTGTGCGAAGTCCCTGGCCAGTGTCGGTAGTGAGTGTTTGACATATATTTAGATTTATGCAGTTGTGCTGTTGTTGTCACAAGTTTGTATGTTGTTATATGTATTTCTGAGGCTGCGCCTGTGCTGTGTTGCCGTGCGTAACTGTGTGTTCTTGACGGGTGGTGTGTGTGTGTGCTGGCTGCAGTGTGCGTACTGTGTATGTGTGGGCGTATGTGTTGCTGTATGTGAGTGTATCACATACTTGGGAAATGTAGAGGTCTGCCAAACAGACTACATGGACATTTATGGAGTGTAACTGTACTGTGAGAATAGCCCCGTACCCCCCCTCATGATATGTTATGTTTCAGTATAACTTCATTTGTTTTACATATGTAACAGGTGAGTGTGTGTACTAATGGTTGCTGTTGTCCTCGTCTGCGATTCCGTTGTCTTTCTGTCAGCAGGAGCAGCAGGTTGACGTCTAGATGTGGTTCCATAGCGGCTCCGGACGAGTATGGCTTCCTTGATGTGAGCGACTCCTTCTATACTGTTTATACTGTTCGTTTCCGCCTGGTGTTCCGTGGGAGTCCAACCGCAGCGGAAATGCTGGTGGTGTGCAACCTCTTAATGAGTCCAGCAGATACATGGTCTCCGCTGGACTCGTGGTGACTCCATCTGTCCATGGTGGTCTGATCACACTGATGATGCCGGCAGTGCATTGCGGGTCTTCTGTGTGCACCACTGCCAAACTCATAATTTGGCAGTCTTCTCCACTAGCCTGTTGGCGGTCAAACCACCAACATGGCAGTCTTCAAACCTCCAAACTCGTAATGAGGCCCATTGTGTCCAAAAGCCACGTGCTCTAGCAGTAAGGTGAGACTTTCCTCCTTATTAATGTGGAGAACAATCTAATTGTGGTACTGAAATATTGCTCTTAGTACCACTCATTTGTTTAGAAAAATAACTTTTCAGAATGTACCTGTCATTCACTTTATGGGTCAATGTTAAAGAGTTGGCAACCAAGTTGAAGTCACAGAATAAGACACTGTGAAAAATTATATTCTCAACATATACACTATCTGTAAGGAAATGCCTCCTTGGCATGGTTACCCCCTGACTTTTTGCCTTTGCTGATGCCAAGTTATGATTTGAAAGTGTGCACACCCTGGCATCCAGGTAAGTCCCTTGTAACTGGTATCCTTGGTACCAAGGGCCCTGATGCCAGGGAAGGTCTCTAAGGGCTGCAGCATGTCTTATGCCACCCTGGGGACCCCTCACCCAGCACAGACACACTGCTTGCCAGCTTGTGTGTGCTGGTAGGGAGAAAATGACTAAGTCGACATAGCACTCCCCTCAGAGTGCAATGCCAACCTCACACTGCCTATGGCATAGATAAGTCACCCCTCTACCAGGCCTTACAGCCCTAAGGCAGGGTGCACTATACCATAGGTGAGGGCATAGGTGCATGAGCACTATGCCCCTACAGTGTCTAAGCAAAACCTTAGACATTGTAAGTGCAGGGTAGCCATAAGAGTATATGGTCTGGGAGTCTGTCAAACACGAACTCCACAGCACCATAATGGCTACACTGAAAACTGGGAAGTTTGGTATCAAACTTCTCAGCACAATAAATGCACACTGATGCAGGTGTACATTTTATTGTGAAATACACCCCAGAGGGCATCTTAGAGATGCCCCCTGAAAACATACCCGACTTCCAGTGTGAGCTGACTAGTTTTGCCAGCTTGCCACACACCAGACATGTTGCTGGCCACATGGGGAGAGTGCCTTTGCCACTCTGTGGCTAGTAACAAAGCCTGTACTGGGTGGAGGTGCTTCTCACCTCCCCCTGCAGGAACTGTAACACCTGGCGGTGAGCCTCAAAGGCTCACCCCCTTTGTTACAGCGCCACAGGGCACTCCAGCTAGTGGAGATGCCCGCCCCCTCCGGCTACGGCCCCACTTTTGGCGGCAAGGACAGAGGGGATAATGAGAAAAACAAGGAGGAGTCACTGGCCAGTCAGGACAACCTCTAAGGTGTCCTGAGCTGAGGTGACTGACTTTTAGAAATCCTCCATCTTGCAGATGGAGGATCCCCCCAATAGGATTAGGGATGTGCCCCCCTCCCCTCAGGGAGGAGGCACAAAGAGGGTGTAGCCACCCCCAGGGCTAGTAGCCATTGGCTACTAACCCCCCCAGACCTAAACACACCCCTAAATTGAGTATTTAGGGGCTCCCAGAACCTAGCAAGATAGATTCCTGCAACCTGAAGACGAAGAAGGACTGCTGACCTGAAAGCCCTGCAGAGAAGACGGAGACACCAACTGCTTTGGCCCCAGCCCTACCGCCTGTCTCCCCACTTCAAGAAAAGCTGCACCAGCGACGCGCCCCCCAGGGTCCAGGACCTCTGAAGCCTCAGAGGACTACCCTGCATCTAAAAGGACCAAGAACTCCTGAAGACAGCGGCTCTGCTCCAAAGAAGAAACAACTTTGCAACAAAGAAACAACTTTTAAAGGACTGCACGTTTCCCGCCGGAAGCGTGAGACTTTCCACTCTCCACCCGACGCCCCCCGCTCGACCTGCGGAGAAACAACACTACAGGGAGGACTCCCCGGCGACTGCAACCCTGTGAGTAGCCAGAGTTGACCCCCCCTGAACCCCCCAGCGACACCTGCAGAGGGAATCCAGAGGCTCCCCCTGACCGCGACTGCCTGCTTCTAAGATCCCGACGCCTGGTAAAGACACTGCACCCGCAGCCCCCAGGACCTGAAGGATCCGACCTCCAGTGCAGAAGCAACCCCCAGGTGGCCCTCTCCCTTGCCCAGGTGGTGGCTACCCCGAGAAGCCCCCCCCCCTTGCCTGCCTGCTTCACTGAAGAGACCCCCTGGTCTCCCATTGAACTCCATTGCAAACCAGACACCTGTTTGCACTCTGCACCCGGCCGCCCCCTGTGCCACTGAGGGTGTACTTTTTGTGCTGACTTGTGTCCCCCCAGGTGCCCTACAAAACCCCCCTGGTCTGTCCTCCGAAGTCGCGGGTACCTACCTGCTGGCAGACTGGAACCAGGGCACCCTCTTCTCCATTGAAGCCTATGGGGGTTATTACAACTTTGGAGGAGGTGTTAATCCGTCCCAAAAGTGACGGTAAAGTGACGGATATACCACCAGCCATATTACGAGTTCCATAGGATATAATGGACTCGTAATACGGTTGGTGGTATATCCGTCACTTTACCGTCACTTTTGGGACGGATTAACACCTCCTCCAAAGTTGTAATAACCCCCTATGTGTTTTTGGGCACCACTTTGACCTCTGCACCTGACCGGCCCTGAGCTGCTGGTGTGGTAACTTTGGGGTTGCCCTGAACCCCCAACGGTGGGCTACCTTGGACCCAACTTTGAACCCTGTAGGTGGTTTACTTACCAGTAACTGTTGAAATTTGCACTGTCTAGTATTAACATAGTTTATTAAAATTTTTGCCAAAACTGTATGTGCTATTTTGCTGATTCAAAGTTCCTATGATACCTACGTGAAGTACCTTTCATTTGAAGTATTGATTGTAAATCTTGAACCTGTGGTTCTTAAAATAAACTAAGAAAATATATTTTTCTATACAAAAACCTATTGGCCTGGAATTGTCTTTGAGTGTGTGGACCTCATTTATTGCCTGTGCGTGTACAACAAATGTGTAACACTACCCTCTGATAAGCCTACTGCTCGAACACACTACCACAAAATAGAGCATTAGAATGATCTCTTTTTGCCACTATCTTACCTCTAAGGCGAACCCTTGGACTCTCTGCATGCTATTTCTTACTTTGAAATAGTACATACAGAGCCAACTTCCTACACTATCCCAGAGTAAACAGGAGTTAGCCTCGGGGCAGGACAAGATTATGTCTGACTGTTTACCTTATTGAAAGAAACTAACACGCTATTTGTAAAATACAACAGATAGCTTTTAGTTTTAGACTAGGGGCCTCATTTTGAGTTTGGCGGACGGGAAAGCCGCTCTGCCAAACTCCCAACAGAGTTTCCGCCGCCGTAGTGGCAACCACCCCACTGGACATATTAGGTGTTTCCAGCTACGCGGACAGGTGGAAACTGAGGTTTCTGCTCGTCAGCCTTGCGGGAAACAAGTGGCAGCAATGTCTCCGGCTTGAAATCGAGCCAGTGGAAATGCTGTTGCCTGAAGGGTGCACCAGCACACTCGCAAACACAGCAGACAGTGAACATTGCGAGGGTGCTGGGCAGGAGGGCCCCTGCACTTCCCATGCCAAGTGCATGGGCAGTGCAGGGCCCCCCTGTGGCCCCCTGCACCTTTTTTCCGACAGCCTTTTCATGGTGGTGAAAATGCTATGAAGAGGCTGGCAGAGAACGAGTTTGTAATCCACAAGACAGCGCTGCATAAAGCACTGCCATGGCGGATTACGACCTCCACCTGCCATCAATCCATCGGATCACCGATCCCGGCAGAGACGTCAGAAACCTGGCAGTCTGGCCGCCGGACCGGCACAGTAGCAGTGATCCCGACCGCCACCACCAGGCTGGTAAGCTTGAGGCCGCCAGCCTTGTAATGAGGCCCTATGTGTCACCAGGAGAAAATTATTTTTGAAAGAGTACTTGAATTTATCTTTACCTCAAGTGCTGAATTCAGAAGTAATATTATTTGCTTCTTTGCCCTCACTTTAATTTGGAATTTAGTTGACAGGTTTTTCCCTCTGACAAGTTGGCGGGCTTACAAACTACGGCAAAGGAGCAGGTGATACTCTGCTGTGTCTAGTCATGCAGCTCAGGGCAGCACACGTTTCTTTAGCAAAGTGACCGTATCCACTATGGGAGGAGCAATCTGCTGATTAATATCGCAGCAAAACATCCGACCTCAGTGAGTCAATGAGTTGTGTAAAGTAGGTCTATGACCTAGTTCTACAAGCTTTGTATTCCCAGGGGACACTGAGTTCAGAGCGGCAACGTTTAGTAGTGAATTCCAGGTGAGTCCAGCCCCACACAACAGCCTGACTATACCCACTGATGTGGGCCTGTACTTCCTGGGTTACCAAAAGAGAACAGTGGTAATCTAGACAATCGTTCATTAATGAGTTACTCACTCAAAGGTCACTAGAAACGGAACATACTTTTTGATATATTTATTGTAATACAGTTATTCTGGGATCTAGTGTGCATAACATTGTTTGAGAACCTTACAGAAAATACAATTGGAAAACAGCTAAACATTTCCATGAACAGTAAAAACTACAGGTAGAAATTGCAACTTTACAATTTGTAGACCTTAACCCCTTCGCTGCCAGGCCCTTTCCCCTCCTGTGCCGAGCCTTTTTTTGGCTATTTGGGGCAGTTCGTGCTTAGGCCCTCAGAACTTTTTGTTCACATAAGCTACCCACGCCAAATTTGCGATTCTAGATGTACCCAGACTTTGTGGGTTCCCCTGAAGGAGACCAAGAAATTGGCCAAAATACACTGAAAATTGTTTGTTTGTTTTTTAAATGGGAAAAAAGGGCTGCAGAAGGGGGCTTGTGGTTTTTTCCCTGCAAATGGCATCAACAAAGGGTTTGCGGTGGCAAGATCACCATCTTCCCAGCTTTCAGGAACAGGCAGACTGTTTCAATACAATGTTGACATTTTACTGGGACATACCCCATTTTTACTATTTTTTGTGCTTTAAGCCTCCTTCCAGTTAGTGACCAAAATGGGTGAGAAACCAATGCTGGATCCCAGAAAGCTAAACATTTCTGAAAAGTAGTCAAAAATCTGAATTCAGCAAGGGGTCATTTGTGTAGACCCTACAAGTGTTCCCTACAGAAAATAACAGCTGAAATAAACAAATATTGAAATTGAGGTAAAAAACAGCAATTTTTCTCCACGTTTTACTCTGTAACTTTTTCCTGCAATGTCAGATTCTTTAAAGCAATATACCGTTACGTCCGCTGGACTCTTCTGGTTCCCGGGATATATAGGGCTTGTAGGATCATCAAGAACCCTAGGTACCCAGAGCCAATAAATGAGCTGCACCTTGCAATGGGTTTTTATTCTATACCGGGTATACAGCAATTCATTTGCTGACATATAAAGAGTGAAACATAGGTATCAAGTAAACCTTTGTATTTCCAAAATGGCAACAAGTTAAGGTGTTGAGAAGCAGTGGATATTTGCACATCTTTGAAATCCGGGCTGTCCATACTAGCATGTATATTACAGGGCATTTCTCAAATAGATGTCTTTTTTTTTTTTTTTACACACTGTCTTACATTTGGAAGGACAAAATGTAGAGAAAGACAAGGGGCAATAACACTTGTTTTGCTATTCTGTGTTCCCCCACGTCTCCCGATAAAAACGGTACCTCACTTGCGTGGATAGGCCTAGCACCCACGACAGGAAATGCCCTAAACACAACGTGGACACATCACATTTTCTCAAAAAAACAGCTGTTTTTTGCAAAGTGCCTAGTTGTTGATTTTGGCCTATGGCTCAGCCGGCACCTAGGGAAACCTAACAAACCTGCGCAGTTTTGAAAACTAGACACCGAGGGGAATCCAAGAAGGGGTGACTTGTGGAGCTCTGACCAGGTTCTGTTACCCAGAATCCTTTGCAAACCTCGAAATTTGGCCCAGAAAACACTTTTTCCTCTCATTCCGGTGACAGAAAGTTCTGGAATCTGAGAGGAGCCACAAATTTCCTTCCACCCAGCGTTCCTCCAAGTCTCCCAATAAAAATGGTACCTCACTTGTGGGGGTAGGCCTAGCGCCCGGAAAAGGAAATGCCTCAAAACACAACGTGGACACATCGAATTTTTCCACAGAAAACAGAGGTGTTTTTTTTACAAACTGCCTACCTGTGGATTTTGGCCTCTAGCTCAGCCGGCACCTTGGGAAACCTAGCAAAGCAGCGCATTTTTGAAAACTAGACACCTAGGGGAATCCAAAATAGGGTGACTTGTGGGGCTCTGACCAGGTTCTGTTACCCAGAATCCTTTGCAAACCTCAAAATGTGACCAAAAAAGCACTTTTTCCTCTCATTTCGGTGAAAGAAAGTTCTGGAATCTGAGAGGAGCCTCAAATTTCCTTCCACCCAGCGTTCCCCAAGTCTCCTGATAAAAATGGTACCTCTCTTGTGAGGGTAGGCCTAGCGTCCACGAAAGGAAATGGCCCAAAACACAACGTGGACATATCACATTTTTTCACAGAAAACAGAGGTGTTTTTTACTATGTGCCTACCTGTGGATTGTGTCCTCTAGCTCAGCCGGCACCTGGGCAAACCTGGCAAACCAGTGCATTTTTTAAAACTAGACACCCAGGGGAATCCGAAATGGGGTGACTTGTGGGGCTCTGACCAGGTTCTGTTACCCAGAATCCTTTGCAAACCTCAAAATTTGGCCAAAAAAAAAAACACTTTTTCATCTCATTTCGGTGAAAGAAAGTTCTGGAATCTGAGAGGAGCCTCAAATTTCCTTCCACCCAGCGTTCCCCCAAGTCTCCTGATAAAAATGGTACCTCACTTGTGTGGGTAGGCCTAGCGCCCACAAAAGGAAATGGCCCAAAACACAACGTGGACATATCACATTTTTTCACAGAAAACAGAGGTGTTTTTTTACAAAGTGCCTACCTGTGGATTGTGGCCTCTAGCTCAGGCGGCACCTGGGGAAACCTAGCAAACCAGTGCATTTTTTTCAAACTAGACACCTACGGTAATCCAAGATGGGGTGACTTGTGGGGCTCTGACCAGGTTCTGTTACCCAGAATCCTTTGCAAACCCTTAAAATTTGGCCCAAAAAAAAACGGTTATATGACGGAACACCGAATCTTAAACTACTACTAACCTTAACAACGAGGTCGGAACACCGACCTCGTCTTTACTACTAATGATTTTACCACGAATGCCTTAACAACGATATTTCGTTGTAAAGGCATTCCTGATAAAATCATTAGCAATAGGCACCATTCACCCTACATCCCTCACCCCACCCCCCCAACCCCACCCCAAAACCTAAAACCCCCTGACCTCCCACCCACTCCCCAAAACCAAAAACGCCCCATCCCCCCAACCCCACCCTAAAACCTAAAACCCCCTGACCCCCCACCCACTCCCCAAAACCAAAAACGCCCCACCCCCCCAACCCCACCCCAAAACCTAAAACCCCCTGACCCCCCCACCCACTCCCCAAAACCAAAAACGCCCCACCCCCCCAACCCCACCCTAAAACCTAAAACCCCTGACCCCCCACCCCCTCCCGAAAACCTAAAACCCCCCACTTACCTGAGTCGTCACCTTGTCATCTGCGTCGTCCTCCTCAGCCGACTCCCTTGTTTGTACCTAAACCATGCATGTTCGTTGTTCAGGACATGCGTGGTTAAGGCACAAAATAACGAAGTCGTGGTTAAAGAAAGCGTTGTTCCGCTTTCGTTAACCAGGACTTCGTTATAAAAAATTCGGCATAAAGGATGTTTACCCAAAAAAACACTTTTTCCTCCCATTTCGGTGACAGAAAGTTCTGGAATCTGAGAGGAGCCACAAATTTCCTTCCACCCAGCATTCCCCCAAGCCAAGTCTCCCGATAAAAATGGTACCTCACTTTTGTGGGTGGGCCTACTGCCCGCGAAACAAAATGCCCCAAAACACTACTTGCGTTTTTGGTCCTGGGCTCAGCAGCCTTCTAGGGAAACCTACCAAACCCAGACATTTCTGGAAAAAAAACACCCGAGAGAGTCCAGTGAGGTGTGACTTGTGTGGATCCCCCAGAATCCTCAGCAAACCTCAAATATAGCTAAAAAAAAAAAATCGAATTTTTCCCACATTTCTGTGTGGGATCACCGCACTGGGACACATTTCATGCCACCCAATGTTCCCCTCAGTCTCCCAGGAAAAATTATACCTCATTTGTGTTGGTGGGCCAAGTGCTTGTGAAAGGGAAGAGCCAAAAACATGTTGATACTGAGGGGGAACAAAGGGGGTCCAAAAGGGCAGTTTGCAAAAAAAAACATTTTTAGGCTGACAAGTGCAGCAGAATTTTTTTCTGTATAGTTGAGACAATGCTGGGTGGTAGGAATCTTGTGGATTCCTGCAGATTCTGGAAGGTTCAATCACAAAAACGTGGGAAAAAAGTATGATTTCCAGCAAAGTTGGAGGTTTGCAGGGGATTGTGGGTACCAAAATGGTGCGGTGCATGTGAAACACACCACCCTGGAATCACCCAGATGTTTAGTTTTCAGATGTGTCTAGGTCTTGTGGATTTTTCTACATGGCAGCGTCCCAAAGTCCATAAAGTGCAGCCCTCACCATTACAAGTGGGACAATTTTGAGAGTAAGCCAAGCTCTCATGGCCCAAATGTAAAACTAAAACCCAAAATAATCAAATGTCTTCTTGCTTGCTGTGGGATAAGATGTTATAGAGTGCGGGGAGAGCTGAAAAACCGTTACCCCCTTCAGTTGAGGTGGGTGCGTAACCAGGCCCATACTGGTTGGTGGCCACCACCCCAATATATATTTTTTTTTTTTTAGTCCCTGGCATCTAATAGACTTTCTGCTACCCCCCCCCCCCCCCGGGTGTGGAGCAGGGGTAATTGCCTCATCTGCCCACTGGTGGGCAGAACAACTTTGGCCCCATTTATTTGGGGTTGGGGTACGGCCATACCCCCACCCTCTTATTTATTTATTTATTTTTTAAACTTCCCTGGCCTCTGGTGGGCTTTCTGCCCCCCCCCCCTCCCTTGGGGGCAGATGGGCCTTCCAAAAATAGGCCCATCTGATATGGCCAACAGTAATGTGCCCCCATGGGGAGCGACCCTTACCCAAGGGGCTGCCCCCCTAAAGAAAACACACACATACACACACACCAATCCCTGGTGCCTAAGTGGTTTCTGCCCCCATGGGGTCAGATTGACTTAACAAAAATCAGCAGAAATGGTCTAAATACAATTTGCCCCCCAGGGGAGCGACCGTTGACTAAGGGGTCACTCCCCACCTCTAAAAAAACAAAACAAAACAATATATATATAGATATTTTTTATCCCTGGCGCCTAGAGGTTTCTGCCACACCTGGGGTCAGATCGGCCTATTAACAATAGGCCGCTCTGCCCCCAGGGGAGTCAGAAAAGGCCTAAAATAAATTTTCCCCCCTCCCCCGGGGAGCGACCCTTGCCTAAGGGGTCACTCCCCACCACTAACAAACAAAACAAAAACAAAAAATGTTTTATCTCTGGCGCCTAGAGGCATCTGCCCCCCCTGGGGGCAGATGGGCCTAATAGCAATAGGCCGATCTGCCCCCGGGGGGGTAGAAAAGGCCTAAAATAAATTTGCCTCCCCCCCCCCCCCGGGGTAGTGACCCTTGCCTAAGGTGTCACTCCCCACCTCTAAAAAACAAAATAAAATCCCCCAAAAATGTATCCCTGGCGCCTAGAGGCTTCTGCCCACCCTGGGGGCAGATTGGCCTAATAACAATAGGCCGATCTGCCTTCGGGGGGGGCAGAAATGGCCTAAAATATATTTGCCATCCTGCCCTCCTGCCCCCCCATCCCCCCACAGAGCGACCCTTGTCTACGGGGTTGCTCCCCTTGCGTGACATTGGCGCAAAAAAAAAGATCCCCGGTGCCTAGTGGTTTCTGCCCCCCTTGGGGGCAGATTTACCTAAAATCGGCCAATCTGCCCCCAAGGGGGGCAGAAATGGTCTGAATACAATTTGCCCCCCAGGGGAGCGACCCTTGCCTAATGGGTCGCTCCCCTTCTCTAAAAAACAAACACACAAAAAAAAAAAAAAAAACGTAGCCCTGGCGCCTAGAGGTTTCTGCCCCCCCCCCCCCCGGGGGCAGAAATGGCCTAAAATAAATACCCCCACTTCCCTCCCCCCCCCCCCCCCGAACGACCCTTGACTACAGGGTCGCTCCCCTTGCGTGACATTGGTGCAATAAAAAAGGTCCCCGGTGCCTAGTGGTTTCTGCCCCCCTTGGGGGCAGATTTACCTAAAATCGGCCAATCTGCCCGCAAGGGGGGCAGAAATGGTCTGAATACAATTTGCCCCCCAGGGGAGCGACCCTTGCCTAATGGGTTGCTCCCCTGCTCTAAAAAACAAACAAACACAAAAAAAAAAAAAAAAAACATAGCCCTGGCGCCTAGAGGTTTCTGCCCCCCCCCCCCCGGGGGCAGAAATGGCCTGAAATAAATACCCCCACTTCCCCCCCCCCCCCTGCCCCCCCAGAACGACCCTTGCCTACGGGGTCGCTCCCCTTGCGTGACATTGGTGCAAAAAAAAAGATCCCCGGTGCCTAGTGGTTTCTGCCCCCCTTGGGGGCAGATTGACCTAAAATCGGCCCGGGGGGGGCAGAAAAGGCCTTAAAAAAGAAATGCCCCCCCTGGGAGCGACCCTTGCCCAAGGGATTGCTCCCCTCATGCCAGTTTCCTTTCATAAAATAAATCCCTGGTGTTAGTGGGCATTTTAGCAGCCGGATTGCTTTGCAATCCAGCTGCTAAAACGCTCAGAGAGACTTCAAAGGGAAGGAAATTCCTTTCCTTCCCTTTGAAGCCTCTCAGGCCTCCTCCACAAGATCGGAAGAGAAATGCTGAGCATTTCTCTTCCGATCGCGCTGTAAGCTGAGCTTCCAGCGTGATGGGAGGAGGCCTCTGTGATAGTCAGTGTGCGCTGCCGTCATAGGGGGGTCAGGGGGTTGGGATGGCTGTCGGGGGTGGAAGGGGAAGGGCTTCCCCTTCCATCCCTGGATTGGAGGGGTGGGGGAACCCCACAGAGGGAGCGCTAGCACTCCCTCTTGGCTCTGTGCCCAGGACGTAATGGTTACGTCCTGGGCACACGAGCACTGTGCCGCAGGACGTAACCATTACGTCCTGGGCACAGAAGAGGTTAATACTCTCACTGCGCTATTTCTAGGCGTTTTGCAGGTAAATAAATAATAAGCCTATTTCTTGAGTTTCAGAGGTGGTGCACATACCTGGGAAAACAGGATTTGTTGCTTGTTTGGAATAGCTTGCTAGCTAGTTCAAGCACAAGGTCAAGGTCAAGGGCAAGGAGATTGCGTCTGTGTGAAAACACAATTCTGGCACCACTCAGCTGCAGATTCTCTGACAGTCTAGCAGGAGACTTCTTCAGTTAAGCTAGAATCTTGTGCTGTGCCCATCTATGTCTGGATCTGCATCTTGGAAGAAGACTCTCTCTTCGAGATGATGGTGATTTCAAAGGGCGTTTATAGTAAATCGATCCCTCTGATCTTTCTTAAGGAATGTATTGACAAAATCATATACATCAGATAGATGTACGAATAAGGTAAAAATATTTCAATCCAAACTACATTGTTTGGGTTATAGTTGTTACTTGACCTTCGAAAAGGCACCTGTCCCAGACTGTTGTTGCAGAAGGAATCTGTATTTATTTACTACCGGGAGGATACAACATTTTTTATGCCACTACCAGGGGATCTGACAACTTTTGAATGTCACTACAGAAGGCATATGACAAATTTACATGTCAAAAGGATGTGACATATTTACAGTTCCTCAGACAGATAAAAGCCACCATGTTTTAGACCGAGGATCTTAAAGAGCTCCATTTTCTAGACCAAGGAAGATTAAGGACCTCTATTTTCTATAGGCAGGCACCATGACAAGGTCAAAGTGCACAAAATGGAGTCTCAGCCTGCACTAAATGCAATCTACATTTATATGCTTAAAACCAACAATTAAAATAAAGAAGACTAAAAGAGAGTGCTAAAAACAGATAAAATAAATACATTTTAAACGGAAACATTCATGACATCCCCGGAAAAATGTCCAAACTTAACAATCACTAAATAATCACCGATTGCGTTTTGCATGATCTTTCTTATCATAACTTAATGACACATTAATTTACAAAATTAAAGCACATGCTAGAAACGTTCATTTGATGAAACTGCAATTCATTACTTGTTACGTGTTTAACAATACACGTTTTCAAACTGGGTCTCTGCACTGGAAGACCTGATCTTTACAACAAATGCTGGCAGAGATTCTAAGCACTAAAATCGACCCTCAAAGTGGGAGTACACATTCGGTGCCCACATAGTGATCCTCTTGCATGCCAGCGATCTCTCGCAGTATGTTAGTCACATTGTATTTACGTTTTCCAGAAAGTAGGCCACAATTTACTTTGCAGTCATTCACACAGTCAACTGCTCAGGCTTCCTGCTTACCACCTATGGTACACTACGTTGCGGCTGAAGAATGCAAGTTAGTGGATGATTCACTAATATTTCCTCCTCTCAATCAGGTTGTATGTCCTTCTGGAACCTTTCCTGGCAGAACTCATTAACGTAATAATATTTTCTAGCAATTAAGGCTGACAGCAACAGCATTAGAAAAATAGTCTTGAAGCTCAATACTTGGCACTCCAGAATCAGAACCCCCATAGGAAGGTGATCCAAAACACACAGAAAATTTAGCAATAGGTCTGGCTGACTCCTTATGATATGTCTTGTTAACGATTGATGTGGCTCTTTTGTTTAGATCATGTTTATTAGACATGCAAGAGGAAGTAACAGAATTGATACAATCCTTCTTTTTTGGATGCTGTATCTCTCATCCTTGAAAATATTTCATCCACAAACGTATTTATATTATCCAATTTAGCTTTTTTAGATAGCCACTCGACCCTGGCTTTTTAAAGCACCAGTACCGCAACGATATGGTCTTTTTTATCGGCGAGCATTGTGGGAGATGTTCAGGCAGTGTTGCAGAAGAACGCGTTGTTGGCAGAGTTAACAAGCCCGGAGATCAGCACAGCATGGGTGGCTGCTAACCTTGCACAGAAACCTTGCACACTGCTTGCAGGGCCACAACTGGAGGGGTGCATCGCGCCCCCAAAGAGGAGGGACGCCGTTAACAACTGCGGCAACAGGGCACTGAGGCTTTAAGAGTAGTGTGTGCACGCTGTGCATTGTTGGGGTGCCTGGCATGATTAATGCGGCCCACGCCTGACTGCGTCCGGTGAAATCGGTGCTCAAGTAAGGGCGCCTACAACAGTGTCCTGGTTCTGAGAGAGCTTGAATCGGACACTGAAGGCTGAAATGCCCATTAATGTGAAAACCTGAAGTGAGTGCATCTTACAAAGTACATAATAGATAAACTGGACACTAGTAGCTAATTGTGTGCTGATGATCTCCAAGACCTCTTTCATAATCACAGCACATTATAACAATATGCAAATTGATACTGACACTGTGCACTGGTGAGGTGATTGCCGTAACGCGCTGTATCACCCTAATTTGGATAATTTTGATTCATTGATGACTAGTATTGGCCCACGTTAAGCAGAATGGGAAAACCAGACGCTAAGTAGCCCATATTGACCTTTGCGAGTCGTAGAGGTGCTCTGCCGAGCGTTAGGGCGAACTTGGCCTGACTTCGTTAAGCTGATGTTAAAGAATTCTTGCTGGAAATCAAAGGTACTCTGGATACCATAAACTCCAAAATAAGCTAACAAGACTCACAAAAGAATTACAAAATAGACTATACAATCAGCAGGCACAGCTGGACCTACCTGAGCGCAGAATATCTGATGCAGAAGATGAGGCAACAGCGTAAGTGAAATTACAAAAATCATGTAAATGGAACTTGAGAAACTCAGGCTCAAAGTAGACACTTCTTGTGTGCCGATTTTACTAAGTCAGTGCAGGATGCAAGGAGGAAATTGGCACCATCAACAAACAGCTTCAAGACATCGACATACACTATCCTATGTTATCCAGCCAAGCTGAAATTTGAATTAAATGGTAAAGCCCATGTTTGTCTGAACCAAAATAAGTGAACAAGATAATTCCCAAATTGGCCCTATCAGTCAAGAGGGGGAAGGATTCTATCAAATCATTTGAATTCTTATCACCTCAGTGAAGTCGCATGCAGTAAAGATGAAAATGGGTTGATGCTTTTTGTTATCAGATATAATTGGCTGATTATACTTGTGGCGTAGAATCCTTAGCATAAAGATATTACTGCTTGTACAGAATGTGACGTAATAAAAACAAAATAAACAGTCATAAATTGTGGGCCCAGCGCCACTGACTAATGTTGTAAAGAATAAGTTAAAGTGGGAAGGTTTTATTAGTACACACTTGTTAACATGATCTGAAAGGACTGTTCTGTTTTGGATTGCTTGAACTCAGGTTCAAACAAATACTTACTGTCTTAGGTCAAATTGAGTGGTCACCGATAACATGATCACTGTACAATGAGGTTAAGCTGACATACTCCTGAACTGAGTAAATGTGTAATACATGTTCAATCTAAGTTATATCTTTGCTCTGGCGACCTTCATCATGAATGCAATAGCTGGTTTGGTACTCATAGCGCTTATGTGTATTTTTTCTTTTAGGTCATTAGGCGTTATAGTAGGATGGTGAGCTGAGAAATTGGGTCTCAAAATGGTAGGTGAGTGGTGGTCTGGGGATATTGTCACAGAATATAGGCATGTCAGAATACACCAAATGATACGTTCATACACACTTGGCAGACACTGGTTAAAGACGATGTGTGATGATGAGTGAGTCAGATAAAGCATGCAGAAACACCACGGGCAGCACACTAAAATGTATAATGTGGAACGTCACAGGAATTAATATTCACTGTAAAGCACAACAGGTTTCAGACCATCTAAGCAGACAGAAAATCAACATTGCATTACTGCAAGAGACTCCTTTAGCTCCTGTCCACCCCAAACAAATCACCAGAAACTGGGCATCTTATAGATGTCTCTTTTACTCCACGGTTGTGCTGGTGAGATGGAGATCTCACTTTACGCCCTTCAATACAATATCTTATGATGAGGTGCACTGTGTCATATCACTGGGATAAATTGGGTTGCACGAAATAAACGACAGTAAATATATACTGTCCTAATTTTGATTACCCTTTTTTAAAAGGCGAGGATGAACCTAACTAATGGTGAACCACAATCTATTATTTGGGGTGGTGATTTTATTTTGATACTTCAGCTGGAATTAGACAGTAGTGGAAGTGGAATAGTAAGGCACAGGCAGGCGACACTTAACAACATAATAGCACAATCTGACTTGAATGATCTGTTCGGAACCTAGGAGCCAGACTCCTGCATATATACATTTTATTCATCATTACGTGGGTCCTCAGCAAGGTTATATACAAGAGATATTATCGGCTGAGTTGATTCCATTGCCTGACACATTCTATCTGACCACTCCCCAGTAACTTAGAATTCAACAATTCTCTCCATCAAACGCATACATGGATTGTGGCTATTAAAACCGTCTGCCCTGCCTAGCCCAGTATTCCAAGATGAAATTAAGTAGTGATCCTTAACTATTTTTTGAGTAATCAGTTGAGACACATGCAACACATATGGGACGCTTCCAACGCAGCAAAAGGACACAGTAGCCTCAAATCACACGGTGGTGATGTTGACAGGCTCGAGTCAGAAATCAGCCCATTAGAGTTGAAACAAATGACGGTGTCAGATCAAGCAGTGCAGGCTGACCTCAACTTAAAGAAGGTAGAAGTCTGAGATCCAGCGGAAAGGAAGGTCTTGGGAAATATACAGCAGGAGGGAGATATGGCGAGGGGGAATGCCCAGGACGTACCCTGGTGGGAATGGCACGGCCTGCATGGGCAGCTTCTGATATAATTCAAACTCAGTCTAGTGATGGGGTCACCCTTAAAGGTACACGGAAGAAACTGGAAGAGTTCATCAAAACGTATTCTGAGTTATACATACCTAAAGCAGGTGTAGACACCCAGAAGATTCACACTTATTTAGAAAAGGTTAGAGCTTGCATGGTTAGAGCTGAGTAAACGTGAACCAATATGCTACCAAATTACGCTGGTTGAGATAAAAGGGGTTATTCGCAGTATGAAAAATAGCTTAGCACCATGGAGTGATGGACTTCTTGAGTTTTACAAAGAGATCACTCAATTCTTACTAGCAGTTTATAATGAGGCTTTTTAGGTGGTGTACTGCCTGGAACCTCTAGAGAGGCCTTTTGATAACCCTGCTCATGGCAGATAAGCCCCTTGATTTCTGTAACTGTTATCATAGGCTATCCTGGCTAAGATATTGGCCAAAAGGCTGGTCCCACTGCTACCTGGGTTCATTAGACTAGATCACTCCGGCTTTATACTGAGCAGGTCCACAGATAACAACTTGCTTAATCTTTTTGAGGTGACAGACTGATCTGGAGCTGTTAGCAGTAGTGCACTCCTAGATGCTACTAAAGCCTTTGATTCCCTTGGATGGCTATTCCTCCTGATGATTGTGGAAAGAACGGGTATGGCAATGGCATGCTGAAATGGATCTCCCTTTTATACTCTCAGCCCACTGCCAGGCCTAAAATAAATTGCTGCTTATAATTAATAGAGGAACTCATCAGGGTTGCACCATCAACCCTTTTATTTACTCTGGCGATAGCTCTGGAGGAGCACAGTGAGAGAATATCACTAGCATTGAGGTATCAAATTTGGAACTCGTACAACTTTACTATCAATGTACGCCAATTATATTTAAATATTAGTCAAAGACCCTCCACAAAGCTTAAACCTGATAGTTCAAGAAATAATCTTCTTCAGGAACTGGTTGGGTGTTACAATAAATTGATCCAATTCTGCACTAATGCCCCTGACTAAGAACACGTGCTTATTGGCGCCGGATTTCACCATCAAGTGGCAGTTAGAAATAATGAGGTACTTGGGTATTCAATACCATGGTATATAAAATCGCCAATGTAAGAAAATGATGTGAAATGTATGATTGGGTTTGCGAAGCTGGTGGAAAGGTGAATTAAGTTTCCCCTGACACTAACGGAATAGCTCGCATGAAAATGGTGCTATTACCAAAGTTATTATACCTATTTTCAGATACACAAGTCTCGCTCGCCAGGTCCTTTTTTGGGTCAGCTTAAGACACTGATTGGTTTGACTTGAATGGGAAAGGCGACTACCTAGTTTAGCGTGGTCTAAGCTTCGGCTCCCCTTTGAAGAAGGGAGATATGCTGCCTCAAATTTCGAAATATATTATTATGTTGCACAAGGGCAATTTGCATATTTTTGTTTTTACAAGGACAGACAGGTCCCACATCACAATTTAGAGACACAGGGATGTTTTCCCCTATGACTCCGTTGCCTAATAATCTCAGAATAGAAATAACCACTGAAAGGGGTGCAATTAAACAGCTACAGATGAGAAATCTGGTGACCTCTTTGCTAACAAAACATTTCAAACTTTTCTGGAATATGCGAATGGTAGGAAGGGCAAATTCATAGATATGTTAATGTAACAAAAGCTATGTGTCTCTCCCCTCCAGATTTATAGTAACATGCTGGTGCAGCATGCGGAGTGGAAGGCACTCACACTGATCATGAAGAATCCCAGCACAGCTAAAATGATTACGAGCCCCTATAACAATACAATCGATGACAGGCCAGCTGAAGAGATACATGTTTAAAGTCAATGGGAGCCGGAACTGGAACGTGACATAACAGGGATACAACAGCACTACTGTTGCTGACAAGTTAAGGATGTCACGAACAATGACAAATTTCCTTTAATTCAACTAAAATACATCACCGGACATACTACACGCTAGTCAGCATGGCGATATTAGGCTTAACAACTGATTCGAGCCGCTGAGGTTGAAAAGCTAGGGAGGATATCGTAATTATGATGCTAGCTCTGTTATTGGTGAAACAGATGGCTATGACTTAGAGATGGGTTGTTACTCCCAAAATAGAAGACTGGGTGGCACACTTCTCAACCTGCTTCTGAGCAATCTGAAACGTACGTACCTTTCCTTCCTGCAGAAGCAAGCCACCGAGATATTTGGGACCCATAACGAACATACCTCGTAAAGAAACTGGCTGTACACTAATTGAATTGTCACAGTACTGACTGATATGGATTGTGTTATTAATGTTCTGTGTATTAACACTTCAGGTTTCATAATGATGTATTACTGCAGACAATAAAGAACTTAACAAACAGGTGTCTAACTGATTGTTTGCCTATTGAATGTAATATGATAGAATATGTCTTTAACTGGCCTATGATGTATTGCCTGATAAAAAAGAAAAAAAACTGAAAATAAATGCTATTAAAAAAAACTAGCACGTTCTCCTCGAAAAGCCAAGCATGTTATATATAAAGTCTCCTTGAGTTTCGGAATCTTCTTTGCATTATTTGCAGGCCCTTAAATGTAGATTGACGCTGATAAAAGCTTCATAAACAATAGAGATAAGGTCATCTAATTATGAACCATATATCAAGGAATTGCTATGGATTCTGGTTTAGCTTCTCTCATGTCCGCCTATTAAACTTCAGAGCTGGTAAAAAGGACTGTAATCCATAGATTGTCTGTGACATGCGTTATCATAGGGTCCTCATCCAGTTAGATGATATCGCTGAATGGGATCAACCCCTTCTGAAGTAACTCTTGATATTTTTATTTGAAGGGTCTTATGTAGAAAAAGGTTAAAATTACCTAGCGGATGTCCAATACTGTGCTTTTTATTCATGGGCCCCCTGGCAACATTAAAATGTACAAAAGGTTTAGGTTGATGCTTGGAGGTAGTTAGTGTTAGGCACCAGAATATCTGGTTTGCATGTTAGGCCG
This sequence comes from Pleurodeles waltl, assembly GCF_031143425.1. Lineage (NCBI taxonomy): Eukaryota > Metazoa > Chordata > Amphibia > Caudata > Salamandridae > Pleurodeles > Pleurodeles waltl. Next base: position 290,565,986 of record NC_090445.1, on the reverse strand, counting down.
TTTTCTGTCAAACTGGTAAATTGGCCTTCTTCAGGACCAAAGCTGAATCAAGTTTCTGATATTTTGGACACAACTCCTTCAAGTGGCGCATCTACACAAAGCTTTTTTCCACCTTATATAACCCTCCTTCATCTCATAAGACAATACAGCATCCACCAGTGTAGTTTTACATAGAGTAAGTTTGTATTCATGGAGAGATATGCCTTTTGCTGCACTATTTAATTTTAAAGGTCAATCCCAAATTTAGTGGATTTTCTTTATGACCCATCAAATATCATATGCTACTATCTTTCACATTCGCAAGTGCAGAGAATCTACTTGAAGCTCTGCTCGTTGTAGTACTTGCATTTTGGCACATGGTGCGTAGATAGGGTGTGCTTTGCCCGAGACTCATAGGTGGGAAGGTAAGCCTTTGGAACTCATTCCTTATTTCCCTTTATTTATTTTACATCTGTATATGGTTTGGTTCTTTACTAATTACACAGGCCGCATCCAAGTCATCTTTATTTTGCACATCATGCCATCTCAGTTTGATCCCAGCCATAAGCAAATCAGTTTTGACCCTGCTCCAATGGGAACAGTCCATCCCCAGCTGTCAGGCCAAGTTCTCCCTGAACCGCAACGCAAACAACCTAGGACTCGATTTTCCCTAGTTACAGCTCATCAGCCAGGTGCCACATGGTTCCAGTGATACAATGTGCACGGAACCCACATCTGGACACACCGCACCACTTGGGCCAACAAATTAAAGTATAAAAAAAAAGTAATAGATGGAATGTTGATAATTAGATTTTTGTGGTAAACAGATTAGCACCAATTTCAGCAACGTCTCCTGTAAGCAGAAAATAATTAAGTTGGCATTCTAAAACCACCTAGAATTTATTTAAGGTGTAGAAACGTGTAATATTTATGAATTTGCTGTTTTCTACCCGCTATTTCTGAGCTGATATAGTGACACATCATAGATGGTTTTTAGTGACCAATTTACACTCTTTGCCTTATTGCGTGTGGAAATCCATAAAAACAGCCAAAGCTTGATGAATCGGTTATTGGGATCTGTTCAATGTAAGCTCAAAAGAGGCTACTCCATGGCAGATTTTCAGGAGAAAAGATTGGATGGTTCCATTAAAATTCAATAAATGCACATTGTTTTTAGGTCGAGCGTAAGCATTTGACATGTTGTATACTTTTAAGTATACTTACACTATGAGTTCAAAGCTATTTCATTTGTTGGTTGCAGTGTCCTTTAAAAATTCTTTAAAAATCCTTGCTTGCTAGTGGTCAGTCCTGCCTCTTTTGTCCTGCCTGTTTCTCTTTGGAAAGAGCACCAACTACTGTATAATTACGCTATGTCCTGTTTCTCTTTTCTGCAGGGGACTTTTTTTTTAGCATTTGCTTTTTCATCGTACACTGTGGGTGCGTATTCAGTCCCTCCTCCCCACCAGATCCCTCTGTAAACATAAACCAACAGCAGAGGGGAGCTTTTCCAGGGCCAGTTCGCCCTTGCTCTCTTTCTCTTGTTTATCAGGCTAGAATATTTCTTTGCTCCAGGAGCCTTCGTGCATGAGAGGGGAGCGAAGCGCACTGCAATGGAACAATTTAAGGCTTCTGAAGGGGGAGGGCGGAGCGAGAACAGAAGCATCCTGTTGGTAATTTGCCACACACTTTTTGTTTTTCAAATGTTTGTTGCTTCATGTCTGTTATGTTTCCCTGTGATATTTTTACATCTGAACAACAACATTTAAGTAACAAAAACCACGAGTGGAGGAGTGTCACTGCAGCGCTCTTAGCTCCCCTCGTCCGCATGTAGGCTCCTGGAGAAAAGCAACGTTCCGGCCTGATTAAAAAAAAAATAGCCTCATTTCATCAGCATTTTGTACTGTGTAGGAGGAGGGAAGGCTGGAGGTCGTCAAGCTGTAGAATCTGCACCTTTCCAGGGCAGCTTTTAACATCACGAGAAGCGACTGGCAAGCCGCAGTGCTGCTTTTGTCTTCTAAGATGTAAAGACAGTAGCAATGTCCACAGTGGAATCTGCTTATCTGGTGAGTCAGAGCGCCTGAGCTCGTTCAGCCCCATTACTAGCTCGTAGTCGGGTTCCCTCTGACTTTACCAGCAGCTGCATATCTTCCTGGTGCTTCCCATTTTCTAACTTATTTTTTCAATAAGCTGAAGCTGTTGAATTTTCTTCTCCAGAGTAGCAACCACCAGTGAAACTGCCTTGAAAATTGACACATCCATTATTTGGCAAAAACGATCATCAATCGGTAGGTAGGTAGGTAACCTCCTCTTCCTCACAATAACTACCCACCTCCTCCATTTTTAGATCGCATAAGGCGTGCCTGGGGAATGTATCAATAAGGGTGTCCCCTATGAAATAATAGACCCAAAGGGGTGAATTGCTGTTACCCTCACAGTCTGGGACTATCACTCCCTGCTAATCTGAGGGAACTAAGGCTGTATGGGCAAGCCCCAAGGAGTTATAAAACCTACCCGTGAACGGGTGTCAAGCTCCAGACATTGGCTCTCAGTAATGTAGGAAAATATAATGTAATCACACTGCCCCCAAACAAACAACAGCTGCGCACGCTTCACCAAGCCTTCCAGGATGGGGGAATGACGTGCCGGCTGTGGGGGGGGGGGGGGGGGGAGTAAAGATGCACAGATGTGGGGGGGAGGGGTGGGCCTTAGCGCGGTTCCCCTAGCAGTCGGAAGACCGCACCGCATAAAGAGCTGTAATAAAACAATACGCCCGCTACGGGGCGATGGCCCCAGCAGCCGCCCCAAACTGGGCCAAACACTGAGGAATAAGGAATGAGGACACGGCCGCGAACAGGAAAACTCTCTACCCGGACGCGTCCTCACTGAACAGCCCAGAAAACACTGACTTGGACGCGGGAGCCCATATGCTGTCACGGTCGCATCTTTACCTAGAAGAACAGTGAGCCTTGACGCAGCTGCAAGGTGTACAAGCAGCTGCGCAAAGTGCAATAAAATACACACAAATAAATACTGGTCAATATCAACTCTATGAAACACTTGTCTCTAGCTGCTGAAGCAGCAAAGAAAGAGGGAGATAGAGCATCCTTGCAGGAGCTTATCTGGATAGAGGTGCCTGGATTGGTGGATCAGATGATGTTTTCTTTCCCTATGCCTTATGGGAAATGTTTATTGTAATGTTCGTTAATGGCTGCTGGAGTGAATAAAGGAAGAAAGAAATGCCTAATCCTAGCCTCCGTGTCCCTAATAGAATTTAAACTTCCCGTTACGATAGCTAGGAAATCTTTCATTCTATGCAATGAAGTGACACTTGTACCAAATAATAATATATATAAAAAAAAAAAATGACAATGTTTACATTTATTCAGCAGATAGAGGAAGAAGGTTAATGGAAGTCCTTTACTTATATGCAGGGCCACTGGAATTATGTGGCAGAGAGGACCAAAATATGCGGCAGGGTTGACCAATTTATGTGGCAAGAAAAGTACAGTTATACATTTACAACGCCAATAGCTCGAACTCAAGCAAATGCAAGAACTACTGCAGTACAAATGCTTGTTATATGGATATTGTGAAAATGTAGCATGGATTCGGCAACCTCTGGCTATGCAGGATTGCACTGCACATTATTCAATATCAGGCAATTAGTAGTTTGACCTACCTACCCAATAAGCTTTAAGAGAAAAAGCTTATTTTGAATTTTTAAGATCTGTAATTCTGTGTAAACAGAATTCACATGTATAGCGAAGTTTCTAAAGAAGCCAATCACTGGATTGGCGTTCTGCTATCTCACTATGGATTCACTGGGCAGTGCAAATTCAGAAAATAATTTATTTTCCAACGGTTTCACCCAGAATTGTTGGTGGTAATCTATAATAAAATGTGATGTGTACCTCAGCCTATAAGTGAGCTAAGGTTTTCTGACATGATTAAATATTTGTTCACTGTCTGTGCAGATCACAAACCCCAAGAAACCCTATATACATATGGTAATGCCAGACTCAGTAAACATAATACATCAAAGGGTGAGTATTCTTATTTTATGGTGGCTTTTGGTAGCCTAAACTTAAGACCCCTAAATAATAAAATGTCACCTAAAATCAAAGTCAATTTCATTCGGTCTATGTTCGGGCAACACCAACTCTGGCTGGGCGAAAGAAACAGTGAAATACTTTTACAGGCATTCCTACCAGATACACTTTCACAATCTAAATTGTCAACAGGAAATTTAGAGAACATCAGTCAGTTGTAAAAATCCATGTATGATGGACTTTCACCACACTTCAGGTTCAAAACCCTTAAGCTACCAATGTTTGCATGGTCCCACAAAAACTTCCCTGCACAAAACAAATTTTTACAGTATGTCAACATTATCAACAAAAATCCATAAAGGTTTTGCAGGAGAGAGTTTATTTGCTGTCCATCTTTCTGTGAATCCGTGACATACAGACTCATGATATATGTACATAGTATGTATAAAAAATGTTTTACTGTACCTTCAGCTAGAAGAGCTACTTCTTCCCTTGACAATTGTTGGGCATCTGTGTTGCGATCTCCCACAGTTTGTGTAAAACCTTCCCCAGCTAAGTAAATCTCAATTAACTGAATTGCACTGTCAAGAGACCATACTTGCTGATGACTTAACCATTCACTAGCACCTGTTGGCAGGATCTGGATGAACTGCTCCAGTACAATTAGTTCCACAATTTCAGCAGGGCTTCGGATCTCTGGTTTCAGCCACTTTTTCCCCCAGTCATGTAATTGGTGAGCAACCATACGTGGTCTTGCTCCTGTTCTGAAAGTAAGGTTGCGGAACTTTTCCCGGTAACTTTCTTCACTGATACCTACATGGTTGAGGATAGCGTCCTTCAACCGATCATAATCATGTGTAGTGTTGTATGGCAAAGCCTGGTAAATAGTCTTGGCCTCTTTGGAAAGAAAGGGAGCAAGATGCATGACCCACTTATCTTTAGGCCAAAAAGACTCTTCTGCAGCACACTCAAATGCTACTAGAAAGGCTTCCGCATCCCTTCCAGGCTCAATCTTGAAAGGCACGTGGTCTTGAATCAGAGTCTGGTATGTCCCTATGTTTGCCATTTTAGAATTTTGATGATTTGTCTGAATCTGAACCTCAACTTGTCCTAGTGGCTGCTCCAGTCTCTCAAAGCAGGTTTTCAACTTTGGTGTGTCTGCTGTTTGGCGAACTTCATCACAAATCGACGCCTTGATCATTCAGTCACCTTTAAAATGAATGAGACATTCACTCAAGCATACTAAATATATTGCCTTCGAAGATGATGTAGAATCACCTGAAAAATAAGTGACAACATTTACAAGCAACCATTAGTAAGCATTAGTTACAAGCAAAGTCAACTGCACCATGTGTTTAATGTTCTTCTTAAAACACAATAACACTGGAATTTACATAGGAGTCCTAAGCAACTCATTCAGAAAGACACCTCACAACCAAACATGATAAACATTTTAGATTAAACCACAGTAATGCTAGAATTTGCAAAGGAATCCTAAACTTCTCATTCAGAATGCCAATTCAAAAGAAAACATGATGATAATTTAAGCCCTAGAGAAAAATATGACACATGCTGCTGTGTTTAAATATCAATGTAATGACTGGTCTCAATAGCAATGTTAGTAGACAAGGCTTCCCGTATAATGCAATTTTGAAAAAGGATCATTCTGCTTTTCTGTTACAACTCTGTCGTCCCATTTCTAGGGGGCGCTCTAAGGAGACTCTTGGTAGCCTGGGAATCACTTTGAACACTTATCTAGAGTCCCTTGCTGAATCCTGTTTGTTTCTCTTTTCGCCATGGTATACTTGTGTAGTACTACATTTGCTTCCGGGGACTACAAAGCCCATAATGCACAGCCTTGTAGTCAGGAAGCCTGGATTCTTTTTCCCATTGTTTTCTATGGGAGAAGTCCAGTTGATCCTTTTCATCGGATCCTCTCCTCCAGGGCTTGCAAGTGTCTGAAACTACACACACCTAAGACCTCTCCTGTGCAGCCCAGCTTGGAACTGCTTATAAGGAGCCATTTCCTCAAGATCCCCGTTGTGCATTGGAGTTCGATTCCTTTGTGTTACAGACCCCTTATCGGATGGTGTTTCAGTTTTGTTCCTGTTCTGTTCCAGCTTGATCCTGTTTCCTGTTTCTCTGCCCTTCTCCTGATTGTTCCAGTCTGCTCTCTACCTCTTAGCCTTGCACCCGTTTGTTTCTTCCAGAGCCTGTCCCCTGTTTCTCTGTCCTGCTCCTGCCTTGTTTCAGCCTGATCCTGCTCTCTGTTTTCCAGCCCTGTTTACTGCTTAATCCTACTCCCTGTATTCCAGCCCTGTCCTTGCCTGTTCCAGCCAGAAGTTTGCGCCCTGTTTTCCAGTCCTAGTCCTGCCTTTGCTTCAGCCTGAGCCTGTTCCCTGTTCCTGCCTCTGTCTCTTAGTTTGTCCCTTCTGTTTCTGTTTCCTGTCGGTATTTGTGTCTGGTTAGTGTTCTATCAGTCTTCACCAGTGTATAAGTGTCCTCCTTTGTACTAGGGTTGGCTCCTGGTTTTCAGGAGGCAATTCCAGGCCCCCTCCTTGTCTAGTATTATACGCTGTCTTTCGTGCCTAACAGTGACAGTGTGCTATTGCTGTTGTTCCAGGAATCTCCACTGTGTTTCCAGCTGGACCCACAGGAGCTTGTTGTGTGTATGTAAGTACTATCCTTGTTTGTGCTCTAGGGTCCAGAGACAGAATCACTTCTGCTGCCTCCTTTCTATGGGGCTGCAGGGTGATTATCTGTAAGAGCAAACTACACAGAGGCATTGATATTCCCTGTCACTGTGGGAGGTTCTGCGCCCTACTCTGTGTACGACCCCAGGGTGTTTGTCCATTAGTAATCAGTTTCCTGTTTGTTCACACAAGGGTTGCTCTGCTTTTACGTTCCTGTTCCCTGTGCCTGTCCATAGCTGTCCTTTCCTTTCCGTGTATGCCTTTAGCTGCTCTTCTGCCCCAGTACACTACCTCTTTAGGATATTCGGTGCCCTCAAGGGGTGTCCCAACCAGAGTCCTGATCAGACCCGCCCGAATCCGTGACATTTTCACATAAATTCTTTTGTATGAAGGCACGTTGATACAGAGCTCCAGGCAAAAGCTACAGCATACAGAAAGTCTCTGACAGTTCAGTACTGGATTCTGACGGTTGTGCTTCACAAATCGCCCAGACGTTCCCAAGGTCCTCAGACTGGAGTTTGTAAAGTCCTACATGCATTTTGAAGTGGATCAGAATGTGCCAAATGGACTCCAGAATTCAATTTAATTTTGGGATGGCAATAGTGTGACTGGAATGCCTAGATGACTCTAAAGTACAAGGTATGTAGGTATGAAGGCTGCTAAAAAGAGAGACAATATTTTCTTAGCCCAGAAATATAATATATGTCACACACTTGAGGACATTTCTTAGAATCAGGGAACTATCTTTCAGAAGTCTGTGCTTAAGGTAGACACACAGATAAGTATCTGAGTATAGAAAAAGTGTCCATCATTGGAAAGAAATGAGGTGGCTTGAAATATGAAGAGACACAGATACTGCCCACCCTAATGGGAATGGGAAAATGCATTAAGTTTCCGCAGTGGACAAAAGAGAGAGTAAAGAGTGTAAATTGGTCTGTGATAGACTTACATATGGTTACAGTAAAATGCCAGACCAGCATTTGAATGTAAACATTCACGTAGAGGGTGACATATTAGACATCATAAAGGTTGTTTTCTGATCTAATTTATGAAGTTCTGTGACATCAATCTGGCTGAGGATGACTGGCATCCAACTTTTGTAAATGGCACACAACCTTGGGAGGGATTAATACTTGAAGTGTTCTCTCCTATGGTACCTTAGGATAATAGGGAAAAATATGCAAGACAATGGGCTCAAAATCCTCTGAAGACAACAGCTAAGTGTGGTATAAAATCAGTCCTGCCAAAATTACAATATAAGGGAGTAATATCACCCAATACTCAACAACAACCTTCTTTTCCTAGTGGTCAAACCAGACAGTTTATGCTGTCTGGTATTGTGCTATGGTAATCTGAACTCCAACACACACATACTTCAGAATGTTCACAGTAACAGGCTTAACACAAATTTAGTATGTAAAAAACATAAAACATCTCCTGGCAGCAAATATTTCTAGGAAATATACAATGCCATTCTCACAATGTTTAATCTCTTTAATGCAGCAAATGCTATGTTCATGTCCTCTGCATTACCTCTTAAGTGCGGAGGACTTGAGCATGACATGATCACCGTGGGTTGCAGGGAAACCTCCGGTGCTTGCAGTGGAGTCTTTCATCGTTTATGCCCCCATCAGGGGACTGATGCAGAAGTGCTTCCTTATCACCCCGCCAACTCTGTGCAGGCATGCCAATGTCACCGATCTAAGGGAAGACCACTGGAGACTGGTAAGACTTGTGAGCTACATATGGTGGTGATCTCCCCCTCTAAGCAACCTTCCGGGTCAGAAGTGATACAACAGTGCATCAATACAAAGGATACCTGTTCGGGGATCTTGGCTGGGCAGTGATCCATGTGCAGAAATCAAATACTGAACAGGCAAACTTTTTTCAGGGTAGCAGCATCCACTAGAAACCAATATTGTTTGTAGATGTTTTCCATACTGTGAGGGGTCAATCAGGCGTTTGCCTCTCCAGTCTCCCCCAGCACCCTGCAGGGAAGGGAATTACAGCATTAACAACAGAAGACAATGGATTTATCCCAGGTCTGTGACTATGGGTGTGTGTTTGAAAAGTTTCAGCACTCCGTCCATCATCCTTTTGTGTTGCTAAAGTCACCCTATGTGGCCAGGGTATATCCAGAAGTGGGTTTCTTGCTCACTGTGCCACTGGATTCAGGCTAGCTTGGCTGATGAGGTGTGATACCCCCAAACTGGTTCCCAGGATGCTTCTTTCCGGTTCAAGGATGACCTGGCCTGGCAGTTCGGGCTGGAAGGTTCCCATGGGGACCATAAAGACTGATTTGCACATGGCTGGGTCCGTACTGGGGTGGCATGGTGAGCATAAGAACAATGGATTTAACCCAGATCGGTGACGGGAGGTGAGTGTTTGAAATGTTTCAGAACTCTGTCCATCATCCTTTTGTTTTGCTAAAGGAATATGGGAGCCACCATTTACTTTGATTTGCTTTTTGTAATCTAGGGGTTTGTGGTCCCTCTGGCCTCATTTATTGCAACAATTTACCAATAGTGTACTATTCATCGACAAATAAAGTCTTCTACCTTTCTGAGGCCCAGTCCCACACTTTTAGCATATCACAGTAACCTCTGATATTGTCTATCTTGAAATCATCTGACCTTTGCTGTCTGCCAACCAGTAAAATTACTGGATGTGGTCTATTCGTGTGATCGGTTCCTTTGGGTATGGTCATAAAAAACTGCAACTTTTGAAGCAGCCATAAAAGTCTTGCAGTGCCTAGGAGTGATGGGAGTAATGTTAACCTTTCAATGTAAAACAATGTCCAATGTTCACCACACTAGTACCCCTGCTATTATGTTTTAGAAGTCAGTCTGCTATTTTCGCACCTTTTCCACCTACAATTGAACAGAAGGGTTGAATAAGTCCACGGTATGCTTAGACAAGGCTTAATAATTATGGTATTGTGTACATGGTTTTCCTTGTACCACAACCTATATGTGGCCCTTTGAACACTCAATAACGTGACAAACAGTGGATTATAAAATGCACACCATATGAGATAGTGTTTGGTATTCTCATGCTTGTGCCGAGTCTTCTGTTCTATTGATAAGTGGAGTCACAGCCTGATTCACAAGTGGAATAAATACAGATCCTTCAAGAAAGGAGAGTTAGACTTTCAACACTCAAGTGCTCTCCAGACTGAAGTTCAGAAACTAAAGCTGCTGGAGGGTGGCTCCAGAAACTAGGCAAATTGGTCATGGAGAAGATTTGCAAAAACACACTATGTTGACTTTCATGCTAACCCACCCTTCCTGTTCTTGAAGTAGAAGACACACACACCATTATATTGCCTCTGATGACGGTAATAAGAAGAACTGAAAGGTAGTGGTTGTTCACATCTAAAAGCATTGTGTGACCAATTCTGTTCAGTGGCCCCCCATCGATGCCTAAGTACATCTATATTAGCCATGTATGTTTTCTCCCTATTTTGGAATTATTCTATCAAAAGCTGAAATCATCTCCAGCTTTTTCCTAAACAAGATCGGAGCCCTGTACCTAAACCATTACCTACTGCACAAACGGTTACATCACAATAGGAGTAACTTGCTCCAGACAGGTGCAACAGCTTAAACCATTATATAGCGCACATGAATTACCATTTTAGGTAGGAGCATCTCAAGTACATCCACCCAACATAGTATTGCATGCAGGTCGCAACATTCGGCACATTGTTAATTTTGTGAATTACTGTGCTGGTCATCACCATGATGATAGTGCATTGGCACGGTCTTCCAGAAAAGTTCCATCCATACTCAACTTCTCAAAGTTTGGTAATTCCCAGCATATCCACTTTACAGTGAGATCTTTTGGGATAAAGTCCCATATCAAATGTTTGGTCCAAAGCAAATATTTCAAATACCACATGTTCTGCACATTTTTCTGGGTGACACTATCACACCAGTCAAATTCCCCATCGATGGGACATTAACTCAGGCAAAAAGTGATCGAGTGACCTCAACACATATGCAACAATAAAGACTCATATGTCTATATTAACAACTATAAGAAGATTTGGTGTATTTTGATATTGATTATAGATACAATTAATTTGCTTATTTGTGTCTGCAGGATCCACATCTGTTGCCAACTTTTCTGGTTGCACCTCACAATGCCATATACTTAACTCAATTCCTTGAGTTCTTTTTAGAAGGGGTTACTATTACTGGAATGCTACCATTGGAAAACCTAATCATGTTAGATTAAGAGTCCTGACAAATTATTTACAGTGTCTCGTTATCCTCCATTAATACACCTTACTGCCACTATTCAACAAAGAAAGTTACTGAATTTTCTTTTATTATGGATCTGACAATCCTGCAAGCACCACAAAATAATTAAACCCACTTCCAACATTGGAAATTGTGCAAAGATTAAAGTATTGATGAAATAAATACATCCGTAAGAATGGCACATTTAAAACATTGTCATATACAACATAGGGCACGTCTTTAGGGCCAGTGGAGACAAGCAAGCAAGCTCTTCAATTTTTATCTAAGAGTTCTGGTCAATTAGCCAACAGATGAGATCCCAGATACTCCTTTGTCAACTTTGCTAAATATAGTGGTAGTAAATCATAGCAAATGTGATTCTCAAGATCTAACGATCATTCTCTTAAAAAGCACTTGCAAATGATAGGAAATTAAAAAGATTTTCTTTTTTTAGGTGCAGCTCCTGCCAGGAAGATGCAGGACTCCATCACTTCTGATATATGCTTTGCTTCAACAAAAGAGAGCTTCCGCTGGGAAAGTAGCATTCACGTTTGTCTGAAATAGATCAACATGTGAATCAGGCTATAAATACGCTGAGTCATTGTATAGCACTTTCTAATCTACAGACAATAATGTAGAAGCACTGTCTAAACCAATCTATTCTGTATCTATACTTACATCATCTCTCAAAATTCTTGTAATAAGCTTGAGAGTCTTTCTCCAAGAATAAGTCTAAGCATGTACACTCTCCTAGGTTCGCTGGGCCCTACAAGCCCTCCATTTTCAACGGGTACCTCAGGTCCTCCTTAATGAGGTTCTTTGCTCCATAAATCTTATCCCGCAATAGAAACACCTATCCAGAAAGGACACAATGTACTTTCCACCCACCAAATAGAAAACAACATCTTCTCCAGCGAATAATTCTAACATGTGTTTCGTACATGGGACAATATTCTTACTATCAGTATTTTAGACTAATAAATTATGTGGGTTGGTATAAACCTATTCTTAATACCCATCTCCTAGACAGATGTGGTCTTACTTTGTAGTCCCACTGTTTGACCAATGGGGGCCCCATTCTTATTACCTCTTCATGCACAAATGCTTTAGGACATTCTTTGTTGTGAGGCCTAATCACTCTTCATAGTCTTGTGACTTTGTCAAACTTGGTTTAACTTTGCAATTAATGCACCCACTTCTCCCATTCCGTAATTCCATGCACTCACAGAGGCCAGGTACTATATTGTTTTTAGAATTAATTATTCATGTTGTGTGGGTACGTCAAGATTATGTTTATCTGATTACTCTTCAGATGGATGTCAAATGTGAAGTGTAATTTTTATGTGTCCCATTAGGGGTTCTGATATTCCCTTTTGACCAAAATCACTCTTACCCTGTTGCACCTTCATAAAAATAACAAACTAGTCTCTATTCTAACACAGAAATAAGTGTCTCTAAGTTCAGCATCTTAATATTTTCACCACTACAAAGCACTATCTACGGCAGGCACAGCACGTCTGCTAGAGACTCAATTTCCTAGTAACTTTGCAGAACTTCTCAGTGCTCTCTTTAGTGCATCAAACACCACAGGTGTAGATAACCTAGCTTCAAATAACGGAGGTACTGAACTGTGTTCATCAACCTACAAGACTTTTTTGTATTATTCCATCATTTTGGGGTTCACTTTTATAAAATATATGTAGGAGGCTGGCCTGGTTTCTAGTGGGTACCTAAGGTGCTTACACCTTTACCAGGTCCAGTTGTCCCTTATTAGTGAAATGTAGGCAGTGTTCTAGCAGCTTAAGCTGTCTAGAGGTAGCTGTAGCAGAGCAGCTTAGGCTGAACTAGGAGACATGTAACGCTCCTGCAATACCACTATAGTTACACAGTACTTATACACAATAAAAGACAATACTCAGTGTTACGAAAAATAAAGGTACATTACTTTAGTGACACAAAGCCAAAAATATCTTAGAAGCAATACTCCTTCTGGAGGTAAGTATTATACACAATATATACATAAGTAACCAAAATCAGGTAATTAAACAGTCATAGAATACTGCAAACAGTAGAAAATGCAATAGATTGCAATGGGCCTGGGGCAACCCAAACCATATACTAAGAAAGTGCAATGTGTATCACAAATTCCTCCCTAGGAAAGTGTAGTGTGTAGAGGGGTGCTGGGAGTGTCAGAAAACGCCAAGGTAAGTAATGTACCCAACACCAGAGCACAGGAAAGTAGGAGTAAAGTACTGCAAGTTTCCTCAGGACACTACAAGTCCTGATAAGAGATTTTGCAAGAACCAAGCAAGACTGCAATCAACCACTGGTGGATTCCTGGACCTGAAGACCTGTGAAGAGAGGAGACCAAGTCCAGAAGTCGCAGAAGATTGCATGAAGGACAGGAGCCCCTGCCAACCTAGAACATGGTGCAAAAGTGGATTCTCCGGTAAGAAGAGTACAGAAGAGCATCAAAGAAGATGGCTGTGGGTTCCTGCATGGTGCAGGAGATGTCCCACGTCAAGTTGTTGGATGCAGGCTGTTTGCGCCACTGGATTCCGCCAACAAGCCTTGGTTCACGCAAGTTCGCGGTTTGTGCCAAAGTGGTGCTGCCTGGACCCAGGAGGGGCCTGGGGATCTCAACTCCGACTGAGGAGACAGAGGGGGCTCTCAGCACTGTGGAGAGCCCACAGAATACCAGGCAGCACCTTCAGGAGTCCCAGGACACAGGGACAAAGAAGATGAAAATTGGGGTCGTCGCAGCACAACAAAGGAAGGTCCCCCGCCGCCGGAGAACAACTCAGCGAGTTGTGCGTCGCAGGATGCTGGGGACCTGGGCTACAGTGTGCACGAAGGATTCTTGGAAGAAGTGCACAGAAGCCCAAGGAGCTGGAGACGACACAATGCACAGGGGTACTGTTGCAGCATTGAGAGGCAAGTTCTTACCTCCACCAAATTTCGACAGCTGGACCTTAGGACAATCTGAGTCATGTTTGTCCACCACCTGTGTTCCAGGGAGCAAGCTCGTTGTCAGGAGAGGAGTCCCAGAGTACCGGTCGTCATCGCAGAAGGGTGCCTGCAGAAGCAGGGAAGTGAATCCGTCACTCCACAGGAGATTCCTTCGGTTCTTCTGGTGCAGGATGAAGACAGGCGGTTCTCAGAGCGTGCACACCTTGGAAACTGTTGCAAATGCTGGCTGGAGCTAAAGTTGAAGGTCACAGGAGCACTTCTGGATACTTTGTTGCAGTTACAGCGGTTCCTGGAGCAGTCTGCGGTTGATACAATGGTCAGAAGCTGAAGCAGAGAATGCAGAGGATTCCTGAAGGAGTCTTCCAAGCTGAATCTGAGGAAACACCCAGAGGAGAGATCCTAAATAGCCCTGAAGGGAGATTGGCTACCTACCCAGGTATGCACCTATCAGGAGGGGTCTCGGACGTCACCTGCTGGCACTGGCCACTCAGAGGCCTCCAGAGTGTCCCCACACCTTGGAATCCAAGATGGGTAGCGCCAGGGACTTACTGGAGGAGCTCTGTCACCACCCCTGGGGTGGTGATGGACAGGGGAGTGGTCACTCCCCTTTCCTTTGTCCAGTTTCACACCAGAGCAGGGATTGGGGTCCCTGAACCGGTGTAGACTGGTTTATGCAAGGAGGGCACCATCTGTGCCCTTCAAAACATTTCCAGAGGCCCTGGGAGGCTACCCCTCCCAAGCCTGTAACACCTATTTCCAAAAGGGAGAGGCTGTAACACCCTCCTCCCAAAGGAAATGAATTGTTCTGCCTTTCTGGTATTGAGCTGATCTGTCCCCAGGAGGGCAGAAACCTGTCTGTGAGGTGGCAGCAGCTGGGGCTGCAGCAGAAACCTCAGAGAGCTGGTTTGGCAGTACTGGGGGTCCACGGTAGAGCCCCCAGGGTGCACGGGATTGGCCCCCCAATACCAGATTTGAAATGGGGGGACAATTCTATGATCTTGAACACCTCACATGGCCATATTCGGAGTTACCATTGTGAAGCTACATATATGTATTGACATATATGTAGTGCACATGTGTAACGGTATCCCCGCACTCACGAAGTCTGGGGAATTGGCCCTGGACAGCATAGGGGCACCTTGCTTATGCAAGGGTGCCCTCACACTTAGTAACTTTGCCCCTAGCCTTCAGTAAATGAAGGTTAGACATATAGGTGACTTATAAGTTACTTAAGTGCAGTGAAAAAAGCTGTAAAATAGTGTGGGCACTATTTTACTCAGGCTGCAGTGGCAGTCCTGAAGAAAGGCTTGTCTGAGCTCTTTATGGGTGGCGAAAGAAATGCTGCAGCCCATAAGGATCTCCTAGAACCCCAATGCCCTGGATACCTAGGTACCATATACTAGGGACTTATAAGGGGGGGGGGGTCCAGTGTGCCAATTGGAATTGGAATATGAAGTCACTAGACTATAGTGACTAATTTGGTAAGTAGAGAGAGCATAAGCACTGGAGTTCTGGTTAGCAGAACTTCAGTGACAAAGTTAGGCATACTGACAACACACAAATTGGGCCACAAACTATGAACACTGGGGTCCTGGCTAGCAGGATCCCAGTGAGACAGTAAAAACACACTGACAAACAGGCCAAAAGTAGGGGTAACCATGCTAGAAAGAGGCTACTTTCTCGCAATATGTAATTGTCTAAAGGACAGCTTGCTCAAAAATCAACTTGTCCCTTTTTGCGCCATGCAGTGAGGTAAAAAACATATATGACAGTTTCCTTATTATGGAAAAATTCTGATAATGGCCTCTCAGATTAAACCAAAGTTCATATCATATCAGGGTTTAGAGTTTAGCAAGGCACTGATTTTGCTACGTTTCCCTGGGGAAGCCTTTACCTTTGCAATTGGTTACCACCTACTTTGACTTAATGGTAAAATGGTAAAAATGGTAAGAAATCGATATTTAGAAGGGATGTCTTTTAAAACACCCCTTCCATATTCTGCAAACTTTGATTTGGTAACGTGAATCAAAATTTGAGTTTTCTACATTTAAATATGACATTATGCTTTCGCAAAGGCTTTGATTTAACCATTGCGACCTCAGAACCGCTTTGTGCATGAGCACCTTACCTTCATAAATGTGAGTCTGCTGATACCTTTTACCACTACTCCCCACAAAATAACTGGCAGAGCATGTTTATTGTCCCATGGGGTCTGCCCTGTACTCTTTTATTATGATAATGGAGGAACTTTTACTTTCTGAAGAAAATCATCATTTTCTGCTTGGCCACCTAGGATTTCTTTTGCCTTTTAATGCATGTGATGCTCCTGGTATTTTGATTTCGTTCATTGGGACACTGTTATTCAGTTCCACAGTGTGGGTGTTCTGTCCCGAAAGCTGTTTCTCACAATTGGTGTATTTAACTTTCCAGTAAGGCCACTATAAATTGGCACAGAAACTGCATTAGTGTGACATGGAAGATAAATGTTATATACGGACTGCTCTCTGAATTTATACGATCTATATGACAAAAATATATGGTTTCAGTGAGGGAGCACCACTGTGGTTCTGGGTTCAGGGAGCACCACTGTGGCTCTTACTCAGATGCTGTTAAAAAGCATTGTATTGACACACAGTAGGAAAATGTGCCTACACCATATAACAAGCATTGGCAAAGTCAATAGGTCTCACGTATACAGGAGCTATTGTGTTTTGCCATGTAGTACACCAGTGTGGCTGCTGTTCAGCATGGCTAAAAGTTAGTGGAGTGGAGTGCAGTGGGGGAGTAGAGGGTCATACATGGGATAAGAGTTCAGTGGTTCAGTGACAAGAATGTCAGAGTGGAGTGGGGTGGAGTGGAGTGGGTTAGAGTAGACTGAGGTAGTGGGATGGATTGGATTGGGATAGAGTGGAACGGACTGAGTGGATAAGGTGTGGATTGGTATTGGGGATTGAAATGGGGTGAGGTGGATTGGATTGAGGTGGATTAGACTGGACTGGGATAGGTGGTTTGGATTGGAGTGGTGGGGAAATGGGAGTGGGCTGGATTAGATTGGACTGGAGTGGGGTAAACTGGAGTTGGTTGGACTGGATTCACTGGATTGCAGTGGGTGGATTTGACTGTAGTGGGGTGGAGTGAAATGAAGTAGGGAGGTCTGGACTGGGATGGGGATGGGTGGATTGGATTGGGGTAGAGTGTGGTGGATTTGTGAGTGGGGTGGAGTGGGGTGGCTGGACTGGGGTGGAATGGATTGGACTGGGTTGGATTGGATTAGGGTCTGGTGTTGTGGACTGCATTGGGGTGGACTGGATTGGATTGGGGTCGGTTGGAATGGGATGGGGTGGATTGGATTGGTGTGTGTTGGGATTGGATTGGATTGAGGTGGATTGCATTGAGTAGGGTGGTTGGATCGGATTGGAATGTTGTGGATTGAACTGGGGTGGGTTGGATTGTGGTGGGGTGGATTGGAGTGAAGTGGATTGGACTGGCGTGGGGTGGGTTGGTTTGGGTTAGGCTGGATAGATTGGACTGGCGTAGGGTGGACTTAACTGGGATTGGATGAGGTGGGATGGATTGAAGTAGAGTGGGGTGAAGTAAAATGGGATGGGGTAGATTGGGGTGGGGTGGATTGAAGGTGATGGATTGGAATGGGTGGATTGGAGTGGGGTGGATTGCACTAGGGTGAGGTGGACTGGATTGGTGTAGGGTGAATTGGATTGGAGTGGGATGGATTGGAGTGGGGTGGATTGCACTAGGGTGAGGTGGACTGGATTGGTGTCGGGTGAATTGGATTTGAGTGAGGTAGATTAGAGTGGGGTGGACTGGAGTGAGGTGAATCTGATTGGGGTGGGGTGGGGTGGATTGGACTGAGTGGGATGTATTGGATTGAGGGGGTGGATTAGGGTGGGGTGGGATGGAATTGGGGTGGAGTGCAGTGGATTAGGGTGGGACTGGGTGGATTGGCTTGAGTGTGGTGGATTGGACTGAGATAGATTGGAAAGGGGTGGGTGGATCGGATTGGGGAGGGGTGGATTGTATTGGGGTGAATTGGAGTGGGGTGGGGTGGGATGGGGTGTGGTGGACTGGAGTGGATTGGTCTGGAGTTGGGTGGATTGTATTGGAGTAAGGTGGATTGGGGAGAGGACGTGGTATAACAGCCAGAGCTGATGACTTTGGAGCTGGGGAATCAGGTTCTAGTCTCAGCGTTGGCTCAAGAGCCTGTGATTCTGAGCAAATCATTTAATCTCCCAGTACCTACCAAAAAAACAAATGCCTACTTGTGTAATGTAACTGGTTCTCATGTAAAGCCCTCCAATACCTTTAACTATATAGAACTGCAACAGCAGAAAATAAGAGTGGGGTGGATTGGATTGGTGTGGGGTGGACGAACTGGAGAGGGGTGGGCTGGATTGAAGTGGCATAGATTAAGGTGGTTTGAAGAGGGGTGGGTTAGACTGGAGGAGGGTGGATTAATGGGTTCAGGATTGTTCTGGAGTGGGGAGGATTGTATTGGAATAGGATGGATTTGGGTGGTGTGGGTGGACTGTATTGGAGTGAGGGGGATTGGGTAGCAGTGGCCCTGATGGGAGTGGGTGGTTTTGGATGGGCAGGATTGGAGTAGGGCAGGTTGGATTGGAGCAGGGTTCATTAGATTTAAGTGGGGTAGGATGGATTGGAGGTGAGAGGGGTGGACTGGAATGGGTCGGTTGGAGTGGGGTGTATCTGACTGGAGTGGGGTGGATCAGACTAAGTGGACTGGGGTGGATTGAATTGGGTGAGGTGTATAAAACTGGAGTGGGGTAGGTTGAACCGGGCTGGATTAGGGTGGATTGGATTGGAGTGGCATGGACTGGATTGTAGTGGGTTAAATGGCGGTGGATTGGAGAGGGCCAAATTGGGGTGGAGTGGGGTAGATTAGACTGGGGTGGATTGGATTGGGGTGCATTGGAGTGGGTCAAAATGATTTGGATTGAAGTGGGCTGTTTGGGATTGGAGTGGGTAGGATGTAGTGGGACAGTTTTGAGTGGGGCATACTGAAATGGATTGGAGTGGGGCAGATTGTTTTGGATAGGAGTGGGGCAGATTGTTTTGGATTGGAGTGGGGCAGATTAAAGTGAGGCGGATTGTGGTGGGACATATTGTTCTGGATTGGAGCAGGCATGCTAGAGTAGAGTAGGTTGCTTTGGATTGGAATGAGGCATATTGGAGAAGGTATGGAGCAAGTGGATTGGAGTGGGGTGGACTGGATTAGAGTGGGGTTTATTGGATGGGAGTGAGGTGGATTGGACTGGGGCAAGGTGGATTGGAGAGGGGTGTATTGTTTTGAACAGAAGTGGGGCAGATTGGACTGGGGCGATTGCAGTAGGACAAATTTTTTGCATTGGAGTGGGGCAGACTGGAGTGGATTAGAGTGATGTAGATTGTTTTGGATTGGAGTGAGATAAGACTAGAGTGGGGTGGATTCGAGTGGGACAGATTGCTTTTGATTGGAGTTGGGCACATTGGAGTGTGGCGACTGGAGTGGGGCAGATCATTTTGGATTAAAGTTTGGCAGACTCGAGTGAGGCAGACAGGATTAGGGCAGATTATTTTGTATTGGAGAGTAGTAGATTGCAGTAGGGCAGATTATTTTGGATTGGGACAGATTGGAGTGGGGCAGATTTTCTTGGATTGGTGTGGGGCAGACTGTTTTGCTTTAGAGTGGGGCAGATTGTTTTGGATGGGAGTGGGGCGAACTGCTGCGGGACATATTAGACTGAGATGGTTTGAGAGGATTGGAGTATGGTGGGTTGGAGTGGACTGGATTGGACTGGGGTCAGTGGTTTACATTGGAGTGGGGTGGATTGGGATGTACTGCATGATTATGTGTTAAAGCATCATTTAAAAAAATACACATAATAAAGAAAAAAAATTGATTTGCAATATTTAGAACAAGATAATCATCATCTTTAAGAACAGCGTCCACAAGGAAAACCAAAAGAAAACAAGTGCAAAGTGAAGAAAGACGACTTGGCAAAATAAAAGAAAGTCAGCAATAAAAAAAAAAAAAAATTACAAAATAGTACCTCAGTCACGTCGGGAGCAGCAGACGGGCACTGATTAAGTTGAATCAATGAGTGTTTGGTCCCTGCTCTACACAGAGGACCGAAAATTATGCTTGGCCTGCAGTGACAAATTTTGAGGATGTAAAGAAGAGCGCCACACAAGCCAACAAATGGTAAGTGACAAGCAGGCTCCAAGCCCTTTACTGTACACAACAGAGTCTCGCAGGCGGGACACGTGTGCTAGCGAGATGAACTCGTAGGCTCGACCTTAAAAAACAATTTTTATGTTAGCTAATTCACACCCATATTGTAAGCCCACATAATATATACAAATATGGCATACTACAAACTAGTATAGTATGTTCTGATAGTGAACAATTATCCAAATGGTGTTATTAACATTCAGTAAAGCTGCATTTTTCAGGAACAAGCCTGGATAGAATTACAATCATTATTCCGTATCTGCATATTACAGTCATTATTTCACATATGCACCTGGGAAAGTGCTACAGAAATGATTGCAAGTTGCTTCACTTAATTTCATCAATCTTATATCAATGGATAAAGTAGAACATTGATAAAACGAACTGAAATTCAAGAAATTAATTTTCCTCTCAGACCTGCGCCAGAAGCCCAATACACACTCTTGCCTGGTCATTAATAATCACCTTCTTCTGGGTGGCAATGGCTTGGTCTTTGAGCCCAGGAAAGCATGGTTGTTGTCATCAAATGGCTACTTAGCACTATTAGACATCTGGAAGGGTGACAGGAACAGCTGGCAGAACAATAAGCTGCATTTACAGTTATTCGTTTGACTTGGAAACACCAAAAGGGGCTGTCAGAAAATGTTGTATACATTCCCAGGGCCATTACAGACCTTATGGACGCAGCAGAAGGACAAAGCAGTTCTAGCACTGAAAGAGGCAAGGACTGCTCATTTCCATAGCTGAGTAGCTAGGCAAGTGGTAAAGCAGTTTCAGGTGGAAAATGGCAGAAGCTCCCTTGTTTCAGGGTTCATGGGAAGGATTGCAATAAACTTAGAGAAAAAGTCCAGAAAAAAGAGGTTGGATGCTAGGTAACGGTAGGATTGACCATAGTGAATTGTTCTATCAACGGCTAGTGGACAGGATAAAGACTACCAGTTCACCACTACCTCCTCAGAATATACTTTGACCTGAGAGGAAACAACTGAAAGAAAAGAAGATTATGCCTGATGCTTGGTGAATGAAGACTGAAGAACTACTGACACCTGATGTCATGTCATGCAGAGACGAGAACTACTCTCCAAGATCCACATCCAATATAATTTCAGATGGACAGTTCATACACCAGATGACAGGTTACACTTACAGAGCATCCATTTTACAAAAAGAAAACATTCAGTTTTCACTCAGTTTGGAAAGCCAAGCATGTCCTAGATAGCGTGCTAGGGTTTCTCAGCACTTTTGCTCAACTGGATCGGTGTACTCCATGTTGTCTATATCCTTGTTTGATCGCGATAAAGACAACAGTACAACAGCCGATGAGCAGAAAAATGGTAGGATGTAGGAAATTCTCAAAAAAGACTGGAGAATAAAGAATGAAAAAATGATGGCATCAGTCCGAACACAGCTTTAAATCCGGTCACCATTCTAGAACCAATGTCCTTAAAGTGCACAATACCAGTTGTAGATGTGTTTATATGGACGATATAAGCAAAGTGAGTTGGGTATTGTGCCTCTAACAGCCTCTGAACTTCTTTAGATGTTTTGGCTGTCTGTAAGGTAAGTCTCTGAGAAGCAGTCAAAGGGACTTCTTTTTGAAGAAACACTACAACTAATTAGCTATATTCTTCAGAAACCATGCTCTAATAACAATACTAGGCCAAGGAACACTTTTGATTAAATGCTGAGTTGGCGGTATAACGTCTTCCGCAGGACTGTATTGTTTTAAAAACTGTAATCACATAGTGTTGGTTAACATTAAATGAAGATCATTAATCAACAGTTTATGGTGCGTGGGGACGGCAAAAATCGGAGTAACCGATAGGACCCTGCTCAACCCAGGCATCAAATTTGTTCTTTGGAATATTTTCCTTCCTATTTGTTCCATTCATTATAGATGGCATGTACCTCTATCACTATAAACTGTTTATTTCTAGTAGGTCGTGGACCCAAGAGAAAATCCTAAAAATCCATGTTTTCTTTAATTAGGGACAAATGCTGCTTCACAGCCCGAAAAGAGGAATGTGCTAACCATTACCGGTGCTGCTTGCCTACACTGTAGGTGGTAAGAACTATAGGTATGCAATTGATATATCTTAGATCTAGGCGATTAACTTTTGGACCAGGGAGATAGAAAGGAAACAAAACATACATGCATTAGGGCCTGATTCTAACTTTGGAGGACGGTGTTAAACCGTCCCAAAAGTGGCGGATATACCTCCTACCGTATTACGAGTCCATTATATCCTATGGAACTCGTAATACGGTAGGTGGTATATCCGCCACTTTTGGGACGGTTTAACACCGTCCTCCAAAGTTAGAATCAGGCCCATAGTGTCATAGGGCTAAACCTCCAAGGGTAACAGGGAGAAATTATAGGATCCATTCTGAATCATGTAATTTATTTCAGATTCAGGGATGTTTATTTGTGACTGCCAATTAGTGAAGAATATTGTATTAACATTTGATATGGAGGGTTTTTAAGGTCTTTGATAGTTCTGAATCTAAGGCAGGTAGTCTGTGTAGGAAAGTACCATCTTGCCAGGGATGTTACCCCCATTTTTACTTGTGTGTATCGTTGTTTTTGCCTGTGTCACTGGGATCCTGCTAGCCAGGACCCCAGTGCTCATAAAGTAGTATGCCCTGTATGTGTACCCTGTGTGGTGCCTAACTGTATCACTGAGGCTCTGCTTACCAGAACCTCAGTGTTTATGCTCTCTCTGCTTTTAAAATTGTCACTGCAGGCTAGTGACTAATTTTACCAATTCTCATTGGCACACTGGAACACCCTTGTAATTCCCTAGTATATGGTACCTAGGTACCCAGGGTATTGGGGTTCCAGGAGATCCCTATGGGCTGCAGCATTTCTTTTGCCACCCATAGGGAGCTCAGACAATTCTTACACAGGCCTGCCACTGCAGCCTGCTTGAAGTAACGTCCACGTTATTTCACAGCCATTTTACACTGCACTTAAGTAACTTATAAGCCACCTGTATGTCTAACCCTCACTTGGTGAAGGTTAGGTGCAAGGTTACTAAGTGTGAGGGCACCCTGGCACTAGCCGAGGTGCCCCCACATCGTTCAGGGCAATTTCCCCGGACTTTGTGAGTGCGGGGACACCATTACATGCGTGCACTACATATAGGTCAATATGGTAACTCTGAACATGGCCAAGTAACATGTCTAGGATCACGGAATTGTCACCCCAATACCATTCTGGTATTGGGGTGACAATTCCATGCATCCCCGGGTCTCCAGCATAGAGCCCGGTTACTGCCAGACTAGCTCTCTGGGATTTTCCGTGCAGCTGCTGCCAACCCTCAGACAGGTTTCTGCCCTCCTGGGGTCTGGGCAGCCCAGTCCCAGGAAGGCAGAACAAAAAGTTTCCTCTGAGAGAGGGTGTTACACCCTCTCCCTTTGGAAATAGGTGTTAAAGGCTGGGGAGGGGTAGCCTCTCCCAGCTTCTGGAAATGCTTTGAAGGGCTCAGATGGTGCCCTCCTTGCATAAACCAGTCTACACCGGTTTAGGGAACGCCCAGTCCCTGCTCTGGCACGCAACTGGACAAAGGAAAGGGGAGTGACCACTCCCCTGTCCATCACAGAGCTCCTCCAGTGTGTCCCATACCTCTGCGCCATCTTGAATCCAGAGGTTTGAGGGCACTCTGGAGGCCTCTGAGTGGCCAGTGCCAGCAGGTGATGTCAGAGACCCCTCCTGATAGGTGCTTGCCTCTCTCTGTAGCCAATCCTCCTCTGAGGGCTATTTAGGATCTCTCCTGTGGGTTTCTTTTCAGATTCCAAATGCAAGAGCTCACCAGAGTTCCTCTGCACTTCTCTCTTTGACTTCTGCCAAGGATCGACCGCTGACTGCTCCAGGACGCCTGCATAACCGCAACAAAGTAGCAAGAAGACTACCAGCAACATTGTAGCGCCTAATCTTGCCGGCTTTCTCAACTGCTTCCTGGTGGTGCATGCTCCGATGGCTGTCTGCCTTCACCATGCACTGGAAATTCCAAAGAAATCTTCTGTGGGTTGATGGAGTCTTCCACAAAACTTCTGCTCACTGGTCCTCTGGTCCCCTCTCATCTCGACGAGCGTGGTCCCTGGAACACAGGAGCTGGGTACAAGTGTCTTCCACAGTCCAGTGGTCCTTCTGTCCAAGTTTGGTGGAGGTAAGTCCCTGCCTCCCCACGCCAGACAGTAATCCTATGTACTGCGTGAACTGCAGCTTCTGGGGCTTCTGTGCACTCTTGAAAGGATTCCTTCGTGCACAGCCTAGCTTAGGTCCCCAGCACTCCGTCCTGCATTGCCCAACTCGCTGAGTTGACTTCTGGCTCCGTGGGACCTTCTTTTGTGTTGCTGAGTCAACCACCATCCTCAGATCTTCTAAGCTCCTCTTCAGGTGCTTCTGCGGGTGCCGCCTGCTTCTAAGTGGGCTCTCCGTGTTGCTGAGCGCCCCCTCTGTCTCCTCCTCCAAGGGGCGACCGCCTGGTCCTTCCTGGGCCCTGGCAGCACCCAAAAACCTGAACTGCGACTCTTGCAGCTAGCAAGGCTTGTTTGGGGTCTTTCTGCGTGGACACAACTCTGCATCCTCCAGCATTTCGTGGGACATCTTCTGACCAAAGGAAAAGTTCCTGGCACCTTCTGTCGTTGCAGAATCTTCGGCTTCTTCCACCCGGAGACAGCCCTTTTGCAGCTTCATCTGGGGTTTAGTGGGCTCCTGCCCCCCCGGACACTTGCGTGACTCTTAGACTTTGTCCCCTTCCTTTACAGGTCCAGGAATCAGTCTTCAGTGCTTTACAGTCAGTTGCAGAATCCCCAATCTCAACTTTACAGTCTTTCTGGGGTAGTAGAGTAAATTTACTCCTACTTTTCAGGGTCTTGGGGTGGGGTATCTTGGACACACTTAGTGTTTTCTTACACTCCCAGTGACCCTCTACACGCTACACTAGGCCTGGGGTCCATTTGTGGTTCGCATTCTACTTTTGGAGTATATGGTTTGTGTTGCCCCATGCCTATTTTTCCCTATTGCATTCTATTGTGTTCTACAGTGTTTGCACTACTTTTCTAACTGTTACCTACCTGATTTTGGTTTGTGTGTGTATATTTTGTGTATATTACTTACCTCCTAAGGGAGTATATCCTCTGAGATACGTTTGGCATATTGTCACTAAAATAAAGTACCTTTATTTTTTGTAACTCGAGTATTGTGTTTTCTTATGATATAGTGCTAAGTGATATAAGTGGTATAGTAGGAGATGTGCATGTCTCCTAGTTCAGCCTAAGCTGCTCTGCTATAGCTACCTCTATCAGCCTAAGCTGCTAGAACACCTCTAATCTACTAATAAGGGATAACTGGACCTGGCACAGGGTGTAAGTACCACAAGGTACCCACTATAAGCCAGGCCAGCCTCCTACAGTCACTAAAATAAAGTACCTTTATTTTTAGTAACTCTGAGTAGTGGGTTTCTTGTGATATAGAGCTATATGATATAAGTGGTATAGTAGGAGCTTTGCATGTCTCCTAGTTCAGCCTAAGCTGCTCTGCTATAGCTACCTCTATAAGCCTAAGCTGGTAGAATACTACTAATAAGGGATAACTCGACCTGGCCCAAGGTGTAAGTACCATCAGCTACCCACTATAAACCAGGCCAGCCTATAAGCATAGGATCCATCTGGTTTTGAGATGGGGGAAAAAAGATGACTGTTCATTGGTGATAAACAAGGCATTATTTTGCTCTGGTATAGCAACTGATGTAATACTGTTTCTATACTGCGGTTAACATCTGACTTCATAAGGTATTGAGCCTGTGCCCTGTGAATAGAGTATCTTTCCCACCCTGCTCAATTTCTGTATAAGGCCTAAGCCTGTCTAAGAGTCCACTCTCTGGTGTAATGTTGTCTAATATCATCAGGTACTATAGGAGAAAAAGCTAGTCTTATTTCTTCCTCCCCTCAGGGTGGTTAAGAATGGAGACCAATCATCTCCTGCTAGTATGATGCAGCCACAATATTGCTTAGTAGTGCATGGCATATCTGTATTAATCTGTATACGTAGGTGGTAATCCTTATCAGGAGCATTTAAATGTTTATTTGGATTTTCAACTTGTATGAACTCGTAAGTTGACTCACTGCCAGAAAACTCTGGAGAGTCTGATGCACTATTGTTACATCTGCCGAGCTGTCTGGAAGTGCTCTACTCCTACTTCTTAGGAAGTCCTGCCACTTTCTTCTTTATGAAGTGAGTTTTAGAGTCCGAACCTTGGTGTTCCCTCTTTACCCTGATCTGTACCTCTTGTCCTGCTTCACCTTTTTGCTAGCTATATTCTTCTTTACTTTGCCTCCTGATCTGACCCCCCTCTCTCTGCGTGTTTACCTTCAGAGCCCTGAAAAGAACAGAGAGAGAGAGAGCTTATCAGAACACTGATATCGTGCTGGCTTTTTGATTTTGTTGCAGTTCATTAAATCCTGCACTGATCGCCAGACATGATCAACTGGCCCGAAGAGGAATCAAAATAATTTTTAAGGCCACTTTCAGCTACACCATATCCACAGAAGCTTGAACAAACTACATGGAGTAGTTTAACTTTAAAATACAAATTACAATTACAGTATATCTTACCCTGGGAGGAAACCTGATCTTCTGTCCCCCAGGTGCCCAAACCAATTTCACGAGCAACATTATGGACTTCAGCACTCCTCTAGTCTTCAACTCCTGCTCATTCTTCCTCCTAGGAGACCTCAATTTCCATCTAGAAGACTGACCCTAACCCAGGCACACTGGTAGACAGCCTCAGCAACCTGGGACTAACCGAATGTGTCACAGACGTCACTCATGCTGCCAAACACATCCTAGGCCTCGTCTTCACATCCTTCAACAACATCATGATCACCACACCCTAAGCCCATCAACTGAAGTAACCATGCCATTGTCAGTTTCATAATCAACATCCACCAACATAGAATGTTGTGTTAACCAAAACTCTGGATAACTCTACAAGGTTTGCTTTCACATCCACAGATGCCTGAACTTAGTTCAGTCACTCAACGCTTGTATGTGAAACAAAAGGACATTGTAGTCCCAATAACCACACTTAATACATAGTTTCTGCATTTTGGGTTACTAACTGTTCTAAAAGGGGGTCAGACACAGATTTGTAATTCAAACCCAATTTTATGCTTTATTATATCACACCTTCACTAGGACAAAAGACACTACATGCTTAAAAGTATTTTATTTCAACAGCCTCATCCCGTAGCTTAGGGCATGTGAAATAACTACACAGAATATTATTAAGACAGCCCTAACGCATGTCGCTAACAATGAAAATAATATGAACATTTCATCCGGTGATCTATAATTTAACAAAATTATATCTGCCCCCTTTCACTATATGATGACATTTCTATTTCCTTAAGTGGGTGATTATGGGCCTAATTTAGAGTTTGGGGGTGTGGTTACTCCATCACAAACGTAATTGGTATCCTGTCCGCAATATTTCAAATTCCATAGGCTATTGTACTACAGCGGACAAGATACCCACTGGGCACACACATGGCTCATTTTACTGAGTCCCTGCACTTATTTTTTCCCACCTACACTACTGCTCCTTAATAGGCCTGAAGGGACTCTGCAAACTACATATATGTTCCTACAGATGCCCAGGACATTTTCTGTGTGCTTTCAAAATAAAATGTACTAAAAAAAAATTCAACTTGAAAAAAGGTTTTGCTAAACGAATGTGCAACAATTTCTCTGACACACTGATTAGTAAAACACCACCAAACTCTTGCTGCCAAAGTCCCTCTGTCAAACCACTGAGTCTTTGAGTAGGGTTGAGTGTAATAGTGTTGGTTGATGAGTGTTTAGCCTAGTACTTAGTTTTTTCTGACCATGCTGAGACTAATGGGAAAGTTAATTAAAGTACAATGAATCTGATTTGGTCACGTTTTCGCTGGAAGAAAACTGAGCAGGTTGGAGATTGATTAAGTGTGAAATTGATTAAAATGCCAGAATCCTGCATTATTACACAATAATGGGAAATTATTAAGTATGACTAATTGTGCTGAGCAATTATATTTGTTTGTATTTTGTGTGGGCGGGATGAGCATGTAGAGAAGAAGAATGATTTATTGACATAATGTTATTTTTTATTTGTTCTCCGAGTGTATGTATTTATTTACAGCCTCAATGAAGGGGTGGTCCTCAAAACCCATGCTGGCTGGCTATATCTGTTGGAAATTTATGAAACCAGTTTTATTCTTAATGAAGACTCAATATATAAAGATTGAATATTTTAGACGAAAAGAGGAGTACCTCTAGATATATGAACTATTGATGAATTGTTGCTTTGTTTCCTATGGAAAATGTATATACAAGGCTGCACCAGTAACCTTCCAAACACCTTTACTCTGCCGGACTCGCACTAGACCACACCAAGGCATCCACAAAAACAGACTGGCTCCTAAAGACTTCAAAGAACTTCCTCAACTCATCAGAGCCTCTTCCTCCTTTCTTGAATTCCACAAGGAGCAGAAGATATGGCTCTTCCAGTAAGTCTTTCAGTGCAAGCCTCTCACACCTAATACAAATGCTTGGACACCCTTGCAGGTGTTAAATACAGATAACATAACATAAGAATCTGGCCTGGGAGGCATGGCATTAAGGCACATGGGGACAGATGTACGAATTTCCGATATTGCGACTCGGAAATTGCGAGTCGGTGCGACTCGCAATTTCTGAGTCGCAATATAGGATGCAGAACGGTGTCTCAGACACCGTCTGCGACTCGCTATGGGGTCGCAAAGACCCACCTCATAAATATTAATGAGGTGGGTCGCATTTTGCGACCCCATAGCGAGTCTCTGCACTCACAGGGATGGTGGCCTGCTGAAGTCAGCAGACCTCCATGTCTGTGACTGCTTTTTAAATAAAGCAGTTTTTTTTTAATTTTGCAGCCCGTTTTCCTTAAAGGAAAACGAGTTGCAAAATAAAAAAAAAATAACGAAACCATTTGGTTTCGTTTTTTCAGAGTAGGCAGTGGTCCATTGGACCACTGCCTGCTCTGAAAAAAACTTTTTGGCAACATTCACAAAGGGGAAGGGGTCCCATGGTGACCCCTTCCCTTTTGCAAATGAGTTACCACCAGTGTGACACTGGTGGTAACTGCGAATTGCTTTGTGACCGCATTCGCGGTCACAAAGCAATTCTGCATTGCGATGAGAGTTGCAAATAGTAAGAGAACACCCCTTCCTATTTGCGAGTCGCATTCACAATTTGCGAGTCAGTACCGACTCGCAAATTGTGAATGAGCATCGCATAATGCTGTTTGCATGGCGCAAACTGCGATTTTCGCAGTTTGCACCATGCAAACGGCTTCCTACATCTGGCCCATGGTTCCCTGACAGCTGAATGTGTGACCCGTACCGGGAGAGTGTCTAGAAACAGGCCTCAGGAACCCTCAGGTGACCCTTGCCAGTCCATTGCTGGTAGTGAGGCCTACCCGAGCCACTAAATGCCTTGCTTACCCTGTGGTAATAAGTCAACAAAAGCTGCTGAGCAAACCTAGAACCTGGGGCAATTAAAACTATTATTAACCATATTAGTTCCAGTAGAACAAATAATAAGTAATGAATACAAATTGAAAAACAGTATCAAACCACAAAATAATGAAAAAATCTAAAGATGATTATTAAAAAACAAATAAACATTTGAGACTAGCTCCACATATTACACTAATCCAAATGTACACACAATATATAGTGTAAAACAAATAGAACAAGGTGATCCTAAGAAAACAAAAGAAACACCACAATAGACCATACACAAAACAGAATCACTATTAATATCCAATCAGCCAAAGATGCGTAAATGGCATTTCGAGCCTTGGTATTTGCTGAGCCATCATGAGGATACATCAATTTTGGAGGACACACAAAAATAATAATTCTACAAAATACAAAAGTGAGACTGTGATAAGGCACTGGTATCAAAAAGGAAATTAAGATTAAGGCGGGGGCAGAGACAAATACTCACACTGTTGGTCACCCAGTAGAGAAAAATTATTTTCTTGAGCAGGACTGAGGTGTGCAGACTACCATGCAGTGAGGGCCTGTGCCTTTGGCCATAGTGTTGCTGCAACTCCCTATGCCAGGAGGGCTGTTGATATCTAGACTGCTGTAATGATTGGGCCGTCACCTGAGAATTGTGAGGAATGAACCTGAAATGCCCCCAGAAACGGAGGATGACGCCATGGGTGCATCACCACATTACTGGGACCCCGACAGGGAGCATCGGAATTAAACCTCCTCCCCCTTGTTGGGGAGTACAGAACTTACTGTACAGGAGGAGGACCTCCAATCGCTACTGGAGCCGGCTACATAAGCTCAGAGGAGAGTCCATGCCTCCAGCTTGCAGCAGACTCTTCAAACAGAATCAGAGCACTGCGCATGTCTGCGGACAGGGGAACTGCTGAAACTCGGCACTCTTCATCGCTGCTGGACAGGTTAAGACTGGTTACTGTCTATCAGGGACCAGGAGACTCGTTGCTAAAGGCAGTGCGGTGTCAAGACATTTTTGACTATTTTACTAAGAATAGGAGTGGGCTCTTGGGTTAAGGGCTACTAGTGATGATTCCCTGGATACAGCCACCAGAGAATGGGGAATAACCATTACCACATTACATTAAGAGCAAATGGGGCAGGCCTTTTCCAGCAAAACACGTCAGCCTCAACCTCAAGGGAAATTGTGTTATTGTTTATATATGCTGTACCACTGGTTTGAATATGTTTAGTTAGAAATAAACTACTTCTTTTATTATAAAAAAAAAGAAGTCTCTGACTGGACAATGATTTATTGACACTGCTGTGCGCTCTTTGAGTTATGAGTCGTGTTCACAAACCTGTATTCACACTCCCCCCACCCCCCTTGGTCTCCTCCTCCATGGCTACCACTGAGAGTCAAGTGCAGAAGGGGTACTTGGCCCAGTTACTCATGATCCATAGTAGGTTGGGCCCCGGGACATCAGGAGTAAAAGGCCTCAATCACCACACTAGGGCCCAGTAACCGTTGGTGCCCCGTGGCCCTCAGAAAGAGGTTATGACAAGGGGTGAGTGCTTCGCTAATGGGTTGAAGTCCTCTGGTGAAGGCATGGGGGGAGCAATGGTCCAAAGGGGCCCTGGAGTGGATGTATTTCTTTGTGGTGGTAGTTTTGTCCATGGTGATGGTTGTCACTGTTGTTTCCTTGGGTGTGACAAGGAGTCGAGTTGCAAGGTCTGCTGGTCCGGTTACACATCAAAGATGCTATATATGGTGGCTATCTTGGTGCAGAAGAAATGATAGAGCTTGTTACAGTGGTCCTGTGAGGGGTGATGCTGTTGCAAACGGCCATTATGATGATCTTTTACAGTGGCACTCATCTTTGCTGCTGTTGTATTTGGTGTCGTTGCACTTTGCAAACACGTTTGATGGTCCGATCGGCTGGTCTGTTCCTTTATGTACCAACTGACTTGTTGGGTCTCATGGCTTTGCTGGGCTTGAAGGGGCCAGGGTGTTGGCTCAGGCAGCGATCCAGTTGTACACGGATCCAGGTAGGTTATTGCAGTGTTTGCTGTGCATAGGCAGGTTTGACATAATTTAATGTGGTCCAGTCTTCCTCTGGGATGTTGTTCCAGTTTCGCTCGGCTGGTCTGACAGTGGTTGTTCCGAGTTTGTGTGAACTGCAATGCTGAACTTGACATGGGCATGGTATGCCCATGATCAGAATGGGTTTTTTGACCAAGATGATGTTGAAGGAAGTGAATACTGAGTCCAAGAGGCATCTGACGGAGTGCTTGTGTCCTTTCACGCATTTGATGAGGTCAAGGTTCTCAGGGTATTTGAACAGGTGCAGTTCAGGCCTCCGAGGAAGATGTAATCGTTGGAGTTTAGGATGAGAGGTTCGTCTGTAGGTGTGATTTGAAGTTGGCTACTGAAAGGCAGGTGCCCCATGTTGCTGGTAGATGCATATATGGAAGTGATACAGCTGATACGTCCTGAAAGATGATGGTGATTCCACCTCCACGCTTCTGCTGTCTGTCCTGCACTGCAATGTTATAGCCAGGAGGGTTGGTTATAGTAATGTTGGAGGCCGATTTAGCATTCAGTCTGGTCTTGATGAGGAACAGCAAGAACATGTGTGTTCATGCAGCAGGCCCCATCTTTGGGTGGCATGTTTGGTAAGTGAGCGAGTGTTGAGTAGCATGCATAAGAGAGCAGGGTGTTGCACAGTTGGTGGCTGGCGAGTGACAAAGTCAGTTGGTGGGTGCTGTTGTATCTATAGTTGTGTGCAGCGAGTGTGGCAGTGTGCAAGAGAACATGCAGGAGGCGCAAACTAATACCCCCTTGTGCTATGTGGTGCTGATCGGCAGCTGTGGTTTGGAGTGCAGAGAACACAGGGGGGATTGGAGTAGCACAGGCTGGGCCAAACTTGGATGGGCATGCCTTTGAAGCATCTTCAGCGAACCCACTGTAATGACATGGTAAACAGACTGTGTATACTTACTGCCAAAGCCAGCCTTCTAAGATAAGGCCACTAAAATGCAGCAAGTGGAAAGGGCACTCAGCTGGTTACACGTGAACATGTGTACACACAAGTGTGCAGGCTGCACATGGCAAACCACTGCTGTAAACAGCCCCGTAACTGCACACAGGCTGGCGCAATGGGGACTCTGCAGGATTAGTCATTCACCTTGGATAGACTTTGGCTAGACCTTTTATGTGATTTATTGTTTTGTTTATAGGGACACTCTATTATACTCTATTATAAACATAGGGAGAGAGCTGCCTTAGAGTGCAGTCTCACTCCCCATTGGCCTGCAGAGACCACAGACGTCTTGAAATGGAGTGTAACCTCTGTGGGGAAAAACAATTACATAACCCCTACAATGAAATCTGTACTCCTTATGGGTCATCCACAGTTTTCATATTTCCCTTGCTCAGCTCGGGGTCAGGCTTTTTGTCACCCTAATGTGCCAAGTTAATTAAATTTCTCTCCACCAGGAGGAACAAAGGCTGCCTCACACAAAAGGAGCAATTAGCAGTACTTCTCCCAGCTCCTGAGGAGGAAAGTGGCAGGCAGAATGCTCTGTATCAATCAATCTGCTGTCACACTGTACCAGGGATGGGCCTG
Organism: Pleurodeles waltl; assembly: GCF_031143425.1. Classification (NCBI taxonomy): domain Eukaryota; kingdom Metazoa; phylum Chordata; class Amphibia; order Caudata; family Salamandridae; genus Pleurodeles; species Pleurodeles waltl. Next base: position 290,532,638 of record NC_090445.1, on the reverse strand, counting down.
CCCAAGCCCTCTGAACAAAGGACAGTGCCCAGACAACTGGAGCCAAACCATTGGGGGGTTCCCTTTAAAATTCTAGTGTGCACGTCCCTTGCAGTGATGTCAGGCAGTAGTGGAGCTGAGACCCCAGGAGCTGATGTGACCAGTGGCTTCTGGATGACCCATTTTGGACTGTCCCAGCATGCTGTGCAGGAGGGTTAGGACAAGGGCGGAGAGATAATGCGGCACCCAATTACTGGCAAGGAACATTTGACTTCTGGAACCTTCCTCTCCCCATTAAAAATTCTGGCACAAGGGGGAGACTCTCTCTTGCCTGTGGATTTTTCTACACTTTGCTGCTGGATCCTGGGTCTGCCATGGAAAACTGGTAGGAGAAACACCCTGGGACCCCACTCAGAACCAAGGACTCTGCCCAGCTGACCCCTGCACCAATGGGCCTCCACAGGGGCCAGTGAGGCTGGGCCCATTAGACCCCCCCTAAGACCTGTTGGGGGAAGCCATAGATTTTTCTGCGCCAAGAAACAAAGATTAGAAGGAGAGCTGGCACAGGGAACCAGGAGGACCAGCTCTGCGGTGACTGCACTGCTTTGGATGGGGGGGGGTGGGGGGAAGGGTTGTTGCAAATGCCCCTGGTGGCTAGAGCTCCCCACCAGTGAAATGATCCCATGATTGTCCAAATGGGCCCAACTGGGCCCCAGTTATGGCATCTTAAAGTCTGGTGCCCTTTGAACCTCTTCCTGCCCCAAAGAAAGTGAGGCTCTGCCGTCTGACCGGGAAATTCCCCTAGGGTGGGTGAGGGCCAGGGGCCAGCACAAAGAAGCTGGTTTTGTAGTTTCAGGGAGAGTGCGTGCATGGGACCCCCTCACCCATTTCTTCTAGTTGCCCGTGAACCCCTGTTCCCCAGACAGGTTCCTGTTTAGGGGCCGGGACCCCACCTCCAACTGAGTCAGGGAAGTGCTGTTGCATTTCCCTAAATTCATGAAGGGCGAGGAAGCACCGTTGTGCTCCCCCATGAAGGCAAGAGGGGCCCAGTACCCCATCATTGGGCACCAGTGAAAGGAGGAGAGACTGGCCTGCCCCGCTCCCCATGCTTGTGACTTGGGGGAGCGGAAGGCCTGCCACAGCCACAAGCACCTGCTAGAAGAAGCAGCAGGGTAGAAGAGTGCTGCCGGCTCCCGCTGCAGCACGCTGGTGTGCTGCCGGCATGTGGAGCGGGTAGGACAGCCAGGGATGGGCTCCCCAAGCTGTCCCTTGACATGGGAACCAATGTAGGCGGGGTGACGTGGGTGGGTCCGGGCACCCCGAGGTCAGAAACTCAGCGTGAGGCTACTAAAAAAAAAAAAAAAAAAAAAAAAAAAAAAAAAGTATCAAAATGAAAACATGACTCCGCTCACCCCCGACGCAGTGGGAGGATCACTGATTTAATATTCACTGCACTAGCGAGGAAGTGCCCCTTAATGCCCTCTGGGGCTGGCTCATTTTAGAGAGTTTTTGTCCTACCTTCAGCAATTTCTCCCTTTGTGGTGGCCCCAGGACGACGGGGTCAACACCAACAAACTCAGAAAGATGCCACCCTTTTCTCACAATTGATTTGGAGTCCCCACCCTGGGAGTGCTATGCCCTCTAGGGGACATGTTGATGGTGACATTCATGAGGGCCTGAAAGGCCGAAAAGTGGTTAAATATAATATTGGTATTGAAGCACCCTCTAGGGGCCAAGTGTATGGTTGGACTGAAGTGTTATGTCAACGTGATGCTTTCTTTGGGCTTGTTTTTTTCAATAAATGGTATACAATGCCTAAAAGAATACACAAACATGTTTCACTCATGGCAATTGTGTTAGGGGTTACTGCAATGATGACAATGATGGCTGCTAAAGGTATATATATATATATATATATATATGTTCTAATTTACTACTAAATGGAGCTTTTAACCTGTGACCCATGGCGAATCCCATAGATACATTTGACATATTTGTGGAACTCCCTTTGTGGGTCACTGATGATCACACAGTGATGTCACTGATCATGTCATTAGTGATGTAATATGTGAGGTAATAAGCAGTGCATTGCGGGGATGTAACTTATAGTTAGCGAAGGTAACTGCTCAATTTCACTGGTTTTGTACGAGTGAAACGTGAGCCTAACTATAACATCCCTGTAACCTTTTGTTTTTTTTACAACAAAAAAAATTAAAGTTGTTTTCTAATTATAAAGTCCGCGGAACCTTTGTTTTCTCAAGTGAATTTCTAAGCTTTTTGAATTGTATTTCCGACTTTGAACCACTAACCTTTGACAGTGAGTGTTTGAGTGAGTGCATATATGTCTCAGAAGGGCTGTGAATGGGTGTGGGAGTGTCTCAGTGGGTCTGTTAGGGGTGTGTCAGTGTCTGAGCATGTCTGTGAGTGGCTTTCTGCCAAATCTGGTATAATTCTGCCCAGCGTTTTGGGCTGTAGACATGTTCAAAGCTCCAATGGGGATTAACATGGGAAATGGACTCCCCTTCCCCCCCCCCCCTTTTTATTGGCCCTAGCTTGACGGATCACTCTGAAACTTTTCATGAGCAACAAGAATTACCGGCACACTTTTTTGGGAAATTTTAGTGACGATCCGCCATAAGGCACCAAAGATACAGGCAAGTCAAAAAATGATTTTCCTATGGAAACCTGGTCCTAAATATAACATAAAATCATTGAAATAAAAGGAGATGCTCAGACAACGTCTGTAATGCACACGTTGTTTTAATAAAACACAAAGCCTCCTTTTTATTAAAACAGCGTATGCAATTACAAACGTTGTCCGAGCATCTCCTTTTATTTCAAGGATGTGATGTCTTATGTATGTGGATTTCCGGGTACACGCTCTGTCCGCCACTGAGGTGTGCCTCGGGATATCGGTTTCTGTGTACGTGGCAGTTCTTCCATTAGAGATGCCTTCCCACACCAGAACACCAGCAGTGCCTGTGTCGACATACGCCACCGCGTCTAACACTCTCCACTCCTTACAGTTCAAAAGAAGACAGGCACACAGTATGGTTGGTGAAAGGAAACTTTCATTTGCTTCCAAGCGGATTAAAGTTTCTTTTACCTGCTGTATGGAGTGGGGAGAAGGAGTGGGGAGAAGGAGAGAGAGAGAGAGAGAGTGTGTGTGTGTGTGTGTGTGTGTGTGTGTGTGTGTCTGTGTCTGTGTCTAAGTTCCCCTTCTGCTCTCCACGGCAAGGAAAGCAGTGGCACCACGATTCCAAGGATATTTCCAAAAGAAAACTTAGGGCCATATGTACGAACACTTTTTCCCATAGACACAGAATGTGAAAAAACCTTTGCTACATCTGGCCCTTATTTACCATTAAAATAGTGCACAAAAAAAAGAAAAAGATGGCCGATGCATTTTGACTTTAACGGGACCATATAGTCTGCACACACAGTCAATTAAAAGTGACCTTGCTTAATTAGTCCATCATCACTTTCCATTTAAAAACAACGCGAACATTCATGCTCATATTTGACTTCACAATTATATTGTTAATTAATTTATCCTTATTAAGGTATAAGTTTGTAATTACTGACAAAAGTGTTGTCGTGATTCAAACTTCAGACAGACAGAATTTATATCTGCAGTGGTTCCAGAGCATATTCGTTATTTCTAAACTGAGTGAAGATGTGTAACTGCATAATAATATATCTCTCCATGCATTAATTTCCCAGATCAAATTCCTCGTATCTTATTTTTATTGGGCACCATTGCTTCAGCAGACCTGACATAAAACAACATATCTCAGTTAAAATTATATGAATGTAGGTAAGTTTAGGTGTAAACAGTTATACAAATATTTACAAGGTAGTGCAGCATATTTTTTGATAAACAGTTTTATTAATTTTGAGAACGAAAAAGGTAAGGCACAGCAATTCACAGAGCCAGCACATTATTGTCAGTTGACAGGCAGTCACGTTCATTTGCATCCAGACACAGACCATGTATGCATAGAACAAAATCAGCAATGGGATATGACCTAAACAAACGATCACAATTTCCCCAGATTTTAGTAAGTTTGCGGGGGCATTCTCATACCTCATAGATTGATTTCTCCTGCTGTGCACACCAGTCCACTCCTCGCCTCCATTGTCTACGAGGTGGGCCTGGTTTGTGGTGGGTACCTATGGTACTTACACCTTATACCAGGTCCAGTTATCCCTTATTAGTGAAATGTAGGCAGTGTTGAGAAGCCAGGCTCTCTAGAGGAGCTGTGGATGTGCAGCCAAGGCTTATCTAGGAGACATGCAAAGCTCATGCAATACCACTGTCGTCATACACTACTAACACACATGAAAGAAAACACTCAGTGTTACAAAAATAAAGGTACTTTATTTTGGTGACACAAATACCAAAAATACCATAGAGGCTATTCTCCCTTAGGAGGTAAGTAATACACACATTATATAAACTAGTATGCAGAAACAGGTGTAAAAACAGTTAGAAAACAGTGCAATTAGTGAAAATAACAATCGTTAGAAATGGGCCTAGGAGGAGCATAAACCATTTACTAAGGAAGTGGAATGTGAAAGTCGGTCTCCGACCTAGGCAAGTGCAGTGTGTAGAGAGGAGTTGGGAGTAGTGGAAAACCCCAAAGGAAAGTACTAGAACTCAGCCCAGTGACCAGGAAAGCAGGAGTAAATCACAGTAACTTTCCCAGAACACACATAGAAACGAGAAAAAGAATTATGCAAGAACCAGAAGAGAATGCAAGACACCAACAGTCGATTCCTGGACCAGAGAACCTGTGGAAAAAGGGGACCAAGTCCAAGACGCAAAGAAGAGTCCACGAAGAACAAGAGCCCCTGATAACCCGGGTGAAGGTGCAAAAGAAGAGCCACTGGTGAAGAAGAACAGTCAATACTGCACCCCAGAACACAGAGTCGGGTTCCTGGATGATGCAAGTGATGTCCCATGCCAGGTGGAGGATTGCAGACCTGTTTGCATTGCTCGAGTCCGCCAACAAGCCTTGGCACAAGCAAAGCTCGTGGTTAGCGGAAAATGCACTGCAGGGGACCAGGAAGGACCAGGTGGACTCTACCCAGGAGGGTGAGTCAGAGGGGGCCCTCAGCACCTCAGAGAGCCCAAATAAGACCAGGCAGTGCACACAGGAGTCCCAAAGTGCAGGAACAAGGAAGGTGCGAAAGAGGCCCATGCAATACCACGACAAAGGCTCCCACGCCACCGGAGATCCATCAGGAAGCTGTGCATCGCAGGATGGAGTGCTGGGGGCCGGAGCTACAAAATGCACGAAGGACTTGGAGGAAGGATGCCAACAAGCCATGGCAGCTGCAAAGCACGCAGTGCACAGGGGTACTGTCTAGTGTCGGGAGGCAAGCTCTTACCTCCACCAAAGTTGGACAGTGGGATGTGAGGACAGTCGGGACCACTTCAGTCCACCACCCATGATGAAGGATCCACGCAGCTCTTCAGGAGAGGGGATCCACGCAGCCGGTCGTCGTCGCAGTTGGTACCTGCTGAAGCAGGGGAGTGACTCCACCACCCCAAGGGAGATTCCTTCGTTCTTCTGATGCAGGCTGAAGACAGGGTGTCCTCAGAGGATGCAGTCGGGAAACAGTTTAAGTTACTGACAGGAGCTGGAGATACAATTTTGCAGAAGGCGTCTTGCATCTTTGTTGCAGCTTGTAGAGTTCCTGGAGGGTCCAGATGCAGTTTCTTCAGTGAGAAGCCAAAGTGGAGGATGCAGAGGATTCCTGCTGGAGTCTTCCAATCTGAATCTGAAAAACCACCAAAAGGAGAGACCCTAAGTAGCCCTGAAATGGGGATTGGTCACCAAACCAGGTAAGCACCTATCAGGGGAGGGATGTGAAGTCACCTGCTGGCACTGGCCACTCAGATGCTCCCAGAGTTCCCTGCCAACCTTGAATCCAAGATGGCAAAACCCAGGGACCCTCTGGACGAGCTCTGTGCACCACTCCTGGGGTGGTGATGGACAGGGGAGTGGTTACTCCCCTTCCCTTTGGCCAGTTTCGCGGCAGAGCAGGGACCCTGAACTGGTGTAGACTGGTTTATGCAAAGAGGGCACCAAATATGCCCTTGAATGCATTTCTAGTGGCTTGGGGAGGCTACCCCTCCCAAGCCTGTAACACCTATTTCCAAAGGGAGAGGGTGTAACACCCCTCTCCCAAAGGAAATCCTTAGGTCTGCCTTCCTGGGCTCAGGCTTTTCAAGCAACAGAAGTGCAGAAATCGGTCTGTGAGGTGGCAGCAGCTGGGGCTGCCTGGAAAACCTCAAAAGGTTGCAATGGCAATACCGGGGGTCCTCTAAGGAGCCCCCAGAGAGCATGGAATCATACAACCAATGCTTGCAAAAGCCTTGGGATAGGATTCCAACATGTTTGATACCAAAGATGCCTATATTCGGAGTTTCCCTTATGAAGCTGGACATAGGTAGTGACCTATGTCCAGTACAAGCGTAAAATGGTGTCCCTGCACTCACGAAGTCTGGGATAATGGTCCTGCAGATCAAGTAGGCACCTCTGCTAGGGCAGGGGTGCACTCACACACAGGTACTTTGCACCTTGCCCTCAAGGCTGGAGGGCCTTGCTATAGGGGTGACTTATAAGTGATGTGGTACAGTGTAAATGGCAGAGAAAGGGTGCTTGCACCTTTTCATGCAGGCTGCAATGGCAGTCCTGCAGAAGCCTTTCCATGGGCTCCCTATGGGTGGCAAAATATATGCTGCAGCCCATAGGGATCCCCTGGAACCCAATGCCCTGGGTACCACATACTAGGGACTTATAAGGGGGCACCAGTATGCCAATTATAGGTGAAATACTGTGTTAACAGTTTTAGAGGAGAGAGAGGATAATCACTGGGGTCCTGGTTAGCAGGATTCCGGTGAACACAGTAAAGCACACTGAAATCAAGCAGAAAATGGGGGTTACCATGCCAAGAAAAAGGGTACTTCCCTACAAGTTTCTATAGGGTCGGCAGTACTGACTTGTTCCAGCCTGCAGCAATGTCTCTTTTGGCCACTAAAAATACAGTTCCTACAAAAAAAAAGGTCATCTCGTGTACCTCCCATGTCCTCCATCATACCCAACAGCACCATCATGGGGGATACCGGGACCTCCCAACCCATCATCTCGGTGAGCTCATCAAGAATTCTTACCCTGTATCAGTGGATGGGAGGACATGTCCATGTCATATGATAACACTCAGCAGGAGTAGTCCTGCATCTAGGGCATACATGTTCAGGAAGGAAACCAGCTCGGTGCAGTCTAGCAGAGGAGAGGTAGGCCCCATACAGGTAGTATGTTTGTACTATCCTTAGGCAGGAGGACATAGTGATAACCAGTCATCATCTTCCAACTAACTCAGCCGCTGTTCCCATCTGTGTCTGGAATAGCTCAGGTCATCTGGGGCATTGTTCATCAACATTTTATATAGTTGGGATATTCCCCATTTCCCCAGTGCCCCCATAAGTAGTTTGGCTTCTAGTGGACTGTACTCCAGAAGGGGAGCAGTGCTTGTTAAGTGTGTATGTAGTGCATGGCGGAGTTGGAGGTACTTGTAGAATTGGGAGTGGGAGAGTTGGTAGGTCACTTGTAGGTAATGAAATGAACACAGATGTATTCCCATCCATACATCCCGAGGTGAGAGATACCCAGAAGATCCCATTTGTCAAAGCCTTTCGGCGCTGCAGATTCCCGAAGCCAGGCGCATCTTGAAAGGGGAGTCTGCTGAGTCAGGAGATTCATCCACCGATTGTGACATAGGGCCACGCTCCACCCCGTGAAAACCATCTTGGTCTCCAGGACCATGGTATTGGGAATCGGGGAGCCATAAACTATTGCCAGTATCTGAGGGAAGCTAAGAATTGTGAGTTCAAGACAATATGTCGGGTCTGACCAACCCCACTGAACCAGTCATTTAGAACAAAGCGTTGGGTCACCAGGTAGTAAATATGTAGATTAGTCAGCCCCAACCCATAGTCATATTGGCATCTCTGACAGTAATGTATCACCAACCTATGTCTCGTGCCCCGCCAAAGGAAGGATGTTATGGCCCTGAACAAGGTGCAGAACTATGGACGTGTTATTGGAGTCGATATACTCTGAAAGATGTATAGGAATCTTGGGAGGATCATCATCTTAAAGAGCGCTATGCGACCTAGTACATTCAGTGGGAGGGACCGCCATCTCAGCAGGTCTGCACTTGCTCACCAGTCAGCGGTTGGAGGTTTAAGGAACAGGTCATCTCAGTGAGGAGTGCCACCCAGATGCCCAAATATTTAAAACTAAGCCTCCGGATTGGTACTACCTCTTGCCATGCAAAACAATCTCGCAATGGTAACAGGAGCACCAAATGGATCTGGATGGGTTAAGTGGGAGTCCTGAAGCCTCTTCATAACATTTCTAGAGGTGGAGACTACACTAGTCAGATGTCGCAGGGTGTGGCAGATAAAGAAGGACATCCATGCCTACAATTTAGGGCACAATTTGGGATAACTGCTAATGAGAAACCAACCAGTAAAGCAGTGTCCCATTCTTGTCCCACCAGCCATTGACTCGGGCCATGGAGGCTCGCCAGAGACACTTCAGAGGATTGTATTGTCAAGGTCTGTTCAAACCGGACAGCTTGGGTCTCCAACTGTGGGATTTGCACCAAACGTGTCTGCTCCTGAGAGCGTATTAAGCTTTTGACTTACTTTACTGTCTTACTGGCAGCCCAGAGGACTCCCAGAGATGAAACTGAGCTATCATTTGTGTCAAAGTATGCCTGAAGTTTGGTCTCCAGGTGTTGGATGCTAAATGCCAGGCATTGAGCCACCACATAGGGCGAATCTCCACTCTGGTCGATCCAAGATTTAGAAGAATTGGGGGATGGTCAGATATACCCCTGGGGAGAATTTGTATGTGAGAGAGAGTGCCACAATCCATGGCAGGCATCAGGGTAAGATCTATTCTAGATTGTATATGATTTGCAGCTGATTTCTGTGTAAATTGCTGACTATTCAGATACCAGACCCTCCACACATCACAAAGTCCTAAGGAGGATAACCAGTCTGAACTTGACATGCAGCCCCACGTCTGGTTATAACGGGGGGCCTTACGTGTCCCTCAAGGGGTCTGGGACCGAATCAAAATCACCTCTTATCAGTGTCGGCCCATGGGGTAGGTACAATATGACCCTGGAGAGCTTCCTTAAAAAACTGTGTTGGACCAACGGAGGGGGGGGGAGGGAAATGCGCCCACCAGGCTGACTGTACTCCCCACCAGTGTACCTGTCAGTGCCACAAACCACCCCTGCCCATTCCTCACCACCCGATCAAACACTATGGGAAAGGTGCCCTTCAGGAGAATCACCACCCCCTTAGATCCCTGAGTGAACCTAGCATTGTAGATCCTATCACAGCCTCCCCCCAACTTCCTCCCCTCCCCATACTTCCCCCCAGAAGAATCAGTCACCCATATACAAGAAACCCTCAGTAAAAATCATAACATCAAATCAACGGACAATGGCTGACCCCTCCATGACCTAGGATTCAATTGCATAATGGATCACCCCAACAGCAGGGATATTCATACAACACAATGCACAGTGCCCAGTCTCTGGACATAGGAAACATGTTAATGTGTGGGACTCTAGGATAAAATAGTGTCATTGCTAAAGTTCATCCTATCAGGGAGAGCATCTCCACAGACGTTTCCAGTACAGAGTCTCGCGCCATTGCAATGCTAGCTCCTCCCTCGACCGTCGCCAACGGGGAGCCCTCACCGTGAATCAGCGGCAGAGATGTGGACGCCACCCGCCGGGCCGACCTGCACCTTCGAGAGCGGGTGCGTTTCTTTTGAGTCTTGGACCTTGTTGCAGTGGGACTCAAGTCTGCCCCGGTAGTGGAAGGAGGGGCATTCCGGCTAGAGCAGGTCAGCAGACACTCTTCTGTAAGCCATTCCCATGCCGGATGCTGGTGTCTCAAAAAACTTGCCTTCATCAACCACTCTGAGTCCGGGTGGAAACAGGATTCATCCTTATCAACCATTCTGAGTGAGGCCGGAAACAGGTTTCGGTAGGTTAGGCCCATTTGCCTGAGTTTCTGTTTAACTTCAGAATATGACCTGGCTGTTGTTGGACCTCTTCAGTATAGTCCGGGAATAGATAGAATTTAGCATTCCCACCATCGGAGGCCTGTTCCAAGACTGCATCCCGGTCTCAAAAATGAAAAACCGGAAAATCTGGGTGTAGCGCCATGTGGAGGCCACAGTCAGCGCCAGGTGGGTCGGCTCAATTGCAAAACAGGGCAATAGGCGGGTCGAAGGCATCCAAGTTTTAAACCAGCTTTCTAGATAGGGATTCATGGGTTGGGTCTCCATGCCTTCGGGGATGCCAATTATGCGTACATTGTTACGTCATGAACAGTTTTCGGCATCTTCGGCACTGCGATGTAGCTCTGATGTGAGCGCCAGAAATGTTGAGACCACAGATTTTAAGCTTTTCACCTCATCTTCGACATCGGATAGTCTTGTTTTGGCCTCCGTGAGCCTGGCTGTGGCATTCAAGGATCTTGGTGCACTAGCGCAACATCCACCCTGACCTTTTCAATCTTTGTTTCAACAGCTTCTCTTGGTGACTGGATCGCCTGTACGATCTAAGCAAGCTCCTCGGATGGGTGGTTCGTCGCACCGGATTAATTTCCCCCTTTGGGACGTGAACAAGCTGATTTCAGTAGATGTGCATAAGAGGAGGAGATTCTTAGCGCGTTTGGGGGGTCCTCTTGGGGGCCACTGCCAGAGACCCAGGGACCTTCCTTTAACAATGCTCCAGTTCTCCCACACTGCGGGGGCCCCACACCCTAGAGCCAGGCCCAGCCACAGTCAAACTCAGTATGAGTTTCATTGCTGCACTCACCGGACTCTTCTGATGCGTGATGGAACACCACCGCTCCTCGTCTCACTCTGCGGTGTTCACCATTATATCTTTCAAGCCGGGCTGGCTTTACTGTAGTCCAGGGCCCGCTCCCCCAATCTCCGGGTTTCCAACATTCCACCAGGAGACGAGGCCCTAGATCAACACTTTATGGGTGCCTCAACCCGGGCATTGTGCCGTCACTCCTTCCCCACACCAGAGCGTGGCCTCCCACCCAGCGCTGTGCACGCCGATCGGCGCTGCCTCCCTGTGTGCAGCAGGAGACTCGCACCTCCAGAGGCAGGCCAGGCAGCGAAGTACAGGGCCACCAGGGAAGACTCAATGCCGCACCTCCAGGGCTCCTCCTGGTCACCGCACAGCCGATTCAGTTCCTTGTTCCGCTTTTCGGCAGCCCCTGCGGCCCGGCTCAGGCCCTCTGGACCGTTAGGGACGCCAGACGCCATTTTGTCGGAGTGCATGCTGTGAGCTGGAGTGGCGGTCTCAGCGTCCCAAGGGGCCAAGGATATCCCTTTGTCAGGATGCACATAGAGGCGGATGATGGAGGGGTCGGGAGCACTCTGCCATCTTAACGCCTAAGGTAGCGCAACATATTATATATTAAGAACTGCCTCTAGATGGCGTACCATGAAGTCTCTGTAACGTACAATTCAGTAAAACCCTGTTTTCTGTTGATAAAGACCATCTACATAGGGCTTTAAAGTGAATTATGCCAATACCTTTATAACCCCAAAGTGCTGTTTCTTAGTTTATGAAAATAACTGATTTCCTTATCATATAAAACATACTTCATAGATCAATAGGTGCTATATACATGTAAACACTGGTACTCTACTATGCGCTAATTTGTAGTTGTTATTACTACTTAAACATCCTCTCCAATCTTATACAGGATCAACTGGTACTTATCCCAGTGGTCCTCATGCCTATATAGCGTATACACACATACATAAATATGTACATATATTTAGATATCTAGAGAAAGAGAGCGTATATTCTGAAAGCGCCCATGCTTACTAAAGTGGTTTCAGTGCATACGTGAGTGTTAAAGGTCAACCCCCCCAGCGCTAGAAGGGATGCTGTATAACCATAAAGTGCTACGCATATATAAACAATAATCTTTCTCAGTGTGAAAGTACATGCTTATTATGTAGGTTATTACACTTATATGACATCTGCTTAAAGTGCTAGGCCTAATTAAGATGGTTTTCATACGTTCATAAGTATCACATAGGAATCTATCTCCCTATTAGCGAAAGTGATATTCATAGACCAAAAACGACTAGATGTATGTAAACAATACTCACGCTAAATAAACAAAGAACATAATTACTACATTTATAAAATATATATTCTGGGATGCTGTGTTTACTATGGTGTTACTAGTGCTAATTAAGTTGGTTTTCATACATTCATAAGTATCACATAGGAATCTATCTCCCTATTAGCAAAAGTGATATTCATAGACTATAAAGTACTAGATGTCTGTAAACAATACTCACTCTAAATAAACAAAGAACATAATTACTACATTTATAAAATATATACTCTGGGATGCTGTGTTTAGTATGGTGTTACTCAGTATATCTAAAGTGTATAATGCAAGTTCATGGTATGACAGTAATATCCTTTACAGAAAATCACATATATTATGTATAAATAACCTAGCATCATTACTGTATGAAAAAGTGCCCGTGCAAAAAACACTTTACAATGCTCCCTCTTCTCTACTTGATTTCAATTTCTCTTCTCTTTGAAGCCTCCATATATTGTTTATGATTTGGCCCTCGTCATTTGTTTTAGACTAATATCTTCGCTCAATACGATTCTAAGGAGTGCATGTTAAGAAAATGCAATAAACCGTGCTGGTTGCCAATTTCTAATTTAACTCACCATAGCCAAATCTAAAACAGATTATTCATTGTCCAGTTGAAAACAGAAATTATTTTTCATTGTCCAATCTAGAACCCACACCAAGACCTTTCATAAAGGAATATGCTGCTCTGCATCCAGGTTACGTCCAAGGGCACATAACCTGGATGAATGAATGAATGAATGAACAAATGAATTTTATAAATTATGTTCACACACAAATGAGCCCTTGACCAAAGACAGGATCAACTGGGGGTCATCTGCATAAGACAAGACAAAGTTGCAATTCCAAAAGCTATAATCAGATTCAGTTCTCATTAGAATGATTAGTATAGATTACCTTCTCCTCAGGGTCACCTCCCAATTGCCACCTCTCTCTCCTGCTTTAACATGTTGAATGCCATAACAACCAAGTCCCTTGATGTTTCCTGCATGTTTCTCCTAGAAGTGCTTCGCTACTAGGTTGGTAAAGTCGCAATTTTTTATCGCCCATAGATGCTGTTGGTTTCTAGGTTTTACCGTATTCATTGTGCTGCCCATATATTTTTTTCCACAGGTGCAATGCGATAAATAGACCAAATATTTTGTTGCACATGTAGTGTACTCAACAATGTTTTCTTGTTTTCCCTTATACACTTTTTATATGGTTTTGTTAATATCATGTTCACAATCCCTGCACTTGGTACACTTCCAACAGCTAGGTTGATTTAGCCAGTTTTTATTAGCAGTCTCACAGGGGGTAAATCGCTCTGTGTCAATAAATCTCCCAGAGAGGAAACATTTGTATACATTAGCCTTAGATAATCCAAGAGCACTCCTTTTAAAGTTTCATCAAGCTGCAAAATTGTCCAGTTCCTTTGAAATATTTGCTTCAATTCTTGGTGTCTGAGATTATAATCCACAATCCTGTGAATATCATTCTCTGTTTGGTTCCTTGCTTCGGGTCACTAGCAGCTGTAGTAGTTCTTCTTTTGTTCATGTTTTTACTCTTTCTACAGCATTTAGAGAACTTCAGCTGAATACCCCAAAGGCAGTGTTGCAGTCCCTTCGGGCAAAGGTCACTGATTTGGAGGATAGGAGTCGCAGAGACAACGTACGCTTTTTCGGTATCCCGGAACACAAGGAGTGATCTGATATCAAAACTTTTCTCAAAACTCTCCTTTCCGAACTTACAGGTTTGGAGTTTTCACCACCATTGGATTTTCAAAGAGTCCATAGGATTGTCCCTTTACACAAAGCGACCTCCGACAAGCCTCATCCTATCATCGCATGTTTTTTGCACCATGAGCAGACCCGTCCAGATCATTTCAGCAGCCAAATCACAAGGCCCGTTCTCCCTGGAGGGTCACGATATAAGGGTGGCAGCGGATTTCTCCAGACTAACAAGTGAAAAGCAGAGGGCATTTTGGGCTATCCGCCCACAATGTAACCTGGGTATTAAATATGGCCTTTTTGAACCAGCTCACATGTGGATTACATAGAACGGCAAATCCAGCGACTTCACCGAACCCAAGGACCTCAGCTCCTTCCTGAACAGTCTTGCCCCACATCCCATGGACACTGCCTCTGCGCATTTGGATTTTGACTCCCTCCCTACTGGGGATCCCTTCGCTGCTCCATCCCCGTTGTCTCAACCTCAGCGTCCAACCTCCCAAAAAGAGAGGCAGAATATACGAACGATCGCCTAAACCCCATGACCATGTCCTTCAAGCAGTGATTGACCACATTCAGGACCAGGGCAGAGACAAGTCCCGTTCCCCCTTGAAACCAACAATCGACGAGCATCCATGACACCGGCTCTCAGGGTGCCCGGAGGACTACTCGATCTGAACCCGGCACCAGGTTCTCCCCCTTCAGACAGCTAAGTGTAAAATTATTATCAATGCCTTCCTCTACGGTGGGAGGGGGTTGGAGAGGGATTTGGTCCGATGTTAAGTCTTCCTGTCAGTGATATTTTTTAGATGATTTTCTCCTGCTTCATTACCAACACTTTGCTGCTTTGGGGTTAGAATTACGGGAGGAAATGTGGAAGCAACAGTGGAGGCAAAAGTCCTGTTAAAGTAATATCGCATATTTTCACTGATATAGTTGCTTTAGAGGTATTTATTTAATTATCGTATTACATAGGGCATCGATTACCCTATGCAAATCATATGACTGACCTTTGGTTGTGGGTTATGACCCTACTGTCGGAGGCTATTGGTTACTTCTCTCCTGCACTCTCCCACCTGAGTTTTCTATTCTATCTCCCTATAGAACTGTAGCTACGGGACGTCTCCTCTTCCCCACGAGACGAGTTCCCCCATGTCCCCTCAGCATTCTCCATACCCCTGCTAAGGGAAAGGCTAGCCCTCCCCCTGTAAATTACTTATTCACACTTGCCAAACTAGAGGGATGTACAGTGCGCATGGGTAGCGGGATTCTGGCTCTCACTTCGTGCTTCCCGGGGACCATCACTCTCTCCCTAGATGCCCCGTAGACAGTGTTACACGGCTACTCCCCTGCTCATAGCCCCTGACAACGGCGGTCATACATTTGCCAACCCTCGAAGCAGACTCCCATGGTACTGTTGGCCACAGACCGAGATTGAGGCTGCACAGCCCTCACCCTTTCTTTGTGTGCAGCAGGGTACCACCTCACGATTACCTACCTAGGTGGCCGGTCAGATTATAACCCCCTCCGCCACATCTCTATGTAACACCTCCCGTCATACTCCATATTTCATATTCCCTATCTCCTAATTAACAATTCATATCTCATGATCCGTTATGTCTCGCCTTCCCAAACTTCATACTTCTAGCTTTTTGCGCCCGCCCCTTGCCACTCAACATTGCCTAACAATGAGGCTCCTTAGCGGACCTATCAGTTCCCCTCCTCCCCCCCCTTTAGCACCCACCCGACGCGTGGGCCTTACAGGTTCTGACCCGCAGTTTAATAGGACTCCCGGTAGAGAGATACTTCTCGCTCACTGCTGTTTTCATCCTTCTCCCCTTTTCCTATACTCATTTACTTTTTTTCCTCTTTCTTCGCTCTTTACACCCCTTTTCTCCCTTCTGAGCCTATTCAATTGTTTTCTCTTTTTCGTTCATCTGGGGGCTTCTTATCCCTCTCGGTCTCTTTCTTTCCCTGCTCCCTCTGCGTTTTCCCCCTCTCCCTGTCTTGTTTCTTTGTCTGCTTGACTTTCTTTTCTCTTGTGACCGGGGGTTTTATTCACACCTTCCCCATTGTCTCTATTTGTCTTTTCCAGCTAACGCCTGCTTGGAGCTTTATTACTCCTAGCACCTCTTTTTATTCCCTCTATCAACGACCACAGAACCCCTTGCTCCCCTTTGAATAGGCTACCATTAAGCCCAATAATGGGGTCGACGATCCCGCTCACGGTTTTGTCTTTGAACGTACACGGTATGACCCACTATATCAAGCGTCAGAATGTCCTATCTTATCTCCGCTAAAAAAAATACGACATTTCCCTACTACAGGAAACACACCTCTCCCCATCAGAGTTGGAAAAACTCCGTAGAGACTGGGTGGGCAGGGTGCTTTTCAGCAGAACACCATCTGTACACAGTGGGACGCAGGGCTCAGGGCGGAGATGCGGAGTGGCGATACTTATTCATCCATCCCTACAGTTCTGGCTTCTTAAGACATGGTGCGACCCGGAAGGGCGTTACGTCCTCGCCAAGCTCACCACAAGCTCGTCTACAATCTGTATCGGTTCTATATATGCTCCCACGGGCTCCAAACGTTCCTTTTCCTCTCGTTCAACAGTCTATTAACGCAGATTGGTGCCTCCCAATATATACTAGGTGGGTATTGGAACATTGTGCAGGACTCCATCCTGGATCACTCAAGTGGTCTTGATGCGGGCAATAACGCAGACCGGGCACTCCTACATGACGTCCTAACGGACCATGGTCTGTTGGACTACTGGCGCCTCTCCCACCCCTCTGACAGAGAATACACTTTTGTTTCTTCGGCCCACGGGACTCCATCACGGCTAGACTATTTTTTGATTAATCATCGGTTATTGCAGTTAACTCGAATGTCTGAAATTCTTCCGGTTGCACTATCTGATCATTCCCCGGTTTTATTAGCCCTGGAGCTAGGGTTGGTCTCACCCGGCCGTAAGCCTTGGTGTCTTTCAAATCCCAGGTACCGAACCCCGAAGGGAAAGGAAGAAATTAAATCACACGGGCCACATACCTTCAGAATAATAAGGGCTCGGTTTCCTCGCCCCAGCTTCTCTGGGCGGTGACAAAGGCAATGATTAGAGGACAGCTCATGAGAGATGCAGCCATCTCCAATGCTCAAATGAGGGATCAACAGAGCAAACTAGAAGACTGTATTGTCCAGGCCACCCGGGAGTACACCCGAACGCCCACCCCGTCCAGCTGTCGCCACCTAGAACAGCCAAAATGGAGCTCAACTCCCTTTATACCTCGCGGGCAGAATATACCTTACAACGGATGAAAGGTCGCCACTATGAACACGGAGAGAAGGCAGGTCGCCTATTGGCCACCCAACTCTGTCAAAGGGAGTCAGCACTGGCCATACCAGCAATACACAATCATGACAACACGTTTATTATGTACCCTCAGGCAATCGCGGATGAGTTTGGCCGCTTTTATCAAGCCCTATACACCTCAGAAACAACCGAGAATACTGATCGCTTGGACACCTTCTTTGGGAGAGCAAACATACCCTGCCTCTTGGCTGAAGGCAGAGCGCTCCTAGAGGGTGACATCAGCAAGATCCAACAGGCGATAGCTAATTTACCATATCATAAGGCACCTGGGGAGGATGGGTTCACGTCCAAATTTTATAAATGGACGGGAGCTGACAGATGCCTTATATGAGGCATTCCGGGGGGCTGACCAGATGGGTTCCTTACACCCTCTCTCCAACAAAGCCTCCATTACAGTCTTACCCAAACCAGGTAAGGACCCCCTTCTTTGTGGAAGCTACCGCCCCATATCGCTCCTCAATGGGGATGTAAAGATATTGGCAGGGATATTGGCATCTCGCCTCAAGAAGGTCATTCCCTCCCTGGTTCACCATACACAGGTGGGTTTCATGCTGGGCCGCTCATCAAGAAATCAACCCCGCACACTCTTTCATGCTATATGGACGGCGTGCGATGACACCCTTGCTCTTTCACTGGACGCTGAAAAGGCGTTTGATCAAATAGAGTGGTGGGAACCTCTTTGAAATACTAAAATGTTTTGGCCTAGGGGCTAGTTTTATCAGCAGAGTGCGCTTACTATATGACTCCCGAAGGCCCAGGGGGACACGACAGGGCTGCCCCCTATCCCTATTATTGTTTCTATTGGCAGTGGAACCCTTAGCAGCGGCTATCCGCAGCTCCAATCTTATATTGGGAATTTCGGTCCCAGGCGGTAGTTCCGTCATTTACTTATATGCGGATGATATTTTACTTACTCTCAACGACCTGCCCAATTTCCTCCTATCCCTTAGAGAGATCCTAATGAAATTTGAACATCTCTCGGGCTATCAAATTAACTGGGATAAGAGTGAAGCGCTACCATTATCTCCTGTAACAGTAAGCACTTCAGTCCAGGGACTCCCGGTCAAATGGAAACAATAACGTCTTCGTTACCTGGGCATTGACATTAACAAAGGTTTGGATAAAATGGTGACGGACAGTTTGGACCCATTGCTTAGCAATATGAAATGGGATTTTGAGGAGTAGAGCCATTTAGGCCTCTCTATGTGGGGCAGAGTGCAGGCGGTACGAATGGTGACCTTACCAAGGCTTTTATACGTCTTGGGCATGCTGCCCTTGCAAATACCCTTATCTCTCCTCCGAGAGACAGACCGTTGCATCCGAGCTTTCGTCTGGGGGTCCGTACGTCCACGGCTACCTAGATCCGCACTGCTAGCCCGGTGTGAGTTTGGAGGTCTGAGTCTCCCCTCAGTCGAACACTATGCCTCCGCATTGCATCTCTCACAAATTATCTTTTTACTCCCGGGAGTAAGGGATCCGCCACTCTGGGTGGAAGTAGAACGGACACTTGCGGGCGCCTCACCAGGCCTCCAGATGCTCTATGATGCAGGTCCGGTATATCAGCGAATCACCAATCCTATGGTTGGAGCTATGCGAAAAGCATGGCGGCAAGCACACCGAACCTTAAAAGCGGATCCCCACATACATGATAGAGCCCCAATGTGGGGCAATAAAACTTTTCAAATTGGGGGGAGGACTATTGAGAGTGTTGCTTTAGAGGTCTCACACGAGTGGATCAGCTCATATCGGGGGACTGATGGAAGTCGTTCTCAGAGCTCAGGGAAGAATTTGATCTCCCTGAACATTATTCATGGCGTTTCCTCCAGCCCAGACATTGTCTGGTGAGACGTCTAGGGAACCCCCGCCCCCCCGGTGACTTATACAATCCCCGGTACTCCAATACCTGGAAACCTGGGGTCAATTGAAGGGGGCTGTATCTGGACTGCAGGCATTGTTAAACCGACATCTCTTCTCACTTCCCCTCCTTAATCCCTCAAGAGTAAGTGGCAGGTGCGCTTACAGATCGATTACGACCTAGAGGATTGGACAGATTTAATTGAGGCCAGAGACCGTGGTACTCGAGAGGCCCACTTGAAATTCTGTCTGTTTAAAACATTACATGATTGGTACTGGACCTCCCAGAAACTGCGTACTGCAGGATTACTGTATCCCGCCTCTTGCTGGAGATGCCCACACGCTCGTTGTGATTTGCCCCATATTTTACACGATTGCACGGCCATTCAGCCTTTTTGGCGGTCGGTGGGAAACACCCTTAGAGAAGCATTACCCTTGCCGTCTCTTCTCACCCCTTCCCTTTTACTGCTGCACGACACTGGAGGGCTCTATGAACTCTCCCGACCACAATGCCGTTTATTGCACAGCGCACTGGCCACAGCAAAATTATGTATACTCAGGTATTGGTGTGCAGCAGCCGCCCCTTCCCATGAGGAATGGATCACTGCTCCACTTTGTCTTATCCATTTGCCATTATTAGTCAATTCGCTCCCCCCTTTCCGGTTCTGTAATGGCCTCCATTGAAGGCAAGCATGCACGCTATCAAGGCTGTACTGATCATCTATTCCTATCCTTCCTCCCCTTCCCCTCTTTTTTTTAATCCCCTATTTTATCCTCGATGTTTTCATTTTCATTATCTCCTCTTTTTCATGTCCTCGTCGCTTCTCCTATTTTATGCCCTCTGTTCTGTCCCCTTTCCCCCATTTGTGTAGTTCTTCCCCCCCCTCGGTCACTACCACTATCACTGCCACTACCATTACTATTCTCATTATTCATTTCTTCCTTGTACACATTTTAATTTTGTCTCTGTCCCTTTTCCTCTTATTCACACTCTCTATCCCTTTCTATCTTCCCCCATTGCTCCTCTTGGAACGTTTTTTTTTTTCCCGTACCTTTATTGCTTTCTTTTTTAATCGCATAACCATAGTGACACCCTTCTCTCTTTGCTAGTCTGGTTTGTGTATTCCTCCTCCTCCCTCAGTTAAACCGCCCCCTCGCTCATGACATTTTCATATTAGTTTCTTCTTGCATCCAGTAATGTCTATTCTCTTTGCCCGCATTACTCTCACTGGGCAGTTTTTACACTTCTGCATCCCCTCCCTTCTCATGCAGGTCCCCTTTCAGGTTTCTCCCTCCCCATTACAAGGGCAGGTTACTGTCCTTTTTCACAACATACCTGGGATGTCGTTCTTTATCCCATATTCGGGCATACACCAGTTACTGGTAAAGACATGGATGACAAGGGCATCGACAGCAGCTGAAACATCTAACGAGATCCAATACAGAAGGCATCCTCCAGTCTCTGGAATGGCTCCAAGATATCATTTATATTGCAAATGTTATATTGCAAATGTTAGCAGCTGTACTTTAAGGGCCTAGTCCAGGATTTTTGGAGAACATGGCAATAAGATGGGGCATTAGTTTGGCAGATCCACCTACTCTGGGGAAGATTTCTTTGATAGCAGTCTCAATATTGCTGGTTTTATAGATGTATGCAAAATTCCAGTACTTAAGGACTGGGTTACCATTCTCCTGAGCACCCATGAACTTGCCAAAGTTAGAAAAAAATATTTTGCAGAGGATGGACTCCAGTTTAAAACTAATCATTACAAACAGCCACATTCCGACATGCAGAACCACAGAGCATAATGACACAGCAAGCTGAAGCCCAGCAGACAAGGAGTTAAGGCACATGCAAAAGATCTTCAATACCCTGACCAATGGAAGCCTATCTCTCCGCTGCATAGTGCAATTAACCAAAACTATGCACTGTCACACTAATCTTGGTAGTTGATTGCTTAAACCACAAGAATAATATGCAGGAATTAACGAAATACAACCCCATACTCCAGCATTAACATTAAGAGAAAATTGTTACTAGTTGGCATTGTTGAGCTCTAATATACAAAGTAAACTTCAAGAAGGGAGGCCATTAGGTGAGCATTATAAGACAGATCTCTAATCATCATCATGAAGTTTACCATTGCGCTCTAGGGATATTGTAACTAGGCTCAAGATTGACTGGTGCAATAGGCTTCATAGACTGTTATTCCCGCCCTCAGCTTTTAACTTGTCAACGGTCGAAATTCAGGCAAAGCCCTGTGGGGCGCAAATGGCATGTATACCCATTTTCTGCATCTCCAGGGCATTGTTGTATTACAGAAGATGCTGTAGATGCTTTTGCAGCCCCTTGTGGCACTAGCACACATGGAGCAGCAATACTATTTAAAAAGGGGGCTCCCTCATTTGCATGAGGGTGTGGCCTCATACAAAAGAAGGAAACACTTTGCCTCTGTGGCCAGTGCAGTGCCTTCTGTTATACAGGTAGCACTAACACACATGGAGCACCAGTGCTATCTTAACAGGGGGTTTCCTCATTTGCACGAGGGTGCAGCCTCATTCAAATGAAGGAAACACTTTGCAGTGCGCCTTATTTGTAATATAGCTTCCGAGGTGTACAATTTAGTTTGAGTCAGCCTAGTTGAATCTAATCTTTCTTATCTTTTTATTTGCTGTCTTTTCTTCTTTCATTTTGTTCCTGCTTTCTTCCTTCGTTTTTGCCTTTTTCCTTTCTCTCTTCTGCTCGTTCTTTCATTCCCAACTCCTTTTATTCATTTCTTTCTTTCTTGTTCTTAGTTTTTTTGCTCCTTCCCTTCATGTTCTTTGTTCTTTTTCTCCTTTTCTTGGTCATTTTTTCTGCTTTGCATCTTCTTTCTCTCTTTCTACTTTTCTTCCCTTTTTCTTCTTTTCTGTGTATTTGTTCTTTCTTCTTAACTTATCTCCTTTCTGTTTCATTATTTAGAAAGCTTGGATTCTAAAACGGATTTCTTTATGCACTGATTTGTGTCTCACCATTGTCTTAGACAAGTAACCACATGTATTAAGATGAGAAGCTCCTATTTATGCCACAAAAAGCTTTTATTTAGCTGTCTCACACACAAACATCTTTCAATTCCTGCTCATGTAATTTGGGAGATAAAATTCCCTGGATTTATTTGTCTAAATGTCCTTTCTTGTTCCAAACCAGTGGCATGTATTCTGCCAAGAGCTATGAAATCTGCATGTACCTTGCAATATGTACTAGAATAACGGTGAACTGCGCAATGTACATGCTAACCAAAATAATTAGGGTGGCACAATTAACAGGGGTTTGAGATGGACATGTCTGTACAGAGTTCTCACACTCCTTTCTTTCTGGGCTTGGTTACAGCGGTGTGGGGCAGAGTCGGAGGTATTAACTGGGTAAAGTTTGTGGGTGTGTGAGTAGCTTGAGGAGGACCTCTTTTGAGTCCCCAAAGCCTTTAAGTATCCATCTTTTCGGAGGAGCCATCAGAACCTCCCTTTTGCCATTCGCCTGATCCAGGAGGGCAGACAATTTTATGGACACTGCTGGGCAGCCACTTTTGAATGACGTTCTGATGCAGCTTTCTTCATAAGCCCAAGACATCAGTTGAGAGGCTTGGGGCCAGTGCATCAGAAGTGTTCTAAGGCACCTGGTAATACCAGTGTTGTCAGGGCTTTCCCCTGTAGCCACCCTTTGGTGAAGACAGAAGGCACTGATGGTTGTTGGTTCCAAGGAGTGCTGTGGAGCACGTCCACCTACTTGATCATCACAGCAGTACTTACCTTGAGGTGAGAGGAATATGAAGAAGCCCCGTTAGAAACTATGGGACAGAAAAGCCTGAGCTGAGATACTGCAAATTTTTCTTGAATTTTTCTGACGGAAACTTCCGGAATCAGCAGGTATTTACCTATCGCCCAGTGTTCTCTACGTTGGTTTCCCCAGGTGTCTAGCTTTCAGAAATGTGTAAGCTTGATAGGTTTCCCTGGACAGCCACCCAGCCCGGGCCCAAATACCGCCCTACCCCCATTAGCTTTCAGACATCAGTAAGTTTAATAGTTTTCCCTGGATAGCCACCCAGCCCGGGCCCAAATGGCGCCCTACCCCTATTGCCGATTTCTTTATGATTTATTTTGGTGCTGTAGGAGGATGGCCTGGTATGTAGTGGGTACCTAAGGTACTTACACCTTATACTAGGTCAGTTATCCCTCATTAGTGAAATGTAGGCAGTGTCTAGAAGCCAGGCTGACTAAAGGCAGCTGTAGGCAGAGCAGCCAAGGCTGAACTAGGAGATATGTAAAGCTCTTGCAATACCATTGTAGTCACACAGTACTTACACACAAGAAAGACAATACTCAGGGTTACCAAAAATAAAGGTACTTTATTTTAGTGACACAAGGCCAAATATATCTTAGAGGCTATACTCCCTCAGGAGGTAAGAATTATACACAAAATATACACTAGTAACCAAAATCAGGTAAGTAAACAGTCATAGACTAGTGCAAATAGTGAAAATCACCATAGGTTACAATGGGTGTAGGAAGTTGTCTCTGTATGTACTATTTCAAAGTAAGAAATAGCATGCACAGAGTCTAGAGGTAAGATAGTGGCAAAAAGAGATAATTCTAATGCTCTATTTTGTTGTAGTGTGGTCGAGCAGTAGGCTTATCAGAGGGTAGTGTTAAGCATTTGTTGTACACACAAAGGCAATAAATGAGGAACACACACTCAAAGACAATTCCAGGCCAATAGGTTTTTATATAGAAAAATATATTTTCTTAGTTTATTTTAAGAACCACAGGTTCAAGATTTACAATCAATACTTCAAATGAAAGGTACTTCGCTCAGGTATCATAGGAACTTTGAATCAGCAAAATAGCATGTACAGTTTTGGCAAAAATGGCAATAAGCTATTTTAAAACTAGACAGTGCAAATGTCAACAGTTCCTGGGGGAGGTAAGTATTTGTTAGTTTTGCAGGTAAGTAAACCACCCACAGGGTTAAAAGTTGGGTCCAAAGTAGCCCACCGTTGGGGGTTCAGGGCAACCCCAAAGTTACCACACCAGCAGCTCAGGGCCGGTCAGGTGCAGAAGTCAAAGTGGAGCCCAAAACGCATAGGCTTCAATGGAGAAGGGGGTGCCCCGGTTCCAGTCTGCCAGCAGGTAAGTACCCACGACTTCGGAGGGCAGACCAGGGGGTTTTTGTAGGACACCGGGGGGGGGACACACATCAGCGCAGAAAGTACACCCTTAGCGGCATGGGGCGGCCGGGTGCAGTGTGCAAACAGGCGTCGGGTTTGTAATGGAGTTCAGTGGGAGACCTAGGGGTCTCTTCAGCGATGCAGGCAGGCAGGCAAGGGGGGGGGGCTCCTCGGGGTAGCCACCACCTGGGCAAGGGAGAGGGCCACCTGGGGGTCGCTCCTGCACTGGAGGTCGGATCCTTCAGGTCCTGGTGGCTGCGGGTGCAGTGTCTTTACCAGGCGTCGGGTTCTTGGAAGCAGGCAGTCGCGGTCAGGGGGAGCCTCTGGATTCCCTCTGCAGGCGTCGCTAGGGGAAATCAGGGGGGTCAACTCTGGCTACTCACAGGGTCGCAGTCGCCGGGGAGTCCTCCCTGTAGTGTTGTTTCTCCGCAGGTCGAGCCGGGGGCGTCGGGTGCAGAGTGGAAAGTCTCACGCTTCCGGCGGGAAACGTGCAGTCCTTTAAAAGTTGTTTCTTTGTTGCAGGTTGTAGTTTCTTTGGAACAGGGCCGCTGTCCTCTGGAGTTCTTGGTCCTTTTAGATGCAGGGTAGTCCTCTGAGGCTTCAGAGGTCGCTGGACCCTGGGGAGCGCGTTGCTGTTGCAGTTTCTCTTGAAGTGGGGAGACAGGCCGGTAGGGCTGGGTTCAAAGCAGTTGGTGTCTCCGTCTTCTCTGCAGGGCTTCAGGTCAGCAGTCCTTCTTCATCTTAGGTTGCAGGAATCTAGTTTCCTAGGTTCTGGGGAGCCCCTAAATACTGAATTTAGGGGTGTGTTTAGGTCTGGGAGGGCAGTAGCCAATGGCTACTGTCCTTGAGGTTGGCTACTGCCTCTTTGTGCCTCCTCCCTGGGGGGCACATCCCTATTACTATTCGGGGAATCCTCCAAAATCAAGATGGAGGATTTTTAAAGGCAGGGGTCACCTCAGCTCAGGACACCTTAGGGGCTGTCCTGACTGGTGGATGACTCCTCCTTGTTTTTCTCACTATCTCCCCTGGACTTGCAGCCAAAAGTGGGGGCTGTGTCCAGGGGGCGGGCATCTCCACTAGCTAGAGTGCCCTGGGGCATTGTAACACGAAGCCTGAGCCTTTGAGGCTCACTGCTAGGTGTTCCAGTTCCTGCAGGGGGAGGTGTGAAGCACCTCCACCCAGAGCAGGCTTTTGTTTCTGTCCTCAGAGAGCACAAAGGCCCTCACCACAAGGGGTCAGAAACTCATCTCTCAGCAGCAGGCTGGCACAGACCAGTCAGTCCTGCACTGAACAATAGGGTAAAATACAGGGGGCATCTCTAAGATGCCCTCTGTGTGCATTTTAAATAAATCCAACACTGGCATCAGTGTGGGTTTATTATTCTGAGAAGTTTGATACCAGACTTCCTAGTATTCA
Organism: Pleurodeles waltl; assembly: GCF_031143425.1. NCBI lineage: Eukaryota > Metazoa > Chordata > Amphibia > Caudata > Salamandridae > Pleurodeles > Pleurodeles waltl. The sequence continues at coordinate 290,506,853 of NC_090445.1, read as the reverse complement.
GTGTAGCCATTATGGAGCTGTGGAGTTTGTTTTTGACAAACTCCTTGACCATATACTTAATATGGCCACAATGTACTTACAATGTCTAAGAATAGACTTAGACACTGAAGGGGCCTATTGCTCATGCAGCTATGCCCTCACCTGTGGTATAGTGCACCCTGCCTTTGGGCTGTAAGGCCTACTAGAGGGGTGGCTTACCTATGCCACAGGCAGTATTTTGTATGTGTGGCATCCTGAGGGGGATGCCATGTCGACTTTGCCTTTTTCTCCCCACCAACACACACAATCTGCAATGGCAGTGTGCATGTGTGAGGTGAGGGGTCCCTTAGGGCGGCACAACATATGCTGCAGCCCTAAGGGACCTTCCCTGGTCACAGGGCCCTTGGTACCACTGGTACCTTTTACAAGGGACTTATCTGTGTGCCAGGGGTGTGCCAATTGTGGAAACAATGGTACATTTTAGGTCAAAGAACACTGGTGCCGGGGCGTGGTTAGCAGGGTCCCAGCACACGTCTCAGTCAAGTCAGCATCAGTATCAGGCAAAAAGTGGGGGGGTAATTGCAGCAGGGAGCCATTTCCTTACAATGGGCCTGGGGGAAACACAAACATATACTACAATAGTGGAATGCGAATGCCGGTCTCCCACCTAGGCAAGAGTAGTGTGTAGAGGGGTGCTGGGAGTGTAAGAAAACACCAAAGGTAAGTAAAGTACCCCACCCCAGAGCCAAGGAAAGCAGGAGTAAAGTACAGCAAGTTTCCTCAGAACACACTAGAAGTTGTGATAAAGAATTATGCAAAACTCGAGCAAGACTACAATGGATTCCTGGACCTGAAGACCTGTAGAAAGAGGAGACCAAGTCCAAGAACAGATGAGGAGTCCTGGAAGAACATGAGTCCCTGCTAACCCGGATGAAGGTGCAAAAGTGGATTTTCCGGTTAGAAGAAAAAGTCAGAGATGCGCCAAAGAAGACAGCTGTGGGTTACCGCTTGGTGCAAGAGATGTTCCACGTCGAGTAGAAGAATGCAGGCTGGTTTTTGTCATTGTATTCCGCAAACAAGCCTTGGTTCACGCAAGACGCGTTTGGTGGGAGAAGGTGCTACCTGGACCCAGGAGGGAACTGGAGGTCACAACTCGGACTTAGGAGACAGAGGGGGCTCTCAGCCCTTCAGAGATCCCTCAGAAGACCAGCCAACACCCATAGGAGTCCCAGGGTCAAAGAAGTTGCAAATTGCGGTCGTCGCAGCACTACACAAAGGGATCCCATGCAACCAGAGAACAACTCAGGGAGCTGAGCGTCGCAGGATACAGTGCTGGGGGACCTGGGCTATGCTGTGCACAAAGGATTTTTTTAGAGAAGTGCACAGAAGCCCCAGGAGCTACAAAACATGCTGTGCACAGGGGTACTGTCTGGCTCGGGTAGGCAAGCTCTTACCTCCACCAAATTTGGACAGTTGGACCTTTGGACAGTCTGGGTCACTTCGGCCCACCACCTGTGTTCAAGGATCCACACTTGTCGTCAGGAGAGGGGACCCAGAGTTGCTGCAGAGAGGTGCCTGCTGAAGCAAGGAAGTGAGTCCATCACTCCACGGGAGATTCCTTCGGTCCTTCTGGTGCAGGATGAAGACAGGCAGTCCTCGGAGCATGCACAACCTGGAAACTGTTGCAGTTGCTGGCAGGAGCTGAAGTTACAGAGTTGCAGTAGCCTTCTTGGATACTTTGTTGTAGTAGAGTCTTTCAAAACCCAATCTGAGGCAACACCCAGAGGAGAGACCCTAAATAGCCCTGAGAGGGGGATTGGTCACCTAACCAGGTAAGCACTATCAGGAGGGATCGTTGACGTCACCTGCTGGCACTGGCCACTCAGATGCTCCCAGAGTTCCCGGACCATCCTGAAAACAAGATTGCAGAACCCAGGGAGACACTGGAGGAGCTCTGGGCACCACCCCTGGCGTGGTGATGACTGGGGAGTGGTAACTCCCCTTTCCTTTGTCCAGTTTTGCACCAGAGCAGGGACAGGGGGGTCACTGAACCGGTGTAGACTGGATTATGCAAGGAGAGCACCTTCTGTGCCCTTCAAACCATTTCCAGAGGTTCTGGGAGGCTACCCAACCCATGCCTGTAACACCTATTTCTGAAGGGAGAGGGTGTAACACCCCTCTCCCAAGGGAAATGCAATGTTCTGCTTTCCTGGGATTGAGCTGCTGAAGCCTGTCTGTGAGGTGGCAGCAGCCGGGGCTGCAGTGGAAACCTCAGAGAGCTGATTTGGCAGTACTGGGGGGTCCATGGTGGAGCCCCAGGGTGCAAGGAATTGGCCCCCCAATACCATAATTAGATTGGGGGTACAATTTTTCAATCTTAGACACTTTACATGGCCATATTCGGGATTACCGTTGTGAAGCTACATTTATGTATTGACATATATGTAGTGCACGCTTATAATGGAGTCACTGCACTCACGAAATCTGGGAACTTGGGCCTGGACGACGTGGGGGCACCTCTGCTAGTGCAGGGGTGCCCTCACACACAGGTACTATGCACTTAACCTTCAGGGTCTGAAGGTTAGATATATAGGTGACTTATAAGTGACCTGGTGCAGTGAAAACTGGCTGTGAAATAGTGCTTACACTATTTCCCACAGGCTGCAATGGCAGTCCTGAAGAAGTGTTTGCGGGAGCTCCTTATTGGTGGCAAAATAATTGCTGTAAACCAAAAAGATCTCCTGGAACCCCAATGCCCTGGGTATTGGGTACCATATACTAGGGACTTACAAGGGGGGTTCAGTATGCCAATCTGGAGTTAAATATGTAGTCACTAGACTACAGTGACAAATTTGGAAACAGAGAGAGCATAAGCACTGGAGTTCTGATTAGCAGGACTCCAGTGACACAGTCAAGCATACTGACAACACAGTAAAACATATTGACACATAGGCCACAAACCATAAGCACTGGGTCGGACTACAGGATCCCAGTGACACAGTCAAAACACACTGACAATCAGGCAGAAATTGGGGGTAACATGCCAAGAAAGATGGTACTTTCCTACAGGTGCCTTTTGTGTTTCAGTGTTAGAGATAGCCACATGAATGGGGTATGTTTTTTTCTTGACAAGTAGCAGAACACTAGGAGGTATGAAATGTGTGACACCCACAGATTCTTGAACTTTCTTTCACACAAATGTGAGGAAAATGCATGATTTTATGCAAAGTTTAAGGTCTGCAGGACATTGTGGAAAAAGAAACAATCAGGGGATCCACTCAAGGAACACTACCTTATACTCAGTCAGCTGTCTAGTTTTCAGAAGTGTCTGGGTTTGGTAGGCTTCCCAGGGTAGCCACCAAACCTGGGCCCAAATATTGCAGCTACCCCCTTTTAGCAAATCAGGCCCTTTTTTTATACAGGAAATGTTGACATCACCATATTGCATTTTGGGCTGCTTCCTGTCGTGGGCACTAGGCATACTAACACAAGTGAGGTACCATTTTAATCAGGAAACTTGATGTTAGGAAATGCGTGGTTCTCCACAGATTCCAGACCTTTCCACCCCAATAATGAGAAGTAATGTGCACTTTCAGCCAAAGTATGAGATTTACAAGGGCTTCTGGGTAAAAAACAAGTGGCAGTCATGCAAGTCTCACTACCCTGGACACCCCTGGGTGTCTAATTTTCCGAAATATACAGGTTTGCTAGGTATCCTTGGGTGCCAGCTGAGGGAACGGCCAAATGCTGCTGCCACCAACACTGCAGAAAAGGGTTGGTAATTGGGTGGAAAAATTTGACCCGTCCATGGTCCATGCTGGACTTATTCCTGCTGCAGATATTAGGCCTAACATTTACACAAGTGAGCTAACATTTTTAACAGCTGACTTGGGGGGAACGTCTGGGTAGAAGGCAATGTGTGGCTCCCAGCAGATTCTGTAACTTTCTGAAAAGAAATGTGAGGGAAATGTGTGTTTTTAGTGAAGGTTGAGATTTGAAAGGGCTTCGGGGTAAAAGAAAAACCGGTGAGAGCCATGCAAGATATGCCGCTCTGCACCCCCAGTCTATCTAACGTTCAGAAATGTAAAGGATTAGTAGGGTTCCTGGGTTGGGTGCCATCTGAGCTTGGGCTCAAATTTTGCAGCAATTTACTTTGCCTAAATGTGATGGTTTTTAGGAGGCAAATGAAATCTGTCCATGTTGCATTTTGGGCCTTTTCCTGTTGTGCGCACCAGGCAAACCCACACAGGTGAGAGAGGGCCCAAAATTCACAGTTACCATGTTGTAAAAAAAACATGGAATCTGCTGGATATAATAAGTCATCTCCAGGTCGGGTTATTGGAAGTATTGTGTCTTAGGGGCTGACCTAGCCACACACATGAGGTACCAATTTTATTGGGAGACATATGGGAACACAGAAAAGTAGAAAATCTGTCAAAACCAATTTGGTGTTTAGAAAATATACATTGTGCAAAACACTTTCTGAATCACTTGCTAGTATGGGTGCCTATAAATTCGGAGATTCACAAATACCCACTTCTCTTAAACTCAGTAACTGGTGTACATTTCAGAAATACAAGTATCTGGTGTACATTTCAGAAATACACAAGTTTCCTTCATACTTATGTTCACTCTTCATATTTTACCATATGAATTGCTCTATATTCGGTACATAATGAAAAATCATTGCAAGGTGCAGCTGAGTTGCTAACTCTGTGTACCTTGAGTTCTTTAAAAAACTACAAACCCTATATATCACCACAACTAGAAAGGTCTAGCGGGCGTAATGGTATACTGCTTTTGTAAATCTGCCATTGTAACAAGACGTTACAGATGAAAATGTTTTTTCCCACATATTTTCAATATTTTTAATTTGAACAGTTAGATTATTTGGGAAATGTTGAAGGATCAACACAAGTGACCGCTTGCTGAGTTCAGAATTTGGTCTACTTTTCAAAACTGTATAGCTCTCTAGGATCACCCATGAGTTTCACACCTGCTCCACAAACAGGAAGTAGGTTGAAAGCACAGAAATTAGGAAACATGGGCTATCTCATAAAAATACCAAAACTGTGTTAAAAATTTTTTGATTCAGCTCTATTCCTGATCCAGAGAAAGGTGGTGGTTTTAGCATAGCAAACCTTTTCTTTGATGACATTTTTAAGGAAAAAAACAGACGCTTTCTTGTGCAGCACATTTTCTCAAAACAAATCTAAAATTAGCTATATTTTGCCTATTTTCTCAGTCGCCTCCATGGGAATCTACACACCCTGAGTACCGTTAGCTTCTCTCGGGTCTTGAAAAAAAAGGAGCACATTTGGTGTGGATACATTACGAGGCAAAAGGGTTATGGCAGCATAAGTGTGTAGTACCCAAAATAGCCAAAAAAGAGATCAGCACTGGGGTGGAAAGCCTCAACAGTTAAGGGATTAAGCGGTACCCCAGTGATAAAGCTTAGGTAGTCCAAACCTACCTCAAGAATACTCGGCCTAGAAATTCGGGTTGGACTGCTCCTATAAGAGCAGGACCAAGACTGATTTGCATATGGCTAGTGAGTGTCCAGAGTGGCACAGTGGGTAAAAAAATGAAGATAGGGTTTGCAGTCATTAGCAATTGCCAGCAGCTGAGATCAATTGAAGTTTTCCTTCCATTACTTTGTGGTTTGTTATAGTAGGCTCCCTAAGTGCGACAGTCATGCTCTGATGAGGGTTCAGTGCTTATTGTGCCACAGAACCTAAACCATAACTCACTGTGAAGCCTAAGCAGACCAAGATTGTTCTGAGGTTGTTTTTGTTCATATCCGGAGGAGCCTTGGCAGTTTGGGCTGGAATGCTTCTATTTCAGCAGGATCACAATTGATTTGCCTAAGGTTAGTGTCTTCGAAGAGGGGCACAGCAGGTGAAAAACAATAGTTTGAAATTTGGTGTAAGTGACTGTCAAAGACTGCGACTTCCTCATGCATTTCTTCCATCGATTTTTTTGGTTTGTTGAAAGATTGTATAATAATTTATGGACAAAATGTTTGTCATTTAGGTTCCTATAAAGTGCTCAGAATTGCTATGTCAGGTTCCTCACAAGTTCCAGCAAGACACTTTTAAGAATCTGTGAGAAATTAGATTGCTGGTTGACTGGGGTGTGAGCTCTGGTCAAGCATCAGCCACAATCTCTTGCAGGGTGAACCACAAAATGTCACAAATTTAACCTGTGCTTAACCCTGGGAAGATTGGCACAAAAAGCAGTCAAGCTAAACTTAGAGGCAATGTGTTAAGTATTAACCCAGTACACAAACAGCAATGCAGTGAAACCACAACATAATAAAACTCCCAAACTGATTAAGAAAAATAGAGAAAATGTTATTACATTATTTGACACCAAAACCATGAAAATATGTTTAGTAGAACCAGAGTTCCGAATGTGTACGGTTTAAGGTTCAAAATAGCAAGTACTCAGTTTTGGAAAATGGCCACCTGGGCACCATTAGCACTACAACCAAAGGTCCAGGAATGGGTGGAGACCTCTTGGGGGTTCAAGACTCACTCAGGCTGGGTCTAGGAACAGGTTTAGGTAGGAGCCTGTTATGTCCCTGTGGCTCAGAACTGGGGATCAGCTAAACTAGCCCTTGGAGTCACTTCTGGAATCCTTAGTGCAGGTGATGATATAGGGCTCTACAGCAGGGCTGGCCTCTGAAAGTTCCAATCAGGCTCCAAGCGCAAAGCAGTCCTTAAAGGTATAGCAGCAGTCTGGAAGAGTGCACAGCAACAGACAGTCCTCTAAAAGTCCTTCCGCAGGTCCAGTGGTGAACTGAAGAGTGGGTCTGAGAGCACTATGTTTACCCTGGTCCCTGCTCCTAGAAGATGGATGAGATTTTTAGAAAGATTCTCTGAAGTTCCAGGAATTTCCTGCCTCCCCTGCCCTGGCTCCTAGCTGACTTTGGCTTTTCATGACAATACAGAGTTCTTAAGCCCACTGTGTGGTGGCAGACCCCAGCCTATTCAGTTGCAAGTGGAGCTGTGCTTAGCCCCCCATCAAGTCCCATTCAGGCTCTTCTAATCCCCCTATTGTGTGACTGTCTGGGGTGAATTCACAAAGTCCCAACTGTCAGTTACACCAGCCATGTGACTAAAGACAGTTTACAGGCACAGACAGCTAAAGGCAAGAAAATGCCAACGTTTTAACAGTGGCATTTTCAAACTTGTAATGATAAACTGATTTTACTGGTAAAGAGGGTTTATCATTACAAGTCCATTGACATCAACCATGATATATCCATCACCACTGGTTTAGGAATTAGAACGTGTTAATTTTACTAAGGAATCCCATTGTTAGATCTGGCAGCCTTAGGGTGGCCATCCGCCAATATTTTGCTCTGCACACTTCACCACTGCTAACCAGTGCTAAAGTGCATATGCTCTGTCCCTTAAACATCGTAACATTTGTTCATTCCTAATTGGCATATTTGATTAACTTGTAACTCCCTAGTAAAGTGCACTACATGTGCCCAGGGCCAGTAGATTAAATGCTACTAGCGGGCCTGCAGCACTGATTGTGCCACCCACATAAGTAGCCCCTTAATCAGGTCTCAGGCCTGCCATTAAAAGGCCTGTGTGTGCAGTTTCATTGCCACTTCGACCTGGTATTTAAAAGCACTTGCCAAGCCTTAAACTCACATTTTTCTACATATAAGTCACCCCTAAGTTAGGCCCTAGGTAACCCATAGGTCAGGGTGCTATGTAAGTAACAAGCAGGACATGTACCTGTGTGGTTTATATGTTCTGGTAGTGAGGCCTGCTCCTTTCATAGTGGTAGATTCTGATCAGAAAGGGGTAACCAGGTCATATTTCGTATGGCCAGAATGGCAATAGAAATTCTTGCTTATTGGTGAGGTTGGACTTTATATTACTATTCTAGAAAAGTCATATTTAGAAAGTGAGCATTTCTCTGCACTTAAGATCCATATGTGCCTTGCAGCCTGTCTCTAATCAACGTCTGGGGTGGGCTGGCAGACAGCTTCCTTGTCCCAGACAACCGCAAACACAGGACACTCAGTCACACCTGCACTCATCTGCATACTGAATGGGTCTTCCTGGGCTGGAAGGGTGGAGAGCCTGACACTTACATTTCAAAGACTAGTGGCCTGCTCTCACACAATGGACTGCCAAACCCCCTACTGGGACCCTGGCAGACAGACCAAAGGAGAAACTTTGTTACTGAAAGAGGAAGTTGTGCACTTCAAAACCATTCTTTGAATTCTACCCCACTTCAAAGGCATTTTTGGGTATATAAACTCAATCAATCAATCAAGGATTTATAGAGCGCACTAATCACCTGTTAGGGTCTCAAGGCGCTGGGGGGGAGCTACTGGTCGTAGAGCCATGTCTTGAGGCATTTCCTGAATGTCACGAGGTCCTGGGTCTGGCGAAGGTGGAGCGGTAAGGAGTTCCAGGTATTGGCGGCTAAACCGTGTCTCTGACCCCACCAACTCAAACACTTCTGGACCTGAACCTGCAACCTGTCAAGAGGAACTGCCTGGCTGCCCAAAGGACTCATCTGGAATGCTTTGCTGAGAAGGACAGCTGCCCTGCTGTTGCCCTGCTGCCCTCTGGTTTGCTGAAACATACTCTCCAAGGGCTTGGATCGAGCTTGCCTCCTGTTTTCTGAAGTCTCAGGGCCAAAATGACTTAAACTCTTCAGGAAACTCCTTGTGCGCCAAAAATCTAAGCACAGCCTTCCTTGCAACCAAGAAATTGCTGCACACCCGAACCAGAACGACGCAGCCCGACTTACTGAGTGGAAAATCGACACATCGCCTACCTCGCGACTGAAAATTAGAGGCACAGCCCTACCGGATCACCGCACAGCTGAACCAGAATGCAGTGCCTGCCATGCAACAGAAAATTTGACGCATTGTTCTTCCGGATCGCCGCAACACCTGTGAATTCCTCCAGTGTGCCCAGGATTTCCTCACATCGTCCCTAGGCATCAAAAATATCTCCACATCGCAGTGAAGAACCAAGACTGCCCACCAAAAAATTATGCAAACCCCTTGCCGCGTGGAAAGAAACGATGCATTGTCTGTGCCACATTGGAAAATACAACGCACACCATATTTTTCCACGCATCTCCTCCTCTGCGGTCTCCGTGCGTGTTATTTTTGCCGCAAACCAGGTACTTTGTTTAATCAAGAGACAACTGTTGATTTCTAAGATTTAAGTCTCTTTTTAAACCTGCAAAAGTTATATTTCAACTTGTGCTTATTGAATCTTTATCGTTTTGACCTTATTTTAACCAGATAAATACCATGTTTCTTTGTAAACCTGTGTGGTGTATTTATGTGGTGTTTTCACTGTGTTATTTGATTTATTGCACAAATACTTTACACATTGCCTTCTAAGGTAAGCCTGACTGCTCAGTGCCAAGCTACCAGAGAGTGGGCACAGGATAATTTGGATTGTGTGTGACTTACCCGGACTACGATTGTGGTCCTTACTTAGATAAGGGTTTATACCTCTGCCAGCTAGAAGCCCCATTTCTAACACCCAGTACTACCCTATGGGAAGGGTAGGCCTCTCAGTAGTGAGAAAACAAATTTAGGAAGCTTTCACTACTAGGACAAGTAAAATTAAAAAGTACCTGTCCTACCTTTTAATTACACAGCACCCTGCCCCATGGGCTACCTAGGGCCTACCTTAGGGGTGACATATGTAATAAAAGAGAAGTTTAAGGCTTGGCAAGGGCTTTTAAATGCCAAATCGACATGGGAGTGGGACAATGCCTTCAGACTGCAATTTCAGGCTTGGGACAAGTTTTAAGGTGCTACTTAAGTGGGTGGCACAATAGGTGCTGCAGGCCCACTGGTAGCATTTAATTTAAAAGCCCTGGGTATACGGTATACCACTTTACAAGGGACTTACATGCAAATTAAATAGGCCAATCAAACCATGTTTAGGAGAGTAAGAACATGCACTTTAGCACTGGTCAGCAGTGATAAAATGCACTGAGCCCTAAGGGCAAGACAGCAAAAACCCAAATACAATGGAGGCAAGCAGTCAAAAAGCTTGGGGGAAGACCACTGTAATGCTGACAGGTCTAAAAGAATCTAAGAAGCATTTCTGTACAGAGTTTAGGACAACACAGCAAGCATTTCTAAGGACAGTGGATTGGTTTTAGAGGGGCAATAACTTATTTAAAGATAGGTTATATAAAAGTATTCAGCTTGTGCACAAAGAGATAGACTGATTCTCCTGACGTGGTTTTGAGGTCGAGCCCAGGCAGTGCGCATGCACTGCCTCTCGATATGCTGTAATCTACTTCTGTGGGCTTTCACCACACCCATCACTTTCATTCTTTCCTTGGCCTGCCTTTCAAAATTCCTTTGGTTTGTTAGTTAAATGCTTAAGGTTTGTCCCGCCATGAGGTTGTTTTGTTTCAGCCTTGGACACTGACCCTGTTACATGGATTATTGCACGACTGGCCATATACCTTAGTCTACTTTTTTATTTTACCTCTCCACTTTGCACTCGTGGGGGAATGTTGTTTCTTGCTCTGGTATCTCGCTATTTCTTTGCGGTGTCTGCATCCGACAAAGGCTGCAAGCTGGAGAGGAATCTTTTTTTATTTATTTATATAGCGCGAACGGAACCGGCAGAGTGGAGAGATTTAAATGGGCACCTTTTAAATTAGCAGCCCCATTCCTAAATTCTTCCTACGTTAAGCAGTTAATAAAATATACATACTGGCACTTTTTAATTGAAAAAAACAGGGAAACCCTCAACATGGCTCTCCCCAGCACTGTGGGATAGCAGATACTACCATATTTACTGCAGTCGGGAAACTCGCACCATAATGCTTTGCGGGGCATTCCTTTTACAACACATTTTTGCTCATAACTCAGCCTGTGGTAGTCCTAGGACAATGGGAATATCGCCAAAATGTTCAGCATGGCGTGTCCAGTACATCTTCTAGGTCCCCATACTAGGTTGGGGGGCAAAATCATATCCTTTTCCACCATTCAATGTCTTTTTAAGGTCTCTCATGGCTGGAGCTTCGCTTTACAGCTGGGAGTGTCCTAAGGGCCTTGTTTGTAATAATATCCAAGCAGGCCTGCTAGGCCTGAAAATGTGTAATGCACTATGCCCTCTAGGGGCTGAATATATGGTTACTTTGCAATGTTCACTGTCCTCTTTTCATAAGGTTACGCCCTCTAGAGGCTGACTAGATGGTTACATGACCATGTTTCTTCCAAATGTTATTTTGATTGTGGTAACCTCTAGGGGCTATTTTGGCCATTACAGACTAATACCAAGTGTATGTAGGAATTCAAAAACACAGTTTATTTCTGATAAAGGTTTATAGTGCTGCATGGCTAAATACTTATAAGGTCCCAAAGGCGAGACCTATTGGCTATGCCAATGCTTGCTTACTGAAAGAGACTGCTAAATCATCAGACTACATTAACGTGTTTAAACTGTTACTCATTTGTTAATGTATTTTCTTCTAGGAAGTAACAAATCACATGATTTTACTCAAATCAGATGACAAAATGACAGTTACATCCATTTTGAACTGGAAGCTTGGCAAAGAGTTTTAGCAGAAGAGCAGTTTTGTATATTTGAAGACGAGTTCTTGTTGGGCATGATATGTATCAGATGTTTTTTTGACCCTCAAATACTGCCAGTTACAACAGAGAGGTGCAGGACCTGTTAGCTAATGCACAAAAAACCCAATTACAGTGCATGCAATTAATAAAGAAAGGTAACATAATAAACCAGAGAACTCTTACACATACATAGCTGTCACTGTTGTATATAAATGAAGGGTAGCCTTTTAGGAAAAATATTTTTCTAACTTTGCTAATTATCTTCAAATACATTTCATTATATGTGTGACACAAAATATAAGCAGGGTTTTTACAAGGATACATTAGGAGTAATGTTCCCATGCCAGGACCTTTATCATTGTCTTACTATTGCCTAGGCACCTTCTCTCATATTCAGTGTGTTTCCACAGAGACATTTGTGTGGTGGATAGCTACTGTCTGCAGCTTCCCTTGATTTGCCTACTCAGCATTACTATTATATATTTGGGAAGCATCTAAAAGTGCAATTATGTACTTATCAATTCTGCCACATTAAATAAGTGACCTAGAAAAGCATGCTAGCCAATTTAGCACCAATAAGCACTTGGGTGAACGTGAGAAAAAAATGCTTCGAGCAGACAGGCACATTTTGCATATATACCAGCGGCGTTCAAATGGTAAAAAAGCTAGCATTCGTATCGCTTTCTGAATTTAACTGATGTTATGCATAGTTTTCACTGGAAGCATCCATTGTTTACACCAAATTTGGTAACTCGCTGCTTTGGCATAGCAGCAGGTGATAACAAACCTTGTTACCCACTGTTGCTTCACCATAAATGCCTTCAAGGCCAGACTGACAGGGTTCTCTGAGAGTCTGTTAGTGCAGTGCTGCATGTCCGATTTAACTGAAAACAGAAAGCACAGCTGCAGGAGAAGGAAGGAAGGCAGAGAAGATGGTGGGGGTTAGTTAAGAATGGCAAGTACATTCACACTTGGGTCAGTGAGGAGAGGCCATGTTATGCATGGCTCACCCATTACTCCTCTGCCTCTTAGTAGCAGCTGAAAGCAGGGGCAGATGATTTTGGGGGCAATATATAACATTATAAATGGGTGAAAATTGAATTACAGGGATGTCTTTCACCTCAGGGTTCTGAGTGATATCATAGACAAGCTCAGGTTCGCTCTGTCTCTCTCAGAAACCGTTATTTTAAAACATCAGTATAATTCATTGTTAGCCATCTATAATTCCATATATTTGATGTATTTGCATACTAAGCAAACATTGAGGAAACAGAATATAACTATTTCTTTAGTAGCCTTTTGGCATTCTTCATGGTCTAGTATTATTCAAATTATCCAAGATGGGTTTGTATTTCTGAGTTGCAATTGAAGACTACACGATTAAAGAAAGAGTATTTGATTGATATTCTGTTAGTTCAAATATTATTCATCACATTTCAGTAGTCTTCATACACTAGTTTTCACAAAAAGAATACTACTGAATACTAAAAATTTCATACTGTAGTCTTCATATATAATAAAAAAGTGAAATACAGCGTGACGTATTAAAGTTTGGTAAGCGAATAACTCGAAGCAATCAGAAGAAACGCAGTTATGCAGAGCGTGCTACAAAAGAAGGTAAACAATGGGCACTTGCTTGGTGCTAAGTGTTTTAAAAGCCTGACTCGGGGATGGATATATTAAAATAAAGACAGATGACTCAAAGAATCAATTAGGTGACAAGAGAGCAGAACTTCAGGTAGGTTAAAGACTACACGAAATCTAGGAATCATCGAGCTTGGGATAATATCAAGAAAGAACAAACAGAGGATCCAGTTGCTTTTAATTCCTGCCTGGACAATTTCTGGAATGAAGTATTACTGCTTGCATATGCATTGACTGCTGGTGAGGTAGTTCCCACACTGATTAATATTGGGGGCAATTCCAGCTGAAGTTAAAAAACTGAATGTTTCTGTGTTACTTACGCAGTTGCGTGGGCTGCGATAATCCACCACAAACCTTATAACAGAAGTATCAGACAGGACTGGGGGCGGTGCATACACATACCCATTTCAATTTACATCGGATTCACCCTCAATCTTTAGAGAGATCTGGGTTATTTGGACTCTCTTTTAACAATGGGATTAATCTTCATAATAACCTACTGGCTGATCGACTGATGTACACTTTGAATAAACGAAGGCGAAAAAGAAAATGCTGCACAATCATAATTCCTCTCGAGCACAATCTCATTCTTCGCGATTCCATCCTAGTATCTAGCAGACAGAAAATACAGTTAGAGTGGGTTAGAGTCACTATATTTCACCTGTGAAGATGCATCGCTCTGACACCGGTTTCCAAATATGTGTCCAATGATGTGGATACAGAGAGGAGTGGGAACATGGGGAATAACAGCAGTCCGTAGACATACAGCTCCTTCCTCCTACCTGCGGACACACGTACAGCGCAGAGCCTAACCAATACCGGCGTGAACAGACGTGAGAGGGCGGTGACAGCTGACAGGAAACAGGAAGTACCAAAGACCACAGAAAGCAGCCCATGCGCTTTATTTCAGTCGCCTTTACTATCGTGAAGTTGAGAAGCACGTTAGCTGGAACACAAGTAAAAAAAATCAAAAAAGTCGCTCTCAGATTCCCTGGCGGTTTGATGGCAAGTACTAAAATATAGCGTAGGAACGCACGCCGAGCTAGTTTTTAAATAAAATGTAAAGACAATTTATATCGGCAGAGAATTACAGTAGACCTGTTTAACGGAAAAATCTCAATTTTCCACTAGACAAGTACAAGGAGTTCCGTCCGGAGTTATTTTGGGCCGTTGCAAGAGACTCCCTTTTCCGCGTTCCAAAGACCGACAACGATTTGCTGCCCCATGTGTTAGTTCCCTTTCGCATAATTAGTCTTCATCCCAGCACGATCTATGCTGCCCTTTTCAATACAGACCAAGATCTAGGGAAAAGCTGGTGAGTTCTATCTTTACATCTATTTATATCTCATTTACGTTAGGACTAAATAGTGATTAAAATAGTAACGACGTGTTTTTACCTAGCGCTTCTCACCATGTGTTCGCCATTTCTAAGCGCTATAAATCTAACGTGTTAGTATTACAAAGTTTAATAATTATCAAAGGCTACTGGAGTAGCACAAACAGGAGCAATAGTGGTAAAAATATACAATAACGCACTTAAAGTAGAGGTTGGAGGCATGAGGTGAAAGCTGTTATGTGCAGAACTAAACTCTCAGTATGTGTAATACTCGCACAATTCGACATCGACTTCAGCATGGACTAGGAACACTCGAGCTTGGATCTTACATCTCAAGATGTTTCTTGAACCTGGGTGTTACATTAATGTATTCTCTGTTTGCTTACCGCATGTTTTCACCCATTTGCTATATGACTTCACAAGTTAGGAGTTTTACGCTCACGTAGGACGTTCAGATCCAAATAAGGTGCCCTGATATTTATATATTTAATTAATTATTTATTAGGGCTATTAGCACGTCTGACCTTATTTGGTTTCTTATCCTTAATTTATAAGGGGGCGCGTTAGAGGTTCAGTGGACCTTTTGAATGCGCACAGAGTAATTCACACTGTAAAGCACAAATACAATACAAATCATTCAACAATATTAATAAACTTTGGAGTCCGTAATCTCACGCACCATGACACACTTAGCCATGAAAAACCACACCTTTATGTAAAAGTTAAGAATGTTTATTTCCCTATATTAACATTACTAATATTGTGTAGATTAGTCTCAAAACCAAATGGTACACACACAAAAACAACACCGGTTGACCAAATCTTCTAAAGAATCTCAATTTGACTAGTGCATGGATTACTATGCTTTTGCAAGTCACAATACAAATCAAAAGCAACAACAACTGCACAATAGAAATTGCATACATCTAGGTTCAGCAACTGAGTAACATCAATTATTTATTAATAGCAACCTGTTAACATAGCGGGATTTTCCTGACTAACCTTCGGATTAGAATAGCATGTTTGGGCTTCATGCAAAACAATCTTAGTCATAAATTTGGAAAACATCTAACTATGGCTCGATCAAAATAGTGATTGGTACCTAGAAACAAAAGACAAAATTACAACAACAATAACATTTTGTTATACCTGTCCTCAGTATGGATCAGCGAGCAGCGATGATCTTCGTCAGTTGGACATCTGTTCGGTCAGCATCAGCTACGGGCAGTGAAGGGAATGGTTCAGAAATGGGGACTCTAAGCTATACAAACCATCAGAAAGAAATTTCTAAAGGATCGGCATTCAGCATCAGAAGTTTAAGCAATAAAGTTAAAGATAGAAATAAAGTCAGCAGGAACTGTTCAGCTCCTCAGACAGACTAGAATCAGTCCGCAAATGAGAATGACCACTTCTATTTGCAGTCGGGCCAAGTTAAAATCATCTAAAACCTTCCAACATTGCCATGGTAAAAGAATCATACATTTAGTCTAATAGAATGAAAAGTGCAAATCTAAGGTATATCTAAACTGTCTTTCGCATGTCGATGATTGACTCCTCTTCTCCTGTTCTCACAGTCAGGCTCGTCGGGTAACATTTTTGTATCCATCCGTACTCCAGTCAATGCATCCACTGTTAGGGAACAACGCTTTCTCACGCACTAATCTATACATTGGTTCTACTACTAGTAGAAGACATTCTAGCAAGCAGTTGTCATGAGAAAGTTAAAGAAATCTGCTAGCGTTTGGTCAACTCAGTGAAAAACAATACATGTATTAATTTCTTCAGGCATACATTTCTCACGGCATTATCTGAACAGTGCAGCTTAATATGAGGCTTTGCAAACTAGGCCCAAAATCTGCCTAACTTAAGGCCTACAAGTAATAAAGCAAATACATAATGAAAATTAGTATAAAACATTACTACAATAACCTAAACATAGGCACCTCACTAATTATTAATATGCATTTAATAAGGAAACTTTGTGATTAATTGCGGCCACTCAAGTGGGTACTTTTTCCAAGTCGCACAATATTTTCTATGTTTAGGCAAGTTCTATGCAGATCCATAATCCAAAATACATGAATATTTATTAGTAAAAAATCAGCATTCACAATCCCTCCTCTGATGACTAAATATGTCATCACACTTTACATCTTCCCACACAAATGTTTGCTCCCCCAAAATGTGTCCTCTTTGTAAATTTTAATTCTTCTTTCCCTTTTCGAAACTTTCCTGAACAATTTCTCCATTTTAATTTCTTCCCTCCTCTGATCATTTTTCATTTTCTTTATCCCCATGCTCCAATTATACAAGTCACAATAATCAATATCACCTGAATTATTTTCAATATTATCCCTTTCCCCAGGTGGCCAAGCCAGTTTCCCACGGAAGCAAAACATTTTCCCAAACCCCTGGTTCTTTCAGTTCTTTCAAATCACCACAATCATTAAGCAAATTGTTAATAAGGCTCCTAATTTTTTTTCTGTTGTTCGGTATATATGAGCCAAAATGTTGCTGATTCAGCATTTTACAAACTCCGCCCTCCTTTGCTTAAAGGATGTCTAACGCAAGGCGGTTCTGAAGAGTCATAGATCTTACCACAGTCACTTCTGCATGCATCAGTAGCATGGCTCCTGAAAAATTTGTCAGCATGTCATCCACAATAATAGACAACTTTCACATTTTCAATAAATTCAGAATAACTCCTACTGAAGGAATTATCACGCCAAATATGTCTCCAACTATGCCAGAATATGACTCGCTTTTGTCTAACGCAATGTAATTTAGTCATTTTATGTATCTTACTCAAGTTGAAATATATTTGGGAAAACTATCCCCAAGTAACACGTGTCATACCATCCTCTAGGAAGACGGTAATACGCATTTGAACCACAAATGTAATAAACTCCTGGAATTGCAGGGTCTTGTCCATTCAACATGAACTTCCACTTACTCTGAAACAAAAACACATGTCTACCTTCATTTGTTCCCACAAACAACGTATAAATTCTAGATTTAGGTCTATATACACAAAGCTTTCCTATGTGCTGTGCATCTAAAGCTAACCTCCCTTGTGTCTTTATGTCACTAAATGCATGATCATTTCTAAATGTCCTTTTCTCTAAGCCTTTTTCTGACTTCTCCTTTAATGCCTTTCTTCTATCGTCTGTGTGATCTAAGAAGCTCTTTTCTGTAGGTATAAATAAGCATGTCAAATTGTTATGGTGTGCGTAAGCTGTGCCAAATGTCAATGTAGGTTCAAAAAATCCTCTCACTAATTTTATAGTGGTCTCCTTAGCTACTCTACTCAGGTACTTAATTATAGGGACAAATGAAAACAGAACATCATAATTAGAGTAGAAGTACTGAATTTACTCCTGGTTATAGAATCTTGTTAGTAACAGACTACAGCTTATCTCATAAGTAAGGGGCAAACTATGATAAGTGACCCTCTCCTCTACTGATGAAAGAATCTGCATGCAGACATAACATTGTCTTGCATCCTTCGTCTCAACATACCCACACAATAAGCGATAGAAAACATTCGAAGAAAGTAGTTTTGGGGTATTATCTGCGTTCAAATATTTCTCATCTGACCTAAACCTATCTACTTCTGTGAGTATAGTAGTTGTCTCTAAAGCTTAGGTATGGTTGGCCATACTCTTGTCAAGAAAAGTCATGCTCACAATCAACACCAGGCATAATATCATACATGCAATCGCCAAACCAGTACCCTTGTATCTACAACACCTATTCTTCCTACCCCGTTGGCTAAGGTTACTCTTGATCTGTAAAGAATCAGAAAGTAGAAGAGAAAAAATTATAATGTAGCAAAAATTAAAAACATATTCAATTTTCTTTAGCAGTTATTTACAGCTTTCAGTCTTTATTCCAGGACCCTTTTGTCAAAAATAGGTAGCTTGTCAAAATCTGTTTAACAGCTTGCCAAGTCAGTCTATCAAAGTCTTTTCTGGTTACTTTCAATAGTCTTTGTTCCTTTTCTCAGTTTACAGTTTTCAAAGTTCAGTTCATTGATTTTCTTCAAAATATTCACCTGGAATCTCGATCAAAACGAAAAGACGAAAATTCACTCTGCCATTCACTATGCCCACTCGGGACCAGCGTACCTTCAATTGGCAATTCTTTTTCTTTTCAGTCTTCAATCTCCATTTAACTCTCCATCACTGAAATTGTCTTTCCTTGTTGTATCTACTTCTTCCTCAGTTGTTCTCACTGTAATTGCTTCTTTTTTATTTGCTTGTGACTTTGGCCACTTATCTCCTTTCAGTGGACCTTTTGTCAATGCCCTTTTCAGTGCTGGATTTGTAACTTCTCTCTATTCTGCAGGATTTTCTCTTGACATATCTGCGACTGGTTTAGGATGAGTCAGATCACTTTGACTTTGATCTGCCTCACCTCCTTCCACCTCGGAGTCTGTAATTTGCTCTGTTTGGCTTTCAAGACCGTCTGCTTCTGGGAGAGCCCTCCTCTGACTAGACTCTCCTGCTACCTCAGTTGAGGTTGGTTCTCTGTCACTTTCCTGTTTTTCTTCCACTTCCTCTCTCAAAGGAGTTTTTGCACTGGATGCAGTCTCTATTTCTCCTGCTCCCCTCTCCAGTACTGGAGTTTGTCTGGACGTTGTTGGTACTCTCAACAACTCGTCTTCAATGTCCAATGGGCACGTTTCTCTCCAAGTATGGCTGGCATGGATCCAGTTCAGAACTCCAGCGCACTTCACAGCTGTAGTAGTAATCAGTACTACTTGGTAAGGGCCTTTCCACCGAGGCTCCAAACATGTCTTCCTCACGTGTTTTCTGATCACAACCCAATCACCCACTCTCAGGTTGTGGCTTTGATCTTGAGTCGGTTGCAGTGTGGTGGCTTCTACCTGATGAGAGAAGGAGCGAACCACATCAGTCAGATGTTCACAAGAGCATTGGCAGGAACCTCTGGCAACCTCATTGCTCTGCCCATGAGGACTTCATGCAGCGACAGTCCTGTTTTTCTGTCTGGTGTGTTTCTCACTGTCATGAGAACTAATGGTAGTGCGTCAGGCCATTTCAGATTCATGGACGCACACATTTTCGCCATTCTTGATTTTAGGGTACAATTCATTTGTTCCACAAGTCCTGAGGCTTCAGGGCAGTAACTACAATGCAACTTCTGCTCAATGTTCAAAGCTGAACATAGTAATTAAATTACTTCATTGTTGAAGTGACTTTCTCTGTCTGATTCTAAAGAGACCAGAAACCCAAAACGCTGTATCAGTTCCTTAAGCAGTAACTTTGCTACTGTAAGGCCGTTGTTTCTTCGTGTAGTGTAAGCTTCAATCCAGTGACTAAAGATGCAAACAATCACCAACACATATCTCAATCCTCCACACACAGGCATCTCAATGAAATCCATCTGCATTCTGCTAAATGGATCTCTCGCTCCTTCCAATGTGGCCCAAATTTACCACTGTCCCTTTATCCACGTTCATCTGCAGACAGATGACGCAAGAATGGCAAACTGCTTCGGCAGGCTGTCTAAACTTTGGATTGAACCAAAATTGCTTGAACGTTCGAACCATTGCATCCCTCCCAACATGTGCTTGACCATGATAATATCTAGCCATTTCAGTCAATAAACTGTTAGGCAGGACCACTTGTCCCTCCCCTGAAACCCAGACATCGTCTTCATGTTGAACACATTTTAACTTTACCCAATTCTTTTTCTCATCCTTGTCAACATTATCCTGCAAGGCTTTCAGTTCTTCCAAGGAATCTATAACATGCAATGAATAGTTAGAGCACGTTGTGTCTTCATCAGGTAGCAACTTCTAGTTATCTTTGAACGAAATATAGTTCAATGCACAAAACTTTGCAACTTGATCCTTGTGTCCATTTCCCATTGACACAAAATCTTGTAAATTCAGGTGTGCAGTACATTTCACCACAGTAATCTTTTCAGGCATTTGAATAGCTTGTAACAACTCATAACTTCTCTCACCATTTCTCACTGGTGAACTAGAAGACGTCAGGAAACCTCTGTGTGACCTCCACTGGCAAAAATCATGGACAATTCCAAATCCATACTGGATATCTGTACAGGGAGTGCAGAATTATTAGGCAAATGAGTATTTTGACCACATCATCCTCTTTATGCATGTTGTCTTACTCCAAGCTGTATAGGCTCGAAAGCCTACTACCAATTAAGCATATTAGGTGATGTGCATCTCTGTGATGAGAAGGGGTGTGGTCTAATGACATCAACACCCTATATCAGGTGTGCATAATTATTAGGCAACTTCCTTTCCTTTGGCAAAATGGGTTAAAAGAAGGACTTGACAGGCTCAGAAAAGTCAAAAATAGTGAGATATCTTGCAGAGGGATGCAGCACTCTTAAAATTGCAAAGCTTCTGAAGCGTGATCATCGAACAATCAAGCGTTTCATTCAAAATAGTCAACAGGGTCACAAGAAGCGTGTGGAAAAACCAAGGCACAAAATAACTGCCCATGAACTGAGAAAAGTCAAGCGTGCAGCTGCCACGATGCCACTTGCCACCAGTTTGGCCATATTTCAGAGCTGCAACATCACTGGAGTGCCCAAAAGCACAAGGTGTGCAATACTCAGAGACATGGCCAAGGTAAGAAAGGCTGAAAGACGACCACCACTGAACAAGACACACAAGCTGAAACATCAAGACTGGGCCAAGAAATATCTCAAGACTGATTTTTCTAAGGTTTTATGGACTGATGAAATGAGAGTGAGTCTTGATGGGCCAGATGGATGGGCCCGTGGCTGGATTGGTAAAGGGCAGAGAGCTCCAGTCCGACTCAGACGCCAGCAAGGTGGAGGTGGAGTACTGGTTTGGGCTGGTATCATCAAAGATGAGCTTGTGGGGCCTTTTCGGGTTGAGGATGGAGTCAAGGTCAACTCCCAGTCCTACTGCCAGTTCCTGGAAGACACCTTCTTCAAGCAGTGGTACAGGAAGAAGTCTGCATCCTTC
Source organism: Pleurodeles waltl (assembly GCF_031143425.1). Lineage (NCBI taxonomy): Eukaryota > Metazoa > Chordata > Amphibia > Caudata > Salamandridae > Pleurodeles > Pleurodeles waltl. Next base: position 290,485,307 of record NC_090445.1, on the reverse strand, counting down.
AAGAAAAACATGATTTTCATGCAGGACAATGCTCCATCACACGCGTCCAAGTACTCCACAGCGTGGCTGGCAAGAAAGGGTATAAAAGAAGGAAATCTAATGACATGGCCTCCTTGTTCACCTGATCTGAACCCCATTGAGAACCTGTGGTCCATCATCAAATGTGAGATTTACAAGGAGGGAAAACAGTACACCTCTCTGAACAGTGTCTGGGAGGCTGTGGTTGCTGCTGCACGCAATGTTGATGGTGAACAGATCAAAACACTGACAGAATCCATGGATGGCAGGCTTTTGAGTGTCCTTGCAAAGAAATGTGGCTATATTGGTCACTGATTTGTTTTTGTTTTGTTTTTGAATGTCAGAAATGTATATTTGTGAATGTTGAGATGTTATATTGGTTTCACTGGTAATAATAAATAATTGAAATGGGTATATATATTTTTTTGTTAAGTGGCCTAATAATTATGCACAGTAATAGTCACCTGCACACACAGATATCCCCCTAACATAGCTAAAACTAAAAACAAACTAAAAACTACTTCCAAAAATATTCAGCTTTGATATTAATGAGTTTTTTGGGTTCATTGAGAACATGGTTGTTGTTCAATAATAAAATTAATCCTCAAAAATACAACTTGCCTAATAATTCTGCACTCCCTGTATAGATAGTAACTTTAAGTTGTACAGAAACATGTAATGCTCTCGTAAGGGCTACCAGTTCGCCACTTGCCCAGAATACACTCCTCAAAGCCAGGACACTTCAAGTATACCAGAAATAGTGCACACAGCATATCCTGCTCTCAATGTTCCCATATTGTCTCTTAAACAGGAACCATCAACAAAAATACTTTGGTAATTTTCTTCCAATCGGGTATCTCGAATATCAGGTCTCAGTTTGTGCACAAATCAGTTACTTCAAGACAATCATGTTCAACTTCTTTCAATTTGTCAATTTCAAACTCTCTTTTGGGAGTGAGGTTGCCGGGTTAAGCAGGGTACACCTTTTGAGTGATACATTAGGGGACCGCAGGATGACTGTTTCCTAACGTGTCAGCCTGCCATTTGTAAGATACTGAGTCTTGGTTCTGGTGAGTAAAACTTCAATGGAGTGAGGGATCATGACAGTTAAAGGATGTCCCATCACAATGCTCTCACTCTGAGTGAGGCTCAATCCAACCGCAGGAACTGAACGCAGACAGCCTGGTAAAGCTGCTGCAACTGGGTCGAAAGTAGCTGAAAAATATGCTACAGGGCGGTTTACACCACCATGGACTTGAGTCAAGACAGACAAAGAACATGCATCATGCTCATGACAGAACAACATAAAGGGGTTTGTGTAATCAGGTATTCCCAAAGTTGGGGCTTTGCACAGGCTTTCTCTCAACTCAGAAAAGGCTTTCATACAGACCTGATCTAACACTATGGCATGAGTAACTTCTTTGTGAGTCATCTTCTGTAATGGCTTTGAAATGACAGAAAAATTGGGAATCCACTGTCGGCAATAGCTTACCATTCCTAAAAACGTTCTAACATCTCTCTGTGTTGTTGGTGGGTTCATCTGCAATATGCCTGTGACCCTTTCACTGATTCCCTTCTCAATTACGTGACCCAAATATTTCACTTCTTTCTGACAGTATTGTAATTTAGCGGGGGACACTTTGGGGGTCATTACAACATTGGCGGTATAAGGCGCTTACCGCTGTGCAGAAGACCGCCAATACACCGCCGCTGCCGCGGTAGACCACCACAGCTATTATGACACGCATCACGGAATCCGCCGAAATTCAGACACCCACACAACACCGCCACACCAAAGGTCAGCGATAAACATGCGGAAATAAATCCTCCATCTCCACGCCAACAGAAACACGCCCATGCTATTACGACCCACGAATCCACGCGGCGGTCATTCAACCGCGGTATTCCATTGGCGGTACACACCGCTGCGTTCAAAATACACACACATCTACAAAACACCGGCACATTGGACAATTCCAGATACACACACCTGATACACATACACACACCACTCCCACACACCCAACACAATATAAAATACACACCCACGTCACCCACAAACCCCTACGACCAGAAAGTCTGAGAGAAGGCCAGAGAGACAGCACAGCAATTGACAACCCCATCACACAGAGGCACACAACACCATCACCCACACAACATCCACGCACAAAACACCACACACCACTACACATCACCACACTCATCACCACATACACCACCCCATGTCACGCCAAAGACACCCCCGCTTCTCCGAGGAGCAGCTCAGGGTCATGGTGGAGGAAATTGTCCGGGTAGAGCCACAGCTATTTGGCTCACAGGTACAGCACACATCAATAGCCAGGAAGATGGAGTTATGGCGCAGAATAGTGGACAGGGTGCATGCCGTGGGACAGCACCCAAGAAATAGGGAGGACATCAGGAAGAGGTGGAACGACCTACGGGGGAAGGTGCGTTCCACGGTCTCCAGGCACAACATCGCGGTGCAGTGGACTGGCGGCGGACCCCCACCTCCTCTCCCACAACTAACAACATGGGAGGAGCAAGTCTTGACCATCTTGCATCCTGAGTCGGTGGAGGATGGGACACTGGTAAGTCAAATCTTAACTATCATATCCCCCACCCTACCTGCATGCTATCACACCCCCCCACCCTCACCCCCTCCCCTATCACTCCAAATCCTCACTAATGTACCCATAACACAAACCACCCATCCCAACACCAAGCCCTGCATGACACAACTAAGCACGGTCACACCTCACTAAAGCATGCTGACTGCACATACACAGAATACCCCCCCCCCCAACCATCATCACACAAGCCCCCACACTGGAATGCTTGCACTGGGGTTCACGCACACCCACCCATTGCACACCATTACACACACACATGCAATAATCATGTTCTTATACCCCTGCAGGAACCCGAAGGACCGTCACCACACCAGAGGGTCCAGACAACACCACTCCACCCCCAGAAGAGGCCCACAGTGATGAGAGCAGCTCTGCCCTACTGGATCTTGATGACCAGCCCGGACCATCGTGGGCCTCAGGACAGTCAGTTCCCCTTGCACAGGCACAGCCCAACACCAACCTTCCACCCTCTGGTAACACCAGCACAGCACCCACCCAGCTGGCCCAAACCTCCCTACCCAGGACAGGTCAATCAGCGGTGTGTCCACCACTACAGGGCACCCAGGGTAACCCTCCATCCCAACAACCACAGGGACCTGGGGGCAGTGGTAGTGGGCACACGGTCCAGGGGACGGAGGCACAGGAACACAGGGGAACTGGGAGGGCTGCTGTGCGACAGAGGGAGGACAGGCCAAGGGAACCAACTCTCCACGAGGCCCTCTCCTCCATCATGGGAGCGTACCACCACTCCCAGGAGACGATGGCGACGGTCCTGGACAAGTTGCAGGAGACCCTGCGTCTGCAGGAGGAGCAGTATTTGGGGTTCAGGGAGGAGCTCAGGACCATCGGCTCCGCCCTGGGCACCATCGTAGGGGTGCTGAAGGACATACAGCAGAACTTGAGGGACACCGTAGCACTCCAAGCGGCCCCTGACACTAGCCAGGACGATGAACTGCCCACCACCTCCGCCGTTGCTAGTGGACAGGATGCCCCACCACAGGACCAGCACCCCACCCCCTGCAGACGGACAACCACCACGCAAGCGGTCCCTGAGATCCAGGAACAGGACAGAGCAAGATGGCAAGACCCCCGCCAGGAAATAAGACCACCCTGATTGTCCTCCCACTGTCCCACTTTGTTACCCTCTCCATACTTAAACTTCACCAGCTCCACTTCCTATGCCCAGATGGGCAGTGCACCTGTGAGACTAATAGACTGGACTCTGTCATGAACATTCCTCAACCATCCCCTATCACCATTTTACAAACCCCCTTCTTTTTTTGAGCACTTAAATAAACACCCTTGAAACACAAAAAAAATCTGGAGTCAGTCGATGATTTGGTACTATGTATTATCAATTACAGTGTCATAATGGGTTACCCATTGTAAGGCTAACATACCTATGTCACACATCACAAGCCCTTGAAGGATGCAAGCAGTTGACACGTAGGTTAACACACTTGTGAAACTGAAATGGAAGGCTACAACGCAATTAACAAATAGTGATTGAAATGGAGGTACAGGATAGAGGTAGACGTGTGAAAGTTAATGTAATGTTAAACCAGAAAATGTTCTCACCTGTGTGTCACTGGAAATATTGCTGTATGACTGACTCCCTGTTGTCGTTTTCTTCTTCCTCATCACTGTCCACAGGCTCCACAGCTGCTACAACACCGTCATCTGGAAAAAAAACCTGCAGAAAAGGCACCTGGCATCGCAATGCCAAATTATGGAGCATGGAGCAGGCGACGATGATGCTGCACACCTTCTTCGGTGAGTAGAATAGGGATCCACCTGTCATATGGAGGCACCTGAACCTGGCCTTAAGGAAGCCAAAGGTGCGTTCGATCACCCTCCTAGTCCGCCCATGGGCATCATTGTAGCGTTCCTCTGCCCTGGTCCTGGGATTCCTCACTGGGGTCAATAGCCACGAAAGGTTGGGGTAACCAGAGTCCCCCAATAGCCATACACGGTGCCTCTGGAGTTGACCCATCATACCAGGGATGCTGCTATTCCGCAGGATGTAGGCGTCATGCACAGAGCCAGGGAACATAGCATTTACCTGCGAGATGTACTGGTCTGCCAAACAGACCATCTGGACATTCATGGAATGATAACTCTTCCTGTTCCTGTACACCTGTTCACTCCTGTGGGGGGGGGGACCAGAGCTACATGGGTCCCATCAATGGCACCTATGACGTTGGGGATATGTCCAAGGGCATAGAAGTCACCTTTCACTGTAGGCAAATCCTCCACCTGAGGGAAAATGATGTATCTCCTTACGTGTTTCAGCAGGGCAGACAACACTCTGGACAATACGTTGGAAAACATAGGCTGGGACATCCCTGATGCCATGGCCACAGTAGTCTGAAATGACCCACTAGCAAGGAAATGGAGCACTGACAGCACCTGCACGTCAGGGGGGATTCCAGTCGGATAGCGGATCGGTGACATCAGGTCTGGCTCCAACTGGGTACATAGTTCCTGGATAGTGGCACGGTCAAACTGGTAGGTGACGATGACATGTCTTTCTTCCATTGTCAACAGGTCCACCAGGGGTCGGTACACCGGAGGATTCCGCCATCTTCTCATATGTCCCAGCTGACGGTGCCTACGAAGGACAACAGCGACGAATCAGTCATTATTCCTCCAGGTATGTACCCACAGTTACACACAAGTCTACACCAGACACAAAACCCTTCCTGTATGTGTGTTGAGTGTAGGCCTAGCTATGTGTGACACAGTAGTAAATGAAGCCATGTGGGCCCCTGAAATGGCGGCTGCCTGACCTCTAAACTGGGACAATGGGATTGTGGGGTAACTGCGCTGGCGTTACACACCGTCGCGGTAGGCAGTCGTAGACCGCGGCGCAGTGCTGCATTGGTTAACATTGGACCCTATGGGTCCCAGGAGCCAATGAACAGGTGCGCCGGCGGTGATGATGCGCACCGCCGCGGACGTCACCGCCATTTTCTATCTGTGCAATCACTTGATACCTGACCTTTGATAGGAGAGGACCTACACTGCTAGTGCTGCTGTGACCTCGGTCTGGAAGCGACGATGGCTGCTGCGTCTGGGGAAAGGGCTCCTGCCTTCACTGCACAGGAGTTGGAGAAACTTGTGGATGGGGTCCTCCCCCAGTACACGCTACTCTACGGTCCTCCAGACCAACAGGTTAGTACACAGGGAGCACGTTGTATGGGCTAGGCCTGGGTGGAGAGGGCTGGGTGGAAGAGGGAAGGGGGCAGAGTACATAGAACATAAATGCATGGGAATGAATGGGCCACATGGCCAGAGTAGGGAGGGGGCCACTCACATTGACGGTGCAGTTGGTGTAATGACTGTTCCTCTTCCCTTGTGCATGTCATGTACGTCAGCGCCCACCAGAAGAGGGACATTTGGCGTGCCATCGCCAAGGAGGTCCGGACCCTGGGGGCCCACCAGAGATGGGGCACCCACTGCCGGAAGAGATGGGAGGACATTCGCCGCTGCAGCAAGAAGACGGCGGAGGCTCAGCTGGGGATGGCCTCCCAACGTGGGAGGGGTGCCCGTCGCACCATGACCCCCCTGATGTTCCGGATCCTGGCGGTGGCCTACCCGGAGTTGGATGGGCGCTTGAGGACATCACAGCAGACACAAGGGGGTGAGTACAGCCTCATTCTGCGGACTTTGTGTGCAGTGGAGGGGTCTGGGTGGGGGAAGTGGGCTATGGGTGTCCCTAGGCCAGGGCGAGTTCGGTAGGCAAGGCCCCTCCGTAATGTAGGCCATGTGGCACTCAACCCCACCTCAGCAGAGTGCCAAGTTGAGGTATAGTTGCCCCTGTGGCATCCATGTGCGCAGATGTCCACCATTGCCATGTAGGCCATATCCCAGAAATTGCATGTGCAGAGGGCAGGAGCACAACGTTCTGCAGGGGTTTGCTGCGTCTGTCTTGTCCGCCAACGGTAGCGGAATGCCATGCACTAAAACTCTTTTCTGTCTCCCCCCCTTTTCCTGCTCTCCCTGTCCTTTTGTACATCAACATCATCAGGCGGAGGTACAGTGGCACCGGAGCACGACGGAGCTGCATCCCACATGGCCATGGAGGGCCACACCACGGACTATGAATGCACCAGTGGGACGGAGGGCGAGGGGAGCTTCACGTCGGCCACCGGATCACCAACCAGCGACATGGACTCGTCCGCCGATGGGAGCTCCCCTGTGGTGGCTGCACCATCTGTGCGCCCACTTCTACAGGTACAGCCGCCCCCTCCCCTACCAGCACCACCCTCCCAGCAGCCCCTCAGCGTTCGCCCCGTGCCCGCTCACCCAGGAGGGTGGGCATCACCTTCGCCCCAGGCACCTCAGCCCCTGCCCCAGTCACCCCTGCTGCCCTCAGTGAGGAGGCCATTGACCTCCTCAGGTCACTCACTGTTGGGCAATCTACCATTGTGAATGCCATCCAGGGTGCAGAACGAGAGTTGCAACATGGTAATGCATTCCTGGAGGGCATTCACTCTGGTCAGGCTGCCCTTCAGCGAACCCTGCAATCTCTGGCCTCAGCACTGATGGCAGCCATTGTCCCGGTGTCCAGCCTCCCCCCTCCAACTTCCTCCACCCAGACCCAATCCCCTGTACCCCAGCCCATCCCAAGCACACCTACAGACCATCATGCACACAAGTGAACACACACAAGTAGCTCAAGCAAACATAGGCACCACACACACCACAGGCACTCACGCAAGCCTCACCCACATACAGACACAGCAACATCCACTGTCTCCACTGTGTCCCCCTCCTCCTCTTCTCCCTCCTCCCTCCCAGTCTCGTCTACACACACACCTGCATGCACCACATCTACAGGCACCAGGAATCGCACCAGGACACCCAGCACCACAAGCCGCTCACCTGCACTCACCACCTCCACTGCCATTTACACGTCCCCTGTGTCCTCTCCCAGTGTGTCTGTGACGCCTCCTCCCAAAGTACACAAACGCCGGAAATCACTCACCCAACATCTATCCACCTCACGACAGCCTCCAGTACCTGCACCTGCACCCAAAACAGCTAAAGTGACACCTCCTACAACCACCTCCTCTTCCTCCACTCCCAGACCCCCTCTAGCTACCCATCCCAGTGTCCGTCAGAAACTGTCCCTCTGTAAAATTGACCTTTTTGCCCCCACCCCCCCTCCAATTCATCAGTCCCGTCGTAGCGCCTCAGCCAAAAAGCCTCTAGTACCAGTGGTGCGTGTTGAAGGCTTGTGGAGTGCATCGGCCACCAGGGCAGGCAGTAGGACCCGGAGCCAAGGCACTGGCAGCCCACCCCCTGTAAAGGCTCTAAAATTGGAGAGTGGACGACGGGACCGTGTTAAGACTCCTGGTGGGACAACAAGTGACATGGGTTCAAAGGGGATTGGTGAGTCAGCTGTAACTCCAACAAAGGTGGGGAAGGTCCAGAGGAAGTCTGCCCAGCCTGTTGTGAGTGTCACGGCGGTGAAGTGCGCCATCATTTCCGGCGGTCCAGACACAACTGCCAGCACCGTCGTCACTGGTCCAGAGAACTCCGCCACCGCCGGAGTCACAGCCCAGGAGGGCCCAAGTATCATCACTGGTCCAGAGACCCCCGCCGGAGTCACAGCCCAGGAGGGCCCAAGTATCGTCACTGGTCCAGAGACCCCCGCCACCGCTGGAGTCACAGCCCAGGAGGGCCCAAGTATCGTCACTGGTCCGGAGACCACCGCCGGAGTCACAGCCCAGGAGGGCCCAAGTATCGTCACTGGTCAGGAGACCACTGCCGGAGTCAGTGCCCAGGAGGGGCCCGGATGCCACAGCCCCGCTGGGCAATGATGGAACGTCATGACACCCACCAATGCCCAGTGTAGAGAACGTCATGCCACCCACCAATGCCCAGTGTAGAGAACGTCATGCCACACACCAATGCCCAGTGTAGAGATCGTCATGCCACACACCAATGTCCGTATCAGAACCGCCATGGCAAAGCACCGCTGAACAGTCCAGAACCGCTATGTCAAAGCACCGCTGAACAGTCCATAGACCGCCATGGCTAAGCACCACTGAACAGTCCATAGACCGCCATGGCAAAGCACCGCTGAACAGGGCAAAGACCGCCATGGCTAAGCACCGCTGAACAGTCCATAGACCGCCATGGCAAAGCACCGCTGAAGAGTCCAGAATCGCCATGTCAAAGCACCGCTGAACAGGGCAAAGACCGCATGGCTAAGCACCGCTGAACCGTCCATAGACCGCCATGGCAAAGCACCGCTGAACAGGGCAAAGACCGGCATGGCAAAGCACCGCTGAACAGTCCAGAACCGCCATGTCAAAGCACAGCTGAAGAGTCCAGAACCGCCATGTCAAAGCACCGCTGAACAGGGCAAAGACCGCATGGCTAAGCACCGCTGAACAGTCCATAGACCGCCATGGCAAAGCACCGCTGAACAGGGCAAAGACCGGCATGGCAAAGCACTGCTAAACAGTCCAGAACCGCCATGTCAAAGCACAGCTGAACAGGGCAAAGACCGCCATGGCCAAGCACCGCTGAACAGTCCATAGACCGCCATGGCAAAGCACCACTGAACAGGGCAAAGACCGGCATGGCTAAGCACCGCTGAACAGTCCAGAACCGCCATGTCAAAGCACCGCTGAACAGGGCAAAGACCGCCATGGCTAAGCACCGCTGAACAGTCCCGAACCGCCATGGCAAAGCACCGCTGAACAGTCCAGAACCGCCATGTCAAAGCACCGCTGAACAGGGCAAAGACTGCCATGGTGAAGACCGCTGAACAGGGCAAGCACCGTGTAGGAATGAAAAGGCTGCCACATCAGGCATCCTTATCCCATGTGCAGCTGGGACAGTGACAGGACATGAAGTTTCACGGGGAGACTCATCCAGTCTGGGCACCAGTCCCACCCAGTACCAGTAGAGAACTGCATCTACTTGAGAGACTGTGGCTTTGCACTCCCCAGGATGATACAGTGGGCAACCCACCCACTGTTATCCACTTGAGAGACTGTGGCTTTGCACTCCCCAGGATGGCACAGTGGGCAAACCACCCACTGTAGAGACTTGAGAGACTGTGGCTTTGCACTCCCCCGGATGGCACAGTGGGCAACCCACCCACTGTAGAGACTTGAGAGACTGTGGCTTTGCACTCCCAGGATGGTACAGTGGGCAAACCACCCACTGTAGAGACTTGAGAGACTGTGGCTTTGCACTCCCCAGGATGGCACAGTGGGTATGGAGCCCCGTTGTGGATCTGGCTTCGCATTGATCTGGCTGAGGTGCCCCCCCTTCCGGTCCCCCTGAGGTGCCTGTAGTATTTCTATCTGATGCCCCGGCAATGTTCTCTCCGATTGTGGTCAGGTATAGTTTGTGGGCCTCGCCCATGCATTTTTGGACTGTTGGTGCACGGACATTGTTGTGTACATATCTGCACTACTTCTCGGATTGTATATATCAATATGAGTGATTTTCAAATACATATCTGTATATTTTTGTATGACATGTATATTGGCACATTACAATGTTTGCCCGAATTTCGCTTTGTCTATTCATTCTTCCGGGGGGATTGTGGGTTGTTACTGTGATTTTTGTGACTGCATTGGTGTGTATGTTGTTATATGCGAGGGTTGGGGAGGGGGTGTTTGGTGGGTGTCCCCCCTAACTTTTGCCTCCCCCCCTCCCCTGTGTCGTAGGTGCAGTACTCACCGGTGTCTTCGGCGCCTACGTAGCTGTTGGTCGTAGAGGAGCAGAAAGACAAGGGCAGGTAGGATTTGTAATTTGGGGTCCTCGTGGGATATGTTCAGGTGAGCGTTTTCCCATAGCAAAAGCTGTTTCCGCCGTGTTTTTATCCATGGTGAATCCGCCCCGGAAAAGGTGGCGGATTGGTGGGTTGTAATAGTGTGGGCGGTACATTGTCTCCCGCCTGTCTGTTGGCCGTCACCGCCGCGCTACTTGTCTGTACCGCCGTGGCGGGCGGTGTGTTAAAGTGGCTGTCTTTGTTGGCGGTTTCCGCCAGGTTCATAATTCCCTTTTTTTATCCGCCGGCCTGTTTGCGGTATTGACGCACCTTTAACACCGTCCGCCAGGGTTGTAATGACCACCTTTGTCTGTTCTTCCCTGAGTGATTCAGTAAGGCAATAGTATCATACTTGAATGCCACTCTTATCTTTGATGCAATCAACAAATCATCAATGTACTGTATCAATGTTGATTGGAAAGACATTTCCAATGACTCCAGGTACTTTTTCAGGATGTGGTTGAAAATTGACTTTGACTCTGAAAACCCTTGAGAAATTCTACACCAAAAGTAGACTTGATCCAAAATTTTGAAACAGAAGAGAAATTGACTATCCTCATGAAGAGGTTCATAAAAGAATGCTTGTGAAAGGTCTATTACTGTGAACCATTTAGCATCACATGGGATCTGAAACAATATCACTGCTGGATTTGGCACTACGGGACTTAATCACAATGTCATTTACTTTGCTCAAATCCTGAACAATTCAAAATTTCCCACAGGGCTTTCGCAATCCCATTATCGGTGAGTTACATGGGCTGCTCAACACTTCTTTCAAAGCACCTTGGTTTACAAATTCTGCAATTATGAGTTATAGGGAAATGGCCCTTGTTGCACTTAGCTGCTATCTCCATAGGAGCCCACGTTAAAATTGCTCAACTTTAACCTCTACACCCGGCCGGCCCCTTGTTTCTAGTGGTGGGTGGTTGGGGTTGACTTGAACCCCCAACTGTAGACTACTTATAACCCAGAGACTGGAGCTGTAAGTTGTGTACTTACCTATAAAACTGTACTTTATTTTCTTCCCCCAGTAACTGTTCTAAAAATGCATTGTGTCCACTTTTAAAATAGATATTCTCTGTTTTCTTAAAAACTGTTTACTTGACTAAAGTGGAACAAAGTTACATTGATGTGTTTGCAAAGTACTTACCTGCAACAGTATTTACTTCTGAACTGCGTCTTGTGGTTCTAGCAATAAAGTAACAACAAATATTTTTCTATATTAAAATCCTAATGGTCTGGAGTTAACTCATTGAGTGTGTGTTTCTTCTGTTGCTTGTGTGTGTACAACAAATGCTTAACACTACCCTCTTATAAGCCTAACTGCTCTGCCACACTACCACAAATAGAACATTAGTATTATCTGGTATTGCCTCTGCCAAGCCTCTTGGGGAACCCCTGGACTTTGTGCACACTATATCTCATTTTGATATAGTATATACAGAGCCAGATTCCTACATGGGTGAAATCCCTTCAGTTGTCTCTTGTGTCATGTGGTACTGGGTAATCTGGGAAAGAATTGCATTTGACTTGACCGGGACCTTAACTGGCTCAAATCCTTTTATTCGACCAATGTATTTTCCTGTAAAATCATACACTTTCACTTTAACTATTCCCTGTAAGTCAGAAGGAAGATCTCTCACTGTGAAAACTGGAAAGAAGCTACTCAAGGGGTACTCCTCATACTGTGTCACAATCTGTTTTTAGGATCAGGTCATCTTCATCACCACTATTTGTCTGAATGGCAATTCCATCATTTGAGCAAGTAATTGAACCTCTCGTCTTGCACAACAAACCCCTTCTCAGTAAGGATACCGGACTCGAGCCACAAACCACAAACAAAAATTTGTGTAATCCTTTAAAGTTGCCAATTTTAATCTGAACTGGTTCGTAATTGGGTTTGTCAAAAAATGATTTGCAACTCCTACAATCTGGACTGTTTTCCCTGAAAGGGGCAGGTTTGAAACGTCTTCAGTTCTCACTGTAGAGCGTGTAACTCCTGTGTTGACTAAAAATTTCCACCTCAGGCCGAAGGTAGAGGCTGAACTGCAAAAGCTTGAAGAGGAAGACGCTATCAAAAAGGTCGGAGGGCCAATCCCCAGTAGGTCTCACCTATTCTTGTGGCCAGGAAGCTGAAACAGCCCCAGGAAGTGTGGATATGTGTCCACATACACCTCCTGAACATGGCCATAAAACGAGAGAGGCACCTGACCTCAACAGTCGATGACAATGTGGGAGAGCTGTCAGGGTCATGCTGGTTCTTCAGGGTGGTCTTGGGTTCAAGGTACCACTAGATACTACTGACACCTGAATCCCACCTTGTTACAACATCCTAGAGCCAGCTCGGGTTGTGGGGATACAAATGCCTCAGTGTTGCTACCACCACTGCTGTGGAGGTATTCAAAGACATCATCAGAGGAGTATTAGCAGCACTTCTATGTGCATTGATGATATAATGTTGCATGCGCCTACTCTCTAAGAACACCTTGTAGACTACAGGATGTATTCAAGTACCTCCAATACAGTGGACTCACTCAACACCGGGAGACGTGCGAGTTCCTCAAGGAAGAAATATGCTTCTTTGCCACAAAAGCGTTCACCCCTAGCCTGCCAAGGCCCACAACAACCAGCTGGCACCAGCCACAATCACTGTTCAGGTGTTTCTTAGGAATGGTCATGTGCTGCGTTTGTGGCCGGTTCATGATAAACCTTACAATGCTTGTGGAACCCCTTGGCAATCTCACCAAGGCATCCACACCCTGGCAATGGGGTGACAAACAGGAACACACCACCTTCACATACTTCTACCCAAGCAGGAACACAGAACTATCTGTGGATGCCAGCCCCACAGGTCTGGGGGCAGTACTTTCCCCAAAGGCAGCAATGTGGAGACTGGGCCCCATCACCTATGCCAGCCGGCGGTGACCCTCTTAAGGATCAATGCTACTCCCACATCATGAAGGAGGCAACTGCAATATAGCGGGCTGCTGGCATTTCAACATATACCGCTGCGGCCCACCTTTCACCGTCATTATCAACCATAAGCTGTTAATTCTGTTATTCAAAGCTCCCTCTTAAATGCTCACTGAAAACCACAGAGTGTCCCAATGATGACTGGCCGGCCCTTACAACCTACAAGTAGGGGACTGGATACTAGTGATTAACACTCCAGGAGTAGGTTTCAACTCTCCTTTGAACACCAGCCATGGTGGGTCACCCTTATCTGGGTGACCATGGTGTGAGCAACAAGGGGCGCAAAGACAGTCACCCCAGAATGTCTCCAGTTTAAAACATTTCCACGTGGCCCCGGGAAGCAGTGGTGAATCAGAAGAAGCAGACATTCCAACTGACCAGCCCTGCCCAGAACCCAGTAGCCTGAAGGAGGAAAGCAAGCCGCTGACTCTTCATCTAGGAAGGGTGGAGAGCTCAGGACACTCATCTCCTAGAGTTGAAAAATATATACTCCAGTTGCAAGATTACCAGTTGTTTGTGGTGTACAAACCAAGAGCCCACAACCTGGCAGACTATCTGTCTCAGCATGCATAGCCAGCCATGCCTCAAGAAACAAAAGATGTGGTGGATATCTAAGAGTACCTGAGAACTGTTGTAGAGTGCTCATGGCCCCTCCCTATATCCCGGAAGGACATTGTACAAGCTACCAAGACCGATGACTGTTTTCAATTGCCCATCACTGCAACTTGATCAGGAAGCTGGAACACCGCCACCTCAGGGTTTGTAGCTGCTTGAGCTGACACTACCTTATCTGTCTCTGTCCTTTAAGAGAGGGATGCTTGTACTGTTTCTGCCCAAGGTGTAGCTGTTTTTTTAAGAGGGCTATGTCTACTGCTATTGTCCCATCTCGTAAAAAAACAAAGGATAATATGAATGTCCGTGCATAACATGGCCATTCCACTCATCATCTTTTATTGGATCCAGGCCAAAACTAGTTGTGGGTCCCTGACACAGATACCCTGGTTTCAGTGGCAGCTTCCCAGCTGCACCAAACTAATTGACCCAGAGCAATTCCTTTTTTTTTTTTTTTACCTCTCCTCCCTTTTCAGTGATCATCAAATTGGAGAGCAACTTGAAATACTTTAGGTCAGGAAGTGCACTGTACAAAAGACTCTTGTGTATGTTTTAATAGAACATAACATTGCTCCATCTAAGAGGGTAAGGGCCTTGTATGGGAGGCGATAGCCAACCAACGTTTCTCTTGGGTCACTAATAAAATTTTCATCAGAGCAGAAAGTGGAAAAATGTGATATCCATCCAGGATCTGAAGTGCACAGTGTCTAATCAGAAAACCTTGTTTCAATCCCTGTTTTCAAGCTTGACCAAAAAGTGTGACCCTAAGCAATTATTTTTATTCACTGTGCCTCTTTTTCCATGATCACCAGATTTGAGAGCACATTGAAATAGTTTAAAATGCACACTGTACAACACCCTCTCTTGTCTATGGCATGATTGACCATATATTTGCTCCATCTACAAAAATAAAAGGCAATAAGACAACTGACTTGCCTCCTGAGTCATTAATAAAACTGGCACAGCAAAAAGTGTGTGCTTCAATAATTTTATTAAAAACTGCTCACAGCAATGATATAACTCAAGGTGCTAAAGTTAAACAATCCAAAGTACACTTGTTTATGTAAAAGTTATACATCTACAACGTGGCAGCCACCAACATTTGCAGAAGAATGGTAGATCCTGGCTGAGCCAATAGCTGTTCTCTTGAGCCTCCACAACTCTGCTTTTCCAGACATGATGCAATACAGAAGGGGCTGCAGAGAATTGTAGGACCCAGTGGTCACAACCTCACTATTGTAGGAAAGTACCATCTTTCCTGGCATGTTACACCCATATTTCACTGTATATATGTTGTTTTAGTTGTATGTGTCACTGGGACCCTGCCAGCCAGGGCCCCAGTGCTCATAAGTGTGCCCTGTATGTGTTACCTGTGTTATGACTAACTGTCTCACTGAGGCTCTGCTATCCAGAACCTCAGTGGTTATGCTCTCTCATTTTCTTTCCAAATTGTCACTAACAGGCTAGTGACCAATTTATATTGGCATACTGGAACACCCTTATAATTCCCTAGTATATGGTACTGAGGTACGCAGGGTATTGGGGTTCCAGGAGATCCCTATGGGCTGCAGCATTTCTTTTGCCACCCATAGGGAACTCTGACAATTCTTACACAGGCCTGCTACTGCAGCCTGAGTGAAATAACGTCCACGTTATTTCACAGCCATTTACCACTGCACTTAAGTAACTTATAAGTCACCTATATGTCTAACCTTTACCTGGTAAAGGTTGGGTGCTAAGTTACTTAGTGTGAGGGCACCCTGGCACTAGCCAAGGTGCTCCCACATTGTTCAGGGCAAATTCCCCGGACTTTGTGAGTGCGGGACACCATTACACGCGTGCACTATACATATGTCACGACATATGTATAGCGTCACAATGGTAACTCCGAACATGGCCATGTAACATGTCTAAGATCATGGAATTGTCACCCCAATGCCATTCTGGCATTGGGGAGACAATTCCATAATCCCCCGAGTCTCTAGCTCAGACCCGGGTACTGCCAAACTACCTTTCCCTGGGTTTCACTGCAGATGCTGCCAACCCCTCAGACAGGTTTCTGCCCTCCTGGGTCCAGCCAGGCTTGGCCCAGGAAGGCAGAACAAAGGACTTCCTCAGAGAGAGGGTGTTACACCCTCTCCCTTTGGAAAAAGATGTCAGGGCTGGGGAGGAGTAGCCTCCCCCAGCCTCTGGAAATGCTTTGATGGGCACAGATGGTGCCCATCTCTGCATAAGCCAGTCTACACCGGTTCAGGGATCCCCCAGCCCTGCTCTGGCGCGAAACTGGACAAAGGAAAGGGGAGTGACCACTCCCCTGACCTGCACCTCCCCTGGGAGGTGCCCAGAGCTCCTCCAGTGTGCTCCAGACCTCTGCCATCTTGGAAAAAGAGGTGCTGCTGACACACTGGAGTGCTCTGAGTGGCCAGTGCCAGCAGGTGACATCAGAGACTCCTTCTGATAGGCTCCTCCAGGTGTTGCTAGCCTATCCTCTCTCCTAAGTAGCCAAACCTCCTTTTCTGGCTATTTAGGGTCTCTGCTTTGGGGAATTCTTTAGATAACGAATGCAAGAGCTCATCAGAGTTCCTCTGCATCTCTCTCTTCACCTTCTGCCACGGAATCAACCACTGACTGCTCTGGAAGCCTGCAAAACTGCAACAAAGTAGCAAAGACGACTACTGCGACCTTGTAACGCTGATCCAGCTGCCTTCTCGACTGTTTTCCTGGTGGTGCATGCTGTGGGGGTAGTCTGCCTCCTCTCTGCACTAGAAGCTCCGAAGAAATCTCCCGTGGGTCGACAGGATCTTCCCCCTGCAACCGCAGGCACCAGAAGACTGCATCACCGGTCCTCTGGGTCTCCTCAGCACGACGAGCGAGGTCCCTTGAACTCAGCAACTCTGTCCAAGTGACTCCCACAGTCCAGTGACTCTTCAGTCCAAGTTTGGTGGAGGTAAGTCCTTGCCTCCCCACGCTAGACTGCATTGCTGGGTACCGTGTGATTTGCAGCTGCTCCGGCTCCTGTGCACTCTTCCAGGATTTCCTTTGTGCACAGCCAAGCCTGGGTCCCCAGCTCTCTAACCTGCAGTGCACGACCTCCTGAGTTGTCCTCCGGTGTCGTGAGACCTTCCTTTGTGACTTCGGGTAAGCTCCGGTTCACTCCACTTCGTAGTGCCTGTTCCGGCACGTCTGCAGGTGCTGCTTGCTTCTGAGTGGGCTCTTTGTCTTGCTGGACGCCCCCTCTGTCTCCTCACGCAATTGGCGACATCCTGGTCCCTCCTGGGCCACAGCAGCATCCAAAAACCCTAACCGCGACCCTTGCAGCTAGCAAGGCTTGTTTGCGGTCTTTCTGCACGGAAACACCTCTGCAAGCTTCTTCACGACGTGGGACATCCATCCTCCAAAGGGGAAGTTTCTAGCCCTCTTCGTTCTTGCAGAATCCACAGCTTCTACCATCTGGTGGCAGCTTCTTTGCACCAACAGCTGGCATTTCCTGGGCATCTGCCCACTCCCGACTTGATCGTGACTCTTGGACTTGGTCCTCTTGTTCCACAGGTACTCTCATCTGGAAATCCATCGTTGTTGCATTGCTGGTGTTTGTCTTCCTGGCAGAATTCCCCTATCATGACTTCTGTGCTCTCTGGGGAACTTAGGTGCACTTTGCACCCACTTTTCAGGGTCTTGGGGTGGGCTATTTTTCTAACCCTCACTGTTTTCTTACAGTCCCTACGACCCTCTACGAGCTCACATAGGTTTGGGTGGTTCGCATTCCACTTCTAGAGTAAATGGTTTGTGTTGCCCCTATTCCTATGTGCTCCCATTGCATTCTATTGTGACTAAACATTGCTTGCACGGTTTTCTATTGCTATTACTGCATATTTTGGTATTGTGTACATATATCTTGTGTATATTTGCTATCCTCATACTGAGGGTACTCACTGAGATACTTTTGGCTTATTGTCATAATCTGTGTATTGTGTTTTCTTATGATATTGTGCATATGACACTAGTGGTACTGTAGGAGCTTCATTCGTCTCCGAGTTCAGCCTAAGCTGCTCTGCTAGGCTACCTTTTCTATCAGCCTAAGCTGCTAGACACCCCTCTACACTAATAAGGGATACCTGGACCTGGTGCAAGGTGTAAGTACCTCTTGGTATCCACTACAAGCCAGGCCAGCCTCCTACAACTATCACTGGCCTATTAGTGCTTGCAGTGAGGCAGGAGATGCTTTGGTCTGGTGCGCATAGTTTTCATACTCACGGCCTGTGCAGTCCTGCTGCCCACACTTAGTCAGTTGTGAGTGTGACTTAGCAGCATGGTCATGGTATGCTTCATAGGGCAGGCTGCGATTACAATGCCTCACCTTCGAAAGTATGCTTCATAGTGACAACCTCACCAGTGGCCTGTTGCAGGCCTGCCCATTGCCCCTCCCCATTCTGAGGCTGGTGACATACCCTTTGAAGCAGGGAATTCGATGTGAGATACCTATATTCCTTTTGGAAAACACCCTAGCCCAAAAGGGAAATATTTAAGTACCAAAATATGTTGATGGGAAAGAGAAGTAGGGTCCGATGCTCAGCCCTCCTGTTTTTATTCATGTGGTTGGGAGACCCCTGAAAAGACATTTGCAGCTCACTCACACATAATGTTAATATAGGTTTGACGGTGTAACAAAGGGATTACATGAATGTCAGTATAAGTGACATAATCATATCCAAACTAGGGAACCCATAACTTGGAGACTGTACAACCAGTGGACACTAGTAGTACTCTTGAATGTTTCCCAGGCTGATTGGACAAAATATTGAGGAAAACATATTGTATGGACAAGATGTTGTTTGAAGAATATCGAGGACAAACATATTGTGAAGGTAGGTTTCTATGGGAAAGCAAAGTTTTAATATATTTAAATCTACATCCACACACCTTGACACTATTCACATAGTCAAGGTACGTATAAGTTGGGATACGAATAGTAAATCTATACTAACTTTCTCCATATTTTGATTCTTAATATTTTTCACACGATATTGTGTCCACACAATCTTTTTGCAATTGATATTCTAACAGACATCTGCTTCCAGTGCAAGACATGGAACTCACTTATAAAGCATACCCCAACAGGTACACAAGCATTCATAACCTTATATGAACACATGGTTTTATGGTAATTGTATAACAGGTTTTGCTATTTCTTGCAGACGTTTTGTATTTCCAGTATGTTTATGTCTGTTTACAAAACTTATAAAACAGTCCTTTAATACCTCTCACTCAGTCTTTAGTGGGTTAACTATCTGTGTACCTCTCACTCAGTCTTTAGTGGGTTAACTATCTGTGTACCTCTCACTCAGTCTTTATTGGGTTAACTATCTGAGTAGCATCTGTCCTGTATGTGTGAGAGAAATGTGTGTTGTTCTTTCTGCTGGTGCCATCTGTCCTTAACTTATTTGTTATGCTAGGTAAGGTTGTACTGTGGCTGTCCATGCTGTATCTTTATTATATTGTGCAGCTAGTTATAAAACTTTCCACTCCACACTAGAAACAAATCCACATTGCCAATGCTTTTTTTAATGCATGATGTGAAGGAGAGAGAGAGAGAGAGACCCTCACAAAGTATGTAAGCAGAGTTTACAAATGGTTTTAAACCAGAAACAAGTAGTTTTTGAAAAGTGGTGGGAACTTTGTAAAATGTAAACAAAATAGCTGACTAGTGGCTCCATGTCTTGATTAACACCGACAGCCAGTTTGGGCATTTTAGCCATGAACCATGGATTAAATTTAAATGTGTCCAGCGTGAAGATGAACTGTGGGTTTCAGAAGAAGGACAGTTTGTGTTGCCAAATAGTTTGTTGATTCAAATGGCTAGATATTATCATGGTCAAGCACATATTAGGAGGGATGCTATGAGTCTTTAAACAAAATTGGTTCTATCCAAAGTTTCGACAGGTTGCCGAAGCAGTTTGCCATTGGTGTGTCATTTGTCAGCAAGAGAACGTGGGTAAAGGAACAGTGGTCAATTTGGGCCACATTGGAAGAGCAGGAGGTCTATTCAGCAGAATGCAGATGGATTTTATTGAGATGGCTGTATGTGGAGGATTGAGATATGTGTTGGTGATTGTCTGCATCTTTAGCCATTGGATTGAAGCTTACCCTACACGAAGAAATGACAGCCTCACGGTACGAGAAATGACTGCTTAGGGAACTGATACCACGGTTTGGGTTTCCAGTCTCTTTAGAATCATATAGTGGAAGTCACTTCAACATGAAGTGATTAAATTACTATGTTCATCTTTAAACACTGAGCAGAAGCTGCATTGTAGCTACCGCCCTGAAGCATCAGGACTTGTGGAACAGATGAATGGTACTTTGAAGTCAAGAATGGCGAAAATGTGTGCATCCACAAATCTGAAATGAGGAACTCACCCGAAAGGAAGACAGGATTGTCGCCACATGAGATCCTAATGGGCAGAGCAATGAGGTTGCCAGCGGTCACTTCAAATGTTCTTGTGAACATAACAGATGATATGGTGTTGGACTACTGCAAAGATCTGCTGATGTCGTTCACTCTTTCTGCCATCAGATAGAAGCTACCACACTGCAACCGTCTCAAGATCAAGGACACAACCTGAGAGCAGGTGATTGGGTTGTGATCAGAAAGCATGTGAGGAAAACATGTTTGGAGCCTCGGTGGAAGGGTCCTTACCAGGTAGTGCTGATCACTACTACAGCTCTGAAGTGTGCTGGAGTTCCGAACTCGATCCACGCAAGCCATACGAGGAGAGTACCGTGCACTTTGGACAATATAGAGGAGTTGTTGAGAGTACCAACAATGTCCAAACCAACTCCAGAACTAGGGAGGGGAGAAGGAGAAACTGAGACTGAATCTGAGCAAACTAAAAGCGTTTCAGCCACTCCTGTGAGAGACGAAGGAGAAGACCCACAGGAAAGTGAAAGTGAACCAACCTCAACTGAGGTAGCAGGAGAGTCTAGTCAGAGGAGGACTCTCCCAGAAACAGACGGTCTTGAGAGACAAACAGAACAAACAACAAATCCAGAGGGGGAAAGAGTTGAGGCTGATTAAAGCCAATGTGGTCTGACTCATCCTGAACCAGTTGCAGGTACATCAAGAGACAATCCTGCAGAACAAGGAGAAACTACAAGTCCAACACTGAAAAGAGCATTAACGAAAGGTCCACTGAAAGGAGATAAGTGGCTGAAGTCATGAGCAAAGAGAAAAGAAGCAATTACAGTAGCAACAATTGAGACGGAAGTAGACATGACAAGGAAAGAGGATTTGAGTGATGGAGAATTAAAGGGAGATCGAAGATTGAAAAGAGAGTGAATTGTAAGTCGAAGGTACGCTGGTCCTGAATGGGCTTATGCAACAACAAGTGAATGGTAGAGTGAATTTTTGTCTTTTTGTTTTGATCGGGACGTCGTTCCAGGTCGATATTTTGGCACTTGAAGGAAATCAATGAACTTGACTGTTGAGCATTGTAACCCAGAGAAATAAAAGAAAAAGAGACTATTGAAAGGAAACGGAAAATATTTTTTGATAACCTGCTTTTGACAGGCTGCTAAACTGATCTTGACAACTTACTGATTTTTGACGAAAAGGATCCTGGAAGAAAGACTGAAAGTTGTAGATAATTGCTAAAGAAGATTAAAGATTTGTTTCTGATTTTTGCTGCATATTTATAATTTTTCTCTTCTACTTTCTGATTCTTTACACATCATGAGTAACATTAGCCAGCAGGGTAGGAAAAATAGGTGCTGTAAATATATGGGTATTGGTTTGGTGATTGTATGTATGATAATATGTATGGTATTGATTGTGGACATGACTGTCCTTGACAAGAGTAAAGCCAACCATACCTTCACTTTAGAAACAACTACTACACTCACAGAATAAGAGAAGTTTAGGTTAGATGAAAAATATCTGCACGTAGATGGCACACAAGGAGAACTTTCTTCTAATGCTTTCTATTGCCTATTGAGTGAGTATGTTGACACAATGGAGGCGAGAGATTATGTTTGCACGAAGATTCCTTCATCAGTTGACGAAAGAGATACTTATCATAGTTTTCCCCTTACTTATGGGATAAGTTGTAGTCTGTTACTGACAAGATTCTATAACCAGGAGTACATTCAGTATTTCTATTCCAATTACGACGTTGTATTTTTGTTGTCCCTATAATTAAGTACCTGAGTAAAGTAGCTAAGGAGAACACTATAGAATTAGTGAGACAATTCTTTGAGCCTACGTTAACATTTGGCACTGCATACATGCACCGCAACAATTTAACATGCTTGCTTACATCCATAGAAAATAGGTTCTTAGATCAGACAGGTGACAGGAGAAAAGCATTAAAGGAGAAATTAGAAAAGGGCTTAGAGAAAAGGACATTTAGAAATGATTATGCATTAAGTGAGATAAAGACACAAAGAAGGTTAGCTTTAGATGCCCAACACATAGGAAAGCTTTGTGTATATAGACCTAAATCTAGAATGGATACATTGTTTGTGGGAACGAGTGAATGCAGGTATGTGTTTTTGTTTCAGAGTAAATGGATGTTCATGTTGAATGGACAGGATCCGGCAATTCCAGGTGTTTATAACATCTGTGGACCAAATTCGTATTACTGTCTCCCCAGGGGAAGGTGTGCCTCAAGTTACGTGGGGATAGTTTTCCCAAAGACTGAATTATATAATTTTAGACAAAAGCGAGAATCATATTCTGCCGTAGTTGGAGGCATATTTGGATCAATCATTCCCTTAGTAGGAGTTGTTGTGAATTCATTGAAAATTCGAAAGTTGTCTACTATTGTGGATAACATGCTGACAAAGGTTTAAGGAGCCATGATCCTAATGGATGCAGAAATGGCTATTGTAAGATCTATGACTCTTCAGAACCGCCTTGCGTTAGACATTCTTTTAGCAAAGGATGCCGGAGTTTGCAAAATGTTGAACTAGAATCATTGTTGCTTATATATTCCTGATAATAGTAAATAAATTAGAAGCTTGATTAACAATCTGACTAATGATAGTGCTGATTTGAAAGGGCTGAAAGAACCAGGAGTTTGGGAAAAGGTTGGCAAAGGATTTGCTTCAGTGGGAAATTGGCTTGTCAATCTAGGAAAAAGGATTATATTGAAAATAAAACAAGGGATGTTGATTATTGTGATTTGCATAAATGGAGCATGGGGAATATGTAAATTGTATAATGTGATTAAATTGAATAAAAGGAAAAATGATCAGAGGAGGGAAGAAATAAAAATGGAAAAATTATTCAGGGAAAATGTAAAAGGGGAAAGAATACGTAGGGAAGACAAATTTTATTGGAGCAAAAATTTGTGTGGGAAGTTGTAAGTGTGATAACATATTTAGTCATCAGCGGAGGGGTTGTGAACGCTGAACTTTTACTAATAAATATTCATGTATTCTGAATGTTAAATCTGCATAGAAAGTGAATTACTATAGAGAATAATGCACGACTTGGAAAATGTGCCTACTTGAGTGGCCATAATTAATCAGGAAGTGTCCTTATTAACAGCTTATTAAATGAATTTATGTGCTCATATTTAGTCTATGTAGTAGTATGTTATATTAATGATTGTGTATTATGTATTTGCTTTATTAAATTGTAGGCCTTAAGTTAGCGAGGTCTTGGGTCTAGTTGCACAGCCTCATGTTAAGTTGCATTGTTTAAATAATTCACATTTAATGGCTGTTTACAGAAATTAATACTTGCATTGTTTCACAGAGTTGACCAAACGCCAGTAAATGCTTTCTTTTTCCATGAGAACTGGTTGCTAGAATATGGTGGATTAGCTATTTTTACAATGTAAAGTTTAGTGTGTGTGAAAGCGATGTTCCCAAGAGCTAACAATGGATGCACTGACTGAAGGACAGAGAGATACAAAATTGTTCCCTGACGAGTCCAACAATGGGAACAGGAGAAGAGGAGCCATTCATTAACATGTGAAAGACAGTTTAGTTATATCTTGGATTTGAAGTTCTACTTTCATTGGACTAAATGTAAACGTACGATTCTTTGACCAATGGCAACATGCGAAGAGTTTTAGATGATGTTAACTTAGCCCGATTGCACACAGAGAAGCGCGCCATATAGATTATTCGCATCTTTGCAAGCTATTCCCGTTTTCCTTCTCCACCAATGAGGTGTACTCGCCTTGATTTCCTTTACTTAGATAATTCTATCTCTAACTTTATTGCTTAGGCTTTTGATGCTGAATGCTGATCCTTAAACTGTGCTTTTGTGAATCGCTCGGATAGTTAGAGTCCCCTGTTCTGAACCATTCTCTTTCATGGTCCGATGGTGATGCCAACAAAACAGATGTCCAATTGATGAAGACAGTCGCAGCTTGCTGATCCACACCAACCAGAGGTACTAATCAAATGTTATTGTTTGATGTAATTAGTCTTTTGCTTCAAGGTACCAACCGCTAATTTTGATAGAGCCATAGCTAGATGTTTTTCCAAATTTGTGTTAACTAAATTGTGTAGCCCAAACATGCTATTCTAATCAGAAGGTTATTTTGGAGACCCACAGAAGATGTTTGATCATTAACAACAGTTGATGTTGTTTCTTCACTGAATCTAAATGTATGCTATTTCTATTGCGCAGTTATTTTTGCTATTGATTTGTACTGTAACTTTAGAGTGCATGATGATCCTTGCATTGGTTAAATTGAGATTCTTTAGAAGATTTGGTCAACCAGTGTTGTTTCTGTATGTGTATCATATGATTTTTAAACTAAGTTATGTGATATTAGCATTCTTAATATAGGGAAATAAACATTCTAACTTTTACAAGAAAGATGTGGTTATTCATGGCCAAATAGGTCATGGTGTGTGGAAATACTGACTCCAAAGATTATTGATACTATCGATTGATATTGTTATTGATTTGTATTGAGATTGAGTCTTATGGTGGGATTTTCTCTAAGTGCAGTCAGAAGTTCCATCGAACCTCTAACGCATCTCCTTCTAAATTTAAGATAAGAAACCAAATAAGGTCAGACGCGCTAACAGAGACACTCAAGGAGCCCGATTGGTTATTGACTTATTTCTTGTGACTTCAGATTTCTCTGTGATTATGGGAAATGAAGTTTTTTGGATGACATATTCATGTGGCTTCTGTTAAAATAAACGAAGAAACTTAGACATAATCCTCGCCTCCGAGTCCTTAATAGAATTTAACCTTACCGTTAAGATAGCTATGAAATATTTTATTCCAGCTGTGATATTACTGGCAAACATGTAATAAGGGCCTGCACACTTCAGAGTAGCTCATTAAACAGACAGATGGAAGTCAGTAGCCTATATAGGTCTTGAAATGGAACAATACCCAGGAAACTAGTAGTCCATAGCTTGCTGTCTACAGTGCGTAGTGAACATAATGTCTTTTACCCTCCACTATTATTCTACTGAGATAGCAGAGTAAGCTTGTGGACCTACTCTAAACTGTTTGCAATTTGCAAGTTCTAATTGCAGTGACTTAATCTTTCACCTCTCTTAGATGGCCAAAAAGACGTTCCTCAGACATCTGGTACTTCAGCATTTTTATTTAAGCTTCATTTTTTTTTAAGGTCAGAAAGCTTCAACATACAGATTGTCACCCAGAAACAAATAAGAAGAAAAAAGGCATTTGGAAAACAATCCTTCTATGTGCCAGACATAGGCAGATAAGCAAATATTAACAATTGTATGATACAAACAGAACAAACAAAACACTTGGCAAGATCACCACATGTCCACCTTGGACCAGCTCAGCTGATTAGACCTGTAGGCTGTGAGCTGTCAGGGGGCTTAGATAAACATTATTCTGCAGCTTCCCACTTAATCCCACCCTGATCTTATCCAATTTTTAGGGAGTGGGGCACCCTGTCAGTAGCGGAGGCTAGTTTGGACTCATGCAGTTGTCGTACAGCCCCCTACCATTCTATGGCCCGTGGCAGGGCTGAAGGTACCCATAATCTAGCAATACAAAGCCTGGCCGAGACAACAATTATAGACCGCAATTTCCTTCTTCCCTCTTCGTTTTCCATTAAGCATCTCATCATTTAAGCTACAAAGTGCAATTTATGTATTCTTATGTAAGAGCAGCTAGGTTAGAAAGTACTAATCTTTTTAAATGTTTTTTTTTACATTTTTATTTAAAGACTGTCTAATTAAGAGGTGCATATATAGCAGATATGTAAGTGTTGTATGAGGTGCAGACGAGCATAGTTTATCTGCACTTGGTCCTCCTTAGAAACAGTGAAGAATACCAACTAATTTACTACTTTTTTTATATATATATTTGCAGCTTTATTGTAGAGCATAGTTCGCACTTCTTCATAATCTCTTTGCTTTGTATAGCACCATTATGAAAAAATAATACATTTATTAATAAATACAAGAGAGTATCTGACTCACAATCTCATATAAGTATGCCTAATTAATAATGCTATTTTGCCTTTAGTGATTCATACTAAACTTAGTATCGCAGCTTCAGACAGCAACAGCTATCTGAAGGTAGTGGTGCATGTGAATTAATGGAAATACACTGAGCAACCACATTGGAGGAATCCAATTCATAAAAAGCAAATTTTAAGGAAAGGTGATTTTAAGGAAATAGAAAAGAATCAAATCATAAAGCATTTGAAAATAAATACACTTTTAAGGAGACATTCAAAACAACATTAAAGTTCGATTTACCTGTAATGAAGGGTGTTTGGTTTCTGCAATGGGTGATAAAGGGCTTTAGGGGGGGAGAGGTGGGTGAAGTTCAGGTGTACAAAGGTTTTTCCTAGATTCAGGGATGGGTGGAGTTTAGGGGTGGTGATGGATCTCAGTGCTAAGTAATACATTGAGTTTAGGGGCATTTAAGGGTTATTAGGGTTCAATAATGAGTGAAGATTAAAGGTGATGAAGGTACACTAAGTTGTTTTTAGGATTCAGAGATGGAAGGAGTTTAGGACTGGTGAGGTTTTTTTAGGTTCCCTGATAGATAAAGTTTAGGAGTGGTGAAGGTTTTTTAGGGTTCAGTTGTGGGAAGAGATTAGGGCTGATGAGAGATTTTAGTGGTAAAGGTATGGGCCCAGTTTAGCGGAAGAAAATGTTTTAGGGTTAGAAGTGGGGGAATTTAGAGTGGGGATGAGTGTTAAAGGTTCAGGGATATGTGTAATGAAGGCATGGCAAGGGACTTTTGGCGGCTAAAATAAATCATGTTTTTGGGTTCTGAGTGAGTCAAGGATGGATGGTGTTTAGAGAAGGCGAGCTGTCAGTGAATTGAAAGCATTCAAATTAATTGACAAGTTACAAGATATAAAGCTGAAGTAATGTCCCCTTAACTAACTGAAATAAATACCCCAGACAAAAATTGTTCTGAAAGTAAGACCAATATATACATTTACAAAACTAAGCATGCACAAGACAATTTTGAAATAAAAACATTCTATGAGTTGGTGTCTATAAAATGGCAATCATCATTCATTCAGCAAGTTTGTATGAAACAATTTCTCAGCAATGGTATTCCATGAAATCACTTTTATGTGAAGTCATGAACAGCCAAAGGTAGAACACATGACATGATTAAGGACCCTGGGAAAGAGCCTCTGTAATGCTGCCTTCATTGTTTTTTAACTTCTCTCATACTCGTCTCAAACTTTCAACTTAGGCTGCAACAACATCCATAAGACTGAGTTCTTGCCACTACCCAATCACAGCTATTTTTAGCATCATGCTCTTTAACTGTGCCCATGAAGTCATCATTAAATAGCTTATCTGCCTTCGCCTGACTCTCATATGTGTGACCTAGTGCAGCAATTTTAATTGCATCTATAATTTGAAATGTATTCAAGGCTGGACAGCGATACTGGACCAACTATGTCATTTTGTTAGCCAGACAGTTAGTCCATATTAACCAATCCACTCCAACAGTGGGCCTAGCCTTTACTTTTATGTTGTTGGACGGTTTGACAAATACAATATCTCCTTCCTCAAGGTTTTCAGTGTTTAATATTTGCACTTATTTACAATATTTCTGCACTACGAGCATCTTAAGCTGTATTCTTTTATACTTTCAAAGAAAGGGAGCACACTGTCTACACTCCAGCAACTAAGTATGACCCCAAAGAATCATGGTAAAAGCTGTTGAATTCGTAGACCATTCAAAAAGTAAAAAAGTCTTTCACCTCCGTAGGTGCAGGAAGTGCTGCATATCCCTATACACGTATTTCTGGGTTTAGCCCGTCATCAGCAGGAAGCAGCATGGTATAGGGGCTTGCTTGAAATGCCGCCAAATGTCTTCTCGGGTTTAAGTACCACTCATGGCTCACAGGTGCCTCCCAAGGCTCGTCAGCCTTGGCTCAAGGGAGTTGTCAATAAGGCAGTTTTGAAGAAAGGGAGCACACTTCCTACACTCTAGCAACACATTATGATCCCAAAGCATCATGGTAAATGCAGATGAATTCGTAATCCATTCAAAAAGTAATAGTCTTTAACCTCCATAGATGCAGCAAGTGCTGTATATCCCTGTACACGTGTTTCTGGGTTTAGCTCGTCATCAGCAGGGAACAGCATGGTATAGGGGCTTGCTGGAAATGCTGCCAAATGTCTTCTCAGGTTTAAGTACCACTCATGGGGCACAGGTGCATCCCATAAGTCGTCAACCCTGGCTCAAGGGAGCCATCAATAAGACAGTTTCAAAGAAAGGGAGCACACTGCCTACACTCCACCCACAAAGTATGACCCCAAAGCATCATTGTAAATGCAGTCGAATTCATATTCCATTCAAAAAGTAATAAAGTCTTTCACCTCTGTAGGTGCAGCAAGTGCTGTATACCCCTCTACACGTGTTTCTGGGTTTATCCCATCATCAGCAGGGAGCAGCATGGTATAGGGGCTTGCTTGAAATGCCGCCAAATGTCTTCTCTGGTTTAAGTACCACTTATGGCGCACAGGTGCTTCCCAAGGCTCGTCAACCATGGCTCAAGGGAGCCGTCAATAAGACAGTTTCAAAGAAAGGGAGCACCCTGCCTACACTTCAGTCTTTCACCTCTGCAGGTGCAGCAAGTGCTGTATATCCCTGAACACGTGTTTCTGGGTTTATCCCGTCATCAGCAGGGAGCAGCATGGTATAGGGGCTTGCTTGAAATGCCCCCAAATGTCTTTTTGGGTTTAAGTACCACTCATGGCGCACAGGTGCCTCCCAAGTCTCGTCAGCTGTGGCGCAAGGGAGCCGTCAATAAGACAGTTTCAAAGAAAGGGAGCACACTGCCTACACTCCAGCAACAATGTATGACCAGAAAGCATCATGGTAAATGGAGTTGAGTTCGTACTCCATTGAAAAAGTAATAAAAGTCTTTCACCTCTGCAGGTGCAGCAAGTGCTGTATATACCTTTACACGTACAGAAGTCTGTAATAGCAGTACTGGGGGTCCTCTCAGCAGCCCCCAGAGTGCATGGACTCCTACAACCAATGCTTGCAAAAGCCCAGTGGTATGATTTCCAACATGTTTGATACCAAACATGGCCATATTCGGAGTTACCATTGTGAAGCCGTATGTAGGTAGTGACCTATGTGTAGTGCACGCGTGAAATGACGTCCCTGCACTCATGAAGTCTGGGAAAATGGACCTGGGCGACGTAGGGGCACCTCTGCTAGTGCAGTGGTGCCCTCACACACAGGTACTCTGCACCCAGACTTCAGGGTTGGAGGGCCTGACATATAGGTGACTTATAAGTGACCTGGTGCAGTGTAAATGGCAGTGAAAGGGTACATGCACCAAGTCACACGGGCTGCAATGACAGTCCTGGGGAAGCCTTTGCATGGGCTCCCTATGGGTGGCAAAGGTAGTGCCACAGCCATAGGGATCCCCTGGATCCCCAATGCCCTGGGTACCCAAGTACCATATACTAGAGACTTATAAGGGGGCACCAGTATGCCAATTATAAGTGGAATTCTGTGTTAGCAGTATCCAACAACCAAATTTAAAGGGGAGAGAGCGTAAGCACTGGGGTCCTGGTTAGCAGGATCCCAGTGACACAGTCAAACACACTGACAAAAAGGCCAAATATTGGGGGGTAACCCGTGCTAGAAAGAGGCTACTTTCTCACACTGACCAACTTCAGGGCTATTTGGAAACTCATCCAGCAGTGAAGAGGGGTTTAATAATTTGGTCTAGTAATGCCAATGTAGAGTTTATTGATTTATAAAGGTTGGCTGGCATAGCATTAGCAGAAGGGGTAGATGGCTTAAGGTGAGCGCAAGTTAGGTTAATATCAGTCTGGGAGACTCAAAGTTTCACTAGCTGGAAGGAGGTTTCCATGAGATAAATTGAGAAGTGTACTTTGCCCTGAACAGTCTCCTCAAATTACTCAATTTTATTTACTGGATCTGCAAAGTGACAGTTTATTGCTGTCCACAACATTACATTCAAAAAGTGATCACAGCAGGTAGTATAGACACTTTAAAAGACACTTTGTTAGATCATTGCTAAAGTTGCCAAAGTTGTCAAAAATGGATCACAACTTTGATCCAGAGCCTTACCTCCGTTTATATTTAGTTTCTCGACATTAAGCACATATACAAGCAGATATACAGATTGCATGTATGGTATGTAATGACATTTTCAGATCAACAGGCTTTATCAGCTATTTCAATTTGTTAACACATAATGTATAAATCTGTACATGCTTTCAACACACTATTATGTTAATGTCTATCTTCATGGGGTTTCAGTACTTAATATCATTTAGACGCTTTAAACGCCATGCATTCAAACTTGGGGAATCGCATTTTAACTCATATTTTATTTGCGTACAATCTACTTTTAATGAGCAGGACCCTGGTTGGGTTGTAGTGTCGTTTACACATCCTTCACTCCTACACATTGCAGAAATTTTTTTAACTGAACCAAGTTGTGAAGTTCACTAAGAGGCCAAATGTACCTTGTTCTTTGCATATCATTTGAACCAGACGGATCTGTGAGACAAACTACAAGTATCTAGAGGTAATTCTTGATTCAAGGGGTTCTTACTGGCCACAAATGGAGGCAATGAAAAGTAAAGCCATCGACCTAACATCAGGTTTTACCAAGCCCGACAGATCATTACACGGTCCCATGTTAACGTCCCTGCTGAAGGCAATGTCAGCAAAATTCTGACCAATAGTTACCTATGGGTGTAAAAATATATAAGACAAGGCTACAAAGCAGTTCAACTTATTAGGGTGTAAGCTGCTTAATTACACCTCACAGGTTCAACTACAGTTTGAGTTTGGGCAGCTAAAACAATCCTGGCCACTACAGTGTGCTTTCCTCAAGATGCGCTATAGACTCAAACCTTAAGACAAAAACTCACTGCCAAACAGTAGTTGACAGGTGTTAGACTAGGCATCCTTGCCGTGATCTCGCCTAACTTTTTGCCTCTGTTTCCCAGGTTGTTGATGTGTGCTGGACTCTGTTTTTGCTGTTTTTGTTAGTCTGGGCACCTTACCACTGCTAGCCAGTGGTAAAGTGCAAGTGCTCTTATGTAAAACGTATGTGTAATTGGCTTTCCATGATTGGCATATTTGATTTACTGGTACGTCCCTAGTACAGTGCACTAGAGGTGCCCAGGGCCTGTAAATCAAATGCTGCTAGTGGTCCTGCAGCACTGATTGTGCCACCCACATGAGTAGCCCTGTAAACATGTCTCAGACCTGCCACTGCAGTGTCTGTGTGTGCAGTCTTGCACTGCTAGTTCGACTTGGCAAGTGTACCTACTTTCCTTTCCTTTTTATACATGCAAGGCACCCCTGAAGTAGGTCCTAGGTAGCCCCATGGGCAGAGTGCAGTGTATGCTAAAGGATGGACATGTACTTATGTTTTACATGTCCTGACAGTGAAATACTGCCAAATTTGGCTTTCATTGTTGCAAGGCCTATCTCTTTCATAGGTTAACATGAGGGCTGTCTTTAAATGTTATTAAAGCGCAAATTCCCTTTGGGAGCAGATAGAAATGTGGAGTTTAGGTTCTCCGAGCTCACAATTTAAAAATATATCTTTTAGTGAAGTTGTTTTTGAGATTGTGTGTTTAAAAATGCCACTTTTAGAAAGTAGGCATTTTCTTTCTTAAACCATTTTGTGACTGCATGTTTGTGGATTCCCTGTCTGGGTCAGTTTGACAGTTGGGCTATATGTACCTCTTTCTAGACAGTGACACAAGGGAGTCTGTGGTGTAGCCTGCATATCCTGATGAGCCATCTGTGCTGGGAGGGAGGGGAGGAGTGGTCACTCACACCTGAAAGGGCTGTGCCTGCCCTCACAAAATACACCTTCTGGTGTGTGTCTGGGGCCTGGCCTGGCCTCAGCAAGGCAGTATCTTACAAACAAGAGAGACTTTCCTTTGAAGTTTGCCTACTTCAAAGGCAGAAAGAGGTATAAGTAGTGGACCCCAAACCCCTGGAAATTAGATTACTTCAAGAGGAAACTCTGCCTGGAGAAGAGCTGAGGAGAAGTGCTGCCCTGGCCTGTAACTGTGTTGTGTTGGGCTATCCTGCAGTTGCTGCTTCTGCCTGTGCAAGGAGACAGAGACTGGACTTTGTTGCATTCCTGCTTAAGAAGTGACTCCAAGGGCTTGGAGTAGAGTTTCCTTCCTGCTTTGAAGCCTCAAGGACAGCAAAGTCTTCACCAACTAGACCTGAGTCTACTTGCTGTGAACTCTAGCTTGCCATAAGGTGCCATTCCAGTTCCTAGAGCCCTGGAAGTGAATTCCCAGAGAAAAACCATTCTAACGATGCCAGACGATGCTGTGCAACTTCGCAAAGGATACCGCTGCTGGGAACTGCAAAGCCACTTGCCCAGAGGCCGTGGACCTTGCTAAGTGCAACGAATCAGATGACACTGTGAGCTGACGCCGCTACCCTGGAACCGCGACGCTGGCTGCCCCGAGGCCGTGGACCTCGTAGAAGTCCGACGACCCTGTATGCCTTGCATCGATGCAGATGCTAATCCCGCCGACTTCGCTAACACCAGAGTGTCGTAAGTACACCATCCGTGACAATCAAATGCCATTGCAGTGCCTGCGGCCCTGTGACATCATCTTGACTCCGCCAGATTTTGCATCTGCCGGAAAGAATGGTGCCGACTTTCATCTGACGCGGCTTTATCTCCACCACCCTGTAGTAAGGATCTGACGCTGCTGTGCGACCCCGTAGTCCTTCTGCCCTGTGGCACCGGAACTGACGCCACATTGGACCCAGCAAAGCCGCTCTCCGACTACGTGCACTGGCATGTTTTCTACTTGTTTTCTTAGGTACTGTACCTGGGGGTCGAGCGACTCCGTAAACAGCGTCATTGGCATAGCACTGTAGGAAACAACTTCATCACAACGACGCATATTACTAACTTGCAGTATTTGTGCCTCAAGGCACTATTTTCATACTTTTAAGTGCTAAATTCGTATTTTTAACTGTATATTGTGAATTTTTATCATATTTGGTCTTGTTTATTTAGATAAAATATTTACTATTTTTCTAAACCAGTGTAGTGTCCTTTTGTAGTGGTTCACTGTATTACTGTGTGTGTTTGTACAAATACTTAACACATTGGGGGTCATTTTGACTCTAAATGTGGCGGTCTCACCGCCAACAGACTGGCTGTGCAGACTTCCACATTATGAGTGTGGCGGGTTGGCATCTGCCAACCTGCCACATCTCCATTCATACCGCCATGGCAGTCTGAACCGCCAGGCCGAAAATGGACATCTCCGACCTGGCGGTCCACAGAAGACCGTCAGCAGTATCTGGAGCCGGCCTTCCGACATGGTTTCCATGGCGGTAGCACCGCCACAAAAACCATGGCGGAAGGGCTACTGGTGACAGGGAATTCCTTCCCTGTCACCGGTAGTCGGCTCCCCCACCCACCCCAAGCAAGCACTAGACCCCCCCTCCCTCCCGCCACAGCGCCCCCCCCTTCTGACATAGCACCCCCACCCCCAACTCCCCCTTCTGACATAGTGCTGCCTTTTTCCACCCCATTCTGACAAGGCACCCCTCACCCCCTCTTCCTGCATACTTGCACAGAGACACCCACAGGCACCACGCATACACCCATTCACCTACACTTACATACATGCATCTACTCACACGCATACACAACTACATCCATACACGCATGCACAACTACATCCATACACGCATACTCGCACCCATGCATACACACATGCAGACACCACACACTCACATACAACACCCTACCACCGCCCTCCCCTGTCAGACGATCACCTTACCTGTTCCAGGGAGAAGGTCGTCCGGCAGGGAACGGGAAGGGGCGCTTCCACCATTGGCAGGCACCCCGCCAGCCTATATTATTGCCCATAATATGGTGGACGGTGTCCTACTGGCGGGGTGGTGCTGGTGGTGGAACCGCCAGAGCGCCTTTGCCAGCCAGCACAACTACTGCCGGATTTCCACCCAAAGTGTGACGGAAATCCAGCAGCACCCGTGATATGGCGGGTGGGAGACCCCAGCACTGGTGGTCTCTTGGCGCCCACGGCTTTGGCGGTCTTCATCGAAGACCGTCAAGTCGTAATGAGGGCCGTTGTTAAGCCTGCCTGCTTGTGCTAAACTACCAAGGTGGTGAGTGGGGATTAACTGAGTGTGATTCTCCTTTACCCTGACTAGAGTGAGGGTCCTTGCTTGGACAGGGGGTAACCTGACTGCCAAAGACCCTATTTCTAACATTGGTGATCAGCGGTGAGGATTTTAACTTGTATTTGTACTTGGCATACAGTGATTAAGTGTACACTACGGTTTTCAGTGCAGACCATTATGTGACCATGTACAGTTGTTGCTTTTGCTCTAGCTCTACTTTTGACTTTTTCCCTACTTCCATATTTTTGGTGATCCTTGATTGACTTTTTGAACTTAATTTGCCTTTGGAACTTTGCACTTTTGTTTGTTCTGCATCAGCTGGTGCTGCTTTTGACTTACGGAAACTGGAGAGCTATACATACAGTGGCACAGTTGAAGCAGTTCTGCAAAAATCTTACTTGTCCCATTAAGGGCTCCACTAGGAAGGAGGAGCTGCAGAAGGCACTTAGGGACTGAGTGGCAGCCAAGGAAGCTGGGGGGGGGGCACACAGATGGCGAGGATGAGGAGTATTCACAATGGTATAGTGGGAGGGCCTGTTAAGTCCAGAGAGAGGGTCTTCAGGGCAGGTATCAGTAAGTCATCCACGGGTCTCACCCCTTAAAAGTTGCAGGACAGACAGGCATAGAGGGCTCACCAGTTGGAGTTGGAAAAGATGAGGATGGCCATAGAAGAGAAAATGTTATTGCTGGCTCATGAGCTCAGCTTGAGCTGGATCAGAGGAGCCAGTCCAGGTGGGATGGCGGCAGCAGTACCACAGTGCAGCCTGAGAGGAGGCTGCACATTCCTAAAGACCTAGTGAAGGATTACAAGAGGGAGAATGACATAGGCCCTCATTGTGACCCTGGCTGTGAGTGATAAAGTGCTGGTAATACTACCATCAGGCTGTCAGGAACTACAGTCATATTATGACCATGGCGGTGATAACGCCCATAGACAGCCAATGTACCACACCAACTGCCAGGGCAGAAACAACACTCACCACGGCGGTACCCGTCAACAGCCAGGCAGAAGACAAAGTTCCGCCCACCATATTAAGACACTACGGTCCGCCACGTTTTCAGGGGCGGTACCAATGCCATCAAAAGCCTGGCAGAAACTCATCACAGAAGAGAAATAAACTCACCATCTGAGACACAGGGAAGAACAACAGCACCATGGAACTCGAACTGCAAGTTTTTCCGATGATCTTCTAAGTTATGCTCCACCTGGAACACTAACGCCGATGAAGACGACGACGGGAGGGAGGAAGGAAGGAAAACGAGTGACACACACACACCCTACATACAACCAGCTGCACACAAAAAACGATTTGCACCCGATACACGGCAGAATAATACAAGGACAACAGGAATGCGCCAAGGTGAATGTATTGATATCTGTTAGAAATGGGGTCTTTGGTTGGCAGTCAGGTTACCCCCTGTCCAAGCAAGGACCCTCATTCTAGTCAGGGTAAAAGAGAATCACCCTCAGCTAACCCATGTTTACCCCCTTGGTAGCTTGGCACAAGCAGTAGGCTTAACGTCAGACTGCTAGGTGTAAAGTATTTGTACCAACACACACAATAATCTAAGGAAAACACTACAAAATGACACAACACAGGTTTAGAAAAATAGAAAATATTTATCTAAACAAAACAAGACCAAAACAACAAAAATCCACAATACACAAGTCATCACTAAAAATGCAGAAAGAGTCTTCACGTAATTTTAAACACAACACTAACACCTTGGGTGCATCAAAAATAACCCCGAACTGGCGAGTATGCATCAAAAAGGCCTTGTGATGCATCGATTTCACTTACGAGCGAGACCTTGTGTCGTTTTCTCCTTTAGTCGGGTCGGAGTGCGTCGTTTCTTTTCTCCGCAGGAGAGCGATGCGTCAATCCGGTCAGCACTCTCGGTTCCAGGCACGTTGATCTTTTCCCCACACGGCGTTCTGTGCGTGGATTTTTCACTCTTGGGCTGCCAGCTTCTCCTTTCAGGGTCCCAGGAACTGGGTGGGCATCACTTGGCAGGGTAGGTTCTGGTAGAGAGAAGTCTTTGCTGTCCCTGAGGCTTCAAACAACATGAGGCAAGCTCTAAATCAAGCCCTTGGAGATCTTCACAAGAAGGAAGGCAACACAAAGTCCAGTCTTTGTCCTCTTAGCACAAGCAGAAGCAGCAACTGCAGGATAGCTCCACAAAGCACAGACAGGGTAGCTCTTCTTCCTGAGCTCTTCAGCTCTCCAGGCAGGGGTTCCTCTTGGTTTCCAGAAGTGTTCTAAAGTCTGTGGTTTTGGGTGCCCTCCTTATACACATTTTCCCCTTTGAAGTAGGCCTACTTCAAGGGAAAGTCTCTCTTGCTTGTGAAATCCTGCCTTGCCCAGGCCAGGCCCAAGACACACACCAGGGGGTTGGAGACTGCATTGTGTGAGGGCAGGCACAGCCCTTTCAGGTGTGAGTGACCACTTCTCCCCTCCCTCCTAGCACAGATGACTCATCAGGAAATGGAGGCTACACCCCAGCTCCCTCTGTGTCACTGTCTAGAGAGAGGTGCAAACAGCCCAACTGTCAAACTAACCCAAACAGGGAATAGGTAGAGTCACAGAAATGGTTTAAGAAAGAAAATGCTCACTTTCTAAATGTGGCATTTTCAAACACACAATCTTAAAATCAACTTTACTAAAAGATGTATTTTTAAATTGTGAGCTCAGAGACCCCAAACGCCCATTGTCTATCCGCCCCCAAAGGGAATCTACACTTTAATCAGATTTAAACGTAGCCCCCATGTTAACCTATGAGAGGGACAGTCCTTGCAACAGTAAAAAAACAAATGTAGCAATATTTCACTGTCAGGACATATAAACACATTACTATATGTCCTACCTTAACCATACACTGCACCCTGCCTTTGGGGCTACCTAGGGTCTACCTTAGGGGTGCCATACATGTAAGAAAAGGGAAGGTTTAGGCCTCGCAAGTGGGTGCACTTGCCAAGTTGAATTTACAGTTAAAAACTGCACACACAGACACTGCAGTGGCAGGTCTGAGACATGATTACAGGGCTACTTATGTGGATGGCACAACCAGTGCTGCAGGCCAACTAGTATCATTTGATTTACAGGCCCTGGGCACCTCTAGTGCACTTTACTAGGGACTTACTAGTAAATCAAATATGCCAATCATGGATAAGCCCATTACATACACATTTTGTAAAGGAGTGTAGGAGGCTGGCCTGGCTTATAGTGGGTACCAATGGTACTTACACCTTGTGCCAGGTCGAGTTATCCCTTATTAGTAGAGTGTAGTAGTGTTCTAGCAGCTTAGGCTGATAGAGGTAGCTATAGCAGAGCAGCCAAAGCTGAACTAGGAGACATGCAAAGCTCATGCAATACCACTTGTATCATATAGGTACCATATCATAAGAAAGACAATACTCATAGTTACTAAAAATAAAGGTACTTTATTTTAGTGACAATGTGCCAAAAATATCTCAGCGGATATACTCCCTTAGGAGGTAAGTAACACACACAACATATACACAACAAACCAAATCAGGTAAGTAAAACAGTCAGAAAGTAGTGCAAACACTGTAGAACACAATAGGATGCAATAGGCCTAGGGGCAACACAAACCATATACTACGAAAGTGGAATGCGAACCACAAATGGACCCCTAGGCTAGTGTAGTGTGTACGACTGTAAAACTCATAATGACCCCCTAAATTAGAAGGTAAACTTTCCATCAGACTGAAGCTAGTCCCTTTATACGACCCACGCAAAACTGGAGTGAGCTTAACTTTTGAGTTTGACCCAGTCTAGTGCAACCAGATACCTGCAGTTGGCGCTTTACACTTTTTGGTGCTAGAAACATATAAAACTTTGAAAAATCATATGTTTGGTTTCATACATTTGATTTTTGTTATTTTGGTGTTTATTTGCTCATTAGAAATGTCTAAATTTTTATAAATTGGAGTGAGGTTTTTATTGTGTTGTGTTTTCTATTTTCTACTTTTTAGGGTCGACCGCAAAGCGCTCTGTCCCTGGTGTAATCTCTCTGTGGGCTTTCAACTACACCCACGTCACGCCCATCAGTTTGGTTGGTTTATGGGCTTGCCTTTTAAAATTCACTAGATTTAATTAGTGAAAGGCATGATTACGTCATGCCTGTTCCGGTGTTTGGCCTGCCTCGAGCGCACCAGCCAACTACTGAAAACATGCGACGCTCCATGTTTTCCGTATGGTTTTTGGACTACTTTTACTCTTTAATCCGTAGGCAGCACGATCTCGCTGGGCAATAGTTGAGCACTTTGCATGACATTAACCCTGTTACATGGATATTTGCATTTTTGCCAGTTACATGGATAATTGCACTTT
Source organism: Pleurodeles waltl (assembly GCF_031143425.1). Taxonomy (NCBI): domain Eukaryota; kingdom Metazoa; phylum Chordata; class Amphibia; order Caudata; family Salamandridae; genus Pleurodeles; species Pleurodeles waltl. Next base: position 290,446,280 of record NC_090445.1, on the reverse strand, counting down.
TGCCAATATGTTTCACTGTGAGCAAACTTACATTTCCTTTTGTGTGTCTCCTTCATGCTTATGGCAATGGTCGGCTCGCATATGTGAAACTGTTTTACTTTTCATTTTCAGTTTATGTGGCAAAAAAAAGTCTGGTTAGGAGGTTACAACGCTAACTGCTTTAACTAGTTTTAAATTAGCACTTGTTAGAGAAACGAACGAAGTTCCATTAAAGAGCGGCTCACACAAGCCCACCTTTGTTAAGGGCTGTGGCGCAGTCATTTGTCAGCACGAGAACATTGACGTTGAGGCCAAGCTACCCAGGAAGGGTAGAAGGAGCCAGAGTTATTTTTTGCAGTTTCCTTTACCGGGAAACAAATAGGTATTGTCTTTGCCCTGCATCACAAGACCAAAGGACAGAAGCAAAATGAATTTAAGGTTTCTATTCGGCCAACGAAAATAAGCTTCACATTTTTGCATGTGGGTGTATTTCCATGACAAATGTCTTTTCTAAATAGTCCCTTCTGTAAAAGGTATAGGCTATTTATGTGTAATTAATTAGGCAATAATTATCTTTGACAGGTGAGAGTGTAAGACACCAAATAATTTATGAAAGATAAATACACAAACGGAAGACTTTTGTTTAATCAGCGGCACGGATACTCATTACTGTAAAATAGAGATGTACTGAGCTATTTACAATCCACAGTGATCCACATTTATGTTTTCAAAAACAAAGACACAGTGTAGCTAGTGGATTCTTTCAATAATGCATAAGTCAACAAAAGCAATTCAGGCAGCCATTAGCCACATCTAATATGTGGCATTATGTTGTTTAGAAAGAGAACAGCTCTGTGATTGGTTCACCTTGTTTCAATGCCTAGCGTGCATTGTCGTGTCGCCGGAATAGGCTGACATCACAAAGCGTCAGTTGAGAAAGTTGAAAATTTGTTCCGGTACGATTACTTCACCTTCAAGCAAATTCCAGGTCTTCTGGAATTTTAAAATATTTCAAGTATTTTTCAGGCATATTACCTTTGCAGAGCATGAAGTTTGAGAAAAATTAACTTAATGGAAATGTCATCTAAAGGTATACATCTTTTTAGGGTTGAGCGCGTAAGCGCTCTAGATCCTGTTGTAATACCTCTGTGGGCTTTTAACCATGCCCACGCTTGCTAACAATTTGTTGTTGTGCTGGTCTTAAATGTTTCATTTTTATTGGTGCATTTTGTGAAATGTCCCTCCTTTGGGTGCCGAGTTCCCTCCCCTGGCATGTTAACTAAGTGAACATTCCTGAACATGTCTGTTGGCCATCACACTACGTCATACTTCCTCCTGTTACAGCGTGTGATGGCCCCTCCTCTGGTTTTGCTTATATCCCAGCCGTGATCCTTTCTAGATATTCAGACCGGGAGCTAATAAGTCTTGCGCTCATGGTGGCGGTGGTGCTTTGAATCGGCTTGCTTCTGTCAACTGTTTTACACTTCATTTAAGGGATCCATTAAACCATACATGAATTCTACTTACTGCTTGAAATGACTGGGGTACATGGTAGCATATCATAGTCAATAGATGCGGAAATCACTCCCATTTTGTGCAATTTAAACATAAATAGGGTTATTTTGACCCAGAGATTGGACCGTTGTGATAATGTGGTCTGTGGAATTTCCTCAGACTTATCAATTTGATTGACTCTGTCTAGTCAGGTGGCCCAACTGGTGTTTATGCCACTACACGACCTAAAGGGCCTCTTTTCTCGTTCATTTTATTATTCTCCTGATGAGACAATCAATGACCTGGTTGAAACGTTGACAACGCACCCTTCGTTGAACTAAGAATATTTCTGACAGGAAAAACTTGTGAAAGTGATAACAAGATCCATATTGTTAACAACTATAAAACCAACCTGGGGTGTTGTCTCAGTATTTTCATGTCATTTTGTATATATGCTTTGTTCTTTCCAGAGCACTGCAAAGTCTGCACTAATTTTACTTTAAATGACACCTGTACAGTCGATATATGATCTATAATATCATATACAAGAAACTTGGGTTTATTACTGGATGCTCATTGGATGATTATCATTACTTTGACACTGAGTAAATCCTCAAGTTTTTTCATTGCATTTCATTCGGTGTGGTGGGGTAATGGGCAAAGGAGTCCCGTGGGACAACTGTTATGTTTATCATAAGCATAGGTCAACTTTATTTGGATGCGAGGCGAAGAGAGAAATCACGAAAGACCCCACAAAAACGATGACCGTGGCGTGGTGTGCAGTGACCGGAAAGCAGAAGGAAAGTGAACATGATGACAAGAAACCGCAGACATAAAGACTGAAAGGTCAAGTATTTGCCTGTTGTGTGGGAGGTGCTTGTAGGAGGCTGGCCTGGCTTATAGTGGGTACCTTGTGCTACTTACACCTTGTGCCAGGTCCAGTTATCCCTTATTAGTAGATTAGTAGTGTTCTAGCAGCTTAGGCTGATAGAGGTAGCTATTACCAAAAACAAGGGGGGGACCCTATCACCCTAACCTGCCTAAGGTCAATATAACGTCAAAAGATAGGCGACAGGTAGGGACAAATATGATCCTAAGTTTAAAGAACAGTACTTGGTTCTGTTACTTTTGAGTTCATTTCTTTCTCATATTTATTTCAAACAATTTGAAAAAAGGAGCTATGGTTGTTCAATACATAAATAAATAAACACCACATCAAATGTAAACACATATAATTAAAACATAAACAATAGACGGAACATTACTCACATTAATAACAAATGATTAGGGTTTAACAGTATAAGAAACACACGGAGGGTTATGCCCTACACATTTAATCAGTGGTCACTATTGTGTGAAAACACTTGTGATCCACTCCTGATTGCTAAGGTTATGGGCTTTAAATGCACTTAGCTATCAAAACACTGTGTATTTCTTTCCCACAGGCGTTATATAGTGCGTCTCAAGTCTTTGAATTATAATCCATTGTTTAACAAGCCCACACACTTGCAAGAAAAGAAGTCAACGTGTTTCGGCCTTCTGATTTAGGGCCTCATCAGGACTGGAGAAGGGCAATATCATCTCTAGAAAAACAATAAGAAAACTCTTTCAACTAAACGTACAATACCTTTCAAGTGGTGTTATAGTGATATAAACAGCAGTATAGGTCATGCCAGTGACAACAGATTGCATTATGTGACTTCTTTTCCATTATTTCATTATTTTCCTTATTAAACGGACAATGGAGCACCCAAAAGAATTCACAATTTCTACCGCTATTAGTATATACCTGACTATGACATAATGTTTAACCATATTTACTATTACATCTATTCACAATTATACTACGCGTTATATGTCAAACCACAAGCTTTACCTGAACTATAGGAGAAGGGGGAGTTGCTGCCTGTCATCCTCTAGTGTTTTAATGTATAATCCTTGTTACTCGGATTGTTTTCAAATAAGCATGGCGCCGGGGCTCAAACCATTTACCTAAGAAGAGGGAAAACGATATACCATACAGCGATGTTTCAACTAAAACTCGCACTCGATTATACTAAGTAAAGTCCCAAAATCATTGCAAACTTACCGCGAACGGCGTTAGATCGTGTCCACACCCATTACGGCAACCCAGCCTCAAGCCGTGTCTTCCAGATTGTTTGGTTGCTAAGTAACGTCGCGCTCGCGTCTCCCTTATCAGGGCCCACCGAACGTAAAGAAAATGCCTATGTGGGTCACCTTCCTTATAGCAGCACACAGGGAAAGTGAGGCGGCCATCTTAGTCGATGGACATTTCTACACCCTTCCCTTCTAAGAAGTGTTTGTTTCGTGTCGGACGCTATCTACCTGGCTGCCAAATGCTATCAACGATGCAAACTATTGGTGTATAAAGAACTTTGGACTACCAGTCAGGTGTCGGCTATTCTTTCTAATTCTTAGTCAAGAACGTCGGCCATCTTGAATGTACCGCAATCATACATTATTTATACTCGAAGTATCTGTTCTAAATCAAGTGGCATTATCATCTAACCACTTCGGCCATCTTGAATGTACCACAATCATCCATTATTTATACTAGAAGTATCTATTCTAAAACAAGTGGTATCAACATCTAACCAGTAGTCACATGCTGTATATATATATACAAGATGGTAACAACTGACTCTATTCTCCACCCTTATCAGTAACTATTGTTGTAATTATTTTAAACAAAATGAGCATACTCTTTCCTAGAAGTGAACTAGACCATATTGTTCAAAAGACAACTCAACGTCCTTGGCACTATATTATTAGTTGTTAAGAATAGTGCAATATCATTCTGTGAGTGCGCACATGTATATCTAACACTTATCTTTTGAAAATACAATATGTACAGTCTAAACCACAAGATGGAATGAATTGAACTAAAATCAAATAAATTAAAATAAAATGAAAGGCTCAATTAATTAGAGCCCACATTTCATCATCGTCATTTAGTCCAGTTTTGGCTGTATGAAATCTCTCAATGAGCCTTGCTTCCAATTTCAATAGTTTCCTTGTCATTGTGGATCCATCCGATTTAGATTGTATTACCGCTAATACTGTCCACCAGATATCTTCTGCTGTATGCGTACAATCTAGAAAATGCTCGACTAATGGTGCTCCTTTAACTGCACATTTAATTATGGACCAGTGCTGGAGGATCCGAGTCTTTACTGGTTGCGAAGTCTGTCCAATATAAGCTTTCCCACAAGGGCACATAATGCAATAAATCACATTTTTTGTGTTACAGTTAGTGAAATCATTTTGTACATGTACTATGCCATTTATTTTAACCTCTTTAGTATCTTGTGTGTATTGGCATGCTATACATTTGCCACACCTATAGTGCCCTTGAATTGCTGGGAGCTGTAACATGGTTCTCAGATCTTTTTTTCTTTCAGGTTGTTTCTGTGCGGCCTGAACCCATTGATCCTTTAAGCTACGTGCCTTCTTGAACGAGAAAAGTGGTTTGTCTATATTCAACTCACTTATAATTTTCCAATTTCGTTCAATAATCGAAAGTATTTTATTTGCCTTAGGGCTAAATGTAATGACACATGTCAGAGGAACGTCTTTTGTTTTTTCTTTTGGGACCAGTAGTGTTTCTCTTGGGGTAAACAAAGCCCTTTTGGCTGAATTTTTGACCAATTTTTTGGGGTACCCTCTATCAATCAGTTTCTTGGTCAGTTCTTCCGCATTATCGAAATAATCTGTTTTTTCAGTACAGTTCCTCCTAATTCTTAGAAATTGCCCATAAGGCAAATTTTGTTTAAGTGTACGTGTGTGCCCGCTTGCAAAATGTAACAGAGTGTTGCGATCTGTGGGTTTTTTATATAAACTAACTGCTAGTTTACCGTTTTTATTCCAGATCCATAAGTCAAGGAAATTGATTTTGGTTTTATCTTTGTTCATAGTGAATTTAAAAATCGACTGTGCGGTGATTAAACCAGATAAGAAACAAATCTAGAGTTTCTTCTGTCCCTTGCCAGATCATCAGAATATCATCAATGTAACAGAACCAGTGGTTAATGTGTCTCCTATAAGGATTGGTTTGTGGATAGATCCATTTCTGTTCGAAATAATCCATCACCAAGTTGGCAATCTCTGGGGCAAAACTGCATCCCATTGCAACTCCTTTCACTTGGCGATATAACCGATCGTTATATTTAAAGAAGTTGTTTTTCAGACATAATGTAGCTAACTCCACTAAGAAATCTGCAGGGGGAGTGTTAGGTTGGATATTATTATTCAGAGTCTGTTTAATAATCTCTAATGCTTCATCCTGCGGGATGTTGGTGTAGAGCGACTCGATATCAAAAGTAACCAAAAGCTGACTATTCTCCTCAAATGTTAGATTTTCTAACTTATTGATAATGTCCATTGAGTCTCGTACATAAGCTGGTGTCTTAGCTACAGCAGGTTTTATTAAAACGTCCACAAATTGGGCAAGGGGTTCTAGAATAGAACCACAAGCTGAAACTATTGGTCTGCCCGGTGGATGCTCTATGTTTTTATGAATCTTGGGCAGAATATAAAAGCAAGGAGTTCTTCCCTCGTTTTGGTTTAGAAAATCATGTTCTTTTTTGCTTATCCATCCTTGTTCTCTAGCTATAGCTGTAAGTGACTCAATTTTATTGCTGACCTGTTTAGGTGTATCCTCTTCTATTTCTCGGTAGTGTGAAAGGTTACTCAATTGTCTCATGACTTCTTCATTGTATTGTTCTCTACCCCAAATCACAATCCCACCTCCTTTATCTACCGGTTTTATTATGATTTCTTTATTTTCTGCTAAATCATTAATGGCTTCTTTTTCTATTTTGGATCAATTGTCATTGTAATAAATTCTTTTAGAATTGAGTAAATACAATTCTTTCAGCACTAGATTTTTAAATACCTTTATTTCATCAGGCAAGTCATTTCTCTCTGGTAGAAAAGTAGATTTAGGCCTAAGTCCACTGTCCTCATTTCAATCTTGTATTGGTATTGAGCTAAAAAAAAGCTCTTAGTCTCACCTTGCGGAGAAATTTCAGTATTTCTATTTTACTTTCTACAGGGTCTTGGTTCCTGGTAGGAGCAAACGAAAGTCCTTTACTAAGAACCTGTCTCTCTATTATAAATGGGGATTGGGTCTCCCGGTCTCATTATTGTCTTCTGTAGGCTCTCCTTCTGGTTCTGAAAAAATTTTGATCTTGAAATTGGCCTCTGAGATTGCCTCCCCCTCTCGAGCCTCTGCGGCTGCCTCTGCCTAATACATCTTGTGCCAGGTCCAGTTATCCCTTATTAGTGGATTAGAGGTGTTCTAACAGCTTAGGCTGATAGAGGTAGCTATAGCAGAGCAGCTTAGGCTGAACTAGGAGACATGCAAAGCTCCTACTATACCACTTATATCACTTAGCACTATATCATAAGAAAACACAATACTCAGAGTTAATAAAAATAAAAGGTACTTTATTTTAGTGACAATATGCCAGAAGTATCTCAAAGGATATACTCCCTTAGGAGGTAAGTAATATACACAAAATATACACAGAAACCAAAATCAGGTAAGTAACAGAAAAGTAGTGCAAACACTGTAGAACACAATAGAATGCAATAGGAGACAATAGGCCTAGGGGCAACACAAACCATATACTCCAAAAGTGGAATGCGAACCACGAATGGACCCCAGGCCTAGTGTAGTGTGTAGAGGGTCGCTGGGAGTGTAAGAAAACACTAAGGGTGTCCAAGATACCCCACCCCAAGACCCTGAAAAATAGGAGTAAAGTTACCCTACTACCCCAAAAAGACAGTAAAGTCGAGATAGGGGATTCTGCAAAGACAACAACTGACTGCAACGCACTGAAGACAGATTCCTGGACCTGTGAAGGAAGGGGACCAAGTCCAAAAGTCACAAAAGTGTCCGGGGGGGCAGGAGCCCACTAAACCCCGGATGAAGGTGCAAAAGGGCTGCCTCCGGGTGGAAGAAGCCCAAGATTCTGCAACAACGGAAGGTGGCAGGAACTTCTCCTTTGGTCAGAAGATGTCCCACGGCGTGCTGCAGAATGCTGAGTTGTTTCCACACAGAAACAAGCCTTACTAGCTGCAAGAGTCGCGGTTGAGGTTTTTGGGTGCTGCCAGGGCCCAGGAGGTCGCCCCTTGGTGGAGGAGACAGAGGGGGAGCTAGTTTGGCAGTACCCGGGCTCTATGCTGAAGCCCCGGGGATGCATGGAATTCTCCCCCCAATACCAGAATGGTATTGGGATGACAATTCCATGATCCTACACGTTACATGGCCATGTTTGGAGTTACTATGGTGACGCTACAAATAGGTATTGACCTATATGTAGTGCACGCGTGTAATGGTGTCCCCGCACTGACAAAGTCCGGGGAAATTGCCCTGAACTACGTGGGGGCACCTTGGCTAGTGCCAGGGTGCCCTCACACTAAGTAACTTTGCACCTAACCTTCACTAAGTGAGGGTTAGACATATAGGTGACTTATAAGTTACTTAAGTGCAGTCTAAAATGGCTGTGAAATAACGTGGATGTTATTTCACTCAGGCTGCAGTGGCAGTCCTGTGTAAAAATTGTCTGAGCTCCCTATGGGTGGCAAAAGAAATGCTGCAGCCCATAGGGATCTCCTGGAACCCCAGTACCCTGGGTACCTAGGCACCATACACTAGGGAATTATAAGGGTGTTCCAGTGTGCCAATCAGAATTGGTAAAATTAGTCACTAGTCCTGCAGTGACAATTTCAAAAGCAGAGAGAGCATAACCACTGAGGTTCTGGTTAGCAGAGCCTCAGTGATACAGTTAGGCACCACACAGGGAACACATTCAGGGCACACTTTAGGAGCACTGGGGTCCTGGCTAGCAGGATCCCAGTGACAGGCAAAAACAGACATATATACAGTAGAAAATGGGGTAAAAATGCCAGACAAGATGGTACTTTCCCACACTGCTTTATACCTACCATGGTGTGCTTCTGCCGCATGCAGCAGGGTCGACAAATGTAAACTTTATGGTCTCCCATTACGGAAACGTCTGAGAGAACCTAGTGTGGCTGTGCCGCTATGCCTTTTAAACGTGAATGCGAAAGAGTGGTCACTTTCTGGTGTAGGAAGCTGGCCTGGTGTGTGGTGTACACCTATGGTGTTGGCACCCTATACCATGTCCAGGCAACCCCTATTAGTGAATGTAGGGAGTGTCTAGGAAGCCAGGGCTCTCTGGAGGTAGCTGTGCATGAGCAGCAAAAACTTATCTAGGAGACATGAAAAGCTTATGCAATACCACAATAGTCACACAGCAACTTATCACACATGAAATAACCACACAGGGTTACAAAAAAATAGAGGTACTTTTTTATAGTAACACAACACTAGATTACTTATAGGCAGTCCCCCACCTGGAGGATATATATATATATATATATATATATATATATATATATATATATATATATATATATAATGGGGTTTTTGGTTGGCAGTCAGGTTACCCTCTGTCCAAGCAAGAACCCTCACTCTAGTCAGGGTAAGTCACACACAATCCAAAATTATCCTGTGCCCACCCTTTGGTAGCTTGGCACGAGCAGTCAGGCTTAACTTAGAAGGCAATGTGTATAACGTATTTGTGCAATAAATCATACAATAACACAATATAGCACCACAAAAATACACCATACAGTGTTTAGAAAAATATATAATATTTATCAGGATAATTGTAGGTCAAAACGAATGAAGATGCAATGTGAAATTGTAGAGATATCACTGAAAAGTGATATAAAGTGTCTTAAGTCTTTAAAAAGCAAACAAAGTCTCTTTCAAGCACAAAGTACCTGGTTTAAAGTGGAAAATCTCTGCAAAGGGCCGCAGAAGAAGAGATACGTGAAAAAATGGTGTGTGCGTCGATTTCTCCTCTGCACACACGGACTTGCGTCGTTATTTTTCACGCGGGGAAGTCGTGCGTCATTTTCCGGCGCGCGGACCGTCTCTTTCTGTGGCTCGCGGGATTACCAGATGTCTCGGGGTCTGTGCGTGAATTCTTCAGCTTGTTTTCCGGCTGCGCATCGTTCCGGGAGGCTGTGCGTGGAATTCTGGGTCTCACGGCAGGCGCTGCGTCGATTTCCCCTCTGGAAGTCGGGCGGCGTTGTCCTTGCGAGGCCGTGCGTCGAAGTTCCGGTCGCCCCGGAGGTGTTGCATCTATCAGCGTCGGTGTGCGGCGATTTTCTCGCCGCGGAGCAAGCTGTGCATCGAAATTTTCAGCGCGCAGCAGGGCAACAGCAAGGCAGCAGTCCTTTGTAGAAAGCAGTCAGGTGAGTCCTTTAGGCAGCCAGGCAATTCTTCTTGGCAGAATGCAGGTTCTGGTTCAGGTTTCTTCTCCAGCAAGTGTCTGATGAGGTAGGGCAGAGGCCCTGTTTTATACCCAAATGTGCCTTTGAAGTGGGGGAGACTTCAAAGAGTGGCTAAGAAGTGCACCAGGTCCCATTTCAGTTCAATCCTGTCTGCCAGGGTCCCAGTAGGGGGTGTGGCAGTCCTTTGTGTGAGAGCAGGCCCTCAACCCTCCCAGCCCAGGAAGACCCATTCCAAATGCAGATGTATGCAAGTGAGGCTGAGTACCCTGTGTTTGGGGTGTGTCTGAGTGAATGCACAAGGAGCTGTCAACTAAGCCCAGCCAGATGTGGATTGTAAGGCACAGAACGATTTAAGTGCAAAGAAATGCTCACTTTCTAAAAGTGGCATTTCTAGAATAGTAATATTAAATCCAACTTCACCAGTCAGCAGGATTTGGTATTACCATTCTGGCCATACTAAATATAACCTTCCTACTCCTTTCAGATCAGCAGCTACCACTTCAACAATGTATGAGGGCAGCCCCAATTTTAGCCTATGAAGGGAGCAGGCCTCACAGTAGTGTAAAAACTAATTTAGGAGTTTTACACTACCAGGACATGTAAACTACACAGGTACATGTCCTGCCTTTTATCCACACAGCACCCTGCTCTAGGGGTTACCTAGGGCACACATTAGAGGTGGCTTATGTGTAGAAAAAAGGGGAGTTTTAGGCTTGGCAAGTACTTTTAAATGCCAAGTCGAGGTGGCAGTGAAACTGCACACACAGGCCTTGCAATGGCAGGCCTGAAACAAGGTAAAGGGGCTACTTAAGTGGGTGGCACAACCAGTGCTGCAGGCCCACTAGTAGCATTTAATCTACAGGGCCTGGGCACATATAGTGCACCTTACTAGGGACTTATAAGTAGTTTAAATAGTCCAATTAGGTATGATCCAAGGTTACCATGTTTGAAGGGAGAGACCATATGCACTTTAGCACTGGTTAGCAGTGGTAAAGTGCGCAGAGTCTAAAAGCCAGCAAAAAATATATATATATATATATATATATATATATATATATATATATATTTCCAACAACGACCTCCAGACAGGGGCCCCCAACCCTGCAGGGCAGCTTCAGCTTTCAAGGGCGGAGAAACCCATATTTAAAGTCCAAACAAAATTGGCAAAGCCTCAGTTTCAGAAACATCCGAGCATTTATTCTCAGTTGAAATGGCAGCAAGCTTAAAATCCTGACGCGTTTCGGCTGAATGCCTTGATCACAGGTGAGTGGTTCAAAGTGCACACAACACAGGTGTTTATCAATCAAATGTCACGTGGCCCTGTAGTAGTAAAATACATCTCCCATAATGCACTGATAATGTTTCAGTAATGATGCAATGCACTGTGGCTTAGTATATAATCCTGCTTCATAGCGTCCAAAAGCCACAGTCATATTTCACAGTTGTAACAGTGCATACAGTTTGTAAAGAGTAAATGAAATGGCCAAGAGCTTGATAGTTTTCATTTGTTCATGTGAATCACTTAAAAATATCACTTGTTGCTGCTGCCAAAAATTATATTTGTAATGCAAGGAAGTCTATAAACTGCAGAAAGAGAGGTAAAACCTCTCCCTCATCCGTTTCTCACCTCCGTGTTCAAATTATTCCGGTAATATATATATACCAAAACTTATACCTAAATAGTGGAATGCGAAGTGAAGTCACCCACCCAAGGATATGGAGTCATTAGAGGGAAGCTGGAAGAACTAGGGACCCCAAGAGGTGAGCACCTAAGTGACCTCCAGCGACCAGGAGATCAGAGGTAAATACCTGGTTATCCCAAGGACTAACATGAGGACTTAGAAAATGGATTGTACAAGAGCAAGACCAGAGTTGAAGAAACCAAAGGTGGATTCTGGAAGAAGAGGACCTGCAAAATAAGGAGCTAGAGTCCAGTCCACGATAGAGTGTCCAGTGGGGGCAGGAGCCACTACCAACCCTTCTGTGGATGAAGATCCGGGTCAACACGGGAAGGAGAAGACAAGCTGTGGAGCCCAGACATTTTGGAGCAGTGCAGATGGTGTCCAACGTCAGTCGTCGGGTCGCAGATGGTCATTGGCTTTGGAAAACTAACAACCCTTGGCAAATGCAAGAAGAAGCAAAAGAAGAGGGTGACAGCAGCTCAGGCTGCCCGGAAAAACCCTAGACGACTGGTAGGAGCAATACTGGGAGGTCCTCTAAGGAGCCCCCGGAGTGAATGGAATGATACAACCAATACCGGCATTAGTACTGGGGTATGTTATCGACATGTTTGATACCAAACATGCCCAGGTTCGGATTTACCGTTCAATAGCTGGACAGCATGACCTGTGTCCAGTACACAGATAAAATAACTTCCCCGCACTTACGAAGTACACTGCAATGAAACTGGAGTTCATAGGGGCATCTATGATCATACAGGGGTGCCATCATACAGGTACCTGCACCCTGCCATCTGGGCTAGCAGGGCCTACCATAGGGTTGACATAGCCTGCAATAGCAGACCTGCAGATACATTTTGCATGGACTTCCATGAGTGGCATAATACATGCTGCAGCCCATGGGGGACCCCCTGGTGTCCCAATGTGTAGGAGGCTGGCCTGGTTTGTAGTGGGTACCTTAGGTACTTACACCTTATACCAGGTCCAGTTATCCCTTATTAGTGAAGAAGTAGTGTTCTAGCAGCTTAGGTTGATAGAGGTAGCTATAGCAAAACAACTTCGGCTAAATTAGGAGACATGCAAAGCTTCTGCAATATCACTTATAGTTACACCGTACTTCTACACAAGTAAAGACAATACTCAGTGTTACCAAAAATAAAAGGTAGTTTACTTGGGTGACACAGTACCAGAAATATCTTAGAGGCAATACTCCTTCTGAAGGTAAGTATTATACACAATAGATACACTAGACACCAAAATAAGGTACGTAATTAAACATAGGATAGTGCAAACAATAGGAAATGCTATAGAATGCAATGGGATAAAATATGTCTAGGGGCAACACAAACCATATACTAAGAAAGTGGAATCCGAATCACAAATTCCTCCTTAGACAAGTGTAGTGTGTGCAGAATCGCTGGGAGAGTAAGAATCCAGTAAAGGTAATTAAATTACCCCACCCCAGAGCCCAGAAAAGCAGGAGTGAAGTACTGCAAGTTTCCTTAGGACACAATGCATCTTGTGATATGAATTATTTCAGTAACCAACCAAGTCTGCAAACAACAACTGCTAGATTCCTGGCCCTGAAGACCTGCAAAAGAAGGGGACCAAGTCCAGAAGTCGAAAGAAATTCCAGGAAGGGGAGGAGCCCCTGCCAACCCGGAAGATGGTGCAAAAGAAGAGTCCTCGGTTGGACGAAGACTGCAGGAATGCACCCTAGGAAGATGCCAGCGGTTTCTTGCGTGATGCAGAAGATGTCCCACGACGTGAAGATGGATGCAGATGTGATTTCGTGTTGGAAGTCGCCAACAAGCCTTGGTTACGACAAAAGTACGTTTTGCATCAAAATGGTGCTGGCTGGACCCAGGAGGAACCTAGGGGCCTCTACTCTGTGTGAGGAGGAAGAGGGGGGCTCTCAGCACTTTATAGAGCCCTCAGGATGCCAGACAGCACCCACGGGAGTCCCAGGACACGGGGACAAAGGAGATGCAAAACGTGGTTGATGCAGCACAACAAAGGAAGGTCCCACGCCACCAGAGAACAACTCAGTGAGTTGAACATCGCAGGATGGAGTTCTGGGGACCTGGGCCAGGCTGTGCACGAAGGAATTTTGCAAACAGAGCACAGAGGCCTCAGGAGGTGAAGAAGACGCAGTGCACAGGGGTACCGTCGCTCTCAGCGTAGGCAAAGTCTTACCTCCTCCAAATTGCGTCAGCAGGACCTCAGGACAGTCTGTTGATGGGGTCAATCCTCTGTGTCCTTAGTAGCACGCTTGTCATTGTGAGAGGAGTCCTAGGGTACCGGTCATCGTCTTAGAAGGTGCCTGCGTGAGCAGGGGAGTGACTCCGTCAACCCATTTGAGATTTCTTTGGTCATTCTGGTGCAGGATGAAGACAGGGAGTCCCGTGGAAACTGTTGCAGTTGCTTGCTGGAGCTGAAGTTGCAGAGGAAAAGTATCCCTAGTGGATACTTTGTTGCTGTTACAGCGGTTCCTGGAGGAGGCTGTGGTTGATCCGAGGTCAAAGGATGAAGTAGTAGTTGCAGTGGATTCCTGCTGGAAACTTGCAAGTAGAATCTGAAGAGAATCCACAGGAGAGACCCTAAATAGCCCTGAGAAGGGGATTGGCTACCTTATCAGGTAAGGTCCTATCAGGAGGGGTCTCTGACGTCACCTGCTGGCATTGGCCACTGAGAGCCCTCCAGAGTGCCCCAACACCTTGCAAACCAAGATGGCTGAAGTCTGGGACACACTGGAGCAGCTCTGGGCACCACCCCTAGGGTGGTGATGGACAGGTGACTGGTCACTCTCCTTTCTTATGTCCAGTTTCGCGCCAGAGCAGGGGACAAGGGGTCCCTGAACCGGTGTAGGCTGGCTTATGCAAGGAGAGCACCATATGTGCCCTTCAAAGCATTTTCAGAGGCTTTGGGAGGCTACACCTCCCCGGCCTGTAACACCTATTTCCAAAGGGAGAGGGTGTAACACCCTACTCTCCGAGGAAATGCTTTGTTCTGCCTTCCTGGGACAGAGCTGCTCAAACCACAGGAGGGCAGAACCCTGTCTGCGAGGTGGTAGCAGCTGTAGCTACAGTGCAAGCCTCAGGGAGCTGGTTTGGCAGTACTTGGGGTCCATAGTGGAGCCCCCAAGGCGCATGGAATTGGCTCCCCAATACCAGATGTGGAATGGGTGGACAATTCCATGATCTTAGACATGTTACATGGGCATATTCGGAGTTACCATTGTCAAGCTACACATAGGTATTGACCTATATGTAGTGCACGCGTGTAACGGCGTCCCCGCACTCACAAAGCTCCAGGAAATGGCCCTGAACTATGTGGGGGCACCTTTGCTAGTGCAGGGGAGCCCTCACACTTAGTAACTTTGCACCTAACCTTCAGCAAGTGAAGGTTAGACATATAGGTGACTTATAAGTTACTTAAGTGCAGTGAAAATGGCTATGAAATAATGTGTGCGTTATTTCACTCAGGCTGCCATGGCAGTCCTGTGTAAAGGTTTGTCTGAGCTCCCTATGGGTGGCAAAAGAAATGCTGCAGCCCATAGGGATCTCCTGGAACCCCAATACCCCAGGTACCTAGGTACCATATACTAGGGAATTATAAGGGTATTCCAGTATGTCAATTGAAATTGGTAAAAGTGGTCACTAGCCTATAGTGACAAATTTAAAGGCAGAGAGAGCATGAGCACTGAGGTTCTGATAAGCAGAGCCTCAGTGACACATTTAGGCCACAAACTATAAGCACTGGGGTCCTGGCTAGCAGGAGGCCAGTGAGAGAGGCAAAACACACTGACAAATAGGGTTTTCACTATGAGCACTGGGGTCCTGGCTAGCAGGATCCCATTGAGACAGTAAAAACACACTGACATATAAGCACAAACAGGCCAAACGTGGGGGTAACAATGCTAGAAAGAGGCTACCTTCTCACAGTGATGGACAGAGGAGTGGTCACTCCCCTTTCCTTTGTCCAGTTTTGTGCCAGTGCAGGGACTGGGGGGGATTCCTGAAGCTGTGTAGACTGGATTATGCAAGGAGGGCACCGTTTGTGCCTTCAAAGTATTTCCAGAGGCTCTGGGAGGCTACCCCTCCCAAGCCTGTAACACCTATTTCCAAAGGGATAGGGTGTAACACCCTCCTCCCAAAGGAAATGCATTGTTCTGCCTTCCTGGGATTGAGTTACTCAGTCTCCAGGAGGGCAAAAACCTGTCTGTGAGGTGGCAGCAGCTGAGGCTCCAGTGGAAACCTAGGAGACCTGGTTTGGCAGTACTGGTGGTCCATGGTGGAGCCCCCAGGGTGCATGGGATTTGCCTCCCAATACCAGATTTGGATTGGGGGGGGACACATTCCATGATCTTAGACACCTCACATGGCCATTTTCAGAGTTACCATTGTGAAGCTACATATATGTATTGACATAAAAGTGGTGCACGCTTACAATGGTATCCCTGCACTCACAAAGTCCGGGGAGTTGGCCCTGGACAACGTGGGCCACCTTTGCTAGTGCAAGGGTGTCCTCACACACAGTAACTTTGCACCTAGCCTTCTGTAAATGAAAGTTAGACATATAGGTGACTTATAAGTTACCTTAGTGCAGTGAAAATGGCTGTGAAATAGTGTGTGCACTTTTTCACTCAGGCTGCAGTGGCAGTCCTGATTAATGGTTTGAATGAGCTCCTTGTGGGTGGCAAAAGAAATGCTGCCGCTCATAAGGATCTCCTGGAACCCCAATGCCCTGGGTACCTAGGTACCATATACCAGGGACTTATAAGGGGGGTCCAGAGTGCCAATCAGAATTGGAATATGGCGTTAGTGACACATTTGTTAAGTTCTGGTTAGAAGAACTTCAGTGACACAGTCAAGCATACTGACAGCACACATAGGCCACAAACTATGGGCACTGGGGTCCTGGATAGCAGGATCCCAGTGAGACAGGCAAAACACACTGAAAAATAGGTTTTAAACTTTGAGCACTGCGGTCCTGCCTAGTAGGATCCCAGTGAGACAGTAAAAACACACTGACAAACAGGTCAAAAGCGGGGGTAACCATGCTAGAAAGAGGCTACTTCCTCACAGGAGCCCATTGTGCTCAAGAGATAAGGATATTTGCAAGAGGCGCCACAAGCATGGAAGGCGGAACCTGGAATGATGGTCATAACTTCTCTGAAGTTCCTGAGAATGAGGGTGTGCAAGGTTAATCAATCAATCAGGGTTTATTTAGAGAGGCTACTCACCCATGAGGGTCTCAAGGTGCTGGGGGGGAGGGGGTTGTGTAGTGTCCATCACTGAGGTGGTTCTTCAAAGAGCCATGTCTTCAGCTCCTTTGTGAAGTTGAGGAGGGGGGCGTTATCTGTCTGAGGTGGAGCGGGAGGGTGTTCCAGGCTGTGGCTGCAATGTGGGAGAAGGAGCATCCCCATGTTCTTGTTTTCCTGATGCGGGGTACTTTGGCGAGAGAGAGCTGGGCTGATCGAAGGGTCCTGTGGGGTACATGGAAGTTGAGTCGCCTGTTCAGGTAGGCTGGCCCGGTGTCGTGGAGGGCTTTGTGTGTGTAGATGAGGATCTTGAAGGTGATTCTTTTTTCTGTTGGAAGCCAGTGAAGTGTGTGCCGGTGTTGGGAGATGTGGCAGTGTCGGGCAGGTCGAGGACCAGTCTGGCGGCGGCATTCTGGATGTTCTGTAGTGTGCAGGCGAGTTTCTTATTGATCACAGCGTAGAGCACTTTGCCGTAGTCCAGCCTGCTGGTGATGAGGGCTTGTGTGACGGTCTTTCTGTGTTCAAGGGGGATCCATTTAAAGGTCTTGCGTAGGAGGTGGAGGGTGCGGAAATAGGTGGATGTGACTGAGCTGGTTTGCCGGTCTATGTTGATTCTGGAATCCAGAATGATCCTGAGGTTTCGGGCTTGGTTCATGGGGGGTGGCTGGACTTCCAAGGTGGGTGGCCACCAGGAGTCGTTACACGTGTCGGGGGCCCATAATGAGTACTTCTGTCTTGTTCGCCTTGAGTTGAAGGCAGCTGTTTTTCATCCAGGTGGCGACTGCTCCCATGCCTTGGCGGAAGTTGTTTCTGGTTGTGTTGGATAGGGAGAAGATGAGTTGGGTGTCTTCGGCATAGGAGATGATGATTCCGTAGCTCCTGAAGAGGGCAGCCAGCTGGCCATGTAGACGTTGAAAAGAGTAGGACTGAGGGAGGAACCCTGGGGAACTCCACATGTGGTAGGTGTGGAGGACGTGAGGAGGGGGGAGGGGGGGAGGGTCTCACTTGTTTGGTTCTGCCGGAGAGGAAGGATTGGATCCAGTTGAGGGCCTAGTCTCTGATGCCAGCTTTGAAAAGTCTACATATCAGTTTGTGTTGGGAGACTGTCGAAGGCCGCCGATAGGCCTAGCAGGATGAGTGCCATCGTCTCTCCATTGTTCAGCAGAGAGCAGATGTCGTTGGTTGCGGCCAGAAGGGCTGTTTCGGTGCTATGGTTTTTTTCTGAATCCGGATTGGGAGGCGTTGAAAATGTTGTGGTCTTCAATGAAAGTGGCGAGTTGGCTGTTGATGGCCTTCTCGATTACTTAAGCTGGAAAAGGGAGCAGGGAGATGGGCCTGATGTTTTTGAGGTCGGTGGGGTCTGCCGAGGGTTTCTTGAGGAGGGGGTTGATCTTGGCTTGTTTTCAGTCACTGGGGAAAGAGGCATCAGCTAGGGAGCGGTTGATGGTGAGGCGGAGCTTGGGGGCAATGGTGTCAGTGGCTCTGTTGAAGATGTGGTGGGGGCATGGGTCCGTGGGGCTCTAGAGCGTATGGACATAATTGTCTTCAGAGTGTTTTCGGTGGTGAGGGGGTCCAGTTGGTGATCGTTGGTTTCGGTGGAGGGATTTCTGCGCGTAGGTTGACCTCGCTGAAGATGTCATAGATGGTCTTGATTTTGTGGTGTAAATAGGTGTTGAGTCTGTTGCAGAGGTCCTGTGAGGGTGGGATGTCCGCTGTTTCACTGTTGGGTTGGGTGAAATCCTTGATGATACTGAAGAGTTCCTTGCTGTTGTGTGTGCGTGTGAGGAGATTCTGTCTTGTATTGCCTACTTTTTTATGCTTCTGATGAGTTGGGGGTGTGCGGTGGTGGCAACTTTGAAGTTGTTTTGGGCTTCCGTGGATTTGGTGTTTCTCCAGATTTTCTCGAGGCGAGGACAGGTGCGTCTGGACTCACTGAGTTCTGTGGAGAACCAGCTGGCTTTCTTGGCGTGGTTGCTGTTGTTCTTCGTGAGGGGGGCTATGTTGTTGGCGCAGTCGGTGATCCATTTGTGAAAGGTGCATGGCGGTGTTCGGGCCATCGTTGTGTGCGATGGAGGGGGTGGAGCTGGCAGTAAGCTGGTCGTCGTGATTCTTACCCAGCTTCTACAAGATGGTTGGTGCTGGGGTCTGAGGACAGTGGGTGTGTTGAAGGTGAAGTGGATGCATCAATGGTCTGTCCATGGAAGTTCAGAGGTGTGGCTGAAGGTGACTGATGTTCCAGCTGTGAAGATGGGGTCTAAGGTGTGTCCTGCTGGGTGCGTTGGTTCCGTCATGATCTGTCGGAGCCCTGTGCTGTGGAGGTTGCCAAGGAAGGATGAGGTGTTGGGGTCTTGTAGGTTGTGGACGTGGAAAGCTTCAGAAGTTAAGACTGTCAATTAAAAATGATACTAAAATCTGTTTTTCAGTGAGGACGTTTTTGCTTTGATGTAAGCTTTTGAAGGACTAGGGTTTAAAAGTGTGGTTTTGCCAGCAAAAGATTCAGATTCCGTCTCTAGCTGAGAGCGGACCTTGCTGAAATATATCTTTTAGACTTAGATTCTCATGTAGCTTCATGCCACTGCACCTCTCAAAACAGAAACTTCTACAGAAGTTCTATTTGCCAACTCTTTCTCTGAAAACGTTAGTATTAGAATAGTTAAGAACTTAACTAGATTAAATGGTCAGACAGGAGAACTTGATTTTAGAATTTAAACATCAATCGTTGTTTCTGATTTTATGCATTATCGCTATTGAGATACTTACCTTTTATATGTTTGTTAAGTTTAATATAGTACAACACTTTAACTCTCCTTTGGTGATTGTGTAATCTATAGGTTTTTTTGGAGACTCATTTATGCAAGTTTGAGTTTGTAATAAAGCCCTTTAAAACTTTAAGATGGTCTCTGAGGCTTAATGTGTGGCTCACTGAGTTACATTGTAATTGCTCTGAATAATTTGATGCAGGTTCTCCTCATCCCTTATAGGTAAGACCCGATGCTGGAACACTTCTGACAACCGAACCGATTCTTGTTCACTTCTAATCAAATAGGAACATTTGTCATTTTGCCAACTTATTGTCATGGGACTTTGCAAAAATCCAAAGTGTAGTCATTTTGAACACCAGTATTATATTCGTCTCTTTCTGGTTTAACTTGCTTCCAAAGCGTGCCTGAAAGACGTACAAGGTGATAGATCTATGGTTATTTCTCCTTGCAAGGCATCGCTCATTCTCATCTGTTTTCAATGTCATGCCATGAACAACGTTAATAATACAAGCGCAGAAAGAGCAGCCAGTCTTAGCCTGCCCAAGCTACACAGGGTGGAGTTTAGGATTCAGAGCCATAACGTTGTTAGAAAAAAGTCGCTCTCGGACCAGTGGTGTCGCACTACAGTTAGCCTATAATAGAGTAAAGTCTCTTCAACAGCTTTGAATACGTTTACTGTTACTTCCTGCTGTCATCAACCCGGACGCCCGTCTACAGAAACAGACAATTTAGGAGTCATACAACAGAAACCATTACCACCGACTGGGATGAGGAAGACCGGCGGGCAAATTCTGCGCAGAGCCGCATCCAGGGCACTTCCCGGGCCACCGTAGCCAATGAACAACTGGCCAGCGCTTTTACCTAGCCAATCATGTGCCACGTTATAGGCTATGAGCCAAACAGCCAATGAACATCGAGAAATCTTAAACCCAGTGCTGAGATAAGCGTTTCCACAACCAACCCAAGGTCATTACGGTTCGTCACCATAACTTCAATATGTTTTCTCCAACATGATTGGATGCACTGACCCACTTGCCCCCTTAGGCCTGGCAGTACTTGGCGTTATTACTGGACAAGCGGCATCACTTAAGGGTCCATGACTAGAGTACCGATTTCAGTCTATAACAGTAACTTTCCTCGGAAATTTGCAGTATAATTAATCACCATGGAATTAGCGGAGCAGGTAGGAGCTCGTTTCCGTCAGGATACGATCGCAATGTTTTTTTGTAGTAGCAGGAGTAAAGACGGTTGTGTCGGCCAGTACATTGTCGCCGGATGTTGGTAGGTGTAATAGAGTGTCTCGGTGAACCGGTAGATGTATGAGGGGTTTGAGAAAGTCTGTGAGAATTAATGCTTGACCTAAACGAAGGAAGTAAAGTATAAGGTGGGAAATTTACCGTGCCTTGTTGGGCAGCAAAAACAGGTCCATCAAGACGTTGGCAAGGCTTGTCTGACAGGCTCCGCGAGCACCGTACACGTGACCTTAATATACCTCGATGTACGTTTTAGTATATTGAGACTTTACATGGGGTTTGGAGAACACTACTACCTTCAGAGAATGAAACCGTCTCTAGTGACAGATGGGCCAACAAATTACCAAATTGTCTTTAACGTTTCAGGTCTGTCATTTGGAGAAACAAGATGACAACGTTCTGGAATGGTCTTGTTCTAATTGTATTTCTATTAATGTTGATTTCAAACTTAAAGGTGGAACGATAGGAAAGTAACAGCTTTGAAGTGTATATGGTACTAGCTACGACGTTAGAAATAAGTATTAGCAGTGCCAGTAGGTCTGGCTTATAACTGAATGCTTCTTAAGTCACTGATGAGTTTGGACTGTCATCATACTTTGTTGCTCCTCATGTTGTGTGTTTTTAAAGTTCACTATCACCCGTGAGGGTATCCTGGGGGTGAGCGGGTGTGTGTTACTACCTTTGCCTGGGGTAGGGTGGTTAATTGAAAGCCAAGTTTTTAGTTTTTTGCACAATTTAAGAAGCGATGAGGAGGCTCTGATGTGGAGTTGGTGGTTACATGCATTAGGAACAATGTAAGCGAACACCAGTCCTTACCTGGTTCTGTGTATTCGTGGTGTGTGTGTGAGAGTAGGAGTCCTGCAAAGCAGATGTATCTGGGTGTTGGTGGAAGGAAATGCACTTGTTCAGGTAGGTAGAGGCCTAAGTTGGGTAGTGCACTGAATTCGTTTGTGTGAGGAGTTAGAAATGAGCCTGTTTGTGTATCAGGACCCTGAGGAACTCCCTGAGGTGTGATGTGAGGATTGTGTGGGAGGGTAAGGATGAGTGGCTGCTGAGTCTTGGATGGCTTGTGATTTCTGGTGAGTTGCTTGGTGATCCTGAGATAGAGTGGTCCTGTAGTGCAACTTGCTGGTGACTAAGGTGTGAGTGACAGGTTTTCTAGTGTTGCTTGGGAGCCATTTGAAGATCTTCCTCAGCATCTTCAGTGTGTGGACGCAGGATGCAGTGACAACCTTGACTTGGGCAGTCATGTCTAGCTGGCTATTGATCCGAGGTTCTTGGCATGGGTATTGGGTGTGGGTCCCAGTTCGACTGGCCACCAGTTTGAGTCCCCTGGTAAGGTGTTCTGTCAAAGCTAGCTACTTGTTTGTTGGTGATGTTGAACTTGAGACGGTTGGCTTTAATCCAGTTAGCAATTTTGCTCATGTAGGCAGTGAGTTGTTTTTTTGTGTTGACAGTTACATCCGAGAGGGAAAGTATGAGTTGTATGTCGTCGGCGTAGGAGAGGCTGTTGATGTGTGCACAGATATTATTGGCCAGATGGATCATGTTAGCATTGAAGAGTTAAGCAATGAACCTTGAGGCACTCCACAGATGAGTTTGCAGGTCTCCAAGGTGTAGGATGCCAGGCTGACAGCTTGTGTTCTATCTGTCAAGAAGGAGCAGATCCAGTGGAAAGCTGGTCCTTGGATACCAATCTCATGCAGGTACCAGATGAGGATGGGGTATGAGACTGTGTCAAATGCTGCAGAGAGGTCCAGGAGAATGAGGGCTGCTGTCTCCTTTGCCAAGGATCATATAAGAGTCATGTGGTAGCGATGAGTGCTGTTCCTGTATTGTGGTTGGGCCTGAACCTTAACTGCGTAGGTATGAGGGGCTGGTGGTTGGTCAGGCAGCGGTCGATTATGTTCTCTAAGACCTTTGCTGGGTATGGTAGGAGGTAGCTGGGTCTGTAGTTGGAATTCGTGGCTGGGTCAGTAAGTGGTTTTTAGCTAGGTAATGGATTATTTCCAAGTGCTCAGGAATGTGTCAATGGAGGCGTTGAAGATTAGGTGTTTAGAGCTATGCTGATCGGAAAGCGTCCTTTGGTGAAGGCGTGGTTGGGAGCAAGAGTCAAATGAGGCCTCAGAGTGGATGGTCTTCATGGCAGAAACAATATCAACTGTGGTGATAGTGGGCCGCAACGCTGTGGTTCATTCTTTGGCCTTGATAGGAAGTTGAGTTGCGACAATGACGAGGTCTCATTGAGGGTCAAAGATGCTGTTTATTGAAGTGATTTTGTTACAGAACAATCCATGTATCAATGCCTTGTCTCATTCTTGTATTCACCTTTTACCCATTTACAATAAAACAGACACCCAAACTCAAAAACTCTGTGTAAAATAAATCAAAAGATTAAAAGAGAAAAAAACATGGCAGCACCCAAACTTGGCAGGCATATTTTTGAGGTCTGAAACTAAAATTAAACATATTAAAACACAGCCATCTCGCAACGGTGTTGCACATAGTGCATCCTTGTGTAAAGTTCCAACATACCTGATATAATTAAAAGAAACCAGTTAGCAATCTTTAAGCAATTAAAACAGTGATATGCGGGTCATGGATGATCAATGCAATACCATAGAGAGATGGCTACTCTGTAAATACACTGGGCAACCATATTCAAATGCTATAGTGTATCATTGTTTTAAAGTTTAATGGTGGCCACCTTGGAAATGGTAAAACAGCAATACACACTGGGCAGTACCATCCCAAGTACATGCCTTTAAAATATCATAAAAATGTTACTGGACCTGCAGGTCAATTTAACTTGAATAATCTACTCGACCTAGCTGTAATGTACTTGACCCAAAAACTGGTCTCAAGTTGTGTGATCATTAGCAAATAATTTATTTCACAGTCACCTTTTTCTTCGTTCTCACATATGAGTGCACCTTCAAATATGATTTTAGCATTTCTGCTGTACAAAACAAAACTTTTTTTTGATTAAATAGACTAAACATTTGCTTCGTGTGTAATAATAATCTAGCCCACATATAGGGAACACATGATCCCTCACTTGCCTCTTAGTTCTCTAATAGCACTGCTATCAGCACAGTGGTGTTTCTCAGTTCATGTTTCAACACTCGCTTTTTAATAAATATATTACTAACGCATGTCATTTACAGACAGTGATTTTCCAAGAAATGGCCAAAAAACTTCCCACTACCTTGCAGCTTTACTGATAAAACTATATAGTATATTGACTATAATCTTTAAAAATTGGGTTTCAGCAAACATTTATTATTTGCACATCTCAGAGTAAAGTGTCCTGATCTGCTTTCCATCCTATTAAAAGATCTTTTTTTTTCATTACCCAGAAGTACCAAATAAAAATGGGCTTTAGCGACAACTGAATATATATTTTGAAATGTTTGAACTGTTGACTTATTAGCTGCTTAACTGTGTTAGGCAAAACCTGATATTTTGCAGACTTTCATTCCACGTGTCGTACAGCAGGTCAGACATTTCACTTTACACAATGCTGGAACTCTGCAGTCCGAGAAGAAAAAGTAATTCTAAGATGAGTTCTGGCCTCTGTCTCTGAACACAAAGCAAACGTGACAAGATGAAAACAAAATATAAAGGGATCCTTATTGCTCCTTTGCTTTCTGACTCAACACAACACCAATCTCTGTTAACTCGCCAAAACACGCAAGTAGGTCCTAAATACATTTCAACCTGATAAAATCTGACTCGCCATTGCAAGTGGGTGAGTAGATTTCTCGAGGCTTAACGAGGACTTCCCACTTCAGTAATAGTGCCTGTAAAGTATGTATCACATTGCAAACAAATTAGTGCAAGTGAGAAGTGAAGAGGGAACTACACAGAATACGGTGTAAATCAAGGAACTGACTTCCAGCCCAGGCGGTGGATCACATTAGTTTTCTGGTGGATGTGCACATTTAATCAGCTAAAATATAGATATTTCTGGCCTCCTTCAATTGTCATAAATTGCAATAGTCAGATCGGGCGTATGGCATTTAACGTAATGTTGCTCCAACAATCAATCAGATGTACAGCCTCTATGATCGGCTTGTTGCTGTAACCCGCTAAGGCCTCTTACATTGCATTTAAGGCACATATAAAATTACACATCTTTGCAAAGTTACAGTTGGCAAAGCAGTATGCAACCCCTCTGGAAATGGCATAACAACGATTATTACACCACTAATCTTTAGCTTCAAGTTTTTTCAAATGTGGTTACCAATATTAAAACCCTTGCGTGCTATCGTAATATGTACTATTTTGTGTTTAAAAAATGACAGTTGAAAACCTTCAACAACACTGTTACAACAATACACCCTTAAACTTCTACATGCTTTAACTCTTTTGGTGCTGAGGACTGCCTGGAGCATCCTCCACACCAGTGCTAGTGTGTTGAGGATGGCTGAAGGCTGTCCTTGCACCTGAGCCGGGAAATCACTCTGGTGCATACACTAGAGGCATTTCCTTCCATTTATTTTAGCCTTGGGAGCTGGGAAGCCATGTTCAGGGGTGTGGAATTCAATAAAATATCTACTTGTCCATGGGACGGGTTGCTTTTTAACTCTACTTGTCTGGGGGAAAAAATCTACTTATCCCTTTAGTGCCATGTTGTGCGGCGACAAACTATGGCAGCAATCTCATTATGTAAGAACTATAATAATAGCCTCTCTGATTATGCCAGGGCTACTATTATAGTAGAGCCTGAATTCTTGCAATTTCAATCCCTACTATAGCAATTTCCTTATTTTGCCACCTTTCCACAGATCTGCCTACTGGGGCTGGAGGAAGCAGTAAGCAATTGTTCCAGGACTGGAATGCCTTTGAGTCTGCAAACCTGCGAACTTGCATGTTTTAAGGATTTTCACCAGCTCTTCCCTAATCTTGTCTCATAATGAGAAAGGTTGGACATTTACTGCTGACAAAGGCAGAAATAGAAGTTCTTCCATGGTTGGGGGAAAAAGTGGTTGGAGGGAAAGTGAACTGTTAAACACTCAATAGATATCCACATGAGCAAATGTACACATGCAAATTTGCTCGTGCTAAAATGCAGTTGACAAATATTTTCTACGAGTACGATTTCCTGGTTTACTTCTGTAAGTCTCTTTTGAATTCACGAAAGACACTAGTTCAAAGACATATACCATTGGTGCACTCCTGTGACTTTCTTTAAGAATTGGATCCCTAATTAGGTCTGGCGTTAATAAAAACATTTTGTTTTTATTAAACTTCTATTTCTCTCCCTATCTGCTGGCTTTGCTGTGAGTGATCGCATTCTGCTCTTCCACAAGGAGCATATTGGCAAACAAAGTAGTTTTGTTCAGTGCTAGGCACTACTGTGGCAATCAATGTTGTAACAAAACTGGAGGGGGCCCGCTGCAAAGAACATGGAGGGCCTACCCTCCAGACTCACTCAGGGCAGGTGCTGTGTTGATAGGGGCTGCGGGGCCTTTCTTACGCCACTGGTGGCACCGTGTGCTTTTTGAGACCAAAAACTTCTTTTTTTTTTTTTTTTTTTTTTTTGCGCCAGTGTGGCACCTCCCACAACAGTAAAGTGTTAAAAAAAAAGCCATGTCAAAACAAGGCATGCATTGATGAAACCAAAAAATGTTGGATTGGTTGACTTGCCAGTGCTTGTTTATTTTCATGCTCCCCATAATCTTGTTGAAAATGGTTACACTGATTTTCCATCAGGAATATGTTTTGGAAATATTTGCATGCATTTAACTAAATGACTCTAAAAAGAAGTAGCACCTACAATTTCACAGTAGCAAAACTTTTTTTTCCTTCTTTAATTTTTTTGAACATTTTATTTTGAAAGCAAAGAATCATCACTCTTTCTTACAAGCTTCTGCGAACATTTGCATCTAATCAGAGAACATTGTTAGAGCATCATACTTAGTCCAATATTGTTAAAATTTTAAGCTTGTGGATTCTTATATATATATATTTTTTTGAACCGCTGTCAGTAGTGCAGTGACTTTAAAACATTTATGTACAGCGCTCACCCTAATAATGAAGGCTTTTAATTAAGTTAGAACAACATTAACATTTGGACACACATTACCTCAACTGCAGACAGTTACCTTCTCTGTAAACAGCCACCTAAAGGGTTCGTGCTGCAGGGGGTTTGGCCTACTTGTCCCAAGGACAAAATAAACATGACAACTTGTTGCCCATGACCCCAAACAATATGTCCCGGGCGTCGGGCGATAGGAATTCCACATTCCTGCATGTTGTACGCCAGTGTGGCTGCTGTAGTTAGTGGGTTAGAGTAGAATTGGGTAGAGTGGGGTAGGTGGGTGACATGGAGTGGGGCTAGAGTGTGTGTAGGAAGGTAGCCTCTTTCTAGCCTTGTTTCCCCCACTTTTGGCCTGTTTGTGAGTATATGTCCGGGTGTTTTTACTGTCTCACTGGGATCCTGCTAGCCAGGGCCCAGTGCTCCTAGTGAAAACCCTATGTTGTCAGTGTGTTTGATATGTGTCACTGGGATCCTGCTACCCAGGACCCCAGTGCTCATAAGTTTGTGGCCTATATGTGTTCCCTATGTGGTGCCTAACTGTATCACTAAGGCTCTGCTAACCAGAACCTCAGTGGTTATGCTCTCTCTGCTTTTAAAATTGTCACTGCAAGCTGGTCACTAATTTTACCAATTCTGATGGGCACACTGGAACACCCTTATAAATTCCCTTGTATATGGTACCTAGGTACCCAGGGTATTGGGGTTCCAGGAGATCCCTATGGGCTGCAGCATTTCTTTTGCCACCCATAGGGAGCTCAGACAATTCTTACACAGGACTGCCACTGCAGCCTGAGTGAAATAACGTCCACGTTATTTCACAGCTATTTTACACTGCACTTAAGTAACTTATAAGTCACCTATATGTCTAACCTTCACTTAGTGAAGGTTAGGTGCAAAGTTACTAAGTGTGAGGGCACCCTGGCACTAGCCAATGTACCCCCACATTGTTCAGGGCAAATTCCCCGGACTTTGTGAGTGCGGGGACACCATTACACACATGCACTACATATAGGTTATTAACTATATGTAGCTTCACAATGGTAACTCCGAACATGGCCGTGTAATATGTCTAGGATCATGGAATTGTTACCCCCAATACCATTCTGGTATTGGGGGTGACAATTCCATGCATCCCCTGGTCTCCAGCATAGAGCCCGGGTACTGCCAAACTAACTTCCCGGGGTCTCCACTGCAGCTACTGCTGCTGCCATCCCCTCAGACAGGTTTCTGCCCCCCCCCTGGGGCCTGGGCAGCCTTGTCCCAGGAAGGCAGAACAAAGGATTTCCTCTGAGAGAGGGTGTTACACCCTCTCCCTTTGGAAATAGGTGTGAAAGGCCTGGGAGGAGTAGCCTCTCCTGGCCTCTGGAAATGCTTTGAAGGGCACAGATGGTGCCCTCTTTGCATAAGCCAGTCTACACCGGTTCAGGGATCTCCCCAGCCCCAGCCCTGCTCTGGCGCGAAACTGGACAAAGGAAAGAGCTGTGACCACTCCCCTGACCAGCACCTTCCAGGGGAGGTGCCCAGAGCTCCTCCAGTGTGTCCCAGACCTCTGCCATCTTGGATGCAGAGGTGTGAGGGCACAATGGACAGCTCTGAGTGGCCAGTGCCAGCAGGTGACATCAGAGACCCCTCCTGATAGGTGCTTACCTTTCTCTGTAGCCAATCCTCCTCGGAGGGCTATTTAGGGTCTCTCCTGTGGGTATCTCACCAGATAACGAATGCAAGAGCTCACCAGAGTTCCTCTGCACTTCCCTCTTCGACTTCTGCAGAGGATCGACCGCTGACTGCTCCAAGGCGCCTGCATAACCGCAACAAAGTAGCAAGAAGACTACCAGCAACATTGTAGCGCTTCATCCTGCCGGCTTCCTCAACTTTTTCCTGGTGTTGCATGCTCTGAGGGCTGTCTGCCTTCACCCTGCTCTGGAAGCCAAGAAGGAATCTCCCGTGGGTCGACGGAATCTTCCCCCTGCCAATGCAGGCACCAAACTTCTGTATCACCGGTCCTCTGGGTCCCCTCTCATCCTGACGAGCGTGGTCCCTGGAACACAGGAGCTGGGTCCAAGTGTCTTCCACAGTCCAGTGGCCCTTTAGTCCAAATTTGGTGGAGGTAAGTCCTTGCCTCCCCACGCCAGACAGTAATCCTGTGAAGTGCAGCTGCTCGGACTTCTGTGCACTTTTGCAAGACTTCCTTCATGCACAGCCTAGCCCAGGTCCCCAGCACTCCGTCCTGCATTGCCCAACTCGCTGAGTTGGACCCCGACGTCGTGGGACCCTCCTTTGTGACTCTTGAGTCAACCGCTGTCTTCAGAACTTCTAAGTGCCTGTTCAGGTGCTTCTGCGGGTGCTGCCTGGTTCTGAGTGGGCTCGCCGTGTTGCTGAGCACCCCCTCTGTCTCCTCCAAGGGGCGACCTCCTGGTCCTTCCTGGGCCCTAGCAGCACCCAAAATCCTCATCCGCGACTCTTGCAGCTAGCAAGGCTTGTTTGTGGTCTTTCTACGTGGAAACAACTCTGCATCCTCCAGCACGCCGTGGGACATCTTCTGACCAAAGGAGAAGTTCCTGGCACTTTCCGTTGTTGCAGAATCTTCGGCTTCTTCCACCCGGAGGCAGTCCTTTTGCACCTTCATCTGGGGTTTAGTGGGCTCCTGCCCCCCTTGGACAACTGCATGACTCTTGGACTCGGTCCCCTTCCTTTACAGGTCCTCAGGTCCAAGAATCCGTCTTCAGTGTTTTGAGTCAGTTGCTGTCCTTGCAGAATCCCCTATCTAGACTTTACTGTCTTTCTGGGGTAGTAGGGTCACTTTACTCCTACTTTTCAGGGTCTTGGGATGGGGTATCTTGGACACCCTTAGTGTTTTCTTACACTCCCAGCGACCCTCTACACACTACACTAGGCCTGGGGTCCATTTGTGGTTCGCATTCCACTTTTGGAGTATATGGTTTGTGTTGCCTCTAGGCCTATTTCTCCCTATTGCATTCTATTGTGATTCTACGTTGTTTGCACTACTTTCTAACTGTTACTTACCTGATTTTTGGTTTGTGTGGGAGTATATCCTCTGAGTACTGTGTTTTCTTATGATATAGTGCTAAGTGATATAAGTGGTAGGGTAGGAGCTTTGCATGTCTCCTAGTTAAGCCTAAGCTGCTCTGATATAGCCTAAGCTGCTAGAACACCTCTAATCCACTACTAAGGGATAACTGGACCTGGCACAAGATGTAAGTACCATAAGGTACCCACTATAAGCCAGGCCAGCCTCCTACAGTGTGGTAGAATGGAGTGGGTTAGACTGAGGTAGATTGGAGAGGAGGAATTGGGATGCAGTGGGGTGGATGGGCTACATTGCAGTGGATTCGAGTGGATTTTAGTTTTGTGGATTAGAGTAGGGTCATTTGAGGTGGAGTGGGGGTACAGTAGACTGAAGTGAGGTGGATTTGGGTGAAGTGGTTTAAATTGGATTGGACTGGAGTGGGTTAGATTTGAAAGGCATGTGGTAGTATGGAGTGAGGTTGAGTGGACAGATAGAGTAAAATTGAGTGGGGTAGATTGGAGTTGGTTAGATTGGGGTGGAGTGGTTTGGGGTAGATTGGGTGGATTGGAGGGGGAAGATTGGGGATGGCGTGGAGTGGGTTAGATTGGAGTGGAATTGAGATTTGAGTGGAATGAGGTAGATTGGGAGAGAGTGCAGTGTACTAGGGAGGAGAAGGGTAGATTGGAGTGGGGTGGAGTGAGCTATATTGGGTAGATTTGGAAAAAGTGGCGTGCAGTAGATTGGAGAGGGGTAGATTAAAGAGGGATGCTTGAAGTGGGGTAGATTGGAGTGGATTATGTTGGGGTAGAGTTGAGTGGGATATATTTGGGTAGATCAGGGTGGATTGGATTGCGGTGGGGTGGATTGGAGTGGGGTAAATTGGAGCAGAGTGGAGTGGGGTAGGTTCGAACGGAGTAGATTGGGTGAATTGGAGTGGGGTAGGTTCGAACGGAGTAGATTGGGTGAATTGGAGTGGGGTAGATTTGAGTTGGGTAGTTTGGGGTGGAGTGAGGTAGGGTAGATTGGAGTGAGGTGGAGTGGGTTAGATTGATTTGGATTGGGGTAAATTTGAGAAGCATCTGGGGTGGTAGGTTGGGGTTGAATGGAGTGGGGTAGAGTGGGTAGATTTGGGTGCGGTAGATTGGAATGGGGTAGATTAGAGAGGGATGATTGGAGTGGATTATGGTGGAGTGGGTAGATTCGAATAGAGTGGAGTGAGATTTTTTTAGTAGATTGGAGAGGGGTGAATTGGGGTAGTTTGGATTATAGTGGTTTGAATTGTAGTGGCTTTGTTTGGATTGGGGTTGATTGGAGCAGGGTGATAGTTCGGGGTGGCGTGAGGTAGAGTAGATTGGAGTGAGGTGGAGTGGGGTAAATTTGAGAGCCATGTGTAGAGTAGGGTAGATAGAGTAGAGTGGAATGGAGTGTGGTAGATTGGGATTGAATGGAGTGGTGTGGGTTAGAGCGAATAGATTTGAGTGGAGTTAGACAGATTGGAGTGAGCTAGATTGGAGTTGAGTGGGGTAGATTAGGGTGGGGTAGTTTGGGTGTGTTAAAATTTACCCTACTGTATTTGTGAGGGGTGAATTGGGGTAGATTTTATCATAGTGGAGTGGGGTAGAGTGGGTTTGAGTGGGGTATACTGGATGGGAGCAGCCTAGGTTGGGTAGAGTGGAATAGATTGGGGTAGATTGTAGGGAAGTGGGATGTTGGAGAATGGGTACATTGTAGTGGGATACTGTAGATTGGGCTAAGTAGTGTGGAGTGGAGAGGCATAGAGCGGAGTGTTGTGTTGTGTCATGACGTAGATTGAAGTTGTGACGGGTCAGAGTGTCTTAGAGTGGAGGGGAGTGAAGTGGCTTGTCGTGGAGTGGCATGTCATAGAGTGGAGTGGCGTATGCATGGTGTGGTATCGCACAGCCATTACAGAAACAGATTTCAGTTGAAGTGACCATTACATTTACCCCAAAATACGGTTTTACTACACACAAATGATAACGTGTAAATGTCATCACCTAGTTTATTAAGGTTATGAATGTATTCAAATATTTGTATCCTCCCCACTCTTCAGAATTACTAAAAAAATAAATAAAAAAAATGTGCTCCATTTGTACTAATTCTGATATATTGTGAACCATCAGCACTGTTCTTTTTTGTGTGTGTGCTAGAAAAAGAAATACCTTCTCATGTTACATGCGTACTCAGCAGGATTGTCCCATAATTTTTCTCCCTTTTGAAGTCACAGAAAGGAAAATGAACACCAAGCTTCCTGGTATTACAACCACAGCCATAAACAAACTAAACTACAACACCCATGAACATCAGTATAGATTTCATCAGAACGTATCCACCAGTTGGAATGTCCCAAGTCGATATAGGCTATAGTTGATAAACAACCCCATGTGGGAATAATCGTCCCCTCCGTGTCCCTAAAAGAATTTAAACTTTCCCTTATGAAAGCTAGGAATCTTTATATTCTTTGTCGGGACCAGAGGTGAAGATTAAGCTGATTCAAAGCTTATTCACCACCAAAGGTGCCAAGGAATGAAGTGGTTTAAAGTAAAAGCTCGTAAAGACAAATTCTGAAGACACATCTGTGGCATTCATGATAACTTCCAACCAGGCACCCAAAGTGATAAGCTTTAGAGGCAATATCCCCTACTGACCTCGTTATGGGGTGTCACACTTCAGGCCGACGGGGCAGTTAGAGAGCCTGGCTGCGGTCGTCTTGCTGCGTGCAGGTTGAAGTAGCGATCTCTCTCACACGGAGAGAAGCCGCTACAGCAGGGTAGAGAGTCTCCGTAGAGATGTGTGGGCTCCCCACAGTGGATAGAGGACAATGCCACACAGGCCCAACACACCTCAAGGAGAAAAGACCACTGTGTAGAACCGGACGCGCTTCTGCGGAGCGAGACAGCCAAGCCTTTTAGCAAGGAAAGAAAATGTTACGTTGTTATGTAGTCCAATATAAGGATCTAGACTGACGAGGACCTATAGGGACTTAAAACATTCTGATTGGTCTTTTTTTTTTCTTCTTTTTTTTTCTGATAAAATCTATCCTGATGATGGGAGTTGTAGTTCTGTTTGGTTATGGCTGCTGTTGTAATACAGCGAAGAAAGAAAGCATAATCCTCGCCTCCGGTCCGGACAGATTTCAAATCAAATCATTAACATTTATAAAGCGCGCTACTCACACGTGCGGGTCTCAAGGCGCTAGGGGAAAAAGGGGGGTTATCGCTGCTCGAACAGCCAGGTCTTTAGGAGTCTCCGGAAAGCGGAGTGGTCCTGGGTGGTCCTGAGGCTGGTGGGGAGGGAGTTCCAGGTCTTGGCCGCCAGGAAGGAGAAAGATCTCCCACCCGCCGTGGAGCGGCGGATGCGAGGGACAGCAGCGAGTGCGAGGCCAGAGGAGCGGAGGAGGCGGGTGGGGACGTAGAAGCTGAGGCGTCTGTTGAGGTATTCCGGTCCCTTGTCGTGGAGGGCTTTGTGTGCGTGGGTGAGAAGTCGGAAGGTGATCCTTTTGCTGACTGGGAGCCAATGCAGGTGTCTCAGGTGTGCGGAGATGTGGCTGCTGCGGGGTATGTCGAGGATGAGGCGGGCCGAGGCGTTTTGAATGCGTTGCAGACGATTTTGGAGTTTTGCTGTGGTCCCGGCGTAGAGGGTGTTGCCATAGTCCAGGCGGCTCGTGACGAGGGCGTGGGTCACGGTTTTTCTGGTGTCGGCGGGGATCCAGCGGAAGATCTTGCAGAGCATGCGGAGGGTGAGGAAGCAGGCGGAGGACACGGCGTTGACTTGCTTGGTCATGGTGAGAAGAGGGTCCAAGATGAAGCCGAGGTTGCGGGCGTGGTCTGTGGGGGTCGGTGTGGTGCAGAGGGCCGTGGGCCACCAGGAGTCGTCCCAGGCGGACGGGGTGTTGCCGAGGATGAGGACTTCCGTTTTTTCAGAGTTCAGCTTTAGGCGGCTGAGCCTCATCCAATCTGCGACGTCCTTCATACCCTCTTGTAGGTTGGTCTTGGCGCTGGCGGGGTCCTTGGTGAGGGAGAGTATAAGTTGGGTGACGTCAGCGTAGGAGGTGATGATGATGTCGTGCTTGCGTACGATGTTGGCGAGGGGGCTCATGTAGACCTTGAAGAGTGTCGGGCTGAGTGATGAGCCTTGGGGTACACCGCAGATGATCTCGGTGGGTTCTGAGCGAAACGGAGGGAGGTAAACTCTTTGGGAACGGTTTGAGAGGAAGGAGGCGATCCAGTCCAGGGCATGGCCTTGGATTCCGGTGGAGCGGAGGCGGGTGATTAGGGTGCGGTGACAGACGGTGTCAAAGGCAGCCGAGAGGTCGAGCAGAATGAGGGCGACTGTTTCACCGTTGTCCATCAGGGTTCTGATGTCGTCAGTGACTGAGATGAGGGCGGTTTCAGTGCTGTGGTTGGTTCGGAATCCGGTTTGTGAGGGGTCGAGCAGGTTGTTGTCTTCCAGGAAGGTGGTCAGCTGTTTGTTGACGGTCTTCTCTATTACTTTGGCTGGGAAAGGCAGAAGAGAGATGGGGCGGAAGTTTTTCAGGTCGCTCGGGTCAGCCGTAGGTTTCTTTAGTAGGGCGTTGACTTCGGCGTATTTCCAGCATTCGGGGAAGGTAGCAGAAGAAAAAGAAGAGTTGATGACGGTCTGGAGGTGCGGGGCGATGATGTCGTCGGCTTTGTTAAAGATGAAGTGCAGGCAGGGGTCCGAAGAGGCGCCGGAGTGGATAGAGTTCATGATGGATTTGGTTTCTTCTGTGTTGATGTGGGACCAGTTGTTGAGGGTGATGGCCGTGGATGCCGGTTCAGTGGTGTTTGGTTGGGTCTGGTGTCCGAAGCTGTCGTGGAGGTCGCTAATCTTGCGATGGAAGAAAGAATTGCATAATTGCAGTAGCCCTACATTACATGTCCTCATGCAATCAACAGTTAGCCATTTCACACTTTTTTAAAAATCAAATAGGACATTTTTAGTAAGAATCTCTTTAGATTGTTCTTCTTTACTTGCATTTACACTTTACTAGGGATATAATTGTCTTGTTTCAGCACAGCACATCTAGCTACATTTCCTTTAACATTATTGCATACCTTAAAGTATGTGTTACAAAATACATTTCTTGTCAGTTTTTGCAATCGGCCTTTTCATATACTAACATG
Organism: Pleurodeles waltl; assembly: GCF_031143425.1. Lineage (NCBI taxonomy): Eukaryota > Metazoa > Chordata > Amphibia > Caudata > Salamandridae > Pleurodeles > Pleurodeles waltl. Next base: position 290,411,262 of record NC_090445.1, on the reverse strand, counting down.
TGAGAACTTTTTTCTAGGCTCTTTTGATTCCTGCATTTTTTTTATCACTGTACCAATGTTTACTAGGGACACAACCTGTGAGAGAACAGGGCTGATTGCAGAAGCCCCCTAACTTTTTGCCCCCATTTTCCACTTTTTGCTGTTTTTTTCCTGACTCTGATGGTGCCCTGGGTACTGCCAACCAGTCCCAGGGCCTGTGCTCTGTGTAAACTCAGTATGCAAATTAGGCTAATTATAATTGGCTAAGTCAACCTACCTATAAGTCCCTAGTATATGGTAGGGCATTTAGGTTTAGGGACCCCAGCATAGGTAGTGCACCCATAGGTGCAATGCTGAGGTGCCCAGTGTCATTTTAAAGGCAGGCCTACCTTGCTGGCTGCTTTTAAATTAAAGTTACATGCAAATTTGACTTTGGAATTCAAAGTAGTTCCAAAGTCTTAAACTACCTTATTTTTACATATGTCACCCCTAAGGTGTGCCCTATGTGCCCCTAGGGCTGGGTGCCATGTAACTATAAGCAGGGACCTTTATAAAAATAGTTTTATAAGCCCCGGTGAGGTGAAACAGCCAAATTTGTTTTTCACTCCATTGTAGTGAATGGCCTCCATAGGCTAGAATGGGGAGACTTTATTTTTATTTTAAAAGCCCCCTTAAGTAACAGATACCAGAAGGTTGGTATCAAATTAATTGTTATAATAAATCCCACAACTTCCAGTTGTGGGATTTAATATACCTTTTTCAGGTAAAGAGTTTTAGACTTCTCCTGAAAAGTTGCCAGCTTCAGCCCAGCAGTGTTTTTGCTGCTGTGCTCTGATTGGCCAGGCTGCCTTGATGAGGTGTGAAGTGACCTGGCTCCACATAAATAGATGTGCCTGTGGGAGGAGATCACACCTCAGCAGATGGAGAAGCAGGAAGGGAGGGGGCTGCCAAACTGGTCTTCAAAGGCAGGGAAGGACATTTGGAGCAACCCAGCAACACCCTCGCATCCTGCAAACCCAGACAATTAAGTGCCCCCTTGATTAGATTAGGAGAGGGCAGGAGAGGGGTGTGTTTAGGATTTTTAGCCACACCAGTGGGTGGGCTCAGCCAGATGTAACCTCCAAAAATCACTTTCAGCCATGATGGATTTTTGAGGAAAGTTGCTCCCTGGGATTGATTTTTGCCACACTTCCCAGGAAGTAGTCATCAAAGGGGAAGGACCATGCACCTGATTGGAGAACCAGGACTCCCCTGTTTTTCACTCAGGAGCAGGGATAAAACTGGCAGACCTGCACCCACACCTCATATCCCCATCCGATTCCAACAAGGAAGAACTACAGGAGAAGGACTGCCCTGCTGGACCCCTGACCTGCACCTGGACACTGCATTCTGGAGGACTGCACCAGCTGCACACTTGGGCTTCACCACTAAAAGGACTTTACCTGTCTTCTACTGCTTCAAGAAGGGACTCCCTGTTTGCCACAGGTACAAAGGAGCTGCCGAGTCCCCTGCGTCAAGTCCTGCAAGCAGAGCCCAGCTGACCAGCATCCAGTGGCCATTTGAGGATTCTGACCAGGTGCATTCTGAAAATTGTCGTCCCAACTCCTAAGGAGCAACTCAGCTTCTGGAACCTTGGATCAAGTTGTGGACACAAAAAGGACCTCTGGAAGAAGATCCAGAAGTTTGGAGCAACTCCACAAATTGAAGAAGTACATTGTGGGAGTTGTAGTCCTAGACCCCAAAAGGCATACCAGGGCCTCTGAACCCTTGAATGATGCTGTGGACCACTTTCCTGAACTCTGGACTTTGTTCCTTTCCAGTGCAACCTTTTTTAACCATTTGAGCGCTAGTTGCTTCTATGCGCTAGAAAGCATTAATTCTTTAACAATTCATGTCTCCGGTTCCCCTTATCCGACTTTATTAGTTTTGGTGTCATTTTAAAGATAAAAATATAATCTAATTTTATAAATTGATTTTGGATTTTTTAACTGTTTCCTGTGTTTTATTTAATTACTGTTATGTGATATTTGAATGCTTTACGCTTTGTCTCCTAGGTTAAGCCTTGTCGTTCGTTGCCAAGCTAACAAGGGTTGAGCTAGGTTTAATTTACTGAGACCTAACTGGACCTAAGTGGAGGTTAGTGGCCTATTGCTAAGTGTAGGTACTTACCTGCCCTTACCAATAACCCATTTTCCAACACAACCCTATTACATAAATGCTGTATCCATTTAAGTTTGTTTTCACACAACTCATTGTGGCTTACAATCACCACCTCAATCCAGATAACTCCTTCCAGACAAGCTGTTGCTTCCAGATCTTCATTTTATTTATAGCCAAATTCAGTACCGCTATAAAGAATCACAGAGGTGTATACGTAATTTGTTGGACAATAGCACCTGATGGGTGACGCCTAGAGCGGAAGTGATGGGACCGAATGCTGACACAGGCCTGACAGTGGGCTCCTGAATGCCAGTGTACTATAGAACGTTTCCTTAACCATTCAGTATGTCTGCCTCATCTTTCCACTAGAGATGTTTCACATCAATATAAGTCTTTGCTGCTACCCTTGGTTGACTAGAGATGTGATGTGATGCAATGCTACAGCCTCCTATACTCTCCCTACTGTGTGCATAGTATGAGTGGGTAGGTGCTCCAAAGGTACCATTTGTTCCTGTTGATCCACTGTCTTTTTTTTTTTTGTTGTTTTTTTTTTGTTTAATAATGCTGAACTGAGAAAGCCATGTAATCTTCGAAGCAGGGTATGTTGATTAAAAAGCTGAATATTACTTGGTGAGGTGGGATGGTCATCTGCCTCAAGTTGATTTTGGGAATGTACTTTGCATTTGCAATGACTAGACCTCATTGCCCTCCTAAACGTACATAGACTGAGAGGCAAACAGTTCATGGCTCTATATCAGTGACAGTTTACATCTGCATTTCTGATGGAGCCTTTTGACCCTCTCTTGTTGACTACTTCGAAAGCAGTCATGGGTCTGTAAAATTACGTGAAACTCCTTGGGTGGCTTATGTGTCCGTCTAAAGCCTCTGAGTCATTAAGGAATTTTTATTTTTTTCATTTGCTGACAGGCAAAAACAATCTCTAAAATGAATTTTAAACATTACGCAGACTGTATGTGATCTGAGTTTCATGGCATGTTCTTAATGAGGATGTCCTTCTTCACTAAACTTTAGAAGAGCAACTGTTCTGCTCAGCCTCTTTCGGATGAGAAGGACCACTTTCTTGTTTCAGTTCACCTTAAAACTGATGTGGTCCACACAGCTCTAAAAAGAAGAACCCAGCCCCCTTCTCGAGATAAAGGCTGTATCATTTGCAATGGTTCTTGACGGTGAGCGTGACAGCCCTGAAAGCATTTCCATTGACTTTTACAAATGTTATGTGGAATGTGTCGCTCCCAGACTACTCAGCCAGGTTACAGAAGAACTGTCGAGGTCATCCCCACATCCCTCTTCACACACACTGCCTTGGGTGCAGTTATAACTCTCTTTAATCCCTTTGCTGCCAGGCCTTTTCTCCCTCGGGTGCCAGGCCTTTTGTTTTGGCTATTTTGGGCCAGTTCGCGCTTAGGCCCTCATAACATTTAGTCCACATAAGCAACCCACGCCAAATTTGCGTTCTTTCTTTTTTCCAACATCCTAGGGATTCTAGAGGTACCCAGAGTTTGTGGGCTTCCCTGGAGGTAACCAGGAAATTTGGCAAAATACAGCAAAAATAAAAAATAAAATGTTTTTTTTTTTGGTGGGGTGTTTAAATGGGGGGAAAAAAGGGCTGCAGAAGAAGGCTTGTGGTTTTTCCCCCTAAAAATGGAATCAACAAAGGGGTTACAGTGCTAAAATCACCACCTTTCAGGAACAGGCAGACTTGAATCAGAAAACCACATTCTTCAACACAATTTTTGCACTTTACTGGGACATACCCCATTTTTACTACTTTCTGTTTTTTATGCTTTCAGTCTCCTTCCAGTTAGTGACAGAAATGGGTGTGAAACCAATGCTGGATCCCAGACAGCTAAACATTTATGAAAAGTAGACAAAATTCTGAATTCAGCAAGGGGTCATTTATGTAGATCCTTCAAGATTTTCCTACAGAAAGTAACAGCTAAAATAAAAAAATATTGAAATTGAGGTGAAAAAAACCAGCAACTTTTCTCCACGTTTTACTCTGTAACTTTATCCTGCAATGTCAGATTTTCAAAAGCAATATACTGTTACATCTGCTGGACTCTACTAGTTGCGTGGATATATAGGGCTTGTAGGTTCAAGAACTATAGGTACCCAGACCAATAAAGGAGCTGCACCTTGCAATGGGTTTTCATTCTATACCGGGTATACTGTAATTTATTTGGTGAAATATAAAGAGTGAAAAATAGGTATCAAGAAAACCTTTGTATTTCCTAATTGGGCACAAGATAAGGTGTTGAAGCCGTGGTTATTTGCACATCTCTGAATTCCGGGGTCCCCATACTAGCATGTGACTTACAGGACATTTCTCAAATAGATGTCTTTTTTTATACACTGTCTTACATTTGGAAGTAAAAATGCAGAAAAAGACCAGGGGCAATAACACTTGTTCTGCTATTCTTGTTCCCCAAGTCTCCCGATTTAAAAAAAAAAAAAAAAAAAAAAAAAAAAAAAAAAATATAGTACCTCACTTGTGTTTTTGTTTTTTGGAAAGTGCTTAAGTGTGGATTTTGGCCTCTAGCTCAGCCGGCACCTAGGGAAACCTTCCAAATCTGTGCATGTTTGAAAACTAGACACCTAGTGAAATCCAGGATGGGGTGACTTGTTGGGCTCTCACCAGGTTCTGGTACTTAAAATCCTTAGCAAACCTGACTATTGGGCTCAAAAAAATACTTTCTCCTCACATTTCAGTGCTGCAAAGTTCTGGAATCTGAGGGGAGCCAGAAACTTCTGTCTACCCAGTGTTCCCCCAGTTCTCCTGATACAAATGGTACGTCTCTTGTGTGGGTAGGCCTAGTGCCCACAAAAGGACATGCCCCAAAACAGTATGTGGACACATCAAAATTATCAAATACAAAACAACTGATTTTTGTGGGGGAGCACCTGCGTTTTTGGTCTTGGGCCCTTGCCAAGGGGGTCGCTCCCCTTGTGGGAAATCGTCACAAAACAAATCCCTGTTGTAGAGTGGTTTCAGCCCCCCTTTGGGGAAGATAGGCCTATTTTAATTAGGCTGATCTGCTCCCAAAGGGGGCAGAAATGGCCTAAAATACAGTTGACACCCAGTGGAACAACCCTTTCCTAAGGGATTGCTCCCCTTAAGTGAAACTAACCTAAGAAAAATCCCTGGTTTCTAGTGGTTTCCGCTCCCCTTGAGGACAGATCGGCCTAATTAAAATAGGCACATCTTCCCGCAAGGGGGACAGAAATGGCCTAAAATAAATTTTGCCAACCAGGGGAGTGACCCTTCCCTAAGAGGTTGCTCCCCTTATGTGAAATTTACCTTAAAAAAAAAAAATCCCTGGTGGCTAGTGATTCCTGTCCCAAGTGGGGGCCGATGGGCCTAATAAAAATAGGCCGATCTGCCCCCAAGGGGGGCGGAAATGGCCTAAAGAGAATTTGCCCCCCAGAGGAGCGACCCTTGCGCCTAAGAGGTCGCTCCCCACGTGTAAAACCTGGTGTCTAGTGGGCATTTCTGAATGCTCCGAGACACCAAAGGAAAGGCCTTGCCTTCCCTTTGATGCCTCTCCCGCCCCAGCCCGTCATCGGCTGAAGAGAAATGCTTTTTCATTTCTCTTCTCATCCGAGCTAGAAGCTGAGCTTCCAGCGCAGTGGGGGCAGTCTCTGATGAGATGATGGCACGCTGATGTCATCAAACGTCACTGAGGGGGCGGCAAGGGAAGTGACTCTACTTCCACAATAAAGTGATTGGAAGGCTCGACTAATATGGCTTAATTGGGGTAAATGTTATGATTGCCTGGCTTCTGAATTTTTGTATTCATTTTTAGAGTTGAATCTGCGAATGCTTGCGCATGCGTCTCACATGCGAGACTCTTGTGTACAGTAAAGGGCTTGGATCCCGCCTGTTGCTCACCATTTGTTGGTTTGCGTGGCACTCTTCTTTACAGTCTCGTTATTCATCAATTCAGACTTTGCATAATTTCTGTTCCTCTTTGTGAAGCTCGGAGCAAGCACTGATTGATTCAACATAATTAGTGCTCGTCCGCTGCTCCTGACGTGAATGAGATACTATTTTTTTTCTTTTTAACCACTAATGCTCTGCAAACATAACGCTCGTGATTGGCAAAAGTGTGCTGAACAGGACAAACTAAATTGCACAGTTTTTTATTTTTTTTAAACTATCTTTCTTTTAGTTTGCCAAGTCGTCTTTTATCACTTTCCGTTCATGTTTTCTTTTGTTTTTGCTCCTGGCAGCTCTGGTCAAAAGATGACAATTAACTTGTTCAAAATATTGCAGTGACATATTTTCATAACTGTGCAATTTCTGAAATGATGCATTAACTCAGAAATGTGCAATATACCCCAATCCGCCCCACTCCACTCCACACCATCCACATCGCTCCAGTCTAAGCCACTTGCCCTAATCCAATCTGCCCCAACCCACCCCACCCCAATCTTCCCATCCTAATCTAATATGCCGCAATCTTATCCAAAACAATCTGTCCCACTCCAATTCAAAACGGTCTACCCCTCTACAGTTTGGTCCACTCCAATCCAAAACAATCTGCTTCAGTTAAAACAATCTGCCCCACTTCAATCTGATGCACTCTAATTCCAAAATTTATGCCTCACTCGGATCCACTCTAGTGTAGTCCAAAACGATGTGCCCCCACTCCAGTCCACCTCACTATAATTCAAAACGATGTGCCCCACTCCAGTCCTCCACACTCTCATCTGCCCCACTTCAATCCAAAATCATTTGTCCCACTCGAATCTGCCCAACTCCAGTTCTGCGCCACTCCATTCCAAAACAATCTGCCCTACCCATTCTATTCCAATCTACCTCACCACACTCCATCCCAATTCACCCTACTCCAATCCACGCCACTCCCATCCATTCCTACCCCACACAAATCCAATCCACCTTAGTACAATCTGCCCTATTCCATTCCAAACCAGTCTGCCCCACTCCAGTGAGCCCTGCTCCAATTTGCTCAGTTCCATTCCAAACTGCCCCACTCCTATCCAAAACAAATGCCCCACTCCAGTCTTCCCCACTTCAATCAAAAACAACCTGCTTCACTCCCATCCATTTCAACCTGCTCTACTCCTAAGCAAAACAATCAGCCCCACTCCACTCATCCCAGTTCATCCCACTCCAACCCACCCTTTACAATCCAGGTCACTTCACACTAATCCAATCGACCACTCGCCAATTCAATCCACCTCAGTCGAGCCCAGTCCAATCAACCCCACCCTGATCCAGTCCAGTTCACCCCACTCCACTTGATCCCACCCCACTACAATTCAATCCACCCCACCCAGGTCCATCTCTACGCAATACACCTCACTACAATCAAATCCACCCCATTCTACCCCCAATTCAATCCACTGCACTCTATTCCCATCCACCCCACTACCTCAGTCCAATCCAACCCACCCCATTCCACCCCACAACACTCTGCCGTTGAATTTTACCCCAATCCACGACACACTACTCCCCAACTCCACTTTGACACTCCATGCTGCTAACTTTTAGCCATGCTGAGCAGCAGCCATACTGATTTACAACTTGGCAAAACACATTTCCAAAGCCAGTAGCTCTTGTATAGGCGCAACTGTTTGACTTTGCCAATGCTTGTTGATCTTGGCAGTAGATGAAGGTGTGCTGCTAGGTGAAGTCAGTGTGTGTAGTCCAGAGTGAGAAAGCTAGGACAATCATGGCTTTGATCTTCTGTGGGAAACCTAATTGCAGAAACTCTTATAATGATTCTAGAAAGTCTGGTAGATTGGTTCCCATGTGGGCTAAAAGATAGGTAACTGTCCATGATTGCTCTCAAGTTTCTTATTTCAACTGATCTCATCTGGTGAGCACAAAGTTCCCGGGACCAGGTAGTCGAAGGCTGGAAGGCCAATGGTTTTCTGCAGGTGATGATCTAGCTTTTGGATAAATGGAATTTCAGATGGTTGATCATCATGCCTTTGTCAGTAGGCTTCAGACCGTACTCTAAGCTGGAGATATCTGTTTGTTTGATTTCCAACTTGAGGATAATCTGCTAGTCATTGGAGTAATTGTAGCCGATTAAGTTGGGGTCCTTTTGTAGGAAAGTACCATCTTGCCTGGCATGTTACCCCCATTTTTCACATGTATGTTAGTTTGTTTTTGCCAGACTCGCTGGGATCCTGCTAGCCAGGACCCCAGTGCTCATAGTTTGTGGCCTGAATGTGTGTACCTGTGTAGTGACTAACTCTCACTGAGGCTCTGCTAACCAGAACCTCAGTTATTATGCTCTCTCTGCCTTTAAAATTGTCACTATAGGCTAGTGACCATTTTCACCAATTATAATTGGCACACTGGAACACCCTTATAATTCCCTAGTATATGGTACCTAGGTACCCAGGGTATTGGGGTTCCAGGAGATACTTATGGGCTGCAGCATTTCTTTTTCTACCCATAGGGAGCTCAGGCAATTCTTACACAGGCCTGCCACTGCAGCCTGAGTGAAATAACATCCACGTTATTTCACAGCCATTTTACACTGCACTTAAGTAACTTATAAGTCACCTATATGTCTAACCCTCACTTGGTGAAGGTTAGATGCAAAGTTACTAAGTGTGAGGGCACCCTGGCACTAGCCAAGGTGCCACCACATAGTTCAGGGCGATTTTCCCCAGACTTTGTGAGTACGGGGACACCATTACACACATGCACTACATATAGGTCCATACCTATATGTACCTTCACAATGGTAACTCCGAATATGGCCATGTGACATGTCGAAGATCATGGAATTGTCCCCTCATGCCAAATCTGGTAATATAGGGCCAATCCCATGCATCCCTGGGGCTCCACCATGGACCCCGGGTACTGCAAAGCCAGCTCTCTGGGGTTTTCTCTGCAGCTACCGCTGCTACCAACCCACACACAGGGTTCTGCCCTCCTGGGGTCTGGGCACCCCAGGAGTGGTGCCCAGAGCTCCTTCAGTGTGTCCCAGACCTCTGCCATCTCTAATCCAGAGGCGTGAGGGCACAATGGAGGCCTCTGAGTGACCAGTGCCAGCAGGTGACGTCAGAGACTCATCCTGATAGGTGCTTACCTCTCTAGGTGGCCAAACCTCCTCTGAGGGCTATTTAGGGTCTCTCCTGTGAGCTTTTCCTCAGATGATGACTTGCAAGAATTCACCAGAGTTCCTCTGCATCTCCCTATTCGACTTCTGCCAAGGATCGACCGCTGACTGCTCCCAGGACGCCTGCAAAACTGCAACAAAGTAGCAAGAAGACTACCAGCGACATTGTAGTGCCTAATCCTGCCGGCTTTCTCAACTGTTTCTTGGTGGTGCATGCTCTGGGGGGGGCTGTCTCCCTGCACCCTGCACTGGAAGCCAAGAAGAAATCTCCCGTGGGTCGACGGAATCTTCCCACTGCTCCAGCAGGCACCCAACCTTAACGTCATCGGTACTCTGGGACCCCTCTCACCCTTACTAGCGTGGCCCCTGGAACATAGGTGGTGGACCCAAGTGACCCAGACTGTCCAGTGGTCCAATTGTCCAAATTTGGAGTAGGTAAGTCCTTGCCTCCCCTTTCCAGACAGTAATCCTGTGTACTGCGTAAACTGCAGCTGCTGGGGCTTCTGTGCACTTTTTCAAGGAATCCTTCGTGCACAGCACAGCCCACGACTGGCTTCGTGGGACCCTCTTTTGTAGTGTTGAGACGACCGCCGTGCTCAGTTTTCTTGAACCAGTGTTCAAGTACTTCTGCGGGTGCTGCCTTCTTGTGCGTGGGTTCTCTGTGTTGCTGGGGGGCCCCTCTGTCTCTTTTTCCAAGAGGCGACCTCCTGGCCCTTCCTTGGCCCAGGCAGCACCCTTTTTCTTCAGCCGTGACCTTTGTAGCTAGCAAAGCTTGTTTGCTGTCTTTCTTCAAAGAAACAGCTCTGCATCCTCCAGCACTCTGTGGGACATCTTCTGCACAAAGGAGAAGTTCCTGGCACCTTTCGGTGTTTTAGAATCTTCAGCTTCTTCTGTCTGAAGGCAGCCATTTTGCACCTTCATCTGGGTTTTAGTAGGCTCCTGCCCCCCTGGACACTTTCGTGACTCTTCGACTTGGTCCCCTTCCTTTACAGGTCCTCAGGTCCAGGAATCCGTCTTCAGTGCTTTGCAGTCTGTTGTGGTCTTTGCAGAATCTCCTATCACAAGTTTAGTGTGTTTCTGGGAAAGTAGTATCACTTTACTCCTAATTTTCAGGGTCTTGCGGTGGGGTATCTTGGACACCCTTAGTGTTTTCTTACACTCTCAGCGACCCTCTACACATTACACTAGAGCAGGGGTCCCTAAGTGGTTCGCATTCCACTTTCTTAGTATATGGTTTGTGTTGCCCCTAGGCCTATTGCATCCTATTGTATTCTACAGTGTTTGCACTACTTTTCTATCTGTTACTTACCTGATTTTGGTTTGTGTGTATACTTTGTGTATTTTACTTACCTCCTAAGGGAGTATATCCTCTAAGATATTTTTGGCACATTTTCACTAAAATAAAGTACCTTTATTTTTAGTAGAGCTGAGTATTGTGTTTCTTATGATATAGTGCTATATGATATAAGTGGTATAGTAGGAGCTTTGCATGTCTCCTAGTTCAGCCTAAGCTGCTGTGCTGTAGCTACCTCTATCAGCCTAAGCTGCTAAAACTCTACTAATAAGGGATAACTGGACCTGGCACAAGGTGTAAGTACCATCAGGTACCCACTATAAGCCAGTCCAGTCTCCTAAACCTTCATTCTATACGGTAGCTGGCTGAGGTAGGACCCAAATCAGTGCATCAATCAAGCAGTGCGATTGATGCTTGATGTACTAGAGAGATGAGCAAATACAGTATAGGATGTTTAATACAGTGTCATGATCTTTTACCATCAGTAGTAATGAGTGTTGGCAGACTATGTCAAATGTACCATACAGATCCCGAAACAGTAGGGATACAAATTTGTTAGCTTTAGCCTTCAGGTATACCCAGATAACGATCATGGGGAATTTGTTCCCTCAGTTAGGGTGGAAGCCGTCTCAGTGGTGGGAAGTGACCGGACATAAGTGAAAGGAAGGTTGAGTAAATATTTGTTCCAGTTTGTATGTATTGTTTATAGATGCATATTTTGTAAATCCAAATTAAGATTTTGTGATGATGCAGAGCTTTATTAAAACAAATATTTAAAAATATTACCACATGAATGCAGATTACAAACTTTCTCGGGTTAGTTAATGTGTTAAAGCTTGACAAATGCAACGTTCTTAAAAAAAAAAAAAAAAAAAGCAATTAAGTACTACCGGATGTAAGCACACACATGCCTTTCCATATGTCTCTGAGGTAATTTTTACTGTATACCAACATAAAAATAAAATAATCTAAATACTTATCTGACATTCAAACTCATTACCTGTTGAAAATAGAGGCATGTGAATAGGCTTTTCTCCTTACAGCAGTGCATCTGTGGAAAGCCTGGAAATACTAGTTATATTTTCTGCAAATATAGCCTTGTACTGCCAGATTTGAGGTGACAATTCCTTTAGAAGTAGAATTACTGTAATCGATAAAGTGACTAAATAATTTGCTAAGTACTGAATAATTAAGATCAGTGACTACCGACTAGAACATAAAATGTAGTACAAGGACTTCCATGATGAGTCCTAGATATCCAAAGACATCCCTCCCCCCAACTGCAGTGCTGGTGGCCGCACTTATCTTGAATTTGGAGAGTAGTATTGCGAATTGAGCTTTTTCGCTGATTTGTATTGAAGAGGTCAGTTCACTAGTAGAGTAGCAGAGGAACACCTCTACAAAGATGTAATGGCAAATATCTTAAAAATATGGATCAACTACCATTGATGTCACACACTGTAAGGGATTTCCTGTGTTTTTGATGACTTTGGTTCTGTGGCAGAAGTGTTGAATATGAATTTTGTTACCTTGTGTGTGCTGACCAGGTATAACATGGTTCTTGATTTTTCGGTGCTTACTTCAGAAGGTTAGGAAAGTGATTTAACATACAAATCTGTGCATATCTCTATATTCATTATGGGACCAAAGACTGTATCTTATCTGCGCTGACTTTGTTTCTGCAGCAGTGAGAATTGAGATATTCAGCAATTGGGACTAAGATATTTTTGCTTTTCTTTCAGACACCAGTTACATTTTATATTGTCGCTATCCAGTTTGCAGATGAGGTGATGGAATCAGTAGAAGAGCAGCCATCTACCATAGTCGTGAAGCAAGAACAGGGTGATGAACAATTGATTTCAGAACGTAAGAATTTATGGTTGCTATCATTACATCATTAGAAATGAAATGCTGCCCAATGCCTTCTTTTATCAGTCCAATCTAAATTTAAATCACTGACTTAAACATGGCGTGAAAACGTTCTCCAGACCGACTAGAAATTATGCTGTATGTTGAATTTCATGTCTGTCCCCATTTGTCAAAACGGCTGAATTCTGCACAGTCACTGACATTTTTTCCTAAAACGTTAGTAAAGGTGCATAGTAAAGGTTTAGCTGAGGCGTCTGCCGTTCAAGCTTCTCCTACTCGTCAAACTAGTGCATCACTAACAGCAGCAAGAGGAAGCTACCCAACCCAATTTTTTTTTTAATTTAAAAAGGGAGAAGCTGACATTTTTGGAGGCCATTTCTAAGGAATTGCAAATGTTCTCTGTGAAGTCAGTTGTTACAAGACAACGCATTACATCACATTGTGATTACTGTTACAATGCATGTTTCACTTCTTGTGACCTTTACATGACCGCTTTGGTAGTAAGTGGCATTTCTTACTCCGATAGGTGTGTGTTATGCATGTGCAGATACATATGTATTTGACAGAGTGATGGTAGCCACTCTGTAATTATAGTTAGGATTCCTTAGATTTTTGCTTACTAATGACTGTTCCCCTTTTGACGAGTCTCTAGAGACCTATTGTTTTTTTCTATATTGGCGGACAATACAAGTTTAGCAGTAATTCATCAAGGGAGAGCAACAGAAAAAAGGGGTCCCAAAATGTAATTTTTCCACAGTGCATTTTCAATTGACTTTCATGGAGTTTTTAGACAGACGTAGTGCCAAAATGTCTAAATTTTATTTTCATGAAATTTAGCAGGAATTTAGACTAGGATGTGCCCTTTGGACTTTTTAAGTGACCAAATCTTAGCTGTCTGTTATTATTTAGTTTTCAGTTAGATAGCTGTATCCAAGGTATACCACAGTAGTTTTACAAAATTCTGTGACTAGTGCGGTACATGGTGATGAGAAGGCATGGGGCCTAATTACGAGGCTGCCCGTCTTAGAACCGCCAGCCTCGCGATGGCGGTCGAACTGCAGCAGACAGGGCGGTCCAACCTCCCCATTATGACCGTGGCAGAGCCACCACAGTCAAACCACCGACACCGCCAGGCTGCAGCCTGGCATTTGTAATCCGCCAGCCTTTCCATGGCAGTAGACACTGCCATGGAAAGGCTGGCAGAACGGGGGTGTCGGGGGAGGGGGGGCCTGCACTGCCCATGGACTTGGCAGGGGCCCCATGCACAGCCCCATTGCGAATTTCACGAAATGCGTGATGGGTGCTGTCGCACCCGATACACCACAACATTGCCGCTGGCTCAATTACAAGCCCGCGTCAATGGTATGGTGAGTGTTCCGCTGGGACAGCTGGCGACAAAGCTGTTTTAACCCACTGCCCCAGCGGAACACTCCTAATATGGCAGGCAAAAGACCTCCAGGACTGGCGGTCTTTTGCCTGCAGCAGCTTTGGCGGTCCTGTGAAAGGACCGCCGAAGTTGTAATGAGGCCCATTATGTGATTTGCTAATGACTGACTTTTCAAAAGTTAAAAGCAGCCATGTTGTTTTAATAATTTCGCTGACTTCTGGGTTAGGACTTTATATCTATGTATTGGGCCTTACATTGTTCCCTACCCATTACACAATATTTAAAAAAAAAAAAAAAGGTATATAGAAAAATATAAATAAATTTCCCTACCTATTACCACTTTACCAATGTGGTTATAGGATGGGAACATCAATAAAACCTACTTACCTATATTTAAGTTTCTAACCTAGGACACAGCTAAAGTGAGGTAAAAAGAATATGGCTGCCTTTTAATTTTGTAAAGGTACACCTTAGCCAATCATATACGCCTTTGTAATCTGCATGTTCCGCGGTGTAATGTGAAGTTACCGCAGTATACTGTGACACAATATATTACTAAGAGACAGATTTATCATTGTATTGAGGTATGTCAAGCATGGTGTCACAAGGGCAACGAGAGAGAGAGACTTGCGTTAGTCTGCCCACCATATTCTACATTCCTGCAAAACTTCCCGTTCATCCATTTAGACATTTTCTTTAAAACTGACCCCATGACCCACCACTACACTCAACTGTATGGCACAATATTCTACTATACTATACATGCTCCTGTCTGCCATTTCGGTATAGAGTGATGTGACTGCAACTCGGAAGAAAATGTTTCAGCTGCCAGTACAACACTCAGGTTTTTTTGACAGAGTTCTACAAATTGGGTAAAGGGGCATGATATGGACAACCTGAACCCAAACCACCCACCGCCCCCACCCAGGACGAAATAAAACGTTAAAAAATGTTGGACCCTGGGACTCAGCATGCTTCTTCTCCCCCCCCCCCCCCCCCCCCCCCCCCGCACAGTGGGAGTTTGGGTGCTTGTAGCAAGGTTAGTGTATGGCCTGGCCAGAGGCCAGTTCCTGTGGCCAATTGCTGCTGCACATGGCCATGTGCTGTTGGGTATTACACATGGATTACTCAATCACCAAGGAGTTGGGCACCTTCAGCGTGCAGTAACACATGAGGCACTCACTACAGTATTGTAAATATAAAACAATTAGTATCAAATTCCTGTAAGAACATTACTTCTGATCCTAAAAGGTTACAACAGTATAGCCCAATGTCAAAATTTCCATATAGAGTTCATTCAGAAGAAAGAAGCGTCTTGAACCTTCAGTGTAGTTCACCAAACTTGTGATTTATTCTCATGTTGTTCCAATACATCACTGTTACAGCCAGATGTCGTATTAGTAGTATCCCTCCGATGTAGCCTCACAGCCAACATATGTTTCGTCTTGGGGAACATCCCACCGACTTCATCAGGGCTGATAGGTCAAAGTATTACAAGCGTTACACCACTACTATGCCAGATAAATCAGTCAGCGAAACACTCTGTCTTTTCTATAGTAGCCGATCACCCCGCTAATATTACAGCCAACCAGAGGTCCGATAAACAAACTATAGGTCTGTGTTTCCATGCAGACAATAACTAATGACGAGAGTCAGTATCGTGTATATACCGGTCGCAAGTACGCTATGTTAGCGTTGGTGTTACGTTAATGGGCCTGCTCCGTGCAGGCCCACTAGTAGCATTTGGTTTACAGGCCCTGGGCACCTCTAGTGCACTGTACTAGGGACTTACTAGTAAATCAAATATGCCAATAACGGATGAACCAATTTCATACACATTTTGTAAAGGGGCACTTGCACTTTAGCACTGATTAGCAGTGGTAAAGTGCCCAGAGTAACAAAAACAGCAAAATCAGAGTCCAGCACACATCAACAACCTGGGAAACAGAGGCAAAACGTTAAGGGAGACCACGCCAAGGATGAAAAGTCTAACATCTCTCATATCTCTGACTTGGGCAAGGCATCCATGGTGCTCAGAACTGCTGGAAGTGTCTCTCCATCAACAGACTAAGAGCAGACTGTAAAACTCAGCATCATCTCAATAGTTTGAGATGAGAGATTCATATCTAAAAGAAATGAACCTTGCAATTTGGTGCTTGAGGTTTTTAGAGTTTGGTTACTTGCAACTTCCAGAGTTGTATTCTTATTTTGCATGGGGCTCGCAGACCTATCACTCAAGCGTGTAATGCTGCAAATGTAAAGTATTTGTGCACTACTAAGTAAGCATACACAGCCCTCGATTCAGGAAATAATTTGCTACTAGTTACATTTATAAAAGTCACGCTATAAATGCACATGTATTAGACTTCATATAGGAATAGCTGTTGCTTATATAGCAAAGCAGGCAGCTTGTCTCTTTGTTTAAAGAACCCTTATTCAAAGCATTCATGGAGTCTTTCAAACGGGTTATTTCTCCAAGGACACCACCGGTCCCAACCTGGGACCTTAATGTAGTCCTCACAAAACTTATCGGTACTTTGGTTGAGCCCTTAAATTCTTGTCAAATGCAGTATCTTTGTTGGAATGTTCCATTTCCGGTAGTAGATACTTCATTGCAGGCCTTAATGGTGAAAGAGGCGTTGGTTCAGAGTCATAAGGATGGAATCGTCTTGAGGACAAAACTGCATATTTAATGTGCATGCTCTGCTCACAGTATGCCAGATACACGCCAAACTTAGGGACTATTACAATAAAGAAAACAAAATAACTCTTAAATGTGAAAATGTTCGTCAAATTGGAAACCAATACATTAAATCTGAAATGTATGTGTACTAGCCAAAACAATTCCAGGCTCCATTCCTTTCCAATCGGTCGATTGATTTGCCTATACCTTTCCCCCAAACTCTTGTGGCAGAAAGAACTCTGTACACTGTAGATCTAAAGAACGCTTTTTTGTATTCCTTTGCCCATTTTAAATCCATTGCCAAGACAAAGGTTTGCAAAACCCCACCTCAGAAATCCAGTTTCCAAGTAAGGACTTACTTTACTCCAATATTTTACGGTAAAGCTAAACATACTCTTCTCACAGTACCTAGACAACATTCTACTTGTAAACACAGAGCCACAATGGCATATCTAGAAAACGTAGCACTTGCAGATATCAACAACCCTTCTATCTAATCTACACTGCGCACTTTCATGAAATATTGCTTTGTGGTCATACCTGCCCGACAAGATGTACAGGTCGGACAGCATCATTCCAAACGTCTGCATCATCTTTTCACAAGACATTGCGTTAATTGGAGAACACGGCTTTCCATACTACGCAGAGCATGTAATCTTTAGCTACATATGCTACTAACAGAAAAATAATGACTTGCCCAGTAAGTATCTGTGTGTAGCTTGTGGTACTGTAGTTTCACATGTGCCCTCCCACCTCCATGGACATAGGCAGATGCTACAAATGCTTCGCTTTCACAATGCACCTGCATACATTTATTGTCCAGCTTCACTTCTCTCTACTTACTTTCACTCACCCATTGGGGTTAAGACACAATCTGTAGTGAAGTCTTTGTCCTGGTGCGTTGTAGGTTTTTGGCGGTATCATGAGTTACCTCGAACTGAAGTATATTTTGAAGATAAACAACTTGCATCGTCCACACCCAAAACTAGATGGCAGGAGTATGCAGTACATGATTCAACAGCACAGCAAGCTACAAACAGATAGCTTAAAGGTAACTAACATTGTTCCTTCCACCTGTTTGATTAGTTATGAGAACCTCGATGCTATAAGCTTCCTCTTTGGTTGCTATAATTATGGGACAAGAGATACTCTGGGACAGAAGTCTCTGAATACCAAACCACATATCGAAATTCGGCACCAGATTTCAGCAGCTTCAATTCCTTTCCTTATATCACAGATAGTTTGCTTCCTTTAAACGGGAAAAGTGTGTCTATATATCATCCTTCCATCTTAATAGATACTTTTAAAGGATTTATTCGCATCATAGCATGCAACTCGACTTCTTTCAACAGTTTTACATGCTCTTTAATAGAGATCAAAATGCTAAACGAGCTTTTATGGCAAACACAACTTAAATACTGCTGTTGATTATAAATATTGAAAACCTGCATTGTCTATCTGTTTTTTTTTTTCCCCCTAACAAATTTGTCGTTTCTTTTCCTAATCTCTCCTAACACACATCCAACATTGACTTTTCACTGATCTCTGTCATGTGCCTGCTTCACACACTGAACCTAGAACACAGAAAAACTTTATCTATTGCTAACAATCTAAACATTTTGATATTGCTGGGCAATCTCAGCATTTCATTGAGAGTGGTAAGGAGTTAAAGGCCATGTACCATGGTCATTTGGAGATTTTACCCCGAGGAGTTCTTTACAAATGCAGTGGTAATTGAAACATGTGAGTACTGTAGTTTAATCTCAAATGAAAGGCTGAACGAACCCTTTTTAACTTTCAAAATGCTCATAAAATCAGTTTTAGAGACGTATGACTCAGTTTTAGAGACGTATGACTTATAAAGTATTTCAGTCTGACGTAAAGTCTCTAAGGTCTGTCTCCATCTTATGAAGGCCCGACTCCATTTTAGCGCATGGAGGCTGCCATTTTCCTTACCTTAGACAATGAACATTGCCATATTCACTTATTTATGCAGAATTATTGCCAGGTCTGCCTTTGGATG
Organism: Pleurodeles waltl; assembly: GCF_031143425.1. Classification (NCBI taxonomy): domain Eukaryota; kingdom Metazoa; phylum Chordata; class Amphibia; order Caudata; family Salamandridae; genus Pleurodeles; species Pleurodeles waltl. Next base: position 290,392,743 of record NC_090445.1, on the reverse strand, counting down.
CAGATGTTACCAGACCTTTTCTTTCCAGGAACTATGATATTGCCTGGGTCAGATATCTACTCCTTACCATGTCATGGTTTAAAAAAAAAAAAAAAAAAAAAAACACATACAGACTTATAACCAAATAGTGTAGTCTGAATTGACGTCCTTTTTCCTTATATGTTCATAAGAAACCGTTTGGGACCCTACCTTGATGTATATAATCTATGTCAGCCATTCCTAAACTGATGTCAGATACATATATAGATTTTGTGTATAAGAACTGCCACTTGAACACTTGTCGAGAGATCCTTTGCCCAGATTATTGCCCGAGATTCTGCCAGTTCCTGTCTGACCATGATGGTCCGGATGTGGTTGGTTGCTGTGATGAAGGGGCGGTTTCCAAGATGTGGTTGCTGCAGAATCTGGACTGAGTGGTGTCCACGAGGTGGTGCTTGGGAAGGGTGGGAGCAAAATGGGTCTCTAATTAATAAGTTCTTCTGGGTCTACAGATGGTTTTTTTGAAGAGCTGTGACCTCAGTGTGTTTACAATTGCCTGGGAAGGTTCCACTATGGATGGAGGTGTTGCTGATGGTGGTGAGGTAGGCACTAACCAAGATTCCTCCCAAATTTTAGATATGATGTGGACAGGGGTGGATGGGGGGCTCCCGAGTGGATAGTTTTTAATGATTTTCTCTGTGACTTCTGTGGTGGGGGGCCCAGTCTGTTAGTTGATGGTCGCTCCTGGTGGTCGTGGGCAGTAGCCTTATGGAGTCTTCTGAAATGTGTTGGGGGTTCAAAGATACTGTGTATCTTGAGTATTTTGTTGTCAACAAAATGGGAGTAGTTGTTGCAGAGGTTCTGTGATGGAGTTATAGTGTAGGTGGCTGCTGAGTGGTTGGAGAATTCTCTGACTATGTTGAAGTAGTTGGCGCTGGGTTCCAGTCTCAGTGCAAGAGCTGCTTTCCAGGCTTCTTTGATCTGTGTGCGGTACCTTCTAATTGCAGATCTAGAGGTGCTCCTTGCAGTGGCCTCTCAGCTGGCTCTCCATCTTCTCTCCAGCTGTTTGCAGTAACGTTTGGAGTCTCTCTGGTCTGCCTAATACCAGCAGGCATGAACTTTGGCTCTTGTTTGACTTCCTTCAGGGGGCCGGTGTGCACAGCCTTGGATCCAGTTATTAAAGTCCTTCTGTCCTTTTGCAGGTTGCCGGTGAAGTCAGGTTGGTTGGATCTGAGGGTTTGAGTCCAGTTAGTTTTTATCATCTTGTTCCAACTGCATCTGAGGTTGCTGGCTGGCATGTGCTATTGTGCGTTGATGTGGAAGTGCACAATGAAGTTGTCCGTCCAGGTGAGCAGTTTGAGGTAGCTGAAGATAACTTTGTTGCTGACTGTGAAGATAGGGCTGAAGGTTTATCGGCGTTGAATAAGCTGGGTGAGTTAGGTGTTGCCAAGGCTGTCAAGGAGAAGACAGTGGAGTTGAGGTCCAATGGGTCATCGTTGTGAAAGTTAAGGACTCTGAGAAGGGAGGAAGTTGTTGGAGCTTATGGCGATGAGGGCGATGAAATCAGTGAGGAGATTGCTGAAAGGTGCGAGTGGTGTTGGGGTGGGGGAGATTTGCCTTTGGTGGTGGTGTAGCTGACTTGTAATCAAAAATGCATGTGCTCCATGGAAGGCGTTTGTTCGTTGGTGGTGGTGATGCAGGTGATTGCTTACTTGTGGAAGATGGAGAGGCCTCCTCCTTGGTGGGGCATTCCTGGTGGGTGATCTTGTAGCTGGCAGGCGGATGGTGGTGATGGCTGGAGTGAAAAACAGATGAAGCCAGGTTTCTGAGAGAAAAAGAAAGTCAGAGGAGTGTGTGTCTTTGAGCTCCCAGACCTCTGTGGCATGTGTGATGAGATCTGATGTTGAGGAGAATGCATGTTAGGCGTGTGTGGTATGTGGTGGGTAGAGTAGGAGTGTTGCTGCAGGAGATGTCAGTGACACAAGAAAATGGTCCTACTGTGGAGAGAGGTGTGGTACGGAGGCATCTGTCGTGGTAGCGTCTAATGTTAAATGCTTAAGATCAGATGATGCGTAGCGGCAGTGCAGCTAGTCATGGACGGAGGGCCTTTTGTGCGCCTTCAGTATGCCCCCATGCATGGTCGCGCAGCAGCAGCCGCCATTAAGTAGGTCCTGTGAAAGGGGGGGGGACAGCGGGCGGGAAGAAGGCGGCATACAATGATGTTGCAGGAGAACAGATAAGGGGAAGCGGGAGAGTCGCCCTCGGAAAGGGGAAGATCATAGAGGAGCAGGGGGAGAACGAGGAGGAAAAGCAAAACTGGCACAAAAGGGAGAGCTTGTGCAACAACAAAACTGCCATAAAGGTGAGAGCAAGGAGGAAACAGTCAAAAGGGTGACTGCAAGTCAGACAGAACAGACATGGAAAACAAGAGCAGAGAAAAGAAGTCAAAAGGGTAAGAATGAGTGTGAAACAGAAGGGTGAAAGACAATGCGACAGAAGGCAGGCACAAGAGAGTGGAAAATGAAAGGCAGTAAAAAGAGCCAGCGCAGCAGAGAAGCAAGAGAAAGAACGATCGCAAAAATGAGGCGTGACCTTGAGGCACAAGGTCGGGTCTGAAAGGACCTTGGAGTGGTCCGAGGACCAGTTTTTCTTACTCCTGCTAGGAGATCCAGTCATATGGAATAAATAGAAGAAAGTATTCACAAAAGGGGAGGGGTGTGTGTGTGTGTGTGTGTGTGTGTGTACACAACAAGTTCTAGGGAAGAGTGGATAAATGCACCTGAAAAATGTAGTTCCGGAAGAGCTAGGATATAATATTTGGGGCACTTAATAGTAGTTTTGGATACATAGCCTAGTCCTATGTTTCAGCCACTAAACATTTATCCAAAGCCTGAAACAAGCACAGATTGCTTAGATTTCTCTGCAATGATGATTGTAAGTTTTTAGGTTTGTGAAAAATGTCAGTAGGTCTGACAAAATTACATTATTTTCATGCAACATCTGACTTACAAAATGCGTGCTGTGAACAGAGTTCCCTTTAGGTGTCTGGGTAAATTCAGCTTATAGGTGGGTATGCATAGCAGTGGGCGATTAGAAGTTGGGTTTGTGGCTGAAGTCAGTAAAGACTTCTCACAGTGCCTCTCTGTGGGTCATAACTTTACAACTGCATTCTCATTCAATCCACAGCTTTTCTGCAGAGCTCACAAACCAATTGTCTCACATTTTACAATCGTAATTGCCATTGTGAGTCAAGGAGTGTGTAGGAAGTGTACAGCTGGTGAAATACTGATGTTTTCACTATTGAAGAAAGTGTGTGTGCGCACTTCAGAGGAAGGCAAAGGTTATGATGCAAGGAAGTAATGCAGAACAACAGTGAAAAGACAGCATTGTATATGAAGGAGGAGTGTGACATGCGAATGGAGGATTTCTGAAAGATGTAAGGCAGAGGTCTTCAAACTGGGGGGCCAAGTGACCCCGGGGGAGGTGAGGGGGGGCAGGTTCAAAATCATTGTTACTAATCATTGGTCCTGTACTGCTAACAAGCATTCGCAAAGACGGTAGGTATGGCTGGTTTTAGGCATACGTTCATTACTGCATGATATATCTGGATACAGTGACAGAAAATGCACAGCCACTCATTTATTGCTGTGATTTACAAGAAAGTGTCGCACTAAGTGTCAACGTTTCACATTTGAATCGCACACACACTGAAACCGTTGAAGTGTCACACATGTAATCTGAAAACGTGACTTCTATGAGGAAGAGTTCATTTGATTTTTTTTTTTTTTTTTTAAAGGGATAGAAGCCTAATGTGTATCTGGGTCGATGGGCTGGAACAAAGGGTGGATTGCAAGATATTTGGAGCATTAATTGATGATCAGAGAAATCTTGAAATGGGCTGTGAAAAGCAAGATTTAACTCACTTAACGCAACTGAATTGACTAAAGTAAATACAGGAGGTTTAAGATTTGCAAAAGCACCAGCTGGATGCAGATAGTTCTTAGAACTTTGAATGTGAAGGAGGTGTTGGAAATCCTGGTAATACTACAATTGGAATAGTCTGTAACTTAAGCAGGGTCAGCAGAGGCATTGTGACAGTGGAGGAAAGAAACCGGTGGAGGGTAAAGAAAAAAAGCAGAAGAAATGAGTTCCAAGATTGTCACCCCTAAATTAAACCTCATGAGGTCAAACATCTTTATGATTTTGTTGAGTAAAACATTCCCTGCAGTGAAATCATTTTTAATTGTATTGACTCTTGTAGAATCTAGATGTGGAGTGTGAGCATCAGAGTTCCTTGAATTCATGATGCAGTTGGAACGTAGGGCTGAACCAGTAATGTAGACTCCTTATTGCTCCTGTTGTACCGTTTCCATCTCTTCAATATGTTCCACTCATTTGTAGCCCTCTGGGACTGAGCTTTATCTCACCATTTATTGAAATGGGCAGTCTTTATGTGGTTTATTATGGGTACTACGTTAATGCCACTTTACTCAAACACTTTATTTCAAGATTCTGGCTGTTGAGTGGTAGATGTAATCCATGCCTGTTGTACTTCAGTAAGGATGACAATAGCCTTTGTGTATTTGAAGTATGCTTTAATGTTTTCACAGCTCACAATGTTCATATCTTCCCTCTTTGGGTTCAGTTGTTTCTCCTATCCATAATTCCAGTAAGTTTGGGGATGAATTTGTAGTGTTGTTTTCATCACTGTTTAGTCTGGTACTAAATTCTTCATTGCTGTAACAGAATCTTAATTCAAATATAATTAAATATAGATTTCATTTCTTTCCAGTAGAGCCAGAAACCAGAGTTGAGTGGATGGGGATGAATTATCAGGAATGTGCAGATGAAATAAAATCTTCTCTGTCAACATCCGAGAACAGAAAAGAGGTAGTCCTCCAAATTTCAGAGCAAGAGCCCCTCATAAATACACTTCACCTGCCAAAACAAAATCAGAGAAATCCTGTTGAAGAGGGACCGAAAATATGCACCGAAGGTAAAAAAGACATAAAAAAATCAACAAATTCCACCAAGCAAAGAAGAGGCCATACAGGAGAAAGAATATACACATGTACTGATTGTGGGAAAAGCTTTAGTCATGATGCAACCTTGGTAAATCATCGAAGAACCCATACCGGAGAGAGACCTTATACTTGTAATCAGTGTGGGAAAAGCTTCAGTAAAAGCACTCATCTTATCAACCATCGCAGAACTCACACTGGAGAAAGACCTTTTATATGTTCTGATTGTGGAAAAAGGTTCAGTAATATCACAAACCTAATTACTCATCAGAGAATCCACACTGGAGAAAAGCCCTATAAATGCAGTCAGTGTGGCAGAGGCTTCAGTCAGAATATACATCTTGTTACCCATCTCAGGACCCATACAGGAGAGAGACCATATGCATGTACTTTATGTGTAAAGAGTTTCAGCAACCATGCAAATCTTACTAATCATCTGAGGACCCATACAGGGGAGAAGCCTTATAAATGCAGTTTTTGTGAGAAAAGCTTTAGTCAGAATTCTCATCTCCGTAATCACCAGAGAACTCATACAGGTGAGGAGCCTTATACTTGTGAACATTGTGGAAAGAGTTTCAGCTGGTCAGCAAATCTTGTTGCACATCAACGAATACATACGGGAGCAAAATCTTATACATGTATTGAATGTGGTAAGAGATTTAGTCAACCATCTCGTATGATCAAACATCAACAGAAGCACAATCAACCAATTGAACAGATACCACAGTTTCAGCCCCTTGAAGATACAGAATTGAATTTGCTATAGAACTATAAGGAGGAGGCACTGCTGGAAGCATTCTGAAATATGTAAATATAGACCAATTTTCAGAAGCTGTTGAATGAATCCAGAAAAGAATTGCACAATGACTCAAGAAAACATGCATTGTTTGTAAAAATAAAATAAAAAAAAGAATTGTTAAACACATGGGGAAAAAATAAGAAAGCAGGCTTACAGTAACCCTTCTAAGCACTTCCAGACGGACTGGGCAATACTTCACTACAAGAAAATGTAAAACTGGATCTCCTAGAAACAAATGTACATTGACTAAAGAGGATAAATTATTTTCTAACTGTGTGACCAGACCCAAAGTCCCTTTATGCTGTTGATCAGGTCTAGGTGCAAAGACTGGAAGGGAAAAAGGTGATTAAAAATAAAAATACATTTAATGAAGGTATGAAAATGATGTGCAAAATATTTTTATGCTTCACATAATGTGAGTTTAAGAAAAATATTTGTGGTCTCATGCTAACACAACAAAGACCTGCATCAATAGAACATTTATATTGGCATGCATGTACATTGACTACTTGGTATATTCAACCTTAATTATCAGAATTACTTTGGATGAGTAGTGAATCTAGAAGCAACACATGCAATAGGTGGCAATATTTAAATGTTTTATATCTGGAGGATCCAGATCTTAGTGGCAAAAAAACTTTAGATGAAGACTGAGATGGAAGCAGGAAGCATTGAAATGCTTCTTAACAAATTACTTAAACTTTCAAGATGATTTAAAATTATACAAAAATTGTTTCTGTGGTCAAGTGGAAGAAATTGTTTTAACTTGAAAGTACTTGCAAACCAGAAAAACATTGGTGCTCTAATGAGAAACCAACCTCTGTATAGAATACAAGAGTGTGATTGTGCTTTTTCAACACCTGCTTTGTCACATGCCTAGGGTTCTCTTATTTCTTAACTGAAAATGGCGCACACAATGGCATTTCACTATTTAATATGCAAGGGAAATAAATGTTTCAATTGAATGTATAAACAATTCTAGTTAAAGAACATTTTCAGGGAGTCTTCAACAATTTGGGCTTGTGTCCTTGTCTGCTTTATAGACACACAGCTTGTGATGCCAGATATCTATCTTTTTCTACTCTTTGTAAACCGATATACAATATGCAGCAACTACTAACATGAATTGTTTTATCGACTTCAAAGTAAACCCTGGTGGTAAAGTAATGTAAAAACACTTTAACAATTGAGAGTACAAATGCCTATAAACATACCAAAAGGTATCTATTGAATATAAAAGGAAGCCTTTAATAAAGTAAATTAAAGTTTGACAAGCTACCTAAAATTAGCCAGAAAGAATCAAGTTCAGATTGTTTACTGTTTCTACCTAAACCTGTGCAAACAGCAAATCCGCCTCATCTTGACAATTCCTGTTTGCAAGGACAGTGTTAAGATGAACGTTTTTAACAGCAGAAGCAAGGCAAATATATGCGTAGATGTGTGTGTATGTATATGAGTATTATATGCATAACGAGCCCACCAGCTGGTTTGTGAATACAATATATTTATTCACAGAGAGGCCATGCATGATATATTTCAACCCCCTCTGGGTCTTAATCATAAGCAGGATGCAACGTGGTCAGTTACTCTTAATTTTAAACCGCGAAGTACATAGACACTAAAGGTAGACTTCCAGCTTCAGTTCCAATGGCTACTTTACACACAGATGGTTCATTATTATGGGTACACAATGTCCTTTGATTTTAATACAACACAGTAACTCCCAAGTTGGTATTCAGAACGAATAATTGTCACCAATAAAATCCATGTAAGTAGATGGACCACATTACCTAAAAGCATTTTATTTCCAATCACTAAGGGATTCAATCCATCAGAATCTTCGATATTATTTCTTGATGGAATTTGTTCACTCCACGTTTAATGTACAAACAATAGCTTACCACTGCTCCAAAATGTTCGCTCTGTGATTCCTATTGCATAAAGGCAACACAGCATGTGCAAATAACAATTCCTCTGCAAATCCTGGCTGCTTTCAAATGTCATCCATTTGAACATTATTCAGGAAGGCCTCCCGTTTTTCCTTACAGTAACCTCGCCTTCCTTTATTTCCTTTTCCTCCACTTTACACGCAGCTGGCGGGCATCTCTAAAACATTTATTCTAAATGAACTTGACGCATTACAGGAGGGGGCTCCTAAGCGGGCGTCACCGCTAACTATTCAAAATCCATAAACTACTGAAAGCTGCAGTATAACAAGCCCACCAGCGGTTTGTGAGTATATTTATGGAGCCCATGCATGACGAGCCACAACCCTCTCTGGGTCTTAATCATTTACAGGATGCAAAGTGGTGATTTACTCATTTTAAACTGTGAAGTGCATAGGCACTAAAGATGGTACCTCAACCTACAGCTTCAGTTCAAATAATTACTTTACACGTTTGTACGTAGTTCCGCTAAGAGACTAGCCTGCATAAAAAAAACAGATGTTATCAAAATACCCATGTTTCCAGAAAAAGTGTTGAGGTTGGGGAATGAGAGGGAAGCATTTGTTTTGCTCCTCAAACAGGGGAACACAGTCAACAGGATTGAAATAGAGATTAGGTAAAAATGTTGGGAAATACACAGAATCTTCTCTATAGAATAGTGAAACGTAGCAGAAGAGGGTGCCTGATCTCCAGAGAATAATATCAGTTTACAATAGGAACTGATTGACAATGAAAAGGTAGCTTTGAAGACTAGAGATGTTCCTAACTATGTTTGCTCCAGAAGGCAGATACAAAATTAAGTTATATCACATTTTTACGTGTAATTTTGTGTTTTGTGGTTGATGGGCTGAATCTGCAGCTATTTTGTTGCCCATCTACATGCAATATTGTTGGAAAATCTGTTACCCCATACAATCTTAAGAACATGGGACAAGTAATGTGTGTCAAATATATTCATAAAAGCAGTGATTGTGTGAACGCCCAATACCAACTGAAAGATGTATAGATTATAGAAAATAGACAACTCTCTAAATAAATAGGCAAAGTTGTTGCCTTTTATTAGCAGTTTGTCCTCAATAATAAGTGATTCCATTATTGGTGTAGCCTACTTTGGGAACTACAACATCTAGTTATGTAGTCTTGGGAGAGAAAAATATAGGGACAAATACATAATCATCACCTGTACAAAACTCCAACTTTAAGTAGTATGGGGCCTCGCCAGTGCATATCATAAATTATATGGTGTGACCTCTGGATTTAATTTTACATTGTCACACATTTGAGAAGTTGAAAGTGTATTGATGATTCTACACAGTGACCTGTTGGACAGCGCCCTTTTTTTGTTTGTTTGCAGGGTCATCCCCAAACATTTTGCCTCCTTCCTCCTATTTTTCTGACCTGTTTTGTTGCCTTTAGGACTCTGGGCACTTTACCACTGCAAACCAGTGCTAAAGCGCATATGCTTTCTGTGTAAATTGGGATTCTAACTAGTTTTCAGTGATTGCCACATTTGATTTACTGGTAAGTCCCTAGTATAGTGCACCATATGTGCCCAGGGCCTGTAAATCAAATGCTACTATGAGGGCCTGCACCACTAATTGTGCCACCAACATAAGTAGCCCTGTAACCATGTCTCAGACCTGCCATTGCAGTGTCTGTGCCTGGTTTTAAAACTGCTATGTTGACCTAGCATGGGCTGTTTGTGAATTCACTCTAGACAGTGACACAAAGGGAGCTGAGGTGTGTCCTGCATTATCCTGATGAGTCTTCCTGGGCTACAGTGGAAGGGAGGAGCTGACACCTGCACATGAAAGGGCTGTGCCTGTCCTCTCGCAATAGTCCCCAAACCCCCTAGAATGTGGCTCGGGCAGGACAAAGAAGAGGCAGGGTCTTGTGCTAAGACTTTTAGGTAGGAAGACTCCCAGAAAGTCGTGGCTTGCCAGGCACAGGTCCAGTCTAAGGGTGCAGACCCTAGGCTGGATGGTCAGGTTTAGGGGGTGTCCTATGGCCTGGGTGGGTAGAGATGGTGCGTGCCTCATGTTTAGGGGTTGCTCTCTGGCCTGCATTGGTGCCCCAGTCGGCCCTCCCGGTGTGATTTCTGGGGTTACTCTCCTTGGTGGAGGGGGGTGCAGAACTCTGGAAGAGAGGTCTCCAGCTGGGTTCAGGAAGGCATGTAATGCAACGCGCCCCTGTGGGCCAGGGTCCATGTTTTATCACCCAGTGAGGGAAGCAATCAAGGTATTGATTGGTCTCGTCTGGCTTTAGGCTGGGATGGGGTTGTGTTGGAACTGGCCCCTTTTTGCAGGGTAATCCCCAAACTTTTTGCATCCTTCCTCCTATTTTATTCTGACCTGTTTTTGTTGGATTCGGGTCTCTGGCACTTTACCACTGCTAACCAGTGCTAAAGTACATATGCTCACTGTGTAAATTGTGATTCTGATTGGTTTTTCCATGATTGGCCCATTTGATTTACTGGTAAGTGCACCATGTGTGCCCTGGGCCTGTAATTCAAATGCTACTAGTTGGCCTGCAGCACTAATTATGCCACCTGTATATGTAGTCCTGTGACCATGTCTAAGACCCTCCATTGCAGTGTCTATGTGCAGTTTTAAACCTGGCAAGCGCACCTTCATGCCAAGCCCAAACCTTGACTTGTAGTACATGCAAGGCACTCCCAAGGTAGGCCCTAGGTAACCCCCTGGGCGAAGTGCGGTGTAGGATATGTACTGGTGTGTTTTACATGTCCAGATAAGTGAAATACTGCCAATTTTGTTTTTCACTATTGCAAGGCCTATCTCCCCTGTAGGTTAACTTGGGGATTGCCTTTAAATATCTTTTAACCTCAGTTTCCCATTGGGAGCAGGTAAAGATATGGCGTTTGTGGTCTCTGATCTCAAAATTTAAAAATACATCTTTTGGTAAAGTTGGCTTTTAGTTTGTCTGTTTGAAAATGCCACTTTTAGAAAGTGTGCATGTTCTTGCTTAACCATTCCGTGCCTCTGCTTGGCTGTTAAATCCACTTATGGGTCAGACTGACAGGTGGGCTGTTTTTGAATTTACTCTAGACGGTGACACAAAGCGAGCTGAGCTGTTCCCTGCCTATCCTGATGAGTCTTCCTGGGCTAGAATGGGAGGGATGAGCTGACACCTGCACTTAAAATGACTGTGCCTGTCCTCCCACAATACAGTCTCTGGAAAAAGGTAAGCAAGAGGCAGGGTATTGTGCACTACAAAGACTTTACTTTGAAGTTTGCCTACTTCAAAGGCAGAAATGAGCTTAAGTAGTGGGCCCAACACCACAGACTTTTAGAACACTTCTGGATCAAGAGGAACCTCTCTGCCATGGAGAAGAGCTGTGAGGAGTACTGCCCCTTTGCTGTGTGTGCTTTGCTGGGTTGACCTGCAGTTGCTGCTTCTGTCTTAAAGAGGACAATATTTTTTTTACTTTGCTCTGTATCTTGCTTGTGAAGTTTCTCCAGGGATAGGTCTGAGCTTGCCTCTTGTTAAGAATTCGAGAGGACATCAAAGGCTTCATCTGCCAACACCTGGGCTCTCTTGCTGACATCCCCTGACTTGCCAAGTGGTGCCACATCCAGTACCTGGGACCCTTGAATAAGAAGCTGGGAGAACCTATGTGAAGATCCAGGCACTGGAGCTGAGCGGCAGAAAAATCGAAGCAGCGCTGGTAAAATTGACGCATCACAAGCTCAGCATGGATTCATTGTTTCTGTGCATCCAGATTTTCCAGAAATCGACCCTGGGCCTCATATCCTCAATATCATCTCACAGACCTCGGGCTGCTTTTCCGGAAATCTACGCATTCCTTCCCTGTGAAGAAAGAATCCATGCATTACTTACCCGGCGGAGAAAAATCAACTCACTTGCGACAAAAAAAAAAAAATCGACGGAGCGTTTGCTTTTCTGACTCACCCCTCCAGCTTTATTTTTGACACGTACTAGGTACTTTGTGCTAAAACAACGCATCAATTGATTCTTATGGATTAAGACTACTTTAGAACAGAGGTCTTCAAACTGTTTTAAGCAGAAGCATGTTATTGCATCTTTCAAAAGGTAACAGTACTTAACTGCAATGTTTAAGTAGGTCTAGACATATTTAAACATTGCCATCTTTATACAATAATTGCGAAAAATTCTGTGGAGGGGGCCCAAATATTGTTGTTTTTCAGCGTGGGGGGGGGGGGGGGGGGGGGGAGCATAAAGTTTGGAGACCTGCTTTAGAATGTGATATCTTGACTGGTGTATGTTGCTATTTTGTTGTTTCGGTCTTGTTTGATTTAAATAAGTATTAGCTATTTTTCTAAACTGGTTTGAATCCTTTTGTGGTGTTTTCACTGTGTTACTGTGTGTGATTGTACAAATGCTTTACACATTGCCTCTGTGATAAGCATGACTGCTTGTGCCAAACTACAGAGGAGGTGAGCAGGGGTTATCTGAGCTGTGTATGTCCCTTACCCTGACTAGCCTGAGGGTCCCTACTTGGACAGAGTGTAAACTGACTGCCAACTAGAGACCCCATTTCTAACACGACCTATATTCATTCAGGGGATAGATCTCAGCTCTTGGGACTTCAACTTTGACTAATATCTGGTTAGTTCTTCACAAACTGGCCTAGAAATAATCAAATTCCAGTTTATCTAGAAACAGACTAGACACCATCATATTGAATACCAAGAATGTTCTGTGTTCCTTCCTCCCTCCAAAACTTGCATTTTGCGGATATCTGTGTACATTGAGGGGCTCGGAGCCCAGTATGTTTTAGTGGAGCCCTGCCTATTAGTTTAAATGTCCCCTAGAAGTAAGATTAGAGTTCTGAAAATATATATCACGCGCTGCCATCTCCACATAATTGAGTCTTGTCATACCAGGTATTATTGTTGCACCCCATGATAAAATAAACTTTCAGTACTGTGATGAAATAGTACAAGTTGGGCTCAAGATCTATCAGAGGGTGAGATGTTTCCTCAGCTAGCTGTGTGGAAAGTATCCAACACTGCTGTTTTAATTCTTATTTATTTAGAGTAGGGGGGGGGGGGGGGACTGAAATGCTTTGTTCGTGTGGTGTGATGTTAGTAGTAAACTGTCAGCAAGTGACCAGCAGTTTTACTTTCTGGAGGCGGTTTAAAATAAATACAAGTAACTGCAACCAAAGAACCTCCTCTCCTATTTCTCTGATTTTGTAAAGGATGGGACTACCTACAGACTGGCGTTCAGACGTGTTCTCAGTTACTTTTCGAGGATTACCTCTGAGTACATAGCAATATGTTAGTATAGAACTTTTCTTGTTCACTCTTAACATTTTTGACAGCATGTTGTGGTTTTAAAAATTGATTATCCTCGTTTGCTACCCACTTGCCTTTTTGTCACAAGCACCTTTAACATACCTCTTTATTGAGCATTGCTTTCAATGTAATTGTTTTCAATTGGGTAGCAATCATTTTGCTATCTGTGCCTTACTTCATGTGTAATTTATCAAGGAGGACCTTTTAGGATAACCTTGGAGACCTGGCATTTATGGCAGCATTGAAAGGGGGTTTGATTTGTTTGTAGCATCCTTCTTTAAGACCTTCCTTTTGGAAAATGTATGGTCTTAGTATATGCAAGGTGTCCTACAAAGTCCCTGCACATTGGACGTGTAGTGTTACAGTGAGAGAAGCTGAAGTTTCTGAACACAACCACTCTTACCGCGATGGTGTGATAAAAGTGAAACTAATTTCAGGTGTTGTCCTTGTGACTCCTTTTTGCAGACTAAATAAAATATGTAATAGGTCCTGAACCTCTGAAGGTCTGTATATATGATTTTCTAAAATTTAAGCCTATGTGTTAGTAATTTTGAGGTTAGATTTTTACTTTTCCCTTAAGTATAATGTATATTCTTAATATCTTTGAGAGCTAACATGTCGTTCATTATATGCACTTTTCATTCGGATGCTTGTCGGCAAACATACGAGTTATTTTGTGTAAGTAATTTATTTTCCCAAAAAAGTAATTGAGTTTTTACCATATTAGACCTATGTTACGTGGTCAGTCTTGTACAGCCTCAGGATCTGCAATCATGTTGGATGTCCAAAATGCTAACCTATGCCAGCCATTGGGCAGCCAGCCTTTTTCTACCGGTCAATGCTGAGTGGCTTTGGAGAGATCTGCTCTATGCTTCAAATGTAGCAAGAGACCACATTTTTATCCCTTGCCTCCAGAAAGCCTTCAGTGTGTCAGCTGTTACGTGTAATGAAAAAAACGATGAAAAAAATGTATACATAATATACCTGGAGTGGCTTTGCATCGGTCCTCTTGCTTGCTGGATTTGTTCAACTGTCTATCGCATTTTGGTTACGCCTATAGTATAGAACATTGATACTAAAAGCAGGGCCTGGGAACCGCATACGCTTTCATGACCTCTACATGTGGCCCTTCATTAACAGCACCACTGGGCTGCTGTTCACTCGAATTAGCACTAACATTAAAAACATGTTAAATATAGAGGCAATCCTTTGTTAATTGAAGTTAAAGAAAGGATGTAACTAACTTGCCCTGCAACATATAACTTTAGGAACACCTTCATTTTCAAAACCATCTTGCAACAAAACCATACAAATAAGATACGGTTTCTTAAATTTTCAAAAAGTGTATTTCATTAACATGCAGAACCATTGTACCTTAGCATATCGGGTTTTGTGAATTATGGTTAGGTGATAGTTTTCAAATATGAATTTAGAAACATTAATTATTCCCCCTCCCCCCCACCCTGACAGCAATGCAGAATAATGAACGAGGAAGCAAATCAGCTGTTGCGTGCCCTCTTCGGGTGCCGTAGGTTCCTATTATATATGAACAACATTATAGTTTATTAAATCAGGAGAAGGTTTTGTACAGCACAGTCTTTGTCATGTATTTTGTGGGCCTCTAGTATGTGATTATAAAATAAAAAAACAGGGTAAGTGAAATAAAACAATTGCCTGGGACCCCAGTTATTACCAGGTTTTCTGGTTTCACATTGTGCCACCAGTTGTATATGCTTCCCACCTTACTTCCCCATCCCTCCCCGCTCACCCAGGTCACCACCTTGCTGTCATCTATGCGATCCTCTGTCACAACACAGACCAAACTTTGGGGCCCTTGGGGAAAATGTTAAGCGAGTACCCATGGTATATAGCATGGGGATGTTGGTTAGCCTACTTCAACCTTGTCTTATGCTGTGAGTTGAAGGCATTTTGTCTGCTCACAAGCAGATCTGCCTTAAAAGAAATGTACTTCAATGCCAGGGCCTGCAGGCAAATATTTTACTTTGTCAATGCTTTTTATTTTCATTCACCTCTTTTATTTTTTAGTCATCCTTGTGTTTTAAGCTGTGTCTAAATGTTACAATAACTCGAAGCCAGTAGCACCTTTACTTTGCACTAGTGAGAAAGAATCCCTTTGCATGCATTAAAAATAAAAAAGGGTTTCCATACTTGTTCTTGTTGCAGCTTTGTCCATATGGGAGCATGATTTCTTCTTTTTTGGCATTTGTTGCAATACGAAAAAATAATAATTGCACCAGCTTGCCAAGACCATAGCTATTGGGTATGCCAATGTTTGTTTTAGAGGCAGCCGTTCAGTGGAGAGAATCCTCAGTATAATTCACCTATTTCTTGAGGCAGTATTCGGGTTTTTATAAATCCCGTAGTCTTATTTTTTCTCTAAATAATGGTAGTAGTATGGGGAGGCATATTTTATGAGAAACTGAAGTAAAGGATCTAGGATATGTGATGGAAAGTGGGTTATTGGTAAGGGCAGGTGGGTACCTACACCTAATAAGGCCAACATAAAAATAAAAAAAAATGATTCAGTCATGATTTCAGTAAATTAATCCTTGCTCAACAATTGGTAGCTTGGCCCATTACCAGTTAGGCTTTACTTCAGAGAAAGGTGTGTAAAGCATTTAATGTCAACAAAACAGTAATTAAGACTCAACACAGAAAAAATCTAACACAAATTTATAAAATTAGGAAATATTTTTATCTTTAAAATGCCAGAAGTCCAATGTAGGGAACCAAACTTATGAATTTCGAAAGATTAAGTAAAAAAAAAAAGAAATTGGCTCTCTAGCGCTTAAAAGCGCCAACCGCAGCTATCTGGTCGCACCTGACCGGGTCAAAGTTTGACGCCAACCACAATGGAACGCAAGTTGGATACACTGAGGGGTAGGCCTCGTCAAAGTTTTACCTTCGAATTTGGGGCCTAGTTACAAGTTTAGCGGTCTTGCGACAGTCGGACCGCTGCACTCCTCGGAGACCATCTGCCAGATTATTGGGGACCACTGGCAGGATCGGGGATCCCGACGGGTTAGCAATAGTCGAATTCCAGGTCAGCAATGGTGGCACTGAGTTCAGCACCGCCGTGCGGATCACGACTTCCCTTTCTGCCAGCCTTTTCATGGCAGAGGACCCAGCCATAAAAAGGCTGGTGGAAAGGCAGTGCAGGGCCTCCCCCCGCCCAGCACCCTTGGGATGTGGGGGTTGCCCTTTGTGCGACTTCAATAGGCCTCGGCTCCCAGAGGAGCTGAGGCCAATGGCATTGCATAGTTTCCACCTGGCTAGCCGGCGGAAGCCTCCTAATACAGAGGTTTCCACCGGTCAACCTGGTGGAAACCTTGTACTTGGGCCGGGGGGGAGTCCTCAAGCTCTGCCCCGGTCTCCTCCCCACCGGTCTGGCAGACCCAAACTAGTAATCAGGCCCTTAGTCTATTTTTTCAGATCTTTTTCTCTTGACATCGAGCTGGTCTCGTCTTCAAGCAGGCTTGCTCTTCGATGTCAGAAAATACATGATAGTGGAGCACTTAACATGTACAAAGCTCTACTATCATCCTAATTCAAGTCTGTTTACCATAGTCATTAGCATAATCATAGTATGAGCAACATTTATGTTGTTAAAATGTCATAGAAATTATGCCTCACCAATCAACCTAGGCATTTGGGTAAATATTTTCTTTTTACTTAAACACAAAGAAATTATACATAATATCTTCATATCATTCTAATTTTTTTCTGTTCCTTACTTGCAAATACAAATGTATAGTAACTGTTTGCAGACAAGTTGCTGTTGATTCTCAAGTACCAATACAGTTGTTTGAAAACAATTTGTAGATATGTTGCTATTCATTTCTCATTAATGATTTCAGCAGACACATGTTTCGTCCTTTATAGGACTTCCTCAAGGCTGATTGAAGTAATTTATAAAAGTAAAAACAACATTAACCCCTTGGATGCCCAGGACGAGCTGGTCTCGCCCTCGGCAACGGTTGCCCTGTGCAGAGGATGAGACCAGCTCGTCCTGCTATGGGCCCTAGGGGAGGGGTAGAGCGCTCCACCCCCCCACGATCCCCCCCCACCCCACCAGCATCTGATCCGGTCAGGGCGTGATTGTGTACTGACCTCATCAGAGGCCTACCCTTCGGCGCTGGAATCGCTGCTTCCACTGCAGATTGGAGGAGAAATGCAAAAGTATTTCTCCTCCGATCACGTGGAGGGACCGAGAGGGGCATCAAAAGGAAAGGAAAGGCCTTTCCTTTACTTTGTCTTTCTCAGCATTTCTGCTGCCCGATCGCACAAGAAATGTCCACTAACCACCAGGAAAGTTTTTTTCCTTTTGTTTGTTTGTTTATGCCCAGGGGGGCAAATATTTTACAGCTGTTTCTGCCGCACTCCCCCCTCCCCCCCCCCCCCCCCCCCCCCCCCCTTTGGGCAGAAACACAAAGACACCAGGGATCTTTTTAAAAAAAACTTTTTTTATAAATATATGGGGAGCGACCCCTTAGGCAAGGGTTGCTCCCCCGGGTGGGGGGGGGGGGGGGAAATTTGTTTTAGCCCATTTCTGTCCCCCTTGGGGCAGATCGGGCTATTTTTTTTATGAGGCCGATCTGCCCCCATCAGAAACCGCTAGGCACCAGAGCTTTTTTTTTTCTTTTTCTTTTGCTGCAATTTCACGCAAGGGGAGCGACCCCTTAGGCAAGGGTCGCTCCCTTGGGGCACATTTATTTTAGGCCACTTCTGCTCCACTTGGGGACTGAATGGCCTATTTCTATTAGGCAGATCTTCCCCTGTGGAGGGGGGGGGGGGCACATTACTGTTGGCCATATCAGATCGGCCTATTTTTTTGGAAGGCCCATCTACCCCCGGGGGGGGGCAGAAAGCCCACCAGAGACCCGGGAAGTTTTTTTTCTCTCAATATAGGAGGGTGGGGGTATAGCCATACCCCCACCCCAGGTAAATGGGGCCAAAGTTGTTCTGCCCACCAGAAGGAAGATGGGGCAATTACCCCCGATCCACACCCCGGGTTGGGGGAGGAGAAAGTATACTAGATGCCAGGGAATTAAAAAAGAGAAAAAAAAGTGTGGTGGTGGCTACCCATCCAGTATGGGCATGGTTATGGTCCCACCCCAACTGAAAACATCTAATCTCACAGCAATCAAGAGACCATTTGATTAGTTTGGGTTTTGGTTTTACATTTGGGCCATGAGAGCTTGGCTAACTCTCAAAATCGTCCTACTTGGAATGGTGTGGCCCGCACCTTTTGGACTTTCGGACGCTGCCATCTAGAAAACTCCACAAGACCTAGACACATCTGAAAACTAAACATCTGGGTAAGTCCAGGGTGGTGTGCTTCACATGCACCCGCACCATTTTCTTACCCACAATGCCCTGCAAACCGCCAACTTTGCTGGAAATCACACTTTTTTCCACATTTTTGTGACGGAATCTGCAGGAATCCACAAAATTCCTACCACTCAGCATTGTCTTATCTATACCGATAAAAATTCTGCCCCACTTGTCAGTCTAAATGTTTTTTTTCAAACTGCCCTTTTGGACCCATTTTGGTTCCCCCTCAATTTCAACATGTTTTTGGCTCTGCCCTGTCACAGGCACTTGGCCCACCTACACAAGTGAAGTATCCTTTTTACCGGGGAGACAGAGGGGAACGTTGGGTGGTAGGAAATTTGTCCCGGTGCGGTGATCCCACACAGATATGTGGGAAAAATGTTTTAGCTAAATTTGAGGTTTGCTGAGATTCTGTGTAAGAAAACACTGGGGGATCCACGCAAGTCACACCTCCCTGGACTCCCTCCTCGGGTGTCTAGTCCTCAGAAATGTCTGAGTTTGGTAGGTTTTCCTGTATGGCTGTTGAGCCGAGGACCAAAAATACAGATGCCCCCCCTTGCAAAAAGAGGTAGTTTTTGTATTTGATAATTTTGATGTGTCCAGGTCGTGTTTTGGGGCATTTCCTTTCGCGAGCACTAGGCCTACCCACACAAGTGAGGTACCATTTTTATTGGGAGACTTGGGGGAAAGCGGGGTGGAAGGAAATTTGTGGCTCCTCTCCGATTCTAGAACTTTGTCACCGAAATGTGAGGAAAAGGTGTTTTTTTTTTGTTTGGCCAAATTTTGAGGTTTGCAAAGGATTCTGGGTAACAGAACCTGGTGAGAGCCCCACAAGTCACCCCATCTTGGATTCCCCTAGATCTCCCCTTTTACACAATTTACCTAACAACTATTTTATACCTAGCAAAATAACATATTTCTACACACCCTCCAGCCCAATATTTCCCAGAAAAAAAAAATATGCTTGTATTATCCAGTATAATAGTCCTTCAAATACCCCGGCTTCTTGATCCTCCTTCTATCCAAACACAATTTTCCTGGAATCTCCTTATTTACTGTTTCAAATTGTTCCTGATGTATCCATAGCCACGCACTGAACTCTTGATCATTACATTTAACCACACTCCCCAAATTCCACCTTTTTCCGTCATCAAAATCTACACTGTACCTTCTCACCCCCACAATACGTTTGGGATCTGACCATTTGGGATACACCCTTCCTCGAACCATGGACCAACTTGGTACGTACCCAATCACCAACCACCATTTTACACTTCTTCATTTTACTCTCACACCTTCCATCATATTTTCCTTGCATCTTTTCTACTCAGTGTAACAAACCCTTTCCATCCACACTTCTTCTACCTGCTCTACCCATCCACTCGTACACGGTTTCCTGCCTTTTAACAACAAAAACGGCGTTTCCAGAGTCACAGAATGGGGTGTCGTACGATAGTTACATAACAATTTCTTTAACTCATTCCTCCAATCTAAACCATTTTGAAGTGATAGTTGGATATTTTCCCCCACTACCCTGTTGAATCTTTCAACTAAACTGTTCTCTCTAGGATGTGCTACTGCAGACCTGATATGTTCAATCCCACAGCAATTTAAATACTCCTCAAATTCACTTGAAATGAATTGGGGTAAAATTTCTGTTACCAACTCTGCAGGATACCCTTCCTCCTCCAAACTTCCTCACAAAAATCATGGACGAAATGATATCCTTCACCACACTGACTTCCGGCCATTTAGAATGGTAATCCATCATGACAATCACAAAATTCCTTCCGTGACCCACCAAATCGAATGGGCCGCAAATATCCATTCATACCTTCTGCCAAGGATCTGCCGGAAAAGGAACCGGTACAACCGGAGTCTTCTCACTTACACGTGTCTTGTCACTCTGCGCACAACACATGCAATTTCCTACATATCTTTCCACCTCTACATCCATGCCTGGCCACCAAAAATCTTCTCTCGCTTTTCTTTTCATGCCGACATTCCACCATGCCCATCGTGCAACATTCCCAGCACATCCTGTCTCAAACTGTACGGAACAACCAATTTCTCCCCTCTTCTCAGCAAACCATCTTGTACAGAAAACTCTAACCATACATTTTTGAAATTCATTATCAACCCAGTTGCATCTCCAATTTCTGACCACCTTTTGCATATATTACTCATTACACGTTTCAGTTCATCATCCTTTTGTACCGCCGTTTTCCACACCTCCTTGCTTATTGCCTTCTCATTTTTATCCTCCAAACTTGCCACCAACCATTCCTCATCCTCAAATTCCCTCTCTACCGTAATCTTGACAAACAATCAGCATTGACATTAGTAATACCTGGTACATATTTCACGTTAAACGTGTACTCCTGTAACCTATACAACCATCTTGAAATTCTGGATGATATTCGGCCTGCACCCTTGGTTGTGAATAAATCCACTAAAGGCTTATGGTCCGTTCCCAACTCAAATCTTCTTCCCCAAACGTAATTCCTGAAATATTGTATACCCCACCAACAGGCTAAAGCTTCCTTTTCAATCACGGAATACGATGTTTTCGCTCCCCTCAGAGTCCGTGATGCAAATGCTATCACATGTTCTTTTCCATTGTGAACCTGTATTAATACTGCACCCAATCCATACATGCTTGCATCTGTTGAAACTATAGTGTGGTCATGAACCTCAAATGGTTTCAACTCAACCGCGTCAACAATACACTTCTTGAGTTTGAGGAAAGATTGTTGACACTCCGCTGACCAAACATATTGCTGATTCTTCTTTAACCTCTTCTGTGCCTTGGACGAGATGATCTCGTCCAAGGCTACAGTTCCCCTGTGCCTTGGACGAGATCATCTCGTCCATGGCACAGGGGAACTTGGGGGCGCGTTAGCGCGCCCCAGTGCACCCCCTCCCCCCCAAGTCGGGGATGGAAGGGGAAGACCTTCCCCTTCCACCCCCGACCCCCCACCCCCTGTGACATCAGCGCGCGCTGATTTGTCACAGGGGCCTCCCTAGTCGCGCTGGAAGCTCTGCTTCCAGCGCGATTGAAAGAGAAATGCAAAAGCATTTCTCTTTCAATCACTGGGGAGGCCCGGAGGGTCGCTCCCCTGGGGGGCAAATTGTATTTAGACCATTTCTGCCCCCCTGGGGGCAGATTGGCCGATTTTAGGTCAATCTGCCCCCAAGGGGGCAGAAACCACTTGGCACCTGGGATTTGTTTTTTGGTGCCAATGTCACGCAGGGGGAGCGACCCCGTAGGCAAGGGTCGCTCCCGGGGGGGGGGGGGCTGGGGGGTCAAATTTATTTTAGGCCTTTTCTGCCCCCCTGGGGGGCAGATCGGCCTATTATTAGGCCGAACTGCCCCCAGGGGGGGCAGAACCCTCAGGGCACCAGGGCAAATTTTTTTGTTGTGTTTTTTTTTTTTGTTTGTTTGTTTTTTTCGAGATGGGGAGCGACCCATCAGGCAAGGGTCGCTCCCCTGGGGGGCAAATTGTATTTAGGCCATTTCTGCCCCCCTTGGGGGCAGAAACCACTAGGCACCTGGGATTTGTTTTTTTGCGCCAATGTCACGCAGGGGGAGCGACCCCATAGGCAAGGGTCGCTCCGGGGGGGGGGGCTGGGGGGGGCGCAAATTTATTTTAGGCCATTTCTGCCCCCCCCCCCCCCCTGGGGGCAGATCGGCCTATTATTAGGCCGAACTGCCCCCAGGGGGGGGCAGAACCCTCTAGGCGCCAGGGCAATTTTTTTTTGTGTGTTTTATTTTTATTTTTTTTTTTTTTTTCGAGATGGGGATCGACCCATCAGGCAAGGGTCGCTCCCCTGGGGGGGATATTGTATTTAGGCCATTTCTGCCCCCCTTGGGGGCAGATTGGCCGATTTTAGGTCAATCTGCCCCCAAGGGGGCAGAAACCACTGGGCACCTGGGATTTGTTTTTTGGCGCCAATGTCATGCAGGGGGAGCGACCCCGTAGGCAGGGGTTGTTCCCGGGCAGGGGGGCTTGGGGTGTTGGGGGGGGGGGTCAAATTTATTTTAGGGCATTTCTGCCCCCTCCCCCCCACCCTCCCGGGGCCGGCTGAGCTAGAAGCCAAACTCCACAGGTAGGCACTTTGCAAAAAACACCTCTGTTTTCTGTGAAAAAATATGTTCTGTCCACGTTGTGTTTTGGGCCATTTCCTTTCGTGGGCGCTAGGCCTACCCACAGAAGTGAGGTACCATTTTTATTGAGAGACTTAGGGGAACGCTGGGTGGAAGGAAATTTGTGGCTCCTTTCAGATTCCAGAACTTTCTGCCACTGAAATGTGAGGAACATGTGTTTTTTTAGCCAAATTTTGAGGTTTGCAAAGGATTCTGGGTAACAGAACCTGGTCCGAGCCCCACAAGTCACCCCATCTTGGATTCCCCTAGGTCTCTAGTTTTCAGAAATGCACAGGTTTGGTAGGTTTCCCTAGGTGCCGGCTGAGCTACAGGCCGAAATCGACAGGTAGGCACTGTTTTCTTTCAAAAATTTGGATGTGTCCACGTTGCGCTTTGGGGCGTTTCCTGTCGCGGGCTCTAGGCCTACCCACACAAGTGAGGTATCATTTTTATCGGGAGACTTGGGGAACGCTGGGTGGAAGGAAATTTGTGGCTCCTCTCAGATTCCCAAACTTTCTGCCACAGAAATGTGAGAAATGTGTTTTTTTAGCCAAATTTTGAGGTTTGCAAAGGATTCTGGGTAACAGAACCTGGTCCGATCCCCGCAAGTCACCCCTCCTTGGAATTCCCTAGGTCTCTAGTTTTCAGAAATGCACAGGTTTGGTAGGTTTCCCAAGGTGCCGGCTGAGCTAGAGGCTAATATCTACAGGTAGGCACTTCGCTAAAAACACCTCTGTTTTCTTCCAAAAATTTGGATGTGTCCACGTTGCGCTTTGGGGCGTTTCCTGTCGCGGGAGCTAGGCCTACCCACACAAGTGAGGTATCATTTTTATCGGGAGACTTGGGGGAACGCTGGGTGGAAGGAAATTTGTGGCTCCTCTCAGATTCCCGAACTTTCTGCCACAGAAATGTGAGGAACATGTGTTTTTTTAGCCAAATTTTGAGGTTTGCAAAGGATTCTGGGTAACAGAACCTGGTCCGAGCCCCGCAAGTCACCCCTCCTTGGATTCCCCTAGCTCTCTAGTTTTCAGAAATGCACAGGTTTGGTAGGTTTCCCTAGGTGCCGGCTGAGCTAGAGGCCAAAATCTACAGGTAGGTACTTCGCAAAAAACACCTCTGTTTTCTTTCAAAAATTTGGATGTGTCCACGTTGCGCTTTGGGGCGTTTCCTGTCGCGGGCGCTAGGCCTACCCACACAAGTGAGGTATCATTTTTATCGGGAGACTTGGGGGAACGATGGGTGGAAGGAAATTTGTGGCTCCTCTCAGATTCCCGAACTTTCTGCCACAGAAATGTGAGGAACATGTGTTTTTTTTAGCCAAATTTTGAGGTTTGCAAAGGATTCTGGGTAACAGAACCTGGTCCGAGCCCCGCAAGTCACCCCTCCTTGGATTCCCCTAGGTCTCTAGTTTTCAGAAATGCACAGGTTTGGTAGGTTTCCCTAGGTGCCGGCTGAGCTAGAGGCCAAAATCTACAGGTAGGCACTTCGCACAAAACACCTCTGTTTTCTTCCAAAAATTTGGATGTGTCCACGTTGCGCTTTGGGGCGTTTCCTGTCGCGGGCGCTAGGCCTACCCACACAAGTGAGGTATCATTTTTATCGGGAGACTTGGGGGAACATAGATTAGCAAAACAAGTGTTATTGCCCCTTGTCTTTCTCTACATTTTTTCCTTCCAAATATAGGAGAGTGTGTAAAAAAGACATCTATTTGAGAATTGCCCTGTAATTCTCATGCTAGTATGGTCACCCCGGAATTCAGAGATGTGCAATTAACCACTGCTCCTCAACACCTTATCTTGTGCCCTTTTTGGAAATACAAAGGTTTTCTTGATAGCAATTTTTTACTCTTTACATTTCAGCAAATGAATTGCTGTATACCCGGTATAGAATGAAAACGTACTGCAGGGTGCAGCTCATTTATTGGCTCTGGGTTCCTCGGGTTCTTGATGAACCTACAAGCCCTATATATCCCTGCAACCAGAGGAGTCCAGCAGACGTAACGGTATATTGCTTTCGATAATCTGACATTGTAGGGAAAAGTTACAGAGTAAAACGTAGAGAAAAATTGATGTTTTTTTCACCTCAATTTCAATATTTTTCTTTTTCAGTTGTTATTTTCTGTAGGAAACCCTTGTAGGATCTACACAAATGACCCCTTGCTGAATTCCGAATTTTGTCTACTTTTTAGAAATGTTTAGGTTTCTGGGATCCAGCATTGGTTTCATGCCCATTTCTGTCACTGACTGGAAGGAGGCTGAAAGCACAAAAAATTGCAAAAATGGGGTATGTCCCAGTAAAATGCCACAATTGTGTTGAAAAATTGGGTTTTCTGATTCAAGTCTGCCTGTTCCTGAAAGCTGGGACTCTGCTGAGTTTAGCACTGCAAACCCTTTGTTGATGCCATTTTCAGGGGAAAAACCACAAGCCTTCTTCTGCAGCCACTTTTTCCAATTTTTTTGAAAAAAACCAAATTTTCCCTGTATTTTGGCCAATTTCTTGGCCTCCTTCAGAGGAACCCACAAAGTCTGGGTACCTCTAGAATCCCTAGGATGTTGGAAAAAAAGGACGCATATTTGGCTTGGTTAGCTTATGTGGACAAAAAGTTATGAGGGCCTAAGCGCGAACTGCCCCAAATAGGCAAAAAAAGGCCTGGCACAGGAGGGGGAAAAGGCCTGGCAGCGAAGGGGTTAACAACAAACGCAAGGGCTGTGCTAAATCTGCAAAATTCCTCACAAATTTAGCGTAGTACTCCGCTAATCCTAAAAAAGACCTTAACTGGTCCTTATCCTCAGGACTACGTGCCTGTTCTATAGCTTCGGTTAGGTTTCTCTTTGGTTTTATTCCTTCCCATGATATCGTATGACCCAAGTATTCCAAACACTCACGTGCAAACTTGCATTTATTCATTTCCACTGTCAATCCTGCACCTTCCAAAATCTGGCACACCTTCCTTAATGTATCATGTTCATTCGCATTTTCACCCCACACTAACACATCATCTTGGAAACACCTGACGTGCTCCAAGTGACCCAACAAACTTTGCATAGCCCTTTGAAACACAGCTGATGCCGATGCTAGCCCACACGGCATGCGGATGAACCTAAACGCTCCTTCTGGTGTGATGAACGACGTTAAACAGAACCTGGGGATATGCACTTGACAAATCCAAAGTTGAATATAACTTACCACCCTTAACTCCTGTTAACAACTCATTAATATTTGGAATTGGATGCCTGTCCACCCATATGTTGTTATTCAAGTCTCTCAGGTCCACACACATCCTAATTTTCCCATTAGGCTTACGAGCTAAACCTACCGGACTTAACCATTCAGAGGCCTCAATTTTCTCAATCACACCTAACTGCAATGAACGTGCAAGTTCATCTTTTAACACACCTCTCAATATCACAGGCACATTCCTCATTTTGTTCAGTTCAGTGGTTCCCAACCTGTGGTCCGGGGACCCCTGGGGGTCTGCGAAGCCATCTCAGGGGGTCCGCGAGAGCCTAGAAAATTAAAGTTATTAACATATTGACAAATTAGGTCCCCAACTTCCAGTAATGACTCAGGCGGGGGTCCCCGGATTCACATGATGATACAGTGGGGGTCCCTGGGTTCCATTAATGTTGAAGTGGGGGTCCACAGAAATCAAAAGGTTGGGAACCACTACCCTAGCTCATCTTTGAACAAATTAGGAAACTCAATCTTCCACCTTTGTACTTTGTGTTTCACAGTCAACACCTGCTCCTCGTTGTTGGGGTCTAACAATATCTTCAGCTCTTTTTGTTCCTTCCAACCTAATAAACAATGACCACCTTCTACCACATACACCCAACACTCCGTTTCTCTTTGCTTCAAAACCACCTTCCCCCAGAAGCGTCCCATGATGGGTATTTTGCTACCACCATACCCCACCAACTCAATTTCAGAGTCGGATAAGTTACATTTCCCCAGCTTGACCCATGTTGTCCTATCAAGTAAGTGTAT
The DNA here is from genome assembly GCF_031143425.1 of Pleurodeles waltl. NCBI lineage: Eukaryota > Metazoa > Chordata > Amphibia > Caudata > Salamandridae > Pleurodeles > Pleurodeles waltl. The sequence goes on along the minus strand of NC_090445.1, from coordinate 290,366,209 downwards.
ACAGGGAACACGAAACCCACGTGAGAACCATTCACGCTGATTTCACGTTTCGGAGGATTGTACTGATCTAATTCAAGTTCGCAAATTTTGCTTATTTGATCCTTCTCACATATTGAATTTCCATTTATCATCAGTATCTCTATACCTTCATTCTCTTCAGATATATCTTGTTCCTGAATTTTATCACACAAACAATTCACACTTTTCTTTTTATATGAAGTGTTCTTTTGATTTCATACTTTAGAGAAATGGCCCACTCTACTGCATAGGAAACACTTGGCTTCTTTTGCAGGACAACTGGTAGAGAAAGCCAAGTGTTTCATACTCCCACATCTAAAACATATTTTTTTTCCAATCAACTTTGCTACTAGTTTTCAGCTTCACCCTACTGATCGATTGTCCCAACACTGCATCAGTATTATCAGCACTCAATTCTTTAATATACCTCGAAGTATCTTCCACACGCTTTGCTATTGTTATAACTTCATCCAAAGATGGGTCCTTCAAACTTAATAGCTTCTCTTGAATATGCAAACTTTTAGTTCGATTGATCTCTTATTATCTCCTCATGCAAACTTCCAAATTTACAAGTTATTGCTAACATCCTCAACGCACTGACAAACTGATCAATCGATTCATGTGAAGCGTGTGCCCTGGAGAAGAATTTGTGACGTTCAACCACTATACTCAATTTGCGACCAAAATGATTTCTCAAAGCTGTCATTGCACTAGTGTATAAATCATCTTCATCACCATCTTCCTCTTCACCGTCCTTCTCATTGACAACAATATTTTCATATGGTAGTGTTTTCAAAACTTTTCTCCCCTCAACTCCCAAATTATGTTTCAACAACGCTAATTTTCTTGTAGCCGTAAAAATAGCTCCACCCAAAGCTTCCAAATATGTCTCAAATGCCACCTCCCAGTCTTCCCAAGACATACATGGTTCCCCGGGAACAGGTAAAAATGTGCACTGTCGCTTGCATGGCAAAAAACTTAAAACCACATAGTCCCAAATTTTACAGTTTAAACGTGCTAAAAATAAAAAGCTTAAATAACAACAGTAGTCACCGTCGTCCAAAAATATTTCCCATTAACTCTTATTCACCTTCTCTTCTTCCTTTACCTTTTCGATATGTTATTATTTATTTTTCCTTATTTATTCTTATTTTATTTTTTTAAATCCAGCCTTAGTGCAACACAATCCTAAATAAATGCCTCCGTACCGTGTTCTAGTGTGTTCCTGCAAGCCGACACGTGAAGGCTGAGCACTGATTGTTTACTCAATGCTATGGTGTTGCGTCCTTCCAGAAATTATGAGACACATAGGATCACATGGCAGCCAAGAGGTTAACCATGAACTTTATTCATAAATTCAACGAAAAGAAAAATGCTAGCCTGTTGGTTAAAAAAATAATCATTGGACACACGGCCCAAATGTGTGTGTCCAATTCATCAGACTTTAGTCTACTCTAATGTTCGTTAAAAAACAAAAAACTTGCATTTATTTATAATATAGTGATGTATCCCGAATGAGTGAAATATGGAAAGAAATATAGTAACCACCACCAATTCCAAACGTCCGTTGGGGATTAAAAATAGACTGTGATATTAGTGCCTTGATCTTAATACCCAAGGTGAAAGAGGGAATAAAGTGCTATTACAACTTGTGGATGTTCCGAGAATGTTATGTAGACTAGATCCATAAGAACACCCAGAGAAACAGGAAGATAGGAAGTTCCAAACACACCCTATGTAAGGAGAACACACAAAAATGAATGTATCATCTTAAGCATTAAATTACCTAAGTAGCAGAGAAATGTCTTTAGTCTGTGATTAATGGTTACTAGAAGAGGATTAAAAAATAATCTGCTCGAAAATTGCCTCACAACAAAAACAGAATGAAATCACAACACAAACTAAGCTTGCGCTTATTGAAAGCAGAGAGAAGAGAATTCCCACTATATAGGTTTATCAATGAATTCGCATTCAACAATGGAAAAATAACTAGAAATTTACTAAAGAATACATTCCAAGGCAAGTATATAGACAATTGTTAGCAGCTGCCAAATCTGAAAGTCAAAAGGCATACATGAATATCAAATGGTTGTGCCAAAAAAAACAAAAGAAAAACAGACTCAACAAGGTAAAATGAGGACATCATACCTGTAACATATATATATATATTCCACAACAGATGGAACAATATCCACCAGACGGCTGCACTGAACCCTTCATCGACTTCAACTCATGAGGACAAATCGATTTTTTTAAAGTTGAATTTCTTCCGCTTTATTTCATGTGATGACAACACAGTTTCCTGCAATAAATGTCAACGCGTTTCGGCAAACGCCTTCTACTGGACAAAAAAAATAATTATATATATATATCTATCATCAAGGGTATGGCACCCTAATATTAGTGGATAATGTGCTACATCCTTGGTGCACTCTGTAAGATATGTATTAAAATACAGTTCTCTTATCCATTTCATGACCTCTTTTATATATGTATAAGTCAAAATTCTTAAATTGATTAGCAGTAACTAGTAATTGTATAAGGCTAGCAGAGTGATTCCATCAATTACTAATTAACTGTAGTTTCAATATGCAAGCTTTAAGCAAACTCAGTTTGCTTATTAATATCTCCAACTGAAGCTTATGTATTATTGAATAACCAATAGGGCAAACTATTTAAATATGTTTGATTATATAGCAAAACATTCAGAAGTCGTTAAATGGCTACATTTTCAAAAACATTGCTTTAAGCACAGGACTGTGGCTTAGTGTCCTGCAGACCTTTATCTATTTTCAGCAAGTTTGAACACCTAAAGCATACATTCCCACCATTATGATACTCACAAATGATGCATAACGATAGCGTGAAAATATCCATAACTATGTCAGTGCTTTGCTGACTCCCATTTTGATTGAATTTATGTGAGAAAAGATGACTTCTTTGACCTCACTAGTAACTTTCAACCCAAGATAAACCAACATAATATCTATTTATGCCTTTATGTTTATAAAAGCCACACTAGGGACTTGCCCTTTTTCAAACGCACAATAATACAGAGTTAGATCCAAATACAGCAAACCAGCATCATTTCACTAATTGAAATCACCACATGTTTCACTGTGTATATGCCTATCTTAAGTTTCAGCTTGCCGTCGTAATCATCAGCATGTAGCGTAACCTGTTCCGCATTTGGGCTATGTACTGGCAAAGGTGAAATCATTTCCGTTTGACCTCTTTTTGAAAGAAGACGTAAGTTTACATCAAACCCCCATGGAAACAAATGACTGGGGAAAAAAAACGAGCAAGAGACTACCTGTGGTGGCTGCCATATTGTGATGTGCACTTTTGAATATCTAACTTAAAGAAGTATTCTGACCTTCTGTTTATAATTTTTGTGGCGTATGTGCCAGAGCATCATTTTAATTAGATTCAGTCTCAGCATAATTTTTTTTTTTTCTTTTAATCCCGTAATCATCTAAACTGTAACAAGGTGAAGGTGAAACTTTGTGCTGTCCAGTTCAGATGAAAAAACACATTGTTCTTATAATGATCACTAGGAAACAGTCTCATAATATTTAAATAAACATTTAGTAATGTTCAGCTCACTATGAAAACTTGCAAGAAGCAGGAGAACAACAGAATTAAAAGTAAAAAGAAAGACTAAAGCGAGAGATAACCCATACAATTTTGTCCCTGACTGCCTATTTATATTTCTGCAAGTGCAGTTATCGTATTTTTATGCTATATTATTGCTCCACATTTATATTTTGTTTTTACATTTCCAAGAAGCAACGCCCAAGGAATATTCCTCATCTATGGAGGCCATTTGGTCTGCCAGTTATTTACAAATCCTGTTCAATACATTCCAAATTTGTTTTGCATCACAGTATAAATTAGATTTTGACTTGCATCCAATATAGAATTAGGAGAAATTTATCAGTGCCATATTGATTAGGGTCATCACTTCACTGATAAAAGGACATCATATGATATGCAAATAGTGTAGTCCAAATTAGGTGAATAAGATGATAGTTATACAAATCATCTAATTACCAAAATTGGAATGGTCTATTAATGATGATTTTGAAAAATTATTATCTTATAAATATCTATAAAAAGTAATACATTTCACTATCTTGCTTTATGCCCATTTCCACAGTTCTCAATTTGATAATCCATCACGCCTCATTCTTTTCCTAATTCAGTCATACAGTTTCCACCTCTTGGATTTGGTTTAGTCTGGCTGAGTCCCATGAACTTAATCACTGGAGTTTCCGATGTTGAATGTATCTCTCTGACCTGTTTCACTAAGGGTTGGGGGGGCGGGTCATTATGTCTCAATGAGCGCATATGCTCTTGTTCTCTTTCAGAACTCTGATTGTGCTGTCCACATATATGCCCCCACATTCGCAAATCAGCAGATAAATAACATACCTGTTGTTATAATTAATAAAGGTTTCAATTGTGTGTGTTGCTGCCATTATGTCTTATGCACTGCTATGCTGCACATATTGAGGTGCTACATTTGAAAAAACCTTGTGGTCACATAGGCAACCTTGTATCAGTTTTATCTGTTTTGGGTGGCAAGTAGCTATTAAGAACCATATCTCTAATTTTTCTTCCTCTCTTATGAATCATCTTAGGTTTGGATAGAATTATACACTTGTACTATCTGTGTGTAGGGCATTCCAATGTTTGAGAAGTATTCTTTAAACAGAATCACTGTTTTGACTATATTGTGTGAAAAGGATATCAAATTCTGGGATCATTTAATTTTTGATTTTTTTCTGCTTAGTTAACAGATGTTCTGGATCTTTTTGAAGTTCTTTTCCTGGCAACCACTTTAGGTCTGTTTTGAATAGCCTCTGTAAAAACCTATTTTCTAGATGGTCCAACTCTGTTTCACATAATTCTGCTTCACTACAATTTCTTTCAATTCTAGACGTTTCTCCAAAAAGTATGAGTGACAGTTGTGTGGATGGATGAGAGCTAGTGGCAAAAAGCAGTGCATTATATACTGTGGGCTTGAGATAGATATTAGTTTGTACCCTACTGTCTTTAATGTATAATTCTATATCCAAGAAACCGATAATTGTTTACTGTGCTCATTTGTCATACGTATGTTGAAATCATTTATATTGAGGTAAGTGCAAAAGTCTAGCAGGCGCACTTCTGATCCTGTCCTTATTAATGGAACATCGTTGATGAATCTTCCCCCCAAAAAGTGTTCAGTCAAGTATGGGGGACCCCTTCGCCATTTTTTTTAAAACATACACTTTTTTGTACAATGGTGAGACACGTGAGCCCATGGCTACTCCCTGGGTTTGTCGGAACCATTCTACTTCATGGGTGAAGACCTTATTCTCCATTGTGAACTCAATCATTTACATCAACATGTGTGTGTGTTCTAAATAGGAAGTTGATCTTTTGTAAAGGAATTTAAGTGTCTCCGCCAGCCCCCTATTTTTAGTTATATATATATATACCCCACATTTAATGTGACACATATCATTTTGAATGTCCACTGTACATCGTCTAACTTATTTAGGACATCCTTAGTGTCCTGTAAGTAGGAGGGTAAGTTCTTTACAATGGCTGCAAAAATTCATCTATATATCCAGAGAGTTTTTCAGGTGGCGAACCGATCCTTGATATGATTGACCTACTAGGTGGTGATGCCTTATTTTTTATGACTGTTCGGTAATATATATATTCATGGCGTGATGGGATTCAGATTGAGTAAATATCTATACTCCAAATTTGTGATCAAGCATAGTTCTCACTGTTTGTGTAGTAATGTGCTCAGACGTTGGGTAATTCCATTCACAGGATTATCCTGTTGTTTTGTGTATGTCATTATGTCTGCTAACTGCCGGTTGATCTCATCAACATAGTCTTGTCTATTAAGGAAAACTATGTTCCCACCCTTGTTAGCCTCCTTAATGAATAACATTCTATTGTTATGTGATGCCGATTTATAGAGCGCATGGCAACCTGAAGGCCTCCCAGCGCTGATAGCAAGGCACTTAGAGCTGACAGAGAAGTTATGCTTTGAACAACCAAGTTTTAAGAGCCTTCCGGAATGATAATTCATGGCTATTAAGGTGCAGACTGAGTGGTAGTGAGTTCCATAGCTTGGCTCCCTGATACATCAGAGAGCTTCCACCCCATCTAGTCTTCTTTACTTTGGGGACCATGGCTAGGGAGGCAGTAGAAGATCTAAGATGTCTAGAGGTGTATAAAAGGAAGGTAATGTCCTAAGCAAAGATAGACCTCTATTGTGCAGGGCTGTGCGAATATAACACAGGGTCTTGAATTTGTCAATAAGATATCTGAGGACTTGTCTCTCTTTTTTTGTCAAATTATGTGATATGCCTACCTCTCTTTTCTAGTGCATACAGATCCTCTTTTACTAAATTTCAAAATATACCAATTACATTTTTCACTGACAAAGCGGGTGTAAATGTGGATTTAGTTATAAGTCCACTCTCCAAGGTTATGTCTAGACTGATATCTTAGTCATCCAATAGCTGTTGGGATTACTAACACCATTACTATCAAGAGAGGAGAGTTTGAATGTCATTAATGTCATCTATTGTATATTCACTAAGTGGTATACTTATCACATGTGATTTATGTGTATTGGATTTCGTAATGTAAAATTTCTTAAGATTGAGTTGTCTCAAACATTTAAGTAACTCTATATGTATTGTTGTCATTTCACAATAATTGGAATGTCAAAAACCCAAACCTTTGCTTAACAGATTTATTTGATCTTGTGTGAGAACATAATCAGATAGATTCATAACGGGTGTATTACAATTCGATGCACTGTTGATAGTTGCACTCCCATCCTGACAGCATATTGTTCCTAGCGGTTCAGAGGTGGCTTGGCTCAATGCGATGCCTCAGTCAACTCCTGGAAGTCTCGTCGACTGCAAAAAGCTCTGGAGCTTCAGCTGAGCAAACATGAAGTTTAAAGCAGGTCGCAGTTTGACATCCCCAGCTTGACTTTCGGCGACAGGTCGATCCCTTTATGGAGGCGTTTGCCAAAAAATGCTCCAAATGTTTCCGAGCCTCTGGATTTTCTTCTAGAAAGTCCTTTTAAGGGTCTTGAAGTGTCCACAACCGCAATCCAAGTTTCCAGAAGCTCTGAGTTACTCCTTGGGAGTTGGGACTGCAATTCCCACAATGCACCTGGTCAAATCATTAAAAGTCCATTGTATGCTGGTCAGCTGGGCTCTTCGTGATGCAGGAGACTCTTGGTAGCACCTTAGTACCTGTTGCTTACAGGGAGTCCACTCCTGAATCTTTAGAAGCAAGGCATAGTCCTTTTTTGTGATGAAGCCCAGTGTGTGCAGCAGGTGCAGTCTTCAGAGGGCAGTCCTCCTTGGTGCAGATAAGGGGTTCAACAGGGATCTGAGTTGCTGGACAGTTTTTTCCATATTTATGCAGGTTTCTGGGCTGGCATGCAGGGTGTCACCCCCCTGTGGAGACCACTTCCTATAAAAAAACTTTCTCGAACATTCACAATGGAGAAATCTCTCCTAGAGGTTCAGGTCTGGCTGAGCCTTCCCACAGGTGTGGCTAAACTCCCCTTCCAGCCTCTCTTCTAAATTAATTTAACTACAGGGGCTCCCATCTGGCTGGGTGTGCGGGAAATGGGGGAGGTCTGTTTTCTGTCCCAACTGCTTTTTCCTCCTTTGAAAGCTGCTCGATTATTCTATTAATTTGACACCTTGAATTATATTTTTAGCTCACTCCTAGCAAAAGTTGGACTTTATTAATTGTAAATAGTCTTCCCATGTTAGCCTACAAAGCTAATGCTCTACAACGGGGGAAAAAATAAGTTGTCAGTTTTTCCATAACCAGGGCTTAAAAATTCTATTTTATAATGTCCCTGCTTAAGATTACACTGTACCCTATGGGTGTGGCACCTCGGGTAGACCTTACGGGTGACTTACATGTGAAAATAAGGTAGTTAAGACTTTGGAAGTACCTTTAATTGCAAAGTTGAATTTGGGCTTAAATTTATTTTAAATGCAGTACCAAAGCAGGGCTTCCTTTAAATTGACATCAGACACCACGGAAGAGCACTGATGAGTGCCTTAACTCCACTGGGGTCCCTAAACTTAGATGACCGACCATACACTAAGGACTTACAGATAGGCTGTCTGAGCCAATTATAACTATGCCTACCAGATACCTTTTAAACATACCACTGGCCCTGGGCCTAGTAAGCAGAGCCCGTGGCACAGTCAGAGTCTGTATCCACTAGTATAAGTCAAAAGATGGGGATGATCAGGACCATTGGCACATTGTGTTTTGGGACCCCAGCCACCCCCTTCCACACCTTTTGTTTCTTGGCTCTATCGTGATGGAACACTCCATAACTTTCCAGGAAGAAGCTGAAGCAAATGAGGCTTTTTCGTTGAAAGTTTTTGTGAAGGTTCATCAAACGACACCAAAGTTATTAGCAAATCAAAAAAATCAATTTCCTATGGAAATGTGGTCCTAATTATAAGAAATGAATGGCGATTGCCACTAGGTGTGTGTGTGTGTGTGTGTGTGTATATATGTGTATATGTATATATATATATATATATATATATATATATATATATATATATATAGTACGGACATACCCTTTTTGCACATTTGTGGACTGATGCTGATGGTTTTTCGACTGAAAGTGCACTGAGGCCTGCTGACCAGTCCTCAGCGCAGTGTTCTCACCATATACAAATTACATTGAATTGGATTCAAGGCAAGTCCCTGGTATATGGTACCCAGGGCATGTAAGGCAGAGTGTCCACTCAGGGCCACAATACCATTTGTGCCACCCTGTCTGTGACAAAGTACAAAATGCCCCCCAGCCTGCCATCGCAGAATGGAAGGACATTGCTTTCACTGTCAGTTCAACATTGACACCAATGACAAAGCCACTCTATTCCTTAACACTATATAGAGGCAGAGGGCAGGGAACTGTACTTTAAGTAAGATATATTTTTGAATATGTCTTAACAAGAACACTTCCAAATTGTTATTTTGCTGTGGATAAAGTTAGTAACCCCATTGGCTAACACAGGATTACCATTTGGCACCTCAACCCGGCTTACTCCTGAATGGGGCTACCTAACTGGGTCATTTAAGGTATCAAATTATTCATGGCATTTAACCCAACCTGATGCCCAGATCAAATTTAATACCACTATTAAAGGTAAGCAACTTTTAGAAAGTTGCCACTCCGTATTCCAACTCACAAAGGCCCTGGCACACAGATAGCTTTTTGACCGTGTGGGGGGCCTCGAAAACAAAAACCTCCCCAGCACAGGAATGATGGTGGTTGCAGCAGATCGAGGTGTCCCCACCTTTCCCAGGATGGCCGCTCATGGTGTTGGCGCAAAAGGTGAGCTTCAAAGATGAAGGTGCCTGTGTAAAGGAATTAGCACCAACTCCCTTGAGCAGGATGCCTTTTTTTCCTGCACAAAGTGGAGATAGGGTCAAGGAGGGAAAACTTGCCCCAAAACTGGTTCTACCGTGGGCATGTAGTCCTCTGGTAGCCACACCCCTAGTGTTGTGTAGCCATTTTAGTTATAGCTCCATGCACGTTATTTTAACACACTAGGCCTGCCGCTGTGCACTTTAACCTAGATGTGTTTTATTCTACTTTGTTAATTATTGTTGCAGTAGCTGCTTTTACGGTCTTGTTTTATTTTCTATCTATCTTACTGTTTTTGCCTAGGCTAGCACTCTGTTCTCAAACAAGACATTCTTGCTCATTCTGTGCTTCTTCCAAGGCTGCAGCAATATAGGTTGCCGGTGAACATGGTATGTTTAGTCTCCGACATTTGTAGAAAAACACACATTCTTACGTAGGGACATTTTCTCAGAACAACAGCTGTTTTATTATAAAAACACTTCCATGACCCTTACACGTTAGAGAGAGATTCCAGCTAGAGAACCACGACCTTATGCTGATTGCTGAATACTTAGCTACAGCTGCTTTTGCAGAATCCTGGCCTTTGCTCAGATATGAAGGATGATGTCTTCACGGGGGAACCTGAAGGGCTGAATTAGAGCTTATCGCGCTGTGCTCTATTGTAGCTTAGGTAGGAATTAGTCCATTGGCTATAGTGAGAATATGGTAGCGTTATTTCTATGCTTCACTCTCCTTGTCACCATATTAATCTTGTCATACTGTATCGTCCTGGTTATTGCAGCTCACGCTTTGCTATCTAAGATGCTGTTGCTTCATTAAAAACATTATTGAAATATATACTGCTTCTGTTTGTCATTGTGTATATGAGACTAATGTAACTAAGAGAAACGGATGAGACCCTAGTGACCACGGCTTGCCTGAGAAACCAGTTATGTCATGAGCACGGCTGCCCAATCATCCCTGCCTTCGGGTAGAGACGAGGCACTGCTAGTTAGCTGGAGCAAAACCCGGATTGGTGCATCAGGCGTCACCTGTAATGGGTCAGACTCAGTCTCCCACACCACAGACGATTCTGCTGCTCAAAATCCAGTAGACTCATTATAATAATGAGAGCCTATGGGACACTTGGGTGGCCTGCCAAGCTCCTAACGACGGAGTAAGGATTGTGCCATCTTGAAAGGGGCAAGAATGTGGCACTCTGGGATAGCCAAATGCCACACATCACTGGAACTTTGTCACTAGGTGGAGGGGAAACTGTAGCCTGTTGGCTAGTGACCAAGTGATCCCCTCAGGGCACTTTCCTGGGATAAATATGGCATCCCTGGCACTCTGACCCTCAGATCACACTGGACTTTGAGAGAACCAAAGGACTGTCCAGTTGCTCTTGGACCCACACTAAGAAAGGCTGCAAGGTAGAAAGGACTGCACCTCCTGCACTTTGGACTCCTGGCTTGGGGAAAAGTTGATTCCCATCCTGAACTCTCATCACTGACTCCAAGGATTAGTCAGCTGATCCACGGAACCATCTCCAGGGATATAAGAGCTGAAGTAGCTCAAACTAAGAAGTTGCTAGCTACGCGAAATGTTATGCTGCTACCAGCTTCTGGGCACCCACGAGGACAAATCCAAGATATCCAGCAGTTGCACCTGAGTCTGCCTGCCAAGTGAGTGCTATCCCAGTCCAAATTTGTCACACCCAGAGGACACTGGCGCTCACTGTAGGATTTCGCCCCAACCGTGGTGCAGACTGACCAGTAGACCAGCATCTCTAATCTGCTACTGCAATGTAGAGGACTTCGAGGAATTCCGATCAAGTTTGCCCCATATCACCCGGGGACCAAGGACCACCCCCGTCGACTGCACCACAACCGGAGCATCCTTTGAGCATCTTTTGCCTGCATCCCTCAGCATCAGGACCACTCCATTGATGTCTATGGCGGTTGTCCTGTAAAGTTTGGATTTTGCTTCAAAAAAGCTCTGGTGACTAGCCAAAATTTCTAAAGTTTTTGTTGACCAATGCTTGTTTGCGCTTGCATTTAAAAGTGATAATATCTTCTAAAATCTATCTTCAGAACCCTCCAGTGGATGTTGTTGATTAGATCTTCAAAAATTCATAAAAATATAATCTAGTTTTATAAATTGGTGTCTTCTTTCTTTCGTGTATTGTTGCTTTCTTATTTAGTTGCTTTACAGATAGTTCCTTTGCTAAGCCTTACTGCTCGTAGCCACAGCTACCCAGGGTTGAGCCTGAGGTTAAATAAACGAGCCTGACTGGACTCAAGATGCTACTTGTGAGTGTATTGCATAATAAGGCACCACTGCCATATCATGTAGTACATCTAAATCCTCACAGTGTGGGTATATATTGTGCGCCTGTATGTATGTGTGTGTATATATATATATATATATATATATGTGTGTGTGTGTGTGTATATATATATATATATATATATATATATATATATATGATATGATATGATATGATTATAGGTGGGAATTCCACTAATGTTTAACCGTTAATAACTTTGTGCCTGTTTGATGAATCTCCATGAAGCTTTGCAGACCTATTCCACTTTCTACATTGGCAGATGTAGCAACGTTTTGCTCTGATTTGTGAAGGGTTTACAAAGATAAAATGGGTCCCAGAAGAAGGTTTGGGAACTAATGCATTTTCCATTGATTTTGTACTCAAACGTAGCACAAAAATGACTGAATAGATTTTATAAATAACCATTAGGATGTGTAGATGTTCCGTTTTAGCTGACAGTGTGCCAGGCATCTCCCAGAGCTGCCTGGTTTGTTAAAGACATCTTGGTGACAACCAGAAGGTTGACCTAGGAATGCATTTTGCTTGCTGCTTGCCATTGTCTTTGTGATTTGTAAATCACAATTTCTTGCTTGCCATTTGCTGACTTTATTTGTTTTAGACTGTTCAGCTTGAGTTCATTTCTTTCCTTGAAAAACATTATTTACAGAATCCTTCTTTTCTGTAAATAGGCCAGTTCATATGTCGTCACATTTGCTGTGCATTCAAAGACCAAGGTCAAATGTCAAGCGCAGTCTTCCAAGGGCACTTATTTACTTTTCTTTCTCTGACTTCAAAATTAAAGGATTTACATGAGAATGTTGCAGGATAGTGGGTGTAGGACACAGTTTTTTTCCTAGCACCTGACAACATTTAAATAAATTGTAAGTATTTCAGAATATATCAGAATTATGAACACACAAATGAAGCACATTTTTTGTTATTTCTGAAGCGTATTGGAAACAAATACTTTAATATGATCAAAACTAATCAGTAAACTAGGTGATGCAATTTCCACAAATTTTCATCTGCACTTGTAGTTTTGTGATGCAATTTCCACACATTTTCGTCTGCACTTTATAGTTTTATTAGTAAAGCTGTATGCCTGTGCAAATGTAAGGGTCATTTTAATAGAGAATGTGTTATCTGTAATGGCCGTGTGCTATGGCAGTGTGCTACCACACCATGAGCACTCCACTCTACACCACTCCAGTGTACTTTGCACCACTTCACACCATTGTACTTTACTCTGTACCACGCCACTTTATACCATATCACTGCACTCTGCACCACTCCACTCTATGACACTTTACTCCACTCTTCTCCACTGCACTCTGATACTCTAATCTACACTGCACTTTCTTCCTCTGAACTCTACAACATTCTACTCTGCACTATTCTACTCTGCTACTACATTCAACAGCACTGCACTCTATGCCACTGCACTGTATGGCATTATGGTCTACTCTGCACCACTCTATGTCACTGCACTCTATGCCACTTGACTCCACTCTGCACTCTACACTGCATCACTCCGCTCTGCTCCACTCCAATCTGTGCCAGACACTCTGCACCACTCCATGCCAGTCCACTCTGTGCCACTCCATGCCAGTCCATTCTGCACTGTACACTGCACACTATGCCACTATACTCTGCAACACTTTATGCCGATGTACTCTACACCAGTTCACTCTACTCTGCCACTCCAGTGTATGCACCTCTGCATGACTCCACTTGATACCACTCCTGTACACGACACTGCCACTGCACTCTTCAACACTCAGCTCCACTCATCACCATTCCACTCTACAACACTCCATGCCACTGTTGGCCATTCCACTCTGCGACTCCTCAAGACACTCTTCTCCACGCCACTGACTTAGCCATGCTGGTGTACAACATGGCTAAAACACATTGGCAAAGCCAATAGCTCTTCCATGGGCACAGCCTATTGGCTTTACCAATGCTTGTTGGTGTTTGAATTGGATCAGTAGTAGGTAAGTTATAAGTAAAAAAAAGTAGTGGTATCTTTCATTGGGCTAGTAGTATCTAGGAAATACTGAGGTAGCAGTAAAAGTGGAATAAATTGCACAATATTACATTATATTATATATAACATAGGGTAGCTCTTACAAGAGCCTTTGGTTGTTTGGAACAGAAAATAGACAGATATGTTGGATAAGCCAACAGTTCAGGTTTGAAAGAAAAATATTGTTTACATATGTGGCAAAATAAACACCTTCTATGTAACTCCTCTGTACGTGACCCTTACTCAGTGCCACTCTGGGCCATCCCACTAAGTACTACTACATACTACTGCACTACTCTATGCCTCTCCACACTACTCTAGCCTATTACACTCTACCCCACTCAACTGTATGCCACTCCATTCTATGGTACTACATTCATTAAGTTATTCCACTGGATGACACTGCACTTTATGCTACTCCACTCAATGGCATTCCACTTTACTCCACTCACTGTATGCTACTGTAGTCTGCCCCACTACACTCTACAACACTCCATTATGTTCTATTCTGTTGTATTCCACTCTACTATACCTCTCTCCACTGCATGTTATTCTACTGTTAGCCAATTCACTCTGTTCCATTGTAACTACAGTCTACCTCACTCCATTGTACGCCACTCCACTCTAGTCTGCTGTATGCTATGCCAGTGTGTACCACTCCATTCTATGACAATGCACGCCTTCCACTCTGCCTAACTCCACTGTACTCCTCTCAGCAACACCTGTACTCCAATGAACAACATTCTATGCCTCTCCACTCTGCAACTCTATACTCCTCTCTAGTTCTTCACTGTTCAACAATGCTCCTGTCAATGCCAGTCTGCAGCACTGTTGTTTAGTGTATTGTACTGTATAGCACTCTACTCCATTGTACGACTCTTTACACATCTCCCTCTATGGCACTTCACTCCACTCCACTTGACTTTCACATTGTTCCACTCTGCTCTACTGCACCATACTACTCATTGTACACTACTCTGTTCTATGCTACTCTGCCACTTAACGCTGCTGCACTCTGTGCCACTCCACTCAACCACACTGTTCTGCACTCCACGCCACTCCATTATATAACATTGTTATCCACTCTGTGACACTCTTCTATATGCACTCTGTCACTTTCCAAATGTGTATGACATGCCACACCACTCCAGTCTGACACTCTATTACACTCCGTCCTACTCCAGGCCACTGTGCTCTATTCTTTGCCACTCCACTCTACTCCACAACATAACATTCCACTCTGACACTTAACTCCACTTTATCCTACATGTCTCCACTTTACTCCATTCCACTACATGATACTGTACGCCACTATTCGACACTCCACTGTACACCACTCCACAACACTCTCCTCTACTGTCTACAACTTCATTCTACAAAACTACTACATTATGCCACTTACGGGACTCTACTCCACTGGAAAACTTTGTACCCCACTCTGTCACAGGACACTCCACTTGACAACACTCTACGAGACTTTCCAACACTTTACAACAGAAATCCACTGTACTCTACAAGACCCCACTCTAATTTGTGACACTTTACTCAACTCTGCACCACTCCAGTCTACTGTACTCCACACCACTGTACTCTAGGAGATTCCACTCCACTGTAGGACACTTCACTCTTCTATATGCTACGCCACTCTACTCCCCTGTACCGCACTACACTGTAAGACTCTGTTCTCAACTGTACTGTACAACACTACATATAATATCACTCCCCTGAATGCCACGACTCTACGATTTGTTTGCCTAGAGGTTTCTGTCCTCCTGGGGACAGATCGGCCGAATTATAATAGGCCAATCCGCCTCCCTAGGGAGTGACCCTTACCCAATGGGCCGCTCCCTATATATATATAGATATATATATATATATAAAAACCCTGGTGGCTAGTGGTTTGTGGCCTAATAGAAATAGGGCGATCTGCCCCCTAGGAGGGCAGAAATGTCCTAAAAACAATTTGCCCCCCAGGGGAGCTACCTTTGCCTAAGGGGTCGCTCCCCTCCTGCAAAAAAATAGATAATAAATAATCCCTGGCGTCTAGAGGTTTCTGCCCTCCCACCGGGGTAGATCGGCCTAATAACAGTAGGCCGTCTTGCCCCCAGAGGGGGCAGACAAGGCCTTGAAAAAATTGCTGCCCTAGGGAGTGACCCTTTCCCAAGGGGAAACTCCTCTTATTCAACTACATACAAAAAAATAAAGTCCATGGTGTCTTGTGGGCATTTCTGCAGCCTGATTTTAGAAGTGGGGAGGCAAAGGTTGCTCCCCTGGGGGGAGGGGATCATTTTAGGCCTTTTCTTCCCCCCTTGGGGCAGATCAGCCTATTTCTATTAGGCCCATCTGCCCCCATGGGAGGGGGGGGGGCAGAAAACACCTAGGCACCAGGGAGTAGTGTGTGTGTATGTGTGTGTTTTGTTTGGGGGGGCAGCACCCTTGGGCAAGGGTCGCTTCCCAGGGGGGGGGACATTACTGTTGGGCATATTGGGCATATTGGCCTATTTTTTAAAGGCACATCTGCCCCCCAGGGGAGCAGAAAGCCCACCAGAGACCAGGGAGGATTTTTTTTCTCAAAAAAAGAGGGTGGGGTTATGGCCATACTCCCACACAAAATAATGGGGCCAAAGTTGTTCTCCCCACCGGTGGGCAGATGGGGCAATTACCTCCGATCCACTCCCTGGAGGGCAGAAAGCCTACTAGATGCCAGGGAATAAAAAAAAAAAAAATAGGGATGTGGTCGCTAGCAACCAGTATGGGCATGGTTATGCCCCCACCCCAATGAAGGGGGTAATAATCTTCTCTCCCCTGCACACTAAAACATGTTATCCCACGGCTAACAGGAGGACAATTGATTATTTTGGTTTTTGGTTTTACATTTGGGCCATGAGAGCTTGTCTAACTCTCAGAATTGTCCCACTTGGAATGGTGAGGGCTGCACTTTATGGACTTTGGGATGCTGACATGTAGAAAAATACACAAGACCTGGACACATCTGAAAACTAAACCTCTGGGTGAGTCCAGGGTGGTGTGCTTCAATCAATCAATCAATCAATCACATTTATAAAGCGCGCTACTCACCCATAAGGGTCTCAAGGCGCTGGGGGGGAGGGGGTCAGTGCTCGAAGAGCCAGGTCTTGAGCTGCCTTCTGAACGGGAGGTGTTCGGGTATGGCGCGAAGGTGACTGGGCAGGGAGTTCCAGGTCTTCGCTGCCAGAAAAGAGAAGGATTTTCCTCCGGCGGTGGTTTTGCGGATGCGGGGAACGGCTGCCAAGGCCTGACCGGTGGAGCGCAGAGTGCGCGGAGGAGTGTAGAAGGAGACGCGGGAGTTGATGAGTTTGGGTCCGAGGTTGTAGAGGGCTTTGTGTGCGTGGGTGAGGAGTCTGAAGGTGATCCTCTTGTTGACCGGGAGCCAATGGAGTTTTCTCAGGTGTCCGGAGATGTGGTGGTGGCGAGGTATGTCCAGGATGAGTCGTGCTGCGGCGTTCTGGATCCGTTGAAGTTTCCTCTGCAGCTTAGTGGTGATGCCGGCGTACAGAGTGTTCCCGTAGTCCAGGCGGCTGGTGACGAGGGCGTGGGTGACGGTCTTCCTGGTGTCGATGGGGATCCAGCGGAATATCTTGCGGAGCATGCGGAGGGTGTTGAAGCACGCTGAGGTCACCGAGTTGACCTGTCTGGTCATCGAGAGGGAGGAGTCCAGGATGAAGCCGAGGTTGCGTGCGTGGTTGGTCGGTTGGGGAGTGCTGCCTAGGGCGGGGGGCCACCAGGAGTCGTCCCATGCGGAGGGGGTAGGGCCGAGGATGAGGACCTCCGTTTTATCTGTGTTCAGTTTCAGTCGGCTGTCTGTCATCCAGGTCGCTACTTCCTTCATGCCGTCGTGCAGTCTGGTCCTTGCTGATGTGGGGTTGTTGGTGAGGGATAAGATGAGCTGGGTGTCGTCGGCGTAGGATATGATGTCGAGTCCGTGTTTGCGTGCGATGTTTGCCAGGGGGGTCATGTAGACGTTGAATAGGGTGGGGCTGAGGGAGGATCCTTGGGGTACGCCGCAGATGATCTCCGTGGCTGCGGATCTGAAGGGGGGGAGGCGGACTCTCTGGGTCCTTCCGGAGAGGAAGGAGATGACCCATTCCAGGGCCTTGCCTCTGATGCCGGCGCTGCAGAGGCGGTCTATCAGGGTGCGGTGGCAGACCGTGTCGAAGGCTGCAGAGAGATCCAGGAGAATGAGGGCCACGGTTTCACCCTTGTCGGTCAGGGCTCGGATGTCGTCCGTGGCTGCGATGAGGGCGGTTTCGGTGCTGTGGTTGGCCCTGAATCCGAACTGAGTAGAGTCGAGGGAGTCGGAGGTTTCCAGGGCGGCGGTGAGTTGAGCGTTGACGATTTTCTCAATCACTTTGGCGGGGAACGGTAGGAGGGAGATAGGCCGGAAGTTTTTGAGTTCGGTGGGGTCTGCTGTAGGTTTCTTTAAGAGGGCGTTGAGTTCTGCGTGTTTCCAGCTTTCAGGGAAGGTAGCAGTGGTGAGGGAGGCGTTGATGACGTCTCGGAGGTGGGGTGCGATGATGTTGTCGGCCTTGTTGTAAATGTGGTGAGGACAGGGGTCGGAGGGTGATCCCGAGTGGATCGAGTTCATGACGCGGGTGGTTTCCTCGGTGGTGGTAGGGTTCCAGGCGAGGATGGTGGAGATGTCGTTTGCGGCTTCCGGGGGCGGGTTCATGTTGGTGGTCGTGAAGCTGTTGTAGATGTCGGCGATCTTACGGTGGAAGAAGGTCGCGAGGGAGTCGCAGAGGTCCTGAGAGGGAGGGATGGGGTTGGTTTCTGCGTCCGGGTTGGAGAGCTCTTTGACGATGCCAAATAGTTCCTTGCTGTTGTGGGCGTTGTTGTCAAGTCTGTTCTGGTAGGCTGTTTTTCGTGCGGTGCGGAGGCGTTGGTGGTGTTGGCGGGTGGTGTCCTTGAGAGCTGTCAGGTTTTCCTCTGTCGGGTTGAGGCGCCATGTCTTCTCGCGGAGGCGGCATTCTTTCTTGGAGTTTTTGAGTTCGGTGGTGAACCAGGAGTTTTTCTTGTGGTTGTTGTTGTTGGTTTGGATCTTCAGAGGGGCCAGGAGGTTGGCGCAGTCGGAGATCCAGTTGGTGAGGTTGTTGGCGGCCTCGTTGGGGTTGCTGGTGCTGGTGGGTTGGTTCAGGGAAAGTGTTGCTGCGAGTTGTTCTGTGGTGATTCGGTTCCAGTGTCTTTTTGGTGGTTGCCGGGTGTGGTGATGCACGGTGGTTTTCTTGAAGCTGAAGTGGACGCAGCTGTGGTCCGACCATGTGAGTTCGGTGGTGTGGCTGAAGGTGATGTGTTTGCTTGAGGAGAAGATGGGGTCGAGCGTGTGTCCGGCGTAGTGGGTGGGGGTGTTGACCAGTTGTTTCAGTCCCAGGTTGGCGAGGTTGTCTAGAACGGCGGTGGTGTTGTTGTCGGTGTGGTTCTCCAGGTGAAAGTTGAGGTCTCCTAGGAGGATGTAGTCGGTGGATGAGAGTGCGTGGGGGTTGACGAAGTCTGCGATGTCTTCGCTGAACTTGGTGCGGGGTCCTGGTGGTCTGTACATGAGGGTGCCTCTTAGGGTTGTCTTGGGGTCGATGTGGATCGCGAAGTGGAGGTGTTCGGCGTCGGGAAGTGAGTTGTCGGTGTGGGTCGAGATGCTGATGGAGCTTTTGTGTGCGATGGCGATGCCTCCTCCGGTGCGGTTGAAGCGGTCTCTCCGGATGATTTTGTAGCCGTCGGGGATGGCTATGGCGATGTCGGGTGCCGAGGAGGGGTTCATCCAGGTCTCGGTGAGGAAGGCGATGTCTGGGTTCGTTGAGTTGATGAGGTTCCACAGTTCGATGGCGTGCCTGTGGACGGAGCGGGTGTTGACCAGGATGCATTCGAGGTTGCTTCCGGGGGCGTCGTTCTTGGTGGTGGCGGTGTGGGTCCGTAGGCAGGTGAAGCGGCAGTTGCTGCAGGTGAAGGGTCGGTGGGTTCGTTTGGGGGTGGCGCGGTAGCAGCCCGGCGCGCGGCCGGGGTTGAGGTTGGCGAGGGTGGCGGAGTCATAGGTCAGGCGGGGGGCGCGGGGGCCAGGGGTTCGGGCGCTGGGCGCGGTCGAGGCGCGGACGGGCGCGGACGGGCGCAGACGGGCTTGCCTCAGGCGCGCCTTCGGCGCGACAGCGGCGTGCTCGCTGCGCGCGGCCGCCATTTAAGGGGTAGGTGGGGAGGCGGGGTCAGCTGGGAGGCGGGAGGGCAGGGGAGCTGGAAGCGGGAAAAAAGAGCGGCAAAAAACGGCGGGAAAAGCGAGGTAGGAGCGGCGGGAAAAAGCGGCAAGACGGCGAAAAGGGAACAAGAGCCTACTAAAATCTACTAAAAGGAGGGGCTGAGAGGGGAGGACGGCGCACGGCACTCGGGGGCACACGCACGGGATACAAGGAGAGAAAAGGGAATTTCAGTCACTCGGGGGCACACGCACGGGATACAAGGAGAGAAAAGGGATTTTCAGTCAGCACCAGCACAAGCACAAGCACTCGGGGTACACGGGCAAGAAGGGGGGGGCACACTCACAGGAGAGGAAGGCAGTCAGGGACTGGAGGCGCTGCGTGAGCAGGGGAGCGACCTACCCGAGGGTCAGTGGTCGCTACCTCTGCCTCGCAGCGGCCGCCATTTAAGGGGTAGGTGGGGAGGCGGGGTCAGCTGGGAGGCGGGAGGTGGGCGGGCAGGGGAGCTGGAAGCGGGAAAAAAGAGCGGCAAAAAAGAGCGGCAAAAAACGGCGGGAAAAGCGCGGTAGGAGCGGCGGGAAAAAGCGGCAAGACGGCGAAAAGGGAACAAGAGCCTACTAAAATCTACTAAAAGGAGGGGCTGAGAGGGGAGGACGGCGCACGGCACTCGGGGGCACACGCACGGGATACAAGGAGAGAAAAGGGAATTTCAGTCATTCGGGGGCACACGCACGGGATACAAGGAGAGAAAAGGGATTTTCAGTCAGCACCAGCACAAGCACAAGCACTCGGGGTACACGGGCAAGAAGGAGGGGTCACACTCACAGGAGAGGAAGGCAGTCAGGGACTGGAGGCGCTGCGTGAGCAGGGGAGCGACCTACCCGAGGGTCAGTGGTCGCTACCTCTGCCTCGCAGCGGCCGCCATTTAAGGGGTAGGTGGGGAGGCGGGGTCAGCTGGGAGGCGGGAGTTGGGCGGGCAGGGGAGCTGGAAGCGGGAAAAAAGAGCGGCAAAAAAGAGCGGCAAAAAACGGCGGGAAAAGCGCGGTAGGAGCGGAGGGAAAAAGCGGCAAGACGGCGAAAAGGGAACAAGAGCCTACTAAAATCTACTAAAAGGAGGGGCTGAGAGGGGAGGACGGCGCACGGCACTCGGGGGCACACGCACGGGATACAAGGAGAGAAAAGGGAATTTCAGTCACTCGGGGGCACACGCACGGGATACAAGGAGAGAAAAGGGATTTTCAGTCAGCACCAGCACAAGCACAAGCACTCGGGGTACACGGGCAAGAAGGGGGGGGCACACTCACAGGAGAGGAAGGCAGTCAGGGACTGGAGGCGCTGCGTGAGCAGGGGAGCGACCTACCCGAGGGTCAGTGGTCGCTACCTCTGCCTCGCAGCGGCCGCCATTTAAGGGGTAGGTGGGGAGGCGGGGTAAGCTGGGAGGCGGGAGTTGGGCGGGCAGGGGAGCTGGAAGCGGGAAAAAAGAGCGGCAAAAAACGGCGGGAAAAGCGCGGTAGGAGCGGCGGGAAAAAGCGGCAAGACGGCGAAAAGGGAACAAGAGCCTACTAAAATCTACTAAAAGGAGGGGCTGAGAGGGGAGGACGGCGCACGGCACTCGGGGGCACACGCACGGGATACAAGGAGAGAAAAGGGAATTTCAGTCACTCGGGGGCACACGCACGGGATACAAGGAGAGAAAAGGGATTTTCAGTCAGCACCAGCACAAGCACAAGCACTCGGGGTACACGGGCAAGAAGGGGGGGGCACACTCACAGGAGAGGAAGGCAGTCAGGGACTGGAGGCGCTGCGTGAGCAGGGGAGCGACCTACCCGAGGGTCAGTGGGTCACATGCACCCCTCACCATTTTCTTATCCACAATTCCCTGCAAACCTCCAACTTTGCTAGAAATCACACATTTTTCCCACATTTTTGTGATTGAACCTTCCAGAATCTGCAGGAATCCACAAGATTCCTACACCCAGCATTGTTGCATTTCTACCAATAAAAATTCTGCCCCGCTTGTCAGCCTCAATTTTGACATGTTTTTGGCTCTTCCCTGTCACAGGCACTTGGCCCACCTACACAAGTGAGGTATCATTTTTACCGGGAGACTGAGAGTAACGTTGGGTGGTAGGAGATTTGACCCGGTGCGGTGATCCCACACAGAAATGTGGGGAACATGTTCTAAATTTGAGGTTTGCTGAGGATTCTGGGTAAGAAACACTGGGGGATCCACGCAAGTCACACCTCCCTGGTCTCCCTCAGGTGTATAGTTTTCAGAAATGTTTGGGTTTGGCAGGTTTACCTATATTGCTGCTGAGCCCCAGACCAAAAACGCACATGCCCACCTCACCCCCCCAAAAAAACTGGTAGTTTTGCATTTGATAATTTTGATGTGTCCACATAGTGTTTTGGGGTATTTCCTTTTGCGGGAACTAGGCCTACCTACACAAGTGAGGTAACATTTTTATCGAGAGACTTGGGGGAACGCTGGGTGAAAGGAAATTTGTGGCTCCTCTCAGATTCCAGAACTTTCTGTCACTGATATGTAAGGAAAAAGTGATTTTTGTTGGCAAAATTTTGAGGTTTGCAAAGGATTCTGGGTAACAGAACCTGGGGAGAGCCCCACAAGTTACCCCATCTTGGATTCCCCAAGGTGTCTAGTTTTAAAACATGCACAGATTTGGTAGGTTTCCCTAAGTGCAGGCTGAGCTAGACATCAAAATCCACAGCTAGGCAATTTCCAAAAAACACATCAATTTTCAATGTAAAAATGTTATGTGTCCATGTTGCATTTCCTGTCGCGGGCATTAGGCCTCCCCATGCAAGTGAGGTACCATTTTTATCAGGAGACATGGGGGAACACAGAATAGCAGAACTAGTGTATTGTGCCTTGTCTTTCTCTACATTTTTTCCTTCCAGAGGTAAAACAGTGTGTAAAAAAGACGTCTATATGAGAAATGCCCTGTAATTCAAATGCTAGTATGGGCACTCCAGAATTCAGAGATGTGCAAATAGCCACTGCTTCTCAACACCTTACCTTGTCCCCATTTTGGAAATACAAAGGTTTCCTTGATACCTATTTTTCAGTCTTTATATTTCAGCAAATGCATTGCTGTATACCTGGTCTATAAGGAAAACCCATTGCAAGGTGCGCTGGGAACCGATATCCCTGCTACCAGAAGAGTGCAGCAGACGTAACGGTATATTACTTTTGCAAATCTGACATCTCAGGAAAAAGTCACAGAGTAAAACGTAAAGAAAAATTGCTTTTTTTCATCTCAATTTCAATATTTTTTTATTTCAGCTGTTATTTTCTATAGGGAAACATTGTAGGCTCTACACAAATGACCCCTTGGTGAATTCATAATTGTGTGTACTTTTCAGAAATGTTTTGCTATCCGGGATCCAGCATTGGTTTCATACCCATTTCTGTCACTAACTGGAAGGAGGCTAAAAGCACAAAAAATAGTTAAAAAAGGGGTATGTCCTAGTAAAATGCCAAAATTGTGTTGAAAAATGTGGTTTTATGATTCAAGTCTGCCTGTTCCTGAAAGCTGGGAAGATGGTGATTTTAGCACCGCAAGTGCTTTGTTGATGCCAAATTCTGAGAAAAAAACCACAAGCTTTCTTCTGCAGCCCTTTTTTCCCATAAAAAAAAATGCTGTATTTTGGCTAATGTCTTGGTCTCCTTCAGGGGAACCCACAAACTCTGGGTACCTCTAGAATCCCTAGGATGTTGGAAAAAAAGGATGCAAATTTGGCATGGGTAGCTTATATGGACAAAAGTTATGAGGGCTTAAGCACAAACTGCCCCAAATAGCCAAAAAAGGCCTGGCACCTGAAGGGGAAAGGGCCTGGCAGCAAAGGGGTTAATTTATTCTAACATTATTTATTCTTTCTATACCAACCTAACTTGAAGTACACAAAATTAAATATGTAAATGTTAGTTATACCTTACATTTATAATTTATGCACCTTCCTACTATTATAGCTAGCACTCCTCCAAACATACTGTTTTCAGCTCGCTAATCAACAACAATAACTGTAACTCGCCACTCTACCATGCACTGGTTATATCCTTTCATATTACATCACTTATACCATCTGAAATCATAGCATACATAACAGCACTTATAACATCCAAATCTCATCATTTTTGAGAACACAGTGCATGGTAGAGTGGCAAGTTATAGTTCTCTAGTTTGTGAACTCTAAAGTTCGCAACAGGAAAAATAGAATCTCTGCATTTAGCTACACATTGTGAGTCCCATTACTTTTTTAATGTGACTTACATTAAATGGATTCTAATATATTTCTGCAACAAATTACTAACTGCTGTTTTATGTGTTTAATTTTGCATTAGATTCTGCTTTTGTTCATGTATGTAATTATAATATATCATATAAAAGAGCAAGGCACCAAGGATTTAAGAGGTTTGAGCATAGGATGATGATAGGACAACCCCAAGAGCAAGGTGCAGTGTATTTAAAAAGTTGGACATGTACTTTTAAGTTTTACATGCCAGGTAGTATAAAGCTCTTAAATTCGTTTTTCACTACTGCAGGACCTCTCTCTCCCATAGGTTATCATTGGGATTTCCTTATTACATTTTATGACTGTAATTTCTGTTTGGGAAGGATTGTAAATTGTAACTCTGAAAATGCCATTTTTAGAAACTTGGTATTTTCTTACTTTAAATCGTCTAGTGTCTTCTGCCTATCTATGAATACATGCATAATTGGGTGATAGCTGGGCTCTTGAGCATTCCCTCTGGACAGCCTCACACAAAGGGAGCTTAGGTGTGATTGAGTGGGCATCTGCATGTTGATGGGCCATCCTGGGCATGATGGGCAGAAGCACCTGAATGTCCTGAGCCCACACAAATGGCTGCATAACCCCTTGTTATGTGTCTGGAGCAAGGACAGGGGCTTTGTGTACTTCTAATGGCTCTTTTTGAAGTCTCCACTTCAAAAGCGCAACTGGGTGTAAGTACTTGATCTCAAACACCACCAAATCAATACACTTTTGGATCAGAGGACATTCTGCCAGAAAGAAGGATTGCTGTGCTGCTGAAAGGACGGTCACTTTGCTGCACCCTGCTGGACTTCACTGGAATCCTGCTTTACTCTGTTTGCCCTCCTTGCCTGGGAGTGAGAAGGACTAGACCTGCATCTCTACATCCCCAAAACCAAAGTGACACTAAGGGCTTGCTGGCTTGCCTCCTGTTCTGAAGTCTCAGGGACATCAAAGACTTCACTCAACCCTGCTACAGCCTCTTGACTCTGCCAACTGTGAGCCCTACCCTGCCAAGTGGTGCCAATCCAGTCCTTGGCCCTTAGAAGTTGGTTCTTCAGTTGTTTCTACAAAAATCCATGCATCTCCGTCACTGTGCCAATCAGAACCGGCACATCTCTCCTGATACCAACACATTGCCTCTGAGAATGAGGACATCGTACCACCGGCTGCGCTGCTCGGAATCAGTGCATCACTATCAGCCCCTATGCATCACCTTCACAATGCCAGCTGCGTGACTCAACTCGACGTGTCACCTCCATTGCCAAGGGTTTAATGACGACGTATCACCGACTGCGCAGATCGGAATCAACACATCGCCTCCTCAGCTCTGTGCCCAAATTCATTAATATACAGAATAAAAAAGGAATGGAGCTAGAACGCACAGCCTCCGAACTCCCAGACCAATGTTAAATTCATCTGTAACCAGCAAATATACTACAGAGGGGTCCATTTGTAAATTGATAACGCTTTAACACAACTTTCCCCGATTAACACAATCAAAGGAATGGATAAATCCATGAAAACCCGATACAGTGTGGACTCCAAAGACAGCCTAACGAGATAGATAAGCCTACGTTATTATGATTATTATTGTTATTATTATTATTAAATTCTTCTATAGTGCATAGCTACCCCCAGGGATTTCTCAGTGCCTTAGAGGACAGGTAGAGCAGCTAGAGGAGAAGAGCTAAAAGAACCAGGTCTTCAGTTTGTTACGAAAGGTAGATAAGGAAGCACAACATCTCAAGCACTCAGGGAGAGAGTTCCATAGCCTGGGACCCAGACTAGAAAAGGAGCGGCCACCTATCTGGGTGCATTAGATTTTTGGGACTGTAAAATGAAGATGGTTACTTGAGCAGAGAGTGTGGGAGGGGAGTGTAGGGAACCATCAATTTTTGCAGGTACCTGGGTCCCTAAGCTAATTTTGTGCATAAAGCAACATGCCTTAAAATGTATTTGCTTGTCCACAGTGAGCCAGTGTAGCTGACAGAGATGGCCAGAAGCAGAGGAGTGTTTAGGGAGGCAAAACAGGAGCTTGGCAGCAGAGTTCTGAACCACCTGAAAGCCCTTATCTGCCCCCAGGTTCAAGATGTTGCCGTAATCTAGCTTTGATAAAATCAAGGCTTGTATGACTGTTCTTTTGCAGAGAAAGGAGGTATCCTCAAGATCTTTTTAAGCCATTTCATATGGCAAAACATGACAAGGCTACTTTAGCCATCTGTGGTTTCACTGATTGAGTTGAGCCAGAAACCATGGTTCTTCGCTTTGTTGGTAAGTACGTCCAATGTAGCAGGCCAATGTTGAGGCATCCAGAGCTGGGGATTCTTACCCACAATCACGACCTTTGTATTGTCACCATTTAATTTCAGGGAGTTAGTATTCTTCCAGGTGGAGATGGGACCGAGGCCTGGAATTGAGATGCTCTGAGTTAACTTCCTGTCCGGATGACATGAGAAAGATGATCTAAGTGTCGTCCACGTATGAAAACAGGGTGAGTCTCTAGCTTTCCACCTGGTCCCCCAAAGGGTGGACATAGATAATTAAGAGCATGGGGCTAAGGGCGGATCCAGGTGGAACTTCTAAAGTGAGTGGGTATGAGCCAGACATTGCACTTGACGTGAAGACCTGAAAAATGCGATCCATCAGGAAAGGGGATAGCCATGCAAGCACTGTGCCTTGGAGGCCCAGTTGGATCAGTCTTTCAGCTAGAATATTGTGCGACACAGTATTGATTGCCATGCTGAGATCTAATAAAATAATTGCAGCTGTGCCTCCCCTGTACAAGAGATGTCTTACATGTTTTGTAAGTCCTAGAAGGGTAGATTCAGGGCTGTGCCCGGCTCTGAAGCCTGACTGGGAAGGATGGAGAGCATCCTAGACCTCTATAAATGAGGTAAGCTAGTGTTCACATGTTTTTCCAAAATCTTGGAGAGCATAGGTAATATAGAAATGGGCCTAAAGTTGGACCAGTTGTCTGAGTCCAAGAAGGGTTTCTTTAGTAAGGTGAGAACCATAGCCTATTTCCATGCCTTAGGCAGATGCCCCTCGCATAAGGAACAATTTAAAAGTTCTACCACCAACTGCATAAGGTGTTGGCTCAGTGAGCTTAATTTGTCCGGCAGAAGGGGTATATGGGCGAGTCTGATTTGATTGACTGTAGTATATTAGAATACAAGAAAAGTCCAAGGGAACAAAAGACTGTAATTTTGAGGCCAAGCAGCCTGTCACTAGAGGCTTTTCTTCCCTGGTAAAGGGAAACGTAGATTTAGATCTTGGACTGATACTCCCTAGCAGGGTAGTATCATTCCTAGTTGTAGTCAGGGTGAGCTGAATGTCTGTCACCTTCTTGACAAAGAAGTCAGCAAGCTCCTCACATTGGACTTGTGACAGACAGGGAGGGAGGAGTAGCGGTATTCCTATGATCTTCTACATCTTGAACCACTTTGAAAAGTGTTTTGGGGCAGTTTTATGCTAGTGATTTTTTTCTGAATAAAACAGAGCTTGCGCATTTCTGGAGTGCATGTGGTACTGATTCAGAGCTGTTTTATATTTTGATTTTTAAATTAACATCATATAGCTTCCTCCAGGCCTTTTCTAGTCACTTGCAGAATGTATTTTCGGCCTGCAGAGACTCATTAAACCAGCGGGTGGGTGGATGTTGCCTAGAAGAGGATTTGAATTTGCCTGGTAGAGTAAAATCGAAAGTGTCTCGGAGACAGTTGTCAACCGTAGGTTGATTAAAATCAACCTTCCCTGGTAGCTGAGGCAGGGTGCTCAGCAAACACATATTGAGAGCCGAGGTGTCAAGTTTGGCACAGTTTCTGACCCTAACGGTGGGCCTGGCTGCCGACAAAGTAAATGAGGAGTCAGAAGGTGTTGAGAAGGGTAGTGCAAAATGGTTGGACCAGAGTGACGGAATAGGCGAGTCTGTGGTTTAGCGTGTAAAATTAGAGAAAATTGGGTCTAACAGATGGCCTGCTTTGTGAGTGGTGGAAGAATTTATTAGCTTAAGGTTCAAAGCGCCTAAGTCCTCTGTAAGTGCTTGACTAAGTGTGCAGGTAACAACTTCTAAGTACATATTTAGATTTCCGAGTAGGGTATAATAGGCGCTTTTAAGTATGAAAGAAGAAATTGCATCAGGGGTCATGGAGCACCAATTCCTGGCATCGCTGGAGGCCAGTAGATTAGGACAGCAGAGATCATGAGTTTGAGCGTGAGGCCAAGTGAGAAGGGCAGGGCTCCGCAAGCGAGAAAAGATAGCTCCTCGATCTTGCTCTGAAAACTGTTGTAATAGATAATAGCTATGCCACTTCCTGTCATATCTTTGCAATCCCTTCTTTTAACGTAGGCGTGCCGAACCAAGGGTCTAAGAGCTTGCACGAAGCGAGCCATGAACATGTTACTCATGTGATTTGTGCAAAACCGTTATGTAAATTACAAGAGTCTCTTCAAGTTTCTAA
The DNA here is from genome assembly GCF_031143425.1 of Pleurodeles waltl. Taxonomy (NCBI): domain Eukaryota; kingdom Metazoa; phylum Chordata; class Amphibia; order Caudata; family Salamandridae; genus Pleurodeles; species Pleurodeles waltl. The sequence goes on along the minus strand of NC_090445.1, from coordinate 290,337,444 downwards.
AAAGTGTATTTCTTTAACATGTGGGAAGAGCTTCACCTAAGTATACCAAAAAAAGCATTTATTAAAAGTGATATTTTTAACATGCAGTTAGAAACATTAGTGTCTCCCCACCCCTGCCCTGACTACAGTGCAACTAGTGAATTACGAGGCCAGTCGGTCATCCTGTGCACCTTATATTTGGCATAGATTTTTTTTTTTATATATGAAGCAACATTACAGTATATTAAACCAGAGAGATTTTGTACAGCGCACATCCTATAAACCTACATTTCAAGGTGCTAGCATGTGGTAATGAAGGCAAAGGAGGAACATTGAAATGAAATATGTGCCTAGGATCATGCAGTTTGGTCAAGGGGGAAAGCCAGGATTGATCCAAGGTATTCTGGTTTTAAATTGTTCAATAGAGGGGTGAGATAGGGATCTTTCTCATGTTTTACATGAAAAGGTTATTACTTTGTTTTTATTCTTGTCGCACAAGGTTAGACCATAGGTGGGCCACATAGACCTGAAATCTCGCCTCGTCAAGATGAGCCAGAGCTGTGCTTCTGACTTGAGTTCGTAGTGGTTTGCCCACCTCTACCATTGGCCTGTTAGTATATGATATCAGTTCTTAAGGCTGCAGCTTCCTACTTCAGCTAGCAGCACTACCGGCCTGCTCATAACGTCTTATGCGTGAGTACATAGTGCTGCAGTTTACCTACTTTGGATTACCGCATAACTACTCCAGGCATAGGACACTATAAATTCACCGTCCTGCATCTTGCAAATCGGACTGCAGCATGACTTCCCTGTTCAGGCTTTATGTACATAGTGCTGCAGTAGTACTACCTATGCAAACAGGCTTACAACTCCACAAAGCTGCAGTTTCATAGCCTGGACTGAATTTATATTGCCCTGTGCAGGTGAACATAAACTTTCATGACACTATAGCTTCCAAACATAAATTACATGAAGGTTGACATAGTTCCACTATTTTGCAGCCCTGGTATTCATTCTATGGTAGTCCTTATGTCACAATGGTGACTTTCATCCAGTCCCATGTTCTCATCCCACAGAACTAAGTATAATGGAAAGGATAAAACTCGGTGCTGTTAGTTTAAAGCCACGCTCATGACGTGTCAATTTTACAGCTGTGTTGCACCGTGTTTGCCCTTTGTAGAAATCCCAATTGTCTGTGATGCGAATGACATTCTTCGTTGTGTTGCACAACCAGATAACGCACAGTAACAGAGTTAAAGCCTTATAAATTGACCTCAGGAATGTGATAATGTTCACAGAAAGGTCACACATTAATGGAAAAAAGGCTATCAAATGATAAGAATTAGTAGTGGGCTGAGATAATACCTTGACGCATGGACGTCATAGGCTTGAGCCTCAGTGCGGATAACTCGGCCTTTCAACTTCATCGAGTTGATTAAATGAGTACCACCAAGTGGGATGATGACAGCCATTATTTTTAGCATTATTTTAGCACTTAGAGGCAGCTCGGTTGGTGGCACATGCAGAGTTATATTCAATTTTGCTGTGATGTCCCAAATCAGATGCAATATTTTGTTAGTGTAAATGAACACAATAATGTTATCTCCTGTGTCAGTCTGAGAGTTCTGCCTTTTTTAGCACACACCTTTTATACATTATGCTACTTACGGTTTTACTTTCCTACTATTTGTATGCACCTTGTACTTATTTTGCATTTTTTGCCAGAAGTACTTTGCCTAGGTCTCAGGGCAGGCCACACAAGCCACAGTACCTCTGGAAGTCGCAAATGGATCCATGGATGCATTGGATTGTTCTCGACTGCACTGTTTCTTTATTCCATCAGCCCGTTTATATGAAGGCGCAGGGGTGCTGCATGCATCTCTGTCACTTTCTCCACCTCCCTGGGGTTCATTTCAGCAGGCAAAAGGAGAGCTTCATGAGAGAGAGAGAGTAGAGGGTGTGGGATGAAGGAGAGAGAGAAATAATGGATTTACAGATGGGTGGATGGACAGAGATAGAAAGAATCAACAGGGAGGAAAGGAGCAGGGTCTAATCCTCTGAGAAGTATCCCAGAAATATGAGGTTAAAAGTACTTTATGGATACACATCAGAGACTTTAAAGAATAAATCATACAAATACTTAAAGGGCAAGTTCATGTTGTGTGGTGCAGTTTCTATTATGAAGACAGGACTGCATGTTTTGGAATCGCAGAACTTCAGCACGTGGGGGACTAAGGGGGTCATTCTGACCTTGGAGGTCCATGACCGCCATGGCGGAGTGCGGCAGAAGCACCGCCAACAGGCTGGCGGTGCTTCCTGGGCGATTCTGACCGCGGCGGTAAAGCCGCGGTCGGAAAAGGGGAGCCGGCGGTTTCCCGCCAGTTTCCCGCTGGCCCAGGGAACCCGCCATGGCGGCGCTGCTTGCAGCACCGCCATGGGGATTCCGACCCCCTTACCGCCAGCCTGTTTCTGGCGGTGTCCACCGCCGGAACCAGGATGGCGGGAACGGGTGCCGTGGGGCCCCTGGGGGCCCCTGCACTGCCCATGCCACTGGCATGGGCAGTGCAGGGGCCCCCTAACAGGGCCCCACAAAGATTTTCACTGTCTACTTAGCAGACAGTGAAAATCGCAACAGGTGCCACTGCACCCGTCGCACACCTTCAACTCCTCTGGCTCCATTCCGAGCCGGCTTCATTGTTGAAGGGGCTATCCCGCTGGCCCGGCCGGCGGTCTTCTGACGGTCGCCCGCCGGCCCAGCGGGAAAGCCGTAATGACCGCCGCGGTCTTTTGACCGCAGTGCGGTCTTTCGGCGGGAACCGCTTGGCGGGCGGCGACCGCCGACCGCCGCGGTCAGAATGACCGCCTAAGTCTGTCCACACCATCTAAAACTTTCGGCCTGTTTCCTGGCTACCTTGCAGCACATCACCTGAACCCCTAATCTTATGGGAAGAAGGTGATTTTTGGGAACCTGAAACATGACACTTTGACTCCCCAGGGAAGTTGTGGAAACAGATCTCACCCTTTTTGTCATATTACACATGCATGCTAAGTCAAAAATACAGCTGTGATACATGATGAGTTTTCAATACATTTATTGAAACTAACGATAATTAGGTAGACAAAACAGAGCAAAATAAACATTATTATGAACAGGGTGAAAACAATGAACATTCCCACAATTGTTAGCTGGCTCTAAACATTGTAAAGATTCCTACTTGGCCCTAAATACCCTAAAGAGACCATACTTGGCTGTACCCTTCTGCCTACCAAAGCAAGGGATTAGCCCTTGCATTATTACTGAAACTGGTGTCAGGAGTCTGCTGTCTGATGAATGGCGATCCTTGTCTTGAGGCTGGTGGATCAGTGCTCTAATGTGATACTTTGTCTTGGTATCAGAAGCTGTTGCCAAAACTTGCAACACAGCACCCAGAATATCTCATTCCTTATGTAGTCTTGGACAAAGTGTTCCTGCTTGTGTATCAAGAAAGCTCACTAGAAACAAACGTCATGTAGCCTGCCTTCTCAGAATAATAACCTGCAAGCTAGTACATGAAAAAATCATACTACTAAAAACGGGATATAGCTGAAATGTACACTGTGTAAAATGTGCAAATGCAAAAAGCTATAAAGCAGGGGAAACTACTCGGGCCAAGACGAACATCACTGCAGCCTCCCTTTGCTAGTGATGGGGACAGATGTGAAAATCCTATAGACTAAAAGCACGGAAAGCTAGTAAAATCATCAAATGTTCACCTCAACAAGCAAAGCAAACAAACCGAATAAAAAATATGGCAATTTTAAACAGTATAAATTTAGGTAAAAAATAGGAACCAAGGCCCATATTTATACTTTTTGACGCAGTTTTGCGTCAAAAATATTACCGCCGGCTAACAGCATTTTGGTGTGCTGTGCGGGCGTCATATTTATACTTTGACGCACGGCGGCGCAAACCACAGGTGGGAGTCATTATTTTTGCCGCACACCACAGCTTCAAGTCGTAAAGCAAAACGACGTTAACGCGACGGAAATGACTTTGGGTCGATTTACGACCCCGCAAACCGTATATGCGCCGTTTTTTGAGGCAATAGCGTAAAAAAAAAACCGCGAACACTGCCACTTCACCAGAGGAGAGCCAAAATGGATCCCAGATGCCACTACAGACCCCAGGAAGAAGACAGCAGACCAGGAACCAGCCAAGAGGACCCACACAAGAACCAGGACACTTTTAAGAAGAAAAGAAAGTGTTGCTTTAGTGCGGAGGAACAGGAAATTCTGGTTAAAGAGGTGACGGGACACCAGCACCAACTGTTTGTCACCTCAAAGTTGCCAATCAGTAGGAGAGAGGCTATATGGCAACAAATTGTCGACAAGATTAACAGTGTGGCAGAAGTACGCAGAACTGTCATCTAGTGCAAGAAACGCTGAAATGACTGCAAGCGCAGGACCAAGGAACAGATGGCCAGAACAGGAAGGCAGCACTGCAGACTGGAGGGGGGAGTCCAGCACACCAGGAGGCCCTGGACCACATGGAGGAGATGGTTGCAGCCGTCATCCCTGAGGAGATTGTCACAGGGATTCAAGGACAGGACAGCACAGACTACCAGGAAACAACACACATGCAGGGTAAATCGCATGGGGAATTATAATGCAATAATGTCAACTGTGAGCGTGGGGGGGGATACCGACCACAAAATGCACGGAAGTCATCTTATACATGGAGTGGCATGGATAAAGGGGTGTGGCACGGGGGCCTGGCCCGTTCAGAGAAGACCTGGGGCACACCATTACACAACACCAACAACAGTCCCATGGGGGCATGCTGTCATGCCAATGATGGAGCAAAGGGAAAGCCACGCCAGGAGGGAAGGCCACAACATCAAACTGACATCCCTGCGCACACCAGCCACCGTACCCCTACATTAACTAGGGCCCTATTAACAACCTCTAGCCATACCGACAATTGGAATGTAACTGCGACAACAGTTGCCACTACCACCTCTGCTCTGTGTGCAGCTCAAGTAGCCAATGGCAGTAACCTCCCCATGGATCATACACACCTAAATTAGGGGGTGAGGATGACAACTTCAACAATCCCCAGAAACAAGACAAAGGCCCCAGTACACTCAAATGTCAATGCCCATAGTTGTTGCAAACATCAGCCCATGTAAACAACAATAGGAGCTACACAGCACTAAGGACACACCCATGCTGCATATATCAGGGTCCATCCTGTGCCTGGGTCACAACGCAACATCCCAAATGTCATACTGCTCAGACAACAGCACTGAGGGGGGGACACATGTAACTGGTCACTGAAATACACCTGCACAGTCAGAGGAGGAAACAGGACACTGATACGATTATCAGGGCAATCCAATGTAACACACATTCCCCAACATCATCAGGACACATTACCAATGTCAACATCCATATCAGATCATAACATTGCCATGCATAGGATATGCCACATGTCAATTACATTTAAGTGGATGTGAACGATCAGAGATTGGGGCAGGTCCAGATTGTTAAGTGTGCTGCCAGGGCCATCAGTACACCCACAGCCAGTGAAAGGTCTCACCATGAGAATGGATGTAGATGGAGGCTTGAGTAGGAGAAGAAGTTGGCAATTCTCTATTTGGCATAAACCAACACCTAGAGGCGATGATGCTGACAAATCTGATAACTCAATAACATACATGTGACATGCAGGTGGGCCATAGGCCTGGAAGAATGCCCATCTGAAGGACTGGAGAAATTAACACAAAACAAGATCACAAAGTGAATTCATCAAAAGGCAGGCACGTCACATCAAAATTGCCACAACACAGACACACTAATTGTACCGTTTCATTGCAGAGGAAGATGGATCTCCTGCGGATATGCCTGTCCCAGATTTCCCTGATGACATGGATGACGAGCCGATTAACATTCCCCAGGAGACTATCCAAAAGGTCCTTGAAACCCTCCAGACCCCACCTTCAGTCACAAGGAGGAGCACGGAACAAGCAGCTATCGCAGAGGATCCACCCACCACCCCAATTGTAAGACCTGCCAGCTCCAATACAGCTGAGGACTCAGACGACACAGGCACCAGCTTTGAGAGAACTGTAGTTGGAGTACAGCGGGAGCTGGCCAAGGAGGTGCGGGTGGGGATGCAAACTATGGCAGCCAGCCTTGAGGGGGTGCGTTCGTGGATGATGTCATCTGCAGATCAGGCAGCAGCTATGCAAGCCCTAACATCCATCCTGCAAGGACTACAAGAAACTGTCAAGGAATTCACCACTGCAGTAAGGGAGTTGCCACAACACCTCACACCCCAAACCTTCCACTGCATGCACGAATGCAATCATGACCCCCCTCAGGGCCGACCTGGCTGCCTACCATTGTGATGTGGCTGCTATTCTCAAGAACCAGCAGATCCTCCTTGCTGCAGTACTGCCCTTAAGACCTTCACAGGGAGCAGCGACCGGGATGTCTGACTCCACGTCTTCTAACACTGAGGTGTGTGTTGCCCCTTCACAACCAACAACAACAAGGACAGAGGAGGCAACACACACATCAGAAGAAGAAGACATGGAACAGATCACATTCACAGGGAAAATGACCCGGAAGCACTAGTCCCTGCCACATGGCCCACATTTACCAAGGTCCTGCGCTTTGTAACTTGCCAGTCTTGCAACAACTTTACTCAAGCACTGTTCTGCAAACCACTGTATATCTTGTCACCCAGCCCAGTGATTGTCTCTCTCCAACTCATTGGCAAAATCTGTCCCTCTGCACTATCTAAAACATCAACCCCAGTATGTCAAAAGCATTTTGGTACACCCTTGTGTTGGATCACTATGTAAGATGTCACTATAATGGACTCACAATCATGGACAATGTACAGATAGTACTACAGCACTTTTCAATAAATAGCACTTACACAACAAATCTGTCTCTGGGTAATGTGACATATCAACTGTGCAGTAGATAACTGAAATGTGCCTACTGTCAAATTACCTAGCTTGTCAATACAACTGTCCTGATAATATGTAGTCAGAGAAATCTTCACAGTGCCCATGATTGCATCATACTCTGCCCATCCTGAGGGACAAATCTGATGAAGTGAGAAACCATACACCATCATGCTGTGTTGGACAGAAGAATGCTTCCTCAGGGGATAACTAAGTCATCAAATAGTGGCCACAAAATGTTGTCAACATGCAAATATAACACAAATAACATGGCACACTAATCTAAGCAAACACTACAAAAACTGCATAAATGAAGGTGTCTGAGTTTACATACAAATAGGTATTCATGCTGAACTGTGTCACAAATGATGTATGAGAGTCATGAAGACAAGAATACAAGATTGCCAATGAGAACTCATCTTATAAGGGTGTCCATGATCATCAAACTGCAGTCAGACCTAAAACTGTTTCTCCAATACCAAGTCTGGAAGCACTGTTTGTGACTTTCAAAACACACTTATCAACAGAAACACATTGTCATCCACATTAACTGTGATTGGTAGTTGCAATGAAGGGTCAACACTTTGCAAGGTAGCTCTGGGATAGCTGCCAATCGTACAGCTCAGTTTGGATTTGTTTTTTAGCATAGGACACAGATGTTATAGTAAAAAATTGATGTACACTGAATCCAAACCCACAATCAAGTACCATTCAACACATTCTATTAATGGTTAACCAAATATTTATTAAATGCTAATCACAGATGAGGAAACTGAGGGAAAAATCTTACCTACCCTCATCTACCCTGACTACTCATTACCCACAACTGTCCCTAACTAACCTAAGCTACACTTACTTATCACATGTAACAAAACGTTCTAAACATCTACCACCCCACCCCCCTTATGAAACGGGACACATGGAGGACAACACATACTAACCTAAACACATACTATACTATCCTATACAAATATATATATATATTTTTTTGTTTGTAATTTTTTTTTTTTTTTTTTTTTTAAACACACAAAAACCCCAACATAGCCCCCCACCCACACACACACTTAAGAAGTAAATATATGAAGATTGTGGACTCCCCACCCACTAACACTAACTAAACTAACAGCCTATCCTAACCTAACACTAAGCCCCCTAAGCCCACTAACTATAAGAACAAGGAAAGAAGAGGGAGGGGAGGGAATCATGTCCATCTAAAAATGTCTAGAGGTTGGCCCTCTGGAGGGTCCTCTTAATAGACTTAACACGCCGGTTAATGTGGCGCACATCCCGGCTCAGGTGGCTCAACTTGCGCAGCACTCTGTCCATCTTACGTTCCATTTGGTTGAAGGCTGCAGGGTCAACAGATGGAGCTGTGGCAGTCTGGGTACCGGTGGAGGAGGTCTGTGTGGGTGTGGTGCCAGGCCTAGTGGGCTGTACTGCACCGGTGGCAATGCTGGGGCCTGGAAGTCCAGCAGATGTCGGACCAACAGTCCCAGCTGTGGGTGGGGCCACCTGGCTCGGATTGGTGGTTGTGCTGGTGGTGGCTGTGGTGGGCAAAGTAGGCCCACCCTGTGGGAAGGCTCTCCATGCCCCGGAGGCCCGTTCATGGCGATATCGCCGGGCCATCCTCCGGAACTCCGACTCCACCAGCAGAATGTGCTGGTATCTCATGGCCTGGCGCTGGAATTCACAGACCTGGTCTGGAGTCATGTTAGCAGCTGTGAAGACAAATGCAGATATTCTACATTAGTAACTGCATTGTGTGAAATGGCACAAGAAGTTAATCAGAAAATACATCTACTGTACTTGTAACAGCTCATATCACAATACAGATCATTGAATGTCCCTGAGGAAGTACATGGCAGGCCAGACTACAAAGGTCACATCACACATAGCACATCCATAACCTACAAGATGGGTAACAACTGGCTTTGACTTGCAATCTGAGTTCTGCCAGTTATCAGCTAAGAATCATGCTGCATATCCTCCGCCAAGACCTGGGCTACAAATGTCAGTGTACGGAAAGCAAAACTAAAGCCACATGGTCTGCCAGTTGTAACTGGACTTGCCAGTATAGTACCAAGTGCCAAACCTGAGTGTGTATACTGGTTTGCAACCAAACCGTCACTTATTCACATGTATAGGTAACATACTGGTAGCATCAGCACTAGGTACCCCATTCACAAACCCATGCCCGTGTTTGAGGGTGGGGGGGTGGAGAAACAACTATAATTTGCCAACAACATGTACACTGAGGAGTGTATAGAAAACTCCACACGTTTGTATCTACAGACACACCACAGGTAAGGTCTATCAACAATTAGGAGTCAGCAAACCCTAGACCAATCATAGGGCCACACATGTCAGGAAATGCAGAACTTGGTACACAACATATACTTCCAATGAAGCCTGACTTACATCAGACACATAGTTGCTAGAACACCCATGATCATGAATTGCATGCACACCTAGGCCATTGCACTCAAGTTCCACATACTTGTTGCACTACATGTGGAAGTGGAAGCTGCTAGGAGGTTCTACCTACTGTTTCATAATTACGTAGTTAAATAAGGAAGCAGATGTCTATTGGAAAGCAATTTGCTGTACAAATCTTGGAGAATGTGGGTCTGACAGGCTGACTAAATCGGAGCTGACTTCCAGTGTGACTCTTGGTGATACAAGTGTCATCCACATGACTAACCCTTGTACTCAAAGTGGGGCCTACAGGAATGGCCTACAATCCCTACATAATACCACTGGATACGCATTGGCCAACTCAAAACATGTGAGAAACTGAATTCCCACTCATGGAACAAGAGAAAAGCTTGCCCAACGCATCACACCTTGCTATGCGTTCAACTGACACGAGTCCATAACCAGCAAACACAACACATAACAGACATATCAACACTTACTGGAGTGGTCGGGGTCCTCAAATGTCGCCACCTCTCCCACAGTGTAGGGTGCCGGTCCACCTGTAAGGTATGGAAGGAAGAAATGTGCTCAAAATCTGTGCACAGCGCAACAATTTCATAAACATATACAATGTGTAGGCTGAATAAGGAAATGGAAGCCATTCAGAAATGATGGTACTGCATCTGATATATCATGGCCAACTTGTACATAGCATGGGTCTCCTGTGACAGTTACACACATATCTGCACACATACATTGGCCCTAACTATCATGTGGTTGCAAACATGCCCCGTAATTGGTGAGCAGAAACAAATATGGAGTGTAATAGTCTCATCATGTGCATCCAAGAGAGACATCCAAAGCCTGGTTACTTGAGGACTGCATTACCAGTCAAACATGCCTTGTGGCCATGACACATTAATGACACATAGGTACAATGTACAGAGGGAGGGGCAGGGACTTTTGTAAGCCCCCCTGTTGTTACATTTCATTCAATTGATGTGGCCCAGCTATGGTGATTTGCACCAACCATGGAGATGTGAAGCCATGTGCATACACTTGGACTGCCATCCATATTTGGAATGTGGCACAACTAACTCCAACAAACATTCTAAGATGTTAGCTGAGGGCACCTTACACCTTTTCACGATGTTTTCAAATCCAGATCTGACATGTATCCAAAAAGATCAAGGAACACAATAATCCCACACATTCATAGTACTTCCGTTAACGATTTCCTTCCACACTCACCAGACTCACATGAGACATATGTCTGAGCTACTTTGCTATTATCAATTGACGTGAAGGCAGCACTCATTTTCTGCATCATGTAGTGATTCTAAAGTTAGTCTAGCTATTGCGTCAACAAAGTTGGCCTAAATGTTGGTACATCTGTACTTCTCTGTCAATAGTACCCTATATAGACAAGATTGGCTCCTATTTTGTTTGCTTTTCTGACAAAAAGGCCGCACCAATTTCCTTCATGGAAAAGTATCCTGTAAGTTTGCTGAGCACGTGCTACCTGACAGCTAGCAATTGTGACCCTTGCCATAGTGCATCAACTATCCCTTTATGTTTCCCCAGCATTACACACAGTCAGCAAGTTAGCTGGCAGACATTGTACTAATCCCCTTATGTCACTACAGAGCATTTAATCGTGCACATTAACATGATTCGTACTCACCAACAGTGCCACCAATCATGTTTCCCAGGTGGTCCAAGAGATCCTGCTCCCTGGTGATGAGGTCAGCCCACCGGTGCTTCAGCTGGTGGTCACTCCTCTGGCTGGCATACACATGCTGCAGGTGATGCACCACCTTTCCCCACCGGATTCTGCGCACCACTGTTGGATACCCCTGTATCACCCTGCCCCCTGCCTGGATCATGAGCGGCAAGAAATGGCACACAAGCCAGATGAACCCCCCCAACTCCTCTTCCCCCATCCAGCCAAGACGTGGCCTACCAGACATACTTGAGAAGTGAAAGGGAATAGGGGTAAAAGAAATAGAAAGGGGAAAGGGGGAAAGTAGGGATACAAATACAGATGAAAAGTAAACTTAACCACTAAAAGAGCCCAACTATCCCCAAACTACCACTACCCACAACAGACTCCCACAAACAACAAAAACACAAGATAAATGGACAAATGTAGACAAAACACAGTTGTACAGTATACAGCAACAATATTTATTTCACAAATGGACTATACAGATAGCACACAGGACAAAAAAAGCACAAAATCTCAGGACAACACTCTCTACACAGCCACACAGTCTAGAAGGATCATAGACTGCAAAGTGAAAGTGAAAGTACACCCACTGTACATGATCTGTAAACAGGATATCCTATTACATCACTTCCTGTATGAAAAGTCCCGCCTTTTTCGTGTTATACGTAATTTTTTGTCAATCAATCAATCAGGGCATTTATAGAGCGCGCTACTCACCCGTGAGGGTCTCAAGGCTCTGGGGGGGGGGGGCACTGCTGCTCGAAGAGCCAGGTCTTGAGGCGCTTCCTGAAGGCGAGGTGGTCCTGGGTAGTCCTGAGGTGGACAGGGAGGGAATTCCACGTCTTGGCTGCCAGGTAGGAGAAGGATTTCCCTCCAGCGGTGGTTCGGCGGATGCGAGGGGCGGCGGTGAGAGCTGTAGTTGCGTCATTTTCTTTGACGCACAGAAGTGAAAATTAGCCCGCATCCACATAATAGTACATGGCCTGTACAAATATCTGGATGCGTTCTAAATTTCACTCCTGTGTGTCAAAAAAAATTACGCAAATACAGTTTTGGTAGACAAAAAATTACGCATAACGCTAGGCACGTCAAAATTTCAGTGCATTAACTGGTTTTGGGCAATTCTTCTTGTTTTTTTGTTACGTTACAATTGGGACACATCAGAGTTAGGCTGATTGAAGACACTATGGTGTTGATGGTGTATGTTCACATGTGTGACATCATACTGCAGCGGACCATGATCCGCTACTCCCTTCACAGTATTTTTACGGTTGGCTGACGCAATAGTTGGTCATAAGTGTGGCCTACATATATGTGTTGCAGAAATTGCCTTTGTCTCAAAGTGTGTGCTTTGGCAACTAATGTATTTGTTGACCAAGTGTGTGTGTATCACATGAAGCATATTTGTACATATGCTTGTATGAATGTGTCGTCCATGTGTCCAATCCTTAGATGCAAGTCATTGTGGAAATGAGAGAGGGCATGTGTTAGTCATACATCTAACAAGACCCGTAAAGTGGACTTCCAAGATTTAGGGTCATGTAGACACCACATGTGACATAGCATGCACCAGATGGATGGCAGACGCTTGTTCATGTCAATGGTCCACATTTTCTACATCCTATGTCCTAGAGTATTGGTAAGAGCTTCCTAGGCACTAGTTGGTGAATCCCACAGTGAGTCATACACATGCATTGAGGAAGTGGGTACCATGTTGTTTGCACAGACAGACAAGGGTGAAGCTCAAATGTATTATGACACCACAGTTGAGGCCATAGAAGTGAGCCACAACTATCAAGTGGCTGTGGTGGCCCAGCATACAAGACAGCATGTGTTCACATATTTCCAGTGATCAATTGCACATAGGTGTCTTGTTCATGTGTGTGGTCCAATTATGATCCTGTATATTGTTTGGGGTGTAATTTGTCACAGTTCGGTCCAGGACTCATCATGAGTCAGTGGCAGCTATTCCTGTATCTACTGAGTATCCTTGGTTGATCAATGTGAGTAAAGTGGATGTGGACATGTGAACCAACATGTGGATGGTCCCACCCTGTCACTAAAGACGTGTAATGAGACAGTCAACAGGGCAACCTTGGTGTGCTGAGTGAGATAATGTCTCAGGTGTCATGTTCCAGCAGGTATCTTTACAACATTTGTACACAGGTTAGCCTCTGCAATTCCTACTGCATCTGGGAACATCATAGCCTCTGTGCTGATTATTCTCACAGCTATTCACCACACACGGCCCATCACTATGTTGTGAGCACTGTGATTCTGTGTGTGAACTGTCATGGTCCTGACATCTGTGTATTTTTCATGGACATTATCAGAGGTTGCTGGTTGTGCTGAAAGCCCCGTACCCAATCCCTGCCTACGGCCCTGGGACACTGTCACACTTTGTCATTCATGCATAAATGCAACCCAGACAAGGGATGGGCCATGAATTGTGCTTTTCCAAGAGGATGTAACTCAAATGGTACAGTTAAAAGGCAGATGATGTTATACAATGTATTTGTGTATGCATTGAAGAAGCCCATGCCCAATACCCCCTGATGAATGAGAGGTTTGCTAACGCAAGTGTGGTACATATGTAGACACAGGGATACTTTAGTGTGACGTACAGACAGTTGCCAGTCAGGCTGACAGAATGCAAGGTGATTCAGGATCCAGCTACTTGACAAGTTACATAATCAGTGGTCTGACTAAGACTGTTTGGAGGACACACTAGAGAGCTGACATGTCAAACTGTGTATGTCCTGTGTTTTTGAAGGTGACAAATGAACCCAGTGGCTGTGTTACATGGCTTAATTAGTATCAATGCTTAACGGTGTATTTGACATAATGGCAACTCCTATGCTGTTCCAGGCATCAGCAGGGGCAGTGCTTTTTGAAATGGGTGGTGTGCATGGAGGTGATCACAGGTGTGGGCTGCATCTGTTTCTCACCAGTCCTATAGGTGAGACTTGCATTCTAAGGGCCAACAGACATTTTCACACGGGAAGCAATCTACAGGTGCTAACAGGGCTTTGAAACTAGAAGACAGTGTATAAATTAAGCTGACGTCCATGCAGTCAGATGTTCTATGAAAATGGCATACAATAGGAAAGGGTGTAGCATACTGGTTTGCTAATGTTGGTCTGTGTGTGTGGAGGAGGGAATATCAGGGTACACGTCTTAGTATTCCAGGGACCTCTTCCGACAGGTGGGTTGTGACCAGGTGCATGGGTGTGTCAGGAGTTGGGAAATGGGCTGACATGTACATGGAATGTCATGAGTGCTATGCTGCTCATATGTGTGGCACTTGTGCTGTCTATGTTCTGCTTCTATGGAACTCTGGTCACAGATAGTCCTTGCAAATATTGGATGCAGTTGGACTTACTGCTGTCAAGGGTCTGGTCAGGCATTCCTGTTACTGATGCCAAAGCACATTGACTGCCTCATGTATGAGGCTTGTTTTCCCCTTATTGAGTGATAGTGTCTTAGTTGTGTGTCATATGCTGCGTTGGACCTTGTTTCAACATGTATGTGTGAAATAGTTTTGGTCCTCTGCTATTGGCCTTCAAAGGAGAAATGTACATGATATATGTCATTAACAGTGTGTGTGTATGTGACCATTGTATGCCAGGTATCACATTAGCTCTGGGATGTTCAGTGTCCTACTCAGTATATCAGCAATGCTCCACGAGGCAACACTCTTATTCTGATAAGTAGAGATGAAGGTGTGCAAAAAGGAATAACCAGACAAATTATAGGGTGATTATAATAGGTGTTTAATTAAATTCGTTAACTAAAGTGGTGAAGGTGAACATATTCAAAATAAATTGTTGACGATCTGTTGCCGCCTGCGTATACCAGCGGCCGTGTTCTGTAGTTCCCCCTCATGTGCAGGCCAGCATCCTCTTCTTCCTCCTCTTCAGACATGTGTGGCTCTGGTTCCAGGAGGGGAATGTTCCTTTTGATGCAAATGTTGTGCAATATTGCACATGTTAGGATGATCCGACAGACCAACTCGGGGGAATATAGGAGGCTACCACCAGTGATGTTGAGGCACTGGAACCTTGACTTGAGGATGCCAAAGGTCCTCTCGACAATGCTGCGTGTCCTCCTTTGTGCGTCGTTGTAGGCACGCTCTGCAGCAGTACTTGGGTTGCCAAATGGTGTCATAATCCATGGCTGGATGCCATACCCCTGATCAGCTGCAAGAGAAAATGATTGGGATCATGTTGAAGTAGCTGGCCCTATTGAAATCACCTTTCATGGCAGTAGTTGTCTTGTGTTGTCTGTGACTCTTTTGTGTAATAATGTAGCATCCTAGGCTTGTAGGATGTACCATCTGCATTGTATTGTTTCCTTGGCTGAACGAGTGTTTGTCTGCTAACTGGTTGTCAGCAGTATGTTTTGGGATTTGCAGTACAGTGTGCCCTCCCTAGCATTGTGACTTGTGATACAGGTGTCCGTGTGTCTTCACTGGAGGTGAGATGATAGTTCCATACACAGTTAAAATTGACAGTGTTGTTAACACGTTCATATCAATGTACCCTGGACATCCCATACCTTTAGACTTAGTCAATGGATTCATGTAAAGGTCATTGGGACACTTACATTTTGCTATGTGACATTTGGGCAACCCACTCCACACGTTGTGATCTTTGACGTCTTAACATTAGGCTGTACAGTAATTTCCAATGTGTGACAGGTTCAATGGTGACCTAAGTAACATGGCTAGCAATGTCACGACCTCAGTATGTTCTTGTTCACATGTTGCTGTTGTGGTGTATGCGTTGTGTGTCGTAGAGGGTTGCTGTGCAGTGTGTATATAAGTAGGTTTTTTTACTTACCAACAAGTAGTCCATTGCCATACCGTCCATCCTGGAAGTGTTCATTGATGGTGCAGTGACGGAAGATGTATGAGTCATGGACACTCCCAGGATATTTAGCCACAATGTTGGTGATCAATCCCTGGTGATCGACTGTGGCCTGCACGTTGATGGAATGTGTGTGCTTCCTGTTGCGGTAGAGGTGTTCAGTTGCAGCAGGTGGCACAAGGCATACATGTGTGCAGTCGATTGCACCAAGGAAATGTGGGAAGCCACTGATGAGGTAGAACCCCTGTTTTGTTTCCTGCTGCTTCTGCAGTGTGTTAGGGAAGCAGATGTGGGGGGGTGTCAGTCCAATTATGGCATCCAGTACTTTGGGCAAAAAGGCAGAGAATGATGGTTGTGATATTCCGCCAACCAGGGCACCAGTTGTTTGGAAAGAGCCACTTGCCAGCATATGAAGTACGGCAAGCAGCTTGGTTTATGTTGGGATGGTGTCAGCAAAGTGGGGGCCAACTGCGGTTTAATGTTGCGCAGCAGCTGCTGAATGGCCTGACAGTTCAACTGGTACCTCTGGATGATGTCGTGTTCCCTCAGGCCCTGAAGGGTGGTTCTGGGGCGGAATATCCTCTCCTGCCTTCTGCGCTGCCTTTGGGGTCCCTGCTGGTGTTGTTGTAGCTGCTGTTGTTGCTGCTGGGCTCTGCGTCTGCATGCACGCTGGATTAGAATCACCTCCATGGCTCCCTGTTGCTGCTCTGCTGTTTGTTCTGTGTGTTCTGATTAAATACAGGTGTGTTTGCCCCATTTTAACGCCTGCCCTGACCCAGGCGTTCATTTTTTACGCAAATCAGGCTGTGCGTCATTTTCCGGCTCCGCCTCCCGGCTGTGCGTCATTTTTGCCTGAAAGCATAAATACGACACACGGGCGTTTAAGCCATTTTTTGGACGGGAACGCCTACCTGGCATATGATTAATGTAAGGTGGGTTGCCGCATCCAAAAAATGACGCACACAGTGGAATTTTGTCGTCCGCAGGCGTCAAAGTTTAAATACGGGGCAACGTTTGCGCTGAATGTGCGTCAAATTTTTTGACGCACAATCGGCGCAGACGGAGTATAAATATGACCCCAAATTTAAACGTTCATGGAGGCATCAAAATTGTCAAAGTCAATGGGATCCAAGATGGATCCTGCTTCTGGGATAGTACCGACCAGAGTCTCAGTGAATAGGTCGAAGGAACAGGCATGGTCAGTGGCCTCAGCTACTGCTGAGTCAGTAGCATCCTTTGTAGGAACAAATCCTGAAGTTGTATCCACAATGAGTGGATCATAAACGCCACCCTGAAGCAACTGTATTCTCATAGGACAACACCACAAATGGACCCATAACAGGGACATCAACAGCATCATGTCCATAGATAGTACTAATTGCATTGCAAGACAAGATGCAGTGCACTTTCATAAGGGCACCAAAGACAGTGAAACACAGGCTTGATGCAATGGGACCATACTGGTCGAAAATAAAGAGACCAGTCTTCATTCAGTTTGTTCAATAAAAATGCACCACAGTACTGTATCATACATTTTAGGCACAGGTTGACATGTGATAGTTGTATCACCCTTTGGCTTCGAGATGGGACATCCATTGGCGAGCAGAAAAAAACAAGACCAAAATGCCACCTACTAGAACCAATATTAGTGGCAAGCCTCTGAAAGCACCTGAAAATAAAGAGTGGATTGCTGCAGGAATAACTCAAATAACAATCTGAAAGGTACTGACAAAAAGAAACTACCGCTTCAAAAAAGTGTACAATTTTAATGTTTGAGACATTAAAAATGCGACCCACAAGTCCACCAAAATGTCTCTGAAAATTGGTGTTTGAGTGTCTGTATCTCAGAAGACGACCTTGCAACTTGCAAATCAAATGTCTCATGAGCAGATGTAAGCAACACGTTACTCTGAAGCTATAGTGCTTTCATTCAGCTCAGGTTTTCAAAGTTAACATTAGTTGTTGGAATGGAAGTCCACAAGCTGGCTACGATCATCTTATGCACAGGAGAAAAAAGTATGTTTCAGCAGCAGGTTACTATTTGAGAAACAGACACCACATATGGGACACCTGCTCTCATTTCACAACTACCTTGATCATTCAATATCAAGTAACTTTAATTTGAAAGTAACTGAAACACTGGATGAATCAAGGGAACTGGTACTCCCTTCAAGTAACAAGCCAGATTGTCCACCAACGCATTACAGAGGCTGTGCAGTATCACCTGTTTACAAAGCAGAGTGGCTTAGTGAAGTTTCACATTTCTTTCCACTTTCCCGACTTATATACTAAATTTTTCAAGCATGCAGTGAATTGAAATGAGGACATAGGCAACAAAATGACTCCATGTATTAGCCATACTGCTGAAGGTGTCTCTAATACAGTGAAAGGCAACTCTTTTGTTCTTCTTAATAGTAGTAGTAAAAATTATAGAAGTATGGCAGGTGTTGTAGTTACAGGGGTAATAGGAATCAACAAAAGTTAATTCTCTGCCCTCCCCAGTGTAGGGGAAACAATGTTGGTGTTGTTCAACGCTTAACAAGGTATTTCCTGTATAGTAGTGTGAGGGCTTAGGGAACTACCATTGAAGTCTCTTGGCCTACTATTCAGTATTAGCCACGTAATGTAATGTAATTTAACTAGATCAATTGAGACAAAAGCGGGTGTCATTGTAGCCAGAGAACTGTGGTAGTACCACAGTTCTGGTGTCATTAATTTCAAGGACTGGCACCAGTTTGCGATATGAAGGACAAAATTCCTTCTTCCCTGGTATTTTTTCCTCAAACCAAGTCCCCAACGTTCAGAATCCAGGCGGTAGATGTTGGCTGCTCCTTCACTCCATCAGCAGTGGCTTTTGTTGTAGAGCTTACGCATCTGCAAGACAGTTAGATGTCCATTTATGTCAAAAGTGTTTCTGCCACCACTGTGCCAGGACCACCTAGATCTGGGCCGTACATCTGGACGCCAAACAGGACATCATAAGGCAATCGGCCAGTCAAGGATCTTCTGGGAAGATTATTTAATGATTTCTGGACCCCATATGGGTGATGAACCCAACTGCAACCTGAACCTAATACTGTCCAGATGAAGACTTGCAAGTCTTTAATAACAGTGCGAGCATCAGACAATTGCTTTGGTCACACCCAGAGGAGACTGGAGTATGAAATAGTGGCTCAATGTGTGAATGACTTGAGCCAGTGGCAGGCTAGCTTTTTGTTTTAGCACCTTTTCCCAGAGCATTTCATGCTTGATAGCATTCCCTATAGAGTCTCTGAATCCATGTAGATACCAATAATAAACATTTTCATTAAAAGACTGGACACAGTAATACGAATCACACACTATTAAAGTGGGAAATCCAGGATCCTATGCTCCAATGTCAGAATTAATGGTTTTGGTTCAGCAAGCTGTGCTATATAGTCCCCAAGAGCCTGTGTTTATTTCTGTTGAAGGTGGAACTTGCCATTCTTCATTACTTCACATACGGCTGCACAAGTCGCAGAATATTGGTGTTTAGTACCTTTAGCAGGCATGGTGGACTCATTAGTATATGTTATATACTTTTATTGTTTAAGAGGCAAAATGTTTGTAGGCATGGGGTACTCCTGTTCATATTATAAAAGTTCTTGTGTTTGTAGGGCATTGTAAAAGACATAGGCCCTGCCACAGTGGCCGTCTCACCGCTGACGGGCTGGTGGTGAAGACCGCCACATAATGAGTCTCGCGGTTTGGCTTCTGCCAACCCACCACATCCCCACCTGTACCACCAGGGCGGTTGGACCCGCCGGGCCAGAGATCAGCATCTCCGACCCGGCGGTCCAATGAAGACTGCTGGCAGTATTTGGAGCCGGGTTTCCACCAGGCTTTCCGCGGCAGTAGCACCGCCACGAAAACCCTGATGGAAAGGCTATCACTGACAGGAAATTTATTTTCTTTCACCGGCAGATGACTCCCCCACCCCCTGCAAGCCCCATACACCCTCACCCCCCTCCAAACCAGAACCCCCACCCCCACCACCCCCCCACCAGAACAGCACCCCATCCCCCTTCTAGTACAGCACCCCCCAAATACATGCACAGAGACACCCACACGCACCCGCATACACTCATTCCATGCACCCTGCATACACTCATTCACCAACACTGAAATACACACATTAATTCACAAGCATCCATACACGCATACATTCACAAGCAACCATATAGGCACTCACCTCAACATCCATACTCGCACTCACTTCAACATTCATACATGCATTGAACCACGCATACACACATACATTCACACATGCATACACACACCCAAACACACACACATACACACATACATGCACACACACACAGACAAAACACACACACACACAACACCCCTGTCAGGTGCCTGACTTACCTTGTCCGGCGAGGAGGTCGTCCAGCAGGGAACGGGAACAGGCACGTCCACTGCCAACAGCGCCCCACCATCAGGACACCACCAGGCTGTATTACTGCTGAGTGGTGGAACCGTCCATGCCCTTCTGACTTCCAGCATGACTACTGGAAGATTCCCACCCAAAATGTGGCGGAAATCCTTCAGTACTTGTGATCTGTTGAGCGGAAGACCGCCAGCACTGTCAGTCTTCTGGCACCCGTGGCTTTGGCAGTCCTACAAAAAGACAACCAAACTCAAAATGAGGGCCATAATTTACATAAGTGACAGTCAAGGAAGTGGCCCCTTGTATCCATTGTGGATGTAGTGCTTTATCATTTGGTAGACTAGCTTTAGTAACAGCCTCTAAGGCTGTAAGGAGTAACGACAGTTATGCATTCCCCTTGAGCCAACGGTCTTTCCTTTATAACAGCCATTTGTACTGCAGTCAATATTTTTTCAGTGGGTGCAAGTGCATTTCTGCTGGAGAATATAGATGCGATTTATGTGCTATCGCAGTGTGTCACCTTCATTGAATGTGACATAGGTGATGCCAATTGCAGTAGGAATTATCTGGATGACTACATTTGTTTGCTTACAGGTGTGTAGATGTTGTGCTGCGAACATGTCAGTCTATAGTGATCTGAGTATTTGTGCATGTTCTGTAGTCCAGTGCATATTAGAAAAACCTGGATGAATTAAATTGTACAGTGGTTTTATGCACATAGGGCCAGATGTATGAATCTGGCCCATTGCGATTCGGTAATTGCGATTTTTAAGAAATCGAAATTACCGACTCGCAAAGGGCCATGTATCACATTTGCGAGTCGGTAATTGCGATTTCTTAAAAATCGCAAATTGCGATACTGGTCCCATTTGCATCTATTGGCCCATAGCTGTGAATTTTTTGCATTTTCCTAAATTGCGATTTCTGAAACGCAATGCAAAAGGGCAGGGTGCTGGGGGCCTAAGGCCCCCTCTAACTGCACCCCACGTTTTTTTTTTTGCACATGTAAAGTACACACATGCCAAAAGGGCATGTGTGCTTTACATATTAAATTAAAAAATGCAGTTTTACTGCATTTTAAAATTTTGCACCAGGTTACCACCTGGTTGCTGGTCATGGTATTTTGCACTTGCAAAATACCATTCTGCGAAAAATCAAAATTTGTGATTTTTTGCAGAATTGCATTGTGACCAGGATTTTGCTAATCGCAAATTGCGATTCGCAAAATCCAGGTCGCAACGCAGAAAATCGCAATTTTTGCGATTTTCTTATTTTGGTCTGCGAATGCATTTGATGCATTGCAGACCTCGATTTTGCACTCGCAAACGGCCGATTTCGCTGTTTGCGAGTGCAAAATCTGTTCATACATCTGGCCCATAGTCCTGAGTGAAAGTTCTGCCAAAATTAAAGAATCCTAGTATGTATTGAAATTTTTAACATATGTTTGGTGGTTTTAATTGAGCACACTTGCCAGGGATGAATTTGTAGCCATGTTCGGCAAATCCCAAAGCACTGCGCACTCCCCTGGCTAACTATGTGTTTATGTCATCATCCATTAGATATATATCATCAACATAGGATAATGCCTCATGGTCAATATCATGCAATATTGGTGTTACTTGGGCAGCAAACAGTTCAGAACGGTTCTTATTCCCTTGAGGAAGTCAACAAAAGAAAAACTGAGAGCCTAATATGGAAAAACACTTAAATCTCTACTTTCAGGCGGTAGATTTTGGCAGAAAAACCCATAGGATATGTCCAGGGTTGTTTTGTACTTTTTACGGACTATGTTGTTCATTAGAGCCGTACTGTGTGAATTTTGTATTACAAATGTGTGTGTGTGTGTGACTCTTTAAATGTCTATAGTTTAAGGCAATTCTGTAGGAATGGTCAGGCTTTGCTACAGAGAATAAGGGGTTATTTATTAGAGAGGCACAGGGTTCAATTACTCCCTGGTACTCAAGTTGTGAAAGAATTTCTCTCACTGGAACTTTTACTTCATGTGTTATTGGATGTTGCGGTTGTACTTGCAAGCTGGACCTTATAGGTATTACATGATAAGGTAATTCTTTATTCCAGACTACATGGTTGTGGTGCAACATCGGGGCTTGCACGAGAGCCCAGTCTGTGGTATATGTTTTTTTTACTTGATTGTGAATTAGGACGGAGAAAGATGGTAAAATGACCTCTTTCCGTTCTGGAAGAGTTCTAACAAACTCCACTGGCCAGTCCTTTTCAGCCAAGAAAATGCCATAGCTTTGTGTTAAATTTACCCAGAAAATTACTTTAATTGTGCAATTTATGTCATCCCCAATTTATATATTCAGATTATACAGTCTATCTGATGGTGTGACTAGCTGATCTGGGGTTTGTACTTCTTTGTAGTTATTAGTTGCTGCTGCATCCATAAACTCGTGAAGAGTCTGGCAAACTACTGTGACCTCTGCAGCGCTGTCTAGCAGAGTCACTGCCCTCATCCTATTCCAAAGCAATGTTCTCAATATGCGTGGCATATTTTACCTTATGAATTGGGGTTTTTGTTGTGGACGTTTTTCTTCCTCTCTTAATATTACGTTAGACTAGCGCTGTGAATCCTTCTTTGGTTTCACATACTCTTCCTGTTGATATTCTGACCACCCACCTCCCTTACTTTATTTGTCAGATGAGTCCTGAAAGGAAGGAGAAGGGCATATATCAGTTTGCTGATACCTATCAAGTTGTTTTAGTGTATCACGGTTGTGCAGGTTGGAGCACCTTTCAAAGGTCTACTACAGGGAGAATCTCCCTATGATTTTGTTTTTTCATTAATATTATTATTTTTGTTTCTCTCAGCATTTTTTAGAAGACTGTAGTGCTTTCTTAGTATTGTCCTTTTAAGAACTATCCTTAAGCTGTGGCTTATTCGGTCTGGCACCTAAATTATCTCAACCTATACTAATATAGGTTTCTGCAATCATTTTTGAAAACTTGTGTTCCTGATCTACTACTGGAACTTGTATAAGTGGTTGGCAAATTGCCAATATAGCTTCTTCCGCTTTATTGTTGCCTAAAATGATCGTGGACTCTGTGGCAACATTTCCAATTAATTTCCAAATCTAGGGTTGGCGCAGCCCCATATTTTTTTTTAAATTCATTTGAGCACTTCTGGTAGCACAGCAAATGACAGTGTACCATGTTTTATGGTATATATTGCAGCAAAGGCTGTACCCCATGTGGCACAGTCATCTAATGATGGTACTGTTCCAACCAGTAAACAGATTCTGATAATTCTATGTTTATGTTGTGGTCCCATATAGGAAAACACTGATTCAAGCTGGTTTATGTTTTGTGCTATCCAGAACTGGATTGCTTCCTGTTTGGTGGGCACTTTACACATAATAGCATTTATTGTTACCGGGTTTAATCCAGACATAGCCAATTGTGGTTGTACAGCTTGAACAGCCCTCGCTAGTTCTGTATTCAGTGTGCGCACCACAAACACTGGTCATGAGGCCCCATCTTTGCTGAGGGGACCCAGTCTAATATGTTCTATGACATGTGGTAGGGCACCTTGAAACCTTTTCTGTGTTTGTGTTCTTGAAAAGTAACCCAGGTGTAAAACAAATTCAGTTCTGT
The DNA here is from genome assembly GCF_031143425.1 of Pleurodeles waltl. Taxonomy (NCBI): domain Eukaryota; kingdom Metazoa; phylum Chordata; class Amphibia; order Caudata; family Salamandridae; genus Pleurodeles; species Pleurodeles waltl. Next base: position 290,313,471 of record NC_090445.1, on the reverse strand, counting down.
ACGATGTGTGTGCCTCAACCACGAACGTAACATCACCACCTCCATTCAGTAGCCCATTTTTAAGTAAATGTTGTGTAAGTGCTTGCCTGCAATTAACAGGAATATTATTTGGATTTGCCATTTTTATGGAATTCAGAGAAGGGTAGTACTACAGTGGGGTATACTTTTAAAGGTTCAAGCTTTAACAGCATGAAGACAAATATAGGTGCTTCCTATACACCTGAGGAGGAAAATGTCCCTAACACCACAGACTTCTCCGTTTTACGGTGAGTAGGGCGTCCTTGGCACACAAGAGAAAACTGCTTAGGTATAAGGCCAATTAAATAGGTGCCTGACCTAATGTTGGTCACCATGTGTAGCGATTCCTATTGTGAAAACAGGACTGTGTGTTTTGGGATGGCAGAACTTCAGAATGAGAGGACTAAGGGGGTCATTCTGACCCTGGCGGCCGGTGGCCGCCAGGGCCACCGACCACGGGAGCACCGCCAACAGGCTCCCACGAGCATTCTGACCGCGGCGGTTCAGCCGCGGTCAGAAGCGGAAAGTCGGCGGTCTCCCGCCGACTTCCCGCCGCCATGGGGATTCTGACACCCCCTACCGCCATCCTGTTCCTGGCGGGTCTCCCGCCAGGAACAGGATGGCGGTAGGGGGTGCCGCGGGGCCCCTGGGGGCCCCTGCAGTGCCCATGCATGCATGGGCACAGCAGGGGCCCCCGTAAGAGGGCCCCACCTTGTATTTCAGTGTCTGCAATGCAGACACTGAAATACGCGACGGGTGCAAACTGCACCCGTCGCACCCCTGCAACTACGCCGGCTCAATTCTGAGCCGGCGTCCTCGTTGCAGGGGCATTTCCTCTGGGCCGGTGGGCGCTCTTTTGGAGAGCGCCCGCCGGCCCAGAGGAAATGTCTGAATGGCCGCCGCGCTCTTTTGACCGCGGTGCGGTCATTTGGCGGCGGTACCTTGGCGGACGGCCTCCGCCGTCCGCCAAGGTCATAATCACCCCCTAAGTCCATCCACACCATCAGAAATTGTCGGGCCCATTTCCTGGCTAGTTTGAAGCACTGAACCCCTAATCCTTAGAGGGAAAAGGTGATTTGTGGAATTCTGAAACATGATACTCTGACTACCCCGGGAAGCTGTAGAAATAAGATCTCATCCTTTCGTCATATTACTCATGCATGCCAAGGTGGCAACACATAGAAGATATGTGATGAGTCTTCAATACATTTATTGAAACTAACTGTTAGAAATTGGGTCTCTAGTTTGCAGCGGTATGCATCTTGTCCAAGAAGGGACCACAATCCTAGTCAGGGTAAGTCACAACACAGCCTAAATTATCCTGTGCTCACCCTCCAGTAGCTTGGCACAGAGTAGGCAGGCTTAACTAAGAAGGCAATATGTAACTTATTTGTGCAACAACTCATACAGTAACACAGTGAAAACACCACAAAAAGTACTCCACACCAGTTTAGGAAAATAGATAATATTTATCTAAATAAAATAAGACCAAAATGACAAAAATTCAATATGCAGAAGTCAAGATATCACATTTTAAAGGTTTAAATGAGTCTCAATCTTAAGAATCAGTGGTCGTAGCCTTCTTAACACACAGTACCTGGGATGCGTCAGAAATAACTGTACAGAGGGGCCGCAGAAGAGGAGACGCACCGACAAGTAAAGAGATGCATCAATCTTTCCTGCGCTGCAAAGGTGATGCATCATTTCTTTCCATGCTGCAAGGCGATGCATTGCTTTCCAGGAATGCAGCCTTGGTTCCTCACTGCAATTCTGAGATATTTTGACACCCAGGGATGATGCGTGGAGAACCAAGAACACATTGAGCAGAGGCAACTGGGCTGTATCGATCCGGTAGGCGATGCAGTAATTTTTCAGCCGAGTTGCTGGCGCTTCGTCAATCCAGCAGGCATTGTGTCAAATCTTTCAGTTGTTGAGTCGATTTTCTGACACACTGGATTTCTCTTCTTTGGTGAAGTCTTTGATAGCCCTGAGACCTCAAAACAGGAGGCAATATCAATTCAAGCCCTTGGAGAGCACTTAAGGAGGAAGTCCTTCCAGAAGTGTCAGGGGTCAGCAGTCAGCAGGGCAACATGCAGGCAAGCAGTTCTTCTAGTAAAGCAGTCCAGATGAGTCCTTTGGGCAGCCAGGCAGTCCCCCCAACAGAGTTCAGTTGTAGGCCAAGTACGTCTGATTTGTTGGGGTCACAGATCCAGTATATATACCCAAAAGTGCCTTTAAAGTGGAGGATGATTTGAAGAGTGGTTTTGAAGTACACAGTTTCCCTATGAACTCAGCCCTGTCTGTTAGGAGCCCTGTGTGGGGTTGTCAGCCCTTTGTGTGAGGGCGGCCACTGGCCTTAGAAGTGTAAGGAAGAGTCCCTCCACCCTTTCTGCCCAGGGAAACTCACCTGTATGCTGATGAATGCAGGTGCAGCTGAGTGTCCTTAGTTTATGGCTGTGGAAGTTGTAATCCAGCACTGACCAGAAGTGAATTGGATACAGGCTATAAGGCACAGATGGCAGTAAGTGCAGGGAAATGTCTACTTTCTAAAAGTGGCATTTCTGAAATAGTAATGTAGAATCCAACTTCACCAGTAAATAGGATTTCTTACTACAAATAAAAAACCATACCAAATATGACAAGTCTCTTCCTCTCAGATTCGAAATTACCACTTAAAAACATATAAGGGAGTCTCTAAAGCAGGTGTATGAGAGAAGCAGGCTTCAGAGTAGTGAAAAATGACTTTGGGAGTTTTCACTACCAGGACATGTGAAACTTATAAGTACATTTCCTGCCTTTTACTTACAAAGCACTCTGCCCTATGGGTTACCTAGGGCCTACCGTAGGGGTGACTTATTGGAAGAAAAGAGGAATTTAAGTCTTGGCATGTAGTTTTGAATGCCAAGTTGAAGTGGAAGTGAAACTGCACACACAGTCCTAGCAATGGCAGACCTGAGACATGGGTTAGGGGCTACTTATATGGGTGGCACAATCAGTGCTACAGTTCCACTAGTAGCATTTAATTTGCAGGCCCTGGGCACATCTAGTGCATTTTCCTAGTGACTTACAGGTAAACTAACTATGCCAGTTGGGTATGAGCCAAACCGCCAATGTCATAATTTGGGGAAAGGTACTGCCAGCCTGTTGGCAGTACCTTTCCCCAAAATACTGCCGTCTGCCAGGGGAGTAATGACCCCCTATATCTTTGGGGAACCCCACGTGGGTAAAGATACCGATTAGAGTTCTGTTCACCACAGGTGCAGCCACCATCCACAGAGGAATTGCCTCTGGGTAGTGAGTGCATGGTCCACCAAGACCAGGATGACCCTGTTGTCTAGGGCAGTCTTGGGGTCCAGTGGACCAATGACATCAATGCCCACCCTTTCAGAGAGGGTGCCAACAACAGGAAGTGGGACCAGGAGAGCTTTTTCCCAGATTTTCCACTGGCCTGGCAGGTGGGACAGGACCTGCAGAATGGATCTGAGGCTGTCTTCACTCAGGGCTAATAGAAGTGGGCGGCAAGCCTGGCAAAGGTCTTGTCTTGCCCTAAATGTCCTGCCAGGGGTATGCCATGAGCCAGACCAAATAGGAAGGCCTGGTAACACCTGGGGACCACCAACAAATGTGCTGCTCCTGTACCTGGAGCATAAGGCTAGATGTATAGGAGATCATTCTCCCACTAGATTAGGTGATCCTCAAAGGCTTCACCTGCTGCGTGGACTGAAGCCTGTCACCTTAAGTTCTCAAGAGTGAGACATTCTTTCTGCACCTTGCAGAATTCCTCCCTGGTGGGCCCATCCTCAACGTGCCAGTCAGCCAAGTCAGGTTGGTCACATAGGGTGGCAATGTCCTCCCAAGTTGACTCAGAAGCTTCCTTCTCAGGGACCCCGTCAACCTCCACTGCTGGAACATTAGGGACTGGTTTCCCTCACCCCTTACCCTTCTCCTTGGCAGCTGTCTGGGCTATTGTTCCAGGCTCCAGATGCCCTTGACTCCCTTCCTGGGCAGCCATGGACTGTATGGTCATACAGGCCCACTCAGGAAATCCCATCATCTCAAAGTGAGACCTGAGCTCTACCTCCCTCCAGGTAGTGTGATCCACGTCATTGCCTAAAAGACAATCTACAGGCATGGTAGGGCTCACAGCTACTTTCAGAGTACCAGAGACCCCCTTCACTCAAAGGGAACCAGAGCCATCACTAGATGGCTCTCATGATTGTTGGCGACTATGTCTTGATGGAATGTGTTTGGTAGGACTTGCTCTGCAGACACAAGTTGACACTTGATAGTTTTCATGCTGGATCCTGTGTCACACAGAACCTCCACCCCTTGCCCAATAATGGTGACCCACTGCCTATACTTGGAAGTGTTGGTAGGCATGTGGGCTTTTGACAACATATCTGCATCCCCCAGGACACTAGGTTTACTTCTGTCTGTTCCCCAAAGCTGTCTGGGACTATCTCCTCCTCGAGCGCTACACTAGCTAACCCAGGTGTCTGCCCACCAGTGGGGGGCTGTGCCCTCTTGGGACATTTGGAGTCGCCCTTAGAGTGTCCGTACTTGGAGCATTCTGCACATTGGGGTACAAACTTCCCTATCTTGTGATCATAAAATCCTTTCCTTTTTAGGATCAGATTGGGGCTGGTTACCACTTCTCTTTTGGGAATTATTTTGATGGTCTTTAGAGAACTCCATTTTTAAAATGTTTTCTTCCCCCTTCTTTCTTCCGTTGGGAACCCTGACCACCTCTGTGATACCTTCTTGGACACTCTGGTGCTAGCCCAGAGGTCTGCCTCCTCAGCAATCTTCCTGGGATCAGGCAGCTTACAGTCAACTAGGTGCTGGCACAACTCTGTAAAACAAATACTGAGCATGTGCTCTCTCAGGGTTAAATTGTACAACCCAACACAATCCCTGACTTTGCTGCCCTGCATGCTTGCCATTCAGTGCCTTACTGGAGTAATCAATGACATCTACCCAGGATTGGTTGGGGAGCTTGTTAATGTCCCTGAATCTTTGGCGATACTTCTCAGGGGTCAGTCCAAATTTGGCAATCAAAATGGCTTTCATTGGAGTGCACATGAGGGTCTGATCCCTAGTCTCTGTCAGAAGGGTATACCTCCCAAGTGTTGGCATGTGTTTCCACAGGCCCACCCACAGGGCTTTACAGGCAGGAACCCTGTGTGCCCTCAGTGTAACTTCATAAGCCGAAAAACACTTATCAATGTAATCACCCACCACATAACTGGGCACCAAGTCCTTGGGTATACAGACCTTCTTGTCTCCATCAGGTACTGTATATAGGCTACCACCATCACTGCTGGACTTAGACTGCTTAGCCTTGAAGGCCAGCTCTATTAGACTCAGTTCATGAGCCAGAAGTAATTTCCTTTATGCATAGGCTCTTTCAGCCTTCCTCTCCTCTACCTCTGTTTTTAATTTTGCCAGCTGCAGCTGGATCTCTCTCTCCTCTCTCTTTTTCTCTGCGGTCAGGCTGTGATTTGAGACACTGCTCACTGCACTCACAGGTTGCACAATTCCAGGGTTGTCCCCATCCACTGCTGCAGATAGCTCCTCAGAAGAGCCATTCACAGGCTCCTCGAACTTATCATCCCCCCGGGTGCAGGACTCTGCCAAGGCCATCAGCGCGTTTTGCAACTAGGGTAGGTACCTCCATCCCTTAGCAGAAGCTTTTTAACTGGTTTAATCTGTTGTCCTCCATCTTAGCCATCGCAAACTCCACTGCTTCACTTGTAGAACCAGCCAGGGACATGATGTATAGGATGAACTAAGAAAATGTGAAGCAGGGAAACAATGAAGAAGAAGAAAAAAATCTGAATGGTCTTTAAATGTGGGTCGGTAGTGCACACATAGCTATTGTAATGCACTACACAAACACAAGTCCTATCCTCACTGATGAACACCAGTGTTAGAAATTGGGTCTCTAGTTAACAGAGATATGCACCCTGTCCAAATATGAACCACAATCCTAGTGAGGGTAAGTCACAACACAACGTAAATTATCCTGTGCTCACCCTCCAGTAGCTTGGCACAGAGCAGGCAGTCTTAACTTAGAAGGCAATGTGTAACATATTTGTGTATGTTTGCAATACCTCACACAGTAACACAGTGAAAATATGACAAAAAGTACTCCACACCAATTTAGGAAAGTAGATAATATTTATCAGAATAAAATAATAGCAACACAACAAAATTCCAATATGCAGAAGTCAAGATATCACTTTCTACAAGAGCAGACTTCACAGTAGTGAAAACGTCTGTGGATTTTTTCACTACCAGGAAATGTAAATCATATAATTAAATGTCCTGCCTTTTACTTACATGGCACCCTGCCCTATGGGTTACCTAGGGCCTACCATGGGGGTGATTTATATGTAAGCAAAGGGGAATTTAAGTATTGGCAAGTAGTTTTAAATGCCAAGTCAAAGTGGTAGTGAAACTGCACACACAGGCCTAGCAATGGCAGACCTGACATGGTTAAGGGGCTACATATGTGGGTGGCACAATCAGTGCTGCAGTCCCACTAGTAACATTTATTTACAGGCCCTGGGCACATCTAGTGCATTTTACTAGTGACTTACAGGTAAACTAACTATGCCAGTTGGGTATGAGACAATGTTACCATGTTTAAGGAAGAGAGCACAACCACTTTAGCACTGGTCAGGAGTGGTAAAGTGTGCCGAGTCCTAAAACCAGCAAAAAGGAGATCAGAAAAATGGAGGGAGGCAGGCAAAAATTTTGGGGAAGGCCACCCTAAGGCTGTCAATTCTAACACTAATGTAATCTTGTATAGAGAAAATGAACTGCGATAATTAGGCAGGCGAAACAGAGCACAATAAACAGCATTATGAAATGGTGAAAACAATTAACATTCCCACCGTTATAAACTAGTTCTAGAAATTCTGGAGATTCCTACTTGCACCTAACTACCCTAGAGACAGCATATTTGGGTGTACCCTTCTGCCTGTCAATCCAAAGGATTAGCCTTAGTCTCATACCTGCAACTGGTGCCAGAATTCTGCCTGTGTGATGAATGGCAATCCTCGTCAGGAGGCTGGTTGTGGCTGTAATGGCTCCTCAGACCTTCAGGTCTGTGCATTGCTTATTCAATAAAACTGGGCTGTAATAGAAGATGCAGCTCTCATGTGATGCTTTGTCTTTGTATCAGAAGCTGTCACTCAAACTGGCAACACATCACCCAAAGTATCTCATTCCGTATGTAGCCTTGGACCATGCGTTTCTGATTGTCAATAAAACTAACTAGAAACAAATGTCATGTGCCCTGCCTTCTCAGAATAATATTGTGCAAGCTCGCACATAAAAAAATAACACTGCTAAAACGTGATGTAGCTAAAATGTACAAGGTGTAAAATGTTCAAATGCAAAAAAGCTACTAAAAATAGGGGGAACTAACTCGGTCCAAGACGGACATCACTATAGATGCACATGTGAAGATGTAGTTTGAAATGCACTTTAAGAAGAAGGCAACAGTACTCTTATATTTAGTCATTAACGTGTGCTTAAATACCTCCCACTGTGCCTCACAGTCATGATTTAGCATAAGAGGCCTCCTCCAAAAGGCCTTGCAGAGCTACCCCATGGCTGGAAGGCCCATGGGAGGTGACATTAACCTCTCTAAAGCCAGAAGAACTCACATCCATCCCCATCACTTTACTTAGTCTAATACGCAAGAGTGTTACCTAAAAGGCCTGTTCTGAACTCTAATCAGTGACCAGGCTCTATTCACTGAGCTACTTGGAGGAGGACGACCTGCCGGCCTCTTAAGACAATGGTGGTCATTACAACCCTGGCGGACGGTGTTAAAGCTGCGGAAATACCAAAAACAGGCCGGCGGACAAAAAAAGGGAATTATGACCCTGGCGGAAACCGCCAACAAAGACAGCCACTTTAACACACCGCCCGACACGTCAGTGCAAACAAGCAGCGCAGCGGTCACCGCCAACAGACAGGCAGAAGACAATTTACCGCCCACACTATTACAACCCGCCAATCCACCACCTTTTCCGGGGCGGATTCTCTGTGGATAAAGACACAGCAGAAACAGCTTTTGCTATGGGAAAACGCTCACCTGAACACATCCCACGAGGAACGAGGACTCCATGGAGCCGGAACTCCAAATACTCACTGCCCTTGTGTTTCTGCTCCTCTACGACCAACAGCTACGTAGGCGCCGAAGACAACGGTGAGTACTGCACCTACGACACGGGGAGGCAAAAGTTAGGGGGACACCCACCAAACACCCCCACCCTCGCATATTACAACATACACACCAATGCATTCACAAAAATCACAGTAACAACCCACAATCCCCCCAGAAGAATGAAAAGACAATGCGAAATTCGGTCAAACATTGTAATGTGGCAATATACATGTCATACAAAAATATACAGATATATATTTGAAAATCAGTCATAATTATATACAATACGAGAAGTAGTGCAGATATGTACATAACAATGTCTGTGCACCAACAGTCCAAAAATGCATGGGCGAGGCCCACAAAGGATACCTGACCACAATCGGAGAGAACACTGCCGGGGCATCAGATAGAAATACTACAGGCACCTCAGGGGGAAGGGAAGGGGGGCACCTCAGCCGGATGACTGCAAAGCCAGATCCACAATGGGGCTCCATGCCCATTGATGTATCCTGGGGAGTGCAAAGCCACAGTCTCTCAAGTCTCTACAGTGGGTGGCTTGCCTACCGTGCCATCCTGGGGAGTGCAAAGCCACAGTCTCTCAAGTCTCTACAGTGGGTGGCTTGCCCACTCTACCATCCTGGGGAGTGCAAAGCCACAGTCTCTCAAGTCTCTACAGTGGGTGGGTTGCCCACTCTACCATCCTGGGGAGTGCAAAGCCACAGTCTCTCAAGTCTCTACAGTGGGTGGGTTGCCCACTCTACCATCCTGGGGAGTGCAAAGCCACAGTCTCTCAAGTCTCTACAGTGGGTGGGTTGCCCACTGGACCATTCTGGGGAGTGCAAAGCCACAGTCTCACAAGTCTCTACAGTGGGCGGGTTGCCCACTGTACCATCCTGGGGAGTGCAAAGCTACAGTCTCTCAAGTAGATGCAGGTCTCTACTGGTACTGGGGCGGACTGGTGCCCAGACTGGATGAGTCTCCCCATGAAAGTTCCTGTCCTGTCACTGTCCCAGCTGCACATGGGATAAGGATGCCTGATGTGGCGGTCCATTCATTCCTACCCGGTGCTTGCCCAGTTCAGCGGTGCTTTGCCATGGCGGTCTTCGCCCTGTTCAGCGGTGCTTTGACATTGCGGTTCCGGACTGTTCAGCGGTGCTTTGCCATGGCGGTCTTTGCCCTGTTCAGCGGTGCTTTGCCATGGCGGTCTTTGCCCTGTTCAGCGGTGCTTTGACATGGCGGTTCCGGACTGTTCAGCGGTGCTTTGCCATGGCGGTCTTTGCCCTGTTCAGCAGTGCTTTGCCATGGGGGTCTTTGCCCTGTTCAGCGGTGCTTTGCCATGGCGGTCTTTGCCCTGTCCAGCGGTGCTTTGCCATGGCAGTCTTTGCCCTGTTCAGCGGTGATTTGACATGGCAGTTCCGGACTGTTCAGCGGTGCTTTGCCATGGCGGTCTTTGCCCTGTTCAGCGGTGCTTTGACATGCCGTTTCTGGACTGTTCAGCGGTGCTTTGCCATGGCGGTCTTTGCCCTGTTCAGCGGTGCTTTGCCATGGCAGTCTATGCCCTGTTCAGCCGTGCTTTGCCATGGCGGTCTTTGCCCTGTTCAGCGGTGCTCTACCCGGACGATTTCCTCCACCATGACCCTCAGCTCCTCCTCGGAGAAGCGGGGGTGTCTTTGGCGTGACATGGGGTGGTGTATATGGTGATGAATGTGGTGAGTGTAGTGGTGTGTGGTGTTTTGTGCGTGGATGTTGTGTGGGTGATGGTGTTGTGTGCCTCTGTGTGATGGGGTTGTCTATTCTGTGCTCTCTCTCTGGCCTTCGTTCGTGATTTTTTGGTCGTAGGGGTTTGTGGGTGATGTGGGTGTTTGTTTTATATTGTATTGGGTGTGTGGGAGTGGTGTTTGTATGTGTATCAGGTGTGTTTATTTGGAATTGTCCAATGTGGCGGTGTTTTGGAGATCTGTGTGTATTTTGAGCGCAGCTGTGTGTACCGCCAATGGAATACCGCGGTTGAAAGACCGCGTGTGGATTCGTGGGTCGTAATAGCATGGGCGTGTTTCTGTTGGCGTGGAGGTGGAGGTTTTGTTTCCGCCAGTTTATCACTGACCTTTGGTGTGGCGGTGTTGTGTGGGTGTCTGAATTTCGGCGGATTCCAAGATGTGTGTCATAATAGCTGTGGCGGAATACCGCCACTGCCGCGGTGTATTGGCGGTCTTCTGCACGGCGGCAAGTGCCTTTTACCGCCAATGTTGTAATGACCCCCAATATCTGTTTCCAAGGCAAAATTGTTTTCGGCTATCGCTTGTAAAGGGTGCTTGTGAATTGTGCTGGACTTCTTTATTATGTTAAGCACATTCGTACAGTGCTTTGCTGCCATTTGTATGCTCTGGAAGCGCCTTCTGAATCTGGTACTTGTGAAATAAGTTATTATTAAGTAAACGTCTATTGTTCCGTTACTTAAAATTGTTACAAAATACCATAATATGGATCATAAAATACCAGATGCAAATTAAAAATGCAAAAACAATGTACACATTTAAAACTCTTGGCATGTTAAAAAGATTTATGCAACAGTTTTGGCCAAAGTCCAAGTGCAAAATGAGTCAGCATTTGAACCTAGGGAGATCTTGTACCAGTCAAAGTAAGCTCAACTCCTTTAAGGTACTTCACAGCTTGAGAAATCGTTCTCTCATTTGCTGAGTTAAAGCAACACAAAATAGCTTGCCTGCAAGTGCGCACCCACTGTCGGATCCAAAGCAGGCACAACCATTTTTGATGTATCGACAGTGTAGCACTGCAGATACAAAACATGTGGATCATAGTTTCTGAACCAAGCCCTCATAAACGATAAGGCAAATCCTTTTCAGCCCTAAGACAGAGACTGTCATGCTTAATTACCGGTAGGAACCCCAGGCGGTAGTTCAGGTATTTCCTTTTTATGCTGTAATTTAAGAATTCTTCCAGATACAGCTGTGAATGTAGGGACTTGTATCTGTTTACTATTAGCCAAGCATGACAGTGTTTCTCAAGAGTGTAGGGGGCTGGCCTGGTTTGTAGTGGGTACCAATGGTACTTACACCTTATACCAGGCCCAGTTATCCCTTATTAGTAGAGTGTAGTAATGTTCTAGCAGCTTATGTTGATAGAGGTAGCTATAGCAGAGCAGCCAAGGCTGAACTAGGAGACATGCAAAGCTCGTACAATACCACTTATATCATCTAGGTATTATATCATAAGAAAGACAATACTCATAGGTACTAAAAATAAAGGTACTTTATTTTAGTGACAATGTGCCAAAAATATCTCAGAGGATACACTCCCTTAGGAGGTAAGTAACATACACAAAATATACACAAATAACCAAATAAGGTAAGTAAAACAGTCAGAAAGTAGTGCAAACACTGTAAAACACAATAGAATGCAATAGGCCTAGGGGCAACACAAACCATATACTAAGTAAGTGGAATGCAAACCACAAATGCACCCCTAGGCAAGTGCAGTGTGTAGAGGGTCGCTTGGAGTGTGAGAAAACACTAAGGGTGTAAAGAAGACCCCACCCCAGGACCCAGGAAAGCAGGAGTAAAGTACTACTATTTCCCCCAAAACACGATAAAGTTGTGATAAAGTATTTTGCAAGGACCACAACAGGCTGCAAAGCACTGAAGATGGATTCCTGGACCTGAAGACTTGTAAAGGAAGGGGACCAAGAGTCGCTAAAGTGTCCAGGGAGGCCAGGAGCCCATTAAACCCTGGACGAAAGTGCAAAATGACTGCCTATGGTTGGAAGAAGATGCTGGTTTTGCACCAACGAAAGGAGGTAGGAGGTTCTGCTTTGTGCAGAAGATGTCCCACAGTGTATTGGTGGATGCAGAGTTATTTCCTTGGCAAAATACTGCAAACAAGCCTTGCTACCGGCAAGAGCCGCAGTTGAAGAAAAAGGGTGCTGCCCGGGCCCAGGAAGGACCAGGATGTTGCCACTCAGGAGAGGAGACAGAGGGGGCCCTCAGCAATGTGGAGAGCCCACTGAAAGGAGGGAAGCACCCGCAGGAGTCCTTGAACACGGGTTCAAGAAGAATGAACATGCCGGCCGGCTCAACACTGCAAAGAGAGGTCCAACGACGCCGGAGGTCAACTCAGGGAGCTGAGCATCACAGGACAGAGTGGTGGGGATCTAGGCTCGGCTGTGCATGCAGTATTTCTTGGAAACAAATGCAAGAGCTCACCAAAGTTCCTCTGCACTTCCCTCTTCGACTTCTCCCAAGGATCGACGCTGACTGCTCCAGGACGCCTGCATAAGCGCAACAAAGTAGCAAGAAGACTACCAGCAACCAGCTCATCCTGCCGGCTTTCTCAACTGTTTCCTGTTGGTGCATGCTCTGAGGGCTGTCTGCCTTCACCCGGCACTGGAAGCCAAGAAGAATCTCCAGTGGCGACAGAATCTTCCCCCTGCTAACGCAGGCACCAAACTTCTGCATCACCGGTCCTCTGGGTCTCCTCTCATCCTGACAAGCATGGTCCCTGGAACACAGGAGCTGGGTCCAAGTGTCTTCGACAGTCCAGTGGCCCTTCTGTCCAAATTTGGTGGAGGTAAGTCCTTGCCTCCCCACGCCAGAAAGTAATCCTGTGTACAGCGTGAACTGCAGCCACTCGGGCTTCTGTGTACTTTTGCAAGACTTCCTTTGTGCACAGCCTAGCCCAGGTCCCCAGTACTCCGTCCTGCATTGCCCAACTCACTGAGTTGGACTCCGACGTCATGGGACCCTCTTTTGTTGCTCTGAGTCCACCGTGGTCCTCTGATCTTCTAAGTGCCTGTTCAGGTGCTTCTGCTGAAGCTACCTGCTTCTGCGTGGGCTCACAATGTTGCTGAGTACCCCCTCTGTCTCCTCCTCCAAGGGGCGAGCTCATGGTCCTTCCTGGGCCCTGGCAGCACCCAAAATCCTCAACCGGGACTCTTGCAGCTAGCAAGGCTTGTTTGCAGTCTTTCTGCGTGGAAAAATCTCTGCATCCTCCAGCACGCCGTGGGACATCTTCTGACCAAAGGAGAAGATTCTGGCACCTTCCTTTGTTGCAGAATCTTTGGCTTCTTCCACCCGGAGGCAGCCCTTTTGCACCTTCATCCGGGGTTTAGTGGGCTCCTGCCCCCCCTGGACACTTGCGTGACTCTTGGACTTTGTCCCCTTCCTTTACAGGTCCTCAGGTCCAGGAATCCGTCTTCAGTGCTTTGCAGTCAGTTGTTGTCTTTGCAGAAACCCCTATCTCGACTTTACTGTCTTTTTGGGGTAGTAGGGTAACTTTACTCCTACTTTTCAGGGTCTTGGGGTGGGGTATCTTGGACACCCTTAGTGCTTTCTTACACTCCCAGCGACCCTCTACACACTACACTAGGCCTGGGGTCCATTCGTGGTTCGCATTCCACTTTTGGAGTATATGGTTTGTGTTGCCCCTAGGCCTATTGTCTCCAATTGCATTCTATTGTGTTCTACAGTGTTTGCACTACTTTTCTAACTGTTACTTACCTGATTTTGGTTTGTGTGTGTATATTTTGTGTATATTACTTACCTCCTAAGGGAGTATATCCTCTGAGATATTTTTGGCATATTGTCACTAAAATAAAGTCCCTTTATTTTTAGTAACTCTGAGTATTGTGTTTTCTTATGATATAGTGCTATATGATACAAGTGGTATAGTAGGAGCTTTTTATGTCTCCTAGTTCAGCCTAAGCTGCTCTGCTATAGCTACCTCTATCAGCCTAAGCTGCTAGAACACCTCTAATCTACTAATAAGGGATAACTGGACCTGGCACAAAGTGTAAGGTACCCACTATAAGCCAGGCCAGCCTCCTACAGCAATCCACCCGCATTTGTCAGGTTGTCAGGAGGGCTTTTGGGAAGCCTTGTGGAGCTGCTTGCCATTACCTCCCTACGGATGATGTGTGGAAAAGTCGAGCATATGGAGGTCAGTGTTGCTCTGCCTTGTTGCGAGCACCCTAACTGGTTGTTTGAGCTCCAAGACTTGTGGGGCCCCTTGTGCCTGAGACAGGACTTCCAGCTTTTGACGCAAGCAGTGGGCAGTTTGTTACACTGTGAGCACCCTGCTCCCTATGTGCGATGGTGGTAGCTCCTTGATGCTAGCTTTGGGTGACTGCTTTTCTCACCTGATTGCTTGTTTGGATCAGGGAGGCAACTCTCATATTTAATTGTGTCAGCTTCAGAGTAGTTGGTTAAGGGAGTCAGCATGATTTGCTACTGGTCCAAGGACTGAGCTGAGACCTCTATAGAAGATGGCTTGTTGCGAGAGTTACTTGCTCTAGAGCCAGGCTGGTTGAAGGTGGCTTGGGACTATATACACATTGGGGGTTATTCTAACTTTGGAGGAGTGTTAATCCGTCCCAAAAGGGACGGTAAAGTGACGGATATACCACCAGCCGTATTACGAGTTCCATAGGATATAATGGACTCGTAATACGGCTGGTGGTAAATCCGTCACTTTTCCGTCACTTTTGGGACGGATTAACACCTCCTCCAAAGTTAGAATAACCCCCATTATTTTTAAGTAGTTTTTGTTGTGTAATTTCAGTGTTTGGTACCTTATAGACTTTATTTAATTCTCTGTTGTAACACTAGAGCTGTCATTTCCATTTATTGGCAGTTGTCTTGGCTCGGGCACGCCCCTTTTTCTGGCTGTCTTTGTGTGGGACATGTTTTGAATAACAGCCACAGGACTACCCGGCTTATCTTCACTGGAGGGAATATCTCTCCCAGGGCTGGATCGGCTGGCAGAGAAGGGTTGATCGTGTCCGCCCAAAGTGATATCTCTTTGCTCACTACCCACGGGCTTGTCATGCTTATCATGCAAAGCTCAATTTTCTTCCCCCTGATTTGATCTCTTTTTAGGTTGAGCATTCAAGACCTCTTGTATATACTTTAGTATATACTCCTTTGTTTGCCCTTTGCTTTTTCATTTGTTTGTTTCAGTGCTCTTAAAAAATCCTTGCTAGTGGTCAGTCCTTCCTCCTTGTCCTACCTTTTCCTTAGTTGCACACTCCTCTGGAGCATGGCCCCCAGTACTTGTATCCATCCACTTGTGCCACTGTAGCATCATCTAAGGGTCTACTCTTTTCTTACGCTAGGAACAATTGATCACTGTGCTGGCTGTTTTCAGAGGCTTTTGTCCATTTCTGTAAACAGGGCTGCAGCTGCATCCGCTGGTGGAAGACAACTTCAGGCAGGAGGCAGCCAAGGTCCCGCCCTCCATATTCCGAGTAACCACTCCGCCAGGATATCTGGTGGGGCCTTACCGCCATGAAAAACCTGGCAGAAACAGAAAGTATAACAGAAGTAGAAATGGAAACACCCACCTCCAGGCACAGAGACTCCGCCGCGGATGCCATGGCAAATTAACTGCTAGTCTTCCCATCGTTGTATCTCGCCATACACCTTTAGGACCACGGACGACGATGAAGATGACAACCATAAGCATACCTAGCACAGAGGGGAGGGAAATGGCAGTGGGCTCATACACACAGTGAAGGCCACACACACGTACACACAACACACATCAATGCCAAATACCCAATACACACACAAAGCAATGCAGATACAGTCCAAACATACAGCACAACACACAACACCACCAACACACCCCATAACCGCACAACAACTGCCCCACATACACCTCAATGATGGCATAGATGGGCACGTTGTGCGACACCACACATACACACACATCATGAACTCCATGTAGCAATGACACACAATCAATAGCTGTGAGCACACATCCAAACAATCATACAGGTGACACAACATGTACAACCAACAATCAAGGATAGGCACATGGACGCACACAACACCCCATACAAACACACAGGGAAGCAGACACACACATCACAACATCCCCATGGCCCAAACCATCTACCAAGCGCATACAACAACACAGACACAATCCACACACAAACTTCACACACCTATGCACACAGATGCCACACCACCATGTAGAAGGAAACCAGGCCAAGGATCTTATCTTGCCAACCACAGCAATGTGGGCAGTTGTATTCAAACAATAAACTATATACAAAAAGTGCCAATGGCAAGTCCAATGTCCACTTCAGCAGGACACATTTGTAGGAGGCTGGCCTGGCTTAACATGGGTACCTGATGGTACTTACACCTTGTGCCAGGTCCAGTTATCCCTTATTAGTAGATTAGTAGTGTTCTAGCAGCTTAGGCTGATAGAGGTCGCTTTAGCAGAGCAGCTTAGGCTGAACTAGGAGACATGCAAAGCTCCTACTATACCACTTATATCATATAGGTACTATACCATAAGAAAGACAATATTCAGAGTTACTAAAGATAAAGGTACTTTATTTTAGTGACAATATGCCAAAAATATCTCAGAGGATATACTCCCTTAGGAGGTAAGAAAATACACAAAATATACACACAAACCAAAATCAGGTAAGTAAAACAGTCAGAAAGTAGTGCAAACGCTGTAGAATACAATAGGATGCAATAGGCCTTGGGGCAGCACAACCCATAGACTAAGAAAGTGGAATGGGAACCATAAATGGACCCCTAGGCTAGTGTAGTGTATAGAGGGTCGTGGGGAGTGTAAGAAAATACTAAGGGTGTCCAAGATACCCCACCCCAAGACCCTGGAAAGTAGGAGTAAAGTACTACCATTTCCCCAGAAACAAACTAAACTAAACTTGTGATAGAGGATTTTGCAAAGACCACAACAGACTGCAAAGCACTAAAGACGGATTCCTGGACCTGAGGACCTGCAAAGGAAGGGGACCAAGTCAAAGAGTCGTGAAAGTGTCCGGGGGGGGGCAGGAGCCCACTAAACCCCGGATGAAGGTGAAAAATGGCTGCCTCCGGATGGAAGAAGCTGAAGATTCTGCAACAACAAAAGATGCTAGGAACTTTTCCTTCGTGCAGAAGATGTCCCACGGAGTGCTGGAGGATGCATAGTTGTTTCCTTGGCAAAATACCACAAACAAGCCTTGCTAGCTGCAAGAGTAATGGTTGAAGAAAAAGGGTGCTACCTGGGCCCGGGAGGGACCAGGATGTCGCTACTTGGGATAGCAAACAGAGGGGGTCCTCAGCAATGTAGAGAGCCCATGCACAAGAAGGTAGCACCCACAGAAGCACTTGAACACGGGTTCAAGAAGTCTCAACATGGCAGTCGTCTCAACACTGCAAAAGAGGGTCCCACGAAGCACAGAGTGCTGGGTACCTAGGCTTGGCCATGCATGAAGGATTTCATGGAAATGTGGACAGAAGCCCTTGTAGGTGCAGTTCACACTGTGCACTGGATTACTGTCTGGAGAGAGGAGGCAAGGATTTAACTCCTCCATATTTGGACAGTTGGACTACTGGACAGTCTGGGTCACTTGGGTCCACCATATGTGTTCCAAGGGCCATGCTCGTCAGGATGAGAGGGGTCCCAGAGTACCAGTGATGCTGAAGTTTAGTGCCTGCTGGAGCAGGGGGAAGATTCCGTCAACCCACAGGAGATTTCTTCGTTGCTTCCAGTGCAGGGTGAAGGCAGGCAGCCCCCAAAGCATGCACCACCCAGAAACAGTAAAGAAAGCTGGCAGGATTAGGATACAGTGTCGCTGGTAGTCTTCTTGCTACTTGTTGCAGTTTTGCAGGCGTCCTAGAGCAGTCAGCGGTTGATCCTTGGCAGAAGTCGAAGAGAGAGGTGCAGAGGAACTCTGGTGAATTCTTGCAAGTTGTTATCTGAGGGAAAAGCCCACTGGAGAGACCCTAAATAGCCCTCAGAGAAGGATTGGCCACCTAGTGAGGTAAGCACCTATCAGGAGGGATCTCTGACATCACCTGCTGGCACTGGGCACTCAGAGGCCTCCAGAGTGCCCTCACACCTCTGGATCCAAGATGACAGAGGTCTGGGACACACTGGAGGAGCTCTGGGGTGGTGATGGACAGGGGAGTGATCACTCCCCTTTCCTTTGTCCAGTTTCGGACCAGAGCAGGGACTGGGGGTTCCCTAAACCGGTGTAGACTGGCTTATGTAAGGAGGGCTCCATCTGTGCCCTTCCAAGCATTTCCAGAGGCTGGGAGAGGCTACCCTTCCCCAGCCTTTAACACCTATTTCCAAAGGGAGAGGGTGTAACACCCTCTCTCAGAGGAAATTCTTTGTTCTGCCTTCCTGGGACTGAGCTGCCCAGACCCCAGGAGGGCAGAACCCTGTCTGTGGGGTGGCAGCAGCTGTAGCTGCAGAGAAAACCCCAGAGAGCTGGTTTGGCAGTCCCCGGGGTCCATAGTGGAGCCCGAGGATGCATGGAATTGGCACCCCAATACCATATTTGGCATGGGGGGACAATTCCATGATCTTAGACATGTTACATGGCCATATGCAGAGTTATCATTGTGAAGCTACATATAGGTATTGACCTATATGTAGTACACATGTGTAATGGTGTCCCCGCACTCACAAAGTCGAGGGAAATGGCCCTGAACTATGTGGGGGCACATTTGCTAGTGCAAGGGTGCCCTCACACTTAGTAAATTTGCACCTAACCTTCAGCAAGTGAAGGTTCAACCTATAGGTGACTTATAAGTTACTTAAGTGCAGTGAAAATGGCTGTGAAATAACGTGTGTGTTATTTCACTCGGGCTGCAGTGTCAGTCCTGTTTAAGATTTGCCTGAGCTCTCTATGGGTGGCAAAAGAAATGCTGCAGCCCATAGGTAACTCCTGGAACCCCAAAACCCTGCATACCCAGGTACCATATACTAGGGAATTATAAGAGTGTTCCGGTGTGCCAATTAGAATTTGTAAAAATGGTCACTAGCCTATAGTGACAATTTTAAAGGGAGAGAGAGCATAAGCACTGAGGTTCTTATTATCAGAGCCTCAGTGACACAGTTAGTCACTACACAGGTATACACATTCAGGCCACAAACTATGAGCGCTGGGGTCCTGGCTAGCAGGATCCAAGTGAGACAGGCAAAAACAAACTTACATACATGTAAAGATGGGGGTTACATGCCAGGCAAGATGGTACTTTCCTACAACATTGTCCATTAATATGGGCCCAACTTGACTCCTGATTGAAGCTAGACTTCCACTTCATAGGGGCACTAATGGGATAGGCAGGCACCTCAAAGGTGTGAGGGTGGTGGGGGAGGCTTGGATGTGGAAGGGGAATGTTTCGGCTTCGGCTTGGAAGCGGTGACCTTGGCACTGGAAGGGGTCGCTTTTGTGCTGGGTGGAGGAGGAGGGGAAACATCAGAGGGGGGCCCAAAGAATGGGAGGTGGGAGGGCCTGAGAGGGGCAGGGGGACACGCTGTTTACGGGGAAGATGTGGTGGGAGAGGTGTAGGGAAGGCCAGCAAGGAAAACTCTCTTAGGTACACGGGGTGACTGAGGGTTGGGAGTGGAGGTAGAGGGAGTGCTCGTCTGACATGTCTGTGTGTTGTACGTGGATGTTGGTGTGTGCAGTGTCTGGATGTGTGTGGTGGCTGAATGTTGGGTGGGTGAGTGGGTATGTATGCATTTCTTGGGAGGGGCAGAGATAGGGAATGGGTGATGTGTGAGTGAATGTTGTGGTGGGGTGTGCAAGTGAGGTGGATGTGCTGCACGTGGCAGACGGTAGTCGTGGTGAGTGTGCTTGTGTTGTGTGGGGTGTGCGACTGTGAGTCTGCTGTTGTGGTGATTGAGGGGATGACAGGAATGACAGCAGGACTAGTGTGTGATGATGTTGTGCTGGCAGGTCTGAGTGGAGATGTGACTGTAGGGGAGGAGGTGGGAGAAGTGTCTGTTGTTGTGTCTGCATATGTGTTTTGTGAGTGTGCATGCCTGTTTGAACGTTTGTGATGCCCATGTCTGTCTTTGCGCTCCTTGTCTGTTGTACTGGGTGTATGCGTGTGTGTTGGTGTACCATGGACGGGTGTAGGGAGAGGGCTTGTGGATTGGGAACAGGTAGCTGGAGGGGGGCCGGAAGATAAAGGGACACTGGCTGCCGTCAACGAGGAGGCCAGAGCCTGAAACGATCGCTGGAGGCCAGACAAGGCACTGTGAATACCTTCTAGGAACGCATTGGTCTGCTGCATCTGGGATGCCAGTCCCTGGATGGCATCTTCAATCGTTGTCTGCCCCTCAGAGATGGACCTCAGGAGGTCAAACGCCTCCTCATTGAGGGTAGCAGGTCTGACTGTGCAGGGGCAGAGGTGCCTGCGGCGAAGGAGACGCCCACCCTACTAGGTAAGTGTGCATGGGCAACTGGGTGGGGTGCTACAGGAAGGGCAGTGCTGGAAAGGGGGGTGGCGGACAACGATGGTGTTGGTGTGGTACCAGAAGGGTCCACCACTACCAGGGAGCCGCCATTGGAGGAGGTATGTGAGTCAGATGTTGTTGTAACTCCAGTCTCCCCCGTGGTGCTCCCCTCAACCTCTGTCCCACTGGTCCCCTCTGCTTCACTGCTGGCCGCCTCCTGGGTCCCGTGGACTGCAGCATCCCCACTTGCCAGTGCCCTTCCTCCCTCGCCAGAGGATGCTAATGCACACATAGACAGAGGAGGAGAGAGAAAAGGAGGGTGGCGGAAACAGAAAGGGAGGAAAATATTAGAACCCACACGTCCACTTCACATACACACAATACAGATAACATTCGCTGCCTGTGAAACAAAAGACCAATTAGCAGCCTTTCCCAAATAGAGTCATGCAAGCTATGTCCAAACCCATCCCAAACCAGCAGACCAAACTCCAGCATGAAGACAACTACATGCCCATCAATGCCAAAATGACTACTTCTAGAATCAAGCCCAGGACTATACCCAATCACATGTCATCCACTACAGGATGATACTAATCTAAGCAGAGAGGGACTCAGAACACTAACTAACCGATAGGAATGTGAGGAGTAAATGTGGTTCAGAGGATCCATTGATGTAGGAAGTGATGCAACTGCAACCTTCACGGAACATGCCTGTCATTACCCACATACAGTGCCATCATGACCACTTCAAACTACTACAGTACACACAGATATAGAGGATGCAATTATTGAGATGATAGCAGACTTGAGAGACCCATACCTACAGCTAAACTGTACCAACACTACTCATCATACATTGCTCAACATAGCGACCTTTACACAGTCCTACTTGATGGGTGTGGCAACCAGGACTGTACATTTCCTAAATCACATCTGACTACGTTCATTCCAAGTCCAAGGAGGGTGACAGTTCAAAACCATGCAGTAGTGACATGACAGTCAACACTTACCCCCTTGTGGCTGCTGTGCTGCCTTCAAGCGCCCATCCAAACCAGGGTACGCCACCACCAGTATGCGGGCGATTAGGGGGTTCAGGGTCCGACGCGCACCCCTCCCATGTTGAGTGGCCGGCCCCATCTGGGCCTCTGCAGTCTTCCGGGCCCAGCGTCACAGGTCCTCCCACCGCTTCCTGCAG
Organism: Pleurodeles waltl; assembly: GCF_031143425.1. Lineage (NCBI taxonomy): Eukaryota > Metazoa > Chordata > Amphibia > Caudata > Salamandridae > Pleurodeles > Pleurodeles waltl. Next base: position 290,291,842 of record NC_090445.1, on the reverse strand, counting down.
TGGGTGCTCCGCTGGCAATGGACCACCAGGGTCCGCACTTCCTTGGCAATGGCTCACCACAACCCTTTCTTCTGGTGGGCGCTGACCTGATTGGGAAACAGTGAGAAAAGTGGGGACAAGATGTAAATGATACCAATCCAGCAGTAAGCTTTGGCAACACACAACGAACACTGCTCATGCACACTGGCAATATCCCACACATATCATGCATGCTACAGAACTGATCAGTCATGACATGTCAATGTGCACACGTCATTAGCAAACATTTGTAAATCCGCAATGTGCCTGTTACTGTGTGTATGCAAGGCCTAGATAGGTGTGACGCAGTTAATATCAATGCCATGTGGCCCCCTGAAATGGCGGCTACCTGACCTGTAAGGTGGGACAAGGGGATATGAGGTAACTGCACTGGCATTCTACACCGTCGCAGTAGGGGTCGAAGACCGCAGCGCAATCCTGCATTGGTTAACATTGGACCCTATGGGTTCCAGGAGCCAATGACGATGTACGCAGGCGGTGACGGTACGCACTGCCGCGGACGTGACCGCCATTTTCTGTCTGTTCACTCACTTGATACCTGAGCTTCAACAGGAGAGGACCTACACTGCAAGTGCTGCTGTGACCTAAGTCTGGAAGCGACGATGGCTCATGTGTCTGGGGAAAGGGCCCCTGCCTTCACTTCGGAGGAGTTGGAGAAGTTAGTGGATGGGGTCCTTTCCCAGTACACGCTACTCTGTGGTCCTCCAGACAAACAGGTGAGTACACTGTGAGCATGATGCATGGGCAATGCCTGTTTGGAGTGGTGTGGATGGAAGATACAATGGGGGGGGGGCGGAGGCCTGCATGTGCGGACGGTGAGTGTATGTGCGTCAGGGCAAGGGTGGGAACGTGGGCCAATGACTGTGACGGTCCGGACGGTTGATGTTTTTAATTTTCCCCTGCACTATTCCTCTAGGTCAGCACCCACCAGAAGAAGGATATTTGGCGTGCCATCGCCAAGGATGTCTGGACCCTGGGAGCCCACCATAGATGGAGCACCCACTGCTGTAAAAGATGGGAGGGCATTCGCCGCTGGAGCAAGAAGACAGCGGAGGCCCAGCTGGGGATGGCCTCCCAACGTGGGAGGGGTGCCTGTCGCACCATGACCCCCCTGATGTTCTGGATCCTGGGGGTGGCGTATCCGGAGTTGGATGGGCACTTGAGGGCATCACAGCAGCCACAAAGGGGTGAGTACCGTCACATCCATCTGACGAGGTGTCTGGGTGGGTGAGGTAGGCAGTGGATTATCCTAGGCCAGGGCGAGCTTAGTAGGCAAGGGCCCTTTGTGAGGTAGGCTATGTGGCACCTCAACCCCACCAGTGGTAAGAGCCATCTACACCTAGTCAGGATCCTGTGACTTCCATGTCTGCAGCAATCGGGCATAGGCCTTGTAACTCTAAGTGCATGGCGGAATGCAGAGGGCTGCTGTGTCTTTAGTGTCCACCAACAGTAGTGGTATTGAATGCACTGAACATGTCTTTCTTCTGTCTTTCCCCCACCCTTTTTGTGGTCTCCCTGTTCTTGTGTGCAATAGCATCATCAGGCGGAGGAGCAGTGGCACCGGAGCAGGAGGGAGCTGCATCCCACTTGGCCCTGGAGGGCAAGACAACGGAGTCTGAAGCCACCAGTGGGATGGAGGGCGAGGGGAGCTCCATGGTGGGGACAGGAGGAATGGGAGCTCCCTTGTGGTGGCGGGCCCCTCTGTGCCCCCGCATCAACAGGTACAGCCGCCACCCCCCCCTACCAGCACCGCCCTCCCAGCAGCCCCTCAGCGTGTGTCCCGTGGCCGCTCACCCAGGGTGGTGAGCATCTCCTTCGCCCCAGGCACCTCAGGCCCTGCCCCAGTCAGCCCTGCTTTCCTCAGTGAGGAGGCTATTGACCTCCTGAGATCCCTCACTGTTGGGCAATCTACCATTGTGAATGCTATCCAGGGTGTCAAGAGGCATTTGCAACAAACAAATGCATATCTGGAGGGCATTCATTATGGCCAGGCTGCCCAGCAGAGAGCATTTCAGGCTCTGGCTTCAGCACTGATGGCAGCCATTGTCCCTGTGTCCAGCCTCCCCCTCCAACTTCCTCCACCCAGACCCAATCCCCTGTATTTCAGCCTATCCCAAGCACACCTACAGACCAGCATGCACACACCTCATCACACAAGGGTGGCTCTGGCAAACATAAGTACCACACATCCCACAGGTACTCACACAAGCATCATTCCCATACACACACACCAACATCCACTGCCTCTGCTGTGTCCCCCTCCTCCACGTCGTCCTCCTCCCTCCTTGTCTTGTCTCCACTTACACCTGCATGCACAGCATCTTCATCCACTACCTCCATCACCAGTACGCCCATCCCCCCCACCACTCATGGGCACTCACCACCCCCACTACCATTCACACATCCCCTGTGTGCACTACCAGTGTGTCTGTGAGCCCTCCTCCCAAAGTACACGAACGCAGGCACGCACCTACCCAACAGCCATCCACCTCACAACAGCCTCCAGCCCATGCACCTTCACCCAAATTCAGCAATCGTACACCTCCTACAACCACTACCTCTTCCTCCACTCCCAAACCCACTCCATCTACCCGTCCCAGTGTGTGTAAAAAAACATTCCTGGCTATCATTGACCTCTTACCTACACCTCCCAACCCGTCCGTACCCTCGGGCCAGGCTTTCCAGGTCCCAACCCAGGATCTCAGCCACCACATCACCGGGCACAGTGGTCCCAGCAACAGCAGGCTTCTGGAGTGCGCCAAGCATCAGGGCAGCCAGTGTGCCACGGAGCGAGGGCAAGGACATTCTGCCACCAGCGAAAGTAAAGAAGTTGCCCACATCCCAGAGGGAGAAGGCGAAAACACCTGCCACCAAGGGCTCAGGGAAAACAAAAGGGCATAGTGGCAAGACAGCTGCGCCACCATCCAAGGTGGGGAAGGGCCAGAAAACCAAGGGCAGGTCAGGAGAGGGCATGGTGGCACCGACTATGGGACCAGTGTCACACCTTCTGTCCACGTCGACGCCAACCAGTACGGCGGAGAAGACCGCCACCTGCACCGCCACATGGACCGCCACATGCACCGCCACCAGCACCGCAGTCCCTGAGCCCTCCACCAGCACTGCAGTCCCTGAGCCCACCACCAGCACCGCAGTAACTGAGCCAGCCACCAGCATCGCCGCCACTGAGCCCGCCACCAGCACCGCCACCGCAGAGCCCACCACCAGCACCACCACCAGCACCGCCGCCACAGAGTCCGCCACCAGCACCGCCACCACAGAGCCCACCGCCAGCACCGATGCCACAGAGGCCACCGCAAGCACCGCTGCCACAGAGTCCGCTGCCAGCACCGATGCCACAGAGGCCGCCGCAAGCACCGCCACTTCTGACACCGCCGCAAGCACCGCCAGCGGCCCCGCGACATCCTGAGCCAGTGCCACCACGGCAGACATGGCTGCCATCCCCAGTGGTCAGTCAACCGAGCCTGGTGGTCAGTTCCAGAAGCCTGTGCAGCTTCAATGATGCAACACCTTCAGTGGAGAAAGGCATCCACTACCTCTGTCCTTGGCAGGATGAAGCACTCTGGGCACAAAGCCCCCTCCAGAACCAGTGAAGAAAGGCATCCACTACCTCTGTCCTTGGCAGGATGAAGCACTCTGGGCACCAAGTCCCCTCCAGAACCAGTGGAGAAAGGCATCCACTACCTCTGTCCTTGGGAGGATGGAGCACTCTGGGCACAAAGCCCCCTCCAGAACCAGTGGAGAAAGGCATCCACTACCTCTGTCCTTGGCAGGATGAAGCACTCTGGGCACAAAACCTCCTCAAGAACCAGTGGAGAAAGGCATCCACTACCTCTGTCCTTGGCAGGATGAAGCACTCTGGGCACTAAGCCCCCTCCAGAACCAGTGGAGACTGTTATCCACTTGAGAGACTGTGGCTTTGCACTCCCCAGGATAAAGCAGTGGGCAACCCACCCACTGTAGAGACTTGAGAGACTGTGGCTTTGCACTCCCCAGGATAATGCAGTGGGCAACCCACCCACTGGAGAGACTTGAGAGACTGTGGCTTTGCAATCCCCAGGATAATGCGGTGGGCAAACCACCCACTGGAGAGACTTGAGAGACTGTGGCTTTGCACTCCCCAGGATAAAGCAATGGGCAAACCACCCACTGGAGAGACTTGAGAGACTGTGGCTTTGCACTCCCCAGGATAATGCAGTGGGCAAACCACCCACTGGAGAGACTTGAGAGACTGTGGCTTTCCACTCCCCAGGATACAGCAGTGGGCATGGAGCCCCCTCGTGGAGCAGTGGCATCGTGCACTCATCCGGCTGAGGTGCCCCCCCTTCCCTTCCCCCTGAGGTGCCTGTTTCACTTTGATCTGATGCCCCTGCAGTGTTCTCTCTGTTTGATGTCTGGTTTTGAGTGTGGGCCTCGCCCATGCATTTTGGGCCCAGTGGTCCACGAACAATTATTGGTGCACATCTCCGGACTTGTGTAGTTGGTATACATAATTATATATACTGTATTTCAAGTTTTGACTACTGTTTTTTTCATGATTACAATCGTTCAACTCATTTCCTTTTGTCCTTGTGTTCTTGATAGGGGGTTGGGGGGGCGCTAATGTAATGTTGCAGCATGTATTTGTGTGTATTGTGTTGTGGGTGAGGGTGAGGGTGGGGGTGTTGCGTGTGTGTGTCACTCTCTTTTCCCTCCCCCTCCCCTGTGTTGTAGGTGCAGTACTCACCGCGGTAGTCGCCGCCGTCCTTGTTGCTCATGATAGAGGAGCACAAATGTCATCGCAGGGAGTATTTGGAGTTCTGGCTCCATGGCGTCCTGGTTCCTCGTGGGGTGTGGAGAGGTGAGTGTTTTCCCTTCCAAGTCCTGTTTCCGCTGTGTTTTTGTTCGCATTGGTTCCACCCCGGAAAAGGTGGCGGATTGGCCTGTCATAATAATGTGGGTGGTACGTGATTCCGTTTTTTTTCCACCAGCCTGTTGGCGGTATTACCGCCGCTTTAGCACCAACCGCCAGGGTTGTAATGAGGGCCTCAGTGGTGTGTGAGTGCTGTGCAAATATAATCGCAAAACCATCCACAACAGCAAAGAGAATCTCACCATCACCAAACTCCACAAGAAATTGAAGAAATGGTCCAGGCCAAAGTTGTGGGCGTGGACACACTGCTGCTTCTGTGACCTCTCGCTGTCAAAGTCACAGAGTTTGGGTACATCAAGCATAAAAAGTTCAATCATGGGTCTCCATCGTCCCAACACTCCCACTACTCAGAGTCCCTGGCATCTTGAGCCTCAGTCATGGTTCCCCAACTTCAGAACGGATTGCAAACTGTGAGCTGAAGCAGGCTTTAGTGCTTTTGGGCCCCAAAGATCCAATTTGACCTACAGTTGTGTTACCACCTGATGCCACTCCCTTTTGATTTAAGGCCAGCCCACTCCTCCGGCTCGGCTCTACTTACACTGCACTCGGCGCAACATCCGACAAAGGCCCTCGCACAGTATCAGTGCCACCAGTCTCAGTCCTGGTGCTGGGACTGGCATCACAAACTCCAGAAATGAAACGATAGTTCTGTCGGACACCGAAACACAACTGCGACCCAACAAGTATGCCACTCGGACCCAGAAATCTATCCCCCATCTCAAGTGAAGATGATACTACTGTGGCCAATAATTATGACATTGACCTTAGTAACAATGGGATCCTTGTTACAAGAGGCCAGTAGCCTAGACACCTCACCAGACATTGACATTTCTTTCCGCAACTCAGCCATGGCAATGGAGGAGTCTGCCTCCTTCACAGCCCAGAAGTTTTTTTTATCATTTCCAGGTTCTCTTCATTTACATGAAGTAGTTGCAGTGCATAACAAAAGTATGGCAACTGTGATGCTGAGCCCTATGGTGTCAGGGGCAAAGGCTTGGCTAAAAACAACTAAATATTCTCTAAGTATTTTGTTGTTTTCAGGCCTTTGAAGTAGCTGTATATAAAGCAATGCACACATATGAGATGAAAATAATGCAAATTGAAGTAATTGGCGGGAAATGCACCCTTTTATATTATGAATTGTCATTTGATTAATGAGAACACTGCAGATATACGTTTGTGAGACTACAGATTCAGAATTGAGTCCTGGTGGATGCAGTGCTGAATAATGACTTGTGCAGTTATAGTTTATGTGGTTCCAGCATGTAACAGAAAGCACTGTGAAATATTTTTGTTTAAATTGTATTGTACACAATGATTTTGTGTATATGATAAAACAAGTGTTTTGAAAGCGTAAATATTAATAATAGCTAACGCGACTGTATGTAGGGCACACATTTTTATAAGTCCATGAAAAGGACACTTTCCAAAGCTCATTTTTCTTACATTAACTCTCAAAAATAATAAATCTTTTTCATCTTGATGCTTTAAGCGATTCCAAAAATTAAAGCACTTTAGATTCACCCCCTTTCACTCTCACAGAGAGTTACCTACGGGTCCCCATTAGCAATTCAGGCATGGCTGTCTTTGACAAAAAGAATAGGATCAGTTTTTGTAAAATGAAAAACACATGGGGACCTTGGTCCCCATACACCCAGCCAGTTTTGACCCCTACGTATGTGCAGATGTCCTTTCAGATGAGTAGAGGGGGTGGCAGAGAGGAGGCCACACGGGTCATAATTTGAGCCCCATTCTTCCAGACCCCTGGGGCGTTAGAATAATTACCCAGTAGAAAGCAAAAAAGAGCAAGATCAATGGATAGGGTCAAAGAAAAGGCCCAGAGAAGGGGCCACAATGTGGGGTGGTCTAATTTTATTCATTTACAGATGGACAGAGGCAGCTTCCTCACTTCCTTCAGAAAGATGTCCTGAAGAAGCTGTTAATAAAATGCAGGCTCATTTGTTTAAAGAGCTACTACTACCATTAGCACAGCAGCTGCAGTGGAATTGGGGCAATGGTGTGGGATGGTCACTTCATCCCAATTATTGATGTGTTATTAGCACAAAGGGGACTGTGAGGCCATTTTACTTGTTAGTATTTTGGCACAGATCACTCTAGCTGTGCAGGGTCCCAAGCACCAAAGGAACAAGATGTTGCTATTTTCCCCCTTTTTTGACACAAAGGGGCACACTGTCTGCTTCAGGCCTCAGGCATAGGAGTGATGACCCAGTGGAGTGGGCAGGGGAGTAGATATAATTGGTGCTTCAGCGGGAGTGGCATTGGGGCTGAGGGGTATGAGAGCCCAACTAAACACCTATTATGGCTGTTGTAGTATCATTCTTTGCATTAGGGCTCAGTGCACCCTTGTTGTGCCATTGTTGCTTGGCCCAAGAGAGGGGAAAATTGAAGACGAGGAAACACCTATGCTTAGACCTCAGAGAGGGCAAAAAAGAGGATGGGAGGGTTAGCATGAACCAGAGGAGATCGTCCGCTTTGCAAGGTAGTAGCTCTCATAATTAAGGTAGGTACAGTGGAACTGGGACCCAGGAGTGTGAAGGGCCCATGCATCATAGTTAGGACTATTACTTTACAATAGAGTCATGGTAGAAAGCAAAAGTGTTCAGGGCTCCCAAGCTGCAAAGAGGAAAAGGGAGCTACTTTTTCTCAAATAGACAGAGAGTCTGTTTCAATATTAGAGTGATGGCCAGGCTTGGTGGGAAAGGCATGAAAGCGGACTACAATATAGCCTGCTTCTCAGTGCCGCAGCTGTCATTAGAGCAGAAGGTGCAGATGTATTGTGGATTAGGGGTGTGAGAGGCTCTAATTAGCGGAGTAATGTTTCTTTGCCTATTTCAGTTTTTATGTACATGCTATTTATAAAGTCTTACACTTAGTGTAAATTATGAGCTACTGAAAAAGTATCCTTTAAATGATCTCATAAGCCCCACCCCTGTGTTAATCCATGCTCCTCCCACGCCCCAAGTTTTTTGATGAAGTTATGGAAGGGAGCACAACTTCAAAATATTTTGGGATGGGGAACTCAGAGCAAAGAAGTTTAGAAGAAAGTCTTCTGATTTAAGTGAAGTTTAAGGGAAGTTTTGATTTGAGGTAGTTTAATTTCTCACTGATTTTGGTTGGACTGGCGATGACTGAAGCTGATGACTGAAGCTACCATACTGAAATAACTTGGAAAAAAGTGAAGCACAAAACTTTGTTGCAAAAAAGAGAGGTTTGTCCTGATGAGAAAAATATTTTTTATTGCTTGGAGCTGAATACACATGCAGCATTTCACTGCCATTTTTTAAGCAGACATTTCCAGAAACATGCTAAAGTTTTATGTAAGGTGCTTGTTAGGTTGTGAGTGTACTGTATGATATGGCTGTGGGGCCTTATTATGCAGTACTCTCACAGATATGGTCTTGGGTTAGGTCAAGCTTGTTTACTTAATCTCATGCTAAAGCGTGGGTGACTGTGGATGCAAGCAGTAAGGCTTAGCACAGAAACAATCTGTAAGGCATTTATCAACACCAAACAAGGAAAAATAAATTAACAACACATGAATGAAAAACACCAATTTATTAAAATAGATTATCTGTTTATGAATTTTTAGAAACCTTGAGAAACACAATTCTCCAGAGGTTCCAAAGATACAGATTTTAGAAGATATTATCACTTTTAAGTTCAACTGCAAACAAGTGCTGGTCAACAAAAATGTTTGAAAAGTTTGAAACATTTAGTTTTGATTCTTCGGCTCGGGTTGGGTGACCAGTTCCGGGAAGTCAGAGGTCTAGGTTGCCAGAGTAGACACTTTGGACAGTTACCTGGCCACCAGAGTCTTTTTGAAGCAAAATCTAAACTTCACAGGACAACCACCATAGATGATAATAGTGTGGTTTTGATGTTGAGTGATGCAGGCAAAGGATGCTCAAAGGATGCTCCGGTTGTGGTGCAGTCGACGGGGGTGTCCATATGGGTGCTTCTTGTCGACGGGTAAAATGGGGCAAACTTGGCCACAGAGATAGGGGTACCTCAAATTCCTCTAGCTCGGCACAGAGCAGGCAGGCCAACAATGCTGCTCTACTGGTCAGTCTGCACCGCAGTTGGGGAAAAATCCATAGGTGGGGGCTAGTGTCCCTTGGGTGTGACAAATCTGGACTTGGATGGAACTTCCATGTCAGGCAGACTCGGGTGCAACTTTTTGCTATCTCAGATTTGTCTGTTTGGGTGCCCAACAACTGATAGGCAAAACGTTTGCAGTGGCTACCAACTTGTCGGACAGAGCTACGTCAGCTCTTGTGTCCCTGGAGCTGGTCCCAGGAGATCGGCCAACTGATCCTTGGAGCCACTGCTGTAGGTTAGGGCTGGAAACCAACTTTTCCCCAAGCCAGGAGCCGCAGCCACAGTCCAATCTTTGGTAGCCCAAAGTGCAGCAGGTGCAGTCCTTCAAATGGCACAGCCTCTTTTTGTGCGGGTCCCAGGGCAGCTGGGCAGTCCTTCTTTTGTCCTTTCTGATTTCAGCATGATATGAGGGTGAGGGTGCCAGGGATGCCATATTTATCCAAGGAAAGTGCCCTGAGGGGACCACACAGTCACTAGCCAATGTGCTACTGCGTCTCTTCATACCCAGTGATGAAGTTACTGTGATGTATGGCTTCTGGCTAATATAAAATGCCACATTCTTTCCCATTTCAAGATGGCACGACCCTTCCTCGGTCATTAGGAGCTTGGTAGTCCACCCTAAATATGTGGCTACCATTGGGCTACATGTCCATGGTAGAACCATCTTAGGGGTGAGTTTTTCCTCCTTGACCCTGTCTTCACTTTGTTTGCAGGAACAAAAGGTATCCTCGTCAGGGGTGTTGTCACTACTCCCCTTACAAGGGCAGCTTCGTTTTTTAAGCTCTCCTTTTAGGGTAACACCCTGAGTGGCCATCCTGGGGGAAGAGGTGACACCTCTTTCCATTGCAACTGCCTTTGTTCCTGTGCTGGGGAGTTGGTGACATGTCTCCCTAGTGAGAAAGCTATTTGCCAGACCTTTGGGAGATCACAGGGCTAGCTGGAGTACAGAGTGGCAACTTTATAAAAGTTACTTACCTTTAATAGTGGTATTAAATTCGACCTGAGCATCAGGTTGGGTTTAATGCCACAATTAATTTGATCCCTTACATGACCCAGTAAAGGAGTTCCATTCAGGAGTTAGCCAGGTTGGGATGCCAACCGGTAACCCTGTGTTAGCCAATGGTCTACTAACTTTATCCACAGCAAAATTAAAATTTGTAAATATCAAAAATATGTCTTACTTAACAAAATAAAGCTCCCTGCCATATGGTACTATAGGCCTTTCTTAGGGGAGGCTGACATATAATGTTAATGGAGAGGGTGGCTTTGCCATTGGTGTGAATGGCAAAGTCGAACTGGAAGTGAAAACACTGTCCTTCCAGTCTGCAGTGGCAGGCTCGGCAATTTTGTATTCTGTTAGACACAGGGTGGTACAAACAGTGCTGCAACCGCGAGTGGATGCTCTACCTTACATGCCCTGAGTACCATATACTAGGGACTTATGAGTAAGTCACTCCTTGACAATTGGGTGTATCCAATTCAACATGCAATTTGTATTGGTTGAAACACTGGCACTGAGGTCTGGTTGGCAGGCCTCAGTCCGCTCTCAGAGTCAAAAAAACAGCAGCATCAGTCCAAAAATATGGGGGTGAACATGCAGAAAGAGGCACTTCCTTACAGTGGTATCACAAGTCACTAAGCTAGTGCGAGGAACAATTCTGTGCCCGGAAGGGAAGCGAAGAAAAGAGGCATCATTTCTTCGTGCATGCTTTGGCCCTGCTCTGTGTACTGCTCTGGCTATATATCAGGATTGGACTAAGACAGACAACTGCCCCCATTAGCAAATCAGATAGCTAAAATAATGGCCCACATTCACAAATCATGGTAATTTTGAACTTGTAAAGACAAGCTGTTGTAGGAGGCTGGCCCTCTATGTAGTGTGCAAAACTAGGCACAATGTGCAGAGGGTCCGGGCAACCACATGTTGATTTACAGAGGTAAAAAGTAGACCACCTAATGCTCTAATTTTTATGGTAGCTTGGTCGAGCAGTTAGGCTAATCTTGGAGAAGTGCAAAGCAATTGTTTTACTCACAGTATCAATAAACAAGACCACACTGTCCAAAGAATAACTTGAGAACAATTTACAAAAATACTTCAGATTTTTATAAAAGTTTTAGGACCAAGATCATCAAAATCAGGTAAGTACTTTTTAAATTTTCCAATTTTCACCAAAAATACTCTCATTTTGAAGGGCGATATTTGGTGATTTTTAAAGAGTGGAGGTCCTCTGGTTTTTTTTAGAGTCTGTCCAACATCCAAGCAACTCCTCAGTGGTGATTGTCGAGTCCTATGTTCAGCAGGGAGGGTTTGGCGCCTTTTCTTGGTGCAGCAGGACTTCAGTTGTTGAACCTTGGTCCTTCTTTGTTGCTGGTCTTCTTTTGTCCTTGGAATTTGATTTCTTGGTCTAAGGATGCCCAGTAAGCACTGTATTTAGTGGGCATTTAGAAGAGTGCCTCATAATGACCAATGAGACATCTACCTTAGGGTGGCTACACCCAATAAGTGACTGCTTCCTATGGGCAGAAGTCAATTCCTTACAGCTGATTGGCTATTCTCCTTCCATGCAAAATGGAGTAAAATGGAATGGAGAGGTCCTCTCGCATGCAATATCTTAGGGTTGGTACAAGCTGGGGCTGACCACTCCTCCTGTCCTTTGTATGGTTTCCCACTGTCGCTCCCACCAAAAGTGGGGTTTTGCAACAGCGGCGGCCATCTGCTACTAGCAGCAGGCTTGAGGGTCAGGTTTCAAGGCCGGTAAGCCCTTTGAAGCTTGCTAATAGGAATCTCACATTCCTGAGGGAGGGTTGTTTGCACCTTCACCCAGGACGGGCTTTGTTCTAGGACCCAGAGGGCGGGATCTCTCACCCCAGGGTTCCAGAATCTTGTCTGGTGGTGGCAGGCTAGTCGTGACTGTCCAGCAACCATATTAGGGCCATTAGTTTTGCAAGGGGCACCTCTAAGGTGACCCCTGGCTATATTTTGTAATAAATCCAATACTGGTACCAGTTTGGATTTATCATTCTGAGATGTTGATACCAAACAACCCAGGGTTCACAGTAGCCATCATTTAGCTGTGAAACGCATACTGACCAGTGTCTACCAGATGCTCTGTTCACTTACTATGTCCTTGGTTTGGAAAGGACACAGTAGGGGCATATTGCTATTGCATTTTTGCCCTCACATACAGTATATTGCACCCTGCCTTAGGGCTGGAAGGCCTGCTAGAGGGGTGACCTATCTATAGTGCATGCAATGTGTAGTGGGCTTTTAGGATTGCATCAGAACACTCAGCCTGCAATGGCAATGCTGAGTGCTTTTGGAGGCATGGCCTTAGAGGGTGGCGCAATCTGTGCTGCTGCCCTCATCATCCTACCCTTAGTACCCCATGCCCTGGGTACTTAAGTACCATTTACTAGGAACTTACAGTGGCAGCTAAAGTTGTTGCCAATTATGCCAATGCATCACACCAGTTTTAGAGATCTGGCACCGGGAACCTGCTTAGCAGGGGCCCTGGGCACTAATAACTTTGAAACTACATCAAATACCAGTCAAAAAGTGGGGATAACCATGACAAAAGAGGCCTTTTCTCACAGCTGGAAAACAATTTAATGGAAAGCCATTACTGCAAATCCAATTCACTTACACTGTTTAATGGAAATGTGCAGGATGAGTGGTATTTACCTTTTCATAAACATTAATTCAAAGAATATCTTTTTTTAAATTGCTTGTGCATGCTTATGTTTCAAGGTGTAAGTGAAATGGTTGTAGGTTTTACTTTTAGACGCATGTTTGGAGGTATTTATTTCATTGCTTTACTCTAGGGGACATTATTTTGAATATCTATCTTTTACATTTTCTAAGTCTTAGCCTGGAGGCAGAATGGTGGTAACTGTTGCAAGATGAATGGGAATAAAGGAATGCATGCCTTGGAACTGGGGAGCCTGCTTCAAGTTCTGCCCTCCCCTCAACATCCTGTGAATCTGGGCAAATCACTTAGGTTAGAAATTGGGGTTCTGTGTTGGCAGAGATATTCACCCTATCTAGGCAGGAACCACAATCATAGTCAGGGTAAGTCAGATGCATAATAAAAGTTAACCTGGGCTCACCCGGTGGTAGCTTGGCACAGAGCAATCAGGCTTAACTGAAGAAGCAATGTGTAAAGTGTTTATGCAGCACTTCAAACAGTAAAACAGTGAAAACACCACATAAATAGACACCACACATGGTTAGAAAAATAAACCTTAATTTTATAAGTAAAACAAGATCTTAATGACAAAAATCCAGTAAGTAGAAGTTGAGATATGAATAAAAAAAAAAAAAATGCAATATACTGCTTAAAAGCATGAAGCGCCAATCGGGGATACCTGGTTGTGCTAGACCAGGGTAAATCCAAAAGTTCAGGCAGACAACGATGGATCGCAGGTTAGATACAGTCCCAGATAAATACCTTCTCTGAATTGAGCCACATGTCCTGCTTGTGGGGAAGAAGTTCCCTGGGAGCAAGAAGAGTGTCGGTGTGGCAGACAGCGGGCAAAAAGACTTGCAGGTGGGTGGGCTGGAGCTTTGCAGTGGTGAGAAATTAAACTTGTTGTGCAAAGAAACAAACTTGCAGCTGCTCAAGTTGATTCTTTGTGCGATTCCGGTGTGAGAGGGACTGTTTGTGGTCGCAAAGAGTCCAAAATCTGGACTTCATGCACCACAAAGCCACTTTTGAAGGCCCAGGACTAGAGGGGTGCCTCTTGCAGGTCCAGAGCTGGTTGAAGGCGGGTTCAGGACATTTAGCAGGAGTGTTGGAAGTATTTTGTGTTTCTGAGACTTCAGAAAACAGTGAGCAAGTCAGCAAACCCTTGGGGGTCAATTTGATTTTGGGATGGAGAGATGCAGGTCCAGTCCTTCTCTCTTCCAGGCAGGGAGCAGCAGGCTGCAGGTCAACTCAGCAAAGAAAGAGTCCCGCAGAGTAGCAGCTCAGCAGAGTGGCAGTCCTTGTAGCAGCACAGCAGTTCTTCTTCCTGGCAGAGTATCCACAGGTCCAGAAGTGTAATGGGTTGGTGGTGTCAGAAGTCCATATACCCAGTTGTGCCTTGAAGTGAGGGAGACATTAAAGAAGGGTCTTTGAGGTGCACAGAGGCCCTCCCTTCCTGCCATGGATCCAGACTCACTGCAGGGGGGTATGCAGCTCTTTGTGTGGGGCAGGAAACTGCTCTTTCAGGTGTGTCAGCCCCTCCCACCCATCCTGCCCATGATGGTCCATTAGGATGTTGATGGCCTATCAGTCATACCTAAGGTCCCTTTGTGTGTGGCTGTCTAGAGGGAATGCACAAACCCAGCTGTCCCTATGCGTGTATTGGAGACAGGCAGTAGGCCCCAAATGGCTAAAATAAGAGAATGGCAACTTTTTAAAAGTGACATTTTCAGAAATTAAATTTAATCCGACCGCCATAAATTGAGATTTTCAATTGTGAGATGAGAGACACCAAATTTGACAACCTTATCTGTTCCAGATTGGACATTACACTCAAAATGTAATGTAATAAGGTAATCTCAAAGTTTTCCTATGGGTGAGGTAGGTCTTGCAGTAGTGAAAAACAAATTTGAGAGTTTTTCACTGCTAGGGCATGTAAAACGTAAACGTACATGCACTGCCATTTAGACACATTATACCCTGCCCTGTGGGTCATATAGGGCCTACTTTTGGAGTGACATATGTATAAAAAGAGAAGGTTACGGCCTGGCAAGAGGTTTAACTTGCCATGTCGACATGCCAGTTTAAACCTAGCTGCGCACACAGACTCTGCAATGGCAGGCCTGAGACATGGTTAGGGGCTAGTTAGGTGGGTGGCACAATCAGTGCTGCCGGCCCACTAGTAGCATTTAATTTACAAGCCCTGGGCACATGAGGTGCACTTTACTAGTGCACTTTACTAGGGATGTATAAGTAAATAAAATATGCCAGGTGGAGCTTAAAAGTATACTATGGAATTCCCAATGCTGGCCTCTGAGAGGAGTAGGCCTCAGAGTAGTGAAACACAACTTTGGGAGTTTTACACTACCAGGACATGTAAAACCTAAAAGTACATGTCCTGGCTTTTACTTATATAGCACCCTGCCCTATAGGCTAGGGCCTACAATAGGGGTGACATATGCAATAAAAGGTGAGCTTAAGGCTTGGCAAGAGGTTTTAAATGCCAGGTCGATGTGGCAGTGAAACTGTACACACAGGCTCTGCAATGGCAGGTCTGAGACAGGTGTGAATGGTTGTGAGTGTGGGTGGCACAATCAGTGCTGCAGGCCCACTAGTATCATTTAAATTACTGGCCATGGGTATACGTTATACCACTTTACAAGGGACTTACAAGTAAACTAAATATGACAATTGCGGATACAACAATATTACCATGTTTAGGGGAGAAGCACATGCACTTTAGCACTGGACAGCAGTGGTAAAGTGAACAGAGTCCTAAAGCCAACAAAAAGATAAAGCAAAAATGTGAGGCAAAACGTTTGGGGGAGACCATCCTAAGTCTTATAGGTCTAACAAGGTGGCATTGACAGACAGTAAAAAGGAAAAATCCATCTAAATGTTGCCCTAAATAGGGGGATAGTCAGGTGGCTTACTTTCGATGACACCTACTCTGTCGGGCCATTGACAGACATTTTACACTGATAGAGTAAATTTTATTCCAACAATGTAAAACATATAGTCCGCCTTACTCAAAATCGAACTGGCAGAACTTACGTTTCGCTGACAGAGCACTCAGTCACAGTTACAACAGAGTACCTGTCTGCCTGACTCTAAAACAGCACCCAGACACCCACCTAATGCAAATCAATACTGACCCTGCTCCTTATGGGAACAGTCTTTCCCAAACCTTAATCACCTCAAACATTCACCCTGTGACCCACTGCTTTTTCAGTTGGGCAATTTGAGATTCACCCCAAAATCACATTGGCTGCCTTCTATGGAAGTGATTCTAAAAGTTTATTTAGACTAGTATGGAAAAAACCAATAGGTCTGGCTTAATATGCCAATGCATGCAAATAGTAATTGCATGTTAGCACATTAAAGCCAGACATAGTGGCTTTGCTGATGGTTGTGAATAACTAGCAGGAGGTTCATACAGTGTCAAATAGTTTTTTATATAATGGGACAAAAAAATACATGACAGCAGCTGTATCTATTTTTGCTGTATCAATATAAAAGAGGCAATACAAATGTCCATTATCTTTTCAAAGTCAAAGTCAATAAATCTTTGTTCAGCAAAGAGCCATAAAAGTAATAAAACATAAATAAATAAAGTACATTTTCAGCTAAAATCAAAAATATATATTTTGCGAGGCAAACAAAAAAGCATAATAATAATAGGATCAGTGGGTAAAATCATACAGGGAGGGCCTCATACCTTTTCCGAATAGCTAGGGCCCTTCTAATAAAATTAAGCACTGCATAACACATTTCTCTTGTGTAGAGGCTCTGTAAAACAGCAGGCCCTCCTTATACACTGCTATTGTTGATCTGCATAACACAGGGACCAGAAATGAATACCTAGGCTCTGCAAAGAGAGGACAGAACAAAATAAAGTGACAAGTGCTTTGCTTAACAATGTTATTACATCGACATGGAGGAAGATTATGATACCAGCGACATTGAAGAGGGAAGGCAACCTTGAAATGGATTATATTGAATCTAAAAAGAGTTAGTTAACAGCAATGGGTGTGTTTTAAAATCCAAAATAATTAAAGTTCTAGTTTGTAGTTGATATCAATACATATCTAACAACTGACACCATCAACTGAGCCTTCTGTAACCTCAGGTCCGAGCAGTGCTTGGGAAAACATAGTTTAGCTTTTATTTTACTTTTTGGAGTTATTACCTGAGGGTTATCAAATAGCTCTTTCAGGCCTATTGTCTTAAAAGATTTCTTCAGATATTCAGTCAATGGTATCCGGGCAACCCTTTCTAAAGATAGACAATCAGTAACACAGGATCTAACCAGGGCTGTCTCTGGGGTACTCCAGATCTTAACCCACAACAAAAGCTGGGCTACACACATGTGATCCTCCAAAAAGGGAAGGCCTAGTTCCCCATAACAAATCAGAGTATCGGTCCCCAGGAGGACAAAAAGTATCCTCTGAATGAAACAGTTTTCTACACTTTGAAGGGTTGTCGTGTATGTGTACCCCCACAGACCTGCTCCGTAAATTCCTGCATATATACATTTACTTTAAAACAGGTTAATCATCTGTCTGCTGGGTTTCTGTCTCAACCTGAGCGCAATTCTAAAAATCTTGTTGTGTTGCTATGTTTGCCCTAAGTGGCTAGGGTATGCCCAGATGCGGGTCCCTTGCTTACTGTGCCACTGGATTCAAGCTAGCCTGGCTGTTGAGGGGTGACACACCCAAAACCGGTCCCAGGACTCTTGTTTCCGATCCATGGAGCAGGGTCAAGGCTGATTTGCATGTGACTGGGGCCAGACAGGCATGGCATGGTGAGCAAAAGAACAATGTATTTAACCCAGATCTGTGACTGGGAGTGAGTGTCTGAAAAGTTCCAGCACTCCGTCAATCATCTTGTGTTGCAAATCTACAAATTACCTCTATATTCCTGCTGAGCGATAGAGACCTTGCAGTTAGAAGTGAATTCCATTTAAAAAAAAGGAACTAAAAGAAATCCCTAAATAATTAAAATCTTTCACCTTCCTGATAGCTGAGTTTCCCATGGCAAAGGACTTTGAATGCGTACTAGGGGTCCCACAAGACCTAATGCATGACTTGGAATGGTTGATTTTTAGGTCTAGTTTTTCCATGTTTGAGGAGAAGGAGTCCAATAAGAAATGCAAGCTGTTTGCTGTCTGGTGTTAGACCTGGCATTTTTGGTGTGGTCTCCCCTATCTTTTTTGCCTCTGCTTCCCATGTTTTGACTGTGTGCTGGACTCTGTTTTTGCTGGTTTTATTACTCTGGGCACTTTACCACTGCTGATCAGTGCTAAAGTGTAAGTGTTCTCTGTGTAAAATGTATGTGTAATTGGCTTTTCCATGATTGGCACATTTAATTTACTAGTAAGTCCCTAGTAAAGTGCAATAGAGGTGTCCAGGGCTTATAAATCAAATGCTACAAGTGGGCCTGCAGCACTGATTGTGCAACCCACATGAGTAGCCCTGTAAACATTGCACAGACCTGCCTCTGCAGTGTCCGTGTGTGCAGTTTTGCAATTTGTGCAATTCTACCTGGAAAGTACCCCCTTTCCAGGCCCAAACATTTCCTTTTTATACATGTAAGTAACCCCTAAGGTAGGCCCTAGGTAGCCCCAAGGGCAGGGTGCAGTGTATGCTAAAGGTGGGACATGTGCTGATGTGTTTTACATGTCCTAACAATGAAATACTGCCAAATGTGTTTTTCACTGTTGCAAGGCCTGTCTCTCCCATAGGTTAACATAGGGGCTGCCTTTAAATATCTTTTAGGTGCAGTTTCCCTTTGGGAGCAGATAGAGATGTGGAGACTGGGGGCTCTGAACTCACAATTTAAAAATACATCTTTTGGTAAAGTTGGTCTTTAATTTTCAGTTTGAAAATGCTACTTATAGAAAGTGGGCATTTTCTTGCTTCAACCATTCTGTGACTCTGCCTACTTGTGTATTCCCTGTCTGGGTCAGACTGACAGTTGGGCTGTTTGTGAATCTCAACTAGACAGTGACACAAAGGGAGCTGGGGTGTAGCCTGCATATGCATATGGGCATCTAGTCTAGAGTAGAGGGAGGAGTGATCACTTACATCTGAATGGGCTGTGCCTGCCCTCACACAATGCAGTCTCCAACCCCCTGGTGTGAGTCTGGAGCCAGGCCTGGGCAAAGCAGGATCTTGTGAACAACAGAGACTTCCCTTTGAAGTTTTCCTACTTCAAAGGCAGAAAGGAGTATAAATAGTGGACCAAAAACCCCAGATTTTCAGATTACTTCTGGAACCAAGAGTAACCTCTGCCCATGAGCAGAGCTGAGGAGCTGGAGGAGTAGTACTGCCCCTTTGCCTGCGATTGTGCTTTGCTAGGTTGGCCTGCAGTTGCTGCTTCTGTCTCAAAAAGGACAAAGACTTCACTTTGTGGTATATTCCTGCTTGTGAAATGTCTCCAAGGGCTTGGACTGAGCTTGCCTTCTGTTTTTAAGTCTCAGGGCTATCAAAGACTTCCTCTGCCAGCACTTGGACTTTCTGCTGAGACTGCTGCCTGCCAAGTGGCGTCCTATCCAGTTCCTAGGCTCTTGAAAGGGGAAGGTGGTAGAAAAAGGACTGAAATCCACTCACAGGACGGCGTGTAGGGATAATTTTGATGTAGCACCTGCAGTGCTGCAGTAAACACAACGCAACCCCTCGCAGCGCGGCTTTTCTATGACAGTGCACCTGGATTTTTCACACATCATCGTTGGGCATCAAAATCATTGTGAACCTGCGCGGATCCACGGTGCTCCGTCTGGAAATCGATGCATCACTCTCTTGCAGGCATTGCTGACTTTTCCGACGCATGCTCGTCTGTGCGCCTATATTTTTTACACAAACCAGGTACTTTGTGTAACAACAACATTTTGATTGTTTTCTGTGGACTGAGACTCTTTTTACTTTAAAAATTCATATCTTGACTTATGTATGTCGGAGTTTTGTCATTTAGGTCTTGTTTGATTTAGATAAATATTAGCTATTTTTCTAAATTGGTGTGGTGTCCATTTTGTAGTGTTTTCACTGTGTTACTGTGTGTTTTGGTACAATTACTTTACACATTGCCTTTGAGATAAGCCTGACTGCTTTTACCAAGCAATTAAGGGGGTAAGCAAGGGTTATCTTAAGTGCGTATCTTCATTGCCCTGACTACAGTGAGGGACCCTTCTTGAACAGAGTGCAAACTAACTGCCAACCAGAGTCCCTATTTCTAACAGCTGGCAATCAGCACAGCATCATCTGCATGAAATAAAATTGGGATAGATTGCCTACCCATTTGTGAAGCGTGCTTTCCTATCTCGGATAAGTGTTTAGAAATCCCATTAATGCAAAGGAGAAAAAGGAAAGGGCATAAGATACAGCCCTTTCTTACACCCAATGTGGTTCTAATTTAAGAGGTAGTTTTGCCCTTCACGCCTTAAAGAACTCTGACAGTTTGGTCCTGATGTAGGTGTTTAATTATGGTAAGGAATTCCATCTATACCACCATACTTCCCATAGAGGCCTAAGGTTTTGAGTGATTCACTAGATCAAAAGCACAGGATAATTCAATTAACGCCAAATGTAAGGCGTTAATTTTTTTGCCATTACATATTTCCCCGCAATCATATAAAGATTTAGACACCGGTTTGTGGTCTGAATACCTGGTCTAAAGCCAAATTACACATTAGACAGAATGTTATTTTCTACGGCACGTTTTATGGTGAGACAGAATCGGCCTGCCTAACATCTTCAAGCTAGAAGCGAAATCAATCTAAAGCACGATGGCAGCCACCGATCTTTGTCCTACAGGAAGCAGGAATTTGGCCCGTCACAGCACTTCTGAACACTGGGAAACAGAGGTGCCCAAAGATCAATACTGGATATACTGTATAAATATCTACGGGGACACCATCTGAACCTGGCACTTTCAGAAGTGCACATTTCCCAATGAGATTAGCTACTTCATTAATTTCTATCACTAATTGGAGGGGTTGTATCCCTTTATCGGATGAATTCAGGTGATTTGCTAAAGGGGTGGTTGATGATGAATCACTAGAAAAATATTTAAAAACATGAGACAATCTCAGGTGTCATAAAATGAAATCTATGGTGCTCCCTCTAACGCTACCTGTAAAGTTGGACGTTTACTTCATCATGCTTCGAGGTCAGGTTATTTAGTGTCTCCCCTTACAGTGTGTGCTAAAAATGGGAGGGATATTCCTTTTTTTGATTCCTAAAGCCACATACCCTTTGTCCATTATAACAGCATAATGTAGTATTGAAATGACCCACCCAGATTAGAACTGTTTTACGTTTAGCTACCAAATAGAAAGAGTCCAAAAAGTCATCAAATTTTTCTACGGCTGCGGTGAAGTTCCGATTAAAATTATTATTATAGAAATGTTCAAATAAAATTTCATAGTCAATTGGAAAGGCTAGCAAAGTTACCACAAAAAAGGAGTAGGACCAAACTTTTGTGACATTAGATTCTGGAATTTAGACTGATATAAAAGTTGCAAGGACACTGTTGGCCCTTCCTGTCAGGGCAGCAAGGGCTAGTTAAAAAAAGGTGTAGTCCCCATCTAAGTTAAAGTCATCAGTCATCCATGTTTCTTGGGAACAAAAAATATCTGCTGAGCTTACAAACTCAAACCTGTCAAGGCTGTTGGTCTTTGATCCTGCATCTGCAATATTCCAGGGAATTAGACGCCAACCATCTGTTACTGAAACAGAGCTGGACCTTTCCACAATAGGAACATGTTCGGGAGAGAATGTGTACTAGGAGAGAAGATTTGGCCAGGGGGTCAATCCAGTTGATTCAACTGTGCAATGGGTGAAAATCTATTGGAAGCAGACACAGGAAGGCGCGCCAAAGGCAAGCCCGTCTGCGCCCATTCCTGGCCGTCCGGGGTCATGGGCAAGTCACTCTGCTCAAAAACTAATATATACATCTAATGAGCTGAGAACGTTACATTCTCCAGAATACCAACCTGATTCTTTAGCCAGACTGGCCATCACTAATTTAGGGGTTTTGAACAACAACTGCTCTTCTGTTTTTCCTGAGTCCTACTGTTTGGAGGTTGGTAACTCCTCCTAGAATAAACCTCTCTGTAGGAGCACTCCTTTTTATGACCAGCTAAAGGTATTCTATTTGAATACTCGATTTCTGGTGAAGCAGCAATTGGGAATTTTCCATCTGTTGGAATTGGAGAGCCTGGATATTTTATTTCTTACTGAAACCTGGCTAAATTCTGAATCCTCTCCTGACTTTCTATCTTCTCTGCCAGGTGTGTTTTACAATCTCCAATGTAATCCTTGTTCTGGCGAAACCAGTGGTGGAATTAACAACACAAAAGAATGATGGACGGAGTGCTGACAATGCAAACACTCTCCCCCAGTCACAGATCTGGGTTTAATCCATCGTTTTTTTGCTGCCCATGCCATTCCAGTTTGGACCCAGCCATATGCAAATCAGTCTTGACCCTGTTTCCCATGGGAACAGTCCAGCCCGAACTGCCAGGCCAGGTCTTCCCTGGACTGGAAACAAGCATCCTGGGACCGGTTTCGGGGTTTCACCCCTCATCAGCCAGGCTAGCTTGAATCCAGTGGCATGGGAAGCACGGGACCCACGTCTGGGCATACCCTTCCCACTTGGGGTGACATTAACAACACAAAAGAATGATGGACGGAGTGCTGACAATGCAAACACTCTCCCCCAGTCACAGATCTGGGTTTAATCCATCGTTTTTTTGCTGCCCATGCCATTCCAGTTTGGACCCAGCCATAAGCAAATGGTGGAGTAACAGCTATTATCAAGAATCGTCTTAAGTTTTCCTCTCCTAGGAGTCATTCAACATCCCACTGACAGATAGTCTTGAAGTAAATCTAGACACCTCAATGAATTCTTTGGTATGTGTTTTGGGCTACAGACCTCCGGACTATATGCCCTATTTTCAGCATTTTTAGCAGAATATATTGCCCCTCTAGTTATTGATCATGCAAAAATCTTACTCTTAGGGGATTTTAATCACTGAGCAAATGAATTCACGGGTGGGAACCATTCTAAGGAATTTACATAATTGTTGAGCAGTCTAAATCTCACGCAACACATCCTTTTACTGACTCACATTAAAGGTCACAGCCTAGATCAAGTGTGGTCCTCCATCTTATCTGTCTCCAATATGGAGATATTGCCTTGTGCTTGGTCAGATCATTTCCTTATCAAATTTGTGATTTCTGAGGTGACACTTCCTAAGCCCCTCCATGATGCCAATTCCCTTTCGAGGAATTGGGCTAAAATCAATCTGCAGGATTTTGGAAACATTGTAGAAACCCCTCTACCAACTTCTAATTCCAATGTGGACATTTGTGAAGGGAAGATTACATGTTGGCTGACAAAAGCCAATGATACTTGTGCCTGTCTCCACAAAATCAAACCGCTTAGGAGCCATAGTTTGTCAAAGTGGTTCTCTGACAATTTAAATGCAGAAAAACTAGAACTATGTCCAGCCGAACAAAAGTGGCGGAAGAATTATTTAATCAGTGATAAATAGGAATTCTTGATGCAATTACTCGGAATTGTGACTGAATTTTCTAATCCCGGCAGAGTGACTGTTTAAATCACACAGACCCACAGTCTATGCAAGGACCTTAATGCATTTTTTATTGATAAGATCACAACCATAAAGGCTAGCATTCCTTCTAGACCTCCTGATCTGGACAACACCGAGGCAGACCGTATTCCTGCTACTGTGTCAGAGTTGCCTTTGATCAAGAAGATGCACCTGACAAACCTATTAATTAAAGTCAAGTCAGGATATCCGGATGACCATTGCCCTCCCTAAGGTGTTAAGAATAGTGTTTTACTGCTTACCATGACATAGCATTAGATCTTTTAAATCAGTTTCTGAGATGTGGCACGGTCATGAGTGTCTTCAAACAAGAACAACATTTTTACGTGTATGTAAGTTTGTTTTTGCCTGTCTCACTGGGATCCTGCTAGCCACGACCCCAGTGCTCATAGTTTGTGGCCTGAATGTGTATAACTGTGTAGTGACTAACTGTGTCACTGAGACTCTGCTAATCAGAACCTCAGTGCTTATGCTCTCTCTGCCTTTAAATTTGTCACTATAGGCTAGTGACCACTTTTACCAATTTCAGTTGACACACTTGAACACCCTTATAATTCCCAAGTATATGGTACCTAGGTACCCAGGGTATTAGGGTTCCAGGAGATCCCTATGGGCTGCAGCATTTCTTTTGCTACCCATAGGGAGCTCAGACAAACCTTTACACAGGACTGCCACTGCAGCCTGAGTGAAATAACACGCACATTATTTCACAGACATTTTCACTGCACTTAAGTAACTTATAAGCCACCTATATGTCTAACCTTAACTTGCTGAAGGTTAGGTGCAAAGTTACTAAGAGTGAGGGCACCCTCGCACTAGCAAAGGTGCCCCCACATAGTTCAGGGCCATTTCCCCAGACTTTGTGAGTGCGGGGACACCATTAAACATGTGCACTACATATAGGTCAATACCTATATGTAGCTTCACAATGGTAACTCCAAATATGGCCAGGTAACATGTCTAAGATCCCCCCATGCCAAATCTGGTATTAGGGAGCCTATTCCATGCATGCCTGGGGCTCCACTATGGACCCTGGGTACTGGCAATCTAACTATCTGGGGTTTTCTCTGCAGCTACCACTGCTGCCACCCCACAAACAGGGTTCTGCCCTCCTGGGGTCTGGGCAGCCTGGTCCCAGGAAGGCAGAACAAAGAATTTCCTCTGAGAGAGGGTGTTACACCCTCTCCCTTTAGAAATAGGTGTTAAGGGCTGGGGGTCGCCTCTCCCAGCTTCTGGAAATGCTTTGAAGGGCACAGATGGTGCCCTCCTTGCATAAGCCAGTCTACACCGGTTTAGGGAACCCCCAGACCTAGCTCTGGCACGAAACTGGACAAAGGAAAGGGTAGTGATCACTCCCCTGTCCATCACCACCCTAGGGGTGGTGCCCAGAGCTCCTCCAGTGTGTCCCAGACCTCTGCCATCTTGTTCCCAGAGGTGTGAGGGCACTCTGGAGGCCTCTGGGTGGCCAGTGCCAGCAGGTGGCGTCAGAGACCCCTCCTGATAGGTGCTTACCTGACAAGGTGGCCAATCCTCCTCTGAGGGCTATTTAGGGTCTCTCCAGTGAGCTTTTCCTCAGATAACGACTTGAAAAAATTCACCAGAGTTCCTCTGCACCTCTCTCTTCGACTTCTGCCAAGGATCGACTGCTGACTGCTCCAGGACACCTGCAAAACTGCAACAAAGTAGCAAGAAGACTACCAGCAACATTGTGCTGGCATCTTACCCCTGCTTCAGCAGGCACCAAGCTTCAGCTTCACCGGTACTCTGGGACCCCTCTCATCCTGACGAGCGTGGCCCTTGGAACACAGGTGGTGGACCCAAGTGACCCAGACTGTCCAGTGGTCCAACTGTCCAAATTTGGAGGAGGTGAATCCTTGCCTCCCCTCTCCAGACGGTAATCCTGTGCACCGTGTGAACTGCAGCTACAAGGGCTTCTGTGCACATTTCCAAGAAATCCTGCATGCACAGCCAAGGCCAGGTCCCCAGCACTCTGTGCTGCGATGCTCAGCTCCCTGAGTTGATCTCCGGTGTCATCGGACCTCCTTTTGCAGTGTTGAGACAACCGCTATGTTCAGACTTCTTGAACACGTGTTCAAGGACTTCTGCAGGGGCTTCCTGCTTGGGCATGGGCTCTCTACGTTGCTGAGGGCCCCCTCTGTGTCCTCACCCAAGTGGCGACCTCCTGGTCCTTCCTGGCCCGGGCAGCACCCTTTTTCTCCAACCGTGACTCTTGCAGCTAGCAAGGCTTGTTTGCTGTATTTTGCCAAGTAAATAACTCTGCACCCTCCAGCACTCCGTGGGACATCTTCTGCTTGAAGGAGAAGTTCCTAACACCTTTCGTTGTTGCAGAATCTTCAGCTTCTTCCATCCAGAGGCAGCCATTTTGCACCTTCATCCGGGGTTTAGTGGGCTCCTGCTCCCCCTGAACACTTTTGTGACTCTTGGACTTGGTCCCTTTCCTTTGCAGGTCCTCAGGTCCAGGAATCCATCTTCAGTTCTTTGCAGTCTGTTATGGTCTTTGCAAAATCCCTTATCACGACTTTGGTGTGTTTCTGGGCAAATAGTAGTACTTTACCCCTACTTTCCAGGAACTTGGGGTGGGGTATCTTGGACACCCTTAGTGTTTTCTTAGACTCTGATCGACCCTCTACACACAACACTCGCCTAGGGGTCCATTCGTGGTTCGCATTTCACTTTCTTAGAATATAGTTTGTTTTGCCCGTAGGCCTATTGCATCCCATTGTATTCTACGGTGTTTGCACTACTTTCTGACTGTTTTACTTACCTGATTTTGGTTTGTGTGTATAGTTTGTGTATTTTACTTACCTCCTTAGTGAGAATATCCTCTGAGATATTTTTGGCACATTGTCACTAAAATAAAGTACCTTTATTTTTAGTAACTCTGAGTATTGTCTTTATTATGATATAGTACCTATATGATATAAGTGGTACAGTAGGAGCTTTACATGTCTCCTAGTTCATCCTTTGCTGCTCTGCTATAGCTACCTCTATCAGCCTAAGCTGCTAGAACACTACTAATCTACTAATAAGGGATAACTGGACCTGGCATAAGGTGTAAGTACCATTGGTACCCAATATAAGCCCGGCCAGCCTCCTACACTGGTGCTTCTTGACCTTTCAGCTGCCTTTGACACGGTTGACCACAAAGTCTTTGTAGACCATGTCAGGGTTGCCAGTCTTCAAGGCACTGCGCTGGACTGGATCACTTAATTTTTGAAGGACCAGTCACAGTCAGTGAGCCTATCCTTCTTGGACTCATCTAAGGCTAAATCAACTTGTGGAGTACCTCAAGGATCATCTTTATCTTCCTACTTATTTAACCTATACATCCGCTCGTTAGTGCATGCCCTGAAGCACAGGCAAGTCAAAGTGTACAATTATGTCAACAACATGCAAATGATCTTCTCAGTTGAAAACTCACCAGAATCGATGTTAGCTTTTCAGGACACATTGTTATTCATACGTAACTGGATAACCAACTTAAAGTGAATTTGTACAAGACAGAAATTGTCATCATTGGAAGACAACCTCATTTATGGAATGCCACCTTTTGGCCTGCCTCAATGGGCACTCCACCTCAGCCCAAGAATTCAGTCAAAGGTTTGGGAGTATTGATTGACTCTAAACTATCAATGAAACCTGAGGTAGGGGCCCCAGTCTCAGCCAGTTTTTTCCAACTACGTAAAATTGGGAAGAACAGCAAATTTATTTCCTTTGATGCTCTTGCACAGGTCATTATGGCACTGATTGTTTTAAGTATCGAGCAGGAACTAAATTGCCCCCCTATTGAACAACTCTTCATTTATAAAGCATGCTGTATTGTCATCAAATCCTTAAAGAGTTTCAGCCCGGCTTTCATCTCAGCTCATATCTATAGGTACATACTGGACTGCAATCTAAGATCCTCCCATCTGAATCTTCTCTTTATTTCCCCTTTTAAAAAAAAGATGTGGGTGAGAGTTTCTTGTTTCTTGTTTCTTGACCCCTTACTTATCTGGAGCTCAAATCCAAGAAACTCCTGAAGATCTGGCTCTTTAGATTAGCCTATGATTAATCTTCTAGGGTACTTTACCGAAGTTCTGTTTCTGCAGCTTCAGCGCGAAGAGACAGTTGGTGAACGAAGCGTTTTATAAGATCAGATAACATAATAGCATAACAGATCATAGGGACTGGAATTATTTCATCCGAACCTATAAAAGAAACCCAACAGGAGTGCTTCAATTGTAACCCTGGAAATTGGAGCATAGTCAGAATGTCTTTTGTCACATCCTTATATTTGAAATTGACAACTATATAGTCATTGTGATAAATTTTTGGAATGTTGAACACCCATGAAAATCTACGAACATGAATAATCTGACTGTGCAGTAGCCCTGGACCCTCCAGCCTAACATTTACCCAATGCACCACTTTATTCATCAGTAGGTTATAGACCTCCCTCATATCCTACCTCATGGGGCGAACACCTTTCAACACCATCACAAGGGGGGTCGCTTGGGAAGGGAGTTGCAATATTGGACGATTCAATGGCTCTTGACGGCAGTTTGTGGTGTTACTTAGCAGGCTGTGGGAGTCATTAGCTTGAACCTGAGCCCCACCACTTCCATTTAAGGAACTGTGATCTCTCCCCATAAGTTTGCTCTGTGTCCCATAGGTAAGATGACTGGTTTTCCCAACAGCAGATTTAGCAAACTCCCTTTGAGCTTGTGGGCCACTTGATGGTATTGAATTCAAGACTGGTCCCACCAATCTGGGGAGCGATGGACCGGCAGACCGCCCATCCTCAAGGGCAAGACAAAGTTTCCACAGTGTTCACTAGACGTGTTAAAATAGGGCTCAGAACAGCCATAAGTGATGTTAGGACACCCTCTGAGATCGCCTCAACTAACAAGGCTGATTTTTTCCCCTCCAAACAGAAAGTTGTTCTTGTCTGTTGCTTGGCCTGAGGGCATGTTGAGTGTCCAGGAGACTGTGTTTTTGGATTTTGTCCTGCTCTGCTGTTTCCCTTTTCCCTTCTTGGCTCTTCGCATTTTCCCCTTTGGCTAGGGATTGGTCAGGAATATGGAGCCCTTCCATCTGATTAGTGTGCTGTATCTTGGAGGTAATGTTTGGGGCAATTGAGATGAGAGCAACATCGTGTTCCTTATCTAGCCCAGTCTTTATTGGTCTTTACAACATCATATAGCTCCTGCAAGGAGACTATGGGCCTGATTCCGACCCTGGCGGTCATGGACCGCCAGGGCCGGGGTCGGAGGATGCACCGCCAACAGGCTGGCGGTGCATCCAGGCCAATTCTGACCGCAGCGGTAAAGCCGCGGTCAGAAGAGGGAAACCGGCGGTTTCCCGCCGGTTTTCCCCTGGCCTCAAGAATCCTCCATGGCGGCGCTGCAGGCAGCGCCGCCATGGGGATTCCGACCCCCTTCCTGCCAGCCTGGTTCTGGCGGTTTTGACCTCCAGAACCTGGCTGGCGGGAACGGGTGTCGTGGGGCCCCTGGGGGCCCCTGCAGTGCCCATGCCAGGGCCCCACAAAGATTTTCAGTGTCTGCATAGCAGACACTGAAAATCGCGACGGGTGCAACTGCACCCGTCGCACCCTTTCCACTCCGCCGGCTCCATTCGGAGACGGCATCCTCGTGGAAGGGGGTTTCCCGCTGGGCGGGCGGGCGGCCTTCTGGCGGTCGCCCGCCCGCCCAGCGGGAAACTCAGAATTACCGCGGCGGTCTTTTGACCGCGCTGCGGTATTCTGGCGGGGGAACTTTGGCGGGCGGCCTCCGCCGCCCGCCGAAGTCAGAATCACCCCCTATGTTAGGTGGGGATAATATGGATAGGCACCTTCCAGCCAGTTTGATTTCATTACTTATCACCCCAACTGCCTGCTGCAAAAAACTATGCAAGGTTATGCCTAAAGTAGAGGCTGGGGGAGCTGCTTTACGTTTCACCATAATTAAACCACTAGTAACTCCCAAGGAAATAGTCAAGTAAATACAGTGCTTAATTTGTAAATGAAAATGTACCGGTGCCCAAATCCCACCTCTTTAATACGTGGCTGCTGCAATTAAATGTGCAAACATGGAATACTGAGGCAGCATAATCCTTAAGCCATCTCAGGCCTCTTTTGTCCATTTACAGCCACTCCCGACTCCTCCACCTCACTCTTGCAGCTTTTGGCTTTCTCCCATTGTGGCGCTTTTTCGTTTTTCTCATCCTCTGTCTTTCCCATATGAGTCTTTTGCTCGCAGTAAATGCTTGAGGCAGAAAAATAAGTGTCCACCCTCACAAATATGTGCCGGTGCCACGCACCGGAAACAGCAAGCACAAATTAAACACTGAGTAAATACCTTAAAACGTGAATGAGAAAGGGGGACCCCCCTGGCCTCTTCCAGAAGATGACTGGAGAAGACCGTACTGTCTTGGCCCGGACTTCGTCCCACTCATGCCCCATGCTGCTAGAAGTTACGTGCGCTTATGAGTGCGAGTCAATGGCCACACCCTTGACCTTGGTACATGCTGATGGACGTAGTCCCACTCCAGAATGATCAGCAGGAGCAGCCAACGATGGGGTGAGTGTGAGCAGGGAACCGGTGCAAGAGTGAACTGTGCTGTGGGAAGTTACATGCACTTAAGAGCGTGAGTGAATGGCCCCACCCGTGGCCTTGGTGCACGCTGGGGGACATAGTCCTATCCCCGGGTGATTAAAGGGAGCAGCCAACGATGTGGTGCGTGCGGTCAGGACACCATTGCAAGAGTCTTATCTAGTCATAAAATGTGGGAGAAATAATGCTGTCAAGTATTATCTTCTAATTCAAGACACAGGTCCATTGAGCCCATTTTGCTACACTAAAAGAATGAAAGGCTGATTTGGCCCGTCAGGACTTGAAACCTATGCTGTCCAGTCCTCACCCAGGTCGCCACAAGATGTAATACAAGGATACTGTGCTGAGAATGAATTTGTAATCCGAAAGCTATGCATCCGACTTGTACTTGTTAGGTCGAGCGTAAGTGTACGGCCTCTTGTATATACTTTAGTATATACTTGTATACTTCTTTGTGGGCTCTCCGCTTTTTTATTTGTTTGTTTTATTGTCCTTAAAAAATCCTTGCTTCCTAGTAGTCATTCCTTCCTCTTTGTCCCACCGTTCCCTCAGTTGCACACTTCCCTGGAGCATGGCCCCAGTACGTGTAGCCTTCCACTTTTGCCATTGTAGCATCTGGTTACGGACTACTTTTTTCTCAGGCAAAGAGCATTTGATCAGAGCGCTGGATGTTTTCAGTGGCTCTAGTTAGTTTCTCTAAAAAGGGTTGTAAATTATTTTCTTCTCTGGTTACATGTGCTGTGGAACATGTGCTGTGGTTTCAAAGATTGAGGTAAAATGTTAGAGGCCCTTTTTCGGGGCGCCTGTTTCCACCACCTGGTGCAATGTTTTCTTTATTTTTCGTCGTGTGTCTCTGCATCTGTGGGAGTGTTTGTTTTCTTCTCTCACAAGATCAGTGAGACTGAGAGAGTTTTGCCAAGAATCTGCTGCTGGCACATGCGTAAAAGCAGGCGAACTATGCCCAAAAGTCCCCAGTATAAACCATCACAGAGCAAATAACAACAAACGGGAGGAAGCCGGGAGTTTATCTGAAACATTGGAGCAGCCGGGTCTCTTTCTCTCCAACTTCCCTCCCCAGTTTCTTCCAGCGATCTGCTCTGTTTGTTAATCATATTTTTTCTTCTATCTGATAGAACAATACTCTGCTTTAGAATTTACACGTCACTTAGAAGTGTTTTGGATCCCATGTATTGTTACGTCCTGTACTTTTTACTGCGGTTTATGCTGTGGTGCCCTGTTTTGAGAGATGTATATTGTCTATACCAGATTTCCAGCCTCTTGGCTTTCTTAGTACTGTACTTAGTACTGTAGTTTGTACTTAGTACAAAAATGTTACTGTACACTCGACCAGTACAATCTCAGTCACACGTAAGGGTCGGGACCCCATAAATCAAAATGCTCACATTGTGGTGGTGGTGGGCGGGGGAGGAGGGGTGCTGCTAGACTGGCAGCCACCGAGAAGTGCCCACACAGTCAGGCAGTCGGAAGCACTGAACAAATGCCCGGTGTACATAATCAACATGGTTGTGGCCTGAGCTAGGATGGACCTCATTTTTTTCCAAAGGTCAGCATATGTAAGTAAGAAAGCCTCCTGTTTTACTTTGAAGAATTAGGCATAGACATAAAGGAAACGATCACCTTATGTTAAAGGCGACTCAATTCCAGTCTTCAAAGAGTTAAGTTCAGCAGCACTGTACACTGGAAAACATTTTCTACCATTATACATCTGTGTTGCCACGTCCCTCAAAGACACGTCATGGTTGAGGGATAACTTTGCAACTCTTCTGAAGCATTTCCCACCATGCCAGACCCTAAAGCGACTACTAATTTTTTTTTTAAACAGTGAGATTACTTCAACAACAGACTGCGTGAGAACTAATAGTTCAACTGTACTGGCACTACCAACGAGACGGCTGTAAAAACATACTTTTTTAACGCCGCATTTGCGCCGTTTTTTGACCCAAAAAACGGCGCAGACTTGCAAAATACAATTGGGGCATATTTATACTCTGTTTGCGCCGAATTTGCGTCGTTTTTTTCGACGCAAATTCGACGCAAAACTAACTCCATATTTATACTTTGGCGTTAGACGCGTCTAGCGCCAAAGTTCATGGAGTTAGCGTCATTTTTTTGCGTGAACACCTTCCTTGCGTTAATGATATGCAAGGTAGGCGTTCCCGTCTTAAAAAATGACTCCCAGGCATGTGCGTGGTATTTATACTCCCGGGCAAAAATCACGCCCGGGAGTGGGCGGGGCAAAAAACCCAGCATTTGTGCCTCTTTTTAACGCCTGGGTCAGGGCAGGCGTTAAGGGACTTGTGGGCTCAGAATGAGCCCAGAGGTGCCCTCCCCTGCCCCCAGGGACACCCCCTGCCACCCTTGCCCACCCCAGGAGGACACCCAAGGATGGAGGGACCCATCCCAGGGAAGAAAAGGTAAGTTGTGGTAAGTATTTTTTTTTTTTTTTTTTTGTGGCATAGGGGGGCCTGATTTGTGCCCCCCTACATGCCACTATGCCCAATGACCATGCCCAGGGGACATAAGTCCCCTGGGCATGGCCATTGGGCAAGGGGGCATGACTCCTGTCTTTGCTAAGACAGGAGTCATGTTAATGGCGTCTGGGCGCCCCAAAAAAATGGCGCAAATCGGGTTAAGACGATTTTTTTGCCTCAGCCTGACTTGCCCCATTTTGGGACGCCCAAACGCCATTTTTCCCTACGCCGGCGCTGCCTGGTGTACGTCGTTTTTTTTCCACGCACACCTGGCAGCGCCGGTCGGCTAACGCCAGCTAACGCCATTCAATAAATACGGCGCCCGCATGGCTAATTTTTTTGGCGCAAAACTGCGTTAGCGCAGTTTTGCGTCAAAAAGTATAAATATGGCCCAATTGTATTTTGTAAATTTGCGCTGTTTTTGCGTCAAAAAGCGGCGCAAATGCGGCGCTAAAAAAGTATAAATATGGGCCATAGGGCTTGAAAACACATAAACAAGCAGAAACAGCTGTCAGTCCTATGGTTGTAGCATGGATTCCACTTGCCTAAGTAAATGTTTTAATGGTGCTCTGCTAGTGAAATGTATTTGCTAGCAGGATAGTCCAGTGATTTTAACTTTCGCAGCTGAAATGTGCAAGTCACGATTGTGAATCCAAGCAAGGCAGACTCCGCCTTCCATCTTTCTAAGGTCGGTTATTTGAGTGTCTAACTCGTTAACAATTACATCTGCCATTTATAGAAATGGCAGCAGTGTGGTATGAAGCACTATAAAAAGAAACATTAATATCTTTATAGTTGTTTTCTCATGCTGAATCAGTGAAGGGGTCATTTAGAGAGATTTTTATAAATTAATATTATGTCCTCCCAACTCATTAACCTAATTATTAATGGTATTTTAAATCAACGATTCTCGCTACCAGTAGAACTCACAGCCAAGTATGCCCAGACCCTCACCCTACTGTGCTCCCATCATTCCTTAGGCTGAGCAGAGACCTGCCTCACACGGAGCTCCACAGTTCATGTTTCCAGTCCCTGCAACTATTTGTACATGCATTAGTGGGCTAATTGCACATAATCACTGATGCATCTGCCTGAGTGTCACGTTCTTGACTGCAGGCCTTCAACAGATTAGAAGTGGGCCTTCCTTGCCTGCCAAATGTAAACTCAAATCACTCTCCTTTGTTTTAATCTGTTTTACCTTAAATATTGACTTTTGCCAGGAATCCCTCAAAGCTCTATTGCAGGGACTAATGATGAGGTGTTTTAAATTCTCATGGGGTTTGTTATGTAATATCAGTACTTGCATAATGCCTTCTACGAATAGAACAGAACAGGCTAGCTGTTTAAGCCTTCCTATCTTGCTACCCGTGCCTTCGGGAATGATGACGTTGGCAGAGATACTGTGAATGTCTTATGTTTTCTATTGAAATTTGCTAAAAGCAGCTCAGATTTCCACTGAAAACTGCAGGGTAGAATGAGAGATTAAAGGAGGTCCTTGTAAAGTTTTCAAAAATCATATGAGGCACTTACTTGACCATGACTCCTCCACTCCTCAGTACCTATAACTTTTAAGTATAGATGTTGTGCTCTTTTGATAACATGTCCACAAGTCTGAAGGTTGAGGCTTTGTAAGTTATCTGCTAGTCCTTCAATTTCTTTTTTTCTTCTCATTTTTAAGTTGAGCGCGCAAGCGCCTTGACCTGTCGCACGTATCGTGGGCTTCTAATAACACCTATGTCACGCCCATCACTTTCATTCGTTCCTGGGCTTGCCTTTCATAAATCACTTGATGTCATTGGTAAATGCTTTACGTTTGTCCCGCCTTGAGGCTGTTCTTGTCATGCCTTGCAGTCTGCCCGTCACATGGATTATTGCACGGTTGCAGATATATTTCAGCGTGGTTGAAATATTTTTTTCTTTTGTCTCTCCCTTTCGTGCTGCATGGTGGCCATGGTGCTCACAGTGTGAACAGGCACAATAGTGTGATCTCGATCAGCGGTATTGGAGCGCTGGTTACATTGTTCACATTTACCTAGTCAGAGTCATTTCTTGTGGCTCTCCCCTTGAAAACACTTGAAAGTGGTAAATGCTTTACGTAAAACATAAATCCTCAAAGCAAAAGCGGGTCTCCCGGCAAAGGGGGAGAGAAAATACTACAATCTTCAGTACACTCGGAAAACTAGCCCCATAATACTTTGCAGGGCTTTGCTTTTAGCAAACACGTTTGCTCCTAACTCAGCCTGTGGTGGTCCTAGGACAATGAGACCCCCACCAAATCATGCAGCACAACACACACTTTATGTCTAGGTCATATCTGGGTCCTCACACTAGGTTAGTGGGAATCTCAAAATAATAACCCCTCCCACCAGTCAGTGTCCTTTTAAGCTCTCATGGCTGGACCTTTTGTTTTATACTTGAGAAAGCTTGTGTTTAAAGGGCTTTGTTTGTAATATCACAACTATAGTCCTGCTACTCCTGAGAATGTGAAATACACTACACCTGTGAGGGGCTAAATATATGGTTTTAGATTACTTTTTGTCATTTTCTTTTTGTGTGTTTATGTTCTGGAGGGGTGAACTGTATTGTGTTACTTGTCCATGTTTCTTACAAATGCTATTTTTGTTGTGGTGTTTTCCTGGGGCTGATCTAAGCATTGCAGTCATATCAACGTACTAAAATATTCATGGCACAGAAACATGCCCCATAATGCTTTGAATTGCATTACTTTTACAAAACATTTTTGCTCATAACTCAGCCTATGGTGGTCTTAGGACAAATGGACCACCTTCACAACATTGACCACAGTGTGCTCTTTCAGTCTCCATGTCTTTTGGTTCCCACACTATGTTAGTGGGGACGCAAAAATAATAACCCCTACCACTATTCATTATCTTTTTAAACTTTCTTGTGGCTTGAGCTTTTGTTTTTTGTTTTTTATAGCTGGGAGAAATTCATTTTTATGGGTCTTGATTGTAATATCACTGCAATAGATTTGCTAGTCTTGACAA
Source organism: Pleurodeles waltl (assembly GCF_031143425.1). Classification (NCBI taxonomy): domain Eukaryota; kingdom Metazoa; phylum Chordata; class Amphibia; order Caudata; family Salamandridae; genus Pleurodeles; species Pleurodeles waltl. The sequence continues at coordinate 290,256,324 of NC_090445.1, read as the reverse complement.
TGTGTGATACACTATTCATGCTCTTTAAGAGCTATATATATTTGTTATACTGTATTACTTTTTTCCATTCTTTGTTCATCTGGTTATGCTCTCTAAGGGCTGACTGTATGGTTCCATGACCATGTTTCTTCCAAATGCTGTTTTTATTATGGTGCTCTCTAGGGGATAGGCAGAGTATTGTAGTCAACAAGCTGTAATATACGCAGCACGAAAACTCACCGCATAATGCTTTGCAGGGTAATGCTTTTACAAAACATTTTTGCTCAAAACTCAGCCGGTGGTGGTCGTAGGACAATGGGACCACCTTCAAAATGCTCTGTCTGTCTACATCATCTCTGGTTCCCCACACTAGGTTAGTGGGGACCCCAAATAATAACCCCTCCCACCATGCAGTGCTTTCTAAGCTTTTCATGACCAGAACTTTTGTTTTACAGCTGGGAGAAGTTTTGTTTTAAAGGCTTTGTTTGTAGTATCTTTGCAGTAGGCCCGCTAGCTTTAAAAAACACCCTCTAGGGGTAAGTATACAGTTATACTGCATTTCTTTCTCCTGCTTTTTCCATAGAGTTATGCTTTCTAGGGGAATAACAATATGGTTACCTGACCATGTTTCTTACAAATGATATTTGTGTTATGGTGCTCTCTAGGGGCTGTTTTGAGCATTACACTCTAATGCCAGAAGTTTATTTCTGATTAAGGTTTATATGATAATTGTATATCTTTTAATATTCTCTCCTTATTACAATTATGACCATGAGTCAGGCCAACTTAACATCCTTATTACACTTTGACTGTTTAGACACTCTTGATATGTTTGGGTGACCCTTCTAGTTTATTTTTCCTCTCTGGCTGTCTTGTGTCTTTTTTTGTGGAATTGTGTTAGCCAGCCAGCAACTCTGACGGTGGGGTAGTGAAAGTGGTATTCTATTGGAATTAGCGTGGCAGATTTAAACTAGGATGCTAAATGGCAACATTTTCATTTTTCGCTGGAGACAGAGGAAGAAGGTAAATTGGAAGTGCTTTAGTTACATGTAAGGTTACGGGAATTATATGGCAGGAAAAGACCAAATTATGAGTCAGAGTTGACCAATTATGTGGCACGAAAAGTCCTGTTATGAATTTACAAAGCCAATAGCCCTCACTCAAGCAAATGCTTGATTTTATATGGGTTTGAACCTCCAAGGTACAGAATAAGGTACAATTTTTAGTAATCACAATAATACTAAGCTGTCTCGCACTGACTGGAGCATGGAACCTACAGGAATTCTGGCATGGAACACACATTCACCCACTGTAGGAGGCTGGACTGGCTTGTAGTGAGTACCAAGGGGTACTTGCACCTTGCACCAGGCCCAGTTATCCCTTATTAGTGTATAGGGTGTCTAGCAGCATAGGCTGATAGATAATGGTAGCTTAGCAGAGCAGCTTAGGCTGAACTAGGAGACGAGTGAAGCTCCTACAGTACCACTAGTGTCACTTGCACAATATCATAAGAAAACACAATACACAGTTATACTAAAAATAAAGGTACTTTATTTTTATGACAATATGCCAAAGTATCTCAGAGTGTACCCTCAGTAAGAGGATAGCAAATATACACAAGATATATGTACACAATACCAAAAATATGCAGTATAGTCTTAGAAAACAGTGCAAACAATGTATAGTTACAATAGGATGCAATGGGGACACATAGAGATAGGGGCAACACAAACCATATACTCCAAAAGTGGAATGCGAACCACGAATGGACCCCAAACCTATGTGACCTTGTAGAGGGTCACTGGGACTATTGGAAAATAGTGAGGGTTAGAAAAATAGCCCACCCCAAGACCCTGAAAAGTGAGTGCAAAGTGCACTAAAGTTCCCCAAAGGACATAGAAGACGTGATAGGGGAATTCTGCAGGAAAGACACAAACCAGCAATGCAACAACGATGGATTTCCAGTCGAGGGTACCTGTGGAACAAGGGGACCAAGTCCAAAAGTCACAAGCAAGTCGTAGATGGGCAGATGCCCAGGAAATGCCAGCTGTGGGTGCAAAAAAGCTGCTACTGGACAGTAGAAGCTTAGGTTTCTGCAGGAACGACAAGGGCTAGAGACTTCCCCTTTGGAGGACGGATCCGGCACGCCGTGGAGAGTCGTGCAGAAGTGTTTTCCCGCCGAAAAACCGCCAACAAGCCTTGCTAGCTGCAAATCGTGCGGTTAGTGTTTTCGGATGCTGCTGTGGCCCAGGAGGGACCAGGATGTCGCCAATTGCGTCAGGTGACAGAGGGGACGTCGAGCAAGACAAAGAGCCCTCTCAGCAGCAGGCAGCACCCGGAGAAGTGCCAGAAACAGGCACTACGAGGATGCATGAAACGGTGCTCACCCGAAGTTGCACAAAGGAGTCCCACGTCGCCGGAGACCAACTTAGAAAGTCGTGCAATGCAGGTTAGAGTGCCGTGGACCCAGGCTTGGCTGTGCACAAAGGATTTCCGCCGGAAGTGCACAGAGGCCGGAGTAGCTGCAAAAGTCGCGGTTCCCAGCAATGCAGTCTGGCGTGGGGAGGCAAGGACTTACCTCCACCAAACTTGGACTGAAGAGTCACTGGACTGTGGGGGTCACTTGGACACAGTTGCTGGATTCGAGGGACCTCGCTCGTTGTGCTGAGAGGAGACCCAAGGGACCGGTAATGCAGTTCCTTGGTGCCTGCGGTTGCAGGGGGAAGATTCCGTCGACCCACGGGAGATTTCTTCGGAGCTTCTAATGCAGAGAGGAGGCAGACTACCCCCACAGCATGCACCACCAGGAAAACAGTCGAGAAGGCGGCAGGATCAGCGTTACAGAGTTGCAGTAGTCGTCTTAGCTACTTTGTTGCAGTTTTGCAGGCTTCCAGCGCGGTCAGCAGTCGATTCCTTGGCAGAAGGTGAAGAGAAAGATGCAGAGGAACTCGGATGAGCTCTTGCATTCATTATCTAAAGAATCCCCAGAGACAGAGACCCTAAATAGCCAGAAAAGAGGGTTTGGCTACCTAGGAGAGAGGATAGGCTAGCAACACCTGAAGGAGCCTATCAGAAGGAGTCTCTGACGTCACCTGGTGGCACTGGCCACTCAGAGCAGTCCAGTGTGCCAGCAGCACCTCTGTTTCCAAGATGGCAGAGGTCTGGAGCACACTGGAGGAGTTCTGGACACCTCCCAGGGGAGGTGCAGGTCAGGGGAGTGGTCACTCCCCTTTCCTTTGTCCAGTTTCGCGCCAGAGCAGGGCTAAGGGGTCCCTGAACCGGTGTAGACTGGCTTATGCAGAAATGGGCACCAAATGTGCCCATGATCGCATTTCCAGAGGCTGGGGGAGGCTACTCCTCCCCTGCCTTCACACCATTTTCCAAAGGGAGAGGGTGTAAAACCCTCTCTCAGAGGAAGTCCTTTGTTCTGCCATCCTGGGACAAGCCTGGCTGGACCCCAGGAGGGCAGAAACCTGTCTGAGGGGTTGGCAGCAGCAGCAGCTGCAGTGAAACCCCTGAAAAGGCAGTTTGGCAGTAGCAGGGTCTGTGCTACAGACCACTGGGATCATGGGATTGTGCCAACTATTGTAGAGAAAAACTACTAAGAGAGCTACTCAAAATAACTTTGAAGATACCATCATCTTCACGTACCAACACTATAGTTTAGGATGATACTAACTATGTATTACTGACCAGTTATATGCTCATGATATCAGGCTACTGTACTTAGGTACTCAGTTACAGATAAAATAGTCTTATTGTGTGATTAATATAAACTTCTTTTATAAATACAAATATTTTATTATTCAGTAATAATACAATAATGAAAAAAATATACATTAAATCGGAAAAATAGGAAAAACATACGGAGCACCTAAATCAAACATCCCACATGCACACTGAACTATACAAATGAAAAAACGTATCTTATTTACAAGTGAAACAACGTATCAAAGAACTAATCTAGATAACATAATAGAACTAAAACAATTGAGAATAATAAGAATATGGAAATATAAATTGTTCTAATATAACAGCATTAATAGTCTAATGCACAAAGGAAGAAACAATGCTGACATAATTCTGTCCAAGTGGTACCGTAGGGACCGAAGGCCTACGCGCGTTTCGGTGTTTTAGGATATTATGAACAACCTTCTTCAGGGCCGTTCCCAGTGGTACTGTTGTATGATGCTCTAGTCTTATCAGCCTAATCTCCTGGTCAAATTGATTATAGGTTTGTAGTGTTCTTTTTGATGATGTAGTCAAAGAATCTGATGAAAGAATTATATAATAATTTGCATAAATCGTTGTGCTAGTTGACTAGCAGTCACCTATCTATGTTTGACATATATATCACTACCAAAAGTGACATGTTATCTTATCGGGTATGCGTGCCCAAAAGATCAAAGTGGATTTTGAGTAATATTATTAGTAGAAAAATATAAAGTATGGACATATAGAGACTAAAGTTACGTGATTAAAAGACATAGCAATGACCCATATGGCATTAGTTACTGTGGTACATACCAAGTGCAGCTAAGTGCTCCGATAGTTAGTATGTCCTCATTGGTGGATGCCTTATATTACTCTACTAATATGCCTTAGTTCCCTTTTGGTGAGAACATGCAGCTTAGTACGTGAACAGTAGTGAAAGTGATAGAATTTGATAAAGGCAGACCTTACTTGAAGAGTCTTGTTTAACGTTTTTGTAGAGCAATAATATTTCCGGCCGTTTCTGCTTCACTGCAGAACATGATGCTACCTATTGTTGTGCAGAAGAATAGACTAAATAAATAACAAGGGCCACATAATGAATAAGTAGATAAGTAAATAATTGTGATATATTGACAATGTAGTCGATATATATTACTGACATTATTTATCTGAACTGGACTTCACCTAAACATTAGCTGGTATCTGTTGCTGAATTAAGGTCAGTGTGGTCCATTGTTTTTGTATTAAGATCCTCAAGGTCTTGCCGGCATACCGAATATATCCGGAGTGTGAGTGTCTGGATAAAATGATTTAAGCTATTGCAAATAACAGAAAAAGGGGAAGGACCAAAATAATAGAACTGTGTACTAGTAGTGACTTACATTGTACTTTGTAACAATGTTGAAATGAATATAGCGCGAATATTATAAAAAGAAAACTGCGGACTTGAAGTAAATAAATACCGATCACGGCGTTCGCTCTTCCCTCGTCTGCTGGCTAGAGTCAGCTGCCGCTAATCGTAGGCGTTTTTATGCGGCCGTACGGTGGTATTGTCTGTGTTACTAGACCGCAGGGATGTACACGAATACAGCAGTCTATCGCGGCCGCCATGTTGGAGGTATTCCGGTGCCGCCGTAAAGTTGAAGACAAGAATAATGAATGTATATTGTTCAGTACCTCTACTCAAACGGTGTAATGTCTATAGATGGATGTTATCCAGAGCTTACATATACTTATATGCAGTTCATTTGTCAATGATATAGACATAAGTAAAAACCAGCTATGGGCTCAGTTTAATAACTGGCTCTAGAGATGTAATGCGAGACTCAAAAGACATGGTTAACTCCAATAATTCTATGGAGTATACTCTAAGGTCCGATAGTGTAGATGATGGTAACTAGCAGAATCATTACCAAAAAGAATCTCTATCTTATTGTGGGTAATAGTTTATATTGAAGTCATACTCTAGTCAAATTAAAATTAAAATAAAGATAAAGAGTAGACTTATGTAATAGCATTTTCCCATGGAATGTATTCGTTCAATCCCTTTTCACAGCTATCTAGTGTAAAGATCCAGAAGACTTCTCTCTTTTTCCGGATTTTGTGATCCTCTAGCTGTCCAGAGTTTTTAATCTTTTCTAGGACAGTCCAAGAGAGGTCCTCGATTTTATGTCCATGCTGTATCCAGTGTGTGACCAACGGTGCACTTTCTTTACCATTTCGAATATTGGAGATATGCTCCAATATTCTGATTTTAACTTCTCTTCCAGTTTCTCCTACATATAGGAGAGGGCAGGGACATCTGATTGAGTAGATACAGTTGGTTGTTTTACAATTAGTCATATCTAATAGTTGGAAGTTGGTACGTTTCCACGAGAATACATTGCCCACGATGGCTCTCGGGCAAGCTTTACAGTTACCACATTTGTGGTTGCCTGTGATAGGTCGATTGCCATATATCGACTTTTGACAGAAGGTCTCAGTCTTAGGTAAAATGGCTCTGACTAGTTTGTTCGAAATATTTTGATTTCTCCTAAAGGACAGGAGGGGACGCTCTAATGGTGCTTGGTTGGAGTCACTATTTAGAATGTGCCAATTGGCAAAAATTATTTTCCTGATTTTTTCATTGAGATTAGAATGTTGAATTACACAGGCTATGGAGGGTGTGGATTTTTTATTTTGTTTCTCAAACATACGTACTCTGTTATAATATTTAGCTCTTTTGTATGAGTCTCTGATCAATTTTCTGGGATATCCTCGTAGAAGGAATTTCTGCTGTAGGATATAAGCATGGTGTTCATTATCACTCATGCTAGAGCAATTTCTACGAACCCGTAGGAATTGACTAAAGGGTATCCCTTGTTTCTGACTGGTAGGGTGGAAACTGTCGTAGTGTAATATGGTATTCCTGGCTGTTGGTTTTGTGAACAATGACATCTCAAGTAGAGAGTCTTTATGGCCAATCCAAATGTCCAAGAATTCAACTTTATTTCTACTGGTGTGAATAGTAAACTTGAGATTGGGATCACATGCGTTGATCCACTTGCTGAATTCTGTTAGGGAATCTTCTTCACCTGTCCATATGGAAAAAAATATCATCTATGAAGCGTGACCAGAGGTGAACGTTCTCATAAAATGGTGCCATCTCATTGTAAATATGGGTTTCCTCAAAGGAGCGAACATAAATGTTGGCTACACTTAGGGCACAGGCAGCTCCCATACTGACCCCTTTCTTTTGCTGGTATGTCTGGCCATCAAATTCAAAAAAGTTTTCTTGTAGGACAATATTGAGACACTGTAAGATGAAGGAAGAATGTTCTGTATTACCTTCTTTGTCGAAAAGGCGTGCAACAGCTAACCACGCCTCTTTCTGCGGGATGTTGGTATACAGTGCTTCAATGTCCATTGTTACTAGTAGTTGTGTGGTCGAGTTGAACGGAAGGCCTTCTAGTTTGGCAATAATGTGGCTAGTATCTCAAATAAATGCTGGAAGTGAGGCTACTCGCGGATTTAAGAATTTCTCAACATATTTAGATAGAGGTTCTGTCAATGCCCCTACAGTAGAGACTATGGGTCTCATGGGGGGATCTGTCTTGTTTTTATGTATTTTCGGGACCCCATAGAACACAGGGGTCCTAGTTTTCGCTGGATTAAGGTATTGGAATTCTTGTTGGCAAATGATTCCATTTTCTAAGGCTTCAGTACTTATACTAGTTATCTCTCTCTTGACTCGTTCATGCCAATTTTTTCCTGTTTTCTGGTAATAATCTGATTGGTTTAACATAGTTTGAATCTTGGATTTATAGGTTTCAGTTTCCAATAATACTATACCCCCTCCTTTGTCGCACGGTTTGACTGTAATCTGTTTATCTTTTTGTAATCTTTGTAGGGCTTGATGTTCTCCTTGATTTAGATTAAAATATGGTCTTGGGACAAATTTAAACAGAGATTGGATCTTATTCAGCACTATATTCTCAAAGATTTTGACTTCCGGTCCCACCATATCTAGGTGGGGAGTGAAAGTGGAGATGGGTTTTAGTCCAGATAGGTTAGATTCCCTAAGATCTGTTTTGCCTTCAAAATATCTAGATAGCCTGATTCTCCGAAAGAAGGCATGTAGGTCAGAGAAAAGACCAAATTTGTTAATGGGAGTAGTGGGGATAAATGACAACCCTTTCTTCAATAATGATTCAGTATCTATATCCATAGGTGAAGTACTTAAGTTGAAGACTGGTACTGTCTTTAATCCCTCCCATATTGTTGTCTCCTGGTTTGCAAGGTATGTGGTGGATTGTCCACATTCTGAAACCTGCCCCTCTGATAGTTTCTGTATCTCATTCGGGGTCTCCCTCCTCTGGATAAAAAATGGTTCGAGCGACTCGGGCCTTCATTGGGTCCTACCCTTACATTGTATTGTTCGGACTGGTTAGAAGTTCCTTCTCCCTCTGATTCTGAGGTATCAGAGAAGGTGACAATTTTCTTTGTCGTCCAAAATTGTCGGTCTTGTTCTGATGCGTTTCGTTGTTGGTTCGCATAGTATCTGTCCGATAAGTACGGGTATGCTCGTTCTTTATTGAACCATCTAATGTCCTTTCTAAGCTTATCTGTCTTTCTCTTGACTAGATATAGGTTAAAGGATTCAAGTTCTTGGTCGATGGTCTCAATCTGTTTCTTCGCTTCCTGTACGGAGTCATGTGTTTTCAATTCTTCTTCTAGTGACTGGATTTCTTTCATAAGGGTTTCCATCAGTTCTCTAGCGGTCTCTATTATAAGGATCATCCAGTCTCGAGAACAACGATTGGAGATCAAGGACCATTTTTCTAGGAATTGTCTAATCTCTACTAAGAGGCCTGGGATATTTCTCACCCTTAGTCCTGCAGGAATGATCCCGGCTCTAAAATATTCTAAGATATAATCTGCGTGTAGTTCTGTGCGTTTAGTTTTTTTCTTTAGTTCCAATAATTTGAACCAACCTTCTTTGGGTTGGTTAGAAGAAAACGATGTTCGTGATCCTGATCTTGGTTGTTCCAGTAATTTCGCTAGGTCTTCTTCGCTAAATCCAAATGTTTTGATAGACTCCATAGTAGGGTCTAGCCTAATGTCTAGGGAAATTATTTTTTCCTCTATTATCTAATTCTGGCTCTATCTCTAAATAGAGTGAAATAAACGTAGAGGTAACTGAAACCTAATGAAGTTGATATAGTATAAATAATAAACAAAATAAAAAATAAAAAATATTATGCTCTAGCGTGAACTGACTTCTTGATTCTCAAACGATATATATGTCATACATGTAGAATTCAGTAGGAGATAAAAGGTAGAATTACCAAGGTGACTACTAGGACTAGCACGTGTAAAAATACTTATACACATATATATATATATATATATATATACGATATATAGTATGGAATGACTACAGGGACAAACAGCTACAAGGCAGACCAACATGGAACAGATAAAAAACAGTAATCAGACAAACAAACCCCAACGACAAGGTGTCGTAACTATAAGGCAATAATAATAAGGGGATTCCCTGAATTAATAAACGTAACTCAAACAGGGAAATAACTAATGTAGAGAAAAACTACTAAGAGAGCTACTCAAAATAACTTTGAAGATACCATCATCTTCACGTACCAACACTATAGTTTAGGATGATACTAACTATGTATTACTGACCAATTATATGCTCATGATATCAGGCTACTGTACTTAGGTACTCAGTTACAGATAAAATAGTCTTATTGTGTGATTAATATAAACTTCTTTTATAAATACAAATATTTTATTATTCAGTAATAATACAATAATGAAAAAAATATACATTAAATCGGAAAAATAGGAAAAACATACGGAGCACCTAAATCAAACATCCCACATGCACACTGAACTATACAAATGAAAAAACGTATCTTATTTACAAGTGAAACAACGTATCAAAGAACTAATCTAGATAACATTATAGAACTAAAACAATTGAGAATAATAAGAATATGGAAATATAAATTGTTCTAATATAACAGCATTAATAGTCTAATGCACAAAGGAAGAAACAATGCTGACATAATTCTGTCCAAGTGGTACCGTAGGGACCGAAGGCCTACGCGCGTTTCGGTGTTTTAGGATATTATGAACAACCTTCTTCAGGGCCGTTCCCAGTGGTACTGTTGTATGATGCTCTAGTCTTATCAGCCTAATCTCCTGGTCAAATTGATTATAGGTTTGTAGTGTTCTTTTTGATGATGTAGTCAAAGAATCTGATGAAAGAATTATATAATAATTTGCATAAATCGTTGTGCTAGTTGACTAGCAGTCACCTATCTATGTTTGACATATATATCACTACCAAAAGTGACATGTTATCTTATCGGGTATGCGTGCCCAAAAGATCAAAGTGGATTTTGAGTAATATTATTAGTAGAAAAATATAAAGTATGGACATATAGAGACTAAAGTTACGTGATTAAAAGACATAGCAATGACCCATATGGCATTAGTTACTTTGGTTCATACCAAGTGCAGCTAAGTGCTCCGATAGTTAGTATGTCCTCATTGGTGGATGCCTTATATTACTCTACTAATATGCCTTAGTTCCCTTTTGGTGAGAACATGCAGCTTAGTACGTGAACAGTAGTGAAAGTGATAGAATTTGATAAAGGCAGACCTTACTTGAAGAGTCTTGTTTAACGTTTTTGTAGAGCAATAATATTTCCGGCCGTTTCTGCTTCACTGCAGAACATGATGCTACCTATTGTTGTGCAGAAGAATAGACTAAATAAATAACAAGGGCCACATAATGAATAAGTAGATAAGTAAATAATTGTGATATATTGACAATGTAGTCGATATATATTACTGACATTATTTATCTGAACTGGAATTCACCTAAACATTAGCTGGTATCTGTTGCTGAATTAAGGTCAGTGTGGTCCATTGTTTTTGTATTAAGATCCTCAAGGTCTTGCCGGCATACCGAATAAATCCGGAGTGTGAGTGTCTGGATACGATGATTTAAGCTATTGCAAATAACAGAAAAAGGGGAAGGACCAAAATAATAGAACTGTGTACTAGTAGTGACTTACACTGTACTTTGTAACAATGTTGAAATTAATATAGCGCGAATATTATAAAAAGAAAACTGCGGACTTAAAGTAAATAAATACCGATCACGGCGTTCGCTCTTCCCGCGTCTGCTGGCTAGAGTCAGCTGCCGCTAATCGTAGGCGTTTTTATGCGGCCGTACGGTGGTATTGTCTGTGTTACTAGACCGCAGGGATGTACACGAATACAGCAGTCTATCGCGGCCGCCATGTTGGAGGTATTCCGGTGCCGCCGGAAAGTTGAAGACAAGAATAATGAATGTATATTGTTCAGTACCTCTACTCAAACGGTGTAATGTCTATAGATGGATGTTATCCAGAGCTTACATATACTTAGATGCAGTTCATTTGTCAATGATATAGACATAAGTAAAAACCAGCTATGGGCTCAGTTTAATAACTGGCTCTAGAGATGTAATGCGAGACTCAAAAGACATGGTTAACTCCAATAATTCTATGGAGTATACTCTAAGGTCCGATGGTGTAGATGATGGTAACTAGCAGAATCATTACCAAAAAGAATCTCTATCTTATTTTGGGTAATAGTTTATATTGAAGTCATACTCTAGTCAAATTAAAATAAAAATAAAGATAAAGAGTAGACTTATGTAATAGCATTTTCCCATGGAATGTATTCGTTCAATCCCTTTTCACAGCTATCTAGTGTAAAGATCCAGAAGACTTCTCTCTTTTTCCGGATTTTGTGATCCTCTAGCTGTCCAGAGTTTTTAATCTTTTCTAGGACAGTCCAAGAGAGGTCCTCGATTTTATGTCCATGCTGTATCCAGTGTGTGACCAACGGTGCACTTTCTTTACCATTTCGAATATTGGAGATATGCTCCAATATTCTGATTTTAACTTCTCTTCCAGTTTCTCCTACATATAGGAGAGGGCAGGGACATCTGATTGAGTAGATACAGTTGGTTGTTTTACAATTAGTCATATCTAATAGTTGGAAGTTGGTACGTTTCCACAAGAATACATTGCCCACAATGGCTCTCGGGCAAGCTTTACAGTTACCACATTTGTGGTTGCCTGTGATAGGTCGATTGCCATATATCGACTTCTGACAGAAGGTCTCAGTCTTAGGTAAAATGGCTCTGACTAGTTTGTTCGAAATATTTTGATTTCTCCTAAAGGACAGGAGGGGACGCTCTAATGGTGCTTGGTTGGAGTCACTATTTAGAATGTGCCAATTGGCAAAAATTATTTTCCTGATTTTTTCATTGAGATTAGAATGTTGAATTACACAGGCTATGGAGGGTGTGGATTTTTTATTTTGTTTCTCAAACATACTTACTCTGTTATAATATTTAGCTCTTTTGTATGAGTCTCTGATCAATTTTCTGGGATATCCTCGTAGAAGGAATTTCTGCTGTAGGATATAAGCATGGTGTTCATAATCACTCATGCTAGAGCAATTTCTACGAACCCGTAGGAATTGACTAAAGGGTATCCCTTGTTTCTGACTGATAGGGTGAAAACTGTCGTAGTGTAATATGGTATTCCTGGCTGTTGGTTTTGTGAACAATGACATCTCAAGTAGAGAGTCTTTATGGCCAATCCAAATGTCCAAGAATTCAACTTTATTTCTACTGGTGTGAATAGTAAACTTGAGATTGGGATCACATGCGTTGATCCACTGGCTGAATTCTGATAGGGAATCTTCTTCACCTGTCCATATGAAAAAAATATCATCTATGAAGCGTGACCAGAGGTGAACGTTCTCATAAAATGGTGCCATCTCATTGTAAATATGGGTTTCCTCAAAGGAGCCAACATAAATGTTGGCTACACTTGGGGCACAGGCGGCTCCCATACTGACCCCTTTCTTTTGCTGGTATGTCTAGCCATCGAATTCAAAAAAGTTTTCTTGTAGGACAATATTGAGACACTGTAAGATGAAGGAAGAATGTTCTGTATTACCTTCTTTGTCGAAAAGGCGTGCAACAGCTAACCACGCCTCTTTCTGCGGGATGTTGGTATACAGGGCTTCAATGTCCATTGTTACTAGTAGTTGTGTGGTCGAGTTGAACGGAAGGCCTTCTAGTTTGGCAATAATGTGGCTAGTATCTCGAATAAATGCTGGAAGTGAGGCTACTCGCGGATTTAAGAATTTCTCAACATATTTAGATAGAGGTTCTGTCAATGCCCCTACAGTAGAGACTATGGGTCTCATGGGGGGATCTGTCTTGTTTTTATGTATTTTCGGGACCCCATAGAACACAGGGGTCCTAGTTTTCGCTGGATTAAGGTATTGGAATTCTTGTTGGCAAATGATTCCATTTTCTAAGGCTTCAGTACTTATACTAGTTATCTCTCTCTTGACTCGTTCATGCCAATTTTTTCCTGTTTTCTGGTAATAATCTGATTGGTTTAACATAGTTTGAATCTTGGATTTATAGGTTTCAGTTTCCAATAATACTATACCCCCTCCTTTGTCGCACGGTTTGACTGTAATCTGTTTATCTTTTTGTAATCTTTGTAGGGCTTGATGTTCTCCTTGATTTAGATTAAAATATGGTCTTGGGACAAATTTCAACAGAGATTGGATCTTATTCAGCACTATATTCTCAAAGATGTTGACTTCCGGTCCCACCATATCTAGGTGGGGAGTGAAAGTGGAGATGGGTTTTAGTCCAGATAGGTTAGATTCCCTAAGATCTGTTTTGCCTTCAAAATATCTAGATAGCCTGATTCTACGAAAGAAGGCATGTAGGTCAGAGAGAAGACCAAATTTGTTAATGGGAGTAGTGGGGATAAATGACAACCCTTTCTTCAATAATGATTCAGTATCTATATCCATAGGTGAAGTACTTAAGTTGAAGACTGGTACTGTCTTTAATCCCTCCCATATTGTTGTCTCCTGGTTTGCAAGGTATGTGGTGGATTGTCCACATTCTGAAACCTGCCCCTCTGATAGTTTCTGTATCTCATTCGGGGTCTCCCTCCTCTGGATAAAAAATGGTTCGAGCGACTCGGGCCTTCATTGGGTCCTACCCTTACATTGTATTGTTCGGACTGGTTAGAAGTTCCTTCTCCCTCTGATTCTGAGGTATCAGAGAAGGTGACAATTTTCTTTGTCGTCCAAAATTGTCGGTCTTGTTCTGATGCGTTTCGTTGTTGGTTCGCATAGTATCCGTCCGATAAGTACGGGTATGCTCGTTCTTTAGTGAACCATCTAATGTCCTTTCTAAGCTTATCTGTCTTTCTCTTGACTAGATATAGGTTAAAGGATTCAAGTTCTTGGTCGATGGTCTCAATCTGTTTCTTCGCTTCCTGTACGGAGTCATGTGTTTTCAATTCTTCTTCTAGTGACTGGATTTCTTTCATAAGGGTTTCCATCAGTTCTCTAGCGGTCTCTATTATAAGGATCATCCAGTCTCGAGAACAACGATTGGAGATCAAGGACCATTTTTCTAGGAATTGTCTAATCTCTACAAAGAGGCCTGGGATATTTCTCACCCTTAGTCCTGCAGGAATGATCCCGGCTCTAAGATATTCTAAGATATAATCTGCGTGTAGTTCTGTGCGTTTAGTTTTTTTCTTTAGTTCCAATAATTTGAACCAACCTTCTTTGGGTTGGTTCGAAGAAAACGATGTTCCTGATCTTGGTTGTTCCAGTAATTTCGCTAGGTCTTCCTCGCTAAATCCAAATGTTTTGATAGACTCCATAGTAGGGTCTAGCCTAATGTCTAGGGAAATTATTTTTTCCTCTATTATCTAATTCTGGCTCTATCTCTAAATAGAGTGAAATAAACGTAGAGGTAACTGAAACCTAATGAAGTTGATATAGTATAAATAATAAACAAAATAAAAAATAAAAAATATAATGCTCTAGCGTGAACTGACTTCTTGATTCTCAAACGATATATATGTCATACATGTAGAATTCAGTAGGAGATAAAAGGTAGAATTACCAAGGTGACTACTAGGACTAGCACGTGTAAAAATACTTATACATATATATATATATATATATGATATATAGTATGGAATGACTACAGGGACAAACACCTACAAGGCAGACCAACATGGAACAGATAAAAAACAGTAATCAGGCAAACAAACCCCAACTACAAGGTGTCGTAACTATAAGGCAATAATAATAAGGGGATTCCCTGAATTAATAAACGTAACTCAAACAGGGAAATAACTAATGTAGAGAAAAACTACTAAGAGAGCTACTCAAAATAACTTTGAAGATACCATCATCTTCACGTACCAACACTATAGTTTAGGATGATACTAACTATGTATTACTGACCAGTTTTATGCTCATGATATCAGGCTACTGTACTTAGGTACTCAGTTACAGATAAAATAGTCTTATTGTGTGATTAATATAAACTTCTTTTATAAATACAAATATTTTATTATTCAGTAATAATACAATAATGAAAAAAATATACATTAAATCGGAAAAATAGGAAAAACATACGGAGCACCTAAATCAAACATCCCACATGCACACTGAACTATACAAAAGAAAAAACGTATCTTATTTACAAGTGAAACAACGTATCAAAGAACTAATCTAGATAACATAATAGAACTAAAACAATTGAGAATAATAAGAATATGGAAATATAAATTGTTCTAATATAACAGCATTAATAGTCTAATGCACAAAGGAAGAAACAATGCTGACATAATTCTGTCCAAGTGGTACCGTAGGGACCGAAGGCCTACGCGCGTTTCGGTGTTTTAGGATATTATGAACAACCTTCTTCAGGGCCGTTCCCAGTGGTACTATTGTATGATGCTCTAGTCTTATCAGCCTAATCTCCTGGTCAAATTGATTATAGGTTTGTAGTGTTCTTTTTGATGATGTAGTCAAAGAATCTGATGAAAGAATTATATAATAATTTGCATAAATCATTGTGCTAGTTGACTAGCAGTCACCTATCTATGTTTGACATATATATCACTACCAAAAGTGACATGTTATCTTATCGGGTATGCGTGCCCAAAAGATCAAAGTGGATTTTGAGTAATATTATTAGTAGAAAAATATAAAGTATGGACATATAGAGACTAAAGTTACGTGATTAAAAGACATAGCAATGACCCATATGGCATTAGTTACTGTGGTACATACCAAGTGCAGCTAAGTGCTCCGATAGTTAGTATGTCCTCATTGGTGGATGCCTTATATTACTCTACTAATATGCCTTAGTTCCCTTTTGGTGAGAACATGCAGCTTAGTACGTGAACAGTAGTGAAAGTGATAGAATTTGATAAAGGCAGACCTTACTTGAAGAGTCTTGTTTAACGTTTTTGTAGAGCAATAATATTTCCGGCCGTTTCTGCTTCACTGCAGAACATGATGCTACCTATTGTTGTGCAGAAGAATAGACTAAATAAATAACAAGGGCCACATAATGAATAAGTAGATAAGTAAATAATTGTGATATATTGACAATGTAGTCGATATATATTACTGACATTATTTATCTGAACTGGACTTCACCTGCCCTCTCCTATATGTAGGAGAAACTGGAAGAGAAGTTAAAATCAGAATATTGGAGCATATCTCCAATATTCGAAATGGTAAAGAAAGTGCACCGTTGGTCACACACTGGATACAGCATGGACATAAAATCGAGGACCTCTCTTGGACTGTCCTAGAAAAGATTAAAAACTCTGGACAGCTAGAGGATCACAAAATCCGGAAAAAGAGAGAAGTCTTCTGGATCTTTACACTAGATAGCTGTGAAAAGGGATTGGAAAGGCATCATGTTCTGCAGTGAAGCAGAAACGGCCGGAAATATTATTGATACGTTGTTTCACTTGTAAATAAGATACGTTTTTTCTTTTGTATAGTTCAGTGTGCATGTGGGATGTTTGATTTAGGTGCTCCGTATGTTTTTCCTATTTTTCCGATTTAATGTATATTTTTTTCATTATTGTATTATTACTGAATAATAAAATATTTGTATTTATAAAAGAAGTTTATATTAATCACACAATAAGACTATTTTATCTGTAACTGAGTACCTAAGTACAGTAGCCTGATATCATGAGCATAAAACTGGTCAGTAATACATAGTTAGTATCATCCTAAACTATAGTGTTGGTACGTGAAGATGATGGTATCTTCAAAGTTATTTTGAGTAGCTCTCTTAGTAGTTTTTCTCTACATTAGTTATTTCCCTGTTTGAGTTACGTTTATTAATTCAGGGAATCCCCTTATTATTATTGCCTGATTGTGCCAACTATGCCAGGATGGCATAGAGGGGGCAATTCCATGATCATAGACATGTTACATGGCCATATTCGGAGTTACCATTCTGAAGCTACATATAGGTAGTGACCTATATGTAGTACACGCGTGTAATGGTGTCCCTGCACTCACAAAGTCCGGGGAATTGGCCCTGAACAATGTGGGGGCACCTTGGCTAGTGCCAGGGTGCCCTCACACTAAGTAACTTTGCACCTAACTTTTACCAGGTAAAGGTTAGACATATAGGTGACTTATAAATTACTTAAGTGCAGTGTAAAATGGCTGTGAAATAACGTGGACGTTATTTCACTCAGGCTGCAGTGGCAGGCCTGTGTAAGAATTGTCAGAGCTCCCTATGGGTGGCAAAAGAAATGCTGCAGCCCATAGGGATCTCCTGGAACCCCAATACCCTGGGTACCTCAGTACCATATACTAGGGAATTATAAGGGTGTTCCAGTAAGCCAATGTAAATTGGTAAAATTGGTCACTAGCCTGTTAGTGACAATTTGAAAGAAATGAGAGAGCATAACCACTGAGGTTCTGATTAGCAGAGCCTCGGTGAGACAGTTAGTCACTACACAGGTAACACATTCAGGCACACTTATGAGCACTGGGGCCCTGGCTGACAGGGTCCCAGTGACACATACAACTAAAACAACATATATACAGTGAAAAATGGGGGTAACATGCCAGGCAAGATGGTACATTCCTACACCCACCCACATCTGCAGGAGATTCATTGAATCTTCATATCCTCTTACTAGATTTGCAGCCTGATGTGAAGTTACACAGCAAAGTTTCAACAGATGCTTAAGCTACTGAGCTATCAGATCAAGATCCATCCTGTACTCTGCAGTGTGCACAGTTCCCTGCAACATGTGTACAACTTAATGGAATCTCCAACCTGCCCTTTGCTCTATTTACTGTTATACTAGTGCATGCCAAACCATGTGAATGTCTCTGGGATATCAGTGCATACTGCAGGTCAGCAATGTGGGCATTAAAAGAGCTATGCACGTGGGATGACAACATCTGTTTTTCCATTAATATCCTATTGCATTCTGGCAGTTGTATTCTTAAGATATGTCAACTAAACCAATTCGATTAACACTTCTGAAAACAATGAAATGGAAAAACGAAGCCCAAAACTGGAGCATGGTGTCTGTGATGACTGGGAGTCATCTGATAACTTTATCAATAGAGAGATGAAGTATCAGCGCCATGAATGTCACTCTTTAGTGTTACCAGCGCATGAAACAAATGATTATTACAGTGCCTTGTCAAACCTTTACTAACATGTTAGGATTAAATAATCCATGTTTGGTGGGCAAAATGCATGGAGATGAAATTCATGTATTTACTTTGAGGACAAAAGCAGCAGCACCTGCAGTGCCTAACCGACGTCCACACCTCTAATTCTGCCCATCTCTGCCAAATCACACCTACAAAGGTTGCCTCCTATAACATTTTGAGGATAGTATACTACAAGAAAAAAGCTAGGTAACAGGACACACTGTAAACTCTGCCCCCAGAGGTAGTTGGCTGTTGAGTCTGATGGTAACCACTCATTCACATTCATTGGAGGGGTTTCCTTATCCAAAGTGCAGTCATCAGCTCCAGTTAACCCATTTAAAAAGCCTGCAGTCTAAGACAGCCCTCTTCTCTATTTTCAAAGAGGGGGTTTAGGCCATCTGCTTCTTCCTCCCCAGCAGGAGGAGCCACTTAATGGTCATGCACAGTGTTGGAAAATGGCCCTTTTTGAAGGGTCACCCCCAAACATGTTTGCCTGCCTCCCTCCATTTTTCTAACCCTGTTTTAGCTGGTTTTCAGACTGCACTCACTTTGCCACTGCTGACCAGGGCTAAAGTGCAGGTTCTCTCTCTCCTAAACATGGTAACATTGGCTCCTACCCAATTGGCATATTTAAATTATCTGTAAGTCTCTGGTAACCCGCACTAGAGATGCCCAGGACCTGTAAATTAAATGCTGATAGTGGACCTGAAGCACTGATGGTGCCACCAACATAAGTAGTCCCTTAACCATGTCTCATGCCTGCCATTGCAAACCCTGTGTGTGCAGTTTCACTTCCACTTTGACTTCGCATTTAGAACTACTTGGAAGCCTTAACCTCTCCTTTCTCTACATATGTCACTCCCAAGGTAGGCGATAGGTAACCCATAGAGCAGGGTGCTATGCAAGTAAAAGGCAGGACATGTACTTGTGTGTTTTCCCTGTCCTGGTAGTGAAAAACTCACAAATTCGTTTTTCACTACTGTGAGGCCTGCTCCTCTCATAGGTTAGCATTAGAACTGCCCTTATATACTTTTAAATGGTAGATTCGGATCTAAAAGGAGAGGTCCTGTCATGTTTAGTATGGCCAGAATGGTAATAGACAATCCTGCTTACTTCTGAAGTTGGATTTAATGTTATTATTTTAGAAATGCCACTTTAAATAATTTCTCCACACTTACTGCCTTCCTGTGCCTTCCAGCCTGTCTCCAATCCACATCTGGTCTGTGATGGTTGACAGCTCCCCTTGTGCATTCCACCCAGATAGCCGTAAACAGAGGACACTCAGCTGCATCTGGACTCTTCTACAAACAGATGGCTTTCCCCGGGCTGGAAGGGTAGAGGGTCTCTTTACACTTCAAAGGCCAGTGGCCTGTCCCCACACAAAGGATTGATACCCCCCCACACAGGGATCCTTGCAGACAGGGCTGGGTTGAAAGGGGACCTTGTGCACTTCAAAATCACTCTTTGAAGTTTACTCCACTTCAAAGGCAGATTTGGGTGTATATATATATACTGGGTCTCTAACCCCACCAAATCAGACGCTTCTGGACCTGCAACTGGACTCTGTCAGGAGACTTGCTGTGCGGCCCAAATGACTCATCTGAACTGCTTTGCTGAAGGACTGCTTTCATGCTTTTTGCCCTGAAGCTCCTGACTTTGCTGGAAGGACTCTGTCTTTCTCCTAATGTGCTCTTCAAGGGCTTGGATTGAGCTTGCCTCCAGTTTCTGAAGTCTCAGGGCCAAAAAAGTTTTCACCTCTTCAAGGAAATCCAGTGCATCGGAAAATCGATGCAAAGGCTGCCAAATCCAATGCCACGCCAGTCTTGTGGCTGGAAATTGGCTGCAACGCCTGCCTCGTCTTCACAGCGTGTCTGGATTTCTGACACATCAACCCTGGATGTCAAAATTATCCCGCATCGCAGAAAGGACCAAAGCTGTGCATCAGATCCTCAGTGCTAAACCAATGCATCCTCAGATTGCTGCGGATTAAGACTATTTGCACCTTTTTTTAAAGTGATATATCTACTCATGTACATTAGATCTTGGTCGTTTTGATCTTATTTTCTTCAGATTATCTATTTTTCTAAACTGGTGGGGTGTTTGAGTGTGTTACTGTATGAGTTATTGCACAGATATTTTACACATTGCCTTCTAAGTTAAGTCTGCCTGCTCTGTGCCAAGTTACCAAAGGGTGAGCACAGGATAATTTAGTTTGTGTTAGTCTTCACCCTGATTAGGATTGTTGTCCCTGCTTGGACAGGGTGCATACCTCTGCCACCTAGAGACCCAAGTTCTAACACATGGTATGTACCAGTGGCAGTCGGAGGGGATGCTAAGACTGCAACCTACAGCACCTCTTTGCCATGTACACTTTGGGGGGGGGGGTGGTGGGGTGTTGAGGTTATGTTCCAGAGGGGGCAAGGCTTCTAACCAAGGAAACATTTGGCCACAATCTGCACATATGACTTCAGTGTGATGGCCTTATAACTGAGCTGGGATCACTGTAGCATTGTAGGCTCTAGGCCCATATGCTGAAAAGATGACTGACACAAGGAGTTAGTTGGTATAACTGGCCCAGGGCACATTCACCCAGCCCCTTTTATTGGCAGGGTTACCTGACTGGTGACGCCTGTGAGGGATGGGTGTGAGGTGGGTGTTAAGGCAGCCTCAGGGGAGGGGCTGCATCATTTAGTGTCAGCAGGAGACTACATTCTTCCCAAAATCCAAACAAAAACAGCTAGTCCAACCTGTGGGAAAAAATAAATATACACTGTACATCACGTAGTCCATCAGTCTCTTGAGTAAAACAGGACAGAGGTGGACACATGGACTGATGAAGCTAGCTGTAACAGGACATTTCTGCTCATGTTCATAGTTTAACCAGAGTGGTTCAGGACACAAGAGCGGGCTCAGAGACTTCAGGGCCTTCTGGCAATACACCGGATGGAATTGTTTCCATAATCTGAAGTTGGTCCACTCTGCTGACGCTTAGACAGACTTCTGGTTGGTGTCAACATGGTGCATCAGGAGCAATGTCAGCGTCCACCCCAAGGCATCCATGACGAAGTATACTTTGGTGAAGGTGCATTGAAGACAACCTACAACCTGTTGAGGTCTTTGTTGCCAGGTCTTGCTATCACCTGGAATCCGTCAGTGAGGCAGCATCAAATCCATCTCTTACACTTGTGGAAGCCCCTTGAATGGGTTGCCACGGAACTGAGTGTGGCCTGCGCTGAGGCTGTATGTGTGCTTCATCTGGGCCTCTGCAAGACCACTGACAAGCCACTGTCTAGTCACTCGTGCAACCATAGGGGTAGATGGATCCTGGTCAAGACTCGCTGTATCCCCTGGAATCAAGATGCAGGTAGTCGCTGGTTTAGTGGTTCTTCACCCAGTGTCATTGGTGCATTCTGCTTGGTGGTATAATAATTTTGTGGGACTGCACTCTGGTTATTCGATGTTCTGTGGTAGTACTCATGACTTATTAGACAGGGGCTGGAATGATGGGGTTTCCCAGTCGTATAAACCTATACAACAGTTGGCAAAGACTTGCCTTCATGATCACAGACATTCCTTCTTGGGGCATCAACACCTTGGAGTGATGGTGGGCAGTTGCTTACATTCTTTTTGGCAGCATCTGCATCTTTTGCCTGGATGCTCTGGGAGCTGAGCTGTCAGTGACTTTGTCTGGATAGTTACCCTGGGGAGCGTGGAGCAGAGACTCGGTTCACACATGCTTGTGGTTTACTCTCAGTTCTTCCGCTGTGCTGCCATCAGGTGATTCTCGCTTCACCTCAGGGTGTTGTTTGGGTCAGTAAATGCACTTTGTCAACGACTTAAATCCATTTGATGGTGCCTTTCAGCCTGGCCACTCTGGATCTTCCATCCTTCTGGGCTTGGTTGGTCAGCACATTTCCCAGTGTGAACCAGTAGGTCACACTTCCTTCTCCTTTTCCTCCATGGTAATTCGGCATGCACCTTCTTTCCACTTATGCTGGTGAGACTTCTTGTGGGCAGTCTTTTCTTAGTGCAGCGGTATGCACCATCTTCAGGATTATGGGGATGAACCTTCTAGACACTTGAGTCTCTGCTCCTCCTGGGTGCAACATGCATACTCTTCAAGGACAGCCAATAGGGATGCTTAGTGGTCAACTGTCTCAGTAGTCCAGCCCCTGGCCTCGGGTATTGGGCCCTGGCTTTGTCATGATCAGGCAGTTTGATGATCCCATTTTCCTCTTGTCCTTGAGTGGTGTGTGGCATCTGGCTACATGTTGCACATTCCTTCCTCAGACTTCCATGGTTTTTCCTCTTCCAGGCCTTCTTCTGTGGGCAGTAGACAGCCGTGTTTTTGCCTCCTTTCTCCTGGTGATGCAGGACTTACGTCTTGAAGCGCCACTGGCATCAGGTAGGGGTGGTTGGGAGTGGGTCGGAGTCCCTTGAAGGTACAGGATGATGTGTTCCCAGTATCTGGACATCTGTTGTGGGGTTGTGTGTTTTTCTCCACCTTCTGTTCTGGCCTCGCTTTCCTTCGGCTTCCCACTGCCTAGGATCCTGTCCTCTGGGCTGGCATGATGGTGGCTCGGGGTATGTAAAATTCAGGGGCATATTCATACTCTGTTTGCACCAAATTAGGGTCATTTTTTATTTTACTCTAATTCGGTGCAAAACTAACTCCATATTTATACTTTGGTGCTAGACCCGTTTAGCTCCAAATTTATGGAGTTAAAGTCATTTTTGGGAAGTGGAAACCTGCCTTGCCTTAATGATATGCAAGGTAGGGGTTACTGTGCAAAAAATGACTCTATGGCCTTAACGCCATATTTATACTCCCATGCAAAAATGGTGCACCGGAGGGAGGAGGGGTAAAAAAATGGGCAAAGCTAGCTTTGTCCCATTTTTTAACGCCTGGGTCAGGGCAGGCGTTAAGGGACCTGTGGGCCTATTTCCATGGTGGAACACCATGGAATAAGCACACAGGTGCCCTCCCCAGCCCCCAGGGACACCCCCACGCACACCAGAGGGACAGCGGAGGATGGGGGACCCCATCCCAGGTAAGTACAGGTAAGTATTTTATTTAATTTTTTAAACTGCCTTTGGGTGCCCTGAATGGGACCCCCTACATGGCATTGGGTGCATTGGCCATGCCAAGGGGACCCTGGTCCCCTGCGCTGGCCATTGGGGTGGTCAGCATGACTCCTGTTTTTTCTAAGATAGGAATCATGTAGGATGGATGATTTTGCATCAGAAAATTACTCTAGGCAGGTTAGAGTCATTTTTTTTACTCTAACCTGCCTAACATCATTTTTGGATGCAAAAACCCCTTCTTCCATACTGCCTACCCGACTAAAGTCATTTTTTTGCCACCAGCCTACCCTTTGTACCGGCTTGCACCATTCCATAAATAAAGAAATAGTGCAAGCCGGTGCTAAACTTTTTGTTTTTGTTTTATAAAACAGCTTTATTGATTTTATTACTGAACAAAAAGCCAACACGGCAGAACACCACTGGCCACAATTCACATCCTCCGATTGAGCACTACACAGATAAGTCATTTTCACTGGACTTACAATCCCCATATATTCTGCATGAAGTCGTAGGTGCGCTAACCTCCGCGCACACACCTAGGGATCGCGTCCCAAGTCTTCCTCCCAGGATCCCGTCCATCTCCCCCACACCCGCTCATATTTAACCGGACAGCCCCGTGCTTCATGCACCAGTTTTTCTTGGGAGGCGCACCAGTCCATCCCTCGGCGCCACTTCGCCAGCGTAGGGGCCGACTCTGCTCTCCAGCCTGAGGCAATGTCCCTTTTGGCCACCAAACAAGTCATTCCTACAAAAATGCGCTCTGCCCTGCTGGAGCCCACTCCCTCGAGAACCCCCAGCAGGACAGGAATGGGGGCGGGCTCTATCTCCTCCAGCGAAACACTGGACACCTCCGCTAACACTGCGCGCCAGTAGACAACAATCTCGGGGCATGTCCACACCATATGAAAAAAATCTGCAGATGGGCACGCACACCATGGGCACTCCGCTTGCTGCCTAAGGCCGGCCGCGTGCAGCCTTCCAGGCGAGAGATATGCTGCATGAAGAAAATAAGTCTGCACCAATCTCAGTCGTGAGGACATAGTCAACAGCCTTGGAGCCATCAGGGTGTCTCTCCAGTCGTCCTCTGTCATCGGACCCGCCCAGAGTTCCCATCTGGCACGAAGCTTGTCAAGTGGCTGGGATAAATTAGTGGTCAACATGCAGTATATACATGACACCCCCCTTTGCCGAGGTGTCCCATAAGTGTCTTAGTTTCCATGGGACTGAATTCTGGGAGGACCGACCCTGCCTGAAGGTGCACCTGAAGGGCATGACAGAGCTGCAAGTATTTATGGAACTGGGTCTGACTGAGCGAGAATTGCTGTTGAAGTTCCTGGAAGGACAGCATGTGTGTGCCCGCTCAGATGTCTCTGAGTACCGATATTCTGATAAGGTCCCACCTATGGAACCCCCGGAGCACTGAGACCTCCCTTAGCCAAGCACCCTGCCACAATGGGGTTTGTTGGGAGAGCCGACGCCACCACCCCAATGCACGCTGCACCCCCCTCCACCCTATAAGCAACACCCTTGTCACCTCGGGAATCCCACGAGACACAGGGGCCCCATAGAGCATTCCGAACAAGTCAGGGAAACCGATGGACAGGAGCTCCACCTGATAGACGGGGTCCGACCATCCCCCCATCAGGCAGTCGTTAATTACCAGCAGGTGCATTGCCAAGTGATAAAGGTGAAGGGTAGACATCCCCATTCCACCCTCGTAGGCATCCCCGACAAACCCGAAGCGGCAAGCCCGGACGGGACCCGTGCCACAAAAACTGTTGTGCCACTGCATCCATGTCGCCGAACCACCGTCTGGGTACGTGATAAGGGAAGTTTTGAAGTAGGTAAAGGAACCGGGTGAGTACCATCATCTTATAAAGTGCGATCCGCCTGAAGGTATTGAGCGGAAGGGATCTCCATCTCTGGAGGTCCTCCCTGACCCGCCCAACCGAAGGCTTGACATTCAAAGCCCTTGCCAACTCCGGCAACAGAGCTATATGGATCGCCAAGTACCGGAAGCTGTTTCGTTTGATAGGAATGCTGTGCTGCCAGTCATAACAATCCTTAGAGTGGTTGATCGGGATCAATAAAGATTTACTAGGATTAAACACTAGACCTGATGCCTCTGCGAACAGCCCCAGAAGCTACATCACCCTGGGACCACTGCTGGCCGGGTTAGCCAGGTACAAAAGGACATCGTCCGCATACAGTGCTATACGGTCCTCCCTCCCAGTGGCCCACGACCATCCCTCAACCAGGAGGTCCTCCCGAATCAATTTCGCCAGTAGCTCCATCGCCAGACCGAAGAGGAGTGGGGAGAGGGGACAACCCTGGCAGGTCCCCCTGCGAATAGGGGACCGATCCAAGACCCCCCCGTTGACCCGCACCCGGGCTGATGGGGTAGAATAAAGGAAGCCCACTAAAGCATGTAACAGCGGCCCGAACCCCATCCTCCCTAGGACACAGCGTAGGTACGACCAATCTACTGTGTCGAATGCCTTTTCAAAGTTTATCAGCAAAAGCTCTAGTGGAGGGGTAAGAAGAGCCCTGTGGGCTAGGGCTACGTGCAAGTGCCTAATACAGTGATGGGTACTTCTGGCAGGCATGAAACGCACTGATCCTGGTGAACCAACGCAGACATCACCCTTTTCAATCTCCGGGCCAGTACTGTAGAGAAAATCTTGAGCTCCGTATTGAGGAGCAATATGGGGCGGTAAGCTGAGCAGTCCCGCGAGGGGGGCCTGGTCTTGGGGATCATCCTGATAGTGGCCTCATCCAAGTTCGAAGGGAAGCCTCCTGTATTTTTGGCTTCCTCATACATTGCCAGAAGGTGGGGGCCAGCGTATCTCGGAATCTCATGTAAAACTCAGCAGGGAACCCATCTGGACTGGGCATCTTCCCCATCGCCAGCTCCGTCATTGCTGCCTCAACCTCTTCTAGACTGAGGGGCTCGTCAAGCTCACGCCTCTCAGCGTCGGAAACAGTGGGAGGGTCACCTCCATCAACAATGGAGCCTCAATCTCAGCAAGAGGTCTGGGCCGCACCTCCTAGAGTCTCCGGTAATAAGCAGAAAAGCTCTGTGCGATCGCACTCGGGGTCCGCGAGACAGCGCCCGATTCATTGACAATCTCCAGGACCACCCTGTCCACCATCGGTCTGGTGGCGATCCAACGCCAAGCTTGCCGTTCTTGTCCCCCCACCTGTACACACGGGCTACTGAGGCTCGCCACATGTGTTTCGCGGTCTCAAGCGTTACATGCTTGATCTCCTCCGGACCAACTGCTGCACCACCTCCGTCCCCGCCGATCCGTCAATTTGGCCTTTCAGGCGCACCGCCCACGCCTCAAGTACCGATATTTTATGGCACATTCAGGGGGCACGCCAGGCAGCTCCTCCGAGCAAGAGAGTGCTCTTGCTCGGAGGAGCTGCCTGGCGTGCCCCCTGAATGTGGCCTTACAGGCCCCCCAAAGGATACCCGGTGACGCCACAGATCCCAGGTTATGCTTAAAAAACTGAGAGAGCCGGTCGCCCAGTTCCTGGGCATACTCGCCATCCTGCAGACACCAGGTGCTGATTTGCCACATCGGTCAACATCCAGGGGTCCCTCCGTCCAGACGAAGGAGGAGCGGTGCATGATCTGATAACCCCATGCGGAAGAATTTCCACTCTCGTGAAACGGGGTACGTCGAGGGCGGGTGCTAGAAAGAGGTCAATTCGCTCTTGAGTGTGGTGCGCCGCCGACGTGTGTGTATACTGCCGCAAAAGGGGGTCCAAACCCGCCACTCATCACAAAGACCCAGACCCTCCATCCATCTTCATTAACCAGACGTCCCCACTCTGTGACTCAAGGACGGGGGCCATCAACCTCAGGGTCCACAACGGAGTTAAAATCCCCTCCCAGCGCAGTCAGACCCGGGGGGGAAGTCCTGCCACCACCTCCCCAAGGGACACAAACAACTGCTCTTGCACCCCCGGAGGGGCATAAACATTCAGGAGATTAATCGGGTACCCTCCAAGCAGACCGGACACCACTACATATTGCACCTGCGGGTCAGACCTGGAATCCGCTACCACCAGCGGCAAGGAACGATGCAGCAAGATCGCCACTCCTCTCGAGCCCCTGGAAAACCTGTCATGATAGACTCTATCATACCCCCCCTCATAAGCATCGGGCACCTAGTACCCAACAGATGGGTTTCCTGGAGCATAACCACCGACGGGGTGGACCTGCGGATAGAGGAAAACACAGTGGACCATGTCCATGAGAGGACCCGTTTAAACTGTTCCACCGTAGATACTTGCATGATAGCTTCCGGTGTGGTGACCTTACCTTCGCCTCCCTTTGTGACCAGTGGACCAAACATAGAAAAACATAATACACGCCCAACCGTGGGCAACAATGTATGAATAGTCCCACCTTGCCCCCCAACTTCCCCTACCCCATACTTCCAACCCTGAAGTATCTGTCACCCAAAACTGTAAATACAGAGTGTCAATCATAAGCGTGGAGTGGTGGACCCCTCCTGCATGTCGGAGAATTGCAACACGCCCTCTGCCGCCCCAAGTCCAATGTCGTACAAACATCGAAGCCCAGACCCTCTCTGCCGGCACAGCGCCCCAAGAGATCAGCCACAGGAAATCTGCGGGGACTGGCTTAGGCACTCCCCCTCCTAGGCCAGCGCCTGACCCTCACTACAACGATCTCTGGCATCGTCCTGTCCACAGGCTAGTTCAGGCCCGCCCGGATGTCCTCTGTCAACCCTCCACGCGGGCCACTCCACATCCTTCTGCAGGACCGGGTCCTTCTGCGCCCCCCCGGGCCCCGGGGAAGCCACCGGGAGCGGGTGCCCTCCTCGTTCGACCCGGAGGAGCTCTTCCGGGTCATTCGATGCTCCTCCGTAAGCCAGTCCCAAGCTGCCTCCGGGGACTCAAAGAAGAAGGATTTTCCGTTGTGGAGAACCTTGAGATGAGCGGGGAAAAGGAGCATATAGGTCAACTGCATCGCCCGGAGCTTCTGTTTGACCCCTTCATAGGATCGCCTCCTGGCCTGCACCTCCCAGGTATAGTCGGGGGAATATGAGGATCTTATGATTGTCCCAGTGAAGGTCCGGCTGCACCCTTGCTTCTCGGAGGATGACGTCTCGATCCCTGTAGTTGAGGAACTGTACAATCATCAGCCTCTGGGGACCGCCTGGCGGGGACCGGGACGCCAGGGCCCTGTGCACGTGTTTAATGGCGAACCAGGGGGAGAGTTTCTAGGCGGGGACCCACGACTTTATCCAACTCTCCAAGAAGTCAACTGCGCGCCCTACCTCTGCATCTTTGTGAAAGCCCACAAAACGCAGGTTGTTGTGTCTGGCTCGATTTTCCGTATCTTCCACTCTGTGATGAAGCTCACCAGTACGCATTTGCAACTGCGCAACCTTGACTTTAAGATCTGCGATCTCATCTTCGGCCTGGGAAACAAGGTCTTCCACCTCCTTGATACGACCCACCGCTGCATGCAAATCTTGCCGCAGCAGGCCCACATCCTCACACACCTCTCCGACTTTGGTCTCAACTGCAAACTGCGAGGATTGGATGGCCTGTAGGATGGTATGGACCCCATCAGTCGCCGTGGACTCGGGGGTTGCAGTGCCCACCTCCTGCAAGGGGGGTCTGTTTGGTAAAATGGTGAATACGTTGCTGGGATGCCGGAGGCTGCTTACTTGCTTTGTCCTTCCCCATCACCGTCTCCAGGTCAGTGGCTGTTAATCACGCCGAACTCTAACAAAGGTCCAGAGATGGGGCCCCGGGGCCTCCACCAAGTCAGGCCCGACTCACCAGTAGCCAGAAAGGATGTTCGCCCGGCTGATGGCAGCTCGCCCCCAGGAGCCAAGGAACCACTCCGGGTCGGACCGGGCCGCTGCGTCCCTCTCGGGGGCCTACTCCTCCCCGCTCTGGCGCCAATCCAGCAGTTGCAGGTACCAACCCAGATCTTGGTCAACGGCTGCATCCCTCCTCTCGCAGCACCTGCAGCCCGGCTCAGCCCTGCGCCTCACTCCACGCCGGCGTCTTCAGAGCGCAGAAGCCGATCTGCTGCCAGAATGCGCTGCCGCTATGCCGTCCTTCCGGCTCAACTGTGGGCCTGAAAGCCCTAGGACCCGGCCCAGACCTGCCGCTGCCACTACCTCACTTCGCCTGTCCACCACTGGTGCTTCAGCGGAGCCTTCCTCTGCCCAGGTTGCGCCGGATGTCAGAGCGTCTGTGGCCCGACCGCACCAGCGGCGTGGGCCCCCACTCCTCGGGCTTCACTCAGCCCCCAACCCCAGCCCCCGTCACCGCTCCGGTGGGTGTGAGGGGGGGGGCCCGGGCTGCCCCTGGGACCACCGCTGCCTCACTCCACTGCGTGGGGGATGCCCGGGAGCAGGCACTGCCCTCAGCGCCCCTCCCCCAGGCCACGATACTCAAAGAGCCCCCTTCTCTTTGTGGGGCCACCCGCCCAACTCACCGGTATCAGCTGTGGATTCTTCCCGCGCGGTGCCCCACTGACATGGGAGGCCACACAAAGGTGCCTCCGCACCGCCCGAAGGCCGCCGCCCCCCTGGCAGGAGCAACGCGATCCCCGGGCCTCTCCGGCAGGCTCTGGGCGCCGGCCCCGGGCTGCAAGTCCAGACACACACCCGGGCCCCCCGCAATAGAGAGCCGGTCAGGGCCCAAGAACGTCTCAGGCGGCCGGCATAACAGGACAGATGATGGAGGGGTCCGGAACACTCCTAGAGTGCGTCTGCCATCTTGACGCCCTTAGCCACGCCTCGGTGCTAAACTTTTTGGTGCAAAACTGAGTTGGTGCAGTTTTGCACCAAAAAGTATAAATCAGGGCCTCAGTCTCTGTACTGGATGGCAATTTGTAGGTTACACCTCATGCTCTGGGTGTACCCTTCTTTGTGGCGTTGAGGCCAGGGTCGGTGCACTCTTCTTCCTTTTGCTGCTCGGTTCCTCCAATCCCCTCAGCTCAGAAGCAGTGGTTTGCAGGCAGGTTTGGGGTATGGCCGGTGTGGTCTGTCTGGTGCTGTGGTCCCTTGATGGCATTGCATCCATGGTATGCAACCAAACTCTCTCTCTCTGCACCCTTTGGCAGTGCTCTGATTGCATTGATGTGCAGGGCCTCACCTTCTGGGGCATTAGACAGTATCTGGAGGTTTCTGGGGACAGCTGATGCTGTTTATCCTTTGCTGGGTGACATTGCAGGCCTATGCCACCGATCAGCATGTCTGCCCTTGGGCATCACTTACATGCTATTCTCCTTTCCCCTTGACCATGTCTCTGCTGTAGTCTGTTCCTTCAGCCCTGCTTAGAGGTTCTTAGCAGATCTTCACTTTTCTTTTTTCCTTGGATACTTAGGCAGTTTCTGACAGCGACCGGTGTGGGCTGTCTAGTATTCAGGCACTGTAGCCCTTACCTGTGATTAATTACATGTGAGTTGTTAGATCGGGTGAGCTCTGGGGCAGCTGTGTGGAAACCTTAACGTTCCTCCTCTCCTTTCCCCATGTAAAGCAGGTGCCTGAGGCCTTTCTGTGGTATTGTACTAGTTAGTGCCCCAGTGAGTGAGGGTGCATAATTTCACTCATATGTAGTAAGTGAAGGCTGTTATCCTTTTATGCTTCATGCCATCAATGACCAGGAGTTGCACATCTACCCCTTTCATTTAATGTGTGTCAGTGGAGAGGCGATACGCTGGTGCAGACCACTTTCCCTCCAGTGGGAGTAGCATCAGTGTCAGGAGTGAAGCACTGGTGGTCCTAGTAGCTCCTTCTTTTACCATGGTTGCAGCTCCTGTCTAAGTTGTCTATTCAGGCTGGTTGGTTTTGCAGAGGGAAGCCCTTGGGCATTGATTCCCCAGCTGTGGTGGCCTCACTTGCCTTCCTTTTGTGGGCAGATGATGGTGGTTGCAGGTGGTGGTAAATGATCTCTTCTGACTGGTGGTGACAATAAATGACCACCAGAGGGCTTGCAGTACTTGTGCCATTTGTGCTACCTAAGTCCGATAACCCCTGACTAGTGCTCCACGCGGGCCACTCCACCTCCTTCTGCGGGACCGGGTCCGTCTGCACCCCCCCCAGGCCCCAGGGAAGCCACCGGGAGCGGGTGCCCACCTCTCCTCGTTCGACCCGGAGGAGCTCTTCCGGGCCTTTCGATGCTCCTTCGTAAGCCAGTCCCAAGCCGCCTCCGGGGACTCAAAGAAGGATTTTCCGTTGTGGAGAACCTTGAGACGAGCGGGGAAAAGGAGCATATAGGTCAACTGCATCGCCTGGAGCTTCTGTTTGACCCCTTCATAGGATCGCCTCCTGGCCTGCACCTCTCGGGTATGGTCGGGGGAATATGAGGATCTTATGATTGTCCCATGTGAAGGTCCGGCTGCGCCCTTGCCTCTCGGAGGATGACGTCTCGATCCCTGAAGTTGAAAAACTGCGCAATCATCAGCTTCTGGGGTCCGCCTGGCGGGGACCGGGGCGCCAGTGCCCTGTGCGCGTGTTCAATGGCGAACCAGGGGGAGAGTTTCTAGGCGGGGACCCAAAACATTATCCAACTCCCCAAGAAGTCAACTGCGCGCCCTACCTCTGCATCTTTGGAAAGCCCACAAAACGCAGGTTGTTGTGTCTGGCTCGATTTTCCGCATCTTCCGCTCTGTGATGAAGCTCACCTGTACGCATTTGCAACTGCGCAACCTTGACTTTAAGATCTGCGATCTCATCTTCGGCCTGGGAAACGAGGTCTTCCACCTCCTTGATACGACCCACCGCAGCATGCAAATCTTGCCGCAGCAGGCCCACATCCTCACACACCTCTCCGACTTTGGTCTCAACTGCCAACTGCGAGGATTGGATGGCCTGTAGGATGGTATGGACCCCATCAGTCGCCGTGGACTCAGGGGTTGCAGTGCCCACCTCCCGCGAGGGGGGTCTGTTTGGTAAAATGGTGAATACGTTGCTGGGATGCCGGAGGCTGCTTACTTGCTTTGTCCTTCCCCATCACCGTCTCCAGGTCAGTGGCTGTTAATCACGCCAAACTCTAACCAAGGTCCAGAGATGGGGCCCCGGGGCCTCCACCAAGTCAGGCCCGACTCACCAGTAGCCAGAAAGGATGTTCGCCCGGCTGATGGCAGCTCGCCCTCAGGAGCCAAGGAACCACTCTGGGTCGGACCGGGCCACTGCATCCCTCTCGGGGGCCTACTCCTCCCCGCTCTGGTGCCAATCCAGCAGTTGCAGGTACCAACCCAGGTCTTGGTCAACGGCTGCATCTCTCCTATTGCAGCACCCGCAGCCCGGCTCAGCCCTGCGCCTCACTCCACGCCGGCGTCTTCAGAGCGCAGAAGCCGATCTGCTGCCAGAATGCACTGCCGCTATGCCGTCCTTCCGGCTCGACTGTGGGCCTGAAAGCCCTAGGACCCGGCCCAGACCTGCCGCTGCCACTGCCTTACTTCGCCTGTCCACCACTGGTGCTTCAGCGGGGCCTTCCTCTGCCCAGGCTGCGCCGGATGTCAGAGCGTCTGGGGCCCGACTGCACCAGCGGCGTGGGCCCCCACTCCTCGGGCTTCACTCAGCCCCCAACCCCGGCCCCCGTCACCGCTCCGGCGGGTGTAGGGGGGGGCCCGGGCACCCCCCGGGACCGCCACTGCCTCACTCCACTGCGTGGGGGATGCCCGGGAGCAGGCACTGCCCTCAGCGCCCCTCCCCCAGGCCACGATACTCAAAGAGCCCCCCTCTCTTTGTGGGGCCACCCGCCCAACTCACCGGTATCAGCTGTGGATTCTTCCCGTGCGGTGCCCCACTGACACGGGAGGCCGCACAAAGGTGCCTCCGCACCGCCCGAAGGCCGCCGCCCCCCTGGCAGGAGCAAAGCGATCCCCGGGCCTCTCCGGCAGGCCCCGGGAGCCGGCCCCGGGCTGCAAGTCCAGACACACACCCGGGCCACCCGCAATAGAGAGCCGGTCAGGTCCCAAGAACGTCTCAGGCGGCCGGCATAACAGGGCAGATGACGGAGGGGTCCGGAACACTCCTAGAGTGCGTCTGCCATCTTGACGCCCTTAGCCACGCCTCGGTGCTAAACTTTTTGGTGCAAAACTGAGTTGGTGCAGTTTTGCACCAAAAAGTATAAATCAGGGCCTCAGTCTCTGTACTGGATGGCAATTTGTAGGTTACACCTTGTGAGAAAACAGGGCTGATTGCAGAGGCCCCATAACTTTTTGCCCCCATTTTCCACTTTTTGCTGGTGTTTTCCTGACTTTAAAGGTGCCCTGGGTACTGCTAACCAGTCCCAGGGCCTGTGCTCTGTGTAAAATGGATATGCAAATTAGGCTAATTATAAGTGAGTAAGTTAACCTACCTATAAGTCCCTAGTATATGGTAGGGCATGTAGGTTTAGGGACCACAGCATAGGTGGTGCACACCTAGGTGCATTGCTGAGGTGCCCAGTGTCATTTTAAAAGCAAGCCTGCCTTGCTGGCTGCTTTTAAATTAAAGTTATATGCAAATTCGACTTTGGAATTAAAGGTACTTCCAAAGTCTTAAACTACCTTATTTTTACATATAAGTCACCCCTAAGGTGTGCCCTATGTGCCCCTAGGGCTGGGTGCCATGTAACTATAAGCAGGGACTTTATAAAAATAGATTTATAAGCCCTGGTGAGGTAAAAACAGCCAAATTCGTTTTTCCCTCATTGAAGTAAATGGCCTTCATAGGCTAGAATGGGCAGACTTTATTTTAAATTTTAAAGTCTCCTTAAATGTTGCATACCAAGAATTTGGTATCAAATTAATTGTTGTAATAAATCCTACAACTTCCAGTTGTTGGATTTAATATAACTAGTTCAGGTAAAAAGTTTAGACTTTACCTAAAAAGTTGCCAATTTCAGCTCTGCATTGTTTTTGCTGCTGTGCTCTGATTGGCCAGCCTGCAGCAGCTTCTGCCAGGCTGCCTTGATGAGGTGTGAAGTGGCCAGGCTTCACACAAAGGAATGTGCTTGGGGGAGAGAATCTCCCCTCAGCAGATGGTGAGGCAGGAAGGGGGAGGGCTGCCAAACTGGTCTTCAAAGGCAGAGAAGGACATTTGCAGCACCCAGCAACACCCCCACATCCTGCAACCCCAGACAGCTTGGTGCCCCCTTGATTAGATTAGGAGAGGGCAGGAGAGGGGTGTGTTTATGATTTTTAGCCACACCAGTGGGTGGGCTCAGCCAGATGTAACCTCCAAAAATCAGATTCATCCATGTTGGATTTTTAGAGACTGTTGCCTTCTGGGATGGATTTTTGCCACACTTCCCAGGAAGTGGTCATCACAGGGGGACGACCCTGTCCCTGATTGGAGAACCAGGGCCCCCCTGCTTTTCACCCAGGAGCAAGGATAAAACTGGCAGACCTGCACCCACACCTCAGATCCCCTCCAGAATTCAACAAGAAAGGAACTAAAGAAGAAGAAGGACTGCCCTGCTGGACCCCTGGCCTGCACCTGGACCTTGCACTCAGAAGGACTGCACCAGCTGCACACTTGGGCTTCACCACAAGAAGGACTTTGCCTGGCTTCAACTGGTTCAAGGAGGGACTCCCTGTTTGCTACAGGTGAAAAATTGCTAAACCAGAGTCCCCTGCACCAACTCCTGAAGAAAGCGACCAGCTGACCACTGTCCAGTGGCCAAAAAGGAGTTTGCGCAAGGTGCATTCTGGGAGTTGAAGTCCGCACCCCCCAAGGACCATCACAGAACTTCTGGACCCTTGGGGTGAGCTGTGGACCCCAAAAGAACCTTAAAAGAACATCTGGGTGAAGCCCCAGAAGTTTGGAAAAGATTTGAGAATTTTTGGAAAAAAGCTCCAGAGAGGGACCGACCCGCAGCGGAAATTCTAGCCGGCTTGCCTCAACCGCGACCCGGCCTGACTTCGTGGTTCGTCCCGGTAAAGAAAAACATCCAAAAAAGAGACTAAGTCCGAACGTAAAAAGTTGACCGGGACCTCCCAGCCATCGTATCCGAGAAGGGCTCCATGGACGTCGGATCAAGATCCAGGTTTACCCCGGTCGAAGGATTTTCATCTCGAAAAAACGACTAAGTCCGAAGGTAAAAGTCTCCATCGAGGAAACCCACATCGCGTATCCGGACAAGGACTCCAGGAGGTCGGATTCAACTGGTAGGTTCGTCCCGGTGAAGAAAAACTTCAAAATAAAGACTAAGTCAGAAGGTAACTTTTTAACCGAGGCCTCCCGCGACCTGTAGCCGAGCAGGGCTCCATCGCGGTCGGCCTGAAAGTTTGACTTTGCCCCGGTCGAGGTGCAACCAGATGACCCGATTGGCGCTTTTTGTTTCTAAGCGCTAGAAAAGTAATAATTCTTTAAAAATTCATATCTCCGGTTCCCCTGAACCGATTTTAATCGTTTTTGTGTCATTTTAAAGATAAAAATATAAACTATTTTTATAAATTGGTTTTGGATTTTTAAACTGTTTCCTGTGTTTTATTTAATTACTGTTTTGTGATATTTGAATGCTTTACACTTTGTCTCCTAAGTTAAGCCTTGACGCTCGTTGCCAAGCTACCAAGGGTTGAGCTGGGATTAATTTACTGAGACCTAACTGTACCTATGTGGAGGTTAGTGGCTTGTTGCTAGGTGTAGGTACCTACCTGCCCTACCAATAACCCATTTTCCAACACACCTCATGCTCTGGGTGTACCCTTCTTTGTGGCGTTGAGGCCAGGGTCGGTGCACTCTTCTTCCTTTTGCTGCTCGGTTCCTCCAATCCCCTCAGCTCAGAAGCAGTGGTTTGCAGGCAGGTTTGGGGTATGGCCGGTGTGGTCTATCTGGTGCTGTGGTCCCTTGATGGCATTGCATCCATGGCATGTAACCAAACTCTCTCTCTCTGCACACTTTGGCAGTGCTCTGATTGCAGTGATGTGCAGGGCCTCACCTTCTGGGGCATTAGACAGTATCTGGAGGTTTCTGGGGACAGCTGATGCTGTTTATCCTTTGCTGGGTGACATTGCAGGCCTATGCCACCGATCAGCATGTCTGTCCTTGGGCATCACTTACATGCTATTCTCCTTTCCCCTTGACAGTGTCTCTGCTGTGGTCTGTTCCTTCAGCCCTGCTTAGAGGTTTTAGCAGATCTTCACTTTTCTTTTTTCCTTGGATACTTAGGTACTTTCTGACAGGGACCGGTGGGGGCTGTCTAGTATTCAGGCACTGTAGCCCTTACCTGTGATGAACCACATGTGAGTTGTTGGAGCGGGTGAGCTCTGGGGCAGCTGTGTGGAAACCTTAACGTTCCTCCTCTCCTTTCCCCATGTAAAGCAGGTGCCTGAGGCCTTTCTGTGGTATTGTACTAGTTAGTGCCCCAGTGAGTGAGGGTGCATAATTTCTCTCATATGTAGTAAGTGAAGGCTGCTATCCTTTTATGCTTCATGCCACCAATGACCAGGAGTTGCACATCTACCCCTTTCATTTAATGTGTGTCAGTGGAGAGGCGAAACGCTGGTGCAGACCACTTTCCCTCCAGTGGGAGTAGCTTCAGTGCAGGAGTGAAGCACTGGTGGTCCTAGTAGCTCCTTCTTTTACCATGGTTGCAGCTCCTGTCTAAGTTGTCTGTTCAGGTTGGTTGGTTTTGCAGAGGGAAGCCCTTGGGCATTGATTCCCCAGCTGTGGTGGCCTCACTTGCCTTCCTTTTGTGGGCAGATGATGGTGGTTGCAGGCGGTGGTAAATGATCTCTTCTGACTGGTGGTGACAACAAATGACCACCAGAGGGCTTGCAGTACTTGTGCCATTTGTGCTACCTTAGTCCCGATAACCCCTGACAGCCAAGATCCGCTCACATCGGGTCTCCATTCCTGTGCAGGGGAAGCGGGCTTCTGGGCTTTGTTGAACAGAGCATAACAACCTCTAGTGGTCACAGACGTGTCCTGCACCCGTGCAGACAATGTGCTTGTAAGCTGTTCATTGAAGCTTTCTTCCCCTGTGTTAGTGCTGTGGGTGTGACTGCTCTGCCTCAAACTGTTGGAGATAACCCGGGGCTGCACTGTTGAAATAGCCATACAGTATCAATGCTCCAGGCACCCGGGCTCACTGGGATTGGGGCCTTGTCATGCGAGCTGCAGATTTGTCGTGGGAGGCAGGACGGTCTCTTTTCATTTCACAGTAGTGGCAGTTTGCCACTAGGGAGAGCGCATAACTCCTCCCATTTATGATGGGTTTGCTGATTAGCCATGGAAGTTGTCAGAGGCAGGAGCCGCTTCCACTGGGGTCCTCACAATCACTCACCTGTGAGGAATGAGCTGCAGGAAGCTTCACCCCCTCTCCCTTACAGCAGGTTTCTCTTTAGCTGTCTCTGTCTCGGCATCAGTACATACATCTCAGCAATGGTGTGTTGGGCTACACCAAGCCATCTTCCTGGTGCAGCGCAGTGATTGTTGGTCTCGAGAACCTAGCCTGTTAGAGGTATGCAGTCGCTCGACACACTCACTCCGTTGCGTATAAATGTTGGTCGAGGAGCAGGAGGTCACCTTCCTCTTCCCACCGGTGACTGCAGGCTGCTCGGTCTATCTCTTTCACCACCAGCACTTGCTCTCAAGGTTCTACTTGTTCTCTTTGGACAGCAGTCACTCCTGTCAAAGGTTTGCTCCAGGAGAGAGGGAGAAAGGGTGGCAGGCTTTGCAGGGCTGAGCACTAGGACAAGGATACCACAACTACGGTAGCCTCCGATGCAGGTGGTTCCTTTTGTGTTTTGGCCGCTTGGGTAGGGTCTGTGGAGGGGGATTTTTTTTTCTTTCCCATTGCTGTCCCTCTGCCTCCTTCCAGTGATGGCTAACCTCATCACCCTCCCCTTACTGGGCAGCACTGAGGCACTGAGGGTTGTTGCAGCAGCAGGATCGATGCTGGGGGCAACCAACCTCTTCTCCCTCAGGCCAGGACTGAGTTCCTCACCTTCCCCACTTGCAGTGTTACAGAACCACCTTGATGGCTGAGATGGACAGCAGGCAGGGTTCAGTTCACCTTGTCTCCATGTAGCGTTGCAGCCCCAAGGCCCACATGCTGCAAAAATGACTGACACAGACACAAGGAGTTAGTGAGTATAACTGGGTCCATTTTATTGAATGGGTCACCTGACTGGTGATGTCTGTGATGGATGGGTGTGAGATGGCTGTGAAGGCAGACTCAGGAGAGGGGCTGCAATGAGTGTCTGTAGGAGGCTGGCCTGGCTTATAGTGGGTACCAATGGTACTTACACCTTGAGCCAGGTCCAGTTATCCCTTATTAGTAGAGTAGTAGTGTTCTAGCAGCTTAGGCTGATAGAGGTAGCTATAGCAGAGGCTGAACTAGGAGACATGCAGAACTAATGCAATTCCACTTATATCATATAGGTACTATATCATAAGAAAGACAATACTCAGTGTTACTAAAAATAAAGGTACTTTATTTTAGTGACAATGTGCCAAAAATATCTCAGAGGACATACTCCCTTAGGAGGTAAGTAACATACACAAAATATACACAACAAACCAAATCACGTAAGTAAAACAGTCAGAAAGTAGTGTGAATACTGTAGAATACAATAGGAAGCAATAGGCCTAGGGTCAACACAAACCACATACTAAGAAAGTGTAATGCAAACCACAAATGGACCCCTAGGCTAGTGTAGTGTGTAGAGGGTCACTGGGAGTGTAAGAAAACACTAAGGGTGTCCAAGATACCCCAACCCAAGACCCTGGAAATTACAAGTAAAGTACTACCATTTCCCCAGAAACACACTAAAGTTGTGATAAGGGATTTTGCAAAGACCACAACAGACTAAAAAGCACTGAAGACGGATTCCTGGACAAGAGGACCTGCAAAGGAAGGGGACCAAGTCCAAGAGTCACAAAAGTGTCCAGGGGGGGCAGGGGCTCACTAAACCCCGGATGAAGGTGCAAAATGGCTGCCTACGGATGGAAGAAGCTAAAGATTCTGCAACAACAAAAGGCGGTAGGAACTTCTCATTCATGCACAAGATGTCCCACAGCATGCTGGAGGATGCAGAGTTGTTTCCTTGGCAAAATACTGCAAACAAGCCTTGCTAGCTTCAAGAGTCATGGTTAGAGATAAAGGGTGCCGCCCGGGCCCAGGAAGGACTTGGATGTCGCCACTTGGGAGAGGAGACAGAGGGGGCCTTCAGCAAAATAGAGAGCCCATGCACAAGCAGGAAGCACCCGCAGAAGTCCTTGAACACGGGTTCAAGAAGTCTGAACGTGGCAATTGTCTCAACACTGAGAAAGGAGGTCCCACGACACCGGAGATCAACTCAGGGAGCTGAGCATTGCAGAACGGAGTGCTGGGGACCTAGGCTCAGATATGCATGCAGGATTTCTTGGAACTGTGCACAGAAGCCCTTGTAGCTGCATTGCACATGGTGCACAGGATTACTGTCTGGGGTGGGGAGGCAAGGACTTACCTCCTCCAAATTCGGACAGTTGGACCACTGGACAGTCTGGGTCACTTGGGTCCACCACCTGTGTTCCAGGGGCCACGCTTGTCAGGATGAGAGGGGTCCCAGAGTACCAATGAAGCTGAGGTTTGGTGCCTGCTGAAGCGGGGGAAGATTCCCTCGACCCACGGGAGACTTCTTCATGGCTTCCAGTGCAGGGTGAAGGAAGGCAGCCCCCAGAGCATACACCACCAGGAAACAGTCGAGAAAGCTAGAAGGATTAGGTGCTACAATGTCGCTGGTAATCTTCTTGCTACTTTGTTGCAGTTTTGCAGGTGTCCTGGAGCAGTCA
Source organism: Pleurodeles waltl (assembly GCF_031143425.1). Lineage (NCBI taxonomy): Eukaryota > Metazoa > Chordata > Amphibia > Caudata > Salamandridae > Pleurodeles > Pleurodeles waltl. The sequence goes on along the minus strand of NC_090445.1, from coordinate 290,216,155 downwards.
GCGGTCCATCCTTGGCAGAAGTCGAAGAGGGAGATGCAGAGGAACTCTGGTGAATTCTTGCAAGTTGTTATCTGGGGAAAAGCCCACTGGAGAGATCCTAAATAGCCCTCAGAGGAGGATTGGCCATCTAGTCAGGTAAGCACCTATAAGGAGGGGTCTTTGACGTCACCTGCGGGCACTGGCCACTCAAAGGCCTCCAGAGTGCCCTCACACCTCTGGAAACAAGATGGCAGAGGTCTGGGACACACTGGAGGAGCTCTGGGCATCACCCCTGGGGTGGTGATGGACCAGGGAGTGGTCACTCCCCTTTCCTTTGTCCAGTTTCGTGCCAGAGCAGGGACTGTGGGATCCCTAAACCGGTGTAGACTGGCTTATGCAAGGAGGGCACCATCTGTGCCCTTCAAAGCATTTCCAGAGGCTGGGAAAGGCTACCCCTCCCCAGCCTTTAACACCTATTTCCAAAGGGAGATGGTGTAACACCATGTCTCTGAGGAAATTCTTTGCTCTGCCTTCCTGGGGCTGGGCTGCCCAGACCCCAGGAGGGCAGAACCCTGTCTCTGGGGTGGCAGCAGCGGTAGCTGCAGAGAAAACCCCAGAGAGCTGGTTTGGCAGTACCCAGGGTCCATAGTGGAGCCCCAGGGATGCATGGAATTGGCTCCCCACTACCAGATTTGGCATGGGGGGACAATTCCATGATCTTAGACATATTACATGGCCATGTTCGGAGTTACCATTGTGAAGCTACATATAGGTATTGACCTATATGTAGTGCACATGTGTAATGGTGTCCCTGCACTCACAAAGTCTGGGGAAATGTCCCTGAACTATGTGGGGCACCTTTGCTAGTGCAAGGGAGCCATCACACTTAGTAACTTTGCACCTAAGCTTCAGCAAGTGAAGGTTAGACATATAGGTGACTTATAAGTTACTTAAGTGCAGTGAAAATGGCTGTGAAATAACGTGCACTATTTCACTCTGGCTGCAGTGGCAGTCCTGTGTAAAGGTTTGCCTAAGCTCCCTATGGGTGGCAAAATAAATGCTGCAGCCCATAGGGATCTCCTGGAACCCCAATACTCTGGGTACCTAGGTACCATATACTAGGGGATTATAATGGTGTTCCATTGTGCCAATTTAAATTGGTAAAAGTGGTCACTAGCCTATAGTGACAAATTTAAAGGCAGAGAGAGCATACGCACTAAGGTTCTGATTAGCAGAGCCTCAGTTACACAGTTAGTCACTACACAGGTTCACACATTCAGGCCACAAACTATGAGCACTGGGGTCCTGGCTAGCAGGATCCCGATGAGACTGGCAAAAACAAACTGACATACATGTAAAAATCGGGGTAACATGCCAGGCAAGATGGTACTTTCCTACAGTGTCCAGCGGGACACCACAGTCACAACAACTTTCTTATCTGAACTTGCACATGGTATAAAGAGCTGCTAGAGTGCTGAACCATTTAAATAAAATCATGCATGAGCTCCACCTCTTACCTAGCAGCTACTACAGGTAGGCGTGTGACCCAGACAAAGACAAGCCAATAGTTCTAGATTATAACTAAAAGTGTCTCTTGAGTCACTGATAGGTTTAGGCATTCAGTATCTCATCATACATCTATTTTCTAACTTATCCTTGACTGCAAGCATCCCTTCATCCAGTCACTCATTCTTGCATTCACCCACTTACCCATCAACAATTAAACTCACATGCAGTTTTAAAAAGCACTTACAAAATAAATGAAAAGTAAAAAAGTAGAAAATATGCCTAAACATGTCAGGCATATGCATGCAATAAACTAAAATTAAGCACAACAGCATTCTTTGGTCTGGAAGTGGTAATGTATGTAGTGCATTGTGTTTTTTAAAGTTACAACATAACCTCCACATTTAGAAGTGACATGCTTGTCATCCAGAAATAGTAAAACAATGATACACTGTGGACAGTATAATTCCAAGATGGCCACTGAAGTTAGAAGCAGTGACCAAGTCTGTTGCCTTGAACTGCTGATAAAATGAGTGACCATTGAGTGGCCTAGGAGCACTCTCATGGGACTTGCAGGGAACCTTAAAAAAAACAAATGCATGCAATAAACTAAAATTAAGCACAACAGCATTCTTTGGTCTGGCAGGGGTAATGTATGTAGTGCATTGTGTTTTTTAAAGTTACAACATGACCTCCACATTTAGAAGTGACATGCTTGTCATCTAGGAATAGTAAAACAATGATACACTGTTGACAGTATAATTCCAAGATGGCCACTGTAGTTAGAAGCAGTGACCAAGTCTGTTGCCTTGAACAGCTAATAAAATGAGTGACCTAGGAGCACTGTCATGGGACTTGCAGGGAACCTTAAAAAGGAAAGCAATTAAAAGGGACCTACAAGGGGAGAAATCTCCAGCCCTGACAGCAGAGTGTTCTGATTTTCAGATGGATGTGGAGTGTGATCAGACAAAATGCTTTCACTTAGAAGACACCACGGCCAATGCCTGAAGAAGCCTCTTCCATTTTCCCATGCTGTAGACTGTCACATATAGACCTGTTAAGCCATCCTAAGTGGGTGTAGCATGGATTTTCACAGTGGTAAATATTGTACCCCTGGGTTTTATGATGGTAGGGCTTTGTAGATGGCAGGGCTTTGTAGAATGTTGGAGTGGGTGGTGTCTTGGGATGAAATTGACTGGGAGTTGGTTGGGGAGCAATTCATGCCATTGGGTGTTGTGTGGTGTTCTGGCATAATGTGGACAATACATCTTGTTTACAACCCATGCTAAGCTTCTGTGTTCCTGTCATAACAGTTTGGCAATGAGGATGGGAGTTGGAACAGTACCACTACTAAACAAAGTAATGGCAGACACACTTGCATTACGAAAGATTCAGCAGACTTGGCACTGAATCTATAAGCAGCCTGTTTAATTAATTTAACTTACTCCGAATAGACTTTTAATTTTTCTTTATAAAAATATAATTGCAGAAACTGAAAAGTTATATGCATGAAGGATGTTTGAGTGCCGCCGCACGGCATGTATGGGATCGTACTCGAGCCGATTAGAATGGTGCACATGTTGCACAAGAAGAAGTAGAGACTGGGCAGCTATTAGGAAATATTGAAAGCGCTCACATCTTTGGAAGGTTGCAGCAGTTTTAAGGAAAAATATTAATATTATATGACCACAATTCAGAGTCAACACAAATGGAATGCTTTACTCCTCTTCACTAACTGATGGTTTCAGGCATCAGGAATGTTACATGTGTCCTGATTTGTTCAAATCGTGCTACTGACTAGAAATTACAGACTGATTGGTTCAGAAATTTCCATTGCTGATTGGACTGCTATATATAGATTTTTAATGCCCACCTATTAAATGTTTAACATGTTTGGGTCCATGAAAAAAGTGATGGCCTACCAAGATGATATTTTGATATTTTCAGATACAGAATAAAACAGAACATTCAGAACCTTCTAGAAGCCTTGGAGAAGGTGTTGGGAGTTTTGTGTGCACATGGAGTTATAGGTAAAAAGGACAAATGTACATTTATGGGGAAAGATCACATTTCGGAAGTGAAAATTAAACCTAAGATTGATGTAGTGGAAGCCATAAAAATAGCCTGATTCCTACCAAAAATGATCGGGAGCAATCCTTTCTGGGTTTGTGTAGATTGTATTCCAGGTTTGTTGATTGCTTTGTTTTCCATACTGGGCCTTTGAGGACACTGCTGAAGAATGGAGTGAAGTATGAATGTGGTGAAGAGCAAGAGTCAACATTTCAGTCCATGAAAACATTAATCATGGAGATCCCTGTCCTCCAAGCTTTCGATGATAGTGCTAGATCCGTTGTGATGGTGTACGCAAATGGGGTTGGATTGGGAGCAGTTTTGAGTCAGATTTTGGGTGACAAAGAGAAAACTGTTGGATTTCCCTCAAGGAGCTTAACACAGTCTCAGGGTAAGTAGAGCCCTATAAACAAGCATTTGCAATGCAATGGGTCTCGCGTTTGTTCGAGTTAGAGCTATTAGTGTTGTAAATTCCTAACTGGACATCTCTTGCCACATAAATTGAAAATGAAAAGTAGAAAAATTGACATTAGCGAGCCAATTCAAAGTGCCAGGGCTGCCATAAGCATGAGAGCGAAAGTGAGACACAAAAGGAAAAAGAAGTTTGCTTGCAGTCAAAAGTATCAGCAAATGTGCAATCATCCATGTGACAGGGTTGGTGTCCAAGGCGGTTTCAAAACCACCCCAAGGAGGGACAAAGACAAACCATTTACCAATGATGATAAGGGATTTTTGAAAGGCAAGTCCATGAATGAGTGATAGTGATGGGCGTGCAGTGGGCATGGTTAAGAGCCCATAGATAGATTATAACAGGTCAAAACGCCTGCATGTTCGACCCAATCAACATCTGTTGCAACTTGTACAATGGCTGAGTTACGGTGCATGGCACTCAGCTGCCTCTTAGTGACACGACTTGTACTGTAACTTGGCTATTCCCGTCCACCCCTGCTTACGTACTACTGCCAGACACAAATATTTTTAGAGTCTCAACATTTTCTAATCTTCGATCCATGTACCTAACATGGGACAGAAGGTAGTCAAGATTTTAAATACTACTTAAGAACCATTCACAATGAGTCCTTCAAGGTCATGCAATTGCTTTCGCTGCTGCTCAAACTTGCCAGGGCTACCACAAGAAGAGGGCTTCTAACAAAACCATCTCACTATTACTGTCTAGAAGAGGGGTGGTATATATTTTAAGGCTGAGGGCACATTCATATAAAAAATATTAAATATATTGATTTGTTTAGAGATACTATTGTATCTCCAAACAAACTGATACATTTAAGTCTGGGATGTCTGTCCCAGACTGCCTGTCCCGCCTTGCTTTGAAGCACAAGATGGACGTTAGGCAGTAAATCAAATTTTTACACTGTGACGCATGACACAGGGCTGACTGCGCTAAAGCCCTTCATTTCCATTGTGGTCTATGGCAGTATCCACTATAGGACAGTGATGCTTTTAGAGTCATGAATTTGGGCGTCAGAGTCTTCATCCCTGCATTACGGTAGACATCTGTCATTAATAGGCATAGATCCCACTCTTTCTCCATTCGTCATGCAGTACGAGTGGATTCAAGCATGTGTGATTTAGTGCCTTGTCTTCAGTAACGGTAAGTGTTAGAATGCTAATCTTCTATTATTTTATTTTACAGAGACGCCTTGTCACACTGACCTCCCCCATGTGACACCCCAGGCCCAGGCTGCAGATCATTGGTTCCTTTGGAAGTGGAGCTGCTGTACTTGTTCCTTGTGAAACTGTTCCAAAAGACAAGCAGAGTTCTTGTTCCTTTGCAAAATTGATCCAAATATCTAAGTCAAGCACAAGGGGAGAAATGCATGCTTACAATAAAGGCAGTTATCTGCTGTATGGTGTTAAAACTGTCCCGATCTTCATGCCCTTAACATTAATGCCACAAACATGGCCTGGTATACGAACAATGAATGTTAAAATGTGTGTAATGTGTGTCAGCCATTTAGTTCTCTTTGTTTTCCATACTGGGCCTTTAAGGACACTGCTGAAGAATGGAGTGAAGTATAAATGTGGTGAAGAGCAAGGGTCAACATTTCAGTCCATGAAAACATTAATCATGGAGAACCCTGTCCTTCAAGCTTTCGATGATAGTGCTAGATCCGTTGTGATGGTGTACACAAATGGGGTTGGATTGGGAGCAGTTTTGAGTCAGATTTTGGGAGACAAAGAGAAAACTGTTGTATTTGCCTCAAGGAGTTTAACGCTGTCTCAGAGTAAGTACAGCCCTATAAACAAGCATTTGCAATGCAATGGGTCTCACGTTTGCTCGAGTTAGAGCTATTTGTGTTGTAAATTCCTAACTAGACTTCTCTTGCCACATAAATTGAAAATGAAAAGTGCAAAAATTGACATTAGCGAGCTGATTCAAAGCGCCATGGCTGCCATAAGCATAAGAGTGAAAGTGAGACACAAAAGGAAAAAGAAGTTCGCTTGCAGTCAAAAGTATCAGCAAATGTGCAATTATCCATGTGACAGGGTCGGTTTCAAAACCACTCCAAGAAGGGACAAAGACAAACCATTTACCAATGATGATAAAGGATTTTTGAAAAGCAAGTCCTACGAATGAGTGATAGTGATGGGCGTGCGGTGTGCATGGTTAGGAGCCCATAGATAGCTTACAACAGTTCAAAATACCTGCACGTTCGACCTAATCAACATCTGTTGTAACTTGTACAATGGCTAAGTTACAAGGTATGGCACTCAGCTGCCTCTTAGTGATACAATCTAGGGTGCAACCGACTTATACTGTAACTTGGCTATTCCCCACCCACCCCTGCTTACGTACTACTGCCAGATACAAATATTTTTAGAGTCTCGACATTTTCTAATCTTCGATCCATTTACCTAACATGAGACAGAAGGTAGTCAAGATTTTAAATACTACTTAAGAACCATTCACTATGAGTCCTTCAAGGTCATGCTTTCGCTTTCTCTGCTGCTCAAACTTGCCAGTGCTACCACGAGAAGAGGGCTTTTAACAAAACCATCTCTCTATTACTGTCTAGAAGAGGGGCGGTATATCTTTTAAGGCTGAGGGCACATTCATATAAAACATTTAAATATATCGATTTGTTTAGAGATACTATTGTAGCTCCAAACAAATTGATACATTTAAGTCTGGGATGTCTGTCCCAGACTGCCTGCCCCACCTTGCTTTGAAGCACAAGACGGACATTAGGCAGTAAATCAACTTTTTACACTTTGACGCATGACACAGGGCTGACTGCTCTAAAGCCCTTCATTTCCATTGTGGTCTATGGCAGTATCCACTATAGGCCAGTGATGCTTTTAGAGTCATGAATTTGGACGTCAGAGTCTTCATCTCTGCCTTAGAGCAGACATCTGTCATTAACAGGCATAGATCCCACCCTTTCTCCATTCGTCATGCAGTAGGAGTGGTTTCAAGCATGTATGATTTAGTGCCTTGTCTTCAGGAACGGTAAGTGTTATAATAGTAATCTGCTGTATGGTTTTAAAACTGTCCAGATCTTCATGCCCTTAACATTAATGCCACAAACATGGACTGATATACGAACAATGAATGTTAAAATGTGTGTAATGTGTGTCACCCATTTAGTTCCTCTTATTTCACATGTTTTATTTAATGTTGCATTTGTCAAGAGAGTTAGCTGTTTCATCATGCTGTGTTTCTGTGCATTGTATTACTCTTGCATTGTGCATACTTTGACTCGTGCCAGGTGTTTCAAAGGGGTTTTGATTGAGAGCGCTGGTGCTAAGGCTGAAGGCAAAGCAAAGTGTCTGACAGTGGGTTGGTCTCTTTGCAGAGCACACAGAACAGTGGTCATGTATTCCAGTTGCAAATTAAATTTAGTGTAAATGTGTGTGAAGGAGTGAGAAGAGGTCAAAATATATAGAAGGCAAAAGCAAAATGAATTAAAGTCCTTAAATGTGAATGAGTGCGGTGTACATTTGGGGTAGTAAAATGAAGGAGATGTTAGGGAGTGCATTCAGGGGAGAGGGAAAAGAGGGTGCTGAAAAGGAAAGAGAGGAGTTTGAAAATGTGCAGATGGATGAGATGGGAAGAGAAAAAGGACATACATATGTAATGCAAAGAACATATAACTGAAGGCCATATTTAATTCACAGCCTCACAATTTCAGAATTTAAACATTTCCAATCTTAATTATTTAAAACTAATAATTGTTGTTACTCATTTATCTTAAACAGCTAACAACCACTGACACAGCCAATAGTACTGAGAGGTTTTAGGTGTGTGTCAGTTGTTGTGTTATATTTCTGGATGCAGTGACATCTCAGAGAGAAACCAAAATACAGACAAGGTGGCACACTATGGGAATCACCTAAATGTATTTTACACGTTTAGAGCCCCCCACTTTTTTCATCCCACTTAAAGATCTGCCTGCACATAATTCTGTATGGTTGATTGCAGCCAGCAGCTGTGGGTGCTTCCATATGTTTGGTTAGAACATTTTCTTCCAAAGTTGATCCTGCATGCAGTGCAAGACACAGGGCAAACACACACTTTAAAGGGCCTAAAGTTGTTGCATTGTACAATTTGCACATTAAAGTAACTATTGAACGTATTAATGCAGTAAGATATGGGTTAGTTTTTAATGTGTTTATTATGTCAAGACTATAGTTCCCAATACCTTACAAACCTTGCTTTCTCCCTTAATTAATTTGATGTCAAATGCACCATTTGTCAATCTTTTTTTCAATTTTTTCTCAGGAGGACTCACCTTGGACCCCACATTTGTCCTTTAAGCTTGCTCGCTTCACTCGCTACATTAAAGCCATACCCAACTTTTATACCCCACCACTTTCAAATGTCGCCTGCCGTCACTGCTCCAGGTCGAGAACAGTTCAAGCAGTGCCTAAAGCACTGGTCTCCAATAAGTAGTTTGAGAGCTTCTGGTAGCTCGCCAATACCCTGGCAGTAGTTCTCCAAAATGAATAAAGCTTTGCAAAGTACATCATTGAGAGGGGTTATGCAAATCAAATAAAACAGCACTACTCATCTCAAGACACTCAGATTGGTTGCTACTTAAACTAAAGCAAGGGCCTAATGCTAAAGCATACACTGTGTTGACGTATGTGCCTGCAAAATGATCATATGTACCCACTCTCCATCTAGTAAAGTCACAAGAAGATTGTGAATGTGTACGCTCCACTCTATCAGTCGCACTATGTGGGTGAACAAAGAGCCAGGAAAGAAGACTGTCAGGAGTAGCCAGTCCTGTAGCTAGAGTGAATTCACCCATGTGTGGGCTGACGGAAGCCAGAGAGCAAGGAGCTGAGGAAAGCTTTTGCTAAGAAAATGTTTGGCTAAGAATGACTAAGAAAAGTTTCAATATAGCCACTGCTGAAAGCACCGCAGAGAAGCTATATTTTGTGCTCAGAGTGACAAAAGAAAATATTGAGAACTATGCCAAAAGCATTAACCCCTTCTGTGCCCAGGACGTAATGGTTACGTCCTGAGGCACAGTGCTGCTGTGCCCAGGACGTAACCATTACGTCCTGTGCACAGAGCCCAGAGGGAGCGCTAGCGCTCCCTCTGTGGGGTTCCCCCCCACCCCCTCAAGTCAGGGATGGAAGGGGAAGCCCTTCCCCTTCCACCCCCGACCCCCCCACCCCCCCCTGTGACGTCAGCGCACGAGCGCGCGCTGATTAGTCACAGGGTCTCCCCCATCGCGCTGGAAGCAGAGCTTCCAGCGCGATTGAAAAAGAAATGCTTTTGCATTTCTTTTTCAATCCCATGGGGGAGGCCCCGAGAGGATTCAAAGGGAAGGAAATGTATTTCCTTCCCTTTGAAGTCTCTCACAGGTTTCAAAAGCCGGATTGCTTGCAATCCGGCTTTTGAAACCCCACTAGACACCAGGGATTTTTTTTTTTTTCAGTGAAATTGGCAAAAGGGAGCGACCCCTTGGGCAAGGGTCGCTCCCGGGGGGGCATTTTTTTAGGAAGGCCTTTTCTGCCCCCCCTGGGGGCAGAAACCTCTAGGCACCAGGGACCTTTTTTTTTTTTTTGTTTGTTTTTGTGATGATTTCTTTTTTTTTTAGGTGGGGAGCGATCCCTTAGGCAAGGGTCGCTCCCCTACGGGGCAATATATATTTAGGCCATTTCTGCCCCCCTTGGGGGCAGATTGGCCTATTTTGATGAGGCCAATCTGCCCCCAAGGGGGGCAGAAACCATTAGACACCAGGGAGTTTGTTTTTGCGCGCGAATTTCACGCAACGGGAGCGACCCCTTTGGCAAGGGTCGCTCCCAGGGGGGGCATTTTTTTGGGAAGGCCTTTTCTGCCCCCCCTGGGGACAGATCAGCCTATTATTAGGCCGATCTGCCCCCAGGGGGGGCAGAAACCTCTAGGCACCAGGGATCTTTTTTTTTTTTTTTCTTTTTGTTATGTTTTCTTTTTTTTTTAGGTGGGGAGCGACCCCTTAGGCAAGGGTCGCTCCCCCAGGGGGCAAATTATATTTAGGCCATTTCTGCCCCCCTTGGGGGCAGATTGGCCTATTTTGATGAGGCCAATCTGCTCCCAAGGGGGGCAGAAACCATTAGACACCAGGGAGTTTTTTTTTTGCGTGAATTTCACGCAAGGGGAGCGACCCCTTAGGCAAGGGTCGCTCCCTGGGGGGGGGGATTATTTTAGGCCATTTCTGCCCCCCTGGGGGGGATAGATCAGCCTATTTTGATTCGGCTGATCTGCCCCCCAAACCACTAGGCACCAGGGATTTTTTTGTTTTTCTGTTTTACAGATGGGGAGCGACCCCCTTGGACAAGGGTCGCTCCCCTGGAGGGGCAAAATGTATTTAGGCCATTTCTGCCCGCTTTGGGGGCAGATCGGCCGATTTTAGGTCAATCTGCCCCCAAGGGGGGCAGAAACCACTAGACACCAGGGATCTTTTTTTTGCGCCGTCACACAAGGGGAGCGACCTTGTAGTCAAGGGTCGCTCCCCGGGGGGGTGGGGGGTGGAGGGGGGCAAAATTATTTTAGGCCATCTCTGCCCCCCCTGGGGGCAGATCGCCCTATTGGTATTAGGCCGATCTACCCCCAGGGGGGGCAGAAACCTCTAGGCGCCAGGGCAAATATATATATATATTTTTTTTTTTGTTTGTTTGTTTTTTTAGAGATGGGGAGCGACCCATCAGACAAGGGTCGCTCCCCTGGGGGGCAAACTGTGTTTAGACCATTTCTGCCCCCCTTGGGGGCAGATTGGTCGATTTTAGGTCAATCTGCCCCAAGGGGGCAGAAACCACTAGGCACCGGGATTTGTTTTTTGGCGCCAATGTCACGCAGGGGGAGCGACCCCGTAGGCAATGGTCGCTCCGGGGGGGGGGGGGGGTCAGGGGGCAAATTTATTTTAGGCCATTTCTGCCCCCCCTGGGGGCAGAAACCTCTTGTTGCCAGGGCAAATTTTTTTTAGTGTTTTTTTTTAGTTTGTTTGTTTTTTTAGAGATGGGGAGCGACCCATCAGACAAGGGTCGCTCCCCTGGGGGGCAAACTGTGTTTAGACCATTTCTGCCCCCCTTGGGGGCAGATTGGTCGATTTTAGGTCAATCTGCCCCAAGGGGGCAGAAACCACTAGGCACCGGGGATTTGTTTTTTGGCGCCAATGTCACGCAGGGGGTGCGACCCCGTAGGCAAGGGTCGCTCCGGGGGGGGGGAGTGGGGGGGGGTGTTCGGGGGGGCAAATTTATTTTAGGCCATTTCTGCCCCCCCTGGGGGCAGATTGGCCTATTATTAGGCCGATCTGCCCCCAGGGGGGGCAGAAACCTCTTGTTGCCAGGGCAAATTTTTTTTAGTGTTTTTTTTTTAGTTTGTTTGTTTTTTTTAGAGATGGGGAGCGACCCATCAGACAAGGGTCGCTCCCCTGGGGGGCAAACTGTGTTTAGACCATTTCTGCCCCCCTTGGGGGCAGATTGGTCGATTTTAGGTCAATCTGCCCCAAGGGGGCAGAAACCACTAGGCACTGGGATTTGTTTTTTGGCGCCAATGTCACGCAGGGGGAGCGACCCCGTAGGCAAGGGTCGCTCCGGGGGGGGGGGGGGGGGGAACGGAGGGGGGTGTTCGGGGGGCAAATTTATTTTAGGCCATTTCTGCCCCCCCTGGGGGCAGAAACCTCTTGTTGCCAGGGCAAATTTTTTTTAGTGTTTTTTTTTAGTTTGTTTATTTTTTTAGAGATGGGGAGCGACCCATCAGACAAGGGTCGCTCTCCTGGGGGGCAAACTGTGTTTAGACCATGTCTGCCCCCCTTGGGGGCAGATTGGTCGATTTTAGGTCAATCTGCCCCAACGGGGCAGAAACCACTAGGCACCGGGAATTTGTTTTTTGGCGCCAATGTCACGCAGGGGTAGCGACCCCGTAGGCAAGGGTCGCACCTGGGCAGGGGGGGTTTGGGGGGGTGGGGGGTCAAATTTATTTTAGGGCATTTCCCCCCCCCCTGGGGCCGGCTGAGCTAGAGGCCAAAATCCACATGTAGGCACTTTGCAAAAAACACCTCTGTTTTCTGTGAAAAAATATGTTGTGTCCATGTTGTGTTTTGGGCCATTTCCTTTCGTGGGCGCTAGGCCTACCCACACAAGTGAGGTACCATTTTTATGGAGAGACTTAGGGGAACGCTGGGTGGAAGGAAATTTGTGGCTCCTCTCAGATTCCAGAACTTTCTGTCACCGAAATGAGAGGAAAAAGTGTTTTTTGGCCAGATTTTGATGTTTGCAAAGGATTCTGGGTAACAGAAGCTGGTCAGAGCCCCGCAAATCACCCCATCTTGGATTCCCCTAGGTCTCTAGTTTTCAAAAATGCGCTGGTTTGCTAGGTTTCCCCAGGTGCCGGCTGAGCTAGAGGCCAAAATCCACACGTAGGCACTGTTTTCTATGAAAAAATGTGATGTGTCCACGTTGTGTTTTGGGCCATTTCCTGTTGCGAGCGCTAGGCCTACCCACACAAGTGAGGTATCATTTTTATCGGGAGACGTGGGGGAACGCTGGGTGGAAGGAAATTTGTGGCTCCTCTCAGATTCCAGAACTTTCTGCCACAGAAATGTGAGGAACATGTGTTTTTTTAGCCAAATTTTGAGGTTTGCAAAGGATTCTGGGTAACAGAACCTGGTCCCAGCCACACAAGTCACCCCATATTGGATTCCCCTAGGTCTCTAGTTTTCAGAAATGCACAGGTTTGGTAGGTTTCCCTAGGTGGCGGCTGAGCTACAGGCCAAAATCCACAGGTAGGCACTTTGCTAAAAACAGGTCTGTTTTCTGTGATGTGTCCACGTTGCGCTTTGGGGCGTTTCCTGTCGCGGGCGCTAGGCCTACCCACACAAGTGAGGTATCACTTTTATCGGGAGACATGGGGGAACGCTGGGTGGAAGGAAATTTGTGGCTCCTCTCAGAGTCCAGAACTTTCTGCCACAGAAATGTGAGGAACATGTGTTTTTTTAGCCAAATTTTGAGGTTTGCAAAGGATTCTGGGTAACAGAACCTGGTCCCAGCCACACAAGTCACCCCATCTTGGATTCCCCTAGGTCTCTAGTTTTCAGAAATGCACAGGTTTGGTAGGTTTCCCTAGGTGGCGCCTGAGCTACAGGCCAAAATCCACAGGTAGGCACTTTTCTAAAAACAGGTCTGTTTTCTGTGATGTGTCCACGTTGCGCTTTGGGGCGTTTCCTGTCGCGGGCGCTAGGCCTACCCACACAAGTGAGGTATCACTTTTATCGGGAGACGTGGGGGAACGCTGGGTGGAAGGAAATTTGTGGCTCCTCTCAGAGTCCAGAACTTTCTGCCACAGAAATGTGAGGAACATGTGTTTTTTTAGCCACATTTTGAGGTTTGCAAAGGATTCTGGGTAACAGAACCTGGTCCCAGCCACACAAGTCACCCCATCTTGGATTCCCCTAGGTCTCTAGTTTTCAGAAATGCACAGGTTTGGTAGGTTTCCCTAGGTGGCGGCTGAGCTACAGGCCAAAATCTACAGGTAGGCACTTTGCAAAAAACACCTCTGTTTTCCTTCAAAAATTTGGTTGTGTCCACGTTGCGCTTTGGGGCGTTTCCTGTCGTGGGCGCTAGGCCTACCCACACAAGTGAGGTATCATTTTTATCGGGAGACGTGGGGGAACGCTGGGTGGAAGGAAATTTGTGGCTCCTCTCAGATTCCAGAACTTTTTGCCACAGAAATGTGAGGAACATGTGTTTTTTTTGCCAAATTTTGAGGTTTGCAAAGGATTCTGGGTAACAGAACCTGGTCCCAGCCACACAAGTCACTCCATCTTGGCTTCCCCTGGGTCTCTAGTTTTCAGAAATGCACAGGTTTGGTAGGTTTCCCTAGGTGGCGGCTGAGCTACAGGCCAAAATCCACAGGTAGGCACTTTGCTAAAAACAGGTCTATTTTCTGTGATGTGTCCACGTTGCGCTTTGGGGCGTTTCCTGTCGCGGGCGCTAGGCCTACCCACACAAGTGAGGTATCATTTTTATCGGGAGACGTGGGGGAACGCTGGGTGGAAGGAAATTTGTGGCTCCTCTCAGATTCCAGAACTTTCTGCCACAGAAATGTGAGGAACATGTGTTTATTTAGCCACATTTTGAGGTTTGCAAAGGATTCTGGGTAACAGAACCTGGTCCCAGACACACAAGTCACCCCATCTTGGATTCCCCCAGGTGTCTAGTTTTCAGAAATGCACAGGTTTGGTAGGTTTCCCTAGGTGGCGGCTGAGCTACAGGCCAAAATCTACAGGTAGGCACTTTGCAAAAAACACCTCTGTTTTCCTTCAAAAATTTGGTTGTGTCCACGTTGCGCTTTGGGGCGTTTCCTGTCGTGGGCGCTAGGCCTACCCACACAAGTGAGGTATCATTTTTATCGGGAGACGTGGGGGAACGCTGGGTGGAAGGAAATTTGTGGCTCCTCTCAGATTCCAGAACTTTCTGCCACAGAAATGTGAGGAACATGTGTTTTTTTAGCCAAATTTTGAGGTTTGCAAAGGATTCTGGGTAACAGAACCTGGTCCCAGCCACACAAGTCACCCCATCTTGGATTCCCCTAGGTCTCTAGTTTTCAGAAATGCACAGGTTTGGTAGGTTTCCCTAGGTGGCGGCTGAGCTACAGACCAAAATCCACAGGTAGGCACTTTGCTAAAAACAGGTCTGTTTTCTGTGATGTGTCCACGTTGCGCTTTGGGGCGTTTCCTGTCGCGTGCGCTAGGCCTACCCACACAAGTGAGGTATCATTTTTATCAGGAGACGTGGGGGAACGCTGGGTGGAAGGAAATTTGTGGCTCCTCTCAGATTCCAGAACTTTCTGCCACAGAAATGTGAGGAACATGTGTTTTTTTAGCCAAATTTTGAGGTTTGCAAAGGATTCTGGGTAACAGAACCTGGTCCCAGCCACACAAGTCACCCCATCTTGGATTCCCCTAGGTCTCTAGTTTTCAGAAATGCACAGGTTTGGTAGGTTTCCCTAGGTGGCGGCTGAGCTACAGGCCAAAATCCACAGGTAGGCACTTTGCTAAAAACAGGTCTGTTTTCTGTGATGTGTCCACGTTGCGCTTTGGGGCGTTTCCTGTCGCGGGCGCTAGGCCTACCCACACAAGTGAGGTATCATTTTTATCGGGAGATGTGGGGGAACGCTGGGTGGAAGGAAATTTGTGGCTCCTCTCAGATTCCAAAACTTTCTGCCACAGAAATGTGAGGAACATGTGTTTTTTTAGCCAAATTTTGAGGTTTGCAAAGGATTCTGGGTAACAGAACCTGGTCCCAGCCACACAAGTCACCCCATCTTGGATTCCCCCAGGTCTCTAGTTTTCAGAAATGCACAGGTTTGGTAGGTTTCCCTAGGTGGCGGCTGAGCTACAGGCCAAAATCTACAGGTAGGCACTTTGCAAAAAACACCTCTGTTTTCCTTCAAAAATTTGGCTGTGTCCACGTTGCGCTTTGGGGCGTTTCCTGTCGCGGGCGCTAGGCCTACCCACACAAGTGAGGTATCATTTTTATCGGGAGATGTGGGGGAACGCTGGGTGGAAGGAAATTTGTGGCTCCTCTCAGATTCTAGAACTTTCTGCCACAGAAATGAGAGGAACATGTGTTTTTTTAGCCAAATTTTGAGGTTTGCAAAGGATTCTGGGTAACAGAACCTGGTCCGAGCCACACAAGTCACCCCATCTTGGATTCCCCTAGGTCTCTAGTTTTCAGAAATGCACAGGTTTGGTAGGTTTCCCTAGGTGGCGGCTGAGCTACAGGCCAAACTCTACAGGTAGGCACTTTGCGAAAAACAGGTCTGTTTTCTGTGATGTGTCCACGTTGCGCTTTGGGGCGTTTCCTGTTGCGGGCGCTAGGCCTACCCACACAAGTGAGGTATCATTTTTATCGGGAGACGTGGGGGAACGCTGGGTGGAAGGAAATGTGTGGCTCCTCTCAGATTCCAGAACTTTCTGCCACAGAAATGTGAGGAACATGTGTTTTTTTAGCCAAATTTTGAGGTTTGCAAAGGATTCTGGGTAACAGAACCTGGTCCCAGCCACACAAGTCACCCCATCTTGGATTCCCCTAGGTCTCTAGTTTTCAGAAATGCACAGGTTTGGTAGGTTTCCCTAGGTGGCGGCTGAGGTAAAGGCCAAAATCTACAGGTAGGCACTTTGCTAAAAACAGGTCTGTTTTCTGTGATGTGTCCACGTTGTGTTTTGGGGCGTATCCTGTCGCGGGCGCTAGGCCTACCCACACAAGTGAGGTATCATTTTTATCGGGAGACTTGGGGGAACATAGAATAGCAAAACAAGTGTTATTGCCCCTTGTCTTTCTCTACATTTTTCCCTTCCAAATGTAAGACAGTGTGTAAAAAAGACATCTATTTGAGAAATGCCCTGTAATTCACATGCTAGTATGGGCACCCTGGAATTCAGAGATGTGCAAATAACCACTGCTTCTCAACACCTTATCTTGTGCCCATTTTGGAAATACAAAGGTTTTCTTGATAGCTATTTTTTACTCTTTATATTTCAGCAAATGAATTGCTGTATACCCGGCATAGAATGAAAACCCACTGCAGGGTGCAGGTCATTTATTGGCTCTGGGTACCTAGATTTCTTGATGAACCTACAAGCCCTATATATCCCCGCAACCAGAAGAGTCCAGCAGACGTAACGCTATATTGCTTTTGAAAATCTGACATTGCAGGAAAATATTACAGAGTAAAACTTAGAGAAAAATGGATGTTTTTTTCACCTCAATTTCAATATTTTTCTTTTTCAGTTGTTATTTTCTGTAGGAAACCCTTGTAGGATCTACACAAATTACCCCTTGCTGAATTCAGAATTTTGTCTACTTTTCAGAAATGTTGCGGTTTCTGGGATCCAGCATTGGTTTCATGCCCATTTCTGTCACTGACTGGAAGGAGGCTGAAAGCACAAAAAATCGTAAAAATGGGGTATGTCCCAGTAAAATGCCAAAATTGTGTTGAAAAATTGGGTTTTCTGATTCAAGTCTGCCTGTTCCTGAAAGCTGGGAAGCTGGTGATTTTATCACCGCAAACCCTTTGTTGATGCCCTTTTCAGGGAAAAAACCACAAGCCTTCTTCTGCAGCCCATTTTTCAATTTTTTTAAAAAAAAACGAAATTTTCACTGTTTTTTGGCTAATTTCTTGGCCTCCTTCTGGGGAACCCACAAAGTCTGGGTACCTCTAGAATCCCTAGGATGTTGGAAAAAAAGGACGCAAATTTGGCGTGGGTAGCTTACGTGAACAAAAAGTTATGAGGGCCTAAGCGCGAACTGCTCCAAATAGCCAAAAAAAGGCTCGGCACAGGAGGGGGAAAAGGCCTGGCAGCGAAGGGGTTAAACACTGTGATTGGGCTGAGTTGTCCACTGCTGAAGCCAAAATGCTATGCGCCAAAACTGGTCTAGCACAAACAACTGAATTTCTTCAACCTCTCAAAAGGTAGGTAGGTCCGTCTGTCGGACATCAAAGTCTCATCTATGTTCTCTATTGACATATGACTGAAGTAAACATACCTTTCATTTTTACCCAAGGGATGCATCCATCCTGTGTGCCCTTGAGGAGTTTATCATACCAAGACTTCAGTGCCAGATCACATATGTGTTTTTACTCCTGTCCCTATAGGAAAAGAAACAAGCAGATATTTCCAGGAATATGGGGTAAGCCAGCAGTCAACACCTCACTAAGAATGTGTCATGTTCCTTAGGTCCCCCCCCCCAACTCAGGTCACCCGACTGCGTTATCGGCATAACAACAGAGTGGTGCACAAGATTATAATGGGCCCTTCTTAAGGGGATGGAGCTCGGATCATTCAAGATCCTTCACAGTCCCTTGTTTAGTAGTTCTAAAGTGAGGATCTGCTGTGGCTCATTCACTTAATGCATCCAAGAAAGTGATTTGATCTGGGTTTCACTTGAAGACTTATCACCATCACCAACTTCCATACAGAGGTGCTATGCGGTGAATGTGCTTCCAAGGAACCTGGCTGCCAATGGCTAAGGACTTAGCCACGGCTGGCCTGCACAGCACTTGGATCTTGGAATGTCATGTCCATCATACCTGCGAGTGTCTGCCAGAGGCAGAAAGCATTCAAGCCGGACTCTTTCCTTTCCGCAAACCCAATGGAGATGCAGGAATAAAGTCGGTCATCTCGAGTCAACCGTCTGCCCTCTGAAAATTATTTTCGGGACTGCTAAAACACACTCGAGCATTCTCACTGTCAGACATACAACCAAACTCCGCAGGTTGTCTTTTAATCAGGCATCCAAGCCAAATGCCACTCAGGGCAGGCTCAGCTTTGAACTGTGTCAGCAGCACCCATGGGCAACAGAACCCGGATACCGTACAGACTACAGCTGTTGGGAGAAATTCAGTGCAGTTAAATCACTCTTCTGAAGAGCTGAGACATGTAACTACAACTTTACATCGCCAAACGCTAAGTGAAATAAACCAGCACTGCCATGCAATGTGCCTTGCTACTTAAACTCAGTTTCTTTGAAGTCACTAAAAACGGAATGCTTACGGTGTCCTTGAGTTGCCTTAAAGAGAAACATTACTTGTAAAGGGAATTCAAAATGTCTCATGTGAGACACAGAAGAGCACTAACCACAGGGAGTCAACGTCGCCTTGGAAATCAGGTAACAAAACAACTTCTCTCCAGAGCAGGATATAAGTCATAACTGGGCCAGCCGTTATGGATACGGAGGCAGGACCGTCCTCAACTTTGTTTGCAATGACTCACTTCCTGAGGTGCCAATGCAAGCCGAACCCCTCCTCTTCAGAAGAATGACTGCTGCAGCAGGCCGGGCTCTGGAGCACGGCTATCGCAGAATGTCTATTGTCACAAAAAGAAGACATCTGAAATTCTATATTTAGCACATTCTATTGAATCTGGGCGACGAACTTAGAGCATTTGAATCAATAATGGTCGGTATCTAATGCACCTAGTAGTACGATTTTAACTGGACATGTTTGCCTGAAATCTGAACACTGAGGGAATAAAATAACTCTACTACATCCACGAAGCTGAGCTATCCGCTCATTGCCACCCCAGCACCTAACCCCCAAACGCATGACCGCGGCAAATATGCAGAAATTTCACACTTTAAAACGGAGCAGATGGAGGACTATGGGAAAGGTATGAGGTAATTATAAACCAGCAGTGAAAATTAGCTTTGTAAACTCCTAACCAGACTTTTCTTGCCACACAAATTACAAGAAAAAAACACAGTGTGATCGCGCTATGTAAAATGCAGCGCTATCGCGCTGAAATTGAAAACGGAAAAACAGAGCGCGATTGCGCTATGGAAACCCTAGCGCGATCGCGCTGCGTGAAAAAATAAAAAGATAAAGTAGTCGGGAAACTATGCTGAAAACATCGAGCCTCGAATGGTTCCAGTAGTTTACAGGTGCTGTGTTGATGGCTAAACACCAGAAGAGGCATGACATATGCATGCCTTTCACAAATGAAAGCAAGCGGATTTTAAAAGGCAAGCCCACCAACCAATGAAAGTGACAGACGTGACATGGGCGTGGTTAGAAGCCCAAAGAGAGATTACAGCATGGGACGGAGCCCTTTGCGCTCTTCCATAAAAAGGGAGGCTTTGGCATGCATTTGGGCTACAAATCACTTTGTAACATACCTTTAGGGAAAATAATTTGTTTTAATCATAGTGCATCTAATGACTAAAAGGAGTTTTAAGAAGGCCAGCCTCAGGTTAGTGAGTTCATTATCAAAAATGTATGATGTCAACTTTAGTGTGAACCATATCTGAGAGGAAATAATTCCATGGCAGATATATTGTCAAGGTGCCTATTGGCTCAATCCAAGAGTGAAGAGTTTAAAGATGATGTGGAGTGCGTGATTGGTTTAGTTGGTAGTATTATAGGCTCAAAGGAAGTCATTATGTTGCACAAAAGGCAGGAATGTAGCGCCTAGGATGTTTGCCAGTCCAAGTTAAGACAATATATTATTAAGATCAGCCTGGATAAGGAGATTATGTAATTTTCCAATGTTAAGGATAAACTATCTATGGAGGATGGCTTGGTTTTGAGAGGAGATCTGTTGATCTGGATGGTGCCACTAAGAACTTGGTTGGTTGCATATGCCCATCAGGGACATGTTGGTCGAACTGGAATGAAGAAAAGATTGTGAATGTAGTATTGATGGCTGGGGCTGGACACGGAAGTAGATGTGTTTGTTGAATGTTGTGCAATGTTTGCCCAAGCTGACAAGTCTTTTCATACATCCATGACATTAGTAGAGTTTTCTCGGTTGCTGTGGGAAACATTAGCGTGGATTGTATTTTGACCTGCTAGAGAATTGCAGGTAAGCACAGGGGTTGATGGATTCACACTCCACATGCTGGAGTGCAATGTTTGAAAGAACCTAAAACAAGGGAGTGGTGGAGTTTTTTAAGTCTGTGTTTTGGATGGAAGGGGTACCCAAGTGTTTGGTGGGCAACAATAGAGTACAGTTTAAGTCTCATGAAATAGATGGTACAGTCCCCAAAGTAACGGAATGGTGGAGATGGTCAACAGGATGTTGAAAGACACCATTCAGTTGGGTTTTGAGTTCATGTCAGAAGGTCAGTGAAGCCCTCTCCAAGAGGTTGTGGCACTGTCCTAATACTCTGCATTGTAAGAATGGGATAGCCTCGTTCATTTTGCTAAGATGGAGGCACTCTTCCAGTGAATTGTCTCCTGGGTGGGTGTTGAGAGAACGGGCGACAATTAAATTAATTTGGAAGAGGTGTATCAGTGGGTAATGGAATCCGAGAGAAAGCCAAAACTAAGATATGATGCTTTGAAAAGAGTAAAGGGAATTCATTTTTGTGTGGGAAACTAGTGAAAGTGAAGAGACCATCAGGTTCAAAATGGGGGAATTCAAAGTGTACATGTTGTCAAAGTTTCTAAGTATGCTGTCATGGTGGAAAATTGGAAGTGGTGGAATAAAAGACGAGTGGCCAAGGCTAAGGATAATGTGGTAGATGAAAGTGGTGATTCTGGGGTGTGTTCGATGTGGCCTGATGGCGGTGAGGTTTTAACTGGTTCGGCTGATCAAGTCAGGGGGAAGTTGGAGATGGGGATCTGTCCAATATGTTGATAGTTGTGAATTTTATAAACCCATTTTTGTCTACCAACACTGACAGGCCACGAAGGTCTATTTCTTCTGTAAAACACTTGAAGGATTATGTTTTATCTCAAGTTCACTGTAGCTTTGTATAAGAGCTTGTATTTTTTAATCCATTTGAGCTGTTTATTTTTGTCTTTATATTATTTCCTTATCTTGTTCATTTATGTTTTATCCTTTTAGAGATCTTTTTGCTTTCTTTTTTTGGTAAAAGGTGGAGGTGTATTATGATGGTATGCAGATTCAGGGCTTTGTAGAATGTTGTCCCGGGTGGTTATGTGGGGTGGATTTGACTGGCAGTCCATTGGGGAGCGATCCATGTCACTGGATGTTGTGAGGTGTTATGGCATCTTATGAACAGTACATTTTATGTTCCTGTCGTAACACTCCAGTTAGTCAATGGATCATCAGCACTGAAACACATGCCTGTAAAGGGAATCTGTACGATTCTATGGATAAAAATACCTATCTACATGCTTTTTTTTGTGTGGTAATTTTTTTATTTAGAAAATCTATAAGACATTACATAATATATCACGTAGTACGTTACATAGTCCTTCCACCGTGCAGATTATACGACACTGGCTGGACAAACATAACAGCTCCAAGATGTAGAATCACAATGTATATTACAAAAACATATGAGCATTCCAACAGGTAAATAAGAATACAGGGGTACAACATGGCCTATAGCAGAGATAGCAGATGCAGTGAGCCCTAACGCTCTGTGCAGGGTTTCTCTGGCTCCCCCTCGTATGCAAGCTAGATTTGGTGCCGAGCCTCCAGGAGGCGAGGAGTGATGCTGTCAATTAACACAGCTCAGAACTACCCAGGACACCTGTGTGTTTTGTCTAGGCCCAAATGGGTTCAACAGAGGCTTAACTGACTGGCAAGTAGTGAAATAATGGTGTAAATAAATAATGGTGTAAAGAACAAGTCCTCCAGGGGGCTCTAAGCCTATAAGAGTGGGGTTGGGTTATAGGGGAGTTCTGCATTTGCGTTCGGTAGGGATAGTACCTCCAATCCATGGAGTCGCTGGTGTAGGGGTCGCGATCCAACAGCTGATGAAAGAGTCGAAACAGTAGAAGAAAGGATATATTATACCAACAGGAGGGAGAAGAAGGGGAGGGTAAAAGAAAGTAGGGAGGAGTTGATACGAGACGAGTAGGGAACCAGAGATGGGGAGGGGGAGGAGGAGGGAAGGTGGTGTAAAGGGGATAACCATAATGATGAGCAGACGGGGAGAAGCGCAAGGGGGGGAGAATGGGGCGAAAGAGAAGAAGCACTAAGCAAAAGAAAAAGACCATGGTATTCTTATAGGGTGTCGCAGGTGAGAGGCTAGTACATGATGTAGTGGTGGGGAAAGAAAACAGGAGAGAAGAGCTGGGGGGTGGGGAGGATCTAAGAACAAGGAAGGTATCAGAAAGCAGGAGTACGCATCTGTACGTGATCCCAAGCTAAGAAGAGAAAGGGGGGTAATATAGTGTAGACAAGAGTGAGGGGAGGATAATAAAGTGAGAGTGGAAAGAGTGAAGTGAAGAGAAGCAATGACCGAGGGGAGAGGGGGTGGAGACGGGGGGTAGGTGGAGGCTGCTTTTGCTGGGGTAACGCTAAGCTCCTGTGTGGCCGCGTGTCTGAATATCTCGGGGATAGATAATCGCAATGCATGTTACAATACAGTATATTAGTTTATAGAGGGTGAGGTGGGGTTTGCGCATGAGCTCGCGTGTACCTCCCGGATTGGAAGGGTCGCTGCCATGCATCTCAAAGCGAGCCAACTATAATGTAATGGAGCGCTCAATCTGGCGATGCGGAAAGGAAGGGGGCCCACGTCTAAAAAAAGACCTCTGCCCTATCCTGCAGGTTATAAATTATCTGTTTGTGGGAGGCTGCTTGATACATTGCAGCGATCCTTTCCCCATGTGTAGGGGCAGTTTCCGAGTGCCAGTGTCGGTGATACATAATTTGGCCATGGCCAGAGCTGTGTGTAGTATACCTTGCTGTGGCCGTGATAGGTTGCACAAATCACTGGCATCGTGTAACAGTGAGAGGGAAGGAGTAAGGAGGGCTGGCAGGGGTAACGTCTCCCTAAGAGTGCACCACACCGATCTCCAGAAGGATTGGTTAGCGGGGTAATCATGCAGGATGTGAGGGAGGCCGCAGCAAGCGTGAGGGCACCGCCAGCAGGAGGCGTGGGGGAGTAACTCCGCAGACTGTAGCTTCTGGGGGGTCCAGTACCAGTTGTGTAAGGTCTTGAAGAGGCTAAATTTTAAGCCAGCCTCGATCTCTTACCTCAATCAGATCCGCCCAGTCTTCTAACTCATATTCTGTCTGAAGACGTGTCTGCCACTTGTCCTTAACAGAAAAGGGGGAGGGAGAATAAATGACGGTTCAGTATGACATGCATTCCAGAAATGACTCAGCGGGAGAGGCTCCCAAGACAGTGTTTAAGCTGTAGATAACGCCATGAGTGGTGGGCGGGGAGATCAAATTCATTTCGGAGAGCTGCGAAGGATTTGAGTTGGTCGTCAGTTAGAAGTTGGTCAATTCGCAAGAGGCCCTTTGATTGCCACTCCTCCCAAACAATAATATTTACCCCTATCCGTAGACATGCATTGCCCCAAATCGGGGCATGATCTTGAATCTAAGGATCCACTCCCAATAGGCGGGTGTGCCTGCCGCCAGGAGTTCCTCATGGCTCTAATCATGGGGTTGGATGACCGAGAGGATGAACGTCCTGAGTTTTAGAGCACATTAAGGCCCAGATGGGCGTGCAAGAGTGTCCGCTCTTTCTCCACCCACAGCGGCGGATCCAGCGCTCCCGGAAGAAGGAAGGACATTTGTGATAGGTGTAATGCAAGGTGTAGGAGGCTGGCCTGGCTTATAGTGGGTACCTGATGGTACTTACACCTTGTGCCAGGTCCAGTTATCCCTTATTAGTAGATTAGTAGTGTTCTAGCAGCTTAGGCTGATAGAAGTAGATATAGCAGAGCAGCTTAGGCTGAACTAGGAGACATGCAAAGCTCATACCATACCACTTATATCACATAGGTACTATATCATAAGAAAGACAATACTCAGAGTTACTAAAAATAAAGGTACTTTATTTTAGTAACAATGTGCCAAAAATATCTCAGAGGATATACTCCCTTAGGAGGTAAGTAAAATACACAAAATATACACACAAACCAAAATCAGGTAAGTAAAACAGTCAGAAAGTAGTGCAAACACTGTAGAATACAAGAGGATGCAATAGGCCTAGGGGCAAAACAAACCATCTACTAAGAAAGTGGATTGCGAACAACGAATGGACCCCTAGGCTAGTGTAGTGTGTAGAGGGTCGCTGGGAGTGTAAGAAAACACTAAGGGTGTCCAAGACCCTGGAAAATAGAAGTAAAGTACTACTATTTCCCCAGAAACACACCTTAAAATTGTGATAGAGGATCCTGCAAAGACCACAACAGACTGCAAAGCACTGAAGACAGATTCCTGGACCTGAGGACCTGCAAAGGAAGGGGACCAAGTCCAAGAGTCGTGAAAGTGTCCAGGGTGGGGGCAGGAGCCCACTAAACCCCGGATGAAGGTGAAAAATGGCTACCTCTGGATGGAAGAAGCTGAAGATTCTGCAACAACGAAAGGTGCTAGGAACTTCTCATCGTGGAGGATGCAGAGTTGTTTCTTTGGAGAAAGGCTGCAAACAAGCCTTGCTAGCTGCAAGAGTCGCGGTAGACGTAAAAGGGTGCTGCCTGGGCCCAGGAAGGATCAGGATGTCACCACTTGAGAGAGGAGACAGAGGGGGCCCTCAGCAACATAGAGAGCCCATGCACAAGAAGGTAGCACTCGCAGAAGTCCTTGAATACAGGTTCAAGAAGACTGAGCACGGCGGTCATCTCAACACTACAAAAGAGGGTCCCACGAAGCCGGAGGTCAACTCAGGGAGGTGAGCAATGCAGATCGGAGTGCTGGGAACCTGGGCTTGGCTGTGCATGAAGGATTCCTTGGAAATGTGCACAGAAGCCCTAGCAGCTGCAGTTCACGCGGTGCATAGTAGTACTGTCTGGAGAGGGGATGCAAGGACTTACCTCCTCCAAATTTGGACAGTTGGACCACTGGACAGTCTGGGTCCCTTGGGTCCACCACGTGTGTTCCGGGGGCCACGCTCGTCAGGATAAGAGGGGTCCCAGAGTAACGGTGAAGCTGAAGTTTGGTGCCTGCTGGAGCAGGGGGAAGATTCCGTCAACCCACTGGAGATTTCTTTGTGGCTTCCAGTGCAGGATGAAGGCAAGCAGCCCCCAAAGCATGCACCACCAGGAAACAGTTGAGAAAGCTGGGAGAATTAGGCGCTACAATGTCGCTGGTAGTCTTCTTGCTACTTTGTTGCAGTTTTGTCGGCGACCTGGAGCAGTCAGCGGTCGATCCTTGGCAGAAGTCGAAGAGAGAGGTGCAGAGGAACTCTGTTGAATTCTTGCAAGTCGTTATCTGAGGAAAAGCCCACTGGAGAGACCCTAAATAGCCCTCAGAGGAGGGTTTGCCACCTAGTGAAGTAAACACCTACCAGGAAGGGTCTCTGACGTCACCTGCTGGCACTGGCCACTCAGAGGCCTCCAGAGTGCCCTCACACTTCTGGATTCAAGATGGCAGAGGTCTGGGACACACTGGAGGAGCTCCCGGGCATCACCCCTGGGGTGGTGATGGACAGGGGAGTGGTCACTCCCCTTTCCTTCGTCCAGTTTCGTGCCAGAGCAGGGACTGGGGGTTCCCTAAACCGGTGTAGACTGGCTTATGCAAGGAGGGCACCATCTGTGCCCTTCAAAGCATTTCCAGAGGCTGGGAGAGGCTACCCCTCCCCAGCCTTTAACACCTATTTCCAAAGGGAGAGGGTGTATCACCCTCTCTCAGAGGAAATCATTTGTTCTGTCTTCCTGGGACTGGGCTGCCCAGACCCCAGGAGGGCAGAACCCTGTCTGTGGGGTGGCAGCAGCGGTAGCTGCAGAGAAAACCCCAGAGAGCTGGTTTGGCAGTACCCGGGGTCCATAGTGGAGCCCCAGGGATGCATGGGATTGGCACCCCAATACCAGATTTGGCATGGGGGAACAATTCCATGATCTTAGACATGTTACATGGCCATATTCGGAGTTACCATTGTGAAGCTACATATAGGTATTGACCTATATGTAGTGCACACGTGTAATGGTTTCCCCCCATTCACAAAGCTTGGGGAAATTGCCCTGAACTATGTGGGGGCACCTTTTCTAGTGCAAGGGTGCCCCCACACTTAGTAACTTTGCACCTAACCTTTAGCAAGTGAGGGTTAGACATATAGGTGACTTATAAGTTACTTAAGTGCAGTGTAAAATGGCTGTGAAATAACGTGTGCGTTATTTCACTCAGGCTGCAGTGGCAGTCCTGTGTAAGATTTGTCTGAGCTCCCTATGGGTGGCAAAAGATATGCTGCAGCCCATAGGGATCTCCTGGAACCCTAATACCCTGGCACCATATACTAGGGAAACATAAGGGTGTTAAAGTGTACCAATTAGAATTGGTGAAAATGGTCACTAGCCTATAGTGACAGTTTTAAAGGGAGATAAGCACTGAGGTTCTGATTAGCACAGCCACAGTGACACAGTTAGTCACTACACAGGTACACACCTTCAGGCCACAAACTATGAGCACTGGAGTCCTGGCTAGCAGGATCCCAGTGAGACAGGCAAAAACAAACTTACATACATGTAAAAATTGGGGTAACATGCCAGGCAATATGTTACTTTCCTACACAACGGCATAGTGTTCCACGGAGGGGAGACCCAGCCCCCCGCTTCCCCGCCGGGCGAGAAGTGTAGACCTAGGTAATCGAGGGCACAATGTCCCCCAGACAAAAGTTCGGATGCAACGGTCTATCTCTCTAAGGAGGGACATGGGGATCTGTAGAGGTAGCATGCCCAGGACATAAAGGAATCTCGGCAGTGTCACCATTCGCGCCCATTTATCTAACTCTCTTGTCATGCTGGCTACCAGCGGGTTCAGGTTATCAGCCACCATATTCCGTAATCCTCCGTTGATGTGGATGCCCAAATATTGTAGATGTGCCCACTTCCACTTGACCGGTAGTTCCTGCACCGACGCACTTACTGTCACAGGGGATAAGGGCAATGCCTTGCTCTTGTCCCAATTAATCTGGTAGCCCGAGAGTAGTTAAAAGTCTGTTAATATGGTTCGGAGTGCCGGTTGGGACCTAGCAAGATCGGTGAGGGTTAATAAGATATCATCGGCATAAAGGTAGATGGTAGATGTACAGCCTGGTAGAGGTACCCCGGTTATGAGACTTGATCTACAAATCACTGCCGCCAGGGGTTCTACGGCTAACAAAAATAGTAGTGGCGACAAGGGGCAACCCTGACAGGTCTCCCTCTTAATGGAAAAGGTGTTGGATAGAAACCCTCCGCCCCTGTGCTGTTGGTGAGTCATATAGCAAACGCACCTTGTTGATAAAGCTAGTCCCAAGTCAAAATCGTTTTAGAGTTTCAAAGACGTTCCACCACTCTATACGGTCGAACACCTTTTCTGCATCCAGGGAGAGAGCCTGAGCCTCCTCCTGGGAGTCTTGTGTTGCCCAGAGAGCGTGCAGCAAGCAACGTAAGTGGTTTCTGGAAGACCAGCCAGGTACAAAGCCCACCTGTGTGTGGTGTGTAAGAGAGGGAATGACATTCTTATGGCGGGCCGCAAGAATTCTTGCCAAGATTTTGATGTCTCCATTGAGAAGGGATATAGGTCGGTAGTTGCAGCAAAGAAGGGGGTCCTTCCCAGGTTTGGGTAGTACTATTATAGAGGCTTTGTTAGAAAGGGGGCTGTAGAGAGCCCGAGTGGTCCGCCCCATAATGCCTCATATAGGGCATTGATCGTATCCGCCCCAGTCCATTTATAGAATTCTGTTGTGAATCCATCTTCCCTGGGAGCTTTGTGGTAGGGAAGCTTGGCTATCTCTTGTTGGATCTCTTCTCTACTACTTTCTCCATCCAATAAAGCCCTGCCAGCCTTCGAAAGACTGGGCAGGTGCGCCTTCTCAAGGAAGGTGGTCAACTTGCCCTGAAATCCCACCATTTCGGGGGTGTAAAGGGTTTGGTAAAAATTCATCCACAATCGCTTGAGGGTGGGTGATCAATTTCCTATCAGCGCCTTTCAGGGCCGGGATGGCCAGCGCCGCCTCCCTTTGGCAGAGCTGGGCAGCCAATAATCTCCCTGCCTTCTCCCCGTGCTCATAGTGGCGACCTTTCAGTTGCTGCAGCGCTTATTCTGCTTGTGATGTAAAGAGAGCATTAAGCTCCATTTTGGCCTGTTCCAGGCGGCGCCGGATGGTCAGGGAGGGAGTCCGGGTGTATTCATGGGTAATCTGGACTATGCTGGCTTCCAGTGCTCTTTGGTTGTCATGCTTCTGGGCATTAGCAATGGCGGCGTCCCTCATGAGTTGTCCCCATATTGTCGCCTTCGCTGCAGCCCATAACAACTGGGGTGAGGAGACTGAGCCCTTATTGTTGAGCAAGTAAGTGGCTACACGAGATTGGAGTTGCTCCTTCCCCCTGGGGGTCCTATATCTAGAAGTCTGAAGTCTCCAGGGCTTGTGTCCTGGGGACGCCACCCCAAGCTCCAAGGCCAGTGAGACCGGAGAATGGTCAGACAATGCGGACGGTAAGATCTGGGACTCCTTAACTGTCTGTTATAACCTATGGGTAATGAGGATTGGGTCCCATGAACTGGGGAGACAAAAGTGTATTCACGGTCTGAGGGACGGGAGAGGCGCCAATGATCCAGTAGACTATGGTCAGAAAGGATATCACCCATGAGGGCCCGGTCAGCATTGTTGCCGGTGTCATGTCCCCCGAACGGTCCAGGATGGCATCTTGTGCTAGGTTCCAGTCCACACCCAGTATATATTGTGAGGTGCTGATCTCCGTCAATAGGCGGTTTAGAGAGAGGAAAAAAGGACGTTTGGAGCCTGTGGGGGTGTAAACTGAGGCAACACAGACTGTGGAAGCACCCATTTTAAGTTCGTCGAGGACATATCGTCTCCCAGGGTCGGACCACGTATTGAGGAGTTGGAATTGTAAGGAGCGAGGAATAAGTACCTTCCCCACCCAGTCTCTATGCAATTTTTCTGACTCTGAGGGAGAGAGATGCATTTCCTGGAGGAGGGCTATGTCTGTTCTTTTAGATCGTAAGTAGGATAGAATCTTTTGCCACTTGATATAGTGTGTCATGCCATGAACGTTCCAGAAGAGGACCGTCAGTGGGACTATGGATTGCATGCCTCACTGTTATTAACCCTGTTAAACTGCCGGTCAGACCCTGTAGAGCCCGCGCTCCAAGCAAGCCCAAGGGGAAAGAGTGGAGGGGAGTCTAAAGGGCCGTCCACAAGCAACCAGGAACGAGCATTGTAAATCAAAAACTTGAGAGAGAGCATCGAGGAGGAGGTCTATGTTATAACCTGGATGAGCACAGTGCGGTGAGCCCTGGGTTAAGGGCAGAAGGACGACTGCCCTATCAGTGAAGATGGCATCTGAAAAAAGTTAGGGGATCACCACGTTGGCGTTGTCCCGATTTGTCTTCCTCCCCTCGGGGTCCCCTGCCCCGAGGGGAGGAAGACGGAGAGGGCTTGCAATGAACCATGACCGGCAGATTGAGAACGCGGAGGGAGTAGTGAGATGAGTCAATGTAAATTAAGCGAAATGGTGTGAATTTGGGGAGTTCCGGGACATGGTGGGCAGAGTGAACTGCGTAGTGTCATCTAAGGTACTCCCAAGTGTAGTGGCTGTGAGAGTAGGGAGAGGGAGAAGAAAGAGGACAAAATAGTGAGTGAGTCGCACAGACAGCTAGAAGCAGCTCACATGACATGGTCTGATCTCCAGCTGATTGTGGGGACTGACTCAGACCGACATGAATAGTCGGGGATACCTCCTAAAGAGGATAGGTAGAAGGAGAAGGATCCCTATCCCACAACATAAGATAAGCAACAAATTCGATACACAAGAGCCTACATGGTACTTATAACACTGAATATATACAACCAACCAGTCGGAGTAAATCGTAATCAGAAATTGAAATCAAGGGGGGGGGTACAGGAGGCAGCTGGCCCCTGACACATTCCCAAACTTAGGCCCGTATTTATACTTTTGTTAGCGCCGCATTTGCACCGCTTTTTGACGCAAAACGGCGCAAACCTACAAAATACAATGGTATTTTGCAAGTTTGCGCCGTTTTTGCGTCAAAAAACGACGCAAATGCGGCGCTAAAAAAGTATAAATACGGGCCTTAATGTCTAACTGCCTAAGTTGTGGCCGTAGTGCCAGAAATGCTTTCCGTTTCTCGTTCGTTACTCTGGAGAAGTGAGTAGCCACTCTCATTTCATGACCCTCCAGAGAGTACAGGCTCTGAGATCTGGCCGCTGTAATGACTTGACGGGCCTGCCCAGAGTGAGCTTTATGCAGAGGACCAATTCTGTGGACTCTTTGAAACTCCAATGGTGGAGAAAAGTCAAGGCCCGTGAGTTCAGGGAGGAAATTCTTAAGGCAGGCCTTGATGTCTGATCCTTCTCTGCGTTCCGGTATGCCAAAAAAGCAGACATTGTCTCTCCTGCTTCTATCCTCCAGATCAGTGATCTTCAGCTGCAGGGACCGTATCTCCTTGTTCTGGGCCGGCAGGTCCGCAATGTGGTTCTCAACGGTTGTGAGGCGATGATCAAGGTCCGTCACTGTTACTTGGAAACGGGCTATATCTGCCCGTATGGAGGTGGTGGCCGCAGTAAGGTTTGAAATCTTCGAGTCTATTGCCTCCAGACATTGTCCCACTGCTGTGATTTCCTGCAGGATGCAGGCTGTGGCGTCGAAAGGGTGGGGGTCGGCCGTCTGGGCCACAGAGCTAAGGGGGGGGTCACGTGTGCCACCATGGATTTCGTTGGTGCGATGGCTTCTGAGAACAGTAGTTGTCCAGAGTGTCTGCCCGATGTTTTCTCCCCTGGCATCGCCACCTGGTAGAAGAAGGGGTTCCAGGGCAGAACTGCAAGAGATCCTCACTGATATTGGGCTATCTCGCATCTGTGCAGGAGTCTTAGTCGTCTCCTTGGGATGGAGAATCCAGTGTAAGAACCCCTCTTCTTGTGTGAGTGCAGCTGCGGTAAGTCAAGTGCGCTGTACTCTTGGAGTGCCCACTCTCCAACCGTGACCCTCCGCAATAGGCCCGATCTTGGTGAACAGCGCCAGCCCAGGTCATGTGTGGGGTCAGGAGGGGAGTGAGTGATTTCCCTTGGTACAGGCCAGCCACACTTGCAAGAGCGATGTCCAACTGAGGTAGTGTGCGTGCCGAAGGGGTCAATGTTAAGAGTCAGTCCTCACAGTGGTACTAAAGTCTCACAGTCTGCCACTTCACCTTGACGAAGGACCTCCATCCTGCAGGTCCCGGGCACACAGGCATACACCTGCTTTCAAGGCCAGGCGTGATCCAGGCTGGTAGGTGATCCTTACAACACGTACGGTAAGTAGCTGTGGCGCATCTCCTTGCACATATTTCGAGCCTCACTGCCTCACTGGAGCCTCTGATGATAGTGTGTTCCGTTAGCAGAGGGGGGATCCCCCCCTCCCTCCACGGTATGGGGCTCGCTTCCGTACGGGCAGGAAGGCTGCTGGTGGTCTTTCCCTGACCTTCCCCCACCCCCGAGGACTCCAGGGATTCAGGGCGGAGGGGTTGTCCAACCGCCAACACTGGGGTACCTTGGGCAGGCTTCAGCCTGACTTCACTTCTCGGCCGGGCGCAATCCGTCCCGGCCGCCCGCCCGCACTCTTCGCGCGTCCTCCGCGCAATGAAATAATTTAGCTCGCAGCTCTTCCAATAACGGAAGGCCTCAAGGCCGCTGTCCTGCACACGCTGGCTTGCGGGGAGAAACGGCCCCCTCTGACACTCAACGCCAGGATGAGTAAACTGTGCCCAACTTGCAGGGGTGGTCTCGACCTCCAATAGCCCCTCCAGACCCCCGGGCTCAGCCTCGGCGCGCAGAGTGCATTTACCAGGCAGCCATTTCTCCGACGGCCAGACCACGCCCCTATCTACATGCTTTTAACATAGTGAATTAATGCTCTGCTCCTGTGAGCCTACTGGCCTTAATATATGCTTTTCATAATAAATAATTTAGTTCTACTACCTTTGTTGTCATATTTCATAATACACAGCTCAGACATAGGGCATCCGCCATAACTTTCCCCAATAAACCAATTAGGCCTACAGCCTTTATATGGCTTGTAACAAACAGTCGTAGTTTGGACTCTTGCTCTGGGCAAGACTGCTGGTTAAAGGATGACAGTACTTTTGTTTGTAGGCGACTATGCCTTTCCTACAACAAGTCGCAACTGTTGTCCTAACCTTACCGGTTCACTAGCAGCACCTCACCAGGAACACAATAGTAAAAGGTGATTTGTGGCAGCCTTTACGCATGGACTTGAGGTTAAGACATCTCAGGGAGTGTCGTGGTTAAACGGAGATTACCCGTTTCTCACCGATATATCATGTCTCATACAAACACAGGAAATGACAAAGATGCAGTAAAGTTTCAACAGTTTTTATTCAACATAACTGCGATAAGTTGAATGGGCTGCAATGATTAGGATAATGACTAATGCAAGAAATAGAATTGTGAAGACGAGAGTCATTATTACAAAGACCCCCACCATCTTGCAATGCATAGAAAAGACATATGAGATGTACTATTCCCTAATACCCTAATGTGAAAGGCCTAACCTCCTACCTAAAGGAGAGCTGGGTTTGTTAAACCTAATCTGCCAATGCCATGTCCATGAGAGGAGCCCCCACCCTCGTTACCTTGGAATGAGGTCTCTATCTCAGACTCTGCAGGGACACGAAGACTGGGTCAGCGTCAAGGCGATGAGCAGCATCGATATCAGCGATGGTGGCGATGCCCTCTGGTCGGAATCCCTCTGATTATCTGTCTAAAGTGCGATGTATTTATACAGATCTACAAGGACCCCTGACGTAGGTGTTTTCCCAAACAATAGATAACAGACATGCTTGGGACGGCAATTAATATAAACAATCCCTCGAAAGTATAGAGGGAAAATGCCTGAGTGTGAACACCTACTGTTTGTTTGTCTTTGTTGCTTGATCTTGACGCCTTAGCACGGTGACACTGATAATGTAACTCATAACAAGTGGCCTAACTATAAACAAGGCAGCCATCTTAGAAGAAATACATAATTAAATGTGCTAAGACAGAGCAAGCTAAGTAGGTTAAAAGTCACTAGTTGACGGGGGCACGAGTCTGCAAGCCAAAGGCTAAGTGTCAACACCAGGGCAGTGCGCGCTCTATTGGCGACTAGAATGCAAAAACCCAGCACTCTCAAAACAACGTAATTTATGCATTGTGCTGATATGTTGTTGTTTAACCTTTTGCATTGCAGAGTTTAATCCTGAAGACTTATTTTTAATGTGTTTACAAATACTGTTCATTTGTAATGTATTGCTGCAGGCTTTCAGAGTGTGTTAGAGTGTGGTCCCTTTCCAGGGCCTTCCATAGACTTTCCCTGCAGCATGCCTGGGTGTGGTTGTGGGCTGGGCCAAGACTCTATAAATGGGAGTCAGCCCAGCTCCAAGTGCTCACTATTCAGAGGTCCCGGTGCAGAGCAGCAGCTACTTCCTGAGCTCCTGTCCCGGTGGCCTATTTGATCTTCCAGGCCTCTGCCGTTCATTCTTCATTGGTGATCCTTGTTCTGGGCGGTAAACCCGGTGGTTGGGCTGGCCTCCCGACGCCGTTATCGAGAACTTTCATATTCTTGGCTTAATTCTTTAATGATTAACAGATTACTTTGTGCGCTACCATTTCTTGACATTTGCATGGTGGCTTAAGAATCGTCAAGACGCACGATTCGTTTCATGGTGCTTTAACCTTGTTGTTCATTGCGCGCTACCATTTCTTGGCATTTACATCGTGGTTTACGAATCGGCAAGACGCGCGATTCGTTTAATGATGATTTGACTTTGATATTCATTGCGTACTACCATTTCTTGGCTTTTTACATGGTGACACTCGAATCAGCAAGACGCACGATTCTCTCCTCAAGTTTAATTCATGTTGTTTATTGTATGCCACTATTCTAAGATAGTTATCATGTAATATTCGAGTTGACAAGTTATGTAATTTGTTTTTCCTGAATCCATATTGTGTTATTCATGGTGCACAATCCTTTTATGGTGTTTACTATATATATATATATATATTTGTATATATATATATATATATATAAAAATCTACAATATGCGCAATGTATGTTGAAACATTTTAAGAGTACACAGAAGATCAGAGTTTCTAGATGCAATATTGTATGGTCCTAGTATGCATTCTCAAAAAAGGATTTATATGACTGGTTTAAAATTTAGTCAGAATGTTTTTCTGATTCTCATGAATAAGCAAGTTTTCATTTAATCCATCTTGATACCCTTACAGGTATCCGGCCATCTTGAAACTTAGTAATTTTAAACTTAATTCTTAGATTGTTCATGTTTTCAGAATGACTATGCTAGTATTGATTTCAGGAGATATAATTTTCATATTGTGTGTTCTAACCTTTTTCTTACTACAGGTCTCCTTCCCAGCTGTTTCCCTTCCTAATCCCCTCTTCCCCTCTTGAACTCTCTTAGCCTCTGTGATTTATCTATCAGAGTTTTGGAGCTGTTCAGTGGTGGACGTGTTGGGAACGTGCGCAGACCCCGAGGATCTGGTGACTCTGACAGAATAGTGAGCCCACGAATTATTATCCTCCTGGTTTGTGTATGTTCTCAGCATGGCCACGCTGGACGAGTTAGTCAAGGCTATCACCCAGCTCCAGGCAGAGGTGGTATCATCCAAAGAATTGACAACTAGCTTAGCTGAGAGTGAGTCAGTTGCAAGATAAGGTAGAGAAGAAGGAACAAAGTCACACGGGTGTGTCCTGGACAGGTACTTCTTCTCAGGCTTCTGGAAGTAATTCGACAAACATTTCCCTAAATGTTCCTTCCGCAATTCCTTTGCTCCCCCAGAACGTTTCTCAGGTGACCCTTTGAAAGCGCAATCTTTCTTGGTTCAGGTGGGACTACACTTCACCTGCAGACCACATACTTTCCCTGATGCCCAGTCCAAAGTAGCTTTCTTGTCATCATATTTGGCTGGGGATGCAGCTACTTGGGCAATTCCTCTTGTGCGTAAAAATAGTCCCTAGTTGTACAACTGGAGAAATTTTGTTCGTGAGTTTGAGAGAGTTTTTGATCGTAGAACTGTAACACAGTCAGCAGATCGTGAATTATTAGATTTACACCAATGGAATCAAGACCTAGTGTCGTATTTAGCCAACTTTAACCGGCTGGTTGCGAGACATCCCGGCCTGAAGAAAAACAAGCGGTCTTGTTTTACAAGGGACTCAAAAAGGAACTAAAAGATATCTTAGCACGAATTGACCCACAACCTACAGGCTGCCAAGAATTAATAAACCTTGTCTTGAGGCTTGATCATTGTATAGCAGAACGTAAAGGAACGCGCAACAAGATTGAAAAATATTAATGGCGTTTTCATGATAACAGAGACTCACGAACTCCGAAAGAGAGTACGCCGGAACCAATGGAAATTGGAACCATCAGAAGACCTTTGACCAAAGATGAAAAGGACCTACGCAGAAAAAATGGACAATGTCTTTATTGTGGGCGGAAGGGTCATTTTGCCAAAGATTGTCCAATCAAACCAAAGAACAAGTAAGGTCCAGTTCAGAAGGTAGCAGCCAATGCACCAGTCGAGTTGGAAAACTAAAACACCCAAGATGCAGAGAAGGGTTGCTCTTGGGTGTCACTGTGGACCCTTCACAATCTAGACATCTTAAACTGGAAATAAGAGTTCAGGTCAAGAAAAAGATCTATTTCAAAAAAGCTCTAGTCGATTCTGGGGCTACTGGGAACTTTGTTGATGTCAAATTGGTTCGTGCATGGGGGATCCCTTGTATTGAAAAGAAGACCCCAGAAATCATCCAGGCAGTCAATGGAAAACTCTTGACTGGAGGTCCAGTAACTCTTCAGACTATCCCCTTGTCGATGATTTGTCAAGATAAGAATCAAAGAAAGAAACATAAAGATAAAATTATTCTTGACGTGATCCATGCTCCCCAATATGGGATTATCCTTGGCTTGCCATGGTTAACTCATCACAATCCAGAGATCAATTGGGCAGAACGAAAAATCATGTTCTCATCTGCGCTATGTAAAGAACAATGTCTCCAAAAGATTCAAGTACCAAAAGTCTGCAACTCTTACATAGCTACTGCCGCGGAGAAAGAAATTCAGCTGCCCAAACAGTATTCATCTTACAAAGATGTATTTGATGAGAAAGGAGCAGAGACCCTACCTCCTCATAGATCTTATGACTGTCAAATTGATCTAGCCCCAGGTGCGATACTTCCCAACTGTCGTGTGTATGCCCTGTCAGAACATGAAAATCAACATTTACGAAAATACCTAGATCAATTTTTGGAGTATGGTTTCATTCGCCCCTCTAAGTCTCCTGCAGCTTCGCCTTTGTTTTTTGTTCCAAAAAACTAATGGAGAACTTCGAACTTGTATAGACTATAGGGGATTGAACAAAGCCACCATCAAGAATAAATATCCTTTACCCCTAATTCCGGTCTTATTGGAACAAGGAAAGAGAGCAAAAATCTACACGAAGCTTGACCTTCGAGGTGCTTATTATTTGGTCAGAATGAGAGAGGGTAACGAATGGAAAACAGCGTTCAAGACAAGATATGGCCTTTTTGAATACACCGTCATGCCTTTTGGTCCGTGTAATGCTCCAGCAGCATTTCAATTTTTCTTGAATGATGTTCTTAGAGAGTACCTCAACATATTTGCCATAGTATACATCGATGACATTTTGATCTACTCAGACAATGAAAACGAACATGTCCAACATGTCAAGAAAATTCTTGCAGCCCTTCGAAAACACCATTTATATTGCAAACTAACCAAGTGTGAGTTTCATGTTACCACAGTTGAGTTTTTATGGGTTATTCTTACCCCTCAAGGTATGGTGATGGCAGAAAAGAAGGTAAAAGTCGTATCTGATTGGCCCACCCCAAAGACTGTTCGTGATGTACAATGTTTCCTGGGGTTTGCAAATTTTTACCGGAGGTTCATAAATCATTTCTCCCAGACAGTGGCTCCAATCACTAAGCTAATAAGAAAGAAAGAAAAGTTTGTATGGTCCCCAGAAGCTGACCAAGCCTTCTCTACTTTGAAGGAAACTTTCTCCACTGCCCCAGTCTTGACTCATCCTGATGCGAATCGACCTTTCATAGTGGAAGCTGATGCTTCAGATGTAGCAATAGGAGCCGTCTTATCACAACGAAATAAAGACACTGGTCAACTCCATCCTGTAGCTTGTATGTCTCGGAAGTTGAATGAAGCCGAACAGAACTATGTCATTGCTGAAAAAGAGCTTCAGGCGATTTGTGACGCCTTTAAAGAATGGAGACATCATTTGTTGGGTGCCAAATACACTGTCACAGTATTTACTGATCATCGTAATCTTCAATTCATGAATTCCCCCAGACTTTTGACTCCCGGCAATTACGCTGGATGCTGTTTTTTTCCGAAATTGATTTTGTAGTAACCTTCCGGCCTAGTAAAGATAATCGCAAAGCTGACCCCTTGTCCCGCCAAGAGTCTACCCCGTTGCCTGCATTTCAAGGCTCCAGAGCTATCATTGCTCCTGACAAGGTTCTATGTATCATAAAAACTGAAGATTTATTTGAAGAAATTCGCAACTCTTTCACTGTTGAGAAATGGCAAACATGGGCCCAAACAGACCCCAAAAGGTCAATCAAGCAAGGACTACCCTTTCCCGGTGCTCGTTTGTTCGTACCCACTACCAAACTTCGCAAGATAGTGTTTCATTGGTTGCACGTTATACCTACGGCAGGTCACCCGGGTACTCCTAAAACTCTTGAACTGATCCAACGCTATTTTTGGTGGCCTACCCTAACAAAAGATGTAAAAGCAATGGTAAACAACTGTGAAGTCTGTGCTCGCACTATAACAAGTCGTCCAAAACCAAAAGGGTTGTTACATCCACTTCCAACCCCAAGTCGTCCATGGGAACAAATTTCTTTAGACTTTATTACTGGTCTGCCAGTGGTTCAACAGCATTCAGTAATTCTGGTGGTAGTAGATAGTCTCACGAAATATGGACATTTCACTGCCTGTAAGAAATTGCCCACTTATAGTGAATTGGCAACTATTTTACTGAACAGAGTGGTTCGTTATCATGGACTGCCAAAAGTTATCCTCTCCGATCGGGGGTCGCAATTTGCCTCCAATTTATGGAAGACATGGTGTAAAACACTCCAAGTGACATCTACACTATCTACTAGTCACCATCCTCAAACAGATGGTCAAACGGAGAGACTAAATCAGACTTTCAAACAATACCTACGTGCCTACGCTGACAAGGCACTTCATTCTTGGACATCTATGCTCTGGTTAGCTGAGTTAGCCTACAATAACTCATTCCACACTTCTATTGGCGTTACACCCTTTTTTGGTTTATTTGGCTATCATCCTGACACCTTGCCCATCACAATTCCTCAAGAAAGTTCTCTTACTCCAGCTGTGTCAGAAACCATTCAGCATTTGCATCAAACCTAGAAACTGATTCAACAGCATTTAGAAAAAGCCAAACAAAAATACAAAAGGCATTATGACAAGAAACATGTGAGGGACCACAATATCAACCAGGTGACAAGGTGTGGCTTTCCACAAAACATATAGATTTCAAGAAAAAGCACATGTTTAACCCCAAATTCATAGGTCCTTACACTGTCCTCCAGCAAATCAATCCGGTGACCTATAAACTACAATTGCCCAGATCCTTACGGATTCATCCAGTGTTCCACACTTCCCTCTTGAAGAAGGCAGTCCAAAAGGTCCACCCTCATCCAGCTCCTGTTCTAGTACAAGGGGAAGAAGAATACGAAGTTAAGAAAGTATTGGATACTAAACTGACAGGACGTAATCTATGGTACTTAATCTCATGGAAAGGTTATGGTCCTGAAAGTAACTCATGGGTTTCCGCATCTGATGTTCATGCTCCAGTACTTGTGAGACGCTTTCATCGTCTTGATCCAGGCAAACCAGGCCCTAGAGCGCGTTTGGGAGAGGGGAGTACTGTCAACACCAGGGCAGTGCGCGCTCTATTGGCGACTAGAATGCAAAAACCCAGCACTCTCAAAACAACGTAATTTATGCATTGTGCTGATATGTTGTTGTTTAACCTTTTGCATTACAGAGTTTAATCCTGAAGACTTATTTTTAATGTGTTTACAAATACTGTTCATTTGCAATGTATTGCTGCAGGCTTTCAGAGTGTGTTAGGGTGTGGTCCCTTTCCAGGGCCTTCCAGAGACTTTCCCTGCAGCATGCCTGGGTGTGGTTGTGGGCTGGGCCAAGACTCTATAAAAGGGAGCCAGCCCAGCTCCAAGTGCTCACTATTCAGAGGTCCCGGTGAAGAGCAGCAGCTACTTCCTGAGCTCCTGTCCCGGTGGCCTATTTGATCTTCCAGGCCTCTGCCCTTCATTCTTCATTGGTGATCCTTGTTCTGGGCGGTAAGACGGTGGTTGGGCTGGCCTGCCGATGCCGTTATCGAGAACTTTCATATTCTTGGCTTAATTCTTTAATGATTAACAGATTACTTTGCGCGCTACCATTTCTTGACATTTGTATGGTGGCTTACGAATCGGCAAGACACGCGATTCGTTTCATGCTGATTTAATCTTGTTATTCATTGCGCACTACCATTCCTTGACATTTGTATGGTAGCTTGCGAATCGGCAAGACGCGCGATTCGTTTCATGGTGCTTTAACCTTGTTGTTCATTGCGCACTACCATTTCTTGACATTTGCATGGTGGCTTAAGAATCGGCAAGACGCATGATTCGTTTCATGGTGCTTTAGCCTTGTTGTTCATTGCGCGCTATCATTCCTTGACATTTACATGGTGGCTTAAGAATCAGCAAAAGACGCGTGATTCATTTCATTGTACTTTGATCTTGTTATTCATTGTGAGCTGTTATTTCTTGGCATTTACATCGTGGTTTACGAATTGGCAAGACGTGCGATTCGTTTAATGATGATTTGACTTTGATATTCATTGCGTACTACCATTTCTTGGCTTTTTACATGGTGACACTCGAATCGTCAAGACGCACGATTCTCTCCTCGAGTTTAATTCATGTTGTTTATTGTATGCCACTATTCTAAGATATTTATCATGTAATATTCGAGTTGACAAGTTATGTGATTTGTTTTTCCTGTATCCATATTGTGTTATTCATCGTGCACAATCCTTTTATGGTGTTTACTATATATATATATATATATATATAAATCTACAATATGCGCAATTTGTGTTGAAACATTTTAAGAGTACACAGAAAATCAGAGTTTCTAGATGCAATATTGTATGGTCCTAGTATGCATTCTCAAAAAAGGATTTATATGACTGGTTTAAAATTTAGTCAGAATGTTTTTCTGATTCTCATGAATAAGCAAGTTTTCATTTTATCCATCTTGATTCCCTTACAGGTATCCGCCCATCTTGAAACTTAGTCATTTTAAACTTAATTCTTAGATTGTTCATGTTTTCAGAATGACTATGCTTAGAATCATAGTCTAGTATTGATTTCAGGAGATATAATTTTCATATTGTGTGCTCTAACCTTTTTCTTACTACAGGTCTCCTTCCCAGCTGTTTCCCTTCCTAATCCCCTCTTCCCCTCTGGAACTCTCTTAATCTCTGTGATTTATCTATCAGAGTCTTGGAGCTGTTCAGTGGTGGACGTGTTGGGAACGTGCGCAGACCCCGAGGATCTGGTGACTCTGACACTAAGCTAACTCCTGTTATCCCATTAAAACAAAGTATGATTCACTACAAAACTTAGGTCTCCTATATTGAGTGTTAGACCTGGCATCCTTGGCGTGGTCTCCCGTAACTTTTTTCCTCTACTTCCCAGGTTGTTTCTGTGTGCTGGACTTTGTTTTTGCTGTTTTTGTTACTCTGGGCACTTTACCACTGCTGACCAGTGCTAAAGTGCAAGTGCTCCCTATGTAAAATTGTATGTATTGGCTTTCCATGATTGGCATATTTGATTTACTAATAAGTCCCTAGTAAAGTGCAATAGAGGTACCCAGGGCCTGTAAATCACATGCTGCTAGTGGGCCTTCAGCACTGGTTGTGCCACTCACCTTAGTAGCCCTGCAAACATGTTTCAGACTTGCCACTGCAGTGTCTGTGTGAGCAGTTTTAAACTGCCAATCTGATTTGGCAATTGTGCCCACTTGCCAGGCCTAAACCTTCCCCTTTTATACATGTCACCCACCCCTAAGGTAGGCACTAGGTAGCCCCAGAGGCAGGGTGCAGTGTATATTATAGGTGGGACTTTTACTGCTGTGTTTTGCATGTCCTAACAGTGAAATACTGCCAAATTTGGTTTTCATTGTTGCATAGCCTATCTCTCTCATAGGTTAACTTGGGGGCTACCGTTAAATATTCTTAAAGTGAAGATTCCCTTTGAGAGCAGATAGAGATTTGGAGTTTGGAGTCTCTGAACTCACAATTTAAAAATACATCTTTTAGTGAAGTAGATTTTTAGTTTGTTAGTTTGAAAATGCCACTTTTAGAAAGTAGGCATTTTCTTGCCTAAACCATTCTGCCACTCTGCCTGTTTGGGTCAGTTTGACAGTTGGGCTGTTTGTGTATCTCCGCTAGACAATGACACAAAGAGTGCTGTGGTGTAGCCTGCATATCCTGATGAGCCATCTGTGCTAGAGTGGAGGTAGGAGTGGTCACTTACAACTGAATGGGTTGTGCCTGCCCTCACACAATGCAGTCTCCAAACCCTGGTGTGTGTCTGGACAAGGCAGGATCTTGTGCACAACAGAGACTTTACTTTGAAGTTTGCCTTCTTCAAAGGCAAAAAGGGGTGTACGTATTGGACACAAAACCCCAGACTTTAGATCACTTCTGGAATCAAGAGGAACCTCTGACAAGGAGAAGAGCTGAGGAGAAGTGCTGCTCCTGCCTGTGACTGTGCTTGGTTGGGCTATCAAACAGTTGCTGCTTCTGCCTGTGAAAGGCAACAAAGACTAGACTTTGTTGTGCATTGTTGCTTGAGAGGTATCTCCAAGGGCTTGGACTAAAGCTGGTCTCCTGCTTTGAAGTCTCAGGGACAGCAAAGGCTTCACCATCCAGTTGTAAGTCTACATGCTGTGGATTTTAGCTTGCCAGAGGGTGCCATTCCAGTTTCTGGGCCCCAGGAAGTGGATTACTGAAGAAAACCTGTCTAATGATGCTGGACGACACCATGCAACTTTGCTAAAGATGCCGCTCCACAGAAACCACAATGCCGCCTGCCCCGAAGCTGTGGGCTTTGCAGAAGTACGACGATCCCAATGACTCCACAGGCCTTGTGTCACCGCAGCCGCTGATCCTGCATGACCTCGCTGAGATCGGAGTGTCGTACGTCTGACTTCTGTGACACCTACTGCCATCGCATCGCCTGCGGCCCTGTGACGTCATTGTGACCCCGTGAGGTCGCCCACAGCATTATGAATTTCCCGGACTCCGTATCTGCCGGAACCCAGACACTGACACATCGCCGATCCCACAACCTCAACATCATCTCATACGCCAACGACACCCAGCTGATCCTCTCCCTCACCAAGGACTCCGCCAAGACCTACCTCCATGAAGGAATGCAGGCCATCGCCGAATGGATGAAGAGCAGCTGCCTCAAACTCAATTCCGACAAGATGGAAGTCCTCATCTTCGGATCCACCCCCTCCGCATGGGATGACTCCTGGTGCCCTGCCACTCTCGGAACAACTCTGAATGCCACTGACCACACACCCAACCTTGGATTCATATTGGACCCCTCACTAGCCATGACCCAGCAAATCAATACCATCTCCTCCTCCTGCCTCAACACCCTCTGCATGCTCCGAAATATCTACAAATGGATACCCACTGAAACCAGACGAACAGTCACCCAAGACCTCGTAAGAAGCAAGCTGGACTACGGCAATGCCCTCTACGCAGGAACCATGGCCAAACTCCAGAAGAGGCAGCAAAACACATCCAGAACGCCCACGCACGCCTCATCCTGGACATCCCCCGCCACTGCCACATCACAGATCACCTGAAAAACCTGCACTGGCTCCCAGTCAACAAGAGTATCACCTTCAAACTGCTCACCCACTCTCACAAAGCACTGCACAACACTGGACCAGAATACGTCAACAGATGACTCTTCTTCTACAACCCGACCTGGCATCTCCGCTCCGCCGACCTCACCCTCGCAACATCCCACGCGTCCGCAGAACTACAACCGGCGGTAGATCATTCTAGTACCTCACCGCCAAAATGTGGAACACTCTTCCCACCCACCTGCGCCAGACCAAAGACCTCCTTACCTTCAGGAAACTTCTCAAGACCTGGCAGATTGAGCAGTAGCAGCGCCCACCCTCTCCTCCTCCCTCCTCTCCTCAGTGTCTTGTGACCCTCACGGGTGAGTAGTGCGCTTTACAAATTCCTGATTGATTGATTGATTTAACCAGCGCCACCTCACCTCCACTGCTCTACATTAAGGACCCGACGCCTCTTTGCAATGCCTCTGCTCCTCTGCCCTGCAGCACCGTAACTGATGCCGCATCGGATCCAGCGGTGCCTTGCTCCCCAACGTCGTGCACAAGCCTGTTTTCTACTTGTTTACTTAGGTACTGTACCTGGGGGTCCGTACGACTCCGTAAACTATGCCAGTGGCATCGCATTGTGGGAAACAACTCTGTCACAATGTCGCTTAACATCAAATTGCATCATTTGTGTCTCTAGGCACTATTTTTGTGTTTTTAAGTGCTAAGATAATATTTTTAATGGTGTATTGTGGTTTTTTATCATATTTTGTCTTGTTTATTTAGATAAAATATTTACTATTCTTCTAAACCTGAGTTGTGTCTTTTTGTAGTGTTCACTGTATTACTGTATGTGTTGGTACAAATACTTAACACATTGTCTCTGAGTTAGGCCTGCATGCTCGTGCCAAGCTACCAAGGAGGTG
Organism: Pleurodeles waltl; assembly: GCF_031143425.1. Classification (NCBI taxonomy): domain Eukaryota; kingdom Metazoa; phylum Chordata; class Amphibia; order Caudata; family Salamandridae; genus Pleurodeles; species Pleurodeles waltl. Next base: position 290,171,802 of record NC_090445.1, on the reverse strand, counting down.
AGCAGGGGTTAACTGAGTGTGATTTTACTTTACCCTGACTTGAGTGAGGGTCCTAGCTTGGATGGGGGCAACCCGACTGCCAAACAAATACCCCATTTCTAACAGTGAGCATAACCTTTCCAACAAGATAACCAATAGTCATACAATCTTAAATTTATCACTTGTATTATCTGTGCATGTATGTGAATTTGTATATAGTTTATGTGTGTATGGGTATGTGTTAGATCTGTCAGCCTTAGAGCTGTCTTCTCCCAAAGGTTTTGCTTTACTCCTCCATTTTTTGTTGATGTCATTTTTATTAGCCTTAGGACTCTGTGTACTTTGCCAATGCTAACCAGTGCTAATGTGCATGTGCTCACTTCCTAAAACATGGAAAAATTGGTGTACATGCAATTTGCACATTTAATGTATTTATAAGTCCTTAGTAAAATTGTACTCCATGTACCTAGGGCCTGTAAATTAAATACTACTAGTGTGCCTGTGGCACTGATTGTGCCACCCACTTAAGTAGCCCCCGAAACATGTCTCAAGCCTTCCATTGCAGCCTGTGTGTGCAGTTTCAATTGCCATTTTGATTTGGCAAAATAAACCTTTTACCAGGCATAAGCCTTCCTTTTAATACATATAAATCACCCCTGGTATAGGCTCTAACACTCCCATTGGGTAGAATGCAGTGTATTTAAAAAGTTGGATCTGTAGTTTACATTTCCTGGTAGTAAAAAACTCTTAAATTCGTATTTTACTACTGCAAGGCCTACCACTCCCATAGGATAACATTGGGTTTCCATATTATATTTAATGAGTGCTAACTTTTATTTGTGAGCAAGTAGAAATGTTGGGTTTGGTTATTGAAGAGTTGTAATATAAAACCTCTTTAATGGTAAAGTCGTTTTTTTAAGTCAAATTTCTGAAAAGGCAACTTTTAGAAAGTTGTCTTTTTCTTGTCCTAACTATTTGGTGCTTGCAGCCTGTATCCTGGGTCACATGACTGGGTTTAACTAGTAGACGGTCTCTGTGTATTGCTCCCAAGCAGTGAGACAAAGGAGAATACGAGTTGGCTGGATAGACTATCCCTGACTTGATCAGGGAGAGGAGCTGGCACCTACCACACTTTCACATCGCAAAGGCTCTGCCTGAGCATACCCACAAAAGGCTTGACACTAGTCTTTTGTAACCCCAGAAAAACTGGGGCCAGGGCAGGGAGATAGGAAATTCCAAACTCTTCTAATTCAAAGTGGGCCAACTATTCAGTACACTTCTGGACTTGTGGAAGACTCAAAAGGACTGCTGAGCTGCTCTGCAAGAAGGACTGCAACTCTGTTGCCCTGCTGCCTGAGTGAAAGGACTGGACCTGTATCCTGATCCCAGGATCACCAGAGTGACTCCAAGCGCTAATTGGCTGGACTCCTGATCAGAGCCTCAGGGACGAAAATGGCTCCAACCACCTTTAACTCAGCACCTGGACTCTGTCTGCTGTGATTCTTCCCCCAGGTGGTGTTATCCTAGTCCTGGACCCTTGGAAGTGGGCCTGAAGGTGCCCTGTCAGCCGAGCTGTGGCCCTGTAAGCAGAACCAACGTGTTCAAAACATGTCCTCGTCATCTTGCATTGCAGCCCACAGTCTCCTAGGAACTGCCAGTGCGAGATGCAGCTTCAGCACAGGACTTCGCATCACAGGCCTCCCGTCGATGGCATCTTTTTTTTTTTGATAAAGACTTTTTTTATTTTGCAAAGAGAAAAGAAAAGGGTAAATACAATGGTACATACATAGAACAAGATGCCAACGTGCATCTAACAGCAGCCGAGCCCATACTCCCAGACAGTACAATATGATTGGTGGCTATACTTTGTTTAATCTAAGGACCTGCGGCAGCCTCCCACTTTCCCCATATCTTATCATATTTGTTTGGACAGCCTCTGGCCTCATATACAAGTTTTTCATTCTGCGCACACCAGTCTACCCCTCTTCTCCATTTAGTCAGTGTTGGGGCACCTATAGCCTTCCAGCCCGCCACAATATCCCTCTTGGCTACCAGGCACGCCACCCCAAGGAAAACTCGGTCCGGTCTCCTCAACCCAGTGTCGCCCATGATCCCCAGAAGAAGGGGCAGAGGTCTCCTCTCTATGTCTTCCTGTAGGACCTCGGAGATTTCCTGCAAAACAGCTTCCCAGTATGTCACTATGACTGGACAGGTCCATACCATGTGGAAAAAGTCGGCTGTGGGGTTTCTGCAGCGAGGGCATTCCGCTGTGGGGCGTAAGCCCGCTCTGTGTAGTTTGATGGGAGTGAGATAGGCTGTGTGAAGGTAATATGTTTGTATCAATCGAAGGCGTGTGGCCATCGCTAGGGCGCGTGGGGCCATCAATGCTTCGTCCCAGTCCATCCCCTCCATGGGGCCCGTCCATCCCTCCCACCTTCGGCGGAGCCCCCCCAGAGAACCCGGGGTGCCGGTGACCAGGGCACGGTATATCTGGGAAACACCTCCCTTACCCAGGTCCCCCATCAGCACCCTGGCCTCCATAGGACTGTGCTCGGGTATGTCTTCTCCCATTTGGACATGTGCTAGTAGGGCGTGTCGGAGCTGGAGATATCTGTGGAACTGTGTCTTATTTAGGGAGAAATTTTTCTGGAGATCCTCAAAGGATCGCATATACGACCCTCTCCAGACGTCCCCCAGAGTAGAGATACCTATATTGTCCCAGTTTCGAAAACCCTCCAAGCCCGCCACCTGCGCCAAGTGTCTCCCATGCCATAGCGGGGTCTGTTGGGTGAGACGCCCCTGCCACCCCGTCAACCTCTGAGCAGTCCACCATCCCTGTAAAATCACCTTAGTTACGTCCGGGACGTCTTGAGAGATTGGACCTCCGTAGAGGGCGCCAAAGATCCGAGGGTAGCCCATGGACTGAAGTTCCAACCGGTATGCCGGGTATGACCACCCACCCCCCACCCAGTCGTTAATTACAAGCAGCTGCGTCGCAAGATAGTAAAAGTGGACATTGGACATGCCTAAGCCCCCCTCGTATACATCTCTTTGGCAAGTTATGAGCGCCAGTCGTGAGCGAGCTCCGCTCCATATAAATTGGCGCGCCAGTGAATCCATTTCCCTGAACCATTTTATGGGTATAGGGAACGGAAAATTTTGCAATAAGTAGAGGAGCCTAGGGAGGATCATCATCTTGTAGAGCGCTATTTTGCAGAGCAAATTAAGGGGGAGAAGATCAATCTTGATTTTCCTAGTTAACGGCGTAATGTTGAGTTCCCATGACAATTCGGGGAGGAGTGAGATGTGTATTCCCAAGTATTTAAAACTGTTTCTTCGTACTGGGATGTTTCGCTGCCAGTCCACACAGTCCCTAGAGCTGTGCAGGGGGACCAATAGGGACTTGGTGGGATTTAGGATCAATCCCGAGGCCTCCGCAAGGAGGCCTAGGATTTCCAGCACGCGGGGGCCGCTTTTGGCCGGGTTGGAAATATATAGGAGGACATCATCTGCGTATAACGCCACGCGATCCTCTAAGCAGGTGGGCCAGGACCAGCCCTCGATCAATGGGTCTCCTCGGAGTATTATCGCTAAGGGTTCTATTATCAATGCGAAGAGCAGGGGAGATAGAGGGCATCCCTGTCGGGCTCCACGGCCAATGGGGAATGGATCGGAAACCACCCCGTTCACCTGGACTCGGGCTGTCGGCCTGAAATATAGGAGTCTCACTAGGCTTCGAAATTTGGGGCCGAGCCCGTTTCTTTGCAGAACCTGTTCGAGGTAAGACCAGTCCACCGTCTCAAAGGCTTTCTCGAAATCGAGTAGGAGTAGTGCCAAGGGTTTGTGCGACAGGGTCTTGTGGTGGGCCAGGGCCAGATGTAGCCGCCTGATGCAGTGTCTGGTGCTGCGGGTGGGCATAAAGCCACATTGGTCAGGATGCACCAGAGTGGGCATTACTGTTTTCAATCTAGAGGAAAGGATCGAAGAGAGCACCTTGACCTCAGTGTTTAAGAGTGAGATGGGCCGGTACGCCGAACAATGTCGTGATGGGGGTTGGGTTTTGGGGATCACTACAATTGTGGCTTGATCGATCCCAACGGGGAAGCGGCCCAGTCTCTCAGCCTCCTCGTACATGTTAAGAAGGTGTGGACCCAGAATGTCACTGCATTTCCTGTATAACTCTGCTGGGAACCCGTCAGGACCAGGGTTCTTACCCGATGCCAGGCTGGAGATCGCGTTGGTGATTTCTTTGAGGCTAATAGTTTCGTCCAGCCTGTCTCTTGTCTCCGAGGGGACCTTAGGAAGGGTAATGTCGTTTAGAAGGGGAGCATCTCTCTCAATGATCGGGCGGGGGTGCCTCGCATATAGGCTGGCATAATACGAGGCAAAACTCTGCGCAATATCAATAGGTGTTTTGGTGAGAATGCCCGAGGCATCTAAAATCTCTGGGATAACTCTGTTGGCCAGAGGACGGGTGGCCAACCAATGCAAGAGCTTCCCATTTTTGTCTCCCCAGCCATATATTCGGGCAGTGGAAGCTCTCCAGATATGTTTAGCCGATTCTAGCATTATGTGTTTGATTTCGCCTCTGACTAAGGTCAGTTGTCTCATGGTAGAGGCAGACGGCGAGGTCGCTTGTTGGCACTCCAGCCTTAAGGCCTTGGCCTCCAGCTTGGAGACCTGAGAATTTCGATCCCTTTCGCGGGAACGGAGGAGGTATTTAGCTTGCCCTCTAAGGGTGGCCTTACATGCTGCCCATAGTGTTCCTGGAGACTGGACTGATCCCGTATTCAGGTCGAAGTATTGGGTAAGGTGAGTCGTGACCTCGTGGGCATAGTCTTCGTCCTGCAAATACCAGGCATTCAGTCGCCACACCGGGCGCCTGGAGGGGTCTGTTCCGCCCAAACGAACACGTACTGGAGCATGATCTGAGACTCCACGAGGGAGTATCTCTGCCCCCGTAACGCTCGGGAGGTCCGTGGCGGGCATGAATATAAAATCTATTCTGGATTGCGTTTGGTGGGCAGCTGATGTGTGCGTGTATTGCCGCTCCCTGGGGTGCCAGGTTCTCCATACGTCACATAGGCCTAGGCTCTCGGTCCAGCTGTTGAGGGCCGAAGCCCTATTGGATCTACTGGCAGTGGCCCCGCCAGACACATCCAGGTTGGGGTCGAGAACGGCATTGAAGTCTCCTCCCAACAGGGTGGCCCCCTGGGGGAGCTCCGCCGCCACGCGTCGGAGCGAGAGTAGGAAGGGGTCCAGTCCCGCCGGAGGGGCGTACACACAAACAAGGTTTATTGGCGACCCGTGGAGCGTCCCTGTGGCTACTACGAATCTGCCCTGTGGATCGGATTGTGTGCCTGTAATCACCATGGGTAGGGAGCGGTGGAGTAGGATGGCTACACCCCTGGAGCATCTAGAGAAGCCCGCATGGTATATTCTATCATAACCTCCTCGCATAAGCATGGGGCACCTAGTACCGAGGAGGTGAGTTTCTTGCAAAAAAAACACTGAGGGAGAATATCTGCGAAGAGTGCTAAATACTGCTGACCTTTTGATCTTGTCTAACAGGCCATTTACGTTCCAGGAGAGGACCTGAGTCAGTGTATGCCAATCGTGGGTTGCATAAGTATTGTACCAAATTGAGTGTCTGGTTGTGGATCTAGGGACGGCTGTTTTGAACTTAACAGTGAGATATTAAAATAACAAACGAGATTAAGCGACTCGTTACGCTTTAAACTGGTTTCAAGCCCCCCCCCAACTGCCCCCCTCCCCATACTCCCACCCCGGAAGCATCTGTCGCCCACATACCCAACCAGAACCAGATAGCCAGAGTGACTATCGTTGGGGTGGAGTGGTGGACCCCTCCATTTAACCGGATCAACTGCAATTAGCGGCCGTGTGCCGAGGTAAGGTGCTGTGCATCAGAGGGGCACAGCGTGACCAACGACGGCCCCCAAGGGGCCCGCGTCTTAAAGGTTGAACAACCCGGGTCCCCCCCCCGGGGGTCCCCCAGCAGGGGTCAAGTATGTTTCATTGTCAGTATTAATCAAGTGCCGGGGACTGGCTCAAGCGTCCGTCGTCCATCGCCTGGGCCGAGGCCCGAGGCTCGGGAGGGTCCGCACTTCCCTCAGTCTGTGAGTCTAAGTTCCGGGCCGTTTCATTGTCCACCAGAGTGTCTGGATCTTTTCCTTTTCCCCCCCCCCCTCCGGGACCTGGTACATCTCCGGGTCCTCCGGGGCCCCTCCGGGAGGGGGGTCCCATCCGGGAGATCTTTTCAGTAGGACCCGGGGGGCCCCTCCGGGCTCCGACGCCCTCCTCTGTCAGCCAGTCCCATGCCTCTTCAGGTGTTTCAAAAAAATGAGCTTTCCCTGCCAAGAGGACTTTGAGTCTTGCGGGGAAGAGGAGCATGTAAAAGAGCTGCATTGCTCTAAGTTTTTGTTTAACCTGCTCATATGAACGACGGCGAGTCTGGACCTCACGGGTGTAGTCCGGGAAGATTAGGATCCTGTGGTTTTCCCAGTGGAGGTCTTCCAGACGCCTAGCCTCCTTGAGGATGCTATCTCTGTCTTTAAAGTTGAGGAAGCGAGCAATCATCGGGCGTTTTGGGCCGCCCGGAGGGGGACGAGGGGCAAGTGCCCTGTGGGCTCGCTCAACCACAAACTAGGGCGAGAGGGACTGTTCCGGCATCCAGGTTTTGATCCAATTCTCTAGGAATTCGGAGGCTCCGCCGTCCTCTATGCCCTCTGGAAAACCAATGAAGCGCAGGTTGTTGCGTCTTGACCGGTTCTCCGCGTCCTCAGCGCGGCGGTGCAACTCTCCGGATCGAGTCATCAGCTGGGTTACCTTGGCTTTAAGGTCGGATAGGTCGCTTTCAGTCTGGGAGACTCTGGCCTCGACCTCAGTGATCCGGTTCACTGCGTTTCTGAGGTCCTGCCTAACAAGGCCCACATCCTCCCGTACTTCCCCGATTTTGGTCTCTACAGCGGATTGCGAAGTTTGGATGGCCTGGAGGATGGCGCTCACTCCGTCCGGCGCCGGGCCCCCACTAGCCGTGTCCCCCTCTCCCCGCTGTCCTGTCGGCGTTGTGAACTGGTCGATCTTTTGCTGAGAGGGTGGAGGTTGTTTGTTCGCCTTGTCTCTCCCCATCGTGGCGCAGGGGGGGGGAGTCGGACAGGTTAAATCTTGCTGTGTTTTGATTTAAATCTTGGGCCTTGGTTCACTTGTTATGATTGGAAATTCACAGGGGTGGCTCGGATCCAGTCTCCCTGGATGTCGCAGTGTCCCAGGGTCGGTTCACGACCTGTTTTTAGTCGCGTTGGTGGTCGGGCCATTCAGGTCAGCGGCCCCGTCGGGGAGGGTGAGATTAGCTCGCCGGCCCGCTTGTCGATAGCTGCTTGAAGAATTGATGGGGTCACCTCTGATCCCCCGCACGACTCAGGCACGCCACACGCTCCTGGCCCCCACCCCAAGTCAATCAAGGCACCAGGGTGGGGGGAGGGAGTGGGAGCCGCGGGTGGGCATCCTCCATACCACTGTCACGCTGTTCCTCCTCGTGCCAACAACGTCCCGCCTCCCTTCAGCGGGATTCCGTGGGTCCTCACCACCGACAGTTCAGTTGGGCGCCCGGAGGTAGTCCCGTTGGCGCAGGGCCCCTCTTCTTGGGCCGGGGCGGCGTTGCCTCCTCCAATCCGTGGGACTTCGCGCCCAGGGCGCAGCCCCAGTGCTCTCCAGGGTTCCCGGTGCGTCCCCCGTCCGGCGGGTTACCGCGGAGCCTCCTCGTCGATCGTCTCTGTGTGGGCACCCCGGGGCCGCCCTCTCGGTGCAGGGCCTCTCCCCCGAGCCGACGTCGTCCCCTCAGTCCGCGGGGTTCTGCGTGTGGGGCGCAGTCCTAATGCTCTCCCGGACTCCTGGCGTACTTCCGGTCCGGCGGGGCCCCGCGGGTCCCTCACTCCGGCGCCTCCGCGTGGGCACCAAGGGCGGCCCCGCTAACGTAGGGCCTTTTTCTCGGGCCGGGACAGGGCCGTCTCTTCCGTCCACGGGGCTCCACACGCGGAGCACGACCCAGCGCCCTCCAGGGCCCGCGGGGCGCCCCCAGCCCGGCGCCGCGGCATCAGGAAGGGCAACAGCGTCGGAGCCGAATCAGCCACGGAGACCCCGTCCCAGCCGCCATTTTATTTTTCTTTCCCCTCGGAGCCGGTCGGGCCGCGGCGGTAGATCGGAGCCTGCCTTTCGCCACCGCTCACCTCCACCGGCTCCTCGGGATCCAGGGATCACGGGGAGAGTCGAAGCGGCATCCCTCGCTCGGCAAAACCGCGTTAGCTATGGGCGGATGACGGAGGGGTCCAGAGCACTCTCAGAGTGCGACCGCCATCTTGACGCCCGAAGCCACGCCCCGTCGATGGCATCTTTAACAACGACGCATAACTCTGCATTGCATCCCCGCAGTTTCCCTGAAACTGCTGCAGCGATAAGCATCCTTGATGCAGGATATTGCAAAGTTCTGCAAACCAGGATTTAAAGTACTTTGTTCAGCGGGCATTACCTTGGTCCCTGAATCTAGCTTGCACTCCATTGTGGTCACACTGAACTTGTGACTTTTAACCCATCCGGCATGCCCAGATAATCACAGTTGGCACTTTCTGCTTTTAGGCATTATTTTAACTTAAATCTTTAAAATTGCATATTTCAGTTTCTACTAATTGGATTTTTGACCTTCTGGTCTAAAATAATCTATTCAATTTTACTCTATTTTTCTGAAGTGCTACATAAATACTTTACACATTGCCTCTAAGTTAAGCATGAATGCTTTGTGCCAAGCTACCAGAGGGTTAAGCACAGGTTAATTTGAAGGTTGCTTGTGTTTCATCCTGACAGAAATTGTGGTTACTGCTTGAATCAGGCACACACCCCCACCTCCAAACTACTAACCCAATTTCCTATGTATAAATTTGTTTTCAGTCTGTCCATCCAAAGATATTACACAGATAATGGCCATTACAACAAAGAGCAAATGTACGTACAACAAGCAAGACATATTGGTCTTTCAAGTGTTTGTTTTGTGCTGAACGCCTTGCACTGCCGTTGCTGCGTTTGTGTGAAGCTTTAGAAATGCTCCTTTTATTGGACTGGGACCTCCTGCACTTACAGTGTTTCTCATCAAACCGACCAGAAGGAGATCAATGGTCAGAAATGAAATCATATAAATTTCCTAGTTACTCTGATTTGTGGAAGCAGGCAGTTCGGACATCAGGGGTTGTTCTGTGCTGCGTTTCTATGTTTTAAAAGGTTTATTAATGTTGCTCCAGTTGTATGTATTGCTTCCTTTTTTTGGAAATGAATATGTATATTGCCGCATTCTTTGTAGACGTCGTTGTGAAAAGTATAAGCAATAATTTTCTTGAAAGATCGACAATGACAGATACATTTTTATTCCTTAATAGTGATAATAAACCATTAGGCCTGTTTTTTCACTATGAAATTGGATTTGTTTCAAATAGATTTGTTATGCCCCGGTCTTGCAGGAACGTTAAGTGCAGGCATCCCGGCGAGGGGTGTTTCTCTGTTTTATTTTGAGGTAAATTAAGAGAACCAAACAACGTATTTTCTTTCAGCGTTTTTGCGTATTAGTTAATTTAAACGGAAGATCAGTAGCTGTATTTACAATGTAGCTTATGAAACAATTAACATTTTGTGGCATATAAAATTTCAGCTCTATGCAGCTGGCCAAGCTAGCATTGCATGTTGGGCTGCCAAGGGCCTCTACTCAGGTATGAACTGTTGACGCCCGTGTCAGTCTTGAATGGTGGTTTGATTTTTTATGGAAAATGAATTCACAAGTATGTAAACAGACCATACATTTACGCAAACAACGTAGACCTGCACTGATAAATGCCTCCGCTTCCCTACTGAGTTTAGAATCCTTCATGGGGTAAATACACACCATATTCCTTGTAATGGCATTGTAGGCTGCACTGAGACACACTAGTAAGGTTCAGCTTGTGACGTCATTCTTAGGATGAACACGTTCTCACTAGCATGTAGATAAGTGATGTCCAACCCACTTCAGATCAGATAGCCCACCAACCCTTTTCCTTATGGGACAGTCTTTCAGGCACAGTCAACAAATTGTGGACAGAGGATCTTTCATTGAAGCAAATCATAAGCTGATTCTGACTTCGTTCCGTAGAGATGAATTTAAGTGTTAAAAGCTGACTCAAATAAGGTTAGTATCGACTTTTTGAATACTTGGTTTACATTTCCGCCAATGCAAAGGTAAAGTATTGGTGAGAAGCAACTGTTTATGCATATTAAACAGACAGCGCATGCCTGGATGGCCTGTAAGGTGTTTTCTGGGGCCCATATACTCATGCCAGCATGCATGTGGTACGGCATCCAGCAGATGAAAAAAGACAAAATGGCTGCCAGGATGACTTTAAATGGTTTTTGTGTCTTTGCCAACTTTTTACTTTTAATCTTGAAGGCGATCTTTACGTAGCAGAATGTAATTATAAAGAATGGGAGGAGGTATCCTAGTACCACTCTCGTGGTAAACATTGACCAGTTCACCACTTTCCTTAGCTTCTGTACCTCTGGATTATCCCAATCATCTGACAGTGCATAATTGTTAAAGCAAATTGTCTTGTTTCTATCAGTGATACGTGTTTCCCGCAAAACGAGGTAGGGTGAGCAAAGCATCACAGATACGATCCATGCAGATGTGGTGATGATGGAGGCACAGCGGGTGGTCCTATGGGATCTGTACCACAATGGATGAAAGATGAGCAGATACCGGTCAACACTAATGAACGTGAGCAAGAACACTGAGATAAACATACACAGGGAAATTAATCCATTGATTACTTTGCATAGAGCCACCCCGAACGTCCACTGACTGTTCATGAGGAAAGTAGTTCCCAAGAAAGGAGTAATCATGACAAAGATAATGTTGGACACAATGAGGTGGAAAAACCAGATGGTGTTGACAGTCCTTTTCAACCTAAAGCCCAGCACCCAGACGAAAACACTATTAACAACAATTCCAAATAGGAAGGTGATAAAAAACAAGATGGCTGTGAGAAGGTTATTCCCTCGATTGTAGAAGGTTATGTTATCAGAAGGGAGGGTTATGTTGTCTTCAGCCATTTTGTCCTACAAAAGAGAACACAATTAGAATCAAGCCATGCCATTTCGTTTTTTAATTTTTACAACTTGTTAATGCTTCACATTTAGGATGTGGCTAAAACCTGACACAGTTTTCAACAAAACAAATCTTTCCGATATTTGCACTGTTAGAAATGGTGTCTTTGGTTGGCGGTCAGGTTACCCTCCTTCCAAGCAAGGACCCTTACTCAAGTCAGGGTAAAGGAGAATCACCCTCAGTTAACCCCCGCTCACCTCCTTGGTAGCTTGGCACAACAAGGCAGGCTTAACTTCAGAAGCAATGTGTAAAGTATTTGTACCAACACCCACAGTAACCCAGTGAACTCACCACAAAAGGAAGCAACACAGGTTTAGAAAAATAGAACATATTTAGCTAAACAAAACAAAACCAAAATGACAAAAATCCAACATACACAAGTCAAGTTATGAATTTAAAAAGCAAAAGAGTCTTAAATCTTTTAGAAAACTGAGAGCATTGTTAGTGTACAAAAGTACCTAAGTAGCATCAAAATAAAGTCGCATGGGCGAGTGTGCATCGGAAAAGGCCAGCAATGCATCGATTTCTCCCTCACAAGCGAGACGGTGCGTCGTTCCTCCTCCAGTCAGGTCGGCGTGCATCATTTCTTCTCTCCCGCAAGAGAGCGATGCGTCAATCCAGATGGGCACCTCGGGTCAGGGCATGCTTTCCACGATTTTCTGCACCCAGAGATGTTGCGTTGAAATCCGGTTGCACGGTGTCCAGAAACCACGCTGCATGGGGGCTTGCATCGTTAACAGCAGCCGCTGCAGGTGTCATTTGTCATTTCTCCAGCTGCGTTGCGTCGATCTTACAGCTGCGATGCAGGTGGAGCATCGATGTTAGCCGCGAGGCTGGCGACCCGTCGTTTTTCAGCCGTGAGGCGGGTGGTGCATCAAAAGTTTTCCCCACGGCGGTCTTTCTGTGGATTTCTGTCCTTTTCAACTAGCTGCACCTTTCAAGGGCCCAGAGACGGGGTTGGGCACCACTTGACAGGCAGGGCTCTCCACAGAAAGCCGAAGTGCTGGCAGAGGGAAGTCTTTGATGTCCCTGAGACTTCAACAACAGGAGGCAAGCTCAGTTCAAGCCCTTGGAGATTATTCACCAGTGGGAAGTCACACAAAAGTCAGTCTGTGTCCTCTCTCAGGCAGAAGCAGCTACTGCAGCCCAACCCAGCATAGCACAGTTACATCCAAAGGGGCAGTACTCCTTCTCCAGGTTCTCCAGCTCTTCTCCTTGGCAAAGGTTCCTGTTAGTTTCAGAAGTAATCTAATTTTCAGGGATTTTGGACGCTCTTCTGATACCCCTTTCTGCCTTTGAAGTAGGCCTACTTCAAAGAGAAGTCTCTGTTATTTTCAAGATCCTGCCAGGCCCCAGACACACACCAGGGGGTTGGAGACTGCATTGCGACGGCAAGCACAGCCCTTTCAGGTGTAAGTGACCACTGTCTAGAGGAGAGGTTCAAACAGCCCAACTGTCAAACTGACCCAGACACGGAATCCACAAACAAGCAGAGTCACAGAATGGTTTCAGCAAGAAAATGCTTACTTTCTAAAAGTGGCATTTCCAAACACACAATCCAAAAACCAACTTCACTAAAAGATGTATTTTTAAATTATGAGGTGAAAGACCCCAAACTCCAAATGTCTATTTGCTCCCAAAGGGAAACTGCATTAACAATATTTAAAGGCAGCCCCCATGTTAACCTAGGAGAGAGATAGGCCCTGCAACAACAAAAAACAAATTTGGCAGTATTTCTCTGTCAGGACATGTAAAACACATGAGTACATGTCCCACCTTTAACATACACTGCACCCTGCCCAGGGGGCTACCTAGGGCCTAACTTAGGGGTGCCTTATATGTATGAAAAGGGAAGGTTTAGGCCTGTCAAGTGGGTACACTTGCCAAGTCGAATTCGTAGTTTAAAATTGCACACACAGACACTGCAGTGGCAGGTCTGAGCCATGTTTACAGGGCTACTAATGTGGATGGCACAACCGTGCCCACTAGTAGCATTTGATTTACAGGCCCTGGGCACCTCTAGTGGACTTTACTAGGAACTCACTAGTAAATCAAATACGCCAGTCATGGATAAGCCAATGCACACATACAATGTATACAGGGAACACTCACACTTCAGCACTGGTCAGCAGTGGTAAAGCGTCCAGAGCAAACAAAACAGCAAAAACAAAGTCCAGCACACAGAAACAACCTGGGAAGTAGAGGCTAAAAGTTAGGGGAGGCCATGCCAATGATGCCAAGTCTAACATGCACTAATTACACAGAACAGCTATGAGCATGATTGATGTGTTTTGCATTTTAATGAACTTATATGCATACAGTTACAGAGTGGTATTTTGTTGCTCCTAATGCAGGGTTCTCATTCTTTTGACCTACAAGATCAGGTGGTGGGGGAATGCTGTGCAGGAGGATTGATTGCTTTGGTAGCATTTGGCCAGATGTCGCAAAACTCTGCTTCACAAAAGTCTGATGCCATCACTGTTTATCCTCCATATTATTAGTAACTCAATGAAGAGTAACAGATTCCCAAAGGATTCAATTATTCAAGAAAGTCCTTGTTCAGAGGCAGTCATACATCAGTGGTATTAAGCGGTGGTTCCTCAAGTTGAGTGGTGTAGCGTCGTCCCTCACAGCAGCAGAGGTGAAAAATGAAATGATAATAAAATACACTTAATTAGCATTTGATTTTTCACAGGTGCTGTCAGCCCGAGCCAAGAGTCAGAAACGAGCACTGCCATTGCTGGTGATTTGCAGCAGAGGAAAAGTGGTACACATTCCTGTTTAAAGTGTGCATGTCATTTTGGCCGGCTGTCTTGCGATGGCTAGCTTGACATGTGCACTTTCATCCTATCGACCTGAGCTGTTTAACGCAGCTGGGTGGAGAGAAGGTACAGGTCCCAGTGCCTAAAGGAGTGTCGAGCAAGCTTGCTCCAACCAATCCTGTCTTTGTTCTCATGCTGCTAACATTATCAGCAGCATGAGACAAGCGTCTGGGGTGGTAGACGGCATTTGGCTGAGGCTCCAAGACTCACGCTGGGACTTCCAAAGAGCAGAACACAGAGGACACTTTGTTCAGTAAATATTTTATTGTTATTTACTTTTTTGACCCACTGACCGGGATTGTGAGAAGCTCGCACTGTCTTTAGCCTTGTGTTCAGAACTCTCAGTCATGGCCTGTTATAAATTAAACACTCTTAACAAGCCATGATCGAGAGCTTTGGCATTGAGACTTAAGGCATTTACCACAGTGCCTATCTGTGGGTTAAACCACCCATTTAGCTCTGGCGCCTCTCCAGAAATATATATCACCGGCCGCCACTGGTGGTATTTGAAACTTGTTCAAAGAAAGCTTATTCAGGAAAGACCTTCTTCCAGAAAAAGGAAGGATTTAATCAGGTAAGATGACTTCTTTCTGAGAAGACTCAATAATTCATGGAAGCAGGTCCGGTTCAAGTGGGGTGGGGGTGAGGTGTTGCTGGGTGGGTCAGGTCCTACCAAACATGATCTTTGGCCCTGCACGTCACAGCAGAGATGCCATGGGGAACACACTTGTTAAGTGTGTCCTCCATGTCAACGTTATGGTGGTTTTTCAGTTTGTTTACTTTATTTCTTATTCAGAGGTCATTAAAGAATTTCTAAGGCGCATGTTAAAGTGCATTGTTTTATAATAAGTGTTTTAAGTACGTAATAATAAAGGGGAAAATACCAGCTTTAGGTGGTTCCACAATTTTTGTACTGGCTCAGGCATTAAAATAATGATAATCCCGGTAAAAAAAAGGCCAGATGGCAGCCCTAGCTCAGGCCTGAAGCAAGCTTCTGTTGGGTAGTGTGTTGGGACAAGGGGTTTACCTGCCAGTGATATAACAGGTGCAGTGGCATCAGGCCCATGACTGTGAGTTGCCTTCTGCACCTCAATTATGGCTGTTTCTGTGTGGGGGTTTTGAGAGTGTTTATGTGGTTTAGTCTGTGTGCAATGCGGCATGCACTGTACTATTCACATAGTGGCAGAGCACACCTTACTGGATGGTTCATCATAACAGGGGCTGCCTGATTAAGTCAGAACCAGGGCCAATTAAATCTATATGAACAATAATGGTTCAAGGTAAATTATAACTGTCACACGTAACAATGGGTACATAAATACTTGATGGTTAACCTATTGCACAACAAAAGCACTTTAGATGATACATAGGTGGTCATTTCGTATTTGGTGGAAATTACCGCCAACCGCGGTGTAGTCTCCCGTGAAAAGACGTATTGCCGTAATACGACCGTAAAGGCAACATCCTCCAGAAAAGAGCGAGGCACCAGGTCGAACGACGGCGGGAAACAGGCTGCACAGAATCCGCTATGGCAAAAACTAAACCGCCCTCCCAAATACAAATCAGAAATCAGCACAGCTCACCAACAACAAAACCCCACACTGGACCATTTGAAAACCCCACACCTGAGACACATACACACACCCTACTGTAAAACACATACAAACAAAACCCACAATCCCGAGCTATTCCTACCTGCTGCCACCCAACTATTGACCAACTGGAAAGGGACACAACTAACTCAAGTCACGTCTTAGCATACCGTACGCCACATATAACTCACAAACACACAACCACGCATTCCACAACTGCCCCTTCAATTATCACCACACCTGCCACAAACTCACTCACACACTGCAAAACCCAAACAACACCACCACATCACAGCGCACATCTCCCCACACAACCCACTTTGGCACCGCCTAAGACACCCCGTTTCACTGACAGGGAGTTGCAGACCATAGTGGATTAAATAATCCAGGTGGATGTCCAGCAGACATCCATAACCAGGAAGATGGAGCTATGGCAGAGGATCATCACCAGGGTGAATGCAGTGGGAAGCCATCCACCCACAAGGGAAGACATCAGAAAGAGGTGGAACTACATGCAGAGGAAGTTCTGGTGGTTGTGTGCAGATTGTCATCCAGAGGACTGGCGGTGGTCCCCCACCACCTCTCCCCGAGTTGACCGAGTGGGAGGAGAAGGTCATGGCAATCCTTCATGCTGAGGGCCTCACTGGACTCATTGAAGGACTGGACTCTGGTAAGTCAATGACACACCCCTACCACCTCCTGCACCTGAAAGGCTTGTCACCCCCTCCCCCTGTACTGAACCCAAGACACCCTATCCCATATCCATCCCACCCCATCAACCACCCACACCCATCCCCTGCATGCCCACACACCCCACTAACACCTACCCAACCGATCTGCACACAACCACCAGTCCCTGTCTGTAATGCTTAAAACACAACACGTCCCACAATGCATCACCCATTCCACTAATTAAGTGCACTGCACCCATCCCAATGGGAGTCCTGCATGCAGATGTTTGGGATGTAAGCACAATCAACAGCTGGCAGATGCTGACAGGGAAATGGCAATGACAGGACAGAGGACAGAAACCGAAGGAAACACATGCCACTGCGAATGTGTGCAAGCAGTGCACATGTGCAATGTCCACCATGGACAACTAACTGACTGTCAATGCCATATCCCATGAAGCTGTTGAACACTACTGCCACCCAGCTAAAGCACGGTCAAACACTCTGCATGGCACACAATCAACATGATTGGTTTTACTCCACAGGTGACACTGCCTATGGCAGCTGCCAGGAGGTGCCAAGAAGTGCCAGCCTCCCTGCAGAAGAAGGCCCCAGAGATGATAGTACAGAGGGATGCCTGGATCTGGATGAGGAGCCTGGCCCATCGGGAACCTCTTGTCAGTCACCCTCCAGAAGGCCCACCCAGCCCACCAGACAGATCCCCATTATACAGCCACCACCAACAGCTGTGGCCCAAAGGTCCCAAACCAGTGTCCCTGGCTCAGCCACTGTGTGCCCACCTGTACAGAGACCGAAGTCACCACCTGTCACCAGGCAAGATGATGAAGGTCCTAGTGCAAGTGGGAGTGGGGTTACTGTAACGGGGTCACAGACACAGGGGGCCTGGCCTAGTGGGAGGCCATCTGTGGGAAAGGAGGGGAGCCAAACAAGGGTATTGACTCGCCAGGAAGCCTTTTACCAAATCCTGGCAACATATCAGCACACCCAGGACAGGATGGGCCAGATCCTGCCCACTTTGCAGGAGTTTCAGAGGCTGCAGAGTGAACATCATCAAGAGGCCATGGAGAAATGGCAGGCCCACAATGCCACCATGGCCTCCATCAAAGGGGTGCTACAGGACATGATTGGAGTACTGCGTGAGATCTCCACCTCATGCAGGCCCCGTCCATGAGACACCCCAGCCCTCCACATCTGCTGCTGGTAGTGGACTGGTGGCCCTGCCAGGGAACTCACAGGACACCAGCACCCCTTCCTCTGCTGCCCAAGAACACCCTCACAGACATGGCCGTCCAACCAGACATACCTCAGACACTAGCCATGACGAAATCTACCACCAGGAAGTGATCCCTTCTTGTACTGTCTCCCTTGTGTGCACTGACACACCTGGTTGATCATCTACTGTCTGTGCTCCATTTCCCAATGGCCCCATGGACTCTGGACCTGTTCTACCAACAGCTGTGAATACAAAACAGACTATTTCGTCCACCATCTGCCCACTCCCTTGTATTTCACCATCCCTCATGTTGCTGCACTCAATTAAAAGTTGTACATACACACCAAATGTATCTGTGCTGCATTCCTAATGCATGCATGTGATGTATTACTTACTCTGTGTCAAATGTTAAACAGTACCAGAAATTGGCTAGTGCGAATGTCTGCAGGCATGTAACACTCCAAATCTGAGAGATGGCTTCCTCACACTTGCACCAGCAATGTCCTAATCCTAACTGCTTGAATCCTCAAAAAAAGGTGAACAGACAAAAACCACCAGTGTTGGGAGAAGTGACCATGCACCCAGTGCAGAAAATGAATCATTAGCTAAAAGCAACAAACTGACGTATTTTTTAATCACAAATACACCTTCAAGATAATAGAGTGAGTCACCGTATATCCTATAACTGCTAATCACCCAGTGAAAGAGTTCTGCAACATTTAAAAATCACCATTGACGTGGCTTCACAAGAAGGCCTGATGGAAAAATCAATGGCGTCAAACAGAAAATGCGAGCATCTCCTAAAATGGAAAGGTGATTTAAACTGAGGAAGTTAGTATGCCACTCTATGTTACTGCTGCACAAGGCCGGCATGAAGACCCTTTGCTCACCTGGTAGCCCTGAGGTATGTTATCCAACGTGTCCACTCCTAACTGAAAAATTGATGCAGAGAAACTAAGCGTTCATGTCAAACGTCCCTAAGTAAGAGCATTCTAAGCAGCACAAGCAGTATTAAACATAAACAAAATATAACCGCCTACAAAGTTGAAAGAGCCACAGTACCATGGGCCAAAGTGAGATACTGAAAAGCATCTATTTTAAGCAGTAGTAAACTTAAACAAAATACAAAGTCTTACAAAGCTGAAAGAGCCACAGAACCTTGGCCCAAAGCAAAATATGGAAAAGCGTCTATTTCAAGGGGGCGTTAGTATAATAACCACAAATGTGATGACTATCCCACCCAGCATATTACAATTGCCACTGGATTTAATGCACTTGTAAAAAAGTGGATGGGATATCCATCACGTTTGTGACGGAGTAACCCATCCTCAGAACTCTAAATCAGGCCCTTAATGTGGAGTTAAAATGCCTACTAAAGTATGTTTGCCTGTCTATTCTCTGCCATATGCTTCGATAAACTAAATAAGCATGTTATCTCAAGTAAGAAATTGTGCTGGGCTGAATTTATTCTCACTAGTAGAGCAGGTTGAAAAATGTGAGCATTTTAGATTCTGAAATCTCGGTACAGTACATTGCACATTCCCAGGTAATAATCAGAGCCACTGAAATTATGCAATTTTTTGGCTGGGGTGTTTTCCACATAATTACGGAGTTGCCACAATATCAGTCTTCTGCTGCATAATTGGAGATTTATATAAAAAAAAGAAATGTTTCTAGTTTAAGCGGACGTGCAACTTATGTCATGACAGTGTAAGTAACAAACGACAATACAATGTGCCATATTACGCTGCATAATTGACCTTTTCTTACCACATAATATCAGTGGTCCTGATTAGAGTGATCTTATTCTGTGTCTAATCATATCTTCTAAATTTAGTTCAATAAACGGTTACCATGGGGTATGTAATGTGGCCCAATATGCACACTGTGGCATTAATGCTAATTATCCAAACTTACCTCAGAGCTAAATAATTCAATGCCCAGGGATATTTTAAAATGAAAATCTCTAACGTTTTGCCACAAACTATTTTCAGCTAAATGGCTAGTCTCTGCGTCTTGCAGCATATACTTTATGCAGCCATATTAAAACCGCAATTATTTTTTAAAACACATTTTCATATATCCTATTTGGTCACATTTCCTAAATAATGTTTGTTTACTTTGTATATTTCAATGCCTAGGACTAGGTTTGATAGTCTTGTGTTTAAAATGAGAGTTCACACAGCTGATGATCCTTGCAAAGTATGTGGCCTGACCTTCAGCATCCAAAGCTGTATCACATACACATTCAGAAAGTATAGGCTGTTTGCTCACCTCAAATACATTATTGTGTCATTTTCTTAATATCATTTTGAAAATTCATCTGGTGTTTAATGAACAAAAAACACACCACATACAAACACCCACTATATGATTAAACACCATGTTTATGCCCAAGCACCTTACACCAGACTCTAATGAACGATGCACATGGAAACGCCCACACCAGAATGGCCATGCCACACACATGTGCAAAAACACCATAGGTGCATATGCACGCACAACATCACTGAAGCAGTGCAAGTGCATATGTAGATCTGACATACAAGAGATACACAAGCACAAACTTTCATGATACACAAACAGGGAATGATGGATGGAGCCCAACTGCCTGAAAATGATCACTGATCACTGCAACGCATCCAGAACACCTCTACACGCCTCATCCTGGGCATCCCCCGCCACTGGCATATCACAGGACACCCGAGAGACCTGCACTGGCTCTCTGTCAACAACAGAATCACCTTCAAATTCCTCACCCATGCTCACAAGGCACTGCACAACACCGGACCAGAATACCTCAACAGACAGCTCTCCTTCTACACCCTGACCCGACAGCTCCGCTCTGCCGACCTTGCCACTGTCCCACGCATCCGCAGAACAACCGCCATCAGCAGATCATTCTCGCACCTCGCCGCTAAGATATTGAACACTCTTCCCACTCACCTGAGTCACACCGAGGACCTCCTTACCTTCTGGAGACTTCTCAAGACTTGGCTGAGTAGTGTGCTTTACAAATTCCCTGATTGATTGATTGATTGACTGACAAAACTAAAGTTGTGATCTTTGAGGAGAGCTCCTTTACATGCAACTCTGCCTCATGGCCACCATACGCTACAAGATCCTCGTGATTATCATTGTCAACAAGCTTGACAGCACAGCCCAAGTTAACGCCATCACTGCCTCATTCTTTCACACGCGGAAGATGATGATGAAGATTTTCTCTTGGCTACCAATCAACACCCAGAAAACCATCACCCGTACTCTTGTCACTAGCAAACTAAACTACAAGAACAACCTCTATGCTGGGATCAACAAGCATCTCATCAGGAGCCTGCAAAGCATCCAGTACTCGGTGGCCAGAAAAACTCTCAACTTCAAAGAAATAAGTGTTGGGCAAATTGCAAGGAATAGCTGGCCAGTCTTCCTAGTGTGAAGATATCAAGGTGTGGGTATGGTAATAGGGACTTCCATAACCTTGAACTACTATTACAATCTGCTTGGTATCCATGAGCTTGTATTGAAGCCTGGTATGCTGAAAATTACAAGGGTTGAGGCTGACCAGTATTGACATCAGCTCTTACTCTCAAATATCTCTCAACGTGCTCTTCATGCCTGTTAGGAAGAAGCTGTGATGTAAATCTAGGGCTTGTAGGCCACCTCCAAATCAACAAAAATTGAGACCACCATTGGCCCACCTGACTGCACTTTTGGCCCATCCAGATAAAAATTCCTGGAAATAGGCCTTCATGGAGGGCACTCAATACTTTTAGAAAGCTCTGATGATCTTAGTTTAGAATCATTCATGGAAAATGTATTAACATAGTGAAAACTCATGTTTAATTAATTCAGGGAAGGCCCTTTTATACAGCAAAAACTATTTTTAAAAAAATAAGCTACTTTCGTTCAGAAAAAGGTTGAGTCATTCAAAAACGCATTGCCACTTTTCAGGAAAATGTAGAATAGCAAAGACAATCAAACTTCTTGACACAACTCGCAGGCATTTAGAAATTCAGAATTCTTCTAGGCTAGACCCATTTATTCTGGAAGTGCGTCTTATTCACACTAGACCGGTGTGCAAGAACTGTGCACGAGTTATTCAAAGAAAAAATAAGAACATTTAGAACAGATTTGCTAATTCTGAAAAGACTCGGTCATAGAATGAACATTTATTCATTGAGGATCCATTAATTTACTATTTTACACTTTCATTTAATGTGTGACCAATCGGTGTATAAAGTGCTTATTGGCTGGCTGAAGAATCCTGTCTTTGGTGGAGTGGAGGTCGGATCTTTTAAGTTTCCAGACTTTTTGTTCTATGGTGTTTTGTGGATGGTGAAGTTTTTTTAAATTGAACCTTGATTCTACTGAAAGCCTACAGAAAGATGTCAGAGCCAGAGAAGATGGCAAAGTCAGAGTCCTGCATTTACACTTTAGTTTGATTCATGATGTTATCATTTGTTATTCTGTGCAGAAGCCCTGTACAGACTTATAGGATTGTTAAAGGAGTACAATCTATGCAATAGATCATGTCTTACAGTTAGTAACACCTGACTTGGGGCCATATGTATGAACACATTTTCCCATAGACATAGAATGGGTAAAAACCTTTGATACATCTGAAATGTATGATTTGGTCACAAAAATCTGTTGAAGCTGTTACAGAGAATTCTGGTAATGTACGACTTATTTACTGTGTACTAGATAGCACTACAGATTTCTATTGAAGTACAGAGGTCTAATGTTACAACGAAAGCCTGGATTCTCTCCAGAAGTCCGATATTTTGGCAAAATGAAACGAAGGGAAAGGTGAAAATCGTGTAAAGCCACTTGGTTTACTAATTGAAGCCACTTTAGGAGTGTGCTCCATTCATGGTGAAATGGGAGGACCATGCTTTAACTATGGTTGTTGATATGTAGGACAAAACAAAAAGATTGTTATGAAATAAAGCTTTACATGAAAAGTGGATATGTTTTCCTCTGTGCGACAAGCAGCCTCCAATTTTCCCTCCATATAATTGTTGCCACTACTCTATTCCCTGCATGTCCTATCGGTGCCCTCTTCGTACTTTCCTGTAACACACTCTATAAGAGGTCGATGGCTTAGTTCTGATGTTCGCTGTGTATAAATACAAAGATCTAAGGGTACATGGTTATGAGTATTGCCCACTGACAACAGTTTGACCTAGAAATGAATGTGGGGCGCTCTACAAGTGACAGGTAAGGTGGCAGACCGTCTTTAGGGTTCCAACTGAGAAACGGGGAGAGCCATTCCAGAATCTTGCTGCCATTCTCTGGGTTTGTAGGCACAGCATCCAAGAGTGCCACATGGTCAGTCTTGCTGAACATCTTTGTGAAATCCAAAAAACTCCAACAAGCAGAACTCCCCACCACTCAGCAAAATTAAGATATCTTCTGCAAAATGCATAGACCTGACTGAAAAGGCTGGAAGATGCAATGGCTTTATTTGTGAATCAGAAGCAGGATTGTTAAAGCCTGTCAAATTGCCTGTCACAAAAAAAGGAAAACCGGTTTCTTCACCAGAGGAGAAATCTGCCCACATTTGGCAGGAACAGAAAACAAGTTATGAGAGTGAGGTGCATTGACAACAGCGTAGAGACGCAGAAGAATGCCTAGACGCGATCTTTGATATGACTGAAGAGAAGACTGTCAGAGCAGGAGGTAGGCCCCAATATATCATATGCATTCAGATTAGCAGGTGGTGTTGAAAATAAAAAGACTCAAAATGGAGAAACATTAATTGCGATTTCCAAAATGTACATAAATGACCACAATGCCAACCCCATTAAATGATTACCAAAATAATCAAAAAGCTACTTACGCTGCGTTGCCTCAGTCCATATCTACAAGGCCGTGAAAAGCCACTAAAGGTGACGTTCTGGTGGTGCAGAGGGGCTTGGAAATAAGCCCCTTTGTTTCTGCAGAAAAGCCTCAACTGTTTTCAGACACAGACTCTTTTGCCTTCATAAAAACAATTTAGGGTCTCCAAAGAGAGAGTGGCTATATGGAGACACTCTATTTTTAGACGGATCCTGTTATGCCCTCGTGCCTACTCTGTGAGAGACTTTCTGGCATCATTGTGACTCTCATGTGTTTAGGGAGAGACAATCTTTCCTTCAGTGAAAGACTAGTTCATCCAGAGAGTGGTTCTTGCATTTCTATTAAGCCATTTGTAACTTTCATGAACATGTTCCATCTTATTTTCTCTCTCTGCTGTACGGATGGTGCCTCCTCCCAGTGGCGTGGCAAGGAATTCTAGTGCAAGTACGGATGATGCCTCCTCCAAGTGGTGTGGCAAAGTGTCCTGGTGCAAGGATGTAAAATGGGGCCTCCTGTCTCTATGATTACATATTGAAATACAGCTACAATTGGGTCACTGAGGACGCCTCATACTACTGTGACTGGGTGCCACTGCACCAGCAGTCATATTGATAGCTCCGCCCTTGCCTTCATGGAGATTTAAAACTTGACATAGAAAGGAAGTGAAACCACACTTCTGAAATTAAATCACACTCATCCCCAAGTGGACTCAGGAAAAGTAATCAGCGTTTTTCTGTAGTCGTCAGTGGTTTTCCTGTTGTGTGCAAGCCACCACTACCCAGCCCAGGACACCTCAGACTCAGCTGCTCTTCATTTAGGGTTTCCGAGAAGTCATGCATTAAAGGTAAATCGAACAAATCATTAAAAAAAGGGAACAAAAAACTCTCAACTTAGTTCACCATGCTGTGATGCAGTGGTCTACTGGGTAGAACTCATTGTAATAATTTCTGTATTCCAGGAAGAAAGCAAGCACCTACAGAAATTCAAAGTGATACATAGTTAAAAGACAGGTGTGACTCAACACACCACGCCTGCCACGCCTGGCACGGTTCATCTTTAGAGTTCTGAAGTGTCTGTGAAAGCCCCATGGCACTGGTTTTAGTCTGTCAATCCCTCTTGCTAATGAAGCCCCAGGTCATGCTCCTTTTAGAGGCTTCGACCTGCCAGGACATCTTCACATCTCCCTAAGGGCCAGACCACCTCCCCCAAACCGGTTCCTGGATGCTTTTTTCTGGTCAAAGGAGGACCTGGCTTGACAGTTTGAGTTGGACTGTTCCCATGGGGAGCAGTGTCAAGATTGATTTGCATATGGCTGGATCCAAAATGGGGTTACATGGTAAGCAAAATAACAATGGATTAAACCCAGATCTGTGACTGGGGTGAGTGTTTGAAAAGTTTCAACACTCTGTCCATCATTTTATTTTGTGATGTTGCACCTTGATAAAGGTGATGTATCTTTTTAGATATGAACTGGTATTTATGTAGCAAAAACGTAGCTTGGGAGCACCTAAATGTTGCATGTTGATTACCAGGGCTTGTATGCAGACATGCAAGAGTGTATTCATTGAGTGGAGATTTTAATTAAACATTATATGTTCACAGTTTTTACGCACAGGGTGATATAAAAATACTAAATTTTTATTGACACTCCAGAGCTGGCATAGTAAGAAGCTTAGGCACTAATCATCTCCTACCATGAGTAGAGGGTATGGCCTTCTTGTTTGACATGTTTATAGTGTGTCATCTATCAGTGAACTAATACCTATAATCCAGTTCAGGTTGGAATTTACCATGTAGCAATGCCAGAATTAGAACCCATGTCCCCACTTTCCAAAGTTAGAAGCTTAGGCACTAAAACACATTTTGTCCCATAGATAGATGGCACAGCTCTACATTTTGTTGTGTTTAGAGTGGTCCTCACCTTCAGTGAATGGCGAGCTGTAATTCAGCAATGATTAGCATGTACTGTAATAGTTTCACAAATAATAAACAGTGCAGCCAATGCCAAAGAACACAGCCTGAAGGAGTGATCTTGCCTCAGGTATTAACACCTCTCTGTGCACCAGGAAGACCTTTACAGTTGTGAGGCACATGGGCATAGAAGCATCCTGGTGTAAAAGAGGAGGCTACTGAACAACGTCAGAACCAAAGATCCTGAATATCTGTGCATTTAGTCCATTTCTGCCCTTTTCTATTTTGTCCCAGAAATGTGAAGTTTTTACCTTTTGGCTCAGTTTGGGGGCTCTAATCTCAAGGGACACACCGAGCTTGGAGTCCTAGATCTGCAGGTTTAGTGCACCACTCTTGCTGCACCATACATAAGTTAGGGAGAATTTCAGTTTTTCTCCTTACCAACTAGTTTTAGGTGGCTGCAGGTCCTGGCTGGTGGCAGCATATTATTGTCTTTGTTGTGTAGTTGCAGTATTCGGGGGTGGTGTCTACCGGCCTTTCTGTGTACAATAAATTCAGGGCCATATTTAGCAGAGCTTTGCATCATGCTTGCACCATGCAACGTGATACATGCATGACACAAACCTCTAAGTCAGATTTTTGAAGTCATGCAAAGGCACTTTCTGCGGCTTTGAATGGCTTTAAAAGTCTGGAATAATGCAAGGCAGCTCACATCGCGGTGTTGCATTACTCTGAGGAAAGGAGGCATTCCATTAGCATTGAATAGGTGTTCACATGCAACTCCCTTAGCTTTTGATGCATCACCAAATTTACCAAGCCTGGTAAACCTGGGAATGCTACAAAAAGATATGCCTTCCCATGAGAGGCATAACGAGGAGAAATATTCTTATTTCTCCTTTTTATTTAATCTTTCTATTTGTGCTGCACTGGGAGAGAGGGCGCAGTACATTCCACTGACCACTTTGTTGTGTGAAAAAGGTTGCTTTAGTGAAACAGCTGCACATCGCAAACTTCATCTGCCTTACAAAAGTAACGCCTCGCTATCCATTGACTTACCTAATATACCTCCCCCACCGTCTCACCCACATACCCCACCACCCAACTATTTACTTTGCATTGCATTGCATTTGAACCATTTTCAACTTAACATTTTCCCTAAGGCCTTTGACTGGATTTATCAACCTCTAAGCAACCAAATTTCTCATACTTAAACTTGATCTACCTGCCTTCCCTCTCTTTCCACTTGTTTTCCCAAATGGCAACACCAGCCAAACATGTGTAAACTCATGTAAAACATTCCAGGCCACTGCCACCCATAAGAAGGGGGCCTGCAAATTTTTTCTGCTCCCCCCTCAATGTTCTGTTGCATGGACCACTCTATCTATGGATGCTGAAAGCTTTTGTCCAAACTTCCCTAGCGACTCATTGCCCTGAAAAAACTCCACATTGTCATATTTAAAATCTGCATTAGATACCTTACTAAAACCAACTTCCCTACAAAAGCAACTCGTCCTCAGTTCAGTTTCCTACACGCCCTATCTCTAGCTGAAGGTTTGCTGTCTCCCATTTAAGATCTCCACAGCATATACTCTGTTCTGAGAAAAAACAGTCAGTTCATTGCCATCTTATCAACTATAAATCCTGCTTCATGGCCTTCAACAGTACACTTTTCTCCCGCACAAGATAATTTTCCCCCAAATGGAGGACCAAACACGTCAGGGCACCGTCTGCCCTCTCGTATGCCATTCAAACACCTCAACAATTTGTGCTCTCCACATGCCCTCTTGTTCCCTCCAAGTAATCGGAAACAAGCGATTGTTAAACCACAAATTCACACCATAACCCTGATTCGATGCCTGTCTGACTGCCTACTTGATGACACTACCCAAATGGACACGTTGTCCGCCAGCAGGCCTGCAAGAGAACCTGCAAAAAAAGAGAACAGCAGTAAGAACTCACAATGCATGGCCTACAGTGCTTCCTGCACCCCCTGACCGCAGGCATAAAGTCTACAGCAGTTGGAGGACAGGGCCCCAAGCGCATAATGTCCCTGTGTGCCCAGCACAGTTTCCCCCTTCAGTCGTCAAAGCAGAAAGAATGTGTCCTGTATTCTTCTGGATGAACCCCCAATAACTGTTTGCTTTGCACACCACTACGAGGAGGCGAAACGCTGTGACCTCTTACTAGGGCATGTGCTAAAAAACCATACCACTACCCCCCAATGCATGCAGCCCACCAATCAGCCCATACCTCTATTCAGGCAGCTGGGAGCAACACTGCACTCTGCCCTTGTGCGCTCTGATCCATTTTGGACGAACACAACCATATTTCCAGCCTAGTCCCCCTTTTTTTGATATTCTCCCACAGAACTCCACCCCAGCTCTTGCACCCCAGCCGTTCTGACACCTGAAAGACCCCAATAATATCCATGACATGTGGATTGAAAAGAAGCAAATCTCCACCAGCCCTTTGCATACCTTCGGGAGCTACCTCAGCACTTTGCACAGCAAACACCATGTTAACAGCTTCATGAGTTGCCCCCATCGAGCCTGGTCTCTTGACCAACACTCAAGCATCCTCCGTGCCAATTTGCCTGTGGGCGGAGCATAACCCTACAACAGTTTCCACATAAGCGATTCCCATGAGTTTCCCAGCAATGGGCACCTGTGACCCACTCCTCTTTGTCAAGTCCCGTATGAACTGAACCACATCCTCAACTCACATCCACCCCTCATCCCATCACTGCACCCCAGAAGCCAACCATTCTGCCCCAGCCTGACCATAGGCTCTTTGGGTTGACTCCACCAAGGACCCTACCATCCGTTGCACCCTTTTGTGTTGCTTATCTACCACAACTCCACTGGCATAGGGGTCCTTAATCTGTCTGCATCCTTGATCAACCCATGAAATCCCTCCCTCTGTGACTGAGACAAAGCATCCACAATGTCACTATCCACCCCTGGTACATGCCTTGTTCTGAAAAATATGTCATGCCGCAAGCATCCAACAAAAACTTGCAGCAACATAAATACATATGCATCCCTGCCACTCTGTCTATACACCACCTGCACTACAGACATGTTGTGTACCCTAAACAGGATCCTCCAATGCGCCACTTCCACTCCCCACAATGTGACTGCAAGTAAAAACATTTCAGAAATGCCATGCTCCTGCCACCTGCCATCCACTGCTGCGGCCATCCCTCCGCACACCATATTTCCTACCAGTACAAACCAAAATCCAGGCCTCCTGCTGCATCAGAGAATATCTGCACATCCCATTCCAAGTCCTCACGCCTCTCCAGCAGAATCTTATTGAAGAATTGGAGGAAGAATCTCCACATACGGAGAGCCTCCTTAACACCGGTATTTAGTCATAGATGATGGTGAGGAAGCAAACAAAAACAGAGCGCCAAACACAGTCTCCTACAAAGGGTTCTGCCAGCTCTGACTACTCTGCATGCAGAGTTGAAGTGCCCCAGCAACACTTGAATCTCCATCATCTTCACCTTCTCCCTCACCACCATTTTAACCAGCAGTGCCTGCATTGCCTCTTTTTTTTATCCTGCAGCAGTCTTGCTTCCATTTTTTAAGAATCTATATCAATCCCTAGAAAAGACCGCACTGAGATCAAGCTCAATATTCTTTCAGGTGCTAATGGAACCCCAGGTCATGCATGAGCTCTTGGAAGTTTACCAGCATCTGCTGGCAGTCTGCAGAGCCTGGTTTCTCTACAAAAAAGAAATTATCACAGTAATGTGTCACCAGCTTAATGCCCGTATGCTATGGGAAGAGCCACTGTAAGAATGTACTGAAACATTCAAATAAAGTGCATGATACGTGAACATCCCACCAGCAGTGCCTTGTCCACATACCATCGCCTTTCAAAATGCATCCCCAATAGCTGAGAATCCTCTAGATGTACCTGAAGTAGCCAAAAAGCTGACTTCATGTTGCACTTTGCCATCCTTGCCCCCAGGTCTACCGTCACCACCAGTGACATGGCCATGTCCATTGAGGAATATGACACCAACGCCATGTCCTCAGATATGAAATTATTAACTGCAAAACCCCCGGCAAGGGTAAGTGTTGGATCAACCTGAACTGCCCTTGCTCCTTCTTAGATGCCATGCCAATTGGGGACACAATCAATTCCTCCATACGTCAATCCTCAAAGGGGCCTGCCTTCCAACACCTCCTTATCCACTTTTTCCTGCACTGCCTGTTTGTGTTCCTTAATGGACCACAAATTTTCACCACATCTCCGAACCCGCGGGCTGTCACAGCCCAATCGAACCCCCCATTAGAAACCCTCTTGTAGTACCTTTGCCTCCTTTGCCTGACCAAACAATTGAAGCCAGTATTCTAATCTGTCCAGTTTATCTGCCCCCTCCCCATTCTATTCTTAAATGATGGCTTCTAGTGCTGTAACTCTGGACAGCTATGGTAGGGCTGCCACTGTTCTGCATTCTGCCTTATTACTCACCGCCCCCCCCCCCCGAAGCAATGCCTGCCCAAGCACTTGGAGCTTTCTTGGCAAAACTTGCAATACACCTGCTTTCACAACCTCTTGTTATAGTCTCAGCAGGTATCTCCAAATCCACTATGTCCCTTCACTGCAGTACCTAGCCCTCCCTAGGTGGGGTGTCCTGGAAAAGGCTTAAAATCTATGGGCAAAGCAATGGCCATCAACATGGTTTTGCCTCAACTTTGCAGCCCCCATTGTGTTTTGCCATAGATCTGTGTCCAGTCACCCCACTTTGCTTCAGGGTCCCAGGCTGGTCCTGCACTCTTCATCATAGTGGGCCCAGGCATATCCCCCATCTGTGATTTGCCTTAAGGATCATATCCACGTACTTAAACATGGCCACAATGCACTCTATAAACTTTCCACAGTATACGCTGATGTAAATTGAAAATGCCGCTGTCCAGTTCTGGCCTCTACTTCTGCAGTACTGCATTCTGCTGCCCTGCATTCTCCTGCAATACACTGAACATACCATTAGGAGAGTCTCCGGAGGCACCACCTGTGCCCCTCTCCATCCTGGACCTCGCCTTCCTCAAAGCTGTCCTCCTCATAGCCAACCAGCGTAACACTCAAGGAGTCCTCTACCCCTGCCCAATTTTTGGCCTGCAAGGGTTCATCTGTGCCGTCACAGGCCCCTCTCCATCCTAGACCTCACCTACCTCAAGGGTGTCCTTCTTATAGTCAACCAATGTAACATTCAGAGGGTCCTCTATCCCTGCCCAGATTGGGCACAGGCACACACCCTGCTGGTATACTGTTGATCTCCTTTGTGTCGTGGGCCAGCGACCTTCTTTTGTCAGTCATGTAGGGATCCCCTGACTACATCTGTGAACTGTACTAGGCCCAGCCATCTCTTCACCCCAGTGTATGTAAGCAGAGTACAGCTCCACCGAGTCCAGAAAATTGCGACATTTATTCTCCTGCAAAAACAGATGACAGGACTGATGTGCAGGTGCCCAACCCTGCCTCTCCGTGCAAACTTTAATTTCCCCACTGCTCTCTGCTTCTGCACCTGGGCTCCTTCCTACAGACCAGCCGGCCCCTGAGTCCTCACCGACCCCTTGTTCTCCCTCCGCCAGTGTGTCCCCCTTGAACCTCCCTCTCACCCTCATCCTGTTCTCCACTCCACTCTAACATGCCTGCTACCAGCTCATATATGGGGCCTCTGGCCTGTGCCACATCCTGACCAGCTCACCTTCATGCTCATCCAGGCCTGTACCCTGCTGTGCACACCGAAGCCCTCTCACTCCAAGGAAATTGCATCCTTGCACAGCCCTGAGTCCGTACTCAGGGCCAATGGGGCTTCTCCTGCAGCTTTGCCCATCCTGAGACCCCCTCCTCTCTTTGTACCACGAGGGGCTTTTTGCTTTGTCACAGAACAGCCTGTCAGACTCACCTGCTCAGCCACCTGACACCGCACCTGCAATTTATGTGGCAGCGAACACACCGCAATTGCCGTGACCACATGGTCTGACGCCCTACTCATCGGGTGGGCAATGCCTGCCTCCACTTCAACTCTGACCCCAAAATCGAGGCACCTCCCAAAGGAGCCTCATCACCTCTTTCACTTTTGCCTCTGAATCTCACATGTTTTCTTCAGACAATAAACCCAGCTACCCCCAGCTAATCTGTAAAATTCACCCTGAATGCTCCCTGCCACCAGCTACCAGGTCACCTGTTACCAAAATGGTGGCTCGGAGCCCACATGAACATCCTATAAATGCATTAGGCTATGTTGGGCTCTAATTATAGCCCAATTCCAAAAAGGCAGTCCTGGACTGCACCCTTCTCCCTATCTTCCCCAGGAGCAGACTTTCCTCTGGTCTGCTGACCCATAGGACCCACTTGTGCAGCACACATGGAGGAATATGCCTTTAAGGATTGTTTTGGTGCAGGAAGGTGCCCCATCCTGCACAAAAACAATCCTGAATGCAATGTAGGCACCATTGCACCATGGTACAAGCGTGCCTGAGTTGGCACTAGGGAGCCCATTGTGTGCCTGCACAGGGGGAAGGTACAGGAATGTGCTGTATGGCTTGAATACAGCACATTCCTGCCCTCTCCCAGTGACATAGTGCAGTGCAGCAAGGTACTTGCTGTGTTGTGCCTTTTTGCCATAAATATGGTCCTCAGTAATCTGTGGGAAAGGGCCCTCTGTGTTTATTGGTCTATGATTGTATTGATTGTTGAGCATCCAAAACATCTCAATAATGATGGTAAGTTTGAAACAAATGTTTGATTAAAAACTGATTGACCTCATGTGTGACAAGCCGTGCTTCACTGATTGATTGTTTGAAACTTTAATAATTGTCAAAAACTTTTTAGTCAGTGCTTAATTTGTAAAAGAATAAGTGTGAGAGTTGTTTTGTCCAGAAGCACGTGGCTGAGACTAGAAAATGTTAGAGGTGATAATAGCAAGACTGCATTTTCTTGATTCCACCTCATTACTCCTTTATGCACCACCAGACACTTCCTGTTCTTTTATCTAATGTTTGCATGTACATTTTCATCCCTGCATTCTCCCTTCATCTCTGTTTTTTCTGTCTTTTATGTTCTCCTTCTTCCCCTTTTATATTTTTCTCTCTCTTGCTGTGGGTTAAAGTCAGTAAGGAAAACGTAAGTGCCATCCCCCAAAAATGAGTGATGGTGGCCCCAGCCTGCAAACACCAGCTCAAAATAATTACTGGGTTTAGTATAAAATGGTGAGGGTAAGGTGGAGGATGGCTGCTGCCCCAAAAGAAATACAAGCGCAATACAATTCCCCTTTTTTCTCCCAGTTTTTTTGTCTCCAGTTTCTGTTTGATGGGAATACCCAAGTTTTTCCATCTGGATAGGACCCTGGATATTTTATATGTCACGTTTACTGTGAGACCCAGCACTCAGAATGAATTCTGCTAGGAGAGCAAGCTCATGTCTGCTCAGAAACATTTGTTGTTAGAAGCCCCCATCTCCATAAGTGACCTGCATGCAATACCATTTTTAAGAGATGTCATGAGTCTCTGCTCTCTTTAACGAAAGGTTCTTGTGCTTTTAACAGCATATGTAAATATTATGTTAGTTTCACTGCCTGAGAAAGTAACTTGGGACTTGAGAAGACTAACATCAGACCATAGAAAGAAGAGCTAATCTTTAATCCTCAATTTGTAATATACTTTATAACTGATGGTTCTTTGGGATGTTTTTATAGCACGAATCTAGCTGAAAGTCAGTAGAGCACTGTAGAGGGTCAAGGATAAGTACAATTTTACCTGGCTAGAGGAAGCCCAGACCCATGAGTTTTTTACACACAAAAAACAGGTGAAAACAGGTGAAAAACATTTGGTGAAAAAAATGGGGTGTAAGGATAGGGGAAAGAAAGGCGCCCAGGGTACTGATAGGCCACTTAAATCATACAGGGTGGCCTACACAAGGGAAAACACCCATCCCTCAAGGGTTCAAAATGAACCCAAAATTTTTTTTGCACAAAGTGAGGCCCCCCTTGCCAGAACAAATAATGTTTCTATAAAATATAAATGTCGAGAATTCAAGTGAGTATAATTCTGATCAAGTGAGTCAAGATCCAAGTGAGTGAATTCAAAGAAAATACAAACAAGACATTTCCAACAATCGTTTTAAAGTCCAATCCAGTTCAGGAATTTAATGGGTTGAAGATAGCATAGTCTGGTTGTATCCATGGACATTGACTCTTATGGACTGATGCTGCTGGGTTTTTGCCTGCTATCCGGATCTCAGGGCCAGCATGTTAATCTTATACAAATTGCATGTTGAATTGAATACACCCAAGCCCAACATACTTATAAGTCCCTAGTGTATTGTACACAGGCCATGTAAGACAGAGTGTCCACTCAGCTCTGCAGCACTATTTTTGGCACCCTTTGTGTGACAATGTATGAAATGACTCCCAGCCTGCCACTGCAGCCTAGAAGGACAGTGTTTTTACTGCAAGTAAGACTTTGCCATTTAAACCTATGGCAAAGTCACCCAATAATTATATTCAAGTCTACACTAAGGAAGGCCTATAGGGCCCTAAGGGAGTAATAATTTGCTAATTAAGCCACATGCATTGCAATATGTCTTAGCAATGACACCAAACTGTTGTTTTTGCTTTGGGTAAAGTTGGCATACCCACTGGCAAATACAGAGTTACCATGTGGCATCCCTACCCGGCTAACTCTTGACTGGGACTACCAAACTGGGTTGTTAGATATCCAATTAATTATGGCATTAAATGTGACTTGATGCCCAGGTCAAATTTCATGTCACTACTAATGAAGGGCAACTTTTAGAAAGTTGCCACTCTGCGCTCTGCTTGTCCAGCAGCCTCACAAAGACATATACACTTAGCTTTCTGAATGCCTGGGGAGGTGTGTGAATGTCTCCCAGGCTTAGGATCAAAGGGCAGCAGCGAGGTGTCACCTCCTCTGCCCTGTTGGCCACTCAAGTGGTTAGCCCAGAAGCAAGCTTCAAAGGGAAATCCTCATTTGATGGGCCACTTGGCCCAACACCCCTGAGCAGGACGCCTTTTGTTTCTGTAGACAACATGGAGACAGGGCCAGGGGGAGGAAACTCACCCCCAAACTGGTTTTACTGTGGGCATGTTTTTTGGCGAGGAGGTGCAAATTACTGTTGGTGCAGCACTACAAAGGAAGGTCCCACGCTGCCGGAGAACAACTCAGCGAGTTGAGCGTCGCAGGATAGAGTGCTGGGGACCTGGGCTAGGCTGTGCACGAAGGAACTTTGCAAATATTGCACAGAGGCCTCAGGAGGTAAAGAAGACGCGGTGCACAGGGGTATTGTCGTTCTGGGGGAAATTGCGACAGCAGGACCTCAGGACAGTCTGTGTTGATGGGGTCCACCCTCTGTGTTAAAGCAGAAGGCTCGTCACTGTGAGAGGAGTCCAGGAAAACCGGCCGTCGACTTAGAAGGTGCCTGCATGAGCAGGGGAGTGACTCTACCACCCCACTGGAGATTTCTTCAGCCCTTCTGGTGCAGGGTGAAGACAGAAAGTCCTCAGAGCGTGCCCACTGTGGAAACTGTTGCAGTTGCTGGCTGGAGGTGAAGTTGCAGAGGAAAAGTATCGCTGTTGCTGTTACAGCGGATCCTGGACCAGGCTGCAGTTGATCCGAGGTCAGAGGATGAAGTAGTAGTTGCATAGGATTCCTGCTGGAAACTTGCAAGTAGAATCTTAAGAAAACCCACAGGAGAGACCCTAAATAGCCCTGAGAGGGGGATTGGCTACCTTATCAGGTAAGGACCTATCAGGAGGGGTCTCTGACGTCACCTTCTGGCACTGGCCACTCAGAGCCCTCTAGAGTGCCCCCACACCGTGCAAAGCAAGATGGCTGAAGTCTGGGACACACTGGAGGTGCTCTGGGCACCACGCCTAGGGTGATGATGGACAAGGGGAGTGGTCACTCCCCTTTCCTTTGTCCAGTTTCGTGCCAGAGCAGAGGGTAAGGGGTCCCTGAACCAGTGTAGACTGGCTTATGAAAGGAGGGCAGCAGGATCCCAGTGAGACAGGCAAAAACATACTGACATACAGGTAAAATTGGGGGTAACATGGCAAGAAAGATGGTACTTTCCTACAAGCTGGAAAGTCCATCTTTATTGTCTAAGTATTGTTTGTGTTGAACTGCCCCCAGACTCACCTTCTGTGGATTAGGCCTTTGATATTTGGAGAATCAATGAGGCTCTAGAAGCTCCCTTTCTGTCCCAGACGGAGTGCCCAGTGTCCCTTTTCAAGCAAAATACCACCAATCTCACCTGTGACATTGCTATGCTACCTGAAAAAATAATATACAAGGTAGAAATGGATGTGAGAAATCACAAACAGCATATTTTAGTTTTAAACATCATCCACTAGCATTTTACGGTGGGTCTCTCTACTGTCCAGTAATTATATACTGTTATATAGTCTTCATGGCCCATGTCAGTGTAACCGTTGTATAAAAGATCACCTCTGACATCTCAAAGTCCATGTGAAACGTTCACAAGGAACCCACAAAAAAAGAAGACTGCCTTAAGTTATAAAAATAGGATGGATGAGGCTGTTCCTAAATGCTAGGGGGAGGGCAAGCGGGGCATCCATGGCTAGGTCATTACATCTGGCGTCTGACAGAGCTGTTACTGAATTCTTTGCTGTTGGAT
Organism: Pleurodeles waltl; assembly: GCF_031143425.1. Lineage (NCBI taxonomy): Eukaryota > Metazoa > Chordata > Amphibia > Caudata > Salamandridae > Pleurodeles > Pleurodeles waltl. The sequence goes on along the minus strand of NC_090445.1, from coordinate 290,135,878 downwards.
AAGTGAAAGATTTCACGATCAGAAACACTTATTTCACTGAGTTGGCAGTATTATCGATTTACTTGGGGAAGAAGCTTGCCTGAGTTTTGCAAATGGTATAAAGATAGGTGTTAATCTTCTTCCTATATTCCTGTTTGTTACTCAAACCGTGTCTTTCTCCACTTTCGTTCCAAAATGTTGCATTACCTTTTCAAATGAAATATTCTATACTAAAATATAAGCAAAATATTCTCTAACTGCTTTATTGGTTTGTCAACTTTAGATAACTGGCCATAAAATATACCACACACGCCTTAAATGAAAAATTAATGGAAGTTGAACTAATCTGGATATACGTTACAAAAGCTCGGATGGTTAATGCGGGCACTGCTGATAACTGTGTAGTTAACTGGAAACAGCCGAAAGCAGAGACTATTTTTTATTACCGGCAGTTTAAGATAGGCAGCTGCAAAGTATGCAAAAAGATTCGCTGCATGAGGTAAAACACTAGCTTTCAAATTATATAGTGTTAGCCAGTGTCTAGTGCTAGGGCAAACCTTTTTCACATTCCCATTACAAGGAAGCACTCCAGAACTCAGCTGCTAACATCCTTACTCTCCATATTAAGAATAATGCATTTTTTCATTTTATGAGCTTCAGATCACTCTGTCAATGAAAACCTATCATATCCTGATTAACCAGTTGCACACATTCACATTCATTTAGGTAGCATGCACCATGGATAGGTTTTTTTCCCTTCTTTTCTCTTCTTCCCTGACTTCTCATACAGGTAGTGGTGCAAAATTTGCAAGATTACAAAGAGGAGATTTTACTACAGTTGGCAGAGACAGGAAATTATGTGGAATTGGACCGGAACGGAAGTGGCACGGTTTATTAAAACAGTCACAGGAAGTGGTTTTCTGTCAGAATTAGAACATGATTATCTGAATAAAAAAGGTAATCGTATCCCCACCATTTACACTCTCCCTAAAATAAATAAGGACCCGCTGAAACCTCCGGGTCGTCCGATTATATCCAGATGTGGCTCAATTTTGGAACCTGTTTGCAAATATGTTGATTTTTTCTTAAAACCTTTGGCTAATGAGACTAAGGCATATATAAGAGACACTATGGAAGCCATTACAATAATTGATGATTTCGAATTTAGACATGAGAGTCAACTCCTGATCACTATGGATATCGTATTCTACACAGAAAGGTTGATGGGCACAACCCTCTACTGACAATATGGTCAGCTTCAAGATTACTAAAAGCTAAAAGCTGTCCATTGTCGATTCTAGAAGAAAATGTGAATAGAATTAGATGCATGTAATGTCTTTTGTTGTAAATATTTTTTCTTGTAAATATTCTGTATTTTGTGATACTGCATTTGTGAGCCATCGTTTTGCCTTGCACTTAATTAGTTGAATTACATTTTGGAAAGTAAAAAAACCATGAAGACAGTAATGAGCACTGTTTTTCAAAAATATTAATTTAATTCATCCCTACCTTTAGACCGTTTTTTTGCTTATATGAAGACCCATTATGGAGCAGTGATTTGGCCCAGCGTAGAGAAGGGTCGAAACACCGACGTACATATTTCAGTCGGGATTGGTTTCTGCATAGAGTATTATAGAAGGACATAGGACGGAGATATATATCCCTTGATGATCTGGATTTGATTCAATGCAGTAAAAGGATAACCAACCGACGGCTTTGATTGTTTTTCTGTGATTGTGGAAAATTAGGATATCGGTTATTCTCACTTTGGTTACTATCCATCACGAGCACTTTTTTCTCACTATTTGGTTTGTCCTTTAACTTTTTTGATTATGAGATGGGTTGTTCTCTGTGGTAAAGAGACTGAGACATGTTTTTTAATATTTATATGTAATTGAATAAAAGAGTTGTTTGCATGTTCACCGATGTGATTTTTATGATATATCTATGATGTGTGTGAATCGTTTTCTATCCTCCTTGAAGGGCACTGTTGTTTTTGATAATTGATTTCTACCCAGCCCTTTCGGATTTATGGGTTACCCTCTGTGGTTTATAAGTTCTCATACAGGTGAGCCACTGTTTTCCCTTCAGCCAAAGGCACAGCAAGTTAGCATTAGCTGGTCAGAAAGGGTTGTTTTCTTTTTAACAAAAAGTAAGGGAACTGTTTTTTGTAAAATGTACAAAGCTTGGATCTTCCTTCCCACTTTGTGTAGATCCAAAGAGAGGTACACTATAAACCAGTGGTTCCCAACCTGTGGTCCGGAGACCCCTGGGGGTCCGCAAAGCCTCATCAGGGGGTCCACGGCTGCTTAGAAAATTAAACATTATTAACAGATTCGGTCCCCAGCTTTCAGTAATGACTTAATGGGGGGTCCCCGGACACCAAAATTTATTCAGTGGGGGTCCCTGGGTTCCAGTAATCATTAAATGGGGGTCCACAGAAGTCAAAAGGTTGGGAACCACTGCTATAAACCATTTCACACATGACATGCATAATGGTGTTCTCTGTAATATGATTTTAAAACAGGGCAGCCCGTTTTAAAATCACATTACACTATAAAACATATCACACATGACATGCATAATGGTATTCTCTTTTAATATGAATTTTGAAAGGGGCAGCCCCCATTTTAAAATCCTGCTCTTTTTCCTTTATCACTGTGCATCTGGTTGTGCTGACAGATCCATAAAACCCTTAATAAAAATGACATTTATCCCCAAGCTTCTTTGGCTTGTTCTCTTTTGTTTATTAAAAACTTTTGATTTTAGTGTCCATCAGTGCTACTAGGCCTATGCACATTTTCACTTAAGCAGCATAATTTCAAGAATTTCATGATGTGCTTGTTATGAGAAATTCCTGAAATTACACCATATTTCATAATGATGCTGCGTCACAGAAAAGTTCTAGCATAGGAACAATGCAAATGGCCCGAACATGAGCTGCTATTGATCACTGCACTTCAGTGTTTAGATCTCCCTTCTTTTAGATTTGTAGACATTTCACTATGGGGCAAACACTGACTTACTCTTGACGCCTGTGTTGCCCCACCGTGATTGTTCCTTTGTGTTATTTTGTGGGTATTTGCTCCTTGTGCCCCCCACTAACACCCCTATGCTCATGGGCCTTTCACCACATACGACTCTTTGGTTGCTTAATTAGGTGCTGCTGCTAGCGCAAGTGTGTTAATAAAAATTATTAATGAGTGTTCATGTATTCTGAATAAGGGATTTGTGTAGAAAATATAATAATGTAGAAAAATAATGCACACGTTTGAAAATGTGATTACAAAGAGTTGCCTCCAATGTTCAAAAAGTGTACTTATTAGTAGTTTAATATAGTGAAATGTTCAATATATGCTTTGACTAATGTAGTAATATGTCCTATTAAGGATTATGCATTATGTCCTAGCTTTATTGATTGTAGGCCTTAACTTAGCGAGTGTCTTGGCCTAATTGCCAGGCTTCATGTCAAAGCTATATTTCATAACGTTTAATAAATGGCTGCCTAGAGAGTTAAACTGTGATTTTCATTTTGCATTGTTTAAATGTGTTCACAACGGAAGGTTCTCAAGAAAACCGACTGCTAGAAGATGCTGTTCCTGCTAATGTTACATTTTGTGTCTAATGCGTGTGAGACTGACTTTCTTAAGAGGAGAACAATGGAGATACTGACTGGAGTGGAAGCTGCAACAATATTGTTACCTGACAAGCTGGATGAAGAGGACATTGCAGGACAAACCAATTCTCCATTGTCCATTCTCGTGCTGGCCAAAAGGTCAATATTTTTCTTTTGCATCTTGACAAGAGATGTGCTTAACTTTAATGCTTAAAGACTTTGCGTTTTCTGAACTTTGATGCTGAATCCTGATACCTTACTGATCAACTGATTTCCTAAGGACGAAGACTGACTCTGCTTGCTGATCCACACTGAGGATAGGTATTATGATTTAGACTGTTGATTATGATGCATATTTGCTTTTCCTTTCTAGGTACCAACTGCACTGTTTTGATAGACCCATAGTTAGATGTTTTTCCAAATTTGTGTTTCTAAATTGTTTTGCATAAAGCCCAACATGCTGATGCTAATCTGATGTTAGTTAAGGATCCTCACTAATGAAATTCTGCTAATAGGGAACAATGCTTGATTAATTTCTCTGCTGAATTTGAACGTAATCACTTTGACGCAGTTGATTTTATTATTAATTTGCACCATAACTTTAGAATGTGTTGTAGTACAAGCTTTGATTAGATTACGTTTCTTCTGCTGCTTTGGGCAGCAAGTATTGTTTCCGAATGTGTTTCATTTGATTTTGAGATTCATCTACATGACTTTAGCATGGTTAATATATGTTAATAAATATTCTAACTTTTATTAAAAGGTGTGGTTATTCATGACTGAAAGGTCATGGTGCGTGACAATTACTTACTTCCTTGATTAATAATGTTATTGATTGTTATTGATTATTGATGTGTATTGGCTATTGATTATGTACTGGAGCTTGGGAAGAACATCTTAATTGTGAGTCAGAAGGTTCATCGACCTATTCGCATACCCTTGTAAATTTGCTCATTAAGGTCAGACGTGCTAACACGCAGTGAAATGACGCTAAGCAAGTATGAAGCAGCACAAAGTCCCCGCACCCTTTTTCAGCATCTAAAATGAATGCAACTGCATTTCAGCGAAATGCTGGATTTCTATTTCTAGTAATTACATATAATTGGGCATACTTTTCCCAGAAAAGTATGCATACTTTTCCCAGAATTATGCATAAAACTACATTAAAGCAACCCTTAATTGATTGTGACCAGACCAGTCCTGTTAAGTGAATAAATGTCTTGTTTTCCTACAAGCCCTAGCCTCTTGATCACAAAGGCTGCAGCCTGCACATGCATCTTTAATCTATCTGCACTCTGGAAAGATAGTGCTCGCTCATTAATGGAAAATTAATGTTTTCATTTTAAGCCCCACCACTTTGAAACTTCACCAGTCGCCCCTGGATGGAATCCAGGTATGAGCAGACAATGCGTTTACTGGTTTGCACAAGTTTCAACAGATGCCATTCTGCAGCAACTTTAACCCCCTCAGTGTCCTAAATATTGTTTACAAAAAATAAGTTTCTACTAGTCACTCCAATGGGCAATATTTTTGTGAACTTATTTTAGGACAATGTATTTATCTTCAGCAATATTCTGATAGTGATCTACTAGTACCATACCTCTACTACACCATCATGCCATAACAAACTGATATTCAGTTTGATTTAATCAGAAGACACATCTAAGTGAGGTGCCACATACCCACAGGCCTCCAATAATCAATATAGATGGATCCTATTAGAAACCTAATGTAATCCCATCACAGAGTGCTTGGAGACGATAGAAACAGAGAAAGAAGTGGGATCTACTGCTGTTCTAGTTTCTCTTTAGGCAGCAGTTGTCCTCCACCTTGCTCTCACAGTTTCCTGCCAAAAGATCTTTGTGGTCTTCAAGTGTAACCCTAAGGAGAGGTGCATCTAAGCTAATTGTGAAATACCTTTCATGCACATACATTCTGATGTTCATGACATATGTGAAAGTAGATATTTATTAAAAGAATATAATCATGAGGGAGGCCCAATTGTCCCAGGCCACTATCCCTAATTTAAAATTGGAGACTAGTATTCTTTGCCCACGTGGGCAGAGGCAGCCAGAAATACTATTAATACTGCCAAGATCCAGTATCTCTATAGGAGGATCGAAAAACGCCTAATCATTCAAGACATGGGAACCAGGAAACCATATAAAGGACTCTTCAATCTTGAGTAATATTTGAATGTTCTGCATTGCACTTTTCGCATCGTCAATTTTCAAAGTCTCTTTTTATGAAATGGAATGCCCTTTCTGTTGAAAACGATCAGCTTTTATTTTTCCCAAAACATTAAATGATATGCTCGAATGTTGTTAGATTTTTTTAGATATGTTTTGAAATGTAATAGATTGTTTTGACACATGTTGTGGATCTCTTTGGAGAGTCAAATCTAACAATAACAATCCATCCTCAATTTTAAGAAGGTCCAAGGGTAAATGCAAGGGGCAAAACATCTGTTATTTGAGGGGCCCCACGTAGCCTGTACCAATAAAGGGGGGAAAGGCAGGGAACCCTAAGACAAAGGAAAGAACAGCAGAGGTAGAAAAAATGGACAGATGTTTGTGGACTACTGTCCTTACAAGGTCTAATGTATAATGCTGGAGCCCAAAAATGCTTTTAAGTTTGTATTATTTATTGCCTTTGAGGAATTCTTTGTTTGCCACGAACCTAACCGCCATGGTCTGAAACACGTCCCTACAAATGCAGCTTAAGTGAAATTTCAGTACAGGCAGGAATATGTAGGTGATACAGATTTTCGCTTGCATTACGCATTTAAAATACACCGCTGTTTTTCTGTGCGTGGGGAAAAAGGCCTGGGACATAAGAAGAGGGAATTATTCCAGAAACACTCATTCCTGCAGTCTGTTTCATTTGCGAGATTGAAATCTTGAAATCCCTCTGGAATTTAGCCCTAGGTAAATAGTGCTACCCACTGTGATGACATCTTCCTTGAGGGAAACTCCAAGCCGTTCTTCCAGCAGGCTAATAACAAGGGCAAAACTCCTTGCAGGTTTATCCTCCTATCACAGTGTCTTTTGGTTCTCCTCCAGTGGTAACCTTCTCGCTCCTACAACCCTGGATAATCTTCCATAGAGGTAGTTTCTGGTGACTGGGAGGTAGGAGTGGCTGGGAGTCCTGCACAATCAAGCTTGAAGAGCACCTTCAGCTATTAACTCGTTCTCTGCCAGGCCTTTTTTTGGTTATTTGGGGCAGTTCACGCTTAGGCCCTCATAACTTTTTGTCCACATAAGGTACGCACTCCAAATTTGCGTCCTTTTTTTCCAACATGCTAGGGATTCCAGAGGTATCCAGAATTTCTGGGTTCCCATGGAGGAGACCAAGAAATTAGTCAAAATACAGCAACAATTATTTAATTTTTTTTAAACAAAAGGAAAAAGGGGCTGCAGAAGAAGGCTTGTATTTTTTTCTCTGAAAATGAAATGGCATCAACAAAGGGTTGGCAGTGCAAACATCACCTTCTTTCCAGCTTTCAGGAGCAGGCAGACTTGAATCAGAAAACCACATTTTTCAACACAATTATGGCATTTTACTGGGACATACCCCTTTTTAAAAAAAATGTATGCTTTCATCCTCCTTCCAGTTAGTGACAGAAATGGGCGTGAAACCAGTGCTAATGGATCCTGGACAGCTAAACATTTCTGAAAAGTAGACAAAATTCTGAATTCAGCAAGGGGTCATTTGTTTAGATCCTACAAGGCTTTCCTACAGAAAATAAAAGCTGAAATAAATAAAATATTGAAATTGAGGTATAAAAACAGCCATTTCTCTCCACGTTTTACTTTCCTGCAATGTCAGATTTTCAAAAGCAATATACCGTTACGTCTGCTGGACTCTTCTGGTTGCTGGATATATAGGGCTTGTAAGTTCATCAAGACCCCTAGGCACCCAGAGCCAATAAAGGGGCTGCACCTTGCAGCGGGTTTTCATTGTATACCGGGTGTGCAGCAATTTATTCAGTGAATGTTAGACTTGGCATCCTTAGCCTGGTCTCCCCTAACTTTTTGCCTCTGTTTCCCAGGTTGTTGATGTGTGCTGGACTCTGTTTTTGCTGTTTGTGTTACTCTGGGCACTTTACCACTGCTATCCAGTGCTAAAGTGCAAGTGCTCCTGTATAAAATGTGTATGTAATTGGATCTCTTCAAAATGAAGGACAGGGAGATCTCCATGATTGGCATATTTGATTTACTGGTAAGTCCCTAGTACAGTGCACAAGAGGTGCCCAGGGCCTGTAAATCAAATGCTACTAGTAGGCCTGCAGCACTGGTTGTGTCACCCACATTAGTAGCTCTGTAATCATGTCTCAGACCTGCCACTGCACTGTCTGTGTGTGCAGTTTTAAACTGCCAATTCGACTTGGCAAGTGTACCCACTTGCAAGGCCTAAACCTTCCCCTTTCTTACATGTAAGACACCCCTAAGGTAGGCCCTAGGTAGGCCCATGGGCAGGGTGCAGTGTTTGTTTAAGGTAGGACATATACTAATGTGTTTTATATTTCCTAACAGTGGAGTACTGCCAAATTTGTTTTTCACTGTTGCCAGGCCTATCCCTCTCATAGGTTAACATGGGGGCTGCCTTTAAAGCGTAGATTCCCTTTAGGAGCGGATAGACATGTGGTGTTTGGGGTCTCTGAGCTCACAATTTAAAAATACATCTTTTAGTAAAGTTGATCTTAAGATTGTGTGTTTGAAAATGCCACATTTAGAAAGTAAGCATTTTCTTGCTGAAACCATTGTGTGGCTCTGCCTGTTTGTGGATTCCCTGTCTGGGTCAGTTTGACAGTCGGGCTGTTTGCACCTCTCTCTAGACAGTGACATAAAGGGAGCTGGGGTGTAGCCTGCATATCCTGATGAGCCATCTGTGCTAGGAGGGATTGGAGGAGCGGTCACTTAGAGCTGAAAGGTCTGTGCCTGCCCTCACACAGTGTAATATCCAACTCCCTGGTGTGAGCCGGGGGCCTGGCCTGGGCAAGTCAGGATTTCACAAACAAGGGAGAATTTCCTTTGAAGTAAGCCTACTTCAAAGGCCAAAATGGGTATAAGAAGGGCACCCAAAAACACAGATTCTAGATCACTTCTGGACATCAAGAGGAACATCTGCCTGGAGAAGAGCTGAAGAGCTGAGGAGAAGTGCTGCCCTGCCTGTGACTGTGCTTTGTGGAGCTATCCTGCAGTTGCTGCTTCTGCCTGGTAAAAGGGGACAAAGGCTGGACTTTGTTGTGCATTCCTGCTTGTGAAGAAATCTCCAAGGGCTTGCCCTGAGCTTGCCTCCTGTTGTTGAAGTCTCAGGGCCATCAAAGACTTCCCCTGCCAGCACCTGGACTTTCTGCTGAGACTCCTGCCCTGCTGAGTGATGACCTATCCAGTTCCTGGGGCCTTGACAGGTGAAGCTGGCAGATCAAGATAGAAAATCCACACACCGACCGCCGTGTGGGGAAATTTCTGACACAACCTCCGAGAAGTGGCTGGAGAAATGACGCGCCACCGGCTCCGAGGCTGAAATCGACGCAGCGCTTGCAGTGCGGCTGAAAGAGTGATGCTCGCGGCTGGAGAAACGACACTGCATCGCTAACGGAGGCTGGTAACGTCGCAACCCACACAGTGCGGTTTTTCTATCACCGTGCGGCAGGGTTAATATACTTTAATAAAAATACTTTATGCTCACATTTCGGTGATGGAAAGTTCTGGAATCTGTGAGGAGCCACAAATTTCCTTCCACCCAACATTCTCCCAAGTCTTCCGATAAAAATGGTACCTCACTTATGTGAGTAGGCCTAGTGCCCGTGACAAGAAATGCCCCAAAACACTACATGGACACATAATAATTACCAAATGCAAAACTGTTTTTGCTGGGGGGAGCACCTGCATTTTTGGTCCTGGGCTCAGCAGCCATCTAGGGAAACCTAGCAAATCCAGACATTTCTACAAACTAGACACCCGAGGGAGTCCAGGGAGGTGTGACCTGCATGGATCCCACAGTGTTTTATAACCCAGAATCTTCACCCCTATTTTAGAAAACAAAATCTAATTTTTCCCACATTTCTGTGTGGGATCAATGCACCTGCACAAATTTCCTACCACCCAACGTTCTCCTCAGTCTCCGGATAAAATGATACCTGTAAGTGGGCCCAGCGCCTGTGACAGGAAAGAGCCAAAAACAAGTTGAAATTGAGGGAGAACCAAAGTGGGTCTAAAAGGGCAGTTTGAAAAAAAACATTTTCAGGCGAACAAGTTGGGCAGAATTTTTATCAGTATAGATGCGACAATGCTGGGTGGTAGGAATTTTGTGGATTCCTGCAGATTCTGGAAGGTTCCATCACAAAAATGTAGGGAAAATGTGTGATTTCAAGCAAGGTTGGAGGTTTGCAGGGCATGTAGGTAGGAAAATGGTTCGGGTGCAGGTGAAGCACACCACTCTGGGCCCACCCAGGTGTTTAGTTTTCAGATGTGTCTAGGTGTCGTAGATTTTTCTACATGGCAGCACCCCAAAGTCCACAAAGTGCAGCCCTCACCATATGAAGTGGGACGATTTTGAGAGTTAGACAAGGTCTCATGGCCCAAATGTAAAACCAAAACCCAAATTAATCAAATGTCCTCTGTGGGATAAGATCTTTTACTGTGCGGGGGAGAGCTGAAAGACTGTTACCCCCTTTAGTTGGGGTGGGGGCATAATAATGCCCATACTGGTTGGTAGCCACCACCCCACTATTTTTTTTAATTCCCTGGCATCTAGTAGGCTTTCTGCCCTCCCAGGGCAGTGGATCGGGGGTAATTGCCCCATCTGCCCACCGGTGGGTAGAACAAATTTGTCCCCATTTATTTGGGATGGGGGTATGGCCATACCCCCCTCTTTTTTTGAAAAAAATCTTCCCTGTCCCTGGTGGGCTTTCTGCCTCCCTTGGGGGCAGATTGGCCTTACAAAAATAGGCGGGTCTGTCCCCAAGGGGGGCGGAAATTGGCAACAGTAATGTGCCCTCATGGGGAGCAACCCTTGCCCCCCCCAAACAAAATACACACACACAAATCCCTGGTGCCTAAGTGGTTTCTGCCCCCCCCCCATGGGGCAGAAATGGCCTAATAAGAAATTGCCCCCCAGGGGAGTGACCCTTGCTCAAAGGGTCGCTCCCCTTCATTGTTAACATAAAAAAATAACTCCCTGGCATCTAGTGGCTTCTTCCCCCTCTGGGGGTAGATTGGCCTAATTAAAATAGGCCGATCTGCCCCTGGGGGGCTAGAAAAGGCCTAAAAATATATTGCTCAATGGGGAGTGGCCCTTGCAAAAGGGGCTGCTCCCCTTATGCATAAATGATTTTAAAAAAAACAAACACAAAATCCCTGGTGTCTAGAAGGCCTTTCCTTTCCTTTGATGTCTCTGTGCCACATTTCTCTTCCGATCGCGCTGGAAGCTGAGCTTCCAGGGCAATAGGAGTGGCATCTGATGAGATCAGGGCACGATCCTGAGCTGACATCATCAGATGTTACTGGGAGGGGTGGGGGGGTCAGGGGTGGAAGGGGGCGCGATTCCCCTTCTATCCCTGCCCATGGCAGGGAAGTGTGAGGCTCATGGGGGGCACACTAGGGATGCACGTTAGCGCTCCCCCATGAGCCAGTCCATTGATGTAACGGTTACGTCCTTGGCGCCTCAGTGCCTCAGCCAAGGACATAACTGTTACATCCATGGCAGGGAAGGGGTTATGGAGCAAATCCAGTCATCAGCTGGTAAACAATCCTGAATGTATGAGTGAAAACGATGTTGTTGACCTGGCCTTGGAGTATGCTGTTAGTGTTTATTTCTTCCATGAGGCATGTTTAAAGGTGCTAGCATATTGTTAATCAGTAAACACAGGCACAGGGATAGTATGATGTGCCTAGGATCAAACAGTTTGTGAAGTAGTAGATCCAAGTCTGTGTGCCTTTTGAAGAAAAAGTAGTACGCTGCAGCACTACCTTCCACTACATTACATCAGGTAGGTGTTCCATGGGTGGTAAAAGGGTGTTCCCATCCATTCATCCATGGATTTTGTTCCAAACCCATATTTCCAAAGAGATGTGGCAATGGTTTGTGCCAAAATGGTGCACCTGCTTAAGGTTGGCATAACAAGGAGAAATCATTTTATTTCTCCTCTTTATTTCCTGCATTTTGCAGCACACATATAAAGAGGAAAAATCCCAAAAAGATAGCTTGTGCAGGAAGGTTCACTTTCCTTCACAAAAACTATCCTGACCATAACACAGGCAACCTTGTACTACGGCCCAAGGGATCCCAAAATCTGCTGGTACAGGAGAGAGCAGAACTGTGTAATTTCTTTGAAAATATATTTGTCCTTCTATTGTTCTTGCCAGTATCTACTTGCAGTGCCACAAGTACTGTTGCCTTCTGTTTAGCTAGTTTCACATAAGGACACCATGAGCAGAACAGCTACAGTGCGCTATAGGAGAGGGCCCTCGTGCAACTCTGGGAGTGCCTTTATGTACTCCGTGCTATCCTGTCACTGAGCAAGAGATTGTCAGGTATTCCCGATGTTATTGCAGAACTGGGATTTGGAGGAGGGGTTGCCCTGCGGGGTAGTCCAGCACTGATCACCATTGCTGAATCGTGAGGCAAGTACCAGGAGTTTTGCTCTGACAAAGTGCACAAAGAGTTTTGAAGAAATTAGACTATTTGTGAGGAAAGTTATCAGTGTGTCCTTCTGGAGCAGTCCTGACATCTCAAGGAAAACCTGCCTGCAAACTAAAAGAAGCTGTTGCATGGTATTCTGAAGCAATCCCTGCCCACCGTCGATGTTTATACGTTGCCACGCAGGCGACACCTACTTGAGGAGGGGCCTGCAGTGAAGGCCGATTTTTCATCAACTGCTACAACGAGCAGACCAGATTGGGAATCAAGTTCACAAGGTATGGAAAAGAAAATGATTCTTCAGTATAGATTTTCCTTGGAGCGACTGTTCGAACGTACTTTCCAGCCACTCTTGGAATGAGTAAGTGATGTAAATTATTGTGCCTTTTTGCAGTTCTCAGGGACATCTATTCATATGTAAAATGGTACAGCGCTTTGAATTCATGCTGCATGCTGCATTCTGTGAATTGTTATATTTGACTGGAAGCATTTAGTCATATTATTTAGCTTCCACACATTTCATTCAGCATAATTCTGTGTTTTTGAGTAGATTTCTCTTGTTACGTATAGCCCTTGAGGTAAATTTAGCCTAGTTGTTTCTTAATCAAATAATATTACAATCTAGAAGAGGGTGTACTCTCAAAATAGCTTCATTTGTGATGTACCAACCCTCAACCTTCTAAAATGATCTAGGAGAACCAGAAATTCCACTAAAGAGGTGGATAAAGTTATTTGAATCTTACCTCGTAGCTATTGGAGGAGACAAAGGACCTGATTTAGAATTTGGTGAAGGGGTTATTCCATCACACCGGTGATGAATATCCCATTGGCCGAAATATAAATCCCATAGGTTATAATGGGATTTATTTTTCGTTGGATTGGAAATCCATCACCTTTGTGATGGAGTAACCCCTCCCCAAACTCTATATCAGGCTCAGATTCTCTTTGATACAGAGAAAATTATATTGGTCCAATGAAATCCTGTGGTACTTTAGAATGGAAGTACTTGGAGTATGGATAACGTAGCTCGTTGTCCAAAAGCCCTTAATCCAGAGAATAGTTAACCGGATGAAACATCAAATGTATCCCCTAAAACACTAGAATCTAAGGAAACCTGGGACCGCTGACCTGGATGGTGAGAATCTGATTACAAATTGGATTAAATGTACAGTTTGGTTTATTCTGATGTATGTATGTTTATACCATCATTCTGACATTGAAAGAAAAATCTTAATAATTACGATAGATGGAGATGTCTTGTAATTTATTTTACATGATACATTGCTCCTCCTCTCCTTTCCCACCTTGACATTCTTCCCATTGTATTGCCCCGCATTCCCCTTTAGAATGTGAAGTGAAGCTTCCCTTACAATGTTGGCAGTGAGCGAGAATGCAGCGGTACAGCTTTATAGAGGACTATCAAGTATCCACTTTGTGATTCTCTAATACCGATTTTTAAGAAATCGATATTTCAGAGTCGCAAAATGGTATGTATCATATTTGCGATTCGGTAATATAGATTTCTTAAAAATCGCAATTGCTATTACCGAATCACAAGTAGCAATTCTGACCCCATTCGCACCTAAGGCCCCCTCTGCTGCACCCCAAAAAATTATTTAAGGACATGTAAGGCGCACACATGCCAAAGGGGCATGTGTGCGTTACATGTTAATTAAAAAAATTTATTTTTAATGCATTTTTTAAATTTGCACATGGTTACCACCAAGTTGTATTTGGTGGTAATTGTGATTCCTTAATGCCCAATTCTCATTAAGGAAAAGCTTGATACATGTGCTTAAGAAATCGCAAATAAGGATTCCTTATTTGCGATTTCTTATTTAGAGAATCACAATTTGCGATTCTCTAAACGGGGTCGCAATTTTAAGGAATCGCTATTTTTGCGATTCCTTAAAATTGCATAGTGCATGCCTTTCATACATAATGAAAGGCATTTTTGCATTCGCAAACGGCCATTCGCACCGTTTGCGAATGCAAAAACGCTTGATACATCTGGCCCCATGTCATCTACAAATCTAACTACTTACTTCATCCAGTGTGATCTGTCTTCAAAATAGCACAGTTCCGCTCTCGCTCTTTTACCCAGCACAATACAGCAGCTTCACTTGAGTGATAGCTCAGTAAATTTGGAGCAATATTTTCTTGTTTCACATTTTCATCTAGTCCACTCACTCTCAATTTGGGTGGCAGTGGTTCTAATTGCAAGGTTAAGGGGCTGCCATTTGCAGGGAAAAGGCCTGGTTACTTACAGTATTCCTAATTTCTCCCAGTCCAGGTCTTCCTCTCCACAGCCCTAATGTAATGAGTTGAAGCTCCTATGGTCATCAAGCACAAAAACAAAATACATACCTGTTTCCCATCTCTCCTCAGTCCTCGTTTCGCTATTACCCCAAATTAGCATAAAAAGGAAGTTGCCCATTCGACTAAGCTATTTGAGTGGAGCCAAAATCAAGGGCAGGGAGGTATGGGAAAATCCAACTACGGAGAGGAAGATGTGGACATGGAGTAATGAAGATTGCCAGCAAGTAACTGGGACGTTATCTCCTCTTCCGTTTGCCTTTCCACAGTCCTTAGGTAATGAGCTCATACCAAACCAAGAAACTGCTTCATAAATCACAATTACCCCTTCCTGATGCATATTATATATTTAGTAATGAATATATAACAGGGTAATGAAAATCATTAAAGCACCAACAGATTATGCATTAATGACAAAACGTAACACTGTAGATCCCAAATCATAAGAGACAAACGGGCCTTCCACCTTCCTGAAAGGCTCTGTTTGTGACAAGTACAGCTTAACTGCACTTCTAGGGTATATAATAAATGTTCTTCAGGGGTAGATGGATGTCACTACAATACAGGCAGAATCATATCCCTATCAAAGTGAAAGCCCGAAGAGTCTTTTGGCATAAACTCTGCAGTGTTTTAATAGGCTTCATCCATTGTTATAGAGAGCTGTACCACTAATCCTGAAATTAATGAGTCTACTTTTAAAATGGTAGTAAATTGAAAAGAGTGCCTCCATTCTGCCCCCTTTGCCTTTTTAATTGTGCCATATACAGGGAGTGCAGAATTATTAGGCAAATGAGTATTTTGACCACATCATCCTCTTTATGCATGTTGTCTTACTCCAAGCTGTATGGGCTCGAAAGCCTACTACCAATTAAGCATATTAGGTGATGTGCATCTCTGTAATGAGAAGGGGTGTGGTCTAATGACATCAACACCCTATATCAGGTGTGCATAATTATTAGGCAACTTCCTTTCCTTTGGCAAAATGGGTCAAAAGAAGGACTTGACAGGCTCAGAAAAGTCAAAAATAGTGAGATATCTTGCAGAGGGATGCAGCACTCTTAAAATTGCAAAGCTTCTGAAGCGTGATCATCGAACAATCAAGCGTTTCATTCAAAATAGTCAACAGGGTCGCAAGAAGCGTGTGGAAAAACCAAGGCGCAAAATAACTGCCCATGAACTGAGAAAAGTCAAGCGTGCAGCTGCCACGATGCCACTTGCCACCAGTTTGGCCATATTTCAGAGCTGCAACATCACTGGAGTGCCCAAAAGCACAAGGTGTGCAATACTCAGAGACATGGCCAAGGTAAGAAAGGCTGAAAGACGACCACCACTGAACAAGACACACAAGCTGAAACGTCAAGACTGGGCCAAGAAATATCTCAAGACTGATTTTTCTAAGGTTTTATGGACTGATGAAATGAGAGTGAGTCTTGATGGGCCAGATGGATGGGCCCGTGGCTGGATTGGTAAAGGGCAGAGAGCTCCAGTCCGACTCAGACGCCAGCAAGGTGGAGGTGGAGTACTGGTTTGGGCTGGTATCATCAAAGATGAGCTTGTGGGGCCTTTTCGGGTTGAGGATGGAGTCAAGCTCAACTCCCAGTCCTACTGCCAGTTCCTGGAAGACACCTTCTTCAAGCAGTGGTACAGGAAGAAGTCTGCATCCTTCAAGAAAAACATGGTTTTCATGCAGGACAATGCTCCATCACACGCGTCCAAGTACTCCACAGCGTGGCTGGCAAGAAAGGGTATAAAAGAAGGAAATCTAATGACATGGCCTCCTTGTTCACCTGATCTGAACCCCATTGAGAACCTGTGGTCCATCATCAAATGTGAGATTTACAAGGAGGGAAAACAGTACACCTCTCTGAACAGTGTCTGGGAGGCTGTGGTTGCTGCTGCACGCAATGTTGATGGTGAACAGATCAAAACACTGACAGAATCCATGGATGGCAGGCTTTTGAGTGTCCTTGCAAAGAAAGGTGGCTATATTGGTCACTGATTTGTTTTTGTTTTGTTTTTGAATGTCAGAAATGTATATTTGTGAATGTTGAGATGTTATATTGGTTTCACTGGTAATAATAAATAATTGAAATGGGTATATATTTTTTTTTGTTAAGTTGCCTAATAATTATGCACAGTAATAGTCACCTGCACACACAGATATCCCCCTAACATAGCTAAAACTAAGAACAAACTAAAAACTACTTCCAAAAATATTCAGCTTTGATATTAATGAGTTTTTTGGGTTCATTGAGAACATGGTTGTTGTTCAATAATAAAATTAATCCTCAAAAATACAACTTGCCTAATAATTCTGCACTCCCTGTAGTGTAAGATTTTCAAGATCTTTATTTTGTTACTGACCAGTGACATCTCCTCCGCTATGGGGGAGGAGTGCCGCCTCCCAGCCAGCAGCAGCAGCTGCAAAACTTTTACAAGAAAATTGTAATAAACTATGTTTATTATCCTTCTCTTGTTAAAGGGGCGGGGCCAAGGACGATGACGGGGATGGAGGTGGAGTGCTCTAGTGCGCATTTACGTTTGGCCGGCTGTCTCGGGCCGCCCAAACACACATGCGCACTAGGCTCTCTCCGACCCGGCACTGCAACTCTCACTCTGCCTCGGAGTGCCCTGGCTGGACGCTCAGTCCAATCCTAATGCTTCTTTCAATCTGCCAGCAGCATGAAAGCAGCGTTAGGATTGGATGCAGGGTAGGCTTGGTGCCTGCAGTGGAGGATGGAGGAGCTGATCTGAGTGGCGCGGCAAGTAAGGTACATTTTTAAAAATGAATATATATATATATATATATATATATATATATATATATATTTTGTCATCCCCAACCTCCCTGCCTCACCCCTTGGAACTTCTCCTGGAGGATCCACTGCTTCTGTGACATATGATTTCTGCTAATGGAGCCTTTTCTCAGCACATTTTCTAAGCTCATGCAATGTAATCTCAGCCAAGACTCCAATACATCTATTAAGTTTAAGAACAAATGAGGAAGGGACATCACTTCCCACTTTAAGACATTGTTAACCAAAGCCAAGAGTCGTGAGATGGTGCCATTAAAGAACCAGTAATTTTACAACAAATGCCTCCCTAAACAAATGGTTTTACTTATTTCTTGGACCTGAACGCAGCTCAATCTGAAGTGTAAGTGATCCACAAAAGCAGGATCTAAATATGAGCCAAACAGGAATCGTCACAGCTATGCATCACTTCCCCTTTTATCAATAGACCACCTATTACTTATCTAGGCCTGGTAGTCCTACCTTGTGCATAGAAATGAAAAAACAGGAATTGGAATGGACACACTTCTTTTTTATGTTAATTAAGAGTAGCAACAAAGGAACAGCCGTACTGAGTAGGGATGGTAAACAGGTATATGTTGTGCTTTTGTGCTTAGTGGGCATTTCTGTCCACAGGAGCTTCAGCTTAATACATAAGAACTGTGGATAGGAGGAAAAGGAGGTCATGTTTGTCTATTTTAGAATACATTGATTGTTTCCAGCATGTTTAGGTAAAGGGGGAAAAAAGAAAAAAGAAAAAAGAAAAAACTCAAGGGGAGTGGCAGCACCCAATATATTGGTGCGAAAAGGCATCCACATTTATTGCCGCCACGTAATAGGAGTGGTGTAGTCGGAGGGCTGCGTATTTCGCCCTGTCCATGTCTAGCCCCTCAAGTTGGGTCCTAGATGTGCTGAGCTGTTTCCAAACTCTCGGGCCCCCGTCCTCTTGTAGATCCTCTCAAGGTCCATCACCTGCTGCTGTAGTTGTGCCCTTTTTTTACGTTGGATTTTATTATCTGATGCAATTATTACAATATATTCCTCCCTTATTACCGCCTTCACGTGTCCCACAATAGGGTGATTGGTGTTTCAGCTATGTCATTAAATTATAGAAGGGTGGCAATAGCTTTAGTTATCTGGGCCTCCACCTCTGGTCTCATCAAGAGAGTGGTTCTCAATCGCAAAGGGCGGGGACCCTCGGCCCGGGGGGGACATTGAGCGTGAGGGATACCCATGCATGGTCCAATAACGCACAGGGCTCGATATCTATGTCTGTCAGCATCTGTTGGATTTCTTTAGAACCCAGAAAAAGGTCAATGCAAGCATAGTTTGTGGGAGTAAAAAGTGTAGTCTCTAGTGGTAGGGTGCCTACCCCTCCAGAGGTCCCAGAGACCCAGTTCCTCCAGCCTCCCCAGCCCGCTTGTGGATAGGGCCCCGTCCCACCATATCTGGAAGCTTACCTGTCCCAGTCCTTGTTCAGAACTATGTCATAGTCGCCTCCTATGAGCACCTTGTCTGTCATGTGTAGTCCTTCCTGTCCCTCATTGGGGGGATAGATTGATGCTATAACCACTTGTGTGCTCCTGATGTGTATTCTATAGGCCAGCAAGCGACCATGTATTTCGGCAATCTTGTCTCCCACCCTCCCTTGGAAGAAACGCGATACTAGAAGTTCCACCCACGCCACCTTGGTCTTCTATGAGGAAAAGTGTTGTGTTGGGAAAGATCTGGAGCGCATTCTCTGATGGTCTGCGTGGATTAAGCGGGTCTCTTGCAGGAGGCATAAGTCGGCTTGCGTACGTTCTAGATAGGAGAGGACCACTCTGCACTTGATTGGGTTGTTTAACCCCTTGACATTGGGAGTAACTATTTTAACAGTTGTGTGGGCGGGACGAGGGAAGTATCGCCAGCCAGTGTGCGCCTATGCATAACACTTTATCCCTTCCCTCGAGTAGATGAGTCTTAGTGGGGGCTCCGGTCCCATCCGTGAGACGTACATATCTGTATGTGACTATTTCTCACCCAACCCATAAACAAAACACATTCAAACAACCCCATTGAGAGGAGCCTGGACTGAGGGAGAACCTAAGTTCCAGGAGCTAGTGCCCGAAGTGTCCAGTGTTCATTGGATTCCCCCTCATACCTCTCTGCCGACCGCTGCAGCTGCATGTCTTCTGGGCTCGTGACCCTCACCCCTTCTCCGTGTCTGCCTTCTTCATGTCCCCGGTGAGGGACTTCAGGACTGACTTCAGCGAGTGTTGACTCCCCTCCATGGGCTTCTCCAATAGCAGTACATTGTATGCCTCTTACAATGAGCGCAGTTGGTGCAGTTTGCCCTCCCATTGGAAAATTAGATGGGAGGGGTGACCCCAGGAGTAGAGGACTTCCTTGTCTCTGAGGTGGGATGTGACTGGGAGAAAGTCTCTCCTTTTTTGTAGGGTGATGGCTGCTAGGTCCTGAAAAAGGAGCAGTGAGTGGCCCTGGAATGTCAGCGGGTGATGTTCTCTTGCCATCCGGAGTATGCGTTCTTTCAGGGCGAAGTCATGGATGTAGGTCAGGATGTCCACCGGTGGTGCGTGAGACAGCCTCGGTGATCCCACCCTGTGAACTCTCTGTCTATGTGTACCTCCCTGTCCAAGGTCTCCCCTAGTATCTGTCAGAAGAGAGACACAACGTATGTTGAGATGTCCCCCCTCTTTGGCAGTGACAAAGGAGCAGGGGGCCGGGCACACCTGCTCCTCTGTCTGCGGGCAGTCGCCTCTCTCCGGGGCCCTTTGGAGCTTCCGCTCGAACCGCTGCCGTCAGCTTCTTCACTGGAGCCCTGCAGGTGCCGCCATCTTGCGATGCCCTGGGGTCTTCAGACTGTGGGCTTTGTCCTTCTGCACCAGTCGTCTCCCGCATCTCTCACCCCCATGTCATGTGGGGTGCCTCCGGGGTGGTAGGGGACCTAGGGGCCGTGCATATATTCACCCCCTGGGGCCAGCAGGAAAGGGATCCCTCTACATAGGGGACAGAGAGGCGCGGTTGTCCGCCTTATTCGTCCGCCATCTTGGCTCCACCCCCTCATGTTTTCATTTTTCATTGATGCCGCACAGAGCAAAATGTGCACTGATTCTTTGTGATGATATGCTGTTCTCAAAAAACTCCGGAGAAAACCATTCATAACTTTCAATACTCTTCCAGATTACTCTCTGCATGCCTATTTATTCATAATGCTGCCATTGTTTATGTAATCAG
Organism: Pleurodeles waltl; assembly: GCF_031143425.1. Taxonomy (NCBI): domain Eukaryota; kingdom Metazoa; phylum Chordata; class Amphibia; order Caudata; family Salamandridae; genus Pleurodeles; species Pleurodeles waltl. The sequence continues at coordinate 290,115,292 of NC_090445.1, read as the reverse complement.
ATTTGAACTTTTGTTTCCTATTACATTAGGTGAGGGTGGATGCCATTATTATTCATTCAGGAGGACAGTGCTAAGATGGTGGCATTATATAATTTTAGATTAATTCTGTGTCCTGATTTGTCATGATCTGAAACATTTGCACACCTTATGATGAACGTGCATTTTTCATTGTAAACCTATGTAGAAAAGGTGAAGATTTTGTGCCTCTTCGGTGCCCTTTCTCTGAGCCTGTAAGGATGCATCCTGAATTCTTAATGATTTGCTGCTTATTCTGGACGTATGCTATTTTGCTCATGGTGCTAATTATCTATGACTGATTTATTATGCATTTCAAGACTAATTAAATTTTTTGCCTTCTGTAATGAACTTTGTTTTCAAATGCTATTTGAACCTTTAGTTTAGGAACATATTTCCTCATTTAGTCATGAGGACAACAACATCCGGAACCAGCCTAGGCACTTTGGGCCACATGTACAAAGCATTGTTCTAGTCACAAATGGGTCGATTCACAGAATCTGCCAGTTTGTGACTAGAAAAATGCTTTTTGGGATGTACAAAGCCCAAACTGTGATTCGGTAACTTGTTACCGAATGGCAATTTGGATTTTGCAAATCGGCATTAGGATGGGGCGTGTTCAGACAGGGCATCCCTTCCTAATACCGAATCTAAATGCTATGTATGATTGTTTTGTGACCGTGAATGTGGTCGCAAAACAATTGCAGTTAGCACCAATTTCAAATTGGTGCTAACCCATCTGCAAAGGGGAAGGGGTCCTGAGGACCCCTTCCCCTTTGTGAATGTATGCAAAAAAGTTTTTGAAGAGCAGGCAGTAGTCCCACGTACCACTGCCTACTCTTCAAAAATTATACTGAAATGTTTCATTTGTTTTCTTTTTAAACGCAGCCTGTTTTCCTTTAAGGAAAACGGGTTGCATTTAAAAAAGTGCTTTATTTAAAAGCAATCACAGACATGGTACCACCCCTGTGATTTTTGCGATTCCCGGTGCGTCGCAAATTGCGACCTACCTCATTAACATTAATGAGGCAGGTCTATTTGCAACCCACCGGGAATCGCAAGAGAAACTCAGTGGGGTTTCTTACATTTTGAATTCCAAATATACGTACATGAAGCCTTATATCTCTATCTTATCAGATCACCTGAAATAGCGCCAGAACATGCAAAATGTGTCCCCAGTCCCGCAAAGTGCCTTGTGACAATGGGAAGTTGGCCACTCTGTTTTCTGGTGTAGGATGTCATATAACCATCCCTGAAGAGTGTTACTTTGCATATGTTTATGCAGCAGTGGTTTCTGAGTTGCTGAGAATGTGGAGATCTTGCGAGTTCCTGTCTAAAGTAATGGGCAACAGATCTTTCAGAGGCTACTACAAGTTTGAAAAACAAGAGGTTGCATAGTGACCCCAGTGTTTCTGCAGCTCATGACCACAAAAGTCTGTGGAGCACCCATGTAACATTTTTGTTTCTCTTTAGCAACCTCTGTTTGAGTTTCATTTCTGTTCCTATTTTCTTATAAGTATGCAGAGACTCTGTACATGTGGTCTAGAAGAGTACACAAAAATATTTTAGACTGTGAGCACCACAGGCAGGATGCATATCCACAGTGATGCGACCTGTGTGTGACAAATACTTTCCGCTCAACACGGAAGGAAGTAGTATACCTATTTATGAGTATTGAAGTTTACTTGTGTGACTTATGGAATCTTTGAATCTTCTTTGACGTTCAACAGGTTCTTTCTTTTATTGCTCTTGGTCTGTTTTGGCGTTGTTGACAGGGCATTTAAGAAGATTAATACTGAATTCCAAAACCAGTTTTTTTTGCTTTCAATATTCAGGAATCTTCAATTATCTAAATAATGTAAGGAAAAAAAAACGTTCATTTTCAGCAGGAAATGGACAGGTGAAGGTTTTCAGTACTTTTACCAGTTCACCAGGCAAAACTGGCGTGGAATGTTGAGAGCTTTGTTTCACCATGAACATGAGATTTAAGTACCAAATTGGTTCAGCAGATTCCTGAGAACTGGAAAACATCATCAGCTTTCTCTCAACCTTGGAATCACCTTATAAGTAACAAGTCGATTAATATCATAAGGGGGCTACACAGCTACACCTGCTATTTAGTTGTCTGCACAAAAACAATACCGGAGGCATTTTCCTCTTTCCATGCATGATGCATTATTCAGCACAGGTAGAAAGAGGAAATAACAAAGAGAAATAAACATATTTTGATGCATTTCGAGGTTTACTAGACTTAGTAAGTCTGGGAATGCACTAAAATCCATGGGTGGCTGCATGGGAACGCCCATGCCCTACCCATGGATCGGCTCCTTAATGTAAATAACACAGGGACTTGCGCTGCCTTGCATTACTCCTGATTTACTGAGCCATGCAGAGCTACGTAAAATGGCTTTGCATGGCTTAGTAAATCTGATTTAAGGACTTATTTGCCTTGCATCACCTTGCGTGACACAAGGTCAATGCAAGCCCTTGATAAATCTGTGCTTTAGTCCCTTATTAGGAATTGGCTGGAGCAGTATCCCTAGGGGACGATACTGTTTCAGACTCTTCTGAGTAGACCAGTGTTCCTGCACCAGAAATACCCAAGTATGGAAGTACCAGGCCTGATTTTACTGGGTTAATTTCTGCACCTGGTGAAGCCACCACCAAGTCTGCTGACATTTTCCACATGATGTAAGCAGATGGAAATTTGGATGCTACAAAATACATAGAGTCTGACATCCACAAGTGATGATTTTAGTGTGAAGGACTCAGAAAGGTGGGTGTGGTTGCACAAATACTATATTTTGACAGAACCCATTCAGGGAGTCACAGGGCATGAAGGGCCAGCTGGGCCTCAGCAGTGGAGGCTGGGGTCATTTGCCTCCGATATGCCGCTGTCGAGCCTACTATGGGTCTGCAAATCAGGGACAAGTACAACCCTGTGGGAGAACAAAATCAACAGTGAGTGATTCTTCACGTTGATTATCACTTTAGGCACCAGGGGTTCTCCTTTCCAAGATGCACAGACACTGACCCCCCAAGGTGATATGCTTCATGATCAGATTGTGCTCCATGTTGGTGTGTGGTTTATTATTCATAATAAGATTTAAAGAAATGTTGGACTCATAGGACTTATGCAGTCTATGAGTCCATGATGAGGTCAAAATGTTTCATTCCGTTTTTCTCCCAGGAGGGTCTGTGGCAATTTGTCAAGACCTACTGAAAATCCTAATCTACTTTAAGGGGGCACTGGTTAGGGGTTTTGAATGTGTTCCAAGATGATAGCAATGTGCCCGCGTCTAGCCAGAGTGAAGATGTTTAGTCCCTATTAGGAAATATACATTTTCATAGATAATGTAGCCCAAAGAAAAAAAGAACAGTAAAAAACAGTATTTGAGAAGGATAGCATTCTGTAGCAAATCACTTGTGTTAACTTGTGAGATAGTTGAAATAAAAACAAAACATACCTTCACATCTTGTGAGCACTGCAAAAATCACAGCAAAATCAGTGATGCTGTACCTCTTTGATATGTATCTGAGATTGATAGAACTATGCAGCTTTTGCATGTAGTGCTCATACCCTTGTTAGTCTAGGTTACTTTAGGAGGCAATACACTGGACATTTTTAAGTTCACTGATCTATGAAAGCAACGGTATCAATTTAGTTGACCTCTCCACGGCACAGATTGGTCTAAACGATTCAAAGTCACCTACTTTTGAGGCTGATGACACCCTGGAAGGCTGCCTATCCAACTTTCCCTCTCCTGAACAGCCCCAGGGTAGCCATCTCTAGGCGGTTATAAAGGCTGGGAAAAGACTCGACGTCCTGGGCTATGAACTTACTGGACAGAACCTCATTCATTTCAGGTGACATGCCTAGGTCTTTGTGCCACTAGATTAGCATGAGACTGTGGCTAAGTCCGAACACTAGGATGCCATATACTCTCAGTCGGGCACTCAGGGCAGGGGAACAACACTAGTACAAAACTTAATAAGAAAAACTTACTTTAGGAGTTAAAAGTGCATGACTGGTTTGCTAATTCAGCTTGTTGAAGATATCTGTGTGTAACATACAGACCTCTAATTTGAGCACAAATAGTGACAATTCACTCTGTCAATATGCACAATATGATTAATATGGAGTTGGACGATAACAATTCATTTTATTTAAAGCACCAAGAGGACATTCAGTAGTCTGGTGTTCCTGGAAATAACAATATGTATGTAAGTAAAGCGAGTATTCAGTATAATACTGCGGTCATAAACAAGTTCACGCAGTGGAATAATTAGTCCCCTGAGCTATCGTACCCCAGTTTGATTAATAATGAATGATGCTGCAATATTTTCATTTCACAGGTTGCACTCATTCTTATGCCCAACTGTAGGGATTTATTCTTTTGTCTTTTAACTCTCAAAATCCTCATTCAAATTCTTAGCAAACTAGAGGCGCATTGATTTGATGCAGTAGCACTTTACCCCCTGCCCCGTTTCTCCCAAGCCTCCATCTCGCGGCAAGACAGGGCACAACATACCTCTTGCTGTTCTCCGTGCCTCTTCAGCTGCGATGGCTATGGCCACAGACACACTAGCAGGGACTTTTCTCCTGCCAGTAACAGTGGAGTTTCACTTCATTTCTTGATGTGGTTTGGCAAAGAACACAGAGGAAGCACTGGTGCGTAGCTCACACAAAATGCATATACACAACTATTTTGTATGCTGCAGAATGTCCAAGGGTCGTTTCTTGAAATAACCCAACACAAAATCTCCTATTATTGAGGGCCCCCATGCAAGGCTATGAGACACCCATTGAGTGAGACACAGTACTAGCATTTCTGTGAAACAGTACTGAAAGACTGAGACACATAAGAAGTGCACCTAGGTAATTTATGGAAGGCGTACCTGGGCGTCTGTGGAACAGAAGTGAAAGTCAGAGACAAGTAAATAATACATCTGGGGGTAATTCATGGAAGGTGTGTCTATTCCTTCAGCTGCAAGCTAAATAAATACACTTTGCTATACTGCTCACCCAGCACAGTGGGTTTCCGGCATAGGCTTTTATTGGTCACATGTATTGAGTGGCCCTTTTAGCTACACTAACAATTTAGTCACCTTAAGTGGATAAGGTCCTATCTCTACTGGGTCCTAATTAATGGCCTTGACAGTGTTGCCTTGGCAAATTAAATCTGGAAGCCAAATAAAAAAAAAAACTTCTGTGTGACAGGCTAAAAGGGACTTGGGGCAGAAAAGAATAAGGCCATTAGGAGGGAGATGATAACCAATAACAGGATAAGGCCCAGGTGGTGGTCCAACAGAATAGCTAAGATGAATAGAGCTACGAGGCCCAGGATAAGAAGAGCCAGACCATGACCTAATTCATGAGGAACTGGTTACCAAGATTAGAGGGGACCAGAAACAAATGGACAAGGAGGACCAGGACCAGGAAAACAGGGTCTCACGGCTATCACTGCCAGGGTGAGAAGTATTAGGAGGACCAGGAGGATGTGGAACAGAGGGATCAGGGCCCAGCAGACAAGGACCTGAAGGAACTGAAGGCCCTTGACCATCATGACTAGAAGGGCTAGGAGGGCCTGAGTGCACCAAGAGGACCAAGCGGTCAGTTGCAAATGGACCAGGACCAGAAAGGCCACAACCGGAAAGAACCAGGAGACCATAGATCTGCAGGACCAGGAAGTCCAGACCCAGCTTGACCAGGATAAAAAGGTCCATCAGAGTCAGTCTGATAAATGAGGGGGACAAGAACTATATGAACCAGAGTGACCCACAACATGAGAACTGGGAGAACCAGTGCCACAGGAATAAGGAAGGCCAGAATCAGGAGGACTGTTACTAGGAGGACTATAACAGATGAGCCTAGTGCCAGATGAATGAAAAAAAGGTGGAACAGGAAAACCAGGTGACCACAAGTAGTAGTGTTAGAATGGAGGGGAGGGATAAGAAGGCTAGTGAAGCCAAGATCAGTGGAACTAGCCCCTGAAGACCAGCAAAAGATCATTGTAACTAAGAATCAGGCTACATTGTCGAGAGGAAATAGGAGCAGAAGGATTAGGAGCAGGCAAACCAGGGGCATTTTATAAATTGAAGGAGAGGAACCAGAATTATGGTGAGGAGGATGATATGGTCCAGGACTGGAAGTCTGTGAAACTTGAGACCCAGGATTCAGAACTAGGGCCAGTAGTGCATGGGAATGACAATCAGACAGATCAGGATGAACTGGGTAAATAGCATAGAAAACTCACTATTTACCCAGTGTGAGAAAGTAGCCTCTTTCTAGCCTTGTAACACCCGCTTTGGGCCTGTTTGTGAGTATATGTCAGGGTGTTTTCACTGTCTCACTGGGATCCTGCGAGCCAGGGCCCAGTGTTCATAGTGAAAACCCTATGTTTTCAGTATGTTTGTTATGTGTCACTGGTACCCTGCTAGCCAGGACCCCAGTGCTCATAGGTTTGTGGCCTATATGTATGTGTTCCCTGTGTGATGCCTAACTGTCTCACTGAGGCTCTGCTAACCAAAACCTCAGTGGTTATGCTCTCTCTTTACAAATTGTCACTAACAGGCTAGTGACCAATTTCACCAATTCACATTGGCATACTGGAACACCCTTATAATTCCCTAGTATATGGTACTGAGGTACCCAGGGCATTGGGGTTCCAGGAGATCCCTATGGGCTGCCGCATTTCTTTTGCCACCCATAGGGAGCTCTGACAATTCTTACACAGGCCTGCCACTGCAGCCTGAGTGAAATAACGTCCACCTTATTTCACAGCCATTTACCACTGCACTTAAGTAACTTATAACTCACCTATATGTCTAACCTTTACCTGGTAAAGGTTGGGTGCTAAGTTACTTAGTATGTGGGCACCCTGGCACTAGCCAAGGTGCCCCCACATTGTTCAGGGCAAATTCCCCGGACTTTGTGAGTGCGGGGACACCATTTCACGCGTGCACTATACATAGGTCACTACCTATGTATGACGTCACAATGGTAACTCCAAACATGGCCATGTAACATGTCTAAGATCATGGAATTGTCTCCCCTGACCTGCACCTCCCAGGGGAGGTGCCCAGAGCTCTTCCAGTGTGCTCCAGACCTCTGCCATCTTGGAAACAGAGGTGCTGCTGGCACACTGGACTGCTCTGAGTGGCCAGTGCCAGCAGGTGACGTCAGATACTCCTTCTGATAGGCTCTTACCTGTGTTGCTAGCCTATCCTCCTTCCTATGTAGCCAAACCTCCTTTTCTGGCTATTATAGGGTCTCTGCTTTGGGGAATTCTTCAGATAACAAATGCAAGAGCTCATCAAAGTTCCTCTGCATCTCTCTCTTCACCTTCTGCCAAAGGATCGACCGCTGGCTGCTCAGGACGCCTGCAAAACTGCAACAAAGTAGCAAAGACGACTACTGCAACCTTGAATCGCTGATCCTGCCGCTTTCTCGCCTGTTTCCTGGTGGTGCATGCTCTGGGGGTAGCCTGCCTCCTTCTTGCACCAGGAGCTCTGAAGAAATCTCCCGTGGGACGACGGAATCCTCCCCCTGCAACCGCAGACAACAAAAGACTGCATCACCAGTCCTCTGGGTCCCCTCTCAGCACGACGAGCGTGGTCCCTGGAACTCAGCAACTCTGTCCAAGTGACTCCCACAGTCCAGTGACTCTTCAGTCCAAGTTTGGTGGAGGTAAGTCCTTGCCTCCCCACGCTAGACTGCATTGCTGGGTACTGTGTGATTTGCAGCTGCTCCGGCTTCTGTGCACTCTTCCAGGATTTCCTTTGTGCGCATCCAAGTCTGGGTCCCCGACACTCTAACCTGCCGTGCACAACCTCCTGAGTTGTCCTCCGGCATCGTGGGACTCCCTTTTGTGTCTTTGGGTGAGCTCCGGTTCACTCCTCTTCGTAGTGCCTGTTTCGGCACTTCTGCGGGTGCTGCCTGCTTCTGTGAGGGCTCCCTGACTTGCTGGGCGCCCTCTCTGTCTCCTTACCCAAGTGGCGACATCCTGGTCCCTCCTGGGCCACAGCAGCATCCAAAAACCCTAACCGCGACCCTTGCAGCTAGCAAGGCTTGTGTGCGGTCTTTCTGCGTGGGAACACCTCTGCAAGCTTCTTCACGACGTGGGACATCCTCCAAAGGGGAAGTTTCTAGCCCTCTTCGTTCTTGCAGAATCCACAGCTTCTACTATCCGGTGGCAGCTTCTTTGCACCCTCAGCTGGCATTTCCTGGGCATCTGCCCAATCTCGACTTTGTCGCGACTCTTGGACTTGGTCCCCTTGTTCCACAGGTACTCTCGTCCAGAAATCCACTTTGGTTGCATTGCTAGTGTTGGTCTTCCTTGCAGAATTCCCCTATCACGACTTCTGTGCTCTCTGGGTAATATAGGTGCACTTTACACCTACTTTTCAGGGTCTTGGGGTGGGCTATTTTTCTAACCCTCACTGTTTTCTTACAGTCCCAGCGACCCTCTACAAGCTCACATAGGTTTGAGGTCCATTCGTGGTTCGCATTCCACTTTTGGATTATATGGTTTGTGTTGCCTCTATACCTATGTGCTCCTATTGCAATCTACTGTAATTCTACATTGCTTGCATTACTTCCTTTTACTATTACTGCATATTTTTGGTATTGTGTACATATATCTTGTGTATATTTGGCATCCTCATACTGAGGGTACTCACTGAGATACTTTTGGCATATTGTCATAAAAATAAAGTACCTTTATTTTTAGTATATCTGTGTATTGTGTTTTCTTATGATATTGTGCATATGACACCAGTGGTATAGTAGGAGCTTTGCATGTCTCCTAGTTCAGCCTAAGCTGCTCTGCTATAGCTACCTTCTATCAGCCTAAGCTGCTAGAAACACCTCTTCTACACTAATAAGGGATAACTGGACCTGGTACAGAGTGTAAATACCCCTTGGTACCCACTACAAGCCAGGCCAGCCTCCTACACCCAGTGGCCGGCTAAATAGTCACCATCCCTGCAAAATATACATAGATCTGTGCCATATCTTGAAGTTGTTCTGTGCTTGTACATAGGTGCTGAACAGAGCTGTGCTTCAGTTTTTCAAGAAATCACACTGTTTACAGTGCAAGTACTAACTCAGTAGCATACTCAACCCAGCTTCAGATAGTGCTGCCCCTGACAGTCTGCAGGGTGTTATGCAAACAGGTTCACAAAATGAACAGCATTTCATGGCCATTGCCATAATGAGCTGCAGACACCATTGTCAAAACAGACAAGTGGTTGCCTTTATATGGTTCCAAGCTTTGCTGTCTTTATTGTAACTCATGGTGTTTCCAATTTGCTTTATGCACGGTAACCAGCAATACTTCATGAAACACAAGCACAAATCTCTCTCTGTACAGCTGTGCAGTTACAGAATGTGTTCATGCCATGGTTCCTGTTTTATTTATGAAGTTGCTCTCAGCTCCTGCTACAAAAATTCATGTCAGACTAGGGTGTGGTCTGTTACAGGAATGATGCACTGCATATATAGGCTAGTTCCTCAGGGTCAATGGAACTCATAGTAACATGGCAATCCTTGTGTCAACTTTTGCCTGTTGTCCCTTTGAAGCATACGAGCCAGTTTCTACTATGAGCTCATTATATGACAAAGAATATCTTTTCTGGCCTTGGCCTTTCAGGGGCAAGCGAGAACAGTCATGCCTTTCTGTAGGAAATTAAAGGATAATAATTCAGATACAGCATACATGAATAACATATAGCAAGGGAGTTGTTCTGTCAGTTGTAATACTTTACGAAAAGTATAGGAGTTTTATTCTCCACATTCAGTGATAGAGTTACAGCAATAATGATGTATAACAATCTTCAAGTGTTTCAGAGTTATTGACTTTCTCTACAGAAGCACCATCGCTATTTCAAAAGTGGGCCTAACTGCAGATTAGACAGATGAGGTTAATAGCTGCCGGTTAGGTTGGCAACTCAGATAGTTTATTATGTCTGCAAATATTGCCTTTTACTTACATGTACCTACAGCTTTTCAGTGGTAAGTACTGATCTGCAATGGACCCATTGAGTGTGAGGTGTCTTCTGATGGAAGTGGTAATACACCAGTAGTATATTGAGGGCAAGATGAAGCCCAGTGGCTCATGCAGTTTGATATGAACATAGTGAATGCGCCGTTCTTGTTGACAATTATCACACATTGGTTGTGATAGTTTGTCAGATCAGCATCACAGCTGCATTGGAGTGGTCTTCTGCACAACCAAGACCAACTTCAGGATGAAAATCATGAATAGCAATGAGCCAAATGTGATGGGCCATTGTGACTGTTTTTGTCACTCATGTCCTGTAGGTGTCAAAGTGAAGTGAGAGATCCAAATAACTTTTATAGTCCCTCAAACTTTGTGCCAAGAGACCACACTCCAGTGTTAGTGTTTGTACATGGTCATTTACATATTAAACATTTAGGGCCTCATTATGAGTTTAGCGGGCTGCGGAGGTCACCCGCCAAACTCTTGGGCCGGAAAAACACCACGCCCGATATCCGCCCGCTGGCCCTATTACGAGTTTCCTGATGGCCCAGCAAGAAACTCACCACAACATTGAAGCCTGCTCGTAGCCGAGCTTGTGGCAATGTTGCGATAACACCTGTTGCACTTTTCACTGCCTGTAATTCAGCCAGTGAAAAGCGCAACAGGGCTGTCCATGGGGTCTTTGCACTGCCCTTGCCAAGTGCAAGTACGAAAGCCCCCATGGGGCCCCCAGCACCCCATCTCTGCCGGCATTTGCATGGCATTTGCATGGCTGTGTAACCGCCATGCAAAAGTTGGCGGACGCCGTGGTCGTGATCCCTAGGGCAGCGCTGCTAGCAGAACTGCCCTGCTAGAAGCTGACATCTATTTCAAGATCACATGCATGACACATAAGGAAATACACTTGGGGATTCGAAGAAATGTGCTAAAATTACCACACACCATAGGGAGACAAAGTAAGAAGATAAAAATTAGACCAAGTCCCTGATTTAGAGTTTGGTGGATGGATTACTCCATCACAAATGTGACCGATATCCCGTCCACTGTATTACGATCTCCATAGGCTACAATGGGATTGTAATACGGCAGATGGGATATCCGCCACATATGTGACAGAGTAACCACCTCTGCTAAACTCTAAATGATGCACCAACTCTGAAGGTTCCCAAAATGAAGGTTAAAAAGCCCCAAAACAAGTCTTGTTTTGCTAGCACATTGACTAGGGAATCAGTTTCCTGAATCCGAAAGAAAGATCCAAAAAACTCCTGACAATCTCCTGTAAAAATCTAAACATGCACATTTTTAGGCTTGTTCTACCATGATTATATCTCCCTTATAGCTAAGCCAATTTATGAAGATTTCAGCAGATAATCACGGCTGTAGGTAAAAGCTGGTGTTATACATGTTCTATGTGCATTGCTTTATGCAAAATGCCCTTCTGTGCCTGAGGTTAGGGCTGTACTCTACAAAATATGATAAAAATGCAACAATTTTCATAATTAATTAAAATAACATGATAGATGTATGTTAGCATTGTGCTACAAAAAACCTGGAATGAACAATATCACCTTTTCAAACTAACAATGGTACAACCTCTCCATGTAAGTAGGTGCATGGTAAATCCTTCTAACCATTTGTTGCTCTTGGCCAATATGAAACTTTAACTGTACTTCAATAAATGTGTTGTACTTTTGGACTCAACTGGAGATTTACACTTATAATTTAGTTAATGAATAGTTTTAATATTATGCAGGAAGTTTAAGATGCAACTTAATTATTGTGAATAATAGACATTCAGGTACCCTTTTCATAAAGGTTGCAAAATAGACTTATAATTGTAATGATGTGTTTCATGTGTAATGTCTTTTATTATATGTGTGTGAGGTAATATTTATATTATGTTTGTCCCCAGTAGTTGTTTCTAGTGCAGCTGCTTAAAGTCAAAGGGATGGTTTTATAGTTTGGTGGACAGGGTACACTGTCTACCAAACCCTCAGTCTGTCTGCCTCACTAGAGACGGGTGGACCTTAAGTTTTCAATCAACGGAGCCCCCTTTGGCTCTATTGATGGAAAACTTCCTTCTGCAGCCTGACAGAATAAGCTGTTTTGGAAGATGAACTTATACCATCTGTCCTATTTAGGATGGATGGTGTAATGCATTTTCTTTCCTGTCCATCATCACAAGGAAAAACCAGGGATGAGGAACAGAAAAAAGCAATGACTCCCACACCCAGGACAAAACTCATAAAGTGTGGGGTCATTACTTTTTTGTTGTTTTTTTCTGAAACAAACTTCCATTTTGAAAGCTTGTTGCTGAAAATGAAAAAACAAATGTAAAATGTTTGGGGAACAACCATCAAAACCTATGTGGCCATCCTCCAAGCTTTCTGTAAGTTGAAGAGAACCACAGTGACAGAGGTTCCTTTTAATGTACAGACAGGACAACTGGGCCAGCATTCATCTCTTAATTTGACACACAGTAGTCTGTTGAGATGAAGGAGGTCATATCCAACACCACCCTGACTGATGTCCATGGTACACTAAATCAGGTCAGGAATCTTTAATGGAGGCCAGGCCCAATAACTTTATCAATCTGGGTGACAATACACACACTATGAAAGTTGTTCACCTTTGGTAGGTAATATTAGGTGAGATAAATCAAATATATTTGCTATGGTTTCACCACTAAAATTAAATATGAATATGAAAAAGGAGGGTAAGCATAAAATAGAGCACAAGTTAATGGATCAGACAGTACAAAAAGTATATTCCTTTCAAATCTCCATTTGTTTAACATCCAAGCACAGACAGTAAAATAACTACTGCCACATTGGGTAACATTTAGAAGCATCAATGAATTGTCACTGGGTGCTCCACATGTGAGATATGAAAATGCACAGTGCTTGTGAATTGCACACACAACAGGAAAAGTGAAAATAAGTAGCTCATGAATAAGGAAGAAGCATATATGTCTGCATAAATCTCTACTGTACTTGGGAAATAAAGTCCTTATCCTTTTTATTTCTAACAGTTAGTTGCACCACAGTCACAAATGGGATTAGGTATTTTAAAGTTTCAAACCTCAAGATATTACTAATTTGTGGTCATAGTCAGGCCTGCTGTGATGGTCAGACTGTGGAGTTTAAGTGGAGGGCAGTACCTAGGCCACCACCAGTACAGCTAGGCCTAACAGGCAGAATGTAAAATCACATGCTCACTCTCTTTGGATAACAGGGTGACCACTTGCAAAAAGGACCATACAGAGGGACATATGGCTCTTTGTTACTAGAACATGTTACATTCTAGCAATTTACATTTTTTTACACCATTTTAAAATTATTTTAAATCTAGCTTTTGCTTCTGTGTGTTAGCATAAGCAGGTTTCTATATCTGGGAGACTGAAGTGGGCTTTATTGGGGTAGAGGATACTCTTTGAGTGTTTTTGACATTATATATATATTCAGGTTGAAGGGGTAGGATGGTGTTTAGTTGTGGGAGGTTTGAGTATCCCTTGTTGAGAAAAGTTTAGTTTAACATAATTATTTTGCATCTCCATATATTTACGGAGTGGGATGTGAAAGTAGTTATGGGTGGTGTCACTGAGTGTGCAGTTTAGGGTTAGCTTTCTTGAGTTTTATTGTGTTTAGTAAACTTACATACTAGTATAAATGATGGTCAAAATTAGTATAGAAGAGTTTTTTGTGCAGCTACACAACACATGGGTTTTTGGCTGTTCAGCTTGTTAAGTGTGGGATCACCCAACCATAGATAGGTTTTTATATGATCTCCATGCTACATGTTGTTGAGAAGGGAACATAATAATCTATCTTCAGTCCTTTTACAGACTTCCGATCCTCTATTGGTAGCATGCATGCTTATGATGGCTTTATGGTATCATCATTGTTACTGCCCTATAAGTATTAAAGACTTTATCCACAAAGTGAGAAGTTAACATTACAAGGAATGCATAGCCCACATAAAGAAGTAGCAGAAGTAGTAACTTTCTATTATGTTACTAATTACAACATTCTATCTTTCTAAGATCATCCAGATGCTGGTGATTGTGTGAGTTTTATGAGCAAAAGTGATTGATGTGAGGAATGTCTGTGTTCTTCAACTGTAAACCTATTAACTACCCTTTGTAATAAGAACATCCCTTCTGTTTATTTAAAATAAGCTTGAAATATTAGATATGTAAGAGTACTAAGCCACTATATTGGACTAAGTTCAACATGCATCTAGTAATAAAAGTAAAGTCGCCACATTGATAGTTGCTTTCTTACTTCTCATATGGGCCAACCTTGGTACTTTCATGATCATGAATATGGAACATGAATGACGGTCTTGTTCCACAATGTGCTGTAGGTGATATAATATTGAGACTCAACACATCTAAAGTAGCTATCAGCCATATAATAATGGAGAAAGTTGGGCAGTACAAATCCCTAATGAAAGTGCTGTACATCTAAGAATCTAAAATTGGACATAAACAATGTTTGACCCTACTTCTAGTTTTACCCTGGTACCCAAAAGTAACCCATAAACCAGTCAGCTTGAATATATGACATGCAGTACTTGCATTCTACAGACTTAAAACTGCCTTTGTTATGCATGGTAACAGGCAGATTTTACTACGTCTCCTTTTAATTAGGGGAAAGATTTAGTTGGTGCTGCCACAAATTGCCCATGCTACCTCTCAAAACACTGGGCCCTTTTTCTGATTCACAGTGTCTGTGACAAAATAAACACACTGCAGTATGACAGCACATGACAAAGGACCCTATTTAGAGTTAGCTTGATGGGATACTCTGTCACAATAATGGTGGATGCCCCACCCACCCTGTTACAAATTCATATCCATCACGTTTTGATGAAGCTTCCTGTTAGCCAAACTCTAAATATGGCCCATAGCCACTAGATTGCAGTACAATAATTCTATATTACAACCTTCAGCAAAGATGGAACGCTTGGTAACTTAATATAGGATGGGTACTTTTGTTCTTTACTCACTTGCAATGGAGGTACATGCCAAGGATGTGGCTGTCAGTATTTTACCATAAGAGCTTTCAGGAAAGCTTACTTTCATGCACAATTACAAAATTACATATGAAACGCTGCAAAGTATCAGATTTTTCATCTGAGTAAGAGGGATAATGGTTCTTCCTCACACAGATCTAAATGCTTTTGCCTGATTCACAGCTTTTCATGAACCTGCCCCTTTCATAGTAAGTACCCTCTTGGTCACACAGGTTCCAGCAAGTTCCAGCTCATTTTCTCCAGTCAGCTGACATCCTACTCTTGAAGGTACAAAGTGTTATATGGGAGTGTGCTGGTAGGAGATCGCTGAGATGTATGGATCCCAAACTATGAATTCTATTGCCTGTTTATGATTGAGCTATCACCTCCCATTTAGCTATTTGGAAAGCCTGAAAAACATCTTATTCCTTCGTCTTAGAGGAGTCCTTAATATCAAGAAGCCTGATGGAACAGAATTCACTATATGCTTATTGAAATGAACACCACTTGGTCTTGTTTTCCTGATAGGGGTAGGTTTGGGACTTTTACAGATCTCACAGTAAAGTGGGTAGCACTGGTGTCAATCAAAAAATGGCATGGGGTGGCCATTTATCTCTCCATCCACCATGGGTCACTCTGGTCTACTTCAAGACTGCACGAAGCATGCTATTTTCCTCTCATCCCAAGCTGCATTATTGTGATTGATCAGAAACTGTCAAAGAGTGGGAACTGTTGATGGCTGTCAGAATTTGTGAAGGGGTTCAGTTGCACTCTGAGGGTACGGTTAACATTAAATCTTGGATTATTCAAATTATACTGCGTTAATGGGGCTTGGGGCATTTTAAGGTTTCTGGATCTTGCATTTTCATATTCTGAACTGGCATAACATTCATAGTTGGCACTTTTGACCAGAAATTTGGGTTTGATTTGTATTTGACCTACACTCTCTCTTCGAGTGACCCATTTTGTTCCTGTAATGACACAGCCTTGTCTTCTTTAACATGGCTATGTTCATCCCAGAATTCAAATCAACTAGCATCCCTTGCCCTCCACCCTGTGAGACCATTCCCATTCTGCATCATTTGACAACCATTTTGATATCCAACTCAATGGATTTCAGCACGAACACCAGAGCTTTAACCTGGATTTGCCACATATGGGCCATTTTGAAATTCCTTCAGTGCTAACTTTGTTGAAGGTAAAGTGAATTTCTTCTTGATTTTCTTCTGTCTCCCTTCCAAATAATCACTGACATGCTTTGCATATCTCAGTATCGCATCTGAAAGCTTTGACTGCCAACAAATCACATTGTTCTGAATATGCAAGCTGATCTGCTGGCACAACCCAAGAACATACTGGGACACAAAATCACTAAGATTTCCTTGCTTGGAGATTTCAACATCACTATGCTGGTGAAAAACTTGCATAAGCGTTTCATAGTAGGCATGCACCAAGTCTTTAAATTCTTCAACCAATTAATCTCTTTCTGTTGAACCTTAGTTTTCAAAAATGTAATCACCTGATATACTTTTCCATAACACTTTGAGAAGGGGCATTTGTCTGAGGATTGCTCAGAGGGTCTGCAGTCGTTGATTGTCCTGATAACTGACATTCAACCCAGATCTCATTGAGGGCAAGAATGTCAAAGAAAGTATTCAAAACCTATAAAAAGCACCTTTGAAATCTCCAGAAACCAAGTCACTCTCTGTATAACAAAGGTCAGGAGTTTTGAAAATTGATTTGTGAAGGTACAAGGTACATGCACATATCCACCCACTGTACCTCTATTAGTGGGCAAGCCCTAACCTCTGAGTCACTTTTGCTGGTTTCATTCTCTGGCCCGCCAGTATCACTGTCCATTTTCTTCTTCCTTACATTCTGATCCCACTGATATTTAATCTTTTGAGTATCACTCCACTTTTGGATGCTCCAAACTAATCCTCTCAAATGTAATTTTGGCCCTGTTGTTTGCATATTCTTAATATTTTTCTCAATCATAAACATAATAGAATTCTTCTACATAGTTTGACTCCACGACAGATCCATCCCAAATTCTGCTGCTATTCCTTCTAGGACCTCATGAGCTTCACATGCATGCCTAGCAGCAACTTTACAGAGGATCAAAAGTTCCTCCTTGTTGTACTCATTTAAAATATCAACACCAGATTACCTTTTAGAATCTCTTTAAATTCGGTCTTTTTCAAAACATCCAAAGCCCTTATTGATGCCTCCTCGTCCTCTGGGCTATCCGACTCAGAGCTTTAATCAACCTCCACAAAAGGTGCACTAACAATGGGAGTCAGTACCGTTTGGAGTCTCACTCCTGGGTCCACAGTGGTACTAGTGCTTGAGGTAACAGGGACTGTGGTAACTGTGGAAGTAACTAGTGCAACAGGGGCAATATTAGCAGTACTCAGAGCTACTAGTGGTGGAGCTGGTACAACATTTGGGACACATTCCTGTACCCAAGATTACATTCTCCCTCCATTATTGTTTTTATGCATCTAAACTCTCCTCCACCCAACTATGGACCTTGTTCTTTGTTTTGGTCTGATATCCCCCCTTCTCCTTTGCATGTGTGACATGTTCCAATGCATTCAATGCCTCGTATTAAACTGGTCTAGGTGGGAGGCTCATTTCATACATCATGCCTCAAACTCTCAAATTCTTAATTATTCTTAGATTAAAGGTAACATGTGGGGAAACCTTCAAGAACCCTTTATTCACTGTAATTTTCTCCACTGTTTGATGCAGATACATGTGTGTAAGCCAACTTTGGTTACCTTGTAATGTGAGAGTGTTCCCTCAGGAGATGTTTCCTCATCTTCATGGACAGGTATTCTCACATCTTCGCTAAGTAAAGCTCCCAGTTTCATGAAAAACTTTGGGGCATATTTAAGAAAAGTGGTACTGCACACAGTTTAGTACAACTTTTCTTGCGCCCTTTAGTGCCCCCCCTACTGTCACCATGTTTGCTCCATATTTACAATACAGCGCACCATGGCACAGGATAGGGCGCAATAGTGTAATTTTTATTGACGCTACTGATGTACTCTGCAGGTGTAGCGCCAAACTATTGTTGCTACTCCTACAGAGTACAGAGGGGCCCATTGTAGGAAAGTAGCTTCTTTCTAGCATGGTTACCCCGACGTTTGGGCCTGTTTGCCAGTGTCTTTGACTGTGTCTACTGGGATCCTGCTAATCAGGACCCTAGTGGCTTTGCTCTCTCTCTTAAATTATGGTAATCCAGTATTGCACCCACAATTGCCATACTGGTGCCCCCTTATAGTCCCTAGTATATGGTACCTATTTACCCAGAGCATTGGGGCTCCAGGGGATCCTTATGGGCTGCAGCAATTCTTTTGCCACCCATAGGGAGCCCTTACAAAGGCGTCTACTGGACTGCCATTGCAGCCTGCGGGAAAAGTTGCATGCACCCTTTCTCTGCCATTTACACTGCACCGGGTCACTTATAAGTCATCCATATTGCAGGCCTTCCAGCCCTGAAGGCTGGGTTTTAGAAAACCTGTGTGTGAGGACACCCTGGAACTAGCATAGGTGGCTCCAGAACATCCAGGACCATTTTCCCGGACTTCCTGATTGCGGGGGCGCCATTTTACGCGTGCACTGGACATAGGACACCACCTATGTACAGCTTCACAATGGTAACTCCGAATATGGCCATGTTTGGTATCAAACATGTTGGAATCATACCCCAAGGCTTTTGAAAGCATTTGTTGTATGATTCCATGCACTCTGGGGGCTCATTAGAGAATCCCCAGTTCTGCCATTGCAGCCTTCTGAGGTTTTTCTAGGCAGCCACAGCTGCTGCCACCTCACAGACAGGTTTCTGCTCTCCTGTTGCTTGACCAGCTCATGCCCAGAAAGGCAGAACAAAGTATTTCCTTTGGGATAGGGATGTTACACACTCTCCCCTTGGAAATAGGTGTTACATGCATGGGAGGGGTAGCCTCCAGAGCCTCTGGAAATGCTTTGAAGGGCACTGATGGTGCCCTCCTTGCATAATCCAGTCTACAACGATTCAGGGACCCCCAGTCCCTGCTCTGGCATGAAACTGGAGAAAGGAAACAGGAGTGACCACCCCCCATCCATCACCAACTCCGGGGTGGTGCTCAGAGTTCCTCCAGAGGGTCCCTGGGTTTTCCCATCTTGTATTCCTGTACTTCACCTTCTTACCGAAGTAACTGCATCTGAACCCTCCAGGAACTCTACAAGTGCAACAAAGAAGCAAAACGACTTCTGCAACATTGTATCTTCAGCTCCTGCCAGCAACTGCAACTGTTTCCTGGTCGTGCATCCTCAGAAGACAGGCATTGTTCAGCCTGCACCTGAAGTATGAAGGAATCTTCCTTGAAGTGAAGGAGTCATTTCCCTGCTTCAGCAGGCACCCCTCTGCAGCGACGACCAGTGGCTTGGGTCCTCTCTCCTTAAGAAGTGCCTGTATCCAGCAACACGGGTCATGTGTCGACACCAGGACAGTGCGCGCTCTACGGGCGACTAGAATGCAAAAACTCAACACTCTCAAGATAATGTAATTTATGCATTGTGATGATATGCTATTGTTTAACCTTTTGCATTGCAGAATTCAATCCTGAAGAATCATTCTTAAGGTGCTTACAAATACTGTCCATTTGCAATGTATTGCCGCAGGCTTTCAGAGTGAGTCAGGGTGTGGTCCCTTTCCAGGGCCAGGGCCTTTTAGAAGCTTTCCCTGTAGCATGCCTGGGTGTGGTTGGGGGCTGGGCCAAGACTCTATAAAAGGGAGCCAGCACAGCTCCACGTGCTCACTATTCAGAGGTCCCGGTGCAGAGCAGCAGCAACTTCCTGAGCTCCTGTTCCGGTGGCCTACTTTGATTTTCCAGGCCTCACCCTTTCAGTCGCTGGGTGATTCTTGATCAGGGCGGTAAGACGGAGGTTGGGCTGGGCACCCGACTCCGTATCAATGACGCTCGAATTCTTGGGACTAATTTTTCTTGCTAAATCATTTGCTCTTGCGTGTGTGAATGTGCGTTTGGACTTTTCGTTACATTTGCATGCTGGCATCCGAATCGGCAAGACGCGCAATTTCTTTCCTTGTGCTTAACTCATGATGTTCTTTGTACGCTACCATTTCTTGGCAGATACATGGTGGCCTTCGAATCGGCAAGACGCGCAATTCTTTCCTTGTGCTTAATTCGTGTTATTCAT
This sequence comes from Pleurodeles waltl, assembly GCF_031143425.1. Taxonomy (NCBI): domain Eukaryota; kingdom Metazoa; phylum Chordata; class Amphibia; order Caudata; family Salamandridae; genus Pleurodeles; species Pleurodeles waltl. Next base: position 290,095,049 of record NC_090445.1, on the reverse strand, counting down.
TGTATGCTACCATTTCTTGGCAGTTACATGGTGGCACTCGAACCGGCAAGACGCGCAATTCTTTTCCTTGTGTTCTAATTCATGGTATTCATTGTGCGCTACCATTCCTTGGCAGTTATATGGTGGCACTCGAATCGGCAAGACGCACGATTCTTTTCCATGTGTTCTAATTCATGATATTCATTTTGCGCTACCATTCCTTGGCAGTTACATGGTGGCACTCGAATCGGCAAGACGCGCAATTCTTTTCCTTGTGTTCTACTTCATGATATTCATTGTGCGCTACCATTCCTTGGCAGTTTCATGGTGGCATTTGAATCAGCAAGACGCGCAATTCTTTTCCTTGTGTTCTAATTCATGATATTCATTGTGCTCTACCATTCCTTGGCAGTTACATGGTGGCACTCGAATAGGCAAGACGCGCAATTCCTTCCTCGTGTTTCATTCATGTTATTCATTGTGCGCTACCATTCTTTGACAGTTACATGGTGGTTTTCGAATCGGCAAGACGGGTGATTCTTTCCACGTGCTTAATTCATGTTATTCATTGTGTTCTACCATTCTAAGGCATTTACTTGGAAGTATTCGAGGTGACAAGTCGCATGATTTATTCCTTGAATCTAGGTTGTGTTATTCATGGCGCACAATCCTTCTATGGGGGATTTAATACCTATGTGGAAATCTGCAATGTGCGCAATTCATGTTTCAACATTTTGAGAGAACAAAGAAGGCCAGAGTTCTAGATGAAATGTCGTGTGTTCCTGATATGTATTCTTAACATAAGAATTATTTGATAGTTCAGAACTTATTCATACTGTTTCCTGATACTCATGCTAAAGAAAGTATTTGAATCTGAAAGTTATAAACCCCTCTTGTTTTCTTCCACAGGTATTCAGTCATCAAAAAAGTCTAATCATTATAAGATTTATTCTTAACGTCGTTCATGTATTCAGAATGATGATGCATAGAGTCATAGCATAGTATTGATTTCATGAGAGATTATTTTGATGCTTGTGTGTTTTCACCTTTTGCTTCCTACAGGTCTCCTTCCCAGCTGTTCCCTTCTAATCCCCTTTTCCCCACTTGGACTCTCTTAGAATCTGTGACAAATCTATCAGAGTATTGAAGCTGTCTTGTGGTGGAAGTGTTGGGAACGTGCACAGACCCTGAGGATCTGGTGACCCTGACAGAATAGTGAGCCCACAAATTATTATCCTCCTGGTTTCTGTATGTTCTCAGCATGGTCACACTAGACGAGCTAGTCAAGGCTATCACTCAGCTCCAGGCAGCGGTGGTATCATCAAAAGATTTGACAACTAGCTTAGCTAAGAGAGTGATTCAGTTACAGGATAAGGTAGAGAAGAAGGAACAAAGTCCCATAGGTGTGTCTTGGTCAGGTACTTCTTCTCAGACTTCTGGAGGGAATCCGACAAACAAATCTCTCAATGTTCCTTCAGCCATTCCTTTAGCTCCCCCAGAACGTTTCTCAGGTGACCCCTTGAAAGCGCAATCTTTCCTGGTTCAAGTGAAACTTCACTTCACCTGCAGACCACATACTTTCCCCGATGCCCAGTCCAAAGTAGCTTTCTTGTTGTCATATCTGTCTGGAGATGCAGCTACCTGGGCTATTCCTCTTGTGCGTAAAAATAGTCCCCTGTTGTACAACTGGAGAAATTTTGTTCGTGAATTTGAGAGAGTTTTCAATTGTAGAACTATACCACAGTCAGCAGATCATGAATTATTAGACTTACGACAAGGAAATCAGGACTCTGGGGGTGATTCTAACCCTGGCGGTCGGTGTTAAAGCGGCGGCCAACCCGCCAACAGGCTGGCGGTCAAAAAAATGGAATTCTGACCCTGGCGGGAACCGCCAACACAGACAGCCACTTTAACACTCCGACCGCCACGGCGGTACAAACAAACAGCGCGGCGGTCACCGCCAACAGCCAGGCGGCAGACAATGTACCGCCCACACTATCACAACTCACCAATCCGCCACCTTTTCCGGGGCGGGAGCACCGCCGATAAAAACACGGCGGAAACAGACTACGAACGGGAAAACGCACACCACTACGCACTCCAGGAGGAAGGAGGACAGCATGGAACCCGAATTAAACATCCTACCTGCTCTCGTCTACCTTCTCATCTACCACGAGTACGAAGTCCGGCGCAGACGACAACGTGAGTACTGCACCTACGACACACAGGAGGGGGAGGACGAAAGGTTACGGCCACACACATATGCGACCCCCCCCCAACTATGTACACACCAATGCAGAGCAACAAGTCACAGTGACACCACCCAAACACCCCTGAAAAATGCTATGACATAATCAAATTTGGAATAAATATTTATGTACCAAAAAGCTCCTGAAAATTATCGCACAACCATGAAAGATATTTACAAGAAAACAAATGATATACACATCAGTGTATAACTGAAGTAACAAGTCCTGCACATCCTACGAATTCATCATGTCCGTGGTCCAAAGTTTTGAGAAACAAGGGCAAAGCCCACACAGGAGACCTGAGTCCTTTGGAGAGAACACTGCAGGGGCATCAGATGTAAAAACTATAGGCACTTCAGGGGGAAGGGAAGGGGGGGGCACCACAGCCACATGAGTCCACGACGCCAGATCCACGAGGAGCCACCATGCCCACTGTACCATCCGGGGGAGTGCAAAGCCACAGTCTCTCAATGTCTCTACAGTGGGTGGGCTGCCCACTGTACCATCCTGGGGAGTGCAAAGCCACAGTCTCTCAATGTCTCTACAGTGGGTGGGCTGCCCACTGTACCATCCTGGGGAGTGCAAAGCCACAGTCTCTCAATGTCTCCACAGTCCATCAGGTGGATGACAGTCTCCACTGGTCAAGGAGGAGGCATGGTGGGCACAGTGAACCATAAACAGTGCTTGAGACGGCGGTGCCCAGCGGAGCGGTGCTTGAGAAGAAGGGCCCAGCGGAGCGGTGCTTGAGACGGCGGTGCCCAGCGGAGCGGTGCTTGAGATGAAGGGCCCAGCGGAGCGGTGCTTGAGACGGCGGTGCCCAGCGGAGCGGTGCTTGAGACGGCGGTGCCCAGCCGAGCGGTGCTTGAGATGAAGGGCCCAGCGGAGCGGTGCTTGAGATGGCGGTGCCCAGCGGAGCGGTGCTTGAGAAGAAGGGCCCAGCGGAGCGGTGCTTGAGAAGAAGGGCCCAGCGGAGCGGTGCTTGAGAAGAAGGGCCCAGCGGAGCGGTGCTTGAGATGAAGGGCCCAGTGGAGCGGTGCTTGAGAAGAAGGGCCCAGCGGAGCGGTGCTTGAGAAGAAGGGCCCAGCGGAGCGGTCCTTGAGATGGCGGGGCCCTCTTCAGCGGTGCCTATCTTCACGGCGGGGCCCTCTTCAGCGGTGCTCTTCTGCACGGCGGGGCCCTCTTCAGCGGTGCCTATCTTCACGGCGGGGCACTCTTCAGCGGTGCTCTTCTGCACGGCGGGCCCTCTTCAGCGGTGCCTATCTTCACGGCGGGGCCCTGTTCAGCGGTGCCTATCTTCACGGCGGGGCCCTCTTCAGCGGTGCCTATCTTCAGGGCGGGGCCCTCTTCAGCGGTGCCTATCTTCACGGCGGGGCCCTCTTCAGCGGTGCTCTTCTGCACGGCGGGCCCTCTTCAGCGGTGCCTATCTTCACGGCGGGGCCCTGTTCAGCGGTGCTCTACTGCACGGCGGGGCCCTCTTCAGCGGTGCTCTTCTGCACCGCGGGCCCTGTTCAGCGGTGCTCTTCTGCACGGCGGGCCCTGTTCAGCGGTGCTCTTCTGCACCGCGGGCCCTCTTCAGCGGTGCTCATCCAGCAGGTCAAGGGAGCCAGACCTGGCCTGGACTCCCTGCTCAGTCGCCCTCGGACCGTGACGTTTCTGGACCCTTTGGGGACGGACTCCTGGCCTCTTTAGTGTCCTCCTTCCCAGCTGGGATGTGACATGTGGGGTCCACCTTCTCCGCGCTCCTGCTGCCCTTCTGCTCCTTTGATGGGGCTCTCTGGCCCTTGCCTCCCCTAGATGGTGTGGCTGGTGAAGTGGCCGCACATTGCTCCTTGGGGGCAGCCCTGTCAGTCCTCGCACGGCGGCCCTTGTTTTTGCGGGTCCTCTTGCCGGGGGGGGGGGCTGGACGTGTCCTTGCTGCTGATCGATGTGTCACTGCTGGCAAAGGGTGGACTCCAGAACCCATGCACAACAGTGACACTCGAAGCTGGGCTGGTGGTGGCTGCGGTGCTCTTGGGGCTCTTTGCAGATGGAGGGGGGAGCTCATCGGAGGGAAAGAGGTTAAGATTAGCCAGGAAAAGCTTTTTAGGTCCAAGGTAAAGGGTAGGAGAAGTGGTGATGGGAGTGGAGGAAGAGGATGTGGTTGTAGGAGAGTCAGGTGTGCTGTCATTGGGTGAAGGTGCTGGTGCTGTAGGCTGACGTGAGGTGGATGGCTGTTGGGTGGGTGTCTGCCTGCGTTTGTGTGTCTTGGAAGAGGGGGTGAAAGACACAGTGGGAGAGGACACAGGGGACGTGTAAATGGCAGTGGGGGTGGTGACTGCACGAGTGTGGACTGTACTGGAGGGTGAGGTGGTGATGGAAGCACTGGCTGATGTTGGGGTGCATGCAGGTGTGAGTGTAGACGTCACAGGGAGGGAGGAGGGAGACGAGGAGGAGGGGGACACAGAGGTGGTTGTGACTGCTGGAATGTCTGCATCTGTGTGTTGCTTGGGTGAGTGTTTGTGGGATCTGTGGTGCTTGTGTCTGGATGAGCTGCTCTTGGGTGTTGAGGTGTGTGCAGGCTGGTCTGATGGTGTGGATGGGATAGGCTGAGGAACAGGAGACAGAGACAGGCTGGAGGCAGTAAGAAGAGGGAGGCTGGAAACAGGGACAATGGCTGCCGTCAGTGCTGAGGCCAGAGCAGTGAACGCTCGTTGATGGGCAGCCTGACCCGAATGAATGCCCTCCAGGTACGCATTGCTCTGTTGCACCTCCCTTTGCACACCCTGGATGGCATTCAAAAGGGTCGTCTGCCCAACAATGAGCGTCCTCACCAGGTCAATGAGCTCCGCACTGAGGGCAGCAGGGGCAACAGGGGCAGGGGCTGAGGTGCCTGGGGCGAAGGAGACGCGCGCCTTCCTGGGCGAGCGGGCACGGAGCGTAGGCTGAGGGGCTGCTGGGAGGGCGGTGCTGGTGCGCTGGGTGGCGGCTGTACCTGTAGAGGCGGGGGGCCCGGATGTTGCCGCCACCGCTAGGGAGCTCCCATCCGAGGACGTGTCTGAGTCGCTGGTGTCACCACCGGTCCCCGTTGTGGTGCTCCCCTCGCCCTTCGGATCACTGGTGCCCTCGGTGTATGTTCCTGGGCCCCCCGGGGCCTTGTGTCCTGCAGCTCCCTCGTGCTCCGATGCCAAATCTCCTCCGCCTGATGATGCTAATGCACACATGCACAAGAAGATGAAGAGAAAGGGTGGGGGGAGAAAAAAGAAGACCAGTTTGAGTGCATGCAATGTCAACACCGTTGGCGGAGAGGACAGACACAGGAGCCTCATGCACTAAGCCACGCATTCGGGGTACACTACTCAGTACTACTGACTAGGACAACAGGCCAAGAGACATCAAACGCGCACATGGGTGATGCTGGACCATCAATGGCTGTACTTGTCACCCTACAGAGGTGGGGGCCGGGGGCACAGGGCCATGCCTAAGGGAGAGGACTACACTACAGAAAGCTCCCTGGCCTAATGTCACCCACAGCCCTCCTCCCCCACCCAGACGCCTCCACTGCGCAGAAAGATAGGAGAATGTGCTGATACTCACCCCCTTGTGTCTGCTGTGATGTCTTAAAGCGCCCATCCAATTCAGGGTAGGCCACCGCCAGGATCCGGGACATCAGGGGGGTCATGGTGCGACTGGCACCCCTCCTAGGTTGGGAGGCCATCCCCAGCAGTGTTTCTGCGGTCTTCCTTGTTCCGCGGCGGATGTCCTCCCACCTCTTGCGGCAGTGGGTGCCCCGTCTGTTGTGGACCCCCAAGTTCCGGACTTCCTTGGCGATGGCAAGCCAAATCTCGATCTTCTGATGGGCGCTGACCTATTTGACATGTACAGGGTGGAAAGGAGGAAATCATCAATGACCTGCATGTTAGATGTGATTGGCCCCCCCCCACCAACTTTGCCATATGGCACATGCTCTCATCTGTCGTGCGTTGCACTCCTCATTCGCCCCCCACCCCACCAACTTACATCCACCCCAATCCACACAGGCATAGCCCATTCCATGTGCACCCGGTGTACTCACTTGTTGGTCTGGAGGACCGTAGATTAGCGCATACTGGGGGAGGACCCCATCCACGAGCTTCTCCAACTCTTCAGACGTGAAGGCAGGGGCCCTTTCCCCAGTCGCAGCAGCCATTGTCACTTCCAGACCGAGGTCACAGCAGCACTTGCAGTATAGGTCCTCTCCTGTGGATGATCAGGTCTCGAGTGATCAATCAGCTAGGAAATTAGTTGTCACGCCCGCGGCGGTGCGTACCGCGGCAGTGCGTACCGCGACCGCCGGCGCACATCGTCATTGGCTCCTGAAACCCATAGGGTTCAATGTTAACCAATGCGGCTTTGCGCCGCGGTCTTCGACCGCCTACCGCCACGGTGTGCCCCGCCAGCGCATTGACCTCACATCCCATTGTCCCACTTCACAGGTCAGGCAGCCGCCATTTCAAGGGCCTACATGGCTTAATTTTGACTGCGACACACAGGCCTAGGCCTTGCATTGCCACACATACACGCCTTTCAACCCATTGCCATTCTTTAACTGTGCAAGCTGTCTGTACGTACCTGTGGTTTGCCTGACTCTGTGCTCCATGTTGTCCTTCCTAGGCACCGTCCGCTGGGACTTGCGAGGAGAAGGACGAATCCTCGCGTGTACCGACCGCTGGTGGACATGTCGACAATGGAAGAACGCCATATAATACTTCGATACAGACTTGACCGTGCCACTATCCATGAACTGTGTGCCCAGCTGGAGCCAGCCCTGATGTCCCCCATCCGCCAACCCACAGGGATTCCCCCTCTGGTGCAGGTTTTGTCAGTCCTCCATTTTTTGGCAAGTGGGTCATTCCAGACAACAGTGGCCATGTCATCTGGAATGTCTCAGCCTATGTTTTCAAAGATTTTGAGCAGAGTGTTGTCTGCCCTGAAGAAACTCATGCGGAGCTACATCATTTTCCCAGAGGAGGGTGACTTGCCTACAGTGAAGGGTGATTTCTATGCCCTTGGACATATCCCCAACATCATTGGTGCCATTGATGGGACCCATGTGGCTTTGGTACCCCCAAAAGACGATGAGCAGGTGTACAGAAACAGAAAAAGTTATCATTCGATGAATGTCCAGGTGGTCTGTTTGGCTGACCAGTACATCTCCCATGTAAATGCCAAGTTCCCAGGGTCAGTGCATGACGCGTATGTTATGCGAAATAGCAGCATCCCCTATGTGATGGAGCAGCTACAGAGACAACGTGTGTGGCTAATTGGTGACTCTGGTTACCCCAACCTGCCTTGGCTACTGACCCCAGTGAGGAATCCCCGGACCAGGGCAGAGGAACGGTACAATGAGGCCCATGGGCGAACTAGGAGGATCATCGAAAGGACCTTTGGCCTCCTGAAGGGCAGGTTTAGGTGCCTGCATATGATAGGGGGATCCCTGATGTACTCACCAAAGAAGGTGTGCCATATCATCGTGGCCTGCTGTATGCTTCACAATCTGGCATTGCGACGTCAGGTTCCTTTCCTGCAGGAGGATGGTGCAGATGGTGGTGTTGAAGCAGCTGTGGAGCCTGCGGAGAGTGAAGAGGAGGAAGACTCAGAGGACGACACAGACAACAGGGACAGAGTAATAGAACAGTATTTCCAGTAGCACACAGGTAATAATCACCCATGCCATTTTACATTTCCTGAAAGCCTCCTGCATCTCAACTTTGTCGATTTCCCCCCAGAACTATAAACATGATGTTTGATTTTCCCTTCCCTTTTCTGTGCTGTATGAGCCACTGCGTGACCTCGGCTTGGTTGGCCCATGGACTAATGCTAAGTTACCTCGGTATGTGTAATTCACAATGTTAAAAATACGTAATTGATATGTAATGTGTCATACATTTGTAAATAAGACAGGCTGAGTCCTGATTGATTTCAGTGCAATGTGTGATTTATTATTAGTGCATAGATATGTACATGATAGTGAAACAGTGATGGGTGGGGGTGGAGTAATGTCCATGGCAGAGTCCAGTTCTCAGTCTCACAGGTGCATTGTCCATATGCCTGTGGCAGGATGGAGCAGGGGCAGTTCAAGGTTTGACAGGGTGGCAATGTTGAACAGTGGGAGGACTTCAGGGGGTATGTGATGCTGGCGGGGGTCTTGACATCCTACTCTGTCGGTTTTTTTGATCTCAGGCTCCTTTTGCGGGGTGGTTGTTGTTCAGCAGGAGGTGGGGTTCTGGTGGGCTGTCGTTGTGGTGGGGCCTCCTGTCCACTAGCGCCGGCGGAGGTGGTAGGCTGTTCCTGTTCCTGGCTAGTGACAGGGGCCCTGTGTGATGCCACATGGTCCCGAAACGTGTCCTCTATACGGTTCAGGGCCTGGACTATGCTCCCCATAGCGGTTGAGATGTTGGTGAGTTGGTCGCTGAACCCCATGTAGCGTTGCTCCTGCTGTGCCTGGATCTCCTGGAACCTGGCCAGTACCGTCGCCATCGTCTCTTGTGAGTGGTGGTAGGCTGCCATGATGGTGGTGAGGGCCTCTTGGAGAGTGGGTTCCCTGGGCCTCTCCACCCCCCCTGTCGCACAGCAGCCCTCTGAGTTGCCCTGTTTCCCTGGGCCTCTGTCCCCTGGACGGTGTGCCCACTCCCACTGCCCCCAGGTCCCTGTTGTTGTTGGGTTGGTGGGTTACCCTGGGGGCCCTGTAGTGGTAGACACACCGCTGCTTGACCTGTCCTAGAGACAGAGGCATGGGCCCGCTGGGTGGGAGCTGTGCTGTTGTTCCCAGAGGGGGTTGGGTCTGCAGTGGCCTGTGTCTGGGTGAGGGGAACCGACTGCCCAGAGGTCCCCGATGGTCCGGGCTGGTCATCAGGGTCCAGGTCGACAGAGCTGCTGTCATCACTAGGGGCCTGTTCCGGGGGTGGGATGGACATTTCTGGTCCCTCCTGACCGGTGTGTTGTCGTTCGGGTCCTGCATGGGGTAAGAGGGTATGGTTATTGTTTCTGTGTGTGCATTAGCTTGCGTTTTATGGGTGCCCTTGTCCCCCAGTGCTGGCATTCCCTTGGGGGAGGTGTTGTGAGGGTGTTTTGTGGGGGGGGGGGATGGGTATGTGCAGTGGTCATGCTTAGGTGATGGGTGTCCATAGTTTGGGGATGGCATGCAGGGGTTGGTGTTGGGTGGGTTGTGCTGGAGAGACATTCTCAGGGAGGATGTGTGCTGGGGGGTTGGGGGTGAGGGTGGGGGTTAGCATGCTGGGGGGGGGTGAAGTGGTTGGCCTTGTACTTACCAGAGTCCATTCCTCCGTGTACTCCAGCGAGGCCATCAGGATGCAGGATGTTTAGTACCTCTTGCTCCCATGCTGTGAATTCGGGTGGAGTGGGTGGGGGTCCCCCGCCAGTCTTCTGCACTGCGATGTTGTGTCGCGAGACCATCGATCGCACCTTCCCCCGTAGGTCGTTCCATCGTTTGCGGATGTCGTCCCTATTTCTGGGATGCTGTCCCACCACGTTGACCCTGTCCACGATCCGCTGCCAGAGCTCCGCCTTCCTTGCTATGGTGGTGTGTTGAACCTGTGAGCCGAAGAGCTGGGGTTCCACTCTTATGATTTCCTCCACCATGACCCGGAGTTCTTGGTCCGAAAACCGTGGGTGCCTTTGGGGTGCCATGGTGTGGTGTGTATGAGGTGTGGGGTGGTGTATGTGATGATGTGTGTGTTGGTGTGTGGTGCTTTGTGCTTCTATGTGGTGTGTGTGATGTTGTGGTGTGCCTCTGTGTGTCTGGCTATCTATTCCCTGATGTGTCTCTCTCTCCTTCGTCTCTGGTTTTTGTTGGTAGGGGTTTGTGGGTGATGTGGGTGTGTGTTTTATATGGTATTGGATGTGTGGGAGTGGTGTGTGTATGTGTTTCAGGTGTGTGCCTTTCAAATTGTCCAATGTGGTAGGGGTTTGTAAAGGTGTGTGTATTTTGACCGCGGCGGTGTGTACCGCCAATGGAATACCGCGGTTGAATGACCGCCGCGTGGATTTGCGGGTCATAATGGGATGGGCGTATTTCTGTTGGCGTGGCGGTGGAGGTTTGGTCTTCTCCAGTTTACCGCTGGCCGCTGATGTGGCGGACTGCAGTGGAGGGCGGATTTTTTGAGGTTTTGCAGTTGTGGGTCAGAATGTCCGTGGCGGCTGACCGCGGCCGCAGCGGTATTGTGGCGGCCTTCTGACCGGCGGTAAGCGGCTTTTACCGCCGAGGTCAGAATGACCCCCTTAGTGTCATATTTAGCCAACTTTAATAGGCTGGTCGCTGAGACATCCTGGCCTGAAGAAAAACAAGCGGCCTTGTTTTACAGGGGACTCAAAGAGGAGCTAAAAGCTATCTTAGCGCAAATCGACCCACAACCTGCAGACTGTCAAGAATTAATAAACCTTGTCTTGAGGCTTGATCATCATTTAACTGAACGAAAAGGAACCCGTAAAAAGACTGAAAAACATTCTTGGCATGTTCATGATAACAGAGACTCAAGAACTCCGAGAGAAAGAACACCGTAACTGATGGAAATTGATACCATCAGGAGACCTTTGACCAAAGATAAAAAGGACCTATGCAGAAAAAATGGGCAATGTCTCTATTGTGGGCGGAAAGGTCATTTTGCCATAAATTGTCCAATCAAAACAAAGCGCAAGCGAGGCCCAGTTCAGAAGGTTGGAGCCAATGCATCAGTCTAGTTGGAAAATCTAAAGCACCCAAGTTGCAGAGAAGGGTTGCTCTTGGATCTCACCGTTGACCCTTTACAATCCAGACATCTCAAACTAGGAATAAGAGTTCAGGTTAAGAAAAAGACCTATTTCAAGAAGGCTCTAGTCGATTCTGGGGCTACCGGGAACTTTGTTAACGCCCAATTGGTTTGTGCATGGGGGATCCCATGTATTGAAAAGAAGACCCCAGAAATCATCCAGGCAGTCGATGGAAAACTCTTGACCGGGGGTCCGGTAACTCTTCAGACTGTCCCCCCTGTCGGTGATCTGTGAAGACAAAAATCAAAGAAAGAAACATAAAGAGAAACTTATCTTTGACGTGATCCATGCTCCCAATACAGGATTATTCTTGGCTTGCCATGGTTAACTCATCACAATCCAGAGATTAATTGGGCAGAATGAAAGATTGTGTTCTCATCTGCACTGTGTAAAGAACGATGTCTTCAAAGGACTCAAGAATCGGAAGTTCGCAACTCTTACATAGCTACTGCCGCAGAAAAAGAAGTTCAGTTGCCCAAACAGAATTCATCTTATGAAGATCTATTTGATGAAAAAGAAGCGGAAAACTTACCTCCTCATAGATCTTATGACTGTCAAATTGCTCTAGACGCATGATATTCATTCATGATATTCATTGTGCGCTACCATTCCTTGCCAGTTACATGGTGGCACTCGAATCGGCAAGACGCGCAATTCTTTTCCTTGTGTTCTACTTCATGATATTCATTGTGCGCTACCATTCCTTGGCAGTTTCATGGTGGTTTTAGAATCAACAAGACGCACGATTCTTTCCTTGTGCTTAATTCATGTTATTCATTGTGCGCTACCATTTTAAGGCATTTACTTGGAAGTATTCGAGTTGACAAGTCGCATGATTTATTCTTTGAATCTAGGTTGTGTTATTCATGGTGCACAATCCTTCTATGGGGTTTTAATACCTATGTGGAAATCTGCAATGTGCGCAATTCATGTTTCAACATTTTGAGAGAACAAAGAAGGCCAGAGTTCTAGATGAAATGTTGTGTGCTCCTGATATGTATTCTTAACATAAGAATTATATGATAGTTCAGAACTTATTCATATTGTTTCCTGATTCTCATGCTAAAGAAAGTATTTGAATCTGAAAGTTATATTTAACCCCTCTTGTTTTCTTCCACAGGTATTCAGTCATCAAAAAAGTCTAATCATTATAAAATTTATTCTTAACGTTGTTCATGTATTCAGAATGATGATGCATAGAGTCACAGCATAGTATTGATTTCATGAGAAATACTTTTCATGCTTGTGTGTTTTAACCTTTTGCTTCCTACAGGTCTCCTTCCCAGCCGTTCCCTTCCTAATCCCCTTTTCCCCACTTGGACTCTCTTAGACTCTGTGACAAATCTAATCAGAGTATTGGAGCTGTCTTGAGGTGGAAGTGTTGGGAACGTGAACAGACCCCGAGAATCTGGTGACTCTGACACCATGGACTGAAGTGGTCTTGATGGTCCTGACGTTTAAATGTCCAACTTTGGTGGAGCTAACAGCTTGCCTCCCCACGCAAGACAGTACCCGCGTGCACCCTGTGTTTGGCAGTTGCCAAGGCTTGTTGGCATCTTTCCATGTTGTTCTTCGTGCACTGTGCAGCTCCGGCCCCCAGCACTCCTTCCTGCGACACACAGCCTCTTGCATGGTTCTCCTGCAGCGTGGGATCCCTTTCTGTAGTGCTGCGTGGGCCTCCTTTTGCACCTTTTTGTCCTCATGCTGTGGGACTCCTGTGTGCATTGACTGGTCATCTGAGGGCTCTCTGAGTTGCTGAGAGTCCCCTATGTCTCCCCCTCCTGGGTAGAGTCCACCAGGTCCCTCCTGGTCCCGGGCAGCGCCATTTTCCGCTAACTGCAAGCTTTGCGTGTGCCAGGCTTATTGGCGGAATCCAGCGACGCAAACCAGACTGCAATCATCAATCCGGGGTGGGACATCATCTGCACCAACAAGGAACCCGCATCCATCTTCTTGGGTGCTGTACTGACTGTTTTTCTTCACCGGTGATTCTTCTTTTGCACCTTCATCCGGGTTAGCAGGGGCTCCTGTTCTCCCTGGACTCTTTAGTGCTTCTTGGACTTGGTCCCCTTCTTCCACAGGTCTTCAGGTCCAGGAATCCATTGTTGGTGTATTGCAGTTTCTTCTGGTTCTTAAAATATCTTCTTTATCGTGTTCTTGTGTGTTGTAGGAAACTTACTGTGATTTACTCCTGCTTTCCTGTGCTCTGGGGTGGGTTCTATTACTTACCTTTAGTGTTTTCTAATACTCCCAATGCCCCTCTATACACTACACTTGCACAGGTGGGAAACCGACTTTCGTATTCCACTTTCTCAGTATATGGTTTGTGTTTCCCCTAGGCCCATTTCTAACCACTGTGATTTTCACTATTTGCACTGTTTTCTAACTGTTTTTACAGCTCTATCTGCACACTAGTGTATATACTTTGGGTATTACTTACCTCCTAAGGAAGTATAGTCTCTATGGTATTTTTGGCATTTGTGTCACCAAAATAAAGTACCTTTATTTTTGTAACACTGTAACACTGAGTAGTTTCTCTCATTTGTGTGAGTACTGTGTGACTACAGTGGTATTGCATGAGGTTTGCATGTCTCCTAGTTAGACCTTTGCTGCTCATCCACACCATCCCTAGAAAGCCTGGCTTCTAGACACTGTCTACATTTAAATAATAAGGAAGAAGTGGACCTAGTATAAGGTGTAAGTACTTTAAGTACCTACTACAAACCAGGCCAGCCTCCTACGTTCGTGGTTCAGCAGTTGGATAAGTACTTGCAATGCCTTATCACTCTGTCACCAGTGCTTTCCACAGGAAAGAACACTCTGTACCTAGAGCTATACACATATACCTAGTTAGAGGGATCAATTCTCTTGCTAAGAGACTAGAAGTTAGTGTAGGAGGCTGGCCTGGCTTACAGTGGGTACCTGATGGTACCTACACCTTGTGCCAGGTCCAGTTATCCCTTATTAGTAGATTAGTAGTGTTCTAGCAGCTTAGACTGATAGAGGTAGCTATAGCAGAGCAGCTTAGGCTCAACTAGGAGACATGCAAAGCTCCTACTATACCACTTATATCATATGGCACTATGGGGGTCATTACAACATTGGCGGTAAAAGGCGCCTACCGCCGTGCAGAAGACCGCCAATACACTGCCGCCGCGTCGGTAGTCCGCCACAGCTATTATGACACACATCTCGGAATCCGCCGAAATACAGACACCCACACAACTCCGCCACCCCAAAGGTCAGTGTTAAAGTGGCGAAAACAAAACCTCCACCTCCACGTCAACAGAAACACGCCCATGCTATTACGACCCACGAATCCACACGGCGGTCATTCAACCGCGGTATTCCATTGGCGGTATACACCGCCGCGCTCAAAATACACACACATCTCCAAAACACCGCCACATTGGCCAATTCAAAATACACACACCTGATACACATACAAACACCACTCACACACACCCAACACAGTATAAAACACACACCCACATCACCCACAAACCCCTACGACCACAATTCCCGGACGAATGCCAGAGAGACAGCACAGCCAAGACAACACCACCATACAGAGGCACACAACACCATCACCCACACAACATCCACGCACAAAACACCACACACCACTACACATCACCACACACATCAACACTCACACCGCCCCACACATCACACACACCACCCCAGTCACGCCAAAGACACCCCCGCTTCACCGAGGAGGAGCTCAGGGTCATGGTAGAGGAAATCCTACATGTAGAGCTACAGCTATTTGGCTCACAGGTGCAGCACACATCCATAGCCAGGAAGATGGAGCTATGGCGCAGAATCGTGGACAGGGTCAACGCTCTGGGACAGCACCCAAGAAATAGGGAGGACAGCAGGAAGAGGTGGAACGACCTCCGGGCGAAGGTGTGTTCAACGGTCTCCAGGCACAACATTGCGGTTCAGCGGACTGGCGGCGGACCCCCACCTCCTCCCCCACAACTAACAACATGGGAGGAGCAAGTCTTGACCATCATGCATCCTGAGGGCCTCGGAGGAGTCGGTGGAGGATGGGACACTGGTAAGTCAAATCTTAACTATCATATCCCCCACCCTACCTGCATGCTATCACACCCCCCCACCCTCACCCTATCACCCCAAATCCTCACTAATGTACTAATAACACAAACCACCCATCCCAACACCAAGCCCTGCATGACACAACTAAGCATGGACACCCCTCACTAAAGCATGCTCACTGCACATACCCAGAACAACCCCCTAACCATCATCACACAAGCCCCCACACAGGAATGCCTGCACTGGGGTACACAGACACCCACCCATTGCACACCATCACACACACAAATGCATTAATCATGCTCTTATGCCCCTGCAGGAACCCGAAGGACCGTCACCACACCAGAGGGTCCAGACAACACCACTCCACCCCCAGAAGAGGCCCACAGTGACGATAGCAGCTCTGCCCTACTGGATCCTGATGACCAGCCTGGACCATCGTGGGCCTCAGGACAGTTGGTTCCCCTTGCACAGGCACAGCCCAACACTGACCTTCCACCCTCTGGTAACACCAGCACAGCACCCACCCAGCGGGCCCAAACCTCCGTACCCAGGACAGGTCAATCAGCGGTGTGTCCACCACTACAGGGAACCCAGGGTAACCCACCCCCCCAATAACAACAGGGACCTGGGGGCAGTGGTAGTGGGCACACGGTCCAGGGGACGGAGGCACAAGAACACCAGGGAACTGGGAGGGCTGCTGTGCGACAGGGGGCGGACAGGCCAAGGGAACCCACTCTCCACGAAGCCCTCACCTCCATCATGGGAGCATACCACCACTCCCAGGAGACGATGGCGACGGTCTTGGTCAAGTTTCAGGAGACCCAGCGCCTGCAGGAGGACCAGTATTTGGGGTTCAGGGAGGAGCTCAGGACCATCAGCTCCGCCCTGGGCACCATCGTCGGGGTGCTGAAGGACATACAGCAGACCCTGAGGGACACTGTGGCACTCCAAGGCGCCCCTGACACTAGCCAGGACGATGAACTGCCCACCACCTCCGCCGGCGCGAGTGGACAGGACGCCCCGCCACAGGACCACCACACCAGCACCCCACCCCCTGCAGACAGACAACCACAACGCAAGCGGTCCCTGAGAGCCAGGAACAGGACAGAGCAAGATGGCAAGACCCCCGCCAGGAAATGAAACCACCCTGAATGTCCCCCCACTGACCCACTTTGTTACCCTGTCCATACTTGAACTGCCCCAGCTCCACTTCCTACGCCCATATGTGCAGTTCACCTGTGAGAATAATAGACTGGACTCTGCCATTGACATTCCTCCGCCATCACCCATCCTCATTTTACAACCCCCTCCCATTTCTGAGCACTTAAATAAACACCCTTGAACTACAAAACAATCTGGAGTCAGTCTGTGATTTTGTAAATATGTATTAACAATGACAGTGTCATAAAGCGTTTCCAATTGTAAAGCCAACATACCTATGTCACACATCACAAATCCTTGAAGGATGCAAGCAGATGACACACGTTGGTAACCACACCTGTGAAACCGTAATGGAAAGGTACAACTCCTTGTCCAAATACTGGTATGAAATGACAGACAGGATAGAGGTAGACGTGTGAAAGTTAATGTAACGGTAATAATGAAAATGTTCTCACCTGTGTGTCACTGGAAATATAGCTGTATGACTGACTCCCTGTTGTCGTTGTCTTCTTCCTCAGCTTCCTCCTCATCACTGTCCACAGGCTCCACAGCTGCCACAACACCGTCATCTGGACCATCCTCCTGCAGAAAAGGCACCTGGCGTCGCATTGCAAGATTGTAAAGCATCGAGCAGGCAATGATGATCTTGCACACCTTCTTCGGTGAGTAGAATAGGGAACCACCTGTCATATGGAGGCACCTGAACCTGGCCTTAAGGAGGCCAAAGGTGCGTTCGATCACCCTCCTAGTCCGCCCATGGGCCTCATTGTACCGTTCCTCTGCCCTAGTCCTGGGATTCCTCACTGGGGTCAATAGCCAGAACAGGTTGGGGTAACCAGAGTCCCCAAATAGCCATACACGGTGCCTCTGGAGTTGACCCATCATATCAGGGATGCTGCTATTCCACAGGATGTAGGCGTCATGCACTGAGCCAGGGAACATAGCATTAACCTGGGAGATGTACTGGTCTGCCAAACAGACCATCTGAACATTCATGGAATGATAACTCTTCCTGTTTCTGTACACCTGTTCACTCCTGTGGGGGGGGACCAGAGCTACATGGGTCCCATCAATGGCACATATGACGTTGGGGATATGTCCAAGGGCATAGAAGTCACCTTTAACTGTAGGCAAATCTTCCACCTCAGGGAAAATTATGTATCTCCTTACGTGTTTCAGCAGGGCAGACAACACTCTGGACAAAACGTTGGAAAACATAGGCTGGGACATCCCTGATGCCATGGCCACTGTTGTCTGAAATGACCCACTTGCAAGGAAATGGAGCACTGACAGCACCTGCACGTCAGCGGGGATTCCAATGGGATGGCGGATTGGTGACATCAGGTCTGGCTCCAACTGGGTACATAGTTCCTGGATTGTGGCACGGTCAAACCTGTAGGTGACGATTACATGTTGCTCTTCCATTGTCAACAGGTCCACCAGCGGTCGGTACACCGGAGGATTCCACCATCTTCTCACATGTCCCAGCTGACGGCGCCTACGAAGGACAACAGCGACGAATCAGTCAATTTTCATCCAGGTATTACCCACAGTTACACAGAAGACTACACCAATCACAAAACCCTTCCTGTATGTGTGTTGAGTGTAGGCCTAGCTATGTGTGACGCAGAGGTAAATGAAGCCATGTGGTCCCCTGAAATGGCGGCTGCCTGACCTCTGAACTGGGACAATGGGATTGTGGGGTAACAGCGCTGGCGCTGCACACCGTCGCGGTAGGCGGTCGTAGACCATGGCGCTATGCTACATTGGTTAACATTGGACCCTATGGGTCCCAGGAGCCAATGAACAGGTGCGCCAGCGGTGAGGATACGCACCGCCGCGGACGTCACCGCCATTTTCTATCTGTTCAATCACTAGATACCTGACCTTCGACAGGAGAGGACCTACACTGCAAGTGCTGCTGTGACCTCGGTCTGGAAGCGACAATGGCTGCTGCGTCTGGGGAAAGGGCCCCTGCCTTCACTGCTCAGGAGTTGGAGAAACTGGTAGACGGGGTCCTCCCCCAGTACACGCTACTCTACGGTCCTCCAGACCAACAGGTTAGTACACAGGGAGCACGTTGTATGGGCTAGGCCTGGGTGGAGAGGGCTGGTTGTAAGAGGGAAGGGGGCAGAGTTCATAGAACATTAATGCATGTGAATGAATGGGCCACATGGCCAGAGTAGGGAGGGGGCCACTCACATCGACGGTGCAGTTGGTAATGACTGTTCCTCTTCCCTTATACATGTCATGTAGGTCAGCGCCCACCAGAAGAGGGACGTTTGGCGTGCCATCGCCAAGGAGGTCCGGACCCTGGGGGCCCACCAGAGACGGGGCACCCACTGCCGGAAAAGATGGGAGGACATTCGCCGCTGCAGCAAGCAGACTGCGGAGGCTCAGCTGGGGATGGCCTCCCAATGTGGGAGGGGTGCCCGTCGCACCATGACCCCCCTGATGTTCCGGATCCTGGCGGTGGCCTACCCGGAGTTGGATGGGCGCTTGAGGGCATCACAGCAGACACAAGGGGGTGAGTACAACCTCATTCTGCGGACTTTGCGCGCAGTAGAGGGGTCTGGGTGGGGGAGGAGGCCTGTGGGTGTACCTAGGCCAGCCAGAAACACGAAGACTAGGCCCCTCTGTGATGCAGCCCATGTGGCACTCTACCCCACCTCAGTAGAGTGCCAAGTCGAGTTATAGTTGCCCCTGTGGCATCCATGTGTGCAGATGTCCACCATAGCCATGTAGGCCATATCCCAGAAATTGCATATGCAGAGGGCAGGAGCACGGCAGAATGCAGGGGGCTGCTGTGTCTGTCTTGTCCGCCAACGGTAGCGGTATGCCATGCACTCAACCTGTTCTTCTTCTGTCTTCCCCCCCCCCTGTTTTTTGCTCTCCCTGTTCTTTTGTACATCAGCATCATCAGGCGGAGGTACAGTGGCACCGGAGCACGAGGGAGCTGCATCCCACATGGCCATGGAGGGCCACACCACGGACTCTGAATGCACCAGTGGGACGGAGGGCGAGGGGAGCTTCACGTCGGCCACCGGATCACCAACCAGCGACACGGACTCGTCTGCCGATGGGGGCTCCATTGTGGTGGCGGCACCATCTGTGCGCACCACTTCTACAGGTACAGCCGCCACCTCCCCTACCAGCACCGCCCTCCCAGCATCCCCTCAGCCTTCGCCCCGTGCCCACTCACCCAGGAGGGTGGGCATCACCTTCGCCCCAGGCACCTCAGGCCCTGCCCGAGTCACCCCTGCTGCCCTCAGTGAGGAGGCCATTGACCTCCTCAGCTTCACTCACTGTTGGGCAGTCTACCATTGTGAATGCCATCCAGGGTGTAGAACGAGAGTTGCAACACGGTAATGCATTCCTGGAGGGCATTCATTCTGGTCAGGCTGTCCTTCAGCGAACCCTGCAATCTCTGGCCTCAGCACTGATGGCAGCCATTGTCCCTGTGTCTAGCCTCCCCCCTCCAACTTCCTCCACCCAGACCCAGTCCCCTGTACCCCAGCCTATCCCAAGCACACCATCAGACCAGCATGCACACACCTCAACAGACAAAAGTAGCTCAGGCAAACATAAGCACCACACAACCCACAGGCACTCACGCAAGCCTCACCCACATGCAAAGACTGCAACATCCACTGCCTCCACTGTGTCCCCCTCCTCCTCTTCTCCCTCCTCCCTCCCAGTCTCACAAACGCCGGCAACCACACACCCAACATCCATCCACCTCACGACAGCCTCCAGTACCTGCACCTGCACCCAAAACACCTAAAGTGACACCTTCTACAACCACCTCCTCTTCCTCCACTCCCAGACCCCCTCCAGCTACTCATCCCAGTGTTCGTCAGAAACTGTCCCTCTGTAAAGTTGACCTTTTTGCCCCCACTCCCTCCCCTCCAATTCATCAGTCCCGTCGTAGCGCCTCAGCCAAAAAGCCTCCAATACCAGTGGTGCCTGTTCAAGGTATGTGGAGTGTACCGGCCACCAGGGAAGGCAGTGTGACCTGGAGCCAACGCACTCGCAGCCCAAACCCTATAAAGGCTCTGAAATTGGAGAGTGGACGATGGGACCGTGTGAAGACTCCAGGTGGGAAAACAACTCACATGGGTTCCAAGGGGATTGGAGAGTCAGCTGTGACTCCACCAAAGGTGGGGAAGGGCCAGAGGAAGTCTGCCCAGCCTGTTGTGAGTATCACGGCGGAGAAGGGCGGCATCATTCCCGGCTGTAGAGACGCCACTGCCAGCACCGTCGTCACTGGTCAGTAGACCACCGCCGGAGTCATAGCCCAGGAGGGCCCAAGTATCGTCACTGGTCAGGAGACCACCGCCGGAGTCATAGCCCAGGAGGGCCCAAGTATCGTCACTGGTCAGGAGACCACCGCCAACGCCGGAGTCGGTGCCCAGGAGGGCCCCGGCTGCCACAGCCCAGGTGGGCTATGAGGGAACGTCATGCCACACACCAATGCCCAGTCTAGGGAACGTCATGCCACACACCAATGTCCGTTCCAGAACCGCCATTGCAAAGCACCGCTGAACAGTCCAGAACCGCCATGGCAAAGCACCGCTGAACAGGGCAAGCACCGCCATGGCAAAGCACCGCTAAACAGGGCAAGCACCGCCATGGCAAAGCACCGCTGAACAGGGCAAACACCGCAATGGCAAAGCACAGCTGAACAGTCCAGAACCGCCATGGCAAAGCACCGCTGAACAGGGCAAGCACCGCCATGGCAAAGCACCGCTGAACAGGTTAAGCACCGCCATGGCAAAGCACCGCTGAACAGTCCAGAACCGCCATGGCAAAGCACCGCTGAACAGGGCAAGCATCGCCATGGCAAAGTACCGCTGAACAGGGCAAGCACCGCCATGGCAAAGCACCGCTGAACAGGGCAAGCACCGCCATGGTGAAGACCACTGAACAGGGCAAGCACCGCCATGGCAAAGCACTGCTGAACAGGGCAAAGACCGCCATGCCAAAGCACTGCTGAACAGGCCTGAGACCGCCATGGCACAGCACCGCTGACCAGGGCATGCACCGGGTAAGAATGAAAAGACCGCCACATCAAGCATCCTTATCCCATGTGCAGCTGGGACAGTGACGGGACAGGAACTTTCACGGGGAGACTAATCCAGTCTGGGCACCAGTCCCCCTCACGAGCCACTGGCGGATGTTATCTACTTGCGAAATTGTGGCTTTGCACAGTGGGCAAGCCACCCACTGTAGAGACTTGAGAGACTGTGGCTTTGCACTCCCCAGGATGGCACAGTGGGCATGGAGCCCCGTCGTGGATCTGGCTTTGCAGTCATCCGGCTGAGGTGCCCCCCCCCTTCCCTTCCCCCTGAGGTGCCTGTAGTATTTCTATCTGATGCCCCGGCAGTGTTCTCTCCGATTGTGGTCAGGTATCTTTTGTGGGCCTCGCACATGCATTTTTGGACTAGTGGTGCACGGACATTCCTATGTGCATATCTGCACTACTTCTCGTAATGTATATATTTCTGGCTGATTTTCGTATATAGCTGTATATTTTTGCAAGACATGTATATTGCTACATTACAATGTTTGAACTGATTTCGCTTTGTCTTTGCATTCTTCTGGGGGGATTGTGGGTTGTTACTGTGATTTTTGTGGATGCATTGGTGTGTATGTTGTAATATGCGAGGGTGGGGTGTTTCGTGGGTGTCCCCCTAACTTTTGCCTCCCCCGTCCCCCATGTCGTAGGTGCAGTACTCACCGTTGTCTGCGGCCGCGCCGCTGTTGTTCTTCGTAGATGAGTAGGAATACAAGGGCCGGTAGAATGTGTAATTCTGGCTCCATGGAGTCCTCGTTCCTCGTGGGATGTGTTCAGGTGAGCGTTTTCCCATTGCAGCAACTGTTTCCGCCGTGTTTTTATCCACGGTGAATCCGCCCCGGAAAAGGTGGCGGATTGGCGGGTTGTGATACTATGGGCGGTACATTGTCTTCCGCCTGTCTGTTGGCGGGGACCGCCACGCTGCTTGTCTGTACCGCCGTGGCGGGCGGTGTGTTAAAGTGGCTGTCTTTTTTGGCGGTTTCCGCCAGGGTCATAATTCCCTTTTTTACCGCACCTTTAACACCGTCCGCCAGGGTTGTAATGACCACCTATATCACAAGAAAACACAATACTCAGAGTTACTAAAAATAAAGGTACTTTATTTTAGTGACGTTATGCCAAAAGTATCTCAGTGGATATACTCCCTTAGGAGGTAAGTAATATACACAAAATATACACACAAACCAAAATCAGGTAAGTAAACAGTTAGAAAAGTAGTGAAAATACTGTAGAACACAATAGAATGCAATAGGAGACAATAGGCCTAGGGGCAACACAAACCATATACTCCAAAAATGGAATGTGAACCACGAAGGGACCCCAGGCCTAGTGTAGTGTGTAGAGGGTCGCTGGGAGTGTAAGAAAACACTAAGGGTGTCCAAGGTACCCCACCCCAAGACCCTGAAAGTAGGAGTAAAATTACTCTACTACCCCAGAAAGACAGTAAAGTTGAAATGGGGGATTCTGCAAAGACATCAACTGACTGCAAAGCACTGAGACGGATTCCTGGACCTGAGGACCTGCAAAGGAACGGGACCATGTCCAAGGGTCACGCAAGTGTCCAGGGGGGGCAGGAGCCCCCTAAACCCTGGATGAAGGTGCAAAAGGGCTGCCTCTCGGTAGAAGAAGCCAAAGATTCTGCAACAGCGGAAGATGCCAGGAACTTCTCCTTTGGTCAGAAGATGTCCCACGGTGTGCTGCAGGATGCAGAGTTGTTTCCACGCAGAAAGACCGCAAAAAGCCTTGCTAACTGCAAGAGTCGCGGCTAAGGATTTTGGGTGCTGCCAGGGCCCAGGAAGGACCAGGAGGTCGCCCCTTGGAGGAGGAGACAGAGGGGGCGCTCCGCAACACAGAGCCCATGCAGAAGCAGGCAGCACCCGCAGAAGCACCTGAACAGGCATTCCGAAGATCTAAGCATGGCGGTTATCTCAGCACAACAAAAGAGGGTCCCACTAAGTCGGAGTCCAACTTAGCGAGTTCGGCAATGCAGAGCGGAGTGCTGGGGACCTAGGCTGTGCTGTGCACGAAGGAAGTCTTGGAAAAGTGCACAGGAGCCCTAGCAGCTACAGTTCACGCAGTACACAGGATTACTGTCTGGCGTGGGGAGACAAGGACTTACCTCTACCAAATTTGGACAGAAGGGCCACTGGATTGTCAGGGACACTTGGATCCAGCTCCTGTGTTCCAGGGACCACGCTCGTCAAGATGAGGGGACCAGAGGACTGGTGATGCAGTAGTTTAGTGCCTTCGTTGGCAGGGGGAAGATTCCGTCGACCCACGGGAGATTTCTTCTTGGCTTCAAGTGCAGGATGAAGGCAGACAGCCCTCAGAGCATGCACCACCAGGAAATAGTCGAGAAAGCCAGCAGGATGAGGCGCTACAATGTTGCTGGTAGTCTTCTTGCTACTTTGTTGCGGTTTTGCAGGCGTCCTGCAGTAGTCAGTAGTCAATCCTTGGCAGAAGTCGAAGAGAGAAGTGCAGAGGAACCCTAGTGAGCTCTTGAATTCGTTATTTGCTGAGAGCCCCACAGGAGAGACCCTAAATAGCCCTCAGAGGAGGATTGGCTATAGAGAGAGGTAAGCACCTATCAGGAGGGGTCTCTGACGTCACCTGCTGGCAATGGCCACTCAGAGGTCTCCATTGTGACCTCACACCTCTGCATTCAAGATGGCAGAGGTCTGGGACACACTGGAGGAGCTCTGGGCACCTCCCCTGGGGAGACGCTGGTCAGGGGAGTGGTCACTCCCCTTTCCTTTGTCCAGTTTCGCACTAGAGCAGGGGCTGGGGGATCCCTGAACCGATGTAGACTGGCTTATGCAAGGAGGGAACCATCTGTGCCCTTCAAAGCATTTCCAGAGGCCAGGAGAGGCTACTCCTCTCAGGCCCTTAACACCTATTTCCAAAGGGAGAGGGTGTAACACCCTCTCTCAGAGGAAATCATTTGTTCTGCCTTCCTGGGATTGGGCTGCCCAGGCCCCAGGGGCCATAAACCTGTCTGAGGGTTAGTAGCAGCGGTAGCTCTAGAGAAAACCACGGAGAGCTAGTTTGGCAGTACCCACGCTCTATGCTGGAGCCCCGGGGATGCATGGAATTGTCCCCCCTATACCAGAATGGTATTGAGGTGACAATTCCATGATCCTAGACATGTTACATGGCCATGTTCGGAGTTACCATTGTGAAGATACATATAGGTATTGACCTATATGTAGTTCACGCATGTAATGGTGACCCCGCACTCACAAAGTCCGGGGAATTTGAACAATGTGGGAGCACCTTGGCTAGTGCCAGGGTGCCCTTGCACTAAGTAACTTTGCACCTAACCTTCACTAAGTGAGGGTTAGACATATAGGTGACTTATAAGTTACTTAAGTGAAGTGTAAAATGGCTGTGAAATAACAAGGACGTTATTTCACTCTGGCTGCAGTGGCAGTCCTGTGTAAGAATTGTCTGAGCTCCCTATGGGTGGCAAACAAAATGCTGCAGCCCATAGGGATCTCCTGGAACCCCAATACCCTGGGTACCTAGGTACCATATACTAGGGAATTATATGGCTGTTCCAGTGTGCCAATCAGAATTGGTAAAATTAGTCACGAGCCTGCGGTGACAATTTTAAAAGCAGAGAGAGCATAAACACTGAGGGTCTGGTTAGCAGAGCCTTAGTGATACAGTTAGGCACCACACAGGGAACACATATAGACCACAAACGTATGAACACTGGGGTCCTGGCTAGCAGGATCCCAGTGACACATATCAAACACACTGACAAATAGGGTTTCCACTATGAGCACTGGGCCCTGGCTAGCAGGATCCCAGTAAGAAAGTAAAAAATACCCTGACATATACTCACAAACAGGCCAAAAGTGGAGGTAACAAGGCTAGAAAGAGGCTACCTTCCTACAGTTAGGTAGAGTAGGTTTTTTCCCTTACATTACACTAACACTCACACTGCATCATGTCTACTTGTGGGCCTAGCTCTGAGGTCATGGGTACTCCCTATGAGGGCATGACCTTCAAAGAACTGAAGGGGGTTTGCTCAGAGAGAAGCTTAGATATGGGGAAGAACCACAATAAAAATGTTCTTCTGAGCTTCTTTATTCAGGATGATCAGGAACAACATGGTAGCCAGGATGAGGAGGAGGAGGAAGATTCCACACCCTTAGAAAGGGAATCATCCTGAAGATTCAGGGGAGGGCTCTTCCAGAGATCTTCCCCCTAGCAAACCTTTTAGTGTAGCTGGCAGTGGGAGGGTAAGTCACCGTGGAAAGGCTCCCTTCACACCAAGAGGCTAAAGTTACTAGGTTTAGTAAAGTTAGGGAACGATCTACCTCTGCCCATTCCCATATCACCTCAGTTTCTGAGAGAACCACGTGGTTCAACTCCCGGGGATGACTCCATAGATAGGGAGCTCAGGAGACTGAGACTGGAGGAGGTCAGGCTGATGCTGCAGCAGCAACAGCTAGCCCTAGATAGGGAGGCCTTGGCTGTGGAAAGGGAAAGGCAGGGGGTTGGGGTTAGTTTCCCATGGTGGCAGCAGCAGTTTCAGGAGTTATGGAGCTAGAAAGGACATCATTGACTCTAGAAACTTGCATAAAATTCTTCCCCCATACAAGATGGGGTATGACATTCACGAGTGGTTTGCTACACTTGAGAGGGCCTGTACAGTTCAGAGGGTCCCCCACAGGCAGTGGGCTGCTATTCTCTGGTTGTCCTTCTCTGATAAGGGGAGGGACAGACTCCTCACTGTCAGGGACGAGGACTCAGCCAATTATTGTATCCTTAAGAATGCACTCTTATTTGGCTTTGGGCTCACCAGAGATCAGTACAGAACAAAATTCAGAGAAACCAAAAAGGAATTCTCACAGGGTTGGGTTGACTTTGTGGACTGTTCTGTCAAAGCTTTAGAAGGCTGGTTACATGGCAGCAAAGTGTCTGACTATGAGGGCTTATATAATCTTCTACTGAGAGAGCATATTTTGAATTACTGTGTGTCTGACTTGCTGCACGAATACTTGATAGACTCAGATGTGACCTCTCCCCAAGAAGTGAGAAAGAAGGCAGACAAATGGGTCAGAGCAAGTGTGAGCAGGAAAGCTTATACAAGGGGGGTGACAAGGAAAAGAAGAAAGAAGGTGAAAAGTCTCAGGACAAGGGTGATAACAAACATAAAAGTAAAGACGCGTCCTCAGGTCCACAACGCTCCTCTGGGGGTGGGGATAAAACGTATTCCTCTTCCTCTTCTGCACACCACAAAAAGTCTTGGTGCTATGTGTGCAGAGGTAAAGCCGTAGACCAGGGGACAAAACCTGTCCAGGTAAAGCCCTTGAGCCTACCACCACTACTACATCCACTTCCAATTCTAGTGCCCCTGTGAGTAGTAGTAATAGTGGTGGGACTAATGGCAATAGTCAAAGTAAAGGTGTGGTTGGGTTCACTTTTGTGTCCATCATAGGAACTGGGGTGTAGGAGGCTGGCCTGGCTTGTAGTGGGTACCAAGGGGTACTTACACTCTGTACCAGGTCCAGTTATCCCTTATTAGTGTAGAAGAGGTGTTTCTAGCAGCTTATGCTGATAGAAGGTAGCGATAGCAGAGCAGCTTAGGCTGAACTAGGAGACATGCAAAGCTCCTACTATACCACTGGTGTCATATGCACAATATCATAAGAAAACACAATACACAGATATACTAAAAATAAAGGTACTTTATTTTTATGAAAATATGCCAAAAGTATCTCAGTGAGTACCCTCAGTATGAGGATGCCAAATATACACAAGATATATGTACACAATACCAAAAATATGCAGTAATAGCAAAAGGAAGTAATGCAAGCAATGTAAAGTTACAGTAGATTGCAATAGTAGCACATAGGTATAGGGGCAACACAAACCATATACTCCAAAAGTGGAACCACAAATGGACCCTAAACCTATGTGAGCTTGTAGAGGGTCGCTGGGACTGTGAGAAAACAGTGAGGGTTAGAAAAATAGCCCACCCCAAGACCCTGAAAGGTAGGTGTAAAGTGCTCCTACAACCCCCAGAGAGCACAGAAGTCGTGATAGGGGGATCCTGCAAGGAAGACCAACACGAGCAATGCAACAACAGTGGATTTCCAGACCTGAGTACCTGTAAAACAAGGGGACCAAGTCCAAGAGTTGCGACAGTGTCGAGAGTGGACAGATGCCCAGGAAATGCCAGCTGAGCGTGCAAGGAAGCTGCCACCGGATGGAAGAAGCTTTGTGTTCTGCAAGAACGAAGAGGACTAGGAACTTCCCCTTTGGAGGATGGATGTCCCATGTCGTGAAGAAGCTTGCAAAGGTGTTCCCACGCAGAAAGACCGCAAACAAGCCTTGCTAGCTGCAAGGGTCACGGTTAGGGTTTTTGGATGCTGCTGTGGCCCAGGAGGGACCAGGATGGTGCCACTTGGATGAGGCGACAGAGGGGGCGCCCAGCAAGTCAGGGAGCCCTCACAGAAGCAGGCAGCATCTGCAGAAGTACTGGAACAGGCACTTGGAAGAGGAGTGAACCGGAGTCACAAAAGGGAGTCCCACGACGCCGGAGGACAACTCAGAAGGTTGTGCACTGCAGGTTAGAGTGTCGGGGACCCAGGCTTGGCTGTGCACAAAGGAAATCCTGGAAGAGTGCACAGGAGCCGGAGCAGCTGCAAATCACGCGGTACCTAGCAATGCAGTCTAGCGTGGGGAGGCAAGGACTTACCTCCACCAAACTTGGACTGAAGAGTCACTGGACTGTGGGAGTCACTTGGACAGAGTTGCTGAGTTCCAGGGACCACGCTCGTCGTGCTGAGAGGGGACCCAGAGGACCAGTGATGCAGTCTTTTGTTGGCTGCGGTTGCAGGGGGAAGATCCCGTCGACTCACGGGAGATTTCTTCGGAGCTCCTGGTGCAAGAAGGAGGCAGGCTACCCCCAGAGCATGCACCACCAGGAAACAGGCAAGAAAGCCGGCAGGATGAAGCGATACAAGGTTGCAGTAGTCGTCTTTGCTACTTTGGTGCGGTTTTGCAGGTGCCCTGAGCAGTCAGCTGTCGATCCTTTGGCAGAAGGTGAAGAGGGAGATGCAGAGGAACTCTGGTGAGCTCTTGCATTCGGTATCTGAAGAATTCCCCAAAGCAGAGACTCTAAATAGCCAGAAAAGGAGGTTTGGCTACCTAGGAAGGAGGATAGGCTAGTAAGAAAGGTAAGAGCCTATCAGAAGGAGTCTCTGACATCACCTGATGGCACTGGCCACTCAGAGCAGTCCAGTGTGCCAGCAACACCTCTGTTTCCAAGATGGGAGAGGTCTGGGGTACACTGGAGGAGCTCTGGGCACCTCCCATGGGAGGTGCAGGTCAGGGGAGTGGTCACTCCCCTTTCCTTTGTCCAGTTTCGCACCAGAGCAGGGTTGGGGGATCCCTAAACTGGTGTAGACTGGCTTATGCAGAGATGGGCAGCATCTGTGCCCATCAAAGCATTTCCAGAGGCTGGGGGAGGCTACTCCTCCCCAGTCTTCACACCTATTTCCAAAGGGAGAGGGTGTCACACCCTCTCTCAGAGGAAATCCTTTGTTCTGCCTTCCTGCCAGGGCTGCCTGGACCCCAGGAGGGCAGAAACCTGTCTGAGGTGTTGGCAGCAGCAGCAGCTGCAGTGCAAACCCTGAAAAGGCAGTTTGGCAGTACCCGGGTTCTGTGCTAGAGACCCGGGGGATCATGGAATTGTGTCCATGATTCCATGATCTTAGACATGTTACATGGCCATGTTCGGAGTTACCATTGTGACGCTATACATAGGTAGTGACCTATGTATAGTGCACGCGTGTAATGGTGTCCCCGCACTCACAAAGTCCAGGGAATTTGCCCTGAACGATGTGGGGGTACCTTGGCTAGTGCCAGGGTGCCCTCACACTAAGTAACTTTGCACCCAACCTTCACCAGGTGAAGGTTAGACATATAGGTGACTTATAAGTTACTTAAGTGCAGTGGTAAATGGCTGTGAAATAACGTGGACGTTATTTTACTCAGGCTGCACTGGCAGGCCTGTGTAAGAATTGTCAGATCTCCCTATGGGTGGCAAAAGAAATGCTGCAGCCCATAGGGATCTCCTGGAACCCCAATACCCTGGGTACCTCAGAACCATACACTAGGGAATTATAAGGGTGTTCCAGTATGCCAATGTGAATTGGTGAAATTGGTCACTAGCCTGTTAGTGACAATTTGGAAAGCAGAGAGAGCATAACCACTGAGGTTCTGTTTAGCAGAGCCTCAGTGAGACACTTAGGCATCACACAGGGAACACATACATATAGGCCACAAACTTATGAGCACTGGGGTCCTGGCTAGCAGGGTCCCAGTGACACATAACAAACATACTGAAACCATAGGGTTTTCACTATGAGCACTGAGTCCTGGCTAGCAGGATCCCAGTGAGACAGTGAAAACACCCTGACATATACTCACAAACAGGCCAAAAGCGGGGGTAACAAGGCTAGAAAGAGGCTACTTTCTCACATGGGGTAGGTGAAGAAACCCCCAAGACAGTTTCTGTCTCACCTGGTGGCATTGGCCTTGCCACCTTTGCTGCTTGTCTCCTTAACATGGATAAGTTCAGGCAGTCAATTGAAATAAATGGTGCTGAGGCCCAGACCTACAGGGACACAGGTCCCAGTATCACTTAAGTGACTGAAAACTTGGTGTCACCTGTAAAATATCTCCTTGGACAGAAGTACCAAGTTACTGATGTCAACAACTCCACTCAGTCTCCCCCTTAGCTGTAGTGCATCTTATTTGGGATGGAGTTACTGGCCCTAAGCAGGTGGTGGTGTCACTTAGCTTACCTGCAGACAGTCTCTTGGGAAACGACCTAGAGACCTCAGGTTGGGCTGGAGTAGAGTTTATGACCCATGCTTCCATGCTGGGCATACCCAAGGAATTGCTTCCATTAATCTCAGGTGAGATCAAAAAGCAAAGAAGGAGCCCTGAAGCCTCAGGTTCCTCCTCGCAACACAGGTAAAAGGGGAATCAAAGAATACTCCACCCACCCTACCACAAAGTATACTATGCCTGTGGTGGGAGACACCTCTCCTAGGAAGGAACCTGTGCCCAAGGAGTCATCAGCTACCACAACTGGACTCCCACAGGTAAAAGTACCTCTGTGTTGGAAAACTAAAAACTAACACAGAAAAGCATCCCTGCCCTGTCTTAGTAAATTTGGAGCAACCCTCCAGCCCACCCAGAGAAACTTTAGTGCAGCACCCCTGCACTACCTCTAAACCTGAAGGACAGCAGCCCTGTCTTTATTTAGAACCCTTGGGACAGCAACCCTGTCCTGCTCTACCCCAAGAGGGACAGCAAACCTGTCCTCTCTTAGATCCATGGGGACAAACGTTTTGCCCTGCTCTAGCCTTGCTAAGACAGCATCCCTGTCTAGCATTACAATCCTTAGGACAGCAACCCTGTCCTGACATGGGATCCCTGGGACAGTCATCCTGCCCCACTTTAAAACTTTGTAATAATCTTAAAACTAGGGAATCTCAGAGTTCACACTTGCACTGTTCTCTAGCTAAACATCTCCAAACAGGGTGGTTCACCTCTCCACAAGGAAGGAACCATGTAGTGGATGATAAAGAGAGTAACCACTCTATTGCAGATCTTCTCTCCACTTATCACCACTTAGAGAATAAAGTCTCAAATGGCTAAGGTTAGCCTTATTGTCCTTCATTTGGGAGGGCGGGTGTGTGTGGGAGAGTAGCTTCTTTCTAGCATGGTTCCCCCCACTTTTGGGCAGGTTGTCAGTGTGTTTGACTGTGTCTCCTGGGATCCTCCTAATAAGGACCCCAGCAGTTATGCTCACTCTCTGGACAGACTGTGGAGTTTAAGTGGAGGGCAGTACCTAGGCCACCACCAGTACAGCTAGGCCTAACAGTAAAATCACATGCTAACTCTATTTGGGTCACAGGGTGACCACTTGCAAAAAGGACCATGCAGAGGGACATAAGGCTCTTTGTTTCTAGAACATGTTAAGTTCTAGCAATTTACAATTTTTTACACCATTTTAAAATTATTTTAAATCTAGCTTTTGCTTCTGTGTGTTAGCATAAGCAGGTTTCTATATCTGGGAAACCGAAGTGGGCTTTGTTGGGGTAGAGGATACTCTTTGAGTGTTTTTGACATTATATGTATTTAGGTTGAAGGGGTAGGATGCTGTTTAGTTGTGGGAGGTTTGAGTATCCCTTGTTGAGAAAAGTTTAGTTTAACATAATTATTTTGCATCTGCATATATTTACGGAGTGGGATGTGTAATTAGTTGTGGGTGGTGTCACCAAGTGTGCTGCTTAGGGTTAGCTGTCTTGAGCTTTATGGCGGTCATTCTGACCCTGGCGGTCATGGACCGCGGGAGCACCGCCAACAGGCTGGCGGTGCTCCCAAGGGCATTCTGACCGTGGAGGGATGGCCGCGGTCAGAGACCGAAAATCGGCGGTCTCCCGCCGGTTTTCCGCTGCCCTGTGGAATCCTCCATGGCGGCGCAGCTTGCTGCGACACATGGGGATTCCGACCCCCTCACCACCATCCTGTTTTGACCGCCAGGAACAGGATGGCGGTGAGGGGTGTCGTGGGGCCCCTGGGGGCCCCTGCAGTGCCCATGCCAATGGCATGGGCACTGCAGGGGCCCCCGTAAGAGGGCCCCTAAAAGATTTTCAGTGCCTGCCATGCAGACACTGAAAATCGCGACGGGTGCTACTGCCCTATAAGTATTAAAGACATTGGGCCTGATTACAACTTTGGAGGAGGTGTTAATCCGTCCCAAAAGTGACGGATATACCACCAGCCGTATTACGAGTCCATTATATCCTATGGAACTCGTAATACGGCTGGTGGTATATCCGTCACATTTGGGACGGATTAACACCTCCTCCAAAGTTGTAATCAGGGCCTTTATCCACAGAGTGAGAAATGAACATTGCAAGGAATGCATATCCCACATAAAGAAGTAGCAGAAGTAGTAACTTTCTATTATGTTTCTAATTACAACATTCTATCTTTCTGTGATATCCAGATGCCGGTGATTGTGTGAGTTTTATGAGCAAAAGTGGGTGATGTGAGGAATGTCTATGTTCTTCAAATGTAAACCTATTAATTACCCTTTGTAATAAGAACAGCCCTTCTGTTTATTTAAAATAAGTTTGAAATATTAGATATATGAGAGTACTTAGCCACTATAGTGAACTAAGTTCAACATGCATCTAGTAATAAAAGTAAAGTCGCCACATTGATAGCTGCTTTCTTACTTCTCATATGGGCAAACCTTGGTACTTTCATGATCATGAAGGTGGTACATGAATGACGGTCTTGTTCCACAATGTGTTGTAGGTGATATTATAGTGAGACTCAACACATCTAAAGTAGCTATCAGCCATATAATAATGGAGAAAGTTGGGCAGTACAAATCCCCAATGAAAGTGCTGTTCATCTAAGAATCCAAAATTGGACATAAACAATGTTTGCCCCCACTTCTAGTTTTACTCTGGGACCCAAAAGTAACCCGTAAACCAGTCAGCTTGAATATATGACTTGCAGTACTTGCATTCTACAGACTTAAAACTGCCTTTTTTATGCATGGTAACAGGCAGATTTTACTACGTCTCCTTTTAATTAGGGGAAAGATTTAGTTGGCGCTGCCACAAATTGCCCACACTACCTCTTAAAACACTGGGCTCTTTTTCTGATTGACAGTGTCTGTGACAAAATAAACACACTGCAGTATGACAAGCACATGACAAAGGACCCTATTTAGAGTTAGCTGGATGGGACACTCTGTCACAAAAATGGTGGATGCCCGCCCACCCTCTTACAAGTTCATATCCATCACGTTTTGATGAAGGATCCTGTTTGCCAAACTCTAAATATGGCCCATAGTCACTACATTGCAGTGCAATAATTCTATATTACAACTTTCATCAAAGATGGAGCGCTTGGTAACCTAATATAGGATGGGTACTTTTGTTCTTTAGTCACTTTCAATGGAGGTACATGCCAAGGTTGTGGCTGTGAGTATTTTACCATAAGAGCCTCCAGGAAATTTTACTTTCTTGCGCCATGACAAAATTACATATGAAACGTTGCAAAGTATCTGATTTTTCATCAGAGTAAGAGGGGTAATGGTTCTTCCTCACACAGATCTAAATGCGTTTGCCTGATTCACAGGATTTCATGAACCTGCCCCTTTGATAGTAAGTACCCTCTTGGTCCAACATGTTCCCGCAAGTTCCAGCTCATTTTCTCCAGTCAGCTGACATGCTACTCTTGAAGGTACAAAGTGTTATATGGGAGTGTTCTGTTAGGAGATCACTGAGATGTATGGATCGCAACCTATGAATTCTATTGTCTATTTATGATTGAGCTATCACCTCCCATTTAGCTATTTGGAAAGCCTGAATAACATCTTATTCCTTCGCCTTAGAGGAGTCCTTAATATCAAGAAGCCTGATGGAACAGAATTCACTCTATGCTTATTTGAAATGCCCGTAACTTGGTCTTGTTTTCCTGATAGGGGTAGGTTTGGGACTTTTACAGATCTCCCAGTAGAGTGGGTAGCACTGGTCTCAATCAAAAATGGTATGGGGTGTCCATTTATCTCTCCGTCCATTATGGGTCTCTCTGGTCTACTTCAAGACTTCATGAAGCATGCTATCTTCCTCTCATCTCAGGCTGCGTCATTGTGATTGATCAGAAACTGTCAAAGACTGGGAACTGTTGATGGCTGTCAGGATTTGTGAAGGGGTTCAGTTGCACTCTGAGGTTAGGGTTAACATAAAATCTTGGATTCTTCAAATTATACTGCATTAATGGGGCTTGGGGCATGTCAAGGTTCCTGGATCTTGGCATTTTCATCTTCTGAACTGGCATAACATTCATAGTTGTCACTTTTGATCATAAATTTGGGTTTGATTTGTATTTGACCTACACTCTCTCTTCGAGTGACCCATTTTGTTCCTGTAATGACACAGCGTTGTCTTCTTTAACATGGCTATGTCCATCCCAGAATTCAAATAAACTATCATCCCTCGCCCTCTACCCTGTGAGGCCATTCCCATTCTGCATCATTTGACAACCACTTTGATATCCAACTCAATGGATTCCAGCACCAACACCGGAGCCTTAACCTGGATTTGCCACATATGGGCAATTTTGAAATTCCTTCTGGGCTAACTTTGTTGGAGCTAAAGTGAACTTATTCTTGATTTTCTTCTGTCTCCCTTCCAAATTATCACTGACATGCTTTGAATATCTCAGTATCGCATCTGAAAGCTTTGACTGCCAGACAAATCACATTCTTCTGAATATGCAAGCTGATCTCCTGGCACAACCCAAGAACATACGGGGACACAAAATCACTAAGATTTCCTTGCTCGGAGATTTCAACATCACTATGCTGGCTGAAAAACTTGCATAAGTGTTTCATAGTAGGCATTCACCAAGTATTTAAATTCTTCAACCAATTAATCTCTTTCTGTGGAACCTTAGTTTAAAAAAATGTAATCATCTGATATACTTTTCCATAACACTTTGAGAAGGGGCATTCGTCTCAGCATTGCTCAGAGGGTCTGCAGTAATTGATTGTCCTGAAAACTGACATTCAACCCAGATCTCATTGAGTGCAAGAATGTCAAAGAAAGTATTCAAAACCTAGAAAAAGCACCTTTTAAATCTCCAGAAACCAAGTCCCTCTCTGTGAAACAAAGGTCAGGAGTTTTGAAAATGTATTTGTGAATGTGAATAGATCACCACAGCTACAAGGTATATGCACATATCCACCCATTGTACCTCTATTAGTGGTCAAGCCCTACCATCTGAGTCACTTTTGCTGGTTTCATCCTCTGGCCCTCCAGTATCACTGTCCATTTTCTTCTTCCTTACATTCTGATCCCACTGATATTTAGGCCCTCATTACAACCCTGGCGGTAAATCCTGCTTACCGCCGTGAAGAAGACCACCAACATACCGCTACGCCCGCGGAATTCCTCTTCAGGTATTATGACCCACAGCTCGGAATCCGTCACAATACAGACACCCACACAAGTCCGCCACACCAAAGGTCAGTGATAAACTGGCGATACCAAAACCGACACCGTCACGCCAACAAGAATACGCCCACACTATCACGACCCACGAATCAACGCGGTGGTCTTTCAACCACGGTAATCCATTGGCGGTACACACAGCTGCACTCAAAATACACACACATTTACAAAACACAAACACATTGGACAATTCGAAATACACACACCTGATACATATACACACACCAAACCCACACACTCAATCCAATATAAAGCACACACCCACATCACCCACAAACCCTTACTGCCAGAAATTGAAAGCAGGCCAGAGAGATACACTACCTTAAACAACAGCAGCATCCACAGACACACAACACCACCACTTACACAACATCCACACACCTCAAACAACACACACCAACACCTCCCCTCACACATCACAACACATACCACCTCACACATCACCCACACCACATCATGGCACCTCAACGACACCCCAGGTTCTCTGAGGAGGAGCCCAGGGTCATGGTGGAGGAAATCGTCCGGGTAGAGCCTCAGCTATTCTGATCACAGGTGCAGCACACCTCCATTGCAAGGAAGATGGAGCTATAGCGCAGAATTGTAGAGAGGGTCAATGCAGTGGGACAGCATCCAAGAACACGGGATGACATCAGGAAGAAGTGGAACGACCCACAGGGGAAGGTACGTTCCGTGGTTTCCAGACACCAGATTGCTGTACAGAGGACTGGCGGTGGACCCCCACCTCCTCCCCGACAACTAACAACATGGGAGGAGCAAGTATTGGTAATACTGCATCCTGAGGGCCTGCAGGAGTATCAGGAGGACTGGACTCTGGTAAGGCAAATATTTACTACTTTATTCCCCAACCCTACCTGCATGCCATCACATACCCCACCCTTACCCTCACACCCATTACCCCAACAACCCACAGATACCCCACCAACACAACCCACACATCACAAAAACAAGCACTGCATGTAACACCAATGCATGGACACCCATCACCAAAGCATACCCACTACAGATACCCACACAGACCCCAAACCAACTATCACACAAGGAGCACGGCAAGAATGCAAGCACTGGAATAGAGGGTCACTCACCCATTGCACACAATGAGACACACAGATGAAATAATTATGCCTTTACACACCAACAGGCCCCTACCCAACGTCACCGGACATGAGGTGCCAGACATATGCAGTCCCCCCACAGAAGAGACCCACAGTGATGACTGCAGCTCTGCCCAACTGGATCAAGATGAGCAGCCCGGCCCATCTGGGACCTCGGGACAGTCGGTTCCCCTGACACTGTCACAAGCCACCACAGAGCCACCCCCCTCAGGAAACACCAGCACAGCACCCACCCAGCGGGCCCATCCCTCTGTCCGCAGGACACGTCAATCAGCAGTGTGTCCACAACCACAGGGAACCTAGGCAACCCCACTGACACAGGACGATCAGGGACCTGGGGGCAGTGGTCACACGGTTCAGGGGACAGAGGCACAGGACAACAGGGAAGCTGGGAGGACTGCTGTGCGACAGGGGGAGGACAGGCCCAGGGAACCTACCATCATTCCCAGGAGATGATGGCAACGGTACTGGCCAAGTTTCAGGACACCCAGCGGCTGCAGGAGGAACACTACCTTGGGATCAGGTAGGGCTTGAAGTCCATTAACAACACCCTGGTCACCATTGCAGGGGTGCTGCAAGACCTTGTCAACACCAGGAGGGACACAGTGTCACAACAAGGGGCCCCTGACACTAGCCTGAACGATGAACAGCCCTCCACCTCTGCCGGCGCTAGTGGACAGGAGGCACCGCCACAGGAACACAACACCAGCACCCCACCCCCTGCAGATGGAGAACCACCCCGCAAACTGTCCCTGAGATCCAGGAACAAGGCAGAGAACATTGTCAAGACCCCCACCAGGAAATTAGACCCCCCTGAATGTCACCTTTCTGTCCCACTATGTCACCCTGTCCATCCTTAAACTGCCACTGCTCCACTTCCTATGCCCCCTTGGACAATGGACCTGTGAAACAAATAGACTGGACTCTGCCATGGACATTCCTCCATCATCCCCCCAGCCCATTTTACAACCCCGCCACTTATTGGCACAGAAATAAACACACTTCAATCACAAAACAATCTGGAGTCAGTCTGTGCTTTCACAAATGTGTAATTGCAATAACCATGGAATATAGCAATGTCAATTTACTTGTGCACATACCAATGTAACA
This sequence comes from Pleurodeles waltl, assembly GCF_031143425.1. Classification (NCBI taxonomy): domain Eukaryota; kingdom Metazoa; phylum Chordata; class Amphibia; order Caudata; family Salamandridae; genus Pleurodeles; species Pleurodeles waltl. Next base: position 290,057,422 of record NC_090445.1, on the reverse strand, counting down.
CAGCTGTAGGCCAGGAGGAAACATAGCAGAGGGCACAAAGTGGGACCCACATCTGTGAAATTGAAAGGCAAAGTGACAAGTCAGGGTTCATACACTGAGTGAAAATGACAGACATATGCTAGCTCCAACAATAGTATGAGATGTGGGAGGCAGTGACATCTTCTTACCTGTGTCTCACTGGAAGTACTGCATGATTATGTTGTTTCAGTTGTCGATAACCTCTTCTTCTGCCTCCTCTTCTTCACTGCCCACAGGCTCCACAGCTGCCACAAGACCACCATCTGGCCCATCCTCATGCAGAAAAAGCACCTGCTGTTGCAAAGCTAGGTTGCGCAGTATACAGTAGGCCACAATGATCTGGCACACCTTCTTCGGTGAGTAGTATAGGGAACCACCTGTCATATGGAGGCACCGGAATCTGGCCTTCAGGAGGCCGAAGGTGCGTTCGATCACCCTCCTAGTTCACCCATGTGCCTCATTGTAGCGTTCCTCTGCCCTGGTCCTGGGATTCCTCACTGGGGTCAGTAGCCTTGACAGGTTGGGGTAACCAGAGTCACCTGCAAATGTCGAGGGACAACTGTTAGACACACACTAACCCTTAGGGACAACCCCATACCCAGATGCCTATGTCAACTGTATTGGGACCTTGGGCTCACCTATTAGCCACACACAGTGCCTCTGGAGTTATCCCATCACATAAGGGATGCTGCTATTCCCCAAAATGTAAGCGTCATGCACTGAGCCAGGAAACTTGGCATTCACATGGGAGATGTACTGGTCTGCCAAACACACCATCTGCACATTCATCGAATGGTAGCTTTTCTGGTTTCTGTACACCTGTTCACTCCTGCAGGGGGGTTACCAATGCCACATGTGTCCCATCAATGGCACCAATGATGTTGGGGATATGTCCCTGGGCATAGAAGTCAGCTTTCACTGTGGGCAAATCCTCCACCTGAGGGAACACGATGTAGCTGCGCATGTGTTTCAGCAGGACACAAAACACTCTGGACAACACGTTAGAGAACATTGGCTGGGACATCCCTGATGCAATGGCCACTGTTGTTTGAAAGGAACCCATTGCCAGGAAATGGAGTACTGACAGGACCTGCACTAGAGGGGGTATCCCTGTGGGATGGCGGATAGCTGACATCAGGTCTGGCTCCAACTGGGCACACAGTTCATGGATTGTTGCACGATCAAGTCTGTATGTAACCAGGATGTGTCTCTCTTCCATTGTCGACAGGTCCACCAGGGGTCTGTACACTGGAGGATTCCGCCATCTCATCACCTGCCCCAGCAGACGTGCCCTATGGAGGAGAACAGCGAGCAGAGAGTCAGCCAACACTGAGGTATCACAAAATGTTATTTGCTATAAATTTATTAATCCGCAATGTGCCTGTAACTGTGTGTATTCCAGGCCTAGATAGGTGTGACACAGTTATTATGAATGCCATGTGGCACCCTGAAATGGCGGCTGCCTGACCTGTAAGGTGGGACAAGGGGAAATGAGGTAACTGCACTGGCGTTGAACACTATCGCGGTGGGCAGTCGAAGACTGCGGCGCAATTCTGCATTGGTTAACATTGGGCCCTATGGGTCCGAGGAGCCAATGAAGATGTATGCCGGCGGTGACGGTACGCACCGCCGTGGACCTGACCACCATTTTCTGTCTGTTACCTCACTTGATACCTGACCTTCAACAGGAGAGGACCTACACTGCAAGTGCTGCTGTGACCTGTGTCTGGAAGCGACGATGGCTCATGTGTCTGGGGAAAGGGCCCCTGCCTTCACTTCGGAGGAGTCGGAGAAACTAGTGGATGGGGTCCTCCCCCAGTACACGCAACTGTACGGTCCTCCAGACAAACAGGTGAGTACACTGTGAGCATGCAGAATGGGCAATGCCTGCTTTGAGTGGTGTGGCTGGAAGAAACAGAGGGGGGCTGAGGCCTACATGTGCGGATGGTGAGTGTATGTGCATCATGGCACGGGTGGGAACTGGTGGGCAATGAGCATGACGGTCCGGCCAGGTGAGTTATGTCCTTTACCCCTGTACCATTCCTCTAGGTCAGTGCCCACCAGAAGAAGGGTATTTGGCGTGCCATCGCCAAGGACGTCCGGACCCTGGGGGTCTACCACAGACGGAGCACCCACTGTCGTAAAAGATGGGAGGACCTGCGACGCAGGAGCAAGAATATGGCGGAGGCCCAGCTGGGGATGGCCTCCGAACATGGAAGGGGTGCCCGTCGCACCATGACCCCCCGATGTTCAGGATCCTGCCGGTGGCCTATCCGGAGTTGGATGGGCGCTTGAGGGCATCACAGCAGCCACAAGGGGGTGAGTACACTCTCATTCAGCTGACTCTGCGCGCATTACGAGGTGTCTGGGTGGGGGAGGTGGGCAGTGGGTTCCCCTAGGCCAGGGCGATCTTGGTAGGCAAGGTTCCTTGTGAGGCAGGCTATGTGGCACCCCAACCCCACTAGTGGTAAGAGCCATATACACCTAGTCAGGCTCCTGTGACTTCCAGGTGTACAGCAATTAGGCCTCGTACCCCATGGGCACGTGAAAAATCTAGGAACTATAAGTGCATGGCGTAGTGCAGAGGGCTTCTCCTTGTGTGTTGTGTCCGCCAACGGTAGTGGTGTTGCATGCACTGAACATGTCTTTCCTCTGTCTTTCCCCCACCCTTTTTGTGGTCTCCCTGTTCTTGTGTGCAATAGCATCATCAGGCGGAGGAGCATTTGCACTGGAGCAGGAGGGAGCTGCAACCCACTCGGCCCTGGAGGGTGAAGCTATGGAGTCTGAAGCCACCAGTGGGACGGAGGGCGAGGGGAGCTCCACGGCGGGGAGAGGAGCAGAGACCAGCAACAGCAACTCCTCCTCTGATGGGAGCTCCCTTGCGGTGGTGGGCCCCTCTGTGCCCACCGCATCAACAGGCACAGCCGCCACCCCCCCCTACCAGCACTGCCCTCCCAGCAGCCCCTCAGCGTGTGTCCTGTGCCCGCTCACCCAGGAGGGTGGGCATCTCCTTCGCCCCAGGCACCTCAGGCCCTGCCCAGTCAGCCCTGCTGCCCTCAGTGAGGAGGCTATTGACCTCCTGAGATCTCTCACTATTGGGCAGTCTACCATTCTAAATGCCATCCAGGGAGTTGAGAGGCATTTCCAACAAACAAATCCATACGTGGAGAGCATGCATTCTGGGCAGGCAGCCCAACAGAGAGCATTTCAGGCTCTGGTCTCAGCACTGATGGTAGCCATTGTCCGTGTCCAGCCTCTTCCTTCAACCTCCTCCACCCAGACCCCATCCTCTGTATCTCAGCCTATCCCAAGCGCACCATCAGACCAGCACGCACACACATCAACACACAAGAGTGGCTCAGGCAAACATAAGCACCACACATTCCACAGGCACTCACACAAGCAACATCCCCATGCAGACATACCAACATCCACTTCCTCCACTGTGTCCCCCTCCTCCATGTCTCCCTCCTCCCTCCCAATCTCGTCTCCACTCACACCTGCATGCACTACATCCTCAGCCACCACATCCCCATGGAGTGCGCCAACCATCAGGGCTGCTAGTGTGCCACGTAGCGAGGGCAAGGACATTCCACCACCTGCCAAGGTGAAAAAGGTGCCCACATCCCAGAGGGAGAAGCCGAAACCACCAGCCACCAAGGGGTCAGTGAAAACGAAAGGGGATAGTGGCAAGACAACTGTGCTACCATTAATGGTGGGGAAGGGCCAAAAACAGAAGGGCAGGTCAGGAGAGGGCATGGTGGCACCGACTGAGGGACCAGTGTCACAACTTCTGTCCACGTTCACGCCAACCTGCACTGCCACCTGCACCGCCTCTGGCAGGTCTACAGCCGCTGCGACAGTCCCCAGCCTCTTCCACCGGTGGGCAGCCATCCGAGGCTGCAGGAGACATCCTGCTTTCTCCCTCAGCAGGTGCTGACACAGACCCGGCCGCCAGCACCACCACCACAGACACCGCCGCAAGCACCGCCGCCACAGACCCCGCCACTGGCACCGCCACCACAGACACCGCCTCAAGCACCGCCAGCGGCCCCACGACGTCCTCGGACCGTGGCACCACCGCTGACATGCCTACCATCCCCAGTGGTCAGTCGTCCGAGGCTGGAGGAGTGTTCCAGGACCCTTAGCAGCTTCCATGAAGCATTACTGTCATCACTGTTGGCACCTGCAGGTGGAAGGCGAAGCTGCAGCAGTGTGGGGTATGTTGCTGCCTCCATGGCGTATCATGCTACCTGTACCTCGCCAATGTCGTGCCACGCACGCCCAGGTGAGTGAATTGTTCCTGCCACACTGCACGTGGAGCACTCTGGGTACAAAGCCCCCTCCAGAACCAGTGGAGATATACATCCCCTACCTCTGTCCTTGGCAGGATGAAGCACTCTGGGCACAAAGCCCCCTCCACAACCAGTGGAGAAAAGCATCCACTACCTCTGTCCTTGGCAGGATGAAGCACTCTGGGCAAAAAGCCCCCTCCACAACCAGTGGAGACTGTTATCCACTAGAGAGACTGTGGCTTTGCACTCCCCAGGATGCAGCAGTGGGCAACCCACCCACTGGAGAGACTTGAGACACTGTGGCTTTGCACTCCCCAGGATGCAGCAGTGGGCAACCCACCCACTTGAGAGACTGTGGCTTTGCACTCCCCAGGATGCAGCAGTGGGCAACCCACCCACGAGAGACTGTGGCTTTGCACTCCCCAGGATAAATCAGTGGGCAAACCACCCACTGGAGAGACTTGAGAGACTGTGACTTTGCACACCCCAGGATGCAGCAGTGGACAACCCACCACATGAGACTGTGGCTTTGCACTCCCCAGGATAAAGCAGTGGCAAACCACCCACTGGAGAGACTTGAGAGACTGTGGCTTTGCACTCCCCAGGATACCTCAATGGGCATGGAGCCCCCTCGTGCAGCAGTGGTGTCGTGCGTTCATCAGGCTGACGTTTCCGCCCTTCCCCCCCTGCTGAGGTGCCTGTTTCATTTCGATCTGATGCCCCAACAGTGTTCTCTCTGTTTCCAGTCAGGTATCATGTGTGGGCCTCGCCCATGCATTTTGGGCCCAGTGGTCCACGGACAATTATTAGTACACCATCCGGACTTGTGTAGTTGGTGTACATATATGTATTTACTGGATTTTGAACCTTGATAATGAGATTTCACATGATTACATTCGTTCAAATCATTTCCTTTTGTCCTTGCGTTCTTCCAGGGGGCGGGGGGAGTGTATATGTAATGTTGCAGCATGTATTTGTGTGTATGATGTTGTGGGTTAGGGTGGGGGTAGGGGTGGGGGTGTTGCTTGTTGCGTGTGTGTCACTCTCTTTTCTCTCCCCCCTCACCTGTGTTGTAGATGCAGTACTCACCGTGGTCGTCGCCGCCTTCTTTGGTGCTCCTGATAGAAGAGAAGGAAGGCCAGCATCGGAAGTATCTGCAATTCGGGCTCCATGGCGTCCTGGCTCCTCGTGGGGTGTGGAGAGGTGAGTGTTTTCCCTTCTGTGTACTGTTTCCGCCGTGCTTTTGATAGCGTTGGTTCCGCCCCAGAAAAGGTGGCGGATTGGTGTGTCATATTAGTGTGGGCGGTACATTGTCTTCCGCCTGTCTGTTGGCAGTTACCGCTGCGGTGTTTGTTTCTACCGCCGTGGCAGTCGGAGTGTTAAAGTGGCTGTCTATGTTGGCGGTTTTCGCCATGGTCATGATTCCATTTTTTTCCGCCAGCCTGTTGGCGGTATTACCGCCGCTTTATCTCCGACCCCCAGAGTTGTAATGAGGGCCATAACCTTTTGAGTATCACTCCACTTTTGGATGCTCCCAATTAATCCTCTCAAATGTAATTTCAGCCCTGTTGTTTGCATATTCTTAATAGTTTTCTCACTCATAAACGTTATAGAATTCTTCTACATAGTTTGACTCCACGACAGATCCATCCCATATTCTGCTACAATTCCTTCTAGGACCTCATGAGCTTCACATGCATGTCTAGCAGCAACTTTACAGAGGATCAAAAGTTTCTCCTTGTTGTACTCATTTATAAATATCAACACCAGATTTCCTTTTTAGAATCTCTTAAAATTCGGTCTTTTTCAAAACATCCAAAGCCCTTATTGATGCCTCCTCCTCTGGGGTATCTGACTCAGAGCTTTAATCAACCTCCACAAAAGGTGCACTAACAATGGGAGTCAGTACTGTTTGGAGTCTCACTCCTGGGTCTACAGTGGTACTAGTACTTGAGGTAACAGGGAATGTGGTAACTGTGGATGTAACTAGGGCAACAGGGGCAACATTAGCAGTACTCAGAGCTACTAGTGGTGGAGCTGGTACAACATTTGGCAAACCTGTAACAACATGTAACCCACCCTCTGGGAGACCTTGCTTAACAATCTCCATTGCCCTAGATCGACAGACTGTGGAGGTACTGTGGGCTGTTGATTTCCTCCATCCTGCTGAACAACATCATATGGAGGTGGTCATGGAAGCCAACAGATCATTTAGAAAATCATCACTAAAATCACTATCACCCATCTTATCTTTCTTCTCTTCGATTCCACCCCCCCCATGTTTGCTTCCTCTTTTTTCAGTCTCTTGTTAATGTGGGACACATTCCTGTACCCAAGATTACATTCTCCCTCCATTCTTGTTGTTATGCATCTAATCTCTCCTCCACTATAGACCTTGTTCTTTGTTTTGGTCTGATATTCCTCCTTTGCATGTGTGGCATGTTCCAATGCATTTAATCCCTCATATTAAACTGGTCTAGGTGGGGGGTTCATGTCATACAATATGCCTCAAATTCTTAATTATTCTTAGATTAAAGGTAGCATGTGGGGAAACCTTCAAGAACCCTTTATTCACTGTAATTCTCCACTGTTTGATACAGATACATGTGTGTAAGCCAACCCTGGTTACCTTGTAATGTGAGAGTGTTCCCTCAGGAGATGTTTCCTTATCTTCATGGACAGGTATTCTCACATTTTCGCTAAGTAAAACTCTCAGTTTCATGGAAAATTTCAGGCATATTTAAGATAAGGGATACTGCACACAGTTTAGTGCAACTTTTCTTGCGCGCTTTAGTGCCCCCCACTACTGTCACCATGCGCGGTATTTACAATACGGTACACCATGGCACAGGATAGGGGGCAATAGTGTCATTTTATTGACGCTATTGATGTACTCTCCATCCGGGGTGGGACATCATCTGCACCAACAAGGAACCCGCATCCATCTTCTTGGGTGCTGTACTGACTGTTGTTCTTCACCAGTGATTCTTCTTTTGCACCTTCATCTGGGTTAGCAGGGGCTCCTGATCTCCCTGGACTCTTTAGTGCTTCTTGGACTTGGTCCCCTTCTTCCACAGGTCTTCAGGTCCAGGAATCCATTGTTGGTGTATTGCAGTCTCTTTTGGTTCTTAAAGTATCTTCTTTATCACGTTCTTGTGTATTGTAGGAAACTTACTGTGATTTACTCCTGCTTTCCTATTTGCACTGTTTTATAACTGTTTTTACAGCTATTTCTGTATACTAGTTTATGTACTTTGTGTATTACTTACCTCCTAAAGGAGTATAGTCTCTATGGTATTTTTGGCATTTTTGACACCAAAATAAAGTACCTTTATTTTTGTAACACTGAGTATTTTCGTTCATGTGTGTGCGTACTCTGTGACTACAGTGGTATTGCATGAGCTTTGCATGTCTCCTAGTTAGGCCTTGGCTGCTCATCCACACTACCCCTAGAGAGCCTGGCTTCAAGACACTGGGGGTCATTCCGACCCCGGCGGGCGGAAACCTCCAAAAGACCGAATGGAGCCGGCGGATTTGCAGGGGTGCGACGGGTGCAGTGGCACCCGTCGCGATTTTAAGTGTCTGCAAAGCAGACACTGAAAATCTTTGTGGGGCCCTGTTAGGGGGCCCCTGCACTGCCCATGCCAGTGGCATGGGCAGTGCAGGGGCCCCCAGGGGCCCCACGACACCCGTTCCCGCCAGCCTCTTCCTGGCAGTGTAAACCGCCAGGAACAGGCTGGCGGGAAGGGGGTCGGAATCCCCATGGCGGCGCTGCAAGCAGCGCCGCCATGGAGGATTCCCTGGGCCAGGGGAAAACCGGCGGGAAACCGCCGGTTCCCCTTTTCTGACCGCGGCGGTGGCCCGGGAAGCATCGCCAGCCTGTTGGCGGTGCTTCCTCTGCCCTCCACCCTGGCGGTTTGAAACCGCCAGGGTCGGAATGAGGGCCACTGTCTACATTTCACTAACAAGGGATAACTTGACCTGGTGTAAGGTGTAATTACTTTAGGTACCCACTACAAACTATGCCAGCATCCTACACCCATTGTATTCAATGAAAGTCCCCTTTTAACGCCTGCTCTGAGCAGGCATCAAAAGTGGCGAAAAGAATGACACAAGGAAATCTGTTAGATTTCCTTGCACCATTTTTTCAGCCCCCCTAATGGAGGAATGCTCCCTTTGCATACATTATGCCTGGTGGAGATATAATGTAGCTCAAAGGCTTACTAAGTGGCGCAATGCATGCATTGTGCAACTTTGTAAATATGGTGCTGCATTTTTGGCCTTCTAACGCCACATTTGCTTAAAAAAATGACATTAATGTGGTGTTACAATGGCGCTAGGGGCCATGTCCCTTCATCCTTACTGTATGTAAGGCACAAGACAAAAGCAATACACTTCAATAGAAATATCTAGCTGTTGGCAAATCACAAAGCAATGTGCAACAACACTGACATCCAATCTCAGCTCGGTACCACTAAACTGCCGCAACCATTGACGTAACAACCAGTTACAGAGGGGCACCGATTCCATCCGACCAATACCAGTATGGCACCCTATGATGCAACTCGCAGCACTTCACAACAGCTCTCACTCAATGGCTATCACCTTTTTGCTAGCAAATCACGGAAACTGAAAACCAAATGACAACTCATCTGTTCCACTACTGTCTTATTCCCAGTTCCCTATCACACTATCACGCTATCACACACACAAAGTGAAATCTCGACCGGTAGGAAATCACCCTGACTTGTGCAGTACGCTCCTCAGTGTAAAAGTATTAAACAAACACCAACCTCAATTAGTACAGCCTTACAATAGAAATGTAATCGGTCCCTATCTTTTGTGCAGCAGATAGTGCTTCACAGTTTGACGGCATTCCAGGATCTTAAACTATGACAAGTCTGTTAATCAAGCTTCAGTTCTTACAGCAAGCCGGTTTCTCTTGACAAGCACAAGCAATGATATACACAAAGCAGCATTTCAAATCTGACTTCAACACAGAGCCCTTCTGGAGTGAAATGGACACCATACCGCACAACACACTGACTCATCAAACCCACAAACACTGAAACACTTGACAACATGCACTAAAGGTGAATAACCTTGCCAAACTCACACAACTAGGACACAGCAACCACTTCAAGAACACCAGAACACTGCCAATTTTCCATGCCAGACCATGGATCCCTGGGTACCCGGACTGGGCTGTAGCAGATTTTAACTGTCTCTGTGGAAAATAATAACTCTCTGAACCTTCATTAGAACCATCCTAAGCTACCATCTGATGGTGCAGGGGATGGAGTTTGCACCATGAAAAACCTTTGGTGAAAATCTAACTGGATGAATATTTGTCTCAAATTGAAGTTTAAGATCAATACTTTACCACATTTCAACGATGTTGAAGCATATTTCGCCCCACAAGGACAATAGAGAATGGTAGATTTGTGAACCATGAAGTTTTATTAGCAGATTAGCAAAATAATAAACTGAAAGCAGTCAGATTAGTCATAAATCAATAATCACCTGATTACAACAAAGTTTGATATAATATAATACAAAATAAATCAGAATTCAAAAGTAATGCGTGGTTATTTAAAGATAGTCATATGCAAATTGAGTAAGATCTAGTACCCTTGATTGAAAACTCACTAAAGCTAACTACTGCTTTAAGGGCGATTGTGGAATATTAAGCAGCAGGAATCAGCAAGTAAGTTTCTAACAGCAGAACCAATCAAAGGTTCAGGAAGACAAAAGAGAATAGATTTATGCGAAAGCTTAACTCTGTGAGTGGGATGAGGTCTCCAGAGAGAAAAGGGGCATCTGCTCTCGCTACTGCTTTCAGAGTTGGACAGGAGCAATCTGAATCTGACTATTTTAGCAAAGCAAGGTTAAAACATAAGATTCAATAAATTGTAACACATCGCACAGTTCCCAAGAGATGGGAACCAATCAAATTTCAACAATTTGTCGATAAAGTGTCATTGACACACAAAGGAGGCTCACAGCTGTACAACCTTCAGAAATTTTCTATTCAGGCTTGTTCATCACAGTCAGGCTGTTCCCAGCACAGGTGCAAAAGAATCAATATATTATGTTGCTCGAATGTGAATTTACCTTCAAAAAACAAAAGACAAAGAGTGTCACCGAAACCAGTGGGAATGCATGTTCTCCATGCTGCTGAGGTTCAGTGAGCTGAATACGACAGACGGGGGTGTCGAATGTCGGGGCTCTCTAGCGCTGGCCTGGTGCTGGGATTACCTGGGTTTGCTGGTCTGTTGGTCTGTCATTCCTGAATCTAACAGTTCATTGATCGGCAGGGGACCCTTCAGCTCCCTCGATCAGTGGATTGGTGTAACCTCATGCAGGAATGAATAGCAGACATCAGGAAGAGCACCTCCATCCCTGCATATGGCTGAGGAGGTGAGGACACCTTACTTGCTGATTGTGGGATAGGATTATCAATCTGGGCCTCCTCGAAGATGGCCATAGTTCTAAAAGTGCTTCTCTACTGGCTTTTGCCCTACAGATTTGTTCTGTGTGTGTCCTGATGTGTTTGATTATGTTAGTGTCAAAGGTTCCCTCCTTTGGCCAGGGAAACACATGTGCCTTAATGTGTTTGTGTGTGTGTGTGTGTGCCTTTCGTGGGAAAACTTGTTATGTTTTGTAGTCTGTGTGGGGAACCTGGATGGCGTGTGTTTTAGTGGCGAATCCATGATAAGTTGGGCAGTTTTTTAGGGGACAAATATACTTCCACTTTTTCTGGCTAAATGGAATCTTAAGTTCTACTCTGTTCATGGGGATATATACATGGGGATTGCTAGTTTTAAATACTTTACTATTTTACTATGAGCTCAGCGTTATTTACAGATGCATCAACATGAACATTTCACAAACACAAATAGCAATGCACTCTACACAGCGCCACTTTATGCCACTACACTCTACTCTTTATCACTGTACTGTGTGCCACTGCTCTCTACTCCTCTCTACTCCACTCTATTCCACTGCACTCTGTCACTCTACTCTACAGCACTACACTCTCCGCCACTGAACTTTACGCCACTCTACTCTTCTCTGCTCCACTGCACTCAATGGCACTCTACTCTACTCTGCAACACTCAAAGCCACTCTGCTCTACACCACTCTATGCCACTCGACTCTGCTCTGCACTCTACGCCAGTGCACCATATGCCACTTGACTCTACTCTGCGCCACTCCCGTCTGCATCACCCAACTCTACACCACTCCACACCACTCTACTCCATGCCACTGCACTCTATGCCACTGCACTCTGTGTCACTCTACTCTGCACCACTTTAGTCTCACTCTGCACCATGCCACTCTGCACTACTCCATTCTGTACCACTCCACTCTGCACCACAGCAGTATACTATGCGTCACTCTAATCTATGCCACTGCATTCCTACATTGCTGCATTGTACGCAAATGAATTCAATGCCACTGGACTTCATGCCACTGCACTCTCTGCCACTATAGTCTGCAACACTATACGTGAATGCACTTTACACTAGTCCACTCTACTCTATGCCACTCTAGTGTCTGCCATTCTATGTGGCTTCACACAGTGCCACTCCAATGCATGAAACATACTCTGGCACTCCGTTCTACAACACTCTACTCCACTCTTTGCCATTCCATTCTACAACACTTCATACCACTCTCTTCTATGCCAATAACTTTTAGTCATGCTGAACAGCAGTCACATTGGTGAACAACATGGCTAAAACATATTGCAAAGGGAATAGCTCTTGCATAGGTGAGACCGATTTGCTTTGCCAATGCTTTTTCTTTTTAGATTTTTTTATGTAGGCAAAATGGTCAGTGTGTGTGTGTGTGTGAGTGCACTCATTAATGTACTTGAATACACTGCCATTTTATCATCCTTCTGCAGCGGATACTGTAGGTTTACAGACACTTTACAGCCACCAAGAGCCTTACTATAAAAAGTGCATGTGGCACAAAGTGCTTTCGCACTTGCTTCTTGTGTTCAGCGGCACTTTGGTTTAATTGTCATTCTCAGGCTTCTGTGGCCCTCTCTATAATATGAATAACTTCGGTGCACATTTTATTCAGACTTGATCATAAGGGATTGTTTCCTCATTTTGATGAGAATACTGCCCCATTAACATGAGTGAACACCTTGCCTCTCTTTCTGTGCTATATTACAAATGCCAGTGCAGAGAAGCCATCAGGAGCCACTCTGACTGTGTACCCCATACAGGTGTTGTACAATTAGTGTGCCACCTCCCTCATGGGTGGCTCATGGGAAGGGGAGACTAGGATACCAGGGACCACCCATGAATCCCCCCTGCAGACTTGTGCACTAGTGCAGTGCACCAATCCGGAGTAGGATGCCTCCTTTCCCCCTTTGTCAAACAGAAGCTGGTCTACCTCCTGTGAAAGACAGCATTGTGGACTTAAGTCATGGCCCCGTCTTTCATTACTGTGCTCGCAAGATAGTGCGTTTTCCTCATAATCAGGTGCACTCCCCTGGGGCATTGACCAAGTCAGTTTACACAGGTCATAATTTGGGCCCAGATAGCATGTCCAATTGTGATGATCCTGGATTATATTTCAGGCTTGGGGACTGATTTGTGCAGTACTTACTAGTCACGTCTTACTAGAGAAGGGCATGCCATCTAGCTACAGACATTTGTACTGAATCTTATCAACTTATTAATTTTTTACACATACCCTGCTGCTGTCCCGAGTATACATGGGACATGTGAATGGTTGTGAATTATCTTTTGGGAGAAACTCAGTTATTAATTGGGGTGGATGGCAGTCCACCACAGAAATAATTTCACTAAACTGTTAAGCCTAGGCAAAGGTTTCAATAGCTCAAACCTGAGCTTACTTCCTGGTAGCTATGCACAGAGCAGGTAGGCTTGACTTAGTGAAAATGTCTAAAGCGTTTAGAAGTACCAAAATATTTAAAAATTGAAAACACATTACAATACTCCAAATTATAAACAGAGGAAAATGTAATGAACAAATGACACCAAAACAGATATACATTTCTGAAGGTTTAAGAGGAAAAGCACCAACAAAAAATAAAGTGCCAAGAGAAGGTACTGTTACCAAGGTACTGGGACCGAGGTGTGATTTAAGGGTGACTGCAATGGAGCATGGGGCAGATACATAAAGCAGGTTCGTCCTGGTCAAAGATTTTACCTTCTGACTTATTCTCTGAAATGGAAGTCGCAACCATCCAAGGGGCAGGGTTGTGGGCTGTATCTGAGGAAGTCCTCCCGAAGCCAGATATCAGTTGGACAAGGTCCTGCTGAAGCCATTTTTTGGGGCAGGAAAATTTCAAAGCTGGAAGGATTCAAATTTCACTCCTAGAGAAGACTTCTTGTCAGTTGGATACTTTTCACACCTTTACCCAACCAAGATTTCTTTGTTCAGACACTTTTGCTCCCTCCCTGCCGACATAGCTGTCCACCAACCTGATCTTTATTCGAGTGGACCTTAAGTTCGGCCATGGTGGAGACTACTTTGTCTCCGCCATGGCCAAACTTCTCTGACTACGCTGCAGAGTAAGGGGTGTCCAAGAAATGGCTATATGTTCACCCGCCCAATTAGAATGGGCTGACAGATAGCCATTTTATACTGTCTTTCACTACCAGGCAAACCATGACGGTAAGGTTAAATAAACTGCAAACAATGCTTCAGCCACCATGGGAAAGTACCCCCATGTCAAGGGGAGCATTACTTATTTGATTTACAAAAAGAAAATCCCATTTTGGGATTTCTGTTTTGTAAATTAAAAAATAATACTTTTTGTTACAGGGCTGCATCCTGATGACGGGGCCATACAGCAAAGAGTAAAATGCATTGATAGAAACTCCTGTGATGCTGGTTCCTGCCAATTTTTTTATAGATGGCCGCCTGCTTAGTGGTCATTCTTAAATTAGGCAGGCCTTCCCTCCCTCATGGGGATGGAGTAATTTATTCTTATGCAACAAATCTAACCTTATATCTTGTATGATGTTGAAATCTCCCCCTATCACGAAGAGAACTGGCAGAGGGAACAAAAGTGGGAACAAAAGGTTTTATTATTCCCTGAAGGAAGTTATCTCATCCTCTATTGGGCCATAAAAACTAACCAGGTGAAGGATTTGGCTCTCAACTTTCAAGCTGACTACAATCCACCTGGCTTTCTGATCCCTAATGACCTGATACACCTCCCCCCAAAGCTCCACGTGATCAATACTGCCACCTCCCAAACCGCGGCACTAGCCTGGAAAATGAAGATCAGCATTTTAGGCATTTTAGCTTGCATCTTGAGGTGAGTTTCTTGGAGCAAAATTATCTGTGCTTCTGATGTCCTTAACCACTATAGTATAGACCTGAGCTTGACTTTATTATTTACGCCATTAACATTACACAAAACTACTTTAAGTGTTTTAGTATCTATCATACCGCTTTGTTATCTGTTGACATGGTCCGGTGCTTGACTTATTTATCTCCGGTTTATCTTCTTGTTCTTTGCAACCCTTTACCCTGATCGAAAACAACAATAACACAAGTATTCCTAAGAAGTATCCAATCCTTGTCTTTTCTACCTTTGTTTTTCCTCCTCATCTTCCAAGTGACCCACTGCTGTTCCCCCACTACATCCAGCCCTGAAGTCCCACCCATCATGAGCTCCCTCGAGGACTATAGTAGTCCCACCCTTGTGTACCCTTTCTTCTCCCACCTCAATAATTCACCCCACCCCACTGCGTCTCCCCAAGCTAAATACCATGACATGGCACTTTCAGAATCTGCGATTGGGGGTAGCGTAAGGTGAGCCTACTTGTGTGTGCTACTGATAACTTTGTATTGGAAAGCACTGTCTTATATGGGGAGTACACCCTTGTGTGATCTCCAATTAGCTTGGACCTCTATGCATTTTCATTACTCTCTGTTTTCAACCCTTAGCTCCTAGCTAAAGATAGGCAGGTGTAACATTTTCAACGGATTACGTACATTGTGGAACCTAATATGCTTACATCATAGAAGCAATGCTCCCATATATGCAATTGGGGCATTTTCAACATCTTGCATACATTATAGAGCCTAATAAATTCTTGATCAAGTTACAGACGTCATATGGGCAATATGCCCACTGTACCCCATTGTACCTCTGACAAAGCCTAGGGGTATTAGTCCCCATACCTCCCCACCTCCCTCCGTCTGGATCGTCTGTACAAATTGTAGGAGGCTGGACTGGCTTGTAGTGAGTACCAAGGGGTACTTGCACCTTGCACCAGGCCCAGTTATCCCTTATTAGTGTATAGGGTGTCTAGCAGCTTAGGCTGATAGATAATGGTAGCTTAGCAGAGCAGCTTAGGCTGAACTAGGAGACGTGTGAAGCTACTACAGTACCACTTAGTGTCATATGCACAATATCATAAGAAAACACAATACACAGTTATACTAAAAATAAAGGTACTTTATTTTTATGACAATATGCCAAAGTATCTTAGAGTGTACCCTCAGTGAGAGGATAGGAAATATACACAAGATATATATACACAATAGCAAAAATATGCAGTATAGTCTTAGAAAACAGTGCAAACAATGTATAGTTACAATAGGATGTAATGGGGAAACATAGGGATAGGGGCAACACAAACCATATACTCCAAAAGTGGAATGCGAACCACGAATGGACCCCAAACCTATGTGACCTTGTAGAGGGTCGCTGGGACTATTAGAAAATAGTGAGAGTTAGAAAAATAACCCTCCCCAAGACCCTGAAAAGTGAGTGCAAAGTGCACTAAAGTTCCCCTAAGGACAAAGAAGTCGTGTTAGAGGAATAATGCAGGAAAGACACAAACCAGCAATGCAACAACTGTGGATTTCCAATCTAGGGTACCTGTGGAACAAGGGGACCAAGTCCAAAAGTCACAAGCAAGTCGGAGATGGGCAGATGCCCAGGAAATGCCAGCTGTGGGTGCAAAGAAGCTTCTACTGGACAGAAGAAGCTGAGGTTTCTGCAGGAACAAAAAGGGCTAGAGACTTCCCCTTTGGTGGACGGATCCCTCTCGCCGTGGAGAGTCGTGCAAAAGTGTTTTCCTGCCGAAAAAACGCCAACAAGCCTTGCTAGCTGCAAATCGTGCGGTTAGCGTTTTTGGACGCTGCTGTGGCCCTGGAGGGACCAGGAGGTTGCAAATTGAACCAGGAGAGAGAAGGGACGTCGAGCAAGACAAGGAGCCCTCTCTGAAGCAGGTAGCACCCGGAGAAGTGCCAGAAACAGGCACTACGAGGATGCGTGAAATGGTGCTCACCCGAAGTCGCACAAAGGAGTCCCACGTCGCCGGAGACCAACTTAGAAAGTCGTGCAATGCAGGTTAGAGTGCCGTGGACCCAGGCTTGGCTGTGCACAAAGGATTTCCGCCGGAAGTGCACAGGGGCCGGAGTAGCTGCAAAAGTCGCGGTTCCCAGCAATGCAGCCCAGCGAGGTGAGGCAAGGACTTACCTCCACCAAACTTGGACTGAAGAGTCACTGGACTGTGGGGGTCACTTGGACAGAGTCGCTGGATTCGAGGGACCTCGCTCGTCGTGCTGAGAGGAGACCCAACGGACCGGTAATGCAGCTTTTTGGTGCCTGCGGTTGCAGGGGGAAGATTCCGTCGACCCACGGGAGATTTCTTCGGAGCTTCTGGTGCAGAGAGGAGGCAGACTACCCCCACAGCATGCACAAGCAGGAAGACAGTCGAGAAGGCGGCAGGATCAGCGTTACAGAGTTGCAGTAGTCGTCTTTGCTACTATGTTGCAGGTTTGCAGGCTTCCAGCGCGGTCAGAAGTCGATTCCTTGGCAGAAGGTGAAGAGAGAGATGCAGAGGAACTCGGATGAGCTCTTGCATTCGTTATCTAAAGTTTCCCCAGAGACAGAGACCCTAAATAGCCAGAAAAGAGGGTTTGGCTACCTAGGAGAGAGGATAGGCTACTAACACCTGAAGGAGCCTATCAGCAGGAGTCTCTGACGTCACCTGGTGGCACTGGCCACTCAGAGTAGTCCAGTGTGCCAGCAGCACCTCTGTTTCCAAGATGGCAGAGGTCTGGAGCACACTGGAGGAGCTCTGGACACCTCCCAGGGGAGGTGCAGGTCAGGGGAGTGGTCACTCCCCTTTCCTTTGTCCAGTTTCGCGCCAGAGCAGGGCTAAGGGGTCCCCTGAACTGGTGTAGACTGGCTTATGCAGAATTGGGCACATCTGTGCCCAACAAAGCATTTCCAGAGGCTGGGGGAGGCTACTCCTCCCCTGCCTTCACACCATTTTCCAAAGGGAGAGGGTGTCACACCCTCTCTCAGAGGAAGTTCTTTGTTCTGCCATCCTGGGCCAGGCCTGGCTGGACCCCAGGAGGGCAGATGCCTGTCTGAGGGGTTGGCAGCAGCAGCAGCTGCAGTGAAACCCCAGGAAGGGCAGTTTGGCAGTACCAGGGTCTGTGCTACAGACCACTGGGATCATGGGATTGTGCCAACTATGCCAGGATGGTATAGAGGGGGCATTTCCATGATCATAGACATGTTACATGGCCATATTCGGAGTTACCATTGTGAAGCCACATATAGGTAGTGACCTATATGTAGTGCACGCGTGTAATGTTGTCCCCGCACTCAGAAAGTTCAGGGAATTGGCTCTGAACAATGTGGGGGCACCTTGGCTAGTGCCAGGGTGCCCTCACACTAAGTAACTTTGCACCTAACCTTTACCAGGTAAAGGTTAGACATATAGGTGACTTATAAGTTACTTAAGTGCAGTGTAAAATGGCTGTGAAATAACGTGGACGTTATTTCACTCAGGCTGCAGTGGCAGGCCTGTGTAAGAATTGTCAGAGCTCCCTATGGGTGGCAAAAGAAATGCTGCAGCCCATAGGGATCTCCTGGAACCCCTATACCCTGGGTACCTCAGTACCATATACTAGGGAATTATAAGGGTGTTCCAGTAAGCCAATGTAAATTGGTAAAAATGGTCACTAGCCTGTTAGTGACAATTTGGAAAGAAATGAGAGAGCATAACCACTGAGGTTCTGATTAGCAGAGCCTCAGTGAGACAGTTAGTCACTACACAGGTAACACATTCAGGCACACTTATGAGCACTGGGGCCCTGGGTTACCAGGGTCCCAGTGACACATACAACTAAAACAACATATATACAGTGAAAAATGGGGGTAACATGCCAGGCAAGATGGTACTTTCCTACACAAATGTCTTGGCCTGCTCCACCAAATAAAATATGTGTGCTTGGCCCTTAAAAAGAACTTCGAGTTTGATTGCTGAATGATGCCAGCTGGTGCCCCTTGGTGCTTAAAGTCATCGATCAGTCCTATGAGCTCTCTACGACGTTGTGCTGCCAAAATTGACGTATCAGAGAATATTTGAAAGGTAAAATTATCTGTAGTTTTTTAAGTTCTGCTCTTAAAATTATTGTCAAGACTTGTTCTTTAATCCTAAAGTCACCAAAGGTAACCAAGATGGTTTGTGGGTACTTTACACTTGAAGCTTGCAGTTGCTGAAACCCTGTGTGCATGAGTAATTCTCAAATCCAAGCCCTCTAATGCCTTATCCAGGAGCACATATTTATTGATGAGGTCTGTAATCTGCTTCCCTACTGTAGATCCTAATTCGCGGTCCTCTGGTTTTCCTATGAGTCTTAAATCCGAGCGGCGAGATATATTTTCTGCATTGTCCAGCTTCAGTTGAAGATCCTCTTGTACAGCTTGAATTTTGAAGGTTGCAGTTTCATGTTTATTACTTGAATCTTCCATGGCCGCTACCCTTTGTTCATCCTGAGACATACTGTTATTAATTTGGCCTAGTTGTTCATTCGTTTTTTTAATGGAATTCTTGTGACAGTTTCATTTCTCGAAGCTCTCTTAAGATCTGATCCAGTTTCACTTCAATTGATGGCATTAATAAAGGGTGTACTGGGGAAGCTATTAATGATACTCCCTCCTGGGGTGGGGCATAGCCTGTTGTCATGGGTTTCACAGGGGAAGCCCCCATAGGGGTTGGGGTCCCTGAGTTATTAGCATTGCCGGACAAATTTACACCCCCCTGAATGTGTGCATGGTCTACCACCTCGCTCTCTTTTAGCATCCCCTTTAGACTTCCCATCAGGAAAAGGGTGTATGCCCGCTTATCTTTAGAGTGGTGTGAGTTAGTAGGCAAAGCATTAGGGTAGATATTCTCAGCATTCACCTGCAACTTGGGTTTACTTCTTAGTAGAATGAGAGAAGTCTATACCCTCCTGGTGGGAGTGGGGTTTAACTAACCGGAGGGCTTCTTCTATCTGCTGTAGCAAACCACGCCAGCCACACTGGCGGTAATGTTTTACTAACCGGATAGTTTCTGTTCCCAGCTGTCAGCCATCAGCCTTCACCATCTCCGATCTCAACTCTCAACCGATGTATTGTCCCGCACTTGTCCCACGCTATAGTCTGTACTACAGTCCGCTCTGTTGAGCACCTCTTCAGCACCAATCAGCGTTCCCCTGTGGACCGGCCATCTTGCTGCTCATCTTATGCCCCCAGACGCAGATTCAACCACAGAGCATGGCAGGAGCTCTATGTAGTTCCCTGCCCTGATAGAAGAATTATTATTTTAATCTGTACTCTGGCTTTCTCCGAGAACAGCCAGAGCCTCCCACAGTGAAAATAGTGTTTGAGGGCTTGTCTCTGTAGAGACATAGGAATATTAGATTTGTACATGTCCCATGTTTGAAACTACCATGCACTCTACCTTTGTCCACTACATAGGGGTGACCCAATAATATTTTATAGGGCCGGTTTTCATTTTCTCAAAAGAGTTATTTTGACAGGTTGGGATGCAGGATTAAACTGCAGCAGTCCAATGATTTTGAACATCATTATGCCATGTTTTCTTTGTCACTCCACTGAATAGCACAATAAGTACTGCAATTCACCGAGGGCATCTAACTTTCCAGGCAATGGAATAGTTTCTACACCACTTACTATGACCGTACTGGAGAGTTAAAAATGCTTTTCAGGGATGAATCAATTTTTTAAATGCTTTATGAGTCACAATAAATAAACTGAGCACTGGAGAGTAGTGCCTTATTGTGCAGAGTCTAAGACCCAGCAATAAAATTCAGCATAAAATTGGGGTGAGCTTGCACAAACGGGACATTATTTCACATCCTTCAAATTTGGGGGATTTGTTGTTGAACCTATTCACTTCGTGTAATATGTTTAGTGATGGTGGTGATTGGATGGTGGGCAGGGGAGTCAACCATCTTGTCTATAGTCTTCATGCATGACTTAATTTCCTTGTGATTGTTCTATTTTTGAGGTGATCCTAGTTCTTATTCCAAATTTGGGGGATTTGTGTATGTATGAATATATGTATGTATGCATGTAGTCAAAAGGCCAGTGAAGCCAAAAGGCAGTGTAGCGCTGTAGATCATCAAAGACAAGCATAACGTCAATGAGTAAGAAGATAGGAAGCAGGATTGTGGTTGGGAAATGCTTTGTAATGTTGTATTCTTCAAAGGGGTGAGTCTTCAACTCTTTCCTAAATTGGGGCAATGTTAGCTTGTGTTAATGGAAATGGGGATGTTGTTCCAGATCCTGGGTGCCTAGATCGAAAAGGCATGCTGTCTTGTGATAGTACAACAGCTTGAACAGCAGTTCTGTTGTTGATTTCTTGAAGAAATGGTTTGACTTTCTTTAGAAAAGAGAACTTGTTCCAGGCAGTCCATGCTTTCTTGGCAGTCCATTCCTTGAGGGTAAAGTTGGTGTACAGGGTGAATCCAAGTTACTTGGTGTTCTGTGAATGTTGAGGTTCAAAGCCATCTAGTTTCATATCATTGAGACAGGTTTGTACTGTATCTTGATTATTATTCTTGGCAAATAACAGGAGTTCTGTTTGTGTGCAATGTCTGGTATGTTTACTTGTGTTTGGTAAGGAGTTTTCCACAGCTTAGTCACCTTGTTTTAGCCATTTCAACCTTATGGCTTCTTTATTCTCTAGTCCTCCATATTATCAATCTAGCATATGTGTGTGTTTGTCCGTGTGCGTGCATATGTGTGTGTAGTTTGTGTGTCTGTGTGTGTCTGTAAGAGAGAGAGAAAGGAGAGAGATAATTCTTCTGCTGGGGCTTTTAGGGATGTCAGGACTGGGTGCATTAGATTTCTCTCTGGAAATATATTGTATTTTCTCAAATTTCCTACTGACATGGTTTCTCCTTGTGTAACTATGCATGGGACATTTTGTGTGTGGACCACAGACATTGGCCCAGGAAATTTTCTTTTGCATAATCCCTGGCATGTATGGATCCTTCTAATGCAGGGGTCTGCATTAGGCTAGGGGGGCGGGCTCCCCAGGAAGAGCCAGGAGTAATTCCAGGGGTGGGAGTGCCAGGTTGTGGCTAAAAGAAGCAATCTGCTGATAACATTATTTTGTTTTAAGCTTGAAAGAATTAGCAGCAGTAAGCCGCTCTGTATTGGGCCATCACTAACATGTTTTGCCATTTATATCCTAGTAGGGAGTATGTGTCAAACAGGAACCTATGCCATATACTCTTCAAAACCCCCACCTCATCCCTACTTCTAATAATCAAACTGTGGATATATTTACACATTAGTAAAGTTTGCCTGACCAGAACAGTATGTTCAGCAATCATGTATTTGATTGCATTTTTAAAACAGTAACAGGACTTAACTACAATGTTTAAATAAGTCTAGATATATTCAAACATTGACAATTTAATAGAATAATTGTGTAAACTTCATAGATGTTCTTTTTTCACTGGGGGAGCAACTTTAAAAAGTTGGAAGACCACTGTTCTGATGTAAGTTGCCCATAAATAGTATTTCTGCTAGAAACCTTGACTTTCCTCAGATATTATTACTGTTTTGTTGATTTTTGTCCGAACGTTCTCCATATTATTCTGCCATTGCTTTTTGTTGCATGTAAGCACAAGTATTATTTAACATGTTTTATCTATTGTTTACTGTTTTCCTACTGCTGCCTTGGGCTACCAGCAATATTATTACTGGCTCTTAGCATTTTATGCTAAATTTCCTGCATACTGTTCTGGAGAATATGGAGCTATGGGCATATGTAGCAAACAGTTGGCACGTCGCAAACAGCAAAATTCGCTGTTTGCGATGTACAAACTGCACTTTGCAATGTACAAAACCCCTTTTGCAATTCGGTAACCTGGTTACCGAATTGCAAAAAAGGTTTGCGAGTCGCAATTAGGAAGGGAAGTCCCCTTCCTAATTGCGAGTCGCAGTGCAATGCCAGATTGCTTTGTGACCGCGAACGCAAATTTGCAGTTTGCACCCATTTGAAATCCCCTTTGAGAATAGAACTGCAAACATTTTTTCAGAGCAGGCAGTGGTCCAATGGACCACTGCCTGCTCTGAAATAATGAAACGAAAACGTTGAATTTTTTAGTTTTGTAATGCACCTTGTTTTCCTTTAAGGAAAACGGGCTGCATTATAAAAAAAAAAAGGCTTTATTTAAAAGCAGTCACAGACATGGTGGTCTGCTGTCTCCAGCAGGCCACCATCCCTGTGAGTGCCGCAAGTCTCTAGGGGGTCGCAAATTGCGACCCACCTCATTAATATCAATGAGGTGGGTCTTTGCGACCCCCTTGCGAGTCACAGATGGTGTCAGGGACACCATCCTACATTCCAATTTGTGACTCGCAAATTGCGAGTCGCTCTGACTCGCAATTTGCAAGTCGCAAATTGGAATATACCTACATCTGGCCCAAAGTGTTATGTGTAGGGCAGTGACATTATTTTCTATCTTTCTGTCTTGGGGATGAAACGGGCCCTCAGTGTCCCTGAGATATTCTTGCTTAATCTTTGCATTCTTTGTCCAAATTTCTTGCATAATGTCCTGCTCTGTAGGGTTTGGTGCTGTGTGTAAGTGTAAGAGGCTGGCCTGGTTTGTAGTGGGTACCTTGGGTACTGACACCTTACACCAGGTCCAGTTATTCCTTATCAGTGAGATGTAGTAGTGTTCTAGCAGCTTTGGCTGATAGAGGTAGCTGTAGCAGAGCAGCTTAGGCTGAACTAGGAGACATGCAAAACTCCTGCAATACCACTTATAGTTACACAGTACTTATACACAAGTAAAGACAATACTCAGTGTTACCAAAAATAAAGGTAGTTTATTTGGGTGACACAGTACCAAAAATATCTTAGAGGCAATACTCCTTCTGGAGGTAAGTATTATACACAATATATACACTAGACACCAAACTAAGGCAAGTAATTAAACATAGGATAGTGCAAACAATAGGAAAAGCTATAGAATGCAATGGGAGAAAATAGGTCTAGGGGCAACACAAACCATATACTAAGAAAGTGGAATGCACATCACTAATTCTCCCCTAGACAAGTGTAGTGTGTGCAGAATCGCTGGGAGAGTAAGAATACAGTAAAGGTAAGCAAATTACCCTACTCCAGATCCCAGAAAAGCAGGAGTAAAGTACTGCAAGTTTCCTAAGGACACACTACACATCGTGATTAGAGTTATTGCAAGAACCAACCAAGTCTGCAAACAAAAAAAGGTAAATTCCTGGACCTGAAGACCTGCAAAGGAAGAAGACCAAGTCCAGAAGTCGAAAGAAGTTCCACAAGGGACAGGAGCCCCTGCCAACCCAGAAGAGGGTGCAAAAGAAGAGTCCCCGGTTGGAAAAAGACTGCAGAAATGCACCCAAGGAAGATGTCAGTGGATTCCTGTGTGATGCACTGGATGTACCACTACGTGAAGTTGGATGCAGGCGAGGTTTGGTGCTGGATTCCTCCAACAAGCCTTGGTTCCGGCAAAGTCGCATTTTGCGTCAACTAGGAGCTATTTGGACCCAGGAGGGACCTGAGGGCCTCAACTCTGTGTGAGGAGGAAGAGGAAGCTCTCAGCACTTCAGAGAATCCTCAGAGCACCAGATAGATCCCAAGGGAGTCCCAGGACACGGGGGCAAAGGAGGTGCAAACCACGGTTGATGCAGCACTACAAAGGAAGGTCCCACACTGCCGCAGAACAACTCCGCGAGTTCAGTATCACAGGATAAAGTGCTGGGGCCCTGGGCCAGGCTGTACATGAAGGAATTTTGCAAATAGTGCACAGAGGCATCAGGAGGTGAAGAAGATGCCGTGCACAGGGGTACTGTCATTCTGGGGGAAGGCAAGGTCTTACCTCCTCCAAATTGGGACAGCAGGACCTCAGGACAGTCTGTGTCGATAGGGTCCAACCTCTGTGTTCCAAGGAGCATGCTGTTTGCCAGGAGAGGAGTCCAAGAGAACCAGTCTTCAACTTAGAAGGTGCCTCCGTGAGCAGGGGAGTGACTCCGTCACCCCACGAGAGATTTCTTCAGTCTTTCTGGTGCAGGGTGAAGGCATGGAGTCCTCAGAGCATGCACACTGTGGAAACTGAAAGGGGGATTGGCTACCGTATCAGGTAAGGACCTATCAGGAGGGGTCTCTGACATCACCTGCTGGCATTGGCCACTCAGAGCCCTCCAGAGTGGCCCCACACCTTGCAAAGCAAGATGGCTGAAGTCTGGGACACACTGGGGGAGCTCTGGGCACCACCCCTATGGTGGTGATGGACAGGGGAGTGGTCACTCCCCTTTCCTTTGTCCAGTTTCACGCCAGAGCAGGGGCAAGGGGTTCCTGGACCGGTGTAGACTGGCTTATGCAAGGAGGGCACCATCTGTGTCCTTCAAAGCATTTCCAGAGGCTGGGGGAGGCTATGCCTCCCCAACCTGTTACACCTATTTCCAAAGGGAGAGGGTGTAACACCCTCCTCCCAAAGGAATTGCTTTGTTCTGCCTTCCTTGGACTGAGCTGCTCAGACCCCAGGAGGGCAGAACCCTGTCTGTGAGGTGGCAGCAGCTGTAGCTGCAGTGCAAGCATCAGAGAGCTGGTTTGGCAGTACTGGGGGTCCATAGTGGAGCCCCCAGGATGCATGGAATTGGCTCCCCAATAGCAGATTTGGAATGGGGGGACAATTCCATGATCCTAGACACCTTACATGGGCATACTTGGAGTTACCATTGTGAAGCTACATATAGGTATTGACCTATATGTAGTGCATGCGTGCAACGGCGTCCCCGCACTCACAAAGTCCCGAGAAATGGCCCTGAACTATATGGAGGTAGCTTTGCTAATGCAAGGGTGCCCTCACACTTAGTAACTTGGCACCTGACTTTCAGCAAGTGAAAGTTAGACATATAGGTGATGTAAAAGTTACTTAAGTGCAGTGAAAATGGCTGTGAAATAATGTGGGCACTATTTCACGCAGGCTGCAGTGGCAGTTCTGTGTAAGGGTTTGTCTGAGCTCCTTATGGGTGGCAAAAGAAATGCTGCAGCCCATAAGGATCTCCTGAAACCCCAATGCCCTGGGTACCTAGGTACCATATACTAGGGACTTATAAGGGGGGGTCCATTGTGCCAACTGAAATTGGCAAATGAAGTCACTAGCCTATAGTGACAAATTTAAAAGCAGAGAGATCATAAGCACTGAGGTTCTGATTAGCAGAGCTTCAGTGACACAGTCGAACACTATACACACCACGCACATTAGGCCATAAACTAGGAACACTGGGGTCCTGACCAGCAAGATCCCAGTGAGACAGGCAAAACAATTCTGACATATAGGTAAAAATGGGGGTAACATGCCAAGAAAGATGGTAGTTTCCTACACAACCCCCCCCCCCCAAAGGAGGGACAATAAGGCTAACCGTGCCCAGATGAGTCTTCTTTGTCTAAGTGGAAGAATATGGAGAGTCCATTTGCATTGGGGTGGGTACTCCCAGGTCTATGTTCCACTGTAAAGTCCATACCCTGTACGGAAATGGACCACCCCAACAATTTAGGGTTTTCACCTTTCATTTGTTTAAACCATAATAGAGGTTTGTGGTATGTTTGAACAATGAAGTGAGTCCCAAAAAAGTAGGGTATCAGCTTCTTCAGGGCCCAGACAATAGCAAAGACCTCCCTCTCTATGGCAGACCAACGCTTTTCTCTAGGGGTTACCCTCCTGCTAATGAAAGCAACAGGTTGATCCTGCCCCTCTGAGTTAAGTTATGATAGTACAGCCCCTACCCCTAATTCAGAAGCATCTGTTTGGACAATGAATTTCTTGGAGTAGTTTGGGCTCCTCAAGAAAGGTGCAGAGCACATAGCCTGCTTTAGCACTTCAAAAGCTTTCTGACAGCTAGCTGTTCACAATACCTTTTTAGACATTTTCTTACTGGCGAGGTCATTAAGAGGGGCAACAATGGAGCCATAGTTCTTAATGAACCTCCTGTAATACCCAGTGAGACCTAAGAAGGCTCTGACCTGGGTCTGTGTAGTAGGGGCGCCCAGTCCATAATGGTCTGAATCTTCCCCTGTTGTGGTTCAATCTGTTCTCCATTTACCAGGTGGCCCAGATAAACCACTTTCCCCTGCCCTATCTGGCACCTTGAAGCCTTGATAGTTATGCCTACATTTTGCAGGGCCTCCAAAACTTTCCAGAGGTGGAACCAGTGGTCATCCCAGGTGGAGCTAAATACAGCAATATCATCTAAGTATGCTGCACTGAAAGCTTCCAAACCTTGGAGGACTGTATCCACCAGCCTCTGACAAGTGGCAGGTGCATTTTTCAAACCAAAGGGCATAATAGTGAATTGATAATGCCCTCCTATGGTAGAAAATGCAGTTTTTGCTTTAGCATCCTCTGACAATTTGATCTGCCAATAACCTGCAGTCAAATCAAAGGTGCTCAGATACTTGGCAGATGCCAGTGTATCTATTAGCTCATCTGCCCTGGGTATAGGGTGAGCATCAGTTTTGGTTACAGTATTAAGAACCCTATAGTCCACACAAAACTGCATTTCTCTCTTTCCATCTTTGCTTTGCGGTTTGGGGACAGGCACCACTGGGCTGGCCCAGGGGCTATCAGAAGCCTCAATAACTCATAGATTCAACATTTTTCTGAACTTCTGTTTTTATGCAATCTCTGACATGGTCAGGTTGCCTGTAAATTTTACTTTTGACAGGTAAACTGTCTCCAGTGTCAATTGTATGTTCACACCAAAGAGTTGTACCAGGTGTGAGTGAGAAGAGTTCAGAAAACTGTCTTAGGAGATTTTTACAGTCTTCCTTCTGCTCAGCAATAAGTCAGACTGCCAGAACAATTCCTTCCACTAAGCCATCAGCTTCAGTGTTGGAGAAGAGGTCAGGGAGAGAGTCACTCTCTCCCTACTGCCCATCATCTGTGGCCATGAGCAGGGTTAAGTCAGCCCTGTCATAGTAAGGTTTCATGCAATTGACATGGAGAAACCTAAGGGGGTGGTACTCTGCTAGGACAGCCTTCTGGTCATGCCATTGCTTATGGAGCTCTTGGCTAGCCTGATGGTTTTAAGTGGCCTTTTTCATGTACTCAGCCATCCTACTTCTTAGGCCAAGTACACAGTCCACAATGTCGTACTTTGGAGGTTTTAAAGGTTGTTCCCAACCCTCCTTAACAAGAGCAAGGGGACCCCTAATAGAGTAGCCAAAAAGAAGTTCAAAGGGGCTGTAGACAACTGCTTTTTGGGGTACCTCCCTGTAGGCGAAAATAAGTCATGGCTCTGAGTTTTTCAGAGAGTCCCATGATCATGCCTTTGAGAGTTTTATTAAACCCCTCAACCAATACATTAGTTTGTGGATTATAAGGGGTGGTGAACTTGTAGGTAACACCACACTCCTTCCACATTGCCTTCAGGTATGCAGGCATGAAGTTACTACCTCTGTCTAATACAACCTCCTTAGGGAAACCTACCCTGAAAAAGATTCCCAGGAGGGCCTTTGCCACTGCAGATGCTGTAGTGGTCCATAAGGGGATAGCTTCTGGGTACCTTGTGGCATGGTCCACCTACACATGGATGAATTTATTGTCAGAAGCTATTGGAGTGGTAAGGGGGCCAAAAATGTCCACCCCTAACCTTTCAAAGGGCACCCTAACCACTGGCAGTGGGATTAAGGGGGCCTTTGGTGTGCCACCAGTCTTGCCACTGGCTTGGCAGGTGACACAGGAGCGACAAAACTCCTTTGTGTCTTCTGACATATGGGGCCAGTGAAAATGTGGAACAAGTCTGTCCCATGTTTTACTCTGGCTTAAATGCCCAGCCAAGGGAATGTCATGAGCGAGAGTTAGAAGGAATTGCCTATACTGAAGGGGAATGACCAGTCTCCGGGTGGCACCAGGTTTAGGGTCTTTTGCTTCAGTATAGAGGAGATTATTCTCCCAGTAAACTCTGTGGCTGTCATTGCCATCCCCATTCTGCGGTTTGATAGCTTGCTGTCTGAGACCCTCCAATGTGGGACAGGTTTGCTTTGCCACACTCAGATCTTCGCTGGCAAGCCCCCCTGCACCCAAAAGCTCAGCTGTATCAGCTTCCAGCTCCTCTGGTGTAGGTTCTGCACAAGGAGAGAATTCCTCTTCCTCAAAAGGGGAATAATCTGTGGAGGAAGGGATAGTGAACAAGGGTTTGCCCTTCTTACCCCTGGTTTTTGGGAGCACGTGGTCCATTATTCCAGGATCCAAGTTTCCCTGTCCTCTTTGCTTCTTGGCCTGAGGCCTGGTAAGAGCAAAGATATGCCCAGTAATGCCCAGCATTGCTGCATGGGCCTCCAACTCCACTTCAGCCCAAGCTGAAGTCTCCAAATCATTGCCTAGCAGACATTCTACAGGTAAGTCAGCGGCTACCACAACGTTCTATGGACCAGTAACCCCCCCGCCAGTTGAGATTCAAAACAGCCATGGGGTGGCTAACAGTGTTGCTATGGGCGTCTGTCGCTTGGTACTGGTGACCAAGTAGGTGCTGCTCAGGGGCAACCAGTTTCTCCATCACCATTGTGATACTGGCATCTATGACCCTGTAGGCTTCAACCTGAACACCATTAATCAGGGGTAGCTGCTTGTACTTATCCACACTAAGGGGACAAGCAACTAAAGTGGTGAGGTCAATGCCACCATCAGAGACTAAAACAGCTTCAGTGATCTCCCTAACTAGACCAACCCCAACTACATTATCAATGGTGAGCCCAGCTACACCCTTTGATTGGCTATTAGTAGTGCTCTTCCCACCAACACTGTTATTACTGGGGGCACTAGTGGTTGCAGTTGGGGTTGTGGTGGTGGGAGGTTTGGTGTTTCTTTTTGGACAATGAGGATCAGTTGCCCAATGACCTTTGGCTTTACAAAGATAACACCAAGGTTTCTTATTATTGTGAGAAGAGGATTTGGACCCACCACCCCCAGAGGATTTTTGTGGGCCTGGTGAAGACTCTGATGATTTTTTATCTTTGGCCCCACCCTTGTCATGTGACTTACAATCCTTCTTCTTGCTGTCCTTATCAACCCCTGTATGAAAGTTTTCTGTTCACTCTCGTTCTGACCCATTTGTCTGCCTTCTTTCCCAATTCTTGGGGAGAGGTCAGATCTGAGTCCACAAGATACTGATGTAACAAGTCAGACACACAATTATTCACAATATGCTCTCTCAGAATTAAGTTATACAGGTTTCATAGTCAGTCACCTTACTGCCATTTAACCAACCTTCTAGGGCCTTCACTGAATAGTCTACAAAGTCTGTCCAATCCTGTGATGATTCCTTTCTGGTATCTCTGCACTTTATCCTGTATTGTTCAGTGGTTAAGCACAGACCATCTAAAAGTGCACTTTTAAGAATTTGGAAATTATCTGCATCATCCTCTGTGACAATAAGGAGTCTGCCTCTCCCCTTACCAGAGAAGGATAGCCACAGGATAGCAGCCCACTGAACATGAGGGACCCTTTGAGCTTTACAGGCCCTCTCAAGTGCAGCAAACCACTTATATATGTCATCACCATCCTTGTAAGGAGGGACAACTTTATGAAGATTCCTAGAGTCAAATGAAGGTTCCCTAACATTTGAATTTCTGAAACTGCTGCTGCCACCATGAGGAATTAACCCCAACCCCTGCCTTTCCTTTTCCACTGCCA
The DNA here is from genome assembly GCF_031143425.1 of Pleurodeles waltl. NCBI lineage: Eukaryota > Metazoa > Chordata > Amphibia > Caudata > Salamandridae > Pleurodeles > Pleurodeles waltl. The sequence goes on along the minus strand of NC_090445.1, from coordinate 290,027,102 downwards.
GGGATTCCCTGTCTAAGGCCAATTGTTGCTGCAATAGCCTCAGTCTGGCCTCCTCTAACTTCAGCTTCCTGAGTTCCCTATCTAGGGACTGGTCCTCAGGGTTAGATGTGTGGGATTCCTCGGAAATAGAGGTAACATGGGAATGTGCAGAGGCTGATCTACCTCTAACTGGAGCCACCCTAGTGACCTGGCCTCGTGGTGTGAAGGGAGCCCTACTAGTGTGTGAACCCTCCCCACTTCCAGTTGTACTAAGGGGTCTGTTAACAGATAAATCAGCGGAAGGACCCTTCCCAGGATTGTCAGTTTGCTCCTCTGAGCCTTCTTGGTTGGAATGATCCTCTAGCCCCCCCTCCTACCTCCCTTTGTCTGATCTGGACCAGTGCTGATTCCCTGGTCATCTTGGAGAAGAAGATTTAAGAGGAACTCCTTATTGGGGTTCTTCCCAATCCCTAAACTTCTTTCAATACAGGGACCCCTAAAACTTTTAAAGTTTAGATTCTCATATATTGTTTTCACAATTCTAGGGGTAGCTTCTACAGAAGACATATTGAAAGAGAAAAAGATTAGGAAAAGTGAGTGAAAAGTTAGTAGAATAGCAGAGCTAAATTTTTAGAGAAAAGAAGAAAACTTTTCAAAAACTTTTCAACGTTTAAAGAACTTTTTAGAAAGTTAGAAAATTACTTCTAGGTATATACTATGTATGCTCTAAATATTGGAACAAGCTTTATTTGTGAAAAGGAATAGTAACAAAGTGGTAAAGCAATTGCAAGTACCTATCCCACCGCTGCACCTCCAATGTAGGAGGCTGGCCTTGGTTTGTAGTGGGTACCTTAGGTACTGACACCTTACACCAGGTCCAGTTAGCCTTTATCAGTGAAATGTAGTAGTGTTCTAGGAGCTTAGGCTGATAGAGGTAGCTATGGCAGAGCAGCTTAGGCTGAACTAGGAGATATGCAAAGCTCCTGCAATACCATAGTTACACAGTACTTATACACAAGTAAAGACAATACTCAGTGTTACCACAAATAAAGGTAGTTTATTTGGATGACACAGTACCAAAAATATCTTATGTACACTATACACCAAAATAAGGCAAGTAATTAGACATAGGATAGTGCAAACAATAGGAAATGCTATAGAATGCAATGGGAGAAAGTAGGTCTAGGGGCAACACAAACCATATACTAAGAAAGTGGAATGCGAATCACAAATTCCCCCCTAGACAAGTGTAGTGTGTGCAGAGTCTCTGGGAGAGTAAGAATACAGTAAATGTAAGTAAATTACCCCACCCCAGATCCCAGAAAAGCAGGAGTAAAGTACTGCAAGCTTCCTTAGGACACACTACACCTCATGACTAGAGTTATTGTAAGAACCAACCAAGTCTGCAAACAACAAATGGTGGATTCCCAGACCTAAAGACCTGCAAAGGAAGGAGATCAAGTCCAGAAGTCGAAAGAAGTTCCAGGAAGGACAGGAGCCCCTGCCAACCCAGAAGAGGGTGCAAAAGAAGAGTCCCCGGTTGGACGAAGACTGCAGAAATGCGCCCAAAGAAGATGTCTGCAGGGGTTCTTGCATGATGCACTGGATGTCCCACTTCGTGAAGTTGGATGCAGGCGAGTTTTGGCACTGGATTCCTCCAGCAAGCCTTGTTTCCGGCAAAGTTGCGTTTTGCGTCAACTAGGAGCTATCGGGACCCAGGAGGGACTTGGGGGCCTCACCTCTGTATGAGGAGGCAGAGGGGGCTCTCAGCACTTCAGAGAGCACTAACAGCACCAGATAGTGCCCAAGGGAGTCCCAGGACACGGGGCAAAGGAGGTGCAAAATGCAGTTGGTGCAGCACTACAAAGGAAGGTCCCACACTGTCGCAGAAAAACTCAGCGAGTTCAGCATCACAGGATAGAGTGCTGGGGACCTGGGCCAGGCTGTGCACAAAGGAATTTTGCAAATAGTGCACAGAGACATCAGGAGGCGAAGAAGACGCAGTGCACAGGGTACTGTCGTTCCCGGGGAAGGCAAGGTCTTACCTCCTGAAAATTGGGACTGCAGGACGTCAGGACTGTCTGTGTCGATGGGGTCCAACCTCTGTGTTCCACGGAGCATGCTGGTTGCCAGGAGAGGAATCCAAGCGAACCGGTCTTTGACTTAGAAGGTGCCTGCATGAGCAGGGGAGTGACTCCGTCACCCCACGGGTGATTCCTACAGTCTTTCTGATGCAGAGCGAAGGCACGGCGGTCCTCAGAGCATTCACACCATGGAAACTGTTGCCGTTGCTGGCTGGAGCTGAAGCTGCAGAGGATAAGTATCCCTTTTGGATACTTTGTTGCTGTTACATCGGTTCCTGGGCAGTCTGCGCTTGATCTGCGGTCAGAGGAGGAAGTAATAGTTGCAGAGGATTCCTGCTGGAAACTTGCAAGTAGAATCTGAAGAGAACACACAGGAGAGACCCTAAATAGCCCTAAAAGGGGGTTTGGCTACCTTATCAGGTAAGGACCTATCAGGAGGGGTCTCTGACGTCACCTGCTGGCATTGGCCACTCAGAACCCTCCAGGGTGTCCCCACACCTTGCAAAGCAAGGCAAAGCAAGGCACAGCAAGGTGTGGGACACACTGGAGGAGCTCTGGGTACCACCCCTAGGGTGGTGATGGACAGTGGAGTGGTCACTCCCCTTTCCTTTGTCCAGTTTCATGCCAGAGCAGGGGCAAGGGTTACCTGAACCGTGTAGACTGGCTTATGCAAGGAGGACACCATCGGTGCCCTTCAAAGCATTTCCAGAGGCTGGGGGAAGCTACCCCTCCCCAACCTGTTACACCTATTTCCAAAGGGAGAGGGTGTAACACCCTCCTCCCAAAGGAAATGCTTTGTTCTGTCTCCTGGGACTGAGATGCTCAGACCCCAGGAGGGCATAACCCTGTTTGTGAGGTGGCAGCAGCTGTAGCTGCAGTGCAAGCCACAGAGAGCTGGTTTGACAGTACTGGGGGTCCATAGTGGAGCCCCCAGGATGCATGGAATTGGCTCCCCAATACCAGATTTGGAATGGGTGACAATTCCATGATCTTAGACACCTTACATGGGCATATTCGAAGATACCATTGTGAAGCTACATATAGGTTTTGGAAGGCGGGTTGGGAGCACACTGCCTCACATCCCAGTCGAGTTCGCCCCTTCGCATCCTGGTAAATGCAGTTCAAATTTAGCGCTTACTTGAAAGTGTCCGTAGTTTTTCACTAAAGTTAGTGCAGTCATTGCTGTTCATCTCTATACACGTGTTTCTGGGTTATTGCCCTTCATCAGTAGAGAGTAGAAAACATTGAAAAATATCTGGGGTTGCTGGAAATGCTGCCAAAATAGTCTCATGTCTAGTACCACTCACAGGCTCACAGGTACATCTCCAGAGCTCGTCAGCTCAATGGCTCAAGGGAGCCTTTTAAACAGGAAGGCGGGTTGGGAGCACACTGCCTCACATCCCAGTCGAGTTCGCCCCTTTGCATCTTGGTAAATGCCGTTCAAATTTAACGTTTACTTGAAAGTGTCCGTAGTTTTTCACTAAAGTTAGTGCAGTCATTGCTGTTCATCTCTATACACGTGTTTCTGGGTTATTGCCCTTCATCAGTAGAGAGTAGAAAACATCGAAAAATATCTGGGGTTGCTGGAAATGCTGCCAAAATAGTCTCAGGTCTAGTACCACTCACAGGCTCACAGGTGCATCTCCAGAGCTCGTCAGCTCAATGGCTCAAGGGAGCCTTTTAAACAGGAAGGCGGGTTGGGAGCACACTGCCTCACATCCCAGTCAAGTTCGCCCCTTTGCATCCTGGTAAATGCAGTTCAAATGTAACGCTTACTTGAAAGTGTCCGTAGTTTTTCACTAAAGTTAGTGCAGTCATTGCTGTTCATCTCTATACACGTGTTTCTGGGTTATTGCCCTTCATCAGTAGAGAGCAGAAGCCATCAAAAAATATCTGGGGTTGCTGCAAATGCTGCCAAAATAGTCTCAGGTCTAGTACCACTCACAGGCTCAAAAGGTGCATCTCCAGAGCTTGTCAGCTCAATGCAGCCTTTTAAACAGGAAGGCGGGTTGGGAGCACACTGCCTCACATCCCAGTCGAGTTCGCCCCTTTGCATCCTGATAAATGCAGTTCAAATTTAACGCTTACTTGAAAGTGTCTGTAGTTTTTCACTAAAGTTAGTGCAGTCATTGCTGTTCATCTCTATACACGTGTTTCTGGGTTATTGCCCTTCATCAGTAGAGAGTAGAAAACATCGAAAAATATCTGGGGTTGCTGGAAATGCTGCCAAAATAGTCTCAGGTCTAGTACCACTCACAGGCTCACAGGTGCATCTCCAAAGCTTGTCAGCTCAATGGCTCAAGGGAGCCTTTTAAACAGGAAGGCGGGTTGGGAGCACACTGCCTCACATCCCAGTCGAGTTCGCCCCTTTGCATCCTGGTAAATGCAGTTCAAATTTAACGCTTACTTGAAAGTGTACGTACTTTTTCACTAAAGTTAGTGCAGTCATTGCTGTTCATCTCTATACACGTGTTTCTGGGTTATTGCCCTTCATCAGTAGAGAGTAGAAAACATCGAAAAATATCTGGGGTTGCTGGAAATGCTGCCAAAATAGTCTCAGGTCTAGTACCACTCACAGGCTCACAGGTGCATCTCCATAGCTCGTCAGCTCAATGGCTCAAGGGAGCCTTTTAAACAGGAAGGCGGGTTGGAAGCATCCCAGTCGAGTTCACCCCTTTGCATCCTGGTAAATGCAGTTCAAATTTAACGCTTACTTGAAAGTGTCCGTAGTTTTTCACTAAAGTTAGTGCAGTCATTGCTGTTTTGACCTATATGTACTGCACGTGTGTAACGGCATCCCCGCACTCACAAAGTCCCGGGAAATGGCCCTGAACTATGTGGGGGCACCTTTGCTATTACAAGGGTGCCCTCACATTTAGTAACTTTGCACCTAACCTTCAGCAAGTGAAAGTTAGACAAATAGGTGCTGTAAAAGTTACTTAAGTGCAGTTAAAATGGCTGTGAAATAATGTGTGTACTGTTTCAAGCAGGCTGCAATGGCAGGCCTGTGGAAGGGTTTGTCTGAGCTTCTTATGGGTGGCAAAAGAAATGCTGCAGCCCATAAGGATCTCCTGGAATCCCAATGCCCTGGGTAGCTAGGTACCATGTACTAGGGACTTACAAGGGTGGTCCAGTGTGCCAATTGAAATTGGTAAATGAAGTCACTAGCCTATACAGTAGTGACAAATTTAAAAGCAGAGAGAGCATAAGCACTGAGGTTCTGATTAGCAGAGCCTCAGGGACACAGTCAAACACTAAACACACCACACACATTAGGCCATAAACTATGAGCACGGGGGTCCTGACTAGCAGAATCCCAGTGAGACAGGAAAAAATATACTGACATAGAGGTAAAAATGGGGGTAACATGCCAAGAAAGATGGCACTTTCCCACAGTAAGCAACAACTATTATTCAATTTCCTTCATTCCATTTGGTGCACCCAGTCCTTCTAGACAGCAAGATGTTGGAAGCATTTCTGGTTCAGATATATATAAGTACCACCATCAATATAATTGATTTGTCACAAAGAAAAAACATTCTTCTCAGTACTGCTGTGGAGGCAGTCATGGCTGATATTAGGCTTATATTTATGAAACCTTTGTGTGGCCCTTGTGTCATGCAAGGTGACACAATGACAGCCTAAAGGCTTCAGTAATTTTTTACAAAGCCACACAAGGCCTGATTTGTATGTCTTTGCATGACTTTGGAAAGAAATGTAGCGCAAAGCAGCTTATTTAGCTGCTCTGCATTATATTACTATGTGTGAAGTGTCCCATGGGTAAAGCATGGGCATTCTCATGCATCCAGCATGGATTGTGGTGCATTCTTTCAGAACAGTGCAGCAAGCAAATTGCTGAGCTGCCGTGATGAAAGGGAGAGAGCAGAAATGCTCCATATTTACATTGATCTCTTCTTGTTCTGGAACACTGTGTGCATCCAACTGTCAATCCATGCACCTTTACAATCAATCAATCAATCAATCAATCCCAAAAAATTGTACAGCGCGCTACTCACCCGTGAGGGTCTCAAGGCGCTGGGGGAAGGGGAAATCAGGGGGGGTAGGGAGGGTCACTGATCGAACAACCATGTCTTGAGGTTCTTTCTGAAGACCAGGAGGTCTTTGGTTTTGCGAAGGTCGGTGGGGAGGTAGTTCCAGGTTTTGGGGGCAAGGTAGGAGAAAGACCTGCCTCCTGTGGTGGTGCGTTGGAAGCGGGGGACTGTGGCTAGGGCGAGGTCGGCTGATCGGAGGTTGCATGTGGGAGTGTGGAAGTTAACTCTTTCGTTGAGGTAGGTCGGGCCGGTGTTGTGGAGGGATTTGTGTGCGTGGATGAGGATCTTGAATGTGATTCTCTTGTCTATGGGGAGCCAGTGAAGGGATTTGAGGTGTGATGAGATTCGTTTGTGGTGGGGGAGGCCAAGGATGAGCCGTGCACCATAGTGTAGGAGTTCTCGTGTTACAGGCAGGATTGTTTTTAAGCAAGAAGGGACACATTCCTGCACTAAAACAATCCTTACAGACATTTTCCAACAGTTCTTGATGTTGTGAAAGCGTTTCAGTTCTTGTTGAATTCATCCAATAAGTTCTAATAACACCTGAAAATGTTATATGATTTCATTCTTCAATATTATTTAGAACTTGTCACAATCGGGCCCATATGTATTCTTTTTGACGCTGAACTGCGCTAACGCAGTTCAGCGTTAAAAAGTTTAACGGTGGCTAGCGCCATACCAAGACATTGCCCGGGCGTCATATTTATGGTATGACGCTAGCTGGCAGTAAGGCCTGGCTAGCGTCATAGAAAAGGACGTTAGACGGGTGGAGAAGGCGTAGAGGGAACAGGAGGTTTAGCACCAGAGGATGACTGTAGTACGGGTAGAGACCAATAAAATGCCTCTGCCCAGACAAGCGTCATTTTCTGACATTAGAACCTCATGGACATGACTCCTGTCTCAGTTAAAACAGTAGTCATGCCCCCCAGCCCAATGGCTATGCCCAGGGGACTTATGCCATTGGGCCCAGTGCCTTGTAGGGGGGCCCAAGTTAGGCCCCCCATGACACTTTGAAAAAAAAAGTACTTACCCATACCTACCTCTACCTACCTAAGGAGTCCCCCCATCCTTAGTTGTCTTCCTGGTGTGGGTGGGGTGGGTGAGAGTGTCCCTGGGGCCAGGGAAGGGCACCTGTGGGCTCTTTCCATGGTCTCTGACCATGGAAAAAGGCCATCAGGGCCCCTAATGCCTGCCCTGCCCCAGGCATTAAAAAAGCAAGCTTAGCACCATTATTTAAGGCCCGCATCCCCCGTGCTAGATTTTAGCACAGGGGGATAAATATGGCGCTAATGCAATTTTGTCGTTTTCTGCACAGGAACACCTACCTTGCATCTCATTGACATAAGGTAGGTCTCCACATCCAGAAAATTATGTAAACTTCATAACTTTGGCGCTAGATGTGTCCAGCGCCAAAGTATAAATATGGAGTTAGGTTTGAGCTGCATTAGCGTTAAAAAATGATGCTAATTCTGCGCAAACTGAGTATAAATATGGGCCTTAGTGTCCCCAGCCAACACATTTCATCCTTTAAAAGGACAACTTTTGGGCTGCAAAGAAATAAATAAAAAATATTTACAATTAAAAACATATTTACAATATTTACAACTTGTGTGGTTATTCGTTGAGAGGGGTAGCAGCCCCATTCATGCAACAAACAGTCCTTGTCAGGGCGAACCACAAAATTTACTAAATTAACCTGTGCTTAGCCCTCTGGTACCTTGACACAACAGCAGTCAGACTTAACTTAGAGGTGCAATGTTAAATTTTTATGCAGCAACCAAGCAGTAATAAAGTGAAAACACAGTACAAACAAATCCCAGTTTAGAAAAATAGACAAAATGCTAATACATAAAATGAAAACAAAATGATAAAAATAGAGAAATGCAGTTTCAAAGTTTTAGGTAAGTCTAGCACCTAAAAGCTCAAAGAGCCACTAGCGGTCATCTGGTCATGATGGTTTGGAGAAAAGTCACAAGTTCCATCTGACCGCAATGGACAGCAGGCCAGATACGGGGATCCGGTCGGCCCAGCTGAAAATGGTACATTTTCAAATTCCGGCACAAAGAGTTCAGAACTTCAGAATTTTACAGAAGAAGCTTAACTGATGCCAGTCAAAGAACGAGGACCTGGGAAAGCACCTCTTTGGGACAGGAACTCACTCCAGCAGAGGCCACTATGGCTTTGACAGGTCCAGGTAGGGATAGTTGCAGCAGGTCAGCTGGGCATTTGCAGGGAGGCCTCTGGAGCTTGTTGTGTCCCTGTAGCTCAGAATAGGTGGCAGTTCTCTGGAGAACAAGGCAGTCCTTCTTTTGTAATGTCCGTAGGTCCAGGAGAATACCAAAGAGTTGTTCTGAGGGTCCAATGGTTATACCTGGTGGTAGCCTTTAAACTGAGGGAATCTTCTAAACTACCTGCACATCTGTAGGAAAGTAGCCTCTTTCTAGCTTGGTTACCCCCACTTATGGCCTGCTTGTCAGTATGTTTGACTGTGTCTACTGGGCCTGCTAATCAGGACCTCAGTAGTTATGCTCTCTCCCTTAAATTATGCTTGTTGCATACTGGTAATCCAGTATTTCACCCACACCCAAAATTGGCATACTGGTGTCCACTTATAAGTGCGTAGTATATGCTACTTAGGTACCCAAGCCATTGGAGTTCCAGAGGATCCCTATGGGCTGCATCATATCTTTGGCTTCCACAGGACTGCCATTGCAGCCTGTGTGAAAAGGTGCATGCACCTTTTCACTGCCATTTACTCTGCACCAGGTCACTTTTCAGTCACCTCTAAAGCAGGCCCTCCAGCCCTAAGGGGCAGGGTGCAGAGTACCTGTGTGTGAGGGCACCCCTGCACTAGAAGAGGTGCCCACACAACCTCCAGGACAATTTTCCCGGACTTCGTTAGTGCGAGGATTGCATTTTACACATGTACTGGACCCAGGTCACTACCTATGTCTAGCTACATAATAATAACTCCGAACATAGGCATGTTTGGTATCAAGCATTGGTTGTATGATTCCATGCACTCTGGGGGCTCCTTAGAGGACCCCCAGTATTGCCATTCCAGCCTTCTGAGGTTTTCCAGGCTTCCCCAGCTGCTGCCACCTCTCAGACATGTTTCTGCCCTACTGTTGCTTGAGCAGTTCAAGCCCAGGAAGGCAGAACAAAGGATTTCCGTTGGGAGAGGGGTATTACACATCATCATCAGCAAGAATCTTGTTGATATCATTATCCAAAGTTACATGGTATCTAAAATAGAAAATAAACATTGCAACTAGTATCAGACCATCTGTGAATATTTACTGTTGTAGTACAAAAAGAGTGGCCAGGTCACACCAGTGTTGCAAATCCAGAAAATGTTCAAGAATTGATAGATATCCGGTCCAATATAAATTTATTATAGATGCAAGTAGGTAGTAGAAGCCTCAATCACAAAAATTGCATAGTACAAAGTGTCAATGTATCCAGAACAGCCAGATGGTAACAAATGAGCAGAGTTACAATAGGGTAATCAAATGTAACAATAAGTCCGTGCAGCAGAAAACAGCCAACACGTGTTTCGTCTTCAAGACTTTGTCAAGGCTGTGGAAACATAGATAAACAATACATGCTAGTTGGTCAAGTGGAATTGTACACGGCGTAATAACGCATCTATATCCTTTGTGAAGAGATAAGAAAGAGAAACCGAGAGTGTGTGCAATGGTGTTGGACATAGCACCGTGCATTGTACATAAGGATGCGCATAGTCAGTGTGAAACAAGAGAAGAAAAATAAAAGTACCGAAAGGGGTCCCAAGTTAATAATTCAGATCAAGTTAACTAGATAGACCTGCTAAAATAATCTAGAATAGGATACATAGAAAATTTCATGTGAGGTAGTATTATCATGGATGTGACTCAGAAGTAGGACAAGGTGCACGTGCATCTTATTTTGGAAAAAAGTGATTCTAGTAATAAGCATGCTAGGATGTGATTAAGAGTTAAAAAATATATGTGGATAAGAAATCATCAATAAAGGTTAGGTACCTTAAGATGTATAAAACCTACATGTGAGTACGATTGGAGCATACACAAACTGATGTCTATCATGTATCTCAAAGTGAAGTCAAATAGTATTGACAAGATGAACATTGGCCATGATAAGCTCAGGGTTTATAAAGAAATAAAACAAATTATTATCTCAATGAGTAAAGTGCCAGAGAAATGCATTCTAAATATATGTGTTCTCATGAATGGTATGGTAATCAAATACTGAGCTTCAGGGGAGCGAGAATTAAAAAGCCCAGATGTAAAGTATATGTGCGTGGAGTAAATTATTAAAATTACTGTGAGTTCAAGCTAAGCGAGTACCGTAAATGCGCTAGAGCTCTATATTCAGAAAGACGTTCAACTAAAGGTTAAAATCGGCACTGAAAAAGTAACGGCACGAGTTAGTCTAAAAATGGAAATGTTCCGAGAAGTGGAACGAGGCGAAAGTAAATGCAGCGGGCGGTAGTGTGAGGCAGTGTGAGCCGCTGCGCTCCGTGAAATGAAGCAATTGGTATGTAAATGAAGTCTGTGCACAAACAAAAAGGTGAAGTACAAGTCCCTGTAATGGGGAGCAGGTAACGTAGCCAACCAGTAATACTGGTTGTATCTTACCTCGAGGTTCGTGGACAGAATAAATGTGCCGGTCGCGTCAGGAATGATCAGTGTGTCATGCCCACGTGTGTTAATGCACCTTTTTAAAGGCTATTCCCGGTTGGGGAGAGCACAGTAAAATAGAAAAAGGACTTCAGGAGGACGGCGAGTAGTTAAAACAGCCCAAGGTGGGGGCCATCTTAAGACGGAGTGCGCCATTGAATAAAATAGACCTTAGAGAACGAAATAAAGAGCCAAAAACAGGGTGTGGAGATGAGTAGTGGACGTCATGCAGAAGAGTGGAAAGGATCAAATGAATTGCGTTCAAAATACCACAATGGTAATGTTAGAACCAATACAGTAATAGCAGTGCATACAATGGTAAACAAATTGTTGCAATATGTAAAACACTGGACTTAATACAGGCAAGTGTGATTGGGGTAACAAACGCATCTTGTACATTAGAAAACTTATTTGAAGTAGCAAATAACAGTGAAAGTTGGCTAAATACACATGTTGAGATATTCCTTGGTAAGTAATGTATGATGATAAGTGATGCATATAGCTGAGTGTTACAGAAAGGTGTATAGATCTTTGTCAACGTTAATGCCCTCTTCTACAGCTCTAAGTCTGATGATCAAACTGCTTTCTAATAGTCTAAGCCGTAGAGTTTTGTTGCCACCTCTGGGTAGTGAACTCACTGCATCTATGCCAATTATCCTAATGCCTAGTATCTCTTGCTGCCCATGCCTGGCATTGTAGTGAACCGCGAAGGGATAGTTCACATTGTTGTTGCAAATGGCCCTGATGTGTTCTTGTAGTCCCTCCCTAAGTGGTCGGATGGTGCTACCCACATAGATGAGACTACAAGTGCAGACTATGCAGTAAACTACAAATTTGGTGTTACAGTTGATGAATTTGTTGATTTTGTAAGTGACTGGTGAGTTGTATTGAAACTTCGTAAGCTTGTCTTTGATGAAGCAGCACATATTGCAATGTCCACATTTGTAGGATCCATGTGGAGCAGGTGGTAGTGGGTGTGTAGCCACCCATGGGTTGTATAACAGGGGGGAACATAGTCATTATGAACAGATCAGATTACATCAAGGAAATTGACCAGCAATTAAATGATGCAACTGCATACTCTGCCCTCCAACACCTGTGGTGGCAAGTGTTTTGGCTAGCCTGGCACCCACTGCTACATGGTTCACTTATAGGACTATTCTCTGACCCTACGGCTGTTATACTTTTGGGGATGTGCGAGCACCTGTTGGCATTCTCCACCATCTTCGCTTGACTCATTTACTGTTGTAGTGTTCTGTACATTAATCCCCTTGTATAGGTAAAATTATAATGTCTAACTAATACAAATCCATTTCTGTCACCGGCACATGCACCCCCACCCATCCACATACGTGCAGACAACCCCCACACATCCACACACTTACAAACACCCCTCCATCCCTTCATGCATGCATGCATTCACATAAACACCCCTTGGCATATGCATACATTCATACAGACACCCCCACTCACTCGCATACTCACCCTGTCATACAACCCATGGGTGGCTACACACCCACACTTGCCCGCAAAACGCAGATGTAGTGTAGCCATTTTTAATATAGCTTCATGCACGTTAGGTTAACATATTAGGCCTCTGTGCACTTTGCCCTAGATACATTTTATTCAGCCTCGCACTGTTATTTTACAATAACCAGTTTTACGGTCTTGTTTTATTTCTTTCTATTACACTGTTTAGCTTGGTTCAGCTATGTGTTCTCAAACAATGCATTCTTGCTCACCCTGTGCTTCAGTCAAGGCTACAGTCTGGTTCATTGCCGGTAAACGTGGTAGAAGTTTAGTCTCTAGTGTTCGTAGAAGATACGCATCCTTACGTAGGGACATTTTCTTAGAACATCTGCGTGTTAGTTATAAAACCACTTTCTAGTCCTAGTACAGTCAGAGGGAGATTCCGACCAGGAACCTACAACTAGATGCTGACTGCCCCGTTGCAGACGCTGATGCAGATTACTGGCCTTTGCTCAGGTATGAGGGTTGATGTCCTCCCGGGGAAGGAACCTGAAAGGCAAGCTTAGAGCTTTACATGCTGTGCTCAGAATATAACTTAGAGAGAACCTAATCTAGTTGCACTATGATAGCCTTATTCTTGTGCTTCACTCTCATCATTACTATTTTAATCCTACTGTGTTGTGTAGTTCTGGTTATTGCAGCTCACGCTTTGCTATGTAAAATGTAGTTGTTTTATTAAACCAATCTTTAAAACTTAAACTGACTTTGTCATTTATATGTGAGACCGTACCGTGTATGAGAGAACCGGTTGTGACCTGAGTGACCACGACTTCACTGAGAAGTACTAAGATGTCATGCGCTCGGCTGCCCAATTGTCTCTTCCCTTTGGGAGAGATGAGACACTGCTAGTTAGCCGGAGCAAAACCCAGATCTGGAGTGACAAGGGTCCTTCACTGTGGGTCAAACTTAGTCCCCCATACTGTGAACGATCTTGCCGCCCAAAATCCAGTAGTCTCATTAGGATAATGAGAGCCTACGCAACACAGACACACACCTCACTCGCCCGCAAGCACACACTATGACACCCCTGTTCATGCCACATAAATGAACACAAACATTCAAATTCAATTGCATACACGCATGCATTCACCACACCTTTCCTCCCTCCGCATACTCACACTCATACTACACCCCACTCTGCATAGTCGCACTCATGCACTCACACACACAGGCACCCCCCCCGTCGGATGATCAACTTAGTTAGAGAACAACAGAGACAAAGTGTTTGGAAGGTGATGAAAACGAACACAGCTATTCGGGTTGGCAGGTGTTGTATTGTGCAGTGTTTTTTACATGTGCGTGAGGAGTTTGAAATGTGGGCGGTTGTGTATCAGGAGCCAGTGGAGTTCCCCAAGGTGTGGTGTGATGTGAGTTCAGCATGAGATGCTGAGATCTAGTCTAGATGCTACCTTTCAAATGGTCTGCAGCCTTCTTGTGAGGGGTAGGTTATCCCTACATATATGGTGCTCCCATGGTCTTGTGTACTGGTGATGAAGGCTTTCCTGATGATAACTTGAAGTTTTTTTGCCATCTTAGGGTGTTAAAGCAGGATTAGACCACTGTGTTGACTTGGACATCCATGTCCAGTTTGTTGTCTATAATGATTCTGGGACATCTTGCTTGTGAGCAAGGCGTGGGGGTAGGTCCAAGGTCTGTGCGCTACCAGTTGCAGTTCCAAAGTGAGGTGTCTTTCCTGAAGACCACCACTTTGTTCTAGTCTGAGTTCAGTTTGAGGCAGTTGGATTTCATCGAGGTGGCATGATGGTATTTTGAGAGTTTTGGTCAGGTCCAGAGAGGATTTTTTAAGAAGGTGTGCGTATTTCCATGGTTCTCGAAAGGTGGCCCTAATGATGGAGGTGTTGAGGATGAGGATGAGGGTGAGGGCCTTGCTGACGGGGATCACTCCTTTGTCATGTGATGGGGCCTCAGAGTGTATGATCTTCATAACTGTTGCGGTTACATCTGTGCTAATGGTGTGCCATTAGGTGATTGATCACCTGCCAGGCTAGCTTGAATCCAGTGGTGCAGTGAGCATGGGACCCAGGTCTAGGCATACCCTTCCCACTTAAGGCAATAAAATAAAAAAGAACAGATGATGACCAGAATGATGAACAATGCAAGCATTCACCCCTAGTCACAAAGAACTGGGTTTAATCCATATTTTTTGCCCACCACGCCACCCCAGTTCAGACCCAGCCATATGCAAATCAGTCATGACCCTGTTCCCTATGGGAACAGTCCAGCCCAAACTGCCAGGCTAGATCCTCCCTGGACTGGAGTCAAGCATCCTGTGACCAGTTTTAGGGATCACTCTTCATCAGCCAGGCTAGCTTGAATCAGGTGGTGCAGTGAGCATGGGACCCACATCTGGGCATACTCTTCCCAATTAGGGCGACAAAAGCAAAAAGAACAGATGATGGACAGAATGCTGAACACGGATGATTCAGACACAGATTGGGACACACTGATACACAACACATATTGAACACATACACAGCTGTCATTATGATGCTAGTAAATATTGCCAAATGAATGCTGGCACCAAAATGATGGTACATTGGTCAACTGTGCCGATGTGTGCACATTGCAAAGGGACCTTTACCTATCATGTTGTGCTTCGAGTTGTGAGTGTAAGTCAGTACATGTATGTATGTGTGTGTGCAATGCAATTGGCTGGGTTAGGTGGAGAAAGTTGTAGTGGGTGATGTGGCTGTGTCAGTATGTGTTCCATGGCAGTATGTGTGTGGCATGGATATTGTTGTGAATGTTGTGTAGTGTTGCTCCATGCAGAATTCAGGTGAGTGTTCTTGTGTGGGGGTCTCTGTCATGATGTGTGTAGTTGTGCATTTGTTCGCATGTGTTTGTGTAGATGAGTGTGTAGTTGTGTTAGTTGTGTCATGTATGATGCAGGCAAACGCATATGTGAAGGGTAGAGTCTGTGTGTGACTTACCTGTATTCCGCGGCCACTGCCATTGTCTGATGTCCACTGGGTCCAGTGATGTCTTCCTTCTATCAGCAAACTGCTGGCAGGGAACTGCCTGTTCAACTGTAACATCAAAATGCAGGTGGTGGGAACCCACCTGCCTGATGGCTAGGAAGAGCATTCAGTTGTGGTCGTCTTCGACTCAGCTGCGATATATCTAAATACAGTGGTTGGAACACCACCGACTTGATGGTCTTCTCAGGCTCGCCGCTGATGCAGCTTGGTGATAACACCGCCAAGATCTCAATCAGGTCCTGTGTTTCTTTGTTTGTCACTAGGAGACATCTAGACATCTAGAGAGTATCAGAGGGTATAGTCACAGAGCACATTTGCTGTGTATGGTTGTGATCTTGCTGCAAAATAAGTTTTAGTGTTTTTTACACAGATCTTTGGATGGTCTGATGCTTCAGGTGACAATTGTGGATGTGTTAAGTCCATGATGATTATGAACACTCCTTTGTTGCTGTTGGAGATGGCATTTATTTGTTTGACTACAGCTTTCCTCTAAGTTTCTTGGTTTAGCTGATGGTACCTTCTCTATGTGGCTTTGAAAACACCTTTTTCACTTTTACTTTTCTGGTTTGCAATTTATGATTCAGGTGTTTGCAGTGTTGCCTGGTCATTCTGAGGTCTTCCATGTACCAGCTGGCTTGTGTTCTAGTATTTGCTTTGTGGCTTTGTTTCTTCGGGCCAAAGTGTCAGCATAGTTGGTGAACCACATGTTGAGGTTTTCAATGTTGCATGCCAGGAGGTCTGTGGGTTTCAGTTTGTTATTGCGGAGGGCTGTTGTCCAATATGCCTCTGTTAGGTTGCTTCAGTGTCAGCATGCTGGGCCCACTGTGCAGGTTTTTCTGTGTTGATGTATGTTGATTGAGAAACTGTCTATGACGTGGTCTGTCCAGGTGATCAGTCTTGGTATGTTGATTGTGATGTTGTTAAAGGAATGGAAGACGGGATCCAGGATGTGTCAAGCAGTATGGTTGGCTCTGCGGTGCATTGGATAAGTCCCAGGTTTCTGAAGCTGTCAAGAAGGGAGGATGAGTTAGGGCTGATCCTTTCTTCTAGACAGAAATTGAGGCCTTCTAGGAGGATGAATGCATTATAGTCGAGGACTAGGAGGACGATGTAATGTCTGTAATGTTGCTACTAACGTTAGCTTGAGAGCCTAGGGGCGGTAGACTAGGATTCCACCCAGTGTTCCTGAAAATAAATTACTTTTGTGCATTCTTTAGCAGCTGGTGCCCAGGCATTCCTCCTCTCAAACTACCGAATAAAGAGGTTTATTTAAAAGTGGGCAACCCTGGAACCCATAGCGGTTCCTTGAAATTGGATGATATCCTTGTCCATCAAACATAAATTAGTTGGTCAAAATCAAGTCAGCTATCTCAACTAGCACATTTGAGTGGTCAAACAGACTTGCACTGGTAGAAGACCGAAAGTGCTGCATGGCCATCAATCTAAAATTTGTTTAATGCAGGTATATAAACCTACAACACCCAAGAACACAAAAAATATTGGTTGATCCCAAGTAACATCCTCTAGTTTGTTTAGTAAGTTCTTTGTAGCCCTGATGAAGTCCTAATAAAGGATGAAACACATTGGCTGGACTGCCACATTGATTGTGACAAGTTGAAAAAGAAATGGAAGAATAAAAACATATAACTTTAGATTTTATTCATTGGATTAAACAAGAACTGAAATGTGTCCAAAACATCACAAACTGTTGGAAACAATGGTTTTTATCTTGATAAAGTGACCAAAGACTATAAAGAATTATTAGTGATTTTCTCTATTTTTGTATTATGAACCTGCACTTTGCATCTTTAACCTGGCATTTGGGAGGTGCAAGTCACCTCCATTCAGACTTAATACACTTTTGCTGTTGCTATTAACTCCACTTTCGTGCCACAGAAATAAAAAATACAACATCAACAATAGCAACATTAGCCCCCATGATCACCAGGCCTGGCACAAAAATAAACTTTGGGTTTGACATTTTAATAACGAGCATGTTCCTACTTCAGGATTTCTTTGCTACTCATAAGGCCCATGAACATATTACAGTGTGGTTGTTGAAACGGAAAAGTCCCTTGTATGGTGATGGATGCACACCCTGACCCTGAGTGCCCCAATTGTAATGATATTTACATCCCCAATTCTGATGTTTGTTGTCATAGGCAAACACAGATCATGTGGATGTGCTATGGCATAGGCCTCTATCATGGATTGCAGTCTTGCTGGACCAACAGGGGCATCAAAAGCTCTTCCCTTAAAGTGGTGAATGGCTACTGCATTTACCAAGAGTTAAGCAGCGGAAGCACACTGGTGGCAGCATACTGTATGGTAATCAGTAGGTCCTCTTTACCTGTGTCACTGGAGTGAGGCCTACAGGCTCACTCATTTGGAGTTCCTCTGCTATGGCCTACATCAGTTTGATGTGTAATGCTGTGCAGTACCTCTGTGATATCTATGTGATGGGTGTATGTGTACCTGTGAATGTTACAAAACAGGAATAATGCAGTATTGTGCGGGCATGCATATTATATGCATGTGCTAGGAGTATGTATGCCTGTGAGTGGCACAGTACATAACAGATGTAGCCTGTGCAGTGTGTGTTTATACTATATGCATGTGTTTGGTGTATGTGCGCCTACAAAGAGTACATTAAATGAAGGGATGTAGTGCTGTGCAGTGCATGTATGCCAAGTACATGTGCTGGATCGATGTATGCCTGTAAAGGATATAATACATGGAAGACTGAGTTCAATCTTGGGAGACCCAGGTCTGATTGGAGAAACATGAGGAGAAGAGGTATATTTATACATTGCTATATTCCTATAAGCTGGGTGGGACACACTGGAGGAAGGGTCTTGGTAACACTTAAATGGGTGCTTTTGACTCAGACAGAGGGTGATGGGAAAAGGCCTATGTACATCTCAGGATGGAGATGGGGCTGCTGTGAGAATCATAAACAGTAGGTCTGAGGCCCTCAGGTAACCTTTTGATACACATTTCACTGTGGCTGACATCCAGGTGTTAATCGTTAGTCACTCCCAAGGCCTTGTTTGGGAGGTTATCGGATTTGGAGTCGCTCTTGCTGTGACATCCTGCTTTACTGGAAGAGAGAACACAGGAAAGGGTACTTTAAAAGGAAGAAGACACCCACATAAACGTCAAAAACCCAGACTCTAAAACACATTTGGTGCCTGGAAATGAACTATAAAAAGAGGAGCTTGAGACCTCAAAAATTGTGAACTGTCATGCAGTCAGTTGGGCTGTGTGAGGAGGATTAGATCTACACCACTTCTGCCTGCGAGCAGGACTGGGGGCCAGGAACTGCTAGTCTCCCAGCTAGGTGAGGGGACATTACCCAACGAATCCAAGACCACCTGCTCTGGAGTCAAGAGCAAAGTAGGCGACCTGTGTATGCTAGAGGAGGGCCTTCTGGAAGTGGACTTTGATTGTTGCTGCACCAAATAGGTCATCATCCATCTGCCAGGTGGTGCCACTGTGAAGAGTCCTACCAGGTCGAAGCTCATGTGCAGTATTAGGTCAGCCCACTATACCAGGTGGGTCTGCCATGAAGAGTGCTGCCATTCTGGTGGGTGGTAGCACATGTCCACTGTTAAGGTGGTGACCCCTTATGCTAGGGTATGACACCATGAAGACTAAAGACTGCTGCTGTGCCTATTGGGCAAAGCTTGTGTGTAGTGGAGAAACAGTGACTTTGTATGGCAGAGGGAACTACCAGGGCCAAACAAGAAATGTGAACTTATTAGGATCATCATTGGGGGAGAGAAGCTGCTATGGTGACACTCACAGGCCCAATCCGTGACTGAGGACCAGCACCAGGATTATCACCACCCACTACTGGTGGGAAGAACCAAAGAACTTGCCCAGCTTGGAGGAGCTGCAAGAACCCCCACGTCACTGCTGCTGCAGGACGGCACAGCTTCAGGACAGCTGAATGCAGTCCATCTGGGTAGTGCGAGAAGGACTTACCGGCGACAGCTGCTGCAGCTTTGGCGTCAACAGTTGGGTTGTGCTCAGAGACTCTACTCGCACAGATACTGCTGGTGGGGTAAGACTGATTTTGTGCCAGGATCCACCAGGGGTACTTACTTACCAGATAGTGCTGTGGCACTGGAGCACTTTTGACTATAATATATGGTGGAAGTAGGACTAATAGTGGGGATTAACCTGAATGTTGCTTGTAATGAATGGGGAAAAAGCACTATAGCTAGCTTGATGGTAATGGGTTTAAGGGCCGCCTATGACCAACTAGAGCTTTGGCATCATGGGACTGTGTGTATTGTTTATGAATGTCGGAATTTACTTGGTGGTCTTATATAAATACTCCTTTTTTGGTGATGCCACACTCTATGCCAGCATCACCAAGAAACTGCAATCAAGACTACAAATAATCCAGAATGCAGCAGCCAGACTCATTCTGGACATCCCACGGCACAGCCACATCTCCTCTTACCTCAGAGACCTACATTGGCTCCCAGTCAACAAGCGCATCACATACAAACTCCTGATTCACACCTACAAAGCACTACACAACATAGGACCGGCATACCTCAACCACTGCCTCGCCTTCTACGTACCCAACAGACAACTCCATTCGTCCCAGCTTGCCCTCACAGCCGTTTCCAAGTTCCGGAAAAGCACAGTAGGAGGAAGATCCTTCTCCTACCTCGCAGCCCGGACATGGAACACGCTACCTCTCAAACTCAAGGAGTTCAAGAAGGACCTCAAGACCTGGCTCTTCCATTGAGCAGCATATCCACAAACAGCACCTTGAGACCCTAAGGGTGATTAGCCATGCTTTAAAAATGATTGTTTGATTGAAAATGAATGAAGTTCTAACAGTGGTCCAAGCTTGTTATGATGGGGGTCTTTTGGACTTGGTCCTCTGCAGGGTCACCCTCATACCATTTGTCTTTACCCCTTCTATTTTTGTTGAACTAGTTTTTGTTGGCCTTAGAGACTCTGTTCACCTTACAACTGCTAACCACTGCTACTATGCTTGCGCCCACTCCCTAAAACATGGTAAACTTGGCTAACACCGAATTGGCAAAGGTAATTTACTTTGAAGTCCCTAGTGACTTGGGATACCAGGGCCTATAAACTGGATGCTGCTAGTGGGCTTGCAGCATTTATTGTGCCACCCATTAGAGTGGCCCCTTAAAACATGTCCCAGATCTGCCATTGTAGCCAAGTAGAATTTTCATGTTTTCAAATTGTAGTTTAAAATCCTCTTTAATGGTAAAATTGGATGCTGCAGTGCCTGCTGGGTACTTCAAAAGACTGCTTTGCTGAACCTGGAAGAACTGCTCTGCTGCCTCCTGATCAGAACCTATGGAGCAGAAAAGAATACACACCTGGACCCAGCTAGAGTGAGTCCAGACCTTCCCCGTTTTGTCTTCCCTTTTGAGGACTTCAATGTAAGTCTTTGGGACATGTGCATAATCATAAACAATAAATAATCTAGAAGGTGCTTGCTTAAGTTAGTGCAAGAGATCTTTAAAACTTGCAAGTCCACCAGATGAACTTTATCACAGATTTCAGTGTATACACCTGTATAAACTCTTTGCTATCCCACTTCCTGGAGCCATTGCCTAAAGTAGGTAATCTAATCAAGTTCTTGCTTTGCTTTCTGGGACTTGTCATGTCCTGTTCATCTCATTACAAAAGAATGTAAGGAAGTGAGGAAATTACTACAGCCAAGAGAGAACTATGGCTGCATGCCTTGGGGCTCAGTACGCATGTTCCTGAGGAGAATCGTGGCTCCAACACTCCTCCATTACAAACAATTATGTCTGTTTTTAAACATTGTGTATGTGGCTTAACCACCAAGGCTAACTCTGTGTCCATTATGCCTGTAGTGCACCATGCTGCTATGCCTGTTAATCCTATTATCTTGGAGTACTCCTTAGAACTTCAGCCACCTGTAGCATGAAAAAAAGAGACAGCACCCCGTGCCAGCATGTGATAGACCACCATCTGGTATCCCTAGAACAACAAAGGGGAGACAAAAGAGAATAGCTGGTGACACTTCAGGTCTATTGATGAACCACCTGTGCTACAGAGTGGAGTGCTTGATCAAAAAGTTACTTAACAAATCTTTCAAAAGAATGGATGTTGTCAAGAACATTGTACTTGATTTTAGCCTCCCAGACTAGTAAGTAAAATTTATAGAGCACGCGATTGATGAGGCGTCTTGGCGCGAGCATTCCTGAAACAAGACATAATACTCTATTATAGGATTAGTGGCTGGCAATTTAATTATAAAAAATGCATGTCTTTAGAAGCTTTCTAAAGGAGGAGTGATCTGAATGGGCTCTCAATGCCAAAGGCATAGACTTCCAGAGTTTACAAGCTAGGAAG
Organism: Pleurodeles waltl; assembly: GCF_031143425.1. Taxonomy (NCBI): domain Eukaryota; kingdom Metazoa; phylum Chordata; class Amphibia; order Caudata; family Salamandridae; genus Pleurodeles; species Pleurodeles waltl. The sequence continues at coordinate 290,005,401 of NC_090445.1, read as the reverse complement.
GAGAAACTTCTCCCTCCTCATCTTGCCTTCTTCATTTTTCGGACTGAGACACATTTTGCAGAGCCAGATCTAAGAGTTCAGGTAGGGAAGTGCTGGGTGAAAATCTCTTGAAAATACACAGGACCACTGCCTTGAACGGGTAAGCAGGTAAGTCAGGTTCTTCGACAGCAGAGGGTGTTGGGGGGCATTTTGTGCGTGTGTGTGGGGGGGGTGTGTGACTGTGTGTGAATGCATGCATGCGTGTGTAATGCATGCATGCATTGTGTGGGTGTCTGTGTTCATCCATGTTGTGTCATGTGAGTGCGTGTGTGCCTGGATGTATGTTCGTGAGTGTTGCTGTGAGTGTGTTTGAATGTATGTATGCATGTGTGAACGTGTGTATGCATGTGTGTATGGGTGTGTATGTATGTGCGTGTATGTGTGTATATGAGGGGGGTTGGGAGGGGGAGGGTGTAGGAGGACTCTGGGGAGGGGAGGGTGGCGGGAGAGACCCTTATCAGTGACAGGGAAGGAATTCCCTTGCACTGATAGTGCCTACTGCCATGGTTTCCGTGGCGGTACAGAAACCACGGAAACCATGGCAGTGGGTGGGGACAAAATGCCATGGCAGTCGGTGTGTTGACTTGGCGGTGTGGCTTTGGCCAAACCCTCAATGTCATAATAGTGGCAATAGGTACCGCCAGCCTGTTGGTGGTAATAGCTCCACTATAACACCGACCACCTGGGTCGTAATGACCCCCAAGGTCTTGTATTGATTGAGTGGATGTGTTGATAATATATTATTATGGTTAGGAGCAGGCGTACGATTGGGTCTGGCATAAAATCTTTTGATGGTAACTGTGTGTTGGTAAATTTCAACGTCCTGTGTCGCTGCTTGAATACTGGAGCAGTTTGCTGTTAAAAGTAGTCTGGCTCTGTCATTACGCGTTGTCAATGGGATCTTTTTTATAAACCAACCGTGGTCCTTGGTAATGCCACTCACTCATCTACTACACACTCTCAATATCACAACATGGGCACCAACATGACTAGAATAATTCCACTGAGTATCAGGCTTGTGTCTCTGACTGGTTTGGCAAACAGCAACTGTGCAGTGCTCCTGTGTTAAAACCCTTAGGGAGGGGAACTGATATTGATTGCCTTTAGATGCTGAGATGGAAAATAGCACAACTCGGTAATAAGAAATCTGATCCTATCTGGTTTGACTTTGTCAAACATAGGGCCTCATTACAACCCTGGCGGTCAAAGACCCCAGGGTTGTTTTGGCAATTGTACCGCCAACAGGCTGGCAGTACAAATTGCCATATTATGGCCGGGACCAGTGGTTTCCCGCCATCGTTGTCCCGGCGGTTTCCCGCCATCGTGATCCCGGCAGTTATAATCCACCAGGGCAGCACTGCTTGCAGCACTGCTGTAGGGATTATGACTCTGACGCCCCCGCCAGCCTGTCCATGGAAAGGCTGGCAGGAAGGTGAGTTGCAGGGACCCTGGGGGCCCCTGCACTGCCCGTGCACTTGGCATGGGCAGTGCAGGGGGTCCCAGACACAGCCCCATCCTGCTTTTCACTGTCTGCACACCGTCGCACGGCCGCAGCACCGCCGGCTCCATTAGGAGCCGGTTCCAATGTTACGGGCAACATCCACGCTGGGCCAGCGGGGTTGTTGTAATGCGGCCAGTGGGATTGCGTCCGCATGGGCGGCCGCTCGGTGGTCCAACCTTGGCAGATGGCCTCCGCCACCCGCCAAGGTTGTAATGAGGGCCATAATCATTTATTTTGCTTGGACACCTCAGCCACCCTTTGCCTGGACAGCCATACTTTTTTTGTGTGTCGGCTATACCATCTTATGAGGGTAGAGCTAGAGGAGGTTTGATCACTTTGATTTCACTTTCGTTAAAGGGTTAGGTCGTGGAACCTTGTACAGGCTCAGCAAACTTTCAGGTTGTACAGATCATTATTTCTCTAAACTTGTCACTCTGATACTGATACATGTTTATAATGCTAACTCGCTGGTTTATGTTCTGAATGTTTTTTGTGCCTTGCTAGATTGTTTAGAGGAGTGGAAACCATGCCAATATGTTATTTGCTATTGAGTGACTTGAACATTCCCTTATGCAAGAGTGCTTTGTTAGACTGTAATTCAATTCTAATCTGCCCCTTCAATGTCAGCTGATTACATATGGAATACATATGCCGGGGAAACTACTAAATTCACAAATCCATTAATTTGATCTGGTTTTCTCTCTAAAGAATCTAATCAATTAAGGAACCGTTATTATGCTCCCAACTTTATCGTCTGTGGTGCTTCCACAGTAATTGATTTTCTATGTGTTTCTTCCTCACTGTTTAGATTTGTTTCCAGCCTATGCTTTCTGGACATTGTATTTAGTGATCACAATCCAATTTGTTTATCACTGGGTTGGGATCGGCCAAGTAAAAAAATTCAAAGCATAGTATGCACTGAAGTGGTTCCTGTACAAAAGGGGAGGAGAATAAAATGGTCTAAAACAACACCTATGGATTTTCAGGCAAAGCTGTTTAGTTGTTGTGACTCATAACCTTCCATAAGCTTAATGGTTGAATCAGAGGGCAAATATATTTTAAGACCTTTTTACCTCATAGCTGGGAATCCTGTGTACTCCTGAGCAATCCATCTTCTTCTTATAATCATGGTAGACAAATCTCAAGATCGTTTAATATCTCTTGCTCCAGAGCTTTGTTACAGGGTAATGTAAAAAATAAAAAGAGAGACAGACTCCTCTTGGCAATGTAAAAACAGCTCTTTACTCTCACAAGTCCACAACAGTAAACAGCCGGTCTCAGTTTGCTGCTTCACAGGCAACTTCTTTTATTCAGAGTCAGACAATACTATATTAACAAAATGTCAAACAATGAATCACTACATAGTTATACATTAGTTGTGGAAAAATATCATGGCACCTGTGACCCTATGACCCTAAACTTTAACCTAAATTACTACACATCCATTATTGCAGGTCTAACAATGCTTAACAAACTAACCATTCATTATGCCTGAATACATGTATACTTGTATATGTGCTTTATCATCCTGCCCCCAAAATCTTTTATCAGATGTTGTATACCCTTTGGCTAATTCAATCTCCTGTTTCTATTCTTCAGTCACCTTCAATCACATTCTGGTTTACAAAGGATAACAGAATATGTGCCTGTGTGCTGGGGCCATAAATTCCTACAAGCTCATAAACATGACTTTTCTTTTAAATATGACCTTGCAAATCATGCATTCTACTTTCAAGTGAACTCTTCAGTTTTCGTTCTTTAAGACGGGTTTATCGCCTACACTATTCTTTCACCACATAAAGCTGTGTGACATTCTCTACTGTTGTCTACTGTTACCCCATGTTTTCATATTTCACATTTCCCATAACATTCCCCCCTCTAATTAATATTCCAACTACTAGATATAAGCCTTGGTGTACACTTGCCACTAGATGATATGAGAATTTACTACTTGTGTTGGTGTTCTAACTGGAAATATCTCCCCCGCATTTATACCTATCCTTCTACAACATGTTATGACTAATTGTATGACACAATAATATGTAAGTAGAGCCACAATAGTTGTCAACAAGGCTCCCAACAATCCCGACATCCAGGATGGCATCAGTGACAGCCACCCACTGAACTAATTATCTGGGCACCTCCTTCACTTGCAACACAAAAATATGATGGATAGAGTGCTGAAACCTTTCAAACACTCAGCGCCATTCACAGATCTGGGTTATATCCATCGTTCTATTGCTCACTGTGCCACCCCAGTGTGGAACCAGCCATATGCAAATCAGTTTTGACCCTGCTCCCCACTGGAACAGTCCAGCCCGAACAGCCAGTCCATATCCTCACTGGACCAGAACCAGGCATCCTGGGACCGGTTAGAGGGTATCGCCACTCATTAGCCAAGCTAGCTTGAATTCATTACCACATTGAGCAATGGACAGACGTCTAGGCATACCCTTGCCACTTACGGCAACTTTAGAAAGACAAAAGGCTGATGGATGGCACATTTTGGGGGTCATTACAACCCTGGCGGACGGTGTTAAAACGGCGGTAAGACCGCCAACAGGCTGGCGGTCTTTTTTTTAGTATCATGACCATGGCGGTTACCGCCATGGTCATCCACCGCTTCACCGTTCCGCCCGCTGGGCTGGAGACCTGGGTCTCCAGCCCGGCGGCCATCACATTACCGCCGCCGGTATTTCGACCCGGCTTACCGCCGTGGATTTCCAGCGGTAGGAACCGCCATGAAATCCATGGCGGTAAGCCCTATCAGTGCCAGGGAATTCCTTCCCTGGCACTGATAGGGGTCTCCCCCACCCGCCACCCCCACCCCGACTCCCTCTCCTACACCCCCCACCACCCCTGACACTCCCCAAAGGTGGCAGGGCCCCCCTCCCCACCCCGACCCCCAACATCACATAACTCACAGACACACGACACGCACGCAGGCACCACCAACACACATACACGCACACACACCAACATACATGTCTACATCCACACACTCAGTCAGACACACACACCCATATACAGACATACATGCACACATCCATACAGACATACATACCGACATACACACACTCATTCCCAACACACGCAACACACCCGCAAGCATACACGCCTTCACACGCCCCTCTACATACACAGACGCACACCCCCATGCACCCACACAACACACAACACCCCCCCAGCCCATCCCCTAACAGACGATCGACTTACCTTGTCCGTCGATCCTCCGGGACCATGGGGGCAGCTCCGCCGACACCATAACGCCAACAGAACACCGCCGTGCCGAATCACAGGACGTGATTCGGTGGGCGGTGTTCTGTTGGCGTGGCGGTGGAGGTGGAGCAACCTCCACTTCCCCGCAACCCGCCAGTATGGCGGCTCTCCGCCGTAAAAAGGACGGAGAGCAGCCAACAGTCATAATACGCCGAGCGGCAAACCGCCACTACTGGCGGTCTTCCTCACGGCGGTCCCTCGGTGGTCTTGTTAAAAGACCGCTGAGGTTGTAATGACCACCTTAGTTTTTTGTGCCTGCCTTCCTGCTGGGTAAGGACTACCAGAGCACACCTTTCAGATTCATTTACAAAAAGGTGAAAATTATTAGTATAATAAGATAGACCCCAAGTAAGAGATTTGCATAGAGCTTGACGAAATGCAAAAAAGCTAGTTACATGATCTGATGTCCTCAAAAGTAGTTCAGGTGTGTCCTTACAGGTAAGAGTCAACAATGCCTTTTGTCAATGAGAAAAATTTGGGACCCCAATAAGTTGTTTTCATATGCCTTAAATTCAGTTGTGTCCACCCCATCAACAAGAGGTCACCATACACAATTATTGAAGAGTATCCAGTCAGTACTGGTATAATCCATAACTTTCCCTTCAATGTCCTTTCTAACCACTTTTTGGTGGTCATGGTAGCCACTGTTCTAGGTCTGAATGGCACATGGGTCGGTGGATCAATGAACACATATTTATACTTCCTCACCATTACTAATCCTCTGGCTCATCTGGAACAAGGCAACTGCTACAGGTTTTGTAAAATTTGAAACAAACTCTTTTAATCTAGTGGTGTCAAAATTACATTCAGTTATCCTTTTTAAGAACTCCTCCATCTCAGTTGTATCAAAGTCCCAGTCAAAATCACCCCAAGATAGTCATCTATATCCCTACTTATGCTATCCAATAATTCTTTCTCTATCTGTAGGTTTTCGAGGTATTAACTCTTATAGCCCCCAACCCTGAGGTATGTTGATGCCTGTTGTCTGGAGACCTAAAGGTACTGTACAGTCAATACCTAGGTTTCCAAGCATTTTTCCCATTAATGCAGTGGTTCCCAAACATTTTCGACCCACGGCTCCCTTGATCTATTGGCCACTGGCTGCGGCTCCCCATTATGTTACTTTTTGTTGGCGGGTGGGGGATGTAAGCCTGGCCTAGGGAGTACATCCATTTTTCTCCCTGAAAAGAATTGGGATGACGCCAATGAAGGTATTGTAATTCTATATATAACTGTAAAAAATAAAAATGTAACAGTTGTTTAATTACAGCATGCATAGGGTTTTTTAGTAAGGGGAAAATATTGGTTGACGGTAACCCTAGTAAAATGGGCAGGTCTCATTTTTATGTAGTTATAACATAACTGTTTAAATATTGTGAAATGTAGAATCCCTTTAGTTGTGTTTAACCACCAGAGGGCGCTCAAGGACAAAATTAAAAAAGAGCTGCTACAACTGAGTAGTTTTATTTTGTACGAACTGGCCCAAGGGCTATAAATAGCTCAGTGGTTCCCAAACTGTGTGCGGCGCCCCTGGCTAGTTTTGATGGCGCACCAGCGAGCCGCGGCGCACAGATTGGGAACCACTGCATTAATGTATTATTAGATGGTGCTGAAAATAGTGCTCTGCTAGGGTCAGTACAGCTGGAGAGGGTGATAATCTGATTGTTATACAGCTGGATAATTAATTTAGGGATTTGCTGGGATCGATCACTCGTTGACTGTTGAGAGATTTGTCTTGCTCAGTCAATCTTTACAGGTACTTTATGCCCCACACCACGGCCTGAGTTGAGACACTAATCCTGACAATTGTGGGTAAGCATCTCTCTCAGTCACACTATGTATGTTTCCATCATAGCAAGTATTTACTCCTTTTATTCTACACTTCACTGTGGTAATGGGTGTTTTTGCTGTTTCGGTGTTACAGGAAGACATTCCACACTCCATTATAGCTTGCTGATGAGGTAGCTGCCATGCACCTAGGGCTGATTTTAAATTTTTAACCTAGCTATTTTCTTTCAGTTTTTTAGTACATATGTATTTGCATATATTTGTTTAAAGGTAACCACCAGTAAATCTCTCTGTTGGACTTCCAGAAGACCACTGGATGGTTTTGTATCATTGTGTTACACTTTGCTTATTGTTTTGAGCACATTTCTAGAGCCGCAGCACTTGATTTAGGTCCTTATCAATTAATCAATCAGTATTTGTAAAGCGCAGCTACTCACCTGTGAGGGTCTCAAGGCGCTGGGGGAGAGGGGAGAGGCCTCATCCGAAGAGCCACGTCTTGAGGTTCTTCCTGAAGATGGTGAGTGACAGGCTTTGTCTGACGTGCAGGGGAGGTTGTTCCAGCTCTTTGCTGGAGTGTAGGTGAAAGATCATCCTCCGGCGGTGGTTTTGCGGGTGCGAGGGATGGTTGCCAGGGCCATCTGGGTGGAGTGGAGGGATCTGGTGGGGATGTGGAAGGAGACACAGTGGTTCAGGGAGGCTAGTCCTGCGTTATGTATGCCCTTGTACGTGTGGGTGAGAAGCTTGAAGGTGATTTGCTTCTTGACCGGTAGCTAGTGGAGGGACCTTGTGAAGGCTGCAACAACTCTTTTGAGGGTCAAAGGCTGAAGCATGTTGACCTACCCTAATGACACATCCTAGCAGGTTGAATCCTTCCTGCAGTGCACTGTTTTAATGGTGTCCCGGAGACGCATGAAGAAAGCCGTTTGCGAACTCTAGCATTTGACAAAATCTGCTTCCGATAAAAACAGATCAGATTTGCCTTGAAACATTTGCTGCCTATCTTGACACTATGATTATTTTGAACATTTATTATATCTTTGTAACATTTTAATTCTTGTTTCATGCTTTTATGATTTGCATGTTTGTATTACTACTGTTGATGAATTCACGTTGATTTGAAACAACAAATAAATAATGACTATGTCAATCAGGAGTAACCATGTTTTAGGGAGAGAGAAGGCAAGCACTCTAACACTGGTTAGCACAGAGTACAAAAAGGCAACAAAAGCAAATTCAGCAAAACAAATGGGGTGAAGGAAAACTGTTTGGGAAACTACCACCCAATGGTGTCAGGTCTATCAAGCGGTATTACCTACTTACTACAAAATGCACTTCATAAAGCTATCAGAGTAACTCTACACCTCTACCTTCCCTACCTTTTCTATGGGGGTAGCCTCACATGTGTAAAGTTACTACTTAGTAGTAAATGTGGGAGGCACCAATGGGATTGTCTGGAAAAAAGGGGCATACTTACTACCAAATGGTTGGGGATTAGGGAGGAGTAAGGATGGGGTTTATGGATGGTGTAGGAGGGATATAGTAAGGGACAGACACCCACCCACCAGAGAGTAAGCCCATTGCTATTGATAAACTGCACTTCAAAAGTTACTGTGGCCAAAAAAGACCTAAAACGTTGCTAAATGTAGTCCACCTCGGAACTGGAGTAAGTCCAGCACCACAAATGGCCAACTACTGGCACTGCCACATCCTCCCATAGATTGTAATGTAGGTGGGGTCTAAAAATGTATCCCCATAGGAAAAAAGATTAAACAAAATTACCATATTTAAACTATTTAAAAATATATGAAAATTCGATTTAATGTGAAGAAGTTATGTAAAAATAAGATATATAAAATGGATCCATTGTTTTATTTAAAAATATTTTATTAACGTTGTCAATTTAAAAGTTTAATGTAACATTAATTTGTATTAAAATATAATTGAATTTACTATGGAATTTACTTAATTCCATAGACTTTTAATCATTTTTAAAGTATAATAAAAACATCTTTTTTTTACTGTAGGTGGGATTTGTTCCAATTTAAACTTTGGCAAAATAATTTTAATTTAATATGTTCAAAATATTTATATTTTAGATTAATATTAAGTAATTTGTGCTGTGGCATTTTTTTAAATATTGTTCTTTATATAACATAAATATGTAAAAAAATATTAATATAAAAAGATTCTATATTTTAAATAAATTTGCACCCAGGGCAATGCCTGCCATTTTCTGTCTGGCCCAGAAGACATAGACATTTCCTATCTTCAAATCACTGCAGTGCTAGAGGGTGACAAGGTGTGATTTTCAGAAGGCAATGGGCAAATGTTCAAGTTGTTAACAGCTTAAATCACAGCATTATTGGCTTTAGTCACCGGATAATCGCATGATGTCACTTTCTATAGCCATCTAGGATGGGGGTTCAGGCATGGCTGGTAGCTGGTATGTTAGTTGTGAGAGATGGTGTGTGAAAAACAAATCGCACAGCGATAAAAATGCAAGTGAAGTATTAGGATTTGATATTGACATAAGAATATTGTCTGCATAAAAGAAGGATTTTATTGGGACTATCCTAATGGGGACATCTTATATATTTATGTCAATTGCTAGAGTCTCTATGGTCAGAAGGAACAGCAGGAGAGATAAAGGACACTTTTGTCTCATTTTATTTGAGGGGAAGCCATCAGTATCTGGTATAACCAATTAGATTTAGTAATACAATGCTACTCTAGACCAAACCTGTCAAGTACTTTGAATAGGTAGTTCTGATCTGAATCATCAAAACCTTCTCAGCATTGAGTGAGATGACCAATTCCTCCTCTGAGTTTGTGGATTCCTCTAAAAAGTGTTCTAGCATGCTCATGCATTTCCTTACCTGGGAAGAATGGTATCAATGATGGGATGAATTACACAGACTCATTTGCAATATTTTGTCCAATATTTTGATTTTGACTCTTAATGGAGATGGGCCTATAACTTCCACATTCTAATGGATCGTTTCCCTTTTGTATAGTAATGATTCAATGGCTTTGTTGCATATAACGCCCAATGACCCTTTGACTTCCACTTCCTTCAAAGCATTGCACAGCATCAGGGATATTTGAGTTTGATATGTTTTAAAATGGTCATGAGGGAAGCCATCCACTGGCATGACAATAGTCCCTGCAGCTCCCAAGTGGGCCCCAGAGCTCCAGGGTGGCTCTCAGAACAGCAACAGATGCAGTGGTGTCGGGCCTCTGCCTGAGAGCTCCTGATTGGTTTGGGGTGAGAGGTGGCCTCAATGTACTTTGAATGGGGGGCCCTCAAATACCACTGAAGCCATCTTCTGTTGACTGGCAGGTTGGGAGGCTTGCATTAGCATCATTGATCTCTACAAATGTAATTTCACCCTTTTGCAATATTCACCCTTCATTGAAAAGAGTGGGGAAATGAAGAGTATTGAAGAACTGGTTGTTAACATTCTGAACCATCTCCCTGGAGGAATTATATAGTTTCTCATAAAAAGAGGCAAATGCCTTCAGGGTGAGTAAGAGGTTTCCCTGTACTATTGAGAATCATAGGGATGTCCATTTGGGCTTCTCTCTGCTGCAACTGGAATGCTATCATCCTCCCTGCCTTTTCCTTCCACTTGTAGTGTCTTCACCTGAGTTTCACCAGGGAAGTTTCTGCCATGGAAATGTAATTTGCAGTGATAACAATTTTGTCTGCCTCCAAATGGAGCCACAACTGAGGGGTAGGATTTGAATTACATTTTGCAGTCAATGTGCATACAGTACATTTAAGATTGTACTTTTTAGTAGACAATATCATCTTAGCTATGATGGTGTTCTTCGCAAGAAGACCCCTCCAGGTCGTTTTTCCCCCGGCCCAAGTTATCTATGGTGAAGTGACTGATTGCTCTTTCTTTACTCTATACAGACACATGTGTGAATTTAGGAGGTGCTTCTCTCCAGAGTTGTGTCAGAGATGATCTGTGACCAAGGTGGATATCTAACTGAATTAGACAATGTCTACCAGAGCATGGTCACCTATTACAATCTATTCAAGCACCCTATTTGCAGCATTATACGTATCCAGAGTTTCTGTCTTGCCTGTGATTGAGTCAAGCACAATATACCAATTCCTCCCTGCTATGATTCATGTCATATCAAATTCACTAAACAGTCTAGATATTTGTGCTAGGAATATCACTTTACCACTACTGGAAGCATAGATAGAACCCAACATTATTCTGTGTGTGGCAGTTTTGAGAGCAACAATTGCAACCCAACATTTCCTATAATAGTTGGTTAATAATATTTGTCTGGTGTTCTCTGGTCCTACCCACCCAATCCTGTTCAAATTATTGGTTTCTCTGGATGGTAGATGTGATTCTTGTATCAGGGATTTGTGACCTCTCTTATGATTCAAGTAATGAATTTTTTTTTTCTTTTTACATAGTTATTTAGGCATGTTTAAATTCATACATTGTTTTACAGGCATCATTAATACATTCTCAGGTGTCATTATCGTCTCCAAAAGATTGACAGCAAGTGTCAATGGGGTCAAACTCTTCAGCAGTTTGTCAGTTTGTAGGATTTGTGATTGCAGATCTAAATGATACATTAATGCTAATGCTACCTCTCTTTGTTCTATAATACAAAACATTAGTAGCCGCCATAAAAGCAAATTGTAAATAAGGCCAGTTGTCAAAGTCTATGGGCTCTTTGAATTTCCAAATGATAAGAGAATTGAATGTCTAGTAGATTAGATATAAAGGTCTACAGAAATATGATCATATTTCCTTTTTCCACATTCTACTGGACCCATGGATGTGGATATTGTTCTTCTGTGAGCTATCTTTGATATCTGTTGTAGGAGGTTGGTCTGGTTTGTAGTAGGTACCTAAGGTACTTACACCTTATACCAGGTTCAGTTATCCCTTATTAGTGAAATGTAGGCAGTGTTCTAGCAGCTTAGGTTTTCTAGAGGTAGCTGTAGCAGAGCAGCTTAGGCTGAGGTAGGAGGCATGCAAAGCTCCTGCAATACCACTATAGTTACACAGTACTTATATACAAGAAAAGACAATACTCAGTGTTGCCAAAAATAAAGGTCCTTTATTTTAGTGACACAAGGCCAAACATATCTGGGAGGCAATACTCCTTCTGGAGGTAAGTATTATACACAATATTTACACTAGTAACCAAAATCAGGTAAGTAAACTGTCATAGAATAGTGCATACAGTAGAAAATACAATAGATTGCAATAGGCCTAAGGGGCAACACAAACCATAAACTAAAATAGTGGAATGCGAATCACAAATTCCCCCCTAGGCAAGTGTAATGTGTAGAGGGGTGCTGGGAGTGTAGGAAAACACCAAAGACAAGTAAAGTACCCCAACCCAGAGCCCAGGAAAGCAGGAGTAAAGTACAGCAAGTTTCCTCAGGACACACCACAGCTCGTGATAAGAGACTTGGCAAGAGCCAAGCTTGCAATCAACAAACGGTGTATTCCTGGACCTGAAGACCTGTGGAGAGAGGAGACCAAGTTTGGAAGTTGAAGAAGAGTTCAGGTAGGACAGGAGCCCCTGCCAACCTAGAAGATGGTCCAAAAGTGGATTCTCTGTTAAGAAGAAGAGTACAGAAGAGCACCAATGAAGATGGCTGTGGGTTCCTGCTTGGTGCAGGTGATGTCCCATGTTGAGTTGTTGGATGCAGGCTGTTTGCGTTGCTGGATTCCGCCAACAAGCCTTGGTTCACGCAAGTACGTGGTTTGCATCAAAATGGAGCTGCCTGGACCCCCGAACAACCTGGGAGTCTCAACTTGGATTGAGGAGACTGACGGGGCTCTCAGCACTTCAGAAAGTCCACAGTAGGCCAGGCAGCACCCACAGGAGTCCCAGGACACGTGGACAAAGCAGATGCAAAGTGCAGTCGTCGCAGCTCAACGAAGGAAGGTCCCAGGCCACTGGATAACAACTTCGCGAGTTGCGCGTCACAGGATGGAGTGCTGGGGACCTGGGCTACACTGTGCACAAAGGATTCTTGGAAGAAGTGCACAGAAGCCCAAGGAGCTGGAGAAGACACAGTGCACAGGGCTACTGTTGCAGCACAGGGAGGCAAGCTCTCACCTCCACTGAATTTGGACAGCTGGACATTAGGACAGTCTGGGTCACGTCGGTCCAGGGAGCACGCTCATCATCAGGAGAGGAGTCCCAGAGTACCAGTCGTCGTTGCAAAAAGGTGCCTGCAGAAGCAGGGAAGTGACTCCGTCACTCCATGGGAGATTCCTTTGGTTCTTCTGGTGCAGGATGAAGACAGGCAGTCCTCAGAGCGTGCACACCTTGGAACTGTTGCAAATACTGGCTGGAGCTGAAGTTGCAGGTCACAGGAGTCGTCCTGGATACTTCTTTGCAGTTACAGCGGTTCCTGTAGCAGTCTGCAGTTGATCCGATGGTCAGAAGCTGAAGCAGAGGATGCAGAGGATTCCTGGAGGAGTCTTGCAAGCTGAATCTGAGGAAACAGCCAGAGGAGAGACCCTAAATAGCCCTGAGAGGGGGATTGGCTACCTACACAGGTATGCACCTACCAGGAGGGGTCTCTGACATTACCTGCTGGCACTGGCCACTCAGAGGTCTCCAGAGTGTCCCCACACCTTGGAATCGAAGATGGCTAATGCCACGGACACACTGGAGGAGCTCTGGGCACCACCCCTGGGGTGGTGATGGACAGGGGAATGGTCACTCCCCTTTCCTTTGTCCAGTTTCGCACCAGAGCAGGGAATGGGGGTCCCTGAACCGGTGTAGACTGGCGTATGCAAGCAGGGCACCATCTGTGCCCTTCAAAGCATTTCCAGAGGCTCTGGGAGGCCACCCCTTCCATGCCTGTAACACGTATTTCCAAAGGGAGAGGGTTTAACACCCTACTCCCAAAGGAAATGCATTGTTTTGCATTCCGGGGATTGAGCTGCTCAGTCCCCAGGAGGGCAGAGATCTGTCTGTGAGGGGGCAGCAGCTGGGCCTGCAGTGGAAACCTCAGAGAGCTGGTTTGGCAGTACTGGGGTCCATGGTGGAGCCCCCAGGATGCATGGGATTGGGCCCCCAATACCAGATTTGGAATGGGGGACAATTCCATGGTCTTAGACACCTCACATGGCCATATTCGGAGTTACCATTGTGAAGCTACATATATGTATTGTATATGTATATGTGTTCACATGTGTAATGGTATCCCCGCACTCACGAAGTCTGGGGAATTGGCCCTGGACAGCGAGGGGGCACCTTTGCTAGTGCCAGGGTGCCCTCACACTTACTAACTTTGCACCTAACCTTCAGTAAATGACGGTTAGATATATAGGTGACTTATAAGTTACTTAAGTGCAGTGAAAATGACTGCGAAATAGTGTGGGCACTATTTCACTCACCTTGCAGTGGCAGCCTTGAAGAAAGGTTTGTCTGAGTTCCTTATGGGTGGCAAAGAAAATGCTGCAGCCCATAAGGATCTCCTGGAACCCAAATGCACTGGGTACCTAGGTACCATATACTAGGGACTTATAAGGGGGGTCCAGTGTGCCCATTGGAATTGGAATATGGAGTCACAAAACTATAGTGACTAATTTGGTAAGTAGAGAGAGGAGAGAGCATAAGAATTGGAGTTCTGGTTAGCAGAAAATCAGTGACACAGTTAAGCACTACTGACAACACACACATTAGGCCACAAACTATGAGCACTGGGGGTAACATGCCAAGAAAGATAGTACTTTCCTACATCTGTGTCTTTATGTTTGAGATGCCAGGTTTCAGTTCCCCAGTCTGCTTGTGATTTCATTTGTCAACCAAGTTCCCCTACTTTGAAGTTGTGTCTAGGTGCCTGCTGATTGAAGCAATGTCAGAACTAAATATTCTAATCTCCAATAAGATTTCAGTCACCAAGAAGTCAAACAAACTTATCTTGGTGCCCAGAGTGGTGATTTCTTCTATAATAGCAACTAGCATGACTTCTGCCATCCTTGCTTTGTTGTTGGGGTGGGTGCAATCTCCCTCTGGATAGGGTGTCAAAGAAAAATAATGATCTCAACCATTTCAAAGAAAGGCATTTGGCTGCCAAAAGCTCTTTCTGATATGCACCCTGAGGAATATCATGTTATAGCTCGACATCTGAGGTAGGGGCAGCCCCTGCAGATGAGAATCAAGTGTAGTGTTGTCCAAACCCAGGGTGAGTGCTAATGACCAGCAAATAAGCTTAGTTTTTGAAGTTCAGGCAGTCTTGTATGCTATCTCCCATGTTGCGATCCATGCTAGTATTTTCAAGCAAGTACTGTGTAGATCTCTCTCTCAACATAGACATCTGCAGAGAATTTCATTAATCTTTGAAACCAGGTGTTAGCAGTGATTGATGGCTGCCTCAGCATATGTGTATGAGGACCCCTAACAAAGCTTCCAGCCCTTATCCATGGCACCTCGTTTACATGCCCCAAGGAGTGCAAAGTCGGCTTGTATAAGGCTGCATTCAGTGTTTTGTTTGTCATTCATCCCCTGGTTTTCTATGTGTAAGCATGACCAGTAAGAAGTGCCTTTTCAGGAGGTGTAAGGAGCATGGGACAGGTCTTTCATCCTCATATAGCATTATAAGGATGACAATAGAGCCACCACCCTTCAAGGTGTTCTGCTCTTTAGGGAAATATGTTATCTGCCAGTTTGCCTTATAGGCTCAAGTAGATGTAGCAGCACTACAAAATATCATATCACATCTGTGGGACTTAGTAAATCCAATGGCCTAAGCCTGTCCCTTCCAGGACAAGGTTCAGTTATTGGCCCGTTTGAGGGATGTTGGACCTGGCCCTTTTTGCAGGGTCATCCCCAAACGTTTTGCCTCCTTCCTCCTATTTTTCCTGACCTGTTTTTGTTGGCTTTAGAACTCTGAGCACTTTACCACTGCTAACCAGTGCTAAAGTGCATATGCTCTCTGTGTAAATTGTACTGTTGATTGGTTAATCCATGATTGGCATATTTGATTTACTGGTAAGTCCCCAGTAAAGTGCACTAGAGTTGACCAGGGCCTGTAAATCAACTGCTACTAGTGGGCCTGCAGCACTGGTTGTGCCACACACATAAGTAGCCGTCTAATCATGTCTCAGACCTGCCACTGCAGCATCTGTGTGTGCAGCTTTTAAACTGTAAATTTGACTTGGCAAGTGTCCCCACTTGCCAGGCCTAACCTTTCCCTTTTCCTACATATAAGACACCCCAGAGGTGGGCCCTAGGTAGCCCCATGGGCAGGGTGCAGTGTATGGTTAAGGTAGGACATATACTAATGTGTTTTATATGTCCTGACAGTGAAATACTCCTAAATTCGATTTTTACTGTTGCAAGGCCTATCTCTCTCTAGGGTAACCTGGAGGCTGCCTTTAAACATGATTAAAGAGTAGATTCCCTTTGGGACCAGATAGACATGTGCAGTTTGGGACCTCTGAACTCACAATTTAAAAATACACCTTTTAGTAAAGTTGATTTTAAGATTGTGTGTTTGAAAATGCCACTTTTAGAAAGTGGCCATTTTCTTGCTTAAACCATTTTTGTGACTCTGCCTGTTTGTGGATTCCCTGTCTGGGTTAGTTTGACAGTTGGGCTGTTTGCACCTCTCTCTAGACAGTTGCACAAAGGGAGCTGGGTTGTAGACTGCATATCCTGATGACCCATCTGTGCTAGGAAGGAGGGGAGGAGTGGTCACTCGTACCTGAAAGGGCTGTGCCTGCCCTCACACAATGCAGTCTCCAACCCCCTTGTGTGTGCCTGAGGCCTTGCCTGCGCAAGGCAGGATTTCACAAACAAGTGAGACTTTCCTTTGAAGTAAGCCTTCTTCAAAGGCCAAAATGGGTATAAGAAGAGCACCCAAAACCACAGACTTTAGACACTTCTTGGGGTAGACACTCTACCTCACAGATACTTCTGGATAAGAAACCTGCTCCCTTGCTATTGACCTGCTGCCTTGCTGCTCTCTGGCTGTGCTGAGAAGTGCTCTCCAAGGGCTTGGATAGAGTGTGCCTCCTGTACCCTGGAATCTCAGGTCCAAAAAGACTTCACTCCTGCAACTGGACTCCTTGTGCAGCTAAAATGCAACGCACAGACTGCTAAAAATGACGCAAGCCTGCCCCGTGGTGAGAAATTCACCCCACGCCGAACAGGAACGACTCAGCCTGACTTTGCAGGGAGAAGATTGACGCAGAGCCTGTGTTGCGACCGGAACTTCGACACACGGCCTATCGGATCGACGCACATGCAATCTACGCAGCCCGGCTTCCAGAGAGTAAAGCCGTGTGGGAGAAATTTTCACGCAACACCCACTGAATTGACGCAGAGCTTGTGACTTCGCTCTGCAAGCCATTCCATGCACCGTCCCCGGGGTGCCAGAAAACCTCACAATCCAAAGAGGAACCAAGTCCATGCGCCGGAAATCGACACAAATCATTCCTCTGTGTGAAAAATAACGATGCAAGTCGGTGTGCGAAGGGGTGAAACCGATGCACACCTCCCCATTTCCACGCATCGCTTCCTCTGTGGTCCCTTGCGGAGATTTTGAACGCGAAGCAGGTACTTTGTGCTTGAAAGAGACCTTTATTGTTTTTAAGAGACATTTATTTGTTTTGCAAAGACTTAAGACACTTTATATCACTTTTAAAGTGATACCTGCATTTTATCAGATAAATATTATATATTTTTCTAAACACTGTATGGTGTATTTATGTGGTGCTATATGGTGTTATTGTATGATTTATTGCACAAATAATTTACACATTGCCTTCTAAGTTAAGTCTGAATGCTCAGTGTCAAGTTACCAGAGGGTGGGCACAGGATAATTTGGTTTGTGTGTGACTTACCCTGACTAGAGTGAGGGTCCTTGCTTGGACAGGGGATAACCTGACTGCCAACCAAAGACCCCATTTCTAACAAGGGACATCTGGGGAATGTCTGGAGAATAGCTTAATGATATGGTCCTTATCATCAGAGGTGTTCCTTCCAGATGTCATCTATGCCATCTGTGCTGCACGTCACGTAGAAATCAGCCTTTGTATCGCCACAGAGTCTAACCTAGAGACCTCATTCCAAGGTAACAAGGGTTGGGGGCCACTTCTCATGGACATGGTACTGACAGATTAGGTTCCTCACACCTAGCTCTCATTAGGTTAGGGACTATGTTCGCTATGTTAGGGATTTTACATTTCATGTTTATTTTAAGATGGTGGAGGTCTTTGTATTCATGACTCATCTTCACAATTATGCTTTTTTATTGTTCATTATCTTAATCATTGCAGCTCATGCATTTTACCAATGATTGAAGTTGTTTCAATAAACCTATTGAAAACTTTATGGCATCTCCTTCATTGCCTGTATGTGACTGAGACTTGTTGCTAACAAGAGAAAAGGGTAGCTTTCATTCCACCATGACTCTCCTGAGATGTCGCACTCTAGAGTCCATGCGTAAGGTTGCCAGAAATCACCTTTTACTGTTTGGGTTTTTGGTGAGGTCTTGCTAGTGAGCCAGGAGGGTTGGTCTGACAGTTGCGCCTTGTTGTAGGTGTGACCTAGTCACCTACAAACAAAAGTGCTGTCATCCCTAAACCAGCAGTTTTGCCTAGGAGCAAAAGTCCAACTACGACAAAACCAGCTATGGCCGCTACCTAGCGACAGTCTGCTGTCCCAGTGCTCCCTGTGGCACAGCGTGAGTGACACATGCTGCACCACCACCGCTGCCCTTCCTGACCTTTCCTGACCTTTCCTGTCCCCTCATGGGCTTTCTCCCTTGCTGGCTCCCTCTTCTTACCTAGGACACTGGTACACCTTAAAGGTATACAAATCACCTTTCTTCACAGTAAAGGCAGCTTTTATAAAAGAAATCACTTAAACGTTCTATAAAGTATCTCAGCGATTTATAAGAGCAGAGGCATTTGTATATGGCAGTGGGGAGATGACATAATTTGTCCAGAATCACAGGATGTTAAGCCAATGCCAAGACTCATAGCCAGTTCCCCAGGTCAGCAGCTCTTTTCATTACTTCACATTTTTATTATAGTAATTTTCAATATGCGCAAACAACATTGACAAAGACAAAAGATTTTGCATAGATGAAACCAGCTGGCATTGCCAATGCTTTGTCTTTATTATTACATATAACACGATCTTGAAATACATACCTTCAGGATGTGTGCAGCATAAAACCATTTTCATCTTTTTTATTTTACTAAAATGTTGTCCATGTAGCAAAAGCTACCCATGCCATCCAAAGGTTGCACATAACTGACTTGGCTCTTAGCTCACTGTTGTCATTGTGGGTGAAATAATTAGCGTTTCAAAATTCATGTATGAAAACAATTTCTTTAAAAAAACATGCACTGATTTATTCTGATGTACTACTACTACTACTAAGATGAAGCATTTCTACATGTGAATGAAACATATGTTTTGAATTTTTGAAGAGACTTTTTCATTTTTCACACATTTGTTGCAGAATGTCTTAAAAAGTGAAGGTGGCCCAAACGTTAACTGTGCGGGACACCATAGTTACTTGCTTTCTTTCACGTCGATTAATTTGTAAAACAATGCTTGCTAGTTTTGAACCGACCGAGTGCAAAGGTCACGAGTGCGTATGCGGCCCCCAGGCCTACAGGGATGTCATAGTATCGATTATACAGCAGCACTGGCTTCGGTGCAGCATAGTTGCACATAAAAAAAATATACTATAACCCAGTCAAAGCAGGCTGTCCCATAAAGCTTTTTATAATTACTTTCAGCCATTTGCAAGCTGGCTAAAAAACATTGGCAACGCCAATAGATCTTGCCTTGGCAATTCCTATTGGCTTTTCCAATGTTTGTTTTTATGTGCATGCATGTTATGACTGCTTCCGCTTTTTTCAGACATAAAAGCTAATGCAGGGATACTGCTATTACATTCCTTATGAACACTCTTAAGCTATCACTTTTTTCAGTTTGCAAAATAAATGAATGCTTTTTCTGATTCTGTGTCCTGTATGGAGGGCCTTTTCATTCATTTTGTTAGCGATTGCGGGGTAGCCAGTGCTGTATGTATTTTGGTGTTTAATGCCTTATTTACAGGCTTCCTTAGAAGTTAATCATTTATGGTTTCCCGCAGGGTTGGTTTTTCTTTGAAAAATATATTTTAGTAGTAGCTGCCATTAACAGAACCAAACAGAGGGTAATTTAACAGTATTTGCTTCCTTTGCAGCAATCCTTTCTAGAGGCTGAGCACATATTGCCCTCGCTTCTGCTGTACAAGTATACACACCATCGGGTTTTAGCTAGTGGTAAGGGTTTTGCTCGCAAAGAAAAAAAATGTATAGGTTAATGGTGAGCACAAATCATTCCCAAAAGCATATACTTATTTATTTCTGATCTGATTGTGAGTGAGCGATTGGGCGTGTGACTTTGTGCCTGAAAACATATATGTAACAGACGGAGTTAATCTAGAGAACATTCTGCTGTGATAAGTGCACAACGTGCTTGTAGGGTTGCAACCTTTCCAAGAGAAAAAGTATGTTGTTGTTTTAAGAGTTTGCAAAGGCCTTGATACCTATGAAACATGGCTTTAAACAAAATTGTATGGATTCATTTGTAACATGACTTGTATGTCTTTGTTTACTTTTTTATGAGTAAGGGCTGATTCACGCAGATCTAGAACACATTTAAAAGTGATTTCTATTTCATGTTTATTTGAAGTATGTACAGATAAAGGATAACGTTTTGTTTTGGTTTGTGTGGGGTGATGCTTCTCACAGAGAGGTAATCTCCAGCCTGGAGCACCCATAACAGCGGCACAAAGAGGTGCGAACTATCTAGGTATGAACAACCACAAAGACAGTGATCCAGAGAGAGACAAAAGGGTGTTTTTTACATAAAGACCCATCTCAATCCAAAGAATAGAGACTATAAACCGCTTTACCCCCACCATTCACCAAGTGGCAGTGCTACAGGAAAAGCCTAACCAATTTTCTATAGGAGCTTTGCCCTGATTCTAACCCCGGCGGTCTTCGACCGCCGGGGCGAGGGTCGGCGGGAGCACCGCCGACAGGCCGGCGGTGCCCCGCAGGGCATTCTGACCGCGGCGCTTTGGCCGCGGTCAGAAAGGGTAAACCGGCGGTCTCCCTCCGGTTTACCGCTGCCCTTAGAATCCCCCATGGCGGCGCAGCTTGCTGCGCCGCCATGGGGGATTCTGACACCCCCTACCGCCATCCTGTTCCTGGCGGTTCGCCCGCCAGGAACAGGATGGCGGTAGGGTGTGCCGCGGGGCCCCTGGGGGCCCCTGCCGTGCCCATGCCAATGGCATGGGCACGGCAGGGGCCCCAGTAAGAGGGCCCCGCAAAGTATTTCAGTGTCTGCCTTGCAGACACTGAAATACGCGACGGGTGCCACTGCACCCGTCGCACCTTCCCACTCCGCCGGCTCGATTACGAGCCGGCATCCTCGTGGGAAGGGAGTTTTTCCCTGGGCTGGCGGGCGGTCTTTTGGAGACCGCCCGCCAGCCCAGGGAAAAACTCATAATACCCTCCGCGGTCTTCTGACCGCGGAGCGGTATTATGGGGGACGGAATTCTGGCGGGCGGCCTCCGCCGCCCGCCAGAATTAGAATCAGCCCCTTTGTCTCCTTTGTCCTCACTTCACTGTCTGGGTCTCCTCCCTCCTGCATCACCCATGATAAATGTTCACTGTTTGGGAAAACAATCATAATGCCCATCTTTTGCACAGAAATAGGCCAGGGGCTTTCAAAATATAACCCACTCTGTTTTGTTTATAAGTAGAATTCACATACAAAAATGGCCACATACACAAACACACACAACATACACTTGGTTAGGATTATGTGACAAAACGGGGTATAGATCTGACCGTGTGATGGCGAGATGATCTCAACTAGTGCTAAATAACACATTTTTAGTGAGTGGCTGAAAAACCTTTAATTACATATTAATGAAAGAAGATCATTAAATGAGACCTTTTTTCTCGAAACCAACTCCTCTTCTGCAGAATGCAGACCCAGTACCAAGTAAGGGATACTCCAGACTCTGTTTGTTTTAAAGGGCCATCCTAGGCTTGACATGCCTCAGGCTAGGCTATTAAAGTTTGAATGATGTGTGCACTCAGAATGACATATTTAAGCTGTTTACCCTAGATATAGAGCACTATGTATAATGTTTCCTTCAACAGATTGCATCCTCCGATTGCTGTCAAAAAGCCTACTCCTAAAAACATGCATACAAAATATACCTTGATTTACTCCTGCTTGGATCCTGCCTTGTCGTACTTTAGAGTGAACCTCTCTTTATATTCCATCCCCTACATGCCTTTTATTTCTGAGTGTTACATCCTCTCAGTTTCATGCCTACCTGCTTTAATTTTCTTATTGAAACTCTGCAATTGACTGCTACCTCATTTCATAGATCATATAACTTTTCCTCTTTAAGATCTTATATCTGTAACCTAACATTACCTAATCTCCACAATCCATTTATCTCACTAGTCACCAGTCACCTGAAACCACTTAGCCCCTACTAATGATCACACCTACCCGGTATTAATATATTATAAGGTAACTGTATTAAATGCATACAGGTTTTTCTGGAGAGCACATGATTTATCATAATAACCAACAATTGCCACTGGATTAACCACTAACCTTGGCTTCGGGAAAAGCGTGCTACTCGCCATAAAGAGCTCCAATACCTCACCAGGGGTAGTAGGCGCTATATAAATGCAATTACAATTACATTATCATTTTATTAGTTCGACTTCATGTAATTTTAACAATTTAATATTAATTGTAATGTTTATTTAATAAACGTATTTATAGTACTTATATAGTGCAAACCTATCCACATGGACATCAGAGCGTGTTACAGAAACCTGATTGCAGTACAATGAACATTGGAGATTGGAACAATACAATGAAGCAGGCGCTGTAGAATTAACAAAGTCCATATAATGTTATTTTACAGTGTTTTGTTTTAACAAAAATGTACAACCCTGACTGATGTTCACATCTCTATTGCATCAAGATTTCACACTATAAGACATTACTTAAACTAAACCTTGGGCATTCATGTTGATATCTACCCTGAGGCAATTGCTTTAACTATCCGCAAAACAGTATCCTGCTTAGTGGGGTTCACTGTTGATAATGTTTCGTTATACAAATGACTGCCTAGATTGTGGAAACAAATGGGATAAATATCATCTGCATACTATTGGAAAGTGTATATGCTATTGAGAGATAACTTGAGCCAGAAGGTTCAAGTGTAGATAATGAAAATCTATTTGTGACAAAGATGGTGAAGTTTTTTGTTGATGAAGCAAAAGAACCAATGGAAATGTGTTGACTCTAGTTGTAGAGGAAAGAGTATTATCATTGACGGGCCCTTACAGGAATTCCTGTCACTCCATATTTTCAAAAAATATTTATGCTATGATGGGTTGAAATCTGCAGACCGTTTGGGTAAGATTAGCATGTCCCATAAGCCAATGCAATGAGAGGAAAGCAGCTACTCTCTGAAATTGGTTGCTGGTTCGGTTTCTGTCACTGGTTTGAAATCTGTTGATCTGCTGTGCAGGGTTTTATTTGACTTAACTAAGTACAGATATAATATGATGGACAGCATTAAATGTGCTAGGTGATCCTGCTTTCCATATCAGCTAACATAATATCCTTAATACAAATCCTGTATTAAAAGGATTTCATCGGTACATTTTTTGAAAAGCTTCTTGACATCAGGGACTGCCCAATGCACCGCTTCTGAGGTGCTCCATACCTGATTCAAGTTCATGAAATAAAGAGTCACCCTGATATGATACAGTGATGGCACTAAGGGATTCATTATGAGTTTGCCGGTCCCAGCTGGGGACGGCCAAACTCACGGGAAGGATGCCACCGCCATTCCTCCCCCGCCCTATTACAAGGTCCCCGCCAGCCTGAACTGGCTGACTGGTGGAAAACTTGAAATAGAGCATTCCCGCTGGTCAATTTGGTGGGAACAGTGCTGTAAGATAGCACTCGGCTCTTTTAGAGGAGATGAGTGCTATCTCGTAGCCAGCCCCCTTGTGGCCCCTTGCATTATCTTTCCACCATCCTTTTCGTGGCGGGGTCCCAGCCATGAAAGGGCTGGTGGGAAGGGTGGATGTAATCAGCATGATGGTGCTTAGTTCAGCCCTGCCATGGCTGATTACAAGCCCAACCGCCATCATGCTATCGGGAACCATGTTGCCAATGGGGATGGCGGTTCTTTGGCGGTCCGACTGCCCTAAAGTCATAATTTTGCGGTTGGACCGTCACAGCTTTGGTAATGAGCCCCTAAGTGCTTCCTACCCATGCAGATCACTGCAAAAAGTGTTGTCAAGTTAAATTAGTATAGGGGTTAACCCACAATCACACCCATAACAAGATTGGCATAAGCACAGGCTGCTCCATTTTGTTGGGGAGAAAATTCCCATAATGACTTGGTGAAACTATGCTCCCCTGACCATTTATTTATATTTTCATTGACATCTCTGTGATTTCTCTCCACAGAACTTGGCAATCATGCAAGCCCACTGGAGACGTTGTTTGAAAAAAAAAAAAAAAAAATGTACATTTCTAAGTAATTTAAGTTTACATTTGTTTCTGTTTGTTGGGAAATATTAGGATTTGGGTGATAGTGTTTTGTTTTTTATTGCAATTTAATTTTTTTCATTTTTGTATTTATAATTATATAAAATGTAGAATTATTCTTTTTTAAAACATTTTTTTACATTGTGGATTTATTTGAACAATTTGTAGTTGTTCATTATTACAGGTGTTTTGTGAGGGCAGTTTGTGAAAAATCTGTTTTTCTAAGTGCCTCATTATAAGACTGGTGGGCCGACCGTCGCCTGCCAGCCCTCTGGAGAGAAGACAGCTGTGGAGCTGGTGATCTGCCCCCTGGGACCATTATGAGGCTTCCACTGGGCTGCCCGGCGGAAACCTGAGAAAACTGAGATTTCCATCGGTCAGCCCAGTGAAAACCATGTAGTAACATTAGCCTCAGCTCCTGCCGGAGCTGAGGATAATGGAGTTGCACAGAGGCCCTCAGAATACACACTGTCTGTTGTAGCAGACAGTGTGTATTCTAAGGGTACTGGGCAGGGGAGCCCCTGGACTGCCCATGCCAGAGACATGCAAAAAAAACAGCTGGTGGACAGAATGCAGAACAAATCAAACATTCACCCTCGGTCACAGATCTGGGTTTAATCCATCAGTTTTTTTGCTTGCCATGCCGTTTCAGTTTAGACCCAGCCATATGCAAATCAGTCTTTACCCTGTTCCTTATAGAAACAGTCCAGTCGGAACTGCCAGGCCAGGTCTTCCCTAGACCAGAAACAAGCATCCGGGGACCGGTTTCAGGGCATCAGCCAGGCTAGCTTGAATCTGGTGGCATAGCAAGCACGGGACCCATGTCTGGGCTTACCCTTCCCACTTGGGGCAACAAATGCAAAAACAACAGATGATGGACGGACTGCAGAACAAATCAAACATTCACCCCAGTCACAGATCTGGGTTTAATCCATCATCTTTTTTGCTTGCCATGCCATTCCAGTTTAGACTCAGCCATATGCAAATCAGTCTTGACCCTACTCCCCATGGGAGCAATCAAGCCCGAACTGCCAGGCCAAGTCTTCCCTGGACCAGATACACGCATCCTGGGACCGGTTTCAGGGTATCTGAGCAAATAGCAAATAATGATTTGCTATTTTCCTCCATTCCAAGATGGAGAAAAATGAAACAAAGGGTCTCCTTTGCCTGCAAGCTCCTTAGGAGTTGTGCAGCCTAGATGAGGCCACTCCTCCTATCCTTTGTGTGGTTTCCCGCCTTTGCTCCCTCCAAGAGTGGGAGTTTTCAAAGGGGGAGGCCATCTGCTGCTAGCAGCAGGCCTGGGGGTTGAGTTTCAAGGGCGCTAGCCCTTTGAAGGTCATTGCCAGGGCCATGCACATTCCTGAGGGAGGGGGAGTTAGCTCCTTCACCCAGGAAGGGCTTTGTTTTACAAACCAGAGAGGCAGGGTTCTCCCCCAAGGTTTGTGGATTGGCTGCCTGGAGACAGCAGGCTGGATGGGACCAGTCAGCAACCATGCCAGGATAGTTAGCTTTTTCAGGGGGCACCTCTAAGGTGACCCCTCGGTACTTTTTATAATAAATCCAGTATTGGGACCAGTTTGGATTTATTATTCTGAGTTGTTTGATACTAAGCAACCCAGGGTTCAGAGTAGCCATTATGGAGCTGGGAAACTCATATTGACCAGTGTCCAGCACATATATTAAAATGGCAGCTCTGTTCACCCACTATGTCCCAGGTTTGGCAAGGGCATTATGAGCTCATATGTAGAATGGTGCACCCTGACTTAGGGCTAGAAGGCCTGCTAGAGGGGTAACTTACCCATAGAATATGCAGTGTAGGGTGGACAGGGCACACAGAGAGTGTGCCATGTCGAGTTTGTATTTTAAGTTTGCACCAGGACACTCAGCCTGCTATGGCAGTGCCGGGTGCATCTGGATGCATAGCCCTTGTAGATGGCATAACCAGTGCTGCTGCTCTCAGGGACATACCCATAGTACCCCATGCCCTGGGTACCTAAATACCTTTTACTAGGGACTTATAGTGGTAGCCAAAGGTGTGTTCACTTGCTTTTACCATGTTTTGGGGAAAGAACACTGGCACTGGGAACCTGGTTAGCAGGATCCCAGTGCACTCCAGTCCAAGTTGCTTTCAGAAACCAAGCAAAAAGTTTGGGGCGTACTGGAACAAGGAGCCAGTCTCTCACAGTGATGGGATGGGGGATCACTGGCAGAATGGGAGAGGGAAGTGGGACCCAGCCCCACTTACGCCTGAATAGAGTGTATCCTTTCACCACACAAAGGGCTATATACTCACTGGTGATAGTCTGGGGCAAGGGAATGGGAAGAAGAGCATCTGTGCACTTTAAAAGGCATGTCTCCAGAAGCTTCTCTTCTCTTCAGATGAACAACTGTGCATGAATACTGGGCCTTAGACACCACCACGTTAGTACACTTCTGGACCTGTGGCTACTCTGCCAGGAAAAAGGACTGCTGTGCTACTACATAGACTTTGAAGGAACTGCAGCCCTGCTGTGCTGATCTGCTGCCCTATTGCCTAGATTTAAGGTACTTTATTCAGCAGGGCTAACTGGGACTCTGTAGCTGGCCCATACTCCATCACAGACAGCCTGAACTTGTGACTTTGTCCTGGTCCACTGTACTGAGACAGCTCAGTCACCGCTTTGTGGTTTTTGGCACTATTTTGCTCTAAATCTTTAAAATTGAATATCTTCTGTTCTACTAATTGGGTTTTTGTTATTGTGATCTATTTTATTTATTAAAGAATCTTTTTTCATAAATTGATGTGGGATCCTTTTCTTGTGGTGTCTTCACTTTATTCCTGTTTTAAATGTTGCACAATACTTTACACATTGCCTCTAAGATACTTCAGATTGCTCCATGGCAAGCTACCAGAGGGTTGAGCACAGGATAATTTAGGGTTGGCTTGTGCCTTATCCTGACAAGTATTGTGGTTGCTTCTTGTCCAGGGCTTACACCCCAGTGCACCAACAACCCAATTTCTCACAAGGGGCTACTTTCTTTTTTATTGCACTTTCTCAATATCCAACACTTTTTTGAATACTAAATGTATGCCTCTTAATGTTCAACACTTTTCCCAATGTAGCCTAGATTGGAGGGGAAATAGTAAATGTAAATCCCTCAATGTCCATCAATTCTTCCCAACTTAGCTTAGATTGGAATGGAAATAATAAATCTAAACCATTCAGTGTACAGCATTTTTCCTAACATATCTTAAATTGGATTGGAAATAGTAAATGCAATGTTCAATCCTTTCCCCATCGTAATTTAGATTGCAGCATGTAAAGTAAATTTAAGCCATCCAGTGTCCAACACTTTTAACTTAGGTTGGAGAGGGAATATTAACTCTAAACCTTATAAAGTATAGCACTTTCTCCAACTATGCTTAAAGTGGAGTGTGAATAGTAAATTCAAAACCCCTCAATGTCCAAAACTTTCTCCAGTGTAGCCTAATTTGGAGTTGGAATAGTAAATTTAAGCGTCCTAATGTCCAACATTTTTTGCCAATGTAGCTTAGATTGGGGTGGAAATAGTACATCTAAATGACTCAATGTCCAACACTTGCCCAGTGCTGCTCAATTTGGGGTGGCAATTGTAAATGCTCAATATTTAATGTCCAATACTTTCTCCAATATAGCTTAGTCCTCTGACTGCCACACTTGCGGTGGCTGTCAAACCCCCGCAGTTTTGGTGGTCCAACCGGCACAGTACGAGATTGGCGGTGCAGGTTGGAATCAGCCAGCGCAGTGCTGACAAAAGCGCCACCCTGGTGATTACAACCTGGTTCTCCACCAGCCTTTTCATGTCAGTTTCACTGACACCTGCCCAGCACCTTTGTAAGGTGTACTGTCTTCTGTGCAGACAGTGTGCATTACGAAAGTGCAGGTGACCCTTGCAGACGACAGCATTGCTGCCAGCTTGATTGCGAGCCGGCGACAATGCTGCAGCGACTTTCCCACTGGGCTGACCAGCAGAAACCTTTGTTTTCACCAGTCAGCCCAGCGGGGAAGTCTTAATTGAGCCAGCGGGGAGGTTGCCACCCTGCTGAGGACAGATGTTCCAGTCCGCTAAACTTATAATCAGGCCCTAAATATGTACTTTTCAATGCTCAACATTTCCCCCTAGCATTGGTTAGATGGGAATTACATAACTTGTAATTTTGAGATGAAATGTTTGATTAGTCTTTTTGTACTATGTTATTAGTAGTGGAAGTCATAGTTTTTCAGCTTAATTTTATAGGTGGTTGGTTTTGATGTTCTGTGTGTGGCTAACAGTATTTTAGTATTTATGCTTTATATATTTACTCACATTGGTTTTTATTTTTATTTATTTTTACAATTTTGCAGAATTTGAAATAAATACAGTGTAGACGCTATACATAATAAGGCCCTCCATAACAATGGACCCACCTACATAAACAACCCCTTCTCGTTCCACCAACACACCAGAGAACTCTGTTCAGCCACCCTGGCTCTGGCTTACACTCCATGCATTCGCCAGGACTGCCTTGGAGGACATTCCTTCTCCTACCTCGCCGCCAAATCCTGGAGCGAACTCCCCATCCGTCTTTGCATATCCCCCTCCCTGAAGGACTTCAGAAAGCAACTCAAGACCTGCCTTTTTGGCCACCACCTCCGCCATATGGGCTAGGCCCTCAGCACCAAACCAGCTCCTGTAGACCCCCCGGGGTGACAAGCTTGTGCTCTACAAGAACCCCCTGATTGATTGACATATCATCATATATCATTTCTATTCTATTTACATTAAAAAATAAATCTGTTGTAACTCACTGCAGAATGGACCCTTGACACTCAGGCATTCTGCATGATATCATGGATCTACCAGGGGGACAGTGAACTGGGACTTGGAAGAAACTGTTGGAGAAGAAAGAGCTGTACTTGGTTGTGCCCTTAATGTTGGCGGAATAAGGGAGACTCAATCTCTGATTGTTATCATAAGTACTTTTTAACAAAATCCTTTTATTTTTTTTCTATTTTTTTCACTTGTCAAATTATAGGATGTTTTTGCTATATATTTTTTTGTATTTGTTTATACATATGTTTTCACATGTAAATAAATATTAAATAAGTACTGTAGATACATTGACAGCATTTGCATTTTAAATAATATTTTTGAGAATTCAAGTTTCAAGTTTATTTTTATCCTGCATGGTTAGTTGAAATTATTACATGTACATTTAAAATATCTTAAAATACTAGCCATGGCAATGCAGTGTGTCCATTAAAACACCTTAAAAGTGAAAAAACTGTGCATATAATCAAGTAAGTCTGTGCCCCGCTGACAAGAGAGGTAATGTAGTTTTGGTATCAACTAGACGGAGCCATCAGACCAAACAAAATATTAGTTAATCAAATATATCAACATATTGCATTCAAAATGTTAAAAATAGGCCAAAAGCCTGTGGGAATTCCCTTAAATGTTGCATCCTAAATGGTATGGATTTTGTCAAGTAAAAGGTACTAATCATGCTGCGTAATCCAATTGCTTTTAGAAGTCTTTGCACTGCTTTTGTGGCGTGCTGAGTAAAGCACTATTTTCCTGGTGGATAATAGCATAGTGCATAGTATTTTTAGGGATAATTGCATAGTGCATGGTATTTCTAGTTTAATTATACAGTTGACAGCCTGATTTGATTTGCTATGAAAATAGGTGAAATTAATGGCAGGTCCCGGACTGTAAAGTGCTATGTGCTTGCGGCTTTCTAAAGATATCCATTGTTCATCCATTGGCTGGGAGCATGGATCGGAGAAAAGATCAGTCAGGTGCTCAGTAGTTTTCCAGCTCCTTGTTGGCAAGGTTCAAGAATCTCTCAGCCTTACATGCTAATTGCACCGAGTCCCCTCCCAGTAAAGTGATTACAACTGGTCGGCATGATCTGATTTCAAGGAGCTTAAAGATGACCATAAGAATTTTCATCTGTGTGTTAACTAGGTCAGGATATATGCACAATAGATGAAGCAGTGTTGTGTTGTGTCCACAAAGCCGGCACTCATTGGCAGCCCAGGGCTGTTTCCAGGAGGACAACAGGACTTTCACTGAGAACACACCAAGGCGTATTAGCATTATATTGTGTTTCTTGGGCTCAGACAAAATGAGAAGATAGATATGGCTGGGGACTCCAAGCTGCGTATAATGTTATGACCACCCATGCATGCTCTTTGCTCACTAAAGTGGCCTTGTTTATGACAAATGATGAAAGTCCGGCTTTTACAGGCTTCTTCTAGTTGCAGTGCTGCAATTGAGTGCTGAAATGCTGGGAGCATGGAATTCTTTTTGTGGGCCTGTCTTTCTATTTCCAGTCAGCACTGATGTATGAGTAAATTCGCTTCAGCTGCCCTTGTCTTCTAGCAAAATTTCACCATGCCATCTGTCTGGATGGACCATGATGATACAAGCTAAACTCAAGCTTGATTTGGGCTTGTGAGACTTACTGTGAAATAGCAAAGAGTTTTAAAAAAAGGCTTGATTGTAAGATGTTTAAGGATGCAGCTTTTTTTCTCTTGAGCAATTCAGACCCATAGGATATTGAAGGGATGAGCTTGGTTCCAACGTCTAGGAGGAGATGATGAGTCGAGGTGTTTCGAGTCGAGGTGTTTCAAGGTTTTGAATGCTTACAGCAAGTTGGTGACAATGGCTCGTCTCGATAGAAGGACCCTCAGGTATTTTTAGGTTCTGACCAAGTTTAAGATGTTGCTATTGGCCTGCTAGGAACATTTCGGCTGCCTGTTGTTACCTAGGCTCATAAAGCAAAGAACCTTGTTGGTAAACCCCAGCAATGGGTCTATCGACTGCTGCAGCCCAAAATGAGTTTTCCTAAGGAGGACAATGTCGTCGGTGTGTTCTGATTTGTTCCTTGCCTAGCCGTGGAGGATCGCCCTGTGCTTGGGCCAGGTGGATGTCGAGGTCGGCTGTTTAGATGTTGAATAGACAGGGTATAAGGATGCACCCCTGTTTTCATCCAATGTTGGTTTACATTTTTGTGTGGTTCGTTGGCACTCCCATAGCTTGATTTGAACCCATGTGTTGGAATAGAGGTTTGATGATTGCCTCCAGCAGTTTTTCCAGAACCCCCCACTGTGCCATTTTTTTCCACAGCTGGGCCCTCTGGACTTTGTTGAAAGTGGCTCTTAGGTCAATGAAGCAATCATAGTGATTACTGGATTTGGCGATTGCTTGGTCAGCCAGAAGGCTAATTGCCAGCAGGTTGGTTAGAGTGTTCATTCTGGCTCTGCAGCCTGGCTGGGTTTTTTGAACTATGCTTCAGCGACTGGCCCAATCCTCTAGATCAATGAGTAAAATGAAGCCTTCATTCTTGGCTTCTACATCTATTAAGATCATTATTCTGTAGTTGGAAGAGTTTGGGTGCTCGTCTGATTTATATATTGGCTGGAAAATACTGGCTCGCCAGGGTTCTGGGATAGTGTTTGTTGCCATGATATAGTTGAAGAGAGAGGTTAAGTATGAAGACCAAAGGCTGAAAACCTGTTTGAATAAAGCGTTTGGGAGGCCGCTGGGCTCTGGAGCCCCTTGGACCTAAGGTTTTTTAGCGATTGTGCTTGTGACTGAATAGAGGGTGGTCTGCCTCTGGTTGGCACAAACTCTGCTGCTCCTCCCAGCAAGCCTCTGCATGTGCTGGTGTGAGGGGGTCCTGATCGGCTGCTTCAATGGAGCCGGCATTGTGGTGCTGATTCCGGCCATTGGCCAATTTGTTTATTTTAGCCCAGAAGGATCTGGAATTCTTTTGTTTGCTTGCATAGGGTAATTTAATTCAGAGATCCATTCTGTAGTTGTATTTTGCAGCCCAGATCGCTTTTTTGTAAGTTTGTTTCCTTTAGCCATTTTGGAAATTAAATCCTGGATTGGTTGGCTACCGTGCAGGTGGGTACGTCTGAGCTCTCTGTTAAGCTGTTTCTTCATGGTTCATAGTTGTTGGGTGAACTATTCTGTCCTTCTCGGGCCAATGCCTTGGTTACTTGGAGGTTTGGTGGGGATTGATGTGATGAGGGTTCAACAAAAGCCTCCCATGCCTGGATGAGTGACATACTGAGTGTAGAACTCAGCATTTCCGATGTGAGGCAGGTGGTGAGAAAGACCATGATGGTCCCTATCCTTGTGTCCTTCCATTCAAGGCACCTCAAGTTGAACAACTGGGGAGTAGAGGACAGGCCTTGTCCTTCTGGGGCGTGGAGAAAAATGAGCTGCAGGGTGAATGTTTGAGCAAAGTGATCACTATCTGGTCTTGCTTTTCTAGAGAAGTGGGTAATTCCTATAAATAGGTCAGGGTCGGCCCACACGTAGTCTAGGGTGGAGCCTGACCTGTTGTCACACTCATTAACGCTGCCGAGTTAACCGATGGACTTCGCCCGTTGAGTGTGTGAAAACCCAAGGCTTTGAGGCTGGATACGCAAGACTTGCCTTGGAGGTCTCATCTAGTTTGATTTCCAACTATTTCTAGAATATGATTTGTAATTTGACATCTGAGCCTTGAAGCAGATTCATGTTGAAATTACCCAAAAGTATTTTATAAACTTGTGGATGCATGGACTTAAAGGCTATAAGTAGACTGATTAAAGTCTGGATCTTGGCAGGGATGTGCTTCTGGGCTGGGTGCATGTAAAGATTTATGATTATTAAGGTGAAATGAGGAGCCACACTGAGCTTAATGCACTGGATCCATGGGAGACTCAAATATACCTCCTCATGTGCCCACAAGATGTTGGTCGAGATGTAAAGTGACAGACCCCCCTTTAGCCCATGTCTTTGCCTCTTTTATTGCTGCATTGAAAGATTCCTTGAATCCCACAATCAGTGTTGGGGACTACTGTAAGGTTTATGACATCATTAGGATCTCATGTTTGTATAGAAAGTATAAGAAGTTGTCCTCCCCCATCTTTGGGCCAAGTGCAGGCAGAAATTTTGTAAGGGTGTGTCCGTGGGGGAGAAGGCATAGAGTCTGCTGGGTCTTCTTTTTAAGGACCTGACTTGCTAGTGGCCATCTGGGCTGACTTGCTACTGTATTGCTCTGAATGGAAATTATGGCTTTGTTATTTGAAGTCTTTCCTTCACTGATGTGGGGTGCTCTGGACCGATCACTCCTTTAAACAGACCTGTCATTGGCGGGAGCAGAGGGCTTGGGTAGCAGGCTGTCGCTGGTTTCCCCATTTCGATTCCCCATGCTGCGAACTCTTCTCTGTGCTGCCAGACTGGGAATGCGATATTTTCATCCGATCAGGTAATGGTGGTGATGTTGCTCCCTGGTTGTTTGGGAATGGGTCTGAATTCAACTGCTTCTATTTTGTTAGACCTGATCTGGTGCAGACCTTGGAATGCTTCCAATAACCTTAATACTATGCTCTGATTTAAAATGTCAAGAAAGCCCCTCGATTTTTAATGAGAGTTCAGGTTGATCTTTGTATTTTCCTGGATTGTGATGCCCCGCTCAATGCACCATTTCCATGTGGTTACGGTTGCCGCTGGCTCCACTGGTGCCCCACTTTGGGAGTATTGGGTGGTGAGGGGTGAGTCTCAGGCACTCTTTAAAGATCTGTGTGGGGGACCACTTCAGTGACCCATCTTGGTGCATAATAACTCCCTATGAAAGAGGGCTGCCTGTTTTGTGGCTCTGACCTGTCCTTGGGAAGAGGCTATTTTCTGGTGGTCTACTCAGTGATCAGAAGTGGTGTGGCAGGGTTGCCTTCAGGAGCCCCATGGATAAGCTGGTGGGTATGCTGTGTCAGGCTAGGACTCCTGATTGTGTGTTTGGAGATCTAGCATTATTGGGGCTTGTGGCCCAGATTATCCACTTGACTGAGTAGCCGTAGCGGGGTTCTGGGCTTCTAAATGCTCCCCTGGGTGCCACAATATTGGTTACAGAGTGGTGATGGGAACTAGCTCTGTGTTTTGGGCCTGCTCTGTGGCCATCCTCTTATCCAAATCGCGACACTGTACTTGGTTTTGGGTGGGACTAGCAAGGCTGATCGATTTTTCATATTTGTTTTTTCTAGCTTTTCTCAGATGCTTGGGTTCCCTTCTTGAGAGTGAAGGTCGTTGTCTTGTGGGTAGCAAAATCTTTCATGGGTCTTCTTGTATGTAGGAAAGTACCATCTTGCCTGGCATGTTACCCCCATTTTTCACTGTATAAATGTTGTTTTAGTTGTATGTGTCACTGGGACCCTGCCAGCCAGGGACCCAGTGCTCATAAGTGTGCCCTGAATGTGTTACCTGTGTTATGACTAACTGTCTCACTGAGGCTCTGCTATCCAAAACCTCAGTTGTTATGCTCTCTCATTTCTTTCAAATTGTCACTAACAGGCTAGTGACCAATTTCACAAATTTACATTGGCATACTGGAACACCCTTATAATTCCCTAGTATATGGTACTGAGTTACCCAGGGTATTGGGGTTCCAGGAGATCCCTATGGGCTGCAGCATTTCTTTTGTCACCCATAGGGAGCTCTGACAATTCTTACACAGGCCTGCCACTGCAGCCTGAGTGAAATAACGTCCACGTTATTTCACAGCCATTTACCACTGCACTTAAGTAACTTATAAGTCACCTATATGTCTAACCTTTACCTGGTAAAGGTTAGGTGCAAAGTTACTTAGTGTGTGGGCATCCTGGCACTAGCCAAGGTGCCCCCACATTGTTCAGGGCAAATTCCCCGGACTTTGTAAGTGCGGGGACACCATTACACGCGTGCACTACACATAGGTCACTACCTATGTGTAGCTTCACAATGGTAACTCCGAATATGGCCATGTAACATGTCTATGATCATGGAATTGCCCCCTCTATGCCATCCTGGCATAGTTGACACAATCCCATGATCCCACGGGTCTGTAGCTCAGACCCTGGTACTGCCAAACTGCCTTTCCCGGGGTTTCACTGCAGCTGCTGCTGCTGCCAACCCCTCAGACAGGTTTCTGCCCTCCTGGGGTCCAGCCAGGCTTGGCCCAGGATGGCAGAACAAAGGACTTCCTCAGAGAGAGGGTGTTACACCCTCTCCCTTTGGAAAAAGGTGTCAGGGCTGGGGAGGAGTAGCCTCCCCCAGCCTCTGGAAATGCTTTCATGGGCACAGATGGTGCCCATTTCTGCATAAGCCAGTCTACACCAGTTCAGGGGCCCCTCAGCCCTGCTCTGGCGCGAAACTGGACAAAGGAAAGGAGAGTGACCACTCCCCTGATCTGCACCTCCCCTGGGAGGTGCCCAGAGCTCCTCCAGTGTGCTCCAGACCTCTGCCATCTTGGAAACAGAGGTGCTGCTGGCACACTGGACTGCTCTGAGTGGCCAGGGCCAGCAGGTGACGTCAGAGACTCCTTCTGATAGGCTCCTTCAGGTGTTGCTAGCCTATCTTCTCTCCTAAGTAGCCAAACCCTCTTTTCTGGCTATTTAGGGTCTCTGCTTTGGGGATTTCCTTAGATAACGAATGCAAGAGCTCATCAGAGTTCCTCTGCATCTCTCTCTTCACCTTCTGCCAAGGAATCGACTGCTGACCGCGCTGGAAGCCTGCAAAACTGCAACAAAGTAGTGAAGACGACTACTGCAACTCTGTAACGCTGATCCTGCCGCCTTCTCGACTGTTTTCCTGGTGGTGCATGCTGTGGGGGTAGTCTGCCTCCTCTCTGCACTAGAAGCTCCGAAGAAATCTCCAGTGGGTCGACGGAATCTTCCCCCTGCTACCGCAGGCACCAAAGAACTGCATCACCAGTCCCCTGGGTCTCCTCTCAGCACAACGAGCGAGGTCCCTTGAATCCAGCAACTCTGTCCAAGTGACTCCCACAGTCCAGTGACTCTTCAGTCCAAGTTTGGTGGAGGTAAGTCCTTGCCTCCCCACGCCAGACTGCATTGCTGGGAACCACGACTTTTGCAGCTACTCCAGCCTCTGTGCACTTCCGGCGGAAATCCTTTGTGCACAGCCAAGCCTGGGTCCACGGCACTCTAACCTGCATTGCATGACTTTCTAAGTTGTCCTCCGGTGGCGTGGGACTCCTTTGTGCGACTTCAGGTGAGCACTGTTTCACTCCTCTTTGTAGTGCCTGTTCCGGCACTTCTGTGGGTGCTGTCTGCTTCTGAGAGGGCTCCTTGTCTTGCTGGGCGCTCCCTCTGTCCCCTGACACAATTGGCGACATCCTGGTTCCTCCTGGGCTACAGCAGCATCCAAAAATGCTAATTGCATGACTTGCAGCTAGCAAGGCTTGTTGGTGGTCTTTCTTCAGGAAAACACTTCTGCACGACTCTCCACAGCGTGGGGGATCCATCCTCCAAAGGGGAAATCTCTAGCCCTTGTCGTTCCTGCAGAATCCTCAGCTTCTACTGTCCAGTAGCAGCTTCTTTGCACCCACAGCTGGCATTTCCTGGGCATCTGCCCATCTCCGACTTGCTTGTGACTTTTGGACTTGGTCCCCTTGTTCCACAGGTACCCTCGACTGGAAATCCATCGTTGTTGCATTGCTGGTTTGTGACTTTCCTGCAGAATTCCCCTATCACGACTTCTTTGTCCTTTGGGGAACTTTAGTGCACTTTGCACTCACTTTTCAGGGTCTTGGGGTGGGCTATTTTTCTAACCCTCACTGTTTTCTTACAGTCCCAGCGACCCTCTACAAGGTCACATAGGTTTGGGGTCCATTCGTGGTTCGCATTCCACTTTTGGAGTATATGGTTTGTGTTGCCCCTATCCCTATGTGTCCCCATTGCATCCTATTGTAACTATACACTGTTTGCACTGTTTTCTAAGACTATACTGCATATTTTTGGTATTGTGTACATATATCTTGTGTATATTTGCTATCCTCATACTGAGGGTACTCACTGAGATACTTTTGGCATATTGTCATAAAAATAAAGTACCTTTATTTTTAGTATATCTGTGTATTGTGTTTTCTTATGATATTGTGCATATGACACTTGTGGTACTGTAGGAGCTTCACTCATCTCCTAGTTCAGCCTAAGCTGCTCTGCTAAGCTACCATTATCTATCAGCCTAAGCTGCTCGACACCCTATACACTAATAAGGGATACCTGGGCCTGGTGCAAGGTGTAAGTACCCCTTGGTACTCACTACAAGCCAGTCCAGCCTCCTACATTGGTTGTGCAGCGGTGGGATAAGTCTTTTGCAACTACTTACCACTTTTGTCATTGTACTTTTCATAAGAGAAAAATATACAAAACAAGTTCAGTGTATGTACACCTAACCAAAAAGTTTTGCATTTCCTCTTTTCACTTTTTCCAAAAGTTCTGAAAAACTTTTTTCTTCACTTTTTCTGTCACTTAAACACTGTCTAATATGTCTGGCACAGGCCAAACTGTTGATCTGCCCAAACTTGCTTATGATAACCTTAGCTGGAAAGAAGCAAGGAGTCTCTGCATAGATAGAGGTTTGAGTGTAAGGAAGAATCCTTCTAGAGAACTGTTAGTGAATATGCTTGTTGAACAGGATAAGGCCAGAGCTGGCACTCCTGTTGAAAAGTTAGCTGATGGTTCCCACTCTGACTCTGGGGCACCCCTAGCAAAAGAAGTGGGAGGGAAACTTCCAAGCCTGCCCCCTAGCAGACAACCTAGCATAGTTGGTACTGATGTTGAGTCACATCATACAGATAGTGTGGTCTCACATCACAGTAAGAGTATTCCTTCTCATCATAGTAGAAGTGCTGTTTCTGTTAGCCAAGCTGTTAGGGTGCCATCTGTTAGGGCCAGGTCTCCTTCTGTCCATTCTCACCATACTTCTGTTTCAAGGCATGTCCCTCCCACCCACCCTGATGACAGATTGTTAGAAAGGGAGCTCAATAGATTGAGCGTGGAACAAACCAGACTGAAGCTCAAGAAGCAACAGCTGGATTTGGATAGACAGTCCTTAGAAGTGGAGAAAGAAAGACAGAAATTGGGTTTAGAAACCCATGGTGGCAGCAGCAGTATTCCCAATAGTCATCCTGCAAAAGAGCATGATTCCAGGAATCTGCACAAGATAGTTCCCCCTTATAAGGAGGGGATGACATTAACAAGTGGTTTGCTGCACTTGAGAGGGCCTGTGTTGTACAGGATGTTCCTCAAAGGCAGTGGGCTGCGATCCTATGGCTATCATTTAGTGGAAAGGGTAGGGATAGGCTCCTTACTGTGAAAGAAAGTGAAGCCAATGATTTCAAAGTTCTTGAGAATGCACTCCTGGATGGTTATGGCTTAACCACTGAACAGTACAGGATGAAGTTCAGAGAGACCAAAAAGTAGTCTTCACAAGACTGGGTTGATTTTGTTGACCATTCAGTGAAGGCCTTGGAGGGGTGGTTACATGGCAGTAAAGTTACTGATTATGAAAGCCTTTATAACTTGATCCTGAGAGCATATTCTTAATAATTGTGTGTCTGATTTGTTGCACCAGTACCTGGTGGACTCTGATCTGACCTCTCCCCAAGAATTGCGAAAGAAGGCAGACAAATGGGTCAGAACAAGGGTGAACAGAAAAGTTCATACAGGGGGTGACAAAGATGGCAATAAGAAGAAGGATGGTAAGTCTTCTGACAAGGGTGGGGACAAATCTAAAAATGAGTCTTCATCAGGCCCACCAAAACACTCTGGTGGGGGTGGTGGGCCCAAATCCTCTTCATATCAAAACAAAGAAAAGACACCATGGTGCTATTTATGTAAAATAAAAGGCCATTGTACAACAGATCCCAGTTGTCCAAAGAAAAGCACCAAGCCTCCTACCACTACAACCCCTACTGCTACACCTAGTGTCCCTACTAATAGAAGTGGTGGTGGGAGCAAACCTACAAATAGCCAATCCAAGGGAGTAGCTGGGCTCACTTTTGGTAACTTAGTTGGGGTTGGTCTAATTAGGGAGACCACAGAGGCTATGTTAGTCTCTGAGGGGGGTATTGATTTAGCCACCTTGGTTGCTTGTCCCCTTAACATGGATAAGTACAAGCAACTACCCCTAATAAATGGTGTTGAAGTTCAGGACTACAGGGACACTGGTGCCAGTGTTACAATGGTAATAGAGAAACTGGTCCACCCTGAACAACACCTACTTGGTCACCAGTACCAAGTAACCGATGCTCATAACAACACCCTTAGCCACCCCATGGCTGTTGTGAATCTCAACTGGGGGGGGGGTTACTGGCCCAAAGAAAGTTGTGGTTGCCTCAGATTTACCTGTAGACTGTCTATTAGGGAATGATTTAGAGACATCAGCTTGGGCAGAAGTGGAGTTGGAGGCTCATGCAGCAATGCTGGGCATTCCAGGGCATATTTTTGCTTTGACCAGGGCTCAGGCCAAAAAGCAAAAAGGACAGGGTGACTTGGATCCTGGAAGAATGGACCAAGTGCTCCCTAAAGCTAGGGCTAGTAGAAGTAAAGCACTACCTACTATCCCTCCCTCTACAGTGGATTCTACTTCTGAGGAAGAAGAATTTCCACCCTGTGCAGAACCTACACCAGAGGAGCTGGAAGCAGACACTGCTGAGCTTTTGGGTGAAGGGGGCCCTGCCAGGGAGGAGCTGAGTGTGGCACAGCAGACCTGTCCCACACTAGAGGGTCTAAGACAGCAAGCTGTCAAACAAGCAAATGGGGATGTCAGTGACTCTCACAGAGTTTACTGGGAGGACAACCTCTTGTACACTGAAGCAAGGGATCCAAAACCTGGAGCTGCCAGGAGATTGGTGATTCCTCAGGAGTACAGAAAGTTCCTCCTAACTCTTGCTCACGACATTCCCCTAGCTGGACATTTGGGGCAAATTAAAACTTGGGACAGGCTTGTTCCCTTGTTTCATTGGCCTAGAATGTCTGAGGACACAAAATAATTGTGTAAGTCCTGTGAAACCTGTCAAGCCAGTGGCAAGACAGGTGGCACTCCAAAGGCACCCCTTATTCCACTGCCTGTGGTTGGGGTTCCCTTTGAAAGGGTAGGGGTTGACATAGATGGCCCCCTTGACCCTCCTACTGCTTCAGGCAATAGGTTTATCTTGGTGGTAGTGGACCATGCCACCAGATATCCTGAAGCAATTCCTCTAAGGACCACTACAGCTCCTGCAGTGGCAAAGGCCCTCCTGGGAATATTTTCCAGGGTGGGCTTCCCAAAAGAGGTGGTGTCAGACAGAGGAAGCAATTTCATGTCTGCTTACTTAAAGGCCATGTGGAAGGAGTGTGGGGTGACATACAAGTTCACCACACCCTATCATCCACAAACAAATGGACTGGTGGAGAGATTTAACAAAACTCTCAAAGGCATGATTATGGGACTCCCAGAAAAACTCCGCAGGAGATGGGATATCCTTTTACCATGCCTCCTTTTTGCTTACAGGGAGGTACCCCAGAAAGGAGTGGGCTTCAGCCCCTTTGAACTCCTATTTGGACACCCTGTGAGAGGTCCTCTAACACTTGTTAAGGAGGGTTGGGAACAACCTTTAAAAGCTCCAAAGCAAGACATAGTGGACTATGTACTTGGCCTCAGATCAAGGATGGCTGAGTACATGAAAAAGGCCAGTAAAAACCTTCAGGCCAGCCAAGAGCTCCAAAAGCAATGGCATGACCAGAAGGCTGGTTTGGTTCAGTACCAACCAGGGCAGAAAGTGTGGGTCTTGAAGCCTGTGGCTCCAAGAGCACTCCAAGATAAATGGAGTGGACCCCACACAATTGTTGAGAAAAAGGGTGAAGTCACCTACTTAGTTGACTTAGGCACTGCCAGGAGTCCCCTTAGGGTGCTCAATGTCAATCGCCTGAATCCCTACTATGACAGGGCTGATCTCACCCTGCTCATGGCAACTGATGAGGGACAGGAAGAAGACAGTGATGCTCTCCCTGATCTCTTCTCTTCCACAGAACAAGATGCTCTAGTGGAAGGAGTTGTACTGGCAGATTGTCTTACTGCTGAGCAAAAAGACCACTGCATAAATCTCCTGGGTCAGTTTTCTGAACTCTTCTCTACTGTGCCAGGTACCACTTCTTGGTGTGAGCACACTATAGATACTGGAGACAGCTTGCCTGTCAAAAGTAAGATCTATAGGCAGCCTGACCATGTCAGAGACTGCATAAAGCAAGAGGTGCAGAAAATGTTAGAACTGGGAGTGGTTGAGCACTCTGAAAGTCCATGGGCTTCTCCTGTGGTACTTGTGCCAAAACCTCATTCCAAAGATGGAAAGAAGGAAATGTGGTTTTGTGTTGACTACAGAGGTCTCAACCAGGTAACCAAAACTGATGCTCACCCTATACCCAGGGCAGATGAGCTCATAGATACA
Organism: Pleurodeles waltl; assembly: GCF_031143425.1. Classification (NCBI taxonomy): domain Eukaryota; kingdom Metazoa; phylum Chordata; class Amphibia; order Caudata; family Salamandridae; genus Pleurodeles; species Pleurodeles waltl. The sequence goes on along the minus strand of NC_090445.1, from coordinate 289,963,900 downwards.
CTGGCATCTGCCAAGTATCTAAGCACCTTTGACTTGACTGCAGGGTATTGGCAGATCAAATTATCAGAAGATGCTAAAGCAAAAACTGCATTTTCAACCATTGGAGGCCATTACCAATTCACAGTAATGCCTTTTGGATTGAAAAATGCACCTGCCACTTTTCAGAGGTTGGTGAACACAGTCCTGCAAGGGCTGGAAGCTTTTAGTGCAGCATATTTGGACGATATAGCTGTCTTTAGCTCCAACTGGGATGATCACCTGGTCCACCTATGGAAAGTTTTGGAGGCCCTGCAAAAGGCAGGCCTCACTATCAAGGCTTCAAAGTGCCAGATAGGGCAGGGGAAAGTGGTTTATCTGGGACACCTTGTTGGTGGGGAACAGATTGCACCAGTTCAGGGGAAAATCCAAACTATTATAGATTGGGTTCCCCCTACTACTCAGACTCAGGTGAGAGCCTTTTTAGGCCTCACTGGGTACTATAGGAGGTTCATAAAGAACTATGGCTCCATTGCAGCCCCTCTTAATGACCTCACTTCAAAGAAAATGCCTAAGAAGGTATTATGGACAGCAAACTGTCAGAAAGCTTTTGAGGAGCTGAAGCAGGCCATGTGCTCTGCACCTGTCCTGAAAAGCCCTTGTTACTCTACAAACTTCTATGTCCAAAATGATGCATCTGAATTAGGAGTAGGGGCAGTCCTATCACAACTCAATTCTGAGGGCCAGGATCAACCTGTTGCTTTTATTAGTAGGAGGTTGACCCCTAGAGAAAAGCGTTGGTCGGCCATAGAGAGGGAGGCCTTTGCTGTGGTCTGGGCACTGAAGAAGTTGAGGCCATACCTGTTTGGCACTCACTTCATTGTTCAGACAGACCACAAACTTCTACTTTGGCTAAAACAAATGAAAGGTGAAAATCCTAAATTGTTGAGGTGGTCCATATCCCTACAGGGAATGGACTATACAGTGGAACATAGACCTGGGAGTACCCACTCCAATGCAGATGGACTCTCCAGATATTTCCACTTAGACAATGAAGACCCATCAGGTAATGACTAGTCTTATTGTCCTTCGTTGGGGGGGGGGGGGGGGGGGGTGTTGTGTAGGAAAGTACCATCTTGCCTGGCATGTTACCCCCATTTTTCACTGTATAAATGTTGTTTTAGTTGTATGTGTCACTGGGACCCTGCCAGCCAGGGCCCCAGTGCTCATAAGTGTGCCCTGAATGTGTTACCTATGTTATGACTAACTGTCTCACTGAGGCTCTGCTATCCAGAACCTCAGTGGTTATGCTCTCTCATTTCTTTCAAATTGTCACTAACAGGCTAGTGACCAATTTCACCAATTTACATTGGCATTCTGGAACACCCTTATAATTCCCTAGTATATGGTACTGAGGTACCCAGGGTATTGGGGTTCCAGGAGATCCCTATGGGCTGCAGCATTTCTTTTGCCACCCATAGGGAGCTCTGACAATTCTTACACAGGTCTGCCACTGCAGCCTGAGTGAAATAACGTCCACGTTATTTCACAGCCATTTACCACTGCACTTAAGTAACTTATAAGTCACCTATATGTCTAACCTTTACCTGGTAAAGGTTAGGTGCAAAGTTACTTAGTGTGTGGGCATCCTGGCACTAGCCAAGGTGCCCCCACATTGTTCAGGGCAAATTCCCCGGACTTTGTGAGTGCGGGGACACCATTACACGCGTGCACTACACATAGGTCACTACCTATGTGTAGCTTCACAATGGTAACTCCGAATATTGCCATGTAACATGTCTATGATCATGGAATTGCCCCCTCTATGCCATCCTGGCATAGTTGGCACAATCCCATGATCCCACGGGTCTGTAGCTCAGACCCTGGTACTGCCAAACTGCCTTTCCCGGGGTTTCACTGCAGCTGCTGCCAACCCCTCAGACAGGTTTCTGCCCTCCTGGGGTCCAGCCAGGCTTGGCCCAGGATGGCAGAACAAAGGACTTCCTCAGAGAGAGGGTGTTACACCCTCTCCCTTTGGAAAAAGGTGTCAGGGCTGGGGAGGAGTAGCCTCCGCCAGCCTCTGGAAATGCTTTCATTCTGCATAAGCCAGTCTACACCGGTTCAGGGACCCCTCAGCCCTGCTCTGGCGCGAAACTGGACAAAGGAAAGGGGAGTGACCACTCCCCTGACCTGCACCTCCCCTGGGAGGTGCCCAGAGCTCCTCCAGTGTGCTCCAGACCTCTGCCATCTTGGAAACAGAGGTGCTGCTGGCACACTGGACTGCTCTGAGTGGCCAGGGCCAGCAGGTGACATCAGAGACTCCTTCTGATAGGCTCCTTCAGGTGTTGCTAGCCTATCTTCTCTCCTAAATAGCCAAACCCTCTTTTCTGGCTATTTAGGGTCTCTGCTTTGGGGATTTCCTTAGATAACAAATGCAAGAGCTCATCAGAGTTCCTCTGCATCTCTCACTTCACCTTCTGCCAAGGAATCGACTGCTGACCGCGCTGGAAGCCTGCAAAACTGCAACAAAGTAGCGAAGACGACTACTGCAACTCTGTAACGCTGATCCTGCCGCCTTCTCAACTGTTTTCCTGGGGGATGCATGCTGTGGGGGTAGTCTGCCTCCTCTCTGCACTAGAAGCTCTGAAGAAATCTCCAGTGGGTCGACGGAATCTTCCCCCTGCTACCGCAGGCACCAAAGAACTGCATCACCGGTCCCTCCCTGGGTCTCCTCTCAGCACGACGAGCGAGGTCCCTTGAATCCAGCAACTCTGTCCAAGTGACTCCCACAGTCCAGTGACTCTTCAGTCCAAGTTTGGTGGAGGTAAGTCCTTGCCTCCCCACGCCAGACTGCATTGCTGGGAACCACGACTTTTGCAACTACTCCGGCCTCTGTGCACTTCCGGCGGAAATCCTTTGTGCACAGCCAAGCCTGGGTCCACAGCACTCTAACCTGCATTGCATGACTTTCTAAGTTGTCCTCCGGTGGCGTGGGACTCCTTTGTGCGACTTTGGGTGAGCACCGTTTCACTCCTCTTCGTAGTGCCTGTTCTGGCACTTTTGCGGGTGCTGCCTGCTTCTGAGAGGGCTCCTTGTCTTGCTGGGCGCCCCCTCTGTCCCCTGACATAATTGGCGACATTCTGGTCCCTCCTGGGCTACAGCAGCATCCAAAAACGCTAACCGCACGACTTGCAGCTAGCAAGGCTTGTTGGCAGTCTTTCTTCAGGAAAACACTTCTGCACGACTCTCCATAGCATGGGGGATCCATCCTCCAAAGGGGAAGTCTCTAGCCCTTGTCGTTCCTGGAGAATCCTCAGCTTCTACTGTCCAGTGGCAGCTTCTTTGTACCCACAGCTGGCATTTCCTGGGCATCTGCCCATCTCCGACTTGCTTGTGACTTTTGGACTTGGTCCCCTTGTTCCACAGGTACCCTCGACTGGAAATCCATTGTTTTTTCATTGCTGGTTTGTGTCTTTCCTGCAGAATTCCCCTATCACGACTTCTTTGTCCTTTGGGGAACTTTAGTGCACTTTGCACTCACTTTTCAGGGTCTTGGGGTGGGCTATTTTTCTAACCCTCACTGTTTTCTTACAGTCCCAGCGACCCTCTACAAGGTCACATAGGTTTGGGGTCCATTCGTGGTTCGCATTCCACTTTTGGAGTATATGGTTTGTGTTGCCCCTATCCCTATGTGTCCCCATTGCATCCTATTGTAACTATACACTGTTTGCACTGTTTTCTAAGACTATACTGCATATTTTTGGTATTGTGTACATATATCTTGTGTATATTTGCTATCCTCATACTGAGGGTACTCACTGAGATACTTTTGGCATATTGTCATAAAAATAAAGTACCTTTATTTTTAGTATATCTGTGTATTGTGTTTTCTTATGATATTGTGCATATGACACTTGTGGTACTGTAGGAGCTTCACTCGTCTCCTAGTTCAGCCAAAGCTGCTCTGCTAAGCTACCATTATCTATCAGCCTACGCTGCTAGACACCCTATACACTAATAAGGGATACCTGGGCCTGGTGCAAGGTGTAAGTACCCCTTGGTACTCACTACAAGCCAGTCCAGCCTCCTACATTGTACAGTTGGATGTGTTGATAGGATGATAACCAATCCATTTGTTTGCAGTGCCTCTGTACAAGGCTGAATTTGTTTCTGGCTCCTCCTCTGTGTGGAGAGTTTGAGAAATGTTCCTGTTACTGGACCTTCAAGCCAGCACTGTTCGATTGTAATCCACTGGTTGCCAAAGGAGCATCTAGTTTGGGATACCTTCACTTCTTCTAATAGTTCTGAGAGTATTATGGGGACTGTGGCAAGATTATCCATGGTCGTGGAGCATTGGCATGTATGAAAAGTTGTAGCGGGATCATGCTGTACTTTTCCTACCATGGTGTTTAACTCCTGTAGTTTTAATCAACATCCTGGACATGCACAGCAAGTGCATTGAAGGTTGACTTGTGTATCCAGCTTGTCAGTATGATATGCTAGTGCTGATGAAATCATCTCCAATGAGCTCAATAGCTGAGGCCAAATGGCTGGGCCTGACAGTAGGTTTACGGAGTCTGGGGGCGACCATTCCATTTGACCCAGTGAAATGGTGGTTATGTCATTCTAGGCCCCATTTACTCCAAGGGAGGATGCAGATGGGCTAGGGTATCTTGTAGTCTGCTCCTCAGTGTTAATCCTGGGTTGGGAGCTTTCCTCCAGGGAGGAGTGAACCCCAAGGGGTAGCTTGGGCCAAAGCATTGTGTTTTAGGGCCAAAGAGGGAGAAGAGCAGAGCTGGTCTGTGGACAAAGCATGTGACTGTTCGAAAGGGCTTAGAAGCATCTCCCTCCAAACTGAGGAGTTGCCTGGGGCGTCTTCCAGTGCACATTGTTTAACCCATTGTATGACTGGTTTGTGCAGAGTGGCTGGCAAGTGTGATGGGGACTGGTCTGGATAAGACCTCCCATCCAGTTGGGTTCCATGGATCTCCGTGTGTAGATGAGCTGCAGGATCCATTGAGGGGTTTAGTTTGAGGGGCCACTGATTTGTCTGGTGTACTAGGACCTCTACCAGAAGCTGGGCCCAGGTCAGGGTGACCGGATGTCACATTGTGAGAAGGTCATTGTGAGTCAGAAGAAGTGGCTCTGCAACCCTGCCCAGTGTTCCTGCTCCCCATGTCAGGAGTGGTTCTGGCTTTGTTTGCTGATTGTCCTTGACTGTAAGACTCAGTATTTCCTTCCCTAAGGGTGATTTTCTGTCACTGCCTGGCCCTTGGTCTGCTTGGGCAGTGCAGCTGAGTGCTTTGTGGGTGGCTGTTAGAAAAACTGTTATCCTGACTTTTCTTGAGCCACATGGCTTGGAGCATGAGACAGTTGGTGTGGGGGTGCTGTCCTCTCTGTAGGCTGCCTCTGAGTTGAGGACTGGCACTGAGGCAGGTGAGTCAAGGTTGATCATGAGCTTCCCTTTCGTGCCTCCCCTAGGTTTTTTTACTTGCTTTGGGGCCCGCATACTTTTCTAGATCTCATGGTGTCTGACTGCAAGATGGGTTAGTTGGTAAGAAGTTGGCAGGGCAACCTAATCAGGCTCGGTGCGCAAGGTGTGTGAATGGTCTCTGTCTGAATTGTCTCAGGTGGGGAAGCTTCTCAGGAATCGCAAGCCACACCTGACCCTAGCTGGTTCCGCTTATTCACCAATTCCAGCTCAACCCTTGGCTGCTGCCCAGAGCAGATGCATTATGCCATCTGAAACCAGCCTGGTCAACCTTTTGTAATGCATCTATATGATTTAATCTTTGTACCTTAGTTCTACATTGGAGCAATTGTGGTCTGAAGGGAATAACTGTGTTGGTTAAAGTAAGACATTTTTACATTTTACTATTACTTTCAACTTTATAACTCTTATTTAATGTTTGTACATGTTTTGTAATGTAGTTAGATGTGTATTATTTGTAGGTAGTGGTAGTTCATGTACTGTACAGAATGTAGATGTCTTTTTGGTGTCACGTTGTGTCATAGGTACATTTAAATGGCAATGTTTTAAAAGTGTTTATATGTTTTACAATATTGTGGTATGTTTATTTACTGTTGGTTTGGTTGGTGGAAGGTTAGTTACTAGGTCTGTATGGTTTTGTGGAATTTTATGATGGTTGTAGTATATGATGAACTTATTATATGTGCTGAGTTTATAAAATATTACTCATGTGTACATGTTGTAGTTTCCAATGTATTTATTACATGTGCTATGTTCATTAACTGTTGCATTTGTGTATAGTATTTGATTGCTTTTGTATTGCTATTTATGATTAAGTTGTGTGGGATGTATTTCTCTGTTATTTGTTTTGTAGGAGGGAAGAATCTTTCCTTTAACAATGTCACTTTGGATAATGTGTTTGATTTTGGTTTTAGAGGTATGCTTTATTATATATTTTTTATTTTCTTATTACTTTTTTAATTTTATATTTTTGGGGATTTTTATTGATTCTTTTCAACTTCATTAAAGTATATTTTTAATGTAGTTATTTCTAAAAAATTTTGGAATATGTTTTGCATTTTTTAGTTTATCTTTTGAAGATTTATATTGGACTCATGAGATTATCAAGGTGCCCACTGTACCTGAATAAAGGGTTTATTTTGAAAATGGTTTGCCAGTGTGAATGATTAATATGTGATTTGTGTTCTCTATTGTTGAGTTTAAGTATATTTTTATTACCTTCCGTGATCATGGTTTTTAGCTATTTATGTTTGTCACGCATATGGTTGTTAATTAGTTTTTTTTTGGTTGAGTAACATATGTTATTTACTCAACTGTAAAGATGACATTTTGTTCTTTTGATGGTGTACTTTAGTTGTTTGTAGTAGTCTGTACACTAGGGAGTTTAAGTAGTCTGGGTGAAATAATTTCATGCATATGTAGGATTTGTTCAATTGCTTGTGTTTTTAGGTTTCTGTTTGGGGTTGTTAGATTCTTATGGTTTGGTAGCTGTATTATTTTTTGTAGTATTTCCATGATGTGATATCTGTTGAATGGTGTCTGCTAATTGTAGTTTGAAATGAGTTATGCCACCCTTCTGCTCCGTTCTTTGCTTTGGATTATTTGTTTAGGGTTCTTTCATATACATTTCACCAGTTAGTGTGGAACGTGGCTTGATGTCTGTTTCCAGAGTGGTGGAGGCTATCAACCCAGAAGTCCTCAAAGTATTTAGGACTGGGGTTAGTTTGTCTTTATTTTCTTTGTATAATTTAGTATCTTTTAGTAGGTTTTAATATCTTGTTACTTCTTTAGGTGGCACAAATACTAGTACACTTTTTTGATTTTGAACTGGAATGTGTTTTTTGTAGAGTATTCAACATTTGGACTGCATTACTATACTGAGAAATGGACAATTTTAGATACCTCGGCATAATGATGGTAAGTTTGCCTGAGAAACAATATGATTATAATGTTGGGAGGATGATAAAGGGCTTGCACTTGTCTGTCAGGTTCTGGGCAGTATTACCCTTACAATGGTGATTGTTGCTATAAGCAATATGGTGTTTTCCCCCCAATGTCTATATGTGATTCAAAACCCCCAGGGCCCTAATCCTCAAGCCACGTTCAACCACTTTAATAGCCTATTGGTGTCGCTGGTCTGGATGGGAAGGAAAAGCTGTGTGGCTGCCTGCACTTTAAAGTTGGACTAGGAGGCTGAGGGACTGGGACATGTACAATATGCAGCGGAATGATTGGCCGAAACAGATCATAGTGAGAAAGGTTACTGCAGGCGACGTATATGGATTCACCCTTGCTGGAACTATTAGTTAGCGGCTCAAGCCTGGGGGAGGAGTTACCTTAACTGGCACAGTATACTGCTGGGGGCTGGAACATGTACAATATGTGGCTAAATGGGTGGTTGAAACAGAATATAGTGATATAGTTTACTGCAGGGGATGTATATGGATTCACCCTTGATGGAACAATTGATGAGGGCCTCGAGCCTGGGGGAAGAGTTACCTTTCTTGGTACGGTATACTGCCTGGATATGGGAGCATATAGTCTCCAGGGTCTTCCTTCTCTAGGGATGTGGACATGTGGGCCCTGAAGCTACTTAAGGATATTAGTTCAACCATATCTATCATGCAATGGCAGGAGGGAGAATGTAACTGAGAGATCTGTATCTGGAGGACCTCTTTGTCTTTTACCGGCAGGTACAAGATGCTTTCTTCATGTGTCAGGGCCAGTACATTTAAAAATGGAAAAATTACAGGAACAGCAAGGAAAATTCAGAGGGAATTTTTGAAGGGAACTTCCAGTTGGAGATCCTTTAGGCGCTCCTGGGCTCGGTGGGGGGATTCACCTAGTGTCTTTGATTTGTAAACCCCTTACAACAGACAGGCGTAGAAAACAGTTAATAGCTAAAACAGCCTGGAGTGATGGTCTGGAGGGGCAACTCACAGGCGTCAATGAATGGAAAGGACTGCTTATTGGTTAATGGGGTCTCAGGGAATGCCAGATTTAAGCTAGTTCATTTTAATTATGTACATTGCACACATCTGAACCCACTTAACCTAAACAGGATTTATGTGGGCTGCTCTGCAGCATGCTCTCGCTGTGGCCAGAGGGGAGGAAATTTTTTACATCTGTCTTGGCATTGTGTCAAGGTATTAAAATACTGGTGAGTGGTGGTTGAGCTGATCCAGGGAACGAATGGGTTGACCCTAGAACAACTTCCTAAGCAGTGGTTGCTGGATATTTTGTGTATTTTCGGGTGACTGAAGCAAGTAAAGTTGCAATATAAATTTGTGCAACTGGCACTCCTTCTGGCGAAATGGTGGGGCACTACAGGTTGGCTGGGTACAAAGGGACCGGTAATAGAAGAGTGGAAAAGGGACAACAATGAATAGTCAGTTGCAGAGGAGACTCATGTCAGGCTCTCCGTAGGGATGAGAAGGTAAATGAGGACTTAGAGGTTTGGGAGGACATACTGGCAATATTTGAGAAGGCAGGGATGTACAGAAGGGACCAAATGTCTACATCTGGTGCATCTGGGGGCGCTTTGTCTTAGCCCTGGAATGCTCCAGGATTGGTGCAACAGAGTATGTATGAATGCAGGGGGGTATTGAGGTATTTCCATGGATCAAGGAAAAGATTTGTCTTGGAATAAAAGTAGTTGAGGGGATTGGATAATCAATTGCATGAAATGAGTGAGATAGAGACACTCATATGATGGCTATGTCACTATAACAGGACAAGTATGTTTGCAAGAATGAAAAATAAATGTCACAGCTGTTATGTTTTTGAGCTTGTAATGCACATTTATCACTGTGATAGCCCATAAATAAAGAATTAAAAAAATATGTTTGTCATTATACTGATTATCATGTAGTAGGAAATTCTCTTTTGTCTGGATAAGTTCTGCATTTCCAGGGATTTCTATCTTTAAAAAGGTTTTATGGGTGAAGTTTGTTATTTTGTCAGAGTGTCTCTTTCTAGATAATTTTGTTTTTAAGTTAGGCACAGTTGGTAGTTGTGCTATGCAGTAGGTTGGGATTTTGTGGGAGTACTCTGTCTGTCCATTTGGAGCACTAGAGCTTGTGGAACTATCTTGGAAGTCTTGAAGTATATTTCTGACCTGCCATTTGCTGGTATCCAATAGTAATAAATCATGTAGGTTGTGGTGCATTTCCAGTGGCTACATTCATTGCTCCTACATGTTTTGCTGTAGGCACAGTCTAAGTATGGTAGCAGGGGCTTTTCTTTCTCATAAATAATGTATGTTGTTTCTTCAAACATGCTGTACTCTATTAGATTAAAAAATATAAACAATATTAGCTATAGTTTTGGGTTGTCTGATAGCAGTGGCGTTGTGTTTGCTTAAATCTAACCTTGTATATATGTGTGGAGCAATACCCACAGTCTTACTGAATACCAAATGAAACAGCAAAAGGAATCAGAAAAAAAGTGTCTTTGTTCAAAAAAGTATAATGTTCTCTTTTTTAATTAATAACAACATATACATTTGTACTTATAAAACTCAGGAGTAGAGATGTATACAACTCATCCAAGAACACCTATATCATAGGGTTTTTACATCTTAATAAGAACCTCCCTGTTCTGTTGTTCAAAGTATGCCACATAGGATCTAATCTCTAGAGAATGATCATTACTGCTTGTTCAGTATTAAACCTCAATCCAGCCACTACAGAAAACAAATGCTTTGCTGTGAGAAGCAGCTTCTTCAAGGCTGTGAGCGCAGCTAATATTTGCATTTATCGTATTTTACAAATATTTCACTTGTAATAATTTACAACATTGATCTTAATCCATCTAAAAACACAATACAACATCCCAATTTTAACCCATCTCTATTTGTCCTTGAAAACATTATAGACACTCTACTTAGTCTAGTCAAAGCAGTTGTAACATTCACATTAAGGTTTCTCTTGATACTCCTCCATCTGCAATGTTGTTATACTTTCTTATAATAAGTATATCAAGCTTAATGCTTTCTTCTTGTAGTGATCACCTAGTTTTTTAATACATGGTCCCAATTTTTAAATTCCAAGACACATATGGGGGGTCATTCTGACCCTGGCGGCCGGTGGCCGCCAGGGCCACCGACCACGGGAGCACCGCCAACAGCCTGGCGGTGCCCCTTAGGGCATTCTGACTGCGGCGCTTTGTCCGCGGTCAGTGCAGGAAAACCGGCGGTCTCCCGCCGGTTTTCCGCTGCCCGTCAGAATCCTCCAAGGCGGCGCAGCATGCTGCGCCGCCTTGGGGATTCTGACACCCCCTACCGCCATCCTGTTCCTGGCGGTTCGCCCGCCAGGAACAGGATGGCGGTAGGGGGTGCCGCGGGGCCCCTGGGGGCCCCTGCAGTGCCCATGCCAATGCCAATGGCATGGGCACTGCAGGGGCCCCCGTAAGAGGGCCCCGCTTGTATTTCACTGTCTGCATAGCAGACAGTGAAATACGCGACGGGTGCAGTAGCACCCGTCGCACCTTCCCACTCCGCCGGCTCGATTACGAGCCGGCTTCATGGTGGGAAGGTCGTTTTCCCCTGGGCTGGCGGGCGGCCTTTTGAAGGCCGCCCGCCAGCCCAGGGGAAAACTCAAAATACCCGCCGCGGTCTTCCGACCGTGGTACGGTATTTTGGCGGCTCCCGCCGGGCGCGCGGTGACCGCGCCCGGCGGGAGTCAGAATCACCCCCATGGTCTCTAATATTACCCAAAAAAATATTTGAATATAAGTACAGGAGGTCCTTACCTACAGGATAACTGGATTGATCCTTTCCAGATTGTTATTTAGTGAGTCTTAGAAAGTCTAAATGCTCTCATTTAGATCCGACATGGCCTTTATGATGCCCCAGTGATCAACCGGGTGTCACCTTTTAAGTGATGCAACTCAAACCTACATAGAGCAGAAGTACATTGTCTGCCGCATTAATGACCCTTGATAATGAGTCAGTGTCACAGAGTCTGTTCTTTCACTTATCTAGAAAGTGTTCTGAAGAGGACACTGAGACTGTCACATGTATGGCCTGGGACCAGTCTGTGGATGGGGGAACTCCTGGTCACTCCCTAGCCAATGGGATAAATGTTTCCAGTGGTCACTATACCCACCTTTGCAGCATTTCCCACAGTGCCCCTTTCTACCTAAAACCAAGATGACAGAATTTTCCTTCCCCTGTGCAGAGCTCCTGTGAAATTCTCGGAGGTGTGGCCAGGGAAACAAGTAACCTCTCCTCTGTGGTCACTCACAACCTCTCCTCTGTGGTCAGATCCGGATGCTGCTCCCCTTCCACTGGGATTGCTACCTGACTGGCTGAGGAGACAAAGGAGGGCCCTGCCCAAATGTCAGCTAACATTTGCCTGAAACAGATTAGGCCTTTTTGAAGTTAATAAAGCTCCTGGGCACAGCTCAGAAGGTCTTTGTGCTAAAGGAACAAAACACTTTCCCACACCCAAGGCCTTTGTCTCAGCTCTGGGAGCAAGTTCCTACCTCTTCAAGGGGGATATTTAGCTGCCATGTGACAGCTGAAGGGTATGCAAATCGGTTGTCAAAGGCTTTGGGCAGGGAATAGGTAACTTTCTAAATGTACTTTTTGCTAAATAGTTATCATGAATCAGAATTCACCAGTGATTTAGACTTGAAATATTTCAGAAAGTCACAAAATTAACTTTGTTGCCTTTCTCAGCAGGAGGCAAAATTACCTAATTTAATATTGTATCCCATTGCTTTCCTGTGGAAGAGACAACTGTGCTACAGTGAAAAAAGCTTTTACAGCCTTTTCACTGTAAGGGCATGTTTAACATTAAACCTTTAGTTCTGCTACTTGTGACTACCATGCACCCTGCCTTATGATTCGTAAAGCCTATTTAGGGGTGACATGAATATGTAAAAGGAAAGTTTAGGCCTGTCAAAAGGGGTGATATTGACAAGCCAAATTTGTAGTTTGTAAACTGCATAGCCAGGCGACAGAGGGTAGGACTGCAATCCTGTTTGCATTGTTACCGTAGTGGGTGGTACAATGGGTGCAGCAGCCCACTGGTGACATTTAACCTACAGGCCTTGGTACACTTAATATTATATATTAGAAACTTGTAGGTAAGTTAACTGTGCCAATTAGGGGTACCCCAATATCATAATGTTGCAAGGAGAACACTGACAGTTTACCACTGATTAGCAGGAGTAAAGTACACAGAGTCTGCATAATTTAGGGACCAGCAGAAAATATGGGGTAACCCTGGAGAAACAGCACATTTCCAACATTCTGCAACATGTTACTTTGTAGAATGCTGTATATGAAGGAAGATGATCTTCAATGCTTGAGTCATTAAAACATCTGGTTGAGTGTTTTCAAGTGAGCAAGCCAAGACAGTGATGCCTTAATTGTTAAAGAGACATAGACACACATCATAATCTTTAAAATAAATAAAGAATGAATGGTAACATTGTTTATCGCTGTAGTAGACATGAGAGGCCAGATGTGCGTACAACTGGTCTCAAAATACTAGTTGCAAATTACCAGTATTTTTGTAAACAATGTGGTAATTTACAAAATGACCTATGTACTAATAGATTGATATGCAACTAACCGATTCGTAGTGGTTTCCAATTCGACCTCCCTCATGAATATTGATGAGGTAGGTGGGAAATTATGTCCACCAGGAATCGCATTTTTCACAGGGATAGTGGCCTGCTGAGGCCAGCAAACTACCATACCTGTGATTGATTTAAATATAGCATTTCTTTCCTTTAAAAAATGAAAAGTTAATGTTTTTTTTTTTTTTAAGAGTAGGCAGTGGTACAATGGACTAATGCCTACTCTTTAAAATATTTTTTTCAACATTCCCAAATGAGAAAGGGTGCCTTGGGGACCTCTTTCCATTTGCGAATGGGTTAGTACCTCCTCTGAGGTGTAGACAAAATATTAATGTTTTGTGACCGCATTTCAGTTGGAAAATATTAATGCATACCACTGTGATTCAGCATTTTAAAGGGACACTCTAAACACCTTGCTTTCAAATACTGAATCATTATTAGGTTGCAACCATTGTGATTCTGTAATGTGTTTGTTAATCACAAGTTTGATTTAGTACATTAGATAAAGCCTTCTTACGTTTGCAAGCTGCCCAAGTCTGCAAATTAGGCCATTTGCGAAAAGAATTTGAATATCTGGCCTGAGATGCACTAAAGGTTACTTAAAAGTAATTTATTAAAATGATTTAAACAATTTGCAAGAATGATGTGAAATTACCTGACTGCCTTGAACTGTGGCTTGCTAGTATCTGACATGTAATCTTCACATGCATGCCCCGTTAAAAAAAAAGTCATATGGCAAAGCAAGACATTTTCTGCTTGAACTAGTAGTCTCTGAAGAAAAGATTATGCAAAACTGAATAATGTGAAATGTTGTGAACTGTGAATTGTAACACAAAAGTTACACATTTCACACATTTCATGAGCACAATTACAATTTGACATGTCTACAATATAATACTATGTGATTTTGTAACTTACAAAAGTGAACAAGTGAGAACTGGAATGAGCCTGTTGAAAACTTTGCCATTGGCGCTTCTGGTTTTGGGAACTATGACTTTTCACTTGTGGTGAATGCTTAAGAACTTAGAAAACAAACCTATTCACTAAGCACATAGAACTGAGCTATGAATGTGTATTAGTTTATCTTGCACAAAAAACAGAGGCACCCATTTTTTTTTAAAGATGATTCTCAAAGAACAGAAATAATTTTATACAGATTTATCTACAATAACATCAAAAGCCCACACTGTTTAATTGTTGGTTTTTGAACTTATAGATTCCCATGGTTGCATAAGACACACAGCGTTATTTTTACCCAAGAGTCTCTCAACCATCAAAGTACCTTGTGACAGAAAGGAGCACATAGGGATTTATTATACAGTTCGGGTGGTTCAGTCAACAATTTACTAGCATTGCTAAAAAGACATCTCAGCCTCAGGTCCATAAAACAAATCTATTCCTCATCTGATAACATTGACACGCCCACTGTACTTAACAAAGCTGAGAAAGGATGCAATTGCTGTTAACCTACTTTTTTATATGTTTTTATTTAATTTTTTATGATACAACAGCGATTCAAAAAAGTATACTTTATGACGCTCTTACAGATACAATTTTAGGAGCATAATCTTGAAAATCTATATATGTTTGATAGCAATGTAGGATCAATAGGCAATCAGTGCCACGCCAGGTGAATGATGTTACCTGGAGCAAGTGACCATGACATAAAATGTGTGTATATTATGATAGAGAAGTGTACACCTGGTGGGTCTAGAATTGTATAAGCATGCAAGGGTTTGCCACAATGAGGGGCAAAGGCAGAAGGTGGGCAACAGTAGGAAAGAGGTGGCAGACGCTGTTCCTGTCAAGCATCTCTACATTAGGGGATAAAGAGGAAAGGCTGGGATGAAGGATGTGTGGAGGAGGTTATGTCTGTGTGAGTCAACTTTTGATCGGGGGATTGAGTATTGTGTTATCTCATCAGGAGGTTAACGTGTCATCCTAGGGGTATTAGTAGAAAGGATTTCAGAGCTCATCCCAGTCCTCTGCAAACAGTTGTTTTTGCCGACTCTTGCTGTCCTCCTTTTGTAGGGTTTTGCTTTGAGTCCATGACCATCTCATTGTCGTTAATTACCAGAGTGGGTCGTAGAGAGCCACTGTAGATTTCCAGCAGATTGTGATTGCCATAACAGAAAAGTTAAGTATGAGAACAGTGAAAATACTTTGTTTTTATGGGGTCATCTGAAGGTTTCCAGTGCAGCGTTGATCCATTGGTAATCACAGAATGCTAGGGATGTAACAGACCCCCTTGCCCTCCCAGGCAGACAGTCAGGAGAGGGAGCAACACCAGTAGTCCAAAGTCCAAGGATTTTGAACTTCCTTGCTTTCATGAGTTGTTAAATGTTGATTTTGTGGTGGATGGGTGCAAGTCCAAAGCTTACTAAAGATAGAACGTTTTGATGTGGCAGGCAAAGAACTGATGATAAACAACTAAATAAAGCCACACAATGATGGGATACTTTACTGTTATGATGCATATAAAGTACAACTGATAATGCGATTCACAGTGTCTGTTGTTGATCTAGCTTTTTTTCCTATTATGATAATCTAGGACTTTTATCACATCAAAATGAACGATACTGGGGAAAGGTTAATTTGGTGGTTAGTGCATCTAATGTATACATACTGTAGATCGTTAGAATACTTAATACGTGGAGCATCACTATGTTTTAGCTGCTAGTCAGCTACTCTCGTTTGTGTCTTATCAACAGTGTGAATTTGAATAGGATTTTTTTTAAAGGAGTACACATTGAAAGGTGGAAATCTCTTTGTTTTTAAAAATGTTGGTAAGTATAAATCTACTATTACCTGTGCTCTGCCCATAGTTACTTCATGTCGTAAACGGTACCATGCTTCAGAAGCACGTACATAAAGAGGCTACTAGGCACTGAACATAAAATAAAGCTCAAGGCCTCAGCAGTCAGAGCATAGGGTCTACAACATAAACTGGGGCACTCATAAGCCTCATTGATTCTCTTGGTTGAAGTAGGTGAGCCGTCAAGGCTAAATACAAGTAAAGGTGCTGGAGTGGGCCTAGTGGCATTGCAACATAGTTCTCTCAACAGCAAGAAAGGACAGTCAAAGTGTGTTACACAATACTTTTCACAATAATTGAAAGTATGTATTTTTGTACTGGCTGTTTGGACAAGGATGGGCATTGAACTATCAGAATTGGAAGAACACTCCTATACATATATATCATTATTCTACAAAGAATAGTCAACAATTTAGAAAGATGCATCTTTACAAGTAATAATTCTCTAAATAAAGTTGTATTTGTAGAAGGAACAAATAGGAACAGTCTGTTATTGGCATCCCGATTTCACCCAAAGTCCTTGGTGCGAAAACTGCCTATAGTCAATCACAGTTCACTGACTAAATATTGAAACCCTAAATATCGGTATACAGAAATATTGTGTCAAAAATATTGAGCACAAAAATATTGTTTTCCTATACTTATAATTAAAAGTACAAAACGATAAAAAATTTAGTTTTACACTAATATTGAAAAATATATATAAATATATTTGTTGATATATATATATATATATATATATATATATATATATATATATATGCATGCTCTCTGAATTTCAAGAGAACCAGGACACCTCCGTACAAAAGGTCACTACTTTATTTAACAGCAAAACAAAACAACTCCAGTGCGTTTCAGCATTACGCCTTGTTCACGGATAGAGTACTATTTCCCTTTCTCATTTAAATACACCAATAAATTAACATAAAAAGAGGACTGATTCAGGACAGATCGTATCAATGGCAGCCATCTTGTAAAGTCCATTCAATGTGAATGTACGTAAAGCAGATACATCCTTGCTATATACCCTTCTCCACTTTTTCATCCGTATTGTCATATGTAAACAATAATTCTGTCACAATCTCTAATTAGATATATAAGATATATAGCAGAGGACAGAAAGCAACAGCCTTGATCTGTTGGTGGGAACTAACACCCACCAGGGTAGTAAAAGCAAATTGTTGGAACACAAAACACAGTCATATGAGCTCCATTCTGTGTTAAAGGACTTAGGGGTCCCCATAGTTGAGTACCAGGTCCCAAACCCAAATGAATGTGCACACCTGTCAATCAATCAATCAGACATTTGTAAAGCGCACTAATTACCTGTGAGGGTCTCGAGGTACTGAGGAGGGGTGGGGGGAGAAGGTGAGAGGGAGGAGGTGCTGCCACTGCTCGAACAGCCAGGTCTTGAGAAGTTTCCTGAAGGTAAGGAGGTCTTTGTCCAGGTGCAGGTGGGTGGTAAGAGTGTTCCACGTTTTGGCGGCGAGGTGCAAGAATGATCTACCACTGGTTGTAGTTCTGCGGACGCGTGGGACGGTTGTGAGGGCGAGGTTGCAGAGCGGAGACACCGGGTCGGGGTGTAGAAGGAGAGTCGTCTGTTAAGGTATTCTGATCCGGTGTTGTGCAGTGCTTTGTGAGCGTGAGTGAGGAGTTTGAAGGTTATTCTCTTGCTGACTGGGAGCCAGTACAGGTTTTTCAGGTGGTCTGTGATGTGGCAGTGGCAGGGGATGTCCAGGATGAGGCGTGTAGAAGTGTTCTGGAAGCGTTGCATCCTCTTCTGGAGTTTTGCCGTGGTTCCTGCATAGAGGGCATTGCCGTAGTAGTCCAATTTGCTGCTTACGAGGGCTTGGGTGACTATTCTTCTGGTTTCAGTGGGTATCCATTTGTAGATCTTTCGGAGCATGTGGAGGGTGTTGAAACAGGAGGAGGAGATGGTGTTGAATTGCTGGGTCATGGATAGTGACGGGTCCAAGATGAATCCTAGGTTGCGTGTGTAGTCGATGGGAATCTGAGCGGTTCCGAGAGTGGCAGGCCACCAGGAGTCATCCCATGGGCAGAGGGTGGAGCCGAAGATGAGGACTTCCGTCTTGTCGGAATTGAGTTTGAGGCAGCTGCTCTTCATCCATTCGGCAATGGTCTTCATTCCTTCGTGGAGGTAGGAATTGGCGGAGTCATTGGTGAGGAAGAGGATCAGCTGGGTGTTGTCGGCGTATGAGATGATGTTGAGGTTTTGGGATCGGGCGATGTAAGCGAGCGGGGCCATGTAGACGTTGAAGAGGGTCGGGCTGAGGGCCGAACCCGGGGGTACACCGCAGATGATTTTGTTGGCCTCCGAGCGGAATGGGGGGAGACGGACTCTCTGGGTTCTGCCAGTGAGAAAGGAGGTGACCCAGTCCAGGGCTCTGTCGCTGATTCCAGCATTGCTGACGCATGAGTGTGGGGTGTAGCGGCAGACGGTGTTGAATGCGGCCAAGAGGTCCAGGAGTATAAGGGCTGCGGTTTCGCCACTGTCCAGTATGGTTCTGATGTCATCTGTTGCGGCCAAGAGGGCAGTTACGGTGCTGTGGTTGCTGCGGAATCTGGATTGGGAAGGGTCCAGAGTGTGGTTCTCCCCTAGGAAGTGGGTTAGTTGCTTGTTGACGGCCTTTCTCGATGACCTTTGCCGGGAAGGGGAGCAGGGAGCTAGGCCGGAAGTTCCTGAGGTCCTTTGGGTCCGCCTTGGGTATTTTTGGGAGGGCCTCAAAAAACATGTTTCTCTGAAGATGAATATTGGACATTTGGCAATACATGATCCATGCGCACCAAAGTGAGCACAGAAGATGTGTGACACATGACACTTCCCACATCGTCAGAGCTAGCATTTTGTCCCTCACTCAATCACCTGGTAAAGACTCAAATATGAGTCAGGTCTGTACTTACCCCTTGTGGGTGTAGTGCTTCCCTCAAATGCCCATCCAACTCTTAGTAGGCCACTGCCAAGATTTGGGCCATTAGGGGGGTCGTGGTCTGAGTGGCACCCCATCCTCATTGGGAGGCACAGCCCCAGCTATGTCTTTGCGATCTTCTGGGCTCTGCGTCTTTGGTCCTCCCACCTCTTCTGACAGTGGGCACTCTGCTGGCTGTGGACCCCCACGTCCACACCTTCTTGGAGATGGCTCGCCAAATCCCTTTCTTCTGAAGGTCGTTGACCTACATGGATGCAAAAGACAAGACAGGGAAATCATGTCCACAAGTCCCACACTAGAACAGAGTTAACTACAAGTCAGTCCAACTAGCCAATAATAACCTGTCTTGAACATCCTGTCCACCTATGGCACATAGCAGTCATTGGGTAGGGGGACATTACTGCAAATGTTACCCATAAGGGTACCCATCACAACCTCCAGCTCAGCCCCTGTACTGACCAGTTAGTAAAGCAGTGTGTTGTGTGACATGAGCAATCCACATGACATTACCCGGGTATATGATACAACATATCACACCAAATGGCAAGTGACAGGTACACCAAATAGCAAACATTTCAAACAAACATTCACAACGCCTGATGATCACAAGCTGATTATGGTCCCCACAGACAAGCTACAGACAGGCCCATATTGCTAGGACAACATACAAGGGAGTCACACGTTGTGCACACAAAGATACAAACCTTTAACTCTGTGCACCTATGCACATACACATGCACCCACATACTACTTCAGGGAGTCAAGGTCTTGTGTCAGTCCAAAAAATGTTACACGTTTGTTCGAAACATGTATGCACACAAAAACTATGTCAAAATAAGATACCTGGCCTTGCATTGGACATGTTCCACATCATGTCCAAAACACAGGCTCAAATATCAGGGAACATCAGCGCATTACACACTGCAGATGTTCAATGCCCAAAATATTAGGAGCGTGCGCAGTAGGCATTAGAGCTGTATTAAGCAGCCAACAGGTCAGTGGGTGATCATGGGATCTGTCAAGGATATTTAACACAAATGGTCATAATTAATCTGAGCACATCTGTCACAGCTCTCCACCATGCCCCCAATGCAATGACAATGGTAATCACTGGGCATAAGCTCAAGTCAACCCTCACATGCTGCTTATGGATACAGTGTGTGGCTACAGGCTCACACATGCAGTGCAAAAGTTATTCAATAACATTCCAGATAGCAATATTTACAGAAAGTGGCAACTGAAAAGGCAACTTTATCTGCAGGCAGACCACACAAATCAACACATAATGACATGTCCCAAAAGGTGAGCTGCATCACAAAACTTCATGCGTCCCACAGCCAATTTCCAATGGCTGTCGGTGTGCAGAACTTAGGACCATAGAATATCATTAGCTGGCTTCAGTGCAACACTTCAACAATCCCAGATGTGGCCACAGATGTATGTGCAGATACAGAAAGGGCACACAGCACGCATCAACATCTTCTGCAGTTATGTTACCACAAATGATCACACAATAAGAACATCTACTGATTGGATTTACCTAGTGATGGCTGTCATGACACCTCAGCTAACCATGTGCATCAGTCACAAGATGGCTCAGGGAACAATCATTGCACACTCTCTACAATGTCTCAGGACTTTAAACCTGTCACTTCACCCACGTACATGCCCAGGAATGCAACCAATTAAGCACACTGATAGCACCTTGAAGGACACAATCTAAAATTTGCCAATAGGCCTAGGCTAACTATGGAAAAGATTAGTAAAGCTATAGAAACATATGAGCACATGGTGCTCTTACCTGCTACTCTGGTGCACCATAGAGCTGATCATACAGGGGTAGGGCCTCCTCCACTAGATTTTCCACAGCTCTTCTGGTGAGAAGGCAGGGGCCCTATCATCTGTAGGATGTGGCATGATTGCTCCCAGAGACAATACACAGCAGCTCAGTCATGGAGGTCTTGCTGGCAGCAGTGTCAGGAATCAAATGAGAGATTATGCAGGAGATGGCGTCACATCTATGACTGTCACACCCGACGGACACTGGCATTGACCACAGACCGCCACAGGAAATTTTTTATCCAATGGCAATATCCACCGCGGTAGCATCCACCTACCCCCGTGATGACTAGCACCGGCTGTCGTTTCCTTTTGTTCAGCAGAGTAGGTCAGGAAGTCGCCATTTTAAAGCCTTTCGATGGTCAAAAAAAGGTAATTTTGGGTCACAATGTGGAAAACATTTCTACGGCATAATCGTTAGTGCTGGCATTGTCTGAAGATGTATATTTGTCCTGATTGATGGATCAAGTTGTCATGTTGTTCTGCTAATTTCAACAAGTCATTGGTGGGAAAGTCACCACCCTCTTGGCCATGGGCAATCTTGTGTTTTTGAGCATTTAGGCCCTCATTACAACCCTGGTGGTCGGTGTTAAAGCGGCGGTAATACCGACAACAGGCCGGTGGTAAAAAAATTGCGATTTTGACCATGGCGGTTACTGCCATCCAAGACTGCCACTTTAACACACCGACCGCCAGGGTTGTAATGGCCGCTCGGCTGGAGACTTCGGTCTCCAGCCCAGCGGCCCTCACAATCCCACCCTCGGGATTACGACCCGGCCTACCGCCATAGTTTTCGTGCTAATCTTACCGCCACGAAAACCTTGGCGGTAGGCACTATCAATGCCAGCGAATCCCTTCCCCTCCCTCTCCTGCCTCTCCTGCCCCCAGCACGTATAAACACCCACGCACGCACCCATATACACACATGCACACATGCATACCTACCACCACCATCGCATGCACACATACATTCCCACACACTGCAACACACACCAACATACCTTGTCACACGCATGCATTCACAACCTCATGCACGCATACCAAAACATACAGTACACACCCCCCCCCGCAAACACACAACACTCCCCTCGCCGGTTGGAGATTTCGACTTACCTGCTTGCAGGCGGTCCTCCCACTGGAGACGTTCAATGGCGCTGCTGTCAGCAGCAGCGTCTCCCAGCAAAATACTGGTCATGATATGGTCGCCGGTGTTTTGCTGGCATGGCGGTGCTGCTGTCAGCAACGCCGCCTTACTAACATCCGCCGCCATGACCGTCGGCGGTGTTCAGCCAGCATTCTGGCTGAATACCGTTGGTGGTCATGATATGCGTAGACAGCTGGTAACTGCGGCAGCGGTATGTTGGTGCCTGTCACTGTGGAGGTAGGCGGTCATTACCGCCAATGTTGGAATGAGGGCCTTAATCACAGGCATTGGCTGATGTTAGTATCTCATAGTCTCGCTGACATATTAGTTTATATGTACATTTCTTATTTGAGGCAAGGGGATGACATGTAACTGCTCTGCCACTTTTACCATTGGTATGTGCTGTGTATCATGTTTTCAAAGCAGCCCTCATTACAAATTCGTCGGACTTCACAGAAGACTGACGAAGCTGCGGGCACCAGTATACTGTGCTGGCGGTATTTCTGGCTCCCTATTTGGACTTTTCTGCTGGGCCAGTGGACAGAAACAGTGTTACCATTTCCTGGCCCAGCAGAAAAGTCACATCAACATTGCTGCCGGCTTGTACTAGAGCCGGCGGCAGTGCTGATGTGCAACGGGTGCAGTAACTGTCCAAAATGCATGGGCAGTGCAAGGGCCCCCAGGGGAACCCCAAGCCCCGCTTACCGCCAGCCATTCCATGGTGGTGTTTAACGCTGTGGCCAGGATGGCGGTCGGGACTCATAATCCCCAGGGCAGTGGTACTTGCACCGCTGCCCTGGGCATTATGACCGCCAGGCAAAAGCCTGGCGGTATAGTGGAGGGGCCGGCGGTATGCCCGTGTCTATTGCGCCACGGTCATAATAGCTGGTGGAACACTGCCAGCCTGTTGGCGGTGTTACCACCAGCTTATCGCCGGCCACCAGGGTCGTAATGAGGCCCTGTATCA
This sequence comes from Pleurodeles waltl, assembly GCF_031143425.1. Taxonomy (NCBI): domain Eukaryota; kingdom Metazoa; phylum Chordata; class Amphibia; order Caudata; family Salamandridae; genus Pleurodeles; species Pleurodeles waltl. The sequence continues at coordinate 289,941,130 of NC_090445.1, read as the reverse complement.
AATTGCATGTCACATATTTTATGGGACTTATGTAGTGTCACTTACAATGGACACAATGAATGATTCACATACCTTCTTATTTTCTCTCACATAGTTACCCGGGAATGAGAAGGGTCAGACTACCTCCTGAGTACCGTACACTAGCAGACTTTCAGACCACAGGGAATAGACATGTCATACAAATTTACCACCTGGATTGGCAGACAATCAAGGATCTCTGTTGTCAGTTGGAGCCGGATCAGATGCCTGCCATCAGTCATCCAAATGTCAAATAGCATACCACCCATTGTTCAAGTCATGTCAGTGCTGCATGTAGGAGGCTGGCCCTCTATGTAGTGTGCAAAATTAGGCACACTGTGCATGGGGACCAGGCAGCCACACATTCAATCAATCAATCAAAGAAATTTGTAGAGCGCGCTACTCACCCGTGAGGGTCTCAAGGCGCTGGGGGGGAAGGGGAGGGCAGGCCGGGGAAGGTCATTGGTCGAACAGCCAAGTCTTTAAGTTCCTTCTGAAGACTAGTAGGTCTTTGGTTTTGCGAAGGTCGGTGGGGAGGGAGTTCCAGGTTTTGGGGGCGAGGTAGGAGAAAGACCTGCCTCCTGTGGTGGTGTGCAGGATGCGGGGGACTGTGGATAGGGCGAGGTCAGCTGATCGGAGGTTGCATGTGGGAGTGTGGAAGTTTACTCTTTCAGTGAGGTTTCCAGAGGTACAAACTACATCACCTAATGCTCTAATTGTTTAGGTAGCTTGGACGAGCAGTTAGGCTAATCTTGGAGAAGTGCAAAGCATTTGTATTAGTCAAATTCATGCAACTCACTCACTCAAAGGAATAACTTGAGACTAAATTACAAAAATACTTCAGATGTTTATATAAATTTTAAGACGAATATTATAAAAATTGGTTAAATAGTTTTGGAGATATGAATTTCTGAAGTTTTAATAAAGGCAGCCTCTCTCTGCGTAATTATGCACCATAGGAATCAATAGGAATACACATTTAAATGTATATATATATATATATATATATACTTATACATATATATGTATAGATATATATAAAATCACAAGGTTGCTTTACCAAGTTTCGCTTTCGCAGGTTGGTCAAGGTCGTCGGTGGGCATGCTGTGCCAACTGGGGGAGTTTGGGCAGCTCCCGGTTCTGGCGGGAGCAGCTGTGAAAAGTCTCTTGGAGCTGGAGCAGGGCCATCGCTGAGGACCACTTGGAAAAGTTCTGTTCTTGCAGATTCAAACGTGGTGCCTTGGGGTCACCTTGGAGTGTTGAGGTCGCAAGGGGTGAGGGACCTTTGGGACACAGCTTGTTCTTCATTGCAGGGCACAGTGCAGCCAAGTGCAGAGTGAATCTGTGATGTGGGAGCTGTCCACAAAGTTTCCCTTTGAAACTGGGGGGAAAGTCTTGTTGACGGTCGTTTATAGGAAAACGGGTGCTCTGACTGGAGGGTCCAGGGTGTTCCTGAAATCCCTCAACAAGGGTATCCTCTCGTTCTTTTTCCACTCTGGGCGGTCTGATTTTCCAGGTGTCCAATGTTAGCTGGCCAGTACCCAGGGTACTGCTACGGTATGGCCACTAGAGAGTTCAGTGGCACCAAATTTGGCACACTTGCCGAGTTTGTCCTTGTCGGTGTGTTGTTGGGTCTGGCTGCAGCTTCTGGTTTGGGAGATATCGGCCGGTCAGTGACCCTCACTGGGTTGCTTGTTTTTGGGTTGTTGCAGAGTGGCACCTCTACTCTGAAGGGAGTTCTTGGGCGATTGGTGAAGCAACAGCGATCATCGGGTCTTGGGTGCAGCAGGGTTTGGTGCCTTTTCTTGATGCAGGCTGTCCACAGTTCTCGTACCTTGGTTCTTCTTGGTGCTGGTCTTCTTTCTGTCCTTTGATTCTGATTTGTTGGTCCAGGGATGCCCACTAAGGCCCATATTCATACTTTTTTAGTGCCACATTTGCGTAATTTTTTTGCGCAAAAGTGGCGCAAACCTACAAAATTCAATTGTATTTTGTAAGTTTGCGCCGCTTTTGCATCAAAAAGTGGCACAAATGCAGCAATAACAAAGTATAAATATGGGTCTAATTACTGAATTTAGTGGGTGTTTTAGATGGAACCTGTTAGTGTCCAGTGGGACACTTACCTTTGGGTGGCTACACCTACATTAGTGACCACTTCCTGTGGGAAGGGTCAATTCCCTAAACCAATTGGCTATTTTCCTTCCATTTAAGATGAAGAAAAATGAAGTGGAGGGTTCACCTCACAGACGACACTTTAGGGGTGCTGCATGCCAGGTGGGCCACTCCTCCTACCCCTTGTGTGGTTTCCTGCCTTTGCTCCCACCAAAAGCAGGTTTTATCAAAGGGTGAGGCCATCTGCTGCTAGCAGCAGGTCTGGGGGTCGGGTGTTTAGGCAGTAAGCCCTTTGAAGCTCACCGCCAGGGCAGTGCATATTCTTGAGGGAGGGGTGTTAGCTCCTTCACCCAGAAAGGGCATTGTTTTATAAACCAGAGAGACAGGGCTCTCCCCCAAGATTTGTATGTTGGCTGTCTGGAGGTGGCAAGCTGCATAGAACTAGTCAACAACCATACCAGGGAAGTTAGCTTTTGCAAGGGGCGCATCTAAGGTAACCCCTGGGTACATTTAGGGATAAATCCAATACAGGTGCCAGTTTGGGTTTATCATTCTGAATTGTTTGATACCAAACAACCCATGGTTCAGAGTGGCCATCATGTAGCTGGGAAACTCGTGTTGACCAGTGTCCAGCACATGTATTAAAATGGCTGCTCTGTTCACTCACTATGTCCCAGGTATGGCAAGGAGACAGTGTGGGCATAATGCTTATGCAGCTATGCTCTCACATGTAATATGGATCACCCTGCCTTAGGGCTGTAAGGCCTGCCAGAGGGATGTCTTACCCATAGTAAATGCAGTATATGGTGGACAGGACGCATAGGCAGTGTGCCATGTCCTTTTGTGCTTTAGGTTTGCAGCAGGACACTCAGCCTGCAATTGCAGTGCTGGGTGCATCTGGATGCATGACCCTAGAGGATGATACAATCAGTGCTGCTGCCCTCAGGGTCCTACCCATAGTGCCCCACGCCCTGGGAACCTAGGTACCTATTTACTATGGACATATAGCAGTAGGTAAGGGTGTATCCAATTGTCCCAATGCATCACAACAGTTTTAGGGAAAGAGCTCTGGCCCAGGGATCCTTGTTAGCAAGAGGCCTGGGCACTGCAACTTCCAGGCTACGTCAAACATCAGGCAAAAAGAGAGGGCCTACCATGTCAAAAAGAGGCTTTTTTGCACACTACCCACCCTCCCCAAACAAAAGAGGATGAGACTACCCTTTCCCTAGGGAGTCTTCATCATCTAAGTGGAAGAACCTGGAAAGGCCATCTGCATTGGCATGGGCAGTCCCAGGTCTGTATTCCACTTGAAAGTCCATCTCCTGTAAGGAAATGGACCACCTAAGTAGTTTGGGGTTTTCATCCTTTATTTAACGCAGCCATCTGAGAGGCCTGTGGTCAGTCTGAACTAGGAACTGAGAGCCAAATAGGTATGACCTCAGCTTCTTTAGGGCCCAAACCACAGCAAAGGCTTCCCTCTCTATGGCACTCCAATTTTGTTCCCTAGGGAGTTGTTTCTTGCTTATGAAAGAAACTGGCTGGTCATGTCCATCATCATTTTTCTGAATGAATGAATGAATGAATAAATCTTTATTGTACAGTTAGTAAAAACCATTACAAAAATGTGCTATATGTTACCAATATAAAATCACAATATTACCATATAAGATGCATAGATATTACAAACACTTAAAAGAAAATACAGTGTGAAAGGCAGACTTTGCCTCCTTTTTTATTGGTACCCGTGCAGCGATTAATTCATATTTCACTGTGTGGTATTGTTCCCCTCCTGCACGCATAATTCTGTTCACTCTTTTCCTAAAACTTTCTTCACTGCCCTCTTCAAAAATTTCACCTTAGGGGATTTCAAGATTGGGTTGCCTGGTTTTAGGCATGCTATTACTACTTGTCTGCATGCCCTTGTACCATTTTGATTAAAAAGCGATTTTAGCAAGCATTTTCTTTCTTGCACTAAGGCTGGGCACAGACACAAGAGCTGTATCGTTTCCTTTCCCATCATTTCATAACCTACAACTCTTGTTTGAGCTCATCCTCCCCCTTGTGTAATCTTTATTATCACCTGATAACTTCCTTAATCGAAAATGCAAAAAATCTATTTTTAGGACAGGGGACCAGCCTACTTCAAAATAGTGTTAATGTAGAAGGAGCTTATAGTCATTTAATACCTCCCATGCATATGAGCTTTTCGCTAATATTTCTTCATATTACTATTTACTACTCTTTGAAAACATACTACAGATAGGTTACTTTCCCAACTTCCATGCAACCCTAATTCCTTTATTGCTGCATCCAGGTAGAGCGCAGCGGGATTATCACTATTTCTGTGAAGTTCTTGCCACAAAACCTGGCACAGATCATTCCTCTTGTTTGTTTTTATTCTGCACCAGGTTTTCGTGCAGACCCCTTTTCTACCTATTGTCTGGTTTATTAGCCCGAACTCCAAGTGGATTTGTACTAGCGATACATTTGGTGGTAAGCCAAATAGCTGTCTATATGTTCTTATTATACTTGTATTTAGACATACTGCATCGCGCCCACGCATTGCAGCACTGCCATATGTTAAGCTAGGTGCCAGTTTGGCTGATATCACCCTTAATAATGGTAGCATGCTAGGACATTCAAGGTTCTTTTTGGGATTGAAAGGGCTACGCACAGTGTTAAACCTTTCCTTTTTAAGTCCTCCCTATGTTGGGTAAAGCATCCCCGTTCAACAAACCGTACTCCCAGAAAGCGATAGGATTGGACAATTTCCACCTGTTCCCCATTCATGATCCATCTATGCTTTTAATTGATCCTTGGGCTACATTCCATTACCTTGGTCTTCTCTAAATTTACTGTAAGGCCATTTCCTTCGAGCATTTAATAACTTTTCCACTAATCTCTGTAGCCTGATCTGTGTTTGGTTTATAAGAACAACATCATTTGCATAAAGCAGATTAGATATAGACATCGGACCTAGCCTTGGTGTGTGTGAGTTTACTACTTTTAGTTCATGTGAAAGGTCTGCTAGGAACAAATTAAAAAGATAGGGTGCCAGGACACAGCCTTCTTTTAGTCCTTTGAAGGTATCTATTTTTCTTGACAAGACAGACCCGTCCCCTATCTGTATCCTTACCCAAGTGTCAGTATACAGGAGTTGAATAGCCTTGAGAAGACCGTATGGCATACCTAATGCTATAAGTTTCCTCCACAGTAAATTTTGATTCCCTGAGTCGAAAGCTGATTTAAAATCAACGAAGCAAAGGTACATTGGCAACTTCTTAAGGGTTTGTTTGTACATTAACAATGATAATGGTAATATATTAGTTTCTGTTCCTACTCCTTGTTTAAATCCGGTTGGTTTAGTGGGACAATCTTTCTATCTATTGCCCATTCTCTCAGTTCACTCAGTAATATATCTTGGAGCGTTATCAGCTGGTAGTTTTCAGGTACATCCCTATTACCTTTCTTATACCTGGGGTTAATTTTAGAGCCCCGCCATGACTCTAGCACAGAGCTATAGACTGTAGCTAGTACTGGCATCCATAAGTCTATATTCAATGAGTACAAGGCTTGAGAAAACCCATTAGGTTCTGGGGCACCATCCTTCCTGGAATTTAATACTATTTTCCTTATTTGATTCTCTGTGAAGCTATCTATAATGAGGTCTTTGGTTTCTAAGCCCCCCTTCCTGATGTTCTCATTTCTGGGGTTTTCTTCTTGAGGCCGATTGATGATGATTTAAATAATTTGTTTAAAAATTGTAGCCATGTCTGTTCTGCTATGTTGGAATTAACCACTGGTCTTTGTGGGTGATTTATTCCATTTACAGCTTTCCAGAACTGCCTTGCGTTTTTTTGTTTTGCTAGATATAGCATCTTGGCCCAGAAGTCATCATTTACTTCCCTTTTTTCTTCCCAGACCAGTCTTTGCAAACTCTTTTTTACTTTAAGGAAGGTATAATGTAGTTCTTTTTTTTGTGTGTCTTCCCTAATTTTCCTTTGCAGTTTATCCTGTTTTTTTTGTAGCTTCTGAGCAGAAATGGATAGATTTATTCTAGCCCTGTTTCCCTCCACTGACCTTTCTCGACGGCACTTATGTGGCCTCTTTGCAGCTCAATTTTTGATTATTTTGTTAAGAAAATTCCCCCACTGTTTGACTTTATTACCGTATCCGCTTACTACTGTTTCTTTTACTAATCTTTCAGCTAACTCCTTTATTTGGGCATTCACTTTACTGGACCATATTAGCCTTTGATAGTTTATTGTAGTATCTTCCCCAACCCACAAGGATACCTGTTGGTGATGCTGTACTTGTGCTGAAAGCGCAATTCTTTGTTGTCCATGATCGCTACTTGATGTTTTATTTATGCTAAAGGATTTTATCCTACCCTAGAGAGTTAACGTTACCATTGTGTAATCTATTATGGAGCATGCTGTAGCCACATAATAAGTCCACTCTGGTGGGCTGTCTGATTGAAACCTCCCATTTAGGACTCCAAGGCCTTTTATTAAGGCGTTTGCGTTTTGATCGTATGTTCTTCTCAGGGGGTCCCTGTTCCTTTGGTGGGGGGGAATCGACCATATGTAATCTTGCCGGATTACCTGTTCTTTGCGCTCAAAATTGTGCAACAAATCCATATTAAAATCTCCTGTTATTATTTTGTCTGGAGGATTTAGTTCCTGTAGCACACCCATTATCACATCACATAGCTCAAGTACTATTGAAGACTTTATTTTTTCATTTTGGGGAATATACACATTCATTATATACAATAGCGTTTTTGTATCCTCTATCCAATTATTCAGTTTTAGAACCAGAATGTTATTATTTTCTATGGGTACCTGGACTGCTGAAATGTTTAGTGCTATTTCGATGAAAATTGCTAAGCCTCCTTTTGGCTGGCCCTAATTTTTTGTTTTAACTGCCACTCTGTAATGGCCTGCATACCCTACTATATCAAAAGCTTCAGCCACCCATGTTTCCTAGAGGCATATTATTTGACTTCCTTTTAGCAACAAGGCTATAGCTTTCTTCTGCTATTAGGTTTGTGTTCTGTTGATGTTCCATGAACTAATGGAAAGAACGTCATACCGTCTATTTGCCGCATTATATCCATTAGGTTATGTCCTACATTTCCCCGTGTAGTGCCTCAGTTATCCAGCCTACATTTACTAGTATAGCCCTTTCCTTTTCCTCTGAGCTTTTGGGTTGGCGGATATCCTCAGGCTTTTCTATCCTTCCTGTAGCGGCTCTAAGAACTGGGTATATTTGACCCCACCCCCCCATTTTGGGGTTTTACTAGCACTAACAGGTCTGGATACTTGTCTTGTGGGGGTAAAAATAATTGTATCCCCCAGGCTGCCAAAATAGCTTTTTCTCTTATTATTGATTGAGCCAGTTAGTTATTTTGAAAGGAAGCCATGTTAATTTTGACAGTGATGGGTTTGCATGCAATAAATGTAATATATTACCCCTGTTCAACATGTCATGTGAGCCTCTAGACTTATATATGGGTGTAAAAATGATCTTATCTGATACATTCGGGCTTTCGTGACAAAGTTCATGTCTTCCGTTGTTGTTGCTTTTCTCATTTGACCATTACTCCCAGTTCCTTTTATCTTTTTCCTTCGTCATCATAGTCCAGTACTCTGTACTTGTGATACATCATCATTTGTATCCGGGAGTTGCAATTTCCTTCCCTTGTTGTTCACCTCAGTGTTTATCTGCTGATGTTGATAATTGAATCCTTGAATTTCTGTGGCTCCCACACTCATTGGAGCTTCAACTTGCTGCTGTCTTTTATCCTGGGGCTCCCTCGCTTGAGAGGATTGTGATAAGAGACTGATCTGCCTTCATTGTATTTTTTGCAAAACTAGTTTGCTTACTTAATTTGACATCTTCGATCTTTCCAGCATTATCCTCATTGCTTAACTCCTGCCTTTGAAAAATTGGAAAGAATTTTATTCGTTCGATCTCCGTTAAGACCTTTTTCTTGTGTAATTTCACCAATTATTTCCACCATTTGCCTCACATTTAGGAGTTCTAACTATGCTGAACTTATTTGTTGCCTTTTTCTGGCTTTAGGCAATTTCTTTCTCTTTTTTGTTGTCATTCCCCGTTCTAGTGCACTGTTTTTTGCTTGCATCTTAGGTACCTTAGGTTTTTCCTGAAATTCTAATTTGCAATTACATGCATTGATCTCACTGGTTCCTATATTGAGATTTTTGGAAACATCTTCTTTATCGTCTCTTGTTACTTCATTATCTTCCATTTTTGTTTCATTGTCTTCCCTTGTTGGATTACAGCACCTATTCCATTCCTTCGCTATTTTCCTGTGCACTACAGGATTATTATTTTTTAAATCCTCTATAATAGTACTTAACACTTCAGGGATTTGTTTCAATTTGTCCACTATTGGGGTGCATGCACATTCTATATTTGCTGTTTCTGCCAGGGTTTGTGCTTGAGTAATCAGATTGTTTGGACCTGCCAGTTTCTGATCGATACCTGATATTGAGGTTGCCATTATATTCAATAGATCTATTTGGACATCCATTTTATACGATTGATATGTCAGTGCCTCGAGAGTCAGTTGTGAAGTTTTAAAGATCACTTCCCACAAATTTACTATGTTAGCTGCAGGCCATCTCTCATTTTGTTGAACTGTTAATTTTTCCTGTTTGTCATATGTGGCCTGCATCTCCTGTCAAATTTGTTTTGCAAGTGGGTTATTTTGGGATGGTTCACATTTTTTCTTTCCTTCGTTGTCACCCTCCATTTCCCTTTCAGTTATTTCAATTTTATCCATTTCCTCTGGTATTGTCGCTGGTATCTTTGTTTCCCCTGTCCTATTCCCAACAGATTCAACAATAACTTCTATTGGCATTGGATGTCTGTTCCTCAACAGGGGAATTTTAGTCTCACTTCTATTGTTTTGCCGAAACGGAGACTCTGGTAAGATTGATAAAAGATCTGTGTCACTGACCGATCCCCAACCTAGCATCACACTATTTCCAGTTTCCTCTTTACTTTCATCTTCTTGACTTTTAGAAAAAGGTTTTAGAGCACTTCCCTACGAGTTCTCTCTTACATCGCCCGTTTCATCCTTTGATTGTACTGGGATAGATTTTATTGGTCTGATTAGTGCTGTAAGTATGTTTGTATCCTTGGGAGTGGAGAAGATTATTTCCACTGGATCCTTTGAAAAATAGAATTTTTCTGGGATTTTCAGTACTTTATCAAATATTCTTGTGACGGTTGATATTAGAGCTATATTTTCCGTTGCTGAATTTGCCTTCGCTTTTTTTATGTTTGCCCTGTCTGCAAGCCTCTCCTCTTGTTTACTCTTGTAGTAACTTGTCTTTCACGCCCTGACCTCCTTTTGTTAATTGTAATTCTTACTCACGGTACCAGGCTCACTCTTCCTAAGATGGCCCTGACCCTGGGCAAATCACGCTGCTGAAGCCCACTAGAACACCTGCAAGCCGCACCCAATGTTATCGGGCTGCTTCCGCAATGTTCTGCAGTGTTACCGTATTGCTGTGTTGCCTAGCTCACTTCTTATGGTGGTGGCCGGACTGTGTGCTTGATATGATAATATCGTAAAGCGCTGCGGCAGGGGTGGTGGTTCAGTCACTCAGTCTCTCTCTCCTTATTGACCCCCCTTGCCTGCTGCTCTTCTCCCCACCTCACCTCCTCACCACTGCTGTGATTCTCCTTACTGCTCCTTACTCCTTACTGCTTGAGATTGCAGTAGTGGTAGTGGCAGCGGTCACGCCACACGCCTTTCTTGCCGCTGCTGCTGAGCGTCTAGTGTCTCTGGCGTCTGGTGTTTCTACCTGCCTTGGTTCCGGCAGGTCAGCTGGTGCTTCAATGCACTTCAGTGCACTGTGAGCGGAGCGGTAGGGCGGAGATCTGCGTCCTTTTCCCGGCGCTCCTGCGCTACCGCTTTTGCTCTGCGTTTTGCCACTCCTTGAGTTTTCCTTGAATTCTGCGAGGGAGTGGGGGCCGTGCTGCTGTTTCTGGGAAAGGACTGCTCCTATCTCCAGTTTAGAAGCATCTGTTTAATCTATGAATTGCCAGGAGTAGTCTGGAGATTGTAGGACTGGAGCAGAGCACATAGCTTCTTTCAGCGTGCCAAAGGCCTTTTGAGAACTCACTGTCCAGTTAACCTCTTTGACCATTTTCTTGGAGGTTAGTTCTGTGAGGGTGGCAACTATAGTGCCATGATCCTTCACAAATCTCCTATAGTACCCAGTCAAGCCAAGGAATGCCCTGACTTGTGTCTTGGTTGTGGGAGCTTCCCATGCCAGAATAGTCTGAATCTCAGGAGGAACTATAGACAGCTATGTCATTTAAGTAAGCTGCACTAACTGTTTCCAGTTCAGCAAGGACTTGGTTCACCAACCTCTGGAAGGTGGCAGGTGCATTCTTAAATCCAAAGGCCACTAAGAGTAGAAAATGCTGACCCCTCTTTTGCTCCTGGTGTCAGGCCAATCTGCCAGTACCTAGATGTTATATCAAAAGTACTCAGATATTTGGCTGCCCTTAATCTGTCTATGAGCTCATCAGCTCCTGGAATTGGGTGTTTTTGTCACAGAGTTGAGGCACCTGTAGCCCACACAGAACCTCATTTCTTTTTTCTATCCTTGAGGACTAAAACTACTGGGCTAACCCAGGGACTCTCAGAGGGTTCAATGACACCCAAATCCAGCACCTTTTTAACTTCAATCAATCAATCAATCAGTGTTTGTTAAGTGCAGCTACTCACCCGTGAGGATCTCAAGGTGCTGAGGGTGGGGGGGGGGCATGGAGCGTTCATGAGTACGGTGGTTCTGCAAATAGCCATGTCTTCAAATAGCCATGTCTTCAGTTCTTTCATGGAGTTGAGGAGGAGCGTTTGGGCGTTCCAGGCTGCGGTGGCGAGGTAGGAGAATGAGCATCCCCCTGTTCTTGTTTTTCTGATGTGGGGTACTTCGGCGAGAGAGAGTTGGACTGAACGTAGAGTCCTGTGGGGTACGTGGAAATTGAGTCGCCTGTTCAGGTAGGCTGGCCCGGTGTCATGGAGGGCTTTGTGTATGTGGGTGAGGATCTTGAAGCTGATTCTTTTCTCTATGGGGATCCAGTGTAGTGTGCATAGGTGCTGGGAGATGTGACACTGTTGGGGTAGGTCGAGGACCAGTCTGGCGGCGGCATTCTGGGTGTTCTGTAGTTTGCGGGTGAGTTTCATGTTGATTCCGGCATAGAGCAAGTTGCCTTAGTCAAGTCTACTGGTAACAAGAGCATGTGTGACAGTCTTTTTGTGTTTGAGGGGGATCCATTAGAATTTTTTACGTAGGAGGCGGAAGGTGCGGAAGCAGGTGGATGTGACTGAGTTGATTTGGTGGTCCATGTTGAGTTTGGAGTCCAGGATGATTCCTAGGTTGCGGGCTTGATTCATGGAGGTGGGAGGGCTCCCGGGGGTGGAGGGCCACCAGGAGTCATTCCATGCATCAGGTTGAGGGCCCATGATGAGTATTTCAGTTTTGTCTGCGTTGAGTTGTAGGCAGCTGCTTTTCATCCAGTTGGTAACTGATCCCATGCCTTCGTGGAAGTTGTGTCTGGCTGTTTTGGGGTCGTTGGATAGGGAGAGGATGAGTTGGGTGTTGTCAACCAGCATACTCTCTATGACTTGGTCTGACTACCTTTAAATCTTGTTTTTTACAGGCAAGCTGTCACTAGTGTCCATATCATGAGTACACCAGTTCGTTTTCCCAGGGGTCAGAGAGAACAGTCCAGCATACAGGTTGAGGACTTGCCTGAAATCAGTTTGATGTTCTGTGAGGGTGTCTGATAAGACCTCTCCATCCACAGAACCATCTTGTTGGTTGCTAGAGAGGAGATCATGGAGAGGCTCATTATCATCTTCATGTCCCTCATCTGTAACCATGAGCATGGTCACATCAGCTCTGTCATAAAAGGATTTTAGGAGGTTGACATGGATTATTCTTTTTGGATTCTTGCAACTGCCCAGGTCAACTAGCTAAGTGACCTCCCCTTTCCTTTCAAGTATGAGATAGGGCCCAGACCATTTGTCCTGGAGGGCCCTGGAAGCAACAGGCTCCAACACCCAAATGTTCTGCCCTGGTTGGAACTCCACCATAGCAGTATTCTGGTCATACCAGAGCTAGCTCTTGGCTGGCCGGACGATTTTTGCTGGCTTTCTCCATGTACTCAGCCACCTTGGAACGTAGGCAAAGCACATAGTCCACAATATCTTGCTTGGGCTCTTTGAGAGGTTTATATGTCTAACAAGACTTAGTGGTCCCCTAACAGGGTGCCCAACCAAAAGTTCAAGTGGATAAAAACCTACTCCCTTTTGTGGCATGTCCCTCCAATCATGTCTTTTAGGGTCTGGTTAAATCTTTCAGCCAACATATTGGTTTTTGGAAGGTACGGGGTGGTGAAATTATAGGTCATCCCATATTCCTGCCACATGTGTTTTAAGTATGAAGTTTCAGACATGAAGTTTGACCCTCTTTCTGATACTACCTCCTTAGGAAACCCTACCCTGTGAAGATACCCTTGATGGCTTTTGCAACTGTAGGTGCAGTAATAGTCCTAAGGGATATAGCCTCAAGATACATAGTGGCATGATCCACTACCACTAGTATATATCTGTGTCCTGATGCTGTTTGAAGGTCAAGGGGGCCAACACTGTCAGCCCCAACCCTTTCAAAGGGAACCCCTACCACTCGAAGTAGCATAAAGGCGGTCTTTAAGTGCCCACCTGCTTTGCCACTGGCCTGGTAGGTGGGGCAGGACTGACAAAAGTCCCTCACTTTTTGGGACATTCCTGGCCAATAAAAGTGGTTAACTAACCTACTCCAAGTCTTGTTTTGGCTTAGATACCCTGCTGGGGGAATATCATGGGCCAGGGTGAGGAGGAATTCTCTGAACTTCTGGGGCACTACCACTCTCCTGGTTGCACCAGGCTTGAAGTCTCTGGCCTCAGTATACAGCAGCCCCTCCTCCCAATAGACCCTGTGGGTACCACTGACATTTCCTAGCTCCTCCTGTGCAGCTTGCTGCCTCAGGCCTTCAAGAGCGGGCAGGTCCTCTGCCCCTGACACAGATCTTCCCTGGGCCCAAGAGTTCTGGGTATTAAGGCCCGAGCTCCTGAGGCTCAGTTCCCTCCAAGGTGGGTGACTCATCCTCCTGAGAAGAGGGGTTCTGTCTTGGGATCTGAAGCTGGTCCCTCAGTCTCCTTGCCTTTTTCTTGGGAGGCTGGTCGATTATTTCAAGATCCAGCTCTCCTTTTTCCTTTTGAAGTTTGCTTTGTGTCTTGTCTTGACACATTCCCACTCAGTGATCCCTAGCATTGCTGCCTTGGTGTTCAGTTCTACTTCAGCCCAGGAGGTATGTTCCAGGTCATTTCCAAGCAGGCAATCTACAGGGATGGGTGATGACAGAACCACTTCTTTTTGCCCTACTACTCCCCCGATCAAACGTTACCATAGTCAAGGGATGGAACTTTGTCCTATTGTCAGCATTGGTGACAGGATAAGACTTCCCTAACAGGAATTGATTTAGGTGGACAAAGTACTGAGTTACCATGGTAACACTAGCTTCTGTGTCCCTCAGTGCTTCTACTTTCTCCCCATTAATCAAAGGGTGCTGCCTGCATTTTTACTTATTACTTGGCCAGGCAACACAAGATAATTCTACCCCACCCTCAGTGACTAATATTGCCTCTGTGGGGTCAATGACATGACATGGTCATGCCAAACCTCTGACCCCATCTGGAGATTGGCAACTACATTTACTGCAGATTGACTAGAGGCCTTCTCTTGCGGCTTCAAGAAGGTACATACGCCCAGGTGAGATGGGATAAATGGGGGAATTAACTGACCACATCCCCATACAGTGGGGGGTTCAACAAGGTTGCGTTCAGGCACCTGTGCTATTTACGTTGTACATAAACTGGGGTGGTGCAAGCCTTGTCTTCATTCCAGAACGATGCCACCACTTTAAATACTCAAAAAATTCCCATCCTCATTTCTAAAACTCAGAAAGAGCTACAGATCCTTATGGATAGGTCTACAGCTTTTTGTGCAGATTGTGGGCTTGCATTGAATGTTATTAAAACAAAACTGATGCTGCTTAATCCTGGCCCACCCAAGAGATGCTCAATTTCTATAGATGGTGTCCCTTTGGACAGGGTTGGTTCTATAGACTATTTTGATATCAGGATTTCAAATAATTTTAAATGAGAGGATCAGATAAGTAAGAGCACTTGTATCCTGCAACATAGGTCAGGTGCCATTCTGCGGTTGTTTAAGAGTACTGCTGCAAGAGCTGTATCCCCGGCCCTGAAGATTTATACAGCTAAAGCACAGAACGCTGCTACCTATGGTGCTGAGATGTGGAGCTATTGTGAAGCTCATAGATTGTGTGTGAGCGAGAACAATTTTGTCAGAGGATTACTTGCATGCTCATGCAGCACTCCTTAAGTTCCTATTTATCTTGATCTTGGTCTTAATCTGATTTTAGACATACTATTTTTAAAACCCTTGCTATACTTGATAAGGATATGGAACACCCCGGAACTTAGTACTTATAGAAGCTCACTCATTGCTTTCTTTAATGGACCAAATGTAGCTTCTATCCCATGGTTTAAGCATGTGTCAAATTGGTTTCGTATTTTGGGTCTTTGGAGTTTTTGGGAGAATCTTCAGGGATTAAGGAAAGCCCAAATGTTATCTTTTAAATCAGCTTATTGGGCTTATGTTAGGAACAATCATCTTTTCATCACAACTCATGGGCAACTGACCAATCAATTTCTTCAACCTTAAGTGGTGCCCCCAAAATGCGCCCTTCCTTGATATTATTCTTGATCCCCTTGTCAAAAGCTTGTACATTCGTTTTCGCTATGGGTGTTTTCCACTGATGTCCTTTGCAAGTAGCTAGAGGGCAACATCTGTACCGAACACATGCACAGCTTGTGGTGCAGTCCCTGAGACCGTTGAACATTTTTTGCTTTTTTGCACAGCTTATGTTCTCCCTCATCGTACATGGATAATGCCCATTTGACAGAACCTGGGCACTAGACAATATGCTACGGCTTTTAAGATCTTAAAAAGTGATACTTCTTCTGCTATGTTGCTGACAGTTGGCAAGTTCCATGTGACTGCATGGCATAGACGCACTCATTTTTAAAAAGACTGTAAATGTTAATAACTTGTGCTAATCCCTTATGTATGGTGCACACATGCTAGTTTTGTTTTTAATTTTAATGAATCATGCTATTAACTATGGAATTATGTATGTTTAGCACCCTGGGCTTGGGGTCTGGTATGGTTTTAATTCCCTTGCTTGTGTTTTATCTTGGTTTTTATCCACTGTATTTATTATTGTAATTATGTGGAACTTCTTGTTTTGTTGCTTTGATGGTTTAATGACCGAATAAAGCTTGTATGATGAAGAAGATGACTAGAGGCATTCTTCTTGTTCTTACAGCCAGAGTCTCCAGTTTGGTGCCCTTTAATTTTACAGTCATGGCACCAAGCCTTGTGCAAAGTGTCTCCCTTTGTACCCACCCCTGCACTGTGAGGAGCCTCTGGGCCCACCCTCCTGTGCAGGTTTTGGGGGGCCTTGAGAAGAATCTTTGTTATTCTTATGTTGACTCTCATCTTTCCCAGGGGGGGGGGACTTTTTTGCCTCTTTCTTCTTGTCTCCCCCCACTAGTGGCTGTCTTGGTCACCCTTGTTTTGACCCATTGGCCTACCTTCCTCCCCAATTCTTGAGGATAAAGTGGACCCAGGTCTACCAGATGTTGATGTAGCCTATCATTAAAACAATTAATTAGCAGATGCTCTTTCATGAACAGGTTATACAGCCCATCATAATCTTGTACCTTGTTTCCAGCTAATCAACCACTCAGCATTTTTACTGAATAGTCACCGAAGTTTATCCAGGTCTGGCTCTGGTTTTTTGGAGCCTCCCTGAACTATACTCTTCAGTTGTAAATCCAAAGCCGTCAATCACGGTACCCTTCGTGAGGTCAGAGGAATTAGAATCTGCCTCATTCAGTGTCACTTTTCTGAGAATAGCTCCCACAATAGTGTGCCTCAATGTTTTGTTTTCAATTTCCCACCCAATACAGTCTCTTTCAAAGGCAGAAGACCATTTTACTATATCATTCCCTTCAGTCAAGGGAGGGACAACTCCCTTTTGAAGTTTAATGTTGAAAGATCTCTCCCTTAGCACTTGTATGCTGTCACGAGAGATGGGTCCTAACTTTTTTCTTAGTTTTTCTATTTCCAAAAGCTAACTGTCTAAGGCTAGTCTCTTGGTCAGCCTGGCAATGTCCAGGTCTGTTTCTGTGGGTGCTCTAGAGCTTCTGGTGGAAGAGGCGCTACCTCATCCCCATTCTCCACAGGATCGTCATCCACCACAGATGCATCACCATCATCCATCTCATCTGGGGGATTATCTCTTTCATGCTGGGCCACCAGAAACATATGTTTCTCTGTTTTGGGGCTTTTCCAGTCTGGAATTTGTACAGTCTGCAGAGCCTCCTTAATTGGTCATAGCTATATGCCTCATAAGGTTCTAGGTTGAGCTCCTGGTTTCGGGGCCTCTGTACCAGACATGTTTACTTTACTAAAGCTGGGACCTTTTTAGAAATGTGGAATCCCCTTTTCGGATTGGCCAACTACAGTAAGGACTTTTTAATTGTTTTTCTAGAGTTGTAAGGACCTAACCAGGGCCCTAACAATTATTTTAAAAATGAGAAAAACAAAAATTGAAAAACAAAAATAATTAATAAAAGGCAATTTTGAGAGTTATCCGTGTGCTCACAAAATTGTCAAAGAGGAATCAGCAAATGCAAAGTCTTTATCCCACTGCTGCCACCAAATGTAGGAGGCTGGTCCTCTATGTAGTGTGCAAAACTAGCCACACTGTGCAGGAGGTCCAGGCAATCACATGTTGGTTTCCAGGGGTAAAAACTAGATCAACCTAGTGCTCTAATTTCTGAGGTAGCTTGGTCGAGCAGTTAGGCTAATCTTTGAGAAGTGCAAAGCATTTGCTGTACTCACAGTATCAATCATGCAACTCACACATTCAAAGGAATAACTAGAGACCATTTGCAAAAGCACTTCAGATTTTTATATAAATTTTAAGACCAAGATTATCAAGATTGGTTAAGTACTTTTGAAGATATGAATTTTTGAAAGTTTAATAGATGCAGTCTTTCTGTGCTTAATTATGCACCTTAGGAATCAATAGGAAGACACCTTTAAAAATACATATAAAATCACACGTTTGCTTTACCAAGTTATGCTTTTGCAGGTTGGTCGGGATCCATCCAATGTGGTGTTGTGTATTACTGTGGGAACAGCTGACCGCCGCGGTTCGCACCACCATTGGAAGACCACCATAGAGGAACCGCCATTGTGATTTGTGAGTCATAATATGGTCAGTGGTTGGTTGACAGACTGGCAGTGCTGGTGGTTGGACCGCCTATTTCCCACCCACCAGAGTCCTAGTGGTGCCGTTTTTTTGGCTGTGTTTTGGCAGTCCCGGCTATTCAACTCGTAATACGACGGTCTGTGATACCGCCAAACTTGTAATGAGGCTCTAAATCCAAAATAGGTTTATCAAAAGTGTATCTGAAGTTTGGAACTAAATCATAATCAACCTGGATTTCTAATGTTGTATGTCATGATATGAAAAACCATTCATAATTATACAAGAACGTTTTCTACACAAAGCTTGAGAGATTAGAAAAATATCTAACCTTCAGCCTGAGTTGAACTAAAAAGCAGCAAAGTCAGGGAATTGAATAAGGTTGAAATTGCCATGCATTATGGTTGGACCTGTTGAATTAAATAATAAATCTGCTGAATAGCAAGTGCTTGATCCTGTACAGGGTCATATTAACCTACAATATTGAACTGCTGTTTATTTTAAGTGGCATGAACCCAAAGCCATCTCCCTAATGTATCTCTCATGAACTGGATTAATTTCCAATTTATTGCCTGATCGATCACCTGAATTAATTACCACTTTATTGCCCTAATGAAATTTTTTTTTACAGACTTTTGAGCTGATGCAAAAACAGAATGGGAAATTGACTGTGGAGTACATAGCTTTGGGTTCCCAGATTTGAGAAACATCTGTTGCCAAAATATCACAAAAGGATTACATTTAATCTAATTAAAACCAACACAATCTTTGCTTTTGTTCTTCAAGCCATTCATATTGACTTATATGACTTTAAGGACTTCTAACATGGCTGTTAAATGGACAAGCAGGGGCGTGGCCAAGATGGCGGCGTGAGCAGACGCGTCCGTCTGAGCTCTGCCGCCCAGGTCCCAATTAAAGCATTGCGGCCCCGTTTTTAGGACCTCCGGGGCCTCCTGGATTGCTGAGAGGGGCCGGGAGGCAGCGGACACTTCAGGGGAGGGTCAAGTTGCCCTCCAAGGAGAGCACCAGCGGTGTTGGGCCCTGTGGCCTGGACCGCGATTGCGGTCGCCGGCCACGGCGTGTGGCTGCAGTGCCGCGTGGGCCAGCTGGGTGCGCGGCGACCGTCCGGCACCCCGGAGTGACGCAGGGCCTAATTGGGCCCGCGACGGTGCAGCGGAGGGTGCCGGCCCTAGTGACGGTGGTCCTGTCATGGAGCGGAGGTGAGGCGGATCTCCGCAGCAGCCATTTCATTGCAGCGCTGCTGTGGACTAGAAGTCCCGGACACGACAGGGCGCTACACAACATATTAGCATCCCTGCTCCGAGTTGGTGGAGCTTGGATGGGCGCTAAGGGGTTGGGCCACATTTCGGTGGTGCGGTCGGCCCGCAGTGGCCCAGCCCGAGTGCAGAAGGAGCTTGGGGCATGCTATGGCCCTACGAACTTTGGGCTGCGCTAGAAGTAGAAATTAGCGCCCAGAGTTTCAAGGACATACAGTGAAGGATCTAGCAACTTGTCCCATACCGAGCTGTGCGAAGAGGCTCTAGACGCGACGAAAGAGGCACCTGGGGCTAAGATGTCTTCCAAGCCAAAACAAGATCAGTCGTTGAGAGAAATGCTCACGGAACTTTGTAGAGACATTTTTTGAGAGGTGAAAGAGCTACGAGGGGAGGTCACGTCTCTGGGCGAGCGTGTGGCCCAGGTTGAGGATGGCGAAATCTCTCGAGGCGACGAGTTGGCGGGCATACAACAAGAGGTCATACGCCTTCGGGAACAGCAGGAGCTCCTCCAGTCTGCGGTTGAAGACTTGGAAAATAGGTCGCGACGGCATAACATTCGCATCCGAGGTGTGCCACTCGGAGCAGAGAAGGACGATATCAGCAAATTTGTGGTGGCGCTGTTTGACTCTGTGCCTGGGCTGGAGGGTGCCCGGGAGATTACACTAGACAGGGTCCATTGTGCGGGCCGCATCGGCAGACCCGGAGAGCATCCGCCTGATATCTTGGCATGTGTTCATAATTATGGCCTTAAAGAAAGCATCTTGCAGAGGGCTCGTAATCTCCTGCAGATCCAGTTTTGAGGCCACACGCTCCAATTATTTCAAGACCTCTCGCTGCGGACTCTGCTGAGGCGGTGCAAATTTAAGCCCATCACGGAGCACCTTCGGGCGCACTCGGTATCATACTTTTGGGGACATCCTTTCCACCTCACTTTCCGTTGGGAACAACACCTCCGCCAGGTGAAATCAGTCCCGGAAGCGAGAAAGATCCTTCGTTTGGAGGGAGACACCCAGGAAGAGGGTGCATCCGCGGTCTTAGCTGATAGGGATCAACTGTGATGGCGGCGCAAGGAGAGGAAGAGGAAACAGTAGCGATCGACGACTTCGGAGCAGGCCCAGGAGCGGCAATCAGTACTCAGTAGCGTGGCCGCTGGAACATAGGCTTAATAGCTGGAGGGCCGCGGCGACGGCTTGGGAGTGGGCCGCAGTGATTCAGGTTATGTGACTGCTGCGATGGGGCCTGGGCGGCGGAGTCAGTGGACGCTACACGACGGACCTAAGTGATTGTGCTGGCCCTGTTGAGACTTTGCCTATTAGGAGATGAGTGATAGAGGACTTTATAGTTATGTGCACCTGTTGTGTGTTATGGTTGTAAGTTGGTGTGCTTCCCCTAGATCTTGTATACAGATTACCTGGGGTGCTGGGCCCCTTGGTACGGAGCGGCCTGGGGACAGATCTGAGCACGGGCTCCCCCAGTGGACCCTCCCCATGAGAGCTTTTGGCACTGGATCACATGTCTCTTAAGTGCCTAAGCTTGAATGTCCGAGGTCTTAACAGTCCGGCCAAGAGATTAGCGATCCTGTCGACGCTTGAGCGCTCTGGTAGCCACATTTGCCTTTTACAGGAAACACATCTGCTGGCTGGGGACACATTTCGTATGCGCTCAAAGTGGTTTCCTAGACAGTTCTGGTCCTCGTCCCCCACGAAACATGCCAGTGTGGCAATACTATTTCCGAAGCCCTTCTCTGGGGAAGTGGGAGAGCAGATTCATGAGGTGCAGGGGAGATTCCTGGCCCTTAGACTACGGGTGGGGGCCTACTGCTTTACCATTGCCTCTCTGTATGCCCCAAATGCGCAGCAAGAATCCTTCCTGATACAGGTGATTGCCCCGGCGCTTGCGACACGCGATAGTGGTGTGTTAGTGGGAGGTGATTTTAATTTGGTAATGGACAATGAGCTGGACAGATCAGTGCACCGCTTTGGGCAGACGGGGCGTTGACGACGGCAGGGCGACAGTGGTTGGACTAGAGGATATTTGGCGAGATCACATCCTGCGCTTAGGGACTACTCCTTTTATTCAGCAGCTACCAAGATGTACGCACGGATTGACCTCTTTCTGGCTTCACAGGAGCTCGATTCTCGAGTCCGAGAGACCACAATAGAGCCCAGGGCCCTTACAGATCATGTGCCTATCACAGTGGAGATTGGAGTGGATGTGGGTCGGGTGGGAATCTCGAGCTGGTGTTTCAGGGACGCGATCTTGCAGAATAGAGAAACAGAGGAGTCGCTTCGGCGCGTGATTTTGGATTTACCTTAACCACAATGATGATGGGATAACTAGCTTGGAGTCCCTGTGGGAGGCTCTGAAGGCAGTGGTGCGGGGGAGGTAATGTCGTTATCAGCAAGAGATGATAGAGCAAGGAGGGAGAAGATGGCGGCGCTAGAACAAAGGGTGGCAGCATTGGAGCGATCCCATAAATCCACGTGTGCTCCAAGAATTTGGCTGGAACTGGAGAAAATGAGGCAGCAGCTGAAGCGGTTGGACTGGGACAGGGCAGAGTATGCAATAGCGCGGCTTAAGCATAAATACTACATTGGGAGTGTAGGAAGTTGGCTCTGTATGCACTATTTCAAAGTAAGGAATAGTATGCACAGAGTCCAAGGGTTCCCCTTAGAGGTAAGATAGTGGCAAAAAGAGATAATTCTAATGCTCTGTTTTGTGGTAGTGTGGTCGAGCAGTAGGCTTATCAAAGGAGTAGTGTTAAGCATTTGTTTTACATACACAAGCAATAAATGAGGAACACACACTCAAAGACAATTTCAGGCCAATAGGTTTTTGTATAGAAAAATATATTTTCTTATTTTATTTTAAGAACCACAGGGTCAAATTTTACATGTAATACTTCAAATGAAAGGTATTGCAGGTAGGTACTTTAGGAACTTTGAATAATCAAAATAGCATACACAGTTTTCAAATAAATCACATATAGCTATTTTCAAACTAGACACAGTGCAATTTTCACAGTTCCTAGGGGGAGTAAGAGTTTGTTAGTTCTTGCAGGTAAGTAAACCACCTACGGGGTTCAAGTTTGGGTCCAAAGTAGCCCACCTTTGGGGGTTCAGAGCAACCCCAAAGTTACCACACCAGCAGCTCAGGGCCGGTCAGGTGCAGAGGTCAAAGTGGTGCCCAAAACGCATAGCCTTCAATGGAGAAGGGGGTGCCCCGGTTCCAGTCTGCCAGCAGGTAAGTACCCGCGTCTTCGGAGGGCAGACCAGGGGGGTTTTGTAGGGAACAGGGGAGGACACAGGTCAGCACAGAAAGTACACCCTCAGCAGCACGGGGCGGCCGGGTGTAGTGTGCAAACACGCGTCGGGTTTCCAATGGAAATCAATGGGAGACCAAGGGGTCTCTTCAGCGATGCAGGCAGGCAAGGGGGGGGCTCCTCGGGGTAGTCACCACCTGGGCAAGGGAGAGGGCCTCCTGGGGGTCACTCCTGCACTGGAGTTCCGATCTTTCAGGTCCTGGGGGCTGCGGGTGCAGAGTCTTTACCAGGCGTCGGGATCTGGGAGACAGGCAGTCACGGTCAGGGGGAGCCTCGGGATTCCCTTTGCAGGTGTCGCTGTGGGGGCTCAGGGGGGACAACTCTGGCTACTCACGGTCTCACAGTCGCCGGGGAGTCCTCCCTGAAGTGTTGTTTCTCCACAAGTCGAGCCGGGGGCGTTGGGTGCAGAGTAGCAAGTCTCACGCTTCCGGCGGGAAACGCAGGTTGTTTAAAGTTGCTCCTTTGTAACAAAGTTGCAGTCTTGGGTTAACAGGGCCGCTGTCCTCTGGAGTTTCTTGGTCCTTCTAGAGCAGGGCAGTCCTCTGAGGATTCAGAGGTCACTGGTCCCTGGGGAGAGCGTCGCTGGAGCAGTGTCTTTAGAAGTGGGGAGACAGGCCGGTAGAGCTGGGGCCAAAGCAGTTGGTGTCTCCGTCTTCTCTGAGGGGTTTTTCAGCTTAGCAGTCCTCTTCTTCTTAGGTTGCAGGAATCTGAGTTCCTAGGTTCTGGGGAGCCCCTAAATACAGAATTTAGGGGTGTGTTTAGGTCTGGGAGGGCAGTAGCCAATGGCTACTAGCCCTGAGGGTGGCTACACCCTCTTTGTGCCTCCTCCCAAGGGGAGGGGGTCACATTCCTATCCCTATTGGGGGAATCCTCCATCTTCAAGATGGAGGATTTCTAAAAGTCAGAGTCACCTTAGCTCAGGTTGCCTTAGGGGCTGTCCTGACTGGCCAGTGACTCCTCCTTGTTTTTCTCATTATCTCCTCTGACATTGCTGCCAAAAGTGGGGCCGTGGCCGGAGGGGGCGGGCAACTCCACCAGCTGGAATGCCCTGGGGTGCTGTAACAAAGGGGGTGAGCCTTTGAGGCTCACCGCCAGGTGTTACAGTTCCTGCAAGGGGGGGTGATAAGCATCTCCACCCATTACAGGCTTTGTTACTAGCCACAGAGTGACAAAGGCACTCTCCCCATGTGGCCAGCAACATGTCTCGAGTGTGGCAGGCTGCTAAAACCAGTCAGCCTACATGGGTAGTTGGTTAAGGTTTCAGGGGGCACCTCTAAGGTGCCCTATGGGGTGTATGTTACAATCAAATGTACACTGGCATCAGTGTGCATTTACTGTGCTGAGAAGTGTGATACCAAACTTTCCAGTTTTCTGTGTAGCCATTATGGTGCTGTGGAGTTCGTGTTTGACAGACTCCCAGACCATATACTCTTATGGCTACCCTGCACTTACAATGTCTAAGGTTTTGCTTAGACACTGTAGGGGCACAGTCCTCATGCACTGGTGCCCTCACCTATGGTATAGTGCACCCTGCCTTAGGGCTGTAAGGCCTGCTAGAGGGGTGACTTATCTATACTGCATAGGCAGTGTGAGGTTGGCATGGCACCCTGAGGGGAGTGCCATGTCGACTTACTCGTTTTGTTCTCACCAGCACACACAAGCTGGCAAGCAGTGTGTCTGTGCTGAGTGAGGGGTCCCCAGGGTGGCATATGATATGCTGCAGCCCTTAGAGACCTTCCCTGGCATCGGGGCCCTTGGTACCAGGGGTACCAGTTACAAGGGACTTACCTGGATGCCAGGGTGTGCCAATTGTGAAAACAAAAGTATAGGTTAGGGAAAGAACACTGGTGCTGGGGCCTGGTTAGCAGGTCTCAGCACACTTTCAAATCAAAACTTAGCATCAGCAAAGGCAAAAAGTCAGGGGGTAACCATGCCAAGGAGACATTTCTTACACAACCCCCCCCACCCCAAACGAAAGAGGATGAGACTAACCTTTCCCAAGAGAGTCTTCATTTTCTAAGTGGAAGAACCTGGAAAGGCCATCTGCATTGGCATGGGCAGTCCCAGGTCTGTGTTCCACTATAAAGTCCATTCCCTGTAGGGAGATGGACCACCTCAACAGTTTTGGATTTTCACCTTTCATTTGCATCAGCCATCTGAGAGGTCTGTGGTCAGTTTGAACTACAAAGTGAGTACCAAAGAGGTATGGTCTCAGCTTCTTCAGGGACCAAACCACAGCAAAGGCCTCCCTCTCAATGGCACTCCAACGCTGCTCCCTGGGGAGTAACCTCCTGCTAAAGAAAGCAACAGGCTGGTCAAGGCCATCATCATTTGTTTGGGACAAAACTGCCCCTATCCCATGTTAAGAGGCATCTGTCTGCACAATGAACTGCTTGGAGTAATCTGGAGCTTTTGGATCTGGTGCTGTGCACATTGCTTGTTTCAGGGTGTCAAAGGCCTGTTGGCATTCTACAGTCCAGTTTACTTTCTTGGGCATTTTCTTGGAGGTAAGTTCTGTGAGGGCTGTGACTATGGATCCATATCCCTTCATAAACCTCCTGTAGTACCCAGTCAAGCCAAGGAATGCCCTGACTTGAGTCTGGGTTTTTGGAGCTACCCAGTCCAGAATAGTCTGGATCTTACGCTGGAGTGGCTGAACTTGGCCTCCACCTAGAAGGTGTCCCAAGTAAACCACAGTTCCCTGCCCTATCTGGCATTTGGATGCCTTGATAGAGAGGCCTGCTGATTGCAGAGCCTTCAAAACCTTCTTCAGGTGGACCAGGTGATCCTGCCAGCTGGAGCTAAAGATAGCAATATCGTCAAGATAAGCTGCACTAAAGGACTCCAAACCAGCAAGGACTTGATTCACCAACCTTTGGAAGGTGGTATGGGCATTCTTTAAACCAAAGGGCATCACAGTAAACTGATAATGCCCATCAGGTGTGGAGAATGCTGTCTTTTCTTTTGCTCCAGGTGCCATTTTGATTTGCCAGTACCCTGCTGTTAAGTCAAAGGCACTTAAGAATTTGGCAGCACCTAATTTAACAATCAGTTCATCAGCCCTTGGAATGGGATGGGCATCTGTCTTGGTGACAGAATTAAGTCCTCTGTAGTCCACACAAAACCTCATCTCTCTCTTTCCATCTTTGGTGTGAGTTTTGGGGACTAAGACCACTGGGCTAGCCCAGGGGCTGTCAGAGTGCTCAATGACTCCCAATTCCAGCATCTTGTGGACTTCCACCTTGACGCTTTCCTTAACTTGGTTACACTGTCTGAATATTTTGTTTTTGAAAGGCATGCTGTCTCCTTTGTCCACATCATGGGTACACAGGTGTGTCTGACCAGGGGTTAGGGAAAAGAGCTCAGCAAACTGTTGAAGGACCTTCCTACAATCAGCTTGCTGTTAGTTAGAGAGGGTGTCTGAGTAGATCACTCTATCAACTGAGCCATCTTTAGGGTTTGTGGAGAGGAGATGAGGGAGAGGTTGACTGTCAGCTTCCTGGTCCTCATCTGTTACCATCAACAGATTCACATCAGCCCTGTCTTGGAAGAGCTTAAGGCGGTTCACATGGATCACCCTCTTGGGGCTCCTGCTAGTGCCTAGGTCCACCAGGTAGGTGACCTGACTCTTCTTTTCTAGCACTGGTTAAGGGCCACTCCATTTGTCCTGAAGTGCCCTGGGAGCCACATGCTCCAGAACCCAGACTTTCTGTCCTGGTTGAAATTCAACCATTGCAGCCTTTTGGTCATACCAAAACTTCTGGAGCTGTTGGCTGGCCTCAAGTTTTTTACTTGCCTTTTCCATGTACTCTGCCATCCTTGAACGTAGGCCAAGAACATAGTCCACTATATCTTGTTTAGGCTCATGAAGAGGTCTCTCCCAGCCTTCTTTCACAAGAGCTAGTGGTCTCCTTACAGGGTGGCCAAACAGAAGTTCAAAGGGTGAGAACCCTACTCCCTTCTGAGGCACCTCTCTGTAAGCGAAAAGCAGACATGGCAAGAGGACATCCCATCTCCTTTTGAGTTTTTCAGGGAGCCCCATGATCATACCTTTTAATGTCTTGTTGAATCTATCAACAAGGCCATTAGTTTGTGGATGGTATGGTGTAGTGAATTTATAAGTCACTCCACACTCATTCCACATGTGTTTCAATTATGCTGACATGAAGTTGGTACCTCTGTCAGACACCACCTCCTTAGGAAAACCCACTCTGGTAAAAATACCAATGAGGGCCTTGGCTACTGCAGGGGCAGTAGTCAACCTAAGGGGAATAGCTTCAGGGTATCTAGTAGCATGATCCACTTCTATTAGTATGTACATGTTCCCTGAGGCTGTGGGAGGTTCAAGTGGACCCACTATGTCCACAGCCACTCTTTCAAAGGGGACCCCCACCACTGGAAGTGGAATGAGGGGGGCCTTTGGGTGTCCACCTGTCTTATCACTGGCTTGACAGGTGGTACAGGAGACACAAAACTCCTTGACTTTCTGGGACATGTTGGGCCAGTAGAAGTGGTTGACCAGTCTCTCCCACGTCTTGGTTTGTCCCAAATGCCCAGCAAGAGGAATATCATGGGCTAAGGTCAGTATGAACTCCCTAAACTCCTGAGGCACTACCACTCTCCTAGTGGCACCAGGTTTGGGATCTCTTGCCTCAGTGTAAAGGAGTCCATCTTCCCAATAGACCCTATGTGTTCCAGTTTTCTTGCCATTGGACTCTTCAGCAGCTTGCTGCCTAAGGCCTTCAAGAGAGGGACAGGTTTCTTGCCCCTTGCACAACTGCTCCCTTGAGGGTCCCCGTGGGCCTAAGAGCTCAACCTGATAAGGTTCTAACTCCAGAGGCTCAGTTCCCTCAGAGGGCAGAACTTCTTCCTGAGAAGAGAGGTTCTCTTTTTGTTGTTGTGTTGCAGCTGGTTTCCCAGTTGTCTTTCCTTTTCTCTTGGTAGGCTGGGCCCTTTTTCCAGGCTCCAACTCTACTTTTTCACCCTGAGCCTTGCACTGTGCCCTTGTCTTGACACACACCAGTTCAGGGATACCCAGCATGGCTGCATGGGTTTTCAGTTCTACCTCAGCCCATGCTGAGGACTCCAGGTCATTTCCAAGCAAACAGTCTACTCGGATATTCGAGGAGACCACCACCTGTTTCCCGCCATTGACCCCTCCCCACTCTAAAGTTACCATAGCCATGGGATGTACTTTAGTCTGATTGTCAGCGTTGGTGACTGGATAAGTTTGTCCAGCCAGGTATTGACCAGGGGAAACCAGTTTCTCTGTCACCATGGTGACACTGGCACCTGTATCCCTCAGGCCTTCTACACTTGTCCCATTAATTAAGAGCTGCTGCCTGTATTTTTGCATGTTAGGAGGCCAGGCAGCCAGTGTGGCTAAATCCACCCCACCCTCAGAGACTAATGTAGCTTCAGTGTGACACCTGATTTGCTCTGGGCACACTGTTGATCCCACTTGGAGACTAGCCATTCCAGTGTTAGCTGGAGTGGAGTTAGAAGTGGTACTTTTCTTGGGACAGGCCTTGTCTCCAGTTTGGTGTCCAGGCGGATTACAGCTACGACACCAGGCCTTTTTGGGATCAAAGTTTTTACCCTTGTACCCAAAATTGTTTTGTGAAGAGGCTCTGGGACCACCCTCCTGTGCAGGTTTTTGGGGGCCTGTAGAAGACTCTTTACTATTTTTGTTTTTGGATGTCTCAACACTCTTCCCCTGAGGAGGCTTTGTGACCTCTTTCTTTTGGTCACACCCTGTAGAAGTCTTGGTCACCCTAGTCTTGACCCAATGGCCCGCCTTCTTTCCCAATTCTTGGGGAGAAATTGGTCGAAGGTCTACCAGATGCTGATGAAGTTTATCATTTGAACAATTACTTAATATGTGTTCTTTCACAAATAAATTGTACAGCCTATCATAATCATTTACACCACTGCCTTGAATCCAACCATCCAGTGTTTTCACTGAGTAGTCCACAAAATCAACCCAGGTCTGGCTCGATGATTTTTGAGCCCCCCTGAACCTAATTCTATACTCCTCAGTGGAGAATCCAAAGCCCTCAATCAGTGTACCCTTCAAGAGGTCATAAGATTCTGCATCTTTTCCAGAGAGTGTGAGGAGTCTATCCCTACACTTTCCAGTGAACATTTCCCAAAGGAGAGCACCCCAGTGAGATCTGTTTACCTTTCTGGTTGCACAAGCCCTCTCTAAAGCTGTGAACCATTTGGTGATGTCATCACCATCTTCATATTTAGTTACGATCCCTTTAGGGATTTTCAACATGTCAGGAGAATCTCTGACCCTATTTATGTTGCTGCCACAATGGATGGGACCAAAACCCATCTCTTGTCTTTCCCTTTCTATGGCTAGGAGCTGTCTCTCCAAAGCCAATCTTTTGGCCATCCTGGCTAACAGGAGGTCATCTTCAGTGAGGCTCTCCTCAGTGATAACAGAGGTGCTGGACCCTCCTGTGAGGGAAGCAGCATATCTGACTATTATGGTTGGAGTCAGGGATTGAGGGTCCCTGATCTCCTTAATTAGGACTGGGAGGGGGGAATTCTCCTCCAAGTCACTATCTTCCCCCTCTGGGAGGTCATCCTCAGAGGGGTTGGCTTTTTCAAACTCTGCCAGCAGCTCCTGGAGCTGTTGTTTTGAGGGTCTTAGGCCAACTGGGATTTTCTTTATTTTGCAGAGAGACCTTAGCTCCTTCATCTTAAAATGGAGGTAAGGTGTGAGGTCGAGTTCCACCACTTTCTCTTCTGCACCAGACATTATGGGGGTCATTCTGACCTCGGCGGTAAAAGGCTCTTACCGCCGGTCAGAAGACCGCCATTCTACCGCCGCGGCCGCGGTAAACCGCCACGGTCATTCTGACCCACAACTGCCAAGCCGCCAAAAACCCGACATCCACGGAAGGCCGCCTCATCAGCGGGCAGCGATAAACTGGAGATGACCAAACCTCCACCGCCACGCCAACACAAACACGCCCATGCCATTACGACCCACGAATCCACGCGGCGGTCATTCAACCGCGGTATTCCATTGGCGGTACACACCGCCGCGGTCAAAATACACACCCAGCTCCAAAACACAGCCACATTGGACAATTTGAAATACACACACCTGATACACATACAAAGACCACTCCCACACATCCAAGCAACTATAAAACACACACCCACATCACCCACAAACCCCCACTAGTAGGAAATCGGAGAGAAGGCGATAGAGAGAGAGAGAGAGAGAGAGCACAGCAATCGAAAACCCCAACACACACAGGAACCCAACATCATCAACCACACCACATCTACGCACACATCACCACACACCACCACTCACATCACCACAAACACCACCCCACACCTCATCCACACCACCCCATGGCACCCCAAAGACACCCCAGGTTTTCGGACCAAGAACTCAGGGTCATGGTGGAGGAAATAATAAGGGTAGAGCCCCAGCTCTTCAGCACACAGGTGCAACACACCACAATAGCCAGGAAGGCGGAGCTATGGCAAAGGATCGTCGACAGGGTCAACGCTGTGGGACAGCATCCCAGAAACCGGGAAGACATCCGAAAGCGCTGGAACGACCTACGGGGGAAGGTACGGTCGATGGTCTCGAAACACAACATCGCTGTGCAGAAGACTGGCGGCGGACCACCACCCACTCCTCCCGAATTCACTGCATGGGAGCAAGAGGTCTTGAACATCCTGCATCCTGCGGGCCTCGCTGGAGTAGGCGGAGGAATGGACTCTGGTAAGTCTAATCTCAACTACTCCCCCCCCCCAACAACCAGCATGCCAACCCACACCCCCACCCTCACCCCCAACCCCTCAGCACACATCCTCCCTGCCAATGTCTCACCAGCACAACCCACCCAACCCAAAACCAAACCCTGAATGCCAACACAAACCATGGACACCCATCACCTATGCATGACCACTGCACATACCCATCCCCCCCACAAACCACCCTCACAACTCCTCCCACAAGGGAATGCCAGCACTGGGGGACAAGGGCACCCACAAATCGCACGCCATGGAACACACAGAAGCAATAACCATACTCTTTCACCCTGCAGGGCCCGAACGCCAACACACCGGCCAGGAGGGTCCAGATATGTCCATCCCACCCCCAGAACAGGCCCCCAGTGAGGACAGCAGCTCTGTCGACCTAGAACCTGATGACCAGCCCGGACCATCGGGGACCTCTGGACAGTCGGTTCCCCACACACAGACACAGGCCACAGCAGACCTAACCCCCTCTGGGAATATCAGCACAGCTCCCACCCAGCGGGCCCATGCCTCTGTCTCCAGGACAGGTCAATCAGTGGTGTGTCCGCCACTACAGGGCACCCAGGCTGACCCAACACCCCAACAACAACAGGGACCTGGGGGCAGTGGTAGTGGGCACACCGTCCAGGGGACAGAGGCCCAGGGAAACAGGGCAACTGGGAGGGCTGCAGTGCGACGGGGGGGAGGACAGGCCCAGGGAACCGACTCTCCAAGAGGCCCTCACCACCATCATGGGAGCATACCACCGCTCCCAGGAGACGATGGCGACGGTACTGGCCAGGTTCCAGGAGATCCAGGCACAGCAGGAGGAACGGTACATGGGGTACAGAGAGGAGCTCAGGAACATCGTCCTGGCCCTGAACCAAATAGTCACCACATTGCGGGACCATGTGGCACCCCAAAGGGCCCCTGTCACCAGCCTGGACCAGGAACAGCCTACCACCTCCGCTGGCGCTAGTGGACAGGAGGCCCCCACACAACGACAGGCCGCCAGAACCCCACCTCCTGCTGAAGATCAACCACCCCGCAAGAGGAACCTGAGATCACAAAGGAAGACAGACTAGGATGCCAAAACCCCCGCCAGCATAAGATCCCCCCTGATGTCATTCCACTGTCCCACATTGTCACCCTGTCCAACCTTGAACTGCCCCTGCTCCATCCTTCCACAGGCATATGGACAATGCACCTGTGCGACCGAGAACTGGACTCTGCCATGGACATCACTCCACCCCCACCCATCACCGTTTTACTATCATGGACCTATATGTAGCACTTTAAATAAATCACTAATTGCACTTAAAACACTCAGGAGTCTGCTTGTATTCTTAACAAATGTATTACACATAACGGTTCAAAAATGTTCAGTTACATTGTGATGACAACATACCAATGTCAACGTGCTTTACTCCATGGGCGAACAAACCAGAAGTCACGCAGTGGGTCATACAGCTCTGAAAAGGGAAGGGAAAGTCACAATTCAGTTGAAAGGAACTGGGGGGAAACACAGAAAGTAGAGATGCAGGAGGCCAGAAGTAAATGTAAAATGGCGTGGGGGATTCTTACCTGTGTGCTACTGAAAATACTGTTGTATGACTGTGTCCCTGTTGTCCGTGTCGTCCCCATCGTCTTCCTCCTCTTCACTCTCCACAGGCTCCACAGCTGCTACAACACCACCATCTGGACCATCCTCCTGCAGGAAAGGCACCTGGCGTCGCAATGCAAGATTGTGAAGCATACAGCAGGCCACGATGATCTGGCACACCTTCTTTGGTGAGTACATTAGGGATCCCCCTGTCATATGCAGGCACCTAAACCTGGCCTTCAGGAGGCCGAAGGTCCTTTCTATGATCCTCCTAGATCGCCCATGGGCCTCATTGTACCGTTCCTCTGCCCTGGTCCGGGGATTCCTCACTGGGGTCAGTAGCCACGGCAGGTTGGGGTAACCAGAGTCACCTATTAGCCACACACGTTGTCTCTGTAGCTGTTCCATCACATAGGGGATGCTGCCATTTCGCATAACATACGCGTCATGCACTGACCCAGGGAACTTGGCATTTACATGGGAGATGTACTGGTCAGCCAAACAGACCACCTGCACATTCATTGAATGGTAATTTTTCCTGTTTCTGTACACCTGCTCATCGTCTTTTGGGGGTACTAAGGCCACATGGGTCCCATCAATGGCACCAATGATGTTGGGGATATGTCCAAGGGCATAGAAGTCACCCTTCACAGTGGCCAAATCACCCTCCTCAGGGAAAATAATGTAGCTCCGCATGTATTTCGTCAGGGCAGACAACACTCTGGACAAAATCTTAGAAAACATAGGCTGAGACATCCCTGATGACATGGCCACAGTTGTCTGAAAAGACCCACTTGCCAAAAAATGGAGGACTGACAGAACCTGCACCAGAGGGGGAATTCCTGTAGGTTGGCGGATGGGGGACATCAGTGCTGGCTCCAGCTGGGCACACAGTTCATGTATAGTGGCTCGGTCAAGTCGGTATCGAAGTATTATATGACGTTCCTCCATTGTCGACAGGTCCACCAGCGGTCGGTACACGGGAGGATTCATCCTTCTCCTCGCAAGTCCCAGCGGACGGTGCCTAGGAAGGACAACATGGAGTACAGAGTCAAGCAACCCACAGGTACGTAACTACAGCTTGCACAGTACACGATTCTCAATGCATTGAATGGCTTGTATGAGTGGCAATGCAAGGCCTAGGCCTGTGTGACGCAGTAGAAATTAAGCCATGTGGGCCCTTGAAATGGCGGCTGCCTGACCTGAGAAGTGTGACAGTGGGATGTGAGGTCAATGCGCTGGCGTGACACACCGTGGCGGTAGGCGGTCGAAGACCGCGGCGCCAAGCCGCATTGGTTAACATCGAACCCTATGGGTTTCACGAGCCAATGACTAGGTGCGCCGGTGGTCGCGGTACGCACCGCGGCGGTACGCATCACCGCGGGCGTGACCGCCATTTTCTATCTGGTTAATCACTCGAGACCTGATCATCCACAGGAGAGGACCTATACTGCAAGTGCTGCTGTGAACGCGGTCTGGAAGAGACAATGGCTGCTGCGACTGGGGAAAGGGCCCCTGCCTTCACTACAGAAGAGTTGGAGAAACTTGTGGATGGGGTCCTGCCCCAGTATGCGCGACTCTACGGTCCTCCAGACCAACAGGTAAGTACACTGTGTGCACGTTGAATGGGCTATGCCTGTGTTGAGTGGGGTGGATATTAGATGGTGGGGTGGGGAGACAATGACGAGTGCAAGGCACGACAGATGAGAGCATGTGCCACATGGCAAGGTTGGGAGGGGGGGCCAATCGCATCTATCATGCGGAAAATTGATGATATTTCCAATTCCACCCTGTACATGTCAAATAGGTCAGCGCCCATCAGAAAGTCGACATTTGACGTGCCATCGCCAAGGAAGTCCGGAACCTGGGGGTCCACAACAGACGGGGCACCCACTGCCGCAAGAGGTGGGAGGACATCCGCCACGGGACCAGGAAGACCACCGAGTCACTGCTGGGGATGGCCTCCCAACCTAGGAGGGGTGCCAGTCGTACCCTGACCCCCCTGATGTCCCGAATCCTGGCGGTGGCCTACCCCGATTTGGATGGGCGCGTGAGGACATCACAGCAGACACAAGGGGGTGAGTACCAGCACATTCAGCTATCTTTACGTGCAGTGGAGGTGCCTGGGTGGGGGAAGAGGGCTGTGGGTGACATTAGGCCAGTGCGCTTTCTGTAGTGTAGTCCTCTCCTTTAGCCATGTCCCTGTGCCCCCGCCCCCCACCTCTGTAGGGTGACAAGTACAGCTATCCATGGTCCTGCATCACCCATGTGCGCGTTTGTTGTCCCTAGACCTGTTGGCCTAGGCACAAGTACTGAGTAGTGTACCTCGATTGCGCGGCTTAGTGCATGAGGCTCCTGTGTCTGTCCTCTCCGCCAACGGTGTTGACAATGCATGCACTCAACCTGTTTTTATTTCTCCCCCCACCCTTTTTCTTTATCTTCTTGTGCATGTGTGCATTAGCATCATCAGGCGGAGGAGAATTGGCACCGGAGCATGAGGGAGCTGCAACTCACAAGGCCCCGGTGGGCCATGGCACAGACACCGAGGCCACCAGTGATACGGAGGGCGAGGGGAGCTTCACAACGGGGACCCGTGGTGACACCAGCGACACCGACACGTCCTCGGATGGGAGCTCCCTAGCGGTGGCGGCAACATCTGTGCCCCCTGCCTCTACAGGTACAGCCGCCACCCAGCGCACCAGCTCCGCCCTCCCAGCAGCCCCTCAGCCTTCGCTCCGTGCCCGCTCGCCCAAGAAGGCGGGCGTCTCCTTCGCCCCAGGCACCTTAGGCCCTGCCCCTGTTACCCCTGCTGCCCTCAGTGAGGAGGTCATTGACCTCCTACAGGCCATCATTGTTGGGCAGTCTACCCTTTTGAATGCCATCTAGGGGGTAGAGAGGGAGGTGCATCGTAGCAATGCATACCTGGAGGGCATTCATTCGGGTCAGGCTGCCCATCAACGATCGTTCAATGCTCTGGCCTCAGCACTGACGGCAGCCATTGTCCCTGTTTCCAGCCTCCCTCTTCTAACTGCCTCCAGCCTGTCTCTGTCTCCTGTTCCTCTGCCTATCCCACCCACACCATCAGACCAGCCTGCACACACCTCAACACCCAAGGGCAGCTCATCCAGACATAAGCACCACAGATCACACAAACATTCACCCAAGCAACACCCAGATGCAGACATGCCAACAGACACTACCACCTCTGTGTCCCCCACCTCCTCGTCTCCCTCCTCCCTCCCTGTGACGTCTCTACTCACACCTGCATGCACACCACCAACAGCCAGTACTTCCATCACCAGCACACCCTCCAGTACAGTCCGCACACGTGCAGTCACCACCCCCACTGCCATTTTCACGTCCCCTGTGTCCTCTCCCACTGTGTCTGTCACCCCCTCTTCCAAGACACACAAACGCAGGCAGCCACCCACCCAACAGCCAACCACCTCACAACAGCCTCCAGCCCATGCACCTTCACCCAAGGACAGCACACCTGACTCTCCTACAACCACCTCCTCTTCCTCCACTCCCATAACCACTACACCTACCCTTTACCTTGGTCCTAAAAAAGTTTACCTCTCCACTCTTGACCTCTTTCCCTCACCTGACCCCCCCCCTCCATCTGCTAAGAGTCCCAAGAGCGCCTCAGCCACCACCAGCCCGGCTTCAAGGGTCACCGTAGTGCATGGATTTTGGAGTCCCCCCTTTGCCAGCAGTGATACATCAGTCAGCAGCAAGGGGACAGCCAGCCCCCCCCCCCTGGAAAGAGGACCCGTAAAGTAAGGGGCCGCCGCGAGAAGACTGACACGGCTGCCCCCAAAGACCAAAGTTCTGCCACTTCACCTGCCACAACATCCAGGGGAGGCAAGGCCCAGAGAGCCACATCGAAGGAGGGCAAGGGCAGCAGGGCGGAAAAAGTCAGCCAGCAGGAGCGCGGACCAGGAGGGCCCCACAAGCCCCATCCCGGGTGTGAGGGAGGACACCCAAGGGCCCAGGACACCACCACCGAAGGGTCCAGCAACTGCACGTTCGGAGGGCGACTGAGCAGGGAGTCGTGGCCAGGTCTGACTCCCTTGACTTACAGAACAAGCACCGCTGAAGAGGGCCCCACCGTCCAGAAAGGCACCGCTGAACAGGGCCCCGCCGTGCAGAAAGGCACCGCTGAACAGGGCCCCGCCGTGCAGAAAGGCACCGCTGAACAGGGCCCCGCCGTGCAGAAAGGCACCGCTGAACAGGGCCCGCCGTGCAGAAAGGCACCGCTGAACAGGGCCCCGCCAAGACAGGCACCGCTCCGCTGGGCCCTTCCTGTCAAGCACCGCTCCGCTGGGTCCCGCCGTCTCAAGCACCGCTCCGCCGGGCCCTTCCTGTCAAGCACCGCTCCGCTGGGCCACGCCGTCTCAAGCACCGCTCCGCCGGGCCCTTCATCTCAAGCACCGCTCCGCTGGGCCCCGCCGTCTCAAGCACCGCACCGCTCCGCTGGGCCCTTCATCTCAAGCACCGCGCCGCTGTGCCCCGCCGTCTCAAGCACCGCTCCGCTGGGCCTTTCATCTCAAGCACCGCTCCGCTGGGCCCCGCCGTCTCAAGCACCGCTCCGGTGGGCCCCGCCGTCTCAAGCACCGCTGGCCCAATGACAGTGCCGGTTCTGTGTCGAGCTACTGTTCACGCTGCACTCTGGCCACCCTGCCTCCTCCATTGCCTGTGGAGACTGTTATCCACTTGATAGACTGTGGCTTTGCACTCCCCAGGATATGACAGTGGGCAAGCCACCCACTGTAGAGACTTGAGAGACTGTGGCTTTGCACTCCCCAGGATATGACAGTGGGCAAGCCACCCACTGTAGAGACTTGAGAGACTGAGGCTTTGCACTCCCCAGGATTGAACAGTGGGCATGGTGGCCCCTTCTTGGATCTGGCGTCGTGGACTCATGTGGCTGTGGTGCCCCCCCTTCCCTTCCCCCTGAGGTGCCTGTAGTTTTATCATCTGATGCCCCTGCAGTGTTCTCTCCAACGGACTCAGGTCTCCTGTGTGGGCTTTGCCCATGTGTAGATACACTTTGGCCCACGGACAGTTGAAATTTCAGTGACTGTGCTGGACTTATTGCCTCTATTTATCGGTTACGCAATGTTTTAACTTGAATTTTTTTTATTCATTTTCCTATTTTACCATGACTTCAATGAACCTATTTTATACATAAATTTAGTTTCTCACTTTAATTATATCTTTTCATTATTCCGGGGGGTTTGGGTGGGGTCACTTTGACTTGGTGCTCTGCATTGGTGTGTAGATAGTTGGGGGGTGGGTGTATTGCGTATGTGTGTGCCCGTAACCCTTCCTCCTCCTCCCCTCCCCTGTGTCGTAGGTGCGGTACTCACCATTGTCGTCTGCGCCGGAGTTCGTACTCGTGGTAGATGAGCAGGTAGATGAGAGCAGGTAGGATGTTCAATTCGGGCTCCATGCTGTCCTCCGTCCTTGTGGAGTGTATAGAGGTGAGCGTTTTCCCGTTCGTAGTCTGTTTCCGCCGTGTTTTTATCGGCGGTGCTCCCGCCCCGGAAAAGGTGGCGGATTGGTGAGTTGTGATAGGGTGGGCGGTACATTGTCTGCTGCCTGCCTGTTGGCGGTGACCGCCGCGCTGTTTGTGTGTCCCGCCGTGGCGGTCGGAGTGTTAAAGTGGCGGGCTCTATTGGCGGTTCCCGCCAGGGTCAGAATTCAATTTTTTGGACCGCCAGCCTGTTGGCGGGTTGGCCGCCGCTTTATCACCGACCGCCAGGGTCAGAATGACCCCCTATGTTTCTAAAAGTTGGAATACTTTTTAAGAATCTAAAACTATCTCTAGAATTTAATTCAAACTTTCACAAAACTTTTAAACTCTAAAAGAAATGCTAAAAGGGACTAACACAAGGCCCTAGCAGGACTGTTAAAAATTTAGAAAAATAGCTCAAATTGCAAAAATCAGTTTCTAATGAAATTTTTTGGAATTTAGTCGTGTGATCATGTATTGGCTGAGTAGTCCAGCAAATGCAAAGTCTTGTACCCCACCGCTGATCCACCAATGTAGGAAGTTGGCTCTGTATGTACTATTTCAAAGTAAGGAATAGTATACACAGGGTCCAAGGGTTCCCCCTAGAGGTAAGATAGTGGCAAAAAGAGATAATTCTAATGCTCTATTTTGTGATAGTGTGGTCGAGCAGTAGGCTTATCAAAGGAGTAGTGTTAAGCATTTGTTGTAAATACACAAGCAATAAATGAGGAACACACACTCAAAGACAATTCCAGGCCAATAGGTTTTTGTATAGAAAAATATCTTTTCTTATTTTATTTTAAGAACAACAGGTTCAAATTTTACATGTAATACTTCAAATGAAAGGTATTGCAGGTAGGTACTTTAGGAACTTTGAATAATCAAAATAGCATACACAGTTTTCAAATAAATCACATATAGCTATTTTCAAACTAGACACAGTGCAATTTTCACAGTTCCTAGGGGGAGTAAGAGTTTGTTAGTTCTTGCAGGTAAGTAAACCACCTACGGGGTTCAAGTTTGGGTCCAAAGTAGCCCACCGTTGGGGGTTTAGAGCAACCCCAAAGTTACCACACCAGCAGCTCAGGGCCGTTCAGGTGCAGAGGTCAAAGTGGTGCCCAAAACGCATAGGCTTCAATGGAGAAGGGGGTGCCCCGGTTCCAGTCTGCCAGCAGGTAAGTACCCGCGTCTTCGGAGGGCAGACCAGGGGGGTTTTGTAGGGTACCGGGGAGGACACAGGTCAGCACAGAAAGTACACCCTCAGCAGCACGGGGTGGCCGGGTGCATTGTGCAAACACGCGTCGGGTTTCCAATGGAAATTAATGGGAGACCAAGGGGTCTCTTCAGCGATGCAGGCAGGCAAGGGGGGGTTTCAACGGGGTAGCCACCACCTGGGCAAGGGAGAGGGCCTCCTGGGGGTCACTCCTGCACTGAAGTTCCGATCTTTCACGTCCTGGGGGCTGCGGGTGCAGAGTCTTTACCAGGCGTCGGGATCTGGGAGACAGGCAGTCGCAGTCAGGGGGAGCCTCGGAATTCCCTCTGCAGGTGTCGCTGTGGGGGCTCAGGGGGGACGACTCTGGCTACTCACAGTCTCGCAGTCGCCGGGGAGTCCTCCCTGAAGTGTCGTTTCTCCACAAGTCGAGCCGGGGGCGTCGGGTGCAGAGTAGCAAGTCTCACGCTTCTGGCGGGAAACGCAGGTTGTTTAAAGTTGCTCCTTTGTAACAAAGTTGCAGTCTTGGGTGAACAGGGCCGCTGTCCTCGGGAGTTTCTTGGTCCTTCTAGAGCAGGGCAGTCCTCTGAGGATTCAGAGGTCGCTGGTCCCTGGGGAGAGCGTCGATGGAGCAGTGTCTTTAGAAGGGGGAGACAGGCCGGTAGAGCTGGGGCCAAAGCAGTGTCTCCGTCTTCTCTGCAGGGTTTTTCAGCTTAGCAGTCCTCTTCTTCTTAGGTTGCAGGAATCTGAGTTCCTAGGTTCTGGGGAACCCCTAAATACAGAATTTAGGGGTGTGTTTAGGCCTGGGAGGGCAGTAGCCAATGGCTACTAGCCCTGAGGGTGGCTACACCCTCTTTGTGCCTCCTCCCAAGGGGAGGGGGTCACATTCCTATCATTATTGGGGGAATCCTCCATCCACAAGATGGAGGATTTCTAAAAGTCAGAGTCACCTCAGCTCAGGTTGCCTTAGGGGCTGTCCTGACTGGCCAGTGACTCCTCCTTGTTTTTCTCATTATCTCCTCCGGCCTTGCCGCCAAAAGTGGGGCCGTGGCCGGAGGGGGCGGGCAACTCCACTAGCTGGAATGCCCTGGGGTGCTGTAACACCGCCAGGTGTTACAGTTCCTGCAAGGGGGAGGTGATAAGCATCTCCACCCTGTACAGGCTCTGTTACTAGCCACAGAGTGACAAATGCACTCTCCCCATGTGGCCAGCAACATGTCTCGAGTGTGGCAGGCTGCTAAAACCAGTCAGCCTACACGGGTAGTTGGTTAAGGTTTCATGGGGCACCTCTAAGGTGCCCTCTGGGGTGTATGTTACAATAAAATGTACACTGGCATCAGTGTGCATTTATTGTGCTGAGAAGTTTGATACCAAACTTCCTAGTTTTCAGTGTAGCCATTATGGTGCTGTGGAGTTCGTGTTTGACAGACTCCCAGACCATATACTCTTATGGCTACCCTGCACTTACAATGTCTAAGGTTTTGCTTAGACACTGTAGGGGCACAGTGCTCATGCACTGGTGCCCTCACCTATGGTATAGTGCACCCTGCCTTAGGGCTGTAAGGCCTGCTAGAGGGGTGACTTATCTATACTGCATAGGCAGCGTGAGGTTGGCATGGCACCCTGAGGGGAGTGCCATGTCGACTTACTCGTTTTGTTCTCACCAGCACACACAAGCTGGCAAGCAGTGTGTCTGTGCTGAGTGAGGGGTCCCCAGGGTGGCATAAGATATGCTGCAGCCCTTAGAGACCTTCCCTGGCATCAGGGCCCTTGGTACCAGGGGTACCAGTTATAAGGGACTTACCTGGATGCCAGGGTGTGCCAATTGTGAAAACAAAAGTACAGGTTAGGGAAAGAACACTGGTGCTGGGGCCTGGTTAGCAGGCCTCAGCACACTTTCAAATCAAAACTTAGCATCAGCAAAGGCAAAAAGTCAGGGGGTAACCATGCCAAGGAGGCATTTCCTTACAAGGAGTAATAGGTGTTGCAGGCTCCTTATGCATCGGTTGAGAGCACTGCGTGCGGCAGCAGTGATAAAAATGGTCCGCTCACCTTCGGGGAGGGAGGCTCACAGAGACGATCGCATTGCAGAAGCGTTCGCCAAATATTACCGGGTATTGTACACAGCTGATACCCAGAGGGATGCGAATCCAGCTGCATTTCTTGCGGGGATAGCAATTACTCCGCTTCCGAAGAGGGAAGCGTCTTCCCTAGATCAGGCTATTAGAGTGGAGGAGGTTATCTCGGCAATATAACGGCTTAAGGTTGGGAAGTCCCCTGGCCCTGATGGCTTTACGGCACTCTTTTATAAAACTGTCTGCGCGGAACTTGCTCCGCTTCTGGCGCGTCTTTTTAACTCCTTTCAGAAGTCAGAGACGCTTGTACCCAGCATGTCCGAAGCTACCATTACGGTGATTCACTAGCAAGGGAAAGATCCCGAGGAGTGTGCTTCGTACAGACCAATCTCGCTTTTGAACATAGACGCTAAGTTCTTTGCTGGAATACTGGCCCATCGCCTTAACCCCTATATGCCGGGTCTTATAGATCCAGACCAGGCGGGCTTTATACCCCATCGTCAGTGCAGTGATAACACGAAGCGACTGTTACACTTGATAGATAAAACTAATAGATCAAGCAGGTTGACGCTGCTCCTCTCTATTGATGCAGAGAAAGCGTTTGATAGGGCCTTCTGGCCTTACTTATTTCGGGTCTTGGAGTGTTATGGTTTGGGCCGGCCTTCAGGAAATGGGTTCAGTGCAATTATCGCTCACCTAGGGCTGCTGTCCGGGTTAATGGTACAGTCTCTTTGCTGTTGCCAATTGGACGGGGGACCCGACAGGGGTGCCCTCTTTCCTCCCTTTTGTTTGCTCTTTATATGGAGCCCTTCGCTCAGTGTCTACGCGACAGCCCCTTGGTCTCTGGGGTAAAGTTTGGAGGGGATCACCACCTTATCACGCTTTATGTGGACGATGTGATTCTTACCCTCTCTGAGCCCGCGACCTCACTGCCTGAACTAATGGCGATAATAGAGGAGTTTGGTCAGATCTCGGGGTTCCGGGTAAATATGCAGAAATCCCAAGTCCTTAGCTTGTCTGTGAACCCAGAACGTGAGCAAGAGTTGAAGACCCGATTCCTGTTTCTTTGGTCCTCATCGCAGCTCCCTTACTTGGGTATTGATCTAGCATCTTCAGTTACGAAGACGGTGAGCTTGAATTATGCGACATTGGTCCGGGAGGTGCAGCGCAATTTGGAGAGCTGGGCGAAACATAAAGTTTCCTGGCTGGGCAGGATGGCAGCGGTGAAGATGACCAAATTACCACGTATATTGTACGTTTTCCAGGTGCTGCCTCTGGCTCCCCCGCCTCGTGCGTTAGCAACTCTTCATTCGGCAATACTTAAGTTTATATGGGATGGGCACCCTGCACGGCTCCCTAGAAGACTTTTATATCGCCCTTGTCAGAGTCACCAGATCCTCGGGGTCTGCGCACATTCCCAACACGTCCACCACTGAACAGCTCCAAGACTCTGATAGATAAATCACAGAGGCTAAGAGAGTTCACGAGGGGAAGAGGGGATTAGAAAGGGAAACAGCTGGGAAGGAGACCTGTAGTAAGAAAAAGGTTAGAACACACAATATGAAAATTATATCTCCTGAAATCAATACTAGACTATGACTCTAAGCATACTCATTCTGAAAACAGGAACAATGTAAGAATTAAGTTTAAAATGACTAAGGGCCATATGTACAAAAGCTTTTTCCAATAGACACAGAATGGGTAAAATCCTTTCGTACATCTGGCCCTAAGTTTCAAGATGGCCGGATACCTGTAAGGGAATCAAGATGGATTAAATGAAAACTTTCTTATTCAAGTACATTCTTTACATGAGAATCAGAAAAACATTCTGACTAAATTTTAAAGCAGTCATATAAATCCTTTTTTGAGAATGCATAGTAGGACCATACAATATTGCATCTAGACACTCTGATCTTCTGTGTACTCTTAAAATGTTTCAACACAAATTGCGCATATTGTAGATTTATATATAGAAATATATATATATATATATAGTAAACACCATAAAGGGATTGTGTATCATGAATAACACAATATGGATTCAGGAAAAACAAATCACATAACTTGTCAACTCAAATATTACATGATAAATATCTTAGAATAGTGGCATACAATAAACAACATCAATTAAACTCGAGGAGAGAATCGTGTGTCTTGCCGATTCGAGTGTCACCATATTAAAAGCTAAGAAATGGTAGTATGCAATGAATATCAAAGTCAAATCATCATTAAACGAATCGCGTGTCTTACCGATTCGTAAACCACGATGTAAATGCTAAGAAATAACAGCTCACAATGAGTAACAAGATCAAAGTACAATTAAATGAATCACGCGTCTTTTGCCGATTCTTAAGCCACCATGTAAATGTCAAGAAATGGTAGCGTGCAATGAACAACAAAGTTAAAACACCATCAAACGAATCGCGCGTCTTACCGATTCCTAAGCCACCATGTAACTGTCAAGAAATGGTAGCATGCAATGAATAACAAGATTAAATTATCATGAAACGAATCACGCGTCTTGCCAATTCGCAAGTCACCCTGCAAATGTTACAAACACTGAAGTGCATATTTCACACGCGCAAAGTACTCTGTCAAATCATAAAAGAATTAGGCCCAAGAACATGAGAGTTCTCGATAACGGTGTCGGGAGGCCAGCCCAACCACCGTCTTACCGCCCTGAACAAGGATCTCCAAATGAAGAATGAAAGTCAGATGTCTGGAAGATCAAATAGGCCACCAGGACAGGAGCTCAGGAAGTAGCTGCTGCTCTGCACCGGGACCTCTGAATAGTGAGCACTTGGGGCTGGGCTGGCTCCTTTTTTATAGAGTCTTGGCCCAGCCCACAACCACACCCAGGCATGTTGCAGGGAAAGTCTCTAGAAAGCCCTGGAAAGGGACCACACCCTGACACACTCTGAAAGCCTGCAGCAATACATTGCAAATGAACAGCATTTGTAAGCACATTAAAAATACGTCTTCAGGATTGAACTCTGCAATGCAAAAGGTTAAACAACAACATATCAGCACAATGCATAAATTACGTTGTTTTGAGAGTGCTGGGTTTTTGCATTCTAGTCGCCAATAGAGCGCGCACTGCCCTGGTGTTGACAGCCCTAGAGCGGAGGGGGGGCTGGCGGTCCCCTGCCTCATACGATATTATCAGGCAGCACAGTTACGCTTTCTCTTGGAGTGGAGTCGTCCATTTACTGAGAAGCACTAGTGCTTCATGGACCAGACGGTAGCGGGATCGCACATTTGGAAGGAACCTTGGCTTCGACATTGACATAGGGCGCCAGGCCTATACTCCTCTCCAATTACGGGAGTGACGCTCCGTGTCTGGGATGCCGTGGCGTGTCGGGCAGGGCTTACGTCGTTTCCATCCCCCATGACCCCGATAGGGGCGAATCCTGATTGTGAGCCTGGGCTATGTCTGGAGGCCCTACGCCGCTGGTATGATGGAGGCTTTAAAAGGGTGGAGAGCCTGTTTGATGCACAGGGAGTTGTCTCCTTTGATCAGATGAGAGAAACATATGTCCTGACAGAGGCAGATAGGTTAATGTACTACCAGGTGAGGCATTGGGCTCTTCTGCCGGCAAACAGAGCTCTGATGGATAGGCCACTCACGCCGTTCGAAAAATGGCTGTTGACAAAGAAGGATGACAGGCGTGTCCTCTCAGAGTGTATAGACTCTTACAAGGAAAAGAACGCTTGCCTAAGACTAAGGGGCAACTTAGATGGGAGAGAGAACTGGAGAGGGAGTTCTCTGACGAAGAATGGGAAAATATATACTATAGAGCACATCACACAGCTTTCAATGCAGCAGGGACAGAGACGGCATATAAAGTGGCTTCCTATTGGTATTACACTCCAGCCAGGATACACTCATGGGACCCTACCAGGCCCGGCCTTTGCTGGAGGGGGTGTGGTAACACAGGTTCGATGGTACATCTGCTCTGGCACTGCCCGAAACTTCAGAGATATTGGACGAGCATTTTAGACGATATTGATAAAGTGTTCCGGACCGAGCTCCCTAGGTTTCCATCGTATATACTTCTGGTTTTGCCCAACCCCCCTCTCCTTCCCGCTACGTTCCCTGAAAGGGCGACAGATGGCGCTGGCACTCAACGCGGCTGTGCAATCGATCCTAGCCTTATGGGGGA
Organism: Pleurodeles waltl; assembly: GCF_031143425.1. Classification (NCBI taxonomy): domain Eukaryota; kingdom Metazoa; phylum Chordata; class Amphibia; order Caudata; family Salamandridae; genus Pleurodeles; species Pleurodeles waltl. The sequence goes on along the minus strand of NC_090445.1, from coordinate 289,896,606 downwards.
CGGACAGGGTACCGACGTATGCACCCTTGCTTCAGAAGCTGTGGTTTATTCTTGCAATGGAGAAGCTTACACTGGTTTCTCAGCAGAGAGTGGGTGACATAAATACGTTATGGAAGCCGTTCCTTGAGATACTGTCAACAGAGTTCACGGAACTGACATGCCCGGCTTACTTGAGGGTCCTGGGGTTGACAGATGCCTCTTCTTAGTAGGTGTTTGGCTGGTGGATGGGGGAGACTTGGCACGATGTTGGCCTGTTGAGATGGGGGGATTCCGGGGGGGAGTAGTGATATGTTCGTCGGGGGAGGCACAGTTTTTCTGCTGTTTAATGCTTGTTATGTTTTGTTTATTTATGCATGAAGCACTGAAGTCAAAAGGCCAGTGTCTTTACCTACCTTGCTCTTCTAAAAGTTTGGAAGTGGGTGAAAAGGGAGTTCATGTGCATGCCCTCTTGGATTTCAGACTGAAATACTGCAGCTGGGTGGTTGACTCGCTTGTGATTTACACAATTTGCATTGTGCTTTTATATGTTAAACTCAGTTAAAAAGATTTGATCCATAAATGGACAAGCGGTTAGCAAAGACCACCTCAAGGAAGTGTCCTTTGGAAAACTATATTATACTTTTGTTATAGCATACTGCCCTACCTATGCCCATACAAATGCTACCTCCCCTCCCTCAGTGTGCAACTTCCAAAAGGGAAATGCCCATCATTATGACTGAACCTCAATTTATACCCTTGCTAGAACATGCCATGTGATAGCACCTGGAGTTTCTATCTCGTTGAGGAGGGAGAGAGGTTTGGGGGCGTTATTGGAGGGAGCTCCACACCAGCCTAGCCTAACATACATCTGTGGTAGCACAGAAGTATGAAAACACCACTGCACAAATCTGAATAAAGGAAAAAGTTGAATGAGGCAAAACATAAAAAAGTACAGAAAACTCAAATTGAAAAAAGCAATTCTGCTTGTTGTAGATTTACACCTATAGAGGATGGTTGTGAATAAAAGTCCTGCACCAATACTCTTACAAAGAACAAAAAAAAAGTGCCTGGTACTGTAGAAAAAGATGGAATTGTAAATGCAATTGGGATAACAATTATTTTAGGCAATTGACGTGGTATGCAACTTTTGAGTTACATTTCCCAATTGTGGGAATGCTTATTATTTCTGCAGTTGTTTTAGAAAGTGGCAAAGAGAAGCCTGAACGCCAGCAGTTTTATAATGATCAAGCATGGCCCAGAAATCATTCCTCCGACAGGTTTTGGTTAATTCATGTCAGGATATACCTGAAACTTGAAATCATTGAGAGCCCTGAAAGATTTTTTAAGAATGTCTTTTGAAAGAATTGTTTCTTTTATCTGGAAGGCAATGTAGTTTATAAGGATAGCTTGTGAAAATCTAGCCTGAGGAATTCAATGGCTTGGAACACTATGGGCCCCCTTTAAGTTGAGATCTTGAGAGAAATTAGGAAAATATATTTCTTGATAAATTTCTCAACAATTGAACTGCACTATCCTTATTATCTCTGCCTATCAGAGCTTTCCGGGACCCCCAGAAATCATAGAATGGTTCAACTTGAATTATTTTTCAGCTCCTTAATCTTTTTGCTGTTTGTTTCTTATAGACTAATAAACTATTTGAATGCTGGCCTAACAGTCTTCAAAGATGAAAATGCAAAAGTCTGAGTACAGTGGAATTTTGTGGACTTGAAGTCGACATATTTTGCTGGTAATCATTACTAGATAAGAGTGATCTGATCTCCTTGGCCAGGCATGTCTCTCAAAGTTCTCTAACTCAAAACACAGAGGGTATCATTGACGATTGTCAGGCTGCAGGAATGATGTAGGCAATGGGGGTGGGTCCTGCAGAGGGCTACTGGAACAGGATTCACACCTGAAATCAGCAAATTCAAGGTCAAATTAGGAGTATAAGTGTCTGCATTATCCACTTGAGTATTGTAAGGTACTGACCCAGAATTGCTTCCATCCATTTGCCTCTCACAATGTTTTAGTAATTATGTTTCAGGGATAACAACTCTTGTTTGTTGCTTCAAAGTTAAAGTTCTTTTTTTGTGTCCAGTTTTTTCGAGGGCAATTTATATGGATGAACCAGAGGTACTTTTTGTACAAGGTTCAAGAGTTTGTCTTCGCTGATCTTCACTCAGTGGCTCATGTACTAAAAGAGTAGCTAAATGCTATTTCCTTCTTGTCTGCAGATACTTGTTTAATGCTTTATTTGGTGCAAAATGTTCATATTGTTGAGCGATATAACAAATTACAGTGTCTTCTCATAGCTAGAGTAACCCAGACCTCCAACTCCTCAGCAAGTCAGACCCATGGTCAGACCCTGATAAAGATGGAAACCTGGCAGTGCCAACCACCCACCCTTAACTGCGTGTAAAAGTGGGTTCATATATGTCAGTATCACACACTCCAAAGGCTCCCTACCCTGGGCTGCTTTCACCGGTGCTAAAGATCACAAAAGCATAAAATCCAACTTGCCAGATACAATGGAGCACCTGTGCTTTAGGCCGTTAATTCCTCCACTGTCCTCTTCCACCTAGATACAGCTTGATGCCCTGCCATTCCCAACATACAAGTTCCAGCACTCTTCCACAGCTGATACTGAGATGAACAAATGCAATAGTAATAGCGAGCAAAATGATCCCCAACGGTCACCCTGAGGAGTACACGGCTTCAGTTAGATCTGTTTGTGCTGACTAGACGCCCCTGAAATAACAGGAGTAAACTAAGGAAAAAAATTGAAAGATGGCAGAGCTGTACAGTGTGAATGGAGATGGAGCTTTTATACTTAGAAATAGACTGTAGTAAAGGTACCTGTTCAAAAATAAATGACTTACTTAAGGATCTGATTTTATAAGGCAATATACCCTAACATTCAATGTAGAATTGCATTATCATGAAAGCTTCGAGCCTAAACAGAGAGGCAAACTAATAGTGTACAAAATAGACTGTTCTCTGCGTTGAATTGGAAAGAGATGCTGGCCTGAATTCCACTTTCTCCTTCCTCCTGTCTAATAAATCCCTGAATTTCAAACATTTTCAACAAACCTTAAAAAATGCTTAACTATTTTTTTAAACAGAAGAACCAAGGGCAAGCTCAGAGAATATTCAATCCCATTATCTTACTATTTTGTTGCAAAACATTATTCAAGATGGTGAGCCAATACTTTGTCAATTCTAGATTTCATGAAGAGCACATAATCGTAATCCTGCTCAGATCAGGAGGCCAGCAGATTAGCCCTTTGAGTCACTCTGTGGTTCTGGGATCAAGACGGAGGTGCAGGTCCATTTCTTCTTCCCTAGGCAGGTGGGTACAGGTCAACAAGGCAGGGCAGCAGCTCTGTCAGAAAACCAGTACAGCACAGTCGCAGCTCAGCAGAGTGGCAGCCCTTGCAGCAACACAGCAGTCCTTCATCCTGGCAGAGTATCCACAGGTCCAGAAGTGTACGGACCTGGTGGTGTTTGAGGTCTAGTATTTATACTTTGCTTCCCTGGTTCTGGAAGCTAGGAGAAGCTTCTAAACAGTTGCTTTGAAGTACAGTGACTCCCTTTTCTCACCTGCCCTGGCTGCAAGCTAGCTGGATTTACAATACAGGGTCATTAGGCCTTTTTATGTGTGGACAAGGCAGTGTCTGTTCAGGGGTAAGTGTGAGGCTGTAATCACCTCATCCTTTCCTTCCAGCCCGGGAGGGCCGATCAGCCACACCTAAGCTTTCTTTGTGTGTGGCTATCTAGAGGGAATGCACAATCCTAGCTGCCACTCCACCTCAGACGTGTTTTGGAGACAGACTGCAGGCATACAGAGCTAAGAGCAAGAAAAAGCCAACTTTGTAAATGGGACCTTTTGTATATTTTAATCATGAATCTGACTTTACCATTGAAGAGAATTTACCATTGTAATTCCATAGATACTAAACATGACAGGTCTACCCTTTCCCAATCAGGAATTAGTTTCTTAAAGGTAATAAGCAATCCCCAATGTTATCCTGTGGGAGCAGCAGGCCTCACAGTAGTGAAAAACAAATTTCAGAATTGTTTACTACTAAGACACGTAAAACTAAAATGTACATGTCCTACTTTTTAATTACACAGCCCCATTCCCTATGGGATACCTTTGCCTGCCTTATGGGTGACTTATATGCCAGGTCAACATGGCAGTTTAAACTGCAGGCACGGCAACGGCATGCCTGAGTCATGTTGAAAGGGCCACTGGAGTGGGTGGCACAATCAGTGCTGCGGTCCCACAAGTAGCATTTAATTACAGGCCCTGGGCACATGTAGCGTACTTTACTAGGGACATATAAGTGAATTAAATATGCCAGTTGTGGATAAGCCGATGTTACCATGTTTTAAGCAGAGAGAATATTCACTTTAGCACTGGTTAGCAGTAGTAAAGTGCCCAGAGTCCTAAAGCTGCAAAAAATAGGTCTAGCAAAAATGGAGGAGGAGAGGCAAAATGTCTGGGGGTAGACCACCCTAAGGCTGACAGGTCTAACACGTATGATGTCCCCCCACATTTTGGCCCTGTTTACTTTTGCTGGCTTTTGAATTCTGTGCATGTTAGCCCTACTAACCAGTAGTAATGTGCCTGTGCTCCCCTTTCAATTATCGGAGAATTGGCATAACCCTAATTGGCATATTTAACTTACCTATAGTTCCATAGAATATGGTACCAAAGGTTCCCAACAACTGTAAGTCATTAATGGACTGCTGAACCTATTAGTGTCAATGCAAACATGGTTTCAGGCCTAATATTGTTACAGTGCGACCTGTCAAAATAAACCTTTTTCAAAGGTCTAACCTTCTTTTAAAATACTAATGTCACCCTTAGGTAGGTCTTATAGCATGGTTTTTGGTATTTAAACACAGAAAGTCAATGTTAAACATGTTCTTATGGTAACCAGTGTCAAAAAGCTATTTTCACTATACCAAGGCTGGTGTTTCATAGAGAAACACTTGGCTGCACTATTAGATTTAATAACGCTATGTTCTGCTAGGAAACACTTGAAATTGTATTCTTGGAATTTTTATAATGTTCATTGAAAGAGACAAAGTTCTGGGTGTAGAGATGTGTGCAATATGTCAATCAGGCCCCTAATTGTGAGCAAACTATTTGCTGTTTTCTGCTTTAGTATCTCATACTAACAAGAATTTGTAAACAGCATCTTTCCACAATGCTGTCCCTTCTTCCAATTTATTTAAAGCAATTACATCTACTGTCTCTTGTATTGTTATAGGCCAACTATTTCCTCCCTCTGTTTCGGCCCTAGAATGGTACCCCAACATAATGTGTTTGAGGAGAGGGTTCCATGGTTGTTTCTCTGTGGAAAAGACGAGTGCCGTCTGTCTCTATGAATTTTTCCTTTCGTTTAGCACCTGCTGACAGTCTCCCAGTGATCTCTTGGTTTCATTGTCTGTCTTTTATGCAATTGTGCATGCAAACAACATTATTGCATAGGTAAATTCAAACAGGTAGGGGTAATAATCCTGGGAACTATGGGGCTGATTCCAAGTTTGGCGGGCGGCGGTTGCCGCCAATTGGCCGCTCCGCGGTCAAAAGACTGCGGAGGCCATTCTGACTTTCCCGCTGGGCCGGCGGGCGCCCGCCAAGGGAGCGCCCGCCGGCCCAGCGGGAAAGGGCCTGCAACACTGAAGCCGGCTCCGAATGGAGCAGGCGGTGTTGCAGGTGTGCGACGGGTGCAGTAGCACCCGTCACGATTTTCACTGTCTGCTATGCAGACAGTGAAAAGCTTAATGGGGCCCTGTTAGGGGGCCCCTGCACTGCCCATGCCAGTGGCATGGGCCCCCAGGGGCCCCAGGACACCCGTTCCCGCCATCCTGTTCCTGGCGGTGAAAACCGCCAGAAACAGGCTGGCGGGAAGGGGGTCGGAAATCCCCACGCCGCCATGGAGGATTGGGCCAACCGGGGTTAATCCGTCGGGAAACCGCCGGACCCGGTTTTCTGACCGCGGCTTTACCGCCACGGTCAGAATGGCCCAGGAAGCACTGCCTGCCTGTTGGCGGTGCTTTCCGTGGTCCACGGCCCTGGCGGTTTTTACCGCCAGGGTCGGAATGAGGCCCTATGTCTCCATAATACACATTGTTTTTCTGTTCTTTGACCTAATGAGACATAATTTCACTTCAAATATTGCTTTCCTTTCCACCCGAAACATACAATTGATATTATTAACTCAGAGCCCTTGTATAAAATTCTCTACTACTATTGATCCATTATAGATATGCTCTAACAATAGATACAATATTCAGAATTGGCTTGCTACATATATTGACAGATGTCTTTTAATATGGTTCTTCACAATTTTCTCACCTTCTTGCTATAATTGTGTAGGAAAGGTCCCTCTTTTTGCCATGTTTACCCCCATTTTCTGCCTGATGTCAGTGTGTTTGACGGTGTTCACTGGGAACCTGCTATCCAGGACCCCAGTGAGTATGCTCTCTCTCCTCTAAATTTTGTCACTGCATACTGGTACCACAGCATTTCACCCAAAATTGTCATTTGCAGGCTTGGGAGATGTGACCTGCCCAAGCCTCTGGAAATGCTTTTGAGGGCACAAATGGGGCCCTCCTTGCATAATCCAGTCTACACCGGTACCGGGACCCCCAATCTCTGCTCTGGCATAAAACTGGACAAAGGAAAGGGGAGTGACCACTCCCCTGTCCATCACCACTCCAGAGGATCCGTTGGTTTTGCCATCTTGGATTCCAAGTAGGCAGGGCACTCTGGGAGCATCTGAGTGGCCAGTGCCAGCAGGTGATGTCAGAGCCCTCCCCGGATAGGTGCTTACCTGTTTAGCTGACCAACCCCCCTTTCAGGGCTATTTAGGATCTCTCTCTTGGGTGGTTCTTCAGATTCGGATTGCAAGACTCCAGCAGGAATCCTCTGCATCTTTTCCTTCACCCTCTTACCGAAAAAACTGCATCTTGATCCTCCAGGAACTCTACAACTACAACATAGAAACAAAGACAACTTCTGCAACATTGTATCTTCAGCTCCTGCCAGCAACTGTTTAACTGTTTCCCGGTCGTGCATCCTCAAAGGACAGCCTGTCTTTAGCCTGCACCAGAAGAATGACGGAATCTCCCTTGGAGTGAAGGAGTCACTCCCTGCTCAAGCAGGCACCTCTCTGCAACGAGGACCGGTTGTGTGGGACTCCTCTGTGAGAAAGTAGCCTCTTTCTAGCATGGTTACCCCCTTTTTTGGCCTGTTTGTCAATGTGTTTGACTGTGTCACTGGGATCCTGCTCGTCAGGACCCCAGTGCTTATGGTTGTGGCCTACTTGTCAGTATGTTTCACTGTTTTTTTTCAGTATGCTTATCTGTGTCACTGGGATCCTGCTAACCAGGACCCGAGTGGTTATTTCCTCTCTGTTCCCAAATTTGTCACTACATACTGGTAACCCAGAATTTCACTTCGAATTGGCATACTGGTCCTCCCTTATAAGTCCCTAGTATATGGTACCTAAGTACCCAGGGCATTGGGGCTCCAGAGGATCCCAATGGGCTGCAGCATTACCTTTGCCATCCTTTGGGAGCCCATGTAAAGGCTTCTACGGGACTGCCATTGCAGCCTATTTGTAATAGTGCATGCACTATTTCACAGCCATTTTCACTGCCCCAGGTCACTTATAAGTCACCTATATGTCAGATCTTCCGACCCTGATGGCTGGGAGCAAAGTATCTCTGTGTGAGGGCACCTCTGCACTAGTAGAGGTGCCCCCGCATCATTCAGGCCCATTTTCCTGGACTCCGTGAGTGCGGGGACACCATTTTAAGCGTGCACTGGACATAGGTCAATACCTATGTCCAGCTTCACAATGGTAACCCCGAATATGGCCATGTAAGAAGTCTAACAACTAGGAATTGTACCCCAATACTGATTCCAATATTGTTTCACAATCCCATGCTCCACCATGGACCCCCAGTACTGCCATACCAGCCTTCTGAAGTTTTCCATGTAGCCCCAGCTGCTGCCACTTCACCGACAGGTTTCTGCCCTCCTATTGCTTGAGCAGCTCAAGCCCAGGAAGGCAGAACAAAGGATTTCCTTTGGGAGAGGGGTATTACACCCTCTACCTTTGGAAATAGGTGTTAAAGGCATGGGAGAGGTAGCCTCATAGAGCCTCCGGAAATGCTTTGAAGGGCACAGATGGTGGCTTTCTTGCATAATTCAGTCTACACCGGTTCAGGGACCCCCATTCCCTGCTCTGGCACGAAACTGGACGCAGGAAAGGGGAGTGACCACTTCCCTGTCCATCACCAACCAAGGGGTGGTGCTCAGTGCTCCTCCAGAGGGTCAATGGGTTCTGCCATCTTGCTTTCAGGATGGGCAGGGAACTCTGGGAGCATCCTAGTGGCCAGTGCCAACAGGTGATGTCAGAGACCTACCCTGATAGGTGCTTACCTGGTTAGGTAACCAATCCCCCTTTCAGGGCTATTTAGGGTCTCTCCTCTGGGTGTTTCTTCAGATTTAGATTGCAAGGCTCCAGCAAGAATCTTCTGCATCCTTTACTTCATCTTCTTTGGACGGAACAGCCGCTGACCACTCCAGGAACTCTGCAAAACTGCAACAAAGAAGCAAAGATGACTTCGGCAACATTGTAACTTCAGCTCCTGCCAGCATCTGCAACAGTTTCCAGGTCTTGCATCCTCCGAGGACTGCCTGTCTTCAGCCTCACCAAAAAAACTTAAGGAATCTCCTGTGGAGTGAAGGAGTCACTTCCCTGATTCAGCCTGCACATCTCTGCAGCGACGACCTGTGGCGTCAGTCCCCTCTCCAGATGACGAACATGGATCCAGCATGACGGGTGGTAGACTGAATTGACCCCAACAGTCCCAAAGTCCAGCTGTCCAACTTTGGTGGAGGTAAGAGATTGCCTCCCCACGAAAGACAGTACCCCCATCCACCGCATGACTTGTAGTTGCCAAGGCTTGTGTGTGACCTTCCAAGGTATTCCTCATGCACAGTCCAGCTTAGGCCCCCTGCACTACATCCTGCAATGCACATCCTCCTGAGTGGTTCTCCGGCGGCGTGGGATCCCTTTGTGTTGTGCTGCATGAGCCTCTATTTGCCCCTTCTTTGTCTCTGTGCTGCGGGACTCCTGTGCAAGCTGCCTGGTTGTCAACATCAGGGCAGTGCATGCTCTATGGGCGACTAGAATGCAAAAACCCAGCACTTTTAAGATAACGTAATTTATGCATTGTGCTGATATGCTGTTGTTTAACCTTTTGCATTGCAGAATTAATCCAGAAGACTTATTTTCAAGGTGCTTATAAATACTGTTCATTTGCAATGTATTGCTGCAGGCTTTCAGAGTGTGTCAGGTTGTGGTCCCTATCCAGGGCCTTCTAGAAGCTTTCCCTGGGTGTGGTTTGTGGGCTGGGCCAAGACTTTATATAAGGGAGCCAGCTCAGCTCCACATGCTCACTTTTCAGAGGTCCTGGTGCAGAGTAGCAGCAACTTCCTGAGCTCCTGTCCCGGAGGCCTACTTTGATCCTCCAGGCCTTACCCTTTCACTTTGTTGGTGATTATTGATCAGGGCAGTAAGACGGAGGTCGGGCTGGGCCCCTGATCCCATTCTCGAAGGTTTTCGAGTTCTTGGGCCTAATTTGCATGAAAATAAATTTTGGCTTTTGTGCGTGTGAATGTGCGATTGGTGTTTCATAGCATTTACATGCTGACTTTCGAGTCAGCAAGACGCGCAATTCATTGCTCGTGTACAACTCTTGATATTCATTGTGTGCTACCATTTTAAGGCATTTACAGGGTGAAATTCGAATCGGCAAGACGCGTGATTCATTTCTTGTGCTTAATTCATGTTATTCATTGTGCGCTACCATTTCATGGCATTCACATGGTGGCATTCGAATCGGCAAGACGTGCGATTCATTTCTTGTGCTTAATTCATGTTATTCATTGTGCGCTACCATTTCATGGCATTCACATGGTGACATCCGAATTGGCAAGACGCGCAATTCTTTTGTTGTGCTTAATTCATGTTATTCATTGTGCGCTACCATTTCATGGCATCCACTTGGTGGCATTCGATTCGGCAAGACGCACGATTCATTTCTTGTGCTGAATTCATGTTATTCATTGTGTGCTACCATTTCATGGCATTCACATGGTGGCCTTTGAATCGACAAGACGAACGATTCATTCCGTGTGCTTAATTCATGAATATTCAGTGTGTGCTACCACTTCATGGCATCTGCAAGGTAGCATTCGAATCGGCAAAACACGCAATTAATTTCTTCTGCGTAATTCATGATATTCATTGTGTGTTACCATTTCCTGGCATTTACGTGGTGACATTCGAATCAGCAAGACGCGTAATTCATTTCTTAGGCTGAACTCATGTTACTCATAATGCGCTACCATTTCATTGCATTCACATGGTGGCATTCGAATCGGCAAGACGCGTGATTCATTTCTTGTGCTTAATTCATGTTATTCATTGTGCGCTACCATTTCATGGCATTCACATGGTGGCATTCGAATCAGCAAGACGTGCGATTCATTTCTTGTGCTGAATTCATGTTATTCATTGTGTGCTACCATTTCATGGCATTTACAAACTCTTGTGGAAATCTGCAATGTGCGCAATTCATGTTCCAGCATTCTAAGAAACTAAAGTGCTAGAATTCTAGATGTTGTATTGTGAGTGTATAATAAGTTCCTTAAGTACAATTCCCATGGTGTCATAGAATTCATTCAGATTATTTTCTTGTCCTCATGCAAAAGACTATGCCTGAATTTGAAAAAGTAATACTAGAAGGTTCAGATGTTATCTAATCCATGTGTAACATTTCATTGAAAGGTTCATTGAACAGTTATATTAATCCTTCTTGATTCCTTCACAGGTATCCAGTCATCTTGAGGCCTAGCCATTTAGTCCATGCTTAAGGTATCCATGTTTCTAGTATGACAATGCTTAGAATCATAGGGCCTGATTCTGACCCTGGCGGCCGGTGACCGCCAGGGTCACCGGCCACGGGAGCACCGCCGACAGACCGGCGGTGCTCCGAAGGGCATTCTGACCGCGGCGGTTCAGCCGCGGTCAGAAAGGGTAAACCGGCGGTCACCCGCCGGTTTACCGCTGCCCTTCTGAATCCTCCATGGCGGCGGAGCGCGCTCCGCCGCCATGGGGATTCAGACACCCCCTACCGCCATCCTGTTCATGGCGGGAAACCCGCCATGAACAGGATGGCGGTAGGGGGTGCCGCGGGGCCCCTGGGGGCCCCTGCAGTGCCCATGCCAATGGCATGGGCACTGCAGGGGCCCCCGTAAGAGGGCCCGCAAAGTATTTCAGTGTCTGCTATGCAGACACTGAAATACGCGACGGGTGCCACTGCACCCGTCGCACCTTCCCACTACGCCGGCTCAATTCTGAGCCGGCATCCTCGTGGGAAGGTTGATTTGCCCTGGGCTTGCGGGCGGCCTTTTGGCAGCCGCCCGCCAGCCCAGGGCAAATCTCAGAATCACCGCAGCGGTCTTTCGACCGCGGTGCGGTGTTCTGACGGGGTTACTTTGGCGGGCGGCCTCCGCCGCCCGCCAAAGTAAGAATGACCCCCATAGTCTAGTAATGAGTTATATGATATAATCTTGATATTGTGTGTTTTAACCTTTTTTCTTCCTACAGGTCTCCTACCTAGCTGTTTCCTTCCTAATTCCCCTTTTCCCCACTTGGACTCTCTTAGACTCTGTGACATTCTAATTGGAGTATTGGAGCTGCCTTGTGGTGGACGTGGTGGGAATGTGCGCAGACCCTGAGGATCTGGTGACTATGACAGAATAGTGAGTCCACAAATTAATAATCCTCCTGGTTTGCATATGTTCTCAGCATGGCCACATTGGACGAGCTAGTCAAGGCTCTCACGCAGCTCCAAGCAGAGGTGGTGTCATCAAAAGATTTGGCAGCTAGCCTAGCTGAGAGAGTGAGTCAGTTACAGGATAAGGTAGAGAAGAAGGAACAAAATCCCACAGGTGTGTCTTGGCCAGGTCCTTCTTCTCAGACTTCTGGAGGTAATCCAACAAACATTTCCCTCAATGTTCCTTCAGCCATTCCTTTAGCTCCGCCAGAACGTTTCTCAGGCGATCCCTTGAAAGCACAATCATTCCTGGTTCAAGTGGAATTACACTTCACCTGCCGACCACATACTTTCCCGTATGCCCAGTCCAAAGTGGCTTTCTTGTTATCATACCTGACTGGGGATGCAGCACCCTGGGCTATCCCTCTTGTGCGTAAAGACAGCCCCCTGCTTTACAACTGGAGAAATTTTGTTTGTGAGTTTGAATGAGTATTTGATCATAGAACTGTAACATTGTCGGCAGATTGTGAATTATTAGACTTACAACAAGGTAACCAGGACTTAGGTGGTTATTACAACCCTGGCGGTTGGTGTTAAAGCGGTGTAAAAAATATTTAATCACGACCGTGGCGGAAACCGCCAACATAGACAGCCACTTTAACACTCCGACCGCCACGGCGGTATAAACAAACACCGCAGCAGTATCCGCCAACAGGCAGGTGGAGGACAATGTACCACCCACAGTATTACAACAGTCCAATCCGGCACCTTTTCCGGGGCAGATTCACTGCGAACAAAAACACGTCGGAAACAGGACTTGGAAGGGAAAACGCTCACCTCTACACACCCCACAAGGAACCAGGACGCCATGGAACCGGAACTCCAGATACTCCCTGCCTTTGTCTTCCTGCTCCTCAACCAGGAGCACGAACGCCGGCGGCGAAGACCACGGTGAGTACTGCACCTACGACACAGGAGAGGGGGGAGGGAAAAGAGAGTGACACACATATGCAACACCCCCACCCTCACCCACTACAACACACACACTAATACATCATGATACATTACAGTTACACCCCCCAACCCACCCCCCAAAAGAATGTAAAGACAAAAGGAAATGATTTGAACGTTTGTAATCTATTAAAATCCAGTGCTCAAAAATATATATATACACTATAAACAAATATATACACCAAGAATACAAGTCCAAGGTATTCCACCATTAAAGTCTGTGGACCACTGGGCCCAAAAGGCATGGGCGAGGCCCACACAAGATACCTGATCAAAATGGAGAGAACACTGTTGGGGCATCAGTTCGAAATACAACAGGCACCTCGGGGGAAGGGAAGGGTGGCATCTCAGCCGGATGAGTGCACGACGCCAGATCCACAAGGGGGCTCCATGCCCATTGATGTATCCTGGGGAGTACAAAGCCACAGTCTCTCAAGTGTCTCAAGTGGGTGGTTTGCCCACTGCATAATCCTGGGGAGTGCAAAGCCACAGTCTCACAAGTCTCTCAAGTGGGTAGTTTGCCCACTGCTTTATCCTGGGGAGTGCAAAGCCACAGTCTCACAAGTCTCTCAAGTGGGTGGTTTGCCCACTGCTTTATCCTGGGGAGTGCAAAGCCACAGTCTCACAAGTCTCTCAAGTGGGTGGTTTGCCCACTGCTTTATCCTGGGGAGTGCAAAGCCACAGTCTCACAAGTCTCTCAAGTGGGTGTTTTGCCCACTGCTGCATCCTGGGGAGTGCAAAGCCACAGTCTCACAAGTCTCTCAAGTGGATGGTTTGCCCACTGCTTTATCCTTGGGAGTGCAATGCCACAGTCTCACAAGTGGATAACAGTCTCCACTTGTTCTGGAGGGGGCTTGGTGCCCAGAGTGCTTCATCGTGGCAAGGACTGAGGAAGTGGATGTGTCTCTCCACTGGTTCTGGAGGGGGCTTGGTGCCCAGAGTGCTTCATCCTGCCAAGGACTGAGGTAGTGGATGTGTCTCTCCACTGGTTCTGGAGGGGGCTTGGTGCCCAGAGTGCTTCATCCTGCTCGTGGCGGCCCCAGTAGTGTCGGAGCTTTTGGCGCTCATTGGCAGCGGTGCTGGTGGTGACGGTGTCCTTGGCAGCGGTGCTTGTGGCGGCCGTGCTGGTGGCGGTGGTGTCCTTGGCAGCGGTGCTGGTGGCGGCGGTGTCCTTGGCAGCGGTGCTGGTGGCAGTCTTGTGCGCCGTGCAGGTTTTAGGCTACTTGCCTTTCTTTCTGTGCCCCTTCCCCACCTTGGATGGTGGCGCAGCTGTCTTCCCACTCCCAACTGTGCTCCTGGGAGAGGCTTTGGTAGTAGATGTTTTGCCTTTCTCCCGCCCGGCACTGGCCAACTTTTTATGCTTTTGAGGTGGGGGACTGTCTGTGGTCTGGCTCCTTGGCACACTGGCTACCCTGCTGCTTGTGTACCTTGGGAGGTGGGCTCACAAACACACTGGGAGAGTACACAGGGGATGTGTGAATGGTAGTAGGGGTGGTGAGTGCTTGTGAGCGGGGTGTGGTGATGGGTGTGCTGGTGATGGACGTAGTGGCTGAAGATGTAGTGCATGCAGGTGTGAGTGGAGATGAGACAGGGAGGGTGGAGGGAGACGTGGAAGAGGGGGACACAGTGGAGGCAGTGGATGTTGGTATGTGTGCATGGGTATGATGCTTGTGTGAGTGCCTGTGGGATGTGTGGTGCTTATGTTTGCCTGAGCCACTCTTGTGTGTTGAGGTGCGTGCATGCTGATCTGAGGATAGGCTGAGGTACAGGGGATTGGGTCTGGGTGGAGGAGGTTGGAGGGGGGAGGCTGGACACAGGGACAATGGCCGCCATCAGTGCTAAGGCCAGGGCCTGAAATGCTGTCTGTTGGGGTGCCTGGCCAGAATGAATGCCCTCCAGGTATGCATTTGTTTGTTGCAAATGCCTCTCTACATCCTGGATGGCACTCAAAATGGTAGACTGCCCAACAGTGAGGGACCTGAGGAGGTCAATGACCTCCTCATTGAGGGCAGCAGGGCTGACTGGGGCAGGGGCTGAGGTGCCTGGGGCCAAGGAGATGCCCACCCTCATGGGTGAGGGACACGGGGCACCCGCTGGGGGGCTGCTGGGAGGGCGGTGCTGGTAGGGGGGTGGCGGCTGTACCTTTAGATGCGGGGGCACAGAGGGGCCCTCCACAGCAAGGGAGCTCCCATTAGAGGGCCATGTGGGATGCAGCTCCCTCCTGCTCCGGTGCCACTGCTCCTCGGTCTGATGATGCTAATGCACACAAGAACAGGGAGACCACAAAAAGGGGGGGAAGACAGAAGAAAGACATGTTGAGTGCATGCAATACCGCTACAGTTGGCAGACACTACAGACACAGAAGACCCCTCCACTACGCCGTGCACTTTGGGTTCCCTAATTAATCACAGGGACATGGGTTACAAGGCCTATGCCAGATTGCTGCAAACATGGAAGTCACAGGAGCCTGACTAGGTGTAGTTGGCTCTGAACACAGGTGGGGTGGGGTGGGGTGCCACATGGCCTGCCTAACGACGGGACCTTGCCTACTAAACTCGCCCTGGCCTAGGGGAACTCACAAGACACCTCCACTGCGCGCAGAATCAGCTGAATGAGAGTGTACTCACCCCCTTGTGGCTGCTGTGATGCCCTCAAGCGCCCATCCAACTCCGGATACACCACCGCAAGGATCCGGAACATCAGGGGGGTCATGGTGCGACGGGCACCCCTCCCACGTTGGGAGGCCATCCACAGCTGGGCCTCTGCCGTCTTCTTGCTCCAGCGGCGAATGTCCTCCCATCTTTTACGGCAGTGGGTGCTCTGTCTTTGGTGGACCCCCAGGATCCGGACTTCCTTAGTGATGGCACGCTAAATATCCTTCTTCTGGTGGGCACTGACCTACAGGAATATTACAGGGGAAAAGGAGAAGATATAACCGTCTGCACCATCACAGTCATTGGCCCGCATCCCTACCCATGCCATGACGCACATGCACTCACCGTCGTTTCATGCACGCCTCATTCTCCCCCCCATCTTCCATCCACACCACTCCACACAGGCATTGCCCATTCGGGATGCTCACAGTGTACTTACCTGTTTGTCTGGAGGACCGTAGAGTAGCGTGTACTGGGGGCGGACCACATCCACTAGTTTCTCCAACTCCTCCGTGCTGAAGGCAGGGGCCCTTTCCCCAGACACATGAGCCATTGTCTTTTCCAGACTGAGGTCACAGCAGCACTTGCAGTGTAGGTCCTCTCCTGTCGAAGATCAGGTATCAAGTGATTGAACAGAGAGAAAATGGCGTACATCGTCATTGGCTCCTCGGACCCATAGGGTCCAATGTTAACCAATGCAGGATTGTGCAGTGGTCTTCGACTGCCTACCGCGACGGTGTACAACGCCAGTGCAGTTACCTCATATCCCCTTGTCCCACATTACAGGTCAGGCAGACGCCATTTTAGGGGGCTACATGGCATTAATTTTAAGTGCGTCACACATATCTAGGCCTTGCATACACACTAATACAGACACATAGTGGTTTAAGAAAATTGAGAAATAAAGTTGTGTTAACATACCTCAGAGTTGGTTGACTCTCTGCTCGCTGTTCTTCTCCATAGAGCATGTCCGCTGGGGCAGATGAGGAGGTGGTGGCATCCTCCGGTGTACAGACCGCTGATGGATCTGTCGACAATGGAGGAGCGACATGTAATTGTCACCTAGAGACTTGATCTGCAACAATCCTGGAACTGTGTGCCCAGTTGGAGCCAGACCTGATGTCAGCTATCCCTCATCCCACAGGAATCCCCCCTCTAGTGCAGGTGCTGTCAGTACTCCATTTCCAGGCAAGTGGGTCTTTTTCAAACGACAGTGGCCATAGCATCAGGGATGTCCCAGCCTATGTTCTCCAACGTGTTGTCCAGAGTGTTGTCTGCCCTGCTGAAACACATGAGTAGCTACATCGTTTTCCCTCAGGTGGAGGATTTGCCAACAGTGAAAGGTGACTTCTATGCCCTGGGACATATCCCCAACATCATTGGTGCCATTGATGGGACACATGTGGCCTTGGTTCCCCCCGCAGGAGTGAACAGGTGTACAGAAACCGGAAGAGTTACCATTCAATGAATGTGCAGATGGTGTGTTTGGCCGACCAGTCCATCTCCTATGTGAACGCCAAGTTTCCTGGCTCAGTGCATGATGCTTACATTTTGAGGAATAGCAGCATCCCTTATGTGATGGGGCAACGCCAGAGGCACTGTGTGTGGCTATAAGGTGAGGACATGGAGCCTATACAGTGTGACTAGGTGTCTGGGTCTGGGGATGTCCCTAAGAGTTAGTGTGTGTCTAAAAGATTTCCCTCGACATTTGCAGGTGACTCTGGCTACCCCAACCTGTCATGGCTACTGAACCCAGTGAGGAATCCCAGGACAAGCGCAGAGGAACGCTACAATGAGGCCCATGGGCGAACTAGGAGGATTATAGAGAGGACCTTCGGCCTCCTGAAGGCCAGGTTCAGGTGCCTCAATCTGACAGGTGGTTCCTTATTCTACTCACCAAGGAAGGTGTGCCAGATCATCGTGGCCTGTTGTATGCTTCACAACTTGGCTTTGAGATGACAGGTGACTTTTCTGCAGGAGGATGGTCCAGATGGAGGTGTTGTGGCAGCTGTGGAGCCTGTGGACAGTGAAGAATAGGAAGCAGAAGAAGAGGACATCGACAACAGAAAAATAGTGATTCGTCAACACTTCCAGTGAGACACATGTAAGAAGACATCACTGCCTGCTACATTTGATATAATTGTTCTACCTCGCATCTGTCTGTCACTTTCACCCAGTGTATGGACCCTGAGTTGTCACTTTCCCTTTCAATTTCACAGATGTGGGTCGCACTGCGTGACATCTGCTTTGTTTCAGCATGGACTAGAGCTGTGTGACATAGGTATGTTGACAATACAATGGATATAGCATTTTTACACAGTTATTGCAAATACACATTTTTGAAAACACAGACTGACTCCAGATTGCTTTGTGCTTTAAGGGTGTTTATTTAAGTGCTAAATATTAGAGGGTGTTGTAAAATGGTCAGGGGTGATGGTAGAGGAATGTCCATGGCAGAGTCCAGTCTAGTGGTCTCACAGGTGCATTGTCCAAAGGGGCATGGGAAGTGGAGCTGGGGCAGTTTAAGGATGGACAGGGTGACAAAGTGGGACAGAAGAATGACAATGAGGGTAGTCTCATTTCTTGGCGGGGGTCTTGGCATTGTTCTCTGTCTTTGTCCTGGATCTCAGGGACCGCTTGCGGGGTGGTTCTCCATCTGCAGCGAGTGGGGTGCTGGTGTCATGGTCCTGTGGCGGTGCCTCCTGTCCACTAGTGCCGGCAGAGGTGGTGGGCAGTTCATCATTGAGGCTAGTGTCAGGGGCCAATTGTTGTGCCACAGTGTCCCTCCTGGTGTTGACGAGTTCCTTCAGCACCCCTACAATGGTGCCCAGGGTGGAATTGATGAATTTGAGTTCCTCCCTGAACCCCAAATACTGTTCCTCCTGCAGCTGCTGGGTCTCCTGAAACTTGGCCAGTACCATTGCCATTGTCTCCTCGGAATGGTGGAGACGATGGCTCCCATGATGTAGGAGAGTGCCTCGTGGAGAGTGGGTTCCCTGGGCCTGTCCTCCCCCTGTGGCACAGCAGCCCTCCCAGCTCCCCTGTGTTCCTGGATCTCTGTCCCCTGAACCGTGTGCCCACTCCCACTGCCCCTAGGTCCCTGGTGTTGTTGGGGTGGTGGGTTAGCCTGGGTTCCCTGTAGTGGTGGACACACTGCTGCTTGACGTGTCCTGGGTACAGAGGTATGGGCCCGCTGGGTGGATACTAGTGGAGAGTGGGTTTCCTGGGCCTGTCCTCCCCCTGTTGCACAGCAGCCCTCCCAGTTCCCCTGTGTTTCTGGGCCTCTGTCCCCTGAACCGTGTGCCCACTCCCACTGCCCCTAGGTCCCTGGTGTTGTTGGGGTGGCGGGTTAGCCTGGGTTCCCTGTAGTGGTGGAGACACTGCTGCTTGACGTGTCCTGGGGACAGAGGTATGGGCCCGCTGGGTGGATTCTGTGCTGGTGTTTCCAGAGGGGGGGGGGGGGCTCTGTGGTGGCATGTGCCAGTGTGAGGGGAACCGACTGTCCCGAGGTCCCAGATGGGCCGGGCTGGTCATCTAGATCCAGTTGGACAGAGCTGCTGTCATCACTGTGAGCCTCTTCTGTGGGTGGAGTGGACATGTCTAGAACCTCCTGTCCGGTGACGTTGGGTAGGGGTCCTGAAGGGGTGTAAAGGCATGATTATTGCATCTGTGTGTGCCATGGTGTGCAATGGGTGGGTGACCCTGTACCCCAGTGCTTCCATTCTTGTGTGGGACCCTGTGTGATAATTGGTTAGGGTGTGCGTGGGTATGTGCAGTGGCCATGCATTGGTGATGGGTGTCCATGCTTTGGTGTTGCATGCAGGGCTTGGTGTTGGGATGGGTGGGTTTTGATATTGGGACATATGTGAGGAGTTGGAGTGATGGGGGTGAGGGCGAGGGTGGGGGTATGTGATAGCATGCAGGTAGGGTAGGTGATGTAATAGTTAAGATTTGACTTACCAGAGTCCATTCCTCCAGCTACTCCTGCGAGGCCCTCAGGATGCAGTATAGCCAAGACCTGCTCCTCCCATGTTGTTAGTTGTGGGGGAGAAGGTGGGGGTCCGCCGCCAGTTCTCCGAACTGCAATGTGGTGTCTTGAGACCACGGAACGCACCTTCCCCCGTAGGTCGTTCCACCTCTTCCTGATGTCATCCCGTGTTCTTGGGAGCTGTCCCACTACGTTGACCCTGTCCACGATTCTGCAACATAGCTCCATTTTCCTAGCTAGAGTTGTGTGCTGCACCTGTGATCCGAATAGCTGTCGCTCTACCCGGATGATTTCCTCCACCATGACCCTGTGCGCCTTCTCAGAGAACCTGGGGTGTCTTTGCGGTGCCATGGGGTGGTGTGGGTGGTGTGTGTTGTGATGTGTGGGGTGATGTTTAGGGGTTTGTGGTATTTTGTGCATGGATGTTGTGTGAGTGATGGTGTTGAGTGCCTGTGGATGCTAGTTTGTAGATGGTGGTGTCTCTCTCTGGCCTTCAGTCACAATTGTGGTCGTAAGGGTTTGTGGGTGAGTGTTTTATATGGTATTGAATGTGTGGGAGTGGTGTGTGTATGTGTCTCAGGTGTGTGTATTTCGAATTGTCCACTGTAGTAGTGTTTTGTAAACGTGTGTGTATTTTGAGCACGGCGGTGTGTACCGCCAATGGAATACCACAGTTGAAAGACCGCCGAGTGGATTCGTGGGTCGTGATAGTGTGGCCGTATTCCTGTTGGCAAGACGGTGGAGGTTTTGTTATCGCCAGTTTATCACTAACCTTTGGTGTGGCGGACTTGTGTGGGTGTCGAAATTTTGGCGGATCCCAAGCTATGAGTCATAATAGCTGTGGCGGAATTCCGCAGCCGCGGCAGTGTGTTGGAGGTCTTCTGCACGGCGGTAAGCGGCGTTTACCGCCAATGTTGTAATGACCCCCTTAGTGTCATATTTAGCCAACTTTAATCGGCTGGTAGCCGAGACATCCTGGCCTGAATAAAAGCAAGTCGCCTTGTTCTACAAGGGACTCATAGAGGAGTTCAAAGATATTCTAGCCCAAATAGACCCGCAGCCTACAGACTGTCAGTACCTGATAAACCTCGTTTTGAGATTGGATCATCGTTTTGCAGAACGAAGGGGAACACGCAAAAAGACAGAAAAAAATTCATGTCGTGTTCACGATAATAGAGAATCAAGAACTCAGAAAGAAAGAACGCCAGAACCTATGGAAATTGGAACAATCAGGAGACCTTTGACCAAAGACGAAAAGGACCTACGTAGAAAGAATGGACAGTGTCTTTATTGTGGGCACAAGGGTAATTTCGCCAAAGAATGTCCAATCAAACCAAAGAGCAAACGAGGTCCTGTCCAGAAAGTTGCAGCCAATGCACAAGTCTAGTCAGAAAACTAAAACACCCAAGATGTAAAGAAGGGTTGCTCTTGGGTGTTACCGTGGACCCTTCACAATTTAGACATCTCAAGCTGGGCATAAAAGTTTAAGTAAAGAAAAAGACCTATTTCAAGAAGGCCCTAGTAGATTCTGGGGCTACTGGGAACTTTGTTGACACCCAATTGGTTCGTGCATGGGGGATCCCATGTATTGAGAAGAAGACTCCAGAAATAATACAGGCGGTAGATGGAAAACTCTTGACTGGAGGTCCGGTAACTCTTCAGACTGTCCCCTTGTCGGTGATCTGTGAGGGTAAGAACCAAAGAAATAAACATAAAGAGAAACTCGTCCTTGACTTGATCCATGCTCCCCAGTATGGAAGTATCCTTGGCTTACCCTGGGTAACTCATCACAATCCTGAGATTAATTGGGCAGAACGAAAGGTCGTGTTCTCATCAGCACTATGTAAAGAACAATGCCTCCAAAAGTCTCAAATATCAAAAGCTTGCAACTCTTACATAGCCACTGCTACGGAGAAAGAAGTTAAATTTCCCAAACAGTATTCATCCTATGAAGATGTTTTTGATGAGAAAGAAGCATAACACTTGCCTCCTCATAGACCTTATGACTGTCAAATTGATCTAATCCCAGGTGAGATACTCCCCAACTGTCGTGTATACGCCCTGTCAGAACATGAAAATCCACATTTACAAAAGTATCTAGATCAATTCTTGGAGAATGGTTTCATCCGACCTTCTAAGTCTCCTGCAGCCTCTCCTTTGTTTTCTGTTCCGAAGGTGAATGGAGATCTTCGAGCTTGTATAGACTATAGGGGTTTGAACAAGGTCACCAACAAGAATAAATATTGCTTGCCCCTTATTCCGGTCTTACTGGAACAAGTAAAGAAAGCTAAAATCTACATGAAGCTCGATCTACGAGGTGCTTATCAGTTAGTCAGAATGAGAGAGGGCGACAAATGGAAAACAGCGTTCAAGACAAGATATGGCCTCTTTGAATACACCGTCATGCCTTTTGGTCTGTGTAATGCTCCAGCAGCATTTCAATTTTTCTTGAATGACGTTCTTAGAGTGTATCTCGACATCTTTGCCATAGTATACATCGATGACATTTTGATCTACTCTGACAATGAAAATGAACATGTACAACATGTCAAGAAAATTGTTGCAGCCCTTCGAAAGCACCATTTATATTGCAAACTAACCAAGTGTGAGTTTCATGTTACCACAGTTGAGTTTTTAGGGGTTATCCTTACCCCTCAAGGTATGGTGATGGCAGACAAGAAAGTACAAGCCGTATCTGTTTGGCCCAATGTTTCCTGGGGTTTGCAAATTTTTACCGGAGGTAAATAAATCATTTTTCCCAGACAGTGGCCCCAATCACTAAGATATTAAGAAAGAAAGAAAAATGTGTGTGGTCCCCAGAAGCTGATCAAGCCTTTTCAACTTCAAAGGAAGCTTTTTCCACAGCTCCAGTCTTGACTCACCCTAATGCGGACCGTCCCTTCATAGTGGAAGCTGATGCTTCAGATGTAGCAATAGGTGCAGTCTTGTCACAAAGAAGTAAAGACACTAGCCAACTTCATCCTGTAGCTTACATGTCTCGGAAACTGAACAAAGCCGAAAAAAACTATGTCATTGCTGAAAAAGAGCTTCTGGCGATTCGTGACGCCTTTAAAGAATGGAGACATCATTTGTTGGGTGCCAAATATACGGTCACAGTATATACTGATCATCGCAATCTCCAGTTCATGAGCTCCGCCAAACTTTTTACTCCTCGGCAATTACGCTGGATGTTGTTTTTTGCCGAATTTGATTTTGTGGTAACTTTCCGTTCTGGTAAAGACAATCGCAAAGCTGACGCCTTGTCCCGCCAACAGTCTACCACGTTGCCTGCAGTTCAAACCTCCAGAGCTATCATTGTAAGACAAAGTCCTATGCATCATAAAAACTGAAGATTTCTTTGAAGGTTTCCGTAATTCTTTCACCATTGAGAAATGGCAGACATGGGCTCAAGCAGATCCCAAAAGGTCAATCAAGCAAGGATTCAAAAAGCATTATGACAAGAGACATTGTGAGGGACCGCAGTATCAACCAGGTGATAAAGTGTGGCTTTCTACAAGACATATAGACTTCAAGAAGAAGCACATGTTTAGCCCTAAATTCATAGGTCCCTACACTGTCCTTCAGCAAATCAATCCTGTGACCTATAAACTGCAATTGCCAAGATCATTACGGATTCATCCAGTGTTCCACACTTCCCTTTTGAAAAAGGCAGTCCAGAAGGTCCGCCCTCATCCAGCTCCAGTTCTAGTACATGGGGAAGTAGAATACGAAGTCAAGAAGGTGTTGGATTCCAAACTGAGAGGGCGTAACCTATGGTACTTAATCTCATGGGAAGGTTATGGCCCTGAAAGTAACTCATGGGTTTCCACATCTGATATTCATGCTCCAGTACTTGTGAGGCGCTTTCATCGTCTCAATCCAGACAAAACAGGCCCTAGAGCGCGTCTGGGAGAGGGGAGTACTGTCAACATCAGGGCAGTGCGTGCTCTACGGGCTACTAGAATGCAAAAACCCAGCACTTTCAAGATAATGTAATTTATGCATTGTGCTGATATGCTGTTGTTTAACTTTTTTGCATTGCAGAATTAATCCTGAAGACTTATTTTCAAGGTGCTTATAAATACTGTTCATTTGCAATGTATTGCTGCAGGCTTTCAGAGTGTGTCAGGGTGTGGTCCCTTTCCAGGGCCTTCTAGAAGCTTTCCCTGCAACATGCCTGGGTGTGGTTTGTGGGCTGGGCCAAGACTCTATATAAGGGAGCCAGCCCAGCTCCACGTGCTCACTATTCAGAGGTCCCGGTGCAGAGCAGCAGCAACTTCCTGAGCTCCTGTCCCGGAGGCCTGCTTTGATCCTCCAGGCCTTGCCCTTTCACTTTGTTGGTCATTATTGATCAGGGCGGTAAGACAGAGGTCGGGCTGGGCCCCTGATCCCATTCTCGAAGGCTTTCGAGTTCTTGGGCCTAATTTGCATGAAAATACATTTTGGCTTTTGTGCGTGTGAATGTGCGCTTGGTGTTTCATAGCATTTTCATGCTGACTTTCGAGTCAGCAAGACGCACGATTCATTGCTCGTGTACAACTCTTGATATTCATTGTGTGCTACCATTTTAAGGCATTTACAGGGTGGCATTCGTATCGGCAAGACGCGTGATTCATTTCTTGTGCTTAATTCATGTTATTCATTGTGCGCTACCATTTCATGGCATTCACATGGTGGCATCCGAATTGGCAAGATGCGCAATTCATTTCTTGTGCTTAATTCATGTTATTCATTATGCGCTACCATTTCATGGCATCCACATGGTGGCATTCGAATCGCCAAGACGCACGATTCATTTCTTAGGCTGAACTCATGTTACTCATAATGCGCTACCATTTCATGGCATTCACATGGTGGCATTCGAATCGGCAAGACGCGTGATTCATTTCTTGTGCTTAATTCATGTTATTCATTGTGCGCTACCATTTCATGACATTCACATGGTGGCATTCGAATCGGCAAGACGTGCAATTCATTTCTTGTGCTGAATTCATGTTATTCATTGAGTGCTACCATTTCATGGCATTCACATGGTGGCCTTTGAATCGGCAAGACGCCTCATTCATTCTGTGTGCCTAATTCATGAATATTCAGTGTGCGCTACCACTTCATGGCGTTCGCAAGGTAGCATTCGAATCGGCAAAACGCGCGATTCATTTCTTCTGCGTAATTCATGATATTCTTTGTGTGTTACCATTTCATGGCATTTACATGGTGACATTCGAATCGGCAAGACGCGCAATTCATTACTTATGCTGAACTCATGTTACTCATAATGCGCTACCATTTCATGGCATTCACATGGTGGCATTTGAATCAGCAAGACGCGCAACTCATTTCTTGTGCTGAATTCATGTTATTCATTGAGTGCTACCATTTCATGGCATTTACAAACTCTTGTGGAAATCCGCAGTGCGCGCAATTCATGTTCCTGCATTCTAAGAAACTAAAGTGCTAGAATTCTAGATGTTATATTGTGAGTGTATAATAAGTTCCTTAAGTACAATTCCCATGGTGTCATAGAATTCATTCAGATTATTTTCTTGTCCTCATGCAAAAGACTATGCTTGAATTTGAAAACGTAATTCTAGAATGTTCTGATGTTATCTAATCCATGTTTAACATTTCATTGAAAGGTTCATTGAACAGTTGTATTAATCCTTCTTGATTCCTTCACAGGTATCCAGTCATATTGAGGCCTAGCCATTTAGTCCATGCTTAAGTTATCCATGTTTCTAGTATGAAAATGCTCAGAATCATAGTCTAGTAATGATTAACATGATATAATCTTGATATTGTGTGTTTTAACCTTAGTGCTTCCTACAGGTCTCCTTCCCAGCTGTTCCCTTCCTAATTCCCCTTTTCCCCACTTGGACTCTCTTAGACTGTGTGACATTCTAATCGGAGTATTGGAGCTGGCTTGTGGTGGACGTGTTGGGAACGTGCGCAGACCCCGAGGATCTGGTGACTCTGACACTGGTCTTCTGAGGCTTCTATGAGTTGCTGAGAGCCCCCTCTGTCTCCCCTTCCTGGGTAGAGGCCACCAGTTCCCTCCTGGTCCCGGGCAGCGCCATCTTCCACCAACCACGAGTTTTGAGTGTGCCAAGGCTTGTTGGGGGAATCCAGTGACGCAAACCAGACTGCAATCATCCATCCGGTGTGGGACACCAACCAGACACCTGCATCTGTTTTCTTTGGTGCATAACTGACTTTGGCCCTGATTAAACCATTGGCGGTAAATGCCGCTTACTGCCGTGCAGAAGACTGCCAACACACTGCGGCGGCGGTGGAATTCTGCTACAGCTATTGCGACCCACAGGCCGGAATCCGCCGAAATCCAGACACCCACACAAGTCCGCCACACCAATGGTCAGTGATAAACTGGCGATAACAAAACCTCCACCGTCACGGCAACAGGAATATG
Source organism: Pleurodeles waltl (assembly GCF_031143425.1). Classification (NCBI taxonomy): domain Eukaryota; kingdom Metazoa; phylum Chordata; class Amphibia; order Caudata; family Salamandridae; genus Pleurodeles; species Pleurodeles waltl. The sequence continues at coordinate 289,870,679 of NC_090445.1, read as the reverse complement.
CCCACACTATCACGACCCACGAATCCATGCGGCGGTCTTTCAACCGCGGTATTTCATTGGCGGTACACACCGTCGTGCTCAAAATACACACACATTTAGAAAACACAACCACATTGGACTATTCAAAATACACACACCTGATACACATGCACACACCACTCCCACACACCCAATACAATATAAAACACACACCCACAAACCCCTGTGACAAAAATTGAGAAAGAAGCACAGAGAGAGACACCACCATCAACAATACTAGCATCCACAGGCACATACCATCATCACTCACCCAACACCCACTCACTTCAGACAACACACACAAACACATCCCCTCTCACATCACAATACTCACCACCCTACACATCACACACACCACATCATGGCACCGCAAAGACACCCCAGGTTCTCTGAGGAGGAGCTCAGGGTCATGGTGGAGGAAATCGTCCGGGTAGAGCCACAGCTATTCGGATCACAGGTGCAGCACACCTCCATAAATAGGAAGATGGAGCTATGGCGCAGAATCATAGACAGGGTCAACGCAGTGGGACTGCACCCAAGAACACAGTATGACATCAGGAAGAGGTAGAATGAGCTACGGGGGAAGGTGCGTTCCGTGGTCTCAAGACACCAGATTGCAGTTCAGAGGACTGGCGACGGACCCCCACAACTAACACGGGAGGAGCAGGTCTTGGCTATACTGCATCCTGAGGGCCTCGCAGGAGTAGCAGTAGGAATGGACTCTGGTAAGTCAAATCTTAACTATTACATCCCCCACTCTACCTGCATGCTATCACATACCCCACCCTCACCCTGACCCCCATCACTCCAACACCTCACATATGCCCCACTATCACAACCCACACATCCCAATACCAAGCCCTGCATGCAACAACAAAGCATGGACACCCATCACCAAAGCATGTCCACTACAGATACCCACACAGACCCCAAACCAAGTATCACACAAGGTCCTAGACAAGAATGCAAGCACTGGAGTACAGGGTCACCCACCCATTGCACACAATGGCACACACAGATGCAATAATCATGCCTTTATACCCCTGTAGGACCCCTACCCAACGTCACTGGACAGGAGGTTCCAGACATGTCCACCCCCCCACAGAAGAGGCCCACAGTGATGACAGTAGCTCTGTCCAACTGGATCAAGATGACCAGCCCGGCCCATCTGGGACCTCCGGACAGTCGGTTCCCCTCACACTGGCACATGCCACCACAGAGCCTCCCCCTCAGGAAACACCAGCACAGCACCCACCCAGCGGGCCCATCCCTCCGTCCCCAGGACACATCAAGCAGCAGTGTGTCCACCACTACAGGGAACCCAGGCAAACCCACCAACCCAGGAAAATCAGGGACGTGGGGGCAATGGCAGTGGGCACACGGTTCAGGGGACAGAGGCACAGGAAAACAGGGGAACTAGGAGGACAGCTGTGTGACAGGGGGAGGACAGGCCCAGGGAACCTACTCTCTACAAGGCCCTCTCCAACATCATGGGAGCGTACCATCATTCCCAGGAGACAATGGCAACGGTACTGGGCAAGTTTCAGGACACCCAGCGGCTGCAGGAGGAACAGTATCTGGGGATCAGGGAGGAACCTAAGTCCATCAACAACACCCTGGTCACCATTGTAGGGGTGCTGAAGGACCTTGTGGACACCAGGAGGGACACTGTGGCACAACAAGGGGCCCCTGACACTAGCCTGGATGATGAACAGCCCACCACCTCCACCGGTGCTAGTGGACAGGAGGCACCGCCACAGGACCACGACACCAGCACCCCAACCCCTGCAGATGGAGAACCACCCCACAAACGGTCCCTGAGATCCAGGACAAAGACAGAGAACAAGGCCAAGACCCCCACCAGGAAATGAGACCACCCTGATTGTCATCCTTCTGTCCCACTTCGTCACCCTGTCCATCCATCAATTGCCCTAGCTCCACTTCCTATGCCACTTTGGACAATGCACCTGTGGAACAAATAGATTGGACTCTGCCATGGACAATCCTCCACCATCACCCCTGCCCATTTTACAACCCCCTCCAGTATTTTGCACTAAAATAAACACCCTTGAATCACAAAACAATCTGGAGTCAGTCTGTGCTTTCACAAATGTGTATTTGCAATAACTAAGGAAAATAGCAATGTCGATTGTATTGTCAACATACCTATATTACACAGCTCTAGTCCATGAGGTAATATAACAGAGGTCACACAGTGAGACCCACATCTGTGAAATGGAAAGGCAAAGTGACAAGTCATGGTCCATACACTGGGTGAAAGTGACAGACTTATGATAGGTCTAACAATTGTATGAGATGTGTGAGCCAGTGACATCTTCTTACCTGTGTCTCACTGGAAGTATTGCTGGATAACGTTGTTTCTGTTGTCGATATCCTATTCTTCTGCCTCCTCTCCTTCACTGCCCACAGGCTCCACAGCAGCCACAAGACCTCCTTCTGGATCATCCTCCTGCAGAAAAGGCACCTGTCATCGTAAAGCCAGGTTGTGCAGCATACAGCAGGCCACGATGATCTGGCACACCAACTTTGGTGAGTAGTGGAGAGAACCACCTGTCATATGGAGAAACTGGAACCTGGCCTTCAGAAGGCCGAAGGTCCTTTCGATCACTCTCCTAGTTCACCCATGTGCCTCTTTGTAGCGGTCCTCTGCCCTTCTCCTGGGATTACTCGCTGGGGTCAGTAGCCATGACAGGTTGGGGTAACCAGAGTCATCTGAAAATATCGAGGAACAACTGTTAGACACACACTAACCCTTAGGGACAACCCCACACCAAGACAACTATTCACAGGGCATAGGGTCCTTGTCCTCACCTATTAGCCACACACTGTGCCTCTGGAGTTGCCCCATCACATAAGGGATGCTTCTATTCCTCAACATGTAAGCGTCATGCACTGAGGCTGGAAACTTGGCACTCACATGAGAGATGTATTGGTCGGCCAAACACACCATCTGCTGATTCACTGCATGGTAGCTCTTCCGTTTTCTGTACACCTGTTCACTCCAGCGGGGGTACCAAGGCCAAATGTGTCCCATCAATGGCACCTATGATGTTGGGGATATGTCCCAGGGCATAGAAGTCACCTTTCACTGCGGGCAAATCCTCCACCTGAGGGGAAACAATGTAGCTGCGCATGTGTCTCAGCAGGGCAGACAATACTCTGGACAACACGTTTGAGAACATAGGGGGTCATTCTGACCCTGGCGGTAAATACCGCCAGGGCAGAGGTTGGCGGTAGCACTGCCAACAGGCTGGCGGTGCTCCGCCGGGCATTGTGACCGCGGCGGTACAGCCGCGGCCAGAAGCGGAAAGCCGGCGGTGTACCGCCGACTTTCCGCTGCCCATGGGAATCCGCCATGGCGGTGCAGCTTGCTGCGCCGCCATGGGGATTCTGACACCCCATACCGCCATCCTGTTCCTGGCGGTTCGCCCGCCAGGAACAGGATGGCGGTATGGGGTGCCGTGGGGCCCCTGGGGGCCCCTGCAGTGCCCATGCCAATGGCATGGGCACTGCAGGGGCCCCCGTAAGAGGGCCCCACAATGAATTTCAGTGTCTGCTTTGCAGACACTGAAATTCGCGACGGGTGCAACTGCACCCGTCGCACCTTCACACTCCGCCTGCTCCATTCTGAGCCGGCGTCCTCGCGGGAATGGTGTTTCCCGCTGGGCTGGCGGGCAGACTTTCGGCGGTCGCCCGCCAGCCCAGTGGGAAACCCAGAATGACCGCCGCGGTCTTTTGACCGCGGTACGGTCTTCTGGTGGTTCCCGCTTGGCGGGCGGCTACCGCCGCCCGCCAAGCTTAGAATCACCCCCATAGTCTGGGACATCCCTGATGCAATGGCCACTGTAGTTTGAAAAGACCCACTTGCCAGAAAATGGAGTACTGACAGGACCTGCACTAGAGGGGGGATTCCTGTGGGATGGTGGATAGCTGACATCAGGTCTGGCTCCAACTGGGCACACAGTTCATGGATTGTTGCACGATCTAGTCTGTAGGTGACTATTACGTGTCTCTCTTTCATTGTGGACAGGTCCACCAGCGGTCTGTACACCGGAGGATGCCGCCATCTCCTCACCTGCCCTAGCGGACGTGCCCTATGGACGAGAACAGCGAGCAGAGAGTCAGCCAACACTGAGGTATTAAAAAAATGTTTATTGCACACATTTGTCAATCCGCAATGTGCGCATCACTGTGTGCATGCAAGGCCTAGATAGGTGTGACATATTTAAAATTAATGCCATGTGGCCCCCTGAAATGGTGGCTGCCTGACCTGTAATGTGGGACAAGGGGATATGAGGTAACTGCGCTGGCGTTATACACCGTCGCGGTAGGCGGTCGAAGACCACGGCGCAATCCTGCATTGGTTAACATTGGTCCCTATGGGTCCTAGGAGCCAATGACGATGTACGCCGGCGGTGATGGTACGTGACCATCATTTTCTGTCTGTTCACTCACTTGATACCTGACCTTCCACAGGAGAGGCCCTACACTGCAAGTGCTGCTATGACCTTAGTCTGGAAGCTATGATGGCTCATGTGTCTGGGGAAAGGACCCCTGCCTTCACTTCAGAGGAGTTGTAGAAGTTAATGGATGAGGTCCTCCCGCAGTACACGGTACTCTACGGTCCTCCAGACAAACAGGAGAGTACACTGTGAGCATGCTGTATCGGCAATGCCTGTTTGGAGTGGTGTGGATGGAAGATAAATGGGGGGGGACTGAGGCCTGCATGAGCGGACGGTATGTGCGTCAGGGCAAGGGTGGGAACGTGGGTCAATGACTGTGACGGTCCGAACGGTTAAAGATTTTCCTTTTTCCCCTGTACTATTCCTGTAGGTCAGCACCCACCAGAAGAAGGATATTTGGCGTGCCATCGCCAAGGACGTCCGGACCCTTGGGGCCCACCACAGACGGAGCACCCACTGCCGTAAAAGATGGGAGGACATTTGCCGCTGGAGCAAGAAGACGGCGGAGGCCCAGCTGGGGATGGCCTCCCAACGTGGGAGGGGTACCCGTCACACCATGACCCCCCTGTTGTACCGGATCCTGGCAGTGGCCTATCCGGAGTTGGATGGGCACTTGAGGGCATCACAGCAGCCACAAGGGGGTGAGTACAGTCACATCCATCTGACTCTGCGCGCATTAAGAGGTTTCTGGGTGGGGGAGGTGGGCTGTGGGTTCCCCTAGGCCAGGGCTAGTTTTGTAGGCAAGGTCCCTTCGTGAGGCAGGCTATGTGGCACCCCAACCCCACCAGTAGTAAGAGCCAACTACACCTAGTCAGGCTCCTGTGACTTCCATGTGTGCAGCAATCGGGCATAGGCCTTGTACCCCATGTCCCTGTGATCAATTAGGGAACTCTAAGTGCCTGGCATAGTGCAGAGGGCTGCTGTGTCTGTAGTGTTCGCCAGCGGTAGTGGTATTGCATGCACTGAACATGTCTTTCTTCTGTCTTTGCCCCACCCTGTTTGTGGTCTCCCTGTTCTTGTGTGCGTTAGCATCATCAGGCGGAGGAGCAGTGGCACCGGAGCAGGAGGGAGCTGCATCCCACATGGCCCTGGAGGGCGAGACAATGGAGTCTGAAGCCACCAGTGGGACAGAGGGCAAGGGGAGCTCCACGGCGGGGACAAGAGGTGACATCAGCAACAGCGACTCTTCCTCTGAAGGGAGCTCCCTTGCGGTGGCAGGCCCCTCTGTGCCCCCCACATCAACAGGTACAGCCGCCACCCACCCCTACCAGCACCACCTTCCCAGCAGCCCCTCAGCATGTGTCCCGTGGCCACTCACCCAGGAGGGTGGGCATCTCCTTCGCCTCAGGCACCTCAGGCCCTGCACCAGTCAGCCCTGCTACCCTCAGTGAGGAGACTATTGACCTCCTGAGATCCCTCACTTTTGGGTAGTCTACCATTCTGAATGCCATCCAGGGTGTAGAGAGGCATTTGCAACAAACAAATGTAGACCTGGAGGGCATTCATTCTGGCCAGGCAGCCCAATAGAGAGTATTTCAGGCCCTGGCCTCAGCACTGATGGCAGCCATTATCCCTGTGTCCAGCCTCCCCCCTCCAGCCTCCTCCACCCAGACCCAATCCCCTGTACCTCAGCCTATCCTCAGACCAGCATGCACACACCTCAACACACAAGAGTGGCTCAGGCAAACATAGGCACCACACATCCCACAGGCACTCACACAAGCATCATACCCATGCACAAGTACCAACATCCACTTCCTCCACTGTGTCCCCCTCCTCTCCATCTCCCTCCTCCCTCCCTGTTTTGTCTCCACTCACACCTGCATGCACTACATCTTCAGCCAGTACCTCCATCACCAGCATGCCCATCACCACACACCGCATACGTGCACTCACCACCCCCACTACCATTCACACATCCCCTGTGTCCTCTCCCAGTGTGTCTGTGAGCCCTCCTCCCAAAGTACACAAACGCAGCCACACACCCACCCAACAGCCATCCACCTCACAACAGCATCCAGTCCATGCACCTTCTCCCAGTCTGCAAACGTACACCTCCTACAACCACTACCTCTTCCTCCACTCCCAAACCCACTCCATCTACCCATCCCAGTGTGTCTAAAAAGCTTTTTCTGTCTACTATTGACCTCTTCCCTCCACCTCCCCCCCGTCCGTCCCCTAGGGCACGCCTTTCCAGGTCCCAACCCTGCACCTCAGCCTCCACATCACCGGGCACAGTGGTGGCAGCAACTGCAGGCTTTTGGAGTGCGCCAAGCATCAGGGCTGCCAGTGTTCCTCAGAGCGAGGGCAAGGATATTCCGCCACCTCCAAAAGTAAAAAAGCTGCCCACATCCCGGTGGGAGAAGGCGAAAACACCTGCCACCAAGGGCTCAGGCAAAACAAAACTGGATAGTGGAATGACAGCTGCACCACCATCCAAGGTGGGGAAGGGCCAGAAAATCAAGGGAAGGTCCACGTCGACGCCAACCTGCACGGTGGACAAGACCGTCACCAACACCGCCACCTGCACCGCCACCAGCTCTGCAGTCACTGAGCCCACCAACAGCACCGCAGTCACTGAGCCCACCACCAGCACAGCAGTCACTGAGCCTGCCACCAGCACCGCAGTCACTGAGCCCGCCATCAGCACCGCAGTCACTGAGCCCGCCATCAGCACCGCAGTCACTGAGCCCGCCATCAGCACCGCAGTCACTGAGCCCGCCACCAGCACCGATGCCACACAGACCGCCGCCAGCACCGATGCCACAGAGCCCGCCGCCAGCACCGATGCCACTGAGACTGCCGCCAGCACCGATGCCACTGACACCACTGCCAGCACCGCCAGCACCGCCAGCGGCCCTCCGACATCCTGAGCCAGTGGCACCAACGCAGACATGGCTGCCATCCCCAGTGGTCAGTTGTACGAGGCTGGCGGTCAGTTCCAGGAGTCTGGGCAGCTTGCATGTTGCACCACGGTCAGTGGAGTATCAAATCCACTACCACAGTCCTTGGCAGGATGAAGCACTCTGGGCACAAAGCCCCCTCCAGAACCAGTGGAGTATCACATCCACTACCTCTGTACTTGGTAGGATGAAGCACTCTGGGCACAAAGCCCCTTCCAGAACCAGTGGAGTATCACATCCACTACCTCGGTCCTTGGCAGGATGAAGCACTCTGGGCAAAAAGCACCCTCCAGAACCAGTGGAGAAAGACATCCACTACCTCAGTCCTTGGCAGGATGAAACACTCTGGGCACAAAGCCCCCTCCAGAACCAGTGGAGTAGCACATCCACTACCTCAGTCCTTGGCAGGATGAAGCACTCTGGGCACAAAGCCCCCTCCAGAACCAGTGGAGAAAGGCATCCACCAACTCTGTCCTTGGCAGGATGAAGCACTCTGGGCACAAAGCCCCCTCCAGAACCAGTGGAGTATCACATCCACTACCTCAGTCCTTGGCAGGATGAAGCAGTCTGGGCACAAAGCCCCCTCCAGAACCATTGGAGAAAGGCATCCACTTGAGAGACTGTGGCTTGGCACTCCCCAGGATAAAACAGTGGGCAAGCCACCCACTGTAAAGACTTGTGAGACTGTGGCTTTGCGCTCCCCAGGATACAGCAGTGGGCAAACCACCCACTGTAAAGACTTGTGAGACTGTAGCTTTGCACTCCCCAGGATACTTCGGTGGGCAAACCATCCACTGTAAAGACTTGTGAGACTGTGGCTTTGCACTCCCCAGGATAGAGCAGTGGGCAAACCACCCACTGTAAAGACTTGTGAGACTGTGGCTTTGCACTCCCCAGGATAGAGCACTGGGCAAACCACCCATTGTAAAGACTTGTGAGACTGTGGCTTTGCACTCCCCAGGATAGAGCAGTGGCCAAACCACCCACTTGAGAGACTTGTGAGACTGTGGCTTTACACTCCCCAGGATAAAGCAGTGGGCAAACCACCCACTTGAGAGACTTGTGAGACTGTGGCTTTGCACTCCCCAGGATAAAGCAGTGGGCAAACCACCCACTGTATAGACTTGTGAGACTGTGGCTTTGCACTCCCCAGGATAGAACAGTGGGCAAACCACGCACTGTAAAGACTTGTGAGACTGTGGCTTTGCACTCCCCAGGATACAGCAGTGGGCATGGAGCCCCCTTGTGGAGCTGACGCTGTGCACTCATCCGGCTGAGGTGCTCCCCTTCCCTTCCCCCTGAGGTGCCTGTTTAATTTCAGTGTTCTCTCCGTTTGAAGTCTGGTATCGAGTGTGGGCCTCTCCCATGCTTTTTGGTCCCAGTGGTCCACGGACTATGAATGGTGCACTATCCGGACTTGTGTAGATGGTGTACATAATTGTATATACTGTATTTAAAGTTTTGACTAATGGATTTTTATTCATTACACTCGTTCAACTCATTTCCTTTGGTCCTTGCGTTCTTCCAGGGGGTCAGGGGGTGTAAATGTAATGTTGCAGCATGTATTTCTGTGTATGTTGTTGTGGGTGGGGTTTTTGCTTGTTGTGTGTGTGTGTGTCACTCTCTTTTCCCTCCCCTGTGTTGTAGGTGCAGTACTCACCGTGGTCGTCGTCGCCGTCTTTCGTGCTCCTGGTAGAGGAGCAGGAATACCATCGCAGGGAGTATTTGGAGTTCTGGCTCCATGGCGTCCTGGTTCCTCGTGGGGTACGGAGAGGTTAGTGTTTTCCCTTCCAAGTCATGTTTCTGCTGTGTTTTTGTTTGTGTTGGTTCCGCCCCGGAAAGGGTGGTGGATTGGCCTCTCATAATAGTGTGGGCGGTACATTGTCTTCCGCCTGTCTATTGGCGGTGACCGCCGAAGTGTTTGTTTCTACCACCGTGGCGGTCGGAGTGTTAAAATGGCTGTCTATGTTGGCGGTTTCCGCCATGGTCGTGATTCAATTTCTTTTGCCGCCGGCCTGTTGGCGGTCTTACCGCTGCTTTAACACCGACTGCCAGGATTGTAATGAGGGCCTTTGTCTTCTCAACGGTGGTTCCACTTTTGCACTTTCATCCGGGTTAGCAGGGGCTCCTGTTCTCCCTAGACTCTTCAGTGCTTCTTGGACTTGGTCCCCTTCTTTTCACAGGTCTTGAGGTCCAGGAATCCATCATTGGTGTCTTGCAGTCTAATCTTCTATCACCACTTCTCGTGTGTTTCAGGAAACTTACTGTGATTTACTCTTGCTTTCCTGGGCTCTGGGGTGGGTTCTATTACTTACCTTTTGTGGTTTCCCACACTCCCAGCACCCCCTACACACTACACTTGCCTAGGCAGGGAACCAACATTTGAATTCCACTATTTTAGTATATGGTTTGTGTTCCTACTAGGCCCATTGCAACCTATTGTGATTTTCACTGTTTTCTGACTGTGTACTTACCTGTTTTGGTTACTAGTGCATATATTGTGTATATTACTTACCTCCCAAGGGAGTATAGTCTCTAAGATATTTTTGGCATTGTGTCCCTAAAATAAAGTACCTTTATTTTTGTAACATTGAGTATTGTCTTTCATGTGTGTGAGTACTGTGTGACTACAGTGGTATTTTGGAAGAGCTTTGCATGTCTCCTAGTTCAGCCTTGGCTGCTCTGCCTACAGCTACCTCTAGACAGCCTAGCTTCTAGACACTGACTACATTTCACTAATAAGGGATATCTGGACCTGGTATAAGGTGGAAGAACCTTTTGGTACCCACTACACACCAGGCCAGCTTCCTATACCCTCTCCTGAAGAGCTGTGTAGATCCTGCATCACAGGGGGCTGGACTGAAGTGGTCCTGATGGTCCTGACGTCCAACTGTCCAACTTTGGTGGAGGTAAGAGCTTTTCTCCCCATCCAAAACAGTACTCCCATGCACAGCCTGTTTTGTAGCTGCCAAGGCTTGTTGGCATCCTACCGCGAAGTTGTTCATGCACCGTGCAGCTCCTGGTCCCGGCACTCCTTCCTGTGACGCAAAGCTTCCTGCGTGGTTCTCTGGGGGCTTGGGACCCTTTGTTGTAGTTCTGCGTGGGCCTCCTTTTGCACCTTCTTTGCTGTGGGACTCCTGTGAATGCTGACTGGTCTTCTGAGAGCTCTCTGAGTTGCTAAGAGCCCCTTCTGACTCCCTCTCCTGGGCAGAGTCCACCAGGTCCCTCCTGGTCCCCGGCAGTGCCATTTTCCTCTAACCACGATCTTTGTGTGTGCCAAGGGTTGTTGGCATAATCCTGCGAAGCAAGCCAGACTGCAATCATCCATCCGACGTAGGACATCATTTGCACCATCTAGGAGCCCGCATCCATCTTCTTGGGTGCAGTCCTGACTGTTGTTCTTCACCAGTGGTTCTTCTTTTGCACCTTCATCTGGGTTAGCAGTGGCTCCTGTTCTCACTGGACTCTTCAGTGCTTCTTGGACTTGGTCCCCCTCTTCCACAGGTCTTCAGGTCCCGGAATCCATTGTTGATGTGTTGCAGTCTCTTCTGGTTCTTGCACTTGCATCTTCTTTCTCATGTTCTTTTATGTTCTAGGAAAGTTACTGTGATTTATTCCTGTTTTCCTGGACTCCGGGGTGGGTTCTATTGCTTACCTTTGGTGTTTTCTAATACTCCCAGTGCCCCGCTACACACTACACTTGCCTAGGTGGCAAACCGACTTTCGCCTTCCACTTTCTTAGTATATGGTTTGTGTTCCCCAGAACCATTTCTAACTATTGTGATTTTCACTATTTGCACTGTTTTCTAACAGTTTTTACAGCTATTTTTGCATACTATTGTACATAATTTGTGTAATACTTGCCTCCTAAGAGAGTATAATCTCTATGGGATTTAGTTTTTTAACCCTGAGTATTTTCTTTCATGTGCGTGAGTACTGTGTGACTTCAGTGGTATTGCATGAGCTTTGCATGTCTCCTAGTTAGGACTTGGCTTCTCATCCATGCTACCCTTAGAGAGCCTGGCATCTAGACACTGTCTACATTTCACTAATAAGGGATAACTGGACCTGGTATATGGTGTAAGTACCTTAGGTACCTACTACAAAACATGCCAGTATCCTAAAGATGTTGCCTTTCCAATATAGATCTCTTGTACTTTTTGCATTTTATATGTTCTTCCTATTGCAGGGTGTATTTTTGTAATTTCAATATACTTCTCATGTGAATGCCCAATGACTATTACTTGGCTAAATCCTTCACAGACCTCAAGTCTCATTACTCGACAGTTTTCGTATTTCTTACTTTCACAAATTTAGCACATCTTATTTTCTCCTTGATTTCATGGGATGATATACTTAGGGCCTCATTACGAGGTTGGCGGGCCGATGATTGGCCCACCAGCCCCGTGGAGGGTAGACTACCGTGGAGCTGGCAGTCTTCCCTCTGAACAATTATGAGGTTTCCGTTTTACTGATCAGCAGAAACCTCTGAAATCAGACTTTTCCCCTGGTCAGCCAAATGAAAACCATGCAGCAGCATTGGTCTTGGCTCTTCAGGGATCCAAGGCCAATGTTGTTGCAAAGAGGGTGTTCCCAGCACCCTCGGACTATAACCTGTCTGCCAGAGCAGACAGTGCGCATTCAGAGAGTGCTGAGCAGGGGAGCCCCCAGCACTGGCTTTCTGCCAGGCTTTTCATGGCGGGGTCCTTGCCATGAAAAGGCTGGCGTAAAGTGGACTCATGATAAGCACAGCAGTGGTGAACTCAGTGCTGCTGTGGCTGACCACGACTCTGACCACTGACAACCCTCCGGGAACCATGTCCCTGGCGGAGGTGGCGGTCCCATCTCCAGGGTTGTAATTTGGCAGTCGGACCTCCTGGAGTGCAGCAGTCCGACTGCCACCGCAAAGCTGGCAGTCTCATGACAGCCAGCCTCGTAATGAGGCCTTAATGTCAATTCCTTATACTTTAACAGACTCACACAATATCCATCTGTCTATGAACCTTTTTACCAACTTGGGCTCATTTGGAGTAGGGGGACCTAAAAATAGATTGGATAATATTTATGCTACCTGTTGAGCATTTATACTTGACCATTTAGTATCTACATCTAATTTCAGTAAAATGTTCCTACAAATGCAAAATGTGTCCCCCACATGAACATGATTGCCAAAATTCTTTATATTTGCATTTCTTTAAAACAGAGACTTTTAATCCACACAATCATGTATTGCCTTTTGTCTTGACCACTGTAAGGAAAGATATATTTTTGCATTATTACCCCACAGTTTACAGACTTGTCTGATGCTGCTGGCTTTTTGACTCTGCTGCACTGGCAGTGTCAAAAACTCCAATGTAATATTTTACTGTGTAAAACTGGTTATCTTATAGAAAAGTACTATGTCACATTATTTCACCTTATAATGCATAGGAATGTGAAATTCATTCTGATGGTCAAGTCAAACTTTAAATTACTATTTGGAAAATTCCACTCATAGAAGGTTTATATTTCCTGCCTAAAGTCTCCAGTTGCCTTTTCGGAGTTAATTCCCAACTGTCACCTGGCACTGTACTGGGACGTGTGAATGGCCCCCAGGCAAAGGAACAAAAGGGCCTTGGCTGACGGGAGGTATGACCGACTCCTGACAGGATGGGTTGTGGGATGTGCCCACTAACTGCAGAACCTTCAAAAGGGCATCCCCTGTCGCGGACAGATAGTGCTCACTTCTAGGCCTGACCGTTTCTTGTCCAAGTAGCCAGAGTGGCACCAACCCCAGTGGGTGAAAACCTGTTCCAGAACTTGTTTGCAGGGAGAGTTTTTTATTTCCCTAGCCACACCTCAGGAGTGTTCCCAGAGCGCTAACCAAAGGTAAAGTGATTCTGTCATGTTGGATTTTGGCACTGTGTGAATGCTTAGGACCCACTCGCCAGGAAAAGATGTCAAAATGGGTTGTGGCTCATGGGATCCTATTTCTTATTGGACAGAGAGTGTCCCCCACAAAGTGGATAGCAGCTCACAGGAACTTTTTCAATACTGGACAGGAAGTTTCCCCCACCCGCAAGTTGGTACCAGATATAAAAGTGGACCCTCTGGATACCTTCTTTTAAACACATCTAGACCTGTGGAAGACAGAAGGACTTGCACTGCGGGTGAGCCTGTGAACCCAAAGGAAAGACCTGCTGCCACAAGGCTCAGAAGGGTATTTTAAGGGTTAGGTGTTTGACCTCCTTTTAAAAAGGGACATAAAAGCTGCAAGAAATCCACCTTCCTGAAGAGCTCAGCTGATCAGTTACACCTAGACCTGCTTTTGACCCTTCTGGTGGGATCTTCTTGAGTGCTTTCCAACCTGTAAGTGGTTTCCCTAAGGTCCTGGGGCCCTAGTATAAGTGTCAGAGTATACTCCTCTTGCCTAACCCTTAAAGCTGGGACTAAAACATTTTAAGGATTTTTGCCAAACTCAGAGGCTAAAACTGGACCCCTGCTGAACCACAGGCACTGTCTTCAAACTGCTGGTTGGATTCAACTCATTTGTTTGTGTCACTGAAAGGATCCTCATTTCCCAAAGGGTTTTAAAGTCTAAATGTAGAGGACCTCACCTGGACAAACTGGAGCAACACAACTGTGCTGCCGATACCTGCCTCAGCTTTTTCTTCAGACTCTCCCTGCTCTGAGTTTTCACATGTTTAACATCAAGAGCCTCGAACTTCCAGCCAAAGATGAAGCTCCCAACAAGGTCCTGCATTGCAGCCAGCCGGCAAGTTCCTCTCTGGATCTAATTAGAATCCCAACCCACTGACAACTTTATTGCTGAGGACTTTCTCCAAGGAAAAGACTAAGGGGGTCATTCCAACCCTGGCGGTCGGTGTTAAAGCGGCGGCTAACCCGCCAACAGGCTGGCGGTTAAAAAAATGGAATTCTGACCCTGGCGGAAACCGCCAACATAGACCGCCACTTTAACACTCCGACCGCCAGGGCGGGACAAACAAACAGCGCGGCGGTCACCGCCAACAGACAGGCGGGAGACAATGTACCGCCCACCCTATCAGAACCCACCAATCCGCCACCTTTTCCGGGGCGGTAGCCCCGCCGATAAAAACACAGCGGAAACAGACATTTCAAACGGAAAACGCTCACCTCCATACACCCCACGAGGAATCTGGACAGCATGGAACCCGAACTACACATCCTACCAGCTATTGTATTCCTGCTCCTCTACCAGGAGCACGAACGCCGGCGCAGAAGACAACGGTGAGTACTGCACCTACGACACAGGGGAGGGGGGAGGAGAAAATATTACGGGGACACACATACGCGACACACCCACCCCCACCCACTACAACACACACATCAATGCATAGCAATACATCACTGTTACAACCCCCAAACCCCCCCGAAAGAATGCAAAGACAAAAGGAAATGATCATAAACAGTCGAAAATATTGTATTATTGGCTTATAAAAATATCACACATTTAAAACTAATATATACATAAATATTAAAAGTCCGATAATTTTAGCTGTCATTGTCCGTGGACCACTAGGCCCAAATCACATGGGCAAGGCCCACACAAGATACCTGACACCAACGGAGAGAACACTGCAGGGGCATCAGATAGAAAAACTACAGGCACCTCAGGGGGAAGGGAAGGGGGGCACCTCAGCCTCATGAGTACACAACGCCAGATCCACGAGGGGTCTCCATGGCCACTGTCCCATCCTGGGGAGTGCAAAGCCACAGTCTCTCAAGTCCAGACAGTGGGTGGGTTGCCCACTGGACCATCCTGGGGAGTGCAAAGCCACAGTCTCTCAAGTCCAGACAGTGGGTGGGTTGCCCACTGTACCATCCTGGGGAGTGCAAAGCCACAGTCTCTCAAGTCTCTTCAGAGGGTGGATTGCCCACTGTTCCATCCTGGGGAGTGCAAAGCCACAGTCTCTCAAGTCTCTACAGAGGGTGGATTGCCCACTGTTCAATCCTGGGGAGTGCAAAGCCACAGTCTCTCAAGTCTCTACAGTGGGTGGCTTGCCCACTGTACCATCCTGGGGAGTGCAAAGCCACAGTTTCGCAAGTGGATGACAGTCTCCACTGGTTCTGGAGGGGGACTGGTGCCCAGAGTGCTTTGTGCAGCCCTGCCCGACACAGATGCGGCACTGCCCCTTCCGCCAATGGGCCAGCGGTGCTTGAGACGGCGGTGCCCTGTTCAGCGGTGCTTGTTTGAAAGGGCCCAGTTCAGCGGTGCTTGAGATGGCGGTGCCCTGTTCAGCGGTGCTTGCGACGGCGGTGCCCAGTTCAGCGGTGCTTGAGACGGCGGTGCCCTGTTCAGCGGTGCTTGAGATGGCAGTGCCCAGTTCAGCAGGGCTTGAGACGGCAGTGCCCTGTTCAGCGGTGCTTGAGATGGCGGTGCCCAGTTCAGCGGTGCTTGAGACGGCGGTGCCCAGTTCAGCGGTGCTTGTTTGAAAGGGCCCAGTTCAGCGGTGCTTGAGATGGCGGTGCCCTGTTCACCGGTGCTTGTTTGAAAGGGCCCAGTTCAGCGGTGCTTGAGAGTGCGGTGCCCTGTTCAGCGGTGCTTGTTTGAAAGGGCCCAGTTCAGCGGTTCTTGAGATGGCGGTGCCCTGTTCAGCGTGCTTGAGACGGCGGTGCCCTGTTCAGCGGTGCTTGAGACGGCGGTGCCCAGTTCAGCGGTGCTTGTTTGAAAGGGCCCAGTTCAGCGGTGCTTGAGATGGCGGTGCCCTGTTCAGCGGTGCTTGTTTGAAAGGGCCCAGTTCAGTGGTGCTTGAGATGGCGGTGCCCTGTTCAGCGGTGCTTGTTTGAAAGGGCCCAGTTCAGCGGTGCTTGAGTGAAAGGGCCCAGTTCAGCGGTGCTTGAGACGGCGGTGCCCTGTTCAGCGGTGCTTGAGATGGCGGTGCCCTGTTTAGCGGTGTTTGAGATGGCGGTGCCCAGTTCAGCGGTGCTTTAGACTGCGGTGCCCAGTTCACCGGTGCTTGTTTGAAAGGGCCCAGTTCAGCGGTGCTTGAGACGGCGGTGCCCAGTTCAGCGGTGCTTGAGACGGCGGTGCCCTGTTCAGCGGTGCTTGTTTGAAAGGGCCCAGTTCAGCGGTGCTTGAGATGGCGGTGCCCTGTTCAGCGGTGCTTGTTTGAAAGGGCCCAGTTCAGCGTTGCTTGAGTGAAAGGGCCCAGTTCAGCGGTGCTTGAGATGAGTGTCCAGTGCAGCGGTTCCGGCCCAGGCATGGATGTCACTCGCCACCTGACATGTGGCTGGCAGGGCCTTCCTGCCCATCTGTCCGTTGGCTTGCGGGGCCATCCTGGGCTGACGCACCGGGCCTCTGGGTGTCCTCCTGCACACCTGGGAGGGGGCTGGTGGGGCACTCCTGGGCAGCTGGCCTGCTGCCGGACTTGTCGGGCATGCTGCCCTTCCCACCCTTCCCTGGTCGTCTGTAGCCCTTTCCCACCTTTGGCGGTGTGCCAGGTGGCACCCCACTTCCAGACTGAGCCAGGGTAGGGATTTTGGTCCCTGGTGTCCGTGGCCTCTCGCGCCGGGCACTGCTAATTTTTGGTTGCTTTTCCGGTGGGTGGGCTGGCCGTGCCTTGGCTCCTAGCCGGAGTAGTTGCCCTTGAGGGTGGGGGACTCCACAGTCCTTGGACAACAGTCCTGATAGGTCCTGGTTTGGTGGTGGCTGAGGTGCTGATTGCAGTCTTATGAGATGGACGGGGTGGGGGAGTTGTAGGAAAGAGGTCAAGTTTGGAAAAGAAAAGCAATTTGGAAAGAGAGGGACGGGTAGGTGTAGTGGGTAAGGGAGTGGAGGAAGAGGATGTGGTTGTAGGAGTGTGAAGTCTGGTGTCTTTGGGTGCAGGTGCTTGGGCTGGAGGCTGTCGTGAGGTGGATGGCTGTTGGGTGGGTGGCTGCCTGCGTTTGTGTGGTTTGGAAGAGGGGGTGACAGACACACTGGGAGAGGACACAGAGGACGTGTAAATGGTAGTGGGGGTGGTGACTGCACGTGTGCGGAGTGTTCGGGTGGGTGTGCTGGTGATGGACGTAGTGGCTGAAGATGTTGTGCATGCAAGTGTGAGTGGAGACGTCACAGGGAGGGAGGAGGGAGACGAGGAGGAGGGGGACACAGTGGAGGCAGTGGCTGTTGGTGTGTCTGCATGTGGATGTTGCTTGAGTGAATGCTTGTGTGATGTGTGGTGCTTATGTCTGGATGAGCTTCCCTTGGGTGTTGAGGTGTGTGCAGGCTGGTCTGATGGTGTGTCTGGGATAGGCAGAGGTACTGGGGATTGGGTCTGGGTGGAGGAAGTTGGAGTGGGGAGGATAGAGACAGGGAAAATTGCTGCCGTCAGTGCTGAGGCCAGAGGGTTGAACGATCGCTGATGGGCAGCCTGACCCGAATGAATGCCCTCCAGGTATGCATTACTCCGGTGCACCTCCCTTTCTACACCCTGGATGGCATTCAAAAGGGTAGACTGCCCAACAATGATGGTCCTCAGGAGGTCAATGACCTCCTCACTGAGGGCAGCAGGGGTGACAGGGGCAGGGCCTGAGGTGCCTGGGGCGAAGGAGATGCCCACCTTCCTGGGTGAGCGGGCACGGGGCAAACGCTGAGGGGCTGCTGGGAGGGCGGTGCTGGTGCGCTGGGTGGCGGCTGTACCTGTTGTTGCGGGGGGCACGGATGTTGCCGCCACCACAAGGGAGCTCCCTTCAGAGGACGAGTCGCTGTCACTGACATCCGCACGAGTCCCCGCTGTGGAGCGCCCCTCGCCCTCCGTCTCACTGGTGAAATCCGAGTCAGTTGCATGGCCCGCCATGGCCATGTGAGATGCAGCTCCCTCGTGCTCCGATGCCACTTCTCCTCCGCCTGATGATGCTGATGCACACATGAACAGGAAGACCACAAAAAAGGGGGGGGAGAAATAAAGACATGTTGAGTGCATGGATTACCGCTACCGTTGGCGGACAAGACAGACACAGAAGCCCCCTGCACTACGCTGCGCAATTGGGGTCCACTACTCAATCAGTGGGACATGGCCTACAAGCCTATGGACGACAACTGCACACATAGATGACACAGGGCCATGGATACCTGAACTTGGCACTCTACAGAGGTGGGGGGCGGGGGCACAGGGCCATGCCTTACGGAGGGGCCTAGCCTACAGAAATCGCCCTGGCCTAGGGAGACCCACAGCCCTCCTCCCCTACCCAGACACCTCCACTGCGCGCTAAGTCAGCAGAATGTATTTTTACTCACCCCCTTGTGTCTGCTGTGATGTCCTCACGCGCCCATCCAAATCGGGGTAGGCCACCGCCAGGATCCGGGACATCAGGGGGGTCAATTGATGACTGGCACCCCTCCTACTTTGGGAGGCCATCCCCAGCAGAGCCTCCGCCGTCTTCCTGCTCCCGTGGCGGATGTCCTCCCACCTCTTCCGGCAGTGGGTGCCCCGTCTGTTGTGGACCCCCAGGGTCCGGACGTCCTTGGCGATGGCACGCCAAATCGCGATTTTCTGGTGGGCGCTGACCTATGTGACATGTACAGGGAGAGAAAAATTGTCATCACCTTCTGCATGCTCGATGTGAGTGGCCCCCCATCCCCACTCTTGCCATGTGGCACATGCTCTCATCTGTTGTTTGATGTATGCCTCAATCGCTCCCCTCCCCACCATCTTTCATCCACCCGACTCAACTCAGGCATTGCCCACAAAGCATGCTCCCAGTGTACTTACCTGTTGGTCTGGAGGACTGTAGAGTAGCGCATACTGGGGGAGGACCCCATCCACGAGTTTCTCCAATTCTTCAGAAGTGAAGGCAGGGGCCCTTTCCCCAGTCGCAGCAGCCATTGTCTCTTCCAGACCGAGGTCACAGCAGCACTTGCAGTGTAGGTCCTCTCCTGTGGAAGATCAGGTATCGAGTGATTAAGTAGATAGAAAATGGCGGTCACGCCCGCGGCGGTGCGTACCGCGGCGGTGAGTACCGCGACCGCCGGCGCACATCGTCATTGGCTCCTGAAACCCATAGGTTTAAATGTTAACCAATGCGGCTTTGCGCCGCGGTCTTCGACCGCCACGGTGTGCCACGCCAGCGCATTGACCTCACATCCCATTGTCACACTTCACAGGTCAGGCAGCCGCCATTTCAAAGGCCCACATGGCTTAATTTCTACTGCGTCAGACATACCTAGGCCTTTCTCAACACTCATACAAACCATTCAATGCATAGTGAATCGTGTTCTGTGCAAGCTGTGGGAACGTACCTGTGGGTTGATTGACTCTGTGCTCGCTGTTGTCCTTCCTAGGCACCGTCCGCTGGGACATGCGAGGAGATGGAGGAATCTTCCCGTGTACAGACCGCTGGTGGACCTGTCGACAATGGAGGAATGACATGTCATTCTGACATACAGGCTTGACCGAGCCACTATACAAGAACTGTGTGCCCAGCTGGAGGCAGACCTGATGTCACCCATCCGCCAACCCACAGGGATCCCCCCTCTAGTGCAGGTGCTGTCAGTACTCCATTTCTTAGCAAGTGGGTAATTTCAAACAACAGTGGCCATATCATCAGGGATGTCTCAACCTATGTTTTCCAAGGTGTTGTCCAGAGTGTTGTCTGCCCTGCTCAAACACATGCGGAGCTACATCGTTTTCCCTGAGGTGGGGATTTGCCTACAGTGAAGGGTGATTTCTATGCCCTTGGACATATCCCCAACATCATAGGTGCCATTGATGGGACCCATGTGGCTTTGGTACCCCCCAGAGAAAGTGAACAGGTGTACAGGAACAGGAAGAGTTATCATTCGATGAATGTACAGATGGTCTGTTTGGCAGACCAGTACATCTCCCATGTTAATGCCAAGTTCCCTGGCTCTGTGCATGACGCCTACATCCTGCGGAATAGCAGCATCCCGTATGTGATGGGTCAACTCCAGAGGCACCGTGTGTGGCTATTAGGGGACTCTGGTTACCCCAACCTGTCCTGGCTATTGACCCCAGTGAGGAATCCCAGGACCAGGGCAGAGGAACGCTACAATGAGGCCCATGGGTGGACTAGGAGGGTGATCGAACGCACCTTTGGCCTCCTGAAGGCCAGGTTCAGGTGCCTCCATATGACAGGTGGATCCCTAATGTACTCACCAAAGAAGGTGTGCCAGATCATCGTGGCCTGCTGTATGCTTCACAACCTGGCTTTGCGCCGCCAGGTGCCTTTTCTGCAGGAGGATGGTCCAGATGGTGGTGTTGTAGCAGCTGTGGAGCCTGTGGAGAGTGAAGAAGAGGAAGCCGAAGAGGACGACATAGACAACAGGAACACAGTAATAGAGCAATACTTTCAGTGAAACACAGGTAAGAGTACACACGGGCATATTACATTTACTTAAAGACTCCTACCTCTCTACTGTCTGACTTTTTCCCCCAGTGTATGGTAACTGTGTTGTGACTTTCCCTTCTGTTTTCAGAGCTGTGGGCCCCACTGCGTGACATCTGCTTAGTTTCCCCATGGACTACAGCTGTGTGACAGCGGTTTGTTGGCATCACAATGTGAAGAAAATGTTTGCCACTGTCATGTCTAATACATTTGTTAAAATCACAGACAGACTCCAGATTGTTTATGTGCAATAATTGTGTTTATTCAAGTGCTCTAAATTGGATGGGTGGTTGCAAATCGGTGAGGGGTGATGGTGGAGGATTGTCCATGGCAGAGTCCAGACTATCAGGTTTACAGGTGCATTGTCCAAATGCCTGTGGGAAGTGGAGCAGGGGCAGTTTAAGGTTGGACAGGGTGACAATGTGGGACAGTGGGATGACAATCAGGGCGGTATCCTTTGCTGGCGGGGGTCTTGACATCTTACTCTGTCTTCTTCCTGGATCTCAGGGCCCGCTTGCGGGGTGGTTCTCCTTCTGCAGGGGGTGGGGTTCTGGTGGCCTGTTGGTCTTGTGTCGGGGCCTCCTGTCCACTAGCGCCGGCGGAGGTGGTAGCCAGTTCTTGGTCCATGCTAGTGACAAGGGCCCTTTGAGGTGCCACAGTGTTCCACAATGTGGTGATTAACTCATTCAGGGCCACTACGATGGTACCCATTGCGGAACTGATGTTTCTGAGTTCCTCCCTGAACCCCATATACTGTTGCTCCTGCAGAAGCTGGATTTCCTGAAACCTGGCCAGGACCGTCACCATCGTCTCCTGGGAGTGGAGGTATGCTCCCATGATGGAGGAGAGGGCCTCATGGAGAGTGGGTTCCCTTGGCCTGTCCCCCCCTGTCGCACAGCAGCCCTCCCAGTTCCCCTGTTTCCCTGTGCCTCCGTCCCCTCGACCGTGTGCCCACTACCACTGCCCCCAGGTCCCTGTTGTTGTTAGGGTGGTGGGTTAACCTGGGTGCCCTGTAGTGGTGGACACACCGCTGATTGACGTGTCCTGGGGACAGAGGTGTGGGCCCGCTGGGTGGGTGCTGTGCTGGTGTTCCCAGAGGGGGGAAGGTCTGCTGTGGCCTGTGACTGTCTGAGGGGAACCGACTGTCCTGAGGTCCCCGATGGACCGGGCTGGTCATCAAGATCCAGGGAGACAGAGCTGCTGTCATCAGTGTGGGCCTCTTCTGGGGGTGGAGTGGACATTTGTGGACCCTCCTGCGCGGTGACCTGGCGTTCGGGTCCTGCAGGGGTATAAAAGTATGGTTATTGATTCTGTGTGTGCCAATGGCGTGCAATGGGTGGGTGCCCGTGTACCCCAGTGCTGGCATTCCTTTGTGGGGGCTGTTGTGACGGTGTTTTCGGGGGGGGGGTGATGGGTATGTGCATTGGGCATGCTTTGGTGATGGGTGTCCATGCTTTGGGGCCGCATGCAGGGCTAAGTTTTGGGATGGGTGGGTTGTGATGGTGAGACATTTGCAAGGGGTAGTTGTGATGGGGGTGAGGGTGGGGGTATGAGTTGGCATGCAGGTGGGGTTGGGGGGATGAAGTAGTGAAGATGAGACTTACCTTAGTCCATTCCTCCAGCTACTCCTGCGAGGCCCTCAGGATGCAGGATGTTCAAGACTTGCTCCTCCCATGTTGTAAATTCTGGGGGAGGAGGTGGGGGTCCGCCGCCAGTCCTCTGTACCGCGATGTTGTGCCTTGATATCATGGAACGCACCTTCCCCCGTAGGTCGTTCCACCTCTTCCTGATTTCGTCCCGATTTCTTGGGTGCTGTCCCACAGCGTTGACCCTGTCGACTAGTCTGCTCCATAGCTCCATCTTCCTGGCAATGGTGGTGTGCTGCACCTGTGTCCCGAACAGCTGGGGCTCTACTCGTACGAATTCCTCCACCATGACCCTGAGTTCATCATCTGAGAACCTGGGGTGTCTTTGAGGTGCCATGGGGTGGTGTGGATGATGTGTGGGGTGGAGTGTGTAGTGATAGGTGGGGTGCTATTTAGTGGTGTGTTGTGTGAGGTGCGTGGAAGTTCTGTGGGTATTGGTATTGTGTGCCTGTGGATGCTTGGTAGTTGACTGTGGTGTCTCTCTCTGGTCTTCGTTCTGAATTTTTGGTCGTAGGGGTTTGTGGGTGATGTGGGTGGGTGTTTTATATTGTATTGGGTGTGTGGGAGTGGTGTGTGTATGTGTATCAGGTGTGTGTATTTCGAATTGTCCAATGTGGTAGTGTTTTGTACGAGTATGTGTATTTCGACCGCGGCGGTGTGTACCGCCAATAGAATACCGCGGTTGAAAGACCGCCGCGTGGATTCGTGGGTCGTAATGGCATGGGCGTATTTCTGTTGGCGTGACGGTGGAGGTTTGGTCATCGGCAGTTTATCGCTGACCTTTGGTGTGGCGGACTTTTGTGGATGGCGGTATTTTGGCGGTTTGCCTAGTGTGGGTCAGAATGACCGTGGCGGTTTACCGCGACCGCGGCAGGGTTATGGCGGTCTTCTGTCTGGCGGTAAGCGCCTTTTACCGCCGAGGTTGGAATGACCACCTAAGGGCCTAATTATGAGGTAGTCTAACCTAAATGTAAACTCCTGTTTACACACGGGTGGGTATTACAAATTGAGTTATATTTAATGCTTCCAATAATAATCGGAGGAGGTAAACCTGCTAGAATTCCACAGGGTAAACGCATACAGTAGTGTATTATGTGGATTTTGGTGCTTTAAACAATAAAATCTGCTTGTTATTCTCAACAAATTCATAATAGGTGTTATTTAAGGCACCCAAATAATAATGCACCCTGTAGTATTGTGATATATCAGGTGCGATTAATAGCATCTGAACTCATAATCATGGCCTAAGTCAGAAAGTAAACTTTCCACTGAACGGAACCTGGTCCCTGCATCTGTCATACGCTCCATCACAGTGGGCCTTAACATTTGAATATGACTCAGTCTAGCATCACCAGATACCTATGGTTCTTTCTTTATGCTTTGGGATGCTAGAAACACCTACAATTTAAAAAAATCATATTACCAGTTCTTTGCATCCTCATTTTGGTGTCTAGTTGCTCATTACAATTTTCTTCATTTTTCCTAATTTGAATGGGCTTATTTTGTTTTGTTTTCTACTTTTTAACTGTTTTGGTACTGATAAATGCTTTACACATTTCTCCTAAGTTTGGGCTGTTTGTTCTGTGCTACAGTTACCAAGGGTTAAGCTCAGGTTTAAATTATTGAAATCTAAATGGGCCTGTTAAAAGAACAGTGTCATTATACTTGAAGAGGACTACCATCCACTGCAATTAATAATCCACTTTCTCACTACCACATTCTTAATTCCATGCTGAGTATTCAGGATTCTGAAATTCCCGAGTCTGCTGACCAATGAGGTCAATATGGGATTAAAATATTCACTCTATGGGTATGTGATTGTCACCTAGGAATCTTCAGGAGATAATTGGTTGGCCCTGTTTTACTCTTTCACTAATCCTGTCACTAATTGAATTAATTGAGCCTTTCTTGACTTAGACTACATCTCCAAGGAAACGGGGGCATCTGAGATCACTTGAACTGTTTGTATGGCTTTTGTGTGCACACTAAGCTTTAAAAGATCAGAAATACAGGGGCGATGCTAAGTTCTCAGGTTCTCTAGGTCCTCTGCTGCTTTGTCTTTTCAGCCCACCTGGGCCCGCTAGGGGGCCATTTTATGACTGCATAGATGGTGCGGCAGTAGAAGCGGCAGACAAGTGGCTTCAGGGCTCTGGAGACACTGGAGATTCAGGTCACGGCATGCACAATGCATACAGTGCATTTGGTATAGGTGGTGCACAGGCACTGAAAACAGGAAGATTGGGGGGCCCAGTGTTTATTTGGAGTTTATTTGGTCCCCTCTTTGGCCCTCATTTAGCAACATATTATAATATAGTGCAGTGCTTCAAAAAGGCTGAGAGGACTCTGAGAGGACTCCAATAACATTATTGATGCTGACATCATCATCTTAATCAGTTTTACCATGATAACCCTGGTAAGGCAGAGTTGCTGATGGTGCATTGTTGGAGCTACTGGGCAGCGCAAGGAGCACAAGGTGGAGGTGCAAGGAGTGACTGAAGGATGCTTGAAGGTAAAGCCAACAGGGGAGCAGTGGTTTAGATACTGCTGTATTGTGATTGAGCCCTGCACCTTCTGAGGCAGCCCGGCTAGGACTTGGGCCCATATTTATACTTTTTCACGCAAACTAGCGCCGGCGCTGGTTTGCGTCCAAATTTTACCGCCGTCTAACACCATTCCTACGCACCATGCGGGCGCCTTATTTAAGGAATGACGTTAGCCGGCACTGCGGACTGGTCAGAGTGAAAAAAAAAGAATCAAGCCAGGCAGCGCGGCGTAGGGGAAAATGGGGGTTGTGCGTCAAAAAATGGTGCAAGTCATGTTTGAGGCAAAAATCATGCCTCAAACCGGACTTGCGCAATTCTTTGACGCACAACCCCCATTGAAATGATTCCTGTCTTAGCAAAGACAGGGGTCATGCCCCCTTGCCCAATGGCCATGCCCAGGGGACTGCTGTCCCCTGGGCATGGTCACTGGGCACAGTGCCTTGTAGGGGGGCCCAAATTAGGCCACCCTATGCCACTACAAAAAAAATACTTACTTCAGCTTACCTGTACTTACTTGGGATGGGTTCCCCCATCCATGGGTGTCCTCCAGGTGTGGGAAAGGGTGGCAGGGGGTGTCCCTGGGGGCAGGGAAGCGCACCACTGGACTGCTTCCATGGTCAGAGACAATGAAAGTGAGCCCACAGGTCCCTTAACGCCTGCCCTCACCCAGGCATTAAAAAACGGCGCACAGCAGGCTGTGCGATGTTTTTTAAGGCCCTTCCCCTCCTGTGCGTCAAAATGAAGCACTAGTACAAATAAGGTGCACAGGCCTTAAAGTTATGTTTCTGGCGGGACCTTGCATGTCATTAACGCAAAGCAGTTTCCTGCATCTAAAAAATGACTCAAACAGAGTAATTTTGACGTCCGCGGGCTCGGGCGTCAAAGTTTTATTATGGTGCACAGTTTGCGGCGAATGTGCGTCAAAATGTTTAACGCACATTCGACGCAAACAGAGTATAAATATGCCCTTTGGTGTGGCTTGCAGGCCAGGTGAGGTCCTCCCCTTTTTCTGCTCCTCATAACCATACCTACATTTTGACCCTGCCCTTGCTTCCGCCTCCCTGGTGTGGGGAATGCAATTCCAATGACTTTTCCCCCGTTTTAAGTACATAATCCGTAAGTTGCCAAAGGAACTAAAGCTGTTTAAGGAGTTTTGGAACCGCCCAGGCAAAGAGGCAAGAAGTCCCAAAGGGTTTACAGGTTAATGTGGTAATGGCTTGTTCAGCTTGTTCCTCCTTTTTGTCTACCTGGAGCTAAAATTGAGATTGAGATTGAGGAAACTTTGATCTGGGCATTTGATTGATGATTCTACTCATCAATTTATTGATATTAAAAAAATCCATTTGTCACAGGAAGTCGCAATTGTCCTATCTGAACTGTTATACTTCCATCACAAGCTTTCTATTAACAAAACAATAAAGAGGGGGAAGGAATATCAATGGATTCAAGTTGTTAGTCCTCTCTCGGACCTTCTTCCCTTGCAATGTACTGATACATGTGAGGGAGTTCTAGCTGTTTAGATCCAGCCTGCAATATTAAAATCTTGCCCACAGTGTGGTCCTTCTGGTCCAGCAGATGGGGGAGTTGTTCTAACAGTCCCTAACCCTGACAGTGATCAAGAGTTGGGCTCTGTAGGGCTGGATGTATTATCACACGTCCTTCCACCAAATAGTTTCTCTGACCCCATCCCCATAAACGGTTTGCCTAAAAATCAGGAGCTGGACTTCAGTGGGACCCAGGGTGATCCCTTGAACTGCCTGCATGGTCAGGATGTCCAACCAGTTCTATTAAGTTTACCTTAATGGATAAACTCTACTAGGCCCTATGTTGAGGTACATCTTGTTTGATGTTGGTGCCATAAATGATAAAAATCTGCAGAGGGAGCATGCCTTAAATTGTTCAGCACTTTGGAAGGGGCGAGTTGAGTCAAGCCTCGCAGGCCTTGCAGTGTTTATCCAGCCGCCCATCCCTGTTGGCAGCATATTGTAGCACTCCCTCTCTAAGATTTCCCTCATTCTTGATGAACTCATCATATCTGTTAAACTCCATGACCTCTATGAATGTATTAAATGGTGATTCTATTGTGTTTAAATGCTCACAGGAAACTGACTAGCAACCTAATATGGATGGAGATGCGGGGAAGGTTTCATCTGAAATCATGTTCTGCATTGATAAAGTATTGTCGTCTATTTTATCTTTGCTGGAAAGATCAGTTCTTATTTCTGATTGTGTGTTAGATGTGCTGTCTGCTATCCTTTTGGGGATACAACACCTTAATATCTTAGATTGGGTTGGGGTCATTTGCAAGACCAAAAGGTAAAGGAGCCAAAATCTCAAGCTACCCAATTTAATAACGCAGTCAGTGGGGTGTCAGAAGAAACTGGCATGCAGGTGGGTAAGCCCTGCAGGGTAGGAGAGTTTCCCCAAAAAGTAGTTAATGAAAAAAAAGCATTAGATTAGAGGAAAATAATGTGTATTTGTTATTTTAGGGATGTGATCAGGAAGAACTGAAGGACAACCAGTTGAGGAAAACTTTATCTGTCTTCCCGATCTTTACAACGAAGCAGCCCCCTCTGTTGGTGTTCAAACCCTTCCCTCTTGCTCTGGTGTTGCCTCTTCCCCAGCGCCTGTTAATGGGGCCCCCAAGCGGACATTGTTTGACTCTGTGGGTCCTAGAGTAAAACTTCCAAAGGAAAAAGTGAAAAAGAGATGGCACATTACAAAATGTAAGCCTTGAAAGTTTAGGTTTGGAAGTGTCCTTGTTGAGCTCACCCCGCCGGTGTCTCAAAGAAACTCAGTAAGGTCAAATGATGCCCTCCTTAATCTGAGCTCTGTGCCCTGTGGGCTAAAAATCTCTATCCCACCTGGTTTGGCTTAAGTATTCTCCGTGAGGAACTGGAGTCTAAAGGGAGTTCACTGCCATGATCAATGATGGCTCAATTAAGACATAGGATGATCACAAACAGGGATTGGTGGTTGGAGGTGATGGTCTAGGTCCCTAATATGTAGGGGTCCCCAAGAGGTAAGACAGGATCAAGTGCTGCCCCTCTGGATTACCCTCTGGAGATTACGTCCACTCAGGACAAACTAACAGCTCCTAGATCTCTCAATAGTGCGTCACAACCATTTCCCCCACATTATTTTGCTGACCCTGAGATAATTGTTGGTTAATCCATGGAGAGCGAGGAAGGTTATGGTTCCATTACAAATGTTTTGGACTTTGTATCTTTGTTTGAAGGGAAACTTGGACCTCTAAATGGACAATTCATTCTGCATTCGCTATGCAAAATTGATGCTTTGAGACTGATCACAAGTAAAGACATTGACACGATTCACATAAATCCATGTGCTGTTTTCCAAACTACATGGGCAACATTTTACTCTATGATCGTGGGGTCACTGATTTTAGAGAATGGTGATTACTTTAGGGAGAGAGGGAGTGATGTCATCTGTGTAGAACCATGTAAAGAGCTAAAATATGATAGCTCGAGGTAGAATTCTCAGGACTTTGTGCAGGATGCATGTTATAGAGGATCCTCACTTGTTATCCATTCCAAAACGTAACAAACTGGACATACCATGTCAAAACGCTAGAACATGCATACTTGCTTTCCTAAATGGCACAGAACCAGCTCCATAGTTATAAACAATCATTGTAAAGCTCAACCAGATTAGGTTCAAGCAGGATGCAGATTCAAACTATAACATGTCTGAATTTCAAATTCAAATGATCCTATTCCTATTATTAATCATCTTTGTAAAGTACAAAATGACCACACAAGAACGAAAAGTGATATACAAAACATAGAAGAACTATCCCATACTTGTACTATTCTAATCTAAAATCTAGACTCCACAAAGTGTATAGTGCTTTCTATAATTTGTAACCAGATGCCTCACAACATATACCCTCTACGGTACATTCTTTCTAAAAGCCTCTGTTATACAAAAGATTTATTAAGGGACAACATATTAAGAGACAGATTGTTGGCATTGTGAAATGAAGTACTAGAATTTTTTGCTATGCACATTCTCCTAATATAACATTTAAGGTGATACTAGACGTCTACAGCACCCAGGATTGCCTGTCTTCTTTTTACAAAGGCAATGAAATAAATACAAATACATTCAAATGTTCCCAGTATCAATCTCAAAAGTGCAAACATCCTGGATACCACAGACAATAATTAACATATGTCATTCAACAGTTCTCTAAAGAGGGATCATTTGCAAAACAGTAAATTAAAATGCAGAGCTAATTGATTGCATCAATCCTTAACATACTATGTGCAAAAAACTGAAACTGAAAACAAATACTAATTCCATTCCAAGCATTTTGAATGAACCTGTCTGTAATTTTAGCAAGAATTCTGCAAAAACTTCAAGATGTAAACATGCTCCAACACACATGCCAAGGTTAATAAACCTGCCATTCACAACTCACAATAGTTGTAGTGGCGGCTCCGGTCCTGGAGGTCAGTAAGTTTGTCCTGAAGGTATTGCAGCTCTTGATCCCTGCTGGGCATTGAGTTGAGTTTGTCTTCCATGAGTGAGCGACAGTGTTCCATACCAGTCACCTTATCCTGGAATCCAGCGATGTCAGTACAAATGGACCTGGATTCCTCTGTGAGGTCTGAGATCTTGGTGTCCATGGCCTCCAATCTCCTGCCAACCACTGTGATTTCTTGCATAATGCGTTCCATGGTGGCATCCATTCTGGGTGCCTGTGTGGGATTCAGCAGGTCGGAGACAGATGGCACTGGGGTTGTCTATGTAGTCCGATGATGACTAAGGACCTCCTGAAAATAGTAACTGGTGAGCCAGTTTGCTGGCAGACTCATCCCTGGACCTGGCTATCCCGGAGCGATTTTGTCTAGGAGGGAAGGACGTCCCTCTGTGGGCAGAAGGGTGAGTATAGAAGTATGGTTGCTGGTGGAGCAGCGGACAGAGTGGTGGGACAGTTGGTTACCCTGGCGATAAAGAGCAATACAAGATAGTAGGCGGTCTGAGATCCAGGGAAGATCCTGCGAGGGTCGTGTCCGGGGGCTCAGTCAGCCCTCCAGTTCGTCAGACCTGTTTTGGAGCCTGTGAGGGTGAGCTCGCAGGGGTTGTGGTCTGCCTCTGGGAGGATGCTGCATAGTAGGAAAGAAAGAAAATGGGGCCATCTCTCCGGCATGTGGTACCCCATCGGATGGTGAAATTATGGTCAAGAGAATGGGGCGGATAGGGGTGCCCCCGGTAAGCCTCCGGGTTCAAGCACTACTGGTGTAAAAAATATGGTGTCCCTGTTGCCCCGAGCATCGTAGGTGTGGCAGTGGGGGGCTGGGAGGTGGGGACTCCCCCGTTGGTGCTCCAGCCCCAGGCATGCCTGTCCGCATCTTCTGTCAGGTGGCATCAGGCAGCAGGTCCAGCCTCCCGGGCCCTGGCAAAAACCAGGCCTGCGGCTCGTTGTGTGGCCCTAGGTCTGGGGCCCGCACCTCGAGTGGCAGTCGATGTACATAAAAATAGTCATTGGAGGGGGCAGGTTGGATGTGATCGATGGGGGGAGTGGAAAGGTTATACACCGCCGCTGATGCTCTGGTCCCAGGTGCCCCTGTCCGCCTCCCCCGGTGGGCGGTGAAAGTCAGCAGGTCCAGTCTCGAGGGCCCAGGATGAAATTAAGCACTTGTGTCAACATCAGGACAGTGCGTGCTCTACGGGCGACGTAATGCAATAAACTGACTCTTGTGAAATGTAATAATTCATGCATTATATATTAATGCAGTATGTAAACCTTTTGCATTGCAGAGATTCATGTTAAAACATCATTAATGCTGTTTACTATGTATTGGTTATTTTCAAGGCTTTGCTGCAGTATTACAAGGTGTGGTTAGGGTGTGGTCCCTATTCTAAGCCTTTCTAGAATCCCTTCCTGCAGCCTGGCTGGGTGTGGCACGTGGGCAGGGCCTGGGTCTATTTAAGGGACCCAGCCCAGCTCCACGTGCTCACTGTTCAGAGGTCCCAGAGCAGCAACATTTTCCTGAGCTCCTGTTCTGAAGGCCTACCTAGGATTTCCAGGCCTTGGCTTCATTTCCTTGGTGATCTTCAAGCAGGGCGGTAAGGCGGAGGTCGGGTTAGGCCCCCGACTCAGTTTTCAGAAAATACTCGAGTTTTGGGCCTTTTGGTTACATCACGTTTGCAATGGTTTTCTTGGCATTTAACTCCTGCAGTTTGAATCCGCAGTGTGAGTGATCGTATCTTGTCATTTAACTCTTTATGGTTGAATCGGCAACAGTGTGCACAATTCATTCTTAGCATTTAACTTTCACAGTTCGGATCGGCAGATTGCGCGATTGTATTTTGGCATTTAAACCTTGATGGTTGAATCGGCAACAGTGTGCCAGATTCATTCTTGGCATTTAACTTTCACAGTTCTGATCGGCAGAGTGCGCGATCGTATCCTGGCATTTAAACCTTGATGGTTAAATCAGCAGCAGTGTGCGCGATTCATTCTTGGTATTTAACTTCCACAGTTCGGCCCGCCAGAGGGCGCGATTGTATTTTGACATTTGAATCCTGATGGTTAAATCAATGACAGAGTGTGAAAGTCATTCTTGGCATTTAACTCTTGTGTTTCAGATCGTCGGAAAGCGCGATCATTTCTAGACTTTTAAATCTTGATGCACATTTTTGATATTTAAAATGTATAATAATTCTTAAGCAATTGCATCTTGAAGATCTAGACAAAGTGCATCCTTGCAACCAATGTGTTCAATGATTACTGTTATACTGTTATAGTATGTCTTTGCAGAGTTATTCATGAACCTAATGCAGATTATTCCTGAAAACTAATATGTTAATTGATCACTGTTATTAAGCAGCTTCTGTTCAAAGAAATAACTTGATTGTATTCAAAGGCAACTCTCATATGGATGTTTGCATAATCCTTATTTATTTTTCCAGGTACTCAGAGCTAATAAGATTATAAGGAATGAAGGTTCTTGTTCATTCATGTTATCAGTCCATAGCTATTCTGAACAAAGCTTATGAAAGTCAAAGTGCATAATCTGATTATTGTGTTCTTAACTTTTCCTTCCACAGGTCTCCTTCCACGCTGTTCCCAACCTAAAACCCCTTCCCCCACTTGGCCATTCTTTAACTCTGTGCTATAACGGCTAGAAGAGTTTGGAGCTGCCAAGTGGTGGACATATTGGGAACAGGCGCAAACCCTGAGGATCCGGACTCCCTGACAACGTGGCTCTGCGTGTGGCTTTTGGCCCGGGTCCTGCTCTTCAACCGTCAGTTCTGAACATGTAACATTTTTGGATGTTGAGGTATTTGTGAAAGATATGAGGCTCTGCATGAAAATCATTGAAAAGTTACTCCCTGTAACAGTTTGCTCCATGCTAACAATGGCCATCCAAAGAAACTTAAGTGGAGCATCCCATATGGGGAAAGGTTGAGAGCCAAGAGAAACTTTTCTGAACCTGAATGTGTAAAACAACTACAGGAAATGATAAAACGATTTCTGCTTAGAGGTTACCCAATGGAGGTACTGTATGATGCCATGAAACGGGTAGGAAACCGGCCAAGAGAGGAACTTCTAGTAACCCATGGAAGAACTACAGAAAGAAAGGATAGAATTTAATGATCATGGATTATAATTGTCAATATAAGCAACTAAAAGAGATCCTAGACCATAATTGGAGAATAAGAAAATCTAGTATCATCAGTGAAATGCTAGAAATGCACTCAAATTAACCGCAGAGACAATGCGACGTAGGAGCGGAGGATGCTTTTCCTCCCTCATTCTCCCCACAGACCGCACAGGATTAATTCATTCGAGTACATTCCAGTGTTTCACCGATTATATTAGATTTTCTTACATGCATTTTGATGAGGATGCCTTGAGAAAGCCCCAGGCTTGCACACCAGAAGGGGGCGAAAAACGTGTTGGCTGTTATATTTTAAATGTGTGAAAAAAAACACAAGACACACCTACCTGGGTTGTGCTATACTTTAAATGTCTGATAAGAACACGAGACCCACCCATCTAAAATATAATAAACATTATTAACAATTTCTGTCATTGAATTTGATTCCCATCTTAGAATTTAGACTATACTTGGATCTTAATACTTAAATACAGTTCAAACCTGTACTGGTCTGATGTCAATTGTTTGATGGGTTAGGGGTTACCCATTTCACAGGACAAACTGTTGTCTTTTACTCCAATTACGCTAAAGGAGTGATCTTTGGGTATCAAACCCCTTCAATTGAATACTACAACGCATAGACTTTATGATTAAAGAGTGGAGAAAATTCAGGAGCATTTCACACGAGTCTAAGTTGGTGGTTTATGTCTTGGAATGCCCTTGCTGAAAGCAATATGTGGGGAGTACAAAAAAATAAATTGACACTGAGAGTTTTACAGCATTTATGAGCCATAAAAAATAGAGACTTCTCCTACCCGTTTGCTAAACACTTTGGAGAAAGGCATAAAGGAAATAATAAGGGACTCAGATATTTTGGAATAAAACATATTAAATTAGAGGAACAGAGAAGAGATATAGGGCCAGATGCAGCAAAGTGTTTGCGCCTCGCAAACAGCGAAAAACGCCGTTTACGAGGTGCAAAAGCCTCTTGCTATGCAGAAATGCATTTTGCAAGTGGGATCCGACTCGCAAAATGCATTTCTGACTCGCAAATAGGAATAGGAAAGGGGATGGTAACCCAGTCGCAAATGGGAAGGGGTCCCCATGGGTCTGGAACAAAAAATATTTTTCCAATGGACCACTACCTGCCCTGAAAAAAACTGAAACAAAAGGTTTCGTTTTTTTTTCTAAGTGCAGCTCGTTTTCCTTTAAGGAAAACGGGCTGAAGGTAGAAAAAAAAAAACAGCAGGCCACCATCCCCGTGAGTGCCCCCGCGAGTGCCCATACATAATATTAATGAGGTGGGTCTTTGCGACCCCATTGCGAGTTGCAGAAGGTGTCTGAGACACCTTTCTGCATACCAAATTGCGAGTTGCAATTTGCGAGTCTCATGGACTCGCAAATTGCAAGTCGCAATTTGGTTTCTTCCTACATCAATTGAACACTACAACGCATAGACTTCATGATTAAAGAGTGGAGAAAATTCAGGAGCATATCACACGAGTCTAAGTTGGTGGTTTATGTCTTGGAATGCCCTTGCTGGAAGCAATATGTGGGGAGTACAAAAAAATAAATTGACACTGAGAGTTTTACAGCATTTATGAGCCATAAGAAATAAAGACTTCTCCTACCCGTTTGCTAAACACTTTGGAGAAATGCATAAAGGAAATAATAAGGGACTCAGATATTTTGGAATAAAACATATTAAATTAGAGGAACACAGAAGAGATATAGGGCCAGATGTAGCAAAGTGTTTGCGCCTCGCAAACAGCGAAAAATGCCGTTTACGAGGTGCAAAAGCCTCTTGCTATGCAGAAATGCATTTTGCGAGTCGGATCCGACTCGCAAAATGCATTTCCGACTCGCAAATAGGAATAGGAAAGGGGATGGTAACCCAGTCGCAAACGGGAAGGGGTCCCCATGGGTCTGGAACAAAAAATATTTTTCCAATGGACCACTACCTGCCCTGAAAAAAACTGAAACAAAAGGTTTCGTTTTTTTTTCTAAGTGCAGCTCGTTTTCCTTTAAGGAAAACGGGCTGCAGGTAGAAAAAAAAAAACAGCAGGCCACCATCCCCGTGAGTGCCCCCGTGAGTGCCCATACATAATATTAATGAGGTGGGTCTTTGCGACCCCATTGCGAGTTGCAGAAGGTGTCTGAGACACCTTTCTGCATACCAAATTGCGAGTTGCAATTTGCGAGTCTCATGGACTCGCAAATTGCAAGTCGCAATTTGGTTTCTTCCTACATCAATTGAACACTACAACGCATAGACTTCATGATTAAAGAGTGGAGAAAATTCAGGAGCATATCACACGAGTCTAAGTTGGTGGTTTATGTCTTGGAATGCCCTTGCTGGAAGCAATATGTGGGGAGTACAAAAAAATAAATTGACACTGAGAGTTTTACAGCATTTATGAGCCATAAGAAATAGAGACTTCTCCTACCCGTTTGCTAAACACTTTGGAGAAATGCATAAAGGAAATAATAAGGGACTCAGATATTTTGGAATAAAACATATTAAATTAGAGGAACAGAGAAGAGATATAGGGCCAGATGTAGCAAAGTGTTTGCGCCTCGCAAACAGCGAAAAATGCCGTTTACGAGGTGCAAAAGCCTCTTGCTATGCAGAAATGCATTTTGCGAGTCGGATCCGACTCGCAAAATGCATTTCCGACTCGCAAATAGGAATAGGAAAGGGGATGGTAACCCAGTCGCAAACGGGAAGGGGTCCCCATGGGTCTGGAACAAAAAATATTTTTCCAATGGACCACTACCTGCCCTGAAAAAAACCGAAACAAAAGGTTTCGTTTTTTTTTCTAAGTGCAGCTCGTTTTCCTTTAAGGAAAACGGGCTGCAGGTAGAAAAAAAAAAAACAGCAGGCCACCATCCCCGTGAGTGCCCCCGTGAGTGCCCATACATAATATTAATGAGGTGGGTCTTTGCGACCCCATTGCGAGTTGCAGAAGGTGTCTGAGACACCTTTCTGCATACCAAATTGCGAGTTGCAATTTGCGTGTCTCATGGACTCGCAAATTGCAAGTCGCAATTTGGTTTCTTCCTACATCTGGCCCATAGAGTATTGGCTCTCAGAAGAATGGAATCCTGTTTGATAATATTACTGGGAATGGAGACTCCACGTGGACACAACTTGGACGCAAAGTTACATGTACATTTGTGTTGTTTCTGAGACATAATTTAATTGCCCATCGTGTTTAAGATTATGCCTTTAACAGGAAGTACAAATGTACATCACTGGAGGACTAAGTCTGTGACCTCGTTTTTGAGGAATCATTTTATAATCGATATGGAGGTGTAAAGTGAAATTCATAACACATTATGCAGGAAATGAATTAATTTCTATATTTCTTAATTTTAAGGCAAGTCCATCAGTGAGTGTGTGATTATCATTTTTGTAACGCGTATAGGATACAGATGGTAGATTTGATGCATATGATATTTGCAGCTAAAGTATTCGAACATCTCGCAGTTTTTTTTACATATTTTTTACGAAACTTGCACATATATTTATGCAAAATGTTTGGTCCTAAATTGATAAAGGAATTCAGTATTCATTGCAGGTTGTTGTACATAGTATATTTGAAACTGATGCGATTAATGATCTTTGCAGGTTGTTGTGCATAGTATATTTGAAACTGATGCAATGAATTATCTTTGCACCATGTAATGTCTTTGCACTTTAAACTGCAGTTTTGCACATATATATTCCTTGGGAAGCTGATGAAAGACACATGTCAGTTATTACCTGCGATATCTAGAATGCTTACACTTGAGGCAATTCCACAAAAGACCATGTTTTTGACACCAAGATCTCAGACCGCTCAGTGGAATCCAGGTCCATTTTTACTGACATCGCTGGATTCCAGGATAAAGTGACTGGTATGGAAAACTGTCTCTCACTCATGGAAGACAAACTCAACTCAATTCACAGCAGGGACCAAGAGCTGAAATACCTTCTGGACACACTTACTGACCTCGAGGGCCTGAGCAGCAGGGACAACATCCACTTCTTTGGGTTCCCAGAGCAGGTGGAAGGCACAGATGGTAAAGCCTTCCTCATAAACACCCTCTCTACCATCACAAGCCTTACATTTTCCCCTGGTTGGAGCTCCAACAGGTTCACCAGATAGGCCCTTTGTGTAAAGGCCGGGATGACAGTCCTCGCCCCCTTATTGCCTGCTTCCTCCGACATGACAAAGTCCGACAGCTGTTGACTGCTTCTCGTGCTCATGGGCCTTATGACTTTCAGGGTGAGAATTGGGGATTGCTACGGACTTCTCACGTGACACCAATGATAAACGGAGAGCATTTCTGGCACTGTGGCCCCAGCTTCGGCAAATGGACATTAAGTTTGGCCTGTTCAAGCCCGCAAGCATGTGGATTACAAAGGATGACAAATCAAAAGACTTTTATGACCCTCAAGCCTTATGCCAGTTCTTTGATGGCCTACTGCAGCAACCCATGGATTCTTCCTCTAACTCTGCCCAGCCACTCCATGCCTGCATGAGGCATCTGCCTAGCCCAGTATCTCGGGGACAGAAGGGGCTTTGGCGGGCTTTAGACTCGAAAACAGGACAGACCCACTGACCGCCCTCCTATATCGCACGAGGATAGAGAAACGGCTCTCCGGGCAATGGCGGTCCTCACCCATGAAGACTGGACTACACTGCTACAGCAATGACCAGGGGAGGGGTGTCTTTGTCCCACACGTACCCCAGACTGGATAATTATACTATTGTTCTAAACACAGACCTGATGTCAAGTGAACTTGTGACTATTTCCCACCTTTTGCCATGTACTTATTGTGGTTGTTATAGCAGGCTTATGGATTGTGATCCTTGACACCTGCCCTCTCTGGCACATTGGGATGTTGACTGTTGCTTGTTGATTGATGTTGATTGTGTAAGACAGCACTCGTCAGACATTTGTAACTTCAGAGTCCCCAACACAGCGGTCACTTTCACCATGATCCGAGGGGGTGTGGAGCCTCATTACCCTGTCTTGTAGGACCCAGGCCCATATTGGGCCCAGAGGTATCATTCCCACACTTAGGCTCCCACACATGACTAATCATGCATGCTCCCTCCGTCCTTAGCCTCCATCACCCCAAACTACTTTAGGGGACACATGCCACTCTCTGACCTGTGCTTACCTCCACAACTGTGATCTCTATGCCCCTGCCGATGTGCGAGATGCAGAACCCTCATGCTTGTCACATTGCCCTGCTCCATGCTATGCTACGATTCGACCTACCACCATTGCGGATACTTCTCGAGGGTCGAGCACTCTACTCCACCCTAATTCGCATGCCCACAGCCGGCCACATCACCAGAGATGTCTCGGGCACCTACCACCTATCACCCATCTCATATCTGGACCCATACTGTCCCTTCGTACAGGACAACTGCATTATATCCAGGACGCACCTGCCCCCGCTTCACCTCTGTTATGCAATAGCCCTCTGCCACAGCACTCCCTAGGTCCCACTTGGGCCACTGTGGTGAATGCAGGCCCCCCTGCATGCACCGGCTGGCCTTATGGGTCTCCCATACTACTCCATTGCTCCTGTCATGGCTGTGCCATGCACTGCTTATCCATGGTTCCAGCTGCTGATGTGCATCCCGCATTCTGCTCTACATTCTCCCCTTTCTCCTCCCACAGATGATTCCACAATGCACCGGAGTGGTCCCAGTGATACGATGACATGATGTCACCCCAACATAAACCCCCTGCATGCTGAGGCAGTGAACCCTCATTGTCCCTCTCCCAGTCTGGGCAAGACATTACCCCACTCACTGAACACATAGCCGGCTGCCCCATCCCCCCTATTCCTTCTGTGCCCGTCCTTAACGTCTTGCAAGCACCTCCAGCTTCTTTAATGCACTGGTACTGATTATACTATTGGTTTCACTTCTGCCCCTCCTGTTCATGCAGGGGGCCTCTGGCATGTGGGCTACACAACTTTAGGTCCACAGTTAGAAGTTCCCAACTTGTACCAGGGTTTATCCTTTACTCTGGCACTACCTTCTTATTAACTCCTCCCCTCTCTTCCCTTCACCCCATCTGCCTATATCTCCCTACATCTCCAATCCTTGACCACCTTACCCTCTTTCCCGTTAAACCCCCAACACCCCACCTTTCCTATAACACCAGGGATCCCCTACACCGCCCTCCACCATCAGCAGTAGTAGTCTACCCCCCCGGTGACCGTGGGATACCCCCAGGGTCCTCTTTCTCCATTTCACAACACTCCCCCTCCTTAGTCCCACGACTCAACCTCCCACCCTGGAACCT
Source organism: Pleurodeles waltl (assembly GCF_031143425.1). Lineage (NCBI taxonomy): Eukaryota > Metazoa > Chordata > Amphibia > Caudata > Salamandridae > Pleurodeles > Pleurodeles waltl. Next base: position 289,831,789 of record NC_090445.1, on the reverse strand, counting down.
CCCCCCTCATTACAGACTACCCAAATGATTGTCCGGATGACTCAGGCTGGCCCTACACACCTAATTCCTACCTTGACCGTTATGTCATGTAATGTTCATGGCCTCACTCACTAGATCAAGCAGAAGAAAATACTGGCCTACTTATAGTCCCAGGGGGCAGACATTGCCATACTGCAAGAAACACACGTCTCTTGTCGAATCTGACAAACTGCGTCACGATTGGGTGGGCCGGTCGATCCACAGCAGCTGTCCGTCAGCTTCACCATCCTCTACAGGCCTAACTAGGGAGTATGGTATCGCCATCCTTTTCCGGAAATCTTTACCCCTCACTATACTAAAAACATGGTCAGACACCCAAGGCCACTACGTCTTTGCCAAAGTCAAGATCAGGGACAGTGTAAAATGCCTCAGCTCGGTCTATGCCCCCACAAGTACCAAGTGTCCTTTTTTTTCTTTCCCCTAATTGCCTCCTCACTGAAATCGGGGCCTCAAACTTTTTTCTGTGAGGGGACTGGAACCTTTCCCCTGATCCTGTGCTCGACCACACGGGTCCATAATCAAGCAGACAGGGCCCTCCTGGCTAATCGAGGCCTAATCGACCCATGGCAACTTGCCCACCCGCTGGACAGGAAATATACATTCCTATCCCCGGTTCATGGTACCCAATCCAGTATAGATTACTTCTTGACCTCCCAGAGGAAGTAGCGTGGCTCTGTGACTCTCGACTCTTTGCATCCACACTCTCTGACCACTCTCCTGTCCTTCTTACCATGGACCTGGGGCTCTCCTCCCTGGGATGTAAGCTGTGGAGATTGAATACCTCACACTTTTGAGAGAACTGCTCTTGCCGAACGTTGGAGACTTGCAGAATGTTTCCTTGGAGACGGACGTCGGCCGCTGGGCTTCAAAGAATGGGCAGATGATAAAGATTTGATACCAGTAGAGCAAGGTGGTTTCAAGGAAGGGCATTCGACAATTGACCACTGCTTTAGTCTTTGGGCCTTGGCAAAAAAATCAGTTGAATTGCGAGGAAGCCTATTTTGCTGTTTTGTTGACTTTCGTGCAGCATTTGATTTGGTAGACAGGAAATTGCTATGGGATATGTTAAAACAGGTAGGAATTGATTTGGATATACTATTTCTTCTCCAGGGCCTGCATTCACAAAATTGGGCCCAAGTAATTTCAGATATGAGTGGCTCACTTTCAAAAAGGATTCCTATAATGAACGGTCTCCATCAAGGTTGTGTGTTGGCCCCAATTTTATTCTCATTATTCTTGTCAGATCTGCCAGAGTTGTTACGGAAGGTTAATGGGCTAAGCCCAAAAATGGATGCTGTGCATGTTCCCTGCCTACTATACGCTGATGATTTAGTGATAATAGATATGAAAGAGTTAGGGCTACAAAGGAAGTTAGAGATGGTTTATACCTACTGTCAAAGGAAATATTGGTAGTAAATATGGAACAAATGAAAATAATGTCCATAGGGAAAGAGAAAAGCGCATTTAATTACACTCTAGGGGGCCCAAAATAGAGAAGGTAAAAGAGGATAAATATCTGGGCATATGGTTCGACTCACCTTTAAGATGGAAAGTTCATACTGAAACTTTAAAAAACAAAGCCTTATCTTCAGTCTGGGGATTAAGACAACTCAATAGTAAATATGGAGGTCCTTCTCTCCAGCCGGTTATCTCTGCTTTCAATGCTAAGGTTCACCCCCAATTCCAATATGGGGTGGAAGTTTTAACTTTCTCAGGGAAACTAAATTGGGAAACAGAAGAAAGCATCTGCATAAAGTGCATGCTTTCATTGCTCCCCTTGAGTATGTTACAAGCCATAAGAGCGGAATGTCAAATGATGGCATGGACTTATCTGGGCCTACGAGCCGCACTGAAGTTTTGGTTAAGCATAACAGATGAAGGGTTCTGTAAGATCGCGAGATTGTGCAAGAAAGAAATTACAATAAGTGAGTTACATTGGGCATCACAAGTGAGAGGACGGTTAAAAAAGATCTGCGACCTCCTAGGTTTACCTGATAACCAATGGTGTGGTGCGCAAATCTCAAAGTATAATTTAAGAATAATAGTGAAGGAAAGAGCAAGAGAATTTGACCTGAAGTACTTAGAAAATAAAATATCAACATATGCTATGATAGCTGGATGGAGGAATCCAGAAAACTTCCTGGATATAGAGGCTCTACCTAATTCAAGATTAAGAAATTTGGTGCTACAGTTCCAGATTGGGCTGAACCCTGGATATATGGATCCCAAAGCAAAAGCATTTCTTAAGGATAGTCTGTGTACATGTGGTTTACAACAGAAATATACCATGCAACACTTACTTGTGGATTGTCAATGGTTTTTAGGAGTGTGCAAGAACATTTTAAAACCAATTTTTAAGGAATATAATATTACTAATCGGGACCAAGCGCTTAGACTACTTATTGATATGAGATTTTTAAATGTAACCTGTGCACTGGGCCTATTTCTAAACGACTTAAGAAGGGAAATATTCAGATTTATAGGGGTTGATAGAAGGTAGGGTATAATGCGGAATGTAGAGTTTTAAAAGTTATAATTGATTACTATTATATTGGTTGATGGTATTTTAGGAAATTTTCTATGGTAGGAGAAGGCAAGAAATAATATGCAGAGCACTTTTTATTGAAAAAAAGCGCTTTATGATAAAGTAAGGATGGAGATCTTCAGAGCTGTTTAGGGGAGAAATTGGTTGGCATGTTGCACTTTATGAATCTAAAAGAACTTGAATTATGGAGGAAGTAAAAGGAAAGAAGAGCTTGTTTATTCTAAAATGGTATTGGTTGATGTTATTCTAGATAACCTTGCTATGCATAACAAGGCAAGAAATAAAACGTGGAGCATTCTAAAATGGGAAACTGCCCTTAGGAGATCACAAGGACCAGAGTCTAATCAGAACTGTATGTGGGATAATTTAAGTTGGCACTCTGCACTATCAGGAACTGCAAGAACTTGATTTTTAGTCAAATGAATTATGCAACTAGAGTTGGTTAATAAGAATTGGAATGATCTAAGAACTCTGGTGGTCATTACGACCCTGGCGGATTACTTCCGCCAGGGCCGCGGGCCGCGGTGGCACCGCCGACAGGCCGGCGGTGCCCCGCGGGGCATTCTGACCGCGGCGGCTTAGCCGCGGTCAGAGAAGGGAAACCGGCGGTCTCCCGCCGGTTTCCCGCTGCCCCCAAGGAATCCTCCAAGCCGGATGGCGGGAGGGGGAGTCGCGGGGCCCCTGGGGGCCCCTGCAGTGCCCATGCCAACAGCATGGGCACTGCAGGGGCCCCCGTAAGAGGGCTCCAAAATGTATTTCACTGTCTGCCTTGCAGACAGTGAAATACGCGACGGGTGCAACAGCACCCGTCGCACCTTCCCACTCCGCCGGCTCTATTACGAGCCGGCATCCTCGTGGGAAGGGAGTTTTTCCCTGGGCTGGCGGGCGGTCTTTTGGAGACCGCCCGCCAGCCCAGGGAAAAACTCATAATACCCTCCGCGGTCTTCTGACCGCGGAGCGGTATTATGGAGGGCGGAATTCTGGCGGGCGGCCTCCGCCGCCCGCCGGAATCGTAATCAGGCCCTCTGTGTGTTAATGTAATATGTAATTGTAAATTCTATTGTTTTTATACTTTTAAGGCTTATACCAAATAAAAAAATTGAATACCTCACACTATTGTACACCTCAAGGCAAAACCCAACTACGATCCCACGTCTCCACCTATCTTGCCAACAACAAGGGTTCAGTCTCGTCCCCTAGAATGCTGTGGGCAGCCGCAAAAGCAACCCTTCGGGGCCAATTAATGAGGGATGTAGCCCTTACCAATGCACACCAAAGCTCCCAGCAGAAGGACCTGAAAGCAAAGGTATTGAACAGCAGTCCTATGTACCACAGACCCCTCCCCAACTAATCGCCGCAAGCTGAACTGGCCCAAAATGGACCTCAACACCCTCTATACCTCTAAAGCCAAATACCCTCTCTTGAGCACCAACAAGAAGCAGCATTAGCCATCCCAGCCACCCAAGCCTCTAACGGAGACATCCTCACCCACCCCCAATATAATGTCCACAAGTTAGCTGACTTTTATCAGGCCCTTCACACCCCCAAAATGACAGAAGACCCTGAAAGCCTCACTTCATACCTGGAAGTCCTTCACCTGCCCAACTCACAGAGACCTGCTGCAAGGAGAGATTGAAATCACACAGGCCATTACAGGCTCCCAGAAAACAAAGCACCAGGCAAGGACAGATTCTACAACTGGGCAGGTGCGGATGTGGTAGATTCATTATACGAGGCCTTCCGGGACATGACCTCGGCTGGCACCCTTGGTCCCATCTCCAACAGTGCAACCATAGTAGTCCTCCCCAAACAGGGCAGGGACCCGTTATTGTGCGGTGATTACAGACTGATTGCCGTCCTGAATGGCAATATTAAAATTCTTGCCGGATTATTGGCAGCCTGGTTGCGGAAGGTCATCCTGTCTCTCATCCACCCACAGATGTCCACCCCACATCTGCCTTGGAAACCTCCATCCCCCTCCCCGGTCCTCATCTCCCCTCTCCCCTCCTCTGCTTCTTACCTGCCCATCAATCCCTAACCCTCCTACGCCTTCCCTGTCCAGCCTTACCCATTTCTCCAGGTCTCTCTATGCCATTACCCTACAAGGTTTTCCGACTTCCCTCAGGCCCTGGCTAGCCCCTACAGCCCCCATTGCATCACGTAGGGCCCTATTATTATTCCGCAGGCACGCTTCATCCTCATTCTGTTTCCCTGCCCGCGCCCTGTTGGCTCTACCATCCCAGATAGGATGCTAGCACAAGATACCCTCCCTCTCTCTCAATGTACTGGGGACCATGTTTTCATGCCCCCCAGTTATCACTCCCCATACATCCTCCATCTCTAGGTTGTCACCCACCCACCTTCTCAGAGCCGGGGCTCCAGAAGATTCACAATGTGTTTCACTGTATTACAGCAAACAGATTTTCCATTATACTCCAGTGATAGTGTTTCTCTCTTAACCTGCTGTACTGGATGTGTCAGTCTGTTTTGATTATATGGTCAATAAAGAGTTGGAAAACAAAAAAAATAAAGGAAGGCAGGGAAGTGACATATTTCACCACGAAGGTATCAATTAATTTCGAGGTGTTTTCAAGCAGCAACCCAATAGAACTAACAATGGGTCTGCCCAGTGGTTTCTGTAAACACTTATGCACCTTTGGAAAATAGTAAATAGTTGGAGTGATACGGTGCTCAATCTTGAGGTATCTCTATTCTTCCATATCAATAAGATCTAAGCTATGCCATTTATGTAGCCTCTGATGGAATTTAATGGTTATAGATTTAATTGGATTCTTCTCCAACTTTTGATAATGTTGGTCATTATTTAGTTGCCTCAACACTTCTGCTATGTTAGCAGAGATATATTGAACCACTATATTACCCCCTTTATCCGAGTCTTAAATCAGGATTGTTGTGTCTTCCCTCAACTGTTTAAAGGTTCTATGTTCTTTTTGAGTTAGATTACTTAGCCTTTGCATTGGTTGTCTTCTGTGAACTAAACGATTCACTTCCTCTACCATTAGCTCTTGGAAGAGGTACATTTTGTTACCAGGTGGTAACTGTGGGCAAATAATTGACTACGGTTTTAGTCCACTGTCACCTCTCTTCCACCTGAGGCCAAAGTCCTTACAAACTTGTTCCTGAGATACCTCTAGTAGAGTCTTATCCCTGATATTTCTCTCCGATTCATCTTCCAGTTCTACAAGTGTTCTCAAGGTTGGTAAGTCCTTTACCGTGATGCTTGAAGTTTCCTGTTGGCTCATTATATCACTTTTATTTCCAGGGGGATGGGTTTCAAAATATGTCTTAATTTTTAATTTATGGCAGAATTTATATAAATCAATATGTAGATTAGCAAGATTGATCTCTGCCTCTGGGCAAAATGGCATTCCATTGTTGAGGACCTTAACTTGATCTGAACTAAGGGGCATATTTATACTCTGCTTGCACCGGATTTGCATTATTATTTTTTGCGCAAATTCGGCGCAAACCTAACACCATATTTATACTTTGACGTCTGACCCTGCGAACGTCATTTTCAGGATGCGTGAAACCGCCTTGCATTAATGAAATGCACGGTAGGCGTTCCCGTCCAAAAAATGACTTAAACACCTGTGCGCCATATTTATCTAACCGCGCAAAAATCCTGCACGGCTGGGAGGCGGAGTCGGAAAATGGCACACAGCCTGATTTGTGTCAAAAATTTACGCCTGGGTCAGGGCAGGCGTTAAAATGGGGCAAACGCACCAGTAGTTAAGGAAAACACACAGAAGCAACATCCGAGCTCCAAAAGGAAGACATGGAGGTGCTATTCATCAGGCATGCACGAAGACGCAGAGCACAGGACCAACAGCAGCAGCTTCCACCACACCAGCAGGGACCCCAAAGACAACGTAGAAGGCAGGAGAGGATATTCCGGACCAGGACAACCCTTCAGGGCCTCAGGGAACATGACATCATCCAGAGGTACAGACTAAACTGGCAAGCCATACAGCAGCTGCTGCGCAACATTGAGCCACAGTTGGCACACAGCTTGGAGACACCCCACATCATTCCACCAGAGATAAAGCTGCTAGCTGTCCTCCACATATTGGCAAGTGGCTCTTTTCAAAACACTGGTGCCCTGGTTGTCGGGATCTCACAGCCCTCATTCTCTGCCTTCCTACCTAAGGTACTGGATGCCATCATCTCCGTCACACCATGCCACATCTGCTTCCCCAACACACAGCTGAAGCAGCAGGAGACCAAACAGGGCTTCTATCAAATCAACGGCTTCCCACCCGTGCTTAGTGCCATTGACTGCACACATGTACAGATTGTGCCACCTGCTGCAACCGAGAATCTATACCGCAACAGGAAGCACACACACTCCATCAATGTGCAGGCTATTGTGGATTCTCGGGGATTGATCACCAACATCTTGGCAAAGTATCCGGGGAGTGTCCATGATTCATTCATCTTCCGCCACTGCACCATCAATCAACACTTCCAGGACAGACAAAATTGAAATGGCCTACTTGTTGGTAAGTACAGAAACCTAGTAATTTACACACAGCACAGCAACCCTGTAGGACATACAACAAATACACCACTACATGGACACGTGGTCAGGAAGACACTGAGGTTGTGACACTGCTAGTCATGTTTGATATCCTGACCCAATGGGATACACACCTATGGACAAATGACAGATGCAAATCACAAGAGATGCCACTCCAGAGACACAAGGGACCAATTTAAAACCACACGGTTACAATGACATGGCCTTAACTGACAGTACAACTTGGAAGATGAACCTTCCAATATCACATCAATAACACTCAATCGCACACCCTTCCAAGCAATACGTACTGTATAAGGGGTGTGTAATGTGTTTTGCTGCAGGTCAAACACCATGAGACACATAGCATGATGATGCTGGCTCTAATGAAGGGGACATGGAATCATTGAGGCAGTACCAACATCTCATATCACTCCTGGGGTGACATTGCCCGCTACCAATAAGGAAGTGGATAGTGCTAAGAACACATATTGATGTGACATTATTGCAAAGTGCACATTGCTACAGATACGGATTGAGACAATTACACATATACACAACAGATGTACAGGCATATGGACCTTCTGACAATTAAACCTTCACCCCCACAACCGAGTTAGCCACTTTACCTCGCCCAGGTTCAGTAGCGTAGGTACACGTTTACACATGAGCCAACACAGTGAGGGCGCAAAAATAGGTTTGCATAGAACTTGTCACACATGAGATATTTGTGCATTGTCAACACTTCAGTGCTGCAAACTTATGGAGATATGTTGTACATTGACACCTAGCCAAATCAAAAGGCATCACTGTTGTTTTTCACATGCTATTACATATGTTGAATTGGATGGGATTTTCAGGCCACATAGTGCAACAGTGTCACCACCACAGTGGAATTGATTCTGTGTGTGGAAGTATCATGTCACCTCCAGTGAAGACACATGGACACTTCTTTCACATGACATAATGCATGGGAGATACACAATGTACTGCAATTTTACAAAAATACCGCTGATATCCGGTCAATCAGACAAACACCAGTTTAGATAAGTAAACAACCCAATGCTGATAGAACATCCTAGAAGCCTAGGATTCCACACAATAACACAAACACAGATGAGTCACAGACGACACAGACGACACAAGATAACAACTGCCATGCAAAGTTATAATCATGGTGCAAGCAACATCCACATTTTTACACTCATTTTCTCTTTTAGCTGATCAGGGGTATGGGGTCCAGCCATGGATCATGACCCCATTTGCCAAGCCAAGCACAGCATCAGAACGTGCCTATAATGAGGCACATCGGAGGACACGCACAATAGTAGAGAGGACGTTTGGCATCCTGAAGTCAAGATTCAGGTGCCTCGACATCACCAGAGACAGCCTCTTATATTCACCTGAAATGGTCTGCAAGATCATTTTGACCAGTGCCATCTTGCACAACGTAAGGAGGAACATTCCCCTCTACGAACCAGACCCACAAATGCCTGAAGAGGAGGATGATGTTCATCAACATGAGGGGGGCAATCCAAACACTGCAGCAGGATATTACAAAACTTCTTTTAACTCTAGTCACCATCACCACTTTCTTACCATATGTCATTAAACACCTCACTTCATCACTCAATCATGGTCTGGGTAATTATTTATGCATCACATGATGCCTAGGTATCATAATCAGAGTTTAGCCTCATGGAGCATTGCAGAAATACAGATTAGGGTACTGAAAAAGCCACATCACATTTGATGGGCATGAATGTACACCCAACATCACACACAGTATTGATTACATATATCCTGTCTATTTGACATTTGAAGGGCAATATCAGAGGACCACAGCTATGAGACACATCCATGTTGCCAACATGGTCCATTGCAGCATATGACACACAACTAAGACACCATCAATCATAAGTTACAAAAGTGCTTAATACATGAGGCTGTGGATGTGCAATTTAGTTGTTAACATGAATGTATGAGCAGACACTTGACAGCAGTGAGTGTGACATCAGCTATCTCTGCAAGGACCATGTGTGACAAGAAGTCCATCTAAGCTGGAAATGGATAACACGAGTGCCCCAGGTATGACAAGCATTGCTTACAAGACATGCCCTGCACATGCCATCACAGGTAATAAGTCCTGCCACTGCCAAGGTATCAGTCTCTCCCCACCCTTCTTTAAGGGGCCCTGTAAATGGACTATTTGTACCCTGATAACCTTCATCTACACACACCCATACTCCCATTCTGACTCCTGTATGCTTCCCAATTTAGTATGGCATGCCATAGTCATATTTAATCTGTCTGAATGGACTTCAGGTCCGATAATGCACTGCCTGGTAGTTGGTAGGACCTGTAATCACCTGCCCTTTGCTTCCCATATGAAAGGTACTGTTGGCCCTTTGAACTTGATTCTCACCTACAGGACTTGTGAGAGACTGAAGCTGCACACACCTGTGAGCAATTCCATGCAGGCCAGCCATTTGAACCTGTACTGCCATTGCTACTGCCTGGAACTGCTTAGAAGCTACTATTTTATGAATAGCCTTGTTGTGCATTGCCTTATAAATCACTTGTGTAACACAAGTCTTGGGGTATTGTGTAACATTGCAGCCCACAGCACAAATACAGTTTTTAGTTCACACAGTGTTGTTCCAGCTTTTCCCAGTCAGAGTCTGCTCACTGTGTATTTGTCTTGTTCTTGTTTGTTCCTGACAGAGCCTGCATCCTGTTAGCCTGACTGGTTCCTGTCTTTGGGTTACCATAGAGGTTCCCTGTGGCTACATCTGTCTTATAGTGGCTCTCCATGCCTTCTCTTTCCTCCTGGGATATTGTGTCTGGTAAGTCTATGATGAATCCTCAAATAGATTGTATAGTGTAATCAGTTTACTTATTGTATCATGGTCTGGGACATGTATTCAAATAGCCTAATCCAGCCCCCATCCCTTTTCTGAGTTTCATGTATTCATGAGTGACAAACAGTGACAGTGTACTATGGCTGTATGCATGGAGTTGGTACGGTGCCTCCAGCACAACAAACAAGGGTTGCTAATGTGTATGAAAGGACAAAACATGTTTGTGCCCTGATGGTCCACACACAGATTCACATTGGCCACAACCTATTGATGGTGCTTGCATGGTGACTAGCTGTGAGAATAATCAGCACAGAGGCACTGATGTTGCCTGCTGCAGTGGGAATTTTAGAGGCCACCCTGTGTACAAATGTGATGAAAAATGCCTGTTTCATATTACTGATCCATAAAGTTTGTGAGCACAACAGGGTTGCCCTGTTGTCAGCCTCATAAAAGTTCTGCAGTGCCATAGCTGGACTATCCCCATGTGTGTTGTCAATTTCTCTTTGGCTTTCGGTCACTTCTGCTTTGAAGGATACTCTTTTAATGCAGGGAATGGCTCCACAGACTCATGACTAGACCTGCACGTAACTGTGACAACATGGAGGCCAATACTGACACAAGGTACACATGGCCACACACTTGAACTGGACACCTTTGTGCAATGAACCACTGGAAATATGTGAACACATGCAGCATGGTCTGCTGGCCCTCCACTGTCACAGGAGAAACATATGTCATTTATATGACTGAAACTGTGGTGTAACATTACATTTTTGGATTGGTTTTGGGACTCTGTGTCACAAACACTGTACCTACCTAGCATGTTCGAATGCCTGACTCATGGGTAGTATACAAACAAGTGACCGGGAAGTGGTATCCCACATTCCACTAGATGTGATGGCTTACCCTTGTTACATTGCCATTGTCAAACGTCCTCTATCTATCCTGTGCATAGTTTGTAATGGGAGATGTTTGGTCCCCAAAGTCAGGGAAGTTCACACAGCATTAGATGCTACGGGTATGACAAACACATATCCTGACTGATGTACCACACTGAATGGCATCTGAGGGTTATCCACATTTACAACACATGCATACAAGCACATTATTCAAAACACGCCTTGTGACGTTCACACAGAGGCACAACAACAATTGAAATAGCCAATTCACAGACATAAACACACAGACAATGAGTGAACGTACTAAGTTGCGTAGCCTTGCTATCCTCTATTGACATACCACCTGCTCATCCTTGGGAATACCAATTTATATTCCAAATGTTTGGGTTGCTCTTGTGTCATTTAAGAGTGCTCATCCCGCACAACAACATTAGTATTATGGTCCGCAGTAGTGTGGTCTGCCACATGTGCCCAAACACTGGAACACACAATGCAGCCCCTAACAGCCTATCTCTGTACAGTTACAGCTTTCATGTACGTTAAAAATGAGAGAAATGACACAAACACAGTTAAAGGCAGATATTTTGACGCAAATGTCAAAAAAGACGCATATGCATCAAATTTTGCTGCATATGCGTTGAAAAATGATGCTTACAGCCATTATGCATCCATTGGTCCCTAGTGGTAATTCCTACACTGCACCCCATGAAATTGGTTATCAATGAAAAATATATTGAAGTTTGAAGTGGGGGAATTTTGAAGCATTTGCGTCAAAAAAATTTGACCCATAGCCCGTAAGCGTCATAACTTTTCACGCATCATAATACAAATGCACCGCATTTGAGACAGAAACTGATGTAATAGGATATCCTGTTTGTAGAAATGGTACAGTTGGTGTACTTTCACGTTCACTTTGCAGTCTGTGATTCTTCTAGACTGTGCGGCTGTGCTGAGAGTTTTGTCTGTCCAAATAGTGCTTTTGTCTCCTGAAGTGTCATTCTAATGGTCATCTGTTGTTTTTGTAATTGTCTCAGTTATTCAGTGTAAGTGTGTTTTTGTCACTTTTGGTGTCTACTTTTGTCTTTGTACCGTTGGGAGTGTGTAGTGGGCTGTTTCTAGGTTACTTAAGTTTCATTTTCCTCCCTCCTTTCCCTGTATTATCCTCTGTACCCTTTCCTATCCCTATTATTTCTGTCATCTTGGGTAGGCCACCTCTGGGGAGAACGGGAAGGGGAGGAGCTGGGGCATTCATTTGGCTGGTGTGTCACTTCCTTCCCCTGATGTTAGAGGCTGGGTGCAGGCTGATACAGGGGTATCACATGGAGTTGAGGAGGCTCAGGTGGTCCAAGGTGCTGTACCATCTGAAGAGAATTTTCAACACACAGCACAACGACCACCAACTCAAGAATCGCTGGGCTGACCTTGTTGCTAGAGAGCAAGACTTGCTTGGCCACCTGGGTGTGGTGATTGATGGCCCTGTTGGTGAATACAATTCAGACTAATGTGCACATTTAAATGCTTTGTAGTGACAGTAGCAGATTTGTTGACATGCTGCATGCAATGTTTGTGGACATGTGGAATGCAAGTTAAATATATAGTGGCCCTGATTTATACAATATGTGCTACACATTACCGTCATTTGTTGACGCAAAAGCTGCACAAACTTACAAAACACGACTTGATCTTGTCAATTAGTGCTGCTTCAACGTCAATAGATGATGGTAATGCTGCTCAAAATTATGTTTCATTCATGGTCTGTGAGTGTACCAGGAAAGAGAACTATTTCACAAGCTAAAGCAAGGAATGATTGTAGTTCCCAATTATTTGGAATACATGTCTGAACTGTATTCATGGCCATACATACAAAGTTCTTCCTAACCTCTGGTAATATCTTAGGCTGATGCTTTGGCTTGGGTTGTGCAGCATTTGAATTAGAAATGGTAGCCAAAGTAATACACACGGCATAATCTAAATGTTTGGTGCTACTTTCCATAGCTGCAGTGTTAAACATGAAGCAAATGCTACAAATTGAAGATAAAAAATATATCTGGCCCTCTGTTCATTGTTCCTGTGTGTTTTAATTTGCCTTGGGCACAATTGCTGGAACGGAGCTGATGCATTTGGCATCTGTGTCACTTTATAGCAATGCAGTTCTCATAAGTTAATGGGTCATCATGGGATACCTGAACTTGGTGAATGCATGGTCACAAATTAATACTTGCATGATGTTGGGCAAGGGACCCCTGACCGCTTCCATCATACATATAAAGTGACTAAATAGTTTGCTAGTTTACGTTTTTACACCCCTGCTGATCTAGTGCATCATATGTACAATAGCTAACTTTCCAGTATGAAGGCTATCACAGACATGGGTGTATGCAAATATCAGCAGACCAGGATTCCTGTGACTGCTGCCTTTCCCAAGGTGCATACAAATTGAGACCTACCTCATCAATATTGCCACAGTAGGACATTTGCTAAACCATGTTTCAATTAGGGGACAGTGTCAGTTTGTTGTATACCCGCAGATCACCCAACTTGGCTAATGTAAGATGATGAATGTGGCTAACTGTGATTTCCAATACCCGATATAGGTACACAGGGCAATGAGTGACACATTTCAGGTGCAATGACCACACCTGTGCCCATGCATTCTGTCACGGATGATCAAAATAGACACTGTCAGCATATATTTATTTGTTGTTTTGATTTAGATAAATGGCCAATCCATGTTTAGAGTACGATTGTCATCAAGTAACACACAGGATCCCTGCCATCACGGTGTCATATGGGGCATATCTGGCTCTGGGTACACTGGCAATGTAGCATATGTAACCTACAGACAACACAGGCCCACATTTAATGGACCACAGAAAGCATAATAATTCATGAGCTAAACTCAACCAACATGAGCATCACACATTAACTGATTGTCCCTTGATGCACAAGCCACAATACCTGAGTGGCTGGTATTGCAGTGCACCAGGAATGTGGCTTTGCATGTCTCTCATAACAACAAATGAATAAATGGAGTACCTCTATAAATTAATCTGCAACCAATTGAGTAATCAGGTTTGTCACCACATGATTGTTAGGGCCACTGCATGTATGCATATGTGTGTGTGACTGGAGTGACAGGGACAATACATGTTTGCAGTAGTATGTCTGTTGGGGTGTCTACATGCCTGAGGTGCTGGTCTATCATATATAATGTAACACACAGTAATTGTTTGTTCCAAGTGTTGTATAGTGCGCAGTCATTGAGCACATTGCCCCCTACACAATTGGAGAAGTGGCTTGATTTGCAGACCCAGACATATCCAGTAAGTGTTGATATGTTAGTTCTATGTTGTGTTTGCAGCTGTTGTGTGATTGACTGCTGTGTGTTGGACACATAGCAAGGTATGATGTGTTGGCACATGATGTGATATGTGACTTGACTGGAGTTTGACTTGTTTTTCAATATTTGAGTTGGACACTCAGTGGCGTAGAGTTATAATTTTGGAATCTAGTGCCGCGCTGTAACATGGGCAGGTGAACAGGGTGACATTTGTTGCTACATTTATTGTAATGAAACTTTTCGAGGTAGCCATTTTCATGATTTAGTCAGCAAGTCATACCCTGAATCACACAGAGCAGGGATGCCGAAGTATTTCCCACAGACTTGAGCCTCCCTGTTAACTAATGAACATATAGGACTGTATGTTTGACTTCCTAGCAGCATCTAACTCCACATGTTGTGCTACGTTTGTGTGGCACTTGAGTAGAATGTCACAGGTGTGCATGCAGCTCAAGCCCAGATGGGCGCTTGCATCTATGTGCTTGTTTTTGGAAAGGTATTAGTGATATCAAATGATGTGGGCAATTGTACGCAATTAGGAACATAAATGGGGATGTGATTGTCCAATGTTTGTATCTATCCTAGTTGGACGCCCTCCTTACCTGTCGTGGACAGACTAAAACCATGGACAGCTGTCCACAGCTTCCTGGCTGTCCTTGATGTTTGAAAGTATGTGTTGCATGTCCATTACCCCCTGAGGCACAGGGTTAGGGTTATGAAATATGTGTACCTAGGTGTGAGGATCCCAATGTAGAACACAGAAATGTAATTCAAAAATTAATTTGTACCAACCTAGGATACCCCCTCATGATTAGCAACTGCATACCATCCTGGCAATTCCATTTACAAATCACAGATCTTGTGGCCCTTGATTGTCATCCAGAACATTAGTTGGCCTGTCACATGTGGAGTACTTGCAGCATTTGTTATGTGACTAATGGCAGAACAATGATGCATAGATCATTTAAGTAGGTACACACCTTTTTGAGCATTGCTGTGCTGTTAGATAGGAGATGTGTAGGCTGCGTTGGCATGTACTTCCTCAGGGACAATCTATGATCTGTACTGTGATTTGGCCTGCTTAAGCTAATTTTGAGGAAGTGTTTGAATATCATCAGTAGCTATATCACACAATGATGTAACTAATGTTTGGCTTTATCTTTTTTTACAGCTGCCAATATGGATGCAAACCAGATCCGAGAATTCCAGAGGAGGGCAATGCGTTACCCCCCACATTCTGGATGTGGAGTCTGGGTTCCGCAACAAGGCACAGCGTTATCGCCATGAGAGAGCCACAGGGGTCTAGAGGGCATTTGCCCAAGGGGGCCCATCCGTATCCACAACAGCTGCCACCACCAGCACCACCACTCTGACCCAAGTGGCACCAAGGATGACAGGCAACATTGCAGGTCACGCAACATCACCCCCTCCTGGACCACTGACAACAGCTCCTGCACCTCCCCCTCCAAGCATGGCACTGTCACCAGCACAACCCTCCACTAGTGGCACACAGACCACCCCTGCTGCAGTCATTGACAATGCGGAATTTATGAACATACGACCTGACATGCAATGGATGTTGCGCAGGATGGACAGGCTCCCCTTCCTCCTCTTTCCTGGTTCTTATATTTAGTGGGTTTAGGGGGCTTACTGTTAGACTAGAATAGGCTGTTAGTTTAATTAGTATAAGTGGGTTGGAGGGGATTCTATTTTTATATGTGTTTTTTTTTGGCAGGGGATGATGTTGGGGTTTTTGTGTATAAAAATAAAATACAAAAAAATATTAAAAAAATACAAAAAAATATTATTGTTTAGGATAAGATAGTATGTGTTTAGGTTAGTATATGTTGTCCTCCATGTGTCCCGTCATATAAGGGGAGGTTGATATTTAGAGTGTTTAGTTAAATGTGATAAGTAAGTTTAGCTTAAGGTAGTTAGGGCCAGTTGTGGGTAATGTGTAGTTAGGATAGGTTAGGTTAGTGTGACGGGCTGGAACCAGTTCGCCCGCACATGGCCCTCACTTGTGCTGACGCTGCCACTGGTAATCCCAGGCTTCATGGCCTCCCATACCATGATTGGTGGGAAGATCGGCAGTGGCGGGACGCCGGGAGGTCTAAAGCGCCGCTGTCAGAACATACGGTGTTCGGAGGTTGTGAGGAAGAAGTTGGAGGCGAGAAAGCAGCCGTGAACCATCTATCAGAGGAGGAAATCGGAGAGAGAGAGGCGAACGAGGAAGATGAAGAGCGGAGTCCGAACAGGATCTGGAGACAGCGGAACCATTATTGCACCCGAGGAGAAGGCTGGAGACGTGTGACGGAAGCCCCTGTTCCATGCGACCGGGAGGACGAAACGCTGCATCCCTCCACGCTTCTGGAGAAGCGTGGCAGTTCAGGTGCGTGGGACCACGTCCCTGAACGAGCGTGAAGGAGAGAGAGAAAGAAGGGGGGAAAGGGGAGAAGGGGGGGTACAAATAAAAGGGGAAGACAAAAGGGCATGGGCACTGAGGGGGGGGGAAGAACACAAACCGGGAGAGACATAAATACTTACCACCGGCCACCATAGAGCAAAGTATCCAGAATAGTCCACCTCAGGCACCACGCACAGGAACGTATGAGCACTGAAGAGGAATAATGAGGCAGAAAGCACAAGAGTTAGATCAAGAGTAAACAGACAGAAGAAAGCGCATAGTACAACGAGAACCAGTCTGAGAAACGTAACCCTGACAAGAACAGTGAGACAGGAAAAGAAAATAAGAAAGCTTAAGGATACAAAATAGGTACAATTACCCTGTCCACTTACCACTATTATTCTCTTCTCTCCACATGCGCTTCCCGGGGACAACCTGTGAAACAGTGAGACGGAAAGAGAAGAGTGAAGAACAAACCTCAAGAACATCCCACCACCCTATCCCCAGCAACCGAAGACTGACGTATACCTACCTGATCAATACCACATCAAATACCAGAAATAAAATTTATTTTTCCAGACTATAACGCGGTCCAGAGTGATTCATCCGCACCCATACGGTTACAGTTAGTTAAGGTGTTTCCCCTAGTTTTACTATCCTTTTTTACTGTTAAATAAATATTTAGTGACTCCTTTACAGTATGTGTCATATGCTTGGGGATGAGGGCCTTGGCATGGGTGAACAGTGTCAATTTAGTATTTGCATTTGTGTTCCATCCTGCATCCAAATCCCATTATTGACATGGTTATTCCCAATTCCAATTGAGCCATCACATTGGCAGCTACACCAAAGTGACTTTGCTATGCATCTGCCATCCATTGCACCCACCACTCAAGGTTGCTATGGTTCCCAATGTGTTGTTAACTTTGGATTTTTGTTTTCAATCTGTCATCATTTGAGACCTGATTTGGAATCTTGGGCACTGTGGTACATCTGTCTGCAGCCTGATGTTCATGTGAACCGTGATAAGGTGAGTGATGGTATAATATTATGTAGTATTGTATACATAACTCACAACTATCATTTCTCACACTGTATTCCCAGGTCACTTACTTGTCCATACACTCGTACAAATCCATTCCTGCTGTATGGTGTGTGTGTGTGATGAAAGTTTATAGTCAGACGTCATATACATAAAGATTGTCTAGAAGTGAATTTTGAACACATTGATTTTCTGCTTAAACATCCCTTGAGGCAGACTTTTTCAGTCCAACACAGCATTATACTGTTAGTTTGTTATTTACTACAAAAATAACCCTCAGGAAGCGCAGATGATAATACAATCCAGACACCAGTGCATAGTTATCAGGCCACATTCTTTCAACACTGTTGTATTGACATTCAATGGCCCTTGACATGTGACGTACATCACTAATCTCCTACACAGTTAATGTGTCACATTACACAGACACAAAATGGTTGTGTGAGTGCTATTTATTTTAAAGTGCTGTAGTGCAATATTTACACAGTCCAGGATTGTGAGTCCATTATTGTGACCCATTCAATTGTGATACTACACAGGTGCAATGGGACATGTAATTGGACATTCTGGGGTGAAGTATCATACAGTGCAGTGGAACATGAATTGTCAATGAAGTAGTGAGAGACAATCACAGAGCATAGTGTCAAGGTAAACAGTGGGCTGGAGAACAGTGCATGTGAGCAGGTATTGAAAGACTGGTATGTTAACAAGCACAGGACCTAGAATTCAATTGCCCATTTGGCATCGACTTCTGCTACCGGATACTCTTACCGGTGAAGGTGATCTGTTCCACGTCTTCTTCTTCTGATGTGTGTATTGTCTCCTCTGCCCTTGGTGGTGGTGGGTTTGAAGGGGCAACACACACTTCAGTGTTTGAAGACATGGAGTTAGAAACACCGGTAGCTGTCAACTGTGGGGCTATTATGGGCAGTACTGCAGCAAGGAGGAGCTGCTGGTTCTTATGTATAGCAGCTACATCACTGTGGTAGGCAGCCAGGTCGGCCCTGAGGGGGACATGATTGAATTTGTGTACGCAGTGAAAGGTTTGGTGTGCGAGGTGTTGTGGCAACTCCCTTACTGCAGTGCTGATTTCCTTTACACTTTGTTGAAGTTCTTGCAGGATAGATGTTCGCCCTTGCATGGGTGCTGCCTGCTCTGCAGATGACATCATGCACGAACACACCCCCTCAAGTTTGGCTGCCATATTTTGTATCCCCACCCGCACCTCCTTGGCCAGCTCCCGCTGTATTCCAACTACAGTCCTCTCAAAGCTGGTGCCAGTGTCCTCTGTGTCCTCATCTGGGTTGGAGCTGACAGGTCCTACAATTGGGGTGGTGGGTGGGTCCTATGTGATGGCTGTCACTTCTGTGCTCCTCCTTGTGACTGAAGGTGGGGTCTGGAGGTTCCCAAGGACATCTTGGAGGGTCTGCTGGCTAATGTTTGTCAGCTCGTCATCCATGTCATCAGGGAAGTCCAGGACAGGCATATCCCCAGGAGAGCCATTGTCCTCTGCAATGAGATATTGTATGATTAGTGTGTCTGTGTTGTGGCATTTGTAATGTGACGTCCCTGACTTCCTATTAGTTGCACATTGTGATCTTGGTTCCTGTTCATTGTTCCTGTCATTAAGATTAGCTGTCTGCCAGGCCTATGCCCCACCTACATGTCACATGTAGTGTGAGCAGTTTGGGGAAATGTCTGCGTCACATCCTCTAGGTGTAGGTTCTGCCCAAATTGTATGTTGCCACCTTCTTGTCCTATCCAACCCTCCGTCTACTTCCATTATCATGTTGTGGCCTTTCACTGGCTGTGGGTGTTCTGATGGCACTTGCACCACACTTAACAATCTGGAACTGACCCAGTCTTTGATATTTCACATCCAGCTATATGTTGCTGAGTCCTAGCATATACTATGTATAGCATTGGCATGGCACAATACAGGTGTCAGCATTGGTAGTTTGTACTGCTGATGTTGGGGAATGTGTGCTACATTGGATTGCACTGATAGTCCTAGCAGTGTTCCATTTCCTCTTCTGACTGTGCAGGTGTGTTTCACTAGCTGGAAACATATGTCCTTCCCCTCAATGCTGTTGTTTTAGCACTATGGCACTTGGCACTTGAGATGTTGCATGGTGGCATTGCAGCTATTGTGACACAGACACATGGTAGACCCCGACATGTGAAGCATGGGTGTGACATTACTGCTGTGTACCTCATAATGTCAAATACAACACCTGATATTTGTAGCGCCTATAGACATGGGCATTTGACAGGATTGGCTCATTTTTATTAATTACAGGGGATTGATAATGTTGTCATCCTGAACCCTCTATTTTGGGTGTGTTTGATCCATGGGCACGTAACTGCCATTAGCTACTTGACCTGCACACACAGCAGAGGTGGAACTGTTGTCATTGGCAAATACCACTTGCAGATATGGCCTGATACTGGAAATTGAGCCCTAGTTCATGTAGCGACAATACCAGCTATTGTGTGACAGCAGGCCTGTTTTACGTTGTACCCTACCCTCCTGGACTGTCTTTGCTTTTCCAACATCCTTGGCATGGCCGAGTACCCCCATGCACAGGTTGTTGGTGTAGTGATGTGCTGTGCCCCAGGTTTGCCCTGCCCAGCCCATGCACCCGTGCCGTGCCCCTTTACCTTTTCCACTACCTGATTGTCATGGCTGACATATAAGGTATGCCCCCCACTTTTAATTAACAAATAGTCATTTTTGTTCCCCATGCCACTTACCCTGCATCTGTGTTGTATCCTGGTAGTCTGCGCTGTCCTGTCTTTGAATCCCTGTGATGATCTCCTCTGGGATGACTGCTACCACCATCTCCTCCATGTGGTCCAGGGCCTCCTGCGGTGCTGGCCTCCCACCTCCAGTCTGCAGTGCTGCCTTCCTGTTCCTTGCCATCTTTTCCTTGGTCCTGTGCTTGCAGTCATGCCAGTGTTTCTTGCACTCAGTGACTGTTCTCCGTACCTCTGCCACACTGTGATCTTATCAACAATTTGTTGCCAACTTGCCTCTCTCCTCCCAATTGGCAATTTAGAGGTGACAAATAGTTGGTGATGGTGTTCAGTTACCTCTTTTACCAGTATTTCATGCTCCTTTGCACTGAACCGACACTTTCTTTTCTTCTTCTCCTTCTCCTGGGTCTTGTGCGGTTGTTCTGGCTTGTTCCTGGTCAGTTGTCATCTTCCTGAGGTCTCTCATGGCTTCTGGGATCCATTGTGGGGCTCCTATGCACATTTTGCTGTGTTTGCACCGCTTTTTGGCGCTATTGTGGTGAAACATGGCTCATATCCGGTTTGCGACGTCGTAAACCGGATTAAAGTCATTTTTGCTGCGTTAACGTCATTTTTCTTAACAACGTTGCGCATTGGTTGCAGTACAAAAAAAAGACTCTAACCAGTGGTTTGCGCCTCCGAGCGTCAAAGTATAAATTTGAAGTCCGTTTGGCGCAAGAAAATGGCTTTAGCCGGCATTAACATTTTTGATGCAAAACTGCTTCAGCGCAGTTTTGCATCAAAAAGTATAAATGTGGCCTTAAGTGTCTTAGAGGAGAGATTGATAACTATATTCTCCTCAATTCACATATTTTTCCATTTTAATTTCTCTTTTCTCCTCCTCATCTTGGTTTTCCTTCCTTTTCTAGTCCTCCTCGTCTTGCCTTGCCACTCTGTTGCTTCTGTTGCCCTCTCCTAGAGGATCCGTTAACCTGAAAAACATTATCCTCTCTGTAGGCAAAGATACAGGGAGGAGAGTAATGAGCAGTGCGGGAATGAGGATTTTGCGTGGTAGGACCCCTGGGAAGAAAGATGAGTCACCCACTTGGAATTGGGTAGCAGGCACATTGAATGAGAATAGAAACAACCCAAAGAGCTTCCAGTGCTGCTGATGTTGCCCTCAAGGTAAATTAGTTTCCTGGAACATGGGTGGCTTAGGTCAACTTAATGTAAAATTTAATTATGTAGCAAGACTAAAGCCGTTAGCTATATGTGTGCAGGAAACTTGGCTTTGTACTGATTTTTCAGTTGGTAATTATTTTGTTTACTCCTGTGGAGCGATATCCTCCGCTAAAGGTCATACCAGTTTGAGGAATTGCAATTTTGCTTCAAAATAATATTTCACAGTGTTCAACAAGGTTGACAGGGAGATGCTATGGAGAAAACTATATGCGTTAGGGATTCCATCTCACCTTTTTTTGCATTGCATTCCTCTATTTGGACTCAGATTTTGATGGAGGGGAGGAATCGAGGTTTGTCCAGTAGAGTGGCAACACAAACTTTTTTAAAGCAGGGGTGCTTGCAAGCACTGCTTCTGTTTTCCCTTTATACACATGACCTGCCTAGCAGAGTTGGTTCTGTAAAAGGAGATCAGTCTAAACTTGGATTAAAGTATGCCAGTTGTCTCCTCTGTGCTGATGATGTTATCTTGCTGGATTTAATGGCAATAGGTCTCAAAAAACGGCTTGTACATTAGATAAATACAATAAGGAGAACTTTTAAAAAATAAGTATTGCTAAGGGTAAAGTTTTGATTTTTAAAACCGAGGGGGTAAGATCAAAGAAAAAGTTTAATTGAACCCTGGAGAATTCTGGGATTGAAGAAGTGCAGTTTTATCCCTATCGCTGAAGAGTTTTCTCTAGTATTTGTTCTAGTGCTGATCATATAAATTACTGCAGAAGTAAAGCACTGGCTCAGGCTTCAGCTGTTCAAAGATTGTACAAAAGTTGTTGGCAGAGGCATTTTTCACACATTATCAGTATATAAGGTAAAACTTCCACCTACTTTGAGTTACGCTTGCAAAGTGATGGATGGTCGGTGCTGGGACTTTCTTCGAGAAGACTGAGGAGAGTATTTGGCTTCAGATTTGTAATTTGAACTCCATGGCCTCTCCTCCAGCCCGTAGGCTTGAATTTGGGTTACTCTTCACTTTTGTGATTGGACTGGCTGCAGTCTTGAGGTGGGGAAATAGCATATTGGGTGGTGAAATGTGCTCTATTCATGCTGCATTGAGGTCAGAAATATTTCAAATTATGAAAGGAAAAAGTGCAGTTTACTCTACCTATATGAAAGCCTTGGAAACGTTCAAACTTGCTCTGGCTGGGAATGTCCCTCACCCAAAATCTATGCTGCAAAACTGGATAAAAAAGTTATTGTTCACAGTTACAGGAGTAGAGATATTTCACTTTGTAGTCAGTCTTCACATGGGGGTATGTACAATCATTTTGCTATTAAGTTTGAATCTACTAATGACGATATGATATTACAGGAGCCTGGGAAGGTATTTCAAAGGATAAGAGATATTGTGGGCTCTATCTTTCCCATGTTCAGAATTTGAATCACGTTACTTTGGTATGTCTGAATTCGCATGTGGTCACTTTTTTAGGCCAATTTTCATAAAATATAATATAATCTTGGTTGCTGATGATAGACTTGGCTTGTTTGGCCCTCCCTCTGAAATGGTTTGCTTGAAACTCTCGCTAGCAATTGTTGAACTTGTTTTGGTACTTTTGTATATGAGTTGTTTCAGTCTTGTCTGTTATGGGCAATTTTCCAGAGTTCCCCCCTGCCAATGCAAGCCCTTGCAATGTGATCTTTCTCTTTATCTCACCTCTGTTTATTTATTTATTTCAACCTCTCTCCCTCTCTGTTTACCTCTTCCACCCTCTCTTTCTCTGTCTAAGTGTCATGCAAAAGATTTTTGGGGCACTGGCCAAGACATGTTTCAGCTTTTATGTGTGACCTCCATTTCTGAAATGTAAGCATAATTCGTTATTGTTTGACGTTATGCGGGCTTGAACTAGCTGAAATTATGTGTTAAATTCGAAATTCCAAATTCGAACGGAGGAATGCACAAAAGGGGTTTGTCCGGGGCGGAAAAATGGTCACGATGCCATAACTACGAAGGTGGGCTTCTGCCTCTTTCTTATTGTGAAGTGGTAAAGGGTTGCTTACACTGGATGCGCTGGATGCCCTAAAACGTCTTCAGGCTTTTTGTGCGAACTCGTTTCTAAAACCTGCTTTCCGGAAAGCCTCTTTGATGTTGTGGTTCCCTTCAGGTTTTTTTTGTGAACTTGCCTCTAAAAATAGCTTTCTTAAAAGCCTCTTTGACATCATTATTCCTTAAGCTGTAGATAAAGGGGTTTAACATTGGAACCACAACAGAGTACATCGCAGTCTTCACCTTATCACTATCCGGAGAAAGGTTTGAGGAGGGACGGAAATAGGTGCTAATGATTGCCCCATAAAACATAATGACCACAGTAAGATGTGAGGAGCATGTTGAGAATGTCCGGCGCCTGCCAGTGGCAGATGGAATCTTCCAGATAGCTGAGGCAATGCGGACGTAGGAGACCACAGTAACTAGAAACGGGGCCATGATTACCAGTGGTGCCTCAGTGTAAACAACCATCTCATTGACTGAAGTATCAGAGCAGGACAGCTGTAACAGTGGTATCATATCACAGAAGAAATGGTGGATGCGGTTAGGCCCACAGAATGATAGCATGGTGATAAGTAGCACATGCAGCAGAGAGTGCAGGGAGGCACTGATGCATGATGTTACCACCATCTGGAGGCAGAGCTTCCGGTTCATCAACTGGGAATAACGCAGAGGGTAGCAGATTGCTACGTAGCGATCATAGGCCATAACCCCCAGCAGCATGCACTCGGTCGCTGCGTAAAAGATGAGGAAGTACATCTGTGTAAAGCAGCCAGCGATACTAATAGTTTTCTTGGATGAGAAAATGTTAGTCAACATCTTGGGAACGGTGACCGATGAGAAACTCATATCCACAAAAGACAATATCATGAGGAAAAAATACATGGGCGTTTGAAGCTGACAAGCAGTCTTGACCAGCAAAATGATTGCAAGATTTCCAGCCACTGTAGTCAAGTACGTCATCAGGAAAACCAGGAAGAAGATAACCTGTTCCCCTGGCTTCTCTGAGAATCCCAGGAGAATAAATTCTATCACATTACTTCTGTTACTCCCATCCATTATAGTGACATGCTCATAGGTTGACTGATGAATTAATTTGGAAATGTTCACTTTAAATACAAAAACTCCTGTGAAATTGATTTTGATTATTCCCCAAGAAATTTGTACCACTTCGCAAATCAAGCAGATTGTATTTTTATCAGTAGTTTTGAAGGGGATTCCCTTTGATTTTACATGCTCAGTCTCCTTCTGTGCTGTTATAGAATATTCAAACAGTGTTCACACATGGATTGGATCACCTGGGCAACATAAGTGAGATAGGTCCAGTCTTAGCAGCACTCCTCAGTTATGCACTGGGTGCGGCCCATACACTGAAAGTCAAAGAAGAACATGTTATAAGATTTCACCTCAACACGTATAATGTGATTACAGTATTAAATGTGTACTAGTTTAAGTAAGATGGCATTAAAAAAAAAATAGGAGTAAATTGATGTATTGGAGGAAATGTGCCATATTCTACTTGTATTGTGGATCTCTTATGAATATTATTAAAGAAGTAATGAACTACAAAGGTGCCTTCACCACTAAAATACTACACTGTTGGGGACAAATGTTATTCATACACATTAGATGCTGAGTACAATACGTCCATGAGCAGTATATGGTCAACACAAATTAATGTTTTTGACATTGCTGTAGACTGCACATTTCAGAAGGGTATAGAATGCTATATTTTATGTGAAATTAATTCGACTGGAATCGATGCTGAGGAGGTTAGTATGCTCGCTACACCCCTCTAAGATAAAAGTCACAAGTCAGAGTGTGTGGTTAAAATCACACTCTGCACCCAGAGGTCACTCTACATGGGGCACAGTTACTTGACTTTGTTCCATCCAGGCTTCGGAGACAAGGGGTTGATGTATATGTGTTGATATATATGTGGCATTTCTATATCGTAAACCTAGTGAAATGTTACATTTATTCTGAATGGAGTTTCAGAAGCTTATGAGAGGTCACGAAATGGTAAATGAATAGTGTAACTGGGATGGATGACTACCCACCTCAAGTAATAACCACAACCCTTGTTAGGATGAAGCCCTGCAATCACTTAATTATCATGAGCTCCACCCCATGGTAGCTATCGAACAAAACAGACAGGCTTAATTTAGGGCAATGTGTAATGGATTTATGTAGTACCAAACAGTAATAAACTAAAAACACCAAGCAATAATAATCTTAAATTGAATCAGAAAAATAGAGTGATTTTGCTAAATAAAAAGACACCAAAGTAACAAAAATCTAAGAAGGGGAACCATGTATACGAGCTTTAAGAGTTGTAAGCAAAGAAAAAGTGCCAAAAAAGCACTGAATACCAAAGTGGGTCAACTGGTAATGGTAGACAG
This sequence comes from Pleurodeles waltl, assembly GCF_031143425.1. NCBI lineage: Eukaryota > Metazoa > Chordata > Amphibia > Caudata > Salamandridae > Pleurodeles > Pleurodeles waltl. The sequence goes on along the minus strand of NC_090445.1, from coordinate 289,805,758 downwards.
GGACCTCACTGCCATTTCAGGCTAACCATGGTGGACCACTGGTTGGAGACACCAATCAGGTTTCACTTGGTTTGAGGATTTACTTTGGTGTGTAGACTCAAAAATGGGAGTCAAAATCTTTCAGTGTGCAAAGTAGCAGGCTGTGGTCTGATATTGACTCCACGACATTGGATAGCCATTGCACAAGGTTCCAGTAAAGCCATTGTTTTTGGTGGTAAATGTCAAATTTCATACTCAGGGAGGTCCTCTCTCTGGTTGGATACTTTTGACACCTTTGCCCAGTTAAAGTTTCCACATTACGACTTAGCCCTTAACTTAGATCTTGGCAGAGGGGAATACTCTGTCACAAACGTGCTCGATATCCCATCTGCCGGATGACAATCCCATTATGTCCTATGAAGATAGTAATATGGTGGATGGAATTTCCATCACACTTGCGATGGGGTATCCCCTTCGTCAAGATCTAAATCACGCCCTTAGTCTATTTTTCAGAGATCAGAATGTTGCAGAGGCGCATGTCTGCAGACTCTATCGATGATGGCTTTACAAGGTCAGATAATTTCTTGTAGAGGTGTCGCTGAAACAGATTTGCTAATGTGGAAAAACTCAGAATGGAAGTGTTAGAAATGGGGTCTCTAGTTGGAATAGGTATACACCCTTGCCCAAGTAGGGACCACAATCCTAGTCAGGATAAGTCACACACAATCCAAATTATCATTTGCTCACCCTCCTGTATAGCTTGGCTCTGAGCAGTCAGGCTTAACTTAGAAGGCAATGTGTAAAGTATTTATGCAATAAATCATACAGTAGTACAGAGAAAACACCACAAAAATACACCACTCAGGTTTAGAAAATAGAGAATATGTATCTGAATAAAATAAGGTAAAAACGACAAAGATCCAATAAGCAAGTGTTGAACTATCACTTTTGCAAGATTAAAGAGTCTTAATCCTTAGAAATAAACTGTTGTCTCTTTGTTACAGTCCCTGGTATGCATCAAAAATAACGACGCACACAGACCGCAGATGAGGAGATGCGTGGAAAAATAAGGTGTGCTTTTGATTTTTAGATGCGGCACGACGATGCATCATTTCGTTCCATGCCTTGAGGGGCTTGCATGTTTTTTGGCGAGCAGTTTTGACTCCTTGACGCCCAGGGACGATGTGGTGAAAATCCTTGACACGCTGGAAGAAGGCATGGGACGCTTTGCCCATCCAGCAGACGATGCGTAGAATTTTCTATCGCGAGGCATGTGCTGTGATGAATTTCCACTCGGAAAGTCGGGATGCGTTGTTCAGGTCAGCTGTGCGGCAATTTCTCAGTCACAATGCAGGCTTCATGGTGATTTCGGCAGGCGGTGCATCGATTTTCGAGGCACAAGGAGCTTCCAGACGATGAAGGCCCACATTTATACTTTTTTTTGCACCTCATTTGCGTCATTCTTTGACGCAAAAGTAGCACAAACGTACAAAATATATTTTGTACATTTGTGCCGCTTTTGCACTAAAAAATGACGCAAATGCGGCGCAACAAAAGCATAAATATGGGCCGAAGTCTTTTTGGCCCTGAGACTTCAGAAAACAGGAAGCAAGCTCAATCTAAGCCCCTGGAGAGCACTATTGGGGAAGGCAGAGTCCTTCTGTGCAAAGTCAGAGGCCAGCAGAGCAGCAGAGCAACAGCAGGGCAGCAGTCCTTCTTAACAAAGCAGTCCATATGAGTCCTGTGGGCAGCCAGGCAGCTCCTGACAGGGTTCAGGTGTAGGTTCGAAAAGTGTCTGAGTTGGTGGGGTTAGAGAGCCAGTTTATATACCCAAAATAACTTTGAAATGAGGGAGACTTCAAAGAGTAGTTTTGAAGTGGACACGTTCCCCTTTCAGTCCAGTCCTGTCTGCCAGGGTCCTAGTGAGGTGGGTGATCAGTCTATTGTGTGAAGGCAGGCCACTGGCTTTTGAAATGTAAGTGTCAGACCCTCCACGCGTCCAGCCCAGGAAGACCCATTCATTATGCGGATGAGTGCAGGTGTGACTGAGTGTCCTGTGTTGTGGTTGTCTGGGTGAAATGCACAAGGGAGCTGTCAACCAGCCCAGCCCAGATGTTAATTGAAGACAGACTGTAAGGGACAGATGGTTTTGAGTGCAGAGAAATGCTCACTTTCCAAAAGTGAAAAAGAACAAGTGATGGTTGGAATGCTGAACAATGTCAAACATTCACCCTCAGTACAGAGATCTGGACCTAAATCCATCATTTTTTTCCTACCCATGCCATTCCAGTTTGGACACAGCCATATGCAAATCTGTCTTGACCCTGTTCCCCATAGGAACAATCCAGCCCGAAATTCCAGGCCAGGTCTTCCCTGACTGGAAACGAGCACCCTGGGACCGGTTTTGGGGTATTACCCTTCTCAGCCAGGTTAGTTTGAATCCAGTGGCATGGGGAACACATGACCTACGTCTGGACATACCCTTCCCACTTAGAGGAACAAATGCAAAAAGAATAAGTGATGATGGAATGCTGAACAATGTCAAACATTCACCCCCAGTACAGAGATCTGGGCCTAAATCCATCATTTTTTTGCTACCCATGCCATTCCATTTTGGACCCAGCCACGTGCAAATCCGTCTTGACCCTGTTCCCCATGGGAACAGTCCAGCCTGAACTGCCAGGCCAGGTCTTCCCTGGACCAGAAACAAGCATCCTGGGACTGCTTTTGAAGTATCACCCCTCCTCAGCCAAGCTAGCTTGAATCCATTGGCATGGAGGAGCAAGGGTCTCACGACTGGGCATACCCTTCTCACTCAGGGAGACAAATGCAAAAATAACAAGTGATAGATGGAATGCTGTACAATGTCAAACATTCACCTCCAGTACAGAAATCAGGGCCTAAATCCATTGTTTTTTTGCTACCCATGCCATTCTAGTTTGGACTTAGCCATATGCAAATCAGTTTTATTCCTGTTTCCCATGGGAACATTCCAGCCCAAATTGCCAGGCCACGTCTTCCCTGGACCAAAAACAAGCATCCTAGGACCAGTTTCATGTTATCATCCCTCCTCAGCCAGGCTAGCTTGAATCCAGTGGCATGGGGAGCACGGAACCCACCTCTGGGCATACACTTCCCACCTAGGACAACAAATGCAAAAAGAACAAGTGATGGACGGAATGCCGAACAATGTCAAACATTCCCCCAGTACAAAGATCTGGGCCTAAATCCATTGTTTTTTTTGCTACCCATGGCATTACAGTTTGAACCTAGTGTTATGCAAATCAGTCTCAACCCTGTTCTGCATGGGAACAGTTCATCCCAAACTGCCAGGTCAGTTCTTTCCTGTACCGGAAACAAGCATCATGGGGCTGGTTTCAGGGCATCACCCCTCCTCATCCAGACTAGCTTGAATCCAGTGCCATGGGGAAGCAAGTGACCCATGTTTGGGCATACCCTTCCCACTTAGAGCAACTGATGCAAAAAAAACAAGTGATGGACAGAATGCTGAACAATGTCAAATATTCATCCCCAGTACAGAAATATGGGACTAAATCCATAATTTTGTGTGCTATCCATGGCATTTCAGTTAGGACCCAACCATACGCAACTCAGTCTTGACCCTTTTCCAAATACGAAAAGTCCAGCTTGAACTTCCAGGCCAGATCTTCCCTAGACCACAAACAAGCATCCCAGGACCAGTGTGAAGCTATCACCCCTTCTCAACCAGGCTCACTTGAATCCAGTGGCATGGGGAACACGGGACCCACGTCTGAACATACCTTTCCCACTTAGGGCAACAAATGCAAAAAGAACAAGTGATGGATGGAATGCTGAACAATGTCAAACATTCACCCTCAGTACAGAGATCTGGGCCTAAATCCATAGTTTTTTTGCTACCCATGCCATTCCAGGCTGGATCCAGCCAGATGCAAATCAGTCTTCACCCTGTTCCCCATGGGAACAGTCGAGCCCGAACTGCCAGACTAGGTCTACCCTGGACCGGAAACAAGCATCCTGGGACATAGGGAGCACAAGACCCCATCTAGGCATACCCTTCCCGGGCTCACTATGCCACTGGATTCAAGCTAGCCTGGTTGCTGGAGGGTGAGACCCTGAAACTGGTCCCAGGATGCTTGTTTCCAGTCCAGGAAGTACCTGGCCTGTCAGTTCCAGTTGGGCTGTTCCCATGGACAACAGGGTCAAGACTGATTTGCAGATGGCTGGGCCCAAACTCTGGTGACATGGTGAGCAAACAATTTGATGGATTATACCCAGATCTGTGACTGGGGGTGAATGTTTGATTGGTTCTGCATTCCATCCATCATTTGTGTTTGTTTGCTTTTGTCGCCATAAGTGCGCCGGGTATGCCCAGGTGTGGGATCACTATGCCACTGGATGCAAGCTAGTATGGCTGATGAAGGGTGATATTCTGAATTCAGTCCCATCATGTTTATTTCTGCTTCATGGATAACCTGGCCTAACAGTTCCAGCTGGACTGTTCCCATGGGATTTGCATATGGTTGGGTCCAAACTGGGATGACATGGTGAGCAAAAAAAATGATGGACTAAACCCAGACCTGTGACTGGGGTGAATGTTTGATTGGTTCCGCATTCTGTCCATCATTTGTGTTTGTTCACTTTCTAAAAGTGGCATTTCTAAAATAGTAATATAAGATCCAACCTCACAAAATAAGCAGGATTTTCTCTTAACATTATGACCTGGTTATCCCTTTCAAGTCAAGATCTATCACTCATAAAGTATATGAGGGCAGCCCTAATGCTATTCCATTAAAGGAGCAGGCCTCACAGTAGTGGAAAACAAATGTAGGAGTTTTTCACTACCAGGACTTATAAAACATATCTGTACATGTCCTTCCTTTTCCCTACATTGCACCCTGCCCTATGGGTTACCTAAGGCCTACCTCAGGGGTGACATATGTAGATAAAGGGGAATTCAAGGCTTGCGAAGTACCTTTAAATGCCCACTCCAAGTGGCAGTGAAACTGCACACACAGGCCTTGCAATGCAGGCCTGAGACATGGTTAAGGGGCTACTTATGTGGGTGGCACAATCATTGCTGCAGGCCCATTAGTAGCATTTAATTTACAGGCCCTGGGCACAGGTAGTGCACCTTACTAGGGACTTATAAGTAAACTAAATATGCCAATTGGGGATGAAACAATGTTACCATGTTTAAGGGAGAGAGCATATGCACTTTAGCACTGGTTAGCAGAGTCCTAAAACCAGCAAAACCGTGCTAGAAAAGTGGAGGGAGGCAGGAAAGAAGTTGGGAGATGACCACCTCTAAGGCTGTCAGGACTAACAGGAAGAAACCTGTTTCTGTGGCCCAGCAGGAACGTGTCTTGGGCAGATTGCCTTCAACAAAAAAAATGAAATAAAAAATAGATTTTTTGAGCTCGCTTATACCCATTGGGGGTCTTGGCACCATTGGGTGGTTTGTGTTTTCCTGGTCGTCCAGAGGATTTCAGATCCAAAATGTTTCTAGCTCCCAGGTTTTCAGGGGTGGAAGAAGTAGTCTAGCTAGCTACAGCTAGGGGGTCTAGGGCATCATGAACACCACTTGGGGATAAGGACTCACTTCAAAAGAGGCCACCAGTGGGGTCCAGATCTGGTCCAGTTGTCACTGGTCATCCTGGAGTTTCAAGCAAAATCATCTTGCAGCTTTTTGTAGCCCGGTAGCCAAACAGAATACCAATCAACAGACACGTGGAGCCCATTTTTGCCTTGGGTACAAAAGGGAGCGGGTCCAGTCCTTCAGGACTCCTCTCAGGTCCAGTCTTCATCTTCCTCAGGACCAGCAAGCATTCTGGGGAGATTGACAGAGGAAGTCACATTTATGCCTGGTCCTAACTAGTGGGTGAGAGAGACTAAGGCCCCTCCCTAACAAATGAGGTGAATGTTTATGCCTAGTCCTAACTAGTGGGTGAGGGAGGCAGAAACACAGTATTGGGGGCCACAGGGGCAGTCCTGCACTGCCCAGGGCATGTGCAATGCATGGGCTTCCTTGCCCAGCACCCTCGGAATGCACACTGCCTGCTTTGCAGACAGTTCACAGTCTGACGGTGATGTAGTGCTACAGTATTGGCCTCGGCTCCCTTAAGCGAGCCGAGACCAGTATCGTAGCACTGTTGTAATATGATGTTCCCATTGGTCAGCCCTGTGGGAATATCGTAATACGACCGGGGGGAGGCAACCAGTATGATGGCTGCCTCCTCCCTGCAAGTTTGGTGATTGGAGTTTTCCATCCACCAAACTTGAAATGAGGGCCTAAGTCTGTTCCAAGAAGCCCTCCCTTCTCCAGTGGGCAGTCATGAGGGATTGCAAGTGTAATTATTGTGGTGGAAGTTTTCCTAAGGGACTCTAGGGGTTATACTGAAGTAAGTTCAGCCTCTGGGGGTGGGGTGGATGTTGAAGCTCAGGCCACCTTACCTCCTAGCACTGTGAAGTATAGGCAATGGCCAGTCATCAACAGGACTAAGGTAGAGTCTCTGAGGGATATATGAGCCAGCATGATCACAGTGATGGGTCAGCTGGTTTTCCCATAACAAATGATCCAATATACTCTTCATAAGGTAGCCAACCCTGACAATGAGTTGAAGTTTCATCCCATATCAATTGTCACCTTTAATTGGGGAGGGGTCACTGGCCCAAAAAACCTCTCAGCTGTAAGCCTTGCCATTCCAGTGCAGTGTCTATTGGGTAATGACCTATAGGCCTCTGCATGGGGGGAGGTGGAAAGGAAGACATGTGAAAATGAAATGGAGTGTGTGTATGTGGCCATAAGGGAACCAGTCAGGGAAGTCAGAGGAGCCTGGAGTCTGGAACAATGGCCCAGGTTCCCACAACCAAGAGGATGGGCAAGAGGAGTGGGAAACCAGCCTCAAAACTTTCCAGGCCCAGAAGGAATCTGACTCCCAGTGGGAGGATCTGGAGCCCAAAGGGAAAGAAAACCCTGGCCTGAGAGACCTATCAGATCTCTCAGAGTTGCCTGAGGCAGCAGGACCCCAGGAGGAATTCTGTCAAGCACAAAAGATATTTCCAACCCTTGAAGGTCTTTGGCAAAAGGCTAAAGTCTAGAAGCAGAGTGATACTAGATGAACCCAATGGGTCTAATGAGAGGAAGGTATTCTTTATAGTGAGACTAGGGACCCAAGGCTTGGAGCAACCATGAGATTGGTATTTCCCCAACAATACAGGGCCATTTTCTTCAAAGTAGTATAATGTTTCCTGGATATGATGGAACAACGCATGTACTTACAACGCATGCCTTTACAACCCAGTAACTACAATGCATGGTCATTCCACGCATGCACTTTCTACTAAATGTTTTTACCACGCATATGGTTTTACCACGCATGTGTTTACCACAAAAAGTTTGTAGTAAAGGCATATATATATATATATATATATATATATATATATATATATATACAAACATATATATGTATATATATATTTCTATATATATGTGTGTATAGCGAAACACAGAGACATTTTGGTGGAGACAACGTTGTTTTGATTACAATCGATAATAAAGCGGATGAATTATATTTGAAAAAATTGGCTTCCTCTGCCTTTTTTGGATCCTTGATTGACTTGGTGCAGCCGTTCGGTGAGCAGTTTCTCACCTTTTATGGATAATATTTACCGCGGTTCTCCAGTACGCGGTACGGCTGGCACTCCGGGATTGAGTGCGGGTGGAACCCCATACTGGAGAAATTAAGTATTTTATTAAGCACGCAGCACCGTGCCGTGCTTTCTGGAATCAGGATATGTGCCACAGAACCACAGTAAGACTGTTCCTTTTTCTGGGGACGTCGGAGGGCACCCTTAATTAAAGGGCTTTTTTGCCGTGGATTCACAGGTGGCAGCTCCTTTGAACAGTGGCGCACGGTCCAGACATGCCAGTGGTTGGCATTTGAAGTCCAGCCTGTCGAGTAATAGCAACAATTTGGAATAATGGATCCAAACATCATTGATAGGTGTTGAGGACTGTTTTTCTTCTGCTTTTTTTGTGAGTACACAACATTGAACACTTTTAAACGCTGCCTCCTCTTTGATTTAGATTTTTCCAGCACAACTTTAAGATTCAAAAGATTGAATTCGTTCTATATAATTGAAATACTTGACTGATCTCAGACTGAATTGTGTGCGATTTGCTTGGGATTTAAATACCATGGGAGAGCGTAGATTATTATGGGAACAAGCAGCAGCCGAACTTTTTGATGAAACCAGGGAGGACCATGCACCTCATGGTACCCATATTCGCACAACATCAAATAGCTCGCATTTCGGAATTAAAAAGTGGTGGGAGATGACCTCACTGACTAAATATATAGAAAATGGTAGGGTACCACGAGGTCTACATATTTTGATATTACCCACTTTAGATGACATGGACTCGGATTTGCTAGAACAATGGAGAATCCACACAGCAGACTGCTCTCTTAAACTCATGGGCACTTTGATCATCCACACAAAAAGACGCATGAAGGAACAGATTAAAATTATTGAACAATTGACTGAAGAACTAGAAAGAGTAGCCAATCAGCAAGAAGTACAACATCTACTAACGAAAATGGAGGAACAAATTAAGAAAACAGAAGATGAGATCAAAACACGTAAGGCACACAAGTTTAACAGAGATAAAATGAATTATGAACATGGGAGGATCTATACTTTTGCACGGAAATATGACACATTAAGATTGAAAGAGAAGATGAACAATGGAGTAGATGTCATTATACAGCAGAATCATACCGATGAGAGTTCTGATCTGGGCTCATTGGCGGATGAGGCGCCACTTAATAAATTGGATTTTCGAGGGGAAATGTGACTCATGCAAATGACCATTCCAGGCAGAAGCAGAGGACGAGGTCGGGGAGGCACAAGACGAGGCGGGGGAAGAGAAGAGACCACAAACACAAGGAATAGATGTTGATACTGTTTTGAACAATGCTAACATTATTGTAAATATCTCTAAAATCAGTGTGACCCCCAATCAAGAACGCATTCTCAATTTAGGACTCCGTTTTTGTCCAACTATTCACTGGGATTATGCGAAGACACACATTGAATTATATAAATTTGTTTGTAAACTGCGTTTGATGAAACATTTCTCCAGCAAACCACTGGCCACACATTGTCTAAGTGCAACTAGTGTGGTTAACTTTTCAGGATTTAATATTACCTCAGAATTGGTTATGATTAATGATTTAACTAAGGAAGGGGCCGCAGGTGAACTTCAGATAGTTGAGAATGCATGCACAGATATTATTACCTTAACAACGATAGGCTTTACAACTAATCATTGTGTGACTAGCTCCCTGAAACCTTCCAGTAAGTTCAATCCTCAGCTACCAAGTGGTAATTTGATTGATACATTCCATGAATTGGTAGTTGGGGACAGTGATACATTTCGTAGGAATTCGCAATCTAAGAAGTTCAGATCCACAAATTTCACTGTTAATGATTGGAGAGACTAGAACTCCCTCAAATCCAATACTACCATTGTTATTAAGCCTTCTGACAAAGGTGGTAACATTGTTATTATGGATGTACAAAATTATGTCAAAGAAGCCAATCGGCAACTAACCAATGTTGATCATTATGACAAATTATGTATTAATCCCACAACCCAATACCAACAGACTTATTGGGAGATGTTAGATGGTTGGTTTACAGAAAGTCTCATTGATTATGAAGAGTAATTATATCTAAAAATTGACTCTCCAAAAATTCCATGTATTTACTTTTGTACCTAAAATACACAAGAACAAATACAATCCTCCAAGTAGACCCAGTGTCAGCATGAATCAATTACTGTTGGAAAATACCTCAAGGTATTTGGATCTTTTTTTATGTCCTTATGTCACTGAATTACCTTCTTACTTACGTGACACCAATGATTTTCTATCCAAAATACATAATATTCCGTGGCATGAAAACTATCTGTTGGTCACCATGGATGTAGCTTCTTTGTATACATCAATCAAGCACCAATATGGGATGGAAGCTTGCAGATATTTTCTAGGGACACAACCCATTGAGTTTTCCCAACACATCAATGTGCTCATGTCTATGTTACAGTTTTGTCTCACACATAGGGGGTGATTCTTACTTTGGTGGGCAAGTAACCCCGTCAGAACACCGCACCGCGGCCGAAAGACCGCTGCAGTGATTCTGAGATTTGCCCTGGGCTGGCGGGCGGCCGCCAAAAGGCCGCCCGCAAGCCCAGGGCAAATCAACCTTCCCACTAGGATGCCGGCTCCGAATGGAGCCGGCGGAGTGGGAAGGTACGACGGGTGCAGTTGCACCCGTCGCGTATTTCAGTGTCTGCAATGCAGACACTGAAATACTTTGCAGGCCCTCTTACGGGGGCCCCGCGGCACCCCCTACCACCATCCTGTTCATGGCGGGATTCCCGCCATGAACAGGATGGCGGTAGGGGGTGTCTGAATCCGCCGCCATGGAGGATTCAATGGGGCAGCGGTAAACCGGCGGGAGACCGCCGGTTTACCCTTTCTGACCGCGGCTGAACCGCCGCGGTCAGAATTCCCGCGGGAGCACCGCCAGACTGTTGGCGGTGCTCCCGTGGTCGGTGACCCTGGCGGTCACCGGCCGCCAGGGTCAGAATGACCCCCATAATGTTTTTCTCTTTGATAATAGACATTATCTTCAAAAACAGGGAACAGCTATGGGGGCATCATTTGCTCCCACGCGTGCCAATCTCTATATGGGATGGTGGAAGAAAGAAATAGTCTGGTCTGAGACTCATAATCTTTACATGGACAAAGTAGTACTATGGGTGCAATATATTGATAATCTTTTTCTTATATGGGATGGTCATGAACAGACCATGTTGGAATACATTAGTGTGCTTAACAATAATAAGTTTAATATTCATCTTGAATTTTAATACAGTAGACACACTATTGAATTCTCAGATGTTATGTTGGAAGTTAAGAATAATAAGTTGGAGACCCCAGTATACCTCAAACCAACTGCATGCAATTCCATATTGCATGGCAACAGTGGGCATCCTAAGGCATTAAAATGGAGCATACCTTATAGTCAATTCCTGTGTGCTTGTAGGATATGTTCAGATGATGAGGGATTTAAAGCTGAAATTATGACAATGAACCAAAGATGTTTGAATAGAGGTTATCCTCTTAAAAGTTTGATTGATGCACAGAATAGAGTCATGAGTAAAACTAGAGAAGAATTGCTTTTTAATAACTCATCAAGTGAGGACAATCTAACAGAAATAGATCTTCTCCACAATTATGTTTCTAATTTAACCAACAACATGTGGCACTTAAAAATATCATACAACGGAATTGGCATATCTTGCAACAAGATCCCCATAATAAAGGCACTATTGGTCAACATCCCCAAATCACTTATCGGAAGGCGTATTCACTCGGAGATCATCTGAATAGGAGCCTCTTTTCCACAAAAGATAGTACAGCATGGTTAACTAAAAGAAGTTTAGGTTTTTGGAAGTGTGGTCATTGTAAAACATGTAAAAATGCACTGAATGTGAAATATATACACAAGAATTGATACACAAGAATTATAGAACATTTGATGGTAAAAATTGTGAGATTACAGATCGGATAACTTGTGAAACAGAATATGTTGTATATGTTATTGAATGTGGCTGCCAGAAGAAATATATAGGCAGCACCATTCACAGACTTAAGATCAGATTTTTACAACAGTTTAGAGCGATTAAGAGTCATGACAGATCTTACCCTCTAGCCAAACATTTTAAGGATATACATGTAGGAGATTGCAGTACCTTGACCTTTTATGGAATCAAATCTCTTATACCGATCCCAAGGGGAGGTGATATTACATTGGATCTGAGACAGATAGAATCTAAAATGGAACTATTGTTTGGCTCAGAGAACCCATAGGGACATAAACTAGATGCAGAACTACATGTTCATTTATGAGCTTCCTCAGGATGTAGTTGATCTGACATTGATGTGAGCTTAACCTTTGGTTATCTTAGTTTTTTCATTTTTTAAGCAATGACAAAATATATCTTAAATGATTTATTTATTTTTGCCATATATAGACAGTGTATCTCATTGAATAATATCTGACAACATGTGGATTTTTTACATTTAGAAGCTGGAAATGTGATCACTTTATATATTTTTTCTTTTATACACTGTTTTTTGGTTTTAATATATTTGATGGGTTAGCACTTTTGCACTAGGTACTTTATAGAACATGGCTGATATTGCACACTTTGATAACGTAATAGCTGAGTTTTATATGTTATTGAACATACATGAAAAAATAGAGGTGTAGTAGTGACTTATTCATTGACAAATTTGTACTTTGATAAATATTTATGGATATATTGATGTCGTTAGTTATACTGGTTCCTTTTAACACTTTTACAGATGTGTTAAGTACCAGGAACTTTAGTTGTGAGTGAAAAGATCATTTTTGATATCACTGAGGCGTTGAATCCGTTTTCAGGAATGTTTTGATTACAACAACTAAGTTTGTAATAAGTTCATTGTGGCTTGATTTAAATATCAATCATTATTTCTTAATGTATTTATATATGGATAACATTTGGTCACATTGTACTTTTATCTTGAATACGTATTCCGCTGTTATGGCTATGTGAATTGACAGTATCATTATAATGAACTCTATGGTGTGTTTGTAACAATATACATGTTTAAAGATGGCCGCCATGTGATTTTGCACTAGTGTGTCACTGAAACAAATGAGGGTTTAGTTTGTATTTGTAGGTGTGTCGAAGATAGCTGTCAATGCCCAGTAGAAGGCGGTAGCCGAAACGCGTAGACATTTTGATGGAGACAGCGTTGTTTTGATTACAATCGATAATAAAGCGACTGAATTATATTTGAAGAAATTGGCTTCCTCTGTCTTTTTTGGATCCTTGATTGACTTGGTCCAGCCGTTCGGCGAGCAGTTTCTCACTGTTTATGTACTATATATATATATATATATATATATATATATATATATATATATATATATACAAATGTACATATATGTATATTGTTAGACCTGACAGCCTTAGGGTAGTCACCCCTAACTTTTTGCCTGCCTCCCTCCATTTTTTTTGGACACTGTTTTTGCTGGTTTATAGACTCTGCGCACTTTACCACTGCTAACCAGTGCTAAAATGCATATGCTCTCTCCCTTAAAACATAGTAACCTGGAATCATACCTGATTGGACTATTAATTTACTTATAAGTCCCTAGTAAGGTGCACTTTATGTGCATAGGGCTGGTAAATTAAATGCTACTAGTGGGCCTGCAGCACTGGTTGTGCCACCCACTTAAGTAGCCCCTTTTTCCTTGTCTCAGGCCTGCCATTGCAAGGCCTGTGTGTGCAGTTTCACTGCCACCTCGACTTGGCATTTAAAAGTACTTGCCAAGCCTAGAACTCCCCTTTTTCTACATATAAGTCACCCTTAAGGTGTGCCCTAGGTAACCCCTAGGGCAGTGTGCTGTGTAGGTAAAAGGCAGGACATGTACCTGTGTAGTTATATGTCCTGGTAGTGTAAAACTCCTAAATTAGTTTTCACACTACTGAGAGGCCTGCTCCCTTCATAGGCTAACATTAGGGCTGCCCTCATACACTGTTGAAGTGGCAGCTGCTGATCTGAAAGGAGCAGGGAGGTCATATTTAGTATGGCCAGAATGGTAATACAAAGTCCTACTGACTGGTGAAGTCGGATTTAATATTACTATTCTAGAAATGCCACTTTTAGAAAGTGAGCATTTCTTTGCACTTAAATCCTTCTGTGCCTTACAATCCACGTCTGGCTGGGCTTGGTTGACAGCTCCTTGTGCATTCACTCAGACACACCCCAAACACAGGGTACTCAGCCTCACTTGCATACATCTGCATTTTGAATGGGTCTTCCTGGGCTGGGAGGGTGGAGGGCCTGCTCTCACACAAAGGACTGCCACACCCCCTACTGGGACCCTGGCAGACAGGAGTAAACTGAAAGGGGACCTGGTGCACTTCTTAGCCACTCTTTGAAGTCTCCCCCACTTTAAAGGCACATTTGGGTATAAAACAGGGCCTCTGCCCTACCTCATCAGACACTTGCTGGAGAAGAACCCTGAACCAGAAACTACATCCTGCCAAGAAGAACTGCCTGGCTGCTCAAAGGACTCACCTTTCTGCTTTCTACAAAGGACTGCTGCCTTGCTGTTGCCCTGCTGCCTTGCTGAACTCTTGTCTGGCTGTGAAAGTGCTCTCCAAGGGCTTGGATAGAGCTTGCCTCCTGTTCCCTGAAGTCTCAGGACCAAAAAGACTTCTCTCTTTTACTTGGACTCTCCGTGCGCCGAAAATTTCGACGCACAGCTTGTTTCGTGGCGAGAAAAACGCTGCACACCGACGCTGATCGACGCGACGCTCTTGGGACGATCGAAGATCCGACGCACGGCCTCGCAAGGACAACGCCGCCCGACCTCTAGAGGAGAAATCGACGCGACGCCTGCCGTGAGATCGTAATTTCAACGCGCAGCCCCGCAGATCGAAGTCTAGAGGAGAAATCGACGCGACGCCTGCCGTGAGTTCATAAATTCGACGCGCAGCCCCGCAGATCGACGTACAGCCGGAGAACAAGCAGGAGAATCCACGCACAGACCAGGGACATCTGGTAATCCCCGCAATCCACAGAAAGAGACTGTCCCCGCGCCGGAAAACGACGCCCGACTTCCCCGCGTTGAAAATAACAACGCAAGTCCGTGTGTGCTGGGGAGAAATCGACGCACACACCCTTTTTCCACGCACCTCTTCTCTTGTGGCCCTCCGAGGAGATTTTTCCACTCCTAACCAGGTACTTGTGCTTGAAAGAGACTTTTGTTACATTCTAAAGACTTAAGACACTCTATATCACTTCCCTGTGATATTTCTACAATTTTCCATTGCAACTTTATTCTTTTTGACCTACAATTATCCTGATAAATATTATATATTTTTCTAAACACTGTGTGGTGTATTTTTGTGGTGCTATATGGTGGTATTGTATGATTTATTGCACAAATACTTTACACATTGCCTTCTAAGTTAAGCCTGACTGCTCGTGCCAAGCTACCAGAGGGTGGGCACAGGATAATCTTGGATAGTGTGTGACTTACCCTGACTAGAGTGAGGGCTTTTGCTTGGACAGAGGGTAACCTGACTGCCAACCAAAAACCCCATTTCTAACATATATATATTTGTAAATATATGTATATAAATGTGTGTGTGTGTGTGTGTGTGTTTATGTATATATATATATATTCTAACTTCTGCAATCTCTCATCAGAAGCAATGAAATTCCTTATACATTAAGCAATAATTGATATCGTAATGAGATTTTTTATGGGATTCTGTAATGATTAACAGTATTTCCTGACTAGGATAATTTTTTCCAGTTAATATATATATTATATATAGAATTTTTCTTTTATCTTTTTTACACCTAATTCATTAGTTTTGCAC
Source organism: Pleurodeles waltl (assembly GCF_031143425.1). NCBI lineage: Eukaryota > Metazoa > Chordata > Amphibia > Caudata > Salamandridae > Pleurodeles > Pleurodeles waltl. The sequence goes on along the minus strand of NC_090445.1, from coordinate 289,790,256 downwards.
TTAATCAGCACTTTTGGGGGAATATTTAGCGGTTTCTATATGTACATCCTTGTCCTTGGACCAAATAGGTTTTTTCCTTTATACCTTTACATTGACATAGATCCTGAGTTTGTGTCATAAATATAACTTTTTCAATTGATGTAATACGTATATTTAGAAGATTTTAACCCTTTTATAGAATTATTTAATTATCAATCTATATATGAATTTAGCATTACTACCAAGATGAATTGAGATATTTAAATGTTGGTATCAATTATGATAAGATGTTCGGTTATCTACATATATTAACTTAGTATTTATCTCTTTTATACATCTCTTTTATCATCACTCTTTATATATATACAGATTGGAATCATTTAATCTATTTATAGCTTGAATATACTAATTGTATTTATAAATCGAAGATGTTTATATAATAGTGCATACAGTTATTCATACACTATGCACTTGGAACAGCAAAGTTAGAATTTGATAGTATTTATATAAGAAAAAATTCATATGTGGGTTGTTTTCTTCTATACAATTTTTTATCAACAATTGAAAGTATATTTATTTATTTATAGGTGGGAATGTTACAATATGATGCCACAGGGGACTATATAAGACATATGCAATGCAATGTTTAAAAGTTTAAATCTAACCCAAGTACATGGATAAGCAATTGATAGTTTGAATTTAAGACTGTCATGTTACAAAATGGCTGCTCCTTTTGCACATTTCTCTTTAGCTATGTTGTCAAAAGCAAAGAAGGACTATGGGATTTAAATAGTCAGGTGTAAAAATGTCTGCTAATGCCCAGTTGAAGGCTGTTGCCGAAACGCGTCGACATTTGGCTGGGGCAGCGTGTGTTTGTTTGTTCATTGTGGGCACTTTACAGATTTTTGCATTGAAGGAAATTTTTGGAAGTGCCATTTATTCATTCATTTTTGTTTATTATTACTTTTGCCTTTTATATGAACTCTTTCAATAAAATGGAGCCGACGATTTCGTATATGAGTGATTTTTAATTATTAGATTCACTCGCTACATTCCACTAGCTTGTTTGGATATTGTGCAGCCTTTTGGTGTGTGAGTTGCACCGTTTAAAAAAATATATATATATATATATATATATAAAAATACACCTTTCCACCCAAAAACCCTACCTACCCTAAACCCTAAACATTACCTTACCACCCCAAAACCCATGCCCAAACTAAAACCTAAACACCCCTTACCACCCCAAATCCCATACCCACCCTAAAACCTAAACACCCCTTACCACCCCAAATCCCTTACCCTAAAACCTAAAAATTTCCTTTCCACCCAAAAACCCATACCCACCCTAAAATACAAAAAATGTCCTTACCACCCCAAAACCCATACCCACCCTAAAACCTAAAAATGCCCTTACCACACTAAAACCCATATCCACCCTAAAACCTAAAAACCTAAAAATGCCCTTACCACCCCAAAACCCATGCCCACCCTAAAATCTAAAAATGCCCTTACTACCACAAAACCCATACCCACATGCGTTGTAAAGGCATCGTGGTAAATGCATTTTGTTGCATGTAGCGCATTGTAAGTGATGTTTCCCGTCTCCCCTTGGCTGGGCATTTGAGGTAGCCAAAACCTGGGACAGGGTGGTCAAACACATTTACTGACCCAAGATGTCTGTAACAGTGAAGGAGTTTAGTTGTTGCTGCTCCACAAGTCAAGCCAATGGCAAGGTAGAAGGGCAATGCAAGGCTCCCTTGATTCTATTACTTGTGGTCGGGACACCTTTTGAGAGAGTGGATATTGACATTGTCGGTTTCCTGCACTCTGAACCTGCTTCAGAGAATAAGTTCACCTTGGTGGTGGTGGACAATGCCAGTAAGTACCCTCAAGCTATACCTCTGAGGATGTTATCTGTGCCCTTAATGGCCAGGGCCATGCTTGGTATCTTTACCAAAGTAGGGGTTTCCTAGGAGTTAATAGCAGATAGGGGGCCAGTATAGGTTATGTATGATGAGTGTGCAATGACATATAAGGTCATCACCTCGAACGGCCCTTGAATCAATGGCCTTATTGAAAGATTCAACAAGTCCTTAAGAGGTATGGTTATAGGATTGACTGAGAAACTTCATAGGAAGGTCCTACTCCCATGCCTTTTATTGGTCCACAGGGAGGTGCCACTAAAGGGAGTGAGTTTCAGCCCCTTTGAACTTTTGTATGGACCCCATGACAGAGGTCCCTTTAGTCTTGTCCGACAAGAGTGGGAGAAACTTCTCAAGGATCACAAACAGGATATTGTAGATCATGTGCTTGGCCTTCATATCAGCATTGTGGAGTACATGAAGGGGGCTAAAAAGAAGGGAAGCTAGGAGCTTAGTTAGCACTGGTATAACCAATATACCAGTAATCAGAAAGTGTGGTTAGTGGTGCCTTTTGCTCCTAGGGCTCTGAAAGACAAATGGATTGGGCCCTACATGCTGCTGAAGAAGATTGGTGAGATCACCTACGTGGTAGATCTTGGCATCCCCCCAGACCATCCCTCAGGAGGATCCATATCAACATTCTTAAAGCCCCACTTTGACAGAGCAGACCCGACCATGGTCATGGTTACTGATAGCAAGAAGGAACAGAAGAGTAAGCCTCCCCCAGACCTTCTATGCAACAACACCCAAGATGGTTCAATGGAGGGGTTAATGTTGAACATCGAGGAGAGTAGGTTTAGTATCCTCATTTTAATCTAAGACTTATTTGGGAAATAGCTAAACTTCATGACATTGAAATAAATATTTTTCATCCAATACAATACACATTGATAAAAGTACTATTCTATAAAACAAATCACTGACTATAATTAAAACAATAAAATAGCACCTTTATTTTCAACAATAAAAAATAAAACGTATATTTTTAATATCTTTGTAAACAACAAATACATTTTATGCAATAAAATATTGCAACAAACCTTTTATTACATTGAAAAAATAAACATATAATAATTATCATCTGAAAAACATTTCAAAACATAAATAGAATGTAAAATATACATTACAGAGTATGCTATACAATTATATTTAAGAAATACAAAGATTAATTTTCAAAATGAAATGCAAACAAATTACTGTAAAAAATTAAAAATACATGTCAATACATTATACATTTACTAAAAGCTAAATTAAGATATTTTTAAATAACAAAAAATAGCTAACAAAACTGCAATATATAAAGAAACCAATAAAAACACGAATATGTTGCATAACTTTAAATAAAAATATCATGTTGATATAAAGAAATATAGATGATAAACCATTAAAATAGTTGAAAAAAAAAAAATACATATATACATATACATCAATGTATTATATTAAAAAACAATATTATAATAATATGATAACGATTTAAAAATAAAATAAAAAGCAATAGATATGCATTAAACATTAACATACAAAAAATGCGCGCCACATTATAGGCATTCTTAGAAAATTTTAAAAATGCTTCTGATCCTATTTCCCTACAAACCAAACATCCTGCTTTTAAATATTTAAATTTATTTGAAAAAATATAAAAATAAAACATATGCACAAATAGATTATCATTAAATTCTATTAAACAAAATCAAATTTTAAACAATAATATCCTGATAACACTATTAAAACACTTAAAAACGATATCCCTAACTGTGAAATTAAAGTTGATGATATTTGTTTCTTCACAATATTATTCCAACAATATTCTAGCTTCACAATATTTGTCTTCACTTTTTTGGTAGAGTGCTAGTGCAGTCAGATTCCGTGCATCTTCTAGTTTTGGGGGGGGGGCAGCAAGTTGGGCTGGGGAAAAGTTGTTGTTCTCAGTGAGGAGTCATAGATGATCCGCTCCCCAGAATACAATGCAGTATTTTCTGTCTACGCAGATGACCTTAAATATTCCCTCCAGACATCTCTGGAAACTGAGAATGAGCAGTTGAAGAAATAAATGTTCATAAATAGATAAGGATGGGCCTAATGCTTGGTGCACCAGTATTTTCCTAAATCATTTACTATGCGCATGCACACAATGATATCAGTCAATATTGCAAAACATTTACTCATTACATTTAAAAACATCTCTAGCATGAAAAGTATTAAACATGAAGACTCCCTAATTTGTGCCAAACTGGTGACATTATTTACAAGGGAAGCGGCCAACCACAAGCCTATTTCAAAGACACAGTAGCCCTTGCAGTCTCCTTGACTCAGTTAGCGAATGGCGGTCGATCACTGCAGTCCGTGTTCAGCAAAGTAAAAGACAAGTGCACATTGGATGAATTAAAAAACAACACGGCTGACAATTATGGGCCCAGTGGACACAGCTGCAAATCACACTATAAAACACACTCCTTCACAGGCCACGGTCCTTTGCATCTCCACTGCAACCAAGAGACCACATTTGATTTTGTTCAGATTGATTAGCTATCCCTTTTTCACTCTCCTGTTAAACCCCTTTCACACACTTTTCTCCATTTACTCCCCACATCACTTTCCTTTTGTAAGTAACACCTTGTCACCTGCTTTAATTTTCCACCATGTTACGTAAAAAAAAATCCCTTTTTTCAGAGGATGAGCTAAGAGTCATAGTGGATGAAATCATTAGAGTAGAGTCACAATTGTTTGGAGCCCAGTTCCAGCACACTCCTCTCAATAGGAAAATTGAACCATGGCAAAGGATCATTGTAAGGAAAAGCCTCCTTGGCATGGTTACCCCCTGACTTTTTGCCTTTGCTGATGCTATGTTTTGAATTGAAAGTGTGCTGAGGCCTGCTAACCAGGCCCCAGCACTAGTGTTCTTTCCCTAACCTGTACTTTTGTTTACCCAATTGGCACACCCTGGCATCCAGGTAAGTCCCTTGTAACTGGTACCCCTGGTACCAAGGGCCGTGATGCCAGGGAAGGTCTCTAAGGGCTGTAGCATATCTTATGCCACCCTGGGGACCTCTCACCCAGCACAGACACACTGCTTGCCAGCTTGTGTGTGCTGGTGAGGACAAAACGAGTAAGTCGACATGGCACTCCCCTCAGGGTGCCATGCCAACCTCACACTGCCTATGCAGTATAGATAAGTCACCCCTCTAGCAGGCCTTACAGCCCTAAGGCAGGGTGTACTATACCATAGGTGAGGGCACCAGTGCATGAGCACTGTGCCCCTACAGTGTCTAAGCCAAACCTTAGACATTGTAAGTGCAGGGTAGCCATAAGAGTATATGGTCTGGGAGTCTGTCAAACACGAACTCCACAGCACCATAATGGCTACACTGAAAACTGGGAAGTTTGGTATCAAACTTCTCAGAACAATAAATGCACACTGATGCCAGAGTACAGTTTATTGTAAAATACACCCCAGAGGGCACCTTAGAGGTGCCCCCTGAAACCTTAACCAACTACCTGTGTAGGCTGACTGGTTTTAGCAGCCTGCCACACTCGAGACATGTTGCTGGTCACATGGGGAGAGTGCCTTTGTCACTCTGTGGCTAGTAACAAAGCCTGCACTGGGTAGAGATGCTATCAGCTCCCCCAGGCAGGAGCTGTACCTGGCAGTGAGCCTCAAAGGCTCACCCCCTTTGTTCCAGCACCACAGGGCATTCCAGCTAGTGGAGTTGCCCGCCCCCTCCGGCCACGGCCCCACTTTTGGCGGCAAGGCCGGAGGAGATAATGAGAAAAACAAGGAGTCACTGACCAGTCAGGACAGCCCCTAAGGCAACCTGAGCTGAAGTGACTCTGACTTTTAGGAATCCTCCATCTTGCAGATGGAGGATCCCCCCAATAGGGATAGGAATGTGACCCCCTCCCCTTGGGAGGAGGCACAAAGAGGGTGTAGCCACCCTCAGGGCTAGTAGCCATTGGCTACTGCCCTCCCTGACCTAAACACACCCCTAAATTCTGTATTTAGGGGCTCCCCAGAACCTAGGAACTCAGATTCCTGCAACCTAAGAAGAAGCGGACTGCTGAGCTGAAAAACCCTGCAGAGAAGACGGAGACACCAACTGCCTTGGCCCCAGCTCTACGGGCCTGTCTCCCCCCTTCAGAAGAAAACTGCTCCAGCGACGCTTTCCCCAGGACCAGCGACCTCTGAATCCTCAGAGGACTGCCCTGCTCTAAAAGGACCAAGAAACTCCAGAGAACAGCGGCCCTGTTCACCCAAGACTGCAACTTTGTTTCCAAAGAAGCAACTTAAAGACAACACCATTTCCCGCCAGAAGCGTGAGACTTGCAACTCTGCACCCGACGCCCCCGGCTCGACTTGTGGAGAAACAACGCTTCAGGGAGGACTCCCCGGCGACTCCGAGACTGTGAGTAACCAAAGTTGTCCCCCCTGAGCCCCCACAGCGACGCCTGCAGAGGGAATCCCGAGGCTCCCCCTGACCGCGACTGTCTGATTCCCAGATCCTGACGCCTGGAAAAGACCCTGCACCCGCAGCCCCCAGGACCTGAAGGATCGGAACTCCAGTGCAGGAGTGACCCCAGGATGCCCTCTCCCTTGCCCAGGTGGTGGCTACCCCGAGGAGTCCCCCCCTTGCCTGCCTGCAGCGCTGAAGAGACCCCTTGGTCTCCCATTGATTCCTAATACAAACCCGACGCTTGTTTGCACACTGCACCCGGCCGCCACTGCGCTGCTGAGGGTGCCGGGTGCACTTGTGTCCCCCCCGGTGCCCTACAAAACCCCCCTGGTCTGCCCTCTGAAGACGCGGGAACTTACCTGCTGGCAGACTGGAACCGGGGCACCCCCTTCTCCATTGAAGCCTATGTGTTTTGGGCACCACTTTGACCTCTGCACCTGACCGGCCCTGAGCTGCTGGTGTGGTAACTTTGGGGTTGCTCTGAACCCCCAACGGTGGGCTACCTTGGACCCAAACTTGAACCCCATAGGTGGTTTACTTACCTGCAAGAACTAACAATTACTTACCTCCCCTAGGAACTGTGAAAATTGCACTGTCTAGTTTTAAAATAGCTATATGTGTTTTATTTGAAAAGTATATATGCTATTGTGATTATTCAAAGTTCCTAAAGTACTTGCCTGCAATACCTTTCATTTGAGATATTACATGTAAAATTTGAACCTGTGGTTCTTAAAATAAACTAAGAAATGATATTTTTCTATACAAAAACCTATTGGCCTGGAATTGTCTCTGAGTGTGTGTTCCTCATTTATTGCCTGTGTGTATGTACAACAAATGCTTAACAATACTCCTTTGATAAGCCTACTGCTCGACCACACTACCACAAAATAGAGCATTAGTATTATCTCTTTTTGCCACTATCTTACCTCTAAGGGGAACCCTTGGACTCTGTGCATACTATTCCTTACTTTGAAATAGTGCATACAGAGCCAACTTCCTACATTGGTGGATCAGCGGTGGGGTACAAGACTTTGCATTTGCTGGACTACTCAGCCAATACCTGATCACACGACAAATTCCAAAAATTGTCATTAGAAATAGATTTTTCCAATTTGTGCTATTTTTCTAAATTTTTTAAAGTCCTGCTAGGGCCTTGTGTTAGTCCCTGTTAGCATTTCTTTTAGAGTTTAAAAGTTTTGTAAAAGTTTGAATTAGATTCTAGAACTAGTTTTAGATTCTTAAAAAGTATTCCAACTTTTAGAAACATAATGCCTGGTGCAGATGTGAATGTGGAGGAACTCGACCTCACACCTTACCTCCATCTTAAGATGAGGGAGCTAAGGTCACTCTGCAAAATAAAGAAAATCACAATTGGCTCAAGACCCTCCAAACAACAGCTCCAGGAGCTTTTGGCAGAGTTTGAAAAAGCCAACCCCTCTGAGGATGACAACCCAGAGGATGATGATAGTGACTTGGAGGAAGATTCCCACCTTCCAGTCCTAACTAGGGAACCCAGGGACCCTCAATCCCTGATTCCAACTGTGATAGTCAGAGATGCTGCTTCCCTCACAGGAGGGACCAGCACCTCTGGAATCACTGAGGATAGCCTCAGTGAAGAGGACATCCAGTTAGCCAGGATGGCCAAAAGATTGGCTTTGGAAAGACAGATCCTAGCCATAGAAAGGGAAAGACAAGAGATGGGCCTAGGTCCCATCAATGGTGGCAGCAACATAAATGGGGTCAGAAATTCTCCTGACATGTTGAAAATCCCCAAAGGGATTGTAACTAAATATGAAGATGTTGATTACATCACCAAATGGTTCACACCTTTTGAGAGGGCTTGTGTAACCAGAAACGTAAGCAGATCTCACTGGGGTGCCCTCCTTTGGGAAATGTTCACTGGAAAGTGTAGGGATAGACTCCTCACACTCTCTGGAAAAGATGCAGAATCTTATGACCTCATGAAGGGAACCCTGATTGAGGGCTTTGGATTCTCCACTGAGGAGTATAGGATTAGATTCGGGGGGCTAAAAAATCCTCGAGCCAGACCTGGGTTGATTTTGTGGACTACTCAGTGAAAACACTGGATGGTTGGATTCAAGGAAGTGGTGTAAGTGATTATGATGGGCTGTACAATTTATTTGTGAAAGAACACATATTAAGTAATTGTTTCAATGATAAACTGCATCAGCATCTGGTAGACCTAGGACCAATTTCTCCCCAAGAATTGGGAAAGAAGGCGGACCACTGGGTCAAGACTAGGGTGACCAAGACTTCCACAGGGGGTGACCAAAAGAAAGGGGTCACAAAGCCTCCCCTGGGGAAAGGTGTTGAGACATCCAAAAACAAAAATAGTAAAGAGTCTTCTACAGGCCCCCAAAAACCTGCACAGGAGGGTGGGCCCAGAGCCTCTTCACAAACCAATTTTGGGTACAAGGGTAAAAACTTTGATCCCAAAAAGGCCTGGTGTCGTAGCTGTAATCAGCCTGGACACCAAACTGGAAACAAGGCCTGTCCCAAGAAAAGTACCACTTCCAACTCCACTCCAGCTAACACTGGAATGGCTAGTCTCCAAGTGGGGTCAACAGTGTGCCCAGAGCAAATCAGGTGTCACACTGAAGCTACATTAGTCTCTGAGGGTGGGGTGGATTTAGCCACACTGGCTGCCTGGCCTCCTAACATGAAAAAATACAGGCAGCAGCTCTTAATTAATGGGACAAGTGTAGAAGGCCTGAGGGATACATGTGCCAGTGTCACCATGGTGACAGAGAAACTGGTTTCCCCTGGTCAATACTTGGCTGGACAAACTTATCCAGTCACCAATGCTGACAATCAAACTAAAGTACATCCCATGGCTATGGTAACTTTAGAGTGGGGAGGGGTCAATGGCCTGAAACCTCGTGGTCTCCTCAAATATCCCAGTAGACTGTTTGCTTGGAAATGACCTGGAGTCCTCAGCATGGGCTGAGGTAGAACTGAAAACCCATGCAGCCATGCTGGGTATCCCTGAACTGGTGTGTGTCAAGACAAGGGCACAGTGCAAGGCTCAGGGTGAAAAAGTAGAGCTGGAGTCTGGAAAAAGGGCCCAGCCTACCAAGAGGAAAGGAAAGACAACTGGGAAACCAGCTGCAACACAACAACAAAAAGAGAACCTCTCTTCCCAGGAAGAAATTCTGCCCTCTGAGGGAACTGAGCCTATGGAGTTGGAACCTTATCAGGTTGAGCTCTTAGGCCCAGGGGGACCCTCAAGGGAGCAGTTGTGTAAGGGGCAAAAAACCTGTCCCTCTCTTGAAGGCCTTAGGCAGTAAGCTGCTGAAGAGTCCAATGGCAAGAAAGCTGGAACACATAGGGTCTATTGGGAAGATGGACTCCTGTACACTGAGGCAAGAGATCCCAAACCTGGTGCCACTAGGAGAGTGGTAGTGCCTCAGGAGTTCAGAGAGTTCATACTGACCTTAGCCCATGATATTCCTCTTGCTGGGCATTTGGGACAAACCAAGACATGGGAGAGACTAGTCAACCACTTCTACTGGCCCAACATGTCCCAGAAAGTCAAGGAGTTTTGTGTCTCCTGTACCACCTGTCAAGCCAGTGGTAAGACAGGTGGACATCCAAAGGCCCCCCTCATTCCACTTCCAGTGGTGGGGATCCCCTTTGAAAGAGTGGGTGTGGACATAGTGGGTCCACTTGAACCTCCCACAGCCTCAGGAAATATGTACATACTAGTAATAGCGGATCATGCTACTAGGTATCCTGAAGCTATTCCCCTTAGGTCGACTACTGCCCCTGCAGTAGCCAAGGCCCTCATTGGTATCTTTACCAGAGTGGGTTTCCCTAAGGAGGTGGTGTCTGACAGAGGTACCAACTTCATGTCAGCATACCTGAAACACATGTGGAATGAGTGTGGAGTGACTTATAAATTCACTACACCCTATCATCCACAAACTAATGGCCTTGTTGAGAGATTCAACAAGACATTAAAGGGCATGATCATGGGGCTCCCAGAAAAATTCAAAAGGAGGGGGAATGTCCTCTTGCCATGTCTGCTCTTCGCTTACAGAGAGGTACCTCAGAAGGGAGTAGGATTCTCACCCTTTGAACTTCTGTTTGGCCATCCTGTAAGGGGAATACTAACTCTTGTGAAAGAAGGCTGGGAGAGACCTCTTCATGAGCCTAAACAAGACATAGGGGGTGATACTGAACTTGGCGGGTGGCGGGAGCCGCCCGCCAAGCGGGAACCGGCAGAAGACCGTACTGCGGTCAAAAGACCGCGGCGGTCATTCTGGGTTTCCCACTGGGCTGGCGGGCGACCGCCAAAAGGCCGCCCGCCAGCCCAGCGGGAAACACCCTTCCATGAGGAAGCCGGCTCCGAATGGAGCCGACGGAGTGGAAGGGTTGCGACGGGTGCAGTAGCACCCGTCGCGAATTTCAGTGTCTGCTAAGCAGACACTGAAATTCTAAGTGGGGCCCTCTTACGGGGGGCCCCACGACACCCCATACCGCCATCCTGTTCCTGGCGGCCGGAACCGCCAGGAACAGGATGGCGGTATGAGGGTCGGAATCCCCATGGCGGCGCAGCAAGCTGCGCCACCATGGAGGATTCCCCTGGGCGGCGGAAAGCCGGCGGGAGACCGCCGACTTTCCGTCTCTGGCCGCGGCTGTACCGCCGCGGTCAGAATGCCCAAAGGAGCACCGCCAGCCTGTTGGCGGTGCTCCCGCGGACCATGGCCCTGGCGGTATTTACCGCCAGGGTCAGAATGACCGCCATAGTGGACTACGTATTTGGCCTTTGTTCAAGGATGGCAGAGTACATGGAAAAGGCAAGTAAAAACCTTGAGGCCAGCCAACAGCTCCAGAAGTTTTGGTATGACCAAAAGGCTGCAATGTTTGAATTTCAACCAGGGCAGAAAGTCTGGGTTTTGGAGCCTGTGGCTCCCAGGGCACTTCAGGACAGATGGAGTGGCCCTTACCCAGTGCTAGAGAAGAAGAGTCAGGTCACCTACCTGGTGGACCTAGGCACTAGCAGGAGCCCCAAGAGGGTGATCCATGTGAACCGCCTAAAGCTCTTCCATGATAGGGCTGATGTGAATCTGTTGATGGTAACAGATGAGGGCCAGGAAGCTGAGAGTGAACCTCTCCCTGATCTCCCCTCATCAAACCCTAAAGATGGTTCAGTAGATGGAGTGATCTATTCAGACACCCTCTCTGGCCAACAGCAATCTGACTGCAGGAAGGTCCTGCAACAGTTTGCTGAGCTCTTTTCCCTAACCCCTGGTCAGACACACCTGTGTACCCATGATGTGGACACAGGAGACAGCATGCCTGTCAAAAACAAAATATTCAGACAGTCTGACCAAGTTAAGGAAAGCATCAAGGTGGAAGTCCACAAGATGCTGGAATTGGGAGTAATTGAGCACTCTGACAGCTCCTGGGCTAGCCCAGAGGTCTTAGTCCCCAAACCTCACACCAAAGATGGAAAGAGAGAGATGAGGTTTTGTGTGGACTACAGAGGACTTAATTCTGTCACCAAGACAGATGGCCATCCCATTCCAAGGGCTGATGAACTGATTGACAAATTAGGTGCTGCCAAATTCTTGAGTACCTTTGACTTAACAGCAGGGTACTGGCAAATCAAAATGGCACCTGGAGCAAAAGAAAAGACAGCATTCTCCACACCTGATGGGCATTATCAGTTTACTATTATGCTCTTTGGTTTAAAGAATGCCCCTGCCACCTTCCAAAGGTTGGTGAATCAAGTCCTTGCTGGCCTGGAGTCCTTCAGTGCAGCTTATCTTGACGATATTGCTGTCTTTAGCTCCAACTGGCAGGATCACCTGGTCCACCTGAAGAAGGTTTTGAAGGCTCTGCAATCAGCAGGCCTCTCTATCAAGGCATCCAAATGCCAGATAGGGCAGGGAACTGTGGTTTACTTGGGACACCTTGTAGGTGGAGGCCAAGTTCAGCCACTCCAGCCTAAGATCCAGACTATTCTGGACTGGGCAGCTCCAAAAACCCAGACTCAAGTCAGGGCATTCCTTGGCTTGACTGGGTATTACAGGAGGTTTGTGAAGGGATATGGATCCATAGTGACAGCCCTCACAGAACTCACCTCCAAGAAAATGCCCAAGAAGGTAAACTGGACTGTAGAATGCCAACAGGCCTTTGACACCCTGAAACAAGCAATGTGCACAGCACCAGTTCTAAAAACTCCAGATTACTCCAAGCAGTTCATTGTGCAGACAGATGCCTCTGAACATGGGATAGGGGCAGTTCTGTCCCAAACAAATGATGATGGCCTTGACCAGCCTGTTGCTTTTATTAGCAGGAGGTTACTCCCCAGGGAGCAGCGTTGGAGTGCCATTGAGAGGGAGGCCTTTGCTGTGGTTTGGTCCCTGAAGAAGCTGAGACCATACCTCTTTGGTACTCACTTTGTAGTTCAAACTGACCACAGACCTCTCAGATGGCTGATGCAAATGAAAGGTGAAAATCCAAAACTGTTGAGGTGGTCCATCTCCCTACAGGGAATGGACTTTATAGTGGAACACAGACCTGGGACTGCCCATGCCAATGCAGATGGCCTTTCCAGGTTCTTCCACTTAGAAAATGAAGACTCTCTTGGGAAAGGTTAGTCTCATCCTCTTTCGTTTGGGGAGGGAGGTTGTGTAAGGAAATGCCTCCATGGCATGGTTACCCCCTGACTTTTTGCCTTTGCTGATGCTATGTTTTGAATTGAAAGTGTGCTGAGGCCTGCTAACCAGGCCCCAGCACCAGTGTTCTTTCCCTAACCTGTACTTTTGTTTACACAATTGGCACACCCTGGCATCCAGGTAAGTCCCTTGTAACTGGTACCCCTGGTACCAAGGGCCCTGATGCCAGGGAAGGTCTCTAAGGGCTGCAGCATATCTTATGCCACCCTGGGGACCCCTCACTCAGCACAGACACACTACTTGCCAGCTTGTGTGTGCTGGTGAGGACAAAACGAGTAAGTCGACATGGCACTCTCCTCAGGGTGCCATGCCAACCTCACACTGCCTATGCAGTATAGATAAGTCAACCCTCTAGCAGGCCTTACAGCCCTAAGGCAGGGTGCACTATACCATAGGTGAGGGCACCGGTGCATGAGCACTGTGCCCCTACAGTGTCTAAGCCAAACCTTAGACATTGTAAGTGCAGGGTAGCCATAAGAGTATATGGTCTGGGAGTCTGTCAAACACGAACTCCACAGCACCATAATGGCTACACTGAAAACTGGGAAGTTTGGTATCAAACTTCTCAGAACAATAAATGCACACTGATGCCAGAGTACAGTTTATTGTAAAATACACCCCAGAGGGCACCTTAGAGGTGCCCCCTGAAACCTTAACCAACTACCTGTGTAGGCTGACTGGTTTTAGCAGCCTGCCACACTCGAGCGTGTTGCTGGCCACATGGGGAGAGTGCCTTTGTCACTTTGTGGCTAGTAACAAAGCCTGCACTGGGTGGAGATGCTATCACCTCCCCCAGGCAGGAGCTGTAACACCTGGCAGTGAGCCTCAAAGGCTCACCCCCTTTGTTCCAGCACCACAGGGCATTCCAGCTAGTGGAGTTGCCCGCCCCCTCCGGCCACGGCCCCACTTTTGGCGGCAAGGCTGGAGGAGATAATGAGAAAAACAAGGAGTCACTGACCAGTCAGGACAGCCCCTAAGGCAACCTGAGCTGAAGTGACTCTGACCTTTAGGAATCCTCCATCTTGCAGATGGAGGATCCCCCAAATAGGGATAGGAATGTGACCCCCTCCCCTTGGGAGGAGGCACAAAGAGGGTGTAGCCACCCTCAGGGCTAGTAGCCATTGGCTACTGCCCTCCCTGACCTAAACACACCCCTAAATTCTGTATTTAGGGGCTCCCCAGAACCTAGGAACTCAGATTCCTGCAACCTAAGAAGAAGAGGACTGCTGAGCTGAAAAACCCTGCAGAGAAGACGGACACACCAACTGCCTTGGCCCCAGCTCTACCGGCCTGTCTCCCCCCTTCGGAAGAAAACTGCTCCAGCGACGCTTTCCCCAGGACCAGCGACCTCTGAATCCTCAGAGGACTGCCCTGCTCTAAAAGGACCAAGAAACTCCAGAGAACAGCGGCCCTATTCACCCAAGACTGCAACTTTGTTTCCAAAGAAGCAACTTAAAGACAACACCATTTCCCGCCAGAAGCGTGAGACTTGCAACTCTGCACCCGACGCCCCCGGCTCGACTTGTGGAGAAACAACGCTTCAGGGAGGACTCCCCGGCGACTCCGAGACTGTGAGTAACCAAAGTTGTCCCCCCTGATCCCCCACAGCGACGCCTGCAGAGGGAATCCCGAGGCTCCCCCTGACGGCGACTGTCTGATTCCCAGATCCCGACGCCTGGAGACCCTGCACCCGCAGCCCCCAGGACCTGAAGGATCGGAACTCCAGTGCAGGAGTGACCCCCAGGAGGCCCTCTCCCTTGCCCAGGTGGTGGCTACCCCGAGGAGTCCCCCCCTTGCCTGCCTGCATCGCTGAAGAGACCACTTGGTCTCCCATTGATTCCTACTACAAACCCGACGCTTGTTTGCACACTGCAACCGGCCGCCCCCGCGCTGCTGAGGGTGTACTTTCTGTGTGGACTTGTGTCCCCCCCGGTGCCCTACAAAACCCCCCTGGTCTGCCCTCCGAAGACACGGGTACTTACCTGCTGGCAGACTGGAACCGGGGCACCCCCTTCTCCATTGAAGCCTATGTGTTTTGGGCACCACTTTGACCTCTGCACCTGACCGGCCCTGAGCTGCTGGTGTGGTAACTTTGGGGTTGCTCTGAACCCCCAACGGTGGGCTACCTTGGACCCAAACTTGAACCCTGTAGGTGATTTACTTACCTGCAAGAACTAACAATTACTTACCTCCCCTAGGAACTGTGAAAATTGCAGTGTGTCTAGTTTTAAAATAGCTATATGTGTTTTATTTGAAATGTATATATGCTATTGTGATTATTCAAAGTTCCTAAAGTAGTTGCCTGCAATACCTTTCATTTGAGATATTACATGTAAAATGTGAACCTGTGGTTCTTAAAATAAACTAAGAAAATATATTTTTCTATACAAAAACCTATTGGCCTGGAATTGTCTCTGAGTGTGTGTTCCTCATTTATTGCCTGTGTGTATGTACAACAAATGCTTAACACTACTCCTTTGATAAGCATACTGCTCGACCACACTACCACAAAATAGAGCATTAGTATTATCTCTTTTTGCCACTATCTTACCTCTAAGGGGAACCCTTGGTCTCTGTGCATACTATTCCTTACTTTGAAATAGTGCATACAGAGCCAACTTCCTATAATCAATAACAAAGAGTGAATGCTGTGGGCACCACCCTGTGCACAAAGAAGGACATTAGGAAGAGGTGGAATGACCTGAGGGGCAAGGTAGGTTCCCTGGACTCCAGGCAACAGATCGATCCACACAAGACTAACTGTGGCCCTCCCAGTGCCCCATTACAACTCTTTCCCTGGGAGTAGAAGGTCTTGGCCATCCTGCATCCTGAAGGCTTGACAGGAATACCTGGGGAAGAGGAGTCTGATGAGTTACAACACAAAAACTGTTACTAAACTGTTATGTTATACCTGCTCACAGCTCAGCTTTTGCCACCATGCTGTTCATTGACTCTAACAACATTCAATACCCAGTGTATCTGAGATGTAAGAATGTCAATGTGTATTGTTGGACCTAACATCACAACTACCAAGGACCATCACATGCCATATTTGGAATGGTGCCTGTAAGAGTTTCAACAACAAAATTCCTCACAGGACTCATGGAATGTTTCAACATGTAAATGTATGCTCCAACCTAAATGCAGTCTAGCAACAGATATGTAATTCTCACCATTTGTCAAGTGGTGGGAAGTATAGGGAGTGACCTGACTACTACTCCTAAGAGGCCATGTTTCTCTAACTCCAAACACCAGCCCAGTGTTCACTTGCCCAAATACATCTGTTAGTAAACTTCCAAATGAAGTTTACTCACCTGGAATGAGCAAAATACAGATTGTGCTCATATCAGAGATGTGTGTTTCTAACAAGCTCCATCTTGACCTGGCATCACAAAATGAAACTAGTAAGGGCAGGAATGGCACCTTACCAAGTCAGTACATCAAGTATTCCTAAGGCCTTAAGCTGCATTAGCAGATTGGTAGCAGCAGCAAACATATTAACACATCACTGCATACATGAGGAACGCAGATACATATACAACAAAGTTGTGTGTTTGCCTGTATTACACTCTTCTAGGCTTCCAAATGGTAAAATGCACATGATGCCTCGCCACTGTGTTGGCTTCACAGTTGCTAAGATGTCTTTTAGAAATGGGGTCTTTGGTTGGCAGTCAGTTTACCCCCTGTCCAAGCAAGGACCCTCACTCTAGTCAGGGTAAGGGAGAATCACCCTGAGTTAACCCCCACTTGCCCCCTTGGTAGCTTGGCACGAGCAGGTAGACTTAACTTCAGAAGCAATTTGTAAAGTATTTGTACACACAGTAATACAGTGAAAACACTAGAAAATGGACACTACATCATTTTAGATAAATAGTAAATATATTATCTAAATAAAACAAGACCAAAATGACAAAAATGCAGCATACACAAGTCAAGATATGAATTATCAAAAGAATAGGAGTTTTAATCCTCAGAAAACAGTGAGAATGCTGTTGTTACACAAAGTACCTGGCTAGTGTCAAAAATAAAGTCGCACAGGCGATTGTGCGTCAGAAAGGTCTAGTTGGCGATGTGTTGTTTTTCTTCCTCACAAGAGAACAGTGCGTCAATTTTCAGGCAGGGCACCTCGGTTCCATGCAGAGTTGGGTTGACTTGGACGCCCAGGGACGATGTGTGGAAAATCCTGTCGCACGGTGTCAGGAAACCGCGCTGCGTTGGGGTGGGTTTGCTTTGTTATCAGCCTCTGTTAGCACATAATTTCTCTGGGTGCATTGCATTGATCTCTCAGTCGCATTGTGGGTGGAGCATCGATTTTAGCCGTAAAGCCAGCGGTGCATCGTTTGTCATCCATGTTGTGGAAGGTTCGTCATCAATTTCCCCGCACGCCATTCTGTGCATGGATTTTCAGTTCTTGCCTGCCAGCTTTACCTCTCAAGGGCCCAGAGATGTGATAGGGCACCACTTGGCAGGGCAGGAGTCTCAGCAGAGCGTCCAGGTGCTGGAAGGGGAAGTCTGATGGCCCTGTGACTTCAACAACAGAAGGCAAGCTCAATTGAAGCCCTTGGAGATTCTTTTCAACAGGAATGCACAACAACGTCCAGTCTTTGTCCCCTTTCACAGGCAGAAGCAGCAACTTCAGAACAGCTGAACAAAGCACAGTCACAGGCAGGGGCAGCACTTCTCCTCAGCTCTTCAGTTCTTCTTCTTGGCAGAGGTTCATCTTAATTCCAGAAGTGATCTAATTTCCAGGGGTTTTGTGTTCACTACGTATACTCCTTTCTGCCTTTGAAGTAGGCAAACTTCTAAGGAAAGTCTCTCTCTTGTTTGTAAGATCTTGCCTTGCCCAGGCCAGGCCCCGGACACACACCAGGGGGTTAGAGACTGCATTGTGTGAGGGCAGGCACAGCCCTTTCAGGTGTGAGTCATCACTCCTCCCCTCCTTCCCAGCACAGATGGCTCATCAGAATATGCAGGCTACACCAAAGCTTCCTTTGTGTCACTGTCTAGAGGAGAGGTGCAAACAGACCAACTGTCAAACTGACCCAGACAGTGAATCCACAAGCAGGCAGAGTCACACAATGGTTAAAGCAAGAAAATGCCTACTTTCTAAAAGTCGCATTCTCAAACACACAATCTAAAAACAAACTTTACTAAAAGATGTATTTTTAAATTGTGAGTTCAGAGATCCTAAACTCCAAATTTCTATCTGCTCCCAAAGGGAATCTGCACTTTAACAATATTTAAAGGCAGCTCCCATATTAACCTATGAGAGAGATAGGCCTTGCACATTGAAAACCAAAGTTGGCAGTATTTAACTGTCAACACATTAGTATATGTCCTACCTTAAACATATACTGCCTCCTGCCCATGGGGCTTCCTAGGACCCATCTTAGGGGTGCCTTACATGTAAGAAAAAGGAAGCTTTAGGCCTGGCAAGTGGGTATACTTGCCAATTCGAATTGGCAGTTTAAAACTGCACACATAGACACTGCAGTGGCAGGTCTGAGCCATGTTTACAGGGCTATTCACGTGGGTGGCACACCCAGTGCTGCAGACCCACTAGTAGCATTTGTTTTAGAGGCCCTGGGCACCTCTAGTGCAATGGATTAGGGACTTACTAATAAATCAAATATGCCAGCCATGGAAAGCCAATTACACATACATTTTACATAGGAGCACTTGCACTTTAGCACTGGATAGCAGTGGTAAGATGCCCAGCGTAACAAAAACAGAGTCCAGCACACATAAAAAACTAGGGAAACAGAGGCAAATAGTTAGGGGAGACCACACCAAGGATGCCAAGTTTAACAATGTCATTTTCATCCCCTCATCCACACTGCAAATGATCAGCACATCTACAGAGCTGCTTCAGTCCAATAGTCCAGCCAATCTTCACACGTCACGTCAAGTACTCCAGTACCATGGTAACATGGCACAATGAGCTACCCTAGAACTTAAAAATGTCCAATGTCTTCACTCACTATGACAAGAAACCTTAGGAGGTAGATGGCACACTTCAACCAATAACAATGTACTCTCTTACTCAATAGGTCGAGCTGGCAGAGCCCCTGGGTAGACTGCTACTCCACCCCTAGATTAAGTCCTCAGTGATGACAACACTCCTGGACTTGTGGATATGGAGGATGGTCTTGCCACATCTGGGCAACCTGGTCATACGGCATCAGTGAGTCTCAATGTATCCACAACTATACCTCCCAGCCTTTTTGCATTGACATCACAGACAAAAAGGCTCCCCCCAACCTATGTATGTAGCACAGTTTCTACCATCCTGTGCCCCCAAGTCCTGGATCCCGAGGTCCAACACAACAATCCTGACACTGAGGTTTCAGCACCCACTGGGAGTGGGCACCCTGTGCTGAGGGCACAGGGTCATGGGGGTATAGTCCATTTGAGGGATGCTGTGAGCCGGCAGAGTGAGGCCACTGGGGCCACTCATGACCAGGATTTAACCAGTCTTGGAGGTCTTTCAGGAGTCCCAAGGCGTGATGGGCCAGGTATTGACTGAATTTCGAGAAAGGAAGCAGCTGCAGAGGGACATGCATAGGGACATGTGTGAACAAATGGAGGCCCACAATTCAAACATGGCCTCCCGAACAGGGGTTCTAAGAAGCATTCATACAACCCTGATCGGGGCTTGTGCAACCCAGTCTTCCCCTCCTTTGGGTCAACAACATCAGGCCCATGTACATCAGCCCCAGCCACAGGAAGGGAGGCACTGCTAGAGGCACAACCTTGCACAGACACCCCTGCCTCTGTAGCAGCTGATCCCCCCCTGCAAGCAGGAATCCAGGTGGTGTGGATGGCAAGACACCCACCACAGCCAGCAATAAATCTCTTCCTTAATGTCCTCCTTTGTGTATCATACATACACTCTGTGGACTGATCTTGAACCACATTCCATTTCCAATGGGAGGAATACTCTGGACTTCTAATGGTTTGGCATCTACTCCAGTGATGTTATTTACCATGACTGATACCTTCACTTTTGTATCTTTCTGACACAAATATTTTTGTATGTAGTAGCATTGCAATAAATACACCCACCACAAACTCATTGTCTGTTGTCTTAAATTTCACATTTATCCATCAATATGTCAGACCATGTGGACCATACAACGATGATTCAAGGTACTTGTGCAAGCAGGGATATGTTGCATGTACACAGTGCCCACCTAAGGATTACAACCATTTCACACAAAAACATACATACAAGTGTCTTGTCAAAGAAGAAATGTTGTTACATTGTTCAGCACATAGGCTGTCAATATGTCTGAAACATAGCAAATCATACATGTTTAACTCATACTGGGTAAATGATCCAATTTAGAGGGACAGACCTCCAGACCATGGAAGGAAGGGATTTATCAGACATTGGGCAAGATTAGGAGGCTGCCGGTCTGAAAACTGACCACCGCGGCTGTAGCGGTCGGACAGCCACATTATGAGGTTGGTGGGCAGACCTGCCGATCTCCCGCCATCCCTGCCAGGATCAGTGATCCCTACTGGCTGATGATGGTGCAGGTTGCAATCAGCCAGCGCTGCTCTGAAGTCAGTGCTGCCCTGCTGATTACAACCTTGTTCTCTGCCACCACCATGAAAAGGCTGATGGAGAACAGGTGCAGGGGGCAATGGGGGGGGCTGCACTGCCCATGCCCTTAGAGTCACCCCGTGCAGCACCCTTGAAATGTCGAGGGTGCTGGTGCCCTCTGCATACAGCAGCATTGCTGCTGGCTCTATTACGAGCTGGCGACAATGCTGCTGCCGCTTTCCCACTGGGCTGACTGTCAGAAAGCTTGGTTTCCACCTGTCAGCCCAGTGGGAAAGTCCACCACACCTCCACCATTAGGAGCAATCATGCCATGCCAAGCAGGTGAAAGGGCCCCGGCCTTCTCTCCAGAGGAGCTGGAGAAGCTTGTGGAAGAAGTCCTTCCCATGTATGTCAGCTCTATGGCTCACTAGAAGAGCAGGTGAGAACCTAAAGGCATGTTTGATGCTGTTCAACACCATCCTTTTCCTCCTCACAAGCTACAATGTGTCTCTGTGTGACAGTCAGACTTTTAGTGTGCCTATTGTCACATTTTGTATGCCATAGATGGGATGCACATGGTGCATGTAGTAGACTACCCTATGTATTGCACATTAACAGTGTGTTGTGTGTTGAGGCCTAGTTCATCCCTGTGTTGAATTCATATATCTAGGCAAGGAGTCGTTACATCCATACAATGACACATCTTTGACTACGATAGTTGTAAATGTCAAATGACATATGTGCATGACAGCATGAGCTAAGCATGTATACTGTTTGAGTCATTTGAGGATCTTGTAGGCAATGTGTATTGTGCCACAGATCATTTAGCCCACATCTTGCCTTGCTAAACTGTTGTATGAGAAGCATATCAAAACTCACTTTGCCCTTCAGTGTCACACACGCGACATTGATGATGGCCACATGATGTACTGTCATTCATGTAAGTGTTGGAAATGTGAGTGTCATGTAGGTTCTGTATGCTCAGCCTGCAGAGGCCGCGGTCTGTCAAATATATCTCCAAGTATGGGGCATAGTCCAGGCTGGGTTAGAGTTACTGTGACTATGCAACTGTGGCATCGTGCCCGCTCCCTGTAGACCTGCAGATTCTTGCATGTGGCCAATATGAGGCTCCAGTGGCAAGACTTGTCCTGAAGGCCTTTGTCCATTGACTGGATTAGGAATGGGTACTGAGGTAAATCCCTGACCTAGTACATATGTGCATTTTGCATCATTGTCAATGTGTGCCATTGACTTGTGACAGATCCCTTACTCCCACAGCCCTGTTGTCACCTTTACATAAGTCATATTTGTCCTGTACAGGTGTATTGCACAAGTGACAAACCTACAGGACAGATAGTTGGTTGATTCCGGGGAGGGCTTCATCTCTGTAGGTTTGCCACATATGGTAAAACGTGTGTTCTGTGCTACAAGTAAACACCACACAATCCCACCCTGAAGTGTGTGTGTTTCACCCTGATTGCTGATCCATTTGCTGTGTTTGGCAAGATCTGACTTTGCGGGCAGGACAAGGGTAGATGCACAATGGATGGATATGTGGGTGGTAATCCAATTGGTTGTCCTTGCATTGTGTTTTGTTTGATATGGTAAGTATTTAATCTTGGCTTGCCCAATTTAACATGTATTGTGTTGAATTGGTCCCCCTGAGTCAATTGGGCATTTGTCTCATGTGTGCAAGCTAGAGTTTTGTTTGTCTACATATGGAATGTATTCAGTTGTGCTACCTTCCTATACATTTGACTGACCATGTGTCCATTTTCATGTGTGTACCTTGCAACTACTTCATCTACATGTGTAACTCATGCTGTTGTATTTGCTTTCTTGACTTGCACTTTCACATTTGGCGATTGGCATGTCACTTAGTTCTACTATTGGTTGTCACTGAGGTACATGAAGGGCCAGGTCCTGTGCAAATGGTGTTTTAGTGACATGTGCAAGATGAAATGTGTCCTAGGGCAGCATCCTTCCTAGAGTGTCTCTGATGCACCCATCCATATTGCAAAGGTATTGTTTACATTGTGAGCTTTGGATATTTGTCTCACAAAATATTGTGCATCTCATTGACCTTCCATTGTGTTGCAATGTGGGTAATATGTGTGGGTCCATCACAGGGATGTTTCATGGAAGGTGTGTTTGGGTTAAATGACACATCCATACACATGTGTCTTCAATGTCATGACAGGCCATGACGTGAGCAATGTGAGGGTGTCTGTTTTATTATATGTGATGTTGATGTGGTATTGCTGTTCTGTGACACAATGTTCTATACACATCACTGTCCCTGAAACTGGGATGAGCGGACACGTGAGGGAGCATTATGTGGCTGTGTATGGGTCATTTGTTGTGAACGACTAGGACCTGGGACACTAAAAAAGTGTTCTTGGTCCACATAGCATAACCCACATACCAGCTGAATTGCGGCACATCGATCGGTTGTTGAGTTTCAGAACATAAAGAGTTTGCAACGAGCCTATGATACATGCTTTCTTGTGTAGCAGATTAGGCGAATTGCAGCACTTGGAATGAAATGCAAATTTACCAGGTAGCATAATAGCAGTCCTGCATACAGGCTGTTGCAGTACTTATTGCCTGATAACACACAACTACCCACCACTGCAGCAAGGTACTCCTTAGGAACAGGAGTTATGGCTGGTATGGCTGGTATGAGTGAACGTAGTAAAGAAACCAGGAAGAGTGACCATCATTTATCTGAGACCTCATAGAATACGCAGGATCAAGCACATTCCTCAGTGGTTTGACCTTGGGAATGGCAGAGGGTTAGCACCCTTACCTTGATCATAACTAATAAGAGTGACGGAGCTCCTCGAACCCCACACTGATCCAGCTAACATCTGTCTCAGGCACCAGTACATATGACATGTTCAGTCCTTTGAAAACATTAAACAAGTACATGCATTTAAAGAGCAGATTTCAAACAGGTGTGGATTATGAACACCTTCAAACACTTAGAGACTTCATCAGTTACCTCTTGGTCTAGATAACTGTAGTAAAAAAATCACAATCAATACTCTCACCTCAAGGCTTCTTTGAGCATAGTTCATGCTGCATTATGTTCTTTCTTATTGAAGAATTACTTCGTCCTCCTCTGCTGCTACATTTTCATGCATGAGTCTCCCTTAAATCTGTTTCACAGACAGTCTTTTGGGAGCAGATCATCAGAGAGAACGAAGAATATACATTGTTTCCCAAAGGAATTAATGTGTTAATGGTGCTTGTGCGGCTGTGGCCCAGGGGAGACTCAATTTGTGCTGTCTGGATGCTACATCGAGGTTAATGTGGTTCCTTGGGCAAAGTTATAGTTTATGTTTATGGTTATAGATTACTCGTACAGGCATCATGTCGCTTACACCCAGAAGAAGACACTTCCACCAATGGTATATTTTGCAGTGCTCCCATATGCTGTGTGAGAAAGTAGCCTCTTTCTAGCATGGTTACCCCCATTTTTGCCCTGTTTGTCAGTGTTTGTCAGCGTTTGTCAGTGTGTTTTTACTGTCTCACTGGGATCCTGCTAGTCAGTATTCCAGTGCTCATAGTTTGTGGCCTATATGTCAATGTGTTTTACTGTGTTGTCAGTATGCTTGACTGACTCACTGGAGTCCTGCTTACCAGAACTCCACTGCTCATGCTCTCTGTTTCCAAACTTGTTACTATAGTGTAGTGACTCCATATTCCAATCCAGATTGGCACACTAGACCCCCCTTATAAGTCCCTAGTATACGGTACCTAGGTACCCAGGGCATTGGGGTTGAAGGAGATCCTTATGGGCTGCAGCATTTCGTTTGCCCCCATAAGAAGATCATACAAACACTCCTTCAGGACTGCCACTGCAGCCTGAACGAAATAGTGAACACGCTATTTAACAGCCGTTTTCACTGCACCAAGTAACTTATAAGTCTCCTGTATGTCTAACCTTCAGTTACTGAAGGCTAGGTGCAAAGTTACTGTGTGGGAGGGCACCATTGCACTAGCAAAGGTGCCCCCACGTTGTCCAGGACAAATTTCCTAGACTTAGTGAGTGCAGGGACACCATTATAAGTGTGCACTACACATATGTCAATACATATATGTAGCTTCACAATGGTAACCCTGAATATGGCCATGTGAGGTGTCTAAGATTGAGAAAGTGTGCCCCCAATCTGATTCTGGTATTGGGTGGCCAATTCCACACACCCTGGGGGCTCCACCATGGACCCCCAGAACTGACAAACCAGCTCTCTGAGGTTTCCACCGCAGCCCCAGCTGCTACCACCTCACAGACAGGTTTCTGCCCTCCTGGGGATTGAGCAGCTCAATCCCAGGAAGGTAGAACAATGCATTTACTTTAGGAGAGGGGTGTTACACCCTCTCCCATTGGAAATAGGTGTTAGAGGCATGGGAGGGGCATCCTCCCAGAGCCTCTGGAAATGCTCTGAAGGGCACAAACAGTGCCCCCCTTGTATAAACCAGTCTACACCGGTTCAGGGACCCCCAGTCCCTGTCCTGGCACGAAACTGAACAAAGGAAAGGGGAGTGACTACTCCCCTGTCCATCACCACCCCAGGGGTGGTGCCCAGAGCTCCTCCAAAGTGTCCCTGGCGTTAGCCATCTTGGATTCCAAGGTGTGAGGACCCTTTGGGAGCATCTGAGTGGCCAGTGCCAGCAGGTAACGTCAGATACCCCTCCTGACAGGTGCATTCCTGGTTAGGTAGCCAATTCCCCTCTCAGGGTTATTTAGGATCTCTCCTCTGGGTGTTTCCTCAGATTCGGTTTGCAAGACTCCACCAGGACTCCTCTTCATCCTCTGCTTCATCTTCTGACCGTCGGATCAAATGCAGACTGCTCCAGGAACACTGTAACTCCAACAAAGTATCCAAGAAGTCTACTGTGACCCTGCAATTTCAGCTCCAGCCAGCAACTGCAACAAGAAGGAATGCACAACAAAGTCCAGTCTTTGTCCCCTTTCACAGACAGAAGCAGCAACTGCAGGATAGCCCAACAAAGCACAGTCACAGGCAGGGGCAGCATTTCTCCTCAGCTCCTCAGCTCTTCTCCTTGGCAGAGGTTCCGCTTGAATCCTTGAAGAAATCTAAAAGTCTGGGGTTTCGGGTCTACTACTTATACCTCTTTCTGCCTTTGAAGCAGGCAAACTTCTAAGGAAAGTCTCTGTTGTTTACAAGATCCTGCCTTGCCCAGGCCAGGCTACAGACTCACACCAGGGGGTTGGAAACTGCATTGTGACAGGGCAGGCACAGCCTATTCAGGTGTAAGTGACCACCCCTCCCTCCACTCTAGCACAGATGGGCCCATCAGGATATACAGGCTACTCCCCAGCTCCGTTTATCTCATTGTCTAGAGCAGATTCACAAACAGCCCAACTTTCAAACAGACCCAGACAGGGAATCCACAAACAGGCAGAGTCATAGAATGGTTTAAGCAAAAATATGCACACTTTCTAAAACTGACATTTTCAAACTGGCAATTAAAAAAAACAACTTTACCAAAAGCAGATTTTTAAATTGTGAGTTCAGAGACACCAAACTCCAAATTTCTATCTGATCCCAAAGGGAATCTGACATTATTTAAAAGCAGTCCTCATGTTAACCTATGAGAAAAATAGGCCTTGTAACAGTGAAAACTATTTCACTGTTAGGACATGTAAAGCACACCAGTACGTGTCCCACATTTAACATACACTGCACCCTGCCCATGGGGTTGCCTAGGGTCTACCTTAGGGGTATCCTACATGTATGAAAAGGGAAGGTTTAGGCCTGGCAAGAGGGTATACTTGCCAGGTTGAACTGGCAGCTTAAAACTACACACACAGACACTGTATTGGCAGGTTTGAGCCATGTTTATAGGGCTACTCATGTGGGTGGCACAACTAGTGCTGCAGGCCCAATAGTAGTATTTTATTTACAGGCCCTAGGCACATCTAGTGCACTTTACTAGGGACTTACTAATACATCAAATATGGCAATCAGGAATAAGCCAATTAAACATACTGTACAATTTACACAGGAATACTTGCACTTTAGCACAGGTCAGCAGTGGTAAAGTGCCCAGAGTGCCAAAAACAACAAAAACAGAGTCCATCACACAGTCAAAACATGGGGAGCAGAGACAAAAAAGACAGGGGAGACCACGCCAAGGATGCCAGGTCTAACACCTGCCTAAGATGTTTTCTCTCGTACTCAAACACCTTGGTTTTCCTGATGACAGAGCCCCTGTGGAGGACTCAATGCTGATGGGATGTTGTATGAGGGACCACCTTCTTAAAGGCAGCAACTGTGGCACCATCTCCTGACGGCCATAATACAGTATTTGTACAACAATTTGATAGCAGCAGACAAGTCCTGAACGGTCCTGCACAACCTGGAGAAAACACCCAGACTATGGACAGCATAAGCATAAGTTATGCTATTTTTGAAGTTAGGCCGCATACAACAAACGTTGTAAGGGAGGGCATGAATTACCAACAAAAATAACATTTAGAGATTAGCACAGGAAAAAACATCCCAGACTCATGCAGCATCATGCTTAAAGGTGTGGAAATTATACTCACCTTGCAAGTATGTTTGGGATTGTGTGGAATGTGGTCTTTACTGACAGAGAAACTGGGAACATGAAATGGAGTCATGGATCAGAACCACTAGAGAGTTGTAGACAGAGAGCCATACCTAGCTTCATACAGGAGGCATGCTACATGGTAAGTAGTGGAAACTGCTGCAGAGGCGATACCAGGATTTTCAATGCTTAATATTCAAATAACAATAACGTTGTACTAATAGAAAGGTCTATACTAACCTTTGAAGTCTTTGAACCTTCTTGATACTTTTTTCCAGATGCCTCCTTGCTGCAAAGGTCCACCACAGATGATACTCATGTCATATAGTAATGACCTCTTAGTAGGTTAGGCAGCCTGTCTCAAAAGAACACAATACTTGTGTGGCATGTTCGCGGAGTTCAGTAAAAGGAACGTAGAATGTAAAAGTATAGGATTAAATACTAAAGCATTTGATGTCACCACATGTGAGCACATGTTTAGGATTAAAAGGAGTACCAGAAAAAAAGGAGCAGCAGAAAGGAAATATATCAGACACCTGTGGAATTGGGCTGGGTAACTCCAGCATTGTGTCAGATATTGATGATATGGTCCCTAATTACCAACCAAGGCAGTTGAAAGAAACTGAAGGGGGAACAAAGAATAGTGTTGGCATAGCATTGGGCCGTGACAATGTAATACGGAACAAGAGTAGAGCGTACTTAGTTATTCTTTTTATTGCAGAGCTGCAGTAAAGTTATTATGCAGTGCATTACTGCACCACCTTTTTCGTAACACCATCAGGTGAAACCAACATAAAGAACAGTTAATGGAAGAAAGATTTCTTCTATTACGGAAGAGTATGGGGAACTATTATGGCAGAAGAAAGGAAACCCTGTTTGGTAATGCACTGTCTATGGGCAGAGGGTTAAAAATGTTTGAAAATAATATTAAACAGAATGAATAACTGCGATTTTATTAATATGACATGCGTATTCTAAAACTTGACAAACCATACTTAACCCAAAGGTGATACAGTATTAAAAATATATTATTTTGAGATTTTGAGCTGAGAGAGGGAGGAAGAGAGTGGAGGAATAGCATTAAGGTAAATAACTTAAATTTACAAGTCGATGGAGGAGAGAATTAGGGATTAATTTGAAGTACAAGAGTGATAAAATGCAAGAAAAACCATGGTTTAATGAAGGAACCCTGGATTACTGATGCACGAGCCCTGTATGAAGCTTTGGTAGTAGAAAAATGATTGAATTAATGAGATAAAAATAGAGAATGGTAGTAAAGAAATTGTCTCTACGTCTGGAAAAAATGGATTGTTGGTACAAACAATGGAAGAAAAGAAAACACCATTCATACATTGCCTGTTATAGGTGTGATGAAGAATGGGCTATAACCAATTGGAGTCAGTGGCCTGCAAGTCAATTAAAATATACAATTTATTTTAAAAACTGGGCATGTTGAAAAGTGACGCTCGAGTGTGCAAATGGAGAAGAGGGTCACTGAAGTAATGGATGTGACAGAACCCTTGTTCTATAGGTGAAAGAGGAGAAGAGTTGACAATCTAAAAATATGGTAGAGCCAGGTGATGTGAAAATTAAACTGTTTTTTGACTTGGTTGTCTGCTTGAAGTTATTGACATTTAGGGCCTCATTACGAGTTTGGCGGGTAATCCGACCACCGTATTGAGTCACACCATGAAGACCACCAAAATATAGCAACAAAATTGACAGCGCCAGGACTCGGGAGGGCAGGAATGAGGCGGTTCCAGCACCGCCACGCCGAGAACCCTCCACCTACCAGAATACGACCCTCAGATCACCACAGCGTTTCTTCCATGGTGGAAAAACATTGGCGCTCTGAACGGCCACACTCAGAATACACTCCTGCCAGAAAACAGCACCACATTGTTTGAATACCTGACACAAAAACACACACAAGACACATCTACTCACAGCACCAAATAACACACCCCCACACAACCCACAATCCTTTGTGACTAAAAATGGCCACCACATGTACCGGGAAGCCACAATCCAATTACTCAGCAGCCATACACCATAAGCACATTTACACTTCACATTCACCACACAACTGCACGAACAACACTATTCACACACCACAACTACACACAAACCCCACAATCAACAAGCACTCACAACCAAACACCCTCACCCCAACAAGCACCCTACAAACACCACAACCACCCACAACACAAACACTATGTCACATCAAAAGCAGTCACGCATCAGTGATGAGTTGAGGGTCATGGCTGATAAAATAATCAGGGTTGAGCCACAACTGTTTGGAGCACAGGTACAGCACACCTCCAAAGCCAGGAAAATGGAATTAAGGCAGAGAATAGTCGACAGGGTCAACTCAATGGACAACCATCCACGCACAAGGGAGGACATCAGGAAGAGGTGGAACGACCTTAGGGGGAAGGTACGTTCCATGACTTCACAACACCAGAGAGCCGTGCACGAGACTGTGATGGGCCCCCACCTCCTCCTCCAGAGCTCACATCGTAGGAGAAGAAGGTCATAGACTTACTGCATCCTGATGGCCTGACTGGAATACCCAGAGGACTGAACTCTAATGAGTAACTAGCACTCCCCTGACACTAAATCAACCTGTCCAGCATGCTTCCTCGCCATTCCCCATTACACCCCATCTCCCACTAAACTTCCCAAATAATCACCCAATGCCCCTCTCCTGCATGCCACACCACCACCCTGTCCTAATGCCCACACACTCCCTGCCAAGTGCGCAGACATCACAACCAATTACTATCACTACCACTCCCTCAATGCACTAGCCCATCTACATCAATACCTGCAGTGTGCACTCCACATCACATGACTTGCATGCATGACTATTGCACTAGCTACAACTGGATGCTTCGACTGAGGACCTCGACATGGGAATGACAGCGATGCAATGGCACTAAATAATGCAAAACAACCCTTATGGAGCATGGTATACATGTCACAATCCGCCATCCACAAACTGTGTTAGCACAGCTGCACCTGCCATCGCCATTGGTGGGAATCAAGTCAAGCCACTGTATCCATCAGAAAAACAGACAACCAATCACACCGCCACCACTTAACCCCTTCTCACTCCATCCATAGGTACCTCTGCCACTGCCACTACAGAGAGGATACTAGAGGATACTGTAGGAAAGTACCCTCTTTTTGGCATGTTACCCCCAAATTCTGCCTGATGTCAGTGTGTTTGACTGTGTCAAGGGAGTCATGCTAACCAGGACCCCAGTGTTTATGCTCTCTCTCCTCTCAAATGTGTCACTACATACTGGTGACCTAGTATTTCATCCCAAATTGGCATACTGCTGCCCCCTTATAAGTCCCTAGTATATGGTACTTAGGTACTCAGGGCATGAAAGTTGCAGGGGATCCCTATGGCTGCAGCATTACTTTTGCCACCAAAAGGGAGCCCATGCAAAGGCTTCTACAGGACTGCCATTGCAGCCTGTGTGAAATGGTGCATGCACCATTTCACAGCCATTTACACTGCACCAGGTCACTTATAAGTCACTTATATGTCAGGCCTTTCAACCCTGAAGGCTAGGTGCAAAGTACCTGTGTGTGAGGGCAACCCTGCCCTAGCAGAGATGCCCCACATTGTCCAGGACCATTTTCCCAGACTTTGTGAGTGTGGGGACGCCATTTTACACGTGCTCTGGACATAGGTTAATACCTATGTCCAGCTTTACAATGGTAACTACGAATATGGCCATGTAAGGTGTCTAACACCTGGTAATTGTACCCCAATACTGATTCTAGTATTGCTTGTACAATCCCATGCTCTCTGGGGGCTCCATAGTGGACCCCCTGTACTGCCATACCAGCCATCTGAGGTTTGTCAGGCAGCCCCAGCTGCTGACACATCACAGACATGTTTCTGCCCTCCTGTTGCTTGAGCAGCTCAAGCTCAGGAAGGCAGAACAAAGGATTTCCTATGGAAGAGGGGTGTGAAACACTCTCCCTTTGGAAATAGGTGCTACAGGCATGGGAGGGGTAGCCTCCCAGAGCCTCTGGAAATGCTTTGAAGGGCACAGATGGTGCCCTTCCATAATCCAGTCTACACTGCTTCAGGAACCCCGAGTCTCTGGTGCGAAACTGGAGAAAGGAAAAGGGAGTGACCACTCCCCTGTCCATCACCAGCCCAGGGGTGGTGCCCAGAGCTCCTCCGGAGTGTCCCTGGGTTTAGCCATCTTGGATTCCAAGGTGGTGGGGCAGTATGGGAGCATCTGAGTGGCCAGTGTGAGCAGGTGATGTCAGAGCCCTCCCCTGATAGGTGTTTACCTGTGTAGCTAGCCAATCCCCCTTTCAGGGCTATTTAGGGCCTGTCTCCTGGGTGTTTCTTCAGATTCAGATTGCAGGACTCCAGCACGAATCCTCTGCATCCTTTACCTCATCTTCTACCAGCGGAACCGCAGCTGAACCCTCCAGGAACTCCACTAACTGCAACAAAGAAGCAAAGACAACTTCTGCAACATTGTATCTTCCGCTCCTACCAGCACCTGCAACTGTTTCCAGGTCATTCATCCTCCGAGGACTGCCTGTCTTCAGCCTGCACCAGAAGGACAGACGGAATCTCCCATGGAGTGAAGGAGTCACTTCCCTCCTTCAGCAAGCACCTCTTTGCAATGACGACCAGTGGCGTGGGTTCCCTCTCCAGACGATGAGCGTGGATCCAGCAACACGGGTGGTGGACTAAAGTGACCCCAACAGTCCGAACATTCAGCTGTGCAACTTTGGTGGAGGTAAGGCTTGCCTTCCCACGCAAGACAGTACCCCCTTGCACCACATGACATGCAGTTGCCAAGGCTTGTAAGCCGGTGGTTCATCTTTTGCACCTTCATCCAGGTTAGCAGGGGCTACTGTTCTTCCTGGACTCTTCAGTGCTTCTTGGACTTGGTCCCCTTCTTCCATAGGTCTTCAGGTCCAGGAGTCCATCATTGGTGTCTTGAAGTCTCTTCTGGTTCTTGCATAATCTTCTATCCCAACTTCTTGTGTGTTTCAGGTAACTTACTGTGATTTACTCCTGTTTTCCTGGGCTCTGGGGTGGGTTCTACTTACCTTTGGTGTTTTCTTACACTCCCAGCGCCTCCTCTACAAACTACACCTGCCTAGATGGGAGACCGACTTTCGCATTCCACTATTTTAGTATATGGTTTGCGTTCCCCCAGGCCCATTCCAACCTATTGTGATGTTCACTATTTGCACTGTTTTCTAACTGTTTGTACAGCTATTTCTGCATTCTAGTGTATATTACTTACCTCCTATGGGAGTATAGTCTCTAAAGTACCTTTTTTTTGTTACAATTAGTATTTCCTTTCATGTGTGTGAGTACTGTGTGACTACAGTGATATTACGAGAGCTTTGCATGTCTCCTAGATCAGCCTTGGCTGCTCAGCTAGAGTTACCCCTAGACAGCCTTGCTGCTAGACACTGAATACATTTCACTAGTAAGGGATAACTGGATGTGGTATAAGGTGTAAGTACCTTTGGTACCCACCACAAACCAGACCCGTCTCCTACAGATACCAGAGACAGCCAGCCCCCCTTAGGATGAAGTCCCCAGTGAGGACAATGCCGCTGGATATCTGGACACTGATGACCTATCGGGCCCATTTGTGACTACTTGTCTGTCTACCACTCTCTGCCTCACGCTGCCCACATCAACCCCCCCACCCTGTGTGTAGGAGGCTGGCCTGGCTTATAGTGGGTACCTGTTGGTACTTACACCTAGTGCCAGGTCCAGTTATCCCTTATTAGTAGATTAGTAGTGTTCTAGCAGCTTAGGCTGATAGAGGTAGCTATAGCAGAGCAGCTTAGGCTGAACTAGGAGACATGCAAAGCTCCTACTATACCACTCATATCATATAGCACTATATCATAAGAATCACAATACTCAGAGATACTAAAAATAAAGGTACTTTATTTTAGTGACAATGTGCCAAAAATATCTCAGAGGATATATTCCCTTAGGAGACCAAACCAAAATAAGGTAAGTAAACAGTTAGAAAAGTAGTGCAAACACTGTAGAATACAATAGGATTTAATAGGCCTAGGGGCAACACAAACCATATACTCCAAAAGTGGAATGCGAACCACTTAGGGACCCCACGCTTAGTGCAGTGAGTAGAGGGTCGCTGGGAGTGTAAGAAAACACTAAGGGTGTCCAAGATACCCCACCCCAAGACCCTGAAAAGTAGGAGTAAATTTACCCTACTTCCCCAGAAACACACTAAAGTCGTGATTGGAGATTCTGCAAAGACCACAACAAATGTCAAAGCACTGCCGATGGATTCCTGGACCTGAGGTCCTGCAAAGGAAGGGTACCAAGTCCAAGAGTCACGCAAGTGTCTGGGGGGGCAGAAGCCCATTAAACCCCCGATGAAGGTGCAAAATGGCTGCCTCCGGGTGGAAGAAGCTGAACATTCTGCAACAACGGAAGATGCCAGGAACTTCTCCTTTGCACAGAAGATGCACACGGCATGCTGGAGGATGCAGAGTTGTAGCCATGCAGAAATACTGCAAACAAGCCTTGCTAGCTGCAAAGGTTGCAGTTGAAGAAAATGGGTGCTGCCTGGGCTCAGCAACACAGAGAGCCCATGCAGAAGCAGGCAGCACCCACAGAAGTACTGAACACGGGTTCAAGAAAACAGAGCATGGTGGTCATCTCAACACTACAAAGGAGGGTCCCTCGAAGCCGGTGGTCAACTCAGCGAGTTGAGCAATGCAGGACAGAGTGCTGGGGACCTGGGCCTGCGTTAGCAGGGGGAAGATTCCGTCGACCCACAGGAGATTTCTTCTTGGCTTCCAGTGCAGGGTGAAGGCAAACAGCCCCCAGAGCATGCACCACCAGGAAACAGTCGAGAAAGCCAGCAGGATTAGGCGCTACAATGTCGCTGGTAGTCTTCTTGCTACTTTGTTGCAGTTTCGCAGGCGTCCTGGAGCAGTCAGCGGTCGATCCTTGGCAGAAGTTGAAGAGAGAGGTGCAAAGGTTATCTGAGGAAAGACCCACAGGAGACACCCTAAATAGCCGTCAGAGGAGGGTTGGCCACCTAGTGAGGTAAGCACCTATCAGGAGGGGTCTCTGATGTCACCTGCTGGCACCGGCCACTCAGAGGCCTCCAGAGTGCCCTCACACCTCTGGATTCAAGATGGAAGAGGCCTGGGACACACTGGAGGAGCACTGGGCACCACCCCTGGGGTGGTGATGGACAGGGGAGTGGTCACTCCCCTTTCCTTTGTCCAGTTTCACGCCAGAGCAGGGACTGGGGGATCCCTGAACCGGTGTAGACTGGCTTATGCAAGGAGGGCACCATCTTTGCCCTTCAAAGCATTTCCAGAGGCTGGGGGAGGCTACTCCTCCCCAGCCCTTAAAACCTATTTCCAATGGGAGAGGGTGTAATACCCTCTCTCAGAGGAAATCCTTTGTTCTGCCTCCTGGGACTGGGCTGCCCAGACCCCAGGAGGGCAGAACCCTGTCTGTAGGGTGACAGCAGCGGTTGCTGCAGAGAAAACCTCAGAGAGCTGGTTTGGCAGTACCTGGGGTCCATGATGGAGCCCCGGAGATGCATGGAATTGGCACCCCAATATCAGATTTGGCATGGGGGGAGAATTCCATGATCTTAGACATGTTACATGGACATATTTGGAGTTACCATTGAGAAGCTACATATAGGTATTGACCTATATGTGCTGCACACGTGTAATGGTGTCCCCTCACTCACAAAGTCCGGGGAAATTGCCCTAAACTATGTGGGGGCACCTTGGCTAGTGCCAGGGTGCCCTCACACTTAGTAACTTTGCACCTAACCTTCACTAAGTGAAGGTTAGACATATACGTTACTTATAAGTTACTTAAGTGCAGTGTAAAATGGCTGTGAAATAACGTGTGCGTTATTTCACTCAGGCTGCAGTGGCACTCCTGTGTAAGATTTGTCTGAGCTCCTTATGGGTGGCAAACGAAATGCTGCAGCCCATAGGGATCTCCTGGAACCCCAATACCCTGGGTACCTAGGAACCATATACAAGGGATTTATAAGGGTGTTCTAGTGTATCAAATAGAATTGTTGAAAATGGTCACTAGCCTATAGTGACAATTTTAAAGGCAGAGAGAGCATAAGCACTGAGGTTCTGATTAGCAGAGCCTCAGTGACACAGTTAGCCAACACAGGTATACACATTCAGGCCACAAACTGTGAGCACTGGGGTCCTGGCTAGCAGGATCTCAGTGAGACAGGCAAAAACAAACTGACATACATGTAAAAATGGGGGTAACATGCCAGGCAAGATGGTACTTTCCTACACAACCCCCCTCCAAACGTGGGACAATAGGCTAACCTTGCCCAGATGAGTCTTCATTGTCTAAGTGGAAATATCTGGAGAGTCCATCTGCACTGAAGTGGGTAATCCCAGGTCTATGTTCCACTGTATAGTCCATTCCCTGTAGGGAGATGGACCACCTCAACAATTTAGGGTTTTCACCTTGCATTTGTTTAAGCCATAATAGAAGTTTGTGGTCTGTGTGAACAATAAAGTGAGTACCAAAGAGGTATGGTCTCAACATTTTCAGGACCCAGACCACAGCAAAGGCCTCCCTCTCTATGGCAGACCAACGCTTTTCTCTAGGGGTCAACCTCCTGCGGATAAAAGCAAGAGGTTGATCCTGGCCCTCAGTGTTAAGCTGTGATAGAACTGCCCCTACCCCTAATTCAGAAGCATCAGTTTGAACTATGAATTTCTAGGAATAACAAGGGCTTTTTAGGACAGGTGCAGAGCACATGGCCTGTTTGAGCTCATCAAAAGCCTTTTGACAGCTAGCTGTCCAGAATGCCTTTTTAGGCATCTTTTTGGATGTGAGGTCATTAAGAGGGGCAGCTATAGTGCCATAATTCTTAATGAACCTCCTATAGTACCCTGTGAGGCCTAAGATGGCTCTCACCTGGGTTTGAGTTGTGGGGGGAGCCCATTCCATAATGGTTTGGATCTTTCCCTGCAGTGGTGCAATCTGTTCCACACCTACCTAGATTATCATCCCAGGTGGAGCTAAAAACAGCTATACTGTATCACCTAGATATGCTGCACTAAAGGCTTCCAATCCTTGGACCTTGCCTACATTATTCTCTGAAATACTGAGAAAGCAGACGCCAAACCATACGGCATACGTTTATAATGATATGCCCCATTTGGTGTGACAAAAGATGTAAAAATGGCGAGACTTTTTATGCAAAACCACTTGGTGATATGCCGAAGATAAATCTAAGGCTGCAAACACCTTCGCACCTTTAACCATGGTTAACATCTCTGTAATGTAGGGTAATGGATGCCAATCAACCCAAATCCTCTAATTCAAATCCCTCAAATCAATACACATTCTTAGAGCTCCATTGGGTTTCTTTGCCAAAACAATAGGAAATTACCACTCAGAACTTTCAATGGGTTCTATAACATCATTAACACACAATCTTTCCAACTCTTTTGTTAGTTCCTCCCTCATAGCAATAGGAACATGTCTTGGTTTGTGAACCACAGGTACCACCCCAGTCTTCAATTGTATCTGATGTACAAAACCTTTTATCCTCCCCAATTTGCCACTAAATACCTCTGGGAACTCACTTTCTCACACACAGCTCCCCTCTGAAATTGAGTTTATCACATCCTGGCGTATCATCACCTGTTCTTCACTATTCGGGTCCAACACAATTTCCAACTTTTTCTGATCCATCCACCCCAAAAAAATTACCATCCATCCGTGTCACATAAACTGTAGTTTGTGTCTGGTTACCTTTAAACTCTACTGTAGCTTCAAATTCTCCCACAACATCTATAGGTTTCCCCCATACGCAACCGGAGTTACATTGGATTGTATCAATTGGACATTTTGTAACTTGTTATAATCAGCTAAATTGATGAAAGAGAAGAACGCCCAGAGTCTGCCATCAACTGGTACTCACAACCATTGATTTTCATCAAACACATTGGTCTCCTATTTTGTACTTGAGACACCACATATGCATCCTCTTCAACCCAAAGCACCACATTCATCTCACCGGAATCTCTTTGATTCTCTTCCACTGGGCAAGATTCCACCACGTTCACTGACTTCCCACCCCTGGAATTCTTCACCCAGTACCCTTTGCACACCCTCATAAAGTGCCCTTTATTCTTGCACTTATTACAAATGTTGTCAATGGCAGGACAAGTTTGTGAATTACCCAAATGCTTTTTGCTTCCACAATGATAACATTCACCAAACTTACTTTTACCACCACCACCCATCTGAAATGTCTCTTTCTGCTTAGAAAAACGTTTCATCTGAACACTTTGCACATCACCCTTCACATTCATCTGTTCCATATACTTAGTTGTGGACTCAGTCCTACTAGCAATCTCTATGGCTTTGTCTAAAGTAAGATTCTCCATTGTCAACAGTTTTTCCTGGACTTTTGTGCTATAAGATTTTTCAACTATCTAGTCACGAATGACCTCATCTTCAAAAGACTTTAAATCACGTTGCCGCTAAAACTCTTAAATCCTCCAGAAAACTCTCTATAGACTCATTGGGCACCTGCAGAATTTATGACGCTCCATAATGACATTTTTCTTCCTTTTAAAACAAGCATCCAACGCCTTTATAGCCGCCCCATACTTGTCAATCTCATCTCCTTCTCCTTCAACCGGCACAATTGGTAAGTGTTTAAAAATGTTCCTACCCTCAATTCCCAAAGAATGTTTCAATATAGCAAGCTTCTGCTTTTGGGTGAAAATGTCTCCATCAATAGCATCCAAATACGCTTCGAATCCTTCTAACCACTGCTCCCAGTCCACAGGTGGTAAACCCGGTGAAGCAAAAATGGAATTGGAGGTAGTACTGCTTGCTGCATATTTTTTTTTAAAGGTCCTGCACAATATCAATGCAAAAATCTTAAATTCCTTGAGTATAACAGTCAACATTATGCTGCCAGTATACAATTAAATACTGTCCCTGCAATCACCTATGCAAGAACAATTCATAGAACAAACAGAATATGTGTCCTTTTAAGTCAACAGTCATTCCAAATGTTGAAATATTGGCCCCAAAACGTTCCTTGCGAGGCCATCAACTTCCCGATAAATGGTCCACAAACCTCCTTCCTTCCTTTGCCGAACCAAAACAAAACAACGTGATCCATTGTCCAGGAAACCATAAACTAAGGCTCTGACATATCTCTCACGAACCGGATGGTCTCCTTCCCTCCTCCTCGATCCTGCTTGCTGCTGGCTTGCCGACACGAGTTGCTAAGGAGGCAAGGAACCAAGGCTTCCAACGTCAGATGCGTAGTCAAGGAAACTCCTTTCCTCCTCTGCAGTCCTGCATAGCACATTGTCAAAGCAACCACAACAAACAACATCAGACCCACGAGGCTCTACTGACGTTGCACGTGCACCTTTTCCTGCTGCCACAAATAACAGGTAGAAAGCCCCGTTTACTGGCAATTTGAAGTCCTCACCACTTCGCCATGAAGCGTTATGTGGCCACCAATCGACCTCCTCAGTTACAGGAACTCGCCGACATTGCACTCAAATCGTGCTCCGCCAGCCACCATATCTCCGCTGTCGCCGCCCTGCTGGAACACAGACTGCTTGGTCTGAAATGCCGCTCGTTGCCACTGATATATGAAGAGGCTCCTTCCGGTAGGTCCAATATTCCTTTATTTAGTGAACTTCATTGAAGTGCATCCAACAGGGCAGCCACCAAGACAGCAACTGCCAAACTTCCGAACCACCCTTAAACATTCCCATTCCATTACCTCACAAACACACTGCACGTGCATTGACATGAACAGCATGCGCAGGATACAACACTCACTGAATATTAATGGTCCACCCACATGCAATGAGATAGAGGGCATATTAAGGGTGTAAGGTCCTCAGGGGCAATGGGTCCTGATGAGCTTCTGATATCTCCTAATAAACAAGATTTCTCTGCATGGGCACTTTTTTTGTGTCCTGTATTTCAGTATTGTTATTGGACTGGGGTCATACCGTCCACTTAGAAGGGAAGTGAAGCATTGTTCTACCCTTATAAAACAAAGGTTCTAAAACGTCTCCTGCCAGTTATAGGCAGATTGCTGTGGGCCCTCTTTTGCAGAGTTGAGATGACCGCCATATTCATACTTCTTGAACCCATGTTCAAGTGCTTCTGCGGGTCCTACCTTCTTGTGCATGGGCTCTCTACATTGCTGAGGGCCCCCTCTGTCTCCTCTCCCAAATGGCGACATCCTGGTCCTTCCTGGGCCTGGGCAGCACCCTTTTTCTTCAACCTTAACTCTTGCAGATAGCAAGGCTTGTTTGCAGCATTTTGCTAAGGAAACAACTCTGCATCCCCCAGCATTCCATGAGACACCTTCTGCATGAAGGAGAAGTTTCTAGAATATTTTGTTGTTGCAGGATCTTCAGCTTCTTCCATCCAGAGGCAGCCATTTTGCACCATCACCTGGGTTTAAGGGGCTCTGGCCACCCCTGGACACTTTCACGACTCTTGGACTTGGTCCCCTTCCTTTGCAGCTCCTCAGGTCCAGGAATCCATCTTCAGTGCTTTGTAGTCTGTTGTGGTTTTTTCAAAATCCTCTATCACGACTTTAGTGTGTTTCTGGGGAAATAGTAGTACTTTACTCCTACTTTCCAGGGCCTTGGGGTGGGGTATCTTGGACACCCTTAGTGTTTTCTTACACTCCTAGAGACCCTCTACACACTACACTAGCCTAGGGGTGCATTCGTGGTATGCATTCCACTTTCTTAGTAAATGGTCTGTGTTGCCCCTAGGCCTATTGCATCCTATTGTATTCTACAGTGTGTTCACTACTTTCTGACTGTGTTACCTACCTGATTTTGGTTTGTGTGTATATTTTGTGTATTTTACTTGCCTCCTAAGGGAGTATATCCTCTGAGATATGTTTGGCACATTGTCACTAAAATAAAGTACCTTTATTTTTAGTAACTCAGAGAATTGTCTTTCTCATGATATGGTACCTATAGGATATGATTGGTATAGTAAGAGCTTTGCATGTCTCCTAGTTCAGCCTAAGCTGCTCTGCTATAGCTACCTCTATCAGCCTAAGCTTCTAGAAGACTACTAATCTACTAATAAGGGATAACAGGACCTGGCACAAGGTTTAAGTACCTTTGGTACCCACTATAAGCCAGGCCAGCCTCCTACACCAGCTGAGATTTTTTTGGGGGATAGTGGAATTTTACTCACGTTTTTTTTTTCAAAGTGTGCAGAAAAAACTAAAGGAATGTGTGAATTGTTACAGAACAAATCAAAGTTTGAATGGTCAGAGGATAAAGATTGTGAGTTTGATAAAATTAGGGAATGTTTAGCTGCGGCCATACCTTTGATGCTGTTTGACACAAATGATCGAAGCATTGTTGTCACGGATGCATGTCGGTATGGATTGGGTGTTGTATTAATGCAAACCACGAAAGGTAAAGATTAGGTTGTAGCTTTTGGGTCTAGACCGCTGCGTGGAGCTGAGTGTACCTACTCAGTGATTGAGAAGGAGGCTTTAGCGTGTTGGTGGGGAGTGAATCACTTCAGGAAGTACTTGTGGGGAACTGAATTTATAGTGAGGACGGATCATAAGCCTTTAGTTGATTTGTTTTCAACAAAAGGGGCATACAAGGCAACACCCAGGATTGCTAAGTGGCATTATAGGTTGCAGGAGTTTCAGTTTAAATTGGAATATATTGCTGGTGTTAAGAATGTTTTCGCGGATTGCTTATCGCGTTTCCCAGCGGAGATGGGAAGTGATGATCAAGTGAGTGATGATCTCCAGGTGGTTGCGTGTACCATGATGGAAGAAAATGGCTGCATCGGCGAGCAGGAGTAGAAGGATGCTGTGAAGCAAGATCGGGTGCTACAAGATCTTACTAGGAATTTAGTTATTGGAGAGGTTGGGAATCCGATGAGTGAGGAGGTAAGAATGTACAAGGAAGTTTTCCAGGAATTGAGTTGTGTGGATGGGATAGTGAGAAGAGGAAATTTGTTGGTGGTTCCCATTAGCATGCGGGAAAAGGTGTTAAATTTAGCACACAAGGCCATGTGGAAATGCGTACGATGAAGAGGAGAGTTAGGGAAACATTTTGGTGGCCAGGAGTTGACAGACAGATCGAACAATGGGTGAGGGAGTGTGTTCCGTGTGCTATAAGTGATGAATCACAGGTAACTGTGCCCAGCCCGGTTGAAGCTGTGTTGTGTTCGGAGAGACCATGGTATAAGTTGGGAATGGAGATAATTGGGCCTATAAACATGTTGGGCGAGAATCGTAGATTCAGTATAGTGTTGGTGGGTTATTTTTCACAGTGGCCAGAGGTTAAGTGGGTCAAGTCACCGACCTCTGTGGAGGTGTTCCTGTAGAAACTGGCACGGATAATGGTGTGCAATTTGCATCTAGGGAATTTGATGTATTCATGAAAAGCTGGGGAGTGGGACATGTAATGACATCATTATATCATCCAAGGAGCAATGGTCTGGTGGAAAGGTGTAATCGTGTAGTGAGAGATAACATACAGTTATCTTTGGTGAATGGTTTAGAATGGAGGAGAGAGTTGGAAGAATTGCCGTGGGCATTTTGGGCCACTCCTAATGCGTCCACAGGGTTATTTCCTTTTACTCTGCTCAAGGGTAGGGAGGCAACGAGTACGTTGGTGCGACCATGGATGCTTGATGTGGAGTTGTTGAATGAGAAGAGGAGACGTGTTGGAGAAGCGGAAACAAGCTCAGAGTAAGTATGTGGAAGAAGGAAAAAATAGGGAAAGGAATGTGGAAGTTGGTGATTGGGTGTGCATTAGATTACCGTTGCCAAGGTTAGCTCCAAACTTTCTGTGCCAAAAAAAGTGGTGGAAGTAAAAAGGTGTGTTGTTAAATTAGAGGATGGTAAGTGGTGAAACAAAGAAAAGGGTTGCTGTTCAAAGGAATGGGGCCGTGATACAACAAAAATGGATGGAGAAGTGGAAAAAAGTAAAGGGTATGTCCATACATTTGTGGGGGTGTGTAGAAGGTTGGAAAGGGAAAGAAAGAAACCTCTGTGGTTGCGTAAGTATGTTGAATAATGGGTTGGAATAGTTTTGTAATTAGTTACAAAGCATTGTTTATTTTAGCGTCCTGTTCTGTGTAGAGCTTTCTCTTTCCTTTTCATTTTATTATTATTATCATTGTTATTATTTCAATGTTCATTAAGTTTATGAAGGTGGAAGATGTGTTGTATCCTGCGCGTGCTGTTCATGTCAATGCACGCGCAGTGTGTTTGTGAGGCAATGGAATGGGAATGTTTAAGGGAGGTTCGGAAGTTTGGCAGTTGCTGTCTTGGTGGCTGCCCTGTTGGATGCACTTCAATGAAGCTCACTAAATAAAGGAATATTGAACCTACCGGAAGGAGCCTCTTCATATATCAGTGAGTCAGCCTCAATCTCCTTGAGGTGGGTGGACCATAAATATTCAGTGAACCTCAACATTAAACTCCAGTTAAATATTATTGTTAGAATTAGAGGCATATAATTGCGAAACATACTGAGTCCATGTAGGAGGCTGGACTGGTTTGTAGTGAGTACCAAGGGGTACTTGCACCTTGCACCAGGCCCAGTTATCCCTTATTAGTGTATAGGGTGTCTAGCAGCTTAGGCTGATAGATAATGGTAGCTTAGCAGAGCAGCTTAGGCTGAACTAGGAGACGTGTGAAGCTACCACAGTACCACTTAGTGTCATATGCACAATATCATAAGAAAACACAATACACAGTTATACTAAAAATAAAGGTACTTTATTTTTATGACAATATGCCAAAGTATCTTAGAGTGTACCCTCAGTGAGAGGATAGGAAATATACACAAGATATATATACACAATAGCAAAAATATGCAGTATAGTCTTAGAAAACAGTGCAAACAATGTATAGTTACAATAGGATGCAATGGGGAAACATAGGGATAGGGGCAACACAAACCATATACTCCAAAAGTGGAATGCGAACCACGAATGGACCCCAAACCTATGTGACCTTGTAGAGGGTCGCTGGGACTATTAGAAAATAGTGAGAGTTAGAAAAATAACCCTCCCCAAGACCCTGAAAAGTGAGTGCAAAGTGCACTAAAGTTCCCCTAAGGACAAAGAAGTCGTGTTAGAGGAATAATGCAGGAAAGACACAAACCAGCAATGCAACAACTGTGGATATCCAATCTAGGGTACCTGTGGAACAAGGGGACCAAGTCCAAAAGTCACAAGCAAGTCGGAGATGGGCAGATGCCCAGAAAATGCCAGCTGCGGGTGCAAAGAAGCTTCTACTGGACAGAAGAAGCTGAGGTTTCTGCAGGAACGAAAAGGGCTAGAGACTTCCCCTTTGGTGGACGGATCCATCTCGCCTTGGAGAGTCGTGCAGAAGTGTTTTCCCGCCGGAAGGACGCCAACAAGCCTTGCTAGGCGCAAATCGTGCGTTTGGCGTTTTTGGACGCTGCTGGGGCCCAGGAGGGACCAGGAGGTCGCAAATTGGACCTGAAGAGAGAGGGAACGTCGAGCAAGACAAAGAGCCCTCACTGAAGCAGGTAGCACCCAGAGAAGTGCCAGAAACAGGCACTACAAGGATGCGTGAAACGGTGCTCGCCGAAGTTGCACAAAGGAGTCCCACGTCGCCGGAGACCAACTTAGAAAGTCGTGCAATGCAGGTTAGAGTGCCGTGGACCCAGGCTTGGCTGTGCACAAAGGATTTCCGCCGGAAGTGCACAGGGGCCGGAGTAGCTTGCAAAGTCGCGGTTCCCAGCAATGCAGCCCAGCGAGGTGAGGCAAGGACTTACCTCCACCAAACTTGGACTGAAGAGTCACTGGACTGTGGGGGTCACTTGGACAGAGTCGCTGGATTCGAGGGACCTCGCTCGTCGTGCTGAGAGGAGACCCAAGGGACCGGTAATGCAGCTTTTTGGTGCCTGCGGTTGCAGGGGGAAGATTCCGTCGACCCACGGGAGATTTCTTCGGAGCTTCTGGTGCAGAGAGGAGGCAGACTACCCCCACAGCATGCACAAGCAGGAAAACAGTCGAGAAGGCGGCAGGATCAGCGTTACAGAGTTGCAGTAGTCGTCTTTGCTACTATGTTGCAGGTTTGCAGGCTTCCAGCGCGGTCAGCGGTCGTTTCCTTATCAGAATGTGAAGAGAGAGATGCAGAGGAACTCGGCTGAGCTCATGCATTCGTTATCTGAAGTTTCCCCAGAGACAGAGAC
Organism: Pleurodeles waltl; assembly: GCF_031143425.1. Classification (NCBI taxonomy): domain Eukaryota; kingdom Metazoa; phylum Chordata; class Amphibia; order Caudata; family Salamandridae; genus Pleurodeles; species Pleurodeles waltl. Next base: position 289,745,786 of record NC_090445.1, on the reverse strand, counting down.
CCTAAATAGCCAGAAAAGAGGGTTTGGCTACCTAGGAGAGAGGATAGGCTACTAACACCTGAAGGAGCCTATCAGCAGGAGTCTCTGACGTCACCTGGTGGCACTGGCCACTCAGAGCAGTCCAGTGTGCCAGCAGCACCTCTGTTTCCAAGATGGCAGAGGTCTGGAGCACACTGGAGGAGCTCTGGACACCTCCCAGGGGAGGTGCAGGTCAGGGGAGTGGTCACTCCCCTTTCCTTTGTCCAGTTTTGCGCCAGAGCAGGGGCTAAGGGGTCCCTGAACCGGTGTAGACTGGCTTATGCAGAATTGGGCACATCTGTGCCCAACAAAGCATTTCCAGAGGCTGGGGGAGGCTACTCCTCCCCTGCCTTCACACCATTTTCCAAAGGGAGAGGGTGTCACACCCTCTCTCAGAGGAAGTTCTTTGTTCTGCCATCCTGGGCCAGGCCTGGCTGGACCCCAGGAGGGCAGATGCCTGTCTGAGGGGTTGGCAGCAGCAGCAGCTGCAGTGAAACCCCAGGAAGGGCAGTTTGGCAGTACCAGGGTCTGTGCTACAGACCACTGGGATCATGGGATTGTGCCAACTATGCCAGGATGGCATAGAGGGGGCAATTCCATGATCATAGACATGTTACATGGCCATATTCGGAGTTACCATTGTGAAGCTACATATAGGTAGTGACCTATATGTAGTGCACACGTGTAATGGTGTCCCCGCACTCACAAAGTTCAGGGAATTGGCCCTGAACAATGTGGGGGCACCTTGGCTAGTGCCAGGGTGCCCTCACACTAAGTAACTTTGCACCTAACCTTTACCAGGTAAAGGTTAGACATATAGGTGACTTATAAGTTATTTAAGTGCAGTGTAAAATGGCTGTGAAATAACGTGGACGTTATTTCACTCAGGCTGCAGTGGCAGGCCTGTGTAAGAATTGTCAGAGCTCCCTATGAGTGGCAAAAGCAATGCTGCAGCCCATAGGGATCTCCTGGAACCCCAATACCCTGGGTACCTCAGTACCATATACTAGGGAATTATAAGGGTGTTCCAGTAAGCCAATGTAAATTGGTAAAATTGGTCACTAGCCTGTTAGTGACAATTTGAAAGTAATGAGAGAGCATAACCACTGAGGTTCTGGTTAGCAGAGCCTCAGTGAGACAGTTAGGCACCACACAGGGAACATATACATGCACACCTATGAGCACTGGGGCCCTGTGTGACAGGGTCCCAGTGACACATACATATAGGCCACAAACCTATGAGCACTGGGGTCCTGACCAGCAGGATCCCAGTGACACATAACAAACATACTGAAAACATAGTGTTTTCACTATGAGCACTGAGGCCTGGCTATCAGGATCCCAGTGAGACAGTGAAAACAGTGACAAACATCCTGACATACACTCACAAACAGGCCAAAAGTGGGGGTAACAAGGCTAGAAAGAGGCTACTTTCTCACAGTCCACCCTTCATCAGAAATGAGAACGGCATTAGCCTTAACTCTTGAGTCACAGTACTGGGCTATTAGAGTCCAATATCTATGTGAATCACAAGAGTAGGCAGTTTCTCTCAAATTAATCAAATTAATCAATTTGTGATTCTCCTCCTCCCTACATTCAGACGCCTTCAATCTAGTTCTTACAGGTTTCATTCAGTTGACTTCCCTTTGACTGAATACCGATGGCAACTTAAGCTGTTTCCTTACCAAGGAATTAACATCACAATTCACCTTTTTTAACCATCCAAGGAGCTTAGCTCTAATAGTTTCAACTCTACTCCCAAAAGTGAGAAAAAGGGTCCATTGCTTTTCAAACCAAGGGATAGGATTACCTGAAAAAGCCTGGACTCACAGTTTTTATACAAAAAGCCAAATTCAGTATGTTATTACTGTACCAAATAGTACAACAAACTACAGTACCTTCCCTGAGATTCCAGGAGTCAAGCACCTTAAAGTCTAAGTCAATGACCACCGAAAGGATACTATGATCACTGAAGTCCATCCTCAATACCTCAAACTGGGTACAGGCTCCAAACATTTGATAAGATGCCACCATTTCAATTGATGATTGTTCTTGAGAAGAATGGAAAGTAAAATAAGTTGGAGAATCCTCAGGGAATTTACCTTTTAGGGTAATATGTTAATTTGATCTCAAGCTCCTCAAAAAACATAAACGCTGCCTATCTGGTTTAATAGTTTCCAGGAACTATAACCTCAGGAATGCACCATGCCTCTTCCTGCTCATAATTTCCAAAGGTCACACAGGTAGAGTTTGAAATTTTAGCATTAAAATCCCCCATAATAATAATCAGAATGCCATCTTCCAAAACACTAGTATTGTGTATGAAAGAGCGCACAGAAGCAACTAAAGCATCATAAGACCTTGCAGGGGGCATATAAACATTTACCAATAGATGAGTTGAATACGACCCAACTGTCCCACTGGACAGAACTAACTTTAAGCAAAGGCATAGTTTTGAAGGATGAACAAACACCTTAGGATTCCAGTTTATATCACTTCTCAGTAAAATAATACCTCGACTGGTATGTCCTTTTACCAAAGGTTTTGCTACTCAGTATCAGACAAAATAATTTTCATACTTGAAATCAGCACATATCCGAGTTTATTGCAAACAAACATTCAACAGACGGAGACACATTATAAAATTTAGTTTGTGTGCCCTGTTCCCTGCACATTGCATGCAATATATGTAAGTCACCCTTCTGGCAGGTCTTCCAGCCCTAAAGGCAGGGTGCATTATATTACATGTGAGGCATGCCCCTGCTATGTCTTTATTGATTCTCAGACATAGTAAAGTACAGCCATTTTAAGTACATGTGCTGGACACTGATCATTACGAGTTCCCCAGTTACCTAATGGCTTCACTGACAATAGGGATGTTTGGTATCAAACATCTCATATTAATAAACCCTCACTGAATCTAGTAATAGCGGTACCCTTTAAAACTTACCAACTCCTAGAGTTGGCACTGACTGGTCAGAACCAGTGCAGCGACTTTAAACAGAGTTCTGGGTCCCTGAGTTGAGAGAAAATGCTCTTGAAGGTTCAGAACAAAGGCCCGCTCGGGGCAGAGGTGTGTCCTCCTCTCCCAGGCAGGGTGGACATTCCAGGGAGAGGTGCTTCAAAGGCCTTGCTGCTTTTGAAATACAACCCAGGCCTCTCCAAATGGTGGAGGAGGCTGACTCACAGTTCCTGACCCCACTTTTGGTGGCAGGACTGGTGAGAAATTTAGGTAAATTAGGAGCAGTGCTCACTTCATACCAGTCCCACCCCCAGGGTAGATGAGCTGAAGTAGACACTACTTTTTAAATTCCTCCATCTTTCATTGAAGGAATTAGGCTATTAAGGTTAGGGCTATGCCACTTCTCAAAAGAAGTGGTCATAGGAAGGGTGTAGTCATCCTAAAGGTGAGTAGCCAATTGGCTACCACCTGCCACTTCCTTTAACATCCCTCAATTCAGTATTTAGGTGGCACCCCTGAACCCTAGAATCAGTGTCCTATTGAGCTGAAAAGAGCTAGAAAAAACAGAAGTTGCCCAGCAGAGAAGACTCACGACACCAACTGACTTGGCACAAGTCCTACAACCTGTCTGCAGCCCTCAAAGAAACCTGCACTCAGAAGACGACTGTCCTGCAGCCCAGTGACCTCCAAAGCCTTGGGAGGACTGCCTGCCTTCAATAAAGTACAAGAACTTTAGTGGACACTGGACTTGTCCAAAAGAAACATCTTCAAAGAAGAAAGAAGCCTGTCTCTGGGACTGCAAAACTTCTGCCTGGAACCACCATGCACCCGACTCCCATGGTCCTGAGTCCAAGTGGCCCACCAGTCCAGCAAGGTTCCCCAGTGCTTCTGACTCAGAGTCCATCATGGACTGACCCCTGCTCTGCATTGACTACACTGGGAGCCTGATGCTGTGCTGGCACTCTGCACCCAGCGCCCCTGTGCTGCTGAGGGTGTAAGTTTGGTGCTGCCTTGTGGCCCCCCCTTGTCCTTGTCCCAGTTTTAGAGACAGGGGCTATGAAACGCGGTACTTCTGTGTGTGTGTACTGGTAAAGGACCATTGAGTCCAGCATATCTCATTGCCAAATAATCTACAAATACAGGTGCGGGTGGAGATAGAGGGATCCAATATCCTGATGAAGGGCGTCAGACCTATAAGGACAGAGTGGAATGGGCGAAACATGTTGACACAATAGCAGCAGATGACAGGGGTGAATAAGTGATAATCCCCAGTATCACCACAGCAATATAAGGTTTTTAACCCCATCCAGGGGACCGATGAATCAATGAGATTAGGGTACCCATGAGATATTTTTAACATATATATGTTCTGTGGAGTAGATCCCTAGGTTTATGTTGTGTATTGTCTAAACACCTACCTTTTTGCTTCATCCGGGATGTTGGCTATCACAGAGATGTTGAAGCAAAAGCCTGATGATGAAGCATGCCACAACTAGTGAGTGAAGATATTTTTAAGAACCCAATGTTGTTTCCTATTAAGGCAGAACTTTGACGATTCTTAAGAAGTATCTGCTTTTTCTCCTAGTCCTATTTTGCATGCATAAGTGTCAGTATTTGGGAGGACAGATAAGGAGTGCTTACCTCTCTCCCCTCTTGTGTGCTTACCTCTCTCCCCTCTTTGGTGTGTGTTGTTTAAAATAACCCAGAGCCTCAACCCAAAAATTTGCGTTGGAGAACAATTGTTGATCCAAAACAAAACAACGTTGGTCTGGGTAGACAATTGCTGCAAAGATTTTGGTGATGCAAATTGCAAGGAGTTTCATCACAACCTTATAATCAATGTTTATAAGGATGATCAGCCTGTAAGAGATGATATTTTCCCTACACTTACCCTTCTTTAAAAAAAACTACCACAATTGCCATTCTAAATGATCGTGGTATTTCACCTCCCCTTATAATGTGGTTAGCAAGCTTAAATATTTCAGGATTCAAAACAGATGTGAATTTCCTATTTAACTTGGCTGGTAATCCATCTTCTCCACAAGCATTCCCATTGGTCAGGGATTTAATACCCTCCTCGACTACATCTAGGGAGAATATCAGAGCTTGCAATTGCTTCTGATTCAACTTTCAAAAGGAGATATGGCTCAAAAGCATCTAAATTGAGAAATATCTACTGTTTGCAGTGCTTTAAACATTTTTCTTGTATTTGTTTAGGGTACAAAATACAAGTTTTTGTTACTGCATCAAAAAGTGATGTAATGCTGTTTTAAGCCTGTCACTCACAGGCCTGCCAAGCTAAGAGTTTTCTAGCATACTTGCTTTCTTCATATATCCTTTGAGGGTATGCATTATTGGAAATATACCCTTGCTCGAATAATAATTCTGCTTTAGCTGTTTAGCTTGCCTGAACAACAGTTTATTTATATGAGATCTAATTCTTAAACTTTCCAGATTAGGCTGATGTACAGCAGATTCTAGCCCTGCCCTGCGCTCAGCTTGACACCTTTTTTCCTTAATACCTAAGGAAGTAATGCAAGAACAGATGGTCACTTTAAACGCTTACAAGCGCAAGGGAGCTCCCATCAGAGGAGAACTCGCTGTCACTGGTGTCTCCTCCTGTCCCTGTCATGGAGCTCCACTCGCCCCGCGTCCCACTGGTGCATTCTAACTCCGTACATTCACCCTCCTGGGACATGTGGGTTGCAGCTCCTTCTTGCTCCGGTGCCAATGCTCCTCCGCCAGATGATCCGAATGCATACAAGGACAGGGTGACAAAACAAAAAGGGGCGGAAAGACAGAAGAGACACATGGTCAATGCCTGCAACAACACCACAGTTGGCGGACACAACACACAGGGAGCAGCCCTATGCACTAGGCCATGCACTAACAGTTCAGGGGAAAATCACATGGCCATGGGGGACGGTGCCTAGACCCATTTGATGCACACTTGGAACCCACAGGAGCCTGACTAGGTGCAGAGGGCCACTACCACTTTTGGGGTTGGAGTGCCACTAAGCCTGCCTAACAATGGATCTACCTTGGCACGTCTGCCCTGGCCTAGGGGAACCCACAGCCCACTTCCCCCACCCAGAAACCTCATAAAGCGCACTGAGTCAGCTGAATAAGACAGTACTCACCCCCTTGTGGCTGCTGTCATGCCCTCAAGCACCCATCCAACTCAGGATATGCCTCCGCCAGGATCTGGTACATCAGGGTGGTCATGGTGCAACAGGCACTCCTTCCACGTTGGGAGGCCATCCCCAGCTGGGCCTCCACCGTCTTCTTGCTCCAGCGGCGCAGGTCCTCCCATCTTTTGCAGCAGTGGGTGCTCCGTCTATGATAGACACCCAGGGTCTGCACTTCCTTGGCTATGGCACGCCAAATACCCTTCTTCTGGTGGGCGCGGACCTAGAGGAAAAGTTAAGTAGGAATGGATTTTACCCCCCCGTCCGGTTCTTCTTACTCATTGGCCCCAAACCTCTCACCCTGGCCCAGAAACACATACACTGACCATCCTCACATGCTGCCCTCTGCCCCCCCGTTTCTTCCATCCATGCCACTCCATACATTCATGTCCCATCCATCATGCTGACAGTGTACTCACCTGTTTGTCTGGAAGACCGTAGAGTAGCGTGTACTGGGGAGGACCCCAGCCACCAGGTTGTCCAACTCCTCCGTGGTGAAGGCAGGGGCCCTTTCCCCAGACACTGTAGCCATTGTCGCTTCCAGACTCAGGTCACAGCAGCATTTGCAGTGTAGGTCCTCTCCTGTTGTAGGTCAGGTATCAAGTGAGTGAAAAGATAGAAAATGGCGGTCACGTCCACGGCGGTGCGTACCGTCACCACTGGCGTACATTGTCATTGGCTCCTGGAACCCATAGGGCCCAATGATAACCAATGCTGATTTGCGCTCCGGTCTTCATCCGCCTACCACGACGCTGAACAACGCCAGTGCAGTTACCTCATTTCCCCTTGTCCCTCCTTACAGGTCAGGCAGCCGCCATTTCGGGGGCGCACATGGCAGGGCAACTAACTGCGTCACAGCACTTTTGGGCAGGAATACGGACAGACATCGCAACACAACGATTACATCACGATTGTTCTAAATACCCTTGTGCAAGCTATATGGTGTATGGCCCTATGCTCACGCTTCCTCTCCATAGGGCACGTTCGCTGGGGCGGATGATGAGATGGCGTCATCCTCTGGTATTCAGGCCCCTGGTGGACCTGTCGACAATGGAAGACAGACACATCATTATCACCTACAGGCTTGATAGGGCCACAATCCAAGAACTGTGTGCCCAGTTGGAGCTACTCTGCTGAAACACATGCGCAGTTACATAGTTTTCCCTCAGGTTGAGGATTTGCCTACAGTGAAAGGTGACTTCTATGCCCTGGGACATATCCCCAACATCATTGGTGCCATTGATGGTACACATGTGGCATTTGTCCCCCCCGCAGGAATGAATAGGTGTACAGAAACCGCAAAAGCTACCATTCCATGAATGTGCAGATGGTGTGTTTGGCAGACCAGTACATCTTCCATGGGAATGCCAAGTATCCTGGCTCAGTGCATGATGCTTACACTTTGAGAAATAGCAGCATCCCTCCAGAGACACCGTGTGTGGCTAATAGGCTAATAGGTGAGCCCAAGGTCCCAACACAGATGACATAGGTGTCTGGGCATGGGGTTGTCCCTAAGGGTTAGTGTGTGTCTAACGGTTGTCCCTTGATATTTGTAGGTGACTCTGGTTAACCCAACCTGTCATGGCTACTGACCCCAGTGAGGAATCCCAGGACAAGGGCAGAGGGATGCTACACTGAGGCACATGGGCGAACTAGGAGAATAATTGAGTGCACTTTCGGCCTCCTGAAGGCCAGGTTCCGGTGCCTCCATCTGACAGGTGGCTCCCTATACTACTCACCAAAGAAGGTGTGCCAGATCATCGTGGCATGCTGTATGTTGCACAACCTTGCTTTGCGACGCCAGGTGCCTTTTCTGCAGGCGGACAGGCCTGATGTTGGTCTTGTGGCAGCTGTGGAGCCTGTGGACAAGAAGAGGAGGCAGAAGAAGAAGATATAGACAACCAAAACAACATCATTATGCAATACTTCCAGTGAGACACAGGTGAGAGACTGGCACTGCTCCTCTCATATCATACTACTGTAGGACATTGCATGATTCTGCCTTTTTACCTCTGTGTATGGACCCTGATATTTCACTCTGGCTTTCCATTTCACAGATCTGGGTACCACTTTCTACCTTCTGCTATGTTTACTGATGCCCAACAACTGCCGGACATTGGTATGTGAAAATGAACATTGACATTGCTTTTTTTCTGAGAGGTTGCAATTACACATTTGTGAAAGTAGAGACTGACTCCAGATTGATTTGTGATTCAAGGGTGTTCATTTCTGTGCTAATAAGTGGAAGGGGCTGTGCAATGGGCTGGGGTGATGGTGGAGGAATGGCTATGGTAGAGTCCAGTCTATTGGTATCACAGGTGCATTGTCCCAGGGGGCATAGGAGTAATGGCAGGTCAAGGTTGTCAGGGTGATATAGTGGGACAGAAGGGTGACAATCAGGAGAGTCTTATTTCCTGGTGGGGGTCCTGGCAATGTTCTCTGTCTTGTTCCTGGATCTCAGGGACCATTTGCGGGCTGGTTCTCCTTCTGCAGGGGGTAGTGTGCTGGTTGCCTGTTGTTCCTGTGGCAGGGCCTCCTGTCCACCAGCGCCGGCAGAGGTGGAGGGCTGTTCATAGTTCAGGCTAGTGTCAGGGGTCAGTTGGTGTGCCACTGTGTCCCCCATGGTGTTGGTCATGTCTGCCAGCACCCCTGCAATGGTGACTAGGGTGGTGTTAATGGACTTCAAGTCCTCTCTGATCCCCAGGTACTGTTCCTCCTGTAGCCGCTGGATCTCCTGAAACTTGGCCAGTACCGTGCCCATGGTCTCCTGGGAATTATGGTATGCTCCCATGATGTTGGAGAGTGCCTTGTGGAGAGTGGGTTCCCTGGGCCTGTCCTCCACCAGTCACACAGCAGTCCTCACATTTTCCCTGTTATCCAGTGCCTCTGTCACCTGAACCGTGTGCCCACTCCCACTGACCCCAGGTCCCTGATTGTCTTAGGTTGGTAGGTTTGCCTGGGGTCCCTGTAGTGGTGGACACACTGCTGATAGACGTGTCCTGGGGACAGAGGGATGGGCCCGCTGGGTGGGTGCTGTGGTGGTGTTTCCTGAGGGGGAGGTTCAGTGGCGGTTTGTGACTGTGGCAGGGGAACCAACCGTCCAGAGGTCCCTGATGGGCCCGGCTGGTCCTCTTAATCCAGGCGTGCAGAGCTGCTGTCATCACTGTTGGCCTCTTTTGTGGGGGGGGACTGGATATGTCTGGCACCTCCTGTCCGATGACATTGGGTATGGGTCCTGTTGGGGTGTAAATGCATAGTTATTGTATCTGTGTGTGCCATCTTGTGCAATGGGTGAGTTACCCTCTACTCCTGTGCTTGGCTTATTGTCTTTGCCCTTGTGTGATTAGTGATTTCAGGGCCTAGGTGAGTATCTGTACTGGACATGCTTTGGTGATGGGTGTCCATGCATTGGTGTGACATGTAGGCCTTGGTTTTGGGATGTGTGGATTGTGATAGTGGGGTATCTAAGGGGTGTTGGGGTGAGGGTTGGGCTAGGAGTTTGTGATAGCATGCAGGTAGGGTGGGGGGCATAGTAGTAAAGATATGACTTACCAGAGTCCAGTCCTCCTGCTACTCCTGCAGGGCCCTCAAGATGCATTATTGCCAAGACTTGCTCCTCCCATGTTGTTAGTTGTGGGGGAGGAGGTGGGAGTCCACCGCCAGTCCTCTGTACTGCTACCTGGTGTCTGGATACCACGGAACGCACCTTCCCCCGTAGGTCGTTCCACCTCTTCCTGATGTCATCCCGTGTTCTGGGGTGCTGTCCCACTGCGTTGACCCTGTCGACAATCCTCCGCCATAGCTCCATCTTCCTTGCAATGGAGGCTGCACCTGTGATCTGAAAAGCTGTGGCTCTACCCGGATGATTTCCTCCACCATGACCCTGAGCTCCTCCTCAGAAAACCTGGGGTGTCTTTGAGGTGCCATAATGTGGTGTGGGTAATGTGTGAGGTGCTGCTTGTTGTGCTGTGTGATGTGTTGTGTTGGTGTGTGTTGTTTGAGGTGCGTGGATGTTGTATGAGTGATGGTGTTGTGTGCCTGTGGATGCTGGTGTTGGGTTTGCTATTCTCTCTCTCTGTGCTTCTTCCAAATAATTTGTTGTAAGGGTTTGTGGGTAATGTAGGTGTGTGTGTTATAGTGTTATTATTGTGTGGGTGTGGTGTGTGTATGGGTATCAGGTGTGTGCATTTAAAATTGTCCAATGTGGTTGTGTTTTGTAAATGTGTGTGTATTTTGAGCGCAGCAGTGTGTACCGCCAATGGATTACCGTGGTTGAATGACCGCCGCGTTGATGCGTGGGTCGTGATAGTGTGTGCGTAGTTCTGTCACCGTGACAGTGTAGGTTTTTCTATCGCCAGTTTATCACTGACCTTTGGTGTGGTGGACTTGTGTGGGTGTCTGTATTGTGGCGGATTACGAGATGTGGGTCGTAATACCTGTATCAGATTTCTGCCACGGTATCTTGACGACCGTCAGCACGGCGTTAAGCGGGATTTACCGCCAGGGTTGTAATGAGGGCCTTAATGTTCTGCTTGAATTGTATGTGAATATGCACTCTTGACACACACATCACTGGTTATGTTGGGGTCATTTTGCATACCAACTTCAGATGGATGCAGAAGTGGCTATATCTGCTACATCTGCTAAGGCCCTTCCACAAGGATTTGGTTATTGTGCATGAGTAGGGTATCAAGAGTCTACAAGACTATATGGCATGCTTACCTGACGGACCGATGGCAGTGGGTTTGACTGCTGCAGACAGGATGCATATCAAGCCTTGCATGGTGTCATCTGTATCACTCAGGTATTCCTGCCAGCAGCTGTAATGTAACATACTTGTCCATATTTAAGTGCAAAGGATGATGGTAATAATTCTACATATACATGTCATAGGTATAGACCAGTGATCTTCAAGTTACAGGCACGGGCCTCCTGACCTTTACATGTGGTACCCTGGTCAAAAGCAACACTGGTCAGCTGTTAATTCAACACAGCTCTCATACCAACCAGGTATCACATTTACAGCAAACATGTATTTGAATGTTACTGAGAGCTACGGAACAGAAATAACTAGGGTGTCCTGCACTGCCTACCTTTGGACACAATTCATTTTAGGGGCATCATGCATCATTAGCGTGATGTGATCTCTTCAAATTTCTAAAGGCGTTTTCCACAACATGCAGATCTGGTTCATCTTTGCACATAAGATCATGTCAGTGCATTGCAGAGCACAAGTTTGATATGCACAATTATCAACCAAGGTTTGGGTAACATTCATTCTACTTTTCCCCCCGCCCGCAGCCAATATTGCCCATTGTGGACTTGGAGGTCAACCATTCTGCTATGCACTCTTTTGCTGGACTGTGTTCCCAGTGTAAATGAACAGCATCATGGTCTATTTTACCTGACACTGGAAGTCCTGTATTCCAAGAATTGTTTACATGTGATTATGCGGAAAGAGGAGGCAAAGTGGAAAAAATATTTGTCTAGGATCATACAATTTGGTCAATTTACGTAACTAGGCTGAGCCCTACCTTTACTGGTTTCATGTTGTGCAGTTCAACCCCTCGATGTATATGCTTCACTTCCTCTACACCCACCTTACACGCCACAACACCCCTCCCCAACCACAAGCCTGCTGGCACCAGAGCACCCCTCATCTACAACATTACTATACCCTTTGGGCCTTGAGAGTTTGTCAGCAAGTATCCATGTCATGAACTCTCAAACCAGTTGTGGCTACTCCTCTACATAAGAGACTTGGCTAAATATTTCCTTGAGCAGCTAGAGCATCACTTTGCATGCAGCTCTGCATAGCTTGAATGGCCTCCTAGCTTTGGAGTAAGTCAAAACTGCGCAAATCACTGTGTTGCCTTACTCTGCAGTTGGGTGGTGTTTCATGAGCATTGTGGGGGGGTATTCCCACAAAAAACCCATGGATTGTGACACTTCTCCAGAGTGGCAGAACCATGTAAACCCGGGGATGAACAAAACCCTTAAACCTCCTGAGGTAAGGCATAATGACTTGTAACGTAAAGACTTGCGGCACTGACCTATGCCAAATCCACCTATATGAGGGCCAATATAAACACTTGAGTACACACTGTACATATAACCTTTCATTAGTCAATATGTTGTGATGTGGTATACTGTTATGTGCCATAGGTGAGCATATTGAAATGAGTGACAACAGTAATATTAGACACACACCACATACTGCTGAAAATGAATGCTGAAATTTAGGGGGTCATTACAACCTCGGCGTACCGCCGTGCGGAAGACCGCCAGTGGTGGCGGTTTTCCGCTCGGCCTATTATGACTGTTGGCAGCTCTCCGTCCATTTACCGACGGAGAGCCGGCAACAGCCATACTGGCTGGAGGTGGGGAAGTGGAGGTTGCTCCACCTCCACCGCCACGCCAACAGAACACCGCCCAGCGAATCACGTCCTGTGATTCGCCGTGGCGGTGTTCTGTTGGCGGTGTGGTGTTGGCGGAGCTGCCCCCATGGCTCCCGTCCCCTCCTGGAGGATCGACGGACCAGGTAAGTCGATCGTCCATTAGGGGAGGGGGGTGGGGGGGTGTTGTGTGGGTGCATGGGGGTGTGTGTATGTAGCGGGGGTGTGTGAGTGCGTGTATGCTTGCAGGGGTGTTGTGTGTATGGGAATGAGTGCGTGTATGTCTGTGGGTATGTCTGTATGGATGTGTGCGTGTATGTTTGAATGTGGGTGTGCGTGTCTGACTGTGTGTGTGGATGTTGGCATGTATGTCGGCGTGTGTGCGTGTAAGGGTGTAGATGGTGCCTGCATGCGTGTTGTGTGGGTATGGGTGATGTGATGTTGGGGGTCGGGGTGGGGAGGGGGGCCCTGCCACCTTTGGGGGGTGGCAGGGGTGGTGGGGGGTGTAGGGGAGGGACTTGGGGTGGGTGTGGGGGAGACCCCTATCAGTGCCAGGGAAGGAATTCCCTGGCACTGATAGTGCTTACCGGCGTGGATTTCATGGTGGTTCACACTGCTGGAAATCCACGGCGGTAAGCCGGGTCCAAATACCGCCGGCGGTCTAGTGACAGCCGCCGGGCTGGAGACCCAGATCTCCAGCCCAGCGGTCGTCTCCGCCCTGGTGGGCGGAACGGAAAACCGGCGGATGACCATGGCGGTAACCGCCATGGTCATAATTCCCCAAAGTAAGACCGACAGCCTGTTGGCGGTCTTACCGCTGGTTTAACACCGACCGCCAGGGTTGTAATGACCCCCTTAATCTACAGTTTAGGAATATAAGCATTTGATAAAGTCATTTTTAGGTGTACGTACCAGCGTCCAGCACACGCCCCGTGTGTGGTGCCTGGCCAGATGCCTGAGTAGATGTCACACCCATACATGTAGCAAAATTCACTGCAGGCTTTTGAATTGCTGGACAATGTCCATGGGCCTACAATGATATGTGTGTTTCCAGTTTAAATTCTAGTTGACATGTGATGCACAACATTTCCTAGTTCATCTCTCAGGTTTGGCACTGTTTATGGATTCCATTCAATTTATCTATGAGTTGACGTATCACTGTATAGGAGTTAGGACCCTCTCCTGGCAATTTTTATATACCAGTTTGTGCTGATGATACAGGTTGATGTGCTTGATTATGTTCCCTCCCTTATCATGCAGGGACCTCTGCTCAAGTGTGTGACTGTACTCTGGTTGTACATGGCAACAAAAGGGAAAGATCATGAGTCTTAACTAAGTTTTTTGAATATGTGCAGCCTGTCACAGATGTACACAATTGCATCAACATGCCGACAGTAATGATACATGAATGTGGGGCATTACATATTGCCATTTACCAGTGTTAACTGGATAAGGCAGCAATGATGGGCAACCGTTTGGGAATGAGGAATTGGAAGTTGCCATTTCCATCACAAATGATTCTGGGACTTGTAGTGGAATGGATTAAATGAGAAACACAAGGGTCTAACTCCCCATGCAAATTGCACATACTTATGAAAACATTCATGGTCACATTTGTAGTGTATCCCAGACATCAATCATTTAGTGTCAATGTTAGGATCACCACATATTGCCTGGTACCACATTGAGGTCATCACTCACAGGCAGCCCATGAAGCAGGTGGGATTCTATGGTAGAGAGGAAGTCCCTCTCAAGTGGGGTGATTTGGGGGCAGGGTCAATTTTGTAAACTTGGAAGAGCTCTGGCCACCTCTGTCTTGTTGAATTTCTCCTTCACCCTCCTCTTCTCATCCTGTCACTTCTTCTTAATATCTGTCACTGTACATATATCATCCCCCATTGCAGTGACAGCCATGGCCAACTGCTGCCATAGGGCTGCCTTCTGTAAGGCACTGCTGCTGTAGGGGGGTAGACCATGCAGTCTTTTGTAGTGGCTCACTATGAAAGTGAGGATCATGGGGATCTACTGCTTTATTATTTTTGTTCCTCCTGAGTGGTAGCATGTCTTCAGAGCAGGCAGGTGGAATGATGGTGTAGAAAAAAACAGAGCCTTTGATGTGAGCTGCTTTTATCTGGTTTTTGGTGCGGGTTGCAGGTGGTATTGATAGTGTTCAGGTGTATGTATTTACAATAATACGGTCCCGAGTGCGGAGCATCCACACCCAAGTGTGGATAATCCACCTGAGTATGGAAAATCCACCCCAAGTGCAGAGTTTCTGCCCCGAGTGCAGATAATCTGCCCTGAGTGCTGACTTAATGATGCTATTCGTAACTTAACTTTGTGAATACCAAAAAGTCATAACCTTGGACTTTTGGACTAAACTTAGACCAAAAGTCTAAGTTTACCTTTGTGAAATGGGCCCGACGTTACTAGTTGTTGGTTTATCATTGTGGTCTCAGTCTTGGATCTTCCACTCATTCTGTGTTTTATTTTAGTACAGTTGCCTGTGATGCATAATTAATCTTTTGGCTGGTTTACCTCACCAGCATCATTCAGAATAGAAAGAACCTTGTTTTTTCTTTGATGTCTTCCCTGTTAGCAGTGGACCACCACCAGCTTTAAGCAGGCCATTTGGAAAACCCTGTATTATGGTAGAGGCCAAAGGGGAAAGTAAACAGACATTGCTCAATCTATTCCGTTGAGAAAATAAGTTCTCGGGAAAGAGAGATTGTTGTTATAGCTGTATGTTGGTAGGCCTTATTAACTGTTACTCGTTACAGAGGGTAAGGGAAGGGCGGTAAGTAGTATCCAATTAATACTGATATTGTTCGGAGGTTGGATGCTGCTCAGCCTGTTGAAGCCATTAGAGAGTGGGAGGGTTGAGTATGGTTCTAGTCAATTTTCCTACACCGGTTACAGGGAGTGTACTGTACTGACAGAGGTAGGGTAAGTTGGTAACCTTCTTAACAAAGCATGGCAAAGGAGCTCAGGGAGGGAAATACAAAAACTAGAGAAGATGAAGGGCATGTACAGTGCAGGACAATTGCTTTGAAATGGGACAGATGGTGAGGACAGCCTCTGTCATTATTACATTGCAAGATCTTTAATGGTGAAGCTACACTAACATTTAATTCAAAGGCAGATAGTCAAAGAAAAAAACAACCCCATTCATTAATTTATTATTAGTAAAAAAACATTAGCACACAACCTCTCCTTCTGCAACAGGCCCAATCCTATTGTTCTAAAAAAAAAAAAAAAAATCCAAAAAATAAACAACCCTGTCTCCAATTGTCTTCGCAATGTATCCCTCCCACCTTACACCCTCCACTCAACCATTAAAAAGAAACTGTCCTGTCCCTAACTATTTCCAACCTCACATGCCACAACAAATGTCCCACTAACTCCCTATAGAAAATGAGCCTCCACAGTTCCATATGCCTCATAAATTCTTGTTGGCCCTGCTTTATTTTCTCTGGGTCTCACACAATGTTTTGTGGGAGGGCAGAATTTGTGGCTATTGAGGGTGTGTCTTAGGTGGCTCAGGACGCTGAGTTCCTACAATATTGTTGCTGGGGTCCCTCCATGTGGTGGCTTTCTCCTTTTCTCCCTAAAGAACCACCAGCCAATGGTACTCCACATCAATTTCTTCCTGTTTTTTTAGAGGTGAGTTGAGCGTCTGCCTGCCACCAGAGGTGGGTCTCTGAGGCAGGTCATCCAGCAGGAGTAGCTAGATGTTACAGGCCTCAGCCACAGCTCCTGCATCAATGTCCCCGCCTTCAACAGGGGGATGTGCCTTCTGAAGGCCAGATTATGTAGCGTGCAGCATGCAACAATGATCTTGCAGACTTTCCCTGGTCGGTACTGTAGGGCACCACCGGACACATGGAGGCAACAAAATCTAGCTTTCAAAAGGCCGAATGCCCTCTTCATCACCCGCCTCGTCCGGCCGTGTGCCTCATTGTACCTGTTCTCCCCATCGGTAGTTGGATATCTAACAGGTGTCAGGAGCCAGGGCAGGCTGGTAGTCACCTGTGTGGAAATGGATAAATAACTATAGGAAACAGTGATAGGCATAGTGCTGACTGTGTAGGGAACAAACGTATGACATGGACAGCAGTACACATACCTATTAGCCAAGCCCTTTCTCGCTTTCGCTGTCACATGTGAAATGTACTTGTCTGCAAGACACACTGTACATTAAGCGAATATGTACTCTTTCAGTTTCTGTACCCTTGTTAATTGGCCATCGGAGGTACCAAGGTGATGTGAGTCCCATTAATGGCCCTTATTACATGTGGGACATTTGAAATGTTGTGAAAGGCCTCCTTAGCCGTATTCAATTGTGCGTGTTGTGGGATCCTTAGATACCAGTTCATATGCTTGAGTAGGGCATCCAGCACATCCTGTAATACCATACTGAACTTGGGCTGTGACATCCCTGCAGTCAGTCCCACAGTCACCTGAAATGAGCTGCTGGCCACAAAATGCAGGACTGCCAACACCTGGACTGTTGGAGGGATGGCATGGGGATTTCTTAAAGCTGGCAGGACTGGGCAAACAGTCCCCTGATGGACATACTGTTCAGTTGATAGGTCATACTGATGTGCCGCTCTTCCATGGTTTCAAGATCTACTAGGGGCCGGTAAACTGGTGCATTCCTTATCACTCCAATTTGGCAGTATCTAGGCAGGGAGACAAACAACAATCTGAACACATCTCACAATCTAGTGACCCATGTATGACATTTGACAATCAGGAAGTATTGTTCATGTTAGTTGGCTGTCACATTGTAGAAAGACTCATTACTCCACACACCATTCCTATCCAGACATCATGGCAATGCCTCATGTTGCCCTACCTGTGACATGGGACGTGTACAGGACTTGCAGTGATGTACAAACAAAACCTTTCCATATGTTTCACTATTCGGATTGTCAATACAGACACATGTAGGAACAACTGTGGTAATTTCACCTGACACCCACTACATATGCAAGTATTGACAAAATGTAACCTACATTTAAGCATATTGTGATGATATGCAGGTAATGACGCAGTGGGAACCCACGACAGTCATGTAACTATGTAAAATGGCAGCTGCCTGTCCTGCATGCATAGGACAGATGGAAGTGACCTAATTCCGCCTGCAGCATTCGTCATGTCGGAAGGCAGTCGGGACTGCTGTGCAACTCCTTAATGGTTAACATTGACAGCTATGGGTAACTGGGGCCAATGACTATCACCGCCGACCGCCATTTTGTATGGCCTAGCTCACTTGACTTCTGCCACTCAGACACGGAAGACCTCCACTTTGTGTGCTGCTGTGTCCTGTATCTTGGAGCCACGATGGCACGCACTGCAGGGCATAGGGCCCCAGCCTTTACTGCTGATGAGCTAGACAAACTGGTCAAAGGGGTACTACCCTTGTATGGACAGTTGTGTGGGGCTCCAGAACAGCAAAGTCCGTTGTCTTGCATTTTGGGTGTTGTTTGACGGTGAATGTGTGTGCACATTGACATGTGATGTCTGAATTGGGGTATTGTATACATATGATGTATGTGGTGTTTGGATTACTGGCAATGTGCATGGGCCAGGTATGTTGTTTTTCGCCAAAGGTTGCAGCTGTATAGGTGTCATTTACATCATGTTCTCCATTTTCTCATTGTTTCCCATGCAGTTCAGTGCCCAATAGAAGAAAGGGTTATGGAGAGCCATCGCCAAACAAGTACGAACCCTGGGAGTCCATAGCTGAAGGAACACCCATTGCAGGAAGCAGTGGGAGGACCTGAGATGCTTGGCCCGGAAGACTACAGAGGCCCAGCTGGGGACAACCTCCCAACGTGGAAGGGGTGCCTGTCAGACCCTGACCCCCTAATGGCCCACATACTGGCGGTGGCCAACCCAGAGTTCGATGGGCGCTTGAGGGCAGCACAGCAGCCACAAGGGGATAAATGCAGACTGTTAGGTGACTTCTGCATGGTTGTCTATTGCGTCCCTCACTGGACTTGGGATTGACAAGGTCAGATCAAATTTGGGGAGTGTACAATCGTGGTTGTCACTCCAATCAGGTTGCACTCCAGTACATTAGCTATGTGCAGCCATGCAGGAACTGAAGTGGTGGTACTGTACCTAATTTTCTACTGTACATGTACCTTACTCAAGTGTTGAGGCATTTTACTGCCTTCATACTCTATCCCTGAGTCTACTATACTAGTCCAAAGTGATTTTGTTGGCACTGTATTTGGGTAAAGAAGTATGTGTAGTTTACATTGAAATTGGTATCATTGCAATATCACTGGACATCTGTACAGAATGTATTCCACACATGCCTGTCATTTCGTTTGTGTACACAGTACCTCTGAAGTCAGATTGCATTCATCATGTAATGACTCATATGTAGTTGTGTATTTTCATGGATTAAATTGATAGATGAGTGAGTTAGACAGTTGTCAGGCATATAGGATGTTCAACCATGTGTCTAGGCTGCAGAGGTGAGGTAATAGGTGATAGGCTTGGTCACAGCTTCCAGGACTCTATTATTCATAACTATAATCTTGGCTCTTGTTGTCATGACAGGGCAAATGTGTGTATTGTTTGTATGTGTACTCAATGTGTAGGTATTTACCCTGTCCTCCCTTTCTTTTGCTCCCACCCTCCTTCTCTGTCCACCTCTGTCTATATGTGCGTTAGCATCATCTGGTGAAGGAGGAAGGGCACCGGTGAGTGGGGATGCTGCAGCCCATGGGATCCAGGAGGCTGGCACCAACGGAGCCAAGGGGACCAGTGGGACAGAGTTCAAGGGGAGCACCACGGGGGAGACTCAAGCTACTACGTCATCTACTTCAGATTCCTTCTCCAATAGTGGCTCCCTGGTGGTGGCGAACCCATCTCTTCCCCCCTAGCACCATCCATGTCCACCACCCCACTTACCAGCACTGCCCTCCCTGTAGCCCCTCAGCATGTTTCCCGTAACCACTCACCCAGGAGGGTGGGCATCTCCTTCGCCCCAGGTACCTCAGGCCCTGCCCCAGTCAGCCCTGCTGCCCTCAGTGAGGAGGCTATTGACCTCCTGAAATCCCTCATTGTTGGGCAATCAAACCATTCTGAATGCTATCCAGGGTGTTGAGAGGCATTTGCAGCAAACGCATGCATACCTGGAGGGCATTCATTCTGGCGTGGCAACCCAACAAAGAGCATTTCAGGCTCTGGCCTCAGCACTGATGGCAGCCCTTGTCCCTGTGTCCAGCCTCCCCCTCCAACTTCCACTACCCAGACCCAATCCCCTCTACCTCAGCCTATCCCAAGCACGCCATCAGACCAGCATGCAGACTCATCAACAGACAAGAGTGGACATGGCAAACATAAGCACCACACATCCCACAGGCACTCACACAAGCACCATCTCCATGCAGACACACCAACATCCAGTGCCTCCACTGTGTCCCTCTCTTCCATGTCCTCCTCCTCCCAATCTCGTCTCCACTCACACCTGCATGCACTACATCCTCAGCCACTACCTCCATGACCATCACGCCCATCACCACACACCGCTACTGTGCAATCACCACCCCCTCTACCATGCACACGTCCCCTGTGTCCTCTCCCAGTGTGTCTGTGAGCCCTCCTCCCAAACTACACAAATGCAGGCACACACCCACTCAACAGCCATACACCTCACAACAGCCTCCAGCCCATGCACCCTTACCCAAACTCAGCAGACGTACACCTCCTACAACCACTACCTCTTCCTCCACTCCCAAACCCCCTCCATCTTCCCGTCCCAGTGTGATTTCCTGGCTAACATTGACCTCTTCCCTACAACCCCGGCCTTCCCCTAGGGCCAGGATGTCCAGATCCCAGCCCAGCACCTCAGCCACGAAATGCTCAAGCACTTTAGTCCCTGCAAGTCCAGTAACATCGTGGGTGGCACCCATCAGGGCTGCCAGTGTGCCACCTAGTGAGGCCAGGGATCACCCTGTTCCACCACCTGCCAAGGTGAAGAAGGGGCCCACATGCCGTAGGGAAAAACCACACCAACCACCCAGCAAGGCCTCATCCAAGACAAAAGAGGACAGTGCCAAGGTCCCAGCAGTGACTTTCAAGGTGGGGAAGGGACACAAGGCTAAAGGGAATTCAGCTCAGGGCACGGAGCCTCCGGGTGAGGGACTGGTGTCATCTCTTCTGCAAGACAGAACTGAAACCTGTACGTCGGTGGCCAACGCCGCAAACACCACCACCAACACCACCACCTGCACAGCCACCTGCACCTCCACCTGCACGTCTGCTACCTCTGCAACAGTCCCCAGCATCATCCCCAGTTGGCAGCCGTCCGAGGCTGCAGGAGACGTCCTGCTGTCTCCCTCCACAGGTGATGACACATGCACCACCGGCAGCATCTCCGCCACAGACTCCACCGCAACCACCGCCACCTGCCCCGCGATGTGCTCAGACAGTGCCACCACAGCCAACATGAACAACATTCCCAGAAGGCAGCCATCCGAGGCTGCAGGAGACGTCCTGGACCCTGCACAGACTACATGAGGCACCACAACCAGCACTGGCAGTACCAGCAGTTGGCATGCAAAGTCGCCGCAGGGTGGAGTGTGTCTCTGCTTCCATGGAGTATCATGCTACCTGTTCCCAGAAAATCTTGTGGCTCACACACCCAGGTGAGGGAATGAGAACTGCCACACACCATGTGCAGCACTCTGGGCACAAAGCCCCCTCCAGAACCAGTGGAGAAAAGCATCCACTACCCCTGTCCTTGGCAGGATGAAGCACTCTGGGCACAAAGTCCTCTCCAGAACCAATGGAGAAAAGCATCCACTACCCCTATCCTTGGCAGGATGAAGCACTCTGGGCACCAAGCCCCCTCCAGAACCAGTGGAGAAAAGCATCCACTACCCCTATCCTTGTCAGGATGAAGCACTCTGGGCACAAAGCCCCCTCCAGAACCAGTGGAGAAAAGGATCCACTACCCCTATCCTTGGCAGGATGAAGCACCCTGGCCACAAAGCCCCCTCCAGAACCAGTGGAGAAAAGGATCCACTAGAGAGACTGTGGCTTTGCACTCCCCAGGACTAATCAGTGGGCAACCCACACACCTGAGAGACTTGTGAGACTGTGGCTTTGAACTCCCCAGGACCAATCAGTGGGCAACCCACCCACCTGAGAGACTTGTGAGACTGTGGCTTTGCGCTCCCCAGGAACAATCAGTTGGACAACCCACCCACTTGAGAGACTTTTGAGACTGTGGCTTTGCACTCCCCAGGACCAATCTGTGGGCATGGAGCCCCCTCGTGGCGCAGTGGTGTCATCCCATCATCCGGCTGAGGTGCCCCCCTCTCCTTCCCCCTGAGGTGCCTGTTTATTTTCAACCTGATGCCCCTGCAGTGTTCTCTCCATTTTGAGGCAGGGATCATGTTTGGGCTTCGCCCATGCATTTTGGGACCACTGGTCCACGGACAATGAATGGAACACTATCCGGACTTGTGTAGTTGCTGTACATTTTGTATGTATTGCTCTTTTACAGACCTGTTGCCCTATCTGGATTTTCAATGATTACACTTGTTACAATCATTTCATTTGTTCCTTGCGTTATTCCAGGGGGTGATGGGGTGTAAATTTGATGTTGATGCATGTATTTGTGTGTATGGTGTTGTGGGTGAGGGTGGAGGTGGGGGTGTTGCATGCTGAGTGTGTGTCACTCTCTTTTTCCTCCCCCCTCCCCTGTGTGCTAGGTGCAGTACTCACCGTGGCAGTCGCTGCCATTTTTGATGTTCCTGGTAGAAGAGGCGGTAAACCAACATTGATAACACCTGTAGTTCGGGCTCCATGGCGTCCTGGTTCCTCGTTGGGTGTCGAGAGGTGAGTGGTTTCTGTTCTGTGTACTGTTTCTGCAGTGCTTTTTATGGTGTTGGTACCGCCCCGGAAAATCTGGCGGATTGGTGCCTTGTAATACAGTGGGCGGTACATTGTCTTCCGCCTGTCTGTTGGCAGTTACCACTGCGGTGTTTGTTTCTACCGCCATGGCAGTCGGAGTGTTAAAGTGGCTGTCTGTGTTGCCGGTTTCTGCCATGGTGGTGATCCCATATTTTTTACCGCCGCTTTAACACCGACCGCCAGGGTTGTAATGAGGGCCTAAGTACTGTGTGACTTCCTGTAGGAGGCTGGACTGGCTTGTAGTGAGTACCAAGGGGTACTTGCACCTTGCACCAGGCCCAGTTATCCCTTATTAGTGTATAGGGTGTCTAGCAGCTTAGGCTGATAGATAATGGTAGCTTAGCAGAGCAGCTTAGGCTGAACTAGGAGACGTGTGAAGCTACTACAGTACCACTTAGTGTCATATGCACAATATCATAAGAAAACACAATACACAGTTATACTAAAAATAAAGGTACTTTATTTTTATGACAATATGCCAAAGTATCTTAGAGTGTACCCTCAGTGAGAGGATAGGAAATATACACAAGATATATATACACAATAGCAAAAATATGCAGTATAGTCTTACAAAACAGTGCAAACAATGTATAGTTACAATAGGATGCAATGGGGAAACATAGGGATAGGGGCAACACAAACCATATACTCCAAAAGTGGAATGCGAACCACAAATGGACCCCAAACCTATGTGACCTTGTAGAGGGTCGCTGGGACTATTAGAAAATAGTGAGAGTTAGAAAAATAACCCTCCCCAAGACCCTGAAAAGTGAGTGCAAAGTGCACTAAAGTTCCCCTAAGGACAAAAGAGTCGTGTTAGAGGAATAATGCAGGAAAGACACAAACCAACAATGCAACAACTGTGGATTTCCAATCTAGGGTACCTGTGGAACAAGGGGACCAAGTCCAAAAGTCACAAGCAAGTCGGAGATGGGCAGATGCCCAGGAAATGCCAGCTGCGGGTGCAAAGAAGCTTCGACTGGACAGAAGAAGCTGAGGTTTCTGCAGGAACAAAAAGGGCTAGAGACTTCCCCTTTGGTGGACGGATCCCTCTCGCGTTGGAGAGTCGTGCAGAAGTGTTTTCCCGCCGGAAGGATGCCAACAAGCCTTGCTACACGCAAATCGTGCGTTTGGCGTTTTTGGACACTGCTGGGGCCCAAGAGGGACCAGGAGGTCGCAAATTGGACCTGAAGAGAGAGGGGACGTCGAGCAAAACAAAGAGCCCTCACTGAAGCAGGTAGCACCCGGAGAAGTGCCAGAAACAGGCACTACGAGGATGCGTGAAACAGTGCTCGCCGAAGTTGCACAAAGGAGTCCCACGTCGCCGGAGACCAACTTAGAAAGTCGTGCAATGCAGGTTAGAGTGCCGTGGACCCAGGCTTGGCCGTGCACAAAGGATTTCCACCGGAAGTGCACAGGGGCCGGAGTAGCTGCAAAGTCGCGGTTCCCAGCAATGCAGCCCAGCGAGGTGAGGCAAGGACTTACCTCCACCAAACTTGGGCTGAAGAGTCACTGGACTGTGGGGGTCACTTGGACAGAGTCGCTGGATTCGAGGGACCTCGCTCGTCGTGCTGAGAGGAGACCCAAGGGACCGGTAATGCAGCTTTTTGGTGCCTGCGGTTGCAGGGGGAAGATTCCGTCGACCCACTGGAGATTTCTTCGGAGCTTCTGGTGCAGAGAGGAGGCAGGCTACCCCCACAGCATGCACAAGCAGGAAAACAGTCGAGAAGGCGGCAGGATCAGCGTTACAGAGTTGCAGTAGTCGTCTTCGCTACTATGTTGCAGGTTTGCAGGCTTCCAGCGGGGTCAGCGGTCGTTTCCTTATCAGAAGGTGAAGAGAGAGATGCAGAGGAACTCGGCTGAGCTCATGCATTCGTTATCTAAAGTTTCCCCAGAGACAGAGACCCTAAATAGCCAGAAAAGAGGGTTTGGCTACCTAGGAGAGAGGAAAGGCTACTAACACCTGAAGGAGCCTATCAGCAGGAGTCTCTGATGTCACCTGGTGGCACTGGCCACTCAGAGCAGTCCAGTGTGCCAGCAGCACCTCTGTTTCCAAGATGGCAGAGGTCTGGAGCACACTGGAGGAGCTCTGGACACCTCCCAGGGGAGGTGCAGGTCAGGGGAGTGGTCACTCCCCTTTCCTTTGTCCAGTTTCGCGCCAGAGCAGGGGCTAAGGGGTCCCTGAACTGGTGTAGACTGGCTTATGCAGAATTGGGCACATCTGTGCCCAACAAAGCATTTCCAGAGGCTGGGGGAGGCTACTCCTCCCCTGCCTTCACACCATTTTCCAAAGGGAGAGGGTGTCACACCCTCTCTCAGAGGAAGTTCTTTGTTCTGCCATCCTGGGCCAGGCCTGGCTGGACCCCAGGAGGGCAGCTGCCTGTCTGAGGGGTTGGCAGCAGCAGCAGCTGCAGTGAAACCCCAGGAAGGGCAGTTTGGTAGTACCAGGGTCTGTGCTACAGACCACTGGGATCATGGGATTGTGCCAACTATGCCAGGATGGCATAGAGGGGGCAATTCCATGATCATAGACATGTTACATGGCCATATTCGGAGTTACCATGGTGAAGCTACATATAGGTAGTGACCTATATGTAGTGCACACGTGTAATGGTGTCCCCGCACTCACAAAGTTCAGGGAATTGGCTCTGAACAATGTGGGGGCACCTTGGCTAGTGCCAGGGTGCCCTCACATTAAGTAACTTTGCACCTAACCTTTACCAGGTAAAGGTTAGACATATAGGTGACTTATAAGTTACTTAAGTGCAGTGTAAAATGGCTGTGAAATAACGTGGACGTTATTTCACTCAGGCTGCAGTGGCAGGCCTGTGTAAGAATTGTCAGAGCTCCCTATGGGTGGCAAAAGAAATGCTGCAGCCCATAGGGATCTCCTGGAACCCCAATACCCTGGGTACCTCAGTACCATATACTAGGGAATTATAAGGGTGTTCCAGTAAGCCAATGTAAATTGGTAAAAATGGTCACTAGCCTGTTAGTGACAATTTGGAAAGAAATGAGAGAGCATAACCACTGAGGTTCTGATTAGCAGAGCCTCAGTGAGACAGTTAGTCACTACACAGGTAACACATTCAGGCACACTTATGAGCACTGGGGCCCTGGGTTACCAGGGTCCCAGTGACACATACAACTAAAACAACATATATACAGTGAAAAATGGGGGTAACATGCCAGGCAAGATGGTACTTTCCTACACTTCCTTCACAAGCTGCTGGATCGAGGACCATATCCTCTGCTACACACTGGAGGAGCCAGGTCCAGTAGCTGACATCAAAGGGGATCTCAATACCACACAGATCTATGGTTGGAGCTGGTGAGTTTGTTTTTGTATTATACATCTCCATTGAACACCTTAGTGTGAGCTGTTATGTGACGTGTAGGTGTACACAAACCAAGTCACATGTGAAACATTGGTTGATGCAACCATAATTTTACTAAATCCTTGTGTTTCACTGTATGATATTGTAAGGCAAATACTTAGCCTGTTGCAACCTCTGCTTACAGGTGCTGAGAATGATGAGTTGCTTCAGGAAGAAGGACTATCCACCAGTAGTGGGCAACGGGCAGAAATGCACAAGAGAAGGAGGAGAAATTAGAGGATGAAGATCAGGCACTGCCTATTGTTGTTGACCTATGCTGCATCACATCTAAGCCTTCACTTCCTCCAGTAAGCATAGTCCCTCCTACTCTACCCCAACGATTGTCCATTCCTCACATACCTCAACACAACCATCACCTCCTAACAGCCTTCACATCCAGGTCAGACGTGTTGGCTCCCACATACTTCTGCCCTGAGAGTGCCTCCCAGTCATTCTCTCCAACATCTGAGGGACATGCCAGCCCTGATGAGGAGCAGGCAGGCCCTAGGCACAAATCTCCTCCCCACATCCTCCCTCCTGCCACCCCCACCCCCGCACTAGTGGACCTGGCAGCCACTCCAAGGCTATCCCAGATGGAGAGGGCTGGCAGATGTTTATGATGGAGAGTGGGAGGAAGATTTCTTACAAGAGCAGTCTGACATAAGGCAGGACATTTGTGCATAGAGCTTACTCTGTTTGACATGTTAGACTCACTACAGTACAAGCATGCAAGACACCATGCATTGTCTAGGAAGATGATGTAGGGCATACTGGAGGTTATACCAAGTCAGCTACATAGTCAATACATTGAGGGGAGCCAAGCCATCTACCTGCACCATGTCACACCCAGCCCCTGGTACAACAACCTGCACAGGCCCGCCACCAATTTTCAAAGGCACCACTATACTTGCACATGCCCCAATTGCACAGTCACAGCCCCCACCTGTACAGTCACCATCAGTCCCCATACAGTCACATCCCCCAGCTGAACAGCCACAATCACCCCTTGTCTAGGCACCTTCCCCGTACACCTCCACCACCTCCTGTCCAGGCACGTTCCCCACCTGTGCAGCCACCATCACCCCATGTCCAGGTACCTCTAAAAGAAAGAGGCCCTCATTAAGACCCTGTCGGTCGGTGATAAAGTGGCGGCAATACCACCAGCAGGCTGGCGGTAACTACCGCCAAATTATGACCATGGCGGAAAGATCTCCGAGAGACAGCCATTGTACCACACCGACCACCAGGGTGGAAACAACAGCCACCACAGCGGTAGCTGCCTATAGCCAGGCGTAAGTCAATGTTCCGCCCGCCACATAAAGACCCTGCAATCCGCCACCTTTTCCGGGGCAGTACTAACAACATCAAAAGCCTGACGGAAACCCTGCACAGAAGTGAAAGAACTCACCATTGGAGACTCAGGGAAGAACCACGCCGCCATGGAACCCGAACTGCATGTTTTCCCGATGATATTCTACATTCTGCTCCACCACGAACAAAACGCCGGCAAAGACGATGACGGTGAGTACAGCCGCCTAGCACACAAGGGAGGGAGGGAGGAAAATGACAGTGACACACACACACGCACCATACACACCCCATACACACACACCATACACACAGCCAGCTGCACAAGAAAACAAGTTAATCCCCGTAATTCATCTGAAAAATACAAAGACAAAACGATTTCGCCAAAGTGTTTGTAATAAGATCAACACAGCACAAATAATAAGTTAGGCAATATAACAGATATATACAAATTGCCCAGTCCTCAATTTGCGTGGGCCACAGGGCCACAGGCCAAAGTCCAGGGCCCCACTTGTCACCTGCTTCAACACGGAGAGAACACTGCAGGGTCATCAGTTGGTAAATAGGCAGGCAACTCAGGAGGGTGGGGGGCACCTCAACCGGGAGATGAAACACGACCACTGGTTCTGGAGGGGGCAACCTGCCCTGTGCTTGATCCTGGGGAGTGATGGGCCACAGTCTCTCGAGTGGGTGTCTTCCCCACTGGTTCTTGAGGGGGCAACATGCCCTGTGCTTGATCCTGGGGAGTGATGTGCCACAGTCTCTTGAGTGGGTGTCTTCCCCACTGGTTATGAAGGGGGCAACCTGCCCTGTGCTTGATCCTGGGGAGTGATGGGCCACAGTCTCTCGAGTGGGTGTCATCCACACTGGTTCTGGAGGGGGAGCCCGCACAGCAGCCCATGGAGGCAGTATTACATTGCGTCCACCGGCGGTGACGGCTGCACTGTGGTGCTGCTTTTGGTTGGGGGAGGCTCCTGCACATCCCCTACACCCTCAGAATGATGCACTGTGGTGGTGCTGCAGGTGGGGGGAGGCTCCTGCACATCACCTGCACCCTCGGACGGATGCACAACCATGGTCACAGCTGCTGGCCCAGGCTCCTTGCCCTTCCTGCCTGCTGGTGCAGGCTCCTTGATCTTCCTGCCTGCTGCTGAAGGCTCCTTGGTCTTCCTGCCTGCTAGTGCAGGCTCCTTGGAATTCTTGCCTGCTGGTGCAAGCTCCTTGCCCTTTCTGCCTGCAGGTGCTGGCTCCTTGGCCTTTCGGGTGGCAGGTGCAGGCTCCATACCCTTCTTGCCTGGTGGGGCAGGCTCCTTCCCCTTTAGGCTGGCTGGTGCGGGCACCTTCCCCTTTAGTACATGTGGCCTGGATCCCTTTCCACCACGAGTGGGTGCAGTTCGGACTGGGAACAAGGAATGTGTGGCTGAGGTGCTTGGTTGGGTTCTTGATGCCCTGGCCATACGTGCAGGACAGGGGAGGAAGGGTAGGGAAGAGGTCAATGGAGATAGGAAACGTTTATTAGGGACATTTGGGTGGGAAGAGGGAGACGGAATGGGAGTGGAGCATGAGGGAATGGTTGTTGGAGATGTCTGCCTGCTGCATTTGGGTGCAGGTGCATGGGCTGTATGCTTTTGTGAGGTGGATGGTTGTTGGGTGTCTGAGTGCTTGCGTTAATGTACTTTAGGAGGGGGGACAGACACAGTGGGAAAGGACACAGGGGACGAGTGGATGGATATTGTGGAGGTGTCTGCCAGTGAGGTGTGTGTTCTGCTTGGTGTGGTGATGATGCTGGTAGTGGATGATGATGTAGTGCATGCAGGTATGAGTGTGAACATGGTTGGGAGGGAGGTGGTGGAGGGGGAGAAGGGGGTGACAGTGGAAATAGTGGATGTTGTTGTGCACAAGGATGGTGTTTGCATGAGTGCCTGTGTGATGAAGTGTGGTGCTTGTGTTTGCCTGTGACACTCTTTTGTGCATGCTCATCTGTATGTGTGCCTGGGATGGGTTGGGGTTGAGGAGAATGGGACTGGGCAGTAAAAGTTGGAGGGGGGACGGTAGAAACAGGGACAATGACTCCCATCAGAGAGGAGGCCAAAGCCTGAATCAATCTCTGTTGGGCTGCCAATGCAGTGTGAATGCCCTCCAGGAATGCATTAGATTTTTGCATCTGGGCTGCCAGCCCCTGGATGGCATTCACAATGGTTGGCTGCTCTACAGAGATGGATCTGAAGAGGTCAATAGCCTCCTCATTCAGGGCAGCAGGGCTCACTGGGGCAGGGCCTGAGGTGCCTGGGGCGAAGGAGATTCCCACCCTCCTGGGTGAGGGGGCACAGGCAACTCAATGAGGGGCTGCTGGGAGGGCGGTGCTGGTACGGAGGGTGGTGGCTGTACCTGTAGCTGGGTGGTCACAGAAGTGTTCACCACCACCAGGGAGCTTCCATCGGAGGAGGTATCTGTGTCAGAAGTTTCCCCTCCAGTCTCCACAATGGTGCTCCCCTTGCCCTCCGTCCCATTGGTGCCCTTGCCGTCAGTGGACTCTGCCTCCTGGGTCCTGTGGAATGCAGCTCCCTTTGTCACCGGTGCCTTTGGTCCTCCGCCAGATGATGCTAATGCACATAAGGACAGGATGACAAAACAAGAAAGGGGAGGAAGAGACAAAGGATACACTGGGTCAATGGCTGAACCAACACCAACGTTGGCATACACAGTACACTCACACACAGGGAACAGCCCTACGCACTATGCATTGCACTACCAGAGAAATTGCTAGCCAGCAAGGCAAGGGGAGAGGCACATACCACCAAATGCAGCACACCTGTGACCCACGCAGCCCTGACCAGTAGTGGATGCCTAAGAGCTAGGTAGCAGGATTATCCCTTCAGAACCCTAGCCACCAGGGGACCTACGCTGCAATGCCAGGTCTGACCTAGGGACACCCACTGACACACATCCACCACCCGGATACCACCCTACCATGCGTAAGTTGTAATGATGGGCACTGTACTCACCCCCTTGTGGCTGCTATGATACTCTCAAGTGCCCATCCAGCTCTGGATAGGCCACTGCCAGTATGAGGGCCATCAGGGGGGGTCAGGGTTCGATGGGCACCCCTTCCTCATTGGGAGGCCATTCCCAGCTGGGCCTCCGCTGCCTTCTGTGCCCAGCGTCTCAGGTCCTTCCACCGTTTGTGACAGTGGGTGCTCTGCCTGCCATAGATCCCCCAGGGTCTGCATGTCTTTGGCGATGGCACGCCATATACCCTTCTTTTGATGGGCGCTGACCTGCAGAGGCAATACACACAGAAAATACCCTTAGACAAACAGTCCTACCTGTTACACATATGGCCCCCATACCCATTCCCATCACCATTGGCACACACATAGCCCAACACACAACATGTACACCGCCAAGATGACATCCACCCACCCCCTCACAGGAGGCCTTCACACACACAACTCCATGCATTCATGGCACATGCATGGTGCCCATAGTGTACTCACCTGTTAGTCTGGAGGCCCATACCACAGTCGTACTGGGGTAGTACCCCATCCACCAGTCTCTCCAACTCTTCCGACATGAAGGCTAGGGCCCTTTGCCCAGTCACACGGGCCATGGTAGGTTCCAGGCACAGGTCACAGCAGCACATGCAGTGTAGGTCCTCTCCAATGGAAGGTCAGGTAGCAAGTGAGGAATATGATAGAAAATGATGGTCACGTCCGTGGCGGTGCATACCGTCACCGCCGGTGCAGATCACCATTGGCCACTGTACCCCGTAGGATCTAATGTTAACCAATGAGGAGTTGAGCATCAGTTCTTGACCGCCTCCTGCAAGGGCACACAACGTCAGCAGAATTACCTCCCTTCCACCTGTCCCTCCACACAGGACAGACGGACACCATTTCAGCGGTGGGGGGCAGGCCCTGGATTAATGCTGCGTCACAAGAGATATTACCACATACTGGACAAATCACCCTGACATATTACATGCTGTGTTTGTAACCGGCTTCTCACTCTTTTGTCCCTTAGATACGTACCGCTGAGGAGGAATAAGAGATGGAGACACACCCCCATGTACAGACCCCTGGTGGACTTGGCAACACTGGAGGACAGGCACATTTTCCTCACCTATAGACTTGACAGGGCCACAATCACAGACCTGTGTGCCCAGCTGGAACCTGACCTGATACCTGCTATCCGTTACCCGACTGGTAACAAGTGTGCAAGTGCTATCAGTACTCCATTTCCTGGCAACTGGTTCTTTCCAAGTGACAGTGGGCTTGGCAGCAGGAATGTCACAGCCAATGTTCTCAATAGTGCTGACAAGAGTGTTCTCTGCCCAGATAAAACACACGTGCAGCTACATTGTTTTCCCCGGTTGAGGATTTGGCCACAGTGAAGGCCGAGTTTTATGCAATGGGACATATCCCCAACATAATTGGGGTGATTGATGGAACACATATAGCATTTGTCCCCCCCTGGCAGAATGAACAGGTGTTCAGGAATCAAAAGAGTTTTCACTCCATGAATGTTCAGATGGTGTCCTTGGTGGACCAGTACATCTCCCACGTCAATGCTAAGTATCCTGGGTCGGTGCATGATGCCTTCGTTCTGAGGAATAGCAGCATCCCAAATGTGATGGGCCAACTACAGAGGCACAGGGTGTGGTTAATAGGTGAGGCCTGGTTCCCACCCAGTATATGTTGGTGTATGGGTATGGTGTGGGCCATATAGTATATTGTGTGGCTAAATGTTGTCCCTCAATATTTGCAGGTGACTGGGATTACCCAAACCTATCTTGGCTGCTGACCCCTGTGAGCAATGCCAGGACAAGGGCAGAAGAACGTTATAATGAGGCACATGGGTGAACCAGAAGTATCATTGAAAGGACCTTTGGCCTCCTGAAGGTGGTTCCCTGTGCTACTCACCCAAGAAGGTCTGCCAGATAGTAGTGGCATGCTGCATGTTGCATAACCTAGCCCTCAGATGGCATGCCCCATTCCTGCAGGAGGAGGAGGCTGGAGATGCCCTGTGCCAGCAGTAGACCCTGTGGACAGTGAGAATGAGGAGGCAGAGGATGAGGATGAGGACAACAGAACATATGTGATCCGACAATACTTCCAAGGACACACAGGTAGGACAGTCATTTCAATGACTTTGGTTGTAATTTGTGTGGCAATGGCATGCTGATATTTCCCAATTCTATGCCCACTTACTGTTCCCTCTGGAAATTCATTTTGCAGACATTGGTGACCTGACATATACTCCTGGTGTGATCACTACAGACAGCTACTGGTCATTAATCTATGCTCATTCTCTGTACAGTTAATTTGCAATGTTTGTACCTGTTTCAATGAATACATATTTGATATACATGACATACTCCAAATGTTTTTTTTCAAAGGGTGTTTATTGAAGTGCTAATATATAGAGGGGCATGTGCAATGGGATGGGGTGATGACGGAGGAAAGTCCAGGGTATTGTTCCAGTCTGTTTGTAGCACAGTGGACACCATTATACGCGTGCACTGCACATAGGTCACTACCTATGTGTAGCGTCACAATGGTAACTTCGAACATGGCCATGTAGCATGTCTAAGATCATGGAATTGTGGTATTGGGGGGACAATTCCATGATCCCCCGGGTCTCTAGCACAGAACCCGGGTACTGCCAAACTGCCTTTCCAGGGTCTCCACTGCAGCTGCTGCTGCTGCCAACCCCTCAGACAGGTTTCTGCCCTCCTGAGGACAAGGCCGCCCAGTCCCAGGAAGGCAGAACAAAGGATTTCCTCTGAGAGAGGGTGTAACACCCTCTCCCTTTGGAAATAGGTGTGAAGGGCTGGGGAGGAGTAGCCTCCCCAGCCACTGGAAATGCTTTGATGGGCACAGATGGTGCCCATCTCTGCATAAGCCAGTCTACAGCGGTTCAGGGATCCCCCAGCCCTGCTCTGGCATGAAACTGGACAAAGGAAAGGGGGGTGCCCACTCCCCTGACCTGCACCTCCCAGGGGAGGTGCCCAGAGCCCCTCCAGTGTGTCCCAGACCTTTGCATTCTTGGATTTAGAGGTGTTGGGGCACAATGGACTGCTCTGAGTGGCCAGTGCCAGCAGGTGATGTCAGAGACCCCTCCTGATAGGTGCTTACCTCTCTTGGTAGCCAAACCTCCTTTCTTGGTAGCCAAACCTCCTTTTCTGGCTATTTAGGGTCACTCCTGTGGGCTATTCCTCAGATAACGAGTGCAAGAGCTCACCAGAGTTCCTCTGCACTTCCCTCTGTGACTTTTGCCAAGGATCGACCGCTGACTGCTCCAGGACACCTGCAAAACCGCAACAAAGTAGCAAGACGACTACCAGCAACATTGTAGCGCCTCATCCTGCCGGCTTTCTCAACTGTTTCCTGGTGGTGCATGCTCTGAGGGCTGTCTGCCTTCACCCTGCACTGGAAGCCAAGAAGAAATCTCCTGTGGGTCGACGGAATCGTCCCCCTGCTAACGCAGGCACCAAACTTCTGCATCACCGGTCCTCTGGGTCCCCTCTCATCCTGACGAGCGTGGTCCCTGGAACACAGGAGCTGGGTCCAAGTGTCTCCCACAGTCCAGTGGCCACTCTGTCCAAATTTGGTGGAGGTAAGTCCTTGCCTCCCCACGCCAGACAGCAAACCTGTGTACTGCGTGATTTGCAGCTGCTCCGGCTTCTGTGCACTTCTCCAAGAATTCCTTTATGCACAGCATAGCCTGTGTCCTCAGCACTTCGTCCTGCAGTGCTCAACCCGCTGAGTTGGACTCCGAGGTCGTGGGACCCTCCTTTTGTGACTCTGAGTTCACAGATCTTCTAAGTGCCTGTTCCAGTACTTCTGCAGATGCTGCCTGCTTCTGCGGGGGCTATCTGAGTTGCTGAGTGCACCCCTGTCTCCTCCTCCAAGGGGTGACATCCTGGTCCTTCCTGGTCCCCAGCAGCACCCAAAAATCTCAACCGCGACTCTTGCAGCTAGCAAGGCTTGTTTGTGGTATTTCTGCCTGGAAAACACTTCTGAAACATCCAGCACGCCGTGGGACATCTTCCATCCAAAGGAGAAGTTCCTAGCCCTTTTCATTGTTGCAGTATCTTTGGCTTCTTCCACCCCAAGGCAGTGTTTGCACTACTTTTCTAACTGTTTACTTACCTGATTTTGGTTTGTGTGTTTATTTTGTGCATTTTACTTCCCTCCTAAGGGAGTATATCCTCTGAGATATTTTTGGTACATTGTCTCTAAAATAAAGTACCTTTATTTTTAGTAACTCTGAGTACTGTGATTCTTGTAATATAGTGCTATATGATATAAGAGGTATAGTAGGAGCTTTGCATGTCTCCTAGTTCAGCCTAAGCTGCTCTGCTAGAGCTACCTCTATCATTCTAAGCTGCTAGAACACTACTAATCTACTAATAAGGGATAACTGGACCTGGCACAAGGTGTAAGTACCCTCAGGTACCCACCATAAGCCATACCAGCCTCCTACAGCCACTGACTACCAAACCAGACAAAGCAGCCTGACCAAATTCCGCCCAATGGATCCGGAAGACAAACGCTGCCAGTGTGCCTAGTTTGGTGGCAGTGCAACCTCCAGTGGCTTAGACGTGCCATATTCTGTGGTATTGGACCCCTAATGTCTGACACCCAGAAGAAAAGTCCAATCCAGACACTGAGGACCAAAAGCAAGCACCAGTTGAGGAACTTCAGACACCCAAAAACCACCTCCAGAGTGGCCCTGCTGTCCTACAATCCACTCTCAAAGTGACCTGCACCTGGCTTCAAAGACTCATTGATTATGACCCTTGGCTGACCTATCTGCACTGCACCTGGCCTCCCTGGTCCCTGCATCAGAAAAACAGCTGTACTCTAGGGGTCCTTAACCCTTTGCAACCTCTACATTCTAAGAGGACCCACCGGACTTACTTTAAGTCAACCTGTGCAGTGTGTTTTCAAGTGGTCCCCTTCTCCGTTCTGCACCAGCTCTAAGACTTTCAACCACTGCTCCCGCTTAAATTGGGAAATGCCCGACCTTCTCTGACTGGCACACAGAAAATCTCCTCGACCTAAAAACAAAAGGTCACACTTGTGAGAGCGTTGCCTGATTTTAT
Organism: Pleurodeles waltl; assembly: GCF_031143425.1. Taxonomy (NCBI): domain Eukaryota; kingdom Metazoa; phylum Chordata; class Amphibia; order Caudata; family Salamandridae; genus Pleurodeles; species Pleurodeles waltl. The sequence continues at coordinate 289,710,486 of NC_090445.1, read as the reverse complement.
ATGCTTTTATAAAGATTTCTCCCAGTGATTTCTATGGCGCGTAATTACGCACAAAATATTATTTTTGCGAAACTTTGAAAAATCATAACTTAAAAAGTACCTACCTGTTTTTCATGATCTTGGTCTTAAAAAGTTTATAAAAATCTGAAGTATTTCTCTAAAATGGGTTTGAGTTATTCTTTTGAATGTGTGTCCACGTGTATTGATACTATGTATACAACAAATGCTTAGCACATCTCTAAGATAAGTCTAACTGCTCACCCACACCACCACAAAAAACTAGCATTAGGTGGTCTGCTTTTTTTCCTCTGCATACCAAAGTGAGTTGCTTGGACTCTCTGCACAGTGCACGCCTTTTTCATACACTATATAGAGAGCCAGCTTCCTACATTTGGTGGTAGAGCAGTGGGATACAAGACTTGCTGATACCACTTTGTCACCGAGTGAGCACATGAATAACTCTAAACATTGTCTCTAGTTGTATTTTTAGAAGCGGATTTTTTTTTAAATTAATTGCTAGGGCCCTGGTTGATAGATTTAGCCAGACATTTAAAGGCATGATTGGAAGACTCCCTTAAAAACTCAGAAGGAGATGGGATGCCTTACTTCCAAGCCTGCTTTTACCTACAGGGAAGTGCCACAAACGGGCGTAGGGTTTCCCCCCTTTGAACTTATGTTTGGGCATCCTGTTAGGGGGTCCATTAAGTCTTGTGAGAAAAGACTGAGAGAGGCCTCTCAAAGAGCCTAAGAAGGACATTGTGGACTATGTACTTGGCTTTCGTTCCAGGATGGCTGAGTACATGGTGAAAGCAAGTAACATTTTCAGGCCAGCCAGGAGCTCCAGAAGCACTGGTTTGACCACAAAGCTGTACTAGTGGAGTTCCACTAAGGGCAGAAAGTTTGAGTATTGGAGCCTGTGGCTCCTTGGTCTCTCCAAGACAAGTGGTCTAGGCCTTAACCCATACTTGAAATAAAAGGGGAGGTTACCTATCTGGTTGACCGTGGCAGTTGCAAGAATCTCAAAAGGATAATACATGTCAACCGCCTGAAGCCCTATTCTGACAGAGCGGATGTGACCATGCTCATGGTTACCGATGGGAGACTGGAAGAAAAGTGAGACTCTCCCTGATTTCCACTCCAGCAACCCACCTGATGGTTCTGTGAATGGAGTGGTCTTGTCAGACACCCTCACAGGCCAATAGCAGGCGGATTGCAAGCAAGTCCTCAACCAGTATGCTGACTTATTGATGTGGACACTGGTGACAGCTTGCCTGTTAAAACCAAAATCTAAAGGCAGTCAGATCATGTCAGAGAGGGCATCCAAGTGGAAGTCAAAATGATGCTGGATTTGGGTGTCATTGAACCCTCTGGGAGTCCCTGGGTTAGCCCAGTAGTTTTAGTCCCCAAACCTCACTCCACAGGAGAAAAAAAGGAAATTAGGTTTTGTGTGGACTACAGGGGCCTCAACTCGGTCACAAAAACAGATGCACACCCAATTCCAAGAGCTGATGAGCTCATAGACTGATTAGGGGCAGCCAACTACCTGAGTACCTTTGATCTTATACCTAGGTACTAGCAGATTGGACTGACCCCTGGAACAAAATAGAGATCAGCACTCTCCACTTAAAGTGGGCACTATCAGTTTATAGTCATGATATTTGGATTAAAGAATGCCCTTGCCACCTTCCAGAGGTTGGTGAACCAAGTCCTGGCTGGGCTAGAAAACCTTTAGTGCAGCATATCTAAATGCTATTGCTATCTAAAAGCTCCACTTGGCAGGATCACCTGATAAACCTTAGAAAGGTCCTTGCGGCTCTGCAAAACACAGGCTTCACTATCAAGGCCAGTAGTACCAGATAGGTCAGGGAAAGGTTATGTACTTGGGCCACCTGGTAGGTGGAGGCTAAGTTGAACCCCCAAAGATCTAGACAATTCTGGCTTGGGAAGCTCCAACTACCCAGACCCAAGTCAGGGCATTCTTTGGCTTGACTGAAGACTATAGGAAGTCTGTGAAGGATTACAGCACCATAGTGACCCCCTCACACAGAATGTACCTCCAAGAAAATGCCCAAAAAGATCAACTAGACAGTGAGTTGTCAAAAGCCTTTTGGCACTCTGAAGGATGCAATGTGCTCTGCCCCAGTTCTGAAAGCTCCAGATTATTCCAGGCAGTTTATTGTCCAAACAGATGCCTAAGAACTTGGGATAGAAGCAGTCATAGCCCAGACCAATGACAAGAGACATGACCACCCTGTTGCTTTTATAAGCAGAAGACTACTTCCTAGGGGACAAAAATGGAGTGCCATAGAGAGGAAGCCTTTGCTGTGATCTGGGCCTTGAAAAAGCTGTGGCCATACTTGTTTGGCTCTTACTCCATAGTTCTGTCAGACCACAGGCCTCTCAGGTGGCTTCTCTTTAGGAAATGGACTTTAAAGCAAAACATAGACCTGGGACTGCCTATGCTAATGCAGATGGTCTTTTCAGGTTCTTCACTTAGAGGATGAGGACTCCCCGGGGGAAGGGTAGTTTCATCCCTTTTCGTTTGGGGGGGGGAAGGTAGTGTGAGAAAGGGCCTCTTTCAACATGGTAGCCCTCCACTTTTTGCCTAGAAAATGATGTGGTTTCAGACTGTAAGCACCCTGGGTCCTTGTTAAAAAGGTTCCTAGGGCCAGATCTCTTTACCCAAAACTGTACTATATATTGACACTTCAGCCAAAGTCTGAAGTTGTTTTGTAAATTGATCTTGAGTTATTCTTTTGAATGGGTGTCCACATTTATTGATACTGTGAGTACAACAAATGATTAGCACATCTCCAAGATAAGCCTAACTGCTCACCCATACTACCACAAAAACAGAGAATTATTTGGCCTGTTTTTTACCTCTGGATACTAAAGTGGGTTTGCTTGGACTCTCTGCACAGTGCATGTCTTTTTCGTACAATATATAAAGAGCAAGCCTCCTACAAAGTAAACATAATGAACACCTCAAGTCTGAACTCAGTAGAATCCCTAGGGCATAGATTCTAGACCCACTGCATATCGTTGGCCAAATATTGTTCTTGTAGTTTAGTCTCTTCCCTTTCATGTCAACTTCTTGCCTGAGTAGGAAGGGTGGCATGGGTAAATGCATACATTTTGATAATGTCCTCCTGTAGCTGCTGATGTTGCTTTAACCATCTAAGTATGGGATCTGTTAATGGTGATAATGAACACACACCTCAACAGATGACACAACCCGGCGAAGAAGGGTTAAAGGTTTATGAGTGGATGGGTAGGGGGGATTATAGAAAAGTGAGATATAGACAAACATAGCATTCATCAAGTCCATGAGCATATCACATGTTATGGAAGGAAGATAATAGGTAAATGTCAGTACCTTGCAATTTTTTCCCCGGACTCATCAAATGACTTTGCGAATTCACAGTTCGCACTCTGCTGGAAATATAGCAGCAGTGGTAGGTTATGAGCAAAAATAGTACACATCAAGGTCCAAGTAGACAGCAAGGGCCAGCAAGGAAGTGTGCTGTTCCCATTTGCACAGTGAGCTTGAAGCACAGTGGAGCAGTAAGAGCTTTGTCCCTCGATAAGGCCTCAGTAGTCATTTTGAGAGCTGAGTCAGGGAGGTGTGGCCAAAGAGTGGAGACAGATTGCTGTCATCGAAGGGATGAACCAATTGGGTGCTGCCCAACAGCTGACATAGGTAGCATGGCCTGACAGCTGAGTTTGGCAGGTGTGTTCTCTGATTATTTAAAGAGGCCCACATCCCACCCCACCCCAAATGCCAATTATTGAGCTCCTGTGAGAGCTCCCAAACTGTTATGCATCCTATAGCTAAGTGTTTGATAAAAAAAGAGCTGAGATACTACCTCTCACCAACCCTTCGACCTTCGATTGCCACATTGACCTCATAGATGAAGCCCAAATGCCCAGTAGTCGAGCCAATGCACTAATGGCAGCGGAGAATGAACATCTCAAAGTTTTTGGAAGACCCTCAGGCTAATTTGTTTTATTACAAAAGCTAATGGTTAGCTCTGACCGTGCATAGATTATCAGGCCTTGGGTAAGGCTTATTTCCCTCTTCCTTGATCAAGTGAAGACTTCCACTATATACTCCAAATAAGACATTTGTGAAGCTTATTACTTAGTTAGTGTCAGGGAAGGAGATGAGTGAAAGATAGCCTTAAGACCCAATTGGGTTTTGCGAATATTAAGCAACGCCTTTATTTAATGCTCCAGTAACACTCCAGTTCTTTCTAAATTAAGTATTTTCAGAAGTTCTAGATAATTTTGTGGTCATCTATTTCGATGACATCCTTGTTAAGTCGAACTCAGAGGCTGAGCATGTGAAGCATATGAAGAAAGTATTACAGAAACTACAGGAGAATTGATTATATGCAGAACTTAGCAAATGTGAATTGCACACCACTACTGTGGAATTTTTTTGAGTTCTGTTATCACCTCCAAGGCATCCAAATGGACAGTTATGTGCAGTGGTTGAATGGACATCTCCCAAGTCCTTGGTTTCTCAGTTTTTTACAGGAGATTTATCCATAATTTCTCTCATTTAGTTACTCCTATCACTAGTCTCTTACGTAAAGGGGTCGCCTGTACATGGTCCAAGAAATGGAAAAGGCATCTTCTTGCGTATACTTAGGTGTGTTGCGAGGGCCAGCTGGGCAGTGCGGAGGTGTTGGGTGGGCGTGGAGAAGGTCAGGTGGTGGTTGAGGTATGCGGATCCAGTGTTGTGTAGGGCCCTGTATGCATGCACGAGGAGCTTGAAGGTGACTCTTTTGTTGATCAGGAACCAGTAAAAGTTTCTCAGGTGACCAGAGATGTGGCTGTGGCGGGTGATGAAGTCAGCTATGGATTTGTTGAATGGGGTGGGGTCTAGGGAGTCTATAGACAAAGGTGCCAAATGTATGATTTTGATGCCATCAGGAATGGCAGTGGTGGTGTCCGGGGCTGAGGTGAGGGTCATCCAGGTTTCTGTAAAGAAGGTGACATCTGGAGAGGGGGAGTCGAGCAAGTCCCAGATCTCCACCTCATGTTTGATGAGGGAGTAGGTGTTGAGAAAGATGCGTGGTCGGATCTGGTTCTAAGTGGGCGTGTGCTAGGAGGGTCCAGTGTGCAGAGGCAGGAGAAGGCACAGTTGCGGCAGGTGAATGGGTCTTGAGTGTCCTTTGGCAACGTAAGGTGGCAGGCAATGGGTCGTCCGGTGTTGAGGATGAAGTATTGGCTAGCGTCATAATAATGGGAGGTGCAGGGAACAGGGTCTGTGGCGCAGGGTGTGATTAAGCACGGATGGGCGAAGACGGGCTTGTCTTTGGCACACCTTCGGTTGTGAATCCTTTGAGTCCCCATATATACAAATTAGAATTTTCTTTAATTTCTCAAAAACTACTGAAAGGATTTACATCAAATAACAAAAGGGGCAATTTCTAGACCAGGAGCTAGAATGGCCGCCGCATTAAGGAGAGAATTTGTGACCGTCATCGCTGTTGATTAAAATGGTGTAGGGAATATATGGAAAGGAAAGTAGGGACTAACACTGCTTGTGAACAAGGGAGTAGACTCCTGAAACGCGCTGGGTGATTTATTTTTTGCCATAATAAATTATTCAGAATAAGGACGTTGTGTGGCTGAGACGTTTCTTTTCTATGAGGAAGGAAGCATTAGGACATAAAGTTTAGGAGTTTGCGACCCCGTCTCGGTCTGCCGATAGGACGCAGATGAGCGTGCGACTTGTCTGAAAAGGATATCTATATGTATATATGTATTCAATGAAAAAAAACAAAGGTTACAGCGACATTATAGATAGGTTCTGAATTTACTCATACAAAACCATAGAAATTCGGCAGTTATAGTTACAGTTCTTTCAAGTAACTATAGCTCGCGCCATAAGGTAAGTATAACTCACTCCCAGTTTTATTATCAATACTGTTATTGCAAACGTTGCAGTGATATCAAAGATGCCATACAAGATCTCATCAATGACATAAAATGTGGAATAATTAGCTTTGCATGGTGAAGGCGGGAGCTATAGTTACCTTAGGATGCGAGTTTGCGAGTTAAGGGTTGCAGCCAACCCCTTATAACTACCCTACTCTACACCACGCATGGCCTTGGCCCATGTGCAGACCAGATTGGCAACAGGGCCTATCTCTCTCAGTGGATGTGTAAGTGAGTGCTTGAGTTTTTGAGTGGTTCTGAAAGTAGGTGTGTAAGTCTATGAATGGGTCTGAGTGGCTGCATAAGTGCTTGAGTGGATGCCTGAGCCTCTGAGTGCATGTGTAAGCGAACAAATTAATGTATGCATGAGTCTGTGGTTATCCTTTCAAAATTTTCCATAATCGCAAATATTTTGTGAATAATTCAAGGAAATTTATGAATTTTCACGAATATCGCACACCGTGAAAGAAACCTATATTAGACCTATAATTTGCCCTTAAAACACATCTATATTACACCCCTGGGGTCAGGGTACCCTCACCCTGACCCCTTATACCACTTTCAATTTGAATTTGCAACCCTGGAGACTGTGTCCCGTGAAATAAATGGTGGTCGCAACATTCTAGTCAGGTTTTGGTCAGCCAATTGCTTTGCTTCCTTTCACACACATATTTGCGAAAATGTGCAAATTTTGCAAAATATTTGCAGCCAGTGATATACAAGTTTATTTGCCCTAAATATCTCCTAAACTACTGAATAGATTTATACCAAAAGCACAATCTGCATACTGGCAGCTAGTTTTCTGCCAAATGTGGTGTAATTTTGTCCAGTGGTTTGGGCTGTAGACGTGTTGACAGTCCTATGCGAATTAACATGGGAAATGCAACGTTTTTGGAGTGCCCTTTTTCTTGGCCCCCGCCTGACGGATCACCTCAAAACTTCCCATGCGCAACAAGAATCAGAAGTCACTTTCTTATATTTTATAGTTAAGGGGAAGGGGAATGTGACTCCCCTCCCGGAACCATTTTTAGCCCCAAGGACCATATCCCCATGGCCCAAAATATTTAATAAGAAGAGGGGTTGCACGGCCCCCCTACCATAGCTGTTTGTGGCTCCAGGGACCCTTTTTCCCATGGGCCAATATATGTACTAAGGGGAGGAGGGCATGTGGCTACTTCCCTAAGCCACTGACAGGCCTGGGGACTCGATTCCTGGGGCCCAATGTACTTATTAAGGGGAGGGGGGGCCACACAACACCCCTCTCTGAGCCTTTAATGGCCCAGGGACCCCATCCCCAGGGCCAGCTCACTTACTGTGTCCTGAGGAGCCTACCCCTGGGACACAGTTTTTTTCTGCCCGCACTACATCAGGCTGGGAACAAATGTCTGCTCCCATCTGGAGGGAGCTTTTTCAATCTCCCATCAAATGGGAGCAAACTCTAAGGCCCAGATTTAAGAGGGCCAAGTACCTCCTTGTGCCACTATTGCGTTATTTTTTATGACGCTAATGTGGCCCAATGAGGCCAAATTTGCCACACCATATTTACAAAGTGACATAATGCATGCACTGTGCCACTTTGTAACCTGTTGGGCTACATTATGCCTTCACCAGGTATAATTCATGCAAGGGGGGCTTTGCCCCACCCCATTAGGGGGACCGCAAAAATGGTGCAGTGAACCTAAGAGATTCCACTGCACCATTTTTAGCCACTATTTTTCATGCCTGCACAGAGCAGACGTGAAAAGGGGGCATGCCATTGTTTTCAATGGACCCCTATGTACTCTGCAGGATTAGCACTAAAATTGTGGCGCTAATCCTGCACAGAACATCAATAGCATTAAAAAGTTTGATGCTATTGCCCTTATCTTGTGCCATGGTGCACCGTATATTAAATGCTGTGCACACATGGTGGTGGAAGGGGTGCTCTAAGGGGTGCAAGAAAAGTGGTGCTTCATTGGATGCAGTGCCACTTTTCTTAAAAGGGGGCCTAAGAGGTATATAAAAATTAGCATAGGGCAGCACCGCAAGTATTGTTGCTGCACTGCAATACACCAATTTGAAAGGGCAGGAATGCACCGTATTTACGAGATGTGGTGCATTCCTGTACTTTCAGCCAGTTCTGGCGCTCAATTTGGTGCCTATATTATTGGAAGGATTGGAGGTTTTTTACTTTTTCTATGTTTGCTACAGAATTGATGCAGGCAGGGAAACTGAACACATGTTGTTCCCACCCACAGGCAGCAATATAAATAGCCGCTCCCTCCTGGCAGGAGCAATGTCAGCTCCAGCACAATGCGGGGATGTGACTGTGGCTGCAAAGCCCATAGGGCTCCCCCATTGCCCCCCAACATGTTGGGCGATGGTGGAGCCCCAGGAGGGTAACGGGATCTCCAGGGCTTAAAAAAGCTCGGGGGAGGGCTGCGCAGTCCCCCGCACCTTTTACTTAAAGTCTGGCCCCAGGGGATGAGGTCAACAGTACCTGATTAGGCACGGGAAGAGGCCACATGCCCCTCCCCTTTTTTATTACATTTTTCCCAGGAGACGGTGGTCCTTGGGACCCAAGAAGGCTTGGGAATGGGAGTGACACCCCCTTCCCTTTATAATTGTCTTTGACCTAATAAGGCTCAGGGACAGGGCCCTGTTTAAACAAAAAAGTCCCTAGAGGATGAGGTCACTGAGGCCTATAAAGGCTCAGGGGGCAACACAGCCCCTTCTCCTTTTTAGGTTTCACCTGCACAGCGCTTGCTCTGTGCTTGTGAAATCTATATATATTATATTTAATATAAATCGTAAAAGGGGCTTACAGCCTCTCCTTGCTTTCCTTGGTTCTTGCCACTTACTTTTCCACCATTTCTGTTGGCAGTAGCACTATTTTGTTGCATCTACCCAATGCTTGTTTTGAGTGTGTTTGTTATTATTAGTGTCCCGAGGCCCAAGTGCTGTGTTCATACGCTTTGGTTTCAGAACTTCTTTTCTTATTTGATTTGCTATTTTACACATATTTGCTTAAGGCTGTACAGCATATGTTTGCTTTGTCTGATGACAAACAATCAAAAGCATTAGGAGTGTGTTGGCAAGTTTTTTTGTGATAGGATGGCCGACAGAAGTAGCGATTATTAAAGAGGACTGCAGAGTCTCAGAAAGCAACAATGAATGCTTTCAGTAATGTTACTCCCAGACAAGTGGAGAGCGTTCTTAGAACGCAAATCGCGACAGCCACCTTGAGCCCGCCCCAACAGCTCCACCCCTTATCTCCACTCTGTGGACCTCCTCCTCACTGGGAATCTGGGTCCCAGCCTGATACCAACATGGTGGCGCACTTGTAGGTCTGCAGGGGAATATGGTGGCTGGTGTCAGGAATCACCAAGGTGCCTGCTGCGTTATCTGTCAGCATCCCCAGGGATTAGGGTTAAATCATATCTCTGTTCTTGGTTAAACCTTCATGTTTCTTAGTAAACATAATGTGCTGTGTTACACAATTGGTGTTATCAATGCTTGTTTTACCAATGTTTGTTTGCTAATGTGAGCAGTTGTAGACATGTGCTTCTAATTGGGTATGGTGTAGACATGTGCTTCTAATAGGGTGTGGTGACTCATCCACATGTGGAAACTCAACTGCTTTCCTGTTTGACTATAAATAGCAGAGTGAAGCATGCCTCCATGCTTGGCTTTGTTTTGCTTCCTGATCTCAGCATCTGATGTGGCAGTCCAGCCCCTGCTGTCATCCTCGTATTCAGGACTTCTGAGGCAATTATTTTCTTTGTTCCTGTACCAGCTGACACCAGGCATTCCTCCAGCACTCCGTAAAAGACTGCAGCTAAGTGACTAGTATTCTCCAGGGAGTTTGTTCTTTGAGTGCAGCGCTTTCCTACAACAGCTGGTGTATTTCAGACCTCGTATATTGGCAGAGTGCTTATCTTGAAGAGACAAATGTGTAGGAAAGTCCTCCTTTTTGCCCTTGTCACACCCACACTTTTTGGACAGGTACTGGTGGTTACTGACTCTTGGTTGTGCCTTGGGTACTGCTTATCAGTTCCAGGGCCAGTGCTCTGTGTAAAGTGGATATGCAAATTAGGCTAATTATAATTGGCTAAGTCAACCTACCTATAAGTCCCTAGAATATGATAGGGCATGTAGGTTTAGGGACCCCAGCATAGGTAGTGCACCCATAGGTGCAGTGCTGAGGTGCCCAGTGTCTTTTTAAAGGCAGGCCGGCCTTGCTGGCTGCTTTTAAATTGAAGTTATATGCAAATTCGACTTTTGAATTAAAAGTAGTTAAAAAGTCTTAAACTACCTTATTTTTACATATAAGTCACCCCTAAGGTGTGCCCTATGTGCCCCTAGGGCTGGGTGCCATGTAACTAAGTAAAATAAGCAGGGACCTTATTAAAATAGTTTTATAAGCCCTGGTGAGATAAAAACAGCCACATTCATTTTTCCCTCATTGTAGTGAATGGCCTTCATAGGCTAGAATGGGGAGACTTTATTTTAATTTTAAAAGTCCCCTTAAGTGACAGATACAAAGAGTTTGGTATCAACTTAATTGTTATAATAAACCCCACAACTTCCAGTTGTTGGATTTAATATAACTTGTTCAGGTAAAGAGTTTTAAACTTTACCTGAAAAGTTGCCAACTTCAGCCCTGCAGTGTTTTTGCTGCTGTGCTCTGATTGGCCAGCCTCTGGCAGCCTGGCCAGGCTGCCTTGATGATGTGTGAAGTGGCCTGGCTTCACACAAAGAGATGTGCCTGTGGGAGGAGATCTCCCCTCAGGAGATGGGGAGGCAGAAAGGGGGAGGGCTGCCAAACTGATCTTTAAAGGCTGAGAAGGACATTTGGAGCAACCCAGCAACACCCCACATCCTGCAATCCCAGACAATTAGGTGCCCCCTTGATTAGATTAGGAAAGGGCAGGAGAGGGGTGTGTTCATGATTTTTAGCCACACCAGTGGGTGGGCTCAGCCAGATGTAACCTCCAAAAATCACTTTCAGCCATGATGGATTTTTGAGGAATGTTGCCTCCTGGGATCGCCACAGTTCCCAGGAAGTGGTCCCAGGATCCAGGATTCCAGGAAGTGGTCATCACAGGGGGAAGGACCCTGCCCCTGTTTTTCACCCAGGAGCAAGGATAAAACAGGCAGACCTGCACCCACACCTCAGATACCCATCAGATTCCAACAAGGAAGAACCACAGGAGAAGAAGGACTGCCCTGCTGGACCCCTGGCCTGCACCCGGACCCTGCAGTCTGAAGGACTGCAACAGCTGCACACTTGGGCTTCACCATAAGAAGGACTTTGCCTGGCTTCAACTGGTTCAAGGAGGGACTCCCTGTTTGATACAGGTGAAAAATTGCTAACCAGAGTCCCCTGCACCAACTCCTGAAGAAACCGACCAGCTGACCACTGTCCAGTGTGCCAAAAAGGAGTTTGCACCAGGTGCATTATGGGAGTTGTAGTCCACACCCCCCAAGGATCATCTCAGAGCTTCTGGAACCCTGGGGTGAGCTGTGGACCCCAAAAGTACCTTAAAGAAGAAGATCCAGAAGTTTGGAGAAGTTTGGAGAACTTTTGAAAAAAAGCTCCATAGAGGGACCGACTCGATGCCCAACTCTAGCCGACTTGCCTCAACTGTGACCTGGCCTGATTTGCAGGTTCGTCCCGGTGAAGAAAATCTCCAAAAGAGACTAAGGGCCAGAAGTAGTTAGCAAAAAATTTGTGAGTCGGAAATTTCGAGTCGTTGCGAGTTCATTTTGCGACTCGCAAATGAAGTCGCACCGCAGATTGTGTTTGCAAGGTCGCTTTTTGCGAACTCGCTAAAAACGAACACGCAAATTGCGCGTGGGTGTCGCAATTTGCGACTGTGCCGCAAATTGCATGCAGGTGCAGCAGAACAGTCTGGAAAACACTTCCTGGCTCTTGCTGATGACATCACAGGCAGGAAGATTACAAATACACCTGGGAGGAGGGAGGACCACAACCATTTCCAACTCCTGAACAACCACTAGGAAGAACAGCAGCAAGAATGGAGGACTCTGGCAGGAAGAGGAAACTTAAGTTTTCAGAGAAGGAACTGGAGGTGCTGACAGATGAATGCTGCCAGCACCATGACCAGCTATTTGGAAGGGCTGCCCTCAGTGTGCCAGAGACTGACAAAAGGAGGATTTGGACTGACATACAGGAGAAGGTAAATACAATAGGGGTGAGCCACGGGAGCATTGAAGAGCTCAAAAAGAGATGGTACGACCTGTGCTCCAGGACCAAGGAGAGGGTGGCAGAGCGCCTCCGGGAGATGATGGGCACAGGAGGAGGCCCATCCACTGTCCCACCAGCCACACCCATGGAAGAACGTGTGGAACAGACTCTGGAGCCAGAGGCAGTGGCTGGAATTGGAGAGCTGGACACGTCAGCGCCAGGAACATTAACAAGTGAGTACCATGAAACATGCATGTACACCCATATCTGCCATATTCCCACCCACCCAATACACAGCAGCATGCACAACCAAATTAGCTCCATTTCAGACTAGCAACCACCAGAATGGTGCATTATGGGCAATGAAGTCCAGTAGGCAGCTGATAGGCAACAGTTTATTAGGAAGCATACAACAGATGTTAGATACTGACAGTGTGTTCCCTATGTCCCACAGGTCTCCCACAAGACATCCTCACCAGCCAGCCCGTCCAGGGTGCAGAGGTCAGCCAACAGGCAGCACAACACTCAGGAGCAGCCACCACGGGGCCCAGCACCACCCGACCACAGTCCCCTCCAACTGTACCATTGGACATTGGGGAGATTGACCCAGCACCCGGTCCCAGCCACAGTGCCAGCCAACAGGACCCTGATGTTCCACCGCATTGCAGACGATGTGTCCATGTCCCTGCAGTGTCCCAGGGAGATGTAGGGGACACTTCCATGTCCACCACCGAGGCAGCTCTCATCAGAGGTCAGCGCCTGCAAACAAGGCAGATGAGAGTCATATCAGGGGCCATGCAGCGTATGGAGAGGAATTTCACCACAGGGCTGGCACAGGTGCACACAGACTTTCAAAGCCTGAACAGTCATGTCAGTGACCTTGCACTCTCCATCCGGCAACTAGTAACTGAACTTGTTTCAGAGAGAGAAAGTGCAAGGCGCCGTGAGCGCCAACTCATACACCGTTTGGACCGCATGGCTGCCTCAATCGTCCGCCTGGCTGTCAATACAACAGGGCTGTCACGCCGAACAGTCAGTTTGCAAGTAGACTTGGGCCACTTTGCAGGGGATGTGGCTCGTGGACTGGGACGGATAAGCCACGCTGTGGACATGATGGAGGCAAGACAGGTGGCTAGGGGCACGGCAGACACACCTCAAGATAGTGAGGAGGGCTCTACCATCAGTAGTGCATCTGCCACGGACACAAGGGTATTGAGGAATGGCAGTGCACGTCAGGGATCTGCTGACACTCCAGGCACTAGCCATGCTGGCCGTCCCAGGCGTAGGAGTTGAGCTATGCACTTGCGGACAATTGAGGCACATGAGGTGAATGTGTCCTCATTGTAGGTGGACATTTACAGCCCCTGACCAACAGTTCAGTTCTTTAGTTATTAGGTTCACTTAATAAAAGTTCTTGTTTGTTCCACTTCACACCTGGGCTCTTTGTGTGTGACATTTGTGTGTGTGGTGACAGGCAGCACATACCTTCCAAAGTATTGGTTTGCAATGTGGTCCTTTCTGTCTGCCTTGATTTGCAATGCTTCTATCCCCATGATGGCGATGTGGTAGCTCTTGCTCATCATCCTCCGAATCTGGGTCTTCTGGGGGGAGATGTAGCCCTCGTCTGGTGGCAATGTTGTGCAGTATAGCGCATGCGCCAACTATCTTGAATGCTGTTATTGGGGCATACTGGAGCGCACCTCCACTTCTGTGGAGGCATCTGAATCTTGCCTTCAACAGTCCAAAGGTCCTCTCTATAACATTTTGGGTCCTCCTATGTGCACTGTTGTATCGCCTCTCAGTCTCATTGCTGGGTGTTAAGTACGGTGTAAGTATCCATGGTCGTAGCGCATATGCACTGTCACCTGTTTGGCAAAAATGGACAATGTTAGCAGGGCATGGATGGTTTCCACATTGACCTGTGTGCATGTCTTCAGGGTGTATTCAGCAATACCTAGGAGATATCCGTCTCCAAACTCCCCACGTTCTAGGCGTTGGTGTATCCCACCATGCCTGAAAATGTGTACTCCCTGGAAATTTGGCTACCATGTCAGTGATAACATAATGGGCGTCACATACCACCTGGATGTTCAGTGAGTGGGTACACTTACGGTTGCGGAACAGATATTCCAGATTTGCAGGAGGGCAGATTTGTATGTGTGTCCCATCTACACACCCTATTACATGAGGGAAGTTGGCAATCCTGTAGAATTCCAACTTGGTGCTGTTGATTTCTGCCTCATTCCTGGGTAGGTATATGTATCTGGACACCACCCCAACCATCATCACACAAGCCCCCACACAGGAATGCTTGCACTGGGGTTCACGCACACCCACCCATTGCACACTATTAAACACACATATGCAATAATCATGTTCTTATACCCCTGCAGGAACCCGAAGGACCCTCACCACACCAGAGGGTCCTGACAACACCACTCCACCCTCAGAAGAGGCCCACAGTGATGAGAGCAGCTCTGCCCTACTTGATCTTGATGACCAGCCTGGACCATCGTGGGCCTCAGGACAGTCGGTTCCCCTCGCACAGGCACAGCCCAACACCGACCTTCCACCCTCTGGTAACACCAGCACAGCACCCACCCAGCGGGCCCAAACCTCCCTACCCAGGACAGGTCAATCAGCGGTGTGTCCACCACTACAGGGCACCCAGGGTAACCCACCACCCCAACAACAACAGGGACCTGGGGGTAGTGGTAGTGGGCACACGGTCCAGGGGACGGAGGCACAGGAACACAGGGGAACTGGGAGGGCTGCTGTGCGACAGAGGGAGGACAGGACAAGGGAACCAACTCTCCACGAGGCCCTCTCCTCCATCATGGGAGCATACCACCACTCCCAGGAGACGATGGCGACGGTCCTGGACAAGTTGCAAGAGACCCTGCGTCTGCAGGAGGAGCAGTATTTGGGGTTCAGGGAGGAGCTCAGGACCATCGGCTCCGCCCTGGGCACCATCGTAGGGGTGCTGAAGGACATACAGCAGACCTTGAGGGACACCGTGGCACTCCAAGGGGCCCCTGACACTAGCCAGGACGATGAACTGCCCACCACCTCCGCCGGCGCTAGTGGACAGGACGCCCCGCCACAGGACCACCACACCAGCACCCCACCCCCTGCAGATGGACAACCACCACGCAAGCGGTCCCTGAGATCCAGGAACAGGACAGAGCAAGATGGCAAGACCCCCGCCAGGAAATAAGACCACCCTGATTGTCCTCCCACTGTCCCACTTTGTTACCCTGTCCATACTTAAACTGCACCAGCTCCACTTCCTATGCCCAGATGGGCAGTGCACCTGTGAGATCAATAGACTGGACTCTGCCATGGACATTCCTCAACCATCCCCCATCACCATTTTACAACCCCCCTTCTTTTTTTGAGCACTTAAATAAACCCCCTTGAAACACATAAAAATCTGGAGTCAGTCTATGATTTGGTACTTTGTATTATGAATTATAGTGTCATAATGGGTTACCCATTGTAAGGCTAACATACCTATGTCACACATCACAAGCCCTTGAAGGATGCAAGCAGTTGACACGTAGGTTACCACACTTGTGAAACTGAAATGGAAGGGTACAACTCAATTAAGAAATAGTGATTGAAATGGAGGTACAGGATAGAGGTAGACGTGTGAACGTTAATGTAATGTTAAACCAGAAAATGTTCTCACCTGTGTGTCCCTGGAAATATTGCTGTATGACTGACTCCCTGTTGTCGTTTTCTCCTTCCTCAGCTTCATCCTCATCACTGTCCACAGGCTCCACAGACTCCACAGCTGCTACAACACCGTTATCTGGATCATCCTCCTGCAGAAAAGGCACCTGGCGTCGCAATGCCAAATTATGGAGCATGGAGCAGGGGACGATGATGTCGCACACCTTCTTCGGTGAGTAGAATAGGGATCCACCTGTCATATGGAGGCACCTGAACCTGGTCTTAAGGAGGCCGAAGGTGCGTTCGATAACCCTCCCAGTCCGCCCATGGGAATCATTGTAGCGTTCCTCTGCCCTGGTCCTGGGATTCCTCACTGGGGTCAATAGCCAGGAAAGGTTGGGGTAACCAGAGTCCCCCAATAGCCATACACGGTGCCTCTGGAGTTGAGCCATCATATCAGGGATGCTGCTATTCCGCAGGATGTAGGCGTCATGCACAGAGCCAGGGAACATAGCATTTACCTGCGAGATGTACTGGTCTGCCAAACAGACCATCTGGACATTCATGGAATGATAACTCTTCCTGTTCCTGTACAGCTGTTCACTCCTGTGGGGGGGGACCAGAGCTACATGGGTCCCATCAATGGCACCTATGACGTTGGGGATATGTCCAAGGGCATAGAAGTCACCTTTCACTGTAGGCAAATCCTCCACCTGAGGGAAAATGATGTATCTCCTTACGTGTTTCAGCAGGGCAGACAACACTCTGGACAATAAGTTGGAAATCATAGGCTGGGACATCCCTGATGCCATGGCCACAGTAGTCTGAAATGACCCACTTGCAAGGAAATGGAGCACTGACAGTACCTGCATGTCAGGGGGGATTCCAGTCGGATGGCGGATCAGTGACATCAGGTCTGGCTCCAACTGGGTACATAGTTCCTGGATAGTGGCACGGTCAAACCGGTAGGTGACGATGACATGTCTTTCTTCCATTGTCAACAGGTCCACCAGCGGTCGGTACACCGGAGGATTCCGCCATCTTCTCATATGTCCCAGCTGACGGTGCCTACGAAGGACAACAGTGAAGAACCAGTCACTATTCCTCCAGGTATGTACCCACAGTTACACACAAGACTACACCAGACACAAAACCCTTCCTGTATGTGTGTTGAGTGTAGGCCTAGCTATGTGTGACGCAGTAGTAAATGAAGCCATGTGGGCCCCTGAAATGGCGGCTGCCTGACCTCTAAACTGGGACAATGGGATTGTGGGGTAACTGCGCTGGCGTTGCACTCCGTCGCGGTAGGCGGTCGTAGACCGTGGCGCAATGCTGCATTGGTTAACATTGGACCCTATGGGTCCCAGGAGCCAATGAACAGGTGCGCCGGCGGTGATGATGCGCACCGCAGCGGACGTCACCGACGCGGACGTCACCGCCATTTTCTATCTGTTCAATCACTAGACACCTGACCTTCAACAGGAGAGGACCTACACTGCTAGTGCTGCTGTGACCTTGGTCTGGAAGCGACGATGGCTGCTGCGTCTGGGAAAAGGGCCCCTGCCTTCACTGCACAGGAGTTGGAGAAACTTGTGAATGGGGTCCTCCCCCAGTACACGCTACTCTACGGTCCTCCAGACCAACAGGTTAGTACACAGGGAGCACGTGGTATGGGCTAGGCCTGGGTGGAGAGGGCTAGGTGGAAGAGGGAAGGGGGCAGAGTTCTAAGAACATTAATGCATGGGAATGAATGGGCCACATGGCCAGAGTAGGGAGGGGGCCACTCACAACGATGGTGCAGTTGGTAATGACTGTTCCTCTTCCCTTGTGCATGTCATGTAGGTCAGCGCCCACCAGAAGAGGGACATTTGGCGTGCCATCGCCAAGGAGGTCTGGACCCTGGGGGCCCACCAGAGACGGGGCACCCACTGCCGGAAGAGATGGGAGGACATTCGCCGCTGCAGCAAGAAGACGGCGGAGGCTCAGCTGGGGATGGCCTCCCAACGTGGGAGGGGTGCCCGTCGCACCATGACCCCCCTGATGTTCCAGATCCTGGCGGTGGCCTACCTGGAGTTGGATGGGCGCTTGAGGACATCACAGCAGACACAAGGGGGTGAGTACAACCTCATTCTGCGGACTTTGCGTGCAGTGGAGGTGTCTGGGTGGGGGAGGTGGGCTGTGGGTGTCCCTAGGCCAGGGCGAGTTCGGTAGGCAAGGCCCCTCCGTAATGTAGGCCATATGGCACTCAACCCCACCTCAGCAGAGTGCCAAGTTGAGGTATAGTTGCCCCTGTGGCATCCATGTGCGCAGATGTCCACCATTGCCATGTAGGCCATATCCCAGAAATTGCATGTGCAGAGGGCAGGAGCACGGCGTTATGCAGGGGGCTGCTGCGTCTGTCTTGTCCGCCAACAGTAGCAGAATGCCATGAACTAAAACTCTCTTTCTTCTGTCTCCCCCCCTTTTCCTGCTCTCCCTGTCCTTTTGTACATCAGTATCATCAGGCGGAGGTACAGTGGCACCGGAGCACGAGGGAGCAGCATCCCACATGGCCATGGAGGGCCACACCACGGACTCTGAATGCACCAGTGGGACGGAGGGCGAGGGGAGCTTCACATCGGCCACCGGATCACCAACCAGCGACACGGACTCGTCCGCCAATGGGAGCTCCCCTGTGGTGGCGGCACCATCTGTGCGCCCCACTTCTACAGGTACAGCCGCCACCTCCCCTACCAGCACCGCCCTCCCAGCAGCCCCTCAGCGTTCGCCCCATGCCCGCTCACCCAGGAGGGTGGGCATCACCTTCGCCCCAGGCACCTCAGGCCCTGCCCCAGTCACCCCTGCTGCCCTCAGTGAGGAGGCCATTGACCTCCTCAGGTCACTCACTGTTGGGCAGTCTACCATTGTGAATGCCATCCAGGGTGTAGAACGAGAGTTGCAACATGGTAATGCATTCCTGGAGGGCATTCACTCTGGTCAGGCTGCCCTTCAGCGAACCCTGCAATCTCTGGCCTCAGCACTGATGGCAGCCATTGTCCCTGTGTCCAGCCTCCCCCCTCCAACTTCTTCCACCCAGACCCAATCCCCTGTACCCCAGCCCATCCCAAGCACACCTACAGACCAGCATGCACACAAGTCAACACACACAAGTAGCTCAAGCAAACATAGGCACCACACACACCACAGGCACTCACGCAAGCCTCACCCACATACAGACACAGCAACATCCACTGTCTCCACTGTGTCCCCCTCCTCCTCTTCTCCCTCCTCCCTCCCAGTCTTGTCTACACACACACCTGCATGCACCACATCTACAGGCACCAGGAATCGCACCAGGACACCCAGCACCACAAGCCGCTCACCTGCACTCACCACCTCAACTCCCATTTACACGTCCCCTGTGTCCTCTCCCAGTCTGTCTGTGACCCCCCCTCCCAAAGTACACAAACGCCGGCAATCACTCACCCAACATCCATCCACCTCACGACAGCCTCCAGTACCTGCACCTGCACCCAAAACACCTAAAGTGACACCTCCTACAACCACCTCCTCTTCCTCCACTCCCAGACCCCCTCCAGCTACCCATCCCAGTGTCCGTCAGACACTGTCCCTATGTAAAATTGACCTTTTTGCCCCCACCCCCCCTCCAATTCATCAGTCCCGTCGTAGCGCCTCAGCCAAAAAGCCTCCAGTACCAGTGGTGCGTGTTGAAGGCTTGTGGAGTGCACCGGCCACCAGGGCAGGCAATAGGACCCGGAGCCAAGGCACTGGCAGCCCACCCTCTGTAAAGGCTCTAAAATTGGAGAGTGAACGACGGGACGGTGTTAAGACTCCTGGTGGGACAACAAGTGACATGGGTTCGAAGGGGATTGGTGAGTCAGCTGTAACTCCAACAAAGGTGGGGAAGGTCCAGAGGAAGTCTGCCCAGCCTGTTGTGAGTGTCACGGCGGAGAAGTGCGCCAGCACCGTCGTCACTGGTCGAGAGACCACCGCCACCGCCAGAGTTACAGCCCAGGAGGGCCCAAGTATTGTCACTGGTCCAGAAACCACCGCCAGAGTCACAGCCCAGGAGGACCCAAGTATCGTCACTGGTCCAGAGACCACCGCCACCGCCGGAGTCACAGCCCAGGAGGGCCCAAGTATCGTCACTGGTCCAGAGACCACCGCCACCACCGGAGTCACAGCCCAGGAGGGCCCAAGTATCGTCACTGGTCAGGAGACCACCGCCAGAGTCTTAGCCCAGGAGGGCCCAAGTATCGTCACTGGTCCAGAAACCACCGCCGGAGTCACAGCCCAGGAGGGCCCAAGTATCGTCGCTGGTCCAGAGACCACCGCCGGAGTCACAGCCCAGGAGGGCCCAAGTATCGTCACTGGTCAGGAGACCACCGCCGGAGTCACAGCCCAGGAGGGCCCAAGTATCGTCACTGGTCCAGAAACCACCGCCTGAGTCACAGCCCAGGAGGGCCCAAGTATCGTCACTGGTCAGGAGACCACCGCCAGAGTCACAGCCCAGGAGGGCCCAAGTATCGTCACTGGTCAGGAGACCACCGCTGGAGTCAGTGCCCAGGAGGGGCCCGGATGCCACAGCCCCGCTGGGCAATGATGGAACGTCATGCCACCCACCAATGCCCATTGTAGAGAACCTCATGCCACACATCAATGCCCATTGTAGAGATCGTCATGCCACACACCAATGCCCAGTGTAGAGATCGTCATGCCACACACCAATGTCCGTATCAGAACCGCCATGGCTAAGCACCGCTGAACAGTCCATAGACCGCCATGGCAAAGCACCGCTGAACAGTCCAGAACCGCCATGTCAAAGCATCGCTGAACAGGGCAAAGACCGCCATGGCTAAGCACCGCTAAACAGTCCAGAACCGCCATGGCAAAGCACCGCTGAACAGTCCATAGACCGGCATGGCTAAGCACCGCTGAACAGTCCAGAACCGCCATGTCAACGAACCGATGAACAGGGCAAAGACCGCCATGGCAAAGTACCGCTGAACAGTCCAGAACCGCCATGTCAAAACACCGCTGAACAGGGCAAAGACCGCCATGGCTAAGCACCGCTAAACAGTCCAGAACCGCCATGGCAAAGCACCGCTGAACAGTCCATAGACCGGCATGGCTAAGCACCGCTGAACAGTTCATAGACCGCCATGGCAAAGCACCGCTGAACAGTCCAGAACCGCCATGTCAAACCACCGCTGAACAGGGCAAAGACCGCCATGGTGAAGACCGCTGAACAGGGCAAGCAACGTGTAGGAATGAAAAGGCCGCCACATCAGGCATCCTTCTCCCATGTGCAGCTGGGACAGTGACAGGACATGAACTTTCACGGGGATACTCATCCAGTCTGGGCACCAGTCCCACCCAGTACCAGTAGAGAACTCCATCTACTTGAGAGACTGTGGCTAGGCACTCCCCAGGATGGCACAGTGGGTAAGCCACCCACTGTAGAGACTTGAGAGACTGTGGCTTTGCACTCCCCAGGATGGCACAGTGGGCAACCCACCCACTGTAGAGACACTGTGGCTTTGCACTCCCAAGGATACATCAATGGGCATGAAGCCCCGTAGTGGATCTGGCTTCGCATTCATCTGGCTGAGCTGCCCCCCTTCCCTTCCCCCTGAGGTGCCTGTAGTATTTCTATCTGATGCCCCGGCAGTGTTTTCTCCGATTGTGGTCAGGTATAGTTTGTGGGCCTCGCCCATGCATTTTTGGACTGTTGGTGCATGGACATTGTTGTGTACATATCTGCACTACTTCTCGGATTGTATATATAAATATGAGTGATTTTGAAATATATATATGTATATTTTTGTATGACATGTATATTGGCACATTACAATGTTTGCCCGAATTTCGCTTTGTCTTTTCATTCTTCTGGGGGGATTGTGGGTTGTTACTGTGATTTTTGTGACTGCATTGGTATGTATGTTGTAATATGCGAGGGTGGGGGAGGGGGTGTTTGGTGGGTGTCCCCCTAACTTTTGCCTCTCCCCTCCCGTGTCGTAAGTGCAGTACTCACCGGTGTCTTCGGCGCCTACGTAGCTGTTGGTCATAGAGGAGCAGAAAGACAAGGGCAGGTAGGATTTGTAATTCGGGGTCCATGGTGTCCTCGTTCCTCGTGGGATATGTTGAGGTGAGCGTTTTCCCATAGCAAAAGCTGTTTCCGCCGTGTTTTTATCCACGGTGAATCCGCCCCGGAAAAGGTGGCGGATTGGCGGGTTGTAATAGTGTAGGCGGTACATTGTCTCCCGCCTGTCTGTTGGCGGTAACCGCCGCGCTGCTTGTCTGTACCGCCGTGGCGGGCGGTGTGTTAAAGTGGCTGTCTTTGTTGGCGGTTTCCGCCACGGTCATAATTCCCTTTTTTTGTCCACCGGCCTGTTGGCGGTATTTCCAGAGCTTTAACACCGTCCGCCAGGCTTGTAATGACCACCTTAGTCCAATTAACATATGTATTTAGAAAAGGATAGAGCCTTTTACATTGAATGAGATACTGAAAGAACAATTACCCGTTCATACATACAGCAGAGAGTAAGTATGCATCAAGCTGTGCCAAAAGTAATTGTGTTGTGATACATTTTGTAAACTATGTTGTAAAGTACTTATGCAATATAGATGGATATTATTATGAGTACTTGTTTAATCATGGTTTGGGTATACTACTACAGATCCCTAGTGGGAATTTGTACTGCCAGGTGGTCCTGGTATCGAAATGTGGTTTCGAAAGTTTTAAACTTTACTTTTAATACACAAAACTGATATCTAAGATAAGCTGTAGCTAGATACCATAACAGAGTAGTTTATGGTTAAAAAGTAAAACAAGTTCTTTTTGAGTTTCTCTAAGATGGGCACTAGCAGACCCTTCTGCCTAGTTTACATGCGGACTTTCACAAATAATCAAAGTAATATATATACTGTGCCTGCCAACCTGCAATTCATATGTCTATTAAGAAAAGGATAGAATAGTCACACACCCAGTGAAACACTGAAACAGTTCTTTATAATTGTATGTACACATCCAGATAGCAGTAGTATGTATGACAGCTGGTTACCAACTGATATAGTCACTGCAATATATAGTGAGGTACTGTCGTAACTTGTTTTTTTTGTAATTTAACCATGGATTGGGGCTATTACTAGTGAACCTGAATGTTCAGTTTTATTGTCAGCTTGACTTAGAATTACAAAACCTGCTTGACAACTGCTACACACCCTTTTAATATACAAAAGGTAGCCCTTAGATAGCCTGTAGGTAGGCATACAATGGGGCCATTTGTTATTACTTATATGTTCATGCATACATCCAGACAGGAGGTATATTTATACTATAGTATATTACCTAGTTGGAAACTGATACAATCAGCGTGATATGTGGTGAAGTACTCTTATGACCTAGTCACTTATTGACAGAAGCAGTTGTTTCATATAGTTTGGGCATACTATTGATGAGTCTAAGTATCCACTTTTAGTGTCAGTTTGACTTGGCTTTACAAATCTGTTTGAGAAGCATTACACACTTGTTTTAGTATAGAACACTTACCCATTTGTTAGGCTGCACATAGGCATAGAGCAGAGTGGTTAATGATTAGAAGGTGAAACTTGTACTGGTTAGTTTAACTGGCTTAGATGTGTGCCTGCAGACTGGTTTGCATAGATATATATCCAGCCATACGTCAAGTTACATATCTATTGAAAAAAGGATAGCCCACTCACACATCCAGTCAGACATAGAAAGAGACACTTCATACATTCATGGATACATCCAGACAACAGTTATGTGTGCTGTGGTATCAGACCAAGTTAGTAACTGATACAGTTACTCTAATATGTAGGCAAGTATTTCATAATGTAATTGGTCATTCAGACAAGCAGTCATTTCCACATGGTTTGGGGCCTACTATTGGTGAGTGTAAGTGTCCAGTTTGACTTGGCTTTCGAAAACCTATTTGTGAAGTGTTGCACACGCATTTTAGTACAGAAAACCTACCCTATTGGTAGGCTGTACATCGGCATAGAGCACGGTGGTCAGTGATTAAAAGGTGACAAATGTAATTCTAAGTTTCAGTGACTTAGATGTGCACTTGCAGAGTGGTATGCCCAGGTGTATATATATATACTCTGCCAGCTATACTAAAACTTATATAAACAAGGCATAGACAATCAGTGATGCACATATACTTGGCATTAGAGACACTGCATGAAGTCACACACAGAAAGCAGCTGTTTATGCAGTATTGTGATACCAAGACAGCAACTGATACAATCACTCTAATCTGTAATGAAGTACTCTAATAACCTAGTCTCTTATTCAATCAATCAATCAAATAATTTCTTAAGAGCACTACTCACCCATTAGGGTCTCAAGGCACTTGGGAGGGGGGCTTGCCGGTTACTGCTCAAATAGCCATGTTTTAAGGTGCTTTTTTTAATGTTAGGAGGTCCTGGGTCTTGCATAGGTTGGTGGGGAGGGAGTTCCAGGTCTTGGTGGTGAGATGGGAGAAGGATCTGCCCCCGGAGGTGGTGCGTTGGATGCGGGGGACTGTAGCGAGGGCAAGGTCAGCGGAGCGGAGCTGTCGAGTTGTTATGTGGAAGTTTACTCGTTCGTTGAGGTAGGCTAGTCCAGTGTCATGGAGTGCTTTGTGAGTGTGGACGAGGACTTTGAAAATGATCCTTTTGTTGATGGGCAGCCAGTGTAGGGATCTGAGGTGGGTGGATATGTGTTTGTGGTAAGGAAGGTTGAGGATGAGATGCGCGGCTGCGTTCTGAATTCGCTGGAGTTTTCTTTGAAGCTTGGCTGTGGTCCCTGCGTGGAGGGCGTTGATGTAGTCCAGTCTGCTGCTGAAGAGGGCGTGGGTGACTGTCCTTGTTTCTAAAGGAATCCATTTGAAAGTCTTGCGTAGCATGCGAAGGGTGTTGAAGTAGGAGGATGATATGGCATTGATTTGCTGGGTCATGGAGAGAGATGAGTCTAGAACGAAGCCAAGGTTGCGTGCGTGGGTGGTGGGTGGTTGGGGGGGCTCCGGGGGTGGTGGGCCACCAGGAGTCGTTCCATACTAACTTGTTGGAGCCGAAGATGATGATCTCTGGTTTGTTTGAGTTTAATTTGAGGTGGCTTGCTGTCATCCATTTGGCGATGTCGAGGAGTCCGGCATGCAGGTTAGTCTTGGCGGTGGCTGGGTTCCTGGTGAGGGAGATGATGAGCTGGGTGTCGTCTGCGTATGAGATGATGGTGATGCCGCGGGGCGGAGGATGTTGGCGAGGCTTAGGAGGTTGGCCTGGCTTATAGTGGGTACCTGATGGTACTTGCACCTTGTGCCAGGTCCAGTTATTCCTTATTAGTAGATTAGTAGTGTTCTAGCAGCTTAGGCTGATAGAGATAGCTATAGCAGAGCAGCTTAGGCTGAACTAGGAGATATGCAAAGCTCCTACTGTACCACTTATATCATATAGCACTATATCTTAAGAAACACAATACTCAGAGTTACTAAAAATAAAGGTACTTTATTTTAGTGACAATATGCCAAAAGTATCTCAGAGGATATACTCCCTTAGGAGGTAAGTAAAGTACCCAAAATATACCCACAAACCAAAATCAGGTAAGTAAACAGTTAGAAAAGTAGTGCAAACTCTGTAGAATACAATAGGATGCAATAGTACACAATAGGCCTAGGGTCAAAACAAACCATATACTCCAAAAGTGGAATGCAAACCACGAAAGGACCCCAGGCCTAGTGTAGTGTGTAGAGGGTCGCTGGGAGTGTAAGAAAACACTAAAGGTGTCCAAGATACCCCACCCCAAGACCCTGAAAAGTAGGAGTAAAGTTACCCTACTACTCCAGAAAGACAGTAAATTGGAGATAGGGGATTCTGCAAGGACAACAACTGACTGCAAAACACTGAAGACCGATTCCTGTACCTGAGGACCTGTAAAGGAAGGGGACCAAGTCCAAGAGTCACGCAAGTGTCCGGGGGGGCAGGAGCCCACTAAGCCCCGGATGGAGGTGCAAAAGGGCTGCCTCCGGGTGGAAGAAGTCAAAGATTCTAGCTGCAAGAGTCGCGGTTGAGGATTTTGGGGGCTGCCAGGGCCCAGAAAGGACGAGAGGGGGCGCTCAGCAACACAAAGAGCCCACGCAGAAGCAGGCAGCACCTGCAAAAGTACCTGAACAGGCACTTAGAATATCTGAGGACGACGGTCGACTCAGAACAACAAAAGAGGGTCCTGCGACGTCAGAGTCAACTCAGCGAGTTGGGCAATGCAGGACGGAGTGCTGGGGACCTGGGCTAGGCTGTGCATAAAAGAAGTCTTGCACAAGGGCACATAAGCCCGAGCAGCTGCAGTTCACGCAGTACACAGGATTACTGTCTGGCGTGGGGAGTCAAGGACTTACCTCCACCAAATTTGGACAGAAGGGCCACTGGACTGTCGAAGACACTTGGACCCAGCTCCTGTGTTCCAGGGACCACGCTTGTCAGGATGAGAGGGGACCCAGAGGACCGGTGATGCAGAAGTTTGGTGCCTGCGTTGGCAGGGGGAAGATTCCGTCGACCCACAGGAGATTTCTTCTTGGCTTCCAGTGCAGGGTGAAGGCAGACAGCCCTCACAGTATGCACCACCAGGAAACAGTCTAGAAAGCCTGCAGGATGAGGTGCTACAATGTTGCTGGTAGTCTTCTTGCTACTTTGTTGTGGTTATGCAGGCGTCCTGGGGCAGTCGATCCTTGGCAGAAGTCGAAGAGGGAAGTGCAGAGGAACTCTGGTGAGCTCTTGCATTCGTTATCTGGTGAGATACCCACAGGAGAGACCCTAAATAGCCCACACAGGAGGATTGGCTACAGAGAAAGGTAAGCACCTATCAGGAGAGGTATCTGACGTCACCTGCTGGCACTGGCCACTCGGAGCTGTCTATTGTGCCCTCACACCTCTGCATCCAAGATGGCAGAGGTCTGAGACACACTGGAGGAGCTCTGTGGTCACTCCCCTTTCCTTTGATCAGTTTCACGCCAGAGCAGGGCTGGGGGTCCCTGAACTGGTGTAGACTGGCTTATGCAAGGAGGGCACCATCTGTGCCCTTCAAAGCATTTCCAGAGGCCAGGAGAGGCTACTCTTCCCAGGCCCTTCACACCTCTTTCCAAAGGGAGAGGGTGTAACACCCTCTCTCAGAGGAAATCCTTTGTTCTGCCTTCCTGGGACTGGGCTTCCCAGGCCCCAGGGGGGCAGAAACCTGTCTGAGGGGTTGGCAGCAGCGTTAGCTGCAGAGCAGACCCCGGAAAGTTAGTTTGGTAGTACCCTTGCTCTATGCTGGAGACCCGGGGATGCATGGATTGGGGTGACAATGCCATGATCCTAGACATGTTACATGGCCATGTTCGGAGTTACCATTGTGACGCTACATATAGGTATTGTCCTATATGTAGTGCATACATGTAATGGTGTCCCTGCATTCACAAAGTCTGGGGAATTTGCCCTGAACAATGTGGGGGCACCTTAGCTAGTGCCAGGGTGCCCACACACTAAGTAACTTTGCACCTTACCTTCACTAAGTGAGGGTTAGACATATACGTGACTTATAAGTTACTTAACTGCAGTGTAAAACAGCTGTGAAATAATGTGGACGTTATTTCACTCAGGCTGCAGTGGCAGTCCTGTGTAAGAATTGTCTGAGCTCCCTATATGTGGCAAAAGAAATGCTGCAGCCCATAGGGATCTCCTGGAACTCCAATACCCTGGGTACCTAGGTACCATATACAAGGGACTTATAAGGGTGTTCCAGCGTGCCAATCAGATTTGTTAAAATTAGTCACTAGCCTGCAGTGACAATTTTAAAAGCAGAGAGAGCATGAACTCTGAGGTTCTGCTTAGCAGAGCCTCAGTGATACAGTTAGGCACCACACAGGGAACACATACAGGGGATACTTTAGGAGCACTGGGGTCCTGACTAGCAGGATCCCAGTGGCACATAGGCAAAAACAAACATACATACAGTAAAAATGGAGGTAACATGCCAGGCAAGATGGTACTTTCCTACACAACCGAGGGACAATAAGGCTAACATTGCCCAGATGAGTCTTCATTGTCTAAGTGGAAATATCTGGAGAGTCCATCTGCATTGGAGTGGGTACTCCCAGGTCTATGCTCCACTGTATAGTCCATTCCCTGTAGAGATATGGACAACCGCAACAATTTAGGGTTTTCACCTTTCATTTGTTTTAGCCAAAGTAGAGGTTTGTGGCCTGTCTGAACAATAAAGTGAGTACCAAACAGGTATGGTCTCAACTTTTTCAGTGCCCAGACCACAGCAAAGGCCTCCCTCTCTATGGCAGACCAACACTTTTCTCTAGGGGTCAACCTCCTGCTGATAAAAGCAACAGGTTGATCCTGGCCCTCAGTATTCAGCTGTGATAGCACTGCCCCAACCCCTAATTCAGAAGCATCAGTCTGGACTCTGAATTGTTTGGAGTAGCAAGGGCTTTTTAGGACAGGTGCAGAGCACATGGCCTGTTTGAGCTCATCAAAAGCTTTTTGACAGGTAGCTGTCCACAATACCCTTTTAGGCATCTTTTTGCTAATGAGATCATTAAGAGGAGCTGTTATGGAGCCATAATTCTTGATGAATCTCCTATAGTACACTGTGAGGCCTATAAAGGCTCTCACTTGGGTTTGAGTTGTAGGGGGAGCCCATTCCATAATGGTCTGGATCCTCCCCTGCAGTGGTGCAATCTGTTCCCCACCTACCAGGTAGCCCAGATAAATTACTTTCCCCTGCCCTATCTGGCACTTTGAGGCCTTGATAGTGAGGCCTGCCTTTTGCAGGGCCTCCAAAACTTTCCACAGGTGGACCAGGTGATCATCCCAGGTGGAGCTAACAACAGCTATATCATCCAGATATGCTGCACTAAAAGCTTCCAACCCTTGCAGGACTGTGTTCAACAACCTCTGAAAAGTGGCAGGTGCATTCTTCAGGCCAAAGGGCATCACAGTGAACTGATACTGCCCTCCAAAAGTTGGGAATGCAGTTTATGGGTTTGCATCTTTTGATAACCTAATCTGCCAATACCCTGAAGTTAGATCAAAAGTGCTTAGATACTTGGCAGATGCCAGTGTACCTATGAGCTCATCTGCCCTGGGTATAGGGTGAGCATCTGTCTTGGTTACTTGGTTGAGCCCTCTGTAGTCAACACAAAACCTCATCTCTCTTTTTCCATCTTCAGTGTGAGGTTTTGGGACAAGCACAACCGGGCTAGCCCAGGGGCTTTTTGAAGGCTCAATCACTCCTAAGTCTAAAATTTTCTGAAACTCTTGTTTAATGCAGTCCCTGACATGGTCAGGCTGCCTATAAATCTTACTTCTGACAGGTAAACTGTCTCCAGTATCATTTGTATGCTCAAACCAAGTAATGGTACCTGGTATCAGTGAGAAGAGTTCAGAAAATTGACTTAAAAGATTTACACAGTTATCTTTCTGCTCAGCAGTAAGACAGTCTGCAAGTAATACTCCCTCCACTAAGCCATCAGCTTCAGTGGTGGAGAAGAGATCAGGGAGAGATAAGGGAGAGGGTCACTCTCTTCTTCCTGTCCCTCATCAGTTGCCATGAGCAGGGTGAGATCCGCCCTGTCATAGCAGGGTTTCAGGCGATTGACATGGAGCACCCTAAGGGGAGTGCCAAGGTCTACCAGATAGGTAACCTCACCCTTTTTCTCAACAATTAGATGGGGGTCCACTCCATTTGTCCTGGAGTGCCCTTGGGGCCACAGGATTCAATACCCACACCTTCTGTCCTGGGTGGTACTGAGTCAGGACAGCCTTCTGGTCATAACATTGCTTTTGCAGCTCCTGGCTGGCCTGAAGGTTTTTACTGGCCTTTTTCATGTACTCAGCCATTCGTGAACTTAGGCCAAGTACATAGTCCGCAATGTCCTATTTAGGAGCTTTTAAATGTTGTTCCCAACCCTCCTTAACAAGAGCAAGGGGACCTCTCACAGGGTGCCCAAAAAGGAGTTGAAAGGGGCTGAAGCCCACTCCTTTTTGGGGTACCTCCCTGTAAGCAAAAAGGAGGCAAGGTAACAGGACATCCCATCTCCTTCTGAGTTTTTCAGGGATACCCATTATCATACCTTTGAGAGTTTTATTAAACCTTTCAACCAGACCATTTGTTTGTGGATGGTAAGGAGTAGTAAACTTGTAAGTTACACCACACTCCTTCCACATTGCTTTGAGGCATGCAGACATGAAGGGCCAGATGTAGGACTCGCAATTTGAGGCTGCGACTCGCAAATAGGAAGGGGTGTTCCCTTCCTATTTGCGACTGCATCGCCATGCTGAGTTGCTTTGGGACCGCGAATGCGGTCGCAAACCCACTCGCAGTTACCATCCACTTGAAGAGGATGGTAATTCATTCACTTCCTTAGGGAAACCCACTCTGGAAAAGATTCCCAGGAGGGCTTTTACCACTGCAGGAGCCGTAGTGGTCCTTAAGGGGATGGCTTCAGGGTACATAGTGGCATGGTCCTCTGGGTCCCCTTTCATGCTGACAAGCGTGGTCCCTGGAACACAGCAACTCTGTCCAAGTGACCCCCACAGTCCAGTGACTCTTCAGTCCAAGTTTGGTGGAGGTAAGTCATTGCCTCCCCATGCTAGACTACAAAGCTGTGTACTGCGTGATTTGCAGCTGCTCCGACTCCTGTGCACTCTTCCAAGATTTCCTTTGTACAAAGCCTAGCCTGGGTCCCCAGCACTACGTCCTGCAGTGCACAACCCTCTGAGTTGGCCTCCGACGTCGTGGGACCCTCTTTTGTAACTTCACGTGGACTCCGGTTCACTATTCTTCTAAGTGCCTGTTGGGGTACATCTGTGGGTGCTGCCTGCTTCTGTGAGGGCTCTCTGAGTTGCTGAGCACCCCCTCTGTCTCCTCCTCCAAAAGGCGACATCCTGGTCCTTCCTGGTCCTCAGCAGCACCCAAAAACCTCTACTGCGACTCATGCAGCTAGCAAGGCTTGTTTGCGATATTTCTGTGTGGAAACACCTCTGCAAGCTTCATCACGACATGGGACATCTGTCTTCCAAAGGAGAAGTTCCTAGTCCTCTTCTTTCTTGCAGAACTCCAAGCTTCTTCCATCCAGAGGCAGCTTCCTTGCACCTTCAACCGGGGTTTCCTGGGCTCCTGCCCCCCCTGGACACTGTCGCGACTATTGGACTTGGTCCCCTTGCCTTGCAGGTCCTTAGGTCCGGAAATAGTTTGTCAGTGCACTGCTGGTGTTTGTTGTTCTTGCAGAATCCCCCTATCACGACTATTGTGCTCTTTTGGGGTAGTAGGTGTACTTTATTCCTACTTTTCAGGGTCTTGGGGTGGGGTATCTTGGACACCCTGATTATTTTCTTACAGTCCGAGCGACCCTCTACAAGCTCCCATAGGTCTGGGGTCCATTTGTGATTCGCATTCCACTTTTGGAGTATATGGTTTGTGTTGCCCCTAGACCTATGTTCTCCTATTGCAACCTATTGTAATTCTACACTGTTTGCATTACTTTTCTGACTCTTACTTACCTGATTTTGGTTTGTGTACATATAACTTGTGTATGTTACTTATCTTCTTACTGAGGGTACTCACTGAGATACTTGTGGCATATTTTCAGAATGTTTAGTAACTCTGTGTATTGTGTTTTCTTATGATATTGTGCATATGATATAAGTGGTATAGTAGGAGCTTTGCATGTCTCCTAGTTCAGCCTAAGCTGCTTTGCCATAGCTAACTTTTATCAGCCTAAGCTGCTAGAAACACCCCTATTCTACTAATAAGGGATAACTGGACCTAGCACAAGGTGTAAGTACCACAAGGTACCCACTATAAGCCAGGCCAGCCTCCTACATTGGTGGTGCAGCGGTGGGATAAGTACTTGCAACTGCTTTATTACATTGTCATTTTTGTACTTTTCATAAGAGAATCATATACCAAACAGTTCAGTGTATGTACACTTAACCAAAAAAGTTAGCTTTTCTATTCTAAAACTTTTTACAAAGTTCTGAAAAGTTTCTTAAAACTTCTAAAAGTTTTTTAAAAGTTAGAAAGTTTTTTCTCGGTACTTTCTAAAGTTCTACAACTTTTTCTCTCTTCTCCCTATCTCTAAACCTTCTGCTTTCATGTCTGTGGTAGATTCCACTCTCAAAACTGTCAACGCTACTTATGACATTTTGAATTACAAGAGCTTAAGGAGTCTCTGCTTAGATAGAGGGTTAGTTATAGGAAAGAACCCTACAGAAGAGTTTCTGTTTAACATGCTTATGGTGGATGACCAGAACCAGTCTGGCCCATCCAATGAGAGGTTAGTAGAAGCTTCCCAGTCTGATTCAGAGTTACCCCCTGAGGAAGCTGGGGAGGGTTCTGACAAGGGTCTGCCCCCTAGCAGGGCACCTAGTAATGCTGGTAGTGATAGAGGTTCCCATCACAGTAGGGCATCCTTTATTCCTAGAGGCCTGGTTACCAGGGTCCAGACAGTTAGGGACAGGCCCCCCTCTGAAGTTTCCAATTTGTCATCTGTGTCAAAGCATTCCCAACCCACCCACCCTGAGGATAACTTGGTAGAAAGGGAACTCAAAAGGTTGAGGGTTGAAGAGACCAGACTGAAGCTTAAACAGCAACAGCTGGCCTTAGATAGGGAATCCCTAGATATTGAGAAGGAAAGACAAAGGTTGGAGTTAGGACCCCATGGTGGCAGCAGCAGTATTCCTGATAGTAATACTGTTAGAGAGCAGGATTCCAGGAATCTGCACAAGATAGTCCCCCCTTACAAGGAGGGGGATGACATCAACAAGTGGTTTGCTGCACTTGAGAGGGCCTGTATGGTACAGTTGGTCCCTCAAAGGCAGTGGGCTGCTATTTTGTGGCTATCCTTCACTGGAAAGGGTAGGGATAGGCTCCTTACTGTTAGAGAAAGTGAAGCTAACAATTACACAGTATTGAAGGATGCACTCTTGGATGGATTTGGCTTAACCACTGAACAATACAGGATTAAGTTCAGAGACACCAGAAAAGAGTCCTCTCAGGACTGGACAGATTTTGTGGATTGTTCAGTGAAGGCCTTGGAAGGGTGGTTACATGGCAGCAAGGTATCTGACTATGAAAGCCTGTATAATCTTATTCTGAGAGAGCATATTCTGAGCAACTGTGTGTCTGACTTGTTGCACCAATACCTAGTGGACTCGGATCTGACCTCTCCCCAAGAATTGGGAAAGAAGGCAGACAAGTGGGTCAGAACAAGGGTGAACAGAAAAGTTCAGACAGGGGGTGACAAGGATGGCAAGAAGAAGGATGGTAAGTCTTCTGACAAGGGTGGGGACAAAAGTAAACATACTGAGTCTTCATAAGGTACACAAAAATCCTCGGGGGTGGTGGGTCCAAATCCTCTTCCAATAATCAACCTAAAAAGCCTTGGTATTATTTGTGTAAAGTCAAAGGCCAATAGGCAACTGATTCCAGTTGTCCAAAGAAAAACACCAAACCTCCCACCACCACAACCCCTGCTGCAAATTCTAGTGCTCCTAGTAATAGCAGTGGTGGTGGGAAATCTACTAATAGCCAATCCAAGGGTGTAGCTGGGCTCACTATTGGCAATGTAGTTGGGGTTGGTCTTGTTAGGGAGACCACCGAGGCTGTTTTAGTATCAGAAGGTACCATTGATTTGGCCACCTTGGTTGCTTGTCCCCTTAATATGGATAAGTACAAGCAACTTCCCCTAATAAATGGTGTTGCGGTTCAGGCCTACAGGGACACAGGAGCCAGTGTAACTATGGTCATATGGAAACTGGTCCACCCTGAACAACACCTACTTGGTCAGCAGTACCAAGTGACAGACGCTCATAACAACACTCTTAGCCACCCCATGGCTGTTGTGAATCTCAACTGAGGGGGGGAGGGGGTTACTGGTCCAAAGAAAGTTGTGGTTGCCTCAGATTTACCTGTAGACTACTAGGGAATGAATTAGAGACATCAGCTTGGGCAAAAGTGGAGTTGGAGGCTCATGCAGCAATGCTGGGCATTCCTGTGCATATTTTTGCTTTAGCCAGGGCTCAGGCAAAAAGCAAAAAGGACAGGGTAACTTGGATCCTGGAACAATGGACCAAGTGCTCCCTAAAGCTAGGGGTAGCAAGGGTAAATGCCTACCCACTATTCCTCCCTCTACAGATGATTCCCCTTCTGAGGAAGAGGAATTTCCTCCCTGTGCAGAATCTTCACCAGATGAGCTGGCAGCAGACACTACTGAGCTTTTGGGTGGAGGGGGGCCTGCCAGGGAAGAGCTGAGTGTGGCACAGCAAACCTGTCCCACATTAGAGGGTCTCAGACAGCAAGCTGTCAAACAGCAAAATGGGGATGTCAGTGACAGTCATAGAGTTTACTGGGAGGATAACCTCTTGTACACAGAGGCAAGGGACCCAAAACCTGGAGCAGACAAGAGATTGGTCATTCCCCTGCAGTACAGAGAGTTTCTCTTAACTCTTGCACATGACATTCCTTTGGCTGGGCATTTGGGCCAGATCAAAACTTGGGAAAGACTTGTCCCTTGTTTCACTGTCCTAGGATGTCAGAGGACAC
The DNA here is from genome assembly GCF_031143425.1 of Pleurodeles waltl. Lineage (NCBI taxonomy): Eukaryota > Metazoa > Chordata > Amphibia > Caudata > Salamandridae > Pleurodeles > Pleurodeles waltl. Next base: position 289,676,077 of record NC_090445.1, on the reverse strand, counting down.
CAAAGATTTTTGCAAGTCTTGTGTGACCTGCCAAGTCAGTGGCGAGACTGGTGGCACTCCAAAGGCCCCTCTAATTCCACTACCAGTGGTTGGGGTGCCCTTTGAAAGGGTAGGGGTTGACATAGTTGGCCCCCTTGACCCTCCTACTGCTTCAGGCAATAGGTTTATCTTGGTGGTTGTGGACCATGCCACAAGATATCCTGAAGCAATTCCTCTAATGACCACTACAGCCCCTGCAGTGGCAAAGGCCCTCCTGGGAATCTTTTCCAGGATGGGTTTCCCTAAGGAGGTAGTATCAGACAGAGGTAGCAAGTTCATGTCTGCATACTTGAAAGCTATGTGCAAGGAGTGTGGTGTTACCTACAAGTTCACCACTCCTTACAATCCACAGACTAATGGACTGGTAGAGAGGTTTAATAAAACTCTCAAAGGTATGATAATGGGACTCCCTGAAAAACTCAGGAGGAGATGGGATGTCCTGTTACCTTGCCTCCTTTTTGCTTACAGGGAGGTACCCCAGAAAGGAGGGGCTTCAGCCCCTTTGAACTCCTCTTTGGGCACCCTGCAAGAGGTCCACTCACTCTTGTGAAGGAGAGTTGGGAACAAACTTTACAAGCTCCTAAACAGGACATAGTGGATTATGTACTTGGCCTAAGATCCAGAATGGCCGAGTACATGGAAAAGGCCAGCAAAAACCAGCCAGGAGTTGCAAAAGCAATGGCATGACCAAAAGGCTATTCTGATCCAGTACCAACTGGGACAGAAGGTGTGGGTATTGGAGCCTGTGGCCCCAAGAGCACTCCAAGACAAATGGAGTGGACCCCATCAAATTGTTGAGAAGAAGGGTGAGGTTACCTATTTGGTAGACCTGGGCACTGCCAGGAGTCCCCTTAGGGTGATTCATGTCAACCGCCTGAAACCCTACTATGACAGGGCTGATCTCACCCTGCTCATGGCAACAGATGAGGGACAGGAAGAAGAGAGTGACCCTCTCCCTAATCTCTTCTCCACCACTGAGGCAGATGCCTTAGAGGAGGGGGTAGTTTTGGCAGATTGTCTGACTGCAGAACAGAAAGACAACTGCATCAATCTCCTAGGACAATTTTCTGACCTCTTTTCAATTGTGACAGGTACAACATCCTGGTGTGAACACACAATTGATACTGGATACAGCCTGCCTGTCAAAAGTAAAATTTATAGGCAGCCTGACCATGTCAGAGACTGCATTAAACAAGAGGTGTAGAAAATGTTGGATCTGGGAATGATTGAACCTTCTGAAAGCCCATGGGCTAGCCCAGTGGTGCTTGTACCAAAGCCTAACACCAAAGATGGAAAAAGGGAGATGAGGTTTTGTGTAGACTACAGAGGTCTCAATCAGGTAACAAAAACTGATGCTCACCCTATACCCAGGGCAGATGAGCTCATTGATACACTGGCATCTGCCAAGTATCTTAGCACTTTTGATTTGACTACAGGGTATTGGCAGAAGATGCTAAACCAAAGACTGCATTTTCTACTATAGGAGGGCAATACCAATTCACAGTAATGCCCTTTGGTTTGAAAAATGCACCTGCCACTTTTCAGAGGTTGGTGAACACAGTCCTGCAAGGGTTGGAGGCTTTCAGTACAGCATATCTTGATGATATTGCTGTCTTTAGCTCAACCTGGGATGAGCACCTGGTCCACCTTTGGAATGTTTTGGAGGCCCTGCAAAAGGCAGGCCTCACTATCAAGGCCTCAAAGTGCCAGATAGGGCAGGGGAAAGTGGTTTATCTGGGCCACCTGGTAGGTGGAGAACAGATTGCACCACTACAGGGGATCATCCAAACAATCATGGATTGGGTTCCCCCTACAACTCAGACCCAGATGAGAGCCTTTTTAGGCCTCACAGGGTATTACAGTAGATTCATTAAAAACTATGGCTCCATAGCAGCCCCTCTTAATGATCTCACAAGTAAGAAAATGCCTAAGAAAGTGTTATGGACAGCTAGCTGTCAGAAAGCTTTTGAGGAGCTCAAACAGGCCATGTGCTCTGCACCTGTCCTAAAAGCTTATGTTACTCCAAGAAATGTGTTGTTCAAACTGATGCATCTGAATTAGGGGTAGGGGCAGTCTACAGGATCAACCAGTTGCTTTTATCAGTAGGAGGTTGACCCCTAGAGAAAAGCGTTGGTCTGCCATTGAGAGGGAGGCCTTTGCTGTGGTCTGGGCACTGAAAAAGTTGAGGCCATACCTGTTTGGCACTCACTTTATTGTTCAGACAGACCACAAACCTCTACTTTGGCTAAAACAAATGAAAGGTGAAAACCCTAATTTGTTGAGGTGGTCCAGCTCCCTACAGGGAATGGACTATATGGTGGAACATAGACCTGGGAGTACCCACTCCAATGCAGATGGACTCTCCAGATATTTCCACTTAGACAATGAAGAATCATCAGGTCATGGCTAGTCTTATTGTCCTTCTTTTGGGGGGGGGGGGTTGTGTAGGAAAGTATCATCTTGCCTGGCATGTTACCCCCATATTTCACTGCATGTATGTTGTTTTAGCCCTTGTGTCACTGGGATCCTGCTAGGCAGGGCCCCAGTGCTCATAATGTATGCCCTGTATGTGTTCACTGTGTGGTGCCTAACTGTATCACTGAGGCTCTGCTAACCAGAACCTCAGTGTTTATGCTCTCTCTCTGCTTTGAAATTGTCACTGCAGGCTAGAGACAAATTTTACCAATTCTCATTGGCACACTGGAAGACCCTTATAATTCCCTTGTATATGGTACCTAGGTACCCAGGGTATTGGGGTTCCAGGAGACCCCTATGGGCTGCAGCATTTCTTTTGCCACCCATAGGGAGCTCAGGCAATTCTTACACAGGACTGCCACTTCAGCCTGAGTGAAATAACCTCCACGTTATTTCACAGCCATCTTTCACTGCACATAAGTAACTTATAAGTCACCTATATGTCTAACCCTCACTTGGTGAAGGTTAGGTGCCAAGTTACTTAGTGTTTGGTCACCCTGGCACTAGCCAAGGTGCCCCCACATTGTTCAGGGTGAATTCCCCAGAATTTGTGAGTGCGGGGGCACCATTACACACGTGCACTATATATAGGTCAATATATATGTCTGTATATAGCGTCACCATGGTAACTCCGAACATGGCCATGTAACATGACTAGGATCATGGAATTGACCCCCAATACCTTCCTGGTATTGGGGGGACAATTCCATGCATCCCGGGGCTCTAGCACAGAACCTGGGTGCTGCCAAACTGCCTTTCTGGCGTCTTACACCCTCTCCCTTTGGAAATAGGTGTGAAGGGCTGTGGAGGAGTAGCCTCCTCCAGCCTCTGGAAATGCTTTGATGGGCACAGATGGTGCCCATCTCTGCATAAGCCAGTCTACACCGGTTCAGGGATCCCCCAGCCCTGCTCTGACGCAAAACTGGACAAAGGAAAGGGGAGTGACCACTCCCCTGACCAGCACCTCCCAGGGGAGGTGCCCAGAGCTCCTCCAGTGTGTCCCAGACTTCAGCCATCTTGGATTCAGAGGTGTTGGGGCACAATGGACAGGTCTGAATGGTCAGTGCCAGCAGGTGACGTCAGAGACCCCTCCTGATACGTGCTTACCTTTCTCAGTAGCCAATCCTCCTCTGTGTGCTATTTAGGGTCTCTCCTGTGGGTATCTCACCAGATAACGAATGCAAGAGCTCACCAGAGTTCCTCTGCACTTCCCTCTTCGACTTCTGCCAAGGATCGACCGCTGACTGCTCCAGGACGCCTGCATAACCGCAACAAAATAGCAAGAAGACTACCAGCAACATTGTAGCGCCTCATCCTGCCGGCTTTCACAAATGTTTCCTGGTGGTGCATGCGCTGAGGGCTGTCTGCCTTCACTCTGCACTGGAAGCCAAGAAGAAATATCTCGTGGGTCGACGGAATCTTCCCCTGCCAACGCAGGCCCCAAACTTCTGCATCACCGGTCCTCTGGGTCCCCTCTCATCCTGACAAGCGTGGTCCCTGGAACACAGGAGCTGGGTCCAAGTGCATTCGACAGTCCAGTGGCCCTTCTGTCCAAATTTGGTGGAGGTAAGTCCTTGCCTCCCCACACCAGACAGTAATCCTGTGTGCTGCGTGAACTGCAGCTGCTCAGGCTTCTGTGCACTTTTGCAAGACTTACTTCGTGCACAGCCTACCCCAGGTCCCCAGCACTCCATCCTGCATTGGCCAACTTGCTGAGTTGGACTCCGATGTCGTGGGACCCCCTTTTGTGATCCTGACCACTGTCTTCAGATCTTCTAAGTGCCTGTTCAGGTGCTTCTGCGGGTGCGGGTGCTGCCTGCTTCTGCATGGGAAGTATATGGTTTGTGTTGCCCCTAGGCCTATTTCTCCCTATTGCATTCTATTGTGTTCTACATTGTTTGCACTACTTTTCTAACTTGAAATTACCTGATTTTGGTTTCTGTGCATATATTTTGTGTATATTACTTACCTCCTAAGGGAGCATATCCTCTGAGATACTTTTGGCATATTGTCAATAAATAAAGTACCTTTATTTTTTAGTAACTCTGAGTATTGTGTTTTCCTGTGATACACTGCTATATTATATAAGTGGTATAGTAGGAGCTTTGCATGTCTCCTAGTTCAGCCTAAGCTGCTCTGCTATAGCCACCTCTATCAGCCTAAGCTGCTAGAACACCTCTAATATACTAATAAGGGATAACTGGACCTGGCACAAGGTGTAAGTACCATAAGGTACCCACTATAAGCCAGGCCAGCCTCCTACAGCCCCTAAAACTAAAACCCCAACCCCGCCCCTAAAACTAAAAATACCCGAACCCAACCCCGCCCCTAAAACTAAAAACCCAAATCCCCACCCCACTTACCTGACTCATCGCATTGTCCTCCTCAACCGACTCCCTTGTTCTGCGTTGTTCAGCACATGCGTGATTAAGGCACAAAACAACAAAGTCGTGGTTAAGGAAAGCGTTGTTCCGCTTTCGTTAACCACGACTTTGTTGTTAGGGATTCGTCTTTCACGGCGTTTCCCTCATAGGAATGTATGTCGAAACAACGCATGCTGGAACAACGCAGGTGCTTTATGCTTAAAACATTTAGGTCCTCATTATGACGTTGGTGGTAAATCCCACTTACCACCAGGCTGAGTGCCACCAACTTACCGCTGCTGCGGAGGATATCCGTTCACCATATTATGACACACATAAACCAATAGCCACAGACACAAATCTGCCACACCAAAGGTCAGTGATAAACTGGCAGTATCAAAACCCACACCATTACGCCAACATAACTACTCCCACCCCTTTATGACCCACGAATCACCACGGTGGACATTCAAAGACGGTAAACCATTGGCGGTACATACTGCTGCGCTCAAAATCGACACCAGAAACAAAACAACACCACATTGGACAATTCAAACAACACACACCTGACACCCATACACACACCACACCCACAGACCCATACCACTATAAAACACACACCCTCAGTACCCACAACCTTTTACCATTACAAACCATTGCCACCAGAGAGACAGCAAGACCACTGACACAACCAGAGCCACACACTACTCACACACCCCTCATCACACCCCAACACGTTATCCAACACACCCTCACCTACACACCGCACACAACAACCATGGCACCACAAAGACACCCCCACTTCACAGAGGAGGAGCTAAGAGTCATGGCGTAGGAAATCATCAGGGTAGAGCCACAGCTATTTGGAGTACAGGTGCAGCAGATTTCGATAGATAGGAAGATGGAGCTATGGCAGAGAATCGTGGACAGGCTCAACGCCGTGGGACAGCACCCAAGAACTAGGGATGATATCAGGAAGAGGTGGAACAACCTACGGGGGAAGGTACATTCCATTGTAGCAAGACACCAGCTCGCTGTACAGAGGACCCCCACCTCCTCCCCCACAACTAACAACATGGGAGGAGCAAATCTTGGCAATCCTGCATCCTGAGGGCCTGGCCGGAGTCGGAGGAGGACTGGACTCTGGTAAGTCAACTCTCCACTATTATCACCCCCCCACCTGCATGCCATCACATACCCCCACCCTGACCCTCACTCCCATCACTCCACCACTTCCCATACACTCCACCATTACATCTCACTTATCCCAATACCAAGCCCTGCATGCTTTACCAATGCATGGACACCACTCAAAGCCCTGCATGGACACTCAGCACTAAAGCATGCACACTGTAGAGAACTAATGATCCCACCATATACAAATGTACACAAGTAAAATATGCCAGGGCAACTACAACTAAAGAGAGCAAGTCTAGGATGCACAATATGTCAGACACAGAAACCATAACACATCATTTACATCCCCACAGGTCCCCTAGCCAATGTCAGCGGAGAGGAGGTGCCAGCAATATCCAGTCCGCCAACAGAAGAGGCCCACAGTGATGACAGTAACTCTGGTCTTCTGGATCTGGATGACCAACCTGGCACAACCGGTTACCCAGGCCCAGTAACACACCTCCACCGAGCCTCCCCAATCAGAAAACACCACCACAGCACCCACCCAGCGTACCCATACCTCTCTCCCCAGGACACGTTAATCAGCAGTGTATCCACCTCTACAGGGACCCCAGGCCACACCTCACACCCAAGACAATCAGGGACCTGGGGTCAGTGGCAGTGGGCATACGGTTCAGGAGACAGAGGCACAGGCCAACAGGGAAACTGGGAGGAGTGCTGTGTGCCAGGGGGAGGACAGGCCCAGGGAACAGACTCTCCCAGACTATCCTGTGAGCATATCAACATTCCCAAGACACGATGGGCCAGATCCTGGGCAATGAGCAGGAGAACAGGCGGCTGCAGGAGGGACAGTACCAGGGGATCAGGGAGGACTTGCAGGCCATCAACAACACCCTGATCTCCATTGCAGGGTTGCTGGCAGACATGGCCAATATTATGAGGGAGGCAGTCACACAACTGCGGGCCTCTGCCCCACAAATGTTCCCTGCGATCCAGACAGAAGCCAGAGACACTTGCCAAGACCCCCGCCAGGATATGAGACTCTCCTGATTGCCACCCTTGTGTCCCACTCAGTCACCCTGTCAACCTCGAACTGCCATTGCTCCCCTTCCTATGTCCCCTTGGACAATGCACCTGTGTTACAAACAGACTGGAACAATACTTTGGACCATCCTCCATCATCACCCCATCCCATTGCACTTGCCCCTCTATATTTTAGCACTTCAATAAACACCTTTGGAAAAAAAAGAAGTATGGAGTATGTCAAATTCTCCAAGTATGTATTCATTGAAACAGGTACAAACATTGCAATTCAACTGTACAGGAAATGACCATAGATTAATGACGTGTAGATGGCTGCAGTGATCACACCAGCAGAATATGTGAGGTCACCAACATCTGCAAAAGGAATTTGCAAAGGGTACAGTAAGTGGGCATAGAAGTGTGAAAAAACAGCATGCCAGTGCCACAGATATTCTATAGACTAGTGAAGTAACACTGTCTTACCTGTGTGTCATTGGAAGTATTGTCTGATCACTGATGTTCTGTTGTCCTGCTCCTCATCCTCATCCTCTGCCTCCTCATCCTCTCTGTCCACAGGGTCCACTGCTGCCACACGGGCATCTCCAGCCTCCCTCTCCTGCAGAAAAGGCACATGGCATCTCAGGGCAAGGTTGTGCACCATGCAGCATGCCACTACTATCTGGCAGACCTTCTTGAGTAAGTACCACCTGTTAGATGCTGCCATCTGAACCTGGCCTTCAGGAGGCCAAAGGTTCTTTCAATTATCCTTCTGATTCACCCATGTGCCTCATTATAACGTTCTTCTGCCCTTGTCCTGGTATTCCTCATGGGGGTCAGCAGCCATGATAGGTTGGGGTAACCAGAGTCACCTGCAAATTTTGAGGGACAACATTTAGCCACCCACTATCCCATATGGCCCACATCATACACCAACATCTACTGGGTGGGTACCCGGGCTCACCTATTAGCCACACCCTGTGCCTCTGTAGTTGGCCCATCACATATGGGATGCTGCTATTCCTCAGGACAAAGGCATCATGCACTGACCCAGGATACTTAGCATTGAAGTGGGAGATGTACTGGTCCGCCAAGCACACCATCTGTACATTCATAGAGTGAAAACTCTTCCGATTTCTGAACACCTGTTCATTCTGGCAGGTGGGGGACAAACGCAATACGTGTTCCATCAATCGACCCAATTATGTTGGGGATATGTACCATTGCTTAGAACTTGGCCTTCAATGTGACCAAATCTTTAACCTGGGGAAATACAATGAGCTGCACATGTGTTTAATCAGGGCAGACAACACTCTTGTTAGCACTACTGAGAACATTGGCTGTGACATTCCTGCTGCCAAGCCCACTGTCACTTGGAAAGAACCAGTTGCCAGGAAATGGAGCACTGATAGAACTTGCACAAGAAGGGGGATCCCAGTGGGGTGACGGATAGCAGATATTAGGTTGGGCTCCAATTGGGCACACAGCTCTGTGGTTGTGGTCCTGTCCAGTCTATAGATGAAGATAACATACCTGTCCTCCATTGTTGCCAAGTCCACCAGGGGTCTGTACACAGGGGTATGTCTCCATCTCCTATTCATCCGCAGCGGTAGCAATCTATGGAGCAAAAGAGTGAGGAGCCGGTCAAAAACTGAACAATGGGGCTACAACAGAACTTTGCATGCTGTTAACTTGTAATGGGTCAGTGTGACTTGTACAGTATGTCCTAATTTCACCAGTGACGCAAACATTATCCAGGGCCTGCCCACTCTGAAATGACAGGTGAAAATGAGGTAATTCCGCTGACGTTGTGCGCCGTTGCTGGAGGCGGTCGGCAACTGCTGTGCAACTCCTCATTGGTTAATATTGGGCCCTATGGGGTACAGTGGCCAATGGTGATCTACCCCAGCGGTGACGGTGTGCACCGCCACAGATGTGACCACCATTTTCTATCTGATCCCTCACTTTCTACCTGATCTTCAACAGGAGAGGACCTACACTGCATGTGCTGCTGTGACCTGTGTCTGGAACCTACCATGGCCCGTGTGACAGGGGAAAGGGCCCCAGCCTTCACTTCAGCGGAGTTGTCCCTGTTTCCCCCCTCCCATTCTCCTTAACCCCCACCTATCCCAAACACACAGCCAGAAGAGCATGCACACAAGACAACACACAAGAGTGGTTCAGGCAAACACAAGCACCACACTTCATCCCAGAGGCACTCACACAAACACCATCCAGATGCAGACACACCAACATCCACTATTTCCACTGTCTCCCCCTCCGCCTCCTCCTCCTCCTCCACCTCACTCCCAGTTCTGTCTACACTCACATCTGCATGCACTACATCATCATTCACTACCAGCATCATCACCACACCAAGCAGAACACACACCTCACTGGCAGACACCTCCACAACAGCCATGCACACGTCTCCTGTGTCCTCTCCCACTGTGTCTGCCCACCCAAGGTACACAAACTCAAGCACTCAGACACCCAACAGCCATCCACCTCATAACAGCATCCAGCCCATGCACCTGCACCCAAAATTAGCAGACAGACATCTTCAACAACCACTTCCTCTTCCTACACTCCTATTCCTTCTCCCTCTTCCCACCCCAATGTCCCTAAAAAACTGTTCCAATCCACCATTGACCTCTTCCCTACCCCTCCCCCCATCCTGCACATGTGGCCAGGGTAGGGAGAATCCAGCCAAGCACCTCAGCCACCCAGTCCACAGGCCCAGTCGTTGCCACACCCACTCGTGGTGGAAAAAAATCCAGGCCACATGTCCTGCAGGTGAAGGAGCCTGCACCAGGCAGCCTCAAGACAAAGGAGCCTGCATCAGCTGCCAGAAAGACCAAGGAGCCTGCTCCAGCAGCTGCTAAGTAGCTAAAGGAGCCTGCCCCAGTTGCCAGGAAGAGCAAGGAGCCTGCGCCAGCGGCAGGAAGAGCAAGGAGCCTGGGGCAGGAGGCAGGAAGAGTAAGGGGCATGGGGCAGGAACTGCGACGGAGCCCCCACCACCAACCATGTATGTGAAGCCATCCGAGTTTGCAGGGGATGAGCAGGAGCCTCCCCTCCTCCCAACAGCACCACCATCTCCAGTGGGCAGCCGTCCAAGGTTGCAGGGATGGGCAGGAGCCTCCCCCCACCAGCATCACCACCACCTCCAGTAGGCAGCCGTCCGAGGTTGCAGGGGATGGGCAGGAGCCTTCCCCCACCAGCAGCACCACCACTTCCAGTGAGCTGCCGTCTGAGGTTGCAGAGATGGGCAGGAGTCTCCCCCCACCAGCATCACCACCACCTCCAGTGGGCAGCCGTCTGAGGTTGCAGGGGATGGGCAGGAGCCTTCCCCCACCAGCAGCACCACCACTTCCAGTGAGCTGCAGTCCGAGGTTGCAGAGATGGGCAGGAGCCTCCCCCCACCAGCAGCACCACCACCTCCAGAGGGCAGCCGTCCGAGGTTGCAGGGGATGGGCAGGAGCCTCCCCCTACCAGCAGCAGCACCAGCACTGAGCAGCCGTCACCGCCGGCGGACGGGATGTAATCCTGCCACCATGGCCTGCTGTGTGTCCTGCCCCCTGCAAATCCAGTGGGTATTACACCCACCTGAGAGACTGTGACCTTGCACTCCCCAGGTTCAAGATCACAGGGCACGAGGCCCCCTCCAGAACCAGGAGTTATGACACCCACATCGCCAAGACTACCCAGGATCAAGATCACAGGGCACGGGGCACCCTCCATAACCAGTGGTATGTCATGTTATGTGTGATTACATAGCGCATAGCTGCCCTCAGGCTTCCCAGCACTTTGAGACTAAAAACTCCTCAGATAGGCAAAAAGTACAAGTGTTAAAACAACCACGTTTTTAAGAGACAACGGAATGATAGTTCATGACTTGTCTGCCGAAGAGAGAGAGGGAGAGAGTTCCAAAGCTTAGCACCAAGAAAGGACATGGATCTTCCACCCCATCTAACTTTCTTTATCGGCGGTATCACTGCTAATGCTGCTGAGAAAGACCTAGTGGGCTCATAAAAAGTGGCTAAGGAGTGTAATAGTGGGGGACCCCTAGCGTACAGAGCTCCCTGGAAATAACATAGAGTCTTGAATTTTAGTCTTTGCTCCATAGGAAGCCAGTGAAGAACCATGAGGGCTGGTTTAGCCGGCTGATGTCTAGGCAAATTGAAGAGGATGCGCGCCGCCGTGTTCTGAATTACCTGCAGCTTCTTCTTAGTATAGACTGGGAGCCCAGGAACAGGCCATTACCATAGTCCAGCCGTGAGGTAATTAATGCTTGTACAATAATCCTCTTAACAATAAATGGGAAGATTTAAAAGATTTTTATAAGAAGTCTGAGTATTCCAACACAAATGGAAGATATTTTCTTAGCCTGATAGTCCATTGTGAGCCAAGGGTCTAACCATACACCAAGGCTCTTAACCTGATCCTTAGGGGGTGGAAGGTCACCTAGTAAGTCCAGGATAGGTGTTACTTGAGACGGTAGTGAATGATGTCCCATGATCAGGACCTCTGTTTTATCTCCATTAAGTTTGAGCTTGCACTCCACCATCCAGTTTGAAACCGCTCGTAGGCATGGGGCAAGCTGCAATTTAAAAGACTTGTGAAAGGCCTAAAAGGAGACTACGAGCTGGGTATCGTCAGCATAAGACACCAACGAGAGACCAAAGGGTTCCACTATTCTTGCCAGTGGACTCATATAGACACTGAAAATCGTGGGGCTCAATGATGAGCCCGGCGGGACTCCCCAAAAGCTCTTAAAGCTGTCTGAGAGAACCTGAAAGGTTCTTCCATCCAAAAAATCTGTAAACCATTTCAGGGCATTTCCAGTGATTCCAATTTCCTTCAATCTGTGAAGTAAAATACCGTGGTCAACGGTATCAAAAGCAGCGCTCAAATCGAGCAGCACCACTGCGGAAGCCTTACCCTGATCCATTTGTTTCCTGACTTCTTCTGTCATTCCCAACAGAGCTGACTCAGTACTGTGGGAGGGCCTAAAGCCCATCTGAGAGGGGTGAAAAATCTGGTTATCTTCCAGGAACTTAGAAAGATGGGTATTCACATGCTTTTCCAGAATTTTTGCAACAGTAGGTAGCATGGAAATCGGCCTATAGTTGGTTAGTACCGCTGAGTCCAGATTGGGCTTTTTGAGCAGCGGCTTTAGAATTGCATGCTTCCACTGAGGTGGCAAGGAGCTACAATTAATGATAGATTTATTAAATCTATCAGGATGGAAACAATGGTAGATGCTCCCTGGACTAAGATAGAAGGGGGAGCTGGGTCTAGAGGGGATCCAGATTTCAGAGTAGGTAACAGATTCAACGTCGTTTCTGTGGACAGAGCTGGAATCCTCGCTAGGCTGACTGTGTCCGTGTCACCTGGTCCGCTCCCCTCCTGCGGGCCATAGGACTGTTTAGGGAAGGTTGAATATATGTCAATATATTTTTGGAAAAAAAGAGCCAAGCTCATTGCTATGTTCAGCGGAGGCTTCTATATCTTCCGTTTGAGCCTGTGGTTATACTATTTTGTTAAGAATGCCGAAGATTTTGTTAGGAGAGTTGGCTGTTTGTTCTATCTTCGTTGCATAGTAACTGCTCTGCGCAGCTTTGATTTCCACGTGAAATTGTCTGATAACATCCCTGTATTTCTTTTTAATAGAATTATCATATGATTTCCTCCACTTTCTTTCAAGACGTCTGCAGTCTCTTTTTCGAGGTTGAAGCTTGGGGGAGAAACAGGGGTGGCATTTTTTCTGATTGCCAACTGTGCTAATTGTTAACGGAAGCGTATCATCCAAGCTATTGGTTATCCACCTTTTGAAGGCTACTGAGGAGTTGGCTAAATTTCCGTTAAAAGTTGGTATAGAATTATTTAACATGCCACTCCATTCTTTGGAATTCAGCAAGTGCCACCGCCTGTATGGTTAAAATCTTGTATAGGAGGACTTGGTGGATTTTTTTAGAGTAAGAGTCAGTGGAATTCACATATGGTCTGACCAAGCTAGAGGGGAAGGTGGGAGGACGCTTAATTCAGCAGAGTTGCTAAAGACCAAATTAATTGTGTGCCCTTTGTTGTGGGTAGGGCCTCTAACCAACTGAATAAGATCTAAGGCTTTCATATCATCTATAAGTGTTCTTGCAGCATTATTCATAGTTATCACGTGGATGTTAAAATCCCCAGGAATCGTAAAATTCAGTCTGGTATAGACCAGATCTGCGACCTTCTCAGGAAGGGAGTCAAGAAATGTTTGTACTGGACCAGGAGGCCTATATGTTAGGGCGCCTGTCATGGTATACTGCGGGTTCAGATAAATAGAAAAGAGAAGACTCTCACAATCAGGGAGGTGAAGGGGGTACGTCGAGACTCTTACTATGTTTTCAAAAATTATGGCAATTCCCCCTCCTTTCCCTGAGGGTCTCTCCAATCTTGTTATACAATAGTCACTGGGCAGAGCCAGTGCTTTATCTGGCCCTGACCCCTCATGGAGCCAAGTCTCTGTTAAGAAAAACACTGTGGGTTTCTTTGTACTTAGGAGAAGATTAACAACTAATTTATGCGCCACTAGGGATCTACAGTTAGCCAAACAGAGACTGCTTACCAGTTCTTCCTGTGTATAATTTGTAGCGATATGATTCTGGGCAGCAGCTTGAGCATATGTATGATTATCAGCAGTAGGAGGAGAAAAAGCCTTAATATATTCCCCCGACTTCAATCCTATCTCGGGAGTGCGGGCCTACATGCATAGAGGAACTTGGAATCATAAACCAATCTTGGGGCCAGATTGTGCAGGGGTCCAGGCCCCTGGGCCGGCCTGGCGCGGACGGGCGCAGACCGGCTTGCCTTCGGTGTGTCCACGGCATGCCCACTGCGCGCGTCTGCTGCATGTCTGCTGCATAGCGCACCCTAAGTAGCTGGGAAGTCAGCTACTAGAAGGCTGACCTCCCAAAAATGGCGGCAGAGAAACGGGCACCAGGTAGGGGGTAAAAATGGTGGTCAGGAAAGGATCGGCAGTGTCGGCCTCTAAACACGGACCGGCACAGACAAAATCTAGGGAGACAGTAGGTGCAAAAACACAGTAGTTTAAAAATGGTTAAAAGTATTTAAAACATCTAAAAAACAAGCAGCTTAAAATCGTATGACACCCACATCGCTAAGACTACCCAGGATCAAGAGCACAGGGCACAAGGCCCCCCCAGAACCAGTGGGTATGACACCCACATTGTCCAGACTACCCAGGATCAAGAGCACAAGGCATGAGGTCCCCTCCAGAACCAATGGGTATAACACCCACGTCATCCAGACTACCCAGGATCAATAGCACAGGGCACAAGCCCCCCTCCAGAACCAGTGGGTATGACACCCACTCAAGAGACTGTGGCATTGCACTCCCCAGGACCAGGCATAGGGCATGGAGCCCCCTCCAGAACCAGTGGTGTTGTTCCATCTCCCGGCTGAGGTGTCCTCCCGTCCCCCGTCCCCCGTCCCCCTGAGGTGCCTGCCTATTTACCAACTGATGCCTCTGCAGTGTTCTCTCCGTGTTGATGCAGGTGACATGTGTGGTCTTGGACTTTGACCTGTGGCCATGTGGTCTACAAACATTGTGGACTGGGCTGTGTCCCTTTTTGTGTACATATGTATATATCTATTATCTTGCCTAAGTACTTTATCTTGATGTGGTGCTCTCATTACATTCCCTTTTTCAAAATCGATTTGTCCTTTATTCACCCGAGTTACGGGGTAAAAATGTTTGTGTGATGCAGCTGATTGTGTGTATGGTGTTGGTGGTGTTGTGTGTGTGTGTCACTCTCTTTTTCCTCCCTCCCTCCCTTGTGTGCAAGGCGGCTGTACTCACCATCGTCGTCTTCGTCGGCGTTGATGTTCATGGTGGAGCAGCACGTAGAAGATCATGTGGAAGACATGCAGCTCGGGCTCCATGGTAGTGTGGTTTTTCCCTGTATCTCCAATGGTGAGTCCTTTCCCTTCTGAGGTCTGTTTCTGCTAGGATTTTGATGACGTTGGTACTGCCCCAGAAAAGGTGGCGGTTTCCTGTGTCTTAATACGGCAGGCGGAACATTGACTTCTGCCTTGCTGTAGGCGGCTACCGCTGTGGTGGCTGTTGTTTCCGCCCTGGCGGTCGATGTGGTACATTGGTTGTCTATCGGAGATCTTTCCGCCATGGTCATAATTTGGCGGTAATTACCGCTGCCCTTTTGGTGGTATTACCAGCACTTTCACACCAACCGCCAGGATTGTAATAAGGGCCTAAACATCTTTCTAAGTTTCACTGAGTTAGACATGTAGTTGCAGACTCCTATACTCTTTCAAATTTCAAATGTGACAGCAATGCTACTATGCATCCATTTTCAAAGACTTATAGTTTAGTTTTCCTACTAATAACTCACCAAGACAATCAGTGATGCAAATATACTTGGGACTAGAGACACTAGTATACCTTATTGTGTGTATTATATCATTAAATACTACTTTCTGTAGAATTAAATGTAGTTTTCTATTTTGATTTGCAGATCTTCATTGGTACTGAAAAAAAAAACAAAGAATGCCTGATGTGAGAGAAAGAAGAAAGAAACAGTGGAAACAATACTACATAATGCATACTGTAATAAAATACAGATATGTTGGAGAATATAGACAAGAAAAAGGTACAGCTGGTAAGAGCATTAAGGAGCTTCTGAAAAACAGAATGTGCTAAATTGCAAAGTGAAAGAAATTTGTCCAGTAAAAGCAGGAGTTGTAAATCAAATGATAAACAGGAAGGACTACATACTTCTAAAAATAGAAAGAGTAATAAGGAAACCCTGAATTTGACTTGGGAATAGAAATAGTTTAGAGGGATAAGAGGAAACAATAGTAGCGTAATAAAAAAATGAAGAAGTATTAGAGGAAATGTGCTATAGTTAAAACAATATATTGAGAGTATAGTGGACAAAGCATTTGGTCTGAAGATGTTTTATCTTAATATTGAACAGAATAAAGACACTAGACAAAACAGTTCTCTGCATGAGAAAAAAAGAACATTAAGGAAAAGGCTTATTAGCAAAAGTAATTTTTGTAAAGTATTTAAAGGTGAATGTATGAACACATCTAGCACAGAACTGCTTTTTAATGAAGAGAGTTACTTGCAAGAGAACACATTAGTACAAGTAGTTGACACAAGTGGTTGCTGCTATGAAGTAAATCTTGGTAGTCCTATAGAAGAAGAACAGATAGATCCTAGGAATGTAGAAGAAGTGATATCTGAAGAAGTGCAAGAAAGGTGTAAACAGGCTTGTGTGTACAAGTATAAGTGTAGTAGCATTTGTACTGGCCGTCAGGAATCAATTGTCAATTTGAAAACTTTCCTAAGATAATTTTCAGGAAGAAGTCTCATACAGAAAATTAAAATGCTTCAGGGATTAGATTCATGCAAGGTTAGAAAATACACTAACTTACAAGGACATTAACTGCCATGTCTTTCAAAGAAAGTGTGTAGAAATACTTTTCATCACTTTAGAATGTTATCTGTGCATCATTCAAAAATGCACAATTTAGCTAGGAGACTTTAGCATGTAAAAATCTCAGCTTTATGTTTAGGAGATGTGAAGAGAGCTCTAGTACGTGGAACTGTGGCAAAGGTTGAGAGGTTTGTGAAGACGTTCAGTACCAATTATTTGGTCCTGAACAAGAGTATAGGGAAAATGAGGACGTAGTGACTGCAGTAGAACAACAGGGCACAGCCTGGTATTGAAAAGAGATAGCAACGTTTGGTGTACTATGTTCTGAGAAACCCCAGTACATTTGTATTTGTTGTCGCTCCACTCCACTACAAGAAGCAAACTCATAATATAGTTGCATTTTATAAAACTGGGCAAGACAATAATGATGAGTGGCAGGAATTTGGTGCATATCTATTTGTAGAAGAACACTTTCATTTAGACACAAAGCAAACAATATGTAAGTATTGTTATGATAAATTAGATGATATTAAAAGCCAGCAAGATCAATTTATAATAGAATAGAATTGGTACTAATACCACGAGAACTTGATCAATTAAATGTGTATATATCAATTCTTATAAGAAGAGTTGTGTATTTACCTTTTGAATTTAAGAAAAAGGTTAACACTTCGGGTGTTGAGAAAGATGTAGATGAACCTCTCATTATTCTAGTAAATGGAGTGTCCATGAAAAGTAAAACAATCTGGCAAGTGGATGTGAATAAACTAAAAAAGCCACAATATTTTTTAAAGAAAGTAATGTTTTAAAAAAAAAATGTTAATATTATTGGAAATGTAAGTTGCGTTGATGATGAAGTACTACAATCAAGTGGACAAACAGAAAAAGTGGATAAGCAGAAGTCAGAAGAAATATAGGAGCACTATAGTATTCATCCCCTTAATTCAAAAGATGCTGTTGAGGATGCTATTGAGCTGTTTCAAATGAAACAAGCTAGAAGACCTCCAATGAGTAGGTGGGAAAAAAGTTTAGAGGCTTGTTGCTTTCCATAGCTATTTCCCACAGGAGTAGGGGGCCACTACGATGATCGACCTGTACAAATTCCAGCAAGTGAATACAGGTCACCAAGACTACATTCAAAGGATCCTAGGTTTCGTCAATGTATTACCTATATATTCCATCTGTTATGTTACAGTGACTTGCCAGGACTCTCTTATACTGTCAACTGTAATCCTAAAACAGGAGTTAATCAGGAGGTAATCTGCAAAATCATTCTGCAAGGGATTTTGTTTGTAAAATGCAAGGTAAGGATACAAATCTGGAGTATCATTTAATTTATTTGATGACATCTCAACGTGGGACTAATAAATACTGGTACCCTCGTCATGGAGAACTTAAATGTATGCTCTAAAACTTAGGTCCACCTACTTGCATTGAATCCATTAGTTGTGCTGCCTATGCATGGGATAATTTACTTGACTTTCTAAGAGAAGCAAACTGTAACATTAAGGATATCCATTTGAAGATAGCAGGAGAACTTTGCTCTTTGGATACTGCTGATATATGTAGGTATTTCAATCACAAGTTTCGAGCAATGCTGGATTCTATATGTAGTAAAACAAATCCCCCTCTTGGACAAGTCACTGATTGTTTTGGAGAAAATAATACCAGGCAAGAGGTGCTCCTCTTCTACATATGTTCTTATGTATAAAGGATGTACCAAATTTGGAACTGATAGTGATGAGTGTGTACTGTTTTTCATAGAATAGTATGTTATATGCACCATCCCAGATGAGAGTTATAACTAAATGCTACAACAGCACGTTCTACAGTTTCAAACACATAGGTGTGGCAAGTATTGCTGCTGAAGGTTCTGATTTAAAGGAAAATTTTATGGAAGATGTTCTTACATTATGGAATGCAAAAATGGACATGCACTTTGTTGCAGAGAATCCCACTGCTTGATAAGTCACAACGTACATCAGCAAGTTAGAGAAAACAGAGATGAAAGGGGTGTGCTGAGAACTGAGAGGGGGCTACGAGTCCCTGACTGCTTTTGGCCCCAGGAGGCAGCCATTTCCTTGCTCCATCTGCCTCCACTCATCTGCCAGCAAGCGCTATAAAGCGCCAGGGGGACATCGCAGCATGGGACGTGCTGAACACTGAGAGGGAGACTACGAGTACCAGACTGGTTTTGGCCCCAGGAGGTGGCCATTTTCTTGTTCCAGCTGCCCCCACTCACCCTGCCAGCAAGCGCTATAAAGTGCCAGGGGGACATTGCAGCGCAGGACGCGCTGAACACTGAGAGGGAGACTACGAGTCCCAGGCTGCTTTTAGCTCCAGGAGGCAAAGCCCTGACCAAGGGTGGGCCCGTCCATGCCCGTCGGAGCCAGAAGGAGGCTGGGCCATACCTTTAACATGTATAATCAGCAGGCCTCGTTGGTACTCTACATTACTTTACATTGTATTGCTGTATTCTTCCTCTGGGTTCTTTTGCCCTCAAGTCAAAACGGGCAAAAGAAAGATACTAACCCCACAGCTTCCATGATATCATACCTTACCACAGCCATGTCCGCAGTAAACACCAAAATTGAATCGGTCGAAGAAAAACTGGGGGTATCAAGGAAAACACCTGTTTCCTTGCCCCTCCCATGTCCAAGACAAGTAAAACCGTAACTATGGAGGGGAGGAGGGCAGGAACCCCCTGGAGGCTAGTAAGGCAAAGAAGGGGCGCAAGATATCTAGCATACAAAAGGGGTGTGTCCTGCAGGATGAACTAAACACCTCCTCTGGTAGAGAATACAACCTGTCCATTAAAGATAAAGACGCCATTGTGTGTGTGGAAGATACTGCTTCTCCCCCTATATACGGAAGAAGTCTGCCCCTGGGAATTAGAGCATGTTCAAGGCAAAAGTCTCCAAAGCTAATGGGTCTAAGTGGGGCGATTCCCTGGCCTGTAAGCCACCTATAGCTGGGAAAAACCAGAGGAGGAACCTGTGGGTCCCCAAGATCCCAAGGCCAATTGTGGGGACAAAGCCTTCATGGAATCCTTGATAGAGAAAGCCATTAAACCTCTAGTAAACTTGTTGCAGAGTATAGACTCAACACTAAAACACTTACTAGAATCCACAAAGTGTAGCCTAACCCTCACTCCGAATTCAGAGCCGGACACGGTGGTCTGTCCCTCAGGCCCAGCACCAAAACATTGTGCTGCAGTACGTCATAAGGGCCAACATCCTAGATTAGGAGGACCGAATAAGCTGACAAACACTTCTATGGAGCAGCCTGCCAATTGCAGTAAAATTCCAGCTAAATCCTTATATCCACCTCTAGGGAAAAATTGGAGAGGACAGGCCCCTAGGAGTAAAGGGCTAATAGAGTTTAAAGCACACAATTCACCTATGTGAAAGAACCTGAAAATTCTCTAACTTCCACCTCAATGTACCCCTTACGTAATTGTGTTGACAAATGTCCCACCCTTGTCACTCAGCACTAACGAGCAGGATGACCAACTCAAAAATAAAGTAGTCCTCTGGCTAAATAAAATACTGGGGGGGGAACAGTGAGTGCCTTTGGAGTGGTATTATTGGAGAAAGGAGGGTACTTTGGCTGGGTAACAGTAAGAAAAGCCTCCCAGGTGATTGTGTGGTAGTAAATTTTAAAAATCCACAGCAGGTAGAATAGATACTCAAGCAGTGTGAAACTATGCAGGAAAGTAATGTCAACATCCAGGCTATACCACTGGGCTATTTTTATCAGCCACCGAAGTGCGTCGGCAGCAACCCTCGTAATGCCTCTAAATTTTCTGTCCCCTCTCAGAACCGATATAGTTCTCTGGGCCATTATCTAGATAATGCTGATTGACTTAGAGAGAGTGACAGACCATTGACTATTACTTTCATTGGGAGGGCGAGGGTGGCTCTGTAATTGATCATGTAATGATATCAAGGTCCTGGCAGCTTTCGCAGACATCTGCCTGGCAGTTAGGGCACATTTAACTCCGAGAAACAAATCAGAAGTCACAAAATGCAGGGCTCAGTACAAGAAGGCAGCTTCAGCTAGGAAGAAAGTTATAAGAGAAGAAGCATGGGAGAATTTGACCATTGCCTCAGCTATTAATGACGGGGTACAACTCTGGAAAGTTGTCAATACTCCTTTTTTTTAGCTCTGATACCAACAAAGTTGTTGGGGTACACATCTCAAAGCAGAGATGGGTCAGTCATTTTACAAAGCGATATGAAGGTCAATTGGAAGGCTGCGTAAATGCCCCTGCCATGCTTGGCATTGAGGAGCTGGATATTCACCTGAATGATGTCATACTAGCTATTAAGAGCTCACTGCCAGATAAGGCCCCAGGGCCAGATGGGGTCCCAGCTGATCTCCTTAAGTATAACATTGGTCTTTGGGCTAGAAATTTTGATAAACGTACTCAGAGCTGCGTCAACCTCTGTCCTCCATCCTTCATGGTCCAGTGCCATAATTGTCCCTATTTTTAAGAAGGGAGACCGTAGTGATCCTGCTTTTTATCGTCCAATTTCTCTGATTGACTCCACCGCAAAGAATTTTGGGTTAATCCTCCTGGACCATTTGGAAGCCTGGGCTCTTGACAATAACATAATTTCCAAGTCTCAGTTTGGTTTCAGGAAGGCAGTGGGGACAGTCAACCAATGTTTGAACCTCCACCTGATCAGAGAAGAGTATGTGGGGGCAAAGCACGGGTGTCTTTATTTTGCATTTATGGATCTAATGGTTGCTTTACATAATGTGGAGAGAAGCAAATTATGGGTGATGTTAACCCATAAAAGTGCTGATCCAAAAATAGTGTCCCTGTTGGCCCACCTTCACCATGATGTGGAAGCTAAGGTCAGATTTGGGCAAGAGGGGCAATGCACCAGCCCCTTTAAGGTTAGGAAAGGGGTAAGACAGGGTTGTAATCTTGTACCCTTTCTCTTCATGTTCTATATAAATGGTCTAGAGCAGGGGTCTTCAAACTGGGGGTGAGCACCCCTAGGGGGGCCTCAAGGGATCGCAGGGGGGGCACCAGGCTCTGGCCAAAAGAAGCATTTCACAGATAACAGTGTTTTCTTTTAAGCAGAAACATGTTATTGCATTTTTAAAATGGCAAAAGTACTTAACTGCAATGTTTAAATATATCTAGACATATTTAAACATTACCAACTTTGTAAAATATTTGTGAAAAATTCTGAATGGGGGCCCAATGATTTTTATTTTTCAACTGGGGGGCGCAGAATTAAAAAGTTTGGAAACCACTGGTCTAGAGGAAGCTCTGATTGACAAAAAGGCAGATCCCCCTAAGATTGCTGACAGACCACAACCAGTATTAATGTATGCCGATGAGAGTGTCCTCATGACACGAACTGGAAGGGGGCTCCCAAAACTTTTAAACAGATCTGTGGATTTCATGTCGGCTTTGGGATTGTCCACCAAAAAAAACAAAATCATATACTATGTGGCCGCCCAAGAACTAGAGCCCCTCAGTTTTATATTGAAAGCATTCAACTGAGCAGTGTGAATACCTTTACGTATTTGGTGATTCCCTTTGATAATGGGTCTAACTGGAAGCACCATAGAGAAATTAGGGTCACACAATACAACCAAGCAGTGGCAGCTTTACGCAAATTCATTATCAAACTAGGCTGTGCACCACTAAAGCCCATCACCACCATCTATAAGGAAAGGCCTACTTCGATTGTCAGATATGGAGCTGGGGTATGGGGCTATATGGGCGCGTCATCTCTGCAAATAAGAGAAAACATATTTCTGACTATCACTCTCACTCAGCGTTCCAGCTACATTTCCACATGCAGTGTTAGGTCTCCCTTTTCTGGAGGACTTGATTAAGTTAGCACCTTTAGCCCTCTGGATGTCTGTTTGGACGAGGCCGGAAGCAGCTCTCACTCAGACACCGCTTATGGACTGCATGAGGCTGGATGGAATACAGAGATGTCCCTGGGTTATGTACATTAAAGAGTCCTTGAGCAGCCTTAACAGATCAGACTTATTCTTTAACCCTGAGGCCATAGTCAAGCAGACATCCCAGTAGTAAAACTTTCCAAGAGAAATTGGCTATTAATAGGGAGAGGCACAATTTGGGGGAAGGCATGGTGATAACTTATCTTCCCTTATGTACCACATATAATATCGAACCCTATCTTTTAACTGTCCCGCCATAGATTTTTCCTGACAAGTTTTTGCCTGGGCCTGGCCCATTTTTTAGTGGCTTATCCCCCTAATGTGTACCGCAATAGGGGCCTAATATCCTGTCCATGTGATATGCGTGTAGAACAATCAGAAATGCATATATTTTTATTCTATAAGCTGTACAAAGAGCAGAGGAAGGTCTTTTTAATGCCACTTCTTAAATCAGGAGGTGTAATGAAGCTATTTTCATCTGCAGTTGATATGTATAGTTATTTATCGCTTTATTGCTGCAGTGAGAAAAGAAAGGAAATATCTTGATTCTAACTTTTAAGCACTTTGCTATAAATTTGCACAGCTCAGCAAATAATATTTTAGATGACCAAATGACTATCTGATCAGGTAAGCACATTTTAAGAGGTTCAAATTATTGTACTGATCATCTCATGTACATATATCCCATTTTCTATTTATTGAGGCACAGTTCGACAAATAATATTTTAGATTTTAGATGTCCAAATGACTATTTGATCAGGTATGCAAATTTTTAGAGGTTCCAATTATTGTAATGATCATCTTATGTAAATATATTTGATTGCTATTTATAGATGTTTCTTTTTATCATTTTAACTTATTAATTAACTTTGTACATATGCTCTTTTATGGATATCTTTAGAATCTGAATAAAGATTTTTGATTGATTGATTGGAACACTCTGCACACGCCTCCACAACACATAGGAATTCGCCACAAAGACTGAGACTGGCTCACCTCCTTCCTCACCGACCGGACCCCGAGAGTCCGTCTTCCACCTTTCCACTCCACCACTTCCAAGATCATCTGCGGAGTCCCCCAAGGGTCCTCCCTCAGCCCCACACTCTTCAACATCTACTTGATCCCCCTAGCCAACATCCTCCGAGCACACGGAATCACTATCCTCTCCTACGCAGATGACACCCAACTCATCCTCTCCCTCACCCGCAACCCCACCACCGCCAAAACCAACCAACATATTACATGGCCATTTTCAGAGTTACCATTGTGATGATACACATAGGTAGTGACCTATGTGAAGTGCACATGTGTAATGGTGTCCCCAAACTCACAAATATCGGGGAATTTGCCCTGAACAATGTGGGGGCACCTTGGCTAGTGACAGGGTGCCCACACACTAAGTAACTTTGCACCTAACCTTCACCAAGTGAGGGTTAGACATATAGGTGACTTATAAGTTACTTATGTGCAGTGAAAAATGGCTGTGAAATAACGTGGACGTTATTTCACTCAGGCTGCAGTGGCAGTCCTGTGTAAGAATTGTCTGAGCTCCCTTGTCTCCTGGAACCCCAATGTCCTGTGTACCTTGGTAACATATACAAGGGACTTATTAGGGGGGGTCCAGTATGCCAATTGTAATTGGTAAATGAAGTCACTGGCCTACAGTGACAAATTTGAAAGCGGAGAGAGCATAAGCACTGAGGTTCTGGTTAGCAGAGCCTCAGTGACACAGTTAGGCACTACACAGGCATACACAATAGGCCATAAATTATGAGCACTGGGGTTCTGACCAACAGGATCCCAATGAGACAGGCAAAAACATACTGACATACATGTGAAAAACGGGGGTAACATGCCAAGGAAGATGGTACTTTCCTACACAACCAAATCACAACTCACACTAGCCAAAGCTGCCTTGGTAAAAACAACCATAGGGGGAAACATACCCATGCACAAGATGTCACATGCAGTAACAATAACACTGCTTTCACATAATCACAGGACCCACACACAACGTCACCGGACGGGAGGTGCCAGCAACATCCAGTCCCCCCCCCGAAGAGGCACGCAGTGATGACAGCAGCTCTGCATGCCTGGATCAGGATGACCAACATGGCCCATCAGGGACCTCTGGACAGTCGGTGACCCAGGCACAGTCCCATATCACCACAGAGCCTCACCCCTCAAGAAACACCACCACAGCACCCACCCAGCGGGCCCATACCACTGTCCCCAGGCATGTCAATCAGCAGTGTGTCCACCACTACAGGGACCCCAGGCAACCCCACAAACACAGGACGATATGGGACCTGGGGTCAGTGGCAGTGGGCACACGGTTGAGGGGACAGAGGCACAGGACAACAGGTAAGCTGGGAGGACTGCTGTGCGACAGGGGGAGGACAAACCCAGGAAAACGACGCTCGACGAGGCACTCACCAACATCATGGGAGCCTACTGCCATTCCTAGGATACCATGGTCCAGATCCTGGCCAAGTTGGAGGAGACCCTGCAGCTGCAGGAGGGGCAGTACCTGGGGATCAGGGAGGACCTGAGGGACATCCACACCACCCTGGTCACCAATGCAGGGGTGCTGGCAGACATGGCCAACACCATGAGGGAGGCAGTGGCACACCAACTGGCCCCTGACACTAGCCACACCGATGAACAGCCCTCCACCTCCGCCAACGCTAGTGGACAGGAGGCCCCGCCACATGAACAACAGGCCACCATCACCCCTGCAGAAGGAGAACCACTACGCAAAAGGTCCCTGCGATCCAGGCAGAAGTCCGAGAACATTGCCAAGACCCCGCCAGGAAATAAGACTCCCCTGAAAGTCACCCTTGTGTCCCACTCTGTCACCCTGTCCACCTTGAACTGCCATTGCCCCACTCCCTATGCCCCCTTGCACAATGCACCTGTGATACCAATAGACTGGACTCTATCCTGGACTTTCCTCCATCAGCACCCCAGCCCATTGCAATAACCCCTACACTTATTAGCACATAAATAAACACCCTTGGAACTAATACAAGTATGGAGTCAACTGATTGAAATATCTATTCGTTTAACAAGCTGTAAACATTGCAATTCCACTGTACAGTTATATATACATAGGTATGGCCTGTAGTGGGCAGCAGTAAACACACCAGGAGCCAGAGTGGGGCACAGATATCTGAAAATAGAGATGCCAAAGGGTACAGTAAGTACCACTGAATTAGGAAAATCAGGCTGCCATGTACAATGTCCAACACAACACTGCAATGGAAGATGAAGTTCCAGTGTCTTACCTGTGTGTCACTGGAAGTACTGCTGAAATATAGTTGTTCTGTTGTCCACAACCTCTTCCTCTGCCTCCTCTTCATCACTGTTCACAGGCTCCACTGCTGCCACACGACCATCTCCAGCCTCATCCTCCTGCCGAAAAGGCACCTGGCGTTTCAAGGCCACGTTGTGCAACATGCAACATGCAACGATGATCTGGCAGGTGACTAGCAGAGAGATCCACCTGTCAGATGGAGGCACTGGAATCTGGCCTTCAGGAGGCTAAAGGTGCACTCAATGATGCTCCTTGTTCGCCCATCTGCCTCATTGTAACGTTCCTCTAACCTTGTCCTGGCATTCCTCACTGGGATCAGTAGCCATGAGAAATTGGGGTAACCAGAGTCACCTGTAAATATCGAGGGATACTTGTTAGCCAGACACTCATCCTTAGGGCAAAACCCACACCCATATAACAACAGCCAATGGGTGGAGACCATGGGCTCACCTATTAGCCACACCCTGAGCCACATCATGCACAGACCCAGGATACTTTGCATGGGAGATGTACTGGTACACCAGGCACACTATCTGCACATTCAAAGAGTGAAAGATCTTTCGATTTCTGAACACCTGTTCATTTCTCCGGGGGGGGGGGCACAAAGGCAATATGTGTACCATCAATAGCACCAATGATGTTGGGGATATGCCCCAGTGCATAGAAGTCAGCCTTCACTGTGGCCAAATCCTCCACCTGGGGGAATACGATGTAGCTGCGCATGTGTTTCATCAGGGCTGACAACACTCTGGTCAGCACGTTTGAGAACATAGGCTATGACATCCCTGCTGCCATGGCCACTGTCACTTGGAAGGACCCACTTGCCAAGAAATGGAGCACTGACAGTACCTGCCAGGGGGGATACCAGTGGGATGGCAGATAGCTGAGATCAGATATGGCTCCAATTGAGCACACAGCTCTTGGATTGTTGCCCTATCAAGTCTGTAGGTTAGGATAATGTGCCTATCCTCCATTGTCGCCAGGTCCACCAGGGGTCTGTACACGGGGGTATGTCTCCACCTCCTACTCATCCTGAGCTGTGGAGCTCTAGGGTGAAAAACTGTGAGCAGATGGTCATATTCAAAGATATCCTAAGATTAAAATGGCTTGCATTTTTTTACAGAAACTGTATGTGAACATGTAAGTCTGTTGATGTGCCTATGTCTGCTGTGACGCAGTTAGGTGCCATGGCCTGTTCCCCCCTGAAATGGCGGCCGCCTGACCTATGGGGAGGGACAAGTGGAAATGAGGTAATTCCGCTGACGTGCGCCGTTGCGGGAGGCGGTCGATGACCGCTGTGCAACACGTCATTGGTTATCATTGGGGCCTACGGGTTCCAGGAGCCAATGGTGATGTACGCCGGTGGTGACGGTAAGCACCGCCGTGGATGTGACCGCCATTTTCTATCTGTTCACTCACTTGCTACCTGACCTTCAACAGGAGAGGACCTACACTGTAAGTGCTGCTGTGACCAGTGTCTGGAAGCGACCATGGCTCGAGTGTCTGGGTAAAGGGCCCCTGCCTTCACTTTGGAGGAGATGGAGAGACTAGTGGATGGGGTCCTACCCCAGTCCCCTTTACCTTATGGTCCTCCAGACCAACAGGTAAGTGCACTGTGAGTACGATGCATGGGGAATGGATGTATGGAGTGCTGTGTGTGTAAGCCTCGTGTGGTGGGGGCTGAGGGGTCCTGGGCAGAGTGCTGCATGTTTGGTGGGCAATGTCTGTGCGTAAAGGGATGGGAGGGATATGTTGGGCCATGAGTATAACAGTCTGAATGGTATGAATAATACCTTTTCTGCTGTATCTTTTTCTGCAGGTCAGCACCCATCAGAAAATGGGTATTTGGCGTGCCATCACCAAGGAGGTGCGGGCCCTGGGGGTGTTTGACAGGCGGAGCACCCACTGCTGCAAACAGTGGGAGGACCTGTGCCGCTGGGCAAGGAAGACGGCTGGGGTTGGTCTCCCAAGGAGGAAGGGGTGCCTGTCGTACCCTGACCCCCCTGATGTCCGGCATCCTTGCGGTGGTCTGTCTGGAGTTGGATGGGCGCTTGAAGGCATCACAGCAGCCACAAGGGGGTGAGTACAGATTCAGAATCATGACTTTGCGCGAGTTAAGGTGTTACCTGGGTGGGGGTATGTGGGTGGGAGGGATGTGGTGGGCCATGAGTGCAACAGGCCGGACGGTATGACTAATACCTTTTCTTATGTATTTTTTTCAGCAGGTCAGCACACATGAGAAAAAGGGTATTTGGTGTGCCATTGTCAAGGAGGTGCGGACCCTGGGGGTCTTTGACAGGCGGAGCACCACTGTCACAAACGGTGAGAGGACCTGCGCCTCTGGGCAAGGAAGACAGAGGAGCCCCAGCTGGGGATGGCCTCCCAACGAGGAAGGGGTGCCCGTCGTACCCTGACCTTCCTGATGTTCCGCATCCTGGCGGTGGCCTATCAGGAGTTTGATAGGTGCTTTACGGCATCAGAGCAGCCACAAGGGGCTGAGTATAGTTTCAGAATCATGAAATTGCGCATGTTGAGGTGTTATCTGGGTGGGGAATGTGGGGATGTGGGTGCCCCTAGGCCAGGACGAACATGGCAGGGTAGGTTCCATGATGGGCAGGCTCGGATGCACTCCAAACCCAATGATGCTACTGGGCATCCACTACTGGGCAGAGTCCTGTGGGTTTCAGGTGTGCTGCTATTGGCGTTAGGCATTGTACCCCATGACCTGGTGACTAGCATTGTAACTGGTAGTGAATGGTCTAGTGCATAGGGCTGTTCCCTCTGAGTTGTGTACGCCAACAGTGGTGTTGTTGCTGGCATTGATCA
This sequence comes from Pleurodeles waltl, assembly GCF_031143425.1. NCBI lineage: Eukaryota > Metazoa > Chordata > Amphibia > Caudata > Salamandridae > Pleurodeles > Pleurodeles waltl. The sequence goes on along the minus strand of NC_090445.1, from coordinate 289,647,500 downwards.
AGTGTATTCTCTTTCTCTTCCCCTCCTTTCTGTTTTTTCACCCTATCCTTGTGTGCATTAGCGTCATCTGGCGGAGGAGCAGAGGCACCGGTGCCAGAGGGAGCTGTATCCCACATGGCCCATGAGGCCGAATCCACAGACGGTGAGGGCACCAGTGGGACGGAGGGTGTGGGGAGCACCACGGCAGAGACTGGAGGGGACAGTTCAGTCAGCGACACCTTCTCCGATGAAAGCTCCCTGGTGTGGCAGACACCTCTGTGCCCACCCCAACTACAGGTACAGCCGCCACCCCCATATCAGCACTGCCCTACTAGCAGCCCCTCAGCATGTTTCCTGTGCCTATTCACGCAGGAGGGTGGGCATCTCCTTCGCCCCAGGCACCTCAGGCCCTGCCCCAGTTAGCCCTGCTGCCCTCAGTGTGGAGGTTATTGACCTCCTGAGATCCATCTCTGTTAGGCAGTCAACCATACTGAATGCCATCCAGGGTCTGGCAGGGCATTTGCAACAGACAAATGCATTCCTGGAGGGCATTCACTCTGGCGTGGCGGCCCAACAGAGATCATTCCAGGCTCTGGCCAACTCACTGATGGCAGCCATTGTCCCTGTCTCTAGCCTCCCCCCTCCAACTTCCTCTACCCAGTTCCAATCCCCTCAACCCCAGCCTATCCCAAGCACACCTTCAGACCAGCATGCACCCAAATCAACACACAGAAGTGGCTCAGGCAAACACAAGCACCACAGTTCCTCCGACAGGCACTCACGCAAGCACCACCCAGATGCAGACACACCAACATCCACTGCCTCCACTGTGTCACCCCCTCCTTGTCGTCCACCTCCCTCCCAGTAGCATCTCCACTCACACCTGCATGCACTACATTCTCATCCACTACCTCCATCACCATCACGCATATCACTACACGCCCCTCACTGGCAGTCACCACCCCCACATCCATGCACAAGTCCCCTGTGTCCTTTCCCATTGTGTCTGTGCCCCCTCCTCACAAAGTACACAAACGCAAGCACTCAGACACCCAACAGCCATCCACCTCACGACAGCATCCAGCCCATGCACCTGCACCCAAACACAGCCGGCAGACAGCTCCTACAATCACTCCCTCTTCCTCCAGTCCCAAACCTTCACCCTCTTCCAGTCCCCGTTTACCTAAAAGGCTTTTCCTCTCCTCCCTTGACCTATTCCCTGCCCCTCCCCTCCACTTTGGGCCAGGGTGGGCAGAGCCCAGGCCAGCACCTCAGCCACCCAGTCCACGCCACTGTAGTTTCTGCAGCTACTGCATGTGTGAGAGGGTCCAAGGAGGCACCCATCAGCACTGCCAGTGTGCCTGCCCCACCTGCCAAGGGCAAGAAGGGGCCACCAGCTAGCAAGGGCAAGGAGGCACCACCAGCAAGCAAGGGTAAGGGGACACCACCAGCTAGCAAGGACAAGGAGGCACCACCAGCAGCAAGGGCAAAAAAGGAACACCAGCTGGCAGAAGCAAGGAGGCACCACCAGCTGTCAAGGGCAGGAAGGAAACACCAGCTGCCAAGGGCAATGAAAAAGGCACAGACGCCGCAGGCAGGATGGAGCTGGTGCCTGGGGCTAGAGCAGCATGTGGGCAAACAACACCAGCCGTTTGAGGCTGCAGGGGAAGGGCTGGAGCCTCCCCCCACCACTGACAGCACCGCCACCAACACCATCATCTGCACTGCCACCTGCACCACTGCCAGAAGCCCCAGTGGGCAGCCGTCCGAGGCTGCAGGGAAAGGGCTGGAGCCTCCCACCACCACTGACAGCATCGCCACTTGCACCGCCACCAGCACCGCCACCTGCACCACTGCCAGCAGCAGCAGCCCCAGTGGGAAGCTGTCCAAGGCTGCAGGCGAAGGGCTGGAGCCTCCCCCAACACTGACATGACCGCCACCTGCACTGCCTCCAGCACCGCCACCTGCACCACTGCCAGCAGCAGCAGTCCCAGTGGGCAGCCATCCGAGGCAGCAGGGGAAGGCCTGGAGCCTCCCCCCACCACTGACAGCATCACCACTTGCACTGCCGCCAGCACCGCCACCTGCACCACTGCCAGCAGCAGCAGCCCCAGTTGGCAGCCGTCCGAGGCTACAGGCGAAGGGCTGGAGCCTCCCCCCACCACTGACAGCATCGCCACCAGCCCCGCAACTGCCACCACTGAGCAGCCGTCACCGCCGGCGAGCAGTGTGTAGTCGTGCCAACATGTGCTGTAGTGCGTCCCGGCCCCTGCAACAACTGTAGGTGTGACACCCAGGTGAGAGACTGTGACCTTGCACCATCCAGGATCTGCATCGCTGGGCACAAGGCCCCCTGCAGAACCAGTGGAAGAAGGCATCCACTCACCCCCTACTTTGCAGGATGAAGAACACTGGGCACAAGGCTCCCTCCAGAACCAGTGGAAGAAGGCATCCACTCACCCCCTCCTTGCAAGGCTGAAGCACACTGGGCACAAGCCCCCCTCCAGAACCAGTGGAAAAGCCATCCACTGGAGAAACTGTGGCCTTGCACTCTCCAGGACTTTAACATAGATATATTTTATTCGGCTTCATTTTATTATTGTTACAATAGCCACTTTTACGGTCTTGTTTTATTTTCTCCATCTAGCTGTTTTTGCCTAGGCCAGCACTCTGTTCTCAAACAAGACATTCGTGCTCACTCTGTGCTTCTTCCAAGGCTGCAGTAAGATAGGTTGCCGAGGAACGTGGTATAAAGTTTTGTCTCCGACATTCATAGAAAACACACATCCTTACGTAGGGACATTTGCTCAGAATATCAGCTGTTTTATTATAAAAACCCTTCCTTGTCTCTTACACGTTAGAGGGAGATTCCAGCCAGAGAACCACAACTGTATAGTGATTGCTGAATACTTCGCTACAGCTGCCTATGCAGACTTCAGGCCTTTGCTCAGGTATGGGGGTTGATGTCTTCCCAGGGGAACCTGAAGGGCAGAATTAGAGTTTAACATGTTGTGCTATGTTATAGCCTAGGTAGGAATTAGTCTATTGACTGTAGTAACAATATGGTGGCGTTATTTTTATGCTTCACTCTCCTTGTTACAATTTTAATCATTTCATGCTATATCGTTCTGGTTATTGCAGCTCACGCTTTGCTATCTAAGATGCAGTTGCTTCATTAAAATCATTATTGAAACATATACTCCCTCTGTTTGTCATTGTATATATGAGACTAATGTACCTGAAAGAAACGGATGAGACCTGAGTGACCACTGCTTCCCTGAGAAACCAGTTATGTCATGTGCTCGGCTGTCCAATCATCTCTGACCTTAGATAGAGATGAGGCACTGCTAGTTAGCCAGAGCAAAACCTGGATTGGAGCGACAGGTGCCACCTGTAATGGGTCAGACTCGGTCTCCCACACTGCAGGCGATTCTGTGGCTCAAAATCCAGTAGTCTCATTAGAATAATGAGAGCCTGCATGACATGGCACCACCAACGCTTGGTCAGGCTCTAATTTACGGGTCCTCCTGAGTATCTCTGTCTTATTAAATACAAAGACACCTAGGTACTATATACCTCTGTGGTATTGAGGATTTCCTCCTCTGCTAAGTAGGGAACCCTATCCGACACTGGAGGTCATCAAGCTTGAACTCTAAAAGGAAAGTCCCCATTTGGTGTGCCTTCTCTGAACAAATTTATCATATACTACCGCAAATCCGCAACATGTAGCAATCGCAGTCAATATGAGACAACCCCTGACTGCACATCTAACGGCCCAAGGGGGTCCAGTCACATTTGTGGTGGACGCACATGCAGCTTATAGAACAGAACTTTTCTATTCTTGGGTCACATTTCCAGCAGTTGATGGGAACACAAATACATTTCATCACTATACGCCTGCAAATGTACCTGGACAATACAGGGCATATGCATATTTAGAAATACCTTTATCTTATCAAGAACATAATAATTGGCTTGATGGCACCCTACCCCACACAATTTTACCAGTTAGGTTAGGTCATCTAAGCAACAATGGTCCCACCTGGCCTTTATTGGCCACTTATACACCTCACCCTGCAGTAGCAAATTTAGCAATAGCTGAGGTCTGTCGCTTATATACTGAGTTGACAGCAATATATAAACGATTAGTACAGTTTGTAATGCAATCATTGAATACCAACCCAGCACGTGTTGCTCCAGCGCAACCACATGCAGTAACACCAGGCATTAACACTTTGACTGTACATTCGATCATGGGTAAAGTACCCGCTAAACGAGAAGAAATTCAGTTTTGGCTAGCTCAAAAAATAAACACAGTGGAAGCAGTATTTCCCCATACGGGACCTCAGGATAAACATAGAATTCTAACAATGTGCTTGCCATTTGGGATGGTCCCTGCAGTTGATAACTGTAACATATGGGGCACGGTGTTTGCTGTGCTCTACACTACCGCACACGGTACACCGACACTTGCCAACTTACCGGAAGTGTTGAAACAAATTCAAGATGAATATGGGGCTGCCCCAACCCTAGATTTGGGGATGTAATTAATGGGCAATTGTGCCACAGTATCCTCAATTATTTTAAGTAACCTTAAAGGGGGAGCGGTCTCACTAGCAGTGCGCATGCGGCTCCGGGATGTTCCTCAACAGGATCAAGAACACGAGCTGCCAAAGATTATCGCAGAGACCTATTCTAGCATTGGTCGAGATAGTCACAGTGTTTGCCGCGCTCTACACTACCGCACACGGTACACCAACACTTGCCAACTTACCGGAAGTGTTGAAACAAATTCAAGATGAATATGGGGCTGCCCCAGCCCGAGATTTGGGGAGGCAATTAATGGACAATTGTGCCATAGTATCCTCAATTATTTTAAGTAACATTAAAGGGGGAGCGGTCTCACTAGCAGTGCACATGCGGCTCCGGGATGTTCCTCAACAGGATCAAGAACGCGAGCTGCCAAAGATTATCGCAGAGACCTATTCTAGCATTGGTCGAGATAGTCTAGGGGCCAGACCAGCTAAACCACAATTTCAGGGAAAATCAAATAAAGATTTTTCCAAGCAAGCTCCTGAGGGTAACAAGAAACGCTGGGATGAAAAACAACGAACACCTACAAAAAAAAGGGGAGAATCTCCGTGTACGGAGACCCCACAGAATAGATGTAATATGTGAAATAGAGATAATATAAAAATGCCTGATAGATATCAATACAATGATGCAGGCCAATCTCGTTCCTTTCAGAACGTATAGGAAAAATGAAGTGAGAGAGGTGGGCGATCAGAGCGAAGAACAGAATACCTGAAACCAAGACAGGAATCACAACGCTCATCAGAGGTTTCTGTTAAAAAGGAAGAGAAACCTCCTCAACAAAAACCCCAATTTAAAAAGAAAAAGGGGGCAGCAGTTGCAGTACGACATGCCACTGAAGAAGAGGGTCCTCTTGAAGAACAGGAAGTGGGCACTAGCGCTGCTAGACAGCGCGGCAGAGGTCACAATAGTTCACCTGAGTCTTCTGGAGAATCTGAAGGGGAAAGCAACTGATGAATTTCTACAAGTAGAAACTGCGGACATATGAATCTCCACGCCTGATAGGGTGTATAAAGTAATGCTACAGTTAGAAGGAGACATTGAAGGCACAATCGACGCAATCTTTTGGGATCGCGTGGTAAATATATATGATGTTTTGTTAGCTGAACAAGATTGGCCACCTGAATTTGTCTGTACCTGCCCATATGGGGAAGAGGTTATTTAACCTTCCTTTTTGCCCCATGTTCCGAAGAAACTCGCTGAATCCTACGCCATCGATTGGGCACTGGCGCAGGCTTCCGCGTTATATCGCAGCCATGTAGGATGGGATAAGGATTCCCCCTACCATGTGATTCCTATTAAAAATCAACCCCAACTTCAACCACAGTATCCAATAAAACATGATGCAAAAGCACCTGTAAGAAAATGTCTCACACAACTAGAGTACCAGGGCGTAATTGAACCCTGTGTCTCTCCAATGAATAATCCTTAACTCCCAGTAGCTAAACCGGACCATTCATATAGAATAGTCTTAGACTACAAACACTTAAACCGTCATACATGCACATATGCTATACAAAACTCACATAGCACAGCTCTGATGAACAACATAGTGCATAAAAAACACAAAGCAACACTGGATATTTCCAATGGTTTCTTCTGACAGAATATAGCGCCTGAGAGTAGAAACTTAAGAAGTTTCAGCGCACTAGGCTGTCAGAATCTGTTGTTTACCCCAGGGGTACGAAAACAGTCCAGGACTGTTTGCAGCTCGTGTGACTGCAATTTTGCACGACATTGACCCTGAGGCATTGTCCTATGTAGATGACATCTATCTCATGATGATGAATTGCTACAACGTTTAAGATGGGTAGCCCACATTGTTGTAGGATTTTCTGAATTTGGTTAGAAATTCAACTTAAAAAAACAAAAATAACCTTCCTCAGCATCCTGTTTCTGGGATATGAGCTATTGAGTGAAGGAAAGAGCCTAGCGCCACAATTCTTAGAAAAATGCGCACAACTACAACCACCAAATCCGATTAAAAAAATCCAATCTCTATTGAGTTTCCTAAATTTCGGCAGAACTTACATTCCTGATTATGCATCATGCATAAAACCTTTATATGACTTAATACGTCCTGACTTTTCCAGTAAATTTTGGACAGTCGAACACACACGCATTCTCAGAGACCTGCAGACAGACAGGCTTGCAGCACAACACTTACACTCTAGGGACAACAAAACACATTTGGTCATCAGAGTAATTGCTGATGCCACTGGTTTCACCTATGTAACCTTTAATGAGGGTGAGACAGTCCCGATTGCGTACCAATCACACTTATACTCATCAGCAGAACAACACTTTTCTCCCACTGAGATAATTCTCACTGCTATTCAGATGGCTGTCATTAAAGAAAGACCTCTAGCCCAGGGCAAACGCATTATTGTCGTTTCTCCTATCCCAGCCCTTGAAGCTGTCACAAAAGCCAGCATTCCTAACGCTAAAGCATTACATCCACGTTGGATACAATGGGCCACATCTTTGACAGCCACCGATGCAGACTAAATTTTTGACCTAAAATTACAAACTCAAGTATTTTTGCAATACGAACTAGAATACCCAGTTCCAGCAAACACATTGCCAATTGATCAATATCATAGAGTCATGTACACTGATGGCTCCGCACAACCGGCAATTGGCACAAAGCATCAATACTCTGCTGCTTGCTCAGTGCTAAGTGGCTACATGGAGGATAATAAATGTTGTCCCCAACATACATTTACACAAACCCTACGGGATTGCACAGCACAACTAGCAGAGCTTAAAGCTCTGGTGATGGCACTGGAACATACGTATCCTGCACAGCCAACACTGATTGTTTGTGATTCGTACTATTGTGTCCAGTCCTTCAACGAATACCTGCATTACTGGCTCCAGAATGGGTTCAGAGATTCTAAAGGCAACACCATTAAACACAGATTTCTGTGGGGGAAAGTAGCGGATCTGAAGGAAACGCTACCGAACATCTATGATGTGCACACGCTGTTGCTGCAGTAACTCACCTAAGTGCAAAACCGAACGAAGACATATGGGCTGCTGTGAAAGCTACGGCTGATGGTACGCCCTATCCAAAAGCATTTCTGGCTAAATATTCCTACTGAATGGGAGGCTGCCTAAACACTGAAGTTAAAATACCAGGCATAGGAGTTTGAGATATTCCCAACAAAGATATAAGATCAGAGTTGATTAAAGCAGCGCATGAGGGGGTAGCATCTGCCCATGCTGGTGTGGCGGCTACAATATCTTTGCTACAAGCCCGCTATTGGTGGCCAGGCCTATACAAAGAGGCCAAGCAGTATTTCCTTTGTTGCAACATCTGTCAACAAATTAAAGTTTCGCAGACACCCCTCTTGATTTCTAATAAACCTTTACAATGTGTGTACTTGGACAATTGTGGTCCCCTAACTATCCTAGTCGCTGTTGATCTTGCTCCAGATTTCTATGGGTGTGGTCACTGTTCTCGGCTGATGCTCGGGCTGTTATTAAAGATTTGTGAGTCTTTATCGGTACATATGCTGTTGCGACTTTCCATTCGGACCAGGGCCCTGCTTTCGCCTTAAGGGCATTCAGGGACACCATGGCTTTGTTTGGGGCCCAACTCCAGTACTCCTCCCCATTTCATCCCAAGGAAATAGTGTCGTGGAGCGATTAAACCGTGATTTGAAGCAATCCTTAACAGCCAGAGTCCTAGGTACAGGTGGTAGTTGGCTTAATCACCTGTATGGAGTCCAGAGAGCACTTAACAATCTGCCTAGAAGGTTCCTGAGGGGGTCGTACTTCATATGAGTGTCTGTTCGGAACTCAAATGTATGATCCAGATCTTGATGGTCCTGGCGTGGAGGCGCAGAAACACCTCTGACATAAATGAACGTGTCACTGTCTTACAGGAATCACAGAAAAACAGGCGCTGGATTCCTGAAATGTGGGGGATCTAGTATGTGAACAGGTTGCTGTGAAAACTGAATTTGGTCCTTCTTCTTGTGCAGCAGTTCCAGTCTTGGGAATACACAGTACCAGAACTGTCATTCTACCACCGTTGGCAGGTGCCAAGGAAAATAGTTTTGTCTCCTTCGACAATGTCAAACTACGCCATGTGGCCAATCCTGCACAACCGACCAAAAGGAACAGCCAGTAGATCCCGAATCCCTCTCACTACTGGTCAAGAGGTTCCTCTACAAGTTGGAAGCAGCAACACTGACACCTCTCCGAGCTTGGGGAGGGTGGAAAATGATCTTGCATTAGTTCCACTAACAACAAATAATACAGATATAGTTGATCTATTTGATAGATCTTCATCCCAGACGGATGGTGCCATTTACTCTGTACCTTCACGGGAAACGCCAGCTCCACCAACTAACACGGCTCCAGTTTTTACACTAACTGCTTCTGGATACTTTGCCGACATCAACGATGACGTCTCTGACTCATTCACCTCTTCGACACCTGAACTGTCAAAACACGTAAGCTAATAAACTGGCTTAAAGTAACATACTTTATTCTTCCATGGAACTATCTTTGGCTTTCTTTGACTATACTCGCTTTCCTGCTTTGGATTAGGTTTGTCATCACTTTCTTTTTGTTAATACATGGTCATTTTCTTCCTGAAAAATCAACAGTTGAACTGGTGGATGAGGTCCTGATACCACATTTTTCCTTACATAAGTCTTTTGTGAAACTTTCCGCTATACCAATTCCTGATGGGATTGTTTGGGATAAAGTAACATCTGATATATACTGCCCTACGGAGGTCATTCAAATACCATATGTGTTTAAACTTTCAATTAATGATATAATAATACCCGGATTTGTTTCTGATGATTGGGATATGAAAACAGTCGATTTTATGATGACTGAATTGCAGTATTATACTGTATTTGAAAACAAAGATGTTTATCAATCTAAAGAGAATTATAGTGATATGTTTTGCTATAATTATTATGGGCACCATTTCATCCACAGAGCAAGCACCCCAAAGACTGTTTTTAATTACACACAAGGGAGTTCCAAAACGTATTCTGAAACGTTTACATATTTTTCTGGGCGTGATGTTAAAAATGCTGAGTCGTGTTATTTTAAATTGCCACCTACAGAAAACATACATATATTATTGAGAAATACGAAATTTATATATTCGGATTCCTTTGTTTCCCGGTTGACTATAGAAGGCTATGAATATTGGCTGAAGTCGATTGACTTAAAAAGTGTGTGGGGAACTAGACATTGGCAAATAAGGGGGAAGGAATCTTTATTTAGAGCATGCCTGATACCTGTTCAAATGATATTTTAAAATGAAACTGTACAAAAAACGAGTTGTTTAGGCTTAGCAAGGATTAAGGAATTGAACACGTCAAGTATACCTGCCCCTGCAAAATTTTATAAATGGCAAAAATGCATAAATGCAACTCAAAATAAGCTCGATGATGGGTCCAGAATGGCACATTTAATGTTTCACTGACATGTCCTGGTGGGTGGTTATTGTGGCCAACAGATACCAAAGGGTGTCCCAAACATTTTATCAACTCCTCGGGGGGTTTAGAACTAGTAGGCCAGGCCCTCACTATATATCGTCCGAAAATGCGGGTATACAGTGTAGGGAAACTATGCCAGCAATGGTTAAGAACTTTCTCACTAGATGCGATTAGAGAACACCTCAGTCTCCTGTCTAATAACACTGACTTACAGGACTTTCTGTTAGGCCCCAGAAAACATCACAGAAAGCGTTTCTTATATGAAGTATATAATGAAATTTAGAAGCTTTCTCAACAAAAAGCTGCTTCCCGGTTAAGGCAAATAGACCAGGAAAATCTAAAAAAGGCATTAGCTGTTTTAGATAATGGGATTAATACCCTGTCCGACCTGCTATATATGCCTTAAATAACATCGTCTCTTCTGCTATAGACATTATACAAACAGATATGTCTTCATTACACCATGGACAGAGTCAGCTAAGGTCCATTATGCAGTTGGGTTGGACACTTCAAGCGCTGAAGGCAGGTCGCATTCCCTGGCAACATGTCAGCGCAAGGGAAATATTTTCTTCCTTTAATCTAACATGACAAAAACAACTAATGGCTAAGAAAGAAGCGACTTATGTCATGCTAAACGTCGAGAAATTAGAAAAGTTGCCTTTTACTGTGGCTGAAATACCATCTGCTGAGAGGTATTTCAGCCACAGGTCATTAATCTGTCTATTTCCACACTTCAATTCACCTCTTGTTTAAAACACATTCCGGTAGGCAGATATGAAAGGCTGGGAGATAGTTACATCCATGAGGTGTGGGAGCTACCCTTCGCATACAAATAACTTAGTGGCATGAAAGAAGTCTTTCTTAACGGTAGTGACTTCAGTCAGCCATATAATGGTTTGTAAACAACTGTCCTTGCATGGGGCGTGAGAAGCGTCTGCAGCAAATTTGGCTTGCTATCTGAAGGGACTTCCAGTCCCCTTGATTAGACCTGCGTTCCAGGTGCTTTCAAAAGGCAGCTATGTCCTCCTGAATGGTGAAGACTGTTGTGGGATGCGAGTCGGAATAGTTTATGTTGTTTCGATCTCTAAGATAGTTACATGCTGCGGGAACGCACTTTTTCCTCCCACTAAAATAAAAGAGGTAGCGGACATCTGGCCTCATATTGCTACTTCTAATGTGAATTTTGACAAGTTGAGCAGACTCAAGGCTTTATTGTTTCAAAACCATGTGGCTCTTACATCTGCATGAAAGACCTAAGCACTTCAGGTGGCAAGGTCGTCAGTAGTGATACAGTCCCTTTTAAGTACCAACTTTCCGAGACACTTTGGTGAACTCGTGGGACGGATATTTAATGCGTCCAGTACTACTGGAATCGCAAATTTCTTTAAAGCTGTTGGTTCTAGTTTTGTTTACACCTTCTCCACCATATTCGGTTTAATACCATCAGCCTTCCACTCAATTTTCTCGAGCATTTTGGGGGGATTTTCAATAATTTTGGCTATAATTGTTGGCATTTTGTTGTTGCTACTTTTTATGCGCAATGACTGTCCCACCGCAACAAGAAGGTATGAAAGAACTCCCATCAGCGCAGCTGTGTCGTGAACGCATGATGCTGTATTTTGGCGCAACACTCTTCAAGCAGTTGGAGTGTGACTGGTCTCTGTCATTCAGACCGGTTCTACATTATGTGCAGCCCTCGTTTCGATGCCGCTGGTGCTTTTCCAAACATGCACTGTAAGTTTCTCTTTCTACGTAGCGCTTGCTTTAATTGGATGCTGACCTGTTCATGTTCTCGCTTAGGGTTCATTACCAGACATGCGTGTTGAGGGTGCGTTTGCTACAGGAAGCTACTTATGAGTTGCCCTTCATGGAGGATACAGCTTTTCACTCAATATTGGGCACACCACGGAATGCCGCCTTGGCTGAGGCTCAGGCTATGGAACACCGATGCTCCTTGGGGCCAGATGTACCATCACAGCCCATTGCGATTCGGTAATAGCTATTTTTAAGAAATCGCTATTACTGACTCGCAAAGGGCCATGTATCACATTTGCGAATCGGTAATAGCGATTTCTTAAAAATCGCAAATGCTATTACCGAATCGCAAATTGCAATACCGGCCCCATTCGCAGCTATGGGCCAACATAGAACCAGAAATCGCAATTTTGGAAATGCAAAAGGCCAGGGTGCTGGGGGCCTAAGACCCCCTCTCCTACACCCCAAAAACTTTTTTTTAAACATGTAAGGTACACACATGCCAAAAGGGCATGTGTGCTTTACATGTTTAATTTAAAAATGCAGTTTAACTGCATTTTTTAATTTTGCACCAGGTTACCACCTGGTTGCAAAGCATGGTATTTTGCAAGTTCAAAATGCCATTTTTGGAAAAATCACAATTTGCGATTTTTTCCAGAATAGCCTTGTGACCTGGAAATTGTGAATCGCAAATTGCGACTTGCAATTTCCAGGTTGCAACGCAAGAAATCGTTATTTTAGCAATTTCTTATTTGTGGTCTGCGAATGCATTTCATGCATCGCAGACCACGGTTTTGCACTTGCAAACGGCCGAATTTACAGATTTGCACCGTTTGCGAGTGCAAAACTTTTTAATACATCTGGCCCTTGGTCCTTCTCGGCGATGCCTTTTCAACTTTAACACCTGTCGAAGTGGAAGATCTCATGTCCTCCGTTGTCCTGGAACAGATTGGAAACTCTAAAAATTATTCTGACTCTTGAAATTCGGTTCTTTTAAGCCACATGTTAACATTTTAAACTGTCCTTCTATAAGCTCATTTGTCCTTTTAACTTGTCATTATTTAAATTTTTCCTTTTACATATACATCTTAGGTTGAGCTTTTTAGTGGCACTTTATATGTAATGAGGCTTTGAACCACCTTCAACGACATTTCAGATATAGCTCCTGTAGGAAAGTACCATCTTGCCTGGCATGTTACCCCCATTTTTTACATTTATGTATGTTTGTTTTTGCCTGTGTCACTGGGATCCTGCTAGCCAGGACCCCAGTGCTCATATGTTGTGCCCTGTATGTGTTCCCTGTGTGGTGCCTAACTGTATCACTGAGGCTCTGCTAACCAGAACATCAGTGTTTATATTCTCTCTGCTTTCAAAATTGTCACTGCATGCTAGTGACTAATTTTACCAATTCTCATTGGCACACTGGAACACCCTTATAATTCCCTAGTATATGGTACTTAGGTACCCCGGGTATTGGGGTTCCAGGAGATACCTATGGGCTGCAGCATTTCTTTTGCCACCCATAGGAAGCTCAGACAATTCTTACACAGGACTGCCACTGCAGCCTGAGTGAAATAACATCCACGTTATTTCACAGCCATTTTACACTGCACTTAAGTAACTTATGTCACCTATATGTCTAACCCTCACTTAGTGAAGGTTAGGTGCAAAGTTACCAAGTGTGAGGGCACCCTGGCACTAGCCAAGGTGCCCTCACATTGTGCAGGGCAATTTCCCCGGAGTTTGTGAGTACGGGGACACCATTACACGCATGAACTACACATAGGTCAATACCTGTGTGTAGTTTCACAATGGTAACTCCAAACATGACCATGTAACATGTCTAAGATCATAGAATTGTCCCCCAATACCAATGTGGTATTGGGATGCCAATCCCATGCATCCCCGGGGCACCAGAATGGACCCCGGGTACCGCCAAACTAGCCCTCTGGGGTTTTCTCTGCAGCTACCGCTGCTGCCAACCCTCAGACAGGTTTCTGCCCCCCTGGAGCCTGGGCAGCCCAGTCCCAGGAAGGCAGAACAAAGGATTTCTTCTGCGAGAGGGTGTTCCAATTCAGGGATCCCCCAGCCCCTGCTCTGGCACAGAACTGGACAAAGGGAAGGGGAGTGACCACTCCCCTGTCCATCACCACCCCAGGGGTGGTGCCCAGAGCTCCTACAGTGTGTCCCATACCTCTGCCATCTTGAATGCAGAGGTGTGAGGGCACAATGGAGACCTCTGAGTGGCCAGTGCCAGCAGGTGACGTCAGAGACCCCTCCTGATAGGCTCTTACCTGGTTAGGTAGCCAATCCTCCTCTGAGGGCTATTTAGGGTCTCTCCTGTGGGTTTCTCTTCAGATAACTAATGCAAGAGCTCACCAGAGTTCCTCTGCACTTCTCTCTTCAACTTCTGCCAAGGATCAACTTCTGACTGCTCCAGGACGCCTGCAAAACCGCAACAAAGTAACAAGAAGACTACCAGCAACATTGTAGCACCTAATCCTGCCGGCTTTCTCAACTGTTTCCTGGTGGTGCATGCTCTGAGGGCTGTGTGCCTTCACCCTGCACTGGAAGCCAAGAAGAAATCTCCTGTGGGTCGAGGGAATCTTCCTCCTGCTAACGCAGGCACCAAACTTCTGCATCACTGGTCCTCTGGGTCCCCTCTCATCTTGATGAGCGTGGTCCCTGGAACACAGGAGCTGGACCCAAGTGACCCCGACAGTCGAGTAGTCCTTGTGTCCAAATTTGGTGGAGGTAAGTCTTTGCCTCCCCATGCCAGACAGTGATCCTGTGTACTGCGTGATCTGCAGCTGTTAGGGCTTCTGTGCACTTTTGCAAGACTTCCTTTGTGCACAGCACAGCCTAGGTCCCCAGCAGTCTGTCCTGCATTGCCCAACTCACTAAGTTGACCTCTGACTTCATGGGACCCTCTTTTGTTGTGCTGAGACGACCGCCGTGCTCAGATTTCCTGAACGCCTGTTCAAGTGCTTCTACGGGTGCTGCCTGCTTCTGCGTGGGCTCTCTCTATTGCTAAGCACCCCCCTGTCTCCTCCTCCAAGGGGCGACCTTGTGGTCCTTCCAGGGCCCTGGCAGCACCCAAAATCTTCAACCGCAACTCTTGCAGCTAGCAAGGCTTGTTTGTGGTCTTTCTGCGTGGAAACAACTCTGCATCCTCCAGCACGCCGTGGGACATCTTCTGACCAAAGGAGAAGTTCCTGGCACCTTCCGTTGTTGCAGAATCTTCAGCTTCTTCCACCCAGAGGCAGCCCTTTTGCACCTTCATCTGGGGTTTAGTGGGCTCCTGCCCCCCCGGACACTTGCGAGACTCTTGGACTTGGTCCCCTTCCTTTGCAGGTCCTCAGGTACAGGAATCTGTCTACACTGCTTTGCAGTCAGTTGTTGTCTTTGCAGAATCCCCTATCTCGACTTTACTGTCTTTCTGGGGTAGTAGGGTAACTTTACTCCTACTTTTTAGGGTCTTGGGGTGGGGTATCTTGGACACCCTTAGTGTTTTCTTACACTCCCAGCGACCCTCTACACACTAAACTAGGCCTGGGTCCCATTCGTGGTTCGCATTCCACTTTTGGAGTATATGGTTTGTGTTGCCCCTAGGCCTATTGTCTCCTATTGCATTCTACTGTGTTCTACAGTGTTTGCACTACTTTTCTAAGTGTTTTACTTACCTAATTTTGGTTTGTGTGTATATTGTGTGTATTTTACGTACCTCCTAAGGGAGTATATCCTCTGAGCTACCTCTATCAGCATAAGCTGCTAGAACACTACTATTCTACTAATAAGGGATAAGTGGAACTGGCACAAGGTGTAAGTACCATAAGGTACCCACTATAAGCCAGGCCAGCCTCCTACATTGGCGGTGCAGAGTGGGATAAGTACTTGTAACTGCTTTAACACTTTGTCATTGGTGCTTTTCGTAAGAAAACCATATACCAAATACTACACAATATACACAGTAACCTAAACAGTTTAACTTTCCTTCTCTAAAACTTTCTAAAAAGTTTCTGAAAAGTTTCTGAAAACTTTTTTACGTTTTCAAAAGTTTGAAAAAGTTTTTCTCTGTTCCTTTAAAAGTTCAAAAAATCATTTTTCTCTCTCTGTCCTAAACCTTTTCTATCATGTCTGCAGTAGAGCTTACTCCCACAGTTGTCCAGGCAACATATGGGAATCTAAACTTTAAACGTTTGAGAGGTCTCTGCATTGAAAGAGGTTTAGAAATTGGTAAGAATCCTACAAAAGATCTTCTCCTTAGTCTTCTCCTACAAAGTGACCAGAACCAGTCTGGCCCATCCCAGGATCAGGAGGTAGAGGAGGGGGTACCCAGCCAGACTCAGAGGAGTACCTTGAGGATGCTGGGGAGGGTTCTTCCAAGAACCTGCCATCTAACAGGCCACCTAGTGACACTGGTAGTGGGAGGGGGTCACAAACTAATAGGACACCTTTCACTCCAGAAGGCCAGGTTACTAGGGTCCAGCCAGTTAGGGACAGGTCCAACTCTGCCAATTCCCACATTTCTTCTTTATCTCACAATTCCCAAGCCTCCCACCCTGAGGATAACTTAATTGAAAGGGGACTCAGAAAGCTGAGGTTGGAAGAGGCCAGGCTGAAACTTAAACATCAGCAGCTGGCCTTAGACAGGGATTCTCCTGATGTGGAAAGGGAAAGG
Source organism: Pleurodeles waltl (assembly GCF_031143425.1). Classification (NCBI taxonomy): domain Eukaryota; kingdom Metazoa; phylum Chordata; class Amphibia; order Caudata; family Salamandridae; genus Pleurodeles; species Pleurodeles waltl. The sequence continues at coordinate 289,631,021 of NC_090445.1, read as the reverse complement.
CAAAGGTTGGGGTTAGTTCCCCATGGTGGCAGCAGCAGTGTTTTTGATAGTAATCCTGTTAGAGAGCAAGATTGCAGAAACCTGCATAAGATAGTCCCCCCTTACTAGGAGGGGGATGAAATTAACAAGTGGTCGGCTGCACTTGAGAGGGCCTCTATGGTACAGTTGGTCCCTCAAAGGCAGTGGGCTGCTATCTTGTGGCTATCTTTCACTGGTAAGAGTAGGGATAGGCTCCTTACTGTCAGAGTAAGTGATGCTAACAATTACAAAGTTTTGAAGGATGCACTCTTGGATTTGGCTTAATCACTGAACAATACAGGATTAAGTTAAGAGACACCAGAAAAGAGTCCGCTCAAGACTGGACAGACTTTGTAGACTGTTCAGTGAAGGCCTACATGGCAGTAAGGTGACTGACTATGAAAGCCTGTATAATCTCATCCTGAGAGAGCATATTTTGAACAATTGTGTGTCTGATTTGTTGCACCAGTGCTTGGTAGACTCAGATCTCACCTCTCCCCAAGAATTGGGAAAGAAGGCAGACAAATGGGTCAGAACAAGAGTGAACAGAAAAGTTCATACAGGGGGTCACAAGGATGGCAAGAAGAAGGATGGTAAGTCTTCTGACAAGGGTGGGGGCAAAGATAAAAAACAATCTGAGTCTTCATCAGGGCCACAAAAATCCTCTGAGGGTGGTGGGTCCAAATCCTCTTCTCATAATCAGAAAAAAGCCAAGGTGTTATTTACGTAAAGTAAAAGGCCATTGGGCAAGTGATGTCACTTGTCCAAAGAAAAACACCAAGGCTCCTACTACCACAACTCCAACTGCAACCTCTAGTGCCCCTAGTAATAGCTGTGGTGGTGCAGGGGGGCTAGGGAAGAGCTGAGTGTGGCACAGCAGACCTGTCCCACACTAGAGGGTTTGAGACAGAAAGCTGTCAGACAGCACAATGGGGATGTCAGTGATAGCCATAAAGTGTATTGGGAAGACAACCTTCTGTATACTGAATCAAGGGACCCCTAAACCTGGAGCTGCCAGGAGATTGGTCATACCTTTGCAGTACAGTGAGTTCCTTCTTACCTTGGCACATGACATTTTTTGGCTGGGCATTTGGGCCAAAGTAAAACTTGGGACGGACTTGTTCCTCTGTTTCATTGGCCTCATATGTCAAAGGACAGAAAAGAGTGTTGTCGCTCTTGTGTCACCTGCCAAGCCAGTGGCAAGACTGGTGGCACTCCAATGGCCAACTTAATTCCACTTCCTGTGGTTGGGGTGCCCTTTGAAAGGGTAGGGGATGACATAGTTGCCCCCCTTGACCCTCCAACAGCTTCAGGCAATAGGTTTATCCTTGTGGTAGTGGACCACGCCACTAGGTATCCTGAAGCTATCCCCTTAAGGACCACTACAGCTCCTGCAGTGGCAAAGGCCCTCCTGGGAATCTTTTCCAGGGTGGGCTTCCCTAAGGAAGTGGTGTCAGACAGAGGTAGTAACTTTGGCAGTGATTCTAACCGTGGCGGGCGGCGGTCGCCGCCCGCCATGCGGTTACCGCCAAATGACAGCACCGCGGTCACAAGACCGCGGCGGCCATTCTGGCTTTCCCGCTGTGCTGGCGAGCGACCGCCAAAAGGCCGCCCGCCAGCACAGCGGGAAAGACCCAGCAACGATGAAGCCGGCTCCGAATGGAGCCGGCAGAGCTGCTGGAGTGCGACGGGTGCAGTAGCACCCGTCGCGAATTTCAGTGTCTGCTAGGCAGACACTGAAATTCTTTTTGGGGCCCTCTTACGGGGGCCCCTGCAGTGCCCATGCCATTGGCATGGGCACTGCAGGGGCCCCCAGGGGCCCCGCGGCACCCCCTACCGCCATCCTGTGGATGGCGGTAGGGGGTGTCAGAATCCCCATGGCGGCGGAGCGTGCTCCGCCGCCATGGAGGATTCTCAAGGGCAGCGGGAAGTCGGCGGTACACCGCCGACTTTCCGTTTCTGGCCGCGGCTGAACCGCCACGGTCAGAATGCCCAGCGGTGCACCGCCAGCCTGTTGGCGGTGCTACCGCGGTCATTCGCCCTGGCGGTTTTTACCGCCAGGGTTAGAATGACCCCCTTTATGTCTGCATACCTTAAAGCAATGTGGAAGGAGTGTGGGGTAGCATACAGGTTCACTACTCCTTATCATCCACAAACAAATGGTCTGGTTGAGAGGTTTAATAAAACTCTCAAAGGTATGATTATGGGACTCCCTGAAAAACTCAGAAGGAGATGGGATGTCTTATTACCTTGCCTCCTTTTTGCTTACAGGGAGGTACCCCCAAAAGGAGTAGGCTTTAGCCCCTTTGAACTCCTCTTTGGGCACCTTGTGAGAGGTCCCCTTGCACTTGTTAAGGAGGGTTGGGAACAACCTTTAAAAGCTCCTAAACAGGACATTGTGGATTATGTACTTGGCCTAACATCAAGAATGGCTGAGTACATGAAAAAGGCCAGTAAAAACCTTCAGGCCAGCCAGGAGCTGCAAAAGCAATGGCATGACCAGAAGGCTGTCCTGACCCAGTACCACCCAGGACAGAAGGTGTGGGTATTGGAGGCTGTGGCCCCAACAGCACTCTAGCACAAATGGAGTGGACCCCATCTAATTGTTGAGAAAAAGGGTGAGGTTACCTATTTGGTAGACCTGGGCACTGCCAGGAGTCCCCTTAAGGTGCTCCATGTCAACCGCCTAAAACCCTACTATGACGGGGCTGATCTCACCCTACTCATGGCAACTGATTAGAGACAAGAGGAAGAGAGTGACCCTCTCCCTGATCTCTTCTCCACCACTGAAGCTGGTGGCTTAGTGGAGGGAGTAGTACTTGCAGATTGTCTTACTGCTGAGCAGAAAGATAACTGTGTAAATCTTTTAATTCAGTTTTCTGAACTCTTCTTACTGATACCACTAGTTGGTACCACTAGTTGGTGTGAGCATACAATCAATACTGGAGACAAAAAGTAAGATTTATAGGCAGCCTGACCATGTCAGAGACTACATTAAACAAGAGGTTCAGAAAATGTTAGACTTAGGACTGACTGCGCCTTCAGGAAGCCCATGGGCTAGCCCAGTGGTGCTTGTCCCAAAACCTCACAGTAAGGATGGTAAAAGTGAGATGAGGTTTTGTGTTGACTATAGAGGGCTCAACCAAGTAACCAAGATAGATGCTCACCCTATACCCAGGGCAAATGAGCTGATGAGCTGATAGATACACTGGCTTCTGCTAAGTATCTAAGCACTTTTGATTTAACTGCAGGGTATTGGCAGATTAAATTATCAGAAGATGCTAAACCCAAGACTGCATGTTCAACCATTGGAGGGCACTATCAATTCACTGTGATGCCCTTTGGTCTGAAAAATGCACCTGCCAATTTTCAAAGGCTGGTGAACACAGTTCTTCAAGTGTTGGAACCTTTTAGTGCAGCATATCTGGATGACATAGCTGTCTTTAGCTCCACCTGGGATGATCACCTGGTCCACCTGTGGAAAGTTCTGGAGTCCCTGTAAAAGGCAGGCCTCACTATCAGGGCCTCAAAGTGACAGATAGGGCAGGGGAAAGTGGTTTATCTGGGCCACCTGGTAGGTGGGGAACAGATTGCACCACGGCAGAGGAAAATCCAGACCATTATGGAATAGGCTACCCCTACAACTCAAACCCAGGTGAGAGCCTTTTTAGGCCTCACAGGGCACTATAGGAGATTCATCAGGAATTATGGCTTTATTGGTGCTCCTCTTAATGACCCCACTAGTAAGAAGATGCCTAAAAAGGTATTGTGGACAGCTAGCTGTCAAAAAGCTTTTGATGAGCTCAAACAGGCCATGTGCTCTGCACCTGTCCTAAAAAGCCATTGCTACTCCAAAAAGGTAATAGTCCAGACTGACGGTTCTGAATTGGGGGTTGGGGCAGTGGTATCACAGCTTAATACTGAGGGCCAGGATCAACCTGTTGCTTTTATCAGCAGGAGGTTGACCCTTAGAGAAAAGCGTTGGTCTGCCATAGAGAGGGAGGCCTTTGCTGTGGTCTGGGCACTGAAAAAGTTGAGACCACACCTGTTTGGTACTCACTTTATTGTTCAAACAGACCACAAACCTCTACTTTTGGCTAAAACAAATGAAAGGTGAAAAGCCTAAATTGTTGAGGTGGTCCATCTCCCTACAGGGAATGGACTATACAGTGGAACATAGACCTGGGAGTACCCACTCCAATGCAGATGGACTTTCCAGATATTTCCACTTAGACAATAAAGACTCATCTGGGCAAGGTTAGCCTTATTGTCCCTCGTTTCGGGGGGGATTGTGTAGGAAAGTACCATCTTACCTGGCATGTTACCCCCATTTTTTACTTGTATGTATGTTTGTTTGTGTCTGTGTCACTGGGATCCTGCTAGCCAGGACCCCAGTACTCATAAGTTGTGCCCTGTATGTGTTCCCTGTGTGGTGCCTAACTGTATCACTGAGGCTCTGCTAACCAGAACCTCAGTGTTTATGCTCTCTCTGCTTTTAAAATTGTCACTGCAGGCTAGTGACTAATTTTACCAATTCTGATTGGCACACTGGAACACCCTTACAATTCCCTAGTATATGGTACTTAGGTACCCAGGGGATTTCTTGTACGCCTGCTCAAGTGCTTCTGCGGGTGCTGCCTGCTTCTGCGTGGGCCCTCTCTGTTGCTGAGTGCCCCCTCTGTCTCTTCCTCCAATGGGCGACCTCCTGGTCCTTCCTGGGCCCGATCAGCACCCATTATCTTCAAGCACAACACTTGGAACTAGCAAGGCTTATTTGCGGCCTTTCTGTGTGAAAACAACTCGGCATCCTCCAGCACGCTGTGGGACATCTTCTGACCAAAGGAGAAGTTCCTGGCGCCTTCTGTTGTTGCAGACTCTTTTGCTTTTTCCACCCGAAGGCAGCCCTTTTGCACCTTCATCCGGGGTTTAGTGGGCTCCTGACCCCCCGGACACTTGCATGACTCTTGGACTTGGTCCCCTCCCTTTGCAGGTCCTCAGGTCCAGGAATCCGTCTTCAGTGCTTTGCAGTCAGTTGTTGTCTTTGCAGAATCCCCAATCTCCACTTTACTGTCTTTCTGGGGTAGTAGGGTAACTTTACTCCTACTTTTCAGGGTCTTGGGGTGGGGTATCTTGGACACCCTTAGTGTTTTGTTACACTCCCAGCGACCCTCTACACACTACACTAGGCCTGGGGCCCATTCGTGGTTCGCATTCCACTTTTGGAGTATATGGTTTGTGTTGTCCCTAGGCCTATTGTCTCCTATTGCATTCTACTGTGTTCTACAGTGTTTGCACTACTTTTCTAAGAGTTTTACTTACCTGATTTTGGTTTGTGTGTATATGTTGTGTACTTTACTTACCTCCTAAGGGAGTATATCCTTTGAGATACTTTTGGCATATTGTCACTAAAATAAAGTACCTTTATTTTTAGTAACTCTGAGTATTGTGTTTCTTATGATATAGTGCTATATGATATAAGTGGTACAGTAGGAGCTTTGCATGTCTCCTAGTTCAGCCTAAGCTGCTCTGCTATAGCTACCTCTATCAGCCTAAGCTGCTAGAACACTACTAATCTACTAATAAGGGATAACTGGACCTGGCACAAGGTGTAAGTACCATAAGGTACCCACTTATAAGCCAGGCCATTCTCCTACAGCTCCATGCACATTATTTTAGCATACTAGGCCTGCCGCTGTGCACTTTAACCTAGATATATTTTATTCAGCTTCATTTTATTATTGTTACAATAGCCACTTTTACTGTCTTGTTTAATTTTCTCTATCTAGCTGTTTTTGCCTAGGCCAACACTCTGTTCTCAAACAAGACATTTCATGCTCACTCTGTGCTTCTTCCAAGGCTACAGTAAGATAGGTTGCTGATGAACGACATTCATAGAAAACAAACATCCTTACATAGGGACATTTTCTCAGAACATCAGCTGTTTTATTATAAAAACATTTCCTTGTCCCTTGCACGTTAGAGGGAGATTCCAGCCAGAGAACCACAACTGTATGCTGATTGCTGAATGCTTCGCTACAACTGCCTATGCAGACTTCAGGCCTTTGCTCGGGTATGGGGGTTGATGTCTTCCCAGGGGAACCTGAAGGGCAGAATTAGAGCTAAACACGCTGTGCTCTGTTATAGCCTAGGTAGGAATTAGTCTATTGACTGTAGTGACAACATGGTAGCGTTATTCTTATGCTTCCCTCTCCTTGTCACAATTGTAATCTTGTCATGCTATATCGTCCTGGTTATTGCAGCTCACGCTATTGCTATCTAAGATGCAGTCGCTTCATTAAAATCATTATTGAAACATATACTGCCTCTGTTTGTCATGGTATATATGAGTGTAATGTAACTGAAAGAAACGGATGAGACCTGAGTGACCACGGCTTCTCTGAGAAACCAGTTATGTCATGCGCTCGACTGCCCAATCATCTCTGACCTTAGATAGAGATGAGGCACTGCTAGTTAGCCAGAGCAAAACCTAGATTGGATCGACAGGTATCACCTGTAGCGGGTCAGACTCAGTCTCTCGCTCCGCAGGTGATTCTGTGGCTCAAAATCCAGTAGTCTATTAGAATGAGAGCCTATTCCAACTCGTACCAAGGGGAAGAGGTTTAGCAAAGTCGACTCAGCTGCAGATGACACGAAATTATAGAATTAAGATTCAAAGGACTAGTATAATAAAAAAAAAAAGCCTCAAAAATGTTTTCTTCTGTAGTTATGCTTTCTTTATATTCTATTTTGTTTTCTAATGTTGAAAAAATACCCTTTGAAAAGGTGTCGAAGGAATCCCGCAGGTCCGCAAAAACAATATATTGCTTAAGGATTCAGAGCGATCGCTTATGATGGAGAATTAAGATCACAGTAAAAAAACATATTTAGAATTATGATCTAGAACCCAGCTAAGAATAAGTATGTCTAAACCTTCCCTGTGTCCTTTAAACTCTGAATGCCAGTACGTCATGCGAGGACAGCATTACTGAAGAGGTCTTCCTGTGGATGAGCGAGGCCTGGGAATTAATAGTAGCCTCTGCACATGTGAACGTTTTGTATGGTATCTTGGAGAATCATTTCATATCTTTGCTTTCCATCATGTTGTCTTCTATCAATTAAATTGAATTAAAATTAGATGCCTGATCAACAAGAAAAAAACTCGATTTCCTCTTGTATGTATTGTTCATTTCCATTCGTACTTAATTGCTGCCTTCACACACGTCTTCTTGAGATACGCTTTTTATAAAATCTGTTATTCAGTAATCCAATTCTTTTCATACTTACAATAGTTATTATCAATGTAATTCCATAATTCAAGTGGAGCTTACAAGCATCATGTACAATGCAGTGACCTCCAGTTTGGTTATTTTTTAAACATCCTATGTGCCACAAAGTGTTTCTGCATCACTCATATTATAAACACTGGCATTTTAATTACATAGTTATATCATCTGACATTTATCTGTAAAACAAATATTCAAACCTATGTCTGAGTCGTAGAGTGGGTTTCGATTTGAAATGTCCTGATCAGTGTTATGTTCTGTGAAATGCCGTACATGTCCTTTCAGTGCATGCATTTGTCTTTTCAGGACGAGCCTAGGCAGCATGCATGTGCTGTCTGGAAGACCTGTTATATTGAATAAAGGACCTTGCTCCCACTTGCTGCTTCCCATTGGCTTAATCCAGTGTCATTCTTCTTTACTGCTTCCTAACTGGTTAACACAGCAATACCTCACTTATATTTTTTGGAGAGGAGCACCACTCAACTACAGTTTCCTTCCCCTTGCATTCTTCATATGTTGTTGGGGTAAGCTCTTTTTGTGGGGGAATTGTTGCAGTGTGGCACGCTTTATCTTTAAGTATGGTGGCCACCCAGACTTTATTTTTTGCAGGTGCTTATAGCATGACGCAGAGACTCGAACGTGGTTCCCCAGAGACAGGGCCTTCAGCTCTGGCTTTACGCCACATCTTCTCCTCCCTATTGCTACTTTTCAAATTTTCTCCCAAATACCATTTCTCTGTTTTGAAGACCCAAGACGCCAGCCAGCAGAGGGCTAATGGCAGCTTGGGAGTCACAAATCAATGTACTCATTTGTTCAATTTAGAACTCAGATAAGTACAAAACTCTCACTTCAGAGCACGTCTGTTTTACATCAGTAAATTTTGGTCTCCCTGTCAACTAGGACTTACCACCAGACACTCCAAAATCTCACACACCACACCAAGGAACAGTGTCAGTAAATGACCCCTGAGCCTTCCATGAAAACATGAACGAGAAAAATACAGCCTTTTATTAAAACTGATAGCATTCGGGAAATGTGAGACTGTTGTTTCGGAGACCGAAATTCCGCCTTCTGTGTTTGTTTTGTGCACTAGGGAAAGCTGCAAGCAATAGAGCTAACTTCCCGACCTGCTTTCTTCCAGACCCCTCTAGCTATGTTTGAAAAGTGCGCGGGTCCCTGGACAGCTACCATGGATTTTGGCAGACTGAGTGTGCTGCGCACAGATAGCTATCTCTTTTATTATGTGCAGAGACCGGAGGCGTGACTATAGAAACCCTGCCAAGTCGCTTTCTCAAAACCAGTTTTATCTCCCAGGTTAAGGTCTTTCTCTTTCTGCTTCTTAGATTCTAGTTGTGGTGAGGAGCAACTTTAATATTATGAGGATGGTCTCTTTGTGCATCATTGTTCTTGATATTGATATTTATCTGTGCTCGATTGCATTGGTGTCCCCAGCTTTTCTGACACTAGGGAAGAATGTGGTGGGTGGGGGCTAGTGTGCTCGAAGTAAAACACACTTAACAGGTGGTGGTCCACATTTTTGGGATGAGCTTGGTGTATACTGTTTAGCCCACCTTTGAGCTCAAAACGTTCATGAGATATTCTTAGAATTAATTTTTTAAATATCCCTATTCGGACACAGTGGGTATATGGCTCAATCACGTTTTATTTATTTGCAAGGAGGACGTAATGTCTTGCAGTCGACACCAAGACTTGAACCCGGGTCCTCAGAGAGAATGCCGGCAGTTCTGGCCTTCGCGAAAGTTTATTTCCCTATATTAGCAATGCTACCAACACGTATATTAGTCTCAATACCAAATGATAAACATAGATGAATAACACTGGCTAACCAAATCTTCGAAGAATCTCAATTTAACTACATCATTCACAATTAAGCACAAGAGTTACAGGACAAATCAATAGTAACAATAACTGCGCAATTAAAGTGACATAAATCTGGTCTCAGCAGGTGAATAAGATAAATTCTCAATTAATTACATTTGTCAGCATTAGGCTTTCTCACTAACCCTCTAATTAGAATAGCATGTTTGGAATTCATGCAAAAGCAATTTTGTCAAAATTAATTTGGAAAACATTTGACCATGGCTCTATCAAAATCAGCGGTTGGTACCTAGAGATTTAAAAAACAAAACCTTCAACAAACAATAGCATTTTGTTATTCCGCTTTTCAATGGGATCTGCAAGATGCAATTCTCTTCATCAGCTGGACATCTGTCTGGTCAGTACAAGGCAGTACAAAGAAAAATGGTTCAAACACAGTGGGCTTAAAGCTTTGAACCATTTAATTTTAGCAAGCTAAGGAATCAGTATTAGCACAGATTTACTCTATGAGGATGGTTGTAAAGGGAAATAAATCTTTAGGAACTGTTCAGCTCCCAAAACAGAATAAAACCATGCACGAAGAAGAACAGGGTAATGCCAAAACTACTAATGCTAAAATGGCTAACAAATGGCACGGAACTCTTTCTGCAGTCAGGATAAGTTAGAATTCCCTAAAGTATCTTCCCACATCATCATTTGTCGGAAAATCGTATGTTTACAGTTGACCCAATAGAAACTAAAACCCAAATCTAAGCTATAACTAAACTGTCTTTCACACATCGATGAATGGCTCCTCTTCTCCTGTTCCCATTGTCAGACTTGTCAGGTATCTTCTTTGGTGCAATCCGTACTCTAGTCAGTGCGTCCATTGTTGATTCCTGTGAACATTTCAATCTCATGCATCAAGTTCACGTTTGTATCTTTTCAAGCACAACATTGTTCTACAAGCAGTTCTCATGAGAAAGTTGAAGACATCTGCATGTTGTTTGGTCAGCACAGTGTTAACAATGAAGCATTCATTTTCTAGTATGATAAGACTTTTCCCATCATTTATTAAACTCTGCATCTTAACATGAGGGTTTGTAGGCCCACACTTCCCCAACTTATGGCCAAAAGTTAATAAATCAAATACATAACATAAATCCATTAATGTGACATATTAATACATTCTTCTCTAAATGTGCACAATAAGTATTAATAATATGCATTCACTGAAAACATGTATGTATTTCTTGATGGCCACTCAAGTGGGCACATTTTCCAAGTCACACATTATCTTTCTATGTTTTCCTAATTCCATACAACTTCTTACCAAAATCATTAGTTACTAATTCAGCTTTCACACTGGCGAGCTGCTGCCTGCATTGCTTCCTATTCATTGTGGGCCTTTTGAGGAAACCCCGCATCCCATAGTTCAGCACACACAATGCTTCCTGTGCTGTTCTGCCCTGGCCCCCTCTAGCACACACTTGCTCTTCCAGTGCTCTGTACATGTTTCCTGTGGCTGTTGTCATACCACAGCCAGAATCAGTAGCTTCCTCCTCTCAAAATCTTTTCTTGTTTTGGAGTGCAGTCCTGGGTTGGGAGTTTGCAGTCTTCCATTTCAGGTTATTCCACCCTACACCTCATTATAGGAGGAGAGGTATTCTGTATAATCTTGCAGAAAAACACTGATTTAGGCATTTATTTAGGAAAATGCTTTCCCAAGACACTGCATATGAAACAGAACATCAGACTAGCCCAGATAGGCCATTGGCACCCTCAGTTCTATATGGCCGTTTGTGTTGTAGGAGCAGATATCTGTAATTTTGGTTGTTGAGAAGGGTATGGAGTGAGTATTGATGTTTTGGGGGCCACTTGATCTTATGAGCAGTCTTCTGGATTTCTAAATCCAGGTTCACACTAAAGAAAGACCAGTCTCTGGCTCAATCTAGGAACTCAAGCAAAGCATGGAAGCTTCTGTGCTAAATCCCATTGTGCATATTATAAAAAGCTTTAACCATTGAGAGTGGCTGTCCTGTTTTATGAGAATCTGTGCAGCTGCACAGTGACACCAATACATCAGTGAATCACCCAGTTGACACAGGTATGCAGTATGATTGCTTTGAATATTTAAGCTTTTAGTATGCAGATCAAGCATGATTAGTAGCCCACCTAGGGCTGAACAATTGATCCTTCTATATGTTGTCTGTAGGGTGGAGGCTCAGTGTATTTTGGATAGTTTGCAGAAATAAGACCTACCTATTGTGTAAATCTCTTCTCCCTGGATGTGACGAATAGCTTGGTTCACTGACCACCACTGCCTGTGCTTAGTTTTTCAGCAATCTTTAAACTGCATGTTGCCACATTGTTTTATTGTGCATCAGAATAGCAGATGGACCAGGGGTCTGTATCATGGCAAGACATTGTCATTTACAATGCTACTAGCTCTAACTCTCGTTACGGAATTGCACCTAGTGAAACTGTTCGACAGTAGGTATCAAAGTACTTGTTGATTTAACAGATCTTTAAATGATCAGCTCTACCAGCACATGCAGCAACTTTGGGACAGTTATATGGCGACATGAACACTATGCTCAACTCACTGTTCATCCATAACGTTGTTCCTGTTGTGCTTCACATGTTTTATTAAAACTTTTCCTCACTAATATAACTTTTTTAGTCTCTGAGGTTGAGAAATATACTGAACTTTGTTTTCACTCTAATTACAACTGTTTACAACCTGTGTTTCAATTACTGTTAAGATCACAATCAAAAGAACCTCCCCCAGCATTCTTGTATCCTTACCATGTCAGTAAATTAACCACCCATCTCTAGCATTTGCGTACCAATGTACCTGGCTGGAATTGTATGGATAGGCTTAGTGATGTATGCTGATCGCTGTATGCAAGAGTTTTATTACATAGTTTTCTTTTAAATCTATACAGAAAATTTCGGCTTCAGCACCTTCTTTTTTCACCTTTTGAATGCAGTGTCACTCTACTGCTGTGGGGGCACAAAGGCCTTGTGTGTCAGGATTCAGTAGTCTTTTAGAAGTGATGTATTTGTTCCATATGTAGTATGCAACACTATGGAGGAGGAGGGCGGTGAGATAAAACATGTGATGTATGTATGTATGTATGTGATGATTGGGTGTCCTTTTATGATGTAAAAAGTCTCTGATGCTTTGCACTGCAATGGAGGCAAGTGTCCAAAATTTATATATATATGTATATACTACCTACTGGCGGTTGCCAGTTTGTAGTCATAGTTAGGACCTTGTTTCCAAACAAAAAGTGTCTTATAGGGTTTTGTTGTGCTTGGGAAGTTGAGGGGTGATCTGTCAATCAAGGTCTGAGAAAAATATGGGGGGGTAAAAAAAGTGTGTTTCTCATGTTACTTCCCATAGACTCTTTTGACACGCCTGCATCCTGAACCGCTGGACAGAATTACGGCAAATGTGGCAGAAAGGTAGCTTTTGTTCTGTAGATCACTCTTTTTGTTATTTGGTGTAAATCCATTCAGGATTTGTTGAGAAATTAGAGGAAATCAAAATTTGTATATTTATAAGTGCGAACAGAAGTGTAATGATTGGTTGGCCGCAACCTGAGTAGAAAGTTTTGGCTGCCAATTTATATTACCGGATGGTTCTCGGGGCTGAAAAACAGATCAGAAGAAGTGGTATAAAGGGTCTAGTTGGATATAATTAAAAACGTAGAAATTCACTGAAAAAAACAAAGGTTATAGGGAAGTCATAGTTAGGAAATAGAATGAAGAAAACCTTAGGAACTCACTGAAAAAAACAAGGGTCACAGGGATGTTATAGTTAGGTAATGCATTTATAATTTATTTGCACAAAACCATAAATGTCAGCAGTTATACATACCAGCCCTAACTATAACATGCCTCGGCAATGCACTGTTTATGACCAAACATATTGCATCACGCATGACATGGTCAGTGACATCACTAATAACATCACTGATGATAAATATATATATATGGGGTGATAGTTATAGTTACATTAAGGCACAAGTTATAGTTACTTGAAATAACTTTAACTATAAAAGATGAAGTTCTATGGTTTTGTTCATCTAGAATTTGAGCCCTACTAAACCGTCCCTGTAACCTCTGTTTATATATATATTACCTGCTGGTGGTAGTTATACTTAGAACGTAGTCTCCATTGAGATTTTTTTTTTTTAATTGTCTATATCTTTGACGCCTATTCATGTATCTTCACGAAATGTTCGGAAAACAATTCAACGCTTACTTCAGCTGCTGTCCCGAACGTTTTGGCGTGGTCCGTCAAGTGGGGGCTGGGAAAAAGGGGATATCCCAAGACACGTTTTCCCTATGTTGATTTCCATAGGGATTTTGAACACAACTACAACCCAAATCGCTGGACAGATTTACAGCAAATTTTGCAGAAAGCTCCCTTTTTTGTGATTTGGTGTAAATCCATTCAGTAGTGTTCTAGTTAGTAAATGAAAACCAAATTTGTATATATAGGGTTGTAGACCCTCCTCAGATTCCCTGTGGATTTGGAGGAAAAGAAAGGCCCTGATTGGCTGGCCGCAACCTGACAGAAAAGTTGCACCCACCATTTTGTTTTTCACATTGCCTTGGGTGTGAGAAAAACAGTGCAAAACATATAAGGGGTCAGGATACAGGTAGCCTGACCCCGTAGGACACATGAAAGGGTCCCTTAGGAACCCGTAATTGGCAAACAATTGCCCTTTTTTTTCAGCTGATCTGCAGATTCAAGGATCCTCCTCAGACCCTCCTAGGATCCTAGGAAAAAGCAAGGCCCTGATTCGTTGGCTGCAACCTGATAGGAATATTAACATGCGCATTAAAAAAGCATAGAAATTCAACAGTTCTAAGTATACTTATAGTCGCACTTATGTTAAGAAATTATAACTCATTGCCCAGTGTTACTTTCCGGCATGAGTTATAGTTTCTTCAGATAAGTATAACTATAATTATAACTACTAAATTTATGTGGTTTTGTATGGGTAAAACATAAACCAAACTATAAGGTCCCTGTAACATTTCTTTTTTTCAGTGAACAAAAAAATATATATACATTCAAACAAAGGTTATATATGAAAAAAAGGTTAAAACTAAGTTATAGTGTATAGAATGTAAAAATATGAAACATAGATAATTAAAAATTACTACAAAAATACACAGTATAGAGCAATGGTACAAATTAATATATATAAAAATATATGTCAATAATATAAAAATGTTTACATGTAAAGTACTTGTGAAACAATACGAATCTGAAGAATCAAATAGGGAAGAAATGTAAAAAATAAAAGAAAATGATATGTGAAATAAAAATGCGTGAATAAAAATTACAGTATAAAATATTTATATTTTGTGTCAAATGTGCGCAAAAGAAAAAAGATGAAGAATGTTGTTTTTATGCTATCCCAAATGTATAATATAGTATGAAAATGATTATGCAACAAACACTTATCTGATGCAAATACATCCATAACTCAGTCAATAAATCTTTTTTCAACTATAAATAGCCGTAAAAGAACAACGTTCACCAATTACACATGTGCATTACATCATACCAATTTCTTCATAAATCATTAAATACAGAAATAATAAAATGCAAAAAGTCCAACAGTTTATCTAAAAACAAGCTAAAATGCAATACCCAAAGTTTATTGAATTGGGAGATCTCACGGTTAGCTGAGATATACTATGGTTTGCTTATGCTATGGTGTGCTTATAGGGGCAATAAACTTGATTCAGTTTGCTTCCTCAGTATAATTGCACTTCTAATAACGTATAAAACCGCAAAGCATACATCAAGCATTTCTAAACTCTTCAGAAAGACTATAGCTGAATTATAAGTTCTAAAATTCACCTGATGAAGAATAGGACTCAAAAACATGCAACATGGACCTGAATATAATGTGCGAAAGAGCATAAAGTGATATGCTTTTTGACTGGAAGTATTGTAATAGGGGCAGCATGGTAATGTTCGAAACAAAGTGCCTTGGAGAGGAAAAGCAACAGTAAAGTGCACTGTGATCTGCCTTAAGTGAGTTAAGTAAAAGCGGTCTGTAGGATTAGTTATAAACCACAGGTAAGGAAGGTTCAGGTACAATTAGCAGAGTACTTCACAATACTTGGGATACTGGCTGCACAGGCCCTCCTTTGCTCCATGCAATTTTCCTGGTAACAGTGCTTGATTTTTGCTTTACACCACAAATTCATGACCTCTTGTAGGAATCTGGCACTCTATACAGTGCACTATAATGAAGTACATTATGCAGAGAGTCCAGTGGATCTCCAATTGCGGAGGCAAAAGTAGATACGCCTAATGATCTATCTGTGGTACTGTGGGTTAGCAGTTAGGCTTATAGAGGAGTCATGTTAGGCATTTGTTGTACTCACAGCGGCAATAAATGAGACACACACTCAATGAATAAATCTAAGACCAATTTAGAAAAGTAACATTTGCTTTTATATATGCTTTGAACCAAAGAACTTCATTATAAGGTCAGCAGTTTAAAAAAGATAAATAAACTCTTTGCGATTTGTCAGTTCAGCAATGTTATCCTACGAGGAAAACAAGAATGCATTTTTGCAGGCATGTACACAATTTACAAATCCAGCCTTCCAGATTTGAAGTCAACACCAGGCAAGGTTTGTTTCAGTACCAAGAGTGCACCCACAGTGGCACAGGGGCGGTCGGGTGCAGAGTTTGGATTCTGAGTCAGGTGCCCAATGTTAACCAATGGAGACTGGGAGGTGAAAAAAGATGCGCTGCTCAGGGGTGAGTAAAGCAGTGTCAGGGTTTGACCTCCTCCGGTTGAGATAAGCACAAGGTTGGGGAGCAGAAGGCAGCACCAAACTTACACCCTCAGTGGCAGGGGGGCGGCTGGGTGCTGAGTGACAACACACCATCAGGCACCCAATGTTAACCAATGAAGACTGGGGGTAACCGAAGATGCGCTGCTTACAGGTGAGTAAACTGGTGTCAGGAGTCCATCTCCTCTGGATGAGGTAAGCACGGGGCCACAAGGAAGCACCAAACCTGCACCCTCAACGGCAGAGGGGCGGCCAGGTGCAGAGCGCCAACACTGCATTGGGCACCCGATGCAAGTCAATGGGGGAGATCAATTTTAGAAAAAGGCTGGAGGCTCGGGACAGGAGGCTGAATGAAGAAAACTCACAGCTGCCCAGGTAAGTTCTGACGCTAGTGGACATAGGGACACCAACGGACTAACTCCCTAAGACCAAGGGGCCCTGGGTGCAGAGGCGTCCTTTGGTGTTGAGAACAGCTTTGATTTGAGGCTGCAGGCTTTGAAACAGAGTCCGGCAGGGGTCAGCTCACAATGGATTCGGTGGGGAACCTTTACAGGTCCAGTGGGCCACTTGGACCCAGGCCATGGGTATCGGGTGCAGAGGTGGGTCCGGAGGAGGTCTTGTGGTTCCTCTTAGCATAGTTATTTTCTTTTAGAGTTAGTTTCTTCTTGAACAGGTCTGAGGTTCTCGGAGATCTTGATCTTTGTTGAAGGCAGGCAGTCCTCTCAAACCTTTGGAGGTTGTTGGGCTAGAGGATGGGTCATCTTTTGGTGCAGGATCGTTGAGGGCTACAGACAGGCCGATAGGGCAGGGGCCAAGTCAGTTGGTGTCTGCCGTTTTCTCTTCTGATGCAACTCTGTAGTGTCTAGTTCTTCTTAGGTTGTCAGGAATCAGAGTTCTAGTGTTCGGGGGAGCTACCTAAATACTCAATTTAGGGGTGTTACAGGGAGTGCCAGGCGGTAGCCAATGGGGTGACCACCTTCATGGTGACTACACCCTACTTATGACCACTTCCGCTGGGAAGCGAGCAAAACCCTAGCCCTCATGGCCTAATTCCTCCCAAATAAGATGAAGCAATTTAGAAACTAGTGAGTTAACAGACTTGTACCTGGTAGGTTTTCAGGGGGCATCACTAAGGTGCCATCTATTTGCATTTCTTAATAAGTCCATCACTGGGATTAGTGAGGGTTTATTATTCTGAGATGGTTGATACCAAACATCCCCTGGTTCAAAGAAGCCATCATGTAGCTGGAGAACTCATAGTAAATAGTGTCTAGCACATACATTTAAAATGGCTTCCCTGTGTTCTTACTATGTCTCAGAATCAACAGCAGCATAGCTGGGGTATATCTGCTCAATCATATATGCCCTCACATGTAATATAATGCACCCTCCATCATGGCTGTAAGGCCCGCTAGAAGAATGACTTACATATATTGCATACAGTGTTAGGGGACATGGCAAACAGGCTGTGTGCCGTGTTGTATTTTCAATTTCGAGAGCACCTTGTCACGCAGCCTGCAGTGGCAGTCTGCATAGGGTTGGTGCTGGGTCCCTTAGAGTGACACAAGTTGTGCTGCTGCTCTGAGGGGCCCTCGCCAATACTCATTCCCTAGGGACCAGGGGTACCATTTATTAGGGGCATATAGAGGGATGAATGGTGTCTTTATTTTAGGGAAGGAACACTGGCACTGGGAAGTTGCATCTAAAAACTAGGCAAAAGGTGTGGGGGTGGGATACTACGGCCAGAACTCAGCTCCCTACACCCCTGGTTTGTTAAACAGTTCAGGAGCTCCAAGTTTCCTAAGCATATAAGCCTAAACATATACTATCAATTGACCGACAATCCCCAAGGAATTCCCTCACAAGTCCTTCTTCCTGCTTAGCTCAACAGTTGATCTAATAAATCAGAGCGGCAATGCCAATAGTGTCTTCTAAGTAGGATAAACCTACTTCTTCATGGCAAATAATGGATGCTGTATTTCTTGGGGTTTACCTGCAAATAAATTTGTTTTTGGAATTGTGCCAGAAAGCACAGTTACTATAACCCTAAATACCTGACCTATATGACCCAACTGGAATTCATTAATTCTCATTAATGTTAAATAACTCTTTGTTCGGCTTCTGATGACATTTATGTGCAAATGTAAACACTGTCTCATTAGTTTTGTGAAGTTCTTGATTTCTCATGGTTAGCAGACGGTTCTGCATTAGTGTTGAACTGAATGAAATTCCCAGGTAGTTGGGGGCTCCAGAGAGCCGGTGCGCAAGATGCCTGCACTTGTGTGAGGTTCCTGCCATCCAGGGCATTTACACGTCAACATCGTTTGCAATCGGGCCTGGAAGCAGCTCCCTTTTTTATATAAACCAACTTGCAGTGCACAGTGCCGGCACAACATCAACTTGCAGCGTTTCTGGTCCTAAACCTGGGCGCAAATGACCAAAACTTTGGGCTGGGCAGTGACATGGAAATTGCAGCCGCTCGGAGCTGAAGGCAGGCTGCTGCTACTTGCAACAATTGTATAGGTGGTGAGTGCTAAGTTGTGCCCTCCCCGTGAATGTGTTTTACTATTCGGCTCATACTGCTGATAAAAACCCTACCTTCCACTGCCATCATTCTAACGCCCCGCTGACGTGCGCAGGACTAGCAAGAGACATACCTGACGGAGCAACGGCCCAGTGTGGCTGGCCTCCGAAATTGAGGGTCTTGTCTCCAGCTTATGCGTTGCCCGGCCCCTATGCCGGCACCCTCTCGGAGCAAAACACTCATAAAAATAAGCATCAAGAGAGGGTCTTTGCTGCCGGAAACACAGAAGGCGTGGGCCGGCCAGGGCCTCGGCACTCACGGCGGCACCTGTTCCTCATTTACTGCAGCACCTAAGGCCCAGATTTCTCACTTCAAACAAACTGCAATAACATCTAACCCAGGAGTTAAAGAGCTCGTCAGGAACCTGGAAGAAAATGTCAAATGAAGCGCTTCTACCTTATCGCCTCCGAGCAGCTAAAGACTAAGCCCAACGATTCTAATATTAAGGGCAATACTCCACATTGGCCCCCCTATAATACTGCAAATACCCAGACTCAAGAGTCATGACGATCTGCAATTGCAATGATTGAGGCCCCATGAAATTAAAACTTTAAGCGGCGGTAATCGCTTTCAGGCGCCTTTGGGCACGGTACATCTAAGCCCGCAAATACCCATAGCCACAAATAGCCACACCGTGATACCCCCTGCAATCTCATAGAGTGAGGATCCTTGCGGGACAGTACCCAACGCTCAGACATTAACATATTGGATCCTGCCTTGCCTCTATCAAGTAACCAACATGCAACCTGTGTGCGCCTCAATCTGTTTGTGCCCCCTGCCAGGGACCTACGGGGGTGGGGTGAGAATGGGGTGCCAGGCAATATAAACACCACCCACAAAGCTGTGGCAGTACTTCTTGCTTAACCCCAACCGAACATCATCACCCATCACTGGGTCAGTGGCCACACCCGCTGTCTGGCTGTAAGTGTGGCTCCAAGCACTACTAATCCCCAACTACAGGGCCACAACACAGCTGACAGTCTGTAGGGGCCTTGACTAACTGTAGGAAAGTCCTCTTTTTTGCACTGGTCACTGCCAAACTTGTTGACTGATATTGGTAGTTGCTGACTCACTATGCCCTGGGTACTGCTAACTAGTCTCAGGGTCAGTGCTCTGTGTAAAATGGATTATGCAAATTAGGCTAATTATAATTGGCTGTGTCAACCTACCTATAAGTCCCTAGTATTTGGTAGGGCATGCAGGGACCCCAGCATAGGTAGTACACCCATAAGTACACTGCTGTAGTGCCCATTGTCATTTTAAAAACAGGCCTGCCTTGCTGGCTGCTTTTAGTTTAAAGTTAACCCCAAATTCGACTTTAAAATTAAGAGTACTTCCAAAGTCCTAAACTACTTTAATTTTACATATGTCACCCCTGAGGTATGCCTTAAGTGCCCCAAGGATTGGGTGCAGTGTAACTACAAACAGGGACTTTATAAAAGAAGCTTTATAAGCCCTGGTGATGGAAAAATAGCTAAATTCATTTTCTCCCGTTGTAGTGAATGGGCTCCATAGGCTAAACTAAAAGTTATCAACTAAAAGTTACCAACTTCAGCCCTGCAGTACCCTTCTCTGATTGGTCAGCCTCTGGCAGTCTGAGCCAGGCTGCCATGATGAGGTGTGAAGTGGCCTAGGCTGAAACAAAGGAAGCAGCAGATGGTAGAACAGGATGGGGGAGAGCAGCCAAACTGGACTTCAAAGCAGAGAAGAACATTTGAGACAGCAACAGTACCTCCCCCATCTCCCACAAACCCAGACAGCCAGGTACCACCTGATTAGATTAAGAGAGGGCTGGTAAGGGATCTGTTAAGGGAAACTTAGCCACACCAGTGGGTGGGCTCAGCCAGATCTAAACTCTAAGATTGAATTTACCATCTTGGATTTTGGAGGAATGTTGCTCCCTGGGATTGATTTTTGCCGCACTCCGCAGGTCACTCAAGAGGGTGGTGGCCTGCACATGATTGGGCAGAGGCCTCCCCCTACTTGCCACCTCAGGAGTAAGGATAAATATGGCAGAGCTGTACCTGACCTCAGATCTGTACTGCCCTGCTGGACCCCTGACCTGCACCTGGACACTGCACTCAGAACGACTGTACCAGCTGCATACTTGGGCTTCACCAACAAAAGGATTTTGCTTGACTTTTACTGCTTCAAGAAGGGACTCCCTGTGTGCTACAAGTAGAAAATAGCTGACTAGAGCCCCCTGCATCAAGCCCTAAAGAAATCGACCAGCTGACCAGCTGACCAGCGACCAGTGGTTATTTTTGGATTTGATCCACGTGTATTCTGGGAGTTGGAGTCCTAAACCCCAAGGAGCAACTCAGAGCTTCTGGAACCTTGGGGTAAATTGTGGACAGCTAAATTACCTTAAAAGAACTTCTGGAAGAAGTTCCAGAAGTTTGGAGAAGTTTGGAGCAACTTTGGAAAAAAGCTCCATGACTGACTTGTAGGTTTATCCCAATGAAAAGCTCAGGAGCCCATACTTCCACGATTTCACCAGGAGCTTTTGGAAAGGCAATCTGACAATGTTGCATCAAAATTGGCTTGCAGCGAACTGTCGTCCAATGTCAGAGAGAAAAAGCTCCAAAAAAGTTTCTAAGTCCAAATGTAAAAAGTTGACCCTTGCAATGGATCCAAAGAGGGCTCCAGGGAGGTCGGCTTCAATTTCAACTTGGTCCCGGATGACTATTTCCATCCCGAAAAATCATCTAAGTCCGAACATAGAATCCTTGACTGAGGCCTCCTGCAATGCGTATCTGAAGAGGGCTCCAGGGAGGTCGGCTTCAATGGGTGACTTCGTCCCCGCCCAGAAAATCTTCAAGAGAAAGGCCAAGTCCAAAGGTAAAACTTCAACCAAGGCCTCCTGCTCACTGTAGCCAAGCATGGCAGTTGGGATTCAAATTTTGACTTTGCCCCGGTCGAGTGAGACCAAATGTCCAGATTGATATTTTTGATTTCTATGCGCTAGAAAACAATTAGGGGCTCATTATGACCCTGGCGGTTGGCGTTAATGTGTCGGTAGTACCGCCAACAGGCTGGCGGTACTCACTGTCACATTATGACATTGGCGTGTTGGCTAAAGCCATGGATTCATATCTCTGGTACTTTATTTTAGTGACAATGTGCCAAAAATATCTCAGAAGATATACTCCCTTAGGAGGTAAGTAACATACACAAAATATACAAAGAAAACCAAACCAGGTAAGTAAAACAATCAGAAAGTAGTGCAAACACTGTAGAATTCAATAGGATGCAATAGGCCTAGGGGCAACACAAACCATATACTAAGAAAGTGGAATGCGAACCACAAATGGACCCCTAGGCTAGTGTAGTGTGTAGAGGGTCACTGGGAGTGTAGTAAAACACTAAGGGTGTCCAAGATACCCCACCCGAAGACCCTAGAAAGTAGGAGTGAAGTACTACTATTTCCCCAGAAACACACTACAACCCCAGAAAGACATTAATGTCGTGATAAGGGATTTTGCAAAGACCACAACAGACTGCAAAGCACTGAAGACGGATTCCTGGACCTGAGGGCCTACAAAGGAAGGGGACCAAGTCCAAGAGTCGCGAAAGTGTCCAGGGGTGGCAGGAGCCCACTAAACCCCTGATGAAGGTGCAAAATGGCTGCCTCTGGTTGGAAGAAGCTGAAGATTCTGCAACAACGCGAAGAGGCAGAAGATGTCCCACGGCGTGCTGGAGGATGCAGAAGTGTTTCCTTGGCAAAATACCACAAACAAGCCTTGCTAGCTGCAAGATTTGTGGTTGAAGAATAAGGGTGCTGCCCGGGCCCAGGAGGGACCAGGATGTCGCCACTTGGGAGAAAAGACAGATGGGGCCCTCAGCAATGCAGAGAGCCCATGCACAGGCAGGAAGCACCCACAGAAGTCCTTGAACATGGGTTCAAGAAGTCTGAACACAACGGTCATCACAACACTGCAAAAGGAGGTCCCACGACACCGGAGATCAACTCAGGGAGCTGAGCATGGCAGGACAGAGTGCTGGGGATGTAGGCTCAGCTGTACATGCAGGATTTCTTGGAAATGTGCACAGAAGCCCTTGTAGCTGCAGATCATATAGTGCACAGGATTACTGTCTGGAGAGGGAAGGAAAGGACTTACCTCCTCCAAATTTGGACAGTTGGACCACTGGACAGTCTGGGTCACTTGGGTCCACCACCTGAGTTCCAGGGGCCACGCTCGTGAGGATGAGAGGGGACCCAGAGTACCGGTGACACTGAAGTTTGGTGCCTGCTGAAGCAGGGGGAAGATTCTGTCGACCCACAGGAGATTTCTTCGTGATTTCCAGTGCAGGGTGAAAGCAGGCAGCCCCCAGAGCATGCACCACCAGGAAACAGTTGAGAAAGCCGTCAGGATTAGGTGCTACAATGTTGCTGGTAGTCTTCTTGCTACTTTGTTGCAGTTTTCCGGGCGTCTTGGAGCAGTCAGCGGTCGATCCTTGGCAGAAGCCTGCGCCACCATTACACCACAGCTCTGCCGGACTATCAACCATCCCATCAAGACCACCACTTCCCCATCTGACTGGAGGCACGCAGAGATCAACCCGCTCCTAAAGAAACCCTCAGGCGACCCAAGGGAGTTGAAGAATTACAGACCCATCTTTCTGCTCCCCTTCCCAGCCAAGGTGACTGAAAAGGCCATCAACATGCAACTCACAGAGTTTCTCAAAGCAAACCAGCTCCTAGACCCCTCCCAGTCCAGATTCAGGAGCAGCAACAGCACCGAATTGGCCCTCTTCAAAGCCACCAATGACATCTGCCCTGTACTGGACCCCAGAGACATGGGCGCCCTCATCCTCGTCGATCTCTCTGCCACTTTCAATACAGTCTCCCACTCCACCCTCTGCACCAGACTCCATGACACCAGCATCCGTTGTAAAGCACTGAAATGGATTTGATCCTTCCTCACTGGAAGAAACCAGAGTGTCAGACTCCTGCCGTTCACCTCGGCACCCAATGAAACTTGCTGCGGAGTACCACAGGGATCCTCACTAAGCCCAACCATCTTCAACATCTACATGGCCCTGCTCACTAAAATCGTCAGCACGGCCTAAACATCGTTTCCTAAGTTGACGATACCCAACTGATCCTCTCCTTGACCAATGACTCATCAATAGTCAAGAGAAATGTCCACAATGGAATGAAAGCAGTCGCTGCCTGGATGGAAACCAGCTGCCTCAAACTCACCTCAGACAAGACAGAGATCCTCATACTCAGGTTCACCCCTTCCACCTGGGACCACT
Organism: Pleurodeles waltl; assembly: GCF_031143425.1. NCBI lineage: Eukaryota > Metazoa > Chordata > Amphibia > Caudata > Salamandridae > Pleurodeles > Pleurodeles waltl. The sequence continues at coordinate 289,607,216 of NC_090445.1, read as the reverse complement.
CCTGGTGGACAACTGCCCTAGGAAATGCCCCCACACCCACCGACCACACTCTTAACCTGGGCATCATCTTGGATGCCACACTTTCCATGACTCGTAAGGTCAAAGCCGTCTCATCGTCATGCTTCCACACCATGTGCCTCCTTCTGAAAATATTCAAGTGGATACCGACTGAGAAAAGAAGGGTGGCCATCCACGCCCTTATCAGCATCAGCATCAGCACCAGCATCACAAAGAAGCTTCAAACAAGACTACAGAGAATCCAGAACGCAGCAGCTAGACTCAGACTGGACAATTCCCACCACAACCACATCTCCACCCACCTCAGATACCTGCACTGGCTCCCGATTGACAAATGCATCACTTACAAGCTACTGACACACACCTACAAGGTACTGCACAACATCGGACCAGCCTACTTCAACCACCGCCTGACCTTATACACCCCCCCAGGCAGCTCTGATCCTCCCAACTCACCATTGCCAACCATCCCAAGAATCAGGAAGAGCACAGCTGGAGGCAGATCCTTCTCTTACCTCACATCCCGTACATGGAAAACGCTCCCAGTCAGCCTCGCTGAAGCAGTGCAGGAAGGATCTCAAGACCTGGCTCTTCGAGTGAGCAGCATGCCTGTAACAGCGTCTTGAGACCCCACAGATGATAAGCCACGCTTTACAAGTGCCTGATTGATTGATTGATGGGAAAAGCCCAGGGGAAGGAAGATAAAAAGTCCAAGGACTCCTAACAAGAGCCCCCAAAATCTGCACAGGGATGGGAAGCCCTGAGCCACTTCTAAGTGGAATAGGTAACAGGGGAAGAATTATGATCCTGCTAAGGCAGGAAAGTTTCAGGAACTTGCTAAGGCACGAGAGTGCTTTGAGTGTCACCAGTCTGGAAACAAAAGAGGGGATGCTGTCTGCTCAAAGAAGCCCCCCACTGGTGGTCAGTCCCATGGGATTGCTAGTATAGGTGTAGGGGTAAAAGTTGGCCCAGGGTTGTGGTCAGGGCACTCAGCAGGAGCACGCTTGTGGCGTGAAAAAGGGGCAGGTGGGGCCTGGCAGGGGATTCAGGGTAAAGAGAAAAAAAAAAATTAAAACATCATGTAGGAGGCTGGCCTGGCTTATAGTGGGTACCTTGCGGTACTTACACCCTGTGCCAGGTCCAGTTATCCCTTATTAGTAGAATAGAGGTGTTCCTAGCAGCTTAGGCTGATAGAAGGTAGCTATGGCAAAGCAGCTAAGGCTGAACTAGGAGACATGCAAAGCTCCTATTATACCACTTATATCATACAGCAAAATATCATAAGAAAACACAATACACAGTTACTAAAAATAAAGGTACTTTATTTTTATGACAATATGCCACAAGTATCTCAGTGAATACCCTCAGTAAGAAGGTAAGTAATATACACAAGTTATATGTACACAAACCCAGAACAGGTAAGTAAGAGTCAGAAAAGTAATGAAAACAGTGTAGAATTACAATAGGTTGCAGTAGGCAAACATAGGTTTAGGGGCAACACAAACCATATACTCCAAAAGTGGAATGCGAATCACAAATGGACCCCAGACCTACGGGAGCTTGTAGAGGGTCGCTGGGACTGTAAGAAAACAGTCAGGGTGTCCAAGATACCCCACCACAAGACCCTGAAAAGTAGGAGTAAAGTACACCTACTACTCCAAAAGAGCACAAGAGTCGTGATAGGGGGATTCTGCAAGAACAACAAACACCAGCGGTGCACTGAAAACGGATTCCTGGACCTGAGGACCTGCAAACCAAGGGGACCAAGTCCAATAGTCGCGACAGTGTCCAGGGGGGGCAGGAGCCCAGGAAACCCCAAATGAAGGTGCAAGGAAGCTGCCTCTGGATGGAAGAAGATTGGAATTCTGCAAGAACGAAGAGGACTAGGAACTTCTCCTTTGGATGGAAGGTGTCTCACGTTGCGATGAAGGTTGCAGAAGTATACCCACGCAGAAATATCGCAAACAAGCCTTGCTAGCTGCAAGGGTCGCGGTAGAGGTTTTTGGGTGCTGTTGGGGACCAGGAAGGATCAGGATGTCGCCCCTTGGAGGAGGAGACAGAGGGGGTGCTCAGCAACTCAGAGAGCCCCCACAGAAGCAGGCAGCACCTGCAGAAGTACCCAAACAGGCACTTGGAAGATTTGTGAAACGGACCTGGCTCAGAGTCACAAAGGAGGGTCCCACGACGCCGGAGGCCAACTCAGAGGGTTGAGCACTGCAGGACGGAGTGCTGGGTACCCAGGCTAGGCTGTGCATGAAGGAAATCCTGGAAGAGTGCACAGGAGCTGGAGCAGCTGCAAATCACGCAGTACACAGGTTTGCAGTCTAGAGTGGGGAGGCAAGGACTTACCTCCACCAAACTTGGACTGGAGGATCACTGGACTGTAGGAGTCACTTGGATACAGTTCCTGTGTTCCAGGGCTGCCTGGACCCCAGGAGGACAGAATCCTGTCTGAGGGGTTGGCAGCAGCAGCAGTTGCAGTGGAAACCCCGGAAAGGCAGTTTGGCAGTACCTGGGTTCAGTGCTAGAGACCCGGGGGATCATGGAATTGTGCCCCCAATACCAAAATGGTATTGGGGGGACAATTCCATGATCTTAGACATGTTACATGGCCATGTTCGGAGTTACCATTGTGACGCTATATATAGGTAGTGACCTATGTATAGTGCACGCGTGTAATGGTGTCCTCGCACTCACAAAGTCCAGGTAATTTGCCCTGAACGATGTGGGGGTACCTTGGCTAGTGCCAGGGTGCCTACACACTAAGGGGGTCATTCTGACCCTGGCGGTCGGTGATAAAGCGGCGGCCAATCCGCTAACAGGCTGGCGGTCCAAAAAATTGAATTCTGACCCTGGCGGGAACCGCCAACAGAGCCCGCCGCTTTAACACTCCGACCGCCACGGCAGGACAGACAAACAGCGCGGCGGTCACCGCCAACAGGCAGGCGGCAGACAGTGTACCGCCCATCCTATCACAACTCACCAACCCGCCACCTTTTCCGGGGCGGGAGCCCCGCCGATAAAAACACGGCGGAAACAGACTACGAACGGGAAAACGCTCACCTCTATACACTCCACGAGGACGGAGGACAGCATGGAGCCCGAATTGAACATCCTACCTGCTCTCGTCTACCTGCTCATCTACCACGAGTACGAACTCCGGCGCAGACGACAACGGTGAGTACCGCACCTACGACACAGGGGAGGGGGGGAGGAGGAAGGGTTACAGGCACACACATACGCATTACACCCACCCCCCAACTATCTACACACCAATGCAGAGCACCAAGTCAAAGTGACCCCACCCAAACCCCCCGGAATAACGAAAAGATAAGATTAAAGTGAGAAACAACATTTATGTAAAAAATAGGTTCATTGAAGTCATGGTAAAATAGGAAAATGAAATAAAAAAATCCAAGTGTAAACATTGCGTAACCGATAAATAGAGGCAAAAAGTCCCGCACAGTCACAGAAATTGCAAATGTCCGTGGGCCAAAGTGTATCAACACATGGGCAAAGCCCACCCAGGAGACCTGAGTCCGTTGGAGAGAACACTGCAGGGGCATCAGATGATAAAACTACAGGCACCTCAGGGGGAAGGGAAGGGGGGGCACCACAGCCACATGAGTTAAAGACGCCAGATCCAAGAAGGGGCCACCATGCCCACTGTTCAATCCTGGGGATTGCAAAGCCACAGTCTCTGAAGTCTCTACAGTGGGTGGCTTGCCCACTGTCATATCCTGGGGAGTGCAAAGCCACACTCTCTCAAGTCTCACAAGTGGGTGGCTTGCCCACTGTCATATCCTGGGGAGTGCAAAGCCACAGTCCATCAAGTGGATAACAGTCTCCACAGGCAATGGAGGAGGCAGGGTGGCCCGAGTGCAGCGTGAACATTAGCACGACACAGAACTGGCACTGTCAATGGGCCAGCGGTGCTTGAGACGGCGGGGCCCAGCGGAGCGGTGCTTGAGACGGCGGGGCCCAGCGGAGCGGTGCTTGACAGGAAGGGCCCAGCGGAGCGGTGCTTGAGACGGCGGGGCCCAGCGGAGCGGTGCTTGACAGGAAGGGCCCAGCGGAGCGGTGCTTGAGACGGCGGGGCCCAGCGGAGCGGTGCTTGAGACGGCGGGGCCCAGCGGAGCGGTGCTTGACAGGAAGGGCCCAGCGGAGCGTGCTTGACAGGAAGGGCCCAGCGGAGCGGTGCTTGAGACGGCGGGGCCCAGCGGAGCGGTGCTTGACAGGAAGGGCCCAGCGGAGCGGTGCTTGAGACGGCGGGGCCCAGCGGAGCGGTGCTTGAGACGGCGGGGCCCAGCGGAGCGGTGCTTGACAGGAAGGGCCCAGCGGAGAGGAGCTTGAGACGGCGGGGCCCAGCGGAGCGGTGCTTGAGACGGCGGGGCCCAGCGGAGCAGTGCTTGACAGGAAGGGCCCAGCGGAGCAGTGCTTGACAGGAAGGGCCCAGGGGAGCGGTGCTTGAGACGGCGGGGCCCAGCGGAGCGGTGCTTGACAGGAAGGGCCCAGCGGAGCGGTGCTTGAGACGGCGGGGCCCAGCGGAGCGGTGCTTGAGACGGCGGGGCCCAGCGGAGCGGTGATTGACAGGAAGGGCCCAGCGGAGCGGTGCTTGAGATGAAGGGCCCCTGTTCAGCGGTGCTCCTCCCGGCGGTGCCCTGTTCAGCGGTGCCTTTCTGCACGGCGGGGCCCTGTTCAGCGGTGCCTTTCTGGACGGCAGGGCCCTGATCAGCGGTGCCTTTCTGTACGGCGGGGCCCTGTTCAGCGGTGCCTTTCTGCACGGCGGGGCCCTGTTCAGCGGTGCCTTTCTGCACGGCGGGGCCCTGTTCAGCGGTGCCTTTCTGCATGGCGGGGCCCTGTTCAGCGGTGCCTTTCTGCATGGCGGGGCCCTGTTCAGCGGTGCCTTTCTGGACGGCGGGGCCCTGTTCAGCAGTGCCTTTCTGGACGGCGGGGCCCTGTTCAGCGGTGCCTTTCTGCACGGCGGGGCCCTGTTCAGCGGTGCTTGTTCTGTAAGTCAAGGGAGTCAGACCTGGCCACGACTCCCTGCTCAGTCGCCCTCCGACCGTGCATTTGCTGGACCCTTCGGTGACGGTGTGCTGGGCCCTTGGGTGTCTTCCCTCACACCCGGGATGGGGCTTGTGGGGCCCTCCTGGTCTGCGCTCCTGCTGGCTGACTTCTCCGCCCTGCTGCCCTTGCCCTCCTTCGATCTGGCTCTCGGGCCCTTGCCTCCCCTGGATGTTGTGGCAGGTGAAGTGGCAGAACTTTGGTCCTTGGGGGCAGCCGTGTCAGTCGTCCCGCGGCGGCCCCTTACTTTACGGGTCCTCTTTCCAGGGGGGGGGCTGGCTGTCCCCTTGCTGCTGACCGATGTATCACTGCTGGCAAAGGGGGGACTCCAAAAGCCATGCACTACGGTGACCCTTGAAGCCGGGCTGGTGGTGGCTGAGGCGCTCCTGGGACTCTTAGCAGATGGAGGGGGGGTCAGGAGAGGGAAAGAGGTCAAGAGTGGAGAGGTAAAGTTTTTTAGGACCAGGGTAAAGGGTAGGTGTAGTGGTTATGGGAGTGGAGGAAGAGGAGGTGGTTGTAGGAGAGTCAGGTGTGCTGTCCTTGGGTGAAGGTGCATGGGCTGGAGGCTGTCGTGAGGTGCTTGGCTGTTGGGTGGGTGGCTGCCTGCGTTTGTGTGTCTTGGAAGAGGGGGTGACAGACACAGTGGGAGAGGACACAGGGGACGTGTAAATGGCAGTGGGGGTGGTGACTGCACTTGTGCGAACTGGACTGGAGGGTGTGCTGGTGATGGAAGTACTGGCTGTTGGTGGTGTGCATGCAGGTGTGAGTAGAGACGTCACATTGAGGGAGGAGGGAGACGAGGAGGTGGGGGACACAGAGGTGGTAGTGGCTGTTGGCATGTCTGCATCTGGGTGTTGCTTGGGTGAATGTTTGTGTGATCTGTGGTGCTTATGTCTGGATGAGCTGCCCTTGGGTGTTGAGGTGTGTGCAGGCTGGTCTGATGGTGTGGATGGGATAGGCAGAGGAACAGGAGACAGAGACAGGCTGGAGGCAGTTAGAAGCGGGAGGCTGGAAACAGGGACAATGGCTGCCGTCAGTGCTGAGGCCAGAGCATTGAACGATCGTTGATGGGCAGCCTGACCCGAATGAATGCCCTCCAGGTATGCATTGCTACGATGCACCTCCCTCTCTACCCCCTGGATGGCATTCAAAAGGGTAGACTGCCCAACAATGATGGTCTGTAGGAGGTCAATGACCTCCTCACTGAGGGCAGCAGGGGTAACAGGCGCAGGGCCTGAGGTGCTTGGGGCGAAGGAGACGCCCGCCTTCTTGGGTGAGCGGGCACGGAGCGAAGGCTGAGGGGCTGCTGGGAGGGCAGAGCTGGTGCGCGGGGTGGCGGCTGTACCTGTAGAGGCGGGGGGCACGGATGTTGCCGCCACCGCTAGGGAGCTCCCATCCGAGGACGTGTCGGTGTCGCTGGTGTCACCACGGCTCCCCGTTGTGAAGCTCCCCTCGCCCTCCGTATCACTGGTGGCCTCGGTGTCTGTGCCATGGCCCACCGGGGCCTGGTGAGTTGCAGCTCCCTCGTGCTCCGGTGCCAATTCTCCTCCGCCTGATGATGCTAATGCACACATGCACAAGAAGATAAAGAAAAAGGGTGGGGGGAGACATAAAAACTGGTTGAGTGCATGCATTGTCAACACCGTTGGCGGAGAGGACAGACACAAGAGCCTCATGCACTAAGCCGCGCAATCGGGGTACACTACTCCGTACTTGTGACTAGGCCAACAGGTCTAGGGACAACAAACGCGCACATGGGTGATGCAGGTCCATGGATAGCTGTACTTGTCACCCTACAGAGGTGGGGGGCGGGGGCACAGGGACATGGCTAAAGGAGAGGACTACACTACAGAAAGCGCCCTGGCCTAATGTCACCCACAGCCCTCTTCCCCCACCCAGGCACCTCCACTGCGCGTAAAGATAGCTGAATGTGCTGGTACTCACCCCCTTGTGTCTGCTGTGATGTCCTCACGCGCCCATCCAAATCTGGGTAGCCCACCGCCAGGATCCGGGACATCAGGGGGGTCAGGGTACGACTGGCACCCCTCCTAGGTTGGGAGGCCATCCCCAGCAGTGACTCGGCGGTCTTCCTGGTCCCGCGGCGGATGTCCTCCCACCTCTTGCGGCAGTGGGTGCCCCGTCTGTTGTGGACCCCCAGGGCCCGTACTTCCTTGGCGATGGCACGCCAAATGTCAACTTTCTGATGGGCGCTGACCTATTTGACATGTACAGGGTGGGAATTGAAATATCATCAATTTTCCGCATGATAGATGCGATTGGCCCCGCCTCCCCAACCTTGCCTTGTGGCACATGCTCTCATCTGTCGTGCCTTGCACTCGTCATTGTCTCCCCACCCTACCATCTCACATCCACCATACACAACCCAGGCATAGCCCATTCAACGTGCACACAGTGTACTTACCTGTTGGTCTGGAGGACCGTAGAGTCGCGCATACTGGGGCAGGACCCCAACCACAAGTTTCTCCAACTCTTCTGTAGTGAAGGCATGGGCCCTTTCCCCAGTCGCAGCAGCCATTGTATCTCCCAGACTGAGGTCACAGCAGCACTTGCAGTATAGGTCCTCTCCTGTGGATGATCAGGTCTCGAGTGATTAACCAGATAGAAAATGGTGGTCACGGCCGCGGTGGCGCGTACCGCCGCGGTGCGTTCCGCGACCGCCGGCGCAGCTAGTCATTGGCTCGTGAAACCCATAGGGTTCGATGTTAACCAATGCGGCTTTGCGCCGCGGTCTTCGACCGCCTACCGCCACGGTGTGTCACGCCAGCGCATTGACCTCACATCCCACTGTCACACTTCTCAGGTCAGGCAGCCGCCATTACAAGGGCCCACAGGGCTTAATTACTACTGAGTCACACAGGCCTAGGCCTTGCATTGCCACTCATACAAGCCATTCAATGCATTGAGAATCGTGTATTGTGCAAGCTGTAGTTACGTACCTGTGGGTTGCTTGACTCTGTGCTCCATGTTGTCCTTCCTAGGCACCGTCCGCTGGGACTTGCGAGGAGAAGGATGAATCCTCCCGTGTACCGACCGCTGGTGGACCTGTCGACAATGGAGGAACGTCATATAATACTTCGCTACCGACTTGACCGAGCCACTATACATGAACTGTGTGCCCAGCTGGAGCCAGCACTGATGTCCCCCATCCGCCAACCCACAGGAATTCCCCCTCTGGTGCAGGTTCTTTCAGTCCTCCATTTTTTGGCAAGTGGGTCTTTTCAGACAACAGTGGCCATGTCATCAGGGATGTCTCAGCCTATGTTTTCTAAGATTTTGTCCAGAGTGTTGTCTGCCCTGACGAAATACATGCGGAGCTACATTATTTTCCCTGAGGAGGGTGATTTGGACACTGTGAAGGCTGACTTCTATGCCCTTGGACATATCCCCAACATCATTGGTGCCATTGATGGGACCCATGTGGCCTTAGTACCCCCAAAAAACGACGAGCAGGTGTACAGAAACAGGAAAAGTTACCATTCAATGAATGTCCAGGTGGTCTGTTTGGCTGACCAGTACATCTCCCATGTAAATGGCAAGTTCCCTGGGTCAGTGCATGACGCGTATGTTATGCGAAATAGCAGCATCCCTTATGTGATGGAACAGCTACAGAGACACCGTGTGTGGCTAATAGGTGACTCTGGTTACCCCAACCTGCCTTGGCTACTGACCCCAGTGAGGAATCCCCGGACGAGGGCAGAGGAACGGTACAATGAGGCCCATAGGCGATCTAGGAGGATCATAGAAAGGACCTTCGGCCTCCTGAAGGTGCCTGCATATGACAGGGGGATCCCTAATGTACTCACCCAAGAAGGTGTGCCAGATCATCGTGGCCTGCTGTATGCTTCACAATCTTGCATTGCGACGCCAGGTGCCTTTTCTGCAGGAGGATGGTCCAGATGGTGGTGTTGTGGCAGCTGTGGAGCCTGTGGAGCCTGTGGAGAGTGAAGAGGAGGAAGACGACGGGGACGACACGGACAACAGGGACACAGTCATTCAACAGTATTTTCAGAAGCACCCAGGTAAGAATCCCCCACGCCATTTTACATTTACTTCTGGCCTCCTGCATCTCTACTTTCTGTGTTTCCCCCCAGTTCCTTTCAACTGAATTGTGACTTTCCCTTGGCTTTTCAGAGCTGTATGACCCACTGCGTGACTTCTGGTTTGTTCGGCCATGGAGTAAAGCACATTGACATTGGTATGTTGTCATCACAATGTAACTGAACAATTTTGAACCGTTATGTGTAATACATTTGTTAAGAATACAAGCAGACTCCTGTGTGTTTTAAGTGCAATTTGTGATTTATTTAAAGTGCTACATATAGGTCCATGATAGTAAAACGGTGATGGGTGGGGGTGGAGTGATGTCCATGGCAGAGTCCAGTTCTCGGGCGCACAGGTGCATTGTCCATATGCCTGTGGAAGGATGGAGCAGGGGCAGTTCAAGGTTGGACAGGGTGACGATGTGGGACAGTGGAATGACAATGGGGGGATCTTAGGCTGGCGGGGGTCTTGGCATCCTACTCTGTCTTCCTTTGTGATCTCAGGCTCCTCTTGCGGGGTGGTTGATCTTCAGCAGGAGGTGGGGTTCTGGTGGCCCGTCGTTGTGTGGGGGCCTCCTGTCCACTAGCGCCGGCGGAGGTGGTAGGCTGTTCCTGGTCCGGGCTGGTGACAGGGGCCCTTTGGGGTGCCACATGGTCCCGCAATGTGGTGACTATTAGGTTCAGGGCCTGGACGATGTTCCTGAGCTCCTCTCTGTACCCCATGTACCGTTCCTCCTGCTGTGCCTGGATCTCCTGGAACCTGGCCAGTACCGTCGCCATCGTCTCCTGGGAGCGGTGGTATGCTCCCATGATGGTGGTGAGGGCCTCTTGGAAAGTCGGTTCTCTGGGCCTGTCCTCCCCCCCTGTCGCACTGCAGCCCTCCCAGTTGCCCTGTTTTCCCGGGCCTCTGTCCCCTGGACGGTGTGCCCACTACCACTGCCCCCAGGTCCCTGTTGTTGTTCGGGTGTTGGGTCAGCCTGGGTGCCCTCTAGTGGCGGACACACCGCTGATTGACCTGTCCTGGAGACAGAGGCATGGGCCCGCTGGGTGGGAGCTGTGCTGATATTCCCAGAGGGGGTTAGGTCTGCTGTGGCCTGTGTCTGTGTGTGGGGAACCGACTGTCCAGAGGTCCCCGATGGTCCGGGCTGGTCGTCAGGTTCCAGGTTGACAGAGCTGCTGTCCTCACTGCGGGCCTGTTCTGGGGGTGGGATGGACATATCTGGACCCTCCTGGCCGGTGTGTTGGCGTTCGGGCCCTGCAGGGGTGAAAGAGTATGGTTATTGCTTCTGTGTGTTCCATGGCGTGCGATTTGTGGGTGCCCTTGTCCCCCAGTGCTGGCATTCCCTTGTGGCAGGAGTTGTGAGGGTGGTTTGTGGGGGGTATGGGTATGTGCAGTGGTCATGCATAGGTGATGGTTGTCCATGGTTTGTGTTGGCATTCAGGGTTTGGTTTTGGGTTGGGTGGGTTGTGCTGGTGGGACATTGGCAGGGAGGATGTGTGCTGGGGGGTTGGGGGTGAGGGTGGGGGTGTGGGTTGGCATGCTGGTGGTTGGGGGGGGGAGTAGTTGAGACTAGACTTACCAGAGTCCATTCCTCCGCCTACTCCAGCGAGGCCCGCAGGATGCAGGATGTTAAGGACCTCTTGCTCCCATGCTGTGAATTCGGGAGGGGTGGGTGGGGGTCCGCCGCCAGTCCTCTGCACAGCGATGTTGTGTCTGGAGACCATCGACCGTACCTTCCCCCGTAGGTCATTCCAGCGCTTTCTGATGTCTTCCCGGTTTCTGGGATGCTGTCCCACAGCGTTGACCCTGTCGACGATCCTCTGCCATAGCTCCGCCTTCCTGGCTATTGTGGTGTGTTGCACCTGTGTGCCGAAGAGCTGGGGCTCTACCCTTATGATTTCCTCCACCATGACCCGGAGTTCTTGGTCCGAAAACCTTGGGTGTCTTTGGGGTGCCATGGGGTGGTGTGGATGAGGTGTGGGGTGGTGTTTGTGGTGATGTGAGTGGTGGTGTGTGGTGATGTGTGCGTAGATGTGGTGTGGTTGATGATGTTGGGCTCCTGTGTGTGTTGGGGTTTTCGATTGCTGTTCTCTCTCTCTCTCTCTCTCTCTCTCGCCTTCTCTCCGATTTCCAACTAGTGGGGGTTTGTGGGTGATGTGGGTGTGTGTTTTATAGTTGTTTGGATGTGTGGGGGTGGTGTTTGTATGTGTATCAGGTGTGTGTATTTCAAATTGTCCAATGTGGCTGGGTTTTGGAGCTGGGTGTGTATTTTGACCGCGGCGGTGTGTACCGCCAATGGAATACCGCGGTTGAATGACCGCCGCGTGGATTCGTGGGTCGTAATGGCATGGGCGTGTTTGTGTTGGCGTGGCGGTGGAGGTTTGGTCATCTCCAGTTTATCGCTGCCCGCTGATGAGGCGGCCTTCCGTGGATGTCGGGTTTTTGGCGGCTTGGCAGTTGTGGGTCAGAATGACCGTGGCGGGTTACTGCGGCCGCGGCGGTAGAATGGCGGTCTTCTGACCGGCGGTAAGAGCCTTTTACCGCCGAGGTCAGAATGACCCCCTAAGTAACTTGGCACCCAACCTTCACTAAGTGAGGGTTAGACATATAGGTGACTTATAAGTTACTTATGTGCAGTAAAAAATGGCTCTGAAATAACGTGAACGTTAGTTCACTCAGGCTGCAGTGGCAACCCTGTGTAAGAATTGTCTGAGCTCCCTATGGGTGGCAAAAGAAATGCTGCAGCCCTTAGGGATCTCCTGGAAACCCAATACCCTGGGTACCTAAGTACCATATACAAGGGAATTATATGGGTATACCAGTGTGCAAATGAGAATTGGTAAATTTAGTCACTAGCCTGCAGTGACAAATTTAGAAAGCAGAGAGAGCACAAACACTGAGTTTCTGGTTAGCAGAGCCTCAGTGACAGAGTTAGGCACCACACAGGGAACACATATAGGCCACAAACTTATGAGCACTGGGGTCCTGGCTAGCAGGATCCCAGTGGCACATAACAAACACACTGACAACATAGGGTTTTCACTAGGAGCACTGGGCCCTGGCTAGCAGGATCCCAATGAGACAGTGAAAACACCCTGACATATACTCACAAACAGGCCAAAAGTGGGGGTAACAAGGCTAGAAAGAGACTACCTTCCTACACATCACTTACCTGATTCCCCTCCGCACTGCTCTTCAGCCTCTACTGAAAGCACAGACTCACAGCCTGCCCTGTGGCCAATCCGAATGCTGCTCTCATACTACTGGTAGCATGAAAGCAGCGTTAGGATTGGCCAGAGTGCCCTGGCTTGGAGCTCCAAGGCAGAATGGGAGCCCTTGCCTGCTCTCTCTAACCCAGGAACACAGTGCCAGGTTAGAGAGAGCCTAGTGAGCATGTGTGTTTGGCCGGCTTGGGCCGGCTGTGCACTCCCCTCTGTCCCTGTCATGCCCAATGGCCCACCCCTTTGACAATAAAAGAATAATAAACATATTTATTATCGTTTTATTGTTAAAGGTTTGCAGCTGCTGCTGTTGGTGGGGGGGAGGGGTGAGGGTCCTCTGCCATAGTGAAGGAGCCGTGTCTGGTACACAGAGGTCACCTTAGTGTTCGTGGGTGGGGTGGATATTAAAGCCATGACCACCTTACCTCCCAGCATGGAGAGGTACAGAGAGAGGCATAAAGTCAATGGGACTGAGTTGGAGGCTCTGAGAGATATAGGAGCCAGTGTGACTATGGTTTCTCCAGAGCACGTCTTACCTGGTATATTCCACCAGGTGAATTATGCAGACAGCAAAACTAAGATCCATCACATGGCGAGCTTAGCATGGGGAGGTGTGACTGGCCATAAAAAGGTAATGATAGCTCCTGCCCTCTTAGTAGAGTATCTACTGAGGAATGATCTGGAAGCATCTGAATGGTCAGAGCAAGAAAGAGGATCCATGCATAGTTGCTGGACCTCCCTGAATGGGTGTGTGCTGTGACCAGGTCACAGACTGCATGACAGGGAAGTGCTGGGCACTTGGACCCTGGAAAAATGGGCCAAGCCTCCAAGAGAAAGAGAAAGGGCACAGGGTCTGGCTTGCCAGCTCAAAAGGTCACAGAGGTGCAGGAGGAATCCAATTCTGAGAGGGAGGATCTGACCTCTGTGGGAGGGATACCTCCCCTGCAAGCTCTGCCTGACTTGGCCGACTTGCAAGGGGCAGGTGGACTCACCAGAGAAGAGTTGTGCCAGGGCCAAAGGGAGTGTCCCACTCTTGAGTGCCCGAGGCAGACTGCCTTAACACAAGAGCAGGGGGGGTGTCAATGGACACCACAAGGTTTATTGGGAGGATGGAATCCTCTATACGGAGGCAAGGGACCCCAATCTAAGAGCAACCAGGAGAGTGGTGGTCCCCCTTGAACTGGAAGTACAGGGAATTCCACCTCACCTTAAGCCATGATATTCCCTTGGCAGGACATTTGGGGCAGACTAAGAACTAGAATAGGCTGGTCAACCTTTTATATTGGCCCCACATGTCAGAAAAAGTAAAGGAGTTCTGTAACTCCTGCCTCACCTGTCAGGCCAGTGGTAAGACAGGGGGAAAACCAAAGTCTCCCTTAATACCTCTGCCAGTGGTTGGCACTCCCTTTGACAGAGTGGAGAATGCTATTGTTGGTCCCCTAGACCCACCAACTGCCTCAGGCAACAGATACATTTTGGTGGTAGTGGACCATACCCCTCTGGAAAGTCACAACTCCCACAGTGGCTAGGGCCCTACTTGGTGTATTCATCAGAGTGGGGTTTCCCAAGGAGGTGGTCTCAGATAGGGGCAAGATATGAATGTCTACCTATCTGAAAGCAATGTGTGAGGAACTTGGTGATACTTACAAGTTCACCCCACCATATCATCCCTAGACCAATGGTCTGGTGGAAAGGTTTAACAAAACCCTGAAGGGCCTGACCATGGATTTGTCTGACAAACTCAGGAGGAGATGGGATGTTCTCCTCCCATGCCTGCTGTTTGCTTACAAGGAAGTAACTGTTGAATTACTGTTTGGGCACCCTGTGAGAGGCCCATTGTGTTTGGTGAGAGAGTCTTGGGAGAAGCCTCTCAAGGAGTCCAAACAGAATGTGTTTTATTATGTGCTAGGCTTGCAGTCATGTATGGCTGAGTACATGAAGAAGGCAAGCAGCAAACTGGAGGCCAGTCAAGAGCTCATGAAACTCTGGCATGACCAAAAGGCTACTATGCCTGAGTAACATCCAGGTCAGTTGGTGTAGGTTTTGGAGCCCCCAACTCCTAGGGCCATCCAGGCCAAGTGGACTGAGCCCTTCCCCATTCTGAAGAAAAAGGGTGATGTCACCTACCCAGGAATCCCCATAGGATCCTGCATGTAAACAGACTGAAACCCTAACAAGATAGGGCAGGCATGACCATGCTTAAGGTCACATATGAGGGAAAGGAGGAATGTGAACCTCTGCCAGACCTCCTCTCTAACAATGCACAAGATGGGTCAGTGGAGGGAGTAGTACTCTACCCCAAACTGACAGCTCAGCAACAAAGAGACTGCAGACAAGTGTCAAGGCAGTTTGCTGGGCTGATCTCCATCACCCCTGGACCCACCAATTGGTGTGTCCATGACATTGACACTGGTGACAGTTTACCTGTCAAAAAATAAGTTGACCAGGTCCAAGCCAACCTCAAAGGTGAGGTAGCTAAGATGTTGGCATTAAGGGTAATTGAGCCCTGTGAAAGTCCTTGGGCCAGTCCAGTGGTGCTGGTGCCTGAACGTAATCCGCAGGGTAGGAAAAAGAAATAGAGATTCTGTGTAGACAAGACAGGTTTGAATGCAGTCACTAAGACCGATGCTCTCCTCACACCTAGAGCTGATGAGCTCATTGATAGGTTGGGGGATGCTATGTTCCTAAGCACATTCGATCTGATCTCAGGATACTGGCAGATTGCTCTAAGTCCAGGAGCTAAGGAGAGGTCAGATTTTTCCACCCCATAGGGCCACTTTCAATTCAAGGTGATGCCCTTTAGTTTGAAAAATGTTCCTGCCACCTTCCCAAGGTTGGTGAACAGAGTCTTGTCTGGGTTAGAATCAGTGTATTCAGGTCCACCTGGGAGGATCACGTGGTCCACCTGAGGGGCAGTGCTTCAGGCCCTGCTCCAGTCAGGCCTGACTATCAAAGCAAGCAAATGCCAGATAGGGTGGAGTTCAGTGGTATACCTGGGCCAACTTGTAGGTGGAGGCCATGCACAGCCTCTCCAGCCCATCCTGGATTGGGAGGCTCCTAAAACCCAGACTCAGCACAGGGCCTTTCCTGGCCTAACTGGGTATTACAGGAGGTTTGTCCAGAATGATGGGACCATTGTGGCCCCTCTGACAGACCACATCTCAAAGAAGCAGCCCAAAAAGGTAATTTGGACCCAAGTGTCAAAAATAATTTTGACACTCTGAAGGAGCCTATGTGTTCAGCACCACTTCTACTGGCCCCTGACTACAATAAGAAATTTATTGTGCAAACAGATGCTTCAGAGACAGGGATTAGGGCAGTGTTAGCATAAATAAATGAGGAGGACCAGAATCAGCCAGTTGCCTTTATCAGCAGGTGCCTACTCCCTAGAGAGTAAAGATGGAGTACCATTGAGAGAGAGGCTTTTGCTGTGGTCTGGTCCCTGAAGAAGTTGAGGCCATACCTGTTTGGCACTCACTTCCGTGTTCAAACTGACCACAGACCTCTCAGATGGTTCATTCAGATGAGGGGGGAGAACCCATAACTGTTGAACTGGTCCATTTCCCTACAGGGAGCATAGACCTGGGGCTGCCATGCCAATGCAGATGGCCTTTCAAGGTTTTTTCCCTTACCTGATGAGGACTACCAGGGTGTAAGTTAGTACCATCACCTTTCATCTGGGGGGCAGTGTAGGACAGTTCTCCTTTTTGCCTTGGTCACCTCCAAACCTTTTGACTGATACTGGCGGTTACTTACTCTGACTGTGCCCTGAGTACTGCTAACCAGACCCAGGGCCAGTGCTTTGTGTAAAATGGATTATGCAAATTAGGCTCATTATAATTGGCTAAATCAACCTACCCATAAGTATATGATTGAGCATGTAGGTTTAGGGATCCCAGCATAGATAGTACACCCATAGGGGACCTGCCTTGCTGGATGCTTTTAAGTTAAAGTTAACTCCAAATTTGACTTTGGAATTAAAAGTACTTCCAAGTTCCTAAGCTACCTTATTTGCACATTTACGTCACCCCTAAGGTATGCCCTAAGTGTCCCAGGGTTGGCTGCAGTGTAACTATAAGCAGGTACTTTATTGTTCTGTGTGAGGCACTCACCTGAATTCCAGGCATTCTGATGGGGTGATGACAATTCCCCAATCCCGGTGAGGACTAACGTCACTGTGAGTACATTGCCCTCTCACAAGTCCTCAAGGATAAGGGGGTTTGTGGAAGGGACATTAGAAAATACCAGCTTCTGCTTTGTGGATTACAGAATCGGATTGCTGCACCCTGGACTGCGCGTCATGTTGGGTGTCAGGACTTCTGATTTCTCCAAATACAAGGTTCTTGGTTTTTTAGGATTCTGGGCTGCAAAACAATTACTTTATTAATCCATTGAAATGCTGGAAGCTGGTCGGAGAACAAGGAACACTGAAACTCTACTGGAGGCAGGCTGGAGAACAAGGAACATATTTAGCATTGGAACTCGACTTGAGGTAGGCTGGAGGATAAGGAACTTGACTGGAAACAGGTGAGCAGAGCAATAGGTACGATGCCAAGCAAGGGCTCAGAATCACAAGCATGCAGAAATAATAAAATGTGCACATGTGCCTTTTGGCAGTTGATTGCTTGTTAAGGACATGAACAATTATCCTCCTGATTGTGGCACATGTTCAACACAGATCACATTGTAAGAGCACATGTTTTGGCAGTTACAGTTGGAGCAGGTGGAAAGGCAGTTGGTTGCTTGTTAAGGAAATTAGCAATTATCCTCCTGATTGTGGCACATACAGATCACATTGTGAAGAGCAAATATTTTGGCAGTTACAGTTGGAGCAGATGGAATACAATGTGTACATTCAACAATCATTAGTTGTAAGAAATGAGACATTTAACAAGCACTGATTATTGCAAATTTCATATTCAAAGATATAATGAATATACCCAAAGAAGTCTGTATGTTGCAAGCAACAGCGTCTTACTGTAATTGAGCTCTGGGATGTGCTGGTGTACCCATAACATTTATAAACTATGTTTCATAAGCCCTGGTGAGGGAAAAATAGCTAAATGTGCTTTCCCTCATTGTAGTGATTGGGCTCTATAGGCTAACATGGAGAGAATTTGTTTTAAAATAATAAAGTCGTATTTTCCATAGGAAGGAGCTAAATATGACATGTTTAGTACCAAAATATAAATTATAATGAATCCAACAACTTGCCATTGTTGAATTTAAAATAACTTGTATCTAGAAAGAGTTTTAGAACTCTTGCTAAATGTTACCTACTGCAGCACTGAAGTACCCTTCTCTGATTGGTCAGCCTCAGGCAGCCTGAGACAGGCTGCCTTGATGAGGTGTGAAGTGTCTGGGCTGATACAAAGGAAGCATCTGGTAGGAGGAGATCTGCCTCAGCAGATGGTAGAACAGGATGGCATGTTGGGAGGAGAGCAGTCAAACTCTTCTTCAAAGCAGGGAAGGACATTTGGGACAGCAACAGTACCTCCCCCATTTCCTGCAAACCCAGACAGCCTGGTGCCCCCTGATTAGATTAAGAGAGGGCTGGAAAGGAATGTGTTAAGGGAAACTTATCCACACCAGTGGGTGGGCTCAGCAAAATCTAAACTCTAGGATTGAACATTTGCCATCTTGGATTTTGGAGGAATGTTGCCCCTTGAGATTCATTTTTGACACACTTCCCAGGAAGTGGAAACTCAAGAGGGTGGTGGCCTGCACATGATTAGACAGAGCCCCCCGCTGCTTGCCAACCCAGGAGCAAGGATAAATATGGCAGAGCTCCATCCCACCTCAGCTACAGGAACAAGACAAGAAGAAGAAGTACTGCCCTGCTGGACCCCTAACCTGCACCTGGACACTGCACTCAGAAGGACTCCATCACCTGCTAACTTGGCCTTCACCAAGAAAAGGACTATGCCTGACTTCTACTGCTTCAAGAAGGCAACTGTATCCTATAGGTAAAAACAATAGCTGACCAGAGTCCCTGCATCAATCCCTGAAGAAATTGACTAGCTGAGGAGTGGTCATGTTTGGATTTGAAACAGGTGCATTCTGGGAGTTATAGTCCTAACCCCCCAAGGAGCAACTCAAAGCTTCTGGAACCTTGGGGTGAGTTGTCGACACCCACTTAAAAGCTCTTGAGCTTCAGACTTCCAGGATTTCACTGGGGGCTCGTAGAAAGACAATTCAACAATGTCACATCGAAATCGGCTGGCCATGGAGGGTCGCAGATGTCAGACAGAAAAAACTCAGAAAAATGTTTCTAAGTCCTAACGTGAAAATTTGACTGAGGTTTCTTTCGCAGTATATCCGAGGAGGACTCCAGGGAGATCAGATTCAATTTCAACTTGGTCCCCGATGAAGCTAAGTGTATGTACTTACTTGCCCTCACCAATAATCCACTTTTCAACACCAACCAACTTGGTTCAGGGCACATGGGCGCCCCAGTTGCCCTCATCCCTGCAAACACTATGGGCAAGACAGACAGCAGATAATCCAAACTACAGTTTGACACCAAATGCTCTGCTTGGAGCTGGCGGGGGCAGTCGATCAAACTCAACCAGATTACCATCCCTTGGGCAATCCCACAGAAGAGACGGACATGAAAACGCTCCTACTGGCTATGCAACAAAGCCTATCCTCCATTGAGACCAAAATGGATACTATGGCCCTTAATATGAGTTTGACGGGCGGCGGTCTTCCACCCGCTTGCCCTATTAAGAGTTGCCTGCTGGGCCGGCCGGCAGAAATAGTGTTTCCGCCAGCCGGCCCGTTGGGGAACATGGCCTTAACATTGATGCCGGCTCGTAATTGAGCCAGTGGCAATCATCTGGTGCTGTCCATGGGGGCCCCCCACTGCCCATGCCAAGTGCATGGGCATTACAGGGGCCCCCATGGGGCCCTCGGCACCCCCTATCCTCCAGCCTTTGCATAGCGGGGCTACCACCATGCAAAGGCTGGTGGAAAAGGGACTGGTAATCCCGGATTGAGACTGCTGGCGCTGCCAGGCTGTTGGCTGGCGGCAACCTATTGGTGTCGGCAGTCTGACCATGGGGGCTCCAGCAGGGTCGTAATGAGGCCCTATGTATACTCAAATGGGCACCCTCACCCAGAAAATGGAAAACCACAAAAGCCGTCTCAAGGAAGCAGAGCAGCGCCAATCGGCAGTGGAAGACATGGTGTCTGTATGAGTAGTATAAACAAAAGGTACACTGTTCCAAACTATACTAACATTCTAGGAGACCTGATGTCTCAGGAGCAAGAACCCTCAAGCATCACAGTGGATGACTGGCATCATCATCGGGGATGCTCCACGCCAGGCCGGCGCTGCAACACCTGACGGGCTCCCTGGACGGGGGCTCTTGGCCGTGTTAATTTTATATTAGCTGGTAGGTTCAAATTATGAAGACAAAAGTGCCCGCATTCAGGCACCGGCGCTGGTGGAGAGAACAAAAACTGTGGAATTAAAATTGGTTATTCATCCCACAAATCCATCATAATTTTAATCAGCTCAAACAAGGAATGAAGACCAAGATTAAAAACGACCATGAAAGTCACAAATTGAGTGCAATGCTCAATTACTTTCAAAGAGCAAATACCGCAGAGGACTACAACAATTAAGGTACCTCTAAATTAGGGTCAACATGTTTTGCGTCTTTCGGTCCAACAGGATCCATTGACGCTTCATCAGGACCAAACATAAATACTTCTTATCCAAATACTACAAAAAAGTCAATCAAAAGATAAAAAGGAAACCTAAACTTAGGAGTGCAGAACAGTCATTTACGTCAAGCAAACTGGTTGAGTCAAAGGAAGGTGGCCCACCCTCAATTCGAGATCGGGCCCCTTGGGAAGTGCATTCCAAGAACTCCAAAAGACAAATTATGTTGGAGGTCCCTTGCCATGGACCTAACCTCTGGATAGCGCTCCCGCAACGTTGCAGTCCTCTGCTGTTTTTGCTCTTTGAAAGTAATTGAGCATTGCACTCAATTTGTGACTTTCATGGTCGTTTTTAATCTTGAATAACCAATTTTAATTCCATAATGTCTACGCTGAGCAAGCATCTGCACTGTGCAGTATCCTCTAGGTTACTAGATTTGCCTGTGGAGCATGCAACTCTAAGGTGTGATACCAGGCTCCATTCCTAGATTAAGCAGAAGAAACAGGCTCCTAATAATTATCCCTTCAAAAGGGACATGCTACCTTGTGTGTTTTACCACTACATAATACTAATACAACAAACACATGTTCTTTCATAAAGTAATTATTTCTATATGTTAAGAAAAACGAGAGTAACCAGAGGAAGCACACAAAAAAGTAACCAATCACCAAAAACCGTTAGGTGTACTTCGGCCACGCTCCTAGGTTCGGCAAAAGCAGGGCTCTTCAAACTGGGGGGCGGGCCCCCCTAGGGGGGCCTCGAGTGATCTCAGGTGGGGGGCACCATGCAAGAGATCCCAGGGGGCACAGGGGGGCACCAGGCTCTGGCCAAAAGAACCATTATACTGATAACAGTGTTTTGTTTTAGTGAGCAGCAGTAACGCGCTCTCTAATGGACCATCACTAACATCTGGCTGGGAAAAGGTATCAGAAAGGAAGGGACTTTAAATATTCTTCAAAACCCTCACCCCATCTCTACTAATCACACTGGATACTTTTACATGTTAGTAAAGCCTGCCTGACAAGAATAATATTTTTAGCAATAATGTATTGATTACAATTTTAAATCGGCAACAAAACTTAACTGCAATGTTTAAAAAAGTCTAGACATATTTAAACATTGCCAGTTTAATAAAATAATTGTGAAGACTTTGCGGGAGTCCCCGATGATTTTTTTCCAATAGTTTGAAGACCCCTGCAAAAGAATGGAAAAGCAGGATGTTACGTGCCAGCCAATAAAAAGCGAGTAAATTCAATGGACATTGAAATGACCAAATGGGAAGTTAAAATAGGTAAAGGGGTGGAATCTCAGTAAAAAGCGTTGTGCAGGCGAAACGTAATGAAGAGCTAAGCTTTTGAAATACAGTGCCCATCATTGTTATATTCCCCCTCTGAGTATAAGTCAATCTTACTGTTCTGTTTCTCCACTAAAACTCATCTAATTAGAATACCTTCTTAATATAAGGAAGATCGACTAATCCATCACAATCCTGTCCCCCCACTCACTCGTCCCGTCATTTTAGCCATATTCCCATAAAAATACAGGTAACATATATCAATGTATGTAAACCGTTGTAATGTGTATAATGCATTGCATCACCACTTATTTGCGAATACCAGTAACATCATTATTTTTATGTTATCAATCAAACCGTTTTTGAGCTGAACACAATAAGAAGTGAATCTATGTACAGAAATTCTTGCTGAAGTGATATTGCTACCGCTCTTTAATGAATAAATGCATTGTTGAAATAAATAAATGGTAGCAAATTACACTATACCTGTATATTTCTACAGCAACACACGTTTTCTGTAGGGATATTATTTATATAGCTCGAGCGCCATCTACTGATTAAAGAAATAAAATTGATGTACATTTTCGAGGAATTATTTAAAATATCTAACAATATCACCGAACAAAAAGGTTTGTGGTTTTTTTTCATTGTTTCGTAAAATGGGTGGGTAATAATATAAACAGACCATCTGCTCTAAAAATGGAAATCAGGAGCCATGGACGCAAAACACGTTTGACAACAAAAAGTCCGTATAAAATACATAACAGGATGAATCAATTAATGCTGAAATAAACTTAGCAAAATCATATCTCACAGGACACGCAATACGAGAAAACATTGTAAAAAATGATTGCTGAGTGACACATTCATATTACACCTGAAGAAACGGAAGTAAATCTTTCATCGTGGTCCTATCCAGAGAACGTTTGCTGTTGAGCAACATTAACTTGTGTTAGAATCAACATTGTTTCAATAGACTCTCCTGGGGCCACATTTACTAATATCTCACGTAATGCAGTGCACTGCATTGCATGAGAGGGGGACAGCAGGACAGCACCATATCTACTAAGAAATGGGCTGCTGCTCTTTTCCCAGGTCTTACGCACTTTCTACCTACCAAGCACACACCTTTGCACCCCAGTGCAATTTAGATCATTACCTCTGCTTCCCTGGTGGACTACTGCCCAAAATATTTGGAGATCTCTGCTCACATGGTGGAGAGCTGTGTACCACGGCGGTTCATTTGAATGTACTGAAAGTTTGCAAAATGTAGCACACATAGAAAGAGGAAAAAACGGGTAGAAATCAATATATTCTCCAGGTTGTTTCATTTCAGGGGTGGCGTAGGGTTTTGATGCATTCCCAGGTTTACAAATCCTTGTAAATCTGGGAGTGCGTAAAAATCCATGAGTGTTGTGTGGGAGCACCCACGAAACACCATGGAAACACCTTCCCAACGCAAAGTAAGGCAGTGCAGCAACTTGCGCTGCGTTGCCTTGCTCCATATCTACACAGCAATGTAAAGCCAAACAAAGCGGCTTTGTGTGGCCGCGTAGATGTGGGTCAGCAACCTGCACCTCTAATGTGTCAAAAAAAGCGATTTATCGGCGGCGCGGCCACTTGTAAATCTGGGCCTCAGAGTTTTCTCCCAGTGTGTGGAGGTAAATTCTGTAACAAGACGATTATGTGAGTATTAAAATAGAGTGGGTTTGGCTACTCCCCTGTGTTGCAATCCAGGGGTACAGTTTTGATTTGGAAGAAGTTGTCTGCTTTCACAAAAAGATTGAACGTTCCATTCCGGTGCACACACAGGACACTGTAAAGCTATAAAAGTGTCTTAGATAACTAAGGGCCACATGTACAAAGCAGTTTGTAGGTCTCAAACAGTGAATTTCGCTTTTGCGACATGCAAAAAGCACTTTGCAATGCACAAAACTTGTTTTGCGATTCGGTAACTTGGTTACCGAATCGTGAAACGGGTTTGCGAGTCGCAATTAGGAAGGGGTGTTCCCTTCCTAATTGTGAGTCGCAGTGCAATGCAGGATTGCTTTGTGACCGCGAACGCGGTCGAAAACCAATCGCAGCCCTCATGGGACCCCTTCCCCGTTGAGAATGGCACTGAATTTTTTTTTCAGAGTAGGCTGTGGTCCTATGGACCACTGCCTGCTCTGAAAAATTGAAACAAAAACGTGTCATTTTTCGTTTTTGTAATGCATCTTATTTTCCTTTAAGGAAAACGGGCTGCATTACAAAAAAGAAAGAACAGCTTTATTAAAAAGCAGTCACATGGTGGTCTGCTGTCCTCAGCAGGCCACCATCCCTGTGAGGGCCGCCATTCGCAAGGGAGTCGCAAATTGCGACCCACCTCATGAATATTCATGAGGTGGGCATTTGCGACCCCCTTGCGAATCGCAGATGGTATCAGGGACACCATCCAACATTCTGAATTGCGACTCGCAAATTACGAGTTGCTCTGACTCGCAATTTGCGGGTCGCAATTCAGAATGTTCCTACATCTGGCCTTAGGTGATTTATGGTGTTTGTCTTTCTCTGACAGCAGCACAGATAGGAGGAGGGCAGCTATGAGGATTGCTGATCCAGGACCCTCCCATTTTTTCACTAGCTTTAAAGTGCAGATTTGTGTTTGAGAGCAGTATGGGATACCCACTGCTACACCTGGACTTTTATATCTAGCTTGACAGTACACCTGTCACCTAAAGTTATGTGATCAACAAAACAAACCTTTCAGAATACTACTGAAAGAGGGGCCTAGCTTCCACCCACATGTTGATTTCCATGAGTACAGGATTTGAATGTATATACATTTACTAAAAAGACTGCTTGTAGTACTGTTTGGCTTTTGATAAAGTTTATACTCGATGTAGGACTGAGTTGGTTATAGTGGCAAGTTAATGATCATGGCTATAGTCCTCATCTGTTTTTAAATGTTATGATAAAATACTAAGCCTGTAACATTTATTATGAACAGCATGTTAATGACAATAGGAGCTTAATTGTTGATAGTTATTTTTCTATACTAAAACCTACCATTTGATATTTTGTCATATGGTCTCTCACAGAATACTGTAGTAGGCAATGCTTTGCTGATGGTTACTCCTTGTGACAATCCGTGGATATAGAATGTTTCCCAAGTGTGAATCCTTATGAGGCCCTCAAAAAGATACGGGGTGTTGCTTAGCCAATGCTAATTTTGTATTCTTTCACAAGTTTATGACTGTATGTCTGATGACTGCCTTGTGGAAAAGCTTACACTTAAAACAGTAGGCCTGAATTTGTTATGGTGACAAGCTATAGGCCAGATTGGTACAATGGGAAATGTTATGTATGGTGAAATAGTTTTGCCTATTATGAGACATTACGGCAATGGTAGTTGGTCTATTCTATTAATTGTGAATGCATTTGTTAGAGCCTGTAAGTCTTTAAGGATTTTTTTTTTTTAAATCACATTGTGTGACAGCAAATTTTGTTGAATATAATCTCACAGATTATTGTGAAAGGCATGTGTTAAACCCAATAGGCTTTTAAGGATGGATTAGTAATACATTGTTCTAAAGCCTGTAGGCAGCTATTTTGTTACATGGAATTTTGCAGATCACAGTACTAGACAAACTTTGAGGATAGAAGATATGTATTACAATGATCCTTGTTAGACTCTTTTTGGAACAATAGTATTTTGCTTTGTCAACTGTAATTTTGTATACATTTGTACTTTTATGACAGTATGCTGGATGGTTGACTTGAAGAAAGGTTAAATTGTAACATTTATTTCTTCCAATAAGGGAAAACAGAAATGCGTTTCGGCATAAAAATGCCTTTGTCAACCTGTTCACCTCCATGTTTGCTTACTATTTATACAATCATATGATGCATCTATAAACATCCTTACTGACAGTAAACAATTCTTTTTAAAAACGTATCAACATGTCATTACATAGCTGCCATGAATTATACATAGTACCTGCTTTAACAGGCTTTTCTCATTATACTAATTCATTTGAGTTTGACTCTTGTGAAACTGCCCATATATCTCTTAATGAGGTGGATGGTTACACAATTACCACTTTACGGGCATGTGTAACAACCAACAAAAGTATATGAAAATGTATCACGACCTTTGACTTAGAAACTTAACATAATCATGCTCACTTAAATAAGGAATACCTATAAAGTTTTCTAACTCAAAATATCTATGCTTTATGAACAATCTAACATAATTCCATGATAACCTGTTACGCAAACAATCTAGCCCAAGTGGGCAATATTATATTGAACCCCCACCTCTCACCCTAGTGCACAAATATATAGCTCCTTTGCTTTCACATGCCAACTATGTAACAGAAAAATTAAAAACAGGATTAAAACATACTTCCATATCGATATTTTCCCAGCATTATCAAATGCAGAATACTGATCACTTGAGTAATGGATTCTAGTAGATGTCTCCCAATGCAGTCGCTTTATAAGGCCCAGTAGGGGAGTGTCAATGCCTACCTGTTCCATCTTGGCCCACAATAATTGCCTGTCCACTGTGTCGAAGGCACAAGAGAGGCCCATAAAGGCCATATACAGGGCCCCTCCCTTGGCCATCACAAATTTGCCCACAGTCAATGTGAGGTCTAGCACCTGCTCTATGGTTCCCATTCCGGTCGAGAACCATGTTGTGTTGGATTAAAAAAAGAGGTCTCGTCCACCCAAGATTCTAACTTTCCTGGGGGATTGGCCATGATGCGGCATGAAAAGCTCCGGGACTAGCCCCAAATAAATCCTACATAATCCTGCACTATGAACGCCCCAAGACATTGACCGGTGGAACCTCAGCCTCGACTGCATCCAGAGAGAGAAGGCCCTGATTGGTTGCTAGGTGTGGATGTGGAAATGGCCCACCCTGTGGTGGGGGTTGTGGCCTGCTGGCGGGCCCTAGATTGACTCTGACCATGCAGGGAGTGACGTTGGAGTAAGTAGAGGCACAGAGCAGGCGTTGTTGCTGAAACGCAGTGGTGGCCTCCCCAGATCCAACCGCAGCCACCTGGGGCCTTCCTGAGCTACTGCCACTGCTGGGTCGTGAGAGGCTGGGTGGAGGGGTGGGTTATGCATTGCGCGGCTGGGTCCCCCAGGTGAAGTTCTGATCCTGGGCCCGCACCGCTGGATTGATAGGGGCCAGTGTGTGGCTGCCGCCCCCCCCCCTCCCAGGAGGGAATTTAGTGATCAGGCGGACGAGACTCCAGCTCATGTCTGACCAACTCCACCCCGATGTGTCCTCTGACAGGTGGAAGAGGAGCTGCAGCGCGGGAGATCCGATATAGGGTAGCAGTGGCGACTGCTGATCGTAGCTGTTCCGCAAGCCCCGCCCGTGGGAGTGACTGTACCTGGAGAACAAGGAGCCAAGAAGAGCAGCCTGCTGCTGTGCTGGACTGGTTGTCCTTCCCCCAGGGGTAAGCTATATAGCGGCCAGCGCAAAGCTTGAAAGAGGCAGTGGTCCGAGTGGCACACGAGTGGGCCATCCTTCTGAGTCCAGGCAGACGCAGAAGGCCTGCTCTATAAAACCACAGAGGGATAAAGACTCAAACCTTGCTGTGCTACAAGGGGAGATGGCGTGAGACCACAGGAGTAACTCAAGAGGTAGGAGAGGGGTGCAGATGTGGCAACCCACTCCCCTGGGGGGTCTGATTCTGTGCACAGTGTCCCACTTCAGGTCCAGACGACAGAAAGGCGGGACTACGCAGATGGGACCAGGTGGTTGGCTAACCCCAGAGTGTACCTACCAGGCCACTGAGTACTCCTTACAGGCATCGGGCACTGTGGGGAGAATCTTGTAGGCAAAGCTAGAGGGGCCGGACACTTGGTTAGAGCGTGGGAGGCCTCCGATGACCCTTCCGGGTCATGCTGGCTTCCTTAGGGGAGATTAACCCCTCGCCGTAATAGCACAGAGCCTGGGAATTTAGGGAGGTAGCCCCAAGACCATCAGAGGCAAAACACCAAGTCACCTCCCTGAACCCTAGGCTGCAAGTGACGATGACCCTGGTCCACCCATAAAAGGACTCCTTCTGACCAGGGGCGGAGGACCAGCCGTGCTACGACCTCAGCATAGAGGTGCAGGGGGGTGTTCCCCAGGTGATCACTGGCCAAGTATAAGGAACAACAACTGTCCCACCGGGGAGAACTAGTCAAATACACCAGCCTGGTCTCCTCCATCACAGGTGCAAAAGAGCATCCCCCGATACAGAAGGGCCCGGACAATGCTGCGCTGCTGCAAGCTGTACAATCCTCCTGTTTGGCCCTGAAGGGTGGAATTGGCGAAGTCAGATCGAAGGACTCCCTCCTTCAACAAGACCTGAGAAACATACCAGAAAGAGTGACAACAGCTGAAACAAGGATATTGGATTTGGAGGACACGATCCACACCCTCAGAACAGAGGTCACAGAAGGGCACGCAGTCAACAAAGATGTTGTGTGGCGCCTCGAAGATGCAGAAAACAGGGCACGGAGAAACAATTTACATGTTGTGGGGTTCCCAGAAGGGGCAAGTGCCCAAAGGCATGCAAATTCTTGATGGACTGGCTCACTCTAGTGTTCCCCAGGGAGAGATTTTCAC
This sequence comes from Pleurodeles waltl, assembly GCF_031143425.1. Taxonomy (NCBI): domain Eukaryota; kingdom Metazoa; phylum Chordata; class Amphibia; order Caudata; family Salamandridae; genus Pleurodeles; species Pleurodeles waltl. Next base: position 289,579,272 of record NC_090445.1, on the reverse strand, counting down.
TGTGCTTTGCGCTGGAACACGCTCATCGGGCACTGAGCAATGTATTGCTGCCCGGCACCCAACCAATTATAACACGATTCCTCAATTACCAAGACCAGGACTTTATCCTATCTGAAGCCAGGTGATTGAAGGAGGTGAGCTATGAGAACTCTCTGATTCAAATTTTTGCTGACTACATGAGGGAAGTCAAATGCCAACAACGCACTTTTGATGCAGTGCACTCTCCACTTGCAGTACATCCTCCTCTTCCCAGCCAAGTTGAAAGTCCTTTTCCAAGGCAAAACCAATTTATTCCAGTCCTCAGAGGAGGCCTGGGAATGGCTTGAGGAGAGGCCAAGGCTGGGGATTGGTGATGAATGGAGGGGGTTGGGCTCCCCGCCTGGGAGAGAGACAACTACACCAAATCGCAATCATCCTCTCAACACAAAACACTGAACACTGCCAGGCGGAACAGGCCTTCCAGAAACTAAAAGACCAGATCCAAGATGTGACCACTCACCTACGACTCGGAAGAGGGTCTGCAGATGGCCACAAAAAGGAGTAAAGTGATTTGTCAATATACAACTTGGACAGAGAATACATCCTGGAGCGGAACATCCGGAATCGCCAAAGCCAAAGTCTCTGACTCTAGACATCCATTGGTATCTGCCATATTGCGAATGTAGGTGGAGATGATGGACCAGGAAGTCCCGAGACATACTGACAACAAGCTTGACTTAAAGGGGTTGGCTGTGCTGGCCGACTATCATTTATGTTTGGGGCGCGGAGATGGACTAGGCGTCCCCCCCCAAATGAAGTGGTTTGCTTGATTTATAGCCATAACACTGACCTGTTGCACCAAGCATTTAATGATTGCTTTGGATACTTTAAGTGAATTTTTTGAAGCAGACATTCATCTTAAATAGTGGTATTCTAATATGGTTGGGACGGGAATACAGACCTCTCCAGTCTCTTTATGAAACAGTTCTTTGGTTGAGGATGACACTAGCAACAAAGAACAGTGCAGGGTGGTGTGGAGGGTGTTGGGAGTTTCTTACTTTGATGATTGGATTCTGTTTAGAGACATGGGAGCAAGAACTGTGCAAATGGTACTGTTATTACATGGCAACAAGAAGACACAATGGCATCCGCAAATCGGAGAAAGGTCTGTCATACCGAGCAGATTTCAGATACACATATCTAATGGGTGAGAATGGCAGATATACTGTATTGTCATGGAAGGCTAATGGGCTGGGCAGTAAAATCAAAGGGGGTTGGTATGTGCATATCTTAAAAAACGCAGACCTGACATAGTCCTCACCTCAAATGTTCAAATGATAACTTTATAGCCAGGGGTACATATTCTGTCCTAGCTCATGCGGGATTCACCACTGGGTCCAGAGGGGTAGCGATACTCATTAAGAAATCCCCCCACGTTTCAGAGGATTAGATACTGGGGAGACCTTGCTGGTACATTTGTGGCAGTCCAGGGATGATAGGACAGGCAATAAATTATGTTTATGAGTTTATACACCCCACCTAGACTCCAACAACAAACATATGCAAAGGTGACGGGGGCCCTGTTAGAACTGACCTCATCACTCCATTTAATAGGGGGGATTTTAATGATGTCATTAATGCTAAACAAGGCCACTCACAGTTAACAACGACCCCCCTTTCGAGGGACCCCGCTAGCTGACATGGTAGCATCCCTGAGTCTAACGGACCTCTGGCACAGCTGCACCCCTGGAGTTACACAATTTGCATAGTCTTTTCCAGACTGGACTAGGTCCTGGCCCCGTCAGGTGAAGTGGCTGTGGCACGGGAAGCAAACTATCTAGTGAAGGGGCTGTCAGACCATTCTCCTCTATGGCTTACGCTTCGGATCTGACATCATAAGGAGAGGGATAACTGGAGTTTTAACACCTGGAGTTAAAGGATGAAGAGATATCACAGGCAGTGAGGGTTGAAAGTGAGCTATGCTTTCAAGAAAATAAAGACTCAGTGGCCTCTGCAGTTACTCTATGGGAGGCATACAAGATGGTCCTAAGAGATAGAGCTCAAATACCATAGCGCAAAAACGTAAATGACAGAACCAAACTATGGAATACCTGGAGCAACACTTGCTAGACTTAGAAAGAGACCCGAGGGCTACAACAGATCCACATGCCCAGCGTAAAATCATGGTCCTGTGGAAGGAATACCGCACATTAGTGCACCAAGAAGCGAAAGTCCAATACCTCACAACAAGGTACTATCTCTATGAAGCACGTTGGGTACCTTGAATTGAAGGGGACTACAGGACTACATACAATACTGATATGGAGACTGCTAACAAATGTGCTAAGTTCTATAAGGAACTCTACAGCCAGCATACATTCGTAGACATATCCCTGATTGAGGCCTACCTGGATGATATACCCTGCTGCGTCTGTCGACGGTAGATAGGGTCTCCCTCGATAAGGATATAGAGCAGTCAGAAATAGAGGCAACAATAGCCGCAATGAAACCGGATAAAACACCTAGGCCCAACGGTCTTCCAGTAGAATTGTTCAAGAAACATAAGGATACTCTTTGCCCCTACCTCCTCAACATATTTCAAGAAGCCAGGGAGCCAGGAGTGTTCCCATGGGACCTACAGAAAGCTACAATAGTGGTAATCCCTAAGGAGGGGAAACCTCCTGGGTACTGTAGTTCCTACCGCCCCATTCCGCTCAAGACAAAAATCCTTGCTAAAGTGCTTGCTGCGTGGTTGGTGGCGGTCATTTCGTCCCCAATCCATTCGTATCAGGCGGGATTTATGTCAGGAGATCGATGAGGCTCAATATTTGCAGGCTCCATACCTGGATTGATGCAGTGCAGGAGCCTGAGAACCCCCATCTGCTGCTAAGACTAGACGCCCAGAAGGCATTTGATATGGTCCATTGGCCGTTAATGATGAAAATGCTAGAAAAGTTCAGACTTGTGACAAGTTTAAGGACTGGGCCTTCCTGCTACATATTAACCTGGTTGTGAGAGTCCAACAGTCAGGCGAGTTCCCGATTGAGCGGGGCACGAGGCAGGGCTGCCCGTTCCTGCCACTACTATTTGCCCTGATGATTGAGTCCTTGGCCTGTATTAACAATGCGCACCCAGACATTTCGAGCTTTCATATCCATGAGGGTAGGGGGGTGGCGGAAAAGTTTTCATTGTATGTGGATGATATTATCCTCTATGTTACTCGCACCAGAAAAACACTGCCTTACATTCTAGCTACATCTAAGGAGGATGGTTCCTACTCAGGGCACAGAATTAATTGGACTAAATCGTGCCTCTACCAAATAGGTGGCCATTATGAACAGGTAGCCTCTGTAGATGACCTACGGCTAGTGACAGAGATTTCTGTGACACATAATCCAGATAGGTGTTGTGACCAGAATGTTACGAGGGTCCAGACGGAACTCCAAAAAGATACAGACCGATGGAGGAAGCTCCCTTTAATACTAATCAGCAGAGACACTATCATTCCTACTGCCTACAAGGCTAACAATAGTAGCTTGGACCAAAGCGGTTAGTAAGATAGGTTGGGAAACAAAACTCACAAGGGAAATCCTGCTATGGTAGGCACATATACCTGAAAGAACTGGGGAAACTCCGTGGATTCCAATTATATGACAGATTAGGCATTTATCGGCTGGGAGACCTCATCAGTGAAGAAACACTGAAGTCATACACCTCTCACAGACACTGCGATACCACTATCTCTGACTAGTACATGCTTGGTAGGCTGAAGACCTTGCCATAGTTACCCTTCCAGACTATGCCCCCTTAGAAGGAAGACTCCTCATGGATCAAGTAAAGGGAAAGGAATTATCATGGACATACAAAACACTGAATAATAATATGTCTTACACGCTTCGTCACCTGAGATGAAGGTGGGTATAGGACCTGAACTGGGAGGCTGCCCTTATGCACCAATGCAAAATGGCCATACGTATCCGGCTACGGTTAATACAGTTCAGAATTTTACATAGAACTTACTATGACGGAGTGAGGCTCCACCAAATGTGGAGGGCCTAGACCCTGGCTTGCCTCCACTGTGGGGCAAGCAGGGCCACCTTCCTGCACACAATATGCTCTTGCCCATAAATCCAGAGCTATTGGGCTAGCATTCTTAGAGAAACTGGAGAGGTATTGAGTGTGCAGATCCCAGTTGACCCGAGTTGACCCTCCTAACAGAGGTTGATTTGCCACACACTAAGCTCCTTTTTAGTAATCTGGCTCTGGTGGTGGCTAATAGGGATGTGGCAAATCACTGGGGATCACCGGAGGCTCCCACTCTGAGTGAGTGGAGAGTGAGGATGGATCTCTTCATGATGGCAGAAAAAGTGATTAATCAAACCCGTGGCTGTCCAAGTAAATTTAACAAGGTGTAGGGTGCATAAAAAGTATATCATGGCTTGCAGGACATGTAGCGCAGTGAGGAAAGGGAGACTATTTGGGCTTGTTATTGCACTCAGCACACAGGACAATAAATGTGATTATGTGAATACCACTAGCCTGAGTTTGCATGACAGACGTCTCAATATAATTGTGAGATTCGCCTATGTTTTGACTCATATGCCAATGCTTCCTGTCTCTGTGTCCTTCGGGCATGTTAATGTGTAAAAATATATATTTTTTAAAGATTCTAACTTCCCCAGGATCACCGTGCCCAAAATCTTCATTGTTGAATCAATCAACGAGATTGGGCGATAGCAAGTAGGCCGATTGGTCTTAAAAATGGGAGCAATTATCGATTCCCTTCAAGAGGAAGGGGAACCATTCTAAACTGACGCTCCCAATACATTAGTAATCAGGGGTGCCCAGAAGTAAAAGTTGGCTTTTAACAGGTCTACTGGGACCCCATCCGGACCAGGGGCTTACTGGGAATTGTCTCTCTTGATCGCGCTAATGACTGAAGGTAATCCAACTAGCTCTGCAACCCATCCTTTCTCACATTTCTGCCCAATTTCATCCTCCACTATCCTCTCAACATTTTCCAGGTTAAAAACTGCAGAAAAATGGTCCGCCCACCCTTGTTCCATGATATGGCATGCAATTTTATCGGACACAAGATTTAAAGAAAGGGCGGTTGACAATACTCAAAAATAAATTAGGCAGCCTTCTTTAGATCTTCCCAGGCCTGCACCTGAGGGCTAGGGTATATTTATATCTGGCTTTTCTGACACTCTAACAATTACATGCAATACTATTAGTTGCAGCTTTAAGTGCTTAAAGAGTGACTGTATGTAGGAAAGTACCATCTTGCCTGGCATGTTACCCCCATTTTTACATGTATGCCAGTTTGTTTTTGCCTGTCTCACTGGGATCCTGCTAGCCAGGACTCCAGTGCTCATAGTTTGTGACCTGAATGTGTATACCTGTGTAGTGACTAACTGTGTCACTGAGGCTCTGCTAATCAGAACCTCAGTGCTTATGCTCTCTCTGCCTTTAAAATTGTCACTATAGGCTAGTGACCATTTTCACCAATTCTAATTGGTACACTGGAACACCCTTATAATCCCCTAATATATGTTAGCTCGGTACCCAGGGTATTTAGGTTCCAGGAGATCCCTATGGGCTGCAGCATTTCTTTTGCCACCCATAGGGAGCTCAGACAATTCTTACACAGGACTGCCACTGCAGCCTGAGTGAAATAACGTTCACATTATTTCACAGCCATTTTTCACTGCACTTAAGTAACTTATAAGTCACCTATATGTCTAACCTTCACTTGGTGAAGGTTAGGTGCAAAGTTACTAAGTGTGAGGGCACCCTGGCACTAGCCAAGGTGCCCCCACATAGTTCAGGGCAATTTCCCCAGGCTTTGTGAGTGCGGGGACACCATTACACGCGTGCACTACATATAGGTCAATACCTATATGTAGCTTCACAATGGTAACTCTGAATATGGCCATGTAACATGTATAAGATCATGGAATTGTCCCCCATGCCAAATCTGGTATTGGGGTGCCAATCCCATGCATACCCGGGGCTCCACCATGGCTCCCTGGTACTGCCAAACCTCTGGGGTTTTCTCTGCAGCTACCGCTGCTGCCAACCCACAGACAGGGTTCTGCCCTCCTGGGGTCTGGGCAGCCCAGTCCCAGAAAGGCAGAACAAAGAATTTCCTCCTCTCCCTTTGGAAATTGGTGTTAAGGGCTGGGGAGGAGTAGCCTCCCCTAGCCTCTGGAAATGCTTTGAAGGGCACAGATGGTTCCCTCCTTGCATAAACCAGTCTACACCGGTTAAGGGAACCCCCAGTCCCTGCTCTGGTGCGAAACTGGACAAAGGAAAGGAGAGTGACCACTCCCCTGTCCATCACCACCCGAGGGGTGATGCCCAGAGCTCCTCCAGTGTGTCCCAGACCTATGCCATCTTGAATCCAGAGGTGTGAGGGCACAATGGAGGTTTCTGAGTGGCTAGTGCCAGCAGGTGACGCCAGAGACCCCTCCTGATAGGTGCTTACCTCACTAGGTGGCCAATCCTCCTCTAAGGGCTAGTTCCTCTGCATCTCCCTCTTCGACTTCTGCCAAGGAACGACCGTAGACTGCACCAGGACACCTGCAAAACCGCAACAAAGTAGCAAGAAGACTTCCAGCAACATTGTAGCACCTAATCCTGACGGCTTTCCCGACTGTTTCCTGGTGGTGCATGATCTGGGGGCTGTCTGCCTTCACCCTGCACTGGAAGCCACGAAGAAATCTCCTGTGGGTTGACGGAATCTTCCCCCTGCTCCAGCATGCACCAAACTTCAGCACCACTGGTACTCTGGGACCCCTCTCATCCTGACGAGCGTGGCCCCTGGAACACAGGTCATGGACCCAAGTGACCCAGACTGTCCGGTGGTCCAACTGTCCAAATTTGGAGGAGGTAAGTCCTTGCCTCCCCTCTCCAGAAAGTAATCGTGTGTACTGCGTGAACTGCTGCTGCTAGGGCTTCTGTGCACTTTTGCAAGGAATCCTTCATGCACAGCCTAGTCCAGGTCCCCAGCACTCTGTCCTGCATTGCTCAACTCGCTGAGTTGACCACCGGCTTCGTGGGACCCTCTTTTGTAATGTTAAGACAACCACCATGCTCAGTTTTCTTGAACCCGTGTTCAAGTGCTTCTGCGGGTGCTGACTTCTTGTGCATGGGCTCTCTGTGTTGCTGAGTGCCCCCTCTGTCTCCTCTTCCAAGTGGCGACCTCCTGGTCCTTTCTGGGCCCGGGCAGCACCCTTTTTCTTCAACTGCGACCTTTGCAGCTAGCAAGGCTTGTTTGCAGTCTTTCTCCAAAGAAACAACTCTGCATCCTCCAGTACTTTATGGGACATCTTCTGCACAAAGGAGTTCCTGGCATCTTTCGTTGTTGGAGAATCTTCAGCTTCTTCCATCCAGAGGCAGCCATTTTGCACGTTCATCTGGGGTTTAGTGGGCTCCTGCCCCGCCTGGACACTTTTGTGACTCTTGGACTTGGTCACCTTCCTTTGCAGGTCCTCAGGTCCAGGAATCCGTCTTCAGTGCTTTGCAGTCTGTTGTGGTCTTTGCACAAGTTTATTGTGTTTTTGGGAAAGTAGTATCACTTTACTCCTACTCTTCAGGGTCTTGGGTTGGGGTATCTAGACACCCTTAGTGTTTTCTTACACTCCCAGCAACCCTCTACACACTACACTAGGCCACAGGTTTCTACGTGGTTGGCATTCCACTTGCTTAGTATTTGGTTTGTGTTGCCCCTTGGCCTATTGCATTTTATTCTACAGTTTTGCACTACTTTTCTAACTGTTTACTTACCTGATTTTGATTTGTATATATCTTTTGTGTATTTTACTTAGGGAGTATATCCTCTGGGATATTTTTGGCACATTGTCACTAAAATAAAGTACCTGTGTTTTTAGTAACTCTGAGTATTATGATTCTTATGATATAGTGCTATATGATGTAAGTGGTATGGTAGGTGCTTTGCATGTCTCCTAGTTCAGCCTAAGCTGCTCTGCTATAGCTACCTCTATCAGCCTAAGATGCTAGAACACTATTAATCTACTAATAAGGGATAACTGGACCTGTCACAAGGTGTAGGTACCATCAGGAACCCACTATAAGCCAGGCCAGCCTCCTACACTGTACATTTGAGTGAAAACCATGAAGCACTTCGCTGAGCAGTTTCAGGTCTCTTTACAGTTACCCCCGTAGTAGGGCCTTACAGAGGACCTCAAAGTTCTCTGAGACATTGAAAGAATCATCGGCCCTGACAGACACCCTAAAATGTCCTTGTAATTTTTTACGATCAGGGATTCAAAAAATATTTTGTGATCAATAGTACCCCACTGTAAGCGAAACTCCCTGTTTACCGAATGGGCAATTGGGAGGGGTTTACTAAATTCAGTAAGTGCAATTTAAGACTAACTGGGTTATGATCACTGAAGGGGAGGGATAAAACCTCATAATTCGCAGAATACCAAATCAAATCTCTCGAAAGTTGTATAAAGTCAATTGTCAAACTCCTTCCCCTACATATAAATGTGGGAGCGGTTACTTTTTCTGACCCCTGGGTGACTAAATTTAAATGTAAAATCAAATAATTAAAGGCCTCTCCATAAGGGGTATGAACAAAATGCCCCAAATCGCTATCTATATTATTGGAAACTGCACATATACATTTCCCTTCCTATGGGCATTGAAGAATGTTAACATTTCCTGCCCAATGATTGAACACAACCTGTGATTTTCCTGTCTAACTCCTCAATAATATGAGATGGATGTGACAAAAAGAAATTAAAATACAAATTATTTAAAAGGATCCTAAACTTACTCAGAGAGTAGAACCTTAAAATTTGATAATAAGGACGTGAGTCATTTTGCTTAATTTCCACATTTCTGATCGAATTAGACAACTTACCTCTACCTACAACCCCCAGATCGCATTACTGCAATAGGGCTTAAAGCCATTTGTGACAATGTTATCAATGGCCCATGTCTCATGACAGTAGATTACATCATAGGACCCAATAAGGACCATCCAGTCCTTGTTTTGCAGTTTGTTCCTAAACCCTGAGATGTTCTAGGATAGCAGGTACATACCTCTGCTAACAGTGTTGGGTATAGGTGTATTTATATCTTCTATGCCACATTTTTTGAGAAATGTTGATTCATCCTGTGTGACCCCATCCTTATCCCTTTCACTCAACAATTCCCCAACCCCATCATGGCTAAGTCACTCATTTGCTTCAAGATCACTCAGTACCAATAAGCGGTTTGCATTTGGAATTAGGAGGGTTAAGGGGCTGTATAACTAGATGTGATTTAAACTCTTAGACCCACCTGGGAGTTGTATAGCAGTTTGTAAGTGCCTATAAAAAAACCTACTGGCAAGATCATCAAAGGGTCGGGTTTAATCATGCCCAAACATACTTGAGACAAAATATCATCCACAAGCTTAGGCTTCTGAAGTTTACAATCACTGTATCACCTGTATAATTCTTCCCTAAGGGGCCAATCTCAGTCTCCTCAACAAGCAATATCTCATTTGCAAGACCACTGGGAATATTCACAACTCACTTTAGCCAAAACAACACCTTGTTTTGAAGAGATTCCACCGTCTCCTGAGTGCCTGGAGGCAACTGGGGAACATTTCCTAGTATTATAACATAAGGACATGAAGCTGGCTGGAGATCCGACACAGGCAGGTGATTTGATATACCGAGGTTACTTTTTCTACAGGATCTCTTATTTCCAATTTGGCCTGAAGGGCTGGACATTTGCATTGGTGGCTGAGTCGGTGTGGTGTTCCCAATGGAATGTTATTGCTCTGTGTTTGATTTCCCAAACCTTTCCTATGGACCCTTTCACTCACCTGTGGCAAGCCCTCTGACTGCTGTGATAATGATTGAGTATCCAGGGCTCCGGAGGAGTGCAGCCCCACTGCTATCGGGGACTTGGTTGCGGGTGACATAATCTGTGTAGCTATCCGACCCCACTCTTTCCATTTTTGGCTAATAGTTGACACAATTGCAATATGCTTGCCTCTCTAATCGAGAGGCGCTCACAAAGTGATCTCAATTTATCCTCCAATATATCATTTATGCTTTCTTTGAAGAGTTCCCAAAAATCCCCAGGGAGGTACCCTGGTTTCGCTGGAGTGGATGGTACATGCAGAGTTGTCATTTTCCTTCCTTTATTCCTCCTGGGCTCATGCTTAGAAATTCTATTCCACCATTTGGGTGGGGTCTCTCCAGCTACCTCTTGTACGGGGAGGTCATAGGATTGAGGGGGGGGCATTAGTAGATCTGATCCCTCAATTCCTAACAGTACTCAGTGCCTACCACCCCTCAATAATAGGCTTCCGGGATCTCTGATTCTGAAACCCCATTGGGGATTCGGATACTAATGCACGAGATGATTTGTCCCCACTTGGATTAGAACTTACTCTCCCTGGGGCTACCACAGATGGTGAGGGGACTTGCACAGAAAAGGCCAAGAGGTTCTCAGTTGTGAAAGAAAGTCACCTCTCAGCCAAAATAATCTCATTCGTTACAAGATCACCAGTTTACCAGGAAATTGTCAACGGTTGATCTTGTATGCTTATTTTACACATTGAACCCTCCACCTGGGGTTACCTTTCTTTTATCCAAAACACCAACTTTAAACTAAAAAACCAAGAGGTGGGCCTGGTCCCGCCTATGTTGGACTATGATGAGCTAAGAAGGGCCCAGTCTTGTCCCGGTCTTCACCCGGGCGCAAGCCCGGGTACGCCCACGCGTATCCTTGGGCCCGCAATGTCAATGAGGCTGCTAGGGGATGCAGTGAAATTATATCAAACTGGAGACTACAACTCAGGCCATATTAGGCAAAGAAAACTCAAACTACCCAAATAACAGCTATCACCGCAATTGGGAAAATGCGCCCAGTTGGTCGCTTTCGGGTCCGCTTTCATTTCCGATGCTACCAAGCCCTGTCAGTTGAGAGGATCACGACTCCCAGAATAAGACCATCCCAAAGTCGAGCCAAAGTATTTAAGTCTAAGGAAATGGCACTAATAGATTCCAACCTGAATTTAAATTCAAATGATGGTAAAGATATGGATGCAACTAAGAAAAAGTTAAAAACAATATTTAAACAAACGATATCAAACATTAGCCTAACTCATTTTTATAAATTCACTATCAAAGGACAGAGGTACTAACACATGTGCCGAAGTGCAGTATTCATCATCAGTCAAAGAACTGATGGTGGATGTTGGAATCTTCATAAATATTAATCCATTGACCACCGTAAGGAGGGGATACAAGTTTCCAGTCAGATGAGGGAAGAGGAAAGCACCAATCAAAGGATCACAAAACATCTGAAAAAAAAGACCTATGCCTAACAGCTCTCCCAATTGTAGCCCAAAATACGCATATTCAGTCAAAATCTGCACTTAATCAAGAAACACAATGTGAGGTTCTCATAGCAGGGACACCATCCAATTCTAATCCTAAAAAAAGAAGCATTAAGAGATTCCTTTAAAAACATTAAGGGGGTCATATCGACCCCGGCGGTCAAGGACCGCCGGGGCCGGGGATGCGGGAGCACCGCCAACAGGCTGGCGGTGCCCCGCAGGGCATTCTGACCGCAGCGGTTTGGCCGCGGTCAGACCAGGAAAACCGGCGGTCTCCCGCCGGTTTTCCGCTGCCCTGGGAATCCCCCATGGCGGCGCAGCTTGCTGCGCCGCCATGGGGGATTCCGACCCCCTCACTGCCATCCTGTTCCTGGCGGTTCCGACCGCCAGGAACAGGATGGCGGTGAGGGGTGTCGTGGGGCCCCCGTAAGAGGGCCCCACTTTGAATTCCAGTGTCTGCTTTGCAGACACTGGAATTCGCGACGGGTGCCACTGCACCCGTCGCACATCCTCCACTCCGCCGGCTCCATTCGGAGCTGGCTTCTTCGTGGGGAGGGGTTTCCCGCTGGGCTGGCGGGCGGCCTTCTGGCGGTCGCCCGCCAGCCCAGCGGGAAAGCCAGAATGGCCTCCGCGGTCTTTCGACCACGGAGCGGCCATATGGCGGCTCCCTCCAGGCGGGCGGCGACCGCCGCCCGCGGGGGTCAGAATGACCCCCTATGTGAGCTAGTTAAAGTAGAAACACTGCCCAATTGTGTAAGAAACTGTGTAATTAGTTGTGCAGGATGTGAGGCTTGTGCAAGTAATATGTCACATTTTCTCCTTACTTGGAACAAAGCACCCCATCGTAGCAATTAACTCTCTTTGGGTAGCAAAGCAGAGCAGCCCAAGGCCTACTCAGAGACATGGTGAGGGGTAGTGATCACCATTCACTGGCACGCAATATTAGCACTCTATAAATGATTGTCCAGATGTTGCTTTTTCTATTCAATTGGAAAAGTACATTTATTACAAACACTACTAAATACTTTGGCCCGCATTACAACCCTGACGGTCGGTGTTAAAGTGGCGGTAATACCGCAAACAGGCCAGCAGAAAGAAAAATGGGATTACGACCGTGGCGGAAACTGCCAACATAGACAGCCGCTTTAACAGTCCGACCGCCATGGCGGTAGAAACAAACAGCGCGGCGGACAGCTCCAACAGACAGGCGGAAGATAAAGTACCACCCACTATATTACAAGAGGCCTATCCGCCACCTTTTCCGGGGTGGAACCAACGCTATCAAAAGCACGGCGGAAACAGTACACAGAAGGGAAAACATTCACCTCTGGACACCCAACGAGGAACCAGGACGCCAAGGAGCCCGAACTTCAGGTGTTACCCATGTTGGTTTACCTCCTCTTTTACCAGGAGTACGAACGGTGGCGGCGGCGGCGACCACGGCGAGTATTGCACCTACAACACAGGGGAGGTGGGGAGGAAAGAGTGACACATACATGCAACACGCAACACCCCCACCCTCACCCTCACCCACAACAACATACACACAAATACATGCAGCAACATTACATATACACCCCCCCCACCCCCTGGAAGAACGCAAGGACAAAAGGAAATGATTGTAACGATTGTAATCATGAAAAATCCATTAGTCAAAACTCCAAATTCAGTATATACAAATATGTACACCAACTACATAAGTCCTGATAGTGTACTAATCATTGTCCGTGGACCACTGTGCCCAAAATGCATGGGCGAAGCCCACACATGATACCTGACTCGAAACGGAGAGAACACTGCTGGGGCATCAGATCAAAAATATAAAGGCACCTCAGGGGGACGGGGGCACCTAAGCCTGATGAACGCACAATGCCACTGCTGCATGAGGGGGCTCCATGCCCATTGCTGTATCCTGTGGAGTGCAAAGCCACAGTCTCTCAAGTCTCTCCAGTGGGTGGTGTGCCCACTGCATTATCCTGGGGAGTGCAAAGCCACAGTCTCTCAAGTCTCTCCAGTGGGTGGTTTGCCCCCTGCTTTATCATGGGGAGTGCAAAGCCACAGTCTCCCAAGTCTCTCTAGTGGGTGGTTTGCCCACTGCTGTATCCTGGGGAGTGCAAAGCCACAGTCTCTCAAGTGGATAACAGTCTCCACTGGTCCTGGAGGGGGCCTGGTGCCCAGAGTGCTTCATCCTGCCAAGGACTGAGGTAGTGGATGTGATCCTCCACTGGTTCTGGAGGGGGCCTGGTGCCCAGATTGCTCCACGTGCAGTGTGGCTGGTACAATTCTCTCACCTGGGTGTGTGTGCCACGAGATTTGAGAGGTTCAGGTAGCATGTTGCGCCATGGAGGCAGCAACATACCCCACACTGCTGCGGCTGCGCCTTCCACCTGCAGGTGCAAACAGTGATGGAAGTCATGCCTCATGGAAGCTGCCCAGGGTCCAGGAACTCTCCTCCAGCCTCAGACGACTGACCACTGGTGGTGGTAGACATGACAGCAGTGCTGCCAGTGTCCGAGGATGCCGCGGACCCGGTGGCGGTGCTTGCAGCGGCGTCTGTGGCGACGGTGCTGGTTACGGTGCATGGGTCAGCACCTGCTGAGGGACACAGCAGGACGTCTCCTGCAGCCTCGGACGGCTGCCCACTGGGAAAGAGGCTGGGAACTGTCGCTGAGGCTGTAGACACGCCGGGGGCGGTGCAGGTGGCAGTGCTTGCGGTGGTGTCTGTGGCGGCAGTGCTTGCAGCGGTGTCTGTGGTTGCGGTGTCTGCGACGGTGTCTGCGACGGTGCCTGCGACGGTGCAGGTGGCGGCGGTGCTAGCGGCGGTGCATAAGTCAGCACCTGCTGAGGGACACAGCAGGACGTCTCCTGCAGCCTCGGATGGCTGCCCACTGGGGAAGAGGCTGGGGACCGTCGCTGAGGCTGTAGACGTGCTGGAGGCGGTGCAGGTGGCGGTGTTTGCGGCGGTGCAGTGGCAGTTGTGGTGGGGAGGCAGCTAGCGGTTTTCGCCGCCATACAGGTTGGCGTGGTCGTGGACAGAAAGTGTGACACTGGTCCCTCAGTCGGTGCCACCATGCCCTCTCCTGGCCTGCTCTTTAGCTTTTGGCCCTTCCCCAGCTTTGATGGTGCCGCAGTTGTCTTGCCACTATCCCCTTTGGTTTTTGCTGAGCCCTTGGTGGCTGGTAGTTTCGGCTTCTCCCTCCGGGATGTGGGCACCTTTTTCACCTTGGCAGGTGGCGGAATGTCCTTGCCCTCGCTACGTGGCACACTGGCTGCCCTGATGGGTGGCGCAATCGATGACCCCGCAGTTGTTGGCACCACTGTGCCTGGGGATGTGGTGGCTGAGGTGCTGGGCTGGGACCTAGAAAGCCTGGCCCTAGGGGAAGGACGGGGGGGAGGTGTAGGGAAGAGGTCAATGTTAGCCAGGAAGAGTTTTTTAGACACACTGGGAAGATTGAGGGGGTTTGGAGTGGAGGTAGAGGTAATGGTTGTAGGAGTTGTACGTCTGCTGAATTTGGGTGAAGGTGCATGGGCCGGAGGCTGTTGTGAGGTGGATAGCTGTTGGGTGGGTGTGTGCCTGCATTTGTGTACTTTGGGAGGAGGGCTCACTGACACACTGGGAGAGGACACTGGGGATGTGTGAATGGTAGTGGGGGTGGTGAGTGCACGTGAGCGGTGTGTGGTGATGGGCGTGCTGGTAATGCAGGCAGTAGCTGAGGATGTAGTGCATGCAGGTGTGAGTGGAGACAAGACAGGGACGGAGGAAGAGGATGTAGAGGAGGGGGACACAGTGGAGGCAGTGGATGTTGCTGTGTCTGCATGGGGATGGTGCTTGTGTGAGTGCCTGTGGGATGTGTGGTGCTTATGTTTGCCTGAGCCACTCTTGTGTGTTGATGAGTGTGCATGCTGGTCTGATGGTGTGCTGGGGATAGGCTGAGGTACAGGGGATTGGGTCTGGGTGGAGGAAGTTGGAGGGGGGAGGCTGGACACAGGGACAATGGCTGCCATCAGTGCTGAGTCCAGAGCCTGAAATGCTCTCTGTTGGGCTGCCTGCCCAGAATGAATGCCCTCCAGGTACGCATTTGTTTGTTGCAAATGCCTCTCTACACCCTGGATGGCATTCACAATGGTAGATTTCCCAATAGTGAGGGATCTCAGGAGGTCAATAGCCTCCTCGCTGAGGGCAGCAGGGCTGACTGGGGCAGGGCCTGAGGTGCCCGGGGAAAAGGAGATGCCCACCCTTCTGGGTGAGCGGGCACGGGACACACTCTGAGGGGCTGCTGGGAGGGCGGTTCTAGAAGGGGGGGGTAGCGGCTGTACCTTTTGATGTGGTAGGCACAGAGGTGCCCGCCACCGCAAGGGAGCTCCCATCAGAGGAGGAGTCGCTGTCACTGCTGTCTGCTCCTGTCCCCGCCGTGGAGCTTCCCTTGCCCTCCATCCCACTGGTGGTTTCAGACTCCGTTGTTTCGC
The DNA here is from genome assembly GCF_031143425.1 of Pleurodeles waltl. Lineage (NCBI taxonomy): Eukaryota > Metazoa > Chordata > Amphibia > Caudata > Salamandridae > Pleurodeles > Pleurodeles waltl. The sequence goes on along the minus strand of NC_090445.1, from coordinate 289,563,452 downwards.
CCTCCAGGGCCAAGTGGGTTGCAGCTTCCTCCTGCTTCGATGCCAATGCTCCTCTGCCTGATGATGCTATTGCACACAAGAACAGGGAGACCACAAAAAGGGGGGGGGAAAGACAGAAGGAAGACATGTTCAGTGCATGCAACACCACTACCGTTGGCGGACACAACACACATGGAGCAGCCCTCTGCACTACGCCATGCACTGACAGTTCCTAGAAATTTCAGCTGACCATGGGGTACAAGGCCTGAGACCAATTGTCGCACACCTGGAAGTCACAGGAGCCTGACTAGGTGTACATGGCTCTTACCACTGGTGTGTTTGGGATGCCACATGGCCTGCCTCACAAGGGACCTTGCCTACCAAGTTCGCCCTGGCCTAGGGGAACCCACTGCCCACCTCCCCCACCCAGACACCCCGTAATGCGCGCTGAGTCTGCTGAATGAGAGTGTACTCACCCCCTTGTGGCTGCTGTGATGCCCTCAAGCGCCCATCCAACTCCAGATATGCCACCGCCAGGATCCGGAACATCAGGGGGGTCATGGTGCTACGGGCACCCCTCCCACATTGGGAGGCCATCTCCAGCTGGGCCACCGCTGTCTTCTTGCTCCAGCGGTGCAGGTCCTCCCATCTTTTACGGCAGTGGGTGCTCCGTCTGTTGTAGACCCCCAGGGTCCGGACGTCCTTGGCGATGGCACGCCAAATAGCCTTCTTCTGGTGGGCGCTGACCTAGAGAAATGGTACAGGGGGAAAGGAAATTACTTACCCGTCTGGACCGTCATACTCATTGCCCCCCAGTTCCCACCCATGCCCTGACGCACATACACTCCTCATCCGCACATGCAGGCCTCAGCCCCCCCACATGAATCTTCCATCCACACCACTCCAAACAGCCATTGCCCATGCAGCATGCTCACAGTGTACTCACCTGTTTGTCTGGAGGACCGTACAGTTGCGTGTACTGCGGGAGGACCCCATCCACTCCAACTCCTCTGAAGTGAAGGCAGGGGTCCTTTCTCCAGACACATGAGCCATCGTCGCTTCCAGACACAGGTCACAGCAGCACTTGCAGTGTAGGTCCTCTCCTGTTGAAGGTCAGGTATCAAGTGAGTGAACAGACAGAAGATGGCGATCACGTCCGCGGCAGTGCGCACCATCACCACCGGCGTACATTGTCATTGGCTCCTGGGACCCATAGGGCCCAATGTTAACCAATGCAGACTTGTGCTGCGGTCTTTGACCGCCCACTGCGACAGTGTAGAACGCCAGCGCAGTTACCTCATATCCCCTTGTCCCACCTTACAGGTCAGGCAGCTGCCATTTCAGGAGGCAACATGGGATGGATGTTAACTGTGTTACACCTATCTAGGCTGGGAATATAGACAGATACCGGCACATTGCGGATTAATAACGTTTCTGCAAATAACACATTGTGATACCTCAGTGTTGGATGACTCTCTGCTCGCTGTTCTCCTCCATAGGGCACATCCGCTGGGGCAGGTGATGAGATGGCAGCATCCTCTGGTGTACACACCCCTGGTGGACCTGTCAACAATGGAAGAGAGACACATCCAAGTCACATACAGACTTGATCGTGCAACAATCCAGGAACTGTGTGCACTGTTGGAGCCAGACCTGATTTCATCTATCCGCCATCCCACAGGAATCCCCCCTTTAGTGCAGGTCCTGTCTGTACTCCATTTCCTGGCCAGTGGGTCTTTTCAAACAACAGTGGCCAAGGGATGTCCCAGCCAATGTTCTCTAACGTGTTGTCCAGAGCGCTGTCTGCCCTGCTGAAACACATGCGCAGCTACATCGTGTTCCCTCAGCTGAAGGATGTGCCCACAGTGAAAGGTGACTTCTATGCCCTGGGACATATCCCCAACATCATTGGTGCCATCAATGGTACACATGTGGCATTTGTGCCCCCCGCAGGAATGAACAGGTGTACAGAAACCGGAAGAGCTACCATTCAATGAATGTGCAGATGGTGTGTTTGGCAGACCAGTACATCTCCTATGTGAATGCCAAGTATCCTGGCTCTGTGCATGACGCTTCCATTTTGAGGAATAGCAGCATCCCTTATGTGATGGGGCAAATACAGAGGCACCGTGTGTGGCTAATAGGTGAGGCCAAGGTCCCAATACAGTTGACATAGGTGTCTGGGTATGGGGCTGTCCCTAAGGGTTAGTGTGTGTCTAACAGTTGTCCCTTGACATTTGCAGGTGACTGTGGTTACCCCAACCTGTCATGGCTACTGACCCCAGTGAGGAATCCCAGGACAAGGGCAGAGGAACGCTACAATGAGGCACATGGGTGAACTAGGAGGGTAATCGAATGCACCTTCGGCCTCCTGAAGGCCAGATTCCGGTGCCTCCATCTGACAGGTGGCACCCTATACTACTCACGGAAGAAGGTGTGCCAGATAATCGGGGCCTGCTGTATGCTGCACAACCTGGCTTTGCGACGCCAGGTGCCTTTTCTGCAGGAGAATTGGCCAGATGGTGGTCTTGTGGCAGCTGTGGAGCCTGTGGACAGTGAAGAAGAGGAGGCAGAAGAAGAGGATATCGACAACCGAAACAACATCATCATGCAATACTTCCAATGAGACACAGGTAAGAAGATGTCACTGCTTCCCACATCTCATACTATTGTTTGAGCTAGCATAAGTCTGTCATTTTCATTTAGTGTATGGAGCCTGACTTGTCACTTTGACTTTCTATTTCACAGATCTGGGTCCCACTTTGTGCCCTCTGCTATGTTTACTGCTGGCCTACAGCTGTGTTACATTGGTATGTGAACAAGTACATTGACATTGCTATATTCCATAGTTATTTCAATTACACATTTGTGAAAGCACAGACTGACTCCAGATTGTTTTGTGATTGCAGTGTGTTTATTCCTGTGCTAATAAGTGGAGGGGGTTGTAAAATGGGCTGGGGTGATGGTGGAGGAATGTCCATGGCAGAGTCTAGTCTATTTGTTTCACAGGTGCATTGTCCAAAGGGGCATAGGAAGTGGAGCATTGGCAGTTTAAGAATGGACAGGGTGACATAGTGGGACAGAAGGGTGACATTCAGGGGGGTCTCATTTCCTGGTGGGGGTCTTGGCAATGTTCTCTGTCTTGTTCCTGGACCTCAGGGACTGTTTGCGGGGTGGTTCTCCATCTGCAGGGGTTGGGGTGCTGGTGTCCTGTTGTTCCTGTGGCGGTGCCTCCTGTCCACTAGCGCTGGTGGAGGTGGAGGGCTGTTCATCGTCCAGGCTAGTGTCAGGGGCCCCTTGTTGTGTCACTGTGTCCCTCCTGGTGTTGAGAAGGTCTGCCAGCACCCCTGCAATGGTGACCAGGGTGGTGTTGATGGACTTCAAGTCCTCTCTGATCCCAAGGCAGTGTTCCTTCTACAGCCGCTGGGTCTCCTGAAACGTGGCCAGTACCGTTGCCATCGTCTCCTGGGAATGATGGTAAGCTCCCATGATGTTGGAGAGTGCCTCGTGGAGAGTGGGTTCCCTGGGACTGTCCTCCCCATGTTGCACAGCAGTCCTCCCAGCTTCCCTGTTATCCTGTGCCTCTGTCCCCTGAACAGTGTGCCCACTGTCACTGCCCCCAGGCCCCTGATCGTCCTGTGTTAGTGGGTTTGCCTGGGTTCCCTGTAGTGGTGGATACACTGCTGATTGACGTGTCCAGGGGACAGAGGGATGGGGCCACTGGGTGGGTGCTGTGCTGGTGTTTCCTGAGGGGGGAGGCTCTGTGGTGGCTTGAGACAGTGTCTGGGGAACCGACTGTCCCGAGGTCCCAGATGGGCCGGGTTGGTCATCTTGATCCAGGTGTGCAGAGCTGCTGTCATCACTGTGGGCCTCTTTTGTGGGGGGACTGGATATGTCTGGCACCTCCTGTCCGGTGACGTTGGGTAGGGGTCCTGTTGGGGTGTAAATGCATAATTATTGTATATGTGTGTGCCATCGTGTGCAATGGGTGAGTTACCCTCTACTCCACTGCTTGCATTATTGGCTTGGTCCTTGTGTTATTGGTGATTTTGGGGCATGAGTGAGTCTCTGTACTGGCCATGTTTGGGTGATGGGTGTCCATGCATTGGTGTTACATGCAGGGCTTGGTTTTGGGATGTGTTGGTTGTGTTGGTGGGGTATCTGTGGGTTGTTGGGGTGATGGGTGTGAGGGTGAGGGTGGGAGTATGTGACGGCATGCATGTGGGGTGGGGGGGATAAGGTAGTAACAATTTGTCTTACCAGAGTCCAGTCCTCCTGCTACTCCTGCGAGGCCCTCAGGATGCAGTATTGCCAAGACTTGCTCCTCCCATGTTGTTAGTTGTGGGGGAGGAGGTGAGGGTCCACCCCCAGTCCTCTGTGCAGCACTGCAAAACCTTCCCCCAGTCACAAAACCGGCCCCCACCACTCCAAAACTGGCCCCACTCTTCCAGCCAATTGGGAAAATGCCCGATGCCCTCTACGGCCAGGTGGGAACCTGAATCTCACGCTCTGACTCCTCCAGAAACCCATAGAAACAGACTATACCCCTTTCACTTGGTTTCTCATACATGCCAAGGCAAGATACAAGATGCTAACAAATTTTCAATTTATTTATTGACGCAATTGCATTCCTACCAAAACCATATTTCTAGACCAGCGAGCATAGTGGTTGTAACCCTTCTATGTGGTCGGACCTGAAGGATCAGCCCCATCCCCATACCTGAATAGAATAGTAGTTGTCTGCCTGTTGCCTGGATGACAATCCTCTCTGGAAGCTGATGAGTCAGTGTCAGGGTCAGCAAAGCTGTATTTCGTGTGATACGCACTCCAGGACCGGAGTGGCTGTCCTCCATGGGTCTTTGTGTTGTTTATGTAACAACTCAAACAGCATTCAGAGAACAGGCCTGACGTGATGCTGTGCCTGGAAGATAAAAACGGGCTCCTGGGCTGGCAACACATCTTAGCATATCATGTACTGTACATTGCAGCCTTGGACAAAGGGACAGATTACATGTTGTACCGTGGCTGATAAAATGTGCAGTGTGAACTCTGCCTTTATAGAAGAGGCAACTGATAAAATCTATAAAACAATTGCTAAAAGCAAGGTTGGTAAAGAATATGAAGAAAATGTGACTAAAAGGGTATGAATGCGAAAGGCACAAACTAGGGAACTAAGCTAAACTAGGGCTGTACAACCCCAATACTAAAGGGTCCCTACAACACACTCCCCTTGCCAGATTAGGAGTGCAGATTCTAGTATCCCTATAAAGTGACAAGCTACATAAAATGTGGTATAAAAGACTATGTCCTAGTTGACAAGCAGAACAATCGGAAGGCAAGACCAAATTACACAAAACAGGTCTTTTTAAAAAAAGGAGGTGCCAATTAAAAACCCTTGGTATCCCACATGAGGTCATCAAACACATCTGTGAAGATGGAATTCAAAAGACCCGGCAGACGATATTACCACCAGAGCCTCATCCAAAAGGTCAAAGGAGCACACATGATCCATTGCCTCAGCCATGGCCGAGGGGGCAGCATTTGGTGCTGTACTAGATAACCAGGGCACAGGGAGCTACAGTGACCTGATCCATGAAGGATGGCTCATAGAAGGTGCCATGGAGCAACTGCAATCTCATAAGACAACTCTGAGAATTAACCCTCATTGGGAACATCATCAGGCTCATAGAAAGTACTTGTTGCTGAAAAAGACAAACTTAAATTGCATTCTCAAAATGGCACCATAATCAACTGAGGAGCGGCTGCACACAGCAGAATAATGGTTGAAATGACAATGACCAGTCCTTATCAAGTTGTTCGTACACGAATTCTCCAAAGTACTGCATCATGAGATCACGACACAGTTGGGCTGGTTTGGAGCTCCATCACTCTGTTTGGTAAAGATGGTACAGCCACTGTGAATCAAAAATAGCAACAGCAGGATACCGCAAATTAATGCCAAGACAATCAGGAAACTTCCAAAAACACTAAAAAACAATGAGTGAATGGCTGATGGTATTATTCTGAAAACAGTCTAGAATGTACTTACAAATCCAGACCCAAAAGCCATAAAAAAGTGTACAAATCCCTACGGTCATGGTTGTGTTGAAAATGGGAAGTCCAGTCAGAAGTTCGTATTTAAAAGGGACTGGTGCTCAGCTGATGACCTTGCCACTTGTAGGTCATATGTTTCACAGGCAAATGTGAGCACAACATGTTTTTGAAACAAGAAAGCATTTTGTCTGCTCCACTGGTCAAAATTGACATTGGAAGTAGCAATGACAGGCCAAAAATATGCTACTTTTATCTCTTGCATGGAAGGGGAATACTTGAGAAACAGAAATCACATGTGGGAGAAATCACATGTGGGACACCTGTTCTCTTCCCACAACAGCTCTTTCAAGTAGCAGGCGAAGTTAACCGCTGATAGTTTGCATACGCCATGCAATTGCACCTGTTTACAAATCATTGAATGGCTTACCGAAGTCGCACATTTGCTTCCGCTAAGAAAAAACTTTTTTCACCCATTCATGCATTTGAAATCGAAAGGCAGTCCCAACACCTAATGATTATAACTCCCCACTAAATTTTCGAAACCTGCCATTAGAAACATGTTTCAAACATGAGGTGGATTGAAATGTAGATATCGGTATGCATATAACCCCATGTATTAACTACACTGATGATGGTGTTCCAGCTACTGTAAAAGCTACTGTAAAAGGCAACTTTTCTAGCTTTTCTGTATTAAGCATGGTGCAACTAGCTTCCTTCTTCACCATCATCTGTTGATTCAGCGTTATATTGACTGCTGCAGATAACTCTTTGGAGTTCATGTGCTTCCAGGGCACGCGATTCGACTTCAGAACCTGTAAAGTCCAACTCAAATGCATAATGGACATCAGCTAGCTTTGCCCATATTGTTAAATGACATATAATTTTAACGAATGTCAATAGCAGCGGATGCAATTTGCCTTAAACAAACAGCAGGTTCCATTTGTGAAAGCTTAAATTTCGCTATTGTGAGAAAGTCATCCTTTTGGCCCTGATCACCCCCCTTTTTTTGTTTGATACTGGTAGTTACTGACTGTGACTGTGCCCTAGTCACTGCTAACCAGTCCGAGGGCCACTGTTCTGTTTAAAAGGTATATGCAAATCAGGCATATAATTGGCTCTGACAACCTACCCATAAGTCCCGAGTATATGGTAGGTACATGTAGGTTTAGGGACTCCAGTGGAGTTACGGACCCCATGGGTTCACCTCTGTGTTGGCTGGTGACATTTTAAAGGCAGGCCTGCCTTGCTGGCTGCTGTACTTCCAAAGTCTTGAACTACCTTTTCTTTTTACATATGTCACCCCTAAGGTCTGCCCTAGGTGCCCCAATGGTTGGGTGCAGATAAAACATAAGTAGAGGCATCATAAAAGATGTTTTATAACTGGCAACATAATTTTCTCTATTGTAGTACATTAGCTCCTTAGACTAACATTTTAAAATAATAATGTCTCATTTCTGCTAGGAAAGAGCTAAATATGTCATGTTTTATATTAGATTACTTGTTAGAAGGAATCCAACAATTTGCCAATGATTTATTATAACTACTATAGGTGAAGTGTTTTAGAACCTTTTCTGAAGGCTACCAAAATTAATCCTGTAGTGCCCTTTACTGTTCGGTAAGCCTCTGGCAGCCTGGGCCAAGCTACCTTAATGAGGTGTGACATGGCCTGGGCTAAAACAAAGGAAATACCTGATAGGAGGAAAACTGCTGTAGCAGATGGCAGAGCAGGAAGGGAGCAGGGTGATCATACTGGTTTTCAAAGGAGGAAAGCCACTTGGGACAGAAACCAGACCTTCCCCTTTCCTGCTTTCCCAGCCAGATGAGAGCCCTAGTTATTAGATTAGGAGAGGGGCTGAAGAGGGTGTGTTAGGGAAACTTGGTCACGTCAGTGGGTGGGCTCAGCCAGATCTAACTTCCAAGGAGAGACTTTCTCCATCTTGCACAGTTGAAGAATGTTGCTTTGGGATTGATTTTTGCCACACCTCACAGGAAGTGGTCACCTCAGAGAGTGGCACCCTGCACACGATTGGTTAGAGTGCCCCCCTGTTTGCCAACCCAGGAGCAAGGATTAATATGGAAGAGCTGGTCAGCTGCTGGAAAAACATCAGAAGAAGAAGGACTGCTCCGCTGGACCCCTGGTCTGCCTCTGAAGGACTGCACCCACAAGGACTGCACTAGCTGCACACTCTGTGCTTCACCACAAGAAGGAATTTCTCCTGCTTCTCAACTTTCAGGATCGTACACCCTGTAAGCAACAGGTACAAAGGAGCTACCAGGAGTTTCCTGCATCAGGTCCTGTAAGAAGAGCCCTACTGATCAGTGTCCAGTGGCCTTTTGAGGATTCTGGCCAGATGCATTCTGGGAATTGTAGTCCCAACTCTCAAGGAGCAACCCAGAACTTCTGGAACCTTTTTTCCCCCAGCGCCTCTTTCTCTGTCTCCTTTCTTTTTTTAAATTGTATTTTTGTTAAGTTTCTACTCTGGGGTGCATTTATTGGTGATTTGGTCATGATTTGATTATTTGGGAGTTGGTTTTAGCTCACCCTGGAATTTAGTTAGTTCTCGTGTTGAGACAAAATGGTATTTGCACTCAGTAGGGACTTCCAAAGGCGGTACGCCATGTGGACGACAGGGGGGTTCTCCGTGGGTTTGTGTTTGGGGATAGAGTGAGTAGGGGGGTGTGGGCATGGTGTGGGGAGCATGTGGAAAAAAACTAAAAATGTCCTCAGGAACCGATTAGACTTTTAGTGTGCCAAAAATGTCAGGATTTAGAACTGTTATTGGAACCACAGGGAAATCACTCAAGGGGGGAAGACAGGATGAGTGGGACTGACTGATGCATAATACATTTTGTCCTAGAATATCATTGGACTAGGGGTAAAAAGGAGGCAGAGTAAGTTATTACAGTACCTAAGGGACTCCCAAGCGCATGTAATGGCCCTACAGGAAACACATCTGACTAAATCAGAGTGTAAGGATGTGTTCAGGTCTTTAAAATAGGTACAACAATTTGTGTGCACAAGTCAAAACGTGGGAATGAAAGGTGTTGCTACTGTGCTCAAGAAGCACTCAACAACTTCGATTGGGGAGAGCGTGGTAGATAAGTCAGGGCGGTCATTAATTTTGATACTGACAGCATGTGACCATGCATGTCAGTTTCAAAGGCTATTATGGGCCGAATGTTGATGACACTGGTCTCGTCATACATATGTTTCAGCATATGCAGCAGTTTCCTGATCCTATCATTCTGATAGGGGACTTTAACGTGGTTTTGAATTATGACTTGGAGAGATCGTTAGGTGGAAAGTCAAGAGCTAATGAGAAAATGAGGTCTCAGGTAAAATCTATGATGAAACAACTGGGGTTATGCAATGTGTGGAGAGAAAGGATGGGCTTGTTGCGATGATATACATTCAGGCATCATTCAAGGACTGACTATTTCTTGGTTGATCAGAGGTTAAAGGAACTTGTTCAGGATGTTTTGCATGTGGGGGGCCATTTGTCAGACCACTGTTCTGTAAGCCTGGATATCAATTTAGTGGGTAAAGCTGAGCAGCGCAGGTGGACATTAGATTGCACACCGCTATTGGATGAAAATGTGATAAATGAGCCCTGTTCAGCTACAGAGAAGTTTTTCCATATTAGTTTAAATTCGGCTTCCCTTGGGATGAATTGGGACTCCTTTAAAGCCTTTCTAAGGTGTAGATTTGTCAGGATGGCTTCTTCTAAAAGAAAGGCCTACAGCAAGGAGATTACTGATTTGGAGTTACGAGTGGGGGAAGTGGAGGATAAATTGTCCCAGCATGGCCTTGGCTTTGAGGAGATAGAGCACAGGAAGGTGCTGCTTGAATCAGCAAAGGACAGGCTTACAGCGGTGGTCGAAGGTAGAGTCAGGAAGAGAGGTGAGGTTAATAGATTAGTCCATTTTGAGTAGGGGCAAAACTGGGGGAAGTTACTCACCTGGAAGAAAAAAATCTGACTTGTCTAGAAACACAATAAGTGAACTAGATTGTAGGAGAACTGGGACCATTGTAAGGAATAGTAGAGATATTGAAAACACCTTTCATGTTTTCTTCGAGGCTTTATACTTGGAGGTCACGGAAGAGATGGTGCAGAGCTGAGTTAAGGATGAAGACTTAGGTGTACTGAGTGAAGAGGAGGATATACTACTTAATGGTTATATTGAGTGGTTTGAGGTAGAACAGGCTATTAAGACTAGAAATGTGGGAAAGGCTCCGGGCCCAAATGGTCTGCCTTTGGAAGTTTATGAGGCTCTGAGTGAGAGTATAATACTGATTATGCCCAAACGTTTTGGAGAGATCTTGGAGTCAAGTGCCTTTCTACCCCTGTCCTGGATTGAAGCTATTGTTATGCTAATCTTAAAACCAGGAAAGTGCCCAAGGAGCTGTGGTTCATACAGGTCAATATCGCTTTTAAACTGCAACTATAAAATCTTTGCGAAAATATTGTCTGATAGATTGTGTAGTGTGATTGGTGGGCTCCTACACAATGACCACAAAGATTTTCTGAAGGGAAGGTTTAAGCATGAGCTAACAGATGGTCTGATTGGTTCAACCGACCTAGCCATAGCATGTGCGGCTTCATTGACTGTAGTTATGCTAGATACCATGAAGGCATTTGGCAGAGTACTACAAAGGATCTATCAGAATCCCCCTGCAAAAGTTCTGGGGAATGGCTCCCTTACTCGGCCTTTCAATATAGCGAGGAGAACAAGGCAGGCATGTCCATTGTCACAGTTATTATTTGACCTGTACATAGACCACCTTGCATTTAGAATTAGAAAGGAGAAGGGTATTGTGTCTTTCAGGTGTAACGGTTGGCAAAGGAATGTCCTGCTGTATGCTGATGATACGGTCGATTTAAGGGGCACTTTGCCAGCTTTGGAGAGGTTAACAGCAGAGTTTCAAAGGGTGGCAGGGTACCTAGTCAATAATAGTAAGAAGGAAGTTATGGTTTGGAATAAGCCAAGGGAATATGCACTAATTAAAAGTGAAATGAGGTATTTGGGGGTAACAATTACCCAGGAAATCAATAAGCTTCAGAAATAAATTATGATAAGGTTATGAGGGACTATTGCAGGTTAATGAAGAGTTGGTAACATCTACCCCTGACCACTCTACGGAGAATTAATCTTGTTAAGATGTAAATTTTTCCCTAATTTATGTTCATTTTTAACTTGTTGCCATTGATGTTCAGGAAAGGGTGGTTTGATAAATTACAGGGCAGGATAAACAGCTTCATCTGGGTCTCAAGGAGGGTAAATATTGGTTGGAAAAAGCTGAGGAGGAAATATTAGAAAGGGGGATTGACACTCCCTGATTTTCAGTATTATTTGTGGGCATTCTTTTTGAAAAATGGCAATGTTTTGTTGAGCAGCCCAGGGAGGGGTGAGGGCTGTATATACATTCAAGACGCAGATTTTGGTTTTATATACAAATTTGGTGATCCTAAGTTTTTCAAAAAGGTGAGGTTCAAGTTGTTACAAGACTTGGCAGAACTTTGGTATCACGTCAGGAAAACCACCAATCTCTCGTACTGCAGCAAGCATGCGCCCATATGTGATTCCCCAGGCTCCTGGGAATTGACTGATGATAATTTAGCAGTCCCCCTGAGGGAGGCAAGATTTCTGGAGTGGGGTCAGTTTTGTCAAGGTGGGGCATTGTTATCCTGGGAGGAAATTAATTTGGAGATGGGTGGGAACATTTCAAAGTTTAAATATCTTCAAGTCCAAAGTTGGGTGCAGAGTTTTGGTAATGAGGTAAAAGGTTTGAATGAGCTGGAAGAGCTATTATACCAAGAGGCTCTCACGAAGAAGGAAATCACAAGATGGTATTGGTTGGTGGTGGACTTGACAGATGGAGTCTTGCTGCTACCAGAGAAAGTATGGGGAGAATGCTTGTCTGGGATGCAGATAAGAGACCTACAGAAAATATCTACAAATCCTTTGTACAGCACAGTCAAACCTGCCTATTTAATATTTAAGGAGAAACCATCTGCTTTCCATCCACCAGACTGTTTGGACCCTGTAAAAGCTATTGAAAATCAAGACAGGTTGTATGGTTAGTTGCAAGAAGTGTGAGCTGGATAAAAATCCAACACCAATTTATAAAAATAGATTATATTTTTATCTTTAAAATGACACCAAAACGAATAAAATCGGATAAGAAGAATTGGAGATATGAATTTTTAAAGAATTAATGCTTTTTAGTGCTTAGAAATGAATAGCGCCAATCTGGTCATCTGCTCACACCTCGACTGGGACATAGTCAAAGTTTGAAGCTGACCGCGACGAAGCCCAGCCTGGCTACGGTCAAACGTTTGCCTTCGGACTTAGTCGTTTTTATGGGGATTTTCTTCAGCGGGACCAAGTTGCCAGTCCAATCCGACCTCCTGGAACTCTTCCTCGGATACGCATCGCGGTAGCCCTTGGTGGAGATTTTTACCTTCTGACTTAGTTGTTTTTTCAAGATGAAAATCCTTCGACTGGGGCAAACCTGAATCTTGATCTGACGTCCCTGGAGCCCTCTTCGGATACACTGCCTAGGAGGGCCCAGTCAACTTCCTACATTCGGACTTAGTCACTTTTTCAGAGATTTTCTTCACGGGGACGAACCTGCAAGTCAGGCTGGGTCACGTTGAGGCAAGCCGTTGCCATGGCGGGTCGGTCTCTTTATGGAGCTTTTTTCCAAAAGTTCTCCAAAATTCTCCAAATTTCTGGATCTTCTTCCAGATATTCTTTTAAGGTTCTTTTGCTGTCCACAGCTCACCCCAAGGTTCCAGAAGCTCTGAGATGCTTCTTGAGGGAAACATCAAGGGTTGGGGGGATGGGGCATTTTTGGTTTTGGGGAGGGGGTGGGGGGTCAGGTGGTTTTAGGTTTTGGGGTGGGGTTGGGGGGATGGGGCGTTTTTGGTTTTGGGGAGGGGGTGGGGGATCAGGGGGTTTTAGGTTTTGGGGTGGGGTTGGGGGGTTGGGGCGTTTTTGGTTTTGGGGAGGGGGTGGGGGGTCAGGGGGTTTTAGGTTTTGGGGTGGGGTTGGGGGGGTGGGGCGTTTTTGGTTTTGGGGAGGGGTGGAGGTCAGGGGGTTTTAGGTTTTGGGGTGGGGCGTTTTTGGTTTTGGGGGGGTGGGGGGTCAGGGGGTTTTAGGTTTTGGGGTGGGGTTGGGGGGATGGGGCATTTTTGGTTTTGGGGAGGGGGTGGGGGGTCAGGGGGCTTTAGGTTTTGGGGTGGGGTTGGGGGGATGGGGCGTTTTTGGTTTTGGGGAGGGGGTGGGGGGTCAGGGGGTTTTAGGTTTTGGGGTGGGGTTGGGGGGGTGGGGTGAGGGATGTAGGGTGAATGGTGCCTATTAGTAATGGTTTTATCAGGAATGCCTTTACAACGAAATTTCGTTAAGGCATTCGTGGTAAAATCATTAGTAGTAAGGACGAGGTCGGTGTTCCGACCTCGTTGTTAAGGTTAGTAGTTGTTTTTAATTCGGTGTTCCGTCGTATAATCGCTTCTTGAGGGTGTGGACTACAGCTCCCAGAATGCACCTGGCACAAACTCCAAAACAACCACTGGACAGTGTTCAGCTGGTCAGTTTCTTCAGGAGTTGGTGTAGTGGACTCTGGTTAGCAATTGTACACCTGTAGCAAACAGGGAGTCTCTCCTTGAACCAGTTGAAGCCAGGAAAAGTCCGTCTTGTGGTGGAGCCCAAGTGTGCAGCTGGTGTGGTCCTCCAGAGTGCAGTGTCCAGGTGCAGGTCAGGGGTCCAGCTGGTGCAGTCCTTCTCCTTCTGTAGTTCTTCCTTGTTGTAATCTGGTAGGGATCTGAGGTGTGGGTACAGGTCTGCCAGTTTTATCCTTGCTCCTGGGTGAAAAACTGGGGGGGTCCTCCAATCAGGTGCAGGGTCCTTCCCCCTGTGATGACCACTTCCTGGGAACTGTGGCAAAAATCTATCTCAGTGAGCAACATTCCTCAAAAATCTATCATGGCTGAAAGTTATTTTTGGACGTTACATATGGCTGAGCCAACCCACTGGTGTGGCTAAACATCTTAAACACACCCTTCTCCTGCTCTCTCCTAATCTTATCAGGGGGGTACCTAATTGTCTGGGTTTGCAGGATGTGAGGGAGATGCTGGGTTGCTCCAAATGTCCTTCCCTGCCTTTGAGGACCAGTTTGGCAGCCCTCCCCTCTTACTGCTTCCCCATCTTCTGAGGGAAGATCTCCTCCCCCAGGCACATCCCTTTGTGTTGAGCCCGGCCACTTCACACCTCATCAAGTCAGCCTGCCCAGGCTGCCAGAGGCTGGCCAATCAGAGCAAAGCAGCAAAACACTGCAGGGCTGACGTTGGTAACTTCTCAGGTAAAGTTTAAAACTCTTTACCTGAACAAGTTATATTAAATCCAACAATTGTAAGTTGTGGGATTTATTATTACAATTAATTTGATACCAAACATAAGGTATCTGTCACTTAAGGGGACTTTATAAATTAAAATAAAGTCTACCCATTCTAGCCTATGGAGCCCATTCACTACAATGAGGGGAAAAACAAATTTGGCTGTTTTACCTCACCAGGGCTTATATAACTAGGGCTTATAAGGTCCTCGGCTTATAGTTACATGGCACCCAGCCCTAGGGGCACATAGGGCACACCTTGGGGTGACTTATATATAAAAATGAGGTCGAATTTGCATGAAACCTCAATTTAAAAGTAGCCAGCAAGGCAGGCCTGCCTTTAAAATGACACTAAACACCTATGGGTGCACTACCTATGCTAGGGTCCCCAAATCTACGTGCCCTACCATATACTAGGGACCTATAGGTAGGTTGACTTAGCCAATTATAATTAGCCTAATTTACATACTGATTTTACACAGAGCACAGGCCCTGGGACTGGTTAGCAGTACCCAGGGCACCATTACAAACACCAGCAAAAAGTGAAAAATGGGGGCAAAAAGTCAGGGGACCACTGCAATGAGCCCTGTTTTCTCACACTTTGGAAACTTGCAAGACCAATTTAATTTGAATAATGACAGTGCCAAATTGCTTTTCTATATGATCTTAAAAGCTTTTAAGGAGATAACCCGAAGATGGTCCAGCAACCTTCCATCTTTAAACTAAGACTGGAGGAGGTCACTCATTTACAGCTTGCCCTGCAAAAGGACCAGGTTCAACAGATGCCATCTCTGTAGGATAGACACATATGTCCAAAGTAGTTTTCTGTGGTACAGGTACATACCACAGAACACCCCCTGAAGTGGCATGAGTCTGCATGTGGTAGGCCACAGGTCCACACATGCACAGGGAAGATACTTTCTGTATGCACCATGCCAGCCCCTTCATTTTCACTCAAGTGTAATGGTGAAGTTTGTTCTATGGAAGTTGCCTTTATGGACTGTATGCAGTGAGTCAGTTTTGCAGAGTGTGAATGTGTTGGTCCATTCAGGTCTAAGGAGTTTACCCTTCAGAAGCCACATATATGTGTAGTGTTTCATTGTGGTCACATCACTGTACATGTTGCTGGAGCATGGGCTACCTGATGTCAGTAGGCTTGCTTAGTCATTGTAGGCCCTGAGCAGGATACAAATGTCTGTAGTCGTGTCCCTGTACCTATTGGTTTGTGTGCTTTATATTTGTGGTGTGTTGACAAATGGAACGCTTTTAGCTTGGTGTTTCTGACATGTGTGACACAACCATTTGTGCCAAAATATGTGATTGTAATCTCTTGATTTTTATCTTGCATCCATACAGGTAAACGCCCATCAGAAGAAAGAGATATGGAGAGCCATCACCTGGAAGGAGCAGACCCTGGAGGTCCACAGTTGGTGGCTTGCCCACTGTGGGAAGAGGTGGGAGGACCTGAGACGCTGGGCCCGGAAGATTGCAGAGGTCCAGCTGGAGCTGTCCTCCCAAAGTGGGTGGGATGCCTATCAGATCATGACCCCCCCCAATGTCATATATCCTGGCATTGGCGTACCCAGACATTGATGGGCTTTTGAGGGGAGCACAGAATCCACAAGGGGGTGAGTACATGATTATTCCTCCCTTGCACATTGCTAAGTTAATGTGTTAGTTTCTGACATCTCCTCTTTATGTTTAGGGAGGAGCCATGTGTGACACAGTAGATGAGTGATTGTTTGTTTTGATATGTAATGTGGTACATAATGATGTGCCTTGCCTATAGACCCAGGGACCTAGGACACAACTGGGTACAATTCACAAACAAATTGCTCTCCAGGGACAACACATGGCTGTGTACATTGATCAATCAAGACTGTTGGTTGTTGTGGGTGTAAATTCTATGCTGCAGACCACTACTCCTCAGTGTTACAGCACAAAGAAAAGAAAGTGATGGATCACCATCCTCAGCCATGTGTCCAGTCAAATGAGTATGTTGGCATCTGCCACCCAGAAGCTACTTGTCTTCAACGTGTGACAAGTGCTGGTACCTCAATATTGTCTGTAATGTGAAGATGGCCATCATACATATGACAGAGTATACATTGTTATTTGGGTCAGCTATACCACTACTTTCCCTTGGTAAGTGGGAATGTCCATTGACATGATTTGTGTGCCATCACTGTTGCCAACATTCCTTGTGCCTACTTGTTAGCCTGCATCCCTTTCTCTTTTGATTAAATGTGTACACTGCTGTTTCATGCATGGTCTACCTGTGTTCATGGGATGATTTCTGTTTTCCCTCACATATATGTGCATGCCAACCTTTGTATGAAATAGGGCATTTACAATGGGGGTACATTTCTTGTCGTGCCACAGACAGGAGTGTGTCACCACTGATTGTTGGCTGACATACCCTAACCCGACATTGCATCTCATTTGGCATGTTCAACTGCAGTAGCAATAAGGGACATGAAGTGTATGACTAGAAGTATTACCCACAATGTGCATTTCCATGCCATGGATGTGGGAAAATGCACTGCACATGTGTAATGGGCAAATTTTGTACCCTGACTCTTGGCATGCATCACGGAGCGACTTGCAGTTATATTGGAATCATATGTGTTTGCGTACACCCATTCATCCAAATACATCTGGGTTTGTAGGACCAACATGGAGACAGTGATGTAGCTTCCCATTGGGCTGAAAACAAAGGAGAGGGACCTGGGAGATTAGTGGTCCAGTGTACAGTCTCCCATTTGCAATAGTAAGAAAAGAAGGGTACACTGTTCCAAATAATAACTAACCGGGACTATTTTCTACAGGAGCGGGAACCCTCAAGCGTCACATTGGATGTATGATTTCATCATTGGGAAAGCTCCTCGTTAGGCCGGTGCTGCAATGCCTAACGGGCTCCACTGAGGGGGCTCTTAACCGTATATGCTCTACTGTTAGTTAGAGATAATAATCAGTCTGAAAGGGTATCAGAGATTACCCAAGCAATATAGGAGAGAAGACAAGAGTAAAATTGGTTATCCATCTACATTCAATAATCATGGTTTTAATCAATACTACTGTGATGGAGACCAAAATTAAAAACCAAGAGGGGAGTAAAACTGAGTTATAATGCTCATCTACTCGCACACAACATATAAGTTAGAGGAAAAACCCAAAAGTGGCTCCTCAGGAAAGGGTCTACATGTTTCGCGTGTGGTGGTCCATACGGATCCCTCGACGCTTCATCAGGACCATAGAAAAACTTCTCCAAAAAATCAAAAATCCAATTAGGAGCAAAAATTAAGGAAAAAACACAGTCACTTACTGTGAAGTTATTTATGTCAGTCAAGGTCGCCCTAGAAAATAAATAAAGCAACAACATGTAGAAAATAGAGTGCCCATTAGTTGCACACGAACGCAATTAGATTAAGTACATCATGCGCAAGACAGAAAAACATATAATAATCTAAAATATAAAACATTTCTTAAGGCTTACCATCCCCGGTCTTTGGATAGAGCCCCATGGGAATCAAAATCAGGAACCGGAACAAACATTCTAAATGTCGTAGTAGTGTAAAAGAAAATATCGTAGTAGTGTAAAAGAAAATATCAGGAGTAATACCAAAAACAGTCAAGAATCAAGTGCAACAATTGTCTCAAATATAGGTATTGTTGTAAAGTCAAAACGTGGACAAAAATCGGAAATTTGTTTTTTTAAATATAATAAAATCCGATAGCACAGGAGCTTGGTAATAAGATAATAACAAGTGATATCGCCCGTGTTGTCCAAAATACTAAAACGATCGCGGTGAAAGGAAGAGAATTCAACCTTGTCCACCGTCGGGATCCTATGGACGAACCCCGAGGTTTTCGTTGGAGCAGCGGTAAAGGACAGGTATAGACAATACGAAGTACTTACTTCTATTGCCGGTATGCAGGGCATTTAGCACCTACCCTCCTGATAAAGTCCCCGTGCCAACAACAAAGCGTATCTCCGTGGTCCTCAAATACGTATTGAGGACCCGGAAGTGCAATCGAATGTGCGCGCTGTCTGTTATGTAGTCATGGAAACAAAAAAACAAAAATCAAAGACGGACTTCCGCTCCGTCGCCATTTTTGAAAGGAAAACAACCGAATTCAAAGCTATTGAGTACGGACAAAGTGAAAACAATTCGAAAAATTGTAAGAACCTTTATAGTAAAAAGTAGTAAAAGACTCCAAACATGTGAATTACTAATGCCAGAATCTTAAATACGCTGGTAATGGGACAAAATAGTCAAACCCTCAGTAGGCAAATAGAATCGTTAGAATCATATAAGGGAGTCACAAATACAGAGATTATGTCATAATAGAGAGACAATTAAAATTATCAAAATCATATAAAGGGGTCACGAGCATAGAGATTATGTCATAATAGAGATTACAAAAATAGTCAGTATGTTCAATTGTCAGAGAATGTCAATTGCTGGTAAGAAGACATAATTTATCTAGGGGTGAGTAAGGACCATGGAATATCATCGTTTAATCCCCGAATTGAGGTACCCAGTCGAAAAATCCAACGTTGTTCGATTCTAAAAAGAGACTGGGTAACATTCTGTGTTGTTCTTGGTGCTTCCAGGATCACCCACCGTAACTCATCCGGGGTATGGGGAAAGTCAATGAAATGAGCGCTAAGTTTGGTAGTAATTCTACGGCATCTAATGTTGCTCCTGTGTTCATTGATACGTATCTTCACAGGGCGTGTGGTCATCCCTATGTAACGTAGTCCACAGGGGCACATGATCATGTAAATGCAATTCTTTGAATTGCAATTTGTGTGTTTTTTCCCATTGGGCAACATGTTGAGGGCCTTCTACTAGTACTTGCAAATTACTGTTCCTCTTCAGCATTCAAAGGACTAATGGTGTCTACTGATGCAATCAGAGTATGTCATTGTAAGGGGTGCCAGACGTTAGTGGTTATTTCCCTGGGGCTTGCTGATTCATTATGTTGTGGATTTTAGGGACTTATCTCACTGACATTATGCACATGATGTCTATACTGTACCTTCCCATGCCAAATGTGTGGCATATCTATACTACCTCCATGACTCCATTGAGACACATTTGACTTCACAGGGTGAAGTGTATATTGTTGATATGTTTCCAGAGTGACATGAGTATTTCCATGTCACCTTCTCCAGACTACTGTACTGTTATCATCAACATTGGCTTTTATTTTCTGGCTCTTAGTCTTGTGGGAAGCACACTCTTTTCCGTCAGTTCCTGCGATCCAGACTCTTCAGACTAGTGGTTCAATCTTGCAGCTCTTCTCGGCATCGGCTGCAGTTTTGCCTTGGGCACCCTGAGACTTCTATAACCCGATTCTAGCCGGCTAGTCCACTCATCCTTCAGTCAGTGGACATCTCAGCAGCAACAAAGCAACAGAGCAGCTAAGTGCATGTGTGTATCGAAACAAACTTTCACAGAGTTATTCATTTCCTCCTCATAAGTGTGCTTTTGACTAGGACTGATTCACGCATATTGCCCGAACAGCTTGATTGCATAACTTTGAAGCACCTACGAGGAGCATTGTGATTATATTTATGTTTGTTTGGTTTTTCCTTGTGTTGTGAATTTTGGTTTATCTTATGTTTGAGATTGAACCTACAGTACTGTATTTCCCTTTATGTTTTTGATGAATAGTGCCCGAGAGCCTAGTGCTAAAAGGTATTGCCTAATGTCATGTCACTTTTGCGCTGCGACTTCAGAGTGCTCAGCAAAAATCTGTGACATTCCTGTACTTGACAAGAAAACATTTGAATGAGAGCGAATCGTTTAAAACCTGTTTCTTACTAATGCCCACAAAGAGGGCATCTTGGCAAAAAGCCTGTCTAGCTTTATAATGTGATAACTAGATTAATTTACATGTGTACTTGCCCCCTAAATGCACTAGTTGTTTTTTGTGGGAGTGTGTGTGTATTACTAATATACTGTCCTGTTGTCTCACCACAAGCACACTCCTTTTATACTCCATGCACTCTTGTGAGATGAGACAGACAGAGCACTGCCCCCATTGCATTCCCCAAAGACCGGGAGCCTGGCTGGACCAGGCAGCAAGGTGTAACAGTGTCTTTTTGTCTTCCTTCCAATTCCCCTTCCCTTTTAGAACACCTGCTGAGACTGCTGTGACAATTCCAGTAGCCTCAAGGAGTGTTCTTGGAGGTCAAGGGATCTTTCTTCATTCCTGAAGATGTCCTGCCTTTTAGGTGAGTGGACACAACATAAAGCAAAGCCAAAATATATGAGTGCTGCTTGGATCTTGGATCCTGCCACGGGTACCTTCGAGGGGTTGGCTTAGGCTCTACAGCATGATGAAATGCCTTTCTTGATTTGTTTAGGTCCCTAGCAAGCTTACGGCATGAGAAGTCCTCCTTAAAGCAAGAAAATCATGAGTTACAGGTAAAGTTGCAACAGTACAAGGAGTCGAGGACTAACCGGTCGGCAGGGGCTACTACACCTAAATTAAAGTGCCTGTCATGCAGCCACCCCGCTTTGATTTTCCCCCTTCCATGACTCATGCTCACACTACTACAACATCCTCAGTGTCACAGCCAGTAAGTTAACTGGTACTACATATACACCTGTTCCTTTAGCTGCCCCAGACATATTCTTCTGTGACAGCTCTAAGCACAGTATATTCATTAACCATTGTCAGCTGCAGTTCTTTTATCGCCCACCAGTTTTTCCCAATGATACAGCTAAAGTGGCTTTCTTTATTTCATACTTAGGTGGGAATGCGGCAACATTGGCTATACATTTTGTTGAGTGCAATGATCCACTACTCTACAACCTTGACCAGTTTAAGGAAGCCATTCATAAACTGTGTGCTAAACACTTGTTTGTACAAGCCAGAGACAATGTGTTGCTGAACCCATGCCAAGGGAATAAGGACTTGCTGTCCTATGTTACCTCATACAACTAGCTAACTCCTAAGACAGAGTGGCCAGAAGAAAAGTGGAAGTACCTTTTTTACTGAGATGATCTCAAGGATGTTCTAGCCCAAATTGTAGAACACTCCCCCCCCAAAGAGTGTTCAAAGTTCATAGACTTAGGGCCTTATTGGGGCTTGAAAAATCTACTGGACCACTTGCTATGGTGAGTCATATTTAATCAAGTCTAGCTATTTTTAGAACTTACTCACCCCTTCCAGCGAGTTCAAAAAGAACAGGTGTTCTGTTCAGTCAGAAAGTGGAGAGTCAATAGAAGATGCCTTTAAATCTTGTTCCTGTATGTCACATTTGCTCTGTGTTCACAGAAAGAGGTCAAAAGTCAGTTTGTCTTACAATTAATTTTCCTTCTGACTGCAGAGTTTCAGGATTTTGTAGGTGAACTGTCTGACCTGCTGTTTAGAGTATGAAATAGAAGGCTACAGGGTGTCAGGTGTTTACTTACACACAACATTTAAATGACTAAGTCAGCTCTACAAACATTTAAAAATATATGTCAGTAGTTGTGAAAGGTCCTTTTTTTGTATTTCTGTGTGATGAAAAAAATACTTTAATACGATAAAAACAATTGAGAATAGTTTATGTGTTGATGTGCAAAGGATATGTTTCCTGAAACCACCCAATTTTCACTGGTTGTTTATACACTTTATAGTTTTATCAGTAAAGCTGCAAGTTAGAGGAATGTTTTTTGGACATTTCTCAGAAATGTGCGGTGTGTAGATGACCGTATGCTACCACATCATGGTTTAGTAATAGATTTTTTTTAAGTGAGTGTATAAACAAACTGAGAAACACTCATGCCCTGATGGCAATGCTATTAGTAAACTAAAAGCAAGTCATGGGTCATGTGCCCTCTATATGTGGGCTAGATTCTTGTGATACATGCAGCGAACTCTACTCCACTTAAACAAACAAAAGAGTTTTTTTTGTACTTCAGAAATGCTGTGCTCACATATTTGAAGGTGCAATCATATGTGAGAATGAAGAAAAATGCGACTCTGTAAACTATTTGCCTAGGATCATACAATTTGAGACCCGTTTATGGGTCGAGTACATTATAGTTAGGTTGAGTATATTATTCAAGTTACTCCACCTACAGATCTAGTAGCATTTTTATGATTTTTCGAGGCCTGCTTATTATGAGTTTGGTGGTCCTAAGACCACCAAACTCGCAGTGGTGGTCCGACCACTGCAATCCTATTGGTCTAACTGCCAGATTACGATCCTAGCAGTTGGACCGACAGGAGACCGTCACCTCAGCCAGGATCAAGTATCCCAATGGGCTCGCGGTGGTGAAAGTCGTGGTCAATCACGGCGGTGCTGAGTTTTGCACCACCATGCAGATCACAACTTTCCTTTCTGCCAGCCTTTTCATGGCAGGGTCCCCGCCATGAAAACATTGCCAGAAAGTCAGAGTTCGGGGCCACAGGGGAGCCCCTGCACTGCCTTCGATCATGTTGTGGTTATTGGAGGGGCCCACCTGTCAGCACCATTGGAATGTACACTCTCTGCTATGTCAGACAGTGCGCATTCCAAGGGTGCAGTGTGCAACAGCTTTGGCCTTGGTTCCCTGAGGGAGCCAAGACCAATGACACTGCACTGTTTCTGCTGGTCAGCCTGTCGAAAACATCCTACTATGATGGTGGTGAGTCAGCCGGCTTTACGGCTGCCTCCCCACCGCTGTATTGGAGTTCGGGCGGTTCAACCACCAAACTCATAATCGGACCCTTAGTTGTTTGGTTGGACAATCGTTTGGGACAGCGGAAGGGCAAAAGAACTTAAGGAGATTGTTGGACTTTTTTTCCTTATCCAGGGTCATCCCCAATCTTTTTGCCTCCTGCCTCCTATGTGTTCTGACATGTTGTTGTTGGCTTTGAACTCTGAGCACTTTACCACTGCTAACTAGTGCATATGCTCTTGGTGTAAATTGTACTGTTGATTGGACTTCCATGATTGGCATAGTTGATTTACTGGTAAGTCCCTAGTACAGTGCACTACAGCTGCCCAGGGCCTGTAAATCAAATGCTACTAGTGGGCCTGCAGCACTGGTTGTGCAACCCACATTAGTAGCTCTGTAATCATGTCTCAGACCTGCCTCTGCAGTGTCTGTGTGTGCAGTTTCTAACTGTCAATTCAACTTGGCAAGTGTACCCACTTGCCAGGCCTAAACCTTTCCTTTTCTTACATGTAAGACACTCCTAAAGTAGGCCCTAGGTAGCCCCATGGGCAGGGTGCTGTGTATGTTTAAGTAGGACATATACTAATGTGTTTTATATGTCCTGACAGGGAAATCCTGCCAAATTCGTTTTTCACTGTTGCAAGGCATATCTATCTCATAGGTGAACATGGGGGCTACCTTTAAATATGATTAAAGCGTAGATTCCCTTTGGGAGCAGATAGACATGTGGAGTTTGGGGTCTCTGAACTCACAATTTTAAAATACATCTTTTAGTAAAGGTGGTTTTGAGATTGTGTGTTTGAAAATGCCACTTTTAGAAAGTGGCCATTTTCTTGCTTAAGCCATTCTGTGACTCTGCCTGTTTGTGGATTCCCTGTCTGGGCTAGTTTGACAGTTGGGCTGCTTGCACCTCTCTCTAGACAGTGACACAAAGGGAGCTGGGGTGTAGCCTGCATATCCTGATGAGCTATCTGTGCTAGGAGGGAGGAGAGAAGTGGTCACTTACACCTGAAAGGGCTGTGCCTGCCCTCACACAATGCAGTCTTCAACCCCCTGGTGTGTGCCTGGGGCCTGGCCTGGGCAGGGCCGGATTTCACAAACAAGAGAGACTTTTCTTTGAAGTTGTAGGAGGCCTCCCTGGCTTATAGTGGGTAGCTGGTGGTACTTACACCTTGTGCCAGGTCCAGTTATCCCTTATTAGTAGATTAGTAGTGTTCTAGCAGCTTAGGCTGATAGAGGTAGCTATAGCAGAGCAGCTTAGGCTGAACTAGGAGACATGCAAAGCTTCTACTGTACCACGTATATCATATAGCACTATATCAAAAGGAACACAACACTAAAGGTACTTTATTTTAGTGACAATATGCCAAAAGTATCTTAGAGGATATACTCCCATTAGGAGGTAAGTAAAATAAACAGAATATACACACAAACCAAAATCAGGTAAGTAAAACACTTAGAAAAGTAGTGCAAACACTGTAGAACAC
Source organism: Pleurodeles waltl (assembly GCF_031143425.1). NCBI lineage: Eukaryota > Metazoa > Chordata > Amphibia > Caudata > Salamandridae > Pleurodeles > Pleurodeles waltl. The sequence continues at coordinate 289,538,871 of NC_090445.1, read as the reverse complement.
AATAGAATGCAATGGGAGAAAATAGGCCTAGGGGCAACAAAAACCATATACTCCAAAAGTGGAATGCGAACCACGAATGGACCCCAGGCCTAGTGTAGTGTGTAAAGAATCACTGGGAGTGTAAGAAAACCCCAAGGCCGTCCAAGATACCCCACCCCAAGACCATGAAAATTAGGAGTAAAGTTACCCTACAACCCCAGAAAGACAGTAAAGTCGAGATAGGGGATTCTGCAAAGGCAACAACTGACTGCAAAGCACTGAAGACAGATTCCTGGACCTGAGGACCTGCAAAGGAAGTGGACCAAGTCCAAGAGTCACGCAAGTGTCCAGGGGGGGAACAGGAGCCCACTAAACCCCGGATGAAGGTGCAAAAGGGCTGCCTCCGGGTGGAAGAAGCTGAAGATTCTGCAACAACAGAAGGTGTCAGGAACTTCTCCATTGGTCACAAGATGTCCCACGATGTGCTGGAGGATGCAGAGTTGTTTCCATGCAGAAATACAGCAAACAAGCCTTGCTAGCTCCAAGAGTCACGGTTAAAGGTTTGGGAGCTGCCAGGGCCCAGGAAGGACCAGGAGGTCGCCCCTTGGAGGAGGAAACAGAAGGGGTGCTCAGCAACAGAGAGAGCCCACGCAGAAGCAGGCAGCACCCGCAGAAGCACTTGAACAGGCATTCAAGAAATCTGAGCATGGCGGTTGTCTCAGCACAACAAAAGAGGGTCCCATGAAGTTGGAGGTCAACTCAGCGAGTTGGGCAATGCAGGACGGAGTGCTGGGGACCTGGGCTGTGCTGTGCACAAAGGAAGTCTTGCAAAAGTGCACAGAAGCCCTAGCAGCTGCAGATCACGCAGCACACAGGATTACTGTCTGGCGTGGGGAGCCAAGGACTTACCTCCACCAAATTTGGACAAAAGGACCACTGGACTGTCAGGGTCACTTGGATCCAGCTCCTGTGTTCCAGGGACCGCGATGAGAGGGGACCCAGAGGACCGGTGATGCAGAAGTTTGGTGCCTGCGTTGGTAGGGGTAAGATTCCATCAACCCCTGGGAGATTTCTTCTTGGCTTCCAGTGCAGGGTGAAGCAAGACAGCCCTCAGAGCATGCACCACCAGGAAACAGTTGAGAAAGCCGGCAGGATGAGGTGCTACAATGTTGCTGGTAGCCTTCTTGCTACTTTGTTGCAGTTTTGCAGGCGTCCTGGAGTAGTTAGTGGTTGATCCTTGGCAGAAATCGAAGAGAGAAGTGCAGAGGAACTCTGGTGAGCTCTTGCATTCGTTATCTGAAGAGGAACCCACAGGAGAGACCCTAAATAGCCCTCAGAGGAGGATTGGCTACCTAACCAGGTAAGAGCCTATCAGGAGGGGTCTCTGATGTCACTGCTGGCACTGGCCACTCATAGGTCTCCATTGTGCCCTCACACCTCTGCATTCAAGATGGCAGAGGTCTGGGACACACTGGAGGAGCTCTGAGCACCACGCCTGGGGTGGTGATGGACAGGGGAGTGGCCACTCCCCTTTCCTTTGTCCAGTTTCACACCAGAGCAGGGGCTGGGGGCTCCTTGAACTGGTGTAGACTGGCTTGTGCAAGGAGGGCACCATCTGTGCCCTTCAAAGCATTTCCAGAGGCTGGGGGAGGCTACTCCTCCCCAACCCTTAACACCTATTTCCAAAGGGAGAGGGTGTAACACCCTCTCTCAGAGGAAATCCTTTGTTCTGCCTTCCTGGGACTGGGCTGCCCAGGCCCCAGGAGGGCAGAAACTTGTCTGAGGGTTGGCAGCAGTGGTAGCTGCAGTGAAAACCCCAGAGAGCTAGTTTGGCAGTACCCGGGGTCCATGCTGGAGCCCCAGGGATGCATGGGATTGGCACCCCAATACCAGATTTGGCTTGGGGGGACAATTCCATGATCTTAGACATGTTACATGGCCATGATCAGAGTTACCATTGTGAAGCTACACATAGGTATTGACCTATATGTAGTTCACGCGTGTAATGGTGTCCCTGCACTCACAAAGTCCGGGGAAATTGCCCTGAACAATGTGGGGGCACCTTGGCTAGTGCCAGGGTGCCCTCACACTTAGTAACTTTGCAACTAACCTTCACTAAGTGAGGGTTAGACACATAGGTGACTTATAAGTTACTTAAGTGCAGTGTAAAGTGGCTGTGAAATAACGTGGACGTTATTTCACTGAGGATGCAGTGGCAGTCCTGTGTACGGATTGTCTGAGCTCCATATGGGTGGCAAAAGAAGTGCTGCAGCCCATGGGGATCTCCTGGAACCCCAATACCCTGGGTACCTAGATAAAATATACTAGGGAATTATAAGGGTGTTCCAGTGTGCCAATCAGAATTGGTGAAAATAGTCACTAGCCTGTAGTGACAATTTTAAAAGCAGAGAGAGCATAAACAGTGAAGTTCTGGTTAGCAGAGCCTCAGTGATACAGTTAGGCATCACACAGGGAACACATAGAGGCCACAAACTATGAGCACCAGGGTCCTGGCTAACAGGATCCCAGTGACACAGGCAAAAACAAACAGACACACAAGTAAAAATGGGGTTAACATGCCAGGCAAAATTGTACTTTCCTACAGAAGTAAGCCTACGTCAGTACACTGACTGAGACTCCTGTGACAATTCCAGTAGCATTGAGAGGTATTCCGGGATGTCAAGGGATCTTTCATTGCCCTGCTTTTCTGGTGAATGGATACACCACATCTAAACTGGGATCTTTAATTAAGAGTTTTTCTCTTATTCTTTTACTGTTAGTTCATCTCACTATTTGCTCTCTCAATAACCCCTTCGCTGCCAGGCCTTTCCCCCTCAGGTGCCAGGCCTTTTTTTATCTATTTGGGGTACTTCGCGCTTAGGCCCCCATAACTTTTTGTCCACATAAGATACCCATGCCAAATTTGCGTCCGTTTTTTCAACATCCTTTGGATTCTAGAGGTACCCAGAGTTTGTGGGTTCCCCTGAAGGTGATCAAGAAATTATCCAAAATACAGCAACAATTTCGGATTAAAAAAAAAAATGGAAAAAAGGGCTTGTGGTTTTTTCCTTGAAAATGGCATCAATAAATGGTTTGCAGTGATAAAATCACCACATTCCCAGATTTCAGGAACAGGCAGACCTTGATCAGAAAACCACATTTTTCAACACAATTTTGGCATTTTATTGGCACAAACCCCATTTTTACCAATTTTTATGATTTTAGCCTCCTTCCAGTTAGTGACAGAAATGGGTGTCAAACCAATGCTGGATCCCGGATAGCTAAACATTTCTGAAAAGTATACAAAATTCTGAATTCAAGGGGTCATTTGTGTAGATCCTACAGCTGAAATAAAAAAATATTGAAATTGAGGTAAAAAAACACCAATTTTTCTCCACGTTTTACTCTGTAACTTCTTCCTGCGATGTCAGATTTTTTAAAACAATATATCGTTACATCTGGTGGACTCTTCTGGTTGGGGGGGCTATATAGGACTTGTAGGTTCATCAAGAACCCTAGGTACCCAGAGCCAATAAATGAGCTGCACCCTGCAATGCGTTTTCATTCTATCCCGGGTTTACAACAATTCATTTGGTGAAATACAAAGAGTCAAAAATAGGTATCAAGAAAACATTTGTATTTCTAAAAAGGGCACAAGATAAGGGTGGTCATTACAACCCTGGCGGTCGGTGTTAAATCGGCGGTAAGACCGGCAACAGCCTGGCGGTAAAAAATTTGCAATTACTACCGTGGTGGAAACCGCCAACAAAGATAGCCACTTTAACACTCTGACCGCCGCGGTGGTACAAACAAACAGCGCAGCGGTCACCGTCATCAGACAGGCGGGAGACAATGTGCCACCCACACTATTATGACAGGCCAATCCACCACCTTTTCTGGGGCAGATTCACCGCGGATAAAAACATGGCGGAAACAGGAATCCCGAATGAAAAACTTTCACCTCTACACACTCCACGAGGAACGAGGACACCATGGATCCGGAACTCCAAATCCTACCTGCAATAGTCTTCCTGCTCCTCTACCAGGAGCACGAACGCTGGCGGCGAAGACCACGGTGAGTACTGCACCTATGACACAGGGGAGGGGGGAGGGAAAAGAGAGTGACACACATGCAACACGTAACACCCCCACCATCACCCACTACAACACACACACTAATGCATATCAATACATCACAGTTACACCCCTCAAACCCCCTGGAAGAATGCAAAGGCAATAGAAAATGAGTGTAACCATTGTAATATATTAAAAGCAAGTAGGCAAAAAAATATATATACACCATATCCAAAATATATACCAAGCATAGTAGTCCAGGTAGTGCTCTAATAAAGTCCGTGGAACACTGGGACCACACAGTATGGGCTAGGCCCACACAAGATCCCCGACCATGACGGAGAGAACACTGCAGGGGCATCAGACAGCAACTAAACAGGCACCTCAGGGGGAGGGAAAGGGGGGGCACCTCAGACGCTTGAGTGCACGACGCCAAATCCACGAGGGGGCCACATGCCCACTGTTCAATATTGGGGAGTGCAAAGCCACAGTCTCTCAAGTCTCTACAGTGGGTGGGTTGCCCACTGTTTACTCCGGGGGAGTGCAAAGCCACAGTCTCACAAGTCTCTAGAGTGGGTGGTTTGCCCACTGTTCAATCCTGGGGAGTGCAAAGCCACAGTCTCTCAAGTCTATACAGTGGGTGGGTTGCCCACTGCTTTATCCTGGGTAGTGCAAAGCCACAGTCTCTCAAGTGGATGACAGTCTCCACTAGTTCTGGAGGGGGCATGGTGCCCAGAGTGCTTCATCCTGCTAAGGACAGAGGTAGTGGATGGATCTCTCCACTGGTTCTGGAGGGGGCATGGTGCCCAGAGTGCATAATTCACCCCGTGACGGACTCAGTTGCGTCAGTGCCCTTGCCGCTCATGGGCCAGCGGTGCTTGAGACAGCGGTGCCCTGTTCAGCGGTGTTTGAGATGGCGGTGCCCTGTGCATCGGTGCTTGAGACGGCGGTGCCCTGTTCAGCGGTGCTTGAGATGGCGATGCCCTGTGCAGCGGTGCCTTAGACGGTGGTGCCCTGTGCAGCGGTGCTTGAGATGGTGGTGCCCTGTGCAGCGGTGCTTGAGACGGTGGTGCCCTGTGCAGCAGTGCTTGACATGGCGGTGCCCTGTGCAGCGGTGCTTGAGACGGCGGTGCCCTGTTCAGGGGTGTTTGAGATGGAGGTGCCCTGTGCAGCAGTGCTTGAGATGGCGGTGCCCTGTTCAGCGGTACTTGATATGGCGGTGCCCTGTGCAGCGGTGCTTGAGACGGCAGTCTCCATTGCAGGGACTCAGCTACTAGCGGTCCTTTATGGCCCAGCTGGGCTTTTGCTGGCGGTCCTTCATTGTCCAGCGGGGCTTTTGCTGGTGGTCCTTCATGGCCCAGTGGGGCTTGTGCTGGCGGACCTACATGGCCCAGCGGGGCTTGTGCTGGCGGTCCTTCATGGCCCAGCGGGGCTTGTGCTGGTGGTCCTGTCCTGGGCAGGTGGGCTGGTGCTGGCGGGCCTGTCCTGGGCAGCTGGGCTTGTGCTGGCGGTCCTGTCCTGGGCAGGTGGGCTTGTGCTGGCGGGCCTGTCCTGGGCAGCTGAGCTTGTGCTGGCGGTCCTGTCCTGGGCAGGTGGGCTGATGCTGGCGGGCCTGTCCTGGGCAGCTGGGTTGGTGCTGGCGGGCCTGTCCTGGGCAGCTGGGCTTGTGCTGGCGGGCCTGTCCTGGGCAACTGGACTGGTGCTGGCGGGCCTGTCCTGGGCAGCTGGGCTTGTGCTGGCAGTCCTGTCCTGGGCAGCTGGGCCGGTGCTGGCGGTCCTGTCCTGGGCAGGTGGGCTGGTGCTGGTGGGCCTGTCCTGGGCAGCTGGGCTGGTGCTGGAGGTGGCCTCCTGGGCAGCGGGGATGATGGCGGTCTTCTCCGTTGTGCTGTTCTTCCCAGACTTGGCAGCTTTCTTGTGGCCCTTCCCCACCTTGGAAGGTGTCACAGCTGACTCCACACTCCCACCGGGAACCCTGGGAGCGACTTTGGTGGCTGGAGTCTTCCCCATCTCCCGGCGGGCACTGGCCAACTTATGATGCTTCACAGGTGGGGGACTGTCTGTGCTGTGGCTCCGTGCCACACTGGCTGCCCCGGTGGCCGGTGCACTCCAGATTCTGGTGTTTACAGGCACCACTGGTCCAGGAGATGTTGTGGCTGAGGTGCTACTTCGGGACCTAGGAGACGGACGGGGTGGGGGAGGTGTGGGAAAGAGGTCAAGGTTGGACAGGAAAGGTTTTTTGGACACACTGAGATGGGTAGCTGGAGGTGGTTTGGGAGTAGAGGAAGAGGTGGTGGTTGTAGGAGGTGTTCGTTTGCTGACTTTGGGTGAAGGTGCATGCGCTGGAGGCTGTTGTGAGGTGGATGGCTGTTGGGTGGGTGTGTGCCTGCGTTTGTGTATCTTCGGAGGGGGCGTCACAGACACACTGGGAGAGGACATAAGGGACGTGTGAATGGTAGTGGGGGTGGTGACTGCACGTGAGCGGGTTGTGGGTGTGCTGGAGAGGGACATAGTGGCTGTAGAGTTAGTGCATGCAGGTGTGAGTGTAGCCGAGACTGGGAGGGAGGAGGGAGATGAGGAGGAAGGGGACACAGTGGAGGCAGTGGATGTTGGTGTGTCTGCATGTGTGTTATGCTTGCGTGAGTGCCTGTTGGATGTGTGGTGCTTATGTTTGCCTGAGCTTCCCTTGTGTGTTGACGTGTGTGCATGCTGGTCTGTAGGTGTGCTTGGGATAGGCTGAGGTACAGGGGATTGGGTTGGGGTGGAGGAAGTTGGAGGGGGGAGGCTAGACACAGGGACAATGGCTGCCATCAGTGCTGAGGCCAGAGTCTGAAAAGCTCGCTGAGGGGCCGCCTGACCAGAATGAATGCCCTCCAGGAATGTATTTGTTTGTTGCAACTGCCTTTCTACACCCTGGATGACATTCAAAATGGTAGACTGCCCAACAGTGAGGGACATGAGGAGGTCAATGGCCTCCTCACTGAGGGCAGCAGGGGTGACTGGGGCAGGGCCTGGGGTGCCTGGGGTGAAGGTGATGCCCACCCTCCCGGGTGAGCGGGCACGGGGCAAAGGCTGAGGGGCTGCTGGGAGGGCGGTGCTGGAAGGGGGGGTGGCGGTTGTACCTGTAGATGGGGGTGGCACAGATGTTGCCCCCACCAAAAGGGAGCTCCCATCAGAGGACGAGTCCGTGTCACTGGTGTCAGCTCCTGTCCCCGCCGTGGAGCTCCCCTCGCCCTCCGTCCCACTGGTGAAGTCCGAGTCCGTAGTGTGGCTCTCCATGGCTATGTGAGATGCAGCCCCCTGGTGCTCCGGTGCCACTGCTCCTCCACCTGATGATGCTAATGCATACAAGAACAGGGATACCACAAAAAGGATGGGATGACAGAAGAAAGACATGTTGAGTGCATGCATTACCGCTACCGTTGGCGGACACGACAGACACAGAAGCCCCCTGCATTACGCCGCACTCTTGGGCTCCACTGTTAAATTCCTGGGAAATGGCCTACAAGGCTATTGAGGACATCTGCACACATAGATGACACAGGGGCATGACTAGTTGTACTTGGCACTCTACAGAGGTGGGGTGGGGTGCCACATGGCCTGCCTTACGGAGGGACCTTGCCCACGGATCTCGCTCTGGCCTAGGGAAACCCACCTCCCCCACACAGACACCTCCACTGCGCGCAGAGTCAGCAGAATGAGAGTGTACTCACTCCCTTGTGCCTGCTGTGATGCCCTCAAGCGCCCATCCAACTCCAGGTAGGCCACCGCCAGGATCCTGAACATCAGGGGGGTCATGGTGCGACAGGCACCCCTCCCACGTTGGGAGGCCATCCCCAGCTGAGCCTCCGCCGTCTTCTTGCTCCAGCGGCGAATGTCCTCCCATCTTTTCCGGCAGTGGGTGCTCTGTCTGTGGTAGACCCCCAGGGTCCGGACGTCCTTGGCGATGGCACGCCAAATATCTTTTTTCTGGTGGGCGCTGACCTACATGAAATGTACAGGGGTAAGAGAAAGTAATTAGCAACAGCACCGTCAAAGTGATTGACACCCATCCCTACCCTTGCCATGTGGCACATGCATTCACCGTCTTTCATGCACGCCGCACTCTACCCCCTTCCTTCTTACATCCAGCCCTCTCCACACAGGCATAACCCATACAACATGCTCCCTGTGTACTTACCTGTTTGTTTGGAGGACCGTAGAGTAGCGTGTACTGGGGGAGGACACCATCCACAAGTTTCTCCAACTTCTCCGATGTGAAGGCAGGGGCCCTTTCCCCAGACACTCGAGCCATTGTCTCTTCCAGACCGAGGTCACAGCAGCACTTGCAGTGTAGGTCCTCTCCTGTCGAAGATCAGGTATCAAGTGATTGAACAGATAGAAAATGGCGGTCACGTCGGGGGCGGTGCTTACCGTCACCGCCGGCGTACATCGTCATTGGCTCCTGGGACCCATAGGGTCCAATGTTAACCAATGCAGCATTGCTCCGCGGTCTTCGACCGCCTACCACGACGGTGTACAACGCCAGCACAGTTACCTCACATCCTATTGTCCCACTTTAGAGGTCAGACAGCCGCCATTTCAGGGGCCCACATGGCTTAATTTTCAACTGCCTCACACATCCCTAGGCCTAGACTCAACACACATACAGGCCACATTTTGTGTATGAATGGTGTTCTGTGTAAACTGTGGGTACGTACCTCTGAGTTGTTTGACTCTGTGCTCGCTGTTGTCCTTCATAGGCACCGTCTGCTGGGACATGTGAGGAGATGGCGGCATCCTCTGGTGTACTGACCGTTGGTGGACCTGTCGACAATGGAGGAGCGACATGTGATTATCACATACAGGCTTGACCGTGCCACAATCCAGGAACTGTGTACCCAGTTGGAGCCAGATCTGCTGTCAGCAATCCGCCATCCCACAGGAATCCCCCCTCAAGTGCAGGTGCTGTCAGTGCTCCATTTCCTTGCAAGTGGGTCTTTTCAAACAACAGTGGCAATTGCATCAGGAATGTCCCAGCCTATGTTTTCCAACATATTGTCCAGAGTGTTGTCTGCCCTTCTAAAACACATGAGGAGCTACATAGTTTTCCCTGAGGTGGAGGATTTGCCTACAGTGAAAGGTGATTTCTATGCCCTGGGACACATCCCCAGCATCATAGGTGCCATTGATGGGACCCATGTGGCTTTGGTACCTCCCCACAGGAGTGAACAGGTGTACAGAAACCGGAAGAGTTTTCATTCAATGAATGTACAGATGGTATGTTTGGCAGACCAGTACATCTCCCATGTGAATGCCATGTTCCCTGGCTCAGTGCATGATGCCTACATCCTGCGGAATTGCAGCATCCCTTATGTGATGGGACAACTCCAGAGGCACCGTGTGTGGCTATTAGGTGAGCACCTGGAAGGAAGACAGTGGGAATGGTTGTCTGGGTCTGGGGATATCCCTACAGGTTAATGCGTGTCCAAGTTGTCCCTCACCATTTGCAGGTGACTCTGGTTACCCCAACCTGTCATGGCTACTGACCCCAGTGAGGAATCCCAGGACAAGGGCAGAGGAACGCTACAGTGAGGCTCATAGGTGAACTAGGAGGGTGATCGAGTGGACCTTCGGCCTCCTGAAGGCCAGGTTCCGGTGCTTCCATATGACAGGTGGATCCCTATTCTACTTACCAAAGAAGGTGTGCCAGATCATCGTGGCCTGCTGTATGCTTCACAACTTGGCTTTGCGACGACAGGTGCCTTTTCTGCAGGAGGTTGGTCCAGATGGCGGTGTTGTGGCAGCTGTGGAGCCTGTGGACAGTGAAGACGAGGAAGCAGAGGAAGAAGACATGAACAACAGGGACTCAGTGATACAACAATATTTCCAGTGAGACACAGGTAAGAGCACAGACCGGCCTACTACATGTACTTTAACACTACTGCCTCTCTACTCTCTGTCGTTTTCACCCAGTGTATGGTCACTGAGTTGTCACTTTCCCTTACGATTTCACAGATGTGGGTCCCACTGTGTGACATCTGCTTAGATTCCTCATGGACTAGAGCTGTGTGACATAGGTATGTTGACATTACAATTCAAAGAGCATTTTGTCACTGTAATTGCTAATACACTATTTCAAAATCACAGACAGACTCCAGATTGTTTTGTGCTTTAAGTGTGTTTATTTAAGTGCTCAATATTGGAGAGGGTAGTAAAATGGTGAGGAGTGATGGCGGAGGAATGTCCATGGCAGAGTCCAGTCTATTAGTCTCACAGGTGCATTGCCCATATGGGCATAGGAAGTGGAGCTGGGGCAGTTTAAGTATAGACAGGGTGACAAAGTGGGACAGTAGCATGACAATCAGGGTGGTCTCATTTCCTGGCGGGGGTCTTGGCATCGTGCTCTGTCTTGTTCCTGGATCTCAGGGACCGTTTGCGGGGTGGTTCTCCCTCTGTAGGGGGTGGGGTGCTGGTGTGGTGGTCCTGTGGCGGGGCGTCCTTTCCACTAGCACCGGCTAGAGGTGGTGGGCAGTTCATCGTCCATGCTAGTGTCAGGGGCCCATTGTAGTGCTGCAGTGTCCCTCCTGGTGTTCATGAGTTCCTTCAGCACCCCTACGATGATGCCCAGGGTGGAGCTGATGGTTCTGAGTTCCTCCCTGAAGCCCATATACTGTTCCTCCTGCAGGCGCTTGTTCTCCTGAAACTTGGCCAGTACTGTTGCCATTGTCTCCTGGGAGTGGTGGTAGGCTCCCATGACGGAGGAGAGGGCCTCGTGGAGAGTGGGTTCCCTTGGGCTGTCCGCCCCCTGTCGCACAGCAGCCCTCCCAGTTCCCCTGTGTTCCTGGGCCTCCGTCCTCTGGACCGTGTGCCCACTGCCACTGCCCCCAGGTCCCTTTTATTGTTGGGGTGGTGGGTTAGCCTGGGTTCCCTGTAGTGGTGGACACACAGCTGATTGACGTGTCCTGGGGACGGAGGTATGGGCCCGCTGGGTGGGTGCTCTGCTGGTGTTTCCAGAGGGGGGAAGGTCTGTGGTGGCCTGTGACTGGGTGAGGGGAACCAACTGTCCAGAGGTCCCCGATGGGCCGGGCTCGTCATCTAGATCCAGTTGGACAGAGCTGCTGTCATCACTGTGGGCCTCTTCTGTTGGTGATATGGACATGTGTGGACCCTCCTGTCCGGTTACATTGGGTAGGGGTCCTGCAGGGGTATAAAAGGTTGGTTATTACATCTGTGTGTGGCATGGTGTGCAATGGGTGGGTGATCGTGTACCCCAGTGCTTGCATTCCTGTATAGGACCTTGTGTGATGATGGTTTAGGGGGTTGTATGGGTATGTGCAGTGGGCATGCTTTAGTGATGGGTGTCCATGCTTTGTTGTTGCATGCAGGGCCGGGGTTAGGATGGGTGGTTTGTGATGTTGGGACATTTGTGAGGAGTTGGAGTGCTGGGGGTGAGGGTGAGGGTGGGGGTATGTGATAGCATGCAGGTAGGTTGGGGGATGTAATAGTTAAGATTTGTCTTACAAGAGTCCATTCCTCCACCTACTCCTGCGAGGCCCTCAGGATGCAGAATCGCCAAGACCTGCTCCTCCCATGTTGTTAGTTGTGGGTGAGGAGGTTGGGGTCCGCCGCAAGTCCGCTGAACCGCCAGGTGGTGTCTTGAGACCACGGAATGCACCTTCCCCCGTAGGTCATTCCACCTCTTCCTGATGTCCTCCCGATTTCTTGGGTGCTGTCCCACTGTGTTTACACTGTCCACTATTCTTCGCCATAGCTCCATCTTCCTTGCAATTGAGGTGTGCTGCACCTGTGCTCCGAATAGCTGTGGCTCTACCCGGATGATTTCCTCCACCATGACCCTGAGCTCCTCCTCCGAGAACCTGAGGTGTCTTTGCAGTGCCATGGGGTGGTGTAGGTGATGTGTGGTGTGGCGTGTGTGGTGATAAGTGTGCTGATATGTAGTGGTGTGTTGTGTGAGGTGCGTGGAATTTCTGTGGGTGATGGTGTTGTGTTCCTGCGGATGCTGTTGTTCTTGCTGGTGTTGTCTCTCTCTGGCCTTGTTTTGGAATTTTTGGTCGTAGGGGTTTGTGGGTGATGTGGGTGTGTGTTTTATATAGTATCGGGTGTGTGAGAGTGGTGTGTGTATGAGTATCAGGTGTGTGTATTTGGAATTGTCAAATGTGGCTGTGTTTTGTAAATGTGTGTGTATTTTGAGCGTGGCGGTGTGTACCGCCAATGAAATACCGCGGTTGAAAGACCACTGCTTGGATTCGTGAGTCGTGATAGTGTGGCCGTATTTCTGTTGGCGTGACGGTGGAGGTTTTGTTTTCACCAGTTTATCACTGACCTTTGGTGTGGCGGACTTGTGTGGGTGTCTGAATTTTGACAGATTCCGAACTATGGGTCATAATAGCTGTGCAGAATTCCGCGGCTGCGGCGGTGTGTTGGCAGTCTTCTGCACGGAGGTAAGCAGCTTTTACCGCCAATGTTGTAATGAGGGCCAAGGTGTTGAGAAGCAGTGGTTATTTGCACATCTCTGAATTCCGGGGTCCCCACACTAGCATGTGAATTACAGGGCATTTCTCATATAGGTGTCTTTTTTACACACTGTCTTACATTTGGAAGGAAAAAATTTTAGAGAAAGACAAGGGACATTAACAGTTGTTCTGCTATTCTGTGTTCCCCCAAGTCTCCCGATAAAAATGGTACATCACTTGCGTGGGTGGGCTTAACGCCCACACCAGGAAACGCAACAAAGGCACATCACCTTTTTACATTGAAAACTGTTTTTTGGAAAGTGCTTAGCAAAACCTACCAAACCTGTGCATTTTTTAAAACTAGACACCCGGGGGAACCCAAGATGGGAGGACTTGTGGTGCCCTCACCAGATTTTGTTAACTAGAATCTTTTGCAAACCTCAACATTTGGCCATTTTTCTCACATTTCGGTGACAGAATGTTCTGGAATAGGAGAGGAGCCACAAACTTCCTTCCACCCAGCGTTACCCAAAGTCTCCCGATAAAAATGGTATCTCACTTGTGTGGGTAGGCCTAGAACCCGTGACAGGATATGCCCCAAAACACAGCGTGGACACAACACATTTTCCCAAAGTAAACGGAGCTGTTTTTTGCAAAATGCCTAGCTGTGGAGTTTGGTCTCTAGCTCAGCCGGCACCTAAGGAAACCTACCACACCTGTGCATTTTTTAAAACTAGACTCCTAGGGAAATCCGAGATGGGGTGACTTGTGGGACTCTCACCAGGTTCTGTTACCCAGAATCCTTTGCAAACCTCAAAATTTGGTCAAAAAATCACTTTTTCCTCACATTTCGGTGACAGAAAGTTCTGGAATCTGAGAGGAGCTCCAAATGTCCTTCCACCCAGTGTTCCCCAAAGTCTCCTGATAAAAATGGTACCTAACTTGTGTGGGTAGGCCCACGGCCCGTGACAGGAAATGCCCCAAAACACAACGTGGACACATCACATTTTCCCAAAGAAAACAGAGCTATTGTTAAAGTGCCTAGCTGTGGATTTTGGCCTCTAGCTCAGCCGGCACCTAGGGAAACCTACCAAACATGTGCATTTTTGAAAACTAGACACCTAGGGGAATCCTAGATGGGGTGATTTGTGGGGTTCTCACCACGTTCTATTACCCAGAATCCTTTGCTAACCTCACAATTTGGCCAAAAAAACACTTTTTCCTTTCATTTCAGTTACAGAAAGTTCTGGAATCTGAGAGGAGCCACAAATTTCCTTCCACCCAGTATTCCCCCAAGTCTCCTGATAAAAATGGTATTTCACTTGTGTGGGTAGGCCTAGCACCCGTGACAGGAAATGCCCCAAAACACAGCGTGGACACAACACATTTTGACAAAGAAAACAGAGCTGTTTTTTGCAAAGTGTCTAGCTGTGGTTTTTGGCCTCTAGCTCAGCCAGCACCTAGGGAAACCTACCAAACCTGCGCATTTTTTAAAACTAGACACCTAGGGGAATCCGAGATGGGGTCACTTGTGGGGTTCTCACCAGGTTCTATTACCCAGAATCCTTTGCTAACCTCAAAATTTGGCCAAAAAAACACTTTTTCCTCTCATTTCGGTTACAGAAAGTTCTGGAATCTGAGAGGACCCACACATCTCCTTCCACCCCGGGTTCCCCCAAGTCTCCCTATAAAAATGGTACCTCACTTGTGTGGGTAGGCCTAGTGCCTGCAAAAAGAAATGCCCCAAAACACTATCTTGACACATCAAAATTATCAAATACAAAGCTACCTGTTTTTGCTGGTGGGGAGGGAAACTGTGTTTTTGGTCCTGGGCCCAGCAGCCATATAGGGAAACCTACCAAACCCAATCATTTCTGAAAACTAGACACCCAAGGGAGTCCAGGGAGGTGTGACTTGCTTGGATCCACAGTGTTTTCTTACCCAGAATACTCAGCAAACCTCAAATTTAGCTAAAAAAATCACATTTTTCCCACATTTCTGTGTGGCATCACGGCACCGGGCCGAATTCCCTACCACCCAATGTTCTCCTCAGTCTCCCGATAAAAATGGTACCTCACTTGTGTAGGTGGGCCAAGAGCCTGTGACAGGGAAGAGCCAAAACAGGTTCCCTCACAAAAATGTGGAAAAAATGTGTGATTTCCAGCAAAGTTGAAGGTTTGCTGGGCATTGTGAGTAACAAAATGGTGTGGGGAGCATGTGAAGCACACCACCCTGGACTCACCCAGATGTTTAGTTTTCAGATGTGTCTAGGTCTTGTGGATTTTTCTACATAGCAGTGTCCCAAAGTCCAAAAATTGTATCTCTCACCATTCCAAGTGGGATGATTTTGAGAGTTAGCCAAGCTCTAATGGCCTAAATGTAAAACCAAAACCCAAAATAATCAAATGTCCTCTTGCTTGCCATGGAATAAGATGTTTTAGTGTGCTGGGAGAGCTGAAAGACTGTTACCTCCTTCAGTTGGAGTGGGAGCATACCCATACTGGTTGGTAGCCACCACCACACTATTTTTTTAAAAATTCCCTGTCATCTAGTAGATTTTTGCCCACCCCCCCGGGGTGTGGATCGGGGGTAATTGCCCCATCTGCCCACTTGTGGGCAGAACAATTTTGGCCCCATTTATTTGGGGTGGGGTTATGGCCATACAACCACCCTCTTATTTAAAAAAAAAATCTTCCCTGGTCTCTGGTGGGCTTTCTGCTACCATTGGGGGCAGATGGGCCTTCCAAAAATAGGCCGATCTGCTCCCAAGGGGGGCAGATATGGCCAACAGTAATGTGCCCCAATGGGGAGCCACCCTTGCCCAAGGGGCTGCCCCCCAAACAAAACAAACACATACACACACACCAATCTCTGGTGCCTAAGTGTTTTCTGCCCCCACCGGTGGCAGATCGGTCTAATAGAAATAGGCTGATCTGCCCCCAAAGGGAGCAGAAATGGCCTAAAATAAATTCCCCCCCAGGGGAATGAACCTTGCTTAAGGGGTCACTCCCCTTGCGTGAAATTGGCACAAAAAAACTCCCTGGTGCCTAGTAGATTCTGCCCCCCTTGGGGGCAGATCGGCCTAATAAAAATAGGCCGATCGGACCCCAAGGGGGGGACAGAAATGGCCTAAAATAAATTTGCCCCCAGGGGACTGACCCTTGCCCAAGGGGTTGCTCCCAGTGCGTGAAATTGATGCAAAAAAATTAAAAAATCTGGTGTATAGTGGTTTCTGCTCCCCTCAGGGGCAGTTTGGACTAATAAAAATAGGCCGATTTTCCCCCAAGGCGCATCGCGATCAGGCAGCAGAAATGCTGAGATAGACATCAAGGGAAAGAAAAGACCTTTCCTTTCCTTTGATGCCTCACGGCCCCTCCGCGTGATCGGAGGAGAAATGCTGTTGCATTTCTCCTCCGATCCATGCTGGAAGCTGGTCTTCCAGAGTGATAGGCCTCTGATGAGGGCTCAGGGGGAGGGCGGGGGTGGAAGGGGAAGCGATTCCCCTTCCATCCTTGCCCAGGGAAGGGTGTGCTTGGCCCTTGGGGGGGCGCACTAGCGCTCCCCACGAGGGCCCATAGCAGGATGAGCTGGTCTCGTCCTTGGCACTGGGCAACCGTAGCCGAGGGCCAGTTTGTTGCTCAAAATAACAAGATAATGCTAGTCTTCTTAACGCAGCCATATATGATGCAATAGCCTCATCTGCTTTTTGGATTCTCAAAAAGAATTAATGGCCCTCATTACAACATTGGCGGTAAATCCCGCTTACCGCCATGCAGAAGACCGGCAACACACCGCTGCGGTCGCGGAATTCCGCTACAGCTATTACGACCCACAGCTCGGAATCCCCCATAATCCAGACACCCACGCAAGTCCGCCACACCAAAGGTCAGTGATAAATTGGCGATAACAAAACCGACACCGTCACGCCAACAGGAATACGCCCACACTATCACGACCTACAAATCCACACGGAGGTCTTTCAACCGCGGTATTCCATTGGCGGTACACACTGCCGCACTTAAAATACACATAGATTTACAAAACACAACCACATTGGACAATTCCAAATACACATACCTGATACACATACACACACCACTCCCACACACCCAATCAATATAAAGCACACACCCACATCACCCACAAACCCTTACTATCAAAATTTCGAAAGAAGGCCAGAGAGAGACACCACCAGAAATAACACTAGCATCCACAGACACACAACATCATCACTCACACAACATCCACGCACCTCAAACAACACACAACAACACAACCCCTCACACATCACAACCGACACAACCTCACATATCACCCACACCACATCATGACACCTCAATGCCACCCCAGGCTCTCTGAGGAGGAGCTCAGGGTCATGGTGGAGGAAATCGTCCGGGTTGAGCCACAGCTATTCGGATCACAGGTGCAGCACACCTCCATTACTAGGAAGATGGAGCTATGGCGCAGAATCGTCGACAGGGTCAACGCAGTGGGACAGCATCCAAGAACTAGGGATAACATCAGGAAGAGGTGGAACGAACTATAGGGGAAGGTGCGTTCCGTGGTCTCCAGACACCAGATTGCAGTACAGAGGACTGGCGGTGGACCCCCACCTCCTCCCCCACAACTAACAACATGGGAGGAGCAAGTCTTGCCAATACTGCATCCTGAGGGCCTCGCAGGAGTAGCAGGAGGAATGGACTCTGGTAAGTCAAATCTTAACTATTATATCCCCCACCCTACCTGCATGCCATCACATACCCCCACCCTGACCCTCACCCCTATCACTCCAACACCTCACATATGCCCCACTATCCCAACCCACCCATCCCAACACCAAGCCCTGCATGCAACACCAAAGCATGGACACCCATCACCAAAGCATGTACACTACAGATACCCACACAGACCCCGAACCAAATATCACACAAGGACCTAGACAAGAATGCAAGCACTGGAGTACAGGGTCACCCACCCATTGCACACAATGGCACACACAGATGCAATAATCATGCCTTTACACCCCTGCAGGACCCCTACCCAATGTCACCAGACAGGAGGTTCCAGACATAGCCAGTCCCCCCACAGAAGAGGCCCACAGTGATGACAGCAGCTCTGCACAACTGGATCAAGAATACCAGCCCGGCCCATCTGGGACCTCGGGACAGTCGGTTCCCCTGACACTGGCACAAGCCACCACAGAGCCTCCCCCTCAGGAACACCACCACAGCACCCACCCAGCGGGCCCATCCTCCAGTCCCCAGGACACGTCAAGCAACAGTGTGTCCACCAGTACAGGGAACCCAGGCAAACCCACCACCCCAAGAAAATCAGGGAACTGGGGACAGTGGCAGTGGGCACACGGTTCAGGGGACAGAGGAACAGGAAAACAGGGGAACTGGGAGGACTGCTCTGTGACAGGGGGAGGACAGGCCCAGGGAACCCACTCTCCACGAGGCCCTCTCCAACATCATGGGAGCGTACCATCATTCCCAGGAGACAATGGCAACGGTACTGGCCAACTTTCAGGAGACCCAGCGGCTGCAGGAGGAACACTATCTGGGGATCAGGGAGGAACTCAAGTCCATTAACACCACCCTGGTCACCATTGCAGGGGTGCTGCAGGACCTTGTCAACACCAGGAGGGACACTGTGGCACACCAAGGGGCCCCTGAAACTAGCCTGGATGATGAACAGCCCTCCACCTCCGCCGGCCCTAGTGGACAGGAGGCACCTCCACAGGACCACAACACCAGCACCCCACCACCTACAGATGGAGAGCCACCCCGCAAACGGTCCCAGAGATCCAGTAACAAGATAGAGAACATTGCCAAGACCCCCGCCAGGAAATGAGACCTCCCTGAATGTCACCCTTCTGTCCCACTTTGTCACCCTGCCCATCCTACAACTGCCCTTGCTCCACTTCCTATGCCCCTTTGGACAATGCACCTGTGAAACAAATAGACTGGACTCTGCCATGGACATTCCTCCACCATCGCCCCGGCCTATTTTACAACTCCCTCCACTTATTTGCACAGAAATAAACACACTTCAATCACAAAACAATCTGGAGTCAGTCTGTGCTTTCACAAATGTGTAACTGCAATAACTTTGGAATATAGCAATGTCAATTTAATTGTTCACATACCGATGAAACATAGCTGTAAGGCTGGATGAAATATAGCAGATGGCACAAAGTGGGATCCACATCTTTTAAATAGAAAGGCAAAGTGACAAGTCACGGTCCATACACTGAGTGAAAATGACAGACTTCTGTTAGCTCAAAAAATAGTATGAGCTGTGGAAGGCAGTGACATCTTCTTACCTGTGTCTCACTGGAAGTATTGCTGGATAACGTTGTTTCTGTTGTCGACATCCTCTTCTTCTGCCTCCTCTTCTTCACTGTCCACAGGCTCCACAGCTGCCACAAGACCT
Organism: Pleurodeles waltl; assembly: GCF_031143425.1. Taxonomy (NCBI): domain Eukaryota; kingdom Metazoa; phylum Chordata; class Amphibia; order Caudata; family Salamandridae; genus Pleurodeles; species Pleurodeles waltl. The sequence continues at coordinate 289,519,930 of NC_090445.1, read as the reverse complement.
CCAGCTGGACCATCCTCCTGCAGAAAAGGTACCTGTCGTCGCAAAGCCAGGTTGTGCAGCCAACAGCAGGCCACGATGATCTGGCACACCTTCTTTGGTGAGTAGTGGAGAGAACCACCTGTCATATGGAGGCACCGGAACCTGGCCTTCAGGAGGCCGAAGGTCCTTTCTATCACCCTCCTAGTTCGCCTATGTGCCTCATTGTAGCGTTCCTCTACCCTTGTCCTGGGATTCCTCACTGGGGTCAGTAGCCATGACAGGTTGGGGTAACCAGTCACCTGCAAATGTTGAGGGACAACTGTTAGACTCACAGTAACCCGTAGGGACAACCCCATACCCAGACAACTATTCACACTGTATAGGGTCCTTGTCCTCACCTATTAGCCACACACGGTGCCTCTGGAGTTTCCCCATCACATAAGGGATGCTTGTATTCCTCAGAATGTAAGTGTCATGCACTGAGCCAGGAAATTTGGCATTCACATGGGAGATGTACTGGTCGGCCAAACACACCATCTGCACATTCATAGAATGGTAGCTCTTCCGGTTTCTGTACACATGTTCACTCCTGCGGGGGGAACCAAGGCCACATGTGTCGCATCAATGGCACCTATGATGTTGGGGATATGTCCCAGAGCATAGAAGTCACCTTTCACTGTGGACAAATCCTCCACCTGAGGGAAAACGATGTAGCTGCGCATGTGTTTCAGCAGGGAAGACAACACTCTGGACAACACGTTAGAGAACATTGGCTGGGACATCCCTGATGCAATGGCCACTGTTGTTTGAAAGGATCCACTTGCCAGGAAATGGAGTATTGACAGGACCTGCACTAGAGGGGGGATTCCTGTGGGATGGCGGATAGCTGACATCAGGTCTGGCTCCAACTGGGCACACAGTTAATGGATTGTTGCACGATCAAGTCTGTGGGTGACTATTACATGTCTCTCTTCCATTGTCGACAGGCCCACCAGCGGTCTGTACACCGGAGGATGCCGCCATCTCATCACCTGCCCCAGCAGACGTGCCCTATGGAGGAGAACAGCGAGCAGAGAGTCAGCCAACACTGTGGTATCACAATGTGTTTTTTGCAGAAACGTTATTAATCCGTAATGTGCCTGTTACTGTGTGCATCAGTGTGACGCATTTAAAATATATGTCATGTGGCACCCGGAAATGGCGGCTGCCTGACCTGTAAGGTGGGACAAGGGGATATTAGGTAACTGCGCTGGCGTTGTACTCCGTCGCTGTAGGAGGTCGAAGACTGCGGCGCAATCCTGCATTGGTTAACATTGGACCCTATGGTTCCGAGGAGCCAATGACAATATACGCCAGCGATGACGGTACGCACCGCCGCAGACATGACGGCCATTTTCTGTCTGTTCACTCACTTGATACCTGACATTCAACAGGAGAGGACCTACACTGCAAGTGCTGCTGTGACCTCAGTCTGAAAGCAATGATGGCTCATGTGTCTGGGGAAAGGGCCCCTGCCTTCACTTCGGAGGAGTTGCAGAAACTAGTGGATGGGGTCCTCCCCCAGTACAAACAACTGTACGTCCTCCAGAAAAACAGGTGAGTGCACTGTGAGCATGCTGCATGGGCAATGCCTGTTTGGAGTGGTGTGGATGGAAGATACATGGTAGGGGGAGTCAGGCCTGCATGAGCGGACAGTGACTGTCTGTGCGTCAGGGTAAGGGTGGAACGTGGGCCAATGAGTATGACGGTCCGGACGTGTACAGATTTTCCTTTTCCCCTGTACTATTCCTCTAGGTCAGCGCCCACCAGAAGAAGGATATTTGGCGTGCCATCGCCAAGGAAGTCCGGACCCTGGCGGTCCACCACAGACAGAGCACCAACTGCTGGAAAAGATGGGAGGACCTTCACCGCTGGAGCAAGAAGACGGCGGAGGCCCAGCTGAGGATGGCCTCCCAACGTGGAGGGGTGCCCGTCACACCATGACCCCCCTGATGTTCCGGATCCTGGCTGTGGAGTATCCAGAGTTGGATGGGCACTTAAGGGCATCACAGCAGCCACAAGGGGGTAGGTACAGTCACATTCAGCTGACTCTGCGCGCATTACAAGGTGTCTGGGTGGGGGTGGTGGGCAGTGGGTTCCCCTAGGCCAGGGCGGGCTTGGTAGACAAGGTCCCTTGTAAGGCAGGTTTAGTGGCACCCCATCCCCACTAGTGGTTAGGGCCATCTGCACCTAGTCAGGCTCCTGTGACTTCCATGTGTGCAGCAATCGGGCTTAGGCCTTGGACCCCATGGGCATGTGATAAATCTAGGAACTATAAGTGCATGGCGTAGTGCAGAGGGCTGCTGTGTCTGTAGTGTCCGCCAACGGTAGTGGTGTTGCATGCACTGAACATGTCTTTCTTCTGTCTTTTACTCCCCTTTTTGTGGTCTCCCTGTTCTTGTGTGCAAAAGCATCATCAGGCGGAGGAGCACTGGCACCGGAGCAGGAGGGAGCTGCATCCCACTTGGCCCTGGAGGGCGACACAATGGAGCCTGAAGCCACCAGTGGGACGGAGTGCAAGGGGAGCTCCACTGCAGGGACAGGAGGTGACAGCAGTGACAGCGACTCCTCCTCTGATGGGAGCTCCCTTGCGGTGGCAGGCCCCTCTGTGCCTCCCGCATTAACAGGTACAGCCGCCACCCCCCTACCAGCACCGCCCTCCCAGCAGCCCCTCAGTGTGTGTCCAGTGCCCGCTCACCCAGGAGGGTGGGCATCTCCTTCGCCCCAGGCACCTCAGGCCCTGCCCCAGCCAGCCCTGCTGCCCTCAGTGAGGAGGCTATTGACCCCATGAGATCCCTCACTATTGGGCAGTCTACCATTGTGAATGCCATCCAGGGTGTTGAGAGGCATTTGCAACAAACAAATGCATACCTGGAGGGCATTCATTCTGGCCAGGCAGCCCAACAGAGAGCATTTAAGGCTCTGGCCTCAGCACTGATGGCAGCCAGTGTCCCTGTGTCCAGCCTGCCCCCTCCAACTTTCCCCACCCAGACCCAATCGCTTGTACCTCAGCTTATCCCAAGCATACCATCAGACCAGCATGCACACACCTCAACACACAAGGGTGGCTCAGGCAAACATAAGCACCAAACATCCCACAGGCACTCACACAAGCATCATACCCATGCAGACATGCCAACATCCACTGCCTCCACTGTGTCCCCATCCTCCTCGTATCCCTCCTCCCTCCCAGTCTCGTCTACACTCACACCTGCATGCACTACATCTTCAGCCACTACCTCCATCACCAGCACGCCCTTCACCACACACCGCTCACGTGCACTCACCACCCCCACTACCATGCACACATCCCCAGTGTCTTCTCCCAGTGTGTACACAAACGCAGGCACACACCCACCCAACAGCCATCCACCTCACAACAGCCTCCGGCCCATGCACCTTCACCCAAATTCAGCAGACGTACACCTCCTACAACCACTACCTCTTCCTCCACTCCCAAACCCCCTCCATCTACCTGTCCCAGTGTGTCTAAAAAAACTTTTCCTGGCTAATATTGACCTCTTTCCTACACCTCCCCCCGTACTTCCGGTAGGAAAGTACCATCTTGCCTGGCATGTTACCCCCATTTTTCACTGTATATATGTTGTTTTAGTTGTATGTGTCACTGGGACCCTGCTAGTCAGGGCCCCAGTGCTCATAAGTGTGCCTGAATGTGTTACCTGTGTTATGACTAACTGTCTCACTGAGGCTCTGCTAACCAGAACCTCAGTGGTTATGCTCTCTCATTACTTTCAAATTGTCACTAACAGGCTAGTGACCAATTTTACCAATTTACATTGGCTTACTGGAACACCCTTATAATTCCCTAGTATATGGTACTGAGGTACCCAGGGTATTGGGGTTCCAGGAGATCCCTATGGGCTGCAGCATTTCTTTTGCCACCCATAGGGAGCTCTGACAATTCTTACACAGGCCTGCCACTGCAGCCTGAGTGAAATAACGTCCACGTTATTTCACAGCCATTTTACACAGCACTTAAGTAACTTATAAGTCACCTATATGTCTAACCTTTACCTGGTAAAGGTTGGGTGCTAAGTTACTTAGTGTGAGGGCACCCTGGCACTAGCCAAGGTGCCCCCACATTGTTCAGGGCCAATTCCCCGGACTTTGTGAGTGCGGGGACACCATTACACGCGTGCACTACATATAGGTCACTACCTATATGTAGCTTCACAATGGTAACTCCGAGCACAGACCCTGGTACTGCCAAACTGCCTTTCCCGGGGTTTCACTGCAGCTGCTGCTGCTGCCAACCCCTCAGACAGGCATCTGCCCTCCTGGGGTCCAGCCAGGCCTGGCCCAGGATGGCAGAACAAAGGACTTCCTCTGAGAGAGGGTGTTACACCCTCTCCCTTTGGAAAATGGTGTGAAGGCAGGGGAGGAGTAGCCTCCCCCAGCCTCTGGAATTGCTTTCATGGGCACACATGGTGCCCATTTCTGCATAAGCCAGTCTACACCGGTTCAGGGACCCCTTAGCCCTGCTCTGGCGCGAAACTGGACAAAGGAAAGGGGAGTGACCACTCCCCTGACCTGTACCTCCCCTGGGAGGTGCCCAGAGCTCCTTCAGTGTGCTCCAGACCTCTGCCATCTTGGAAACAGAGGTGCTGCTGGCACACTGGACTGCTCTGAGTGGCCAGTGCCATCAGGTGACGTCAAAGACTCCTGCTGATAGGCTCCTTCAGGTGTTGCTAGCCTATCCTCTCTCCTAGGTAGCCAAACCCTCTTTTCTGGCTATTTAGGGTCTCTGTCTCTTGGGATTCCTTAGATAACGAATGCAAGAGCTCATCCGAGTTCCTCTGCATCTCTCTCTTCACCTTCTGCCAAGGAATCGACTGCTGACCGCGCTGGAAGCCTGCAAAACTGCAACATAGTAGCAAAGACGACTACTGCAACTCTGTAACGCTGATCCTGCCGCCTTCTCGACTGTTTTCCTGGTGGTGCATGCTGTGGGGGTAGTCTGCCTCCTCTCTGCACTAGAAGCTCCAAAGAAATCTCCCGTGGGTCGACGGAATCGTCCCCCTGCAACCGCAGGCACCAAAGAACTGCATCACCGGTACCTTGGGTCTCCTCTCAGCACGACGAGCGAGGTCCCTTAAATCCAGCAACTCTGTCCAAGTGACTCACACAGTCCAGTGACTCTTCAGTCCAAGTTTGGTGGAGGTAAGTCCTTGCCTCCCCACGCCAGACTGCATTGCTGGGAACCGCGACTTTTGCAGCTACTCCCGCCTCCGTGCACTTCCGGCGGAAATCCTTTGTGCACAGTCCAGCCTGGGTCCACGGCACTCTAACCTGCATTGCATGACCTCCTAAGTTGTTCTCCGGCGACGTGGGACTCCTTTGTGCGACTTTGGGTGAGCACCGTTTCACACATCATTGTAGTGCTGGTTTCTGGCACTTCTGAGGGTGCTGCCTGCTGCTGAGAGGGCTTCTTGTCTTACTCGATGCCCCCTCTGTCCCCAGACGCAATTGGCGACATCCTGGTCCCTCCTGGGCCACAGCAGCATCCAAAAACACTAACCGCACAATTTGCAGCTAGCAAGGCTTGTTGGCAGTCTTTTGGCAGAAAAACACTTCTGCACGACTCTCCACTGCGTGAGGGATCCGTCCTCCAAAGGGGATGTCTCTAGCCCTTGTCGTTCTTGCAGAAAGCTATGCTTCTACTGTCCAGTAGCAGCATCTTTGCACCCACAGCTGGCATTTCCTGGGCATCTGCCCATCTCCGACTTGCTTGTGACTTTTGGACTTGGTCCCCTTGTTCCACAGGTACCCTCGACTGGAAATCCATTGTTGTTGCATTGTTGGTTTGTGTCTTTCCTGCAGAATTCCCCTATCACGACTTCTATGTCCTTTGGGGAACTTTAGTGCACTTTGCACTCACTTTTCAGGGTCTTGGGGTGGGCTATTTTTCTAACCCTTACTATTTTCTAATAGTCCCAGCGACCCTCTACAAGGTCACATAGGTTTGGGGTCCATTCGTGGTTCGCATTCCACTTTTGGAGTATATGGTTTGTGTTGCCCCTATCCCTATGTGTCTCCATTGCATCCTATTGTAACTATACATTGTTTGCACTGTTTTCTAATACTATTACTGCATATTTTGGTATTGTGTACATATATCTTGTGTATATTTGCTATCCTCATACTGAGGGTACTCACTGAGATACTTTTGGCATATTGTCATAAAAATAAAGTACCTTTATTTTTAGTATATCTGTGTATTGTGTTTTCTTATGATATTGTGCATATGACACTATGTGGTACTGTAGGAGCTTCACTCGTCTCCTAGTTCAGCCTAAGCTGCTCTGCTAAGCTACCATTATCTATCAGCCTATGCTGCTAGACACCCTATACACTAATAAGGGATAACTGGGCCTGGTGCAAGGTGCAAGTACCCCTAGGTACTCACTACAAGCCAGTCCAGCCTCCTACACTTCCCCTAGGGCCAGGCTTTCCAGGTCTCAACCCAGCACCTCAGCCACCACATCCCCAGGCACAGTGGTGCCAGCAACTGCGGGCTATTGGAGTGCGCCAACCATCAGGGCTGCCAGTGTGCCATGGCGCGAGGGCAAGGACATCCCGCCACCTGCCAATCTAAAAAAGTTGGCCACATCCCGGAGGGAGAAGTCGAAAACACCTGCCACCAAGGGCTCAGGGAAAACGAAAGGGGACAGTGGCAAGACAGCTGCGCCACCTTCAAAGGTGGGGAAAGGCCAGAAAGTGAAGGGCAGGTCAGGAGGGGGTATGGTGGCACCAACTGAGGGACCAGTGTGAAACCTTATGTCCACGTCGACGCCAACCTGTACGGCGGAGAAGACTGCCACCTGCACCGCCACCTGAACCCCCACAGAGCCTGCTGCCAGCAACACTGCCAGAGAGCCCGCAGCCAGCACTGCCGCCACAGAGCCTGCAGCCAACACTGCCGCCACAGTGCCCGCAGCCAGCACCGCCGCCACAGAGCCCGCAGCCAGCACCGCCGCCACAGAGCCCGCAGCCAGCACCGCTGCCACAGAGCCCGCAGCCAGCACCACCGTGACTGACACCGCCGCAAGCACTGCCGCGACTGACACCGCCCCAAGCACCGCCAGCGGCACCCCGACATACTGAGCCACTGGAACCACCACAGACATGGCTGCCATCTCCAGTGGTCAGTCGTCCGATGAAGCACTCTGGGCACAAAGCCCCCTCCAGAACCAGTGGAGAAAGGCATCCACTACCTCTGTCCTTGGCAGGATGAAGCACTCTGGGCACAAAGCCCCCTCCAGAACCAGTGGAGTATCACATCCACTACCTCTGTCCTTGGCGGGATGAAGCACTCTGGGCACAAAGCCCCCTCCAGAACCAGTGGAGCGATACATCCACTACCTCAGTCCTTGGCAGGATGAAGCACTCTGGGCACACAGCCCCCTCCTGAACCAGTGGAGAAAGGCATCCACTACCTCAGTCCTTGGCAGGATGAAGCACTCTGGGAACAAAGCCCCCTCCAGAACCAGTGGAGAAAGGCATCCACTACCTCTGTCCTTGGCAAGATGAAGCACTCTGGGCACAAAGCCCCCTCCAGAACCAGTGGAGTATTACATCCACTACCTCAGTCCTTGGCACGATGAAGCACTCTGGGTACAAAGCCCCCTCCAGAACCAGTGGAGAAAGGCATCCACTACCTCAGTCTTTGGCAGGATGAAGCACTCTGGACACAAAGCCCCCTCCAGAACCAGTGGAGAAAGGCATCCACTACCTCTGTCCTTGGCAGGATGAAGCATTCTGGGCAAAAAGCCCCCTCCAGAACCAGTGGAGTATCACATCAACTACCTCAGTCCTTGGCAGGATGAAGCACTCTGGGCACAAAGCCCCCTCCAGAACCAGTGGAGAAAGGCATCTACTACCTCTGTCCTTGGCAGGATGAAGCACTCTGGGCACAAAGCCCCCTCCATAACCAGTGGAGTATCACATCCACTACCTCAGTCCTTGGCAGGATGAAGCACTCCGGGCACAAAGCCCCTTCCAGAACCAGTGGAGACTGTTATCCACTTGTGAAACTTTGGCTTTGCACTCCCCAGGATGCAGCAGTGGGCAAACCACCCACTGGAGAGACTTGAGAGACTGTGGCTTTGTACTCCCCAGGATGCAGCAGTGGTCAAACCACCCACTTGAGAGACTTGAGAGTCTGTGGCTTTGCACTCCTCAGAATGCAGCAGTGGGCAACCCACCCACTTGAGAGACTGTGGCTTTGCATTTCCCAGGATGCAGCAGTGGGCAAACCACCCACTGGAGAGACTTGAGAGACTGTGGCTTTGCACTGCCCAGGATGCAGCAGTGGGCAAACCACCCACTGGAGAGAGTTGAGAGACTGTGGCTTTGCACTCCCCAGGATAAATCAATGGGCATGGAGCCCCCTCGTGGAGAAGTGGCATCGTGCGTTCATCAGACTGAGGTGCCTCCCCTGCCCCTCCTCCTGAGGTGCCTGTATATTTTTGGTGTGATGCCCCAGAAGTGTTCTCTCCGTTTCCAGTCAGGTATCTAGTGTGGGCCTCGCCCATGCATTTTGGGCCCAGTGGTCCACGGACAATGATTGGTGCACTATCCGGACTTGTGTAGTTGGTGTACATAATTGTATATACTGTATTTTGAGTTTTAACTACTGGATTTTTAGTGATTACAATCGTTCAAATCAATTCCTTTTGTCCTGGTGTTATTCATGGGGTGGTTGGGGGGTATATGTAATGTTGCAGCAGATATTTGTGTGTATGGTGTTGTGGGTGAGGGTGGGGGTGTTGCGTGTTGCGTGTGTGTGTCACTCTCTTTTCCCTCCCCCCTCCCCTGTGTTGTAGGTGCAGTACTCACCGTGGTCGTCGCTGCCGTCTTTGGAGCTCCTGATAGAGGATCAGGAAGACAATCGCCGGCAGGATCTGCAGTTCTGGCTCCATGGTGTCCTGGTTCCTCGTGGGGTGTGGAGAGGTGGGTGATTTCCCCTTCTGTGTACTGTTTCCGCCGTGTTTTTATTCGCGTTGGTTCCGCCCCGGAAAAGGTGGCGGATTGCCGTGTTGTGATAGGGTGGGCGGTACATTGTCTTCCGCCTGTCTGTTGGCGGTTACCGCCGCGCTGTTTGTTTGTACCGCCATGTCGGTCGGAGTGTTAAAGTGGCTGTCTATGTTGGCGGTTTCTGCCGTTGTCGTAATTCCATTTTTTTTCTGCCGGCCTGTTGGCGGTATTACCGCCGCTTTAACACCGACCGACACGGGGTTGTAATGAGGGCCTATGTCTTTCCAAAACTAGATTTGTTTTCTGAATAAATTGTAAGTCTCACATTTGCATGGACATATCAAAAGCAGTATTGGACTGACCTTCACCTAATCATAACAACACTTCAGGTAATTCTTCATAAACCCTTCTCCCTTCTGTAACAAGATGATGAAGATAAATGGCTTGACGCCTAGGTGGTCCATACCTATCACTCCATTGGCTAATATATACATATTGAATATTTTCTTCCACTGTTTCCACGGTATAGATGATTGTCCTGTCGTTGATAAGAACGGTGGAGGTGATGTCATGCTCTGATCTGCCAAATGTAATATAATAAACAAACATAAAAATGTAAAATAAAAATGTAATATAATAAATTAAAATAAGAAACTAAAATATTTTGCTAAAATAATAACTTCTTCAATATCTGTATTTCTCTTTATGTTGTTTTATGTACTGTTGTTTTCTTATGTTCCAACATGTATTTGCTAGAGTCCTACTTGCATGTTCTTCTTTTCTGGTATTAAGTCCTTCCTTTATTTCTTGCTCTTGAACTTGCTGTATGTGTATCGAAGATAAGAAGCATTTTGCAGTCCTAATCAGGTAACTTCAATTTATAGTCTCATATATTTGTATAGTCAACGTATTAGTTGTCACTTATTGCCTCTTTATTTTCAAAACATGCTCTAAGCGCACCAGAGCTTTGTTTAATCTTGCTCCATTAATCTCGCGTTTTGGTGAGTGCAGCTGCCTTCTTTTACTGCATGTGCTGGAGAATGAAGTCACTCCCTTTCAGAAATTGGGTCTCCAGTTGGAAGAGGTATGCACCTTGTCTAAGTAGGGACCACAATCCTAGTCAGTGTAAGTCACAACACAACCTAAATTATCCTATGCTCACCCTCCAGTAGCTTTTCTCAGAGCAGGCAGCCTTAAATTAGAAGGCAATGTGTGAAGTATTTGTGCAATAACTCATACAGTAACACAGTGGAAACACCACAAAAAAGTACTCAACAACAGTTTAGGAAAATAGTTAATATTTATCGACAAAAATCCAATATGCACAAGTCAAGATATCACTTCTTAAAGGTTTAAATGAGTCTCAATCCTTAAGAATCAGTGGTTGTATCCTTTTAACCCATGTGTCAGAAATAACGATGAAGGTGGGCTGCAGAGGAGGGGATGAGTTGAAAAGTTAAGCGATATGTTGATTTTTCCAGCACAACAGAGGCAATGCGTTGTTTCTTTCCACACTGCAAGGCGTTGCGTCGGTTTCCAGGAGTGCAGCCTTGGTTGCTCACTGCAATGCAGGATACTTTGACACCCAAGGATGATGTATGGAAAATCCAGAACACATTGAGCAAAGGCAACAAGTGCTGCATTGATCTGGCAGACAATGTGGTGATTTTTCAGCAACAAGGCCGGCGCTGTCTCAATCTGGCAGGTGTTGTGTCATATTTTGCAGGTCCTGTGTCAATTTTCCGATGTGCTGGAGCTTCTCTTCTTTGGTGAAGTATTTGATAGCCCTGAGACCTCAGAACAGAAGGCAAGCTCAATCCGAGCTCTTGGAGAGCACCTGAGGAGGAAGGTAGAGTTTTTCCAGCAGAGTCAGGGGTCAGCAGGCAACAGGGCAACAAGCAGGCCAGCAGTCCTTCCAACAAAGCAGTCCAGATGTATCCTTTGGCCATCCAGACAGTCCCTCTGACAGAACACAGTTGTAGGTACAGTAGTGGCTGATTTGGTGGGGGTCACAGATCCAGAATATATATTCAAAAGTGGCTTTGAAGTATAAGAAAGCTCAAAGAGTGGTTTTGAAGTGCACAAGTTCCCCTTTCAAACCAACCCTGTCTGCCAGGAGCCATGTGGGGGGTTATCAGTCCTTTGTGTGAGGCAAGCCACTGACCTTTGAAATGTAAGTGAGAGCCCCTCCACCCTTCCTGCCCAGGGAAACCCATCTGTATGCAGATGAATATAGTTGCAGCTGAGTGACCTGTGTTTATGGTTGCTTGTGGCTGTCTGGGTGGAATGTACAAGGGGAGAGGTCAAACAGCACAGACCAAATGTGGATCGGAGACAGGCTGTCAGACACAGATGGCAGTTAGTGCAGAGAAATGCCTACTTTCTAAAAGTGGCATTTCTGAAAAAGTAATGTAAAATCCAACTTCACCAGTAAGTAGGATTTCTCACTACCATTCCAACCATATCAAACAAGACAAACATGAATATTCCTCTTAGATCAGAAATCTCCACTTAAAAGCATATAAGGGAATTTCTAATGCTGGACTGTGAGAGGAGCAGGCTTCACAGTAGTGAAAAACGACTTTGGGAGTTTTTCACTACCAGGACATGTAAAACTGATAAGCACATGTCCTGCCTTTTACTTTCATAGCACTCTTCCCTATGGTTTACCCAGGGTCTACCTTAGGGGTGAATTATATGAAGGAAAGGGGGAATTAAAGGCTTTTTCAAATGCCAAGTCGAAGTGCTGGTGAAACTGCACATACAGGCTTAGCAATGGCAGACCTGAGACATGGTAAAGGGGCTACTTATGTGGATGGCACAATCAGTGCTTCACGCCCTCTAGTAGCATTTAATTTACAGGCACTGGGCCCACTTAGTGCACTTTACTAGGGACTTAGAGGTAAATTAAATATGCCAATTGGGTATGAGCCAATGTTACCATGTTTAGGGGAGAGAACACATGCACTTTAGCACTGGTCAGCAGTGGTAAAGTGCGCAGAGTCCTAAAACCAGCAAAAAGGTGATCAGAAAATGGGGGGAGGCAGGCAGAAAGTTGGGGAAAGACAACCCTGAGGCTGTCAGGTCTAACACTCCCTTCGTTTATCTTCGCAACATGTGCTGGAGCTTGCTTTGACAGCTCGCGCCTCTGTGGATGTCTTGTGATAGAACAGTTTCTTCTACGGCATGCGCTGGCGTTCTGTCAGTGTTCTCCTTGCGCTGTTTACTCTCCTCACAATGCTCACATCGTAACAGTCCTGATACTATATTCCTCTGATATCTGATAATAATCTAGAGCATCACTTGCCTTAGTTTTTTTTTCACACAACATTGCTCAGTTCCTCTAATATTTTCTCTGGTTTCCATCAGTTATTTAATTTTCTCATTCCTTCACTACATATGAAATCCAGGGGTGGAGATGTCAAACGTCTGTCCCCTGCACAGTTTGTTCTTCACTTGTCCCCAATGTAAAGATCAACTTTCTTTATAAATTTATTAGCATATTCAATGACATCTCCAGATGACCTTTAGGCATCCTTTCAGCTTACCCTCTCAACTCTCAACAAATTCTCCCCCTACATTCCAATATATCATTACATTATATCACATGACTTTATTACATTCTCTGCTCATTACAATTCTACCTATTTTATCACCACAGTACAGCTTGCTTTCTGTGGCACAGTGAGCCTGGGACCCATGCCTGGGCATACCCGGTATATGTAGGGCAGCAAATGAGAAAAGAACAAGGTGATGGATAGAATGCCAGGCCCCACCGCCAACCTCCCGCCATTATCAGCTGAAGGCCATGTGCAGCCAGGGTTTGGTGTTATGTATGATAACAAAATATTACCGTATATTAAAAACCCTAAACATTCACTAAAAAAACAAAGGATGAAAGTAATGTTATAGTTAGGTGAAATGTTCAGTCATAACATTTTAATCCAAAAAAACCCACAGAGATTCAGTTATAGTTATCTCACGTAACTACAACTCAAGCCCTATGGTAACTATAACTTGTGCCCTTGGCAAGCATTGCTAATTATCCTACATATTACAACACTCATGACATCTTCTATGACATCATTGATAACATCACTGCCACATTTGCAACAAAATCATTGTCAACAAAACAAGGCATGGCAGGAGCTCGAGTTTTAGTTACCTCAGGGCACGAGTTATAGTTAGTTGAAATAACTATAACTTGAATTTTCTGTGTTTTTTAAACTTTATGTTCCTACAGAACAGACATATCACCCAGTGGTAACTAGTTTCTTCATGAAAAGTTTTGGGCAAACCCACACCACACATGGACAGGGGATTGGCTTCACTTATGGTAATAAAACCATTACTTTACATTTTAAAAAACCTAGACTTTTGCTGAAAAAACAAAGGTTAAAGTGACATTATAGTAAGGAATGTGATATAATATCTTACTTTACATTAAAAGAAACTGTTAAGATCCTGGAGAAAGAGTTCACATGGAAGCGATGTTCAGTTCTGGGGTTTATTGATCCACACAGTTGGCACGAAGACAAGAAAGCTCCCTCACCAACCTCCAGCTCTCCCATCGATTCCTAACGTTTTTCCAACACGCCCTCGAGCCCCAACAAGCATTCTAGATCGTGGAATTCTTGGTATGTGTCGCATGACGAGAATTCCACAAGCACTACATATCTACTTCCTTTACAAAAAAAACAAAAGAAAAATCCATATAACGAGATATATAAGTTACTTCACAAAAATACGAACATTTTAGAGAACAGACTTTACATAACATAATCCGTTTATGACTTCTTGGGCAGACTCCTCTTGTTTGGGTATCCTTTGCATTGGCTTTATGAGCATCAATTCCCAGACCAACCCTTGGTGCTTGGGCCTCATGAACACCTGACTGTGTCTGAATGCACCCCTCTTTACCAACCTCTCCACTACACAATAGATCTTCATCACTCATAAGTAAAAAGCTACTGTACTCTTCAGAATTTCCTCTCCTTGTTGCCTCTGCTAGATAAGGCTACTCTCCTCTTGTTCTACCGTTCTCCATTTTCCAAAACCACATGGAACTCATGTACGTCTTTAACTACATATGGTCCACGGAATTTCATAATACCTCTTCCTATACATCCTGATTTTATTTTTACCAAATCTCCCCTCCTTATGTTCCTCTCCCAATTCAAAGCAGGTGTTCCTACCATCCTTTTTACTAAACTTTCTCCTTCTAATACTGATGACATCCAAGGTGGGTTAATTTTGCGCGTGCCCTTCTGCCTTTCATTTCCTCAAATGGTATTTTGCCCGTCACACTGTTCATAGTAGTACGATAAGCCCATACTAAATCACTCACTATAGTACATACATTTTTGCCACCTCTTAACGCCATTTGGATAACTCCTTTCACCATACGATTACACCTCTCAACAATACCATTAGCCTGTGGATTGTACAATGCAGTAAGGGCATGGCAAATGCCACATTGTTTAAGAAATTCTTCCATTTCATTGGACACCAATTGTGTTCTATTATCCGTGATAATTTTCACTGGACATCCCTCTTCATTAAATATTTCTTGCATTACCCTAATGGTGCTTCTAGTGGTGACCTCCTTCATGAACTTCACTGCCACCCACTTCTAATGAACATCAACCATTACTAACACATACCTCATGTCCCATGCAACTCCATTCAATGGCCCAATGAAATCCATGCATAAAGTATGCCATGTCATACCAGGATATGGTATTGTTCCCATTATGTTCTGTTTTCCTACCTTCAACCTTTATTCACTCTCCTTACAATCAACACACCTTTCAACCCAGTTATCCACATCACTATCGACTCCTGGCTACCAAAAAATTTCTTTCAGTCTTCTTTTAGTAACTTTTTGGCCTAAATGACCCTCATGGGCCAATTTGAATAGTTTGAATCTAAAGCCCACTGGAGGAACAAATTTATCACCCCTCACCACACTGTCTTTTGTAATAAGAGACAATTCCTCCAGAACTTTTAAGTATGGTCGAACCTGAACATTCAATGTACTTTCTCTCCTCTCTTCTTCCCTGATCATTTTAACCACTCAATCCATTAGGATGAATGCAGTAAGTTCTTTTGAATCTTCATGCAACTTGACTTGATGATACGCACTTCTAAGATCTAACTTGGAAAAGTACTTTTCCCCTCCTAGCAGTAGGATTAATTTGTTAATGTTCGGCAACGGATAATTATCCACCACAATATTTTGGTTGAGTGATCTAAGGTCAACACAAAATCTCAAAGAGCCGTCTGATTTGCTCGTAATAACTAATGGAGAAATCCAACTTGAGGTTTCAATCCGTTCAATAATACCTTCTTGTACCATATCAGAAATATTTTTTTTTACCTCTTTCATTGCCTTAATGGGAACCCTCCTGAACTTATGCTGTACCAGGACCGCATCCTTCTTTACTACGATTCTATGTACATACCCTTTGAGTTCTCCTAACTTGTTAGCAAAGACTTCTTTATTCTCCACTAAGATTTCATCTAGAGTGATGTCTTGTAACATCATAACCCTATCATCTGTCTCGGACCTATTTTAATGTGTAAATCATATTGATGGTGCCATCCCAAGACTGGTGGACCATTAGTGGCCACGTAAACCTTCTCCTCAATTTGTCTTTCCCCAAATTTTATTTTCGCCAACATGAACCCTATTATAATAACCTTGATATCCACCTTAATTAATATCTTTCAGTAGGAGGCGTAACTTAGGCCATTCTTTCAAAAACATGTTCTGGGGTACAATTGTATATAAAGAACTGGAGTCGATCATTAATTGAACACTCCTCCCACGCACTATAAAGTTCGCCGTTGGTCTGGGTGGCCTGGATACATTTTTTTCCCATCATAATTATTTACTAATGACAGAACCCTGTCCACTTCTTCTTCCAATGCCATACATTCTTCATGGATGACACCCACCCTAGATTTGTTGCTGGTCTTACACATGCGTGCAAAATGCCCCTTTTTACCACACTTCATACATTCTTTACCCAAAGCAAAACATGTCCTGATTCTGTATTGTGAAACTTGCTCCCACACCTAGTACACATTTTACTAGAAGTTTTGTTCATATTACTGTATACATTTTTGTTACCATTTTTAGATGTATGTACATCGTTTGTGCTCGCTAATACATCATTACTCTCCTTAGCAATACAATTTGTATCAGAATCGTCATTGTACATTTTGTCTTTTTTTTCCATTTCCTTCATGCAGTACTCAGATTGTTTTACTATTTTTGCTATCTGAATGGCGTCTTTTAATGTAGGGTTTTTTGCTGCCCATAACCTCTCCTGCATCTTTTTGCTATGACCTTGTACTATTAATTGGTCACATATTAACTCTTCTGTCATCACACCAAAGTGACATTTAGTAGATAGGTCCCTCAATCTTGTAACAAACTCATCGATGCTTTCTTCTGATCTTTGTGGTTGGGTATAAAATTTGTGTTTCGCCATTACAATATTAATTTTCTTTGAGAACCTTTTTTCCAATCTTTTCCTTGCTTCTTTGTACACATCCGCTGCCTGTTGTCCATCCTGCTCCAAAATTGGATGTAAGTATTTAAATATGCACTGACCCTCCTGACCCAATGTGCTGAGAAGGGTGGCTTTTTTTCTCGGTGCCCTTAAATCCTGACCATCGAGTGCCACCAAATAATTTTCAAAAATATCAATCGATTCTTCCCAAGGAATAGGTGGGTCACTAGGTTGGGCAAGGAACAAAGTGGGTTGCACTATTCCTTGTGCATTAGTAGCCATGTAAATTTTCTTATAAAGAAAATACTCCTTAAAATAATGTATATAATACTTTCAAGAATGACTGACAAAACTGTTCCATTATTGTAATTATAATGTGTCCATAATATTTGAATATTTTGTAGTTAATATCTTAGCAAATTCTTTAGTTTTTTTTTAACGTGTGAGACAAAATAGTAAGTAGATGATGTAACACACATATCCATGAAATATTTTCTAAATTAAAGATGGCTGCCACGTCTTCTGATGTATGATTTTATGGGCAGTGGGGGTTGTTTAATGCCGAACGTCAGGTTTCAGCAGGAAATAGGCCATAAGCTTGCATGTTGATGGCTGTGAATGCATGCGACTTGCCGGCTGTGGTGCGTGCCGGCACTCGATTGTATGCGCATGATGAGCTGGCTGAGGCGCGCAACGGCTGACAGGCTCAGACGAGTGAAGGTACTTTTCCAAATAAATAAAATGAAAGTCACTTGAAAGTCTCCCGGCAAATTGTCTAGTACCTTTTTTTGTTGTTGTAAGTTTGCGGTTTCCAAAACGCGGGTTTGTCACTTATGAATCTTCGTGCTCCCATAGTGTGGAGATAGAAATAGGCGCTTGTTGCCAATGTTAAGATCCTTGGGAAAGAGTTCACACGGAAGCGGTGTTCAGTTCTGGGTTTTATTGATCCACACAGTTGGCACAAAGACAAGAAAGCTCCCTCACCAACCTCCAGTTCTCCCATCGATTCCTAACGTTTTTCCAACTCACCCTCGAGCCCCACCAAGCATTCTAGATTATGGAATTCTCGGTATGTGTTGCATGCCGAGAATTCCACAAGCACTACAGAAACCTTGAAAATTCTCTGAAAAACCTAAAGGTTAAAAAAAAGTTATAGATGAAAATTTCAGTGACAACTCAATGTTTTAAACTGTATATCTGGTGAATTTCAGTGCTTTTTTTTTTTACAATGTTACATTTTCACAGAAATGTTCACCTGTTACTTTTTCTCTGTATTTGTTTTAGTGAATATATATATAGTGCACATCCAAGGGCTTTGGCTTACTTTTGTTACTGCATTAATGTTTCTTATTTGTGTGATTTTCACTGTTTGACCTTTGGTTTTATTGTCCATATCTATGAATTGTGAGATATTGAAGAGCTGAGTCTTCACAAAAACTCACAATTCTGACTGGACATTCACATTCTTTATTGCATCTGTGATAGTTGGGGGTAACGCAGCCTGACTGAACCCCACATGACCTCAGATGAGTTGAGCATTGATTGCTTGTCCTCATCTAACTAGCGATTCAAAGATTCTTGGTGTGCCCAATATCCTGGCTGAGTGGAAACACCAGCAGTCTCACCTTTGATACTGCTTGGTTGTTCCAGTTATTACATTATTTGGGGGAAACCTGACAAAAAGCATCATCAGTTTGATTCCTTTATTTTCACCACTTCAAAGAGACCAGCCGGTGTAGGAGAAACAGTTCTCATTATTCAGTACTGCATCTTTAAAGATCACCATCAGTAGGCATTCGAGGATATTCCTTTGTTTGATGATGTCCACTTAGGTTTGCAGATCTATTGTGATATCATTCACCGGAGACCCCTTTAATCCATGCTGAATCTGAAGATGGCTCTAGAATCTAGACTCTAGATAGTGCCCGAAAATGTCATTGGTTGCAATGTAAGCAACAACAATTCTCAGCATAATGCAAGATCCCAAAGGTTTAAATCAGTAGAGTAAACTGCTGCTGTATTTCTGTGTTCCCAGCACTCTTGCATAAACATGTCCTAATTATCCGACCAGGTTACACTGGGACTTAGGGTGTAGTAATGCGCTTATAAATGGGTCCCAGGTGGGATAAATTAAGGTATAAATAAAGGCACCCGCTGTAAACAACACAGAAGAGCACAAACTGACACATTCTTGCAGTGGTAGGACGGACATTGGCTCCTGCTGAGGTAATGATTCGTGTTGTGTTCCAGACTGCATCTAAACTAGGGCTACTTTTGAGAGGATTGAAGTCACCTATCAGGTTTAATTTTGCAAGAACCCCAATTGAAACAATGATTCATATCGACCAGGTAATTTTCATTTTGTATTTATATAGATATACATATATATTTATATGTGTGTATATATATATATAGAGAGAGAGAGGGAGACATGCAAGCCACTCCGATTCCGAAATCAAGCCTTTTCGTGTGGTTATATACAAAATGAATATTAACTGCTCGATATAAATCATTGTTTCA
Source organism: Pleurodeles waltl (assembly GCF_031143425.1). Lineage (NCBI taxonomy): Eukaryota > Metazoa > Chordata > Amphibia > Caudata > Salamandridae > Pleurodeles > Pleurodeles waltl. The sequence continues at coordinate 289,500,875 of NC_090445.1, read as the reverse complement.
ACTGGGGTTATTGCAAAATTAAAAATAAAAGGTGACTAGAATCATCTCAAAAGTAGCCCTCGTTTAAATGCAGTGTGTGTATATTTATATATATATACATATATATATATATATATATATGTATATATATATATAGAGAGAGAGAGAGCGAGAGAGAAACATGCAACTCCCTCAAATTTTGAAACCGAGCCTTTTAAATGTGTAAATAAATATATAAATATATATATATATATAGAGAGAGAGAGAGAGAGAGAGAGAGAAATAGAGAGAGAGAAGGGGAGGGAGAATGGAAGAGAGCAGTGTGTTGTGGTGTGTTTGGGCTATTTTGGGAGACTTCACAAAAAAGGACCCAATCAAAACAGCACCAGAAAGTAAAGGAGCGACATTTACTGAAAGAGTGTATGAGTATTGCACTAATTATGATATTTCAAGATTGCGGTTGGCGGGAATGGAAAAGCCTTTGGTGTACAGTTATGGTTAAGCAAGGTATAATAACATAGTGCGGCTCTGTCATGAAAAATGAGAAGTCAGAAACGAATCCAGGCCAGACACAGCTGAAGCGCAGGTGCCCTGGTGAAAAGTTCTATTGTAGACTTGTGTCTGCATTACATGGAATGAAGCTAGAATGCGATCAGGGTTTGTCTGAGCGCCTAGAAGACCCAAAGGCCAGTGGAATTGCGTTATCTAACTGTTCATACAGTTGTGTCTAGGTGCCGCCAAATGTTCTGAAGCTCTGAGGTTAATTGATGTACCTGGTTCTTAGGTAGAGGTTTGATTAATTCAACGGACACCCCTCTAGCAGTGCGCTGTTATCTTAGTCTTCTTGTTGTATGGGGATATCACAGAACCTCTGGCACATATGGTAGGTGGGACTGTGAGGTTGCCTAACTCTTCTTGTTGTGTGAGAAATATTACGGAGCCCTCTGGTGTCCACTTCTTGTGAGGTTAGGTTACTTTTTGCTTCATGTGAGAGATGTTACAGAACCCTCTGGCGCCTACATTACATTGCACAGTGTGCTTGCGCTTCTCTTCACCTGAGAGATGTCACACAACCCTCAGGGGTCTAGGTAAGATTGCTCCCCACCCTTCTCTCCGTCTGAGAGATGTCACACAGCCCTCAGGGGTCTAGGTAAGATTGCGCCCCACCCTTCTCTCCGTCTGAGAGATGTCACACAGCCCTCAGGGGTCTAGGTAAGATTGCGCCCCACCCTTCTCTCCGTCTGAGAGATGTCACACACCTTTCGGGGCTTATGTAAAATTGCGCAATATTCTTCTTTCCGTCTGACAGATGTCACGGAGCTCCCTGTGACCTATGTAAGATGGTGAATTCTCTCTGGTAGAGATGTGACACAGCCATCCTGGGTCTATGGAAGGTGCGCCTTACACTTCTATTCGTTTGGGAGATGGCGCAGATCCCTCAGAGGCCAATGGAAGATTGCGCCCTACTCTTCTCTCAGTCTGAGAGATGCCTCGCTGCCCTCCGGGGCCTATGAAAGATCACGCTTCACTCTTCGGTCCATCTGAGATGTCACGGAGCTCTCTGGCCCATACATAGGACTTCAAGATTACATTAGTGGCGTACCCCAGAAACCACCTAATTGGTGTGAGGTTAATTTCCCCGTGATAGACAATTGACACCGCACAGACACTTCAGTAGCGGCTCTGTGAGGTGATTTTTATCCTATGGTGGTTGAGATTTCACCTCAGCTAATGCATCTAAAACATCCTTAGATTCTTTTGTGACGGAGGGTTTTTCTTTATTTAACTGGTTTTCATAAGAGTTGCTTGTAATACAAAGGCCACTTCGCGGTGCTGGAGCTTTCAAATGTATTAGGTTCCATGTTCAGACATTCTTCCCACTGAGACAACAGTTGGAATTTATCAGCAGCTTGGTGTATGTGGGGGGGACCCTGGGGAAAGAGTGGGGGGGGGGGGCAGGCTTTTTTTTTTTTCGATTGTTTCTGTGACATTTAGTCAGTGCTTAATTTATAATAAACAAAAATGAAGTACCAGGTTCCTCGTCGGGAGGCCACTGAAGCTTGCACCACCCATTGCCCCTGCCAGGAATGCTAATGAACATACCCACACAACTACTAACCATCACACTCCTATAAGAGTGACAGCTCCAGCGCCCAGCACTGTAAGTATGGCTCGGCAACCGATACTTGTCCCTTTGGTGTAAATTGAAATAATAAATGACTGTTGTATTGTTCGTTTTTTAATTATACAGACAGTCCACCATGTTACATACTGTCATAAGTGCTGGTGTGGAAATACAGTGCAGTGTCAGCACCGGAAACCACCACATCAAATTAAGCACTGGGTTTAGTAGGGCGAGGAAGAAACCTCTCTGAAAATGTTTTTCAGATTTCTTTTAAACCATTATAAACTTAGTTGATTTCTTTAGTCCTAGTTTAACCACTTCCAAAGTTGTTGCTACGGATTCCGGGTGCTTAGCTTCAGTGTATCCTTCCAGTTAATCTGATTTAAACAATTAGAGTTCCTTTGTTAGATCTGATCTTCCGACTAGTTCTGTAGGCAGGTGATAGGGTTTGCTAGGAAGGAGGACCCACCCTCTTCCCTCAGATTTGAGAATCATTCAGAATAGTTTCAAAGCGATTCTCAAGACCACCGGGAACCAGTGAATTTCTTTCAGATTTCGGCATGACAGTCAGTCTGCAGACACCATGAAGGCCCCTTGAGGTTATCTGCATGTCTAGTTTAAATTTCAGTGCCTGTGCGCAGCCCTCCATATCATTATACCCCATCTAATTTCTCTAATACATAATGTTTTTGTTGTTTACTACTGACATTTTTGCTATGGAGTGTCTAAGAAGATAAACCGAAAAAGTTGAAACTGTTTAAATGACTAAGGTTTGACAAACCTCTCATGTCCGTCAATGGCAGTTTTCTTTGCTATCCCCTTCCTATGGTTAGCTGCACTGAAATGTCATGAAGCTAAGATCATCCTTTATTTGTTGGAGGGAGACTTAACATGCGAGTCTTTGAATAGCCACATGACTGAAAACAAGCAGCAGTAGGCAGGCACTGTGGAGGCCAGACCAGGAGGAGGGGAGAGGGGCAGGAGGTGCCAGCAGCGCACAAGTTCAGCTAGGGCAGGGGCCGTAGATCTCCGCGTATGCTCAGTGCAGCATCTTCAGTCAGACTATTCCCTCCTGCTCCCCAAAAATGGTCTTCGTTCCTTAGATCTCTACAAACAAGAGTAAAACGTTCTTAAAGTAGTAAATGTGACCATCGAGTGAAAGAGAATCTTGAACGTGGCGTGCGTCGGACGGTGAGTGGGGGGGTGTTGTGGTTGGGGACCGATATGTTGATTAATGTCAAGCTGAAGCGCTATGTGAGGTGTTTAATTTGTCAAAAAAAGATGTGCAATTGTGCAGGGAATGATTGTTTATCATAAACAATCAATAATGTTAATTTGTTACTGCAGAATGCAGCACACATAGAAGTAGCAAATCGTCATTATGTAATGATTGTTTATGTGCAGGAAGTGACATCTTTCTGCACATTAACAATCATTGATGGCGTTTTGCTTTTTCTATGTGTGCTGCAGAATGCAGCATACATAGAAAAAGCAAAAACGAGCTCCATGCTAATCCTACCTCAGGGGTGGTGTTAGTTTTTGGCGCTGCCTCAGGTTTACTAATCCTCATAAACCTGGGGCAGCATCAAAATACTATAGGTGTTGCAGTGGAATGACCGAAGCAACACCCATTGCATGTTCCTTTCATGCAAAGTGATGCATGTAAATATGGGGCAGGGCATTGCGCCACTGGAACGTCCGTAAAAGTGTTCCAGTGGCACAATGCCCTTGTAAATGAGGGCCTAAGTGCTTTGCCCAGAATCACAGGATGTTGAGCTGATGCCAAGACTTGAACCGGGTTCCCTAGTTCCAAAGTCGGCGTGTGGGAGCTCAGGAAACTTACTGGGGGTATTTTGTTCCCACATTCCCGCACCATTCTTTTGTGTGCAATGTCATGAGGGTATGTCAATCAAACACGGCTGTATTACTTTCCACACCCTCTCTTCTATGGCATCCGACCTGTGCCTGGTGAAACTGAGCTATATTTCTATAATGCTGATGACTGTTGTGGTGCAACTGCACAAGCCTGGAATTTGTACTGGGGCTGTCAATACTCCCTCTTCCCCGCTCCAGGTTGATGAAACCTGGTGCCGGTTTCTGGCATAGAGGCTTTCAATGCTCCCTTGCTCACTTACCCCTGTATGGCCATAATGTTTGTGCAACTAAGCCTCCTCAATGCAAATCAGATTATTCCCCCACTCATTTAATTTTGCCCCTTCCTGTTGCAGGTGTCTGGTGTTGTGCCTTAATTCCTGAATAAACTTATGACTGGAGACTGATTTTTGATCCAGTGGCTTTGTCTATAGTACTTGTCCCTCTACTGCTGGGGAAGTTAATCTCCAGCAACTGAAAAGGATGATGGACCTAGTGTTGAAACTTTTCAAACACTTACCCCAGTCATAGATTTGGATTGAATCCATTGTTCCTTTGCTAACCATGCCACCCCAGTTTAGACCCAGCCATATGCAAATCAATCTTGACCCTTCTCCCAATGGGAGCAGTCCAGCCTAAACTGCCGAGCTAAGTCTTCCCTGGACCAGAAACAAGCATCCTTGGACTTGTTTTAGGGTTTCACCCCTCATCAGCCAGGCTAGCTTGAATCCAGTGGCACAGTGAGTAACCTGGGACTGGACCGGGCTTGGCAGTTTGGGCTGGACTATTCCTATGGGGAGCTTGGTCAAGACTGATTTGCGTATGGCTGGGTCCAAATTCAGGTAATGTGGCGATCAAAAATAATGATGGATTAAACCCAGATCTGTGACTAGGGTTGAGTGTTTGAAAAGTTTCAAGACTCCGTCCATCATTTTATTTTGGTTCTGCTCTGTGAAACCAATCTCCACCCATCCTGTCTCTATGATATGTTTTACTGGAATCCCCATTCTCCTGGTCATTTCCTGTATTTTTCCCATGTCCTGGAGGAAGAAGTGTCCAGTATCCAGCTGCCATCTGTGGCATTCCATGCTCTGGGTGTCCTCCGGACTCCCCCTTTTTTGAGAGAAACAATATCATGTTGCCTCTCATTCCTTAAAGAGAACTGTTAGAAAGTAGGTCTTTAATAGGCAGAGGTTTGCACCCTGTCCCAGTAGGGACCACAGCCTTAGTCAGGATAAGTCATATACACAAACTAAATTAACCAGTGCTCATCCTCTGGTGGCTTGGCACAGAGCAATCAGGCTTAACTTAAAAGGCAATGTGTAAAGTATTTGTGCAACACTTGAATTACAGTGACCCAGTGAAAACATCACAAAAAGACTTCACACCGGTTTTGAAAAATGAAGAGGCTTTTTATGAGAAGAACAAGTCCAAACAACATAAATCCAATAAGCATAATTTGAGATATGAGTTTTTAAAGAAAAAAACTGCAATATCATTCTTAGAAGTCAATAGCGCTCAAAGGTTACTTGAGGTTTTGCTGGACCGGGGTAAATCCAAAGTGCAGGCCGACTGCAATGGAGGACAGGCTGGATACAGTACCCGTGCAGGGCTTACTGAAAAAATACCTTGGATGGAGAGTTGCATCAATGTTAAGGAGGCAATGACGATGCATCAGTCGTGGGATGCTTCCTTGTCGAGCCATGCAGTCATCGATGTGATGTCCTATCTGTGCAGTGCTGAACTCTTTGCGATGAAGGCGATGCCTTGTTGTCGAGCCGTGCAGGTAGCGATGTGAAGGTGAAGCCCCAGAGCTGATGGTAATGTGTCGATCCTGAGCTGCGCAGTCAGTGATGCAAAGTTCTCATCCGCAGTGGCTATGCATTGGCGTCAAGAAGGGATGCAGCGGTTCCGATTGGTGCAATGATGATGATGCATCAATTTTTGTAGCTAAACAGCTACAAAACCCATCTTCAATGCCCAGGGCTGATTGGCACCTCTTGGCAGGGTACGACTGAGAGTAGGCAGAGTCCAGCAGCTGAAGCAGGGTTGAAGGAAGTCTTTGATGGCCCTGAAACTTCAAAACAGGAGGCAAGCCAGCAAACCTGTGGAGTCACTTAGGTTCTTTGAGGATGTAGGGAGGCAGGCCCAGTCACCCTCATTCCAAGGTAAGAGGCAGCAGGCCAGCACAAGAAAGCAGTTCAGCAGAGTGGCAGTCTCTCCTGGCAGCACAACAGTCCTTCTTCCTGGCAGAATGTCCTCAGATCCAGAAGTGTACTGAGTTGGTGGTGTCACAGAGAAGTGGAGGAGACTTCACAAAGGCCTTTAAGGTATACAAGGTCCCTACCTTTCCTGCCCTGGCTCCAGACTCACTACAGAGGGGGTGTACAGCTCTTTGTGTGTGGACAGGCACAGCCCTATTTAGGTGCAAGTGTCAGCTCCTCCCTCCCGGTCTAGCTTAGAAAGGGCCATCAGCCTTGTGACGGGCCATCAGGATGTGAGTGTTACATCCCAGCTCCGTTAGTGTGTGACTTTCTAGAAGAAATGCACAAAGCCCAGCTGTCACCCACCCCAGGCATGTATTCAGAGACAGACAGAGGCACAGCATGGTTAAAGTAACAAAATGTCAATTATCTAAAAGTCTTACAATTTAAAATCTGGCTTCACCATAAGTTGCAATTTTAAGTTGTGAGTCCAGAGACAACAAAGTCCAAACTTCTATCTTTTCCCAATTGGAATTTACACTTATAAACTGTAACACGTTAATCTCAATGTTAACCTATTGGAGACGATAGGCTTTGTAGTAGTGACAAACAAATCTAAGAGTATTTCACTTTTTAAAAACACTGCACCCTGCTCCAGGGGTCATCAAGGGCTTACCTTAGGGGTGACTTATATGTAATAAAAAGGAAGGTTTGTGACTGGTAAGTAGATGAACTTGTCAGATTGAAATGTCAGTTTAAAACTGTGCACATAGACCCTGCAGTGGAGAAGTGTGGCTCAATGGTTAGAGCGGCAGACCCTGAAGCAGAGATCTGGCTCAAGACCAGGGTTCAAGTCCCGCTTCAGCTGGTCTTGGGCTCAATTCCCCTTGACCAGATAATTCTCGCCTTGGTGCCTAATCTAATTCATGGGTGCAACTCTGGGCAATACCTTGCTTAATCTCCACAACGGCCCCAACAGTGCTTGGATGCCTGGCTTCACCCTGGGGGTGCTCAGGAGGGGTTCCATAGCGGTATGAGTACAGCGCCTTGAGACCCTAACAGGTGAGTAGTGCGCTATACAAGTGCTAATTTACATTTTTACAGTGGCAGGCCTGAGATATGTTTAAAGGGCTACTGAAGTGGGTGGCACAATCAGTGCTACAGGTCTACTAGTTGCATTTAATTAACAGAGCCTGGACACATATAGTGCACTTTACTAGGGACTTACAAGTAAATAAATATGCCAATTGTGGATAAGCCAATGATACCATGTTTAGGGCACAGAGCACCTACACTTTAGCACTGGTTAGCAGTGCTACAGTGCTCAGAATCCTAAAGCCAGCAAAAATGAAGTCAGCAAAACAGGAGGTCAGAAGGCAAGAAGGCAAAACGTCAGGGGAAACCACACCAAAGACGAACAAGAACCAACACATATCTGATATAACATCTCCCTTTTTCTTAAAGAAGGTTGACATGACATTTTCCCACCACTGGAGGAGGAGACCCCCTTGGTGACTTTTCATGTATCTGATCTTGCCACATCTAAGTTTGTTGTATCTGTCGGGCTGCTCCTATTGCAGGGGACGGTGCATGGTTGATGTTCTTGTGTGCCTCCTATAGACCTGGAGTATTTGGTTGTGTAACAGGCGCTTGCAAAGAGTCATCAGTCTGTTCTGCTGCTGCTGCTTTGTAGTAGATCTTCTGCCTCCATCGTCATTTTTGGTATTTCCCTGTATCATTGGTGAAGTTAATTATTCCATTGGCCTAGAAGATTGTGCTGGCATGCCCTTGGAGTCTGATGTGTTTCTGGGTGACTCCCTACGAGGAAATTCTCATGATTTTGCTGTGATTTGTGGTTGAGTTGATTTTGCAACGTGAGGAGGTATTCCCTGTGTCTTCAGGTTATTTTCTTGCTGTCAGCCAACGGCTGTTCTCAGGTGTTTTCCCATCTAAGCTGCTGCTTGGAGCTGTAGAGCTTTGCTAATGTCTACCTGATTCATGTTCTTTTCTGACCTAGTTTGGTGATCTAAGTTGATGTTGTCAACACAAGTGTTTGGTGTCATCTCTTAGGGACGTTGGCTGTTCCTCTCAGTTCACTCCCTTTGTTGTTGTCTTTCTTGTATATCTTTGAGTTGTGATTCTCAGTATTTGACTTCACTAACAGGCCTTGGGTGACTTGTATTCTCTTGTATCTTACTGGGCCGATCATTGTCTGTGCCACTTACATCGAGGGCATCACTGCTAAACACTTCCTCTGAAGAGTTGGTGAGGTATGATGCCACTTGTGGGATGTGATCCCTCTGACCCATTCATGTTTTCTTAACTCAACTGGCCTCATCTTTGGACGACCAGGACCCTGCCTCACTCCTGACTTCCAGTCAGTGCTCTGACAACCATTTTGTGTGTCACGTCTTCGGTTGTGGTGTTCCTTGGCTGGCCATGCCTTATCCTCCTGAGATAGCTCTATAGTCTTGCTACCCTTTCTTTCTCTCACAGTCCCGTTTGTCTTCCTTGACGGTGCACAAGGTGTCTCCTCTTATTCTTTTTTGTCCCAGCCACTGAGGTGTAATGCTTTGTCTTTGACCAGGTCACTCGCTCATGCTCTCTTGAGGATTTCCTTTAGTGAAAGCGTCTTTTTGAGGAGCTTCTGTCGTGTGTTTGATGACAAACAGCACTCAATGACCTGCAGTCGATTGGCTTCTCCCGCTGTGAATGTATTAAAGGGACAGTATTCTGCCAGGATTTCTAGCCTTGTGGGAAAAGCCACTAATGAGACCTTCTGTTCTTGATGTGCTGTGTTGAAAATATGACATTCTTGGTCCACATTCTTTTTTAGGTGCACACAGTGCTTTTTTGAGTTTTTTTGCATGGTTGCGTCTTCTTTGTTGAAAATGTCCTAATTAGGCATTGTCTGTCATGCCCAACCAGATCAACAAGAAGCTGCTGCTTTTGTTTGTCACTTCATTCACCAGCTGCTTCAAGAAAACCATCCAGCAACCCTTGGGTCCCAAGCTCTGGGTGTCAGCCTGTGGGACTAGTAGTGGCACTTTGATACGGGCAGTAGCCTTTGATGCATCTCTCTGTACCAGCATACTGGCTTACTGTGGCACAACTGCTTTGGTTGTTAACTTCAATGCCCTACTCCAAGGGCCTCCAACCTTTTCTATAGTGAGAGCTACTTCTGATCAGTGAAAATTAGTGTGAGCTACAGAAAGCTAAACTACTTGTGCATTATTACGAGACACCCTCACTTCCACAGCTTCCTTGACTTTAAGCCTAATGCCCATAGAGCCAGAAAATATGGTTTGGACAAAACACTTTGTAGGAGGCTGGCCTGGCTTATAGTGGGTACCTTGTGGTACTTACACCTTGTGCCAGGTCCAGTTATCCCTTATTAGTAGAATAGGGGTGTTCTAGCAGCTTAGGCTGATAGAGGTAGCTATAGCAGAGTAGCTTAGGCTGAACTAGGAGACATGCAAAGCTCCTATTATACCACTTATATCATATAGCACTATATCATAAAAAAACACAATACTCAAAGTTACTAAAAATAAAGGTACTTTATTTTAGTGACAATATGCCAAAAGTATCTCAGAGGATATACTCCCTTAGGGGGTAAGTAATATACACCAAATATACACACACAAACCCAAGGCAGGTAAGTAACAGTTAGAAAAGTAGTGCAAACAATGTAGAACAAAATAGAATGCAATAGGGAGAAATAGGCCTAGGGACAACACAACTCATATACCCCAAAAGTGGAATGCGAACCACAAAGGGACCCCAGGCCTAGTGTAGTGTGTAGAGGGTAGCTGGGAGTGTAAGAAAACACTCAGGGTGTCCAAGATACCCCACCCCAAGACCCTGAAAAGTAGGAGTAAAGTTACCCTACTACCCCAGAAAGACAGTAAAGTCGAGATAGGGGATTCTGCAAGGACAACAACTGACTGCAAAACACTGAAGACGGATTCCTGGACCTGAGGACCTGTAAAGGAAGGGGACTAAGTCCAAGAGTCACGTAAGTGTCCAGGGGGGGCAGGAGCCCACTAAACCCCGGATGAAGGTGCAAAAGGGCTGCCTCTAGGTGGAAGAAGCTGAAGATTATGCAACAACGGAAGGTGCCAGGAACTTCTCCTTTGGTCAGAGGATGTCCCACGGCATGCTGGAGGATGCAGAGTTGTTTCCATGCAGAAATACCGCAAACAAGCCTTGCTAGCTGCAAGAGTTGTGGTTGAAAAGTTTGGGTGCTGCTAGGGCCCAGGAAGGACCAGGACGTCGCCTCTTGAAGGAGGAGACAGAGGGGGCGCTCAGTTACATGGAGAGCCCATGCAAAAGCAGGCAGCTCCCTCAGAAGCACCTGAACAGGCACTTAGAAGATCTGAGGACAACGGTTGACTAAGAGTCACAAAGGAGGGTCCCACAATGTCGGAGTCCAACACAGTGAGTTGGGCAATGCAGGACGGAGTGCTGGGGACCTTGGCTAGGCTGTGCACGAAGGAAGTCTTCCAAAAGTGCACAGAAGCCCGAGCACCTGCAGTTCACGCAGTGCACAGGATTACTGTCTGGCGTGGGGAGGCAAGGACTTACCTCCACCAAATTTGGACAGAAGGGCCACTGGACATTTGAAGACACTTGGACCCAGCTCCTGTGTTCCAGGGACCACACTTGGCAGGATGAGAGGGGACCCAGAGGACCGATGATGCAGAAGTTTGGTACCTGCGTTGGCAGGGGGAAGATTCCTTCGACCCACTGGAGATTTCTTCTTGGCTTTCAGTGCAGGGTGAAGGCAGACAGCCCTCAGAGCATGCACCACCAGGAAACAGTCGAGAAAGCCGGCAGGATAAGGCACTACAATGTTGCTGGTAGTCTTCTTGCTACTTTGTTGCGGTTATGCAGGCGTCCTGGAGTAGTCAGCGGTCGATCCTTGGCAGAAGTCGAAGAGGGAAGTGCAGAGGGAAGTGCATTCGTTATGTGGTGAGATACCCACAGGAGAGACCCTAAATAGCCCACAGAGGAGGATTGGCTACAGTGAAAGGTAAGCACCTATCAGGAGGGGTCTCTGACGTCACCTGCTGGCACTGGCCGCTCAGAGCTGTCCATTGTGCCCTCATACCTCTGCATCCAAGATGGCAGAGGTCTAGGACACACTAGAGGAGCTCTGGGCACCTCCCCTGGGAGGTGCTGGTCAGGGGAGTGGTCACTCCCCTTTACTTTTGTCCAGTTTCACACCAGAGCAGGGCTGGGGGGATCCCTGAACCGGTGTAGACTGGCTTATGCAAGGAGGGCACCATGTGTGCCCTTCAAAGCATTTCCAAAGGCCAGGAGAGGCTACTCCTCCCAGGCCCTTCACACCCATTTCCAAAGGGAGAGGGTGTAACACCCTCTCTCAGAGGACATCCTTTGTTCTGCCTTCCTAGGACCGGGCTGCCCAGGCCCCAGGGGGGCAGAAACCTGCCTGAGGGGTTGGCAGCAGCAGTAGCTGCAGAGGAGACCCCGGAAAGTTAGTTTGGCAGTACCCGGGCTCTATGCTGGAGACCCGGGGATGCATGGAATGATCCTAGACATGTTACATGGCCATGTTCGGAGTTACCATTGTGACGCTACATATAGGTAGTGACCTATATGTAGTGCATGCATGTAATGGTGTCCCAGCACTCACAAAGTCCGGGGAATTTGCCCTGAACAATGTGGGGGCATCTTGGCTAGTGCCAGGGTGCCCACACACTAAGTAACTTTGCACCTAAACTTCACCAAGTGAGGGTTAGACATATAGGTGACTTATAAGTTACTTAAGTGCAGTGTAAAATGGCTGTGAAATAACGTGGACGTTATTTCACTCAGGCTGCAATGGCAGTCCTGTGTAAGAATTGTCTGAGCTCCATATGGGCGGCGAAAGAATGGCTGCAGCCCATAAGGATCTCCTGGAACCCCAATACCCTGGGTACCTAGGTACCATATACAAGGGAATTATAAGGGTGTTCCAGTGTGCCAATGATAATTGGTAAAATTAGTCACTAGTCTGCAGTGACAATTTTAAAAGCAGAGAGAGCATAAACACTGAGGTTCTGGTTAGCAGAGCCTCATTGATACAGTTAGGCACCACACAGGGAACTCATACAAGGCATACTTTATGATCACTGGGGTCCTGACTATCAGGATCCTAGTGACACATAGGCAAAAACAAACATACATACAGTGAAATTGGAGGTAACATGCCATGCAAGATGGTACTTTTCAAAACACTTTGACTAGGGAAACTATGGTAGGGCTGCCATATGTGTCAGTGAGTGAGTGATCTTTGGGAATGTATGAACATGTGTGCCTGAGAGTAACTGAGAGCCTGTGTTATATGTCCTTGTGGCACAGGACATACCTTTCGCCATATGTGGCACTGTTACATATACAACACAAGCATACAACCATTGTCTTAAATGTGAGAAATTTAAGGTGCAAAAATGTTCATAATGTGGAAGATTTTTCTGCACTTTAAATGTTTCCTATTTAAAAAACTGACTGTATTTTTCAGTTCTAAATATGGCACAGTGCTCTAGTGGCCACTGTGAGCAAGAGGCCTACTGTTTGAAAATGAAATGCTTTGAAAAAATAGAGAAAATTAAAATGAAAAGTAAACTTAATTATACAGTGACTTTTCATTTTAATTTTGTCGGATTTAAAAGCATTGTGATACCTCATTTGGTTCTCACCTCCAATACTGAGTTGACAAAGACTTTTATTCAAGAGATAAATAACTTACTGCCTCATTACGACCCTGGCGGCCAGCGGTTTAGCCACGGCCATATCGCCGGCCCCTCCAACATACTGCCAGCCTTCTGCCTAGCGGTCATAATCCCCAACCGGCAGCCTGTCCATGGCATTAAACACCGCCATGGAAAGGCTGGCGGTAAGGGGGACTCGGGGTGCCCCTGGGAGCCTCTGCACTGCCTATGCACTTGGCATGGGCCCCCAGGCACAGCCCCATCGCGCATGCGAGACGGGTGCTGCTGCACCCGCTGCACATCAACAGTGCCGCCGGCTTTATCATGAGCCGGCTGCAATGTTGATGTGACTTTTCTGCTGGGCCGCCGGCCCAGCGGAAAAGTCATAATAGAGTGCCACAAATATCGCCAGCACTGGCGGTATAGTGGCGCTCGCAGCTTCGGCGGTCTTTTTGGAAGACCGCTGAAGTTGCAATGAGCACCTAAGTGTTTCAATTCTTCACCTCTCTACCCTGGGTCATAAATCTGACTACAGCACTGCTTCTTATCAGGCCCTGATGTCTGCAGCCTGATAATAATAATGTAAAATAAACACAGCCTTCCCTTTACTTTAAAAGGAAAATCTGACCCTGAGCCTATTTCAAAATGAAACTCCAGGCTGTGAGCTACTCTGAAGGGATCTGGGAGCTACTGGTAGCTTACGTTTGACTGGTTAAAGACAGCTGCCCTACTCAGTGGGTGTACTATTTTGTCAGTCCTGTATGTCCAGATTCCTTCTGCATTAATGATGTTTAGCTGATTAGACACCAGTTACTCGTGGCTTTTGTGCTGGTCTTCTTCAGTTATTGTGTTGTTCAGGTCTATTGGTCTTCCTCCTCAATCAGTGATTTTGGTCATGTGTCCGTGCTACTCATGTTTCTCGTCTTATATTCAGTGTTTTGCAGGTCACTGCACTTAAAAGGTGAACGTCCAGCAAGCCCAGCAGGGATTTAGACTGGTTATTCAGGGATTCATGCAGTAACTCCATTCTTTGGTCAACCGCACCTTTTCGCCTGTCTATCCGTAATGTACTTAATATTTAATGTTTGTAGGTGGGGACTTTAGTTCTCTGGCACTACCCAGAATAGTTTCCAACTCTCCCCTTCTTCGGTCCCCAATAGTTGCTGGGGTTAGCTCAGACTGGTTGAGTCGTGCTCCCTCTGCTTTACTTGAAGTTCAATTTTGTATTTTAAGTTTTGTTTAGTAATGTGTTTCAACACCACATCAGGGATATTAACCACTAAATAAATGGATGCACGTCAATTCACCAAAATTCCAGGGGTAGCGGAAGTGACATCACACACTCTTTGACCTCCACTTTCACTCACACACACTTCTTACACATACACACAAATTCACACTAACACGCAAACACACTCTCTCACATAAACACACGTCCACCCACAAGCACCTATACAACATACATTTAAAAGCATTTTTACTTACCTCAGCTGCCATGGAAGCAATACCCCCAGCGAATTGTACCCCATTTTTATCACACTAATTGTGAATAATATGTTATTATTCACTATTAGTGTAACAAAAATTTACAGAAAACAAAGAGACTGAGGTCCCAACTGACGTCAATAAGAACGAGCTGCCACTATGCCCCTGACACTGAGGGGCATATTTATACTCTGTTTGCGCCAAATGTGCGTCAAAAAGTTTGACGCACATTAGGAGCAAACCTTGCCCCATATTTAAACTCTGATGCCCGACCCAGCGGACGTCAAAAATCCACTGTGTACGTCATTTTTTGGAAGCGGGAAACTGCCTTGCGTTAATGACATGCAAGGTAGGCGTTCCTGCCCAAAAAATGACTTTAAGGCCTGTGCACCTTATTTACACTCCCACGTCATTTTGACGCACAGGAGGGGGTGGGCCTTAAAAAACGGTGCACAGCCTGGTGTGCACCGTTTTTTAACGCCTGGGTCAGGGTTAGGCGCTAAGGGACCTGTGGGCTCGAAAGGAGTCCAGAGGTGCCCTCCCCTGCCCCCAGGGACACCCCCTGCCACCCTCGCCCACCCTTGGAGGACACCCATGGATGGGGGGACCCATCCCAGGTAAGTACAGGTAAGTTGAGGTAAGTATTTTTGTAAAAAAAAATGTTTAAGTGCCATGGGGGACCTATTTTGGGTCCCCCTACATGCCACTGTGCCCAATGACCATGCCCAGGGGACAGAAGTCCCCTGGCATGGCCATTGGGCAAGGGGGCATGACTCCTGTCTTTGCTAAGACAGGAGTCATTTTAATGGGGGTTGTGCGTCAAAAAATGGCGCAAGTCCGGTTTGAGGCATAATTTTTGCCTCAAACCTGACTTGCACCATATTTTGACGCACAACCCCCATTTTCCCCTACGCCGGGGCTGCGTGGTTTGAGTCATCTTTTTTGACTCAGACCAGTCCACAGCGCCGGCTAACGTCATTCCTTAAATAAGGCGCCCGCATGGCGCGTAGGAATGGGGTTAGCCGGCGGTAAAAAATTTTATGCAAACCAGCGCTGGCGCTGGTTTGCATCAAAAAGTATAAATATGGGTCTGAATTCGCCACCTCTGTACCCAGGGGTCACAAAGGCAGTGTCAGGGGTCGCAAAGAGCAAGCCAAGGGTCACAATTGCGACCCGTGGCGACTCCTAAATGACATCCATGAATAAACGCAATTATGTGCTTTTTCTGTCTCGGTTTCCGTTTCCACTTCAGTTATTTATTTAACGAGGGAATTATGTTTTCCTTGGCTCTTCAGTTGATGTGTATTTATTTATTTATTTTGCTCCTTCATTGACGGGCCTGAGAGCCTCGTCGGTAGTGTGGCTGTTCAAGCCGCTCACTCTCTTTCAAGGGCAGCGATCTCCTTGCTTCCAGCTCACCGCTGGAATTTGTTTTTGGTGCCCTCCCCTTTGTGTCTGCTTAGACTGGCTAATACCTGGCCTTCTTGGATGTTGGGTCCATTACGGCTACACTGTAGCCAAAGCACATCACGAGAGGTCTCCTCTCTCTGCACTCCAGTAGTTAGGTGCGAGGACGGACTCTTTCTCTGTGCTGTTTCCCACTCCCAGCTCACCCAGCTCAGTTTCAGGAATCATCTTCAGTGTCCTCCATCAGTGCATATATGGACTCTTTACCACGCGTGGATCTGTATTTTTCATTCGTCGCCAGTTATCACGTCTTATTTGCTGGATAAAGGGATGACTCGGAGACAAGTTGATGATGTAAACTGACATTTATTTGAATGGCTTTACCTTTGGTATATGTTTCTCTACTGCTAGGAAGCTAATCTCCACCCATGCTGTACCTACGATACCCCTTTCTGAAATCCCTTTGTGCCTTTTATTTTCTGTCTTTTTCTCATGTCACACTGGAGGTAGTGTCCAGTCTCCGAATGCCATCCCTGGCATCCCCATGGTCCTACTGTCCTCGTGACATAACATAATATCTCCCTCTTTCTTAGAGAGAGTCAATATCATCACGCCTGCCTTCAGGTACCCTTCCCTAGTTGTCCATGGTCAGCTGTCTCTTTCTGGTACTCTCAATGCTCCTCTCTCAATTGCTTGTCCCCGTATTTCCACTTTTTTACTTAGTGACTCTTGATATAGCGCTGCTAAAAACCAACACGTGTGACAGCACTGTACAATAAAGATAAGCTTGGCTTTGAAAACATTTTCTCAAAGAAACTGCATCCCTGGTTTGAACGCATTTTATCGCTGACAGCCCAATTGTGGGGCACATCCACTGGATTATATAGTTATTGATATGTCACAATGAATCTCCAACGAGTGGAAGTCATGATGCCACCTGTAGGAAAGCACACTCTTTCTTGTCATGGTTACCCCCTTTTTCTGGCTGATGTCAGTGTTTGACTGTGTTCACTGGGATCCTGCTAACCAGGACCCCAGTGATTATGCTCTCTCTCCCAAAACTCTGTATTTTATCCCATAATTGGCATACTGGTGTCCCCATGTAAGCACATAGTATATGGTACCCAGGTACCCAGGGCATTGGGTTTCCAGGGGATCCCTATGGGCAGCAGCAGTTGTTCTGCCACCCATAAGGAGCCCATGCAAAGGGTTTTGCAGGCGTGCCATTGCAGTCTGCGTGAACCAGGTGCATGCATCTGTTTTCACTATAGGTCACTATAAGTCACCCCTATGGTAGGCCCTCTCAGCCCAGAGGGTAGGGTGCAGGTACCGGTCTGCGAGGGCACCTCTGCACTAGCAGAGGTGCCCCTACAAACTCTAGATCCATTTTCCAGTACTTTGTGAGTTTGGGAACACCATTTTACACATGTACTGGACAGAGGTCACTACCTATGTCCAGCTACATAATGGTAACTCCGAACCTAGGCATGTTTGGTATCAAACATGTTGGAATCATACCCCAATACTTTTTCAAGTATTGGTTGTATGATTCCATGCACTCTGGGGGCTCCTTATAGGACCCCCAGCATTGCTCCTACAGCCTTCTGAGATTTTCCAAGCAGCCCAAGAAGCTGCCACCTCACAAACTGGTTTCTGCCCTACTGTTGCTTGAGCAGCTCAAGCCCAGGAAGGCAGAACAACTGATTTCTTTTGAGAGAGGGGTGTTACACCCTCTCACTTTGGAAATAGTTGTTGCTGGACTTGGAAGGGCTAGCCTCCCCAAGCCACTGGTATGCTTTGAATGGTACATGCCCTCCATGCATAAACCAGTCTACACCAGTTCAGGAACCTCCAGTCCCTGCTCTGGCGTGAAACTGGACAATGGAAAGGGGAGTGACCACCCCAGAGGTGGTGCCCAGAGCTCCTCCAGAGGGACCCTGGGTTTTGCCATCTTGGATCCAAGGTTGTCAGGGACCTCTAGGAGCATCTTAGTTTCCAGGTCAGGCAGGTGACGTTAGAGCCCCCTCCTGATAGGTGGTCACCCAGCTAGGTGACCAATCCCCCTTTCAGGGCTATTTAGGGTCACTCTTTTGGGTGGTTCCTCTGATTCGGCTTGCAAGATATCAGCAGGATTCCTCTGCATCCTTTACTTCAACTTCTGACCACAAAAAGTGCATCTGGACTCCCCAGGACCCGTCAATGGGCAACAAAGATGAGAACTTTGCCTGCAACATCGTTTACACGGCTCCTTCCAGCTTCTCCAACATTTTCCCAGTCGTGCATACTCTGAGGACAGCCCGTCTTCAGTCTGCACAGGAAAGAAGAATAATCTCCCTTGGAGTAAAGTAGTCACTCTCCTGCAATTGCAGGCACCAACAGCAATGATGATTGGCTGCGTGGATCCCCTCTCCTGCTGAGTTACGTGGATCCTGCCACATGGGTCGTGGTCGGAAGTCGTCCCTCCGGTCCTCTCTACTAGCTGTGCCACTTGGGTGGAGGTAAGCCCTTGACTTCCCACGCAGGACAATACCCCTGTGCACCGTATCTTTTGCAGCTGCCAAGGCTTGTTGGCACATCCTCCACGGGGTCTTCAGGCATCATGTAGCTCGAGCCCCCAGCACTCCTCCCTGAGACGCATAGCTCTCTGAGTGGCTCTCCAGCGGCGTGGGACTCCTTTTCGTAGTGCTGTGTGGGCTCCTTTTGCAAATTCTGTGTCCCTGACCTGTGGGACTCCTGTGCATGCTGCCTGTGCTTCTGTAGGCTCTCTGTTGTGCTGAGGGCCCCCTCTTGCTCCCCCTCCTGGGTTGAGTCCTCCTGGGACTTGCTGGTCCACAGCAGCTTCACTTCACTTTCCACCAACCGCAAATTTTGCCTGTGCCAAGGGTTGTGGGTGGAATCCAGACATGCACACCTGACTGCAATGTTCCTTCTGGCGTGGAACATCACCTGCATCCTCCAGGAAACTCGACTCCAACTCCAGGGGTGCAGTGCTAAATTTCCTTCCTCACCGTCGACCAGCTCCTGTATCCTCAGCCTGGTGGGTAGAGGCTCCTGCCCCCACAGAACTGTGCTGTGTCTGCTGAACTTGGTCCCCTCTTTCCACAGGTCTTCCTCTTCCGGAATCCAGCGTTGGTTTCTTGCAGTCATCCCTGGGTTTTGCAATTCCTAATTTTCTTCTAAGTGGGTGTTTTGGGGAAATTCTAGTAATTTACTCCTACCCTCCTGGTCGCTGGTGGGTGTTGCAGTACTTACCTTTGTGCTTTCCTGGTACCCCCAGCGCCCCTTTACACACTCCACTTACCCGGGTGGGGGCCTGACTCTCGCAATAAATTTTTTAGTATATGGTTTGTGCTCCCCCTAGGGTCACTATTCTCTTTTGTGTTTTACATTGCTTTGCACTGTTTTCCAACTATTCTTATGTCTATTTCTGACAACTAGTGTAAATAACTTTGTGTATTACTTACCTCCTAAGGGAATATTGCCTCTATAGTATTTTTGTTGCTGAGTTACTATAATAAAGTACCTTTATTTTTGTAACACTGTGTGGTTTCTTTTGTGCTGTATGACTGCAGTGGTATTACATGAGTTTTCATGTCTCCTAGATAAGCCTTGGCTGCTCATCCGCAGCTAACTCTAGAGAGTCTGGCTTCTTGACAGTGCCTACACTACACTAATAGGGGATACCTGGACCTGGTATGAGGTGTAAGAACTTTAGGTACCCACCAAACACCAGGCCAGCTTTCTACACCACCCAGAGTAAGCTTTCTTCTAACTCTCTAAGGGAACTGACAGCCCCAACATATTAGGTGTGAGACACAGAGCCAGGGTCAGAAGAAGAGGCACAGAAGGGCTGGGGGAGGGTGCCTGAGTTGTGGGGGATATTGTTTTTGTGCAGGAAGGGATACCTTCCTGCACAAAAACAATCACTAATGGCGATTTGCTACTTTTATGTGTGCTACAGAATGCAGCACACATAGAGAGAGCAAAAAACGAGGAGAACCACAATTTTTTTCCCTCATTATCCCACTCTAACACCACCCCTGGGGTATCTTTAGTTTTTGGCGCTGCCTCAGAGTTATGTTTCCTTGTAAATATGGGGCAGTGTCAAAAAGCAATGGGTGGTGTGTGGGTACGCCCACAGCAACACCTATTGCATGCCCCTTTGCCACAGAAAACTGCATCAGGGTGGCCCATATTTACAAGGTGGCGTTAAGCCACATAAAGTGGCTTAACGGTGCCTTGTAAATGTGGAGCAGGGCACAGCGCCACTGAAGCGTTGCAAAAAGTGACTCACCTGTGGTGCAAGGGGATTGTCAATATGCCCCTAAGTGCTCTCTCAGGCATTGCACAACACATTTTTCACTAAAATGGTTTCCCCAGTTTATTTACGATACGCTTCATAATTTTGTCATAACTCTTTGCACAATAAGCAACCACATTCTATGCAACTGGTTGGCTGTTCTATAACACCTCTCTTTGTTTTATGAAGCTGTTAGTGTTTTTTTTGTTTTTCTATCTCTAGCCTATAATGTTGTCAACAGTTTTGTTGTTTATATGATTACATCTTTACATTATGTTGCATAGTGATATACATGGAACGCATAGCGTGAAACCTAAATAAAATGTGTCCGTGTAATTACATTTATTTTGGTAAGTGCACATTGGGATGGGATTGTTATTGTCCAAGTAGCTTCCACAGGCTACTATGGCGACACACCCTTTGTGTAAAGTATGTTTTCCCACATCAGCAGTGCTTTAAATGGTAAGGTACTCTCTGGTACTGGGTACCTGCACTTCTTTAATTTGAAAGCGAGAGTACCTGTACTTCTCAGCACTGTTGCAATACATTTAACAGAAGAGTACCAGCACTTCTCAGGCACAAACAGTCACTCTAACTAGTGAAGCTGTACTTCTATTTTCCCATTTAAAGCACTGCACATCAGGAAGAACTGGGCCCTTCTCCAGGGTGGAGCACCCATGAGTTGGGTACAAAGACATGTGAGGTCTTCCTGAAGCAGCAATTGGGACAGGCCTAGCCTGGCCCACAAGCTTCCTCTACTTGATAAACAGAAACATCAGTTCCACTCCTACCTCTGCCTGCCAACAAATTACTGTGCTCTTTAACAGCAATCTGCCTCTCCATGTTACACAAAAAGGCCTTTTCAGATTTCTAAAGATAGCCTGGTCTCTTTCGTCTCGCTTAAGTGTCTGGGTCTCCTCCCTCCAACTACAGGAACAAAGTCTATGCACTACCACTGGCTGGTAATCTATACTCACTCCCACCCTGTGTCATACTAATCCAGGAGCATCCAAATGGATTCCATTTTACTTTGGTACTTTATGCTGTGAGGCAAACTTTAAGGCTATACACCAGAAGACATCCACTCCAGCATTTCCTGGATCTCCTTTTTAGGTCGAGCGTTAGCGTTCAACATGGTGTATTCTTTTATTATACTTATACTGTGGGTTAAAGCAATTTCATTTGTCAGTTGCCCTGTCCTTTAAAAATTCTTGCTCGGTAGTGGTCAGTTCTGCCCTTTTCTCCCACCTTTTTCTGTTTCAGAGCAGTAACCTATTACTGTATCTCTCCACTTTGGTTTCTTTATCTTTTGCTGTGATGGACTATTTGTGACATTTCTTTGGTGCTCCCTATTAGGCTGGTAGCTGCCTGCGTTTTGTTGCAGCATTCCATTCCTCCCACCTCCTCCCATGTACCATGTCCCTGACATTTGTTTTGGCTTTATTCCAGTGCTGTCCTCTACCCTACTCCTAAAATAAGCGTATTTTTCTAATCAGCTTGTTTGACTAAATAAACCACTCCTAAAATAAGCTTATTTTATTTAATAAAGCACTATGGCCCTCATTATGACAATGGGCGTCTACCGCCATGGCGACGGCCGCAAAAAAACACCGTCGCCGCGGCTACCTACCGTCCGCCATACTTTGGCCATAGCCGGAATTCCACCAGCAGGCTGGCGAAATTCCGGCTGCGGCCATGGTGGCGGACGGCGGTAAGGTGGCGCTGCTGCCAGCAGCAGCGCCACACCAGTAGACCGCTGCAGACCGTATCATGACCCATGATACGGCCAGGCGGTGTTCTGCTGGCGGACGCTGCTGCTGGCAGCAGTGCCCCGTCCCATCTCCAGCCGGAGGACCCCCTGCAAGCAGGTAAGTCGGGTGCTCCGACAGGGGAGGGGGTGAGGGGTGTTGTGTATGTATGTGTGAGTGTGTGTGTATGTTTCCGTGTGGGTGCATGCGGGTGTGTGGCGTTTGCAATGCGTGTGTGCATGAATGGGTGTGAGTGTGCGTGTATGTTGTGTTGTGTGTATGCGTGTGTATAATGGTGCGTAAATGTGCGTGTATGTCTGGGTGGTCTGGAGTGGGAGGGGGAGGGTGGGGGAGAACACGGGGGGGGCAGGGAAGACCCCTATCAGTGACAGGGAAGGAATTCCCTGTCACTGATAGTGCCTACCGCCATGGTTTTCGTGGCGGTAAGGAAGCCACAAAAACCATGGCGGAAGCCGGGGTCATATACCCGTGGGCGGCTTAGTGACTTTTGTCTCCAGCCTGGCGGTCATTACCGCCGTGGTGGTCGGTGTGGTACATTGGCGGTTTGGCTTTTGCGAAACCGAAAATGTCACACTATGGCAGTATGTACCGCCAGCCTGTTGGCTGTACTACCGCCAGTATAACACCGAC
This sequence comes from Pleurodeles waltl, assembly GCF_031143425.1. Classification (NCBI taxonomy): domain Eukaryota; kingdom Metazoa; phylum Chordata; class Amphibia; order Caudata; family Salamandridae; genus Pleurodeles; species Pleurodeles waltl. Next base: position 289,478,388 of record NC_090445.1, on the reverse strand, counting down.
TGCCGGTGTCGTAATGACCCCCTATATTCCCTTACATCGCTGAGAGTCTCTCAGTCTCTCTCTCTCTCCAGGGCCCATCCCTGTCAGCACTCACGACATGGACATGGCACACAGGGCATTGCTTATCTTTATTGGGGGCCATAAATCTTCATTCTGCTCTGCTGGGGTTTAGTGGCATCTTGTTAACGCTACAAAAGTGTATTTGTAGGAGGCTGGCCTGGCTTATAGTGGGTACCTTGTGGTACTTACACCTTGTGCCAAGTCCAGTTATCCCTTATTAGTAGATTAGTAGTGCTCTAGCAGCTTAGGCTGATAGAGGTAGCTATAGCAGAGCAGCTTAGGCTGAACTAGGAGACATGCAAAGCTCCTACCATACCACTTACATCATATAGCACTATATCATAAGAAACACAAAGGTACTTTATTTTAGTGACAATATGCCAAAAGTATCTCAGAGGATATACTCCCTTAGGAGGTAAGTAAAATACACAAAATATACACACAAACCAAAATCAGGTAAGTAAACAGTTAGAAAAGTAGTGCAAACACTGTAGAATACAATAGGATGCAATAGGCCTAGGGGCAACACAAACCATATACTAAGAAAGTGGAATGCGAACCACTTAGGGACCACTGGCCTAGTGTAGTGTCTAGAGGATCGCTGGGAGTGTAAGAAAATACTAAGGGTGTCCAAGATACCCCACCCAGGGGACGCGCGTCACTGGTGAAGGCGGCGGCGGCAGAATCTTAAGGGGCAGGAGCCCTTTAAAAACTGTTTAGCGCTCCCGCATCTGCGGGAAGCGCGTCACTGGTGGAGGCGGCGGCGGTAGAATCTTACGGGGCAGGAGCCCTTTAAAAACTGTTTAGCGCTCCCGCATCTGCGGGAAGCGCGTCACTGGTGGAGGCGGCGGCGGCATAATCTTACGGGGCAGGAGCCCTTTAAAAACTGTTTAGCGCTCCCGCATCCGCGGGACGTGCGCGGGCGCCGCCCTGGCGGCGCCCGAGCCAAGGGCGGGCCCATCCTGCGCCCGTCATCGCCCGTTAGAGGCTGGGCTGGGCCACCCCTCTTTCATCTCCAGTGAAGGGTGACTATTTATACATTTACTATATACTGGGGATCATTTTTGGAGCCTTTTTAGTGGGTCTAGTGGGTCTTTAATATTTTTTAATTTTTTAGTCTGTTTTTAGTCTGTTTTGTTTGATTCGTTAATAAAACATTCTGTTAAAATGGGCAGGAAAAGAGGTCCGTTAACTGGTCCCATGGGAGGGGGTGGTGACGGCAGTAGACAGGGAAGTGGCACCACCACATTGGACTCCTTCCTCGCAAGAGCCGTTGTGGTCGTAACGAAGGAGATTGATCTGGTAGAAAGGAGGTTATCCATGGAACTGGAGGACTGGCGTCTGGCCCCAATAGATAGTGGTCCTCAGGAGGTTGTGGATGTGGAGGTGACTTATCCGGGGGGGAGATCAAGGTACTGTCATGGTTGCTGTTGAACCTGCTCAAATTGAGCGAATAGAGACTAAAGAGGGTTCTGGTGGCCAAGGCTCTTCCAGAAGAAGCAAAAGACTTTTATTATCTTCTCCCCCGGCCTGCCCCCTGGATGAATGTAGCCCCCCGAGGAAAAAAAGGTCTTAAAGAAATCGATTCCAAGTCAAAAACATCCCCCTTGGAACTCCCTAAGGATACGAGTAGTGACCCTGCACCTTGCCAGCAGCTGGGTTGTGACGTTACTATTTTATTGTCAAAATTTCGTGAAATGATCCAGGAGATTCTATCCCCCGTTGTGGAGAAACTATCGGCCATAGAAAAGGCAGTCTCTCTGATATCTGTGCAAGGAAGTCAGGGGAGGCATTGTGCAGGTGGATGTGTGTCCCCGACCAGGCGATCCCATCCTTGTGAGGAGTTGCTCCTGCTGGAGGACGCTGCAGGGTCAGTGGGGCCTCTGGGAAAATCATCTCAGCTATTGGCTAATTTTGGAAAATCTGGGGGTCAGGGCGCTCATGCTGAGATTGCATCGGCTGTACCGACCTCTATATTAAGGACGAATAGGACTGTCAATAGGCCTAGCTGTAGTAGGCAGCCTGATCCTGAATTTGTGGCAGCGGGGGGGCTGACCAACAGCTGGTTGGGAATAATAATCTGAATCTCCCGACGGCCAGGCCTGCATTGACCTGTTTGGATCTCCCCCCCAGCTTGTGCCCCCTATGTGGTGGTATTGACGAATGTACCTGCTCTTGCCCCTGGGGTAACTGAGTGCACGGCCCAACTCACAAACAAGGCTGGATATTGGTTGAGTAAGAACTGTGATTTCTCATGTAAGGATTTCAATGATATTTTGTTTGCCAGAAGAATTGGATGGGTTGGGCCCAAAAATAAGGTGGGGGATGAAGATTGTATTAATATAAATGTTAGATACCCAGCCCTGAGTCAAAGGCTCCTTTCCACCTACCGCCCTGCTGTATATAGACCTGGTACAATTGGTATGGTCCCTCTGGGTTATTTTTATGACCACATGCAATTGAGTGCCAGGGTGTTTCCGGGTCCTGGTAGGTTTCCCCCCCTGGGTCAGAATAGTCACCAGGGAACCAGCAGAAGAACTATCACTAACAGTAATTTATCCTTGGAAGGGGTGGACTGACAATGCGCCAAGACCCTGGCTATACGAGAAGAGGTGCCCCCACAGTGTAAACTTATCTCATGGAATATTGCGGGCTATGATGCTAAGTTATCTGATCAGGCATGGATTAGGTGTATGACTAATTTTGGTGTGATCATGCTTCAGGAAACCTGGTCAGAGGGGTTGTCTGTGTGGGATGGGCATAACAGATTTGCAATTCCAGCTGTGAAGTCTCTTGGTGGCCGCTCAAAAGGTGGCTTGGTTACCCTAATCCGCTTCTCTAAGATAGTGGGTGCTTTTCAAATTAACTGTAATCACCAAGGTATATTGCTGGTGTGGGTAATTTTCTCTAATAATTTTAATATTTTACTGGTTAACTTTTATAATGCTGTGTGGGATATGGGATGCCAAATTGGGGCCCTGTTTTCCGTTCTTCAGGTTTTGAAACACAGAATGGAGGAGATGGGGTTAGAATTCTGTGTTATTGTCTCTGGAGACTTTAATGCTAAGCTGGGGAGGCTCAGTACTGTGGTTAATCCCTTTATTTTTGACTGCGAGGATTATTCAGTGGATGGTTTGCAGGACTCCAGAGGCAGGGTTCTAATCAAGGGACTCAGGAAGATGGGCCTTTTGAATGTGTGTGATATAGAAGCCGTTGGCACTCATCAACTCCCAACCTATGTGGGAAGAGGATCTGAATCCACTATTGACTATATTTTTATGTCTCCACCCTTGAAAGACCTGGTGACTGGGGGGGAGGTGCAGGGGAGAGTTTCAGTGATCATAATCCCCTTATAGTATCCTTTAAACTCCCTGGGGAACTACGTAATTTAGGACGAGGTAGGCCGGTAGTAGTGGAGATAAAGGACCAGGGTAGGCGGCTTGGGTGGAAGCAAGTGGATTCCCTAAAAGTTGTAGAAAGGGTGGTGGGGGAAAATTTACATTTATTTATGGACACACTCTTGACAGAGGCTCCTAATCCGAAGACTGTTATGAATGCAATAACAAGAGTAAATGCAGCAGTGAGAGACTGCCTTTTTTCAGTAAGCAGCCAACCTAGTAAACATAATTGTGGTTGGTACGATAAGACCTGCTATGTTCCAAGGGCAAACCTGAAGATGGCCACTAAGAAACATCCTAGAGATTTGGTCCTTGTAAAAGAAGCTAGAATTAAATATAAGAGGGCCCTGAGGGATAGCAAGATAAAACATAAAGATAAAGCCTGGGAAGAATTTGAACGTGCCATAGCTCTGAAGGATCCTGGCCTGTTTTGGAAAGTGGTAAATAGAGGTTCCTTTGGAACAGATACATCTGAGGGCCTTGGCTGTAACATCGCTCCGGAAGCATGGGTAATTCACTTTTGTAGTATTTTTGAGGGTTCTCCCCTAAGAAATAACCGGGAGAACGAGGATGAGATGGCTCCTAACCTAGCAATCAGGTTCCTGCTCCAGGAGGTTATGGATGCGATGCAAAGTAGTGCGAGCAATAAAGCTCCGGGCCCGGATTCGATCCCTATGGACTTGTATAAAGCGAACCCCCAGTTATGGGCACCTGTTCTTTTAAATGTCCTTAATGCAGCAGTTACTGTGGGTACCCCTGCCTCTTGGAGTTTGGCATGTATTGTCCCAGTGTTTAAAAAGGGCGACCAAAATGATCCTAAGTCCTACCGCCCTATTTCTCTACTGGACTCTTCGATGAAGATTCTGGGACGGATTATTTTAAGGCGTATGGAGTCCTGGATGATAGGGAATGATATCTTAAGCCGGGACCAGTATGGTTTCAGGGAAGGCCTTGGCACGCGAGACCAATGTCTCAACCTACTGATGTTGATCGGCAAATACACGCAGGCTAGGAAAGGTACGCTCTATATTGCTTTTATGGATCTTAGCTGTGCCTTTGATAAGGTGAATCACTCTATATTATGGGAGAGATTAAATCAGTTAGGGCTGGATCCTAATATTGTAGAGTTGCTCCGATATCTACATTCTGGGACGGTTGCAAATGTGAGGGTGGGGTCGAATGGGGAATGCTCAGAGGCCTTTAAGTTTTCAAGGGGTGTGCGCCAGGGGTGTGTTCTGGCTCCTACTTTGTTTCTTCTATATACAAATGGATTGTCTGATTTTCTGATGAAACATTGTAGGGATGTTCAAAAGGTGAATGGTACTGATATCCCTGTGCTAACGTACGCGGATGATGCAGTCCTCATGGCCCGTACTATGAATGGTCTCCGGGAAATAGTTAGAGCTTATGCCACCTTTATGTCAGCTTTGGGTTTAGAGGTCAATTTTAAGAAATCTCATTTTATGGTGTGTTGAAAACCCCTGAGTAGGGTGGGGGAGCTAAGGGTGGAAGATCAAATTATTAGTAGGGTCCATGAGTTTCCATACCTAGGGATTATTTTTGATGAGAAAGGATCTTGGAAACCTTGTATTGCCAGAAGGGGTGCGCTTTTTCATGCAGCAGTTGGCGCGACTTTTGACTTTGCTGTTAGGGTAGGTAGTAAACCCATCAAGCCTTTGCTTGAAATTTATAGGCGGAAATGCCTCCCTGTTCTGCTGTATGGTGCTGCACTTTGGGGGTATGGGGACTCCCGAGCCCTTACGGTGGAAGAAAATCGGTTCTGTAGAAGGCTATTGGGAGTTGGACGAAATATCCCTGGTTTTAGTCTTCATTTGGAGTTGGAGCTTGAGTTTGTCCAGGACACTATTCAGTTGGCTCCCCTTCTGCTATGGATCTCAATTTGGACTAACGAACATGCCACTCTGAATAGGGATATCTTAAAGGATTGTCTGGCTTGTGACAATGTAACGAATATTCCCTGGTTCATGCACATAAGGAAGATGGCTTGTGATTTGGGGCGGCCTGATTTGGTTGATTATCCTGAAGGCCTGACCAGGTGTGATAAGAAATGGGCTAAGGAGAATTTTTTAAGAATCCAGAAGAATAGGATGGAGGGGAAGGCTTTAGGGAAAAAATCGATCAGGGATTTCATTATGTTAAAGATGTGGGTAGGCCCTGAGCGCTATCTCTTAAAGATAAAGGATGTGAGGGAAAGGTCTCTCATAAACCGTTTCCGTTTGGGGATCATCAGAAGTAACCTGTGTTTCCCGTTAGGTCAGTATGGGGACAAATGTATTAGACCCTGCCCCTGTGATGGGGTGTCCCAACAGACCTTCCCCCATTTTACTTTGTTTTGTATTTTCTATGCACCATTCAGAACTCGTTTTTTATTACCTCTCCTAAGGCCCAAGGGTTTTGTGCAATATCGTCCTGCTTTTATGTGGCTGCAGATGGCCTCGGATGCATTGGTGTGGAAGGGGCTGGGATCATTCCTGAAGGGAGCTATTACTTGGCGTAACAATGTAGAGTTTTTAGAATGAATTTTTCTATTTTATTGTTCCTATGCATGTGTTATATATGTTTTTATTCTTGATGGGTGTTCTTATTATTTATGGTTTTATTGCTAACTTTAACAAATGTTTTGTAGATTATTTATTTTAATGGATGATATTTTTTTCATACCAAATAAAAGTTATTATTACCCCACCCAAGACCCTGAAAAGTATGAGTAAAGTTACCCTACTTCCTCAGAAGCACACTAAAGTCGTGATAGGAGATTCTGCAAAGACCACAACAGACTGCAAAGCACTGAAGACGGATTCCTGGACCTGAGGAGCTGCAAAGGAAGGGGACCAAGTCCAAGAGTTATGCAAGTGTCCAGGGGGGGCAGGAGCCCACTAAACCCCAGATGAAGGTGCAAAAGGGCTGCCTCCGGGTGGAAGAAGTCAAAGATTCTGCAACAACGCAAGGTGCTAGGAACTTCTCCTTTGGTCAGAAGATGTCAAACGGTGTGCTGGAGGATGCAGATGTGTTTCCACGCAGAAAGACCGCAAACAAGTCTTGCTAGCTGCAAGAGTCACAGTTGAAGATAATGGGTGCTGCCTGGGCCCAGGAAGGACCAGGAGGTCGCCCCTTGGAGGAGGAGACACAGGGGGCGCTCAGCAATAGAGGGAGCCCATGTAGAAGCAGGAAGCACCCGCAGAAGCACTTGAACAGGCGTTCAAGAAATCTGAGTACGGCGGTTGTCTCAACACAACAAAAGAGGGTCCCACGAGGCCGGTGGTCAACTCAGCGAGTTGAGCAATGCAGGATGAAGTGCTGGGGACCTGTGCTGTGCTGTGCACAATGGAATCCTTGCAAAAGTGAACAGAAGCCCTAGCAGCTGCAGATCACGCAGTACACAGGATTACTGTCTGGCGTCGGGAGGCAAGGACTTACCTCCACCAAATTTAGTCAGAAGGACCACTGGACTGTTGAGGTCACTTGGATCCAGCTCCTGTGTTCCAGGGGCCACGCTCGTCAATGAGAGGGCACCCAGAGGACCGGTGATGCAGCTGTTTGGTGCCTGAAACAGTGATTTTCGCTGTTTGCGAGGTGCAAAAGCCTTGCTAAATCTGACCCTAATTCCATTACCAATGACCTTTAACTAACCATCATTCTTCAGTTTCAGAGGAGTGTGCTGCCTGGAGTAAAGCACCTCAATGCCTTGTCAGGTGTATTAACCGCTACATAAATGCAACTACAACATGGTAGAGAATTTCACATACCTGCAGGATCCTCTATGGCTGTTAGATGAAATTGTATTGTGCAGTTTATGCTATAAGGATTCACATAGCACATATATGTCACCATCACTGTGCTGTTTAGTTGATGGATATTGTGTAGTCATTTAAAGTAATAATAGTTTATTTATTTTATGTTAAACTGGAATGTTGCAACAATTATGCAACTGCTGCAATAATTGCACCGGCAGTACGGGACTCCTGACATCTTCCATGACACAGTGGGAAGCTGGCACAGTTGCGTTTTATATAATGCTGTGTAATGTGCGCTGACACTTCTGCAATCAAAGACAGTTTGTTGTAGGAACAACAATAGGAAGTCCATACTGAAAAGGTGTGATTCATAAAAGTTAAGATATGCAAGGGTGGCATTAAGGCACTGTGGAGTGTGTTTGCTCTTTTCACATTTCCATTTCCATAGTGCACGCTTGGACGGGAAACAATGAGGACCTGTGCATAAATATCAGAAACCACCCTCGGCTGTATTGATAGAAGATAGAGCATGATGAGGTGAGGCTATTTAGAAGGAAGGCATTCTCTGCATTTTATGCCATAGGCTGAACGAGCTGGTCAACTCAGTAGCATCACACCTGCTACATTTGGACGAGATGAGCTTTTTTGACAGTCACTTACATTAAGGTCCGCATTATAAGGGGCCCACAAAATATGGGCGGTATTTCACCACTGCTGAAACGTCTGGGGGTGGCTCCACTAAGAAATGAGGAATCACTGGGCAATCAGTAATTGTGGTTACAATTTCCTCAGCAATTCCTAATTTTCAAGTCATACTTTCACACTGAGAATTCAATTTTACGCAGTCAGAATCTCGTGTGTAAAAATTAAGTGGTCCCTAGATCTCATAATTTCGATGGTGTAGATGACTGCTGCCACTGACCCCATCACAATTAGGCAGCCACTTATAACGAGGGTTCAAGAGTTGTGTATGTGTACTGGCGAGACATTATGAAAATCAAAGAGATGCTGGATGCCAAATCAAATTTTTTGTCATGCATTGTCCTTTGACAAAAGCTAGCCACTCCGAAGTAGTGAGATCCCAAAGCTCTCATGAACTTGCAAACAATTTTGAAAATACATTAAATTAAAAATAGAAACAATAACTTTAAAGGAAAAATGAACAAACATATACCTAACCAATGCATATATTTAACATAATTGAAATATAAAAATTAATAGAAAAATATGTTTCTTTAATACTGTGAACTAAATAGATAAATATTATATTTATAAATTCAAAAAAAATATAAAACATGGTGAAACAAATAAAACATTTCATTAATAATACAGTGAATTAAAAAGTAAAATTCACAATGATATATTAACAGTAAAAGATCACAATTAATCAAAGCATAACATGAATATGAAAAGTACAATTTGAATAAGCATGCATTTTAAATGTGAAATGTTACACCTGGCATTCTCCTGTCTTTTTGACTCTGCCTCCTGTGTTTTTGACTGTGTGCTAGATTTCGTTTTTGATGGTTTTGGTACTCAGGGCACTTTACACTGCTGATCAGTCCTAAGGTGCCAGTGCCATCTCTCTAAATTGTGATTATGATTGATTATCCCTGATTGGCATATTTAATTTACTAGTAAGTCCCTAGTAAAGTGCACAAGAGGTGCCCAGGGCCTGTAAATCAAATGCTATTAGTGGGCCTGCAGCACTGATTGTGCTACCCACTTGATAGCCTTGTACACATGTGTCAGACCTGCAATTGCAGTGTCTGTGTGTGCAGTTTTAAACTGCCATGCCAACCTGGCAAGTGCACCCACCTGCCAGCCTTAAAGTTTCCATTTTAGTACATGTAAGGCACCCCTAAGCTAGGCCATAGGTGGCCCCATGGGCAGGGTACACTGTATTTAAAAGGTGGAACATGTACTGGTGTGTTTTACATGTCCTAACAGCGAAATGCTGACAAATTCGGTTTTCATTATTGCAAGGCCTATCTCTCCCATAGGTTAACATGGTGATTGCCTTTAAATACCTTTTAAGTGGGATTTCCCAGGGGGAGTAGATAGAGATTTGTTGGTTTTTAGATTGTCTGTTTGAAAATGCCACTTTTAGAAAGTGGGCATTTTCTTGCTTAACTCTTCTGTGCCTCTACCTGGCTGCTGAATCCATGTCTGGGTCAGACTGACAGTTGGGCTGTTTGTGAGTTCACTCTAGACAGTGACACAAAGGGAGTTGAGGTGTGTCCTGCATATCCTGATGAGTCTTCCTGTGCTAGAGTGGGAGGAAGGAGCTGACACCCGCTCTTGAAAGGGCTGTGCCTGACCTCACACAATACAGACTCCCACCCCCTAGAGTGTGGCTTTGGCAGGGTCTTGTGCACTACAGAGACTTTGTTTTGAGGTTTGCCTATTTCAAAGGTAGAAATGAGTATAATTGTTGGGCTGCTGACCCCACAGTTTTAGAAAACTTCTGGAGCCAGAGGAACCTATTGCAAGGAGAAGAGCCGAAGAGCTGTGAGGAGGAGTACTACCCTTTTGCTGTGTGTGCTTTGCTGGGTTGGCCTGCAGTTGCTGCTCCTGCCTTAGAGAAGACAGAGATTGGACTTTGCTGTGTATTCTGCTTGCGAAATTTCTCCAAAGGCTTTGACTGAGCTTGCCTCCTGCTAAGAAGTCTCGGAGACATCAAAGACTTCACCTGCCAGCACCTGGGCTCTCACGTTGAGACCCCCTGACTTGCCAAGTGGTGCCACATCAAGTCCCTGGGCCCCTGGAAGGAGAAGCTGGCAGGAACTTGAGTTGAAATATACGCACTGGGGCCGAGCGGCAGAAAAAAAATCAATGCAGCACATGCCTCACAACTGCAGAAATCAGTGCAGCACCAGCTCAACACAACTTCATTGTTGCCATGCGTCCGAATTTTCAATGCATCATCCCTGGGCATCAATATCTTCAACATTACCGCACGGACCCCAGGCTGCTCATCTGGAAATCAACACATTCCTTTCCTGTGAGGAAAGAAACAACACATTGTTTACCCGTCGGGGAAAGATTTGATGCACTGCCTCACTTGCGAGTAAGGAATCGAAGCATTGCTTGCTTTTCTGACACATCCTCACCCCTGCAGCTTTATTTTTGACACATACCACGTACTTTGTACTAAAACAACGTATCCATTGAGTCTTATGGCTTAAGACTCTTTTTACTTTAGTATTTTGGTATCTCTTTTTGTGTATGTAGGATTTTTGTCATTTTGGTTTTGTTTGATTTAGATAAATATCAGCTATTTTTCTAAACTGGTGTGGAGTCCTTTTGTGGTGTTTTTACTGTGTTACTGTATGTGTTTGTGGAAATACTGTATACATTGCCTCTGAGATAAGCTTGACTGCTTGTGCCAAGCTACCAAGGAGGTGTTCAGGGGTTATCTGAGCTGTGTATCTCCCTTACCCTGACTAGAGTGAAGGTCCCTAATTGGACAGGGGACAAACTGACTGCCAACTAGAGAACCAATTTCTAACATAATATAACATTAAATAAAACATATAAAATCCTAAAAAATGGCAAGAATCAACATTAAACAACACTGGCTAGCTAGGTGATGGGCTTCAAAGTAGTTAGAATAACTAATCTGTTTCTAATCTAAGTGATAGTGGAAAAAGTGTTAGACTCAACTGAGGTTACATTTACTATTTCCTTTCCAGCATAAGCAAAATCAGGAAAAGTTTTGGATTACAAATGATCAGTTACTAATTACACGTAAATAATAATTACACGTTAAAAATTACAAACTGCAATAAAACCTTAAAATAAATCAATTGCAGTAATATTAACACATACATTTTTTATAATGATTAGTATATAGTACATTCATTACAAAAACATTATTAAATGCAACTATATTAAAGTAAACAATATTATATACACCTATACTTTTAAAAAAAATATTATACAATAAATAAATAACAATATTCTTACCTTTTCTTACCTTCTGTATTCTGTTCCCCATTTCTTTTGTTTTGTTTATGAATTGATATTGGTGTCCTTCACTGCTGTAATACTGCATTAACTCACAGAAGTACCATCAATTGTTGGTGCCAGGCTAAAGTTGGCAGCAATAAATGCAGATAAGTGGATTAGAATAAGTGCTTTAATTAATAAGGCATTAATACTCATTATGCTGTACATTTTACCACATCCATTTGCTCTGGACTCTAAATCCCAGTGTAATGCTGCAGTTCCAGGTAACATTAATAATGCATTGGTGCAGTACTCATGGATTTATTGTTCAGCTGTAGAGTAGTGGCTTTTCTCATGGCAGAAAATAAAATATAGTCCCTATCCCTCTGCTGATTTAAACAGGAATTCATAAATACTATGTATTTGACCCTGTAAAATGCCGACAGACATACAACATCAGTGCACACTATATCATGCATACATATATGGAAAAAAGCGACATGGCTTCCAGTATTCACATACACTTAGGTAAACACATCAACTAACGCTCTCACACACAGAACAGTAGACAAACTGCATCTGAACACACACACCTATAGGAATTCATGCACACAGACCACTTAACTTGCACTTACTCGTATAAACAAAACCAATTACATGTCATGGTCGTTGCCGTGTTTTGTATCACTCTAGCAACCCTCTCCAATTTCCCAGTTGCTCTTTCTTGGCGTTATGAAACTTGAAGTTCCTCATTTTTATTGAAATTAAGTAGACTAGGAGCACAACAATGCTAATAAAACACTGCAGTGAATAAGTTACTCAAACATGCTGTCTGAAAACTTGAGAGGTCTGGAGCCCTATCATGATGGAGTCGAGCTCCTATGTTATGAACCTGCAGTGTGTAAAGTGAGGTTATTTAACCCAATCTTTCTCTAAATGAGTGCTTCATTTTCAGATAGCACAACTCAGAAACAGAATGTTCAAACCTTACTCACTGTTTCTGAGCCTTACTAACTGGAACTGAAGCCCAGGCACTGTACGGTTGCTTGGATTGCCTGCTCCCCTTCTATGTGCAGTAGGCTTCTAGGTATTGCCATATTCTCGTTCCCTCATGGTGCAGTCTTGATCTTGTCAGTAGGCTGCTAGATTACAATCTAGAGTGGTACTCAAAGAACCAAGGCCAATGCTTTAGTATATGTCAAGGCCTCTGTGAGAGAGTTAGCCTAATTCCTCAACACTCCACCAAGCAATTATGTGCAGCTTTGTGTTTATGTATGTCATGCGATTCATCCTTGGTAAATAGGGGATGGATAGATCCACAAACAGCCTGCTGCAGTTAGAAGCTGAATACTTTCAAATCTTTCCCTTGATAGTCTCTTTTTGTGTCATGTTAATTGTGACTTTTTACTGTTTTGATATTTCAGATTGGAAGAGCTTTGTCAACAGGGTATTTGGCTCCCTTCTGGGTGATTCCTGCTTGTGGGGGCTGGTCTGCTCTTCTGAGTTTGCTGTGAGAAGAGTGGCTTTCCCCCTATTCTCAGAGGTCACCTACATCTACTGTGACATACAGTGAAACCTTCAATCAGCTAAAGCCAACCGAACCTAATCTAGGCGGGCCCACCAACACAGTGACACAGTAAGTGCTATCAACACTGACTTTCTATTCCAATCATTACAAAAAACAAGTTTAGACCCAGAAACCAATGAAAAGAAAAATTACAGTCAATAATATTAGCGTATACTGAAAATACATACATTTATCCGACTGAAATCCCCTATAGATGCTTTCTATTTGCAACATTAATAAAACTGAACATAGGTGACTTCCATGTGGATCTGTATCACATGAAAATGCAGGGAAATACACTGACTATCTGAAAGCACTCCTTTAATACAATGTTTCCACTGTAACTTCCAATAGGGAATAACTAATGGCGGGAAGTCAAAATAACATTTTTGACATCAAAACATTAAAATAACATTTTTATTACAAAATAGTTTTATAATTTTCTCTAAAAATATTAAGTTAAAATTCTTATACATGTCTCACAGTAAATTTTTTCTATTACAAAAGTTTAAAAATATGCAAATGAATATTATTGAATATTAATAACCAACACATGTTTCATTCTGTTAACTCTACTGCCTCTTCAGGACCGTGAAGAACAGTGCAATCCTATGACTGAAGGAAGACAGGAAAGAAGAAAAAGTAAAAATAAACATATAATGAAAACATTAAACAATACTTTATATGTATTACACATCATAAAACAACAGATTAGATCCTAGTTTTAGATATAAAACCATAGTCTTTTGGCATTAGATCACGCTCTTCATCTATATGGGTTGATTTATCAATTCAACAGTATTTTAAACATACTTTAAAAATCATTGGGCCACATTGTTCCAGGCATAAAATCTTACATTACTATTGCTTGGCAGCTGGGCATAAGTATTGCTAACCGTATTCAGTCTTTGAACCATGATTATCAACTGTATTTGATTTTAGTTTTTTTCACAGTACTTCATTCTGTTGATACACATCCTTATTCCAACATCACTATGGTTTTCATTAAACCTTTCTACCAGTATTCAACACTTGGATTTGTATCTTATTCTTCTATGACTTATTTTAACTTTGGATATGTAGTGCATGATATCACCACTGAAAAGCAATCACATTATTCAGAAACTTCAATATGTAAAGTACAACCTCACCTATAACCCAATTTTACATTCAACTATAACAATTTGCAGAATCCACATTTCTAGTTCTTATTTCTGAGACTCAACATCTTCATGGCGGGAGACATAAGCTTCTTGCTTAATGTAGACTTGAGTTATTGTCCTGTATCATTAAAAAATATGAAAGAGATCTAAGATGTATCTCTAGCCCATAACATTTGTAATATCACTGCTAATTCATGTTGCCATCCATTATATTGTGGCTGCCTGTGAGCATGATGGTAGTTGTGCTTATGAAGTCTTTTGGGGCAGGTCCCAGCAGGAACCTACTACACTTAAATGGCTTACTCAAAACTTCAATCTCAGTGTAGTCCAGTCTCTCTGAGAGTTTCTCATGCTGGGAATATGCAGGGCTTCTCACCCTGGGCAGTAAGGCCAGGCACATTCCTTCCCTATCTCAGCAGGTAGGCATGCTTCTTGGAACTAGGCAGACTATCAGCAGAAGTACAGAGTTGAGGTGAAGTCCCTCCACCTCTGGGAGACTGAGTGTCAGACACCATCCCTGGAACAAAGTGGGGTGATATGAATCCCACTTTTAAGCACAATTTCCAGACAACACATGTGGATCTGAGACGACACGTGGTCTGAGGCTTCAGAACTGGTTTGGTTTAAGTGTGTTTCAAAGGCCACCTCCAAGATGCTCACCGGACACATTGTGTGGGTAAAGTGATGTTTCTCCAAGCAGGTAGCAATGGGGGTGATGCAAGCAAGAAGTAACCAAAACACAGGCACACTTGCCATCTTGAAGCAGTAAGCAGAGACAAACAGAAGGGCAGGCCTGGTCAAGAAACGTTCTTGTTTTGTACAACAGAACCCTAGTCCACCCCCTGCAATCAACCAAATAGCATTGCTCAGGAATAACTAATCAGCAACCCCTTGCTATCAAAGTCTTCATAGAATTTCTAAATGTAGCTCTGTCTCCAACCAACCAACCTCCTCACTTTGGTGTCTGTATCTCCATCCTCCAGCCAGAGGAATGAACATCAATCATTATAACACAAACAATTGCACTGTGTTAGTAATTGACACATAGCCATAGCAGGCTGGATTGCTTTACTTAAGATGATTGTGCTCCCGAGATTTAAATTTAAATACCTGCATTTGTTTTAAAATATCCCAATACAAGTGATAAGGACATTATTTGGAAAATCATGGCTCAGCTCACATGAAAAATAACACACTAATGCTCTTCTTTAATGAAGGGGTCCTTGTAGCTCCTGGCCCAGATATATACTGCTATGCTGTAATAGCACACTTTGCAGCATATTGGTATCACCCCCTGCCTTACGCCTCCCACTTTGTCATTGAGAGAACTGGTTTCGCTACTTAGATTAGTACAGTTTTGGTGTGCTATCAACAAATCATCAGTCCAGGCATAAAGAGGGGCATGCACCGTTTGGACTTCACATAGGATCTCAGATGTAGCACAACTTGAGATGTTTTACACTCCAGACATACCCCTTACCAGAACCTCAGCTATTTCATTTGCATTCAAGCCTGGCTTGCCCACAGGGTTGCGTTGCGTTGTGGAATAGTTTGTAAATAGACTTTTAATATTCAGGGGATCAGATAAAGGATACGGGGAAGGTCTCTGTGGTTAATATGTTCCTCTACTTCAGGTTGTACAGCTTCTTTGGAGTGTAGCACTCTTCATTCTCCTTAGAATCCCAATTTAGCAAAGTCATGTCACAGACTGAGCAGGCATCAGTTGTTAGATTGTGTCTCATGAATTTATGCAGCGATACTGAGGCTAGTAAACCAGGAGGAGTCTCGCCAAGAAGGTGCAGGGACATAAACCTGGGTTGTCTCCTACTGTTGGCCAGTGACCATATTGCTGTGTACAAACCAGTTACAGATTGTTAGACTACAGAGCCATAAATCAGGCTTATAACTCTGCTTTTGGGCTCATAGGTATAGGCTGCACATGGAGCCCATATGTCAGAGAAGTGAGAAGAAAAGGCTGATGTCATTCATCTGGCTTGGTGCTGCCCAAGTATCAGGGATATCTGAATGGAGGTTTTTAACCTATTGACAAGCATGGAAGACATTTGATTGGATTTCACACCATTTATGGTTCTGCTTGTTTATGCTTGTTAAATGCCAAATAACCTTCATGATTTTTACTGTCTGTTTCCCTTCCAAATTAATGGGGCTGGGGGACCATGTCATGGTTGGTGGGCCTGGTACCA
The DNA here is from genome assembly GCF_031143425.1 of Pleurodeles waltl. Taxonomy (NCBI): domain Eukaryota; kingdom Metazoa; phylum Chordata; class Amphibia; order Caudata; family Salamandridae; genus Pleurodeles; species Pleurodeles waltl. Next base: position 289,462,290 of record NC_090445.1, on the reverse strand, counting down.
TTATTTGTCCAATAGATTATGGCTACAGAATGCGCTTAGAATTTTCTGTCACTTTCGGCTGTGGGTGGGTTACTCGGACAAGAAATACTTTATGTTACTGTTGTATTTTTTGTGAAGAAAATGTCTTTTACTTTTTAAATACTATTTTGAGTATACAAGAACCCCCATGTTACTCACGAAGACATGATATACTTGAGAAGAATATTTCAGAGCAAGAAATCCAAGATATTCTTCATAGTTTAGTGAGCAGAAGTAGAACAGAGAAGCATTAGGGAATATATGATTCTACACAAAGCCCATAAACATCTATTCAGGTAATTGACTGCCATTTGTTTATATTTTGTGTGCAAACATGAATGGAACATCAAACAATTTGCAGATCCAAAAAGGAGGCTCTTGCATAAGTAAAGGCAAGATTCAAAAACCTGTAAGGGTAAATCTGAGAGTCCTAGAGATGATCTATTCAGCTATATCAGGCTAAGAGAAAAGAAGGAATCTTATATGGTGAGCCTCAAGAGCAGGATCATTAACCACCAAAGACTTGTATTGCCTCAGTTGATTAATCCGACTAAATACCTGTCCAGGTTTCCTACAAGTAACTCCACACATATTTGGTTAAGTTGTACATATATCTTCAGGATACATCGATGTGGTGTTAGGAAGAGTACATGTATACTTCTCCACATGCGTTTACTTTTTGACATTTTGCCCCTTGATAGTCTGTTCTCAATATTCTATTAAGTCAATATTCTTAACGCCACGCTTCAGTAGTACAATCATCATTTCAGCAGGTGGATGAAGGCTTTTCTCAGTACATGGGTCCTCAGCAAGCTGGTACCAAAACCAAACTTTAGAGAGGGTGCTAAAACTGCAAGGTAGGGAGATTAGGGGACGGAAAGCTAGTCCTGCAATATTATACGCTTTTGTTAGGGCTCTCAGGGAAGTGAGTCTGCTGCTTTCCGATAGAGTAGCAAACCCTCTGACCACACAAAACAGGTGGTAGACCAGAATATGCTTGATGGGCACAGGTCACTGACCCAAGTGTATCTGAGAGGCAGTGAAGGCCTATGCTTTGTAAACGAAGGGATGCTGGCATTAAATGGATAAAGTGGATGGTCTTGCACTGGAAGCAGTGGCTTAGATGCCTTGCATAGAGAAGTGAGCATCTGAGGAAAAGCCACTTGTTAGTTTCAGCAGAGTCATGGAAATCAAGGGAATCAGACTATTTTGCTATAATTGCTGCAAAGAGCTGCAGGGGTGGCCTGCCAGGAAGAAAAGAAAAGGCATATCTCATGAGTTTTGCTGGGAGGAGAAAATATACAGGTGTCCCATGACCCCTCCATCAGACTGCAGCTAAAGAAAATCTCATAATTGTGGTACAGTCAGCCCTGCCAGAGACCAAAGCAGGGGGAGTTCTTCCTAGCCAACCGTCAACAGACACACTATAAAGGATAGTTATGCAAACAATATTTGTTGGTTATATGTCAGTCTAGTTCAAAATATATGTGTTAGAAAAGTGGATTATTAGTTGGGGTGGTTGTGAGACATCACCATTTAATAATACCATAGTCCATATTTAAATCAAACCATAGCTCAGTCCTGGGTAGCTGTAGCACAGAGCAGTAATGCTTAACTAAAAGGAAAACAAGTGTAAAGCATTTATTAGTACCAAAACAGTAAGAAATAACATACTGTAAACCTCCTCTAGAAATTATAAACATAGAGTATCTTTTTTTATCTTGAAATACCCACCAGAATGACAAAAAGCTGATGAAGAGACCCGGAGTTAAGATTTTTGGTAACGTTTCATAAATCATTGCTTTTCACTCAAAAAAGTTTGGAAAATTTTTAAAAAGTTGGTAAATCATTGCTTTTCACTTTTAGTTTACGAGCCTTGAACACAAGATTTCGGGGCAAAGTGAAAGTTTCAGGCCATCCGCAATGGAAGCCTGTGTCGGATGCAGGCATTGGATATATCCAGATTTTACCTTTGCATTTAGAAATTTTTCTGGTTCTTTTTCTTGTTGATCATGAGGTCGGCTGGGTCCTCTTTAGCTTGAGTTTGACTCTGGGTTTGACAATGGCAGACAAGCTAAACCTAGATGTCTGGTGAAAGCCTTGGTTCTCTGAGATGTTTGAGGCTCCCACAAACCGGCAAGTAGCGGTAGTCTATGAACCTTGGACCGTATGCTAAAAAAACATTATTTTTGGCTTTACATTGGCAGCTTGAAGTTCTATGATGAAAAAAGAGTACACTCTGGCACTAACCAAAGCTCCAAACCCTGTGAAGGAACTCTTGGGGGCGCTTTTTACTCCACCAGCAGAGTCCAGTCCAAGTCTAGTGCGAACTGGTCAGCTGGGTACTTTGCAGGTGGAGGTTTTGGTCCCTGAAGTTTAACACTTGTCCTTGGCATGAGCGGGAGCAGGCTGAGTCCTTGGGGGTCTCTTTCTATGGGTTCAACAGCAGGAGCAGTCCTTCTGCTTCTGAAGCCCTGTCTTGGATCAGTAGGTGCAACAGGTGCAGTCTTCCTTGGTGCAAACTTTCTTCCTGCGGTCCACTGGCCAGCAGGTGAAGTCTTTCCTCTGTTCTTTGAAGTTCAGCTGTATTCTGAGGCTGGAAGCCAGGGAGGGATGCCACTTTTGTGCCAATTTTGAGTTTGTTTTTTGGGAATGCTCAGTTGTCAATGAGGCTACTATTAACGTGGGCTAGCCCTACCTAAGTTTACACCGTTTTCTGTGCCACAGTGCATCTCTCTCCCCAATTCAAAGATGTCGGGACCATTCTTCCCTGGGACAGAGCCATGGACACACCCCTGATGAGTGTCCAGTATAATTAGTTGCCCATCCTGGAAAACTGGTGCGTCCATGAGTTTTCCCCCTTTGAATAGAAGCCAGCCATACTATCTGCACAAAGGTAAGGGCAGGTTGTAGTGTTATTCACATTTGTCCAGCAGAGGCTGTAGCCCCTTTGAAGCTGGGCCATCAGTGGCCACAGGCTCTTGGCTTCTTGTTGGATTAGGTCACACCTCCTCCCACCACTAGTCCTTTTGTTCCCACTCCTGAGAGCGTGTCACATCTCTTGGCAGGCTGTCCCAGGTTACAATTGTTGTAGTTTTTCAGAAAAAGCTACAAAAACTTTAGGACAAGAAAGCTTTGACTTTCAGCAGTCACCTTTGCATTAAAATTTACTTTGACTCAGGCATCAGCAATGAGACAGGTTTACTGTAACAATTAAGTTGATACCTTGAAGTACTATATTCAGGGGTCTCAAAAAGAAGTTAGCACTTAGCACATGGGCTCATGAAACCCCATGCTAGCCAATGGGACTACCGGCCTTAGTTCAGTGAAATCAACAATTTCAAATTTTCACAGTCAGGACATGTAAAGTTTAAATTTGACATGTCCTACCTTTCAATATTTGGCACACTGCCTTATGGGCTTCTAAGGCCTGGCTTAGGGATGACTCACAAATATTATAAAGCAAGGTTTGGATGTGGCAAAAGGGTTATTTTGCCGTGTTGAGTTGGCAGTTTAAAAGCTGCCCTACTATGTTGCAATGGCAGACGTAGAGCCATGTTTTTTTCACTTTTTCACAGCAGTGGTGGCACAATAAGTGCTGCAATCCACTGACAACCTTTAATTTACTAGCCCTGGGTACACTTTGTACTATATATCAGAGACTTATTGGTAAATTAAATCTTCCAATCAGAGATTAGCGAATTGCACATACACTCAGAGCAGTCCAGAGCACATGCACTGGGGCCTTGTCAGCAGGGCCCAGTACACTTCAGAGTCATAAAAAGCAGCAGCATATGTTCAAACATTGGGGATGATCATGTAAAACAAATCCTTCTCTTTAAAATATATAGCAAGATACAGTCAAATGTCACAGTACTATTGACAAATAGTGAACTTAATAAATGTATAAATTATAAAAAACCAAAGCAATCAATATATCTGTGTATTCCAAACATTACTCTAATTGCTAGCAGCAAACGTACAGTCATTGTGAGAAGTGAGATGCAAGTTTTGCATACATGTAACAGGCCAAATGCAGCCAAGGTAAGTGCAGCTCACGGATAATCCTGGGCAAGGCTTGGAAAATGCCATTTGAACTTGCAGGCACAGCCCTGTGGATGGTACAACCCTGTCTGCCCATTATATGAAACATCATGCCCCTTCATTTCAGTTTACACAGAGTGAAAATGTGCATGAGAAGGCAGTTTTCATTCTCAGGACCTGTGCTAAAACCTTAGCATGAAGAAGTATGTAAGATAAACACTCGTATAAAGAGCCTCCTTGTTATTGTGTTTGTGTCATTCACCTCATGTTACTGAGAGCACAGCTCTGTATAGTAATAGTTAAACTCCATATAATGTCCGCATTGTATGTAAATAACTTAAATACACCATCAGAAGCAATATGGGATGAAAACAAATTATAGGTTAACATGGGGGCTGCCTTTAAATAACTTTTAAGTTCAGTTTCCTTCTGGGAGGAGATAAATGTGGAGTTTGGGGTCTCTGAACTCACAATTTAAAAATAAATCTTTTGGTAAACTTGTTTTTTAAATTGCCACCCAAATGCTCTTACCCACCCTAATCCCTAAAATTATCTTTGCTACTGAAATGACCTGACCCACCCTAAAAATACCCTCGCCACCCAAATGCCAATACCACCGTAAACCCTAAAAATACCCTGCCGCTCATATGCCCCATCCACCCTAAACCCTAAAATTAACCTACCCTCCCAAAACACATCAATTACCCTTACCCACCCTAAGCTCTAAAATTACCCTTAACACCCAAATGTCCCTACCCACCATAAACCCTAAAATTACCTTTGCAAGCCAAATGCCCTTACCCACTGTAAATCGTAAAAATACCTATACCACCCAAGTGCCCTTGCCCACCTTAAACCATAAAAATACCCTTGCCATCCAAATGCCCTTACCCACCCAAAACCATAAAAATCACCCTTGCCACCCAGATTCCCTTACCCACCCTAAACCCTAAAAACACCCCTACCCATATATACATATATAATACCTAGTGGTGGTTGCCACTACATAGTTATAGTTAGTACGGAGGGCCTGATTTTGATTTTGGCGGTCCATGGGGGCTACGGTGGCCCGACCGCCTTTGGCTTGATGGTCGAACCACCGTATTATGATGCAGTTCCAAAGACAAAAGAATGCCACTGGCCATGCAGAGCAGACTGCTGTGGTGGCGAGATAGGCCAATGAGACAGTTGGAGTTATTGTTTCCGCCGGACAGAATATGATGTTGCCTTTCACCAATGTGACTGTGATAGTCCACTCACCACGTCCCAGCTCGCAGAGACAAAGGCATAAAAGCAAGAACATACCTACAGGCAGTGTCACACATCCTGTGCTGCCATAGGGCCAATCATACACATCCTGCCGCTGCTCCACCTCATAAATGGAACACCAATTCCATGCTACCAAGGATGCAACTGACAGAAAGACCACACACCTTTCCGTGTTCCATAACTCAACAACTGATTGACGCACTACAATCCAGCTGGTATGTGGGTTATGCTGCGTGGACCAAGTACACTTTTTTGTGTCCCGGGTCGGAGTCGTTCACAACGAATGACCCATGCACAGCCACATGACTCCCCCTTTGGGCAGGTCACTGACACTGCACCGACACACTCCACTAAAACACACATGTCTTCTCATCCCAGTTTCAGGGACAGTGAAGTGTATAGAACATTGTGTCACACAACCGCAACACCGCATCAACATCACACATAATTAAACAGACACCCTCACATTGCTCACATTCCATGGCCTGTCATGATATTGAAGACACATTTGTATGGATGTGTCATTTAACCCCAAAACGCCGTTCATGAAACATCCCTGTGATAGACCCACATATATCACCCACATTGCAACACAATGGAAGGTCAATGGTATGTAGAATATTTTGTAAGACAAATATCTAAAGTTCACAATGTGAACAATACCTGCAAAATAGGGATGGCAGCATCAGGGGCACTCCAGGAAGGATGCTGCCCTGGGACACATTTCACTTTGCACATGCAACTAAAACACCATTTGCACAAGAACTGGCCCTTTATGTATTTCAGAGACAACCAATAATAGAGCCTAGTAATATGCCAATTTGCCAAATGTGTAAGTGCAAGTCAAGAAAGCAAATACAACAGTAACAGCATGGGTCACACATGTACATTAAGTATCTGCTAGGTACGCACATGAAAATTTACATATTGTCAGTCAAATGTATGGGAAGGTAGCACAATTGAACACCCTCCATGTGTGGATAAAAAAAATCTAGGTTGCACACATGAGACAAATGTCCAGTTGATATCAGGGAGACAAATTTAACACAATACTTGTTGACACTGGCTAAGCCAAAATTAAATACTGACCATATAAAACAAAACACAATGCAAGGATACCCCAATGGGATTACCACTCACATATCCATACAGTGAACATCTACCCTTGTCCTGGTTGACATCAGCACTACCCACAAAGCAGATCTTGCCAACCACAGCAAATAGATCAGCAATCAGGTGAAACACATACAAATGTAGGGATACAAGACAAATTACTCGGGAACAACAAAAAGCTAGAAAAGTAATGGCAGGACAAATGTGTACCCAAAAAACAACACCTTGGGTTTATTAGAAAAAGCTGATGATGATCAAAGGCCATTGGCCAATCCATACCAAACTCCATGCACAGTACTGTGCACCAGCTTGAATCTGATCACTGCCAGAGAACCTCCTCAGAAAGGGGTATCAAGTGGGCATGCAGGCACCTCAGGGACCATTTTTGGGTGGCGTGGGATCGAATTTGGGATGGGTGGGTTAGGAGGAGGTGATCTTCACCTTTGGAGGAGTGGACTTCTTCTTTGGGGTGGGACGGGTATGGCTGCTTGCCGGGGAGTTGGGTGTGACAGGGAAGGTCTTGGATGTAAAAGAGATGGGTTGAGATGTGATTGGGGTTCTTTTGTTTTTGGAGGGGGCAGGGATCATAGGGGTAAGGGCAAGGTCAAAAAGGAAACTGTATTGGGAAAAATGGATAGGGTTTGCAGAAGGGGTTAGGGATTGGGAGGTTGAGGGAGTGCTTGTCTTGCCTGTGGGTTTTGATGCCGCTGGTGTGCATATCTGAGGAATGCTTGGATTTGTGTGGTGTCTGTTGCATGTCTGAGTGTGGGTGATTGCGTTTCTTGGGGTTCTGTGAGGTAGAGGTGCTGTGTAATGTGGGAGTGGAGACTGTGTTTGTGGGTGTTTGGGTGGTATCTGGGGGTATGGTGGATGTGTCTGTGGGTGTTAGGGTGGTGCCTGGGGGCATGATATGTGTGGTGTGTGGGTCTGCAGGTATTGAGGTGGTGTCTGGTGGTATGTTGGTGTGGTAGATATGTCAGTGGGTGCTGGGGTGGTGTCTTTGCATGGCGGTTGTGGTGTGTGGGTCGGTGGGGGTGCTGTCTGTGGGAATTGTGTTTTTTGTGGTGTGTGTGAGTGACTGTTGAGTGCTTGCATTCCAGTGTGTCTTGTGGTGCTTGTGTTTATGTGTACTGCTTGTGTGTATTGAGGCTGGTGCATGCGCATGTGTCTGTGTTCTTGGGATAAGCAGGTGAATAGGGAAATTGGATAGGGAAGAGGGAGGTGGTGGGGGAGGATTATGGGGGTGGATGGCTGCCGTCATTGAGGAGGCCAGAGCCTGAAAAGATCTCTGTAGGCCAGACATGGCACTATGAATGCCTTCCAAGTACACAACCATCTGCTGGAGCTGGCTGCCCTGCACCTGGATGGCTTTCAGAATGGCAGTCTGACCCACAGGGATACTCCTCAACAGGTCAATAGCCTCCTCTCTCAGGGCAGAAGAGGTAATGGGGCACCGGGTGAGGTGCCTGGGGAGAAGGAGACGTCGACTCTCTTGGGTGAGCAGGCACAGCCAAATGGGTGGGTCTCTGAACTCACAATTTAAAAATACACCTTTTGGTAAAGATTGTTTTTAGATTGTGTGTTTGAAAATGCCACTTTTAGGAAGTAGGCATTTTCTTGTTTAAACCATTCTTTGACTCTTCCTGTTTGTGTTGTGGATTCCCTATCTGAGACAGCTGGGCTGGTTGCACCTCTCCTCTAGACAGTGACACAGAGGGAGCTGGGGTGTAGCCTGCATATCCTGATGATCCATCTGTGCTGGGAGGGAGGGTTGGAGTGGTCACTCACACCTGAAAGGGCTGTGTCTGCCCTCACAAAATGCAGCCACCAACCTCCTGGTGTGTGCCTGGGGCCTGGGCAAGGCAGGATCTTACAAACAAGAGAGACTTTCCTTTGAAGTTTGCCTACTTCAAAGGCAGACAGGGGTATAAGGGGTATAAGTAGTAGACCCCGAACCCCTGAAAATTAGATCACTTCTGGAATCAAGAGGAACCTCTACCAAGGCGAAGAGCGGAGGAGAAGTGCTATCCCTGCCTGTGACTGTGCTTTGTTGAGCTATCCTGTAGTTGCTGCTTCTGCTGCTTCTGCCTGTTAAAGAGGACAAGGATTGACCTTTGTTGTGCATTCCTGCTTGAGAAGAATCTCCAAGGGCTTGAACAGAGCTTGCCTCCTGTTGTTGAAGTCTCAGGGCCATCAAAGACTTCCCACACCAGCACCTGGACTTTCTGCTGAGGCTCCTGCCCTGCCAAGTGGCGCGCTATCCAGTCCCTGGGCCCTTGAAAAGTGAAGCTGGCAGACAAGAACTGAAAATCCACACACAGAATGCCGTGCGGAGCTCATTAACGACACGCTGCTGGCTTCACAGCTGAAATTGACGCACCACCTGCATTGTGGCTGGGAGATCGATGCATCGCGGCTAGAGAAACAACACGCAACACTCGCCTACGGAGGCTGATAACAATGCAAACCACAACCAGCACGGTTTTCTAATACCGTGCGAACAGATTTGCCACGCATCGACCCTGGGCGTCCAAGTCAACCGAACTCTGCGCAGATCTGAGGTGTCCCATCTGGAAATCGACGCATCGCTCTCTTGCTAGGGAGAAAAACGATGCATCGCCGACCCGACTAGAGAAGGAAACAGCGCATGGCCTCACTTGCGAGTAAGGAATTGACGTATTGCTGCCCTTTTTTGACACACGCTCGCCTGTGCGGCTTTATTTTTTACGCTAATCAGGTACTTTGTGTAACAACAGCATTCTCACTGTTTTCTAAGAATTAAGGGCCAGATGTAGGAAAATGCCAATTTGCGACTTGCAAATTGCGAGTCCCTGCGACTCGCAATTTGCAACTCGCAAATTGGTATGCAGAACGGTGTCTCAGACACCGTCTGCGAGTTGCTATGGGGTCGCAATGACCCACCTCATTAATATTAATGAGGTGGGTCGCAAATTGCGGCCCCATAGCGAGTCTAGGCACTCGCAAACATGGAGGCCTGCTGTCGTCAGCAGACCTCCATGTTCGTGACTGCTTTATCAATAAAGCAGTTTTTTTTTTTAAGTGTAGCCCGTTTTCCTTAAAGGAAAACGAGCTGCACTTAAAAAAAAAAATGAAACCTTTAGTTTCGGTATTTTTTCAGGGCAGGTAGTGGTCCCTTGGACCACTACCTGCCCTGAAAAAATTGCTTTGGGTCCATTCGCAAAGGGGAAGGGGTCCCATGGGGACCCCTTCCAATTTGCGAGTTTGTTACCATCCACTTGAAGTGGATGGTAACTGCGATACCATCTGCGACCGCATATGCGGTCGCAAATGGTATTGCATGCCACTCCGAATCGCAAATAGGAAGGGAACACCCCTTCCTATTTGCGATTCTGAAATGCATATTGCGAGTCGGTCCCGACTCGCAATATGCATTTCTGCATAGGGAAATGCGATTAGCGAGTCGCAAACTGCAATTTTTGCCGTTTGCGACTCGCTAATCGTTTCCTGCATCTGGCCCTAAGACTCTTATTCTATTGAAAATTCATATCTTGACTTGTGTATGTTGGATTTTTGTCATTTTGGTCTTGTTTGATTTAGTTAAATATTGCCTATTTTTCTAAACTGGTGAGGTGTCCATTTTGTAGTGTTTTCACTGTATTACTGTGTGTGTTGGTACAAATACTTTATACATTGCTTCTGAAGTTAAGCCTGCCTCTCGTGCCAAGTAACCAAGAGGGTGAGCAAGGGTTAACTGAGAGTGATTCTCCTTTACCCTGAATAGAGTGTGGGTCCTTGCTTGGACAGGGGGTAACCTGACTGCCAACCAAAGACCCCATTTCTAACACCTACCTATGATGTACTTCATTACTACTGCAGTTGTACATGCCAAATTAAATGGAATGACGGGTGAGGGTATGTGTGAGCCACCAATCAATGGTGACACACTTTTGTCTGTGGCACCACATGAACTGTAGCCGCATCACATATATCCAATTCAAAACACATGTTGCTATACACACATATGTGAAGGAATCAGACACCATCCCATAAAGACAGGTAGACCATGCATGAAACAGCAGTGAAAATGATATGGCAAACGTGAACGGTACACATGCTAAAATGTAGCACAAGGAATGATGGCAACAGTGATGTCAACAAAATCATGTCACTGGACAATCACTACTTACCAAGGGGAAGTTCTGATCTGAGACTGCACCCAAATGGCAATGTATGCTTTGTCACCTGTATGATGGCCACCTTCCCATGACAGACAGCAGTGAGGTACCAGCATTCATCACACACTGAACACAATTGGCCTGTGGGGGACAGATGCCAATAGACTTGAGAAGACACATGGATGAGAACACTCATCTATTACTTCATGTTGTTTCGGCTGACACACTAAGGAGAAGTGGACTGTAGGTAAGAAATGACACCCACAACAGCATACAAAATGGCCTGATTAATCACTGTACTCAGCCATGTTTTGGCCCTGGAGAGTTAATTGGTTATGGACTATACTCTGTTGTGTCTTAGGTCACTGGGCCAATAGACAAGGCACATCAGTATGCACCACCTACCATACCTACACAAACAATCACTGATGGCCCATCTCCAATCTTCAGGAGAAGATGGCACACTCTAACACATCAACTTGGCAATGTAACAGACAGGAATATGCACAAGACTCACCCACTTAATGCTGCTGTGTTCCCCTCAAATGCCCATCAAGCTCAGGGTAGGCCACCTCCACAATGCAGGCCATTAATGGGGTCAGACTCTGATGTGTTCTCTACCCAATTTGGGAGGACAGCCCCAGCTGGACCTCTTTGATCTTCCGGGCCCAGCATCTCAGGTCCTCCCACCTCTTCTGACAGTGGGCACTCTACCAGCTGTGGACCCCTAGGGTCTGCACCTTCTGGGTGATGGCTCTCCAAATACCTTTCCTCTGATGGGTTTTGGTCTGTATGGATGCAAGAGACAAATCAAAAGGTTACAAATCCATTTATTTGCCCAAATGGTTGAGTCACACACATTTCAGAAACACTAGCCACAAAATGTTGTAATTGTTAACACAGCACAAGTGCAAAGCACACATGCTGATAAGTAAAGGGACATGGCTACACAGTTTTGAAGACATCTGCAGACTAGCCCACTACCCTGCTCATGGCCTACACTGACTAAGGAAGCCTACTGACATTGGTTAGCCCAGGCTCAAGCAACATGCATTGTGATGTGAGCCACAATGAAACACAACACAACACAACATTGTGGCCTTCTGAAGGGTAACATCCTTGGGCCAGACTGGACAGACACATGCACCTCCAGTCACATTGACACAGTGCATACAGTCCCTCCAGGCAACTACTATAGTATAGACTTCCCCCTAACACTTAAGTGACAATGATAGGGCTGCCATGGGTGTCACAGAAATTCTCTTCCCTGTACATGTGTGGACATGTGGGCTACCCAATGGTAACTCATACCACTTCTGGGAGGGTTTGTGTGATGTTCCTTTCCTTGACGTGCAGAACACACTTTTCACCATATGTGGCCATCCTACAGAAATGGCATCCAACATACTAAGGTCATTTTGGTCTGATGGGTTGCATGTAACCAAGCTAATGAGTCACATGTCATGCCCTCCTCGGTATCAAAAACTATCTGCACTGTTGGTTTGGCACTTGTGTAATACGCCTGTGCTGGATAAATAACACTTATTTAAAGGTGACAACAAAGCCGCAGGAGTAGGGGACCTATCAGAAGTCAATGACACACATTGACAATGAGGCAAAATACACACATGTACTAGATCAGGAAGTTACCTTAGTTCCCCTGCCTAATGTAGCCAATGGACAAATGCCTTCAGGCCCATACTGAGAGATATATATGGCAGGCCCTGGTCTCTGCAGGCTGAGCTTACAGAACCTACATGACACTCACATTTCCATCACTTCCATGCACAACCTTATATCATGTGCCCATCCTCTATGTGGGTTGCGGCTTCTGTGGCACTCTGAAGGGCACAGTGATTTCTGTATGGTTCTCATATAACAGTTTTCCAAGTCCAGATGTGGACTGAGTGCTCTGTGGCACTATGCACATTGCTAACAAGATCCTCAAATGACTCAAACAGAATGCATACACAGATCATGCTATGATGCACATATATGTCATTTGACATTTAAAACCATCATATCCACTTTTATGTCATTGAATGGCTGCAAAGTCTCCTTGCCTATATATATGAATGCAACACAAGGAGGATCTAGGCCTTATTGCCCATCACATAACACAATGATAATCAGAAATAAAGAACTTTTCTCCACTACCTGCAAAATATACATCGCATGTATGGCACACAAAATGTGAAACAAGCACTTAAAAAGTCTTACAGGCACACAGAGGCACATTGAAGCTTATGAGCAAGGAAAGGATGGTGTTGAACATAATCAAATATGCCTATGAGGTTCTTACCTCCTCTTCTGTTGAGCCATAGAGCTGACCATACAGGGTAAAGGCCTCCTCAACGAGCCTCTCCAGCTCCTCAGGAGAGAAGGCAGGGGCCCTTTCACCTGCTTGGCCTGGCATTATTGCACCCAGAGGTGGCACACAGCAGCTGAAGTGGTGGAGGTGTTGATGGCAGCAGTGTCAGGAGTCAAGTGAGTGAAATGAAATTGCAAAATGCGGCCTGCATGTATGGCACGTATGTGGTCATCACCACCGACAGCCACAGCCATTGGCCTGTGTTTGTCACAGGTAACAATGTTAGCATATGGCTGTTTCTGCTGTGGTTGGGACCGCCCACCGTGAAGTCAACTTCTGCCGCCGTCCTTGGGCGGTTCCTAATGTCCAGTGAAGTAGGTTAGGCATCTGCCATTTTGGCAGTTGGAAATACAGTACTGGGCTCTGATAAATGTGTCACAACACCAATATATGTGTCGGATCATCACAAATATTCTCAAGCAGCCTTGTTGTGTAGGTTCTGCTACACAATCACCAGTGTAGTGTGCTGCTGGGCACAGAAGGGATAGTACAGTGGTGCACTATTCACCAGCGCTGACGGTATTTTTGGTGGTCGAAACAGACTGTTAAATTTCAAGGGCCATTTGAAGAGCAGATAGTTGGGTGTTGCCCAAATCCATGTTGTGGACACGTGTTGACAGAAAAAACAAACGGGATTGGGAGGATTGGATGGTCCTGTGTAAACCCTCCCTAAACTTCAACCAAAACAGAATTCAAGGTATACAGTTCGAAAGTAAAAAAGGGAAACTACCCATCACTGAATCAAGGGAATAAGTATTCACAGGTCAACAGACATCTCGGAGAGTAAGAAGCAAGAACCCTCACTCACCATCTGAGCTCCACATCAGGCCAGCAGTGCAATGCCTGACAGGCCCGTGAGGGGCTATTCGCCGGAGATCTTTGATCAAGATAGCCGGAATAGGTACAGTGTGGAGAGGACCAGCAAGAGGTGCAAGAAAAATTGACTATAGGTTCAAAAAATAGTTTTAATAGAGACAAAAATGAGCCTATGTCAAAGTTAAAATAAAGGAGGAGAATCCTTGGTATAATGTCCAAATTTTCTCCTAGGGTGAAGACCTATTATCTACACTACAGGGTAAGGGAGTAGTAGCACTCATGCATTCCCAAGCGGCCCGTTTCTAACATTAGGAGGGTCTACACCACTAAGAGGTATTTTTCCATTGATTCAGTAGTCAGGTATTATCCTTAGACTTGAGCCCTTTCTACTTTCTTAGTGAGGACTAGGCTTGTTTACGTCCTGAAGAATCGCCACTAATCTACAGGGACTAATAGGGTGAGAAACATGTTGACCGCGAACCCTGTAGTGTAGATAATGGGTCTGACACAGGTCTAGGTTTCCCCATTCCAGGAGTTAATCACGGAGGAACCAAAGGGTTTCTCCTTCTGATCTGATTCACCCCAGGGTTCTTGCTCCTGACTCTCTGAGATGTCTGCTGACCTGTGAATACTTTTTCCCTTGATTCAGTGATGGGTAGTTTCCCTTTTTTATTTCGGAACTGTGTACCTTGTATTCTTTTTCACATGTGTTAACAACCATGGAGGGTCTCATTTGACCCCTGACAGCTGTGATGTGTGGTAGGTGTAATGTATTTCCAGTCAGAATTGCTTTGTCACATGATTTTGTTGCTATACATCATGTATTTTGGTGTGGACACAGTAACTAATGCTCTAACTCATGTATTTTCACAAATAGGTACCGTGGTAGAGGGAGGAGGCAACAACTTCAGTGTACCGTCCATTGCCAGATGTTCAAACCATGGAAGAATGATACATCATCAAACAGTACCGTCTGAAGAGGCAAACAATTGTGGATTTATGCTGTCAGTTGGAACCAGATCTGATGCCTGAAAACACGAATCCAACACGCATTAAACTCATTGTTCAAATCATGGCAGTATTACACTTCCTACCCACAGAGTCCTTCCAATATATAGTAGCCATATCTGGTGGTATGTCCCAACCTATGTGCAGTGTTGTGTTAAGAGATGTGCTATCAGCAATGATGAAACACATTGACAGCTATATCAGGTTCTCCAGAAATGAGGATTTAGACAATGTGAAGGCTGATTTCTGTGGTTTTCCCTGCCTCCCACATGTGGTTGGAGCCATTCGCAGCACACATGTTTCCTTGGTGCAACTGTAGGCCACTGTACAAGTCTATCACAACAGGAAACACTTCCATTCTATCAGCATGCAAGATGTCTGCTTGACGTATTGCTACATCTCAAACGTCCGTGCCCGGTTTCCAGGTTCAGCTCATAAATCATTTGTAATGCTGAACAGCACCATTCCCCAGCTGATGTCACAACTGCAACCAGAGAGGGCCTGGTTGGTTGGTAAGTCACATCTGTCCAGATTTTGTGTGTGCAATGGCTAAATTCATGAAGTGAGTGACTCATTGCTGCAGTAATGTCTCATTCCTAAACAGGAGACTCAGCATATCCAAACTGTCCTGAGTTATTGATGCAGCTGAGAAATCCAACTACGCCAGCGGAAGTCTGCTTCAATGAGGCCCATGGAAAAACACAGCGGGCAGTGGATCGGGCTTCTGGGCTCCTGAAGGCCAGATTTTGCTGTCTGGACAGGACTGGGGGAGCCGTCCTCTACTCACCAGGGAAAGTGTGCAAGATCACTGTGGCATGCAGCATGCTCAATAGCATAACCTTGTTGAGGAATATCCCTCATATCCTAGAAGAGGGGTAGCCTGCAGTGCCACTGGGTTAGAATCCTAAAATGCCAAATTAAGGTGATAGTGGTAAAGAGGAAGGAGCTGACTTGTGACAAGATCTCAATAACAGCTTCTTAGCTTCTTCTCATGAGTGTGGATATGTCATGAGATGTAATGACTTTGACTGTACAATGAACTGTGGTTATGTTAACGTGTAGAGTTAATTCTTGGAAAAAGTAAGGGAGCTGATGCTCAGGCAAAATCAGCCAAAGGGTGTAGCTTTTGACACATCCACATCTTGATGATGTTGCTTTGTTTGTGTCAGATTTATTGTAAATTACTTTGTTCTCCAGATGCTTGCTATTTGACTTGTGTTATATGAATGGTGTCATACCTATACTTCTTGTTTTCTTCTTTGTTCAGGTACCTTCACTATGACATCTTCATGTGGGCATTTCAGAGTTGTGACATTGGCAGGTGATGCTGTTTGGACATACAAAGTGGACATGGATTGTTCCTGGGAATGTAGGTCACAGACTTTGGGAGTTGAAGACCTGTGCCAAGACAGCTTGTACAGTGATAAGATGGAAGTGCAGAAGACTCCATTGCTCCATTGTAGTTATTCCTTGTTGTCTGGTGGCCCTGATGCATCAAGTGTGTCATCATGTGGTCAGAAAATGTGTAGTGCTAGCCCAAATTCATGTTAGTTTCCCTTCACATCGGCTAAACACTCTTGTATGAACTGTATGTAGCTGTTGATGTGTTTTATCATTGTAGGCCAAAGTGCCTGTGGCACATCACAGGCATTTGTTTGTGTCATACCACCGGATGCAGAAGCACTGGAATGTCATGACCCTGTAATCAGAAACTGTTGCACTGCCATCTGTCTGAGTCTTGCATTACATGATGTTGGATTACTTTTGTGCGGTAGGCGATATGGCTTCAGCTAATGACATCATCCACTTTAATGTTTGCCTATTTGCCTATTCTACAGGACAATGGCCCTCATTACAACATTGGCGGGTGGCAAGTTGTAACCGCCGTGCGGCCACCGTGCGGCCGCACTCCCGCGGTGGCCATTTGGACATCCCCGCTGGGCCGGCGGGGATCTCGGCCGCAACATGGAAGCCGGCGGTGTTGTGGCCGTGCGACGGGTGCAGTTGCACCCGTTGCGCTTTTCACTGTCTGCATAGCAGACAGTGAAAAGTTGCATGGGGCCCTGTCAGGGGGCCCCTGCACTGCCCATGCCAGTAGCATGGGCAGTGCAGAGGCCCCCAGGGGCCCCGCGACTCCCCGTACTGCCAGCCTTTTCCTGGCGGTTCAAACCGCCAGGAAAAGGCTGTCAGTCGGGGACTCGTAATCCCTGGAGGATTATCAGTGCGACCGCAGCGCTACCCCGCGGTCGTAATGACCTAGGAAGCACTGCTAGCCTGTTGGCGGTGCTTCCGTCATTACAGCCCTGGCGGTCTTGGACTGCCAGGGTTGTAATGAGGGCCAATGTCTGATAAATTCCTTCCTTCCATGGTCTGGAGGTCTGTACCTGTAAATTTGATCATTTACCCAGTATGAATTAATCATGCATGATTTGCTATGTTTCAGATATATTGACAGCTGGAAACATCCTCAACAACTAGGTCTTAAACAACTAAACAACTACTCACCTAAACCACTACTGCGAAACAACTAAAAAGTCTCTACAGCGAAGTACTGAACAACTACTGTCTATATATATATATATATATATATATATATATATATATATATATATAAATTCAAAACAACTAATAAACCTTTAGAATATATATATATATATATATATATATATATATATATATATATATATATATATAAATAAAAAATTCTAAACAACTAATAAACCATTAAAAAAAAAGAAAAACGTACCTTATAATTCGTTGTTCAGGCAATCGTTATTCAGGCAAAATCATTGTTTAGACAGTAGTTGTTCAGTGCTTCGTTGTAGAGACTTTTTAGTTGTTTAGCAGTAGTGGTTTAGGCAAGTAGTTTTTTAGGACCTAGTTGTTCCATCACATATTCACATGGTCTGACAATACTACATGGCTAAATGTGAAATTTAAGACAGCAGACAATGAGTTTGTGACGGATGAATTTACTGCAATGCTACTATAAACAAAATATATTTGTGACAGAAAGAAACACAAATGTAAAGTGAAGGGGTCAGTTATGGTGAATTCATTAATTAGAGTAGATACCACATCTTTGGAAATCCATAGTCCAGCGTATTCCTCTCATTGGAAATGGAATTTTGGTTCAGGATCAGTGTCCACAGAGTGTATCTGTGACACACAAAAGAAGACATTTAGGAAGAGGTTTATTGCTGGCAGTGGTGGCTGTCTTGCCATCTGCACCTCTTGGATTCTTTGCTGGATGTCCCTGCTTGACAGGGGCGGTGGGGGCTGCTGCAGAGGCATGGATGTCTGTGGGTGGTTGTACCTCTGGCAGGGTCTCTCTTCCATTGGCTGCCACACATGTATTTGGGAGTGATGTAGTTGCCACACAGGAAGGGGTAGATGGTGGGGTGAAAGCCCTGCTCCGGGTGGTGGTGTTTTCACTCAGCACCCCTGTTAGGGTGCCCATTTTGTCATTATGAACACCATGTTTCTATCATGCAGAGCTCATGTTTAATTTCTGTAAAGAAGGAAAATCCATAGTTTATTTAATGCTTACACTTCAAGAGTGTGCTGATTATAATGAACAATTACTAAAACTAGAGAATTAAGAAATGTTGGAGATTACTGCTATTGACAAAATGGAACATCAAGAAGTGGCAGTGCTACTCAGTGGAAAATTACAAGACAAATTGAACTCTTTGGCGAAATCTGAATCCAGGACTGGTGGACTAGAGAAGTGTTTGCATGTCTGCAAAAACTGTAGAGTAATTTTAAGACATAGTTTAAGTGTTGAATAGTGATTAGTAAATGGTGCGATGGGTAAAAATTATCGATGTCATTAAATTTTCTAACCGTCTTGAGGTTGAATTCTTGGCCATAAAGTTTGATCAGGTTGACAGCGTGAAGCAAATTGGATGATGTGTTGTTCTCCTTTTGCTTGTAAAAGACTTATATGTCTGGCGAAAGCAGTACCTAGTCTGTCTTGGGTATGATGTGACTATCCACACATCTCTAGGTTTAAGTGTTGATGCTCCATTTATTAATATTGGCAGTATGGTATTGAAAGAAGGAATGTTGTATGTAGCATTGTCACGAGATTGAACATTGTCTGGTTTGTTTTGGGTTGATTTTGATGAGACGAAGCTTAGTGCAGACGCAAATTAAATAGAGTACAACAGATTAAGAAGTAAGGGCCAGATGTAGGTAGGTTTCATATTGCGACTTGCAATTTGCGAGTCATATCGACTCACAAATTGCAACTCGCAATATGAAATGCAGAAAGGTGTCTCAGACACCTTCTGCGACTCGCTATGGGGTCGCAAAGACCCACCTCATGAATATTTATGAGGTGGGTCGCAGTTTGCAACCCCATAGCGAGTCTAGGCACTCACAGGGATGGTGGCCTGCTGGAGACAGCAGACCACCATATCTGTGACTGCTTTTAAATAAAGCATTTTTTTTTCTTTTTTCAGCCCGTTTTCCTTAAAGGAAAACGAGCTGCAAAAAGAAAAAATACCAAAACCATTTAGTTTCGTTTTTTTCAGAGTAGGCAGTGGTCCATAGGACCACTGCCTGCTCTGAAAAATATTTTTTGTGGCATTTTCACAAAGGGGAAGGGGTCCCATGGGGACCCCTTCCCTTTTGCGAATGAGTTACCATCCACTTCAAGTGGATGGTAACTGCGAGTTGGTTTGCGACCGCTTTTGTGGTTACAAAGCAACTCAACATCGCAATGCGGTCGCAAATAGGAAGGGAACACCTCTTCCTATTTGCGAGTCGGAATCACATTTTGCGAGTCGGTACCGACTGCGTTTTTCACCGTTTGCGAGGCGCAAAAGGCTTCCTACATCTGGCCCTAAATATGCTACTCATTTAGGACAATATCCTGTTTATTAAAAACAGGTAAAAATGGGTATAATGTGCCAAGCAGAAATCGACAAAAGAAACAATGAATATTAATGAAAAGACAGAAAGCAAAGATAAACAAAAAGGTGTCAAGAAAAGAAAATTGGAAAATGATGGAGATATTGCAAGTTACCAGTTGCTAACACTAAAGATGTAAACTGCTATGATAAAGTTGTTCTCAATGTTCTCTTCCATTTACCACAAGTTGTAAATGCAATTCAACAAAAACCACAGAACACTTTGTGTACAGCAATTTCACTGCCTTCAACGCTTATCTCGTGATAGAAGTGTAAAACATTCTGCTTCAGGCATTTGAAAACTAGTAGACAAATATATTGTGTTAGACCTGACAGCCTTAGGTTGGTCATCCCCCAACTTTTTGCTTCCCTCCCTCTACTTTTCTGACACTGTTTTTGCCGGTTTTAGGACGCAGCACACTTTACCACTACTAACCAGTGCTAAAGTGTGTATGCTTTCTCCCTTAAACATGGTAACATTTGTTCATCCCCAACTGGCATACTTGATTTACTTATAAGTCCCTAGTGCACTACATGTGGCCAGGGCCTTTAAACTAAACACTACTAGTAGGCCTGTAGCACTGATTGTGCCACCCACATAAGTAGCCCCTTAATCATGTCTCAGGCCTGCCATTTCAAGGCCTGGGTGTGCAGTTTCACTGCCACTTCAACTTGGCATTTAAAGGTACTTGCCAAGCCTTAAACTCCCATTTTTCTACATATAAGTCATACCTAAACCCTAGGTAACCCATAGGGCAGCGTGATTTATAGGTAAAAGGCACAACATGTACATTTGTGTTTTAAATGGCCTGGTAGTGGAAAACTCCTAAATTCGTTTTCCACTACTGTGAGGCCTGCTCCTTTCATAGACTAGCATTAGGCTTGTCCTCATATACTTTTTGAGTGGTAGATTCTGATCTGAAAGGGGTATCCAGGTCATGTTTAGTATAGCCAGAATGGTAATAGAAAATCCTGCTTATTAGTGAAGTTGGATTTTACATTACTATTTTGGAAATGCCACTTTTAGAAAGTGAGCATTCTTCTACACTTAAAACCATCTGTGCCTTACAGTCTGTCTACAATCAACGTCTGGTCTGTGCTGGTTCACAGCTCATTGTGGATTTTACCCACATAACCACACACACAGGACACTCAGTCACACCTGCATTCATCTGCTTATTGAGTGGGTGGAGGGTCTGACATTTACATTTCAAAGGCCACTGGCCTGCCCTCACACAATGAACTGCTAAACCCCTACTCCGACCCTGGCAGACAGGGCTGAACTGAAAGGGGAACTTGTGCACTTCAAAACCACTCTTTGAAGTCTCCCTCACTTCAGAGGCATTTTTGGGTATATAAACTAGGTCTCTGACCCCACCAAACCAGACACTTCTGGATTTACACCTGCACCCTATCAAGAGGAGCTGCCTGGCTGCCCAAAGGAATCATCTAGACTGCTTTGCAGAGGAGGACTGCAGTCCTGCTGTTGCCCTGCTGGCCTCTAACTTTGCTGAGAAGGAGTCTGCCTTCCCCAAAAGTGCTCTCCAAGGGCTTGGATTGAGCGTGCCTCCTGTTTTCTGAAGTCTCAGACTTCGGGGGTCATTCTGACCCTGGCGGCCGGTGACCGCCAGGGTCACCGACCACGGGAGCACCGCCAACAGGCTGGCGGTGCTCCCAAGGGCATTCTGACCGCGGCGGTTCAGCCGCGGCCAGAAAGGGTAAACCGGCAGTCTCCCGCCGGTTTACCACTGCCCTACAGAATCCTCCATGGCGGCGGAGCGCGCTCCGCCGCCATGGGGATTCTGACACCCCCTACCGCCATCCTGTTCCTGGCGGGTCTCCAGCCAGGGACAGGATGGCGGTAGGGGGTGCCGCGGGGCCCCTGGGGGCCCCTGCAGTGCCCATGCCAATGGCATGGGCACTGCAAGGGCCCCCGTAAGAGGGCCCCACAAAGTATTTCAGTGTCTGCAATGCAGACACTGAAATACGCGACGGGTGCCACTGCACCCGTCGCACCCCTGCAACTCCGCCGGCTCCATTCGGAGCCGGCATCCTCGTTGCAGGGGCATTTCCACTGGGCCGGCGGGCGCTCTTTTGGAGAGCGCCCGCAGGCCCAGCGGAAATGTAAGAATGGCCGCCACGGTCTTTTGACCGCGGTGCGGTCATTTGTCGGCGGGACTTTGGCGGGCGGCCTCCGCCGCCCGCCGCCCGCCAAAGTCGGAATCAGGCCCTTCATCTCTTCAGGAAAACTCCCTGTGCATCGGAAATCAACGCACTACCTGCGAAATTGACGTGAAGCCTGCATTGTGACAGAGAAATCACCGCACAGCCAACCGGAACAATGCAACCTGACTTCCTGACTGGAAATTCGACCCAGTGCCTGGCTTGTGATGGAAAATTCAACACATCGCCTACCGAATCGACGCAGTGCCCGTGCCTTGAGAAACCAAGACTGTGCCCCTTGCATCATGGAAAGATACAACGTAATGTCTGTGTCAAGTCGGAAAACTCGACGCGAAACCCTATTTTTCTAAGCATCTTCTCCTCTTCGGTCTCCGTGCGTCTTTATTTTTGATGCTTACCAGGTACTGTGTGTAACAAAGAGACAACTGTTTATTTCCAAGGATTAAGACTCTTTTAAACCTTTCAAAAGTGATATTTCAACTTGTGCTTATTGGATCTTTGTTGTTTTTACTTTATTTTATTTAGATGGATATTATCTATATTTCTAAACCTGTTTGGTGTATTTTTATGGAGTTTTCACTGTATTACTGTATGATGTATTGCACAAATACTTTATACATTGCCTTCTATGGTAATCCTGACTGCTCAGTGCCAAGCTACCAGAGGGTGGGCACAGGATCATTTGAATTCTGTGTGACTTACCCTGACTAGGTTTGTGGTCCCTACATGCACAAGGGTGTATACCTCTACCACCTAGAGACCTCATTTCTAACATAGTGTATATATGGTACTTACTCTAAATGCTCAACAAGATGCACAGGAATTTATTATGGTGATCCTTGGAGTTTTAGAAGAAGATGTAAATATCGATGACATATTTGTACTGAGTTGTACATGGGACCATGAGTGTGAAGAATGCTCTTTCTCATCTGCCACTGAAATCCAATCTGAACGATATCTCTACTTTTGATAACTAATAATAAATAGTGACCAAAACATGACCTGTCCAAGTTGTAAATCAAATATATTGTCTACATTGCTTAGACAGAGAAGTGGCAAATACATTATAACAATGTTTCAACGATGCAGGTGGATCAAAATTGGACACCGAGATTGCAAACTTTGGAGCTGGACCAGTATCAGTTTCTGGGAATCAGCTTCCATAAAGGCCTTAATACTACATCTGGACATTATACTGTATATTTAAAGACTCAAAATGGATGGACAGAATGCAATGACAGCAGTCTGCAGTTCAAACAAAGACTACCTTTCAAACTTCCTGATTCTTACTCATTGTTTCTTCAGCCAAAATTCTAAGAAGGATGTGTGCAAACATATTGGATACAGTCTTCTCTCTATGTGAATTGTTACTGCTTAAGACATAATTCGGCCTAACAAGGGTGATGTCTTGAAAAAGATGTCAGAAAATAACATATGGATGAAAAGTCGTTAAATGGATTTCTGGAATAAAAACAGGTATACAGTTTTGTTTCTACATCAGTGATCACTGTTTAAGACATCATTCGGCCTATGGGGGGTGATGTCAACAAAAGGATATCCAAAAATGAAGTGTATCCTGCTACAAACTATGTGGTCTTCTGTCTATGTGGATCATCACTGCTTAAGATATAATTTGGCCTGTCAGGGGTGATGCCTAGAAAAGTATATCCAAAAATGAAGTGTGAATAAAATGTATTCATAGACTTTTCAGTTAAAATGAAGTATACAGACTCCCTCTATGTGGATCATTACTGTTTAACACAACATTCATCCTATCAGGAGTCATGTCCACAAATGGAGGTGCACAAATAAAAGGTGGATTATATCTGGTAGTAGTTTTGTACCAGGTATAATAATAAGAAACATACTTACTTCTGGTTAGTCTAGTAATTGTAGCTTAATTACATTTTTTACAAGTTGTAGTGAACAGTGTTTGGAGACCTATCTCATCACATCTGTGAGGATACTAGTAGTGGCAGAGAAATATTTCTTTCAGATACTTATAGAGACAGTCTTCTTACATAGACAGTATTTCATATGCTTTGCCACCAGGTTGTTTTTTTGTGAGTCACCCATACAGTACCTGACACACACACTCAGTCACTATCCCATGTACGCACTCACCAACTGTACATACACCATCTATACACTCACTTACTCATTCACTCAGATATGCTGTCACTCACTAACACATACACTACTCATAGAGTCATTCACTCATCCATACACCATTGATATACTCACTCAGCCATGCACAACTCATGCACTCACTCAGTCACCTATACGCTACTAATGCAGTCACACACACTCTCATTCACCCATACAGCCACTTATGCACCCCATCACTGACTAATACAGCTACTCATGCACCAAGTTACTCACCCATACATGCATTCATGCGCCCACTCACCCATATAGACATTCATGTACCCAGTGAGCCATACAGCACCTCATACACCCACTCACTCGCCCATACAACCGCCTACACACCTTCTCACTCACCCATACAGGCACTCATACACCCACTGACTTGTGCACCCACACATCCACCCATCACTCACCCGGTACAGAAACTCATGCACCCACTCACTCATACATAGAGACATTCATGTACCCTCTCACTAACCCATACACCCACTGATGTACCCACTCACTCACCCAGACACCCATTCATCCTCTCACTCACTAATAGAGCCACTCATGCACCCACTCACTCACAATACACTCATGCTCCCTGTCACTCACACAAACAGCCACTCATGCACTCAGGCATTCAGTCATTTACCCACCCAGACACCCCCTCATGCACCCACTCACTCACAAATACAACCACTTATGCACTTTCTCACTCAAAGATACAGCCACTGATACACCCACTCACTCACCCATACACCCACTCATCCTCTCACTCACTAATAAAGCCACTCATGCCCCCAGTCACTCACCCATACAACTACTCATGCAGCCCCTCATTCACCCATTCAAACACTCATGCAGACACTCACACATACAACCATGCACACAATCACTTACTCATTCAGGCACTCACATACACTGCCACTCACTCTTATACAAAGTTATGCACCCACTCACTCACCGATACAGGCACTCATACATCCACTCACTCCCCCATACAGCTACTCACGCACCCTCTCACTCACCCATACTGCCACTCATACACCCATTCACTCATTCATACAGCTACTCATGCACCCAGACATTTACCCATACAGCCACTTATGCACCCACTCACTCAACTCTACAAGCACGTATGCACCCTCTCACTCACCCACACAGCCACACATACAACCACTCACTCACCCATACAGCTACGTATGCATCCTTTCACTCACCCATACTGCCACTCATGCACCCCATCACTCACCCATACAGAAACTCTTACAGCCACTCAATAACTCAATAACTCATTCAACAACTCATGCAACATCTCACTTACAAATACAACCACTCATGCACCAACTCGCGCATGCATACAATTACTTATGCACCCTTTCAGTCACACATGCAGTCACTCATACACCCATTCACTCACCAGTACACCCACTCACATACTGACTCACCCATACAGTCACTGACACACTCACTCACCCATACACTCACTCATGCATCTACTCAGTCACCCATACAATCACTAATGTATTCTCTCACTTACCTATGCAGCCACTCATGCACCTACTCACTCATCCATACAGGCACTCATGCAGCCCATCACTCACCCATAACAGCAGTCAGGCACCCACTCACTCAACCATACAGCTACTCATGCACCCTTTCACTCACCTATACAGCCACTCATGCACCAACTCACTCACACATACAGCTATTAACACACTTACCCACCCATATAACCACTCATGCACCCACTCACTCATAATACACCCACTCAAGCATCTTCTCACTCACTAATAGTGCCATTCACCCACTCACTCACCAATACAAACATTCATGCAATCCCTTACTCACCCATACAACCACTAATGCACCTATTCACTCAACCATACACCCACTTGCACACCCTCTCACTCATTCATACAGCCACTCAGGTAGCCACTCACTCACAAGGGGCTGGCTATCTATATAGTGTACGAAAATGACGTGCACTGTCCAGAAAGTCCAGGCAAACCCACTTTGGTATCCAGAGGTAAAAAGCAGATCACCTAATGCTTTGTTTTTGTGGTAGCGTGGGTGAGCAGTTAGGCTTATCTTGGAGATGTGCTAAGCATTTGTTGTACTCACAGTATCAATAAAAGTGGACACACACTTGGAAGAATAACTCAAGACCAATTTGAAAAAATACTTCAGATTTTTATACAATTTTTAAGAAGCAAGATTTAGAAAATGTTCTATTTATGTGCATAGTTACGCACCATAGGAATCAATGGTAAAATCTTTAGAAGTGCATATAAAATCAGGCAATGCTCACACAAGTGTCACCTTCTATATTTAGGTTGAGGGCGTTGAGATGTTCTTTGGGCTAGCTGGAGAAGTTCCAGCAGTTCCCAGTTCAACTGGGAGTAGAGGCTGAAGTCTTGCAGCTGGGGCACAACAGAGAAGGGGACCCTTGGAAACACACTGCACAGATGGACTTAATGGTATGGCCCGGTGGGTCTCCTTGGAGGGTGGAGGTTGCAAAGGGTTAGGTACCCCTAGAGCACAACTGGTTTGTTGATGCAGGAGCAAGGAACGCCAGGTGCAGTGCAGAAAGGTCAGCCAGTAGTCGTTCGTCTTGGAGTCCTTGGAGCCAGGAGGCTCCACTTTGAGGGTGGATTGTAGGTTCAGCAGGGCTACTCTGGGGGTGATTCTTGGGTGTCCTGAAGTCCCTTGAATGGTGTTTGCTTCTGAGTTATATTGCATACAGTGTTAATGGACATGACACTCTTGGTGAGTGCCGTGTCAAGTTTGCAGCTTTGGATACACCTTTTCATTCACTTGCAATGGTAGTCTGCATGAGGCTGTTGTGGGGCCTCGCAGAGTGGCACAATTGATGCTCAATCTCTAGGAGGCCCTCATCAGTACCCATGCCCTAGGTACGAGGGGTACCATTTATTAGGGACTTACAAAGGTGGCTGAAGTGCCAAATGTAGTACAGCACTGGGGAAAGAGATCTGGCCTTGAGAACCTGTGTAGCAGGGGCCCAGGGAAGATACAGTTTGAACCCACATCATTTTCCAGGCAAAAAGTTGGGGGCTTCCATGCAATATAGGTAAATCACCCCTTTGGCAGGCCTTCCAGCCCTAAGGTGGGACACACTATAATGCATGTGAGGGCATATGTGTGCATGAGCAAATATGCCCCTACTGTGTCTTTGCAAAACCTTAAGACATAGTAAGTGTACAGGAAATTCATAGCAAATACATGTGCTGGACAATTGTCATTATGAGTTCCCCAGCTACATGATGACCTTTTTGAATACTGGGTGGTTTGGTATCAAACAACTCAGAATGATAAACCCACACTGATGCCAGTGTTGGATTTGTTATAAAATGTACCCAGAAAGCACCTTTTAGGTGCCCCCTGTACAACCTAACAGCCCTGACATGGTTGCTGAGTTGTCTTAGCCAGCCTGCCACCACCAGACAGAAGTTTGGATGCCAGGGATGAGTACCTCTTCTCTCAGGAGGCAGAACACAAAGTCTTTCCTGGGTGGAAAAGTTACATCACCTCCCCCAGGCACGCTGCACCAACAGTCAGCTTCAAAGGCCTTGGCGCATTTGAAATCCAACCCCTGCCTCTGCTGCTAGCAGCAGATGGCTGCCCAATGGTTTTTTCCCCCACTTTGAGCAGGAAAACCACTGGGAAAACCTAGCCAAAGTTGGAGGAGTGGCCCCCTTCAGCCTGCACCACCCCTCAGGTGTGGCAGGCGAGGTGACTGCTCCATTTCATTTTCTGCAATCTTGGATGGTAGGGAAATAGCCAAACAGGTTAAGGATGTGACCTCTTCCCACAGGAAGTGGTCACTTAGTGGGTGTAGCCACCTTAAGGTAGGTGGCCCATTGGCCACTACCAGCTACTCCCCTAACACCCACTAATTGCAATATTTAGTGGGCATCCCAAGACCAAGAGATGAGATTTGACGGACACATGAAGACCAGGAACAAAGAAGACCCAAAGTAGGAGAACTGAAGTCCTGCTGCACAAAGAAAAGGGCACCAAACCCTAGCTACTGCTCCAAAGACTCAATAATTGCCACTGAGGTGTTGCCTGGAAACCTGAAGGACTCTACAAAATGCCAGAGCACCTCCAGCCTTTTAAAAATCACCAAGAACTTCCCTCAGAGTGAAGGTATCACTCTCCTGAAACTTGTAAGCAAGAAACCAGTGAAGTCCAGTTCACAGACCAGCTGCTGACCAACAAACTGGACCCAGCAGCCCAACCAAAATCCACATGACAGACCTGAAGGAAAAAACCTACCTCTTTGCCAAGCTTGGTGGCACTGCAACTTTCAGTGCATGAGATGTCCCATTGTACGGTGTACTGGATCCCCGACGTCCGACACCCAGAAGCAAAGTCTACTAAGGACTCTCCAAAGTCCAGAAGCAAACACCAGTCGAGGGACTTCAGAACATCGAAGAACCACCCCCAGAGTGGCTCTTCTGACCTGCAATCTACTCTCCAAGTGACCTGCTCCTGGCTCCTGGCTCCAAGGACTCCATGGCACATAACTCTTGGCTGACCTATCTGCACTGCACCCAGCCTCCCTGCCCGCTGCAACACCAAACCAGCTGCGCTGTAGGAGTCCCTAACCCCTTGCAACCTCTACCTTCCAAAGGGACCCACCGACCACACCTTAAGGTACATCTGTGCAGTGTGTTTCCAAGTGGTCCCCTTCTTTGTTGTGCTCCAGCTCCAAGAAGTTCAGCCGCTGCTCCAGCTTGAACCGGGAAATTCCCAAACATTTCCTATGGTGTGTACTTACGCACATAAAACATATATTTTCAAAACTTTGAAAAATCATAAGAAAAGAAGTACTTGCCATATATTGATGATCTTGGTCTTAAACTTAAAGTTTTTATAGGAAATCTGAAATATTTTAGTAAATTGGTCTTAATTTATTCTTCCAACTTTGTGTTCACATTTATAGATACAGTGAGTACAACAAATGGTTAGCACATCTCCATGATAAACCTAACTGCTCACCTACACTACCACAAAAACAGAGCATTAGGTGGTCTGCTTTTACCTCTGGATACCAAAGTGGGGTTGCTTGGACTCTCTGCACAGTGCACGTCTTTCTTTTTCGTACACTATATAGAGAGAGAGCCAGCCTCCTAGATTTGGTGGATTAGCGCTGGAATGCAAAACTTTGCATTTGCTGATACCACTTTGTCACTAAGTGATCACACCAATAACTCTAAAAATTGTCTGTAGCCTAGATGTATTTTGCAATTGGACTATTTTTCTAAATTTTAAAAATAATTTAGGTCCCTAAAACAGTGATTAGACATTAGAAGTCCTTACTATAGTTAGACCTTTGAAAAAGTTTCGAAAAGTTTGCAAACCTTTTTTACAAAAGTTAATAAGGTCTCAACTGCAGTGAGAAAAATGTCTGATGCAGAGAACCAGGCTGAAGAACTTGACTCCCAGTCAACAAGCGCATCATATACAAACTCCTGATCCACACCTTAATGGCACTTCACAACATAGAACCAGTATACCTCAATCACCACCTCATCTTCTACGTACCCAACAGTCGTCTCCATTCCTCCCAGCTCGCCATTGCAGCCATCCCCAAGATCTGGAAAAGTACAGCAGGAGGAAGATCCTTCTCCTACTTAGCAGCCCAGACATGGAACACACTACCCCTCAAGCTTAGGCAGACCGCATCTGTGAAGCAGTTCAGTAAGGACCTTAAGACCTGTCTATTCGACTGAGCAGCACACCTACATTCAGAGCCTTGAAACCCTATGGGTGATTAGCCGTGCTTTACAAATCTATGATTTATTTATTGCTTGACTTGGCCCCTTGGATGCAACTGAGATAACCCCAACTAAGTGCTCTCTGCAAAGGTTATCAAATTAATGCAAGTAGCAAGTGCCCATGTGACTACAGAAAAGTGTAGGCAGCTTGTAGCAAAATATAAGACTGCACACCAAATGCATGAAGGGGAAACCTTATAAACAGAAAATCAGGAACACTCCAATGAAGCTGAGGATGAAAAGGTAGGATCCCCCATCTCAGAAGCAGGAGCCCCCTCAGAGGAGGATTTGGCTCTAGAAAGGGTAACCTAAATATTGGCATTAGAAGCCCAGCTTTTGGAATCAGAAGTTACAAGAAGAGTGTTGGGCCTAGGATCCATCTTTAGTGGCAGTATTCAAGTAACTAGGGAGAAGGAGAAGTATTTTAACCTAAAACTCCCCAAAGGAATTGTCCCGCTTTATACAAAACGTGATGATATCACCAAGTGCTTTTCTCCTATGAGAGAGCCTGCATTGCCAGGGATATGAAGAGAAGACATTGGGGCTCTCTGTTGTGTGAACTTTACTCAGGAAAATGAAGGAATAGACTCCTGACATTGAATGAGGCAGATGCCAGGTCCTATGACCTCATGAAGTCTACTGTGATTGAGGGCTTTGGACTTGCGACAACTGTAGAATACATAATTAATTTCAGGGAGGCTTGAAAAACCCAGAGTCATTCCTGGGTAGAATTGGTGGACTATTCAGTAAAAATGCTGGGTGGCTGGTTAAAAGGTAACAAGGTACAAGATTTGTATGGGCTTTATAATTTAATTATAAAAGAACATTTTTGAGTAATTTTCACAATGAGAAACTGCATCTGTTCCTAGGTCTACTTTTTCCTCTAGAGTTGGGGAAGAAAGCAGACCACTGGGTCAAGGCAAGGGTGACCAAAACAACCACTAGAGGTGGGTGGGGGAGAGAGATCAAAAGAAAGAGTCCAAAAAGCCCCCCTCCCAAGGGAAAGATGGGAACCAAATGAAAAAGAAAGAGTCTTCATCAGCC
This sequence comes from Pleurodeles waltl, assembly GCF_031143425.1. Classification (NCBI taxonomy): domain Eukaryota; kingdom Metazoa; phylum Chordata; class Amphibia; order Caudata; family Salamandridae; genus Pleurodeles; species Pleurodeles waltl. Next base: position 289,431,413 of record NC_090445.1, on the reverse strand, counting down.
CCCTAAAAACCTGTTCAGGAGGGTGGGTCCGAGACTCCTCACAGCCTAAGGGTGGGTACAAAGGTAAGAACTTTGAACCCAACAATGCTTGGTGCCATGATTGCAAAAATAGAGGGCACCAAACTGGAGACCCTACCTATAAAAACAAGAAAATGCCTCTAGTCCAGCTGCAGGAAATGCAGTTGCCAATCTCCAGATGTGATCACAGTTATGGCCTGACCATGTCACTGAACCCACAGAGGCAACATTAGTCACAGAGGGAGGGACAGACTTATCCTGTGCTGCCTAGCATACTACCAAGCAAAAATACAGGCAGCACCCTTTGATTTATGGGACTAAGGTAGAAGTTGTAGGAATCTGGCCTGGTGTGTGGTGGGTACCTAAGGTACTTACACCTTATACCAGATATCCCCTATTAGTGTAGTGTAGGCATTGTCTAGAAGCCAGACTCTCTAGAGGTAGCTGTGGATAAGCAGCCAAGGCTTATCTAAGAGACATGAAAAGCTTGTACAATCCCACTGTAATCACCCAGCACTTACACACATGAAAGAATACACTCAGTATTACAAAAATAAAGGTACTTTGTTAGGGTAACTCAACACCAAAAATACTATAGAGGCAATACTCCCTTAGGAGGTAAGACACAAGATATATACACTAGTTGTCAGAAATAGGCATACAAATATTTAGAAAACAGTGCAAAACACAATAGAGAATAGTTGCCCTAGGGGGAGCACAAACCATATACTCAAAAAATGGAATGCAAGAGTTGGACCCCCACCTAGGTAAGTGGAGTGTATAGAGGGGCGCTGGGAGTATCAGGAAAGCACAAAGGTAAGTACCACAACACCCCCCAGCGACCAGGAAAGCAGGAGTAAATCACTAGAATTTTCCCAGAACACCCACTTAGAAGAAAAGAAGAGAAATGCAAAACCCAGAGGCGACTTCAAGAAACCAATGGTGGATTCCTGAAGAGGAAGACCTGTGGAAATAGGGGACCAAGTCCAGAATACACAGCAGGGTCCAGCGGGGGCAGGAGCCTCTACCCACCAAGCTGAGGATGCAGAAGTTGGTCGAGGGTGAGGAAGAAAAGTTAGCACTGCAGCCCTGGAGTTAGAGTTAAGTTCCAGGAGGATGCAGGTGATGTCCGCGCCGGAAGGAAGACTGCAGTCAGTTTTGCGTGTTCGGATTCCACCAGCAAGCCTTGGCACAGGCAAAACTCGTGGTTGGCAGAAAGTGGTGCTGCCAGGGACCAGGAAGGCCCAGGAGGACTCATCCCAGGAGGAGAAGTCAGACGGGGCCCTCAGCATCGCAGAGAGCCCACAGAAGCACAGGCAGCATGCACAGGAGTCCCAAAGGACATGGACACAGAAGGTGCAAATGGAGCCCATGCAGCACTCCAAAAAGGAATCCCACGTCGCAGGAGACCCACTCAGGGAGCTGTGCGTCACAGGAAGGAGTGCTGGGGCGGAAGCTACACGATGCCTAAAGACCCCTTGGAAGAAGTGCCAACAAGCCTTGGCAGCTGCAAAAGACGTGGTGCACGGGGGTACTGTCCTGCTTGGGAAGGCAAGGGCTTACTTCCACCGAAGCTGGACAGCTGGTAGAGTGGACCATCTGGACCACTTCTGACCACCACCTGTGATGCAGGATCCACGCAGCTCAACAGGAGAGGAATCCACGCAGTCGGTCGTCATTGCTGGTGGTGTCTGCAGATGCAGGGGAGTGACTCCTTCACTCCAAGGGAGATTCCTTCTTCTTTCCTGTGCAGACTGAAGACGGGCTGTCCTCAGAGGATGTTTGACCAAGGAAATGTTGCAGAAGCTGGAAGGAGCTGGAGAAACAATGTTGCAGGTGAAGTCTTTGTCTTTGTTGCAGATTGTCAGGTCCTGGAGAGTCCATATGCAGTTTCTTTGGTCAGAATGGGATGCAGAGGAATCCTGCTGGAATCGTGCAAGCTGAATCTGAGGAAGCACCCAAAAGAGAGACCCTAAATAGCCCTGAAAGGGGGATTGGTCACCTAGCTGGATGACCACCTATCAGGAAGGGGCTCTGACGTCACCTGGCTATCCTGGCCACTCAGTTGCTCCCAGAGTTCACTGCCAACCTTGGATTCAAGATGGCAAAACCCAGGGACCCTCTGGAGGAGCTCTTGGCACCACCCCTGGGGTGGTGATGGACAGAGGAGTGGTCACTCGCCTTTCCATTATCCAATTTCGTGCCAGAGCAGGGACCAAAGGTCCCTGAACTGATGTAGACTGGTGTATGCACAGAGGACACCAAATGTGCCCTTCAAAGCATACCACTGGCTTGGGGAAGCTACCACTCCCAAACCATGTAACACCTATTTCCAACGTGAGAGGGTGTAACACCCCTCTCCCAAATGAAACCCTTTGTTCTGCCTTCCTGGGCTTGACCTGCTCAAGAAACAGGAGGGCAGAAACCTGTCTGTGAGGTGGCAGCAGCTGGGGCTGCCTGAAAAACCTCAGAAGGCTGTAGGAGCAATGCTGGGGTTCCTGTAAGGAGCCCCCAGAGTGCATGGAATCAGATAACCAATACTTGCAAAAGTATTGGGGTATGATTCCAACATGTTTGATACCAAACATGCCTAGGTTCGGAGTTACCATTATGTAGCTGGACATAGGTAGTGACCTATGTCCAGTACACGCGTAAAATGGCGTCCCCGCACTCACAAAGTCCAGGAAAATGGAGAGCATAATCACTGGGGTCCTGGTTAGCAGGATCCCAGTGAACACAGTCAAACACACTGACATCAGGAAGAAAAAGGGGGTAACCATGCCAAGAAAGAGGGTACTTTCCTACAGAAGTCTTGAGGGGCACAGGGGCTAGTGTCACTATCAATGTCAGAAAGATGAATCCCTTGGCAATGGTATCTTTTGACATGGGGGAGTAGCTGGACAAAAAGACGTGGCTTTGTCCCCATCCATCCCTGTATACTGTCTGCTTGGAAATGATTTGGTGCAATCTTCCTGGGCTGAACCTCAACTGAAGACTCATGCAGCGATGCATGGGCTCCCAGAATGGGGCTGTTAGACCTGACAGCCTCAGGATAGTAACCCGCCAACTTTTTGCCTGCCTCGCTCCACTTTTCTTACACTGTTTTTGCTGGTATTAGGACTCAGCGCACTTTACCACTGCTAACCAGTGCTAAAGTGCATATGCTCTCTCCCTTAAACATGCCAACATTGGTTCATTCCCAATTGGCATATTTGTTTTACTTATAAGTCCCTAGTAAAGTGCACTACATGTGCCCAGGGCCTGTAAATTGAATGCTACTAGTGGGCCTGCAGCACTGGTTGTGCCGCCCACATAAATAGCCCCTTAACCATGTCTCAGGCTTGCCATTGCTGTGTGTGCAGTTTCAGTGCCACTTCGACTTGGCATTTAAAAGTACTTGCCAAGACTTAAACTCCCGTTTTTCTACATGTAAGTCACCCCTAGGCAACCCATAGTGCACAGTGCTATGTAGGGAAAAGGCAGGACATGTACATGTGTGTTTTATATGTCCTGGTAGTGGAAAACTCCTAAATTTGTTTTCCACTACTGTGAGGCCTGCTCCTTTCTTAGGCTAGCATTAGGGCTACCCTCATATACTGTTTGAATTTAGTATGGCTAGAATGGCAATAGAAAAGCCTGCTTATTGGAGAGGTTGAATTATATATTACTATTTTAGAAATGTCACTTTTAGAAATGGAGCATTTCTCTGCACTTAACATCCATCTGTGCCTTACAGCCTGTCTCCAATCAACGTTTGGGCTGGGCTGGTTGACAGCTTCCTTGTGCATTTCACCCATACAACCACAAACACAGGATACTCAGTCACACCTGCACTCATCTGCATACTGAATGGGTCTTCCTGGGCTGGAAGGGTGGAGGGCCTGTCACTTACATTTTAAAGGTTAGTGGCCTGCCTTCACAAAATGGACTGCCAAACCCCCTACTGGGACCCTATGGGCTGACCTGAATCAGCAACCTGTCAAGAGGAATTGCCTGGCTGCCCAAAGGACTCATCTAGACTGCTTTGCTGAAATGGATTGCTGCCCTGCTGTTGCCCTGCTGCCCTGCTGCCCTCTGACTTTGCTGAGAAGTGCTCTCCAAGGGCTTGGATTAGGCTTGCCTCCTGTTTCCTGAAGTGTCAGGGCCAAAAAGACTTCACCTCCTGAAGAAACTCCTTGTGCACCGAAAGTCAATGCACAGCCTGCCAGAAACAACGCACAGCCGTTTTGCGACTGAGAAATCGCTGCTCAGCCGAGCCGGAACAACGCAGCTGGACTTCCCGAGTGAAGAATCGACACAGCGCCTGCCTTGAGCCAGAAATTCGGCGCACATCCCACCGGATCGACGCACAGCTGAACCAGAAAGACGCAGTCTGACTTCCCGAATGAAGAATCAACGCAGCGCCTGCCCTGGAACGGAAAATATGGCACATCGCCTACTGAATAGATGCAACACCTGTGACTTCTTCCCACACACCCAGGCCTGCAGCGTCCCTGGGCATCAAAAAGATCCCCGCATCGTAGTGAGGAACCAAGACTGCGCACCGGAAATCGACGCAAAGCCCCTTGCAGCGTGGACAGAAACGACGCATCGTCTGTGCCGCATTGGAAAATCTGATGCCCACCCTATTTTCCACACAACTCCTCCTCTGCGGTCCCCGTGCATGTTATTTTTTATGCAAACCAGGTACCTTGTGCAAACAAGAGACAACTGTTGATTTCTAAGACTTAACGCTCTTTTTAATCATTCAAAAGTGATATCTCAACTTGTGCTTATTTCATCTTTATTGTTTTGACCTTAATTTAACCAGATAAATATCTTATATTTTTCTAAACCTGTGTGGTGTATTTTTGTGGTGTTTTCACTGTGTTACTGTATAATTTATTGCACAAATACTTTACACATTGCCTTCTAAGTTAAGCCTGACTGCTCAGTGCCAAGCTACCAGAGGGTGGGCATAGGATAATTTGGATTGTGTGTGACTTACCCTGAGTAGGATTGTGGTCCCTATTTGGACAAGAGTGTATACCTCTGCCAACTAGCGAACCCATTTCTAACAGAGGTTGTGCCAACACTAGGGCATAGAGCAAACTCCAGAATGAATAAGAGGTGTTGGATCCTGTAAGAATGGACCAAGCCTCCAAGAGAAAAGGCAAGAAGACTGGAGGACCAGCTTCTAAACAGACCACAAGTCATAACCCCTCTTCTCAGGAAGAGGACTTGCTAACCCCAGAGGAAACTGAGCCTGCAGAGCTTATACCACCCAGAGGTCTTGGGACCAGGGGAACCTTCTAGGGAGGATCTTTGCCAGGGACAAAAAAACCTGTCCCATTCTTGAAAGCCTGAAGCAGCAAACTGCACAGTAAAAACGGTAGTGTCAGTGGCACTGACATGGTTTATTGGGAGGATGGACTCCTGTTCACTGAGGCCAGAGACCTCAAGCTTGGTGCAACCAAGAGGGTTGTAGTGCCCCAGCAGTACGGAGTGTCTCTTCCCTCTCTAGCCCATGATATTCACCTTGCTGGGCATCTGGGCCAAAACAAAACCTGGTGCAGGCTAGTTAATCACTTTTACTGGCCTGGAATGTCCCAGAAGGTGAAGGACTTTTGTCCGTCCAGTGTCACCTGCCAAGCCAGTGGCAAAGCATGAAGCCACCTGTAGGACACCTTAGTCTCACTACTTGTGGTTAGGGTGCCGTTTGAAAGGGTATTGTTTGCATTGTTGGCCCCCTTGACCCTCAAACATCTTTAGAAAATAGATACATTTTTGTGGTAGTGGATCTCGCCACTAGATACCCTGAAGCCATTCCTCTTAGGACCATTACTGCAGTGGCCAAGACCCTCTTGTTTTTTTAACCAGGGTTGGCATTCCTAAAGATGTAGTATCACACAAGGGCTCAAAGCTCATGTCGGCATGCTTGAAAGACATGTGTCAGGAATTTGGAGTGACTAATAAATTCACTACTCCATAGCATCCACAGAGCAATGGACTGGTTGAAAGATTTAACCAGACATAAAAAGGCATAATTGGAGGGCTCCCTGAAAAGTTTTCTTTGAACCTTTGTTTGGGCATCCTGTTAGGGGTCCATTGAGTCTTGTGAGGGAGCTTGGGAGAGGCCTCTCAAAGAGCCTAAACAAGAGATTGTGGATTATGGACTCGGCCTTCATTCCACGATGGATGAGTACATGGAGAAAGCAAGCAAAAATTTTCAGGCCAGCCAGGAGCTCCATAAGCACCATTATGACCATAAAGCTGCCATGGTGGAGTTCCAACCAGGGCAGAAAGTTTGGGTGTTGGAGCATGTGACTCCTAGGGCTCTCCAAGACAGGTGTTCCGGGCAGTACCCCATACTTGAAAGAAAATGGGAGGTCACCTACTTGGTTGACCTTGGTAGTTGAAAAATTCCCAAAAGGATTATACATGCCAACCATCTGAAGCCCTATTTTAACATGCTCCTAGTTACAGGTGAGCGACAGGAGGAAGAGAGTGAACCTCTGCCTGATATCCTCTCCAGCAACCCACAAGATTGTTCTGTGGATGGAGTGGTTGTGTCAGACACTCTCACAGGACAACAGCAGGCTGATTGCAGGCAAGTCCTCAACCAGTATGCTGAACTATTCTCTCTGACCCTGGTAGGACTAACTTGTATACCCATGATGTGGACACTGGTAATAGCTTGCCTGTCAGGAACAACATTTATAGGCAGCCAGACCATGTTAGGGAAAGCATCCAAGTTGAAGTCAACAAGATGCTTAATTTGCGTGTCATTGAACCCTCTGAGAGCCCCTGGGCTAGCCCAAAAGTTTTCGTTCCCAATCCTCACTCCAAGGTTGAGTAAAACAAAATGAGGTTACGTGTGGAGTACAGGGGCCTCAAGCATTTAACAAAAATTGATGCAAACCCAATTCCAAAAGCTGATTAGCTCATAGACAGATTGGGGGCAGCCAAATACCTGAGTACCTTTGATCTTACATCTGGGTACTGGCAGACTGACCCTGGAGCAAAAGGTAGATCAGCATTCTCCACCCCAAGTGGGCATTATCAGTTCAGTGTCACGGCCTTTGGATTAAAGCATGCCCCTGCCACCTTCCAGAGGTTTGTGAACAAAGTCCTGGCTGGGTTGGAATCCTTTAGTGCAGCTTATCTAGATGATATTACTGTCTGCAGCTCCACCGGGCAGAATCACCTGACCCACCTTGGAAAGGCCCTTGAGGCCCTTGAAAAGGCAGGGCTCAATATCAAGGCCAGTAAGTGCCAGATAGGGCAGGGAAATGTTGTGTACTTAGGCCACATGGTAGGTGGAGGACATGTTCAGCCATTACAACCCATGATCCAGACAAGGCATTCCTTGGCTTGACTGGGTACTATAGGAGGTTTGTGAAGGATTATAGAACCGGTTGTATGTCAGAATGACGCCTGCCGGAACAATGAATGCCAGAACAACGAGGTCGGAACAACCCACTCCTAAAACCTAAAACCCCAACCCCCCACCCCGCCCCTAAAACTGACCCCCACCCTACCCCCAAAACCTAAAACAACCCCAACCCCCACCCCATCCCTGAAACCTAAAGTACCCCAACCCCCACCCCTAAAACTACTCCGAGACCCCCACCCTGCCCCTAAACCTAAACCCCCCCAGCCCCCACCTCGCCCTAAAATTACCCAACACCCAACCCACCCCTAAAACCCCAACCCCCACCCCACCCCTAAACCAGAAAATACCCCGCCCCCACCACCCCCGGCCCTAAACCTAAAACCCCGACCCCCCACCCCGCCCCTAAACCAAAAAATACCCCGACCCCCCCAACCCTGGCCCTAAACCTAAAACCCCGACCCCCCACCCCCGGCCCTAAAACTTAAACCCCGACCCCCCCACCCCTAAAACAGAAAATACCCTGACCCCCCACCCCCGGCCCTAAACACACATGCGTGGTTAAGGCACAAAATAACGAAGTCGTGGTTAAGGAAATCGGTGTTCCGCTTTCATTATCCAGGACTTCGTTGTTTGGGAGTCGGCCTTAAGGCCGTTTCCCTATAGAACCATAGTGGCCCCCCTCACAGAACCTACCTCTAAGAAGATGCCCAGAAAGATCAACTGGACAGTGAGTTGTGAAAAAAACATTTCACACTCTGAAGGATGCAATGTGCTCTGCCCCAGTCCCGAAAGCTCCAGATTACTCCAGGCAGTTTATTGCTCAAACAGATGCCTCAGAACTTGGGATGGGAGCAGTTCTAGCACAGACCAGTGATGAAGGACATGACCAGCCAGTTGCTTTTATAAGCAGAAGACTACTCCCTAGGGAAAAAACATAGTGCCATAGAGAGGGAAGCCTTTGCTGTGGTCTGGGCCTTGATGAAGCTGAGGCCATACTTGTTTGGCTCCCGCTTCATAGTTCAGATAGACCACAGGCCTCTCAGGTGGATGCAACAGATGAAAGGTAAAAAACCCAAACTGTTAGTTGGTTCATATCCCTACAGGGAATGGACTTTAAAGTGGAAGACAGACCTGCGACTGCCCATGCCAATGCAGATGGCCTTTCCATGTTCTTTTACTTAGAGGATAAAGACTCCCCAGGGGAAAGGTAGTTTTATCCCCTTTCATGGAGGGTAGTGAGAAAGGGCCTCTTTTGACATGGTAGCCCCCCACATTTTGCCTGAAAAATTATGTGGTTTCAAACTTTGAGTACCCTGGCCCCTTGCTAAACAGGTTCCCAGGTCCAGATCTCTTTCCCCAAAACTGTCCTATGTTTGGCACTTCAGCCACCCTTGTAAGTCCTTAGTAAATGGCACCCCTGGTACCTAGGCATGGGCACTAAAGAGGGCCCCCCAGAGCTGCAGCACCAATTGTGCCACTCTGACAGGCCACACACCAACCTCATGCAGACTGCCATTGGAAGTGCATGACAAGGTGTACTTAAAAGTTGCAAACTCGACATGACACTCATCAAGAGCACCATGTCCACTAATACTGCATGCAATATAGGTAAGTCACCCCTCTGCCAGGCATTAAAGTCCTAAGGCAGGGTGCACTATAGTGAATGTGAGGGCATATGTGTGCTTGAGCAAATATGCCCCTACTGTGTCTTTGTAAAACCTTAAGACATAGTAAGTGTAAGGGAAGCCATAGGAAACACATGTGCTGGACACTAGTCATTATGAGTTCCCAGCTACATCATGGCCTCTCTATATATGGGTTATTTGGCTTCAAACAACTCAGAATGATAAACCGACACTGATGCCAGTGATTGATTTATTATAAAATGTACCCAGAGGGCACCTTAGAAGTGCCTTCTGCGAAACTTACCAGCCCTGGCATGGTTGCTGACTGGTCTTAGCCAGCCCGCCACCACTAGACAGAAGTCTGGACTCCTGGGGTGAGAGCTTCTGATCTCAGGAGCCAGAACACAAAGCCTTTCCTGGATGGAAGTGTTACACCTCCTCCACCAAACAGGCACCCTGCACCAGTTGTCAGCTTCAAAGGCTTTACTGCCTTTGAAATCTGACCCACACCTCTGCTGCTAGCAGCAGATGGCCATCCAATGTTTTCCCCCCCCACTTTGAGTGGAAAAACCGGTGGGAGAACTTAGCTAGAGTAGGAGGAGTGGCCCCCCTCAGCCTGCACCCCCCCTCAAGTGTGGCAGGCAAGGCAACCACTCCATTTCATTTTCCTCCATCTTGTATGGGAGGAACATACCCAATCAGGGTTAAGGATGTGACCCCTTCCCATAGGAAGGGGTCACTTAGTGGGTGTCACCACCCTAAGGTAGGTGGCCCATTGGCCACTAACAGGTACTCCCCCTAATGCCCACTAATGCAGTATTTAGTGGGCATCCTTAGATCTACAGATCAGATTTGACGGACACAAGAAGACCAGGAACAAAGAAGACCCAAGGCATGAGAACAGAGGTCCTGCTGCTCAAAATAAAATGTCCCAAACCCTGCCTGCTGCGCCTAAACCCCGACAATCTCCACTGAGGTGTTACCTGGAAACCTGAAGGAATTTACAAAACCACAGAGCACTGCCAGACTTCTGAAAATTGGCAAGAACCTCCCTCAGAGTGAGGGTATCACTCTTTTGAAACTTGCAAGCAAAGAACCAGTGAAGTCCAGTTCACTGACCGGCCCCTGACCAATTAACCGGACCCAGCAGCATTACCAAAATCTAAAAGACAGACCTGAAGGACTAAACCTATCAGTGTACTAAGTTTGATGGCATGACACTGCAACTTTCAGGGCCTCGGACGTCTTATTATCCGGGGTACTGGACCCACAAAATCAGACACCCAGAAGCAAAATCCACTCTGGACTCTCCAAAGCCCAGAAGCAAGCAATAGTCAAAGGACCGCAGGACACCCAAGAACTATCCCCAGAGTGGCCCATGCTGATCTGCAACTTACCCTCCAAGTGACCTACTCCTGGCTCCAAGGACTCCCTGATGCAGGACTCTTGGCTGATGTATCTGCACTGCACCTGGCCTCCCTGGCCCCTACAACATCAAACCAACTGTGCTCTAGGGGTCCCTAACCCCTTGCAACCTCTACCCTCCAAGGGTACCCACCGGATTTACCGTTAAGTCCACCTGTGCAGTGTTGTTTCCAAGTGGTCCCCTTCTCTGTTGTGCACCAGCTCCAAAACTTTCAGCCGCTGCTCCCGCTTGAACCAGGAACTGCCTGCACATTTCCTGTTGGACATTTCGGTGACCTCAACCTAAACATAGAAGGTGACACTTGTGAGAGCATTGCCTGATTTTATATGCATCTTTAAAGATTTTCCCATTTAACCCTATGGTGAGTGATTACGCACTAAAGGCATATATTTTCTAAACTTTGAAAAATCATAACAAAACAATTACTTACCATATATTGATGATCTTGGTCTTAAAAAGTACTTTTTTAAATTGGTCTTGAGTCATTCTTCCGAGTGTGTGTCCACATTTATTGATACTGTGAGTACAACTAATGCTTAGCACACCTCTAAGATAATCCTGAGTGCTTGCGGACATTACCACAAACACAGAGCATTAGGTGGTCTGCTTTTTACCTCTGGATAGCACAGCGGGTTTCTTGGTGCACATCTTGTTTTTCGGGCACTATAGAGAGAGACAGCCTCCTACAACAAGCACATACGCACCCTCTCAATCACCCATACAGCCTCTCAAACAACCACTCACTCACCCATACAGCTACTCATGCCCCCATCACTCACCCATACGGCTACTCATGCACCCCATTATTCATCCATACAGAAACTCTTGCAGCCACTCAACAACCCATACAACAACTCCTGCAACATCTCACTTATAACTACAGTCACTCATGCACCAACTCACTCATACATACAACCACTTGTGCACCCTCTCAGTCAAACATACAGCCACTCATGCACACGTTCACTCACCAATAAACCCATTCACACATTCACTCACCATACAGTTACTGACACTCACCCATACACTCACTCATGCATCCACTCAGTCACCCATACAATCACTAATGCATCCTCTCACCCATGCAGCCAGTCATGCAGCCACTCACTCATCCACACATGCACTCATGCACCCATCACTCACCCATAGTAGTCATGTGCCCAGTCTCTCAACCATACAGCTACTCATGCAACCTATCACTCACCTATACAAACACTCATGCACCAACTCACTCACCCATACAGCCACTGACACACTTACTCACCCATATACACACTCATGCACCTACTCACTCACACATACACCCACTGTCACATCTTCTCACTGCCTAATACACCACTAATGCATCTACCCACTCACCCATACAACCACTCATGCAATCTCTCACTCACACATACAACTCTCATGCACCCAGTCACTCAAGCATACATCCACTCACTCACCCTCTCACTCACACATACAGCCACTCATGCAGCCACTCACTCACACATACAACCACTCATGCACCCCCTCACTGACTTATATACCCACTTACCCACTCCATCACTCACCCATACAGAAACTCATGTACCCACCCAATAACCCATTCAACAACTCATGCAAACTTTCACTCACCCACATACCCACTCATTCACTCATGCACTTTCTGCATGTAATGTGAACATGAATAATAAATGTGTGTGAGCATTTTAAATGAACATTAGTGCACACGTTTATAAAGCTTCAGTATTTCAGTGTTTACATTTCATTAATGCATTTAAGTGTTTAAGCACATTAATATTGTTTAAGACCAGTGCTTAATTTGTGCTTGTTGTTTCTGGTGCGGGGCACCAGCTCTTTCTTTTTTTTTTTAGGGCCGGCACTTATTTTTCTGCCCCAAGCATTTACTGTGAGCAAAAGGCACATATGGGAAAGATGGAGGAACAGAAAAATGAAAAAGCATCACAAAGGGAGAAAGCAGAATGCTGCAAAAGTGAGCTGAAGAGGCAGAGAGTGTCTGTAAATGGATTAAAGAGGCCCGAGATGACATCAGGCTTATGCTGCCTCAGTATTCCGTTTTCGCACATTTATTTGCAGCAGCCGCATGTTTCAGAGAAGAGCTTTGGGCACAGGCACATTTTGATTTACAAATTAAGCACTGTTTAAGGCACACAGTAAATATAATGCCAAATATAAATGCGTATTTACACGATGATGCTGTGTAAAGGAGTCTAAATTGCGCTGCTCCTCTAGCAGTGATGTGTTGATAAATGGCACAACGGCATCCCAGTCAAAAAGGACACTGCAGGTCTGGGAACTGCACACGTTTTTTGCCTGCTTAATGCTGGTAAAGTATCTGGCAAATCACTGTGGAAAAGGTACAGAAAAATTCCCTCATGTTATTTTCCAAAAACTTGCAATCTTGTAATAAGGGCAGAGTTAGCTTTGAGTTAACTCTGAGTCAGCAGTGCGACCCCTGGCTTGCCCTTTACGACCCCTAGCATTGCTGTCGCGACCCCTGACCTCATTGGTGGCAAATTCAGTGCCAGGAACACAGTGACAGCTTGTCCTTATGGATGTTAGCTGGGGCTTCACTCGCTTTATTTTCTGTCAATTTTTTATTACACTAACAGTGAATAATAACATATTATTCACTGTTAGTGTAATAAAAGTAGAGTACAATTAGCTGGAATATGGCCTTCCATGGTAGCTGAGGTAAGTAAAAAATACTTTAAAGTGTATGTTCTGTGCATTCTTGCAGATGAGAGTGTGTTTATGTGTGAGAGAGTGTATGTAAGTGTGATTTTGTATGTATGTATAACTATGTGTGTGTCAATAAAAGTGGAGATCAGAGGACGTGATGTCACTACCGCTAACCCTGGTATTTTGGTGAATCGACGTCCATGTGCCTGCGGTAAAGGTAATTTCAGAAGGGGAGGTGGGGAAGAAAAATATCAAGCTTTTTACTGGCTGACTTTTAATGAACCAGAGTCTTTGGTTTGAAATGTTTACTTTCTTTGTTAAATGCTTACAATTTCCCCTACGTGCATTGAAAAGCGCACAACTAAGATCTGTTTTCCAAGTGTACACATTTTGACATTAATTGCAATAAACCTTTGTAAAAGGTAAATTCACTGGAAAATACAGAGTTTTCTATCATTGATGATGTTCTTGTTTTCAGCCTTCTACTATAGTCTGAATTGTATCTTTATTCTGTTAATTGTGTCCCTTTTCTCCCACAGAAGAAGGTCTGGCGAAGAATGGAAATTGGAAATCTATCAAACACACAGGAATATATTTTGCTTGGATTGACCAATGAGCGGGCCATAGAAATTGTCCTCTTCCTTTTGTTTTCCGTGGTCTATTTAATCACAATGGTTGGGAATGTCGGCTTAATTGTGCTAACAGTAATTGACTCACGTCTCCATACTCCTATGTACTTTTTTCTTTGCAACCTCTCTTTTGTTGATGCCTGCTATGCCTCAGTGGTGGCCCCTAAAATGCTAGCACAGCTGTTAACAGGCAATAAGATCATCACGTATGTTGGGTGTGTCATTCAGTTTTACTTTTTCCTGGTCTTTGTGATTACGGAGCAATACATTCTCATGGTTATGGCCTATGATCGCTATGTCGCCATTTGCTATCCCTTGACGTATACAACCAGGATGTCTTGGAAGGTCTGTATTTTATTGGTCGCCGTCCCATATGTGTATGGTGTTTCTGATGCAGGCGTTCAGACCTATTTTACCTGGACTTTATCCTACTGTAGGTCTCACGCCATTGACCACTTTTTCTGTTCCGACCCCCCTTTAATAAAACTATCATGTACCAGCACAAGCAAAAAAGAATTTGCTGTCTTTTGGTCATCGGGCTTCAACCTAACTACCACTGGTTTTCTCATTACGGTATCATACTCATGCATCATTACAGCTATACTTAAAATTCGCTCTGCAGACGCGAGGAAAAAAACTTTCTCCACTTGCGTGTCCCACTTCACCACCGTCTCAATATTCTACGGGACGCTCTTCATTTATTACCTACAACCTGTTTCCACCCACACCATCGAGCAGGATAAGGTGCTTTCCGTCTTCTATGCAATCTTTGTCCCAATGTTAAACCCTCTGATTTACAGTTTGAGAAACAAGGAAGTGAAAGACGCCCTAAAGAAGATCATTATGAGAACATGTAGTTCACATTAATGTTTTCCATGTTTAACACACACCATGAACGAAGACAATTCCTTTACCTCTGGAGCAACTACACAGTGCATATGAAACTTGCAACGAAAAAAAAGCACGCACGAAATATGAATATAGGTACGTAGCTTGGAGATAAGAATCACACACCTTAGCAAGTCAACAGTTCCTGCACCATGGCTAAGTGTCCGGGAGAATCTTTGGGAAGAACATGAGAGTTCAACCATTCAGAAACTGATGAAGGCAGTTATCTTGCCTGCCCTCCTGGATGCCTGTGAAAATCGCGTAGCATGTGCATTTATTTAAGTACAGATTCAAGTAGTGGAAACTCATCTAGGATCACACAGTTCATTGAGCTCTCCAGAAAAGCTAAATAAATGTGCCTTTTCATTCACTGTCTAAAGGAATTGTATGAATTTCAATTATCTCTTAAATAAATATATTTAACATTTTGTACTGAAGAGTATATTTGTTAGTAGTAGGAACTGAACCTCAGATTACTGTCTGTGGACTCACTAGAATTCAGTCCTATTGCTTCAGTAATTCTCATTTGTTTTTATAACAGCTGGTTATGGGTCATTCATTAGGAAAACTATATTTGTATTCTTGCCTTCAAATGTCTATGGTTATTTGATGTGTAACTGGACATTGTTAGAGAGTGGTCAGCCTTATACGAAGTATGGCCTTTCTCCTTTGTTATGGTTTTGCATTGGCAGGAGTAGAAGTTAGAGTTTTCAGGCCAAGGCATACATTTGGGAATGGGCGCTGCAGACTCATTTTTAGATGTATTATTATCAAGAACTTTTGATTTTAGTAAACTAATAAATATATATAATATAGTTACTTCTAAGGTCAGTCATATTTTTCTAACACCCACCGCAGCATACATCATGGGGTGAAATGGGTTAGTCCACTTCAGCTAGCGGTTGTGTTTATTGTGAGGCATTCTGCCTGTACAGATATGCACATCTACCAAAGAAATAGCCCACTTCAGTGACACAAATGGTGGGCCAATTTCTGCTTTAATTTCTTGTTTTCTGTTTTTGGCTTTCCAATGTTACCTTTACATTTTTTTGCGAGCGCCCCAGCAGGTCCCATTCACGCTAACACTGCCCTGCTTGCTTTCTTTTTTCACCCTTTGCACCTCCTTCCAGTTTCGCTTCGCACCCCTCCCCATACCGCTATTGATGTCCTTCCCACTTTCTAAATGCCCCCCTTCTCACCAAAGCAGGTTACTGCAATCCCAGCTGTCAGAGTTGCTTCACTTCGCTCCCCGTGTGGTAAGTTAGTGGCCCTTCCACTTTTTGTGTGGATTCTATCTCCTGCCTATATTGCCAATTAGTTTTTCAGTCACTTTCAGCGTAGCTTTGCCACCACCTGTCTATTGTAGGTTTGTGCTCCCTTTCTTAGTGGCTTTGCTGTCTTCCCCAAACCACTAGTTAGTGTCACGCTCCTTCTAGAATCAGTTAATTTTAAAGTGGAATACATATTAACAGAGACCTAAGTCACAAACAAACACATTTCATGACAACATTGTTTACAATCAACCGAGAACTGTGTGCTACTATACTCCTACTCTTTCTATACTTCACACCGGATTAATGTTGGACTATTTCATCTTTGATGCATTATGAATGTGACCTCAGCATTCATAGCTCTGGAAACCAGACTCCATGGTCATGGAGAAGAGACCAAGCGCCTGGCACCGGAGCAGAAGCTGTTGTGTGCTGCTTCGGTGGCCCGTCCCTTCCACACCCCTCTGGGTCAGAGTTTGAGACTCTTGCTCCGGCACAAGAGGGTGTGATGGTTTTGCAACAACCAACAGTTGCAGCCCAGTACCCAGGAAACATCTTCCTTGTTTCCCTGTGAGTGTGGAAGGGCCTATAAACAATCTCATTCTTCATGGTCATAGGGAATTACCCTTCAAAGCGCTAGGAACACATAGCAGGATGTGATGGCTTGGCACTTCTATTATCCAGTAGACACTGTGCTCCCCACCCAGCCAAATTATTATCAGTTTTTGTGCCCCATGCAGAGAGGATGAGGGTATTCACTCCAAATGTGCACCCCTCTGCCTCTAGGTGCTATCTACTAAGAGAGGGTTGGTGTGTCAGAACTGCAGTGGTTGTGGGGAAAGCTTCAGCTGCTGACAGGGTCAGTAGATGGGTGAGGAGTAGAAGGTACAGAAGAGGGGAAGTGCCACCTTTTGTTTCTTCCCCATCACAATCACCAGAAACAGCATGTCCTTGTAGTGGGGGAAAGTACATATGCTGAGAGGAAGTATCATAGACTGGGGGTCATTTTTGAGAGAATCTGATCTGGGGTTTCCACTGGTACAGCTACATGAGGAATCACCCAAATCCTTATTTCCTCAATGTAATGACAGTCAGGGCAATTCCTTCTCCTCCATGAGAAGATCAAGATGCTGATTGTGTGATAAAAGGAAGCCTTGGAACACTTAGCCATAACCAGATTCATGCAGAAGACATACGCTTTGCTGGGTGCAGAGAAGGTGTTACCACACACTTTGAAATTTGACTCCATGTTGAACACTTCGAACTTCGAAAATCTGTTTGATTGTACACCAACGGATGCCCCGGATAAGAATGGTGAGAGTTGCCTTAGGAAGGAGTATGCGAGTATTAACCTGGTAATAAGAAAAAGTGCCTACGTATCATACACTGCTTACTGGTTACTGGGGTTTGGCATTCTGGCAGGAGCGATGTAAGATGTGGAAAACTAGTCTGGCATTTTATTGAAATACAGCAAGCCAGCTGTTTAACCGATATGGCATGTGATGATTTAAGAGCTACTGCCATGGCTTCAGCTGTAGAGGTGTTGGCATATCATAACATGTTGTTTAGGGGCTGTAAGGCAGAAGGCATGGAGAAAGCTGCATTTCTAAAGATGCTGTTAGCAGGGGTGAATTTATTTGGAGAACAGCTAGAATTCACAGGTACCAGGGTTTTCAAATAGAAGAACCATACATCGTCAGACACTCCAGAGCCCTACAAATATCAGCCGCAGTCATCAAAGTACAAGAAGAGGAGATGCCAAACATGGCATTCAGGGACAAAAGCACCTCCAAGATCCTAGACTTCAGATTTCAGATCAGAAATCTCAGTATTCTTGACAAAGTGTGATAGACGAATATCCACTTGTTAAATAAAGGGTATATCCAAAACTTTGAGGTAATGTCATAGACCTCTGAGTTTTAGATTTCATCTAGAGTTGTACGGCTGAAGAATTTTACTCAATTTTTTAGATCCCAATCTTATCCCAGTGCCTGTACCAAAGAAAAAGAGCCATTGAGAAAAGAGACTGCAGCCGTAATTAAGAAGAATGTTGTGATCCAAGTACCCTCCCCCAGAAGATTATTCTGTTTTTAGTGGAGAAAGCCTGGGGGAATTCCCACCCAGTGTTGAATTTAAACGAGTGAATTCCAGTGTAAAGATGTTGCACTTAGACACTGACTGTCTACATGCTGCAAAGTCATCCTTTTGCCTAATTCACCTTCACTTTTTTGTTGCTGACTGGTACTGATGGTAACTGACCTTACGCTTGCATGTCAGCCCCTATAAGTCCCTAGTAGATAGGGTATGGACGTTAGAGGCCCAGCATATTTGCTGACCTTTGCAGGTGGGCAGTGCTGGAGGTCTTGTGTCATTTTAAATGCAGCCTGACTTTGCAGACTGCATTTAAATGGAAATGGTGTCTCAATTCGACGTTGGGGTTGCAGGCACTTTAAAAGTGATAATCTACAGTATTTTCACATACCAGGAACCACCAGGCTATCCCCTAGGTGTCTCAGCGGTGGAGGGTCATGCAACTATAAGCAGGGTCCTTATAAAAGGTATTTGTTTATAAAGCCTGGTGACGGAAAACTGCTCATTGAATTTTTCCCCTATTGTAGAAACTGGTCACCATAGGCTAACGTATTGTAATTGATGCAAATATTGTTAGGAAATGCGTAGAAATGTAATTCCAGGACTTAAAAGATTTGTTTAGACAAATCCAGCAATTTGCCCTTGGTGAATTTATCATAACTTGTACAGTAAAGAAGTTATGAGTTTTTTCTTTCTGTAAGCGAAAATCCAGCCTTCTGGAGGTCTCTTGCTGAAGGGAGCTCTGCAGCTGCATAGGAATGCCAGTGTCAACACCTGGGCAGTGCGCGCTCTACAGGCGACTAGAATGCAAAAACCTAGCACTTTCAAGATAACTTAATTTATGCATTGTGCTGATATGCTGTTGTTTAACCTTTTGCATTGCAGAGTTTAATCCTGAAGACTTATGTTCAAGGTGCTTATAAATATTGTTTATTTGCAATGTTCTGCTGCGGGCTTTCAGAGTTTGTCAGGATGTGGTCCCTTTTCAGGGCCTTCTAGAAGCTTTCCCTGCAGCATGCATGGGTGTGGTTTGTGGGCTGGGCCAAGACTCTATATAAGGGAGTCAGCCCAGCTCCACGTGCTCACTATTCAGAGGTCCCGGTGCAGAGCTCCTGAGCTCCTGTTCCGGAGGCCTGTTCCGGAGGCCTACTTTGATCTTCCAGACCTTGCCCTTTCACTTTGTCGGTGATTCTTGATCAGGGCGGTAAGACGGAGGTTGGGCTGGGCCACCGATCCCGTTCTCGAAGGTTTTCGAGTTCTTGGGCCTAATTTGCATGGTAAAACATTCTTGCTCTTATGCGTGTGAATGTGCGCTCGAAGCTTTATGGCATTTTCATGCTGACACTCGAATCGGCAAGACGCGCGATTCTTTACTCGTGCACAAATCTTGATATTCATTGTGCGCTACCATTTTATGGCATTTACAAGGTAGCATCCGAATCGGCACATTCCCTGTGCTTAATTCACGTTATTCATTGTACGCTACCATTTCTTGGCATTCATATGGCGGTATTGGAATCGGCAAAACGCGCGATTCATTTCCTGTGCTTAATTCAAGTTATTCATTGTATGGTACTATTTCTTGACATTCATATGGCGGTATTCGAATCTGCAAGACGCGCAATTCATTTCTTGTGCTAAATTCATGATATTCAGTGTGCGGTACCATTTCTTGGCATTCATATGGTGGCCTTCGAATCGGCAAGACGCGTGATTCATTTCTTGTGCTTAGTTCATGATATTCAGTGTGCGCTACCATTCATTGGCATTCACATGGTGGTCTTCGAATCGGCAAGACGCGCAATTAATTTCTTGTGTTTAATTCATGGTATTCATTGTGTGTTGCCATTTCATGGCATTTACGTGGTGACATTCGAATCAGCAGAACACGCGATTCATTTCTTGTGTTTAAATCACGATGTTCTTTGTGCGCTACCACTTCATGGCATTTACTTGGTGGCCTTCGAATCGGCAAGACGCGCGATTCATTTCTCGAGTCTAACTCATGTTATTCATTGTGCACAATCATTTCATGGCATTTACAACCCTTTGTGAAAATCTGCAATGTGCGCAATTCATGTTCCTGCATTTTAAGAAAACTAAAGTGTTAGAATTCTAGATGTCATATTGTATGTGCATAATAAGTCCCCCAAGTGCTATTCATATGGTGTTATAGAAATCATTCAGATTATTTCCTGGTCCTCATGCAAAAGACTATACTTGAATTTGAAATTCTAGAAGGTTCTGATGTTTCTAATTCATGTGTAACATTTCATTGAGTGGTTCATTGGAAAGTTGTATTAATCTTTCTTGATTCCCACACAGGTATCCAGTCATCTTGAGGTCTAGTTATTTAAGTCCATGCTTAAGTTATCCATGTTTCCAGTATGACAATGCTTAGAGTCATAGCGGTGTTAAAGCAGCGGTAAAACCGCCAACAGGCCAGCGGTAAAAAAAATGGAATTACGACCGTGGTGGAAACCGCCAACATAGACAGCCACTTTAACAACTCCGACCACCACGGTGGTACAAACAAACACTGCGGCGGTAACCGCCAACAGACAGGCGGAGGACAATGTACCGCCCACAGAATTACAACAGTCCAATCCACCACCTTTTCCGGGGCAGATTCACCGCAAACAAAAACACGGCGGAAACCGGACTTGGAAGGGAAAACGCTCACCTCTACACACCCCACGAGGAACCAGGACGCCATGGAACCGGAACTTCAGATACTCCCAGCCTTTATCTTCCTGCTCCTCTACCAGGAGCACGATCGCCGGCGGCGAAGACCACGGTAAGTACTGCACCTACGACACAGGGGAGGAAAAAAACAGTGACACACACACGCAACTCGCAAAACCCCAACCCCCACCCTCACCCACTACAACACACACACAAATACAGCATGATACATTACAGTTACACCCCCCAGCCTCCCCTGGAAGAATGCAATGACAAAAGGAAATGAGTCAAATAATTGTTGTATATTCAATTACATTAATCCAAAATATTTACATATATATGCATTTATACTATAAACAATTATATACACCAAGAACACAAGTCCAAGGGATTCCGCCATCATAGTCCGTGGACCACTGGGCCTAAAAGGCATGGGCGCGGCCCACACTCAATATCTGAACAAGACAGAGAGAACACTGCTGGGGCATCAGATAGCAATAAAACAGGCACCTCAGTGGGAAGGGAAGTGGGGGCACCTCAGCCGGATGAGTGCACGACACCAGATCCACAAGGGGGCTCCATGCCCACTGTTCAATCCTGGGGAGTGCAAAGCCACAGTCTCTCAAGTCTCTACAGTGGGTGGGTTGCCCACTGTTCAATCCTGGGGAGTGCAAAACCCCAGTCTCTCAAGTGGATAACAGTCTCCACTGGTTCTGGCATCCTTCCAAGGACAGAGGTAGTGGATGTGATACTCCACTGGTTCTGGAGGGGACTTGGTGCCCAGAGTGCTTCATCCTGCCAAGGACAGAGGTAGAGGATGCATTTCTCCACTGGTTCTGGAGGGGGCTTGGTGCCCAGAGTGCTTTATCCTGCCAAGGACAGATGTAGTGGATGTGATACTCCACTGGTTCTGGAGGGGGCTTGGTGCCCAGAGTGCTTCATCCTGCCAAGGACAGAGGTAGTGGATGCCTTTCTCCACTGGTTCTGGAGGGGGCTTGGTGCCCAGAGTGCTTCATCCTGCCACGTACCGAGGTAGTGGAAGTGATACTCCACTGGTTCTGGAGGGGGCTTGGTGCCCAGAGTGCTTCATCCTGCCAAGGACAGAGGTAGATGATGCCTTTCTCCACTGGTTCTGGAGGGGGCTTGGTGCCCAGAGTGCTTCATCCTGCCCGTGGCGGCCTCAGTAGCGTTGTAATCATTGGTGCTCACTGTCCTGCAGTGGTGCTGGCGGTATTGTCCTGGACAGCGGGGCTGCTGGTGGCGGTCTTGTCCTGGGCAGCGGGGCTGCTGGTGGCGGTCTTGTCCTGGGCAGCGGGGCTGCTGGCAGTCTTGTCCTGGGCAGCGGGGCTGCTGCTGTCGGTCTTGTCCTGGGCAGCGGGGCTGCTGGCGGTCATGTCCTGGGCAGCGGGGCTGCTGGCGTTCTTGTCCTGGGCAGCGGAGCTGCTGGTGGCGGTCTTGTCCTGGGCAGCAGGGCTGCTGGCGGTCTTGTCCTGGGCAGCGGGGCTGCTGCTGGCAGTCTTGTCCTGGGCAGCGGGGCTGCTGCCGGTCATGTCCTGGGCAGCGGGGCTGCTGGTGGCGGTCTTGTCCAGGGCAGCGGGGCTGCTGGCATTCTTGTCCTGGGCAGCGCGGCTGCTGGTGGCAGTCTTGTCCTGGGCAGCAGGGCTGCTGGCCGTCTAGTCCTGGGCAGCGGGGCTGCTGGTGGTCTTGTCCACTGTGCTGATCTTCCCAGACTTGCAGGTTTTACTGTGCTCCTTCCCCACCTTGGATGGTGTTGCAGCTGTCTCCACACTCCCAACTGTACCCCTGGGAGCGGCTTTGGTGGCTGATTTCTTTCCCCTCTCCTGCCAGGCACTGTCCAACTTTTTATGCTTGACAGGTAGGGGACTGTCCGTGCTCTGGGTCCGTGCCACACTGGCTGCCCTGCTGCCTGGTGCACTCCAGAATCCGGACTACTGGCACCACTGGTCCCGCTGATGTTGTGGCTGAGGTGCTAGGTTGGGACCTGGAGAGTCGGGCCCTAGGAGACTGAAGGGGTGGGGGAGGTGAGGGAAAGAGGTCAATGTTGGCCAGGAAAAGTTTCTTTGGAACACTGATACGGGTAGCTGGAGGGGGTTTGGGAGTGGAGGGAGATGTAGTGGTTGTAGGAGGTATACGTTTGGTGACTTTGGGTGAAGGTGCATGGGCTGGAGGCTGTCGTGAAGTGCATGGCTGTTGGGTGGGTGTGTGTTTGCGTACCTCGGGAGGTGGCCTCACAGACACACTGGGAGAGGACACAGGGAACGTGTGAATGGTAGTGGGGGTGGAGACTACACGTGAGCGGGGTGTGGTGGTGGGTGTGCTGGTGATGGACGCAGTGGCTAAGGATGTAGTGCATGCAGGTGTGAGTGGAGACGAGACAGGGAGGGAGGAGGGAGATGAGGAGGAGGGGTGCACAGTGGAGGCAGTGGATGTTGGTGTGTCTGCATGTGTGTGATGCTTGCGTGAGTGTTAGGATACTTCAATTCGAATTCCTCAGAAGCAGAAGATAACTCCTCAGTCCCGACCCGAGCTACTCACAACGAATATTAATCCTTCGTGCTGAGTACCCCGGAGGGGGAATGGGAAGGTAGAGAGACTGCCACAGAGATGATGAACGCCAGTACTCAGTCTGCCTCTTCACATCAAAGATTGGATACAGCACCTGCAAGAGTCACAGTCGCAATTACTAGGGACATACAACATCAGTTTTTCACTTTCTACTCTCAACACTTAATTCTCTTTAATTCTATTATTTCTTCACTCACCCTGGGTTCTCTGTAGCCTTGCTTCTCTCTATAAATGATAGCTCTTCTTAAAAAAATGCTTATTACTGATTCTGGAAGAACTTCTCAACCTTTGTTAGAGATTGGTTTCATGTTGCTATATATATATATATATAGTTGGTGATAATGCGTTCTTCAAATCAGCTGATGTTATTTAATTTCTCCTGTCTTATTGTGACTTCTGTCAATACTTGTATTTGTGAATGCTTGTTTATTAAAGTTCGTTTCTCCTTTCTTACTTCGACATTAGTTGATAACTTGTATTTGTAAATGCTTGTTTATTACAGTTAGTTTCTCCTTCCTTACTTCGACATCTGTCGATAACTTGTAGTTGTAAATGCTTGTTTATTTAAGTTCGTTTCTCTTTTAAACTCTATTTTGGTTTATTACCATTGAATTTGTAAATGCTTATTTGTTAACAGTTTGTTTCTACTTTAAACTTGGCCTTTGTTTAAAACCTTGACATTTGTAGATACTTGCTCTTTTAAAGTTCGTTTTTTCTTTGACTTTAATATCTTAAACAAGAATACAGTTTTTAATGGGGGGTGCACAATCTGAGAAGACGTCCAAAAATCACAATAAAATACAAGCAGTCCAATGTCGTAGAGAAAATATACGAAGATCTTTTCAGATTGTATTCCCAAAGTGTTTTATTGTTGTCAAACGGGGCTTGTTGTGGCAAAAGGTGCATAAACACAGAAGCAGCCAACGCGTTTCGCCCCATACAGAAGGGGCTTCCTCAGGGCTGCAAGGTAACATATAATCATAAGACCAACAATGAATAATACTACATACTAATAGATAATAATAGAATGTGATAAAGCCCATACACCATCAAAAACAAGGGAGTATGGGGCAAATATTAACAATAAAAATAATAATAATGTTTGTGTTTTAGATACTAACATTAAGATAAACGCATTATGTAGTAATGAGTCCAAAATATGATGCACCAAGAAGATATTGAGTATTTACAAACATTTTCTAAATTATTTTACTTTCTAAACTATTTACATCTAGTATTAGTCAGGAACAGCGAGGAGATAGTGCATGAACCAAAGAACCGGCAAGAGAGTCAAGACAAACACCAACGGCGTCCAAACAGTGCAAACGTGAGTTAATTAAAGATTGAAAAAAAAATTGAAAATTTTAAAAAATATTTTTTCGTGCAAGGAGCGTGATAGGGCCAGGTAAGTCATAGGAAATAGATATACAAAAAATGTGTTGAAAGTTAAGACCAAGAAAGGTTCCCTGCCTAGGGGCACCGTTCACATAGATAAAGGAAGGAGGTAAAACAGATATCTAAAAGAGTAATATGAAAGAAGGGGATAAGTCAAAAAAAGGGGGCGCACATACCAATGTGATATTCCTGATGATGTAGAAATGAAAAAGTACAAAACGACCACGTAAAGGCATAAAATAAGCCTGTTAGGGAGAAAATATATATAAAGAAGTATATGTAACGATTGGCCTGATGCGCATATGAGAAAGTACATAATGAAAAGAGAGAAATTTCAATTTTTTTTCCAATCTTTAATTAACTCACGTTTGCACTGTTTGGACGCCGTTGGTGTTTGTCTTGACTTTCTTGCCGGTTCTTTGGTTCATGCACTATCTCCTCGCTGTTCCTGACTAATACTAGATGTAAATAGTTTAGAAAGTAAAATAATTTAGAAAATGTTTGTAAATACTCAATATCTTCTTGGTGCATCATATTTTGGACTCATTACTACATAATGCGTTTATCTTAATGTTAGTATCTAAAACACAAAAATTATTATTATTTTTATTGTTAATATTTGCCCCCTACTCCCTTGTTTTTGATGGTGTATGGGCTTTATCACATTCTATTATTATCTATTAGTATGTAGTATTATTCATTGTTGGTCTTATGATTATATGTTACCTTGCAGCCCTGAGGAAGCCCCTTCTGTATGAGGAGAAATGCGTTGGCTGCTTCCGTGTTTATGCATCTTTTGCCACAACAAGCCCCGTTTGACAACAATAAAACACTTTGGGAATACATTCTGAAAAGATCTTCGTATATTTTCTCTACGACATTGGACTGCTTGTATTTATTGTGATTTTTGGACGTCTTCTCAGTGGTGCACCCCCCATAAAAAACTGTATTGTAGTATTGGGGCTTTTTGCCTTATTGGTCCTTTTTTGCAGCAAGGACCAGGGTGGAGTTGCACACCATATTCACCTAATTAATGTTATTTCACGGTTGGATACTTCTAGGGATTGTTGCGTGCTCTTTCCAGGCCTGCTGCATTTTTGTTCTTGTAATTTATTGTTAAGGTCCCCACGCACTCCCTATTTCCCCCCCCTTCTTTTTGTTAACATGTCACGCTTTAAGGACAACCGCGAGGAACTGGCAAGGGACTTATTCACACACCAAATGAGTTCGGTCTCAACTAGTACACTTACACGACAGACCGATAGCCTGAGAGTCAAATTTCTGAAATTAGAAAAACTAAGAAAACAGGAGCTAGCAAGATGGTGGGATGGGACCACCTTATCAAAATATTTAGACAATAACAAGATAGCAAGAGGTCTCAGAATCTTGATCTTTCCAACTTATGAGGACTTAGATGCAGAGTCACTTAAGGACTGGGAGGACAATTTGCAAAATGCATCATTTAACATGATGTGTATTCTCATCAAACATACTGATAAAAAGGTTACCAAGTTGCAGAGTGACATAGAAACATTTGAGAAAGAGATCGATGAAATTCCTCAGAAAGATCTTATAAAAAAGAATTATGAGATTTTGGAAAGGATTGTAGAAGATTATCAAATTTACCTTAGGGATAAAAAACTACGTAAAGTAAAACGCGACGACCTTGATTACAAATTGGGCAGAATCTACACCTTTGCGCGCAAATTTGATAATATAAAGGTCTCCGAGAGTATGGCCAAAAGAGGTGGCTTTACAAATGATACTGATCTCTCGAGCGGTAGCTCTATGTCCTCCCTTGAGAGTAGTTCGTCCAAAACAAGCAGCCCTTCTGAGCCAAATCTCCACGGTGCCTCTAACAATTTTTTAGTAGAAATGGAACGATTACGCCTCGGTACAAAAACAAACCGGAGAGAAATAAGACCATAAGGGGTGGTAGACAGTGGAGAAAGAGGTTCAGAAAAACAGGGGGTCCGCACTCGTTCCAAAAAGGACTAAAATCCAACATCCCCCACACTTGTGAATCCGGAGATGATTTGACAATTGTCAATCTATCTGACCGTCTCCTGAGTAAAACAGAATGTAATCTTTTGAGAAGAGGTCTGGGATTTTGTCCTACACAGATCAATGATCAGGTAGAGACCTTTGTTGATCTTTTCAAATTTACTCGCCAACTCAAGTTGAAGAATCACTTCCTTTCCAGGCATGGAGGGCTCTCCAGTGGTGGCACTCCTATTCTACAGTCCACTGATCACACATATGGGAATACTCACACACATGTTGAATCAGTATCGGACCTCTATGGGATTCAACTTTTGATGTCCCTATAGGATGATGGTGGAACTAGTATTGAAGACATTAGAACTGATCTAGAAATTAAGGAGGATATCCACACATCTAGTGGCCTTAAATTAAGGTCTAAATTTATACCTTCTAACACACATATCAATATTGATTTATTTTCAACAAATGTCTCATCTGAGTTATATAAGTATTTTAGCACTCTCAAGATTAACTGGCGATATAAAGACAATCTCTCTGTACTAGAACGCAAGGCTCTTACTTGCCTTAAAAATGATCAATCCATCGTAATTCGCGAGGCGGACAAAGGTGGGAATGTAGTTATTATGAACAAGATCGACTACATGCAAGAAATAGATAGACAATTGGCAGACTCTGCGTGTTACAGATGCCTCACTGGTAATCCAATCACGACATTGACAGAGTACATTAATCATAAATTGTGTGGATGGCATGAACTGGGCCTTCTTTCTGATCACAAATACAAGTATCTACTAGTAAAATATCCAAGATATCATTGTATATATATTCTCCCGAAAATACTTAAAGAAGGTATGTTCCCCCCTGGGAGACCCATTATATCAGGGATTGACTCTCCCACAGAGAGATTATCAGAGTTTGTAGATTTTTTTCTACAAAAATTTGTTTCCAATTTACCGTCATATATTCAGGACAGTAAAGACATCCTCAATAAGTTCGAGGACTTTCCGTGGTCTGAAGATCTTATGTTTGTGACCATGGATGTGAATAGCCTTTACACGTGTATTCAGAAATCTTTTGGTATACTGGCGGTCACCTCTTTTCTCAACACTCGTACTGCCGATCATTTTGCTCACAACCAGATGCTTTTGGAAATGATTGATATCATCCTATCCAGGAACTACTTTTTACACAATACTAAGTGGTTCCAACAAACACAGGGGACGGCGATGGGTTCTAAATTTGCCCCGTCCTACGCCTGTCTCTTTATGGGATGGTTCGAGAGAATACATGCCTGGGGTAAACTAGCCTCCCCCTGGACTGAATGTATTGTATTTTGGGGGAGGTATATCGATGACATTATTCTGATATGGAATGGCACTACTGAACAGCTTACCCAGTGCCATGCCTTCCTCAACGATAATCCGTACAATGTCAAACTTTGTCTTCAACACAGTAAGGTTTCTATTGACTTTCTTGATATACGATTTTTCATACAACATAATTCTGTACAAAGTGTTCTATATAGGAAATCCACTTCTTGTAACAGTCTTCTTCATGCGACCAGTGCACACCCTTCTTCTGTTATCAACAACATTCCCTTTGGTGAAATGACACGCGTACAACGCAATTGTAGCACGGATGACAAATTTCTGGAACATATAGGTACGGTTAAGCAAAGATTTTCCAATAGAGGTTATGACCATATGATCCTTTCCAAAGCAGAACAACGTATTAGGAACATACCAAGACAGGACACTTTGATCCCTGCACCCCGTGGCAAACATAAAAAATGTTCAGAACACCTGTCTTTTGTTACTAGATTCTCAATACTCAGTCAGGGCATTTACAAAATACTTAAACGACATTGGCACTTGCTAAATGATGTACCTGGACTTAAAGGGTTCCTCCCTAAAACTCCTAAGATTACTTACCGGAGGGGCAAGACACTCAGGGACTACCTTTGTCCCAGTTACACACCTGTGTCCAACATTACCACATGGCTACCTACGAAACCCTCAGGTTTTTACACCTGTTGTGAATGTAATATGTGTTCCTTTGGTTTAGATAAAACAAAGACTTTCTGTTATAATGGTACAGGGACACGTACTATTACTAGCTTTATCAATTGCAATACCAAATTTGTGATTTACATTTTACGATGTGCATGTAACAAGATATATGTGGGTAGCACTATAAGATCCCTCAAACTAAGAATACAAGAACATGTGCGGGCCATTAGGAATAATGATAATAGATACCCATTGACATCACATATAGCGTTGGCCCATCCCCATGACGGTTCTATACGGTTCCAAGGAATCGATCATATCCCCTTAAATCCTAGGGGAGGTAATAGGGAATTACAACTACACAAAAAGGAGGCCGCATGGATATGTCGATTACGAGCAGTAGAACTTGGACTTAATACCCAATCACAAATTCCATTTCTTTTTATGATTTATTGTACTAAACATTTTGCTTCTTCACATAATGATGTGTACTCATGAGAATCTTCTTCTTTTCTTTGTGGAATTTTTCCCCAAAAATCTTCTTTTTGCTTATGTGTACATTTGTATAAAGAAGCGCTCTTGTGTTTAAATTTCATTTATAAAATGTTTATGATGTCTTGCCATAGGCCTTCATCACAACTCAACGGATAAGAAAGAGATATTCTTTGTATTCGTTTTGACCAATCACAGGTACTTTCACTGAATTGACGAATAGAATTGATTTGGAAGTTTTTTATTTTTATTATTTTGTATCTCTCCTTCTGCTTGATATACCTTCCTCCCGGTCTCAAGTTTTTGATTGCAATTTATACAACCTTCTTTGTTGTTAAATGTATAACTCATTATAATGTTTTTCTTATTGACTTTGTTATGTTATTTCATGTGTTGTTTTGACTTTTCATCCATAATCTGCTTCGACGTAGCAACACTAATCACTTTCTTGGGTATTGTTTTCTCCTTTCCTTTTACTTACCAAACCTTTTTTCCTTTCTCCTTGATCTTTATGGACTTTACCCTCTTCTGTTATCTTTTTATCTTTTTACTTTGCTAACATATTGTAATAACACTTTCTGGGTATAAGGGGTAAGTCTCAGATCTCTGAGCACGGTTGTTGCTCGTCTCCACTTTCTCAAAATGGCCGCCCTAGTACAATTCTCTGTTTTTCCTTACTAAATAGCTTATATACTTTTACATGTCGAATGGGAAACGCGGTCCTTTCTTTATTTCTATTTGTTCATGCACATGAAGCTCGTCTACACCAACAATGACTACCGGCCCCATATGGGCACATGCAGTCCGCTCTCTACTACCATGCGCTCCCTCTGGCCTGACGGAAGTTCCTCTTGGTAACTTCCTTCTCTCTCTCCTTCCTTTAAATATGGCTCGGCGCACGGGATACGCGCTGACACAATTAACAATACGGGTGGCACACGTCCGGGCCCGTAGACCTTTTCCGACCTACCGGCCTTGATACTCTTTGGAGCGAACTAATTAGAAGACAA
Organism: Pleurodeles waltl; assembly: GCF_031143425.1. Classification (NCBI taxonomy): domain Eukaryota; kingdom Metazoa; phylum Chordata; class Amphibia; order Caudata; family Salamandridae; genus Pleurodeles; species Pleurodeles waltl. The sequence continues at coordinate 289,401,227 of NC_090445.1, read as the reverse complement.
CAAGTCTTCCCCACAAACTTTTCAGGTAAAACACGACAAACCTGTCGGGTGTTCTTCTTCTCTCTTTTCATTATGTACTTTCTCATATGCGCATCAGGCCAATCGTTACATATACTTCTTTATATATATTTTCTCCCTAACAGGCTTATTTTATGCCTTTACGTGGTCGTTTTGTACTTTTTCATTTCTACATCATCAGGAATATCACATTGGTATGTGCGCCCCCTTTTTTTGACATATCCCCTTCTTTCATATTACTCTTTTAGATATCTGTTTTACCTCCTTCCTTTATCTATGTGAACGGTGCCCCTAGGCAGGGAACCTTTCTTGGTCTTAACTTTCAACACATTTTTTGTATATCTATTTCCTATGACTTACCTGGCCCTATCACGATCCTTGCACGAAAAAATATTTTAAAAAAATTAAATTTTTTTTTTCAATCTTCAATTAACTCACGTTTGCACTGTTTGGACGCCGTTGGTGTTTGTCTTGACTCTCTTGCCGGTTCTTTGGTTCATGCACTATCTCCTCGCTGTTCCTGACTAATACTAGATGTAAATAGTTTAGAAAGTAAAATAATTTAGAAAATGTTTGTAAATACTCAATATCTTCTTGGTGCATCATATTTTGGACTCATTACTACATAATGCGTTTATCTTAATGTTAGTATCTAAAACACAAACATTATTATTATTTTTATTGTTAATATTTGCCCCCTACTCTCTTGTTTTTGATGGTGTATGGGCTTTATCACATTCTATTATTATCTATTAGTATGTAGTATTATTCATTGTTGGTCTTATGATTATATGTTACCTTGCAGCCCTGAGGAAGCCCCTTCTGTATGGGGCGAAACGCGTTGGCTGCTTCCGTGTTTATGCATCTTTTGCCACAACAAGCCCCGTTTGACAACAATAAAACACTTTGGGAATACAATCTGAAAAGATCTTCGTATATTTTCTCTACGACATTAGACTGCTTGTATTTATTGTGATTTTTGGACGTCTTCTCAGTGGTGCACACCCCATAAAAAACTGTATTGTAGTATTGGGGCTTTTTGCCTTATTGGTCCTTTTTTGCAGCAAGGACCAGGGTGGAGTTGCACACCATATTCACCTAATTAATGTTATTTCACGGTTGGATACTTCTAGGGATTGATGCGTGCTCTTTCCAGGCCTGCTGCATTTTTGATCTTAAACAAGAACCGTGTAAACATAAGGTTAATTCATACATTAACTCTGTAGCCTTGCCGACTTCCACGGGAACGGTCTACTATCAAACTCTTCGAATAAACCTTGACAATATTTATCCGTTTTCTGTAATATAATCTTCAAATGTAATTTTACCTCACAGGAGTTTCTGTTCTGAAGCGCGCTCTCTCTCCACACAGCTGTATCCTGCCAGACCTCAGTTGAAGTGCAAGGCTTCCAGCTGGAGAGCTCGTAACCTAGCAACCAACCGATTGCAAGACTAGAACTGTAACTAACCTTCAGGACTCACAGCGGCCATCTTGGATCTTCTCTTCTTGATTCTTCCTTTGAAATAAGCGCAAGATTACTCTGCAAACCTTCTTCCAGTTTGGGCTTTGCTGTCTCCACTGAGGATATCTCTTTGCTTTTCTCATGCACTTCTTTGATTTGACTTTGCAAGTTTGTGTGGTCATGACAGTGAGTGCCTGTGGGATGTCTGGTGCTTATGTTTGCCAGAGCTTCCATTGTGTGTTGTGAGTGTGCATGTTGGTCTGATTGTATGCTTGGGATAGGCTGAGGTACAGGGGTGTAGGTCTGGGTGGAGGAAGTTGGAGCGGGGAGGCTAGAGACAGGGACAATGGCTGCCATCAGTGCTGAGGCCAGAGTCTGAAAAGCTCGCTGAAGGGCTGCCTGACCAGAGCGACTTCCCTCCAGGTATACATTGGTTTGTTGCAACTGCCTCTCTACACCCTTGATGGCATTCAAAATGGTAGACTGCCCAACAGTGAGGGACCTGTGGAGGTCAATGGCCTCCTCACTGAAGGCAGCAGGGGTGACTGGGGCAGGGGCTGAGGTGCCTGGGGCGAAGGTGATGCCCACCCTTCTGGGTGAGCGGGCACGGGGCAAACGCTGAGGGGCTGCTGGGAGGGCGGTTCTGGTAGGGGGGGTGGCAGCTGTACCTGTAGATGCGGGGGGCACAGATGGGCCCACCACCGCAAGGGAGCTCCCATCAGAGGAGGAGTCCGTATCGCTGGTGTCAGCTCCTGTCCCCACTGTGGAGCTCCCCTCGCCCTCCGTCCCACTGGTGAATTCTGACTCCATAGTGTCGCCCTCCAGGGCCATGTGGGATGCAGCTCCCTCCTGCTCCGGTGCCACTGCTCCTCCGCCTGATGATGCTAATGCACACAAGAACAGGAAGACCACAAAAAGGGGGGAAGACAGAAGAAAGACATGTTCAATGCATGCAATACCGTTGGCGGACACAACAGACACAGAAGCCCCCTGCATTACACTGCGCACTTGGAGTCCACTATTCAATCCCAGGGACATGGGTTACATGGCTATGCCCGATTTCTGCACACATGGATGTCACAGGAGCCTGACTAGGTGTAGTTGGCACTGTACACAGGTGGGGTGGGGTGCCATAGGGCCTGCCTCAAGAAGGGTCCTTGCCTACTAAACTCGCCCTGGCCTAGGGGAACCCACAGCCCACCTCCCCCACCCAGACACCTCAACTGCGCGCAAAATCAGCATAATGAGAGTGAACTCACCCCCTTGTGTCTGCTGTGATGCCCTCAAGTGCCCATCCAACTCCGGGAATGCCACCGCCAGGATCCTGAACATCAGGGGGGTCATGGTGCATTGGGCACCCCTCCCACGTTGGGAGGACATCCCCAGCTGGGCCTCCGCCGTCTTCTTGCTCCAGCGGCAAATGTCCTCCCATCTTTTCCGGCAGTGGGTGCTGTGTCTGTGGTAGAGCCCCAGGGTCCGTACTTCCTTGGCGATGGCACGCCAAATGTCCTTCTTCTGGTGGGCGCTGACCTACAGGAATTGTACAGGGGAAAAAGAGAAGTTCTTACCGTCTGCACTGTCACAGTCATTGGCCCGCATCCCTACCCTTGCCATGACGCACATACACTCACCGTCGTTTCATGCACGCCTCATTCTCACCCCCCCCAGCTTTCATCCACCCCACTCCACACAGGCATTGCCCATACAGCATGCTCACAGTGTACTTATCTGTTTGTCTGGAGGACCGTAGAGTAGCGTGTACTGGGGGAGGACCCCATCCACGAGTTTCTCCAACTCCTCCGTGCTGTGTTTCCCCAGACACACGAGCCATTGTCTCTTCCAGACTGAGGTCACAGCAGCACTTGCAGTGTAGGTCCTCTCCTGTCAAAGATCAGGTATCAAGTGATTGAACATATAGAAAATGGCGGTCACGTCCGCGGCGGTGCGTACCGTCACCGCCAGCGTACATCATCATCGGCTCCTGGGACCCATAGGGTCCAATGTTAACCAATGCAGGATTGCGCTGCGGTCTTCGTCCGCCTACCACGACGGTGTACACCGGCAGCGCAGTTACCTCATATCCCCCTGTTCCACTTTACAGGTCAGGCAGCCGCCATTTCAGGGGCCCACATGGCATTATTTTGGACTGCGTCGCACATGTCTAGGCCTTGCCTAAACACTCATACAGGCATATTTCGATTTGCTAATATTTTCAGAATAAGCTGTGTTTACGTACCTCAGAGTTGGTTGACTCTCTGCTCGCTGTTCTCTTCCATAGGCACCGTCCGCTGGGGCATGTGAGGAGACGGCGGCATCCTCCGGTGTACAGACCACTGGTGGACCTGTTGACAATGGAGGAGTGACATGTGATCAATACCTACAGGCTTGATCGTGCCACAATCCAGGAACTGTGTGCCCAGTTGGAGCCAGACCTGATGTCAGCTATCCGCCATCCCACAGGAATCCCCACTCAAGTGCAGGTGCTGTCAGTACTCCATTTCCTAGCAAGTGGGTCTTTTCAAACAACAGTGGCCATAGCATCAGGGATGTCCCAGCCTATGTTTTCCAAAGTGTTGTCCAGAGTGTTGTCTGCCCTGCTGAAACACATGCGGAGTTACATCATTTTCCCTCAGGTGGAGGATTTGCCTACAGTGAAAGGTGATTTCTATGCCCTGGGACATATCCCCAAAATCATAGGTGTCATTGATGGGACACATGTGGCCTTGGTACCCCCCGCAGGAGGGAACAGGTGTACAGAAACCGGAGTTACCATTCCATGAATGTGCAGATGGTGTGTTTGGCAGACCAGTACTTCTCCCATGTTAATGCAAAATTCCCGGGCTCAGTGCATGACGCTTACATCCTGTGGAGTAGCAGCATCCCTTATGTGATAGGGCAACTCCAGAAGCACCGTGTGTGGCTATTAGGTGAGGACGTGGACCCAATACAGTGGGAATAGTTGTCTGGGTCTGTGGATGTCCCTATGAGTTAGTGTGTGTCTAACAGTTGTCCATAAACATTTGCAGGTGACTCTGGTTACCCCAACCTGTCATGGCTACTGACCCCAGTGAGGGATCCCAGGACAAGGGCAGAGGAACACTACAATGAGGCCCATGGGCGAACTAGGAGGATTATAGAGCGGACCTTCGGCCTCCTGAAGGCCAGGTTCCGGTGCCTCCATATGACAGGTGGTTCCCTACTCTACTCACCAAAGAAGGTATGCCAGATCATCGTGGCCTGCTGTATGCTTCACAACTTGGCTTTGCGACGACAGGTGCCTTTTCTGCAGGAGGATGGTCCAGATGGAGGTCTTGTGGCAGCTGTGGAGCCTGTGGACAGTGAAGACGAGGAAGCAGAAGAAGAGGACATCGACAACAGGAACACGGTGATCCTGCAATACTTCCAGTGAGACACAGGTAAGAAGACAACACCGCCTGCTACATTTTGCCACTGTAATTGCTAATACACTATTTCAAAATCACAGACAGACTCCTGATAGTTTTGTGCTTTCAGGGTGTTTATTTAAGTGCTCAATATTGGAGGGGGTCGTAAAATGGTGAGGGGTGATGGTGGAGGAATGCCCATGGCAGAGTCCCGTCTATTAGTCTCACAGGTGCATTGTCCAAAGGAGCATAGGAAGTGGAGCTGGGGCAGTTTATTGATGGACAGGGTGGCAAGGTGGGACAAAAGGATGACAATCAGGGTGGTCTCATTTCTCTGTCTTTGTCCTGGATCTCAGGGACCGTTTGCGGGGTGGTTCTCCCTCTGCAGGGGATGGGACGCTGGTGTGGTGGTCCTGTGGTGGTGCCTCCTGTCCACTAGCGCCGGCGGAGGTGGTGGGCAGTTCATCATCCAGGCTAGTGTCAGGGGCCCCTTGTTGTGCCACAGTGTCCCTCCTGGTGTTGACGAGTTCCTTCAGCACCCCTACAATGGTGCCCAGGGTGGAATTGATGGATTTGAGTTCCTCCATGAAGCCTAAATACTGTTCCTCCTGCAGCCGCTGGGTCTCCTGAAACTTGGCCAGTACCGTTGCCATCGTCTCCTGGGAATGGTGGTAGGCTCCCATGTTGTTGGAGAGGGCCTCGTGGAGAGTGGGTTCCCTGGGCCTGTCCTCCCCCTGTCGCACAGCAGCCCTCCTAGTTCCCCTGTGTTCCTGGGCCTCTGTCCCCTGAACAGTGTGCCCACTACCACTGCGCACAGGTCCCTGGTATTGTTTGGGTGGTGGGTTAGCCTGGGTTCCCTGTAGTGGTGGACACACTGCTGCTTGACGTGTCCTGGGGACAGAGGTATGGGCCCGCTGGGTGGGTGCTGTGCTGGTGTTTCCAGAGGGGGGAAGCTCTGTAGTAGCTGTGCAGGTGTGAGGGGAACCGACTGTCCCAAGGTCCCAGATGGGCCAGGCTGGTCATCTAGATCCAGTTGGACAGAGCTGCTGTCATCACAGTGGGCCTCTTCTGTGGGTGGAGTGGACATATCTGTACACTCCTGTCCGGTGACGTTGGGTAGGGTTCCTGCAGGGGTGTAAAAGCATGATTATTGCATCTGTGTGTGGCATGGTGTGCAATTGGTGGGTGACCGTGTACCCCAGTGCTTGCATTCCTGTGTAGGACCTTGTGGGATGATGGGTTGGGGGGTGTATGGGTATGTGCAGTGGCCATGCTTTGGTGATGGGTGTCCATGCTTTGGCATTACATGCAGGGCTTGGGTTTGGGATATGTGGTTTGTGATATTGGGACATGTGTGAGGAGTTGGAGTGATGGGGGTGGGGGTATGTGATGGCATGCAGGTTGGGTGGGGGATGAAGTAGTAAAGATTTGACTTACCAGAGTCCATTCCTCCAGCTACTCCTGCGAGGCCCTCAGGATGCAGTATAGCCAAGACTTGCTCCTCCCATGTTGTTAGTTGTGGGGGAGGAGGTGGGGGTCCGCCGCCAGCCCTTTGAACTGCAATCTGGTGTCTTGAGACCACGGAACGCACCTTCCCCCGTAGGTCGTTCCACCTCTTCCTGATGTCATCCCAATTTCTTGGGTGCTGTCCCACTGCGTTAACCCTGTCCACGATTCTTCGCCATAGCTCCATCTTCCTAGCTATGTGAGGTATGCTGCACCTGTGATCCGAATAGTTGTGGCTCTACCCGGATGAGTTCCTCCACCATGATCCTGAGCTCCTCCTCAGAGAACCTGGGGTGTCTTTGCGGTGCCATGGGGTGGTGTGGGTGATGTGTGGGGTGGTGTGTGTGTTGAGATGTGTGGGGTGATATTTAGAGGTGTGTTGTGTGAGGTGCGTGGATGTTATGTGAGTGATGGTGTTGAGTGCCTGTGGGTGCTCATTTGTAGATGGTGGTGTCTCTCTCTGGCCTTCAGTCGCAATTGTGGTTGTAGGGGTTTGTGGGTGTGTGTTTTATATTGTATTGGATGTGTGGGAGTGGTATGTGTATCAGGTGTGTGTATTTTGAATTGTCCAATGTAGATATGCTTTGTAAGGGTGTGTGTATTTTGAGCGCGGCGGTGTGTACTGCCAATGGAATACCGCGGTTGAAAGACTGCTGTGTTGATTTGTGGGTCGCGATAGTGTGGGCGTATTCCTGTTGGCGTGACGGTGGAGGTTTTGTTATCGCCAGTTTATCACTGACCTTTGGTGTGGTGGACTTGTGTGGGTGTTTAGATTTCGACGTATTCCAGACTTTGGGTCATAATGACCGTGAAGGAATTCCACGGCCGCGGCGGTGTGTTGCTGGTCTTCGTAATGGCAGTAAGCGGCTTTTACCACCAATGTTGTAATGACCCCCATATTCTTGATATTGTGTGTTTTAACCTTTTGCTTCCTACAGGTCTCCTTCCCAGCTGTTCCCTACCTAATCCCCTTTTCCCCACTTGGACTCTCTTAGACTCTGTGACATTCTAATCAGAGTATTGGAGCTGTCTTGTGGTGGATGTGTTGGGAATGTGCTCAAACCCCAAAGATCTGGTGACTCTGACAGAATAGTGAGCCCAGGAATTATTATCCTCTTGGTTTGTGTGTGTTCTCAGCATGGCTACACTGGAAGAGCTAGTCAAGGTTATTACGCAGCTCCAAGCAGAGGTAGTGTCATCAAGGGATATAACATTTCATTGAGTGGTTCGTAGGAAAGTCGTATTAATTTTTCTTGATTCCCTCACAGGTATCCAGTCATCTTGATGTCTAGTTATTTAAGTCCATGCTTAAGTTATCCATGTTTCCAGTATGACAATGCTTAGAGTCATAGCTTAGTAATGATTAATAAGATATAATCTTGATATTGTGTGTTTTAACCTTTTGCTTCCTACAGGTCTCCTTCCCAGCTGTTCCCTACCTAATCCCCTTTTCCCCACTTGGACTCTCTTACACTCTGTGATATTTTAATCAGAGTATTGGAGCTGTCTTGTGGTGGACGTGTTGGGAACGTGCACAGACCCCGAGGAGCTGGTGACTCTGACAGCCAGAACAGGGGGAAGGGAAGGGGAAGGGTGATAAAGCATCCAGTCTCAAAGGAGGGCAGGGCAGGCAGGGAATGCCTGAGCACCTACCCCCATCCCTTACCCCTCAGCCAGGTAGCATACTTAAGGAAGGAATTTGCAGATGTTATGAGGAGGAGCACTATGGAAATGAGCCACACTGGGAGTTGGTTAAGTTAGCTCTGGTTGCTTTGCTGAAATTTCAGCTATCATGGGTTTTGGAAGAATGATGCTTTCTTGGACAGGAATATGCCACACTTTGGAGGAAGTGGCCATGCACCTGAGTGTCACCCTGCATTCTGATGGTCATGGGTGCCCCCGTTCCTGATGCCCAGGAGCTGTGAATACATATGTGAGAGGTGCATAGCCTCTCAGTTCTGCTGCCTGAAACTACAAGAGCAAGAAGGACTGTCCTGCTGGAACTTGGATCTTCACCCTTGGCTTGCACCTCTTACTGAGCTTTGCCAGCTGCACAAGCTGGTACTACAGCCCTGGGGACTGTGCCTTGCTTCAAGAAGGACTCAGGAGTGGACTCCCTGAACCTACAGGTTAACAGAGTTTCACCTGCATCATCTCCAGCAAGATTCCCCAGCCTGGAGGTCATCCAGTGGACATTTAAGGATTTGGCCAGGTGCATTATGGGAACTGTGGTCCCAACTTTCCAAGGCCCATCCAGGAGATTCCAGACCCTTGGATTTGTGTTTTGGAACCTTTGGAACTGCAAGAAGGACTTCAGGAAACACATTCTGAAATGGGGAGAAGTTGGGAGAATTTTGGTAAAACAAATCCAGCAGGTGACCTAATAGTCCCCGGAAGTCAAGCCAGCACACACTCACCAAGATCCGGCATGGATTTCAAGTTTGTCCCGCTGAAAAGCTCTAGAGGTCGGACTTCCAGGATTTGACCAAGAGCACACTGAAAATCAATCCTGCGAACCTTCACCGAATCCAGCCTGGTAAAGAGCATTGAGGGCCCTTGGAAGAAAAAGCTCCAGAAAAGTGTCTAAGTAAAATTTTGACAGAGGCCTCCCGCTTAGTGTATTCGACCAGGACTCCATTGCGGTCTGCCTCAAACTTTGACTTTGGTCCAGTCTACCTTGATCAGATGTCCCGATTTGGCGCTTAGGCCCATATTTATTCTTTTTTCGTACCGCATTTGCATAATTTTTTTATGCAAAAGCGGCGTAAACTTACAAAATATAATTATATTTTGTACGTTTGCGCCGCTTTTGCTTAAAAAAAATTCGCAAATGCAGTGCTGAAAAAGTATAAATATGGGCCTTAGTGTTTCTAAGCACTTTAAAAATTCATATCTCCAGTTCCCTATATTGGATGTTTGTCATTTTGGTGTCTATTTACTCATAAAAATATAACCTATTTTTATAAATTGGTTTGCTATTTTTATTGTGTGTTGTGTCTCACTTATTTGTTGTATTGGCATTTTTGAATGCTTAACATGCTTGTCTCCTAAGTTAGACTTGCCTGCTCAATTACAGCTACCAAAGTTTGAGCAGGGGCTAATTTCATGACATCTTTACTGACCCTGTATTGTGTTAGTGGCCTTATTGCCAGTGGTAGGTGCATGCTTACTGTTGTAAAATGGGTAATTGGTAAGGGCAGGTAAGTACCTACACTTAGCAATAGGCCACTAACCTCCACTTAGGTCCAGTCAGGTCTCAGTAAATTAAACCTAGCTCAACCCTTAGTAGCTTGGCAACGAGCGACAAGGCTTAATTTAGGAGACAAAGCGTAAAGCATTCAAGTATCACAAAACAGTAATAAAATAAAACACAGGAAACAGTTTAAAAATCGAAAATCAGTTTAAAGAAACAGGAAATATTTAAAATGCCACCAACACGAATAAAATCGGATAAGGGGAACCTGAGATATGAATTTTTAAAGAATTATTGCATAGAAACAAAAAGTGCCAATCTGGTCATCTGGTCGCACCTCGACCGGGGCAAAGTTTAAGGCCGACTGCGATGGAGCCCGGCTTGGCTACAGCCCTTGGGAGGCCTCATCAAAAGTTTACCTTAGGACTTAGTCGATTTTCTGAAGATTTTCTTCAGAGTGACGAACCTGCCAGTCCAACCCGACCTCCTGGAACTCTTCCTTGGATCCGCGTCGCGGGAGCCCTCGTGGAGATTTTTACCTTCGGACTTAGTCGTTTTTTCGAGGTGAAAATCCTTCGACTGGGGCAAACCTGGATTTTGATCCGACGTCCTTGGAGCCCTCCTCGGATAACCTGGCTGGGAGGTCCCGGTCAACTTCCTACATTCGGACTTAGTCTCTTTTTTGGAGATTTTCTTCACTGGGATGAACCTACAAGTCAGGCCGGGTCGCGGTTGAGGCAAGTCGGCTAGAGTTGCTGCGGCGGGTCGGTCCCTCTATGGAGCTTTTTTCAAAAAGTTCTCCAAACTTCTGGATCTGCTTCCAGATGTTCTTTTAAGGTTTATTTGAAGTCCACAGTTCACCCCAAGGTTCCAGAAGCTCTGAGATGCTCCTTGGGGGTGTGGACCACAACTCCCAGAATGCACCTGGTGCAAACTCCTTTTTGGCCACTGGACAGTGGTCAGCTGGTTGGTTTCTTCAGGAGTTGGTGCAGGGGACTCTGGTTAGCAAGTTTTCACCTGTAGCAAAAAAGGGAGTCCCTCCTTGAACCAGTTGAAGCCAGGCAAAGTCCTTCTTATGGTGAAGCCAAACAGTGTGCAGCTGGTGCAGTCCTCCAGAGTGCAAGGTCAAGGTGCAGGCCAGGGGTCAAGCATGGCAGTCCATCTTCTCCTGTAGTTCTTCCTTGTTGGAATCTGATGGGGGTCTGAGGTGTGGGTGCAGGTCTGCCAGTTTTATCGTTGGTCCTGGGTGAAAATCAGGAGGGTCCTGGTTCTCTAATCAGGGGCAGGGTCCTTCCCCCTGTGATGACCACTTCCTAGGAAGTGTGTCAAAAATCTATCCAAGGGAGCAACAATCAATCCCAGGGAGCAACATTCCTCAAAAATCCATCATGGCTGAAAGTGATTTTCAGAGGTTGTGGGAGGCTGGCCTGGCTTATAGTGGGTACCTGATGGTACTTACACCTTGTGCCAGGTCCAGTTATCCCTTATTAGTAGATTAGTAGTGTTTTAGCAGCTTAGGCTGATAGAGGTAGCTATAGCTGAGCAGCTTAGGCTGAACTAGGAGACATGCAAAGCTCCTACTATACCACTTATATCATAATGCAAAGCTTCTACTATACCACTTATACAATACAGCACTATATCATAAGAAACACAATACTCAGAGTAACTAAATATAAATGTACTTTATTTTAGTGACAGTATGCCAAAAGTATCTCAGAGGATATACTCCTTTACGAGGTAAGTAAAATACACAAAATATACACACAAACCAAAATCAGGTAAGTAAACAGTTAGAAAAGTAGTGCAAACACTGTAGAATACAAAAGGGTGCAATAGGACACAATAGGCCTGGGGGCAACATAAACCATACACTCCAAAAGTGGAATGCAAACCACAAATGGATCCCAGGCCTAGTGTAGTGTGTAGAGGGTCACTGGGAGTGTAAGAAAATACTATGGGTGTCCAAGATACCCCACCCCAAGACCCTGAAAAGTAGGAGTAAAATTACCCTACTACCCAGAAAGGCAGTAAAGTCGAGATAGGGGATTCTGCAAAGGCAGCAACTGACTGCAAAGCACTGAAGACAGATTCCTGGACCTGAGGATCTGCAAAGGAAGGGGATCAAGTCCAAGAGTCAAGCAGGTGTCCGGGGGGTCAGGGGCCCACTAAACTGTTAGAATCCATTTTGTATTGACTCTTTTCTTTTGACACGTGTAAGTTTGAGCTCTTTCCTCTCTCAACGTACTCTCTATCCCATATGTTATCTTATGTATATTTGTTTAAATAAAATAAGCCTGGCTCCACACCACAGGCTTGCAGCTGGTTTCTTTCCCTAACTGGGGCACGTTACTCATTATAATCATGTGGTCAAAATAACTAACCGACCTCGGCTGTTGTATTTTGGGGAGGGAAAGGCTGATATCTATACCTTTGAACCATGCAATCCTTTGAAGGGTCTCAAGAATGTGGGGAGTCAGGCAGCTGCAGAAGGGAGTCGAGGACAAAGCTGGGAATGGAACCGGTGTGTGGAAAACTGATTAACACCTTAAAATATCTGTATGACGTATATCATTATTTACATACTTTATGTATCCTTTGATGTATGAGTATAAATATCACTGTTAAACGCTTCAAGCCAGCACACTTTACTTCGGGCCTGGGATGCCAGTGTTAAACCTGTCCTCTTTTGCTGCAGCAAAAATAAACAGACCTTTGGTCATTGATTTTTCACTCCGGCTCTCCGTGTCAAAAACTCCTTTGTAAATGCATTTGTAAGTATCTGCAAATATGTGCATTTGACAAAACCCCGGATGAAGGTGCAAAATGGCTGCCTCCTGGTGGAAGAAGCCAAAGATTCTGCAACAATGGAAGGTGCCAGGAACTTCTCCTTTGGTCAGAGGGTGTCCCACGGCGTGCTGGAGGATGCAGAGTTGTTTCCACGCAGAAACACAGCAAACAAGCCTTGCTAGCTGCAAGAGTGACAAGTTGAAGAATATGGGTGCTGCTCGGGCCCAGGAAGGACCAGGAGGCCGCCCATTGGAGGAGGAGACAGAGGGGGCGCTCAGCAGCACAGAGAGTCCATGCAGAAGCAGGAAGCACCCGCAGAAGCACTTGAACAGGCATTCAAGAAATCTGAGCATGGCGGTCATCTCAACATAACAAAAGAGGGTCCCATGAAGCCGGTGGTCAACTCAGAGATTTGAGCAATGCAGGACGGAGTGCTGGGGACCTGGGCTGTGCTGTGCACAAAGGAATCCTTGCAAAAGTGCAGAGAAGCCCTAGCAGCTGCAGATCACGCAGTACACAGGATTACTGTCTGGAGTGGGGAGGCAAGGACTTACCTCCACCAAATTTGGACAGAAGGACCACTGGACTGTCTGAGACAGTTGGATCCAGCTCCTGTGTTCCAGGGACCATGCTCATCAAGATGAGAGGAGACCCAGAGGACCAGTATTGCAGAAGTTTGATGCCTGCGTTAGCAGGGGGAAGATTCCGTCGACCCACTGGTGATTTCTTCTTGGCTTCCAGTGCAGGGTGAAGGCTGACAACCCTCAGAGCATGCACCACCAAGAAACAGTCGAGAAAGCCAGCAGGATTAGGCGCTACTGGTAGTCGTCTTGCTACTTTGTTGCGGTTTTGCAGGCGTCCTGGAGCAGTCAGCAGTCAATCCTTGGCAGAAGTTGAAGAGAGAGATGCAGAGGAACTCCAGTGATCTTTTGTATTCATTATCTGAAGAGAAACCCACAGGAGAGACCCTAAATAGCCCTCAGAGGATGATTGGCCACCTAACCAGGTAAGCACTTATCAGGAGGGGCCTCTGACGTCACCTGCTGGCACTGTCCACTCAGAGGCCTCCATTGTGCCCTCACACCTCTGCATTCAAGATGGCAGAGGTCTGGGACACACTGGAGGAGCTCTGGGCACCACCTCTGGGGTGGTGATGGACAGGGGAGTGGCCACTCCCCTTTCCTTTGTCCAGTTTAGTGCCAGAACAGGGGCCGGGGGATCCCTGAACCGGTGTAGACTGGCTTATGCAAGGAGGGCACCATCTGTGCCCTTCAAAGCATTTCCAGAGGCTTGGGGAGGCTACTCCTCCCCAGACCTTAATACCTATATCCAAAGGGAGAGGGTGTGACACCCTCTCTCAGAGGAAATCCTTTGTTCTGCCTTCCTGGGACTGGGCTGCCCAGACCCCAGGAGGGCAGAAACCTGTCTGAGGGTTGGCAGCAGCGGTGGATGCAGAGAAAACCCCAGAGAGCTAGTTTGGCATTACCCAGGGTACATGCTGGAGCCCCGGATGCATGGGATTGTCACCCCAATACCAGATTTGGCATGGGGGGACAATTCCATGTTCTTAGACATGTTACATGGCCATATTCGGAGTTACCATTGTGAAGCTACACATAGGTATTGACCTATATGTAGTGCATGCATGTAATGGTGTCCTCCCAGTCAAAAAGTCCAGGGAAATTGCCCTGAACAATGTGGGGGCACCTTGGCTTGTTGTGTAGCCATTTCAAGTATAGCTCCATGTACATTAGTTTAACATACTAGGCCTCTGTGCACTTTGTCCTAGATATATTTTATTCAGCTTTGCATTATTTTACAATAACCAGTTTTTACTGTCTTGTTTTAATTTCTTCTATCACTTTGTTTAGCTTAACTCAGCACTGTGTTCTCAAATAATGCATTCTTGATCGTCCTGTGCTTCAGTCAAGGCTACAGTCTGGTACATTGCCGGTAAACATGGTAGAAGTTTAGTCTCCAGCAGTGGCGGTTTCTGCACGAGGGCTTGTAACCATAACAAACAAAAAAAAAGTGAAAGAAACTCCCCTAACTCCCTCCCTAAAACAAATGCACACACCTCTTTCTTGCTTGGGGCTGGGACCTGGCTTGGGGCTACTGTGTCACGTGACATGAGACTGGCAGCATCAGGCCAGGCCCTCCCCTGACTGAGTCTATGTTTGCTGGGCTGACAAGCTCACAGCCGGAGGCCTGTGAGGTCATCAGCTCGGCAAAGACATAGCTCACAGGACCAGTCTCCACCCCCTACTGACGTGTGAATAAAGTTAGCCCTGGGCGCTTCAGGTTGAAGCCCTCTAGCGCTAGGGGCTTCACGTCAGTCAGGATAGTGGAGGATGGTCACCCCACCCTTTCCCAATTCGTCACAGAGGGTGGGTCTAGCCCTGTGACAAGTTGGGAAATGGTGGGCGGGGCTGCAGGCAGCAAGCTCAAAATCGTGTCTGCGTAGTTTGCTAACAGTGCACAAACACGAGGTGTTTGCTTCCCACGCTGCGGATGGGAGTCGGTCTCAGTCGGGCAGTAGACTCCACTGAAATCTAAGGTAGAAGGTAATACCAGCGTGCTCATTTTTCTGTCCCGATAGAAAACGTTGCTTTAGAGCAAAACCAGTTTGAATTATTCATTGTTATGCAAGTAGTAAAAATGGAACAAAATGTACGTTTTTCATTTTTGCGAAAACTCGTGTGAATTGTTTTACGTGTAATCTAAGATGTCGTGCCTGGCATTTCCAGATGGACGTCAGTGCAATTATTGGTGTATCGGGGACAAAACGACAGGCAGGAATAATTTCCACCTATTGACAGCCGAATACGCATTTAAGTATGTGCCCTCTGATGTGTACATTTATTCTCAGTCAATAAAAAAAATACTAAAACTGGTGCATAATTGGAAAAGGTACTATTATCTCAAGCTTTGGTCAGGAGGGGGTTCTATGCAGCCTGACAGTAATAAGAGACATTTTCTGTCTCAAACACGCAAAATATTCTTAATTTGGCAGGACAGTGTTTATGCTTGATTTATTTCGAAAATACACAGGAAAAAAGCATTTGGGGAAGGAAACCTGCTTTGATTTAAGACTTTTCCTTCAGCTACAAACCTTGCTGAATCAGATCAATTGTAGTTTGTGTAAAAAAACACGACCTTTTAAGATTTGTACCGTGATCTTCTAGAAGAACCCCCCCGCAGGGATCTGGCGGGGGGCTCTGGGAAGAAACTGCTGCCAGGTCCAGAAGCAGGTCAACAGTGCCTGTCCGTGTCAGCCGAGTGCTGCTTATTGATTGCTTAGTAAAATCAAAAATATATTTCAAAACTTACTGGGTTTTTATACGTAATTGTAAAATAAAATAGAGGCGCACGCAACAAACTGAAAAGAGGCCACGTTACACCACAACAGAGGATTACTGATTCGGTCACCCGATGTTGACGTAGAAACTGATCTCAGGGGAAGGTCTCGCTCTTTCACTGTCCACCCCCAGGTTAGGATCCTTGACAGACATTCACTGACCCTGCACATAGCACACACCACAAATGGACAAAACACCTTGCACAAGAATTAAAGGTGCAAGTTTAACCAAGGGCGGACGCTTCCTAGGTTATCAACCTCAGACGGAATAAATGCGAAGTCGGCCACTGCAGCATTTTAACTTGTCCGTACGCTTCCAGGCGCAGGTCTGTGCCCCGATATAAAGCACTTCCTTTCTGTTGATAGACATTGTTAAAGCCGTGTACACACAGATATTACTAGACAGCATAGGTGTGAAGAAAGACCGGTGCACCTGCGGACAGGTATGTTGACTAAATGATTGGTTTCATGTGAAGGGTGCAGAATGACTCAATGATTAAACGTCGTAATGGGGCAGATTGACCTACACTGAGAGAAAATGTGAAAACAGGATGAGATCCTGAGAAATAGATTATTAGATAGACTGAAAGAAGATGGCTACTGCGTCCGAGTGATGTGGGATCGAGAGACAGACAGATAGGAAAACATACGGATAGATAGATAGATAGATAGATAGATAGATAGATAGATAGATAGATAGATAGATAGATAGACAAATAGATAGATAAATAGATAGATAGCTTGATAGATTGATTTCCAATAACAGATAGACAGACAGACAGACACATAGATAGATCAATAAATAGATTTGCAATAATAGATAGATAGATAGAGAATTGCAATAAAAGACAGATAGATAGATAGATAGATAGATACCTTGACAGATAGCTAAATAGAAAGATAGATATATTTGCAATAATAGATAGACAGATAGATAAATAGATAGTTTGATGGATTGATTTGCAATAACAGATAGACAGACAGAGAGACAAACACATAGATCGATAGATAGATTTGTAATAATAGATTGATAGATTTGCAATAAAAGATAGACAGATTTGCAATAAAAGACAGACATATAGATAGATAGATAGATAGATAGATAGATAGATAGATAGATAGATAGATAGATTAAACAAACAGATGGATGGATGCCAAACAGACGGATGGATCAATGGACTGACAGGCGGGTGGATTGGCACTAGGTGAGAATCCTGCATCTGGAGAGTGGCATCAACAGTAGCCCACATCATCATTCAGAGTTTCTCAGCTAACCGCTTAAGGGGCAGATCTAAGAGCACCTCGCACCTCCTTGTGCCCCATTATTGTATTTTTTTTTACGCTAATGTGGTCCAACAAGGCCAAAATCACCTCACCAAATTTACAAAGATCATCCAGGGAGGAGTCAATATCACACGGTGTGCACACAATCAACCAGAAACAACTGCTGAGAGCAGGTTTCTAGTTAATTTATGAGGCTTTTTGCAGCCAGTGCCCATTTTGATTGTGAAACCTCCTCCAGGTCTTCTGTGGCAGCTTCAGAAGCTTTTTTTTGGTTTGGGAGGCTATGAGCTGAAGTGCATCAAGTTGCGCTCCACATAAGGCCACACCGTCCCCTCGCACAGTGAAAATGTTTCACAGGTTGGCAGATCTGCAGGTACTAGGTTTGGCACGTGGCACAAAGACGACAATAAAGTCAACAAACTGCCATCCAGAAAAAAGTATTCGAACA
The DNA here is from genome assembly GCF_031143425.1 of Pleurodeles waltl. NCBI lineage: Eukaryota > Metazoa > Chordata > Amphibia > Caudata > Salamandridae > Pleurodeles > Pleurodeles waltl. Next base: position 289,383,784 of record NC_090445.1, on the reverse strand, counting down.
TCTGCAATTACACTTCCAATAATTGTGTCTTCGCTTTGGGTTCCAGTGGTAGTGAAGAAGGGTTGTCTGGTAGTCCTGGGCTGGTAGTCCTGGGTTGAAACTATGTTGCCTGCTATCTTGTTCAGCTTCTGCCAGGCCCAACCTGTACATTCAACTTGATTTATACAATTAGAAGCCATACCCTTACCTCTCATGGTTCATATTTGAACTCAGGGAAACCTCAACTCATCTGGCCATCTGATGACCTCTATCCAATTTTGCATCAATGTGGTTACCGTTGGACTAGAGACCCAGCTTCTCCTAGGTAACAGATGTCGCCACTGGCAGTAACCCAGTTGAGAGGAGGGTATGTAGACCTCCACAACTAAGATCTCTGGCTTCATTCCCGTGCCTAGAGAGGGGAATGTGCATGGCTGTTCTACTCCTCTGTTGTCCTTGAGTGCCAGTTTCCTCCATCCAGTATATGCCTCTGTGCATGCTGCACTGGAACGTTGGATAGCCTGGTGAGAACCACTTACTAATCTCACTCAGAAAGAGATTGGTCATCAGGGAATCCCAAACTGCCACTATCATACAGGTATTGTTTGGAGGACTGCCACCTTTTTTAGTCTGTTGGGCTGGCTGCACTGCTTCGTTCTTGCATTCTCGCTCTCTGACACGCTTGCAACTCTCTCTTTTTGAGTTGTTAGCCTGCAAACTCCTTGATATCTGCCCCTAGCTACTGGCTGTCATCTATCATCTAGCTGGAATTCAGTCTGCCTTCTTATCACCAATGAATGCAACCACTGACTTTTGCCCCAGCAGGTGCCTGAAACATTACACAGCTGCTCAGCTCCCAGGACAGCAGCTATTTGACTAAGGATCCCAAAGCCACAAGAACAAGCCTGATCTTTAGCTATGAATGCACTCCTGGCGGCGGGGAAATTACTGACCTTGCAGACTTCAACATCAAACAGCGCTGTCATCCTGGAATTTATGGAAAACACCATAATGCTGTTGTTGGCAGTGGCTCAGTAGGCACAGTGATGTAGCCAGATCAGTATCTGCATAGCTTCACTAGTTGAAGCACTAGAGCAGGCCAGGTCACAAATTGCTCCCTGACAATAACCCAACATGCAAAGCAGCATTAACAAGGCAGCATCTTCAATGCTCCTTCATGTAGGGTACCATTGATGGCCCATACCCATTATACCCAGTATGTAAGGATGTGCACCCTGAATGTAAACCCCAGAATATCAGAGGGACACAATACTGAAGACAAATTATCAAAAAATATAGTAGGTCTAGATTTTCTATCTCTAACTCCACATATAAATATATCTTCACGGTACATAGATGTGGAGTTAGGAATAGTACATTTGTAATTCCCTATATGCACTTACTTTTGATACTTTGTCTCTCCGTGTTCTGGTCACCATATTCTTCCATCATGATACTGCCAGTCGATATTCAGATTCAGTAGTACCATCGTATGTAAGGGTTTGTGTAACTAATACCCCTAGGCCATTCCGCGGATGTGCGACCTGTTGAGAACTGATCACTCCTTGGGTGCAGGCAGGATATGTCCCTGGACCAGGTTCTAATATGAGTGGAGCTGGGTGGAGAGGAATGGAATAGTTTTTCTGGCCACAAGTAACTAAACACCACAACTCAGCTGGAGGGAGTCGCAACCCCTGTGCGCCGGCAACTGTCATGTATTGTATGAACTCACAGGGGGCTGAGTGGTCACAAAAACTTGCATTCGGGTTCGAGTTGGGATAATGTGCGCCACAATCCCAAAATTACTTTTCGTGTTTGTACAGCGGCATGGTGCGGAAGGAGGTATTCAAAGGTGTAGTGTCAGTTGGATTGCTGAAGTCTCCTGCTCAAAAAAGTTATGTTTTTAGTTGGGCCTTTAAGTGTTGTAATATTGTTTCTTTGATAGGTGCTAGTGTGTTGAAGTTTCTAAGTTATTTTTTATGACAAATATAGAGTCCTCATCATAGGCAGTACACCTTACATCACACCAAACTATGAGTGTTACAAATAATGTGGACGCTTGTGTGCACCGGGTTTCTTATGGTTACTGTTGTTACATAATAACAAAAAAACAGAATAAAAATAATTTTTAAAAAAATGCAGACCTAGAAGTTCCACGGGACCAAAAAAAAAGCACGAACTGGATGAGCAACTCGCACCTGACAGCCTGAGTCCTCATGACAGGCCCTACTTTGTCTTCGGGGCTGCAGAATTCCTCGGCTGTGAATTGTTTTTAGTTATAATCCTCAGTTTCCAACCCCCGGTCGGTGGCGCTTGATCTCCTCATATTTAAAGTGCACAGCCATGGCCTCTCTCCCTCAGCATTTTCTGTCCCTGTGTGCCTTGTGTTGTAAATGTCAGCACGTTTTCGAGTTGTTAAGGGTGAGCGCGGAAGGCAACAGGGCAGAAGTTTTTTTTTCTCTCTCAATAGCAACAAGTTTTGCTCTCGATTAGTGGTTGCTCTGAATCAATCGACCTTTGTTACCTTTAAGTTTACAGGATTGCTTAGAAGCCTTTCCCTCTATAGTGAGTTGGTAAGTTAAAGGTAGGTTTGTTTTTTTAGGGGAGTGCCTCCAAAGAGGAGTAACTGTGGAAGCCAAAATAATGACTGGGCCCTGGTTAAAAAAACATATGCATGAGTGAAAACAGCACCTCTTTAACCCTTTTACTGTGGAGGGCAAGATGCAATGTTCACATTTTCCACAGTATCTCCCTAGTGCGCTGGACATGAAGTCTAGTCCTTCAATGATGGTGACAGAAAGGTCTGCACTTAGCCAGTAGATTAGGATGTGACTGCACTAATTAAGCACAAGCATGCATTTAACAAACAGTACAGATTGACACATTCAACAGAACTTTAACATGGATTTAAATTCTCCAAGCCTTAAACTGCAGCCAGTCAGTTCTGGGAGACCTCAGAATTAAGACATGCACACTGTATGCAACATGTGATGTCAGGGTAACAGCACCATTATGGCCAACACAAATCAACCCAAAACACGCCACCCACAGTCCACACTAAAACCCAATATTCTCCTAACAATAGTGTAGCATGCCATTCATCCAGTAATGCTCTTTGCACCTCGTCAGTGGTATGAAGTGCTATAAAAATGCAATATGCTTGTTTCTGGTCCAGGGAGGACCTGGCCTGGCAGTTTGAGCTGGACTGCTCCCATGGGGAACAGGGTCAAGATTGATTTGCATATGGGTGGGTCCAAACTGGAATGGCATGGGAAGCAAAAAAAACTGATGGATTAAACCCAGATCTGTGACTGGGAGTGAATGTTTGATTTGCTCTGCATTCCGTCCATCATCTGTTGTTTTTGCATTTGTCGCCCCAAGTGGGAAGGGTATGCCCAGACGTGGGTCCTGTGCTTGCTATGCCACCAGATTTAAGCTAGCATGGCTGATAAATGGTGATACTCTGAAACCGATCCCAGGATGCTTGTTTCAGTGGTGGTTTCTGCATGAGGGTGTTGGGGCTCCGCCCCCATTACAAAAGTGAAAACAAACTCTTAATCTGTAAAACAAAAATGCACACACCTCTTGCTTGGGGCTGGGGGCTGGCCCGGGGCTACTGTTGCTGTGATTGTAAGTCTCTTTGCACGCAACTCTCTGTATCCAATGGTCCATAGTCTCAAAGCTTATATCATATTTCAATTATTCACAGGCACCAGGGAGGAGGTCAGCAGATAGCTAAATCTCAAGCAGCAGAGAGGAAACCAGCAGAAATGTTTTCTCCAGGCACCAGAGAAAAGCAGCAGATAGGTTGACAAGTGCCAGGAAGGAAATTAGCAGATAGCCTATCAATTGGATCAAGAGAGGAACTCAGCAGAAAGTTGTCTCCAGATTCCTGAGGAACTCAGCAGATAGTTTATCAGGAGGCATGATTTACTAAATCAGCAGAAAGTTCATCACCTGTTGCTAAAAAGTAACTTGAAGTGCAGTTGCAAGTGGTTGAAGAATATATAATCTAGTTTAGCCTTTCTTTGTCTTGTTCATTTAATTGTTTGCAAAAATGAATACAGTAGACAGTTTACTGACATAACCATTTCTGGGAATGACACCCGAAGACAAACTTCGTGTTAAAGCACTAGGACCAGAGAAACCCGACATACACATTGAGCAATCTGCAAAAGACTGGGGGAAAGGTTACACATGCAGGTTTGCACGAACATGGTTTGATAAAATGGAGTGGCTTACTGCCAGTTCTTCTAAGAATGCCTTGTTCTGTTTCCCCTGCTTGCTCTTTGGGGGTGAAGTTAGCTGGACTAGAACAGGAGTTACTGATCTTAAGCATCTGGCAGAAAAAATAAAGAGACACGACTCCAGTGAATCCCACTTGACCAATGTGTTAAAGTTATCTTTGTTTGGAAAATCAAATATTGCACTCCAGTTAAATGTATCCTACTGCAAGGGAGTAATCAAACATAATGAGGAGGTTGATAAGAACCGTTATATATTATCCAAATTGATTGACTGTGTGAAATTTTGTGGAGCCTTTGAATTGGCGCTGCGAGGCCACGATGAAACAGAAGAGTCACTAAATCCCGGTGTCTTCAGAGGGCTGGTTGATTTTGTGTCCAGTATAGACAGTGCAATGGAAGCACACTGGAAAAGTGCAACTGTATTTAAAGGCACTTCTAGGACAATCCAGAATGAGTTGCTTGACTGTATGCTGGAGGTAACAAGAGAAACCATTGTACAGCAATTAAGAAGCACTGATTACGTGGCTATCCACGCCGATGATACAACTGATGTCTCTACCAAGACACAGTCAGTACTTGTTTTTCGCTACATTGATGGCAATTCCAAGGTGGTAGAAAGATTTTATTGCTTCTCGTATCTGAAAGATTCATCTGCAGATACAATTTCAGCAGCTATTCTTAATGAACTTAACCTTATATTACCAGAGCAGAGTGGTAAAGAGAAGTTAATTGCTCAGAGCTATGATGGCGCTAGTGTCATGCGTGGTGCCTCTGGTGGGGTTCAAAAAAAAATCAGAGATATATACCCTAATGCACATTATGTCCACTGCTACGCCCACCAACTAAATCTAATAATGGAACAGGCTGCATCAAAAATATCCAGAGTCAGAATTTTCTTTAAAGAACTGGGTGGCATTACTGCATTTTTTTCCCGTTCTCCAAAACGGACTGAAGTTCTTGAACAGATAGTAGCAAGAAGAATACCAAGAGGGTCTGCAACTCACTGGAACTTCAACATTCGAGCTATCAATATAATTCACGAACACAGAGAGGACCTTGTAGAATGCATTAAATCTATTACACAAAACACTACATTTGATTCCACTTCTGTATGTGAAGCAAAGGGCTTCACCAGAACTCTGGAAGACAAGGAGTTTCTTTTTTTTCTTCTGCTGTTCCACAGCATAAAGCCTCATGTCAATATTTTATACAATCAGTTGCAAAAGCGAGACGTTGATACTTTATTTGTACAAAGGGCCACTTCAGACTTTGTGATAAGCATCAATAAGGTACGGGAATCCATTGACAATTTGGACTCTGAATTGCCCCATGATTGTCAATTTACAAACCGCAAACTCCAGATTAGTACCTTGATACAGGAGGGAAAAGAAGTATGTGACATTATTGTGGTGCATGCCAGGGAGCGCTTTGCATTTACAAGGCATCTTGTCAGTGCAACACTACTGCATAGTGAGCTGTTTCAAAAACATGCCAAATGTTTTCCTAGTGCAGCTCTCAATGAAACAGTTGATGCATATCCAATGCTAACAAAGTCAAGACTACGCACTGAGCTATCAATCCTGTATGGAAGACAGGATTTTCATCAGGCTACAGGTGGTGCCAGGTCTTTATATATATTTTGATGTCAAAATAACCTGCAGAAATCTTTTTCTGAGACTCTAAAGTTATTGAGAATTGTCATTACAACGCCCATGACAACATCTGAAGCTGAAAGATTTTTTTCTACACTGAAGAGAATAAAAACATTTTTAAGAAACACAATGACTCAAGCTCGACTAAATGCATTAGCCATGCTATCAATGGAAAAGGAACTAATACATCAGATTCCAGAATTCAACAAAAGAACTATTGAAAGGTTTGCTCACATTAAAGAACGTCATGCAAACTTTCTGTATAAATAGAAACCATGGCAATGCATGTAGTATTTTAAAATATTGTTCCTAGGGAATACAGATTTGGTTTAGTTTGTATTGTAAGTAACATTAAGAAATACCGTAGGTACCTTGTATGCAAGAAAGTGCACCATGTATTTAATGTATGTTTCAGTATTGTGCATTGCCTGAGAGGAATTCAGGCTTGCTTATCCTTACAAAGCCACATAGCTTGGTGTTGTTCAGGGTATTAGATAATATACCTTTCACTGTTTCCTTTTTTTTTTTTTTTTAAGTTCACCAGCAAATATGGCCCAGTTATGTAAATAAGCTAAACTCTGGAAAGCTTTGGACAAACTCAAAAACCACAGCCAGACAGACTGACAATGTACCTTCCATGACATACGTAATGATGGCGCATACTGACCAACAACCAGTCTTGTAAGAAACTACAAGAGTCTATTTATTGCTCTCATCTTTCCTGGGGGTATTATAGTCGTGGTTTGCAAACTCTAGCAGTACAGAAAGGGTTTTTTTAGGAGAAGGGATTTTCTGATGGCTATCCGGCTGATGAAGCATTCATTGTTTGTTCTTTTCCAAATTGCAAAATCATAAGCTGTAATGTTTGCTGTACTGTTAGAAGCCTATAGAATGTTTACCATATCTAGGGCTATGTGTACCACATGGACTGATAATGAGTGAATTTGTTGATTATATTTCCTGCTTTATAATGACAGTCTTCCTTGCTGAATAGATATGGCTTAATATCCTTTTCCACTGAAGAGCAGAGTAGATTATTTGACACCAGTGAATAGCTTTAGATCTACACATGGCGTGTTACGTCAAACTTGATTGCTCAATGCCAAAGTAAAAAGGTTCATAGTTCAAACAATTATATAAAGGTGGCACCACTTCATGTTGATCAAGTGTGTTTGTTTAGCAGAATCTGAGTCTAATCGCCATCTGCAGTGATGCAAATGCTATGAAGGTGCACTTACATTTTCAAAGTTGTCTGAATGTTGGCTCATTTTTGATTGATAAATGATGATAAAACAATGTTTGTGTACGTTGGCACATGTTGACTTATCTACGACTAGCAAGATTTTGTGTTGGGGCATGGGTGTCAGATAATATATTTTATATATAAATGGGTAAACCCATACTTCATGGAGACAGGTTTATTTCTTCTTTGAACCAATACATATTTAATGATGCTTCAGAAAAGAAACAGACACACAGTAAAGGTAAGAAAAGCATTTTCTGTGTTGCATGTATATATTTTATCTCTCCATGTTTCTTTTTTTTAGTGTATGTGAGCTGCCTTTATGCATGATCTTGAGTTTCAGTATGGGAAAACTAAACAATATATTATTGTATGTGGACTAAGAAGGCATTGACTTTGTTGGACCATCCTGAATGCCATTTTATCTCTGGCATGTACTGGCTCAATAGACAGCTCCAACCTTTTTATGCAACAGCAACATCATTAAAATGGTATTATTCTCTATATATCCGCCTGACATATTCACATGGAGAGGAGAACTCATTTCACATACATGTTGTGAGTGAGCTATCAACCCCAAAACGTCTTGAGGCTGTACACATTGCTAAAGAAGGAAGTCAGGCTTGCCTACCAAGCCAGGCCAATGAAAGCTATTTTGGTCCTTTTTATCTTAAAAAATGTATCTCTATTTTGTTAAATAGGATTTGCAGAAGAAAGGGAAATTGCTACCAACCTCCCGAAAAAATGCGCATGCCCATCCCCCTCGATGCCAAGCCCAGCCCCACCACTCACAAACCTCACCAGCCGCCACTGGTCTCCAGCATTCGTAGAACATACACATCCTTATATACAGACGATTAGTACAATTTGTGATGTAAACTTTATACAAACCCAGCGCGTGCTGCTCCAGCACAACCACATGCAGTAACACCAGGTATAAATCCGGCGCTGGAGGCAGTATTTCCCCATAGAGGACCTCAGGATAAACATAGAATATTGACTATGTGCTTGCCCTTTGGGATGGTCCCTACAGTTGAACACTGTAGCACTGTAGCACATGGGGAATGGTATTTGCCGCGCTCTATACAATGGCACACAGTACACCGGCAGGTGCTTTCAAACAGCAGCTATGTCCTTCTCAATAGTGAAGACTGTTGTGGTATGCGGGACGGAATAGTTTACGTTGTTTCGATCTCTAAGGTCGTACCATGCTGTGGGAACGTGTTGTTTCCCCCGACTACATTTAGGGAGGTAGCTGATATCTGGCCTCACATTGCTACTTCCAAGGTGAATTTTGACAAGTTAAGTAGACTGAAGGCTTTATTGTTTCAGAAGCATGTGGTCCTTACATCTGCACGTGAGACCTCCGCAATTCAAGTGGCAAGGTCGTCGGCAGAAATACAGTCCCTGTTAAATACAAATTTTCCGAGACACTTTGGTGAACTCGTGGGACGTATATTTAATGCGTCCAGCACGGCTGGATTAGCACATTTTTTCAAAGCTGTTGGGATTGGTTTTGTTCACACCTTTTCCTCTATATTCGGGTTGATACCTTCGGCTATTCACTCAATTTTGGGAAGCATTTTTGGGGGATTTCCAATAACTCTGGCTTTATTAGCTGGCATTTTGCTGTTGCTGTTGTTTTTCCGCAATGGCTGTCCCGCTACAACAAGTACAAATGAAGGCGCTTCCAACAGCGCAGCTGTGTCGTGAGCGCATGATGCAGCAGTTCGGAGCAACACTCCTTGGAACATTTGGGGTGTGACTGGTCTCTGTCATTCAGACCGGTTTTGGATTGTGTGCAGCCCATGTTTCAGTGCCGTTGGTGCTCTTTTGAACATGCACTTGAAGTTTGTCTTTCACAGCAACACCCCTCCGTGATTGATGCTGATCTGTTGATATTCTCGTTGAGGGTTCATTACCAGACATGCGCACTGCGGCTGCGTTTGACCAGAGAAGCTGATTACGAGCTACCCTTCCTGGAGGAAGTTACCAATAACTCGTTAATAGGCACTGCACTGGATGCCGCCTTGGTTGACACTGGGGCTATGGAACACACCTGCTCTTTAGTCGCTTTTGGTGTGGATTTACCGGTTTTGTCATCTGCCGAAGTGGAGGATCTCCTGCTTTCCATGACTAATGCTTGATTTGGAACTGTCCTAAATTGATATTTTCCTTTGAATTCGGCTCTTGGCTGCACGCTCATTTTTAAATTGCCGAGTAGTATGCTTGTGTGTCGTCTTGAATTGTCAGAATTAAGTAGGGTTTTAGATATATTTTAGGTTATGGCATTTTAGCTTTGGCTTGAACCACTTTCTACCGACAAGGGGAGGGTGTTGTGTAGCCATTTCAAGTATAGCTCCATGCACGTTAGTTTAACATACTAGGCCGCTGTACACTTTGCCCTAGATATATTTTATTCAGCTTTGCATTGTTATTTTACAATAACCAGTTTTTACGGTCTTGTTTTAATTTCTTCTATCGCACTGTTTAGCTTAGCTCAGCACTGTGTTCTCAAATAATGCATTATTGATCGTCCTGTGCTTCAGTCAAGGCTACAGTCTGGTGCATTGCCTGTAAACGTGGTAGAAGTTTAGTCTCCAGCATTCGTAGAAAATACACATCCTTACGTAGGGACATTTTCTTAGAACATATGCATGTTAGTTATAAAAACACTTTCTAGTCCTAGTACACGTCAAGAGGGAGATTCCAGCCAGGGAACCACTACTGTATGTTGAATCGATTCAACGCAGGACGCACTGAGGAGTGTTTGGCCTATTCTCTGCAGAGGATTTCCCTCGTTTACTGCTATCCCAGATTTCTATTTACAATTGTGACTACGGACGCCAGAAGATTTCATTCTGTTCTGGATGGGCCTTGAGAAAGCCCCCGCCTATCCGCTTAAGGGGCGAAACACGTGTTGACTGTTCCTCTTCTGAATGTTGCCATTTGTTCCAAACCAGTGATATCAACAGATTGGACTGTTTTATGATTTGAACACCAGCTTCCTGATTGTCAAAAAACTCTCTGGACTAATAACTTCTGGAACTGATTACTTTTTTCTTTCTCTTTCTCTCAATAAATCATTACCGAAGCATTAAGCTGAGTAGTTTTAATTTTTGAAGTGGAAACTCACCTCCAATTGATTCACCATTTGGGAGAGATGAGGCACTGCTAGTTAGCTGGAGCAAAACCCAGATTTGGAGTGACAAGCGTCATCTACCGTGGGCCAGACTCAGTCCCCCACATCGTGGATGATCTTGTTGCTCAAAATCCAGTAGTCTCATTAGGGTAATGAGAGCCTACGCGACAGGCTAGTGCCAGGGTGCCCTCATACTTAGTAACTTTGCACCTAACCTTCACTAAGTGAGGGGTAGACATATAAGTGACTTATAAGTTACTTAAGTGCAGTGGAAAATGGCTGTGAAATATCTTGGACGTTATTTCACTCAGGCTGCAGTGGTAGTCCTGTGTAAGAATTGTCTGAGCTCCCTATGGGTGGCAAAAGCAATGCTGCAGCCCATAGGGATCTCCGGGAACCCCAATACCCTGGGTACCTGGGTACCTAGGTACCATATACTAGGGAATTATAAGGGTGTTCCAGTGTGCCAATCAGAATTGGTAAACATGGTCACTAGCCTGCAGTGAAAATTGTAAAGACAGAGAGAGCATAAGCACTGAGGTTCTGGTTAGCAGAGCCTCAGTGACACAGTTAGGCACCACACAGGGAACACTTTCAGGCCACAAACTATGATCACTGGGGTGCTGGCTAGCAGGGTCCCAGGGAGACATATAAAACACACTGACAAATAGGGTTTCCACTATGAGCACTGGGGTCCTGGCCAGCAGGATCCCAGTGAGACAGTAAAAACACCCTGACATACACTCACAAACAGGCCAAAAGTGGGGGTAACAAGGCTAGAAAGAGGCTACCTTCCTACAGAGGTTACATCTGGCTGAGCCCACCCACTTGTGTGGCTAAAAATCCTAAACAAACCCCTCTCCTGCCCTCTCCTAATCTAATCAAGGGGACACCTAATTGTCTGGGTTTGCAGGATGTGAGAGCGTTGCTGGGTTGCTCCAAATGTCCTTCTCTGCCTTTGAAAACCAGTTTGGCAGCCCTCCCCCTTCCTGATTCCCCATCTGCTGAGGGGAGTTCTCCTCCCACAGGCACATCTCTTTGTGCTGAACCAGACCACTTCACACCTCATCAAAGAAGCCTGGCCAGGCTGCCAGAGACTGGCCAATCAGAGCGCAGCAGAAAAAACACTTTCAGGCAAAGTTTAAAACTCTTTACCTGAACAAGTTATATTAAATCCCACAACTGGAAGTTGTGGCATTTATTATAACAATTAATTTGATACCAAACTTCTGGTATTTGTTACTTAAGGGGATTTTTAAAATTAAAATAAACTATCCCAATTTTAGCCTGTGGAGGCCATTCACTACAATGAGGGAAAAACGAATTTGGTTGTTTTACCTCACCAGGGCTTATAAAAGTATTTTTTATAATGTCCCTGCTTATAGTTACATGGCACCCAGCCCTAGGGACACATAGGGCACACCTTAGGGGTGACTTATATGTAAAAATAAGGTAGTTTAAGACTTTGGAACTAAATTTAAGTCTAATTTGCATGTAACTTTAATTTAAAAGCAGTCAGCAAGGCAGGCCTGCCTTTAAAATGACACTGGGCACCTCAGCAGTGCACCTATGGGGGCACTACCTATGCTGGGGTCTCTAAACCTCCATGCCCTACCATATACTAGGGACTTATAGGTAGGCTAATTTTTCCAATTATAATTAGCCTAATTTGCATATCCACTTTACACAGAGCACTGGTCCTGGGACTGGTAAGCAGTACCCAGGCACAGCCAGGAGACAGTAACCACCAGTACCTGTCCAAAACGTTTGGGGGTGAGCAGGGCAAAAAGGAGGATTTTCCTATACTTACCACTACCAATGACCCACTTTACAAAACTGCAGAAGATCACCCCACTGATACAACTAGTCAATATTGCAGTGTGTCAATGACATCTAAAGTTTTCCAGATTGTAGTACTAGAAGACAATGTTGTGTTCTCCCTTTCTTGCTGAAACCATCATCAAGAGAGGCTTGTAGGTAATAAAGGAATGACCAGGGAAATGGCAACTACAGTGCACGCCTCTGGGAGGCAATCTACTCTTTGTTCTTACTCTCCTCCTTATGTTTATTTTCAAAAGTAGCGAAGCAAAAGGTGTAGGTCTCAAGACATGGGCAGAACTTCACATTTTCATTTTCTATAGGGAAAGATTTTATTGAGGTTTATCCAGTTTCCAGCTGTTGTTGAAACGGACAAACTTTAAACTATTGCTTGGACATTAGCTTAGCTGTGGGGTTGTTACATACTACTAGAGTGCTTAGGTGGGATTTACTTTCCCACACTAGTTAAGCTGACCAAAGTAACACACAGTAGTACTATGCAATACTTTGCACTATATTATGTCAAGAGGGCATTTCATGGGTGGCACATGGACGTCCCATTTTGATGCAAATCTCTATGTACGTAGACTAGGATTTGTGCTAAAACCAGATGCCTCATTGAGGCAGTGTAAAAGAAACTGTGCATCCTGTACAGCATAGGTTTTGTATTGGATGCACAAAGCCTGTGATTGACATCATACACACACCCTTGCACGGGGGAGAGAAAAATAGCATCAGAGCTGGAGGAGAGAAAAACAGCATCACATCTTAGTAGATATGGCGCTGCGTTTCACTCACTTTGCTGCACCGCTGTGGTGAGTTACATTACATTTTAGAAAATTCCACTTAAATGTTATCCTGTGATGTTGCGGTATACATATGATGAACACGGCGGTAGAGTTCTAGCATATCATCTCACAAATAGAAGTGTGCAGTAAGTGCTGGGAGGCTTAGCTGCGGGTTCTTTGCAATTAGTTGACCTTAATAAAAATCAGGAAACGTGCGCACCAAGCCAAGGCGTGCATAATGTTTTGTGACACGATGACGAAATTCCGCGGAACGTGCCAAAGTAGAGGGGCTGACATCAGATTGAAAGGAACCTTGGTGGTTCACTACGATGGCCCCAATCTTGAGAAAAGTCCAATGTTTAAGTCCATTCAACTGGCACCCAGTAGATGTGCACACGGACGAAATAAGGCCATTAATACACACTTTGTAGCTGGGTAGGACTGCTTCTTCTGTTTTCTTTCTGAACATGATATTGTGCACCCGTACTGTTACCTATTGTGTTCTAACAAAAATAGGCCTATATATTAATTGCTACTCTTATGTGTCCATTATTCCTTTAAATCATAATTGAATGAAAGGATATTTATATCTTAATTATACTGCAATATTGGATTGGCAATCTAGAAGTATAATTTCATCTGCATTGCAATCCAGTAACGGAATTGTCATTATCTGAACTTTGCTACCTCAAATCAGTATCGACTGTCACAAGGAGAAATGGAGCAAAATATCACGATACCCCTTGAGAGAAAACTAGCACCAAAGGGGCACTTTATGTAATCTGGTACTGATACATTGATTTACAGCTAAATTGAAGATGGCTGATGTGAATAATTATTTTTGCTATTTTCAAACACATTTTATGGGGCTCACACAGTATTGAAAGAGGCCAAAAAATCTTTTGACTTAAGATACTTACCTTACCTACAGATTTCTTACTGCAATGGAGTTTCACGTGCCGCAGGGTTTATAACAACCATTACTTTAGTCCATATTTAATTATCATTACAAAAAATATGTTCAATAGTTCCAAGCGCCATTATTACATAATCTTATCAATTTTAGTGGTATTCTGTAACTCCATGAGAAGGGCCTTCGCAGGCCCAACATACCTATTGACTGGGGAACAGATTGTTGACCCGATTCTCAAAGGTAAACTTCCACTTTTGTGTAAGTTTACTCTTTTTTGGTCTTCACAAACAAACAGTTCAATAGTAACTTTACCACTCCTAAAATGATAGGACAGCTTATCTTTTTATTTGTGGAGTGCAATGCCCTAACTGAGGAGTCTCTGCAATCATAAAGTTACTGTTAAAGCATCTGTTTGGACAGGCCTTTCTTTTTAGATTGAGCGTAAGTGTACAACCTCTTGTATACTTTTACAAATACTTCTTCTTTGGGCTTCCAGCTATTTCAGTGTCATCTAAAAATCCTTGCTTGCTAGTGGTCAGTCATGCCTCTTTGTCCTGCATTCTTCTGTGTGAGAGCAGGGACCAACTACTGTATAATTACCCTTTGTCCTGTTTATCTGGTCTGTAGTGGACTTTTTTCTTAACTTTGTTTCCTGCTCCTGTCCAGGGAAGCTTCCCTTTTCATTTGCACAGCATTCTTGCTCTGAGCTTAGCTCTAAAGAAGGCTATAAATCAGGCTATTATCTTGGTCACATTTGGTCTTTGTGCATTCTCTACACCAGAGCAAGGGCGGAGGATCACTTGTAATTGCTTACAGCCTGGGCACCCAGCTCTTCCAGGGCTCTGCTATCCTTAGTGACAGTGCCCACTTCTGCTCCATACTGGGATCCCACTCGAAGCTCCATCAGTGCACCTCAGTTCATGCACTCCAAGCCCTCAGCTGTGCCAGAAACCCCACACACACTGTCTGCCAGAGCACCTCAGTTCTTGCACTCAGTACACACTGCTGCTTCAGTACTGGGACCTTGGGTGCAGCTCCATAAGTGCACTTCAGTTCACACACTACATGCCTCTCAGCCATGCCCGTGCTAGAACCCCACACACGCTGTCTGCCAGAGCACCTTAGTCCTTACAGTCAGTACACTCTGCTGTTTCAGTACTGGGACTGCGGGCGCAGCTCCGTCAGTGCACCTCAGTTCACATACTCCAAGCCATCAACCGTGCCAGAACCCCACACAGTACACCTCAGTTCTGCCCCCGCAAGGTCACTTCCTTTCCTATACTGGGACCCGCTCACATACAGTTCCATTACAGCAGCTCAATTCTAATATTCAGTCCCACTGCCATGTCAATACTGGACTCAAAAGAGCAAAACACAGCTCAGCCAGGGCACCTCAAGTCTAACATCCAATGCCACTGTTGATGGGAACTAACACAGCTCCACCAGAATCCATTGATTCTAACATTCAGTGAACATGTCTGCCCAGTACTAAGGCTCACACACACACACCCCTCAGAACTCCTCGCTTCTGTGGTTCAGAGGCAATGACACTGCCATGCTGGGCCCCAAACACAACTTCACCAGGGCACCTCCAGGCTAACACTCGGCAACACTGGCACACCAATACTAGGTTCCACACATAGCTCCAATAACATACCTCACTTCTCACCTTGTGTGCCCGTTAATATTCCAATACTGCAGCCCACGTATAACTCTGTCAGTGGACCTCAACCCTAACTTGCAGCGCCCCATTATTCCAATACTAGGAATCACACAGCCTCTGTTTCTCATTCCTCACCCACTGTCTTCCTGTTATTCCAGCACTGGTCGGGGACACTGCTCTATCTACACCCCCAATCCTGATTTGAAGCTCCCCTAGTTTGCTGTATTGGGTTTCACATACAACTCTAATGCACCTCCTGCTGTTCTGCAGTGCCCCCTGCTGTTCCACACTCTGACTTCTGTCTGAGGACAAGGGGGAGCGAAATAAATCTATTCTTAGCTGCCATCTTTATTTAGGAGGGATTCTGTTTACTCTCAATGTTTTCTTTCTCCCTCACTTTTCTCTTTCCAGCTCTTAACATCCACATGTTAACAGTTTCGCTCTTTCTTTCAACTGTTTATTTCTACTACACTCCTTTTTTTTTATTTCCCTCTTCCTCTTGCTACCTCTTTCAAACTTTTAAAAACGTGGTTATTTCTTTCCTTGTTTCGTCCCTCTCTTTTTCTATAACAGGTGATCATTCTTTCACTATTTTTTTCTTCCTTTCGTTCTTTCTTTGTGTTTTTTCTTTGCTCTTTTCTTGGCTCGCTATGCATCCTTTCACTTTTTTTTATCTTTCTTCCTTCCTTGTTCTGGTGTTTTTCTTATCTTTAACTGTCAATTCAAGTGTTACCATAAATCCCTCTTTTTCCTGTCTGCATGTGGAAGCCTCAAGTTACTTGTTGGGACCTGAAGTGTCAAAGTGGTTTTCTCATTCTGTGACTGTGGGGAATGTGTCAGTACACACATGCCCTGGAACTTTCACTGATTGTTTCTCTCACCATCTCTTTTTTTCTCTGTTGTTCATTTTCTCTTTCTTTTAACACTTCTTTAATTATTTTTTGCTCTTTATCTTTCGTTCACTAGCTTCCTTCTCTTCTTTGTTTTGCCTCACATGTTTTCTTTAGTTCTTCTCTTAGTTGTGTTTTCATATTCTCGTTCTTTCTTTCCCTTCTTTCTTTTATTTCTTTGTGACCTGTTATGATGCATCTTTGCATCATAAGTTCTAGAATGGAAGGCGGGCAGTTGACCTGGAGCCGGCCTGATGCCAGGTTGTGTCGCTGAAGATTAAACTTGTGATGTACTGAAATCACATGTCTGTCCGGTTTCTCTTCACAACATTTTGGCGACGAGCTTACTTGACCTCATGAGCGGACACAACCTGGGTCTTACAGCTGCTGAATGCAGTTGTTTGTTGCCTTCGCGTCAGCGCTGACGAGGGGTTGGCGGCTCGGCGAATGCTGACTCACCTGCTGTTTAACTGTGCCCTGTGCAGCTGCATTTTGTGGAAACAGCGACCCGGGTGAGCCATGAGGAAGAGGCAGCGCTGCTCTTTTATCTGAGGATTCTCGACACTGCGGAACACGCGCATGCGCGTGAGATGGTCTAGCGGTCATTTTCCTTTGGATCTCCACGACCATCTTAAGTTTTTTTTTGCTTATCACAGGAGAGTGGCGGCCATCTTAAGTTTCATCGAACAAGGGAGGAAAGACTAGACTGCTCATTTTAGAAACGCGGCGGCCATCTTATATTTATTTATTTATTTTTCTAATGCTTTGTTACATCGGAACAGCCATATTTGTGGAAAAAAACAAACTAAAACTAGATTGCTCACCAGCAAGTGACTACTGTTGTTTTTCAGAGTATTTGGCTGTCATATGGGTTGAGAAAAAAAAAAAAGAAAGGAAAGAGAGAGAGAGGAAAATAAACAACATCTATTTTTCTCCTTTTCTTAGATAAAACCTGTGTTTTGCATTGGGTGAAATATTTGTCATGGCTTCTTTTGGAAATATTATTACACCACCGTTTTTACTATCACAAGCAGGTCAACCTGACGTTTGTTGGGAAGATTGGATTGAAATCTTAGAAAACTACATCATAGCACTTGATGATCAGAACTTTTCTCCAGCCAGGAAAAAAGCTGTTTTATTGAGTGCTCTTGGCAATGAGGGACAAAGAGTTTTTAAGTATCTGTCAGTAGCGTTGGGTCCCAATGGTCAACCTATGGATGACGTCTACACTGAGGCTATAAAAAGGTTGGAGAACCGATTTGCGAGAGAGGTAAATCTGGTTATGGCCAGGTACACATTTTACACTCAACCTCAGGCAGAACATGAGTCTATTGATGAGTTTGTGGCCAGACTCAGGGAACTCTCCATTAAGTGCCGCTTCGGAAATATGATGGAAGAGTTAATCTGAGACCAGTTGATTGTGCAGTGCAGGGAAAAGAAAATACAAGAAAGACTATGGGCAGCAAAGGATCTATCACTCATGAAAGCTATTGCAATGGCTAAAGTAATTGAGGAGTCGCAGAGGTGCATGAAGGAAATGAACAAAAGAGACAGGGCAACTGATGTATCTGTGATTAATCCAGGCCAACAGGACGATGTTGAAAATGAAGTATGTGTAATTAGGAGGAGAGAGAAGAAAGAGAGAGTATGGCCTATCAGCATCCAGGAATAAAGTGGAACAAAGTTTTCCAGGGGCCAGGAGTAAGAGGGACTGAGCCCGTTGTGGTAGCATCTTCCATGATACATACTCACATTTTTTTTTTGCTATGAACAAAATTTGCAGGAGGTGTGGGCGGATGGGCCATTATGCGAGAGTCTGTAGAGAATCTTGTAAAGTGAACAAGAGTGGGAATTCTGGTGTGGGGGTGGTTGAAAGTACGGCGGAAAGCTTGTTTACTGACATAGGGGGTCATTCCGACCCGGGGTCGGCGGGAGCACCGCCAACAGGCTGGCGGTGCCCCGCAGGTCAGAAGAGGAAAACCGGCGGTCTCCCGCCGGTTTTCCGCTGCCCGACGGAATCCTCCATGGCGGCGCAGCTTGCTGCGCCGCCATGGGGATTCCGACACCCCATACCGCCATCCTGTTCCTGGCGGTTCGCCCGCCAGGAACAGGATGGGGGTATGGGGTGTCGTGGGGCCCCTGGGGGCCCCTGCAGTGCCCATGCCAATTGCATGGGCACTGCAGGGGCCCCCGTAAGAGCGCCCCACAAAGAATTTCAGTGTCTGCTGTGCAGACACTGAAATTCGCGACGGGTGCAACTGCACCCGTCGCACCTTCCCACTCCGCCGGCTCCATTCGGAGCCGGCTTCCTCGTGGGAAGGGGTTTCCCGCTGGGCTGTCGGGCGGCCTTCTGGCGGTCGCCCGCCAGCCCAGCGGGAAGACCAGAATGGCCTCCGCGGTCTTTCGACCGCGGAGCGGCCATTTGGCGGTTCCCGCCAGGCGGGCGGCTACCGCCGCCCGCCAGCCTCAGAATGAGGCCCATAGTCTTTGTAGTAAATGTGGGTCACAAACTTAAAAGTGCAGTTATATCTCAGGAAAAAGGGAGGATGTCTAGGCCTACAGCTATCTTCAAAGTGTGTGAGAAGGATGTTGAACTCATGATTGACTCTGGGTCCATGTACACCATTATACCTGAACGGGTTTTCAAAGTGCATTGGCAGAATGTCAATCTGATACCTAACGACATAAACCTGGGGGGGGTATCAAGGAGAATCCATAGACATCTTGGGGTACATGGAAGGCAACATACGATATGGCTCAAGATGTACCACGGGTAAGGTTTACGTGTCAATGGAAGGACCACCGATTTTGGGGTGGATGCACCAGTTTGATTTAAATATCATGTTACATCCCAGAGCCCCTAATTAGATGTTGGTTGTGGATGAACTCACCTTGGAGAGGGTGTTGACTGGAGCGGAAAATGTTTTTTGCAAAAAATTGGGATGTCTCAAAGGTTATGTACACAAAGTAAAAGTGAAATCCAACATTACCCATATACAACATACATTGAGAAGAGTGCCACTGTCTGTTCTTGATGGGTTGAAAAAATTGTTAGGAGAAATGTTAGAGGATGGTGTGATTGAGCCTGTGGAAGCGTCAGAGTGGGTTTCGCCAGTGGTGATTACGAAGAAATCTGATGGTCGTCTGAGATTCTGTGTAGACTTACGCTCAGTGAACCAGAATATTGTGGTTGATGTCTTTCCTCTTCCTAACATAAGTGAGTTAATTACCTTTGTGAAGGACAAGAGATATTTCTCAAAGCTTGACTTGAGGAGTGCTTATCACCAAGTTAGGTTGCATGAGAGCTCCAAGTCACTCACAACATTTGTCACCCCGGAAGGAACTTTTCAATTCAATCGGTTACCATTTGGATTAGCATCGGCTGCTAGTGTTTGTCAGAGGGCAATAACTAAGGTTCTAGAAGGGGTAAATGTTGTAATTTACTTCCAAGATGACATTCTGGTCATGGGGAAAACTAAGGGTGAACATAACGCCACTTTACATTTAGTGTTGAGGGAATTGTAGGAATTTGGCCTCACGCTAAATCAAGAGAAATGCATTTTACTGGCCCAACAGGTTGAGTATTTGGGCTATACCATTGCTATGGGGTCGATTAAGCCTAAACGCTCTTTGTTGGATGCCATAAGTAAAGCACCAGTTCCGAAAGATAGAGATCAACTAAGATCATTCTTGGGGCTTGTGGAGTACTATGCCAAGTTTGTTGAGAAATTTGCAGAGAAGACAGAAGGTTTAAAAAAAATCTTATGCAAGGGAAATAAGTTTGAGTGGGAGGAAGAACAGCAACTTTGTTTTGACAACATTAAGAGAGACATATGCCAAGCAGGCATATTGACTGTGTTTGACAGGAGTCTGAAATCTGCACTCACGGTAGATGCCAGTGCATCTGGTTTGGGAGTGGTCCTTTCACAATTCCATGGAAGTGATGAGAGGACTGTGGCGTTTGCCTCTCGTACTTTGACATCAGCTGAAAAAAATTATTCGGTAATAGAGCGAGAAGCTTTAGGGGCAGCCTGGGGTGCTGAGTATTTTCGTGTATACCTGTGGGGATTGCCATTTGTTATACGGACTGATCATAAACCACTAATAAGGATCCTAGCCCCAGGTGGTGCAGGGAAAGGCTCAGCCAGGCTAGCTAGACTAGTGGCAAGACTTCGGGAGTATAACTACACGGTTGAGTTTTTACAAGGCTGGAAGAATGTTCAGGCAGAGTGTCTGTCTAGATTACCGTTGAACTGGGAAGAGGTTGATGGTGTTGGTGTGAGAGATGCAGACATGGAAGGTGAGGTCGCCGCTGTACAAGATGCAGTAGATAGCGGCACAGGTTCTTTTTCGGTGTTGCAGTGGAGAGAGGAAATGGAAGGAGATCCAGTAATGAGAGATGTACTTAAAATTATTAGGTGTGGAGAGGTGAGAGAGAGGACTCTTGCCCCAGCTGTGAGACCCTATTTGAAGGTTCTGGAAGAACTCTCTGTCTGTGGTGATGGGGTGATTATGAAGGGAGACTGTTTTGTTCCTCCTGTGGGGTTGAGGTTCTGAATTTTTCAGCTGGCACATGAGGGTCATCTTGGACAAGGATTGACCATCGGAAGGGTGAGAGCAAACTTTTGGTGGCCAGGCTTGGATAATCAAATCAAGGAGTGGGTGCGAAGTTGTAACCTGTGCAGAGAAAGCGAAAAGAGGTTGGTTCTTGAGAAGTGCGAGGGTGGACATCTAGGAGATCCGGGGAAGCCTTGGCATATGATCTGTTTGGATTTTATTGGACCTTTGAGGGAGTTGTCTCTAGATATGAAATTTGCAGTGGTGATGGTGGATATCCACTCGAAGTGGTTGGTAGTGGAATTTTTGAGGGATGTCACCACAAAGACCACCATTGGTGTCTTAGAGAAAATTTTCAAAAGAGAAGGAGCCCCAAAAGTCCTTATTACGGACAATGGCACACAACTCACTTCACATGAGATGGTAAGATTTTTAAGGGCTTGGGGTGTTAGGCATTCGTGTACATCCTTATATAATCCAAGGGGAAATGGAGTGGCTGAGAGGGCTGTCAGACTTCTCAAGGGAACTTTGCAGTTGGCTTTGGCAAACCGGGGTGATGTCAGAGAAACCATTTCAGACATGGTATGGCCGGTTTGCACCACACCACATAATGTTACTGAGAGGGTTCCTTTTGTGGATATGAGGGGGCGATGGCCAAGCACCAAACTAGTGCCAGCCTGGTTGAAAGGGGTGTTGTATGATGATGTGCGTGCCAATGACCTAGACAAGTCTCTCAAGAGGGGTGCAAGGCAAGCTAGACTACGGGTGGAAGTAGGAGATTGGGTCAAAGTGAAGTTGAGAAGGATACAGGGAGGTTTGACCAAGTTCAGGGGTCCTTTCCATGTTCAGCGAGTTGGTACGTATTTAGTAATTTTGGAGAATGGTGAGAGGTGGAATTTCAGAATGTGACCCTATATCAAAAGGGTGGGATGTTTGAAAGGAATAGTGGTGAAGTTTACTCAGGAATGATGTTCATGGGTGGTGATGATGAGGTTGTTAGTGAGAGGGGGAGAATATCACTGGATGGTTTTGTTGGACGACAGCATGGGGATGTTGGTAGTGAGAGTGGTGATGATCCTGTTCCCGGGGATGTTGGGCATGAGCATGGTGTCGATCCTGTTCTCGGGAAGAGAATCAGGAGACCACCTTCTTATTTGAAGGATTTCGTTAGATAAGTGATAAATTGAGAATGTTTTTATTATTATCATTTGAAATTTCATTTCTTGTTTTTATACTCTGATTTCTTGTATGTTAATTTAATGTGTTTGGTTTTTCTTATTTGTATTTCATTAATGAACGGGAGAGGATGTGTTATGATGCATCTTTGCATCATAAGTTCTAGAATGGAAGGCGAGCAGAGTTCTGAAATGGTCAGTTGACCTGGAGCCGGCCTGACGCCAGGTTGTGTCGCTGAAGATTAAACTTGTGATGTACTAAAATCACATGTCTGTCCGGTTTCTCTTCATAAAATGACCTCTTCTCTTTCTTCCTTTTGTCTGTTGTATTCCTTTCGCTTCAAGTTTTCTGTACTACCGGCTTTCTCTCCTGAGGCCTAGTAATCAATGGATCAACAGGTGTACTGGCGCCAGGTCCCAGAGACCTACGGACTTAACTCTAATTACTGCTGTATTTTCCTACCGAAATTCCAGTCAACAATTTTCCTTTCTTATCCCAGGGCCCATGACACTGTTACTACGCCTATTGTCCTCTGCACCTTTACTCCTGACTCCCTCTTTCCTTTCATCCTCCAATCCATCTCAAATGATATTTTTGTTATGGTGTTTTGAGCATTACACTCTTATGCCAAAAGTTTATTTCTGATAAAGGTTTATATGATAATTGTATATGTTTTAAGATAGAGGAAGAAGGTAAATTGAAGTGCTTTAGTTCAATGCAGGGCCACTGGAATTACATGGCGAGAAAAGATGAAATTATGAGGCAGGGTTGACCAATTTATGTGGTAAGAAAAGTCCAGTTATGAATTTACAATGCCAATAGCTCTAACTCAAGAAAATGCAAGACCTGTTACATTGCAAATGCTTGTTATGTGTGGAACTCTTCGCCCCACTCCGCAGTCAGAGAGTTACTATTAAATCATTTGTTTGTGAACACTGAAAAAAGAGTAAACTTAAAGAATACTGTAAGTTTACCTTTGTGAATCCTACCCATAGTAGTGATGATGCTTGTAGCTATCTGCTGCTTGAACATGTTTTAATGATAAGGATTTTTAACATGAATTTACCAACAAATAGCACACAAAAGTCCCCAAATACAGTAGAATTACGCAATCGTATTCCATGTTTATTTGTTGGCACCACCTCAAAGTAGCCGAATAGAATATTCCAGATGGTAAATTGCCACATAACGTGTAGCTCTATGATTAGAGGAATCAGACTAATACTGTAAATTACTTTACAGGGTTTGTTTCTAGTCATCAACATCAAGTAAATAAGTGATTCATACGTGAATAGGTGAGCATCCATGCTGACAAACTGTCAAGATCAACATCACATCAAGAGGGAAATAAAGGAAGATTCAAAAGCAGACTTTGAATCCTATTGATTTAGAGCTTCAGTCTCTTCTGCTGAATAGAGTCGTGAATTTCATGTGTCATTGGAACATAGCAAGCTGTTTTGCCATCCATGAAGTAGAGAGGATCACGAATCACAGACGGGTCGAAGCCCTCCTTCACTAGATTCATTTTACATTGTTTGTATGTTCCTGTGATTTCAATAGAGCCCTAGAAAATAGCAAAAAACAAAGTTAGTTTTAGAGAATCAACCATGCATACATGCAAAAGGATCCCACGGCAACCGGAGCTCTCAGTCTATTGGGGCAAGTTGTGCTTTGCTTAAATGGCTTACCTTTTGCATGGTCTTCATTATAGTTTGTTTTTGTTATAAGATTCCACGTAATGAGCATCAAAGAAAACTACAGAAATAGAAGAAAGCCTTGATGATGGAGAGATATAAGACACTCGTCAAGGGGAATCCTGAAATTGGAAAGGTGAGCTTTTTGCAAACCATAAAGACAGTGTGGAATGTGTGCATTCAAAACATCTGACACAAGGATTATTGATGGACTTTTCTCCATATGTAGACATCTAGTTGAAATGATTTAACCGATAATTATAATTTAAAGAATACATAATTAATACAACTAATAATTCAATATTTTATACAGACGTCCAGGACCTCCACAGCTTCATTTTCTCACCCACCAATCTGTATATATAAGAGCACAAATACACCACAGAATAGTCATCAGATACCTCCCTGAACTGGATTTTGGTTAGGGCTAGTCTGAAAACTGTTTTCTCAATTAAGACCAAATGGTATATTTTTTTGAAGCCGGACCAATAGTTGAACTAAACGTTTTTTCAGCCAGTTAAGAAGGTTCACTCAATGAAAAAATCAAACTATGCACCGGCAAAGCCAATAGGTCTCTGCTCTAAAAACCATAGCATTTGGCTTTGCCAGTACTCTTTCCTAGTGACATGACGCATGCACACACATGAATAGCAACCGTTGAGATTGGTTTTCATTTAACACCTTCGCTGCCAGGCCTTTTCCCCCTCCTGTGCCGAGCCTTTTTTTGGCTATTTGGGGCAGTTCGCGCTTAGGCCCTCATAACTTTTTGTTCACATAAGCTACCCACGCCAAAATTGCGTCCTTTTTTTCCAAAATCCTAGGGATTCTAGAGGTACCCAGACTTTGTGGGTTCCCCAGAAGGAGGCCAAGAAATTAGCCAAAATACAGTGAAAATTTCTTTTTTTTCAAAAAAATTGGAAAAAGGGGCTGCAGAAGAAGGCTTGTAGTTTTTTCCCTGAAAATGGCATCAACAAAGGATTTGCAGTGCTAAAATCACCAGCTTCCAAGCTTTCAGGAACAGGCAGACTTGAATCAGAAAACCCAATTTTTCAACACAATTTTGGCATTTTACTGGGACATACCCCATTTTTACTTTTTTTTGCTTTCAGCCTCCTTCCAGTCAGTGACAGAAATGGGCATGAAACCAATGCTGGATCCCAGAAACCGCAACAGTTCTGAAAAGTAGACAAAATTCTGAATTCAGCAAGGGGTAATTTGTTTAGATCCTACAAGGGTTTCCTACAGAAAATAACAACTGAAACAAAATTTTTGAAATTGAGGTGAAAAAATCTGCAATTTTTCTCTACGTTTTACTCTGTAACTTTTCCCTGCAATGTCAGAATTTTAAAAGCAATATACCGTTACGTCTGCTGAACTCTTCTGGTTGCGGGGATATATAGGCCTTATAGGTTCATCAAGAACTCTAGGTACCCAGAGCCAATAAATGACCTGCACCCTGCAGTGCGTTTTCATTCTATACCGGGTATACAGCAATTAATTTGCTGAAATATAAAGAGTAAAAAATAGCTATCAAAAAAACCTTTGTATTTCCAAAATGGGCACAAGATAAGGTGTTGAGGAGCAGTGGTTATTTGCACATCTCTGAATTCTAAGGGTGCCCATACTAGCATGTGAATTACAGGGCATTTCTCAAATAGACGTCTTTTTTACACACTCTCTTATATTTGGAAGGAAAAAATGTAGAGAAAGACAAGGGACAATAACACTTGTTTTGCTATTCTATGTTCCCCCAAGTCTCCCAATAAAAATGATACCTCACTTGTGTGGGTAGGCCTAGCGCCTGTGACAGGAAATGGCCCAAAACACAACGTGGACACATCCCATTTATTTTACAGAAAACAGAGGTGTTTTTTGCAAAGTGCCTACCTGTAGATTTTGGCCTCTAGCTCAGCCGGCACCTAGGGAAACCTACCAAACCTGTGCATTTTTTTAAACTAGAGACCTAGGGGAATCCAAGATGAGGTGACTTGTGGGGCTCTGACCAGGTTCTGTTACCCATAATCCTTTGCAAACCTCAAAATTTGGCTAAAAAAACACATTTTCCTCACATTTCGGTGACAGAAAGTTGTGGAATCTGAGAGGAGCCACAAATTTCCTTCCACCCAGCATTCCCCTAAGTCTCCCGATAAAAATGGTACCTCACTTGTGTGGGTTGGCCTAGCGCCCACGAAAGGAAATGGCCCAAAACAGAACTTGGACACATCACATTTTTTCACAGAAAACAGAGGTGTTTTTTGCAAAGTGCCTACCTGTGGATTTTGGCCTCTAGCTCAGCCGGCCCCAGGGGGGAGCAGAAATGCCCTAAAATAAATTTGTCCCTCCCCCCCCCGGGAGCGACCCTTGCCTAGGGGGTCGCGCCCCTTGCGTGACGGCGCAAAAAAAAAGATCCCCAGTGCCTAGTGGTTTCTGCCCCCCTTGGGGGCAGATTCACCTAAAATCGTCAGATTTGCCAGAAATGGTCTAAATACAATTTGCCCCTCCAGGGGAGAGACCCTTGCCTAAGGGGTCGCTCCCCATCTCTAAAAAAACAAACAAACAAAAAAAAATGTTGCCCTGGCGCCTAGAGGTTTCTGCTCCCCCTAGGTGCAGATCGGCCTAATACCAATAGGCCGATCTGCCCCCATCGGCCTAAAATAAATTTGCCCCCCACCCACACCGGGGAGAGACCCTTGCCTACAAGGTCGCTCCCCTTGCGTGACGGCGCAAAAATAAGATCCCTGGTGCCTAGTGGTTTCTGCCCCCCTTGGGGGCAGATTGACCTAAAATCGGCCGATCTGCCCCCAAAGCAGGCAGAAATAGCCTAAATACAATTTGCCCCTCCAGGGGAGCGACACTTGCCTAAGGGGTCGCTCCCTATCTGTAAAACAACAACAACAACAAAAATCCCCAGTGCCTAGTGGTTTCTGCCCACCTTAGGGGCAGATCGGCCTCATAAATATAGGCCAATCTGCCCCCAGGGGGGGCAGAAAAGGCCTTAAAAATAAATGCCCCCCCTGGGAGCGACCCTTGCCCAAGGGGTTACTCCCTCATGCCACTTTCATTTTTAGAAAAGACATCCCTGGTGTCTAGTGGGCGTTTTGACAGCCGGATTGCTTTCAATCCAGCTGCCAAAACGCAGAGAGAGACTTCAAAGGGAAGGAAATACATTTCCTTCCCTTTGAAGCCTCTCTGCCTCCTCCACGTGATCGGAAGATAAATGCTTTGTATTTCTCTTCCGATCATCGCGCTGGAAGCTGATATTCCAGCGCGAAGGAGGAGGTATTGTGACAATCAGCGTGCGCTCGCGCGCTGATGTCACAGGGGTTGGGGGGTCGGGGGTGGAAGGGGAAGGGCTTCCCCTTCCATCCCTGACTTGGAGGGTGGGGGGGGAACCCCTAGCGCTCCCTCTGGGCTGGGTGCCCAGGACGTAATGGTTACGTCCTGGGCACAGCAGCACTGTGCCGCAGGACGTAACCATTACGTCCTCGGCACAGAACCGGTTAAAGAAACCCCCTTCCAAGATGGCCGCTGATGTGCACACATGATGTGTGCATTCTATCTCACTACTTCTTGCCTCCATTCTAGTTTTGCTGTTTTTTTCGTTTCATTTTCAATGTATATCTTCTTTTGCGTTTTCTCCACATCTCTCTTTCGTGTCTATTTATTAAGACCTAGGTGAAGTTCTGTCCTATTCAGTCTGCTAATACTTTTATCTAGGAACTAGCCAACCTTCTAGAGTTATGGCCATTTTAATCGCCTGTGCTGCTATTTCACACTTTTTCTGCTGGGTTAAATTAGTTCTTGGGGTGGTGTCATTGAGAGTTTTTTGGATCACTTTGGGCTGTGAAACATAAAATGTTTTGGTGGTTTTACTTTTTAAGGTCTTTGTTTCATGGGCACATGCTTCCTTGGGAAAACCAGTACAAGGTCATACTGTCCTGAGCACTACAACTACCATGTTTCCACTTCAAGAAATGTACTGTCAACAACTCTTTTTTGTTAGCACGCCAGTGTTTTCAGGACAGGCTCCACGACTAAAGGTTCGGGAGGATATTTGCCCTTATTAAGGCCTAGTTCTTTTGTATACAACCTGCGGGTACTTTCATCTAAGAAATCAGCCACTTATTGGAGTTACAGCCATTTTAATCTGCTTTGCTACTATTTTCAGACCTGCCAACTCACACGGTGCCATTGTGTGTCACATGATATTGGCTCCCTTCACACAGTCACTGGGTGAGAAGCTGATATCACATGGGGGCAGGAAACAAAGTTAGAAGCCACTGCGAAGAGTAGCTTTCCAGCTCGTTTTTAGGGTCGAGCCTGCGTTGCATGTGCTTGCGCATGCGTATCGCTAGCGAGACACTTTAGGAATTAGAAAAGGGCTCGGAGCCCCGTCCACGTCATGTCAGTGTCTTTCATCGGTTCGTGGGCTTGCCGGTTAGAATCTGCTTTCTTTGATTAGTGGAAGGCATGCATACATCATGCCTTTTCCGGTGGTTAGCCCTCCTTGAGCGCAGCGACCAAGCACAGAAAACATGCAAGGCTTGCTGTTTCCTGTCAGGTTTGTGGACTACTTTTTCTCTATTTTCGCAGTGCGATCTTGCTTGGCAGAAGTCGAACGCTTTGCATAATATCGACCCTGTTACACAGTTAATTGCACTTTTGCCGGTTATGTACATAATTGCACTTTTACCGTTAGGTTTCATTACTGTAACGTGGCAAGAAAAATCCGGTTGGGAGTTTACAACTGGTAACAGCTGTAACTCGGACAAATGTGAGACCCGTTGCATTGCAAATGCTTGTTTGTTTTTGGAGCCTTTTAAAAGGCAATGTCTATTTTGAGTGTAAGAGCAACCCAGAAAGTCAGCACCAGTCTCAGCAGGCTTCTGTTTAGGAGGCGAGGGTTTTTTGGGGGAGGGTTCAGAAGTGCCTCCAAGGTAGTTCTGGCACAAAATCCTACCCCTTCCAAGGTCACGCCCCTTCTCACACAGTGAATTTTTTCTTAAGGTTGGTAGGTCTGTATTTCACACTTATTACTGTTGGGTTTTAATCAGCTCGGGGGTGGCTGTACTGTGAGTGTATTTGATCACTTTGTGAGGTTTTGTGTTTTAGACCTTGAGTAGAAGTCTTTAACCCCTTAGCAGACGTTGCATTGGATAGACTGGTACGAGTTCCTACTGACCACCATTTTTCCACTTTAAGATTTCCAGTAGCAGCAGTTTTTTGCCATTCTAGTAGTTCCAGGGCAGGCTCCATGACTGAAGCTGAGCGAATATTTAAGGAACCCCACAACGATTCCATGTACAGCGTCAACGACAAGCCAGCCTGCCAGGAACACCCCCAGCACCCAGGCATGGTGTTGATCTCTTTCTCCATCCGATGGTGAGTGCTTAGTTTTGGTGTCATACAGTCATGAAACTCTCCTGATTTTTTTTTCTCTTTTCCATATTCTGGATGCAAAGGTTGCAGAGGTCGTGAGGCATCTGAATTGAATGTCGAGTAAAGGACTCCCCTATTCCTGTTTTCACCTTCAGACTAATTTCAAAATAAAATTTTAATCAGGCCTACTAATAAAAAGCTTATGGCTAAAGCTGAAAAACGGCATAGCTTTTAAATAATGATCAATGATAATTGTGACATTGTCTGAAAAGGAAGGTTTGGGCCTGTCAAAAGGTTTAGTATGCCAGGTCGAAATGGCAGTTGAAAACTGCACACACAGTCTTTAATGGCAGACCTAAGATATGTTTAAAGGGTTACTTAAATGGGTGGTACAATCAGTGCTAATGGCCTACACGTAGCATTAACTTTACAGATCCTGGGTACATGTAGGACCACTTTACTAGGAACTTACAAGTAAATTAAATATACCAATTGGAGATAAGCCAGCATTACCCACCTCACTACCAATGGTTTTGTTGCTGTGGTATAGCCAAATTACCTAAAGGTTTACTACTATCCAATCACTCTCTTCACAATGTCATACTAAATACTTCTTCAGTACTGAGTATGGTTCAGAACAGTCTAAAGCTTGCTCATGCCCCACTACGGTTGAAAAAAATTCTCTTGAAGTTCCTGAAAATCTGGCAAAATATTGTCTAATCTCCCAACTACCTTCTCTGACTAATTTGCTAGAATTTGATGCAACTTTTCATAACATCCTCCTAAGATGGGTGTCTGCGCTTGCTACATTGCAGAGTGGCAGCGGTGGCAACAATAGATAATCTACGCCACTGCACAGCTAATGATCTTTTGGGCTGGCATACATTAGTATACGTGTAAGAAAAGTAGCAAACCTCAAGAGAAATGTGTCCAAGATGCCCACTTTCTCCTGGCTAGCAGAATTTGGTGGTTTATAATACCATTCTCTCTTTGAATCCTTCTTTATTAGCCTTCTTTGGGACCAAAATCCACCCATGTTCGATGATTGAAAAGCCTAGGTATCACAATTGACTCTGCTTGGACGGTGCCATATCAAGTTAAGGCAGTGTTGCGCCGCGGGCTGCCACGGCACGCTCGGAGGTACTGAGTCGGGTTGCGGTTGCTGCGGTTCATCTTCTGGGCTGCAGGTTGTGCCCCGCTCCCTTTTTGTGTATTGCTCGCCCGAGGCCCTGGGGCTTTCTCAAGCCTCGGCGAGTGCGAGTGCGGGTGCGGCGCGGCCTGAGAGCTAGTGACGGGACCTTCCCCCACATTAACACTTACCAGGTTTTTGTTCTCTTCTGTTCTTTTCTCTTCTATTTTCCCTCCTTCTTTTATTTCCTGTCTCTTTTGGGTGGAGCTATGTTTTTGCTCTGTTTATTCCCAGCATGTCCTTCTCTTCCCTGCATGCATCAGGATCCCTATCTAACATGGTGAATTCTTCTACATTCCTATGGTAGTTTTCCCCAAACTAACATGGCGTCTTTCCTCTTCCTGAAGGTCACTTCCTGTTCTTGGGTATATAAGGTCTCAGACACTTGATCTTCTTGCGCTGCAAACCTTCCTTTGGTGGTGATCTCGCTCCATTTTTTCCAGCTTTTGGCACCCTTTTCCCGGCCCTTCTAGTGATATTTTGTTATTGAAAACTTACCTTGCCTGTGCCTTTTTCTTTTTGTTGTTTTAGGGAGTTCCAGCATTTGAGGTTTTTTCCTTTGGGTTTTTCCTCAGGGACTCCTTTTGGAAGGCACGGACTGCCCTGACGCCCAATTGTCAGCAGCAACGTGGCTACCAGAAAGGGTCGCCCTATCTCGGCCAAGGCAGGACCTACAAGCGGCAAGGCCGTCCTGTGGATAAATCTGGTAAGCAACGAGTCAACCGTGACAGGCAGTTGTTAAATCTTGACTTTTTCAGCTACATCCCACTGAAACATATTTTGTATCTGTTCTCATTCTCTCTAAGATTTTCATTCTCAATGCTTTTATTTCTGAGAGTCTAGATTACTGAAACTCAGTTTCAACGGGGGCCCGCCACATAACTTAAGGGCAGGGGCGGGGCAGGTGAGGGGTTGGGATGGAGATGAGGTAAAAATAAAAAAAATTAAAAAGCACTTACCTTGCCTCTGTCCCTGCCACCTCCTGTCTCCTCACACTCCTCTTCTGGTGTCCGTGGTGTCCCAGCATTCACTGCTGGGAAACCAGCACAGGCTACCCAGCAATCCTGGCGCTGCTTTCATGCAAAAGCTTGCATGAAAGCAGAACCAGGATTTGTCTGAGAGGCAGTGACTGCCGCTCAGACACAGCCCTGGGGTCTGTGCAGTTTCTCGAGACCGGCTGTTAAACACAGCCGGGCTGGAGAAACCTAAGTGCGCATGTGTGTTTGGCCGGCCTCAGACAGCTGGCAAACACACATGCACAGTTAGGTGCACTCTCCCCTCCTCCCCACTCCCACCTCCTGTGGCCCTGCCTCACCCCTCCCTGAATTGCTGGCTGTGCCAGAAGCTGAAAAATAAAACAATAGTTTTATTTTTCAGCTTCTGGCTCAGCCAGTGGGGTGACACTCCTTCGCCATAGCAAAGGAGCAGCCCATGCTCAGTTTATCTTAACCTTCCTGATTATCTGATTCAGACGTTGTAGTTAATTCAGAACTACTCTTCTAGAGTAGTGCTGAGTCTGAAACACTGAAACCATATTTCCACATCTTTGGTACGCTGCACTGGCTCCAGTATTACATTTAACTGGAAATTATTATGCTGCAATTTTTTCTGCCTTGTCCACAGAGCAATTTACAGCTCCAGCCTTTCACAGTGGTGCAGGTGCTTAAACTGGTACAACCCCAATTAGCATATGAGATCCAAAGCTACATTTCTCTGTGAAATCCTTGAACATCTTTTCAAAACCTGAATGTACTTTCTCTGTTACTGCAGCAACCAAGTGACATGCCCTGCCTTGCACCTCTACCTTCGGTGCAATGTTCAATTTTACGAATGCCTTAAAAACATGGCTGCTTCATTCTCATCATTACTTTTAACCTATTGACCTTGACATGTCCTAGAGTAAGCTGTTTGGTTCACTTAGTTGTTCTTAACCCCAAGATATCCCTTGGAATTAACGTTGCATCAAATAAGTACCTTTCAGCACTATTTGCCTTTCTGTCACTTTTAATTGGTCCTTTCCATTTTTCACCTTTTCTCCCTCATCTCTTTATCTATCTTAATTTCTTAGTTTCTTCTCACAAGAAAGAAAGTAGTGAAAGGCGTTGCTCCTGTTTCTTTCATTTTACTAATAGATATATCACATAAATGAATGACATATTCTCCTTGAATATTGCAAGAAGTCTGCAACAAAGGTCATGTCTTCATGCATTCAAATGACTGTGATCAGTGAATCGCTAGAAACAAAGTTGGATGGTCACAATATTTTATCAGCAGATTTAGCAACTGAATAATCGTCTACAAACAAGACAACTACCTCATTCACATGGTCTATAGCTTGACAAATAATCTAAATTCCAATGGTTTATTTCTACAGAAACGTGAGCTCTTCCCATGATGGGAAGTAAAGGAAGATGTCTATTACTTCAGTGTAAAAATAAAACATGACTTAAATTTTTTAACAAGGACAATGTGTGCCTCTACATAATGGAAGGTTCCAGGACCACTTGTTAGTAAAATTAGTCTCACATGGATTTAGTCTTGTTGATAATGTAAGAACTAAGTTAACTGAAACTCCTACTTGAAGAAACATTCTTGTGGACTTCCACCAAGAAGGCTAAAGGTCGTTTGATGCATATTCAGTCCTTCATATAGGAGTATATTACCACAAAGACTGCTTGTGAATATCACTGATGTTCTCCAAGAAATGTTTATTACCCTGTAAGAATCTGTTTTTGGCATGTAGTACTGTGGATTCACATGCTGTGCATACCCCTGCCTTCTAGTGCTGGGCCTGGATGTGTTCAAGATGTTTTTCTTCAAATAATTCTTCTTGAGTAATGAGGTAATGTGACTGCACTTCTTGCTTGTAATGCACAAGCTCATCGGCTACATTGTTAGATTGTTTCTGTATGGTGGGCAAGTATGGAGCCGGATTAAAGTGATACACAAGAGAGAAAGAAAGATGATCATGCAAGAGTAGTAAGAAAGAAAGGTAACTGCAACAGCCAGAGGACTCGGGTGGGGGGAATGGGCACATGTGAATCTACAGCACTACATGCCACAAACAGATGCTTAAAGTGTAACATTTTCCATTCAAAGCATGTGTTGCTGTATGTACACATGCTGTGCATAGACTGTAAAGCAGTCCTCCCATGAGCAGTGGCCAGCCTGTGTGTCTTAGAGAAGATTGAAAAGGGTACGGAGTACAGCATAACAAACTTTGGCTTGTTGGTGAGCTAGTAAGCCCACCCAATAGTATTTAGTAAAAGTGTGTGGTGGAGACAAAGTTGCTGCTTAACAAATGTCAGCAGTGGGGATTTTCCCAGGAAGGCCATAGGAGACGCTTTCTTTCTAGTAGAGCAGGCTCTTGGAGAAACAGGCAAAACCTTTTTTGATAGATTTAACTATTCACTTGGATATGCCCAATTTTGATAAGGCCTTTATGTGGGTCAGAAAATGCAACAAAAATGTGTTGAGTCTTTGAAAAGAGTTTGTCTTATCCACATAGTACATTAATGTGCCTTTAACATCTAGGGTATGCAGAGCCCTTTCTACAACTGAGTCAGGTTTAGAAAAAAAAACCTTGGGGCATATTTACAAGCCCCTAGCACCTCCTTGTGTCACATTAGCGTACTTTGTTTTACGCTAATGTGATGTAACAAAGGCATTTTTGCTGTGCCAGATTTACAAAGTGGTGCAATGCATGCATTGCACCACTTGCACCCCTTGCTCCACATTATGGCTGCGTCATAAGGTATGCAAAGGTGGGGGGGGGTTCCAGAGCAGGAAGGTCTGAAAAAAAGGGTGCAATGAAATCTACAAGATTTCACTGCAACATTTTTTCCATCATTTTTAACGCTTGCTCAGAGCAGGCATTAAAGTGACGCACCCATGGAAATCATTGGGCCTCCCTGCACTTTGCTGCACTAGCGTCAATATTTTGAATGCTAGTGCAGCAAAGCTCCACAATAGCGTCAAAAATGTTGAAGCTATTGTCCTAACGACTGCCATGGTTCACTGTATTGTAAATACGGTGCACCCATGGTGTCGTTAGGTGGGGCAGGGGCGATGCAAGAAAACTGGTGCATCAGTGCTGATGCACCAGTTTCTTGTAAATCTGCCCCTTAGGGTTGTATAGACTGGTTAAGATAGAAAAGAGTAACCATTTTAGGAATAAATTTAGGGTTAGTGCAGAGGACACTCTATCCTTAGGTATCTTAAAGAAAAGTCCTTCCAATGCTACCTTCCAAGAGAGAAACTGAAGGTGACGTGACTGGAGGGGCTCCATACTGGGGACGGGGGAACCAGAGGAGGAATGAATCTCTCAAGTCACTCCTTAAAATCTTTAACAAGTGAAATCCTAACAACGAACAGGTTTTGCCTACTTTGTAGATAAGCAGCCCCAGCAGACAAGTGTAGCCAAATGGAGGTGAAGACTTTTCTACAGGTGTGTAGGTGTAGTAGATAACAAACAATGTTTTTAAAGTTATCTGCTAAGGGGTCAATGTGGTTTGAAAAGCAGTGGCAGACAAATACTTGCCATTCGGCAGCAAAACAGGCACAAGTAGTGGCCCTGCATGCATCTTTGAGTACATTCGTGCATCCAGGAGGTATATTGAGGTAACCAAACTCTAAGACTTCATGAGCCAGATCACAAGGTTGCCACTCCCGTGGTTGGGGTGCCTGATTTCTCCATGGTTCTGCCTGAGAAGGTCTGGCCAGTTGGTGAGCTTTTTCATGGTGAACCACCGAACATTTGATGGGAGTGGTGAACTAGGGCTGTTTAGGACAGTGGGACCCACTAGGATGAGTGTGAGGGAGGTTTGCCAAAGCCTCTGGACTACAAATGGTAGTAGGAGGAGGGTTTGAAAAGTGTAGGTAAATATCTCTGACCAGTTCATCCAAAGTGCATTGCCATGGACTGCGAATGTGGGAATCTAGAGGCAAAGCTTGGGCATTTTGTGTTTTCTGCTATGGCGAAGAGGTCCACATCTGGAAGCCCCCATTGCCAGAAGTACTAGAGGAGGACTCTTGGGTGGAGTTCCCACTCATAGACGTGTTGCTGCATCCTGCTGATAAAGTCAGAAAAGTCATTGCCCACCTCCAGAAGGTGCTCCACCAGAAGGTGGATCTTGAGAGCCCAGTGCTGAATGGACTGGGCTAACTGAAAGAGCTGAGGAGTAGGTAGGCACTACATGGCTATGATGTTGTCCATCAGGATGAGGACCATCTTGCCCACTATGTGGGGAAGGAAGGCCACAGACAGCCAACAGCTCCAGGTAGTTGATGTGGAGCCCCCTTAAACTGGGATACCATTGATTCTGGACACTCAGGTTTTTTAGATGCGCCCCCCTGCCCAGTGAGAGACTCGTCCATTGTAATGGTAATCTGCGGAACTGGGTTGAGAAAGACTCCACTGCAGAGAGCAATGAATGCAGCAGCTTATCAACCATAAATCTTCCCAGGTGACCCTCCACCAGAGACCATTGTTGCATTAAGCATTCCTACAGTGAACACATGTAGCCTTGTATGGGGAGCAATGGAGATGCAGGAGGCCGTCACGCAGAGAGGGCACATGACTGTCCAGATTGTGACCTGTTGATCTGGCTCCAAATGAGGAAGGAAGACATGGAAGGACTGGACTACTGCTGGACTGGATAGGCCCTGCTGACCTCTGCATTGAGGATGACCCCTAAAATGTGCAGGATTTGAAGGGACTGATAGATGAGACTTTAAAGCATTGATGGTAAAGCCCAGTTCATAAAGCAGGTATATACTAGCTTGGGTGTGTATGCAACCTTGCTGTTGCATTGGGCTTTTTATCAGCCAATCGTCCAGGTATGGGAATACAGAGAGATGCCCTGTTTTCACAGGTGTGCGACTACTACTGCAAGGCAGTTTGTAAAAACTAGGGGGCATATTTATGAAAAGTGCAGCACCACTTTTCTTGCGCCTCCTAATGCCCCCTAACGCCACCATCTGTGTGGCGTATTTAATATATATGGTAGTTAGGGGACCTAGCATCATAGGTTTTGATGCTAGTTTGGCGCAATGCAGGATTAACATAAAAAATGTTGACGCTAATCCTGCAAAGCACTTAGAGGCCCATTGTAACCAATGGGAGCCGGAGCCTCCTTTTAATGCCCGCTCAGAGCATGCAGTAAAAGTGCCAAAATAAATAACACAAAGAAATCTCTTAGATTTCTTTGCAACACTTTTTCATCTCCCCCTAACAGGGGAATGCCCCCTTTGCATACATTATGCCTGGGTCAGGCATAATATGGTTCAAGCGTTAAAAAATTGGCACAATGCACGCACTGCGCCACTATGTAAATATGGTGCAGCGTTTAGAGTAAAAAAATGATGCTAATGTGGCATTAGAATGGCACTAGGCCGTCTTCAATCTTGGCCTAGAGGTGCAGCATTTTAAACTGATAGTGTTTGCCGCCTACCACAAACTGGAGATAGAACCAGTGCACTGGATGCATCAGGATGTACAAGTAGGCATCTGTTGTGAGGCCTTCTTAGGCCCACCTTGTTTCTCAATTTTAGTTTTGATCTTTTCACACTTTTAGGTGGGCACCATTCTTAGCAATATTATTTTACATGTTTATGCTTGCACAGTATTATTCTGAGAATATGCTATACATGCTGCTTGTTTTCAGTAAGTCTTTCTCACTATGTAATCTGTACACTCCGTTCAAGGCAAGGAACATAGAACAAGATATCCTAGTGCTTATGTTGAGCATTTGGAGACAGCTCAAACTTCCCAGCCACAGTTATCTGTGTCTTCGGTTAGTGTTGTAACTATCAATGCTATTATGGGCAAAATTCCCACCAGATGGGAGGAAATTGTGGCCCTCATTTTGAACTTGGTGGTAATCACCGCCAACCACCACGCCGACGGTGAACAGAAGACCGCCAGTGGTGGACTGCACACCGCCAAATAATGATGTCAAAAAGATAAACCTCCAAACATCCTGCAAACTCCACCCACCGCCTGAGCCAACGACGGCAGAAAGACAGTACACTCCACCCAGCAACTGTCATGCAGACAAATCCTCCGCCCACCAAATAATGATGCACAAATCAGCTTGGCAGACAGTGAATGACGAACGACCATTGGCGGTACGGACCGCCATGGCCAGCAATGGAACCCACAAACAACAAATGCACACATTGGCAAGTTTGAAACCCACACACCTGACACACATCCACAGCACCATAAAACACTCACATACACATCCCACAATCCTTTGCAACGCCAATAGCACAACAGATATTGACAACACAACACACATTTACCGAACTCAACATCACACAAGTCACACACCCAACCACATAACAGCACCCTCACCAATACACCTACAACACAACACCCACAACACACACCATGGCACCCCCTAAGCATCCCTGCTTCACTGACAGGGAGCTAAGGATCATGGTGGATGAAATACTCAGGGTCGAGCCACAACTATTTGGGGCACAGGTGCAGCAGACACCCATGGCCAGGAAGACAGAGCTATGGCAGAGGATAGTCAACAAGGTCAATGCAGTGGGGAACCATCCACGCACAAGGGACGCCATCCGGAAGAGATGGAATGAGCTGCACGGGAAGGTTCGGCCTATGGCATCCATGCACAACATCGCCATACAGAAGACTGGTGGTGATCCCCCGCCTCCCACCCCCGAATACACTGACTGGGAGAAGAAGGTCCTGGCTATCCTGCACCCAGAGGACCTAACCGGACTCACTGGAGGACTGGACTCAGGTAAGTCAACTACAATACCTTCATATTCACCACACCTGTAATGCATGTATCACCCCATCCTCTCACCGCCACCAGCTGCTACCCAGTCCACAACACCCACATCCAAGTTCCCTGCATGCCCAGAATCCTCCAAACAAATCTCCATCCAGCCTACTGGGCATAGTCACCTGCCCCTGCATGGAATCCCAGTGGCACTACAGCACCCACAATGCACCTCCACCCCACAATAAATGCACCAAAATGTACATGAAGGGACCTTACATGCCACTACAGGGGAATATAAGCATAAAATAGTGCAGACCAGAGCAGCATTTGAAAAAGTACAGGACACCCACATGTCTATTCTCCCACACACAGGCACCACCACCCATGCCACCCAGACAGAGACGTCAAGGAGTGCCAGCCCTCCACCTGAAGACAGATGCCCCACTCTGGAGAGTGCAGAGAGATGTCTGGACACAGAGGAAATCCCTGGCCCATCCCACAGTCCTGGACTGTCACCTTCCAGAAGCCCCACCCAGGACACCACTGACACCCCTACCACACAGCCACCATCATCAACTCTGGCCAAACGACCCCACAACAGTGTCTTCCGGCCACGGACTGGCTGCTCACATGTCCAGAGGCCAGACACTCCACGCACCAACAGGCAGGATGATGAAGGGCCAACTGCAAGTGGGACTGTCAGACCTGTGCAGGGGACATAGGCACATGGGGCTAGGGCCAGTGGGAGGGCATCAGCAGCCCAGGGGGGGTGGCCAAAGGATGGATGCAGCAGCCCAGGAAGTGATATCTGAGGTCCTGGGAGCATATCACCATACCCAGACAGGTACCCTGGAGCACAATCAGAGGCTGCAGATAGGACACCACCAGGAGGCCATGGAGCAACGGAAACTGCTGAATGCCAAAATGGCCTCCATTGCAGGGGTGCTGCAGCACCAGTACCAGGGCCAGCCTGAGTCCTCCACTCACCTGCAAGCCCCTACCACTAGCCAGGACACTGCCCTGCCATCTACATCTGCAGCATCCACTGGACCAGTGGCACTGCCAGAGGACTCACAGGAAACCAGCATCCCTACCCCTGCAGCCCAGCTGCACCTTTGCAAATGTACCCTCAGACCAGGATATCCCACTGAAACATTAGCCAAGACCAAGCCCAGCACCAGGAAGTGACTCTGCCCTGAACTGTCTCCCTTGTGTGCCACTGAGCTACCTTGTTGACATGCCACTGCCTTCACACCATCTTCCAATGACCACATGGGCTAAACCCCAGTGCAACCAACAGCTGAGCATATGTACCTGAGTATGTTTTTCACCATGTGCCCACTCTCTTTCACTGTCCCAAAACCTATGTATATATTGCCATTGAATAAATACACCTATGCACTCAAATCGTATGTCCTTCATATATATGAGAGATTAATTGTGATTGTGAATGCAATAGCCAGTTACTATCATAATCACACTTTTATTGCAGGAGGGGAATCCAACACACTGTAGCGTCGGAAGTATGTCACACTGTACCTAAAATTGGGGTACCTGGCACATGCCACTTCACTCATGATTTAGCATTGTCACTGACAAAAGTCACCACAGTACTTATTACACAAGACAGACTGTAACTATGCAGTGAAGACATCAGCATCATTGAACAGTATCTTAGAGTCACTGGAAGTATAGCTGGATTAGCTGGGTCCTGGAGTTGAGATCTTCCACCTCTTCTTCCTCACCATCACTCTCATCCCCTCTCTGAGGTTGCAGGGCTGGTTGGACGGCACACTCTTCTTCCAGAAGTGAGATAGCTTTCCTCACAGCCAAGTTGTGCAGCATGCAACAGGCCACTGCTATCTTACACACCTTGTCAGGGACATAGCACAGGGATCCCTTGGAGAGATGGAGACAACAAAATCTTACATTCAGGAGTCCTATAGTGCACTCCATCACCCTCCCATAATGACCAGGGGCCTCATTATAATTCCTCTCTGCATCTGTCCTGGGATTCCTCACAGGTGTCAGGAGCCATTGCAAGCTGGGGTAGCCAGAATCACCAGCAAAAGTGGGCGAAAGAGGACTTGAACAAACTGCCTTTACTTGCATTCAGCATGCCTGTCAGCTTTGTAACTGATCCAGTGTCATACACACTCACCTATGAGCCAGGCTCTGTCCCCTTGTAGTTTTCCCATCATGTGTGGCACCCTGCTAT
Source organism: Pleurodeles waltl (assembly GCF_031143425.1). Lineage (NCBI taxonomy): Eukaryota > Metazoa > Chordata > Amphibia > Caudata > Salamandridae > Pleurodeles > Pleurodeles waltl. Next base: position 289,343,479 of record NC_090445.1, on the reverse strand, counting down.
TTTTCAGGACGAAAGAATCATGGACTGATCCTGGGAACCTAGCATTGACATGTGATATGTACTGATCAGCAGCACACACTAATTGTACATTCATGGAGTGATAGTTCTTACGATTCCTATACTTCTCTTCATTCACTCTTGGGGTATAAGAGCTATGTGGGTTCCATCAATGGCACCTATCACATTGGGGATTATAAGGAAGGCATAGAATCCAGATTTGATGGCGGTGAGTTCAGCCCTTTGGGGAAACTGGACATAAGTTTGCAAGTGGTGAACAAAGTCATTCAGGAATTCGGACAGGATGAGACTGAACATTGGCTGTGAGACCCCTGCAGCCATGCCCACTGTCTCCTGAAATGAGGCCGTGGCCAAAAAATGGAGCACAGATAGCACTTGCACTGTTGTACGGATGGCATGCTGATTCTGATTAGCCGGCTTCAGAACAGGATCCATTATTGCACAGAGGTCATGGATTGTAGCTCTGTTGAGTCGGTAGGTGATAATGATGTGATGTTCCTCCATATTGTCTAGATCTACCAGGGGTCTGTTAACAGATGGGGCCCTCAGTGGGGAGCAACTGGGAGGGCAGTGATGGTATGGGTCTGTACCTATGGGGGAGGAAAGAACACATTCTGAGTGTCAACATACACTTGCATCACATGATGTCTCTGTATTTTTCAAAATGCGTCACATAGATAACTCATACAAGCAGAAAGAATGAGGCACACCGTCAGGCCAATGTGTGCTGAGGTTTCTCTGTCATAATGGCATCATAGTGTGGACATACTTCCAACCATGGGTACATGTAGGGATCATAGAATCATGTCAGCAAGCGACGAAGGGAAGACAGAATGGGGCCATGACTGAGGCCCCTGGCCAGGCTTTGGAGACGTGGCGGAAGCGAAATGGCAGCCTCCTGGCATCCAGGTATGATAGAGTGGAAGTGACTTCATTCAGCTGGCGTTAGTCATCATGGTTGAAGGCAGTGTTCACCGCCGTGCACCTAATCATTGGTATTACATGGTTGTCAAAGGGGAACCTTGGCCAATCATGATCGCCGCCAGCAGTGACGGTGCACACCGCTGCGGTATTTACTGCCATTTTGTCAGACCCTTGAAACTTGACTCCTGAATCACGTGAAGGGTAGTACTCCACTGCGAGTGCTGCTGTGTCCTGACTCTGGTCCCTGAGATGCCAGATGTCACAGAGGAACGGGCTCAGACCTTCACCGCGGAGGTGCTGGAGAAGCTGGCGGATGGGGTCCTCCCCCTGTATGCAAAGTTATATGGGCGACCAGAGGAGCAGGTGAGTTGCCATCTGTCATCTGTTGATGTGTGTGATTGTGGCAGATGCCTGTATGCATGTGTGTTCGATGTGTGACTGCCCAGCCGTTAGTTGCCTGGCACGTTCTGCCTGTAATTTGTTCAAATGCATGTCAACATTGGCCGTTCAATATGGAACAGCATGGCATATGTATACAGGGCACCCACGCTGATGTCTGTTTCTTTGATCTGTGTGTCCCATGCAGGTCAGCACCCATGTGGCAAGCCATCGCCAAGGAAGTGCAGACCCTGGGGGTCTACAACTGGCAGAGCACCCACTGCAGGAAGTGGTAGGAGGACCTGAGGCGCTGGGCCAGGAAGACCGGAGAGGCCCAGCTGCAGAAGGCCTCCCAACAAGGAAGGGTTGCCCGTCGGACCCTGACCCCCCTAATGGCCCGCATTTTGGCGGTGGCCTATCCGGATTTGGATGGGTGCTTGAAGGCAGCACAGCAGCCATAAGGGGGTGAGTAGAAACTCTGTTGTGATACCACTTTGATGGTTGAATTTGTGTGGTGTGGGATGTATGCATTGTAGTGCTAGGCACTTAGACAGATGTGTCCCTGCAGTCCTGCCCACCTCCAAGTCCTTGGGATGGTGTGATAGCTAGTTTTGGCAGGCACTATAGGCATATGAGGGGTCCCCTTTTTGTCATCTGATATTAATTCTGACCTTATGGACTTGTAAGTGCATTGGCTGTGCACGTTCTCTCATGGGTCTACTTCACACAGTGTATCAGGGTCGTGTTTCATGATGGTTATGTGGTATATTCTGGGGTCATGCCCACTAGTCAGGGGCACATTTATAACGCATGTTGTTTCTGCTGAGGGTACGTGCCTGACCTGGGTGGGAGTGTGTGTGACCCAAAATGTACATATATTCAGGATTTGACACACTTCTTTCTTGTTTTGTTTCCCCTGTGTTCTTGTGTCTTTGTGTACATTACCATCATCTGGCGAGGGAGCTGATTCACCAGCGAGTGGGGATGCAGAAGCCCACGGTTCTAAGGAGGCAGAGTTGACCAGCGCCAAGGAGACCAGTGGGTTGTAGGGAGTACCACGGGGAGGCAACTACCACTGGAGGTAGTGACACTGATACCTCCTCCGAGGGGAGCTTCCTGGTGGTGGTGGACCCTAATGGGCCCACCCATACCATCACTGCCCTCCCAGTTGCTCCCCACCGAGTTGCCTGTGCCCACTCACCCAGGATGGTGGGCGTCTCCTTCACCCCAGGCACCTCATCCCCTGCCCCAGTCAGCCCTGATGCCCTCATGCAGGAGGCTATTGACCTCCTGAGAACCATCTCAGTAGGGCAGACAACCATTGTGAATGCCATCCGGGGGCTAGCATCGCAGATGCAGCAATGCAATGCATACCTGGAAGGCATTCACAGTGCCATGTCTAGCCTACAGAGATCTTTTCAGGCTCTGGCCTCCTTTTTGATGGCAGCCAATGCCCCTGGTCTTTCCGTCCCCCTCCCACCACCTCTACGCCTTCCAGCACCCCACTCCCTTCACCCATCCCAAGCACACATACAGACAGCCATGCACACAGATCAACATACAAGAAGCACAAAGACAAACACAAGCACCACACTTTCCCACCACAGGCATTTACACACTCAACATACCAAAGCACACACAACAACATCCACTTCCCCCAGTGTGTCAACCTCCCCCGCCATCCTGTCTGTCACCTCACCATGCACACCCACACTCACTGCACCCTCAGTCACTACTGCTGCCCCCATTCATACAGTCCCCACAACATCTGACATCCAGACATGCACCCCTGACACCACAACTGCACTCACCAGGACTACATTTACAGACACTTGCCGTACACTCACCAGACCTGCAGACACCCAGACAACATCCATCTACCCTGGCAGGCTGTCTTCTCCCACAGTGTCCACCACCCTCCTCCCAAAACACTCAAATGTTCACACACATCCACCACACATAAGCAGACTATAGAGGCACCTGGATCCACAACCGGCACACCAACACCTGGTACGAGCACTCCTTCAACCTCCACTCCCAGACCTGCCTCCAAATCCCCTCCAACTGCACCTAAGAAGCGTTTCCTTTCCTGTGTCGACCTGTTTGAACCCACTGGCCCACCCTGTCTTGTCCCTAAACGTTCCCAAATCCTTGCCCAGTCCACTCCTTTCTTGTCTAAGTCTGCCGCAGTCTGCCCTTCCCTTTCCCGTGCCCCTTCCCAAAGGAGGAAGAGGCCCTGTGTTGCCCCAGGTCCCTCTGCCCTCTGAGTGGGGCATCTGTGGTGTATACATGTGTGTACATTGGTGCAGGTATTTCTTGGCTTGTGTCTGGTAAGTACATCTTGTTATGGTATCTATGGTTGGGCATGTGGGAGGTGTTGGGAGTGCGTTGCAGGGTGGTTGGGGTGGGTATGTAACTGTGCCCTTTCTTCCGATGTGTACTAGGCTGTGATACTTACCATTGTCGTCTTCATCGTCTGTCACGGTCCTGGAGGAATATGACAAGAAGCAGCACTGGCATTATTTCCAACTCTCACTCCATGTCTGCGCCAGCGTGTTCTGTGTACCTCCCCTGAGTGTTTCCTTTTATATTGTTCATTTCCGCCACGTTTCACCTGGCCGTGGTTCCCGTCCTGGAACTGATGGCAGCCTTGTGTTTCATTATTTGGTGGGCGTGGTAGGGCCTTTCCGCCGGCCTGTGGGCAGCCTCCTCCGTCGTCGTCAGGACTGCAAAGATGGCAGTGTGTGGATGGACCGCTACTTGTTTCTCATGGGCATGGGCGGTGCGATGTTTACCGCCATGTTCATAATGACCACCTCTGTTTTGGACTGCACAAAAAAGAAAAACAGCCTGAAGCAGTGCTTCACCATACTGGACTCCAGGACACCAAATTCTCACCAGGTGCTTACCTCTTGAATTAGTTCCCCTATTGATGACTGCACCACTTGGGTTACAATCTTTGCTGCAATATACACCATAACACAGGGTACACCAGCATCTGCTGTTTTGCTTGAAGTGCTAAAGCAGATTCAAAATGAGCATGGGGCCGCTCCTGCCCTGGATTTGGGGATGACTTTAAGTGGCAATTTTGCTACTATCTCCTTAATTATTTTGAAAATAAGCAGCGGCCCAGGCAATATGCCAGTGCTTCATGCAGGTCATGGCTGCAGACCTGGAGCGCAGACTGGCAAAAATTATTGAAGACACCTATACGTTTATAAGTTGAGAGAATTTGAGAGCCAGACCAAATAATCCACAGGTTAAAGCTAATTCTGAAAAGGACAAAACCAAACAAGCAAAACAAGGGGACAACGAGAAAAATAAAGAAAAAGCAATATCTAGGGATGGATCTCCACAACTGGAGCCCTCTGATAGATGTTACAATCTACGTAACTGTGATACAATGAAACAGCCTGATACGTATCAATACACTGCTACATGCCTTTCTCGTTTATTCTTGTTCCTTTCATGACTCATAGGATAAGCGATCAGAAAGAGGGGGCACTCGGAGCGGAGACAAGAAGAGTATGTAAAACCAAAAAAGGACTCACACAACTCGTCTGACACCATCATAAAAAAAGAAAAGAAAATTCCACAACAAAAACCCTAATTTAAAAAGAAAGTGGCTGCAGGTATTTTGGCCAAACATGCCACTCATATTGAGAACGCTTCTTCAGAACAAGATGTGTGCAGTGACAGTGCTAGACAGTGCGTCATCGGTCACAATACTTCACCAGAATGTTTCTAGTTCCAAAAGGAATTAATGACTTTATTGAGGTAGAAACACCAGATCAGCGGGTCAGCCTTCTTGACAGACTTTACAAATTAAATGTACAAATTGAGGGTGACTAACGCGTACTATTACAATACTATTCTGGGAAAATTTAACACTTAGCTATGACATTCTCCTGGCTGAAGTCGATTGGCCACTGGCGTTTTTTAGAACAGTCCCACAAAGAGAAGATGGAATACTACCATCTTTTTTCATTCCTGCCCCTGAAGACGTTAAACAAGCACATGCCATAGAATGTGCTCATTTACAAGCCCAAGCACTGACTGGGCTAAGGATTGGCCTTGCAACATTATACCCATAAGGCCTCGTCGGCATGTGCAACTACAGTATCCAATAAAACATGAAGAAAAAGTTCCTGTGAGGGAAATTCTCTCACAATTAGAGTACAAGGGAGTGATTGAACCATGTGCATTTCCTATCAATAACCTTTTATTCCTGGTAGGTAAACCAGATCATTCCTATTACATAGTCTTAGATTACAGACATTTAAAAGTCAGAGATGCACACATGCAATTGAAAACTCACACAGTACAGCAGTAATGACCTATCTTATCCGTAAAAATGATAAAACAACCTTGGATATTTCCAACTTTTTTTTTTGCCAAATTATAGTGCCTGAAAACAGGAATGTAACCACATTCCCAGAACTAGGATCAGAGTGTCGCTTTTGTCAACTCCCTCAGGGGTATAAGAACAGTCCTGGACTGTTTGCTGCCTGAGTAACATAAATTTTACATGATATTCATGCAGAAGTATTGTCCTGTGTTGATGACATATATCTCATGGATCATGACTCAAATACACACTTAGCCAAAGTAGATCACATTGTCTTAGGATTTCCTGAACATGGTTACAAATTTAATTTAAAGAAAACTGAAATTGCCTTTCTCATTCTCCTATTTTTAGAATACGAGTTATCAAATGAGGGAGAGACCCTGGCACCAAATGTGCTCGTTTACAAACACTATTAAAAAATGACAGGTTTCCCCAATTTTGGTAGAACAAGCATACCAGATGGTACACAACGCCTAAAATTTTTGTGCAATTTAATTTGACCTGATTTCTCCAGTACATTTTGGATATCAGAATATACACAAATTCTTATGTCACTACAAACTGGAATACTTGCATCTAGACACTTACGCACCTGTCAACAAAACAAACTTGATAATCTGTATCGTTGTGTCATTGGTTTCACATGTCACACTCAAAGAGGACGACACAGTACCCACTGCATATTAATTTAAGTTATATTCTAATGTAGAAATACGTTTTGCATATTGACTGCAGTTCAGATGACCCATGGAGACATAATTGTGGTTACTCCCGTCCGAGCCTTAGAGGATGTCACAAAGACCAGTGTTCCTAACGTAAAAACACATTGGCCCACTTCCGCGACAGCTACTGATATATACTATGGTGGTCATTATGACATTGGTAGCAAAACCTGCTTTCCGTCGCGGTGATGTCTGCCACCATACCGCTGCGGAGGTGAACATTTTTTCGCCAAATTAATACACACACACACCAATCCAACAGAATACTACCATAAACAAAAATCCGCCAGCCTAGAGGTCAGTGCTAAAGTGGTGGTACCAACACCCATACCCTTACGCCAACAAAACAACACCCACCACATTATGACCCACGAATCACCAAGGCAGATATTCAGTGGCGGTAAACCATTGACGGTACACACTGGCGCACTCAGAATGGACACCCAAATACTAAACTACACAACATTGGCCAATACCAAAAACACACACCTGACACTCATACACACACCTACAGCACTATAAAACGCATGCCCACATGACCCACAACCCTTTATGAATACCAATAAGCGCCACAAGACTGACACAAAAACCACTGAGACAACTACACACACACCACAAACACCCATACATCCCTCATATCCCTCATGCACCCCACATCCCACACCCCACCACATCACTTAACGCCCTCTGCACAACACACACCACACAATACCCATGTCCCCACTAAGGCACCCCCGTTTCACTGATGTGGAGTTGTGGGTCATGGTGGAGGAAATGGTCGGGGTAGAGCCATAGCTCTTTGGAACATAGGTTCAGCAAATATCCTTTGCAAGGAAGATGGAGCTATGGCCGAGAATCGTGGACAGGGTGAACGCCATGGGACAGCATCCAAGAACAAGGGATGACATCAGGAAGAGGTGGAACGACCTATGGGGGAAGGTACGTTCTGTGACAGCAAGGCACCAGCTCACCAGTGGCGGTGGACCCCCACCACCTCCCCGACAGCTCACAGCATGAAAGGACCAAGTCATGGCAATCCTGCATCCTGAGGGACTCACTGGATTAGCCGGAGGACTGGACACTGGTGACACTGGTGAGTCAATACTAACTACTTATCACCCCACATGCCTGCATGCCATCTCCCCCCTCACCCTCACTCCCATTACCCACACCATCCTACACACTGCACCTACACATGTGACTAAACCCAATGCCAATCCCTGCATGCTATGCCAATGCATGGACAGCCCTCCCAGCCCTGCATGGACACCCATCACAACAGCATGCACAGCATAAGGGAACTAACAATCCCACAATACATCACCATACACATTCAAATGTGGCAGGGCAACAGCAACAATAGAGGGGAAGCCAGGCATGTACAATATGTCACAGATATGAAGCATAATACATCACTTACATCCCCACAGCTGCCACAGCCAATCCCAGCGGAGAGGAAGTGCCACGACAAACCAGTCCCCCAACAGAAGATGCCCCCAGTGATGACAGTAACTCTGGACTTCTGGATCTGGATGAACTACCTGGCCCATCAGGGACCAGTGGTCATTCAGTCACCCCAGCCCACTCACAGTCAACCACCGAGCCCCCCCATAAGTATCCAACACCATAGCACCCACCCAGCCCACACCTCGCCCCCAAGAAAATCAGAGACCTGGGGACAGTGGCAGTGGGCACACCATCCAGGGGATACAGGCACAGGGCAACAGGGACACTGGGAGGACCACTGTGCGCCAAGGGGAGGACAGGCACAGGGAACCAACTCTCCATGAGGCACTCATCAAGATCCTGGGGTCCTACCAACAATCAGAGGACACAATGGGCCAGTTCCTTAATAACATGCAGGGGAACAAGCGGCTGCATGAGGAACACCATCATGAGATCAGAGAGGACTTGCAGGCCCTCAACACCACCATGAACTCCATAGCAGGGGTGCTGGCAGACATGGCCAACATCATGAGGGAATCGACAGCACAGGATGGGCCTCTACCACCAGCAAGTCCATTGACCAGCCCTCCACTTGCAGCTAGTGGTCAGGAGGCCCCGCCACAGGACCCACAGGCCACCAGCACCCCTCCACCAGCAGAAGGTGAACCACCCCGCAAATGTTCCCTGCAACCCAGACAGAAGCCAAAGACACTTGCCATGACCAAGATCACCGTCAGGAAATTACTCTCCTGATTGTCCCCCTTGTGTCCCACCCTGTCACCTTGTCCACGTTGAACTGCCTTTGCTCCCCTTCCCATGGTCCCTTGGACGCTGGACCTGTGCTACAATCAGAATGGAACAATATCCTGGACTTACCTCTACCATCACCCCATTCCAATGCACCTTTCCCTCAATTATTTGCACTACAATAAATACCCTTGAATACACAGTTGGATGACACTGTTTTATGTGTTGAAAATGTGCATATATAAGAACAGTCACATCTAGTGCAAATGATCTGAACACTGTGAGAGCATACAAATAATGACCTGTAGCTGTCTGTAGTAATCACATCAGGACACTGTTGTCATATCACCAACATCTGTAAAATGACAAGCCTTAGGTGACAGTAAATTGAGATGCAAAGGAAGTGAATGCCTTCATGCGACAGCGACACAGATAAAATCAATAGTCAGAGTAATGATCAGTTCCACTGGCTCACCTGCGTATCATTGGAAGTATTGACCTATAACTGATGTTCTGTTGTCCACATTCTCATCCTCTGCCTCCTCATCCTCACTGTCCTCAGGGGCCACTGCTGCCACAGTGTCATCTCCAGTCTCCTCCTTCTGCAGATAGGACATCTGAGGGCCAGGTTGTGCAACATGCAGCATGCCAGTACTATCTGGCAGACCATCCCGGGTGAGTAGCATAGGGATTTACCTATCAGATGCAGGCATCTGAACCTGCCCTTCAGGAGGCCGAAGGTCCTTTCAATGATTCTCCTGGTTCGTCCATGAACATCATTATAAAGGTTCTCAGCCCCTGTCCTGGCATTCCTCGCAGGGGTCAGGAGCCACAATAGGTTTAGGTAGCTAGAGTCACCTGCAAGTGTTGAGGGACAAACAATAGACTTAAACAATGCTACGAGGATAACCCCTGAAGGCACACACTGACATAGAGTGGGTGGGGACTCAGGCTCACCTTTTAGCCACACCCTGTGCCTCTGTAGTTGGGCCATCATATTTAGGATGCTGCTATTACTCAGAACAAAGGTGCCATGCACCGATCCAGGATACTTGGCAGTGACGTTGGAGATGTACTGGTCCGCCAGGTACACCATTTGCACATTCAGCGAGTGGACACTCCTGATTCCTGAATACCTGTTCATTCTGGGGGGTGGGGGGGACAAATGCAATATGTGTACCATCAACCACCCCAATAATATTGGGTATATGTCTCATTGCATAGAATACTGCCTTCACAGTGTCCAAATCTTCCACCTCGGAGAATGCAATGTAGCTTTACATGTTCTTCACCAAGGCAGACAATACCCTTGCCAGCACGATTGAGAACATTGGCTGTGACATTCCTGCTGCCAAGCCCACTTTCACTTGGAAAGAACCAGTTTCCAGGAAATGGAACACTGATAAGACCTGCACAAGAGGGGGGATCCCAGTGGGATGATAGATAGCTGATATCAGGTCAGGCTGGGAAATGTCCTCTACGCCGACTTTTTTATAACGAAGTCCTGGCGGAACAACGCTTTCTTTTAACCACGACTTCATTATTTTGTGCCTTAACCACGCATGTCCTGAACAACGAACATGCGTGGTTAAGGTACAAACAAGGGAGTCGGCTGAGGAGGACGACGCAGATGACGAGACTCAGGTAAGTGGGGGGTTTTAGGTTTTGGGGCGGGGTTGGGGGGTTTTAGGTTTTGGGGCAGGGGTTGGGGGGGGCGGGGCATTTTAGGTTTTGGGGTGGGGTGGGGGGTCAGGGGGTTTTAGGTTTTGGGGCGGGGTTGGGGTTGGAGGTCAGGGGGTTTTAGGTTTTGGGGTGGGGTTGGGGGGGTGGGGCATCTTAGGTTTTGGGGCGGGGGTGGGGGGTGGGGCGCTTTAGGTTTTTGGGAGGGGGTGGGGGGTCAGTGGGTTTTAAGTTTTGGGGTGGGGTTGAGGGGGTGGGGTGTTTTAGGTTTTGGGGTGGGGGGTCAGGGGGTTTTAGGTTTTGGGGTGGGGTTGGGGGGTGGGGCGTTTTAGGTTTTGCGGAGCGGGTGGGGGGTCAGGGGGTTTTAGGTTTTGGGGTGGGGTTGGGGGGGTGGGGCGTTTTAGGTTTTAGGGAGGGGTGGGGGGTCAGGGGGTTTTAGGTTTTGGGGTGGGGTTGGGGGGTGGGGTGTTTTAGGTTTTGGGGATGGGGTGGGGGTCAGGAGGTTTTAGGTTTTGGGGTGGGATGGGGGGGTGGGGTGTTTTAGGTTTTGGGGCGGGGTGGGGGGTCAGGGTGTTTTAGGTTTTGGCGTGGGGTTGGGGGGTGGGCTTTTTAAGTATTGGGGTGGGGTTTGGGGTGACACATGCAGGATCAATGGGTGCCTATTACTAATGCCTTTACCAGGAATGCCTTTACAACAAAATATTGTTGTTAAGGCATTCGTGGTAAAGGCATTAGTAGTAACAACGAGGTCGGTGTTCCGACCTCGTTGTTCAGGCACTCGTTGTTTTGGCAGTCGGCGTTCCGTTGTACAACCGGTCAGGCTCCAATTGGGCACACAGTTCTGTGATTGTGGCCCTGTCCAGTCTATAAGTCATTATTATGTGCCTTTCCTTCGGTGTAGCCAAGTCCACAAGGGGTATGTACACGGGGGTTTGTCTCCTCCTCCTATTCATCTGCAGTGGTAGGTATCTAAGGGACACAAGAAGGAGCAGGCTGTCACAATTTGAACAATGGAATCACCACCGCAGTGTGCATACAGCATTAATGTGATGGGACAGTGGGAATAGCAATGTATGTGCAATTTTCATAAATGACCCAGGTATGGAAGATCTGAATGTTGTCCCCCACCATGACATGGTGACCGCCTGTCCTGTATGTAGGGTGTTGTGGCGGAAGGTGGTCTTGCGCCACCATGCAATTCCTCATTGGCTAATATGAGGCTCTACGGAGTACAGTGGCCAATGGGAATCCTTACTTGATTCCTGACTCTCCACAGGACAACACCTACACTGCATGCGCTGCTGTGACCTGTGTCTGGAACCTACCATGGCCCGTGCAACCGGTGAAAGGGCCCCTGCCTTCACTTCGATGGAGTTGGAGCACTTGGTAGATGGGGTCCTACCACAGTATGGACACCTGTATGGGCCTCCAGACCAACAGATGACTACACTTTGGGCATGATGCATGTGGCAAGGTGGCAAGGAGATGTGTGTGGAGGCATTGTGTCATTGGGGGATGTCTGGAGGTAGTGTACGTGGTGGGCGCCGGGCGATGTGTGTGCCAATGTATTTGGAAACGGGATTTGTGGGCCATATGTGTGACATGCTGGATTGTATGTGTAATGCTGTCCTCCTGTCCTATTACCTCTGTAGGTCAGCGCCCATCAAAAGAAGGGATTGTGGTGTGCCATCGCCAAGGACGTGCAGACCCTGGGGGTCTAGAGCAGGCGGAGCACCCACTGCAGGAAACTGTGGGAGGATCTGAGATGCTGGCCATGGAAGATCGCAGAGGCCCAGCTGGGGATGGCCTCCCAACGAGGAAGGGGTGCCCTTCAGAACCTGACCCCCCGATGGCCCGCATACTGGTGGTGGCCTACCCAGAGCCGCATGGGCGCTTGAGGGCATTACAGCAGCCACAAGAGGGTGAGTACAGTGGGCATTACTACATTAATTGGTTGGTGGCATGGGATCCGGGTGGTGTGTGTGAGTTAGTGGGTGCCCCTTAATGCCAAGACAGACATTGCAGCGTGATGCAGCTCAAGGGTAATGGGGATATAGCAAATGCAGGTAACCTAGATCGGTTGCATTCCACGTCAGTCAGGGCATTGTGGGTCCCAGGAGGGGTGCAGTTGGCGGTGGTTGGCCCTCATCTTGCTGTGGCGTATAGCCAATTCAATGGCAGTGCAATGCATAGTGCTCAATCCTGATCCCTGTGTGACAGTACTGTGTATGTCAACTGTGGTGTTGGTGCTGTAATTGACCCAGTACTCCCTTTCTCCCCCTCCCCCTCTTCTCCTTCTGTCATCCTGTTCATGTGTGCATTAGCATCATCTGAAAGAGGAGGAGGGACACAGGTGACAGAGGAAGCTGAACCCACAGGACACAGGAGGCAGAGTCCACCGATGTTGAGGGAACCAGTGGGACGGAGGGCGAGGGGAGGACCACGGCGGAGGAAGGAGGTGACAACACTGACTCTGATACCTCCTCCGATGAAGGCTCCCTGGTGGTGGCAGACACCTCTGTGACCCCGTACCAGCACCGTCCTCCCAGTAGCCCCTCAGCGAGTTGCCCGTGCCCGCTCACCTAGGAGGGTGGGCATCTCCTTCGCCCCAGGCACCTCAGGCCCTGCTCCAGTAAGACCTGCTGCCCTGAGTGAGGAGGCTATTGACCTCCTGAAATCCATCTCTGTAGGGCAGTCAACCATTGTGAATGCCATCTAGGGGCTGGCATTCACAATGCATTCCTGGAGGGCATCCACAGTGGACTGGCGGCCCAGCAGAGATCCTCTCTGATGGCAGACATTGTCCCTGTTCATACCACCCCCCCAACTACTACTTCCCAGTCTCCTGAACCCCAACCCATCCCATGCACACATACCGATAAGTATGCACACAAGACATCACACTAGAGTGTCAAAGTCAAACACAGGCACCACACTTCAGTCCACAAGCACTCACACAAACAACAGACAGTTGCACACACATCCACAGCCACTGCCTCCACTGTCTCCCCCTCCTCCTCCTCCACCTCCCTCACAGTCACGTCCGCACTCACACCTGCATGCACTATTTCAACAGCCATCACATCAAGTAGCACACACACCTCACTAGCAGACACCTGAACAACATCCATCCATTGCTCCCATGTGTCCTCTCCCACCCTGTCTGTCCCCATCCCTCCTAAAGGACACAAATGCAGGCACTTAAGACACCCAAAACCCATCCACCTCACATCAACATACTGCCCATGTAGATGCACCCAAGTCCAGCAGACGTACTCCTCCAACAACCACTCCCTCAACCTCCACTCCCATCCCTCTTCCCTCATCCCACCTCACCGTCCCTAAGAAGTTTTTCCTTGCCCAACTTGACCTATTCCCTCCCTCTCCCCCCGTCATGCACGTAAGAGCAGGGTCCCAATGATCCAGCCAAGCACCTCAGCTAAAGAGTCATGGGGACAGTAGAGGCACCTCCTAATCATGGAGGCAAGAGAGTGAAGGATCCCACTCCACCAGCCAGGAAAGCAAAGGATCCCACTCCACCAGCCAGAAAAGGGAAGGATCCCACTCAACCACCAATGTCAGAAAAGGATCCCACTCAACCACAAATGTCAGAAAAGGATCCCACTCAACCACCAATGTCAGAAAAGGATCCCTGTAGGAAAGTACCATCTTTCTTGGCATGTTATCCCAATTCTACCTGTTTGTCAGTATGTTTTGCCTGTCTCACTGGGATCCTTCTGGCCAGAACCCCAGTGCTCATAGTTTGTGGCCTAAAGTGTATGTTGTCAGTAGTGCTGAACTGTGTCACTGAAGTTCTGCTAGCCAGACCTCCAGTGTGTATGCTCTCTCTACTTCCAAATTAGTCACTATAGTTTAGTGACTTCATATTCCAATTCCAATTGCCACACTGGACCCCCCTTATAAGTCCCTAGTATGTGGTACCGATGTACATAGAGCATTGAGGGTCCAGGAGATCCTTATGGGCTGCAGCATTTCTTTTGCCACCCATAAGGAGCTCAGACAAATCTTTCTTCAGGACTGCCACTGCAGCCTGATTAAACTAGTGCCCACACTATTTCACAACCATTTTCACTGCATTTAAGTAACTTATAAGTCACCTATATGTCTAACCTTCATTTACTGAAGGCTAGGTGGAAGGTTACTAAGTGTGAGGACACCCTTGCATTAGCAAAGGTACCCCCCACGCTGTCCAGGGCCAATTCCCCAGACTTTGTGAGTGTGAGGATACCCTTACACGCATGCACTACATATAGGTCAATACCTATATGTAGCTTCACAATGGTAACTCCGAATATGGCCATGTAAGGTGTCTAAGATCATGGAATTGTCCCCCCATTCCAAATCTGGTATTGGGGGGCGAATCCCATGCATCCTGGGGGCTCTACCATGGACCCCCAGTACTGCCAAACCAGCTCTATGAGGCTTGCACTACAGCCCCTGCTGCTGCCACCTCACAGACAGGGTTCTGCCCTCCTGGGGTCTGAGCAGCTCACTCCCAGGAAGGCAGAACAATGCATTTCCTTTAGGAGGAGGGTGTTACATCCTCTCCCTTTGGAAAAGGGTGTTACAGGCTTGGGAGGGGTAGCTTCCCAGAGCCTCTGGAAATGCTTTGAAGGGCACAGATGGTTCTCTGGCGTGAAACTGGACAAAGTAAAGGGGAGTGGCCACTCCCCTGTCCATCACCACCCCAGGGGTGGTGCCCAGAACTTCTCTAGTGTGTCCCTGGCATTAGCCATCTTGTTTTTCAAGGTGTGGGGACACTCTGGAGTTCTCTGAGTGGCCAGTGCCAGCAGGCGACGTAAGAGACCCCTTCTGATAGCTGCATACCTGGGTAGGTTGCCAACCCCCCTCTCAAGGCTATTTAGGGTTTCTCCTGTGGGTTCCTCTTCAGATTCAGCTTGTAAGACTCCTCCAGGAATCCTCTGAATCCTCTGCTTCAGCTTCTGACTGTCCAGGAGCTGCTGTCACTGCAACAAAGTATCCAGGATGAATCCTGTGACCTGCAACTTCAGCTCCAGCCAGCCATTTGCAACAGTTTCCAAGGTGTGCACGCTCTGAGGACTCCCTGTCTTCACCCTGCACCAGAAGAACCAAAGGATTCTCCTGTGGAGTCACTTTCCTGCTCCTGCAGGCACCTTCCAAGATGATGAACTGTTCTCTGGGACTCATCTCCTGATGATGAGCGTGCTCCCTGGAACACAGGTGGTGGACCAACACAACCCAAACTGTCCTAAGGTCCAGCTGTCCAAGTTTGCCTTCCGGGTTTGCGACAGTACCCCTGTGCACCACGTCATCTCCATCTCCTTGTGCTCCTGTGCACTTCTTCCAAGAATCCTTTGTGCACAGTGTAACCCAGGTCCCCAGCACTCCTTCCTGTGATGCACAACTCGCTGAGTTGTTCTCCGGTGGCGTGGGACCTTCTTTTGTTGTGCTGCACCAAATGCAATTTGCACCTTCTTTGTACTTGTGTCCTGGGACTCCCGTGGGTGCTGCCTGGTCATCTGTGGGTTCTCTCCAGTGTTGGGAGCCCCCTCTGCCTCCTCAGTCCAAGTTGAGGCTCCCAGGTCCCTCCTGGGTCCAGGCAGCGCCATTTTGATGCAAACCGGGAACTTGCTTGAACCAAGGCTTGTTGGACGAATCCAGCGACGCAAACAGCTTGCATCCAACATCTCAACGTGGGACATCTTCTGCACCATGCAGGAACCCACAGCCATCTTCTTTGGTGCATTTCTGCAGACTTCTTCTAATCAGAGAATCCTCTTTTGCATCATCTTCTAGGTTGGCAGGGGCTCCTGTCCTTCCTGGAATCTTCTGCGACTTCTGGACTTGGTCGCCTCTCTTCACAGTTCTTCAGGTCCAGGAATCCACCACTTGTTGCTTGCAGTCTTGCTTGGTTCTTGCAATAACTCTTATCATGACTTGTAATGTGTCCTGAGGAAACCTGCAGTACTTTACTCCTTCTTTCCTGGGCTCTGGGTGGGGTATTTTACTTACCTTTAGTGTTTTCTTACACTCCCAGTGCCCCTCTGCACACTACACTTGCCTAGGGGGAATTTGTGATTCACATTCCACTTTCTTAGTATATGGTATGTGTTGTCCCTGGGCCCATTGCATTCTATTGTATTTTATACTGTTTGCGCTATTCTCTGACTATTTACTAACCTGATTTTGGTCTCTAGTGTATATATTGTGTATAATACTTACCTCCAGAAGGAATATTGTCTCTAAGATATTTTTGACCCTGTGTCATTAAAATAAAGTACCTTTATTTTTGGTTACACTGAGTATTGTCTTTTATTGTGTATAAGTACTGTGTAACTACAGTGGTATTGCAGGAGCTTTGCATGTCTTCTAGTTCAGCCTAAGCTGCTCTGCCACAGCTACCTCTAGACAGCCTAAGCTGCTATAACATTGCCTACATTTCACTAATAAGGGATAACTGGACCTGGTATAAGGTGTAAGTATCTTAGGTACCCACTACAAACCAGGTCAGCCTCTTACAATCCCACTCAACCACCAATGTCAGAAAAGGATCCCACTCAACCACCAATATCAGGCATGAAGCCCTCACCTCCAACTGGGACACAGCAGCCCTCACCTCCAGAAGAGGCTTCCCAGGAGACTTCCTCCTCAGCAGAGACAATGCAGCCCTCACCTCCAGCAGAGGGCATGTAGGCCACCATCCAGGGACTGTTGTATAAGGACCCCCTCCAGTTCCCCAACTCAGAGTCTGTGGCCTTGCATTTCCCAGCATTGGGAAATAGGCATGGAGCCCCCACTAGGAGCAGTGGGCAAGTTCCCCACCTCAGAGACTGTGACCTTGCACTTCCCAGCATTGGGAAATGGGCATGGAGCCCCCTCCTGGAACAGTGGGCAAGTTCCTGGCTTCATCTGAGGTGTCTCCCTGTACAGTGTTGTACGGAATTCGTCAGGATCAAGTTAGGGCTTCGACTGTGCCCTGTGGCCATGTGAGCCTAATGTACTTTGGACTGGGTATTGGCCCTTTCTGGACAATTAATCATGTATCTTTGTTATTGAATTGGTTCATATGGTGGGTGTTGCTTTGCTATTACAATGTAGGTACTGCCGAACTGTAGTCCTTGTATTATTATGCCGTGTGTTGTGTGCCAATGGTTTACGCTTGCAGCTGGTTGTGTGTATTGTGTGTGTGTCACTCTCCTTTCCCTCCCTCCCTCCCTTGTGTGCTAGGCAGCTGTACTCACAGTCGTCGTCTTCATCGGCGTTGGAGTTCCAGGTGGAGCATGGCGTAGAGGAGCATTGGGAAGACTTGCAGTTTCGGTTCCACGGCGGTATTGGTCTTCTCTGTGTTTCTGTTGGTGAGTCTTTTCTGTTCTGTGCAGTATTTCCATCAGGCTTTTAATGGCGTTGGTACCTCCCTGGAAAGCGTGGCGGTTTGCAGTGTCACAATATGGTGGGCAGAACCTTGTCTTCCGCCTGGCTGTTGATGGCTATCACCGTGGTGCGTGGTGTTAACGCCCTGGTGGTTAGTGTGGTTATCATTTGTCAGTAATTACCACCACTTTAACAGTCACCGCCAATGTTATATTGAGGGCCTATGTCTTTTACCCTACATTACAAACTCAAGAATTTCTCCAGTCTGAACAAGAATACCTAGTGCTTCGTGATATATTATCTCTTCAACTGTATAAATACATCATATATACTGATGGTTCTGCCCAGCCTGCTGCATGCACTAAACTTCAATACTCATCGTCCTGCACTGTAGTATACCGTGTCATGAAAGATGGATAATTCTATCTCCAAAAAACATTTACACAATCCTTAGGGGATTGTACTGCACAACTGGCTGTATTAAAAACTTTCATTCTGGCACTAGAAAATGCGGCTCTAGAATTCCCCACACTCAGTGTGCAATTCGTATTTTTGTGTCCAGTCTTAACAACAACTTACATTACTGGAGACTGAATGGATAAAGAGACTCGAAAGGTAATACTATCAAGTATAAACTGCTTTGGGGGGAAGGTAGCACAACTTAAAGACATTTTTACCACAGGCTTATGTCATACACACATTGAGTCACCAGCATGTTGGAATACACATTGTAGGGAATTAATTGGCTAATGAAGCAGCCAAATCTGCAGTTAGGAGTGCAACTGTAGCAGCAATGTCTCAGTCACATATGAGGGCGGATAAAGATATTATGGCTGCCATCACTGCCTTGTGCAATGGCACTATCACTTCAGTGCCCAAAACGTTACTTTTGCAACCATCCCTGGGGTGGGTGATTGTGTGATACCCAACCAGGACTTCAGGCTAGAACTAATAATAGCTGCTCATGATGGTGTAGCACCTGCTCTTGCAGGTGTGGCGGCCAAGGTTTCTTTGCGACAGAAGTGCTATTGCTGGCAGGGTCTATACAAGTATAGAAAACAATCTGGCCCTCATTACGACCCTGATGGTCCCAAGACCGCCATGGCCGCAGTGGCGGTCTCACTGCCGAGGGGCTGGCTGTGAAGACCACCACATTATGAGTGTGGCGGTTTGGCCTCTGCCAAACCGCCACATCTCCGCTGGTACCGGCAGGGCGGTAGGACAGCCGGGCCAGAGGACAGCACCACCGGGCCGGCTGTCCACTGAAGACTGCTGGCGGTATTATGAGTCACCTTTGTGCCAGGGTTTCCGCAGCAGTAGCACCTCCACAAAAACTCTGGTGGAAAGGCTGCCAGTGACAGGAAATTCCTTTCCTGTCACCGGCAGATGACTCCCCCATCACCCCTTTGATTCCTTCACCCCTCCACCCCCATCCATGACACCACCCCCTTGCACCACCCCCTTCCATGACACCACCCCCTCCCCTCACTCCACCCTCCCCGCATACACACACCCACACGCACCCCGCATACATGCATTCACCAACACGCATGCATACACTCATTCACCAACACTCATACATACACGCATTTACTAGCATGCATACGTGCACTCATTCACCAACATGCATACATGCACGCATTCACCAACATGCATACATATACTCATTCACCAACACGCATGCATACATTCATTCACCAACATGCATACATACCTGCATTCACAAAACACGCATACATACACTGTAGGTAAGTGCCCTCCTTCTTGGCATGGTTACCCCCATTTTCTGCCTGTTGTTAGTATGTTTGACTGTGTTTCACTGTGTCTACTGGGTTCCTGCTAACCAGGACCCCAGTAGTTTTGCTCTCTCCTCTAAATTGTACCTTTTTCTTCTCACTTTTGGCATACTGGTCCCCCATGTAAGTCCCTAGTATATGGTACCTAGGTACCCAGGGCATTAGGGTTCCAGGGGATCCCTATGGGCTGCAGCAGTTATTCTGCCACCCATAGGGAGCCCATGCAAAAGGTTCTGCAGGCCTGCCATTGTAGCCTGTGTGAAACGGGTACATGCACCAATTTTCACTACAGGTCACTACACCAGGCCACCTTAAGACACCCCTATGGTAGGCCCTCTTCGCCTAAAGGGCAGGGGGCAGGTACTTGTTTGTGAGGGTACCCCTGCACGAGCAGAGGTGCCCCCATGAACTCCAGCCCCATTTTACTGGACTTTGTTAGTGCGGGGACGCCATTTTATATGTGCACTGGACATAGGTCACTACCTATGTCCAGCTACATAATGGTAATTCCGAACCTGGGCATGTTTGGTAACAAACATGTCAGAATCATACCCCAATACTGTTGCAAGTATTGGAAGTATGATTTCATGCACTCTGGGGGCTCCTTAGAGGACCCCCAGCATTGCTATCAAAAGTCTTACATGGTTTTCCAGGCAGCCCAGCTGCTGCCACCTCTCAGACAGGTTTCTGCCCTCCTGTTGCTTGAGAAGCTCAAGCCCAGGAAGGCAGAACAAAGGATTTCCTTTAGGAGAGGGGTGTTATATCCTCTCCCTTTGGAAATAGATGTTACAGGCTGGGGAGGGGTAGCCTTGCTAAGCCACTGGAAATGCTTGGAAGGGCACATTTGGTGCCCTCCTTGCATAAACCAGTCTACACTGGTTCAGGGACCCCCAGTCCCTTCTCTGGCATGATACTGGACAATGGAAAGGAGAGTGACCACTCCCCTGTCTATCACTACCCTAGTGGTGGTGCTCAGAGCTCCTCCACAGGGTCCCTGGGTTCTGCCATCTTGATTCCAAGGTTGGCAGGGAACTCTGGGAGCATCTGAGTGGCCAGGCCAGGCAGGTGACGTCAGAGCCCCCTCCTGATAGGTGCTTACCTGGTTAGGTGACCAGTCCCCCTTTCGGGACTATTTCAGGTCTCTCTCCTGGGTGGATCCTTAGATTCGACTTGCAAGATTCCAGCAGGACTCCTCTGCAACCTCTGCTTCAACTTCTGGCCTCCAGAACCGTGACTGGACCCTCCAGTAACCTACAAACTGCAGATCCACAAGTAAGACTCTTCTGCAACATTGTATCCAGAATTCCTGCCAGCTTTGTAACATTTCCCCGGCTGTGCATCCTCAGAAGTCTGTGACTCTTCAGCCTGCACAAGAAGAAGAAGGAATCTCCCTTGGGGTGAAGGCATCACTCCCCTGCATCCACAGGTACCTGGCTGCAACAACGACCGGCTGCATGGATCTCCCCTCATCCTGAGTGGCGTGGGTCTTGCATCACAGGTGGTGGTCCAGAGAGTTCCACTTAGTCCTCTCTACCAGCTGTCGCCTTTTGGTGATGGTAAGTCCTTCTCACTCCACGCAAGACAGTACCCTGTGCAGTGAATCCTTTGCAGCTGCCAAGGCTTGTTTGCATCACCTCCAAGGGGAACTTTGGGTGACGTGCAGCTGCAGCCCCCAGCACTCCCTCCTGCAACTCCTGGGCCTCTGTGTGGTCCTCCGGCGACGTGGCAGCAACTTCTTTGATGCTGTGTGGGCTGCCTCAGTGACTTCTGTGTCCCTGTTCTGTTGGACACTTGTGGATGCTGCCTCTGCTCCTGTGGGCCTTCTGCAATGTGGAGGGTCCCCTGTGACTCCCTCTCCTGAGTAGAGTCCTCCTGAACCTTGCTGGTCCCCCGCAGCATCTCTTTTCCTCCAACTGCGAATTTGCCTTTGCCAAAGCTTGTTGGTGGAAAACCCACACCCATCTGCAATCCAGCTTTCATCGTGGGACACATTTTGCACACATCAGGAACCCTTCTTCAGCTTCTGTGCTGCAGTGCTGACCTGTCTTCCTTCCTCGTCGACCAACTCCAAAAGGTACCTCTGGGTGGGTAGTATCTCCTACTCCCCCTGGACTCCACAGACACTTCTGGACTTGGTCACCTCTCTGCACAGGTCTCCATCTTTGGTAATCCACCACTTATTTCTTGAAGGCTGTTCTGGGTGTCCTCTTTTTCTTCTTTTCATCCTTTAAGGTGGTTTGGGGGAAATCCAGTGTTTTACTCCTGCATTCCTGGTCGCCTAGGGGGGTACAGCATTACTTACCTGTGTGGTTTCCTAGTACTCATAGCTCCCCTCTACATGATTTACTTACCTAGGTGGGGGCCCTGTGTTCGCATTCCACTTTCTTAGTATATGGTTTGGGATCCCCCTAGGGCTGCTATTGCTTATTGCTATTTTACACCGTTTTCTAACCTTTATTTGCCTCTTACTGTTTATTAGTGTATAAATATAGTGTATTTACTTATCTCCTATTGGAGGGTTTCCTCTCTAGTATTTTCTAATACTGTGTTCCACAAATAAAGTACCTTTATTTTTGTACAACCAAGTGTTTTCTTTCTTGTGTGTAAGTACTTTGTGACTGTAGTGGTATTGCATGAGCTTTGCATGTCTCCTAGCTAAGCCGTGGCTGCTCATCCACACCTACGTCTAGAGAGCCTGGCTTCTAGATACTGCTTACACTTCATTGAGAGGGGACATCTGGACCTGGTATAAGATGTAAGTACCATAGGTACCCACCACACACCAGGCCAGCTTTCTACATACACTCATTCACACAAACATACCAACACTCCCTCACTTCAACAATCACACATGCATACACACATGCATACACACTTACATTCACACACACATATACACTTACATTCACACACGCATAATACTTACATTCACACATGCACACATACACTGAGTCACACACGCACACACAACACCTCCCACCCCCTCCCCTGTTGAATGATTGACTTATATTGTCCGGCGAGGAGGCTGTCCGCCAGGGAACAGGACCCGGCACTTTCAGCACTGGCAGCACCCCACCATCAGGACACCGCCCTTTGCTGTGTTGCTTTGCTGGGTTGGCCTGCAGTTGCTTCTTCTGCCTTAAAAGACAACAAAGGGTGAACTTTGCTGTGTATCCTGCTTGAGAGAGTTCTCCAAGGGCTTGGAGTAGAGCTTGACCCCTGTTGGAAGTCTTAGGGACACCAAAGGCTTCAGTTTAATCTGCTTTCAGCACTGGGAACTGTGTGTTTTGTGCTGTTCAAGAATAAAAACCACTGTGATGCTGCCAACGACACCACTGGCATGCACCATGAGCTGCCGACGCTGCACTGAGCCGCACTGCCCCGCTTCGCACTGCAGCCCTTGTCTCACTGAAGCCACCATCTGATGCTGCCACCGAGCCGCTGCTTGCAACGTGACCTGTGGACCACACACTCCAGGATCGCCTTGCTCACACTGCAGCCTGGCCATCCCGACGACGACGCTCCTGCTGACACCGGCGCCGCTGCCTGCACCGTGGCCTATGGACACAGCTCGTGAGGTACACAAAGCAAAGTCCCGTTCCGCACCGCAGCTCCGGTCCTCTGACGCCAGCACCATCGACTCTTGTGCTGTCACCCAGTCTGCACCGTGACCAGTGGATGCTGCACAAAGCCTGTTACGAACTGCACCACCAACTTAGGCCTACCAACGACTGCGCTTCAGCCTCAATGACTGCACCGTGACCTGGTGACATCGCACGTCGCACCACCCTGTTTCACATAGCAGCGCTGGCCTCACCAACGCCGCTGGATGCGTCACTGAGCTGCTACCTGCACCGTGACCTGTGGGCACTGCAAATCGCATCGTCCTGCTTCGAACTTCAGCCCCCACGCCATCCATGCCAGTGCTCCTGACTTCATCAGCCTGGAGTTCGATCCGCAACGCGTGTGACATCAAGGGCCCGATGACCCCTGCACCTACATCCGGAACTGACATCCCGAAGCAACATCTGCAACGCCAGGGACGCCACTATCCGGATCTCATTGCAAGGATCACAACGCCCTGCACTTCCAAAGTACTGTTTGCGGGCCTTCCTGACACCATAGCTGGCCCGCAACACCACGGCCGGCCTGAGCTGTTGGTTTTGTTGATTACCATGCCGTGATACCACCAGGTGGAGCTACTGACTTCAAGGAACTTTCAAGTTAATTCCTGCAAAATTCATATCTTTATTACTGTATGTTGGATTTTTCTCATTTTGGTATTGTTTTGCATAGATAAATATTAGTTATTTTTTTTTAACTGGAGTGGTGTCCTTTTGTAGTGCTTTCACTTTATTACTGTGTGTTATGTGCAAATGCTTTACACATTGATTATCTGAGATAAGCCTGACTGCTCGTGCCAAGCTACCAAGGGGGTGAGCAGGGGTTTTCTGAGCAGGTATCTCCCTTATCCTGTCTAGAGTGAGGGTCCCTACTTGGACAGGTGCAAACCGACTGCCAAGTAGAGACCCCATTTCTAACAATGATGTTCCCACTTAAGACCCAGGGTGCGAAAGAGTTGTGGAGTGTCTTCACTGCTCCTGTGGGACATCTTGAGTTGACAGGCCTGGCAGGCATGAAGAGTCTTTTTGAACTGGAAGGAAAGACAGGAGTCGTATTAGGCCTCTTTGTGATAAGGTGAGAGAGCAAAAATTACAGACCTGATGAAGGCCAGCACATTAGTAATTTGCATCACACTAAGTGCAGTATTGAAAGGGCATTCATTCCATCACAGGTGAGGCATGATGAGAGCGGAGCCACAAGTGACAAAGGTCCCAACGGGTAATGCCCCACGGAGACTAAAGTTGACCAGAGGCACAATCAGACAACACTGCAGGCATCAACCTGATACAAGGGTAGGGGAATGTAATCACAGACAATACCGACAGAGGAACAGGAACTGTGAAGGGCAAAAAGAACACCATAACAGTGTGCATCTGTAGCACAGGAACACATGTTCAAACCCAACAGCAGAAAGAAAACAATGTACCAATGGAGCCACTGACCATGGGCATTACAAGCAAGAGTTGGAGTCACATTACCTTGTGACTCAAGAAGAATTCTTAGAAGACAACTTGCACACATCCGGGCCCAACACTAGATGGCAATAAAATGCAAAGCATATGTATCTACAGCCACATATGTCTCAAACATATATTTACTGCCCATATAATTTATGTCTGTGATATATGTGTTCTCAATAATGTTAGGCACCAAAGGGTTTGATTGTGACTACAAAAATACATTTCAATATCTGTGAAAAAAGGAGATTGTGCAGGGATTCAATTATGTGTGATGCAGTGATTACTGCATCCCCTGCAATTTCTTCCTGGTAAATTTCAGTTAGCCTAAGCCACCAAAATGTAGTTGGCACATCCCCAATACATGCAGAAATGTGTGCAGTAAGAAACTACTTTAATTTTAATTTTCTCATTTTTCAAGTGTCAAGTCATAAAACTAGGCATTTACCACACTTAATAACTAACTCTAACCGGGTTATCAGTATTTTTTCTCAGTTTAGTAAATACCTAATTCCATCCCAGACCACTCAAAATCATGGTCTTGGTGTGTCCTATGCAGTAATATGCAATTAGAAAATAAAGAGTATTGAGACGAGAGTATAGTACAAAATTACACAGATCTAGCAGTTCAGGTAAAATGGCAAAGCCCGGAAATGACAAATGATGGACCATTTTGATTTTGGTCTCCCTTAATGCAATTTACTTCAAGAAAAAGACCGCCACAGAACTTTCCCTACAATACATTCTATAACCCCTATAATGCAGTCCCTTTTAGTGCTGTTTCCCGGAGATAAGTTGCTTTTTGTGAGACTTTTTTAGTGTGTTTTTTTTTTAATCAATGTGCAGGTTTGGTAAAGTGAACAAATGGGGTGTAATGCCAATAACGCATACACTCAGTTTGCCTCCTCAGTGGCGCAAGTGTTAACATTCTGTACCTCTAGGTAAACTCAAGAGGGGCCTGTTGTCTTAATCCCTCTGCTGCGGGAAGCAACGCGTTTCCCTGCTTCAGTTGGAGCACAAACTCTGCACATCGTGACTGTTGTAAGCATGAACCTCTTAAGTGGCAGTTGCTAGGATCTTGAAATAGAGAAAGGATTGAGCCCCTCAAGCTTGTGGCAGTTATTTTTGGGTAGTTTAGTCTTTGTGAATGCAAGCCTTAGATTCGACCATTCGTTCTGATTAGGCCCAGAGAGCCAATTAGATTCTCTAGTTTTTGGTTTAGGTGGATATTGTTTGGAAACTAGGGGGTGCTTAAAGTTAGTGTCATGAAGCCCCATCCTTCTACTACTGAGATATCCAGGAAGGAGTTTCATTTCCAATGATATGAGGGAATGGATAGCTTATGAGATTAGAGTAGTGTTTATGGATAAGATAAGTAGGCAGTAAACTGAGAAAAGGAAGGGTGATGTAGGACAGGAAGATGAAATATTTTTCTTTATTAGATGCAGATAGAGAACATGGAAAACTGGATACAATTGGTAGGTAAGGCAGTTTAGTTCATAGATATTTGATAGGGTTTAAGAACCTAGTTATTCAGACTTTATCAATAAAATATTCCTTTTTAAGAAAAAAGCTGAAAGAATTTATTGGAAAGTGTGGCCTTTCAGATAAAATTACCTGTGGGGTGAGGAAGGATGACAAGGCAGATCACCTTCTGCATTTCAGAAAGAAGTTGGGGAACAGGCTTGCTCTTTAGAATCAGATATCGAGTTTCTGTATGATATGGCGGTAGTTTACGTGGCCCTAGGGCACAAGGACACTGATTTATGAAAAGTTTGAGCCGCCTTTAAGGTCATTTTTTGACACAAAAGCGAAGTAAAGTTACAAAATAAATTATATTTTGTAAGTTTGCGCCGCTTTTGCTTAAAAAAATTACACAAAGGCGGCGCTAACTTTTCATAAATCAAGCCCAAAATTTGTTATGTGGGGATAATAACTGGTTTCTACCCTCAGCAAGAAGTGTCAGGACAAGGTTCACACGTGGGAGAGGGAAAAACCCAGGCCATCCTTCAGGTAAGTGTAACTTCCATTTCTAATTGCTATACACCATAGGTAATAGGTATGTTGAGACAGCGTTTAAATGTGTGGCAGAAGAAGATAAATTGAGACCACTGTGTGCTAGAGACTGTGATGCGATACAGAAGAACTTTAAACACAGATTCATTTTTCAGAACAACAAAGAGTTTTAGTACGAAAGAAGATTCAGGATATGGTAAGGAAAGCAGCTATAGATGAAGTTTGTTTGGCAGAGATGGCCTTCATGAGCAATGTATTCTTAGTGAAGAAAAAAATGACTTGTTCCAAAGCAATGGGTTGTGTACTGACACTTCAAAATGGAGGGGATACATCTATTAATGGATATCCTCAGAGCCAAGGACTGCATGGATACGTAAGGATACCTATTTTACAATTCAATACACAGGGATCATTTGCAAGTTCTTGGTGTTAGAATGGGAAGAGAAGTGTTGGCATTTTATTTGTTGCCCATTTGTCTTTCATCTGCACCATGATGTTTTTTTACATTAACAAGGCCTGTTATGGGTTACTTGTGGCAAATGATTGATTGTTTTTTGTAGGCCTGGGCAAAAATTTAATTACACCTCCGTAATTCATGTAATGCAACATTCCAAAAATTACTCCACTATACTATCACTTATAGTAATAAGCTATTTGTGGTAAACATTTATTGCAAATAATGTGTGGCAATTTGCTGTAAAACATTTCCGTGAACACACATGAATAACTGCTGCTTGTGTTGCTCTTGTTTTAAATACTCCCTTGATCCAAAAATGGAGGTTAGGATGCATATCATGCTAAAACATAGTGCAAAATTCCAGATTTGCATTTAGTGTAATTTAGCACAGTTTTGCTGAAAATTCATGTAATTATGTTAAAGCAATTTCTGTGAATCTTACAAACCCCGATTTATTTGGCTGTTATCTTGTTAACTGCTCAAGATCAGATGGTTTTGTTGCAAAAGATGCAAATGACTGTCTCTCTTTTGGAGGACTTGGGATCTACAGTAAACACAGAAAAGGCAATGTTGGATCCTGTGAGGAAAATCGAGTGCTTAGGTTTTGCCTGGTCTGAGAGATAGATGTCATGTGAGGTACACATTGAGGAAAATGTTGAGCTAAGGACACTTTCCCTTTGACAAATTTAGCCAAGATTAGAGTACGTCTGGAATTCTAATAGCCAGTTTATTATATCCCTGCTGTCCTGTCCTCAACAGTTAATTATCTTGTAGCTTAACCTCTGGGAAAGAGGATAATTGAGGAGTTTTGTTTAGAAAAGAAGTGGTACAATACGATAAGAATTGATGTGGGTTACTGTTTGTCCTTTGTGAGAGCATTATTTTGGAGATTATATGGTTATTTTAGCAATTGTGTTTATCTTGGTATGAACATGCGATTTTTAGTTTATTTCAGTGTTATAAAACTGCACATCTATTGTTAATGCAGAATTTTAATGAGTTTTATTAATGAATATTCATGTAATTTGAGTGTTGGATTTGCGTAGAAATTGTAATAATCTAGAAGAAAATAATGCACGCATTTGAAAGTGTGACCACGTGAGTGGCCGTCAATTTTCACGAAGTGCACTCATTAATGGCTTATTAATAGGAAGCTTATGTTTGATTAATGTAGTAATATGTCATTTTAAGGGTTGTGTATTATGTCTTAGCTTTATTAATTGTAAGACTTAATTTAGAGGAGGACTTGGCCTAGTTGCACGGCCTCATGTCAAGCTGCATTTCTTAGGCGTTTAATAAAATGTCTGCTTAAAGAATTAAATTGTGATTTAACACTGGGTTGACCTAATGTGCTCATAGATAAAAGTCTTTCTCATGAGTACTGCGTGCTAGAAGATGCTGTACTTGCTAATGCAACAGTGTTTTATGTAATGTGTGTAAGACTGACTTTCTCAAGAGAAGACAATGGAGACTCTGATTGGAGTATAAGCTGCAACAAAATTGTTACCTGATGAGCCGGATGATGAGAACAGTACGAAAGGAGCCAATCATCAACATGTGAACCGTGTAGTTGTAGAACTGTAGATTTGCAGTCTTAGTTTTATTGGACAAAGTATGAACATGCAATCCCTTGACCAATAGGGACTTGGGAAGTAGTTTTAGGAAATCTAACTTAGCCGGACTACACATAGAGGAAACAGCCCATTTTCCGTCTTGTGAAGAGACATGCTTAACTTTATTGCTTAAAGACTTTGCCATTTCTGAACTTTGATGCTGAATCCTGATGCCTTGCTGACCAGACTGATGTCCTGAAGACAAAGACTGTCACAGCTTGCTGATTCAAACTGAGGATAGGTATACTGACTCTGATGTTGTTTGCTATGTCTATTTGCTTTTGTTTCTAGGTGCCAACCGCTATTTTGATAGAGCCATAGTTAGATGTTTTTCCAAATTTGTGTTGACTAAATTGCTTTGCATGAAGCCCAACATGCTAATTATAATCTGATGTTAGTAAGGGAGCTCACTGATGAAGTTTGCTATATGTAATAACAGCTGATGTCTTTTCTTGCTGAATCTGAATGCATGTAATATCGTTTGCCCAGTTGTTCTTAGTATTAATTTGCACTGTTATTTTACAATGTGTATTAGTTTAAGCTTTGATTAGATTGTGATTCTTTTGTTGCTTTGGTCAGCCAGTGTAGTTTCTATATGTTTATCAATTGATTCTGAGATTAAACTACATAAATAAATATTCTAACTTTTACATTTTACAAGGTGTGGTTATTCATGACTGTAAGGTCATGGTGTATGACAATTACTTACTCCTATTGATTACTAATGTTATTGATTGTCATTAATTTTTGATGTTGATGATTAAGTATTGATTATTGATCTGCATGTACTAGATATATGGTGGGAACATCTTAAGCACAGTCAAAAGGTTCATCCACCTATTTGCGTCCCCTTGTAAGTTTACTTAATAAGATCAGATGTGCTAACAGAGATGGTAGCTGTTAGACTTTTGAGTTTATGCAGGGGCATCCCCAATCTTTTTGCCTCCTGCCTCCTATTTTTCTGACCTGTTGCTGTTGGCTTTTGAACTCTGAGCACTCTACCACTGCTAACTAGTGCTAAAGCCCATATGCTCTCTGTGTAGATTGTATGGTTGTTTGGTTTATCCATGATTGGCATATTTGATTTACTAGTAAGTCCCTAGTAGAGTGCACTGGAAGTGCCCAGGGCCTGTAAATCAAATGCTACTAGTGGGCCTGCCGCACTGGTTTTGCCACCCACATAAGTAGCTCTGTATTCATATCTCAGACCTGCCACTGCAGTGTCTGCAGTTTTAACTGTAAATTCGACTTGGCAAGTGTACCCTCTTGCCAGGCCTAAACCTTCCCCTTTCTTACATGTAAGACACCCCTGAGGTAGGCCCTAGGTAGCCCCAAGGGTAGGGTGCAGTGTATGTTTAAGGTAGGACATATGCTAATGTGTTTTATATGTCCTGACAGTGAAATAATGCTAAATTCATTTTTCACTGTTGCAAGGCCTGTCCCTCTCATAGGTTAACATGGGGGCTACCTTTAAATATGATTAAAGTGTAGATTGCCTTTGGGAGCGGATAGATATGTGGAGTTTGGGGTCACTGAACTTAACATTTAAAAATACACCTTTTAGTAAAGTTGATTTTAAGATTGTGTGTGTGGTTGAAAATGCCACTTTTGGAAAGTGGGCATTTTCTTGCTCAAACCATTTCTTTGACTCTGCCTGTTTGTGGATTCCCTGTCTGGGTCAGTTTGACAGTTGGGCTGGTTGCACCTCTCACTAGACAGTGACACAAAGGGAGCTGTGGTGTAGTCTGCATTTCCTGATGAGCCATCTGTGCTAGGAGGGAGGGGAGGAGTGATCACTCACACCTGAATGGGCTGTGCCTGCCTTCACACAATGCAGTCTCCGACCCCCTGGTGTGTGTCTGGGGCCCGGCCTGGGCAAGGCAGGATTTCACAAACAAGAGAGACTTTGCTTTGAAGTAAGCCTACTTCAAAGGGCAATATGGGTATAAGAAGGGCACCCAAAACCACAGACTTTAGAACACTTCTGGAAACCAAGAGGAACCTCTGCCTGGAGAAGAGCTGAAGAGCTGAGGAAGAAGAGCTGTCCTGCCTGTGACTGTGCTTTGTGGAGCTATCCTGCAGTTGCTGCTTCTGCCAGAGTAAGAGGGCAAAGACTGGAGTTTGTGTGCTTTCCATCTTGTAAAGATCTCCAAGGGCTTGATTTAGAGCTTGCCTCCTTTTGTTTGAGGTCTCAGGGACAGCAAAGACTTTTCTCTGCCAGCACCTGGAGTCTCTGGAGAGACTCCTACTCTGCCCCGTGGTGCCCATCCAGTTCTTTGGACCGTGAAAGGAGAAGCTAGCAGCATAAGAAGAAGAAATCCACGCACAGAATGCCGACACAACTCCGATCTGCGAAATCGACGCGTTGCTGGCTTCGTGGCTGAAAATAGGCACTCGCCTGTAACGCAACCGAAGAATCAATGCACGGAGCTGGAGAAACGACGTGCAACATCGCTGACGGAGCCTGGTGAGATCGCAACCCGTGCTGCGTGGTTTTCGGATCATCATGTGGCTGGATTTCCGACACAAGTACTGCTGGCTGTGTAAAAACAACGCAAGGCCTGCCCGGACCCAACAGTGCTGACCGGATCAACGCATCATTTTCCTGCGGAGAGAAGATACGACGCGCCCGACCCGACTAAAGGAGAAATGATGCAAGGTCTCACTCATGAGTGAAATCGATGCATCACAAGCCCTTGTTGACACACACTCGCCCGTGCAGGGTTATTTTTGATGCACCCAAGGTACATTTTCATGCTAACAGAGTTAGTGTGTGTTGATACAAATATTTTACACCTAGCACTCTGAAGTTAAGCCTACTGCTCGTGCCAAGCTACCAAGGGGGTAAGCAGTGGTTAGCTGAGGGTGATTCTCTTTTACCCTGACTAGAGTGAGGATCCTTGCTTGGACAGGGGGTAACCTGACTGCCAACCAAAGACCCCATTTCTGACAGTAGCAGAGATTGATGGTTTGTCTCCATAAGAGCCCAGAAAGAGAGGTAGTAGAGTATTGGATTCCAGATATTATAAGTGAGAAATAATAGGTGCCCCCAGAAATGGTAGCAGCTTGATGGTCTTGTCTTTTGAGAGCCCATCATCACTGAGATTTGGATTTATTTTTTCAGTGATATAGATTGGAGAGAAAATGCGCCTCTAAGTCCTAAGGTGACTTTCCCAGAATCTTGGAGCTTGCCAGTGGTTGTTTGAGGATGTTCTTGGCTAATTAGTACTAGTGTGAATGAAATAGGTTTAGCGCTTTCACAGCTTATGCAAATCGCAGGTAAATTGTGATGTCTCTGAGGCTTTAGGGAGTTTGTGTCCTCCAAATGAAGTTGTAGAAGGAGTGTGCGCACTCCAAAGTGTGCGAGTAGGGAAGTCGTCGAACCTCACATGTGTGTGGTGCTTTGTGCTCTAAAATTGGCCACGTGGTTGTTGATGTACGGACCCTGCATGGCCTAAGACTCCGGAGAATTTTGAAAAAGTGTATGAGACACTTGTTTTTTGTTGTAATTTGTCTGGTTTAATAGGTCGATCGGGCGTGGTCAACAAGTCAGAGTGTGAGTCAAAGCGAGTGAAATTATTTTTTTTACTGAGATCTGGCGAGTCCTATGTGCACCAGGACAGACCCACTGATCAGTTGAGACTGAATTTTGTGGTTCAAATTTGGCTTGCGAATCAGGGAAACTGAGAAAGATGGAGTAGCTGCTGGAAGGAAACGCCGTCATTGAAAAATCCGTAACGTTTCTGAAGCGATTGTGTTACCTTACCTTTAGTAAACTGGCAAATTGGGTTTCGATTTTGTTTAGTGTTCACAATATTCTGCAGTAGTTTCATGTGAATCTGAGATTAGGAAGACAAGCCGCAAGACTTTGTCAGCCGCAGTAAGTGTGAGTGTGACGTCATTGGAGCCGCAAAGGGATAGGTCGGTTAGTGAGGAAGGTCGCACACGGATTGGCAGCCATCCGTGAAGCACAATTGGTTGAGAAGGTGGGTGAAGAGAATTCTGGGATTAAAAGTCACTTCCTGATTTGATTTCAATAACAAAAATGTCAAAAAAATGTAATTTTTCAAAGCTTTAAAGAGTGTGTTAAGGGGAGGTATGCACATTACAACAAGTATAGGGGATATAGCACTATCAGAAGGTACACCAACTTTCATTGTATTCGAAGAAAAGGGCTCTCCCCCATGTCTTTGGCTAAAGCAAGGGTGCAAAGTGACAGAGAAGGATGGGACCTTAGTGTTTCCTGCTAACAGAACATTCAATTTGAGGAGTTTAGAGAATCTGAGGAGGGTGCTGTATGATTTGAAACCCCCTCCAAGACCAGCACAGTGTGAGGCATTAGCGATCTGGGAGTTAGCAGACAGACAGCAGCAGTAACAAAAATTTGAGAGGAGAGTGAGAAAGGCAGAAAAGACACTAGCGGAGGCTAGATGGGACAATGAAGTTCTGGAGAACCAAGACTTTACAGGGGATTAAGTTGTTACACAAGACAGCGAGAGAGAAGGGAGGAAAGCTACCAGAACGACTGACAGAAGCACTTCAGAGAATAGGGAGGCTACAAAATCTATGACAGTGAAGGAAGAGCCAGACGATGATGAGTTTATTTTGCAGTTATTGAGAAATCGTCCACCACCATATGCAGCACATGTGAGTGGTCCGAGTACCAGTGCTGATCCTTCAGCTCCGACACAGGTTGATGTGGCACCGAGTCCGGTGCAGGTGAATCCTAGCCCAACACAGAGTCCGATGCAGAGTAGTCTTAATGCACCTACTACACCAGTGGTACAAACTCAGGTGCCATAGCCAAATGTCCACAGAATTTACCCTGATGTACCCATTGTGGAAACTGCCACAAACATAATTATACCTACAGGACAGGTTTTCCCGAGACCGACATTGGTTCAGACAGAGCCAACTCCATTTTTACTGCCTCAAGCTCAGGCACAAACATTGCTGAGATATACTCTGATAACAGGGACCCAGACAGATATGTCTATACTGATGAGCCAAAATATGGGAGCTACTCAACCACAGAACCTAGGTGCTAGAACAAGCCCTGATGCTGTATCTGTACCTGTTATCATAGTTCTGATTGTGCCTTTGTTTGCAAGAAAAATGGTGTGAATAGACAGGGAGTCCTAAGTCAGAATTCAATGAGGGGAGGACGTAATGAGAATATCCGAGTAGGCTCTCCTGTGGGACAGACCTTTGACTGATCTAGGTCATTGCTAGACCTTCGCCTATTAGGAGTTCCGCCCAGAAACTGTGATAGGGTCAAACATTAGTCAGAGCGTGAAGTTACTGACACCGCAGTCACCGAGTGCAGTTTTGCAACAGGTACCACCTGTTCAGGCCAGTAACATTTCATTGCAAGGTTTGACTGCTCAGCAATTTGAATGGCTAGACAAGCTGAATACCCCTGAGAGTGCTCCTAAGGGAGAGGAGTACTTGAACTACACTACACTAGGAATGGAAGCGGGTGAGCTCATTGAGGGAACTATGAGTGTGAACAGGTTAGAGTCCTACACAGAAGCAGAGTTGAGATATCTGTGCCCAAAGATTACAAGGGGAATGAGCAAGGTGCATCAAAAGCTTGCAGACCTGGCAGAGAAATATGGCATAGAAATAGAAAAAAAGAAGCATTTGAAAAGGAGTTACAGGTTAGACTTTGAGGCTAAAGATTCTGAACACATGAGACCTGCCGGAATGAAGGCACACCTTAGGGAGTTACTTCAAAGTGCCCAGACCTGGGGATCATTAGACAAATGAGAAGGCGATGGGTAAAGAAGAGAGATAAAAGAAAAAGGGATTCTGCGGAGATGACTGTAAATGTTCAGGAGGACAAGGATCCAGTAAACCTTTTGCCAATGACAGAGATTCCCAGACAGAATTTTTGTTCATGTCCCTTGGAGCAGAAGTGACTTTCTATCCTTAACAAAAGATTATCCCAGATTGAGAGAGAAGCCAGTAGAATGGTACCAGCAGACAGACAGGTTTGTGAAACTTGCAAAGTGGCTGTGGGAGGACATGAACACTCTATTAGAGATAGTGGTTTCAGCTGATCTGTGGATGGAGTGTCAGAGGAGTATAGACTGGCTGACAAAAGAACCAGAGAGAGATCAGGTTACAGGTGCGCCGTCTCCTGAGGTAATGAAATATTACTGTAAGGTGACTGAATTCCTGTATATGAGAATTTCCCCTTCAAACACTGACTGCCAGAGAATAGATGCTTCCTAAGCAGGTCACAGGTCCAACCATAGTAATAACGCAGTACACCAATTCCGTTTACACAGTGAGATTGGAATAAACAATGATTGGGTGAGTGAGAGTTTGGATGAGGAGGAGTGTGTGCTTGCAGCTTTCTTAGAAGTAGATCAGAAAGGTCGCTATGTGAAAGGAAGTCATGGGTCACAGAGTTTCCTTCTTGGTTGACACAGGATCTACACGCTCTACAGTAAGAAGTGCTGAAGTCCCAAATTTGCCCTTTTCAGGAAAGACAGTCCAGATTGTAGGAGTTGCAAATCAGTATTTGACCAACCCAATACAGATCCAGTACAGGTTAAGATTGGCAACTTCCAGTTTCCTAGTCTGTGATTCAAGCCTTGTATCCCTACTGGTGAGAGACTTGCTGTGTAAAACTAGGTGCTTGGTTACTTGCGCAAATGATGGAATCGAGATACAATCAAATAACGATGATGAAGATGGTCCAACTCTAGAGATAGAGTATGAAACCACAAATGAGGAATACCCTCTGATTGATTTTTTCCAGTGTTCACAGTGAAGGAGCTTCATCCTGTTTTACAGGAAACAGTTAAAGAGAACGTGTGGGATCTCACAGGGAAGGAGATAAGTCTGATAAGGGGAGTTGAGCCAGTTAAAGTTTCTGTGAAGCCGAACGCTATTTTCTCTCAGATCCCCCAGTACCACATGCCATAAGATGTCC
The DNA here is from genome assembly GCF_031143425.1 of Pleurodeles waltl. Taxonomy (NCBI): domain Eukaryota; kingdom Metazoa; phylum Chordata; class Amphibia; order Caudata; family Salamandridae; genus Pleurodeles; species Pleurodeles waltl. The sequence continues at coordinate 289,307,936 of NC_090445.1, read as the reverse complement.
TTATAGAGTTTGTCCAGATAATTGCGGAATTTGTAAACCAAGGCGTTTTAAAAGAAATGTTGAGCAGTCCATGTAATTCACTGGTAATGGGATTAGAAAAGCCCTGTGGGAAAGTTCGAATTGTCCAGGATTTGAGAAAAATAAATGATATTGTGATCAAATGTTGCCCCATGGTGGCAAGTCTAGCTGTGATAATGTTTCAAATCCCATGTGATGCTGAGTGATTCACTGTCATTGACTTATCACAAGCCTTCTTTTCCGTGCCTCTTCATGAGGACAGCCAATTTCTCTTTTGTTTCAAATTTTTGGACTGAGTTTACTGTTGGTGTCGAATTCCTCAAGGTTTTCAGAGTCACCTTACATATTCAAACAGATCTTAAAAAATAATTTGGAGTCACTGGAACTGCCTTTCCAGTCGACCTTGGTACAGTACATTGATGACTTGCTGATTGCGTCCAAAATAAGGGACAAGTGCAAGTATGGCACAATTGCCTTGCTGAACCATTTGGGAAAGAATGGTCATAAAGTGTCACCACTTTAGGTGCAATACTGTCAGAAAGAGGTGAAATACTTGGGTCACCAGATTGAGAAGGAACCAAGGAAAATATCTCGAGAAAGGGTCACAACAATATTGCAGATGAGTCCCCCAGCCACTCAGAGAGATGTCAGGATGTTTCTAGGGATGTTAGGCTACTGCCACCAATGGATTCCAAATGTTTCAGTCATTTCCAAGCCATTGAATAAGCTGACCCACAAGGAAGTCATGATCCAATAGTGTTAGATCAGGCTTGCATGAAAGCATGTTCTGAATTGAGAGAGAGTCTGTGCAAAACTCCGGCTTTGGGAATGCCTGACTATACTAGGCCTTTCACATTGTTCTATCATGAGCGTGATGCATGCTCTTTGTCTGTTTTGACGCAGGTCCATACAGGTGTAAACTGGCGAGTAGTATTTTTTCAGCTACTTTGGACCCCGTCGCAGCAGCTTTTCCAGGCTGTTTGCTTGCAGTTGCAGCGGTTGGACAGAGCCTCACACAGTGTGAAGGCATTGTGATGGGACATTCCTTAACTATTACGATCCCTCATTCTATTGAAATCCTACTCACGAAGACGAAAACTCAATACCTATCAGGTGCAAGATTGACCAGATATGAGACGAGTATTCTAGGCTCACCAATTTTGTCCTTGAAAAGATATACAGTGCTGAACCCGGCAACTTTACTTCCAAATGAAATTGTTGAAATTGAAAAGTTGGAAGACATCGAGCATGATTGTCTTCAAGTAACTGACTTGTGCACGAAATCGAGACCTGATATGAGAGACACTCGATTAGAAGAAAGTGACCAACTTGTCTTTGTTGATGGCTCGTGTTTGAGGGACAATAGAGGGACACTGAGAGCAGGATATGCCATGTGCACAATTTCTGGTATCCTGAAAGCATCTTTGCTTTGGGGAGTATATTCTGCACAAGGAGCAGAACTGATAGCCCTTACTAGAGCTTGCCATGTTTCTGCTCAGCTAAAAGTTACCATCTATGCGGATAGCCAGTATGGATTTCGAATAGTCCATGACTTTGGCCAGTTGTGGTCACAGAGAGGTTTCATGACCTCTTCTGGTTCACCAGAGAGAATTAAAGAACTGTTGCATGCTATAAAAGATTGCTGTGGTGAAATGCTGCATGCATCTTAAGTTGCAAGACTTTGGCCCTCATTATGCCATTGGCAGTAAATACCGCTGCGGTGACAGCCGCCAACATACCGCCACAGTGACGAATATCTGTTAGCCATAATATGACACACACACGCACCAATAGGACAGAATACAGCCACATACACAAATCCGCTAGCCCAAAGGTCAGTGGAAAAGTGGAGATCCCTATTACCCATACCGTTACGCCAACAAAACAACCCCCACCACATTATGACCCACGAAATCACCACAGCATACATTCAATGGAGGTAAACCACTGGCGGTGCATACCGCAGCTGTCAGAATGGACAGCAACATGCAAAACAACACCACATTGGCCAATACTAAAAACACACACCTGACACTCATACACCAACCACGCCCACACACCCAAAGCACTATAAAACACACACACACATTACACACAACACTTTACGAATACAAATTATTGCCACCAGACTGACACCAAGACCACTGTGACAACTAGACACACACACCATTTACACCCATACATCCCTCACGCACCCCACATCACAAACCCCACGACATTACTCAACACACTCTCACCAACATACACCACACAACACCCATGTCCCCACAAAGGCACCGCCGTTTCACTGATGAGAAGTTAAGGGTCATGGTGGAGAGAATTGTCAGGGTAGAGCCACAGCTCTTTGGAGCACAGGTACGGCAGATATCCATTGCAAGGAAGATGAAGCTATGGGGGAGAATCGTGGACGGAGTGAACACGTGGGACAGCACTCAAGAACAAAGGACGACATCGGGAAGAGGTGGAATGACCTATGGGGGAAGGAACGTTCCAAAGCAGCAAGGCACCAGCTCGCCATACAGAGGACTGGCGGTGGACCCCAGCCTCCTACCCCACAGCACACAGCATGGGAGGAGCAAGTCTTGGCATTACTGCATCCTGAGGGACTCCCTGGTGTTGCCAGAGGACTGGACACTGATAAATCAATATTTACCACTTATCACCCCCCCATACCTGCATACCATCTCACAACCTCACCCTCACTCCCAACACTCCACCACATCCCACATACTGCACCTACACATATGAATAACCCAATACCAAGCCCTGCATGCTATACCAATGCATGGACAGCCCTCTCAGCCTTGCATGGACACCAATCACTAAAGCATGCACAGCATATGGAAACTAACAATCCCACAATACATTACCATACACATTTCAAAGGTGGCAGGGCAACACCAATGATAGAGGGGAAGCCAGGGATGTACAATATGTCACAGACATGAAGCATAATAAATCACTTACATCCTCACAGGTACCCCAGCCAATCTCAGTGGAGAGAAGGTGCCACGACTATCCAGTCCCCCAACAGAAGATGCCCCCAGTGATGACAGTAACTCTGGACTTCAGGATCTGGATGACCTACCTGGCCCATCAGTCCACCACAGAGCATCCCCCATCAGTATCCAACACCATAGCACCCATCCAGCGTACCCACACCTTTGTCCCCAGGACTCGTCAATCAGCAGTGTGACCACCTGTACAGGGACCCCAGTCCACAATTTATACCCAAGACAGTCAGGGACCTGGGGTCAGTGGCAGTGGGCACACCGTTCAGGGGACAGAGACACAGTGGAACAGGGACACTTGGAGGACTGCTGTGCGCCAGGGGGAGGACAGGACCAGGAAACCGACTCTCCAGGAGGCACTCTCCGAGGTCATGGGAACCTACCAACATACTGAGGACATGATGGGCCAGATCCTTGACAACATGCAAGAGAACAGGCGGCTGCAGGAGGGACAGTATCAGGGGATCAGGGAGGACTTTCAGGCCATTAACACCACCCTGATCTCCATATTAGGGGTGCTGGCAGACATGGCCAACATCATGAGGAAGGGAACAGCAGACTAGCGGGCCCCTACCACTAGCCAGTCCATTGACCAGCCCTCCACTTTTACTGCAGCTAGTGGGCAGGAGGCCCCGCCACAGGACCCACAGGTCACCAGCAGCCCTCCCCCTGCAGAAGGTGAACCACCCTGCAAATGTTCCCTGCGAACCAGACAGAAGCCAGAGACACTTGCCAAGACCACTGCCAGGAAATGAGACTCTCCTGATTGTCCCTCTTGTGTCCCACACTGTCACCTTGTCCACTTTGAACTGCCTTTGCTCCCCTTCCTATGGCCACTTGGACACTGCGTCTGTGCTACAAACAGACTGGAAAAATACCCTGGACTTTCCTCCATCATCACCCCATTCCATTGCACATTCCCCTCAATTTCTTAGCACTACAAGAAACACAATTTGACTACTAGTGTTTCATGTATTGGAATTGTACATTTATGGAAACAGTCATATCATGTGCAAATGATCTGTACACTGTGAGAGCATAGAAATAATCATATGTAGCTGTCTGTAGTCAGCACGTCAGTACACAGTTGTTATATCACCATCATCTGTAAAATGACAAGCCATAGGTGACAGTAAGATGAGATGCAAACGAAGTTAATGCCATGCTGCAGCCACACCAAATACACCAATAGTCATAGGAATGTTCAGTTGCTCTGTCTCACCTGTGTGTTATTGGAAGTATTGATGGATAACTGATGTTCTGTTATCCTCTTCTTCATCCTCAGCCTCTTCATCCTCACTGTCCTCAGGGTCTACTGCTGCCACAGGGGCATCTCCAGTCTCCTCCTCCAGCAGAAAAGGTACATGGCATCTGAGGACCAGGTTGTGCAACATGCAGCATGCCACTACTATCTGGCAGACCTTCTCGGGTGGATAGCACAGGGATCCAACTGTCAGATGGAAGCACCTGAGCCTGGCCTTCAGGAGCCCGAAGGTCCTCAAATGATCCGTCTGGTTCGTCCATGCGCCTCATTATAATTTTCCTCAGCCCCTGTCCTAGCATTCCAACAGGGTTCAGCAGCCATGATAGATTTGGGTAGCCAGAGTGACATGCAAGTATTGAGGTACCACATTGAGCCTCACACAATCCTATGAGGGGAACACCTGAAGGCATACACTAATATACAGTGGGTGGGGACCAAGGCTCCCTTATTAGGCACACCCTGTGCCTCTACAGTTGGGCCATCACATTTGGGATGCTGCTATTCCTCAGAACAAAGGCATCATGCAGGACCCAGGATACTTAGCATTGACGTGGGATATGTAGTGGTCCGCCAGGCACACCATCTGCACATTCAGTGAGTGGAAACTCCTACGATTCCTGAACACCTGTTCATTCTGGCGGGGGGACAAACGCAATATGTGTCCTGTCAGTCGCCCCATTAATATTGGGATATGTCCCATTGCATAGAATACAGCCTTCACAGTGGCCAAATATTCCACCTGGGGGAAAGAAATGTAACTGCACATGTGTCTCAACAGGGCAGACAAGACTCTTGCCAGCACAACTGAGAACATTGGCTGTGACATTCATGCTGCCAAGCCCACTATCACTTGGAAAGAACCAGTTGCCATGAAATGGAGCACTGATAGCACTTGCACAAGAGGGGGGATCCCAGTCGGATGACGGATAGTTGAGATAAGGTCTGGCTCCAATTGGGCACACAGCTCTGTGATTGTGGCCCTGTCCAGTCTACAGGTGAGGATAATGTGCCTGTCCTCCAGTGTAGCCAAGTCCACAAGGGGTGTATATACAGGGGTATGTCTCCACCTCCTATTCGTTCACAGTGGTAGGTATCTAAGAGACACAAGACTGAATAGGCTGTCACAATTGGAAAAATGGAGCCACAACTTCAGTGTATATGGTGCATTTATGTAATGGGACAGTGTTTATGGCGAGGTATGTGCCAATCTAATCTTTGACGCAGTTAATGTCGATATGACTGTATTCCACCCCCCCCCCCGAAATGGCAACCGCCTGTCCTGCATGTAGAGACAGGTGGAAGTGAGGTAATTCTGCAGATGCTGGGCATTGTGGCGGAAGGCTGTTTTGCACCGCCGTGCAATTCCTCAATGGATAATATACGGCTCTATGGAGTACAGTGGCCAATGGGGATCAGCGCCGACGGTGATGGTGTATACCGCCACAGACGTGATCGCCATTTTCTATCTGACTCCTCACTTGTTTCCTGACCTTCAACAGGAGAACACCTACACTGCGTGTGCTGCTGTGACCTGTGTCTGGAACCCACCATGGCCTGTGTTACTGGGGGATAGGGCCCCTGCCTTCACTTCGGAGGAGTTGGAGCGACTTGTGGATGGGGTCCTACCCCAGTACGGACTGCTGTATGGGCCTCCAGACCAACAGGTGAGTACACATTGGGCACGATGAAGGTGGGAAGGATGCATGGAGATGTGTGTACAAGCATCATGTCTTGTGGTGGTGTACATAGTGTGCGCCGGGCGATGTGTGTGCCAACGGTGATGGAAACGGGAATAGTAGGCCATTTGTGTGACAGGCTGCACTGTTTGTTTAATGGTGTTCTCCTGTCTGTATTGCCTCTGCAGGTCAGCGCCCATCAAAATAAGGGATTATGGCGTGCCATCGCCAAGGATGTGCGGACCCTAGGGGTCTATGGCAGATGGAGCACCCACTGTCGGAAACGATGTGAAGGCATGAGACGCTGGGCATGGAAGACTGCGGAGGCCCAGCTGGGGATGGCCTCCCAATGAGGAAGGGGTGCCCGTCGGATCCTGACCCCTCTGATGGCCCGCATACTGGCGGTGGCCTACCCAGAGCTGGATGGGTGCTTGAAGGAATCACAGCAGCCACAAGGGGGTAAGTACAGTGGATATTATTCAAAAAATGTGCAGGTGGGGTGGGATCCAGGTGGTGGATGTGAGTTAGTGGGTGCCCCTATGGCCAGGCCAGACTTTGCAGCGTGAGTCAACTCTAGGGTAATGGGTGTATAGCAAATGCAGGTAATCTAGCTTGTTAGCATTCCATTTCAGGCAGTGCTTCGTGGGTACCAGGAGGGGTGCAGTTGGTGGTGTGTGTCCCTCATCTTTCCTTAGCATCTAGCCATATCACTGACAGTGCAATGCATAGTGCTTAGGCCTGATCCCTGTGTGTGACGGTCTGTATATGCCAACTGTAGTGTTGGTGCAGTCATTGACCCAGTGTTTTCTTTGTCTCTCCCCCCCTTTTTATTCTGTAATCCTGTCCTTGTGTGCATTAGCATCATCTGGCAGAGGAGCAGGGGCACCGGCGACAGAGGGAGCTGCATCCTACAGGACCCAGGAGGCAGAGTCCACCGACGCCGAGGGAACCAGTGGGACGGGGGCGAGGAGAGCACCACGGCGGAGACAGATGGTGACAACACAGACTCAGATACCTCCTCCAATGGGAGCTCCCTGGACACCTCTGTGACCACCACAGCTGCTGGCACAGTCGACACACCCGTACCAGCACCACCCTCCCAGTAGCCCCTCAGCGAGTTGCCCGCCGGGGGCCGTGCACATGGCCCTCCGAGGGCCATGCACATGGCTTCCTTCAGGGAGTCAAAGTCTTTCGGACAAGCCTCTGTCCACTTCACCAACCTAGGTTGTTTCTTGGATGTCAGTTCTGTTAAGGGGGCTACTATGGTGCCACATCCCTTAACGAATCTGCAGTAATATCCTGTGAGGCCTAAGAAGGCTCTCACCTCTGTTTGTGTTCTAGATGGTTGCCAGGCCTTGATAGTTTCAATCTTGGCCTAGAGAGGCTGCATTTTGCCACCACCTACTAGGTGTCCCAAGTACACCACGGAACCCTGCCCAATCTGGCACTTACTGGCCTTGATGGTCAGGCCTGCCTGTTGCAGGCCCTGAAGCACCTCCATGAGGTGGAGCAGGTGTTACTCCCAGCTGGAACTGTAGATGGCAATGTCGTCTAGGTAGGCTGTGCAAAAGGCATGCTTGCCAGCTAGGACCCTGTTAACCAACCACTGGAAGGTAGCGGAGGCAATTTTCAATCCAAAGGGCATCACTCTCAACTGGTAATGACCCTCAGGAGTTAAAAAAGTGGATCTCTCTTGAGCCCCTTTAGTTAAGGCGATCTGCCAGTAACCTGAAGTGAGGTCAAAGGTTCTAAGGAACTTGGCAGGGCCTAACCTGTCTAGGAGCTCATCAGCTCGGGGGATGGGTGAGCGTCTGTCTTTGTGAGAGAGTTGAGACCCCGGTAGTCTATGCAGAACCTGAGTTCTGGCTTGGCACCAGGAGCAGCAGCCTTGGGAACCAACACCACTTAGCTGGACAAGGGACTACTGGACTTCCCTATCACCCAAGAGCCAGCATCTTGGCAACTTCATCCTTGATGCTGGGCCTCACTTCCTCTGACACCCTGTAAATTTTGTTCTTTACAGGTGGACTGACTCCTGTGTCAATATCATGGACACATAAGTGTGTGAGCCCAGTAGTGAGGAAGAACAGGGAAGAGAACTGCTCCAACAACTCGTAGCAGTCTCCCCTCTGATCTAGAGTCAGGGAGTCAGAGAGATTAACACCCTCCACTGATCCATCACCTTCCTTGGCAGAGAAGAGGTCTGGGAGTGGTTCACTCTCCTCTCCATGCCCTCATCTCTCACAAGAAGCATACTGAAGTCAGACCTCTCAAAATTAGGCTTCAATCTGTTGTGGTGGAGAACCCTTAGGGGGTCTTGAGGTCCACTAGGTAAGTGGCCTCCCCCTTTCGCCCCTTGACTTCGAATGGGCCAGTCCAGCGGTCCTGGAGAGCTCTAGGCTCTACTGGCTCCATCACCCATACTTTGTCTCCAGGTGAGAATTCTACCAGAGTGGCCTTCTGGTTAAACCACTCCTTCATCACCTCTTGACTGGCCTCAAGGCTGCTCTTGGCCTGTTTCCAGAAACAGTGTGTCTGGTTACGGAGGGCCAACATGTAACTGACCACATCCTGGGAAGGTTTCTTGGGAGCTTTCTCCCACCCATCCTGGACTATGCTTAGTGGTCCCCTGACAGGGTATCCATAGAGAAGTTCAAAGGGGCTGAACCCCATCCCTTTCTGGGGCACCTCCCTATAAGCAAAGAGAAGGCATGGCAAGAGGGTGCCCCACTTATGCCTCATGGCCTCAGGCAGGCCAGTGATCATGCCTTTCAGGGTCTTGTTGAATCTTTCAACAAGCCCATTGGTTTGAGGATTGTAAGGGGTAGTAAACCGGTAGGTTACCCCACACTCATCCCACATGGACTTCATGTATGCTGACATGAAGTTTGTACCTCTGTCAGACAAAACCTCCTTTGGGAACCCCACATGGGTAAATATCCACCTCAGAGCTCTGGTCACCATGGGTGCAGTCACTGTCCTTAGAGAGATTGCCTCTGGATAGCGGGTGGCATGGTCCACCAAAACCAGGATAAACCTATTGCCTAGGTTGGTTTTGGGCTCCAAGGGACCAAGGACATTGATCCCCACCCTTTCAAAGGGGGTGCCAATGATGGGGAGTGAGATCAGGGGGGCCTTGAGCCTTGTTTTCCCACTAGCCTGGTAGGTTGGGCAGGACCTACAGGAAGCATCTTAGGCTACCCACATACGAGGCCAATAAAAGTGGGTGACAAGCCTGGCAAAGGTCTTGTCTTTGCCCAAAAGTCCTGCCAGGGGGATGTCGTGAGCCAGGCCCAGTAGGAAGGCCTGGGGGAAACACTGGGGGACCACCAGCACACGTGTTGCCTCAGCAGCCGGTACCTTAGGCTCACTGTATAAGAGATCATTCTTCCAATATATGTGGTGATCGCCAGAGGCTTCACCTGCTGCTTGGGCTGAGGCCTGTTGCCTCAGACCCTCAAGAGTGGGGCACTCCTTCTGTGTTTTGCAGAATTCCTCCCTGGTTGGCCCACCCACCACTTGCCAGCCAGCAAGCTCAGGAAGGTTACCCAGGGCAGCAATATCCTCACCAGTTGGCTCAGGGACCTCCTCTTCTGCGGCCCTATCAACCACTGCGGGAATATCTTGGGCTGGTTTCCTGCACCCTTTGCCCTTCCTCATAGCAGCTGTCTGGGCCATTGTTCCAGGCTCCAGACGTCCTTGACTCCCTTCCGGTGCAGGCATGGACCATGTGATCATACAGACCCACTCAGGCAAACCTAACATCTCTTGCTGGGTTCTGAGCTCTACTGACTTCCAGGAGGTGTGCTCAAGATCATTGCCTAACAGACAATCTACAGGCATGGCAGGACTCACAGCTACTTTTAGAGTACCAGAGACTCCCCTCAACTCAAAGGGGACCAGAGCTACCGGTAGGTGGCTCTCACGATTGTCAGCAACTATGACCTGGTGGAATGTATTAGGGATGATCTGCTCTGTGGACACCAGCTGATCCCTGACAGTAGTCATACTGGCTCCTGTGTCACGCAGAGCCTCCACCCTTTGCCCATCAATGGTGACCCACTGCCTATACTTGGAAGTATTGGCAGGCATGTTGGCTCTTTGGCACAATTTCCTTGTCTCCCAGGGATACTAGTGACACCTTGTAAGGAAATGCCTCCTTGGTATGGTTACCCCCTGACTTTTTGCATTTTGTTGATGCCAGTTATGATTGAAAGTGTGCTGGGACCCTGCTAACCAGGCCCGAGCACCAGTGTTCTTTCCCTAAACTGTACCTTTGTTTCCACAAATGGCACCGTCCTGGCACACAGATAAGTCCCTTGTAAATGGTACCCGTGGTACCAAGGGCCCTGATGCCAGGGAAGGTCTCTAAGGGCTGCAGCATGGCTTATGCCACCCTGGGGGCCCCTCACTCAGCACATGCACACTGCCTCACTGCTTGTGTGTGCTGGTGGGGAGAAAATGACTAAGTTGACATGGCACTCCCCTCAGAGTGCCATGTCCACCTCACACTGCCTGTGGCATAGTTAAGTTACCCCTCTAGCAGGACTTACAGCCCTAAGGCAGGGTGCACTATACCACAGATGAGGGCATGTGTGCATGAGCATTATGCCCCTACAGTGTCTAAGCAAAACCTTAGACATTGTAAGTGCAGTGTAGCCATAAACAGTATATGGTCTGGGAGTTTGTCAAACACAAACTCCACAGTTCCATAATGACTACACTGAAATCTGGGAAGTTTTGTATCAAACTTCTTAGCACAATAAATGCACACTGATGCCAGTGTGGAATTTATTGTAAAATGCATCCAGAGGGCAGCCTAGCAATCAAAAACGTCTACCCAGTTCTGTGTGGAGAGTTTGGTGCTGTACCTGAACCTCTGACGATATTTCTCAGGTGTCAGCCCAAACTTGGCAAGTAAAGCCTAGGATCCAATACAAGGAGTGTGTACTTCCCCACTACTGGTACATACGTATCACCACAAGGCCTCCCCCCATTGCTCTTCAGAGACCCCATGAGTCCTTAGTGCAATTTCATAAGCAGCCAACCACTTATCAATGTCATCTCCCAACACATAACTTGGCACTACATTTTTGTGAATACAAACCTTCTTTTCCTCAGCAGGTCCTGCATGTATGCTGCCACCATCAGTGCTGGACTCAGACTGCCTCATCTTGATACCCAGCTCTTTGAGACTCAGTTCATGAGCCAACAAAAGTTTATTTTGAGCCGAAGCCCTTTCAGCTTCAGCCTGCTTGGCTTCTCTTTCTGCCCTCCTCTCCTCCTGTTAAGGTTCAATTTTTAACTTTGCAATTTGGGGTTGAAATTCTTTCTCTTCCCTCCTTTCCTCTGCAGTCAGGCCATGGCTAGAGGCACTTCTCCCTGGTTTAGTAGGGGGCACAATTTCAGGGGTAACATCCCCCGCTACTGGCAAAAAATCCTCTGAGGGGCCATCCTCTTGCTCCTCCTCCTCAACATACTCATCTGAATGGGCTTCTGCCCAGGCCCTCAGCGCCTTTTGGTATCCCTCCTTTCTGGAGGCACCCCGGGTAGGTACTCCCATCCTCTTGCAGAACCCATCAGCTGGTTAACAGTGTATGTCTCCAGCTTGGATAGGTCAAAAACTTCACCTCCTGCTTGAGACCCAGCCAGAGACATGTTGAATGAGGACTTAGTTAAAAATGTCAGGTAGAAAATGTAATTGCAGAAAAAGATTTAAAAAAACAAGTTGACTTTCAACTGTGGGTAGGTAGTGTACACGTAGCTATTGTATGTCACTGCACAAATACAAGTCCTATCCTCACCACTGATCACCAATGTTAGAAATTAGTAACGCATAAGGGCTATGTATTGGATGTAATGTTTTTAGAGATGATATGTAACATTTAGTTAATTGTCCCAGAGGTGTATCCAGAGTGGTAAGAGGCCAATACTGCACAGAGTGTACATTGTAATAATAAAATAAATTACATATATGAGTACAATAATATATTTTGTTAATGTTTTACTGTTCCAAGTGATGCTTTGATGCACATTAAACCTTTATCAGAAATAAACTGTTTGTGCATACACTAAACCTTTATCAGTCATACACTGTGTTTGTGCATTAGCAGAAGGTGCAGTACCACTGGTCGTGGCTAGATGTCACTGTGGAGCCCATTGAGTTATTAGTGCCTTGGGGCAATTATCATCCTTCAGCCCTTGGAGAGTATAGTGCATTGCACATTTGCAAGCCGAGCAGGGCTGTCAGATTGTTACTATAAACAAGGTCCTTATAACAAAAACTTCTCTCAGCTGTAAAAACAAAGTTCCAACTATAAGAGGGTTTAAATATGCATTGAATGTTGGAAGAGGTTAGATTTTTGCCCCTCCTTCTAATCTAGTGTGACCCCAAGATGGCCTGGATGGAAAGAGCACACTGTTCTGAATGTTTTGGTGGTGGCCCCCATTGCCCTAGGACCACCACAGGCTGAGTTATGGCCAACAATTTTATAAAAGGAATGCCTGCGAAGCATTATGGGGTGAGATTCTGTGCATACATTAGATCTTTACAAGAAATAAACTGTATTTGTGAATTAGCAGAAGGTGCAATACCATTGGTCATGGCTAGCTGTTTCTGTGGAGCCTACTGAGTTAGTAGTGCCTTCGAGCAATTATCATCCTTCTGCCCTTGGAGCGCATAGTGCATTACACATTTGCAGGTAGAGCAAGGCTATCAGAATATCATTACAAACAAGGCCCTTACACCACAAACTCCTCTCAGATGTAATAGCAAAAGTTCTAACTATAAGAGAGAAGTTTAAATATGCATTAAATGGTGGAAGAGGTTATGATTTTTGGTCCCCCTCTAATCTAGCCTAAAGAGCACATCGTCCTGAATGTTTTGGTGGTGGCCCCATTGCCCTAGGACCGCTACAGGCTGAGTTATAGCCAAAAATGTTTTGTAAAATGAATGCCTGCAAAGCATTATGGGGTGAGTTTCTCTGAGTGCAATGAATATTGTAGTATCGGCTCTCCCACTGTGCGGGGAGAGCAGCTGATGAGGATTCATTCCTGGGTTGATTTAATGCTATATAAAGCCACAAAAAGTTTTACAAAACACACGCACAACACAACTACTTGCATTTACTGTAAACGAACCGCGCGTGAAAATGAGTGCTTACTGACAAACACAAAAGGCAGGAAACAAAACAAATAGTCCGTCCAACCAACAGAAGAACATTCCAGGCGTAATTAAAATGTACTTGGCCGGTGCTCCTCAGCCAAGTACAGGAAGTGACGTATCGGCTACCAAAGCAGTTAGAAGGCAGCAAAACAAGAACGACACCTCCTTCAACCTATGGTGAGCGCAAATTCCTATACTCATCCCAACAGGTCTTGCAGGCAGCTGTCTAGGCTCGACCTAAAAACGACATAGGCTCTGCTGACTTAGTGAGCTGTTGCTCTGATTGCTGGGCTCTAAATGAAGGCATTGATGTAAACTTAGTGGGCTCATTAAGCAAAATCTGTACAACAGGAAACACCAGATGTGTCCTCAAGTGCACTTAAACTAAGGATTTCAGTTGTTAAAGGACTACCCTGAAGAGGTTTGAGTCTATGGCCAGTTACCTGAATGCGGATAAATTGTGGTGCAGCGTATCTGGGTAGGAAATCAAGAACGTGGTCATAGAGTTTTTGTCCATCAAAGCATTGTCCAACTTTAAGCTGTATCGAGGCCATTCCAATTTTCCCCTCGTGACCTACAAAACCAAACACAGGCTTTCATTTATTGAACCAAAAATTGCACTACACAATGCTATCATTTTAGTACTTGAGAGTCAACAATGCATTTAAATCAGATTAAGTGATTTAGATAACTACTAATGCAGCAGTGAAAAGTTGTTTGATGCTCTGGTTTACTTGTTGGATGCGCCTATAAAATGTTTAAACCAGTTCTAACGATTATACAAAGGAAAATACGTGGATTGAGCAACTCCACAAATAGTTGAGGGCTTTTGTTCTGGCCTTTGTTCCATTATTTTCACTCTACTTCCTGCTGTAACTTTTTATTTACTTGTGAGTTACACAGTTAAGACCCGATGGAAAAAGAAGTGCATATTTACCTCTTTAAAATCTGCTTGGCTGATGGTTCGAGTTATGTCACAGCAACCTCAGCTTCTTACGATATTTACTCCTGCTACTCTTACTTCAACATTACAGCCTACCCATCAAAACATTCACATGTATTCCTTGCCAGTCCCTGAACCATGCAATAGACATCCTAGAGTGTTGGCTCTGGCGAAGCTATAGTGGTGAAAGGAATACCTGAGTTACAAATGGGATAGGGTCAAATCTTATTGTTTTTTTTGGTTTTTAGTCACAAACTATTTAAAAAAGTTTCAGCCAAAGTGTATTTTAAGTTATTTCACTAAAAGGTTTGTACCAGAAGCTGTAATACGGATCTAGTTATGGGGAATAAATAGAGAGCAACTAATAGGGCAACTGAGAAACATAGTTAAAGGACTGTTCTGATTGTACAAGTCTCTCAGTAGAAAATGAAGGACCGCAATTTCATGACTTAGGGGGTCATTCCAACCCTGGTGGTCGGTGTTAAAGCGGCGGCTAACCCGCCAACAGGCTGGCGGTTAAAAAAATGGAATTCTGACCCTGGCGGAAACCGCCAACAGAGACCGCCACTTTAACACTCCGACCGCCACGGCAGGACAAACAAACAGCGCGGCGGTCACCGCCAACAGACAGGCGGGAGACAATGTACCGCCCACCCTATCACAACCCACCAATCCGCCACCTTTTCCGGGGCGGTAGCCCCGCCGATAAAAACACGGCGGAAACAGCCATTGCAAACGGAAAACGCTCACCTCCATACACCCCACGAGGAATCTGGACAGCATGGAACCCGAACTACACATCCTCCCAGCTATTGTCTTCCTGCTCCTCTACCAGGAGCGCGAACGCCGGCGCAGAAGACAACGGTGAGTACTGCACCTACGACACAGGGGAGGGGGGGAGGAGAAAATATTACGGGCACACACATACGCAACACACCCGCCCCCACCCTCACCCTCACCCACTACAACACACACATCAATGCATAGCAATACATCACAGTTGCAACCCCCAAGCCCCCCGGAAGAAGGCAAAGACAAAAGGAAATGATCATAAACAGTCAAATATATTGTATTACTGGCTTATAAAAATATCACACATTTAAAACAATTATATACATAAATATTAAAAGTCCGATAATTTTTGCAGGCATTGTCCGTGGACCACTGGGCCCAAATCACATGGGCAAAGCCCACACAGGATACCTGACACCAACGGAGAGACCACTGCAGGGGCATCAGATAGCAAAACTACAGGCACCTCAGGGGAAAGGGAAGGGGGGGCACCTCAGCCACATGAGTACACAACGCCAGATCCACAAGGGGGCTCCATGGCCACTGTTCCATCCTGGGGAGTGCAAAGCCACAGTCTCTCAAGTCCATACAGTGGGTGGTTTGCCCACTGTCACATCCTGGGGAGTGCAAAGCCACAGTCTCTCAAGTCCATACAGTGGGTGGTTTGCCCACTGTACCATCCTGGGGAGTGCAAAGCCACAGTCTCTCAAGTCCATACAGTGGGTGGTTTGCCCACTGTCACATCCTGGGGAGTGCAAAGCCACAGTCTCACAAGTCCATACAGTGGGTGGTTTGCCCACTGCTGCATCCTGGGGAGTGCAAAGCCACAGTCTCACAAGCCTCTACAGTGGGTGGGCTGCCCACTGTGCCATCCTGGGGAGTGCAAAGCCATAGTCTATCAAGTGGATGACAGTCTCCACTGGTTCTGGAGGGGGACTGGTGCCCAGAGTGCTTCGTGCAGCCCTGCCCGACACAGATGAGGGCCTGCCCCTTCTGCCAATGGGCCAGCGGTGCTTGAGATGAAGGGCCCAGTGCAGCGGTGCTTGAGATGAAGGGCCCTGTTCAGCGGTGCTGGAGACGGCGGTGCCCTGTTCAGCGGTGCTTGAGATGAAGGGCCCTGTTCAGCGGAGCTTGAGATGGAGGTGCCCTGTTCAGCGGTGCTTGAGATGAAGGGCCCAGTGCAGCGGTGCTTGAGATGAAGGGCCAGAGTGCAGCGGTGCTTGAGATGAAGGGCCCTGTTCAGCGGTGCTTGAGACGGCGGTGCCCTGTTCAGCGGTGCTTGAGACGGCGGTGCCCTGTTCAGCGGTGCTTGAGATGAAGGGCGCTGTTCAGCGGTGCTTGGGGCGGCGGTGCCCTGTTCAGTGGTGCTTGAGATGGCGGTGCCCTGTTCAGCGGTGCTTGAGATGAAGGGCCCAGTGCAGCGGTGCTTGAGATGAAGGGCCCTGTTCAGCGGTGCTTGAGACGGCGGTGCCCTGTTCAGCGGTGCTTGAGACGGCGGTGCCCTGTTCAGCGGTGCTTGAGACGGAGGTGCCCTGTTCAGCGGTGCTTGAGATGAAGGGTCCAGTGCAGCGGTGCTTGAGATGAAGGGCCCAGTGCAGCGGTGCTTGAGATGAAGGGTCCAGTGCAGCGGTGCTTGAGATGAAGGGCCCAGTGCAGCGGTGCTTGAGATGAAGGGCCCTGTTCAGCGGTGCTTGAGACGTCGGTGCCCTGTTCAGCGGTGCTTGAGACGGCGGTGCCCTGTTCAGCGGTGCTTGAGATGAGTGTCCAGTGCAGCGGATCCGGCCATGGCATGAATGTCACTCGCCACCTGACATGTGGCTGGCGGGGCCTTCCTGCCCATCTGTCTGTTGGCTTGCGGGGCCCTCCTGGGCTGCAGTACCGGGCCTCTGGGTGTCCTCCTGCACACCTGGGATGGGGCTGGTGGGGCCCTCCTGGGCAGCTGGCCTGCTGCCGGACTTGTCGGGCGTGCTGCCCTTCCCACCCTTCCCTGGTCGTCTGTGGCCCTTTCCCACCTTTGGCGGTGTGCCAGGTGGCACCCCACTTCCTGCTGGAGCCAGGGTAGGGATGTTGGTCCCTGGTGTCTTTGGCCTCTCGCGCCGGGCACTGGCAATCTTTGGGTGCTTTTCCGGGGGTGGGCTGGCCGTGCCTTGGCTCCTAGCAGAACTAGCTGCCCTTGAGGGTGGGGGACTCCACAGTCCTTGGCAAATAGTCTTGATAGGTCCTGGTTTTGTGGTGGCTGAGGTGCTGATTGGAGTCTTATGAGATGGACGGGGTGGGGAGTTGTTGGAAAGAGGTCAAGTTTGGAAAGGAAAAGCAATTTAGAAAGAGAGGGACGGGTAGGTGTAGTGGGTATGGGAGTGGAGGAAGAGGATGTGGTTGTAGGAGTCTTAAGTCTGGTGTCTTTGGGTGCAGGTGCTTGGGCTGGAGGCTGTCGTGAGGTGGATGGCTGTTGGGTGGGTGGCTGCCTGCGTTTGTGTGGTTTGGAAGAGGGGGTGACAGACACACTGGGAGAGGACACAGGGGACGTGTAAATGGTAGTGGGGGTGGTGACTGCACGTGTGCGGAGTGTTCTGGTGGGTGTGCTGGTGATGGACTTAGTGGCTGAAGATGTTGTGCATGCAAGTGTGAGTGGAGACGTCACAGGGAGGGAGGAGGTAGACGAGGAGGAGGGGGACACAGAGGAGGCAGTGGCTGTTGGTATGTCTGCATGTGGATGTTGCTTGTGTGAATGCTTGTGTGATGTGTGGTGCTTATGTCTGGATGAGCTTCCCTTGGGTGTTGAGGTGTGTGCAGGCTGGTCTGATGGTGTGTCTGGGATAGGCAGAGGTACAGGGGATTGGGTCTGGGTAGAGGAAGTTGGAGGGGGGAGGCTAGAGACAGGGACAATGGCTGCCATTAGTGCTGAGGCCAGAGCGTTGAACGATCGCTGATGGACAGCCTGACCAGAATGAATGCCCTCCAAGTATGCATTACTCCGGTGCACCTCCCTTTCTACACCCTGGATGGCATTCAAAAGGGTAGACTGCCCAACAATGATGGTCCTCAGGAGGTCAATGACCTCCTCACTGAGGGCAGCAGGGGTGACAGGGGAAGGGCCTGAGGTGCCTGGGGCGAAGGAGATGCCCACCTTCCTGGGTGAGCGGGCACGGGGCAAACGCTGAGGGGCTGCTGGGAGGGCGGTGCTGGTGAGCTGGGTGGCGGCTGTACCTGTTGTTGCGGGGGGCACGGATGTTGCCGCCACCACAAGGGAGCTCCCTTCAGAGGACGAGTCGCTGTCACTGACATCAGCACGAGTCCCCGCTGTGGAGCTCCCCTCGCCCTCCGTCCCACTGGTGTACTCAGAGTCCATTGCATGGCCCTCCAGGGCCATGTGGGATGCAGCTCCCTCGTGCTCCGATGCCACTTCTCCTCCGCCTGATGATGCTAATGCACACATGAACAGGAAGACCACAAAAAAGGGGGGGGAGAAATAAAGACATGTTGAGTGCATGCATAGGTGACACCGTTGGTGGAGTGGACAGACACAGAAGCCCCCTGCACTACGCCGCGCACTTGGGGTCCACTACTCAATCAGTGGGACATGGCCTACAAGCCTATGGATGACAACTGCACACATAGATGACACAGGGCCATGGATACCTGTACTTGGCACCCGACAGAGGTGGGGGGCGGGGGCACAGGGCCATGCCTTACGGAGGGGCCTAGTCTACAGAAATCGCCCTGGCCTAGGGATACCCACAGCCCTCCTCCACCACCCAGACACCTCCACTACGCGAAAAGTCAGCAGAATGTGCTTGTACTCACCCCCTTGTGTCTGCTGTGATGTCCTCACGCGGCCATCCAAATCGGGGTAGGCCACCGCCAGGATCCGGGACATCAGGGGGGTCAAAGTACAACTGGCACCCCTCCTACGTTGGGAGGCCATCCCCAGCTGAGCCTCCGCCGTCTTCCTGCTCCAGCGTCGGATGTCCTTCCACCTCTTCCGGCAGTGGGTGCCCCGTCTGTTGTGGATCCCCAGGGTCTGGACGTCCTTGGCGATGGCACGCCAAGTAGCGACTTTCTGGTGGGCGCTGACCTATGTGACATGTACAGGGGGAGAAAAAAAATCATCACCTTCTGCATGCTCGATGTGAGTGGCCCCCCATCCCCACCCTTGCCATGTGGCACATGCTCTCATCTGTCATTTGATGCATGCCTCAATCGCTCCCCTCCCCACCATCTTTCATCCACCCGACTCAACACAGGCATTGGCAACAAAGCATGGTCCCAGTGTACTTACCTGTTTGTCTGGAGGACCGTAGAGTAGCGCATACTGGGGGAGGGCCCCATCCACGAGTTTCTCCAATTCTTCAGAAGTGAAGGCAAGGGCCCTTTCCCCAGACGCATGAGCCATTGTCTCTTCCAAACCGAGGTCACAGCAGCACTTGCAGTGTAGGTCCTCTCCTGTGGAAGATCAGGTATCGAGTGATTAAGCAGATAGAAAATGGCGGTCACGCCCGCGGAGCTGCGTACCGCGGCGCTGCGTACTGCGACCGCCGGCGCACATCGTCATTGGCTCCTGAAACCCATAGGGTTCAATGTTAACCAATGTGGCTTTGCGCCGCGCTCTTCGACCGCCTACCGCCACGGTGTGCCACGCCAGCGCATTGAACTCACATCCCACTGTCACACTTCACAGGTCAGGCAGCCGCCATTTCAAGGGCCCACATGGCTTAATTACTACTGCGTCACACATACCTAGTCCTTGCATCAACACTCATACAAGCCATTCAATACATTGTGAATCGTGTTATGTGCAAGCTGTGGGAACGTACCTGTGGGTTGATTGACTCTGTGCTCGCTGTTGTCCTTCATAGGCACCGTCCGCTGGGACATGCGAGGAGATGGAGCAATCTTCCCGTGTACAGACCGCTGGTGGACCTGTCGACAATGGAGGAACGACATGTCATACTGACATACAGGCTTGACCGAGCCACTATACAGGAACTGTGTGCCCAGCTGGAGCCAGACCTGATGTCACCCATCCGCCAACCCACAGGGATCCCCCTTCTAGTGCAGGTGCTGTCAGTACTCCATTTCTTTGCAAGTGGATCTTTTCAAACAACAGTGGCCATATCATCAGGGATGTCCCAGCCCATGTTTTCCAAGGTGTTGTCCAGAGTGTTGTCTGCCCTGCTCAAACACATGCGGAGCTACATCATTTTCCCTGAGGTGGGGGATTTGGTTACAGTGAAGGGTGATTTCTATGCCCTTGGACATATTCCCAACATAATTGGTGCCATTGATGGGACACGTGTTGCTTTGGTCCCCCCCAGCAGGAGTGAACAGGTGTACAGGAACAGGAAGAGTTACCATTCGATTAATGTACAGATGGTGTGTTTGGCAGACCAGTACATCTCCCATGTTAATGCCAAGTTCCCTATCTATTCCCTATCCCTATCTAACTTATTGTTTTCTATTCAGACTATACACTCTAATTATGTACGCCCACATCCTGCGGAATAGCAGCATCCCGTATGTGATGGGTCAACTCCAGAGGCACCGGGTGTGGCTATTAGGGGACTCTGGTTACCCCAACCTGTCCTGGCTACTGACCCCAGTGAGGAATCCCAGGACAAGGGCAGAGGAACGGTACAATGAGGCCCATGGGCGGACTAGGAGGGTGATCGAGCGAACCTTTGGCCTCCCTAAGGCCAGGTTCAGGTGCCTCCATATGACAGGTGGATCCCTAATGTACTCACCAAAGAAGGTGTGCCAGATCATCGTGGCCTGCTGTATGCTTCACAACCTGGCTTTGCGATGCCAGGTGCCTCTTCTGCAGGAGGATGGTCCAGATGGTGGTGTTGTAGCAGCTGTGGAGCCTGTGGAGAGTGAAGAGGAGGAAGCCGAAGAGGACGACATAGAGAACAGGAACACAGTAATACAGCAGTATTTTCAATGACACACAGGTAAGAGTACACACCGGCATATTACATTTACTTAAAGACTTCTACCTCTCTACTGTCTGACTTTTTCCCCCAGTGTATGGTAACTGTGTTGTGACTTTCCCTTACGTTTTCAGGGATGTGGGCCCCACTGCGTGACATCTGCTTTGTTTCGCCATGGACTACAGCTGTGTGACAGCGGTTTGTTGGCATCACAATGTGAATGAACATTTTGGCACGGTCATGTCTAATACATTTGTTAAAATCACAGACAGACTCCAGATTTATTATGTGCAATAAGTGTGTTTATTCAAGTGCTCTAAATTGGATGGGTGGTTGCAAATCGGTGAGGGGTGATGGTGGAGGATTGTCCATGGCAGAGTCCAGACTATCAGTATCACAGGTGCATTGTCCAAATGCCT
Source organism: Pleurodeles waltl (assembly GCF_031143425.1). NCBI lineage: Eukaryota > Metazoa > Chordata > Amphibia > Caudata > Salamandridae > Pleurodeles > Pleurodeles waltl. Next base: position 289,286,721 of record NC_090445.1, on the reverse strand, counting down.
GTGGAAAGTGGAGCAGGGGCAGTTTAAAGTTGGACAGGGTGACAATGTGGGACAGTGGGATGACAATCAGGGCGGTATCCTTTGCTGGCGGGGGTCTTGACATCTTACTCTGTCTTATTCCTGGATCTCAGGGCCCGCTTGCGGGGTGGTTCTCCTTCTGCAGGGGGTGGGGTTCTGGTGGCCTGTTGGTCTTGTGTCGGGGCCTCCTGTCCACTAGCGCCGGCGGAGGTGGTAGGCAGTTCTTGGTCCATGCTAGTGACAGGGGCCCTTTGAGGTGCCACAGTGTCCCGCAATGTGGTGACTACCTGATTCAGGGCCACTACGATGGTACCCATGGCGGAACTGATGTTTCTTAGTTCCTCCCTGAACCCCATATACTGTTCCTCCTGCAGAAGCTGGATCTCCTGAAACCTGGCCAGGACCGTCGCCATCGTCTCCTGGGAGTGGTGGTATGCTCCCATGATGGAGGAGAGGGCCTTGTGGAGAGTGGGTTCCCTGGGCCTGTCCCCCCCCTGTCGCACAGCAGCCCTCCCAGTTCCCCTGTTTCCCTGGGCCTCTGTCCCCTGGACCGTGTGCCCACTACCACTGCCTCCAGGTCCCTGTTGTTGTTGGGGTGGTGGGTTAGCCTGGGTTCCCTGTAGTGGTGGACACACCGCTGATTGACGTGTCCTGGGGACAGAGGTATGGGCCCGCTGGGTGGGTGCTGTGCTGGTGTTCCCAGAGGGGGGAAGGTCTGCTGTGGCCTGTGGCTGTCTGAGGGGAACCGACTGTCCCGAGGTCCCCGATGGACCGGGCTGGTCATCTAGATCCAGGGAGACAGAGCTGCTGTCCTCACTGTGGGCCTCTTCTGGGGGTGGAGTGGACATTTGTGGACCCTCCTGCACAGTGACCTGGCGTTCGGGTCCTGCAGGGGTACAAAAGTATGGTTATTGCTTTTGTGTGTGCCAATGGCATGCAATGGGTGGGTGCCCGTGTACCCCAGTGCTGGCATTCCTTTGTGGGGGCTGTTGTGACAGTGGTTTGGGGGGGTTGTATGTGTATGTGCAGTGGGCATGCTTTGGTGATGGGTGTCCATGCTTTGTGGTCGCATGCAGGCCTAGGTTTTGGGATGGGTGGGTTGTGATGGTGAGACATTTGCTAGGAGTAGGTGTGATGGGGGTGGGGGTGAGGGTGGGGGTATGATTTGGCATGCTGGTGGGGTGGGGGGATGAAGTAGTGAAGATGAGACTTACCAGAGTCCATTCCTCCAGCTACTCCTGCAAGGCCCTCAGGTTGCAGGATGTTCAAGACCTGCTCCTCCCATGTAAATTCTGGGGGAGGAGGTGGGGGTCCGCCGCCAGTCCGCTGCACGGCGATGTTGTGCCTGGATACCATGGAACACACCTTCCCCCGTAGGTCGTTCCACCTCTTCCTGATGTCGTCCCAATTTCTTGGGTGCTGTTCCACAGCGTTGACCCTGTCGACTATTCTGCTCCATAGCTCCACCTTCCTGGCAATGGTGGTGTGCTGCACCTGTGTCCCGAACAGCTGTGGCTCTACTCGTACAATTTCCTCCACCATGACCCTGAGTTCATCATCTGAGAACCTGGGGTGTCTTTGAGGTGCCATGGGGTGGTGTGGGTGATGTGTAGGGTGGATTGTGTGGTGCTAAGTGTGGTGATGTGTATTGTTGTGTTGTGTGAAGTGCGTGCTAATATTGCTGGGTGATAGTGAATTGGGCGTCTGGGTGCTCGGATGTCTTTTCTCGGTGCATGTTCACGAATCTCTAGGAGTGGAAGTTTGTGGGTGATGTGGGTGTGTGTTTTATATTGTATTGGGTGTGTGGGAGTGGTGTGTGTATGTGTATCAGGTGTGTGTATTTTGAATTGTCCAATGTGGTAGTGTTTTGTACAAGTATGTGTATTTTGAGCGCGGCGGTGTGTACCGCCAATGAAATACCGCGGTTGAAAGACCGCCGCGTGGATTCGTGTGTCGTGATAGTGTGAGCGTATTTCTGTTGGCGTGACGGTGGAGGTTTGGTCATCGGCAGTTTCTCGCTGCCCTTTGGTGTGGCGGACTTTTGTGGATGTCGGTATTTTGGCGGTTTGCCTGTTGTGGGTCAGAATGACCGTGGCGGTTTACCGCGACCGCGGCGGTGTTATGGCGGTCTTCTGTCTGGCGGTAATCGCCTTTTACCGCCGAGGTTGGAATGACCCCCTTAGTTTATTTTAAGAACGAGTGCTGCAACCCCAGGGCTGGTGTGATATCGGTCGTCTCTACACAATAGCGAGGTCTGCAGTACTTAATTTGTGCTTGCTGTTTCTGGTGCTGAGCACCGGCACTTATTTTTGAGGGCCGGTGCTTATTTTTCTGCCGCAAGCATTTACTGCGAACAAAAGGCACACATGGGGAAACACAGAGGAAGAGAAAACGTAAAAGAGTCGCAATGGGAGAAAGCAGAAAGCTGCAAGGGTGAGCTGAGCGAGTAGGGAGTGGCTTTAAATGGATAAAGAGGCCCGAGATGGCTTCAGGATTACGTTGCCTCAGTTTTCTGTGCGCGCACATTTAAATGCAGCAGCTGCGTGTTTAAGAGGAGGGCTTTCAGCACCGGGACCTTTTATCTACAAATTAAGCATTGGAGATCTGCACAGTTGTACTAGAGGTTTTCAAGTAATGGACGCAGGATATGGTCACCACCACCATCTGGTTGAACAATGGTACAGAGCGAACAATTCCCCCTGATTTACAGGCATAATGAATGCTCGAAATAGTTTTCCTCTGAATTTGTACTTAATAGGGACGATATGATAAAGTCACATTCAAACACATTGAGCGAACTAAAGTTAATATGGCCTCTTTTAAAATGAAATTTGTCTATTCAAACTTTTTGAAGAACCATTAAGATACAATCACACTATAAGCTTTGCAGATAGCCGGGTTACACTAACCTTAGGGCAATATTTGTTTGCGTTTTAAGTATCACTTAACGTGTATAACACAAATGGAAATGATGGCACTTTATGCAGATCTGGAAGCTGCACACAATGTATTGACATGACATGGAATATTCCTACCTGGCACAGTAACTCCGTATACATTTACTTCTTCCACAATATCATGTCCTCCAATAACAGCTTCCACCTCCCTTGTTGACACATTCTCCCCTTTCCACCTAGAAGGGATCAAGGATATTTCATAAACAGATTCCAGACTCCAATTAGTTCAAGGTTAACACGTCTAATATGATTCTACTACCAAGATCCGGATTAAAAGTGTCCCAGAAGGTAGGTGCTATACAGGGGTGACTCCTCCGTTAGGGCGGAGGAGCGTCACCCCTCCCCCCTCTGCCAGCAGCAGAAGCTGCAAAACCTTTAACAAACAAAAAGATAATAAACCATATTTATTATGGTTTTGTTTGTTATAGAGTTGGGGCAACAGGGGTGAGGAGCAGCAGTGAGGAGAGTGCACTGTACACTCCCCTCAGTGCGCATGTATGTTTGGTGGGCCGGCCAAGCACACATGCGCAGTAGGCTCTCTCCAGCACAGCAACACAGTTGCAGGGCTGGAGAGAGCCTAAACAGGCTCCCAGTCTGCCTTGGAGCGCCCTGCCTGGGCACTCCCAGCCAATTCTGACACTGCTCTGAACAGCGTCAGGATTGGCTGCATGGCAGGCTGGGAGCCTGTGCCTGCCTGCAGTGACGGGAGAAAGAGGAGCCGTGTGGCGCAGGAGTGGAGCAGGTACGTTTAAAAAATATATATATTTGAAAATAAATTTTAATCCCCTCTTACCCCTGCCTCCCCCACTCCTGTGTGTCACACCCACCCCGCCCCTTATGAGCGAAGCAAGACGCTACTGGTGCTATATATTGTGTCTAATAAGGTCAGACTCCAAGTGCCTACTGCACCAAACTCTGTATTTCACAGTAAATACCATATCCTTTTCTCTTCTTAAATTCAAACACTTTTACCTTCCAAAATGTAGGTGCGGACATTAGAACATCCAGTTATTACCTCAACACTAACAGGGATTTGGACAGGGGTCAGAAAAAAAAATCATAACTCATAACTCGTAATCAGTAATTTAGATGTGTGTTCAGGCACTTTTAATGTAGTTCCATCTTGGCAGTCAAAGAGCTAGAAAGTGCTATAGCTGTTTCTTTGATGCATGTCGCTCAAGATCTACCTTGTAGTTGTAGGCAAGGAATGGACAGAGCTTCTTCCTTGTCAACTGTTTACATTCAGACTGTGAGGATGAAAAACAGCAAACTGTAAAAGCATAAACAGAAGTAGTAGCCTTGGTGAGAGATTCTGGCAGAGGCACGCTTAAGAGGTGTGACAGGACTCAACTGCTGGAAGCATACCTTGACTGATCCGACCTACTGATGCATTTGGTCTTATTGTGTCTGCCATTTGATTAAAGGATGAACTCAACCATTACTTATTTGAGGAGTGGCAATGATTCTTGGGACATGCAGTGGAAATGATTGTCATTAGTAGATCAAGTGCAACCAGTAGTCTTCAGGGTTTTAACTCACACCGCTACTCTCACCCTGACGTTTCATCCTTTCATTGGAAACACCATTGGCCCTTGATGATGCTAAGCTAAAATTCCACTAAATGGATCCTTTGAGAAGACACCGGTTTCCTCTGGGCAGTCCGTTGGTTGTGATCTGGCCTTTTTGGGTTCCATTTCTTTATCTTGTTTTGTTTGCTGTTACAGGTCTGAAATACTCCACTGGTTGCTTACAGATGGTGGGTGCATAATCCCACCCTATGCCTGTATTCCTTTTACTCCTCTGTCTGTGAAGTCTATGTGTGACTAGATGAGGCGGTGTGTTCTTCTAACCTATGTTCTTTCCTTAAAAAGGTGAAATAAATAGGAAGACATATATCCTTCCATAAGTCCCTAATCCTAAACCTGCAGTGGGGTAAGCCTCGTCCTCTCCCTGCCCTCCCCTTCCAATATGGAAACATCCTGCTTCTCTACTTGAAGACAGACATCTCAGAGAAACCTTGGCCACATGACTAATAGAATACTTTTATCAAAATGATATTACTGCCTCTACAAGAGCTCTAGAATAGGAAGCAATGAAGAATAGTTTCCGCCACCACAGTGTGGAAAGACTTTGGTGCCCTCCATAAAGAGGAGGCAGTATTATCAGAAAAGCTTTGCTGTTTAGATTGTTCAGTTTACACTGCCAGAACCCCCTCTGAAGCAGATGAATCGGAACACATTTTATTCAGGATTTGTTTGAGGGACTGGCACAGAGACTCCGTTCTTGCACTTCATGATCAGACAGTCAGCCCTGTATACACTCAACAAGACATTGTTTACACACTGTGGCTCTATAGACGCCCATGAGCCCCACAATCCATGAACATTCATCCTTTCGTAGCTGCAATCATTGTTGTGCTTCTCCTACCTGACCTCTGTGCAGAAATGAAGGATCCCATTGCCCTACAAGAAATAAAAACGACACAAAAAAAACCCTTGTCTTGGATAAGACCCCTGGCCTCAATAGTCTCGGGATCAAAATCTATAAAACCTATTTAATAGCGCTTGCACCTAAACTATTCCAACTCTTTAAGGAGGCCATAGTCTCAAGACAGTTTCCCCCCCATTGACAAAGACTTTCCTGCTTCTGATCTTGAAAAGTTCCCAAAGACACTGCATTCTATAGGCTGATAGTGCTCTCAAACGCAGATTAGAAAATACAGAGCTAAGTTTTAACAGACCATCTATACAAAGTTGTTTCTCGTCTAGTCTATCCTGTTCAGAGTTGGTTTATACCAACCAGGTCGACCTCCCTCAACATTTGGCGAGTATTCCATATTATAAATGCAACTGTGGGATGATGGACTTTATCAGCTGCATTAATCCTTGATCTGGAGAAAGCCCATGATATGTTACAATGGTGCTATTTGTTTACAGTAATTCAGAAATTTGGATTCAGACCAAAATATGTCCAAATTGTCCAGCTCTTTTACGCAGCTCAGTAGCAAGGGTTAAGCTTGAGGGCCCTGTCTCTTCTACAATATCGATCAGTATGGAGACTTGTCAGGGTTGCCTCCTCTTATTTGTCCTGGCCAGGAAACCCCTTGCTGAGTGGATGCAACAGGGGGGTTGCACATTGGGAATTCCCCTTTGAATGCCCACCAGAGCATATTCCTCTATGCTGACAATGTCCTAATATATTATCCAGGATGTCAGACTCCATTACACATGCCCTTGAGGCATTTGGAAGAGCCTCAGGCCTCCCAGTAAATAAGGGAAACTCTTGCCTCTTTACCCTATGTTGGGAGCCCCCCGCCGATTGCACTTTCCTTGTGGTCTGATCCATTGAGACAGGAGTGATCCACACTTTAGATAGCTCAGCAATAACATTTTTCATGGGGAAAATTACCAGCATGATGGCAACCTTACAAGATCTCCTTGAGGGTCCTGGTGGCCTTCTGGAGGACACTTTTGGTCAGGGTCCATATCGCAATATCTCTAAAATGGAGGTGGCACAGAGACTCCTGTTTTATTTTGTCAATTTCCCTCTATTCCCCCCGCAAAGCTTTTTCCATGATCTGTACTCACTGTTAGTGGAACTCACATAGTGGACTGGCTTTCTCATGCTGACTTTACCACTTTTGCACTTCCCCCCACTCACAGAGGCCTGGGAGCCCCACATCTTGAGTCCTACTACTTGGCAGTCAAGCTGCACTGGCTCTCCCGGTGGCTCCCAAGGAATGCATTAGAAGAGACTAGGACAATTCTCCCATCCATAACCCAAGCTGCGAAAAATAGCTTGGTATTCCCTGGTCACACATGTTCCCAGGCACCTTCCTAGTCAAGGTAGCTCTTAACTCTGCACTCTGATTGGCTGTAAAACTCCCTATGTTCCCAATATCCCACTCCTGGTCTACCTGCATTCATACCTGGATTCCTGACGCTTGACACTTTGGATGATGGTAGGATTAGGGACCGTTGGAGATTTAGGGCCTGATTTATACTTTTTTAGCACCTCATTTACATCATTTTTTGACACAAAAGCGGCACAAACGTACAAAATGTTATTATATTTTGTAAGTCTGTGCCGCTTTTGCATCACTAAAAAAGATAAATTGGGCCCTTAGTCTATAACAGCCATTTACAGTTGTTCCAAGATCTAACCCACAACCACTCATTCCACAGTGGCCAAATCTTAACTCATGGTCTACTCCAACACACACTCTGAATCACATGGGTACTGGTGGACAAGAAACCACCTGTTCATCAACCGACCCATACATCATACTCGGTCATTAGCAGACACTGTGTGCCCTGACTATATTGGTCATAAAGTTGCAATCTGCATCCCCCTGCATCTCTGAGCGATATAAGAAATCAAATTCCAAGGGTTCTTGAATGATAACAAATGGCTCAAATCCTTCAAATACCCACACACAATTTCACAGAATGCCTATTTCCAACTAATCCAATTTTACATGCTCCACCACGCCTATCTTTCCCATGCATGGGAAGGATTAGAACTTTCCCCGGGGGCATCTGCCTCCTGCTCCCGATGCCATCATACTCTGAACTTATATAACATGCTCTGTGACTTCCTGTCCATGTTCCAAACCCTGATGCATTGTACAGGCATAATCCCGTACTCATGTGAGTGCACTGTGCACTAGGAATCTTTCGACACTCCTATTAATGCAGATTACTTTACATGGTTCATTGATCTTCTCCTAGCAAAAAAGGCAATCACAGCCCACTGAAGGTCCATGATAACCCACTCTGTTCCATACTGGCGAGTGACAGCACTGAGATGGTCGCAGGGTGAAAGCAAGGCCCTGCAAAAGAAGGAAGGCAGGGGTCTGTGGAAACATCTGATAATGGAGGATTGGGAGGAGCTTTGGACGGCATTGTCCGAGAACCTTAGTGACAACAACTCACCCCCTTAACATGATCACCAAATGTTAGAGTCCTCTGATTAATCACTGACCCATACCTTGCTCCTCTCCTTCTTCTGACTCCGGCAAGTGTTTCATAGTTACTTTTTCACGTCATAATAACTTTATAATTATTAACATCACACTTTCCAGCAAAGTATATGCATATTCCAAGTGAAAAGGTCCCATGACCACACACCCATATCAAAATGCATCTAAAAATTGATGTATAACTGTGATATGACTGATATAGACTGTAAAATAGGCATCTATAAATCTTCAAAGATATTGTGTGTGAATATCATACTATGGATGTGCTTATATAATCTCCTATCTTATGCACCCTAGGTTGAGGTTTCCAACATAAAAGTTAAATAAAAATATATGACAAAAAAAGTGCAACCAGTAGCGTTTACATATACTATTTATGGCTTGGTAAACTCATTGCTTGTGGAATATTGTGCATATTGCGATATCTGTGAGATGTGCATGTGGTGTAGATTTGCCAAATCCCTTAAACTATTATACAATTGATGACCATACTTTATTAGAGATTAAAACAATGTTTAAGGTGTGCACAGGTTTTAGTTTGTTCTTTGCTATATAGTAACAATCACTGAACTAAAATACTTAACCTCTTTAATGCGGGCGTTGGCCACTGGCCGACGCCCACACTACCTTCCTGGTGCAGGTCAAGACCTGTGGCCGACACCAGGGAGGGGGATAAAAACACCTGAGGATTGTTTTTTATTTGAAAATATCCCAGGAGACACGAAAGATCTTCCATGTGTCCCCTGCCACTCTTTATGACATCAGCACGCCGCAAGGCCTTGTTCAGGAAGGCCTCGTTTGAAAGGGGAGACTGCGAACGAAGGCCAGGAAACCCCACTAGACACCAAGGATTTCCCTTGGGGGGGTCGGCCCCCTCGGCAAACGGGCCCCCCCCCCACTGGACATATTTTTTCAAAAAAAGGTAGGTGTCCCCGGGGGGGGTGGGAGGGCATGGGGGTCACGATTGCGCCCAATCGCACCCCCCCCACCCCTGAGGCTAAATTAAAAAAAAAAAATGTAAAATTGACTGGTGGTTGCCCGTATATATATATATATATCTATGTAGATAGATATATCTATCTATTAAAATAGATATATCTATCTACATAGCTGTATATATATATATATATATATATATATATATATATATATATATATATATGGATCACTTTTGTCAATGTGTGTGTGGTTTCCCTGGGGGCTGCGATCGGCCCCCAGGAAAACCGGATCTACATTTAAAAGTGATATATATAAATTCACCACCAGTTGCCTTGCAGTTGCAGCTTGCATCTTCAAAGCAATGCACATACTTCAACTGACGCGTTTCAACTGTAGCTTTTAGGTCAAGTAAAAAAGTCAAGTAAGTCTTGTGATTATGTTTCTGCTACAAAAGGATCAGACTTTTGTCTAGTGGCAGTTTTGATGCCATAAAGTAGGGCAGAAGGTTTATATGCCTACTGCAAAGATCAAATCTGTATTTTATGTAAATAGCTGAGTATATTAGAAAAGTCAGCCATTACCTGTGTTATGATACAAATGAAATGTATGTGCGGGGGGGGTTATGGAGAGATGAAGGGAACTTTTGCTGGGTGGTAGTGAGGAAATCCGAGGATGTGGTCATGACAGTGGAAGCACCAATAATGATTGTTGAACTGGGCGCTAGAGTTGCTAAAGACTGTGACGATTGGTATGTGACAAGGTGAAATAATAGTGTGTCTTTTTTTGAGTGTCTTGAAAGAACGTGCTGATTGAGGGAAGAAGTGAAGGTAAGGTGACCTCTACTGTTGCACGTATCACACACACACACACCAGCAATTTTGTGACTGTCTACCTAGGCTAGTGTTTTATAGCAGCAGTTTAACCAGTAGAAGAGATGGCATCTCGTTGGATGATTGCTGACATAGGGTCAGAGACTGGATCAGCAGATACTGAGATAGCATCTGAGGGATAGGACAATGGTGCAGACTCTTGGAGTGATTTTTCAGTTGGAAGAGTCCCATTTGAAATCTCCTTTTCCAGTGATTATGAGGGAGGTTCTGAGGACAGTCCTGCTGTCCCTTCGCAAGCGCAGTCTGTGCAATGGGATATTAGCGGGTTAGCCCAACCCAGACAGCAGGTGCATGCGGCGGCAAGCACAGAGAGAGTGCTCTCTTGGGAGTTCCCCAAATTAGTTCAGCCCCAAATTCCACTGGCCAAATCGTATTGTGGAGACATCAAAATTATCTATCACAAAACAAACTGGTTTTGTAAGGCAGGCACCTGTGTTTTTGGACCTGGGCTCGGCGGCCATACAGGGAAACATACCAAACCCAGACATTTCTCAAAACTAGACATCTGGGGGAGTCCATAGAGGTGTGACTTGTATGGATTCCCCAAAGGTTTCTTACCCAGAATACCCTGCAAAGCTGAAATGTTGAATAAAAACTCTATTTTTTCTTGCATTTCTGTCACACAAACTACAGGAATATGCTGGGATCCACTAAATTCCTACCACCCAGTGTTTCCCCACCTGTCCTGATAAAAACACTACCCCACTTGAGTGCCTGTTCCGAGTGCCTACATCAGGAATGGATCACCCCAGGGTCAACAGTTGCCCTCATGTAAGGACCAACATTGACCGTTGTGTTATCTATTCCTGTTGCGGGCACTAGGCCTACCCACGCAAGTGAGGTACCATTTTTATCGGGAGACTTTGGGAAACACTGGGTAGAAGGACATTTGTGGCTCCTCTCAGATTCCAGAACTTTCTGTTACCAAAATGTATTTTTTTTGCCAAATTTTGAGGTTTGCAAAGGATTCTGGGTAACAGAACCTGGTGAGAGGCCCACAAGTCACCCCTTCCTGGATTCCCCTAGGTGTCTAGTTTTCAAAAATGCACCGGCTTGGTAGGTTTCCTTAGGTGCCAGCTGAGATAGAGGCCAAAATCCACAGCTAGGCACTTTGCAAAAAACAGCTCTGTTTTCTTTGGGAAAATGTGATGTGTCCATGTTGTGTTTTAGGGTATTTCCTGTCGCGAGTACTAGGCCTACCCACACAAGTGAGGTACCATATCTATGCAGAGACTTGGGGGAACACTGGGTGGAAGGAAATTTGTGGCTCCTCTCAGATTCAAGAACTTTCTGTCATCGAAATGTGAGAAAAAAGTTTTTTTGTGGCCAAATTTTGAGGTTTGGAAAGGATTCTGGGTAACAGAACCTGGTGCGAGCCCCACAAGTCACCCCATCTTGGATTCCCCTAGGGTTTAGTTTAAAAAAATGCACAGGTTTGGTAGATTTCCTTAGGGGCCGGCTGAGCTAGAGGCCGAAATCCACAGCTAGGCACTGCGCAAAGAACAGCTCAGTTTTCTTTGGGAAAATGTGATGTGTCCATGTTGCGTTTCCTGTCACGGGCATCAGGCCTATCCACGCAAGTGAGGTACCATATTTATCAAGAGACTTGGGGGAACACAGAATAGCAGAACAAGTGTTATTGCCCCTAGTCTTTCTCTACATTTTTTCCTTCCAAATGTAAGCCAGTGTGTAAAAAAGACATCTAATTGAGAAATGCCCTGTAATTCACATGCTAGTATGGGCACCCCGGTATTCAGAGAAAGGTAGTGGAACTGGCAGAAGGGAGAGGCCAAAGGCCAGTTGACCATGCCATGCCCCTGGTCACCAGTGGCATTTGGGCTCAGCCTACCTCTGTGCATGGCAAACACTGCTTGCGCTGGGCACAGGAGGTGGCTTTCATTCATGCCCTGCTCCCTTCTCACTAAGTGGGACTCTGCAAGGCACAGCATATATCTGCGCCCGCAGTCACCAAAGCAGGTGTCTCCAACTGGTAGTTCAGAAACTACTGGTAATGCACCAGTGCCCTGGAAGTATCTTTATGAAGTGCAGCCCATCACAGTGCGTAATTCAGAGAGTCTAGCCATACTGAAGAAAGCAGCGCTACACATCTTCATATATTTGGAGTGATTCCCAGCCAAGGATATGTCAATGCAATATGCTTACATACACAGCCTGCAATTCATACTTCCACTTTTAATTTAGCAAAGTCATGTGGAGCATTGTCACTTAGTACACTGTACTCTATCAGTCAGACATTGTTAGTGAAAACTGGACCAGAAAAATCAGGAACTGCCAGAGCTGAGTTATTCGAGTGGAACTGCCAGAGACAGAGTGGAAGATATTGACAACCATACATGGTACATATGTATGCATATTTGTTTAAATGCTTCTGTGTGCTTCCATACATATATGCCTCCCTTTATGTATGTGTTGTGAATGCTTCTGGCATTGTGCCCTTGAAAGACATCTTTTTTGGAAGGAATCCTGCTGTCAGGGAACACCAAATGTATCTGAAGCAGCCATATCAGACAAAAATATGTCTATTTCATATAACATTGGCACTGACATAATAATAGCAAATGTTGATATATGCTGGGCATTATTGGACTAACAATGGCAGCTATACCTGCCATATTCTGAATAGGCTTTGCTTAACTGTGGTCATCCATCACAAAAATCTGACCGTCCTGAAATAATAAGGTTCATGCCTGACATGATATGAGGGTTCTTAGCATTATGGTAAGCAGAAATTGCAGAATTATGTGATGATGAAACCTGGGCAGGTGGGGCCGAATCTATATTATACATTTGAATTAAAGAACTCATGCATAAAGGCTGACTGTTGAGGCAAAAATGTTGCATATGTCAACCCAAAATAAAAGTGCATATGTAACAGAAAACCATGGTCAGTATTTATACTTTTTTAGTGCTGCGTTTGCGTACTTTTTTGACACAAAAGCTGCGCAAACTTGCACAATTCAATTGTGTTTTGTAAGTTTATGCCGCTTTTGTGTCAAAAAGCAGAATATATACCCTGTAAGGGGGAGCCCTTTAACCCCACTGTATCAGGGCCAAAGTTACAAACTAAATACAAATATACAGTGGGGATGGGAAATGCCCTGAAGGCCGACTCCAGAACAACGAAGTAGTGGGCAACGAAAGCGGAACTATGCTTAACTTAACCACAACTTTGTTGTTTTGTGCCTTACCCACGCATGTGCTGAACAACACAGATGCGTGGTTAAGGCACAAACAAGGGAGTTGGCTGAGGAGGACGACGCAACAAGGCGACGACTCAGGTAAGTGGGGCGGGTTGGAGGGGTTGGGGTTTTAGTTTTTGGGACGGGGTGGGGGGTCTGGATATTTTCAGTTTTAGTGGCGGGCGGGGGTGGGGGGTCGGGGTTTTAGTTTTAGGGGCAGGGTGGGGGATCGGGGTATTTTCAGTTTAAGGGGTGAGGGGCAGGGGGGCGGGGTGGTGTGTTGGGGTATTTTCAGTTTTAGAGGCGGGGTGGGGATGGGGGGTCGGGGTTTTAGTTTTAGGGGCGGGGGTGGGGGTCGGGATATTTTCAGTTTTAGGGGCGGGCTGGGGGGTCGGGATTTTAGTTTTAGTTGCGGGGTGGGGGGTCGGGGTATTTTCAGTTTTAGGGGCAGGGGTGGGGGGTCAGGGTTTTAGTTTTAGGGGCGGGGGTAGGGGTCAGGGTGTTTTCAGTTTTAGGGGTGGGGTAGGGGTGGGGGTTTGGGGTTTTAGTTTTAGGGGTGGTGGGTCAGGGTATTTTTAGTTTTAGGGGTGGGCGGGGTGGTGGTAGGGCTTGTTTTAGGGGTGGGGTTGGGGTGGTTTTAGGGGTGGGGGTTGAGGTAGCTTAGGTTTTAGGGATGGGGTGGGGGTTGGGGTTGTTTTAGGGGTGGGGGTTGGGGTGGTTTTAGGTTTTAGGGGTGGGTTGGGGGGTTGGGTAATTTTAGGGGCGGGTGAGGGGGTTGGAGGGGATTATGTTTAGGGGGAGGGTGGAGGGCTCAGGGTAGTTTTAGGGGTGGGGGTTGGGGTACTTTAGGCTTCAGGGGTGGGGTGGGTGTTGGGGTTGTTTTAGGTTTTGGGGTAGGGTGGGGGTCACGGTAATTTTAGGGAGGAGGTAGGGGTTGGGGTAGTTTTAGGGGCAAGAGTGGGGGGTAGGTGTGGTTTTAGGGAGGGTGGGGGGCTTCCGGTAATCTTTAGGGGTGGGGGTCCAGAGGGGACGCATGCAGGAACAATGCATGCCTATCACTAATGCCTTTACCAGAAATGTCTTTACAATGAAAAATCGTTGTTAAGGCATTCGTGGTAAAGGCATTAGTGGTGACAACGAGGTCATTGTTTCGACCTCGTTGTTCAGGCATTCATTGTTCCGGCAGGCGTCGTTCCAACATACATTCAGTGGGGATAGATATAGGACAAAGTACCACAGTGAAAACATAAATTAATCACTGGAAAATTATTTCTTTATTCACAGTTAAATCTATTAAATTATTCTTAGTGTCTCCAAGTCCCACTCTCATGGGATATGGGCCAAATTAACAAATAACAAAACTACCAGGTGTATTAAAAACCATTATACAAACATTAAACAGAAAAACTTATAACAACGAATGAGAATACTCTACAAATAAAATAAATAGAAAGACAACATTAGGAAAACAATATCAAAATAGTTCCTATATGCACTGTCGTAATTTAGGGCCTGATTCTAACTTTGGAGGACGGTGTTAAACCGTCCCAAAAGTGGCGGATATACCACCTACCGTATTACGAGTCCATTATATCCTATGGAACTCGTAATACGGTAGGTGGTATATCCGCCACTTTTGGGACGGTTTAACACCGTCCTCCAAAGTTAGAATCAGGCCCTTAGTCTGTAAGCTGCTGAGCCATTCATTGGCTAGCAGTATTACATTGAGGTAATGTAAGTAGTGTATCGTCCATCAGCCAAACCTTTATCGCTGATGTAAATATCCGATACAGTCCAATTTATTTCATCTAGTTTTTTCAAAAGTTCAAGCGTAAATTCCTCCACAGATATAGTCGACACGTTTCGGCCTTTATGAATCTGGCCTCCTCATGACATCAGGAACAGTGTCTTTACAAAATCGATTTTGTATTTCTTGGTGCCCGACTATTATTCAGAGAAAAGTCATCTTAGGGACCACAGATGCGGCGCTAAAAAAGTATAAATACGGGCCCATGTCTTCTGAGACACTGCTGAAGTTTTAAAAATAAAATGATTGGAAACCCAAATCATATTTCAGATGCACCTTAAATGATTGTTCATACAGAGTTGAGGAGATTTATAGCTTTTAATATTTACTGTGTGTCAATGGGCACTTGCTACTATTTAATTAGTCACATGGATGCACTTTAATAGGATGGTTATGATAAAGATTTTGATAAGCTGATAGTGTGGTTTATAACTCTGCCTTATGTGTTGAGGTGGTTGGTGTTCTACTCCAATATCAAATTTCAATTATCGTGCAGCCAAACTATTGTATCCAGAATATAGACTAGCATAACATCAAGCAGGTAAGTATAAATAAAATTATTATATTTCTATTTCAATTTGGTTTATTTGCATTTCTTAATTTGCTATTTTAGAAATGACACTTTTAGAAAGTACTCATTTTCCTGCCTAAGCCAAATGGGCTTTTTCTCCAGTTACTAGTGTCACCTGACTGCTGATGGATGCCAGTGGCGAAATGTGGATTGCTCCCAGACAGCGGATGACAGGTTTGGGTGTGGGGAAGTGTTTTTCTTACTTGATAAGGAAGGGGGAGGCTGTGCTCACCAACTTCCAGAGCTTCAAGGGATGCTTTAATTGCTACTGGCATATGTAGCTTACAGCTAAGCCTGCCTTCGCTTCGCCTTGCCAGCCAGCTTGGCTCCAAACCAAGTTGGAGGGGAAGCTTCGCCAGAGCTGGTTTGGAGTGACCACAAGGGGAGGTTTGTCCATTTACACAGCAACACATTTGGGAGACCACCGGGAGCTCTGACCAGGGGAAAAAAAGGTTCTGATATTGTGTTTTAAGGATAGAGTGGAACTGTGGGATAGCTCACAGTAAAACACATAGGAAGTGCTGCAGATTTTGTTAAGGTCACTCTTGGAAGCCTTTACCCCTTGGGTTAGGGAGTGACCAGGAGTTTCTCCCACCCACAGGGTGGAAGGGGGCATAATTGTGGTACTCCCAGTACGCTCTAATGTGGAGAAACATAAGAAGGGCTGTACTGCTGTCTTCAACCCCAGACTAGAAATGCTTGCCTTGAACCCAAGCACTAGAAGTGGCTCTAAGGGACAGTTCAGTTGGCTCACCTCCTATTTGAACTAGAGGGACACAACATGCTTTTGGAGGCCTCTCACCCTGCAACTGCCCAGATGAACAGTTCCAACGGGATCTGCCCTGGACACTGCTGCTGGCCTCTTTTGTAGTGAGTCCTCACCTATGAGTGGTGCCCTTTAGCTGCTGTACCCTTGGCTGGTGTTAAAGTGTACTACTCCTGCCCAAACTGCAAAAACTGGGACATAAAAATGTTTTGCAAGGCTTTACTCGAACGAGCAGTCAGAAGACTGGGACCGCCGTCATACCAAAGCCATGGACATTGAATCACTGGTTGGATTCAACTTGCTGATTTGCCACACTGTTGCAACGTAGGTCTGCATGTAGAGAGCATCACTGGGCCAACACTGAGCAGCATCCCATTGATGCAGAGGCCTACCTGGCATGGTCTCCAGACATTACCCATTTGGAGATTTAATGGCATTGTCAATGACTGCACTAGAACCCTGCTCTCTAACAAACTGCCAGCTTCATATCCAACTTGCAGTTTCTCCATAAACGTTTCTATGTCAGATAGTAAAATTTCCACCAAGACGAACCTAGTCCTTCTATCTGATGTGCGCTTTATCGTGGTCAGCCTTAACTTTTTACTTTGACCTGGTCTACACCGGCCAGATTACCCCAGTGGGCACTATTTTAAATTCTAAATTTAACAATGCATATATCTTGTTGTATTTATTGGAGTTTTGCCTATTTTCCTAAATTGGATTGGGATTTTTCTTCTGTTGTGTTTGTTGTGTTGTGGTACTGTTTATGTACTGCATTAATATTTTACACATTGCCTCTGAGTTTAGCCTGAATGCTTTGCGCTAAGCTATCTGAGTGTTAAGCACACGTTTATTTAATGGCTTTTGCTGTTCACCCTGTCAAGGATTGTGCGTATTATTTGAGGTGGGCTCTCACCCCCTCAACTAATACTCACATTTCTTGCACTAAATATATGATTCTTCATGATATTGTATTAGTCAATGTGAGAAATTGGATTATAGTTTGAGAGATGGTGAAACTCTTTGTAATCAATAACCACAAACCCCTTCAGCGTGACTTACAAACATCACTGCATTAACCTGTGCTAAACCCTCTGGTAGCATGGCACAAAAGCAAAAAGCAGTCAGACTTAACTTGAGGGGAATATGTAAAATATTCATGTAGCACACCAACAGTAGTAACATAACACAAAAAAACAAACCAATTAAGAAAAACAGAGCAAAACTGAATAAATAAATTGAGACCAAAACAACAAAAATTCAATCAGTAGAACAGGAGATAAGCAATTTTACAAATGTAGATAAGTATAGTACGTAAAGGCACAAAGTGCCACTCACAGCCATCTATTCATACTAGACTGGGGGAATGTCAGAAGTTCAGTCTGACCATGATGGAGCGCAAGCCAGGTAAAGTGTAGGCCAGATACAGGATCCAGGTTAGTTCCACTGTAAAGGTTACCTTCTCAAATTGCGGTGCTAAGACTCCAGTTCATGATGGAGGAGGCTGCAATGAGCAGGGAAAATGTCACAAATGGTCTGTGTTGTAGTGCAAAGAGCAGAACTGAAGTTGCGGATGGTTGCTGCTGAAGCATGAAGCATGAAGACTGTCTGGATTGAGCATCTTGGATGGTTGTTGCTAGAACTTCTAGCTGGTGGTTATCGCATACTGTTGATGCTGTAGCACAAAGGGCAGATCTTGCCTTGCTGCTCATCGCTGGTGGTCCCTGTAGCATGCAGTTCACGGAGCTCCACATTGGCAGTCAATGAGCTAAAAACTACCACATTTCTCCCTATTTTACAGAAGAGTGCACTCTGATACCATACAAGTTCCC
Organism: Pleurodeles waltl; assembly: GCF_031143425.1. Taxonomy (NCBI): domain Eukaryota; kingdom Metazoa; phylum Chordata; class Amphibia; order Caudata; family Salamandridae; genus Pleurodeles; species Pleurodeles waltl. Next base: position 289,268,760 of record NC_090445.1, on the reverse strand, counting down.
AGGAACTGGGTTGGTGCAGTCTGGCTATCAGGGCTCACTCTAGCAGGGACCAGCAAGACTCAGGCAGATCCAGTTGCAGGTCTAGTTGTAGCATGCCAGCTGGAGGGAGACCTTTGGAGCTTGCTTTGTCCCTTTAGCTCTGAACAGAAGGTCAGCAAGCTGAACCTTCAAGTCACTCAGGTAGCCTGAGATGAAGGGGGCAGGTCCAGTCTTCCTTCTGGCAGCAGGGCGCTCCTTCTTCTGTAGAGTCTACAGGTCCAGAAATGTACTGAAGGTGTGGTGTCCAATAGTTATACTTGGTGCCAGGTTTGAAGTGGAAGAAACTTCTAGACGTTTTCCCACATTTGGTTCTAAAATGTACTTCTTTCCCCTGCCCAGGGCTCAAAATGTCTGCAGTGGCAAAACAAAATATGAGGGCACCCTCTGCAAGGTATGCTGAAGGGGAACCCACACTCACATCAGTAGGGGCTGTGGGGGCCCTCTCCAATAAGGGTAAACCTGCTCTCCGCACTGCAGTTCCTCTGGGGGCCTTCATTATACCCCTGGCGGTCTGGAGTGACAAAAGCTTGATGTTAAGTTCTTTGCAAGTATTCTGAGGCAGCTCCTTTGTAATTTGAGCAGGGAACAGCTCCACCCCTCCCATCCTAACAATACCAGCCCCCCTTTGTTACACTGCCTGGAAAGAATGTACAAAGGTCTATTAAGCCAAACCCTCTTCAACATCTACATGGCCCTGCTGGCTAAGATCATCAGACAGCAAAAACGAAACATTGTCTCCTATTCCAATGACACCCAGCTGATCCTCTCCTTCACCACGACCCATCAACAGGGAAGAGAAATGTCCACAGCAGTATGAGAGCAGTCACCGTCTGGATGGAAGCCATTTGCCTCAAGCTCAACTCAGACAAGACAGAGATCCTCGTATTCAGCTCCACCCCCTCCACTTGGGACAACTACAGATGGCCAGCTGCCCTAGGAAGCGCCACCATCGACCATGCACGCAACCTGTGCATCATCCTGGACTCCACGCTTTCCATGACCTGTCAAGTCAATGCCGTCTCTTCAGCCTGCTTCCACACATTGCGGTTCCTTTGAAAGATCTTCAAGTGGATCTCCACTTAGACTAGAAGGGTGGTCATTCATGCCCTGGTCAGCAGCAAATTGGACTACTGCAATGCACTCTACGCTGGTATCACAAAGAAGCTACAAGCAAGACTATGGAGAATCCAGAATGCTGCAGTCAGGCTCATCCTAGACATTCCCCGCCACAACCACAGCTCAACCCACCTCAGAAACCTCCACTGGCTCCACTCATCACCTTCAAGCTAAGGGCTCATATCTACAAGGCACTTCACAACATTGGACCAGCCTACCTCAAACCAACGCCTGATGTTCTACACCCCCACTAGGCAACTCCGATCCTCTCATCTTGCCCTCGCTGCCATTGCCAGAATCAAGAAAAGCACAGCCAGAGGCAGATCATTCTCCTACCTTGCAGCCCAGACATGGAACACACTCCCTCTCAACCTCAGACCAGCCTCATCACTAAAGCTATTCAGGAAGGATCTCATGACCTGGCTCTTCGAATGATCAGCATGCCCACCACAGTGCCTTAAGACCCTACCCGTGATAAGCCATGCTCTACAAGTACTGATTGATTCATTGAAAGGCCAACTGTATGAAGTCATGTGAACCAAGACAAAGGCTGCAGACACCAAATGGGTAGGAGAAGAAAATTACACTTTCAAAAATTTTTATTTTCAGAAGTGTAACTTAAAGTCAAACTTTACCATTAAAGAGGGTTTTACATTGCAAATCATTTGAGTGTAAACATGACATTTCTACTTGTTCTGAAACAAATGTTATCCCTTATTAAATGTAATAAGGTGATCTAATCCTACCATATGGGAGAGGTAGGCCTTCCAGTAGGGAAAAGAGAATTTAAGAGTTTTTCACTACCAGGAAATAAAAAAACTCAAAAGTGTATGTCCAACCTTTTAATTAAAATGCACCCTGCTCTATAGTCTGTTGAGGGCCTCCTCTAGGGATGCCTTTTATGCATTAAAAACAGAAAGGTTAAGCCTGGCAAAAGGTTTACTTTGCTAGGTTGAAATGGAAGTTTACTAATGCAAACATACTACGGAGGAAGGCCTGAGAAATTTTTTGGAGGGCTATTTCAGTGAGCAGCACAATGAATACTTCAGGCCCACTAGTAGCATTTTATTTACAGGCCCTGGGTATATGTACCGCCCCTTTACTAGGGACTTACATGCTATGTATATCTGCCAATTGGGTGTAAGGCAATGCTACTAATTTTAGGGAGAAAACACAAGCACTTTAACATTGGTTATCACTGGTGAAGTGTGCAGCATGCTAAAAGCCCACATAAACAGTTTAGAAAAGAAGACGGGTGAAGGCAAAAAATTTGGGGGTGACCATGCAGAGAGGGTCACGCCCAACAGTCAATAATTTGGATATGATATTTTGTCATTAGTCAGTTTAGTGACATACATCTCAATGGCCTCTGCTAGTAATCCGGAAAGGTGTGGTCACTATTTTGATTGTCACCAATAAGATCACTATGACAAAAATTGTGAAACTCATTGGTAGCTTTGCATTACTATCGTCAATCAGGAGTAGCTCTTGCTATAGAAACAGTTGGAGAACCCTGTCCTATGCTCTATTGCAATCTATCTTTTCTTTTCTGCATTTCTCAGTTTTCCCCTGTCCCTCTACACTTTCATACATTTCTACTACCGTCCTATGAGAAATTGGGTTGTTGGTTGACTGGGGTGTGAGCCCTGGTCAAGCAACAGCTACAATCCCTTGCAGATTGAATAACAAAAAGTCACTGATTTAACCTGTGCTTAACCCAGGCAGCTTGGCACAAAAAGCAGTCTGGCTAAACTGAGAGGCAATGTGTTAAGTATTTATGCAGTACACAACAGCAAATACAATGAAAAGAGAATGCAATATAAATCCCAAACCAATTTAGAAACAATAGAGAAAGTTTTAATAAATTATTTGACACCAGAACCATGAAAACTAATCAGTAGAACCAGAGTTATTCTTAAGGTTCAAAATAGCAAGCATTCAATTTTAGAAAACGACCGCCTGGACACCTTTAGCACCACAACCAAGGGTCAAGGAGGATAGAGAGACATCTAAGGGGTGCAAGACTCACTGAGACTGGGCCCAGGTGCAGGTTTACGATCGTAGGAGCCTGTTATGTCCCTGTGGATCATAACAGGAGACTAGCTAAACTAGGCCTTGGAGTCACTTCTGAAGTCAGACAGCTTGTACATCTTGATTTTGACAGGGGGGCTGTCTCCTGTATCAATGTCATGGATACACAGATGTGTAAACCCAGGATTGTGGGAACACAGAGACAAACTGTTCCAACAACTGGCAACAGTCCCTCTGCTGCTCTGTGGTCAGGGTGGGGGAAAGGTTTACACCCTCCACTGACCTATCTTGATCTTTTGATGACAGGAGGTCAGGGAGAGATTCACTCTCCATCAGCATGGTGACTTCAGACCTCTCATAGTGGGATTTGAGATGGTTGATGTGAAGGACCCTCAACGGTTGCTTGGGGTCTTGAGGTCCACCAAATAGTTGGCATCCACCTTCTTTTCAACTACCTTATAAAGCCCAGTCCAGTAGTCCTGAAGGGCCCTGGGCTCTACTGTCTCCATCACCCACATTTTTTGTCCTGGCTGGAGTGCCACAGCTGCAGCTTTCTGGTCGTACAACTGCTTCATCAACTCCTGACTTACCTTCAAGTTCTCAGAAGCCTTCTTCCAGAACTTGGCCATCTGGTTCCTGAGGGTTAGCTTGTAACTAGCCACATCTTGTGAAGACTTCTTGGGAGCTTGCTCCCAAACCTACCTAACTAGACTGAAAGGACCCCTCACAGGATGACCATACAGAAACTCGAAGGGGCTGAAACTAACCCCCTTCCGTGGTATCTCCCTATTACCAAAGAGGAGGCATGGTAAGAGAACGACCCACTTCCTCCCCAGTCAGAGGGTCAAGCAGGCCTCCAATCATGTCCTTTAGGTTCTTGTTGAACCTCTCAACAAGTCCATTGGTTTGTGAATGATAGGGTGTGGAAAACTTATAGGTGACACCACACTCCAGTTGGTGATGCACGGCTTTACAGCAGGGCTGGCCTCTGAAAGCTCCAAGCATGCTCTGGGCAATAAAACAGTCCATCTAGGTACAGCAGCAGTCTGGCAGAATGCACATCAGATCTGAGCAGCAGGTAGTCCTCTGAGAGTCCATCCACATTTCCATTAGTGAACTGAGGAGAAGGTTCTGCGAGCCCTAACTTTATACCTTGGTGCTCTGCTCTTAGAAGCTGAGAGAAGTTTCCAGAAGGGTTCTCTGAAGTTTCAGGAAATTCCTGCCTCCCCTGCCCTGGTTTCTAGCTGGCTGCACTAAAAATACAGGATCCTTAACCCTATTGTGTGGTGGCAGAGCCCATCCTATTCAGTTGCAAGTGGGGCTGTGCTTAGCTCCGGCCCATCAAGTCAGTTAATGCTCCATTGAGGCTCTGCTAATCCCTTAATTGTGTCATTGCCTGGAGCGAATTTGCAAAGTTCCAACTGGCAGTTATACCCAGTCGTGTGACCTAAGGCAAGCTACAGGCCCAGAGGGCTAAGGGTAGGAAAATGCTAACTTTTCAAAAGTGGCATTTTCAAACTTGTGATGATAAATTCAACTTTACCATTAAAGAGGGTTTACCATTGCAAGTTCATAGGTACTGATCATGATATATGTACTACGTCTGGTTTAGGAATTATAACTTTCTAATTGTAATAAGGAATCCCCAATGTTACCCTATGGGAGAGGGAGGCTTCTCAGTAGTGAGAAAACAAATTTAAGAGTTGTTCACTACTAGGGCATGTAAAATTAAAAAGTACATGTCCTACCTTTCAATTACATAGCAGCCTGCCATGTGGGCTACCTAGGGCCTACCGTAGGGTGACATACATGTAATAAAAGGGGAGTTTAAGGCTTGGGAAGGGATTTTTCAATGTTAATTCGACATGGCAATGGGACACTGCCTTCAGGCTGCAATGGCAGGTCTGGGACAAGTTTTAAGGTGCTACTTGAGTGGGTGGCAGAATAGTGCTGCAGACCCACTGGTAGTATTTAATTTACAGGCCCTGGTTATGTGGTATACCACTCTACAAGGGACTGACATGCAAATTAAATATGCCAATCAGGCATATGCCAATCAAACCATGTGTAGGTAAGTAAGCACGTGCACTTTATCACTGGTTAGCAGTGGTAAAGTGTGTAGAGTCCTAAGGTCAACTAAGCAAAAACATAAACAAGATAGATGCAAGAAGGCAAAAGGTTTGGGGGAAGACCACCCTAAGGCTGACAGGTCTAGCACCTCCCAGTGGATTACACTACACAATAAAAAACTACTTAATGGATTACATATAAGGAGCCGGGGTTTTATTTGCAGCTGTGACATCTTGCAAGGGTAACTATTTATAAATTGTTCAATGGGATTGAAACAGGCTTACCAAAGAATAGAGCTAAAGCACATGCAGTTTCGGAATGTCTCAAATTTCCATGGTCCATGCATCTCTCATCCAGTATTTGGGTCCCATTAAAAAAATCAGGGTTAGATGTGTTTGTCATGCATAGACCTCAGAAACCTGAGAACTCTATTATTTCATTTTTCTGCCAATGTCTGCCCCTTACTGTCAAGCGATCTGCAAATTTGCACTCCTCTTTCAGTGGTATGAGCAAAGACCTTTCTGCCTATTATTTGTGGACAGCTGTGCATTTCCGAGCAGAGTCTTCACAGCACGTGTCTACTTAAAGCATCACCAGCACCTGACCTTCCACCTCTTCACAGCAATTCCAACACCATGTTTCTATTTTCATAATACAACTTGCCTGAGCTTCCCATCTAATCACAGTGACGCCAAGGTTGAATTTTGTTTCTCCATGTTACTAGTCTACTTTAGAATGATGCCAGCTTCCTATCACCTCACAGTGATATGATCGCTGAGATGTCTATCCACTCACACTGACTATAACAGAACCTTTCCTCATAACATCAGTGCCAAGCTTAGTTTCACCTCTCAAAGCCACCAATGCCAGGCTCACCACTGCCTGACATTAACATCATTGCAGAGTTTTTCTTCTCTTAATTCCATCATGCTAAGGTTCCCACTTTCTGACAGTGATGCCAGTACTGAGCCACCCATCTCTTGAGAGTGATACCACCATAACTAATCTTTCTGGAACCACAACCTCACACTGTCTCCTCAAATTAACAATAGACTGCACAGCAGCTAAAGCCCTAAGCTAATGTCCATACACCGTTAAGTCAGATTTTCCTCAGAGTACACTCCTGTCCCAGCACACAGATTAAGAGAAACCAAGGTAATGCAGGTGGAGAATGACATTGCAAAAAAGAGCGACTCATGAGGCTGAAACAGTTGGGGATAGAGAGTGGGATGAAAACGGGGGGGAGAGAGACAGAGAAAAGACGAGAAACAGATACAGACAGGGAGAGTGTAGGAAGCTGTCTCCGTATATACTATACTTATGTAAGGTATAGTGTGCACAGAGTCCAGTGGTTCTCCAGAGGCTTTAGAGAGGACAAAGTAGATAATATGAATGCTCTCTTTTGTGGTAATGTGGGCGAGCAGTTAGGCTTATCAGAGGGTAGTGCTAAGCATTTGTTATACACATACAGCCAAGAAATGAGGCCCACACTTAGGCGGTCATTCTGACCTCGGCGGTAAAAGGCGCTTACCGCCGGTCAGATGCCCGCCACAACACCGCCGCGGCCGCGGTAAACCGCCACGGTCATTCTGACCCGCAACTTGCAAACCTCCAAAAACCCGACATCCACAAAAGTCCGCCATACCAAAGGTCAGCGAAAAGACGGCGATGACCAAACCTCCACCGTCACGCCAACAGAAATACGCCCACACTATCACGACACCCGAATCCACGCGGCGGTCTTTCAAACGCGGTATTCCATTGGCGGTACACACCGCCGCGCTCAAAATACACACACACATAGAAAACTCAGCCATATTGGTCATTTTGAAACACACACACCTGATACACATACTAACACCACTCCCACACACCCAACACAATATAAAACACACACCCACATCACCCACAAACCCCTACGACCCAAAATTATTGACGAAGGCTAGAGAAAGAGCACAGAATAGACAAACCCAGAACACAGAGGCACACAACACCATCACCCACACAGAATCCACGCACCAAACACCACACACCACTACACGCACCACACTCATCACCACAAACGCCACCTCATCCACACCACCCAATGGCACCCCAAAGACACCCCAGGTTCAGTGACGCAGAACTCAGGGTCATGGTGGAGGAAATAGTCCGTGTAGAGCCCCAGCTCTTCGGGGCACAGGTGCAGCATACCACAATTGCCAGGAAGATGGAGCTATGGCAAAGGATAGTGGACCGGGTCAACGCGGTGGGACAGCATCCACGCAATCGGGATGACATAAGGAAGCGCTGGAACGACTTACGGGGGAAGGTGCGTTCCATGGTATCAAGGCACAACATTGCGGTGCAGAAGACTGGCGGCGGACCCCCACCTACTCCCCCAGAATTCACAGCATGGGAGGAGGAAGTCTTGCACATCCTGCATCCTGAGGGCCTCGCAGGAGTAGGCGGAGGAATGGACTCTGGTAAGTCAAATCTTCACTACTTCATTCCCCCCACCCCACCTGCATGCCAAATCATACCCCCACCCTCACCCCCACCCCCATCACACCAACTCCCTGCAAATGGCTCACCATCACAACCCACCCATCCCAACACCAAGCCCTGCATGCGACCACAAAGCATGGACCCCCATCACCAAAGCATGCCCACTGCACACCCACATCACCCCCACAAGCCATCCTCACAAAAGCCCCCACAAGGGAATGCCTGCACTTGGGTACACGGACACCCACCCATCACACGAAATTCCACACACAGAAGCAATAACCATACCTTCATACCCCTGCAGGACCCGAACGCCACCACACCGCCACGGAGGGTACAGAGATGTCCATCCCACCCCCAGAAGAGGCCCCCAGCGATGACAGCAGCTCTGTCTCCCTGGACACAGATGACCAGCCCGGACCATCAGGGACCTCTGGACAGTCGGTTCCCCACAGACAGCCACAGGCTACACCAGACCCAACCCCCTCTGGGAACACCAGCACAGCTCCCACCCAGCGGGCCCATGCCTCTGTCTCCAGGACACGTCAATCAGCGGTGTGTCCACCACTACAGGGCACCCAGGTTGACCCACCACCCCAACAACAACAGGGACCTGGGGGCAGTGGTAGTGGGCACACCGTCCAGGGGACAGAGGCCCAGGAACACAGGGGAACTGGGAGGGCTGTTGTGCGACAGGGGGGGGACAGGCCCAGGGAACCCACTCTCCAAGAGGCCCTCTCCACCATCATGGGAGCTTACCACCACTCCCAGGAGACGATGGCGACGGTACTGGCCAGGTTCCAGGAGATCCAGGCACAGCAGGAGGAACGGTACATGGGGTTCAGAGAGGAACTGAGGAACATCGGTTCCGCAATGGGGACCATCGTCCTCGCCCTTAACCAGATAGTCACCACATTGCGGGACCATGTGGCACCCCAAAGGGCCCCTGTCACTGGCTCAGGCCAGGAACAGCCTACCACCTCCGCCGGCGCTAGTGGACAGGAGGCCCCCACACAACAACAGGCCACCAGAACCCCACCTCCTGCAGAAGAAGAACCACCCGCAAGCGGAACCGGAGATCTCACAAGAAGACAGAGTAGGATGCCAAGACCCCCGCCAGCATAAGATACCCCCTGATGTCATCCCACTGTCCCACATTGTCACCCTGTCCAACCTTTAACTGCCCCTGCTCCATCCTTCCAGAGGCATATGGACAATGCACCTGTGCGTCTGAGAACTGGACTCTGCGATGGACATTACTCCACCCCCACCCATCACCGTTTTACAATCATGTACCTACAGTATATGTAGCACTTAAAATAAATCACCTATTGCACTTAAAATAACAGGAGTCTGCTTGTATTCTTAACAAATGTATTACACATAACGGTGCAATAATGTCCAGTTACTTTGTGATGACAACATACCAATTTCAATAAGCCTTAGTCCATGGGCAAACAAAGCAGAAGTCACGCAGTGGGTCATACAGCTCTGAAAAGGGAAGGGAAAGTCACAAATCAGTGAACAGGAACTGGGGGGAAACACAGACAGTAGAGACGCATGAGGCCTTAAGTAAATGTAATATGGCGTGGGTGATTCTTACCTGTGTGCTACTGAAAATATTGTTGTATGACTGTATCCCTGTTGTCCGTGTCGTCGCCGTCGTCTTCCTCCTCTTCACTCTCCACATGCTCCACAGCTGCTACAACACCACCATCTGGACCATCCTCCTGCAGAAAAGGCACCTGGCGTCGCAAAGCAAGATTGTGAAGCATACAGCAGGCCACGATGATATGGCACACCTTCTTTGGTGAGTACATTAGGGATCCCCCTGTCATATGCAGGCACCTAAACCTGGCCTTCAGGACCCCGAAGGTCCTTTCTATGATCCTCCTAGTCCGCCCATGGGCCTCATTGTACCGTTCCTCTGCCCTGGTCCGGGAATTCCTCACTGGGGTCAGTAGCCACGACAGGTTGGGGTAACCAGAGTCACCAATTAGCCACACACGGTGTCTTTGTAGCTGTTCCATCACATAAGGGATGCTGCTATTTCGCATGACATACGCGTCATGCACTGACCCAGGGAACTTGGCATTTACATGGGAGATGTACTGGTCAGCCAAACAGACCACCTGGACATTCATAGAATGATAACTTTTTCTGTTCCTGTACACCTGCTCACTGTCTTTGGGGGGAACCAAGGCCACATGGGTCCCATTAATGGCACCAATGATGTTGGGGATATGTCCAAGGGCATAGAAATCACCCTTTACTGTAGCCAAATCGCCCACCTCAGGGAAAATAATGTAGCTCCGCATGTATTTCATCAGGGCAGACAACACTCTGGACAAAACCTTTGAAAACATAGGCTGAGACATCCCAGATGACATGGCCACTGTTGTCTGAAAAGACCCACTTGCCAAAAAATGGAGTACTGACAGAACCTGCACCAGAGGGGGAATCCCTGTGGGGTGGCGGATGGGGGACATCAGGTCTGGCTCCAGCTGGGCACACAGTTCATGTATAGTTGCTCTGTCAAGCCGGTATGTAAGTATGATATGTCGTTCTTCCATTGTCGACAGGTCCACCAGCGGTCGGTACACGGGAGGATTCATCCTTCTCCTCGCAAGTCCCAGCGGACGGTGCCTAGGAAGGACAACATGGAGCACAGAGTCAAGCAACCCACAGGTTCGTTCACACAGCTTGCACAGTACACGAATCGCTATGCATTGAAAGGCTTGTATGAGTGGCAATGCAAGGCCTAGGCCTGTGTGACGCAGTAAAAATTACGCCATGTGGGCCCTTGAAATGGTGGCTGCCTGACCTGTGAAGTGTGACAGTGGGATGTGAGGTCAATGCGCTGGCGTGGCACACCGTGGCGGTAGGCGGTCGAAGACCGCGGTGCTAAGCCGCATTGGTTAACATTGAACCCTATGGGTTTCAGTAGCCAATGACGATGTGCGCCGGCAGTCGCGGGACGCACCGCGGCGGTACGCACCGCCGCGGGCGTGACCGCCATTTTCTATCTGATTAATCACTCGAGACCTGATCATCCACAGGAGAGGACCTATACTGCAAGTGCTGCTGTGACCTCGGTCTGGAAGATACAATGGCTGCTGCGACTGGGGAAAGGGCCCCTGCCTTCACTTCTGATGAATTGGAGAAACTTGTTGATGGGGTCCTCCCCCAGTATGCGCTACTCTACGGTCCTCCAGACCAACAGGTTAGTACACAGGGTGCACGTTGAATGGGCTATGCCTGTGTTGAGTGGGGTGGATGTAAGATGGTGGGGAGCGAATGAGGAGTGCAACGCACGAAAGATGAGAGCATGTGCCACATGGCAAGGTTGGGGAGGGGGGTCCACTCACATTGACCAGGCAGAAAAGTAATGAGATTTCCTTTCCCACCCTGTACATGTCACATAGGTCATCGCCCATCAGAAGATCGACATTTGGCGTGCCATCGCCAAGGACGTCCGGGCCCTGGGGGTCCACAACAGACGGGGCACCCACTGCCGAAAGAGGTGGGAGGACATCCGCCGCGGGACCAGAAAGACCGCTGAGTCTCTGCTGGGGATGGCCTCCTAACGTAGGAGGGGTGCCAGCCGCCAATTGACCCCCCTGATGTCCCGGATCCTGGCGGTGGCCTACCCCGATTTGGATGGGCGCGTGAGGACATCACAGCAGACACAAGGGGGTGAGTATCAGCACATTCTGCTATCTGTGCGCGCAGTGAAGGTGTCTGGTTGGGGGAGGAGGGCTGTGGCTATCTCTAGGCCAGGGCGCATTCTGTAGGCTAGGCCCTTCCGTTAGGCATGGCCCTGTCCCCCCGCCCCCCACCTCTGTAGGGTGCCAAGTATAGCTATCCATGGTCCGGCCTCACCCATGTGTGCATTTGTCGTCCATAGACCTGTAGGCCTAGTCACAATAACTGAGTAGTGTACCCCGATTGCGCGGCCTAGTGCAGGGGGCTTCTGTGTCTGTCCTCTCCGCCAACTGTGTTGCCAATGCATGCACTCAACCTGTCTTCATTTCTCCCTCCCCCCCTTTTCTTTGTCTTCCTGTTCATGTGTGCATTAGCATCATCAGGCTGAGGAGAAGTGGCATCGACGCATGAGGGAGCTGCATCTCACATGGCCCCGGAGGGCCATGCTACAGACTCCGAGTACACCAGTGAGACGGAGGGCGAGGGGAGCTCCACAACGGGGACCCGTGCAGACGTCAGCGACACCGACACGTCCTCGTAAGGGAGCTCCCTTGCGGTGGTGGCAACATCCGTGCCCACCGCCACAACAGGTACAGCCGCCACCCAGCGCACCAGCCCCACCCTCCCAGCAGCCCCTCAGCCTTCGCTCCGTGCCCGCTCGCCCAGGAAGGCGGGCATCTCCTTCGCCCCAGGCACCTCAGGCCCTGCCCCAGTTACCCCTGCTGCCCTCAGTGAGGAGGTCATTGACCTCCTCAGGACGCTCATTGTTGGGCAGTCTACCCTTTTGAACGCCATCCAGGGTGTAGAAAGGGAGGTGCATCGGAGCAATGCATACCTGGAGGGCATTCATTCGGGTCAGGCTGCCCATCAGCGATCGTTCAACGCTCTGGCCTCAGCACTGACGGCAGCCATTGTCCCTGTCTCCAGCCTCCCTCTTCAAACTCCCTCCACCCAGTCCCAGTCCCCTGTTCCTATGCCTATCCCATCCACACCTACAGACCAGCCTGCACACACCTCAACACCCAAGGGCAGCTCATCCAGACATAAGCACCACAGATCACACAAGCATTCACCCAAGCAACATCCAGATGCAGACATGCCAACAGTCACTACCTCCTCTGTGTCCCCCACCTCCTCTTCTCCCTCCTCCCTCCCTGTGACGTCTCCACTCACACCTGCATGCACACCCCCATCAGCCAGTACGTCCATCACCAGCACACCCTCCATTACAGTCCGCACACGTGCAGTCACCACCCCCACTGCCATTTACACGTCCCCTGTGTCCTCTCCCAGTGTGTCTGTCACCCCCTCTTCCAAACCACACGACAGCCTCCGTCACAAGCACCTGCACCCAAAGACAGCACACTTGACTCTCCTACAAACCCATCCTCTTCCTCCATTCCCATACCCAGTACACCTACCCATCCCTGTCCTTCCAAAGTGTTTTTCCTTTCCAACCTTGACCTCGTTCCAACCACTGACCCACCCCCTCCATCTGGTAAGAGTAAAAAAAGCATCTCAGCCACCACCAGCCCTGCATCTACTATGACCATAGTGCAGGGCTATTGGAGTCCACCAGCTCCTAGGGCAGGAACATCGGCCAGCAGCAAGGGGACAGCCAGCCCACCCCCTGGGAAGAGGACAAGAAAAAATAAGGGCCGGCGCGACAAGCCTGAGACGGCTGCCACAAAGGACAGTAGCCTTGCCCTGTCACCTGCCACATCATCAAAGGGAGGCAAGGGCCACAGAGCTTCAGCAAAGGAGGACAAGGGTAGCAGTGCGGAGAAGTCAGGCAGCAGGCGAGCTGCCCAGGAGGGCCCCACCAGCCCCATTCCGGTTGTGACGGACGACACCCACGGGCCCAGGACTCCATCACAGGAGGGCCCCGCGACCGCAACGTCGGATGGCGAGTGAGCGTGAAGTCTTGGCCAGGTCTGGCTCCCTAGAAACACAGGACAAGCACCGCTGAACAGGGGCCCGCCGTGAGAAGAACCGCTGAACAGGGGCCCGCCGTGAGAAAAACTGCTGAACAGGGGCCCGCGTGACAAGAACCGCTGAACAGGGGCCCGCCGTGAGAAGAACCGCTGAACAGGGGCCCGCCGTGAGAAGAACTGCTGAACAGGGGCCCGCCGTGAGAAGAACCGCTGAACACGGGCCCGCCGTGACAAGAACCGCTGAACAGGGGCCCGCCGTGACAAGAACCGCTGAACAGGGGCCCGCCGTGACAAGAACCGCTGAACAGGGGCCCGCCGTGAGAAGAACCGCTGAACAGGGGCCCGCCGTGAGAAGAACCGCTGAACAGGGGCCGCTGAACAGGGGCCCGCCGTGAGAAGAACCGCTGAACAGGGGCCCGCCGTGAGAAGAACCGCTGAACAGGGGCCCGCCGTGAGAAGAACCGCTGAACAGGGGCCCGCCGTGAGAAGAACCGCTGAACAGGGGCCCGCCGTGAGAAGAACCGCTGAACAGGGGCCCGCCGTGACAAGAACCGCTGAACAGGGGCCCGCCGTGACAAGAACCGCTGAACAGAGGCCCGCCGTGACAAGAACCGTTGAACAGGGGCCCGCCGTGAGAAGAACCGCTGAACAGGGGCCCGCCGTGAGAAGAACCGCTGAACAGGGGCCCGCCGTGACAAGAACCGCTGAACAGGGGCCCGCCGTGACAAGAACCGCTCCGCTGGCCACCGCCGTCTCAAGCACCGCTCCGCTGGCCACCGCCGTCTCAAGCACCACTCCGCTGGGCCCTTCCTGTCAAGCACCGCTCCGCTGACCACCGCCGTCTCAAGCACTGCTCCGCTGGCCACCGCCGTCTCAAGCACCGCTCCACTGGGACCTTCCTGTCAAGCACCGCTCCGCTGGGCCCTTCCTGTCAAGCGCCGCTCCGCTGGCCACCGCCATCTCAAGCACTGCTGGCCCATTGACAGTGCCGGTTCTGTGTCGAGCAGGGCTTCACGAAGCACTCTGGGCACCATGCCTCCTCCATTAACAGTGGAGTCGGTAATCCATCTGATGGACTGTGGCTTTGCACTCCCCAGGATGGCACAGTGGGCAAGCCACCCACTGTAGAGACTTGTGAGACTGTGGCTTTGCACTCCCCAGGATGGTCCAGTGGGCAATCCACCCACTGTAGAGACTTGTGAGACTGTGGCTTTGCACTCCCCAGGATGGCACAGTGGGCATGGAGGCCCCTCGTGGATCTGGTGTCGTGGACTCATGTGGCTGAGGTGCCCCCCTTCCCTTCCCCCTGAGGTGCCTGTAGTTATATCCTCTGATGCCCCAGCAGTGTTCTCTCCAATGGTATCTGGTCTCCTGTGTGGGCTTTGCCCCAGTGTTTGTGCACATTGGCCCACGGACTATGGAACTTTGACAGAATGGGCAGGACTTATTGCCTATGTATATATTTTTTACTATGTTCATTCCTTATTTTGTATCTTTCATTTTGCATATTTCCCATGACTTCAATGGAGCTATATTATACATATATTTTAAAGATCATTTAATTTGTGTCTTTGCATTATCCCGGTGGGTTTGGGGGGTGTCACTCTGACTTGTTGCTCTGCATTGGTGTGTAGGGATTTGAGGGGGGTGGGAGGGTGGGTGTGTCGCGTATGTGTGTGCCCGTAACCTTTTCTCCTCCCCCCTCCCCTGTGTCGTAGGTGCAGTACTCACCGTTGTCGTCTGCGCCGGCGTTCGTACTCGTGGTAGATGAGCAGGTAGACAATAGCTGGTAGGATGTTTAATTCGGGTTCCATGCTGACCTCCGTCCTCGTGGAGTGTGTATAGGTGAGCGTTTTCCCGTTCGTACTCTGTTTCTGCCGTGTTTTTATCGGCGGGGCTCCCGCCCCGGAAAAGGTGGCAGATTGGTGAGTTGTGATAGGGTGGGCGGTACATTGTCTGCCACCTGCCTGTTGGCGGTGACCGCCGCGCTGTTTGTCTGTCCCGCCGTGGCGGTCGGAGTGTTAAAGTGGCGGGCTGTGTTGGCGGTTCCCGCCAGGGTCAGAATTCCATTTTTTTGACCGCCTGCCTGTTGGCGGGTTGGCCGCCGCTTTATCACCGACCGCCAGGGTCAGAATGACCCCCTTAATGTCTAACTCCAGTCCAATGTTTATGTGTAAAAAATATACTTTGTTACTTTATTTCTAGAACCAAAAGGATCTTTGTTGCAGGTAAGTCAGTTCCAAGAATGTATTACTATTTAAGTCTCAAATGCACTTTGTCATTCACAGCTAACACAGGTTTCAGGTACATAATACTGTTCAATAGCAAAAGTATACAGTGAAAAAATCATTGAAGGCATTACAGTCCTACGGGAGATAAGATACAGGCACAGTTTACAGGTAAGCACTCGATTTACTGTCCCAGTCTGTCGGGGTTAAGGTGTCCAGGACAAGTTTCAAGAAGACACGAAGAGTACAGCAGCAACATGGGGCCAGCTGGGTGCAGAGGTCAAAGTTGGTGTTGGGCGCCGAATGGAAACCAATGGAGACTGGGGGCATTTAGCAGGAAACAGATTGCAGGTAAGTACACACAGTTTCAGGGCACAGGCCTGACAGGGTTTAGATCAGCACTGGGGGGGGGGGGCATAGGTCAGCACCAAACATACAATCTCAGTGGCATGGGGCAGCCAGGTTGCAGGGTACAAACAGCGTTGGGTGCTTAATGCAATTGAATGAGGAACTCCGGGTTCACAGAGAGGGTGCGGGCTTGGTCCAGGGCATCAGCTGAATAAATCCAACAGCTGGACAGGTAAGTAGAGATCCCTCTTGACGTCAGTGGACCATCAGGTGTGATTCCCAAGGCCAGGGTGCTGTGGGTGCAAGGGTACATTTAGGTGTCAGGAATTTTCACCAGAGCCGGTCGCAGTCAGAGGGTTCCTCTGGATTCAGGCTGCAGGCATCATTCTTTCAGTCAGAAGGGGTCAACCCAGGGTGGACATGAGGTCAGAATTGCCTGAGGACCTTCTCTGGACCTGTGGGCCACTTGGACTGGTCCAGGGGCATCAGGTGCAAAGTGGGCAGGAATAACAGATCCAGAGTGCTCTGGAGTCCTTGTTGGAGGTTTCTTTGTGGACAGGGCACCTGTCCTCCAGAGTTCTTAATCCTCTGGAGATTTGTAGAGGTCTCTGGTCCTGCAGGATGAGTTATCTTTTTGTAGCAGGAGTCTTGAAGCTGCAGACAGGCTGGTAGGGCTGGGACCAAGTCAGTCATTGTCTGAAGTCTTCTCTGCCAGTGCAGCTGTTCAGTCCTTCTTCTGTAGGTCACCAGAAATTGGAAGATCAAGATTTAGGGGTGCCCCTAAATGCAAGATTTAGGGGCATTACAGGGGTCAGATGGCAATAGACAATGGCTACTGACCCTGAGGGTGGCTATACCCTTCCTGTGCCCACTCCCTTTGGGGAGGGGAGCACGTTCCTAACCCTACTGGCTAACACCGTCCAAAACAAGATGAAGGGTTGGCTAACATCCTCCAAAACAAGATGGAGTATTCTGAAGAGAGTGGTTCACCTGAGCTCTGGGCACATTAGAGGTGGTCTTAGCTGGGGTGGAAACTCCTACTCTTGCTTACTAATTTTACCATCTGACTTGCTACCAAAAGAGGGTCTTGGTCCCCGGGTGGGCATCTCCACTGGTTGGAATGCCCTGGGTCAGCACAACAAATGGCAGAAGCATTTAAGGATCACCGTCAAATGTTGCTGTTCCTGCAGGGGGGAGGTGTGGTGCATCCCCACCCAAAGCAGGCTTTGTTCCTGACTAGCAGGAACACAAAGGTCTTCACCCCATGGGGGTCAGAAACATGTCTTGTGATGCCAGGCAGGCATAGCCCGGCAAGCTACACACTAGAGAGTTGGGGGAATTTCTGGAGGCATCTCCAAGATGCCCTCTGTGTACATTTCTCAATAAATTCAACACTGGCTTCAATGTGGGTATACCAGGAATTCAGTAAAGCCATCTTGGAGCTGTGGAGTTTGTAGTGACAAACTCTCAGCCCATTTATCCAATATGGCTTCACTGCACAATGTCTAGGAATGAACTGAGGTACAGTAGGGGCACATTGCTCATGCAGCTGTGCCATCACCTGCAGTATAGTGCAACTTGCCTTAGTGCTGTAAGGCCTGCTACAGGGGTGACTTACCTAGGCCACAGGCAGTGTTTTGTAGGCATGGCACCCAGAAAGAGGTGCCCTGTTGACTTTACCTTTTTTTCTGCATCAACACACACAATCCACAATGACAGTGTGCAGGTGTTTGGTGAGGGGTCCCTTAGGATAGCATAATACACGCTGCAGCCCTTAGAGAAACTGTCTGGCCACACAGCCCTTGGACTCACTTTTACAAGGGACTTAGCTGGGTGCCAGAGGTGTGCCAAATTTGGAAGCAATTGTACAGTTTAGGGAAAGAACACCTCGTTCAGGGGCCTGGTTAGCAGTTTGTTAGCACACACTAGCATCTGACATCAAGCAAAAAGTGAGGGGTGACCATGCCAAAAGGGGCACTTTCCTACAGAGAGAAGTATGGAGAGAGACATAGCGGTACAAAGAGAGGGCCAGGAATACAGAGAGGGACAAATGGATAGATAGAGAGATAGATAGATAGATAGATAGATAGATAGATAGATAGATAGATAGATAGATAGATAGATATGACTAGACAGACAGGTAAACACAAATAGACATATAAATGGGAATATCACCTAATGCTGGTCACCACTAGGTAGTTATTGTTAGGTCTGCTTTTCCATAGGAAAAGTTTATTTTCTGTGGTTAATAATTTTGGCACCGTTTGATGAATCTCTATGAAGTTTTCCAGAAAGCTGCTATCTTTTGACTAGCTTGCGCATGGCAAGTTTTGGGGTGATCCATCAAGTGGGGCACTGAGTAAAAAGGGGGTCTCAAAATGCAAACTCCCCATGCATTTTCCATAGACCTCTTTAGGATGGACTACAGCAAAAACTGCTGAACACCAAATGCAGCAGGAGGCTAGATCTTAGTCTGCATATTGTAATTTTTGTAATTTTTTTGATTTGGTGTATATCTGTTTAGTAGTTTTTGAGAAATTAGGGTCAAAAAGGCCCTTTTATCTTGTTACACCCAAAAAACATAACCACCGTTCCTTTCAACTCTTTTATAGGTATAGGTATAACTCCTTTGGATATAACTTCAAACTAGGAATGGAGCCATGTATAAAAACAGATTATTTAACAATATTCTCAACATTCATTTAATCAATCATTCTGATACATCATAATGTTACATCACATGGAAAATTAACAATTCAAAGCAGTATGTGTATACATCATCCAAAAGCTCAAACACCAAAGTAATGTAATACAAACTTAAGTATTTTTCTGCTTAACTTCCTGGGTTTCTCACACACAAACATTCAGCCAGCAGTGGTTTTGGTTCTTGTGTGTGACACTTACCTGGTGGTGCTCTATGTATTGAAGAGGGGTCTTCTGTGCGTTAAGTCTTTTGTTCCGTGATCCTTCACGCTCATGCAAGTCCTGGGAGGGTGAGTGCTCTGATTGACTGGCTGTTGCAATTTTATAAATGAAATGGCTGCCATTACTGTCTACCTGTGAAAATTTGTAGGAGTTGTGGAAATGAAGTAAAGAGCTATATAACCGGACAGCAGAGAGGCATGCTATTCCTCTAGATTTACAGAGGAGTTCTTTATGGGATAACTACTGTGATAAAAGTAAATGTATACTGTTTTTAAAAAAGTTTAATGATGCCTCAAGACTCTTCCGAGGTCATGAATAGTAAGGTGAGTTCTCAATAAGGTCTACCAGTAGGAATGCATATTAAGCTCCTTGTTATTGAGGGGAAGTGTGTAAGAGATAAATACTGTGATGGGTAGAATTATTAAAAAAAAAAAAAAATTATGCTGCGATCTGGCGAGACTCTTGCAGGATCGGCAAAAATAGAAAGGAGTAAGTGATCTTTAAATACACAGTAGTATGTGGACTTGTTACTTTAGGAAGGAGTCTTACTGGAGATGGTGTTCATCAAAATCTACTATTGTGGCCCATTTGGCTTGGAATGAGTTGTGAGTAGAGATAAAGGGGGTCATTCTGACCCTGGCGGTCTTGGACCGCCAGGGTCACGAATGACGGAAGCACCGCCAACAGGCTGGTGGTGCTTCCCATGCCATTCTGACCGCGGCAGTAAAGCTGCGGTCGCCCCGCCGGGGCCGGCGGTTTTCTGCCGTTTTTGCCCCGGCTGGGTGAATCCGCCAGGGCAGCGCTGCAAGCAGCACTGCCCTGGGGATTCTGACCCCCGTACCGCCAGCCTGTTTCTGGCGGTTTTCACCGCCAGGAAGAGGCTGGCGGTAAGGGGTGTCCTGGGGCCCCTGGGGGCCCCTGCACTGCCCATGCCACTGGCATGGGCAGTGCAGGGGTCCCCTAACAGGGCCCCGGTTAGCTTTTCACTGTCTGCCTAGCAGACAGTGAAAAGCGCGATGGGTGCAACTGCACCCGTCGCACGGCCGCAACACCGCCAGCTCCATTCGGAGCCGGCTCCTGTGTTGCAGGCCTCATTCCTGCTGGGCCGGCGGGCACTAACATGGTTAGCGCCCGCCGGCCCAACGGGAATGTTGGAATGGAGGCAGCGGTATTTTGGTCGCATGGCACCCCCAAAATCTTTCCACATGCTACTAAACACACAGGGGAGGGTAGTCCCTGTAAGCAGACTAATATGCACACTTGTCATCCAAGGTAGATCCCAGCAGAGAGGCAGTCTCTCGCCATACACCCTTCTATGTGCAATTGTCATCTGAGAGAGAGGTTCTAAAGGAGAGGCTAGTCCATCCATACACCCTACTACTCATACAGAAGTCATTTGAGAGAGAGGTGTGAAAGGAGAAGAGAGCCCCTCCCCACTCACTAAAATGCAAGACCATCATTTGAGAGTGGGGTCTCCAGTGGTGGCTGGTACCCTAAATATTTGGTGGAGCAACCAACCAACCACTGACCAGCATGAGGTAAGTGCCAAAGCTATCAGTCAAGGTTCATCTTAAATAGTGTTTATAAAGAATCATGACTGAGAGCTCTGGCATTGAGTCTGAGGGCAGTGCTTGTCAGTAGGATAGACATAAAAAAACTAATGGACTTACTCCGATCACTCACCTCCTCAGGTCCTCCTAGTTCTACAGTCCCTCGGTGCTGCTGGTCTCTGCAGTAATTGAAGTCTTCACACCAAACCAGATGCTGCTCTCCTGCAGCTGGTAATGTTAAGCAGCATGAGAGCAGTGGCAGGATTGGCTGGAGTGGCCTGCCTAAACTCAACTGCAGGCACTGGGGGCCTATGCCTGCTCTGGAGTGGTTTAAAGTGTGCATGTCATGCTGGCCATTGCAAGACAGCCGGCCAAAATGACATGCACACTCGAATCTGGTGGCGTGAGCACCATTCCCCTCCTGCTAGCCAGCATCATTGGCCTCGCCCCCAAACAGAGCTGGCTGGGGAAAGGGAAAAATAAAATGACAATAGATTCATTTTATTACCATTTAATTTTTTGCCTTTTGCAGTGCTAGCAGCAGGGAGGTGTTGATCCTCCGCTCCAATGGAGAGGCTGCCACTGGAGGTCTCAAAGAAAAGACCAGTCTACTCACACACCCTACTACGTACACCTGCCATCTTAAAGAGAGGTTTCAAAGAAGATACAAATTGCTCCCCATAACCCTACAATGTACACCCATCAACTCAAAGCGAGAGGTCTCAAACGAGAGGTCAGTTCATCCACTACGCATACCCATCATCTGGGAGAGAGGTCTCAAAGGAGAGGCCAGTGCATCCATACACCCTACAATGCACACCCTTCATCTAAAAGAAAGGTCTCAAATGAGAGCCCAGTCCCTCCTCACTCACTACTATTCATACCTCTCATCTGAGAAAGAGGTCTGAAAGAAGAAGCCTGTTACTCCAAATACACCCTAATACACACACGTCATCTGAGACAGAGGTCTTGATGGAGAGACCAGTCCATCCACACATCCTACAACACACTCCCGCTATTTCAAGAGAGAGGTCTGGAAGGAGAGGCCAGTCCCTCTCTACTGGCTAGTGCACACATCCATCATCTACAAACAAGGTCTTCAAGGAGAGGTAATCCCTTCCCATACACCCTAGAATGCACATCTGTCTTCTGGGAGAGAGGTCTCAATGGAGAGACCAGTCTATCCACACACCCTACTAAGCACACCCATCATCTGAGAGAGAGGTCTGAAAGGAGAGGCCAGTCCTTTCTCATACACCCTACTATGCACATCTGTCATCTGAGAGCGAGGTCTCAAAGGAGCGAGGGTAGTTCATCCACACACCCTACTCCACACACCCATCATCTGAGAGGGAGGTCTTAAAGGAGAGGCCAGTCCCTTTCAATACACCCTACTATGCACAGCAGTCATCTGGATGAGAGGTCTGAAAGGAGAGGGCAATCCCTCCCCACTCACTACTATGTACACCCGTCATCTGAAAGGAAAAGCCTGTTACTTCCCACACTCTACTACACAAATCTGTTAACTGAGAGAAAGATCTGAAAGGAGAGGCCAGTTACTTCATACACTCTACTATGCACACACGTCATCTGAGATACAGGTCTGAAAGGAGAGGCATGTCACTCCCCACACCTTACTATACAAACCAGTTATTTGAGAGAGAGATCTAAAAGGAGAGGCCATTACCTTCATACACCCTATGACACACATCTGTTATCTGAGACAAAGGTCCTAAAGGAGAGGCCTGCCACTCCCTCCCCACACCCTAACATTGCCCACCCATCATGTGAGAGAGATGTCTCAACTGAGAGACAAGTCCCTCCCCAGTCACTAGAGTGCACAGTCATCATCTGTGAGAGAAGTCTGAGTGGAGAGGCCAATCCCTCCCTATTGCAAATCCTTCATTTAAGAGAGTGGTTTCAGAGGAGAGACTAATCTCTCCACACACCCTGCTATGCATACCTGTCATCCGAGAGAGAGGTTTGAAAAAGAGAAGACAGTCTCTCTTCACACCCTAGTATGGACATTATGCAAGGGAAGGTTGTAATTGGAGAAGCTAGTCCCTTCCATATATTACTATTTTCTTACAATTGACTTGTGATCTCACAAGACTTTGGTGAGAGTGGAATGCAAGCTTTAGGGAGTGAAGCTTGTGGCATGAGGCTCATTTGATCCAGCAAAAGTATTGCGAAAGCCAGATGGAAAATTAGTGAGCCTGCCACAAGGTGTTTTGTAATCCTGCTAGAGTCTTGTGAGACTGTATAGGGAAAAGTAGAAAAGAAGGTCCAAGACCAATGGTTAACATTCTTATTACATGGTAAAGAAATGCTGGGATGTGATTGGCTGCAGAGCCAGAGATAGCTCATAGTGTCCTTGGTGCTTTGGAGGAGAAGGAAGTCTCTTAAAGTTGCGCTCAGGAGATGTGACTTAAGTCAGAACTGAAAGAGACTAGTGTTTTCAGCTGCATTTAAGAAACAGGTCCAAGTTCAGGTACCTAATAATATGCTTTATGAACATTGAGAAGTGTCAGTAAGTGCACTACTGTTGGTAAACTTATTCTACATAAGGTTAACTGTGTGAAAAGTTGTAGATGTGCAGATTTCTCAATATAGCTTTTGAAGTAGACATTAAAATTTAGAGAGTTATCAGTAAATATTGCAAGTTTTGTTAAAACATGAAGGCCCTCATTACAACCCTGGCGGTCGGTGGGATAGTGGAGGTAATACCGCCAACAGACTGGCGATACCTGCCTTCACTATTATGACATTGGCGGTTTGTCCAAAGCCAAACCGCCAATGTACCACACCGACCGTCACGGCGGTAACCACTGCCGGGCTAGAGACTACAGCCTCCATCCCGGCGGCCGTCACTAGGCCCACCATGGCATTATGACCCCACCCACTGCCATGGTTTCAGTGGTTTCTGTACTGCCACTGAAACCATGGCGGTAGGCACTATGAGTGCCAGGAAATTCCTTCCCTAGCACTGATAGAGGTCTCAATCCACCCCCTCCCCCTCGCCAGAGTCCTCCGCCACCCTCCCCCTCCCTCTCCTGACCCCCCACACATTACACACATACATGCACATACATACACACCCATACACACATGCATACACACATTCATCCATGAATTTATGCATTCAACACACGGACATACATCCAGAACACACGCAATCTCACAACACAACATGCACGTACACACACACACACGCATTACACACGCATGCACGCATTCACACACACGCACACAACACCCTCTCTCCTGTTGGAGAACCTGACTTACCTGCTTGCAGGGGGTCGTCCGGCAGGAGACGGGACGCAGCGCTCCTGCCAGCAGCAGTGTCCACCAGGAAAACACTGCCAGGCCGTATCATGGTACATGATATGGTAGGTGGTGTTTTGCTGGCGTGGCGCTGCTGCTGGAAGCAGTGCCACCTTACCGCCGTCGGCCGCCATGACCGTCAACGGAATTCCACCAGCCTTCTGGCGGTATTCCGTCTACGGTCATAATGGCATGGACGGTCAGTAGTCACGGCGACGGTATGTTGTCGGCTGTAGCCGTGTGCAGCATTTGCCGCCAATCTCATAATGAGGAATGAAGTGTTCAATCTGCACGTGGTTGTAAGTAAAGGAGACAGTGTTTCTCAAATGCTAAAATATAGAATCTTGAATCTGTTAATACAAGCTCTAGTGCATTAATGAACATTGCTGTACGCATACTTTACCCATATGAGATGTTTGAGTTGACATATTGCTATTTCTAGAGTGAAACAATGCGTTCACTGTTAGGAAAGGTGTGCCAAGAGGAATATGTTAGAACAAGGGTTGATGTCATGTTATAATTTAATGGTGAAAAAATTAAAATACATTGTTTGAGGGAGTGGAATTTTTCAGGCGAAATGAATAACAAGTTACTGGTACACTAGATATAAGTATGTGGTTGCAGGTGAAAAATGTAGAAACGTTTAGAGTCTAGTTATCTATCACTGTTATCAATGACTGATTAGTATGTAACTTTAAACTTTCTGGTTACTTTGTCTTTTTTAGGAGGACAATGGGAAACAAAGTTTGTGAAAAAGAAAGTAGAATGTCAGAAAATATATGGAGGAGAAAAACAAAATGTGTTCACTGTGGAAGAAACAGAAAACAACAATAACTTTGTGGAAAGTGAGAAAAAAACCTAATTGTAGAATTGATTTTGTTCTTAACGCCTAAGGGACATTTGTGGTCTCACAGAAGCTTATTCTGTACAGCTCTCCTTGTCTGTAATGAAAAAATTATCCGCTTACATAAGGAGTAAAAAAGAGCCTTATTAAGTGAAGTAGAATTATTGTCTTGTACAGCAGTAAGTATCTGAGCAGGCACAGTGTATTTTTCTGAGTTATAATTATGACTTTAATGTGAAAACATATACAGAGGCTATGACAGGTATGGTATTAGAATACTAATGAACTTGCTGTGAAGATTTCTTAATATAAAAGTTATAAGAACTGAGGGAATGCACAATCTCAAATGAAATATTGTTGTATTACTCTGTTTTATACTCACACATCAATTTATTGAAATATTTTGCAAACTGTGAACCCTTTCCTGTTATGTTACAATAAAAAAGCATTCCCTTTCAAACTAATGTCTGCACACAGATATATTATACAGTTATTCTATCATACATACACTCAAAACATAATTAATTTACTTTTAAAAAAACCTAGAAATTCACTGAAAAAAAAAAAGTTAAAGTAACGTTATAGTTAGGTGAATTTCTCAGTGACACAATTAATGTTTTGAATTTAAAATAACACAGAAATTCAGCAGCTAGATTAAGCGGCACTAACTATAACTTGGGCCCTCGCCATGCACTGCTTATGGCCTTACATATTGTATCACTCATTACATGTTCTAAGACATCATGTATTACATCAATGAAGGCATCTGAAATGACATAATTGATGATGTCACTGACTTTGAGGCTGCAATGGCAGACCTGGGACATGTTTTAACAGGATACTTAACTGGGTGGTACAATAAGTGCTGCAGGCCCACTGGTAGCAATACATTTACAGGCCCTGGGTATATGGTATAGCACGCCACAAGGGACATACAAGTAAATTAAAAAGCCAGTTCTTCCAAGTTTAAAGCGGAGAGCACAAGCACATTAGCACTGGTTAGCATTGGTAAAGTGCACAGAGTTCTAAGGTCAACAAAAACATATTCAATGAAAAGTGGAGGGTAAAAGGTAAAAAGCTTGGGATGACCTTGCAGAGAGAGCCAGGTCAAACAGATAGATAGATAGATAGATAGATAGATAGATAGATAGATAGATAGATAGATAGTAATAGGTACCTCTAGGCAGATATATAGATAGCAATTGAAATTCAGTCATAGGTAGGCGTAGACACATTGACATGATCTAGGATAGATAGGTATAGAGAGATCTAGAAAGATAGGTGCAGATAGATAGAACTTTTACCTTTGAACCGAAAACCTTAACTGCCTTGTTTTTGATTATTTTTATGTGGCCTGTATGACTTAACACTGTGATACCAGTCCCCAAGTAGGCACTTCAGTGCACATGGCCTGACAAGTAACTTGCAGCACATGCAAGACATATTGGGCCCCTGCCCACTAGAACAGATGTTGAAACCAATCTTAGATTACTCTAGTGTTTTGTATTAAATATTAACACATCAAGGCCACTTTCAAGAACACCTCTGTGTAGAGCAGTGTTTCTTAACATTTTGACTTCTTAGGACAACAAGTGAATTATTATTGGAAGCCAGGGACCTAGAGCTTAATTAGACTGTTTACAAATTTAAAGATGAGCACAAAAACACTTATTAAATAATTCAATATCCATTCCCACCCAAGCCATTTTTTTTATCGTTGGGTGGCCTGGAATAGTTTAAATTGTCACACTTGTAAGAGTGTGATGGTTATTAGTTTTTTTGGAAATGCCATTGCCAGCAGCGATGAGGAAATGGGTGGTGCAAGCTGCAGTGGCCTCCTGATGACGGCCCTTTTAATGACATTTTTTTTACAAAATGGAGACCCCCAGCCTAGACACAAAAATACAGAAACAAATATATATAAAACAGATTTTAATTCACAAACTGAAAATACAAATATCAGAATGTTAATTTTAATGTGAAGGTTCAGGCTTTTAAAAAGTAGTTTTTACTTTTTTGTGTGCTCTAAATTCAATTAATGCTCTCTTTTTGTCTTTGCCCTCTGTGCTTTATTTGAGACTACTAATTGTCCACACTACATTCTGTCTGAAGTACTTCTGCTGATTCCACAAAAGTTTATTTTTTTTAAATATTCACAAAACTTCTGAGTAGGTGTTGCAAACCTTCAGTGGTCCGCTAACCACATAGTAAAAACCGCAGGAGTAGAGAATCTCACCTTATTTTTATAAGTCAAATCAATTTTACATCTGATTTAATGATTTAATTTCACACAGACATTGACTATGCAATAATTGTGCACAGCCAGTGGTGCCCCTGATTCACATACCAATGAAGTTGCAAAGTAGCCCAATATATTAATTTAAGCAATGACATTATGTCTCAACGTTCAATCAGGGAGACAAACAGATCTGCAAACTGAGAGGCCACCAATGCCAAAATGTATAATTTATTCCTGTGTTTGTGCTGAGGTATGTCTGTTAGCTGAACTGCACTGTTTGATTATAAAACTGCACTAATCCAACCCCACCTGAGTTTAATCTAGAATACAATTCTGCAGGTGCCTTCTCCATTTTCACCACAAGTTGGCAATTTTGTCAACAACTATGCCCTTCTAATTAAAGTGCAGTGCATCAGTCATTCACTGGAGTTGCCTGACTTCACAAACAGAGCTAAGAAAAACAACCCCTGCAAAGCTTAATAAAATGTTAATGAAATTTTAGTAGGCCAAAGATGGCCCTGTAAAGTTCAACTGTTAAAGTCACCCATTAAAGTGATTCTGAGCAGGCCCTCTAAGGCTTGTGGGCTTGACAGGGCTGCTGTCAGTAAGAGCATGTAAGCCTGTTAGAAATGGGGTCTCTAGTTGGCAGTCAGTTTGCACCCTGTGACTGTGACTCTCACTCTAGTCAGGATAAGGGACACACATAGCTCAGATAACTCCTGCTCACCCCCTTGGTAGCTTGGCCAAAATAGTCAGGCTTATGTAAGAGGAAATGTGTAAAGTGTTTGTACAAAAACACACAGTAACACAGTGAAAACACCACAAAATCACTCAACATTTTAAAAAGATTTCCAATATTTATCTGAGTAAAACAAGATAAAAATGGCAAAAATCCAACATACACAAGCAAAGATATGAAATTTCCAAGATTAAACTTCAATATAGTGCTTAGAAACAAAAAAGGTTAAATTTGATGCTATCACGGCATTGTGATAGAATCGTTCCCAATAATCCGACACAAGTGGCACTAGTCAAGAAGTCACACGGACCCCCAGGGACAGTACATTTGGTAACGAAGAAACAAGCCGGTGCAATGAGTCAGGGAGGCGAGGCATCGTTGGATCCGGTGCGATGTCACTTACTTACTGCAAAGCAGGGGAGGTGATGCAACGTTGATGCGAAGCATCAGTTCCTCGTACTCTGGCAGAATTGATGAAGCCGGCAGGTCAAAATGTGGTGGGGTGACCTCTCGGGATTGTGGTCACGCCATGGGGCTGCAGGCGTGCGGCAGAGTCAGTTGCAGCGAATATTGGTGGCACACCATAGAGGACTCATAAAGTAGTGGGAAGTCAGTAGGGCTCCGGCGGTGTGGGGGCGGCGGAGTCAGTCGCGGTCATCGCAATCCAGCGGGGACCGTGGATTTGTGTGCAGGTGGCGTTGAGGAGTCAGGCAGTGGCGTCGATCCTGGAGTCATCCGGAGTCAGTGCACCTGGTCCTTCTTGTTTTCAGGCCAGCTTTTACTCCCAAGGAAGTAAGCACCACCTGGCGAGTTACGGTCCACAGCAAATGAACCCAGAGGCTGGTAGGTGAAGTCTTTGCTGTTAATGAGACTTCTTAAAAGGAGGCAGGCTCAGCCCAAGCCCTTACAGAAACTTCACAAGCAGGATTTCAGAAAGCAAAGTCCAGTCCTTTCCCTCTTAATGCAGAAACAGCAGCAGAGGGCCAGGACAGCAAAGCAACAGTCAGAGTGGCAGGTTCTTCTCAAGCAGCGAGCTCTTCTCCTTGGCAGAGGTTCCTCTTGATCCAGAAGTAATCTAAAGCTGTGGGGTCAGCAGTCCAATACTTATATACTCATTTCGGCCTTTGAAGTAAGCATGCTTAAAAGGAAAGTGTCTGTAGTGCACAAGACCCTGCCTCTTCCTTGCCCTGCCCCAGACACACTCTAGGGTGTTGGAGTCAGTATTGTGTGAAGGCAAGCACAGCCCTTTCAAGTGCAGGTCATAGCTCCTTCCTCCCACTCTAGCTCAGAAAGACTCATCAGGATTTGAAGGACACACCTCAGCTCCCTTTGTGTCACTGTCTAGAATTAATTCACAAACAGCCCAACTGTCAGTCTGACCGAGACATGTATTCAACAGCCAGGCAGAGGCACATAATGGTTAAGCAAGAGAATGCCTACTTTCTATAAGTGCATTTTCAAACTTACAATCAAAAAACCAACTTTACCAAAAGCTGTATTTTTAACTTCTGAGTTCAGGGACCCCAAATGCCAATTCTCTATCTGTTCCAAATGGGAAATTACACTTAAAAGATATTTAAGGGCAATGCCCATGTTAACCTATGGAGGAGATAGGCTGTGTCATAGTAAAAAATGAGTTTGGCAGTATTTCTCTATCAGGATATGTAAAACACACCAGCACATGTCCTACCTTTTAAATTCACTGCACCTTTTCCATGGGGCTACCTAGGGCCTACCTTATGGATGACCTACATGTAGTAAAAGGGATGGTTTGGGCCTGGCAAGTGGGAACACTTGCCTGATTTAATTGACAGTGCAAAACTGTACACACAGACACTGCAGTAGCAGGCCTGAGACATGTTTACAGGGCTACTTGTGTGGGTGGCACAATCAGTGCTGCAGGCTCACTAGTAGCATTTGATTTATAGGCCCTGCACACACATGGTGCACTATACTAGGGGCTTTCCAGTAAATCAAATGTGTCAATCATGGATAAACCAATCACCGATACAATTTAGACAGAGGGCATATGAACTTGAGCACTGGTCAGCAGTGGTAAAGTGCCCAAAGTCCTAAAGCCAACAAAAACGGGTCAGTAAAAATAGGAGGAAGGCGGTAAAAAGTTTGAGGAGGGCCCTGCAAAAAGGGCCAAGTCCAACACAACCTCCACCAGCCTAAAGCAAGGGAAGACCAATCAATACCTTGATGAGCGTCCCTGCTTGAGGGGACAGAACATGGACCCTGGCCCGCAAAACAGGAGGGGCACGTTTCAGTTCTACGCCTCTCTGAAGCCAGTTGGATCCCTCTGTTCATAATCTCAGGGACCACTAACCTAACACATGGGGAAACCTTCTCCTCACCTGTGGACCTCACTTGGCTCACAGATGTACCTCAGTAAGCAGACCGTACCAACATAGGGGTGTGGCCCATTCTACTCTCAGGGTGTGACTCCTTTCCCCTACCCAAGGGCAACCCTGTCCACAAGGACAGCAACCCACAGTGACCACTGACAGTTGTCAGTGATGAAAGCCAGGCCTCTGCCCTTCCAGGGCCCTCTAGCCTCTGTGGCTTCTCAGAGTGGGGGGCGGTAGCCCCAGGTGACTGGCACCCTTTGTCCACTCTCCCTCCCACCAGTTCAGGTGTGGTATTCTGAGAGTGGTACTCCAGCCCAGGGTCTGTATCCTTAGGCTGGACAGGAGTCAGGAGGTAGTCCTTCCTACCTCTGCCCTCCTCTCTGGGGCCCTGTTCCCTCATTTTGGGAGAAGTGCCCCCTGCAAACAACAGAGTAGGGACACTGTTAGCTGTCACCCCTCCCTCCAGGTCAGGGGGAACACCCTGAACCCTTCCTCCAAACTAGGGTCTGTACCCTGAAGCTGGACCTGTTCCTGGCAAGCGAGGACTTCCTGGGGATTATTCCTACCCACAATGGAAACACCTTCCTCCGGGGTAGCGCAAAATTCTGTCTGGTGCTGATCTCCCGACCCCTGCCCATTTGGCAGGGCATAGAGCCCCCACAGGCCAGAAGTGGTATCACCAGGATAATTTCTGGGGAGCTCTGACCTCAGAGCTGACCCCTGAACCTCTCAGGTTCTCCACTGGGGACTGCCTCCCCCTCTCACACCTCCATCTGGCCTCCTGCACCCTCCACTCTGGAGTGGTACTGCCAGACACCAGGACTGGCAGGATGGTGGTGACATCCGCCCCCCAAGTCCTTCTGACACTACGGGGTCCCCCTCAGCAGATGTTCTCCCGGTATGGACTAGGCTCCTCCCTGGGGTTCTATCATAGAACCTTCCAGGCTCTGGGACTAGGTCTTGGCCAACCTGGACCTCTGCCCACCCCCACTCCCTCTGTTCTGAGACAGGACATGGGACCCTTCACCCAACCCACTACACTGGGACCTACCTGGGGCACTGCGAACCTATTCCACCTCCTTTGGTTGAGGAAAATCTCAGCCACTCCCTTCTGGAGCGCCCCCAAATGGCTCTTCAGATGCTCTGGTACTCACCCAGACGTCTGCCTCCTGTGCAGGTTCCCTGGGGTCAGAGGACTCACACTCCATCCTGGCATTAGCGTAGCTCTGGAAAACAAAGACTGAACATATGATGTCCAGCAATCACATTATACAGCCCCTCACATGTGCTAACCAAACTACCCTTCACCTCACCATCCAGTGCTTTGAAAAAGTTCCCCACATAACCCTCCTGAGATTGGTGAGACAGTGTTTGACAGTGTCTGACACTCAGCCCACACTCTTCTCGGGTGTCTTCATACTTCACTACCAGGTCTTCTACCAGGGAGGAACCCCTCTCACTCTCACCTAGAGCCAGTAGAGTGTCCCTCCCACCACTAGGAATATGACTCTCCATGCCAGTTCCCAAATCCACCTCAGGGTCCCTGCGCACCACTGGAGCTACCTCATAAACCCGAACCTCCTGGTGGATGTCATCCCCCTCTTTCAAGTTGGGCACCAAGTCTCTGGGCATGTGCACTTCTCCTACGGTACTGGATTTAAAGCTTTTGCTGCCATGTTCTGTGCTGGACCCAGCCCTCCTGGCTCTCAGGTCCTGCTCCCTCAGACCAAGCTCCTGAACTAAAAGAGCTTTCTTCTCTGCATGGGTCAATCTCATTTCCTCCAAAGCTTTTTCTCTCTCCTGCTTTAACTTGAGCTTTATCTGCTCCAACTAGAGATTCCTGGCTCTCTGTCTATTCTCCAGCTCTTCTGGAGACAGGCATGGAGAGGAGACAGTACTGCCAACTCTGGAAAGAGCTCCTCCGCCATTCAGGCTAACCCTGCTGCCCCAAAGGTGATGCTGATTCCATCTGCCATCCCAAAGGCAGACTTTGTTCCTCCTCCTCCATAACATCATTCCCCTTCTCTGTGTGCTCACCAGCCTGCTTGTCTTCCAACCAGGCCCTCAGTGCTTTTCGCAGTTCCTCCTTCCTAGTGAGGCCTTTAAAAGAACACTTTAACTCTCGGCAGAACTTTTTGACCTGAGGCACTGTATAGTTTTCCAACCTCACCTGCTCAAACACCAAATCTTCAGTGACTGCTGATGACTCACCAGACTGAGACATGATTGTGGTCCAAACTCAAGAGTTGCAAAAAAAAAAAGAACAGAAAGAGAAAAACAGTATGCTGGTTCGTAATGGTCTACAATAAAAACAGAAGTGTACTTCAATCACTGTAGATTAAGTACAAATACAAGTCCTATCCTCACCGTTGATCACCAATGTTAGAAATGGGGCCTCTAGTTGGCAGTCAGTTTACACCCTGTCCAAGTACGGAACCCTCACTCTAGTCAGGATAGGGAGATACACACCTCAGACGACCCCTGCTCACCACCTTGGTAGCTTGGCCCAAGCAGTCAGGCTTATCTCAGAGGCAATGTGTAAAGTATTTGTACAAACACACACATGAACACAGTGAAAACACCTCAAAAGCACCCAAAACCAATTTAGAAAAGTAGCCAATATTTATTTAAGTAAAATAAGATCAAAAGGACAAAAAAACAACATACACAAGAAAAGATATGAAGTTTTCAAGAGCAAACTTCAATATAGCGCTTAAAAACACAAAAGCTTCAATTTGGTGCTATCATGGCACCGTGACGGAGTCGTGCCCAACAATCCAACGCCAATGACACCAGTCACGGAGTTGCACGGAACCCCAGGTACAGTACCTTTGGTAACGAAGAAACAAGCCAGTGCACGGAGTCAGGAGGTGAGGTGTCGTTGGATCCGGTTACCTACTGTAGAGCAATGGAGGCGATGCGGTGTCGGTGCAAATCGCCAGTTCCTTACCTCCGGCGAAGTCAATGAAGTCGGCGGGTCAAGACAGCTCTGACTGCATTGGCTGCTAACAACTGGTGGACATGAGTGTGTCTACTCGCCAGGAAGTGGATATACCACAGGCAAATGGCCTTAGCAGTGGCACCACGTGGGATTCCCCAAAAATCATAGGAGCTCAGAATATTTTTTTTCTTGGCATCCAGGGCCTGAGAGAGCCAAGCCAATGAAGATGCAGAAAAGCACATTATTTTTATCAAGGATATGAGCTGCCCAAAGGCACTATCCATCAGGGCATTTCAGCTACATCACTGGAGGATGAGTGTTTCCAACTGGCACAAGAGGATTTCATGACAAATGATTGAGCCTTATTTCTTGGTCAGATAACTGGACAAAACACAGTCAACAGACAGGATATGCAAGGGCTGTAGCGGCCTCTCCATGCAGTAAGTGATTTAAAACTATAAGGTCTTCCAGAAGGGAACACGCATTGTTATTTCAAGGGTTCTCCATAGCTATGTGAACCAGCGAGCGCACATTAAGTATCAAGACATAACTAAACCAAGTCCCAACTGAGAGAAACACTCTGATTTCCTGATATGAACACAGGTGGAGCAGCTGATAAGAACATATCTATTGTACTAGGCTACTGGAGGTCCGAAACCACCAGTGCTATTGGCCACTCAGAGCCCTTCTCAGCACCATGGGATACTGTGAGTGAAGATTTTTAGCATTTGCCAGATGGTAGCCAACACCTTGTGATGATGGACCTTTAACCAAAGTTCCCTGTGGTTAAAATGAATGAGTCAACAGCATTTTGGAAACTGCACACTTGAAAATACTGTTGCCCTTTTTGTTGTATCTCCAACCAGTTAAAGATGAACAATGGCTGGCATTTTTAGTGCGGGGACTTTTATTGCTACATGACCGTGCGTACAGTTAAGAAGGCCATGCTAATTGGAGAGAGCAACAAATGAATGCTGAGGCTGTAATTCAGTGCTTAACTTGAGCCAGAGGTTTCCAGTGCGGGGCATCAGCACTTAGTTTTGAGGGCCGGCACTTATTTCTCTGCCTCAAGCATTTACTGCCAGCAGAAGACACATATGAGAAAGAAGGAAGAAGAGAAATATGAAAAAGTGTCACAATAGTAAAAAGCAAAAAACTACAAGAGTGAGCTGAAGGGGCGGGGAGTGGCTGTGATTGAATTAAAGAGGCTTGAGGTGGCTTCAGTATTCTGTGCTCGCACATTTAATTGCAGCAGCCGCGAGTTTCAGAGACGAGCTTTGGGCACTGGCACGTTTTTATTTACAAATCAAGAACTGCTGTTTTTCATCAATTTTTTAGAACATATCCCCACCACACCCACCACCGAACAACCCGGTGGTCCTCAGCAGTTCTGATGTTTGGGCGATAGGTGGGAGACAGGTTGCTCCCAGATGTGCCATAGATACCACACACTCTTGAAGCACCTGAAACCCAGCTGAGAAGGATGGAAAACAATTGCACAGCCAGCTGAAAAAGGAGGGGCCACGCATCTGATACTGAAGGTGGGGGACTGGGTTTTGATCAGAGACAGGACTCTGGGAAGCAAACACCTATTTGAGTGCCTACGGTGGAGAGTCTTTGCCTTTAAGGTGTGACCAGCAAGTGACCTACAGGAAGCTACCAAGGCCTGAATCCCCTCGATGGTGGGAGTGGAGGAGGCCACGACATGGTGACTATACAGGTGACTGTAGGCTTGACAGATTGGGAGGATTATGGCCACCCTAAGCAACCACAATCAGTGATACTTGACCAACTGCCAACATCAGTTTTAAGAGATCGAGAAGAACTCGGCCCCCTTAACCCTCAACTGCCATCTTCATCCTAGGGCTGTGCTATGAGATCAAAATTAAATTGTGACTCTTGTGGCTTTCAACGTTTATTTTTTGTTGATGAATCCCTATTTGCACTCACTCGCGTTTCTTTGTACACTTGCAATTTATCACATTAGGAAAGTGAGGCCTTCTAATACTGCTAATAAAAAAGTTGTTCTCAACATATTAGAAAATTGTACTGTAACATTTTCCAGGGGGTAGAAACCCCCACAAACAATTCTTCAGTAACTCTGTGTTACTTGCTTCACTCACTTGCCTTGTGAAATTTGGGTAACTGTTTATTTCGACACCACACCATCAGGAAAGTCAGGACACTGCCAGAGCTGGAGCAGCAGCCAGAACCACAGTGCATGGCAGTAAGATGTAGTTGCTAGTATTCACATTTCAGAAAATCAGAATAACATCATATACAACCCCAGCACTGGACCATGTTCTCTAGTCGCCTGTCAACTGCCTTTTACTTTCTCACCCTTAATCCAACCATATGTAACATGCCAATACATATATTGTTATAGTACATAGATATAGAATTAAGAATAATAAATGTATAAGTAAATCATTTCCATTTAGTTGCATTGTACCTAAATGTATCTTACATGGATATTCTGAAAACCTGGAATGATAGTGGCTGCTCTGAACCCACACTGGATATGTCTTTGAACTATTCTAATGGTCGGATTAGAGGATCATGAAGAAATGCCCTGAAGTCATTGCTAAATCAGTTCACTTCATGTAGCCGGCTGAATACATATGTAAAACCTTACCTGTTGCTTTAAATGTATTTAATCTCCGCTTTCTGGTCCATGCTTTAAACAAATTAAAAGTATGTTTCCAGCACATATATTATAAATCAGTACAACATCAATCAACTATTTCGCGAGTGTTTCTGGGTGCTTCTTCTGTCATTTATGGAAGAAGTCCTGTTTTCATGCAATCGAGTAGCTCTGCGATTTTGCTTTCCCATTCTGTCCAAAGGCCTGCCAACAGAGGGATGCAGTTGTTGTGTTTGAGCACATTGGTTGAGGACCACTGACTAACATACTTACTACATTTCAGTTTCAACTAAGCGTTATTGTTATAAGATGTGTGTAAGAAAAGCAGTTAACAACGCCTGCTGACAGTGTTTACTGATAAGTGTAATCTAGCCACCGTACAGCGGATAATGAGAGAGAACTATAATGAATGGTGGTCTATGTGTGTTGTTTCAATTAACATCTGTTGTCATAGGCTACGCACAAGAGCAGCAGCTTACCACTGTCTTCTGATTGGGTTAATTGATATTAATTTCAAATCAAACAGTGATTTCTAAAGTGTGGCTAATCTCCTGTAGGGTCTCAAGGTGCTGTTTTCGGGTGTGCTGCTCGATCAAAGAGCCAGGTCTTGAGGTCCTTCCTCAACTGCTTCAGTGATGCGGTCTGCCTGACTTTGAGAGGTAGCATGCTCCATGTCTGGGCTGTGAGGTAGGAGACGATCTTCCTCCTGCTGTGCTTTTCCAGATCTTGGGAATGACTGCAAGAGTGAGCTGGGAAGAACGGAACTGTCTGCTGGGTACGTAGATGGCGAGGCAGTAGTTGAGGTATGCCAGTCCAATGTTATGTAGTGCCTTGAAGGTGTGGATTAGAATAGTGGATGTGATGCGCTTGTTGACTGGGAGCCAGTATAGGTCTCTGAGGTGGGAGGAGATGTGGCTGTGTCAGGGGGTGTTCAGGATGAGTACGGCTGCTGCATTCTGGGTTCCTTGTATTCTTGAATGTAGTTGGTGATGCCGGCATAGAATGTGTTGTCGTAGTCCAGTTTGCTAGTGACAAGTGTGTGTGTGACTGTCTTCCTCGTGTTGGGGGATCCACTTGAAAATCTTTTTAAGGATTTGGAGGGTGTGGAAACTTGACGACATGTGGTGTCTACATTTGTGGTGGCTTGTGGTGTCTACATTTGTATGTGTCTGTATAGAAGATATCTTCAAACTGTTTTGACGCTGAGACTCCCCTGTCAAAATGATTATGCTTAAGAATGCCCTCCTGACAAAATTTCTAAAACTTTGTACTCCTCATCATCGACAACCATAAAAATCCCCACTCCCACGGCAAACCAGTTTTACGGTGGGGAAAAAATATTAAGCAGCGTTTAGCAAACCAAAGGTTTGTGGGTGACTGTGGTTTGGTGTCAGAGGCTTACCACACAGTTTGAATAAAATATTTCTAAAAAGAATTGCTCAAAAATGCACAATGGTACTTTATTTTTCACAAGCAAAACATAATTTGACAAAACCTATTTGGATGAAAACACCTTTCTGAGCTAGTGTGATAGGTGTGCCTGTTTGTTTTCCAGAGAGACGGTCAGTCTGTGGATGTATTATTGCTACTGCTATTCTCAGGTTGTGCTCCACTTCAAATCTTGAACGTCTTTAATTCAAATTCAGAGCTTTATTTGGATGTAACACACATTCATAAAAGATATATGAGAATAAATAGTGTTTAAAAACATAGGGGGTTATTGCAACTTTGGAGGAGGTGTTAATCAATCCCAAAAGTGACGGTAAAGTGACGGATATATCACCAGCCGTATTATGAGTCCATTATATCCTATGGAACTCATAATACGGCTGATGGTATATCCGTATACCCCATAATGTTATATCATGTATTTTTGTGATAAAATCAATATACAAAGTGGCAAGCACACAGCAGCCATATATTAAAACAAAATAACAGCCTGAATATAAAAGCAACACACATTGAATAATGGTCAAATCATCAATCCCTGGGCAGTCATAAAAAATAATGCCATATAAATAATAGGGATTTAAAAAAGGATGGTTTTATGTGCCTTTACAGCAGATTTTAAGAACAAACCCACATGCAAAACAGTTTCTAAATCTGATAATGGCAGTAGGAACAATAAAGCTGTCCTGTCTAATATCCCTGTATTTTTCTTTAAAAGCAGAATTAAAAAATGTTTTGTGTATCTTTCATTACATTTACAAAAGAGTGCAAATTGTAACATGGATTGACATGATATGCCGTCACAGGGACAAAGGACGTCATCTAAAT
Source organism: Pleurodeles waltl (assembly GCF_031143425.1). NCBI lineage: Eukaryota > Metazoa > Chordata > Amphibia > Caudata > Salamandridae > Pleurodeles > Pleurodeles waltl. The sequence goes on along the minus strand of NC_090445.1, from coordinate 289,230,965 downwards.
TGTGTGAGAAACCTAACAGGAAACACAACAGAAATGTAACTGTGTCTGCCCTAAAACAGAATAAAAGTGAGCGTTCCCACTGCCCCTGCACATTCCAGAGGTAATTGAAAGTACTGTTTGGGAAGATCGTACTTTGATAACCTGACACACTTGATTTCATTGCTTCCCTATTGGAGGGCCCTGTGGAGAGATGGACGCAGTCCAGTCTCTCCACGGGAAGCTTCGGGCTGGAAAGAAATGGCCTGGGGTGGGATAGGCTAGGGGGGAGGAAGGGGAGGGAGTTAGGTTTTTGGATAAAGGAGGGGACGGGGTTGGGGATCGGCCTCTTCGCAACTTGACGCGCTGCTGACAAGATTGGAGCCGATCTCCGGGGGGCAAGTCATTGTGTTAAGAATGGTTGCGGCGCATGACACGGCGCTCGTCTAGGCCTCGCTTCGCGTGTTGGGAAAAGCCAGACGTAGTGACCTGCTCAGGCCTGTTGTATTAGACCAGGCCCTGGTTGGTATGCTGCATGCTACACGCGCTGCTACTCATGGCGTTGAGTTTGCGGTCGGCGCCTGCTGCTCACCTGCAACAAGGGGAGGAAAGAAAGCAAGGGGGGGCGAGGACATTGCAGGTCCGCCCTCCTGGGGCCCAAAACTGTGAGTGGGGCAGTGGGGGAGCCTGATGTGCAGATAGTTTAGGTGGGGGAGGGGCAGACAAGGGAGGTAGCTGATGAGGCGCCTGGGCCCAGTGCCTACCAACAGGGCTGGACAGCCCCATTGACATTTTGAGGCCTAGTGGGCCTGAGGGCCCCGGAGATGCCTCTGGACCTGTCAGTGGCCAGCCAGTCAGGCATAGCTGGCAGGAAGGGACTGACAGAGGGTTATGGGGGGGCAAAGGAAGGGCCAAAGGCAAGAAAGCCCAGGTGGCAGAGAACAGGGCCCAGGTGGGTGTCAGTAGAGTAGGGTGAGGGTGACGGCCATGGGGCCCAATATGGAGCTGGGGAGTCAAGTGGAGAGGGTCCAATGGGGAAGGTTTGCCAGCAACAGCCCACCACTGGCTGCTCAGCAGTGGACATTGAGGCCAACGTACAGGAGCAAAGGAAGCTAGTGGCGGAGACAGAGGAGCAGTGGATGTGCCTATGTAAAGAAAGGGGTGAGGCAGAGGGTCGGGCCAGGCAGGTTAAGAGAAAGTCAGGGGGGCAGTAAGGTACCCAGAGGGCGTAGCTTGGGAGCGGAAATTGGGTATGGGTCCCTAATGAGGAGCAAGGTAGGGAGCAGGAAGCTGATGCGACCTGTGATGTGGGCAGCGCAACAAGCACACTTGCCGCACACATGCCGCACACGGCCATGTGAGGCAAGGAGAGTCAATGCCAGCAGCAGAGGTTGGCAGAAAGGTGGCAAAGCCAATGGAGCACTTTACGGCCCCTGGACATTGGCCTGAAGCAATAGAGGGGTCTTCGGCAGCTTTATCTATGCCGCGAGACCGCATGAAAGGTGCAGATGGCAAACGCCATAGGGGCCATCAGAGGGTCGGCTAGCGTGATGCGATGGATGCTGAAGGTGACATAGATGAATGGAGTATGGATGAGGAAGATGTGGGAAATTTGCACTATGAAGAGAGATTGGAGGAATGGGAAGAAGGAGAGATATGCAACAAGGAGGTAAGTGAGGTTCTGGGGGGAGCGAGGTGCAGGATTCTTTTCCTGTTTTGCAGACATCAAAGAATGGCGCTGGAGTGTGGGAGGTGTCGCGCACGGGAGATGGAGGGCCCAAGGCCTGGTTGGAGGAGAGTACTCGGGCTCATGGAGTACAAGGTAAGGGAGACTGGTGGTCCCCGTGGGGCGAGTGTAGGGGCAAGGCTGGTGCGGTCCAATATAAGTCTATTGGAGTGGGGGATGATTTAGTACATGGCACATTGGATACCAGTGCGGTATATGTGAATGGTAAGGAGCAAGAGATAGTGAAGGTTGCGACACCACAGAGCTTAAAGGGGGATGCTGTGGTGAGCGGGGACAAAGAAGGTGGTACTAAAGAAGGGGATAGCCATAAGAAACGGCTACCCTACATGGATTTAGCAATGTCACTGGGATCTCACATGGCGGAGAAGACAAAGGCTCGGATATGGAAGCATAAGTATGTGGATGTATTTTGGCTCTTGCACAGAGACATTCAGGCTAGGAAAGGCTCAAAAGAGGAAGAGTGGGAGCTGGCGCAAAGGCCTAGGGTACCTATCACCATCGATAATTGACATTCGGCATTCCTGATATATGCTAGTATTTCCTGCGAAAAATACGCGGACAGAGCCATCGCCATGTTTAAATACATGGATATTAATCGCAAGGCCCAAATGCATTTTGGAGGTTTTGCATGGTTGAGCTATGATGAGCAGTTTCGGGCTAGAGTGAGAGTTAACCCTGACAAACCACGGGGGACATGAACCCAGAGCTATGGATGCAGTGGATGGCTTATTCGCAGTCTGCTGCATCCACCCATACAGCTAGTGGTCTTCCTGTGGTCTATAGGCCTTTTCAATAGAGTCCCACTCCTGTTGGGGTGGGTCGTACCAAGAGCTCCGTTAACTAACTCAGGAGAATGTTGGAACTTCAACAAGGCGTTTTGCTCTGGGCACCCTTTGCAAATTCAAGCATGAATGTTCCAAATGTGGGGGCAGACATCCAGTCACACAATGTATTTCATTGGCCAATCCGGCGGAGCAGTGGAGATCCTCCAGGGGCAGAGGAGGCCAAAGTGCTCCTTGGCTGAAGGGCGCCTACTCCAATTAAATTGGATAGTTTACTGCCCTAGTTGACATGTACCCAGATGCGGACATGGCGTGCAAATTGGAATGGGGTTTCAGACAGGATTGTTGAGTAGGGTACCAAGGGACGCGGGTGAGGAATGGGTCAGCGTTGGCCATGCCTGATGTGGTAGCGACAAAACTGGCCAAGGAGGTGGCAGAGGGCAGAATTACAGGCCCCTTTTACGGGTGGCCCATGGAGAATCGTATGGTCTCACCTTTGGGTGTGGTTCCCAAGAAGACAAAAGGAGAGTCTTGTTTGATACACCATTTGTCATGGCCAGAATGGGCATCAGTCAATGATTTTATTTCACCTGATGATACCAAGGTGGTATTTGCCTCTGTAGATGACGCTATACGGCTCATAAGAGGATATGGTAAGGGTGCAGAGTTGGCCAAGTGTGACATCAAGGCAGCTTTCTGGCTGCTTCCTAGCCACCCTGAGGATTTCTCTTTGCTGGGGATGCAGTTGGGAGGGGCTATTTATGTGGACAGGGTGCTACCTATGGGGTGCGTGATTTCTTGCGCATTGTTTGACACCTTCAGTACCTTCTTACAGTGGGTTTTTGTGCAACTGACTGGGAATCGGACAGTGTCACACTATCTGGATGATTTTCTTTTTGTGGGGGCACCAGATTCTGGAGTGTGTGGGAAGGCCTTGCGATGTTTAGAGAACTTGGCGCAGGAATTGGGGGAACCTATGGCACGTGAAAAGTCAGAAGGACCTAGTTGCGTGTTGTCATGTTTGGGCATTGAGCTGGACACAGTGGCATTCATGGCGCGTTTGCCGGCAGATAAGGTTGCTGAAATCTTGCAATTTCTGCAACAGGTCAGGTTGAGACAGAGGATAGAGCTGCGTGTGGCACAACAGCTCCTGGGCTACCTTAATTTTGCTTGTAGGGTGGCAGGGGGAGTAAGGACATTTTGTAAATGTATGGTGCTGGCGATGTCTGGAGCATCCCTTCTTCATCACAGGATTCGGCTGATGGTAGGTTTGAGAGAAGACATCAGGGTATGGGAGCTTTTCCTGACATAGTTTAATGGGGTTTCCATGGCTTTTCAGGAAGAGGACACAGTGTGGCAGGTGCAAATCTTTTCAGATACAGCAGGGGCCTTTTTTTGGATGGACAGGGGTGCGCAGAACTTTGGCCAGCACATTGGTGAAACCAGGGCAGGAGCATTGCATTTTTTTAATTCGTCCCACTGTTGCTGGATTTGATGGTGTGGGGTGACAAGCTGGCGAACAGGACTGTAATGTTTCATGTTGACAACTTGACAGTGGTTGATTTGGTGAACAGTCAGAGGCCAAGAAATCTTAGGGGGCTGCGCCTTTTGCGAAGATTCATGCTGCGCTGCTTGTCTTTGAACTTCATATTTAAGGCTGCACACATTCCTGGGGTCAACAGTTCTATCGCAGATTCCCTGTCTCGTTCACAGTGGCAGTGTTTCTGCACATTGGCACCGGGTGCAGAAGAGCACAAGACTACGGTCCCTGCAGACATTTGGGAGTGGGGGGCATGATGGTCATGAAACTGGTGGAGATGTCGCTGGCTGAATCCACGCTGAGGAGTTACCATTTAGCACGGTTGGAATTTCAGGTTTTTGAGACGAATGGAGACTGTTTCTGGTGGCAAGGGAGGGGTGTGCTTGAAGCGCGTGTGGTGCATTTTGTGTTATTTCTGATTCACAAAGGTTTGTCGCCAGCCACGATTGGGGGTATACTGGGGGGTGTATCCTTTTATGGGAAGTTGTTTTTTGGCAGGGACCCGGCAAAGGATGACATTCTGCCGAAAATGTTGAAAGGGTGGGGCAGGGTGCGATCAGGGTCAGGAAGGATGGTGCAAGTGGCTACTACGTTCACGCTATTGGTACAACTGTTACATGTGTTGCCTGTTTGTTGTACGGATGCATATGAAGTAGCACTTTTTTGTTTGTGTATGATATGGATGTTTTTTGAGGCATTCCGAGTGTCTGAATTGCTGGGAGTGGGTAAAGATTGTGGAATTCGGAAGGAGGATCTGCGATGGCAGGGAGCACGTTTGGGCATCTGGTTGAGGCGCTTGAAGATGGAACAGTTGGGGAGGGGAAAGTGGATATGGTTGGATAAAGGGGGAGAGGGGGAAGCATGTCCGGTGCAGGAGTGGGACTCTTTTCAGTCAAACGTTTCTGAGCAGGAAAATTGGGTTTTTTGTCACATGAACGGGAAGAAGCTTACGGCTTTCCAGTTGTTGGCTGTGATGAGAATGTCTTTGAGGCAGGTCGGAAGGCATCCGGGTAATTTTGGAACTCATTCTTTCCGGATTGGTGCTGCTACTGAGACATCAAAGTGCTGATGCACAAAAGGATTAAAGAGAGTGAACAGGTACTTTTCAGAGATGATGGAGTACATTTGTTGAACATGGGGAATGCTCATTACATGATGGAATTGCGTTTTTTGCTGACTGATTTGTGGGGAGAGAAGTTATGGAGGAGCGAGCCTGTCTGATTTCATGTTGCAGTGGGTTCGCTGGTGGGGCAGCAAAATGCCTAGAGGGTTTATGCTGGGTGGCAGTAGACGGGGAAGGTGGATGGTCAGATGTGGGCCTGGCCACCCTTCCACCAGGGAAAAAGATGCAGGTGAAGGATGAACGAGTGGGATGCCTGTTTTCAGGCAGGGGACAAATGCAAAGGGTGATGCGTGTCAGAATAGAAGAGGATGCTGGGTAAACAGAGAAGTGGGGAAGGAAGTGAGATTGGAAGACGGGAGTTTAAAGTTTTAAAGTGAAAAGTTTGAAGTGTTCAATCAAGTTACGGTTCTGTTAATGTTTATGTTATGATAGCAAGTCTGTCCTAATAAATGGTCTTTTACACTCTGGAGAAGGGTGTTGAGTGTTTATGTCAAAATGGTTTGTTGAGAATACTCACAATTAAGCAAGGCTTGACATACATTCTTTTTACTGAGGGTGTTACAAAATTCAGGCTCATCAAAAGCACATGACTGCCCAATCCTAGAGTAAGCAGATTTTACATAAGCTAGCCATGGAATACGCATTCTTCTTTCACAGAAGAGACCATCCATAATAACGTCCTTTGTTAAACTGGCCTGTCATATGACTGCCCATAATAGTACCGGTTGTGCACTAATAAGATCTTCCAAAAAACTCAGACCCAGCTCTTCGTCACAAATATAACTGGATGATGAGATGCGAACTGTGAGCAATCGTCTACAAAAGTGATTTTCTTCACATTGAATAACTGCAACATTTGATATACCCCAAACTTCAGCCACGTACAAAGCAATGGATATACATTGGGGCTTGCAGCTCTGCAGACAAAGAAAGCCACCTCCCACAGGCTCTTGCAGGGCTACACAACAAGCTAATTGCACCTAACAACTGTGCTCTTCGCAGGGCTATATAAGGCACCCAAGACCCTGAAGAGGAGAAGGTGACCCCCAAATAAGGAAAAGTGATTGTGCAACTTGAGTGACTGGTTACAATTGAGAGACTCGTGAGCTGGTTGCACTTAGGGCCACACATCAAATATATAATTTTGAAAAGTTTGTATGCAAGTCTAAGGTGGCCATTAAATCCACAAAAGCAGGAACCAGGAGATGAAGTGTGTTACAATTAACATTGCTATATTTATCCTTTTCCAGTAAATACCACATGTTTTTTTTATTACATATGATCTAATGCTTCTACTCCTTCTCACCTATCCTGTAATCTAAAATAGAACATTCCGTCAGTTGAGAAAAGAGTCTGCATTAGAATGCTGGGACGCATGATTCTAACCTGTCAAGCTAGGAGAGCAGACAGAGGTGGAGAGATGAGACGCTCAAGAAACTTTACTACAACTTTACCTGGCTTCTTCTGGTGAATAAAACTTAACACCGTGCCTTAGACGTATGTACCATAAGCACATCGTCATCTGCAAAGAAGAGAGTAGGTAACGGCACTCCTTTGATTTTGGGTACATTCTGCGTAATGGAGTGTAGAAATGGATAAAGCTCATTGATACATAAGATAAATAAGAGAGGGGCCAGGACGCACCCTTGTCTCACCCCGCAGTGCACGTTTATATCACCAGATACCTTTCCATGTCCGCTAATTCTGATTCTTGCCTTCCTGTCAGTGTGTAAATATGCCAGAAAGTGCACTAAAACATCATCCTTCCCATGTAAGATAAGCATATGCCAAAGTTTAGAGAGGTTAACACAATCAAAAACTGAGGAGAAGTCCATGAATGCCAGATAAAGTGGAGTTTGTTTATGTTTCCCAAGCATGAGATTCAAATTTAAACACTGCTTGATTGTACCTGACTTACTTCTTAACCCATACTCACACGGCTATAGGACCGACTCAGTTTGAATCCACTCCTTGATTTTACTGTATAGAACCCTTCCCAGGATTTTTACCATAGAATCAATCAGAGAAATCGGTCTACATGAACTAAGACGAAACTGATCACCTTTTTCAAAAATGAGTACTAAAATAGTTTAAACAATGAGGAAGGCAAATGGGAGTGGGCTAGCTTATTGAAAACAGTGATTAAGAAAGGTGCCTAAAAATCAGTATTGTGTTTTATAAGGTCAATCGGGGTGCTTTTAGGGCTGGGTGTCTTGCCATTAACTGATTGATTGCATCCACTACTTCATCTAGGCTAACTTGAAAACTTTGCATGCTGGTGGTGTTTATATCAAACTCAACATCTAGCGGGGGAGCTGAGTCAATATTAAGAAAATGAACCTCCCAAGTTTTACTAACAATATGGCAGGACATTGAAGTGAGTGGCTTAGTTTTACGTGTCAGTTCTGACACTGTAGACCAGAAAAAACTTGCTCTCCTTCACCGAGGCTGCATGTACCAACAAATCCCACTGCTGTAAGAGAACTTCCCTCCAGCGTTTAGAAGTAACCTCTTTATAGTGCTTATTTGCAGAGATCACAGTAGCACGGTCTCTAGGCTTTGTTTCAAGGGCCTGATGTAATTTACGATTAACTAAAGAACAGTCATGACTGAACCACCTAGGGGAGTTGACTGTAGGATAACAGGCCTTCAGAAGTCCTTTCCTAATATTTGTACAGAGACAAATAAATTCTTTGAGTACCAGAAAAGCCATGTCTTCCCCCGCTAAACATAAGTATACCAGTTCTCGATTTTCTCTAATTATAAAATGAAAGAACTGGGAGAGTTCTCTGCACTAACCTGAGGTAAACTGTTGAGGTTTGGAGACTCTCCTTGGGGGCTATGAGAAAAGCAACTTCTAGAGGGTTATGATCACCGTAGTTTGACTCAATTTCTGACCCATATCAAAGTATGCCTTCAAGACTGTGTGTGATGAATATATGATCTATCAAAAAGGGATTACCCTTGCCTCTGTAAGTGTGTTGGGCAGAGTCTACTGAGACAGCAGCTTCCATTACTTTGAATAAATCACACAACGCTAAGTGAGATGCTAAGTCCTAACTCCTAAGATCCATATTACGTGGGAGAAATGCGCCACTACTTGAAGTACTGTGCATTGGCGCAAATTAACATTAAAGTCTCCAGTCAAACACGAGTAAACTAGATGGGCTGAGGTGGTAACTCCATCTTTTAGCGTATTATTATGATCAAACAATGCAGAAAAATTAGTGTTTGGAGTGTTGATTAAATCATTATTATAAAAACTTACTAAGTACAAATGTATGTGGGTATTTGTAGGAGGCTGGCCTGGCTTATAGTGGGTACCTGACGGTACTTACACTCTGTGCCAGGTCCAGTTATCCCTTGTTAGTAGATTAGTAGTGTTCTAGCAGCTTAGGCTGATAGAGGTAGCTATAGCACAGCAGCTTAGGCTGAACTAGGAGACAAACAAAGCTCCTACTATACCACTTATATCAAATAGGTACTATATCATAAGAAACACAATACTCAGAGTTACTCAAAATAAAGGTATTTTGTTTTAGTGACAATGTGCCAAAAATATCTCAGAGGATATAATCCCCTAGGAGGTAGGTAAAATACACAAAATATACACACAAACCAAAATCAGGTAAGTTAACAGTTAGAAAAGTAGAATACAATAGGATGCAATAAGCCTAGGGGCAGCACAAACCATATACTAAGAAAGTGGAATGAGAACCATTTAGGAACCCCTGGCCTAGTGTAGTGTGCAGAGGGTCGCTGGAAGTGTAAGAAAACACTAAGGGTGTCCAAGATAACCCAACCCAAGATCCAGAAAAGTAGGAGTAAAGTGATACTACTTCCCCAGAAACACACTAAAATCGTGATAGGAGATTCTGCAAAGAACACAACAGACTGCAAAGCACTGAAGACGGATTCCTGGACCTGAGGGCCTGTAAAGGAAAGGGGACCAAGTCCAAGGGTCACAAAAGTGTCCGGGGGGGCAGAAGCACACTAAACCATGGATGAAGGTGAAAAATGGCTGCCTCTGGATGGAAGAAGCTGAAGATTCTGCAACAACAAAAGGTGCCAGGAACTTCTCCTTTGTGCAGAGGATGTCCCACGGAGTGCTGGAGGATGCAAAGCTGTTTCTTTGGAGAAAGACAGCAAACAAGCCTTGCTAGCTGCAAAGGTCACAGTTGAAGAAAAATGAGTGCTGCCCGGGCCCAGGAAGGACCAGGAGGTCGCCACTTGGAAGAGGAGACAGAGGTGGCCCTCAGCAACACAGAGAGCCCATGCACAAGAAGGCAGCACCCGTAGAAGTACTTGAACACGGGTTCAAGAAAATTGATCACAGGGGTCGTCTCAACACTACAAAAGAGGGTTCCACGAAGCTGGTGGTCAACTCAGCAAGTTTTTCAATGCAGGACGGAGTGCTGGGGGCGTGGGCTAGGCTGTGCACGAAGGATTCCTTGCAAAAGTGCACAGAAGCCCTAGCAGCTGCAGTTCACGCAGTACACAGAATTACTGTTTGGAGAGGGGAGGCAAGGACTTACCTCCTCCAAATTAGGACAGTTGGACCACTGGACAGTCTGGGTCACTTGAGTCCATCACCTGTGTTCCAGGGGCCATGCTCATCAGAATGAGAGGGGTCCCAGTGTACCAGTGAGGCTGAAGTTTGGCACCTGCTGGAGCAGGGGGAAGATTCCGTCGACCCACAGGAGATTTCTTTGTGGCTTCCAATGCAGGGTCAAGGTAGACAGCCCCCAGAGCATGCACCACCAGGAAACAGTTGAGAAAGTGAACAGGATAGTCTTCTTGCTGCTTTGTTGCAGTTTTGCAGGCGTCCTGGAGCAGTCAGCGGTCAATCGTTGGCAGAAGTCGAAGAGGGAGATGCAGAGGAACTCTGGTGGATTGTTGCAAGTCGTTATCTGAGGAAAAGCCCACAGGAGAAACCCTAAATAGCCCTCAGAGGAGGATTGGCCACCTAGTGAGGTAAGCACTTATCAGTTGGGGTCTGTGACATGACCTGCTGACACTCGCCACTCAGAGGCCCCCATTGTGCCCTCACACCTCTGGATTCAAGATGGCAGAGGTCTGGGACACACTGGAGGAGCTCTGGGCACCACCCCTGGGGTAGTGTTGGACAGAGGAGTGGTCACTCCCCTTTCCTTTGTCCAGTTTCATGCCAGAGCAGGGTCTGGTGGTTCCCTGAACCAGTGTAGACTGGCTTATGCAAGGAGGGCACCATCTGTGCCCCTCAAAGCATTTCCAGAGGCTGGGGAGGCTACTCCTCCCCGCCCTTAACACCTATTTTAAAAGGGAGAGGGTGTAACACCCTCTCTCAGAGGAAAATCTTTGTTCTGCCTTCCTGGGACTGGGCTGCGTAGACCCCAGGAGGTCAGAACCATGTAGTTGGTTTGGCAGCAGTGGGAGCTGCAGAAAAAACCCTAGAGAGCTGATTTGGCAGTACCCGGGGTCCATAGTGGAGCCCCGGGGATGCATAGGATTGGCACCCCAATACCATATTTGGCATGGGGGGCCAATTCCATGATCTTAGACATGTTATATGGCCATATTTGGGGTTACCATTGTGAAGCTACATATAAGTATTGACCTATATGTAGTGCACGCTTGTAATGGTGTCTCCGCACTCAAAAAGTCCGGGGAAATTGCCCTGAACGATGTGGGGGCACCTTGGCTAGTACCAGGATGCCCTTACACTTAGTAACTTTGCACCTAACCTTCACTAAGTGATGGTTAGACATATAAGTGACTTATAAGTTACTTAAGTGTAGTGTAAAATGGCTGTGAAATAACGTGTGCGTTATTTCACTCAGGCTGCAGTGGCAGTCCTGTGTAAGATTTGTCTGAGCTCCCTATGGGTGGCAAAAGAAATGCTGCAGCCCATAGGGATCTCCTGGTACCCCAATACCCTGGGTACCTAGGTACCATATACTAGGGAATTATAAGGGTGTTCCAGTGTGCCAATTAGAATTGGAGAAAATGGTCACTAGCCTATAGTGACAATTTTAAAGGCAGAGAGAGCATAAGCACTGAGGTTCTGGTTAGCAGAGCCTCAGTGACACAGTTAGTCACTACACAGGTACACACATTCAGGCCACAAACTATGAGCACTGGGGTCCTGGCTAGCAGGATCCCAGTGAGACAGGCAAAAACAAACTTACATATATGTGAAAAATGGGGGTAACATGCCAGGCAGGATGGTACTTTCCTACAGTATTTAGTAGTACAACTTGAAAATCACTATTGAGTAAGTCCGCAGAGGCACAACCGTGACAACAGGGTAGGGCAGGGATACAGAGACACTGGGAGCCATCGACCATAGAGACTGATAAGTCCCAGGCCTACTAAAATATTATAAAGTTGTATCTCTTTATAAAAGATAACCATTCAGGTAGGCGGAACTGTGATCGAAGCCCTGCAGTGTTCCAACGTAATATTTTCAGTGTGTAGTCCCCGGAGGCATTCAAGGCTTTGGTGATGGTTGTGGCACTGTTGGGGAGAGGACACACTGTGCTCTTCAAGCCTAATACTTGTTTGGCTGTTATCTCCCCGGTGAGTCATTCTACATCCTCAAGACCATTTAAAGGTGTGGACCTATTAGCACAGGCAAAGAGGGGCACCTGATCTGCAAGTTGGCTCATAAGGGGGTATAATGAAGCTGGCTTGCAAAAATAACCGAGCGGGTTTCCAGTGATTCCCGGTTCGTAGATGCTGCTGAGTTCCTTCATGCCTAGTATTTTTTGGACAAAAAATTAGTTACAAAAATTGACCACAATGCAGTCTCCTTCAATAGTTTTTTTTTAATACTCCACCCAGCTTACTCTTCTCAGTATAATAACCTCTTTAAGATCACTCTGATTACAATATGTATTCTTGTTTAAACAGAACGGTATTTTATTTTGAAATTGATCCCATGCTTCTCGTTGTTCAGCCCTGACAGGGGGGGACTCCTGAAAAAATTACAGCATATGGGCAAGCTGCTTGTGGGGGATATCCTTGCTGGAGGTACTACTGCACTCTGTTGAACCACCTGTCGATGCGGAATTCCAAGTTGACTGTGTTGCACCTATCAGTGTTTGGATTGTAGAGTTTGCAACTGATCTCTGAGGGGAGCATCCTGGTGGGTAGACAGCTACATGTATAGATTGAAAGGGTTGCAACACGTTTGACACTGTCCACTTTATTACTAGGGTCTTGCTGACTACAAACAATTTGATTTTGTACCAGGAGGCTTTGTCTGTCAGTACTCACACATTGATTACTAAGAGGACCAGCTAGCCAGCTTTCAAGGCGACCGAGTCAGTCCACTATTGGCTGCAATTTATCTGCTAGGATGGAACTAAATTTCATCACCATACTGTTACGTCCTATGAGGGCCTGTGGTGGAAGGTCCTGGATTTGAGTTTGTTGTGACTGAGTTAGAAGCTGGGTTACAGGTTGTACCCACAACCAAAGCTGGCTTTGATGTACTTGTGGGGATAACTATTGGTTAGGGTGGCAGGTAGGTTTGTTTTGGTTGGTGGATTGATATTTCCTGGTGTTTTCTTCCTCTTTGAACCTTGAGGCTGAACATATGATTGTGCAAAATTAGAATTGGGCAGCTTGGACTCTGTGTTCTTATCAATAACAGATGGTGCTTCAACAAGGCCGCTAGTTGGGAAACATGAATACATTATAACTGCTCCAATGTCGCTGGGGTTTAAGACTTCAGGGGTGCTAGCATTTAAGAAAGGACAGCCCTTACTATTGTTTAAAGAAGGGCCATTGCCCAAAGAGAGTCTACAATCGGCGAGACCGATTTCAGTAGAAATTATCTCAAGTGCCCTGTCATGCATACAGTCAGTGGTCGCTCTTGGCCATAGCTGCAATAAACAGAGAGATCTCTCACCTGTTGGCACGCACCCAAGCAGGAACCAGGTGTGACAAACTTCAAAGAGATTTGACCCAGAGACACCTCGTCCGGTTGCAGACGGGTGCAGATGGGTCAGATCTTGGCCCACGGTTACAATATTGCGCTTTTGCAGTGTTAGTCCCTGGCCTCTTCCTCCTGGGTTGCAGCACAGCCTGCTGAGGGATGTTTTCCCACCCCAGCACTTCAGGGAAAGGCAGGGCAGATCATAGCAGCAGAGTTACAAAAGCACATCAGTGCCTCAATTATAATGTTATGCTTTAGTAGTGGGAGCCACTGGCCCCTTTCTCCTGGGCTGAAGCACAACCTGCTGGGGGACGTATTACTATCCCAGAAGTCAGGTAAACGCAGGACAGATCACAATAGGAGAGTTCCAACAGCGTGCACTTCATCTTTAATACTGCCAATTCTGAGAACCTAATCTCACATAAATATGATGAGCTAAAAGGCAGAATAGTCTTGACTGCAAATTTTGACAAACCTGAATGTTCTACAGATATTTTCAGCCAAAATTCCCCCAGTGAGATTTTGCTGAATTGTATCTGCATAATGCGGACACTCTGAAGCTCAATTAGGCATACTTGAAGGTACTTTGGAAGATAAGTATTTGCATCGACTAGAAAAGGTTAAAAGACCCAGTTATGACATGATCATTGTCCTTAGGAAAGTACTTTTCTAAACTGTCCCTGAGAGAAATCAATTGATTTCTTATGACCTCAGCAGCACTTTCAAGTTCATATCCGGTGTCCTTAAGAGCTTCTGCTAACCACGGGAATGCCTCAAGCAGACCACATTGAATTAGTCTTCTCCACAACTCCAGCATCTTCTTGAAGGCAGATATTTCTTCAGACATGGTGAAAGATGTACTTTCAATTCCTTGTAAAGACAAATTCAAGGATTTTGAATTTATCAAAGATGTCTACAAGTATGGCAAAAGCAGAAGCCAACAGGTGTTACAGAGCTGTTCTGCTTTGTAGGGGTCCAAATCCAGCAGGAATTGTCATACTTCCCTTCTCAATTCAAAAATGAGGTTCAGCACCTTCATCTCTGGATAACCATCAGACTTCTTTATTGAAGAGTAAACCATTGTGTTCAGCTCCCATTTCTGCACATAAAATTGCAAACATATGAGCCCTCGTGGGGTGAGCTTTTATAAAACTAACAATTTTCACCACAGAATTCAACACATCCCAAAGTTCTGTATCCGTGTTTTGAGCTGCAAGGGATTCCCTGTGTATCATACAGTTGGTCCATAGAATATAGGGAGCCCTAGACCCACACATTAAAGGAGCACTATCTGTGCAGATACCAACACAGCTGTCCCATTTTAAGTCAATGGAGCACAGGAAGTCATTGAGAATATCAAACAGCGCTGCTGCTGTTACCTTTCCCTTGAATGATTTACAGAATAAAAAATCTTTCATTTTTACAGTTTTGTGGCAGTATTGAAAAATTAATTTAGCTTCTTTAGATAAGTTAGTTTCTTCATCCCATTGCAAAGCAAACAAGCTTGATTTTAAGTGTGCTATTAGTTGTCTGTGGATCTCCTCTGACATGACTGAGATGCGGCAGCAAACTGTTGTGTCTGCCGCTTTTTAACCAAGCATTGTCATGGCCACGTTGATAATTGTTGGAAGAATCACTTTTTCTCCATCTGTAAAGGCTTTTTTGTTTTTGCCAGTGTGGGACCCCACTTGGTAAGAGGTTTTCAAGGCATTTGTTAGCATGGAGACCACATTTTTCATAGTGTCTTTTTGGTAGATGTCTTCCAGCTTTCTGGCAAAAATATCTATTCTTTCCTACCAGGCACTCATGTTTATTTGCAAGTTGTTCTTTAATTTGTTTGGTGTCAGCCTTTCGTTAACCAAGTTCATGCCACATACCACACACTGTGGCCTAATTTCACTAGCTATGGTGACACAGGTGAATCCATTGTCCAAGTAGGAAGCATCATACTTCTAATTTTTGCAGTTTTTTTTCTCACCAACCGTTGCCTTTCATTTGAGTGCCCTACCATCTTTTGGCAGCATGGAACGTTTCATGTCAAATGTGTGTTGGACCTATAATACGATATTCCAAAGTTCAATATTGTTAAAAGGTGGGTCATTAGTTTGTGGCCTGCACAAGTAAAGGGTCCGCACTCGACCACCACTGGGAACAAAATACCTCATTTTAGATCTTAACTGTCATAGGGTAGCTTTGCAGAGCAGTCCAAGGTTTACTCAAGGGAGGTGTTGGGAGCTAGTAATCACCATTCACAAGCACACGGGAATAACACTCAATACATAATTGTCCAGTTTGTGCTTTTTCTTTAGATAAAGGAAAAGTACATTTATGACACACACAGTACTCAATACTGTGTAACAATTTACAGATATATACAAGCTTCATCATATCCCATATTGAAACATTCAACATAAAAATAATGCAAAGTTGACAGTCCCTAAAGGACATCACTTAGTTGTTAATCATTATGTAATACTATCTTTCACACCTAAAGGGTGCCCTTTTCATATGACCGCACCCAAGTCATATCATTGGCCAAAACACTGCAGCCATACATTTTTAATCACATTTAGCATAACATGCTACCATTTTAACCATAGTCCGTAAAGGACTCCAATCCTGTCAAAACGCCTGTAATTACAGCCTTTCACTCCTAGAGGGAGTTCACCATTATAACAATCCATTGTTATCACCATTGAGGTCACAAGGACTGCAGCCATGATCTTTGCCCCTAGAGGATGCAGTTCCATCACCCTGAAACAAAGGTTCCAGCTGGGATTTGCTCAGAAACACATTGGAACCCTGGAGGGGATTATCATTTCCAAGCCCCACCCAACCTAGGTTGGGGGCACAAAGCTTCCTGTTGAGGGAAACTGTGCTGCTCCTACAGCTCCCCCTATCCATTTACTTTCCATTGGTGGTGGCCCCATCTTCCTGGGACCACCACAAGTTGAAAAAGAGCACTCTCTGCGGCCCAATTTTTGTTTCTAGCAAGGCAACATGGGGCACTCCTTGATGAAGCATGCATGTTTTATTAGCAGCTCTCCCAGTCTGCGGTGTTGGGGAGATCCACATTGCTATTGGACAGTGGTCACCATCTTGAGGGTGTCTGGACCCACTCTAGGAAAGGTTTGTTGGGAGCGCCCCATAAAGCCCACACCTGGCAGCTTCCGCCGGCTCCCCGCACGGCCAGCACCTTCCTGTGCTGCTGCATGAGCCAGCTTGTTAAGAGGGTCTGCCTGCTCCAGCAGGCACACAAGTCGGGTGCTGCGGCTGGTCGGGCTGCAGGTGGCAGTACAGCAGCCCTCCCCCACCTTCTTGGCACCCTCAGGGCCCGGAGATGGGGTCCAGGGCTTCCTCCTTCACCTTCAGGTGGAGTTCGTCGGTGCACCCCAACTTTCTTTTCAGCCACGGGGTGGCCATCATCACAGGAAGTGCAACAGCGCTCCCCAACTTTGCTTCTTTGTGGGGCCCTGGGATGAGTCTGGAGCCCCTCTGGGTCATCAGCGCAGGGGGGTGGAGCGGCATCCCCCAGCTTAACGTCTGTGTGCTGGTGCCCAGGGCTGGGGCTCTGGGTCACTCACTCCCGAGGGAGCCCGATGGCACTTCTGCCAAACAGCCTCTTCGCTGAGGGCGTGCAAAGGCACTCCCTGGCTTTATCCTTCATGGGGGCAGCCTATGGGCCCTGGCCCACTCTGGAGGCAAATTCCCAATCGCCAGCGGAGCCCCAGACACTTGTCACTGGCTGGGAAAAGGTCACCAAACTTCACACTGTGATATCTCGGGCCCGTTGGGCCAGTTTTGGCAATCTTCATCACATTTTACTCCTGGTGGGAGTCCCTTGCCTCCTGGAGCACTCTCTTTAGGCCTCCTGGCCTAGAAGGTTCCCAAATTGGTAGGAGCCAGCCCACTGACTCCCTACGCTAGCCTTCATCTGGGTGTGTTCTTTTCTTCTAGGCAGTGCGCTCTCCTTGCGCCAGGGCCCAGTCTAACCCCCAGCTGGTCTGCAGGGTGTATAAGGGGACCAGCTTACCTGGTCCTGGAGTGTGCCCCACTGGGTCTGGGGTCATTCAGCGGTAAAGTCCTTGCCCCAGTGGGCAGTCAGGGGGTTCCTCTTTCCAGTTGTCCATGTCACCCATCTTCAGTCCTAGTGTTCTGCAGAGAAACATAGCCAAGAGAGAGCTCTATCCCCTGTGCAAGACCTTTTAAGTAGGGGGTGGAAGTGTCCAGCAGGGCTGCTCCTCTGCCCTATTCGGATGTGCCACGTCACTTCTCTGCCTCTGTCCCAACCTTCCTGGACTGTCACCTAGGGCAGGCTCGGTTTGTAGCATGGATTGACAGCTAGCTAATTGATTCAAGGTTGTGCTCCTTCTACTGGACAGAGCAGTAATTGGCCCTAATTCTGAGAGGAGTCAGAGGAAGATGACAGTCCTGGGTGACCCATAAGCTGTACAGGTATGCTTGTGTAAACTACTGCATTATTCTTTTCATGCAGGTTACAGTGTACATTGGTGCGACTCTGGAGTCTGTGGACCCTAGGGAACTGGGGTTGCACCGTAGGCCAGCCTTTACCATTAACAGATAATGGGGTGTCACTAAAATCAAGACAGTAAGCACACTGACTATTCCTCACATGTGTACACCCATCTCATTAGGTCTACTCCAGGCCACCAACCACTCTGCATGGTCCCTTTTGTGGCAGGCTACCTAAGCACAGCTCTGAGGAGGTGCACACCAGTAACCCTCCCCACGCAGCCCTCACACGGGTGCACATGTGTATGCACATGTGATCACATGTAACCAGCCTGGGGCCTCCTACCCTTGCTGCGTTCACAGCAGCCTTTGCTTAGCAAGGTGGCACCAGCTGTAAACACTTGCAGTCCATTTTACCATGAGTTTACTGTGGGTGAGTCCCAAATTATGAGGCTCCCTCACAGTAAAAGGTTAAAACCCAGGTGATCCAAAAGCACAAAAATCAGGGCAGACCAGATACTCCAAACAACACTTTCACATTTATTAATGAACACCCCAGACCTGCTGCTGCATGCTGTATATCTATCTTATTTTTTAAATTATTTGCAGTTCTCAAAATGTCTTAAAATATCTTCTTATCTGGGATGCTTAAAACATGAATAACACATTAGGTCCGCTCTACATGCTCAAAACAGAAATTGCAGCCAGTCCTAGCTTCCTTACTTGAGAAGGCCATGTGAGCTATTACCACGATTCCCCTTTCCTTGAGCGCACACGCTTGGAATTCACCTATCTGTTAATGAGATCAAACATTTTTGCATGGCTAGCATAGAGTTTCCTCTTTCAGTACATTTATTGTTATGAAATTGAGTAAGTGTGAGAAAGTCATCCTTTTAACCCTGTTCACCACAATTGTTTCTGACTGATACTGACAGTAACTGACTCTGACTGTGCCCTGGGCTCTGCTAACCAGGCCCAAGGCCAGTGCTCTGATTAAAAAGTTATATGGTAATTAGCTATAATTAGAACTGGCAATGCCAGACTCCTGTAAGTCCCTAGTAGATAATAGGGTGAGGGGGATTCAGACTACCTATAAATCCAGAGTATATAACAGGGCAGGGAAGTTTAGAGGCCCAGTAGATTTCCTGCACTGGAATGTGCACTGTTGTGTTGCCTGTTGTCACTTTTAAAGGCTGCCCTGCTTTTCATACTGTCTTTAAAAGTAAAATATATTCAAATTCAGCTTTGGAATTAAAGCTACTATCAAAGTGATAATCTACCATATTTGTATATATAAGTCGCTCCTAAGATCTCCTCTAGGAGCCCCAAGGGTGGGGTACCATGTAACTATGAGCAGGGACATTGTAAAAGATGTTTTATATGCCATGGTGAAGGAATAACTGCCCATTTTGTTTCCCCCCATTGTAGATACCTAGCTCTGTCAACATTGGAATATTTTTATTTAAGTATAAATATTGCTAGGAGGGAGCTATAAAAGTCATTCAAGGACTCAAATGATTGGTAATAATAAATCCAGCAATTTGCTACACTTGAAATTATCATAACTGTTACAGAAAAGAAATTAAATGACACTGGGCGCCACCAGCGCTACAGCCGGTCCTGCTTATGTTTGCTGGTTATGTATAGGAATATTCCAGTACCAATGTACCAATGTATAATATTGTTTTTACCTTTGTAGACCAAGAATGTGAGCCCCCCCATTTATGTTCTCCAAAAATATGGGACAACAACAGATTAGGAACATGCAGAAAGCTGGATACTGCTAAGTGGACAAGAAGAGAGGGACAGTGGGAGTCAGGCTGCCCAATATTTTACATGACCTGACGAAAAAAGAATCTTTCTGCTCAGTTTTTTAGTTAATACTTTCGTTGACTTAGTTTAAGAGTAAATTTGTAACATAGACCTCTCAAAATAGCAAATTCGAACTCTTCTAGTGAAAGGCAATAGACAGGGAAAAACCATTGCCGACACAAAGCACAACTAGTGGTCAGTGTTGTTAGAAACTGAGTTTCAACTAACCGACAGAAAAAACAACAGCAATCTCAAAAGGGAGGTCATTGACATGGGTCAGACACACCGATCTTATTCTGGGGTGGGCATTCACCCACGGAGGATTTTCAACTGCCCGAGCCAGCACTCTCAAAGTGCGAGAATAGACATGTGGTGGTCAAGCGCGACGAAAATTGTTGTTTTTTAGGGTGCCTGTGAGTGGTGATCTGTACACCTTTAGCCTCAATATACAGATGCGAACCGCAACTATTGTATTGTTGTGATCAAGGCAGGATAGGCTCGAAATCACTGATACTAGAAGATGATTTTAATATAGTCTCTGAACATGTGATGAGATAGATAAGATTCCATCAGAGGCACATTGTCTTCCTACAGTAAAAAGAAGAGCCATGGAGCATCAATCAGTTACTGGTCCATTAAGCAACAACAAACAATTTTAGCCAATGGCCTCTTTTCAAGCATCTGAAAAACAGGTGTTCAGTACTGAAATCTAAAAAACAGTTTTAAATAGTTATTATATATGTGATTCATGACGCTAGTATGCGTGTAATTGAGATTTTTTACCTCTAATATTTCAGTATTAATATCTGCAAAAAGGCGTTTAAATGGTACGGATTCTCACAGTCTTATCTTCACTAACGGTTTTGAGACTTTGTTCCAAGAGCAACAAGGAGTCTGGCATTGCCAGTTGTAATTATAGCTAATTACCACATAACTTTTTAATCAGAGCGCTGGCTTTGTTAGGAAATTATGCTCAGAATCTGAAGGTTGGCCAACAAACGATATTTTAAATCTTAGCAGGAACATTGTAGTAGGTAGGTAGTCAGGTAAAGTCTAGCTAATCAAGCCATACGGGCAGTTATTGCGTTAGAAAATAGCCAGTCACCGTTTTTGGAAACACTCTTTTGTTTTTAATATTTATGTCCTCTAATCTCATACTTCAACCATTTACGTATCGTGTAGATGCTAAAGAAGCCTCTGCTTTTTTACTCTCTCCTTTTATCTGACCCTCCTCTAATGCGATGGCCGGTTTGTGTATTGTCTGTTTGTGCAGAGAAACGATCTGTTAATGTTCATATTGCTGCATTTATTCTGTTTTCTGTAAAAATGAAAATGTGAACTATGAATACAGCATGCTCCCTCACCGGAATGTATCGCCGACTCGGTCTTGGAAGTAAATGAACCCTTCTTCATCAAACCTCAGCAGGTCTCCGCTGTTGAAGTAGCGGTCTCCCTTGCAGAAGACATCCGTCAAAATCTTCTTCTCCGACAAGCGCTTGTCTCCTGCGTAGCCAGAGAACTGAGAGCTCTTTGTTATTTTCACAACAAGAAGGCCTGTCTCACCTATAGAAATGGACAAAACAAACAGAAGACCTAACGAATCAAACAAGTGGAGCCATTTCTGTTCTGTAGCAAGAATTCTGTTGGCATTGCTCTTTACAAATCCATCAGAATTCTGGCGATAGCAAAAAAACAGTGGTAAATGCAAACGCCAGGGACAACTCTTTTAAAGCGCTTGTAATTCTACCTATTACCACTGCATTCGATTGCTTAACTTGTCAGATTGCAGGGCATAAATATTAAAATTATTGCTTGATTAATTTCAACCTTACAGGACCAGTGCGAGTTCATAGACACAGCATGCTGAGTGTGCAAAGTAGCACATTTCTTAAGCTCTCGAAGTATGCAGAATTCTTGTGTAAATTAGGGAAAATCGTATTAAGTTGTTATAGTATTTCACAAAGAATACTTCAACCTCAGTTCATTTACTGTTGCAAACATGTTTTTTTACAAAATTTTATTTGTTTTGAGTCACTGTATGGAAAAGCTTAGCAAGATACACACTCACATACAAAATACTAGAACCTTAAGAGGGAAAACACAGTTTTGGAGTACTTCTGCGAAAAATCTAAGCCAGGAATACACTATAATATAAAATGCCTTCACACTCTCAGTTAACACTCGCAAGAGAAAACTGTGAGAGTGCATGGGTTTCGGCAAAACAGAAAACTCCTTAAGAATGGTATATGTGGGGGGTCTCCAACTAGTAGCTCAGGAGCTACTGGTAGCTCACCAGCAACCTCAAAGTAGCTCTCAGAGGTGTAGTCAAGCTCAGTACCTCATTGCGAGAGACTCCATATTAGGAAAGGCAGCAATGCTCCCCTCAAGACCCTTAGAATGACAGCCAAGTAAACCAATCAGACAACCTCAGGATAACAATCAAACAATGTTTGGCCTATGGGGTCTGTAACATTACCATATGTCTCCACTCTCCATCTAACTAAGTCACAAGGAGACTGGGCATGTTGTAAGTGCTCCTCCATCAGTCACACAATGTGTATGAACAATGGGGCATTAAAGAAGAGTACTAGCTTTAGCCTAAGTAGTATCAGTGTTCATCCACCAAAGTGTGGTACTATAGGAGTCAGAGTGTGTTACTTGGTTGAATGATCAGACCAAGAGCTGAGAACACCAAGGTGTGGATCCAGAGTTAAGACATTTAAAAGCCCCATCTGTGTGTGTATGTATATACATGTGTGCACATTTAGGTGTGTGTGTTTTTGGCATTGTATCACTCCCTAATTGTTAGAAATGGGGTCTTTGGTTGGCAGCCAGGTTACACCCTGTCTAAGCAAGGACCCTCACTCTAGTCAGGGTAGAGGAGAATCACACTCAGTTAACTCCCGCTCACCCCCTTGGTAGCTTGGTACAAGCAGGTAGGCTTAACTTCAGAGACAGGGTGTGAAGTATTTGCACCAACACACACAGTAATATAGTAAAAACACCACAAAATGACTCAACACAGGTTTAGAAAAATAGCCAATATTTATCTAAACAAAATAAGACCAAAATGACAAACATCCGGCATCATGATCAACAATCCGACGCCAATGGTGCCAGGCACAGAGTCACGCAGACCCCCATGTAGAGTACCTTAGTAAAATGTGAGAACAAGCCGGTGTTCGAAGTCGGGGATCGTGGCGTTTCATGACCCAACGCGACGTTGGTTCCAGTGCTGCAGGGCGAAGGAGCGGAGGTGTCACGAAGTGGCATGGGGTCCTTGCTGCGAAGCAGTGGAAGTGAGGCGGCGTTGTGCAAAGCGCTGAATCAGGCGCACTTCGGGCGGAGTCGGTCATGACGTGGTGCGGCAACTTCCACGGAGTCAGGGACTTCGGCGGGGCTGCAGCGATGTCGGGCCTGAGAGGGTCGTCGCACTCCAGCGAGGACCATTGAGTCGGTTGCAGGCGGTGTCGGTCCGGAGTCGTCTGAAGTTGGTTTTCTTGGATTTTCACCAGCTTCTCCTTTCGAGGGCCCAGGGACTGGATAGGGCACCATTTGTCAGGGCAGGAGTCTCAGCAGAGTCCACGTGCTGGTAGGGGAAGTCTTTGATCGCCCTGAGACTTCAGAAGAGGGGGCAAGCTCAGTTCAGGCCCTTGGAGATTCTTCTCAAGCAGGAATGCACAACAACATCCAGTCTTGGTCCCCTTTCACAGGCAGAAACTGCAACTACAGGATATCTCCACAAAGCACAGTCACAGGCAGGGCAGCACATCTCCTCAGCTAATCAGCTCTTCTCCTTGGCAGAGGTTCCTCTTGATTTCAGAAGTGATCTAATTTTCAGGGGGTTTGGGTGCTCTTCTTATACCCCTTTCTGTCTTTGAAGTAAGCCTACTTCAAAGGAAAGTCTCTCTTGTTTGTGAGATCCTCCCTTGCCTAGGCCAGGCCCCAGACACACACCAGGGGGTTGGAGACTGTATTGTGTGAGGCCAGGCACAGCCCTTTCAGGTGTAATTGACCACTCCTCCCCTTCCTCCTAGCACAGATGGCTCATCAGGATATGCAGGCTACACCCCAGCTCCCTTCGTCTCACTCTCTAGAGAGAGGTGCAAACAGCCCAACTGTCAAACTGACCCAGACAAGGAATCCACAAACAGGCAGAGTCACAGAATGGTTTACGCAAGAAAATGCCTACTTTCTAAAAGTGGCATTTTCAAACACACAATCTAAAAACCAACTTCACTAAAAGCTCATTTTTTAAATTGTGAGCTCAGAGACCCTAAACTCCACATTTCTGTCTGCTCCCTAAGGGAATCTATGTGAGAGATAGGCCTTGTAACAGTGAAAAACGAATTTGGCAGTATTTCACTGTCATGACATGTAAAATACATAAGTACATGTCCCACCTTTTACATACACTGCACCCTGCCCTGGGGCTACCTAGGGCCCACCGTAGGGGAGCCTTACATGCATAAAAAGGGAAGGCTTAGGCCTGGCAAGTGGTTACCCTTGCCAAGTCGAATTGGCACTGACAGACAATGCAGTGGCAGGTCTGAGCCAGGTTTACAGGGCTACTAATGTGGGTGGCACAACCAGTGCGGCAGGCCCACTATTACCATTTGATTTACGGGCCCTGGGCACCGCTAGTGCTCTGTACTACCGACTTAATAGTAAATCAAATATGCCAATCATGGAAAGTCAATTACACTTACACTTTACATAGGAGCACTTGCACTTTAGCACTGGATAGCAGTGGTAAAGTCCCCAGAGTAACAAAAACAGAGTCCAGCATACATCAACAATCTGGGAAACAGAGGCAAAAAGTCAGGGGAGACCACGCCAAGGATGCCAAGTCTAACACTAATAAACAATATCGCTCCCTGGAAGCAATGTCTGATGTTAGGGACCATCAAGGAATAGTCTAGCCCCCACCAGAAGAGGCAAATTTCTGGCATAATTGTCTCCGTTCAAATCTTAATATTGACAATGGCATACTACTGTGCATTCTTGGCTATTTTAGTCATTCTTGGCCTAGTTGTGTGTAGGAGGCTGGCCTGGTTTGTAGTGGGTAGAAAAGGTACTTACACCTTATGCCAGGTCCAGTTATCCCTCATTAGTGAAATGTAGTCAGTATCTAGAAGCCAGGATGTGTAGAGGTAGCTGTAGGCAGGGCAGCCAAGGCTGAACTAGGAGGCATGCAAAGCCCTTGAAATACCACTGTAGTCACACAGTACTCACACACATGAAAGACAATACTCAGTGTTACAAAAATAAAGGTTCTTTATTTTGGTGACACAATGCCAAAAATACTTTGGAGACTATACTCCCTTAGGAGGTAAGTAAATTACACATTATATACACTAGTAACCAAGAACAGGTAAGAAAACAGTGCAAATAGTGAAAAGCACAATAGGTTGCAATGGGCTTTGGGGGAACACAAACCATATACTAAAAGAGTGGAATATGATAGTTGGTTTCCCACCTAGGCAGGTGTAGTGTGTAGGGGGGTGCTGGCAGTGTAAGAAAACATCAAAGGTAAGTAATAGACCCCACCCCAGAGCCCAGGAAAAAAGGAGTAAATCACAGTAAGTTTCCTGAAACACACAAGAAGTTGTGATAGAAGATCATGCAAGAACTAGAAGAGACTGCAAGACACCAGCAATGGATTCCTGGACCTGAAGACCAGTGGAAGAAGGGGGCCAAGTCCAAGAAGCACTGGAGAGTCCAGGGAGAACAGGAGCCCCTGCTAACCCGGATGAAGGTGCAAAAGAAGAACCATCTGTGAGAAGGCAAAGTCAGCAACGCACCAAAGAAGACAGATGCAGGTTCCTGGTTGGTGCAGATTTCCCACAATGGATGGATGAATTATGTCTGGTTTGCATTGTTGGATTCCACCAACAAGCCTTGGCACATGCAAAGCTCGCAGTTGGAGGAAAATGATACTGCCCCGGCCACCAGGAGGGACCTGGTGGCCTCTACCCAGGAGGAGCAGACAGATGGGGCTCTCAGCAACCCAGAGAGCCCTCAGAAGACCAGGCAGCATGCACAAGAGTTCCACAGCACAGGGACAAAGAAGGTGCAATTGGAGGCCAAAGCTGCACGACACAAAGGGATCCCACGCCACGAGAGAACCACTCAGGAAGCTCTACGTCGCAGGGTGGAGTGCTGGGGGCCTACACTGTGCACTGAAGAACTTCTTGGAAGGTCGCACAAAACCTTGGCAACTGCAAGTCACGGAGGTGCATGGGGGTACTGTCTTGCGTGAGGAGGCAAGCTCTTACCTTCACTAAAGTTGGACAGTTGGACCTTGGGACTGTCGGGGTCAATTTAGTCCATCCCCCGTGTTGCTGGATCCACGATCGTCATCTGGAGAGGGGACCCACGCCACCGGTCATCGCTGCAGAATGGTGCTTGATGATGCAGGGAAGTGACTCCGTCACTCCACGGGAGATTCCTTTGGTTCTTCTGGTGAGGCTGAAGACAGGCAGTCCTTGGAGGATGCACAGCCTGGAAACTGTTGCAGTTGCTGGCAGGAGCTGAAGTTACAATGTTCCAGAAGTTTTCTTTGCTTCTTTGTTGCAGTTTGTAGAGTTCCTGGAGGGTTCAGCAGTGGGTCCGTCGGTAGAAGATGAAGTAAAGGATGCAGAGGATTCCTGCTGGAGTCTTGCAATCCGAATCTGAAGAAACATCCAGAGGAGAGACGCTAAATAGACCTGAAAGGGGGATTGGTTACCTAACCCGGTAAGCACCTATCAGGGGAGGTCTCTGACATCACTTGCTGGCACCAGCCACTCAGATGCTCCCAGAGTGCCCCACCATGTTGGAATCCAAGATGGCAAAACCCAGGGACACTCTGGAGGAACTCTGGGCACCACCCCTTTCCATTGTCCAGTTTTGCTCCAAAGAAAACCGGTGAAGACTGGATTATGCAAGGAGGGCACAATCTGTGTCCTTCAAAGCATTTCTAGAGGCTCGGAAAGGATACCCCTACCATGCCTGCAATGCCTGTTTCCAACGGGAGAGGGTGTAACACCCCTCTCCCAAAGTAAATCCTTTGTTCTGCCTTCCTGGGCTTGAGCTGCTCAATCAACAGGAGGGCAGAAACCTGTCTGTGAGGTGGCAGCAGCTGGGGCTGCCTGGAAATCCTCAGAAGGCTGATATGGCAATACTGGGGGTCCACTGTGGAGCCCACAGAGTGCATGGGATTGTGCAACCAATACTGGCAACAGTATTAGGGTACATTTCCCAGTTGTTAGATACCTTACGTGGCCATATTTGGGATTACCATTGTGAAGCTGGACATAGGTATTGACCTATGTCCAGTGCACACGTACAATGGTGTCCCTGCACTCATGAAGTCTGGGAAGTGTGCCCCCAACACCTCTGTTTCCAAGATGGCAGAGGTCTGGGGCACACTGGAGGAGCTCTGGGCACCTCCCCTGGGAGGTACTGGTCAGGGGAGTGGTCACTCCCCTTTCCTTTGTCCAGTTTCGTGCCAGAGCAGGGCTGGGGGATCCCTGAACCGGTGTAGACTGGCTTATGCACCATCTGTGCCCATAAAAGCATTTCCAGAGGCTGGGGGAGGCTACTTCTCCCCAGCCCTTCAAACCTATTTCCAAAGGGAGAGGGTGTAACACCCTCTCTCAGAGGAAATCCTTTCTTCTGCCTTCCTGGGCCAGGGCTGCCCAGACCCCAGGAGGGCAGAATCCTGTCTGAGGGGTTGGCAGCAGCTGCAGTGGAAACCCCGGAAAGGCAGTTTGGCAGTACCCGGGTTCTGTGCTAGAGACCCAGGGGATCATTGAATTGTCCCCCCAATACCAGAATGGTATTGGGGTGACAATTCCATTATCTTAGACATGTTACATGGCTATGTTCGGAGTTACCATTGTGACGCTAAACATAGGTAGTGACCTATGTATAGTGCACGCGTGTAATGGTGTCCCCGCACTCACAAAGTCCGGGGAATTAGCCCTGAACGATGTGGGGGCACCTCGGCTAGTGCCAGGGTGCCCACACACTAAGTAACTTGGCACCCAACCTTCACCAAGTGAGGGTTAGACATATAGGTGACTTATAAGTTACTTATGTGCAGTGAAAAATGGCTGTGAAATAACGTGGACGTTATTTCACTCAGGCTGCAGTGGCAGGCCTGTGTAAGAAGTGTCTGAGCTCCCTATGGGTGGCAAAAGAAATGCTGCAGCCCATAGGGATCTCCTGGAACCCCAATACCCTGGGTACCTAAGTACCATATACTAGGGAATTATATGGGTGTACCAGTGTGCCAATGAGAATTGGTAAATTTTGTCACTAGCCTGCAGTGACAAATTTAGAAAGTAGAGAGAGCATAAACACTGAGGTTTTGGTTAGCAGAGCCTCAGTGATACAGTTAGGCACCACACAGGGAACACATACAGGGCACATACTATGAGCACTGGGGTCCTGCCTAGCAGGATCCCAGTGACACAAGGGCTAAAACAACATACAGGCAGTGAAAAATGGTGGTAACATGCCAGGCAAGATGGTACTTTCCTACACCAAACACATGGGTGCGCATAAAGGTGGTGAATGGGAGCACGGTCTGGGAGCATGGTCTCCAGAATTTGCATGAAGCAGGGATGCTCTATTGCCCTGCTCTCCTTAAACCTTTTTGTGGCAGACCTGGTAACCTCCCCCAACGATCTCTCTTCCCACCTCTCTAAATTCAGTGGAGAGCATCTGGGGTGCATGTTATGTCCAGATAAGGCCTTTCTCCTAAATCAGACAAAAATAAACCTTGAGCGTATGCTAAACACCTTAAAAGCCTACACTTTCAGGAATCAATTGGAGGTGAACTTACAAAAGACAAAAATAATGATCATAGGAAACAACATTAAAAAAAGGGCAAATGTTTTTTTAATCAGAAAAAACATTTCAAAAGAAAACACATAAGTACCAGTGACTCCTTCCGGCCCAAAAACTAAATAATGAACAGGTCACGAGCCCTCGAGAACACTTTTGGAAAATAAAAGATCACCTGTCCGGGTCCTCTCTGACACCTATTCTAAAGTAAAATTGATACCGACCATCTCTTATGGATCTGAAGCCCTTCGTGGCAGGGGCTATCACTTTATCGATAGCCTGGTATCCAGTACATAGAGGAAGGTCTTCAGGCTACCACATAGTGTGTCTACTTCTCAAGTAAGGCTGGACTTTGTGCTCATTAGACAAAAGATATCGCACCAGGGCTCATATGTTAAGCTCTGCCATAAACTTTGCAGCTACAAGGCTGACACATTAAATCACCTCCAGAGGTTGGAAATCTTGAACCAAGGTCCATCATTCCCAGCCTGGACTTACCTTACTTAGGGGAATACAACTTTGCAACTCAGGGACCTTTGGTCTTTGGTTGTCACTGCTACGTCCTTTGATACTGTAATTAATAAGGTCATGCAGCAGCTTTCCTTTCTCGAAGACAAGAACATGTTAGAAAAGTGGTCCCATGCCCGCCTTGTTATCAACAACTACAAGGCTTTGCACCCACAATCTTACTTGGCAGCCAGTCTGGCATCATTTTGGCAATCTTTTGACCTTAGACTTGGTTCCGAGCTGGCACAACCTGGATGACAGAGAGTGGTGCTGGTTATGCAATTACCACAAAGAGTCAATCAAGCACATAACTCACACCTGCCCAGATCTGCAAATTGAACGTAGTTACTGGCTAAAACCCATCCTCTTTGCAGCAGGAATCCCATCGTGTAGAAGCGCAGTAACTCAGCCCCTGCAAGCTACCGGCTAAAGACTAGCTGCAAGTTTCGTAAAATACATGGGCTGTGTTGTGAAGAACCTAAATGCCCCACAGGCAGAATCTGAACAGCTCATGCCTCGTATGGATCATTAGCCTGGGTTGGCAAAGCTGTTCGGCAACTTCACCATCTTTCCCCTGCTTACTAATGGCCCAACATTATGCCAACACAAAGTTATGACTGTGATTTTTCTGAAATGAAATGCACTTTGTCCTCCATTTTATGTTATGATTTAGATTTCCTGTTGCTTTTATTAAATATTTTTAATTTGTGTGTGTCATGAATGAGGCGGCTTTCTCTCGAGATGAGTGAGCGTCAAAAGGTTTCTTTTAATGTGGATGATCCTACTAACACCAACACTGGAGAACCTACAGTAATTGCACGTCGGGATGATTGATATAGGTGTCCCATGCTGGAGAATGTTAATGACTTGTGAGGTAGTGTGCCTGAGTGTTGTACAGGTGATGCCATTGATTTAACTGCTACGATCCCTAGTAATGGTAGCCCGTCGACCAAAAGGAAAAGACCATAGAAAAAATCTGGTAAACAAACTGCTGAGTCTGTGCATGTCGCCCCTTCTTGTTTGCATGAGGCTCTGCATTCAGCCCAGAATCATTGTTTTGTGCTGACATATTTTTGGGACAAATCAAGGAGTTGGTGGAATCTTGTCTGGCACTTTTGATAGATAAACGTCACTCCTTGGAGACAGTGATCACGTTGTTGACTTCAAGACTGGGGGATCACCTAATTTCAATCCTCCCAGTCACAATGGTCCCCTGGATCCTTCTTTAGAAAAGGAAGCCTCTTTGTTTTCTATTTCAGCCTCTTGAGAGGACCTGCATCGTTCAGCCAGCCAGCCGCCCTTTATGGACTCTGGAAACTCCACCATCTGTTCTCCTCATCAGTCAGCTGTTGGGACTGTTGGGGCTGCCGTAGCCCCACCTGTGCTGAATGTCACTAACTGTAATATTGGTGGGGCTTTTCAGGGTGATTTCTCAGTTACTAGGAACGTAAGGGCTATTAACACACAGTTAGTTCTGCCTTCTCGGCTGGATTTCCACCTGATTGTGCCCCCTATGTTGTAATTCTTACTAATGTGCCTTTGTTACCACTCAGCACATGTGAATTGAAAAAATAAGGTTGGGCATTGGCTGGGTAAAAGCTGTGAATTTTTACTCTAAAGATTTTGAAGACATTTTGTTTGTCAGGCAGATTGGGTGTGAGGGTCCGATGGTTAAGAGCAGGTAAGGGGACAGTATTGTTGTAAATTGTAGATACCCAGCATTGGCCCACCACCTGATCTCCTCTTGTATGTTAGGTTCCTTTTCTAGTGATGTAATTAGGTTGGGTCCCCTAGTGTTCTTTTATAGGAATGCATTCCGTCGAGGAGTTATGCATTCATGAGGGGTGCCTAGATTGCACAGCGCCCGGCCCCTACTCAGCCTCAATAATAGATTTTCTGTTCTATCCAGTCTAGAGGCCAATGATTCATTAGATTGGCCAGTCATCCTGCTCAAAATGTGATTCTCTCGGGTTGTACAAAGGGGCCTAAGCTATTTTCTGCCCCAGAGTTGCTCCTGATAATGATTCCTTGTTTTTCTCAGCCCCTATTTCTTGAAACATCGCAGGGTATGATACTAAGCTCCAGGATGAGATATGAATGGGACGCGCAAACACTGAGAGACCGGAGCTGCTGGGGGCGGGACCTGAAAGCCCCTTTAAATTTGGATTGCGCGTCCGTTGCTACGAGACGCGCAAACACTGTGAGACCGGAGCTGCTGGGGGCAGGACCTGAAAGCCCCTTTAAATTTGGATCGCGCGCCCGTTGCTACGGGACGCACAAACACTGAGAGACTGGAGCTGCTGGGGGCGAGACCTGAAAGCCCCTTTAAATTTGGATCGCGCGCCCGCTTCATGGGACGCGCGCAGGACGCGCCGGGGCGAAGCCCGGGCCAAGGGCAGGCCTGTCCTGTGCCTGTCTGTGACCGGTTGAGGCCGGGCCCCCTCTCTGAGGCCTGCAGACCAGGAGGTCTTGTGTGTCAAGTATCAAGGGATGAGAGGGGAATATTGCTTGTTGCGCTGGTCCCTGATTTCTGCTGACCGTCTGGAGCTGGGGGCAGGAATCTGCAGCCCCTTTAAACTTATTATAACCTTGCGCGCTCGCACCGCGGGTCACGCTGGACTGCTTGATCCTAGCTGGCTGGCGGGAGTTGGGGGCGGGAACCTGCAGTCCCTTAAATTAATTTTTAAAGGAAGCCCCCTCACCCGCCATCGTCCGGGCTAGATTTTGTCCATCTTACAGTAATTTAGAGGATTTGTAACTTATTAGGGAGTTTTTATTCTTAATTTATTACCTAATTTTTAGATTTTTGTTTTCCCCTGGTGAGGAATCATTCCTTGTTAGGGTGTGCCTCTGTGCACTGTGTTGCCCGTGGAGTAGTTA
The DNA here is from genome assembly GCF_031143425.1 of Pleurodeles waltl. NCBI lineage: Eukaryota > Metazoa > Chordata > Amphibia > Caudata > Salamandridae > Pleurodeles > Pleurodeles waltl. Next base: position 289,199,369 of record NC_090445.1, on the reverse strand, counting down.
GCGTTTGCGGGGGATGGGCCTGGTTATTTTGCCTTTGGTACATCTCAACCTATGTCAGGAGTTCTTAGACCTATGGTATTTACGCCTACGATAGAAGGTTTTACTACTGCTGTCTAAGGGTACTTTTGTGAATTTCATTTATCATGGGGAAAAGGAAAATTAGTCTGCAGCAGGGGGACTGTGGGAAGGGCTCTTCAGTCCAACCCTTCATTACTAGTTATCTATCTTCTGTAATTGGGGCTATCGAATCTGAATTAGAACAAGTAGAGGAAGGGATTGAGGCTGTCCAGAAATCTGCTCAGCCACCCCCACTTGAGCCTGTTGTTCATATAAATACTAATTCAAGAACCGGGCCTTTATTACGGGCCTCCTCCTCTAATACTACACAGTTGGGGCATGATGCAATTCCTCTTACAGACTCAATCAATTCTCCTACCCCAATTGTTAATTTATCCCTGGAATGCTCCTGTTCCCAGGCTGATTCCCCTCCATTGAAGAAGGGGAGAGCTGGGAAAAAGTCTAAGAACACAAAAAAGGATCTGAGCTCTAAAAAGCGAACATACATCCTTCCGGAACTAAGGCCCGTATTTATACTCCGTTTGCGCCGAATTAGCGTCGTTTTTTTCGATGCAAATTCGGCGCAAAACTAACGCCATATTTATACTTTGGCGTTAGACGCGTCTAGCGCCAAAGTATTGGCAAATAGCGTCATTTTTTTGCGTGAACGCCTTCCTTGCGTTAATGAGATGCAAGGAAGGCGTTCCCGTCTAAAAAAATGACGGCGACGCAAATGCGTCGTATTTATACTCCCGGGCAAAAATCACGCCCGGGAGTTGGCGGGTCAAAAAACCCCGCATTTGCGCCACTATTTAACGCCTGGGTCAGGGTAGGCGTTAAGGGGCATGTGGGCTCAAAATGAGCCCACAGGTGCCCTCCCCTGCCCCCAGGGACCCCCCCTGCCACCCCTGCCCACCCCAGGAGGACACCCAAGGATGGAGGGACCCACCCCAGGGACATTCAGGTAAGTTCAGGTAAGTATAATTTTTTATATTTTTTAATTTTTTTTGGGTGGCATAGGGGGGCCTTATTTGTGCCCCCCTACATGCCACTATGCCCAATGACCATGCCCAGGGGACACAAGTCCCCTGGGCATGGCCATTGGGCAAGGGGGCATGACTCCTGTCTTTACTAAGACAGGAGTCATGAAATGGCGTCTGGGCGTCGTAAAAAAATGGCGCAAATCGGGTTGAGGCGATTTTTTTGCCTCAACCTGACTTGCCCCATTTTAAGACGCCCTAACGTAATTTTTTCCCAACGCCGGCGCTGCCTGGTCTACGTGGTTTTTTTCCACGCACACCAGGCAGCGCCGGTCTGCTTGCGCCGGCTAACGCCATTCCATAAATACGGCGCCCGCATGGCGCTTCAGAATGGCGTTAGACGGCGCTAAATTTTTTGACGCTAAACTGCGTTAGCGCAGTTTAGCGTCAAAAAGTATAAATATGGGCCTAAGTGCTAAGGATCCAGTTGCTTTGGTTTCCACTCTTGAATGTTCTTTGAAGAAGGGTCCCCTGAAGATTTTACTAGCGTTATAGATTATATACTTAAATCTTGTTGTGCAACCCTATAGGCGAAACTTATCACAATGCTTACTAGAAAGCTTGATTGTTTTTGTAATGATTTGACTAGTACTTTATCCCAGTTACTTAACCCAGGATTACTAAATTCGGGAAAACTTCATAGTCATGACCCGGTACATCAAACCAACCCCTTACCTACTTTGTTACCTCAAGGAGCTAATATTCCCTTGGCCAATTCGCAGGTTGTTTCTGGTCAAGATAACTTAGTAAATGATTCTGCTCGGGAAAAAAGATGGAAGTTTTCTCCTCTAGGCTGCATGTTTCGGGACAAAATAAATCTGTAAATCATGCAGATTCTCTGCACCTACCTCCAGATTGTAATCCGTATGTATTGGTTTTATCAAATGTTCCCTCTCTGGAGAGTTCCAAAATAGAAGACACCCGATCATTAATCAGTAAGGCTGGTCATTGGTTGAATTCTAATTTTAAATCAAATATTCACTATAATGATAAGATTCTTATGGCGTGTAGAGTGAAGAGGGTTGGATATTCTAAGAAAATGGAGGAGGGAGATTATGTTGTTTTAAATTTTGCAAGCCCTTGTTCAGTGGACTACTTTTTGGCTAATTCTGACCAATGCTAAAGGTCACCTAATAGGATTCAAATACATTCTCTGTGTCATTTTTATGACCCCTCGCTCTCACCTCATCGCTCCACTGCTGATTTAAGAAACCCCACCTCTGTCCCAGTAAGGTCCCATTTGCAGGTAAATGTGCCCACTAGTAATCGTTTTTCGGCTCTCAACTACCTAGACGAGAACGATTGACTGATAGCCATGGATATTCCTTGCCCTAATAATATGGTGAGATCAATGGCTGGGAATGATTATGATGATTTTATCTGGGATGCAGGAAAGTTTGTATTGGATATGTTAACTCCTAAAAATACTGGAGACTTAACACCATGTTCTGGGTTTAAACCGCTAACCATGATTAGTTGGAATAAAGCGGGGCTTCGGTCCAAAACTGACATCTCGGATTGGACGAGTTTTATTTCTTCTTACAGCATAATTTGTCTACAGGAGACTTGGTCTAAGGACACATTCCTCCTGGATGGATTTACTTCTTTCTGTCAGCCAGATATAACCTCTCCAATGGGGAGAGCACGTGGCGGCCTTTTAGTTCTCGTATCCTTACATCTCCCTTTATTGAATGTGTCTTTAATTTGGTCTTCTCCTTATTTTATGGTCGTCCTAGTATCTATTACAGGACGGAAAGATATTTTGATTTAAAATTTTTATAACAGTATCCCTCGGGGTCTTCTTAAGGGATGTCTGGAGGATGTAGCAGATTTTATTGATTCATCAAATGATTTGCAGGTAAATGATCTAATTGTACTATGGGTTGGCGATTTCAACACTCCTGTGTTGTAAGGAACTTTCTGATTTGTGTGCCTTTCCCTATGAGGGCAGAGAGTCATCAACCCATTTTGCTCATTCTGCTGAAGGAGATGATTTAAACAACTTTTTATGTAAGTTTGATTTGGTACATGTCATGGAGAAACTGGCTGCTGATGCCTGTAATATACCAAACTTCACAGGGAAACCGAAGGGGTGCATCATTGATTTTATACTTATTGGCTCCTCAGACTATCATCTAATACAAGAATTTAAGATCACGCCTCACTGTGCCAGTGACCACAATCCCCTTAGCATTAAATTGGACTTAAATATTAATCAGGTTCCTAAGAATAAAAGTTTGAGAGTTAGTACTGTTTATAACTCAAATTGCGGCTTACGCTTAAAATGGGACAAAATAAATCCAAAATTATTTAATCAGGAAATTATAAGACCTAGGATTGATTCTATTAATATGTGTCTCTCCCAGCAGCTAGATCATGAACGTATAGTCCATGAATTTGAACTTTTAAGTACTGATATCTTGCAAGCCTTGGTGACGGATAGGCCCTTGAAGGGCCCGGTTGTTCACAGATGGTTTGATTCTGTGTGCTCTTCTGCTCATAAAAAAATTAAAGAAGCTCTTAAAGTAGTTCCCCCTTCTTGCCAATTAGTTAAATTAGCTAGAGCCGAATACAAGGCTGCTCTTGAAAAAAGGAAATCAGAAATTAGGTCCAAGGCTTGGGACGAACTTCTGGCTGCCTCTGAGCTGAAGGACACTTCTAAACTCTGGAAAGTGGTAAATCACCCATTTTTTTAAGATAATGATTGCCTTATTGCAGAGGATGTATGGGTGACTCATTTTAGGAAAGTATTTTGCCCAGTAAACGATGACAACGAGAATATGTATAAGGAGGATACCTTTACTGCACACCCTATCTCAGACTCCAATGCTAAGGCCCTAGATATTACTTTTGACCTTCATGAGGTCCTAGGTGCCATTAATCGGTTAAGGCAGGGAAAGGCTCCTGGCCCTGATGGGGTTCCTGTTGATCTTTTTAAATATGAAATTGATCTTTGGGGCCCTTTAGTTACTAATGTGTTGAGAAGTGTTGTAAATAGTAACGTACCTACTTCATGGAAATTGGCTACTATCATTCCCATCTTCAAAAAAGGAAACAGACACGATCCTTTCTGTTACAGACCAATTTCTCTTATTGATTCAACGGCTAAGATTTTGGGAAGTGTGATCTTATCTCGTTTAGAAGATTGGGTGACTGAGGCACAGATTTTATCCCCAATTCAATTTGGTTTTAGACCTGGTTTAGGCACAGTTGAGCAAGTTTTAAACTTGCATTTGATACTTTGTAAATATGTGATTGCCAAAAAGGAGTCTATTCACATGGCATTTATTGATTTAACTAGTGCTTTTGATTTGGTCAATAGGTCGAAGTTATGGCAAATTTTGGGAGCCTTAGGTTGTGATATGACTCTTTTGGAGCTTATTAAACGCCTACATACAGATTTAATGTATCAGTCTAGATTGGCTCATCTGGCCAGAGAACCTCTCCCATTCTGTCAACAAGGGGCGTAAGACAGGGATGTATCCTAGCGCCTTTTCTTTTTCTAATATATATAAATGGGCTTTATGATTCATTGGTAAAATACGGCAAGGATGTACCAAAGATGGGCCAGAGACTGCTCCCAGTTTTATTATATGCTGATGATGCCGTTTTAATTGCTCATACTGCAAATGGTTTACAGGGTTTATTGGACCTCTTTTATACATTTATGTCGGATCTTGATTTGAAAGTAAATTATCCTAAGACTTTTGTTATGACATGCGGCCCACATAATACAAGGTCCAAACAATTTACCATGGGTTGACATATTTTAAATAAGGTAAAGAATTTTTGTTATTTAGGTATGTATATGAGTTCTTATTAGTTTTGGAAGACTCACCTTAATTTTAAGTTCCAACAGATGACAAGGCATAATGAAACGATTTTTCGCTTTACTCGCAAATTAGGTCACAGACCCCTTGTTCAGATGAAAACACTTTATAACTCCAAGTGCGTTGCCGCAGTCTTACATGGGGCAGGTGTTTGGGGCTATAACAAGGTATCCTCCCTCCAAAGTGCTGAAAATAAATTCCTGCGTAGATTACTGATGGTACCAAAGTGCATAGCAAACATCATCAGTCATGAGGAAATTGGCCAATTTCAAGGGCAGAGTTTCCATTGTCCCATTATTGCTCTGGATTAAATGTTGGCTGAATCCAGCAGCAAAACTTGTCCAAGACTGTATTTCTGACTGTTTACAGTTGGACAACTCAAATAGGATTCCCTGGCTTGCATTTTTGCGAAAATCTTTTGAGAAGTTAGGGCTCAGGTATATGTAACTGTTAACTATAAATTCTAGGTCTGTCTTGAAATCAACTTATTTTGAGTATACATCAGATTTGAGATTTTATAGCTCCCTGAAATTGAAATCTTTTGATCCTTATATTCGGATTGCCACGGCTCCATGTCTGGAACCTTATCTGATCTGGTTTTCATGTTCCAAAATTAGCTCTCTTTTAACCTTTTTTAGATTTAATCTGATTCGTTTTAAGGTAGCCTTTCCTAAACAATGTATTTGGCAAAAGGATTTACCACCCTGCCCTTGTGATTCCAAATCAAAGCAGAGTACTTCCCATTTTTTTCTTTTTTGTTCTTTTTATGCTACTCCCAGAAAGGCCTTCATTTTACCCATCTTATGTCATCTAAGATCCATTCATTATAAGGAAGCTTTATTACACTTCCAGAGACTGACAGATATTCAAACCTGTCATCATGTACTACATTTTGTTAAAGCTTCTTTAAATATTAGGAAAAGGATTATTTCGATCTAATCCTTATACGTTTGTGAGAGATTTGTGCATAACGTTACAAGGTAGTTGTTAATAGTTTCTGTTGTGAGATAACATCTGCAAATTCTGTATTCTTTGTGATCTCAAAGTTGTGTCTAGTACATCTATTCGCCATCTGCCAAGGGGTTTCTGGATTGGACATTTATATGCTGTTTTTAGCTAATGGTTTTATGGTATTTAAATGTGTTTTATACTATTTATAGATTTGTAATATGTGTCTTTGTATGCACTTCTATGGCAACCGCCGAATAAAGTTCTCTGACTGACTGACTGACTGAGTGAGTGGGGAATATTTCTGCTTTTGATTTTGTTTCCTGCTGCAAGAGACATGGTCGGAGGGAGAAGCTGAGGTTTGCAGTCACTGCTGTTCGTGTTCCCAGCCAATGGCCTGAGGGGAGGCTAGAGACTCTTCTTTGAATTTCTAAGATTTACAGGACATACCATAGTAGATGCAACCATCACAGCATCTTAATTGTTTGGGTGTTTTTTTCCTAACAAATATAATGTTTCTGTTAGAAATGGTGTCTTTGGTTGACAGTCTTTGGTTGACTGTTCAAGCAAGGACCCTCACTCTAGTCAGGGTAAAAGAGAATCACCCTCAGCTAACCCCTGTTTACCCCCTTGGTAGCTTGGCAGAGCAGTAGGCTTAACTTCAGAGCGCTAGGTGTAAAGTATTTGTACCAACACACACAGTAACTTCATGAAAACACTACAAAATGACACAACACCGGTTTAGAAAAATAGGAAATATTTATCTAAACAAAACAACACCAAAACGACAAAAATCCGACATACACAAGTCAAGTTATGAATTTTTAAAGATTAAACTAAAAAATAGCGCTTAGAAACAAAAATGCTTTGATGAGATGTTAACACGGCATCGTGACGGAGTCGTTCCCAACAAGCCGACACCAGCGGCGCCGGACACGGAGTCGTGTAGACCCCCAAGTACAGTACCTTTGGTAAAGAGTGAAAACAAGCCGATGCGCGAAGTCGGGAATCTCAGCGTCTGTGCGAAACGTTGAATCCGTGCACTTCGAGCGGCGTCGGTCACGACATGGTGCGGCAACTTCCACGGAGTCGCGGACTTCAGCTGGGCTGCTGCTGCGTCGGGCCTGCGAAGAGCGTCGCGTTCCAGCGAAGGTCACGGCGTAAGGTGCAGGCGGCGTTACCGGATTCAGCAGCGGCATCGGTCCGAAGTCGTCCGAAGTCGATTTCCTTGGATTCCACCAGCTTTCCTCTCAAGGGCCCAGGTACTGGATAGGGCACCACTTGTCGGGGCAGGAGTCTCTCCAGAGACTCCAGGTGCTGGCAGAGAGAAGTCTTTGCTGTCCCCGAGACTTCAAACAACAGGAGGCAAGCTCTAACTCAAGCCCTTGGAGATTTCTTCACAAGATGGAAGGCACACAAAGTCCAGTCTTTGCCCTCTTACTCTGGCAGAAGCTGCACTGCAGGAAAGCTCCACAAAGCACAGTCACAGGAAGGGCAGCACTTCTTCCTCAGCTATCAGCTCTTCTCCAGGCAGAGGTTCCTCTTGGTTCCAGAAGTGTTTCTAAAGTCTGTAGATTTGGGTGCCCTTCTTATACCCATTTTAGTCTTTGAAGTCTCCTTTCTTCAAAGGGGACTCACACCTACTTGTGAAATCCTGCCTTGCCTAGGCAAGGCCTCAGACACACACCAGGGGGTTGGAGCCGGCATTGTCAGAGGCAGGCACAGTCCTTTCAGATGAGAGTGACCACTCCACCCCTCCCTCCTAGCAGAGATGTCTAAACAGGAAATGCAGGTTACACCCCAGCCCCCTTTGTGTCACTGTCTAGTGCGAGGTGAAAAACAACCCAACTGTCAAACTGACCCAGACAGGGAATCCACAAACAAGTCAGAGTCACAGAATGGTTTAAGCAAGAAAATGCTCACTTTCTAAAAGTGGCATTTTCAAACGTACAATCTTAAAATCAACTTTACTAAAAGATGTATTTTTAAATTGTGAGTTCAGGGACCCCAAACTCCACATGTCCATCTACTCTCTAGGGGAATCTACACTTTAATCCTATTTAAAGGTAGCCCCCATGTTATCCTATGAGAGAGACAGGCCTTGCAACAGTGAAAAACGAAGTTTGCAGTATTTCACTGTCAGGACATATAAACCACATTACTATATGTCCTACCTTATCCATACACTGCACCTTGCCCTTGGGGCTAAATAGGGACTATCTTAGGGGTGCCTCACATGTAAGAAAAGGGAAGGTTTAGGCCTGGCAAGTTGGTACACTTGCCAGGTCGAATTTAGAGTGAAAAAATACACTTACAGACACTGCAGTGGCAGGTCTGAGACATGATTACAGGGTTACTTGTGTGATTGGCACAACCAGTGCTGCAGGCCCACTAGTAACATTTGATTTACAGGCCCTGGGCACCTCTAGTGCACTTTACTAGGGACTTAACAGTAAAACAAATTTGCCAATCATGGAGAACCAATTACGTACCCACTTTAAACAGGAGCACTTGCACTTTAGCACTGGTTAGCAGTGGTAAAGTGCCCAGAGTAACAAAAACAGTAAAATCAGAGTCCAGCACACATCAACAACCTGGGGAACAGAGGCAAAAAGTTAAGGGAGACCACGCCAAGGATGAAACAGTTTCTAATTGTAAATTTCCCTAATGGTGTATTTGAGTTAGGATTCCATTTTTGTGGTAGGGGATTTGTACGCTAAGATTGGTGCCCACCTTATTTTAGGTAATCCATTTGAAAGGTATTGTTCCGCCATTTCTAACATATCCTGTGATATTAGGGGTTAGACAATCAATGCCCTGCTAAACCTGGGTTTGATTAATACTGCTGAATTGGTGTATAACCCAGGGAGACAGGCCCCAACCGTTGTGGGTAGGGGGGCTGGTACTACGATTAATTATGTCTTTGTGACAGCATCGGTGACCCAATATGTCTGGCAAGGCGGGGAACAAATGCAGGTTTGTAGTGATCATAATCCTCTTGTATTGACTTTTGACTCGACTCTTAGCAGGCCCTCACCTGCTATTTTGGGCCCTACTGGTTTTGAACTTAAGGATCAAGGGCTTAGGGTGTGTTAGCGCCAGGCTGATACTCCTCAGGGTCTAGTACCATAGTGAAATATAATCTTAAATTGATTTTGGGACTTTTTTGATGGAAACACTCCCCCTCTGCAAAGGTTATTGATGCTTTGGCTAGATTGCATAGTTCTATCAGAAGTATTATTCTGCTGGTGGGATGCCTAGACAGATCCAGGTTGGCTGGTTTGACAAATTGTGCAATTGTGCAGGGAAATCTCTGTTCAAGGAGTTAAAAATGCTGGCTAGAGATAGAGGTAATGTGATTATGGCTAGGACCCAGTAAAGCTTGCTCTGAAAACCAGAAAGCTGGAGTTAAATGAACAGATGTGGAGAGATGTTTGCCATACCAAAAGCACAGGTCTGTTCTGGAGCATTGTCAACAGGATAAGGTTTACTACAGGAACTTCTGAGGGGTTGGGATGCAACATTCCACCTAATAGGTAGGTCAATCATTTTTGTAGCATCTACTGTTATGAGACTCCTAAGGAAGCTGAGGTGGATCCATGTGATCCCGGTCATAATTTGAATGAGGTTTAGCCTGTACGAGGTGTTTGTTGCTATCAGGGAGACTCCAGCCAATAAAGCACTAGGGCCAGATGGTATTCGAATGGATTTAGACAAAGGAAATACCCACTTTTTTGTTAATGCGCCCCCATTATTGTTAATGTTTTAAATGTAGCTATTGATTTCGGGATTCCCTCTTTGTGGAAATCTGCATGTTTAGTGCAGGTATTTAAAAAAGGGAATCACAGCGACCCTAAGTGCTACTGTCCTATTTCACTGCTAGATTCCTTCGTGAAGATTCTAGGCTGCATTGTCTTGCAGGGTATTGAGAGCTGGTTGGAGGAAAAGGGTCTAATGAGTACAGTATGAGTTCTGGGAGGGGTTGGGGACACAGGAACAGTCCCTAAATTTATTATTGCTTATTAGTAAATATACAATTGCCTAAAAAAAACTCTCTTTACTTGGCATTTCTCGATCTTACAGTGCCTTTGATAGGGTAAACCTGCTAAGCTGTGCGGATCGCTATCTAAGATGGGGATGTCGACCTCAATTGTAGATCACTTGAAAAAGCTTAATTCTGGAACTAATGTCACTGTGAGGTATGGACAAAAGGGTGAATGTACAGACCCTTTCATCCTTTACAGAGGGGTGCGGCAGGGATGTATTCTTGCACCAATCCTGTTTTTTCTCTATATAAATGGATTGCACAACTTACTTGTGGAAAGATGTAAGGATGTGCCTAAATAAATGGGAAGCATGTTCGTCTTTAGTTTATGCCAATAATGCAGTAGTATTGGCAAGCACTATGAATGGCTTATGAACCGCGGTGAATACCTTTGTGGAGTTTATGACTGGGTTAGATCTGGAAGTCAAAATTGCTAAAATGCACCATAATCTATGTGGGAAACCTCAAAGCAAATTGGGCTTCATATGAATTAACAGTCAAGTTATTAGCCATGTCCATGAATTCCCCTATCTCTGTGTGACCTTTGATGATAAAGGACTTTGAGCCCCCTGTATTCTGAGGTGCTCTTAACACTTCAGTGCAGCACTTGGTGGTTGGGAATAAGCCCATTGTACCCCTACTCAAGGTGTAGACTTAATGCCTTCCAGTGCAATTGTATGGGGCCTCAATTTGGGGTTATCATAGCAGTTTGCTGCTCTAAAAGATTATTGGTTTTGCAGAAGGTTGCTAGGTGATGGGCCAAATAGTTCTGAATTTTGTCTGCATGAGGAGGTGGATTTGGGTTATGTAGAAGACAGTATTACGATTGCTCTGCTACTCTTGTGTATCTCTATTTGGACCAATGAGCACGCTTCCCTTAATAGGGAAGTGATTCTTGATTGCTTGGCATGCGATTATGGACAGGCTATCCATTGGTTATGTTATATTAAAAACATTGCCTCTCTTTTGGGACGTCTGGAGATTTTTACTTCCCGGAACTACTTAGCCGATCTGACAAACACTGGGTTAAGAAGGAATATAACAAACTTGCGGTGGGTAAAAGGGAAGATATTGAATTGATGAAGTCAACTGTGCGGGTGTTTGTTATGGTTAAGACACATCCTGGGCCCAAGCTATATCTATCGCTGGCCAAAAATGGGTGGGAAAGGACGCTTATTGCTCTATTAGATGCACTTTATGCTTTCCTCTAGGTCAGTTTGATCAAAAGAGATATCCTCAAATGTGTGTGATGGTGTTTCTTTACAGACATTGTCCCATTTTACATTTTTTTGTGAGTTTCATGCCCTTTTTAGACCTAGATTTTTATTGCCTATTTTCAAGAATAAAGGGGGTGATTCTGACCGCGGCGGTCGGCGGTCGCCGCCCGCCAAGCGGTTCCCGCCAAAAGACCGCTCCGCGGTCAAAAGACCGCGGCGGTCATTCTGGCTTTCCCGCGGGGCCGGCGGGCGACCGCCAGAAGACCGCCGGCCGGCCCAGCGGGAAAGCCCCGTCAACAAGGAAGCCGGCTCAGAATTGAGCCGGCGGAGTTGAAGGGGTGCGACGGGTGCAGTGGCACCCGTCGCGATTTTCACTGTCTGCAAAGCAGACAGTGAAAATCTTTGTGGGGCCCTCTTACGGGGGCCCCTGCAGTGCCCATGCCATTGGCATGGGCACTGCAGGGGCCCCCAGGGGCCCCTCGACACCCCATACCGCCATCCTGTTCCTTGCGGGCGAACCGCCAGGAACAGGATGGCGGTATGGGGTGTCAGAATCCCCATGGCGGCGCAGCAAGCTGCGCCGCCATGGCGGATTCCCATGGGCAGCGGAAAGTCAGCGGTACACCTGGTAAACTGGTGTGGTTATTCATGACTGAAAGGTCATGGTGCGCCAAAATAACAACTGTTATTGATTTTTGATGTGTTATTTTGACCTATTAATTGGGTATTGATTGTCGATTATAATAGTTATTGATTATTGATCCTCCAACGTGTCCAGGTACAGGTAATTTATAAGTTCTGGATGCGTTATCAGTATATGGTAGCAGAGGATGGTTTAGCCCTTTGGGATCCCATCCGAGCAATAGACGGAGTTAAGTTAGAATTTTCTTTGATAAAACAAGTTGGAGGGATGATGATGCCCTAAGTCGCCAATGACTTTCACGGGATCTCGGAGCTTGCGAATGGAGGACATGGAGGTGTGAGAATGGTTTCGGCGGTTCTAGTGACGGTATGAGTGAAGTTAGGGTTTTGCGCTTGCACAGCTTATTGCAGCAAATTAATTGAGAAGTTTGTGAGGATTTTTTTAGGGGGTTAAAAAGATATTAGAGGAGTGTTACTCCAAAGTGTGAGAGTAGGGAAGTCGTCGAACTTCACATGTGTGTAGCGCTTTGTGCAGAGAAAAAAAATTGTCCACGTGGTTGTTGATGTTGAGACGGGCCCTACGAGGTCAAGAGACTCCGGAGTATGTTGAAAAGTGTATGAGACACTTGTTTGATGTTATGATCTGGTCGGTTTAATAGGTTGATCGGGCGTGGTCAACAAGTTGGTATGAATTCTGAGGAATTAAAGAACATTTTTGACTTTGAGATTTGACGAATTCTAAAGTGCACTAGAATAGTTCATTGATCAGTTGAGGGTAAAGTTTGCGGGTCAAATTCTGCTTGCGAAAGTGGGAAACTGAGAAAGATGGAATAACTGCTGAGGCTAGTGAAAAATCCCTAAGGTTTCTGAAGCAATTGTATTACCTTTCCTGTAGCAAACCGACAGATTTGTTTTATTCTTTTGGTTAGTGCTCGCGTTATATTGCATGAAATTAGTTTATGAGTGAAACCGAATGAAAGAGGACAAGCCGCAGGACTTTGTCAGCCGCAGTGTGTGAGTGTGACGTCACTAGGAGCCATGCTGGGATAGGTCGGTTGGTGAAAAGGGTCGCGCACGGATTGGACACAGTCCGTGAAGCGCAATTGGAAGGGGAAAGGCAAGCGAAGAGTATTCCGGGAATTAAAGTCATTTTTTAATTACACATTTTAAGAAAAGTAAAAGACGGGAAAGATGACATTTTTCAAAGCACTTAAGAGTGCCATGAGGGGAGATGTTTACATTAAAGCAAATGTAGGAGAAGAAACACCGCCTGAGGGTACACCAGCTTACATTGTCATTGAAGAAAAGGGTGTAGCACCATGTCTTTGGTTAAAATAATGGTGCAAATTAACAGAGAAGCATGGAAGTGTGGCGTTCCCTATCCACAGGTCGTTTAATCTAAGGGTTTTGGAAAATCTGAGATTTGCGCTATACGACATGAAAGTACCTCCTAGACCAGCACAGTTTGTGGTGTTAGAAATATGGGAGCTAATAGCTAGAAACCAACAACAAAAGAAATTTGAGACAAGAATAAGAAAAGCAGAAAAGACACTAGCGGATGCTAGATGGGACAGCACACAAAAGGTTTGGAGATCAGACGTATTGCAGGGGATTAAATTGTTTCCAGCAATTACCGATGAAGCGGAGACGGAAGGAAGGAAAGCCACCTATAAGACAAACAGGAGTCAGTCCAGAGATAGAGAGAAAAATAGAAACTCGAAAAGGGCAGACGAGGCAGACGATGAGGAGTTCATTATACAATTGCTGAATGATCGCCCGCCACCATATGTGGAAAGCGAAAAAGGCTCAAGCATTAGTACTGCCCCTCCAGAACCAATACAGGGTAATGTAACACCAAATTTGAGAATATCTCAGAGGCCGAGCAGCTCCGACATGCCTTTCCCACCACAAATACCACAGATTCAGAGAATATACCCAGACGTGCCTAAATTGAAACCTGCTGATAATTTTCAGCCACAGGTTCAAAGGCACTGCTGTGATGGGCATAACATGGGAATTACCTCTGATTCAATGGCTCAGGGAGGACAGAATTATCAAAGACCAACATTGATTCAAGCCGAATCAACACAGTTTTTGATGCCTCAAAAACAGGCACAAGAAGTGCCGAGGTATACTTGAGTAACAGAGAGCCAGTTAGGTATGCCAGCAATGATGAACCATAATGTAGGGATTAACATGCCACAGAATTCAGGGAACAGACAGAATCCAGACGCGATATCTCTGCCTATCACTGTAGGTCCACCAGTACCACTGTACATACAGGCAAACTCAAGCACATGCAACCAAGGGTTAATGATACAGAGTGGGACAGGGAGAAGATGCATAGAAACCACTCCAGAAACAACTCCAATAGCGGCACTGCCAAATGGATCTGTGTCCTTGTCGGAGTTTAGTCCAATTCCAATTTGTGCCCCGTCAACCGTGGTAAGGTCACGTCCACCACTATTAGTACCGTTAACCTCAGAGACTGAAACATTACAGAAACCATCAGTAGCAGTTGATGTAACTGCTACACTGATGGGACTGAACGCGCAACAGTTAACACAATGGTTCAACAGCCTGAACTCCCCACAGAGTACATCCAGCGGGAAGGGAGAAGAATACCTGAATAAAATAAGATTGGGTATGGAGGCAGATGAATTAGTAGAGGGAACAATGGGTCTGAACAGATTAGAATCCTATACAGAGGAAGAGCTGAGATACATGTGCCCTAGAATTACAAGGGAAGTAAGCAGCATACATAAGAAATTACAAGAAATTGCAGACAGAAACGAGATCGATATAAGTAAGACTAAACACCTGAGCAGAAGTAACAGGTTAGATTTTGAGACAAAAGACTTCGAACACATGAGATCTGCAGGGATGAAAACACACCTTAAAGAGATACTGCAGAGCGCACAGGTTTGGAGATGTTTAGACAAGTGGGAAAGTAGATGGGTTAAGAAAAAGGACAAAAATAAAGAAAATACCCCAGAGCGGAATGAGAAAGCACAACAGAATGATGACCTGATAACCATGTTACCAATGAGAGAAGCAGCAGGGGGAAACTTGTACATGTACCATGGCACCGCTGCGATATTCAATCCTTTACGGATGACTTTCCCAAATTGAGAGAGAAGCCGATCGAGTGGTATCAACAGACAGATAGATTTGTGAAACTCGCGAAATATCTCTGGGAAGACCTGAATACTCTATTTGAGATTGTGGTTCCGGCAGATTTGTGGGAAGATTGTAAAAGGGCTGTAGGTTGGCCGACGAGTGAGCCAGAGAGAGATAGGGACACAGGTGCCCCATCACCTACGATAATGAGTTTGTACCACAAGGTGATTGAGCACTTGAAAACCAAGGTTGCGTCGAAAAATGTGGATTGGCAGAGGATTGACAGAACAGCCCAAGAAGTTAAAGAATCCATTCATGCGTACTATGAGAGATTGTTGAAAGCGTTTAAGAATTATAGTGGCACAGAGACGATTGAGGCAAAAGACATGCTCCATTTTGTGTTCAGGTTTGTGGAAGGGTTGAGACCCGAAATCAGCCAGATGATTAAAACGCATTTGATTTGTTGTCAGTCAAAGTCGATCGATGAAGTGTTGAATTATGCAAAATACTGCAGTGATGAGATTGAGACAAAGCAGAAAAGAATGAAAGAAAAGGTGATGGTGATGCAGCTTAGAGCAGCTCAGACAGGTTTGCAAGGTTTTCAACAACAAATGCCGCAGCAGCAGCAACAGGGAAATGCCATGTTTCAGCCGCAGATGAGAGGCAGAGGAGGTTTTGTGAATAATGGTCCTGATTTGAATACTGTTATGATTCCAAATGGTATACAGGCAATGAAGAAGGTGATGCCATGTCACACGTGCGGAATCGTCGGGCATTGGAAAGGGGAGTGCCCAATGATGGTGCAGGAGGGTGTAGGTCAGCAAAACAATGATGTCAATGCATTTCAGACTATGAGAGGACCGAAATTGAGAGGTCCGAATCCAAATTTCCAAAACAGTATAAACCAGATGCAGGGTTTACAACCCATGCAATCGCAACAGGTGCAAATGCCCCATGTGCAAATGGCACAGTTGCAGCCAATGCAACAGCAGTTTCCTATGGTACCTAATCAGCAAATGCAAATACCCTTAGCACCAATGAATCAGCAACAAGCAATGCTTCCTCAACAGGTCACGGGTCAAGGAATGAATCAAAGTGACACAGTACACCAATTCCCATTACATAGTGAGAATGGAATAAACGATGTATGGGAGAGTGAAAGTTCAGATGAGGAAGGAAATTGTATGCTTGCAGCATCTTTGGAAGTTGATCAAAATGGTCTGTATGTGGAGGGAAGAGTTATGGGTCACCACGTTTCATTCTTGGTTGACACAGGAGCTACGCGTTCCACTGTTAGTAGCATTGAAGCACCAAATTTGCCACTTTCAGGGAGAACAGTTCAAGTAGTGGGAGTAGCAAATAGGTATCTGACGAACCCAATCACAGACCCAGTGCAAGTCAGAATTGGTAACTATCAAGGGTCACTTAAATTTGTGGTGTGTGACTCAAGCTCGATATCACTACTAGGGAGAGACCTATTGTGCAAATTGGGATGTTTGATTATGTGTTCAAACGATGGAATTAAAATTCAGACAAACAGTGATGGGGAAGAAGAGGACAGTGTAGGAGGGGATGAAGTGGAAACTGCTGATGAAGAGTATCCCCTGATTACCCTTTATCCAATGATCACTGAAGCAGATATTCCTGCTGAGTTATAAGAAACAGTCGGAAAGGAAGTGTGGGATATGACAGGGAAAGAGGTGGGATTGGTGAAAGGAGTGGAACCAGTAAAAGTGACTGTAAAACACAATGTAACTTTTCCCCAGACCCCACAGTACCATATGGCGCAAGACACCCTCATAAAAGTCGCCCAACTTATTGATGAGTTTGTAAAACAGGGAGTACTGAAAGAAGTGTTAAGCAGTCCTTGTAATTCACCAATCATGGGACTAATAAAACCAAGTGGAAAGGTCCGAATCGTTCAGGATTTGAGGAAAATAAATGACATAATAATCAAATGTTGTCCCATAGTACCAAATCCAGCTGTGATAATGTTCCAAGTTCCCTGTGATGCTGAATGGTTCTCAGTTATCGACTTGTCACAAGCATTCTTTTCTGTGCCTCTTCATGAGGACAGCCAATTTCTCTTTTCTTTCAAATTCCTAGACAGAGTCTACAGTTGGTGTCGAATTCCTCAAGGGTTTTCGGAGTCACCATCAATTTTCAATCAGATTCTAAAGAAAGATTTGGAATCGTTGGAGTTACCATTTGAATCAACCCTAGTGCAATACATTGATGATTTGTTGATTGCATCGAAGACCGTAAGTTACTGCACAGCCGACACCATTGCCCCATTGAACCATTTGGGAAGGAATGGACACAAGGTGTCCCCTTCAAAATTACAGTTTTGCCAGAAGAAAGTGAAATATTTGGGTCACCAAATAGAGAAAGGGTCACGAAGAATTATGAAGGAAAGGATAACAAGTGTACTCCAAATGAGTCCCCCAAAAACGAGGAGGGAGGTGAGAAAGTTTTTGGGAATGGTGAGCTACTCCAATGGATTCCCAATTTCTCAACTCTAGCAAAACCTTTACTGAAGCTGACCCAGAAAGATGCACTGGGTGAAATTGAGCTGAAAGGAAATGAGATGGATGCTTTTATTGAATTAAAGGAATGCATGTGCAGGGCTCCAGCTTTATGTATGCCTGATTACACGAAGCCTTTCACATTGTTTTGTCATGAACGTGATGCATGTTCCTTGTCTGTCTTGACCCAAGCCCATGGTGGCGTAAACATACCAGTAGCATATTTTTCAGCTACTTTGGATCCGGTCGCAGCAGCACTGCCATGGTGCCTGCGTGTCGTAGCCGCAGTTGGTATCAGCCTAACTCAGAGTGAAGGAATAGTGATGGTACACCCTTTAACAGTCATGGTCCCTCACTCAGTCGAGATACTTTTGACACGTTCCCGAACACAGCACATGACTGATGCTAGACTCACAAGGTATGAAACAATAATTCTGGGATCACCTAATGTGCAGCTGAAAAGGTGCACTACGTTGAATCCAGCAACCTTGTTTCCCAGTGAAAATGCAGAAATTGAGAACGCTGAAGACATCGAGCACGACTGTCTTCAGGTGACTGAATTTTGCACCAAACCAACACCTGATATCAAAGATACCCGATTGGAAGAAAATGATCAAGTTATTTTTGTTGATGGTTCATGTTTAAGAGATGCACTGGGAATATTGAAAGCAGCATATGCTGTATGTACTGTAACAGGTGTTCTGGAAGCATCTTGGCTTCAAGGAGTTTACTCTGCACAAGTAGCAGAATTGGTAGCCCTTACTAGAGCTTGCCAACTCTCCGCATTGATGAAAGTCACCATTTACACTGACAGTCAGTACGGATTTGGAATAGTGCATGACTTTGGACAATTGTGGTCACAGAGAGGCTTCATGACCTCTTCAGGATCATCAGTGAAAAATGGTGAAAGAATAAGAGAATTGTTACATGCCATCCAATTACCAGGAGAAGTAGCAGTGGTAAAATGCAGTGCACACTCGAAGGGACAAGACTATGGGGATCATTCTGACCCTGGCGGTCATGGCCCGCCAGGGCCAATGACCGCGGAAGCACCGCCAACAGGCTGGCGGTGCTTCTGGGGACATTCTGACCGCGGCGGTAAAGCCGCGGTCAGAAAAAGGAAACCGGTGGTTTCCCGCCGGTTTCCTGCTGGCCCAGGGAATCCTCCACGGCGGCGCTGCCATGGGGATTCCGACCCCCTTCCCGCCACCCTGTTTCTGGCGGTTCTCACTGCCAGAAACAGGATGGCGGGAACGGGTGTCATGGGGCCCCTAGGGGCCCCATTAAGATATTCAGTGTGGCAGAGTGGCAGTGGCAGACACTGAAAATCGCGACGGGTGCAACCGCACCCGTCGCACACCAGCAACTCCGCCGGCTCGATTCGGAGCCAGCTTCATCGTTGCTGGTGCTTTCCCGCTGGGCGGGCGGGCGGCCTTTTGGGAAAGTCAGAATGACCGCCGCGGAGACCGCGGTACGGTCTTCTGACCGCGGTACGGTCTTCTGGCGATGACCGCCTATGTTTCCCAGGGAAATGGATATGCGGATCAAGTCGCAAGGTTTTGCGCATTGAACTGTATATTGCTCAGGGATGAATGGAACTTGATAAATGAGCCAGAACTTGAACCAAGCGAAATCTTTGCTCTAAAGGTTGTAGATACAATGGATGAACTGAAGTCCTTACAGAATGATGTCAGTGAAGATGAGAAACTCTCATGGACCAAATCGCAATGTGTGAAGAGACTAGATGAGTTATGGGTTTCAAGTGAAGGGAAATTCGTTCTGCCAAACAGTCTTTTAACACAGTTAGCCAGATTTTACCATGGACAAGCCCATCTTGGAAGGGATGCCATGATTAGACTATTTAAAACTGATTGGTTTAACCCCAAATTCCATCAGGTTGCTGAAGCAGTTTGCCATCTTTGCGTCATTTGCCAACAGATGAACGCAGGGAAGGGAACCGTAGTACATTTGAGCCACATTGGAAGAGCAGGGGGTCCCTTCAGCAGGATGCAAATGGACTTCATTGAGATGCCTGTGCATGGATGCTTGAAGTATGTGTTGGTGGTTGTGTGCATTTTTAGTCACTGGATTGAGGCATACCCTATACGCAGAAATGACAGTCTCACAGTTGCAAAACTGCTCTTAAGTGTGCTAATACCACGTTTTGGATTCCCGATCTCCTTAGAATCAGATAGGGGAAGTCACTTCAATAACGAAGTAATAAAATTACTTTGTGCAGCGATGAACATTGAGCAAAAGTTGCATTGTAGCTACCGCCCTGAAGCCTCAGGTCTAGTGGAGCAAATGAATGGCACATTGAAATCGAGGATGGCGAAAATATGTGCATCAACAAACTTAAAATGGCTTGACGCATTGCCCTTGGTGCTAATGTCAATGAGAAACACCCCTGACAGAAACACTGGACTGTCCCCACACGAGATTCTCATGGGCAGAGCCATGAGACTTCCAGCAGTTCCTGCAAATGCTCTTTTGAATATTACAGATGATATGGTGTTAGACTACTGCAAAGGTCTAGCTGATGTGGTCCGCTCTTTCTCTCACCAGGTGGAGGCAACCACCTTGCCACCGATCCAAGGTCCAGGACACGCCCTGAAAGCAGGTCACTGGGTCGTGATAAAGAAGCACGTGAGGAAGTCGTGTTTGGAACCCCGTTGGAAAGGACCTTTTCAAGTGATTCTGACAACTACCACCGCTGTGAAGTGTGCGGGAGTTCCCAACTGGATTCACGCCAGTCACAAAAAGAGGGTGTCGTGTCCCACAGACCAGGAAGTTGAAGCGCTGAAATCACCAGTGTCTGATAACAAAGTGCCAAGCGCCGAGACAGAGCGAAGAGGAACTAGAAGTGAACAGGCAGAAATAGAGGAAGGAGAAATATTTTCTGAGGACGAAGCAACTGATTTATTTGCGGAAGACCAAGGAGGAGCCTCAGAAAGCGACGAAGGTCAAGAAGGTGACAAAGAGCCTGAAACGGCTGAAGGTAACAAAGAGCCTGAAGCAGGTAACGGTGACAAAGAGCTCGAAACAGGTGAAGAAGCAGGAGAGCCTGATCAGAGGAGGGCTTTCCCAGAAGCAGACGATACAGATAAAGAAAAGGAGAACCTGATTGACTTCCCAGAGGGAGAAGACAAAGCAGGACAGAGCGAAGCAGTTCAAACTCCTCCAGAAGAAGTTGCAGGTCCATCAAGTGGACACAGTGCAAAAAGAAGACAAAGCATATCGCCAGTAAAATTAAGAATCAGAGAAACGTTAAACGACAGTGAAGGGCCAAAGGTGAAAGAGAAAAGAAAGGAAGTGTCTGTCGCAATAGCAGCACCAAGTGAAGAGAAAGACTTGGCCAAGGAAGAAAGTACCAGCGAGAGAGAGTCAAAGAGAGATGCAAAATTGAAAAGAAAAAGAATACCGAGCAAAAGATATTCTGGCCCGGAGTGGGCGTATTTAGCCACTAACTATTGGTCAGACAAATTTGTATCCCTTAGCCTCGAGAAGGAAGAGGCAGAACTTCACTTTGGCACTTGAGGAGTAAAACTCCTTGAACTTTACCGAATAGAGACATTGATAACCTGATTGACTTTCAACCGGCTAAGACATTGCTAACTTGATTGACTTTAAACCCGATTTTGAGACAAGCTGCTAACCGATAAGAGACTAAGCTGCTAAAAAAAAAAACCTTCGTGAACATTGAACTCGTTCAGCTTTGTATATATCTGCAAACTCAATTGATAAAGTGTCTTCAACTTTTTGATTCTATACAGATCATGACAGGCTACACTACACAGGGTCATAAAATGAAGTGTTGTAAATACATGTGTATAGGTCTAATAACTGCATGCGTACTAATCATTGTAGCAATAGTTCTTGGAATGCATGGTAAGAATGAGAGTGAAACGAATGATGCTTCTACTTCTAAACCTACTATTATTACTGAACTAACTGAAGAGACTCGAACACGACGAGAGACATTTGCATGATAGGAAGGAACTTTCATCTAACGTTTTCTATCGCTTGCTGAGTGAGTATGTTGAGACCATGGATGCAAAAGATTGTTATGTGTGTACACAAATACCTACCTCAGTAGTGGAAGGGGTGACGCATCATAGCATGCCTCTTACGTATGGAATTACATGTAGTGTAGTAATGTCCAGATTTTATGGTCAGCAGTACATTCATTATTTTTACTCTAATTATGATGTTACATTTGCATATGTCCCCATAATCGAGTACCTGAGTAAAATATCTAGAGATTATTATTTCAAGTTAATGAGAGACTTCTTTGAGCCGTTGTCACCTTTTCACACAGCTCACGCACATAGAGAGAACCTTACATGCTTGCTTTCGCCGGTAGAGATAAACTTCTTAGACCGCACTGACGATAGGAGGAAAGAAATGAAGGAATTAGAAAGGGAATTACTCAAAAGGACATCTGTAGATAACTATGCTTTTGCCGCAATAAAGACACAAGGGAAAATAGCTTTAGATACATTGCACGTAGGGAGATTTTGTATACATAGACATAAATCATATTATGACACAGTTTTTGTGGGAACGAGTGAATGCAAACATACGTTTTTGTTTCAACCTAAGTGGACGTTCATACTGAATGGACAAGACCCAGTTATTCCTGGAATATATTATATTTGTGGTCTCAACGCCTATTATCGCCTTCCTAAAGGAATGGTATGGGAGATGTTATTTGGGAATAGTGTTCCCAAAGATTTATCAACTGGACGACTTAAAGAAATTTCCAAAGCTGTCTGAATCACATTATGTTCAGAAAAGAGAGACAGCTTCTGGTGTGGTAGGTGATATATTTGGAGCTTTGATTCCTTCAGTAGGAGGAGTCATATTGAATTCAATCAAAATACGAAAGTTGTCTACTATTGTGGATAACATGCTGACAAAATTTTCAGGAGCTATAATCCTGATGGATGCTAAACTCGCTGCAGAAAGAGCTATGACTCTTCAAAATCGTCTTGCCTTAGACATTCTTTTAGCAAAGGATGGCGGCGTTTGCAAAATGCTTGGTACACGTCACTGTTATACATATATACCAGACAGCAGTGGAAAAATTAGAACGATGCTTACAAATTTAACTAATGAAAGTATTGATTTAAAGGAATTGAAAGAACCAGGAGTTTGGGAGAAAGTTGGAAAAGGATTTGCTTCTGTGGGAAATTGGTTCAGCAACGTTTGGAACAGATTGTTACTAAAAATAGTGAAGGGAATATTGATAATATTAATTTGTTTATTAGGCTTTTGGGGAATATGGAAAGCTATCAAAATATTGAAAACAAGGCGCGAAAGAAAAAGAGAAGAAAAGGAACAAGCCAAAATGGTAGCGATATATAGAGAAAAATCAAAAGGGATTAAAAGAAAAAGGGAATTGACTGAAGTGCCAAATTACTGTACAGAATTTTAATGGAATAAAATGTGTGGATAAATTTGATGTGATGACATAATTAGTCATCAGAGGAGGGATTGATGACGCAGAAAAGAGGGTCCAACATATATTCATACATATCATGTAATCAAAAGCATATAATGTAGTGTGATTTTAGTAAAGAAAATAATGTACGAGGGAAATTGTGCCCTCGGGGTAGTTCGCCATCATTATAAGCGATCTTTATTAATCATGAAGACTTGAAAAATGTAGTAATCCGTCATAATTGCAAATGTATGCTATGATTTCTTATTTGAAACTGTTTTGCTTAGCTTAAATTTAGTAGAGGCTTTGGCCTAGTTGCCTGGTCTCAAATTCTAACTGCGTGGCTTTTCCTTGAACTAATGAAACATACATTCTTACTTGAAGTTGTATTTTTCCAGCAGAGATGACTAATACACTTATCTTCAAGGTTTTGTACTAGGCTGGTTTCATCCCCTTTGATACAAGGTCAGTCTCTGCAGGTGCGGACATTGAAGGTACAGATAGTAAAATAATTGGCAACCCATGTTACAACTTGTGTTCCAAGGCTCCAAGGACAGTGTATGCATAAATGAGCGCTAGTAAAAGACAATTTTCATTGGACAATTTGAAGCCAACCTATGAACCCTCCAATGGAAGACCCTGCAGAATTTGGAATGTTTCTTACTTAAACCCACTGGACAAAGAGAAGTCAGCCATTTTCCTTGATGCCAATTTGAAGCCAGATGCCGGACTCCATTTTGGACGACACCCTGATGCCCTTTTCTCTATCTGAGAGAAAGAGACTTTTAAGAATTCTCACCCTAGAGACTTTAACTTTGATTTGCCCCGTCTTGCCCATGCAGTAACTCGGTCCCATTCTCTTTGCCGCTGCAAGGAAGCTTGCCCTTGAACTTTGTCCCTTTGAAACTTGCCCCATGCTGATCGAACCGGTACCTGAGGGACGAAGACTTTTCTTGAATGCTGATTGTATTTGGTAAATATGAAAGGATAATTGTATTATGCATTGTGTTTTTCCTTTTAGGTACCAACTGCTATTTTGATAGGGTCCAAGCTAGAAGTTTTCCAAATTTGTGTTGACTAAATTAGTTTTGCATGAAGTCCCACATGCCAATGCTAATTAGAGGTTAGTCGAGGTATTCATTCGATGCACCATGCAAATTTGAAATCTTGTTATGCTGACCAATGTATGAAATTAGTCAAATACAGTTAGTCATATTAGTAATTTGCATTGCCATAACTGAGTGTATCATTATTCAGATTTTGCGTAGATTGCGTTTCTTCCGCCGCTATGGACAGCTAATAATGTTCATATACATATATCATTTGGTTTTGAGACTCATATACATCGTGCAGGCTTTGTTAATATAGGGAAATAAATTCACTAACTTTTAATAAACTGGTGTGGTTATTCATGACTGAAAGGTCATGGTGCGCCGAAATACCAACTGTTATTGATTTCTGATGTGTTATTTTGACCTATTAATTGGGTATTGATTGTCGATTATAATAGTTATTGATTATTGATCTGAGTGACCCGACTATTCTAGGATGAGGAGAGCCCGACTCAGCTAAAAGATTCACTGACCTCCAACGTGTCCAGGTACAGGTAATTTATAAGGGCTGGACGCGTTATCACCCACCTAAGACAATCATCAAATAAAACGCACAAATACTGAAATGATGACACAGTGCTAATTGTTTTATTATTGGCAGTAAAAGATGTACATTTATTCTTTTTCATCCATATACCATAATAATGTGTGTTTGGCCCGATTTATTGTCAGATCAAATTTTGACTTGAAAATACAGAATTCGTTCAACAAGCAATGGAGGCCTAATGGAGTTCTAGCAAGGAGAACTGCGTCATTGGCACAACGGAGAGCTTCATACTGGACGTGCACACACACATGGCAAGCCAATGTTGTGGCTAGGCAAGTGTTTCTCCAGGCCATTATATAGAAGGTGAATAAAAAGGTGCCAGGATGCACCCTTGGCGTACTTCTCTATGATTTTAAATGCCTGGTTAGTCTGGTCTCTGCCAGGTCCGTATCTAACACTGGCAGTTACCTCTAAATAGATTTCCCTGAGGAAGCTAACAATATTAGCCTCCACCCCATGTTAGTCATAAGGTTCCAGCGTTTGAACAAATGTCGAGCTAAGATCCTTAAAAACCCTCACATCCTTGGCCACAGAATATTTATTAAGACAACAAAAGAAGGTGGAGTATTGCGGGCTAAATTCAAAAACACGAAATAATACCACAATGCAACACAAATTATCACTGGGAGAACGATTTTAATCGGTTAAAGCAATATTTTTTCATGAATTCAAAGAAGCCTGTCTTTGCCAAACAATTCAAAATAAAATACAACCATATTTTTCAAACATTAACACTCAGAGAGAGACACATTAACATACGCTTGACAAAACACCATTAAACAACAAAGATTTACAATATATTACAAAAGCGCACACTGGGGAAGCAAATCAGCTCTTTGTCCGTCTGCTCCTTGTAGCTTCCTTAAGTAAGGTGGTTATGAAGTGCACACAGTATTTAATCCACTTAGATGTAGTCACAGTCATCCACATTTAGTTTACTCCTTTGGTTGAATGAATGAGAGGATGACATATCGCATAGGACTATTCTTCCACAAAGGTCGGAACAATTTGGCCATCCCAATTTAAGGTCACCTCAGGACTAAGGAAGACAAAAACACTCGAGCAGGGACAGGGGGATGCTAGGAGTGATTGTCGTAGGATAAGCAGGAGTAAAAAGTTGTGGGCGTCAATGTATGAGAGGCTTGCACTGCCATTGCATTACTTTGACATGCAGCAGCGACGAAAACCTTTGAACCATACCTATGAGGCCACGCAAAGCCACTTTGTGTGGGTCTGAATAACCTCATAGATATGGAGTAAGGCAAGGTACTGCAAGTCACTGTGTTGCCTTACTCTGCACCAGAAAAAAATTTCATGGGAGTTGCAGTGGGTATTCCCAATTAACACCCATGGATTTTGACACCTCCCCAGATTTACGTAAGTCTGTAATCCTGGGGATGCACTAAAATTTTACGCCTCCCAATGTGATGCACAATGATGAGAAATATTTGAATTCATGCTGCAGCACATGTAGAAAGAGGAAAAGCCTCTAAGGATTGTTTTTATGCAGGAAGGTGCTCCTTCCTGCACAAGAACTATCCTGTCGACAACACAGACACCCTTTCACCATGCTGCAAGGGTGTCTGTATTGATGCTAGGGTACTGAAATAGCGCAAGCGCAGGGAGAAAAGACAGGAATGCAAAGTATTGCAAAAATACTGGGCATTGTTGCCCTTTCAATGTGGCAGAGGGCAGCCCAGCAAGGTGACCTCCCGCCCTGACCAATGCCAAATACCTGTAAATCTGGGTCTTGATGTTAGTACATTTAGTGCTGTGATCGACTGTGCAAACACAGCATTCATTGCCGGTTCTGTGTGTTAAAACTCTGTAGGTCATATTATGTGAAACACAATTTCATCTATAATAGACATTATGCTTTCACACAGAATGGCCTGAGTTTGCTTTTCTTCCTTAGTCCTGAGGAGGCCTTAAGTCAGATTCATCCAAATAGCAGTAATAATTTTTGTTCCATTGTGGTCCTTGCTGGAGGTTGGCCCTCTATGTAGTGTGCAAAGCTAGGCACACTGTGCAGGGGATCCAGGCAACCACACATCGGGTTACAGAGGTAAAAACTAGACAATCAAATGCCCTAATCTTTGGGAAGCTTGGTCGAGCAGTTAGCCTGATCTTGCAAATCATTTGTTATACACACAGTATCAATAAATGAGGCCACACACTCAAGAGAATAACTCAAGACCAATTTATAAAAATTCTTCAGATTTTGATATACATTTTAACACCAAGATCATCAAAATTGGGTACTTTTTAAGTTATGCATTTGTGAATTTATTAAAAATCGTCTTTTTGTGCATAATAACGCACCATAGAAATCAATGGCAAAATATTTTGAAAATTCACAGTAAATTAGGCAGTGAGTTTACCAGTGTCTCCTTTTGCAGGTATGTTAAGGTCATCGGTGGGTACCCTGGACCAGCTGGAGAAGTTCGGGCAACTGCTGGTTCCGGCGGGAGCAGCTGCAGAAACTCACTAGAGCTGGTGCGAGGAACCACTTTGAAAAAGTGCTGCACTGGTGGACTTAGAGGTAAATCCGGTGGGTCCTCTTGAAGTGTTGAGGTCATAAGGGGTAAGGGACCCATAGGTCACAGCTGGATCTTCGGTACATGATACAGGGCAGCCGGGTGCAAAATGATTCAGTGAGCCAAGAGCTGTGAGCAAAGGTGCCCTTGGAAGCAGGAGGAAGGTACCTTGCAGGTCAGCAAGGACACTCTTGTGGGAGATCTGGGTGGTCCCTTTATTATGGCTTCCTCATGGTCCTTTTTTGGTCCAGAATAGACTGTCTTTCTCGGTCTCCAATGGGAGGTGACCAGTTCCTGGGGCTATTGCACAGTCTGCCCGCTGGAGGTCACAGTGTCACCAAACTTGGCAAACTGGTAGGGTTTGGCACGGTCCGAAGAGTGAAGTTTAGTCTGGCTGTAGTGTCCAGTTCCTTGGTCAGTAGCTGCTTGGTGAAGTGGCCTCTACTGGGTCTTTGGTTCCTTGGTGTTGCAGAGTGATGTCTTCACTCTGTAGGAAGATCTTTGGTGATTTTTGAAGAGTTGAGGGGTTTGTAGAGTCCATTAAAGAATTCCCTCAGCAACAATTGTCACGTCCTAGGTGCAGCAAGCAGGGTTTGGTGCCTTTTCTTGGTGGTAGGGCTTCAGTTCTCGAGCCTTGGGTCTTCTTTGTCGATAGTCTTCTTTTGTCCATGGAATCTGAGCACTTGTCTAGGGATGCCCACTAACTACTGAATTTAGCGGGTGTTTGAAGGGGGAACATAGTAGTGGCCAATGGACCACTTACTTTAGGGTGGACACACCCACTAAGTGACCATTTCCTGTGGGCAAAGGTCACTTCCCCACACCTGACTGGCTATTTTCCTTCCATTCAAGAAGGAGGAAAATGAAATGGAGAGGTCACCTTGCACATAACATGTGAGGGGTGGTGCAAGCCAGGACTGACCACACCTCCTACCCTTTGTTTGTTTTCCTGCCATTGCTCCCACCAAAAGTTGGGGGTTTGCAACTGGGGCAGCCATCTGCTGCTAGCAGCAGGCTTGGAGGTTGAGTTTCAAGGACAGTAGGCCCTTTGAGGCTCACCAGCAGGGCAGTGCACATTCCTGAGGGACGGGGTGTTCACACCTCCACCCAGGAAGGGCTTTGTTGTGAATCCCAGAGAGAAGGATCTCTCACCTCAGGGATTCAGGCCCTTATCTGGTGTGGCAGGCAGGTTGTGACCGGCCAGCAACCATGCCAGGGTAGATAGCTTTTGCAGGAGGCACCTCTTAGGTAACCTGTGGGTACATTTTGCAATAAAACCAGTACTAGTACCAGGTTGGATTTATCATTCACAGTTGTATGATGCTAAACAACTCAGGATTCAGAGTGGCCATCATGCAGATGTGAAACTCGTAATCATCTGTGTCAACTCACTATGTCCCAGGTTTGGCCAGGGCACAATGGGGGCATATTGCCCATGCAGCTATGCCCTCACATACAGTGTAGAGCACCTTGTCTTTGGACTGGAAGGCCTGCCAAAGGGGTGTCTTACCTATACATCATGCAGTGTGTAGTAGACAGGGCACACAGGCATGTCGAGTGTGTCTTTTGGCTTTGCACCAGGACACTCAGCCTGCAATGGCATGCTGGGTGTATCTGGTTCATGGTGGTTGAGGGTCGCACAATCAGTGCTGCTGCCCTCAGGGGCCTACCCTTAGTACCCTATGCAGCTAAAGGTTTCTCCCATTGTGCCAATGCATCACAACAGTTTTGGGGAAAGAGATCTGGCCCAGGGAACCTGGTTGGCCGGGGTTCCGGGCACTAACAACTGTGAGGCTACATCATTTACCAGGCATAAAGTGGAGGCTAACCATGTCAAAAGATGCTTTTTGTTATACTACCCCCCAAATGAAAGAGGATGAGACCATCCTTTCCCTAGTGAGTCTTCATCCTCTAAGTGGAAGAACCTGGAAAGGCCTTAGCAAAGACAGGAGTCATGCCCCCTTGCCCAGTGGCCATGCCCAGGGGACTTCTGTCCCCTGGGCATGGTCCTTGGGCACAGTGGCATGTAGGGGGGCCCAAATTAGACCCCCCATGCCACTTTAAAAATGTTGTAAAAAATACTTACCTCACCTTACCTGTACTTACCTGGGATGGGTCCCCCCATCCATGGGTGTCCTCCAGGGGTGGGAGAGGGTGGCAGGGGGTGTCCCTGGGGACAGGGAAGGGCCCCTCTGGACTCCTTCCATGGTCAGAAACTATGGAAGTGAGCCCACAGGTCCCTTAACGCCTGCCCTCACCCAGGCACTAAAAAACAGCGCACATCCGGCTGTGCGCTGTTTTTTAAGGCCCGCCCCTCCTGTGTTTCAAAATGATGCTGGAGTATAAATAAGCCGCACAGGCCTTAAAGTCATTTTTTGGGCGGGAACGCCTACCTTGCATGTCATTAGCGCAAGGCAGTTTCCCGCATCCAAATAATGACGCACACGGAGGAATTATGACGTCTGCGGGCTCGGGCATCAAAGTTTAAATATGGGGCCATTTTTTACGCACATTTGGCGCAAACAGAGTATAAATATGCCCCTTGGTTCACCAACCTCTGGAAGGTGGCAGGTGCATTCTTTAGTCCAAAGGGCATAACAGTGAACTGATAGTGCCCATCCGCAGTAGAAAATGCTGACCTCTCTTTTGCTCTTTGGGTCAGGCCACTCTGCCAGTACCAGATGTTAAATCAAAGGTACTCAGATATTTGCCTGCCCTTAATCTGTCTATGAGCTCATCAGCTCTTGGACTGGGTGTGCATCAGTTTTTCTAACACAAGTGAGGCCCCTGTAGTCCACACAAAACCTAATTCCTTTTTTCTGTCCTTTAGAGTAAGATTTGGGGTCTAATACTGCTAGGCTAGCCCAGGGACTCTCCAAGGGTTCAATGACACACAAATCGAGCATCTTTTCAACTTCTGCTTGGATGATCTCCCTGACATGGTCTGACTGTTCGTAAATTTTGTTTTTGACAGGCAAGCTGTCACCAGTGTCCTCATTATGGGTGCACCAGTTTGTCTTTCCAGGGGTCATGGACAATAACTCAGCATACTAGTTGAGGTCTTGCCTGCCATCAACCTTCTGGTGTTCTGTGAGGGTATCTGATAAGCGCACTACACACACAGAACCATCTTGTGAGTTGCTGGAGAGGAGATCAGGGAGAGGATCTCTCTCATCCTCCTGTCCCTCATCTGTAGCCATGAGCATGGTCACATCATCTCTGTCATAAAAGAGTTTTAGGTGGTTGACATGGATAATTCTTTTTGGGTTTTTGCAACTGCCTAGGTCAACTAAATAAGTGATCTCCCCCTTCTTTTCAAGTATGGGTTAGGGCCCATACTATTTGTTCTGGAGGGCCCTTGGAGCAATAGGCTTCAACGCTCAAACTTTCTGCCCTAGGCTAAACTCAACAATAGCAGTTTTGGGGCATACAAAAGCTTTTGCAGCTCCTGGCTGGCCTGCGGATTTTGGCTGGCTTTCTCCATGTACTCTGCCATCTTTGAACAGAGGCCTAGTACATAGTCCAAAATGTATTGCTTGGGCTCTTTGAGAGGTTTCTCCCAGCCTTCCCTAACAAGACTCAGTGGTCCCCTAGCAGGATGTCTGAACAAAAGTTCAGATGGCGAGAATCCTACTTCCTTTTGTGTAACTTCCCTGTAGGCAAAAATCATACATGGAAGTATGAGATCCCATCTCCTCCTGAGCTTTTCAGGGAGTCCTCCAATCATGTCTTTTAGGGTCTGGTTAAATCTCTCAACCAACCCACTTGTCTGAGGATGGTATGGGGTAGTGAACCTATAAGTCACACCACATTCCATCCACATGTGTTTTACGTATGCAGACATGAAGTTCTCTGTCTGATACTACTGCCTTAGGGAACCCTACCCAGGAAGGCTTTTGCAACTGCAGAAGCAGTATTAGTCCTAAGGGTTATAGCCTTAGGATATCTAGTGGCATGATCTACTACCACTATTATATATCTGTGTCCTGCTGCTGTGTAGGTATAAAGGGGAGCAACCATGTCTACCCCTACCCTCTCAAAGAAGGGAACCCCAACCAGAGGTCGTGGCATTAAGGGGGCCTCCAAGTGTCTTCCTGCCTTGCCACTGGCTTGGCAGGTAGTGCAGGACTGACAAAAGCCCTTTAATTTTTGTGACATTCCTGGCCAGTAGAAGTGGCTAACAAACCTACTCCAAGTGTTAATTTGGCCCAAATGCCCAGCTAGGGGAATATCATGGGCTACAGTGAGGAGAAATTCTCTGAACTGCTGGGGCACTACCACCCTCCTGGTTGCACCATGCTTGAGGTCTCTGGCCTCAGTAGACAGGGTGCCCTCCTGCCTCAGGCCTTCAAAAGTGGGGCAGGATGTATGGCCCTGGCACAGATCTTCCCCGGAGGGTCCCACTGGACCCAAGAGCTCTAGGTGGTAAGGCTCCAGCTCTGCAAGCTCAGTTTCCTCCAGAAAGGGTGAGTCCTTTTCCTGGGAAGAAGACTTCTGATCTGGGATCTGTTGTGAAGCTGGTTTCCCAGGCGTCTTGCCCTTTCTCTTGGGAGGCTGTCCACTATTTCAGGATCAAACTCCCCTTTTTCTCTCTGAAGGTTGCTTTGTGCCCTAGTCTTGACACATGCCCGTGCTTGGTTCCCAAGCATTGCTGCATGGGTCTTCAGTTCTACTTCAGGAGATAATGTACCATACAGCAATCTACTGGAATGGTTGAGGACATAATCACTTCTTTCTGCCCTACTTCTCCACCCCAATCAAAGGTTGACATAGCCATGGGATAGAACTTTGTCTCATTGTCACCATTGGTGACAGGATAAGTCTTCCCTACCAGGAACTGATTTGAGTGGACCAGGTGCTGGGTTCCCATGGTAACACAAGCCCATGTGTCCGTCAGTGCTTCCATTTTCTCCCCATTAATCAAAGGGTGCTGCCTTAAGTTTTGCATGTTACTTTGCCAGGCAGCACAGGATAACTGTACCCCACACTCAGTGACTAATGTTGCCTCTGTGGGATCACTGACACGGTCAGGCCATACCTCTAATCCCATCTGGAGATTAGCATCTTAATTTACTGCAGGTTGACTAGAGGCATTCTTTTTGTTCTTACAGCTAGGATCTCCAGTTAGATGCGGTCTGTTTTTGCAATCATGCACCAAGCCTTTTTGGGATCAAAGTTCTTACCTTTTTTACCTACCACTGTAGGAGTCTCTAGATCCACCCTCTTGTGCAGGTTTTCGGGGGTCTTGAGAAGACTATTTGTTACTTTTATTTTGGCTTACATATTTCCCTTGGGGGGGCTTTATGGCCTTTTCTTTTGGTTTCCCCCACCAGATAGTCACTGAGGGTGAGGGCACGGAGCTGCTGGGTGCAGAGCGAATTTGTGAGCCAAGGGCTGTGCCATAGTTGCCCTTGGAGCAGGAGGTAGGTACCTTGGAGGGTCACTTGAAGGTCAGCAGGGGCACTCTTGTGGGATGTCCAGGTGGTTTCTGAAGTCCCTTGACTATGGCTTCCTCCAGGCCCTTTTTTGGTCCGGAATGGACTGTCCTTCTGGGTGTCTGACGTGAGGTGATCAGTACCTGGGGCTATTGCATGGTCTCGCTTCTAGAGTTCACAGTGCCACCAAACTTGGCACCCTGGTAGGGTCTGATGAGTGTAGTTTGGTCCAACTGTGGTGTACGGTTCCTTGGTAAGCAGCCGGTCAGTGAAGTGGCCTTCACTGGGTCTTCGGTTCCTTGGAGTTCCAGAGTGATGCCTTCACTCTGGAGGGAGATCTTTGGTGATTTCTGAAGAGTTGGGGTCCTCTGAGGGTTTGTAGAGTCTGTCATTGTTGAGTACTGGGTGCAGTAGGCAGGGGTTGGCACCTTTTCTTGGTGCAGCGGGACTTCAGTTCTCAAGCCTTGGGTCTTCTTTGTGGCTAGTCTTCTTTTGTCCATAGAATCTAATTTCTTGGTGCAGGGATGCCCACTAAATACTGTATTTAGAGGGTGTTTTGGCGTGAACCTAGTAGTGGCCAGTACCTTAGGGTGGCTACAAGTCTGGTTGCTGTTAAGGCACCGCTGGGCCATTCTTGGACTTGCGGGCCTCCTCTTCCTAGGTGTCTGACCCTGCCTGGCCTCTCCATTGATCAGCAGCTCGGTCCTGCCCGCTTCCTCCCATTGTTTCCCCCCTTCCAGCCCCTTGCTTATGTGCCCCACCCACCCCAGAACCCCATTAATGGCAGTCAAAGCACAACCCCATTAAGCAAGTCCCGACTAGCTCCCCTCTGCACTCCTTTTGGCTCTGCCTATGGCCGCATGTTTTGCCACCCAGCTGCTGCCTGATCTTGACCGCTGGTGGCTGCTAAGACCTTGCTGGGCCTTGCCTGGCCTTGAAGGGTTTCTTTTCCTGGGTCCCGGACCCTGCCTGGCCTCTCCTCTGAGCGTGAGCTCAGCCCTGCTCTGCTCCCTCACCATTGTTTTCCCATCCCCCCCCTTCCTCCTCCTTCCTTGGATACAAAATGATCCACCATGACCGCCCTGACAGACAAGGCGGAGGCATCGCTATCATCCACAAGGACTCCCTCAACTGCACTGCCTCAGACCACCAATCATGGAACACCTGAATTTCCACAGAACCTCGCCACAGTTTCTGCCACTCCATCCTGGACTTCACCACACCCCTGGCAATCATCTCCAACCACTACATCTTCCTGGGAGACCTGAACTTCCACCTAGAAGATCATAATGACACCAACTCCACTATGCTTCTGTAAAACATGAGCATCATTGGTCTCTCACAACTGGCCACCAACCCCACACACAGCACAGGACCCACACTTGACCCCATTTTTCCTCCAACAACAGAGTCAATTCTCCCACACTACCGAACTGTCCTGGACAGACCACTGTATCAGCCACTTTGTAATAGACGGCCAACCAGAAGCCTAGGCAGCACCACCCACCCACCTGTAACTGGAGGAAGGTCACGGAACCCAACTGGATCAAGAAGCTACCCCTGCCCCCTCAGATACCCTCGAAAACAGCGTACACAGCTTTGCCAACTGATCTCCTCAGTCACCGGCAGCCTTACCCCTCTGAAAAGCACCACCATCAGCAAACTCACCAAGCATGCCAGTTGGTTCACCCTAGAGCTTCTGAGCCTTATATGCCACTGCAGGATACTCAAGAGACACTGGCACGCTGACAAGACCCTTGCCAACCTCAATGCCTCCACATAAGATCCACCCTCAACAGCTACCACCATCATCTTAGAGAGACCAAGAAAAAAGCCCTCACCTCCCACATAGAGGTGAGTGCCAACCACACCAAGCAACTGTTCAGTATTGTCCGAGAATTCTTCTGCCCATCTGCCACAGAGAATACAATCCATCCCTCCCAAGTCCTCTGTGACACTCTAGCAGACTACTTTCATCACAAGATCTCAGACATTTACAGCAACTTTGACCCCCAACTCACCAACCTCAACCACCTGTGCACCTAAACCAGCACCACCTACCCCCAGCAGATCGCTGACTGGAAGCTGCTCTCTATCAAAGACACCATCTTTGTCATGAGCTCCATCCACTCTGGATCCCCCAGGGACCCCTGCCCACACCATATCCACAACCTAGGAAAAGAAGTAATTGCAAGCTCCCTCACAGACATACTCAACACCTCTATCACCACATCTACCATCCTGATGCTTGGAAGCATGCCATAGTCAAGGCCCTCCTAAAGAAACCTTCAGTAAACCCCAACAAACCCAAAAACTACTGCCCCATATCACTTCTCCCCTTCCCCACCAAAGTCTTGGAGAGAGCCATCAACTGCCAGCTCACTGACAACCTCGAAGGAAATAATCTGCTGGACCCCTCCCAATCCAGCTTCTGACCGAATCACAGCACAGAGACTTCCCGGATCGCAGCAACAGATGACATCAGATGCCTCCTCAACCCAGGAGGAATAGCTGCACTGATCCTTCTTTACTTATTGGCTCCCTTCGACACCCTCTCTCACCACACTCTTGTTACCAGACTCCACCACATTGGCATACAAAGGTAACTCACTTAACTGGATCACTACCTTCCTCTCCGACTGAACTCAACGAACCTACCTTCCACCCTTCGCTTCTGCACCCAAGGACATCACCTGTGGCTCACCCCAGGGCTCTTCCCTCAGCCCCACCCTCCTCAACACCTACATGATCCCACTAGCAGACATCGCTCGCACCCATGGACACAACATCATCTCCTACACCGACGACACTCAGCTTGTCCTGTCCCTCACAGAAAATGCCGTCTCCACCAAGGCCAACTTCCAAAGCACGATGACCGACATCACCACCTGGATGAGGACCAACTGCCTTAAGATCAACTCAGAGAAAACAGAGGTCCTCATCTTTGGGAACAAACCATCCCCCAGGAACGACATCTGGTGGCCCTCAGCACTCATCCCCTCACTCACCCTGACAAGCCACGCACGCAACCTCAGAATCAACCTGGACACACAACTAACCATGAGGCAACAGATCAACTCCATATCCCCTTCATGTTTCCACACTCTCTGCATGAGCCAAGATCTTTTGATGGATCCCAATCTCTACCAGGAAGACAGTCACCCAGACCCTAATTTCCATATGTA
This sequence comes from Pleurodeles waltl, assembly GCF_031143425.1. NCBI lineage: Eukaryota > Metazoa > Chordata > Amphibia > Caudata > Salamandridae > Pleurodeles > Pleurodeles waltl. The sequence continues at coordinate 289,163,686 of NC_090445.1, read as the reverse complement.
CCGACTAAGGCAACGCACTCTACACCGGAACCACCAAACAACTCCTGAACTGACTCCAGACCATCCAGAACTCAGCAGCAAGACTTGTCCTTGGCCTCCCCAGAAGAACCAGCATCAGCCCTCACATCAAGGACCGCCACTGGGTCCCCGTCCAGGAAAGCTGCCTCTTCAAGCTCCTCACACACACCTACAAAGCCCTCCACAAACCTTGGCCTGGCCTACGTCCTCCGCATCCGCCATGACTGCTGCGGTAGATGCACCTTCTCCTACCTCACCGCCAGATCCTGGAACAACATCTCCCTCCACTTGCACACCTCCCCATCCCTGAAGGTTTGAGGAAGCATCTCAAGACCTGGCTCTTTGACTGCAAACACCCTCTAACCAAGGCTCACAGACCCCACCAGTGCCTGGAAACTCCCTAGGGTGACAAGCCGCACTCTACAAGACCTACTGATTAATTGATTGACAATTTAAAATCACAAATTATGGTGAAGTTGAATTTTGAATTTCAGTTCTGAAAATGTCACTTTTAGAAAGTTGTCATGGTCTTACTTTTGTCATTTGGTGCCGACTGCCTGTCATTGATCACTAGTCTGGCTTGGGTGACAGCTGGGCTTTTTGTATTACCCCTAGCCAGCCACACACAATGACAATTTAGTTGTGACTTGATGGGCCACCCTGAGGAGATTGCAGGGAGGAACAGGGCATAGCCTCACTTGCACCTGAATAGGCTGTGTCCTCTTCCCCACTCAAAGCATTGCATAACCACCTGCAGTCAAGTTGGAGGCAGGACTGATGTGCACTTCAAAGGCCTGTCTTTGAAGTCTCCTCCACTTCAAAGGCCCAACTGGGTATAAGTACAGGACATCTGACAGCACCATTTCAGTATACGTCTGGACCTGTAAATACTCAGGCAGGAAGAAGGACTGTTGTGCTCCTAAAGGACTGCCACTCTGCTGCACTGCTGCTTTGCTGCACTCCTGCCTTGCTGTGCTGCCCTGCTGCCTATTGTTGCCCCGCCTGGGTGAAAAGTACTGAACCCGCATCACTTGAACCCAGAGTGACTCCAAAGCCTAGCTGGCTCTCCTCCTGATTTGAAGTCTCAGGGACTTAAAAGACTTCTATCTACCCTGCTTCTGCACCTTGGCTCTTCCCTCTGTGAGTCCTGCCCTGCCAAGTAGTGCCACCCCAGTCCTTCACCCTTGGAAGTGGGCCTAAGGTGTTTGCTCCAGCTGAACCGATGCACCCTGTGCCAAACTAACGCATTGCCTTGACTGAGCAGCGCATCGTCAATTAGAATCAACGCACTGCAGCTGATGCAAAGATTGGACCACATGCATTACCTTTCGGAAACCACCGCTGCCCAACACTTTTTCCCAACACGAGGTCCTTGAATCTCAGTCGATGGCAGTTTCAATGATGACACTTAAATTCTGCATTGCAGCTCCACCGCTCATTAGAGTTGACTCATCACCTTGACTGTGGAAGTTGGACTGAACCTTTGACTCTGTCCTGGTCCGGTGTGACCAAATCACCACTTTTAGGGCCAGATATATCAAAAGCCCGGTTTGCATTTCTTAAAAAGTGAATTTTGAGAAATCGCTATTTGAGAAATGCAAAATGCGGTGCAAGAAAATAGCGAATCCCTAATAGCGATTTCTTAAATTTCGCAATTGCTATTAGGGAATCGCTAAGAGGGAATGGGACTCCATTTATCCCTATGTGAATGGTTTTGCATTTCTCAATTTGCGAATTCCTATTAGGAATTCACAAATTAGGTAATTCAAATCCAAGGTTGCTGGGGGCTAAGGTCCCCTTTGATGCACCCCCCCCCCCCAAAGAATTGTGCACATGTAAAGCGCACACATGCCCTTTTCCATTTCAATTCAATTTCCTTTTCCAATCCATTTTTAAAAATTGCACATGGTTACCACCAAATCTGAATTTGTGGTAATTGCATTTCACAATTTGTGAATTCCTATTAGGAATTCGCAAATTAGGTAATGCAAATCCAAGGGTGCTGGGGTCTATGGCCCCCTTTGGTGCACCCCCCCAAAACAAAACTATGCACATGTAATCTTCACTGTGAATGTTTTTTTTTCTGAACCACCTGTGCCTACTAAACCTGAGTGCTGCAAAGCTCTGCCCATGTTTCAACTATTAGCTGCCAAGCAACTTCAGCAGCAAATCCCTCTATTTTGCATTTATCACCAGAAGCCACCCCTCATACTGAAGTACTCAAGGGGGTTACTCCTCCTATGCTGGGGCAAATTGAGAACTTTAATCAACATGTTAATAAGGTGGTTCACTGGTGTAATGGAATGCTGGGTGCATTTAATCAGCAACATGATGTGATAAATATGCAGCAAATTTAATGGTTAGACAACAGGCCTAAACCCGATAACAATTACTGTATTTTGTCTGTAACATCTTCTTCAGGCTTGAAACAATCTAGTGTCAACAGTAGGACTGAGTCTGCTACGCTATTTTTATAGGTCAAAAGTCTATTCATTCATTCCCACAAAAATCTGGTTAGGGAGTTGCCTTTCCCCAGAATATTTTCCATCTGGGTTACTAACAAATGTTCTCCCTAGATTGAAAGAGAAACAAGGGAGTGATTCACAAAGGTAAACTTAGACCAAAAGTCTCAGTTTAGACCAAAAGTCTAAGTTTAGACCTAAAGCCTAACTTTACTCTTAGTAAATTTAGGCTTTTGGACTAAGTTTAGACTACTGGTCTAAGTTTAGACAAAAAGTCTAAACTTGCACCAAAAGTCTAACTTTAATACAAGTAAAGTTATACTTTTGGTCTAAGTTTAGACCAAAAAGTCTAAACTTAAACCAAAAGTCTAAACTTAGGCCAAAAGTCTAACTTAACTTCGAGTAAAGTTAGACTTTAGGTTTACACTTAGACTTTTTATCTGAGTTTACCTTTGTGAATCAGACCTAATGTTCGACGTTAGTGCAGAGGAATAGTCCATCTGAATTCCCTACTCACCATACCACCAGATCCTATCAATAGGGACAACATAGCTACAACTCACAGGTCAACAAGTTCATCCTGCAGACTTGCTACCTGGAATATCGCAGGTTTGGCTGTCAAGCTATCTAACCTAGAATGGCTGACTTTAATTAAAGATTATAATAATATCCTTTGCTGTCAAGAGACCCGGGCTAAGTTTTGTGAATATATAGATGGTTTCACATCTTACTTTACTCCTGCAAGCTCAGGCAGGGCAAAAGGAGGTTTGATCACTTAGGGGGTCATTCTGACCCCGGCGGTCTAAGACCGCCGGGGCCAGGGTCGGCGGGAGCACCGCCGACAGGCCGGCGGTGCCCCGCAGGGCATTCTGACCGCGGCGCTTCGGCCGCGGTCAGAAGAGGCAAACCGGCGGTCTCCCGCCGGTTTACCGCTGCCCTTAGAATCCCCCATGGCGGCGCAGCTTGCTGCGCCGCCATGGGGGATTCTGACACCCCCTACCGCCATCCTGTTCCTGGCGGTTCGCCCGCCAGGAACAGGATGGCGGTAGGGGGTGCCGCGGGGCCCCTGGGGGCCCCGAAAAGTATTTCAGTGTCTGCTAAGCAGACACTGAAATACGCGACGGGTGCAACTGCACCCGTCGCACCCCTGCAACTACGCCGGCTCAATTCTGAGCCGGCGTCCTCGTTGCAGGGGCATTTCCTCTGGCCGGCGGGCGCTCTTTTGGAGAGCGCCCGCCGGCCCAGAGGAAATGTCTGAATGGCCGCCGCGGTCTTTTGACCGCGGTGCGGTCATTCAGCGGCGGGACCCTGGCGGACGGCCTCCGCCGTCCGCCAGGGTCAGAATGAGGCCCTTAGTATCTCTGTCATTTCCACAAAGGGAAGTTTGGTCTAATCTTATCTTATGTCTTCCCATTGTCAATTTACTTTGGTACACTGTTGCTTAAGAAAGATTTTATTAATTAATGTTTATATTAAATATTTTAGTCAAAATAACATTGATGTTATTTGTGGTTTCTGTGGGGAACATGAATCCTTTATTAATAATTACAGTGGCCCTCTATTGTGTGTCTGGAAGATCTTAATATTCATCATTGTCACTGATCAACCACAGTGTTTTGTGGTGTATTAGGCCTTCAGGGTGACGCTCCTACACCTTTCTGCCACAGTCGTTATGGAGCTGCTCTTAATTTGCTTTCATTGCTTTCATTAAAGCTTTTTTTGATTTCCCCTTTGTATCTCTTTTGTATATACCAGTGCTAGGCCCAGCTTTTCGTGGCAGAGGCCACTCTCAAATAATACATTTTATTTTGCTTTCGTTTGACCTTCTGAGCTGGCTAAATGACTATATAGTCTTGGACAATGTTTTAGAGGCCACAGTTGTCTTTCAATCACTTTAGACTGCTCCTCTACTAAGTCGCAGATGCAAAAGAACCTACTGCCATCAGTCTCTACAAAAAAATAAGATGACAACAAAATTGAGTTCTTAAATTGTTTGGATGGCGAAGCTGCTGACATTAATTTCCCCAATATTTAGAATTGGTTTACTTCTCATCATCTCATACAAGGCTATTGTTGGCACAGATTCTCCATGCCAGCTTTCTTATGATTACAGTATTATCAGATTGCGGTACCAGGTATTAATGTTGACATTGAAGTAGGTGCAGATTCTTTTAGGTGAAGTTTCCTGACTTGTCTGCCTTTGCAAAGTTTGAGAAATTCCACAGTGTGCCTTTCACACTGCAAGATAATTTTACCATACAGCAGGCTCATTTTCACTCTACTCAAGTCCAGGAAAGCTGCAAGATCTATGCAGAATATTTCTGTCCCACACGCCTTTTGGAAATGTGTTTAATGCACAATAGCAAATGTTTGTAACCTTTTTCTCTCCAGATTTACTTAAAAGGAGGTAGGATGGCTTAGTGAGTTTATAACTCACAGCTGAAATGAGCATTGATTTACATGTCATTAAATGGTTCCTGGAAAGGCCAGCTTTACCTTTCCAGGAACCATGTGTGTTAAGGACAGTAAATTCAGCACTGTAAGAAATGGGGTTTTGGGTTGAAGTGGGGAAACCCTTCTCAAGCAACAACCACAATCATTGTCAGGGTTAACCACAAACGCCACTAAATTACCCTGTGCTTAACCCTCTGGTAGCTTGGCACAAAAGCAGCCAGGCTTAACTTAGCCACATTCTACTCCAGACTTTTAGAAAACAAGAGGACCATTTGTTTTCATGAGCAACAGGTAAAGAGAAGGGACAACACAGTGCACATGGGTGGAAGTTAAACCCTCAAAATACTATGGTCACTCTCCATTTGTAGGCTCTCAATGCTCACAGCCCATCACAACCTACGCCCTTCTCCCAGTTTTTGCTTGCTGAGTCGGTGTCAGTGTGAGAGATCAGACTCCAGATGTGGAGGGCTAATAAGAGTGTATGACCTAGACTCTTCCTTTACCGATAAACATGTCCATAGCTCACAAATCCTCATGTTTGCAAGATGTTCCTCATTTCCCCCTGGACATTTGCCCCCATATGCAGGAATCAGTCTAGGTCTTTAACATTTTATCTAACGAGCTGCAGCATTACCTCTTGGTACTTTGATGCAACACCCATTGGCATCCCGAGCAGGCTGTCCATTCTCAGCATCATACTGGACCAGCTCAAAGGGAACTGTCAGCTGAAAAAACATGGACATCAAAGAGGATTGTTAAAACTTCAGTTTGAATATTCAACATGTCCTGAAAAACAAACGCAAATAGGAGAGAACAGAGGAGACTTGTTTAAACCTGTGTTGATGTGCTGAGGAACCCTTGCACCTATACTCTAGCTCTGGCTATATTCAAATGCCTATGGCACTACACTAGTGTCAACATTTTTTAACACTAGTGTAGCAAAGCACCAGAATAGCGTCAAATATTTTTACGTTATTTTTCTAACTACCTCCACAGTGCGCCTATGTTTAATACGGTACAACCATGGTGGTGTTAGGTGCCAGTTGGGAGGCGCAGAAAAATTGGCGCATCAGAGCTATTGTGCCACTTTTTCATAAATCTGGGCCTTTGTATGTTGTCATGTCTTGAAGTGAATGGGAAGTAGTATGTCCTGGTCATGATAATTGAAATACATTAGGTGAACACAAAATTCTGCCTAATGTTCAATAATTCAGTACTGCACAGGCATATTCTTCCTTAGAGACAAAGTTGACCTCTGCTTTAAATGATTAGATGTGTGCTTCAAAATTTGACACATTTTTGTATAGCTTAAATATGTGCTAATATATTTCTTCATACAATTAAATACATATGTATGTGCACTGATATGAATGAAACACAAAGGTAGAAAAAAAAAACATTGGGTCTGAAATTACAAACACATCCCAGCAATTCCAAATGATTATAGGCTAACATGACACCCATAAACCCACCCCAACTAAAATCCATTAACCACAGATTTGTTCTTTAAAATGATTCCAAATGTACCCTCTGGAGGCATGACTTAAATGCTGCCTGAGAAAAGCAGACATCCTGATAGGTACAGCTGCACACATCTTCCTATGCCATAGACCACAACACCTGGGCTAGAATTACAGTTCGGGCTCACCTTCTCTTTTTGCACCACGGCCTGCCCTAGATGGGGTACACCAGGCACAGACCGAAACAGTGCTCCCTAATACAATGAATATGGCATTCACAGTGCAGGTGTGAACAGCACATTAATTCAAGGAAAATATGCTGCTGAAGCTGCCAATCCACCTTTCCCTGCAGGCCTCACTTTGAAGGGTGAGCAGGGATTACCTCTCATGTAGGTGCAATGCATTACTGCACCTTCCTGCAGGACGATACCTGGAGGCAGGGGTGGCTCCTCCATTACGGTGGAGGAGCGTTGCACCCCCGCCAGCAGCGGCAGCTATAAAACCTTTAAAAAAACAATAATAAACTGTATTATTAGCATTTTCTTGAAAAGGGGCGGGGCCACCGGGTGACGAGCACTTGAGGGGAATGCACACAGCACTCCCCTCACAGTGCATATGTGTTTTGGCTGGTCAAACAAACCTGGGGAGTAGGCTCTCTCTAGCCCTGCAACACAGTTCCCGGGCTGGAGAGAGCCTGCACAGGCTCCCAGTCTGCCTGGGAGCGTCCTGGCTGGGTGCTCCCAGCCAATCCTAATGCTGCTTTGAGCAGTGTCAGGACTGGCCGCAGGGCAGGCTGGGAGCCTTTGCCTGCAGTCAGCAGAGAAGAAACTGATGGAGTGGTGCCGCATGGCACAGCGAGGGAGGTAAATGTTTTTTTTATTTACATTTTTAATTTCCTCCCTCCCACCAACACTCACTTGCTGCCCCACCCCTTCCGTACCCCGCGAGCTGCTCCTGCCTAGAGGTATCCTCAGTAGGATCACGAGACTGTGAACCTGCTCATGGAGGGTGAGGGCGAATTAGTGTGACTCCTCGGTCTCTGCACTCACAGTGTTTTGCAATGAGTAGTGGGAAAGATGATTTTGAATTATTGAACATTTTTGCCTAACATTACACACTTTCTTGCACTAAACCAAAAATGCTATTCTATGCTGGAAATGTATTTTTCTGTGCTTGGCTTTACTGGGCCAGACCTAGGTCGTTCATCCATTTTTTTTGTATCGTAACAGCCGTGATGCTTTTTGTTTTCTCCTCATAGTGCAGGGAACAAAATGAAACGAAATGCTCTGATTTGACATGTTGTTCTCAAAGAACTTAGGAGGAAACTTTTCGAAACATTCACCGTTCTTCATAGCTTGTGCTACTGCAATCCTATTCATATGAAACTGTTACTATTTTAGGAAGTAACTCGAATTGTACTGACAGCCAAAGAGAATAGGTCAAAAGGGGTGTGGTAATATTCATTTAGGGGATGGTGTTGGGATGGTTTAGATAATGTTGCATTACATTTTGTATTCTGATTTGTCAGTCTGTATAATTGTAGTAAATCTTTATTGTCAATTAATAAAAATCATCACAATGTACACAACCAGTGTTAAAATACGTCAAATGGCAAAAGATAAAATAACTGCAATGTCTTCATTAGGGCGTCCACGAAAAATACAAAAGTGTGGACGATTGTAAAACAAGTATAAAATCAATTAATTACATTTAAGATTTGCTGCATAATGTTCAGGATACTTGTAAAGCGTTTAAGGGTTTTGCTAGCTGGAGACAGTAATCAATTTTATTTTAAGGGCCGGCGCTGACTTTGAGAACAGTCTTTTCACGTGGTTCAGGAACCTCGTGGCCGTGTAAGAGAGCTGAATATTGTGACCCTTTATGAGGACCATCACTTTAGAATAGCAGGATGTAATCTGAAGGGCCCTCAATGCTGGACGTAGCAGTCCAACGGCTGGGCAAACACACAAAAAATGAAGTAAGCTTTCTTGGCCGTGGCCACTCAGATGACATTTAAGATCCGGCCAGGAGTCCGGACTGCTTCCAAGCCGGAAACAGGTCTTTTGATGGTAAAGTTCCCTTTCGAAATAGCGATAGTGAAAGTTGGGTGGTCGCTGAGATATGAGTTGTCAGGTAGAGTTGTAGAATCCAAGAAGTCTATGAGTGCAGAACTGTCCATGCGTGACATTTCTGGGCAAATTCTGCCTTCTTGATGGTCCAAGATTATAGTTTTACTGCCATATTTCTAATCTTTTAAAGCACAAATTTGATTTCCAGGCTTTTTCTAGATTTAAGTTACTTAAGGCCAGTCTGGAGAACCATTAGCCATGAACTTTTGAGGTTAGGCTGCCTCCTCATTTCCGTCCAACACAAAGTGGCAAGTGAAGCTTGTGGGGCTGCTCTGGGCTTCCAGCAAAGTTTGATAATGGCGCCGCACTGTGGCGGGATTTGATGGAACAGACCAAACTTCAGTCTCATCTGTTATTGAGATATATTTTACGGGATCTGGAAGATGCATTTGAACAAGGTCAATTGTACTTAATTTAATGGTGTTGCGTTTCCCTTTAACAATTCGGAATCATACATGAGTGATGGAAGAAACTTTAAGGGCTCTATAAATTTGCTAACCTGTAGCAAATAGCCTTAGAAACGTTATGACCTGTAGCAAATTATACCGAGATGTACTTCTGATCTTTCTTTGAAGTAATTAAATGCAAACCGTAGTTTGTTAGCAAGGGCTTTTCTTTGATTTAAATGCCCCCTGAACCATAACCTGGCATTCGTTACAACAACTAAGTATTTGTATGTTTTAAACAGTTCTAAAGGTTTTCCTGTGCCTTTCCACTTGAAACTGGGATGGCTGCTCCTGGAATTGGCTGAAAAATGTAATACTTTTTTTCTGTTATGATTTAATTCCAGCCAAAGTGGTTCCATTTAAGTGGTTCATCTGGTAGTTAAAGAGGGTTGCATGCCACTTCCGAAAGATAACTATTGAGATTGACCATGTAAATATAAAATAAGCAGGGGGCTAGAATGCCCCCCTGCTTTGGACCAATGTGGGTGCCAATCTTATGGGTGGTTCTGTGACCATTGCCGATTTTAACTTGGACCCAGGTATCTGAGTACAGATTAATCACGGCCTCCAGCTATTTTGATTGTACTCCCCAGTTGGCCATTTCAGTCCATAGATGATCCCTTGGTACCCTGTCTAATGCTGCTTTCAGGTCCACGAAACAGGCGTAGTTTTGAGCTTTTGACTGTGGTCTTTTCAGCAAGGAGACTGACTTCAAAAATGTTGGTCATCGTATTCATGCCTGCCCTAAAACCTGTCTGCATTTTCGGGATGATGTTTGCAGAGGAGACCCAGGCTTCCAAGTCAGCTAAGAAGTTAGAGGCAAAGTTCTTATCTCCAACATCAATTAGATCAATAAATCTGTCATTTGCTGGATCTGTCTGAAAGTTCGATTTGAAAATCAGATGGAGAATGCTGCCTTGCCAAGATGCCCGTATGGAGTTGGAGAGAAAGATATGATTGAACAGTGGAGTAAGGTTTGCAGCCCAGAATTGTTGGCAATGCTTAAATAAGGCATTTAGAATTCTGTTCGGACCTGATGCCCCTTCAGAGCGAAGTTGCTTAAGGGTACACCAGACTTGCAACTCAGTCAGCCATGAGCCAAAAGATTGATTTGGTGGTAGTGCCGCTGTTGGGGCATTATGCACATGGGACCTTGGCCTTTCAGAAGTGTTCCTCATGAATGAGTCAGAGGGGGGCAGGGCGTGTGCTATCCAATCTGCCTCACAATGCCACCATTTATGTAACAATTTACTGTCCCAGAATACTATACTGTTCTTCATTGTGCTTGTGTGATAGAGCTTTAGCCTTACTTTTGTCTGGTGAGATGTTTTAGCTGACCAGAAGGCTTTTCTGTAGACCCACCTCAAGGATGATAGTGTCTTTCTTGTGTCTTGACTAATCTGGGGTTCTGATTTCAAGAGCCTTCTAGTCTCCCTGTTGAGCTCTGTTTTTTTAAAAAGTAATGCAGTGAACCACGCTGTTCTCATCTAGGTGTCATTGGGGCTTGGAGTGCGGTTTGAAGAAAATTTAGAGATGAAGCAGTCTCTCAGGATTGAACCGTTGCAGGCAGATGTGTGGAGCTAGGTTGTGTTGAGGATACATGCATTCTTACATAGTCCATGATTGTCTTCACTGCAGGTCCTACCTATGCTAGACATTTTAAATTATAAATCCTGGGAGAGGTTAGCAGGTAATTCGCAATTATATATAGCTCCACATGCTGAGAAAAGTGATTGTTGTGCCATAGTGGGTGATCATTGAAAACAACTCTGCATCTGCCAAAGTGTAGTCCAGGATTGTTTTGGTTTTGTGTGTTAGCCTGGTGAAAGCTGCCAGATGGTCCTGGAGAGGGCGGCCATTTAATATGAAAAGACCAATGTTCTCCAGGGCCAGAATGCATGATTTACCATATTTGGTCAGCTGTTATATAGGTTGAAATTGCTGCTGGCAGTGTTTGTATCGAGTATATTTGACACTCATGGGATGATGGAAGCCAGCTTTGCATCAAGTTCATATTAAAATCTCCTGACAGTACCAGACATGCTTGTGAGAAGGTACATTGAAGAGATTTTAGTGGCGCAATCAGGGACTCTATTTTTCCAGCTTTGCCCTTGTGTCCAGGGTGGATGTATAAGTTAAGGCTCAAGAGGCTGAAGTTAGTTTGGTTGTTTGAGGAGCTGACAGTTTGGCAATTGAGCCCAGGTTAGACCCCAATCGATGTTTTCTGGTGAGCACTGAGGTGAGTTCCGATGTGTATAGAGAGACCGCCTGTGGCTTTTCCTGCCTGGTTTGGTTTAGTTGCTTCAAGATGGAATTCTTTAAATCCAGTAAGTGGTGTCAAAATTTACGACCAGGTTTACTGCAGAAGCAGGATGTAAACCTTTCAAAGATAAGCTGTAACATCGTTCTCACCCACCTTACTCCTGAGATCATTCATGTTCCAGGAGCACAATTTTAAAGGATGGTGTTCATGTGTAGAGCCCTCTGGATTTTGAATTCATACTTTCCACGTGGCCCCAGGGGAGGGCCCTGCTGTGGGTGCTGAGAAACATGTCTTATGTAGGCCTGTGTTCCTAGGGTGTTGGCTTGCTGAATGCTTACATTTTGCAGTGTGTCAATGCATTGATCTGTAGGGCCAATTGCTCCTCTTAATGCACCACTTATTGGTGTCAGCCTCTTTGGTGATGGTCTCTGTGAGGGGACAAGGGGGCTCGGACAGGACTCAGACTCGGGCCTTCTTATTTCATTGCCCCATTTAGAGAAGCTCTCCCTATTTTGCCATACCTGGGTTGCTACTGTTGGACTAACCCAAGTAAAAACCTTTGCGCTGCTGCTCGGAATGGATGTATTAGGCTTGACTTCAACTGCTTCTATATTATGTGTTTGCAAGTGTTTGAAGTTGTGGTGAGTGCTTGCCAATTCTAAAATGGCACTTCATTTTAGTACATTGTGAGATCCTCCAAACTTGTTCCTGGAACCAGTTCAAGTTTTGCTAGTGTCTTCCTGTGATTGTGACAATGCCCTCCACACTGGGTGAGAGAATAACCAAAAGAAGGGTTCTTGACATGACGGATACTGATGACTGTACTGAGCTGGAGCCATGTGTCCTTGTGGTGGATGAGTATGCAGATCTGACTGCTCAAATACTGGTGGGCGGAACTCACCCGTTAAAGTGGTAAAATGAGAGAGTCCATCTGGCAGTGGGAGGAGTGGAGATATTTAGTTTGATCGATCGCTGACGGTAACTGTGGTAATTGTTGGAGGGAAGATCTCACTGATTGTTGGTGGAGGGGCTGTTTCCTGAATATTTTATGTTTTAGTCACTTTAACTGTGGTGCCTGCTTTTTCTGATGTCACTGCTGAGTTGCCTTTCTCTTGTGTTGCAGTGCCTCTTACACTCTGGCCATGATGACTAAGGCCTGCCGGCTGAGTGATTTTGGGTTAATCTGGCCTCGTGAGGAGTAAAGATACTTGGCTTGGCCAGTTTTGGGTAGTGGCTGTGGTGTTTGTTGGAGGAAAGAGTTTGCTATTTATTAGCGGAGGGACCATTTCCCGGATGTGTGGTAAATTTGTAGCTTTTACTGTGGTGCCAGCTTTTTCTGGCATCACTATTGAGCTGTCATTCTCTTGTGTTGCAGTGCCTATCATGCTCTGGCCGTGATGACTAGACTTTGTCAAATGGGTGTTTTTGTGGACCTGCTACTTTTGTAAAAATAGAGGGTAGGTGAGGGCTGTCCCTTTATGGCACTGGATCTCCATTGGGAACTACTAATTGCAAGCTTACTCATTGGATTGACTAAGATGGAGGGTGCTTTGAATTACTGTCAATTTCCGCTTGTTGTTCCTGGTTTTTCTAAGATGTTTCCTATTTCTTTTTGTCAGGGAGGTTCTTTGGTTTTGTCGTGATGAATCCTGTGTCAAGTTATATGATATTTCTGCTGTGTTTATTTCATTAACAAGCCGCTTTACATCCTCAAAACTAGCGGGGTGACCTTGCGGCAAAGCTTGGTCACTGGTGCCTGGTGCGTTCCCTCTTAGGTGAATTATGGGAGGGGATATCTGACAATGGATGAATAATGATTTGTGCTGTTTTAGCTGAAGGCAGAAGTTTGGCGATTTTGACTTCCACTAAAACATCTGAAAGGATAGTTGAAATTGTTTTGAGGATGTCCAGACTAAGAAGAAATACACAAATACTGAAATGTATTTCTGGTATGCCACCCTCTCAGTCCAAGAAACACATTTATCAAGGCACTTTGCAAGATTTAAAAAAAAGGTCAATTATGTACAACACAAGAGCACATTTGAAGAAAATCACCGCAGTGAATTAAAGGTGTACTGCTTTACTTTAAACTGAGAGGAAATGCAAATAAAATGAATTCCACCAACGCAGAGCTCTTAGTCTGAGTAATAAATTAATTAAAGCACTGTTTCAGGTTTGAATAGAGGAAGCATGTAGGTCAAATGCAGCAACACAAATACATATCCAAATATAGTCACAGCCCAGGCAAAAACCCAGAGTCTTCGAGTTCATATCGACCCATCTCCCTTTTAAATGCAGAGGTTAAAGTGCTTCCAAAAGTCCTAGCTAACAGGCTACGTAAGGTCATAAAGTCCCTGGTCCACCCAGTGTTTATACCACATAGAGGCACCAGGCTTAATCTGAGGAGACTGTACGGAGTCCTGCATTTGACGGAGGCGTCGGGACCATGAGGACCCAGTCCTACTGTCCCTTGATGCCTGTAAGGCATTTGATAGTATTGAATGGTCATATCTCTTTGCGGTCCTGTCCAGGATGGGGTTGGAACCTCCTTTTGTGCATGGATGAGGCTCCTCTATCGGGCTCCACTGGCACGGGTCAATGGCATACTCTCCCGCCACCTTGCACTACGGAGGGGTACGAGGCAGGGTTAACCCCTCCCCCCACTGCTCTTCACTTTAGCGCTGGAGCCGCTGGCAACTTGGGTTAGGCATGACCCCTTGGTGACAGGCATAGGGAGTGCGGGAGGATGGGAGGAGCGTATATCACTCCATGCGAACAACATCCTGCTGTATGTAACCAGACCACGTACCACGATAGATAGATTACTACATATTTTCCAGATTTTTGGTTCTTAATCAGGGTATGAAATTAATTGGGAAAAGCCTCTGATCTTTCCCCTGGTGGGGAAGGGCCCTCCCCTTTCAGCGAGGAGTAAAGCCCAGATAGTTTGCAAGGGCTTCAAGTACTTGGGTATATATACGTTACCAGAGCAGTTGATGCTTTCTTGCAGGAAAATATATACCACCAGCTGGAACGCCTATGTACAGATGTGGAGCATTGGCGGAAACTGCCAGTGTCTCTGACTGGCTGGGCGGTCCTCTTTAAGATGATGACGTCCTACTATACGTCCTGCAAAATACTCCCTATCTGGTGCTGCCGGAATTGCTCAGGTAAATAAATGGGGAGCTTCGTCGGCTCCTGTGGGATGGTGGGTGTACCCGTATTTCCTTGCCTAAGCTCCAGCGCGGTCTACATAAAGGAGGATTGACTGTACCAGATATACGCATTTATGATTGGGCAGCTCCCTTAAGTATAATCAACCAATGGGTCTTTGCAGAACAGGATGACCCGGTATATCGGGTGGATAGAGAGGCTATGGGGAGTGGAGGGTAACTCTCTCTCCTTTATGGGATGGGGAAGGAAGCGGAAAGCGCAACATACTCAGACAGTGATCAGAGTTTGGAGAGAGGCTTGTAGGCTTCTCGGGTGGGAAAACAAGCTGATCAAATGAACGCCCCTATGGAACAGCACTGCACTGCGTGAGGTGGGAGGGTTGACAGGGTTTAGGCAGTGGAGACTAATTGGAATTGAGTATCTGAGAGATGTATGGAGAGGGGGGACGATGGTGCGGTTTACGGATCTGGTGAGAGAATACGAATTAGTTAATTCTGAACAGTTCCGATATATGCAACTGAAACATGCCTGAGGAGTCATGTACCAGAGGGAGAGCCGCTTCCAGAGTCGATGCCCTTGGAAGATAGATTATTACTGGACCCAATGTCAAGTAAAGCCATTTCATTAATTTATGCAAAAATACCTAATAACTTACCTGATTTTCTACAGCACCTTCGATCAGTATGAGAAGGGAACATAGGCCTGATTGACAATGATGACTGGGCAGAGGCCATTCAGAGCCCCAGGGAGATTGCTATTAGGGTGCAATTTAGGTTAACACAGCTGAGAATCCTTCACAGGGCGGACTATTCAAAGACACTCTTCCGTAAGCCGGGGTAGTGTGCCGATGATCTTTGTGTTAGGGGCTGTGGTATGACTGGGTCCTTTTTTCATATTCTATGGGAGTGTCCTCGGATTCAGGAGCTTTGGAGGAGGATTATACAAATTATGTCACAAGTGACAGCTATCCAAATTCCACTAGAACCTAGAAGGGCCCTGCTGCTTATCTCGGGGGAAGAACCATGGCCTAAGCATATGAAAATCTGGTTGAATGTTGCGGCTGGAGTGGCAAAACAAAACATAGCAAGATCCTGGGGGGTGTTCGAGGCACCTGGGGTTCTTGAGTGGCAGAGGGATCTGGATTGGTGCCAAGGGGCCAAGAAGGTGATCTATCAGAGTCGGGGCTGTCCCAGGAAATAAGAGAAAATATGGTTGCAATGGTCATCATTTAGAGAATATGAGGAGTGGGAAAAGGTGAAGAGTCCAAGGGGGGAGGTGGGTAGGAGGAGGTAGGAGCAGCAAACATTGGGAAGATGTTTGAATGGTCTTATGCAATTTGTATTTAACACGATTTTATGTGATGTTAAGAAGAATTATGGTTGTCTAAGAAATCCTGTGAAGTCTGACGTATACAATACACGTTGAGCTTTGTTTAATAAAAAGAGTTAAAAAATAAAATAATAATTACAGCCATAGAATAATAATGATCATAAAAACAAACTATGAAAATACACTAATCATGGATTATATATCGGCATAAACAGTGATTAAATTTTCATGCACAATGCAAAGCTACAAATAATAATCCAAAATAATTCATCACCATGGGGCTCACATGCTTCATCTTCGTGAACCCAGTTGACCGTGAAGAGAGAGCTACCCTTCAGGGAGTGGTGGGGGCCAAAGGCGTCCCTTTACTTTCTGAGTTCAATATGTCCACAGTTGTCTAGTTTCCTCCTCTTATATACTTTAAACAAGCCGGAGAGGAGAACTCTAGAAATCCCACCCTCCCATCAGGTGAGTTATTGTTCAAATGCTGGCCAAAGCAGATTGGTTTTGGGAAGGGCACATTGAAGATTGACCACATCCCAAGGTTTCCAAGACCAAACTGTTCTTTGTTCTACCATAAACATCATCATGGTACATCCTTATCTAACTCATACCCCTCCATGTTATGTTCTAGCCCTTGGTGAGAAGGATCATGAAGAGTGAAAGCATGAGTGAAAAACAAATTGCATAACTTGTGCATGGAAAAATACCTGCACCTCTAAAGTGGCGGAAGCTCAGTTAAGAACAAAATTGAGTCTGTAATCAGAATGGTGCTGGTGGTTAAATACAGATATCATTAAATTGACACGAGTGGTAAGATGTGGCTGGATCTTCTTGAACTCTCTTGATCAGGTCGTTTAGGGCCTGCAGTTTTTTTTAATGCCTAAAACATAGTTGGCATGGCATTCAGTAAATTTTCCGGGAATTCAAGTTTTTCAGATTAAAACAACAGGGCTGAGGAAATCACCTTCATTGTATCCAACAAGGGTGCCCATATGGAACATTGTATCCAACAAGGGTGCCCATATGGAATTTGAAAAAGATGTATTTTTTTCTTTAATGGGTTTAAAAGCAGAAATTGGAACCTCTGTACCACTAGTTTGGATATGAGGGGAGCCGACGTTGTGCTCTATTTGTCCCACCTTGATGGACCTGACCTGTGGGCTGTTTTTTATCTGTGTAGCTTGATTACGCAGGGCAGTCTAATTAGAGAAACCAGAGTGTTGTAATCATGTTTTAACCCAGAGTTGTCTGAGGTGTTATGCTGGGCAGTTGTGCCATCATGGGGCTCATCAAAAGGGTTCAGTAGGAGATCCTGCCATACCGCGGATTCCTCTGGCAACCCATCTAGGGTATGCCCAGTGAAATAAAGTGAAATCACCTAGGGGCTAGAAGTTTTTTCATAGGTGCTTGGCAGTGACTTGACTGGTGTGGAATAGGATTGCTGGATTAATGGTATTTGATCTTTCTCTGTTGCATGCACCTGCACTTTTCCCAGAAGCAAATTTTGATTGATGACAGCCATGCCGCTGGTATGTGTAGATTGGGAGTGAATCTTAGTGGGGGGATTGACCTGATCGGATGGGCTTGATTCTGAAGGAGATTTCAGAAAGTCTGTTGTTTTTGGCATCCTCGGACCACTAGTTCATGGATAGTTGTGAAGTGATAGCTGGTGTAGGCCCATTGTCACAGGCAACGTTTGCTGTGGTTGGAATTAATGAGACTTTCAATTATGCCTTGTCCTTGGCCTCACATTTTTACAGATTTAACATTACCATTAACCGTGTTGAAGAAAGAGCTTGTGACGGGGAGTGATTATTGAGCCCCAAATTTCATCTACTACAAGCACACTGCTTTGAGTCAGGGCCCCCACCCTGGTCAAGTGGGCCCTGTGAAGCTGGCTCCTCTTGGTTTATGTTTAAAGTTGAATCCCCTCCTGGGCTTTCGAGGTGTACTGATGGAACCCCTCCTTGGGGAGTTTGGCCTCTGTGGAGGAAAGTAGATGTTATATCATGCAGATCAGTAGTCTGCACATTGACCTGTTGTGGTAGGCTATGCTGGGGCGACTCTGGAGGGAGGTTGTGGTCTACACAACAATAGAAACTTAATGGGTCGGGTGTAGGGCGTGGGGCAGAGCAGGTGTGCAGCCCGGCATCAGTAAGGCACAAGCTGCACCGGCATAATGCCAGCTGCATCCATGACCGTTGACTGCGGGCCGCGGACCTGGGGTCTTACTTCAGTTTGCACACTAGTTGCCACTTGATGCCCACATACCGGTCCAGCTGGTCGTGCTGGCCTCCAGTCATTAAAGTGTCCACCTGCCTGACATCACTCTGTTAATCGGCTATCGGGTGCTGTAAATGGTGCCAAAACATATACAGGGTCAGGGCGGTCGGATGGCTGAAGTGGGTGGCCGAGGCTGGAAATGGGAACAGAAATGTGAGGGCAGGCTCTCTTCATGTGCTTTGTATGCTGCTGCTTCAGCTGCTGCTCACAGAGTGCTGCTTCATGTGGCAGCTCCGCCAGCCAGCAACAACTTCCAAGTACACCCTCGAAGGTGCTGGCAGGGCCATGGCACATCCCAGCACTGCTCTGGACAGCTGGACAGCCTGCTGAGTCCCTTGCGGACGTTATGGCCCATGAAGCCCACACTTGAAAAACTCCTCTCCACGAGCTCGATGACCCTCACGTCTCTGCGAATGAACTTTGCACCGGAACTGGAAAATCAGTCTGTATAATGATGTGATCCTCTTATTCTGACAATGTGATTTTCACTGTTTATTTGACTAGAAAAGAGCTGTTTTTGGTGTTGAGCCACAAGTCTGGTTTGCCCAACTTGGAGAGCTGACCCTTGTTAGCCCTTCTCTTCCTTAGGGTTTAGAATATTTTTTTGCTCTGAGGTTTGACTTCATGTCAGACTCTTCTTGCTGTATCTGACAGGCCTTACGCTAATTTCTTGCATTGATTTACCATGCATTTTGACTATTATTTGTGTTTGCTTTCTGTACTGCACTCAAATTATTCAATAAACCTTCATGGTTTGTAAACTTACTGGACCTGAGCCTTCTTGGCTGAAGGTCTATTTAATTTAATATGCTGCTTTATTTGTTGTCAACGTGTTATCTGTAGAGACAGATTGCTTCATATTTTCTTGAGGTTGGCACCATTTCCAATGTGAGTAGTTTTCCTTAAAACATAACATCAGTGGTAGGAAGTCGATTTCAGCCACAACAGTAGTAATAAATTAGGTGGTTTTCAAATCTTATGAACTGCTCATTTGTGCTGTGCGAGATTTAAAAATCATACAAACCGCTTAGGCCACGACTACTCATAGCACAATATAAAGAATTTTGTTGAAATCAGACTCTGCGCATTTTGTCTGCCATGTGTTACTGACCTCGGATATTGGAGAAAGAGAGGAAAATGTGGGGTTTGGGCCTGTCCTAATTGTTATTCTGTGCATAGCAGCCATCCCCTTGCTGCCCAAACCAAACAATCTAAAAAGATGTTCATGATCCCCTAAGGAGAACACTAATGACAAGTGAAGCGACCAGCATTAGCACCACACTAGTTCTGCAGTTCACAATCTTTATTTATTAGGAAAAAACATATCCATATAGTGTTCATAAGCAAGCATTTTTATTAAAACACAACGGGATCCCTTTTGCCACTGGTGATTGGATTTAAATTATGCTAGATCATCAGGCATCAACCCCTAAGTCTAGATACTGAAACACAAAACTACCTAAGCACACATGCCCTCAATTGCTAACAGCCAATTGGGAGATATAGGAAATCATTTGGGGCACTTTAGCTTGCTCTTGCATGTAATTTGTAGTTGTTATTAGCAGTGTCTTATGGTTAGTAATGCTATTTTCTAAACTACATGAGATTTATAGCTATTTCAGTTGTTCATCACAAGTGCAATTCTCACGTCTTCAGCTTGCAATCCTGGTTCAGTTTTCTGCTCTTTTTGAGCAGTCAATAATGCTGTCTTAAAAGCTCCAAATAAAGCTGTATGAACGTATGTATAGGGGAAAATTAGGTTGGGGAAAACCCATCAAGACAGTATATGTGTCCCTTCAACCCAGCATGCCTGCCTTCAAGATAATCTGAAGAATACAAAAAAGTGATGGATGGAATGATTTTATGAATCTCAAACACTGGTAATTACATAGACGGCTTCCCAGTACATGCCATCTTTGTTTGGACCCTGTCATATGCAAATCAGTATTCAATATGCTCCAATAGCAACAGGCCATCCGGAATTGCCAGACGAGGTCCTCACCAAACCAGAATACAAGCAACCCCAGACCAATTTTGTCATTATTAGGGCTCCTCATTGGGATATAGCTTGGTTCTAGTGGCACAATGTGCACGGGACCTACTTCTAGTTAGGTTGGTCATGCTCAGGGGATCACACAGAAGTCTACAAAAGTGACGTTTGGAATGTTTGAAATAATGTAATCTAATAGTAATTTCTTGCATCCCAGTTTGTCGTTATTTTGCACACCATGCCACCTCAGTTTGGACCCAGCCAACACAAATCAGTTTTAGACCTCCTCCAATAGGAACAGGCCAGTCTGCACTGCCTGAACAGATACTCCAAGATGTAGGCCCTCATTCTGACTTTGGCGGGCGGCGGACGCCGCCCGCCAAAATCAGGCCGCCGAAAGACCGCAGCGGCCATTCTGGCTTTCCCGCTGGGCCGGCGGGCGACCGCCAAAGGAGCGCCCGCCGGCCCAGCGGGAAAGGCCCTGCAACAATGTAGCCGGCTCCGAATGGAGCCGGCGGAGTTGCAGGGGTGCGACGGGTGCAGTTGCACCCGTTGCGATTTTCACTGTCTGCAATGCAGACAGTGAAAATCTTTATGGGGCCCTGTTAGGGGGCCCCTGCACTGCCCATGCCAACGGCATGGGCAGTGCAGGGGTCCCCAGGGGCCCTACGACACCCGTTCCCGCCATCCTGTTCCTGGAGGTAAAAACCACCAGAAACAGGATGGCGGGAAGGGGGTCGGAATCTCCATGGCGGCGCTGCTTGCAGCGCCGCCATGGAGATTCAGCCCATGCACGGGAAATCCGGCGGGAAACCGCCGGATTCCCTTTTCTGACCGCGGCTTTACCGCCGCGGTCAGAATGGGCTTGAAAGCACCGCCAGCCTGTTGGCGGTGCTTCCGTGGTCCCCGGCCCTGGCGGTCTTGGACCGCCAGGGTCGGAATGACCCCCATAGTCCTCATGGGGACCATGTGTGAGAATACTTGTCCCATTTGGGGGTTGCACTTAAGTATAAGAAAAAGTAGTGGATGGAATGCTTGAATTAATCATCACAAATCAGTGCAGCAGCTATAGGCAAAATACAAGTTATAATATGGATGTTTACAGAACTACTGTACAGGCACAAGGAAAGGGGAAGATCATTCTCATGTAAGAGGAAGTTGTCATGCTTCATCATCGGCAACCCCTCCCCACCATGTAGGACAGTGCCACCAGGGCAGACTCAACCTGCTGTTGGTCTCAGAGCGGAAAGAGTTCTTAGATAAAAAACTATTTGATAAAGACGGGATCCAGATCAAACCTTACAGTTCCCCGGTGAAACACTTTTATTACATGGGGACCACAGGTAAGATTAAACAGGCATTGGCAGTGTCAATAGGTCTAGCCTATGCAGAATTTTGTGAGCTATTGGCATTGTCAATTTCAATGTCTTTTAGCCATGGATGTATGTGGTGTTGTGTGGAATTATGTGGGTTGGATTGGAAGTGTTTGCTGTGCAAGTGTGTTATATGGAACAGTGTATTGTTGGGAGTTGTGGAGTGGAATTATGAGGCATGGTGTGCAGTGGAATTATGTGGATAGTAATTATGTGGTATTGAGTATACTGGAGTTATGTGGAGTGAGATTGTGTGACTTGAGTATAATTATTTGTAGTGGTATCATGGAGTGGCATGTAGTGGAGTGGAATTATGCGGTATGATGTGGAATTCTGTGTTGTGGATGGGATATATGTGATGAATAGTGGAATTGTGGGGTGGAATTGTGTGTTCTGGTCTAGAATTATGTGGTGTGGAATGGAATTATATGACATGGGATTGTGTGGCGTTCAGTGGAATTATGTTGAGTGGAATTATCTGGCATGGTCTGGAGAGTATATATGTGTTTTTTTATGTGGCGTTGAGTGGATTTATGTGGAGTGCATTTATGTGGTATTGAGTAGAGTGTAATTATGTGGAGATGAATTATGTGGTAATGAGAGTGAAGCTTTAGTTTTCTATGTTGCAACTCAGAATCGGGTCGTAAAAAATCCCCTTTATTCACAGTTATCATTCAGTTTTATGTTCTGTATGGATATCAAACCTGTCCACTGTTGTGAACAGGCTTTCTCAGTTGTTTATTTTAAAAAGTAGAAATAAACATGAACTGAAAGAGGCATGCAGGAACTCCGGGACTGGATATTGTTGCATTGCAGCAGTAAAAACTTTTTGTCTCTCACTGCTGGGGCTTAATTGAAGTGACTACCAGCAATCAAACCCCTCATTCACAGTCCATTGTCTATCACCTCATATAAAAAATAAAAAAAAAAACTCTTGCTACAATAAAAATGTGACAGCTTCTTCTACCTAGTATTTTCCAGACAAAAATGTGTATAAGTAGCCTATTAACAGGTAATTCCCCCAGGTATTTAAGATATTTTAAATACATTGTCAGGTTGTTTGTTAGACTCAGTTTATTAAATTAGATCTACCTATGTGGGACTACATATATTTAATATTTCCTTGCAAAGCGAACGATGAGGCGTTCTTGGGGGCATTGCATTGTAAATTGCAATCTAGAGTTTCTAATTAGACATATTCTATATTGTTGTCTTCTACATTATCAGTGGGTATTCATGCCACTGAAATCCAACTCATTTATCTGGGTGGGATGTTAACCAGACACTAGAATGCGAATGGGACACAATCACAGCCAAAAAAACAAGTAATGAATAGTGCATATGGGCATGTAGAATAAAATAAAAAGAGACCTAGAGGAAGCCCAGACTGCGGGCAAGTGAAACATTTCCTTGTACTACTGGCAATAATAAAAGCCAGCTGATCGGTGTCAGAGCCGAAGGTGGTGGCTGCATTGCACGAAGCGCTTAGCAGTGAAAGAGGGGGTGTTTAAGCACACGTCTTTGTTCTGCCATGTGCACACTTTTTGTGCGTAGGAGTGCTGCAGCCATGTTGCTGCAGTTTTATGTCAGCAGACGGTCATATGAGCATATTCTCCTCTCATATAAAAAAAATAATGCTTGGCGAAGCAGAAGCTGACTGTTATTTAGCAGGAAAATGCAGGTGCATAGTAGGCAAATTATGCTTTCCTGATGCTATTGGCATAGTGTGAAGATTCCGGATGTCAAGCTGCCTGACCAGTTTGGCAAACCATTGTATGAAGGAAATGCAACAAATCTTAAATTGTGAAAACTTGGATATAAAGTGGGCTTTAAATGCTTCAGCCAGACAGAAGTTTATAAGAGTTTTCTGAGCCACTTCTTGATCCATCAAACCAAATTCCAATCGAATCTATGCCTGCAATTCCGTGTGAAGGAGGTGGAATAAAATACAGTATACTTTGTGCTAAGATATATTAAGGAGAGTGCTGAACCTATCAGGGAAGGCCTTTAACATTTTCAATAGCAGAATGGAGAAGACGTCTTGCGTGAGAGTGCCTGAAAGGCAGCTATTAGAGACGCGACCTTTAGATTCAATATATTAAGATATAGCTGATGGGCAGCCGATCTTGCAGCCATACTCTCAGATATTTGCAGTTTTTTCACAATATTGATGTTTCCCCTTAACGCCAGTTGCCTTTTTCTAACTTTCTTGCCAAAGACAACTACATTGTTTTTTCAAAGTTGACACCCAGTTCATTTTGATTGCAGTATGTATTCAAGGTGTCTCTGTAAAACTGTCCCACTTAAACCAGTGCTTAATTTTTAAATAAAATGGTGCCTGTGCTCAAAGCTCTCCTCTTAAACAAGCGGCTGTTGCAATTAAACGTGCGAGCCACCTCGAGCCTTTTCAATCCTTTTACAGCCATCCCCTGGCCCTTCAGCTCACTCTTGCAGCTTCCAGCTTTTCCCCTTTCTGACGCTTTTTTGTTTTTCTCTTCCTCCGTCTTTTCACCATGTCTTTTGCTCGCAGTAAATGCTTGGGGCAGAAAACTAAGCGCCGGCCCTCAGAAAGAAGTGCCGGTGTTCCGCATCTGAAACAACAAGCACAGATTAAGCACTGGCTTAAATTTAGGAGAGCATCTTCAGTGTACTGTGCTGCATTGATATATGCTTGTAATCCTCTTCATATCAAGCTATTCAAAGCCAAACAGTGACAGTTTACAGTCAAACATCCACTCTTTAAACATATGGACACTATTCTAGCTTCGTACAGGACCAGCACTTGCAGAATTCTTTCTATTCACGACCCTAACATAACTAACTCCTGACACTTGTTCAAACTGATTGACCACGAGAACCCTGTAATGTCCCCTGGCACCTTTTGTGCAAGGGAAAAAGTGTTGAAAATTGTTCTGGGGCCATATTCAACTACCAGTACACAAGTAATGGATATGTGGACCTCAACACAGTTAAAAGGCGGTTGCGATAGCAACAACTTGAGGTTGTTTTCTTTTTTTATGGATGACAAGAAATGAATGTAAAAATTAACTTTATTCAATAGAGCCAAATAAAAGAAAGCTCACAAAATAACGCGTCGGGTCAACACGCACCCAAAAGAAAATAGGTTAAGTAAAGTGAATAGGCAACTTATCCCGAGAGGAATTTCTAAACAGCTCCACATACTGCTTCTGTTGGAATTTCATGTGCTACAATTCTCAGGAAGCTTTCTTCACTCACGTGAACACACGCGAAAAAAAAGAAAAACAAAGCATTCCAAAGAAGAAAAAAAAATGCTAATGGGGGAGCAGCAGACAGTGGTGGTTAGGGGGGAGAAATAGTACCACAATCACCTCAAGAGCTGTGGATCGGCACTAATTAAGTTAAATAAATCAGTGCTTGGTCCCTGCTCAACAGACAGGACCAGCAATGATGCCAGGCCTGAAGTGGACAGATTAATTGGCTGTAAAGAAGAGTGCCATGCAAGACAACAAATGGTGAGCGACATGCGGGCTCCAAGCCTTTTTCTAACTACAACGTCTCGCAAGCGATACCCATGCACTATCAATCAATCAATCAATCAATCATTTGTAGAGCAAACTACTCACCCCCTAGCATCTCAAGGCTTGCTCATAGCGCAAGCTATCCTTGGCTCAACCCTAAAAACGAGTGGGGTGCTTGTTGAGAACTATGACTCACAGCATCTCAATAATTAGGCCAACATGTATCTGTCCACATTAGACCCTTAACGGGTCTGGGGCATTCCTCAGGGCCAAGTATCCCTAAGTAGCTCCTATCAGCTAATATGCCAAGTATTGTGATAATAAAAGAAGAATAGTTACTCATGCATTCAGGTGAGTCCTGAATGAGATGAACAAATAAACTATTAACCCAGTACAACAAAAGGAATACTTTGTCATAACCTCTCTGGTTAGATACACCTGGACTTGTGATGTGGGCGTACAAGTGAAACTGCACGGCACACCACTGCAAACACATGTGATATGTGACAAAACACATGCAAGGATGACACACATGCTCTGCATACAATATTGTTCTAATGACAGTAATACTCAAAGACCTGTAATACTATATCAATCAATCAGTTTTTGTAAAGCGCAATTATTCACCCATGAGGGTCTCAAGGTGCTGGTGGTGGGTCTGGACCTCATTCAAAGAGCCATGTTTTGAGGTTCTTCCTGAAGATGGTGAGAGATGGGCTTGTCTGAGGTGCATGGGTAGGTTGTTCAAGCTCTTGGTATGCGAAAGATCTTCCCCCGGCGGTGGTTTTCCAGATGCATGGGACGGTAGCTAGCAGCTGCTGGGTGGAGCGGAGGGGTCTGGCAGAGTTATGGAAATAGATACGGTGGTTCAGGTAGGCCATTCTGATGTTGTGCAGGGCCTTGTAGGTGTGGGTGAGTAGTTTGAAGTTCATTCGCTTCTCTACTGGGAGCCAATGGAGCGTCCTCAGTCCTATAGACACTTCCTAATTAATATCTCGTGGAGCATATCCCATACCATAGACTTTAGGGGATACAGGCATCCTGGTCAAAGAGGCAGGCGATGTCCTTATAGTCACACACTGGTCAGTCAAATCTCAGGTGGTCATTACGAGGTTGGCGGTCTGGGTACCACCGCGTCCTGGTGGTGAAGACCGCCGTATTATGAGGAAGGTGGTGTGGCCGGTGCCAAACAGAGACACCACCGCCAGTCCTGCCAGTGCGGGCAGACCACCACGGCCGGTAGGTGCCTTCTCCACTGACTGTATTACGAGGCTGCACATAGCCAGGGTTTTTTGCGGCGGTCGCCCTGCAGCAAAAAACCCTGATGGTAATGCATCCCAAGACAGGAAAAACACACTCCTGTCCCACTCAACCTCACCCCCACACCTACACAAACCTATTCAGATGCACACAAATGCCTGCACACACACACGCACACACCCCAACATACACATCTCACAAACACTCCCCCTCTTATACAGTCGTCCCACATAGCTGGCAGGAATCACACAGCAGCCTACGTCGTGGAGGTTGTCAGGTAGGGGGCCGATGAAGGCAGTGATGGCCACTGCGTACCAGACCATCATCGCCGGCATTTCACATCTTGGGCCCCAGACCCCCATAGGCAGCAACGGTACCCCATTGGTTGTTGTACGGCTGTGCAAACCGCCAATGGTTCACCGCTGTGCAGTGACTGCTGTGCTGAATTATGGCTTGTAATCTGGTGGGCAGAGTCTTGTTGAGGTGGCGGTGTTGGTGGTGGGACCGCATCTCTCTCGCCATCGATTGACCTGGCGGTGGGTGGAATGTGGCTGTATTTTGTCAGTCACCTGTGTGTGCCTCATAATACAGTGGTCAGGAGACCGCCATCACTGGCGGTATTTCAGTGGCCACCAGCACAGCGGTCTTGCCGAAATACTGCCAAAGTCGTAATGAGCCCCTCAGTGTCTTCTCCAATTGCCCGTATATATTTACTCATGAGCATAGCCTTATCCTCAGGCCCAATAATGTGGATAGAGAAACACACCTTCCAGTATGGCATGTTCATGTGCCCTATAACTGTTATTTGGCCCATGGGAAATTGTCAGCTTTTTTGGCCTCACCCTCTTTGTTGGGTAACACAACAATAGCCCAAACCATTATCCAGCCAGGGGACTGGGATACACTGGTTGAAATTAAAAGATGTCAGGTAAAAACACTGCTCCATGGGGCAGTTAAGACAGAGTATCTGCATGGAAGTGTGGCTCCGGGTGGTCTGATTGTAAACTATGAGCCCAAGATTTTCCTGGATGGCAAATAATTTAGGAAGGACTGGTTGCTCATTGGGTGGAAGTGCATACGTGATTGGCTGGTCCTTATAAAACAGAAATAAGGTTGTCGGATGCCCTGGTGATTAAAATCAAAGCTATTGAAAACAACTTTAAGGCAGGTCTCAGCACCACCACCTTAAAGAAACTTGAGGAATTCAATAAAATGATCACAGTATTTAGGGAGTACCTCATCCAGCAAAAGATTGCCAAATTTCAAAAAGATCTAAAGAACTGTGCGCATCTGACAGTGTACCCCTACGCCAATGAAGATTACACCCCAAAAAGAGGGAGAAGGTGGAATCAACATGTGTTTCTTTAATCCTCAAGTCCTCTTTGGTCCACCACCACCCCAGAATGAAAACCCCTGGGGTTGGGCACCGAATTATGGGGGTCCTCCGAATTATGAAGTACGCGTATATCTGCCCCCACAGAACATGCCATGGTTCTACCCTCACAACCCCTCTTTTTAGAGAGAGGTCGGGGAGACAAAGAGGCAAAAGGAAAGGGGTGTCATGGCACAACAAGGACACCCAACCGCAACCAAATGCATTGGGAGATGCACTTCCGAACAGGAGCAGAAACTAGATCCATCAAAAAACATTATGGTCAATTATAGCAATCGTCTACTGAATGAGGTGAAGATAACTGTTTTGAACAAAGGCTGAGTTCCAACCCCTAAAAATTACTGTTTCAAACTGAAATTAGAGACAGCAGCATTCCTACACAAAATAAGGCTGAGTGTGTTTTTTCAGGGTAAATCCTATCCTGAAGAGGAAATTAATACTGTACTATGTCCAAAGTCTACTTTCACACTTCCTTCTTTCAAGATGTCATTCAGAAAAGCTATCACCAGAAAAATCCATAACACAGGGAACAATCCCCCAAACCACTTTTGTAACACCAGCAAAGAAGAGAAGAGGGAACTGAATGCATAGGCATCTGATAAATCCATTGTAATAAAACCTGCCGATACAGGCCTGGACAATGGGTGGACCATGAAACATGAGGCAGACTTTTTGACCCCAAACGACCGTAGGGTTCCCTATTTTTACACACTCCCAAAGGTCCATTAAAACAGGTCCACCTGGAAGACCCATTGTTTTAGGAATTGGATTTATCCTAGAACCCTTGTCACAGTTTTGTGACATTTTCTTCTGCCCCCTTGTGAAAAAATATGCCCACGTTTTTGTTAGATACAAAAGAAGTCCTCAACTTGATAAAGGATCTACCCTTTGGCAACAGGAGTGAGTTGCTGATCAGTTTGAACATGGAGTCCTTGTATACTAACATTCCAAAGGACGCAACCCTGGAAGTTGTAGACAAAATATTGAATGATATAAAATGGGAGTAGATAACTCCACAGGACTTTGTACTTGATCTGCAACTTCTTTGAATTCGAGGGGGATTGCTTCCTTCAAATACATGCAATATCAGTGGGGCATGCCTCTATGTCTACTCATTTGAATCTTAGCACATCTTTCATGATCTGAGCCCCTTCAAGGAAAAAATAAGACTGTGGAAACTATACATTGATGACATCCTACTAATCAGAACAGGTACTTGGGAAGAACCCAGTAAATTTTTCGGAAGGTTGTATGCACTGAACCCATTTCTGTGCTTCACAGCCACCGTGAGAGGCAATGAACTACCATTCCTTGATCTCCTGATTAAGGTGAAGAATGGACACCTCAAGACTGAGGTCTTTTACAAAGCGACTGATCGTAACAATCTGCTTCACTTTGAAAGTTTCCACCCGTGAGCGTTGCATGAGAACGTACCAGTGGGACAACTTGTATGCCTCAGAAACAGCAGATTATAAATCACAGGCGAAGAGACTATCGTCAAAGTTGACAGAGAAAATATGTCCATCTCCCTAGAAAAATGATGAAGGAAAAAATCTTTGACTGACAACAGAGACCAGTTGTTACTGACATACATAAAAGAGGAAAACAGCAGATTGATCTGTGTGTCTACCTTCAGCCCCCTGTCGAACAAGTTTTGAGGGAATAATCACCTGAAAATCCTGCGGTCAGGGGGACTCATTCTAAGTAAACCCATGCACTTATCCAAGAGGGCCAAAAATATTAAAAATATGCTAGTGCATACAGGCTACAAAAATGCTGAGACACAGGAGGATCAGGCCACCCTTTGGAAATTACCTCCACAAGTTGACCATTCACGCTGTGGTAACTGCAGCATGTGCCCACTCACAAGAACGATAAAAGAATTGGACTTTGGTCTAAGGACACCGTGAACAGTGAAAAGTCTGACTAACTGCAATTCCAAAGATGTCATCTACATGATTAGGTGTCCATGTAACCTAAAGTATATAGGAATGACTACCAGGAGTGTGTGCACCTGCATCATCAAACACCGCAGCACAATCAGGTGTAAACGTGACCATACAAAGCTTACGAACCACTACACAGAGAGTGGGCTTGGGGAGAATGAGATTGAGTGGTGAGTGGTTGAGAAACTTAAAAAATCACATGCAGACATGGCCAGACCTTTGGTAATGTTTGAGCAGAGATGGATCAATAGGCTCCATACAGACTGCCATGGGCTTAATGATGACAACCTGTGGGCCATCATGAGTGTATAACCCTCATAGTGCCTAAAATGATTGCTTAGGTTTTTGACAACAGTATTATTCAGTGGGGTTCCAGCCCTAGATGCTTCTTTGATTTCCCATCATAAGTACTATCAGTGTAGATGCTACTGAATGCCCAGTAATGTTCTTCATGTTATGACCAACCTCCCTAGTGTCAGTAAGAGACACATGATTCTGTTTGAGGCTACGCTTATGATACTAGTGATGGAATAGCAGCTTTAGTTTTCTAATACACACTTACTCAAATACATTAACATGAACTATGCATCAGCTATTTCCACTTGTTCCTGTGTGGTTACTGGTTCTTCCCTCGTGGCTGCTAATATTCATAGTGGGGCTTTATTGGCTTACTCTCCAACAGAATACGTTGTCAGTACTGCCTAATGCTTGTATTGAAACTGGGAAACTACTGTGGCACATAAGTAGGTAGTTGGTTATACATGTGCTCCCACATACATCAATTTTTCATTACCACAAATATTAAATTAACAGAAGTAAAACAAGTGGTTATTTATGATGAAAGCATATACTAAGAAAGGGTTATTTTAGCATTTGCATACACCAGTAAAATAAAGCGCATGTGAACCGCTTCTCTATTAACACCCCAAAAAATAATGTTTAGTAGAGACAAGTGATGTGGGGCTTTAGTAGGCTTTTCCCATTCCCTTTCACACTCTGTAATCCTTGTGTAGATTGAGAATAGAACACACTTCCCAGAATGCCCTGATGTACGACAATGTGCTCACTTAATCCTTGACGTGACACAGAAGCTATGTGAGTCAGTAAGAGGCAGGCAGGCTTTAAAAACAGCTGTACTCTGTCCGCACCTTGCACCAGCTGCAAAGAGTGGGCATGCATAGGTGGACAGGCACAATGTACCTTTTGATGCAGTAAGTGGGTGTGACAACCCCTGAGGGGTTGCACGTTTGAATGAGAATGTCAACATCAGGACAGTGTGCGCTCTACGGGCGACAAAAATGCAAAAACCCAGCCTTTATACAAGAGCATAATTCATGCATTGTGTTTATATGCAGTATACCTTTTGCATTGCAGACTTTAACCTTGAAAAACACTATTAATGATGTTTGCAATAACTGTTCATTTGTTAAGGTATTGCTTCAGACTGACTGAGTGTGTTAGGGTGTTGTCCCTACCTAGGACCTTCTAGAAGCTTTCTCTGCAGCATGACTGGGTGTGGTTTGTGGGCTGGGCCAGACTCTATATAAGGGATCCAGCCCAGCTCCACATGCTCACTATTCGGAGGTCCCGGTGCAGAGCAGCAGCAATTTCCTGAGCTCCTGTTCCAGAGGCCTACCTTGACGTTCCAGGCCTGCCCCGCATTATCTTGGTGATCCTTGAGCAGGGTGGTAAGACGGAGGTCGGGCTGGGCCCCCGACCCCGTTCTAAAAGACTCTTGAGTTTTGGACCTACTTGTGCAATTTTCAGAGTTCACGAATCATTTCTCTGATGTAAATCTTGGTGTTCAGGTCAAATCAGCAAAGGCTTGAGCAATCATTTCATGGCATTTGCATATTCTTGTTAGAATCAGCAGTGAGCGCGATTCATTTACTGCATGTAAATCTTGGTGTTCAGATCGGCAAAGACTTGCGCGATCTTTTCATGGCATTTGCATATTCTTGTTAGAATCGGCAGTGAGCACGACTCATTTACCGTATGTAAATCTTGGAGTTCAGATCGGCAAAGGCTTGTGCGATCATTTCATGGCATTTGCATATTCTTGTTAGAATCGGCAGTGAGCGCGATTCATCTCCTCCATGTAAAACTTAGTGTTCAGATCGGCAACAGTTTTCGCGATCATTTGATGGCAAGTAAAAACTTTGATGTGTAATGTTTGTTGAAGTAAACACATTTATCCTGAGCCTATGGATTTCCTGCGAAGATGAAAAATTCAAAATGTGACGTTCTTTGTGTATATTAAGTCCTTAGTACAATTCCAATTGTTTTCCAGGGAATGTTTCAGATTGTTTTGTCCTCATGTTAAAAATGCAGTGTTTGTTCTGAAACAGTATTCTAGAAGGTCCTTGTATTTCTAGACATTATGTGACATTTCATGAAAAACTCATATGAAACATTTCATTAATCATTCTTGATTTGTTCCAGGTACCCAGAGTTCTTGAGGTCTAGTTAAAGTCACTTCTTAGATTATCCATGGTTACAGTAAGACAATGCTTAGAACCATAGTCTAGTGAAAGTGAATGTGATAATATTCTGAAATTGTGTTGTTTAACCTTTTGCTTCCTACAGGTCTCCTTCCCAGCTGTTCCTACCTAATCCCCTTTTCCCCACTTGGACTCTCTTAGGCTCTGTGATATTTCTATCAGAGTTTTGGAGCTCTCTTTTGGTGGACATGTTGGGAACGTGCGCAGACCCAGAGAATCTGGTCTCCCTGACAGAGAACATAATTTTGGGACACAATTGTATTTTGAGGCAGTAGGCAACAATGATAAGTAACAGCTTGTGATGTTATGGCGAATGTTTTTTGTCTGTGCATAATTTTTTTATATTTGAGACTGGGAGCATTAACTCTCTATATTCCTTCAAGGTGGAGATCTAGGGTAACATATGCCTGAGTAAATCCGCATGAGGGTATGTTTTCTCCAGACCCTTTCTCATGGGCCAAATAACAGTTCCACTGCACAGGAACATGCCAAATTTGAAGATGTTCCTCTCCATCTCCATTACGGGCCTGAAGATAATGCTATGCTCATGAGTAATTGTACAGTGGCAATTGGATGAGACAGGGAGCCGTTCTAAAAGAGGCCGAATACTGCAAAATGTGTAAATAGCAACAAATCCTAAAAGGAGTATACAAGAGGCACCGTTAGTGGCTCACTTTCCTTATGTGCGACCCCGGGAAGCGGCTGAAGCAACTCATCACTGAGGCCAAAGGACCATTTTTTTAAAAAGTCCTGTGGACAGACGTGCATAACGAAAACTATCTATACAGACTCTTATGAGTGCACCTCTAGCAAACAGGGAATCCATGTATCAGTTAACATGTATACCTTTTATCTCACTTTGTTTTGACTGACCAGTGTGTGATTATAAAGGACCTTGTTCCTCTCTTTCAGCAGGAAGACAGTATCCCCTAAAGTCTAAGGTAAGGGATATTCTCCACCACAAATTAATTAAGAAGTGCCTATAGTATATCAGATCTTTGAGTATTGCAGTTATTAGCATACTATTGTGCATAGTGCATGTGCGTCGTCCTTGCATGTGTTTCGTCACATATCACGTGTGTTTACAGTGGCATGCCGTGCAGTGCCACTTCTATGCTCACATCACAAGAGGCCAGGTGTATTTACCCACGAAAGTATTCCTTTTTGTGTTAATAGTTTAACAGTTAATTTGTTCATCTCAGGTAGGACTTACCTGAACACATGAGTAACGTTTCTTCTTTCAACATCACAACAGTTGCCAAAGTGGCCGATAGGAGCTACTTCGGAATCCTTGGCCCTGAGGAATGCCCTAGACCCGTTAGTGCTATCTAATGAGGACAGATACATGTTGGCCTAATTATTGAGATGTGTGAGTCATACTTCTCAACAATCATCCCACTCATTTTTTAATGTTACCTGCAGTCCCCACGTAATAAAAGTGTTTCACTGGGGAACCCAAAGGTATTTTTAACTTACTGATCTGGATCCCGTCTTTATCCAGTAGTGTTTTTTTTTTATCTAAGAACTCCATCCTGCTCTAAGGCCAACAGGAGGTCTAGTCTGCACTGATGGCACTGTTCTACCAGGGTGGGGAAAGGTTGCTGATGATGAATAATGACTACTATGGGGGTCATTCTGACCCCGGCGGTCATGGACCGCCGGGGCCAGGGTTGGCGGGAGCACCGCCAACAGGCTGGCGGTGCCCCGCAGGGCATTCTGACCGCGGCGGTTTTGCCGCGGTCAGAAGTGGAAAACCAGCGGTCTCCCGCCGGTTTTCCGCTGCCCTTAAGAATCCTCCATGGCGGCGCAGCGAGCTGCGCCGCCATGGGGATTCTGACAGCCCATACCGCCATCCTGTTCCTGGCGGTTCGCCCGCCAGGAACAGGATGGCGGTATGGGTTGTCGTGGGGCCCCTGGGGGCCCCTGCAGTGCCCAAGCCATGGGCACTGCAGGGGCCCCCGTAAGAGGGCCCCACTTTGTATTTCAGTGTCTGCTTTGCAGACACTGAAATACGCGACGGGTGCCACTGCACCCGTCGCACCTTCCCACTCCGCCGGCTCAATTCTGAGCCGGCGTCCTCGTGGGAAGGTGTTTTGCACTGGGCTGGCGGGCGGCCTTTTGGCGGTCGCCCGCCAGCCCAGTGCAAAACCCAAAATACCCTCAGCGGTCTTTCGACCGCAGAGCGGTATTTTGGAGGGGGGAACTCTGGCGGGCGGCCTCCACCCCCCGCCAGGGTGAGAATCACCCCCTATGTGTGTAAGGCTTGCAGTTCCATAAGAACGAGTGTCCCCTTCCCTTGCACCTGTACAGGAATTCTGTAAACATCCAAATTGGATTTATATTTGTTTGCCTGGAGGTAGTAATACTGTAACTCGTATTCTACCTATAGCTGTCACACTCATTTGTAATAGTTGTATGTCTTAGGAGGACATGCAACAGCTTGACCTCTTCCTCTCCCTTGTGTGTTAAGAGATGCTTGAATTAATCTCAGCCACTGTTTTTTCTCAAGACAAGAAGCCTTTTCTCACATATTGGACTCATGGATCTGGTAAATGATGGGGCATTGAAAATGCCACTGTCTCGAATAAAGCGAAAAGAGTCAAAATGTATATGAAAAGACATAAATTCAGCTGCTCAACTACTGAATTTTTTTTTGGTTTGTCCCACTAAGAGTATTTTGCCATGAAAAAAGTATGAAGCCTTCTTGTGGAGCCATGCACAGACCTCCGTTTCCAGTCACCTCCACTGAAAAAGTTCAAAGTCTGAAGTAAAACATTCCCAGGAATAGGTTGCAACCCCTTTACTAATCTTGGCCTATTATTATATTGGGGCCAGATTTATACTTTTTGATGCTAAACTGCCCAGTTTAGCTTCAAAAAGTATACCGCTGGCTAGTGCCATCCCAAGACGCCGGCCAGGCGTCATATTTATGAGATGACAGTAGTCGGTGGTAAGGCCCGGCTAGCGTCATAAAAAGGATGCTAGCTGGGTGGGGGAGTTGTTGAGGGAACAGGGGGTTTAGTGTCAAAGGATGACACTAGTATGGTCAGAGGCAAAAATAATTCCTCTAACCAGACTACTGTCATTTTCTGACTTTAAAACCCCATGGACTTGACTCCTGTCTAAGTTAAGACAGGAGTCATGCCCACCACATGGCCTGGCCTGGCCTGGACATGGCCATTGGGCCCAGTGCCATGTAAGGGGGCCCAAGTTAGACCCCCCATGACACAGCAGAAAACATTGTTTTCCTTACCTCTACTTACCTCTACTCCCCCATCCTCCGTTGTCCCTCTGGTGTGTGTGGGGGTGTCCCTCGGGCTAGGGAAGGGGCCCTGTGTGCTCTTTCCATGGTCTCTGACCATGGAAAAAGGCCCACAGGTCCCCTAACGCCTGCCCTGACCTAGGTGTTAAATAGTGGCGCTAAGCAAGCTTAGGGCCATTATTTAGGCCCGCCTCCCTCCCGTGCATCATTTCTGCAAGGGAGGATAAATAAGGCACCTGGGCCTTAGAGTCATTTTTGCCTGGGAACACCTACCTTGCATCTCATTGACGCAAGGTAGTTTTCCGCAGGCAAAAATGACTTTAACTCCAATATTTTTATGCTAGACGGGTCTAGTGTCAAAATATAAAAAATGATGCTATTTCAGCGCAAGCAGAGTTGATAAATATGCCCCTTGGAGTATCTAAGTTAATAAAGAACCAAAAGTAAACCAAAGTAGCCTAAATATTGACCTCTGATTGGGAGAAATGTGTATCTGCTCTTTGAAGGTGTACAGCACTGAGAAACTCAAATAGGCAACGAAATGCACATCTGAACACTGACTGCTGGAGCTTTGCCATATAGTGTGTGAAGAACATTACATAAGAGTCATTAGGGTCACAATTGTTAGGCAGTTCAATGGCCTCAAAAAGGGAGTGGCAGGAGAGAATGACCATGAAAAATGTAATAATCTGAATGTGCTAGAGAGCCTGTTTTGTAAGCCCAAGATACTTACAGACTCATTATGAGGCTGGTAGTCACAAGACCACTAGCCTTGAGGTGGCGGTCGGACCGCCACATTACAAGTTTGGCCGTTGGACCACCAACTGACTGCTGTCCCCACCAGGATCCATGATCCCGATGGGGTGACATCGGTCTTGGTTGTGATCAGCAAGGGCGGTGCTGAACTCAGCACTGCCCTGCTGATTACAACCTTGTTCTCCGCCAGCCTTTTCCTTGCATTTTCCCCACGATGAAGAGGCTGGAAGGGAACAATTGCAGGATGCCACAGGAGGGCCCCCCCTGCCCAGCACCATCAGAATGCACACAGTCTGGTTTTCAGACAGTGCACATTCCAAGGGTGCTGGTCGGCGCCCTCTCATGATCCCCACTATGAGCACTGTGGTCACCCATCAAGCCACTAACCTCCATAATGCACATTTCTTACACCTAGATATTCACCCATCCAGAGAATAATCCAGGTATTGTGCATGTCTTCATATAGGGTGATACTTATTATTATCTTTCTCAGCAACGTACATTGCCTTTGTTCTTAGTTTGATCAGCACTATTAATTCTCACCTTGTGGAAAAAGTTAATTCTACCCACAGCTCCAACTTTTCCACTGTAATTGAGAAATGCTGTGTTTCCTTCTGTTGCACCATAGAACTCGTACATATGAATAGGTCCAAATCTGTCCAGGAATTCTTTCCAGACCTCAGCTCGACAACCATTGCCAAAAGCTATCTTCACACAATGCTCACGATCATTGTTTTTCTGAAAACAAAAACACCACATTGGTCAGCCAAGGTGCGTTAAATAAAACATGTCTGCCTTGTGAACTTTAATTATAAATGGTAGCAGTGAAGAAATCATCCAAAACATCTTGAAAGCAACAGTTTTATACCTTCTTGAAAATATCTGGTTATACTGCAACTAATCTATTTCTTTATAGGTTTTCTAAATTCAATAAACCATCTTCTTCGAGTTGGAACCTAAAATTTCCTGCTTATACATTTGACTGGGCATGGTTTGCTGCAGCCCACTAAGCTTCTTACAGGAATTTGTACCTAAAACTGTCTCTGAGCAAAGAAGTTAGGGCCATATGTACGAACACATTTTCCAATTGACACAGAATGGGCAAAACTGCTTGCTACATTTGGCCCTTAATCTCCAGAACTATTGCTGTATTATACTGTGATCTGATCCTCTGACTTGTAGCCATCACTCTATCTCAAATAACTATTTTACTTCTATATTGTAGGAGGCTAGCCCGGCTTATAGTGGGTACCTTGTGGTACTTACACCTTGTGCTAGGTCCAGTTATCCCTTATTAGTAGCTTAGAGGTGTTCTAGCAGCTTAGGCTGATAGTTGTAGCTATAGCAGAGCAGCTTAGGCTGAACTAGGAGACATGCAAAGCTCCTACTATACCACTTATATCATATAGCACTATATCACAAGAAAACACAATAATCAGAGTTACTGTAAATAAAGGTACTTTATTTTAGTGACAATATGCCAAAAGTATCTCAGAGGATATACCCCCTTAGGAGGTAAGTAATATACACAAAATATATGCACACAAACCAGATCAGGTAAGTAACAGTTAGAAAAGTAGGTCAAACAATGTAGAATCACAATAGAATGCAATAGGGAGACATAGGCCTAGGGGCAACACAAACCATACACTCCAAAAGTGTCAAGCAAACCACAAATGGACCCCAGGCCTAGTGTAGTGTGTAGAGGGTCGCTGGGAGTGTAAGAAAACACCAGGGGTGTCCAAGATACCCCACCCAAGACCCTGAAAGTAGGAGTAAAGTTACCCTACTACCCCAGAAAGACAGTAAAGTCGAGATAGGGGGTTGTGCAAGGACAACAACTGACTGCAAAACACTGAAGACGGATTCCTGGACCTGAGGACCTGTAAAGGAAGGGGACCCATTCCAAGAATCACGCAAGTGTCCAGGGGGGCAGGAGCCCACTAAACCCCGGATGAAAGTGCAAAAGGGCTGCCTCCGGGTGGAAGAAACCAAAGATTCTGCAACAACGGAAGGTGCCAGGAACTTCTTCTTCGGTCAGAAGATGTCCCACGGCGTGCTGGAGGATGCAGAGTTGTTTCCACGCAGAAAGACCACAAACAAGCCTTGCTAGCTGCAAGAGTCACGGTTGAGGATTTTGGGTGCTGCTAGGGCCCAGGAAGGACCAGGAGGTCACCCCTTGAAGGAGGAGACAGAGGGGGCACTCAGCAACACTGAGAGCCCACGCAGAAGCAGGCAGCACCCGCAGAAGCACCTGAACAGGCACTTAGAAGATCTGAGGACAACGGTCAACTCAGAGTCACAAAAGAGGGTCCCATGATGCGGAGTCCAACTCAGTGAGTTGGGCAATGCAGGAAGGAGTGCTGGGGACCTGGGATAGGCTGTGCACGAAGGAAGTCTTGCAAAAGTGCACAGAAGCCCGAGCAGCTGCAGTTCACGCAGTACACAGGATTACTGTCTGGCGTGGGGAGGCAAGGACTTACCGCCACCAAATTTGGACAGAAGGGCCACTGGACTGTCGAAGACACTTGGACCCAACTCCTGTGTTCCAGGGACCACGCTCGTCAGGATGAGAGGGGACCCAGAGGACCGATGATGCAGAAGTTTGGTGCCTGCGTTAGCAGAGGGAAGATTCCATCGACCCACAGGACATTTCTTCTTGGCTTCCAGTGCAGGGTAAAGGCAGACAGCCCTCAGAGCATGCACCACCAGGAAACAGTTGAGAAAGCCGGCAGGATGAGGCGCTACAATGTTGCTGGTAGTCTTCTTGCTACTTTGTTGCGGTTATGCAGGCGTCCTGGAGCAGTCAGCGGTCGATCCTTGGCAGAAGTTGAAAATGGAAAAGCAGAGGAACGCTGGTGAGCTCTTGCATTCGTTATCTGGTGAGATACCCACAGGAGAGACTCTAAATAGCCCACAGCGGAGGATTGGCTACAGAGAAAGGTAAGCACCTATCAGGAAGGGTCTCTGACATCACCTGCTGGCACTGGCCACTCAGAGCTGTCCATTGTACCCTCACACCTCCTCATCCAAGATGGAAGAGGTCTGGGACACACTGGAGGAGCCTGGGCACCTCCCCTGGGAGGTGCTGGTCAGGGGAGTGGCCACTCCCCTTTCCTTTGTCCAGTTTCACGCCAGAGCAGGGCTGGGGGGATTCCTGAACCGGTGTAGACTGGCTTTTGCAGAGAGGGCACCATCTGTGCCCTTCAAAGCAGAGGCTAGGAGAGGCTACTCCTCTCAGGACCTTCACACCTATTTCCAAAGGGAGAGAGTGTAACACCGTCTCTCAGAGGAAATCCTTTGTTCTGCCTTCCTGGGACCAGGCTGCCCAGGCCCCAGGGGGGCAGAAACCTATCTGAGGGGTTGGCAGCAGCAGTAGCTGCAGTGGAGACCCCAGAAACTTAGTTTGGCAGTACCCAGGCTCTATACTGGAGACCCGGGGATGCATAGAATTGTCCCCCCAATACCAGAGTGGTTTTGGGGTGACAATCCCATGATCCTAAACATGTTACATGGCCATGTTTGGAGTTACCATTGTGACGCTACATATAGGTATTGACCTATATGTAGTGCACGCGTGAGATGGTGTCCCCGCAGTCACAAAGTCTGGGGAATGTGCCCTGAACAATGTGGGGGCACCTTGGCTAGTGCCAGGGTGCCCACACACTAAGTAACTTTGCACCTAACCTTCACTAAGTGAGGGTTGGACATATAGGTGACTTATAAGTTACTTAAGTGCAGTGTAAAATGGCTGTGAAATAACGTGGACGTTATTTCACTCAGGCTGCAGTGCCAGTCCTGTGTAAGAATTTTCTAAGCTCCCTATGGGTGGCAAAAGAAATGCTACAGCCCATAGGGATCTCCTGGAACCCCAATACCCTGGGCACCTAGGTACCATATACGAGAGAATGATAAGGGTGTTCCAGTGTGCCAATGAGAATTGGTAAAATTAGTCACTAGCCTGCAGTGACAATTTTAAAAGCAGAGAGAGCATAAACACTGAGGTTCTGGTTAGCAGAGCCTCAGTGATACAGTTAGGCACCACACAGGGAACACATATAGGCCACAAACGTATGAGCACTGGGGTCCTGGCTAGCAGGATTCCAGTGACACATATGGAACACATTGACAACATAGGGTTTTCACTATGAGCACTGGGCCGTGGCTAGCAGGATCCCAGTGAGACAGTAAAAACAGCCTGACACATACTCACAAACAGGCCAAAAGTGGGGGTAACAAGGCTAGAAAGAGGCTACCTTCCTACATATATCTAGACAGCAACGTGCTTATTATTAGGAAGATTTCCTGTCAGAACTGAGACTTGGTAGGTCACAAAGGCACAATCCACTGGTGAGAAGAGAAGGGGACTGCACTGTAAGCAAAGAGAAAATGTTCCCACAACTTGGTTCCCTGGGAAATTGGATAGAACTTGGACAACTTGCTCAAAGTCTGAGTAACTATAAGGACCTCAGAAGGTCTGAAAGACTATTCATGATCACATGTGGCTTACTCTGTTCAGCCCATACAAACCATGAATCATAAATGAACTGGTGTTACATTGTTTGCTCAGGGGAGTTTTGATTTTTTTCCACTGTCACTTTTATTCCACATGTGGTGGGGACTTGGAAGAGAAATGGAGAGAGGGCAGCAGTTTTACAAGAGGCTGGATTTGGGGTTGTCCTTAGTCTCCAAATAACCAATTAGGAAGCCTCAGGGGAAGGAAATCATCCACAGGAGGAGAAGAGAACCAATGACTGGAGCTTAGGCAGTATTTTAGCTAGAGTCTTATCTAGACACACCCTTAAAAACCTAGGAAGAGATGGGAAAGGCTGAAAACCTTGTCAGAAAGAGACTAGGGTTGACCACTGCCCTTCTCTCTTTCTCCCAGGTAAGAAATGGGACCTGTGAGGAGTGGGAAGATGGAGGAGGAGGGGAGAGCCTTAGTTGACGAAGAACTGTGGTTGTCAGCCATTTTTATCTCTCTCGGCGCTAATTCTTCGAGAGGATTGGGAAGAAGAACCTCCTGGAAAGGAGCAGTCCTGGGTGAATTTCGACTGTTATGGTTGACCCAAAAGAATATGAATGAATATCCTACAATGGAGAAGGAAATCCATCAGTGCCCTGAAAAGGGTGGAAAAGAGTGTGATCTAGAGAATTAAGGAATTAATATGTAGAGTATATTGATAAATTATGTTTTCACAATTGACTACACATTATTTTAAAAAGTGCACAAAGATCCTTTCTTCATGGTGCTGTTCTCAGCTTTGCTCCCTTGGCCATGTTCCCATCTTTGCCCTGCTCTACCTCTCCAGCCTTCCCTACCAATCTTCTGCAGAGACACCTAAAATCCCCTCACAGTGAGACAGAGGCTGTGTTACCATGTTGGCACAGTTGTGGCTTGGTGTTTTTGTACTGTGTTAATTTGAATCATTGCAGTGTGAAGTGTTGAGCTTTCTAGAGCTCTCTGGTTGAAAAGAGAGTGAGTCAGTTGGCAACACCCCTCTTAATCATCTGGCTCGAACTTTGCAGATTCCTCCTGGTCTGAAGCAAAGACCCTAAAAGCCTTCTCATTGATGCAACGTCTAGATTAACCGCTGTATGTAGTGGAGTTTTGCTTTTTTGGTACCGCGTCACTTTCATTTTACATGTGATGTGGAGCGTTGAGCTTTCTAGGATGCATTGCAGGTTAGAAGGAGAGGGTCTCCCTTTTACGTGCATCCCTTCGTTGTCCTACTCCACCTCTACAGAATCCCATCCTGCCTTCCAGCAAAGACCTTGTAAGCCCCCTTAATGACATGGAGTACGAGTGGTGGAGAAACACAGTCCAAGGGCCAAAAAGACAACAGATAGAAGCTGTAACTTTAAATAAAAAGTCAGCTGTATATTTTTGTGTTTTATAAGTAAGATGACAATAAGAAAATTCAGTAACCATTAACAACTTGTGGCACCACCTCACACCAAATTCCCAAAGTTTAGAAAGATTAGGCGCTATTAAGGTGATTCTTGGAAATTAATCCAATAGGAAATATTTGAAAGTGAATAGGTAGGACCCTGCTTTTCAGTCCTAAGCGCCATCATCAGTTCTCGATTCAGTTACTGGAATACACTGAACTTAGCTCTGTCCAAATATCAGATACATTAACTGCAGCTTGTTGGAAAGGACCCTCTTTTTGCCATGGTTGCTCCATTTTCTGCCTGATGTCAGTGTGCTTGACTGTGTTCACTGGGATCCTGCTAACCAGGACCCCAGTGATTATGCTCTCTCTCTTTTAAATTTTGTCACTGCATACTGATAACCCAGTATTTTACCCAAAATTGGCATAGTGGTGCCATCTTATAAGTCCCTAGTATATGGTACCTAAGTTCCCAGGGCATTGGGGTTCCAGGAGATCACTATGGGCTGCAGCATTTCTTTTGCCACCCATAGGGAGCCCATGCAAAGGCTTCTGCGGAACTGCCATTGCAGCCTGTGGGAAAAGGTGCATGCACCCTTTCACCGCCATTTACATTGCACCAGGTCACATATAAGTCACCCCGATAGCAGGCCCTCCAGCTCTGAGGGCAGGGTGCAGAGTACCTGTGTGTGAAGGCACCCCTGCACTAGCAGAGGTGCCCACATGAGCTCCATGACCATTTTCCCAGACTTTGTGAGTGTAGGGATGCCATTTTATGCATGTACCGGACATAGGTCACTATCTATGTCCAGCTACATAATGGTAACTCTGAACATAGGCATGTTTGGTATCAAACATTTTGGAATCATGTCCTTATGCTTTTGCAAACATTGGCTGTATGATTCCATGCACTCTGGGGGGGCTCCTTAGAGGACCCCCAGTATTGCCATTCCAGCCTTCTGAGGTTTTCCAGGCAGCCGCAGCTGCTGCCACCTCTAAGACAGGTTTCTGCCCTCCTGTTGCTTGAGCAGCTCAGGCCCAGGAAGGCAGGACACATGATTTCCATTGGGAGCGGGGTGTTACACTCTCTCCCTTTGGAAATAGGTGTCACAGGCTTGGGAGGGGTAGCCTCCCAAAACCTCTGGAAATGCACTGAAGGGCACAGATGGTGGCCTTCTTGCATAATCCAGTCTACACTGGTTCGGGGACCCCAAGTCTCTGCTCTGGCCTGAAACTGGACAAAGGAAAGGGGAGTGACTACTCCCCTGTTCATCACCACCCCAGGGGTGATCCTCCAGAGGGTCCCTGGGTTTTACCATCTTGGATTCAAAGTTAGCAGGGCTCTCTGGGAGCATCTGAGTGGCCAGTGTCAGCAGGTGAATTCAGAGCCCTCCCCTGATAGATGCTTACCTGTTTAGCTGATTAATCCCCCTTTCAGGGCTACTTAGGTTCTCTCTCTTGGGTGGTTCTTCAGATTCGGATTGCAAGACTCCAGCAGGAATCCTCTGTATTCTTTACTTCTCACCGAAGAAACTGCATCTGGACCCCCCAGGAACTCTACAAACTGCAACAAAGAAGCAAAGATGACTTCTGCAACACTCTATCTTCAGCTCCTGTCAGCAACTGCAACTGTTTCCTGGCCATGCATCCTCAGAGGACAGCCTGTCTTCAGCATGCACCAGAAGAATGGAGGAATCTCCCTTGGAGTGAAGGAGTTACTCCCCTGCTTCAGCAGGCACCTCTCTACAATGACGACTGATTGTGTGGGACCCCTCTCCTGACAAACTGCATGGATCTTGCATCATGGGTGGTGGACTGAAGTGGTTCTGACGGTCCTGACGTCCAACTGTCCAACTTTGGTGGAGGTAAGAGCTTTCCTCCCCACGCAAGACAGTACCCCCATGCACCTCATGTTTTGCAGTTGCCAAGGCTTGTTGGCATCCTTCCATGAGGTTCTTCATGCACTGTGCAACTCCGGCCCCCACTACTCCTTCCTGCAAAGCACAGCTTCCTGCATGGCTCTATGGCGACGTGGGACCCTTTGTTGTAGTGCTCCATGGCCCTTCTTTTTGCACCTTCCTAGTTCCCGTGCTGTGGAACTCCTGTGCATGCTGCCTGGTTTTATGAGGGCTCTCTGAGTTGCTGAGAGCCCACCTTAATTCCCCCACCTGGGCAGGGTCCACCAGGTCCATCCTGGTCCCGAGCAGCCCATTTTTCCCGAACCGTGAGTTTTGCATGTGGCAAGGCTTGTTGGTGGAATCCAGCAATGCAAAACAGACTCCAACTATCCATCCCGCGTGGGACATCTTCTGCACCAACCAGGAACACACATCAACATTTATGTCACCAAAATAAAATACCTTTATTTTTGTAACACTGAGGCCTTCACTACAACCCTGGTGGTATATGCACACAAGTCCGCCACACCAAAGGTCAGTGATAAGTTGGCAATAGCAAAATCCACACTGTCACGCCAACAGGAATCCACCCCCAGTATCACGACCCATGAGTCAACGCGGCAGTCTTTCAACCGCTGTAAACCATTGGCGGCACATACTGCTGCGCTCAAAGTACACACACACTTACAAAACTACAACACATTGGACAATTCAAAATACACACACCTGACACACATACACACACCACACCCTCACACTCATACCACTATAAAACACACACCCACATTACCCACAACCCCTTACAACAACAAAAAAAGAGACCAAGCACAGAGAGACAAGCAAACAGCACCCACTCAATCAGAGGCACAGAACACCATCACCCATACACCATCCACGCACATCACACCACACATCCCAACACATCATCCCACACATCACCTCACACATCCATGGCACCCCAAAGACACCCCAGGTTTTCAGAGTAGGAGCTAAGGGTCATGGT
The DNA here is from genome assembly GCF_031143425.1 of Pleurodeles waltl. Lineage (NCBI taxonomy): Eukaryota > Metazoa > Chordata > Amphibia > Caudata > Salamandridae > Pleurodeles > Pleurodeles waltl. The sequence continues at coordinate 289,118,889 of NC_090445.1, read as the reverse complement.
GGAGGAAATCATCTGGGTAGAGCCACAGCTGTTCGGATCACAGGTGCAGCAGACCTCCATTGCAAGGAAGATGGAGCTATGGCGGAGAATCGTCGACAGGGTCAACGCCGTGGAACAGCACCCAAGAACCAGGGATGACATCAGGAAGAGGTGGAACGACCTACAGGGGAAGGTACGTTCCGTGGTTTCCAGACACCAGATTTCTGTACAGAGGACTGACGGTGGACCTCCACCTCCTCCCCCACAACTAACAACATGGGAGGAGCAAGTCTTGGCGATCATGCATCCTGAGGGCCTGGCAGGAGTAGCAGGAGGACTGGACTCTGGTAAGTCAAATCTTTACTACTATATCCCCCCCCTACTTGCATGCCATCACAAACTCCTACCCCTACCCTCACTCCCATCGCTCCAACACCTCACATATACCCCACTATCACAACCCACCCATCCCAATGCCAAGCCCTGCATGCAACACAAATGCATAGACCCCCATCACAGACCTGCATGGATGCCCATCACCACAGCATGCACACTAGAGAAACTCACCCAGCCCACATAATCACCACTCACACTAGGCCAAGGCGACAGGGAAAGCACAATTATACAGCCCACATAATCACCACTCACACAAGGCCAAGGCAACAGGGAAACCACAATTATACATGGAAACACACCTATTGCACAAGATGGCACACACAGATACAATAACAATGCATCTGCATCCCAACAGGACACCTACCCAACATCACCAGAGGGGAGGAGCCAGCTACATCCAGTCCCCCCCAGAAGAGGCCCACAGTGATGACAGCAGCTCTGCACGCCTAGATCACAATGACCAACCTGGCCCATCAGGGACCTCTGGACAGGCGGTTACCCTGCCACACTCCCAAACCACCACAGAGTCTCCCCCCTCAGGAAACACCACCACAGCACCCACCCAGCGGGCCCATACCTCTGTTTCCAAGACACGTCAATCAGCAGTTGTCCACCAGTACAGCGACCCCAGGCAACCCCACAAACAGAGGACGATCAGGGACCTAGGGTCAGGGGCAGTGGGCACACGGTTCGGGGGACAGAGGCACAGGAAAACAGGGAAGCTGGGAGGACTGCTGTGCGACAGGGGGAGGACAGGCCCAGGTAACCGACCCACCACGAGGCACTCAAACATCATGGGAGCATACCACCATTCCCAGGAGACCATGGGCACGGTACTGGCCATGTTACAGGAGACCCAGCGGCTGCAGGAGGGACAGTACCTGGGGATCAGGGAGTACCTCACTAAAATATACACCATCCTGGTCACCATTGCAGGGGTGCTGGCTGACATGGGCAAGACCATGAGGGAGGCAGTGGCACAACAAAGGGCCCCTGGCACTAGCCAAACCGAGGAACAACCTTCCACCTCCACCGGCGCTAGTGGACAGGAGGCCCCACCACAGGACCAACAGGGCACCAGCACCCCACCCCCTGCAGAAGGAGAACCATCCCGAAAATGTTCCCTGCAATACAGGCAGAAGACAGAGAACATTGGCAAGACTCCACCAGGAAATAGGACTCTCCTGATTGTCACCCTTCTGTCCCACTCTGTTACCCAGTCCACCTTGAACTGCCATTAGTCCCCTTCCTATGCCCCATTGGACAATGCACCTGGAATACCAAGAGACTGGACTCTACCCTGGACCTTCCTTCACCATCACCCCAGCACCTTGCACCTACCCCCATACTATTTAGCAGAAAAAAATAAACACCCTTGAAATATAAACCATACGGGAGTCAGTGTAATAATTGGAAAGATGTATTCTTACAACATTCTCAAAGCATTGCAACGTCTATGTTCAGTGAATTATACCACAGGATGGCAGCAGTACATGTAGCGGGAGCCAGAATGGGGTACACAGATCTGAAAAAAGGGAATCCAAAGGGAACAGTCAGTGTCCATAGACAGAGGGTAAGAGGCTGCCATGTACAATGTCCAAAAGTATACTGATATGTGAAGTTGAGTTACCTGTGTGTCACTGGAAGTACTGATGTATAATGTTTTTTCTATTGTCCACATCTTCTTCATCTGCCTCCTCTTTCTCACTGTCTGGAGGCTCCACCGCTGCCACAAGGCCATCTCCAGGCTCATCCTCCTGCAGGAAAGGCACCTGGTGTCTCAAGGCCAGGTTGCGCAACATACAGCATGCCACAATGATCTGGAACACCTTCTTGGGTGAGTTACACAGGGATCCACCTGTCAGATGGAGGCACCGGAACCTGGCCTTCAGGAGGTCGAAGGTTCTCTCAAGTTTTCCTCCTTGTACGCCCATGTGCCCCTCTGCCCTTGTCCTGGGATTCCTCACTGGGTCCAGTAGCCATGAGAGGTTGGGGTAACCAGAGTCGCCTGTAAATATTGAGGGACAACTATTAGACACACACTAACCCTTAGTCACAACCTCATACTCAGACTCCAACTTATACTATGTGGGGACCTTGGTCTGACCTAATAGCCACTCCCGGTGCCTCTGGAGTTGCCCCATCACATAAGAGATGCTGTTATTCCTCAAGACATAGGCGTCATGCACTGAACCAGGATATTTGGCATTCACATGGGAGACATACTGGTCAGCCAAACACACCATTTGCAGATTCATCGAATGATAGCTTTTTCTATTCCTGTAGACCCATTCATTTCTGCGGGGGGAAAAATGCCACATGTGTACCATCAATGGCACCAATGATGTTGGGGAAATGTCCCAGGGCATAGAGGTCAGCCTTCACTGTGGCCAAATCCTCAACCTGGGGGAATACGATATAGCGGCACATGTGTTTCAGCAGGGCAGACAACACTCTGGTCAACACGTTGGAAAACATTGGCTGAGACATCCCTGATGCCATGGCCACTGTTGTTTGAAAGGAATCACTTGCCAGGAAATGGACCACTGGCAGGACCTGCACTAGAGGGGGGATTCCTGTGGGCTCACGAATAGCTGACATCAGGTCTCGCTCCAATTGGGCACACAGGTCTTGGACTGTGGCACGATCAAGTCTATATGTGATGATAATGTGTCTGTTCTCCATTGTTGACAGGTCCACCAGGGGTCTGTACACTGGAGGATGCCGCCATCTCATCATCTGCCTCAGCGGTTGTAGCCAATGGAGAACGGTGAGCAGAAGGTCATATATCCACATAGAATGCACAACAGTTTGTGAATGTTTGCCACAGAAGCAGTGTGTGAAGTCGGGAGTCAGTTGATTTGCCAATATGTGCTGTGATGCAGTTAGGTGCCAGGCCATGTGCCCCCCTGAAATGGCGGCTGCCTGACCTGTGAGAAGGGACAAGGGAAAATGAGGAAAGTGCGCTGGCATACTGCTGCGTCGCGGTAGGCAGACGATGTCCGGCACGCAACTTTGCATTGGTTATCATTGGGCCCTATGGGTTCCAGTAGCCAATGGTGATGTACGCCGGCGGTGACGGTAAGCACCGCCGCGGACGTCACCACCATTTTCTAGCTATTCACTCACTTACTACCTGACCTTCAACAAGAGAGGACCTACAATGCAAGTGCTGTTGTGACCTGAGTCTGGAAGCGACAATGGCTCATGTGTCTGGGGAAAGGGCCCCTGCCTTCACTGAGGAGGAGTTAGAGAAACTGGTGGATGGGGTTCTACCTCAGTACACGTTACTCTACGGTCCTCCAGACAAACAGGTGAGTTCACTGAGAGCATGATTAGTGGGCAATGCATGTTTTGAGTGGTGTGTATGTAAGCCACATGTTGGGGGTGCTGAGGCATCCTGTCCTGAGTGCTGCATGAGAGGTGGTCAGTGTATGTGCATCAGGGCATGGGTGGGAACTGGGGGGGCAATGAGTATGGCAGTCCGGACTGGTGAGTAATTACATTTTCCACTGTCTTTTCCCTCTAGGTCAGCGCCCACCAGAAAAAGGGTATTTGGTGTGCCATCGCCAGGGAGGTGCGGACCCTGAGGATCTATCACAGGTGGAGGACCCACTGCCACAAGAGATGAGAGGACCTGCGCCGCTAGACCAAGAAGATGGCGGAGGCCAAGCTGGGGCTGGCCTCTCAACGTGGAAGGGGTGCCCGTTGCACCATGACCCCCCTGATGTTCCGCATCCTGGCGGTAGCCTACCCGGAGTTGGCTGGGGGCTTGAGGGCATCACAGCAGTCACAAGGTGGTGAGTACAGGTTCAGAAAGCTGACTTTGCGCGCTTTGGGAGCTAGCTGGGTGGGGGATGTGGGAAGTGGGTGCCCCTAGGCCAGGGCGATCATGGCAGGGTAGGTCCCTTGTGTGCAGGCTCTGAATCACTCCTACCCCAATGGTACAAGTGGCCAACTACTACTGGGCAGAGTCATGTGGGTGTCAGGTGTGCACATGCTGGCGTTAGGCATTGTACACCATGGGCTGGTGACTACCTTAGTGACTGGTTGGGCATGGCCTAGTGCATAGGGCAGTCCAGTGTGTGTTGTGTCTGCCAACGGTAGTGGTGTTGCTGGCATTGATCAATTGTATCCTCTGTCTCTCCCTCCCCTTTTTGTTTGTTACCCTGTCCTTGTGTGCATTAGCATCATCTAGCGGAGGAGCAGGGGCACCGACGACGGAGTGAGCTGCATTCCACATGGCCCATGAGGGCGAATCCACCGAGGGTGAAGGCACCAGTGGGACAGAGGACGAGGGGAGCTCCATGACGGGGACAGGAGGGGATACCAGTGACAGCGATTCCTCCTCCGATGGAAGCTCCCTGGCAGTGGCGGACACCTCTGTGCCCACCCCAACAACTGGTACAGCCGCCACCCCCCGACCAGCACCGCCCTCCCAGCAGCCCCTCAGTGTGTTTCCCGTGCCTTCTCACCTAGGAGGGTGGGCATCTCCTTCACCCCAGGTACCTCAGGCCCTGCCCCAGTCAGCCCTGCTGCCCTCAGTGAGGAGGCTATTGACCTCCTGTGATCCCTCACTGTTGGGCACTCAACCATTCTGAATGCCAGTCAGGGTGTCGAAAGGCATTTGCAACAAACACATACCTGGAAGGCATTTATTCTGGCATGGCAGCCCAACAGACAACATTTCAGGCTCTGGCCTCAGCACTGATGGCAGCCATTGTCCCTGTGTCCAGCCTCCCCCTCCAACTTCCACTACCACGTCCCAATCCCCTCTACCTTACCCTATCCCCAAGCACACCTTCAGACCAGCATGCACATACATCAACACACAAAAGTGGCTCAGGAAAACATAAGCACCACACATCATCACACAGGCACTCATTCAAGCACCATACCCATGCAGACATACCAACATCCACTTCCTCCACTGTGTCCCCCTCCTTCTCTCCGTCCACTTCCCTCCCAGTAGCGTCTCCACCAACAGCTGCATGCACTACATCTTCACCCACTACCTCCAGCACGCCCATCACAACACACCCCTCACGAGCAGTCACCACCCCCACAACCATGCACACATCCCCTGTGTCCTCTCCCAGTGTGTCTGTGAGCCCTCCTCACAAAGTACACACACGCAGGCACACACCCACTCAACAGCCATCCACCTCACAACAGCCTCCAGCCCATACACCTTCACCCAAACTCAGCAGACGTACACCTCCTACAACCACTACCTCTTCCTCCACTCCCACACCCCCTCCATCTTCCCATCCCAGTGTGTCTAAAAAACGTTTCCTGGCTAACATTGGCCTCTTCCCTATGCCTCCCCCTCTGTCCTTCCCCTAGGGCCAGGATGTCAAGATCCCTGGCCAGCACCTCAGACACCAACTTGGCGTCCGCTCTGGTCCCTGCAAGTCCAAGGGGATCATAGGGGGCACCCGTCAGAGCTGGCTGTGTGCCACCTACCAATGCAAAGGACCAACCAATTCCATCACCTGCCAAGGTTAAGAAGGGGCCAGCATGCAGCACGGACAAAACGCACGACCCACCCAGCAAGGCCGAATCTAAAAAACAAGAAGACAGTGCCAAGGTCACCAGCAGCGTCTACCAAGGTGGGGAAGGGAAAAAAGAGCAAAGGCAAGGCACTTCAGGGCTGGGAGCCTCCAGGTGAGGGACTGGTGACCACCATCACTCCTGACAGGCCAGCAACCTGTACTGCGGTAAGCAGCGCCGCAAGCATCGCCACCTGCACTGCCATATGCACTGCCACCTGCACCGCCATCTGCACCGCCTCGTGCACCGCCGCTGCCACAACGACAGTCAGCAGCATCATCCCCAGGGGGCAGCCGTCCGAGGCTGCTGGAGACGGCCTGGTGTCTCCCTCCACTACTACCAGCACCTGCACCACGGGCAGCACCGACAGCATCTCTGCCACAGACACCGTCACCTGCACCGCCATATGCATCGCCACATGCCCAGCCAGTGCCACTACATCAGACGTAAGCAGCATCCCCAATGGGCAGTCCAAGGCTGCAGGAGAGGGCCTGGACCCTGCACCCACCACTTGAAGCACCACCACCAGCACTGGCACTACCAGCAGTTTGCAGCCTAAGTTGCCACAGGATGGAGTCTGGATCTGCCTCGATGGAGTATCATGCTACATGTTCCCTTCACATCTTGTGCCTCAGACACCCAGGTGAGGGAATGGGTTCTACCACACCCCAGGTGCAGCTTCAGTGGGCACAAGGCCCCCTCCAGAACCAGTGGAGAAATGCATCCACTCACCCTATCTTTGGCAAATTAAGCAGTCTGGGCACAAAGCCCACTCCAGAACCAGTGGAGAAGCCATCCACATGAGAGACTGTGGCCTTGCACTCTCCAGGAGCAAGCAGTGGGCAAACCAGCCACTTGAGAGACTTGAGAGACTGTGGCTTTGCACTCCCCAGGAACAATCAGTGGGCAAACCACCCACTTGAGAGACTTGAGAGACTGTGGCTTTGCACTCCCCAGGGCCAAGCAGTGGACAAACCATCCACTTAAGAGACTTGAGAGACTGTGGCTTTGCACTCCCCAGGAGCAAGCAGTGGGCAAACCACCCACTTAAGAGACTTGAGAGACTGTGGCTTTGTACTCCCCATGAGCAAGCAGTGGGCAAACCACCCACTTGAGAGATTTGAAAGACTGTGGCTTTGCAACCCCCAGGACATCGCTGTGGGCAGGAGCAGTGGCGTAGTACCATCTTCTGGCTGAGGTGCCCCCCTCCCCTTCCCCTTGAGGTGCCTGTGTTTTTTTTACCTGATGTCCCTGCAGTGTTCTCTCCGTTTTGAGGCAGGAGTCAAGTGTGGGCTTCGCCCAAGATTTTTTGGGCCACTGGTCCACGGACATTTGCAATGGACAGTGCATGGCCCTCTGTACATATTGTAAATATTTGGATGAACTGTTGTTTACAATCGTTAACTTTATATGCATTTTCTAAATATCACAGATTTGACTTGATTCCTTTTGTCATGGTGTTCTTCCAGGGGGTTACGGGGTGTAAATGTAATGTTGCTGCATGTGTTTGTGTGTATGGTGTTGTGGGTGAGGGAGGGGGTGGGGATGTTGCGTGTTGCATGTGTGTGTGTCACTCTATTTTTCCTTCCCCCTCCCCTTCGTACTAGGTGCAGTACTCATCGTGGTGGTCGCAGCCGCCTTCTTTGAAATTCCTGGGGTATTAGCAGATACACCAGCATGGGGAGGACATGCGGTTCGGGCTCCATGGCATTCTGGTTCTTCGTTGAATGTCGAAGGGTGAGTGGTTCCCCTTCAGTGTACTGTTTCCGCCGTGCTTTTGATGTTGTTGGTACCGCCCCAGAAAACCTGGCAGATTGGTGCCTTGTAATACGGTGGGCGGTACATTGTGTTCCGCCTGTCTGTTGGCGGTGACCGCTGCAGTGTTTGTTGCTACCGCCCTGGCGGTCGGAATGTTAAAGTGGCTGTCTATGTTGGCGGTTTCCACCGTGGTCGTGGTCCCATTTTTTTTTACCGCCGGCCTGTTGGTGGTATTACCACCGCTTTATTACCGACCGCCAGAGTTGTAATGAGGGCCTGAGTATTTTCATGTGCGTGAATACTGTGTGACTACAGTGGTATTGCATGAGCTTTGCACATCTCCTAGTTAGGCCTTGGCTGCTCATCCACACTACCCCTAGAGAGCCTGGCTTCTAGACACTGTCTACATTTCACTAATAAGCGATAAGTACCTTAGGTACCAACTAAAAACCAGGCCAGCCTCCTACACAGCTTATAAAAATTCTTGCAGCTAGAATTCTCTTTGGCCTTCCCCCTGCGCACTGATATCTGATCATGTACAATAATTGCATTGGCTGCTACATGACAAAAGGCTCACATTCTAAATTCTACACATTTGTAACAAGATTCTGCATGGAAACACTCCTCACCATCCTTATATTAACGTCTTTCCTCCTTGAAAGGTCAAATATTTTTCCAAGATCTTAAAGTCTAAGGCTGGTGTTCATGAATTTTCCTTTGCTGCAGTTACTCTCCAGGACACCCTCCCTCAGCCAATATGTCTTATGGAAGATCATTTAACCTTTAGAAAATCCTTAAAGACGCATTCAGAAAAGTGAATTATTATTTAGAACTATCCCAAAGGATAAGGTCACTACCTGCTAGATTTTTCAGAAATTCACAAATAAAATACACGTGCTCAATCCATAGTAACATGAAACAAAGCTGCCAAGTTTGACTCAAAGGCAATGTGTAAATATTTTAGGCAATGCAGGCACAGAAGGAAAAGGTTGACAAAACACACAAAAATTCTAATTTTCAAATATAGAGAAACATTTTCTGAATGAAATGAGACCACTATGACAAAGATCCAATAAAGGGAACCAGAGATCTGTTTTATTTAAAGATTGAAGTTAAAATAGAGAAAACTGCACAAAGTCAGAATGAGATTCTATTAAGGCTATAGAGCAGGACCTAGGACTAATTTGAGACACACCAGAATGGGGCACTGGTCGGATACAGTAAATGGTCCTAGTGAAAGTCTGGAAGTCAAAAGTTTTTGCAACACTATCTTAGTCCAAAGGCAGAAATGGACTTTGTCACTTTTAAAGTAGAAAAATCCCCCTTGACCTGGCCACTGCTGAAATAATAGCCACCAACGTAGACCTAAGGTCACAGACAGCAGGTCCAGTCCTCTTTAGAATGTCTGCAGGTTCAGTAAGAGTTCTGAGGAAAACTGGATGAAGATCTAGCTTTATAGCATTCACCAGCCTGGCGATGGGAAGAATTCTGGACACTCCATAACCAATGGGGTAAGAGTTCCTGGGGGCAACCATACCTACTTTTCTTTGCAGTTCCTGTTTGCTGTACTTGAAACACAATTTTACAGTGCCCCTCACCCTCAAACTCCAAGATGGGGAAACCCTTCTCCCCTTGTGAAAAGCCTGTACACTACCCATCGGTTTGGCCATGGTAATGACAGTCCCCTTCCCTGTGGTCACTCAAAACTGGGATTTGAGTTAGGTTTCCCTCCACTAGGTTTGGTGACAGTGTGACTATTTGGATGAAAGCTGGACATTTTCAAGTGTCACCTACCACTTGTTTAATACAGGTTAGGCCTTTTTGAAGTTAATTATATTCTTTGTCCCACTGCAACTGGTCATCCAGTTTTCTGTTCTCTGCAAGCAAATTGCATACCTGTTTCACACCTAATGCCAGCCAAGGACTTGCTGAGAATTGCTGGAGAGCTAATTAGATTCCAAAAGCTTCAGGTAGGATAAAAGTAACTTACTGAATGCTATAATTTCCATACATTTAATGAACATTCTATTTTACCATTAGATTTGATTTTTATTAAATATGAAAAGAAGACTGTGAATGGACTCTGTAGCTTGTACAAGTCAAAAGCTATTGATTAAAGTGTAAAATCTATACTTTAACTTTTACTTTGTGCCAGCTACAGCCTGACCAGTGTTGTTTTAGGGCTAGTCACTGGGGGAACATGCCATTTCTAATGTAACACATGTTCCACTCTTAAATATTATCCACCATAGCATGTGGATGGAAAGGTGTGCTTAGGGTTGACTTATTTCATGTTTAAAATCAGGTTTTCTTATCTGTCAAAAAGGTGATTTTGACAGGTATGTGCAGCAGGGTTCAGGCCTAATGGATGGCATTATAGATGGTGAAGTCCTCAAGTGACATTTAACTTTCCATGTTGGGGTGTATTTCTGCACCATATGCTATGTCCCTATTGGAAATGGAAATGTGCCAATAAGATTTTACAATGACATGTTTTAGGGTCCAGAACATATACAATGGGCACTGGATAGAAGTGTCTCAGTGTTGAAATTCAACTTTACCTGCAAGTGAGTTAAAAAAAAATATATAAAAAATGGGTTGACCACCCAAAAAGTGGTCTTTTTGCAACAACATGGTTGTTTTCAATTTAACTGTGGACTTGTATTCTGGATGGTGTTATCTGTAGCTGTAAGATGCTCATGAATGTAACAGAATGTTTGTGGATTGGTGCAAATGGAGCCCGTCAGTGGTCACATTCTCACCTCTCTAATTCGTTCCCCAGTTAAAAAAATTCTATAGAGTCAACTCAATAAATAAGAAAATAATACACTGGAAACACATAAAATATAAGTGAAAAAATACTCAGGAGGAAAATAATACAACCTCATGAAATGGGCGCAGTGTATTAGCTAAACACCTTATTCCTCAGAAATAACAATACTTATTGAAACTGTTTAAATAAATATTGATTCTCATGTAACAGAAACTTGAACTCAGGGATCAATCTTGGTTTGATCAAATTGCATCCCCATTTTGATAGGATTCCGATTCAGATAAAGATTCAGGAAATTACTTTGGCTTTTGATGCACTACACTTTCCAAGTAGAGTTTTATTGTCTCTTTTGTCTTTACTAGGAAAATTGACAAATAATTTTGACTCTATTTCTTTCAGTAGAGTGATTTATTCTTAATAGATCTATATTTCTGAATGTGTTTTATTAAATTCCTAGTTTAGGCCTGATAAATAACAAAGATATGCTAAATGTTAATTTCCCTAAAAGCAATAGGGTTGCTAAGACATTATGTAAACACCAAATTAAGTTGCTAGCCTTAATGTTGCGAATGTGGGGCCTGATTTAGATGTGAGTGGATGGGTTACTCAGCCACAACAGTGACGAGTAGCCCATCTACTGAAATCTTAATAACATTATATCCCATGGGATTTAGATTTTGTCGGATGGGTTATCCACCACCATTGCGATGAAGTAACCCGTCCACCGAAATCCAAATCAGGCCCTTGATCTTAGACGTTCTGTGTTCTTCTATGTGGGTGAGATCTATGTACACCTTTATAAGGAGCAATCTACTTACACTTCTCATTTTCTTTCTTCAAGTCCCCATGCTGATTTTTACTCTATTGTCCATCCAGAAACATGCAACCTCTCTCACATTTTTACTCTATGGGAAGCGTTAAACTTTAGGATAATACTATATAGGAGTTCCAGGATGGTCTCAGTTATTATGCACAAGAGATAGAGTTGATCCATTTCTCGGGTTTCCAGAAATTGGCTACTAAGTACCCTGAATCAACTAAATTTAGTGTAGTTGTAATATGGCTGGTCTGTGAAATTTGTGTTTAATAAAAAGAGTTTTATCCAAATCTTTGATTTGTCAATAATATATAGTCAAGAAGCGCAAGCGGTTGTCAAGTGGGAGGTTTACAATTGCCATGTGATTCACTCTCCAATTATTGGAGTATTAGTAGTCATACTAAAGTGGGTTTACCTAATCCAGTAAATCCAAAATGTAAATAGAATTATTTTTGTATCTCAACATCTTTTCTAAATTGCCAGTGCATTATGGTTATAATTCCTGTATGCATGAATTGCATAGATCAACAACTCCAAATTGATTAAGCATAAAGCAGTTGAACTGGAGAATTCAGGGTGATATCCTATCAGGAATCACTTGGAATAGATCAATAATTGGTTATATTTTTATCATGTAGAATTAACTTCCAGTTTGATAAAACAAGGGAAATATGTGTTAGTCCTTTAAATTATCATAATTTGTTTCTTCTTTCCCTTAACATCAGACCTGAGTTGGAGCTAGATTGGCATTTATATGAAGGGGAACTGTTAGTAATCTGTTCAAATGAAACATTTTATTGGTCCAGTGTAATATCGGTCTTTAACTGTGTATTAAATATTAAAAATTAAAATTTCTGGTTTGAAGTGGTGGAAATGGCAATACGCACCTTTTAATTTTTCTTAGACAAAATTATTTTTCTGTCATAGGAGCTTAAGCCTATATCAAAGCAAAAATTAAAAACTTTAACTTCACAAACTCCCCATGTGTTACTAAGGAACACATTTTAATAGGAAATTAAATAATTTAATTCATTGATGATTTTGTATTTTCCCTAGAAGATATGTGAGGAGAAAATTGTTAAGTGCACCTGATAAAATGCTTTATTAAAGTAGAGGAGCTGAAGGTGTCGGTATCAGTAAAACAAGCTTCGTATATAAAAATTCTCTCAATACTTGGATATTAACAGCATTATATTCTAACACAAGATTGCACATATCAACCTTTTCCATCCAACAAAAAACTAGGATTCTTTATGTATTTTCTGTAAAGTCTGTCAATTATGTACCAACTACATATGATATAAATCCTAAACAATTGCATACCACCACTCATTTGCCACCATTCACAAGATATATAGAAAGCCTTAGGGCCTCATTCAGATCTAGACAGTCCCACAGCCAAGCCACGTCGGCCATGGAACCAAGAAGACCGTCAAGTCTTCCGCCCACAGTATTTAGATGTTACAGCTCTGCAAGTGGAATGACTGGCAACGGATTGCTGACTGTTACCTTGTGAAGTGTTTTAGAGGCCTTTTGAGAACTCCTTACTTTCAAGTTTTCCTCCCTTCTCTTCCTTCTGGTAGGACCCCTAATAATCCTCCCCAGATACATTTTGGGACACTCTGGTGCTGGTCCAGAGGTCTGCGTCCGCAGCAAAATTCCTGGGGTCAGTTAGCTAACTGTCTTCTAGGTGCTGGTGCAGCTCTGGAAAACATATACTAAACATTTTCTCTCTCAAAATTAGAATATGCAGCCCACTGTACTCACTAACGTTGCTGCCCGCACCCAACCATTTAGTGCCTTGCTAGAGAAGTACAAATAATCCACCCAGGACTGGTCGGGAAGCTTGTGGCTGTCTCTGAACCTCTGGAGGTACTTCTCAGGGGTAAGCCCAAACCTAGCAATCAAGATGGCTTTCATGGAGGTGTACCAGGTTTAATCCCTAACCTCTAAAGTGAGAGGTGTGACCGCCCCACTGTAGGAATGTGTTTTCAAAAACACGCCCCCCACCAGTGCTCTTCTGGGATCTTGTGATCCCCCCAGGGCTACCTTGTAGGCAGAAAACAATTTTTCAATATCATCTCCCACCAAATAACTGGGAACCGGGTCCCTAAGGATGCAGACCTTTTTGCCTCCTTCAGGCACTGTAGGTATGCTGCCAGCAATGTTGCTGGAATCAGCCTGCTTTGCTTTCAATTCTAGCTGCTCAAGGATCTTTTTATCAGCCAAGTTCTCCAAAGATATTTTCTCCTCCATGGGCAGTGTCTTCTCCTCCATTCCGAGCTTGGCTATCTCCAGCCTGAACTCTCCTTCCTCCCTCCTTCCCGTCAGCTCCTCTGGGGACAGGCTGTGGGAAGATACACTGTTATCTGCACTAGCAGGAAGCTCCACTAAGAGACCAAGTCATCCCCCTCAGCTGGCTGCTGCCTCTCAGGACTCAGATCCAAACCCTCTCTGTGCCTGTCTGTCTCATCATCTCCTTAGGCTGTGGTAGCCAGTGACTAGTAGACTTCCACTTAGGACCTCAACTCCTTTTGCAGTTTCACCTTCCTGGTGGTGCTCTTGGCTGGAAGTCCTCTCTCTTTACAGAACTCCTTGAGCTGGGCCACAGTGTAGGACTCCATGTTTGCCACCTTAAACTCCATATTTGTGGAGGTAGATTCAAACATACCAGTCAGAGAGAAAATTTAGAAAAATCAAAAAAGCCGATCAAGGAGAGTTTAAACTTGAATAAGACTTCCATTATTTATGTGGAGTGGTACTGTAACACAAGATTAATGTAAGGCACTTCACAAACATGAGTCCAAGTCCTCACTGTGGAACATCAGTGCAAGAGACTCGGTTGTTATGGGGGAGGTCAAACCCTTCTCAAGGAGGAGCCACAATTCTTCTCCGGGTGAAGTCACAAGCGAACCCTAAATTGACATGTGCTCAGCCCTCAGGTAGCTTGGTACAGAGCAGTCAGGCTTAACTCAGAGGCAATGTATAAAGTATTTGTTCAACACTTCAAATATTAATACAGTGAAAACACACCTCAAAAGGAGCCTACAACAGATTTAGAAATATAACTTAATTTTTAATATATAAAACAAGACCAAATTGACAAACATCCAATCAGTAGAACAGGAGATGTTAAGTTTTAAAGATTGTAGTTAAAATAGTACCAAATGGTGAGAGTGACAACTGTGGATATTTGATTCGCTGGAGTGGGACAAAGTCCCAAGTTCAGGCTTACTTCAATGAAGTGTGGGCCAGCTACAGAGACCCAGGTAGGCCAGCTGAAAAAAGTACCTTAAATCCTGGTTTGCAGAGCACTGAGAAGATCTGCGTCAAAAATGCGCCATGCAGCCAAAGCAGTGCTGGGTCCCGTCATGTCATTGTCAAAGATCCCATTGATGAGTGCTTGCGATGAGCAGTCGAGAATTGGCAAAGTTTTGCACAGTTTGGGTGATACATCGATTCTGAGGAGCTCTGAGGCTGTGATGCAGGGTCCGTCATCATTGTCAAGGCTGCCGTTGATGAGGGGTGCAAGGGCCTGTGCTGAGGATGCACTTAGTGGCGGTTTCAATGCAGAAATGGGCTGTGATGAGATGCAGGTCTTTGCAGTGGTTCTAGAGGTGTCTTCTGTCCAGGACTTATACCAAGCTATGCCTTTGAAGTGGGGGAGAAGCTTCCAGAGTTTTCCCTTTGAAGTCCTCACGTATTCTGTCTCCCCGTCATATAGATGTATGCAGCCCTTTGTGTGGAGACAGGACACAGCCTGTTCAAGCTTAAGTGGGACTGTAACCAGCTCCTCCCTCCCATTCCTGCCAGTGATGTCCCATTCAGGCACTCCTAAGCCCCCTGTTGTGTGTGGCTGTCTAGGAAGTATACACTAAGCACAGTTGTCATTCACACTCAGTAATGTTAACCAGGTACAGGCTTCAGGCACCAAGTGGATAAGTCAAGAAAATGCAAACTTTCTAAAAGTGCCATTTTTCAAAATTGTAATTGAAAATCCAACTTCACCATAAGTTAGGATTTTAAATTCCAGTTCCAGGGAAACCAAGTATGAAGTGGTTACCTGCTCCCATTTGGAAATTACATTAATAAAATGTAATAAGGTGACTCCAAGTTTATCCTATCAAAGAGGCAGGGCTTGCACTAATGAAAACACATTTAAGGGTTTTTCACTTCCAGGACATGTAAAACTTAAAAGTGCATGTCATACTTTTAAAATACTTTGCACCGTGCCCTCTTGGCTGTCCAGGGCCTAACCCAGTTGTATAGCGTGCAGAGTTCTAATAGCAGCAAAAGTGAGATCAGTAAAGTTGGCGGGAAGACTTCTCTAAGACTGAGAGGTCTAACACTGGCACAGAGCAGTCAGATTTCACTTAATGCAAAGTGTAAATTATTTATGCAGCACTTTAAACAGTAATGAAGTGAAAACAAAACATAGGAAAAATCCCACACCAATTTAGAAAATTTTAATAATAGTAGAATCAGAGATATGCAATGTTGAAGATTTACATGGACATAGCACCAAATAGCACAAAGCGCCCACTGTGGTTACCTAGTCGCATTGGATCAGGACAATGTCACAAGTTCAGGCTGACCGTGATGGATGGTGGGTTGGCTTCAGGGATCAATTAAGGTCCGCTGACCACAGTACCTTAATCCTCGTTGTAAAAAGATGCAGAGTCTGGAATCAAGGATGCGTAGCAGAGCAGAGGCGATGCAAGGTCTGGGTAAGGAGATGTCAGCAGCGGTTCCACAGCTGCATTGGGTGAGATGATGACCCTTAGTGTGGATGCATTATACAGCAGCAGTTCCGGTAGGCTACGATGGGTGAGGTGATATCCTTGGGTGGGGATGTGTCGACAACGTTGGTTCTGATGGACTACTGTACACTTGCATTGGGGAAGTACGTGCAAGAGTCAGTTCCAAGTGAGATGCATTGAGCTGCAGAGGTGATGCGCTGGTTCTGTGGGAGATGCACAACAGAGGAGATGTGCTGGTTCTGATGAATCCACAGAGAGACTGGCATAGCCTCTTCAGGCCTACTTCAAAGCTCCAGGACAAGGGTGGCACCACCTGGGGGGAAGGACTCACAGATGGCAGAGTCTAGGTGCTGCATTCAAGGTGGTTGGAAACCTGATGTGCCCCTGAGGCTTCTGATCAGGAGGCTAGCCAACTAGCCCTCGGTCACTCTGGAGTCCTGGGTTTAGATATGCATGTCCATTCCATGTTACCCTTGCAAGAGGGCAGCAGGTCAACACAGCAGGGCAGCATTCCTTTCAGCAGCAGTCCAGCAGATTGACAGTCTTTTCAGCAGTACAGCAGTCCTCCTTCCTAGCAAAGTCCGCAGGCCCAGAGGTGTACTTAAGCATTGGGTCTAAGGGTCTTGTCACACACTCACCTGGTTTCAACCACAGAGAAGACATTGGAGCCAATGCTAGACCTCCCTCTTAGGAAGATGCAAGATCCAGGGGCGATAGTCCTAGATCTAGGCAAGCTTTCAGAGGTGGAATGGGGGAATGGACAAAATAATATAGACACTTACGGTATTGGTACTGCTCAGCGATTGGAACTACTCGGTTTAACAGGAGGTGTCACTTCTGGGACCTTCTGGACCTATAAAGATGGACAATTACAGGACCAGCACTACTGGTGTTTTGAGGATGCGATACACTGTGACCAACAAGAAAAGGCAAATACCATTGATACAATAACAAGCCTCTAAACAATTTACAATGCACTGTTTCAATAACCAACACTTACAGGTTTCTGCAAAAATCAAAGCATAACAGCAGAATAACTAGATTCTTGGATGAGAGTTCTCCTGAGAATCACAAAGAAGAACCTAAAATACTGATCAGAGCCTCATGACACTCCCAGGGTTACTCAGAACACAGACTTGAATTATTGGCACTCCCAAGGTATACTTGATACATGCACTGGAGTCGGGGATACTACCAAGGCATAGTATGAAACAACGACCATAGGTTTGAGTTTAGCAACCCCTCAAGGTATGCATAGAAATAAGGTTACACACAGAACTAGGTTTTATTTGGAACAAGATTGGAGTTACTCACACTTCCAGGACTACATTTGGTGCATAAGCTAGAGTTAATGACACTCCTAAGGTTACTCTTGATACATAGATTTGGGGTTACTAACACTCCCAAGGTATGTTGAGAAACATGGTTACACTCTGAACTCAATTTCACTTGGAATAAGGCTATACTTGGAACAAGATTGGACTTATTGGCACACCCCAGGGTTTGCTAGAAAATAGTATGGAAGTTACAAGGTTCATACAAATATCAATCTCTTTGAAAGAACATTCTTCTCAACACTTCTGTCCTATGAAGAAAACACAGGGTTGAGTCTCTAGTCCATGAGCAAAACAGTTTGAGCGCCAATGTAGAAGAGATGGTCTGGAGTAAGGACAAGCAAGGAATGCAGGAGTATAAAGTACACAGAATGAACTGGAGACGTCTAGTGTCTTGAGGAGGCAAAATGTCAGGCCTGCTTTCTACTAAAATGATTAGTGCACACTAACCTGAACAGAAGGTACTTTCCCTTGTCTAGTATTTATCTGGAACCCGAAGATAGCAGAAGGCTCGGTGCAAGAAGCTCTAGAGGAGGCGGAATCGTAGCTCAGGAAGGAAGACACTGGAAGTGTTGCAGAAGCCAAAATCGGGACGTTATCAGGAAGGCTTGGATGACCGGAATGCTAGAAATTTCGGGCTACTCGACATTGAGTGCAGAGAAGAAGACTGCATAGGGCTGGAGCACTGAAGATCCAGGCCACTAAGGGGATGAGTGCAGGGATGTTGCTTGTGCAGGACTGCAACAAGGCCAAGCCCTGATGCAAACTCAGAGGGGGTATTTGTACTGGCAGGCTAGAAGGCTTCAGAAGGGCACGTGCCCCACATGGAAGCGTGGAATATTCCAATGAACCTAGGAGGAAGACCACATATTACATACAACAGATATGAGGCCTTTCAGGAGACAGGTGCAAACAGCAGTTAGCAACAAATAGCAAGTTCACCGGATCCCCCAGTGCATGATGTTTCAAGTCAATAGGTCCCAATATAATGTACTATTCTAAAAAGACACATGACATCTACAGGTGCACAATAAAGCAAATTTGCCTTGCAACAGGACAGGAGGGTCCATGGCTCAGGCTTCCCGGGAGTGAAATCATGGAGGGCTGGAGACTGGAAGGCGCTCTAAGTAAAGCATGGCTGGGAGATCTTGGAGTGAGTAAAACCGTCACACATAGGGCACAAGATGGAGTTGTGACTGACCCAATACCTACACCTGGTGACCACTTTGATGTAGAGGAGGCTCCAGTAGGTTTCCACCCCACAGGGGTGTCAGGCATCCCCTTCCTTCCTATCCTGGCCCCAGCTTGTCTGCTGTCACAAAAGACCAGTGTCAAACCTTTTATAAGAGAGCTCAGGCAGAGCTTTTTTGATGTGCAAGTGTGGTAGGTGACACCTCCCTTGTTAACTCAGAGTGGCCCATCCACACCAAGGATGCCAGGTCTAACAGTTATTATGCAGGTACAGAAGTCAATCAAATTTCATTGACTTTTGTAAAAGCATGAGCCAGGCATAGGTCATGGGGGCTGTTTTTTTGATCTTCCAGAGGTGGACTGATTTATAATGAAATGACAGGTGAACTAGCCTATTGAAA
Organism: Pleurodeles waltl; assembly: GCF_031143425.1. NCBI lineage: Eukaryota > Metazoa > Chordata > Amphibia > Caudata > Salamandridae > Pleurodeles > Pleurodeles waltl. The sequence goes on along the minus strand of NC_090445.1, from coordinate 289,099,927 downwards.
AAAAATTGAATAATTTACTTACAGTTCATGCCATAGAAAACCTGGAATGTCTGATGCAGTGCCGATAAAATGCTGAATGAAGCATAGATCTGTGGAAAGTTATGCCAGTTTCCTTGAAGGGAAGTCAGCTTGATACAATACACCTATTTTTCATTTCCCAAATCCAACAATACTCTTTTTGTGTCAGAAGGGTAAATGGCTGTGTAAGAAAATGTGTTATTATTCAGGGAGTATGTGATATAATCTACATATAATAAGTTCAAAATCTTGTTAGATCCACAAACAAGTTCAATTAATAAAATTGGGCTCAACCTCTGGTAGCTGTAGCACAGAGAAGATGGGCTTAACTTAAGGAAAATGATGTAAAGTATTTAGCAGTACAGGAACAAGTAAATGCCAAACATAACACAAAAAAATCCCACAACCAATATCTGACAAAAGAGAACAATTTAATAAGATAAAGGATGCCAAGTCTAAAATTCAATAAGGGGAGCTGGATATTTGTTTTTTAGGGCAAAAAGCGACAAGAAAAAGTAAAGTGCCTATCAGAAGTCCATGCTCATGGTTGATCAGGACCTAGGCATGATGTGAGACTGAATGCAATGGAGTGGATGGCGTTGGATACCTCAAATGGGTTGTCCTAGTCAAAGATTTTACCTTCTGACTTTTTCTCTGAAATGGAAATTGAAATACAATGGTGGGACAAAGCGACCACATTCCACTGAAGCTATTGGTTTTGCTGTGAAAGCCTCTGAAAGGGAAAATTCATATTTTGTGCCAGCTGAAATCCTCTCATTTGGCGATACGTTTTGCAACTTTGGCCAGTCAAGATTTTTACCTCATAACTCACTCTCTTTTTTGGTGGTCAAAATCTTTCACTAGAGCAAGCCTGCAAGCTGTATCTGACAGAGTCCTCTCAAAGTCAAACCCATTTGCTGTGAGGTCCCACTGATGCTCCAGAGGTCTTTTGAAGTAAGAAAAATTCCAAACTTTTCAGACTTTCATAAGAAATTCCTCTTGGACTCCTCTTAAGCTCCCTTATCCTCATGGACAGCACTTAGGGGGGCATGGTTCACTACAGAAGAGGCCTCCAGTAGGGTCCAGTCTAGATCCTGCTGCTATTGGTCCACTGGGAAAGGGCCTTTTGCAGCTTGTCACGTCCAATTAGCCAGCCTTGGCCTGAGACAAACTCAGTATAACATCACTGTTATGCCCTTGAAGACTGCTGGTGTGCCATCTGTGTGTGTGTTTAGGAAATGAGTAGCCCCTCCTCCTTAACTACACTAAAGTGTATCTAAGATCTGTTCCTTTTCTTACTGGGCTGCTGCCAAGCTGGCTATAGAAGGTCCAGGATACAAATTATTATCTTCTCCAGATCTCCCTTTGCACTTAATTAGGAATAAATAAGACTTATCGTAGTCCCTTTCAATTTGTTGAGGTTCCTTAACCCTCCCTTGCAGCCCTTCCTATGCTGATAGGAGTCAAGTACCTCACACCCAGATCTTCCTGCCAAAAGGCCTAAGTGATTGTCTCTGCTCCGGGAGCTATTTTCACACTTCCTTAAGGGGAAACAGTGATAGGCACCAGCTGCTCACAGTCTAATGCTAAATAGTCTACTGGAGGTTCAGGCAGACAAAGTGCAATATTTAAAGGTCACGTTTCCTAACTATTTATTCCAAAATCAAACTTCACCATTGAACTGTATTTTTAATTAATATTACAAAATAGGGGTTATGTTATTCTAATAGGTTGTGCCAAACCAGAAACAACTGACTTGTGATGTTATTCTGACTTTAATTTCTTTCCAATAGGGCAGCCACAGCTCTTTCAAAGTTAACATCTGAGGCTACAACCTATAGGTACATGCCACTAAATGTTTGCATGTACCACTTTTAAAAAACTAGACACCCTACCCTGTGGCCTGCAAGGCCTATGTAAGGGTGGCATTTAATATTTAACGTAAGATTGGAAGGTTTGCTTGCAGGCTTAAAAGCTGCAGTAGCCAAGCTGTAGGTTTACTTTGTCATGCTAGTGAATGGACAACATGTGCTGCAGCCGGCAAGTGGCATTTAACTTTTCAGTGATATTAGTGTATATTCCTACACGGTATATCATGGCTTTACTTGAAAGTTAAAATGCTAAATATGAGGTAGCCAATTCCTTCACATTTTAGGGGTCAGAGCACATGTACAGCAGGGTCTCAGTGTACAGAGTTAAAAGAACAGGTGCACTAGTGTTAACACTGAATTGTATTAATGAATACTCATGTATTCTGAATGTTGGATTTGCATAGAAAATGAACTAACGTAGAGAAAAATTATGCACGCATTTGAAGTTGCGCCTATCTGAGTGGCTGTCAATGTTCACAAAGTGTACTTATTAATTGCTTATTAATGTACGATGTTGAGCCTATGTTTAATTAATCTAGAAATATGCCATATTAAGGGTTGTGCATTATGTATTATCTTATTAATCCTAGGACTCAACTTAGCGAGGGCTTGGGCCTAGTTGCACGGCCTCAAGCTGCATTTCTTAGACAACTTATAAAATGGCTGCTTAGAGAGTTAAATTGTGATTTTTCACTGTACTGACCAAGTGCTCATAGCTGAAGTTCGTTCCCATGAGAACTGCTTGCTAGAAGATGTTGTACTAGTGAGGGATACAAGGTATAATGTAGTATGTGTAAGAATGACCTTCCCAGGAGAAGACAATGGATGCACTGACTGGAGTATAAGCTGCAACAATATTGATACCTGACGAGTGCAATGACGAGAAAAGGAGAAGATGATCCAATCATCGACATGTGAACCGTGTATTAATAAGTTAACAGATTTGGGGCTTTATTTTCATTGGACTAAATGCAAACATGCGATTCTTTGACCAATAAGGATGTGGGAAGTCGTTTTGCGAAATCTACCTTGACCGGACTGCACCGAGAGGCCATTAGCTATTTTCTTCCTAACAGTCTTAAGAGGCCATCCTGCAATATTCTTCTTAACTGTCTTGCGTATTTAGCTATTCTTTCCAAACTGCTTGAAGAAACTTTGCTTTTCTGATCTTTAATGCTGAATACTGATGTCTTGCTGACCGAACTGATGTCCTATTGAGGAAGACTGTCACAGTTTGCTGAACCATACTAAGGCAAGGTATAAGGCAATGTTACTGATTGTTACGTCTATTTGCTTTTGTCCCTAGGTACTAACTGCTATTTTGATAGTTGTTTTCCAGATTTGTGTGACTAAATTGTTTTGCATGTAGTCCAAACATGCTATTCTAATTTGATGTTAGTAAGGGTTCTCACATGACACTACATGTAATAATAGTTGATGTCTTTTCTTTGCTGAATCTAAATGAGTGCCATTTCCTTTGAGCAGTTATTCGTGCTATTAATTTGTACTGTAACCTTAGAATGTGTAGTGGCTCAAGCTTTAATTAGATTGCAATTCTTTTGTCGCTTTGGTCAGCCAGTATTGTTTTTGTCATTTGACTTTGAGACTAAGTTTAATTTAGTTTAGTTTTACGGTTTTATAGAGTGCGTAGCTACCCTAGGGCATCCCAACGCTAAGGTACGTGAAAGACTCCTTTCAAGAAAAAGAAAAGAAAATCAGGACAAAGGGTTAGCTACAAAAAGTACAGTTTTTAGATTCTTCCTAAACTGACGTTCTGAGGGTTCATGTCGAAGCTCTGAAGGGAGGGAATTCCAGAGCCAGGCAGCTTTAACAGAGAAAGAGTTGCCTCCCCAAGATCTCTTGAATCATGCTATATAGACTTGCCGAAAGGTGAAGGACCGCAAAATTCTGGGGGGGACATGGACAAAAATGCGATGTCTGAGAAAAAGGGGACCCTTGTTATGTAGGGCTATGTGGATAAAACATAAAGTTTTAAAATGGATACGCTGTTTTATGGGCAACCAATGAAGTGCTACAAGAGCTGGCTTCGCAGAGAGGTGTCTGGGTAGATTAGTGAGGAGCCTGGCTGCTGCATTCTGTACAACGTGAAGCTTTTTTACCACGTAGTCCGGATAGCTGAGAAATAGGAAGTTGCCATAATTGAGACGAGAAAGACTCAAAGCCTGAATGAGGATTCTTCTGGCCGTGGAATGTAGAAGATTAAAAATCTTCCTAAGAGATCTTAGAAGGCCAAAGCACATAAAAGAAACCTTTTTAGACTGGAGCTCCATAGTTAAACGGGGATCAAGCCAAGAACCAAGGCTTTTGATGTGTGCCTTGGGGGTGGAAGGCTGCTAAAGGCCTCTGAGTGTAGCGCCAAAGGGATAGAAGGAGAGCCATTACCCACAATCATTACCTCTGATTTTCCATCGTTAAATTTCAGTTTAGATTGGGTCATCTAATTGCCAATGTCCATCACACATCGGGAGAGACTGGCAGAAGAGGAATCTCCGGTACTAGAGAGGGATACTACTAGCTGGGTGTCGTCAGCGTAGGTGACCATTGAGAGGTTGTGGGGGGTGACAACTTTGGCCAAGGAAGATAGATAAATATTAAAAAGAGTCGGGCTTAAGGAAGAGCCCTGAGGAACTCCACAAGTCAGAGGATAAATATCTGACAAAAATGAGTGGTCTAAAACTTGAAACGATCTTCCCGTAAGGAAAGAGGAGAACCAAGAAAGAGCAGTGCCTCCTATCTCCATCTTAGAGAGTCTCTAGAAAAGGAGGCTATGGTCCACAGTATTGAATGCTGCACTAAGGTCAAGTAGGATAATGGCAGCATGACCACCTTGATCTAGAAGTTGCTGGGCAGATTCAGTGACTGCTAAAAGAGCGGACTCAGTACTATGTTGGGCTCTGAAACCCATTTGAGAGGGATCTAAGAGCTCCTGGTTCTCAAGATAGCTGGTCAATTGATGATTGACATGTTTTTCTAGGACCTTTGCTAGAATGGGGAGAAGAGCAATGGGTCTGTAATTGTCCAGGGAAACGGGGTCAAGTTTGGGCTTTTTCAAAAGGGGTTTGAGAACGCTTAAAAGATTGGGGCAAAGAGCCTAAGGATAAAGAATGATTTAGAATGCTTGTTAGTGGTGGAACAATAATGTCTAAAGCCAGCAACAGAATGGAAGGAGGGGTTGGGTCAAGAGGAGAACCCGATTTAATGTTAAGAAGAAAGTTGGTTACCAAAGCGTCTGTGAGAGGTTGGAAAACAGTTAATGCCATTCCCGAGAGAAAAGGATTAATGGACTGACAGTCCAGGGTTTCTTGAAGTGAAGAAGGTGGAAATGCAGAGTATATTTTAATGATTTTGTCCTGGAAATGAGCAGCTAACAAATTACTATATTTAGTAGATGCCTCTATAGGAGAGTCAGTTTGAAGAGCCAGGGTAAGTTCTTTAAAAATCTGAAAGATTTATTTTTGGGAGTTAGATGATTCTTCTATTTTGGTACTATAGTAAGTGGTCTGAGCTGCTTTAATATTCTGATGGTAGCGTCTGATGGATTGCCTATAAGCCTCCTTGGAGGGGAGGCTATAGTTCTTCCGCCAAATTCTTTCCAGTTTTTTACAATTCTTTTTAAGTTCTAACAGGAAAGGTGAAAACCAAGGATTAGTCCAGGGAGGTAGAGATCCATTTATCAAACGACTCTGCGGTAGTCAAAGCCGAGTGATTGTGGGTCATAGAAGAGGCACGAAATGCATTATTCCATTCATTGGGCACCACTTTTGACCAGATTCGCCCCAATATTTTTGTCCTGGGTTGCGCACCTAAAGAGTACTTACAGGAGGGAGAAAATGACAAAAGGTAATGGTCTGTCCAAAGTAGAGGCAGAGGGGTAAAAATAGTGAGATCAGGAGCGTTACTGAATATAAGGTCAATAGTATGGCCTTTAGGGTGGGTGGGTCCAGTCGAATATTGGGTCACGTCTAAAGCAGTAAGAAAGGCTAGTAAGGATTTGGCAGAGGAACAGTCTGCATTATCAAGATGAATATTAAAATCAAAGAGAATAGTTAAATTGGGGGTTTTACAGATGAGGCTGGCCACAGCATCAGGTAAAGCTTCTAAGAAGCTGACACAAGAGCCCGGAGGCCGGTAGAGAAGGATGCCAGAAAAGGTGAAGGTGGGCAACAGATATAGTGAAAAAGTCATGCTCTTGCAACCCAGGATAACGAGTGTCGAGGTGACACATTTAATTGTTTTCTTGTGTATAATAGCAATGCCACCCCCTCTTATGTGAGGTCTAGCTACATGAACTATTGAGTAAGTAGATGGTAAAGTTCTACAAATATCGACAGACGAGTTTTCCGTCAACCATGTTTCAATAAGAAATAAAATATTGGGTTGGAGATCTTCTAACCGGGTGTAGATATGTAGGCAATGTCACGGCAAAGAGCTACAATTGAGCAAAAACATTCTGCCTAACTGGTGAGGAGAATTTTTAGAAGGTGGGGAAGTAGTGGGTATCCAAGAACAACTGGGGCATGGTGAGGTGTCACAAAGACATAAAGGGCCTGATCACAACTTTGGAGGAGGTGTTAATCCGTCCCAAAAGTGACGGTAAAGTGACGGATATACCACCAGCCGTATTACAAGTCCATTATATCCTATGGAACTCGTAATACGGCTGGTGGTATATCCGTCACTTTACCGTCACTTTTGGGATGATTAACACCTCCTCCAAAGTTGTAATCAGGCCCCAAGTGTCTGAAGGGACAGCACAGACCATAGGGGTTCTGAGTGCAGGCAATTGTGAGGGAGAATAGACCAACCTGTTAGTGTCAGAAGGAACAGCATCTCTAGGGCTCTTCTGGACACAGATGGGTGCAGACGGGCTTGCCTCTGTCGCCCCTCCGGCGCACCAGTGGCGCACCCACTGCGCGGCCCGGCGAACAGAAGGCTTTAGATACCCCATCTGGGGAGAGCCCAAGCCGAGAGATCTAGCGGCTGAACCGCTAACCAAAATGGCAGCCGGAGATGGCCTTACGAGCACAAAAAGGAATGAGAGGAAGCTGCCGGAAGCCACTGAACACGGGCGCCGGCAGCCACTAAAGTAAAAACTGGAAAGAAAAAAAAATATCAGAGTAAAATGCCCCCGAAATATAGAATATTAAAATAGAATGGCCAAAAATCATATAAAATAGCACCAAGTAAACAGTAAAAATGGCCACAATCAGTCGGCAAATGCCATAAGAATGAAATAGTGAAAAGCAGTTTAAATAGTCTGACTCAGAAGGAGTCAACATACCTAAAATGGTCGGCGAACAGAAGGCTTTAAATACCCCATCTGGGAGAACCCAAGCTGAGAGATCTAGCGGCTGAACCGCTAACCAAAATGGCGGCCGGAGATGGCCTTATGAGCAGAAAAAGGTATGAGAGGAAGCTGCCGGAAGCCACTGAACACGGGCGCCAGCAGCAGTAAAAATTGGAAAGAAAAAAAAATATCAGAGTAAAATGCCCCCGAAATATAGAATATTAAAATAGAATGCCCAAAAGTAATATAAAATAGCACCAAGTAAACAGTAAAAAGGGCCACAATCAGTCGGCAAATGTCATAAAAATGAAATAGTTAAAAGCAGTTTAAATAGTCTGACTAAGGATGAGTACCTAGGGGGGTAATTTTGACTCTGGCGGTAAAAACTGAGTGCCGCCGCAGCGACAGCCGCCGAAAGACTGTCGCCACAGCTACCAGATGTCTGCCAAATTATGACCACAGCCAGATGGTGGAACTCTGGCTGTGGCCATTATTGGGGATGGCTGTAAGGTGGGGATGCTGCCAGCAGCAGCACCATGCCAGTAGACCGCCGCCAGCCGTATTATGAGAATAATACAGCCTGGCGGTGTTCTGCTGGTGGACGCTGCTGCTGGCAGCAGCGTCCCGTCTCCTGCCGGAGGACCCCCTGGACACAGGTAAGTGGGTGCTCTGACAGTTTGGGGGTGTGAGTGTGTGTATGTTGAGTTGTGTGAATGCATGTTTGCATGTATGTATGTAAGTGTGTATGGATATGTGTGTGAATGGATGCATGCATGCGTGGATGAATGTAGGAATGGGTGTGCGTATGTGCGTGTGTGCAGGGAGAGGCGTGTATAAAGGGGCGTCTGGAGAGATGGGGGTGGAGTTGGAACCTGTGGAGGGGGAGGGGGATGGAGAAGACCCCTATCAGTGACAGGGATGGGATTCCCTGTCACTGATAGTACCTACAGCCATGGTTTTTATGGCGGTAAGGAAGCCATGAAAACCATGGGGGTAGGCGGGGTCAAAATCCTGCAGGCGGGCAAGTGACGGCTGCCAGGCTGGAGATTCTTGTCTCCAGCCCGACGGCCGTTACCGCTGTGGCGGTCGGTGTGGTACATTGGCGGTTTGACTTCAGCCACACTGCCAATTTCATAATCTGGAGGAAAGTACCACCAGCCTGTTGGAAGTACTTTCCTCCATATTACCGCCGGGGTCATAATGACCCCCTAAGTTACGTGACATTAGCATTGTTGATATAGGGAAATAAACATTCTAACTTTTACATAAAGGGGTGGGTATTTGTGACCGCTAAGTTATGGTGAGTGAAAATTACTGACTCCTATTGATTATTGATGTCATTGATTGTTATTGATCTGTATTGGTACGGGTCATATGGTGGGAACTACTCGAAGCGCAGTCAAAAGGTCCATCGGCCTATACGCGTCTCCTTGTAAGTTTACTTAATAGGGTCTGACGTACTAACACAAGTGCACAAAAATAGGGTTGAAAATGTAGAAAGGGGTAGTTTCTCAAAGGTTGCATTGTCTTTGCCCCTATTCAAGCTTGAGCCATACAAAAAGATCTTTGTAGGATTGGCACCAAAGTATTAAACTGTCTTATGCATACTTTTTCTGGCCTCTTCTACATCCTCATCCTGATTTCCTGGTTCCACTCATCCATTCCCTCATGCAGCAATGACATTCAGTGTTTTTCTTAACAATATGTTTCCTTTTCGAACTCACAGCTTGACTCATTTTTTTCACAAATCACATTGGGAGTTTTTTAAGAACAATCTACAGAGACTAAATCACCATTGGGCCATCCCAAAATGCCCATGACTGAATACAGAAATATGTTCACTGTTTAATTAACTTGAACCTTGACAAAACTTCAGACAAATGCACCCCAGTAGCTGGAACTCACCCACTTCTTTCCGTTCAGCTTACCATGGCTTACCTGTTGGCCTTGTGTATATACTCATGAGTCAAAACAACTATCAACATGTTAGCATGCATTTAGTTTCTAAGAGTAATTTTGTTGGCCTGATATAGAGGACAGCAATCAGAATTCTTGCAATTTGTGCATTTGCTTGTCCTAAAGACATGATGTGTATCACAATGTTTTTGATTACTCAACTGCTTCTGGCTCCACCAAGATAAAGGCTCTTCTGGCAGTTATTATACATCCTGAAAGTGTTTGAGATAGATGCCCAGTTTAGGGCAGGTGGCCCATTGGCATTTGCAATCATTTGATTTCTTTGAATGTAAGTCCGCAATGTAAACTAGGGTGGTTTTGCAAGATTAAAATCAAAGTTATCTTTTTTTGATCTCTGAAGATCCAAGTGAGGTGAGGGTATCTGTGGACACATTCACTGCCAACCACCGCCCCCTGTTATTCCAGATCTATGCAGACACACATATAACAGTAGATTTAAATTTGTGCTGATAGAGTCTCAGGGATGGCCACTCTCCGCATATTGACAAATCTCTACTCTTGGTTCTTTTCTAAAGGAGAGGAGAAGTTGGAGAGAGCAGGATACATGTTGTTTTTGTATTTGGGGTAGTTTCTGAGTGTGATAGGCAGGGAGTGGGAGGGAGAGAATGAGAGGAGACTATTGATAAAGGAAGGCTGTATTGTTTGTGGATTTCGATGCATCATAAGGGGGCATTCATAACATAAAATGAAGATGTGCAAGCATCAATAATGTATTTTCCCCTCTCGGTGATTCCAAGCGACATCACACCCAACTCAAGATTATTTTTGCTTGTTGACTGCATGTTACTTAGAACCTCTTAGTGGATTATAACTCTGCTATTGATTGCAATCTATGATTCTATCTGACATCCCAGAGTTGACTGGCATCCATAATTCTATCAGACATCCCACAATTTGTAGCTAAAGTGCTATTTTGAAATTCTTTATGGAATCCCGGAAGGTTGAACCATCAGCCCAACCTGATTGGTCCCAGCTCCAGGATCACCTCAGAGTGGGAACAAAAAACGGCTCTTCCTTTCTAGTCCTCTACATAGTCTAGCACTATTGTCAACTCCTCCAGAAAGTGGTACTCCAGCCATAGAGAACTTTGCAGTGAAGTGAGTCACGAAAAATTGCCTGGATTAATGAGGAAACATAACATGAAGTTCCTTAGTCAGCTGACTCAGCTTTTCTTCAGGAAGTTTGAATACACAGAGCTTCATGGTCTTATGAGGCCAACATTTGCCTTCACCTTGACAGGAACACAGACTTACAATTCAGAGTTGAAGAGTAAGTCTAGGCAGTGGGAAGGTTAGCAGTGTAAGGAAGATGAAATAAGCATGTTGTCCATATAGATCAACAGAAAAAATCCTTAGGTGTGGAGATTCCCCACTACTGCACAGAGAAGCTTTCTAAAGCCCAAGGATGCTGGTGATAGTCCTGAAGGGAAGACACAAGAACTGTCACACTTGACCAGTTCTACAAAGTCCTAATCATCATGGACTTTTCTCTGGAATTAAAGAGATGCTGAAGTGCCACTGATGCAATCATTCATACCATGATATTGAATAAAGAGCCAATTGTTGGACTTAGGGTGTTGTACTTGAGCATAAGTAGGATATGGTGAGGGGGGCTTGCAACATATTATAAATTCTGCTGAATGCACACAGTATAATCAAGAATAGTTGGATCATGAAATCTGCAAACTGTGTCATCATTTACTATATTTTTTATGCATATGATTGATGGAAGGTCAACTTGTATACCAATTTATATAATTCAGACATGAAGAGAATTGATTAATAAGAAAGACGGACACAGTGTAGCTTCATGTTGAATAAAATGCTGAAGGTTATGAAAGCAGGACAAAAAACAATAACTAGGCTTTTTGCATGAAAAATATTGAAAGATGGGATGACAGATTTTCCAGAGGACGATAGTGGCAAAAATATTTAGCACTGGTTCACACATATAGATTAAATCTTACAAGTAAAGTGGTAAAATGTGATGCTATGTTCATTAAAATAACAGAAGGGAAACTCAAAACTGTTGTGCAGCTCTACCACTATGCAGAAAACCAATTGGTCTAATCCCATGTAACTGATAATGCCTTAAGCTCACATTTTGTAACCTAGCTCCAGTTTTGGCAAGACCCACACCTTCCTCTCAGTATTCTGGCCCATTGTATATGTAGAGAGTAGTAAAAGGATGTGTGACTCCGCCGACGATAAGGCTCTCACCTGTGGTGCATTGCAGAGATATCGTAGCATCTCTCCCACATACTGAATGACAGTGACCCGATGCTTCCTGCAGTCTTCCCAGAACTGAGAGACAGAGAACTTAGATCGCAATATACACGTTGCCCCTGAAATAACAGAGAACGTTAGGCATACAATTTGGACAGTCCATTTTGCTCTTCAAGGGAAAACAGGCAAACCTGGAACAGAAAAATTGAATGAGCATCTTATCATTACATCACAAAAGATTATTTACTCATTTTTAGGTCAAGCGTAGAGTTCAACGTGTTGTATACTTTTAAGTATAGTTATAATATGGTTTCATGAGAATTCAAGCAATTTCATTTGTTGGTTTCAGTGTCCTTTAAAAATCCTTGCTTGCTAGCGGTCGGTTCTGCTTCTTTGTCCTGCCTTTTACTCTTTGGGAGCAGCACCAACTACTGTATAATTACTCTATGTCCTGTTTATCACTTCTGTACGGGACTTTTTTTTTAGTATTTGCCTGTTAGTCTTACACTGTGGGTGCGTGTTCAGTACCTCCTACCCACCAGCTCCTTCTACAAACATAAAACCAACTTCAAAAGGAGGCTTTTCCAGTCCCCCTTATTTATCTTAGCTCCCACATTTGGCTTGGAATGGGGAACTTTAATTTCCTCGTTGCCTCTGCCATAGCCGTAAAAGACCAGCTGCTGTGCGCCGATCGGAGGTGCTTCAAGGGTGTGCCCTGCTGATTAGTGACTGAAAGTGCGATGTTCGTATGAGTATGATCCCACAAAACTGCATTTAAATACAGCGGAAATGCAACATACAATTTACTTACACAAACTAAATACTCTGTAAAAAACAAGAAAAAGGCACAAAAACATACAGAAAACACTGTGAGGGCAGCTCTGGGCTCCACAAGGCTATAACTGCCATTTCCTCTTTAATGGTTCCCTTGAAACTGCCTTCGCTCTCCACGTGTTGTCCTTCCTGTCCTCCCTTTCGCAGTCGAAGGATTTGCATTGACCCTGTTAAATGGATAATAACCAAGAGGTCTGTGTGCATATGTTTGTTACTTGTTTTTGTTATGCGGCTCACAAAAAAAAAATGAATAAACAAATGAGAAAGGCGTGTCGGTGTGTGTGGATCTTGGCCTGTGCCCTTGGGCCAGGCGTGTGTTCGAGAGCTCCTTGAAGACAGCAAGTGTTGTAAAGGAGATGGTCATGGGTTCGCCTGGATTCTTGAAGTTGAAACATCTGAAGTGCCACAGACGTTTAGCTTTTTTGTCACACTGTCTGGATGAAATAAAAGGTTCTGTATGAAACCAAAAATGAAGCATATGACATGAGCTGTCCAAGTACTTCGTGTTTTTTGTTGAACTATTTGATGTACTTCACTTTATATTATGACTGTGGCATTTTTGACATACATTCTTAATTTGGTGCATGCAGCAAGAATAAGAAAACAATACATTATTGTCTCCTTTCTGTAGAACTTCATGCATAAGACGTTGATTATTTTCAGTATCCTTATGACAGTTGTATTGGTATCTGGAATCATTTTGTGCCCTTTTCGATTATGTTCACCAAAGTCTGCCATAATTGCCTGCAATGCTGGACATGTTTCAGTACTGCATTGCATCCAATCAAAAATTCTGCAGGATTGTTTGCTTCAAACATGCACATCTATGGAGAACGTGTCTGTTTAAATGCACTATTTATGCTCTTCTGCGTTATTTTGCAATTGGTTGAATTTGAGTGTGAAAATGATCAATACGAATATGCCACTATGAGGTGCAGAGTCAGAGAACATCCGGACATATTTAACTTTAGCTTCATATTTAAAGTCTCTTTAATTCCTATCCAGTCTGTACCTATGTTTTACCAAATACTGCCACTTTATTCTTTAGAACAGCCCTGGGATAGTATTGAAATTGGCATTTGTATAGCATGTTGATACAGCTAATGTGGCTTAGACACTGGTTGTACTTATTTGTTTCTCATTTAAAATAAATTTACTTGTTATGCACGAAGGCACAGAAGGAAGAAACTGGAAGATGGAACGGAAGCTGCAAAAAGTTTACAAAAAAAGCATTTACAAGTCCGGGGTTTTTCATTTGTAGGTCAAGTGCTCAAGCCAGAAACTCTCATGGTGGCGTGGGGAAGTGGTAATCTATTGGAATTAGAAGGCAGATATAAATTAGGATGCTAAATGGCAAAATTTTCCTTTTTTGCTGCACATAGAGGAAGAAGGTAAATGGAAGTGCTTTGGTTATAGGCATGGGCACTGGAATTATGTGGCAGGAAAAGACAAAATTATATGGTAGGGTTTGACCAATTTATGTGGCAAGAAATGTCCACTTATGAATTTACAATGCCAATAGCTCTAACCCAAGCAAATGCGAGACATATTGCATTGCACATGACCCTATATAGAGATATGCATGCGTCTTCAGGTGTAGACACCTTCACATGTAGCACAGAGACAGAACTACAAGGTCATTGAGGCAGGGACACTGGAACAGGAGGACGCAGGCACTGTGAGACGGCACATGGCCCTATATAGAGATATGCATGCGTCTTCTCATGCAGGCAGTTAAAGAGACAGTTAAGGTCCCCATTGACTGTGGTGAGGCAGAGGCCTTTATTCAACTTTGCAAAAGGTACCCGGGTCCAGAAAGAACCGTAAGAACTGAGTCACTGTCTAGGCCCGCACCAAACAAACACAAAAGTTCTTATTAATCAAGAAGTGCGCGTTTTCTAAAAAAATGCCTAGTGGCAGGAATTGGCTGAACAGACATGGTCTGGGGTTGATTGAACATTAAAGGGTCATTTGACAGGGCTCACTGCTTTTGGGAAGTTGGTCATCATTTCCTATTCTCCAAGTAATACCTGATGACTGAATGCTCTCTGGTTAGTCATGCGCAGTGCAGTTGTATTGCTTTTGGTGGTATTGTATTGCAGTTGTGTTTAAATTTCAGCTGAAACTGCACGTACTGCTAAGCAGTGGATGGAAATGAAAATATATTGTCTCCAATTACAGTAAACGACCCCCCTTATGTTAACTGTGATTACTACCTCTGAAAGTACCACTGCAGGGATTACCACTGCTGAGATTGCCACTACTGTGATTACTAACTCTGAGATTACCACTGCTGATATTACCACTACTGTGATTACTACCTCTGAAATTACCACTGCAGGGATTACCAGTGCTAAGATTACCACTACTGTAATTACAACTGCTGAGATTACCACTGCAAGGAGTACCACTGCTAAATTACAACTACTGTGATTACTACCTTTGAAATTACCCCTCCGGGGGTTGCCACTACGGATAATACCACTACTGTGATTACTACATCTGAGATTACCACTACTGGGATTACTACCTCTGAGATTACCACTGCAGGGATTACCACTGCTGAGATTACCACTACTGTGATTACCACTACTGTGATTACTACCTCTGAGTTTACCAATGCTATTACCACTACTGTGATTACTGAGAGTGTCACTGCTGATATTACCTCTACTGTGATTACTAACTCTGAAATTATCCCTGCAGGGGTTACCACTACTGATTGTCCTACTACTGTGATTCCTACCACTGAAATTACCACTGAGGGATTACCACTGCTGAGATTACCACTACTGTGATTACTAACTCTGAGATTACCCCTGCTGATATTGCCACTACTGTGATTACCACTACTGTGATTACTACTGCTGAGATTACTATTGCAGGGACTACCACTGCTGAATTATCACTACTGTGATTACTATCTCTGACAGTACGGCTACTGTGATTACTACCTCTGAGTTTACCACTGAGGGATTACCCCTGCTGAGATTACTACTACTGGGATTACTACATCTGAGATTACCACTGCAGGGATTACCACTGCTGAGATTACCACTGATGTGATTACTACCACTGAGATTACCACTACTGATATTACCACTACTGTGATTACTACCTCTGACTACCAATGCAGGGATTACCACTACTGAGATTACCACTACTGTGATTACTGCCTCTGAGCGTACCACTGCAGGGATTACCACTGCTGAGATTGCCACTACTGTTACTACTAACTCTGAGATTACCACTGCTATTACCACTACTGTGATTACTTCCTCTGAAATTACCCCTGCAGTGGTTACCACTGTTGAGATTACCACTTCTAAGATTACTGCTACATTGAGTAAAACGGATTCAAGAGTAAGTGTACTGACCCTATGCTAACCCACACCTTAAAATAAAACCTTACTTTATAAATACCCACCACCCTATCTTTATGGCCATACAGTGCCCTCTTCTTAACCCAGTAGTTACATTGCGGTGAGGGTTGCCAGTGGGCCCACCAGTACATATTTTTTGGAGAACCTGGACTCTTCCATTCTTTCCCATGGTGGTCCTATTGGTCTTTACCATGCATGGGCCTGCCCTGTCCATTAGCCCCACCCAGGCCTAGGCATAGACATGACTGTAGCATTCTCAAGTGGCAGGGACACCAAGTGCTTCATTTTCCTGCATCCATTCTTATGTTAAACCATTCTGTGCCCAGGCAAAGACAACCTTTCCTTTTCATAAAATAATATTTTGTACCCTGTAACAAGTTCAGCATGTCAGGATTTTTTATTGAGTATTTCCCTGTTCTTTGTCCATGTACAGAGGCATGCTATCAGTTTTAGGTGGACCAGCCCCTTTGATATTTTAATGGATGCTGCTTTGTTTCACTCTTTTCCTTTTATTTCAGTAGAACACTGAAAATGTGTTCCCATGACATCGACCGTTACATGGATATTTGCACTGTCGCGGATAATTGCACTTTTTGCTGATAATTTTCACTGCAAGCGGATTTTCCTTTTGTGTTTCCTTTGCGCTCATGGTGGCCATTGGCTCACTTCTGTGAAACTGTTTTACTTTTCAGTTTATGTGGCAAGAAAAGTCTGATTAGGAGTTTACAGAGCTAATAGCTTTAACTCGAGTAAACGCGAGACCTATTGCATTGCACATGCTTGTTCTATGTGTTGCTGAATAAATTTTGTGCCAATCCAGGAAACCTGGGGCCAGATATAGAAAGCCATTTAGATTACTAAATAGCTCATTTGCTGTGCATTAAACACATTTTGCAATTTAGTAACATTATACATAATTGCAAAATGGGATTAGAAACATATACCGAATTGCTATTTTGGAAGGAGCGTGTTAGGATGTCCCTTTCAAATATATATATTCACTGAAAAAGCAAAGATCAAATTTACAGTATAATTAGGAACTGTGAATATGGCAAAGGTCATGCGTGGTGTGGGGTTGGCTGCAGGGCATGACCTGGGATCAAGCCCTGTGTCCAACCCATTTCAGACAAGCAATCCCATGCATGTACAGCCTGAGGCGTGTGAAAGTGTAGATGATCTCGCAGGTCCTAGCAACACTCAGGCAGACTCACTTTCTTTGTCACAGAGTCAGAACATCAAAATATAAAAGGTGGGCCTAATAGCTATTTTAAGGGGTGAGCATATCAAGTTTTAATAATAAAAAATAACTAGTCTGTGAGTTTTTCCTTTCAGTAGTTTTTTATTGCATTTTTTAGGCTGAAAAATGTTAAAAGAAAAACTCAGACATAGTTATTTTTCAGCCCAGAAAAAACAATTGTAAAAATAACCACAAGATAGCCTTGCACTCATGCTAAAGCAATCAATCAATCTGGATTTATAAAGCGCAGCTAATCACCCGGTAGGGTATCCAGGTGCTTGCAGGTCCCAGAGGCTTATTCGAACAGCCAGGTCTTGAGGGCCCTCTGGACTTCCAGAAGTGGGGCGGTGGTCCAGAGGTATGTGGGGAAGCTATTACAGGTTTTTGCTGCTATGTGAGAGAAGGAGTATCATTCATTTCTTCTAAAGAGAACAGAGCTCCAGCTGGGAGTGTTTCAAAATAACTATGGGTGTGTGGAGTTACATGAACAGTCTGAAAGATTCCCTAGAGTTCTGTTCACATGCAGAAATAAGCACATTGTGCTCCTTGCACTGTGATCTAGCACCAATAGCGTGTTTCCAACTGCAAAATTAGCAGAAAAGAGAGGGATCACTTGAGTTGGTTTTGCTGCTGTTCAGGTAAAAAATCTACTATAGATGCAGCCCTGTGACTGCGACCACTTGAGACCACCCTCGTTAGAAAATCTCACCAGAAGTCCTTCTAATGATCAGAAATCAATTTACGGGATACCAAATCTTACTGCCGCTCACCAGAGAAGACTACTAGTCCCAGGGCAAAGCTTTAATAAAAAGAAAGGGGGTCCCTATAGGATCCCCAAACCCCAAGACCACCACCTCTCCAGGGCTAAGTCCTCATTGGCGGGGGACCCCCTCTTATAGTCACTGTTGGCCCTTGGGTCGCCATTCCCCATTGCCGGCTCCTGCTATGTCCTGGGGTGCCCAACACTGGGACGTAGAACACTTCAGTTTTTGACAGCAGGACCTGTAAAGCAGGTCCCGCTGTCAAAAACTGAAGCTTTTACCTCTGTCCCCTGCACACGTGCAGGGGACAGAGATGAAATGCTTCAGCAAGCACGGAGCTGCTGTCAAAACAGATCCGTGCTTGCTGAAGTAATGGCATCGCGAGGAAAGCCTTAAGGCTTCACCCGCAGTGCCAGGTATCCCGTAAAGAGACAAATACTAAAGAAAAAAAAAAGGAAAAGAAGTAAATTCTTCCAGTGATTAAATGATAATTTCACTGTGATATAAAAGAATATATATATATATATATATATATATTAATCCCCTCTGTATAGTTGTATTTGGTGTATTGTAAAATGCCCAATGTACAGCGGGGTGACAGGGGCTTCCCTAGATGGTACAGAGGTAGCCCATAAAGGGCATTTCATTTTAAAAAGATCTATTTAAAAAAATAAAAAAATAAAATAAAAAACTAAACAGTGACTACGAGGGAGCCCTTCAGGGCTTCCATGCATCCCAGACAGCCCATAAAGGACTAAAAAAATGAGAAAACAAAAAACGAGACATTCACACTGAGCGTTGGGGGTTTCAGTCCAGCTAGACTCTTTTATTTTTTTCAAATAGCACATATATTTTTGTTTTTAAGTTGTACACAAATATGTCATTCTAAGTATATCAGATGTCAAACCCCAAAAAAACTCTACCTCTTTGCCACCACTGTCTTACTCTCTTTCTGTCTCTCTTTCAATCAATTTATCCTACTCACACAACCACTCAGATACTTACGCACCCACTCACAGACCCACTCAGACACTCCCACAACCACTCGCAGACTCACTGAGACACTCACTCTTCCACACAAAGATACACTCAGACCCCAGGCACTCACTCAGCCCAAGTCAGACCCCCACACACCCACTCACAGACATACTCAAACTGTTACGCACCCACTCACACACCCACTCAGACTGTCACACTCACAGACCCGCTCACACCCACATGCACCCACTCACAGACCCGTGCACACACTGACGCACCCACTAAAACACTGATGTACACACTCACACACTCAGACAGACAATCTGACAGCCACTGTCACCCCCAGATATGTCCCCTCACACCTATTCCCACACACAGAGAGGCTGCAGACAACTCCTGCCATGCACGGCCAAAGGGCAATGCGCAGAATGGGGTTGGGTGGTTAGGGAGGTTGGCCTCAGGGTCAGGCTGTATTCCAGGTCTTACGGGCAATCTCTGATGCACACGGGTGAAGGCGCTGCATAGTGAAAGGCTGGGTAGTTATAGGGGGCTGGCCACAGAGTCTGGCTGCAGGCCAGGCATTGTGGCCAACCGCTGCCACGCACAGGTTTTTTCACTGACCATAATATGTATATATATACATATATATATATATAGCTACATGTAACAATGGACCCAGTTGCCTTCATCTGTGAAGTGGACATCATCACTTTTATATATACCATGCATGTCAAAGGGCAGGTTGTTGTTATAAATACAGCCCATGCTATGGTATCTGAGGAATGCAGAAACAGTTTTATTAACATATTTCTATCTGTGGACAGAATTGGTTAGGTCAATTCCATTTCTGCCTTTGGTATATATTGGAGGACAGCAAGACAGTGTGAAGCAAAAGTGTTGTCAATTGTGCAAAAGTATCCTTCATTAGGATTTTCAGTCCTACCCCAGTCAGCGTACCCAGGTCATTATCACCACAGTGCACAATCAATTCAATCAATGTTCACATTTGCCAAACCCAGATCCCTGTAAATACCACTCTTTCTAGACACCCTAGCCCATGGGTACTCGCAAACATTTTCCCAGGGGCCAAAATGTTTAGTCTGTGACGTGCCTGGGAGCCGCATTAATGCCAGGGTGGTGGCGGTCGGGTTGGGTGACTAGGGGGATTGGTGGCAAAGTAGGCGTAGGGGAAGCAAAGGATATACATCTAGTGGGTGAAATAAACAATGGGAAACCAGAAAACCTGGAATTAATCCCGGCTTACCCACTTTTGCAAATTTTGTGATCCTACGCAATTGTTTAGTGTCACTTTCCCTCCTTTTTTTGCATTATCACATTCAAGATGACCTCGAAATGCATGATTCATGGTGTGCGCTGCACAAAACCTGCTTATGTTTGATTTAATAAACTATAATGTTTATGTATGATAGGAACCCAGGCCACCCCTAAAGTGCACATACCAAGGGACTTGCCTCTTTAATTTACTATTGGTGGTGTTCTCAGGGTAAGGGAAATAATTAATTTTTCCAAATTTATGTTTGAAAACTTTAAAATGAATACATCTCAATGCACTGATAAAATAAATTGTACTAAGGCGAAAAGGTTCTGCATGCTAACTAACTACATTCAATTAATTTTTAAGAGACTGTCTTAGTTTTACACTTATGCTTCAAGATGTCTTTAAAAATGAAGGCGTTTTTAAAGTTAAGTGCAGGAGTCCCTAGTTACTTTCTTT
Organism: Pleurodeles waltl; assembly: GCF_031143425.1. Lineage (NCBI taxonomy): Eukaryota > Metazoa > Chordata > Amphibia > Caudata > Salamandridae > Pleurodeles > Pleurodeles waltl. Next base: position 289,079,600 of record NC_090445.1, on the reverse strand, counting down.
CTTTAACACCAATTGAGTTTGAAATAAATGATTGTATGTGTACTTAATATTTTTGTTAGTGCGGAGTCAGCAAACATCTGCCTAGTGCTCCTGTTGCCCCAGGGGCCGCATGTAAAGGTCAGAGGGGCCGCATGAGGCCCGCGGGCCGTAATTTGAGTATCCCTGCCCTAGCCCAAAACACATAGCTGTGCCCAACATCCACACTCTAACCATTTTGAAGTGAAGTAGTAGTAGCAGCCAGGAGAAGACTGTAGCTGATTGAGGCCATTTTAAAAATAGGAGGCAGTTAAAATGGAGATGTGCTCCTGGTTTAAGAAAAAAACCATTTAATTTGATGCTGTAAATCTGCAGGTGACTGAATATAGGTGTTGTCAATAAAGGATTATTAACTAGTTTTATAATTGGTTGTGGTAAAAGTAACAAAATGTAAGAGACGCTTAGATATGGTTTTGAATGTGTACAGTACACCACACATGCAGCATCTCATTTGGTAACTTGTATGCCCCTTCTAGAATGTTCTGCAAACTTGTGAACTACTGGTTGTGTTGGGTTGCCATGGAGACTATGCTAAGAGTGCATTGGGGAAGGGTGTTAAAGAGAGACTTTATTCCTAAAAAATGAAAGATTTTTGTGCTCAGTTTTCAAGAAGGGATTAAGTTTATAGAGGATTTGCTAATAATGCTCTTGAAAATATAAATTTACCAAGATAAGTATGATTTTGGACACCTGATTTTGTCGTTATGATCACAAGTAACTTGCAATTAAGTATAAAAGCCTCCCATATTGGGTTTCCTAATGTATGAAAGTGTTAACACATACTAATCATTCAGAAGTGGACTTACAAAAGTAAAAAATTAAAAATATGTTTTTATTTGCTGTCATACAGAGTATCACATAGTGCAAAGTTGAAAAGTTTGCCATTTATGGTTGCTATGTATAAGAATGTGACCCATTCTTATGCTTAGTTTTTACAATTCCTGAGGCTACTGAATCTATCCAATAAGAGCAAGAAAGGTGTTTCAGCAACAAACTCAGTTTTAACATAAGTGAATTACATTTAATTATGAGGAAAAAAATATTTAAAAGATACATTTCTGCGTGAGATGCTTAAAATAGAGTACGAAATACATAGTTCTGCATTGAAAGTAGCTGAGATCATCTATGTGTATTATTGTGAGTGATTTTATAGAGTCATTAGTATGTAAGAATAAGGTAATTTTTCAAATGCACAGATTAGCTGTGTAAGAAATTGGTTTACAATATGTTGTTATGCAGCTGTATATTCTATAATATGATGTTTCAGTACACGCTCTAATTGGTAAGTAAAAGAAATGCACACTAAATGCCTCATTAAGAGACTGGCAGTCACAAAACCGCCAGCCTCATGGTGGCAGTCAGACCACCGGGGCTGTGGCGGTCCAACCTCCACATTACAAATATGGTGGTCGGACTGCCAACCGACCACTGTTCCCTGCCAGGATTAATGATCCCGACGGGTTGACAGCAGTCTTGGTTATAATCAGCCAGGGTGGCGCTAAATTTAGTGCTGCCATGCGAATGACAACCTTGTTATCCACCAACCTTTTCATGGTGGTTTCCCCACCACAAAAAGGCTGGCCACAGGGGTGCACCTTCACTGCCCATTCCCATGGCATGGGCAGTGCAAGGGGCCCCCCCTGCCTAGGTACCATCGGAATGTGCACTGTCTGGTCAGCCCCCTCTGTGTTACTAGATAGCACTTTCTCCTTTCTCGTAGCTCCTATCTCGTAGCACTCTTCCCTCTGGTCAGACTGGCGGGAATGCTCTATTTCAAGGTTTCCACCAGTCAGCCAGGACAGGCCAGCAGAAACATTGTAATAGGACAGGGGGGACGCCTCCCCGTAGGTTTGGTGGTCCACTTTGCACTGCCAAACTCACAATGAGCCCTTAACCCCCTTTATGGAGCGAAATACTGCTTTAATCATATGTGAGGCCTACTAGGCCTGTCTGTGCTCTGTCATTGGCCACTGAAATTGGCCTGTAAAATTATTTTCTCATGACTCAAACTCATGTATTAGTGGAAATATTTAAGCTGTATAATGTGCTGTAGGTACGCCATCAAGGATAGTACAAAGTGGTTAAATGATTAAGAAACATACATTTTCTGTTTTAGAAATGTACTTATGCACTTCAAGACCCCTATTCCAAACACTAGATAAAGTATACCACTCAGTAAGAAACTGACAATACCATGTCCACTCACCTGAATTCCAGATTCCGCGGGAGCGAAGAGAATAAAACCCTCACCCCTAAACACTATTCTCTCATATCTGAAATGAACTCGGAACAAGCGACTAGCCTCCAGGGGAAAGGGATATGGTACAGGGATTTGGGAAGGGAAGAGAAACAAAACACTGGTTCACGAAGGAACGGCACTGTTGTTCTAAGAAAGTTGCCTCAGGGCTTGGTACAGGCATTCTAAGACCAAGAACAAATCAAAAACAAAAGAACTACAAATATCACAGAGTCTTTCAGCAAAATACTAACACCTATTATCATTCAATTGACATTCACTGAGTCTTTCAGCAAAGTCACAATAATTATTAGCGCTCGATTGATCAACTATTAAGCACGCTTTTGTAAATTATAAAATCAAACTTATGAATTTATCTTTTTTTGTTCATTTTCACACAATAGAATAACTTTTAAAAATACTTCTTAAGCTGTCTTTGGAAAATAGTCTTGTATCACTGGTTCATAGTCTTGTTCTCAGCATCAATGAATATCTTTCATAATGCACCAAAAGGTCACTAACCTCAAGAAGGCTGAAAACAGGGAGACGATAGGGGAATTACTCACAAACCGACTTCTCCTGGAATGTTTTGATTATCTGAGGCAGATGGAATACTGCTTGTAAATTCTCCAGTTGCTGCGAAAGTAATCCGCTCCATAGAGGGAAGCTCTGATGAAACCTCACACTGAAAAGACGACTCCTGAAAGGGAACTCCAGCTGAACCGGGAACACATGAAAGCGAAGGAAGCCACGAAGCCAAGCACAGGAAACACCTTGGCAGTTCTATTTATAGACTGGTGTGCTGGTGATGAGTCATCAGCCACTTGCTGGTGATGAGTCATCAATCATGAGGGGTGTGAATGCTGTGCTGGTGATGAGTCATCAGACACATGCTGGTGATGAGTCATCAAACACTTCTGATGAGTCATATAAAGGAATTCAATGTCTTCACAAACCGCCTGGCACACAGTTCAGAAATGGGACAACACTTGCCTCTATCAATATAAACAAACATGCAATGTAACATTCGGTCTTCAGAAGGAAGATCATGCTCCTCACAAGGTACATGGGAAGTGCTTGTGCTGTAAACACATTTATGACATGCTTTATTTACTTTGTAAGGGAGCAGCAAGAAGCGTGCATGTGTGAGTGTGAGTCCTAACAGAAACTGACATTTACGTTTTCAAGATTTGGATGCTGCGTCCCAACCAGTGAGACCAGTGAGACAGTGAGAGAGAGACTTCTACAATCATTCACATACTCAGAAAATACTTATACATGCAGCACTATCAAAGGCAGTTGCAGACACACTTACCTACTCCTGTATTCTCTAACAGATACACGTTTACAGAGCCATACATGTACTAAAACAGGTAGTCACATACCGGCAGATTGACTAAAACATCTCATGGCTTGTACTACAGGTGCACGCTACATTCACTCAGATATATAGGCAACTACTGAGACATTCTTTTTATGTATCCATGCAAAAACTGATTTAATAATGGGTGAGGCCTACTAGTGCACAGGATGTCTGTGCTCTATCAGTGCCTACCTCAAGTTTGTCACAGAAAGTAATTTGCAAAGAGAAATATCAATTTCATATTTAATAGAATAATGTTATTGATATTATAGTGAGAGAACTGTTTACGGTGGTACTTAGGTATTGAAAATGGTTAAAGTGAAAGTATATAATTAAAACAAAGATGTACTATTTTGTTTTATTTTCAGATATCAAGTTCTTCTTAACTACATCTAGTTACAATGCCATTCAAAAATTTAGAGAATAAAGAAACAGAGACAAAAATGCTATCTGCTCACAACAGAAACAAAAGAGGCAACATGCAGAAAAATTAGTGAAATAAAGAAGAGCTGCTAGTAAAAAAATTAAGACATTTCTTTAAGAAGTATGTAGTCAACATAAAAGACATCAAAATGAAGTACATAAGAAACAAAGTTTAATATCTACTAAGAAAGAAGTAAAAGTATATGATATGAGAAGTAAAAAATCATATAATACAGCACAGAAATTAACTAGAAGGAAGCACAATTTTTAGAAATAATACTCTGTAGCAGAGTCTTCCAGAATCTAATGAGAGGTATAAAGAAGTATTAAAGAAGGAGAGAAGCTCTTAGACAAAAGGAACATGTTGAAGGTATAGTTGATAAGATCTTTGCTTTAAAGAGGAAGCTATTTATTGTGATTGTAAACAAGATGAAAACACCAATTAGTGGTCAGTATGAGGAGAAAAAGCTGGAAGAAAATACTTTTAAACAGAACTAACTTTTGCAAGGTTTTTAGTGGTGAATGGAGGCATATTTCTAGTACATATTTCTAGTACTGGGCCTTTGTTCAATTAAGAGAACTTTTTTGCAACAGAATAGGGTAGTGCATACAGTTGATGAATCTGGACGTTGTTATGAGAAGGAAGGTACCTAGAAATGTAGCGTAAGTCATAGCTGAAGAGGTGCAGGAAGGCGTACACAAGTCCCTGTATATAAGTGGAAGGGTAGCAGTATTTGTAGTATCCGCCAGCAATCAATTGACTTAGTGAGAAATGTTCTTTGTATCTTTCAATGAAAAAGTCTTAAACAGAAGATTGCCATTTTGCAAGGATTAGATCCATGTAAAGTAGGAAAATATACAAATCTACAAGGACTTTCACAAGCATGTTTATCAAAGAAAGTGTTGAAAAGCACCTTTCATCATTTTAGAATGTTAGATGTGCTCCACTCACAAATGCAAACTTTGGTTAGGAAGCTTTAGCATGTAAAGAGTCCTGCACTATGTTGAAAAGAAATGAATAGAGCTCTTTTGCACAGAACAATGGTAAAGGTGAAAAAGGGTTGTGATGATGTACACTTTTGTTTCTTTGGACCTGAAGATAAGTGTAGAGAAAATGAACACTTGGAAAGTGCAGGTGTAGCAGAACATGAGACAGGTACTTCTGTTGATACCTTTCATTTCAAGAGATTATAAAGTTTAAGACAATCTCTACAGAGAACCCAGAGTTTCTTTGTGTATCTTGTCAACACACTCACTACAGGAGGCAAACTTGTTATGTTGTAGTCTCTTTAAAAAACTTAAGATGACAGTAGAGATAAGTGTCAAGATTTTGCAGCTTATTTGTTTGTGGAGGAACGCTTTCATTACTCCACTCAACAGATGTTTAATAAGTATTGTTATAATAAATTAGAGGACAATAAAATGCCAGCTAGAGCAGTTTACAACAAGTTTCTATTCCACAAGAACATCAAGATGTGAATGTTTCTGTATCTATATTTATACAATTTATACATCCATTTTAAGCTATAATCCGTATGGAACCACAGACAAGAAAGTTACCTCCAAATGAGCGCCAGAAAGGTCTAAAAGATAGAGTTGTGTATTTACCACTAGATTTTAAGCATAATCTTGAAACTGTGGGTGTGAAAATATTTGGAGGAAGGACTTGTAAATCTAGTCAATGGTGTGCCTACCAAGAATAAAAAGATATGGCAAGAGTTAGTAGATGCTACTAAATTAAAAAGAGCAACATTATGTCTGGTGCAGAATACCATTTACTATACAAATGTACATGTTCTTCAAGATATCACCCTTATGGAGGATGGTCCAATTGAAAAGGTGGATCAATCAAGAACAGAACAAATTTACGAACACTGCCTTATTCATCCTTTACATTCTAAAGAGATTTTTGGAGATGCTATTGATCCATTTCAAATGTAGAAGGGAAAAGTAGATCCATTAAGTGTTTGGGAGAAAAGTTTACAAGCTTGTTTTTTTCCATACCTGTCCCTACTAGAGAAGGTGGTAGATCTAATGATAGGCCTAAGAATACAGATCAACTAGACTATATTCAGAGGACCTTAGATTTAACCAGTGACTTGTCTGGTTTATCCTGTGCAGTAAATCGCAATCTCCAAACAGTAGTAAATCTGTAAGTCTGCAGAATTTGTCAGCAAGAGAATTTGTTGTGAAAGTTAAGAGAAAAGATGAAAACCTGGTATAAAACTTGATTAATTTGAGGGTGTGTCAACGTGGAAGCAATGAGTATTGGTATCATAGACATGGTGAGTTGAAATGCATGTTAAGAAGCCTTGGATCACATACTTGGTTTCTCACACTGAGTTCTGCTGAGTATGCATGGGATTACCTGCGTGAAGTTTTATGAGAAGCAAACTCAAACATGAAATATATCAATTTGAATACACCAGGAGAACTCTGTTCATTGGACCCTGGCATGGAAATCACTGAAAAATACATACAATCTCAGAAGAATAGAAGCTTTGAAATATATAAATGACTACAACCTTATTATTCTGAAGATGTGGAATGCAAATATGGATATACAGTTTTCTGCAAATAATTTTATTGCTGGAGCTCGCTACATCACTTCTTATATAACCAAGGTAGAAAAGAAAGTGATGAAAGAGATGTGGGAAGAGATTTAATCAGAAAAGAGTCTTACCAAAAAATTGTGCAGTTTTAGTTTGAAAATGCTTTTGCGTGGGGGAAAGTAGATCTTATGAATGAGCAGATAAGTTGAGCTCTGCAAATTTGGGCGCTAGTCTAGAAGAATCATGTGGTTAAGCTTAGGCCTTGCAAACAGTCATAATAGATTATTAAAGTCTTTTCCAGAAATAGAGTATGTTACAGAAGTTGATCCCGAGAGTACAGACATTCTAAAGACTAACATGCTGGATACATATTATCCAAGAAAAAGTCCCCATCTTGAAAAAATGTGTCTATATGAAGTACTTCAGCATTATAAATATAGACCTAATGTCACTGAAAACATAGAAGATTTGCAGTTATTAAATGTGATAGTTGTTTGGTAAGGCAAAACATAAGAAATCTAATTAATCAAAGGAATCTTAGTTGCCAAGCTCCAGACACCAGAGAGTTTTTTTACCTGGCACTTTTGCAACTGTTCAAACCATGGCAAACTGCATCAGATCTACTTGAACACTATGGGGGTCATTCCGACCCCGGCGGTCAAGGACCGCCGGGGCCGGGGATGCGGGAGCACCGCCAACAGGCTGGCGGTGCCCCGCAGGGCATTCTGACCGCGGCGGTTTGGCCGCGGTCATACAAGGAAAACCGGCGGTCTCCCGCCGGTTTTCCACTGCCCTGGGAATCCCCCATGGCGGCGCAGCTTGCTGCGCCGCCTTGGGGGATTCCGACCCCCTCACCGCCATCCTGTTCCTGGCGGCTCCGACCGCCAGGAACAGGATGGCGGTGAGGGGTGTCGTGGGGCCCCTGGGGGCCCCACTTTGTATTTCAGTGTCTGCTTTGCAGACACTGAAATACGCAACGGGTGCCACTGCACCCGTCGCACATACCCACTCCGCCGGCTCCATTCGGAGCCGGCTTTCTCGTGGGGAGGGGTTTCCCGCTGGGCTGGCGGGCGGCCCTCTGGCAGTCGCCCGCCAGCCCAGCGGGAAAGCCAGAATGGCCTCCGCGGTCTTTCGACCGCAGAGCGGCCATTTGGCGGCTCCCTCCAGAATGAGCCCCTATGACTGTTATTCAATGCGGTCCGTCCAACATACCTGCAGATGTTAAAAGATGAGGTTGAAAAGGAAGAAACCATAGCTGCTGAAATAGCCTGGGAGAGTTCGCAAAGCAGCCAAAGTTCTGCACCTGCAAGTCAAGATCCTCTTGGAGAACCAGTAATTCAAAATGAAGCAGGTATAGCTATGAATGAAGTGGAGGTTGCCATGCAACAGGTAAGAGAGGAAACTATGGATTTTGGACAGTTAGTGGAACAACTCAGCAATCAACAAAGACAAATTACAATGAAGTTAAAACTAAAATAGAGTACGGATTTCTCCACAAGAACAAATATGTGAATGTTCTACATATAAACCAATATTATTTTACATCAGTGTATAAGCTGGCACTGGCAAACACTTCCTAATTAAAGTTCTCACCAGTTATCTACAGATGACTACAGATTCAAATTTGTAATGTGTAGTAACAGCACCAACAGGATTAGCTGCAAATAGTATTAAAGGAATTACCCTGCATAGATTCCTAATGCTACATGTTGAAAATGACAATAAACTGGAATACCAGAAGTTATCTGGTGAGGCTGGCCATGACATATCAAGAGTATTGAAAAAAATGTAGCTTCTAATAACTGAAGAATTGAACATGGTATCAAACATAATTGTTGCTTTCATTTACTTGAGGATGCAGCAGAATTATGATGTACTCTTTGAAAGAAAACATTTAGGGGCATCGCCCGCCAAAAGACTGTCGCTGCAGCTACCAGCCTTCTGCCCTATTATGACCATAGACAGATTTCCGCCAGAAGGATGGTGGAAATCCAGCTGTGGCCATACCAGCAGATGGTGGTAAGATGGGGCTGCTGCCAGCAGCACCGCCACGCCAGTAGACCGCAGCAGACAGTATCTTGACCCATGATACAGCCTGGCAGTGTTCTGCTGGCGGACCCATCCCGTCTCCTGCTGGAGGACTCCCCTCACAACAGGTAAGTCGGGTGCTCTGACAGGGAAGGGGGGTGTTGTGTGTGTGTGTGGGGGGTGTGTGTGTGGATGTCTGTGCGTGCGTGTATGCAGGTATGTGTTGCGTGTTGTATGTGTTTTCATGTCTGGGGGTATGAGTGCATGTATGTTGTGTTGTGTGAATGCATGTGTGCCTGCATGTATGTCAGTGTGTGTGGATGTGTGTGTGAGTGGATGTATGCATGTGTGGATGAATGTGGGAATGAGTGTGTGCAGAGAATCCGTGTCATTGAAAGTGCCTACCGCCATGGTTTTCGTTTTCGTGGTAGAAAGGTTGCCACGAAAACCATGGTGGTAGGCGGAGTCTTAATCCTGCAGGCGGACGTTTCCACTGTGGCAGTTGGTGTGGTACATTGGCGGTTTGGCTTAATATGGAGGAAAGTACCACCAGCCTGTTGGCAGTACTTTCCTCCATATTAACGCCATCCGCCGGGGTCATAATGATCCCCTTAATTGTTTTTGGTGACCTACTCCAAGTTACCCCTGTAAAAGGACAACCGATATTAAAAACATGTTTGCATAATGAAACAAGGAATTCCCTAGGATGTATTGGCAACCTAAATATTTTGTTATACTTTGACTATAAAGAATTAGTAACATGCGCCAAGCCTCTGATATGGAAAATGGAGAGATACTGAAAAATATTAGAGTGGAATTCCTGACAAAACAGGGGAAACGTACTTTGGAAGCTCGCCTTATCAAGAATTTATTCTCATCTCCCATTACTTCACCTGAACTAATGTTTAGTTTCATTAAAGAAGAGAAATCTATGGTTTGTAAATGCCAACACTTCAAGAGTGCTCAAACTTTAATGAGAAATTACTACAACTGTAAAAAGAAGATATTTGGAACTTATAGCTAATGATAAAATGGAACATCAGGGAATCACAATACTACTGGCAGAAAAACTACAAGCAAAACTCAATTATTTGGAGAAATAAGTATCCAAAACAGCAGGATTAGAGAAATGTTTACGTTTATGCAGAAATTGTCAAGTAATTTTACAATGCAATTTAAATGTCGAGAAAGGTTTTGTAAATGGTGCAAAGTTACTGATTTCTCAAATTTTTCAAATGGAGATGAGGTAGAATATTTGGCTATACAGTTTAATCAGATAGATGATGTGAAGTAATTTGGCCGGTGTGTTATACAGCTTTTACTTGTGAAAGACTTATATATCTGAAGACAACAGATTCCTCTGTCTTTAGCATATGCTGTAACCATCCATAAATCATAATGTGTAAGTATAGATGCAGCTGAGGTTAAAACTGAAAGTACTATATTCAAAGAGGGAATGTCATATGTATCACTGTTGCAAATGAGAACCTTGTCTGGTTTGTTTTCGATTGACATTGATGAGGCTGAAAGTTAGTGCCAATGTAAGCTGTGTAACAGAGTACAATCGATTAAGAACTGTATACAGTCATCATTTAGGGCAGTATCATGTTTAGGACAAAAGGATACTCTGCGCAAAGTGGAAGCTCACAAAACAGTCTACAGACTCTCAAGAAAAGAAAGGACAAAAGGAAAACACAAAAAGTACTAAGAAGAGAAAAAGTCTGTGAAACTGTAGTTTACCAGTTTGAAAACAGTTCAGATGTCAGATGGTATGCAAATGTTGTCCTCAATGTCCTGTTCCATTTTCCCCGTCCAGTAAACCAAATTGAACACAAATTGGATAACAGAATGTGTTCTGTACCATATCATTTGCTGCAACATTTATTAAGTGACCAAACTGTTAAACATTCTGCTTCAGTGATCTGAGACCTTTTAGATGTATGTGCATAATCAATAATATTTACTGTCAACATTCAGCAAAATGCACAGAAATTTATAATTCTCATTTTTGGAATCTTAGAAGAAGAAGAAGTAAATATTGATGATTTTTCGGAATCAGTTAAAACCGGAACCATGATTGTGAAGACTATTCTTTTACAACTAGCTTTCAAATCAATTCTTGACCAAGTCCTTCATTTAACATTACCAGATTCTAAATCTGTGCCTTTTGAGAAATTGTACAGAAATGATAACCAAAATATGACATGCCCAAACTGAAGACCTTAGCTTCTCTCTACATTGTTCCTAAAAAGAACAGGAAAATTGTTTGTAGTAATGCTACAATGGTGCAGACCAGATGGTTTCAAATTGGACACTCAAATTACAAACTTCAAAGCTGGACAAATATAATTCTCAGAAATAAATATTACTACTTTGGCTGTCATCTTTCATGAAGGAGTTAATACAACCTCTAGAGATTACACTGAATATTTAAAGAGCTAAACTGGATGAACAGACTTCAATGACATCAACCTAAAATACAAACCAAAACTTCCATTCAAACTACCAAACTCATATCTTCTCTTTCTTCAACCGAAGTTCTAAGAAATAATTCTGCTTTAAACTTTAAACAGTGGAATCTGTGTTTCCACTATGTGGTTCATCTCTTTTTTATATATTATTTGGCCTATTAAGGGTAATGTTTTTAAAAATGAATTTTAACAAAGTATTGTTAATGTTCCAGAAAGGGGTTAATAAAAGTGCTCAATATATCACTCTCTAATTAAAGTCCGAAACTGGATGGTCATACCTTTAATTACAGAAGCCTTAAGTTGAAACCAAAAAATGCACTCAACACTCAAAATTTGCCTGTTTTTGTTTCTCCAACCAAACTTCTATGTCCAAATTGAAGAAAATTAGTGTTGGTGGATTTTTTTGTACATGGATCTTCTGCAGTTTAGACATCATTTAGCCTACCAGGGATAATGTATTCTAAATGATCTCTAAAATTGAAGAGTACTTCACATTTATATCTGATATTGTACCAGATATAATATATAAGAACATTTTTTTAAATATATTTGTTTAGGTTACTAAAGTATCTCCAGAAAAAGCCACTAACCAATGTATTATAGGGAGTCCAATGCATAGTAACACTTATTTGTATTGATCTACTGTACACCTTTGTTTTTTTTAAACAATCCCTTAATTGTTTTACTCCACTGTTCGAAGATGATGCATTATCCAAACCACTGTTTATGGTGAAGAAGTATAACAGCTGAAAACAGTAAAACAATCAAAATGATACTGATATTACAGTGCAATATAATCTTACAGTATAAGCAATGACTATTGGAATATTTGTGTAACTATGATGATTAAATACTAACATGTTTATTTCTTTTTTCCAACAGTGATTACAGTTGAACGGTATTAGATGTGTCAAAACACTTTTCTTTGCCCAGAGAAATAGGTCAGAAACACAATGGAGAGTGTTTTTAAATATAAAATGCTGATGGAATACCTTTGTTTTAGTTTGTTTTGCTTATTTCATAGTTCACTGATGGAGTTAGGCACACCACCACTCGCACACCTATTGAGCTACTCACACTAGCAGTCACACAAATATTCAATCACCCATACAGACCATCATACAGTCAATAAACTATCCATAGGTCAAGGATACATTTATTCACTCACCCATACACCACTCATAGATTCACTGTCTCACTGAGAGAACCACCTCCATCACACACACACATACACTCACTCACCCATAAACACACTCATGCAGATAGTCAGTCTCTTGTAGATGAACTAATGCACTGAGTCAATCACCTCCACACCACTAATTCACTTACTCAGCCCCCAATACATGCAGTCATACACCCAGTCAACCACTCATACACTAAGCATGAACTCACGTACCAACCATGCACTCATACACTCACTGACTCACTCATACAGGCACTCATACACTCAGTCAATCGCCCATAGACCATTCACACACTCACTTACCCACTCATACACCACTCATGCACTCAGCAATCAGCCATTCACAACTTATACACTCACTCACACACCCATACACACACTAAAGCACTCAGACAATCAGTGATGCCCCTGATCATGTCATCAGTGATGTAATATGTGAGGTCATGAGCAGAGCATTACAGGGGCACAAGTTATAGTTAGCTCAGGTAACTATAGCAGCTGAATTTCAACGGTTTTGTGCATGTGAAATGCACAAAGTGCGCAAGTTATAGTTACCCTAGGGCACGATTTATAGTCACTTGGGATAACTCTAACAGGTGAATTTCTATTGTTTTGTACATTTAAATTCCCTGTAACCTTTGGTTTTTTAAGTGAATTTCTATGTTTTTTAAATTCTATTTCCTAACTATACCGTCCCTTTGATTTTTTCAGTAAATATATGTATATATTTTTATGTTTTCTGAGATCCATGGATCCATCCATGGATTTTCACTGGGGGGGCCGCGCTGAGCCCCGTGGATGGATCGTGGATCTCCGAAAACATTTTTTAAAAAATTATACTTTTGTACCAATTACTACTCACAAATGCCTGTTAATCTACTGTCCCTGGGGTCAGGGAACCTCTACCCTTACCCCATTGTGTTCATTTACCTTCAGCCCCAGGGACCGTTCCCCCACAAACAAAATGGTGGGGCAAAATATGGGAGTGCCAATGAACATGATAAGGTCGGGGTACAGCTGCCATGACCCCAGGTAGAATATACAAATGTGCAGTAGGGACAGGTTATTGAGAGAAAAGGTCTAAATATTTTTTTGATGTTTTCCAAGATTTGTAGATCCATCTGCAGGGCTCAGCACGGCCCCCAGTGTAAATCTGTGGTTGTTTTTTGGAAACTGTATAAAAGAAAATATATATTTTTACCTCTTCTCTCAATAACCTGTCCCTACTGCACATTTATATACTCCCTCTGGGGTCAGGGAACCTCCACCCTGACCCCATCATGTCCATTTACACTCCCATTTCTGCCCCAGGGACCATTCTATGCTATAACAACATGGCGGCTGCAAAATAATTTTCAAGTTGCAACTAGCTAATCAGATTCTTTCAGGGACTCACGGATTCTCAGATCAATTAGCGGAGGATCTACATCACTATAAATCTATATTCAAATCATGAAAAGTGTGCTTTCTGCAATGATTGCTGGTTTTCTGCCAAATTTGGTGAAATTCCGTCCAGTGGTTTGGCTTGTAGTCTTGTTCAAACTCCCTACGGGAAAATGCAAGGCGAAAACACATTTTGAGATCCCCCCTTTCTCTCTGCGCCAACTTGGTGGATCAACCTAAAACTTTCAAGACAGCTGCAGAAGTATATTTTTGAAAATGTCATTAAAATTTGACAGGCGGCGCCGAAGTTAATCCTAAAAGAAAAAACAGTCTTCTTGCTAAAACTATGTTCTAACTATATCTACCTACTATATATATTCACTTAAAAAAACAAAGGTTACAGGGAAGTTATAGTTAGGCTCACATTTTACTCGCACAAAACCACAGAAATTCAGCAGTTATAGTTATGGTTATTTAAAGCAACTATAACTTGTGCTCTAAGGTGGCTATAGCTTGCGCCCCGCCAGGCACAATTATTTTCCCTCAATAATTGTACTACAAATATTACATTGATATTATCAGTGATGTTATCAAATATGTCTTTAGTGATGTAATATGTGGAGTAATTAGCTGTGCATGGCGAGGGTGCTAGTTACACTTACCCTAGGGCATGAGTTATAGTTACTTGAGATCACAAAATAACCATAACTATAACTGCTGAATTTCTGTGGTTTTATGTGAGTAACTTGAGAACATATTCATTTATATATATATATATGTATATATATTTGTGAATTGTTCTCACCCAATCGGAAAGAAATTCAAGACACCAGTCGGACAGTTTCAAAGTATATTAAAGAAAGTGAAAAAATGTACTTCCTCCCAACGCGTTTCAGCCGTAGCCTTGTTCACGGATGGGGGTATATTGCACACACCAAATATAAATACCATTTACAAATACACAAACATAAACAAAGGACTCATACCACAGTGCTTGTATGTATCACCCTGAAAACATAAGTGCCATCTTGTAAAGGTAAGTGTGGCAAAATGCCTCTAGTAGGATACCATAAATATATGCAGTTTCTTTGCTATCTAATTGTCGGTTTGTATAACATATTTGTATCAACACAATAATTTATGAATGTATGACAATATATTGCAAATTGCATATTCAATACTTAAACAGGTAGCCTTCTATTACTGATTAATATATCACATTCATTTAATACCTTTATCAAGATAAAGTGCTATACATCTAAAAAAAACAAAAAAAAAATTATAATTAAAATATCCAATAGAGATTTGTAGAAAATCTCTAACCTCTAATCATAGAAGCTCAAAAAATCCAATACAATGATCAATTAGCTGCCAAGGTGAGTGTTCATCTCTTCACTCAAATTTAACCCATTCGGAAATAGAGTCATAAATTTGATAATATATTTTGATTCGAGAACACGTAACATTCTCTGTCTGTCTCCACCTCGTACATTAAGTTTAATTTGATCACAGACCAAATATGAGAGTTGTTTTTCATCACCTTGATGTACTTCATGAAAATGTCGTGCCACCGGATAATTACGATAAAAATTACGAATGGCTCTCACATGTTCTAATATTCTCTTTTTTGCTTTATGAATCGTACTTCCCACATATATCTTGTCACAAAGGCATCGTAAACAATACACAAAAAAATCAGTATTGCATGTAAATAATCCCTTTATGGTATGCTCATTTAGACCAGCACCCCATATTACAATTTGTACAGTCTTTACTATGTCTACAAGCCTTGCACTGATGACAGCAAAAAAAACCTGAGATGTCCGATCTATCATTCTCAGATTTGGTTCTACTCAGCACCATATTGGGACTGAGATTATCTCTAAGCGACCTACCCTTCCGGAAAGTTAATGCCGGGCTATTGCACACAAAATCCTGTAGATCTGGATCTGTCTGAAGGATGTGCCAGCTCCTAGTAAGTGCTCGCCTCAGATTAAATGTTTGGTTGGAGTAGGTCGTGATAAACCTGATCTTTTCATCAGTAGTGGTACGTTGGTGCATACGATACAGTAACTCTGACCTTGTGGTACCCTCAACCTTCCTTACAGCCTGCCTAATAATGTTGGCACTATATCCCCTTTCGTTAAACCTTGAACACATAATCGTGCATTCTTGCTGATATTTTTCATCGGTACTGCATATTCGTCTTGCTCTCAAGAGTTCCCCATATGGTATACTCCTAATCAAGTTAGGGGGATGAGCACTCTTAGCATTCAACAGGCTGTTCCCTGCTGTTGTTTTCCTATAAAGCCTGGTGTGCACCAGATTATTTTCAACATTTAATTCAACATCTAAAAACTGAATAGATGTACTGCTGTGCTGTTCACTAAGTTTAAGATTGCACTGATTGTCATTCAAAGTTGTCACAAAGCTAAGTGCTGAGTCTACATCACCTTTCCAGATGATAAAAATATAATCTATATACCGGCACCACAACACTACATTGTCCTCGTAGTTGGTTATATTGGAGGATACTTGCTCCTCCCACCAGCCCATAAATAAGTTCGCATAGCTGGGGGCAAAGCATGTACCCATCGCGGTTCCCTGGGTCTGCTTATATATTTGACCATCAAATAGAAAAAAGTTGTTTGTGAGGCAGTACCAAATAATATTGCAGATCATTTCAGTATGCATAAGATATGATAAAGATCTAGCTCTTAAGTAATGTCTAACTGCTTGAAGACCTAGTTCGTGTTGGATGCAGGTATAAAGGCTGGTGACATCTAGGGTCAAAAATAGAAAATCATCTTCCCAGCCCAAACCATCCATCATTCTTACAAAATGTGTTGTATCCTTGACATAAGAGGGTAAGCACTCAACAAAGGGTCTAAGGTAGAAATCTATATATCGTGAAGTATTTTCCAGTAATGAATCCATTGCTGACACAATCGGTCTACCCGGTGGATTTTGTTTGTCTTTATGCACTTTGGGCAAGAGGTATAGTACTGGAATTCTTGGGTGATCACATTTAAAAAAAAAGTATTCATCCCACTCCAATAAGCCCTTGTCCCTCCAATCAACCAGTTTTTCATGATATTTGAGGCTAGACATTTTTAACTCTGCCTGGTTGGCATAGACATAGCATTTACGGTCACTCAGCTGGCATATTCCTTCCCCTACGTATTGCGTCTTATTTAAGATGACTACATTGCCCCCTTTATCGGATTCACGGATGACAATATCAGGGTCCTTGCTCAGACTTTGCAGAGCTATTTTTTGTTTTTTAGTAAGATTATCATACTTAGCATTTCTAGAACCAAATCTCATTTTTTTAAATTGATTGATCATATCTTTTTCAAAAACTTGAATGGCTTCACTTTGAACAGCTGGCAGGAAAATGTATTTCGGTCTAAAGGAACTGGGGCATGACAGCTCAGTTTCAATACCCAAATTCAATAGATTTACAAAAGGATCTTCATGTGCAATAGTATCATCATCCAACACAGATAGTGTGTGTAATAAATCAACATCCGACATACATAATTTGCTGATATTATTAGTTTTTTCCACACTCTTATCAGTCATTAATTTGTTTTTATACAATTTTTTTTGTTTTAGTGTTCGTGTAAAGTGAAAAAGATCAATCCGGGTCTGTACATAGTCAAAATTGTTGGTAGGACAGAAAGATAGGCCCAAGGTTAGGAGATTTTCTTCCTCATTGTTCAATATTCTATTGGACAGATTAACCACAGTCATTGTGGAACTCTGCGTGCTCTTGTGGTCATTGCAGTTGTGGTGAGAACTTATTTTCTTTCTTCTTGCCTTCGCTGCACGATTCCTCTTCCTCTGCCTCTCTGTCCTCGTCCCCTGCCTCTGGGCTGAAAATCTTTTCTCTGTTCTGTCCTTCCTTGATTTAGGAGACGAAACTGTTTTAAAAACTTAGACCTGTTGGTACTGGTATCTATATCTCGAATTTTATCAGCTGAAATCTCTGGTGCATCTGAGAGATTTTCATCAGACACATCACTCTCTTCTGTTAGTCCCAAATTCACACCAGATCTTTCATTGTCTCCTGAACGTACCGGATCCTTATAACCCTCCGTATACATATGGTCATATTTGTGATGAAAGGTAAGGATCCTCCCTGATTGGTAGTCCTTGAAATCGCGTATGAATTTCCTCTGTTTTTTCATAGTAATTTCTTCCTCAAATTTGGATAGTTTTTTGTCCAGATTGTTTTTAACTTCATCAAAAGTATTTTGTGATACCAAGGTGAGAATCAATTTAGTAGTTTTTTCAATTTCCTCAATAATTTTTTCCCGGTCTTTTGACGCATATTTAATCAAGATTCTCATCATATTGAGAGAACTGGTTTTAGAGTTTTCAGCCCATTCCTCCAATAATTCCGGATCAGGATCTTCGTACGAGGGATTGTATAAATGCGTAAACCCCTTGGGACACGTTCAACCTCAACATATTGTTGAAGAGATTCTATTTCCCACCATTTTGAAAGCTCTTTCCTCATGGGTTTCTCTAATTTGTCATGCATGAGTTGTACTTGTAAACCAGTGCCTATGTTAGATCCTCCTTATCATGAGTCTGCTGGGTAAAAAACTGCTTATTGGACTTCTCCTTATGCCGAGCTTCTAATGAGGAAGCCATTTTCTTCTTTGTAACAATTTTAACAATAATGTAACTGTCTGTCTTATGGGCTCTAATCAGAAATGACCGTATTAAATTCAAATAGGCTCAGTGCAATCTTAAACTTAGTGAACAGCACAGCAGTACATCTATTCAGTTTTTAGATGTTGAATTAAATGTTGAAAATAACCTGGTTCACACCAGGCTTTATAGGAAAACAACAGCAGGGAACAGCCTGTTGAATGCTAAGAGTGCTCATCCCCCTAACTTGATTAGGAGTATACCATATGGGGAACTCTTGAGAGCAAGACGAATATGCAGTACCGATGAAAAATATCAGCAAGAATGCAAGATTATGTGTTCAAGGTTTAATGAAAGGGGATATAGTGCCAACATTATTAGGCAGGCTGTAAGGAAGGTTGAGGGTACCACAAGGTCAGAGTTACTGTATCGTATGCACCAACGTACCTCTACTGATGAAAAGATCAGGTTTATCATGACCTACTCCAACCAAACATTTAATCTGAGGCGAGCACTTACTAGGAGCTGGCACATCCTTCAGACAGATCCAGATCTACAGGATTTTGTGTGCAATAGCCCGGCATTAACTTTCCGGAAGGGTAGGTCGCTTAGAGATAATCTCAGTCCCAATATGGTGCTGAGTAGCACCAAATTTGAGAATGAGAGATCGGACATCTCAGTTTTTTTTTGCTGTCATCAGTGCAAGGCTTGTAGACATAGTAAAGACTGTAAAACTGTAATATGGGGTGGTGGCCAAAATGAGCATACCATAAAGGGATTTTTTACATGCAATACTGATTTTTATGTGTATTGTTTACGATGCCCTTGTGACAAGATATATGTGGGAAGTACGATTCATAAAGCAAAAAAGAGAATGTTAGAACATGTGAGAGCCATTCGTAATTTTTATCGTAATTATCCGGTGGCACGACATTTTCATGAAGTACATCAAGGTGATGAGAAACAACTCTCATATTTGGTCTGTGATCAAATTAAACTTAATGTACGAGGTGGAGACAGACAGAGAATGTTACGTGTTCTCGAATCAAAATATATTATAAAATTTATGACTCTATTTCCGAATGCGTTAAATTTGAGTGAAGAGATGAACACTCACCTTGGCAGCTAATTGATCATTGTATTGGATTTTTCGAGCTTCTATGATTAGAGGTTAGAGATTTTCTACAAATCTCTATTGGATATTTTAATTATAATTTTTTCTTGTTTTTTTTTTAGATGTATAGCACTTTATCTTGATAAAGGTATTAAATTAATGTGATATATTAATATGTAATAGAAGGCTACCTGTTTAAGTATTGAATATGCAATTTGCAATATATTGTCATACATTTATAAATTATTGTGTTGATACAAATATGTTATACAAACCGACAATTAGATAGTAAAGAAACTGCATATATTTATGGTATCCTACTAGAGGCATGTTGCCTCACTTACGTTTACAAGATGGCACTTATGTTTTCAGGGTGATACATACAAGCACTGTGGTATGAGTCCTTTGTTTATGTTTGTTTATTTGTAAATGGTATTTATATTTGGTGTGTGCAATATACCCCCATCCGTGAACAAGGCTACGCCTGAAACGTGTTGGGAGGAAGTACATTTTTTCACTTTCTTTAATATACTTTGAAACTGTCCGACTGGGGTCTTGAATTTCTTTCCGTTTGGGTGAGAACAATTCACAAATATTTCATGGGATTCCCGATCCCACATCAAGACCGCCACAAACTGAGCCTCGACAAGTCGGGTGCCCCCCTTTCTTTTTGGTATATATATATATATATATATATACATATATATATATATATACATAAAAAAACTAAGGTTGCAGGGATGTTATAGTTAGGTTAACATTTTACAAAGTGTCTAAACCGCACTTAAACATAAAAGTGCGGTTTAGAATGATTTGTAGGTTACAATCGGTCGAAGGACGGCCAGTGGAATATATGAATGTTGGACTATTCAGATATATTGGTGCGGTAAGGATCGTGAAGAGACTCCAGTAACCACAATTCCCCAGGTTTGAGAATCAATATTCTGGCCTAAATTAGTCAAAGGATTATCAGTCATCCGTATGAGGTAGTTTGTTAACAATAAATTGTGCTACAGTAACTGAATGATAAATGTTGATCATAATATGTGCTTTGAGGTCAAAACAAATGATGCATTTGCAAACATACTGCATGCTGCATGCAGCACGCCTCAATTGATATGAGCCACCTACATCACAGCATGCATGGAACACTCATGACTGTTTCAATCATTAACGTTTTTTGCTTGGCTATAAGTTATATTCACTGGTCTTTTGTATATACACATAAGAACAATATTTACACAAATTGGGAACAGAAGGGGTTAACAAGAGGTTTAAGGAAGAATATAAAATGAAAAACACATGTTGTACTGTTCTGGGTCAGACCAAACTTTTTAGTTAAGCACCTCTTAATGCTAGGGTATGAATCTGTTCCTCCCCACTTAAGGTCAGAAGCCTATCTCTCCCAGAGGTGGAGACCAACTCCCATAGGTGTGAACCCCAATATTGAGGCTTAACTCTCCTCATCTGGAGGACCCTCTCAAAGGCCCACAGCCACTTGTCTATGTCATCCCCCTCTACATATGCCGGAACTACCCCCTTCGGTAATCTGGGGCAAAACCCCCCTCCCATAGACATCTCAGCTTTTCTGTCAGTGCCACCATCTTTTTTCTCTTTGTTTACTTTTTCCAGCTTCTCTGCCTCCAAAGCTATATATGCTAGCTGGGCCTCCAGCGCTCTCTCCCTAAGGGAGAGGTTCTTTCCTTCTGAAAGGACCCTCTTCCCCCAACTAACTTTGGGTATGGCCCTAGTGACTGTGTGTAGTGAGCACCGATCTTCCTCATTCTCACCTAGGCTCAGATGCCCTCTCTCCCCTGAGTGGTTGGAACTAGCATCCTCCCCTTCTTCTTCCTCCTTTGGAGCTTCCTCTGGGCCTACTTCTTGGGCCTCCCCGATGCTGTCAGGGATTTCATTAACACATTCTTCCTGAGGTTAGTGGCTGCATGCAACCCCCTCTCAGGACACAATTCTCTTACGCTGGACTAGTGTCATAGTGGGTGGGCTAACCAGATCAAGCTCCATGGTTTCCTAGTTTTGTGTCAACAAACATTTTTGCAAAAATTGGAATCAAGAAATTAGAAAAATCTCAAAAATGCATTCATTGAAATTAGTCCAAATTAAAAATCAAATACAATATTTGCATTAGGACAATTTAAAGGATTTTAAATTTGCTTACTTACAACTGTAGTGTGATACTGAACACAAGTACTGGATCCTACCACTGCCACCAAAAATGTTGGAAAGTGGATTATTGATAAGGGCAGGTAAGTACCTACACTTAGCAATAGTCCACTAACCTCCAGTAGGTTCAGTTAGTTCTCAGTAAATTAACCCCAGCTCATCCCGTGGTAGCTTGGCAACGAGCACCAAGGCTTAACTTAGGAGACAAAGGCCTTTATTACGACTTTGGCGGTCAGTGTCATTGACTGCCAAAGCCACCAGACGACTGCCAGTGCTGGGGGTCAGTAGACAGCCATATTATGAGTGGTGGCTGCTCTCCGCTATTATTGAGGCAGACAGCAGCCATCATTCGTTCCGGCAGGCGGTGGTGCTGTTCACTCACTGGCACACACTCATTCTCATTCATTCGCCTATGCGCAAGCATTCACCACCCCCCCTCCGCAGACATGCACCCACACACCCAAACACACAGACCCCTCCCCTTTCGGACACCCACTTACCCACTTCAGACACCCATTTGCCTTCTGAGTTGAGAAAGATGTCCGGGAGGTGATAGGTCCTCGCAGTCTTCCCACCCCGCCACCACCACGCCAGCAGGACACCGCTGAGCCGTATATGGCTCGTAATACGGCGGGCAGAGTCCTGCTGGTGCGGCGGTGCCGGCGAGGGAACAGCACTTCCAGAAGGTCTTTGAAGGTCTTTTAAGAGTCCATAGTTCACCCCAAGGTTCCAGAAGCTCTGAGTTTCTCTTTGAGGGTTAGGACTCCAACTCCCAGAATACACCTGGCTCAAACTCCAAAATGACCCCTGGACAGTGGTCAGCTGGTCAGTTTCTTCAAGATTTGATGCAGAGGACACTGGTTAGCTATTTTCCACCAGTAGCAAGCAGGGAGTCCCTTCTTCAACCAGTTGAAGCCAGGCAAAGACCTTTCAGTGGTGAAGCACATGTGTGCCGCTGGCGCAGTCCTTCAGAGGGCAGGTTCCAGATGCAGGTCAGGGGTCCAGCAGGGCAGTCCTTCTTCTTTTTAATCCTTGTAGGGATATGAGGTGTGGGTACAGCTCTGCCATATGCATTCTTGCTCCTGGGCTCAAAAGCGGAGGTGGCGACTGACCTCTTACCCCTTGGATGAGGAAGTCAGACCTCTTACCCCTTGTATGACCACTTCCTGGAAAGTGTGGCAAAAATCAATCTCAGGGAGCAACATTCTTCAAAAGTCCAACTTGGCTGAAACTGAATTTTGGAGGTTAGATCTGGCTGAGCCCACCCACTGGTGTGGTTAAAAATCCTAAACACATCCCTCTCCTGCCATCTCCTAATATAATTAAGAAGGCACCTAATTGTCTGGGGTTGCTGGAAATGGAGGTCCTGAGCTACCCCAAATGTCCTTCCCTTCCTTTGAAGACCAAATTGGATTCTCTCCCCCCATTCTGTTTCACTATCTGCTAAGGCAGCTCTCCTCCCCCAGGCATATCCTCTGTGTTCAGCCCAGGCCACTTTACATCTCATCAAGGCAACCTGTCAAGGCTGCCAGAGGCTGCCCAATCAGAGAAGGATACTATAGAGCTGAAGTTGACAACTTTCAAGTAGAGGTCTAAAACTCTTTACCTGAACTAGTTATATTAAATCCAACAATGGCAAAGTGTGTTTTTTATTAAAGCAACAGTTTGATACCAAACTCAAATTACCTGGCTCTTATGGGGACTTTATTAATTAAAATAAAGTTTCCCCATTTTAGCCTATGGAAGCCATTCACTACAGTGAGGGAAAAACACATTTGGCTATTTTACCTCACCAGGGCTTATAAAACAATTTCTATAAGGTCCCTGCTTATACTTACATGGCACCCAAACCTAGGGGCACTTAGGGCACACCATAAGGGTGACATATGTAAAATACAGTAGTTTAAGACTTTGCAAGTAATTTTAATTCCAAGTCGAATTTGCATATAACTTTAGTTTAAAAGCAGCCAGCAAGGCATGCCTGCCTTTAAAAAGACCTATGGTGCACTACCTGTGCTGGGGGGGTCCCTAAACCTACATGCCCTACCATATTCTAGGGACTTATAGGTAAGTTGATACTGCCAATTGTAATTAACCTAATATGCATATTCACTTTACACAGAGCACTGACCCTGGGACTGGTAAGCAGTACCCATGGCACAGCCAAGAGTCAGTAACCACCAGTATCCCATATACCCCTAAATTTGAGGAGGCATGCAGCTTTTAATTTGTCTGCCGATCTAAAACACAATTTTGTTTTTTTTCACTGTAGAAAACCTTGTGCTCCATGTTGATCCATGTTTTAACACAATGTAGACCAGTGGCATGGTCATAAGGGTGTGAGATTGGGGCAGCAATCCCATTTAAAAACATGTAGTATATTGCTCTAATTTCAGTGACACAATGTGATATGAAGTGCTTCTGCATGTTAAATACACTTTTATGATTTTTTAAGACTATCTTATTTTTACATGATATTTGCTGCACGATTTACATATCAAACGTCTGGGGCTTGGTTCCTGCACAGGCTCCTAGAGCCATGACAGACCTTCACCTCAGCTCTCCTTATACATTTGTTGGCTTGAATACCTCTTAAAAAATATACACATATATGATTCTAATTGGTCACAAGGAAGACACAATATGATTGCATTGTACATTATTAATTGTATATGGATTTTTAGGTTTGAGTGAAGGTGATTCTAATTATTTACGAGGCACACATTGTAAAACATGTATGGTCACAGCACTTTGGACTCCAACCCACGTGGGCATAACTTTGCTTTTCCCTAAAGTGTTCATTAATTGTATGACGGCATACATAGACTCCTGGCTTTTTTTGTTATTTTATATCTCTTTTGCTTAATAACATTTATGATATACCCGCATCATGACCATGCACATTGAGTTAGGATATTTTTATCGGTATATAATTCATTATTGATATAGCAGCTTTTTGCATCTGTTTGGTACGGTTTGAATTAGCACTCAATTACAACACCTCGGAGCACATCAGCACTTCTTGACAACATCCTGATGTACCATCATGGGATATACAGCCCACCTATTGCATCTACCAGGCCATGTTATTGAACATTTGCAGGTACCACCCAATCCCTTTGGCCATGCTTGGTGGGGATTAGCCGGATAACCACTTAACCCCCACCATGCTCCTTCAGCCATGTGTGGCAAGTGGCTAGGCCCTGTGGTCAACCCCCATTAAGCTTTAAACCTTGTCCTATGCACAACTGAAGGGTTTTGGAGCTTAAAGGGGGCAGCATCAAGCTACCCTTTTAGGATGAGCAGCTAAAAAAATAGCAGGAGCCAGCCCTGTAGGAGCAGTCCCCAGGGCCATATATGGCTCCAAGTGGAAGGCCTCATGGCAACTCTTCTTATATTGTATTTGCCCCCAGGGAGGTGGTGGGCACTGGTGAACCGGGTGACCACATGGCCCCCCTGCTTACTTACACCTATTGCCCTTAGGAGGTGGCAGTCCCAAGGGGCGTGGGGTGACATTTGGGCCCCTTCAACATCTATTAGCCCAGGGAGGTGGTGCTTTCTGGAGTGAAGGGGTGCTGCACTGCCCCCAGCATACTTACAATTATTGCCCTGGTGAGGGGGTGGTCCCAGGACTTCCATGCAGGCCTGCATACTTTTCATTTGGCATATCGTCTCAGGAACGTTGCGTCCCAGGGCATGGGGTGTCGTGCTGGCCCCCTACATAATTTTTATTTGGCATGTTGCCCCAGGGAGGTGGTGGTCCTGGGGCACGGTGGGAGCCCAACAGGCCCAGTGCATACTTTTCATTTGGCATTTTGACTTAGAGAGATGGCGGTCTCTGAGGTATTCCACACAGCCTCCCCACATACTTTTCTTTTGCCATATCGCCCTGGGGAGGTGGCAGTCCCTAGGATGAGAGGGGGTGACACATGTGACCCCTACATACTTTTGATCTGCCTTCTTGCCTTGGGGATGTGGCAGTCCCCCGATTGCAGGGGGTGCTGCACAGGCCCTCTCCGCATACCTTTAATTTGCCATATTGCCCCCAGTAGGCAGCGGATTCCAGGCCACGGGCCCCCTGCATACTTTTCATTCGGCATATTGTCCTGGAAAGGTGACAGTCCCCCAGCCATTGGAGGTTCTGCATGGGCCCCTACATACTTTTCATTTGCCAAATTGCCCCGGGTAGGTGGTGGTCCTGGGGCACAGGGTGTGCTGCATGGGTGTCCCCTGCATACATATTTTGGAATATTGCCCCAGTGAGGTGGCGGTCCCTAGAGCTTCTGAAAGCCCTAGGAGGGGTTCTCCATGGTCCCTTCCTATTTCAACCCCTCAATCCTCCCGGCACCTGGCCGACACAGGGGACAAATCAGTTTTTAACATGGGAGACCACATTTCTTTTAATCACAAATAACTCAGTGGCTCCAATTGCATATTTCTCTGTGGTTAAAATGCCTTTAAGCCTTGCAGGAACGCAGGGAAAGCCCAGGACCAAGGCTAGGGTAGTAGGGTATATATACCCTGCCTGCCTCCGTTTCTTTTTTTAATGTTTTTTTGGAACTCAGCTGAAGCTCATGTGCATGATCACATTCAAGATGTGTGGTAATATATAATAAAGCTAGTAGGTAACTGAGGGTAGAAAAAGACCTTTATTGCAAAGGAATCTATTGGGATAGATGTGCATGTATTTGTAAATATATATAAATATGTAGAAAGTGCAGTCCCACAGATTAAAGATAGATTAGGGAGCACTTTTATATCTTCCTCTAGAGTGACTTAAAACCTAAAATCCAAAACAAATCTATGCAAAACTAATGATCGGTAATTAAATAAAGTAGTGCAAAACAAACTGCTATACACTCAATATTGAACCCATGAAATGTCCTTGTAATTATCCTGGATGTGTATATATATATTTATATATAGCCACTTTCTAGTTATGATACCCCGAGATAAGAATTCCTCAGATATTTGGTTTCTAATAACTTTGCACCCAAATGAGGAATCTTCCCAAACCTTTGCAGACCTATTGCTTTTTCTACATTGGCAGATGATGCAATTTTTTTATGGAGATTCTTGAAGAGGGTGCAAAGAAGAAAGTGGAGTCCCAAGATACATTTTGCCACTAATGAATTCTCCACAGATTTTGCACTCACATGCAGCAAAAATTTCAGAACGGCTTCCAATTAAATCCTTTTTTGTAGTGCAGGTAAATAGAGTAAGTATTTTCTTTAACTGACAAGGTATTTTAACTTAGTGCTATCAGTTGTCACAGTAATTTTGCAGTATTTTGCAAAAATACAGCGGTACCTAGTGATGACAAGGCATTACGTGATTGGCCAATGACTGTCTTTACAAAAGTTAAAGGCAGCCATGTTGTTTTAGGGCCACTTTCCCTGTGTTGTGGGTTAGAGGCTTAGATATAGGTAAGTGTTAGTTTTTTTTTTTCATTTTTCCCCTACCCATTACTACTTAATTAAAGTGGTAATAAGTAGGGAAAAATTATATATAGTTTCTATATATGTTTTAAAAATGTCACTGAGTACCACGTTACTACCAAGAAGGTACCACAGTACTTATAGAAAAGTATAAAATGATATATGTAAAAAATGAAAAACACTATTATACATTGTATTTCACAAATATAGTACACTACAATGTATGTTTTCGTTTTTTAAAGAAATATTTAATGTTTTTTAAAGAGATTCTACAGAGTACCATGGAAATACTGCAAATGTACTGTACAAATGAAAAACAGGTACATTTCTTAACAAAATGGTACTTCCTAGGTAATAGTACGGTACTCCATAACCTATTAACACTTTCTTAAAGTCGTAATAGTTAGGAAATACTAATAAAACCTACTATTTACCTATAGTTAGGGTCCTAATCCAGATAATAGACAGAGGGTCATTATGACCCCGGCGGTCTGCGTTAATATGGAGGGAAGTACTGCCAACAGGTTGGCTGTACTCTCCTCCATATTATGACATTGGCGATTTGGCTGAAGCCAAACCACCAATGTACCACACTGACCACCATGGAGGTAACGACCACTGGGCTGGAGATTTCAATCTCCAGCCCGGTGGCCATCACTTGCCCTCCTGCTGGATTATGACCCCGTCTACTGCCATGGTTTTTGTGGCATCCTTACCGCCACGAAAACCATGGCAGGAGGCACTATCAGTGACAGGGAATCTCTTGTCGGTCACTGATAGGGGTCTTCCCCATCCCCAGGCCCTCCCCAGGTTTCCTCTCCAAGTCCCCCCTTCATACACGCCCCTCCCTTCACACATGCACACACCCATTCCAACATTCATCCACGCATGCATACATCCATTCACACACATATCTGCACACACTTACATACATACACCCACACACACATTCATACAACTCAACAGACACACACTCACACCCCCAAACATGCACACACATACAAAACGCAACACACACCCGCATTCAGGCACGCACAGACATACACACACACACCCAAACACAACACCCTCCTCCCCTGTCGGAGCACCCTTCTTACCTGTAGTCAGGGGGTCCTTCGGCAGGAGACGGGACGGGGCGCTGCTGCCAGCAGAACACCGCCAGGCTGTATTATTTTCATAATACGGCCGGCAGCGGTCTACTGGTTTGGTGCTGCTCCTGGGAGCAGCGCCACCTTACCTCCATCCGCCGGCATGGCTACAGCCCAAATTCTGCCATCCTTCTAGCGGAAATCCAGCTGTGGTTATAATCCGGGGGATGGCTGGTAGCCGCGGCAATGGTCTTCTGGTGGCTGTCGCCGCAGCGGTAGGCGTTTTTTACCACTGGGGTCATAATGACCCCCAAAGTGTATTAAAAAAAAGAATGCTTGCTTTTTAATTTTGTTGAGGGAGCCATTAGCTAATGATATGCTGCCTTGTCAATGCCATGTATCTCAATATATTGCAAAGTTACTGCGGTGCACAATAACCAAGGGCCAGATGTATTATTGTGTTGCATCATCCGCATGCCAAGCATGGTCTTTCATTGGCAACACAATACTTAAGTTACATTAACAAACCAATACAAGTCACCGGACACCATGCTTGGCCTGGAGTTCCTTGGCAAATCCCGAGAAATGCAAAACAGAACAAATCGCTATCTTGCATTATTCTGCACACCATATTCTCCATTCCTGACAATTTAATCTAACCTACACCTGTACACCACTCCACTTTACGGCACTCCACTGTACACCGCTCCACTGTATGCCACTGGACTACACGCCACTCTACTCTATTCCACTGAATGCCACTCTATGCTACTCCACTGCATGTCACTCCACTCTATGTGATACCATTATATGCCATTCCAGTGTACACTACTCCACCCTACATCACTCCACTGTACACCACTCCTTTCTACACCACTGCACTCTATGCTGTTTCACTCTGCACCACTTCACTGTATGCCACTCTACTCTATGACACTCCACTGTATACCACTCTACTCTATGTTACTCCACTCCATGCTATTCTGCTGTATGTCACTGCACTCTATGCTACTCCACTGTACACCATTCCACTCTGCAACACTTCACTACATGCCACTCCACTCTACGCTATACCACCGTATGCAGCTATGCTGTATGTTATTCCACTGTATGCTACCTGCTATACCCCACTCACTGAACCCCATTCCTCACCATTCCATTTGTGGGAAAACTGGGCTGATTGCACATTTCACTTTTTGCTGCTGTTTTCCTGGCTCTGATGGTGCCCTGGGTACTGCTAACTAGTCCCAGGGCCTGTGCGCTGTGTAAAATGAGTATGCAAATTACGCTATTTACAATTGGCTATGTCAACCTACCTACAAGTCCCTAGTATAGAGTAGGGCATGTAGATTTTGGGACCCCAGCAAAAGTGGTGCACCCATAGTTGCACTGCTGAGGTGCCCAGTGTCATTTTAAAGGCTGTCCTGCCTTGCTGGCTGCTTTTAAAGTAAAGTTACATGCAAATTCGACTTTGTAATTAAAAGTACTTCCAAAGACTTAAACTACCTGATTTGTACATATAGGGCACCCTAGGTGCCCCCAGGGTTGAATACTGTGTAACTATAAGCAGGAACCTTATAAAATATGTTTTATAAGCCCTGGTGAGGAAAAATAGCCACATTCATTTTTCTTCATTGAAGTGAATAGGCTCCATAGGGTAAAATGGGGAGAGTCTATTTTAATTAATAAAGTCTCTAAAGGAGCTAGACCTGTCCTGTGTGGTGTCAAACTTAATTTTATAATACATTCAACAACTTGCCACTGTTGAATTCAATATAGCTTTTTCCTAGAAAGAATTTTAGAACTCTTCCTAAAAGTTACCAGTTTCATCCCTATATTGTCCTTATCTTATTGGCCACCCTCTTGCAGCCTGGCCAGGCTGTCTTGATGAGGTGTGAAGTGGCCTGGTCTGAACACAAAGGAGGTGCCTGGGGAGGAAATCTGCCTCAGCAGATGATGAAACAGGATGGGGGAAGAACAGCCAAACTGGTCTTCTAAGGAGGGAAAGACATTTGGAGAAGCTCAGGACCTCATCCATTTCCTGCAAACAGAGACAACCATGTACCCTCTTGATTAGATTAGAAAAGGGCAGGAGAGGGGAACTTGTTAAGGATTTCTAGCCACACCAGTGGGTGGGCTCTGCCAGACATAACCTCCAAAATTAAATTTCTGCCATTTTGAAATTTTGAGGAATGTTGCCCCTGGGATTGATTTTTGCCACACTTCCCAGGAAGTGGTTGTTGGAAAATGGGTTATTGGTAGCGCAGGTAGGTACCTACACCTAGCAACAAGCCACTAACCTCCACATAGGTACAGTTAGGTCTCAGTAAATTAATCCCAGCTCAACCCTTGGTAGCTTGGCAATGAGCGTCAAGGCTTAACTTAGGAGACAAAGTGTAAAGCATTCAAATATCACAAAACAGTAATTAAATAAAACACAGGAAACAGTTTAAAAATCCAAAACCAATTTATAAAAATAGTTTATATTTTTATCTTTTAAATGACACAAAAACGATTAAAATCGGTTCAGGGGAACCGGAGATATGAATGTTTAAAGAATTATTACTTTTCTAGCGCTTAGAAACAAAAAGCGCCAATCGGGTCATCTGGTTGCACCTCGACCGGGGCAAAGTCAAACTTTCAGGCCGACCGCGATGGTGCCCTGCTCGGCTACAGGTCGCGGGAGGCCTCGGTTAAAAAGTTACCTTCTGACTTAGTCTTTATTTTGAAGTTTTTCTTCACCGGGACGAACCTGCCAGTTGAATCCGACCTCCTGGAGCCCTTGTCCGGATACGCGATGTGGGTTTCCTCGGTGGAGACTTTTACCTTCGGACTTAGTTGTTTTTTCGAGATGAAAATCCTTCGACCGGGGTAAACCTGGATCTTGATCCGACGTCCATGGAGCCCTTCTCGGATACGATGGCTGGGAGGTCCCGGTGAACTTTTTACGTTCGGACTTAGTCTCGTTTTTGGATGTTTTTCTTTACCGGGACGAACCACGAAGTGAGGCCGGGTCGCGGTTGAGGCAAGCCGGCTAGAATTTCCGCGGCGGGTCGGTCCCTCTCTGGAGCTTTTTTCCAAAAATTCTCAAATCTTTTCCAAACTTCTGGGGCTTCACCCAGATGTTCTTTTAAGGTTCTTTTGGGGTCCACAGCTCACCCCAAGGGTCCAGAAGTTCTGTGATGGTCCTTGGGGGGTGCGGACTTCAACTCCCAGAATGCACCTGGCGCAAACTCCTTTTTGGCCACTGGACAGTGGTCAGCTGGTCGCTTTCTTCAGGAGTTGGTGCAGGGGACTCTGGTTTAGCAATTTTTCACCTGTAGCAAACAGGGAGTCCCTCCTTGAACCAGTTGAAGCCAGGCAAAGTCCTTCTTGTGGTGAAGCCCAAGTGTGCAGCTGGTGCAGTCCTTCTGAGTGCAGGGTCCAGGTGCAGGCCAGGGGTCCAGCAGGGCAGTCCTTCTTCTTCTTTAGTTCCTTTCTTGTTGAATTCTGGAGGGGATCTGAGGTGTGGGTGCAGGTCTGCCAGTTTTATCCTTGCTCCTGGGTGAAAAGCAGGGGGGCCCTGGTTCTCCAATCAGGGACAGGGTCGTCCCCCTGTGATGACCACTTCCTGGGAAGTGTGGCAAAAATCCATCCCAGAAGGCAACAGTCTCTAAAAATCCAACATGGATGAATCTGATTTTTGGAGATTACATCTGGCTGAGCCCACCCACTGGTGTGGCTAAAAATCATAAACACACCCCTCTCCTGCCCTCTCCTAATCTAATCAAGGGGGCACCTAATTGTCTGGGGTTGCAGGATGTGGGGGTGTTGCTGGGTGCTGCAAATGTCCTTCTCTGCCTTTGAAGACCAGTTTGGCAGCCCTCCCCCTTCCTGCCTCACCATCTGCTGAGGGGAGATTCTCTCCCCCAAGCACATTCCTTTGTGTGAAGCCTGGCCACTTCACACCTCATCAAGGCAGCCTGGCAGAAGCTGCTGCAGGCTGGCCAATCAGAGCACAGCAGCAAAAACAATGCAGAGCTGAAATTGGCAACTTTTTAGGTAAAGTCTAAACTTTTTACCTGAACTAGTTATATTAAATCCAACAACTGGAAGTTGTAGGATTTATTACAACAATTAATTTGATACCAAATTCTTGGTATGCAACATTTAAGGAGACTTTAAAATTTAAAATAAAGTCTGCCCATTCTAGCCTATGAAGGCCATTTACTTCAATGAGGGAAAAACAAATTTGGCTGTTTTTACCTCACTAGGGCTTATAAATCTATTTTTATAAAGTCCCTGCTTATAGTTACATGGCACCCAGCCCTAGGGGCACATAGGGCACACCTTAGGGGTGACTTATATGTAAAAATAAGGTAGTTTAAGACTTTGGAAGTACCTTTAATTCCAAAGTCGAATTTGCATATAACTTTAATTTAAAAGCAGCCAGCAAGGCAGGCTTGCTTTTAAAATGACACTGGGCACCTCAGCAGTGCACCTAGGTGTGCACCACCTATGCTGTGGTCCCTAAACCTACATGCCCTACCATATACTAGGGACTTATAGGTAGGTTAACTTAGCCAATTATAATTAGCCTAATTTGCATATCCATTTTACACAGAGCACAGGCCCTGGGACTGGTTAGCAGTACCCAGGGCACCATCAAAGTCAGGAAAACACCAGCAAAAAGAGGAAAATGGGGGCAAAAAGTTATGGGGCCTCTGCAATCAGCCCTGTTTTCTCACACAACCCCCCCCCAGCCCACACGCCCAGGAGACTCAGCCCAACCCTGGGAGAGTCTTCCTGGCTTGTTAGGCGAGGAAGACAGTGAAGAAAACTGGCTGTCCCTTTGCAGGGCCTACTCTGCCTTATATCCTCCTGTCAGGGTCACTCCCTATGGGTAGTAAAGCCATCCCAACAGTAAAAGGACCCAACTCAAACTGAAACTTCCCTCTAGGGGGGTCTTCCTCCTTTCTCTCTGCCAACTTGGGTAGTGAGGTGCCCACCTCCCCTACTCCAAACTTTGCTAGGGCAACACCTAGCTTACCCAAAGAGGTTACCCAACACCTGAGCAACCCCACCATGACCAATAGGGTCAGGGGGCCTACTTTGCTATTGGCCCTGGGGTCTGCCTCCCAGGCCAAGTACAGTGCTGCCAGGAAGGCTAGCACCCAGCAGAGGCTACTGACAGCTGTCAGTACCCAGAACCACACCCTAAGCTCTCCACTGACAGGTGGCTGAGCTGCTTTAAGGGCAACTTTGGGGTCCTGGTACCCCTCTTGCTGTCTAGAGTGGGGGGCTACCACCTCCTGTGGCAGACACCCTCCTTCCACTCTCCCTTCTGTCAGTGCAGGGGCAACACCTTGCATCTGGACAGCTGCCTGACTACTCAGGACTTCCTTGGGGTCAGGTGAGGCCTCACCAGTGCCAACTCTGGGCTCCCCCCCTACTGGGGCAGAGGGCCCTTGGCTCCCTGGAACTCTCTTTAAGAGTGGCCTACCCTTCCTTTTCTTGGGGACCCCTGTCTCCTAACTGTAGGGACTGACTCCCCAGGACTTTGGGTTGGGGGGGCGCCCTGGGCGACCACCCCATCTGTGACCAGACTCACCTCTGGGAGGTCATTGCCCAGGATACAATCTAGGGGGAGGTCAGCACTGACTACCACCCTAATCCAGTCAAGGATACCCTCCCTCTCTAGGGGCACTATGGCTACAGGTTTGGAGGTGACCTCCCCTGTGGCTATCCTGACTTTCTTTGTCTTTCCTGGGACATACATGTCTGTCGTCACTAACCGGTCACTCACTATAGTGTGACTGGCACAGGTGTCCCTCAGGCCAGTGGTAGGGATCCCATTCACTTGAATGTGGTGGAAGTGCCTACTCCCACCCTCAGGGATCACCAGCTTACCATCTGGTCATGTCTCCCAGCACAATGCTAGGAGGACTTCATCTTCTGAGGAATCCTCCTCTATGGCTACACTGGACAGCCCAATGCTAACCACCTTCTTTGGACAGGCTGCATCTCCTCTGAAGTGACCTGTCTGCTGACAGTCAAAGCAAGCCCTACTGTCCAAGAGCTTTTTTAACCCTGGGTCTAACTGTCTCTGCTGGTCAGAGTGGGATTTACTCTCCTCCTTCTTAGGGTTCTGGGGTACAGAGTGAGTCTCTGTGGTGGGCTTACCACCTCCCTCCTTAGGTTTTTGGAGACCTGTCCCCCCCTTCTTGGAGTCTCCCCCCTGGGACTTGACAACCACCCTGGTTCTCAACCACTCATCAGCTGCCTCCCCTAGCTCTCTAGGGTTGGTCTGCTTAGAGTCCACTAGATGCTGGCGTAACCTTTCTTGGATACAATTGGTCAAGATGTGCTCTCTCATGATCAGATTGTATAACCCCTCATAAGTATCTACTTTGTTACCAATAATCCAGCCCTCTAGTGCCTTTAGTGAAATGTCCACAAAGTCAACCCAAGACTGGGTACTGACCTTCTGGGTGTCCCTGAACTTCATTCTATATTGCTCTGGGGTCAGACCAAACTTCTTGGCTAAGCACCTCTTCATACTAGGGTATGAATCTGCCTCCTCCCCCCTTAAGGTCAGAAGCCTATCCCTCCCTGAGTTGGGGACCAACTCCCACAAAAGGGAACCCCAGTATTGAGGCCTAACCCTTCTCATTTGAAGTGCCCTCTCAAAGGCCCCCAGCCACTTATCTATGTCATCCCCCTCTACATAAGAAGGAACCACCCCCTTGGGTAATCTGGGGCAAACTCCCCCACCCATGGTCACCTCAGCTTCTTTATCGCTGCTTCCATCTCTTTTCTGTTTGTATGCCCACTTTTTCTTTTCTAAGGCCAGCTTCTCTGCTTCCAAAGCTATGTATGCTAGGTGGGCCTCCAGCTCTCTTTCTCTGATGGATGGGTTCTCTCCTCCTGAAAGGACCCCCTTCCCACCACTAGCTTTGGATCTGCCCCTAGTGACTGTATTTACTGAGGACCGTTCTTCCTCATCCTCACTTGGGCTCAGATGCCTTCCCTCCCCTGAGTGGTTAGAGCTTGCATCCTCCCTTCTTTCTCTCTCCTCTGGAGCTTCTTCTGACTCTACCTCTTGGGCCTCAGCCCATGCTGTCAGGGATGTGATCAGGATTTGCTTCCTGAGATCAGTGGTTGCAAGCAACCCTCTTTCAATACACAACCCCCTAAGCTGGACTACTGTCAGTGTGGGTAGGCTAGCCAGATCAAGCTCCATGGTTCCCTAGTTTTGTGTCAACAAAAACTTTTTGCAAAAATTGGAAACAAGAAATTAGAAAAATTACAAAAATTCAATAATTGAAATTAATCCAAATTAAAAATTAAAAACAATTTTTGCACTAGGACAATTTAAAGGATTTTTAATTTGTTTTACCTAAAACTGTAACGTGATATTGAACACAAGTACAGGATCCCGTCGCTGCTTCCAATTATGTTGGAAAATGGGTTATTGGTAGGGCAGGTAGGTACCTACACCTAGCAACAAGCCACTAACCTCCACATAGGTACAGTTAGGTCTCAGTAAATTAATCCCAGCTCAACCCTTGGTAGCTTGGCAACGAGCGTCAAGGCTTAACTTAGGAGACAAAGTGTAAAGCATTCAAATATCACAAAACAGTAATTAAATAAAACACAGGAAACTGTTTAAAAATCCAAAACCAATTCATAAAAATAGTTTATATTTTTATCTTTTAAATGACACAAAAACGATTAAAATCGGTTCAGGGGAACCGGAGATATGAATTTTTAAAGAATTATTACTTTTCTAGCGCTTAGAAACAAAAAGCGCCAATCGGGTCATCTGGTTGCACCTCGACCGGGGCAAAGTCAAACTTTCAGGCCGACCGCGATGGAGCCCTGCTCGGCTACAGGTCGCGGGAGGCCTCGGTTAAAAAGTTACCTTCTGACTTAGTCTTTATTTTGAAGTTTTTCTTCACCGGGACGAACCTGCCAGTTGAATCCGACCTCCTGGAGCCCTTGTCCGGATACGCGATGTGGGTTTCCTCGGTGGAGACTTTTACCTTCGGACTTAGTCGTTTTTTCGAGATGAAAATCCTTCGACCGGGGTAAACCTGGATCTTGATCCGACGTCCATGGAGCCCTTCTCGGATACGATGGCTAGGAGGTCCTGGTGAACTTTTTACGTTCGGACTTAGTCTCGTTTTTGGATGTTTTTCTTTACCGGGACGAACCACGAAGTCAGGCCGGGTCGCGGTTGAGGCAAGCCGGCTAGAATTTCCGCGGCGGGTCGGTCCCTCTCTGGAGCTTTTTTCCAAAAATTCTCAAATCTTTTCCAAACTTCTGGGGCTTCACCCAGATGTTCTTTTAAGGTTCTTTTGGGGTCCACAGCTCACCCCAAGGGTCCAGAAGTTCTGTGATGGTCCTTGGGGGGTGCGGACTTCAACTCCCAGAATGCACCTGGCGCAAACTCCTTTTTGGCCACTGGACAGTGGTCAGCTGGTCGCTTTCTTCAGGAGTTGGTGCAGGGGACTCTGGTTTAGCAATTTTTCACCTGTAGCAAACAGGGAGTCCCTCCTTGAACCAGTTGAAGCCAGGCAAAGTCCTTCTTGTGGTGAAGCCCAAGTGTGCAGCTGGTGCAGTCCTTCTGAGTGCAGGGTCCAGGTGCAGGCCAGGGGTCCAGCAGGGCAGTCCTTCTTCTTCTTTAGTTCCTTTCTTGTTGAATTCTGGAGGGGATCTGAGGTGTCGGTGCAGGTCTGCCAGTTTTATCCTTGCTCCTGGGTGAAAAGCAGGGGGGCCCTGGTTCTCCAATCAGGGACAGGGTCGTCCCCCTGTGATGACCACTTCCTGGGAAGTGTGGCAAAAATCCATCCCAGAAGGCAACAGTCTCTAAAAATCCAACATGGATGAATCTGATTTTTGGAGGTTACATCTGGCTGAGCCCACCCACTGGTGTGGCTAAAAATCATAAACACACCCCTCTCCTGCCCTCTCCTAATCTAATCAAGGGGGCACCTAATTGTCTGGGGTTGCAGGATGTGGGGGTGTTGCTGGGTGCTGCAAATGTCCTTCTCTGCCTTTGAAGACCAGTTTGGCAGCCCTCCCCCTTCCTGCCTCACCATCTGCTGAGGGGAGATTCTCTCCCCCAAGTACATTCCTTTGTGTGAAGCCTGGCCACTTCACACCTCATCAAGGCAGCCTGGCAGAAGCTGCTGCAGGCTGGCCAATCAGAGCACAGCAGCAAAAACAATGCAGAGCTGAAATTGGCAACTTTTTAGGTAAAGTCTAAACTTTTTACCTGAACTAGTTATATTAAATCCAACAACTGGAAGTTGTAGGATTTATTACAACAATTAATTTGATACCAAATTCTTGGTATGCAACATTTAAGGAGACTTTAAAATTTAAAATAAAGTCTGCCCATTCTAGCCTATGAAGGCCATTTACTTCAATGAGGGAAAAACGAATTTGGCTGTTTTTACCTCACCAGGGCTTATAAATCTATTTTTATAAAGTCCCTGCTTATAGTTACATGGCACCCAGCCCTAGGGGCACATAGGGCACACCTTAGGGGTGACTTATATGTAAAAATAAGGTAGTTTAAGACTTTGGAAGTACCTTTAATTCCAAAGTCGAATTTGCATATAACTTTAATTTAAAAGCAGCCAGCAAGGCAGGCTTGCTTTTAAAATGACACTTGGCACCTCAGCAGTGCACCTAGGTGTGCACCACCTATGCTGTGGTCCCTAAACCTACATGCCCTACCATATACTAGGGACTTATAGGTAGGTTAACTTAGCCAATTATAATTAGCCTAATTTGCATATCCATTTTACACAGAGCACAGGCCCTGGGACTGGTTAGCAGTACCCAGGGCACCATCAAAGTCAGGAAAACACCAGCAAAAAGAGGAAAATGGGGGCAAAACGTTATGGGGCCTCTGCAATCAGCCCTGTTTTCTCACAGTGGTCATCCAAGGCAGACGTGGCCTGCCTGTGACTGGACAGTGCCCCCCCTGCTTTTCACCCCAGGAGCAAGGATACATTTGGCAGAGCTGCACCCACACCTCAGATCCCTACAAGCAACAACATCAGTAGGACTGCCCCGCCGGACCCCTTACCTGCACCTGGACACTGCACTCTGAAGGACTGCACCAGCTGCACACTTCACCACTAAAAGGACTTTGCCTGTCTTCAACTAGTTCAAAAAGGGACTCCCTGCTTGCTACAGGTAAAAAATAGTTAACCAGAGTCCCCTGCATCATATGCTGAAGGAACT
This sequence comes from Pleurodeles waltl, assembly GCF_031143425.1. Classification (NCBI taxonomy): domain Eukaryota; kingdom Metazoa; phylum Chordata; class Amphibia; order Caudata; family Salamandridae; genus Pleurodeles; species Pleurodeles waltl. Next base: position 289,041,203 of record NC_090445.1, on the reverse strand, counting down.
GACCAGCTGACCAGTCGCTAGTGGTCATTTCTGGATTTGAATCAGGCACATTCTGAGAGTTGGAGTCTTAGTTCCTCAAGGAGCAACTCAGAGCTTCTGGAACATTGGGGTGAGCTGTGGACTCCTAAAGCATCTTCAAAGAACTTCTGGAAAAAAAATCCAGAAGTTTGAAGAAGTTTGGTGAACTCTTGGAAAAAAAAGCTCCATAAAGGGACTGACCTGCCGTGGTGAGTCAAGCTGGCTTACCACAACCGCAAACCTACTATTCAACACCATTCCACTGTATGCCACTCTACTTTATGATGGTTGTTTGAAAGTGGATTATTGGTAAGGGAAAGTAAGTACCTACGCTTAGCAATAGCGAACAAACTCCCACAAGGTCCAGTCAGGGTCTCAATAAATTAATCCTAGCTCAAACCTTGGTAGCTTGGCAATGAGACATACAATCACACGGCCATACAATGAGGCATTCCACGCAATCATACCACACAGCGGTTTGGACATACCCATCACCATACACACACACACACACACACACACACACACAGTACAACCACACAAGGGAACCCAACACTCCAAATCATACCAGCCACACAATCAATCTACACAAAGCAACCTAATTGTATGTCCCACACACATACATGCCCAAAACACCATACCCAGCTATCACTGCGAGAGAATGCAAAGCACACACCCACGCAAGCAGCTCAGACACAACAGGGAGTACAACAACCACACACACAATATGAAGCAGGCAAGACCATAACAGCCATGAGGAATGAAAGGCAGGACAAAGATGATAACGCTGGAACCAACAACTGGCTGGCCCAGATGAATGTATATAAATAATGTAAAAATATTTTAGATAGCAGTATTTATAAATATAAAATGCCTTAGGCCAGTCCCAAAATCCAAAGTGTAACATGCACAGCTGGCATGTCAGACTGCCCCCAACTTGACTCCTGAATGCTAAATTACCATGGGTAGGGACATAAAGGGGGCAGGCTAGCACCTCAGGGATTGGTGGGGGCGGTGGTGAGGGTTTGTGCCTAGGTTTGGGATGGGTTTTTTGGAACTGGGCTTGGGAGGTGGGGGCTTCGGACGTGGCTTAGGGGAGGCCTGGGAACACTTAGGAGGGTTTGAATTATTGGTGGGGGAGGGGTATGGGTACTTGCAGGGGGGCAGGGGAGGACTTGGAGGTGGTAGGGCTGGACTTAGGGAGGGAACAAATCTTTTGGGGGGCATGCGGGGTGGGAGAGGAATAGAGAAAAACTCCGAGAGGAAAAAGTCTGTTGGGTTGGTGACTGCAGGTATGGTGGATGTGTTCCATGAAGGTGTGTCGGTGGTTGTAGTAGCTGTGGATTTGGTGACTGGGGTGGATGTATGTGGGTCTGCTATTGTGCTGACAATTGGTAGAACTGGAGTTGTGGCTGGATCTCAGAAAGTTGGTGTGGTATCTGCTGGTGTGCCAGGTGTAATGTACGTGGCGATGGGTTGGTGGGGGAGTCTGTACAGGTAGTGGCTCTTGGTGTGTCTGCAGGTGGGTGTTGTCTGTGTACAAGCTGGTGGCAGGTCTTGTGGTGCTTGTGCTTGACTGCAGTATCCTTGTCTGTTGAGTGGATGCATGCCTGTCTGTCTGTGTGCTCTGGATGGGACAGGGAAGAGGGGTGTGGGAGTGGGTAGAGGAAGATGGAGGGGGACAGGAGATAAAAGGGTAATTGGCTGCCATCAGTGTGGAGGCCAGAGCCTCAAAGGATCTCTGTAGGCCAGTCAGTGCACCGTGAATGCCCCCCAGGAATGCATTGCTCTGTTGGGCTTGAGCTGCAAGTCCCTGGATGGCATTCACAATGGTCGACTGTCCCACAGAGATTGATCTCAGAAGGTCAATGGCCTCCTCACTGAGGGCAGCAGGGTTGACTGGGGCAGGGGCAGAGGTCCCTGCAGTGAAGGAGATGCTCACCCTCCTAGGTGAGCAGGCACGGATAACTGGGTGGGGAGCTACAGGTAGGGCAGTGGTAGTAATGGGGGCGGCGGACAAAGATGATGCTAGTAAGGGGGTGGTGGACAAAGACGGTGCTGGGGTGGTTCCAGATTGGTCCACCACTGCCAGGGAGTGTCCACTCGAGGAGGATTCCAAAGATGATGATGATGTCCTGGTCTCTCCTGTGGCACCCCCTCACCCTCCAGGCCACTGGGGCCCTCACAGTCACCGGTCGCAGCACTCTGGGTCCCGTGGCCAGCAGTATCTCCACTCGCCTGTGCCCCGTCTCCTTTGCCTCCTGCTGCTGATGCACACAAATGGAGAGTGAGGGAAGGAGAGACAGAGAGGGAGAGAAAGGGTTATCACATTCCTTACATACACACATGGAAACATGCAGTACTGCAGGTGAAGAGGTCCAGGCTAGGCTATCTCCGTTGGCTTTACACATAGTCTACATCATGTCAAATCATGTTAATACTATCTACCCATTAAGGTCATCCCTCTCACCCACATCAAATTTTGAGTAAGTTAGCATGACTGTGTTAATCCATCTGTACACCTGTAAAGCCATGTCTACATGATACTCATGCCTTTGCAGAAATAGATATATCATGCGTATTCTAGATCCTATCTCTCCATACTCCTATCACCAATTGGAAGAGCAGGTGACTGATCCCAACACATCATGCATATCCTGAAACTACACCTGACCAGTCCATCTCAATTACTAACGCCCCTTGAAAGTGTATACTATCCAATTCAGATCCCACACAGCACATGCCAAACATATCACATTGCTGCCTGACCCCCATACAGATATGTCAACAGGGGTACCTGAACTGATCAAGCCACAACAAGTGGCACTCATATACAGGTGACAACTGATGTGTAGAAAACATGTCTGGAGAACAGCTATGGCATGACATTCAGACAATAACAGAGGAATATCTGCACACACCAAACACAGATACACCACATCACTTAATTATTGCATGCCCAGCTACAATGGCCTACATATCACCCATTGCACATTCATAGCCAATCACTGAGTGTAGTGTCACAACAACTACACTACAGGCAGCCACTATAGACATCATGGGCCACTTACCATTCCACCTGACAAGCAGTCAAAGTTCCAGGACTTGGCAACATGAATACACCTACATCACTCAAACCATACCTGACATGTGATTACATGTACTTAACTCAAGACTATACAAATGTCACACGGAAATGACATGTACACATGATTTACACATGGCCAAACATGACTGCCAGTGCATTAAAAAAATCTTCCATTACAACACATACCTGCTTTTGACACAGTGGTACAATCAGACCATCACTTCATGAACACATAAGTGATGTAATGCATTTTCCTCACCTGACTGAACGCATCAGCTAGGCCAAGGGTAACATAGATTGTCCTACTCCACATGGTGTGCCCCCAATTAACCATTGAGACATGATGTAGGCAGCATATTACCAAGGTTACATAGGAATTGGTAGGCCATTTGCACACATACCATTGATATCAGATATTGTAGAAGACTGGATCTGGCAAACTACTAACATTCTCTATTACCCACCCAATGGGACAGAGATGAAATGCCCACATGCCAATCACATTTAAAACCAATAGTATTATGAATACCCAAAGCAGACCCCCAAAGTAGAATGTCCCTTTTGTTGCTAACTTAATATACCCCATTGAATGGAGATAAACGGACAATGGAGTTACAACAACAAACACAGATATGTACTGGCCTAGAAAGGCCATAACTGTGTTGTACATGAGATGGCAGCCTCACATGGAGTTCTGACCTGTACCTGTAAAAAGTAATCTTTGAAGCCTGTACCAAATAAGTGACTCCACCTGTTGCTACAACAGGTGATCAGAACAGATGGGAGTGGTCCGACACCTTAGAACTACCGACGGACATATGCAGAGGGATGGTCCGGGATAGGCTAAAAGAGTATTGTGAAACCCCAGCTCACATGCATAGGAATGGCAGGATGTGCAACACATGTGCCATTGACATTAGGTTATTTCCACATGCAGTCAGAATGATGTCTTGATACATGATTCCAAAACTCACACATAGCAACCATGATGGCTGCTACACATCTCATACACTGGCAAGGTGGTACCAACTGATTACCACTAGTCTAGAAACATTTGTCAGCTACTACATTGTCACTGAAGGTACAGTGAGACAGCAAACAGCATTCAACCAGAGTCAAGTACTAGGTAACAGTCAGTACTTACCCCCTTCTGGCTGCTGTGCTGCCCTCAAATGCTCATCCACCTCAGAGTAGGTCACTGTCAAAATGTGGGCCATTGGGGGGGTTAGGGTCCGACCGGCACCCCTCCCTCATTGGCAGGACATCCCCAGCTGGGCCTGCGTGGTCTTCTGGGCCCGTGGTCTCAGGTCCTCTTACTGCTTATGACAATAGGTGATCTGCCGGCTGTGGACCCCCAGGGTCTGCACTTGCTTGGCAATGGCACACCATATCCCTTTCTTCTGATGGGTGTTCATCTGCATGGATGACACAGATAAAAGGAGAAAGTCATATACACATGCACCATACCAACAGTATTTGGCACAACACAACTGTAACAACAAGTAAGCACACATACCCATCCTCTCTGTCCACACACCTGTACGGTATACCACATGCATGCGTCTATACCAACAACAGTTTTACATGCCCAACTCACTGTCACACACAAAACCAATCACACATGGCTGGGGCATTGAACTCACCTATTATTATGGCTCCCCATATAGGTGTTCATCCAGGGGTAGGACCTCCTCCACCAGCTTTTCCAGCTCTTCCTGTGTGAAGGAAGGAGCCCTATCCCATGCAGGATGTCACATGATGGCTGCTAGAGGCAGTACACAGCAGCTCATGCAGTGGAGGTCTTGCTAGCAACAGTGCCAGGAGTCAAATGAGAAAGACTGCAGAAAATGGCATTCACCACCGCCACATACAGGACCATCACTGTTGGCGGTCATCGCCAATGGCCCAAGTCTGCCATAGGCAGCAATGTTAACCTATGACAAGTTAGACCGCTTACCACCATGACGACTTCCGCCGGCGGACTTAGGTCACTTCCAAACTGTCCAGAACAGTAGGTCAGGAGCCTGTGATTTTTGGGCACATGTACTGGATGCATGTTCTTAAATAAGTGCCTGATCGACCAGAAATCTATGTCACCCAATGTACTGACTTCATGATAGTGCTACATAATGGGACAGATTTAAAAAATGAAGTGTTGAGTCTGCATATATGTGGACAGGTCTGTGTAGGTACTCTGATATACATAGGTGTCTGATAGAAATAGGTTAATTTAGCTACATATGTGACATCAGTGCAGAAATGCACAGTCACCCACACATGTTCACATATGTGTCACATTTCCTATCAGACCGACATTCCAGCCAATGTGCTGCAATGACGGTGTCTGATGTGCATATCTAAGGTCTATAATGTTTATGTCAGCACTGCTCCTCATCCCATACACATGTGTAGGTGTCTGCAAGTATACAATGTGCTGCTGTCGTGTGCCAACTGTATGACTTATTGCACATTTTCTCCTCTCAAAATAGATATCCTGCCATGAGGGAAATAAGACAACCACCATTGTACCGCCCACTGGTAGACCTGGCAACCATGGAGGACAGGCATGTCATCCCGACCTACTGTCGGAACACCAGACCATCATTGATCTATTTAGACAGTTGGAGCCAGATCTGATGCCAGGCAATCACAATCCCTATTGTATACCTCCCATCATTCAAGTATTGTCCGTGCTACACTTCTTGGTCACTGGCTCATTCCAGCATACTGTCGCCGTAACAGCAGGGATGTCTCAGCCCATGTTCAGTCAGGTTTTGAGGGATGTACTGTGTGCTTTCTTGCAAAACCTAGACAGCTACATCAGATTTCTCCAAAGAGCAGATATTACCAATGGGAAGGGTGACTTTTATCAGATGAGACTAATTCCTCATGTGGTAGGGGCCATTGATGGTACCCATGTATCCCTGGTCCCTCTCTCTGTCAATGAACTAGTGTAGTGAACTAGGAACAGGAAGAACTACCACTCAATCAATGTGCAGGTGGTTTGTCTGGCAGACCAGTATATCTCCCAAGTGACTGCCAAGTTTCCTGGATCAGTGCATGACTCCTACATTATGCGGAACAACAATGCCACAACCATGATGGCACGACTACACACAGATAGGGCCTGGCTGGTTGGTGAGTATGCATTGCTATGTTTTTAAATGTTATGTGCTCTCTCATCACATTCTGCACAATTGCAGTACCTTAATTGGTTTTGTTCTACCATTGTGTTCACAGGTGACTCTGGCTATTCATACCTTCCTTGGGTGTTGACACCTGTGAGGAACCTAACCACGCCAGTGAAACTCCATTTCAATGAGGCCCACAGGAGGACAAGACATGTAAAGAGCATACTTTCGGCCCCCTGAAGGCAAGATTCAGGTGCCTGGATCTATCTGGAGTTGCCCTCCTCTACTCGTCCCACAAGGTTTGCCAATCATTGTTGCCTGCTGCATGCTCCACTATCTACCCTGAGGTGTTGGATACCATTGCTAGCTGATGAGGGTGAAGCAACAGTACCTGTGCCTGCAAATGGTGATATGGAAAGTGATGAAGAGCCAGAGGACGAAGGAGCTGCTGACTGTAGGGCTGAGCTCATCAATCAGTACTTCCAGTGACATACAGGTATGTGAGGTGGACCCTTTCATGTCTTGTCAGTGCACAATCAGAAGTGGATAGAATTACACCTCCTGACCTTCAGCAAATGTGCTGTTGGAATGATGTCCCATGTCTGTGTGTGAGTTGTTGTAGCAGACAGAAGTAATGTTAGTTAAACAGTATTAGTGGTTCTGCCCTAACATGTGTTGTAGCAACTGATTCAAACATTCACTTCTCTCATGGACTGACCAGTTTTGAGCTGAATTTCAAGTATTCTCCTATTGCCAGCTCCTCCCACCCACAGGATGTTGATATCATCTGTGTGTCTGCTACCTAGGGCTTGGGGAATAAATAGTCAGTTGTAAATGGTTAAAGAGTACAGTTCTGAGAGATATTGTGGACAGATGGCTTGTTAAAATGATATTAGGAAGGCCCTGAACCTTGTGCTATATCGCATCCATCTAGATGCCCTAGATTTGGAGTCATCCTACATTAGGCACACAGTTGATTACCTGCACATGTGCATATTGTGTATTCATGCCTTCCATCCTGATGGTATCCCCTGTCTTGCTCTAATTGCAGATGCCTCAACGGTCTTTACCCTGGTGTTACTGTGGTTTCAATAAAATACTGTAACATATGTCCAGTGACATTACTGTTGTCCTGTGTGTCCTGCTAAGGGGGCATCTGTCTGATGGCCATTACATTGCCAGTTGGAATCAGGGGGCCATTACCAGACCACATTTGTGTTGAAGGACATAGGTTGTTGTGCTATTAAACACACATGTACAGTAGTTGTGTCCATGACAAACAGTTGATGAGTGGAGTCATGGGAGATGGATTGATCAGAACAGCTGCTACAACATTTGGTCACACAGGTCCTCTGTCCTTGTCCCATGGGAAAATGGAGTTAGGATTCAGGGCAGTAAACAGGGTGTCTCAGAGGCATACACGGGTGATCAATCAGGAGAGGTTCACTTCCTGGCAGTGGGTTTGGTCAGGCATCTGCTGCAGCCCGGTGTCTGGATGGACCTTGCGGGGGTGGTTCTTCTGTTACAGAGGGAGGAGTGTCTGAGGCTTGGGGTTCCCCTGACAGGGCCTCCATTCCACTAGCTGCCACTGATGGTAAAGGGGGCAGATGTAACATTTCTAGTGGAAGGGGCCTGATGATGGGTTGCTATATCACACAGTGTGGTGTTGATGTCCCTCAGCACCCCTGACATGGAGGCCATAGTGGCATTGTGTGCCTGCCACTAATGCATGGTCTCCTGGTGGTATTCACTCTGCAGCCTTTGATTTCCCCCCAGCATAGTGATGATCTGGCCCATCCTATCCTGGGAAGATGGGTATGCTCCCAGGACTTGGGAGCTCGTATGCTGGTCAGTGAAGTCCCTTGGCTGTCCCATTCTTTGTCTCACAGGATCCCTCCCACACCCCCTACCCGCAGGTGCCTGTGCCCACTCCCAATGTTAGCGGGCCATCATTGTCTGGGGTGTCATGGTCAGACTCAGGACCCTGTACTGGGGGCACATAATCGTTTGAACAGTCCTTGGGACACAGGTTTGTGGCCGCTTGCTTGGGTGTGATGTCTGAGCAACTGGGGTGGGGGCAATGATGTTTGCAGGTGAGGCTGAGAGTCGTCAACTGACCAGATGCCCCGGATGGGCCAGGTAGGTCTTCACTGTCCAGACATCCAGGCGTGTTGTTCCTCACTGGTGTCTTCATCCTGAGGAGGGCTGGCAGTGTCTGGTATCCTCTCCATGGTGGCAATGGCAGGGTTACCAGTGGATGAAGTGAGACACAGAGTACAGTTAAGAAAGTATGTTTGGTACCCTATTTGTGTGATACAGACAATAACTTAGCATGATTCCCATCAATGACAATGACAGTTGCTGCACAGCATAGCTTGGTGGTACTTAGGAGTCTGTGACAGGAGTGCCATACTCTGTGCTGTGCGTTGTCATCAATTTTTGGTACATATGGCACTGCAGATGGGTGTATGTAACAATCTGATACTTGACATGACAAATAGACTCTGGTATCTGGTGTGTGGTAGGGGTCCCACACTATGGTGTAAAATGATCCAATGATATCCCATAGGGAACAGAGTATGTGGGTATGCAAGGCTAATACTCCTGCCTCTGGATCGTGTTTGCATGCATGTAGTCTGGGGTCTTCCTTCCCATCACAGGCTTTGGTATATGGTAGGTCAATTACAGGCTTGGGTATATTGAGTCAATTTTGAATAGTTACAGGGCTTTTGCTGTGTTTTTCCTTTCTTGTCATTGTGGTGTGCCATTGCATTGCTGTCATTGCCAAGTACTGTTCCTCAGTCGTACATTCTAGATGGTGTAGGTTGTACAATAGTCATAAATGCATGAAATGTGGCCTGATGTGCACATTGCAGGTTTTAGCATCAATGATTTGGTGCATTGTGGGAGTCGTACAGATAGGGTTAGGCTGTGGGATCCCTGCCCTTGCCAAGGGCTGTGTGGGCAATAGGGCTGTGTGGGTGGTGGCATGCAGAAGAGGAGAATTGGGTGATTGGCAGGTAGGTGTAGTTGGGAAATCAGTGAATTATAGGGTATTTGGGTGGTGAGGAAGCATGCAGGACATGACAATTGTGTGACATTGATGTTGTGGGTAGTTACCAGACTCCAGTCCCACAGGTATTCCATTCAGACCCTCAGGATGCAGTACCTCCAATACCTTCTCCTCCCAAGATGTGAACTGTGGGGAGCAGGTAGGAATCCTCCAGTCTTGTGCACGTTTATTCGGTGTCTCAATGCCATGGAACGCATCTTTCCCCATAGGTCATTCTACCTCTTCCTGACGTTGTCCCTTGTGCCTGGATGGCTGCCCACTGAGTTGACCCTGTCAACTATTCTTTGCCATAACTCCATTTTCCTGGCAATTTATGTTAGCTGTACCTATGCTCCAAACAGTTGTGCCTCTACCCTGATAATTTCATCCACTATGACCCTCAACTCAATCAACTGTGAATCTTGGGTGCTTTTGTGGGGATGTTTGAGTTTGTGTTTACGGTGAAAAGGTGCAGTGTTGGGTGAATGATGGTGTGTGGGTGGTGCGTTGTGAGGAATGGATGGTTGTAGCGGAATGTGTGTGGTGGTTATGTGTGTGTTGTGTTTGTTTATTAGATGTGTGATACGTGTGATGTGTATGTGCCTATAGTGTCAGGGTGCTCTCTGTGTATGTGCCTGCTCTCAGTATTTCGTATTTAGTTGTGGGATTGTGGGTTGTGTGTGGGGGTGTTAGAGTGCAGTGTGTAGGTGTGTGGGTGTGTGGATGTGTGTCAGGTGTGTGGTATTCAAACTGTCCAATGTGGTGGTGTCTTCTGTCAGTGCTGGCGTCTGACCCTGGCGGCTTGCACTGCCAATGTCTTAGCACCATGGAAGAACCGCTGTGCTTATTTGTGGATCGTAATCTGGTGGGCGGATTTGTGTCGGGCTGGCGGTTCTAGGGGTGGGACTGTCTCTTTTCCGCATGCCAGTGTCCTGGCGGTTTCAGTGTTTTTTCACTGTGTGGGTCCTAATACAGCAGTCCGATGACCGCCAAGTTCGTAATGAGGCCCTAAATGTTTTTTAGCGCATGGAAACTAAAAGCGCCAATCTGGATGCACTCGATCGGGACAAAATCAAAATTTGGGGCCAACCGCAATGGAGTACTGCTCAGCTACAGTGAGCGGGAGGCCTCAGTTAATGTTTTATCTTCAGACTTAGGGCCTGGTTACAACCTCAGCAAATTTGTAAGGCTGTAATCAGGGCCTTAGTCTTTTTCTTGAAGATTTTATGAGCCAGGACAAAGTCACAAGTTGAATCCGAACTCCCTGGAGCCCTCTTCAGATACGCATCGTAGGAGACCTACAATTGAACTTTTCGGGACAGAAATCTTCATCTGGTCCAAGTTTGAATTGAAGTTGACCTCCCTGAAGCCCTCCTCAGATCCATTGTGCGGGAAGCCTCCATCGGACTTTGAAACTTTTTTTGAGGTTTTTCTCTCTGACTTAGGACAGCCCTCCACAGCAAGCCGATTTCGATTTGAAGTTGTTGGATTGCCTTTCCACAAGCCCCCATTGAAACTCTGGAAGTCTGGGGATCAAGAGCTTTTTAGCGGTATGAACCTGCAAGACAGGCCGGGTCTCCCTCGACGTAAGTTAGCTTGACTCAACTTTGGGTCGGTCCACTTATGGAGCTTGTTTCCAAAGTTGCTCCAAACTTCTCCAAACATCTGGATTCAGAAGTTATTCTAAGGGTCTTTAGATGTCCACAACTCACCCCAAGGTTCCAGAAGCTCTGAGGTGCTCCTTGTGGGTTAGGACTTCAACTTCCAGAATGCGCCTGGTTCAAATACAAAAATGACCACTGGTCAGTTAGTCAATTTCTTCATGGCTTGATGCAGGGGACTCTGGTCAGCTATCCTCTACCTGTAGCATACAGGGAGTCCCTTCTTGAAGCAGTAGACGACAGACAAAGTCCTTTTCTTTGTGAACCCCAAAGTGTGCAGCTGGTGCAGTCCTTCTGAGTGCAGTGTCCAGGTGTAGCCCAAGGGTCCATCAGGGCAGTATTTCTTCTTCTTGTCTTGTTCCAGTAGGGGTTTGAGGTGGTGGTGCAGCTTTGCCAATTTTATCCTGGGTTGAAAAGCAGGGGGGGTCTGCCCAGTCACATGCAGGCCACCACCCTCTTGAGTGACCACTTCCTGGGAAGTGTGGCAAAATTCAATCCGAGGGAGCAACATTCCTCCAAAATCCAAGGCGGCAAAAATTCAATCTTAGAGTTTAGTTCTGACTGAGCTCACCCACTGGTGTGGCTACGTTTCCCTTAACACACCCTTCAATCTTAGAGTTTAGTTCTGGCTGAGCTCGCCCACTGGTGTGGCTATGTTTCCCTTAACACACCCTTTCCTTAATCTAAACAGAGGGGGAAACCCGGATGTCTGATTTTGCAGGAAATGGAGGAGGTACTGGGCTGCCCCAAATGTCCTTCGCTCCTTTGAAGACCAGTTTGGCTGTCTACCCCTATCCTGTTCTACCATTTGCTGAGGATGATCTCCACCCACCAGATGCTTCCTTTGTTTCAACCCAGGCCACTTCACACCTCATCAAGGTAGCCTGGCTCAGGCTGCCAGAGGCTGACCAATCACAGAAGGGCATTACAGGGCGTAAGATGACAGCTTTTAGTAAGAGTTCTAAAACTTTATTTAGGTACAAGTTATATTAAGATCAACAGTGACGTTGGATTTTGTATAACTTTTAATTTGATACTAAACATGCCATATTTAGCTCCTTCCTATGGAAAATAAGATTTCATTATTTTAAAATAAAGTCTCTCCATGTTAGTCTATGGAGCCCATTCACTACAATGGGTAAAAACTAATGTAGCTATTTTTCCCTCACCAGGGCTTATAAAACATCTTTTATTAAGTCCCTGCTTATAGTTACACTGCCCCAACTCTGGGGCCACTTAGGGCATACCTTAGGCGTAACTTATATGTAAAAATAAGGTAGCTTAGGACTTTGGAAGTACTTTTAATTCCAAAGTCTAATTTGGGGTTAACTTTAACTTAAAAGCATCCAGCAAGGCAGGTCTGCCTTTAGAATGACACTGGCACCATAGCAGTGTACCTATGGGTGTACTATCTATGCTGGGGTCCCTAAACCTACATGCCCTGCTATATACTAGGGACTCATAGGTAGGTTTGTACAGCCAATCATAATTAGCCTAATTTGCATATCCATTTTAATAAGAGCACTGTTCCTAGGACTATTTATCAGTGCCCAGGGCACCATCAGAGTCAGAAAAACACAAGTATAAGTGAAAAATGGGGGCAAAAAATTAGGGGGCTTCTGCAATCAGCCCAGTTTTCCCACTCAAGTCCATTGTATGCCAATCCAGTGTACACCACTCCACTGTTCACGACTGGACTCTATGCCTCTCCACTGTACACTAATATGCTGTACGGCAATCCACTCTAGGCTATTCCTCAGTATTCAACTTCACTCTCTGCCATTTCACTCTATGCTATTCCACTCTACCTTACTCCACTGTATGTCACCACAGTGTACGTACTCTACTCTGTCCTATTCTACTCTATGCCAATATACTGTACTTCACTACACTCTATGCTATTCTACTGTATGCCACTCTACTGTATGCTATTCTACTCAATAACACTCCACTGCATGCTATTTCACTCTACCCCACTCCAGTGTATGCCACTCCCTTCTAGGCCACTCCACTATACTCTATTGTGCTGCCTCCTCACTATGTGTACTCCCGCCCCTCTGTGCTATTCCACTGTGTGCTACTACGTTGTATGCCGCTCCACTCTATGCTATCCCCTGTATGCCGCTCCACAGCACGCTATTCCAATATACGGCACTCCACTCTAAGCTATTCCACTGGACATCACTCTACTGTACCAAGCACAGTTTATGCCACTCCACTATATACTATTCCACTCCACCCTACTTCACTATACACCACTCCAGTCTATGCCCCACCAATGCATGCTACGCTACATTATTCTATTCTGTGTCACTTCAATGTACAACATCACTCTACGCTATGCCATTGTATGCCACTCCACTCTATGCTAATTCACTCTACCCCACAATATAGTCTGCCACTCCTCTGTATGCCACCACACTGTACATCACTCTACTGTACTCAACTAAAGTCTACGCTATTCAACTCTACGCCATTGCATTGTAAGCCACTCAAATCTATGTTATTCCACTGTATGCCACTCTGCTGTACACCATTGCATTATTTGATATTCCACTGTATGGCACTCCATTGTATGCTAGTTTACTGTACCCCATTCCTCTGTATGCTATTCCACTCTATCCTACTGCACGATATCCCACTCCGGTCTAGGACACTCCATTATATGGCACTCCACTGTATGTTATTCCACTCTATTCTATTCCACTGAATGTCACTCCACTATAGACCACTGAAATGTGGGCTACTCCACTATACGCTACTCCAGTGTGCGCCACTCCACTCTACATCACTCTACTCTGAACCACTCCACTGTATGCCACAACACTCTATGCCATCACACTTTGGGCCTGATTCTAACTTTGGAGGACGGTGTTAAACCGTCCCAAAAGTGGCGGATATACCACCTACCGTATTACGAGTCCATTATATCCTATGGAACTCGTAATACGGTAGGTAGTATATCCGCCACTTTTGGGACGGTTTAACACCGTCCTCCAAAGTTAGAATCAGGCCCTTTATGCCATGATGCTCTAAGCACAACATTGTAGAATACTGCACTCTACGTCACTCCAGTCTATGCCACTGAAGTCTACCCCACTCTATGAACCTCTACTGTATGCCATTCCAGCGTCTGCCACTACACTGTATGCCACTCTACTGTACCTGACTAAAGTCTACGCTATTCAACTCTACGCCAGTGCATTGTAAGCCACTTCGATCTATGTTATTCCACTGTATGTCACTCTACTGTACACCATTGCGTTATTTGCTATTTCACTGTATGGCATTCCATTGTATGCTAGTTCATGTACCCCATTCCTCTGTATGCTATTCCACTCTATCCTACTGCACTATATGCCACTCCAGTCTAGCACACTCCACTATGTTTCACTCCACTGTACTCTACTCCACTTTATTCTATTCCACTGAATGTCACTCCACCATACACCGCTGAAATGTAAGCTACTTCACTATATGCTATTCCAGTGCACACCACTCCACTCTACAACACTCTACTCTAAACCACTCCACTATATGCCACAACACTCTACACATGACAGTTTATGCCACGATGCTCGGAGACACAACACTGTACAATACTGCACTCTACGTCACTACAGTTTATACCACTCAAGATTACCCCTCTCTATTAACCCCACTCTATCTACTGTATGACTATCTATGCACCTCCATTCTACCAAACTCTACTCCACTTTATACTACTCCCCTGCACAACACTGTATGCCAGTCTATTCCACTACACTATATTGTCATCCACTCTATGCCACTTCACCAGGCGGTACTCCATTCTACACCTCTCTATGCAATTCCCACTATCACACTCCACCAGAATTTATTCCAACCTACTTAATAACACACTACTCCACTCTAAGCCACTCCAATCAGTGGCACCGTATGCCACTCAACTCCAACACTCTATGCCAGTCCACTGTATCAACCTCTTGTACCTCACTCCACTCTACAACACTGTACTCCACTATGCCACTGCACTGTACTCAACTCTACAACAGTTTTCCATACCACATCACATGGCATACCACTCCACTGTACGACATGCCACTCCACCATATAACACTTCACTACACTGTATGCTATGCCACTACACTGTAATCCACTCCAAGGCACTGTACTACACAAGATGCCACTCCACTATCTGACACTTTATTCAACTCTATGCTACGCCACTCCAATCGACTCCACTGTGTGACAGTTTACCCCACTCTATGCCACTGTTCAACACTTGAATCTACACCTCTGATAGACACTCCACTCTACACCGGTAAACTGTATGACACCCTACTATACTCTATGCAACTCCATTCTATAAGTCTCTACTACACTCTATGCCACATTATGACACTTTACTCCAACCTATATTCGCCCACTCTATGCCACAGTAATACACTGTATGACACTTTAGCACATGCCACTCCACTCCTCTCTGTGGCATGACACGCCACTATATGACACAGAACTCAACTCTACTACATCCTCCTATACTGTACAACACTGTACCTCTGTCTACTGTCTGACACACCACTGTACGACACTACACCGTATGACACCGCACTGACGATACACTCACTACTGCATTTTCTTTACTGAACTGTACTTCACTCTATGCCACTAACTTGTACAACACTCTTCACCACTCTATGCCACTGTACAACACTATAATCAACAATACTTCATGACGCTTCACTCCACTATACTGCAGTTGATTACACTCCACTAAATGACACTCAGCTATACTGAATGACTCGTCTTTCCACTGTAAACAATCCACTCAACTCTACCACACTCCACTCTACGACACACCATGCCACTCCACTGTATGACACTTTACTCAATGATAAGTAATGCCACTCTATTCCACTCCACTCTACAACACTAGACTCTATGGCACTAGACTCCTGCAATATACTCTAAATCACTGCAGTTAATAGCTCTCAATTAAATGGCACATCACTACAATTTAAAACATATTTTTATTGAAAAATTTAAACCATTTAAATTCAATGAAAACCCCAAAGGTTACAAATCAGTTAAGTTTAGGAATCCTTCATTTATTCTTCCTATACAAACCCGACTTAAACTATGCAAAAATTTGAAAATTTAGAGATATGGGGCCTGATTTATGTCTTGAAGGTATTACTGCCAAACCACGGTGGTGGCGGGCTAGAGTACTCCATCAAGCCAACACCGGTCCGCACACCATATTTAGATGTATGGCGGCCAAGCCGCTGACCACCACAACAGAGGGCTCTTCTCAGCCCTCACGCTGGTGGCTTCCCTCCACCCATATGTAGATGTTACAGTTCAACAGGCGAAGCACTGGTGGTGGGTTGCTGATGGATTTAGGAGAACCCAATGGAACTTCGACAATGGCAGTGGCTGTGAAACAGAGGTAAGTCACACACACACACACACACACAATGTCCATTAGCCATAGGCATCCCCCTGCACAACACACTACACAACACACAACATACGCACTATTATCCATTGCTAGTCCACCACAACACAATACATACATGTCAAAAACACATATTGCCATACATTCATGACGCAACATATATACACTATTGGCACTACACCCACAAAAAACACAACCACAATGACACAACCACACAATCATCAACACACACACACTCACAAGGCACCACAACTACCCACATCATGACAAGGACCACCACACCAAGCACCACACTTACCTGAATATCACACAAAGCAGCATGACACAGAACCAATATACACTACAGCAGCATACCCACATGGAAGTGGCACACAATCCAACACAACCACATCAATGACTACACCTTCCCTTACCTCACCAAGTCAATACAATTGCACACACACATATATGTACTGACTCACATACACAACAGGAAGCACAACATTACAGACACAGGTCCCCTTGCAATGTGCACACTTAGTACATAGTTGACATGTGTTACTGTATTGTTATTGTAGTGCCAGTGTTCATTTGGCAATGAATACTGGCACCATAATGACAGTTGTGCATGCGTGCGATATGTGTTTTATACATGTGTGTCCCCATCCATGTCTAACACAATTGTCTCCCTGACATATACATGTCACAGTAATTTAAAAAGATTATTGTGACATGCATATGACTGCAGAGGTCCCGAGCTCATGTGCAGTGCCCATACAATGTACACAGTCATTGCGGGTTCCCTACCTTCCAGTGCAGTGGTGGGGTAGGTCGTGTTTTCTCTGGGGTCCAGGGCAGCAGCGACAGAACGTCTTGTCCAGTAGTGTTCAGTCGAAAACGGAAGTGGAATCGGGAAAAGAGACACGTTTTTACTTAATTTCCCCACCAATCCACCAACTCAAATGCGGTGGTCGGACCACCACAGCTGGTCTGGCAGTAATGCACATCCAAAACTGCATGGCAGTAAAGGTGGCTGGAGTCCCGCCACCAGCCACTGTTTCCAATGGTGCTGTCAAAGCAGCTGAGGATTCATGGCGGAGATGGTGCGACTCGGGTGGTCTATTGGCTATGGGACCGCCAACGTCTAAACTGGGTGAGCAGGCCGCCAAGCTGGCGCATGGGTTTTCTGTCAAAAAAGTGGTGCCGAATCTGTTACTGCCATGTTCTAAATCAGGCTCATAGTTATGATTTACATTTATAATTTAAGCGTCACTAGTTATAACTTTAATTTATAATTTGCATACCGCTTTCAATTTACTATAAGTCACACACCTGTGTACACAGTCTTGCCGTTCACCATACTACATAAACTACAAATCACCATTCTCAGACATAATGTCATATCACTATTTTATAAGTGCTATTATTGATGCTAAGATTTCACATGCTATAAGCAATACAATACGCAACAGTATAATCAGTGCATGAAGAAAGGGCATGTTATAGTTAATGTAGTGTGGTGAGTGAGGTGACAAGACTGTGTATGGAACTGTACCATATGCTAAATTGAAGGTGATGTGTAAATTATAAATTCAAGTTATAACTAAAACTTTAGAATTTCTAAAGTTTGTATAGTTCAAGTTGGGTTTGTATTGTTGTATAGAAAGAATAAATAAAGTTTTCCTAACTATAAATTATCTTTAATCTTTGTTTTCCCACTGATATATATCTATATCTATATCTACATATATCTAGTTATTATATCTATAAATATATATTCATATAGTCACAGAATAAACCAAAGGTTACAGAGACGTTATTGTTAGGAAATGGAATGTATTAGAAACATAGAAATTCACTTAAAAAACAAAGGTCACAGGAAGGTTATAGTTAGGCTCCCGTTTTAAATGTACAAAACCATAAATATTCACCTGTTATAATTACAGTTATCTCAACTATAACTCTTGTTCTGAGGTAACTATAACTCGTACCCCCGCCAGGCACAGTTTTTTCATCAAACATTTTACTGCAAATATTAACAATGATGTTAACAAAAATGTCATGAGTGTCAAAATGTGTGGAGTAATTACCAGTACATGGCAAGAGCATGAGTTATAGTTATCTTACCCCGCAGATCCACTGCGACTTCCACCAAAAAGCTTTAAAAAGTGTTTTTCCTCTGTGACCCCACTGTGAGGAAGGGCATCTTTTGACATGGCTTGCCCCCCACTTTGTGCATGGAAAATTATGTGGTTTCAAATTGTGAGTGCCCTGGGGCCTGCTAAACAGGCTCCCAGGGCCAGATCACTTTCCACAAAGCTGTACTATGTTTGGCACTTCCACCACCTGTGTAAGTCCCTAGTAAATGGTACCCCCGGTACCTAGGGCACTGGTACTGAAGAGGGCCCCTCAGAACTGGAGCATCCATTGTGCCACTCCGAGAGGCACCCCACCAGCCTCATGCAGACTGCCACTGCAAGTGCATGACAAAGTGAATCTAAAATTGCAAACTTGACATGGAGCGCACCGAGAATGCCATGCCCAATAACACTGCATGCAATTTAGGTAAGCCAACCCTCTGGAGGGCCTTCCAGGTCTAAGAGAGGGTGCACTATAATGCATGTGAGGGCATATGTGTGCAAGAGCAAATATGTTCCTACTGTGTCTTTGCTAAACTTTAATACATAGTAAGTATAAAGGGGAGCCATGGCAAATACATTTGCTGAACACTGGTCATTACAGGATCCCCAGCTACATACTGGCCTCCCTGAACCCTGGGTTGTCAAACAACTCAGAATAATAAACCCAATCTGATGCCAGTGCTGGATTTAGTATAAAATTAGAGGTGCCCTCTGTAAAACCCACCTGCCCTGGCATGGTTGCTGACTGGTCCTAACAAAACTGCCACCACCAGACATGAGTTTGGACGCCTGGGGTGAGAACCGTTTGCTCTCAGGAGCCAGAACACAAAGCCTTTCCGGTGTGGAGGTGCTACCCCTCCTCTCCCAGACAGGCACTCTGCACCAACGGTCAGCTTTAAAGGCTTTACCACCTTTGAAACCTGTCCTCTGCCTCTGCTGCTAGCAGCAGATGCCCACCCAATGATTGTTCACTCGTTATGAGCGAGAAAACCGGCAGGAAAACTAGCAGGATAAGTCGGAGTGGCCATCCCCATTCCGTAACGCCCCTTAAATGCTGTATTTAGGGGTCATTCCTAGACCAACAGATTAGATTTGATGGGCACAAGAGTAGAAGTCCTGTTGCACAAAGAAAAAGGCGTCAAACTTTACCTGCTGCTCCAAAGACACGGTCATTGCCGCTGAGGGGTCACCTGGAAACCGGAAAGACTCTACAAACCCCCAGAGGACCTCCAGCATTCTAAAATTTGCCAAGAACCTCCCTATGAGTGAAGGTATCACTTCCTGCACCCCACAGGCAAGATACCAGTGAAGTCCAGTTCACTGACCGGCCAGTGACCAGCAAACCAGACCCATCAGCCTGACCAAAATTTGCACAACACTTCTGAACGACAGAACCTACTAATGTGCCAAGTTTTGTGGTACTAAGGCATTCACTGTCCAAAAGGTATCAATACCCATGGCACTGGACCCCCAACTTCAGACACCCAGAAGCAAAGTCTACTCTGGACTCCAAAAAGCCCAGAAGAAAGCACCAGTCGAGGGACTTCAGGGCACCCAAGAATCACCCCCAGAATAGCCCAGCTGATTTGCAATCCAACTTCCAGTGATCTCCTCCTGATTCCAAGGGCCCGAAGATGCACAACTCTTGGCTGACCTATCAACGCTGCACCTGGCCTCCCTGGGCCCTGCATCAACATATCAGCTGTGCTCTGGGGGTCCTGAACCCCTTGCCACCTTTACCTTCCCATGGGATCCACCAGACTTACCTTAAGTCCAGCTGTGTAGGGTGTTTTCAAGTGGTCCCCTTCTCCTTTGTGCGCCAGCTCCAAAACTTTCAGATGCTGCTTCCTCCAAAAATTGGGAGTCGCCCGCACTTCTACAGCTGTCCCACAGGACATCTTGACGACCTCGATCTAGAAAGAAAAGGTGACACTTCTGAGAGCATGCCCTGTTTTTGTATGCATTTTTAGAGTTTCTCCCATTGATTTCTATAGTGTGTAATTATGCCCAAGAACAGAAAATTTACTAAATTTTGAAATATAACTAAAAAAGTACTTAAAATATTTTGATGATCTTGTTCTTGAAAATTGTATGAAAATCTGAAGAATTTTTGTAAATTGGTCTCGAGTTATTCTTCTAAGCGTGTACCCACATTTATTCATATTGTGAGTACAACAAATTCTTAGCATATCTCCTGGATTAGCCTAAAGGCTCACCCACACAATCACAAAAACTGAGCATTAGGTGGTCTGCCTTTTACCTCTGGATACCAAGGAGTGGTTGCTGTGACTCTCTGCACAGTGCACATCATTTTTTACACTAGATCACCAGCCTCCTACATCCAGCTTCAGAGCTAAGGGGTCATGGTGTCCCTAACCTGTCCCCTTTTCTTTTTCTTCCTGCCACCATGCTTGGTGCAATAACCAGCACAAATTACAAGGATGTATTTAATGGAATCAAATTGAGCTGTGCTCATTCTTTTTCCCAAGAAATCAAATGCCCTAGAGCTATGATTGCTACATAGAACATAAAGGTAAAGCACCTTGTGCAACTCTTGCACCGGCCAAGAAGGAGCACAGTCCGCCTCCTGCTTTCTCATAAAAAAGCCAACATGCTTGGTAAAAATCACTTCTTAGCGGTCCTTGTGCTGCCTTTCAAATAAACACAAAATCCCATAGGCATGGCCCAGCAATATAAAGTAAATTCCATTCATGTTGT
The DNA here is from genome assembly GCF_031143425.1 of Pleurodeles waltl. Taxonomy (NCBI): domain Eukaryota; kingdom Metazoa; phylum Chordata; class Amphibia; order Caudata; family Salamandridae; genus Pleurodeles; species Pleurodeles waltl. The sequence goes on along the minus strand of NC_090445.1, from coordinate 289,019,975 downwards.
GAACTGTACAGGCAAATAAATAGGGCATCCTGCACACTGTGTATTAATTCTTTTGCAGATATATAAAGCATAAATATTCCTGGATCTGACAGTGCTACTACCACAGTTTAATAACTAATTTCTTTGTATATTGAGACAAAGAGCAGGGCAGTGTAACACAGGTTAGCAATACAGAGAACCTAACACCCTAAGATGTACATATATCTGGTGTCCCAAGTAGAAAAATGAAACTGTGCAGAGAAGAGAAGAGAATTAGGAATAAGAAAAAAGGAAGAATTAATAATAGGAATAAACAAGGGAAGACAGAAAATAAAAGCTGAATTCTCTATAAACACCACAAAATAATTATCCCCATGATTTTGCACTGAGCCATAAAGAGTAAACACTAATAATCACTGATTTGTAAAATGTTTAAAAACACTGATAAACCTCAACCAAAATTTACAACAAATGTAAACTGAACCAGAAAAGCCTAATTATAGATTAACAAGCATAAAAACTGTAAAAAAGTACAGTGATAATGTTTGCAGGGATGATTAGGAGGATGTGGTGATTCATGTAAATATTGCAATATATTTACCTGGAGTATTACTAATAAGGTATTTAGGCTTCATTATTGTGATGGTTTATAGGTCGAGGGTTAGCGTTCAACGTGCTGTATACTTTTAAGTATACTTATACTGTGGATTCAAGTGATTTCATTTCATGGTTCCAGTGTCCTTTAAAAATCTTTGGGGGTCATTCTGACCATGGCGGTAAAATCCGCCAGGGCCAACGACCGCGGGAGCACCGCCAACAGGCTGGCGGTGCTCCCTTGGGCATTCTGACCGTGGCGGTTCAGCCGCGGTCAGAAACGGAAAAACGGCGGTGTCCCGCCGGTTTTCCGCTGCCCTGGGGAATCCTCCATGGCGGCGCAGCTTGCTGCGCCGCCATGGGGATTCCGACCCCCATACCGCCATCCTGTTCCTGGCAGTTTTGGCCGCCAGGCACAGGATGGCGGTATGGGGTGTCGTGGGGCCCCTGGGGGCCCCTGCAGTGCCCATGCCAATACCACTGGCATGGGCACTGGCATGGGCACTGCAGGGGCCCCCGTAACAGGGCCCCACCAAGATTTTCAGTGTCTGCCATGCAGACACTGAAAATCGCGATGGGTGCAACTGCACCCGTCGCACCCCTTCCACTCCGCCGGCTCCATTCGGAGCTGGCATCCTCATGGAAGGGTGTTTCGCGCTGGGCTGCCGGGCCGCCTTCTGGCGGTCGCCCGCCAGCCCAGCGGGTGACCCAGAATACCCGTGGCGGTCTTTTGACCGCGCAGCGGTATTCTGGCGGTTCCAGCCAGGCCGGCGGCTTCCGCCGCCAGCCGGGGTCAGAATGACCCCCTTTGTTTGCTAGTGGTCAGTTCCGCCTCTTTGTCCTGCCTTTTTCTCTTTGGGAGCAGCACAAAGTACTGTAGAATTATGCTATGTTCCGTTTATCTCTTCTGTGTGGGACTTTTTTTTGTATTTGCCTGTTTGTCTTACACTGTGGGTGTGTGTTCAGTCCCTCCTCCCCACCAGTTCCCTCTGTAAACATAGACCAACAGCAGAGGGGGGCTTTTCCAGGGCCAGTCACCCTTGCTCCCTTTCTCTTGTTATTTTCAGACTGTGTGGCAAGAAAAGTCCAGTGAGTAATTTCCAATGCTAAGAGCTCTAACTCAAGCAAACACGAGACCATTGCATTCCAAATGATTGTATAGACTTACAATTTATTAACATTACGATCTCCTAGAAATGTGCTCCGCTCTCCTGAATTCATTGAAGCTGCACGTCAGGTCCCTGTGACAGCATCTGGCTTTAATCAGAAAAATGGGAGGGGGAGGGCGTGTTTATCTCCCTGCATTCCAGCCCAGGGGCTTCTTAGTGCCAAGCAGCACTGAAAAGTGCACGTTATTACCTCCCACAGTTTTATTGGGGTAGCACTTTTCTTTATCTAATTTATTTTGAAGATCAGCTCAGACTCGGGGAGCAGCAGAAGTAAGTGCTGTACAACACAGCCATACTGTGCGTTATTGTCCCTGTGCTTTTCCACTCATGCTGCAGATATTTCGCTGGGGTTCTAGATATCCGGTACTGGCTTTCACCTCTGCGGTTCGGAAAATACGTATGCACCGCATCGGTGCAGGTGGGTATTTTCCTAGCATGATTTTAGCCCGACTGGATTATATTTTTGGGCTTAACAACTGGCATATTCGGTGTGCTAGCATCCAGCTCAGAGTCCAACCCGGTAACTATGCGTCGAATCACAAGCCCTTCACTGTGGCTCTTGCACCCATTTCGCTCCTGTAGTCCACCTTGGGGCAGAGGTAACGCTGTAGGTAATGATTGTGCCCCTCTAGCACTACCACTCCATAGGACTGGGCTTCATCCCCAACCCCCCAAGTACGAAACAAGGCGACTGACTTCTTATTAGCATACTGATAGGGCAACTGGAATTACTACAGGCTGCTGTGCGATCTGCATATTTTTGAGTTTGCCTCACTTGTAACCTAAAGCATAATTTGACTCAGTTTACTCAAACTTATCGCATAATTTTTTTTTCCCCACCTTATAATTCAAGTGGCCCTGCTTATAAGATAGAGTCCAGATATGCAGACTGTGGTGGTGTTTAAAATGTTTTCCTTCCTGCCACAGCAGTCACACACTTCCTTTTCTGCTCTCCTCGCCTCAGCGCCAGTAGCTTATGACAGCATCTGTTCCAATAAAGGTTATTTCTGTTGTTTCAGTAACTTGCACACGTTTTATTGTTCTATTGAAAAACAGAATTACAAAATCAGCCACAGGGCTAATTCAAGAAAAAAAAAAAAAAAAAAAAAAACTTTAGATATGACTGCTGATACCACTGGCAAAACTCCAGCTCTGCATCATAACATTTTAATCTGGAAAAAAAATGACAGAATGAGGGGGAATTCCAGAGGACATTAACAACATGAGAGCATTGCCTCTTTCATGGGTCCCTCAAAACTGCCCCTAGCTGGAGGGTGTGAAGTTTTCTTGGGCCAGCCACATTCCTTTCAGTGATTGTATATAGTGGGAGGGGAGAGAGCGGATGTTTTGAAAGAGTTTGCCTAAGGGCACTCCCTCCCATCGGTGGTATAACTGCTCACAGTCACAGCCCTTAGTCTCTGCTGTTCTACATGTATGGGAGATGTTTGCTCCCATGTGGTGCACATTTTCCCAAGCTTCCTTCTGTTAACTACTGTCTCCTTCAGTCCATCCCAGTGGACTATCTGAGCACAGTAATGTGAAGAACCTTTGAGGGCAGTGCCCCCAGTAAAGGTGTGAGTATTTAAATGTGTTCCTAGTTTTTTTTTTTGTTATTGCAGGAAGAGCATGCCAAAACTTGAATCCCATTCCCCAATCTTGTTCAAACCTGCAAGTGACAGAGAGAAACCCTTGTACACAGACTAGTGCTCAGTGGGCCTGACATCGTCTTCTCAGCACTTTGGGAAAGTGCTGTGATTTGGCTCAATGCTCACTTGTATGGTGCATCATAAAACGAAGGAAGGAAACAAATTAAATCTGCCTTTGTACATTTTGTGGTGTTTTAACAGCAGACACAGTGATCTACAATATAGATTCAAGACATTGGCAAAGCGAATAGCTCTGGCTAAACACTTATAAGGTCCCAAAGGCAAGACCTATTGGCTATGCCAATAGTTTGTGCACTGCTGCTGTGCTGTATCTGTGCTGTGTATGAGTGAAGCTTGCACTGCTGCCTGTACTGTATGTGCACTGTGTGTGATAGGAGCGTGCACTGCTACCTGTGCTGTATCTGCAATGTGTTTGAGGGAAGCTTGCACTGCAGCTGCCTGTGCTGTATCTGCTTGGTGTGAGTGAAGCTTGCACTGCTTCTGTGCTGTATCTGTGCTCTGTCTGAGGGAATATTGCACTGCTGCTGTGCTGTATCTGATTGTGTGTCAGAGAAGCTTGCATTGCTCTTGTGCTATATCTGCGCTGCATGTGAGGGAAGCTTGCACTGCTGCCTGAGCTGTGTGTGAGGGAAGCTTACACTGCTGCCTGTGCAGTATCAGATGTGTGTGAGGGAAGCATGCATTGTAACTTCTGTGAGGGAAGCTTGCCTAGTACCTTCTATGTGAGGAAAGTTTGCATTGTATCCGCTCAGTGAAGAAATAAACTATCTATCCCTCTCTATCTTCCTTTCTATCTATTCTATTCAGCTCTCACCAATATATATTTACCATGCCACATAATTCCAATACACAAATACACTATGTACCACACAATTCCATACGCAAAATTCCACAAGAAACAGTTAAAATAAAAAAACAAATTTTTTGACTCCACACTACACACATTCCCTACACTCCAAATCAAAAACACATAAATAAAAGACATTGGCCCTCATTATGACATTGGCGGTAAAAACCATCGACCGCCAAGGCGACGGCCGCCAAAAGACTGTCGCTGTGGCTACCAGCCGACCGCCATATTATGACCGTAGCCGGAATACCGCCAGAAGGATGGTGGAATTCCGGCTACGGTCATGGTGGCGGATGGCAGTAAAGTGGCGCTGCTGCCAGCAGCAGCACCACGCCAGTAGACCGCCGCAGACCATATCATGACCCATGATACCATCTGTCAGTGTTCTGTTGGCGGACGCTGCTGCTGGCAGAAGCGCCCCGCCCGTCTCCTTCCAGAGGACCCCCTGAAATCAGGTAAGTTGGGTGCTCTGACAGGGGAGCGGGGTGGGGGTCTTGTGTGTGTGTATGTGTGTGTGTGTGTGTGTGTATGTTTGTGTGTTCGTGAATATGGGTCTGTGTTGCGTGTGGTATGTGTGTGCAAGTGTGGATGTGTGAGTGCATGTATGTTATGTTGTGTGAATGCATGTGTGCTTGTTTGCATGTCAGTGTGTTTAATATGTGTGTAAATGGATGAATGCATGTGTGGGTGCATGTAGGTATAAGTGTGTGTATGAGTGTGTGTGATGGTGCGTGAAGGTGCGTGTATGTTGGGGGTGTGTCTGGAAAGGGAGGGGGTGAGAGGGGATCTGGGGAGGGGGACGGGGGCAGGGAAGACCCCTATCAGTGAGAGGGAAGGGATTCCCTGTCACTGATAGTGCCTACCGCCATGGTTTTCATGGCGGTAAGGAGGCCACGAAAACCATGGTGGTAGGTGGGGTCATAATCCCACGGGCGGTCTAGTGACGGCTGCCTGGCAGGACGGAGGCTGTTACCGCTGTGGCGGACGTAGTGGTACATTGGCAGTTTGGCTTGGGCCAAACTGCCAATGCCATATTATGGGGAAAAGTACCGCCAGTCTGCTGGCAGTACTTTTCTCCATAATACCGCCATCCACCAGGGTCGTAATGAGGGCCTTTGTCTTTTACAACACCAATAGCTTGCACTCTCACAAATACGATACCTATTGCATTGCAAATGCTTGTTATTTTTGTGCCTTTCTGTTAAGGCATTGTGTGACTTCAGTCACTGCTCATATCTAAAGGATGGCCTCTCTCCCATTGTTCTTTAGATTGGTTACCAACATAAATAAATACATATTATAACACAATCCATTTTTATAACTACGTCTAAACTGTAAAAACATCTAACCAGGGATACTGACCTAGACTTATGCATCCGTGGAGCCCCAGAACTAAAGCGCTGGCATGATAGAGGGGCATCGAAGTGTAGATAACATCTTCAGAAGTGACTCTGCATATCTCAAACATAGTTGGCCCCAGGCAGAGATTTCTATGTTTAATAATTGCAGCCTTCGGTAGACCTTTGAAAATATGAAATAGAAATGCAAAATAAGTACAATGCGAGAGATGTAGCCCTATCATAGGTCACAAGGTAAAGAGCATCTTAGTGCGGGGTGATCACCTCAAGTGTCCAGAGCAGCAGTGGAAGATTGTTGAACAAGCAGACAACAAGCACAATAGTTCCGAAATGTACTTTAATTATCCTTTTAAAACATTGTTCAAGGTATTCCTATGACCAACAGATATATGTATTCTACATGTATGGTGTAAACCTTGTGAGAAAGCAATGCAGCAGTTAACGTGGAAAGTCTGTTGTACTTGTTAACGCAGAAGCTTTTAATGAAATTATTAATGATTATTCATGTACTCTGAGTGTTGAATTTGTGTGGAAAATGTATTAACTTAGAGAAAAATAATGCACGCATTTGAAGGTGCGCCCACCAGAGTGTCGGCCAAGGTTCATGAAGTGTACTTATTAATGGCTTATTGATATGCAGTGTTGGGTTTATGTTTGAACTAATGTAGTAATATGTCATATTAAGGGTTATGCAGTATGTACTAGCTTTATTAATTATAGACCTTAACTTAACGAGGTCTTGGCCTAGTTGCACGGCCTCATGTCAAGCTGCATTGCTTAGGCATTTAATAAAATGGATGCTTCAAGAATTAAATTATGATTGTCCACTGTGCTGACCAAGTGCTCGTATCTAAAATTCTTTCTCATGAGAACTGCTTGCTAGGAGATTATGTACTTGCCAGTGCAACAATGTCTAATATAATGTATGTGAGTTCTCAGGATAAGACAAAGAATTCACTTACTGGAGTCTAAGCTGCAACATTATTGTTACCAGATGAGCGCCATGACGAGAATGGAAGGGACAAGAATCAATCATTGTCATGTGAATCATGTACTAGTAGAAATGTAGATTTGAAGTTATAGTTTCATTGGACTAAATGCAATCATGCGATTTTTGAACCAATATGGACTTGGGAAGTAGTTTTAGGAAATCTAACTTAGCCAGACTGCACTGAGGGAAGACAGGCCATTTGCCCATTTTTGATTTTGCCTAAAGGCCATCACTTTCTTGAACGTCTTGAGAAGAGGCATGCTTAACTTTAGTGCTTAAAGAGACTTTACCTTTTCTGAACTTTAAAGTTGAAGCCTGATGTTTGGTGATCAAACTGATGTCCTGAGAACGAAGACTGTCACAGCTTGCTGATCGAAACGGAGGATAGGTATATTGACTATGATTCTGTTTGCTAAGTCTATTTGCTTTTGTTTCTAGGTACCAACCGCTAATTTGATGGAGCCATAGTTAGATGTTTTTCTAAATTTGAGTGACTAAATTGTTTTGCATGAAGCCCAAACATGCTTCTAATCTGATGTTAGTTAGGGTTCTCACTGATGAAGTTCGTTACATGTAATAACAGTTGATGTCTTTTCTTTGCTAAATCTAAATGTATGTAATGTCATTTGCGCAGCTATTCTTGCTAATAATTTGTATTGTAACCTTAGAATATGTAGTAGCCCAAGCTTTGATTAGATTACGATTCATTCGCCGCTTTGGTCAGCCAGTGTTGTTTCTGGAAGTTTATCATTTGATTTTGAGATTGAGTTACATAACATTAGCATTGTTAATATAGGGAAATAAACATTTTAACTTTTATATAAAGGTGTGGTTAAACATGGCTGAAAGGTCATGGTGTGTGACAATTACTGACTCCTATTGATTACTAAAGTTATTGATTATTATTGGTTATTGATTTGTCATGTACAGGATATATGGTGACAAAACCTCAAAGTGAGTCAAAAGGTTCATCAACTTATTCATGTCTCCTTGTAAGTTTACTTATTAAGGTGCGACGCGCTATCCAACATGGTAGCAGAGGATGGTTTGTATCCTTAAGAGCCCATTATAGAGGTCCGGTACATGGTTTGTCTCCTTAAGCAAGAGCCTATCATAGAAGCCCGGTACATGGTTTTTAAGAGCCTATCATCACAGAGATTTCGATTTGTTTAGATTCAATGATACAAATTGGAGAGAAAATGTGCCCATAAGTCCCTAAAGTGACTTTCCCAGAATCTCAGAGCTTGCCAATGGTTGTTTGAGAATGTTCTCGGCATTCTAGTGATAGTGTGAATGAAGTAGGTTTTGCGCTTGCATAGCTTATGCAAATCGCAGGTGAATTGTGGTGTTTGTGAGGGCTTAGAGAGTTTGCGTATTCCAAATGAAGTTGTAGAAGGAGTGTGCATACTCAGAAATGTGAGAGTAGGGAAGTCGTCGAACATCACATGTGTGGGCGCTTTGTGCTAAAAAATTGCCCACGTGGTTGTTGGTATACGGACACTGTGTGGTCTAAGACTCCGGAGTATATTGAAAAATGTTTGAGGCACTTGTTTTTTTCGTTGTAATTTGTCTGGTTTAATAGGTCAATCGGGTGTGGTCGACAAGTCAGAGTGTGAGTAAAAGTGAGTGAAAGAATTTTTCAAATGAGATCTGGTGAGTCCTATTTGCACCAGATAGTGGGGTGAAGGATTAGGGCATGCAAGCGCTCAGGATCATAAATTGCATAAATTTAATTCAAGTAAACATGAAAGCAGAAAAAAGCAAGGGTGCCAGCACAAGGGAACACACCCATCCCTTACAGGTTATAATAACCCAAACAAACAATAGTATATAGTGCGGCACACCTAACAAAGACTTCTTATATAAATATACTCAGTAGATCATTAGAAAGAGTCCAACATCCACTTTTAATACATGTTTGAAAGAGTCAAGTCTTATTCAGTGCTTTAAATAGTTATTCCTCATTCATGTACACATGTCTTCATAGCGGTGCAATTCAAACCAAGTTTGACAACATCTCCAAACTGGTACAATTTAAGCCAACACGTGTTTCGTCTTGGGAAAACTCCAATCAGCTCCCAAACGACTTCTTCAGGGCTACAATTGTAAATATATTCATTGAGTTAGCAACCAAAATACTAGAACTTAGTCATTGAAAGTCTCAAAAAGGAAATTTTAGAAAGAAACTCTAGTTGGAGCCTAAACAAAATAGCCGAACTGCTTACCGCATAGTGACTTATTTCTAACAAGAATAACCCAAATAGGTGGAATGGGAACCGAAAAAATAGAAATAGATGTGTCTACCCACAAGTACCAAACTAAATGATTAAAAGAACAACAACCACTGGTGTGCACCGGCCACAAGTTCAAGTGTTCATATAAGAGGACACCACTGTGTTGATAATCATGCAATAACACTTAAAAGTCATACCTCCTAATCCTCAAAATGTTGACCTACTTCAAACGACAACCAACAACGTCCATGAAATATGAGCTGATAAGTAAGCGATGGACCGGGATCCTATAGGCAGTGTATGCACACGTTCCAGACTAAAAGATACAAATCAAAGAACAAAGAATAATGCTAATCCTTGCGCGGAAAGTCCTCAAATTGAAAGTGAGCCTACAAAATTCCACTTATGATTACCTATTTCACAGGGTTTAAATCCTTGAAGGTACGATTTCACATATCAGTATAAGTATCAATTCCAAGGATCAGTAAATATCAAGTACACCAGTCTTCGTTAAAAATCCAAATCTAGCGTGAAATCAAACAGAATGAAAATAATTAAATAGCAAACATTTTACATTAGTCTAAACACCACATTAAGAAATAATATTAAACCAAACCAAACTCCAAATGTCTCCTATTATTTATCCTAGATATAGATATGTGTAAAAGAAAACATCTTCAGTATTAATGCAACACTTAAAATGTATCGTAAGTAAAGGCTGTTAGGTACGCCAAGAAAATGCAAACACAGTACAGAACCACAATCGGGTTATCCATCCAACAAAACAAATATCTTAACAATAATGGAGACACCGGTACCCACCGCATCCGAGATGAGATTGAAGTGTGCCCCACAAGCGAACGTGAAAGGAGCAAGGGCATGCGAGTACGCAATTATTTCGTGGTGAGGAAGCTGTGAAACGCGAGTGCGCGACTCACGAGTCTGGCATCTAAGACCCGGAAGTAAAACTGTGCCGCCAGTTCAAATTGTATACGTGATGTCATGAAAATGAAAAGAGGACTACTGGAAAGCACGCACGCTGAATCATAAAACTAAAAAACAGACTATCATGAGTCAAAGAAGTCGGAATGACCTCAAAACAATGCAGGGGAAAGCACCATTATTTGCCGACTGTGCTATCATGATTAGACCCGAAAATTAGGAATCCAGAAAGGCCATCAAAATAAACCATCAAAATAAAAGCGCGCACTGAATGAAAACCAAAATTTCAAAAAAATTATACAATATAAGCAAGATAATGTTGCAAAAAGTCCCTACGAATAGAAGGTACACCATAATCCCAGATTTATGGGAAGCCAAACTAGACTCTAAACCAAAATTCCTAAAACAATAGTCATAATTCAATTCATCCTCAACTTGCAATTTTATATGCAACTAGCCATCCAGAACCTATTGTCCCTATGTAACGGGCAATTGGGCTAGATCAACAAGTATACTCAAGCTAACAAACAAATCATCCCTCTTGTTTGGGTTGGTGCTATAAGATTTGAAGGAGCACTAATATGTTGTCTCCTGAAGTTTAAACCAGAAAGAATAGTATCCAAATTAACCCATCTATATAAGATTAAACAGGGTATAAACAAAACCCTAGCGACGTTGTTGAAGGATTTTGATTCATAACTCAATGTTCAAACCCCATTGGAAATGGGAGAAAAATATAAACCAAATAACAAATTTTTTATTTGAACAGAGAAAACAGATAACAATAATAATGAATGGTTGAGTTAACCTAGGTATCAACAAATCTGGGTAACCTCTTAGTCTGCAAGGAAGAATTCCAACTCCCTTTCGGAGTTGAGACCCGATTCCACGGTCCTTAATCTCATGATCCAGAGTGCTTCTCTTTGCCGTAGGGCTAATTCTCTATTACCACCCCTCGGATCTTTGGGGATGTGTTCTAATCCAAAAAATTCAAAACTCTTATGATTGGTCTGTGAATTACAATTCATTATATGTATCACTATTGGATATTTCATGTCTACATTGTTAAGTGCTCTCACATGTTCAGCAATTCTACTCTTAAGTGCACGAATTGCTGAACATCAGTGAAAAATCCATAAAGTTTCTGAAGCAATTGTGTTACCTCACCTGTAGTAAAGGGACAAATTGGGTTTTGATTTTTGTTTAGTGCTCGTAATAATTTGCATTAGTTTCATGTGAATTTGAGTTTGGGAGGACAAGCTGCAAGACTTTGTCAGCTGCAGTGCTTGTGAGTGTGATGCATTGGGATAGGTTAGTTAGTGAGAAGGGTCGCACACCGATTGGCTGCCGTCCGTGAAACGCAATTGGTTGAGAAGGTGGGTGGAGAGAATTCTGGGATTAAAAGTCACTTCCTGATTTGATTTTGAATAACACAAAGATTGCAAAAATGAATTTTTTTAAAGCTTTAAACTGTGCTTTAAGGAGAGATATGTACATTACAACAAGTATAGGGGATATACAACCGTCAGAAGGTACACCAGTTTACATTATAATCAACCAAAAGGGTGCTGCGCCATGCCTTTGGTTGAAGCAGTAGTGCAAAGTGACAGAGAAGGATGGGAGTTTAGTGTTTCCTGCCCAGGGAACATTTAATTTGAGGAATTTAGAGAATCTGAATACGGCACTGTATGACCTAAAACCCCCTCCGAGACCAGCACAGTTCTAAGCATTGGAGATCTGGGAGTTAGTAGCAAAACAGCAACAGCAACAGCAACAGAAATTTGAGAGGAAAATGAGGAAGGCAGAGAGGACACTAGCGGAGGCTAGGTGGGACGACATTCAGAAATTTTGGAGAACCGAGACATTACAGGGGATTAAGTTGTTCCCAGCAATTACACAAGAAAATGAGAGAGGAGGAAGGAAAACTCCCAGAAAAACAAAGAGGAGCCCTTCTGAGAGTAGGGAGCATAGACCAATGTAGTCTAAAGGACCACTGACATATTAGGAAGAGTCAGACGATGATGAGTTTATTTTACAGCTATTGAGAAATCACCCTCCACCGTATGCAGCGCAAGAGAGTTGTTCAAGCACTAGTATGAATCCTGCAGCTCTGACCAAGGTTAACGCAACAATAATTCCAGTACAGGTTAATCCAACTATGACTCAGAGCCCAATGCAGAGCAGCCTTAATGCACCTGCCACTCCAGTAGCATAAAATCAGGTACCACAGCAGAGTGTCCCGAGATTATACCCTGATGTACCCATTGCTGGAACTGCCACAAACCTAATAGTGTCTACCGAACAGGTTTTCCTGAAACCAATGTTGGTTCAGACTGAGCCAGCTCCACTTTTGCTATCACAGGTGCAGCCACAGGTGTTGCCAAGATACACTCCGATAACAGGGACACAGTCAGATATGTCTGTACTAGTGAACTGGAATGCGGGAATCACGCAACACAGAACTTGAGTATCAGACCAAGCCCAGATGCTGTATCTGTACCTGTTACCATTGGTCCAATCGTACCTTTGTTTTCAGAGGAGAATAACAGAGCAGGGGACAGGCTGTCCTGAGTGAGAAAACAGTAAGGGGAGGACTTAATGAGAAAATCTGAGTAGTCTCTCCTGGGGGACAGACCTTTGATGGATTGAGATCATTACTAGACCTTAGTCCATTATGAGTTCCTCCGATACTATCATAGGATCGAATGTTAGTTAGAGCCTGAAATTATTGACACCGCAGAATCCGAATACAGTTGTGCAACAGGCACCACCTGTCCAGGTCAGCAATATTTTGTTGCAGGGCTTGACTGCCTAGCAATTGACTGAATTTTTAGATAAGCTGAATACCCCGCAAAGTACTCCTAAGGGAGAGGAGTACTTGGACTATACAAGACTAGAAATGGAAGCGGGTGAGCTCATTGAAGGGACTATGGGTGTGAACAGATTAGAGTCCTACACAGAAGCAGAGTTGAGATATCTATGCCAGAATATTATAAGGGAGGTGAGTAATGTGCATCAAAGGTTAACAGACCTGGCAGAGAAGTATGGCATAGAAATAGAGAAAACAAAACATTTGAAAAGGAGTAACAGATCAGATTTTGACACTAAAGATTTTGAACACATCAGATCTACTGGAATGAAGGCACACCTTAGGGAGTTACTTCAAAGTGCCCAGACCCGGGGAGCATTAGATAGATGGGAAGGCAGATGGGTAAAGAAAAGCGATGAAAGAAAAAGGGATTCTGCAAAGCTGACTGCAAATGTGCAGCAGAGTAAGGATCCGGTAAAAATCGTACCCATGAGAGAAATTCCAGGAGGGAACTTTGTTCATGTCCCTTGGAGTAGAAGTGACAATTTGTCTTTTACGAATGATTACCCTAGGTTGAGAGAGAGGCCAGTAGAATGGTACCAGCATATAGACAAGTTTGTGAAACTTGCAAAATGCCTGTGGGAAGACTTGAACACTCTATTAGAGATAGTAGTTCCAGCTGATTTGTGGACGGAGTGCAAAAGGAGTATAGATTGGCCGACAAAAGAACCAGAGAGGGATCAGGTTACAGGTGCGCTGTCTCCTGAGGTCATTAAATATTATTACAAAGTGACTGAATTTCTGAAAACAAGAATTTTGACCAAAACATTGACTGGCAGAGAATAGACAGCACAGCTCAAGAAGCCAAAGAGTCAGAAAATGCATATTATGAGAGATTGTTAGAGGCGTTTAAGCATTACAGTGGTACAGAAACAATTGAGCCGAAAGACATGATTAATTTTGTGTTCATATTTGTGGAAGGATTGAAGTCTGAAATTAGCCAGATGATTAAGAGTCATTTGATGTGCTGGCAAGCAAAGCCGATTGATGAGGTGTTGCAGTATGCAAAGTACTGTAGTGACAAGACTGAGTTGAAGCAGAGAAAACTGAAAGAAAAGGGGATATGGATGCAGTTTAAAGCTGCACAAACAGGGATGCATTGAAACTTTCCACAACAGCAACAACAGCAGCAACAGGGGAATATGGTGTTTCAAAATCAGATGAGAGATAGAGGTCGTGGAGGAATTGGTAAGATGAATCGTGGTCGAGATTTGGGTATTGTAGAGGTTCAAAATGATGTACAGGGAATGAAGAAATTGTTGCCTTGTCAAGATTGCGGAGCGGCCAGACATTGGAAGCGGGAGTGTCCAATGATGGTGCAGGAAGGTGTTGTTCAGCAAACAGGTGACATCAACTCGTCCCAAAACACTGGAGGACTGAGAATGAGAAGTCATAATCCGAACTTTCATAATAATGTGAATCAGATGCAAAATGTTCAACCCATGCAGCAGGTGCAAATGCCACATGTAAATGAGACAGTTGCAGCCAATGCAGCAGCATGTTCCAATAGTACGTAGACAGCAAATTCAAATACCTCAAGTCCCAATGGAACATCAGCAGGTGATGCTTCCTCAACAGGTCGCAGGTCAGAGGTCCAACCATAGTAATAATACAGCACACCAATTCCCATTACACAGTGAGATTTGAATAAACGATGATTGGGTGAGCAAGAGTTCAGATGAAGAGGAATGTGTGCTTGCAGCTTCCTTAGAAGTGGATCAGAAAGGCCCTTATGTAAAGGGAAAGGTAATGGGTCACAAGCTTTCATTCTTGGTTGACACAGGAGCTACACATTCTCCAGTAAGATCTGTAGAAGTTCCGAACTTGCCCCTTTCGGGAAAGACAGTTCAGATTGTAGGAGTAGCCAATCAGTATTTGACCACCCCAATTACAGAACCAGTTCATCTTAAGATTGGCACCTTCAAGGATTGCACAAATTCGTAGTCTGGGATTCAAGTCCGGTATCACTATTGGGAAGAGACTTGCTGTGTAAAACCAGGTGCTCGATTACTTGCTCAAATGATGGAATTGAGATACAAACAAATAGTGATGATGAGGATGACCCAGCTCCAGAGACAGGGTGCAAGACAATAAGTGAGGAGTACCCTCTGATTAATTTCTTTCCAGTGTTCACAGTGAAGAAGCTTCATCCTGATTTACGGGGAACGATTAAGGAGAAAGTGTGGGATCTGACAGGAAAAGAGATAGGTCTGATAAAGGGAGTTGAGTCAGTTAAAGTTCCTGTGAAGCCGAATGCAATTTTTCCTCAGATTCCCCAGTAACATATGCCACAAGATTTTCTTATAAAGGTTGCCCAAATAATTGCAGAATTTGTGAAAAAAGGAGTCTTGAAAGAGGTGTTGAGCAGCCCATGTAATTCACTGATAATGAGATTGAAAAAGCTCTGTGGGAAAGTTAGAATTGTCCAGGATCTGAGAAAAATAAATGACATTGTGATCAAATGTTGCCCCATGGTGCCAAATCCAGCTGTGATAATATTTCAAATTCCATGTGATGCTGAAGGGTTCACTGCTATAGACTTGTCTCAAGTCTTCTTTTCTGTGCCTCTTCATGAGGATAGCCAATTTCTCTTTTGTTTTAAATTTCTAGATTGAGTTTACTGTTGGTGTTGAATTTCTCAAGGGTTTTCAGAGTCACCTTCCATATTCAATCAGATCTTAAAAAAGAATTTGGAGTCGTTGGACTTGCCTTTCCAATCGACCTTGGTACAATACATTGATGACTTACTGATTGCGTCCGAAACAAGGGATGAGTATGACACGTATGACACGCATGAGACGCATGACACGATTGCCTTGCTGAACCATTTGGGAAAGTATGGCCATAAAGTGTCACCACTTAAATTGCAATACTGCCAGAAAGAAGTGAAATATTTGGGTCACCAGATTGAGAAGGGATCAAGGAAAATATCCAGTGAAAGGGTCACAACAATATTGCAGATGTGTCCCCAGCCACACAGAGAGATATCAGGATGTTTTTAGGGATGGTAGGTTACTATCACCAATGGATTCCTAATTTTTAGTCATTTCTAAGCCCTTACAGAAGCTGACTCACAAAGAAGTTACTGATCTCATAGTGTTAGGCCAGGCTTGTATGAAAGTGTTTTCTGAATTAAGGGGCAGTCTGTGCAAAGCTCTGGCTTTGGGTAGTCCTGACTACACAAAGTCTTTCACATTGTTTTGTCATGAGCGTGATGCATGTTCTTTCTCTGTCTTGACGCTGGTCAATGGACTTGTAAACTGCCCAGTAGCACATTTTTCTGCCACTTTAGACCCAGTCACATCAGTCTTACCAGGTTGTCTGTGGGCAATTGCAGCGGTTGGACAGAGCCTCACACATTGTGAAGGCATTGTGATGGGACACCCCTTAACTATCATGGTCCCTCATTCAAATGAAATCCTACTTACAAAGACGAAAACCCAGTACCTAACATGTGCAAGATTGACTAGGTATGAGACGAGTATTTTAGGGTCACCAAATGTGTCATTAAAAAGATGTACAGTGCTGAACCCAACAACCTTACTCCTTAATGAAAATGTTTAAATTGAAAAAAGTGGAAGACATTGAGCATGATTGTCTTGAAGTAACTGATCTGTACACAAAACCGAGATCTGACACCAGACTGTAAGAAAATGACCAAATTATCTTCATTGATGGTTCCTGTCTAAGAGACAATACAGGAGTACTGAGAGCAGGATATGCTGTTTGCACAATTTCTGGTATCCTGGAAATGTCCTGGCTTCAAGGAGTGTGTTCTATACAGGTAGCAGAACTGGTAGCCCTTACTGGAGCGTGCTATGTTTCTGCTGAGCTTAAAGTTACCACCTACACGGATAGCCAGTATTGATTTGGAATAGTCCATGATTTTGGCCAGTTGTGGTCACAGAGAGGTTTCATGGCCTCTTCTGGTTCACCAGTGAGAAATGGTGAGGGAATTAGAGAATTTTTGCATGCTATCTAAATGCCTGAAAAGATTGCTGTGGTGAAATGCAGTGCACACCTGAAATCGCAAGAGTTTGTGTCAATAAGAAATGGATATGTGGATCAAGTTGTAAGATTTTGCGCATTGAACTGTATATCATTCAAAGATAAGTGGGAATTGTTACCTGAAAAAGATGAAACATGTCCAAGTTTTGAATTGAAAGTAATAGACACATTGGAAGAATTGAAAACATTCCAGAATAATGTTGACTGGGAGGAAAAACATTCATGGGACAAAATTAAATGTGTACAGCGACAAGATGAATTGTGGGTTTCAGAAGAGGGTTAATTGGTTCTGCCAAATAGTCTGTTGTCCCAAATGGTCAGATTTTATCATGGTCACGCACATGTTGGGAGGGATGCAATGTATGTTTGCTCAAACACAATTGGTTCAATCCAAGGTTTAGACAAGTTGCTGAAGCAGTTTGCCATTGTTGCGTCATCTGCCAGCAAATGAACGCGGGGAAAGGGACAGTGGTTAATGTGAGTCACATTGGAAGAGCAGGAGGTCCATTCAGCAGAATGCAGATGGATTGTATTGAGATGTCTGTGTGTGGGGGTTTGATATATGTGTTGGTGATTGTCTACATCTTTAGTCACTGGATTGAAGCGTGCCCAAAATGAAGAAATGACAGCCTCACTGTAGCAAAACTGTTGCTTAGGGCCATGTTTTGGGTTTCTGATCTCTTTAGAATCAGATAGGGGAAGTCACTTCAACAATGAAGTAATTATATTACTGTGTGCAGCATTGAACATTGAGCAGAAGTTTCATTGTAGTTACTGCCCTGGAGCATCAGGACTAGTGGAACAGATGAATGGTACCCCGAAATCAAGAGTGGCAAAGATGTGTGTGTCCAAGAATCTGAAATGGCCTGATGCATTTCCTTTAGTTCTGATGACAATGAGAAACACACCCGAAAGGAAGACAGGATTGTCACTGCACGAAATCCTCATGGGCAGAGCAATGGGGTTGCCAGTGGTCCCTGCAAATGCACTTGTAAGCAATAGAGATGATATGGTGTTGACCTACTGCAAAGGTCTCGCTGATGTTGTTCACTCTTTCTCTAAGCAGGGGGAAGCTACCACACTGCCACCGATCCATGACCCAGGACACAACCTGAGAACCTGTGACTGTGTTGTGGTCGGAAACACATGTGGAAGACGTGTTTGGAACCTTGCTGGAAAGGCCCGTTCCAGGTAGTTCTGGTTACTACCACAGCTATGAAGTGTGCTGGAGTTTCTAAATGGATCCATGCAAGCCACATGAAGAAAGTGGCATGTCCTTTGGACGATGAAGAGGAGTTGTTGAGAATACCAACAACGACCAGACAAGCCTCAGAGCCGGAAGGAGAAGAAAAAGGAACTGAGGCCGGATCTGAGCTCGTTGAAGACGGTTCAGTCACTCTTGTGAGAGACAAAGGAGACCTCCAGGATGATGACAGTGAGCCAATCTCAATTGAGGCAGCAATAGAGCCTGGTCAGAGGAGGGCTTTCCCAGAAGTGGACAAATTTGAGAGACAAAGAGAGCAAATGCAAGATCTTGAGGGGGAAGGAGTTGAGATGGATCAAAGCCAATGTGATCTGACTCCTCCTGAACCAGTTGCAGGTCTGTCAAGAAAAAATCCTGCAGAGCAAGAAGAAGTTTCAAGTTCAACACTGAAAAATGCATTGACCAAGGGTCCACTGAAAGGAGAAAAGTGGCCTACATCACAAGCAAAAAGTAAGGAAAAAGTTATTGTGGCAACAATCGAGGAAGAAGTAGACACAACTAGAAGGAAAGAACTGAGTGTAGGAGAATTGAATGGAGATTGGTATAGTGATTCTGGTATAGTGGGAGATATATTTGGAGCAATGATACCTTCAGGAGGAGTTGTTATGAATTTGATAAACATTTGAAAGTTGTCTACTATTGTGGATAACATGCTACTAAATTTTTCAGGAGCCATACTCCTGATAGATACAGATTTAGCTGCTGAAAGAGCTATGACTCTTCGGAACAGGCTTTAATTAGACATTCTTTTAGTAAAGGATGGTAGAGTTTGTAAAATGATTAATTCTAAGCATTGCTGCTCATTTATTCCCGATAATAGTAAAGAAATTAGAAGCTTACTTACTAAGTAAGTACTGATTTGAAAGAGTTGAAAGAACCAGGTGTTTGTGAGAAAGTTGGCAAAGGATTTGCTTCAGAATAAAATTGGCTCAGCAACATTAGGAAAAGGATAATATTGTTGTTGTTGTTGTTAGCTTTATTTCGGTAGTAAAACTAACATAAATGCACATTATACAATACACATTTAAGAAGTATAAGGAGACAATGATATAAAATCCTCTGACTAAACAATGCTAAAAATAGAATAGTAAAAGTGCAAGATATGATAATATAAAAATATAATCAAATATTGCAAAAAGGTTGCTAATATACAGAGACACTAGTATAAAATCCTCTAGCTAGCAAATTTAAAATGCAAGATAAAAATGCAATATATCAAAAATAAAAAATATAATCAAATGTTACATGGAGGTCACTAAACAATCCAAAATTATCTATAGGTGCAACATTTTCGATTGTGTCTTCAAACTTGGGCCAGCTTTAATGTAATGCATTACAAATTGTCCCCAAACGTTTTGCCCTAATGTGCCAAATTGCATAATAAGAATCTTGCCAATGCACATACCACAATCCCGTGGGTGTTTGTTCTGCAGATCCTAAGAGCTAGAGGCTGATTACTGATGCCCATGGATCTGCACAGTGGTATAATCCATTGGTCCCGCTGCTTAGTATAAGCGGATCAATGGACTAAGACATGGGCAATACATTCAGCATACCCACAGCCCATTGGACATGAATCAAGATGGCTATCCTGTTGGAACCATCCACAGGGAAAGGCGCGTAATGGTAGCGATTCCAACCTGAACCTGATGTAAAGTGCACGTGCTATGGGGGATAAAATCAAATCCATATTTTTTCAAATTCATAATGGCATTTAACTGATATGAATCTGTCTATCAAACTAAAAGAAGGCACCTCGGCTAGCTTTTCTACTTGTAGGTTTAGCCATTATGCGTCCTTGACCACCTGTGCAGCATTTTTTGGAAGGTAAAGATGGTCTGACCAGAACACACCCAGCCCTAATTTAGTCAAACTGTTTTCAACATGATTGTACCATGGAATTTTTCTTGTTCTGTGTGTGTTCAGTAAGGCATTCAACCATGTTCTGTATGGGCTAAAAATGTCCATGGACCAGATCCTGATCCAGTACAATATTGGTCTTAAGGCAGCTATGTGAGTGACGGAATATAAATTTAGATCCATCTGAATGGGCAGCGTAGGAGAGCTTGAAGGTATATTTAATAAGGCTTTTATGAAAAAATGTCGTCTCGCTCTAACTCCTTCAGATTGCCATGCCCCCATAGCTCTGCTCCGTACAAAGCTCCCCCTCTAGCTTGTGCTTTATATATTTCTATTGCAGGAGATTGCCAATCTAGGGGATCTATTGGCAAATCTCAGAACACCACCCCCCCGAATTCTGTCTCAGTCTCATGTATGCCTTTGATAAATGGGCCTGCCATTTGTGCGTGTCCTCGAGTCTAACTCCCAGGTAATCAAAGTGTGTTTTCCTTTTCACAGTGAGAAAAGATCATTAGATATGCAGCAAAAGACATCACAGGTAACAGTACTTGTCATTTACTCCAGTACCTCATGTTGTTGTCAAATTCGTAAAGGAAAACATCTAGATTGCAGTGTTGCTGCGTGGATATGCAATCTACTGAAGAAGAACATAAACTGGGGAAAAGAGGGATAGAAAAGTACTTGCGGGGTCAAGGGCAGTACTATGAAATGTTCTGCTTTGAAAGAAATGTGGTTTCAGAGTGCAAACAAGAAAGTGAGACATAATCGGTAAAGGATGTAGAGTTGTGCTGTTACGGGGTGCAATGAATAGCTGGTGGGGGTACAACTGTGTGGGTAGTGGGTCCGTGGAATATGGAACGGAAGAGGTGGGGAGAGGGTGAGAATTCCCAGTATTCAGGCTTGGGTGATGCTCATCTGTGGGGCAATTAGGTATTGATTGCATTTTTAATTAAAAGGAGGGACGTACGGTGCAGAATACAGTTGATTAGGGTGGCATGGTGTCATTGCGTGCATGTTAATCGAAATGTGTGCGTATTATGGCCCAATGATATGAGATAGTGCATTTCCAAAGGCCACGCATCTCCTTATCAGAGTGCCTCTTCTTCAGCCGCACCCCAGTTACACAGGGCTCCCCACCAAGCTTCCACCGGCAGCGGGGATGAGGAACACCAATGCAATGTGAGAGTGCAGATGGCCAGCAGAAGTGCCAAGGCTGCAAAGGGGTTACAGACCTTGTTACTCTTTCAACGTTTAAAATTATTGAGGGCACTGGGCTTACAAGTATTTAAGTCTGCCAGGTCCATTAACTCTCGGAGTGTGGCATGTACTGAAGACCAATAATGTTGCAATGACAGGCAAGACCACAAAACGTGGCAGAAGTCCACGCCTAGGAGAGGACAGCATGGGCAGGTAATGTGTGCTGTTGGGTAATAGCGGTTCAATCAGGCCGGGGTGAGATATGCTCTGTTTAAGATGTAACATTTACTATTCTTGAAGAAGTTCAGGGAGACTTGTTTCGGGTGTAATATTGCTAACTCCCATTCTTTGCCCTGCAGTGCCCTCCCTATATCCACCTCCTATTGCTGTCAAAGGGTAATGAGAGGGGGTGTCAATGATTTCACGTATGGCCCTGTAAAGTCAGGGGATAAGTTGGCGTATTGTATGTATTGTATGTGTGGCCGAATGTGGGGGTGGTTCAGTCTCTGCAGCACCCCACAATGTTTGAGCTATATTGCATAGTTGCGGACACGTAAGGAATCGCCCAGTGGGTAGTGTGCAGTCTGAAATCAGTTGGGTAAAGGGGAGGAGGTGGCCCTCAGTATATAAGTCACCTATGGTGTGTAGTAAGCCCGATGTCCAATTCTCCAGCGTCTTGGTTGTGTAAAAACCTGGAAAACGTGTAAGTCCTACAAAAGGGATGTTGGTTAATCAGTGTAATCTCTCATATATGTAGTTATTGTTATTCCCCAACCGTCTCTTCTTCTGTTTAGCCTAGTTGCTCATCCTTTGTCAGGGGATATCACTTATTCGTGGTCTAAAAGTACAAAGTGCAAAGCATTCCTCTCATATCTATTTGATGTATTCATCACTCTTCTAGGTCCTCTGTGGTCACCGTGAGCCGTGATATACTACTCTCAGTTACCTAGTTATTGGGGCTGCTAAAAAAAAAACCAATATATATATATATATATATATATATATATATATATATATATATAAATACATACATATACACTTACATGCGGGGCATGATGATAAAAATATCCACAATGCATGGATTCTTATCGAACAATCACTTACTTATATATTTATTTTCTGTTTCTTTCGACTCAAATATGCATATATACACATTTCAGTGCGGGGCGTGACAATAAAAATATATCCATAGTGCATAGATTCCTATCAAACAATTACTTACTTATATATTTCTTTCGACACAGAGGAGGACGACTGCTTCCATCCCTTTTGCCGCCCCGAAAATGCTCAGTTTGAATAGACTCCACCGTGCATCAGTGTGCACGCCATGGCCTCAGAGCGCCCTCTGGTGTCCTAAAATTATAGTAATGTCAGGGGACCGATTAACTTTGTGTTTTTGCAGCTGATTTCTCAAAGAATCTATAGGGTTGGATTCGATCGTCCCGGAGAGACAGCGGGGTGTTTTCCGGCTATGTAAATCACTCAAATTCTTCGAGAAATCAGCTGCGAAAACAATCGGGATACTGAGGCATAACAAGATTGAAAAAAGAATTAACAATCCCAACATATTGCAATAAACATGTATACAAAAATCCTACCTAATGCCCATCATGTAGCTTCTTAGCGAGCGCATAGTGTTGATAGCCCAATCTGTCCGTACTTAGTACCTGAGAGGAGCACCCACCCCATTATCTTAGAATGAAGGTCTGCCCTTCCTCTCCTTAGCTGGCTTGCAAAAATAAGGCTGAGGTCAGCTGTAAAATGGCATGCAGCATGGGTGGATTCCTCGCTGGAATGACCCCTGTTAGCCCCCTTTAGGCCAGAAAAAAGAATAGAGCGACTATCCACTAGTGGCTTGTCTAATCTTGGACGTAGAGAAGATGTATGATACCATGTCTTGGAAATATCTCTTTCAGGTGCTCACCTCGAAGGGTATGGGCAGACGCCTGCTCGCCTACACTCACCTGTTGTACAAGGACCCATTGTCTCAAGTGCACTTAGGTCCTCTTGTCTCTGCCCCTTTTCCAGTGTGAGGGGCACTAGGCAAGGATTCCTACTCTCCCCCTTGTGCTATTTGCATTAGCGATGGAACCAATACCGATCCTTCTTTGAAAGAATGGCCAAGAGTGCGGCATTCCCCTACAGGACCGTGTGCATGCAGTTGCATTTTATTTGGAAGAATTGTTCATATATCTTAAAGATATGACACAGGCCTTAGCCCCAATACACATCACCCTTACAGAATTTGCTTAGGTTTCAGGGCTGCAGGTGAACTGGACTAAGTCAGTGTTCTACCCCAGGGCCCTGGACATCCGCAACGTGATATATCTCTTGGAGGGACACAATTGCAGTGGTGCTCAGAAGCGGCCCGCTTCCTGAGGGTCCACCTCTATCATTCACCATCCGATCTATAGGAGGGAAATCTCCGCAGGATCTTCGCTAGTATCCACAGATAACCTTTTGGCAATCCCTCCCATTCACCCCTATCTGAAAAATTGCTCTCATAAAAATGAGTGGACTCCCCACATTATTACATACCTTCTCAAACCTTCCATTCATTCCCCCAAACCACTTCTTCAAAGAGTTGAATACTTTACTGTGCTTGTTAATCTATGGTGCAAAACACCACTGGGTAGCCCCCAAGACACTGCAGCTCCCAGTGGAGTGAAGTGCGTTGGGAGCTCCCTCCTATAGGTCATAGGCCACTACATGGGTGACCCAGTGACTCCTGCAGTACCCGGACACCAGCTACACTATGTAACCTACTCTAAAGTGCTACTCTCTTCACTCTGGCCCTTACAGGTGGCAGTAGCATATGCATGCTTGCTTTGCATACGTGAGCTCTCACACTGTAAACAGTTTTATGCCCCCAACATCCCTTTTGTAGGACTTACACGTTTTCCAGGTTTTTACACAACCAAGACGCTGGAGAATTGGACATCGGGCTTACTACACACCATAGGTGACTTATATACTGAGGGCCACCTCCTCCCCTTTACCCAACTGATTTCAGACTGCACACTACCCACTGGGCGATTCCTTACGTGTCCGCAACTATGCAATATAGCTCAAACATTGTGGGGTGCTGCAGAGACTGAACCACCCCCATATTCGGCCACACATACAATACATAAAATACGCCAAATTATCACCTGACTTTACAGGGCCATACGTGAAATCATTGACACCCCCTCTCATTACCCTTTGACAGCAATAGGAGGTGGATATAGGGAGGGCACTGCAGGGCAAAGAATGGGAGTTAGCAATATTACACCCGAAACAAGTCTCCCGGAACTTCTTCAAGAATAGTAAATGTTACATCTTAAACAGAGCATATCTCACCCCGGCCTGATTGAACCGCTATTACCCAACAGCACACATTACCTGCCCATGCTGTCCTCTCCTAGGCGTGGACTTCTGCCACGTTTTGTGGTCTTGCCTGTCACTGCAACATTATTGGTCTTCAGTACATGCCACACTCCGAGAGTTAATGGACCTGGCAGACTTAAATACTTGTAAGCCCAGTGCCCTCAATAATTGTAAACGTTGAAAGAGTAACAAGGTCTGTAACCCCTTTGCAGCCTTGGCACTTCTGCTGGCCATCTGCACTCTCATATTGCATTGGTGTTCCTCATCCCCGCTGCCGGTGGAAGCTTG
This sequence comes from Pleurodeles waltl, assembly GCF_031143425.1. Taxonomy (NCBI): domain Eukaryota; kingdom Metazoa; phylum Chordata; class Amphibia; order Caudata; family Salamandridae; genus Pleurodeles; species Pleurodeles waltl. The sequence goes on along the minus strand of NC_090445.1, from coordinate 288,995,336 downwards.
GTGGGGAGCCCTGTGTAACTGGGGTGCGGCTGAAAAAGAGGCACTCTGATAAGGAGATGCGTGGCTTTTGGGAATGCACTATCTCATATCATTGGGCCATAATACGCACACATTTCGATTAACATGCACGCAATGACACCATGCCACCCTAATCAATTGTATTCTGCACAGTACGTCCCTCTTTTTAATAAAAAATGCAATCAATACCTAATTGCCCCACAGATGAGCATCACCCAAGCCTGAATACTGGGAATTCTCACCCTCTCCCCACCTCTTCCGTTCCATATTCCTCGGACCCACTACCCACACAGCTGTACCCCCACCAGCTATTCATTGCACCCCGTAACAGCACAACTCTACACCCTTTACCGATTATGTCTCACTTTCTTGTTTGCACTCTGAAACCACATTTCTTTCAAAGCAGAACATTTCATAGTACTGCCCTTGACCCCGCAAGTACTTTTCTATCCCTCTTTTCCCCAGTTTATGTTCTTCTTCAGTAGATTGCATATCCACGCAGCAACACTGCAATCTAGATGTTTTCCTTTACGAATTTGACAACAGCATGAGATACTGGAGTAAATGACAAGTACTGTTACCTGTGATGTCTTTTTCTGCATGTCTAATGATCTTTTCTCATTGTGAAAAGGAAAACACAATACTGCCTTGTTTGCATGGTAAGTTCTGTCTTTATCAATAAAAGAAAAATAAACTTTAAAAAAAAGTCTGATGGTAAAACTCCTGACCGAATTAAAACTAGTTTCTCTATCTGACCCATCGTGGTCAGCATTATCTTCTGCCTAGGTGCTGGTTTAGTACAACCAGATGACCAAGGTTGGCGTGTAAAGCTTTTTAGCTCAATTGTCACATTTAAACTTCAAAAATTCATTACTGCAGTTTCCTTTATTGGGTTTTTGTTGTTTTGGTGTTATTTTATTTAATAAAGTATTCTCTATTGTTCTAAACTACTTTGGGATTTTCTTGGCACTATATTTGGATTTTATTACTGTTTTGGTACTGCATAAATACTTTGCAAAGTGCCTCAAGGTTAAGGCTGCAATAATTACCAGGGGATTGACCTCAGGTTAATTTGGTGCTTTTGGTGGTTCACACTGACAAGGATTGTGATTACTGGTTGATGTGGGCACTCACCCCTCTCAACTAGTACTTCTAGTTTCTTACATATCACGGGCCTGATTCACAAAGGTAAACTTATACTTTTGTATTCCCAAATTACATGTTAATAGTAGGTCTACGACAGCAGAGTTTCCATAGTCAGAGCAGAGAACTCCGAATATAAAAAGATAGGTCTATATCTTTTTATGTGCAGACTTCTACGCCCCTTAAGTCGTAACCTATTAACTCATAGTACGTGAGTACAAAAACTCGTACTTTGGGAATACAAAAGCCAATAGTAAACTTACACACAAATGTAAGTTTATCTTTGTGGATAAAGCTCAATATTTTTACTGGATTTCATCTGTGTTGCAGTCAAATTCTTTGTATTGCAGATCATTTTGACCTATTCTAAAGATTGTGAAATAATCATTAGTGTGAGAAAAAAAGTGAATCAGTAGGATTGAGTGTCCTGCTAATATATGTATTTTCACTCATGTAAAGTAAACAGCAAACAGTTCATTCCAGCCCTATGGACGTGGATGTAACCCAGCCCCCCCCTTTGAGAATTCTAGGATATAGGCGGTCATTCTGACCCTGGCGGTCATGGACCGCCAGGGCCGGGGACTGCGGGAGCACCGCCAAAAGGCTGGCGGTGCTCCCAAGGGCATTCTGACCGCGGCGGTATGGCCGTGGTCAGAAACGGAAAACCGGCGGTCTCCCGCCGGTTTTCCGCTGCCCTGAGGAATCCTCCATGGCCATGGGGATTCCGACCCCCTCACCGCCATCCTGTTCCTGGCGGTTTTGACCGCCAGGAACAGGATGGCGGTGAGGGGTGTCGTGGGGCCCCTGGGGGCCCCTGCAGTGCCCATGCCAATGGCATGGGCACTGCAGGGGCCCCCGTAAGAGGGCCCCTAAAAGATTTTTAGTGTCTGCCATGCAGACACTGAAAATCGCGACGGGTTCTACTGCACCCGTCGCACCCTTCCCACTCCGCCGGCTCCATTCGGAGCCGGCTTCCTCGTGGGAAGGGGTTTCCCGCTGGGCTGGCAGGCGGCCTTCTGGCGGTCGCCCGCCAGCCCAGCGGGAAACACAGAATAACCGCGGCGGTCTTCTGACCGCGCAGCGGTATTCTGGCGGCTCCCGCCGGCACCGCGGTTACCGCGGCCGGCGGGAGTCAGAATGAACCCCATAGTGTTTTTTGAATCTGAAGAGTAAGGCTGTGGGAAAACACATTTGGTTCATATGGTCCATCTATCTGAAGGTACAACCGTTTAGGATGGGAAACATCCTTTATTACGAAGTCTTTTTAACGAAGTCGTGGTTAACGAAAGCGCAACAACGCTTTTTTTAACCACGACTCCGTTATTTTGTGCCTTAACTACGTATGTTCTGAACTACGAACATGCGTGGTTAAGGTACAAAGAAGGGAGTTGGCGAAGGAGGAGGACGCAGGTGACAAGGGCTCGACTAAGGTAAGTGGGGGGTTTTAGGTTTTGGGGAGGGGGTGGGGTTCAGGGGGTTTTAGGTTTTGGGGTGGGGTTGGGGGGGTGGGGCGGTTTTAGGTTTTGGGGTGGGGTTGGGGGGGTGGGGCGTTTTTGGTTTGGGGAGGGGGTGGGGGTCAGGGGATTTTAGGTTTTGGGGTGGGGTTAGGGGTGGGATGTTTTTGGTTTTGGGGAGGGAGTGGACGGTCAGGGGGTTTTAGGTTTTGGGGTGGGGTTAGGGGGGTGGGGCGTTTTTGGTTTTGGGGAGGGGGTGGGGGGTCAGGGGGTTTTAGGTTTTGGGGTGGGGTTGGGGGGGTGGGGTGTTTTTGGTTTTGGGGAGGGGGTGGGGGTCAGGGGGTTTTAGGTTTTGAGGCGGGGTTGGGGGGGGTGGGGTGTTTTTGGTTTTGGGGAGGGGGTAGGGGGTCAGGGGGCTTTAGGTTTTGGGGTGGGGTTGGGGGGTGGGGCGTTTTTGGTTTTGGGGAGGGGGTGGGGGTCAAGGGGTTTTAGGTTTTGGGGTGGGGCGTTTTTGGTTTTGGTTTTGGGGAGGGGGTTAGGGGGTTTTAGGTTTTGGGGTGGGGTTGGGGGGGTGGGGTGTTTTTGGTTTTGGGGTGGGGTGGGGGGTCAGGGGGTTTTAGGTTTTGGGGTGGGGTTGGGGGTGGGGCGTTTTTGGTTTTGGGGAAGGGGTGGGGGGTCAGGGGTTTTTAGGTTTTGGGGCGGGGTTGGGGGGGTGGGGCGTTTTTGGTTTTGGGGAGGGGTGGCGGGTTAGGGGGTGTTAGGTTTTGGGGTGGGGTTGGGGGTGGGGCGTTTTTGGTTTTGGGGAGGGGTGGGGGGTCAGGGGGTTTTAGGTTTTGGGGTGGGGTTGGGGGGGTGGGGCGTTTTTGGTTTTGGCGAGGGGGTGGGGGTCAGGGGGTTTTAGGTTTTGGGGTGAGGTTGGGGGGTGGGGCATTTTTGGTTTTGGGGAGGGAGTGGGGGGTCAGAGGGTTTTAGGTTTTGGGGTGGGGTTTGGGGGGTAATGCTTTTATCAGGAATGCCTTTACAATGAAAATCGTTGTTAACGCATTTGTGGTAAAATCATTAGTAGTAGCAACGAGGTCGGTGTTCCGACCTCGTTGTTAAGGCACTAGTTGTTTAGGAAATCGGTGTTCCGTCGTACAACCATATAGGAGCACCGATTATTTCAAGGCCAATACATTGAAATGACTGTTCTTACTTGCAAAAGAAAATGAATGTATTAAATAAAAGACATTCATTATTGAAATATTTGTATAGTGAGGAGAAGTTTACCAAAAGCAACAGATAGAGCTGTCAAAGAGACTTTTTTCCTGGAAGGCAAGGGTCTCACCTCCCCCTTCACGATTATTGTTATTTTACTTTAACTAACCAGGTCCAAGGGTTATGGGTATTGCCTCTTTTTTTAAATTATTGAATCTGTGGCCCAGCAACAAAGCACCTTCGTCTGATCGGCTAGGCAGGTTAGTCCTGGTCCTTTGAAAGTCTTCGGAGCCACAGAGTTTCTAAGCTCCAGGTTTCAGGAAAAGTTGGGAGGAGTACACTTTGACACCAGCCAAGGATCAAGGACCTTGGGGACAGCAGTTGGGGGTCAAGACTCACTTTATCAGAGCCAGCAGCATGGGCCAGGGAAGGTCCAGTTAGAAATGGTCAGTTGAACATTTGTAGAAAAGGCCTCTTGTAGCTTGTTGTTTCCCTGTAGCTTGAAAAGGTCAGTGTTATGATCGTTTGAGCCTATCCACTATTACAGAACTTCCTATGTGCCCTACAGCAAAGAATCCAACAGTGAAGTACCCCTCTCTGCTTAAATCATAGATGGTGGAACCTTTCCCCCTTTTGCAGAGTCTGTGTTCCCAGCCCACGGGTCTGGGGGCAGCTCTACTCCCACATGGATGGGACCTACCTGGAATGGGGAGGGGGAGAACCCTACCCAGGAGTCAGCTAACATTTGTCTGTGACAGGGTAGGCCTCTTTGAGGTTTATTAAGTTCCTTGACATAGCCCAGATAGTCATCCTGTCAGTGAAACAGAACACCTCCCTACCCACAAAGCATCTGGCTCAGCTTGCGGAGGAAGACCACACCTCATCATGGGAGCTATTTAAGTGCTACGTGACAGGTAGTCTCATTCAAATGAGCATCTAACTATTGTGCTATTCAACCGTCTGGACACCCCAGGATTTTGGTGTCATAGGAATACCTGTTGCATTACAAGATATCAAAGACCTACATAATTTGTGATACCTTCATCCAGCCCTCGCTTTTTAGTCACTATCACTCTGCATGCTTAGTGTGGAAGAAGCAAACCTACAAGTCCCTGAACCATTGTTTGCTACAAATCCCAGAATTGCTTAAGTTGTCTGAAAAGGGCACGGGTTTTGATTGAGAAAATTAGAATGGAATCTACCATAAGGCCTGGGTTACTGAACCCACAACTCACAGGACAAATACCTGTAGCAGTAGCACAAGGTTCCTTCACATACGGAACAGGTACATCACATGTAGCAGGAATGTGAATAATATTTGTGGTGCAATCAGGGAGAAGGCAAGTAAGCCTGCTGCAGTATGTTGTTTCAGGAATGTTCTTGTCCTCTACACTATTGGCCGCACATGAAATGGGACCACATGGCAACTATGAAATATCAAGGCAAAGGAAGGCAGTAGCAAGGATTATGCCAATCTTCATTAACGGCAGTCTTGAAAATGTATGCTAGTAACCAGGAAATGAGTATAGAACATCAAGACAAAGGAAGGCAGCAGCAATGATTATAGTCAACATCACCAACTGCAATCTTGATAATATGTACCAGTATACAATAAAATAATAATTAAAGAAACAAAACCCACAAAAACATTTCATACTAAAGTGGTTAATATTGAAATGAAAGAAATAGACAAATAGGAGTAATGCTCATAGATCAGCTTTGTCCAACATCTACCAGCAACTTCTGATCAATATCCACCACAATACTGTAGGAACCTCTGAATATCAAGGCTAAACATATTAAGATACAAGAGTTTCATGGACAAAATAAAGACCAAAATATCAAAAGGAAAGTGGAGATAGAGGAAGCTTTACTATTCCTACCTTCAAAAGCGATAGATAGATAAATAGATAGATAGATAGATAGATAGATAGATAGATAGATAGATAGATAGATAGATTTGAAGTTAGGTATAGAACATTTAGATTTACTTTACCTTTTTGATATTTTGCCCTTGATATTGTATACCTCGATATTTTATTTTTGATTCAGAGGGTATACCTGGACTGCATACCAATCAGAGAGGTCTCATCAAATCAATGAGAACGGGCATTCTCAAAGACAATAGGTCTGACCGTTATAGACGGTCACCAAGCTATTGCCTTTACAAGTTGTTGTTTGCTTGTCATAACTTAGTTAAAACATCATTTAAAGATAGCCACCTATGTGTGCCCATCCATGTTCATTCAAAGGCAGCCGTATTGGAAAGTTTTCATCATAAAGTATGACCGAAATATTCAGAGATGGTCACATCACATCTGCATGCATGCACGGATAAGGGTGGCAATCTTTGAATCACTTTTGTTATACTTTTAAGGGAAACCCAATATATGATGGCAGCCCATGCAGTGGGTGGCCTTCTTGGAATGACTTGTGTATTTTGTCATATTAATACAAAAATCTGTCCAAGATGGCCACTCACATTTGCACACCAGTAAGCGTGCATGTGTGCGTATGTTAGTCATCATAGAATTATTTTTGACCTACTTTAACATTGGTAAGAAAGAATACCCTAAGACCTAAAAATGACTCAAAAGCCTTTCCAATTGCTCGTTGCCTTTTGTTAAATGGGGAAGCTTCTTCCAGGTGACAACTAAATCACTTACTTTTTTGAAGCAATAAGTGATTCGTCCTGATGACAGTGTTTTTAATAGAAAATATACCCAATGCTGGTTAAAAGGAGAAGCCAATTCATTGATTCAATAACATACAGGTGTGTGTACTCGTGTTCCCAACATTGACATACCTGTAGTCCCAGATGTGAAAATATACAGAGCATTAGATGTGTAGGTCACACTTGACCGCAAAGAATCTGACAAAGGTTGCTCCGAGGAGGCTTTTACTTTTTCCAGGAAACTCTCCACTTTTTGTGCAGACGAATCTGTACTCAAAAAGATGATCTGCACATTGTCACTCAAGCTTGTTCGGATATCTTCCACCACAGCCTTCAAATCTAGTCCGAAAACAAACCAAAGAACTGAATGAATCACTAGCATTGATGCTGAAAAATACATATTTACAGTAATGATTCCCATTTATACCTCAATATAAAATGCATCCAATATCATTCATTTAACATATATTTGTGAAGTAATTGCATAGCCATTTCCTAAAAACTTTAAATGAATGAGCATCAAAAAGATCTGTGAGCATCACACCTCGAGGTGGCAGGAAAAATGAAGTTGAAGGTGTTCCTCTCTTCAGAACATTGAAATGTGGAGTTTATAAAACATGATTTTTCAAGTTCTTTGGGAGGTTAGTCTCTCATTCCTTTCTTGAAAATATATGAACAAAGAATATTACATCTGACATCTATGGAGCTGACTTACAGTTCCGTTCGGTTTGAAAACTTTATTCAGCAAATACAAAATAACCATAAAAGTTCATAAATGTATATAAATACATATTCATTATAATCATATCCTAATTTGGGGAGGCGTGGCCGGCAAGATGGCCACTCGGACGCACTTGCAGAGTGCTCGCGGCCCGTGTCCAAATCCTGCAATATCCTGCCTGCCCGAGGCCCTGCAGACCCCGCAAACTGACCACGGGGGTTTGATGAATGGAGATACGGCTCAAGTGAGAGGGATCATGTAGGTGTTGAGTCTTGAGGCTGGGCCCTGCTGGGATTGGTTGATGATAACATGGTGGCCGCCAGGCGGATCGCTAGATAACTCGATGCTGGAGCCTTCCGGAGCACTACCATGCGATTTTGGAGGTAGGGGGCCCCCGACATCGGCAGGCTAACCTGCAACAGTCGGTCTGAGCGGGGAGTGGACCCCACCCCCTCTCTTTTTTGTCCAGCCCTTCTGCAGGGAGTGGACTGTGCCTGCAGCTGGCTTGGGTCTGGTGGGACCCTTGAAACAGGTTTGGCTCCACGCGCTCGGAGGTGTTACACTGCTGGGTGCTCTGTGATGTGCAGACCCTCCCCCAACTGGCTGACCTCAACATGGCGGCCACCGTGTCGGTCTCCCATTAATCTCGTGGCGAGAGGCGTCGAGAAGTGCCACCCAGGGGGCTCAGAGTGAGGGTCGCCTGGAGAGTGGCAACTTGGCCTCACCAGGTCGGCTCCGGTGGGGTACGGATTCCCCCCCCTCTACGGGGACGCAGCATGGGTGGTGGATGGAGCGGATATTGGGGTGTTTGACCCGGTGGCCCCCCCCTCGGAACAGTGGAACACTGGATATTGCAGTCTGCCTGTGCAGCGGGATAACTATCTGTGGTGTGGACTCAGCGCACAGTGGTGATTGCTGCCGGGGCCTATGCGAGACGCTGGCCTAGGAGGACTAGTTACTACTGGGCCTTTCTCCACAGGCTTCTGTGACCAGTAGGAACGTGGGGTTGTAGGCTGGCCCGGTTCTGCGCGCTGGGACCCTCAGTGCTCTAGGGTGCGGTGGAAGCGATTCTGAGGCACAGTTACACCATGGGCAAGGATAAAGCGGGGAAGGGAGCGCAGCAAACCCGTATGGACCAATATACAGCGCAGACTATGGGTGGTACTCTGCCGCAAGAACCCCCGGTTCTCTTGAACAAAGGATGTGAACCCTCAGGTACACAGATCCTGGCCACCAATGAGGCCTTGAGTCAGGCGGTAAAGTCGCAAATCGCTGCCATGGCGGTTGATGTAAACTTGCTAAGAGCTAATTTGAAGGTGGTTGCCGAGCGTTCGGTGGTGACTGAACAACAAGTGACCTCCATGCAGACTGACATTGACACCCTAAAGATTTCGGTGACTGCCCTGGAGGTTAAAACGCCAAACTGGAAGTGAGAGCTAAGGATGCGGAGGGAAGAGCGTGTAGGTCCAACCTCCATGTGGTGGGTTTCCACGAGGGTGCAGAGGGCTCGAACCCAGAAGCCTTTTTGGAGGACTGGATTAAAAAAGCATTGCCTAATGCCTCCTTGTCAGCCGTGTTTGTGGTGGAATGTGCGCACAGGGCACTGGCCCCTCCACCGCCGCCGGGTGTGCCTCCCGAGTGCTCATCGCCAAGATCCTCAGTTACAGAGACCGGGACGCAATCCTTCAGAAAGTACGCAAACATGGGGACCCCTCTTCTGAGAATCACATTATCCACTCTTTTCCGGATTGCACTCGGGAGGTGGAGCTACAACGACAGTCCTTCCTGAGGGTTAAACGCAAATTGAAAGAAACTTGGGTATGTTACTCTTCGCTGTTAAACTGAAGGTTCTCCATGAAGATCGCTCTCATTTATTTCAGTCACCCGAGGCAGTATGGGATTGGTTGGAGGTTGGTGATGGCTGTAGAGCACCGGGGTCCCAGGGAAGAGGAATTTGTGAGAGATCTACCAAAATGGGTGGAGTGCAGTCCACCTTGCGCCGGACCAGTAGGCGATGCCATGCTACCCGCAACACCAGGGTGATAGTGCGCTCAGATGGCACCTTGAGCATGGACAGGAGGCTTCGGGAGCGGGAGGAGGCGAGGCGGTTGGTGCAATCCGTCACTGCAGAAGTATCGACTTGATTCGGTTCCCCATGCGGAGATGGTGGATTAACACAGGACTCTGACAACACCAATGCCTGAACAACAGTTAAAATGTATATTTGTGCCGGCTGTGAGAAGTCGTGTCTGTTGCTAGACTGGGGGCTTGCCACCACTGTCTGCTCCCCGCGTCTCCTTTTTTCTCGATACCCCCGTCTCTTCTCCTCTCCCCCCCTTTCCTCCTCCTTATTGTTAGGCTCTTCTATTGCGGAGTGGCGGAGTCTTGGGAGGCCACAAGCCACGGGACGGAGCTCAAGGGGTGTTGTGTGCTACCTCTCCCCCCTCTCCGGTTCCCCCCCTTGGCTTGACCAAGGCTAATATTGTTTTATTCCTCCCCCACCCACTTTTTGTAGCGTGGAGTGTCACCTGTTGTGGCTTATATTAATCACTTGCAGAGAAGTATTGTTGAGTTTGGGTACAGTGTGTGGATTGTCTGATTAGTCGGGTGAGAGGAGTGGGAGTGTAGCCCAGCTCTGTCCTGGCCAGTTCCTTGCAGTAGTACAGTTTAGTGATGCCTCTACCTTCTGGACTCTAGGGTAGATTGCGGGGCGCACACACGGTGTGGGCAGGCACTAGTTGTGGGTGATGTTTACCCGGGGTGGGTTGGGGTTGTTGGTTATGAATTCTAATTTCAGTTGTTATTGGAGATTTGTATCATGCACTGATTGGGCTGTATTTCCTGGGACGATAGGGCGATCTGCACCTTTCTCGTTGACAGTGCGACTGATTGTGGAGCCGGACCAGTGGAATGTTGAGTCTTGGGGGGAGGCTGGGGTGGTGCTGAGAGGGGCGATAGCAGCTTGGCATAGAGCATGGCAGGTACATTGATTAGAATGGTCACATGGAATGTGCGGGGGCTGAACTCCTTTGTAAAACGTTATAGGGTACACACATATCTTAGAAGTTTGGGGGTTCATGTTGCTCTCTTGCAGGAGATACACTTGCTAGAAAATAAAGCACAAAAATTACAGAGGAACAGCTGTACTCAGCAACATACTCATCTTATGCCAGGGGTGTGTCAGTTTGGGTGGCCCCCGGAACCCCTTTTCATTTAAGGAGTTATACTGCTGATATCCAAGTCTGCTATGTCTTACTGCATGGGGAGTTGGATGGCCGTGAGCTCTGCATCATAAATATATATGCCCTCAACTCTGACGATGGGGAGTTCTTCCACAGGCTCCAGTTTGACTTGGTGCCCTACGCAGGGATGCCCATCATCTGGGCGGGTGACTTTAATTGTGTTTTGGATAGGTCCTTGGATAGAAGCCTCCCCAAGATGGGCACTAAGCCTCATATGACTGCCATGCTCCGCAGTGCAATGGATAATCTACATTTGGTGGACATATGGAGAGAGATGCATCACAGTTCCACAACCTTTTCCTGTTTCACCCTCACTTATGGAGCATATAGCCGTTTAGATAGATTTCTGCTTGCGAACGACGGGACCCTGGATATTCGTCGGGCTGATTATCAGGTCAGATTTCTGTCAGATCACGCCCCTCTTCTGTTGGAATACGGCACCCACATGCCCAGACCGGTGGTCCCCTTCTGGCACAAGAGGCCGGAATTACTGGGTGACCTTGAGTACAGACGTGACATTCAGGAGGCATTGACTGGTTATTTTGGCGGAAATTGGACCACAGCCCAGAGTACGGCATAGAATGAGAGGCCCTTAAAGACGTGATAAGGGGCAAAAGCCTCACTGAGACATATGGCATTCGGAAGAAACTAGATCTGGAATTAGCGCAGCAGGAGGACGCCTTGGGTGCTCAGCAGCATCAAATTGACAATGGTGACGCTCTAGAGGCCAAAAGTCAGGTGGTGCGTGGTTGCATAGGTGCCCTAGGGAGTAGGCTAGATAAAGATTCAGACAGCAATTGCACTGTGAGGGTGATCAGTCTGGGCGTCTGCTCGCCTGGCTGCTCCGTCGTGAACACCCCATTCCCATGATCCTATCCCTCCGGGGTCCTACTGGTGGTAAGTTTCTGGGTCAAACATGTATGAACGCACATTTACGGGAGCACCTCGAGGCCATATATTCTTCTCAGCGGTGTGACGTGAGCTCCCAGATACATGAATACTGGATAGCCTTCGGTTGCCCAGGATCACGGACGGTCAGGTGACGGAACTGGAGGCTGAGCTGTCCCTGGAGAACCTCCAGGGGGCCCTTTGTGGCATGGCCTCTGGGAGGGCGCCGGGACTCGACGGCCTCCCAGTCGAGTTTTACCGTGCATACTCCACAAAACTGGTTCCTAAACTACTGGAAATGCTTCAGGAGGCGCGCAAGGGGGGCCTGCTACCGCAGCAGATGAGGGAAGCATTGATTGTTATGCTACCTAAGGCTGGGCGAGACCCCCCTGACCCGAGCTCCTATAGACCGCTGTCTATGTTAAATGTGGATGTGAAACTCCTTGCTAAGGTCCTTGCAATGCGACTAGGCCGGGTGGTGACCTCGTTGGTGGAGAAGGACCAGTGTGGGTTCATCCCTGGAAGAGGGACCCACTTGAACCTGTCACATGTTATGCATGAGACGTGTGAGCTCCCTCACCGCGCCGCACTGGTTGCCTTGGATATAGAAAAGGCATTTGACACTCTGTCTTGGGAATACTTATGGGCCGTCCTATATAAGAAGGGCTTGGGTCCTTACTTTTTGTCATGGATTCATCTGCCCGGGTTCGTACTGGGGCGATTGTGTCCGAGACGTTCCACATAGAGCGAGGCACTGAACAAGGCTGCCCCCTATCCCCCCTACTGTTTGCTCTAGTCTTGGAACCCCTAGCTATACAATTGCGAACGCGCCTAAGTAATTGGGGCATACAGGTTGGGGCAACAACACACACTATATTGTTGTATGCTGAGGATGCCCTGGTATATGTTACAGTCCCAGAGAGCTCAGTCCCTCTCTTATTGATGCTGATGGACGATTTTGGTAGGGACTCCGAATAAACCAACGGAAGACGGTATTGTTCCCTATAGCGGGGCTATCTGCAGTGGCTGCTTCGGAGTTGCCACAGATGGATTTGGAGCGGGAGACAGAGTCATTTCAGTATCGGGGCATGCGGGTGACACACTCTTCCCAACTGCAATATGACTTAAATATAGGCAGCGTGATAAATGGACTCCGTGCCTTGGTCCAATTCTGGACCTCCCTCCCATTGTCAGTTATTGGCAGAATTGCTCTCTGCAAGATGATTCTCCTCCCGAGATGCCTGTACACGTTACAGAACTCGTTCTGTGTTATGCCATCACCTCTTTTTTCGTCAGCTTGATAAGTTGCTTCTGTCTCTAGTGTGGGCGGGTAAGCGGCCTAGAGTTCGTATGGATGTGCTGAAGCTGGATCTGGTTGACGGAGGACTGGGCCTGCCCGATTTGTACTTATACTATGCGGTATGCTGGCTGCAATATGTGGCCATGTGGTGTGACGACGGCTCTAACTGGGAGAAAGAACCGTTGGATGGATCTGTTTGTCTGTCACGATTACCGTGCTTGTTGATGAGTGGATCTCAGCTGCCCTTGGGGATCCCCTTCCTGGTTGCGCAGGTGTCGTGGGTCTGGGAGCAGGTCATTGTGAAGGTGTTGTGTAAAGCGCCATATGCGCGTTTGCTTTGGCTGTGGTGGCTGTGCCCCCTCGCCAGTGCTGCAGCAACACTAGATTTTGGGAAGTGGCTGGATGGCGGTTGTGATACTGCTGGTGATTTGTACCAAATGAATGTGTTTATTACTTAGCAAGAAGCGCAGTCCCTCTTTGGAATTGACCAAGGTCAATTTCTGCAGTACTCTAGCCTCTCGCAGACAGCACGTGGGATTTGGACCTCTTTTCCTACTGAACCAACCGAATCCTGCCTGGCAGCGACTCTCGTTGACCCTGGTAATGTCCGTGGTATCATTTCCTGGCTCTACAGGGCTCTCAATCAAGAAAGACAGATAAGCTTAATGGGAGCCAGAGTCAGTTTGGATGCTGATCTGGATGGTCCGCTTACAGATAGTGAATGGTCTAGAGCTTGTTCCTTGGTAGGCTGGCCTGGCTTATAGTGGGTACCTGAGGGTACTTACACCTTGCGCCAGGTCCAGTTATCCCTTATTGGTAGATTAGTAGTGTTCTAGCAGCTTAGGATGATAGAGGTAGCTATAGCAAAGCAGCTTAGGCTGAACTAGGAGACATGCAAAGCTCCTACTATACCACTGATATCATATAGCACTATATTATAAGAATCACAATACTCAGAGTTACTAAAAATAAAGGTACTTTATTTTAGTGACAATGTGCCAAAAATATCTCAGAGGATATACTCCCTTAGGAGGTAAGTAAAATACACAAAATATACACACAAAAAAAAAATCAGGTAAGTAAACAGTTAGAAAAGTAGTGCAAGCACTGTAGACTACAGTAGGATGCAAGAGGCCTAGGGGCAACACAAACCATATACTAAGAATGTGGAATGCGAACCACTTAGGGACCTAGTGTAGTGTATAGAGGGTCGCTGGGAGTGTAAGAAAACACTAAGGGTGTCCAAGATACCCCACCCCAAGACCCTGAAAAGTAGGAGTAAAGTTACCCTACTTCCCTAGAAACACACTAAAGTCATGATAGGAGATTTCAGCAAAGACCACAACTGACTGCAAAGCACTGAAGACGGATTCCTGGACCTTAGGACCTGTAAAGGAAGGGGACCAAGTCCCAGAGTCACAAAAGTGTCCAGGGGGGCAGGAGCCCACTAAACCCCAGATGAAGGTGCAAAATGGCTGCCTCCGGGTAGAAGAAACTGAAGATTCTGCAACAACGGAAGATGCCAGGAACTTCTCCTTTGCCCAGAAGATGTCCCACGGCATGCTGGAGGAAGCATAGTTGTTTCAACAGAGAAAGACTGCAAGCAAGCCTTGCTAGCTGCAAAGGTCGTGGTTGAAGAAAAAGGGTGCTGCCCGGGCCCAGGAAGGACCAGGAGGTCACCACTTGGAAGAGGAGACAGAGGGGGGCCCTCAGCACCACAGAAAGCCCATGCACAAGAAGGCAGCATCTGCAGAAGTACTTGTACACGGGTTCAAGAAAACTGAGTACAGCGGTTGTCTCAACACTACAAAAGAGGGTCCCACGAAGCCGGTGGTCAACTCAGCGAGTTGAACAATGCAGGATGAAGTGCTGTGGACCTGGTCTGTGCAGTGCATGAAGGATTCCTTGCAAGAGTGCACAGAAGCCCTAGCAGCTGCAGTTCATGCAGTACACAGGATTACTGTCTGGCGTGGGGAGGCAAGGACTTACCTCCACCAAATTTGGACAGATGGACCACTGGACTGTCAAGGTCACTTGGATCCAGCACCTGTGTTCCAGGGACCATGCTCGTCAGGATGAGAGGGGACCCAGAGGAAAGGTGAAGCAGTTAGCAGGGAGAAGATTCCGTTGACCCACTGGAGATTTCGTTTTGGCTTCCAGTGCAGGGTGAAGGCAGACTGCCCCCAGAGCATGCACCACCAGGAAACAGTTGAGAAAGCCAGCAGGATTAGGCGCTAAAATGTTGCTGGTAGTCTTCTTGCTACTTTGTTGCAGTTTTGCAGGCGTCCTGGAGCAGTCAGAGGTCAATCCTTGGCAGAAGTCGAAGAGGGAGATGCAGAGTAACTCTGGTGAGCTCTTGCATTCGCTATCTGAGGAAAAGCCCACAGGAGAGACCCTAAATAGCCCTCAGAGGAGGATTGGCCACCTAGTCAGGTAAGCACCTGTCAGGAGGGGTCTCTGATGTCACCTGCTGGCACTGGCCACTCAGAGGCCTCCATTGTGCCCTCACACCTCTGCATTCAAGATGGCAGAGGTCTGGAACACAATGGAGGAGCTCTGGGCACCACCCCTCGGGTGGTGATGGACAGGGAAGTGGTCACTCCCCTTTCCTTTGTCCAGTTTCATGCCAGAGCAGGGGCTGGGGAATCCCTGAACTGGTGTAGACTGGCTTATGCAAGGAGGGCACCATCTGTGCCCTTCAAAGCATTTCCAGAGGCTGGGGGAGGCTACTCCTCCCCAGCCCTTAACACCTATTTCCAAAGGGAGAGGGTGTAACACCCTCTCTCAGAGGAAATTCTTTGTTCTGCCTTCCTGGGACTGGGCTGCCTAGACCCCAGGAGGGCAGAAGCCTGTCTGCGGGTTGGCAGCAGTGGTAGCTGCAGTGAAAACCCCAGAGAGCTGGTTTGGCAGTACCCGGGGTCCATGCTGGAGCCCCGGGGATGCATGGGATTGGCACCCCAATACCAGATTTGGCATGGGGGGACAATTCCATTATCTTGGACATGTTACATGGTCATATTCGGAGTTACCATTGTGAAGCTACACATAGGTATTGACCTATATGTAGTGCACACGTGTATTGGTGTCCCCTCACTCACAAAGTCCAGGGAAATTGCCCTGAACTATGTGGGGGCACCTTGGCTAGTGCCAGGGTGCCCTCACACTTAGTAACTTTGCACCTAACCTTCGCTAAGTGAGGGTTAGACATATAGGTGATGTACAAGTTACTGAACTGCTGTGTAAAATGGCTGTGAATTAACGTGGACTTTATTTCACTCAGGCTGCAGTGGTAGTCCTGTGTAATATTGGTCCGTATGGGTGGCAAAAGAAATGCTGCAGCCCATAGGGATCTCCTGGAACCCCAATACCCTGGATTCCTAGGTACCATATACTAGGGAATTATAAGGGTGTTCCAGTGTGCCAATTAGAATTGGTGAAAATGGTCACTAGCCTGCAGTGACAATTGTAAAGACAGAGAGAGCATAAGCACTGAGGTTCTGATTAGCAGAGTCTCAGTGACACAGTTGGGCACTACACAGGGATACACATGCAGGCCACAATCTATGAGCACTGGGGTCCTGGCTAGCAGGGTCGCAGTGAGACATATAAAACACACTGACAAATAGGGTTTTCACTATGAGCACTGGGGTCCTGGCTAGCAGGGTCCCAGTGAGACAGTAAAAACACCCTGACATATACTCACAAACAGGCCAAAAGTAGGGGTAAAAAGGCTAGAAAGAGGCTACCTTCCTACAACTACTAATGCAAGATTTAAACTGACACACTTTTATTACATTCACCGGGCTTACATGACACCACACCGCCTCCGTAGAATATTTCCAACACGCCCAGACAGGTGTGCTCGCTGAGGTGGGGCTTCAGCTAATTTTGACCATATGACATGGGTATGCAGTGTGATTCAACCCCTTTGGCTCCAAATAGTGTAGACACTGAGGGAAGAGTCAGCAATTAATGTAGAGGCGTCTAGGAAACACTGCCTACTTGGTTTGATTCCTCGCCCCAAAAAAGGTCATAAAATGAGGTACAGATTTGCACTATTGGAACTCATTCTCGCCAAGCGACGCATTGCGATACATTGGGCGAGGCCGTCCCCTCCTCTCCACGATACTTGGTTGGCAGATCTTATTGAAAGGGTGACTGCGGAGGAGTGTCGACTTTCAAAAGTACATATAGATGAGCATGCGGAGCATGATCTGGAGGGATGGAGAGGTATGATTGATGCCCTACTGGGGGTCCCTGTGGAGATTACTGGGGACTCCTCAGATCAGGCTGCTATTTGCTGAGACGGGAAGCTGTCATTCAAGGCTGGCAACGTGTGTGTGGAGTGTTGGAAAGTTCAGCGATAATTTGTGAGTGGGGTCTTCCCCCCAACTGTCCGATCCCCTGCCCCCCCTTCCGCCAAAGGATTGTCATTAAGGAGTGGTTGTTTGTTTCTCCTTCTGCCTGTAGGGTAGGTTTGCTTGCGTGGTGTGGAGTTATTGTGGTGCTGAGTGGTCCCCCCATAGTAGGTTCTGTTGGCGGAGCCAGTCTGCCTCTTATCTACAGTTTCCCCCCTGATTCGGATGCACTAGGTGAGCTCAATGTCAGTTTTCCACGCTCGTTTGTCCGTAATATGCTCCACATTGTTGCGCACATGGTGCATGAGATATATCGTTCTGTAGCCCTTGTATTGTGTGTGTAGCGGCAATTGTTCTGTCAGCCATATTGGTTAGTCCAATTCATCATTTTCTGTATAGGTTGCACTTCTGTATTTCCAGCGACTCTGCTGAGGATGTGATGCAAACTTATGATTATTGTTTTGGAATGTAAAGCTGCGTTGCTGCAATGTATCCTATGAACAGTGCAGTTTTTATGTGTTGTTATTCTATAATTCATAAATAAAGGGGCATATTTATACTCTGCACCAAATGTGTGTCAAAAATTTCGACGTGCATTCGGCGCAAACCTTGCACCATATTTATACTATGGCGCCCGACCCTGCGAACGCCGACATTCCGCTGTGTGCGTCATTTTCTGGATGGGGTAAACCGCCTTGTGTTAATGACATGCAAGGTAGGAATTCCCGTCCCAAAAATGACTTAAACATCCATGCGCCATATTTATGCTACCATGCAAAAATCCCTCACGGCCGGGAGGCGGAGGCGGAAACTGACGCACAGCCCGATTTGCATCAAAAAACAATGCCTGGGTCAGGGTAGGTGTTAAAATGGGGCAAACACACCAGTACTTAAGGAAGACACACAGAAGCAACAGCAGAGGTCCAAAAGGAAGACATTGAGGTGCTTTTCATCCAGCATGCACGAAGACGCAGAGCACAGGACCAACACCAGCAGCTTCCACAACACCAGCAGGGACCCCAAAGGCAACACAGAAGGCAGGAGAGGATATTCAGGACTAGGACAACCCTTCTGGGGCTCCGGAAACAAG
The DNA here is from genome assembly GCF_031143425.1 of Pleurodeles waltl. Lineage (NCBI taxonomy): Eukaryota > Metazoa > Chordata > Amphibia > Caudata > Salamandridae > Pleurodeles > Pleurodeles waltl. The sequence goes on along the minus strand of NC_090445.1, from coordinate 288,977,251 downwards.
ACATCATCCAGAGGTACAGACTCTACTGGCAAGCCATTCAGCAGCTGCTGCGCAACATTGAGCCACAGTTGGCGCCCAGCTTGCAGACACCCCACATCATTCCACCAGAGACCAAGCTGCTAGCTGTCCTCCACATGTTGGCAAGTGGCTCGATTCAAACCACTGGTGCCCTGGTTGCCGGGATCTCACAGCCCTCATTCTCTGCCTTCCTACCCAAGGTATTGGATGCCATCATCTCCCTCACACCCCGCCACATCAGCTTCTCCAACACACAGCTGAAGCAGCAGGAGACAAAACAGGGCTTCTACCAAATCAATGGCTTCCCACACGTGCTTGGTGCCATTGATTGCACACATGTACGCATTGTGCCACCTGCTGCAACTGAACATCTATACCGCAACAGGAAGTACACACACTCCATCAATGTGCAGGCCATTGTCGATCACTGGAGATTGATCACCAACATCGTGGCAAAGTATCCTGGGAGTGTACATGATTCATTCATCTTCCGCCACTGCACCATCAATCAACACTTCCAGGATGGACAATATGGAAATTGCCTACTTGTTGGTAAGTACAGAAAACCTACTTATATACCCACAGCACAGCAGCCCTGTAGGACACACAGCACATACACCACCACATTGATACGTGGCCAGGAAGACACTGAGGTTGTGACCCAGCTAGGCATGTGCGATATCCTGACCCATTTGGATACACAACTATGGACAAATGACAGATCCAAATAACAACAGATGCCACTCCACAGACACAAGGGACCAATTTAAAACAACACAATGACAATGACATGGCCTTAACTGGCAGTACAACTTGGAAGATTAATCTTTCAATATCACATCAATAACACTCAATCAAACACCCTTCCAAGCAATAAGTACTGTGTAAGGGGTGTGTAATGTGTTTCACTGCAGGTCAAACACTATGAGACACATAGAATGATGATGATGAGTCTAATGAAGGTGACATGGAATCATTGAGGCAGTACCAATATCTCACATCACTCCTGCTCTGACATTGCCCACTACCAATAAGCAAGTGGACTGTGCTAAGAACACATACTGATGTGAGAATATTAGTAGAGCTCCGTTTCTCACACAACAAGGAGCTTCCGGACTTTATGTCGGACTTACCAAGATCCTGCCAACGTTTTCCGTGCCTGGGATGTACCTACCTTGTACTCTTGGATGATACCACATCTAAATACAGCTTATTACATTTGGTGGATCAACACACAGTATTGGACTCCCATGTTCTACTTATATTAACATAGGTGCCACCATACTTCCCTCGTTTGGATATTCCATTCGTACACTACCACTATAGCCTTGATAAAGTTACTGTTGTGACGAAACACGTGTTGGATGTGCCTGTTTGACTGTATTTCTGGATTTACGAAAATTAATCCTGATAAACGACCTTCTGGAACACCAAGAAGAATACCAATTAATTTATAAAATTGCTACAAGCAAACTTTCACCTGTACTTTCCTAATATGTACGTTGTGTGCTGTGGTCATATTTGTTCATGATATGCTGTGTATATCCCTATACACTATACTGTGCCTTCAGGTGGTAGGGCACTTGGACGTGTGCACCTAAGTATACTGTATTGCTGTTTACACTTACCACTGTGGACACCACTCAGAAGTGCGATTTTCTGCCATTTACTACCTGTGCGTTTTTGATTACACTACCAATAAGCAAGTGGACTGTGCTAAGAAAACATATTGATGTGACAATATTGAAAATGCAGATTGCTACACATACGGTTTGAGACAATTACATATATACACAACAGATGTTCAGGCATATGGATCTTCTGACACTCAAAACGTCATCCTCACAACCAAGTTAGCCAGCTGAACTGTACCAGGTTCAGTAGTATAGGTACACGTTTGAACATGAGTCAACTCGGCAAGGGCAGAGAAATAGGTCTGCAGAGAACTTGTCACACATGGGATATTTGTGTATTGTCAATTGTCAACACGTCAGTGCTGACAACCTATGGAGATGTGTTGTACAATGTCACCTAGCCAACTCAAAGGGCATCACTGATGTTTAACAAATTCTATTGCATATGTTAAATTGGATGGGATGTCCAGGCCCTATAGATGCAACTGTGTTACCACCACTGTGGAACTGATTCTGTGTATTGAAGTATCATTTCACCCCCAGTTAAGACACATGGACACCTCTTTCACATGACATAATGCATGGGAGTACACAATGTACAAAAAGTCTACAAAAATACCGCTGACATCCGGTCAATCAGCCAAAGACCAGTTCAGTTAATGAAACAACCCAATGCTGATGGTACATCCTAGAAGCCTAGGATTCCACACAATAACACAAACACAGATGAGTCACTGACTCAACACAAGAGAACAACTGCCATGCAAAGTTATAATCATGGTGCAAGCAACATCAAAATGTTCTCACTCATTTTCTCTTTCAGCTGATCAGGGGTATGGGATCCAGCCATGGATCATGACCCCATTTGCAACCCAAGCACAGCATCAGAGCGTGCCTATAATAAGGCACATCGGAGGACATGCACCATAGTCGAGAGGACTTTTGGTATCCTGAAGTCAAGATTCAGGTGCCTCTACATCACCGGAGGTAGCCTCCTATACTCACCAGAAATGGTCTGTAAGATCATTTTGACCTGTGCCATCCTGCACAACATTTGTGTAAGGAGGAACATTCCTCTCTATGAACCAGACCCACAAATGGCTGAAGAGGAGGAAGAGGAGGGCGTTGTCCATCAACATGAGGGGGACCATCCAAACACAGCTGCAGGATTGTGTCGGAGACAACACATTGTCCAAAACTTCTTTTAACTATAGTCACCATCACCCCTTTCTTACCATATGTCATTAAACACCTGTTCTAATCACTATATCATGGTCTGGGTAATCATTTTTGCATCACATTATCCCTAAGATTCATAATCAGAGTGTAGCCTCATGGGGCATTGCAGAAATACATATTAGGATACTGAAAAATCCACATCACATTTGATGGGTATGAATGTACAGCTAACTTCACACACACTGTAAGTGACATATATCCTGTTAATTTAACATTTCAAGGGCAATATCAGAGGACCACAGCTATTTCACACATACATGTTGGCAACATGGTTCATTGCAGCATATGACACACAACAAAGACACCATCATTCAATAAGGAAAAAAACATGCGGCAGTGGATGTGCTATTGCATTGGTAACAGGAATGTATGACCAGACCCTTGACAGCAGTAAGTGTGACATCAGCTATCTTTGCAAGGAGTATGTGTGGCAAGAAATCCATGTCAGCTGCAAATGGATAGCACGAGTGCCCCAAGTATGACTAGCATTGCTCACAAGACATCCCCTGCACATGCCATCCCAGGTCATAAGTCCTGCCACTGCCATGTTTTCTGTCTCTCCCCACCCTTCTCTAGGGGGCCCTGGAAATTGACTATTTGTACCTAGATAATCCTTCATCTACACACACCCAGACTCACATTCTGACTCCAGTGTGCTTCCCTCTTTAGTATGGTATGCCATAGTCATAGTTCATCTGTCTGCATGGACTTCTGGTCGGATAATGCACTGCCTAGTAGTCTGTAGGACCTGTAATCACCTGTCCACAGGACAAATACAGTTTACATTTTCCACAATGTTGTTCCAGCTTTGACCAGTCTCAGTTTGCTCACTGTGTATTTTCCTTGTTCATTTGTGTTCCTGACTGACCCTGCATCCTGTTAGCCTGACTGGTTCCTGTTTTTGCATTACCATAAAGGTTCTCTGTGGCTACATTTGTCTCATAGTTGCTTTCCATGCCCTCACTTTCCTCCTGCGGTATTGTGTCAGGCAGGTCTACAATGAATACTCAAATACATAGTATAGCGTAATCAGTTTACTTATCGTATCATGGGGTGGGACATGTCTTCAATCATGTGACAGTGTACATTGGCTGTATGCATGGATTGGGTATGGTGCGTCCAGCACAACAAACAACTTTAGATAATGTGCATGAAATGCCAACACATGTTTGTACCCTGACGGTCCACACACTGATTCACATCGGCCTCAACATATTGATGGGGCTTGCGTGGTGAATAGCTGTGAGATTAATCAGCACAGAGGCACTGATGTTTCCAGCTGCAGTGGGAATTTTAGAGGTCACCCTGTGAACAAATGTTGTGAGGAAACCTGCCGGTTTAAAATTACTGATCCATTAACTTTATGAGCACACCAAGGTTGCCCTGTTGTCAGTCTCATAAAACCTCTGCAGTGCTATAGCTGGACTATCCCCATGTGTGTTCTCAATTCCTCTTCAGCTTTCATTCAATTCTTCTGTGAAGGATACTTTGTTAATGCAGGGAATGGCTCCACAGACTCATGACTAGACCTGCACGTAACTGTGCTAACATGGACCCCAGTAATGACACAGGCTACACATGGGCCCACACACTTGAACTGAAAACCTTTGTGCAATTAACCACTGTAAATATGTGAATACGTGCTGCTTGGTCTGGTGGTCCTCCACTGCCACAGGAGAAACATAGGTCATTTATATGACTCAAACTGTGGCGTGACATTACATTTGTGGATTGGTTTTGGGACTCGGTGTCACAAACACCGTACCCACATAGCATTTTCAAATGCCTGACTCATGGGTAGTATCGAAACAAGTGACCAGGAAGTGGTATCCAATATTCCAGGACATGTGATGGCTTAGTCTTGGAACCTTGCCATGATCAACTGTCCTCTATCTATCCTGTGCATGGTTTGTCATGGTAGATGCTTTTGTCCCAAAAATCTGGGAAGTTCACACAGCATTTGTTGCTACGTGTATGACAAACACATTTCCTTACTCATTTCCACACTGAATAGCATCTGATGGTTACAACACATGCATACAAGCACATTTATGTAAACACGTCTTGTGATGTTCACACAGTGGGACAACTAAAATTGTAATAGCCAGTTCGCACACATTGACACACAGGCAATGAGGTACTGTATTATGTTGTGTAGCCTTGCTACCCTCTAGTGACACACAACCTGCTCAAACTGGGTAATACCAATTTGTATTCCAAAAGTTTGAGGATCTATTGCGTCAGTGAAGAGTGCAAATCCGGTACAACAACTAGAGGATCATGGTCCGAAGTAGTGTGATCTACCACATGTGCCCACACACTGGAATGCACAATGTAGGTGCAAACAGCCTATCTCTGTATAGTTACAGCTGTTATGTACTATACAAATGTGAGAAATGACCCAAACCCAGTAAAAGACATACATTTTGATGCATACACATCAAAAAAGACGCACATGCGTCCAAAAACACTGCAAACGAGTAGAAAAATGGCGCTCACTGCCATGATACATCCATTGGCCCTGGGCACTAATTCCCACACTGTACTCCATGAAATTGGTTAACAATGAAAAATATTTGAAAATATGGATGCAGGTATTTTCTAAGCATATGCGTAAAACAATAATGACGCACAGACTGTAAGCGTTATAAGATTTTGGCGCATCATAATAAAAACACACAGCATTTGAGGCAGAAAGTGATGTAATAGGATATCCTGTTTACGGAATTGGTACAGTGGGTGTACTTTCACTTTCACTTTGCAGTCTGTGATTTTTCTTGATTGTGTGGTTGTGTTTGGACTTGTCTCTCTGTGAATATTGTGAATTTGTCTCCTGTGTGCTCTTTATATTGTCTTTTGGTGTTTTCTAAGTGTGTGGTATCCTGTGTAAGTGTATATTTGTCATTTTTGGTGTCTAATTTTGTCTTTGTACTGTTGGGAGTCTGTTGTGGGTAGTGTTAGTTTGGGGATAGTTGGGCTGTTTTAGGGTTATTTACTTTTCATTTCCCTCTCCTCTTTTGCCTTCATTATCCTCTGTACCCCTTAATTCTTTTATTATTTCAAGCATGTTGGGTAGGCCACGTCTTTGTAGAATGGGTGAGGAGGAGCTGGGGGGATTAATTTGGCTGGTGAGCCACTTCCTCCCATTGATGATAGAAGCAGGTGGCAGGGTGATACAGGGGTATAACACAGAGGCATGGAGGCTCCGGTGGTCAAAGGTCCTGTACTATCTGCAATGCATATACAACACATCGTGCAACGACCACCAGCTAAAGCACCGCTGGGCTGACCTTGTTGCCAGGGAACAAGACATGCTGGACCACCTGGAGATTGTGATTGGTGGCCCTGTTGGTGAGTACAATTCAGAGTAATGTGCACATTTAAATGCTCTATAGGACAGTAGCAGATTTGTTCATATGCTGCAGGCAATGTATTTGGACATGTGGAATGCAAGTTAAACATACAGTGGCCGTGAGTTATACAATAATTGCTACACATTACTGTCATTTGTTGACGCAACAGCTGCACTGAATTACAAAAAAACTGGAGCCTGCAAATTGGTGCTGCCTTCACGTCAATAGATGATGAAAATGGTACTCTAAAATATGTTTTAGGCATGGTCTGTGAGTGTACCAGGAAAGACATGTTTTTCACCAGATATTTTCAAGAATTAATGTGTCCCCCACTATTTCTGATACATGTCTGAACTGGATTCTGACACATACGTACCAAGTTATTTCTAACCTCAGGTAACATCTTAGGCTGATAGTTTGACTTGGTTGTGCCACAATCAAATTAGGGATGGATGCCAAAAGTAATGCACACGGGTTCATACCTAAATGTTTGGTGCTACTTTCCATAGCTGTGGCACATAAATGAAGCAAATGATACAAATTGAGGGATAACAACTATCCATGGCCCTCTGTTCATTGTACCTGTGTGTTTTCCATTGGTCCTGGGCACAATAGCTGGAACAGAGCTAATGCATTTGCCATCTGTGTTACTCTATAGCCATGAACTTCTCATAAGTTATGGGATCATCATGGGATACCTGACGTTGGGGAATGCATGGTAACAATGTATTACGTGCATGATGTTGTGCAAAGGACTCCTGATCAATTCCATCATCCATATAAAGTTCCCTAATACTTTGCTAGTTTTGTTTGGCACAACCCTGCTGATCTAGTGCAGCATATGTTTAATAAGTAACTTCCCAGTATGGAGGCTATCACAGACATGGGTGTATGCTAAGATCAGACGACCAGCATTCCTGTGACTGCTGCTATTCCGAAGGTATATACAAATTTAAACCTACATCATCATTATTGACACAGTGGTACATTTGCTAAACCATGTGTTAATAATATGACAGTGTCAGTTTGCTGTATAGCCGCTGATCAACCAACTTGGCAAATGTAAGATGATGAATGTGGCTCACTGTGATTTCCAAAACCCATAATGGGTACAAAGGGCAATGAGTGACACATTTCAGGTGCAATGACTACACCTGTGCCCATGCAGACTACAATAATCACTGTCAACATATATCTCTTTGTTGTATCCAAATATTAAAACTGGTCAATCCATGGCTAGCCTCCAACTGTCGCTAATTAATGCACAGGATCCCTGCCATTATAGTGTCATAGGGGGCATATGTGGCTCAGGATTCACTGTTAATGTAGCATATGTAACCTATACACAACACAGGCCCTACATGTAAGGGACCATAGAAAGCATTATACATCATGACCTTAAATCAACCCCCATGTGCGTTCACAGTAAATGATTGTCTCTTGATGCACAAGCCACAATACCTGAGTGACTGGTATTGCAGTGCTCCAGGAAAGTAGCTTTGCATGTCTCTTATTACTACAAATGATGAGAGGAGTACACTCCATAAATGAGTCTGCAAACAATTGATGGAGCATGTTTGTCACCCCATGATGGTTAGGGCCACTGCATGTGTGCAGATATGTGTGTATCACTCACTGGAGTGCCCGGGTCTGTACATGTTTGCAGAGGCTGGACTTTCAGATTTAATGTCACACACAGTACTTTTATTTGGAAGTGTTGTACAGTGCACAGACATTGAGCAAATTTTTCCCTTCCATGGTTTACAGGTGGACCTGCCCACTTCACAATTGGAGAAGTGGATCGATTTGTGGACCCAGACACATCCAGTAAGTGTTGATATTTCAGTCCTGTGTTGTGTTTGCAGCTGTTGTGTGATTGACTCGTGTGTGTTGGATACAGAGCAAGGTATGATGTGCTGGTAAATGATCGAATATGTTACTTACGTGGAGTATCACCTTCTTTCCATCTTTTAGTTGGACAATCAGTAGTGTATAGTCGTATTTTGGGATTATAGTGCAGCCCTGTAGGTATGGCCAAGTGAAGAGGGTGACATTTGTATTTGAAATTTTTATAAAGAAAAATTTGCAGAGGCCCATATTCATGAGTTAGTCGGCAAGTCAGACCCTGAATCTCACAGAATAGGGATACCAAAGTCTTACCCATAGACTTGAGCCTCCCTGTTCACTAATGAACATGTTCAACTGTATGTTTGACTTCCTAGCAGCATCTAGCTCCACATGTTGTGCTACGTGTGTGTGGCACTTGAGTACAATGTCATAGGTGTGCATGCAGCTCATGGCCAGATATGTGCTTGCATCTATCTGCTTGTTGTAAGACAGGTATTAGTGGTAATAAATGATGTTGACAATTGTCTGCATTTACAAACATAAATGTGGATGGGATTGTCCAAGTTTTGGGTGTATCCTAGTTGGACATTCTCCTTACCTGTGGTGGACTGCCCAAACCCATGTACATCTGTCCAAAGCTTCCTGGGTATCCTAGATGTTTGAAAGTATTTGTTGCTTGTTCATCCCCCCCGAAGCACAGGCTTAGGGTTATGAAATGTGTACCTTGGTGTGATGATCCAAGTTTAGTATACAGACATGTAAATCTGTAAATCACTTGTCCAAACCTAGGATACTCACTCATGATTAGCAACTGCATTCCATCCTGGCAATTCCATTTACAAATCACAGATCTTGTGGCCCTTGATTGTCATCCAGAAGATAGTCAATAGTTGGCCTGTCACATGTGGAGGACTTGCAGCATTTTTTACGTGACAAATGGCTGAACAGTGATGCATAGGTATTTAAGTTGTTACACATCTTTTAGAGCATTGCTATGCTGTTAGATAGGACATGTGTAGGCTGCGTTGGCATGTAATTCCTCAGGGAGAATCTGTGATCTGTATGGTGATATGGCCTGTTTCAGCTACATTAGATGAATTGTCTGATTTTCATCAGTAGCTATATCACACAATGAAGTACCTAATGTTTGTGTCAGAGTCACCAGATCCTCGGGGTCTGTGCACGTTCCCAACACTTCCACCACAAGACAGCTACAATACTCTGATTAGATTTATCACAGAGTCTGAGAGAGTCCAAGTGGGGAAAAGGGGATTAGGACGGGAACAGCTGGGAAGGAGACCTGTAGGAAGCAAAAGGTTAAAACACAACATCAAAATTACATCTCATGAAATAAGTACCATGCTACACTCTAAGCTTCGTCTTTTCCAAAAAACATGAACAACCCTAGAATAGTCCTAAAACTGACTAGGCTTTAGATGAGCGAATGCCTGAGGAGGAAACAGGAAAAGTTAAGTAGGACTTTCAGATTCGAGTACCTTCTTTAGCATGAGAATCAGGAAACACTATGAGCAATTTCTAAACAACCATATGAATCACCTTTTAAGAATATATATCAGGAACACACAGCATTACATCTAGAACTCTGGTATTGTTGTGTTCATCTCAGAAAAAACATTGGGAAGTGAACTGGGCACATTGAAGATTTTTATATGAGTATTAAACACCATAAAGGATTGTGCACCATGAAATCACACAACGTAGATTGAAGGAATAAATCACGCAACGTGTCAACTTAAAAATGCTACCAAGAAAATTTCTTAGAATAGTAGCGCACAGTAATTTACATTATTTATACATGAGGAAAGAATTGCGCGTCTTGCCGATTCAAATGCCACCATACAAATGCCAAGAAATGGTAGCGCACAATGAACAACATGAAAAGCACTCAGGGAAAGAATCGTGCGTCTTGTCGATTCAAATGCCACCATGCAAATGCCAAGAAATGGTAGCGCACAATGAATAACATGAAAAAACACTCAAGGAAAGAATTGCGCGTGTTGCCGATTCGAATGCCACCATGTAAATGCCAGAAAATGGTAGCGCACAATGAACAGCATGAATTACACACGAGAAGTGAATCGCGCGTTTCGCCGATTCAAATGCCACCATGTAAATGTCAAGAAAAGGTAGCGTGCGCGCAATGAACAACAAAGTTAAATGCTCATGAAACGAGTTGCACGTCTTGCCAACTGCTAAGACATCATGTAAATGTCGAGAAATATCAGCGCGCAATGAACAACAATGTAATAACGAAGTCAAATCTTTATGGAATAAACTGCGCGTCCTCCCTATTTGCAAACCACCATACAAATGTCAAAAAATGGCAGCACACAAGTAATCTGTTATTCATTTAAGAATTAAAATCAAGAATATGAAAATTCTCAATTACGGTGTTGGGAAATGTCCAAACACCGTCTTACCGCCTGGAAACAGTGATCACCAATGAGAGATGAGTGCAGAAGACTGGAAAATCCAAATAGGCCGCCGGGACAGGAGCTCAGGAAGAAGCTGCTGCTCTGCACCGGGACCTCTGAATAGTGAGCACTGGAAGTTGGGCTGACTCTCTTTTATAGAGTCTTGGCCCAGCCTAGAACCACGCCCAGGCATGTTGCAGGGAAAGTCTCTAGAAGGCCCTGGAAAGGGACCACACCCTAACACACTCTGAATGTCTGCAGCAATACATTGCAAATGTACAGTATTTATAAGCACCTTAAAAAAGAATCTTTTGGATGGAATTCTGCAATGCAAAAGGTTAAACAATAACATATCATCACAATGCATAAATTATATTATCTTGCGAGTGTTGGGTTTTTGCATTCTAGATGCCCGTAGAGCGCGCACTGTCCTGGTGTTGACAGTTTGGCTTTATCTTTTTTAACAGCAGCCAATATGAATGCCATCCAAATTCGTGAGTTTCAGCGCCGGGCGATGCGTTACCACCACATTCTGGATGTGGAGTCGAGGTTCCGCCACATGGCACGTGATTATCGCCATGAAAGAGCCTCAGGAGTGTGGAGGACATTTGCCCAAGGGGGCCCCTCGGTGTCCACAACAGCCGCCACCACCAGCACCACCACTACCACCCAGGTGGCACCAAGCATATCAGGCACCACTGCAGGACCATCGAGCTCCACTGCTCCCAGACTGCTGACAGCACCACCTGCACCTCCCCCTACAAGCTTGGCACCACCAACCGGACACACATCTACAACTGGCACTCAGACCACCCCTGCTGCAGTCATTGACCCTGCAGATTCCAGAGTGATGCAACCTGACATGCAACGTATGTTGCGGAGAATGAACAGGCTGCAGCAGGAGGTGTCACAAATTAATAAGAGGGTGTGTGCCATCAAGAAGACCCTGTGGAGGGCGAACTTGTAACAATTATACCCTCTGCCATGAATCCCTCCCCTTCTTTTAATTAGTGGATTTAGGAGGCATAGTGTTAGGTTACAATAGGCTGTTAGTTTAGTTAGTAGTAGTGGGTTGGGGGGTGGGGGTATGATATTTTGAAAATATTTTTTATTATGTGTGTTGGTGGGTGGGTGAGTTATTGGGGGATGATGTTGGGGTTTTGGTGTTTAATAAAAAAAAAAAAAAAAAAATGTATAAAAATACAAAAAAGTATGTGTTTAGGTTAGTATATGTTGTCCTCCATGTGTCCCGTCTTATAAGGGGGGTGGAGAGTTGATGTTTAGAGTGTTTAGTTAAATGTGATAAGTAAGTTTAGCTTAGGTTAGTTAGGGCCTGTTGTGGGTAATGTGTAGTTAGGATAGGTTATGTCAGTTAAGGTGTTTAACCAGGTTTTAATATCCTTTTTTACTGTTAAATAAATATTTAGGTACTCCTTTACAGTATGTGTCATATGCTTTGGGATCAGGGCCTTGGCATGGGTGAACAGTGTCTCTTTAGTATTTACATTTGTGTCCCATCCTGCAACCAAATCCCAATTGAGCTGTTACATTGGCAGCTACACCAGAGCTACTTTGCTAAGATTCTGCCGTCCATTGCACCCTCCACTCAAGGTTACTATGGTTCCCAATGTGTTGTAAATTTTTGACGTATGTTTTCAATCTCACATACTTTGGGACCAGATTTGGTATTGAGGACACTGTGTTACGTCTGCCTGCAGCCTGATGTTCAAGTGAAGCCTTTAAGGTGAGTGGTGGTATGATCTCATATAGTATAGTATACATAACTCACACCTATCATTTGTTACATTGTTCAGCTAGGTTACTTATTTGTACGTACACTCATACACATCCATTCCTGCTGTATGGTGTGTGTGAGGAAAAATTTGGGTCAAATGTCACATACATAAAGATTGTCTGGGAAAAAATTGAAGACAATAATTTTTGGCTTAGACATCCCTTGAAGAAGACTTATTCTGTCCAATACAGCATTATATAGTATATTTTTTATTTACCGCAGAATTAACCCTCAGGAAGGGCAGATGACGGTACAATCCAGACCACAGTGCATAGTTATCAGCCCACATTCTTTCAGGGCAGTTATATTGACATTCTATTATCATTGACATGAGGCAAACATCACTGATCTCCCTCACGGTTGATGTGTCACATTACACAGAGACAAAGTGGTTGTGTAAGTGTTATTTACTATAAAATGCTGTAGTGCTATATTTACATTGTCCATGATTGTGAGTTCATTAGTGGGACACCTTCCATTGTGATCCTACACAAGTGCAAAAGGACATGACATTGGACATGCTGGGGTGAAGTGTCAGACAGTGCAGAGGGACATGATTTGCCAACGAGTTAGTGAGAGACAATCACAGGGCAGAGTGACAAGATAAACAGTGGGCTGGAGAACAGTGCTTGAGAGCAGCTGTTGCAAGACTGGCATGTTACAAAGCACAGGACCTTGGTTATAAGTAGCCAGGTGGCAGGGACTAGTGCTACCGGTTACTCTTACGGGTGAAGGTGATCTGTTCCACGTCTTCATCTTCTGATGTGTGTATTGTCTCCTCTGCCCTTGGTGGTGGTGGGTGTGAAGGGGCAACACACACCTCAGTGTTTGAAGATGTGGAGTCAGACATCCCGGTAGCTGCCAACTGTTGGGCTATTAATGGCAGTAGTGCAGCAATGAGGAGCTGCTGGTTCTTAAGAATAGCAGCCACATCACTGTGGTAGGCAGCCAGGTCAGCCCTCAGGGGGTCAATATTGCATTTGTGCACGCGTTGAAAGGTATGTTGTTGGAGGTGCTGTGTCAACTCTCTTACAGCTGTGCTGATTTCCTTCACCCTTTTTTCAAGTTCTTGCAAGATTGATGTTCGTCCTTGCATGGCTGCTGCCTGTCCTGCAGTTGACATCATGCACAAACGCACCCCTTCTAGGCTGGCTGCCATATTTTCCCTCCCCACCCGCACCTCCTTGGCCAGCTCCCGCTGTACTCCAACTACAGTTCTCTCAAAGCTGGTGCCAGTGTCATCAGAGTCCTCAGCTGGGTTGGAGCTGGAAGGTCGTACAATTGGGGTGGTGGGAGGGTCATCTGTGATGGCTGCTGTATCTGTGCTCCTCCTTGCAACTGAAGGTGGGGTCTGGAGGGTTCCAAGGACATCTTGGAGGGTCTGCTGGCTGATGTTTGTCAGCTCGTTGTCAATATCAGGAGAGTGCGTGCTCTACGGGCGACGTAAATGCAAAAACCCAGTCCTTATGCAAGGGCATATGTCATGCATTGTGTTTCTATGCAGTATGTTAACCTTTTGCATTGCAGAGCTTTTACCTTGAAAAGTCATTAATGATGTTTGTAATACATTGTTCACTTGCAAGGCTTGTTTGCAGGATTACAGGGTGTGGTCCTTATTCTAAGACATTCTAGAAGCCTTTCCTGCAGCATGGTTGGCTGTGGCTCGTGGGCGGGGCTTGGCTCTATATAAGGGAACCAGCCCAGCTCCACGTGCTCACTATTCAGAGGTCCCGGTGCAGAGCAGCAGCATTTTCCTGAGCTCCTGTCCCAGAGGCCTATCCAGTCAATTCAGGCCTGCCCTCATTCATTTGGTTATCTTCCAGCAGGGCGGTAAGGCGGAGGTCGGGTTAGGCCCCTGATTCCGTTTCCAGTGACATTCAAGTTTTGGGCCTAAACATAACATCGTGTGTGCGATTGTTTTCCTGGCATTTAATTCATGGCATTCAGATCGGCAGGGTGCGCGATCATTTCATAGCATTTGCATTGTGAAGTTCGAATCGACAACAGGGTGCGCAATTCATTCCTGGCATTTAATTCTTGACATTCAGATTGGCAGTGTGCGTGATCATTTCATGGCATTTGCATCGTGATGTTCGAATCGGCAACAGTGTGCGCAATCCATTTCTGGCATTTAACTCTTGAAGTATAGATCGGCAGTGTGCGCAATAATTTCATGTCATTTGGTTCTTGATGCTTGAATCGGCAACAGTGTGCGTGATTCATTCCAGGCATTTAACTCTTGAATTATAGATCGGCAGTGCGCTCAATCATTTCATTAAATTTGAATCTAGATGTTCGAATCGGCAACAGTGTGCACGATTCATTCCTGGCGTTCTAACTTTTGAAATACAGATCGGCAGAGTGTGCCATCATATCTAGACATTGAAATCTTGATGTGCAGTTTTGATTAAGGTGCATAATAATTCCTGAACATTTGAGTCTTGGAACTCTTAATCAGAGTGTGATGTAGCAGTGTTATTCATGATTCTAGTACAGTTGATTTCATGCAGAGAAAACCAGGTGCTCTTCGACCTTTGTTATAATGCAGTGACTATTCCAAGAACTATTTGGAAAGTGTTATTCATTGTTCATCGTATTCTTAAAACACAGATTCATTAGAGTGTTATTCAATGTTCATCGTATTCTTGAAACACAGATTCAATAGTGTTATTCAATGTTCATAGTATTCTTGAAACCCAGATTCAACAGAGTGTTATTCAATATCCATAGTATTCTTGAAACCCAGATCCAACAGAGTGTTATTCAGTGTTTAGAGCATAAGAGGTTATTCTAAAAAAGAAAAGCTCATATGAAAGTTTGCATAATTCTTCTTGATTTCCAGGTACCCAGATTTCTGAGGCCTAGTTATAGTGAAGTTTTAGGCCATTCATGTTTTCAGTATAAGTGTTATTTGAAACAAATCTTGCAATTGTGTTGTTTAACTCTTGCTTCCACAAGACTTCTTCCCCGCTGTTCCCAACCCAAAACCCATTCCCCCACTTGGCCATTCTTTAACTCTGTGCTATAATAGCTGGTGGAGTTTGGAGCTGCCAAGAGGTGGACATTTTGGGAACATGCGCAAGCCCAGAGGATCTGGTCTCCCTGACACTCGTCATCCATGTCATTAGGGAAGTCCAGGACAGACATATCCCCAGGAGAGCCATCGTCCTCTGCAATGAGTTATTGTACAATTAATGTGTCTGTGTTGTTGGATTTGTAATGTGACATGCCTGCCTTCCTATTTGTTGCACATTGTGATATAGGTTTCTGTCCATTGTTCCTGTCTGTAATATTAGCATTCTCCCAGGCCTATGCCCCACCTGCATGTCACATGTAGTGTGGCCAGTTTGGGGACTTGTCTGCATCACATCCTCTAGGTGTTAGTGCTGGCCAAATTGTATGTTGCCACCTTCTTGTCCTACTCAACCCTCTGTCTACTTCCATTCTCATGGTGAGGCCTTGCACTGGTTGTGGGCGTTTTGATAGCACTTGTACCACACTTAACAATCTGGAAGTGAGCCAGTCTCAGATATTTCACATCCAGCTATATGTTGCTGAGACCTAGCATCACTATGTATTGCATTGGCATGCAACACTACATATGTCAGCATTGGTAGTGTATAATGTTTATGTTGGGGAATGTTTGCTACATTGGATTGCACTTAGCAGTGTTCCATTTCCTCTTTTGACTGTGAGGGTGAATTTCACTAGTCAGTGACATATGTCCTCCCCCTCAATGCTGTTGCTAAGCAGCATAACATTTGGGATGTTGCATGGTGTCATTGGAGCTGTTGTGACCCAGGCACAGGGTGGACCCTGACATATGCAGCATGGGTATGATATTAGTGCTGTGTACCTCATAATGTTTATGACAATTGCCGATGTTTGTAGCAACTATGGACATTCACATTTGACAGGATTAGAACATTTGTATTGATTTCAGGGGATTGATAAAGTTGTCATCCTGAACCCTCTAATTTGGGTGTGTTTGACCTATGGGGTCGTTACTGCCATTAGCTACTTGACCTGCACACACAGCAGAGGTGGTAGTGGCAACTGTTGTCAGTATTACATTCCACTTGCGGATATGGCCTGAGACTGTTAATCGAGCCCTAGTTCATGTAGGGAGAATACCAGCTGTCGTGTGACAGCAGTCCAGTTTTACGTTGTAGCCTACCCTCCTGGACTGGCTTTACCTTTCCAACATCCTTGGCATGGCAGCCTACCCCCATGCAAAAGTTTTTGGTGTAGTGTAGTACTGTGCCCCAGGTTTCCTCTGAACAGCCCTTGCCCCCGTGCCGTGCCCCTTTACCCATGCCACTCCCTGAATATCATGACTTACATGCATTCTGTAGTAGGTATGTCCACCCCGCTTACAGTTAACATTTGTGCATTTTAATTCCCCATGCGACTTACAGTGCATCTGTGTTGTCTCCTGGTAGTCTGCGCTGTCCTGTCCTTGAATCCCCGTGACAATCTCCTCAGGGATGACGGCTGCCAACATCTCCTCCATGTGGTCCAGGGCCTCCTGCGGTGCTGGACCACCACCTCCAGTCTGCAGTGCTGCCTTCTTGTTCCTGGCCAAGTTTTCCTTGCTCCTGCGCTTGCAGTCAGTTATAAATTATGATGACTATCAGTTACCATGTGTAATGGTCTGGGAGATCCCTCCATTCCTTCACTCAATCCAGCTGCTCCCAGAGATAGAGACGCCTTTCAGCAAGTTCGATTTCCTTATAGAGAGGACCCCCACCGCCCGTGCTAAAAATGAATCGATGATGGAACGACAAGGTTCAATATCTACCTTCTGACTTACAGTTTTCCGTTTGCCTATATTGTATGGTATATATTAACACCCACTTCAATAGATCTATTTGCAGCTGCAGAGGAGCGGGCATCCAGTGTGGGAAACAATAATAGCACACATTAAAATCCCAATTATTTACTCATCTTTGCTTATGAGCACACATCGTTATATAAGCGGCCTAATCTAGCAACAATAAGAAACACAAAACTGAGAGAGCAGACCCAGCCCAGCCTATTTTGGTTGCGGATGGGCGCAGATGGGCAGACGGAATCGCAAGTCTTAATTTATGCACCTACGGGCGTGGCAGAGCATCGTAGGCGGCCTCCTCCCTCTGGTGTGCCTGGGAGGTGTGGTCCTGTTGAGCCCTTCGCCCCTGTGGTCAAAAGCAGAGTGTTGTGCGCAGCGAAAGCGCAAGTCTTAATTTATGCACCTTCTGTCACGGCCGAGTGTCGTAGGCGTCCTCCTCCCGCCGGTGTGCCTGGGAGTGTTGCCGTTATATAAAGACTTATTTCTCCTGAAAGCTTTTGTTGTGGATGTGTTCTCAAAATTATAAATTATGATATTTAGGAGCGAGTGCGCATGTTCATCATAGGTTTGGATTCAATATTATAACGAGGAGTAGTAAGGCATCATCTGCAAAATGTGAAGCAGAGATCTGTGTTGGGAGCTTCTGCATCCCTACATACCTACTGTGATGTCTTACTGACCATTATTAGGACAAGTAACTTGAATGAGCTGTAGGAGGTTGAGAGACTTCTCTGGAAATGCAAGTTTGAAAAATTTGTTATGAACATCAGCATTTTTCCAAATTGTCTGCGTGCCGTATTGAGTGGCTGTAGTGTACAGGGATAGTCCCAGGATACAAACAAAAGTGGTACAACTTTTATAAACAGAGAGATCTATAGATCCATAGCTCTCTATTGACCACCTCCATGAAAGCTGAATACAAGTGGTGCTGAATTCTTGAGCTCAAGCCCAGGAGGACCAAAGCACACAAGACATTAGCACTTAAATTGGTCTTCCTGAGTGCCCACCTTTTTTGATATGTCTTGGGTGGCCGTGTATAAAATTTACCTAGGTCAGTAGAGGCATCTGCACCTGCTGAAAGTAACCTATAAAAAGTGGTAAAGAGGGTCCCATGGACTCCCCAGATGTCCCCCTGAAGGAGGTGCAGTCACTCACTATGTACATCTGCAGGGATATCTCTGCCTCCCTTGGAAGGGCATTGTGAAAGAAAGCCTGGCTGCTTTTATCAGCCGCTCCATCTTTCACTAATGTGCTGCCCTCCTCCAAGGACTTGGGGCAGCACAATATCAGTAATAGTGTGCAATGTTCCTGTTTGCACCTGGAACACTAGGGGTCGCATCACTGTGCATGTGCAGGGTCCTTAGCACTGGGCATGTGTGCCCACTTTCTGAGCCCTGAGGGCACCTTGTTGTTACAGAAGGGGCTACAGATGCTTGTGGAGCCCTTGTGTAATACAGATAGTGCTAGTGCACATGCAGAACAAGCTTCTTAAAATTGGGTGTGATCTCATTTACATGGGAGCGTGGTATCATGCAAATGAGCAAAACACCTTGCCTCAGCACTATATTATGCATGTCATTGCAGCGGCAAGAAGGACTTCATTGCGACCTCCTGAAGATGAAAAAGACCTGACTTTTGTAGTGTCTTGCAAGTTTTATGACAGAACATTTTTGATTCTGAACAAACTCCATAGAAGTGTGACATATGTGTTAGAGCAGAATGCAATGAACGCTTGGTTTAGCATGTTTAGTCTGTAGTTAAACGCAGAAGAATAAAGATGTGTAATATGCAGCTCTGTGTGTGGCATAGTCATTGGCAGATTCTCAGGGTGGGGAGGATGCTATAACTGGTGAAAAGATAGGGGAAATATAACCCAAAGAATGATTGTGCTCTCCCAGAGAGTTTGCCTTGATCCCAGCAAACTGTTCTTGCGTGCCACGTGTGATGCTGTTGAAGTATGGAATTGATGCTTCATGCATGTGGAAAGTGCAGCTCCAGCCTCTGTGAAGCAATTGAAGACAACAAAAGCATTGTAAAGAATCAACACTTCTTCGGCTGTGAGCCTGCTGGTCAGTCCATACATAAAGGTACCGCAATGCCACGCAAGATAAAATATTGTCAACACCAGGGCAGTGCGCGCTCTACGGGCGACTAGAATGCAAAAACCCAGCACTCTCAAGATAATGTAATTTATGCATTGTGCTGATATGTTGTTGTTTAACCTTTTGCATTGCAGAGTTCAATCCTGAAGACTTATTTTTAAGGTGCTTATAAATACTGTTCATTTGCAATGTATTGCTGCAGGCTTTCAGAGTGTGTCATGGTGTGGTCCCTTTCCAGGGCCTTCTAGAAGCTTTCCCTGCAGCATGCCTGGGTGTGGTTGTGGGCTGGGCCAAGACTCTATAAAAGGGAGCCAGCCCAGCTCCACATGCTCACTATTCAGAGGTCCCAGTGCAGAGCAGCAGCAACTTCCTGAGCTCCTGTTCCGGTGGCCTACTTTGATCTTCCAGGCCTCTGCCCTTCATACTACATTGGTGATCCTTAATCAGGGTGGTAAGACGGAGGTTGGGCTGGGTCCCGACCCCGTTATCGAGGACACTCTAATTCTTGGGCCTAATTCTTGCATAATAAACAAATTAATCTTGCGCGTGTGAATGTGCGCTTGGGCGTTTTTGTGGCATTTGCATGCTGTTACTAGAATCAGCAAGATGTGCGATTCTTTCTCCGTGTTTAATTCATGTTATTCATTGTGCGCTACCATTTCTTGACAGTTAGATGGTGGCCTTCGAATTGGCAAGACGCGCAATTCTTTCCTCGTGCTTAATTCATGTTATTCATGGTGCGCTACCATTCCTTGGCCGTTACATGGTGGCATTCGAATCTGCAAGACGCGCGATTCTCTCCTCGTGCTGAATTTATGTTATTCATTGTGCGCTACCATTCCTTGGCCGTTACATGATGGCATTCGAATCGGCAAGACGCGCGATTCTCTCCTCGTGCTGACTTCATGTTATTCATTGTGCGCTACCATTCTAAGGCATTTACTTTGTAGTACTCGATTTGACAAGTTGCATGATTTATTCCCTGAATCTACGTTGTGTTATTCATGGTGCACAATCCTTCATGCTTAACCCTTGATATTCATTGTGCGCTACCATTCCTTGGCAGTTACATGGTGGCATCCGAATCGGCAAGACGCGCAATTCTTTCCTCATGCTTAATTCATGTTATTCATGGTGCGCTACCATTCCTTGGCCGTTACATGGTGGCATTCGAATCGGAAAGACGCGCAATTCTCTCCTCGTGCTGAATTCATGTTATTCATTGTGCGCTACCATTCTAAGGCATTTACTTGGTAGTACTCGAGTTGACAAGTCGCATGATTTATTCTTTGAATCTACGTTGTGTTATTCATGGTGCACAATCCTTCTAAGGTGTTTACTACCTATGTGAAAATCTGCAATGTGCGCAATTCATGTTCCAACATTTTGAGAGAACAAAAGGCCAGAGTTTTAGATGTAATGTAGTGTGTTTCTAATACGTGTTCTCAAAAAGGATTCATGTGATGGTTCAGAACTTATTCAGATTGTTTTCCTGATTCTCATGCAAAGGAAAGTACTTGAATTTGAAAGTTTCATTTAACCTCTCTTGATTCCCTCACAGGTATCCAGTCATCTTGAAGCCTAGTCATTTCAAGTCTATTCTTAGGTTGTTCATGTTTTCAGAATGACGATGCTTAGAGTCATAGCCTAGTATTGATTTCATGAGATGTAATTTTGATGTTGTGTGTTTTAACCTTTTGCTTCCTACAGGTTTCCTTCCCAGCTGTTCCCTTCCTAATCCCCTTTTCCCCACTTGGGACTCTCTTAGACTCTTTGACAAATCTAATCAGAGTATTGGAGCTGTCTTGTGGTGGAAGTGTTGGGAACGTGCACAGACCCAGAGGATCTGGTGACTCTGACAATTATATGGAGCATTAACGCTGAAGACCGATACAACCAGGTTTACAAAGCACAGCCAAAGATAATCATACCTTTCCCAAAAACACTGCAAACAGAATCGCTCCAAGGCAGAAATCAACAAGGTGTAAAAAAGTGCAAACTGACATTCAGGAATGTCACAACCCCTTCTTGTGTCCTCTGTACTATAGGTTTTGTGCACAGAGCTCATGTTCCTTTTCCCTGTGGCATCTCATGTCCTCCTGCAACCAATGGTCCCCTTCCCAGGACTCTTCCCCCCTTGAACCTTCTATATCATTGTTCCCTCTGTTTGCACTCTTATAAGATAATCACATGTTTCCTGGTTAATTAGCTGTATCCGCCATTGACTATTGACTGAAACCATTTATGCTTATTTGTTTCACCTGCCTTGGTTAGCTCCAACTGCTGTGACCTATTGACTCCAAAGGCTAAGGCTGTTTGGTTCTGCCAGCCATGGTTAATTGATTAAAACCATCATTTGTACCTGCGATCAGCAAAGGTCACATCCATTATTTAAACACATGTTCTCTTACAGGTTTTCTTTGGAACTTTCCGGCCTTCAATGTGAACCATGGGGCATATTTATACTCCGTTTGCGCCGAATTAGCGTCGTTTTTTTCGACGCAAATTCGGCGCAAAACTAACGCCATATTTATACTTTGGCGTTAGACGCGTCTAGCGCCAAAGTATGGGCAAATAGCGTCATTTTTTTGCGTGAACGCCTTCCTTGCGTTAATGAGATGCAAGGAAGGCGTTCCCGTCTAAAAAAATGACGGCGACGCAAATGCGTCGTATTTATACTCCCGGGCAAAAATCACGCCCGGGAGTGGTCGGGTCAAAAAACCCCGCATTTGCGCCACTTTTTAACGCCTGGGTCAGGGTAGGCGTTAAGGGACCAGTGGGCTCAAAATGAGCCCACAGCTGCCCTCCCATGCCCCCAGGGACCCCCCCTGCCACCCTTGCCCACCCCAGGAGGACACCCAAGGATGGAGGGACCCACCCCAGGGACATTCAGGTAAGTTCAGGTAAGTATAAAAAACAAAAAAAAATTGTATTTTTTTTTTGGCATAGGGGGGCCTGATTTGTCCCCCCCTACATGCCACAATGCCCAATGACCATGCCCAGGGGACAGAAGTCCCCTGGGCATGGCCATTGGGCAAGGGGGCATGACTCCTGGCTTTACTAAGACAGGAGTCATGTAAATGGCGTCTGGGCGTCGTTTAAAATGGCGCAAATCGGGTTAAGACGATTTTTTAGCGTCAACCTGACCATTTTTAAGACGCCCTAACGCCATTTTTCCCTACGCCACGCACACCAGGCAGCGCCCGTCTGCTTGCGCCGGCTAACGCCATTCAATAAATACGGCGCCCGCATGGTGCTTCAGAATGGCGTTAGCCGGCGCAAAATTTTTTGACGCTAAACTGCGTTAGCGCAGTTTAGCGTCAAAAAGTATAAATACGGGCCCATGTGCCTTTCTGGAACATTCTCACCCATCAGGTGTAAATACCCCGTCTGACCCTGAGTCGGGCTTGGCCATGTTCCAGTCCTGTGCAAGCATCTTCCCTGCACTCACCTTCTGAGTCGCCCGGAACCCTATAGTGCTCTAGTCTTCCAAGCCTTCCTGTTAATCCTGTGATCCAGACTCTGTCAATCTTTCCCAGTATTTTTGCATCCAGAGTTATGATCCCTCCTCCTCTTCAGCTTCTTGCACCACAGTCTCCCGTCTTTCTGCAGACTCCAGTTGAGGAATGAAAAATAAGGCTAAAAACATGATCCCCAGGGTATTGTGCACTAACCCATAGATAAGTTTGAGATTAAGCCAAGATTCAGCTCTTTGAAAGTGAAAACCTGTTCTTGAAAATCTGACTTTATTTGTTTCTATGTTTCTAAAAGGCCTAGCGCTCTGGAGTCTTTAACTGGTGAGCGCTCTGACCTTTAATTGCATCAGAACTAAAGGTCTCCACATCAATTTTTCTTGACCAGTTATGTATCAAGAACTTGGAAAGGCTTTAGAGTGCACAATCTGTACATTTGAGTTTGAACTGAACATTGTATGGTAAGACATTTTTTGTGAGTGCCAGAAACTCCAGTTTACTTTTGAATTGTACCTATTCCCAAGCATTATTTGTGCTGAAGTCTTTGAGTGATAAGGTTGAAAATAACTGTTTAAACACTATGGCCCTCATTATGACATTGGCGGTAAGTGCCGCTTACCGGCATGCTGACTACCGGCAACATACTGCGACAGCGGGGGTATACCGCTACCCGTAATATGACCCACACATGGCAATCAGCCACCATACAGCCAGCCCAAAGGTCAGTGATAAACTGGCGGTAGCAAAACCCACACCGTTACACCAACAGAACTACGCCCACAGCATTATGACCTACGAATCACCGCAGCAGACCTTCAACCGTGGTAAACCATTGGCGGTACATACCGCCACGTTCAAAATACACATACACATACCAAACAACACCACATTGGACAATTCAAACTACACACACCTGGCACACATACCCACACCCACACACCAATATAAAACACACACATTACACACAACCCTTTACCACTATAAAAAATGTACAACAGAGAGAGAGCCACTCCAGGAGCACCCACAGAACCAGAGCCACAGAGCACCATCACCCATACACCATCCACGCACCTCACAGCATACACCCCAACACATCACCCCACACGCACTTACATACACCACACACACTAACCCATGGCATCACAAAGACACCCCAGCTTCTCAGAGGAGGAGCTAAGGGTCATGGTGGAGGAAATCATCCGGGTAGAGCCACAGCTATTCGGATCACAGGTGCAGCAGACATCCATTGCAAGGAAGATGGTGCTACGGCGGAGAATCGTGGACAGGGTCAACGCCGTGGGACAGCATCCCAGAACAAGGGATGACATCAGGAAGAGGTGGAACGACCTACAGGGGAAGGTGCGTTCCGTGGTTGCAAGACACCAGATAGCTGTACAGAGGACTGGCAGTGGACCCCCGCCTCCTCCCCCACAACTAACAGAATGGGAGGAGCAAGTCTTGGCAATCATGCATCCTGAGGGCCTGGCAGGAGTAGCAGGAGTACTGGACTCTGGTAAGTCAAATCTTTACTACATTCACCCCCAACCTGCATGCCATCACATACCCTCACTCCCATCACTCCACCACCTCCCATATATCCCACCATCACAACCCACCCACCCCAATATCAAGCCCTGCATGCAACACCAATGCATGGACACCCATCACAGGCCTGCATGGACAACCATCACCACTGCATGCATACTAGAGACAATCACTTAGCCAACAAAATATCAACTCACACAAGGCAAAGCTGCCATGGTAATACCAACCATAGAGGGCAACATACCCATGTACAAGATGTCACACGCAGAAACAATAACACTGCATTTACATCCCCACAGGACCCCAACACAACGTCATCAGAGAGGAGGTGCCAGCAACATCCAGTTCCCCCCACAGAAGAGGCCCACAGTGATGACAGCAGCTCTGTACACCTGGATCAGGATAACCAATCTGACCCATCAGGGACTTCTGGACAGTCGGTTACCCAGGCAAAGTCCCATCCCACCACAGAGCCTCCCCACTCAGGAAATACCACCACAGCACCAACTCAGCTGGCCCATACCACTGTCCCCAGGACCTCAATCAGCAGTGTGTCCACCACTACAGGGACCCCAGGCAACCCCACAAACACAGGCTAATCAGGGACCTGGGGTCAGTGGCAGTGGGCAAACGGTTCAGGGGACAGAGACACAGGACAACAGGGAAGCTGGGAGGACTGCTGTGCGACAGGGGGAGGACAGGCCCAGGGAACCGACTCTCCAGGAGGCACTCACCAACATCTTGGGAGCGTACCACCATTCCCAGGAGACCATGGGCTAGATACTGGCCAAGTTGGAGGAGACCCAGGGGCTGCAGGAGGGACAGTACCTGGGGATCAGGGAGGACCTGAGGGACATCAACACCAACCCGGTCACCATTGCAGGGGTGCTGACAGACATGGTCAACACCATGAGGGAAGCAGTGGAACACCACCGGCCCCTGACGCTAGCCACACTGATGAACAGACTTCCACCTCCGCTGATGCTTGTGAACAGGAGGCCCCGCCACAGAAACAACAGGCCACCAGCACCCCACCCCCTGCAGAAGGAGAACCACCCCGCAAACAGTCCCTGCGATCCAGGCAGAAGTCAGAGAACATTGCCAAGACCCCTGCCAGGAAATAAGACTCTCCTGATTGTCACCCTGGTGTCCAACTTTGTCACCCTGTCCACCTTGAACTGCCATTGCTTCACTTCCCATGCCCGTTGGACAATGCACCTATGATACCAATAGACTGGAATCTATCCTGAACTTTCCTCTACCATGACCCAAGCCCATTGCACATCCCCATTTACTTCTCAGCACTGAAATAAACACCTTTGGAAAAAACAGTATGGAGTATGTCAAATGATTTAAGGATGTAGTTGCTTAACAATCTGTAGACATTGCAAATAGACTGTACAGTTATGTATACAGAGGTATGACCTGTAATGTGCTGCAGTCAATATACCAGGAGCCACAGAAGGGCACAAATATCTGCAAATAGACATGTTAAAGGGTACAATAAGTGGCCATAGTAGTGGAAACAGCAGCCAGCCAGAGAAAGTTCACTTCACAAGACAGCAATGGAAGATGAGGTTACAGTGTCTTACCTGTGTGTCACTGGAAGTACTGTTGAATGATAGTTGTTCTGTTGTCCACATCCTCTTCATCTGCCTCCTCTTCGTCACTGTCCACAGGCTCCACCGCTGCCACATGACCATCTCCAGCCTAATCCTCCTGCATAAAAGGCACCTGGCGTCTCAAGGCTAGGTTGTGCAACATGCAACGATGATCTGGCAGGCCTTCTTGGGTGAGTAGCACAGTGATCCACCTGTCAGATGGAGGCACCTGAACCTGGCTTTTAGGAGGCCAATGATCCTCCTTGTTCTCCCATGTGCCTCATTGTAACGTTCCTCTGCCCTTGCCCTGATATTCCTCACTGGGGTCAGTAGCCATGAGAGGTTGGGGTAACCAGAGTCACCTGCAAATATTGAGGGATACCTGTTAGCCAGACACTCACCCTTAGGGACAACCCCACACCCATATACCAACATACACTGGGTGTGGACCACGGGCTTACCTATTAGCCACACCCGGTGCCTCTGCTGTTGAGCCATCACATATGGGATGCTGCTATTCCTCAGGATATAGGCATCATGCACAGACCCAGGATACTTTGCATTCACATGGGAGATGTACTTGTCCGCCAGGTACACTATATGCACATTCATAGAGTGAAAGCTCTTTCAATTTCTGTACACCTGTTCATTTTTCCGGAGGGGGACAAAGGCAATATGTGTACCAACAATACCACCAATGATGTTGGGGATATGTCCCATTGGATAGAAGTCAGCCTTCACTGTGGCCAAATCCTTCACCTGGGGGAAAACGATGTAGCTGCTCATGTGTTTCATCAGGGCAGACAACACTCTGGTCAGCACGTTAGAGAACATAGGCTGTGACATCCCTGCTGCCATGGCCACTGTCACTTGGAAGGAGCCACTTGCTAAGAAATGGAGCACTGATAGGACTTGCACAAGAGGGGGGATCCCAGTGGGGTGACGGATAGCTGAGATCAGGTCTGGCTCCAATTGGGCACACAGCTCTTAGATTGAGGCCCTATCAAGTCTGTAGGTGAGGATAATGTGCCTGCCCTCCATTGTTGCCAGGTCCACCAGGGGTCCGTACACGGGGTATGTCTCCATCTCCTATTCATCCTCAGCGGTTGAACTCTAGGGTGAAAAACAGTGAGCAGCTGGTCATATTCAAACATATCCTCAGAATAAAATGCCTTGCATTTTGTGACAGAAACAATATGTTAACATGTAGTCCCGTAAATGTGCCTATGTCTGCTGCGACACAGTTAGGTGCCATGGCGTGTTTGGAGGGACAAGTGGAAATGAGGTAATTGTGCTGACGTTGTGTGCCGTTGCGGGAGGCATTCGAGGACCGCCGTGCAACTCCTCATTGGTTATCATTGGGCCCTATGGGTTCCAGTAGCCAATGGTGATGTACGCCGGCGGTAACGGTACGCACCGACGCGGACGTGACCGCCATTTTCTATCTGTTCACTCACTTGCTACCTGACCTTCAACAGGAGAAGACCTACTCTGCAAGTACTGCTGTGACCTGTTTCTGAAAGTGACCATGGCTTGAGTGTCTCGGGAATGTGCCCCAGCCTTCACTTTGGAGGAGTTGGAGAGACTAGTGGATGGGGTCCCACCCCAGTACTGTTTACTTTATGGTCCTCCAGACCAATAGGTGAGTACACTGTGAGCACGATGCATGGGGCATGAATGCATGGAGTGCTGTGTGTGTAAGCCTCATGTAAGGAGGGGTGGCTGAGGGGTCCTGGGCAGAGTACTGCATGTATGGTGGTCAATGTCTGTGCGTAAGGGGATGGAAGGGACATGGAGGGCCATGAGTGTAACAGGCCGGACGGTTTGGCTGATACCTTTTCCTATGTATCTTTCTCTGCAGGTCAGCGCCCATCAGAAAAACGGTATTTGCCATGCCATTGCCAAGGATGTGCGGACCCTGGGGGTCTTTGACAGGCGGAGCACGCACTGTCGCAAACGGTGGGAGGACCTGCGCCGCTGGGCAAGAAAGAAGGCGGAGGCCCAGCTGGGGATGGCCTCCCAATGAGGAAGGGGTGCCTGTTGAGCCCTGACCCCTGATGTTCCACATACTGGCGGTGGCCTATCCGGAGTTGTATGGGCGCTTGAAGACATCACAGCAGCCACAAGGGGGTAAGTACAGTTTCAAAATCAGAGAATTATGCATGGTGGGGTGTTATCTGGGTGGGGGGTGTGGTCTGTGGGTGCCCCTAGGCCAGGACGAACATGGCAGGGTAGGTTCCATGTTGGGCAGGGTCTGATGCACTGCAGCCCCAAATATGCTAGTGGGCATCTGTAAGGAAATTCCTCCTTGGCATGGTTACCCCCTGACTTTTTGCCTTTCCTGATGCTAAGTTATGACTTGAAAGTGTGCTGGGACCCTGCTAAGCAGGCCCCAGCACCAGTGTTCTTTCCCTAAACTGTACCTTTGTCTCCACAATTGGCACAACCCTGGCACCCAGGTAAGTCCCTTGTAACTGGTATCCCTGGTACCAAGGGCCCTGATGCCAGGGAAGGTCTCTAAGTGCTGCAGCATGTCTTATGCCACCCTAGGTACCCCTCGCTCAGGACATGCACACTGCTTCACAGCTTGTGTGTGCTGGTGGGGAGAAAATGACTAAGTCGACATGGCACTCCCTTCAGAGTGCCATGCCAACCTCACACTGTCTGTGGCATAGGTAAGTCACCCCTCTAGCAGGCCTTACAGCCCTAATGCAGGGTGCACTATACCACAGGTGAGGGCATAGGTGCATGAGCACTATGCCCCTACAGTGTCTAAGCAAAACCTTAGACATTGTACGTGCAGGGTAGCCATAAGAGTATATGGTCTGGTAGTTTGTCAAACACAAACTCCACAGCACCATAATGGCTACACTGAAAACTGGGAAGTTTGGTATCAAACTGCTCAGCACAATAAATGCACACTGATGCCAGTGTGCAATTTATTGTAAAATACACCTAGAGGGCATCTTAGAGATGCCCCCTGAAAACATACCGACTTCCAGTGTGGGCTGACTAGTTTTTGCCAGCCTGCCACACACCAGACATGTTGCTGGCCATATGGGGAGAGTGCCTTTGTCACTCTGTGGCCAGGAACAAAGCCTGTACTGGGTGGAGGTGCTTCTCACCTCCCCCTGCAGGAACTGTAACACCTGGCGGTGAGCCTCAAAGGCTCAACCTTTTTGTTACAGCGCCCCAGGGCATCCCAGCTAGTGGAGATGCCCGCCCCTCCAGCCACTGCCCCCACTTTTGGCGGCAAGGCTGGAGGAGATAATGAGAAAAACAAGGAGGAGTCACCCACCAGTCAGGACAGCCCCTAAGATGTCCTGAGCTGAGGTGACCCTTACTTTTAGAAATCCTCCATCTTGTGGATGGAGGATTCCCCCAATAGGGTTAGGGATGTGCCCCCCTCCCCACAGGGAGGAGGCACAAAGAGGGTGTTGCCACCCTCAAGGAAAGTAGCCATTGGCTACTGCCCTCCCAGACATAGACACACCCCTAAATTCAGTATTTAGGGCCCCCCATAACCTAGGAAACTAGATTCCTGCAACCTTAACCAGAAGAAGGACTGCTGACCTGAAGCCCTGCAGTGAATTAATCAATCAATCAATCAAAAAAATGTATAGAGCACGCTACTCACCCGTGAGGGTCTCAAGGCACTGGGGGGGGGTAAGGAGTGGGGGCAGGGAGGGTCACTGTTCGAACAACCATGTCTTGGGGTTCTTTCTGAAGAGCAGGAGGTCTTTGGTTT
Organism: Pleurodeles waltl; assembly: GCF_031143425.1. NCBI lineage: Eukaryota > Metazoa > Chordata > Amphibia > Caudata > Salamandridae > Pleurodeles > Pleurodeles waltl. Next base: position 288,947,629 of record NC_090445.1, on the reverse strand, counting down.
TGCGGAGGTTGGTGGGGAGGGAGTTCCAGGTTTTGGGGGCGAGGTAGGAGAAGGATCTGCCTCCTGTGGTGGTGCGTTGGATGCAGGGGACTGTGCCTAGGGCGAGGTCGGCTGACCGGAGGTTACAGGTGGGAGTGTGGAAGTTCACTCTGTTGTTGAGGTAGGTTGGGCCGGTGTTGTGGAGGGATTTGTGTGCGTGGATGAAGATCTTGAATGTGATTTTCTTGTCTATGGGGAGCTAGTGAACGGATTTGAGGTGTGGTGAGATTCGTTTGTGGCGGGGAAGGCCAAAGACGAGGCGTGCGGCTGTGTTCTGGATTCTCTGGAGTTTGCATTTCAGTTTGAGTGTGGTGCCGGCGTAGAGGGCGTTACCGTAGTCTAATCTGCTGCTGATGAGTGCATGGGTGACTGTCTTCCTGGTCTCTGGGGGAATCCATTTGAAGGATTTTTTTAGATTGCAGAGTGTGTGAAAGCAGGAGGTGGTTAGAGCATTGATTTGCTGTGTCATGGAGAGGGAGGGGTCCAGGATGATGTCTAGGTTGCGTGCGTGGTTTGCGGGGGTGGGTGCGGGGCCTAGGGCGGTGGGCCACCAGGAGTCGTTCCATATGGTTTTGTTGGGGCCGAAGATGATGATCTCAGTTTTGTAGTTAAGCTTGAGGTGGTTATTTGACATCCAGTTGGCGGTGTCGAGGAGAGCAGCGTGTAGGTTGGTTTTGGCTGTGGTGGGGTTGCGGGTGAGGGAGAGAATGAGTTGGGTGTCATCTGCGTAGGAGAGGATAGTGATTCCGTGTGATCGGAGGATGTTGGCTAGGGGGATCATGTAAATGTTGAAGAGTGTGGGGCTGAGGGATGACCCTTGGGGGACTCCGCATATGATCTTGGTAGCGGTGGAGTGGAAAGGAGGAAGGCGGACTCTCTGGGTCCGGTCGGTGAGAAAGGAGGCGAGCCAGTCTAAGGCTTTGTGGCGAATTCCTATGTTGTGGAGGCATGTGCGGAGTGTGTGGTGGCAGACAGTGTCAAAGGCTGCGGAGAGGTCTAGGAGGATGAGTGCGACGGTCTCGCCTTTGTCGATTTTGGTCCTGATGTCGTCAGTGCATGCGATGAGGGCGGTTTCCGTGCTGTGGGGAAAGGGGGGAGGGAGATGGGGCGATAGTTGGAGAGGGTCTCTAGGTCGGCTTTGGGTTTTTTCAGGAGAGTGGTGATTTCCGCGTGCTTCCAGGGGTCTGGGTAGGTGGCGGAGTCGAAAGAGGAGTTGATTATGTCGTGGAGTATGGGGGCGATGGTTGGGCTGGCTTTGTTGTAGATGCGATGTGGACAGGGGTCAGAGGGGGATCCGGAGTGGATGGAGTTCATGTTTTTTTTGGTTTCTTCATGTGTGGTGGGGGCCCAGGTGGTGAGTGTGGTGGGGGGATATGATTGGGGGTTGGTTTGGGTGAGTGAGGGGTGTGTGTGGTGGGTGGTGTGTGTGGTATGAAGCTGTTGTGGATGTCCATGATTTTGTGGTGGAAGTGGTTGGAGAGGGCGTCACATAGGGGCTGTATGTGTGAGGTGTGAAGACAGAGACGACAACTGCTTTAGCCCCAGCCCTACCGGCCTGTCTCCCAACTTCGAAGAAAACTGCAACAGCGACGCATCCAACAGGGACCAGCGACCTCTGAAGCCTCAGAGGACTGCCCTGCAACCAAGGACCAAGAAACTCCCGTGAACAGCGGCCCTGTTCAACAATCTGCAACTTTCTTGCAACAAAGAAACAACTTTAAGGACTTCTCGTTTCCCGCCGGAAGCGTGAGACTTTCCACTCTGCACCCGACGCCCCCGGCTCGACCTGTGGAAAACCAACACTACAGGGAGGACTCCCCGGTGACTGCGAGTCCGTGAGTAGCCAGAGACGACCCCCCTGAGCCCCCACAGCGACTCCTGCAGAGGAAATCCAGAGGCTCCCCCTGACCGCGACTGCCTGAATCAAGGGACCCGACGCCTGGCACCAACATTGCACCCGCAGCCCCCAGGACCTGAAGGAACCGAACTCCAGTGCAGGAGCGACCCTCTGCCTAGCCCAGGTGGTGGCTACCCCGAGGAGCCCCCGTGCCTGCCTGGATCGTTGAAGACACCCCCATTGCGGGTCTCCCCATTGCGTTCAATACAAAACCCAATGCCTGTTTGCACTCTGCACCCGGCCGCCCCTGTGCCGCTGAGGGTGTACTTTCTGTGCCTGCTTGTGTCCCCCCCGGTGCCCTATAAAACTCCCCTGGTCTGCCCTGTGAGGACGCGGGTACTTACCTGCTGGCAGACTGAGACCTGGGCACCCCTGTTCTCCATTGAAGCCTATGAGTTTTGGGTACCTCTTTGACCTCTGAACCTGACCGGCCCTGAGCTGCTGGTGTGGTAACTTTGGGGTTGCCCTGAACCCCAAACGGTGGGCTACCTTGGACCCAACTTTGAACCCTGTAAGGGTTTTACTTACCTGTGAACTTAACATTTACTTACCTCCCCCAGGAACTGTTGATTTTTGCACTATGCCCACTTTTAAAATAGCTTATTGCCATTTTTGTCAAAACTGTACATGATATTGTGATTTTTCAAACTTCCTTAAATAGCTGAGTGAAATACCTTTCATTTGAAGTATTACTTGTAAATCTTGAACCTGTGGTTCTTAAAATAAACTAAGAAAATATATTTTTCTATATAAAAAACTATTGGCCTGAAGTAAGTCTTTGAGTGTGTGCTCCTCATTTATTACCTGTGTGTGTACAACAAATTCTTAACACTACCCTCTGATAAGCCTACTGCTCGACCACACTACCACAAAATAGAGCATTAGACTTATCTCTTTTTGCCACTATCTTACCTTTAAGGGGAACCCTTGGACTCTGTGCACACTATTTCTTACTTTGAAATAGTATATACAGAGCCAACTTCCTACAGCATCTACTACTGGTCAGGGACCTGTGGGTTTCAGGTGTGCTGCTATTGGCATTAGGCATTGTACTCCATGGCCTGCTGACTAGCATTGTAACTGGTAGTGCATGCCCTAGTGCATAGGGCTGTTCCCTGTGTGTTGTGTACACCAACTGTGGTGTTGTTTCTGGCATTGACCAACTGTATCCTTTGTCTCTCCCCCCCTTTTTGTTTTGCCACTCTATCCTTGTGTGCATTAGCATCATCTGGCGGAGGAGCAGAGGCACCGGCGACGGAGGGAGCTGCATCCCACATGGCCCATGAGGCCGAATCCACCGACGGTAAGGGCACCAGTGGGACGGAGGGCCAGGGGAGCACCACGGCAGAGACTGGAGGGGACAGTTCAGACAGTGACACCTCCTCCGATGGAAGCTCCCTGGTGGAGGCAGACAGCTCTGTGGCCACCCCAACTACAGATACAGCCGCCACCCCCGTACCAGCACCGCCCTCCCAGCAGCCCCTCAGCATGTTTCCCCTACTCGCTCACCCAGGAGGGTGGGCATCTCCTTCACCCCAGACACCTCAGGCCCTGCCCCAGTCAGCCCTGCTGCCCTCAGTGAGGAGTCTATTGACCTCCAACGATCCATCTCTGTTGGGCAGTCAACCATAGTGAATGCCATCCAGGGTCTGGAAGGGCATTTGCAACAAACAAATGCATTTCTGAAGGGAATTTACTTTGGCTTGGCAGCCCAATAGAGATAATTCCAGGCTCTGGCCTCCTCCCTGATAGCAGCCATTGTTCCTGTCTCTAGCCTCCCCCCTCCAACTTCCTCTACCCAGTCCCATTCCCCTCAACCCCAACCTATCCCAAGCACACCATCAGACCAGCATGCACCCAAATCAACACACAGAAGTGGCTCAGGCAAACATAAGCACCAAACATCCGACAGGCACTCACACAAGCAGCATACCCATGCACACATACCAACATCCACTTTCCCCACTGTGTCCCCCAACTCCAAGTCCTCCACCTCCCTCCCAGTCTCGTCTCCACTCACACCTGCATGCACTACATCATCAGCCGCTGCCTCCATCACCAGCATGCCTATCACAACACACTGCTCACATGCAATCACCACCCCCACTACCATTCACACCGACCCTGTGTCCTCTCCCAGTGTGTCTGTGAGCCCTCCTCCCAAAGTACACGAACGCAGGCACACACCCACTCAACAGCCATCCACCTCACAAAAGCCTCCAGTCCATGCACCTTCACCGAAACTCAGAAGACGTACACTTCCTACAACCACTACCTCTTCCTCCACTCCCACACCCCCTCCATCTTCCCATCCCAATGTGTCTAAAAAACGTTTCCTAGCTAACATTAACCTCTTCCCTACACTTCCCCCCGTCCTTCCCCCAGGACCAGGATGTCTAGATCCCAGCCCAGCACCTCAGTCACCAAATCTGCATCTGCTGTGGTCCCTGCAAGTTGGGTACGATCGAAGGGGCACCCGTCAGAGCTGTCAGTGTGCCACCGACAGATATGAAGGACCACCCTATTCCGTCACCTGCAAAGGTCAAAAAGGGCCCGGCTTCCAGCAGGAGAAAGTCACACCACCCACTCAGCAAGGCCTCGCCCAAACACAGAGAGGACAGTGCCAAGGTCCTTGCAGCGACTGCCAAGGTGGGGAAGGGCCACAAGCCAAAGGGCAAGTCATCTCAGGGCACAATGCCTCCTGGTGACGGGCTGGTGACCACCGTATCATCAGAGATGGCAACGACCTGCACCACAGTCACCTCCGCCGCTCTGACCGCCACCTGCACCGCCACCTGCACCGCCGCTTCCACAACGTCAGGCTGCATCATCCTCCCCATGGATCAGCCATCCGAGGCTGTCGGAGACGGTATGGTGTCTCCCTCCACCACAGCAGACACTTGCACCACGGTGAGCACTGGCAACATCTCCGCCGCAGCCACCGCCACCTGCACCACCATCAGCACTGCCATGTACACAGCCAACACCACTCTGTTGGACGTCAGCACCATCCCCAGTGGGCAGCTGTCCGAGTTTGCAGGTGACGTCCTGGACCCTGGACACGCCACTTGAGGCACCACCTCCAGCACTGACACGAGCGAGCAATTGCCAGCCGCAGGATGAAGTGTGTCTCTGCCTCCATGTAGTATCATGCTACCTGTTCTAGGTACATCGCATGGCTAAGACACCCAGGTGAGAGGATGTCTACTACCACACCTCAGGTGCAGCATCACTGGGCACAAAGCCCCCTGTAGAACCAGTGGAGATATGCATCCACTCTCAATGTCCTTGCCAGGATTAAGCAGACTGAGCACAAACCCCCCCTCAAGAACCAGTGGAGAAATGCATCCACTCACCCAATCCTTGCCAGGATGAAGCAGACTGGGCAGAAAGCCCCCTCCAGAACCAGTGGAGAAATACATCCACTCATCCAATCCTTGGCAGGATGGAGCAGACTGGGCACAAAGCCTCCTCCAGAACCAGAGGAGAAATGCATCCACTCTCACTGTCCTTGGCAGGATGAAGCAGACTGGGCACAAAGCCCCCTCCAGAACCAGTGGAGAAATGCATCCACTCACCCAATCCTTGGCAGGATGAAGCAGACTGGGCACAAAGCCCCCTCCAGAACCGGTGGAGAAATGCATCCACTCACCCAATCCTTAGCTGGATGAAGCAGACTGGGTACAAAGCCCCCTTCAGAACCAGTGGAGAAATGCATCCACTCACCCAATGCTTGCCAGGATGAAGCAGACTGGGCACAACCCCCCCCGAGCATGTGGGCAAACCACCCACTTGACAGACTGTGACTTTGCACTCCCCAGGAGCAAGCAGTGGACAAACCACCCACTAGAGAGACTGTGGCTTTGCTCTCCCCAGGAGCAAGCAGTGGGCAAACCACCCACTTGAGAGACTGTGGCTTTGCACTCCCCAGGAGCAAGCAGTGGGCAAACCACCCACTTAAGAGACTTGAGAGACTGTGGCTTTGCACTCCCCAGGAGCGAGCAGTGGGCATACCACCAACTTGAGAGACTGTGTCTTTGCACTCCCCAGAACCAAGCAGTGGGCATGGAGCCCCCTCGAGGAGCGGTGGCGTCGTACCATCATCCGGCTGAGGTGCCCCCGTCCCCTTCCCCCTGAGGTGCCTGTTGTTTTTTCAACCTGATGCCTCTGCAGTGTTCTCTCCGTTTTGAGGCAGGTGTCATGTGTGGGCTTCGCCCATGCTTTTGGGACCACTCGTCCACGGACATTTACAAGGGACAGTGTACGGACTTGTGTACTTGAAGTAAATATTTGGGTATACTGATTATTTGCTTTTCTCTTGATCTATCTGATTGTTCCACTATAACACTAGTTAAACTAATTAGGTTTTGTCCTTGCGTTCTTCCGGGGGGTGACGGGGTGTATCTGTGATGTTGTTGGATATGTGTGTCTGTATGTTGTTGAGGGTGAGGGGTGGGGATGTTGCATGCCGTGTGTGTGTGTGTCACTCTGTTTTCCCTCCTCCCCTCCCCTGTGTGCTAGGTGCAGTACTCACCGTCATCGCCGCTGCCTTCTTTCTACTTCAGGGTGTATTAGTAGATACACCAACATGGGTAGGATTTGCAATTCGGGCTCCATGGCATCCTGGTTCTTCATGGAATGTCGAGAGGTGAGTGGTTCCCCTTCATTGTTTAGTTTCTGCCGTGCTTTTGATGGCGTTGGTACCGCCCCGGAAAAGCTGGCGGATTGGTGCCTTGTAATAGAGTGGGCAGTACAATGTCTTCCGTCTGTCTGTTGGCGGTGACAGCCGGTGACAGCCGCGGTGTTTGTTGCTACCGCCGTGGCGGCCGGAGTGTTAAAGTGGCTGTCTGTGTTGGCGGTTTCCGCCATGGTCGTGATACCATTTTTTTTACTGCCTGCCTGCTGCCGGTATTACCGACACTTTAACACCAACCGCCAGGGTTGCAATGAGGCCCTTAGGGGGTCATTCCGACCCCGGGGGAGCACCGCCAACAGGCTGGCGGTGCTCCGTAGGGCATTCTGACCGCGGCGGTATGGCCGCGGTCAGAACAGGAAAACCGGCGGTGTGCCGCCGGTTTTCCGCTGCCCTGAGGAATCCCCCATGGCGGCGCAGCTTGCTGCGCCGCCATGGGGGATTCCGACCCCCTCACCGCCATCCTGTTCCTGGCGGTTCCGACCACCAGGAACAGGATGGCAGTGAGAGGTGTCGTGGGGCCCCTGGGGGCCCCTGCAGTGCCCATGGCATGGGCACTGCAGGGGCCCCCGTAAGAGGGCCCCACTTTGAATTTCAGTGTCTGCTTAGCAGACACTGAAATTCGCGACGGGTGCTACTGCACCCGTCGCACCCTTCCCACTCCGCCGGCTCCATTCGGAGCCGGCTTCCTCGTGGGAAGGGGTTTCCCGCTGGGCTGGCGGGCGGCCTTCTGGCGGTCGCCCGCCAGCCCAGCGGGAAAGCCAGAATGGCCTCCGGGGTCTTTCGACCGCGGAGCGGCCATATGGCGGTTCCCGCCAGGCGGGCGGCGACCGCCGTCCGCCGGCCTCAGAATGAGGCCCTTAATCTCTAATTCAGTCCAGTACCAAAAATGTATTATGAATTATGCATTTTCAGCCAAGAACACTGATGAAACATTGTAAGTTCAATGAATTCATTGATGAAGCTATACATCTTAGAGTTAGTGATGGATGTTTGTCAGATTAATTCAGGAAAAGAATGTGGTGCGAGTGTCAATGTCTGCCAGAGCTGAAGAGCATGCTGAAAATCAAGCTGTTGACATGGAGGCCAGGGGTGCGCAAAGTGAATCAGTCATAAGTGTGAAATGTAAGCCAAAGCAAAAGACTGAAGGACACAAAGTGATATTTTCACATAAAAAGAAGTTAGATTTTAGATGTGGAGTTTCATTTCCACACAAAGATAAATGTGACGCCATTGGAAAGATATGTAAATCCTGTGGGAAAGAGAACCATCTTGTGACGATTTGTAAAGCGAAGGAAAAAGTAAGGGCAACATGGCGTAAAGACAAAATGGCCGCCAGAACTTTCCAGAAGCAATGGCTGACGCAACGCCAAGTGGTGACATTAGTTGAGGCAATTCGACACTAAACAAAGTTGATTGTCATCTAAATCACCATCAAACAGTTCTTCCGTCTCAATATCAAGTGAAAGTGAGGAAGAAGGTTGTGCCATGTCTATGATTACCACAGAGAAAAGTATGCATGTTGGACTTGACGCATGTGAAGAAAAATTTCAGTCAAAGTAAAGACCATATGTCAAAGCACCAAAACTATACAAACACTGTTCAAAGATCCCTTCACCATATATGGTTGTTCAATACCTTCAATTATCAAAAGTGGTGCACCAATGAGGATAATGCCTCAAGAAAAATGCAATAAACTATCAGCACTACCACGGCTTAGGTAATTGAAAACCAAAGTGTGTACATGGGCTGCATTGACACCCATAAATGTCAAGGTTTATTTGTAGTGACAATGACAGACAATAAACAAAGGTGCAAGCACCCATTCATGTGCTTCAAGGTACAGCACCAAGTGCCTGTCTACTCAGTTTCAGCACAGCTGCTAATATGGGACTGATTTCTATAATTACAACATGAATCCTCATCATCAAATAGTAAGTCAATTCCCTTCATTTCTTCATGGTTTAGGAAAGCTTAAGACTATGAAAGTAAAGCTGCATATTATTGGGGATGGCCATCCTGTTGATCACATACATAGACAAATTGATTTTCATTTACAAAAAGTTGTTGAAAAAAAACTTAAATTCTTACTCCTAGATGACATTATTGAGCATTTTACTGGTCCAATGCCATGTGTTTAGTGTTGCCCAAAAAGGACAATGAGGGAGCTGTAATGATATTCATTGACATGTGGCAAACAATGCAAAATAAAGAGGACAACATCCATGTTCACACATTGCTGACACGATAAATCCATTAAATGATGCAAAGATTTTGTCTCGCCTTGATTTAAATAAAGGTTATCATCAATTGGATCCTGAAAAAAATTACAGGTACATTACAATCTTTTATACAGATGTTGGTTTGTTTCGATACAAAAGACTTAGAGGGTCACTACAACCCTGGTGGTCGGCAATAATGTGTCGGTAAGTACCACCAACAGGTTGGCGGAATGTACCACTCCGACTGCCACGGTGGTAACAGCCACCAGCCTGAAGATATCCATCTCCAGCCCGGCGGCCGCCATTGTGCCACCTGCGGGATTGTGACCCCACCTACCGCCATGGTTTTTCGTGGTGTTCGTAACGCCATGAAAACCATGGCGGTTGGCAATATCAGTGACAGGGAATTCCTTCCCTGTCACTGATAGGGGTCTCCCCCCACCTCTCCAGTTACCCCCTACCTCCCTTTACCTCGCCAGTTACCCTTCCACCTCTCCCCCCTACATCCACAACCCCCGCTTCACACACACACATACCTAAACACATTCACACATACATGCACGCATGCATACATCTAATCACACACATCCAAATATACACGCAGACACGCATTCACATTTCACCACATACACACACTCACACATCCGTACATTCACACACGCATTCAACACTCAACACACACCCGTATTCATGCACACACATACATTCACACACACCCCCCCACACACACAACACTCCCCAGCCTCTTTCTCAGTCAGAGACCCGACTTACCTGGATCCAGGGAGTCCTCTGGCAGGGGACGGTATGAGGCGCTGCTACTGCCAGCAGCACCCGTCAGCAGAACACTGCCAGGCTGTATTAATGGTCATAATACGGCTGGCGGCGGTCTACTGGTGTGGCGCTGCTGTTGGTGGCAGTGCCACCTTACCGGCAGCCGCCGGTATGGCCACAGCTGGATTTCTGCCATTCTTGTGGCGGAAATCCGTCTGTGGTCATAATATGGCGGATGGCGGGTGGCTGCGGCGACGGTCTTTTGGCGGCCGTCGCCACAGAGGTAGGCGGTTTTTACTGCCAATGTTATAATGAGGGCCTAAGTTTTGGTGTGCCATCGGCTGCCAAACCTTTCCAAGATATCATTTGATGTATCGTAAGCCTGTTGTGAATGTGTTTAATCATAGTAATGACATATTCGTTTTCGGAGCTACACAGAAGGAGCACGATGAAGTGCTTACAAAAGAATATAGTTCACTTACTGATGCAGGTTTGACTTTGAATGCAGACAAGTAAGAGTTCCACAAGACAAAGCTAAAATTCTTTGGTCTTATCTTTTATGATGGGGGTATGACACCCTACCCTGTGAAAGTACAAGAACTGTCAAATGCTGATCCTCTGCAAGATGTTTCCATTCTTGGCATTGCCATTTAGTGTTCAAGATACGTACAAGACTATGACACTGTGGTCCATTATGATAGTTAATGAAGAAAAATGTTTCATTTCATTGGTCACACTAATGTGAGAAAGGATTCAAGAGAACCAAACATGCCATTACAAATGCTGGTGAAATGGCATTCTTCAATCCAAAGCTTCATAAAGAGGTTGTTGTAGATGCTAGTCCAGTCGGGTCAGGCGCTATCCTTGCACAGCATAATAGGCACCCAAGCGCTCAAAGTCACATCATGGCATATGGTAGCAGACGTTTGCCCCAAACAGAGCATGCTTACTCACAACCTGAGAAAGAAAGTTTAGCTGTGCTTTTGAACATTTCCATTTATTTCTGTACAGAAAGCTTTTTATGCTTGTAACTGATCATTAAGCTTTACTGACTATCTTTAGCACACTCAACCTCTCACCAATGATGTAGAATATAAAAAATAATGAAATGTCAAACATGAACTGTCTATAACTCAGGAGGGAGTTATACTGCAGGGGTTGAGGATCCTAATTCCAGAGAGTCTGCGAAAGAAAATAATTGAAGTGGCTCACGAAGGACATTGTGGCATCGTTGCCACAAAAAGAGCTCTCCAAAACAGAGTTTGGTTTTCTTTTTAGATGATAGGGTTGAAAAAGAACTCAAGGCTGGTCATTATGCAACAGCCTTTCTACAAATATTATTCAACAACATGTCAGAACTCCCTAAGCATGAATGGGAGAGATCAGACATCGTTTTTTAGGTCCACTCAATAATAGACATCACCTGAAGGTGATTGTGGATGAATACTCACGTTTTCCATTAGTTGAATATCTCTCATCCACAACTCATGAATGAATCATTGAGAGAATAAATGGCATCTTCGAGACATGGAGTGTCACACATTTTTAAATATGACAATGGCTGACCTTTTAATAGTGAGGAATTCAAAAAATTCCTGAAGCATCGGGATATAAAGCATCAAAAGAGCACACCTTTGTGGCTGATGGCCAGTGGACTTGTTGAGTGTATTATGAATATGCAAAAGAAAGCAGTACAGCGTGCAACTCTTGAGAAGCTCAGTTTGAAAACTGAAATAAATTCTACCCAACAAGCTTATCGTTCAACATCTCACTCGACCACAGGTGGAAGTCTCGCAACTTTGATGTAAGGGAGAGCAATGACAACCAAGTTTCCTCAATGGACTAGCAAGAGAGAAAGAAGTGAGGACATGATTTGTACAAGGAACTTGGGTTACAAGCAGAAAATGAAAGCCAATGTAGACCAGAGGCAACATGCAAAGAATACCAGTCTTAAGAGAGGAGATTTAGTGATTGCCCAGCAGATGTGAAGAAGGAAATCTGATACTCCATATGATAATGAATCTGTGGTGTATGCCAAGGGACACATGTTGATTGCTCAGCAGCTTGTGAAGTCATTTACCAGAGATTCTTCTCACTTTATGCCTTCGATTCCTCTGTCTTCAAATTGAGATGGTGAAGGAAAGACTGAACCTCAGAACTCAGTGACTGCTGTTACCTCTTTGCCGTCTTCAAACATCTCTGACACTAAAGTTCACAGATCCCATCTTCCAGTAACCAGACGAGGTTGACTGATCAAAGTACCAAGAAAGCTGATTGAAGAGATGTAGTTGTATATGCATATAAATAGATGTACATACAGATTTTGTAATTTTTTTTAATTATTTTTAATAGAGGGGGAGATGTAGTGCCTTGCAAGTTTTATGATGGAACCCTTTTGGCTCCGAACTGACTACGTAGAAGTGTGATGTAGTTGTTAGTGCAGAATGTAATGAAATATTAATAGAGTTTGCAGTTACAGAAGAATAAAGTTGGGTAATATTCTGATCTGTTTATGGAATAGTCATTAGCAGGTATCCAGGCTGGGGAGGACGATGCAACTTTAAGCACTGCTTTTGAAATATTGGGTAATATGAATTGACTTTACGCACTACAGGAGCATAACACAGGCACTCAGCTCCACGCTGCACCAGAAAAGCCCATTATGTTTTGGTGCGATACTGTGAATCATGTGTTAACAGTGTTCAAGAAATGTGAAGTTCGTTTGGTTTATTCTTTGTTGGGTAACTTTAAACATAACTCACAGTCTATATGAAACTATGGGCCAGATGTATGAAGACTTTTGCATTCGCAAACGGTGCGAATGCCCATTTGCGAATGCAAAAAGGCCCTTCAGAATGTATGAAAGGCATTCTGAACGCAATTTAAAGGAATCTCTAAAATAGCGATTCCTTAAAATTGCGACCCCATTTAGAGAATCGCAATTTGCGATTCTCTAAATGCGGCATCGCAAATAAGGAATCCTTATTTGCGATTCCTTAAGCACACGTATGAAGCAATTCCTTAATGCGAATTGGGCATTAAGGAATCGCTATTACCACCAAGTTGACCTTGGTGGTAACCATGTGCAAATTTTAAAAATGCGTTAAAAATGCATTTTTAAAATTGACATGTAATGCACACATGCCCTTTTGGTATGTGTGTACCTTACATGTCTTCCAAAATTGTATTGGGGTGTATCAGAGGGGGCCTTAGGCCCCCAGCACCCTGGAGTTTGCATTTCCCAAATTGCGATTTCCAGTTAGGAATTTGCAATTTGGTAAATGCAAAAAATTTGCACCTATGGGCCGAGAGGCCCATAGGTGCTAATGGGGGCTGGATCGCAATTTGCGATTCGGTAATAGCATTTGCGATTTTTAAGAAATCGCTATTACCGAATCGCAAATATGATACATAGCATTTTGCGACTCAGAAATAGCGATTTCTTAAAAATCGATTTTTCCGAATTACAAAAGGCTTTTTTCATACATCTGGCCCTATGCTCTCCAAAGCCGCCTTAGTGGCTCTATTATTGAAATAGACTGTCAAATATTGTCCAATAGGTAAATGCTACTTGTTAACAACGTTCACATCGTGTATGTGTTTTTTTTCTAGTGGCAGTCTAGGCAGTCTCACACAAACGGTATTAAACGTCTCGTTGCTGGAGCTTACAGTTTATCTAAGCTTGATCCATCTGAACATAACAATCAACTGCTCTTGAGGAAATTAAATAATGTGTCTTTAAGTTCATGAAAACAATCGTCCAAATAACAGCTGTTCTCTCCTTTTTTCACCTGTGTTGAGTACTGGACACAGTACGGTGCATGAGGCATTTAATGTGTCCTGGTACAGCAGCCTGCATCAGTCACAGAGCAAATCCCTCGGTGCCATTTGTGGGTATGTTGTCTCTTTCTTCTCTGTGAATCAAGTAGTGAGGATAATCCCCTTTTTTGTATGTGTATGAATATTTATATGTCTCTGCTCGTCTGTGTACATAACCCAGCAGGCACATATCTGCAGAAGCGTAATAGATCACTTAAAAAACATACACCATTGGGTGTGGAATTTCTTACCTCGACCTGGGTGATAGTTATGAAAACAATATTTACGAGATTATATTTATGTCAGCCGATATTCTGAGAAAGGTATTCTGGTATTATCCACCAGTGGATGGAGCATTATTACCCTTAACTAATGAAATGCATTTTTTTTTACTGGAATGTACAAGTATGTTCGTTTCTTATAAAGTCTGTAGAATACTAGCTATGATGACTGAAACGCTGGTGGTTAAGCAGCACTCCAGTGATTTCAAAAATAGATATTGCGTGGTGAGGTCAGAGTATACATCTAATTAAACGTGATGGCTCCGAGCGGTGTATAACAAGATTGTGGCTAAAAGAATGGTGCTAATGACCTGCCTACATGTTGGCGTGAAGATCACCCTTTGATATTTAATGATACAAAGAGCACAATGCGTTCCAATGTCAGAGACATATGCCTCAAACATTAGCAAGACAAGTTACACATGGTGTACCACAGGTATATGGACTGTAGGGAGTTCTGAAGATGACTAAGCATGTCAGAATTATTAGCGCGTCAGACCTTAATAAGTAAACTTACAAGGGGACACGAATAGGTCGATGAACCTTTTGACCAGGCTTGAGATGTTTCCACCGCATAGGCCCCGTACTGACAATGATCAATAACCAATTGTCAATCCTTAACATCAATTATCAACAATAATCAATAACATTAATAATCAATAGGAGTCAGTAATTGACGCACCATGACCTTGCAGTCATAAATAACCACACCTTTCTGTAAAAGTTAGAATTTTTTATTTCCCTATATTAACAATGCTAAGGTCACGTAAATTAATCTCAAAATCAAATGATAAACATACAGAAATAACACTGGCTGTCCAAAGCGACGAAAGAAACGCAATCTAATCAAGGCTTGAGCTACTACACATTCTAATATTACAGTACAAATTAATAGCAAGCACAACTGTAGAAACAATATTACATACATTTAGATTCAGCAAAGAAAATACATTATGGGCCTCATTTCAACCTTGGCGGTCTTTAAGCAAGACCGCAGAGGTACCGCCGTGCTGAAGACCGCTAGTGCAGGCGGTTTTCCGCACAGCGTACCATGACTGCTGGCAGCACTCTGCCCTTTTTCGGACGGAGAGACGCCAGCAGTCATAATGGCGGTCGGCGGGGAAGTGGAGGCTGCTCCACCGCCACGTCATCAGAACACCGCCCACTGAATCACGTCCTATGATTCGGTGTGGCGGTGTTCTGGTGACGGGAAGATGGCGGCAGAGCAGCCCCCATGGATCCCGTTCCCTCCCGGAGGATCGCCGGACCAGGTAAGGTGATCGTCCGTTAGGGGAGAGGAGTGGGGGGGTGTTGTGTGTTGTGTGCGTGCATAGGGGTGTGCGTGTGAGTGTGTAGAGGGGGTGTGTGAGTGCATGTATGCATGCAGGGAGTGTGTTGTGTGTTTGGAAAATGTGTGTGTGTATGTCTGTGTGTATGTCTGTGTGTATGTGTACATGTATGTGTAGTTGTAGTGTAAGTGTGTGTAGGGGGTGTGTGTGTCAATGTTGGGGGGCGGGGAGGGGGGTCCTACCACCTTTGGGGGGTGGTAAGGGGGTCGTGGGTTTAGGGGGAGGACTCTGGGCAGAGGAGACCCCTATCAGTGCCAGGGAACGAATTCCCTGGCACTGATAGTGCCTACTGCCATGGATTTCGTGGTGGTACAGAACCCCACGAAATCCATTGTGGTATGCAGGGCCGTGATGTCGCCGGCGGTGTATCAATGGCCGCCAGGCTGGAGACCGAAGTCTCCAGCCCAGCGGTCTTTACCGCCCTGGCGGTCGGAGTGAAGAAGTGGTGGTTTTGCATGGCGGTCACCACCATGCTTGTAATTCAATTTTTTTTACCGCCGGCTTGTTTGCAGTATTACCGCCACTTCTCCACCGACCGCCAGGGTTGTAATGAGGGCCCAAATGTTATTTCATTTTTTTTGTTACATCTTTTTATTGATTTTATCTATTTAACATAGCGCCATTTTATACCGTACAGATTTGGTAGGCACTGATATTTTTCAGTCATAGGTAGCAATTTTACAATTTACACATTCAAACTCCATGAGGGGGAAACAGTGAAAGGCAGCCAGTGCACGAAAGTGGTAGTGGCCAGATCAATATACACAGTTGTTTTAAGGTGGCAAAGAACGAAGAACGTACTGGAAAACAATATCATGCATGAAGTGATTACGTAAGGTCCGTGAGTTACTTTTAACGGATCTAGGGTCAGCCCAGTTCTGGCATAAACAAGTTCGATCAAATAGGAAATTATTGATGTATTTGCAGGCGCAACAACAGTGAAAAAAAGAATTTATAATATGATAGGAACTTGTAACAAAACTTAGAGCCCATTCATAAACCCCGTGCTCCCAGTGTCCAGGGGACTCACAGTATGGCAGCATCTCCATAACGTCACTTGTGTTTGCGGCAACACAGAAACATTCAAGCAGAGGCAGCAGAGGCCCAGGATGGAAAGCATACGAATAAATGACCAGGTGATAGATACTGCATATAGCTTTATGAAGCGGGTACCAGTTTGGAGTTGGGTGGCACTGTGTCATCAGCAACTCCATCTTGTTCCTCCCCCTGCAACTGAGCCAACATCTCATCCCAGCTAGTGGAGAGGGGATATTTATGCGTGCCCATAGCATCCGCACGTCACAGCACCACACCCTCCGTCCATACCATAAAGGAGCACCTCCAAGCCAGTACCGATGGGGATTTGGTGACCTTCCACTTTTTAGGAATGAGACGCTTGGCTGCCAGAAGACCCAAATCCAAGAATCTTGTGCATGCTTTATGCTTTTTGGCCCTCAGGAAAAGGCCTGGAGACAGAAGCCACAATATAGCTGCAATGGGCTTGACATATATTTGGATAGGGATGAAGTAACTCCGTGCCAATAAATACTTAAGGAGGGACAAGACCAGAACATATGAAGGAAGTCCACCCCAATTAATGCAACAAGGGCAAGCGGAACCCTCACAGTTAAAATATCTGTTAATGCAGGCTGGTGTGAGGTAAGCTGTGTGTAATATGTAAAATTGAATAAGGCAGAATCTGGCATTACGGGGACATTAGTATGGCTGGATAGTGCCTCCGAACAAGTGGCATCAGTGAGAGGTCTCGTTAGATCACCCTCCCACGTGGCTTGTAAAGTAGTGTGTGTATTCGCTGTAAGTGTTCTAAGCGCATTAGTGAACCATCGAATCAGGTGTCTACCTTGTCCTAGAACTTGCAAGTATTGCACCAGTAGGCTTGGAGGCCTTATCTCCCCAGCCACGCGATAGTGCCCGCAGTAGCGAATTGTTCAAAAGAAACTGCCCAGATGGCAGCTCAGTCTCCGTCGAGAGCTCAGCAAACTGAATCAGATTTGTACAAAAGAAACTGCCCTGATGGCAGCCCCGTCTCCGTTGAGAGCTCAGCAAACTGAATCAGAACACCTCCGCTGTAGAGATCACCTACAGTGTGCAGATCAACTGCATGCCAAGACCCAGTTCAGCGGCAGTTGTGAAATGAGTGCCGTGCTACATACTCAGTAAGGCCAGGGCTGGAGCGTAGGGAACAGTGTCGCTTGTGAAATGCAGGGACCAACGGTAACAGCGGTGAGTCACCTTAGGCAGTAGCTCCGCAGGGATCCGCGTACTAGTAAGGGGGTAAAAGAGATGTAGTATCCGAATTAGCATCCAGGGTGGGGAATTGGTTGCAGTATCCGTTAGTTGGGGACCCGCCAGCCAACGCGCCACCCATTGAAGCTGGGAGGCCAGGTAATAATGTTCCATGTTTGGAACCGAGAGGCCACCCTGGGACAAGGGTAAATACACTGTTTTCAATGCCACTCTACAGGGACCCTGATTCCAAATGAATTCCAGTATTCTAGGCTTCAATTCACAGAAGAAGCCAACTGGAACATAATGAGGCAAATTAGAGAAGTAGTATAGGAGGAGAGGGAGGACCACCAGAAGGCCATCTGTGACCGGATGGAAGACACTGCTCTACGGAGATTGCCATCGTGGAGGTCCCTCTCCATATGAAATATCTGTATGCCCAGGTAACGGAATGTCCTGGATTGCCAGGGGACATCCGTTCCAGAAATTCACAGCCTTGGGTCCGGTCGTCCCAGATCTAAAGGGAAAAGGCATGATTTTACTCAATTAAGACGCAGGCCAGAGAGTGCGGCAAAATGATACAGGGTGACTGCAATATCAGGATGGACATTGCCAATATCTCAGAGATACAGAAGGAGATCGTCTGCATATAGAGAAATAATATGCAGGCCATCACCCAGTGGGATGTTTTATCATCTGCCACTACACCCAATCTGGCCGGGAATAGAAGGGAATATGACAGATTAAGGGAGCGGAGTTTGTGCTTGACTGTCAGGAAGGGTGCCCGCTCTCTTTGTATGGCAATGGTATAATCCAGGAATATCATAACTGGGGCATTGTGCATACGGATTGCAGGTAGTGTTCTCACAGCCCATGGTATAATGCCCCTGTCTGCATAGTGTAAAAGCCGGAGAAGAAATGGACGCAGTCTAGCACCCGGCGGGCGGGCTCTTGTAGGCACTCTGTGGGCACGCTCAACTGAGAAAAAAGGTGTCAACGAGCCCTTCGGCATCAGCCCCCAGAGCCAGGACTCAGCGAAAGCAACCGCATCCGGGTTTTCCGCACCTTCCGGTAGGCCTACTATTCTGAGGTTGTTCCTTCTAGTACGACCCTCTGCATCTTCTACTCTGCACTCCAGCGTCCCTATTCGGTCCAATGCATTTTTTAGTGAAACCTCCAGGTGGTCCGTCTTAGGCGTTAGGGCCTGGAGCTGATCCTCTAGTGTGCGGATTCTATCCGCTAGTTTGCAGTGGTCTGCGTGTACGAGGGTGAGATCACTGGCCACCTTGTCAATTTTGCCCTCCAATGAGGTTCGAGCTTGCTCCAGAGAGGTGCCTAAGCTTTCCACAGCTTCCAGCACCGCATCCAGTTTAGTGCCATCTAGGGATAGAGTCTCTGATCGCAGCGTCTGTGGTCTGGCTCCAGTTCCAGAACGGAGGCAACCCGCTCCTGCCATGTTGTTGCCCAGGAGGGGGGCTCTGTGTTATGGCACAGGTCACAGACGTGGGAGCCCCTGTATTACCATCCATGCAGGAGGCCCGCTTGCATGCACAATGTTACAGACCAGGCACAGCTGCACGAGCAGCCTCTCTCCCTGCTGTGCCAAGTTGCACAGGAGTCACACCAGTTCACCACCACTACAGATCAGTTACAAGAATGACCGGCAGTTCCAGCCAGTTAGTTGAAGGTACGCAGGGTGTGGAAGCCGGTGAGATGGGGTAGTGCTCATGCACTCCAGTCCACAGCTCTGGGTCCCACAGCAGGTACTGACCCGGCTGCTTCCCTCCTCCGTCGCCGGGGGTGGTAAGGTGGGCTTCTGCAGGCCCGCACTGTCAAAGGGGCCCAAGGGGCTCTTCACATATCGCCCTCTGTTTCATCGCAGCCACATGGACTGGACCTCAGCGCTCGGCGCGGCTGAGTCCAACAGGCCCTGCATGCCCAGCCGGCATAGGGCACAGCAACCTCTGGCTGAATGCCCGGTGGGCAGTGTTGCGTCGGGTGCCTCATGCGACTCCTCCGGTCCACCGCTCTCTCCAAACCCAAGGAAAGCACTGCGCAGGACCAGTCTTCAGAGCAGGCCGCACCTCACCCTTTCCCCGTGGGCCGGTCGCCCCACCAACAGCCCAGTGGGGTCCCCCACACTGACGAACGGCTCCCCCTGCTCCAGGGGGGATCCCACGTTCGGTTGAGCGCTGCTGTATACTCTGATCGGCTCCCCAGATCCAATTAAATGACGGACAAATGGGGTGTTGCCACGGAGCGCTTTCAGCTTGCGCCCGCCATCTTAGCCAGCAAACCACGCCCCATCAACTGTTATTTCACATAGCGGACTTCATCAGTGAACTCCTTAACTAACACCAGATTAGAATTAGCATGTTGGGCTTCATGCAAAACAATTTAGTCAACACAAATTTTGAAAAACATCTATATATGGCTCTATCAAAATAGCGTGGTTGGTACCTAGAAACAAAATCAAATAAACATAGCAAACAACATCATCAGTCAATATACCTATCCTCAGTATGGATCAGCAAGCAGTGACAGTCTTCGTCATCAGGACATCAATCTGGTCAGGCATCAGAATTCAGCACCAAAGTTCAGAAAAGACAAAGGCCCTCATTATGACCTTGCCGCCCGACCAAGATCTAACCGCCGGGCGGCCGTCAATGCGGCAGCACTCCCGCCACGGTCATTATGAGATCCCGGCTGGGCCGCCGGGCGGAAAACTGGTTTCCGCCCGCTGGCCAAGCAGGGATCTCGGCCGCAACACAGGAGCTGGCTCCAAATGGCGGTGTTGCGGCCGTGCGACGGGTGCAGTTGCACCCGTCGCGCTTTTCACTGTCTGCTATGCAAACAGTGAAAAGCTGCATGGGGCCCTGTCAGGGGGCCCCTGCACTGCCCATGCCCTTGGCATGGGCAGTGCAGGGGCCCCAGGTTCCCTGCGACTCCCCGTACCACCAGCCTTTTCCTGGCGGTTCAAACTGCCAGGAAAAGGCTGGCAGTAGGGGGACTCGTAATCCCCAGGGCAGCGCTGCAAGCAGCGCTTCCCAGGCGGATTATCACCGCTGGGGCAAATGTGGCGGGAAACCACCGGCCCCGGCGGTACGACCGTGGCGCTTCCGCCGCGGTCATAATTCCCTGGATTGCACCGCCAGCCTGTTGGCGGTGCAATTGCCACAACAGCCCTGGTGGTCTTTGACCGCCAGGGCTGTAATGACCCCCAAAGTCTTTAAGCATTAAAGTTAAGCATGGCTCTTCTCAAGACACTCAAGAAAACAATGGACTAAACTCCCTAGAAGAATAGGGAGAATGGACTCTCTCCTCCTGGTGCAGTCTGGCTAAGTTAGATTCCCCAAAACTACTTCCCAAGTCCCTATTGGTCAAGGGATCGCAAGTTCACACTGTCCAATAAATCTAAAACTTCATATCTACATTTCTACTAGTACATGGTTGACATGTCGATGATTGCTCCTTTTGTAGTGTTGTCATCCATCTGGCTATTTACATATTTCTCATATTCCAATTAAGCAAACCACAATAATCAATATCCCCTGTATTATTTTCAATATTATCTCTTTCCCAATGTTGCTGAACCAATTTCCGACTGAAGCAAAACCTTTGCCAACTTTCTCCCAAACACCTGGTTCCTTCAACTCTTTCAAATCAGTACTATCATAAGTCAGATTAGTACGTAAGCTTCTAATTTCTTTGCTATTGTCAGGAATGAACGAACAGCAATGCCTAGAATTAAGCATTTTGCAAACTCCGACATCCTTCGTTAAAAGAATGTCTAAAGCAAGACGATTCAGAAGAGTCATAGCTCTTTCAGCAGCTAATTCAGTATCTATCAGGAGTATGGCGCCTGACAAATTTGTCAGGATGTTACCCACGATAGTAGACAACTTTTGAATATTTATTGAATTCAGAACAACTCCTACTGAAGGTATTATTGCTCCAAATATATATCCCACTATACCAGAAGGAGACTCTCTCCTCTGTCTAATATGATGTAATTCAGTCACTTTCGGAAATGTCTTTAAGTCATTGAGTTGGAAAAACTTTGGGAATACTATCACCAAATAGCATGTCCCATACCATCCTCTTGGAAGACAGTAATAAACATTAGGACCACAGATGTAATGTATCCCAGGAATCGCTGTATCCTGTCCATTCAACATAAATGTCCATTTACTCTGAAACAAAAACACGTCTACACTCACTCGTTCCCACAAATAAAGTGTCAGTGTGAGATTTAGGCTTATATGCACAAAGCTTCTCTACATGTTTCACATCTAAAGCTAATTTCCCTTGTGTTTTTAGTGCAGTATAAGCATAATCATTTGTGTAAGTCCTTTTCTCTAAACCCTTTTCTAATTTCCCCTTCAAAACATTTCTCCTGTCATCTGTGTGATCTAAAAAGCTCTTTTCTAAAGGTGTAAGCAAGCATGTCAGGTTGTGCCTGTGAGCATATGTTGTGTCAAAAGTTACTGTAGGGTCAAAGAAACCTCTAATACTATGTCATTCTCCTTAGCTACTCTACTCAGATACCTAATTATAGGGAAAAACTAAAACACAACGTTGTGATTGAATAGAAATACTGAATGTACTTTTGGTTGTAGAATCTTGTTAGTAACAGACTACAACTTATCCCATAAGTAAGAGGCAAGCTATGATAAGTAACTCCTTCGACTGATGAAGGAACTCGCGTACATACATAACAATCGTTCACATCCATCGTATCAACATACTCACTCAATAAGCGATAAAAGACATAAGAAGAAATTTCTCCATTTGCATTAGTACCCTCATGCAGATACCTCTCATTTAACCCAAACTTCTCTATAGCTGTTAATGCAGCAGTCATGTCTAAAGCAGAAGTATGGTTGACTTCCCTTTTGTCAAGAACAGTCATACCCACAATCAATATCACAAACAATATCACACACACAATTGTAAAAGCAATACTCATGTATCTACAAAACCTATTTTTCCTACCCTGTTGGCCAATGTTACTCATGATCTGTAAAGAATCAGAAAGCAGAAGAGAAAATTTAGAAGAATGCAGCAAAAATCTAAAACAAAAATCTTCTTTCAACGGTTATTTACAGCTCTCAGTCTCACTTCCAGGATCCTTTGTCAAAAATTGGTTTAGCAGCTTGTCAAAATCAGTTTTCAAAAGTCAAATCAGGTTATCAAAGTCTCATTCGGTAACTCTCAACAGTCTTTATTTCTTTTTCACTTGTCTCAATTTGTCTCAACAGTTCAGTTCATCAGCTTTCTTCAAGTACCAAAATATTGACCTGGAATGTCTCGATCAAAACAAAAAGACAAAAACTCTTTATGCCATTCACTTGTAGTTGCATACGCCCATTCAGGACCTGCGTACTTTCGATTTGCCACTCTCTTTCTCTTCAACTTTCAATCTCCTTGCAACTCTCCTTCACTTAGATCTTCTCTCCTAGTCGTATCTACTTCTTCCTCAATTGTTGTAACAACAACCACTTCCTTTCTCTTTGCTTGTGACTCCGGCCACTTATCTCATCTCATTTCAGTGGACCCTTGGTCAATGCTCTTTTCAGTGTTGAACCTAAAACTTCTTCGTGGTCTGTGGTGTTTTCTCTTGACAGACCTGCAACTGGTTCAGGAGGAGTCAGACCACATTGGCTTTGATCCACCTCAACTCCTTCCACCTCGGGGTCTTGGAATTGCTCTGTCTGTTTCTCAAAATCGTCTGCTTTTGGGAAAGCCCTCTTCTGATTAGGGTCTCCTACTGCCTCAAATGAGATAAACTCACCATCACCCTCCAGGAGGTCTTCTCCTTCGTCTCTCACAGGAGTGACTGAACCATCCTCAATTGGCTCAGATCCAGTCTCAGTTCCCCTTTCTTCGCCTTCCGCCTCTGAGACTTGTTTTGTCGTTGCTGGTACCCTCAACAACTCTTCTTCATTGTCCGAAGGACATGCTGTCAACATCTGGACGGTGCGCGCTCTGTGGGCGTCATAATGCAATAAACCAACTCTTATGAAAGTATGTTAACCTTTTGCATTGCAGAGATTCATGTTGAAACGTCATTAATGCTGTTTGCAATGTATTGCTCATTTTCAAGGCTTTGCTGCAGTATTACAGGGTGTGGTTAGGGTGTGGTCCCTATTCTAAGCCTTTCTAGAATCCCTTCCTGCAGCCTGGCTGGGTGTGGCACGTATTTAAGGGACCCAGCCCAGCTCCACGTGCTAACTATTTAGAGGTCCCGGTGCAGAGCAGCAGCATTTTCCTGAGCTCCTGTTCCGAAGGCCTACCTAGGATTTCCAGGCCTTGTCTTCATTTCCTTGGTGATCTTCAAGCAGGGTGGTAAGGCAGAGGTCGGGTTAGGCCCCCAACTCCGTTTTCAGAAATACTCGAGTTTTGGGCCTTTTGGTTACATCGCGTGTGCGCGATCGTATCTTGGCATTTAACTCTTGATGGTTGAATCAGCAACAGAGTGCTCAATTCATTCTTGGCATTTAACTCCTGCAGTTCAGATCGGCAGTGTGCGCGATTGTATCTTGGCTTTTAACTCTTGATGGTTGAATTGGCAACAGAGTGCTCGATTCATTCTTGGCATTTAACTCTTGCAGTTCGGATCGGCAGTGCGCGCGATCGTATTTTGGCATTTTAACCTTGATGGTTGAATCGGCAACAGTGTGCACGATTCATTCTTGGCATTTAACTTTGACAGTTTGGATCGACAGTGTGCACGACCCTTTCCTGGCATTTAAACCTTGGTGGTCGAATTGGCAGCAGTGTGCGCGATTCATTCTTGGTATTTAACTTTCGCAGTTTGGATCGGCAGAGTGTGCGATTGTATCCTGGCATTTAAACCTTGATGGTTGAATCGGCAGCAGTATGCACGATTCATTCTTGGCATTTAACTCTTGTAGTTCAGATTGACAGTGTATGCGATCATGTTTTGACATTTGAACTTTGATGATCGAATCGGCAGCAGTGTGCGTGATTCATTTTTTACAATTAAAACTTGCAACTCAGATCGGCACGATTGTATTTTGACATTTGGATCCTGATGGTTGAATCAATGGCAGAGTGCGAAAGTCATTCTTGGCAGTTAACCCTTGTGTTTCAGATCGGCGGAAAGCGCAATCATTTCTAGACATTGAAATCTTGATGCTCAGTTTTGATATTTAAAATGTAAAATATTTCTTAAGCAATTGAATCTTGAAGATCTAGACAAAGTGTGTCCTTGCAGTATCATTCATGAGCGTATCACAGTTTATTCCTAAAAAACCAATGTGTTCATTGATTACTGTTATAGTGTGCCTTTGCAGTATCATTCATGAACCTAACGCAGATTATTCCTGAAAACTAATGTGTTTATTGATCATTGTTATTAAGTAGTATCTATTCAAAGAATAACTTGAGTTAGTTCAAGGTTCAGAGCCTCAGATTGTATTCTAAAGAAATGCTCATATGAAAGCTGGCATAATCCTTATTTATTTTTCAGGTACTCAGAGCTAATAAGGTTATGATATATGAAGGCTCTTGATCATTCATGTTATCAGTCCATAGCTATCCTGAACAAAGCTTATGAGAGTCAAAGTGTATAATCTGATTATTGTGTTCTTAACTTTTCCTTCCACAGGTCTCCTTCCACACTGTTCCCAACCTAAAACCCCTTCCCCCACTTGGCCATTCTTTAACTCTGTGCTATAACAGCTAGTAGAGTTTGGAGCTGCCAAGAGGTGGACATATTGGGAACAGGCGCAAACCCCAAGTATCCGAACTCCCTGACACACGCCATGTTCTTCGTGTGGCTGGTGTGGATCCAGTTCAGAAATCCAGCACCCTTCATAGCTGTGGTAGTCATCAGAACTACCTGGAATTAACCCTTCCAATAGGGCTCCAAACACGTTTTCCTCGTATGTTTCCGGACCACAACCCAGTCACCGGTTCTCAGGTTGTGTCCTTGGTAATTGATCAGTGGCAGTGTGGTGGCTTCCACCTGCTGAAAGAAAGAGTGAACCACATCATCTTTGCAGTTGTCCAACACCATATCATCTGTAATGTTGACAAGTGCATTTGCAGGCACCACTGGCAACCTCATGGCTCTGCCCATAAGGATCTCATGCGGCAACAATCCTCCTGTCGGGTGTGTTTCTCATTGTCATCAGAACTAAAGGCCATTTCTGATTCATGGATGCACACATCTTTGCAACTCTTCACTTCAAGGTACCATTCATCTGTTCCTCTAGTCCTGATGCTTCAGGGTGGTAACTACAATGCAACTTCCGTTCAATGTTCAATGCTGCACACAGTAATTTAATTACTTCATTGTTGAAGTGTCTTCCCCTATCTGATTCTAAAGAAATCGGAAACCCAAAACGTGGTATCAGCTTCCTAAGCAGCAGTTTTGCTACTGTGAGGCTGTCATTTCTTCGTGTAGGGTACACTTCAATCCAGTGACTAAAGATGCAAACAATTACCAACACATATCTCAAACCTCCACATGCAGGCATCTCAATAAAATCAATTTGCATCCTGCTGAATGGACCTCTTACTTTTCCAATGTGGCTCAAGTTAAACATTGTCCCTTTCCCCGCATTCATTTGTTGGCAAATGACGCAACAATGGCAAACTGCTTCAGCAACTTGTCTAAACCTCGGGTTGAACCAATTGTGCTTGAACAGACGAATCATGGCATCCCTCCTAACATGTGCTTGACCATGATAATACCTAGACATTTGAGACAACAGACTATTTGGTAAAACCAATTCACCCTCTTCTGAAACCCACAGTTCATCCTGTCTCTGTACACATTTCATTTTGGTCAATGAACGTTTTTCCTCCCTGTCAACATTATTCTCCAACGTTTTCAATTCTTCCAACGTATAAATTACTTTCAATGCCTAACTTCGACATGTTTCATCTTCTTAAGGTAACAGTTCCCAATTATCTTTGAATGATATACAGTTCAATACGCAAAACCTAACAAATTGATCCGCGTATCAATTTCCCATTGACACAAAGTCTTGTGATTCAGATGTGCACGGCATTTTACCACGGCAATCTTTTCAGGCATTTGGATAGCATGCAACAATTCCTTGATTCTCTCACCATTTCTCACTGGTGAACCAGAAGAGGTCATGGTACCTCTCTGTGACCACAACTGGCCAAAAACATGAACTATTCCAAATCCTTACTGGCTAGTCATATAGATGGTAACTTTCAGCTGAACAGAAACATGGCACACTCTAGTAAGGGCTACTAGTTGCACCACTTGTGCAGAATACACTCCTTGAAGCCAAGATGCTTCCAAGATACCAGTAATTGTGCACATGGCAAATCCTGCTCTCAGTGTCCCTACATTGTCTCTTAGAAAAGAACCATCAACAAAAACAATTTGGTCATTTTCTTCCAATCAAGTGTCTCTAATGTCAGGTCTCGGTTTTGTGCACAGATCAGTTACCTCAAGACAATAATGCTCAATGTCTTCTACCTTTTCAATTTCAACATTCTCATTTGGAAGTAAAGTTGCCAGGTTCAGCACTGTACATCTTTTCATTGACACATTCAGTGACCCTAAAATACTCGTCTCATAACGGGTCAATCTTGCACCTGTCAGATATTGGGTTTTTTTCTAAGTCTTTTTGTAAGTAGGATCTCAATAGAGTGAGGGACAATAATTGTCAAAGGATGTCCCATCACAATGCCCTCACACTGTGTGAGGCTCAGTCCAACCGCTTCAACTTCATGCAAACAACCTGGTAAGGCTGCTGTGACTGGGTCCTATGTAGCTGAAAAATATGCTACTGGGTGGTTTACACCTCCATGGACCTGCGTCAAAACAGACAGAGAACATGCATCACGCTCATGACAAAGCAATGTGAAAGGTTTTGATTAATCAGGCATACCCAATGCTGGAGCTTTGAACATACTCTCTCTCAATTGAGTAAACGCTTTTATACCAGCCTGATCTAACACTATGGGATCGGTGACCTCCTTGTGGGTCAACTTCTGCAAGGGCTTGGAAATGACTGAAAAATTAGGAATCCATTGACGGCAGGAGCCTACCATCTCTAAGAACATCCTGACATATCTCTATGTGGTCGGGGGATAATCTGCAATATGGTCGTGACCCTCTCTCTGGATATCCTCCTTGATCCTTTCTAAACCTGGTGAACCAAATATTTCACTTCCTTTTGACAGTATTGCAATTTAAGTTGGGCTAATTTATGACCATTCTTTCCCAAATGGTTCAGCAAGGCAACTGAGTCATACTTGCATTCACCCCTCGTTTTGGACGCAATCAGTAAGTCATCAATGTACTGTACCAAGGTCAATTGGAAAGGCAATTCCAATGACTCAAAATTATTTTTCAAGATCTGATTTAATATGGAAGGTGATTCTGAAAACCTTGAGGAATTCAAGACCAAGAGTAAACTTGGTTTAAAAATTTGAAACAAAAGAGAAATTGGCTGTCCTCATAAAGAGGCACAGAAAAGAAGGTTTGTGACAGGTCTATGACAGTGAACCACTCAGCATCACATGGAATCTGAAAAATTATCACAGCTGGTTTTGGCACCACAGGGCAACATTTGATCACAATGTCATTTATTTTTCTCAAATCCTGGACAATTTGAACTTTCCCACATGGCTTTTTCAATCCCATTATCGGTGAATTACATGGGCTGCTCAACACTTCTTTCAAAACCCCTTGCTTCACAAATTCGGCAATTATTTGGGCAACCTTTATAAGAACATCTTGTGGCATATGATACTGGGGAATCTGAGGAAAAATCGCATTTGGCTTCACAGAAACCTTAACTGGCTCAACTCCGTTTTTCCGACCTATCTCTTTTCCTGTCAGATCCCACACTTTCTCTTTAATCGTTCCCTGTAAATCAGGATGAAGCTCCTTCTCTGTGAACATTGGAAAGAAATTAATCAAAGGGTAGTCCTCATTTATTGTTTCATATTCTGTCTCTGGGGCTTGATCATCTTCATCATCGCTCTTTGTCTGAATCTCGATTCCATCATTTGAACAGGTGATCGAGCACCTGGTTTTACACAGCAAGTCTCTTCCTAGTAGCGATACTGGACTTGAATCACAGACTACAAATCTGTGCATTCTCTGAAAGTTGCCAATTTTAACCTGAACTGGTTCTGTGAATTGGGTTGGTCAAATACTTATTCGCTGCTCCTACAACCTAGACTGCCTTTCCTGAAAGGGGCAAATTCGGAATTTCTGCACTTCTCACTATAGAGCATGTAGCTCCTGTGTCAACCAAGAATGAAACTCGATGACCCTTGACTTTTCCCTTCACATAGTGACCTTTCTGATCTACTTCTAAGGAAGCTGCACGCATTCATTCCTCCTCATCCAAACTCTCGCTCACCCAATCATCATTTATTCCAATCTCACTGTGTAACAGGATTTGATGTACTGTGTTATTAGTTTGGTTAAGCCTCTGACCTGTAACCTGTTGAGGAAACATCCCCTGCTGCTGCACCATTGGATCTTGAGGTATTTGAATTTGCTGTCTAGATACCATAGGACCCTGCTGTTACATTGGCTGCAACTGTGTCATTTGCACACTTGGCACCTGCTGCATGGGTTGAAAATTCTGCATTTGATTCACATTACTTTGGAAATTCGGATTATGACCTCTCATTCTCGGTCCTCTCATGTTCTGATGCAAGTTGATGTTATTACTTTGCTGAACAACACCTTCCTGCACCATCATCGGACACTCCCGCTTCCAATGTCCAACTGCTCTACAAGCGCGACAAGGCAACAATTTCTTCATTTCCTGCACATTATTTTGAACCACTACAGTACCCATGTCTGGACCATGATTTACATTACCTCCACAACATCTACCTCTCATATGATTCTAAAATACCATGTTTCCCTGCTGATGTTGCTGTGGTGGCCTGGTGGTTCCCTGCATCCCTGTCTGTGCAGCTTTAATCTGCATCACCATTGCCTTTTCATTCAAATTTCTCTACTTCAATTCAATCTCATCACTACAGTACTTTGCATACTGCGACACCTCACCAATCAGCTTTGCTTGTTAGCAAATCAAATGACTCTTAATCATCTGGCTAATTTAAGGTCTAAATCCTTCCACAAATCTGAACACAAAATGAATCATGTCTTTTGGCTCAATTGTTTCTGTACCACTGTAAAGCTTGAACGCCTGCAACAATCTTTCATAGAACGCATGTATTGACTCCTTTGCTTCCTGAGCTGTCCTATCAATTCTCTGCCAGTCAATGTTTTGGGAGGAATTCTCATCTTCAGGAATTCAATCACTTTGTATTAATATTTCATTACCTTAGGAGACGGCGCATCTCTCTGGTTCTTTTGTCAGCCAATCTATACTCTTCTTACACTTCATCCACAGATCGGCTGGAACAACTATCTCTAATAGTGTTCAAGTCTTCTCAAAGGCACTTTCCAAGTTTCACAAACCTGTCTGTCTGCTGGTACCATTCCACTGACTTCTCTCTTAATCTTGGATAATCATTTGCAAACAACAGAATGTCACTTCTGCTCCAAGGAACATGATTTGGTAACATTTTCACTGGATCCTTGTCCTGCTGCACATTTGCAGTCATCTCCGTAGAATCCCTTTTCCTCTTATCTCTTTTCTTTACCCATCTGCCTTCCCAATTGTCTAATGCTCCCCAAATCTGGGCACTTTGAAGCAACTCCCTAAGGTGTGCCTTATTCCGGCAGATCTCATGTGTTCAAAATCCTTAGTCTTAAAGTCTAACCTGTAGCTCCTTTTCAAATGTTTTGCTTTCTCTATTTCTATGTTGTACTTCTCTGCCAGGTCTGCTAGCTTTTGATGCACATTGCTCACTTCTCTTGTAATCTTCTGGCACAGATATCGCCATTCTGCTTCTGTCTAGGACTCTAACCTATTCACACCCATAGTTCTCTCAATGAGCTCACCCGCTTCCATTCCTAGTCTAGTGTAATTCAAGTACTCCTCTCCCTCAGGAGCACTCTGTGGGATATTCAGCTTGTCTAACCATTCAGTCAATTGCTGGGCATATTAAAAGTTGCAAAACAATGTTGTTAGCTTGTGCCTGGACATGTGGTGCCTGTTGCACAACTGTATTTGGGGTCTGCGGTGTCAGTAAGTTCAAGCTCTGACTAAGTTTCAACCCTATCACAGTATCCGGAGGAACTCCGAATGGACTAAGGTCTAGCAGTGATCTCGATCCATCAAAAGTCTGTCCCACTGGAGAGACTACTCGGGTATTCTCATTAAGTCCTCCCCTTATTGCATTCTGATCTAGGACTCCCTGTCCACC
The DNA here is from genome assembly GCF_031143425.1 of Pleurodeles waltl. Classification (NCBI taxonomy): domain Eukaryota; kingdom Metazoa; phylum Chordata; class Amphibia; order Caudata; family Salamandridae; genus Pleurodeles; species Pleurodeles waltl. The sequence continues at coordinate 288,916,994 of NC_090445.1, read as the reverse complement.
TGCTCTGTTATTCTCTTGAGCAAACAAAGGTACAATCGGACCAATGGTAACAGGTACAGATACAGCATCTGAGCTTGGTCTGACACTCAAATTCTGTGGTTGTGTAATTCCTGCATTCTGATTCATCAGTACAGACATATCTGACTGTGTCCCGGTTATCAGAGTGTATTTCGGCATTACCTGTGGCTGCACTTGAGGCAGTAAAAGTGGAGTTGGCTTTGTCTGAACCAACATCGGTCTCGAGAAAACCTGTCCTGTTGGCACTATAAGGTTTGTGGCAGTTTCCACAATGGGCACATCAGGGTAAATTCTCCGGACATTTGACTGTGGCACCTTTGTTTGTACTACTGGAGTAGTAAGTGCGTTAAGACTATTCTGCATCGGACTCTGTGTCACATTCGGATTAACCTGTACTGGACTCATTGTTGCATTCACCTGTGTCGGAGCTGTAGGATCAGCACTGGTCCTCGGACCACTCTCATCATCGTCTGACTCTTCCTCCACTGTCGAAGATTTTCTAGCCTCTCTACTCTCAGAAGGGCTTCTGTTTGTCTTTCGGGTAGCTTTCCTTCCTTCTCTCTTGCTGTCTTGAGTAACTGCTGAAAATAACTTAATCTCATTTCTCCAAAGTCTCTGAACACTGTCCCATCTAGCCTCCCATCTAGCCTCCACTAGTGTCTTCTCTACCTTTCTTATTTTCCTCTCAAATTTTGTTGCTGTTGTTGTCTGGCTACCAATTCCCAGATCGCTAATGCCTCAAACTGTGTTGGTCTCAGAGGGGGTTTCAAATCATACAGCACCCTCCTCAAATTCTCTAAACCCCTTAAATTAAATGTTCCTTTAGCAGGAAACGCTAAACTCCCATATTTCTCTGTCATCTTGCACCATTGCTTTAGCCAAAGATAAGGCACGACATGCTTTTCTTTGATTACAATGTAAGCTTGTGTTGGAAATGGCTTTTCTGCTGGGTCACCCCCAAACCTTTTGCCTTCCTCCTCCCTCTTTTTCTGACCTCATTTTTGCTGGCTTTAGGACTCTGCACACTTTACCACTGCTAATCAGTGCTAAAGTGCATATGCTCTCTCCTTAAAACATGGTGATATTGGCTCATACCCAATTGGAAATTTAATTTACTTATAAGTCCCTAGTAGAGTGCACTATATGTGCCCAGGGCCTGTAGATTAAATGCTACTAGTGGGCCTGCAGCACGGGTTGTGCCACCCACTTAAGTAGCCCCTTAACCTTGTCTCAGGCCTGTCATTGCAAGGCCTGTGTGTGCAGTTTCACTGTAAATTCGACTTGGCATTTAAAAGTAATTGCCAAGCCTAAAACCCCCCTTTTTCTACACATAAGACACCCCTAAGGAATGCCCTAGGTAACCCATAGGGCAGGGTGCTGCGTAGGTAAAAGGCAGGACATGCACCTGTGTGGTTTACATGTCCTAGTAGTGTAAAACTTCTAAATTCATTTTTACACTGCTGTGAGGCCTGCTCCCTTCATAGGCTAACACTGGGGCTGCCCTCATACATTGTTTGAGTGGTAGCTGCTGATCTCAAAGGAGTAGGAAGGTCATATTTAGTATGGCCAGAATAGTGATACAAAATCCTGCTGACTAGTGAAGTTGGATTTTATATTACTATTTTAGAAATGCTACTTTTAGAAAGTGAGCATTTCTCTACACTTAAATCCTTCTGTGCCTTCCAATCCACGTCTGGCTAGGTTTAGTTGACAGCTCCCTTGTGCATTCACTCAGACACACCCCAAACACAGGATACTCAGCCTTACTTGCATACATCTGCATGTTGAATGGGTTTTCCTGGGCTGGGAGGGTGGAGGGCTTGACACTTATATGTCAAAGGACAGTAGCCTGCCCTCACACAAAGGACTGCCACACCCCCTACTGGGACCCTGGCAGACAGGATGGAACTGAAAGGGGACCTTGTGCACTTCTAAGCCACTCTTTGATGTCTCTCCCACTTCAAAGGCACATTTGGGTACTTAAGCAGGGTCTCCGACCCTACCAATTCAGACACTTCTTGGGGTAGACATTCTACCTCACAGACACTTACTGGAGAAGAAATTTGTAACCAGAACCTGCATCCTGCCAAGAAGAGCTGCCTGGCTGCCCAAAGGACTCACCTGACTGCTTTCTGTGAAGGACTGCTGCCTTGCTGTTGCCCTGCTGCCTTGCTGCTCTCTGGCTGAGGTGAAGAAGTGCTCTCCAAGGGCTTGAATAGAGCTTGCCTCCTGCTCCTTGAAGTCTCAGGACCAAAAAGACTTCATCTCTTCAAGAAGGACTCCTTGTGTGGCGAAATTCGATGCACAGCCTGCCAGAAACGACGCACAGCTGAACCAGAACGACACAGCCCGACTTTGCATTGAGAAGATTGACGCAGCGCCAGCGTAGTGACCGGAAATTCGATGCATGGCCAACCGGAACGATGCACAGCCGGCCCGGGACGACGCAGCCCGACTTCCAGCGAGGAATCGACGCAGCACCTGTGACTTCGGAAATCCATGCACTGTCCCTGCGGCGTCTGAAAACCCTGCAACCCAAAGAGGATCCACAACCTAGCGCCGGAAATCAATGCACAGCTGTCCTTGCGTGAAAACTAAACGACGCATCGCCGTGTGCGGCCCGAGACATTGACGCACACCCCTTTGTTTCGACGCTTCTCCTCTGCGGTTCCTTGCAGAAAGTTTTTCATGCAAACCAGGTACTTTGTGCTTGAAAGAGACTTTGTTTGCTTTTAAAAGACTTAAGACACGTTATATCACTTTTCAGTGATATCTCTACATTTACTTATTGCATCGCTGATCATTTTTGAGCTGCAATTATCCAGATATTTATTATATATTTTTCTAAACACTGTGTGGTGTATTTATGTGGTGCTACATGGTGTTATTGTAAGATTTATTGCACAAATACTTGACACATTGCCTTCTAAGTTAAGCCTGACTGCTCAGTGCCAAGCTAACAGAGGGTGGGCACAGGATAATTTGGATTGTGTGTGACTTACCCTGACTAGACTGAGGGTCCTTGCTTGGATAGTGGGTAACCTGACTGCCAACCAAAGACCCCATTTCTAACAGCTGGTGTACCTTCTGGCTGTGTAATATCCCCTATACTCGATGTAAAGTATGTATCTCCTCTTAAAGCACTCTTTAAAGCTTTGACAAATTTCATCTTTTCAACCTTTATGTTATTCAAAATCAAATCAGGAAGTGACTTTTAATCCCAGAATTCTCTTCCCTTATCTTCTCAACCAACTGAACTTCACGGACGGCTGCCAATCCATGGGCAACCCTTCTCACTAAGCAACCTATCCCAGCGTGGCTCCAATTACGTCACAGTCACACGTACTGCGGCTGACAAAGTCTTGCGGCTTGTCCTCCCAAACTCAGATTCACACAAAACTAATGCAAAATATTGCAAGCACTAATCAAAATCAAAACCAATTTGTCAGTTTACTCCAGGTAAGGTAACACAATCGCTTCAGAAACTTTACAGATTTTTCACTGACGGCATTTCTCTCTAACAGCTACTCCTTCTTTCTCAGCTTCCCTGATTCGCAAGCAAAATTCGACCTGCAAATTTCACTCTCAACTGATCAGTGGGTCTGTCATGGTGCACATAGAACTCGCCAGATCCAAGTCGAAAAATTTCTTTCACTCACTCTGACTCACATTGTGACTTGTCGCCTACACCTGATTGACCTATTAAACCAGACAAATTACAACAAAAACCAAGTGCCTCATACACTTTTTAATATACTCCAGAGTCTTAGACCACACAGGGTCCGTACATCAACAACCACGTTGACAATTTATTTTAGCACAATGCCCCACACACAGGAAGTTCAACGTCTTCCCTACTCTCACACTTCGGAGTATGCACACTCTTCTATAACTTCATTTGGAGTACGCAAACTCCCTAAACCTCACAAACATCACAATTCACCTGCAATTTGCATAAGCTGTGAAAGCGCAAAATCTACCTCACTCACACTATCACTAGAACACCAAGAACATCCTGAAACCACCATTGGTAAGCTCCAAGATTCTGGGAAAGTCATTTCAAGACCTAGGGGCACATTTTCTCTCCAATTTGTAACATTAAAAAAATTAATCCAAATCTCGGTGATAATGAGCTCTCAAGAAACAAAACCATCAAAGTACTTCCATTTCTGGGTACACCTGTTATTTCTCACCTACAATCTCTGAGACCAAATATTCTGCTACCATCTTTTCCTGGACGTCATGATGAGCTCTTAAGGAGATAAACCTTCAAGCTGTTACTATCTCACTGGGCATCTGCTGTTTATCAATACCATGTACCGGGTCTCTACAATGGGTTCCCAAGGGGACAAACCTTCAAGCTGTTACCATGTACCGGGCCTCTACGTTCGGCACCCAAGGGGACAAACCTTCAAGCTGTTACCATGTACCGGGACTCTACGATGGGCTCCCAAGGGAACAAACCATCAGTCTGCTACCATCACTGGTAGCGCGTCAGACCTTAATAAGTAAACTTACAAGAGGACGCGAATAGGTTGATGAACCTTTTGATCACACTTGAGATGTTCCCACCGCATAGGTCCCGTACTGACACTGATCAATAACCAATTGGCAATCTTTAACATCAATTATCAACAATGATCAATAACATTAGTAATCAATAGGAGTCAGTAATTGACGCACCATGACCTTGCAGTCATGAATAACCACACCTTTATGTAAAAATGTGTATTTTTATTTCCCTATATTAACAATGCTAAGGTCACATAAATTAATCTCAAAATCTAATGATAAACAGCGATGAAAGAAACGCAATCTAATCAAGGCTTGAGCTACTACACATTCTAATATTACAGTACAAATTATTAGCAAGAACAACTGCCCAAACGATATTACATGCATTTATATTCAGAAAAAGAAAAGACATCAAATGATATTTCATGTAGCGGACTTCATCAGTGAACTCCTTACTAACATCAGATTAGAATTAGCATGTTGGGCTTCATGCAAAACAATTTAGTCAACACAAATTTGGAAAAACATCCATCTATGGCTCTATCAAAATAGCGTGAATGGTACCAAGAAAAAAAAGCAAATCGACATAGCAAACATTATCATTAGTCAATATACCTATCCTCAGTATGGTTCAGCAAGCAGTGTCAGTCTACGAACTCAGGACATCAGTCTGATCAGCAAGGCACCAGGATTCAGCAATAAAGTTCAGAAAAGGCAAAGTATTTAAGCATTAAAGTTAAGCATGTCTTTTCTCAAGACGCTCAAGAAAATAATGGACTAAACTCTCCAGAAGAATAGGGAGAATGGGCTCTCTCCCCCTGGTGCAGTATGGCTAAGTTAGATTCCCTAAAACTACTTCCCAAGTCCCTGTTGATCAAGGGATCGCATATTCACACTTTGTCCAATAAAACTAAAACTTCAAATCTACATTTCTACTAGTACATGGTAACATGTCAACGATTGGCTCCTTTTGTAGTGTCCTCATCCATCCGGCTCATCAGGTAACAATATTGTTTCTGCTCACACTCCAGTCAGTATGGTAATTGTTCTCTCCTGAGAAAGTCAGTCTTAAACACATTACATTTACATTGTTACATTTTGCAGGAACAGCATCCTCTAACAAGCGTTTCTAATGAGAAAGATTTTTTGCTACGAGCACATCAAGTCAGCACAGTGGAAAATCACAATTTAATTCTCTAAGCAGACATTTTATTACACACTTTAGAAATACAGGCTGACATGAGGCCATGGAACTAGGCCAAGACCTCCGCTAAGTTAAAGCTTTCAATTAATAAAGCTAATACACAATGCATATTACTACATTAATCAAACATATGCTTAACACTTCATATTAATAAGCCATTATTAGGTATACTTCGTGAACAATGATGGCCACTCATGTGGTCATACTTTCAAATGTGTGCATTATTTTCTCCTTCATTATTACATTTGCTACGCAAATTCAACTCTCAGGATACATGAAAATTAATTAATAATTTTATTAAAAACTTCTGCGCTAGCAGAATCAATGCTTGTTACCTGTTGAGGAACTCCTTGCATTGCAATTGATAGTCTTGAAAATGTATTTGGTGACTGTATGGAGGGGTGGCACCCACTGTCCAATGACATAGAAAGGCTCACATGAGTGCATGAGTCATATCTCCGCAATTTGCTTACACTTGAGATTTTGCCACAGGTACTGTGGATTAGGGGCATTTTCACAAATTGTGATTTTTACTAATGGTGCTAGAACTGCTGTATCTCTTCTGTGATCATCAGGACCCGACACCCCCACAGCCTCCACAAACATGTAGTTTTAGAAAACCGACGGAAAAATATTCTGATTTTCAATAAACTAGCCAATGAAGTATCCATTAAGAGGTGATAGTTATGCTGTAGAAATGCTGCTTTCGTGGCAGAAGCAATTGGGCACTTTGGCTGGGCAGTGCCTTTCACCATAAGTAGATCCAGATTATTCTCAGTGTGCATTGGACATAGCTACTAATAAGTGTGTACAAGGGATGCCATATCTGAGGAAGGATAAATCATGAACTAAGAAGATATAAAGACAGTTTAGCAAGCATTGGTGAGACTGACAGGTTCGACCTTTGTTTAGTGCATGCACACATGCATTTGTTATTTACACACACATTAACATGGATACTGCATATAAGCAAATATGGAGCCAGCGCAACTGCCTGCAGAAAACCATTCACATGGAACTCCACACCTGCAACCACCCATATACATATACAAACCAGCAGACAAACAAGAACCTACACACACAGGCCTACAGACACCAATATACACAGATGACAAGCCATTCAGTCACCCATCCAGACAGACCTACAGACATTAGCTATGCTTCGTAGGTTGTTTTCATATCATTTTATTTGCTTTATGACCATCCGAAAGCAAAGAACATGATATGAGAGTAAAGAAAGAAATAAACTTGTGGAAGGGGTCTTGTTAATGAAATTATGTTGCCAAAATATAGCAGTATTTGGTAGCTTCAAGATGCAAGGAGGAAAAAGTTTATTTAACAAAGCTTCCACTTTGTTGATCAATCTTCCCGTTACATCATGTAAAACGTACACGTATAATGAAATATTTTGTAAAAAGAGCGACCCTCAAACCTATGAGAACTTGGATACACCTTAAGATTTTCAAACAGTGGTTTTCATGTTGGTTTTGGTTACAGTTCACTTTCCTTCACTGGGGCCACAATGCACAGCAACAGCACTTTGTGCTGTTAAGACTTTTCGTTTTCTTTGTCTATGAGCTTTGGAAATTAGATAACATCTGTGTCTTCACCTAATTTAAGTGGGTGTCAGTCTACACTGTAATACAATAAGCATTGAATGCGTGCAGTGAGTTCACTGAGTATTAAAAATGATATAAATCATGCCAATGAGAACCACTGTTTGAAAATATTACAGTTACAATAAAGCAGCTGGCTTTTCAGCATATCTGACCACGCTTCAAAAGAAATCGCAATGGGAGGGGAGATGTGCAGACGGCAGAGCATGTGACATCTCAATGCAAGCTGGCTTGGCCGGAAAGAGGTTAGAGTCTCCACCAGAGGAGAAATCACTCACTGCTTTGCCCTCAGCAAACACTCTGTGGCATCCACAATAATGTTGTGGGAGGCCCTCAAACCTGTAGTACGCGGTACGTCTATTGGCATAATTTCTCCATTTAAACAACAAAAGTACAACAAAATCAAAAGGAAGAGTGAATACTTGAATGGCGGCCCAAAAGGAGGGGTCAGACTTTGATCGACATAAACTTAAACTTCGCTCAGCTTTGCAACAGTGGTGTAGCAAGCCTCATAGAGCAAATTATATGAACATGGCAGCAAAACAGGTAAAATGTTTTAATGGTTAATTGCAGAGATGAGAGTGATAGGTAAATTGAGGGGTTCAATCACCCGCATGATGAAGTTCAAACATTTGCCCACTTTCCCTAACAGCTGTCTGCCCCCCATGATCCAATAGAGCCAGAGTTGCTCGTGCAGTTTTTAGATGCCTTACCAAACGCCTACCTGACCAGTGAAGAATGCACCAATCAATCAAAGCATTTGTAAAGTGCACTACTCACCCTTAAGGGTCTCAAGGCGCTGAGGGGGGGCTGCTACTGCTCAAACAGCCAAGTCTTGAGGTGTCTCCTGAAGGTAAGTAGGTCCTGTGTCTGTCGCAGGTGGGTGGTAAGAGTGTTCCACGTCTTGGTGGCGAGCATGGAGAACGATCTGCCACCGGCAGTTGTTCTGTGGATGCATGGGACAGTGGTGAGTGTAAGATCAGCGGAGCAAAGCTGTCGGGTTGGGGTGTAGAAGGAGAACAGTCTGTTGAGGTATTCTGGTCTGGTGTTGTGAAGTGCCTTGTGAACGTGGGTGAGGAGTTTGAACGTGATTCTCTTGTTGACGGGGAGCCAGTGCAGGTCTCTCTGGTGGGCTGTGATGTGGCTGTGGATGTCCAAGATGAGGCATTCTGTCTGCGTTGCAGTCTTTTCTGGAGCTTGGCAGTGGTTCCTGCATAGAGGGCGTTGCCGTAGTTCAGTCTGCTGCTTAGGAGGGCTTGGATGACCGTCCTTCTGGTTCCAGTGGGGATCCATTTGTAGATCTTCCAAAGCATGTGGAGGGTGTTGAAGCAGGAGGAGGAGACGGCGTTGACTTGCTGGGTCATTGATAGCAATGAGTCCAGGATGAATCCCAGGTTGCGTGCGTGGTCGGTGGGTGTCAGTGTGATTCCCAGTGTTGCAGGCCACCAGGAGTCATCCCAGGCGGAGGGGGTGGAGCCGAGTATGAGGACCTCAGTTTTGTCAGAATTCAGTTTCAGCAACTGTTCTTTATCCATTTGGCAATGCCCTTCATTCCTTCATGAAGGTTGGTTTTGGGGGTGGCTGGGTCCGTGCTGAGGGAGAGGATCAGCTGGTTGTCATCTGCGTATGAGAAGATGTTGAGGTTGTGAGACCGGACGATGTTTGCGAGCGGAGCCATGTAGACGTTAAAGAGGGTCGGGCTGAGGGACGATTCCTTGCACCACACTGGATAAGGCTATCATGACTGAGAAGATAACAGATAACAGAGCCAGATAACCATTAAAAGATGCAAAAAACACTTGGTCTGAACGGGTTCCTCATAGAGCACTTTGAAGCCTATGCATCTCTTCTGGTTGACTCCTTAGATAAGCTCTTCACATCCGCTAAAGAGATGTTTTTCCTTCCCAAAGACATGTGCAAGGCCAACAACGCTGTGCTGCTTAAATCCATTCTCCTGTGCTCTGAATGCACTTCGTACAGACCAATCTCATCAATACAGAGCCCAAAGTTTTAGCTACAAATCTGGCTAACTGCCTCTTGAAAGTAATTCATACACTAGTGATCAGAGTGGCGTTTTGCCCCACAGGTTTCACCAAGCACAACATTAAAAAAGTAAATAACACCACTGCAATATTCCACACGCTTGGAAAATCAGTGGCACCATGCCTGGTGGAATTTGAAGAGCTGGAATAGTCCTGAAAATTGAAGGCATTTGATGAGGTCCAATAAATTGGGGGTCAAGCAAGGGGTGGTAGCAGTAAGGGGTTGAAGTCAAGAGTGGCATCAGTTCATGAGGACCATGGCCAATGCCCATGAACATAGACATTAATCAAATCCAGATTTTTGCAAATTTGAAACAATGGAATGCCCGATGCAGTACTGAGCATGTTCAGCAGCACACCAATACAGCACCACAAAACTATGAACTATCTTTAGAGCAAGAAATTAAAAAGATATTGGCCTCATTTACAAAAAATAAAAAAATACAGCCAGAGATTTATATCTTTCCCCAAATGTACTTTTACATTTGTTATTCAATTTACAAACATTCCTAGAGGTACACCCTGAAAGCTTCCCTGCTCCAAGTGCAGGTTTTGATGCATGCTACTGATAATGTCACCTAACAGAACTTCTCCTGCTGGTTCCTCTTTCTGCTGCGAAGAAATCCATATACAGCGTCAGTTTCAGCATGCACGGGGGAATGGAGCCCACTGCACAGTTTTTTTATTTCTCTTTGCTTATGCTCGGTGTGGAAAACATTTTTCACTGTGGAGAAATCTCTTTCCATATACCACTACCAAATGGGGCAATCGGTTTCCCTTTCAATCTTTCAAGGGGAGTAGTTATCTTTCCACCCACTTCCTGGGTGAGAGGAAGTCATACTAGAAGTTCTGGTGTGCCCAGAAATTTACATTTCTGGGCATGCACGAACGTACAAGACAAACCAGGTCTTGTTGCTTCCACTTCCCACCCCTTGATTAGCATTTAATACTGAAGACTTCTACACACTTGCCTATAGCTTCACTTCTGCAGAATTCCCAAAATGTTCACAAGTCTAGCTTTACCCTCTTCAAGTCAGTCAGTCTGCCACGTCCCAGAACAAATGGTGGTTATGCGGCGTGCTTGTAAATACTTATGTGTAAGCCAGTGTACCTCAGCAGGTCTACTCAGATAGTGTATGTGTGTGCAATCACATGTTCACATAGTGTGGCATGCTTCACCATAGGGCTGTACATCTAGCACTGGAAAGTTCCTGGTGGAAGAGATGTTTTGTGGTTCTTGTCAAGAATATTAGTTGGGTTCCTGAGTGTCAAAACATGATTATTCTACCCAAGCCTCTAAAGTCAGAATGTATCATGAAAAATTGACCTACAACGACAAGGTGTAGATCAAATTGTATGAGGCCTGACAAACTAAAATGTTATTCGTGTCCCCCACCACCTGAATAAAAATGCTGAACACAGAATCCATCATTAGATTCTTTCAACTCAGGTCAACATGTTTCTGCAACAACTTAGTGCCGATTAAATAAAGGCACATTCATCATCATCATAATTGTGCCTGTGACAATAATGGCATGAGACAAAAGATGATCCATATTTATCAGTTGATGCAACAGATGCAGTCAGTAGGCTGTACTGCATTTCACAAGAGGTCTCTGTCTGCAAGACAAGACTGAGCATTTGAAATGGGGGTGACATTGAGCTTGCCCCTCCTTGCATGCCCAGTGAGTGCCTGAAGGTTGCTCTGCCACACTATTACTGCCATGTTTGGCAATACAAGTTCAGAAGAGCAGCCTATCAATCTATTCAGCCTCCACCTTCCTCATCTGTTTGGACACTGCCTGAATGCCTGCATGGAGGAGCCTCCCATGAGCTTGCTTTACTCTCTGTTCGACTCAAATGCTACATACTAATTGTACTTGAATGTTATATAAAGCAATTTACATGCTTGGCAAATGTGTAAGCTCTCAGAGAGATGTAGATTACAGACTTGGATTGAAAGTGGAGGCTCATCATATTTTCTATTTTGTGTTAAGTAAGAAAATATCCTCTGTCATCTGCAACAAACATCACATATGAATGATCCCCTACTGAGCACAGTCAGAGACCTGACAACTTCAACAAAAATCTCACCATGTGAGGAGGGGACGGGTCCTTGGAGGGCACAGGGCCTCATGCTGAAAAGTACCTAAGAGGCACATTTGCCCCCAGCCCGGCCCCAAGCCCCACCCTCTAAAAAAAATAATGCAAAAGCTTTGTGGGGCTTTTGCCGATGTCCTGGGGTGTTTACACATCCATTAATGGACGTCAGCAGGAGAAAGCCTCCCAAAACGAGCTGTTGTTTTCAGCTTGTTTTCCCTGCTACCATGTGATATTGGTTCCTCACCAGGTGACCGTGTGATGGGAGCCGATATCGTGTGTCACACAATGGCACCGTGTGAGTTGGCAGGTCTGCAGTGATTATTGCAATGCTTTTACCACCTTAGACTCAATTCACAAAGCAGGGGGTGCTAATTAACTAGGAGAATAACTCTTTAGTGGTACACTAAAGAGCAGATGTTTTACATGTTCACAACACCATTAACTCTCTATAATAATTATTTATTGGTGGAGTTTAGAAGAGGATTCAAAGATGTGACAGAAGACTGAAGTCATCTATCACCAGTGACAGAGAGCTTTTGATTTTGTAGGTTAGGTGCCCTGTACAGTCATAACCTCCTCACAGGATGCACACTCCATTAACACCTTCCTTACTGTAGGCATAGTGTAATTTCATTGCTGGTTACTGCCAGGAGAGGGAGTTATGGAGGGAGAAACAAGCTGCACCTTCTGCCATGGAGTGAAGGATAAGCCCTCGGACAAGCATGGTGTCCCATTTATGCTCTGGCTCCTCCCTGAATGCCGTGTGGGATGGAGGACAATCCAGATCCATGTCCCAGTCTTTCCCAACCGCTCTGCCCCAATCCAAAAGAGTAGTTATTAAAATGTATTGCCTTTCGTGTGCAAGTGTAACCAGAGACTACAAAAAATTACAATATGGGTATACATCATGGCGCACCTTGATATTAACCTGGGGTTACTATACCTCCTGCCCCAGCCAGAAAGATTGAGAGAGACAGTGTGTGTGTGTGTGTGTTTTGTTAGGATTGGTGAACATGTGTGTGTGTGTGTGCTACTTTTGGAGAAGGCTAACAGTGAAATGCTCTCTACAGCTGCTATGTTTTTCGTGATGTACTGAGCTTGTACTACACAACCACGTACAATGTGTTAATGTCTCTTTTGTTAATTAGCACTCCATTTGGACCAGAATAGAGTTACCACCTCCCCAAAGGTCTAATTCCTGGTAACCCTTGCAGGAGTAATTCCCACTAATTATAGAGACAGCCGGTATGTCAGGGAAGAATGTTAAGGAGAAGGAGGACATCAGCATGGTGCTACAACTGTGGCTATGCGGATGTGTCCGTTAGGTCTTCCAGTAGCTACAGGAATGGCTTGTGGTGCCCACATTTTTTGCACCAAGTCTCTGTAAATTCCACTGATTTTTCAGGACAGGGGATCATGGACCCAGTACTTGCATATAATCAAGGATGAGACAAATACATCTGAGCTCTATTCTTTAGAGGCATAATGAAAAACAATGGACTAGAATGCGGTTGAGTAATTGACAGTGGCTGAGAGTTCTTTGAAGCATTCCAACCCTCACCATTTTTCCCTCCTTAGTTTACTACCCTAAGCATGATGGGTATTCCAAAATATGGATACTGTGCTCATATGCCACAGGACTTGAGATATATCTCACTGATGAAGTTCAAGTTTATGGTCTGTTTGTGTTCCCCTTCAGAAGGGACATGGCTCGGCAGTTCAGGCTGGACTGTTCCTATTGGTGCAGGAAAAATGCTGATTTGCATGTAGCTGGTCCCTGTCTGTAGTGGCATAGTGGGTAAAAATAATGGACTGGAATGTAACCCTGTGAGATTACCAGAGGCTGAGACTAGTCACAAGTATTCCACCAATTATCAGTGCTTAATTTGAGCCATGGTTACAGATAGGGGCGCCGCCGGCAATCTTTTTTGGGAGCTGGCACTCATTTCTCCTCATAAAACTTTGACCCAGATCAATGGAAAGATAGAAAAATAGTGAAAAATAAAACAACACAGGTAAGAAAAATAAACTTTAAAGAGAACAGTGCAGGGAGTGTCTTGTGGTGTATAAAGTAGGCGTGAGGTGTAATCAAGCCTACACAGCATCAGTATTCAGCAACTTCAACATTTAATCTGAGAAAAACTTACTTCGAGCCGCAGAACTTATTCTTTTACAAATTAGGCACTGCCAATCATATCTGTAGTTTCCTCAGAGGAAGGGTTAAGCCTGCCTCTTCTAAGAACCAAACAAAGGCAGCCAATAACTGAAGTGTTTATGTAATATATGTTTTATGTGGTGACAAGGTAATGCCTAAATATCTTTTTCATAAATTTCATGTTGACAAAATGGAGTCCGTCATGTCAGTTTATGTAGAGCAGCTATTTGGAACTACCCTGCTTTCACGATTGTGATGCGTGGAGGGAACCCCAAATGGATAACCCCAGTAGATTTTCTTACTTTAGCTAATATATAGAACAAACAAAAACTTTGATCTGCTTTGAACGAAATGTTCATTCTTTGTAGGGTAAAGGCAATCAATGTTTGATCCACGTTTCTAAGGCCAGAACCTTCCAAAGTGGTTCTATTTGAAATGTAAGGGGAAAGAAAAACGCGTAGGAAGGTGTTTCCGTAATCAGTCATCTGCCATTTGAAAACAAAGTACACCATGTGCCAGATTTTAGTTGCCTGAAAACACCTGTGATAGAATTTTGGGTCGAGCAACTTTGTTGCAAAAGTGGTTATGGGTTAGTTCCTAGACATCCCATGATGTATGCATTTTATGCACGATACGTGCACCTTTAGTAACCAAGATATTACCCCATCTACTGATTAACTATGGTCCATCGTCTGTTCAGCAGTTCTGAGTCTTGACAGCTGATTCCAGAAGTAAGAAGATGAGTGTTCTACCTTGGGTCAGGGTTTCTCTGACATGAACATGACAACCAGGGTTACTGCGGCACAATCAGTACCTTAACCCTCCTAACACAGTGAATATAGAAGGGAGCGACTACAGCATGCATGCCTATAGAGCTGAAAGCCCGTGTACCAGAGGGAAGAAAGAGACTTATGTAGCATCTACCCGACTGGTGGGGTGTCAGAACTAATTTTGTAAAATAGCTATCCTTAACATGCCTGTGGTACAGAGAGCATGAGTGCATACTGATGCAAGCTCCTCGGTCACTGCTGTCTACCATATGACTTGCAGCCACTCACTTCTTAAGCCAGAATATTGTGTAGCCATAAGTCACCATGCCAACGCAGTGCTGAACAACTAGATGGCAAATCTGATTTGTGAGTTCCCATGTCTGTGTACCACAGACAAACAATTAATTGACAGTTGTTCAGATTGCATTGATGCTTGTATGTGTGTTGGTCTATGTGCATTTTCTGTTTTGCATGTGGGTGTCCTTATAATTGTTGTGTGTCTGTGTATATATATATACAATACAAAAGTGTACTATATCCTCAGCTTGCCAGAGAATTCTGTAGAGTGGGTATAGGTGCTTAATTTCCGCTGGCGTTTGCTGATGCTCTGCACTGGCACTAAACGCTGGCACAACGTCTTTATCTGCTACTTGCAGAATTAATCAGTGGAAGATTTAGCTATTAAATCTACTTTTTAAAAACTGATAAAATGAAGACGTAGGCACTGCTGTCATTGGCAGTTTGAGTTCACTTCATTGAACACCTGAGATCTGCTTTGCACCCTGGCACTGTATTGTTTAGGTCGAGCCTAGGCAGTGCGCATGCGCTTTCTCTCGGCATGTTGTAATCTACTTCTTTTTTTGTTTTTTTATGTTATTTATTGATTTTGCAGTAAACACAATGAGAACAAGAAACGTCCAATTTAACATCCCATAAGCCACATCCTTTTACAATTATGCATTCTGTTGTACACCCATTAATGGATAAGTAAGTAAATTGACAATATGGCCCCTCCCCACTGCCATTATCGCTCGTACCTGGGTCCGTAATGACCGGTAAGTTTATACTATTACTAATGACCATCCGTCCTCCCGGCAAGTCTCAGTTTGTATCTTAACTCTCCCTCTCATCGGTAGGATCTGTCCCTGTAGACTCGTAGCGTCGGGGAAGCACACAGATTTATCTCACTAGACTCGCAGATGGTTCCAGGGCTGATCCCTTAAATGGATGCAGATAGCATACGTTCCAGATTCTGGAGGAAATATGTGTTTTTTGGCCCCCATATATCTTTAGGGTGTGAGGTGGGGGCAGCAACTCCGCATAAACCTCCAGCTGCTCTTTACAGTATATCAAGTCTGATAGCCATTCTTTGAATTTGGGCACCCTTCCTCTTCCCCACCTACATTCCACCCTCGGTTTTGCCAGCAGGAGACCTAGGTTTCTATATCTACAATGTGTACCCTCCACTCCTCCATATATCCCAGCAGAGCTATCTGTGGTGTAAGCATTAGTGGTGTAGATATCATGAGGAATATTGCACTTTCAACTTCTATCCTATATCGCAGTACCAGGGGTCACAGCCAGGCCAGGTGCAGTAAACTCACACTCTCCGTCCCACATCTAGTGCAGCTGGCATCTGGCCTGAGGCCAAATTTATGGAGCTTCACAGTCATGTAGTATAACCTGTGTAGGAATTTATAATGTATAATTCTCAACCTACTACTTACACGGATCCTACCGGTCTGCTGACAGCAGTAATCTACTTCTGTGGGCTTTCACCACGCCCATCACTTTCATTAGTTCCTTGGAATGCCTTTCAAAACTCCTTTGTTTGTTAGGTAAATGCTTTACATTTGTCCCTCCTTGAGGCTGTTTTGTTACCGCCTGTTACATGGGTTCTTGCACGATCTACCATATACCTTAGTGCGTGTGCAGTACTTTTTTCTTCTGTCTCTCTGCTTCGCATTCAGTGGCAGGATCTTGTTTCTTCCTCTTCCTTGTTGTGGGGCATCTCACTGTTTCTTTGCAGTGTCTGCACCCGACAAAGGCTGCAGGGGGTTCGTTTTTATTTACTATTTTTTTTGCAGTTTTATACAGCGTGAACTCGACCTGAAGATTGGAGCGCTTTACATGTGCACCGATTACATTACACAAGGACACATTCATTTTTGGTAAGCACAGGGAGATTATGTGGTTTGCCCAGAGTCACAGGACGTTGAACCAAACCTGCTTCTCTACCTCCAAAGTCGGCAGCTCTGGCCCTTACGCCACATCCTCTCCCTGCACTAAATGTGTGATGCTTGTACTACATTAGTTTAGCAGTTTGAAAAATATGCAATCTGAAGCCTTTTAAACAGAAAAAACACAGGGAAAATCCTCAAACTGTCTCTCCCTGCACAGCGGGAAAACCGATACTACAATATTCAAAGCACTCTGGAAACTTACCCCATTATGCTTTCCGGGACATTCCTATTACAACACAGGTTTGCCCATAACTCAGCTTGTGGTTGTCCCAGGACAATGGGACCACCAGCAAAACATTCAGCTGGACATGCTCTTTCTCTCAGGTCCTCATCTGGCTCCCCACACTAAACTGGGGGAGACCCCAAAATCGTAACCTCTCCCACCATTCAATGTCTTTTTAAGCTGTCTCGGGGGTTGATCTTTTGTTTTATAACTGAGAGTAGTTTGTATTTTAAGGGCCTTGTTTGGAGTAATATTCTAGCAGGCCTGAAAACTTGTAATGCACTATGCCCTTCAGGGTCTGGATTTATGTGGTTACAATGCAATGCTCTCTGTCATTTTGTTTTCATGTGGTTATGCCCTCCTGGGACTGAGCATATAGATACATGACCATGTGTCTTCCAAATGCATCTAAATAGAGAAAACTCAAGGGAAATCCTCAACATGGCTCTCCCAGCACAGCAGGACAATATTCACTGCACTCAGGAAACTTGCCCCATAATGCTTTGCAGGGCATTCCTTTTACAACACTTTGTTGCCCATAACTCACCCTGTGGTGGTCCTAGGACAATGGGACCACTACCAAAACATTCAGCATGACGTGGTCTTCATGTCCACACTAGGTTTAGGGGGACCCCAAAATCATAATTCCTCCCACCATTCAACGACTTTTTAGGCTCTCTCACGGGTGGAACTTCTGTTTTATGACTAGGAGTAATTTGTGTTTTAAGGGCCTTCTTTGGAGTAATATTCTAGCATGTCTGCTAGGCCTGAAAATGTGTAATACACTATGCCCTCTAGGGGCTGAATATATAGTCACATTGCAATGCTCTCTGCCATTTTGTTTTCATGTGGCTATGCCCTCTAGGTGCTGGCTATATGGTTACATGATCATGTTTCTTTCAAGTGCTATTTTTATTGTGGTGCCTGTGCTAACCATTGCTGTCTAATGCCAAGTGTATGAAGAATGCACAAACACAAAGTTTATTTCTGATAAAGGTTTTTTTTTAGGTTTACATGATGATTGTATATGTTTTATTGATCTCTCCTTATTGCAATTATGACCATGATTCATGCCAACCTAATATCCTTATTACAGTATGACTGTTTGAACACTCTTGAGATGTTTTGGTGATCCTACTGAGGGTCACCAGTGGTTGCACAATGTCAGCTATGGTATGTTCCATCTGGCAATGTATATTTGTAAAGTATTGCATAGTATTTAGTAGTGTGTGTGTGATAAATGTTCTTCTCCTTTCCCAAAAAAAAAGTACTGACTGAACAATCATTTATTGAGTGTTATTATTGTGTGCCAGTGATTGGTGAAACCTAGCCCACACCACCTCCGTTGAGTAGGCCTAAGGCTACTCCATCTTGCTACCCTGTGAGAGTCAAGCGCTACAATGGGGTGTTTTGGTTCTCACTGAGGACAACTGAGGAACTATTACTTGTGCTGGCCACACCACTAATAGCCCAATTTCCAAATTTGTAAATACTATCTGGTGTTGGTACAAGGTCCTGCAAGTCCGAGCCACACAAAATAAATTGTGTGTGCAAATCCAGTTTTTAAACCTCATGGTGGTACAGTCAGATATCCCAACTACCTTAATTTGCATACTATTAATATTTCTTAAAAACTTTTCTTTAAATAAGTACTTCCCAATGCAGTGCTATAATGTTCCTATTAGTGTCAAAGCTTCCACATTAAACAACAGTAGATGTTTAGCACCCATAGTAATGTGATGCATGGCTGAATACTTATAAGGTCCCAAAGGCGAGACCTATTGGCTATGTCAATGTTTGTTTAACAAGGTAAGCGCTAAAGAACTATGCATGCTTGTGTGACCATGTGAAGGTTCATTTATGTGTGTGCAGTTGTGTATGTTTGTGCATCTGTGTTGAGTGAGCATGTTGTGTAAGGCTGCCTATGTGCCTTTGTGTATCTATTTGTGTATTTTGGTCTGCATTTCACTGTGGGAACATACATATATCTGTGTTTGTCCTTATGCGTGTGTATGTGTGTACCTGTGACTCACTGTATATGAATACATAGCTGTTTTACTGTGTGTGTGTATATGAGTGCATGTTTGTGTCTGTATCTCTATGCACCTGTGTATTTGTGTGTATCTGTGTGCACCTAAGTGTACATGAGCATAAGCGTATGTCACTGTTTGTCTCTATACCTGTATGTGTGTGTCTGAAAGTGTGTATGCTCTTTATATATTTGTGTTTGTGTGTGATCATGTGTTGTCTGTGTTTACTGTTTCGAGTTGCGCGTGCATGATTCTGTATGTGGGACTATGGATATGTATGTGTACTAGTTCATATGTGCCTATGCATTTTTGTGCATACGCGTGTTCTCTGGTGTGTGTGTGTGTTTTCCCTTGATTGCCATAACACTGATATTGGGGTGCAAAAGCATTTAAAATACAAATATATCTAACTACACTCCTCTTACTCAGGGAAACTAGGAGCATGACACAAACAAATCCAACATAATTTCTGTTAGGAATAAAGTGAAATTTCCACCACTACAGAGCTAAGAAAACAAGTAAACACTAAAATTCACACCAATAGTAGTTTTGAAACAGAAAAAACGAAACATTAAACTCACATCTGAACACACATTATTGCTTTAGGGAACAAGAACAGCAAACGCTTCGATAGCATTTAAGTTAGAAAAATGCACTGATTACTAATATTGGAGCTTGCCATATATCAACAATGATTAACCCAATGACCAAGATAGTACTTGTTTATCACCGCAAGAGTTTCGATAATGCTGACTGTACAACAATTTGGTCCTGGTTAGTGCGTCATACATAAAATAGATTAGTTCTGGAATGTCGATTTTGGTGACCACTTTGTGGTAGCGGATACGTAGTCACCTTATTTGCCTTATTATTTCGTCACACATTACTGCTCTAGGGAGTAGACGCTTCAAACTTTGATCAGTCACATACATATGCACAATTAGCCCGTAAAATCCAACCATTCATGCTTACCTTTAATAATTAGAAAAGCCTTTACACTAATTTGCAAGATTGTTAACTACTGCTATGTGTCAGGGCTATCCGGTTGTAAAGAGGGGTTCTGCCTAAAGGTTAAGGTTCTTTTTTTTATTTCAGCCAGTTTTTATTGAAATGTTTTGCTTAAAGAAACAATAAATACAGAGTACAGTTTCTGCGAAAATCGGCAAAAAAATAAAAAAAATGAAACAATCGTGAAAAAACAAGTCATCAGAGAGTCGTATAGCATGCAACAAGAAGAGCTAAAAATAAACGTGTGTAGAGTCTGGAAACAATCCTGGAGGCTGAAAGACAGTAAAGCACAGGGAGTTGCTCAAAGAAAGATATTTAGACCATTTTCAATATTTAAGTGCACCGAGTAACATCTAAGGGAAAAGATCAAAGAAGAAGTGAAAGAAGCGTAGTGAGCGAAAGCAGAGAGTGACAAAAGAAAGATAAAGAAAAAGGTAAAGGTAGGGAAGCAGAAGTGTGTAGATGGGACGTCATGAACAGTGGTGAAAGCCCAAGAAGGATGCCATGGTTCACCAGGGGATCAGAGTCTATTTGGGAGCTGTGTAATGGAGTGGCGCTCAAGGTGGTTTGGATCTCTGTAGATTTACATCAAAGGACTCCCATAGGGAACCAGCCTTAGACATGTTCTGTAGTTTTTTGCACGTCATATTGTCAGCATTTCTAGAAGCGCATAGCAAGTTCCACCATTTGTTGAATGGTATTTCTGATGAGGATTTCCATTCTGATAGAATAGTTTTTGTTCCAAGAGCAATCATCAAGTCCAGCGATAATATGTCTTTTTCAGGCAATGTTATGGCTGTTTGGTTGGCCGTCAATCTTAAGGTAATCATTAAAAGCTCGATCTTAAACGGGATCTTGAAGATACGTTCTATCATACTTTGTAGAAGGAGCGGCTCCTCCATTATAGCCAAGGAGGGTCACCCCACTAAAAATGCCCCAGAAACCCCCCTGAGATGAAAAATAAAATGGTAATAAACTTAATTTATTATCATTTTATTTTTCGCCAAACTGTCCTCAACCGATCATCAGGAGGGGGAGAGGCCATTGCTGTTGAGTGGCAGCAGCGAGCTGTGCATGTAAGTTTAAAGTTCTTATGTCTCTTTGGCTGACTGTCTTGAGAAGGCCAGCAAGACACGCACATTTTTCACCTCTCTAGCTCAGCTGTTGTAAACAGCTTAGTTAGGGAAACCACAGGCCTCAAGTGCTCTTGAGAGCACTGAGCGAGGCCGCTTTCTGCGATCCTGGCACTTCTCTCATGCTGATGAAGAGCACAAGAGCAGTCACCCACCAACTACCCATTTGACCACTACTTTGTAGTCTGGTCCAGAAGGTAAACTTAAAAGTGAAAAAGGGCACAGCACCAGCAAGCATTAGAAGCAATAAGATCTAGTGTGTGGAGTCTGGAAGGAGTCCGGTATGTCTTGTGTATAAACCAGTCTCTCGATTGAGCCAGTGATGGTGTAATGTTTGCCTTGAAAGTAGCTTGTCATATTTTACTCCAAACGTCATCCTTGAAGTGAGATGAGTGAGAGAGTGGGATAAGAGGTTGCAATTTGTTATCGTACTTTTAGATAGGGAGGCTTCTAGTAGTTCGAGTAGTTTGTATAGTCACGAGTACGAATGACCCAACCTCATACAATTACCCAGTAAAGAGGAGAGATCAGAGGAATGTGGGATAGGCAGTATCTGGAAGCATCCTATTAATTTTAAGAAGTTATTAAATTCTATATCAGGAAGGTTGTGATTAGCATATAATGTAGAATAAGGGATAGGGTTTGAGGGAGTGCCCAAAGCACCTATTGTGGTCATACCTTTGAGGGCCCATGTTAGAAATGGGGTCTTCGGTTGGCAGTCAGGTTACCCCCTGTCCAAACAAGAACCCTCACTCTAGTCAGGGTAAGTAACACACAATCCAAATTATCCTCTGCCTACCCTCTCTTAGCTTGGCACTGAGCAGTCAGGCTTAACTTAGAAGGCAATGTGTAAAGTATGTGTGCAATAAATCATGCAATAACACAGTAGAACACCACAAAAATACACCACACAGTGTTCAGATTTTTTTTAAATTGTATCTAATAAGATGCAGGTCAAAACGATCAAGATGTAATAAGTATATGTTGAAATATCACTGTAAAAATGATATAAAGTGTCTTTAGTCTCTTAAAAAGCAACAAGTGTCTCTTGCAAGCACAAAGTACCTGGTTTGCGTTCAAGTTCTCCGCAAGGGACTGCGGAGGAGGAGATGCGTGGAAAACACAAAGGTGTGCATCAATTTTTCCGGCGCACACAGACGATGCATTGTTGAGCTTTCTCGCAGGGCAGGCTTTGCGTCGATTTCTGACACACAGACTGGGATCCGCTTCGGATTGCGGGGTTTTTGGATGCCCTGGGGACGATGTGTTGAAATCCAGCGCTTGCAGGACGAAGTCACAGGGGCTGCGCCAATCAGGTGGGCGTTGCAAGGAAATTTCCACCGCACGGCAGGTGCTGCGTCGATTCCTTTCAGGAAGTCAGGCTGCATCGTTCCAGCTCAGCTTTGCGTCGATCAATGGGCTGTGCATTGAATTTCCAGTTACTAGTCTGCCGCTGCATCGATCTTCTCCTTGCGAAGTCAGGCTGCGTCGTTTCAGTTCGATGTGCAGTGATTTTCTCACTGTGATGCAGGCTGTGTGTCGTTTCTTGCAGGATGTGCATCGATTTTCACCGCATATGGAGTTCTCTTGAAGGAATGAAGTATTTTTGGTCCTGAGACTTCACGGAACAGAAGGCAAGCTCTATCCAAGCCCTTGGAGAGCACTTTTCAGCACAGCCAGAGAGCAGCAAGGCAGCAAGGCAACAGCCGGGCAGCAGACTTTTGCAGAAAAGCAGTCAGGTGAGTCCTTTGGGCACCAGGCAGTTCTTCTTGGCAGGTTGAAGGTTCTGGTTCAGGGTTTCTTCTCCAGGAAGTGTCTGAGTTGCTAGGGGCAGAGCCCCTGTTTAAATACCCAAATGTGCCTTTGAAGTGGGGGAGACTTTAAAGATTGGCTTAGAAGTGCACAAGGTCCCCTTTCAGTTCCATCCTGTCTGTCAGGGTCCCAGTAGGGGGTGTGGCAGTCCTTAGTGTGAGGGCAGGCTACTGTCCTTTGACATGTAAGTGTCAGGCCCTCCACCCTCCCAGCCCAGGAAGACCCATTCGATATGCAGATGTATGCAAGTGTGACTGAGAAGCCTGTGTTTGGGCTTTGTCTGAGGGAATGCACAAGGGAGATGTCAACAAACCTAGCCAGACATGGATTTTAGGGCACAGAAGGATTTAAGAGCAGAGAAATGCTCACTTTCTAAAAGTGGTATTTCTAAAATAGTAATTTTAAATCCAAATTCACCAGTCAGCAGAATTTTGTACTACCATTCTGGCCATACTAAATATGACCTTGTTACTCCTTTCAGATCAGAAGCTACCACTCAAACAGTATTTGAGGGTACCCCTAATGTTAGCCTATGAAAGGAGCATGCCTCACAGCAGTGCAAAACGAATTTAGGAGTTTTACACTACCAGGACATGTAAACTACACAGGAACATGTCCTGCCTTTTGTCTACACAGCACCCTGCCCTATGGGTTACCTACTTATGTAGAAAAAGGTTAGGCTTGGCAAGTACTTTTAAATGCCAAGTCGAATTGGCAGTGAAACTGCACACACAGGCCTTGCAATGGCAGGCCTGAGACATGGTTAAAGGGCTACTTAAGTGGGTGGCACAATCAGTGCTGTAGGCCCACTAGTAGCATTTAATCTACAGGCCCTGGGCACATATAGTGCACTTTACTAGGGACTTATAAGTAAATTAAATAAGCCAATTGGGTATGATCCAATGTCACCATATTTTAAGGGAGAGAGCATATGCACTTTAGCACTGGTTAGCAGTGGCAAAGTGCGCACTGTCCTAAAACCAGCAAAAACAGTGTCCAAATAGTTAGGGGTGACCAACCCAAGGCTGACACGTCTAACAGCCCATTGATTCCAAAGCAACATCTTCCCGTTCAATTTGATTTCATGATTGTGCCATAAGGAGGCCAATAGTGTAGGAAAGTACCATCTTGCCTGGCATGTTACCCCCATATTTCACTGTATATATGTTGTTTTAGTGTATGTGTCACTGGGACCCTGCCAGCCAGGGCCCCAGTGCTCATAAGTATGCCCTGTATGTGTTCCCTGTGTGATGACTAACTGTCTCACTGAGGCTCTGCTAACCAGAACCTCAGTGTTTATGCTCTCTCTGCTTTCCAAATTGTCACTAACAGGCTAGTGACCAATTTCACCAATTCACATTGGCATACTGGAACACCCTTATAATTCCCTAGTATATGGTACTGAGGTACCCAGGGTATTGGAGTTCCAGGAGATCCCTATGGGCTACAGCATTTCTTTTGCCACCCATAGGGAGCTCTGACAATTCTTACACAGGCCTGCCACTGCAGCCTGAGTGAAATAACGTCCACGTTATTTCACAGCCATTTACCACTGCACTTAAGTAACTTATAAGTCACCTATATCTCTAACCTTCAACTGGTGAAGGTTGGGTGCTAAGTTACTTAGTGTGTGGACACCCTGGCACTAGCCAAGGTGCCCCACATCGTTCAGGGCAAATTCCCCGGACTTTGTGAGTGCGGGGACACCATTTCACGCGTGCACTATACATAGGTCACTACCTATGTATAGTGTCACAATGGTAACTCCGAACATGGCCATGTAACATGTCTAAGATCATGGAATTGTCTCCCCAATGCCAGAGACAATTCCATGATCCCCCGAGTCTCTAGCACAGACCCGGGCACTGCCAAACTGCCTTTCCCGGGGTTTCACTGCAGCTGCTGCTGCTGCCAACCCCTCAGACAGGTTTCTGCCCTCCTGGGGTCCAGTCAGGCTTGGCCCAGGAAGGCAGAACAAAGGGCTTCCTCAGAGAGAGGGTGTTACACCCTCTCCCTTTGGAAAAAGGTGTCAGGGCTGGGGAGGAGTAGCCTCCCCCAGCCTCTGGAAATGCTTTGATGGGCACAGATGGTGCCCATCTCTGCATAAGCCAGTCTACACTGGTTCAGGGATCCCCCAGCCCTGCTCTGGCGTGAAACTGGACAAAGGAAAGGGGAGTGACCACTCCCTTGACCTGCACCTCCCAGGAGAGGTGCCCAGAGCTCCTCCAGTGTGCTCCAGACCTCTGCCATCTTGGAAACAGAGGTGTTGCTAACACACTGGACTGCTCTGAGTAGCCAGTGCCATCAGGTGATGTCAGAGACTCCTTCTGATTGGCTCTTACCTGTGTTACTAGCCTATCCTCCTTCCTAGGTAGCCAAACCTCCTTTTCTGGCTATTTAGGGTCTCTGCTTTGGGGAATTCTTCAGATACCGAATGCAAGAGCTCACCAGAGTTCCTCTGCATCTCTCTCTTCACCTTCTGCCAAAGGATCGACCGCTGACTGCTCAGGACACCTGCAAAACCGCAACAAAGTAGCAAAGACGACTACTGCAACCTTGTGTTGCTTATCCTGCCGCCTTCTCGACTGTTTTCTGGTGGTGCATGCTCTGGGGGTAGCCTGCCTCCTTTCTGCACCAGGAGCTCTGAAGAAATCTCCAGTGGGTCGACGGAATCTTCCCCCTGCAACCGCAGGCAACAAAAGACTGCATCACCGGTCCTCTGGGTCCCCTCTCAGCATGACGAGCATGGTCCCTGGAACTCAGCAACTCTGTACAAGTGACTCCCACAGTCCAGTGACTCTTCAGTCCAAGTTTGGTGGAGGTAAGTCCTTGCCTCCCCACGCTAGACTGCATTGCTGGGTACCGCGTGATTTGCAGCTGCTCCGGCTCCTGTGCACTCTTCCAGGATTTCCTTCATGCACAGCCAAGCCTGGGTCCCCGACACTCTAACCTGCAGTGCACAACCTTCTGAGTTGTCCTCTGGCGTCGTGGCACTCCCTTTTGTGTCTTCGGGTGGACTCCGGTTCACTCCTCTTCCAAGTGACTGTTTTGGTACTTCTGCGGGTGCTGCCTGCTTCTGTGAGGGTTCCCTGACTTGCTGGGCACCCCCTCTGTCTCCTCATCCAAGTTGCGACACCCTGGTCCCTCCTGGGCCACAGCAGCATCCAAAAACCCTAACTGCGACCCTTGCAGCTAGCAAGGCTTGTTTTTGATCTTTCTGCGTGGGAACACCTCTGCAAGCTTCTTCACGACGTGGGACATCCATCCTCCAAAGGGGAAGTTTCTAGCCCTCTTCGTTCTTTCAGAATCTACAGCTTCTACCATCCAGTGGCAGCTTCTTTGCACCCTCAGCTGGCATTTCCTGGGCATCTGCCCACTCTCGACATTGTCGCGACTCTTGGACTTGGTCCCCTTGTTCCACAGGTACTCAGGTCCGGAAATCCACTATGGTTGCTTTGCTGGTGTTGGTCTTCCTTGCAGAAACCCCCTATTGCGACTTCTGTGCTCTCTGGGGGTTATAGGTGCACTTTACACCTACTTTTCAGGGTCTTGGGGTGGGCTATTTTTCTAACCCTCACTGTTTTCTTACAGTCCCAGCGACCCTCTACAAGCCCACATAGGTTTGGGGTCCATTCATGGTTCGCTTTCCACTTTTGGAGTATATTGTTTGTGTTGCCCCTATACCTATGTGCTCCTATTGCAATCTACTGTAACTTTACATTGCTTGCAATACTTCCTTTTGCTATTACTGTATATTTTTGGTATTGTGTACATATATCTTGTGTATATTTGGCATCCTCATACTGAGGGTACTCACTGAGATACTTTTGGCATATTGTCATAAAAATAAAGTACCTTTATTTTTAGTATATCTGTGTATTGTGTTTTCTTATGATATTGTGCATATGACAACAGTGGTATGGTAGGAGCTTTGCATGTCTCCTATTTTAGCCTAAGCTGCTCTACTATAGCGACCTTCTATCAGCATAAGCTGCTAGAAACACCTCTTCTACACTAATAAGGGATAACTGGACCTGGTACAGAGTGTAAGTACCCCTTGGTACCCACTACAAGCCAGGCCAGCCTCCTACATTAGTTGTGCAGCGGTGGGATAAGTACTTGTAACTGCATACCACTTTGTCATTTTGTACTTTTCATAAGAGAATAATATACAAAACAAGTTCAGTGTATGTACACCTAACCAAAAAGTTTTGCTTTTCTTCTCTTACACTATCTGCTAAGTGCTGAAAAGTACTCCTAAACTTTCAAAAAGTTTCAAAAAGTTGAAAAAGTTTTTTTTTCCTGTTCTTTAAAACATCCTAAAACTTTTTCTCTCTTTTATCTGTCCCTAAACCTTTTCTATCATGTCTGGTGTAGGAACCCCTCTTAATTTGGTCAATACTACTTACGACCACCTTAACGTTAAGAGCCTAAGGAGTCTCTGCATTGATAGAGGTTTAGTGGTAGGAAAGAACCCTTCTAGAGAGTTAGGGCCTGATTCTAACTTTGGAGGACGGTGTTAAACCGTCCCAAAAGTGGTGGATATACCACCTACCGTATTACGAGTCCATTATATCCTATGGAACTCGTAATACGGTAGGTGGTATATCCGCCACTTTTGGGACGGTTTAACACCGTCCTCCAAAGTTAGAATCAGGCCCTTACTGTCTAATATGCTTATTGAGAATGATAAGGTGGGCCCTCATCTTCTAAGTTGGTAGATAGCCACACTCTGACTCAGGGGATGCCCTTGAAGGAGTGTTACAGGGTTCCCTTTCTAACCTGCCCCTTAGCAGACCACCTAGCAATGCTGGTAGTAATAGAAGCTCACATCACAGTAGGGATGTTTTTGTTCCTGCAGGCCAGGTTACTAGGGTGCCAACTGTTAGGGACAGGTCTCCCTCTGTTCATTCACATCATTCTTCTGTGTCAAAATATTCCCAACCCACCCACCGTGATGACAGGAGGTTAGAAAGGGAACTCAATAAGTTGAGAGTGGAAGAGTCCAGGCTGAAGCTTAAACAGCAACAGCTGGCTCTAGACAGGGAATCCCTAGACTTAGAAAAAGAGAGACAGAGGTTGGGGTTTGGACCCCATGGTGGCAGCAGCAGTATTCCCGATAGCAATCCTGTGAGAGAACATGATTCTAGGAATCTGCATAAGATAGTTCCCCCTTACAAGGAGGGGGATGACATTAACAAGTGGTTTGCTGCTCTTGAGAGGGCCTGTATTGTACAGGGGGTCCCTCAAAGGCAGTGGGCTGCTATCCTATGGCTATCTTTCAGTGGAAACGGTAGGGATAGGCTCCTTACTGTGAAGGAAAGTGATGCCAATAATTTTACAGTTTTGAAGAATGTACTCTTGGATGGATTTGGCTTAACCACTGAACAATACAGGATTAAGTTCAGAGAAACCAGAAAAGAGTCCTCACAAGACTGGGTAGACTTTGTTGACTATTCAGTGAAGGCCTTGGAGGGGTGGTTACATGGCAGTTAAGTTTCTGACTATGAAAGCCTGTACAATCTAATCTTGAGAGAGCATATTCTGAATAACTGTGTGTCTGAATTGTTGCACCAATATCTAGTGGACTCAGATCTGACCTCTCCCCAAGAATTGGGAAAGAAGGCAGACAAATGGGTCAGAACAAGAGTGAACAGAAAAGTTCATACAGGGGGTGACAAGGATGGCAAGAAGAAGGATGGTAAGTCTTCAGACAAGGGTGGGGACAAATCTAAAAATGAGTCTTCATCAGGCCCACAAAAACACTCTGGTAGGGGTGGTGGGTCCAAATGCTCTTCTAATCAAGTAAAGAAACCATGGTGCTATTTATGTAAAGTAAATGGCCATTGGGCAACTGCTGCCAGTTGTCCAAAGAAAAGCACCAAGCCTCCCACTACCACAACCCCTACTGCAACCTCTAGTGCCCCTAGTAATAGCAGTGGTGGTGGGAGCAGACCTACTAATAGCCAATCCAAGGGAGTAGCTGGGCTCACTTTTGGTAATTTAGTTGGGGTTGGTCTTGTTAGGGAGACCACAGAGGCTGTGTTAATCTCTGAAGGTGCCATTGATTTGGCCACCTTGGTTGCTTGTCCCCTTAATATGGATAAGTACAAGCAACTTCCCCTAATCAATGGTGTTGAGGTTCAGGCCTACAGGGACACAGGTGCCAATGTTACCATGGTAATAGAGAAACTGGTACACCCTGAACAACACCTACTTGGTCACCAGTACCAAGTGACAGACGCTCATAACAACACTCTTAGCCACCCCATGGCTGTTGTGAATCTCAACTTGGGGGGTTACTGGTCCAAAGAAAGTTGTGGTTGCCTCAGATTTACCTGTAGACTGTCTACTAGGGAATGATTTAGAGACATCAGCTTGGGCAGAAGTGGAGTTGGAGGCTCATGCAGCAATCCTGGGCATTCCTGGGCATATTTGTGCTTTAACCAGGGTTCAGCCCAAAAAGCAAAAAGGACAGGGTGACTTGGATCCTGGAACGATGGACCAAGTGCTCCCTAAAGCTAGGGTTAGTAAGGGTAAATCCCAACCCACTATCCCTCCCTCTACAAATTATTCAACTTCTGAGGAAGAAGAATTTCCCCCCTGTGCAGAACCTTCACCAGAGGAGCTGGCAGCAGACACTGCTGAGCTTTTGGGTGGAGGGGGGCCTGCCAGGGAGGAGCTGAGTGTGACACAGCAAACCTGTCCCACATTAGAGGGTCAAAGACAGCAAGCTGTCAAACAGCAAAATGGGGATGTCAGTGACTCACATAGAGTTTACTGGGAGGACAACCTCTTGTACACAGAGGCAAGGGACCCGACAAAGGGTTATTGAGGAGTTTATCAACTTACAGTAAAGCTGCATCCATATCTTATATATAATGGATAGTGAGTGGGCTAAAAGTACGTTTTTTATGTATTTGCTGGTTAATAGTGATGACAGCAGTAAGGAGTGGATTAAACATGTCTCAGTCGGCCACAGCCATGGAGGAGATAGATCATCCAGATCCTGGAACCACCATGATGCTTGGGCTGTCAAAAAGTAGCTCTGACATATGGGAAAGTCCGGTAAGTTAATACTTTCCTCTTCTTGTTCAATTTCAGACTGTTAGCTGAGATTCTAGCAATCTTTCCTTTCCATAAAAATTTGGAAACCAATTTATCCACTTCCTTGAAGAAGGAGATAGAGAGATATGGGGAGCATACTGCAGAGACAATTAATCAATGTGGATATAATAATTTTGATCGTTTTCGTACGCCCCCACCATGAGACATGTTTAAGAGACTAGTTGTTCATAAGATCCTTAATTTCATCTAAAATAGTCCTTCCATTTATAGCTACGGAGGACGGGAGGTCCTTATCAATACCAGATGCTCAGGTATTTGAGGTCTTCATGTTTCCCTTTTAAGCTCAAATCACCAAGAATTGAAGCTGTGAAGTGTATATTTAAAGGGAATACTCTGGTTAGTCTTATTGAGTGAATAGCAGAAGACCAGGGAGAATCGTCCTTTCTCAATAATGATGTGTGGTATGGCAGGATTTTTAATGAATATTAACACGTCGTCTGCGTATGCAGCAGCCAACTGTCTGCCAGATTGAAACTGTATGCTCCTAATATTATCACTACAGCAGAGTGCAGACAGCAAAGGTTCTACGACTAATGAGAACACGAGCTATCAGAAAAGGGATAGAGAGAGATGGCCATTAAGCCTAGCTCTTCCACAGGACTAAAGTATAACGCCATTGTCATGCGAATGAAATCATCACCCAGACGGTATTGCTAATGCTTCAGAGCAGACTGTAGGATGGTCCAAGCAAACCTTTTAAAGGCTTTTTCTGCTTCAAGCTCTAACGCTGTTGCTAGAGAGTCAACTTGTTTGGCTTTATCAAACACGTCACAGAATAATCTAATATTGTCCGCCACCAACCTGCCCTTCAGAAACAACATTTGGGAAGGGGCAATGAATTTTAGTATAACCTTTTCCAATCATAACGCCAAAATCTTGGCATAAACTTGGAGTCTATATTCATGAGGGAAATAGGGCAGTAATTATTCGTGTCCAAATCATCTTCCCCTCTTTTGGGATGACCACTATCATGGCCTCAGTCTTGGAACCAGACACAGGTTTTAAACATTTTGGCCGTGTAGCCATTTTGGCCCGTATCTTTCCTGACTTTGACTGAACCAATGGCTTAATGTATCTCTTCCCTACCGATCGGGGCATTGAGAAAGAAATAGTCTTTCTGCAAGACTCGAGGAAGGGTATACAAAGAGATATTTGTGGAATAGCACAGGTGTGGTTATATGGTTCGGGTTATATAAGCATGCATAACAGCTTTTAAATTCCTTCAGAATATCCTGATGTGATGTTGCAAAAGTTACTGACGAATCTGATCACAGAGACAGCAGATTTGTTTTTAGCATATTTCAAATAACTCACTAGAACCTTCCCTGCTATGTTTCTGTATTGGCACTATTGGAATTGGATGTTTCCATCCATTTTTGAGCCCTCGAGCTTAGAGTTTTATTGTAATTGTATTGAAAATGTGTATTTTTTTTTTTTTTGTTCAGCTGATCTCGCAGAATGTTTAATAGATTCGGATAAGTGATTGATTTCAGTTTCCGAATCTGCCAATTGTTTACTCAGTGTTCTATTTCTTGTGGCTTGTGGTTTTTATGGCATCCCATCGTGTGATAGCTGACATATCCATAGGAGCATTCTCAGTCATAATAGCTTGTTTATAGTTTCTACAGTGCCATCATCTTTCAGAAGGGCATCATTGAGTCGCCATTGTTTGGGGGACTGGCAAGCAGGGCCAAGATGACATTAAAGGTTATAAAGGCATGTTCAGAAATCAGTATCCGCTCTATTGTAGGGTCATGAGCTAATGGAACGATTCGACTACTGACCAAAATAAAAAGTGTGGTTTGGGGAGGACTAAAATGAATAGGCGCTGCCAGATAGATTGCAAAGTCTCCCCATGTCAATCAAATTATGGTTCTTAGAACACATCTTCATTTGATCATGTGATTTACTTCCCTTGTATATGTGGGCTGAGATTCTATAAAGATTCCCGTCCATCGGCAGGTTAAAATCCCCTTCGACGATAAGATCTAAATCTGCAGGGAGGTCTCTCAACTGCTTAACCAGTTCCTTCCAAAATTCTACAGAGTTATAATTTGGAGCATAAATGTTTACAATGGCAAAGATCCTGTCACTCTTTTCAACTTGCCATATAGGTCAGCGACCCTGGTGGTCATGTGTATGCGAAAGGACCATTAGACCAGCTTCTTTGGAAAGTAGAATAATGACTCAATTTTTCTTGTCCATGGCTGGGGAAATTTCTGCCTCTGCCAAAGAGGAGGGGTGGGATTTGGCATCTTTGAAATGCTCAATATGCATTTCCTGTAGCAGTATAGCATCCCCCCAGTTTGTTATCTACAATTTTTCGATGTTTCACAGGGTAATTCAAACCCTTTGGGCATATTTATAAGCCCCTAGCACCACCTTGTGCCACATTAGCACCATTTCTTTACGCTAATGTGGCCCAACAAGGCCAAAATCTTCATGCCATAGTTACAAAGTGGCACAATTCATGAATTGCGCCACTTTGTAACCCTTTGCACTACATTATGCCTGCGTCAGGCATCATGTATGCAAAGGGGGCATTCCCGCGTTAGGGGGGGCGAAGAAATGGCGCAAGGAAATCTAACAGATTTCCTTGCAACGTTTCTTACAGTACTTTTAATGCCTGCTCAGAGCAGGCGTTAAAAGGGGACCTCCATTATTTATAATGGGCCGCTATGTACTCTGCAGAAGTAGTGCCAATATTTTGGCACTACTCCTGCAGAGTACATCAATATCGTCATGAATAATGACGCTATTGCCACCTATCCTGCGCCACTTTTCTTACATACTTAAAGAAAGAATTTAGGGCCAGATGTAGCAAAAAACCAAATTGCGAGTTGCAATTTGCGAGTCCTTCCGACACCGTCTGCAAGTCGCTATGGGGTCGCAAAGACCCACCTCATTAATATTAATGAGGTGGGTCGCAAATTGCGGCCCCATAGCGACTATGGGCACTCGCTAACATGGAGGCCTGCTGTAGTCAGCAGACCTCCATGTCCGTGACTGCTTATCAATAAAGCAGTTTTTTTTTTTAAGTGTAGCCCGTTTTCCTTAAAGGAAAACGAGCTGCACTTAAAAAAAAATCCGAAACCTTTAGTTTCCGAAGTTTTTCAGGGCAGGTAGTGGTCCAAGGGACCACTACCTGCCCTGAAAAAATATTTTGTGGTCCATTCACAAAGGGGAAGGGGTCCCATGGGGACCCCTTCCAATTTGCGAGTGGGTTACCATCCACTTCAAGTGGATGGTAACTGCGACTCCATTTGTGACCGCATACGCGGTCGCAAATGGAATTGCATACCACTGCGAATCGCAAATAGGAAGGGAACACCCCTTCCTATTTGCGATTCGGAAATGCATTTTGCGAGTCGGTCCCGACTCGCAAAATGCATTTCTGCATAGGAAACTCCGGTTTGCGACTCGAAAACTGCAATTTTTGCCGTTTGCGAGTCGCAAACAGTTTCCTACATCTGGCCCTTAAAGTGATATCATGTCAAAGAAGTGAACATGTTAGAACTAAGACCATATGATTTGTACTTGAAAAGGCATTGAAACCCTGTGAAATAAAGTAGAGCAATACGTGTACTTCGGCAATGTATAAACAGATTGGGCACACAGCACTTCTGCATACGAAGTAGAGGAAACAACAGATGAAAGTGGGGTAATATCCAGTATAAGGATGTGTGTGGTAGTAGGAAGTGTGTGTATGTCTGCTTAACTTATGACCGGAGGGAATAACATCTATTGAGTTCCGTACAATGGTGAAGAGTCAAGCAGAGGACATGCCAAGCCTGAATTAGAAACTCCCAAAGGAGAAGAAAGAAAGACGAGATAGAGGGGTAAGTATAGGAGAGCAAAATGAGAAATAACAATAAAAACACAACTATGAATACTTCCCCAAACCAAAGAAATTACCCAGAAAACCACCCATGAAATGCAAATAGGATGCATTTCCCCACCCTATGCTACTTGGGAAGAGTAAGGCCACGGCTGGCAAAACCTGCAATCCATGGGAACCTGGTCCATCCTGTATGGCCTAAAGATGTTTAAGCCTAACCTGTATATTAGGAACAAAGTGTACCCTAAATACCACATTGCTATAACACAGGTCATCAAAACCTTTTGGACTCTCAATGAGATGATAGATCTTTACATGAAGGCATCGGTAAGAGGAAGGTCAGGAATATTCAATCTAACAAAACAGAAACAGCCGTACAGTTGTCCCGAGAAATCAATATAAAATTAAACAGTGTATGAATGTAGCCATAGAATTAGCCTCCCATGGAGTGCAAAACAACAGAAAACAGTGAATATATCAACCATCCAAAATGCTCTATTCAGCTATTTGAGCAAGAACAGTTAGAAAATGCTCCTCACCCATTAACATCACCTCAAGTTACCATGTCCCTCTGAGCAGTATAGTCAATGAAGATTTGAAGAACCCCTGGGTTGGTGAATACTATGGGCTTACCCCTGTAAAGGATATGGACCCTTGCCAGGCCCACAAAAGAAAATGGGATAGAGTGATCACCTAGTGGTTGAAGTAAGGCAAGAGAACCTTTCATTATGGTTACCATCTCTTTAAAGTAGTCCGGTGCAATTGTTATTTTGGCCCCTTTCCATTGTACCTGCTGCATCTTCTGAATATCTTCTGCATGTGTGCAAAAATAATTTCTGCGTGACAGTAGCATAAGGGTCAAAATATCATCAATCTCGGATGTGCAGATGAGGAAGACAGAGTGGTAGATAGATTACCAGTGGTGATCCCTGTGTGCTCTCTTGATTTAAAAATCCTTATCCAAGGAAAGTCCCTGCAGAGGTGGAATCCAGGAAGTCAGCGCAAGATTTAGCTTCAGATTCTACATTTTCTGGAAAACCAAATATATGTAAGTTCCCTCTGCAATTGTGATTTTCAAGTTCTGCAAGTTCCCTTGCCCTAACTCATAGCTTGTGCAAAGATGATTCTATTCCTTTCCGTATTGCTGTATAGGTATCTTCAAGGGCATTAATTCTGGATTCTGCTTCCGTGAGTATGATAGTAAGCCCTTTGAAATCAGAGGAAGTTCCTGTACATTTTGGTGCATAGTATCTGTAATAATTTCAGTGTCTTGAGCAAGATCATGTAGTGTACACAGGTACTGCATAATAGTGTCAATGCTTTAGGACATATCCACTTTAGTCTTGACCGGCGACTCAGGAAGAGGTGGATCAGCTTTAGGGGACTTCAAGGTGGATTTGGTGCTCTTAGGCTCTAGTATCACAAGCCTCCCTACTTTTATGAAAGGAATTGAGTAAGCCTGAAGAAGCAGAGAATCAATATACCACAATGAGGACATGGTTGGATAAAATGCTATATGACCTTCAAATTAAGAACAAGCGAATTGCATATATAACATGATGGTAGGACATTTCACAATGGACTGCACATGTAGATCCAGATGGAACTGAAGTGTATGTATGTAGCAAAAGCAGATCCCCTCAAGACTTTTTGACTAAGAGCAGACTGTGAGAGATCGTAGGTTTCTATTAGCACACAGAGTTGCACAGTAATTATTGATGAACCTAGCAGACAGCATTCCTTCAGTAATGGCGTAAAAAGAGGCAGTACATGGTTTTCGTAGGTCTGTGTCTAAATAGGTAGATGCTGCAGGTTTTACCGGCCAAAACAGAATAATATCTAGCCTAATGTGAAGCGACTGGGCAGACCTCTATGAAACAGTGAAAGCACAGAGAGTCAGCAAGTGCGTTGACGGTAGGAACACTGTATGGAAGTACTGTTCTTTTTATGCAAGGGGCACAAGAGAGGGTAGGTTGCAGAAGCAAGGGCAACAGCAAAAGAGATTAGGTGGGTAAAAGTGTGCCAGTTGTCTCCCTGTTCTATGTAGCTCCCATCCATGGAAATTGAGGCCCTCCTGCCGCTGGGCATTACATGTGCGGCCAAGATCAGTAGATCGCCTCAGGCACAATGGTCCGCATAGCAAATTTGTAGATTATTTATTGCCCAAAATAGAAGGGGAGTGATTGCATGAAGGTGCCATACTTCTGCGCCACAGTACATACCAATTGGAAAGCCGCTGGTTGCTCCGCCAGGAAGATCGTTGCGGACGCTCGTTGAGAGTGAGTGCCATTTTGTTCCCACCATACACAAAGAAGTTATCGGATTGCCAAGACAATCATTGGTTCTTCTTCACTTTGCCACACTGCATTGACACTGGTCCAGGTGCCTGGCATGTTCCGCCATCTGCCAAGCCCATAATCGATCTTCTAGAGCATGATTGTCAGGCGATATTTGTCAGCGAACTCAGATGGAGTTCAGAGCTCACAGATCAGGTTGTCATTGCACTCTGGCTCACCCCACATCCCCCAAGGATAAGGTTCTATTGGATATTTTATGTTATTTATTTGAGGAGATGTATCACAAGTCAAAGGTCTAATTCTGTATATGACACCTGATCTCAGTCCTTACTTGATTGAGGTGGGTCCACCTCCCCTTCAGTCAACCTCCTGATGCAAAGGACCATAAATGACACAGGCATGCCCTGTCCAATCAAGGGGGCCTGAGGATGAGGCAAGGTAGCGCATACGCACTTGGAAGGGTAATGAGATTATGGGCTGGTGAGGACCTACAGTGGCTAGGTCACTGGAATGCTTGATTACCACTGGGAGACTGTGCTGGGTATGTTTCCAGGGTCATCTTAAGAGGCGCTGCTGTAAACAGCACGTTGGGGTTAAATTAGTGATAAGCATCTAATTCTAATGGTAGTAAATTGTATCTTTGGCAAGGGCTCACATGACAATGTGCCTGACCATAGATTTGTGAGAGACTACCTGCCTGCACCTGAATGTTCCATAAGAATGATTTAGGTGATACCCGGGGAAGAGAACTACTGCCTCTGGCAAAGTGCAGCCCTTTAGAGGGCCCTTCATGAGAATTCCATGAGTAGGAGGACTGAACCATAGGCTTATATTGGCTTATTCTGAGATAGCGGATAGCTCGATCCCGCTGAGTATTCCCCAACGTGAGATGGCAAAGGCCTTAAAAGGCAGTATAGTGTCAAGGGATATTTACAGAACAGCAAGACAACCAGGCATGAAGGTCATCAACAGGGCCACCAACTAAGTGGGACAGAAGGTCTGTGTTGACTTTCCTGGTCATGGTGACATGCTGCCTCCTATCCTGGAAGACTGCCACAAGAGATTCTAGATTTTCTAGCTAGTGAGTCATTGCAAGATAATTCTCAGAGAAGGCTCCCTTATAGAGGGTGAGCCGGTTGCCTTAAAGTGTCAACTGTGTGGGCTACGCTTAGTTTGCAAATTGTACATTAGGAGACAATACATCTTGCAGGCTAAATCTTGCATGTTTACATTGGAGTCACTACAGGTATTACACAGGAGCAGTCACCACTGTGTAGTTATTATTTAATTAAGTCAGAGTTTCCATAGGAATGGTATTTATTTTCTGCTAATAACTCTGGCATTGTTTGGCAGATCAGTATAATTTTTTTTCTAAAACAAAACTACATCCATGTTGACACCATCATGAAAAGGTTTACGTTGATTCATCAAGCAGGTGTCAAGAAAATGGGGGGGGGGCAACATAGCAATTTCCATGTTAATTCCCTTAGGAAGCTATGCTCTCCAATAGAGATAAAACAGCAAATTTTACAAAAGTTAGAACTTTACTCAGAAAGTGTGCTTTTTGGTATTTGGTATAATTATGTCTGCCATTTCTAAGGACTTAAGGGCCAGCTTTAGAGTATGGCGTAAAGGTTACTCGGTCACAAATGTGACGTATATCCCGTCTGCCATATTATGATTTCTACAGGATATAATGGACCCGTAATACAGCAGACAAGATATCTGTCACGTTTGTGATGGAGCAACCCTATCTGCCAAATTCTAAATCAGGCATATAGGGGGTCATTACAACATTGGCGGTAAAAGCCGCTTACCGCCGTGCAGAAGACCGCCAATAAACCGCTGCGGCCGCGGAATTCTGCCACAGCTATTATCACCCACATCTCGGAATCCGCCGAAATTCAGACACCCACACAAGTCCGCCACACCAAAGGTCAGTGATAAACTGGCGAAAACAAAACCTCCACCGTCACGCCAACAGAAACACGCCCATGCTATCACGACCCACGAATCCACGCGGCGGTCTTTCAACCGCGGTATTCCATTGGCGGTACACACCGCCGCGCTCAAAATACACACACATCTCCAAAACACCGCCACATTGGACAATTCAAAATACAAACACTTGAGACACATACAAACACCACTCCCACACACCCAACACAATATAAAACACACACCCACATCACCCACAAACCCCTACGACCAAAAATTAGAGACGAAGGCGACAGAGAGATAGCACAGCAATAGACAACCCCACCACGCAGAGGCACACAACACCATCACACATACAACATCCATGCTCAAAACACCCCACACCACAACACTCATCAACACATACACCACCCCACACTTCACCTACACCACCCCATGTCACGCCAAAGACACCCCAGGTTTTCCGAGGAGGAGCTCAGGGTCACGGTGGAGGAAATCCTACGGGTAGAGCCACAGCTATTTGGAGCACAGGTGCAGCACACCTCCATAGCCAGGAAGATGGAGCTATGGCGAAGAATCGTCGACAGAGTCAACGCTGTGGGACAGCATCCAAGAAATCGGGAGGACATCAGGAAGAGGTGGAACGACCTACGGGGGAAGGTGCGTTCAGTGGTCTCCAGGCACAACATTGCGGTTCAGCAGACTGGCGGTGGACCCCCACCTCCTCCCCCACAACTAACAACATGGGAGGAGCAGGTCTTGACCATCATGCATCCAGAGGGCCTCGGAGGAGTCGGTGGAGGAATGGACACTGGTAAGTCAAATCTTAACTATCAGATCCCCCACCCTACCTGCATGCTATCACACACCCCCACCCTCACCCCCTCCCCATCACTACAACTCCTCACTAATGTACTAATAACACAAACCACACATCCCAACACCAAGCCCTGCATGACACAACTAAGCATGGGCACCCAGCACCAAAGCATGCTCACTGCACATACCCATGACAACCCCCCAACCATCATACAAGCCCCCACACAGGAATGCTTGCACTGGGGTACACGCACACCCATCCATTGCACACCATAACACACACACATGCAATTATCATGCTCTTATACCCCTGCAGGACCACTACGTAACGTCACCACACAGGAGGGTCCAGACATCTCCACTCCACCCACAGAAGAGGCCCACAGTGAGGACAGCAGCTCTGGCCAACTGGATCCAGATGACCAGCCTGGACCATCGTGGGCCTTGGGACAGTCGGTTCCACTTGCACAGGCACAGCCCAACACTGACCTTTCACCCTCTGGTAACACCAGCACAGCACCCACCCAGCGGGCCCATACCTCCGTACCCAGGACACGTCAATCAGCGGTGTGTCCACCACTACGGGGAACCCAGGGTAACCCACCACCCCAAAAACAACACGGACCTGGGGGCAGTGGTAGTAGGCACACGGTCCAGGGGACGGAGGCACAGGAACACAGGGGAACTGGTAGGGGTTCTGTGCGACAGGGGGCAGACAAGCCAAGGGAACCCACCCTCCACGAGATCCTCTCCTCCATCATGGGAGCATACCACCACTCCCAGGAGACGATGGCTACGGTACTGGCCAAGTTTCAGGAGACCCAGCGCCTGCAGGACGAACAGTATTTGGGGTTCAGGGAGGAGCTCAGAACCATCAGCTCCGCCCTGGGCACCATCGTAGGGGTGCTGAAGGACATACAAAAGACCATGAGGGACACCGTGGCACTCCAAGGGGCCCCTGACACTAGCATGGACGATGAACTGGCCACCACCTCTGCCGGAGCTAGTGGACAGGACGCCCCGCCACAGGACCACCACACCAGCACCCCACCCCCTGCAGACGGAGAACCACCCCGCAAGCGGTCCCTGAGATCCAGGAACAGGACAGAGCAAGGTGGCAAGACCCCGCCAGGAAATGAGACCACCCTGATTGTCCTCCCACTGTCTCACTTTGTTACCCTGTCCAGATTGGAACTGCCCGAGCTCCACTTCCTATGCCCATATGGGCAGTGCACCTGTGTGACTAATAGACTGGACTCTGCCATGGACATTCCTCCGCCATCACCCATCACCATTTTGCCACCCCCTCCAATAATTAGCACTTCAATAAACACCCTTGAACCACAAAACAATCTGGAGTCAGTCTGTGATTTTGAAAATGTGTATTAGCTATGACAATGACAAAATGCATTTTCAAATGTAATGCCAACATACCTATGTCACAGATCACAAGTCCATGAAGGATGCAAGCAGATGACACACGTTGTTAACCACACCTGTGAAACCGTAATGGAAATGTACAACTCAGTTACCATATACTGGTTGAAATCGACAGACAGGATAGAGGTAGAAGTGTGAAAGTGAATGTAATAGTAAAAAAATAGTTCTCACCTGTGTGTCACTGGAAAAATATGTCTTCTTCCTCAGCTTCCTCCTCATCACTGTCCACAGGCTCCACAGGCTCCACAGCTGCCACAACACCGTCATCTGGACCATCCTCCTGCAGAAAAGCCACCTGGCGTCGCAAAGCAAGATTGTGAAGCATTGAGCAGGCGATGATGATCTGGCACACCTTCCTTGGTAAGTAGAATAGGGAACCACCTGTCATATGGAGGCACCTGAACCTGGCCTTCAGGAGGACGAAGGTGCGTTCGATCACCCTCCTAGTCCGCCCATGGGCCTCATTGTAGCGTTCCTCTGCACTGGTCCTGGGATTCCTCACTGGGGTCAATAGCCATGACAGGTTGGGGTAACCAGAGTCCCCCAATAGCCACACCCGGTGCCTCTGGAGTTGACCCATCACATACGGGATGCTACTATTCCGCAGGATGTAGGCGTCATGCACTGAGCCAGGGAACATAGCATTTACCTGGGAGATGTACCGGTCACCCAAACATACCATCTGTACATTCATGGAATGATAACTCTTCCGGTTCCTGTACACCTGTTCACTCCTATGGGGCGGGGGGGCCAGAGCTACATGGGTGCCATCAATAGTACCTATGATGTTGGGGATATGTCCCAGGGCATAGAAGTCACCTTTCACTGTAGCCAAATCCTCCACCTGAGGGAAAACGATGTAGCTCCTTACGTGTTTCAGCAGGGCAGACAACACTCTGGACAACACGTTGGAAAACATAGGCTGGGACATCCCTGATGCCATGGCCACTGTTGTTTGAAATGATCCACCTGCAAGGAAATGGAGCACTGATAGCACCTGCACTTCAGGGGGTATTCCTGTGGGATGGCGGATTGGTGAGATCAGGTCTGGCTCCAACTGGGTTGTGGATTGTGGATTGTGGCACGGTCAAACCCATAGGTGATGATCAAATGTCGCTCCTCCATTGTTAACAGGTCCACCAGCGGTCAGTACACTGGAGGATTCCGCCATCTCCTCAAATGTCCCAGCTGACGGTGCCTAAGAAGGACAACAGCGACCACAGAGTCAACAAATTCCCAGGTATGTACCCACAGCTACACAGAACACGACACCAAATACAAAACTCTTCCTGTATGTGTGTTGAGTGTAGGCCTAGGTATGTGTGATGCAGTAGTAAATGAAGCCATGTGGGCCCCTGAAATGGCGGCTGCCTGACCTCTAAAGTGGGACAATGGGATGTGAGGTATCTGCGCTGGCGTTGTACACCGTCGCGGTAGGCGGTCGTAGACCGCGGCGCAATGCTGCATTGGTTAACATTGGAACCTATGGGTCCCAGGAGCCAATGATGAAGTGCGCCAGCGGTGATGATACGCACCGCCGCGGACGTCACCGCCGCGGACGTCACCGCCATTTTCTATCTGTTCAATCACTCGGTACCTGATCTTCGACAGGAGAGGACCTACACTGCAAGTGCTGCTGTGACCTCGGTCTGGAAGAGACAATGGCTGCTGCGTCTGGGGAAAGGGCCCCTGCCTTCACTGCTCAGGAGTTGGAGAAGCTAGTCGACGGTGTCCTCCCCCAGTACACGCTACTCTACGGTCCTCCAGACCAACAGGTAAGTACACAGGGAGCACGTTGTATGGGCTATGCTGGGTGGAGAGGGCTGGATGTCAGTAGGATGGGGGCAGAGTTCAGCGACCATGAAGGACTGTGAATGCATGATCCACATGGCAAGGGTAGGGATGGGGACCACTCACTTCGACGGTGCAGTTGGTAATGACTTCTCTTCTTCTCCTGTACATGTCATGTAGGTCAGCGCCCACCAGAAGAAGGACATTTGGCGTGCCATCGCCAAGGACGTCCGGACCCTGGGGGTCCACCAGAGACGGGGCACCCACTGCCGTAAAAGATGGGAGGACATTCACCGCTGGAGCAAGAAGACGGCGGAGGCTCAGCTGGGTATGGCCTCCCAACGTGGGAGGGGTGCCCGTCGCAACATGACCCCCTGATGTTCCGGATCCTGGCGGTGGCCTACCCGGAGTTGGATGGGCGCTTGAGGGCATTACAGCAGACACAAGGGGTTGAGTACACTCTCATTCTGCGGACTTTGCGCGCAGTGGAGGGGTCTGGGTGGGGGAGAAGGGCTGTGGGTTTCCCTAGGCCAGGGCGAGTTACATAGGCTAGGCCCCTCCGGAATGCAGGCCATGTGGCACTCCACCCCACCTCTGTAGAGTGCCAAGTACAGGTATACATGGCCCTGTGTCATCTATGTGTGCAGATGTCCACCATAGCCATGTAGGCCAGATCCCAGGAATTGCATCTGTAGAGCCCAAGAGCACGGCGTAGTGCAGGGGGCTGCTGTGTCTGTATTGTCCGCCAACGGTAGCGGTAAGCCATGCACTCTACCTGTCTTTCTTCTGTCACCCCCCCCCCCTTTTTGTGGTCTCTCTGTTCTTTTGTGCATCAGCATCATCAGGCGGAGGTACAGTGGCACCGGAGCACGAGGGAGCTGCATCCCACATGGCCATGGAGGGCCACACCACAGACTCTGAAGACACCAGTGGGACGGAGGGCGAGGGGAGCTTCACGTCGGTCACCGGATCACCAAACAGCGACACAGACTCGTCCGCCGATGGGAGCTCCCTTGTGGTGGTGGCACCATCTGTGCCCCCCACTTCTACAGGTACAGCCGCCACCCCCCCTACCAGCACCGCCCTCCCAGCAGCCCCTCAGCCTTCGCCCCGTGCCCGCTCACCCAGGAGGGTGGGCATCACCTTCGCCCCAGGCACCTCAGGCCCTGCCCCAGTCACCCCTGCTGCCTTCAGTGAGGAGGCAATTGACCTCCTCAGGTCACTCACTGTTGGGCAGTCTACCATTGTGAATGCCATCCAGGGTGTAGAAAGGGAATTGCAAGACGGAAATGCATTCCTGGAGGGCATTCATTCTGGTCAGGCTGCCCTTCATCGAACCCTGCAATCTCTGGCCTCAGCACTGATGGCAGCCATTGTCCCTGTCTCTAGCCTCCCCCCTCCAACTTCCTCCACCCAGACCCAGTCCACTGTACCCCAGCCTATCCCAAGCACACCATCAGACAAGCATGCACACACCTCAACACACAAAAGTAGCTCAGGCAAACATAAGCACCACACAACCCACAGGCACTCACACAAGCATCACCCACATACAGACACAGCAACATCCACTGCCTCCACTGTGTCCCCCTCCTCGTCGTCTCCCTCCTCCCTCCCAGTGTCATCTACACTCTCACCTGCATGCACTACATCTACAGGCACTAGGACTCGCACCAGAACACCCAGCACCACACCCGCTCACCTGCACTCACCTCCCCCACTACCATTTACACGTCCCCTGTGTCCACTCCCAGTGTGTCTGTGACGCCCCCTCCCAAAGTACACAAACGCGGGCACCCACACACCCAACATCCATCCACCTCACGACAGCCTCCAGTACCTGCACCTGCACCCAAATCACCTAAAGTTACACCTCCTACAACCACCTCCTCTTCCTCCAGTCCCAGACCCCCTCCAGCTACCCATCCCAGTGTTCATAAGAAACTCTTCCTCAGCAACGTTGACCTCTTTAACACCACCCCCACCTCTCCCATTCATAGGTCCCGTAGTAGCACCTCAGCCAAAAAAAGTCCGGTACCAGTGGTGCGTGTTAAAGGTGTGTGGAGTGCACCGGCCACCAGGACAGCCAGTGTGACACGGAGCCAAAGCACTGCCAGTCCACCCCCTGTAAAGCACCTTAAGTTGGAAAGTGGCCGACGGGAGAGGGTGAAGACTCCTGCCGGCAAAACAGCTCACAAGGGTCCCGGGGGGAGTGTTGAGTCAGCTGTGACTCCTCCCAAGGTGGTGAAGGGGCAGAAGAAGTCTCCAAA
This sequence comes from Pleurodeles waltl, assembly GCF_031143425.1. Classification (NCBI taxonomy): domain Eukaryota; kingdom Metazoa; phylum Chordata; class Amphibia; order Caudata; family Salamandridae; genus Pleurodeles; species Pleurodeles waltl. The sequence continues at coordinate 288,872,601 of NC_090445.1, read as the reverse complement.
GTCTGGTGAGAGCAGCATGGCAGAGAAGGGCACCATCCTCCACGCCGGCCGGGACGCCACCGCCACCACTGTCGTCACTGGTCAGGAGACCACCGCCAGAGTCAGTGCCCTGGAGGGCAACAGTATTGTCACTGGTCAGGAGACCACCGCCAGAGTCAGTGCCCTGGAGGGCAGCAGTATCGTCACTGGTCAGGAGACCACCGCCAGAGTCAGTGCCCTGTAGGGCAGCAGTATCGTCACTGGTCCGGAGACCACCGCCTGAGTCAGTGCCCTGGAGGGCAGCAGTATCGTCACTGGTCAGGAGACAACTGCCAGAGTCAGTGCCCTGGAGGGCAGCAGTATCGTCACTGGTCAGGAGACCACCGCCAGAGTCAGTGCCCTGGATGCAGCAGTATCATCACTGGTCCGGAGACCACCACCAGCGTCAGTGACCTGGAGGGCCCCGGCAGCCACAGCCCCGCTGGGCACTGAGGGACCGTAATGCCACACACCGCTGCACAGGTCAGAGACAGCAAAGGCAAGCACTGCTGAACAGGGCAAAGACCGCCATGGTGAAGACCGCTGAACAGGGCAAAGCACCGCTGAACAGGGCAAAGACCGCCATGGTGAAGACCGCTAAACAGGGCAAAGCACCGCTGAACAGGGCAAAGACCGCCATGACAAAGCACCGCTGAACAGGTCAGAGACAGGAAAGGCAAGCACCGCTGAACAGGGCAAAGACCACCATGGTGAAGACCGCTGAACAGGGCAAAGCACCGCTGAACAGGCCAAAGACCGCCATGGCAAAGAACCGCCATGGCAAAGCACCGCTGAACAGGTCAGAGAGAGCAAAGGCAAGCACCGCTGAACAGGGCAAAGACCGCCATGGTGAAGACCGCTAAACAGGGCAAAGCACCGCTGAACAGGGCAAAGCACTGCTGAACAGGGCAAAGACCGCCATGGCAAAGCACCGCTGAACAGGTCAGAGACAGCAAAGGCAAACACTGCTGAACAGGGCAAAGACCGCCATGGTGAAGACCGCTGAACAGGGCAAAGCACCGCTGAACAGGGCAAAGACCGCCATGGTGAAGACCGCTGATCAGGGCAAAGCACCACTGAACAGGCCAAAGACCGCCATGACAAAGCACCGCTGAACAGGTCAGAGAAAGCAAAGGCAAGCACCGCTGAACAGGGCAAAGACCGCCATGGTGAAGACCGCTGAACAGGGCAAAGTCCGCCAAATCAAGCATCGTTAGCCCATGTGCAGCTGGGACAGTGATGGAACTGGGACCGTCACGGGGAGCGTGATGCACTCTGGGCACCATTCCCCCTCCAGAACCAGTGGAGACCTGCATCCACTCTGTCTGTCCTTCACAGGATGAAGCACTCTGGGCACCAGTCCTCTCCAGAACCAGTGGGGACCTGCATCCACTTGAGAGACTGTGGCTTTGCACTCCCCAGGATAAATCTGTGTGCAACCCACCCACTGGAAAGACTTGAGAGACTGTGGCTTTGCACTCCCCAGGATAAATCAGTGTGCAACCCACCCACTGGAAAGACTTGAGAGACTGTGGCTTTGCACTCCCCAAGATAAAGCAGTGGGCAACCCACCCACTGGAGAGACTTGAGAGACTGTGGATTTGCACTCCCCAGGATGGTACAGTGGGCAACCCACCCACTGTAGAGACTTGAGAGACTGTGGCTTTGCACTCCCCAGGATACATCAACGGGCATGGAGCCCCGTCGTGGATCTGGTGTGGTGCTGTAATCCGGCTGAGGTGCCCCCCCTTCCCTTCCCCCTGAGGTGCCTGTTGTATTTCTATCTGATGCCCCTGCAGTGTTCTCTCCATTTGTGGACAGGTATCTAGTGTGGGCCTCGCCCATTCATTTTGGGCCCAGTGGTCCACGGACATTGATATGTGCATACCTGCAGTACTACTCATGATGTATGATTTTCAAATGTTTATATATATATCTGTATATAGTTGGTTACTGTATTTTGATACATTACAATATTTGAACTGATTTCCTTTTGTCTTTGCATTCTTCTGGGGGGTTGTGGGTTGTTACTGTGCTGTTTGGAAATGCACTGGTGTGTGTGTTGTAGTGGGTGAGGGTCGGGTTGGGGGTGGGGGTGTTGCGTGTGTGTCCCCCTGACTTTTGTCTCCCCCCTCCCATATGTCGTAGGTGCAGTACTCACCATTGTCTTCGGCGCCACTGTTGCTGGTGTTCATAGAGGAGCAGGAAGACAAGGGCAGGGAGTATTTGTAGTTCCGGCTCCATGGTGGCCTCCTTCCTCGTGGAGTGTGCTAAGGTGAGCGTTTTCCCATTGCAAAAGCTGTTTCCGCCGTGTTTTTATCCACGGTGAATCCGCCCCAGAAAAGGTGGCGGATTGGCGGGTTGTAATACTGTGGGCGGTACATTGTCTCCCGCCTGTCTGTTGGCGGTGACCGCCGTGCTGTTTGTCTGTACTGCCGTGGCGGTCGGAGTGTTAAAGTGGCTGTCTATGTTGGCGGTTTCCACCACGGTCATAATTCCCTTTTTTTGTCCGCCGGCCTGTTTGCGGTATTACCGCAGCTTTAAGACCGTCCGCCAGGGTTGTAATGACCCCCATAGTGTTTAAAGAGGGGCTTGGGTTGGGGGTTGGCCAACAAAGGTTACAATGACATTATAGTTATGTATTGTAATAAGATCGTAACTTATGTAATAAAGCAACCTGGGAAATTTACTGCAAAAAACAATGGTTAACGTAGTGTTATAGGTAGTTGACGGAATGACACAAGAACTGACATTAAAAAATGAAAATCACTTACATTTGACAGTTATAGCGTAGTCAACTCCCCGTTATGCACTGCTTATCATCACTCATGACACCTTACATGACATTAGTGATAAAATCATTGACCACATCTCAAATGAAATCATTGAGATCCCATGACACACCAGAGAAAAAGTGAAGTGTTAACAGATAGGAAGTAGCACTGTAGTAACTGCAGGCTTATTTAGTTGTGCTATGACTGTCTTCAACCAAGATACAGGAGAGGGGATATGATTTGTACTAAAATACTTCTCACAAGTGGGATTTTCAAAGAGGTAGTTAGAATGGTCACTTTGGACGTAGAAGGTGAACGTGTAGACCCTGCTAATCAGTGGAAGATGCCTGTGATCAATGCAAGATACCTTCTGAAAGTGCTAGTGAGTGGGGGTTTAATGACTGCTCTGTGGGACACCTGTGCCAGCAAGACCATGGTGGCTGAGAGGCTGGTATTTACATAGCTGTTTCTAATTGGTCACACATCTAAGATAGTCAGCATCCTTGACACTGATATGTCTATTGCTATTAACCCCGAGCCTAGAATTCGGGGTCTTAGAAGGAAGTTAAGTGGCAGGGTTAAATTTCAACTTGCATTCATGAGACCAGTAGAAATGATGTAGCTTGGTCTTGCAGGAATGAAACTTGAGGCTGAAATGAATGCCCGTTGTTTGAAAGGCAGTTTGTAAGAGACCTAGACAAGACCTAGCTTATAAGTCACAAACTGCTGCAACCTTGATGCCTTGAGTGGCATGCCACCCTCAGCTTTCCTTGAAATCCAGTTACGTATTCAACCTCAGAGTGAAGGATGTAAGTTGAAAAGTCCACCTCAGGATATAAACATTAGACGGTGGAGTTATAAGGGCAATACAGACGCATGCATCATGAACCTAGAGGCCAGGAAGGACTGAGACAAGTCAAAAGGCTGTCATTCTAGGGACTGTATAGCTATCCTAGATTCATCTGTCACAGGAGTTGCCTGCATTGTATCGAGGGATAATAATTGTTAGACCTGACAGCCTTAGGGTGGTCTTCCCCTAAACGTTTTGTCTGCTTTGCCTCACTTTTGTTGCTCTGTTTTTGTTGCCCTTAGGACTCTGGGCACTTTACCACTGCTAAGCAGTACTTAAGTAAATGTGCTGACTGCCCTAAAATATAGTAACATTGGTGTATCCACATTTGGCATATTTTTATTTTATTTAAAAGTCCTAAGTAAAGTGCACTATATATGCCCAGGACCTGTAAATTAAATGCTACTAGTGGACCTGCAGCACTGATTGTGCCACCCACTTAGTTAGCTCCTTAAACGTGTGTCAGGCCTGACACTGCAGAGCCTATATGTGCAATATCACTGCCATGTCAACTTGGTATTTAAAACCCTTTGCCAAGCTTTAAATTCCCCTTTCGTTACACATAAGAGACCCAGAGGTAGGCCCAGGGTAGCCCATAGGGCAGAGTGCGGTGTAAGTAAAAGTCAGGACATGTACTTTTTTAGTTTTAGATTTCCTGGTAGTGAAAAACTTTCAAATTCATTTTTCACTACTGTGAGGCATACCGCTCTCAAAGGAGAACATTGGGATTTGCTTAGGACTGTCATGTTTGGTATCTATAGACTTGTAATAATAAAGCTTCCTTAATGGTAAAAATGGATTTATGATTACAACTTTAAAAATTGCAGTTTTAGAATATTGTCATTTTCTGCTCCTAAGCCAAGTGTGTCTGCCTCCAATACACGTCTGGGGTGGATAACTGCTGAGCTTTGTGCATTCCCTCCAGACAGTCACAGACAAAGGGAGCTGAGGTGTGCCATTTACATCCTGATGGCCCATCACCAGAATGATGGACCTTCTGGAGCTAGATGGGAGGGAGGAGCTGACACTTCCACCTGAATAGGGCTGTGCCAGTCCCCACACAAATAGCTGCAAGCCCCCCTGTAGTGTGTCTGGAGACAGGACAGGAAATAGCGGACCTGTGTGCAATTCAAAACCCCTCTTTGAAGTCAGCCCTACTTCAAAGGCCCACTGGGCATAAGAACTGGACTATTGACCCTACTAAATTTGTACACTCCTGGACCTGAAGACACTCTGCCAGGAAGAAAGACTGCTGTGGTGAAGGGACTGCCACCCTGCTGGAACTCAGACCAACTGTGCTGGACCCCTGCTTTGCTGTGCCTGCCCAGCTGCCTGCTGGCTCCTTTCCCGGGAGTAAGAAAGACTGGACCTGAATTTCTACATCCCCAAAACCAAGTCACTTCAAGGGCTTACTGGCTTGCCTCCTATTCTGCAGTCTCAGGGATGCATCACCCCTGCTGCAGAGGGCAAAAATTCTGCAGCACCAATGCCACAGCTCTGAACCAGTGCATCACCTTCAGCCTCAACGCCCCACCTTCGCATCACCTTGTTGCGTGGCTCAATGACAACACATTGCCCTTGCAAAGGGAGCCTGACGCTGCACCATTGCTCAAGGATTGATGACTCCATGGCCCGCCAGCAACACATCACCTGATAGTGAGGATCGGAACTGATGATTCCCCTACGCATCGTCTCCTATGCTCCTCGAAATCAGATCTTCGACGTTGACGCAACCATCCACACAAGATACTTTTTCAGCTGGACAAGGTTGGTCCCTGTAGCCGGCCCATGCTCGATCGCGGTCATTTTGGATTTACCTCTGTCTAGCTCGACCAGATCGCCCTAGTGGTCATTTTAAGGTATTAAGCACAACAATTGCAGATATTATTTAAAAATTCATATCTTGATCTCTACTTACTGGATTTATGTCGTTTTGGTCTTGTTTATTCAATTAAGATTTATTTTTCTAGCTTGGTGTGGAATTTTTTGTTTGGTGTTATTGCCCAGTGTGTCACAGTGGTTCACTGGGTTGTAGTACAGAATATTGAGTAGAACATATCAACTCATCACAATATCATAGCCAAAACCTTGAGGTACTCAATATTTTGGCTACAATAAAGTTCTATTCCCTACTCAATATTTCAGATATCCACTGTACATGGGGCTTGCTGACCTGTATAATTCTAAGTCTGATGGACTATCTAGACACAGTTGTTTTAGTGTCAGCTCCCTAAGAGTCAATTAACATAACTCTGTCCTTCCTTTGGGAGCACTGAAGAAGATGTGTCTTTTGTGCCATACTTTTCTTTGTTTGCAGTGATCTGGTAAACAGGACCCCACTACATATGCACTGTTTATATTGACAACTTTGTTTTTCCAAATTGCAATAAGTGGCACCCTGACAACAAAAATATATCCAGAGCTCTTGTGCAGTTGCAAATGGCATGTGTGGTGTTTAGGAAAGATGACCTTATTTTGGGCATGGCAGGCAGCCTGCTGTCCATCAGGGTGGTAGAGTTAATTACCTCCGCCACCCAGCCTGACTACCATCCCCTAATAGGTGGATATTTCCAAAACCCAGTGGAGATCTGTGTGCCTTCAGAGGATCCGCCACCACACCGGCTCCACTGAAGACATTGAAAAATGGCAGCCACTCAGCAAACTCTTGTTTTTCAAAAACAAACTCCCATAGAAGGAGCTTCTTTCTGAAAAACAAAAAATCTAATTGTCTTGATGAAGCAGAGATATGGCTGCTATCTTGTTGTCACAGTATAGATCTAAACATGACCATACATTTATATAAATGTATTAATGTCTAACAAATGAATTGTAAAGTGATGCACTGAAAGTCCATACTGATGTGCATTCACTGTATATTAGTAATCCATATTGATGTGGTATAGCTATAAAATGTTAAGTTTAATAACTTGTTTTGATTTTAACTGTTTGTTATGTCAGTTAACAGATTTTACCAAAACAATAATGATTTTCTTTAGGCAAGTGTTAAATGTCACCTGTTAATAAAGAGCTAATGCAGTGGTATGTTATACTTACAGTTGATGATTTTACAAGTCATTTTTCCTTTTAAATGTGCTAGGACATAAATTCTGGATAAGAGTAATTGACGTCAAGTTAGTGAGTTGATTTTACATGTTTTGATTTCATTTATTGAAATGTGCCATTTAATTCTATTTGCTTAGTTTAGAAACAATGAGTTGCTAGGCCTCTTACTTTGCGTAAAATGAGAGGCGCTTTCTTTTCTCTTGCTAACATGACATTTCTTTAAGGCTTTCTTCACATGAAATGTTAATTTATTTCTTATAAAATCCATGCACACCAAATGTTAGCTAAGAAATCAGATGTCTATTTGCTCTATGCTTCGTGAGGATGTGAAAGTAACCTTGGACTTGGTACATGGAGGAACTGTGAGATGTTAAAATACAATTGTTTCAAAAGTTGTATGGGAGAAGAAGATGGACCCCTTTTCCATGTTGGTAATGGGACTTTGCAAATGTTGCAGATGTTTGACGATTTACACTGATTGGATGATGGAATCTTTCAAGTCTAAAAGTGTGAACTCTTCAACATCAGAGCTTCTAAATGCTGATGCTGGCTATTTTTACTTATCTTTTGCCAACCTTAGTCAGCCTTCATTTGGCCCAGATGTCATTCTCCCAAATGATTTTTGTCCTAGTTTTACATTTTACTTGTGTCCTCACATCTGTCCGTGTATGGATTTCCCTTTATTTGTTAACTCACTTGAAGCATTTGAATTGTTTCCATTGTTGAGGAGAACTGGTCTAAGGCCTATATTTATACTTTTTGTGCGACGCATTTGCTCCGCTTTTTTATGCAAAAGCTGTGCAAACTTACAAAATACAATTGTATTTTCTAAGTTTGCCCCGCTTTTGCATCAAAAAATGACACAAATGCGGTGCTAAAAAAGTATAAATATGGGCCTAAGTGTATTCAGTGACCACCTTTTTTTTGTGTTGCTTGCATTGAATGTTTAGTATGTTTAATGATGATTAAGCTTTGTTTCTTCCAAAACCTGGACACCATAGATAACCTATGATGGTCTTATATCTTTTTAGTTTGTTTCTGAGAATGGTTTACATTAACTTGTGTATTAGTTTGTAATAAGACCATTAAACCTTATTTTGGACTTGGTTTTCCTTGAGTGGCCACATTGGTCATACTGAAGTTTAAAAGGTATTGTGTAGTTTTCTGAATGCCTTCATCTCCTACCTCCAGCTGGGTGAAAAGGTTATCGACCTTGTCAAAGCATTTACCTGAGTGTAAAATGCTACATCAAATCTGGTAGCATGAGTCTGGTTTACTCCCACGAGAGGGGGTGAGATAATTAGGGCTAGTGTAAGGGGGTACTTTAGTCCAATGGTGCAGAAATTCTTAACGCTACCCCAATTTTTTTTTTCCCATGGTTCATTTGGATTGATGAAGTTCCAGTGTCATTCCTTGCAGCAGATGTGTGAGCATTAATAGGGATTGCGCTTGCAGTGCTTTGGCTTCAGATTGCGGTGAAGTGTGAAGTGCTTTGCGAGGTTTTCAAAATTAAATGTGTGTGGCGCTTTATGTAAGGAAGTTGACGTTGTTGTTAAATGGATCTGCTATGGCCTAGGTTCCGGGGATAATGCACATGTGTAACAGATGCTTGGTTAATTTATGGTCTGCAGTATAAGGTGCTTATCGTCCACAGTGCCAATAGCATTCCTTGAGTGCATGTGGGTGGCTGGTATTAAGTAAATCCTGAGCATACATGGGGGATCTGTATCAACCGGGGTGAAATTCTCTAGCTGAATATCATTTGTTGTGCAATTGTGAAAGTATAGCTGGAAAGTTAGCTCCGTACCACTTTGAAGTATTTGATTTCATCAACCTCTAGTAAGCAGACAGTTGTTGATTTTTTATTGCAATATTTGCATTAGGTGTGTGTGAGCGATTGTACTAGAGTGGGTGAGTTGCTGCAAAGGGTGAGACTGATGTCACATTGTTCAGCACTAGTATAGGTTGGTTGGTGTGAAGCCGCGCTGGTATTGGTGGACTACGTCACAGAGTGTTGCACTGTTATTGGTTAAGAACAAAGAGAAGAGTATTGTGGGAATTAATTTACTTCCTGATTTGCAAAGAAAAAAGTTAACTTGTGAATTTCTGAAACATTGATTGAAAATGAATTTTTTTTAAACTTTGAAAAGTGTGCTAAGATGGGATGTATTTACTGCAGTTAGAAGAGGAGTGGAGACTCCACCTGAAGGTACTCCAGGCCATTATATTATGTCTGAGGAAGGTCCTTTTGTTTGTTTGTTGCTTGAGCAATGGCATAAACTAACAGAGAAGGAAGGCACCTTTGCATTTCCTCGCTATGAAACATTTAATTTGAGAATTATTGAATGTTTGAGACATGTTGTATGAGATAAAACCAGCTCCAAAACCCACATAATTTGAAGCACTTAATACTTGGAAACATTTAGATCATGAGAGACCGAAAGAGAAATATGAGGGAAGAATAAAGAAAGCAATAAAAATAGTTGCTGAAGCAAGGTGGGGTAGTCAGCAAAAAGCTTGGAGAGTAGATATAATTGAGGGAATTAGGCTATATCCAGTCATTACTAGCGGAGAAGAAGAAAGCGCCAGAACAAAGAGTAGGATAAAGACAGAAAAGGCAGAACCGACAACAGATACTGAAAAGACAGCTGAAACTTATGAAAGTGATCCGGATGGTGATTTTAGAAATCAGTTATTGTTAAATCATCTGCCTTCATATAATTCTGAGCAGACAGGAGTGAGGCACAGAGAAATGTGACCTTTGTTGTGCCTTCTGCACAAGATGAACAGACCTCAAATTAGAGAGTCCCAGTGTCAAATTTGAATTCAGTAGGACAGACAACTAGCATAAATCCATCGGATCAGAGCTTTACCATAAATCAGCCAGTGCAGAGTTTGAACATAAATGTTAAATCGAATCAGCCTGTGCCACATTTCAATTCACATCAGTCTGTGCAGAAATTTACCCCAAATCCACCAGGACAAGGCTTATATACCGTATTACCAGGACAGAGCATATGAATGGCAGTTCCACAAAATCCAATGAATTACATGAACCCAGATGCATTAACAGTTCCTGTGACAATAGGTCCAGTTGTCCCTTTGTATGCTCCAGGCATGACTAGGAATAATCCAAACACATTACATGTCCCGACTACACCAGTTGCATCAAACAGTGCACAAGGATTTGTAAGCCTGAGTGAGTTAGATGTGAAGAGAATGAATTTTCTTTTGAGACTGTTGACACCTACATACATTTCAAATCAGACTTCAATGACAGGTCAGAAATGATTTACCTCAGATCTGAGGTTTCCACAGAGATCTTCACCATATTTTGTGCCCAGATCACAAAAGACCAAATATTGGTTGCAGTACCCTGAATAGAAGGTTATCCCTTTTTGTTCCAAAAGGCGTGTATTTTAAGTACTTCGAATCAATCAGTTGCAGGTCAGCCAAGACAAGAAACGTTACAGAAGAATCCACTAGGTTTGCGAATCTGGACTGCTTAGCAATTACCTGATTGGCTAAATAGTTTGAGTCATAAAGGTGCAACAGGAGGAATGAGTTGCAGTGCAATAGCAGAAAACACCCCAGAGAAAGATAGGCCATTGGATATATCGATATTGAAATTAGAATTAAACAGGATGATATTGGATAATATAGAAACAGTTCACGTGGAGATTTACACTGAAGACGAACTGTGGTTCATGTGCAAAGACATTACAAAACAAGCAGGCCAAGCATATGACAGACTAGATGAATGAGCGCAAAGATATGATGTTGATTTAGAAAAATTGAAACCCTTGAAAGGGACTTACAGAGTAGATTTCAGTGACAATGATATATTGAACATCAGACCTCCTGGAATGAGAATGCAGATTAGAGAACTGATCACTTACATCCAAAAATGGGGTGCATTAGATAAGTGGGAATGAAGATGAGCAAAGAAAAGAAATCAGAAGAAAGTAGGAAAAGATGTACCTCGGGCAGGAGCCAATCAAAGTGAGGGTAGTGTTAAAATGCTTCCAATGAGAGAAATTCCTGTTGGAGGATATGTTCATGCACCTTGGTGTAGAAGTGACATTCTGTCATTTACAAATAGTATAGGCAAACATACAGATTTGTGAAACTTTCAAAATGCCTGTGGGAAGATTTGACAACATTGTTTGACATTGTGGTTCAGAGTGATTTGTGGACTGAATCTAAGGTTGCTGTTGATTGGCCTGACAGTGAACCTCTAAGAGATCCATTGACAGGTGCGCCGTCTGATGAGGTAATGAAAAAGTACCAGAAAGTGATTGGATTTTTGAAAAATAAGGTCTTTCCTAAAGATATCGATTGGCTGAGAATTAACAGAGCGACTTAGGAGTCAAATGAATCGATACATTCCTATTATGAAAGTTTGTTGCAGACTTTTAAGCATTTTAGTGGAACTGCGAACATAGAAGCAAAAGGGATGAGTCACTTTGTGTTCAGGTCTGTGCAGAGTTTGAAACCAAATGTAAGTAGCATAATTCAGCAGTATTTGATTTGTTGACAGAACAAACCGATTGATATAATCCTGCACGTAGCAAAATACTGCAGCGATGAATTGAAGCAGAAAAAGCTAAAAGAGAAGTTAATGGTGATGCAGTTGAAGGCTGTGCACAAAACTCAGAATCCACAGTTTACAGTAAATGTTGGTGTAACGCAAAGAGTGGTTTTCAGCAACAAGGTAGAGGATGTGGTGTTCCATTAAATCAGACTGGAGTTGTGGATGTGCAGACTTTGGAAAGAACTAATCCATGTCATGGGAGCGGCCAGTTGGGTCACTGGAGGTGGGAGTGTCCTCATAATGGTGTTAATAATCAGATGCAGAATAATAGAATGGTGCAAATGCAAGATGGAAATCAGGTTCAAATGCAGAGAGTGCAAAGACCCCAAATGCAAAATTCAAATTTTTCCCAGAGACCACAGATGCCAGTTCCACAAGCCTGATGCCCGAACAACAACAAACAAATGTTGCCTGAAAGAAATTCAACCAGGTAACAAATGTAAAATCAGGTCTATTGACATTACCGTTTCCTGTAATTGATTTGAGTGATGAGGGTTTTTCATATATTTTTTAGATAAGATGTCCAAAAGAAGAAGAATGCATGCTACATGCATCTTTAGAAGTGGATCATTGTGGTCCATATGTTGGTGGTGATGTAAATGGCCATCATGTATCCTTTCTGGTCAATACAGGAGCACCCACTCAACGATAGGAACAGTAGAAGTTCCAAATTTGCTACTTTCTGGAAAGAAAATTAAAGTTGTAGGTGTTGCAAATCAGCAATTGGTTAACTCAATGACATAAGCTGTTCCAGTAAAATCGATTCCTTTGAGGATGAACCCCAGTTTGTGGTGTGTGAATCCAGTCCTGTGAGCTTGTTGTATGTGACTTGGGGTGCAGGTTAAACTGTTCAATCAGTTGCACGCAAAGTGGTATTGAAATTCATACCAATGATGAGGATGTGGCATTTAGAATTGTGACTCAGACCCCAGGTGTCATGTTGTAACCTTTATTGACCTGCAATGATTTACCAGAAGATTTAAAAGACACTTTGGCCCTCATTATGAACACCACGGTTAACACCACCGTGTTCATGCTGGTGGTCTTTCTATAGACCGCCAGCCCCCCTGGGGCCCCGCCGGCCGTATAATAAACATTCTGATGGGCCAGCGGGCAGAAACATTGTCAATGTCAATGCCTCTGTGCGGTGGGTGCAGCTGCACCCATCGCGCAGATCACTGCCCATAGATTGGGAAGGGGGCCCCGGAGCACCCCTTCCACCAGCCTTTCCCTCGCAGGGAAACTCACCAGGGAAAGACTGGAGGAAATGGGATCATTATCCAAGGGGCAGCAGTGCTGCCCTGTCGGATAATGATGCCGTCCACTGTCAGGCTGCCTGTCGAAGGCAGCCTGGCGGTGGAGGAGGGCTGCCACAGTCTTCATTATGTGGCAGTCTGGGCCACCAACTTCATGAGAGTCTTTGTCTCCTGAAGTGTGGGACTTTCCAGGAAAAAGAGATAGGCTTCATCAAAAGTGTTGAGTCTATCAAAATAACTGCGAAGCCATATACTGAATATTCCAGAACACCTCAATACAATATGGCACCTGAGGTAATCGCATGGATCACCCCTATGACACACTCCCTGATTAAGCAAGGGGTTCTAAAGGAGATAATGGGAAGTCCATGTATCTCTCCCATTTTAGGACTGTGGAAGTCCAGTGAAAAGTACTGCAAAGTCCAAGACCTTAGGAAAATCAATGAGATAGTGGTTCCTTGTTGTCCCGTGGTACCGAATCCAGCAGTGATTTTATGTCAAATCCCATGTGAAGCCGAATGGTTCACTGTGATTGACCTTTGCCAGGTGTTCTTTTCAATGCCATTGCATGAAGAGAGACAGTTTATCTTAGCTCTCTATTTCGGCAGTCGTGTTTTGGCATGGTGCTGAGTCCTACAAGGGTGTATGGAGAGTCCATCAATCTTTAATCAGATTCTAAAGAAGAATCTGGGGTCCCCAGAAATGCCTTTTCACTCAGTCCTGAATCAGTATATTGATGATCTGTCAATGGCATCAAATACTCAGGAGCAATGTCAGTACAATACGACTGCCCTGTTGAACCATTCAGCTGTGAATGGTGATAAAGTGTCCCCAACATAGTTGCAATACTGCAAGAGAGTAGTTTTGCACTTAGGACACCACATTGAGAAAGGTATAAGGAAGGTGTCACAAGAGACAATATGAGCAATTCTGAAGATGAATTCTCCAACAACCCAGAATGAAGTCAGGATGGTCTTGGGAATGTTTGGCTACTGTCTCCAGTGGATTCCAAACGTTTCCCTTTTGACAAAGCCTTTACAGAGGCTGACACACAAGGATGTGTCTGATCCAGGACCATTGAATGACAACTGTTTACGTGCTTTCACAGAGCTGAGAGAAAATCTCTGTTGTGCCCCTGCTCTGGAAATGCTTGACTATGAAAGATATTTTACTTTGTTTTGCTGTGAGAGGTGGGGTGCACTTTCTCAGTTTTGATTCAGACTCATGGAAACGTAAACATGCCAGGAGTCTTTTTTTCAGACACTTTAGATCCTGTAGCTTCTGCTTAGTCCGTTTGTCTTAAGTGGGTTGCAGCACCATGTTTCAGTATTGAACAGTGCGAAAGTTACTTTTAATTTTTTTGTGCCCCACTTAGTGGAGAATTTGTTAACCCGAACCAAGACTCAATACCTAATAAACGCAGTCTAATGCGTCATGAACAGAACCTTTTGGCCATATCACATGTGTCTTTGAAGAGGTGTACAATGCTTAATATAGCTACCCATATGCCCACCCCTATTCATGAGAAAAATGCAAATATTACTGATGAGGTTGAGCATGACTGGCTAGATGTCAGTGAACTATGCACCAAGCCAATAAGTGATATTCAAGATGTCCCATTCCTGAAAATGATCATGTAATGTTTGTTGATGGCGCCTGTTTGAGAGATCATGAAGGAAACCTGAGAGCTGGCTATGCCGTCCGTACAGACTCAGGTGTGATCAAAGCTTCCTGCCTTCAAGGAGTCTTTTCTGCTCAGATAACTGAACTAGTTGCTCATACTAGAGCATGCTGTGTTTCTGATCAGCTAAAGGTGACAATTTTCACAGATCATCAATATGGCTTTGGTGTTGTCCATGATTTTGGACAGGTATAATGCCAGAGAGGGTTTATGACCTCTTCTGGCACACCCATCTGAAATGGAGAAAAGGTTCTTAACTTATTGAATGCATTACAAATGCTTGCCCAGATTGCAACTGTGAAGTGTTCAGTATACCACAAAGCAGCTGATTATATTGCACTTGGTATTAATTACACTGAACAACTAGCTAAGCACTGTGCCCTTAACTGTACTGCCTTCAATGGAGAGTAGTCCAGCAAAGGAGAAGATGAAACAGATTATAATCTTTTGTTAACTGCTTCAGATACCTGCGAAGATATTAAAGCATTGCAGAAAGAAGTGTCAGAAGAAGAACCTCTGAGTTAAGTAGAGCAGGTTGTGTCAAAAGAATTACTGATGATAATTGGGTTTCAAGTGATGGAAGATTTGTGATGCCTATCAGCTTGTTGCCAGCTATGGCTACTCATTACCATGGTCCTGGTCATGTGAGTTATGATGCAACAGTGTGTTTGTTTCATCAGAACTGGTTTAACTCCAGATTCAGATTGATAGCTGAAACCCCTTGTCACAGGTGTGTCAGTTATCTGCAAATGAATGTAGGCAAATGAATTGCAGTCCCATAGGGAGATCGAAGGACTCTTCAACAGCATGCAGCTTAACTTTATTGAGTTGCTGTTTGAAAGTACCATCTTGCCTTGCATGTTACCCCCATTTTTCACTGTATGTATGTTGTTTTAGCCCTTGTGTCACTGGGTTCCTGCTAGGCATGACCCCAGTGCTCATAGTTTGTGCCCTGTATGTGTTCCGTGTGGTGCCTAACTGTATCACTGAGGCTCTGCTAACCAGAACCTCAGTGTTTATGCTCTCCCTGCTTTCTAAATTTATCACTGTAGGCTAGTGACTAACTTTACCAATTCTCATTGGCACACTGTGTAGGAAGTTGGCTCTGTATGTGCTATTTCAAAGTAAGGAATAGCATGCAGGGAGTCCAAGGGTTCCCCTTAGAGGTAAAATAGTGGTAAAAAGAGATAATACTAATGCTCTATTTTGTGGTAGTGTGGTCGAGCAGTAGGCTTATCCAAGGAGTAGTGTTAAGCATTTGTTGTACATACACATAGACAATAAATGAGGTACACACACTCAGAGACAAATCCAGCCAATAGGTTTTTGTATAGAAAAATATCTTTTCTTAGTTTATTTTAAGAACCACAGGTTCAAATTCTACATGTAATATCTCATTCGAAAGGTATTGCAGGTAAGTACTTTAGGAACTTCAAATCATAAAAATTGCATGTATACTTTTCGAGTTATTGACAAATAGCTGTTTTAAAAGTGGACACAGTGCAATTTTCACAGTTCCTGGGGGAGGTAAGTTTTTGTTAGTTTTACCAGGTAAGTAAGACACTTACAGGGTTCAGTTCTTGGTCCAAGGTAGCCCACCGTTGGGGGTTCAGAGCAACCCCAAAGTCACCATACCAGCAGCTCAGGGCCGGTCAGGTGCAGAGTTCAAAGTGGTGCCCAAAACACATAGGCTAGAATGGAGAGAAGGGGGTGCCCCGGTTCCGGTCTGCTTGCAGGTAAGTACCCGCGTCTTCGGAGGGCAGACCAGGGGGGTTTTGTAGGGCACCGGGGGGGACATAAGCCCACACAGAAATTTCACCCTCAGCGGCGCGGGGGTGGCCGGGTGCAGTGTAGAAACAAGCGTCGGGTTCGCAATGTTAGTCTATGAGAGATCTCGGGATCTCTTCAGCGCTGCAGGCAGACAAGGGGGGGGTTCCTCGGGGAAACCTCCACTTGGGCACGGGAGAGGGACTCCTGGGGGTCACTTCTCCAGTGAAAGTCCGGTCCTTCAGCTCCTGGGGGCTGCGGGTGCAGGGTCTCTCCCAGGCGTCGGGACTTTGGATTCAAAGAGTCGCGGTCCGGGGAAGCCTCGGGATTCCCTCTGCAGGCGGCGCTGTGGGAGCTCAGGGGGGACAGGTTTTGGTACTCACAGTATCAGAGTAGTCCTGGGGTCCCTCCTGAGGTGTTGGATCTCCACCAGCCGAGTCGGGGTCGCCGGGTGCAGTGTTGCAAGTCTCACGCTTCTTGCGGGGAGCTTGCAGGGTTCTTTCAAGGCTGCTGGAAACAAAGTTGCAGCTTTTCTTGGAGCAGGTCCGCTGTCCTCGGGAGTTTCTTGTCTTTTCGAAGCAGGGGCAGTCCTCAGAGGATGTCGAGGTCGCTGGTCCCTTTGGAAGGCGTCGCTGGAGCAGGATCTTTGGAAGGCAGGAGACAGGCCGGTGAGTTTCTGGAGCCAAGGCAGTTGTCGTCTTCTGGTCTTCCGCTGCAGGGGTTTTCAGCTAGGCAGTCCTTCTTCTTGTAGTTGCAGGAATCTAATTTTCTAGGGTTCAGGGTAGCCCTTAAATACTAAATTTAAGGGCGTGTTTAGGTCTGGGGGGTTAGTAGCCAATGGCTACTAGCCCTGAGGGTGGGTACACCCTCTTTGTGCCTCCTCCCAAGGGGAGGGGGTCACAATCCTAACCCTATTGGGGGAACCCTCCATCTGCAAGATGGAGGATTTCTAAAAGTCAGAGTCACCTCAGCTCAGGACACCTTAGGGGCTGTCCTGACTGGCCAGTGACTCCTCCTTGTTGCTTTCTTTGTTCCCTCCAGCCTTGCCGCCAAAAGTGGGGGCCGTGGCCGGAGGGGGCGGGCAACTCCACTAAGCTGGAGTGCCCTGCTGGGCTGTGACAAAGGGGTGAGCCTTTGAGGCTCACCGCCAGGTGTCACAGCTCCTGCCTGGGGGAGGTGTTAGCATCTCCACCCAGTGCAGGCTTTGTTACTGGCCTCAGAGTGACAAAGGCACTCTCCCCATGGGGCCAGCAACATGTCTCTAGTGTGGCAGGCTGCCGGAACTAGTCAGCCTACACAGACAGTCGGTTAAGTTTCAGGGGGCACCTCTAAGGTGCCCTCTGTGGTGTATTTTACAATAAAATGTACACTGGCATCAGTGTGCATTTATTGTGCTGAGAAGTTTGATACCAAACTTCCCAGTTTTCAGTGTAGCCATTATGGTGCTGTGGAGTTCGTGTTTGACAGACTCCCAGACCATATACTCTTATGGCTACCCTGCACTTACAATGTCTAAGGTTTTGTTTAGACACTGTAGGGGTACCATGCTCATGCACTGGTACCCTCACCTATGGTATAGTGCACCCTGCCTTAGGGCTGTAAGGCCTGCTAGAGGGGTGTCTTACCTATACTGCATAGGCAGTGAGAGGCTGGCATGGCACCCTGAGGGGAGTGCCATGTCGACTTACTCGTTTTGTCCTCACTAGCACACACAAGCTGGCAAGCAGTGTGTCTGTGCTGAGTGAGAGGTCTCCAGGGTGGCATAAGACATGCTGCAGCCGTTAGAGACCTTCCTTGGCATCAGGGCCCTTGGTACTAGAAGTACCAGTTACAAGGGACTTATCTGGATGCCAGGGTCTGCCAATTGTGGATACAAAAGTACAGGTTAGGGAAAGAACACTGGTGCTGGGGCCTGGTTAGCAGGCCTCGGCACACTTTCAATTGTAAACACAGCATCAGCAAAGGCAAAAAGTCAGGGGGCAACCATGCCAAGGAGGCATTTCCTTACACAACCCCCCCCCCAAACGAAAGAGGATGAGACTAACCTTTCCCAAGAGAGTCTTCATTTTCTAAGTGGAAGAACCTGGAAAGGCCATCTGCATTGGCATGGGCAGTCCCAGGTCTGTGTTCCACTATAAAGTCCATTCCCTGTAGGGAGATGGACCACCTCAACAGTTTAGGATTTTCACCTTTCATTTGCATCAGCCATTTGAGAGGTCTGTGGTCAGTTTGAACTAGGAAGTGAGTCCCAAAGAGGTATGGTCTCAGCTTCTTCAGGGACCAAACCACAGCATTGGCCTCCCTCTCAATGGCACTCCAACGCTGCTCCCTGGGGAGTAACCTCCTGCTAATGAAAGCAACAGGCTGGTCAAGGCCATCATCATTTGTTTGGGACAAAACTGCCCCTATCCCATGTTCAGAGGCATCAGTCTGCACAATGAACTGCTTAGAATAATCTGGAGCTTTTAGAACTGGTGCTGAGCACATTGCCTGTTTCAGGGTGTCAAAGGCCTGTTGGCATTCCACAGTCCAGTTTACTTTTCTTGGGCATTTTCTTGGAGGTGAGTTCAGTGAGGGCTGTCACAATGGATCCATATCCCTTCACAAACCTCCTGTAATACCCAGTCAAGCCAAGGAATGCCCTGACTTGAGTCTGGGTTTTTGGAGCTACCCAGTCCAGAATAGTCTGGATCTTGGGTTGGAGTGGCTGAACTTGGCCTCCACCTACAAGGTGGCCCAAGTAAACCACAGTTCCCTGCCCTATCTGGCATTTGGATGCCTTGATAGAGAGGCCTGCAGATTGCAGAGCCTTCAAAACCTTCTTCAGGTGGACCAGGTGATCCTGCCAGGTGGAGCTAAAGACAGCAATATCATCAAGATAAGCTGTGCTAAAGGACTCCAAGCCAGCAAGGACTTGATTCACCAACCTTTGGAAGGTGGCAGGGGCATTCTTTAAACCAAAGGGCATAACAGTAAACTGATAATGCCCATCAGGTGTGGAGAATGCTGTTTTCTCTTTTGCTCCAGGTGCCATTTTTATTTGCCAGTACCCTGCTGTCAAGTCAAAGGTACTTAAGAATTTGGCAGCACCTAATTTGTCTATGAGCTCATCAGCTCTTGGAATTGGATGAGCATCTGTCTTGGTGACAGAATTGAGCCCTCTGTAGTCCACACAAAACCTCATCTCTTTCTTTCCATCTTTGGTGTGAAGTTTGGGGACTAAGACCACTGGGCTAGCCCAGGGGCTGTCAGAGCGCTCAATCACTCCCAATTCCAGCATCTTGTGGACTTCCACCTTGATGCTTTCCTTAACATGGTCAGACTGTCTAAAGATTTTGTTTTTGACAGGCATGCTGTCTCCTGTGTCCACATCATGGGTACACAGGTGTGTCTGACCAGGGGTTAGGGAGAAGAGTTCAGGAAACTGTTGTAGGACTCTCCTACAATCAGCTTGCTGTTGGCCAGAGAGGGTGTCTGAGTAGATCACTCCATCTACTGTGCCATCTTTTGGGTCTGATGACAGAAGATCAGGGAGAGGTTCACTCTCTGCCTCCTGATCCTCATCTGTTACCATCAACAGATTCACATCAGCCCTGTCATGGAAGAGCTTAAGGCGGTTCACATGGATCACCCTCTTGGGGCTCCTGCTTGTGCCCAGGTCCACCAGGTAGGTGACCTGACTCTTCCTTTCTAGTACTGGGTAAGGGCCACTCCATTTGTCCTGGAGTGCCCTGGGAGCCACAGGCTCCAGAACCCAGACTTTCTGCCCTGGCTGGAACTCAACCAGTGCAGCCTTTTGGTCATACCAAAACTTCTGGAGCTGTTGGCTGGCCTCAAGGTTTTTGGTTGCCTTTTCCATGTACTCTGCCATTCTAGAGCGAAGGCCAAGTACATAGTCCACTATGTCTTGTTTAGGCTCATGGAGAGGCCTCTCCCAGCCTTCTTTAACAAGAGCAAGTGGTCCTCTTACAGGATGACCAAACAGAAGTTCAAAGGGTGAGAATCCTACTCCCTTCTGTGGCACCTCTCTGTAAGCGAAAAGCAGACATGGCAAGAGGACATCCCATCTCCTTTTGAGTTTTTCTGGGAGCCCCATGATCATGCCCTTTAATGTCTTGTTGAATCTCTCAACTAAGCCATTAGTTTGTGGATGGTAAGGTGTAGTGAATTTATAAGTCACTCCACACTCATTCCACATATGTTTCAGGTATGCTGACATGAAGTTGGTACCTCTGTCAGACACCACCTCCTTAGGGAAACCCACTCTGGTAAAGATACCAATGAGGGCCTTGGCTACTGCAGGGGCAGTAGTCGACCTAAGGGGAATAGCTTCAGGATACCTGGTAGCATGATCCACTACTACCAGGATATACATATTTCCTGAGGCTGTGGGAGGTTCCAGTGGACCAACTATGTCCACACCCACTCTTTCAAAGGGGACCCCCACCACTGGAAGTGGAATGAGGGGGGCCTTTGGGTGCCCACCTGTCTTACCACTGGCTTGACAGGTGGGGCAGGAGAGGCAAAACTCCTTAACCATGTTGGACATATTGGGCCAGTAGAAGTGGTTGACTAACCTCTCCCACGTCTTGATTTGTCCCAAATGTCCAGCAAGGGGAATGTCATGGGCCAATGTTAGGATGAACTCTCTGAACAGCTGAGGCACTACCACTCTCCTAGTGGCACCAGGTTTGGGGTCTCTGGCCTCAGTGTACAGGAGTCCATCTTCCCAATAGACCCTATGGGTTCCATTTTTCTTGCCTTTGGACTCTTCAGCAGCTTGCTGCCTAAGGCCTTCAAGAGAGGGACAGGTTTCTTGTCCCTTACACAGCTCCTCCCTTGAGGGTCCCCCTGGGCCTAAGAGCTCAACCTGATAAGGTTCAAGCCCCAAAGGCTCAGTTCCCTCAGAGGGCAGAACTTCTTCCTGAGAAGAGAGGTTCCCTTTCTTTTGCTGTGTTGCAGTTGGTTTCCCAACTGACTTTCCTGTTCTCTTGGTAGGCTGGGCCATTCTTCCAGACTCCAGCTCTACTTGTTCACCCCGTGCCTTGCACTGTGCTCTTGTTTTCACACACACCAGTTCAGGGATACCCAGCATTGCTGCATGGGTTTTTAGTTCTACCTCAGCCCATGCTGAGGACTCCAGGTCATTTCCAAGCAGACAGTCCACTGGGATATTTGAGGAGACCACCACCTGTTTCAGGCCATTGACCCCTCCCCATTCTAAAGTAACCATTGCCATGGGATGTACTTTTCTCTGATTGTCAGCGTTGGTGACCGTGTAAGTTTTTCCAGTCAGGTATTGGCCAGGGGAAACCAGTTTCTCTGTCACCATGGTGACACTGGCACCTGTATCCCTCAGGCCCTCTATTCTAGTCCCATTAATTAAGAGTTGCTGTCTGTATTTTTGCATGTTAGGCGGCCAGACAGCTAGTGTGGCTAAATCCACCCCACCCTCAGAAACTAGAGTAGCTTCAGTGTGGACCCTGATTTGCTCTGGGCACACTGTTGATCCCACTTGGAGACTAGCCATACCAGTGTTACCTGGATGGGAGTTTGGAGTGGAACCTTTCTTGGGACAGGCCTTGTCTCCAGTTTGGTGTCCATGCTGTTTACAGCTATGACACCAGGCCTTTTTGGGATCAAAGTTTTTACCCTTGTACCCATTGTTTTGTGAAGAGGCTCTGGGCCCACCCTCCTGTGCAGGTTTTTGGGGGCCTGTAGAAGACTCTTTACTATTTTTAGTTTTGGTTGTCTCATCACCCTTCCCCTGGGGAGTCTTTGTGACCCCTTTCTTTTGGTCACCCCCTGTTGAAGTCTTGGACACCCTTGTCTTGACCCAATGGTCCGCCTTCTTTCCCAATTCTTGGGGAGAAATTGGTCCTAGGTCTACCAGATGCTGATGCAGTTTATCATTGAAACAATTACTTAATAGGTGTTCTTTCACAAATAAATTGTACAGCCCATCATAATTACTTACACCACTGCCTTGAATCCAACCATCTAGTGTTTTCACTGAGTAGTCTACAAAGTCAACCCAGGTCTGGCTCGAGGATTTTTGAGCCCCCCTGAATCTAATCCTATACTCCTCAGTGGAGAATCCAAAGCCCTCAATCAGGGTACCCTTCATGAGGTCATAAGATTCTGCATCTTGTCCAGAGAGTGTGAGGAGTCTATCCCTACACTTTCCTGTGAACATTTCCCAAAGGAGAGCACCCCAGTGAGATCTGTTCACTTTTCTGGTTACACAAGCCCTCTCAAAAGCTGTGAACCATTTGGTGATGTCATCACCATCTTCATATTTAGTTACAATCCCTTTGGGGATTTTCAACATGTCAGGAGAATCTCTGACCCTATTTATGTTGCTGCCACCATTGATGGGTCCTAGGCCCATCTCTTGTCTTTCCCTCTCTATGGCTAGGATCTGTCTTTCCAAAGCCAATCTTTTGGCCATCCTGGCTAACTGGATGTCCTCTTCACTGGGGTTATCCTCAGTGATTTCAGAGGTGTTGGTCTCTCCTGTGAGGGAACCAGCATCTCTGACTATTATTTTTGGAGTCAGGGTTTGAGGGACCCTGTTCTCCCTAGATAGGACTGGTAGGGGGGAATTTTCCTCCAAGTCACTATCCTCTTCCTCTGAGTTGCCACCCTCAGAGGGGTTGGCCTTTTCAAACTCTGCCAAAAGCTCCTGGAGCTGTATTTTGGTAGGTTTGGGGCCCATTGTTATTTTCTTTATTTTACAGAGTGACCTTAGCTCCCTCATCTTAAGATGGAGGTAAGGTGTGGTGTCGAGTTCCACCACAGTCACATCTGTGCTAGACATTTTGCTTCTAAAAGTTGGAATACTTTTTAAGAATCTACAACTGGTTCTAGAATCTAATTCAAACTTTTACAAACTTTTAAACTCTAAAAGAAATGCTAAGCAGGATCTAACACAAGGCCCTAGCAGGTCTTTTAAGAATTTAGAAAACTTTTCAAATTGCAAAAATCAATTTCTAATGACAATTTTGGAATTTGTCGTGTGATCAGGTATTGGCCGAGTAGTCCAGCAAATGCAAAGTCTTGTACCCCACCGCTGATCCACCAATGTAGGAAGTTGGCTCTGTATGTGCTATTTCAAAGTAAGGAATAGCATGCACAGAGTCCAAGGGTTCCCCTTAGAGGTAAAATAGTGGTAAAAAGAGATAATACTAATGCTCTATTTTGTGGTAGTGTGGTCGAGCAGTAGGCTTATCCAAGGAGTAGTGTTAAGCATTTGTTGTACATACACATAGACAATAAATGAGGTACACACACTCAGAGACAAATCCAGCCAATAGGTTTTTGTATAGAAAAATATATTTTCTTAGTTTATTTTAAGAACCACAGGTTCAAATTCTACATGTAATATCTCATTCGAAAGGTATTGCAGGTAAGTACTTTAGGAACTTCAAATCATAAAAATTGCATGTATACTTTTCGAGTTATTGACAAATAGCTGTTTTAAAAGTGGACACAGTGCAATTTTCACAGTTCCTGGGGAGGTAAGTTTTTGTTAGTTTTACCAGGTAAGTAAGACACTTACAGGGTTCAGTTCTTGGTCCAAGGTAGCCCACCGTTGGGGGTTCAGAGCAACCCCAAAGTCACCACACCAGCAGCTCAGGGCCGGTCAGGTGCAGAGTTCAAAGTGGTGCCCAAAACACATAGGCTAGAATGGAGAGAAGGGGGTGCCCCGGTTCCGGTCTGCTTGCAGGTAAGCACCCGCGTCTTCGGAGGGCAGACCAGGGGGGTTTTGTAGGGCACCGGGGGGGACACAAGCCCACACAGAAATTTCACCCTCAGCGGCGCGGGGGTGGCCGGGTGCAGTGTAGAAACAAGCGTCGGGTTCGCAATGTTAGTCTATGAGAGATCTCGGGATCTCTTCAGCGCTGCAGGCAGGCAAGGGGGGGGTTCCTCGGGGAAACCTCCACTTGGGCACGGGAGAGGGACTCCTGGGGGTCACTTCTCCAGTGAAAGTCCGGTCCTTCAGGTCCTGGGGGCTGCGGGTGCAGGGTCTCTCCCAGGCGTCGGGACTTTGGATTCAAAGAGTCGCGGTCCGGGGAAGCCTCGGGATTCCCTCTGCAGGCGGCGCTGTGGGGGCTCAGGGGGGACAGGTTTTGGTACTCACAGTATCAGAGTAGTCCTGGGGTCCCTCCTGAGGTGTTGGATCTCCACCAGCCGAGTCGGGGTCGCCGGGTGCAGTGTTGCAAGTCTCACGCTTCTTGCGGGGAGCTTGCAGGGTTCTTTCAAGGCTGCTGGAAACAAAGTTGCAGCTTTTCTTGGAGCAGGTCCGCTGTCCTCGGGAGTTTCTTGTCTTTTCGAAGCAGGGGCAGACCTCAGAGGATGTCGAGGTCGCTGGTCCCTTTGGAAGGCGTCGCTGGAGCAGGATCTTTGGAAGGCAGGAGACAGGCCGGTGAGTTTCTGGAGCCAAGGCAGTTGTCGTCTTCTGGTCTTCCGCTGCAGGGGTTTTCAGCTAGGCAGTCCTTCTTCTTGTAGTTGCAGGAATCTAATTTTCTAGGGTTCAGGGTAGCCCTTAAATACTAAATTTAAGGGCGTGTTTAGGTCTGGGGGGTTAGTAGCCAATGGCTACTAGCCCTGAGGGTGGGTACACCCTCTTTGTGCCTCCTCCCAAGGGGAGGGGGTCACAATCCTAACCCTATTGGGGGAACCCTCCATCTGCAAGATGGAGGATTTCTAAAAGTCAGAGTCACCTCAGCTCAGGACACCTTAGGGGCTGTCCTGACTGGCCAGTGACTCCTCCTTGTTGCTTTCTTTGTTCCCTCCAGCCTTGCCGCCAAAAGTGGGGGCCGTGGCCGGAGGGGGCGGGCAACTCCACTAAGCTGGAGTGCCCTGCTGGGCTGTGACAAAGGGGTGAGCCTTTGAGGCTCACCGCCAGGTGTCACAGCTCCTGCCTGGGGGAGGTGTTAGCATCTCCACCCAGTGCAGGCTTTGTTACTGGCCTCAGAGTGACAAAGGCACTCTCCCCATGGGGCCAGCAACATGTCTCTAGTGTGGCAGGCTGCCGGAACTAGTCAGCCTACACAGACAGTCGGTTAAGTTTCAGGGGGCACCTCTAAGGTGCCCTCTGTGGTGTATTTTACAATAAAATGTACACTGGCATCAGTGTGCATTTATTGTGCTGAGAAGTTTGATACCAAACTTCCCAGTTTTCAGTGTAGCCATTATGGTGCTGTGGAGTTCGTGTTTGACAGACTCCCAGACCATATACTCTTATGGCTACCCTGCACTTACAATGTCTAAGGTTTTGTTTAGACACTGTAGGGGTACCATGCTCATGCACTGGTACCCTCACCTATGGTATAGTGCACCCTGCCCTAGGGCTGTAAGGCCTGCTAGAGGGGTGTCTTACCTATACTGCATAGGCAGTGAGAGGCTGGCATGGCACCCTGAGGGGAGTGCCATGTCGACTTACTCGTTTTGTCCTCACTAGCACACACAAGCTGGCAAGCAGTGTGTCTGTGCTGAGTGAGAGGTCTCCAGGGTGGCATAAGACATGCTGCAGCCCTTAGAGACCTTCCTTGGCATCAGGGCCCTTGGTACTAGAAGTACCAGTTACAAGGGACTTATCTGGATGCCAGGGTCTGCCAATTGTGGATACAAAAGTACAGGTTAGGGAAAGAACACTGGTGCTGGGGCCTGGTTAGCAGGCCTCAGCACACTTTCAATTGTAAACACAGCATCAGCAAAGGCAAAAAGTCAGGGGGCAACCATGCCAAGGAGGCATTTCCTTACACACTGGTACACCCATATAATTCCCTTGTATATGGTACTTAGGTACCCAGGGTATTGGGGTTCCAGGATATCCCTATGGGCTGCAGCATTTCTTTTGCCACCCATAGGGAGCTCAGGCAATTCTTACGTAGGCCTGCCACTGCAGCCTGAGTGAAATAACGTCCACGTTATTTCACAGCCATTTTTCACTGCACAATAGTAACTTATAAGTCACCTATATGTCTAACCCTCACTTGGTGAAGGTTGGGTGCCAAGTTACTTAGTTTGTGGGCACCCTGGCACTAGCCAAGGTGCCCCCAAATCATTCAGGGCAAATTCCCCGGACTTTGTGAGTGCGGGGACACCATTACAAGTGTGCACTATACATAGGTCAGTACCTATGTATAGCGTCACAATGGTAACTCTGAACATGGCCATGTAACATGTCTAAGATGATGGAACTGTCCCCCCAATACCATACTGGTATTGGGGGGACAATTCCATGATCCCCCGGATCTCTAGAACAGAACCCGGGTACTGCCAAACTGCCTTTCCTGGGTTTCCACTGCAGCTGCTGCTGCTGCCTACCCCTCAGACAGGATTCTGCCCTCCTGGGGTCTGGGCAGCCCCGGCCCAGGAAGGCAGAACAAAGGATTTCCTCTGAGAGAGGGTGTTACACCCTCTCCCTTTGGAAATAGGTGTGAAGGGCTGGGGAGGAGTAGCCTCCCCCAGCTCCTGGAAATGCTTTGATGGGCACAGATGGTGCCCATCTCTGCATAAGCCAGTCTACACCAGTTCAGGGATCCCCCAGCCCTGCTCTGGCGCAAAACTGGACAGAGGAAAGGGGAGTGACCACTCCCCTGGCCAGTACCTCCCAGGGGAGGTGCCCAGAGCTCCTCCAGTGTGTCCCAGACCTCTGCCATCTTGGAAACAGAGTTGTTGGGGGCACACTGGACTGCTCTGAGTGGCCAGTGCCAGCAGGTGACATCAGAGACCCCCTCTCTTACCTCTCTTGGTAGCCAATCCTCCTTTCTTGGTAGCCAAACCTCCTTTTCTGGCTATTCAGGGTCTCTCCTCTGGGGTATTCTTCAGATAATGAATGCAAGAGCTCACCAGAGTTCCTCTGCACTTCCCTCTTCAACTTCTGCCAAGGATCGACCGCTGACTGCTCCAGGACGCCTGCAAAACTGCAACAAAGTAGCAAGACAACTACAGCAACATTGTAGAGCCTCATCCTGCCGGCTTTCTCGTATGTTTCCTGGTGGTGCATGCTCTGGGGGTCATCTGCCTTCACCCTGCACTAACGCAGGCACCAAAAGACTACATCACCGGTCCTCTGGGTCCCCTCTAATCCTGACGAGCGTGGCCCCTGGAACACAGGAACGCTATCCAAGTGACTCCCACAGTCCAGTGATCCTTCACTCCAAGTTTGGTGGAGGTAAGTCCTTGGGCTTGTGAGGGAGACCACAGAGGCTGTTTTAGTCTCCGATGGTGGCATTGATTTTGCCACCTTGGTTGCTTGTCCCCTAATATGGATAAGTACAATCAACTTCCCCTAATCAATGGTGTTGAGGTTCAGGCCTACAGAGACACAGGAGCCAGTGTAACTATGGTGATAGAAAAACTGGTCCACCCTGAGCAACACCTACTTGGTCAGCAGTACCAAGTGACAGACGCTCATAAAACACTCTTCGCCACCCCATGGGTGTTGTGAATCTCAACTGGGGGGGGGTTACTGATCCAAAGAAAGTTGTTGTAGCCACAGATTTACCTGTAGACTGTCTAGTAGGAAATGATTTGGAAACATCAGCTTGGGCAGAAGTGGAGTTGGAGGCCCATGCAGCAATGCTGGGCATTCCTGGGCATATTTTTGCTTTAACCAGGGCTCAGACCAAAAAGCAAAAAGGTCAGGGCAACTTGGATCCTGGAAAAATGGATCAAGTGCTCCCTAAAGCTAGGGGTAAGAAGGATAAATCCCTACCCATTATCCCTCCCTCTACAGATGATTCCCCTTCTGAGGAAGAGGACTTTCCTCCCTGTGCAGAACCTACACCAGAGGAGCTGGCAGCAGACACTGCTGAGCTTTTGGGTGGAGGGGGCCTGCCAGGGAAGAGCTGAGTGTGGCACAGTAACCTGTACCACATTAGAGGGTCTCAGACAGCAAGCTGTCAAACAGCAGAATGGGGATATCAGTGACAGTCATAGGGTGTACTGGGAAGACAACCTCTTGTACACAGAGTCAAGGGAACCAAAACCTGGAGCTGCCAGGAGATTGGTCATTCTCCTGCAGTACAGAGAGTTTCTTCTCACCCTAGCACATGACATTCCTTTGGCTGGGCATTTGGGTCAGACGAAAACGTGGGAAAGACTTGTCCCCTTGTTTCACTGGCCTCATATGTCAGAGGACACCAAAGACTTTTGTAAGTCCTGTGTGACCTGCCAAGCCAGTGGCAAGACTGGTGGCACTCCAAAGGCCCCTCTAATTCCACTTACAGTGGTTGGGGTGCCCTTTGAAAGAGTAGGGGTTGACATAGTTGGCCCCCTTAACCCTCCTACTGCTTCAGGCAATAGATATATCTTGGTGGTAGTGGACCATGCCACAAGATATCCTGAAGCCATACCTTTAAGGACAACTACAGCTCCTGCAGTGGCACAGGCCCTCCTGGGAATCTTTTCCAGGGTGGGGTTTCCTAAAGAGGTGGTGTCAGACAGAGGTAGCAACTTCATGTCTGCATACCTAAATGCAATATGGAAGGAGTGTGGTGTTACCTACAAGTTCACCACCCCTTACCATCCACAAATGGTCTGGTTGAGATGTTTAATAAAACTCTCAAAGGTATGATAATGGGACTCCCTGAAAAACTCAGGAGGAGATGGGATGTCCTGTTACCTTGCCTCCTTTTTTGCTTACAGGGAGGTACACCAGAAAGCAGTGGGCTTCAGCCCCTTTGAACTCCTCTTTGGGCACCCTGTAAGAGGTCCACTTACTCTTGTAAAGGAGGGTTGGGAACAACCTTTAAAAGCTCCTAAACAGGACATAGTAGACTATGTACTTGGCCCAAGATCTAGAATGGCTGAGTACATGAAAAAGGCCAGTAAAAACCTTCAGGCCATCAAAGAGCTGCAAAAGCACTGGCATGACCAGAAGGCTGTTCTGATCCAGTACCAACCAGGACAGAAGGTGTGGGTATTGGAGCCTGTGGCCCCAAGAGCACTCCAAGACAAATGGAGTGGACCCCATCTAATTGTTGAGAAGAATGGGGAGGTGACCTATTTGGTAAACCTGGGGACTGCCAGGAGTCCCCTTAGGGTGATTCATGTCAACTGCCTAAAACCCTACTATGACAGGGATGATCTCACCCTGCTCATGGCAACAGGTGAGGGACAGGAAGAAGAGAGTGACCCTCTCCCTGATCTCTTCTCCACCACTGAAGAAGATGCCTTAGTGGAGGGAGTAGTTTTAGCAGATTGTCTGACTGCAGAACAGAAAGACAACTGCATCAATCTCCTAAGCCAATTTTCAGACCTCTTTTCACTTGTACCAGGTACAACATCCTGGTGTGAACATACAATTGACACTGGAGACAGCCTGCCTGTCAAAAGTAAAATTTATAGGCAGCCTGACCATGTCAGAGACTGCATCAAACAAGAGGTGCAGAAAATGTTGGATTTAGGGGTGATTGAACCTTCTGAAAGCCCATGGGCTAGCCCAGTGGTGCTTGTACCAAAACCTCACAACAAAGATGGAAAGAGGGAGATGAGGTTTTGTGTAGATTACAGAGGGCTCAATCAGGTAACCAAAACTGATACTCACCCTATACCCAGGGCAGATGATCTTATTGACACACTGGCTTCTGCCAAGTATCTTAGCACTTTTGATCTAACTGCAGGGTATTGGCAGATTAGATTGGCAGAAGGTGCTAAACCAAAGACTGCATTTTCTACCATAGGAGGGCACTACCAATTCACAGTAATGCCCTTTGGTTTGAAAAATGCACCTGACACTTTTCAGAGGTTGGTGAATACAGTTCTGCAAGGGTTGGAGGCTTTCAGTGCAGCATATCTAGATGATATTGCTGTCTTTAGCTCAACCTGGGATGATCACCTGGTCCACCTGTGGAAAGTTTTGGAGGCCCTGCAAAAGGCAGGCCTCACTATCAAGGCCTCAAAGTGCCAGATAGGGCAGGGGAAAGTGGTTTATCTGGGCCACCTGGTTGGTGGAGAACAGATTGCACCACTACAGGGGAAAATCCAGACTATCATGGATTGGGTTCCCCCTACAACTCAGACCCAGGTGAGAGCCTTTTCAGGCCTCACAGGGTACTACAGGAGATTCATCAAGAATTATGACTCCATAGCAGCCCCTCTCACTAGCAAGAAAATGCCTAAGAAGGTATTCTGGACAGCTCGCTGTCAGAAAGCTTTTGAGGAGCTCAAACAGTCCGTGTGCTCTGCACCTGTCCTAAAAAGCTCATGTTACTCCAAGAAATTCATTGTTCAAACTGATGCATCTGAATTAGGGGTAGGGGCAGTACTATCACAACTGAATTCTGAGGGCCAGGATCAACCAGTTGCTTTTATCAGCAGAAGGTTGACCTCTAGAGAAAAGCGTTGGTCTGCCATAGAGAGGGAGGCCTTTGCTGTGGTCTGGGCACTGAAAAGGTTGAGGCCATACCTGTTTGGTACTCACTTTATTGTTCAGACAGACCGCAAACCTCTACTTTGGCTAAAGCAAATGAAAGGTGAAAACCCTAAATTGTTGAGGTGGTCCATATCTCTACAGGGAATGGACTATACAGTTGAACATAGACATGGGAGTAACCACTCAAATGCAGATGGACTCTCCAGATCTTTCCACTTAGACAATGAAGACTCATCTGGACAAGGCTAGTCTTATTGTCCTTCGTTTGGGGGGAGGTTGTGTAGGAAAGCACCATCTTTCCTGGCATGTTACCCCCATTTTCACTGTATGTATGTTGTTTCAGCCCTTGTGTCACTGGTATCCTGCTAGGCAGGACCCCAGTGCTCATAGTATGTGCCCTGTATGTGTTCCCTGTGTGGGGCCTAACTGTATCACTGAGGCTCTGCTAACCAGAACCTCAGTGTTTATGCTCTCTCTGCTTTCTAAATTTGTCACTGCAGGCTAGTGACTAAATTTACCAATTCTCATTGGCACACTGGTACACCCATATAATTCCCTAGTATATATACTTAGGTACCCAAGGTATTGGGGTTCCAGGAGATCCCTATGGGCTGCAGCATTTCTTTTGCCATCCATAGGGAGGTCAGGCAATTCTTACGCAACCCTGCCACTGCAGCCTGAGTGAAATAACGTCCACGTTATTTCACAGCCATTTTTCACTGCACATAAGTAACTTATAAGTCACCTATATGTCTAACTCTCACTTGGTGAAGGTTGGGTGCCAAGTTACTTAGTGTGTGGGCACCCTGGCACTAGCCGAGATGCCCCCACATCTTTCAGGGCAAATTCCCCGGACTTTGTGAGTGCGGGGACACCATTACACGTGTGCACTATACATAGGTCAGTACCTATGTATAGCGTCACAATGGTAACTCCGAACATGGCCAAGTAACATGTCTAAGATCATGGAATAATTGTCACCCCAATACCATTCTGGTATTGGGGTTACAATTCCATGATCCCCCGGGTCTCTAGCACAGAACCCGGGTACTGCTAATCTGCCTTTCCGGGGTTTCCACTGCAGCTGCTGCCAACCCCTCAGACAGGATTCTGCCCTCCTGGGGTCTGGGCAGCCCCGGCCCAGGAAGGCAGAACAAAGGATTTCCTCTGAGAAACGGTGTTACACCCTCTCCCTTTGTAAATAGGTGTGACGGGCTGGGGAGGAGTAGCCTCCCCCAGCCTCTGGAAATGCTTTGATGGGCACAGATGGT
Organism: Pleurodeles waltl; assembly: GCF_031143425.1. Classification (NCBI taxonomy): domain Eukaryota; kingdom Metazoa; phylum Chordata; class Amphibia; order Caudata; family Salamandridae; genus Pleurodeles; species Pleurodeles waltl. The sequence goes on along the minus strand of NC_090445.1, from coordinate 288,840,938 downwards.
GCCCATCTCTGCATAAGCCAGTCTACACCGGTTCAGGGATCCCGCAGCCCTGCTCTGGCGCGAGACTGGATAAAGGAAAGGGGAGTGACCATTCCCCTGACCAGTACCTCCCAGGGAAGGTGCCCAGAGCTCCTCCAGTGTGTCCCAGACCTCTGCCATCTTGGAAACAGAGGTGTTGGGGGCACACTGGACTGCTCTGAGTGGCCAGTGCCAGCAGGTGACGTCAGAGACCCCCTCTGATAGGCTCTTACGTCTCTTGGTAGCCAATCCTCCTTTCTTGGTAGCCAAACCTCCTTTTCTGGATATTTAGGGTCTCTCCTCTGGAGTATTCTTCAGATAACGAATGCAAGAGCTCAACAGAGTTCCTCTGCACTTCCCTCTTCGACGTCTGCCAAGGACCAACCGCTGACTGCTCCAGGACGCCTGCAAAACCGCAACAAAGTAGCAAGATGACTACCAGCAACATTGTAGCACCTCATCCTGCCGGCTTTCTTGACTGTTTCCTGGTGGTGCAAGCTCTGGGGGTCATCTGCCTTCACCCTGCACTGGAAGCCAAGTAGAAATCTCCAGTGGGTCGTCGGAATCTTCCCCCTGCTAATGCAGGCACCAAAAGACTGCATCACCGGTCCTCTTGGTCCCCTCTCATCCTGGAACACAGGAACTCTATCCAAGTGACTCCCACAGTCCAGTGATCCTTCAGTCCAAGTTTAGTGGAGGTAAGTCCTTGCCTCCCCACGCTAAACTGCAAACCTGTGTACTGTGTGATTTGCAGCTGCTACGGCTTCTGTGCACTCCTCCAAGGATTCCTTTGTGCAAAGCCTAGCCTGGGTCCCCAGCACTCCATTCTGCAGTGCTCTACCCTCTGAGTTGGACTCCGACGTCGTGGAACCCTCCTTTGTGACTCTGAGCCAGCTCCGGTTCACAAATCTTCTAAGTGCCTGCTCTGGTACTTCTGTGGGTGCTGCCTGCTTCTGTGGGGGCTCTCTGAGTTGCTGAGCACTCCCTCTGTCTTCTCCTCCAAGGGGTGACATCCTGGTCCTTCCTGGTCCCCAGCAGCACCCAAAAACCTCTACTGCAACCCTTGCAGCTAGAAAGGCTTGTTTGCGGTATTTCTGCATGGGAATACTTCTGCAACCTTCAGCACGCCGTGGGACATCTTTCTTCCAAAGGAGAAGTTCCTAGCTCTCTTTGTTGTTGCAGAATCCTAAGCTTCTTCCATCCAAAGGCAGCTTCCTTGCACCTTCATCCAGGGTTTCCTGGGCTCCTGCCCCCCTGGACACTATTGCGACTCTTGGAATTGGTCCCCTTGCCTTGCAGGTCCTCAGGTCCAGGAATCCGTCTTCAGTGCTTTGCTGGTGTTTGTGGTTCTTGCAGAGTCCCCCTATCACGACTATTGTGTCCTTTTGGGGTAGTAGGTGTACTTTACTCCTACTTTTCAGGGTCTTGGGGTGGGGTATCTTGGATACCATGACTGTTTTCTTACAGTCCCAGCAACCCTTTACAAGCTCCCATAGGTCTGGGGTCCATTTGTGATTCGCATTCCACTTTTGGAGTATATGGTTTTTGTTGCCCCTAGACCTATGTTCACCTATTGCATCCTATTGTAATTCTACACTGTTTGCATAACTTTTCTGGCTCTTACTTACTTAGGTTTGTGTACATATAACTTGTGTATATTACTTACCTTCTAACTGAGGGTACTTACTGAGATACTTTTGGCATATTGACATAAAAATAAAATACCTTTATTTTTAGTAACTCTGAGTATTGGGTTTTCTTATGATATTGTGCTATATGATATAAGTGGTATAGTAAGAGCTTTGCATGTCTCCTAGTTCAGCCTAAGCTTTGCCATAGCTACCTTCTATCAGCCTAAGCTGCTAGAAACACCTCTATTCTACTAATAAGGGATAACTGGACCTGGCACAGGGTGTAAGTACCACAAGGTACCCACTATAAGCCAGGCCAGCTTCCTACAGTTGCCTGAATAGACCGAGATACATTTTGGTTATTGTGTGTATTTTCTCTTGGTTGCTTAAGGACTTGATACCATGTTTCAGATTCCTGACTTCTCTACAGTCAGTACGAGGTATCCACTTCAACAATGAAGTCCTGAGATTACTGTGTGCGGTATTAAAAGTTGAGCAAAGGCTACATTGCAGTTACAGGCCTGAGTCTTCTGTAATGGTGGAGCAAGTTAACAGAACTCTGAAATCCAGATTGACGAAAGTCTGTGCTTTCACCTCACTAAAATGGCCTGATGCATTGCCTCTTGTTTTGATGAGTTTGTGCAGTACTCTAGACCGGAAAACAGGATTATTATCTTATGAGATCATCAAGGGACGTGCCATGTGATTACCAGCTGTGCCAGCAAATGCATTTGTGAACATTACAGATGACATGGTACTGGAGTATTGCAAAGGACTGGCTGATGTGGTTCATTCTGTGTCCCATCAGGTTGGAGAAGCTACAGTCCAGCTGCAGCACGATCTCTGCCATGACCTGTGACCTAGTGAATGGGTCATGGTGAAGAAGCATATGAAGAAGTCCTGCTTAGATCTGCGTTGGAAAGGCCCTAACCAAGTGATTATGGTGACTAAGACAGCTGTGAAGTGCGCTGGTCTTCCAAATTGGGTGCATGCTGCACACGCATGAAAAGCTGCAGGTCCCCTTGATGATACAGCACCTGCCTCTGAAGGGTCAATTACAGTGAGTCATAGAGAGCAGGTTAGTCAAGCTGTTGGGGATGTGCAAACAACCAAAACACCACAATTGCCACCTGAGGGGGATCTGAGTGAGTCAATAGCAGCAGTTGAGACAGAAACGGTTGACAGTGCAAAGCTCAGGTACTGACAGTGGTCCTAGGGCCAGATGTACGACCCTTTGGTATTGCGACTCGCAATTTGCCAATCTTTGCGATTTGCAAATTGCGAGTATCAATACCAAATGCCTAACAGTGTAACTCACACTGTTTGCGATTCCCAGTGGGGTCACAAATGACCCATGCCATTAATATTTATGAGGTAGGTCGCAATTTCTGACCACATTGGGAATGGCCGCACTCACAGGGATGGTGGCCTGCAGGGTACAGCAGACCACCATGTCTATGACTGCTTTTAAATAAAGCAGTATTTTTTTTTTAAGTGCAGCCCGTTTTCCTTAAAGGAAAATGGAATGTATTCCAAAAACAAAAATGAAAAATGTTCTTTTCATTTTTCAGAGCAGGCAGTGGTCCGTGTGACCACTGCCTGCTCTGAAAAAATATTTCTGCTTCCATTCACAAAGGGGAAGGGGTCCCATGGGGACCCCTTCCCGTTTGCGAATGGGTTAGCACCAATTTGAAATTGGTATTAACTGCAATTGTTTTGTGACCTCATTCACAGGCATGCAACAATCATACATCGCACTGCGATTTGCAATTAGGAAGTGAATGTCCCTTCCTAATTGCGACTTGCAAACTCTTTTTGCGATTTAGTAAAGAGGTTACCGAATTGCAAAATTGGGTTTGTGCATCGCAAAATGAGTTTTGCTGTGAATCAGGCTGTTTGTGATAAGAAAAAACCATTGTACATGTGGCCCCTAGTGCTGTAGCCAAAAGAGTTGGGTCTGGAGATAAATGGCCAAGTAAGCAAACTGTACCACCAGTGGAGGTACCCACAACTGTTCAGGAAGAAACTGAAGAGTCAAGACAAAGTCAAAGCCACACAAAAAGACCAGTAGCTCGGAGATCAAAGAAAAGAAGAGCTCTGTGTCAACTGTATTCAGCACCTAAATAGACATACTTTGCAGCAAATGAATGTCAGAAGACATTTGCAGCCCTTTGTCTTAACAATACAAGTAGTAATGAAAACTTTCTTGTGTTGAAACTGAACTTTGAAATTTCTTTGCCACCTGATAGGCTGAGATTACCTTCTGGAAGTAGATAGTGATTTTGAACTGTGCATTTATTAAAGAACTTTTGAACATTTAGTAGAAAGAAAACGAAAACTTTCTAGAACAGTGGTTCCCAACCTGTGGTCCAGGGGCCCCTTGGGGCCCGGGAAGTCTGCACAGGGTGTCCGCGACTGCTTCGAAAATTAAATATAATTAACAGATTAGGTCCCTAACTTTCAGTAATGACTCAGTGGGGGGTTCCCCGGATTGCAATTATGATTCAGTGGGGGTCCCCGGGTTCCAGTAATGATAAAGTGGGGGTCCACAGAAGTCAAATGGTTGGGCACCACTGTTCTAGAAGATCAAGAAGATTTGTGCAACTAATATTGAACATCTTTGAAGAAATAATAATTCGCTATCAGTTATGTTCATAACAAAAGACATTAATGAGACAGTTTCTATTTTTGCTACTGTGAGTATATTTCATAGTTCACATTTGTTGGTCTGAATTTAGATTACTAATGGAACCCACTAGAATCTAGGGAAGTGAACTTAGATACATAAGCATAAGAGTATTCATTCTAGCAGTTCTGATGATGATTTTGTTGTTGATTGGACTGAATGTACCCACACTTTCTTGTTCCAATGACATTAGATCCACAAGTGCCCCAGTTCAAATAACACCCATAGTATATAAAGAGTCAGTTTTAGATGTAAAAGAGTTACTTGCAGATGGGCTCAGAGGAGATCAGTCAACAAAGCTGTATTATAAGCTTCCATATCAGTATGTACATACCATTGAGGTTAAGAACTGCTATGTCTGTACCTAGATACTTTCATCAGTTACAGAGGGAATGAATAACTGATCATAGTTTGCTCCTAACATATGGAATTTCCTGTAGTCTGTTGCTGACTCGCATGTATTAGCAAGAATATTTCCAGTATTATTACTTAAATTATGACTATGGGCCTGATTTAGATCTTGACAGTGATACTGCCAAGCCGCGTTGGCTGAGCACTTCAGAACACCGCCAAGTTGATGGTGTTCTGCCTGCTGTATTTAGATGTTACAGCTCTGCAAGTGGAGGACTGCTGCTGAATTGCTGAAGAGGGAGATGGCGGCAGAACCCAATGGACTTCGTACAATGGCAGGGGCTATGGAATAGAGGTAAGTGATACACACACTGTTCCATAGCCACATATGACCCTTTGCACTACACAACACACTACATACACACCATCATCCATTACTAGTCCAACACAACCTGTACATGCCACAAACACACACTGACATACATCCATGACACAACACGTGCATTGATGACACTGCACCCACACACAACACCCCACAACAACCAACACAGCTACACACTCCGCTACACAAACACAACTACACACATCACAACAATGTCTGGTACACAACAACTAATCTGAATATGTCACACGGCAACACAACATACACAATAACATTCATCTCACATGCAAGTGACACACATACAGACACAACCACATCACCCACTCCAGCTACTTCCACCACTCAGTCAATCCACACACATACACATACTGACTCACATACACAACAGATAGCACAAACTTACCAGTACAAGTCCCCTTGCAATGTGCACACATGGACACCGTTGTCCAGTGTGAGTGTACCATCATTGTGGTGCCAGCATTCATTTGGCATTGAATGATGACAGCACAATGACAGTTGTGTATGTGTGTGGTATGTATGTTCTTCCAGTGTGTCCCCAGCCATATGTGACACACTTGTCTCCTCGACATATACATGTCACAGTGATTTAAAAAAATTACTGTGACATGTATATATGACTGAAGTGGAACGGACCGCCAGTGCAGTTCCCACCCAATGTACCCTGACAATGTGGCTTTGCTACCTTCCAGTCTGGTGACGGGGGGTTGTGTTTTCTCCGAGGGTCAGTGGCAGCAGTGACAGCAGGTTTTGTCCAGTAGTGTCCAGTCAAAGGCAGAGGTGGAAGGGGGAAAAAGGTGAGTTTTCACCTCTTTACCCCCAGTCTGCCTGCTCAGAAGTGGAGGTTGTACCGCCACTTTTTCCTTGGTGGTAAGGCACATTCAACTCTGCACAGCGGAAAAGGTGGCTGGGGCCCCTCCAGCTTTCACTTTTCCCTCTCCCCCCTCAATGAGGACAAGGTTTCGTGGTGTAGACGGTGGCTCAAATGCAGGCTTTCAGCTATGGGATTGCCAACATCTAAATACAGCAGGAGGACCGTCACGGCAGCGGATGGGTTTTCAGTTGAAAAGTCGAGGATGGGACTGTTACTTCTGTTAGAAATGGGGTTCCTGGTTGGCTAGGGTAGGCACCTCAGCCAGGAAGGAACCACCACTCTAGTCAGGGCAAAGGAGCTACACACCCAAGATAACCCCTGCTCACCCCCCTTGGTAGCTTGGCACGAGCAGTCAGACTTATCCCAGAGGCAATGTATGAAGCGTATGCACAATACACACAACCCAGTGACACAAGAAATACACCACAAAAAAAGACTTCACCATAACTTATATAAAAATAAACTGTGTTGCATGAACACAAAACATCAGTAGACCAAAAACGACATAAATCAGTAATAATACTCTGCTACACAGGCAGATTATCACATAGATCACCAGTAGCCCGCTATACAGCAGTTGTCAGATCATCATCATTTATAAATGCACATAGGGAGCAACAATCCCACCCTCTGCACATGTCATATAAAATATCCTGGTGAGTACCAATAAAAGGAAACATCTCTATATGGCATATGTCATAAACACACCTGGCAATGCATCCCAAATACGTATTCCCCTAACCTGGCAAGCACAAAATGTTACTGGAATCGGGTCATAGAAAGGGAGAAACAACAGTATAATGTGTAGGGAAGAAACACTAAGGTGAAGTGTGACCTCCCCAGGAATCACCATAAGACACCTTCCACATGAAGCCTACAGCGCCATACGCTACTGCCACCAAAAATAAACAAAGGGGTTTACACCTAACCAGGAAGCGGAAACCCTCCCTGGGATCCCCCGTACCTGATCCCAAAAAAGAGGGCAGGTGGCCCACGAACACACAAATCCACTTGCCTTCACAGCGGTCTGCTCCAGGACTCCCTTTGCCTTTGGTACAGCTACAGATTCTCAGAGCCAGCAGCTGGGGAGACAGAGGCACCGCACTCTCTTCCTCTCAACCCCTCGACCAGCGATCCACTATCCTGGGCTGCAGCGGTGATGCTACAACAGGAGCCCGGAGCACCACTTCCTACGGGCTCCGACAGTGAGAGTAAGTGCCTGCTAATGCCCTGGGGGCACCACGGAATGCATGCAGAGTCCATGCTTCTCCTGAGGCTGCTGATGGGCTCCTCTTCACTCCTTGTGGAAGAGGGGGTGCATTAGCTCCCAGCAGGTCAGGCGCGCTCCAATCACGCCAAAGTGTAGAATAACAAAGCACTCTTCACACACTGCTTTAAGACAACATGAAGCGCCCTTCATGAAGCAAAGAGTGCTGTAGTCGCACTCTACTCTTCCCAAAGAGAGAAAACATCGATGTTCACGCGTTAGAGAAACATAAATGCAGGGGGTAAAGGGTGACACCACCCAGCCCCTGGAGACAGCTGAGGGGGCAAGAGGCTGCAGGGCCCAGGCAAGAAGACCAGCACAAAAGTTCCTGATGAAAACAAGTGGCAATTCCTATTGCAGGGCAATCCCGAGGCAGTTCCTGGTGAGTCGTTCCAGCAGCATCTGATGTCCAGTCCTTACAATGTCCCAGTGTCTCCAAACATGGGAAACAACCCCTGCACTTATACTCCAAATGTCTTTGATCTGAAGGGGCACTTCAAAGGATCATCAGAAGTGCAATACACCCCCCTTTCAGTCTCAGCCCTGGCTTCAGACATCAGAAGGGGTAATCAAGCCCGGGTGTGAGGGCAGGACACTACCTAGTCACATATAAGGTGTGAACAACTCTCCCTCTCCCCAGAACAGGAAGACAATCATTATGCAGATGCCTCCTCTGTCACACTCAGCCCCTCCTGTGTGATGGCTGTCATAAGCACAGAGAAATGCCAATCTGGTGCAAACAAATCATACCAAGTTTAGAAGGGAGAGCACATGCACTTTAACACTGTTCAGCAGTGATAAAGTGCCCAGAGTCCTAGAGCCAACAAAATGAGGTCAGAAAAATAGGAGGGGGAGGCAAAATGTTTGGGGATGACCCTGCAAAAAGGGCCAGAACCAACAACCTCCAACATCTAAATCAGTCCCCACGTCTTTTCAGTTGTCCCCATCATGAAACATTTGAGCAGCATTGTAAAAGCTAAACACATTGACACAGTAGGAGAATTATTTATGTCTACACTGTCTACACTGACGTTTGGTACAGTCTATGCCCAGAGAAACAATTTGACCAGTGTTCTTACCCCAGTGGATAAGCAGTTCATAGAACAATTAGAAGATAGAAGGGAAAAAAATGAAAACAAAGGCAGAAACAGGAGTGATAGTTCGAAGTTGGGGACAAGAATAAATAGCATGTAGGTAAATTGTGTATGAACAGACACAAATTGAAAACTGATACAACATTTGTAGGGACCAGTGAATGTAGACAAGCGTTTCTGTTTAAAAGTGTTGGGATCGTTATGTTAGCTGGACAAGGCCCTGCTATACCAGGAGTCTATTTCATTTGTGGAAAAATAGACTTATTTTAGATTGATGCAAGGATGGTATGGTACATGCTATCTGAGAGTAGTGTTTACAAAGATGTATCATTTAGAACACTTTGAGGATCCTGTATGGAAGGAGAAGACAAATGTCTGAGGCAATAGAGGTGCCAGTGCTTCACAGGTAGTAGGAGATACATTTGGTCACTGATTCCATCTGTAGCTCTGATCCTAAATGACCTAAAGATAAGGAAGTTGTCAACTATTGTATATAAGTTGCCTACAGATACAACAGGTGCCTTCTTGTTAGTGGACAAATAAATAATTGCTATGGGATCAATGGTTTTGCAAAACAGGCTTGCATTAGACATCTTTCTCACGAAGGAGGGCAGAGCCTGCAAATTGTTGCTAGTGCAACAATGTTGCACATTTATTCTGGATAATAGTAAGAAGCTGAGGAAGTAAATCAAAAACATGACTGACCTGTAAAGGTATCTGAAGAACTTAGAAGCAATAGGTGATTGGGAAGCAATAGGTAGTGGGTTTCCAGCAGCTGGTTTGGTTCTCTAGGAAGAGAAGTTGTTGTCATTGTACTGAGACCAATACTGATAATAGCATTGTGTGCCTTAATTGTGTTTGGTTGCTTCAAATTGTTCAAGAAGGTTAATGCAAAAAGAGCAGAAGAAGGACTGAGGGAAAGAGAAAGGAGGAGATTGAGATGGAGAATAGATGAAACATCTGTTACAGTGATATTAAGCAGTTATTTCCAGAATTTCTTACCTGGCTCAACCTCAGGATTTTGATCTGTTTCATTGAAAATGAATAGGCCATTTAGTGTGATGGCTTAATTCACCATCACAGTGGGAACAGATGCAGAAGAGATATGGCTGCTATCCTGTTGTCACAATATAGATATAAATGGAATGATCTATTCATTTAAATGTATTAAGGTCTAACAAGTGAAATGTAAAGTGATGCTCTGAAAGCCCATTTTGATGTGCATTCACTGTTGATTAGGCATCCATATTGATGTGGCACAGCCATACATTTTTAAGTTTAATATTTGGTTTGATTTTAACTGTTTCTCTATTATGTCAGTTTACAGATTTTACTTTAAAAATAATGAATTTCTTTAGGCAAGCGTTAAATGCCAACTGTTAAGAAAAGACTAATGGAATTCTATGTTATATTTACAGTTGATGACTTTACAAGTTATTTTTCCTTTTAAATGTGCTGGGACATGGATCCCGATTAAGGCTAATTGCTGACAAGTTAATTAGTTGTTTTTAGATCTTTTGATTTTATTTATTAAAATATGATACTTAGCTCTATTTGCTTATTTAGCAATAGTGGTTTGCTGGGCCTCTGACTTTGCATAAACTGTAAGATGCCTTATTTTCTCTTGCTAACATGACTTTTCCTTCAGGTTTTGCTAACATGACATGCTAGTTTAGTTCTTATAAAATCAGTTCACACCAAATGTTAGCTTTGAAATCAAATGCCCCATTGTTCTGTGTTTCATGAACATAGGAAAGTAACCTTGGACTTTGTACAGGGAGGAACTATGAACGCATTCAAATACAATTGTTTCAAAATTCGTACAGAAGAAGAAGATGGACCCCTTTTCCATGTTGGTAATCAGAATCTTCGCAAATGTTGCAAATGTTCCTCATGTGATTTATTCACCTTTATTGGGTGATAGAATATTTCAATCCCAAAATTGTGAACTCTTCAGTGAATCAGAACGTTTTATGAACTTTAATTTACCGTTCCCTGATGGACTTGGAGTTAGTCCTCACCCTGCCTTGCTGGAACTCTCTCGTTTTGGCTCTGCTTGAGCCCCTTTCCATTGCCCCTACTTCATGGACACTTTAGGCCTCATTACAAGTTTGCCAGAGGGGATTACTCCATCACATATGTGGGGGGTATCCCGTCTTCCATATTGCAAGTTCCATTATATCCTATGGAGTTTGTAATATGGCGGACGGGATATCCGTCATGTTGTGACAGAGTAATTCCATTAGCCAAACTTGTAATGAGGACCTTTGTCGCTTTCTCTCATGCTGATGACAAGAGACTTTGCTGAATCTTTTGCCCTTAATCACCATTTCTTGTGACCACTACATGGACTTTTTTGTGGACTCTTGATCTGGATGCTATTATTCTCCAACCCTCTTTAAATGCTGAAAGATTAGACTTAGAATTTTTCTGAACCTGTGAAAGGTCTCTTGAAGTAGCTTCTAAATACTTAGGTTGTCATTATGAACAGGGAGGTAAACACCGCACTGTCGGCGGTGGAAGTAACTACTGCCAACAGGCTGGCAGTCTGGACCGCCAAATAATGACACACATGAGAAGCAGCCAGCGGGCCATCCACCCCAGCCATTTTTGTAGTCCCGCCAAAGACGCAGAAGGCCATCTTAGGCCTGGCGGAAAGACCCTACCCGCCCACCAAATAATGAAACACCACAGCGCCATCAGTTCCAGAGCGGAAACCACTGCCACGCAAAGCTTGGTTGAAACGACCCATATAAAGGGTAACACTCACCAGAGGCACACAGAACACGCCGACACCGACATGGAGCGAGAGATGGAGATAATGCAAGTGCTTCTCCTTTCCATATTTCTCCAGGACGGTGACCGACGACAACGGTAAGTACTGCAGCCTAGTACACATAGGAGGAAAGCGCACAGTAACACACCCACCCACACTGCAATGCACTCCCACCCACCATCCCAAGCCATACATATGATAACAAGATGCACTTACCAGACACAAGCCAACCAATGCCTGCACCAATATTGTGTTAATATTGTGACAACAGGACTGCTGGGCAGGAAAATGTACTCCAACTGGATACATAATAAAGATACAAACAAGGCCATAGGCCAGTCCATAAATAAAAGTCCCGGAAGGACAAAAATAGGCCACACTTGACTCCTACGATGGAAAAGGAAACTCCACTGAGAAGGGACATCTATGGGGCAGCCAGGCAGCTCAGGGATCGGGGCAGCGGGTGGGGGTGGTGAGTCAGGTTTGGAAGGTGGGGTCTTGGGCTTAGGTTTAGGAGGTGGAGAGGGTTTGGGCTTGCCCTTGGAAGGAGGGGGAGTGGGCCTGGACGGGGGGTGGTAGAGGGACCATGGGCAACACAGAGCTTCTCCCTCCCTGGGAAAGGGGCATGGGAATGGGAAGGGTGGATTGGGGATGACTTCGTAGAGGAAGGAGTGGACTGGGCGAGGACACGGGAACGTTCAGGGACAAGACGGAGTGGGCCAGTGGGTTCAAACAGGTCAACACGGGAGAGGAAAATCTTTTTAGGTGCTGTTGGAGGGGTCTTGGAGCCAGGTTTGGGAGTGAAGGTTGAGGGAGTGGTGGTATGAGGTGTAGGTGTGTTGGACGTGGATGCAGGTGCCTGTTTAGTCTGCTTATGTATGGTGGACGTATGGGGTATGGATGAGTGTGAGCGTTTGAGTGTTTTGGGATGAGAGGGGGACACAGTGGAAGAAGACATGCTGCAAGTGTATATGGATGTTGTGTGTGTGTCTGCATGTCTGTTGAGTGTGCTGCAAGTGTCTGTGAATGTAGTTGTGGAGAGTGCAGGTGTGGTGTCTGTGGTGCATGACTGGATGTCAGCTGTTGTGGTGACTGCAAGAATGGGGGCAGCAGCAGTGACGGAGGGTGCAGTGCATGTGGGTTTGCATGGTGAGGTGACAGACAGGGAAGCGGGGAGGTTGATACAGTGGGGGAGGTAGATGTTGTTGTGTCTGCTTTTGTATGTTGGGTGTGTGCCAGCATGTGGTGGGATGTGTGGTGCTTGTGTTTCTCTGTGTGCTTCTTGTGTGTGGATCTGTGTGCATGGCTGTATGTATGTGTGCTTGGGATGGGTGAAGGATGTGGGGTGCTGGAAGGGGTAGAGGTGGTGGGAGGGGGGACAGAAAGACCAGGGACACTGGCTGCCATCAGAGAGGAGCCTGAAAAGATCTCTGTAGGCCAGACATGGCACTGTGAATGCCTTCCAGGTATGCATTGCATTACTGCATCTGGGATGCTAGCCCCTGGATGGCATTCACGATGGTTGTCTGCCCTACAGAGATGGTTCTTAGGAGGTCAATAGCCTTCTCTGGGAGGGCAGCAGGGCTGACTGGGGCAGGAGATGAGGTGCCTGGGGCGAAGGAGACGCCCACCCTCCTGGGTGAGCGGGCACAGCAACTCGGTGGGGAGCTACTGGGTGGGCGGTGATGGTATGGGGGTGGCAAGAGATGGCAAAGTTTAGGTGTGCCCAGTAGGGTCTTCCACCACCAGAGAGCTGCCATCGGAGGAGGTATCGGAGTCACTACCTCCAGTGGTAGTTGCCTCCCCCTTGGTACTTCCCTTGCCCTCCAACCCACTGGTCCCGTTGGCGTCTGTGGACTCTGCCACATGGGTCCCGTGGGCTGCAGCATCCCCACTCGCTGGTGCCTCAGCTCCCTCATCAGATGATGCTAAAGTACACAAGGACACAAGAACACGAGGGGACAAAACAAGAAAGAAGTATGTCAATTCCAGGAAATATGTACAAGTTTGGACACATACACTCCCAACCAGCTCAGGCACTAACCCTCAACAGACACTACACATGTCATGAATGTGCCCCTGACTGGTAGGCATGACCCCACAGTGCACTACATTCCCATCCGGCCCCACTACTCTGATACACTTTGGAAAGTGAACCAATGAGAGACGATGCCAAGCCAACACATCTGCAAGTCCATGAGGCTACATTGTATACAATGTCCCAAAAGCAGGACCCCTCACAGGCCTACAGACCCAGCCAAAACTACCCAGGATACTATCTCCCAGACGTGGAGGGGGGCAGGACTACAGGGACACACCTATCTATGTGCCTGGCACTACTACATATGCACTCCTTAGCACCTAAATACACTCATCATAGTGACATCACAACACTGTTGGTACTCCCCCCCCCCTTGTGGCTGCTGTGCTGCCTTTTCAAGCGCCCATCTAAATCTGGATAGACCACCAACAGAATGCGGGCCGTTAGGGGGGTCAGGGTCCGACAGGCACCCCTCCCTCGTTGGGAGGCCTTCCCCAGCTGGGCGTCTCTGGTCTTCCTGACCCAGCGCCTCAGGTCCTCCCACTGCTTCCTGCAGTGGGTGCTCTGTCGGTTGTAGACCCCCAGTGTCCGCACTTCCTTGGCGATGGCTTGCCACAGGCCCCTCTGCTAATGGGCCCTGACCTGCATGGGGCACACAGAGTAAAGAAACAGATGTCAGTGTGGGTGTCCCATACACAAATGCATGCCAGTTCAACCTGACATGGCCCATGGAGAAATACATATGGACAATTACCAAGCCAAAAACTGCCAGACACACTATGGGTGAGCATTCACACAGCCAACAAAAATGCATACAGGCATCCGCCACATTCACACACATCTAAGGAGGACAAATAGCAACTCACATGCTCCTCTGGTCGCCCATACAGCTTGGCATACAGGGGTAGGACCACGTCCACCAGCTTCTCCAGCTCCTCCGAGGTGAAGGCCGGGGCCTATTCCCCTGTCACATGTTCCATCTCAGGGACCAGAGTCAGGACACCACAGCACACGCAGTGGAGTTTTTCCCTTCTTGTAGTGCAGGAGTCAAGTGTCAAGGGCATGTCAAAATGGCAGTGGATACCGTGGCAGTGTGCACCGTCATCATTGGCGGGGATCATGATTGGCCCTGCTTCCCCATTGACAACCATGTTAACCAATGATTAGGTGCATGGCGGTGAATACCGCATACCACTATGACAACCTACGCCAGCGAAATTAAGTCACTTCCACACCACACTACCTGTATGGCAGGGGGCTGCCTATTTGCATCAACCACGCCTCCATAGCCTGGCCGGGTCTCCATTCCCTCTCCCCTTCTTTGAGTACTAACATGAGTTCTGGTCCTCCACATGGAATCGTGGGGGGAAGTGTGTCTACACTGTGATGACGCCATGACTGAGACACCTCACCTGACAGGATTACTTCCTTTGTGTGTCTGTGTGAGGTACATTTGTGTTGCATGTAAAACATGAATTATGTTGGCATGTGATGCAAGTGTATGCCACAACTCAATGTGTCTTCCTTCCTCCCCCATAGGTACAGACCCATGTGGCAAGGGAGAGCCTCATCTGTGTTCAGAACCCTGGTAGATCTGGCCACCATGGAGGAACGTCACATCATCATAACTTACCGCCTGAATCGAACTAAAATCCTGGAACTGTGTGCAGAATTGGAGCCTGTTCTAATGCCAGCTAATAGGAATCCCAATGCCATACCTACAACTGCACAGGTACAATCTGTGCTAAATTTTTTGGTCACAGGCTCATTTCAAGTGACAGTGGGCATGGCTGCCAGGGTATCTCAGCCAATGTTCAGCCACAGTCTGTCTAATTTCCTGAATGCAATTGTGCAACACCTGCAAAGTTATGTCCAGTTTCCCCAAAGGGCTCATCTCACCGCCATCAAATCTGGATTCCATGCTTTCGCAAATATCCCCCATGTGATAGGTGCCATTGACGGTGCCCACATTTATACCCCCAAAAGCAAATGAACAGGTGTATCAGAATCGTAAAAACTACCACTCCATGAATGTCCAATTGGTGTGTACCGCTGATCAGTATATTTACATGTCAATGCAAGGTTTGTTCCCAGGATCAGTCCATGATTAATTTGTCCTGAGAAACAGCAGTGTGCCACACTTGATGGGACAGCTACAGGGGGACAGAGCTTGGCTCATAGGTGAGAGTGTCTGACACTGATCAGTTACAGAGCTGACAGGCAGGCTGTATGCAAGTAGATAATGTGTGTTTCAACCCTCTTTCACCCACTTTTGCAGGGGATTCTGGCTACCCAAACTTGCAATGGCTCCTGACACCTGTGAGAAATCCCACAACAGATGCTGAAAAGCATTATAATGAGGCACATGGTCGAACTGGGCGATTAAGCGTACTAGAGGACTCCTGAAGGCAAGATTTTGTTGCCTACATCTCAATGGTGGATCCCAGTGCTATGTCCCGGACAATGTGTGTCAGATAGTGGTGGCCTGCTGCATGCTGCACAACCTGGCTGTGAGGAAAGCTATCCCACTTCTGGAAGAGGATGATTCTGTCCAACCAGCCCTGCCACCTCAGAGGAGGGATGAGAGTGATGGTGAAGAAGAGAGGGAAGACATCAACTCCAGGAGCCAGCTAATCCGGCTATACTTCCAGTGACTCTCAGGTACATTTTCTATGATGCTGATGGCTTCACTGCTTTGTTTCAGGGTGACACATGTACTAAGTGCTGTGGTGTCCCTTACCAGTGATGTAGCAACTTTATGACTGAAGTGGCAGATGTGATTTGACGCAAAGGAATGTACAGTGTGGCATACTTCAGACACTATAGTCTGTTAGACCCCCTCCTGCAATGCAAGCAGCATCATGATGGTAACTGGCTAATGCACACATATTCACATTTGATTGATCGCTCATAATAAATGAGGACAGAGACTTAGGATGCACATGTGTATTTATTCCAAGTCAAAACATCCACGAGTGATGGGACAGTGGAAGGGAGTGGGCACATGCTGGACAATATTCTCAGGTACATTTGCACAGGTGTTGGTAGAACAGGGGCACAGTCCATAGGGCCATTGAAAGATGGTGAAGTGGCAGTGGCATGTCAGCAAGGTATCTCAATGACACACAAGGGAGACAGTTCAGGGCAGAGTCACTTCCTGGTGGTGGGCTTGGTATTGGCTGGTGTTTCAGTGGTTGTCTGGGGCTGAGGCCACATTTGTGAGGATGAAGCTGGGCTTCAGGGAAAGGGGTGCTGTTGTCCTGTGAGACCTCTGGCAGTGCCACAAGTCCAGTAGTTGTTGCAGATGTAGATGGCAGGGCAGTGTCCTGGCTAGTGGAAGAGGCCTGCAGGTGGGTGTAGTACTCAGGCTGGATGTTTGTCTGGTGCTGCAGCACCCCAGCAATGGTGGCATGGTAGCATTGAGCTGTTTCCATTGCTCCATGACCTCCTGGTGGTGTGCTACCTTCAGCCTCTAATTCTCCTCCAAGGTGGCTACGATCTGGCCCATCCTGTCCTGGGAATGATGGTATGATCCCAGTACCTCTGAAATGGCCTCCTGGGCAGCAGCATCCATCCTTGGGCCAACCCCCTGGGCCACTGATTCCCTCCCACTGGCCCTAGCCCCCTGTGCCTGTGCCCCCTGCACAGGTCTGGCAGTCCCACTTGCACTGGGCCCTTCATCATCCTGCCTGGTGGTGAGTGGGGACTCAGGCCTCTGTACATGTGGACAGTCAGTCTGTGGCCTGGGGACACTGATGTGGGGGTGTTGGGCCAGAGCTGATGGTGGTGGCTGAGAGGTAGGGTTGTCAGTGGTGTCCTGGGTGGGGCTTCTGGAGGGTGACTGTCCAGGGGTGTGGGATGGGCCACCAATTTCCTCTGTGTCCAGACATCCATCTACACTCTCCTAAGTG
Source organism: Pleurodeles waltl (assembly GCF_031143425.1). Classification (NCBI taxonomy): domain Eukaryota; kingdom Metazoa; phylum Chordata; class Amphibia; order Caudata; family Salamandridae; genus Pleurodeles; species Pleurodeles waltl. Next base: position 288,823,889 of record NC_090445.1, on the reverse strand, counting down.
GGGCTTTCGTCTTCAGGTGGAGGACTGGCACTCCTTAACGTCTATGTCCGGGTGGCATGGGTGGTGGTGCCTGTGTGTGAAAGACTAGAGATGTGGGTGTCCTACACATTCTTGTCAATTGCAGCACTGGTCAGCAGTAATTGGTGTTGGAATTCCCATGTAGTGGCATGCAGGGTCCTTTTATGTTCTTTTTGGTGCATTTATTGCAGGGGGGTGGTGTATTGTGGGTGGTGTGGTGCTCCTGAGATTACATGCATGGGTTGGGACTTTGCACAGGGGGCTGGATGGTGATTTGTATGGGGAATTGTGTGCATGTAGGTGACATGGATTTGAGTGTGTAGTGTTGTGGACTGGATAAGGGATGGGGTTCTGGTGGTAGTGAAATGGATGGGGTGATACATTTATTACAGGTGTGGTGACTGTTAGGGTATTGTAGTTGATTTACCTGAGTCCAGTCCTCCAGTAAGTCCAGTGAGGCCCTCCAGGTGCAGGATAGCAGTGACCTTCTTCTACCCAGTCGGTGTATTTGGGGGGAAAAAGGGGGGCCACCACCAGTCTTCAGTATGGCGATGTTGTGCCTGGATGCCATGGAATTCACTTTCCCCAGCAGGTCGTTCCATCTCTTCATGATGTCGTCCCTTGTGCGTTGATGGTTTCCCACTGTGTTGACCTTGTTGACTATCCTCTGCCATAACTCCATATTAGTGGCCAAGGGTGTCTGCTGCACCTGTGCCCCGAAAAGGTGTGGCTCGACCCTGAGTATTTTGTCCACCATGGTCCTTAACTCCCTGTCGGTGAAGCAGGGGTGCTTAGGGGGTGCCATGGTGTGTGTTGCGGGTGGTGTGTTGTAGGTGTGTTGGTGAGGGTGCTGTTGTGTGGTTGGGTGTGTGGCTTGTGATGGTGGGTGTGCAATGTATGAGTTTTGGTGGTGTTTTTGTGTGTGTGATGGTTAGTTCAGTATATGCGTGTTGTAGTGTCAATATCTGTCGTGCTATTGGCATTGCAAAGGGTTGCGGGTGTGTATGTGTGTGTTTTAAAGTGTTGTGGATGTGTGTGGTGTGTGCTTTTCGAACTTACCAATGTGTGCATTTGTTGTTGGTGGGTCCCATTTGGTGGCCGTGGCGGTCCGTACCGTCAATGGTCATGCGACTTTAACTGTCCGCCGAGCTGATCTGTGCATCATTATTTGGTGGGCGGAGGATTTGTCTGCATGGCGGTGGCAGGGGGTGAGGTGTACTGCGTTTCCGCCATCACTAGCGGTGGGGGGAGGTTGCAAGAGTTTTGGAGGTTTGTCTTTTTAGCATCATTATACAGTGGTGTGCAGTTCACCGCCACTGGCGGTCTTTTGTTCACCGTCAGCACAGCGGTCAGTGGTGATTGCCGCCAGGTTCATAATGAGGGCCGAATTAACTAATGCCAGGGTACTTCCATTATACCACTAAATACCTCTCTTAAATGACACCAAAATGACAAAAATCCAATGCAGGGAACAGGACTTATGAATTTTTTACGTTTAAATAAAAAAAATTGCTCTCTAGTGCTTAGAAATCAATAGCGCCAACCGGGAACATCTGGTTGTGCTTGACTGGAACAAAGTCAAAGTTTGAGGCTGACCACGATGGAGCTCTGCATGGATACACTTGGAGCCCTCGTTCAAAATTTTACCTTCACACTTCAAAACTTTTCTGGAGCTTTTCTCTTTAAACGTGGTGCGGTCTTCCCCAGCAAGCCAATTTCGATGCAACATTTTAAAACTGCTTTTCCGTGGGGCCCAGGTCAAATCATGCAAGTCTGGAACTCCAGAGCTTTCAGCCGAACAAACCTGAAATCCTGGCCAGGTTGCAGTTGAAGGTAGTCAGCTTTACTCAAGATGGCTAGTCGATCCACTTATGAAGCTTTTTCCAAAAGTTGCTCCAAACGCCTCCAAACTTCTGGAACTTCTTCCTGTAGTTGTTCTTGAGGGTTAAAAGTGTCAAAAACACAAATCCAAGGATCTAGAGGCTCTCAGATGGTCTATAGAAGCTCAGGACCACAATTCCCACGATGCACGTGGCTAAATCCTTAAAAGGCCACTGGACACAATCTAGGCTGGGAACCTTTGTAATAGTTGGTGCAGGCAAGCTCTGTTAACCTGTTGCTCTAAGGAAGTCCACTCCTCAGTCCTTAGGACTGTTGTTCCAGTGTGCAACAGGAGCAGTATTTCAGAGTGCAGTCCTTTGGGTTGCAGACTAGGGTTCCAGCAGGGTAGTCCTTCTTCCTGTGGTTTCAGGCAGCAGATCTGAGTTGTAATGCAGCTCAGTTACATGTTTTCAATCATATTGGGGGACAAGGAGAGAGGCACCCCTGCCCAATGAGCTACAGGTTGCCACCCAAAAGCATGAGAGCTACCTCCAAAGTGTGGCATTTTCTCTTCCCATAAAGCACTGCACTTTTAAAAAGATAGACAATTTTCCTCCACAGGAGCAAGACCTGGTTAAACCAACCTACTGGTGTGGCTCATTTCCATTAACCCCCCCCCCCCCCGGCACCTGTGAATTCCTTCCCTGGGTCTGCTATCTATCTGTGGTGTACATGGTGAGAGGGTAGGCCTGGCGGGCATTCCTTTCTGTCCTGCTTCTTTTGAAGGCCAGTTTGATTTACCCAGCCCCCTTCCTTGCCTGGCCTCTGCGGCTGCAGACCCCCTCCCATCAGATAACCTATGCTCAGTGCAGGACACTTATAAACTCATCAAAGCAGCCTGACTAATCCTGTTAAGGCTGACCAATCAGCAGAGGTGACTAGCAGGCTGGAAATTGGCTTACAGAACCTTAGTCTCAGAAAGCTAGTCTCCTAATATATTTTCTGGATTCGTTTTGATATATTCAACAGTGGCAAGTTGTTGGATTTATCATTACCAATCTTTTGGGTCCTTTCATGAGTCATGTAGCTCCTTCCTAGCAATACTTATGCTTATAGAAAATATTCCCATGTCAGCCTAAGAAGCTAAATACAATGAGCAAAAACGAAAGTTGCAGTTTTTCTCTCATCTGGGCATATAAAAATCTTTTAAAATGTCCCTGCTTATAGTTATATGGCTTACTGCCTCTGGGGCACCTAGGGGAGACATTAGAGGTGGCTTATATGTAAAAATAATGTAGATTATCACTTGGAAGTAAGTTTATTCAGTCGAATTTGCACACCTTTTACTTTTTAAAGACAGTCTGCAAGGCACTGCTGCTTTTAAAAATGACAACAGGCAACACAGCAGTGCAGGAAATCTACTGGGCCTCTAAACATCCATGCCCTATTATATTCTAGGGACTTATAGGTAGTTTGAATCCCCCTTGCAATATTATCTAATAGGGACTTACAGGAGTCTGCCATTGCCAATTGTAATTGTGTCATTTTACCATATACCTTTTATTCAGAGCACTGGCCCTGGGCCTGATTTGCAGAGTCCAGGGCACAGGGTCAATTACCACCAGTATCAGTCAGAAAACATGGGAGTGAACAAGCTAAAAGGATCTAATTTACAGAAGGAGGTAAAAAACAAATTCTGGTCTCTTGGCAATGCCAGAATAGTGTAGAAAAGAATGCATTCTCTCTCCTGCTCCTAGGACAAGGCAGGGGTGCTGCAGGAAAGAGTCCATTACTCCCAGCACTTGGGCAACGAGTGAGTGCAAAAATGACTGAGCGTTTGAGCAAGGTCAGGGGATGTGTCACTTATTTGTCTAAAAGTGGTGTGGCATTCCCAGTAGATTGTTACAAAATAAAGGACACATACATACTTGAAATGCTCTGTGAGGTAACTGCTTCCTACAAATTTGGAAGCTTTTATATGAGTATTAAAGATAGTGCCAAACTATGCCACTTCAGTGAAATTGGAGTGGTTTTGCACTTTAGCCACGATGCAATTTTTCCACTCTTTCCCAGTATTGGCATTTGACTAGGAAATAGTCTTAAAAAGGAAACACTTCTTTTTTAAATATTTTTGAGCCTTGCATTCCTCTGTTATGAAGACGGAGCTCCAGAAAGCTGTTTTGCTTTTCACTTAATATTGGTGACTGTCTATGGGGATTTTCAGGTCCATGTAAACACATATGTGGTGCCTCCCCCTATCTTGCTCAAGTCAAAAGTCTAGGAAGTTATATCTTATATCTTTTTCAAAATTACGAATTGCCTCATTAGCACTTGTTAACAAGATTTCGGTAAACAATTAATAGCCAACATTCAAATGCGCCACAACACTGTGAAGGCCAAGGTGGACTGGAGGTGGTGCTCTGGTACAGTGTTCCCAATTGTATGAGGCATAAAAAAAAGAGCCACATCTGCTATAAAGTTACATACTTCATACTGTAAATGTGCTAAAAATGTGAACATACAAGATGTATTAGTCATTCCACGTATTTAATTTCCCTCAAAAAAGGCATAATCTTATTTTCAATCCCAATCACGGAGCTCCTTATGTCAATTTTGACATTAAGTTTATATCACATAAAAAATTCATCTAGCCAATATTGGCAACTGGACTTTACTGTTGCCCTCCGTCTGACACCCTGAGAGTCTGTAAATACTCCATCTGAGGTCCTGGGAGCCTTGGAAGTGTACTCCTGCATTTGTTTGGCCACTAAAGAGGTCTGATAACTTTTATAAACCTTTTTGCTTCAGAACTTCAGGGGGACGGACTGTTCCATGGCATCAGATTGAATTTTGGGTTTGTCTGACGTTGAGATTTTTCTGTAAAAAATGACAGTTCCTTTTCCGATTATGACTTTAAAACTTTTTCAATTTTCCTTCCTTCCAGTCCCTAGCAGAGCCATTTTACTTAGTGTATCTGACCTGGGCCTCAAATCGCAATTAGGTCCTGGTCTACCGCAATCATTGACCACAATTTTCACAGAGCTTTATGATGGTATTTCCTCTTAAATCTTTAAAAAGTGAATTGCTCTGGTTTCCCTTATTGGATTTTTGCCAATTATGATTTCATTTTGCTTATTACATTTTTCTCTCTTTTTACAAAACTGAGCAGGATTTTTATGTGTCTTGTTTTAGGCTTTTTGGCTTTTTAACAGCTTTTATACTTATAAATGCTCTTCACATTTTCTCCAAGCTACATCTGAATGCTGGGTCATAGCCACCCAGGGTTGAGCTCAGACTTAAATTATGGGAACGTTTGACCTGACCTAGCAGGATAGTGACTTTATTAATTGTGGTCGACACCAATCCATTGCAACTAATAAACCACTTTGAGTTCGTTTCTACAATTCTTGTGGTGTATACTATGCTCATTCACATACATACAAGTTCCCTGGGGTTTCCTCTTACTAGAAGTTTCCCATTTAGTTTTTCTTTATTTTGTAAATATATCAGAATTGGCACATCTTTTCCTTGAAAGGGAGTAGGAATATTATGCATTTCTTTGAAGCAAATAGACTAATGCATCTTGTACATTGAATGCTGGAGCGCATGTACAATAAGGAGTATGTTCATTTACAGAAGAGGTTGCTCTTTTTTAGTATATTTGATTGTAGGAGTTGCAGCCTCTCCTCTGCTTTATATAGGCAGGCTCCTGATATCAAATATAATGTTAACAATTGTAAGAGGGCAGCTTCGTATCTGTCAACTGTAGACTCTTACTTCACACTTAAGCAAGACACAGTGGAAGAGATCATATAGTACCAATTTATACCCCCCAACCTGTGGACAGGGCATTCAGTGAACATTGCGATGGTGCTGGGCAGGGGAGGCCCTGCACTGCCCATGCCAAATGCCTGGGCAGTGCAGGGGCCCACCTGTGGCCCGCTATACCTGTTCCCTGCCAGCCTTTTCATGGTGGTGTAACCGTTGTGAAAGGCTGCAGGAGAACAAGGTCGTAATCCTCAGGGCAGCGCTGCATGCAGCGCTGTCCTGGCAGATTCTGACCTTGTTCTCCGCCCCTGCCAGGCCGCAGGGATCATGGATCCTGGCAGAGCTGGACGTTCCCTGCCAGTCTGACCACCAGGGTTTTAAAGTGGAGGTCCTGACTGCCACTGCGAGTGTGGTGGTCTGAAAACCGCGACATTCGTAATGAGGCCCTAAGTCTCATTACTGTTTTTCACCACAGAAGTTAATTATTGCTTGTGTCTACTTGCAGGCTATTTTTAGTGACTTTCCTAAAGGTAAAAACACCAACAAGATCCCGTGTTACGCATCTCCAGCAACCACAATACTGAGACTGACTTATGACATCTGATGTCACGCATCACACAACGTCCCATTCCTTTGTGCCAACTTCACTGTCAGAGTCAATAAAAATTGTATGAGAAAATCTTCAGCATGCCATGTCTAAAAATTACAGGAAGTGCTGCACTAAAAAGAAAGCTTTCTTGCTTAAGAAATATGGTGTGTACCGCATCTATATTGTTTCAATATTAATACTTTTGATTACCAACTATGGATGGAGTAACTGCCCCACCTTAATTCCTGGCAGTGCCTGGCACTTAATCATTAGATTAGCAAAGATAGAAAGAGATGTTTCACACATACCTGAAAGCTATAGATGGAGATAGCTTTACAAATAAGAGAAAAAAACATTATTCATAATGAATCTTGGCCCTGAGGGCAGATGCTCAATTTTAGAACCAAAGCCAATCTGAGAAGCAAAAGTACAAAGAAATCAGGAAAGGGCTGGGTGAACTGGTGGTAATGGAAATACTAGATTAGTATAGCACAGTATTCAATAAGTTTTCTCTTACCAGAAGTGTAGTATTGGAGATGCATACATTTTAACAAAGAACGCAACAGCCAGGAAAACCCATTGATGGCTTTGTTGCAGTGCTTAATTTGTAAATAAAAACGTGTGGGTGCTCAATGCTCTCCTCTTAAACAAGCGGCCGCTGCACTTAAATGTGAGAGCATGGAATGGAGGCAGAGTAATCCTGAAGCCATCTCAGGCCTCATTTATCCATTTACAGCCATTTCCTGCCCCTTCAGCTCTCTCTTGCAGTTTACTGCTTTTCCCCTTTCTGACACTTTCTCATGTGAGTCTTTTGCTTGCAGTAAATGCTTGAGGCAGAAGAATAAGTGCCGGCCCTCAAAAAGAAGTGCTGGTGCTCTGCACTGGAATCAACAAGCACAAATTAAGCACTGCTTTGTTGCTTTTTTTAAGAACATTTGCGACCACTTGTAATCACTGTGAGCTAAAAGAACAGATTATACGTGACAAATTAACAGAGAAGACTTACAATAGAGGAAATTAGGAGAGACGTTGTCAGTGGAAAATCATGATCTTGAAACTGTCTTAAACATAACAAGAAATATGGAAAAATCTGAACCATGTTTTAAAATACCGACATCTTCAACAGACACCTTATTGTGCAAAGTATTAAAGTGCAAAGGGACAAAGAGCCCCTCAAAGACATTATAAAAAGAATGTATGCACGTAAATTGAAACACCATATAGAAACTAAAACTATAGTGACAATGTATAGTGTTTTAAGTGTGGAAGTCATAACCATAGCCTTACAAGAAAAACCTGCCCTGCAATGTCCCAAACTTGTTTTAAATACAGCCAGAAAAGGATATTTTGTGAGAATGTGTCAGCCCTCAGGTGCTCACAAAAATATAGATCCAGACTGGATGATTATTGTGATAGTGGTGAAAGTGATGCATTTTTTGTATGTTTTGTTGGTGAAGAAGCATGGGAAGGTGTAAACTCTCAATAAGCGTTTGTCATAAGAAAAACGCAATGAAGACCCCCATAATGTAACATACTTATACATGAGGTAGAAGAGTATGTGATGGCGAGGTGCTGGGTCACCGCTCACTTTAAAGGGGACTAATGTAAAATAAATGAAGCATTTGACATTGAAGGACTCCAAATTGCAAACTTTCACTTAGGGTGGCAAATGCTATGAGAAAGTGGGGGAATGTGAAGGTGTTATAGAGTTTGCAACAAAAAAAAAAAATTGAAAAAAAGAACATTTCAGTTATCATTTATGTTGCCAAGGAAGGTTTGAATCTATTAGGCTGGTATGTCCAAGGTTATTTAAACCACAAAGAAGCAAGACACCTCCTGCAACCTTGTATCCATGGCTCCTTCTAGCAACTGCAACATTTCCCCAGTTGTGCATTCTCTGAGGACAGCCCGTCTTCAGCCTGCATCAGATGGAAGAAGGAATCTCCCTTGGAGTGAAGGAGTCACTCCCCTGCTTCTGTAGGCACCAACTGCAACAACGACCAGCTGTGTGGATCCCCTCTCCTGCTGAGCTGCATGGATCCTGCATCACAAGTGGTAGACTGAAGTGGTCCTGACAGTCCTCTCTTCAAGCTGTCCAACTTGGGTGGAGGTTAGCCCTTGTCTTCCCATGCGGGACAGTACCCCCGTGCACCACTTCCTTTGCAGCTGCCATGGCTTGTTGGCATAGTATCCATGAGATCTTCAGGCATCTTGAAGCTCCAGTCTCCAGCACTCCATCTTGCGACACACAGCTCCCTGAGTAGTTCTCTGGTATCGTGGGAGCCCTTTTTTGCAGTGCTGCATGGGCCTCTTCTACGACTTTCATGTTCCCATCATGTGAGACTCATGTGGGTGCTGTCTGGGCTTCTGTGGGCTCTCTGTGTTGCTGAGGGCCACCTCTGACTCCCTATCTTGGGTAGAGTTCACTTGGTGCTTCCTGGTCCCCGGCAGCTCCACTTACCATTAACTGAGAGTTTTGCATGCGCCAAGGCTTGCTGGTGGAATCTGAAGACGCAAACCTGACTGCAATCCTCCTTCTGGCGTGGGACTTCACCTGCATCCTCCAGGAACTCAACATCATCTTCTTGGGTGCAGTGCTGACTCTCCTTCATCGTCGACTCACCTCTTGCACCTTCAGTCTGGTGGGTAGAGGCTCCTGCCCTTCCTAGACCCTGCTGTTCTTCTTGGACGTGGTCCCCTTCTTCCACAGGTCCTCTTGTCCAGGAATCCACTGTTGGTGTCCTAAAGTCTCTTCTGGGTTTCCCATTCTTCTTCTTTTCTTTTAAGTGGGTGTTATGGAGAATTTACAGTGATTTATTTTGCTTTACTGGTCACTGGGATGGGCTGTGGTACTTACCTTTGGGCTTTCCTAGTACTCCCAGCTCCCCTCTACACACTCCACTTACCTAGGTGGGGGACCGACTCTCGCATTCCATTTTTTAAGTATATTGTTTGTGCTCCCCCTAGGGCTATTTCTCTCTATTTTTATTTTCACTAATTGCACTGTTTTCTAACTGTTTTTATCTCTAGTTGTGCATACTAGTGTATATAATTTGTGTATTACTTACCTCCTAACGGAGTATAGCCTCTATGGTATTTATGGTATTTGTGTCACCAAAATAAAGTACCTTATTTTTGTAGCACTGAGTGTTTTCTTTCATGTGTGTAAGTACTAAGTGTGACTACAGTGGTATTGCATGACCTCTGCATGTCTCCTAGATAAGTCTTGGCTGCTCATCCACATCTACCTCTAGAGAGCCTGGCTTCTAGACACTGACTACACTACACTAATAAGGGATACCTGGGACTGGAATATGATGTAAGTACCAAAGGTACCCACTAGGCTAGCCTTCTACAATTACTACCTAGTGTTACACCAGCTGAGGTTGCCATGCAGTCTCTTCTGTTCATGTTCAGTCTTCAAGATTGATTCTACCTTTAGCTTCCTGCAGGAATTATATTTGATTAATTTTGTGGCTCTGTCCAATTTAGAGACTTTTGCGATTTTCGAATCCTCTATTGATTTCATTGTTTTATATAATATAATTTCCAGATGGCCTTCATCAACATTTTATAGCCCTGGTAAATGACCCATAGATCGCGCCACACGTGTTGAATCTTTGACCGATACAAGTGAAGCGTTCACACTTTGTCCATTTACTGGTTACTCGTTTAAAAAATTGGTTTATTTTTTGTACATTTTCCTGTAACCACTAGTAAATGCTTAAAATCTATGTATTTTACTTTTTCATTAACATATTTGACTTGATCATGTACAGCACTCGGTTGACTTTTGGCTAGTTTTGAGATAGAGAATAACCATATACATACATACATACATACATACGAACATGATAGATTGATCAGCTCAAAATCACCTTGACATTTGCATTATTTAGGGATTGTTTGTCTTAAATTGTAGTACCACATTAAGAATAGGTACACCTCATACACAGCTCGTCTAAGTTTATTGGTATTGATTTTAGGACCGTAACAATATTTGCATATGGTTTCTTATTTCCATATATGAAAATTGTTCCAATATATTTCAGGAACAAAGGTATATCCATGACATGAATCCCTATATACTTTTTAAGTTTTTTTTTGTCCAGGTAAATTATTGTCCTCTCATTGCATTAATGCCTGGGACCCAAAACAATATTTAATGCATGGAGCTACAAACACTCATTCCCAATGTGAGATAATTAACATCACTAAAGCCAGGATCTATTCATGTGATGAGACTAGGCTTCTAACTAGAAAAAGAGGAGAACATTCAATAAAAATAAACATATTTAATGAAGGTTGGCAGTAGGAGAATATTGTATATCAACCAGGACTCTAAAAGACAAGAAAACAAACGTTAAGGTAAGAACTGAATAGTAGCTCCTACCACTGTCACCATGTCTTCAAAGTGGCAAACATATGAAAATAAGTGCCTGAATGCGAGTGCCACAGAGTGTGAGACTTTCAGTCCATCAGCCAGTAAATTGGTGAAATGAGAATGATTATACTTGGTAATTGTGTGAAGTGATGTCTGATATTCCAAAGACTGGATGGCAGGAATTGGAGTGAGGATTAGGTTACTACCTTAACTGATATATTTCAATGCCTTTGAAGTTTTGTTTTGTGGCCGGTATTCACCACCCCCAACACCTTTAACTAAACCGTAAGTCTTTTTTTCAAGCAATATGGATATATTACAAGGGCAGTCATGTATCTGTACGTTCATACATCCAGCGTGTAATAAAAATAATATGGCATTATCACAGAACAGAATTTGCCCTTACAGGATAAAGGAAGCACGATCATGCTTAAACTAAGCAAGAGGATTCGCAAACGTGAGGAAACAACCTAATAAAGTGCATAGGAACTTTACCCTAACAAGCCAAGGGATGGTCCACCCGATGTTCATGAAACATCAAAAAGATAAGATCAGTCTCCCTTCTTCTTCTGATCTCTTAGCCCAAGCAGCAGGAACAGCTCTGGATGCACTAACCTTTGAAGAACCAACTCTTGAACCCTCTACTGATTGTGCTTGCATAACTCACCAACAGGTAGTTTGTCTTCCAGCACTAGCCAGGAGACGGGGATCGCTGGGCTAGATACAAGCCCTTCTCCAAAAATCGACTCAGAGAGCACTCAGAACACCACTAGGGCCCCCCAAACATAACAATCCGAGTAGCACTGTGCCCAAAAATAATAGACCAGTTATTAATTCTGGCACCCATTCGGGAGTATTGACTGTAGAATGAAGTTTGCACCTGCTGCCAGGCTGTATTTGCCTGCCTGAACCCAGTTAACACCATCCTAAATGTTAAAACAGTCTAATTTCTCAAGGCGCCTGTGCTAAAACTGGGATGCCCTTGCTCTACCACAACCTAGAGAAAGGGCCTCAAATTTGCTCCAGTATGATGTAGTGATTATAAAATGTTTGTAGGTGTTCATGGACATTACATGGCTTCTGCTGAATCATGCATAGTTAGCAATAATCAGCCGAGCTCTTCAGGCCATTGCATTGCACAGCAGCTACTCAAGCCATCCGTTGTATGTCAGGGACGCATTAGTGTCCATAATCATGCTGCACTTAGCACCTTGCACTTTTTGTTCGCCTGCTCAGATCTGAACACACTAATACTCAAATTAACTGGGGCTGCTTGGTTGTTGCGCCTGCCCTCTTCTTGTTTCATTTATCACATTGTTGAGTGAGTGGAGGGTTCATGGGGTGGGGAGTTGACTTTCCCAGCTCCAGACTATTTGCAGAGGGGCTGACACTACACTTGGCTGTAGGCCATGCACTACGTGTTGGTGGGTTTAAATGAGGGCTTGGGCAATCAATAATTGTACGCCAGGAAGGCACCAACAGCATCTCTCCCACTACTAAATGAGGAGACCATATGCTGTTGGTGGCAGTAACTCCACCAACCCCATAATGAAGCCCTGAGTTTCTAACCTGTGTCTACTCCTTGAGTAAGCCTTGGTCTGTGCTTCCTAGCTGTCATAAACAATTAATATGCTAAATGAGAGCTTAGCATATATCTCGCTTTAGGAGCCAAGTAGGTCCATGACACCAATGGTAAGAAACTTCAATTGTCCGTGGACACTTCCGGTCCTCGGATCCAAAAGGTTAGGTCTCACACAATCCTTTAACAAGTAATGCAACTCTCCTTAGAATCACAGGACCACTGAATTGCCAAGTGCATTGCTTTAGTCCATAAGATTCAGGGCTTAGTGAGTTTGAACTGTCAAGGCTTACAGATAAATGGTGACCTGAGGTGGAACATATAGTTTATCTACCACATGAATCTCTCACAATAATTATAATGTCCAGGCAGTGTTATTGTTTTTTTCTTCCTATTTATATATGTGATAACGTACCGCCACCATACATTATTAGTATGCTGCAAGTCACCAAGGAGTTCCAGAAGCATATAGAGAACCAAGGTCGAAGGTAGAGCTCCTTTCTGAGGTCATAGAACTCCAAGGTGACTTGCAATGTCCTTATCATGGATAGCAAGGGGTACGTTATTCCTTATAATACATGGTCACACCATCACTATTTCCACAAACCGCTTAAAAGAGAAAACATATTTGCAAGCATGAAGTATAAAAGTTCAGTTTAATACATCATTTTTTTAAGGTTGAAGTATCTTGGAATGTATAGAAACATACAGAAAGATTCTAACCTAACTAGTATTTCCTAAGGAGTGTAAAAATAATATTTCCTTTTTACTTATTACTGCACAGCTAAACAAAATCAGAGCATAGGAAAGAAAAGCAATGCTTTGTTTTCATTCTTAAAACAGCTGTTTTAATTATGCTCCATGACCTGACCTGCCTTTCCCCTCTTTTCCTGTCTATGGCAGTAGGCATTGTGCGGGCAGAACTCAACTGTAATAAAAGTTGATTGAAGCACCATATTATTTATCGTGTAGCAATGTTTTAACTGGCAAACCTTTATGCAAAGAATTTAAAAATCATAATTTTTAGATACAGCGTCAAACAGCCTGAGTCATGCATAATTATTTTGTACTTTTTGGTTATTTCAGATATAGTTGATAATTGTACATATTAATATATATTTGCATTAGTGAAGTTGCACTGTTGTCCAAAAATTGTTCATCATGTTTATCTTTGTAATTTATTTGTATGTTCAAAATGTTGTCGAAAAGTTTTGGGTAGTGTGTTATTACGTTATGGTGAATATTTTTTATTCAGGCAGATTTATTAAATAATGCTTTTAGATTTGTTCATCACAGGATACTGCTTTGAAAAGGTCTGTGGCAATACTTTTTTTCTAGTATGTTTTTAAATTTATGCAGAAGGTGTCTGTCAAGCTAAACAGCATTGTTAAGGAAAGCAAATCCACAGAAGACTTTACAATTAAGGCTTTACAATGAAACAGTCTTTGCAGTGACTGTTTTAACAACGAAATATTTAACCACAAGTATGCTTTTACCACATATGCCTTTACAACGAATTTCATTTCAAAGGCATGAATGGTAAAGGAATATGTGTGGTAAAAAATGTACATGTATTTGTAAGTATTTTGCAATCCCGCTCAAGGGTGGGTACAAGTTTTTGGGTGGTAACAGTAATTTTATTGTTTAGAGCGGGTATGGGGCTTGGAATGGCAATGGTATTTTTAGGGTTTAGGATGGGTATTGGGTTTTCGGTGGCAAAGGAATTTTTAGTGTTTAGGCTGGGTATAGGTTTTAGGATCTCAAGGTATTTTTAGGGTTTAGGGTGGGCATCTTTTTTTGGGTGGAAAAGGTAATTTTAGGATTTAGGGTGGCTATCAGTGGTTTAGTGGTAAGGCTATTTTTAAGGTTTAGGATGGAGATAGGTTTTGGGATGGCAAAGGTAATTTTAGGGGTTACAGTGGGTACGGATTTATGGATTGTAAGGGAATTTTTAGGGTTTAGGGTGGATAAGGGTTTTTAGGTAGTAATGGAATTTTTAAGGTTTAGGGTGGGTGTGGGTTTTTGGGTGGTAAGGAAATGTTAGGGTCTAGGGTGGGTATGGGTTTTTGGTTTGTAAGGGCATTTTTAGGGTTTAGGATGGGTATGAGTTTTTGGGTGGCAAGGATTTAGATTGGGCATGGGTTTATGGGTGCCAAAGGTAAAGGTAATTTTAGGGTTTATGGTGGGTATGGATTTTTTAGTGGCAAGAGTATTTTTAAGGTGTAGGATGGGTATAGGCTTTGGGATGGCAAGGGTATTTTAGGGTGTAGGTTGGGTATATATTTTTTTGAGTGGCAAGGTATTTTTAGGGTTTAGGGTGGGTATTTGTTTTGGGATGATAAGTGTATTTTTAGGGTTTAGGGTGAGCATAGGTTTTGGGATGGCAAGGTTAATTTTAGGGTTTAGGGCAGGCATGTTTTTTTTGGGTGGGAAGGGCATTTTTAGGGTTCAGGTTGGCTAAGGGTTTCTGGCTGGTAAGGGAATTTTTAGGGTTTGGGTGGGCGTAGGTTTTTTGCTGGTAAGGGAATTTTTAGGGCATCGGGTGGGTGTGTTTTTTTTTGGCTAGTAACGGAATTTTTAGGGTTTAGGGGTATGGGTTTTGGATAGTAAGGGATTTTTTGTAGAGTTTAGGGTGGGTATGAGTCTTTGGTTTGCAAGAGAGTTTTTTGGGTTTAAGGTGGGTATTGGTTTTTGTGTTGTAAGGTTATTTTTAGTGGTTAGGGTGGGTATAGATTTTTGGGTGGCAATGGTATTTTTAGGGTTAAGGGTGGGTATATGTTTTGGGATGGCTAGGGTATGTTTAGGGTGGGTATGGGTTATTGGGGGGCAAGGGTATGAAATGTGCTCATACTTCCCTGTTAATTTTTTACGAGTATGCCTTTGCCATGTATGCTTTTAGAACGGAAATGTAAGTATTTTATAAGTAAGTATAAATCCATTATACATATATATATATATATCATTTTCAAAGAACGGTGCAGCCTAATAAAGCACCAACAGGCTGCACAATATCCAAAAGCTTGTGAGAAGTAGAAAATGAGCACAATTTCCAAAAATCAGTCATAGGAAAAATCGTCGGCTCCATATATATGTATATGTATATATACATTAAAATCAGTAAAGTACTTACATTTTCGTGGTAAAGGCATTCGTTGTAAAGACATACTCGTTGTAAAAAGAGTAGCTGTAAAGACTTGAGTTGTAAAGATTGTGCCCTTGTTTGAAATTCATTGTAAAGGCATTTGTTATAAATGCCATCGTTATTCTGTCATACAACCTCTGTATTTTTCACGTCCATAGTAATAATACGCTGGTGCCGTATGTGAAGAGGACATCAGATGATGCATGTAAAATTTGAGTACAAGTGACATTTTTCCTTGTAACAGGCGTGCTCTGACATCAGAGCACACCTGTAACAAGGAAATAGAGTGGTTGTGCTTATGTAAATATTAGAGTATCCTTACTATTAACAAATAATGTCCCCAGTAACAAACACTTGTATGGCATATTATATTTATGTAATTTTTGTATATATTTATTATATTATAACATGCTTTTCTCTCAATGCAGATCAAAGTTACCTTGTTGCTCATTGTGTCACTGTGTCATAGGTCACGATATAAGGGATACATCAACAGGGGCTAAATCCCACTACAGCCAAGCACAACATCTGCATTTAAACCTTTTTATGGAACCGCGCAGTGCCTGCTCCATTCTATCAGGATGTCTTTCCTTGTAGTTATACAGGAACTATACTCAGGAAACAGTGTTTAGCAACAGTTATGCAGTTCTTGGGTTGCAAGTCAAGGGTTTAGGTGGAGGTACAGTCCAGGGAAGGCAGAAGAAAGCTGAGTTGGTACTCCGGTCCGCTTGCCGTAGCTGACTGTAATAGAAACAGAAGAGTTCTTCAGCTGTAGGTGCAGGGGTTCAACACAAACACTTGCATGCCTCAAAAGAAGTAGTACCAACTGCAGGGTGTATGGCACTGGCTCATATGATCATGGCTGAAGAAATGGTACAATGTTGGGGTGTACAGAGAACAAGAGATTTTGAATGCTGGATGTAGCAATAGGGCTCACAGGTTTATTATCACAGGACATCTCTCCTACTTCCTGGTAAAGAAAGAGGGGAGTGTATGGACCAGTGCATGGGGTATATACCAGGAGGCAGCAACCATGACTACCACTAAACCCTATAAGCACTCTACAATTCCAGGACTACATACATCCAGGAGTCACCAAAACATGTACTCAGGCACTATCATGTACACATCACACAAAATAAGGGAGTATGATCGAGCCCATCAATGTCTTAATCTATAGATTTTACAAATAGAGCTGAGAGGCAGTCTCCCCATTGGAGTTCAGGTAAAAAAACGTGTACTTCTCCTCAATGTTTAATTGGCACCAAAGCATATACTTCTCCACTATGTTTAGTCATGTTAGAAATTGGCTCTCTAGTTGGCAGAGGTATACACCCATGCCCAAGTAGGGACCACAATCTTAATCAGGGTAAATCACAACACAATCCAAATAATCCTGTGCTCACCCTCCTGTATCTTGGCACAGAGCAGTCAGGCTTAACTTAGAAGGCAATGTGTAAAGTATATGAGCAATAACTCATACACTATGTAGAAAAGTACCATCTTGCCTGGCATGTTATCCCAATTTTTACTTGTGTGTCAGTTTGTTTTTGCCTGTCTCACTGGAATCCTGCTAGCCAGGACCCCAGTCCTCATAGTGTGTGGCCTGAATGTGTATCCCTGTGTAGTGACTAACTGTGTCACTGAGGCTCTGCTAATCAGAACCTCAGTGCTTATGCTCTCTCTGCCTTTTACATTGTCACTATAGGCTAGTGACCATTTTCACCATTTCTAATTGGCACACTGGAACACCCTTATAATTCCCTAGTATCTCGTACCTAGGTACCCAGGGTATTGGGGTTCCAGGGGATCCCTATGGGCTGAAGCATTTCTTTTGCCACCCATAGGGAGCTCAGACAAATCTTACACAGGACTGCCACTGCAGCCTGAGTGAAATAACACACACGTTATTTCACAGCCATTTTTACACTGCACGTAAGTAACTTATAAGTCACCTATATGTCTAACCCTCACTTAGTGAAGGTTAGGTGCAAAGTTACTAAGTGTGAGGGCACCCTGGCACTAGCCAAGGTGCCCCCATATAGTTCAGGGCAATTTCCCCAGACTTTGTGAGTGTGGGAACACCATTACATGCGTGAACCATTTACAGGTCAATACCTATATGTAGCTTCCCAATGGTAACTCCGAATATGGCCATGTAAAATGTATAAGATCATGGAATTGTCCCCTCATGCCAAAGCTGGTATTGGGGTGCCAATCCCATGCATCCCCGGGGGACCAGCATGGACCCCGGATACTGCCAAACCAGCTCTCTGGGGTTTTCACTGCAGCTACCGCTGCTGCCAACCCACAGACAGGCTTCTGCCCTCCTGGGGTCTGGGCAGCCCAGTCCCAGGAAGGCAGAAGAAAAACTTTCCTCTGAAAGAGGGTGTTACTCTCTCTCCCTTTGGAAATAGGTGTTAAGGGCTGGGGAGGAGTAGCCTCCCCCAACCTCTGGAAATGCTTTGAAGGGCACACATGGTGCCCTTCTTGCATAAGCCAGTTTACACCGGTTCAGGGATCCCCCAGCCCCTGCTCTGGTGCAAAACTGGACAAAGGAAAGGGGAGTGACCACTCCCCTGTCCATCACCACCCCAGGGGTGGTGCCCAGAGCTCCTCCAGCGTTTCCCAGACCTCTGCCATCTTGAATGCAGAGGTGTGAGGGCACAATGGAGGCCTCTGAGTTGCCAGTGCCAGCAGGTGACGTCAGAGACCCCTCCTGATAGGTGCTTACCTGACTAGGTGGCCAATCCTCCTCTGAGGGCTATTTAGGGTCTCTTCTGTGGGCTTTTCCTCGGATAATGACGTGCAAGAATTCACCAGAGTTCCTCTGCATCTCCCTCTTCGACTTCTGCCAAGGATCGACCGCTGACTGCTCCAGGACGCCTGCAAAACTGCAGCAAAGTAGCAAGAAGACTACCAGCGACATTGTAGCGCTTAATACTGCCGGCTTTCTCGACTGTTTCCTGTGGTGGTGCATGCTCTGGGGGCTGTCTGCCTTCACCCTGCACTGGAAGCCACTAAGAAATCTCCTGTGGGTTGACGGAATCTTCCCCCTGCTAAAGCAGGCACCAAACTTCTGCTTCACCGGTCCCCTCTCATTGTGACGAGCGTGGTCCCTGGACACAAGAGCTGGATCCAAGTGACCCCGACAGTCCAGTGGTCCATCTGTCCAAATTTGGTGGAGGTAAGTCCTTACCTCCCCACGCCAGACAATAATCCTGTGTACTGCGTGAACTGCAGCTGCTAGGGCTTCTGTGCACTTTTGCAAGGAATCCTTTTTGCGAAGCACAGCCCAGGTCCCCAGCACTCTGTCCTGCATTGCTCAACTCGGTGAGTTGACCACCGGCTTTGTGGGACCCTCCTTTGTAGTGTTGAGACGACCGCCATGCCCAGTTTTCTTGAACCCATGTTCAAGTACTTCTGCGGGTGCTGCCTTCTTCTCTGTGGGCTCTCTGTGTTGCTGAGGGCCCCCTCTGTCTCATCTTCCAAGTGGCGACCTCCTGGTCCTTTCTGGGCACCCTTTTTCTTCAACGTGACCTTTGCAGCAAGCAAGGCTTGTTTGCGGTTCTTCTGCATAGAAACAACTCTGCATCCTCCAGCATTCTGTAGGACATCTTCTGTGCAAAGGAGAAGTTCCTGGCATCTTCCGTTGTTGCCGAATCTTCACCTTTTACCCGAAGGCAGCCATTTTGCACCTTCATCCGGGGTTTAGTGGGCTCCTGCCCCCTTAGACACTTTTGTGACTCTTGGACTTGGTCCCCTTCCTTTACAGATGCTCAGGTCCAGGAATCTGTGTTCAGTGCTTTGCAGTCTGTTGTGGTCTTTGCAGAATCTCCTATCATAACTTTAGTGTGTTTCTGGGGAAGTAGGGTCACGTTACTCCTTCTTTTCAGGGTCTTGGGGTGGGGTATCTTGGACACCCTTAGTGTTTTCTTACACTCCCAGTGACCCTCTACACACTACACTAGGCCTGGGGTCCATAAGTGGTTCTCATTCCACTTTCTTAGTATATGGTTTGTATTGCCCCTAGGCCTATTGCATCCTATTGTATTTTACAGTGTTTGCACTACTTTTTTAACTGTTTACTTACCTGATTCTGTTTTGTGTGTATATTTTGTGTATTTTACTTACCCCCTAAGGGAATATATCCTCTGAGATATTTTGGCACATTGTCACTAAAATAAAGTAACTTTATTTTTAGTAACTCTGAGTATTGTGATTCTTATGATATAGTGCTATATGATATAAGTGGTATAGTAGGAGCTTTGCATGTCTCCTAGTTCAGCCTAAGCTGCTCTGCTATAGCTACCTCTATCAGCCTAAGCTGCTAGAACACTACTAATCTACTAATAAGGGATAACTGGACCTGACACAAGGTGTAAGTACCATCTGGTACCCACTATAAGCCTGGCCGATAATGCTGGGATCTTCCTCAATATATGGACACCATTTTTGCTAGATGACCCTAAGCAGGGCTGTTTCGTTACATTTAATTTTATTAAATTTCATCTTGTTTCATTTCACCCAACGTGTTGGGTCTAACCGAAGACACCGGTTATAGCCGTTTATCAGGGGACAAGGCAGAGTATGACCCCTTAGGTTCAACTCCAGACGAAGCATCCTTCACTATCACAAAGATTTGTATTTCATCACCCCAACCTCGCGTTAGGCCCCTCACTCTTCCCTACACACACACAAGCATACATTTGCTTGGGCCTGGTGGCCAGGCATCATATTTACACTAATCTAGTCTCTGGATCCTCTTCTCCTTCCAGGCTCGCTCCCCGAACAGAGTCAAGGATCTAAAAGTATTGTTTTGCGCAATATAGTAAAGATTATGTGCTGTTTTGTACCTTATTGCCTTAAGCAAAGTTGACACTCATATTCCCTGTTTTTTCTCGACTCGTTGGGTGTGCATGATGTTTTACGCTGATGATACCAGGGCTGCTCCTCCGCAATGGGAAAGGAGCGTCGCCCCACTGGCTAAGAGCCAGCAGTTGAAAAATAAAAGGATATTTTACTATTGTTTTATTTCTCAGCTGCTGGCACAGCCAGCATTTGCAGGGCTGGGCCATGAGAGGGGGGAGGAGGAGTGGAGTGCACTTAAGTGCACATGTCAGTTTAGCCGCCGTCTTATGCCGGCCAAACTTACAGACGCACTTAGGTTTCTCCAACCCAGCTGTGTTGCACAGCCAGGTTGGAGAAACAGCACAGACTCCAATGCACTGCCTGAGCTGCAGACAAAGTCACTCAGACCAATCCTGGCATTGCTCTCATGCTAGGTATAAAATGAGAGCAGCACCAGGATTTCTAGGGAGCCTGTGCTAGTGTTCCAAGGAGAGAAAAGGAGTGAGGCGGCTGGCAGAGGCGTCAGCAGCACAGGTACGATTTTTAAACTTATTATTATTGTATTTCCCCCGTACCTGTCCCATACCTCCCCCCTTGAGCCCACCCCTCTCCTTGAGATTTGCAGTGGCTGCCGCTGGCTGATACCCTGTCAGACTGGATGGACTATGTGGAGATATGTTGGAGGCCTAAACATTACAGAACAGATCCACACTAAGGGGGTCATTTCAACCCTGGTGGTACAGGACCGCCAGGGCTGAAATGACGGAAGCACCGCCAACAGGCTGGCGGTGCTTCCAAGGTCATTACGACCGCGGTGGAAGCACCGCGGTCGCACCGCCAGGGCCGGCGGTTTCCCGCCACAATGGCCCGGCGGTAGTAATCCACCAGGGCAGCTGGTCCCCCTACCACCAGCCTTTTCCTGGCGGTTTGAACCGGCAGGAAAGGGCTGGCGGTACGGCGAGTTACGGGGCCCCTCGGGGCCGCTGCACTGCCCATGCCACTGGCAGACAGTGAAAAGTGCGATGGGTGCAACTGCACCCGTCGCACGGCCGCAACACCGCCGGCTCCATTTGGAGCCGGCTCCCATGTTGCGACCCACATTCCTGCTGGGCCGGCGGGGATGTCATAATGGGCACCGCGGGAGTGCGGCCGCATTGGCGGCACAGCGGTTACAACTTGCCGGACGGCGGTGGCCCGCCAATGTTGTATTGAGGGCCTAAATCACGGTAGCCTGTACTTACCATATATACTGCATGCTCTGAATGCTTGCATCTCGAGTGGCACCCTAACTGTATTCACATGCCTACGGCTACCCTAATTAATAAACGTTTTCCATGTTGTAAGGTTAGCCTGCGTTACTAATCCTAGGAGTTGGACTGTAACCCTCGGAGAACTGCTTGGCTCTTGAATTCAGAATCCTTCTTATAGATATATTTTTTAACTATGACTGATGCTCTTCCAGTCCTGTCTGTTTTTTGTCCCTTCTAAGTATCCTTCTGATATTACACCAGCCAGCAGGCTTCATTTTTTCCTTTGCAGCCTTTCATTTAATAAGCATTTTGTACCTCTTATAGGCATGTTCTGCCACATTTGTGCACTACCAACAACCACTCCGAGCACCTGAATTAATACTGTTTGATGTAATATTGTTTTTGTGCTTTAAAACTCTAATGAAGAATTGCAAAACTGGATGTGTGCAACAGCTGAGTGAGCTGCATTAGCATTGTGAGCTGCGTGACTTCGAAACTGCATGTGTAATGCATTGAACTGATATTTTGAATGTCTTTTGTATGCAACGGCATACCTCTTGTACAAATTATATTTATATATTAGATTATCTTCCAACACCTGAAATCTCGGCATGTGATGCTCTTTTTATATAATATCAGCTCCTTCCTTAAAACTCTTAACCACTTTTGATATCATGGATGATATATGATTGATCAATACAGTTAACAATCTTTTTGGCATCTCTTGTTAAACATTCCTGCAGCTGGAGATGTTTATTATTTGGCACTTTTCTTGATTTGGGGCTATTTGTTCTTAAGAGCACCACCCCATTTCCAAACCATTTCATTTACATATTAAGATGCGGTACTGGAAACTAGGTTGCACGTTCTAGACAGAAGTCAAATGTAGCTCACGTTGTGGTGGGTCAAATATTTTTATTGGCTCAAGAGGTCAGGGTCAAGTGGCTGAAAAGACTTAAGACAGAAAGGGGTCTCTTGTAGTTTTGTGAATGGAGCTGAGGTTTGTGGGAGCTGAACCACAATAATTATCTGAGTCCCAATATTTTAACTCCCCAACTCTTGCCCAATTAATTCAGCTCCAGAACCTCCAATAGATTTACTACTTAGAGACTACATTCCCCGTGGGAAAATATACATTTCAACAGACGAAAACAGAATAATTAAAAAACACTGATAACTGAGTTCTAGATCAAAAATAGCCGAAATTAGATTTATCACCGAATTTGTTTTAGTAAATGCAGTACAGAAGAAAATGCATGGAAATGCAATGTAGGCTCAAAAACAGAAATACAGATTCGTAAAACTTAACTCTAATTAGTCAGATATAGGCAAAAATCCCAAGAGTCCACTCAGAAAGAGTACTTCTAGCATCCCCATAGGAATTAAGACAAATGGAAAGTGTCAGGAGAAAAACAAATAGTCACCCAGCAGCAGCTGAATAAAATGAACCCCATAAAATATAAACAAAATAGACCCCTGCATACTAGGCTCAAGAGATTTTATACACAAATCAAATCTCTATGAATAGATGATGCAAATTCAGCATGGTATGATCATTGTTAGAGTCGCACTGGCAAAACAGAAACAGTGTTAGACCTGACAGCCTTAGGGTAGTCACCCCCAACTTTTTGCCTGCCGCCCTCCACTTTTTAGATACTGTTTTTGCTGGTTTTTAGACTCTGCACACTTTACCACTACTAACCAGTGCTAAAGTGCATGTGTTCTCTCCCTTTAAACATGGTAACATTGGATCATACACAATTGGACTATTTAATTTACTTGTAAGACCCTAGTAGAGTGCACTATATGTGCCCAGGGCCTATAGATTAAATTCTACTAGTGGGCCTGCAGCACTGGTTGTGCCACCCACTTAAGTAGCCCCTTAACTTTGTCTCAGGCCTGCCATTGCAAGGTCTGTGTGTGCGGTTTTCACTGCTAATTCGACTTGGCTTTTAAAACCACTGGACAAGCCTAAATCTCCCCTTTTTCTGCATATAAGTCACCCCTAATGTGTTCCCCTTGGTAACCCCCACGGCATGGTGCTGTGTAGGCAAAAGGCAGGACATGTACCTATGTAGTTTACATGTCCTGGTAGTGTAAAACTCCTAAATTCATTTTTAAACTTCTCTGAAGCCTGCTCCCTTCATAGGCTAACATTGGGGCTGCCCTCATACACTGTTTGAGTGGTAGTTTATGATCTGAAAGGAGTAGGAAGGTCATATTTAGTATGGCCAGAATGCTGATACAAAATCCTGCTGACTGGTGAAGTTGGATTTAATATTACTATTTTAGAAATACCACTTTTAGAAAGTGAGCATTTCTCTGAACTTAAATCCTTCTGTGCCTTATAATCCATGTCTGGCTAGGTTTAGTTGGCAGCTCCCTTGATCATTCACTCAGACACACCCCTAACACAGGATGCTCAGCCTCACTTGCATACATCTGCATTTTGAATAGGTCTTCCTGGACTAGGTGGGTAGATGGCCTGACACTTACATGTCAAAGGACTGGTCTCACACAAAGGACTGCCACCCTCCCTACTGGGACCCTGGCAGACAGAATTGAACTGAAAGGGGACCTTGTGCACTTCTAAGCCACTCCTTGAAGTCTCCCCACGTCAAAGGCACATTTGGGTATTTAAACAGGGCCTCTGCCCCTACCAACTCAGACAATTCCTGGAGAAGAGAACCTGAACCAGAACCTGCATCCTGCCAAGAATAACTGCCTGGCTGCTCAAAGGACTCACCTGTCTGCTTTCTGTGAAGGACTGCTGCTTGTTGTTGCCCTGCTGCCTTGCTGCTCTCTGGCTGTGGTGAAGAAGTGCTCTCCAAGCCCTTGGATCGAGCTTGCCTCCTGTTCCCTGAAGTCTCAGGACCAAAAAGACTTCGTCTCTACAGGAAGGACTCCTTGTGCAGCGAAATTCGATGCACAGCCTGTACCGCAGCAAAAAATTAACTGCAAGCCGAACCAGAACGATGCAGCCCAACTTCGCATCGAGAAGATCGACACAGCACCACCGTAGTGACCGGAAATTCGAAGCACAGCCAAGCCGGAACAACGCAGCCCGACTTCCAGAGAGGAATTGATGCAGCGCCTGCTGTGCAGTAGAAAATTTAAGGCAATGCCCACAGAATCAACGCAGCTCCTGTGACTTTGTCCTGCCAGTGCAGGAAATATACACATCGTCCCTAGGACGTCCGAAAAACCCGCACAGGATCCATGACCGTGCGCTGGAATTCGACGCACAGCCGTCCCTGTGTGAAAACTAAACAATGCATCACCGTGTGCAGCCCAAGAAATCAACGCACACCCCCTTTGTTTCCACGCAGCTCCTCCTTTGCGGTTCTTTGCAGAGAATTTGCACGCAAACAAGGTACTTTGTGCTTGAAAGAGACTTTGATTGATTTTAAAAGGCTTAAGACACTTTATGTCACTTTTACAGTGATATCTCAACATATACATATTGCATTTTAATAGTTTTGACCTGCATTTTATCAGATAAATATTATATATTTTTCTAAACACTGTGTGGTGCATTTTTGTTGTGCTATATGGTGTTATTGTATCATTTATTGCACAAATTCTTTACACATTGTCTTCTAAGTTAAGCCTGACTGCTCAGTGCCAAGCTACCAGAGGGTGGGCACAGGATAATTTGGACTGTGTGTGACTTACCCCAACTAGAGAGAGGGTCCTTGCATGGACAGGGGATAACCTGACTGTCAACCAAAGACCCCATTTCTAGCAAACAGCAACATAAAGTTTTAAATCTTTAACACTAACTCATTCCTAACTACACACACAATATCTATCTAGCCCCTCACTATATCAAAAGTATTTTTCCTAACACAGAGGGGGTCATTCTAAGTCTGGCGGGCGGCGGAGGCCGCCCGCCAGACTTCCCCCTCCGAAATACCGCTCCGCGGTCGAAAGACCGCGGAGGGTATTCTAAGTTTTTCCCTGGGCTGGCGGGCGGTCGCCAAAAGACCGCCCTCCAGCCCAGGGAAAAACTCCCTTCCCACAAGGATGCCGGCTCGTAATCGAGCCGGCGGAGTGGGAAGGTGCGACGGGTGCTGTTGCACCCGTCGCGTATTTCACTGTCTGCCAAGCAGACAGTGAAATACTTGTAGGGGCCCTCTTACGGGGGCCCCTGCAGTGCCCATGCCAGTGGCATGGGCACTGCAGGGGCCCCCAGGGGCCCCGTGACCCCCCCTACCGCCATCCGGTTCCCGGCGGGCGGACCGCCGGGAACTGGATGGCGGTAGGGGGGGTCGGAATCCCCTCGGCGGCGCAGCTAGCAGCGCCGCCTTGGAGGATTCAATAGGGCGGCGGTACACTGGCGGTAAAGCCGCGGTCAGAATGCCCTGCGGGGCACCGCCGGCCTGTCGGCGGTGCTCCCGCCGACCCTGGCCCCGGCGGTCTAAGACCGCCGGGGTCAGAATCACCCCCAGAGTGTCCTCTCTATAAATAGCTACATGGTGTGAGACTTCCCTCCACTACAAGTGTCCTGGCTAGAGATCTTGTCTACCATGTAATTGAGAGTCACATGTTGCTACTGAGTCCTGCCTCCTAGGCCACTGACCCAGAGCCAAAGGGGACAAACAACTACACCTGTTCATAGACCTTGCAAGTGTCCTCTTTAAGTGACATATAGCCATGATTTGGAAGGAAGCCTCAGCGCCGGACACAAAACAATGGTTACGTACACTTCTACTATGGGCCTGAGCTGAAACCAATATGTTACACCCACTAGGGTCCAGTGGATTGGTTAGAATGGGCTTGGAAAACTGGGACACCTATATCCTTAACATAGAAGCCAATGAAACATTTCCCAAACAATGGATCATAAAATTAACGGGCCTTCAGCGGAACCACCAACAAAAGTCCTTGAATAGGATACTTTAGATACACGATGGAAACGTCATTCACAATGCACACTTCTTAACACAATAGAAACGAGAGGAGAGACGGTTTGCAGCAGGACACTGATTGGGAGGGCAAAAAGCACAGGCGCGAGATGAGCAGAACACTTAAAACTGCCTCCATATAAAATAAATGGTGTCTCAAATGAAAATGTGGCATTAATACTTCACTGTATTAATTACATTTCAAAATGACTCAGTAAACTCATTTTAAGTGCAAAATGATTAATTTATCAGTTAAGACTATTCATCATTAAAACCTTCAAACTTCAGAAATAATTTTCATCAGATATTGCACATTTACCACAGGTTGAGATACACAAAATATGTAAGGAACAGATGTTCCACAGTTAGGATACTTCAGATGAAAAGGACCAACCTACAGTGCATGCTTTCTGTAATCTAGAAACTTTCTTCAAAAGTTATGAAGGTACGAGTAAGGTCCTAGAAGCTGTGTACAAAGAGTTTACCGTGCATAAACTTATAGCCTTAGTTTGTGGGAGGTCAAGTGGAATCCGCAATTGAATTCAATATGCTGTGCTAAAGGAAGCTATCACAAAGAAATCAGTAGAGAGGGCCAATATGTACTAGTCAGAAGACATACTACAGCGTTCTGCAATCTTTGTTGATGACCAGTTTAGTACATGGGAAGGCACAGACAGACAATGTGCATTTTCTAGTTTGTGACAAGACCAAAGAGACCTCACCATTGGTTCTCCATGGAAGGAATAATGCTTGTGGAGGATGTACAACAATTCATTGCTAACAAAGAAAACATACAGATACTTAGGCTTCTAGACATGTGTGTGATGTTGGCCAGACTAATAGGCAACACATCTTGTAATCAGAATTAATTTTGTTTCTTAAGTAAAGAAACATTTTCTTGTGGGATGAAGTTTAGATCTATGCATTCACATTCATTTGTTATGGCTCAACACACAGATTTTCAATCTTTTAACATGGGTGATTAAATTCTAAAAGAGATTGACCACACCTTAAATATGTTTGGGCCAAAGGATGTATTGCAGAGAATAACTTAAGAGTGCTGAAAAAGTAAGAACTCAGAGGATGGAGCTTATTAGCACAGGAGAGATCAATCATAAACGACTTAATCTAGTTTAGGCCTGTGTACCCCACTAATCGGTTTGCTAGCTGAACTGAATGTGTGAAACTAGAAAAATAAAGTAGGACCAAAACAATTGATTCATATTGCAGTTTTAATTGAAACTGGCCTACAATCGGTCCAAAGGATCATTTGATTCCACAAATTGCTGGAGATGTAGTATAGTGGCCCAGTGTAGACCCTTGTAATCGTTACTGTAATAATAATCTGGTTTTATATGCAGCCAAACAGCACCCCACCACACAAAGCAAAAAGTGTACAGGAAAAGAGGAATGAGAACAGGATGTTTTTAATTAGAAATCTGAAAGTCAGCAGACTAGTATTCTCTTGGAATTTTATCCACAGTATTTTCACATGATACACAAAGAATTTACCAAATAATCATACATGTTTACTCAATGTAACTCCATTAAGCAATTTCTACCAAATTGTAAAATTTCAATCAATCAATTATTTTTAGAGTGCCCTCCTCACCTAAAGGGTCTCAAGGCGCTGTGGGCTATGCCCTCAGGGTTCAGTTGAAAAGCCAGGTCTTGAGGTCCTTCCTGAATTGAGGTAGAGATGGCGACTGTCTGAGGTGGAGAGGTAACCTTTTGCTGCCAAGTAGGTGAGGACTTCTTTATGCAGGGTACGGTGGCGAGCGACTGCTGAAAGGAGTGAAGAGGTCTAGAAGGAGAGTAGCAGGTGATGCCATAGTTGAGGTAACTGGGTCTGATGTTGTTGAAATTGATCGTTTTCTCAACGGTAAGCCAGTGGAGGTCTCTCAGGTGTCCTGTGATGTGTTCCCAGCGGGGGATGTTCAGGATGAGTCTGGCAGCAGCGTTCTGGATTTGTTGCAGCTTGCTCAGGTTCTTCTTGGTAGTTCCGGCATAAAGGGCATTGCCTTAGTCAAGTCTGCTTGTGATCAAGGTGTGTGTCATGGTTTTCTGGCAGTCTCTTGGTAGCCATCTGAAAATCTTGCGTAGGAGTCAGAGGGTGTAGGTGGACCTGCCTGATCATGGTGAGCATTGAGTCGAGGACAATGCCAAGGTTACATGCGTGGTCCGTGGGGGTGGGGAGGCTGCCAAATGTTGAGGGCCACAAGGAGGTGACCCAGGCTGAGGAAGAAGATCCCAGGATGAGAATCTTCGTCTTGTCAGAGTTCTTAAGGCACCTCTCCTTCATATAGGTGGCAACTGCTTCCATTCCATCTTTGAAATTCTTCTTGGCTGTTAATGGGTTTTTGGTCAGGGAGATGATCAGCTGGGTGTCATCAGCATAGAAGACGATGTACATACCGTAGTTCCTGCCG
Source organism: Pleurodeles waltl (assembly GCF_031143425.1). Lineage (NCBI taxonomy): Eukaryota > Metazoa > Chordata > Amphibia > Caudata > Salamandridae > Pleurodeles > Pleurodeles waltl. The sequence continues at coordinate 288,795,151 of NC_090445.1, read as the reverse complement.
ATTGGGGTGAGCAGGGTCATGTAGATGTTGAACAGCGTGGGGCTTAAGGAGGATCCTTGGGGTACGTCACAGCTGATTTCTGTAGGTTCTGACAGGGGTGGTGGGAGCTAGACGTTCTGTGTTCTACCTGTCAGGAAGGAGAATATCCATCAAAAGGCCTTGATGCATATGCCTGCTGTGTGGAGTCTGGTGCATATGGTGCAGTAGGACACTGTATCAAAGGTGGCTGAAAGATCTTGTAGAATAAGGGCTGCTGTTTGGCCGTGGTCAAGGAGGGAGCAGACGTCATCTGTGGCGGCAAGCAGGGCGGTCTCAGTGCTGTGGTTAGTTCTGAATCCTGATTGGGAGATGTCCAGGATATTGTTGTCCTCGATGTCGTGGCGGAGCTGATCATTGATAGCTTTCTCGGCTACCTTAGCTGGGAAAGGCAGCAGCCAGATGGGGTGGTAGTTCTTGAGCTTAGTTGGGTTGGCTGTGGGTTTCTTCAAAAGTAGGCGGATTTCGGCGGGCTTCTAGTCCTCGGGAAAGGTTGCTGACTCTAGGGAGCAGTTGATGATCTTGCGGTGGCAGAATCACTTGTACTGCAGGGGACTAAGTTTGATCCCACACAATGTGACACCTGTCGGCCTAATCCGGGTTTACTCTGGCTAACTAGCAGTGCCTCATCTCCACCCAAGAGCAGGGATGATTGGGCAACCGGGCGCATGACATGCATGACTCCTCAGGGAATTTTGGTCACTCAGATTTTATCCGTTACCCTCAGTTACATCAGAGGCAGAGTATGGTTCAGGCAAGAGGCCTGTAGTCTACATAAGCAGCTGCAACGAAGGAATCAGCACACAGTCATGGTCATCTAGCTGGAATCTCCCTCTAACGTACATGGGTCAAAGCAGTGTTTTTATCATAAAACATTTGATATTCCAAGAAATGATCCCCACGTAACATTGTGTATGCTTCTGTGAATAATGGAGACAAAGGGGATCATTCTGACCCTGGCGGTCTTTGACCGCCAGGATCGTGAATGACGGAAGCACCGCCAACAGGCTGGCGGTGCTTCCAAGGCCATTCTGACCGCAGCGGTAAAGCCGCGGTCAGAAAACCGGGGCCGGCGGTTTCCCGCCGTTTTACCCCCGGTTGGGCGAATCCGCCAGGGCAGCGCTGCAAGCAGCGCTGCCCTGGGGATTCTGACCCCCTTCCCGCTAGCCTGTTTCTGGCGGTTTTCACTGCCAGGAAGAGGCTGGCGGGAACGGGTGTCCTGGGGGCCCCTGCACTGCCCATGCCACTGGCATGGGCAGTGCACTGCCTATGCCACTGGCATGGGCAGTGCAGGGACCCCCTATCAGGGCCCCATGAAGCTTTTCACTGTCTGCTTAGCAGACAGTGAAAAGCGCGACGGGTGCAACTGCACCCGTCGCACGCCCGCAACACCGCCGGCTCCATTCGGAGCCGGCTTCTGTGTTGCAGGCCTCCTTCCCGCTGGGCCGGCGGGCGCTAACATGGTTAGCGCCCGCCGGCCCAGCGGGAAGGTTGGAATGCCGGAAGCGCTATTTTGGCCGCGTAGCGGCCAAATGGCGGTTCCCGCATTAGAATGAGGGCCAAAGTTTTTAGAGGACGGTTCTAACCATAAGGTCTGCACTGATTTTTTGCTTTTTGACCACCTGGTTTTTTACTTTTTACTTTGGGGGAGCCTCCTATGAGGGGACTCACGCACAGTAAACACATGGTAAAATGGACAGCATGTGTTTACCGCCGGTGCCGCCGTGCTAAGGAAAGGCTGCTGTGACGCAGCAAAGGCAGGAGGTCCCGGGCGGGTTACATGTGATCATGTGTGCACATGGATGTGCACCCATATGAGGGCTGTGGGAGGAGGATTCCTGGTGTGCGCAGCCCAAGAACTGTGCTTAGGTAAGCCTGGTGCAGGAGGAACTATGCAGAGTGGGTGGTGACCTGGAGTAGGTCTCATGAGAGGGGTGTACACATGTGAGGGAGAGTCAGGGTGCTTACTGTCTTTCCACTGTAGGGACCCTCAGTTAAATGCCAATGTCAGTGTGCTTAATATATTTGCATTGTGGGGATACTCCATTAAATGTCAATGGGAAAGGGTGGCCTAGGGTGCAACTCCAGTTGTCTGTGGTCCACCGAGACCAGAGTCACACCAAAGTACACTGTAACCTGTAAGAAAATGATGCAGTAGGTTACAAGAGCATAGTTGTACAACTTATGGGTCATCCATGGATGTCATCTTTCTCTGACTCAGCTCAGAATTAGGGCCAATTGCTGCTCTGTCCAGTTGCTTGAGCAGGGCCTTGCATCAATCAGCCAGCTGTTATTCCATGCCAGGAGCAGGCTGGAGAGGCCCTGCAAGGAATGTCAGTGAGGAGGGGCTAAGACTTTCAGAGCACATGTGGCAACTAACTCCTGGATGATGCCATTTTGAGCTATCCCAGAAGACTGTGCAAGAAGGAGGGGACGGGGGCAAGGAAGTGATGTGGCACATCTGGATAGGCCAGAGGTGCAGACCTGCTGGACACTTCCACCCCCCTTTAAAAGGTCCTGCACAGGGGAGAGGTCTCTCTCTTGGCTGTTCTTCACTGCTGGACACTGGGACTGCAGATGGGCATCATGGACAACTGGAAGGAGGAACCCCCTGACTGCTCCTGGGGCAGGGACTCTGCCCCTGAAGGACTCCAGGCCAGGGAGGCGAATGCCAGGGCCAGGCAAGCTGGCCCTCTTATCCCCCTAAAGGTTGGGGAAGGACTGGGCTAGAGCAAGGAGAGCGCAATGCCCAGAAAGAAAAGAGGGCACCCAGAGGAAAGGTTGGCGCAGGGAGTCAGTGGGACTGGCTCCCTATGATATGGGATGCTTCGCGGCCAGGAGGCCTAAGGAGAGTGCTCCTGGTGGCAAGGGCTTGTCATCAGGAGCGAAACGACACCGGAATGATGGAAATCGGCCCTTGGGGGCCCGAGATATCCAGGGAAGAAGGATGGTGACCTTTGGAGAAGCAGCGACGAAGCACGTGGAGCTCCACCGCTGCTCCAGACTGTGCCCCTGGGGAGGGCCAGGGCCTGGGGGCTGACCAAGGAGGAAGAGGAGTGAGGGGAGTGCCGCCGCACTCACCCTCCGGAAGAGGAAGGGGCCCCAGACCCAATCCCGGGGCCCTGTGAAGCCTGGCCGGTTTGATTTGATGGGGGGTGCCCTCATCCCGGGGCCCCCTGTGGCCGAACAAAAGTCAGGGAGCGCCGTCGCGCTCCCTGTGAAAATTGTGCTGCAGGGCCCTGGACTCCATCCCAGGGCCCCAGGAAGAAGGAGGAGTGGGGGGGCGCCGTCACGCACCCCCGCAAGATGCCCACTGGCGATGGAGGGGCCGGCCGAAGAAGAAGCCGGGGAGCGCCGTCGCGCTCCCTGTGAAGAATGACCCAAGGTGCCCCAGACCCCATCCTGGGACCCCAGCAGAAGTCAAGTCGGGGGTGCCATTGCGCTCCCCGTGAAAATCACCAGCGGGCCCCGGACCCCATCCCGGGGCCCTGAGAGGAAGATGCCGTTGAGGGCCCTGGATCCCATTCTGGGGCCCCAAGAGGAAGATGGCGTTGGGGAGTGCTGCAGTAGTAGAGGAAGGGGGGAGTGCTGCTGTCGCCCTAGGTAGGGTGGGACAAAAGAATGATAACCTCCCAAGGGTTCTACATGTTGTGAGTGCACAAGCTTATGTGGACTTTTGTTCTGGCTTGTGCCTACACCTAGTAGGCTGGTATTACCCAATGTATCCAACTGTTATTTGATGATCAACTCAGAGTAATTTGAAAGTAGTCCAAAAGGAATCTAAAAGTAATCCTAATTATTAAATTGCTTAAATATGGTTCCATATGTTCCCTGTTGATGCTAATTTGAATAATGATATTGACAGCAACCTCTTGGTAGGATATATGTACTTAATTGCAGATGTAGGTGTTTTCATTCCACATTACTGTCAAATGTTCAAATGTTGCAGGGGGACAAAGGGGATTGTTTTGCCATGTGGGTTGTTGGATTAAATCCTCCTTTGGAGGAGACATGAGAGCTTACACAATGTCCTCCCAGAGTGATTCCATCACTTTGTGTATATTTGTAGAGTGTTGCATAGTATTGAGTAGTGTGTGTGTGAGTAATAAATGTACTTTTACTTTATAAAAAAAAAAGCACCGACTGGACAATCATTTATTGAGAGTCATGCTTGTGTGCTCGTGATTGGGGATTACTAGCCCACATCACCTCCCTTGAGTAAGCTTTGGACTGCTCTACAATGCTACCCTATAAGAGTCAAGCGCTACAATGGGGTGTTTGGGTCCCAGTTGCGGTCGCGTGCGGACCCATTACTTGTGCAGGCCACACAACTAATGACCCACCTTCCAACAAAAGTGTACCACTTTTGTAGGCAACCTATCTTACTGCAGCCTTGAAAAAAAGCACAAAGTGAAAGAAATGTCTTGTTTAAGAACACAGTGCTGACCTAGGCAAAGAACAGCTAGGTAATGAAAACAAAACAAGACCGCAAATGTGGCTAATGTTAAAACAAAGCTAAAATAAAATATATCAAGGTTAAAGCAAACAGCGACAGGCCTAGTTTGCTGAAAGAACGTGTATAAAACTATAGCTAAAAATGGCTACACAACAGCGGAGCTCGGTGCGATCAAGGCACTGGCCTTGTTGAAGATGTAGTGGGGGCAGGGTTCAGTAGGGGTTCCAGAATGGATGCTGCTCATGATGGAGTGAGTCTCATCTGCCGTGAGGGGGGTCCAGGTGTGCAGGAGCCGTGGGGTTTCGGTGGATCCTGGTTAGGACGTTGTTGGTGAGTTCAGAGAATCTTTGGGTCCGAAGCTGTCATAGATGTTTAAATTTGGATTGAGACTTTCAAACCATTCATTAGATCATCAGCGTATCTGTTATGTTCCTTGTTACCAATAGTTAGGTGCTTAAATCTAAAATTCCATTGTATTGCCAACACATATCTGGCTGTGACTTGGAGAAGAAATGTAATCTCATTGTAGGGTATCCATGATGGTCTTTGCCATTATACTTGCCATGTTGTGATATTTATTGTGGTTGTATCAATCAAAAATTCAGTCCAGCCATCTATTTTGAGCAAACAATAGACCTATCAATTGTGGTTTGACTAGAAATTAACATAATCTGTACTGAGGTTTCAGGCAGTAAACACATAGGTGCTCATTCTGACATCGGCAGTCTTCTGGTGAGACCCCCCGAAGTCGCAGATGCCAGAGGACCGCTGGTGCTGGCAGTCCTCCGACCATCATATTCCGAGTACTGAAGGACTTCTACCTCAGTATGGGTGGAAATACTCCAGTATCCTCCAGTATACGACTGGTGGCGTCCTAATGGAGGTACGGGGCCTGGGGTGGGAGAGGAGAACCGGGTCCCCTCCCTTAAGGGAGGAGCACCTCATCGGACGAGGTAAGTGTCCTCCACAAGGGGAGGGGGGTGGAGTGTGTGAATGGGTGTGTGTGAGTGTGTGTATGTGTGTAATGAATGGTGGGTGGGAGGGAAGTGTTTGGGTGTGCGTGTGTGCCTGTGTGTAATTGTGGTGATATGTGTGTGTGCACATGAGTGTAAGGGTGTTGTGAGTGTGTGTGTCCGAATGTGCGTGTGTGCATTTGAGGGGCAGGGTTTAGTATGGGGATCAGAGGGTGGGGGGTCTCTACTGGGGGAAGAGGGTGAGGGGGTCACTACTGGGGAGTGGGGGGGAGTCATCTACTGGCAACAGGAATGCAAATTCCTGTTGCCTCTAGCCTTTCCACCAGGGATTTCGCAGCAGTGCTCCTGCCACGGAATCCTTTGTGGAATGGGGACTGGGAATACCGCAGGCGGTATTGGGTGGCCCTCCGGGTCAGAGATTCTCGTCTCCGGCCCGCCGGGTCCAACCGCCCTGTAGGTAGCAACGGGAAAATGGCGGTTTGGCACAGGCCAAACTGACACACTCGTTATTTGGTGGTCTGCACCGTCTTTTGACCGCTGCCGGCATGGCGGTTCAGTTACCGCCGAAGTCAGAATGAGCACCATAGTGTCAGAACTGTATTCAGTTTATTGCTCTCAGACAACAAAAGTACAAAATGTCCCACAATATCTTTACTTTCTGCCAAGGTACTCCTGCATCGACCCTAGGTCAATCTTAGATTATGTAGTAAAACAGCTGAGTTTGTTAGGTGAGGTGAACAATATTTGTTTAAATTTTTTCCAGGCTGAATCTGACAATGCAACGACACAAAACTGTGGGGTATATTTATAGTCTGTTTGCGCTGAAATAACATCATTTTTTTTACGCTATTTCATCGCAAACTTAACTCCATATTTATACTTTGACACTAGACCCATCTAGAGTCAAAATATTGGAATTAAAGTCCTTTTTGCCTACGGAAAACTACCTTGCGTCAATGAGATGCAAGGTAGGCGTTCCTGGGCAAAAAATGACTCTAAGGCCCAGGCGCCTTATTTAGCCTCCTGTGCAAAAATGGCACACGGGAGGGAGGCGGGCCTAAATAATGGCGCTAAGCTTGCTTAGCGCCATTATTTAACACCTGGGTCAGGGCAGGCGTTAGGGGACCTGTGGGCCTTTTTCCATGGAGGAACACTATGGAAAGAGCCCACACGTGCCCTTCTCACGCCCCAGGGACACCCATACCAGAGGGCAGCAGAGGATGGGGGACCCCATCCCAGGTGAGTATAGATAAGTAATTTGTGTTATTTTTTAAAGTGTCATTGGGGGCTCTGAAACGGGCCCCCTACATGGCACTGGGTGCAATGGCCATGCCCAGGGGACACTTGTCCCTTGTGCAGGCCATTGGGGTGGTGGGCATGACTCCTGTCTTTTATCATATAATAGTCATGTGGTATGGTAGGTTTTGCGTCAATAAATTATGCTATGCAGGTTAGGGTCATTTTTATTGACTCTAACCAGCCTAACGCCATTTTTTGGTGCAAAACCCCCTTCTCCCATACCGCCACCGCCACCCGGCTAACGTCAATTTTTGACCCTAGCCCACCCTTTGCACCGGACTGCACCATTCTATTAATATGGCGCCAGGCTGGCATCCTGGAATGGCACAAGCTGGCGCAATACTTTTTGACACAAACCTGAATTAGCGCAGTTGTGCATCAAAAAGTATGAATCAGGGCTTGTGTGTTTTACTGTTTTAAAATAAGCTAAGAGGAGAGGTTGATGGAAACATTGTTGGATCTCTGCCGGATGCTCTTGATAATATTGACCCTCAATTTCTCCTCCATCAGCTTCTTGCTATAGGAGTAAGGGGTAACACCTTAGTTTCGGGTTTTTGTTTCTGCTCAATCACAGTGTGCTTGTCTCCCCTTTTTGCTCAGTCTGTTAAATATAGTGTAAATCAAGGCTCAGCATTATACCCTTCTGTATTCAGGGTTGGGGGGGTCGGTGGTTGGGGTTTGGATTTGGAGTGGGGGTCTTTGGGTCTGGCCTTGGAGAGGGTCCTTGGATTTTCCCTTGGAGGTGGGTCCTTGGGTGTGGCCTTGGGAGGGGGGGCCTTGGGTCTGGCCTTGGAGGGGGTTCCTGAAGTTTGGGGGGGGGGTGGCCTTTGACTTTGTGTTTGGAGGAGTGGGTCTGGGTTTGGCTTTGGGAGGGGGGACTGTGGACTTGGTAGGGGTGGATGTATTAGGTGGGAAGGGGCATGGCTACCACCAGGGGAGGACTGGGAGGTAGAATGGAAGGGTATGGGGAGGGTAACAGGGCAATTGGGGGGACAGGGACTAGGTCACCGGCAGGGAACATGGAAAATTCTCGCAGGAAATGTTTTTTGGGTGCACAGGGACGGTCATAGCAGAAAGGTATGGGAGTGGAGGTAAAGGGAGCAGTTGAGAGGTGTATATGTGGCGGTGATTTGGGTGCAGGTGCGTGCATGGATGTCATGTGTGTGTTGTGTGACTGTTGGCTGGGTGAGTGTGGGCCTTTAGATGTAGTGGGAGGAGGGGGTAGGAGATGCAGGGAGATGGCGGGGGGATGTGTGTGTATGTTGTAGTGGTGTCTGCAGGTAGGATGGGTGTGCTGCATGTCGGTGTGTTGACAGGGAGCCACCATCGGAGGAGGAATCTGAGGATACTGTTGTCGATTCTGTCTGCCCAGTGGCACTCCCCTCACCCTCTGTCCCACTGATCCCCTTGGCTCCGCTGGATTCAGCCTCCTGGGTCCTGTGAGCTGCAGCTACCCCACTCGCCAGTACCCCTTTTCCTTCCCCAGATGATGCTGATGCACACAAAGACAGAGAAGGAGAGGGAGGGAGGGTGGTAGGGAGAGAGGTAGGGTGCAATGGGTCAATACTAGCACAACAGTCACACAGAGTAACAACATCATCATCTGCTACAATGCCTTTTCACGTCATGCCCTCACCTTTACATGCTACAACAGTAGGACACCAAGGAGGAAACTACAGCTATGCTGATGTCAAATGCTGATGGTGATACAATTGTACCCATGGAATTGAGATGAGTCATATTACTCACACTTGCACAGTACTTGGCAACTACACATGGGAGTCTAGGTAAACAATTCCTGTACTCCTGAATCAACTGAATCCTGCATGGGTAGGTAGCATGCCTACTAAGCCATGGATAATTAGCACAGTGACATCTTGGCCCTCTCTGCCTCACTACACATCCAGTACATGCCAGCAGATTGAGCTCTCACTGATATCCCCTGGCACAGTGGAAGGCAAATACAGATGACAATGCCCTGACCCCTCAGGTGTACTGATGACTCAGCCAGGATCTGGGTTCCCAAAGTAGTTTGAAGGTGACCACACATATTACACATTGGAAGTAATTGCCTTCATAAATCACTATCTGCATGGGAGGGGCACACATCTGTGATACCAATCCTGCCACAGTGGACAAGCATCATCATAGTTGCTATGCTACAGCTACCAACCAGTACTCAACGCAAACCCAATTAAGCAACACAGTAATGAGGTGAGAGTGTGTACTTAACCCCTTGTGGCTGATGTGATGCCCTCAAGCGCCCATCTTCCTCAGGGTAGGCCACAGCCAGAATGTGGGCCATTAGGGGGGTCTGGGTCCGACGGACACCCCTCCCTCGTTGGGAGGATGTCCCCAGCTGGGCCTCTGCAGTGTTCCGTGCCCTGCGTCTCAGGTCTTCCCACTCTTTCTGTGGTGGGTGCTCCGCCGGGCATGGACCCCCAGGGTCTTCACTTGCTTAGCGATGGGCCCCCAAATCCCCTTCTTCTGATGGGTGCTGACCTGCATGGGTGACACAGACAGAGGGAGAAATGTGTGTAGAGTGGCATCACACCTACAGCAGTGGAATCACATCTCTCACATCTCATGCCCACACTCACATGTCTTCATGGCACTTACGCTCAGACTCCTCACCCATCTCCATGTATCCACACTATCCGCCACATCCCAAAGCCTTTCATCTCCATACACATCACTATCAGTCAGACATTTGACTCACCTGCTGTTCTGGTGCCCCATACAACTGTCCATACAGGGATAGGACCCTGTCCACTAGCTTCTCTAGCTCCTCCTAAGTGAAGGCTGGGGCCCTATCCCCTGCAGGTTGCAGCATCTTGGCTACCAGAGACAGTACACAGGAGCAAGCGCAGTGGAGGTCTTGTGTGCAGGAGTGTCAGGAGTCAAATGAGCAGTGCCACATGAAATGGCGGTCATGTCCGTCGCAGACCTCACTGTCACCGCCTGCAAAGATCACTATTGATTCCAGTCTTCCATAGACAACCATGCTAACCAATGAGGATTTGCATGATGGTTGCGAGCGCCTACTGCTGTGACGTCTGATGCCGATGGAATGAGGTCACTCCCATCTGTACTGTGCATGCAGGACAGGAGGCTGCCATTTTACATGTATATATTGAATAATAGTGGCAGAATGTTAGGTGCGTCATGGGTGACATTATGTGAATATTGCACATCTTTACTGTGTCCACACTGTCAATGCAGCTTCTTGTGACTTCTCCCTCTCCTATTCCTAGATACGGTGCAATGTTGAAGATGAGACATGCGCCTGTGTCCCGGCCCCTAGTCAACCTTGCCATCCAGGAAAAGCGACAAGTCATTGAGACATATCATCTGAACTGTCAGACCATCATGGAGCTGGTGACCCAGTTGGAGCCTGATCTGTTGCCTGCCATACGTCACCCCAATGCCATCACTTCCACAGTACTTGTGTCTGTCAGTCCTCCACTTTCTTGCCACAGGCTCATTCCAAACTACAGTGGGCTTGGCAGCAGGGATGTCACAGGCGATGTTCAGTAAAATCTTGAGGGATGTACTATGTGTCCTGCTAAGACACCTGCCCTGCTATATCAGGTTCCCCAATGTGCAGATTTTGCCACTCTCAAAGCTGCCTTCTACGATGTGGCACTTGTCCATCATGTGATCGGGGCCATAGATGGCACACACATTGCCTTGGTGCCACCAAGGATGAATGAACAAGTGTTCCAGAACTGAAAAAACTTTTATTCTATCAATGGGCAGGTGGTGTGTCTCGCTGACCACTGTATGCCTGGTTGTGTGCATGACTCTCTCATTCTAAGGAACAGCAACATCACACACGTGATGGCACAACTACAGAGGGACCGGGCCTGGCTTATCGGTATGTATCCATTTGTGTGTGTGCCCTGTGCACTCAACTCTCTTCACACCCTGCCCTATCTCCCTCCCTGTCTGGACATGGGTCCTACCTCTGTGCACACAGGTGACTCTGGCTATCCCAACCTTTCCAGGCTACTGACACCTGTGAGACATCTGACTACAGATGCTGAAAATTGTTTCAATGTGGCACACGGTAGGACAAGTTGTGTGATCGAGTGACCCTTTGGGCTACTGAAGGTCAGATTCTAGAGGTGCACTACTCTATAAACCACTGAAGGTGTGCCAGATCATAGTTGCCTGCTGCATGCTACACAATCTGGCCCTGAGACGTCACATCCCATTGCTGGATACAGAGGAGGTGGCAACTGGACCAGTGGCTAATGAAGGGGACATAGGGAGTGATGAGGAGGAAGTTGATGAGGATGCATCTGACTCCAGAGCAAAGTTGATACAATACTTCCACTGAGCGACAGAATTGTTCTAGTCCCTGCTGACCAGCCAACAGGTCATCTGCTCTGACCCCTCAAACTGTATGTATAAGACCTGTCAGCTTTAGGGTGGTCTTCCCCCAAATGTTTCCCCTGCTTGCCTTCATCTTTTCTGGCTTTTTGCTCTGTTGGCCTTAAAACTCTGTGCACTTTCCATTGTTGACCAGAACTAAGGTGCTTGTGCTCACTCCCCTAAACATGGTTTGATTAGCATACACCTGGTTGGCATATTTACTTTATTTGTAACTCACTTGTAGAGTGGTATACTATATACGCAGGGCCTGCAAATTAAATGCTACCAGTGAGCCTACAGCACTTATTGTGCCACCCACTTAAATAGTGCTTCAAAACATGGCCCAGGCCTGCCATTGCAGCCTGATTGGAGTATCTCACTGACATGTCAACTTGGCATTTAAAACCTCTTGCCAAGCCTTAAACTTCCCTTTTATTACATATATGTCACCTCTAAGGTGGGCCCTAGAAAGCGCATAGGGCAGGGTGCTCTGTAATTAAAAGGTAGGACATGTACCTTTAAGTTTTACATGTCTTAGTAGTAATAAACTCCCAATTTCATTTTATGTGAGGCATACCCCTCCCATAGGATAACATTGGAGCTTTCCTATTACATTTAATAAACTGTACTTCCTAAATGAGAGGAGGTACCTTTGAACTTGTAACGATAAACTCTCTTCGATAGTAAAATAAAATGTATTATTACAGGTTTGACAATGGCACTTCAAGAAAGTTGGCATTTTCCTGCCCTCTGGCTTGCAGCCTGCCTTAGGTCACACGACTGGGGGTAACCGACAGTTTGTGAATTCACCCCCGTCAGGCACATTATAGTGGGATTAGCAGAGCCTGAATGGCCTTTCCGGATTAGCAGAGCCTGAATGGCCTTTCCACTGGCAGTGGAAAGGTGGAGCTAAGCACAGCTCCACTTGCACTTGAATAGGCTGTGCCCTACCACCACACAATAGGCTTAATGACCCTGTGTTGTCAGTGCAGCCAGTTAGGAGCCAAGGCAGGTGAGGCAGGAAACCCCTGGAACTTTAAAAAATCTGTCTAAAAACTTCTCCCACATCCTAGGAGGAAGGCACCAGGGAATAAAAATAGGGCACTTAGACCACGCTTCATTTTACTACTTGACCTGCGGAAGAACTCTCAGAGTACTGCCTGCTGCTGTGACCTGCTTTGCAATCTACCAGCCTACTGGTGTACCTGGAAGGGCTGCTTTGATGCCTGGAACCTGCCTTGAACCCTCAGAGGCCAGCCCTGCTGTTGAGAACTGCATCTTAGGTGATTCCAAGGGCTAGTTTGCTGGCCTCCTGTTCAGAGCCACAGTAACATAACAGGCTTCCACCATCTTGAACCCACACCTTGACCCAGCCTGATGAGCCCTGAACCCTCCCTCCCCCGGAAGTCTCCATCCATTCCTGGTCCCTTGGCTGTGATGCTAGGAGTGCCAGATGGACAATTTTCAAAACTGAGGACTTAAACTAAATTTAGCCAACAAATTATTTTTGGCCACCAAGTGCTTTGAGAACCAGGAGAAGACCAGTACCAATCTACACACCTATCTGCCCAAGGTGCTTCACCGGTCAGATTGGCTTCGCTGCGTCTCCAACTTTGTTCTTCTTCACAGCTGCAAATCCATTTCAGAGGTCATTTCTGATCTCTTCAGAGGGCCATCTGACTATGGAAGCCTTCTGCTTTATTCCGCTGGAGATTTTCACCTTCCACCTCAACGACTAAGTCCAAAGGTAAAAATATTCACAGTGGCTTCCCTCCACGGCTATCAAACAACAATGCTACCTCCTCGGAAACTTTTGAAGCCTTTTCCCACTGAACATCTACCTTCTCAGAGACATTTTCTTTAAAAAATGTTCTAAGTTAGAAGATAAGTGCTGACCGGCCCTGTTAGACTTTTCATCCTTTGCGTTGTCTCCCTTAACTTTTTTCCTCTGTTCCCCAGGTTGCTGATGTCTGCTGGATTCTGATTTTACTGTTTTTGTTACTCTGGGCACTTTACCACCGCTAACCAGTGCTAAAATGCAAGTGTTCCTTTACAAAATGTGTATGTAATTGGCTTATCCATGATTGGCATATTTGATTCATTAGTAAGTCCCTAGTACAGTGCACTAGAGGTGCCCAGGGCCTGTAAATCAAATGCTACTAGCGGGTCTGCAGCACTGGTTGTGCCACCCACATAAGTAGCTCTGTAATCATGTCTCAGACCTGCCACTGCATTGTCTGTGTGTGCAGTTTTAACTGTAAATTCGACTTGGCAAGTGTACCCACTTGCCAGGCCTAAACCTTCCCTTTTCTTACATGTCAGACACCCCGAAGGTAGGCTCTAGGTAGCCCCAAGGGCGGGGTGCAGTGTATGGTTAAGGTAGGACATATAGTAATGTGTTTTAGATGTCCTGACAGTGAAATATTGCTAAATTCGTTTTTCACTGTTGCAAGGCCTGTCCCTCTCATAGGTTAATATGGGGGCTACCTTTAAATCTGATTAAAGTGTTGATTCCCTTTGGGAGCGGATGGACATGTGGAGTTTGGGGTCTCTGAGATCACAATTTAAAAATACATCTTTTAGTAAAGTTGATTTTAAGATTGTGTGTTTGAAAATGCCACTTTTAGAAAGTGAGCATTTTCTTGCTTATACCATTTCTGTGACTCTGCCTGTTTGTGGATTCCCTCTCTGGGTCAGTTTGACAGTTGGGCTGGTTGCACCTCACACTAGACAGTGACACAAAAGGAGCTGGAGTGTAGCCTGCATATCCTGATGATCCATCTGTGCTAGGAGGGAGGGGAGGAGTGGTCACTCACACCTGAAAGGGCTGTGCCTGCCCTCACACAATGCAGTCTCCAACCCCCTGGTGAGTGGCTGGGGCCTGGCCTGGGCAAGGCAGGATTTCACATTCCAAAGAGACTTTACTTTGAAGTAGGCCTTAAATTGGGTATAAAAAGGGCACCCAAAACCACAGACTTTAGAAACACTTCTGGAACCAAGAGGAACCTCTGCCTGGAGAAGAGCTGAACGGCTGAGGAAGAAGAGCTGCCCTGCCTGTGACTGTGCTTTGTGGAGCAATCCTGCAGTTGCAGCTTCTGTCAGAGTAAGAGGGCAAAGACTGGACTTTGTGTGCCTTCCATCTTGAGAAGAAATCTCCAAGGGCTTGATCTAGAGTTTGCCTCCTGTTGTTTGAAGTCTCAGGGACAGCAAAGACTTCTCTCTGCGAGCACCTGGAGTCTCTGGAGAGACTCCTACTCTGCCATGTGGTACCCATACAGTTCCTGGGACCCTGAAAGGAGAAGCTGGCATCCTTAAGACAAGAAAATCCACACACAAAGCACCGTACAGGGAAAAGATTGACGCGACTCTGATCTGCGGCTGAAAAAACAACGCGCCGCCGGCTCCACAGCTGAGAAAACGACGCTCGCAGGAAACGCGACCGAAGAATCGATAAATGGAGCAGGAGAAACAACGTGCAGCTTCGCTGACGGAGGCTGTGAGATCACAACCTGTGCTGCAGGGATTTCGGATCATCGTGCGGCTGGATTTCTGACTCACTTACCGCCGTGCGGAGTTTTTGTTGACGCACACCCGCCCATGTGGGGTTATTTTTGACGCACACCAGGTACATTATCATGCTAGCAGCGCTAGTGTGTGTTTAAAACTACTTAAAGACTCTTTTTGCATTTTTATTGATGACTTGACTTGTGTATGGTGGATTTTTGTCGTTTTGGTCTTGTTTTGTTTAGATAAATATTTCCTATTTTTCTAAACTGGTGTTGTGTCATTTTGTAGTGTTTTCATTAAGTTACTGTGTGTGTTGGTACAAATACTTCACACCTAGCACTCTGAAGTTAAGCCTACTGCTCTGCCAAGCTACAAAGGGGGTAAGCAGGGGTTAGCTGAGGGTGATTCTCTTTTACCCTGACTAGAGTGAGGGTCCTTGCTTGAACAGGGGGTAACCTGACTGTCAACCAAAGACCCCATTTCTAACAGGCCCCAATCCACTTTGTGTATCCGAGCCGCAATCCATTGCAGTCAGCCTTAAGTTCTGACTTAACCCCAGTGTAGCCTAACCAGATGTCCGTGGTTGGCACTTTTTGCTTTAAGCGCAATTTTGAACTTTAAACTTTTTTTTGGTGTTGTAATTTTTTATTGAATAAACGATACATCGTGAAGCAGTTACACAGTGGTACCAATTGGGAGAACTTGACAATAACAATCATGTATTGCACATGGATAGGCATAGGAACAAAGGAGGGGGGAGGTAATGATGGGCAGGGGAGTACAGTAATGGTATGGGCAAAGGGGTGGTGAACAATGGTGAAAAGACAGCTATCAGGGATCAAAGATCAGAACCTAGAATTCAGGTCCTAAACCTCGAAACCTGAAATTGGGGTTTTGGAATGCCTAGCTCAAAGCCCAAAACTACAGACTCAAGACCCCCTTCTTGGGTATATTTCAGCCCCAATTGGGTTGTGAGAATACAGATGAATGTTCCTTTCAAAGAGAAAGTCCTTGGGTAATTAGCTATAAGTGCATAGAATCCCTATACAGGGTTAACAACGGGTTGGGCTCAGGGTCAGCCACCAGGAGTTTAAGTGAAGGGATGGCCTGTAGAGGCAAGAGGTGGGGAGGGGTTTCAGGGGACAGAGCGAGGAATGATGGTAAGGTACAAGGGAACGGCCGTTTGTAAGGCAATGCTAGAGCTACGCAAGTGCATCTGGATAGTCAAGTGGGGCAAGACCTATATCGAACGGTCTGTAGGAGGGGAGGGAGGGTGGGATAAGTGTGACAATGGAAGTGGGGAGAGCAAGAGCAGGAGCAATATATCTGCCTCTTCTGCCGCTCAATAAGAAGCAAAGAGTAGATGACCCTCCCTGTGCTAGTGTAGGAAAGTACCACCTTGCCTGGAATGTTACCCCCATTTTTACATGTATGTCAGTTTGTTTTTGCCTGTCTTACTGGGATCCTGCTAGCCAGGCCCCAGTGCTCATAGTTGTTTGTGGCCTGAATGTGTATACCTGTGTAGTGACTAACTGTGTCACTGAAGCTCTGCTAATCAGAACCTCAGTGTTCATGCTCTCTCTGCCTTTAAATTTGTCACAATAGGCTAGTGACCACTTTTACCAATTTCAGTTGGCACACTGGAACACTCTTATAATTCCCTAGTATATGTTACCTAGGTACCCAGGGTATTGGGAGATCCCTATGGGCTGCAGCATTTCATTTGCCACCCATAGGGAGCTCAGACAAACCTTTACACAGGACTGCCACTGCAGCCTGAGTGAAATAAGGCACATGTTATTTCACAGCCATTTTCACTGCACTTAAGTAACTTATAAGTCACCTGTATGTCTAACCTTCACTTGGTGAAGGTTAGGTGAAAAGTTACTAAGTGTGAGGGCACCCTTGCACTAGCAAAGGTGCCCCCACATAGTTCAGGGCCATTTCCCCGGACTTTGTGAGTGCGGGGACACAATTACACGTGTGCACTACATATAGGTCAATACCTATATGTAGCTTCACAATGGTAACTCCAAACATGGCCATGTAACATGTCTAAGATCATGGAATTGCCCCCCCCCCATTCCAAATCTGGTATTGGGGAGCCACTTCCATGCATCCCCGGGGCTCCACTATGGATCCTGGACACTGCCAAACTAGCTCTCTGGGGTTTTCTCTGCAGCTACTACTGCTGCCACCCCACAGACAGGGTTCTGCCCTCCTGGGGTTTGGGCAGCCCAGTCCCAGGAAGGCAGAGCAAGGAATTTCATCTGAGAGAGGGTGTTACACTCTCTCCCTTTGGAAATAGGTTTAAAAGTCTGGAGAGGGGTAGCCTCTCCCAGCCTCTGAAAATGCTTTGAAGGGCTCAGATGGTGCCCTCCTTGCATAAGCCAGTCTATACCGGTTCAGGGAACCCCCAGGCCCTGCTCTGGCGTGAAACTGGACAAAGGAAAGGGGAGTGACTACTCCCCTGTCCATCACCACCCCAGGGATGGTGCACAGAGCTCCTCTAGTGTGTCGCAGACCTCTGCCATCTTTAATCCAGAGTTGTGAGGGCACTCTGGAGGCCTCTGAGTGGCCAGTGCCAGCAGGTGATGTCCGAGACCCCTCCTGATAGGTGCTTACCTGACTAGGTGGCCAATCCTTCTCTGAGGGCTATTTAGGGTCTCTCCAGTGGGCTTTTCCTCAGAAAACGACTTGCAAGAATTCACCAGAGTTCCTCTGCACCTCTCTCTTCAACTTCTGCCAAGGATCGACCGCTGACTGCTCCAGGACGCCTGCAAAACTGCAACAAAGTAGCAAGAAGACTACCAGCGACGTTGTAGCGCCTAATCCTGCCGGCTTTCTTGACTGTTTCCTGGTGATGCATGCTTTGGGGGCTGCCTGCCTTCATCCTGTACTGGAAGCCACAAAGAAATCTCCCGTGGGTCGACGGAATCTTCCCCCTGCTCCAGCAGGCACCAAACTTCAGCATCACCGGTGCTCTGGGACCCCTCTCATCCTGAAGAGCGTGGCCCCTGGAACACAGGTGCTGGACCCTAGTGACCCAGACTGTCCAGTGGTCCAACTGTCAAAATTTTGAGGAGATAAGTTCTTGCCTCCCCTTTCCAGACAGTAATCCTGTGCACAATGTGAACTGTAGCTACAAGGGCTTCCATGCACATGTCTATGAAATCCTGCATGCACAGCCAAGCCTAGGTCCCCAGCACTCTCTCCTGCAATGCTCAGCTCCCTGAGTTGATCTCGGGTGTCATGGGACCCTCTTTTGTAGTGTTGAGATGACCGCCGTGTTCAGACTTCTTGAACCTGTGTTCAAGGGCTTCTGCGGGTGCTACCTTCTTGTGCGTGAGCTCTCTACTTTGCTGAGGGCCCCCTCTGTCTCCGCTTCTAAGTGGGGACATACTGGTCCTGCCTGGGCAGCACCTTTTTTCTTCAACTGTGACTCTTGCAGCTAGCAAGGCTTATTTGCAGGTATTTTGCCATGGAAACAACTCAGCATCCTCCAGCACTCCGTGGGACATCTTCTGCACAAAGGAGAAGTTCCTATCTCTTTTCGTTGTTGCAGAATCTTCAGCTTCTTCCATCCGGAGGCAGCCATTTTGCACCTTCATCCGGGGTTTAGTGGGCTTCTGCCTCCCAAACACTTTCACGACTCTTGAACTTGGTCCCCTTCCTTTGCAGGTCCTCAGGTCAAGGGAATCCATCTTCAGTGCTTTGCAGTCTGTTGTGGTCTTTGCAAAATCCTCTATCACGACTTTAGTGTGTTTCTGGGGAAATAGTAGTACTTTACTCCTACTTTCCAGGGTCTTGGGGTGGGGTATCTTGGACACCCTTAGTGTTTTCTTACACTCCCAGCAACCCTCTACACACTACACTAGCCTGGGGGCCATTCGTGCTTCACATTCCACTTTCTTAGTATATGGTTTGTGTCACCCCTAGGCCTATTGCATCCAATTGTATTCTAGTGTTTGCACTACTTTCTGACTGTGTTACTTACCTGATTTGGTTTCCTGTGTATATTTTGTGTATTTTACTTACCTCCTAAGGGAGTATATCCTATGAGATATTTTTGTCACATTGTCACTAAAATAAAGTACCTTTATTTTTAGTAACCCTGAGTATTGTCTTTCACATGGTATAGTACCTATATGATATAAGTAGTATAGTACCAGCTTTGCATGGCTCCTAGTTCAGCCTAAGCTGCTCTGCTATAGCTACCTCTATCAGCCTAAGCTGCTAGAACACTACTACTCTACTAATAAGGGATAGCTGGACCTGGCACAAAGTGTAAGTACTATTGTGCCCACTATAAGCCAGGCCAGCCTCCTACAGATAGGGGTTATCACTGATGAAAGGTGCTCAGGTCTGCGTGAAGAGTGTCACCTGGTCCTGTAGGACATATATGACCCTTTCATGGGCCGCATTGCATATCATTGCTACTGTCCATTCCTTAGGGGTTGGAGGGGTAAGGGATCTCCAGTGCCTTGGAATACATGTCTTGTCCGTTGCAAGAGCTGTATGTAGGAGACATAGTTGAGGTCGCAACATCTCCGGAGTGTCTCCAATATCATCGAGCAGAATGAGCGGAGGCGCTAAGAGGGTCTGTATGGGCATCGCTGTTCCTATTGTGACTCCGATTTCCTCCCAAAGGTGCTGGACAGAGGGGCATTCACAGAGGAGATGCGCAATGTCACAGCGAGTAGCTGTGCACTACCAGCAGTTCACATGCGGCAGCAGCCCCGCCCAATGCAACTTCACTGGCGTCCAGTGCCTGTCATGCAATGTTTTAAATAGACAGAATTTCAGTTGCGCTTCCCGGACGCCTCTGTCCAGTGCCTCCAAGGGGTCAATCCATTCCTCCTCCTCCATGTCTATTTCCAGCCGAGTGAGCCACTTAGTGCGAAGGCTGTCAAGAAGGGGTTTTGAAAAAAGGTGAATAGAACTCCATAAAGATACAACATCACTCCCTTGAAGTGACCCCATGTCATAAAATAGGACACTACTGGTGAGGACGCAAGAGTCCTAGGGTCAGCCCCAAGGCATCGACGCAGGCAGTGCACTAGCTGCAGGTACCTCTATTTTTGTTGGGAAGGGAGACCATATTCCTCCTGTAGGTGGGGAAATGTTTTAAACCCGTCCTCTGTGATTAGTTGATCAAGAATAGAAAGACCAGCCATTTTCCACAGTGGCCAGTTGATGACCAATCCACCAAAGCATAGACTAGCATTATCCCACAGGGGGGCTTGTTAATGGAGGTGGGGATGTGTCTCTAGAAGCTTGGGCGCCCTACGTCAGGCCATCTGCATAGCTTGGACCATGGGGCTAGTGGGTCGAAGCCAGGGCTGCCTGTCCCTGTATAGAGGGCAGAGGCCCTTACCTGTCAGATTGGATAGCAGATATAATTCAATGGTGACCCACTGCGGGGGTTCTGGCGCTACAGGGAGCAAAAATGTCAGTTGGGATAGCTGTAAGGCTAAAGCATAATGTTCCACTGATGGGAGCCCTAAACCTCTGCAGGTGTGGCGGGCCATGAGTTTAGTGGAGGCCAGTCGAGGACGAGAGGTGCCCCACACAAAATTACAAATCTCCTGATCTACAAGGCGGAGTGTCGATAAGGGCACCAGTAGTGTTAACATACCCAAAACATAGGTGTAGCGTGGGAGAGTTACCATCCGCACTGCCTGCACCCTGCCTCAGAGGGTGAGGTTCAGTTGTGACCATTAGGCAAAATCAAGCCGCATACTGGTTAGAAATGGAACCAGATTATCCGCCACCATGCTGTTGTGTCCTCTGTTAACAAGGATGCGTAAAGATTTCAGGCACAAAGTTGTCCACTGAAAGGTATACCCTTGGACCGCCGAGCTCGTGGTGGAGATGGAGAGGGGCAGTGCCTCACTTTTGTCCCAGTTCACCCTGTAACCTGAGAGGAGCGCAAAGTGCCTATGATCTCCAGTAAAGCAGAGAGGGAGCGGCTTAAGTCTGTTATCGTTAAAAGAATATCATCTGCTTATAGGTAGATTCTAGACTCCCCTTCTGGGACAGGAATCCCTGTGAGAAGGGGTGATTGTCAGAGTGTTGCCGCAAGTGGTTCTAGGGCCAATAGGAATAGGAGGGGCGAGAGCAGACAACCTTGCCTCGTCCCTCAGCGTATCAAAAAAGGGTCAGATGAGTAACCACCACAGTGTACTGGCGCCATCGGGCTTTCATACAATAGGCGGATCTTGACAATTAATTGTTCCCTTAGTCCACATTTCTGCAGGGCAGCAAACAAGCAGTCCCATTCAATGCAGTCAAATGTTTTTTCTGCATCCAGGGACAGGGCTATGGTTTCCTCCGGCAGCTTTCTGCTTCCCACATGGTGTGGGCCAGATTACGGAGATGATTCCTGGAGGTACACCACAGAATGAAGCCCACTTGCGTGCAGTGTATGAGGGAGGGTATGACTTTGTGGAGAAGAGTCGCTAGAACACTGGCAAGGATTTTAATGTCACTATTCAGAAGAGAGATGGACCTGTAGCTAATGCATTACAAGGGATCCCTCATAGGTTTGCAGATCACCACAGTCATGGCCCTATTAGAGAGGGAACCCAGGGAGCTCGCTCGACAAGCATCCAGAAGAGGGAGTTGACAGCCTCCTCCCCCACCCACTTGTAGAATTCCCCCGGGAATCCGTCTTCCGTAGGGGATTTATGGTAGGATATTGCATTAATTATCTTGACTTTGCTTATATCGCTCTCTAGTAAAACCTGCCCATTGGGGGACAGTTTGGGTAGGCGTACTCCCTCCAAGAAGGTTGCTATTTGTTGGGCACTGGCCACTGACTCAGGAGTATATAAAAGTTTGTAGTATTCAGTGAATTAATTTACTATTTCCTGCGGTTTCGTGAGGTTCTCCACGCAGGAAGAGGTAATAGCAGGAATAGCCTGTGCTGCCACCAGCTGTTGCAGCTGAGCCGCTAGTAGACATCTGGTCTTTTCACCCTGCTCATAGTGACGGGTCTAGTGCCGTTGGAGCACATATTCTGCCTTAGACATATAGAGTTCATTGAGAGCTACTTGCGCTTGTTCTAGACATCAACACATAGGCAAGGAAGGGTGAGCCGTAAAAAGACGGGTGAGAGACGAGATATGATCCTCGAATTCGCATTGATGGTTCACCGCCTGTTTGTTCGCCTGAGCCGCATTCTGAATCAGTCTTTCCCTTACGTGGCCTTTGCTGCTGCCCACAGTACCCTCTGGAATGAAACTGAACCCCTGTTATCCTGCAAGTAAGTGGAAACGTGTGATTGGAGTTGCTCTTACACTCAGGAGTCGGGCTGCGATTTATAGCTAGGCGCAAGGGTTTTTGGCCTGGAGAGGTGAGTCCAAGGTTCAATGTCAACAGGACTGGAGCGTGATCCGAGAGCGCCATCTTCAGTATCAGCGATTCTGGTGCTGAGACTACTAGGAATTAGTCCAGGTGAGACTGGGTGTAAGGTACGGGGGAAAGAAAGGTATACTCGCTGTCTGCAGGGTGGGTAAGCCTCCAATGGTCAACTAGACCATGATCCGAGATGAGGTCCTGTAAAGCCCTGTCTGAATTATTGCAAGCATCGATGGGCCCTGTCCTGTCAAGGATAGCGTGACATGCAAGATTCTAGTTACCTCCTATTATGTAGCGGGAAGCTCCAATCTCAATAAGAAGGCAGTTAAGGTGGAGGTGGAACAGGTGTTTAGAGCCTGTAGGGGTGTAGACAGACCCCAGCATAACAAATTGTCCCCTATTTTCAGCTTTGCAAAGAAGTACCGTCCCTCAGGGTCTGACCATGTCCTAACTACGGGAATAGGCAGAGTTTTGCGTAACAGGAGCACCACTCCACACTTAGTGGCAGTCTCCTTCTTTGATGACCAGGGGTTCGGGTATCTACTGTGGATGATCGTTCCCACCCAATTGCGCCACAGTTTATTGGCTTCAAGAGCATCTTAATGTGTCTCCTGCAACAGCGCCATGTCAACACCTTTCAATTGGAGGTAGGAGAGCAATTTCTTACATTTCACGCAGTGGGTTAAACCATGGACGTTCCATGTCAAAACTTGGAGTGGATGGGGAGCGCGAGAGGCGGAGGTGACAGCTATGTCAGGGCACTGGGAGGAGGGCGGCGAAGGATGGAAGGCCATGATATCCTAAGGGAGGGAGACACTAGGCAGGTTGAGGAAAAGTGATGAATAGGGGTGGAGAGAGAAGGCGGACATGTATAGTAGGATAGGAGAGGTAGAGGGGGATTCCTATAGACTTTGGCTGGGAGGGTAGTGATTGGACCGCCAACTGCAGGGGCTCTGATAAGAGGGGGTATAGGCTAAAAAATGGAGACAGAGGTTGTGGGAGGGTGGTGTAAGACAAGGAGGGGTGAGGCGAATGTGAATAAGTGGGAGGGGGATGCAAGGGGTGAGAATTCGATACTATTTGAAATCAAGCCACCAGGGCTCAGATCTGTATACCGCAGGTCCAAACTTGGGGCGTCAACGCCCCGGACAGGCCCAGCCCAGCAGAAAGGGCACCGCAAGGATATGTATTAGTTGGTGTTGGTGCCTCTGGGGGATGCAGAGGAAGCAGGGTGAGCCCACCACAAATGGTAGATCGCATTGAGAGAGAAATGAAAGAGGGGGGAGGGGGAGATGCCAGACAAACCAGGAATGAGGCTCTTGTTCAGCTAGGAGGTTTAAGGGGGGCGGGGAGTGTAGGAGGCTGGCCTGGTTTGTAGTGAGTACCAAGGGGTACTTACACTCTGCACCAGGTCCAGGTATCCCTTATTAGTGTAGAAGAGGTGTCTAGCAGCTTACGCTGATAGAAAAGGTAGCTTAGCAGAGCAGCTTAGGCTGAACTAGGAGACATGCAAAGCTCCTACTAAACCACTGGTGTCATATGCACAATATCATAAGAAAACACAATACACAGATATACTAAAAATAAAGGTACTTTATTTTTATGACAATATGCCAAAAGTATCTCAGTGAGTACCCTCAGTATGAGGATAGCAAATATACACAAGATATATGTACAAAATACCAAAAATATGCAGTAATAGCAATGGAAAGCAATGCAAGCAATGTACAGTCACAATAGATTGCAATGAGAGCACATAGGTATAGGGGCAACACAAACCATATACTCCAAAAGTGGAATGAGAACCACGAATGGACCCCAAACCTATGTGAGCTTGTAGAGGGTCGCTGGGACTGTAAGAAAACAGTGAGGGTTAGAAAAATAGCCCACCCCAAGACCCTGAAAATTAGGTGTAAATTGCACCTAAGTTCCCCAGAGAGCACAGAAGTCGTGATAGGGGAATTCTGCAAGGAAGACCAACACCAGCAATGCAACAACTATAGATTTCCGGACGAGAGTACCAGTGAAACAAGGGGACCAAGTCCAAGAGTCACAGCAAAGTCGAGATTGGGCAGATGCCCAGGAAATGCCAGCTGAGGGTGCAAAGTAGCTGCCACCGGATGGTAGAAGCTGTGGATTCTGCAAGAACGAAGAGGACTAGGAACTTCCCCTTTGGAGGATGGATGTCCCACGTCGTGTAGAAGCTTGCAGAGGTGTTCCCACGCAGAAAGACCACAAATAAGCCTTGCTAGCTGCAAGGGTCGCGGTTAGGGTTTTTGGATGCTGCTGTGGCCCAGGAGGGACCAGGATGTCGCCAATTGCGTGAGGAGACAAAGGGGGCGCCCAGCAAGACAAGGAGCCCTCTCAGAAGCAGACAGCACTCGCAGAAGTGCCGGAACAGGCACTACAAAGAGGAGTGAACCAGAGCTCACCCGAAGTCACAAAAGAAGATCCCACGACGCCAGAGGACAACTCAGGAGGTTGTGCACTGCAGGTTAGAGTGTCGGGGACCCAGGCTTGGCTGTGCACAAAGGAAATCCTGGAAGAGTGCACAGGAGCTGGAGCAGCTGCAAATCACGCAGTACCCAGCAATGCAGTCTAGCGTGGTGAGGCAAGGACTTACCTCCACCAAACTTGGACTGAAGAGTCACTGGACTGTGGGAGTCACTTGGACAGGGTTGCTGAGTTCCAGGGACCACGCTCGTCATGCTGAGAGGGGACCCAGAGGACAGGTGATGCAGTCTTTTGTTGTCTGCGGTTGCAGGGGGAAGATTCCGTCGACCCATGGGAGATTTCTTCGGAGCTTCTAGTGCAGAGAGGAGGCAGACTACCCCCACAGCATGCACCACCAGGAAAACAGTTGAGAAGGCGGCTGGATCAGCGATACAAGGTTGCAGTAGTCGTCTTTGCTACTTTGTTGCGGTTTTGCAGGCGTCCAGAGCAGTCAGCGGTCGATTCCTTGGCAGAAGGTGAAGAGAGAGATGCAGAGGAACTCCGATGAGCTCTTGCATTCGTTATCTAAAGTATTCCCCAAAGCAGAGACCCTAAATAGCCAGAAAAGGAGGTTTGGCTACCTAGGAAGGAGGATAGGCTAGCAACACAGGTAAGAGCCTATCAGGAGGAGTCTCTGACGTCAACTGCTGGCACTGGCCACTCAGAGCAGTCCAGTGTGCCAGCAGCACCTATGTTTCCAAGATGGCAGAGGTCTGGAGCACACTGGAGGAGCTCTGGGCACCTCCACTGGGAGGTGCAGGTCAGGGGAGTGGTCACTCCCCTTTCCTTTGTCCAGTTTCGCGCCAGAGCAGGGCTGGGGGATCCCTGAACCGGTGTAAACTGGCTTATGAAGAGATGGGCACCATCTGTGCCCATCACAGCATTTCCAGAGGCTGGGGGAGGCTACTCCTCCCCAGCCATGATACCTTTTTCCAAAGGGAAAGGGTGTAACACCCTCTCTCTGAGGAAGTTCTTTGTTCTGCCTTCCTGGGCCAAGCCTGGCTGGACCCCAGGAGGGCAGAAACCTGTCTGAGGGGTTGGAAGCAGCAGCAGCTGCAGTGAAACCCCTGGAAAGGTAGTTTGGCAGTACCTGGGTCTGTGCTAGAGACTCGGGGGATCATGGAATTTGCTCCCCAATGCCAGAATGGCATTGGGGTGACGATTCCGTGATCTTAGACATGTTACATGGCCATGTTCGGAGTTACCATTGTGACGCTGTACATAGGTAGTGACCTATGTACAGTGCACATGTGTAATGGTGTCCCCGCAATCACAAAGTCCGGGGAATTTGCCCTGAACAATGTGGGGGCACCTTGGCTAGTGCCAGGGTGCCCACACACTAAGTAACTTGGCACCCAACCTTCACCAAGTGAGAGTTAGACATATAGGTGACTTATAAGTTACTTATGTGCAGTGAAAAATGGCTGTGAAATAACGTGGACGTTATTTCACTCAGGCTGCAGTGGCAGGCCTGTGCAAGAATTGCCTGAGCTCCCTATGGGTGGCAAAAGAAATGCTGCAGCCCATAGGGATCTCCTGGAACCCCAATACCCTGGGTACCTAAGTACCATACACAAGGGAATTATATGGGCGTACCAGTGTGCCAATGAGAATTGGTAAATTTAGTCACTAGCCTGCAGTGGCAAATTTAGAAAGCAGAGAGAGCATAAACACTGAGGTTCTGGTTAGCAGAGCCTCAGTTATACAGTTAGGCACCACACAGGGAACACATACAGGGCACATACATTGAGCACTGGGGTCCTGCCTAGCAGGATCCCAGTGAAACAAGGGCTAAAACAACATACATACAGTGAAAAATGGGGGTAACATGCCAGGCAAGATGGTACTTTCCTACACCTGGCTAGCAGGATCCCAGTGACACAGTAAAAACACACTGACGCACACTCACAAACAGGCCAAAATCCGGGGTAACCATGCTAGAAAGAGACTACTTTCTTACACCCAGAGAATGGATAAGTACTATGCTGCATGTTTTTGCGAGTCACAGACCTCATTTTATCTGTCATGGCAAGGTTGACAAGGCACTTGAAAACTGTAATGTCCTTTTGTTGATTGCATTCCAAGTCAGCTAGTACCACCACCCTCCCTGAAGCCTTAGATAGCTGCCAGAGGGACATTTAGGACCATGAACCATATCAGGGGTGAGACCCATCTTGCAGAGAACCAGTTGCACCCAGTGGCACGTGGATCTGGCCATAAGCAACTCGTGCTTACAGAACGCTTTCACCATATACACTGATGTGATTAATCCTATACTAATGTTAATTGATTTGGGCAGGCACATATGCCCCCCAGTTCAGCCTATTTAGTTGAGATCATTGTGGGCACTATACTAGATCAGATGGTGACCACATCTACTACTGTAGCTGTCCTCCTCAAAGGCTCTAGCTAGTTGTTTGAGGTAAGCTTAACGCTACAAGCCCCACTTGGGGCTAGCGCCATTTGATGTGAGGTGGCATGCACTGAGGATATGTTGAGGTACGCTGCTGCATGCACTCACAAAGGCTGGCTGCACTTGGGTTTGTTGCATGCCACTATGATGTATGCTGTTTCATGATGTTTCCTGTTGTGATTATTATCATGTTGTTTCCCTCTGTTCACAATGCCTGATAGCTGTGTCCTCTTAACTCCGTGGCCCGCTCCTCTCTTCCTTCCTTTTTCTATCCCTTACCTTTTCTCTCTCTTTCCTGCACCTATTAATATGGCTGCTCTAGCCCTGCCTGCTACACCAACCTATACCAGCATCCTCTTTCATGTCTTCATGCACTCTCATGTTCAACTGTGAGAAAAGGTAAGGGATAGAAAAAGGAAGGAAGAGAGGAGCGGACCACGGAGTTAAGAGGACACAGCTATCAGGTATTGTGAACAGAGGGAAACAACATGATAATAATCACAACAGGAAACATCATAAAACAGCATACATCATAGTGGCATGCAACAAACCCAAGTGCAGCCAGCCTCTGTGAGTGCATGCAGCAGCGTACCTCAACATATCCTCAGTGCATGCCACCTCACATCAAATGGCGCTAGCCCCAAGTGGGGTTTGTAGCGTTAAGCTTACCTCAAACAACTAGCTAGAGCCTTTGAGCAGGACAGCTACAGTAGTAGATGTGGTCACCATCTGATCTAGTATAGTGCCCACAATGATCTCAACTAAATAGGCTGAACTGGGGGGCATATGTGCCTGCCCAAAACAATTAACATTAGTATAGGATTAATCACATCGGTGTATATGGTGAAAGCGTTCTGTAAGCACGAGTTGCTTATGGCCAGATCCACGTGCCACTGAGTGCAACTGGTTCTCTGCAGGATGGGTCTCACCCCTGATATGGTTCATGGTCCTAAATGTCCCTCTGGCAGCTATCTAAGGCTTCAGGGAGGGTGGTGGTACTAGCTGACTTGGAATGCAATCAACAAAAGGACATTACAGTTTTCAAGTGCCTTGTCAACCTTGCCAAGACAGATAAAAGGAGGTCTGTGACTCGCAAAAACATGCAGCATAGTACTTATCCATTCTCTGGGTGTAAGAAAGTAGTCTCTTTCTAGCATGGTTACCCCGGATTTTGGCCTGTTTGTGAGTGTGCGTCAGTGTGTTTTTACTGTGTCACTCGGATCCTGCTAGCCAGGTGTAGGAAAGTACCATCTTGCCTGGCATGTTACCCCCATTTTTCACTGTATGTATGTTGTTTTAGCCCTTGTGTCACTTGGATCCTGCTAGGCAGGACCCCAGTGCTCAATGTATGTGCCCTGTATGTGTTCCCTGTGTGGTGCCTAACTGTATCACTGAGGCTCTGCTAACCAGAACCTCAGTGTTTATGCTCTCTCTGCTTTCTAAATTTGCCACTGCAGGCTAGTGACTAAATTTACCAATTCTCATTGGCACACTGGTACACCCATATAATTCCCTTGTGTATGGTACTTAGGTACCCAGGGTATTGGGGTTCCAGGAGATCCCTATGGGCTGCAGCATTTCTTTTGCCACCCATAGGGAGCTCAGGCAATTCTTGCACAGGCCTGCCACTGCAGCCTGAGTGAAATAACGTCCACGTTATTTCACAGCCATTTTTCACTGCACATAAGTAACTTATAAGTCACCTATATGTCTAACTCTCACTTGGTGAAGGTTGGGTGCCAAGTTACTTAGTGTGTGGGCACCCTGGCACTAGCCAAGGTGCCCCCACATCGTTCAGGGCAAATTCCCCGGACTTTTTGATTGCAGGGACACCATTACACATGTGCACTATACATAGGTCACTACCTATGTATAGCGTCACAATGGTAACTCTGAACATGGCCATGTAACATGTCTAAGATCATGGAATTGTCCCCCCAATACCATTCTGGTATTGGGGGGACAATTCCATGATCCCCCGGGTCTCTAGCACAGAACCCGGGTACTGCCAAACTGCCTTTCCTGGGTTTCCACTGCAGCTGCTGCTGCCAACCCCTCAAACAGGATCCTGCCCTCCTGGGGTCTGGGCAGCCCTGGCTCAGGAAGGCAGAACGAAGGATTTCCTCTGAGAGAGGGTGTTACACCCTCTCCCTTTCAAAATAGGTGTGAAGGGCTGGGGAGGAGTAGCTTCCCCCAGCCTCTAGAAATGCTTTCATGGGCACAGATGGTGCCCATCTCTGCATAAGCCAGTCTACACTGGTTCAGGGATCCCCCAGCTCTGCTCTGGCGCGAAACTGGAAAAAGGAAAGGGGAGTGACTACTCCCCTGACCAGTACCTCCCAGTGGAGGTGCCCAGAGCTCCTCCAGTGTGTCCCAGACCTCTGCCATCTTGGAAACAGAGGTGTTGGGGGCACACTGGACTGCTCTGAGTGGCCAGTGCCAGCAGGTGACGTCAGAGACCCCCTACTATAGGCTCTTATCTTTCTTGGTAGCCAAACCTCCTTTTATGGCTATTTAGGGTCTCTCCTCTGGGGTATTCTTCAGATAACGAATGCAAGAGGTCACCAGAATTCCTCTGCACTTCCCTCTTCGACTTCTGCCAAGGATCGACCGCTGACTTCTCCAGGACCCCTGCAAAACCGCAACAAAGTAGCAAGACGACTACCAGCAACATTGTAGCGCCTCATCCTGCCGGCTTTCTTGACTGTTTCCTTATGGTGCATGCTCTGGGGGCTGTCTGCCCTCACCGTGCACTGGAAGCCAAGAAGAAATCTCCTGTGGGTCGACGGAATCTTCCCTCTGCTAACGCAGTCACCAGAAGACTGCATCACCGGTCCTCTGGGTCCCCTCTCATCCTGACGAGCGTGGTACCTGGAACACAGGAGCTCTATCCAAGTGACTCCCACAGTCCAGTGATCCTTCAGTCTATGTTTGGTGGAGGTAAGTCCTTGCCTCCCCACGCTAGACTGCAAACCTGTGTACTGCATGATTTGCAGCTGCTCCGGCTTCTGTGCAATTCTCCAAGGATTCCTTTGTGCACAGCCTAGCCTGGGTCACCAGCACTCCGTCCTGCAGTGCTCAACCCTCTGAGTTGGACTCCGACATCATGGGACCCTCCTTTGTGACTCTGAGCCAGCTCCGGTTCACAAATCTTCTAAGTGCCTGCTCCGGTACTTCTGCGGGTGCTGCCTGCTTCTGTGGGGGCTCTCTGAGTTGCTGAGCACCCCCTCTGTCACAATCTCCAAGGGGCGACATCCTGGTCTTTCCTGGTCCCCAGCAGCACCCAAAAACCTCTACCACGACCCTTGCAGCTAGCAAGTCTTGTTTGCGGTATTTCTGCGTGGAAACACTGCAACCTTCAGCACGGACTTCTTTTGACTTCTAGACTTGGTCCCCTTCCTTTGCAGGTCTTCAGATCCAGAAATCCAGCAGTTGTTGTTCGCAGAGTTGGTTGGTTGCTGCAAAATCCCAATAATGAGGTGTAGTGTGTCCTAAGGAAACTTGCAGTACTTTACTCCTGCTTTTCTGGGCTCTGGGGTGTGGTAATTTAGGGCCAGATGTAGCAAAGGTTTTTACCCATTCTGTGTCTATGGGAAAAAGTGTTCGTACATATGGCCCTTACTTACCTTTACTGTATTCTTACTCTCCCAGCGATTCTGCACACACTACGCTTGTCTAGGGGGGAATTTGTGATTCGCATTCCACTTTCTTAGTATAAGGTTTGTGTTGCCCCTAGACCTATTTTCTCCCATTGCATTCTATAGTATTTCCTATTGTTTGCATTGTTCTATGACTATTTACTTGTCTAATTGTGGTGTCTAGTGTATATATTGTGTATAATACTTACCTCCTGAAGGAGTAGTGTCTCTAAGATATTTTTGGTACTGTGTCACCCAAATAAATACCTTTACTTTTGATATTGTCTTTACTTGTGTATAAGTACTGTGTAACTATAAGTGGTATTGCATGAGCTTTGCATGTCTCCTATTTCAGCCTAAGCTGATCTGCTATAGCTACTTCTATCGGCCTAAGCTGCTAGAACACTACTACATTTCGCTAATAAGGGATAACTGGACCTGGTATAAAGTGTAAGTACCCAAGGTACCCACTACAAACCAGGCCAGCCTCCTATACTAGGGTGCTGTTCCAGGATACAGGCCGACATCCATGGTGACAGGGGAGCTCAGGAGAGTCGCTGGTGCTGGAGTCAGCCTCAGACAGAGGACAGGACAGGCTTCAGTGGCAAATGGGATTTGTTCCTATCCTGGGTCAGGGTGAGTGGACTTGGCTGCGCAAGGGCCGGTCGCTGTTGCGATGTCCTGCTACGCCCCAAGAGACACAAATGGCAGCAGTGTATATCAATGAAGGTGCCCAGCTTTGGGAGTTTGGAGCAGTTTCCTGAGCTCAGATCCAGTAGAATAAAAGGGGTGGGGGTCACTGTAAGCACACTCCTTGCTTCTAGGGCCACTGTTGGGGAGCCACCCATCCGCTGTACCTCGGGGCTTGCTCCCATTAGTCAGTTATCCTTTGTAGGCGAAGCAGGCGGCAAGAATGTAGGCATGGAGCAGATAATGGTGCTGAGGCCCGTTGGCACTTTCCTCAACCAGCAGGGAAAAGTCCATTTCAGGCCCCTCCTAGGCCTCCTTTCCTTCCTGGCCTGCGCCCGGGATAGTCAGGTGGGTGAGTTGCTGTGATGTCTATGGGAGGGTACCAATGCAGTGGCAGCTCTCCCCCGGGCATGTCCTGCTGCCTAGGAGCCGCTCGAGCCCTGTGGGCTGGTTAGAAGCAGGTGTCCATGGTCCAGAAGGGGAGCTGCTGTCACACCCAGTCCTCTAGGCCTCGCTCCCTCTGGACCGTTAATAGGGCTGAATCTATGGCCTTAGGGCTCCCCCCACATCGTCATCCCCCAGTCCTCGTGCACGGGTTGGCTCCGGGTTCCCAGTGGGTGACCCCCGCCGAACATGCAATGCTTCTTTCTGCTGTTTGGGCCCGCCGATGCGCGGAGCTCCCTCCTCAAGCAGCCATCTTGATCCGCGGCCAGGCCACGCCTCCTGAAAACTAAACTTTAAAAATCAGAACTCCAGTTCTACTGATGTGGATTTTTGTTGTATTGATGTCAAACAATTTATTAAAACTTACTCTATTTTTCTGAATTGGCGTGGGGTTTTTATTGTGTTTTCACTTTATTACTGTTTGAGTACTGCATAAGTACTTCCCACGTTGTCTCTATGTTAAGCCTGGCTGTCTTTTTGTGTCAAACAACCCAAGTTTAGGCACAGGTTCATTTCGAGACTTTTTGTGGTTCACCATCCAAGAGATAGTGGCTGCTGCTTGACCAGTGCTCATAACCCTGTCCAACAACAACCCAATTTCTCAAAGTATGCTCAATTTGCTGATATCTGATTGGTAAATGTAACTTACCTGTAAGTCCCTAGTATATGGTACAAAGTGAACCCAGGCCTAGTAAATTAAATGTGACTTGCAGAATTCAGTGACAAAGTGAAAACAAAGCTATAGGTCTGGTATTGCAGTCTAGTTGGGCAGCATTTAAACTACCAACTCAACAAATTGAAATAACCCTTTTGCCAAGTCCAAACCTTCCATTTTATATTTATAAGCTCCCCCTTTAAGGCACGTCTTTTAAGCCCATAAGGCTGCGTGAAGGGTATTAAAAAAGGGCATGTTTATTTTGTATTTTACATGTCCTACAATGTAAACTCACAATTCCTGTTTTTTCACAGTATCTCGCTTTCCTTCATTATCACATGAGAGTATCTTGAAATACTCAAGTTCAGGGTGTACCTGTTTAAGAAATTATTTTGTGCATTGGTAAAAGATTGTTGATTGTGAGAAAGTGAATTATTATTTAGGATGTCTTTGAGGTCCCACAAAGTCATATTGTCACTATTCTTTATCAGGTCCAGTTAGTGACTTGGTGGGGCCTCATAGACATCCCAAATCACTCAATGTGGTCAAACTGTGGTTAAGGTTCATGCAAGGTTTCCTGGTTTCACCTTGTGCAATATAGCCACTAAATGTTTCTTTCTTTCTCCCATTTTAGATCAAAGCTTATTGATTTATGTTTAACTCTTTGAAATACTAAATTGTGCATTGTGTTAAAGACATACCTACTTTACATGTTAAATAATTTCAACACAAGAAGCCTTGCTGAAAAAAATACAAAAATAATGGAAGGGGGTATGCTATTTTAGTGTTACCATTGTCACTCCAACCTAATTCAACAAAAATACTGATTATAATACAACTGAACGCTTCAGTGACAGCATTTACCTATTAGCAAAACAGAAGGTCTGGGTTGATATGACAGAGACACATGCCTTTGCATCCACACAAGTCAAGTGCAAAACTCAGCTACAGAAAGACTTTTTCAGGTCTCATACTAGGCAGGCTTTTTGCATTTTTTTACTACCCCAGGAGTGAAGGTGACTATTTCAGATTTTCAAGACTCTCTATAGTGCCATGAAAGACCCACGCTTAAAGATTACATCCTCCTGGAGCTGCTTTGCAGCCAAATGCAGGAGTGAGATTGGGGAAGAAGCAGGACGATGGGCTCAACTCAGCGTGGGATGACTAATGTCCTGTATGCAATGCAGTAGAGGGGCTCCCAAATGGCTGATTACTGGCCAGGGCTCCACGAGCCAGGCTTGCTCCCGCCCGAAATGGCACCTCTGGTGTGCCACCCTATGCTTATAGCCATGTGGGGCCCCACCCATGAAGATCTTGACCTGTGATGGGGCTGTGCTACAACTAGGCTTGCCTCCCACTGCGAAGCTCAAGCAGCCCTGAATGTAATTGCCTGGAGGCTGTTCTGGGTGCATGGTTTGCTCACTTCGATCCACACCAACACCTCTACTGGCTCCCATGTAGCCTCCATTGGCTCTGACTGTGGCTACCACTCAGAGAACCAGGGATACACTATCACTGTAAGCACTATGAACTGTAAATACAGAATTATAAATATTGTTGACTAAGCGCTCTTCAACACCTCCCATATGAGCGACAATCTTTGTCCACCTACATGGTATCTGCTCAGCCACTGCCTTAGATATTCAGTGGGTGGAGTGTGATAACCTTCCTAGTAATTGTGCTGTTGTGGCAGCAAGCAAGACAAATACAACTAAATCAATCTTCATATGAGAAATGCTGCACTCACAACGCATAGACAGCTACTGCTCAAGAAGTGCCTGGTCCGTCAAAACCTTATGACTTTACGGATGCAGATGACCTTGCCACAAAGGGGGATCTCCAAGCACTGTATGAATTTCTCAAAGAGATATCCTCCTTGAGAAAACATAACAACAAGTTGATTTCTGAACTAGATCTCCAGATACAGAGAACTGAATCATGCTTAGTCAAGTTGAAAATGAGCTGGCTACTACCTCTTATAAACAGAATGCAATGTTCTGGACACCATCCACTCTCAACACACACCAAAAAGAGCTAGCCAGCAGACTCAACAACATTGACAATGACTCACTGAGAAACAATATCCATATCAGAGGCATCCCATCAGACTTCTCCAACAAGGATCTTAAGAATTAAGTGCAGACAGCTACTACCAGAGACAACCCATTGTTCTACAGCTTGATCACAGGCACAATCTCTTCTCTACCTTCCAGCAGAAGAGGAATTTGGCTCCCAAGATAATTATAAGAGTCCACTTCTTTTATAAAAGGATGCTTATGAGGTGGCGGCATGCAAGCAGGAGTGTTTAGTCTTCATGGGTGATAGAGTAACTATCTTCCAGGATGCCTCATCACATACCTTTTCAAGATGTAAAGACTTTAAAGACATAACCACCCTGCTGAGATGGGAGGTGTTAGAATGGGGTCTCTTGCTGGCAGTCAGTTTACACTCTGTCCATATAGGGACCCTGACTCTAGTCAGAGTAAGATAGATACACAGCTCTGATAACCCCTGTTCACCCCTTTGCAGCTTTCACAAGCAGTCACGCTTATCTCAGAGGCAATGTGTAAAGTATTTGCTCAAACACACACAGTGGCCCTCATTCTGACCCTGGCGGTTCCCTACCGCCAGGGCCAACGGGGGCGGGAGCACCGCCGACAGGCCGGCGGTGCTCCCTTGGTCATTCTGACCGCGGCGCTTTGGCCGCGGTCAGAACGGGAAAACCGGCGGTCTCCCGCCGGTTTTCCACTGACCCTTAGAATCCTCCAAGGTCCCCCTACCGCCATCCTATTCATGGATGGCGGTAGGGGGGGGTCGCGGGGCACGGCAGGGGCCCCCTAACAGGGCCCAACTAGGCTTTTCAGTGTCTGCGATGCAGACACTGAAAAGCGCGACGGGTGCTGCTGCACCCGTCGCACGCCTTCCACTCCGCCGGCTCGATTCCGAGCCGGCTTCCTTGTGGAAGGCGCTTTCCCGCTGGGCCGGCGGGCGATCTGAATCAGATCGCCCGCCGGCCCAGCGGGAAAGTCAGAATACCCCTCGCGGTCAATTGACCGCGGGGCGGTATTCAGGCGGATTCCGACGGGCGGGCGGCAACCGCCGCCCGCCTAGGTCGGAATGACCACCAGTATCTCAGTGAAAACACCACAAAAGGACTCCACACCAGTTTAGGTCGATTATTTCCTTACAGGGAAGGGATGCTTAGGTTTCTGGACAAGCCCTCGAGTCCGTGTGGTGATGTTGAAGATTTTGACTCTCAGGAATGATGAGTGGAAAATCTGAACACACAGCTACGGTGAAGTTGCGCTGAGTTGACTTCTGCAGCCGCGAGGCAGGTGCTGCGCCAATTTTATAGCCGCGAGGCACATGCTGCATCAATTTGTCTGACGATCAGCTCTAGTGCGTGGATCTTCACTCAGTTTCTCCTTTAAGGGGCCCAGGCACTGGATATGGCACCCCTTGGCAAGTCAGGGGGTCTCAACAAGAGAGCCCAGGTGCTGGTAGATGAAGTCTTTGATGTCCCTGAGACTTCTTAACAGGAAGCAAGCTCATTCCAAGCCCTTGGTGAAACTTCACAAGCAGGATAAACAGCAAAGTCCAATCTTTGTCCTCTCTAAGGCAGAAGCAGCAAATGAAGGCCAACCCAGCAAAGCACACACAGCAAAAAGGCAGTACTCCTCCTCAAAGCTCTTCAACTCTTCTCTTTGACAGAGGTTCCGCTTGATCCAGAAGTGTTCTGAAAAGCATAAGGTTTTGAGTCCACTACAGCCCAACTGTCAGTCTGACCCAGGATTCAACAGCCAAGCAGAGACACACAATGGTTAAGCAAGACTATGCCAACTTTCTAAAAGTGCCATTTTCAAACTCACAGTCTAAAAGCCAACTTTACCAAAAGATGCATTTTTAAATTGTGAGTTCAGAGACCCAAAACTCCACATCTCTGTCTGCTCCCAATCGAAAACTACACTTAAAAGATATTTAAAGTCAATCGCCATGTTAACCTATGGGAGAGATAGGCCTTGCAATAGTAAAAAACTAAATTTGCAGTATTTCACTATCAGGACATGTAAAACATACCAGCACATGTCCTACCTTTTAAATATACTCCACCCTGCCCATGAGACTACTTAGGGGTGACTTATATGGAGTAAAAGGGAAGGTTTGGGCCTGGCTAGTGGGTACACTGGCCAGGTCGAGCTGGCAGTGCAAAACTGCACCCACAGACACTGCAGTGGCATGTCTGAGACATGTTTACACAGCTACTCATATGGGTGGGACAATCAGTGCTGCAAGCCCACTAGTAGCATTTGATTTACAGGCTCTGGGCACCTCTAATGCATTTTACTAGGGACTTACTGGTAAATCAAACATGTCAATTAGAGATAACCAATACTAATCACAATTTACACAGAGATCACTTGCACTTTAGCACTGCTCAGTAGTGGTAGAGTGCCCAGAGTACCAAAACCAGTAAAAACTACATCCAGCACACGGTCAAAAATACAGGAAGCAGAGGCAAAAAGACAGGGGAAAGGCCAAGGATGGCAGGTCTAACAAGAGGGTATATCATATCACTGGATGTTCCCTTCCTATCTACATTTTACATACAAGGGCATGCGACACAGGGTGCAAGAGACAGCAGAGGCGAAAGAAAGACTGGGCCTTGCCGACAGGACTGTCATGTAGCAAACAAGTAAAGTCGTCTAAGCTAATAGATAATCGAGGAGCTTGGTGCACTCCATAACAAAAGAAACCTGTAAGGAAAGCAGACAACAGCAACGCAGACAAGAAAAACAGAAACAGCCAGCACCAACGGAAGACGACTGAACAGCCTAAGCACCACATGCACTTTGCTACCCATAATTTGACAAATAGAGACTTTTGGCATTCTACATACTGCCTTTTTCTTATTTGCAGTGAATCAGGGCCTCACATTTTCAAGTTATTTCCTTCTTTCTAC
Source organism: Pleurodeles waltl (assembly GCF_031143425.1). NCBI lineage: Eukaryota > Metazoa > Chordata > Amphibia > Caudata > Salamandridae > Pleurodeles > Pleurodeles waltl. The sequence continues at coordinate 288,757,847 of NC_090445.1, read as the reverse complement.
AACCTAGAATATGTGGAGCTCCAAACCCACAAGATGTACACGGATTTGATGATATCTGGTAGGGGAGGCATGACCCCCCCTACAGAGCTAGATCCTCATTCCAGTTCATACCAACTGACATCCATTTGCTTTATTCTCACCAACAGAAAATGTTCAGCAACATAGGTTTGCTTATGAAATATTACTTGATCTTGCTGTTAGTTTTGTTCTGGTTAAGCTTTTTTCTGTTGCACATGGTAACAATTCCTGACATATACTTCAGGTTTGAGCAGACTGTGGAAAGATCTGGGTGGGACCAAAAGTACATACTGCTACCTCCTTTGATATTAGCACCAACTCAACTGGCTCAATTCCTTGCAGGACATGATACAGAGTCAGAGGGGGAGGGGGAAAGATGAACAAGTTAATTTTGATTATTCTGAATGTGCATAGCCTCAATTCCCTAATCAAAAAACAGCCCTGTTGCAATGGCTGAAGCTGAAGGATGTTGATATCAGCATGTTTCAGTAGACAATAAGGATGTTCAGCATCTCCGTTCCTACTTGTTCTCAGTCCAATTTCACACTAGGAACCAAACCAAAACAAAATGGGTGGCAAGTTTACTGTGGTAGGGACTGATGTTTGATGTAGACTCCAGGTGCCAGGACAAAGATGGCAGGAATTTGGGTCTTCGCATAAAAATAAGAAATTCAGTGTTTGCACTTTTTCCCCTTTACATGCCCTACGAGGGGAAAGAAAATGCAGACTTAATGACAACAGTTTCACACTTTTCTAAACGACAAACAGTAATAGGGGGCTTTGATGTCATCCTTAACTCTACAGAAGACAGAATCAACCATAAACCTCCCACCGTCTCAATGCAAAGCATAGCACTTTTAGACTTGGTGGATATCTGGCAGCATCAACACCAAGGGGACAAAGATTTTACATTTCACTCTCATGTGCACTCTTCTGTTGCCAGTGTCCCAGGTCCTCCCACAGTTTCCGACAGTGGGTGCTCCACCGGCCATAGGCCCCCAGAGTCTGCACGTCCTTGGCAATGGCACACCATAATCCCTTCTTTTGATGGGCCAGCAGAGGTAATACAGACAGGAGGACACCATTACATATACAATCCAGCCTGTCACACATATGGCCCACCAATCCCATTTCCATCACCATTGGCACACACATCTCCTGGCACACACCATGTACACCACCACAATACATCCCCCGATGACACGATGCTTTCACACCCGTCTCCATGTATCCTTCACACACGCATCGTGTCCAAGGTGTACTCACCTGTTGGTCTGGAGGCCCATACAGCAGTCCGTACTGGGGTAGGACCCCATCCACCAATCGCTCCAACTCCTCGGCAGGGAAGGCAGGGGCACTTTCCCTAGTCACATGGGCCATGGTAGGTTTCAGACACAGCTCACAGCAGCAGAGTAAGTGTTCTCCTGTTGAAGGTCATGAAACAAGTCAGGAATCACATAGAAAATGGCGGTCACGACTGTGGTGGTGTACACAGTCACCACCGGCTCTGAACCCCATTGGCCACTGTACTCCATAGAGCCCCATATTAACCAATGAGGAATTGCACGCCAGTGCAAGAGCACCTTCCACCATGACGCCCAATGTTGGCAGAGTTACCTCACTTCCACCTGTCCCTACATACAGGACAGGCGGTCGCCATTTCATGGTAGCAGACAACAATCATATCAACCTTAACTGCTTCACAGCCTACATTATCACATAACTTGCCATTCCCACTGTCCCATTACGTAAATGCACTATGTACACTCTGGTTGTGGTTCCATTATTCAAATTGTGACAGCCTACTCACTCTTGCATCCCTTAGATACCTACCACTGCAAATGCTTAGGAGGAGGAGACAAACCCCCGTGTACAGACCGCTTGTGGACTTGGCTACACTGAAGAACAGGCACATTATACTGACCTATAGACTGGACAGGGCCACAATCACAAAGCTGTGTGCCAATTTGAAGCTTGACCTGATATCTGCTATCTGTCATCCAACTGGGATCCCCCCTCTTGTGCAGGTGCTATAATTGAATTTCCTGGCAAACTGGTTCTTTCCAAGTGACAGTTAGCTTGGCAGCAGGGATGTCACAGCCAATGTTGTCCATCATGTTGGCAAGAGTCTTGTCTGCCCTGGTGACACCCATAAGCAGCTACATAGCTTTCCCCCAGGTGGAAGATATGGCCACTGTGAAGGCCGGATTCTATGCAATAGGACATATCCCCAACATTGTTGGGGCAATTGACGGCACATATTAATTTAGTCCCCCCGCCCCCAGAATGAACAGGTGTTTAGGAATCGTAAGGGTTTCCACTCACTGAATGTGCAAATGGTGTGCCTGGCGGACCAGTACATCTTCCACGTCACTGCCAAGTATCCTGGGTCGGTGCATGATGCCTTTGTCCTCCTGAGGAATTGCAGCATTCCAAATGTGATGGCCCAACTACAGAAGCACAGGGTGTGCCTAACAGGTGAGCCCTGGTCCCCACCTACTGTATGTTCCTGTATGCCTTCAGGTGTGATTCCCATAGCACTGTGTGAGGCTAAATGTTGTCCCTCAATACTTACAGGTGACTCTGGCTACCAAAACCTATAGTGGCTGCTGACCCCTGTGAGGAATGCTAGGACATGGGCTGAGGAACATTATAATGAGGCACATGGGTGAACCAGAAAGATCATTGAGAGGACCTTCGGGCTTCTGAAGGTCAGGTTCAGGTACCTCCATCTGACAGGCGGATCCCTGTGCTACTCACCCAGGAAGGTCTGCCAGATAGTAGTGGCATGCTGCATGTTGCACAACCTGGCCCTCAAACTGCATGTACCTTTTCTGCAGGAGAAGGAGAGTGGAGATGCCCCTGTGGCAGCAGTGGACCCTGAGGACAGTGAGGAGGAGGATGAGGATGTGGACAACAGAACATCAATTATACGTCAATACTTCCAATGACACACAGGTGAGACAGTGCAACTGACCATTCCTCTGACTATTGATGTTTTCTGTGTGGCTGTGGCATGATGGCATTACCTTCCTTTGCATCTCAACTTACTGTCACCTATGGCTTGTCATTTTACAAATGTTGTGAGATAACAACTGTTTACTGATGTGATGACTACAGGCAACTACATGTCATTATTTAGATGCTCTCACAGTGTTCAGATCATTTTCTCTAGATGTGACTGTTTCCATAAATGCACATTTTCAGAACACAAAATACTAGTAGTCCAGTTGTGCTCAAGGGTGTTTATTGTAGTGCTATGAAATTGAGGGAAAAGTTCAATGGAATAGGGTGATGGTGGATAAATGTCCAGGGTATTGTTCCAATCTGTTTGTAGCACAGGTCCAGTGCCAAAGGGGCCATAGGAAGGGAAGCAAAGGCAGTTAAAAGTGGACAAGGTGACAGTGTGGGACACAAGAGGGACAATCAGGAGAGTCTCATTTCCTGGTAGTGGTGTTGGTCTCAGCAAGAGTCTCTGGCTTCAGTGTGGGTCACAGGGAATGTTTGTGAGTGGTTCACCTTCTGCAGGGGGAGGGGTGCTAGTGGCCTGTGGGTCCTGTGGCTGGGCCTCCTGCCTATTAGCTGCAGGGGAAGTGGAGGGCTGGTCAATGGACTGGCTAATGGTAGGGGCCTGCTGCTGTGCTGTTGCTTCCCTTATGATGTTGCCCATGACTGCCAGGACCCCTGCTATGGAGATCAAGGTAGTGTTGATGGCCCGTAAGTCCTCCCTGATCCCCTGATACTGTTCCTCCTGCAGCCACCTGTTCTCTTGCACGTTGTCAAGGATTTGGCCCATTGTGTCCTGGGAATGTTGGTAGGCTCCCAGGATCTCGGTGAGTGCCTCCTGAAGAGTCAGTTGCCTGGGACTGTCCTCCCCCTGGCGCACAGCAGTCCTCCCAGTGTCCCTGTTGCCCTGTGCCTGTGTTCCCTGAATGGGTGCCCACTGCCACTGACCCCAGGTCCCCGATTGTTTTGGGGGCGAGGTGTTGCCTGGGGTCCCTGTACAGGTGGGCACACTGCTGATGTACGTGTTCTGGGGACAGAGGTGTGTGTACGCTGGGTGGGTGCTGTGATGTTGGATACTGATGGGTGAGGCTCTGAGGTGGACTCTGAGTGGGCTGGGGTGACCGACTGACCAGTGGGTCCTGATGGGCCAGGTAGTTCATCCTGATCCAGAAGTCCAGAGTAACTGTCATCACTGTGTACATCTTTTGTTGGGGGACTGGTTTGTCGTGGCACCTTCTCTCCGCTGGGATTGGCTGGGGCACCCGCAGGGATGTAAGTGATGTTTTATGCTTCATATGTGTTACATATTGCAAATCCCTAGCTTCCCCTCTATTGTTGCTGTGGCCCAGCCACCTTTGTTTTTGTAGGGTGATGTATTGTGGGATTTTTAGTTTCCCTGTGTTGTGCATGCTTTAGTGATGGGTGTCCATGCAGGGCTGGGAGGGCTGTCCATGCATTGGTATTGTATGCAGGGCTAGGCATTGGGGTTAGCCATATGTGTAGGTGCAGTGTGTGGGATGTAGTGGAGTGATGGGAGTGAGGGTGAGGGAGTGTGATGGCATACAGGTATGGGGGGGTGACAAATACTAAATCTTGACTCACCAGTGTCTAGTCCTCCGGCTACTCCAGCGAGTCCCTCAGGATGCAGTATTGCCTAGACTTGCTTCTCCCATACTGTGAGCTGGGGGGGAGGAGGGGTCCACCGCCATTCCTCTGTATGGCGAGCTGGTGCCTTGCTGCCACAGAACATACCCTCCCCCATAGGTCATTCCACCTCTTCCTGATGCTGTCCCTTGTTCTTGGATGCTGTCCCACGGCATTCACCCTGTCCACGATTCTACGCCATAGCTCCATCTTCCTGGCAATGGATATTTGCTGTACCTGTGCTCCAAAGAGCTGTGGCTCTACCCTGACTATTTCCTCCACCATACCCTTAACTCCTCATCAGTGAAACTAGGTGCCTTAGTAGGGACATGGGTGTTGTGTGGTGTGTGTTGGTGAGAGTGTGTTGAGTAATGTGGTGGGGTGTGTGATGTGGGGTGCGTGAGGGATGTATGGGTGTATGAGGTGTGTGTGTCTAGTTGACTCTGTGCTGTTTGTGTCAATCCCCTGTTAGTAATTGTTGCCCATAAAGGGTTATGGGTAATGGGTGTGTGTGTTTTATGGTGCTGTCGGTGGGTGGGTGTGGTGTGTGTATAAGTCAGGTGTGTGTTTTTAGTATTGGCCAATGTAGTGTTGTTTTGTATGTGGGTGTCCATTCTGAGCACGGCGGTATGTACCGCCAATGGTTTACCGCCGTTGAATGTCCACAGAGGTGATTCGTGGGTTATGATGTAGTGGGTGTTGTTTTGTTGGTGTAACCATATGGGTGTTGGTACCTCCACTTTACCACTGTCCTTTGGGCTGGCGGATTTGTGTATGTGGCAGTATTCTGTTGGATTGGGGTGTGTGTGTGTCATAATATGGGGAACGGATATTCGCCACCGTGGTGGTATGTTGGCGGTCCTCATCATGGCGGTAAGCGGGATTTACCGCTAATGTCATAATGGGGGCCTGTGTGTCTTTCTCAGTAGGCTCCCTTCTGTACTTGTCTTCAGAGTTGCTTTAGGCTATATACATACTTCATCCTTGCTCCTCTGCTGGACTTGCTGTTGGTTGCCCCCTCTCGCTGTCTGTGCTCCTGCTTGTCCCCTCTACTGCTTGTTTTGTTACTCTTTATTCAATCAGATCCCCTTGCACCTTATCATGGTCCTTGGTACTGCTATCCCACTCCCTGCCAACTGCACATCTGTTTAGTCTCCCACCTACCCTATCCCGCAATAAAGAGCGTCATTCTGATTTTCCCCCTACAACCTCCATCCCTGCTGCCCGCATATGAGTTTCCTCTGTGTTATTGCCCACACATCATAGCAGTTGTGTTTCTTTGTCAATATTTAAAGCCATGTTGTACAGCAGCCCACTGTTTTACAGCAAGGCTGAAAGTAAAAAAAAAGAAAAAATAAGAACTTGTTTTGTTTTTACTTTTATCCATGCTGCACAGCAGCCACACTGCTGTACAACATGGCTAAAACATTGACGAAACCAATAGCTTCCACATTATAAAAGAGGACCGGTATTCTTGCTCCAGTATTTATTGGGAAATACAAACCAGATTTTACTAGCTGGAAAACCCAGGAGGTAAAATCACTGTAGGTCAAGGCTGCCTTTTACACTGGACCTCTTCCAGAACCCCTGCTCAAACCTCAGATAAGGCACTGGGGAGCATTGCATTCTCCCCCTGCCAACAAAAAATCTTCTTCTCTCAGCCTACACACCACTCGCTCTTTCTTACAACCACCACCTGCACTCTTTTACCACCTGCTCAGAGAAAATGCCAAAAGTGTGTGTTAAATCCTATGGAAAAGGGAATACCACTTGGAATACCACCTAGTAAATTTGGATCTGCACAGTAATTCCCCATTCCATGTGGATTCATTTACATTTACATGGTTCTGGTGGGTTGTTACAGCACGTTACTGTTAACTACTGCCTCATAGCCAGTACTGTGCAATGTGTAATGAGTGTCATGGTGGTCTACTTAAGGTGATGAGGATAGATCAACAGAGGTGAATGGTCCAGTTATCACCTCCGATCATGTCTATAAATGCACAGGAGGGGACGACTTCACCACACTAATTTCAACAAAAGACAGTAAACACAAGACTTCATCAGAACGTATAGAGAAAGGTGTGTATGTACGCATAAATACACTAGACTTTGATAGCACCATGTAAATACCAACAACTCAGGCATTACAAATTGCTGGTTAGTGTTTTTAAGACCAGATGGTCACCAATCTTAACACTGTCCTGTGTCAAAATGAATGTTCCACCTCTCTAACTGTTTATGACAATTTGGCCTCTTTCCTATAAGAGAAACAAGAGTTCACGGCAATTTATGATTGTGTTGAACAGCTGGTTTCATATTTTCTCAGGCAGCTTAATTACAAACCTTGACACCTTTTTGTCACTCCTATAAACACTCTCTCATTGAGTTTTCAGGAGTTTTCCTCCTTGCTTCCTAAAGTTGAACACTCCAGATGATGTATGTATGTCCGGTCAGGATGCTAGGATCTTTATCTGCAGCTGTTACGCCTACTTTTATCTTGAATCTTAACACCTGTTTTCGTCTATCACTGTCCCTAGCAGCTGAAAGAAAGTGGTTGCCCCACTCAAAGATGTTAAACTTTGGTCCCAGGACAGAAGCTAACTCTAAGCCATCTTTCTTTTGCCAGCAGCCACTAAAACTGGTGAGAAGCCTCACTAGCTTTCTAAAGGTCTTGAAGGCCACCAGTAACTGGATGTTAGCCAGATTAGTTTTAAACCTTGTTTAAGTACTGAGCTTTCAGTCGTGGCTGCACTGAATGATGGCAAACAATACTGCAATTATGGCATTTCCATTTGCCTCTGGCTATTGTACTTTAGCCATCTTATTAATTTCAAAGGAGGATCTTAAAGAAAAAGGTATTTGCATTTTGTGGCACTTGAAAGCTTCTATTGTTAATCTGACCATAATTTCTAGATTGAACAATGGGAATGCTTGCTATATTGGCCATCCTGAGTCAGCTATTTACAAGTTCCAAGGCGTTCAGAATATTGCAGTCCAGCTCTTGGAGTGGTTTCACTGTACTTTTTGTTTCTGATCCCCTATTTTTGGACCCTGTGTTGTAATTCGTTTTTGCTGGTTTTGATGCTATGGACACTTTACCACTGCTAACCAGTACTAAAGTACAAGTGCTCTCTGTCTAAAAGATATTGGTAATTGGTTTTCCATGATTGGCACATTTGATTTACTGGTAGGTCCCTAGTGAAGTGCACTATGGGTGCCCAGGGCCTGTAAATCAAATTCTACAAGTGGGACTGCAGCATTGATTTCACCACCCACATGAGTAGTCATGTAAACATGTCTCAGACCTGCCAATGCAATGTCTTTGTGTGCAGCTTTGCATGGCCAATTCGAACTGGCAAGTGTACCCACTTGCCAGGCCGAAACCTTCCCTTTTACTACACAAACGTCACCCTTAAGATAGACCCTAATGTAGGAGGCTGGCCTGGCTTGTAGTGGGTACCAGAGGTACTTACACCTTGTGCCAGGTCCAGTTATCCCTTATTAGTGTAGAAGAGGTGTTTCTAGCAGCTTAGGCTGATAGAAGGTAGCTATAGCAGAGCAGCTTAGGCTGAACTAGGAGACATGCAAAGCTCCTACTATACCACTGGTGTCATATGCACAATATCATAAGAAAACACAATACACAGATATACTAAAAATAAAGGTACTTTATTTTTATGACAATATGCCAAAAGTATCTCAGTGAGTACCCTCAGTATGAGGATGCCAAATATACATAAGATATATGTAAAAAATACCAAAATTATGCAGTAATAGCAAAAGGAAGTAATGCAAGCAGTGTAAAGTTACAATAGATTGCAATAGGAGCACATAGGTATAGGGGCAACACAAACCATATTCTCCAAAAGTGGAATGCGAACCACGAATGGACCCCAAACCTATGTGAGCTTGTAGAGGGTCGCTGGGACTGTAAGAAAACAGTGAGGGTTAGAAAAATAGCCCACCCCCAGACCCTGTAAGGTAGGTGTAAAGTGCACCTACAACCCACAGAGAGCACAGAAGTCGTGATAGGGGGATTCTGCAAGGAAGACCAACACCAGCAATGCAACAACAGTGGATTTCCAGACCTGAGTACCTGTAAGAAAAGGGGACCAAGTCCAAGAGTTGCGACAGTGTCGAGAGTGGGCAGGAGCCCAGGAAATGCCAGCTGAGGGTGCAAGGTAGCTGCCACCGGATGGAAGAAGCTTGGTGTTTTGCAAGAACGAAGAGGACTAGGAACTTCCCCTTCAGGGGATCGATGTCCCACATCGTGAAGAAGCTTGCAGAGGTGTTCCCACACAGAAAGACCACAAACAAGCCTTGCCAGCTACAAGGGTCGCAGTTACGGTTTTTGGATGCTGCTGTGGCCCAGGATGTCGCCACTTGGATGAGGAGACAGAGGGGGCACCCAGCAAGTCAGGGAGCCCTCACAGAAGCAGGCAGCACCCGCAGAAGTACCGGATCAGGCACTTAGAAGAGGAGTGAACCGGAGTCCACCCGAAGTCAGAAAAGGGAGTCCCACGACGCCGGAGGACAACTCAGAAGGTTGTGCACTGCAGGTTAGAGTGTCGGGGACGCAGGCTTGGCTGTGCACGAAGTAAATCCTGGAAGAGTGCACAGGAGCCGGAGCAGCTGCAAATCACGCGGTACCCAGCAATGCAGTCTAGCGTGGGGAGGCAAGGACTTACCTCCACCAAACTTGGACTGAAGAGTCACTGGACTGTGGGAGTCACTTGGACAGAGTTGCTGAGTTCCAGGGACCATGCACGTTGTGCTGAGAGGGGACCCAGAGGACAGGTGATGCAGTCTTTTGTTGCCTGCGGTTGCAGGGGGAAGATTCCGTCGACCCACTGGAGATTTCTTCAGAGCTCCTGGTGCAAGAAGGAGGCAGGCTACCGCCAGAGCATGCACCACCAGGAAACAGTCGAGAAAGCCGGCAGGATGAAGCGATACAAGGTTTCAGTAGTCATCTTTGCTACTTTGTTGCGGTTTTGCAGGCGTCCTGAGCAGTCAGCGGTCGATCCTTTGGCAGAAGGTGAAGAGGGAGATGCAGAGGAACTCTGTTGAGCTCTTGCATTCGGTATCTGAAGAATTCCCCAAAGCAGAGACCCTAAAAAGCCAGAAAAGGAGGTTTGGCTACCTAGGAAGGAGTATAGGCTAGTAAGACAGGTAAGAGCCTATCAGAAGGAGTCTCTGACGTCACCTGCTGGCCTTGGCCACTCAGAGCAGTCCAGTGTGCTAGCACACCTCTGAATCCAAGATGGCAGAGGTCTGGGGCACGCTGGAGGAGCTCTGGGCACCTCCCCTGGGAGGTGCAGGTCAGGGGAGTGGTCACTCCCCTTTCCTTTGTTCAGTTTCGCGCCAGAGCAGGGCTGGGGGATCCCTGAACCGGTGTAGACTGGCTTATGCAGAGATATGCATAATCTATGCCCATCAAAGCATTTCCAGAGGCTGGGGGAGGCTACTCCTCCCCAGCCCTGACACCTTTTTCCAAAGGGAGAGGGAGTAACACCCTCTCTCTGAGGAAGTCCTTTGTTCTGCCTTCCTGGGCCAGGCCTGGCTGGACCCCAGGAGGGCAGAAACCTGTCTGAGGGGTTGGCAGCAGCTGCAGTGAAACCCCGGGAAAGGCAGTTTGGTAGTGCCCGGGTTCTGTGCTAGAGACCCGGGGATCATGGAATTGTCTCCCCAATGCCAGAATGGCATTGGGGTGACAATTCCATGATCTTAGACATGTTACATGGCCATGTTCGGAGTTACCATTGTGACGCTATACATAGGTAGTGACCTATGTATAGTGCACACGTGAAATGGTGTCCCCGCACTCACAAAGCCTGGGGAATTTGCCCTGAACGATGTGGGGGCACCTTGGCTAGTGCCAGGGTGCCTACACACTAAGTAACTTTGCACCCAACCTTCACCAGGTGAAGGTTAGACATATAGGTGACTTATAAGTTACTTAAGTGCAGTGGTAAATGGCTGTGAAATAATGTGGACGTTAATTCCCTCAGGCTGCAGTTGCAGGTCTGTGTAAGAATTGTCAGAGCTCCCTATGGGTGCAAAAGAAATGCTGCAGCCCATAGGGATCTCCTGGAACCCCAATACCCTGAGTACCTCAGTACCATATACTAGGGAATTATAAGGGTGTTCCAGTATGCCAATGTGAATTGGTGAAATTGGTCACTAGCCTGTTAGTGACAATTTGGAAAGCAGAGAGAGCATAACCACTGAGGTTCTGGTTAGCAGAGCCTCAGTGAGACAGTTAGTCATCACACAGGGAACACATACAGGGCACACTTATGAGCACTGGGGCCCTGGCTGGCAGGGTCCCAGTGACACATACACTAAAACAACATATCTACAGTGAAATATGGGGGCAACATGGTAGGCAAGATGGTACTTTCCTACACCTAAGTAGCCCAATGGGCAGGGTGTAGTATATTTAAGAGGCAGGACATGTACTGGTGTATTTTACATGCCCTGAAAGTGAAATATTGCCAGATTTGGTTTTCACTAACCATAGCTTGTAAATAGGCAGGGTCTTGGCAGAGCAGCACCTGTAGCAATAACAGAGAGCCTCAAATGTGATACTCTGTTTCATCGTCAACCGGTGCAAGTTATTCAGTGCACCGCTAATAGAGACTTGTCTCGGGAGCCCAAGCAGTGTCTAAGCAGCCACATTCTGCACACTTTGAAGCCTATTCAATCATAATTGAGTAACAACGAGGTAACATACATTACAGTAGTCCAAGCTGAATATACCAGGGCCTCAAACCTTTAGTCTTCACTCCTTTATGCTTTAAAACATGGTAATAATGGCTTATCCCCAATTGGCGTATTTGATTTACTAGTAAAGTAGTACTACATGAGCCCAGGGCGTGTAAGTTATATGCTACTAGTGGGCCTACAGCACTGATTGTGCCACCCACTTAAGTAACCCTTTAACTACATCTCAGGTCTGCCATTGCAGCCTGTGTGCAGTATTGAACTGACATTTTGACCTGGCAAAATAAACCTTTTGCCAGGCCCAAACCTTCCTTTTTATGGGTGAGCGCAAAGTGCTCCGTCCATTCTGTAATCTCTCTTTGGGCTACAAACCATGCCCATGTAACATCAGTCACTTACATTGGTTCATGGGCTTTCCTTTTAAAATCCGCTTGCTTTCATTTGTGAAAGGCATGCACACGCCATGCCTTTTCCGGTGTTTAGCCCACCTACACAACACCGGTAAACTACTAAAAACATATGAGGCTCAATGTTTTCAGCCTGGGGTCTGGACTACTTTATCTGTGTATTTTCTACAACGCTGATAGCTCTAACTTGTTTAATGATCTGTGACTAAAACAAGCTGAGTGTTCTTCAGCATGTATGAGGGGGCGCCCCTTCCCTCACTTATGCCTGTAGTAATAACCTGCATGCAGTAAAGGTCAGACGGGAGGCCAGCTAATGGTGGGTGCTTGTCAGCTCGACTGCCCCAGCCCACCCATCCCCTTGGTGATCTCTGAAAACAGTGGGTGGGATTCTGAAACATTTCACTGGGTCCCAAACTGTCACACCCCTATCCACAGTCTCTGCTGATGTCAGTTTCTACAGCTACCCCTAAAAAAAATCACTTTATTTTCGTGAATCCGGAACTTTTTCTCCATCAATTACATTTTAATCTCGGTACCAGAACCCACGTGTCATCACGGCAGCATTCAAGCAGTCATTCCCGGTGCTCTGGGGCTTAAAGCTGCGCAGGCGCAGTGCAACTTCTAGGACTCTGCACTTGTTGGGTGTAGCTCACGAAGTTAGAGGTCGCCTCCCAGCCCGACCCCCACCCCCGCCACCGAACTACAGCTTCACAATAAGCATGCCAGCTGTTCATTCCTTCCAGACCCTGGTGAAGAACCACAGCTGGGGTTGCGGTTGAGGGGGAAAATGTGTGTCTGAGACCCTCCCACATGTCTCTTTTGATTGAAGGCGCTATAAGCACCCCCTGCCCGCGCGCGTCAAAGGAGGGAAGGCGCTATATGGGGGTTCACGCATATAATGTCACAAATGAAGCGGAAGGCCTGCCAAAAGAGCTGATTAAAGGGCAGAGGCCGCGTTGTTGGTTTAATTACTCACTAATTTTGACAAGTAATGATTGTGTTGGTAATCATGCATGCTTTATAAAATGGCACCTTTTACAGCCCAAATGCACCTGGTAAGGTTTCTTGGTAAGATAGCACTAGTGCAACAGAAGGGGACTGGAGAGTCCAGGTTTCGAGTTATGAAGAGATTGCGGTGCCCGGGGCTGGTGATTGGAGCAGACAGGGCCCACGCTACCCCTTCCTCTCTGCTCACAATATCCGCTGCCCTCTTAGCCATCCAGCGCCTCGGGGACGGTTTTGGTGGGCCCCCTGCGCACTGTGCTATGTAGAACCACTGCTGCTCTTTGTAATCTGTGGCCTTCAGCAGACGTGTAGCGCTCCTTTGCGAGGCCTTTCATTTTCTTCCCTGAAAGTAATATTTCCCACTTTGTTTTCTTTGGTTCAAAGACACCCTCTACTCCCCAAAGTGCATCTCCTTAGTTCATTGTTACACGTGCAGCACCCCGTCCTCTCCTTAGCACACGGTGGTGAAGCCAGGGAGGTAACTTTCTGGGCCATTAGCCCCCTCAAGCCTCACAGCAGACTGGCCGCCCCATGACGTGACTCACAGCAGTCATTCTAGGGTGACCACCCGTCCGTAAATTTCACGGATTGTCCGTAATTTCGCCCTGCTGTCCGTTGTCTGTGATGAGCTCCCCTCGGACCTCCCCTCCCATTCTTCCCCCCCACAGTATGCCCCTCCCCTCTTCACTTTAGCCTTACCTCTAGCTAACACGCTCCTCGTCCATTCTACACCGTCCCGACACTCCATTCTCATCTCCCCCCCCCTATCCCTTCCGGCCACCCCCCTCCTTAGACCACCTCTCCTCCAGCCCTCTCCCCTTGTCTATGTTCCCTACGTTCCCCTTGTTCCCTCTCTGCTTTTCCGCCCACTCCTCCCCTCACTATGTACTCCGATTTCCCCACAAATACATTCCATCTCTCTCCCTCCCCACTCTCCTCCAGCAATGCTGTGCTACCCCCTTTCCTCCCCTGGTAACCCCTTCCCTCCCTCGGACCGAGCAGAATCACTTCCTTTCTTCAACTTCCCTTTCTCCCAATCCCCCCCACTCTGCCTGATACCCGCTCCCTCACAGCCACCTCACTTAGCTACCAGGACCTATCCAACCCCCTCCCCTCCCTTCCTTCCAAACCTCCCTAATCCCTATGACTCCTCACACTCCTCCCCTCTCCTACCGCCCCACCGCCCCACTCCTCTCCTATCGCCCCCTAATTCTGCCCTTAATTCCTATCCTCCTTGCAACGCCAACAACAACAACTCTCCTCTCGCCCCTGGCGCACCAACTCCTGCTCTCATCCAAAACCTTTCCCCACCTCTGAACCCTATACCCCTACTCCCCTCCCGTTCCCCCACCTCTCCCTGCTGTACACTGCCTAGTGCACCCCTCCTGTTTCCATCGAGCCACCCAACATGCCGTGCTCTTCCTTACTCTCTCTGGAAAATAAGCTAGGCTCTCTAATCACCGCCATCTCCCAACTTGAAGCTACCATTTTAGTTTTAAGCTCCAAGATCTCGACTTTTCCACACACCTCGATTCCTTGGCAAACACTCACCCTTCCACAAGATGCACCTCACCCCCGCACCCCATTATAGCTAAGCATAGCCTGTCGTCTGCAAATCCACACAAGCACTCAAACGCCATCCTTCCTTCACTTCCACTTCCCAGTAACCCTGTTATCTACACTATTCCGACCATCTCCTATGTCAGAACCACTCGCCCACCTAAACCCTCCCGAGCGCCCTCATATAAGTACAATATCCCTATCACGCCTCATAGCCCAAGTGCCCCCGTCACCAAAACAGTTGCGTCAGAGCTGCGCTGTTTGCTCCACAACTGCAGATCTGCAATAAAACACAAACTTGAAATCTCCGATACCATCAACTTGCACAATATTGACATGCTCTTCCTCACAGAGACCTGGTTCAACGATACCTCTCACTCTATGTTTGATCTCCTTGTACCCACTGGCTATTCTATACTTAGAAATGACAGAATTGACAAAGTTGGGGGAGGTGTTGCAGTCATCTTTAGAAACTCCCTTCAACTTAAGGCTCTTCCTAACAGCTCCTTCCACACTTTTGAATGCCTATCTCTTGAGCTTCAATTGCACCACCGCTCACCTCTCAGATTCCATGCTATTTACCACCCGCCTGGTAGCAGCCCTTCGTTTATGGAGGAACTCACGGACTGCATCAGCGACCAATACACGCAAAGTGACAATCAGATCTTCATGGGTGACTTCAATGTCCACTGGGGCTCGCCTCAAGACACCTATGCGAATTTGCTGGCCACCTTCCTCTCTGCAAACGATCTTATCCAACACTGCACAGAAACAACACACTCTAAAGGCTCAATCCTGGACCTTGTTATTTCTAAAGCAGGCTTGCTGACTATCGCTACCCCTATTCATGTAGACTGGTCGGACCACCTCCACATCCCATTCTCTCTTCACCTATCACACTCTATAACTCTTGGCCAGCCTAAGAGGGCTACTTCCTGGTTCCGTGACACTAAAAATATTGACCTCAGTACCCTCTGTGATTCTGCTTTGCTATCACTTCCAAGGCTAGACCCGGACCTAGATGTTAACGAACTCACCTCCCAATGCCTCACAGTCCTTGCAGTCGAAATCAATAATGTCGCTCCTCTCCAAAGCAAAAAGAAAAGGCCCACTCCCTCAGCACCTTGGTTCAACAAATCCCTCTATGAAGAAAAGAAGTTCCTAAGAGCCCTTAAGAAACATTGGAGACAAGCGCCCTCCACTGAAAATTTGGCCACGCTTCGTTCAGCAAGATCCAAGTACCACAAGCTCATCTTCCTTGGAAAAGCGTCGCACTACAAATCCCTCCTTGACTCAGCCAAAAATAGACCCAAAAAACTATTCGACCTCATCAAGAACCCAAACAGCTCTCCCCCAACCTCCAAATTGGAAGATTCCACAAAGAAAGCAGCGGAATTCGCTGTATTCTTTGACGAAAAGGTAAAATCACTTGTAGATCAGGTCATTCATCCTACCACAACAGAGGAGCGCAAATCCTTAACCATTTGGCAAAACTTTGACCCCATCTCTGACGATACTCTCCTTAAATGCATCCTCGATACAAAGCCCTCTAACCATTCTCTCGACCCCATCCCTAGTGCCATTGCCATTGACTTCTATACTAATTCTCTTTCCTATTGGACCACTCTGGTCAACCTCTCCCTCAGTCAAGGCTCCCTTCCTGTTTCCTTCAAAACTGGGCAGGTCACCCCTCTGCTTAAAAAACCCACCGCTGATGCGAACGACCTCAACAACTACCGTCCCATCACTAACCTACCCTTTCTTGCGAAAATCACAGAAAAATGTGTAGCGAAACAACTCTCTCGCCATATCAAGGAAAATGATCTTCTTGACAATTTCCAGTCCGGCTTCATTCAAAACTGCAGCACTGAAACAGCCCTGCTGCTAGTGATTGATGAGGCGCTGCGGATTCTCGATTCAGGGGAGTCTTGTCTTCTAATTCTTATTGACCTTTCTGCAGCCTTTGACACTGTCAATCACAACACTCTCCTTAACACTCTTCAACAGAGAATGGGCATGGAGGGCACTGTGCTCAAATGGTTTGCCTCCTTCCTCTCTGATAGATCCCAAATGATCAAAATAGCGAACAGTCTTTCAGCTCTTTTAGCGGTCAGTCAAGGTGTTTCTCAAGGCTCCATACTTGCACCCACACTGTTCAATCTCTATTTAGAACCGTTGGGAAATCTCCTGAGTAAATCCGGGATCCACTATCATCTATATGCGGATGACACTCAGATCTACCTTAAGGTGGCCTCCACTCACGATCTCTCCTTCCTTAGCTCTACTCTCGACTCCATTCAAAACTGGATGTCAACTCATCAACTGATCCTGAATCCCTCCAAAACAGAATTCCTCCTCCTCTCCTCCTCACTTTCTCATCCCCCAGTGCAATCATGGATGGATCAGATCAATCTAATGAACAATAAGCCCATCATTGTCGAGAGCGCAAAATCCCTTGGTGTCATACTCGACAAAAAACTCAATCTACTCTCCCACATCGACTCCATTGCAAAGTCTGCTCGACACCAACTGCGCCTTCTTTGGGGGATTCGTCGCTTCTTCCCGGAGCACGACCTTAAAACCCTGGTCCAATCGCTGGTTCTCTCCAGATTAGACTACTGCAACTCTCTTCTTACTGGCCTTCCCAAATCCCACCTTTCCCCCCTGAAGTCTATTCTCCATTCAGCAGCTCGTTTCATTTATGGGGCCAAAAGAAGCAACCACATCACACCCATTTTAGCCACCCTCCGTTGGCTTCCCATAGAGGCAAGATCTATCTACAAAACTGCATGTATCACCCACAAAGCCTTGCACTCCTTCTCCCCTCGCTACCTGGTGAATAAACTGAAACTCTCTGGGGGCTCCAGACCATCACGTAATGCAGAAAAGTTATTGCTTGAACCTTCCCATTTTCAAGAAGGAAAGATCGATGGCCCAATCCTTTTCAGGCAACGCGGTGAGAATCTGGAACTCACTTCCGCCTCAGCTTCGGACCACCACCTCTTCCCAGGCCTTCAAAACTGACCTCAAAGCTCTCCTCCTTCAAAGACACTTCCAAATTTAATTCAAGCCCTCTGTTTTCTGAAGGAAGTCCTTCCATTATAGGAAATTCTGTTCTCCATGCCTATAGAAGTGCCTTCCCAGGGTGTTTTTGTGTTTTGAGTGTCTGCCACTTAATGCAGTATTATACCTCTACCTGTATTTTGTACTCTTTTGTAACATGCACACGGCACCTTTCCTTTTACAACGTATCATTTGCTACCTCTTATATCTTGTTTGCTTTTGATACATGCACAACGGCCACCACTGCCTCATGTAACGTAACTATTGTTTTAGTGTTTTGAGTGTCTACCATTTATTGCAATTTTTTTTTTTTTTTTTTTTTTACCTCTACTCGTACTTTATTTGCTCTTGTAACCTGCACACGTCACTTTTTCCTTTCGTAACGTATTGTTTGCTACCTCATTTATTTTTTTTGCTCTTGATACTTGCACAATTATCACTATTGCCTCATGTAATGTAACGTTTGTTTTTGTAACAGGCTCACTTGTAATTCTTCTCCTCTTGTATCTTTACTTTGCCTATTGTGAAGCGCTCTGACACCTTCGGGTAAAGTCCGCGCTATATAAAAACGCATTAAATAAAATAAAAATAAATAAAAAGCTTTAACTCAGGCATTTGTCCTTAATTTTTGCCTTTCACCTAAAGGGCAACGGAGGCAGGGCGAAATTAGGGGCAGAGGAGTTTCCCAGGCAGGGGGTCTCCTGTGCTCTGAGGGAGGGAGGGGCAGACAGATAAGAAAAGGCCTTCTTGCCAGGGGGTCTCCTTCCCTAAAGACATGCAAATGTGGGCAACTGGTAAATCTGCAAATACAAAGGGGCTTGAAAACCTGTATTGACTTTACTAAAGGGAGTCACTTGAAGTTTTCTGGTGGCAAAGATATTTCTTTCAGAGAGGTATTGTAATGGTGTTCCAAGGTGAGCTGTGGAGTATGCGGTTTTAATGGAGTGTTATACATTTTTTTATCACTAGGTATAAACTGTATATTATTCAAATCTGTATTTGAGAAGAACATTTTTTTAATTTAACCGAAATGTATTTGCGCATTTTGTAGCAGCTTTAATTATGATGTAATTGTATTTTTCACAGTTCTTTCAGGTACTTCGGTACCTCATAGTACTAACAAACATTGGCAAAGCCAATAGGTCTCATCTACGAAAGAGTTATTGGCTTTGCTAATGTGTTTTAGCCATTAGCCATGTAATACACCAGAGTAGCTGCTTTTCAGCATGGCTTAAAGCTAGTGGCATAGTGGTGTGGAGTAGAGTAGCATAGGAGCAGTGGCGTAGAGCCCAGTGGTGCAAAGTACAGTGCAGTGGGGTACAGTGCAGTTGTTTAGAGTGCGTTAGCGTAGAGTGCAGTGGTTTAGAGTACAGTGGCATGAGACAGAGTAGAGTGGCATAGAGTGCAGTGGAGTAGAGTGGCATACAATAGAGTAGCAGAGAGAGCAGTAGTGTAGAGTGGTGCAGTGGCATAGATTGCAGAGTAGACTCACGTTACAGGGAGTGCAGTGGTGTAGTGTAGAGTGGTGCAGAGTAGGGCAAAGTGCTGTAGAGTGGAGTGATGCAGAGTAGAGTGGCAAAGAGTGCAGTGGCATAGAACGCAATAGTACATAGTACATTGGTGTATAGTACTGTGGTGGAGAGTGCAACACTGCAGAGTAGAGTGTCAGTGCAGTGATGTAGAGTGGAGTAGAGTGGAGTAGAGTGGCACAGAGCAGTGGCGTAGAGTACAGTGGTACAGAGTAGAGGGCAGTGGCGTACAGTGCAGTTGTTTAGAGTGCATTGCCGCAGAGTGCAGTGGCATGGGGTAGAGTTACATAGAGTGCATTGGAGTAGAGTGGCATACAATAGAGTAGCAGAGAGTGCAGTAATGCAGAGTGGTGCAGTGTCATAGAGTGCAGATTAGACTCAGGTGGCATAGAGTGTAGTGGTGTAGAGTGGTGCAGAGTGGAGTATTGTAGAGTGGTGTAGAGTATAGTGCCTAGAGTGCAGTGGCATAGAGTAGAGTGGTGTAGAGTGCAGAGTTGCAGAGTAGAGTGTCAGTGCAGTGGTGTAGAGTGGTACAGAGAACAGTGGCATAGAGTACAGTGGTGCAGAGTAAAGGGCAGTGCAGTTGTTTAGAGTGCACTGGTGTAGAGTGCAGTTGCATAGAGTGGCATTGGGCAGAGTAGAGTGGCATAGAATGCAGTGGAATAGAGTGTATTGGTGCAAAATGCAGTAGTACAGAGCAGAGTGGTGTAGAGTATAGTGGCGGCCAGAGCAGTGTTGCAGAGTGTCAGCTTGCAGTGGTGTAGAGTGCATTGAACTAGAGTGCAGTGGTGAGAGTGGTATAGAGTACAGTGGCGTAGAATAGATTGTTTCAGAGTAGAGTGCAGTTGCATAGAGTGGAGAGGTGCAGGGTAGAGTGCAGTGGCATAGAATGCAGTGGCACAGAGTGCAGTGGCATAAAGTAGATTATTTCACAGTAGAGTGAGGTGGCTTAGAGTGGAGAAGTGCAGGTTAGAGTGGAGTTGCATAAAGTGGCATAGAGTGTGATGGCATAGAGCAAAGTAGTGTAGAGTGCCATGGCATAGAGTGCAGAGGTGCAGAGTAGATTAGAATGATGTACGGTGTATTGATGTAGAGTGCAGGGGCATAGAGTTGAGTGTTACAGAGTGGCAGAGAGTGGAGTTGTGCGGATTAGATTGGTGTTGCCTAGACTGGAGGGGTATGGCGTGCAGACGAGCAGAGCGCAGTGGTGTAGAGAGGCGCAAAGTGCGGTGGCTTAGAGTAGAGTAGTAAAGAGTAGAGAGGCATAGTGTGAAGTAGCATAGAGAGCAGTGGCATAATGTGGAGTGGGTCCGAATGGAGAAGAGAAGAGTGGCGTAAAGTGGAGTGATACAGAGTAGGATGCAGTGGTGTGGAGTGGTGCAGAGTGGAGTGGAGCATGCATGGTGTGGTAACACACTGCCATTACAGACAACACATTTTTGATTGAAATGACCATTACATTTGCACAGATATACAGTTTTTCAAATCAAACTATATTGTGCACAGACGATGATGTGTGGAAATTCCATCACCTAATGCAATTATTTGTTTTAATCATGTAAAGGTATTTGTTTCCAGCACAGTTCAGAATTAACAAAAATGTGCTTCATTTGTACTTCTAACTCTGATATATTCTGAAGTCTATTTAAATGTTGTCATGTGATAGAAAAAACTTTTTCCTAACCCCAGTATCCAACCCCAGTATCCAGCAAGATTGTTGCATAAATCCTCTCACTTTGAAGTCAGAGAAAGGGAAGTAAACATTAAGTTCCCACCAAAGACAGAGCCTGACATTTGACTTTGTTCTTTGAATGCACAGCAAATATGATAAGATAAGAACAAGATTTACAGGCCTGTTTACAGAAAGGGAGCACTCAGCAGGATACTGTAAATAAGGTTTTGGCAAGGGAAGGGATAAATTCAAGCTGCATAGCCTAAAACAAATAAAGCCAGCAAATTGAAAGCAACAAATTGTGAGTTACAAACCACAAGGCCAATGGCAAGCAACGGGCAGAATGCATTCACAAGGAAGCACTATGAATTTACTTAAAGTGACAGCTGTGGAATACTTTGTGGGGAAAGTCCAGTATTTTAGTCCATATCTTGCAGAGGTTTGGCTACATCAATCACCCAGGTAGTATGACAAGAAGACCTGGAGTAGTTTCCATGTTGCAGGATAGGTCTGTACACCCACATTTGTTCTTGAATTTTTGTCCTGAATTTTGACCTTTTGTCCTGAAATTTTGTCCTGAATTTTGACCCTTTGTCCTGAATTTTTTACAGTCCTGTCCAGAATTTGCCTCAATGCCAAGTGGTCACCCTAAGTCATTCAGCAATCTCTGGAGGCTGCCTGCAGCCTGGGGTCTGTTTCTACAAAGCCAGGCACGGCTCACTCCACAATGCACACTTATCGGAAGACAAGCCATCCGTGTGTTGTGCAAACAGTCATTTTTCTACAGCCTGTAACAAGACTGATTACACAATAATCACTGCCGTGAAACACAAAGCTCACAGGTCACACTCGAGTGGCCGAATGCTTTTTTTAATTTGGATAATCATTCTCACATAGCTAATTCAAATTACATTTTTCACTCAGTTAATTAAAATATCTTCTCTACGTTCTACACATCATACAATTCTTATCTACAAGGTTCGGTCCTCCATTTTCTCTGTGGCAGACTGCTGAACTAGCCTTCTGTTTCGTGCTTATTCTTTAGAGAATAGAGGGATCCTATATACATGCCCAGAGGTGTGAGTCTCTGCCCTTTCCCATCATAGTTAAATAGCAGAGGCCCCAGGCCATGGGAAAGTTCAGAGAAGCCCCACTGGAACATGCCAGGCGCTAAATAGTCATCTGTTTATTTTTCTCCAGAGTGTATTACATGGGAACATGTGGGTCTTCTCGCCGCTCTAAATACAAGCCTACTTGCCTATGACAGACCACATGTTACACCTGTACTTACAGGTCCCCAGCTTATTGATGGGTGTAAATTAGCTCTGTGGAGACAAAAGCAGAATTTTAAACACAACGTAAACAACGTGAACTTGCCAGTACAGGGCTAACCCACCTCTTCCCTGAAATGAGAGCAGTTTTACCATCAATAATTCACGGTGTCAACCGATTAGACTAAGGGTCTCTTTAATTTGTGGTTATTCAGTAGCGGTTAAAAAATATAGGTGCATAGTTAAACTTTGGTTGCGCGGTTTTAGAGTAAACAATTTTGACGCTAAAACGGCACTGAGCTAACTCCATATTTATATTTTGATGCTAGACCTGTCTAGCATAGAAATATTGGAGTAAGCGCCATGTGGTGGATGCAGCAAACTACCTTGCGCTAATTAGATGCAAGGTAGGCGTTTCCATCCTCATCATGACGCTAACCCCCTACTGCCTTATTTATAATCCGGCGCAGAAACGTCATGCACGGAGGAGGCGGACCTAAATAATGGAGCTGAACCTGCTCAGCGCCATTATTTAACGCCTGGGTCAGACCAGGCATTAGAGTACCTGTGGACCCATTTCCATGGCCGCACACCATGGAAGGGGCCCACTGATGCCCACCCCAAATCCCAGCAACACCTCCACCCACACATGATGGAGGACCCCCTCCTGGGTAAGTATAGGTAAGTATTTTTTTCCTGTGCCATTGGGGGCACCTTACATGTCCCCCCCGCATGCCACTGGGTCTAATGGCCATGCCCAAGGGACACTGGTCCCCTGTGTTGGCCACTGGGAGGGTGGGCATGACCCCTGTCTTTACTAAGACAGGTGTCATTTTTGGGTGCTAGTGCTTCAGAAAATAACGCTAGGCTGGTTAGCAGCATATTTATTGCCGCTTTCCAGCCTACCATAATTTCTGACCCACTAACACCTTTTATCCTACCACCATCCCCCCAGCTAATGTCTTTGTTTTAGCCTATCCTTAGCGCCGCTGTTTGCCATTCCATAGATATGGTGCATTGCTGCCGCTATGGAATGGCGGTAGCCGGCACTAAGGATTTTGCTGCAAAACTGCATTAGCACAGTTTTGTGGCAAAAAGTATAAATATGCCCCATAATGTTCCAGACGCTGTATAATAAACGTTTGCAGTTATATGTCGATATATTTAAGGGAGGCACATTTTATCTTATACTGAGTTACTTGCTTCTGTGATTTTGGGCTCCCTGAACAGACTCTCAACATGCAATGTTATGATATGTTGCAAGCGTCCCCCACCACTATGGACCAACATAGACTCGCTTTTTCTGACCAAGGCCTCGCACACAGAAAGAAGTGCGCAGCAATGAAAGCATGTGATTTTTAAATAATTATTATTGTTCTACAGTGTGTTCACATCTTACCAGGAGTAAAGGGCGCTACATAAAATCTTCAATTCAACACATTCATATATTTTAACATGCTTGCAATTTTATTGCAATTTTGTGACTTCGACGATTGTGTTGCTATTGGGAAGACACTGTTAGCAAGTTGGTTTATGACAGAGAACTAAAATATTTTAAATTGTACATTCGATACACAGTAACCCACTCTTTCCCCGCTCATTTGAAACTCATCTGAGAGCAGTCCTCTGTTACTGTATAACCAGCTTGGCAGATCGTGTTATGGTGACTATGAAAGGGGTATCACATGATGCGGAGAAGGACAAAGTCCTTGTCTCACAACTGTTTGATTGCAGGCATCCAACATCTGTAACTTGTATATACAAGCGCACAAGCAGGTAGTGCAAATGTTTTGTAAGCAGATTTATATTGTACATTAACAAGAGGAAATATGTATTTTGGTTTTAAATAAAAAATGCTGCTAATACTCAAAATTCTGATTGTCAAGTGACTGCTTGGGTTGGCACACTCCAACTTTTACTACTGATGTGCAGGTCCGAAGCCAGAAGTGGCAATCTCTCAGCATGTTTGCAGTGTTTCTCAGCGTCTGGCAGAAGAGCTGTGTATCCTCCTCTTTTTTAGGGTCAAGCAAGCAAGCTCTCTGTCCCTGTTGTAATCTCTCTGTGGGCTTTTAACCATGCCAAAGTCTTGCCCATCAGGTTCATTGGTTCCTGGGCTTGCCTTTTAAAATTTGCTTGACTTCATTAGTGAAAGGCATGCATACCTCATGCCTTTTCCGGTGTTTAGCCCTCCTCGAGAGCACCGGCCAACTACTGAAAACATACGAGGCTCAATGTTTTCCGTATGGTTTCTGGACTACTTTTTCTCTTTATTTCTTAGGCAGCACGTGTAGGAGGCTGGACTGGCTTGTAGTGAGTACCTAGGGGTACTTGCACCTTGCACCAGGCCCAGTTATCCCTTATTAGTGTATAGGGTGTCTAGCAGCATAGGCTGATAGATAATGGTAGCTTAGCAGAGCAGCTTAGGCTGAACTAGGAGACGAGTGAAGCTCCTACAGTACCAGAAGTGTCATATGCACAATATCATAAGAAAACACAATACACATGTATACTAAAAATAAAGGTACTTTATTTTTATGACAATATGCCAAAAGTATCTCAGTGAGTACCCTCAGTATGAGGATAGCAAATATACACAAGATATATGTACACAATACCAAAATATGCAGTAATAGTATTAGAAAACAGTGCAAACAATGTATAGTTACAATAGGATGCAATGGAGACACATAGGGATAGGGGCAACACAAACCATATACTCCAAAAGTGGAATGCGAACCACGAATGGACCCCAAACCTATGTGACCTTGTAGAGGGTCGCTGGGACTATTAGAAAATAGTAAGGGTTAGAAAAATAGACCACCCCAAGACCCTGAAAAGTGAGTGCAAAGTGCACTAAAGTTCCCCAAAGGACATAGAAGTCGTGATAGGGGAATTCTGCAGGAAAGACACAAACCAGCAATGCAACAACGATGGATTTCCAGTCAAGGGTACCTGTGGAACAAGGGGACCAAGTCCAAAAGTCACAAGCAAGTCGGAGATAGGCAGATGCCCAGGAAATGCCAGCTGTGGGTGCAAAGAAGCTGCTACTGGATAGTAGAAGCTTAGGTTTCTGCAGGAACGACAAGGGATAGAGACTTCCCCTTTGGAGGACGGATCCCTCACGCCGTGGAGAGTCGTGCAGAAGTGCTTTCCCGCCGAAAGACCGCCAACAAGCCTTGCTAGCTGCAAATTGTGCAGTTAGTGTTTTTGGATGCTGCTGTGGCCCAGGAGGGACCAGGATGTCGCCAATTGCGTCAGGGGACAGAGGAGGCATCGAGCAAGACAAGGAGCCCTCTCAGCAGCAGGCAGCACCCACAGAAGTGCCAGAAACAAGCACTACAAGTATGCGTGAAACAGTGCTCACCCGAAGTCGCACAAAGGGGTCCCACGTCGTCGGAGAACAACTTAGGAGGTCGTGCAATGCAGGTTAGAGTGCCGTGGACCCAGGCTGGAAGGTGCACAAAGGATTTCCACCGGAAGTGCACAGAGGCCAGAGTAGCTGCAAAAGTCGCGGTTCCCAGCAATGCGGTCTGGGGTGGGGAGGCAAGGACTTACCTCCACCAAACTTGGACTGAAGGATCACTGGACTGTGGGAGTCACTTGGACAGAGTTGCTGGATTCAAGGGACCTCGCTCGTCGTGCTGAGAGGAGACCCAAGGTACTGGTGATGCAGTTCTTTGGTGCCTGCGGTTGCAGGGGGACGATTCCGTCGACCCACAGGAGATTTCTTCAGAGCTTCTAGTGCAGAGAGGAGGCAGACTACCCCCACAGCATGCACCACCAGGAAAGCAGTCGAGAAGGCGGCTGGATCAGCGTTACAGAGTTGCAGTAGTCGTCTTTGCTACTATGTTGCAGTTTTGCAGGCTTCCAGCGCGGTCAGCAGTCGATTCCTTGGTAGAAGGTGAAGAGAGAGATGCAGAGGAACTCGGATCAGCTCTTGCATTCGTTATCTCAGGAATCCCAAGAGACAGAGACCCTAAATAGCCAGAAAAGAGGGTTTGGCTACCTAGGAGAGAGGATAGGCTAGCAACACCTGAAGGAGCCTATCAGAAGGAGTCTCTGACGTCACCTGATGGCACTGGCCACTCAGAGCAGTCCAGTGTGCCAGCAGCACCTCTGTTTCCAAGATGGCAGAGGTCTGGAGCACACTGGAGAAGCTCTGGGCACCTCCCAGGGGAGGTACAGGTCAGGGGAGTGGTCACTCCCCTTCCCTTTGTCCAGTTTCGCACCAGAGCAGGGCTAAGGGGTCCCTGAACCGGTGTAGACTGGCTTATGCAGAAATGGGCACCATGTGTGCTCATGAAAGCATTTCCAGAGGCTGGGGGAGGCTACTCCTCCCCTGCCTTCACACCATTTTCCAAAGGGAGAGGGTGTAACACCCTCTCTCAGAGGAAGTCCTTTGTTCTGCCATCCTGGGCCAGGCCTGGCTGGACCCCAGGAGGGCAGAAACCTGTCTGAGGGGTTGGCAGCAGCAGCAGCTGCAGTGAAACCCCGGGAAAGGCAGTTTGGCAGTACCCAGGTCTGAGCTACAGACCTGTGGGATCATGGGATTGTGCCAACTATGCCAGGATGGCCTAGAGGGGGCAATTCCATGATCATAGACATGTTACATGGCCATATTCGGAGTTACCATTGTGAAGCTACATATAGGTAGTGACCTATATGTAGTGCACGCGTGTAATGGTGTCCCCGCACTCACAAAGTCCGGGGAATTGGCCTTGAACAATGTGGGGGCACCTTGGCTAGTGCCAGGGTGCCCACACACTAAGTAACTTAGCACCCAACCGTTACCAGGTAAAGGTTAGACATATAGGTGACTTAAAAGTTACTTAAGTGCAGTGTAAAATGGCTGTGAAATAACGTGGATGTTATTTCACTCAGGCTGCAGTGGCAGGCCTGTGTAAGAATTGTCAGAGCTCCCTATGGGTGGCAAAAGAAATGCTGCAGCCCATAACGATCTCCTGGAACCCCAATACCCTGGGTACCTCAGTACCATATACTAGGGAATTATAAGGGTGTTCCAGTATGCCAATGTAAATTGGTAAAATTGGTCACTAGCCTGTTAGTGACAATTTGTAAAGAGAGAGCATAACCACTGAGGTTCTGGTTAGCAGAGCCTCAGTGAGACAGTTAGGCATCACACAGGGAACACATACCTATAGGTCACAAACTTATGAGCACTGGGGTCCTGACTAGCAGGGTCCCAGTGACACATAACAAATATACTGAAAACATAGGGTTTTCACTATGAGCACTGGGCCCTGGCTAGCAGGATTCCAGTGAGACAGTGAAAACACCCTAACATACACTCACAAACAGGCCAAAAGTGGGGGTAACATGGCTAGAAAGAGGCTACTTTCTCACACAACCCCCCCCCAAACGAAGGACAATAAGGCTAACCTTGGCAAGTTGAGACTTTATTGTCTAAGTGATGATACGTAGAGAGTAGCTCTGCAATAGACTGGTTACTCCCTTTATCATCCACTATATGGTTACTTCCCTGTGGGGATGTAAACCACCCTGTTTGAAGTTTTTTAGCTAAGCAACAATGTGAAGATGTATTTTCAGAGTTTCTATCAGTAAGTTTTAGTTTAGAGCAGTGGGAATTGTCCACTGAACCTATTTGCAGTGATGGAAATGTCAGACAGGGATGCTGTCTCAGTAAAGCCATAGCTGGGCAAAAACTTTGTCCATATGGCTGGAAGAGAGAACAGGGATGCTGTTTCTCTTGAGTTGGAGCAGGGCAGGGATGCTGCCCTATTAGCTCCACACTAGGGCAGGGATGCTGTCCTAAGTGTTGTGAGGCAGTGCAGGGTTTCTGCACTAAAGATTCTCTGGGAGGGTTGGAGGGATGCTCCATGTTAACTAAAATGGTGCTCTTTTTCTCACCAATGTTAGTTATCCCACAGAGAGGTACTTCTACCTCAGGGAGTCCAGCTTTGCCAGCTGATGATTCCCTTGGAACAGGTGCCACCCCAGGAGAGGTTTCTCCCACCACAGGAATGGTATCCTGAATGGCAGAGTGGTTAGGGGATACTGTGATACCCTTTTGACCTGAGAGGGATCCTGAGGTTTCAGGCCTTCTCTCCTTTGCTTTTTCATTTCAGTAGAAATGAGAGGGAACAATTCCTCTGGGATGCCCAGCATGGCTGCATGGGCATAAAACTCTACATCAGCCCAACCTGAGGCTTCTAGGTCATTACCTAAGAGACAGTCTACAGGTAAGCTAGGTGATACCACCACCTGCTTAGGGCCAGTAACTCCACCCCAACTAAACTGAATTATAGCTAAGGGAAGAAACTTAGGGGCATATTTATACTCTGTTTGCGCCGAATTAGCGTCGTTTTTTTTCGACGCAAATTTGGCGCAAAACTAACGCCATATTTATACTTTGGCGTTAGACGCCTCTAGCGCCAAAGTAGGAGTAAAGAGCGTCATTTTTTTGCGTGAACGCCTTCCTTGCGTTAATGAGATGCAAGGTAGGCGTTCCCGTCCAAAAAAATGTCTGCGACGCAAATGCGTCATATTTATACTCCCGGGCAAAAATCACGCCCGGGAGTGGTCGGGTCAAAAAACCCCGCATTTGCGCCTCTTTTTAACGCCTGCGTTAGGGCAGGCGTTAAGGGACCTGTGGGCTCAAAATGAGCCCACAGCTGCCCTCCCATGCCCCCAGGGACCCCCCCTGCCACCCTTGCCCACCCCAGGAGGACACCCAAGGATGGAGGGACCCACCCCAGGGACATTCAGGTAAGTTCAGGTAAGTATAATTTTTTTTTTTTTTAATTTTTTTTTTTGGCATAGGGGGGCCTGATTTGTGCCCCCCTACATGCCACAATGCCCAATGACCATGCCCAGGGGACATAAGTCCCCTGGGCATGGCCATTGGGCAAGGGGGCATGACTCCTGTCTTTACTAAGACAGGAGTCATGTAAATGGCGTCTGGGCGTCGTTAAAAATGGCGCAAATCGGGTGGAGGCGATTTTTTGCGTCAACCTGACTTGCACCATTTTTAAGACGCCATAGCGCCACTTTTCCCAACGCCGGCGCTGCCTGGTGTACGTGGTTTTTTTCCACGCACACCAGGCAGCGCCGGTCTGCTTGCGCCGGCTAACGCCATTCAATAAATACGGCGCCCGCATGGTGCTTCAGAATGACGTTAGCCGGCGCAAAATTTTTTTACGCTAAACTGCGTTAGCGCAGTTTAGCGTCAAAAAGTATAAATACGGGCCTTAGTGGAGTTATGGACATCAATAATCTTATACTGTTGTCCAATGATGTGTTGATCAGGGTGCACTAGGTTTTCAGTCACCAAAGTGATACTGGCACCTGTGTCCCTGTAGGCCAAGGCCTCAACACCATTTATTGAAACTGTCTGCCTGTACTTATCCATTGTAAGGGGACAAGCAGCCAGTGTGGTAAGGCCAATGCCACTAGGTGTGACAGAAACTGTCTTGGGACTGACCACCCCATTTTCTCCTATGGACCCATAAGTGAACCCAACTACACCCTTAACTTGACTGTTGCCAGCAGTCCCACCACTAGTACCACTACTGCTAGGGGCACTAGAGCTTGATGTATTAGTGGTGGTAGGCTCAGGGGGTTTACCTGGACAGGACTTATCCCCTGGCCTATGGCCTCTATTTTTACACACAAAGCACCAAGGCTTTTTAACTTGTGTAGGTTGAGAAGAAGTGGAAGAATTTGTTTTATCCCCACCCCCTGAAGAGTGTTTAAGATTAGAAGTGGGATCTTTGGTTTTACCCTTATCCCCATGCTTATCTTGAGATTTTTCACCATCTTTCTTCTTATTGCCATCTTTGTCACCCCCTGTATGAACTTTTCTGTTCACCCTTGTTCTGACCCATTTGTCTGCCTTCTTTCCCAATTCTTGGGGAGAGGTCAGATCAGAGTCCACCAAGTACTGGTGCAACAAATCAGACACACAATTATTAAGAATATGCTCTCTCAGGATCAAGTTATACAGGCTGTCATAATCAGTAACTTTACTGCCATGTAACCACCCCTCCAAGGCCTTCACTGAATGGTCAATGAAATCAACCCAGTCTTGTGAAGACTCCTTTTTGGTCTCTCTGAACTTTATCCTGTATTGTTCAGTGGTTAAGCCATAACCATCCAGGAGTGCATTCTTAAGAACTGTAAAATTATTGGCATCACTTTCTTTCACAGTAAGGAGCCTATCCCTACCCTTTCTACTAAATGATAGCCATAGGATAGCAGCCCACTGCCTTTGAGGGACCTCCTGTACAACACAGGCCCTCTCAAGTGCAGCAAACCACTTGTTAATGTCATCCCCCTCCTTATAAGGGGGAACTATCTTATGCAGATTCCTGGAATCATGCTCTTTTGCAGGATGACTATGGGGAATACTGCTGCTGACACCATGGGTTTCTAAACCCAATTTCTGTCTCTCCTTCTCTACTTCTAAGGTCTGTCTATCCAAATCCAGCTGTTGCTTCTTGAGCTTCAGTCTGGTTTGTTCCACTCTCAATCTATTGAGCTCCCTTTCTAACAATCTGTCATCAGGGTGGGTGGGAGGGACATGCCTTGAAACAGAAGTATGGTGAGAATGGACAGAAGGAGACCTATCCCTTACAGAAGGCACCCTAACAGCTTGGTTAACAGAAACATCACTTCTACTGTGGTGAGAATGAATGCTTTTGCTATGATGTGAGACAACACTATCTGTATGGTGTGACTCTACATCAGTACTAACTATGCTAGACTGTCTAGTAATGGGCAGGCTCTGAAGTTTCTTTCCTGAATCTTTTCCTAGGGGGGTCCCTGGATCAGATTGGGAACCATTAGCTACTTTTTCAACAGATGGGGCCCTTTTGGCCTTATCTTGTTCTCTAAGCATGTTAAGCAATAATTCCAAGGAAGGATTCTTCCCTACACTCAAACCTCTTTCTACACAGAGACTCCTTGCTCCTTTCCAGCTAAGGTGGTCATATGTAAGTTTGGACAGATCAACATTTTGGCCTGTGCCAGACATTTTAGAAAGAGTTTAAGTGACAGAAAAAGTGAGAAAAACTTTTTAGAACTTTTAGAAAGACAGGAAAAAAAACTTTTTAAACTTTTTAAGAACTTTTTGAAAGTTTAGAAGTACTTTTCAGCACTTTAGAAAAGAGGTGAGAAAAGAAATGCAAAACTTTTTGGTTATGTGTACACACACTGAACTTGTTTTGTATATTTTTCTCTTATGAAAAGTACAATGACAAAAGTGGTAAGTAGTCTCAAAGCACTTATCCCACCGCTGCACAACCAATGTAGGAGGCTGGACTGGCTTGTAGTGAGTACCTAGGGGTACTTGCACCTTGCACCAGGCCCAGTTATCCCTTATTAGTGTATAGGGTGTCTATCAGCATAGGCTGATAGATAATGGTAGCTTAGCAGAGCAGCTTAGGCTGAACTAGGAGACGAGTGAAGCTCCTACAGTACCACAAGTGTCATATGCACAATATCATAAGAAAACTTAATACACAGATATACTAAAAATAAAGGTACTTTATTTTTATGACAATATGCCAAAAGTATCTCAGTGAGTACCCTCAGTATGAGGATAGCAAATATACACAAGATATATGTACACAATACCAAAATATGCAGTAATAGTATTAGAAAACAGTGCAAACAATGTATAGTTACAATAGGATGCAATGGAGACACATAGGGATAGGGGCAACACAAACCATATACTCCAAAAGTGGAACGCGAACCACGAATGGACCCCAAACCTATGTAACCTTGTAGAGGGTCGCTGGGACTATTAGAAAATAGTAAGGGTTAGAAAAATAGCCCACCCCAAGACCCTGAAAAGTGAGTGCAAAGAGCACTAAAGTTCCCCAAAGGACATAGAAGTCGTGATAGGGGAATTCTGCAGGAAAGACACAAACCAGCAATGCAACAACAATGGATTTCCAGTCGAGGGTGCCTGTGGAACAAGGGGACCAAGTCCAAAAGTCACAAGCAAGTCGGAGATGGGCAGATGCCCAGGAAATGCCAGCTGTGGGTGCAAAGAAGCTGCTACTGGACAGTAGAAGCTTAGGTTTCTGCAGGAACGACAAGGGCTAGAGACTTCCCCTTTGGAGGACGGATCCCTCACGCCGTGGAGAGTCGTGCAGAAGTGTTTTCCCGCCGAAAGACCGCCAACAAGCCTTGCTATCTGCAAATCATGCGGTTAGACTTTTGGATGCTGCTGTGGCCCAGGAGGGACCAGGATGTCGCCAATTGCATCAGGGGACAGAGGGGGCGTCGAGCAAGACAAGGAGCCCTCTCAGCAGCAGGCAGCACCCGCAGAGGTGCCAGAAACAAGCACTACGAGGATGTGTGAAACGGTGCTCACCCAAAGTCGCACAAAGGGGTCCCAAGTCGTTGGAGAACAACTTAGGAGGTCGTGCAATGCAGGTTAGAGTGCCGTGGACCCAGGCTGGACTGTGCACAAAGGATTTCCGCCGGAAGTGCACGGAGGCCGGAGTAGCTGCAAAAGTCGCGGTTCCCAGCAATGCAGTCTGGCGTGGGGAGGCAAGGACTTACCTCCACCAAACTTGGACTGAAGAGTCACTGGACTGTGGGAGTCACTTGGACAGAGTTGCTGGATTCAAGGGACCTCGCTCGTCGTGCTGAGAGGAGACCCAAGGTACCAGTGATGCAGTTCTTTAGTGCCTGCGGTTGCAGGGGGATGAGTCCGTCGACCCACGGGAGATTTCTTCGGAGCTTCTAGTGCAGAGTGGAGGCAGACTACCCCCACAGCATGCACCACCAGGAAAGCAATTGAGAAGGCGGCTGGATCAGCGTTACAGAGTTGCAGTAGTCGTCTTTGCTACTATGTTGCAGTTTTGCAGGCTTCCAGCGCGGTCAGCAGTCGATTCCTTGGCAGAAGGTGAAGAGAGAGATGCAGAGGAACTCGGATGAGCTCTTGCATTCGTTATCTCAGGAAACCCAAGAGACAGAGACCCTAAATAGCCAGAAAAGAAGGTTTGGCTACCTAGGAGAGAGGATAGGCTAGCAACACCTGAAGGAGCCTATCAGAAGGAGTCTCTGACGTCACCTGATGGCACTGGCCACTCAGAGCAGTCCAGTGTGCCAGCAGCACCTCTGTTTCCAAGATGGCAGAGGTCTGGAGCACACTGGAGGAGCTCTGGGAACCTCCCAGGGGAGGTACAGGTCAGGGGAGTGGTCACTCCCCTTCCCTTTGTCCAGTTTCGCGCCAGAGCAGGGCTAAGGGGTCCCTGAACCGGTGTAGACTGGCTTATGCAGAAATAGGCACCATGTGTGCCCATGAAAGCATTTCCAGAGGCTGGGGGAGGCTACTCCTCCCCTGCCTTCACACCATTTTCCAAAGGGAGAGGGTGTAACACCCTCTCTAGAGGAAGTCCTTTGTTCTGCCATCCTGGGCCAGGCCTGGCTGGACCCCAGGAGGGCAGAAACCTGTCTGAGGGGTTGGCAGCAGCAGCAGCTGCAGTGAAACCCCGGGAAAGGCAGTTTGGCAGTACCCAGGTCTGAGCTACAGACCTGTGGGATCATGGGATTGTGCCAACTATGCCAGGATAGCCTAGAGGGGGCAATTCCATGATCATAGACATGTTACATGGCCATATTCGGAGTTACCATTGTGAAGCTACATATAGGTAGTGACCTATATGTAGTGCACGCGTGTAATGGTGTCCCCGCACTCACAAAGTCTGGGGAATTGGCCCTGAACAATGTGGGGGCACCTTGGCTAGTGCCAGGGTGCCCACACACTAAGTAACTTAGCACCCAACCTTTACCAGGTAAAGGTTAGACATATAGGTGACTTATAAGTTACTTAAGTGCAGTGTAAAATGGCTGTGAAATAACGTGGACGTTATTTCACTCAGGCTGCAGTGGCAGGCCTGTGTAAGAATTGTCAGAACTCCCTATGGGTGGCAAAAGAAATGCTGCAGCCCATAGGGATCTCCTGGTACCCCAATACCCTGGGTACCTCAGTACCATATACTAGGGAATTATAAGGGTGTTCCAGTATGCCAATGTAAATTGGTAAAATTGGTCACTAGCCTGTTAGTGACAATTTGTAAAGAGAGAGCATAACCACTGAGGTTCTGGTTAGCAGCGCCTCAGTGAGACAGTTAGGCATCACACAGGGAACACATACCTATAGGTCACAAACTTATGAGCACTGGGGTCCTGACTAGCAGGGTCCCAGTGACACATAACAAACATACTGAAAACATAGGGTTTTCACTATGAGCACTGGGCCCTGGCTAGCAGGATTCCAGTGAGACAGTGAAAACACCCTCACATACACTCACAAACAGGCCAAAAGTGGGGGTAACAAGGCTAGAAAGAGGCTACTTTCTCACAGCGCGATCTTGCTGGGAACTAATCGATTGCTTTTCATAAATACCAGTTTCATTCTATTGTTTATTCTAGCACTCCTTTGCAAATTCAGCATTTTGCACAGTGCTATGGCGCTCTTTTTTTTTTTACTATGCAAAGGCGAAACCGGGCAAGTCTTTTTGTTCTGATTAGTCACCTTCACACTCATGGCGTGGCGCTTTACATCGTCTCCCTTGTATGAAATTGTATTACTTTTCATTTTCAGATTACGTGGCAAAAAAAGTCCGGTTAGGAGTTTACAATGCTAATAGGTCTAACTCGAGCAAACGTGAGACACATTACATTTCAAATGCTTGTTAATACATGTAAGCCAGTTCTATGACAGAGGACAGGGTGCAATGTTTTTCAAATGTTGGACATGTATCTTTTAGTGTTACATGTCCAGCTGATGAAAAACACTTACATTTGTTTTTCACTACAGCAAGGCCGACGTCTCCCCTATGATAACACTGAATGTAAACTTATTATATTTAGGGGCATATTTATACTCCGTTTGCGCCGAATTTGCGTCGTTTTTTCGACGCAAATTCGACGCAAAACTAACTCCATATTTATACTTTGGCGTTAGACGCGTCTAGCGCCAAAGTTCATGGAGTTAGTGTCATTTTTTTGCGTGAACACCTTCCTTGCGTTAATGATATGCAAGGTAGGCGTTCCCGTCTTAAAAAATGACTCTGATGCATATGCGTCGTATTTATACTCCCGGGCAAAAATGACGCCCGGGAGTGGGCGGGTCTAAAAAACCCGCATTAGCGCCGGATTTTAGCGCCTGGGTCAGGGCAGGCGTTAAGGGACCTGTGGGCTCAGAATGAGCCCAGAGGTGCCCTCCCCTGCCCCCAGGGACACCCCCTGCCACCCTTGCCCACCCCAGGAGGACACCCAAGGATGGAGGGACCCACCCCAGGGACATTAAGGTAAGTCCAGGTAAGTATTTTTTTTAAAAAAAATGTGTGGCATAGGGGGGCCTGATTTGTGCCCCCCTACATGCCACTATGCCCAATGACCATGCCCAGGGGACAGAAGTACCCTGGGCATGGCCATTGGGCAAGGGGGCATGACTCCTGTCTTTGCTAAGACAGGAGTCATTTCAATGGGGGATGGGCTAACGTCATTGAATAAATACGGCGCCCGCATGGCGCTTCAGAATGGCGTTAGCCGGTGCTAATTTTTTTGGCGCAATACTGCGTTAGCGCAGTTTTGCGTCAAAAAGTATAAATATGGCCCTTAATAAGCTGTAACTTCCAAATGGGAACAGGTAAACAGTTCATGCATGATGTCTTTAGATTTGTAATGCAAAATACTATTTTATGGTAAAGTTGGATTTTAATTAAAACTTTGCAAATGCCACTTTTAGAAAGTTACCACTTTTCTGTCGTAACCATTTTAGTGCCTGTTAGCCCATCTCCGGGTCACATGAGCTCTGTTTATAGACAGCCTAGACAGCCACACACAATAGGGAGTTTAGGATTCCCTGGATGGGCCATCACTGGCAGGATGGGAGGGCTGAGCAGGGCACAGCCCTACTTACACTTGAAAAAGCTGTGTCCTGTCTCCACACAAAGGGCTGCTTATCACCTGTAGTTAGCATGGAACTAGGAAAGGGAAGAAGCCTCTAGACTTTAAAGAAAAACCTCTAGAAGCTTCTCCCACTTCAAAGGAAGGACCTGGTATAAATATTTGACTGCAGGCACAAACTTTTCAGTATACTTTTGGATCTGTGAATGTTATGCCAGGAAGAAGGACTGTTGTGCTGCTGAAAGGACTGTCACTCTGCTGGAATTCTGCTCTGAAGAACTTCTGCCCTGCTGTGCTGGCCCGCTGTCCTCCTGCCTGGGTGAGAAGGACTGGACCTGCATCTGCTGAATTCAGGACCACAGAGTGACTCCAAGGGCTGGTTGGCTGGTCTCCTGACTAGAACCTCAGGGAAAGAAGGATCTAACAGACCTGAACCAGGCACTTGGACTCTGCCATATGTGAGTCCAACCCTGCCAAGTGGTGCCGCCCCAGTCCCGGACCCTTGGAAGAGGACTTCTAAATCTCTTTCAGCTCATCTTTTGACCCAGCAAGATTGATGCATCTCCTCTGCTGCAAGGACTATCTCAGGGCAAAGACTCTGCATCAACCTCGCAGCACACATTGGAACCATCAACTGTTTGAAGCTCTCCCGACACAGGCCTTCGCATATCAAATCTCTAGTCAGCAGCAGCTCTTCAGAACCAACACATCGCCTCAACTGCGCTATGCATCCTTGATGCCAGACTTCGCATCGCAAGCCCTCATTGATGGAATTCTTGACAATGATGCAGACGTTGCATCATAGCTTCTCGGAACCAACGTATCACCTCAGCTGAGCGATGCATCCTTGGTGCTGGACCTTGCAATGCTCCACAACCAGGATGTAAAGTACTCTTGTTCAGCAGGCCTAACTGGGTCCCTGGAGCTGGCCCAAGTTCCATCACGGTCAGCCTGAACTTGTGATTTTGTGCCAGTACAGCACGACCAGATACCCACAGTTGGCGCTTTGTGCTTTTTGGGACTATTTTCACTGCAGTCCTTAAAACTGCATACCTCAGGTTTGATTTATTGGATTTTTGTTGTTTTGGTTTTGTTGTATTTTTTAAAGAATAATCTATTTTATTCTGGTGTGGGATTCTTTTGTGGAGCTTATTCACTGTATTACTGTTTAAAGTTTTGCACAAATACTTCAAACATTGCCTCTAAGTTAAGCATGACTGCTCTGTGCCAAGCTATCAGGGAATTGAGTACAGGGTAATTTAGGTTTGTTTGTGACTTCACCCTGACAAGGAATGTAGTTTCTGCTTGACTATGGCTTTACCCCCCTCAACCAGCAACCCATTTTCTTACAGTGGAGTGCTATTTTATTATTTTATTTTGGATAGTGCAGATTCCTGACAGTAATTAACAGATGGGAATATTGCCAAATGATTGACTCTCACTTTTTCAATCACACACAAAATGAAAGACTCATTTTGAATCAAGACCCTGTGGATAGTACAGATTCCTGACAGAGTAATTAACAGATGGGAATACTGCCAAATGATTAGCTCTCACTTATTCAATCACAGACAAAATAAAGCTGCTGACTTGCTAGTCACACATCCCGAAGTTAGATGCCTTAACTCACTTAGCTCAGCATTCTGACAGCTGTACATGTGTTGGACCTCAAACAAGCATAGGTTGGAACAACCCAATGAGTAGACCGAAAATACAACATTGGTCAACAGTCAGTAGAGTGTTTCGGAAGATGCAATTGAAAATATTTCATGAATACATTGTCATTTGACAGAAGGGATTTTAAGAGCATTGGAAAAAATGTTCGCTGTTTTTAAACAGCTTTATTAAAACTGATTGTAAAGTCCTTTTTATTAAATGCATAGAAGCAGCTTTCGATTGTAACGTCCTTTCTATTAAATGCGTAGAAGCTGCTTTTTAATTATCAGATCATTCATTTGCCATTTCAGAGATCTCTATAAATAGCCTGGAAACATGGTTAAACCCACTAAAGCCAGTGGTCGAAGTGGGTGGGATAGGAGGTGCATGACGTGCCCATACTTTTATGATTTATGAAACACTGTTCCCCTACTTTTTGTAAAAAGTCCCAGACAGTTAATTTCAACAGTTTAAATGCCTCAGCTGAAGTGTCATTCAGTGTGTCTCCTGTGCAGTAAAACGGAAACGGGCAGACAGAGAAAAAAAACTTCCTGCCAGGGTGCATGCTGCCTGAAAGAAATGTAAATGTGAGATGCAAGTTAACCTGCAAATGTAAACGATGCTTTTGGAGCCGGGACTGGCTTTAATTGACCTTATCACTCAAACCTTTGTGATGACAAAGATGTATTCTTTTGGAATGGTAGTTTCAAAGAGTTAACAGCTGGGTTGTGAAGTACTAACTTGATGATTTTGACAGAGCTCTGACTGTGTGACATTGTGTGCAGCCTAAAATGATTTGCCACTAATTAATGTCAACATCAGCACTGCATCAATTATGGCAATGTGTTAATTAAAGGTGGGAGTGGGACTGATCATGGCCATACATAGAGTGGATCTGAGTGTTATGCCAGGTGAGCAGTGTTTTATCAACGATCTGGATACTAAATCTGGACATTATCTATTGTAGTGATGGAATGTGGGATTTAATTGTTTTGTGAGGTCATGGCACTCATAGCTCTGGGCTGTGACATTGGTGTAACAAAGGCCCGTGCAGCTCCTGCAGTGCAGGGGGCACAGAGCTCCATGGAGCCCCCTCACCATAGTACCCTGGCCTAAGATCTCCTGAGTGAGTTTGGAGCGGGGGCCCTCCATGTACTTTGCAGGTGGGGGGCTTAAGTTTTGTTACGCCACTGGGCTGTAAAGTGCATGCTTTTAATTGTAATTGTATTTATATCACTGTAACTACACTAGGAAGTGTTGAAGGGGCAGTAATGTAAAAACAATTGCATTTATACACTCCGGGTACTACTAAAAATTATATTTTGGAAGCACTATTTTATATTAAACATGTTGTGCATTTTGTAGCAGTGTATCTTATACTGTATGTAATGCATGTTTAAAATAATGAATTTCATATTCACAGTGCTTTCTGTCACAGGCTGTGACCTCGTAGTCTCTTTTCTCTACTGCACCAACCAAGGCTTAATTCGGGGGATCTCTGGTTACACACAGAACTCTGCAATGCATTAGCTAACAGAGGTTTCATAATTTACTATAGTCAGTGCTTTAAATGGAAAAATAGAAGTGCAGGTACTCTGTGATAGAGTACCTGCTTGTTTCCGAGAAGTGCCGGTACTCTCCAATTAAAAGTATTACGTTT
This sequence comes from Pleurodeles waltl, assembly GCF_031143425.1. Lineage (NCBI taxonomy): Eukaryota > Metazoa > Chordata > Amphibia > Caudata > Salamandridae > Pleurodeles > Pleurodeles waltl. The sequence goes on along the minus strand of NC_090445.1, from coordinate 288,718,716 downwards.
ATCTTAAGATATGCCGGTACTCTCCCTCTCAAAATAAAAAAGTGCCGGTACTCAGTACCGGAGAGTACCGGCCCATTTATAGTGACTATAGTGCATTTCCCAATGAGTAAAAATGTTTGTATTTATTTTTCATTTAAGCTGCATGTTATTTTATATGTAGCTACCTGAAAGTGAACGACAAAAAAAACTTACAGAATATTTTTATTTTTTAGACACCTTGTTGATCCTGCCCCCATGGTGACTGACCCTGCTTCCATTGCATGCAGCATCACAATTTTTAGGGTCGAGCGCAAAGCACTCTGTCCCTGGTGTAATCTCTCTATGGGCTTGTAACCACGCCCACGTCACTCCCATCAGTTTGGTTTGGTTCGTGGGCTTGCCTTTTAACATTCGCTTGATTTGATTAGTAAAAGGCATGCCTACGTCATGCCTTTTCCAGTGTTCAGCCCTCCTCAAGAGCACCAGCCAACTACTGAAAACATGCGAGGCTCCATGTTTTCCGTATGGTTTCTGGAATACTTTTTCTCTTTATTTTGCAGTGCGATCTCGCTGGGCAGTAGTTGAGCGCTTTGCATGACATCAACCCTGTCACATGAATATTTGCACTTTTGTCGGTTACATGGATAATTGCACTTTTGCAGGTTACATGGATAATTGCACTTTTGCTGATACGTTTCACTGCGCACGAACTTCTGTTTCCTTTTGAGTGTCTGCTTTGTGCTGATGGCGGCTGTCAGCTCGCTTATATGGAACTTTTACTTTTCAGTTTACGTGATAATAAAAGTCTGGTTAGTTATGTGAAACTGTTTTACTTTTCATTTTCAATTTATGTGGCAAGAAAAGTCGGGTTAGGAGTTTACAATGCTAATAGCTCTAACTCGAGCAAACGCGAGATCCATTGCATTGCAAATGCTTGTTTAATATGCACTTCGACCACTGACTAAAGCAAACTCGTTTGTTGTGCTACCAATTTGCGCTACCTCCTTGTACTGGGGGATCAAGATAGCTCAGTCCCGTTGCTTGGTGTTAGCCTCGCTTCAATTTGGTTGACCTGTTAGCTGGCCCTCCCCCGAAGTTCCGGTCCAGTTACTCCCCTTTTGACTGCAGAGTTTGCTTGTATCGATTTGTTTTTCTGGAACGTTATCGGGACCAGATTTAGGGCAGTGTGAAGGGTCACGCTGGGCGCTGACCTGGAGGGAGCTCGCTGACGGGGGGAGGGCGCAGGGAGGGCGACTGGGGGCGCTGTGTTTAGCAATGGCTTCTAATTTAAAAGCAGGTGCGGCAGAGTGCTTAGTGTCCCCCGCTTTCAGTCAGCAATAAAAATGCGAAGATAACTTGTGATTAGCGAGAGATTTGTCTAGTGGCTGTTTTGACTCGCCAGCGCAGAAAGTTATTATGCCTGCTGCAAAGAACAGGTTTGTAATATGTGGTTCGGTGAGTGGATTAGAAAACTCAGACTTTACCAGCGCTTTAAAACAAATGAAATGCATGAGGGAGAGAGGGGCCATGGAGAGATGAGGGGCATTTATGCAAAGGGGGGTAGGGGAGTAGGGAGGAGTGAGATAATCCGAGGAGTAGTTTATGGGGGGAAGGGAGTGCCAAAAAAGATTAATGCACAAGGCGCCACCAGAGCTGAACATTATCAATACTTTTTTACTGTAGACACAACTTTACCTTGTGCACACTACGTAGGCACGGATGTTAAAACACCAGTTTGATATGAAATGAGTTTTGGGGATTTTCGTTGGAGTGTCTTTAAATTTCGAAGATTGTAAGATTGCAGCTGTTAACGTGGTGAGGCATGGTGTTTCTCACAGAGTGCCTGCGGTATTGAGAGAAGGGAGATTGATTACACCATTGAGTAGTAAACCACGTTAGATCCTCAGCGAAGTGTTTTCAGCAACCCAAGAACCGCCATTTAGTAGCGGGTTTTATAAACTGGCGAGTGTAGTGGTCGGCTCCTTATACTGTTTTTGAGCGTGCTGTGCATAATGACAGAGGTTAGTAATTAGTGAGAAGTGGGTTACTTCACACCCTGTGGGGTGTGCAAATACTCGACTCTTGTTTGCAGGTGATAAAGACATTTTTTTTTAGTTTGTGCTGTGAGCTTAGTACATACACATTCGATCTTAAAAAATATGCACTTTTCGTTCCCCTTGAAGTCACAATTAATTAATTTATCCCTGTGCATTTAGTTCTTTTGTTTGAGCACTGGACACTTACGTCTCATCTAAAAAGGCTACCTGATAGCTCCATGTGTTCCAGTACAGGGCGCTCATCTCACAACCGTTCAATTCTGGGAGTTGCAGTTTTGTATACTTTACATGGTACAAATGCACTCCAGTGCAAGAATGGAATGGTTTGTAAAATGCTGTCCCAAGACTGAAACACGGTGTCGCGTCCTGGTGACAGACTTCCAGGCTTCACACAGAATATTCAGTTTCTCCTCACGAAACAGAGCCGCCCCTCGACTGTAAGGTGAAGTGTAAACCTGCGCACACTTCTGAACGTAAGATGCCTCTTTATACTACTGACATTGATTAGTAAATTACTCTCACGAAGACCCACTCACCTGCAGATGTAATAAGCATACTGGCCCCACTACACTTAAAGCAGTGCAGCAGGGATTTCGACCGGAGGTTATAATTGAGACAGGCCATGGAGCATCCGATCTTGCACAATGCCAGCCAAGTCCAAACATAAGCGGGACAATTCTCCAAGAAGACGGCGGCGCAGCTTCCAGGGCGCAGGCTGCTGTGCTCCAGCAGGGCGCGAGCTGCCTGGTTGCTGAGTCTGTCCATCTGGGAATACGTGTACTCCTCATCACCGAACACCAGAAACGGCTTGTCCGGTACCCGCTGCACGTGCTCTTTGAAAGTGTCCAGAAAAGTGAAGTTCGGATTGCGTTTGACCTTGCGTTGGAACTTTATATAGGACCAAACGAAGCTTAGGACGAAGGAGACATCTTGCCACCAGTAAGGGAAGAAGTGACTGAGGAACAGAGGCAAGAAGAGCAACCCGGCCGCGGCAGTGTAAAGAGCAAACATCCTTAAAATAAGAGTAGCGCGAAATCCCAGGCTGACCTCGCAACTGACCAGCGTGCAGGGGAGAGGCAGGATCTATTCTACACAAGGTGGGCCTGGTCTCACGCTGAGGGGAGGAGGGACAAGGCCTTCCCTCTTCTTACAATGTAAACTCAGTGGTATAACCTTCGTTGCAACATTTACGACAGGTCCTATGCCCCGTCATGCATGGAGCAAGACAATCTAACCTAGATAAGCATAGGCACTGAGCCTCCTGGTAATTGTGCTCTATTTGTCATATGTTTGCAGTGGCAGCCCGTCCTGTACGGCGGAGGGGCCACCCCCCCCCACACCTTTTGCCCTCCATGAAGAGTGTCTGTCAGGCTGAACAAAGGTCAGCCTGACAGACTCTTCATGTTCAGGTTAGGCAGCCAGGAGCAAACATGCACGATTTGTGCAGACTCCTGGCTGTCAGAGCTGAACTTTGCTGGGCTGAGGAGATCACAGCTCCTATGGGCGTGACCTCCTCAGCCCAGCAAAGGTGCCTCGAGGCCCTTTCCTGGGTGACGAGGAAAGTGTCACCAATTGACTCTCTCCCTGGGCGCTTCAGTTTAAGCCCTGAAGTGCCCAGGGCGAGTGTCAATCAGTGACACTTCGTCACAGAGTAGGGTGGGGTCAGCAGTCTCACTGACCCCATCCCACTCTGTGACTAGGCTGGAACTGCTGCCTTCCCTCATTGGCTGACATAGGGATAGCCAATGAGGGAAGGCAGCAGTCCCAACCCTCCTGGGACCTGGAGGCCGAAGGTAAGTGTGTGTGATGTTTCAAATTGAATGTTTGGTGTGTGCGTGCATGTTTGAATGGTATGTCTGTTGTTAATGGATGTGCGTGCGTGCCTGCGTATGTGAAAGAATGAGTGTGTGTGATGTTTTAAAATGAATGTTTGGTGCGTGCGTGCATGTTTGAATGGTATGAGTGTTGTTAATGGATGTGCGTGTGTGCGTGCATGTCTGTGTGTGAAACAATGTGTGTGTGTGTGCATGCCCCGCCCGCCCCCCTTCCTCCTAAAGCTGTCGGCCGCCACTGTATGTGTTGTCTTCATGTGATGCACAGAAACATTTTAGGCAGTGGTGCTTAAGAACTTTATAGAGTGGGGGTGCTGCAATCAAAGTTACATCACTGAATTCATAGGGGTTGTGAAAAATCCAAGCATTTCACAAAGAACAAGCACAGCAAATCAGTCATGCCTATTCAGCAGGAGTGTGGTAAGGGCGTGATAAGTAGCCAGCGGTGCATTTTGGAATACATTGTTGAAAATATAATACTAAAGTATGGGCTTGTAACACACTGGCATTTACGGAAACACATTTCCCATTGAAATGACACAAAATTTGCACTAACAGTTTTACTATGATACTATACAACACACAAATGAAAATGTGTGCAATTGGGTTTCGGCAAATATTTATCTTTTGCACATCACCAAATGAAGTGTCTTGATTTGTTTTGATCCTATTAAAATCTTTGTTTCCATCACACTTCAGAATTTGTAAAAATGTGCTTCATTTGTGCTTTCCTAACTGATGGCTTATTTTGAAATATTTGTACAGTTTATTTGCAGGCTTTTACTTTTTGTAACATGTTAGAAAACGAATGATTACGTACAGCTTTTTTCACACTCCCTGTACCCTAGCAAGAATGTCAGATGGTTCACTTTACAAAATCCTCTAACTTTGCAGACAGAGAAAAAAAGTAAACCTCAATCTCCATGTTAAAATAATAAGCAGCAGTTTGTCAGAATACATAGCCTGACATTTGGCCACTGTATATATAAATATAAATGTGAAAAATAAAAACAAAATTTAAAGTCCTCTTATTGCTTATTCACCTTCTGAACTCTAGCTTGGTTTCTGTGGGGGTGCTGCAGCACTCCACTCTGCCCCCTACTTCCATAGCCTACGCTTCCAGGAAAACTTTGAGTCTGGCCATCATTAATGTGATAAAATACATGTAGTAGCCCATACGTCTTCTTAATTTTATCAAGCATGCAGTGTAAATATTAGCATGTAAAACTGGAAGCGATAGCAGTTCAACCCCATTTGTATTCTCTTCTTCTTATTTGAGGTCCTGTCTGCCGTAGTTAACACATCATATAGCACACTAGCCTCAAGTTGTTTTCCTTGCTAGGTAATTGTTCCTAGCACGGTTAAATATATTTTTCTAACTCTGAGATCAAGTGGTTAGACTGCAGTCTTCCCCAGGGTTCTTCCTAATATGTGCTCTTAAAAATGTAGACCTGCTCCCACTTCTTGTCCTTTCTCGGAGCAGTCAGTGTCTGTCACCTGTATTTCCCATTCTACTCTCATCTTTTTTCTGGATTAGACTTTGAATACTGATATCTAGGTCTGCATGACTACTAATTACCTCCATTTATACATCTTAAAAAAGAGGTCACTGTAGGAAATGACTATCTTTTGCATGGTGCACCCCTCAGATTTTTGCTCCATCTGTTTTTTGCTGGCTTTAAAGCTTTGTGCAAGTTACCCCTTGCTAACCAGTAGTAAAGTGTCTGTGATCCCCTTTTATTATGGTTCAATTGGCATTACCCTAATGTGCATATTTAAATTTCGCATAACTCCCTAGTATATGGTGCAAGGTGTACCCCGGACTAGTAAGTTAAATACCACCAGTGGACTGAAGCACAATTGAGCCATCCACTGCAGTGGCAGTGCAAAGATGGCTTCAGGTCTATCATTGTAGCCTGAATGGAGTAGTTTAAAACTGCAATGCGCCCTATTAAAATAAATCCTTTTGACAGCTCTAAACCTTCCTTTTAAGTATTAATCAGTCGCCCCTAAGTAGAGTTTATAGCCCATTAGGCAAGGTGCATGGTACTTAAAAGTAGGACACCTTGAAAATGAATGCTAAATATGCCTAGTCATTGACTAGCACCTAAAAGCTATTTTCGATGTAGCAAGCTTAGCTGCTCCATAGAGAAACACTGGGATTAACTGTTACATTTAATAATACCAGAAACTTAATTCAAGAACTCTTTGTAGTATTTATTATAACCCAATTATGAGAAATTGGGTTGTTGGTTGAGTGGGATGTTAACCCTGCTCAAGCAAAAGTTACAGTCCCTGTCAGTGTGAGCCACAAAACTCACTAAATTAACCTGTGCTTAACTTCTGGAAGTTTGGCACAAAAGCAGTCAGATGTAACTTAGAGGCAATGTTTAAAGTATTTATGCAGCACACAAACAGTAATAATTTGAAAACACAACACAAGAAGAATCTCTAGCCAAACTAGAAAAATAGAGTTCATTTCAATAAATAAGTTGACACCAAAATGACAAAAATCCAATTAGTAGAACCTGAGTTATGAATTCATAAAGTTTAAGGTAAAAACTAGCACTTAAAAGATCAAACTGCCAACCGTGGCCATCCAGTTGCGTAACTCGGCTCATAGTCGAAAAATACAGCCGACTGCGATGGGGTGTGAGTTGGATGCAAAGTGTGGCTTGGGCCCTGTTGGTTCTGACCTACAGACTTATGAGAAATGTAAACAAAAATGTTCTGAGAAGGTAAAGTTCAACAGAGCATTGCTGCAGGGGGTGTCAGAAAATGAGCAGTAGTCATTGGGGAGCCGCTGGATGGAGTCACAATAAAGATTTCTACATTCGGACTTAGGACCCGATTTAGAGTTTACCGGAGGGGTTACTCTGTCACATCAGTGACAGGTATCCCATTTGCCAAAGCATAAATTCCATAGGATATAATGGGATTTAGATTTCGGCGGATGGGATATCCATCACTGTTGTGGCGGAATAACCCCTTTGCCAAACTCTAAATCAGGCCTTTTGTCTCATTGTGGGATGTCAAATATCTTGAGTAGGACGAAGCTGAAGGCTGTAGTTGGCACGTGTTCCAGGAGGCCATATACCCTTTGGTTAAAGACTGCTGAACAGGATTTGCTGCTGTGGAGAAAAACAAAGCACAAGCTGCTGTTAAGCAGGCCAACCGGAGATGTACCTTGGGCATATGTACGAACAGGTTGGTCCAGGTCTCCTCTCGGAGGAAATTTTCGAAGTTCCAAGTTGTAGATTTTGTCTATCAGGCACCTTTAACACAACATCACAAGCAAGGAACTAGGACTGGTCACCACTTAGGGGTTTAGGACTCACTCACCCTGGGTCTAGGTGTGGGTTCAAGATAGTTGGATCTTTTTCTGTCCCTGAGGCTCTGATCAGGTGGCTAGCAAACTAGGCCTTTGAGTCACTCCAGTAGTACCAGGTTCAGCAGTGGAACAAGCCTCAAACAGCAGGGCAGGCCTCTGAGGGTTCAAAACAGGCTTTAGGCAACAAATAAGTCCTTTCTGGTGCAGCAAAGCTTTCCTCTGAATTACACAGCAGCAGACAGTCCTCTAAGATTCCTTCCACAGGTCCAGAAAGTGAACTGAGGAGCAGGGTCTGAGGGTCCAATATTTATATCGGGTGCCAGCATTGAAGTGGGAGAAGGTTCTGGAGGGTTCCACCCTCAGAAGTGTCTGGAATCTTCTGCCTCTCTGCCCTGGCCCCAGCTTGTCTGGGGGACACAAAAGACTAGTGTCAAACCCTTTTGTGAGTGTGCTAAATCAGAGGCTCTGTGATGTACAAATGTGATAGGTGACAACTCTGCCCCCATCAGGTCAGAGGTGGCCTATCCTGCTAACACCTATTCCCTCTTTCTCTCACTGCCTGAGAGCAATACACAAAGACCAACTGCCAGTTACACCTAGTCATGTGGCCCAGGATAAATGCAGCAGGCACAAAATGGTTACCAAATGGTTACAACAAGAAAATTCCAGCTTTCTAAAAGTGGAATTTTCAGAATTGTGACTTAAAATCAGACTTTATAATTAAAAAGGGTTTTAAATTACAATCCTTTAGACACCAAACTCACAATTCCTATCTGCTCCCAAATTAAAGTTATCACTTATTAAATGTAATAATGTAACCCAAAGTTATCCTATGGGAGAGGTAGGCCTTGAAGCTGTGAAAATCAAATGTAAGAGTTTTTTTACTATTAGGACATGTAAAATTGAAAGGTACATGTTCATCTTTTTAAATAAGATGCACTCTGCCCTCTGGGCTGTGTAGAACCTACCATAGGAGTGACTACTATCTATTAAAAAGGAAGGGTTAGGTCTGGCAAAACATTCATTTTGCCAGGTGGAAATGGCAGTTTAAACTGCACCCACAGGCTGTGATGGCAGTCCTGAGATATGTTTAAAAGGCTACTTAAGTGAGTGGCACAATCAGTGCTGTAGGCTCACTAGTAGCATTAAATTTACAGGCCCTTGGTACATGCAGTACCACTTTACTAGGGACTGAAAAGTGAATTAAATGTACTGAGAGAGCACAATCACCTTAGCACTAGTTAGCAAAGGTAAAGTATGCCAAGTCTTAAAAGTCAACACAAATGGGTTCAGAAAACAGGAGGGTGAAAGCAAAACATTTGGGAATAATTCTGCAGGAAGGGCCAAGTTCATCTCCAAGTCACTGGTGAAGTTGGTTTAAAAAAAAAAATGATTAGGGAAAGGTACTTTTCGAAAGTTACCTTTTCCCTGCCTTATGCTTTTTGAGGCTAATTTGCAGAAGGCTCCAGCTGCAGGCCTCTTAGTACTCAAGCCCTTAATGAGATGTGAAAACTGCTCCCAGAGCAGAGACCTACCTGAGAAGGATTGTGTTTGTTTCTTGAGGAGGATACCCTGCCATCAACTAAGAATTGTTAGGTCGAGCACAGGCGCGCACAAGCGCTGCTCTTCTCAACATGTTGTAATCTATTCTGTAGGCTTTATCCACGCTTATTGCACGCCCATCATGTTCATTCAATTAATCAGTGTTTATAACGCGCAGCTACTCACCCGTTAGGGTCTCAAGGCGCTCATTGCCTCCTGGGCCTGCCTTTCAAAAATCCCTTGATGTCGTTGTTAAATGCTTTACGTTTGTCCTGGCTTGAGGCTTGTTTGTTACTTCCTTGCAGACTGACCCTCCTACATAGAATATTGCACGATCAACCATGTAACTTAGGCCCGCATTTATACTTTTTGGTGCAAAACTGCAGGAATGCAGTTTTGCACCAAAAAGTATAGCGCCAGCCGGGCTCCAAATTAATGGAATGGCGCAAGCCGGTGCTCAGCTTGGGCTAGCATCAACTAAAATGATGTTAGCCGGGAGGGGGTGGCGGTAGGGAAGGATGAAGTTGTGCCCCAAAAAATGACACGCGCCTGGTTAGAGGCAAAAAAAATGCCTCTAACCAGACTAGCGCCATTTCTTGGTGCACAACCACCAAAAATATGACTCCTGTCTTAAGAAAGACAGGAGTCATGACCACTACCCCAATGGCTAGCACAGTGGACAAGTGTCCACTGGGCATGGCCATTGCACCCTGTGCCATGCAAGGGGCCCCAAGTCAGGGCCCCTATGGTACTTAAAAAAGAAAAATAACATACTTACTCTACTTACCTGGGATGGGGTTCCCCACCCTCTGGTGTCCCTCTGGTGTGGGTGGAGGTGTTCTTGGAGCTTGTGGTGGGCACCTGTGGACCTATTCCATGGTGTCTGACCATGGAAATAGGTCCACAGGTCCCCTAACATCTGGTCTGACCCAGGAGTTAAATAATGGTGCTAAGTAAGCTAAGCACCATTATTTAGCCCCTCCTCCTACCTCTGCATTATTTTAGCATGGAGTATAAATATGGGGCTATGGGGATAGCACAATTTTTTGGATGGGAACACCTACCTTGCATCTCATTAATGCAAGGTAGGTGCACACATCAAAAATGGCGCAAACTCCTTTATTCTGACGTTAGACATGTCTAATGTCAAAATATAAATATGGAGCTCAGTTTGCGTCAAATTTGCATTAAAAAATGGTGCATATTTGGCGCAAACAGGGTATAATTATGCCCCTTAGTGTGGCTCACTATTTTTCTCTTTTGCCTCGCTGCTTCAAGCTGCACCGCCCCCGCCAGCAGCGACAGCTGCAAAACCTTTTCACAAAAACCATAATAAACATTGTTTATTATGGTTTTTGAGGAAAAGGGGCAGGACCACAGGGGTGATGAGCAATGAGGGGGGCAGCAATCCCCCTTAGAGCGCATGTATGTTTGGCCGGCCATCTCGGGCCGGCCAAACACACATGGGCACAGGGCTCTCTCCAGCCCAGCAACACGGTTGCTGGGTTGGAGAGAGCATGCACAGGCTCCTAGTCTACCTGGGGGCACCCTGGCTGGGGGCTCCCAGCCAATCCTGACACTGCTCTGAGCAGTGTCAGGATTTGCGCAGGGCAGGCTGGGAGCCTGTGTCTGTAGAAAGAGGTGAGGAGCAGTGCGGTTCTTGCGGCGGCGGCCCAGGTACTTTTTTTTATTTTTAACTTTTAATTGAATTCCCCCCCACACACCCTGCGTGCCACCCCACCCCTTCACAGTCGTGCGAGCCGTGACTAGTGGCTGTATGTTGTTTTTTTCCTCCTCCTTGTTTTCAGGCATCCTGCAGTTTCTTTGCAATGTCTTTGGGGTGGGTCTTTTTTATTTATTTTATTTTTTTGCAGTTTTATGTAGCGCAAACTCGATACAAACATGTTGGAGCACTTCATTATTTTTTTGTGCATTTTTATATAGCGCAAACTTGATACAAAGTTATTACAGCGCTTTACATGAGAATCGGTTATATTACCCAAGAACACATTCCTTTTTGGTAGCCAGGGGAAATTAAGTGATTTGCCCAGAATCACAGGCTATTTAGCTGGTGCTGAGACTCTAACTGTGTTCCCTACCTTCAAAGTCAGCAGCTTTGGCCCTTTCACCACATCCTCTCCCCTAGGGCTCTTTGTCTGGTGCTTGTTGGGGAGTCTGGGAATAACTTGTTTTTTTATACAGTGTTGGTAATACAGGTTCTGCCATTTCATAGTGCTGCAAAGAAGATACCATTCTTAACAAAATCGCTATTATTCCTTTGCATCGACCTTCCAGAGATGAAGACATGATAAAGCTATTCCAGAATTCTAATCTGTGACATTCTCGTTCTGTCAAGACCTCTGCAGTGGGTGCATTAACCAACTGACTTTAGTCAAGCTTAACAAAAGACGATAGCACATGCTCTTGATAACCTAAGGAGGGTCACCAACCAAGCACATGGGTTAGTTCTAGGCAAGAAGATGGTGAAAGGTGGTGTCTTCAAAATGGTGGAAAAGAAGTCCTGACTCCAGACCGAAGCACTTCACGGCCTCCAACTTGATAGCAAAATACATCTAGCCTTTAAATGTAAATTGGGCCTCTCCAAATAGATTTCCGTTAGCACAAAACCAATACAAATGTATTAAAGCTCTTTACGTGAGCACCAGGTACATTACACAAGAACACTTTAATTTTTGGTGGCAAGGGCGAGAATAAGTGATTCGCCTAGAATCACAAGATGTTGACCTAGCACAAGACTCGAACCGTGTTCCACAAATCCAAAGTTGGCAGCTCTGGTTCTTAAGCCACATCCTCTCCCCCTAGGGTTCCTTGTGTGGTGTGTGCTGGGGCAGTCTGTGAATAACTCATTTTTTTAATATAGCACTTGGTGATACAGGTTCTGCCACTTCATAGAGCTTCAAAGTAGCTGCCATTCTTAACAAAATCACTATAATTAATTTGCATCGACCTTGCAGAGATAAAGAGGGAAACAAGCTATATCAGGATTGGAATCTGTGACATTCGCGTTCTGTCAAGATCTCTTTATTTGGTGCATTACCCAACTTACTTAAGTAGAGCTTAACACTAGGCAATATCACGTGTTCTTGATAACCTCTGGAGGATTACCAAGCAAGCACATAGGTTAGTTCTAGGCAAGAAGATTGTGAAAGGTGTTGTCTTCAAAATGGTGGGAAAATAGTTGTGACTCCAGACCCAAGCACTTCACGACCTCAAGCTTGATAGCAAAAAACATCTAGCCTTGGATGTAAATTGGGCCTTTTCAAATAGAGTTCAGTCAGTAGAGGCAGCCATTTTCCTAACTCTGTAGCACAAAGAAGCTAACACAAGGGTGCCACACTGAGAGGAGCAGCATATCATAGGGCATAAAAGTGGAGCAAAGTCCATCACGTCCTCCTCTCAGAATTCACTGGTGTAATAGCTTTAACAGTCCCCTCACAGAAACTTCTACCTTGCAGATGCCACTTCCAGAAGTACTGCCTAAAACAGCAGTCAAAAAGCACTGCTTCCTGTTTGAAGAGGCCCCACCTCATTCCCCCGCCCTCATGCACTGTCACAGGTGCAGAGCACTCCCCCATCAGCCTCTGGACTCCTGTGTATAATATCACAGCCAGTCTGTAGGAATGAAGCAAAAAACACCCAAAATATGGCTGCCTTGTGTCCTGTCTTCTGCAGTGACAGGCCTGGGAAGGGTGCTCTGGCACCTGGCATACATTCACTACACTCCAACCCAAAACACATGGATAAAAGACATTGGCCCTCATTACAACCCTGGTGGTCAAAGACCGCCAGGGCTGTTTTGGAGTTTGTACCGCTAACAGGCTGGAGGTATAAACTCGGGCATTATGACCGCGGCAGAAGCTCCGCAGTTGCACCGCTGGGACTGGCGGTTTCCCGCCACTTTTGTCCTGGCGTTTTCCCGCCACTTTTGTCCCGGTGTTTTCCCGCCACTTTTGTCCCGTCGGTTGTAATCCCCCAGGGCAGCGCTGCTTGCAGGGCTGCCCAGGGGATTACGAGTCCCCCTCCCGCCAGGCTTTTCATGGCGGTATGAACCACCATGAAAAGGCTGGCTGAAAGGGGAGTCGCGGGGCCCCTGGGGGCTCCTGCACTGCCCATGCCGCTGGCATGGGCAGTGCAGGGGCCCTCTGCCATGGCCCCATGGAGCTTTTCACTGTCTGCATAGCAGACAGTGAAAACCGCGATGGGTGCAACTGCACCCATCGCACAGCCGCAACACCGCCGGCTCCATTTGGAGCCGGCTTCCTCCAGTGTTGCGGCCCAGCGGGGATCTCCAAATAGACCCCACAGGAGTGTGGCTGCATTGGCGGCCGCCCGGTGGTTTCAACTTGGCAGGCGGCGGTTGCCTCCCGCCAATGTTGAAATGAGGGCCATTGTAATTTACAATGCCAATATCTCTTGCTCTTACAAATGTGAGACCAATTGCATTGCAAATGCTTGTTTACATTAAGGTTCAGAGGTGGTATCCAGGACATTTCATTTTGCAGTGCCACAATTAATTAATTCAATTGAGTTAAAATAAATACATTTTGAAATTAACAGCAAAATTACTTTTTCAATATGTACTTGGGTTTTGATTTTTATTATATCGATTTTGATTTTTTCAAAATTCACTCCTTCAACCATTTTCTGCATTTTAAATTTTGAATAACATGGCTGATGTTAGAAATTGGGTTTCTGGTTGGCAGTCAGTTTGCATTCCGTCTAAGCAGGGACCCTAACTTGCATCAGGGTAAGGGAGATATACGTCTAAGATAACCCATGCTCACTCCCTTGGTAGCTGGGCACAAGCAGTCAGGGTTATTTCAGAGGCAATGTGTAAAGTATTTGCACCAACACACAGAGTAACACAGTGAAAACACTACAAAATAGACACAAAACCAGTTTAGAAAATAGCCAATATTTATCTGAGTAAACCAAGACCAAAACGACAAAAATCCAACATACACAAGCAAACTTATACATTTTCAAAGATTAAACTTCAATATAGCGCTTAGAAACACAAATGCTTTATGTAAGGAAATGCCTCCTTGGCATGGTTACCCCCTGACCTTTTGCCTTTGCTGATGCTAAGTTTTGATTTGAAAGTGTGCTGAGGCCTGCTAACCAGGCCCCAGCACCAGTGTTCTTTCCCTAACCTGTACTTTTGTTTCCACAATTGGCACACCCTGGCATCCAGGTAAGTCCCTTGTAACTGGTACCAAGGGCCCTGATGCCAGGGAAGGTCTCTAAGGGCTGCAGCATATCTTATGCCACCCTGGGGACCCCTCACTCAGCACAGACACACTGCTTGTCAGCTTGTGTGTGCTAGTGGAGATAAAAAGACTAAGTCGACATGGCACTCCCCTCAGGGTGCCATGCCAACCTCACACTGCCTACAGGTATAGATTAGTCACCCCTCTAGCAGGCCTTACAGCCCTAAGGCAGGGTGCACTATACCATAGGTGAGGACATAAGTGCATGAGCACTATGCCCCTACAGTGTCCAAGCAAAACCTTAGACATTGTAAGTGCAGGGTAGCCATAAGAGTATATGGTCTGGGAGTCTGTCATGCACGAACTCCACAGCACCATGATCGCTACACTGAAAACTGTGAAGTTTGGTATCAAACTTCTCAGCACAATAAATGCACACTGATGCCAGTGTACATTTTATTGTAACATACACCCCAGAGGGCACCTTAGAGGTGCCCCCTGTAACCTTAACCGACTACCCGTGTGGCTGACTGGTTTTAGCAGCCTGCCACACACCAGACATGTTGCTGGCCACATGGGGAGAGTGCCTTTGTCACTCTGTGGCTAGTAACAAAGCCTGTACTGGGTGGAGGTGCTGCACACCTCCCCCTGCAGGAACAGTAACACCTGGCGGTGAGCCTCAAAGGCTCACCCCCTTTGTTACAGCACCCCAGGGCATTCCAGCTAGTGGAGTTGCCCGCCCCCTCCGGCCACGGCCCCACTTTTGGCGGCAAGGCCGGAGGAGATCATGAGAAAAACAAGGAGGAGTCACTGGCCAGTCAGGACAGCCCCTAAGGCAACCTGAGCTGAGGTGACTCTGACTTTTAGAAATCCTCCATCTTGCAGATGGAGGATTCCCCCAATAGGGATAGGAATGTGCCCCCCTCACCTCAGGGAGGAGGCACAAAGAGGGTGTAGCCACCCTCATGGCTAGTAGCCATTGGCTACTAACCCCCCAGACCTAAACACACCCCTAAATTCAGTATTTAGGGGCTCCCTAGAACCTAGGAACTCAGATTCCTGCAACCTAAGAAGAAGAGGACTGCTAAGCTGAAAAACCCTGCAGAGAAGACGGAGACACCAACTGCTTTGGCCCCAGCTCTACCGGCCTGTCTCCCCACTTCTAAAGACACTGCTCCAGCGACGCTTTCCACAGGGACCAGCGACCTCTGAATCCTCAGAGGACTGCCCTGCATCTAGAAGGACCAAGAACTCCAGAGGACAGCGGCCCTGTTCACCAAAGACTGCAACTTTGAAACAAAGAAGCAACTTTGAAACAACTTGTGTTTTCCGCCGGAAGCGTGAGACTTGACACTCTGCACCCGATGCCCCGGCTCGACTTGTGGAGAACAATCACTTCAGGGAGGACTCCCTGGTGACTGCGAGACCGTGAGTAGCCAGAGTACCCCCCCCTGAGCCCCCACAGCGACGCCTGCAGAGGGAATCCCGAGGCTACCCCTGACCGCGACTGCCTACTTCTAAGATCCGACGCCTGGTAAAGACCCTGCACCCGCAGCCCCCAGGGCCTGAAGGATCCGACCTCCAGTGCAGGAGCGACCCCCAGGTGGCCCTCTCCCTTGCCCAGGTGGTGGCTACCCCGAGGAGCCCCCCCCTTTGCCTGCCTGCATCGCTGAAGAGACCCCTTGGTCTCCCATTGAAACATATTGAGAACCCGACGCATGTTTGCACACTGCACCCGGCCGCCCCCGCGCTGCTGAGGGTGTACTTTCTGTGTGGACTTGTTTCCCCCCCCGGTGCCCTACAAAACCCCCCTGGTCTGCCCTACGAAGACGCGGGTACTTACCTGCTGGCAGACTGGAACCGGGGCACCCCCTTCTCCATTGAAGCCTATGCGTTTTGGGCACCACTTTGACCTCTGCACCTGACCAGCCGTGAGCTGCTGGTGTGGTAACTTTGGGGTTGCTCTGAACCCCCAATGGTGGGCTACCTTGGACCCAAACTTGAACCCCGTAGGTGGTTTACTTACCTGCAAAAACTAACAAACTCTTACTCCCCCAAGGAACTGTTGAAAATTGCACTGTGTCTACTTTTAAAATAGCTATATGTCATTTATGTGAAAACTGTATGTGCTATTTTGCTAATTCAAAGTTCCTAAAGTACCTACCTGCAATACCTTTCATTTGAAGTATTACATGTAAATCTTGATCCTGCGGTTCTTAAAATAAACTAAGAAAATATATTTTTCTATACAATGGCCTGGAATTGTCTCTGAGTGTGTGTTCCTCATTTATTGCCTGTGTGTGTACAACAAATGCTTAACACTACTCCTTTGATAAGCCTACTGCTCGACCTCACTACCACAAAATAGAGCATTACAATTATCTCTTTTTGCCACTATCTTACCTCTAAGGGGAACCCTTGGACTCTGTGCATACTATTCCTTACTTTGAAATAGTGCATACAGAGCCAACTTCCTACACTTTAATTTGGTGATGTTACTATATCGTGATTGAGTCATTCCCAACAATCCAACACCAGTGGTGCCAGTCACAGAGTCACACGGATTCCCAGGTACACTACCTTGTGAAAATTAGGAAACAAGCTGCTGCACGGGAGTCGGGATGAAGGCATCACTGGATCCGGTGTGGTGTCAGTTCTGGTGCTGCGGTGCAGAGCAGTCGGTTCGAGGTGTCAGGTCCTTGCTGCAGAGCTGTGGAGATGAGGTGGTGTCGGTGCGAAACGTCAGTCCCTACACTTCCAACGGGGTCAATGTCCAGCAGTCAAGATGCGGTGGAGCGACCTCACAGGGCAGTCACACCATCAGGCTGCAAACGCCGCTGTGAAGTCAGGTGTCACGGACGTCTGTGACACAGCACTTCGGGACTTACAGAGTCGTGGACTTCAGCGAGGCTGCAGCGATTTCAGGCCTGTGGGGTCGATTGGGGTCACACTCCAGCAGGGACCACAGCTTCAGTTGCAGGCGGTGTTGGGGAATTTGACAGCGGGGTCAGTCAGGGTGTCTGTTTCTTGGTCAGTTTCTTGGTTTTTTAACAGCTCCTTCTTTCAAGGGCCCAGGGACTAGATGAGGCACCACTTAGTAGTGTAGGAATCGCAACAAGAGAGTCCTGGTGCTGGCAGAGGAAGTCTTTGATGGCCCTGAGACTTCAGAACTGGGGCAAGCTCAGTCTAAGCCCATGGAGAAACTTCACAAGCAGGATACACAACAAAGTCTAGTCTTTGCCCCCAAAAGGCAGAAGCAGCAACTGCAGGCCAATCCAGCAAAGCACACACAGCAAATGGGCAGTACTCCTCCTCCAGCTCTTCAGCTCTTCTCCTTGGAGATGTTCCCCTTGATCCAGAAGTGTTCTAAAAGTCTGGGGTTTTGGGTCAACTACTTATTCTCCTTCCTGCTTTAAAGTAGACAAACGTCAAAAGAAAGTCTCCATTGTTCACAAGATCCTGCTGTAGGAAAGTACCCTCTTTTTGCCACGGTTACCCCTATTTTCTGACTGATGTCAGTGTGCTTGACTGTGTTCACTGGGATCCTGCTAAACAGGACCCCACTGATTATGCTCTCTCTCCTCTAAATTTGGTTGCTGCATACTGGTAACCCATTATTTCACCCACAATTGTCAGGCTGGTGCCCTCTTATAAGTCCTTAGAATATGGTACCTAGGTGCCAAGGCCATTGGGTTTCCAGGGAATCCCTATGGGCTGCAGCATATTTTTTGACACCCATAGGGAGCCCATGCAAAAGCGTTTGCAAGATTGCCACTGCAGTCTGCGTGAAAGGCTGCATGCACCCTTTCACTCCCATTTACACTGCACCAGGTTACTCATAAGTCACCCCTATGGCTGGCCCTCCAGCCGAGGGCAGGGTGCAGAGTACCTGTGTGTGAGGGCACCCCTGCACTAGCAGAGGTGCCTCCATGACCTCCAGGACCACTTTCCCGAACTTTGTGAGTGTACTATGGGTGTACTAGACATAGGTTACTACCTATGTCTAGCTACATAATGGTAACCATGAATATAGGCATGTCTGCTATCAAACATGTTGGAATCATACCCTAAGGGTTTGAAAGCATTGGTTGTATGATTCCATGCACTCTGAGGGCTCCTTAGAGGACCCCCATTATTGCCATTTCAGCCTTCTGAGGGTTTCTCGGCAGCCCAAGCTGCTGTCACCTCCCAGGCAGGTTTCTGCCCTCCTGTTGCTTGAAAAGTCTGAGCCCAGGATGGCAGAACAAAGTATTTCCTTTGGGAGAGGTGTGTTACACCCTCTCCCTTTGGAAATAGATGTTACAGGCTTGGGAGGGGTAGCCTCTCCAAGCCACTGGAAATGCTTTGAAGGGCACATTTGGTGCCCTCCTTGCATAATCCAGTCTACACCAGTTCAGGGACCCGCAATCTCTGCTCTGGTGCGTAACTGGACAAAGGAAAGGGGAGTGACTACTCCCCTGTCCATCACCACCCCAGGGGTGGTGCTCAAAGCTCCTCCAGAGGGTCCCTGGGTTCTGCCATCTTGGTTCCAAGGTTGGCAGGGAACTCTGGGAGCATCTGAGTGGCCAGTGCCAGAAGGTGATGTCTGAACCCTCCCCTGATACGTGCTTACCTGGTTAGGTGACCGATCCCCCTTTCAGGGTTATTTAGGGTCTCTCCTTTGGGTGCTTCTTCAGATTCGGATTGCAAGACTCCAGCAGGAATCCTCTGCATCCTTTACTTCACCTTCTCCCTGAAGAAACTGCAGCTGGACCTCCAGGAGCTCTACAAAACTTCAAAAAGAAGCCAGGAAGACTTCTGCAACACTGTATCTTCAGCTCCTGCCAGCAACTGCAACTGTTTTTCAGTCGTGCATCCTCAGAGGGCATTCAGTCTTCAGCCTGCACCAGAAGAGTGAAGGAATCTCCCTAGCAGTGAAGGTATCACTTCCCTGCTCCAGCAGGTACCCTCTGCAGCAACGACCAGTGGCTTGGGTCCCCTCTTCTGGTGAAATGCGTGGATCCAGCAACAGGGGTGGTAGACTGTAGTGGTCCCGATTGTCCTGAGGTCCAGCTGTCCAACTTTGGTGGAGGTAAGAGCTTGCCTCCCCACACAAGACAGTACCCCATGCACCGTGTGATTTGCAGTTGCCTTGTGTGCAACCTTCCACAAAGTTCTTCACGCAGAGCACAGCTACAGCACCCAGCACTCCCTCCCGTGACACACAGCTTCCTGAGTGGTTCCCCTGCGGTGTAGGAGCCTTCCAAAGACACCAAACAGTATCGGAAAACCTACTCCCATTTGGAAATTGCACGTATAAAATTAATTTAACTCCCATGTTATCCTATTGGAGACGCAGGCCTTGCAGTAGTGAAAAAACTATTTAAGAGTTTTTCAATACCAGGACATGTAGAGCCTGAAAGAACTGGTCTTCTTTTTAAAAAAAATGTCACCCTGCCCTAAGGGTGACATATGTATAAACAAGCATTTACAATGTATTAGGGGGGGTCATTCTGACCCTGGCGGTAAAATCCGCCAGGGCCAACGACCGCGGGAGCACCGCCAACAGGCTGGCAGTGCTCCCATGGGCATTCTGACCGCGGCGGTACAGCCGCGGTCAGTAAGGGAAAACCGGCGGTGTACCGCCGGTTTTCCGCTGCCCTGGGGAATCCTCTGCGCCGCCATGGGGATTCCGACCCCCATACCGCCATCCTGTTCCTGGCGGTTTTGGCTGCCAGGCACAGGATGGCGGTATGGGGTGTTGTGGGGCCCCTGGGGGCCCCTGCAGTGCCCATGCCAATGGCATGGGCACTGCAGGGGCCCCCGTAACAGGGCCCCACAAAGATTTTCAGTGTCTACCATGCAGACACTGAAAATCGCGACGGGTGCTACTGCACCCGTTGCACCCCTTCCACTCCGCCGGCTCCGTTTGGAGCCGGCATCCTCATGGAAGGGGGTTTCCCGCTGGGCTGGCGGGCGGCCTTTTGGCGGTCGCCCGCCAGCCCAGCGGGAAACTCAGAATTACCGCGGCGGTCTTTTGACCGCGCAGCGGTATTCTGACGGCGGGACTTTGCTTACATTTTCTTGAGTTAGACCCATTGGCATCATAAATTCATAACTGGACTTTTCTTGCCACATAAATTGGCCAACCCTACCTCATAATTTTGTTTTTTCCTGCCATATAATTCCTGTGGCCCAGCATTTAACTAAAGCACTTCCATTTACCTTTCTCCCTCTATCTTAAAGCATATATAATCATATAAACCTTTAGCAGAAATAAACTTTTTGCATTAGAGTGTAATGCTCAAAACACCATAACAAAAATATAATTTGGGAAGAATTGGAGGGTGAAAGAAAAGAGGGATTTGGGAGTAAAGATGGAGAGGACAAGTGGCGTAGGAGCGGTGTCGTGGGCCCTGGAGTAAGAAAGGAAAATGGTTGACTGCAATTTTGGTAGGAAAATACAGCAGTAATTAGAGTTGAGTGAGGTCCATAGGTCTTTGGTCCCCGGTGCCTCTACACCTGTTGCTCCATTGATAACTAGGCCTCAGGAGAGAAAGCAGATGGGGCAGAAAAAGAAAAGCAAAAGAAATACAACAGAAAAAAGAAAGAAAGAGAAGGGATCACAAAGAAACAAATGAAAGAAGGGAAAGAAAGAATGAGAAAATGAAAACACAACAAAGAGAAGAAATAGAGCAAACGTGTGAGACAAAAGAAAAAAGGGAAGAAAGCTAGAAAAAATGAAAGATAAGGAGGAAAAGTAATGAAAGAAGGGTGAAAAAATAAATAAAAATGAACATTAGAGAAAAAGAGAGATGGTGAGGAAAACAAGCAGCAAAAGAACCAGGGAATGTAGGTACTGACATTTCCCACAGACACAGAATGGGAAAAAAACTTTGACACTTTGGGTCCCGACAAGTAACTTGTGACTTCCACATACAGAAGGGAAAAAGAGGAATTTATAGTAAAATGTGAATTGACAGACAAAGGTAAGAAAAACACCAGAGGAAGGAAGAAAGATCTAAAAAAAAAGTGAAAAGACGCATAGCGAGTCAAATGAAAGAGCAAACAAAAAACAAAGAAAGAATGAGGGAAAGAAACAAAGTGAAAGAATGAACGTCTGATGAAGAAAAAAGAAAGGAATGAAACAAGGAAAGAAACAGCCAAGTTTTGCGAGTTTGAAAGAGGAGGTAGCAAGAGGAAGAGGAAAAACAAAAGGGAGAGGAGTAGAAATAAACAGTTGAAAAAAAGAGCAAAACTGGTAATGTGTGGATTTTAAGAGCTGGAAAGAGAAAAGTGGAGGAGAAAGATAAAATTGGAAGTGCCCCTGGAGATTAGACAGGGAGTACTCAACAAGAATCCACATTGCTGGGAGTCATGGTGCCCTGAGTCCAGATATGAGGTAATTAGTTCGGAATTATCTATCATGTCCTGGAATTTAGCAGGTCTCAACAGGAAGTTGGGTGATCCTGAATGGGTCAGCTATATTAATAATCAGGATATTTGTCTTTTTCAGGAGACCTGGACTGAGGACCAAATATACATAGATGGGTTCTTATCATATTGTACCGAGGCTCAACCAGCGGAGAGAGGGTTAGGTCGTGCAAAAGGGGGCCTAATGGTATTGTTAAATAAGAGATTACAGTGCGCCCATTCTGTGTTAAAAATCGACTCACCGGATTTAATGGGCATATAACTCACCTTTGATCAAGATTTTAAGATTATTTTAATTAATGTTTATGCTCGATCTGGCCCACGGGGAATAGAGTCTCAGACTTTAGTGCAGTTGTCTGAATTTCTGGATACCTTACACCCTCTGACAAACTTAGGGGGTTATTACAATTTTGGAGGAGGTGTTAATCCGTCCCAAAAGTGTCGGTAAAGTGACGGATATACCACCAGCTGTATTACAAGTCCATTATATCCTATGAAACTCGTAATACGGCTGGTGGTATATCCGTCACTTTACCGTCACTTTTGGGACGGATTAACACCTCCTCCAATGTTGTAATAACCCCCTTAGTGATAGCTGGAGATATGAACTGCAATTTTGAACCTTCCTGCTTAAACAGTGGTTTAATGGATGAAGAAGACGAACTTTGGGGTATTCCACATTTAATGGCTAAACAACTGTTTACTCGTTCTTGTGTTGCCTCCCAGATGATATCTTTGGGGGTGATTCTAAGTCTGGCGGGCGGCGGAGGCCGCCCTCCAGACTTCCCCCCTCCAGAATACCGCCCCGCGGTCGGAAGACCGCTGCGGCTATTCTGTGTTTTACACTGGGCTGGCGGGCGACCGCCAAAAGGCCGCCCGCCAGCCCAGTGTAAAACTACCTTCCCACGAGGACGCCGGCTCAGAATTGAGCCGGCGGAGTGGGAAGGTGCGACGGGTGCAGTTGCACCCGTCGCTAATTTCAGTGTCTGCAAAGCAGACACTGAAATTCTTTTTGGGGCCCTCTTACGGGGGCCCCTGCAGTGCCCATGCCATTGGCATGGGCACTGCAGGGGCCCCCAGGGGCCCCGCGACACCCCATACCGCCATCCTGTTCCTGGCGGGAGAACCACCAGGAACAGGATGGCGGTATGGGGTGTCAGAATCCTCCATGGCGGCGCAGCTTGCTGCGCCGCCATGGAGGATTCATTTGGGCAGCGGAAAACCGGCGGGAGACCGCCGGTTTTCCATTTCTGACCGCGGCCGAACCGCCACGGTCAGAATGCCCAGTGGGGCACCGCCAGCCTGTTGGCGGTGCCCCCGTCATTTTAGCCCTGGCGGTCTTGGACCGCCAGGGTTAGAATGACCCCCTTTATGTCTTAAATGTGGTCTCACGGCGTGCAATGGCCGAACTCCTTCTGATCTGGGGATTACACTGACCTTTAAACGTGGTTTGTCCACCAGTGTAATCGATTATATCTTAGTGGATGTCAGGCTATGGCCTCTCCTAAAAGAAATGAAGGTGGACCCACGTTATGAGAGTGATCATAATCCCTTGCTTCTTACTATGTATAGTGATATATTCAGGAGATCATAGAATGGTTACCGGTCTGTGATTCCAACACCATTGCTGGATAATAGTTCCCTTTGGGTCTGTTGGCCCAAAGTGCTGTCCAATCCCTCCTTGATGAAAGGGATTTATCAGCTGTTTGTTGATATATATGAGATGTTTGAAATTAACAATATCCCTCTTCTTAGTAATCACTGAGATTTATGGAAGAAACTTCAGACTTTTTTAATAAAAAGTCTAGTATCAAATATCCTGATTTTAATTCTAAAACCAATGTGTGGTTCAATAAGGACTGCTCAGAGGCAAAATTAGCACTAAAAACAGCTATTGTGACACATTCTAAGGAAGCAATCCAATCAGCTAGATACACCTATAATAAGACCGTAATGCAAGCCAAGAAAAGCTGGGAAGATTCAGTTTTGCTTAATCTGCTTAATGCAAATAAAACCAATGACAACATGACTTTTTGGAAGTTACTGCCTAATAGACAAAGAGGGTGCAAGAGCACCACGAGTAACTATATTCAACCTGAGAGCTGGGTGAGTTATTGCTCTAAACTTTATGCCCTACCTAGTAATATCCAAATTCATGAACTCTCTTCACTGATGATAACTAGAATGTATTTTTCTCTGGATAATCCAGGATCAGAATGTTTTACATACGAAGATTCAATTATTTTTACCATGGATGAGACTATAGTAGCAATCAACTCACTAAAGTCTGCCAAAGCACCAGGACCGGATAAGATTTCGGGGGATTTATATAAATCCGAACCAATAGTATGGTACATAAATATGATTTCAAACAAAATTGCAGCAGAGGGCCCAATAACAAGTATGTGGAAAGGGGCTGAAATAATTATGATCCTTAAAAAGGGCAATGTGAGCTCCCCAGCATATTACAGACCTATTAGACTTATGGATAACCTTCAAAACAGTTTTGCCAAACAGCTTTTGGGAAGGCTATTAAGTCGGATTCAAGACCATCAGGTGCTTTCCCAACTACAGGCGGTTTTTTGCCCAAAAACCAGTACGATAGATCAGGTTTTTAGGTTGATGCTCTTATATTGGAAATATACAGTTCTTGCTAAGCAAAACTTATATGTTGTTTTTGTGGACCTTCGATCTGCTTTTGGCATGGTCCCTAGAGAAAAATTATGGGAAGTGTTATATAGGATGGGTATTCCTAATAGTATAACTCTGCTATTACAGCGGTTACACGAGAACACAAATGCCCAGGTGAGATGGGGCAATCTGGGAGAACTAACAGATCACTTCCCTATTCAGAGGTTGGTTTGTCAAGGATGTGTTCTGGCTCCAACCTTATTTACCTTGTTTATAAATGAGGTGGTACAAGTTTTGTCTTCTTGTCAGAATGATGCCCCCTCTCTAAATGCACAGGAAATTCCTATTTTGCTGTTTGCTGATGACTCCCTATGGGTCTTCAAATTCTTGTCTATAGGTTTAAATTATATTGTGCAGATTTTGGCCTGGAATTGAATGTTAATAAAACTAAATTAATGGTGATTAGTCCAGGACAAACTAGGAAATGCACTATTATTTTAGATGGGACTCCTTTAAGTAAGGTTAGTTCAATAGATTATATGGGGGTGAGGATTTCAAATAATCTACAATGGGAGGATCAGATCAGCAAAAGTGCGGCACTTCTTCAGCACAGGGCAGGCGCTATCCTGCATTTCTATAAAAGTTCTGTAACAAAAAAAGTATCTCTGGCCATTAAGATCTATTTGGCCAAGGCGCAGGGCGCGGCTGCCTACGGTGCCGAGGTGTGGGGGTTTTACAATGGCAATAAATTAACTGTGGGCAAAAATGATTTAGGCAGGGCCTTACTTGCGTGCCCTCGCAGTTCACCCTTGATCCTGTATTTTTTGGATCTCGGGTTCAATCGTGTTGCTGATTTGATAGCCCTGAGAACCCTGCTTTTCTGGGTAAGGATTTGGACTACTCCTGAGCTTATTGAAGAGAGGGACTCCCTTCTTGATCTTTTGAGAAGACCTAAGGTAGTATCCATTTCATGGTTCAGGCATGTGTCAAAATGGTTTCGTATTTTGGGGCTTGGATCCTATTGGGAAAATCCACACAACCTAGGGAGAAACCATAAATCCATTCTGAAAGCGACCTATCGGTCTTATGTAAAAAACAAATCTCTCTCCTGTACATCACACGGTCGTTTTTCTGATCAATTTCTTGCTTTTAAGTGGTATCCCCAAGTCGAACCATATGTAGATCTCATACCTGATACATTGGGGAAGAGTTTGTATGCTCGATTCCGTTTTGGATGACTGCCATTGTTGTCCTTAACAAGGAGATGGGATTGCCTGTAACATCTGACCAATGCCCTGCGTGTTACAATTGCACTGAATATATTGAATATTTTATGTTCTTTTGCCCGGCATACTCCATTCCTCGGTGTAAGTGGATTTCCACAATTTGCCGAAATATGGGCATAAGACAATGTCATACTGCTTTAAGGATTTTTAGAAGTGATACCTCAACTATTTTAATCTCTGCGGTCAGCAAGTTCCTTGTGGCTGCTTGGTATATATGGATTCGTTTTTATCAAGAATTCAAAATCTTTGTGAATAAGTATGCCATGTACATGAAGTGGGAGTGTTCATATTTTTCTATTTTAATTGTTGGATGATTTTTAATTTGTTTCTGTGTTTTTTTAAATTATTTATATTCTTAAATTGTATTTTCTTATGGTAGCTTTAATTGTTATGTTGACCGAATAAAGCTTGTGTTTACAAACATTGAGAGTAAACAGATTAAAGGAAAAAACTGAGTGAGATAGGTGAAACAGACCCTCCCAGTAGGAAGCTGGCCTGGTGTGTGGTGGGTACCTGTGGTACTTACACCTTATACCAGGTCCAAGTATCCCCTTATCATTGTAGTGTAGTCAGTGTCTAGAAGCCAGGCTCTCCAGAGGTAGCTGTAGATGAGCAGCCAAGGACTATCTAGGAGACATGCAAAGCTCATGCAATACCACTGTAGTCACCCCTGTACTCACACACATGAAAGAATACACTCAGTGTTACAAAAATAAAGGTACCTTATTTTGTCAACACAAATACCAAAAATACCATAGAGGATATACTCCCTTAGGACGTAAGCAATACATTATATATATACACTAGAATGCAGAAATAGGCATAAGAACAGTTAGAAAACTGTGCAATATAGAGAATCACTCATAGAGAATAATGGGCTGAGGGGGAGCACAAACTATATGCTAAAAAATTGGAATACGAAAGTTGGTCCCCCACCTAGGTAAGTGGAGTGTGTATAGGGGAGCTAGCAGTATTAGGAAAGCCAAAGGTAAGTACCACAACCAACCCTAGTGATCAGGAAAGCAGGAGTAAATCACAGTAATGTTCCCAGAACACACACAGAAACTAGAAGAAGAAGTATGCAAAACCCAGAAGAGACTGTAAGACACCAAAAGTGGATTCCTGGACCAGAAGACCTCTGGAAGAAGGGGACTAAGTCCAAGAACCACAGAATAGTCCAGGAAGAACAGGAGCCCCTACTAATCTGGATGAAGCTGCAAAAGGAGAACCACCAGTGGAGCAGAGAAGTCAGTACTGCACCCAAAAAAAAAACAGAGTCGGGTTCCTGGAGGGTGCAAGTGGTGTCCCACGCTGGATGGAGGAGTGCAGTTGGGTTTGCGTCATCGGAGTCTGTCAACAAGCCTTGGCACACGCAAAGCTCGCGGTTAGCGGAAAATGTCACTGTCCATGTCCAGGAAGGACCAGGTTGTAGGAGGCTGGCCTGCTTATAGTTGGTACCTGATGGTACTTACACTTAGTGCCAGGTCCAGTTATCCCTTATTAGTAGATTAGTAGTGTTCTAGCAGCTTAGTCTGATAGAGGTAGTGTAGACGGGTCTCCTTGACCGCGTCTTGTAGCTCCCGGAGCTGGCGCCATTCGCACACCTCCCTAGAGACACTCCCGCGTTCCCATGACGACATGGGAATGCTAACAGACGCGTCAAACCCGGATTTCCGGGTTTTCGGCAGAAAAGAGAGAACGGACTCCCAAGAGGGGGAGGAGTTTCGTACAACAGAGAGGAAGACGAACGAGGAGAGGACGCCGAACGCCGAGAAGGAGCGGTTACACCTGGGAAAGACGCCGGACGCCGAGAACGAGCGCATATATCTGGAAGAGACACCGAGACCCGTGACGAGGATTTCCCAAGGAACCCAGACGCAAAGTACTATGAGTCCCGCCACGACCCTGGAGGGTCATGGCTCAGCAAGGTACGGTCCTTTTTAGGACAGCGAACCCCTAGCAGAGTTATAAGGGAGCAAGGAAAGGGAACCGGGGAGACAAGGGGAGGGTCGGGGTTGGGACAGGGGGAAAAGGGACACCGGGTCAGCACTTGAAGCACTACTGAACAGGGCTCTGAGAAATAGAGTAAGAGAACCTGTCTACAGCACCTGTGACCCACACCCTCATGACTGGACAATTCCCTTCTATCCCTCCACCTCCAACCCAGAGTACCCTCCCTCCTTGCATGCCAACAGTTAAAAGAACCCCCTCAAAGCACCCCACAACCGACTTACCTTTGTCCTACCCTGTGTTCTTTTTCCGGTATCCACGGGAGGGAAGATGAAGTGACGTCCCCCCAAACCTAAAGGAAGAGAGAAGCAGAGACGGTGAATAGCGAACAAAGAAGAGTCTATCAGATCTACGGTCACCCCAGCACCCTTGCATTACGTGAACTGCACCATCTACTTATATAAATAAAAATCACTTACCTTATCTACGGCTTTGAGTCCTCTGTACCGTCAGTAGCCTACCACAGTGGTGTCAGAAGTGGGATTGTAAGACCTGCGAGGCTACTGAGAGGTACTCAAAATGGGGGAGAAGCCTACACTAGAAAACATGATTAAACAACTGGCGGAGGGCCAACGACACCTCCAACTAGTCTGGGAGGCACATCAACGAGAGGCAAAAGAAGACAGAGAGGCCCTTCAAACGGCCTTAAAAAGCCAAGCAACGATTATGGCCAACAACCATCTGGTCCATGAGACTGCGCTGCAAAAACTAACTGACACCATAGCAGCCAGCAAGGTACATCCTAATGTCCCGAGCTCTGTCTTACAAAAATTTCAGGAAGGAGAAGATCCCGACTCCTTCTTCACAAACTTCGAGCGGGTAGCCTCTTCGGCACAGTGGCCTGAAGAACAGTGGGGACAGTATATTGCGCTTTTCCTAACGGGAATCCTACAGACCGCCTACCAAGCCGGTAATCCAGGAGGCACCACACCTTATAAAAACATTAAGAGTAGTATCCTAGAAAGGGTCGGTCATGACGCAGAATACTACAGAATGAAGTTCAGGAAGGTGAAATGGGGACAGTGTGAAAATCCCCGTACCTTTTACTTCAAGGTAAAAGATTTGGGATTAAAGTAGCTGGGGCCACTGGGAACAAGCAGAGAACATGTAATTAAAACGATTATTCTGGAGCAATACCTAGACTCTCTCCCGAACAGTACCCGGAATTGGAGAAGACAACATCCTAAGGTCGACACAGAGCTGGTCATAGACCTGGCTTGTGCCTATCACCGATCTGTGGATGTTAAACCGATAACCCCCAGATCCACCTATGGCCCCACTTAAATATACGCCCCGACATACACTGGAAGAAGCCGGAACACACAAACATGGAGAGGGTAGTCCTATGCAACAACCCCAGTGTTTTAGCTGTGGGGAGTGGGGTCACATTGCGAGAACATGTCCCAGGAAAAATGACGGGGTTGAACCTTTGGAAATCGGGGTTACCCGACGTAGAGTATTATGTACAGGTAGGGGAAATTATAAGTTCCGACAGGTCATAAAAATAAACGGACATCCCACTGAAGCCTTAATTGACTCGGGCTGTAGCCAGTCAGTGATACGTAAAGACTTAGTGAACCCAATTGATCAAACACCGAGCCAATGGGTCACTATTTGTTGTATTCATGGGGACAAGGAACAGTATCCGCTGGGGTTGGTTAGGGTAGAATGGGACGAGTATCATGATTTCCTCCCGGTAGGGATTATGGACAGACTGATAGAAGACTGTATCATCGGGACAGACTATATCCGGTTCTTTGATATCTTAGATAAAACAAGAGTACCCCGACAATCCCCGGACTGGTGGACAGAAGCACCTTTTTCCAACAGTCATATTGAGAGTCCTCCCGTTCGCATAAAACTAACCAGGAGGGAGAAAAGGCAAGAAAAATTAAAATATCAGGAGTCAAAGGTTGAACCAGTTCCTAGCAAATTGGGAGCCGGTACCAGTGACTCAACTGTCTCCTTTAGGGATAGTCAGCGACAAGACCCTACGCTCAGCCACGCCTGGAAAATAGCCAAAACGGAGTCTACAAAGGAGGAGGGTCCCTATTTCTTAATACAGAAAAATCTTCTGTATAGAGTTACCACATCTACAAATGGAGAGAAAAAGCAATTGGTGGTACCGGAACCCTATCGAAATCAAGTCCTGTTCTTAGCTCATAACCAGCCAGGGGGTGGCCATTACGGTCGGGAAAAGACTGAAGAATATCTATTACGGAGGTTCTATTGGCCAGAGGTCTATGCCCACCTCAGACGGTACTGTTTTCAGTGTCCTAGATGTCAATTAACGGAACCAGGAACCCCTAGGAAAGCTCCGTTACAACCCCTACCCATTATCGAAATCCCTTTTAGCCGCGTAGGTATGGATCTTGTCGGACCCCTCCTGTCCTCACCCTGAGGTCACACCTATATTCTGGTACTAGTAGATTACGCTACAAGATATCCAGAAGCTATTCCTTTATCTAGCATGACTACGAAAACGGTAGCTCAAGCCATGATAACTTTTTTTTCCAGAATAGGTTTTTCCCAAGAGATCCTCACCGATCAAGGCACTCCTTTTATGTCAGGCCTTATGAAGCAGATTTGTAAACTATTAGGGATCACTCAGATTAAAACCTCTGTATACCACCCCCAAACGGACGGTTTAGTGAAACGCTATAAGTGTACCATAAAAATCCTATTGCGAAAAATAGTAGATGATTCCGGAAAAGACTGGGACCAGAAGCTACCTCTGGTCCTTTATGCCATCCGGACTCATGAACAATCCTCCACGGGACACAGTCCTTTCAAATTAGTATTTGGGAGACAACCATGTAGCCTCTTTGATATGGCCGCAGAAACATGGGAAGAGGAAGCGGATGAAGGGAAACCCTTACTAGAGTATGTACATAAACTGAAGTCGCATTTGCAGACCATATGGGAAGATGTACGAATACATCTAGAGAAAGCACAGACAAATCAAAAAACGTATTACGATCAAGGGACTAAATTACGATCTTTCCACCCTGATGACCAAGTACTCATAATGCGACCAACCTCTGAAAATAAATTGTTAGCCAAATGGCAGGGACCCTATAAAGTGATAAAAGCAGTTTCCCTTGTCACCTATCTCATTGAATTAAATCCACACCCAAGAAAAACTCAAATATACCATGTCAATCTGCTAAAAAAATGGGAACAGCCAGAAGATAGCACAAACACCTCTGCTAACGGGTTTCTTATCACACCATCCACGGCTCTAGGGTTAGAGCTCTGTCCCACTATGAGCAAAGAACCGGGAGTAGCTCCATGCATAAATAAATCTCTTACCGACATTGAAAAGTCACAACTGTCCACCCTCTTACAAAATCACTCACCTTTCTTTTCTGAGACACCAGGGAGGACCACATTAATCCACCACAAAATCAAAACACCAGAGGGCCAGACTATTCGTCTCCGTCCTTCTCGCATTCCAGAAGCCCGGAAATACATTATTGAAGAGGAAATAAAAATAATGCTGGCCCTGAAGGTGATCGAACCCTCGGTGAGCCCGTGGTGCTCCCAGGTAGTTCTCGTTCCAAAACCCGATGGATCTGTTCGATTTTGCATAGACTTCCGTAGGTTAAATGACATATCACTCTTTGACACATATCCTATTCCCCGTGTAGATGATGTATTAGAAAAGTTAGGAAGAGCTAAATATCTGTCCACCCTCGACCTAACAAAGGGGTACTGGCAAATTCCCCTTGCACCGGAAGACAAAGAGAAAACAGCTTTTGCGACCCAATCAGGCCTATATCACTTTACTGTGCTGCCCTTTGGTCTCCACGGGGCCCCAGCTACCTTCCAACGGTTAATGGACCGGCTATTGAAACCGTTCCATGACTTTGCGGCAGCTTACTTGGATGACATTGTAATTTATAGTGACACTTGGTCCGATCATCTACACCATCTTGATGAAGTATTCAATGCCTTGGCTGAAGCAGGGCTCACGGCTAATCCGAAAAAGTGCACCCTAGGTAACACACAAATATCATATCTCGGTTATCTAATAGGTAACGGGACTCTAAAACCCCAGAAAAGTAAAATTGAGGCCATATCACAAGTACCAGTGCCAAAGACCAAGAAAGACCTACGATCCTTTTTGGGCTTAGTGGGGTATTACCGCAGGTTTATACCCCAATATTCCACGATTGCTGCCCCTCTCACCGACCTCCTAAAAAAACAGCACCCCTCCACTTTAACCCTTTATCCGACTATTGACTTGCCAGTTTTGAGCACTTAAAACGATCCCTTACAACCGAACCAGTCCTTACGTGTCCGGATTTTTCAGCACCTTTCCACTTATATACCAACGCCTCTAATGTCGGTCTGGGTGTGGTTCTCACGCAGCCTGACAGAGAGGGTCATGATCATCCCATTGTCTTCATCAGCAGGAAACTCCTTCCTAGGGAGTGTCATTACCCCGCTATTGAAAAAGAGTGTCTCGCCATTAAGTGGGCTGTGGAAAACTTACAATATTACCTCCTGGGCAGACCTTTCGTTCTTTACACCGACCATGCCCCTCTCACTTGGCTGGCCTCTCATAAAGACACCAATTCTAGGGTCCTACGCTGGTTTCTTGAGCTCCAACCTTTTACCTTCCAGGTCCGCCACTTACCAGGTTCTCAGCAGGGCCCTGCTGATTATTTGTCCCAGTTTCCCGCCTCTTCGGTCCTCTACCAGTCCCGATCATGGGATGGGGAATGTAGACGGGTCTCCTCGACCGCGTCTTGTAGCTCCCGGAGCTGGCGCCGTTCGCGCACCTACCTAGAGACACTCCCGCGTTCCCATGACGACATGGGAACGCTAACAGACGCGTCAAACCCGGATTTTTGGGTTTTCGGCAGAAAAGAGAGAACGGACTCCCAAGAGGGTGAGGAGTTTCGTACAACAGAGAGGAAGACGAACGAGGAGAGGACGCCGAACGCCGAGAAGGAGCGGTTACACCTGGGAAAGACACCGGACGCCGAGAACGAGCGCATATATCTGGAAGAGACGCCCGAGACCCGCGAAGAGGATTTCCCAAGGAACCCAGACGCAAAGGCCTACGAGTCCCGTGGCTCAGCAAGGTACGATCCTTTTTAGGACAGCGAACCACTAGCAGAGTTATAAGGGAGCAAGGAAAGGGAACCGGGGAGACGAGGGGAGGGTCGGGGTTGGGACAGGGGGAAAAGGGACACCGGGTCAGCACTTGAAGCACTACTGGACAGGGCTCTGAGAAATAGAGTAAGAGAACCTGTCAACAGCACCTGTGACCCACACCCTCACGACTGGACACTTCCCTTCTATCCCTCCGCCTCCAACCCAGAGTACCCTTCCTCCTTGCATGCCAACAGTTAAAAGAAACCCCTCAAAGCACCCCACAACCGACTTACCTTTGTCCTACCCTGTGTTCTTTTTCCGGTATCCACGGGAGGGAAGATGAAGTGACGTCCACCCAAACCTAAAGGAAGAGAGAAGCAGAGACGGTGAATAGCGAACAAAGAAGAGTCTATCAGATCTGCGGTCACCCCAGCACCCTTGCATCACGTGAACTGCACCATCTACTTATATAAATAAAAATCACTTACCTTATTTACGGCTTCGAGTCCTCTGCACCGTCAGTAGCCTACCACAGGTAGCTATAGCAGAGCAGCTTAGGCTGAACTAGGAGACAGGCAAAGCTCCTACTACACCACTTATATCATATAGCACTATATCATGAGAATCACAATACTCAGAGGCCCTCATTACAACATTGGCGGTAAAAGCCGCTTACCGCCGTGCAGAAGACCGCCAACACACCGCCCCGGCCGTGGAATTCCGCCACAGCTATTACGACCCACTGTTCGGAATCCGACGAAATTCAGACACCCACACAAGTTCACCACACCAAAGGTCAGTGATAAACTGGCGAAAAAAAAACCTCCACCGTCACGCCAACAGAAACATGCCCATGCTATTACAACCCACGAATCCACGCGGTGGTCTTTCAACCGCGGTCTTCCATTGGCAGTACACACCGCTGCGCTCAAAATACACACACATCTCCAAAACACCGCCACATTGGACAATTCCATATACACACACCTGATACACATACAAACACCACTCCCACACACACATCACAATATAAAACACACACCCACATCACCCACAAACCCCTACAACAATAAATTAGAGACGAAGGCGACAGACAGAGAGCACAGCAATAGACAACCCCACCACACAGAGGCACACAACACCATCACCCATACAACATCCACGCACAAAACACCCCACACCACTACACATCACTACACTCATCAACACATACACCACCCCACACATCACCTACACCACCCCATGGCACGCCAAAGACACCCCAGGTTTTTGGAGGAGGAGCTCAGGGTTATGGTGGAGGAAATCGCACGGGTAGAGCCACAGCTATTTGGATCACAGGTGCAGCACACTTCTATAGCTAGGAAGATGGAGCTATGGCGAAGAATCGTGGACAGGGTCAATGCAGTAGGACAGCACCCAAGCAATCGGGAGGAGATCAGGAAGAGGTGGAACGACCTACGGGGGAAGGTGCTTTCAGTGGTCTCCAGGCACAATATCGCGATTCAGCGGACTGGCGGCGGACCCCCACCTCCTCCCCCACAACTAACAACATGGGAGGAGCAGGTCTTGACCATTATGCATCCAGAGGGCCTCGGAGGAGTCGGTGGAGGAATGGACACTGGTAAGTCAAATCTTAACTATAATATCCACCACCCTACCTGCCTGCTATCACACACCCTCACACTCACCCCCTCCCCTATCACTCCAACTCCTCACTAATGTACTAATAACACAAACTACCCATCCCTACACCAAGCCCTGAATGACACAACAAAGCATGGACACCCATCACTAAAGCATGCCCACTGCACATACCCATAACACCCCCCCAACCATCATCACACAAGCCCCCACACAGGAATGCTTGCACTGGGGTACACGCACAACCACCCATTGCACACCATGACACACACAGATGCAATAATCATGCTTTTATACCCCTGCAGGACCACTACGTAATGTCACCAGACAGGAGGGTCCAGACATCTCCACTCCCCCCACAGAAGAGGCCCACAGTGACGACAGCAGCTCTGGCCAACTGGATCCAGATGACCAGCCCGGACCATCGTGGGCCTCGGGACAGTCGGTTCCCCTCACACAGGCACAGCCCAACACTGACCTTCCACCCTCTGGTAACACCAGCACAGCACCCACCCAGCGGGCCCATACCTCCGTCCCCAGGACACGTCAATCAGCTGTGTGTCCACCACTGCATGGAACCCAGGATAGCCCACCACCCCAACAACAACAGGGACCTGGGGGCAGTGGTAGTGGGCACACGGTCCAGGGGACGGAGGCACAGGAACACAGGGGAACTGGGAGGGCTGCTGTGCGACAGGGGGCGGACAGGCCAAGGGAACCCACTCTCTGCGAGGCCCTCTCCTCCATCATGGGAGCACACCACCACTCCCAGGAGACGATGGCTACGGTCCTGGCCAAGTTTCAGGAGACCCAGCGCATGCAGGAGGAACAGTATTTGGGGTTCAGGGAGGAGCTCAGAACCATCAGCTCCGCCCTGGGCACCATCGTAGGGATGCTGAAGGACATACAAAAGACCATGAGGGACACCGTGGCACTCCAAGGGGCCCCTGACACTAGCCTGGACGATGAACTGCTCACCACCTCTGTCGGCGCTAGTGGACAGGACGCCCTGCCACAGGACCACCACACCAGCACCCCACCCCCTGCAGACGGTGAACCACCCCGCAAGCGGTCCCTGAGATCCAGGAACAGGACAGAGCAAGATGGCAAGACCCCCGCCAGGAAATGAGACCACCCTGATTGTCCTCCCACTGTCCCACTTTGTTACCCTGTCCAGATTGGAACTGCCCGAACTCCACTTCCTATGCCCATATGGCAAA
Organism: Pleurodeles waltl; assembly: GCF_031143425.1. Taxonomy (NCBI): domain Eukaryota; kingdom Metazoa; phylum Chordata; class Amphibia; order Caudata; family Salamandridae; genus Pleurodeles; species Pleurodeles waltl. The sequence goes on along the minus strand of NC_090445.1, from coordinate 288,683,437 downwards.
GCACCTGTGAGACTAATAGACTGGACTCTGCCATGTACATTCCTCCACCATCACCCATCACCATTTTGCCACCCCCTCCAATTATTCGCACTTCAATAAACACCCTTGAACCACAAAACAATCTGGAGTCAGTCTGTGATTTTGAAAAATTGTAATATCTATGACAATGACAGAAACCGTTCGAAAATGTAATGTCAACATACCTATGTTACACATCACAAGCCCATGAAGGATGCAAGCAGATGACACACGTTGGTAACCACACCTGTGAAACCGTAATGGAAATGTATCACTCAATTAGCAAATACTACTTCAAATTGACAGACAGGATAGAGGTAGAAGTGTGAAAGTACTTGCAGTAGGCAGGAATGTGTTCTCACCTGTGAGTCCCTGTTATCAATGTCTTCTTCCTCTGCTTCCTCCTCATCACTGTCCACAGGCTCCACAGCTGCCACAACACCGTCATCTGGACCATCCTCCTGCAGAAAAGGCAACTGTTGTCGCAAAGCCAAGTTGTGAAGCATATAGCAGGCGATGATGATCTGGCACACCTTCCTTGGTGAGTAGAATAGGGACCCACCTGTCATATTTAGGCACCTGAACCTGGCCTTCAGGAGGCCGAAGGTGCGTTCGATCACCCTCCTAGTCGGCCCATGGGCCTCATTGTAGCGTTCCTCTGCCCTGGTCCTGGGATTCCTCACTGGGGTCAGTAGCCATGACAGGTTGGGGTAACCAGAGTCCCCTAATAGCCACACACAGTGCCTCTGGAGTTGGCCCATCACATACGGGATGCTGCTATTCCGCAGGATGTAGGCGTCATGCACTGAGCCAGGTAACATAGCATTTACCTGCGAGATGTACTGGTCTGCCAAACATACCATCTGTACACTCATCGAATGATAACTCTTCCGGTTCCTGTACACCTGTTCACTCCTGCGGGGGGGACCAGAGCTACATGGGTCCCATCAATGGCACCTATGATGTTAGGGATATGTCCCAGGGCATAGAAGTCACCTTAAACTGTAGCCAAATCCTCCACCTGAGGGAAAACGATGTAGCTCCTCACGTGTTTCAGCAGGGCAGACAACACTCTGGACAACACGTTTGAAAACATAGGCTGGGACATCCCTGATGCCATGGCCACTGTTGTTTGAAATGACCCACTTGCTAGGAAATGGAGCACTAATAGCACCTGCACTTGAGGGGGGATTCCTGTGGGATGGCGGATTGGTGACATCAGGTCTGGCTCCAACTGGATACACAGTTCCTGGATTGTGGCACGGTCAAACCTGTAGGTGATGATTAAATGTCTCTCCTCCATTGTTAACAGGTCCACCAGCAGTCGGTACATCAGAGGATTCCGCCATCTCCTCAAATGTCCCAGCTGACGGTGCCTAAGAAGGACAACAGCGACCACAGAGTCAACCAATTCTGAGGTATGTACCCACAGCTACACAGAACACGACACTAAATACAAAATTCTTCCTGTATGTGTGTTGAGTCTAGGCCTAGGTATGTGTGACGCAGTTGTAAATGAAGCCATGTGGGCCCCTGAAATGGCGGCTGCCTGACCTCTAAACTGGGACAATGGTATGTGAGGAAACTGCGCTGGCGTTGTACACCGTCGCGGTAGGCGATCGTAGACCGTGGCGCAATGCTGCATTGGTTAACATTGGACCATATGGGTCCGAGGAGCCAATGATGAAGTGCGCCGGTGGTGATGATACTCACCGCCGCGGACGTCACCGCCGCGGACATGACCGCCATTTTCTATCTGTTCAATCACTCGATACCTGATCTTCGACAGGAGAGGACCTACAGTGCAAGTGCTGCTGTGATCTCGGTCTGGAAGAGACAATGGCTGGTGCGTCTGGGGAAAGGGCCCCTGCCTTCACTGCACAGGAGTTGGAGAAGCTCGTGGACGGGGTCCTCCCCCAGTACACGCTACTCTACGGTCCACCAGACCAACAGGTAAGTACACAGGGAGCACGTTGTATGGGCTATGCTTGGGTGGAGAGGGCTGGATGTCAGTAGGAGGGGGGCATTGTTCTGCGAGCATGAAGGACTGTGAATGCATGTGCCACATGGCAAGGGTAGGGATGTGGGCCACTCACTTCGACGTGCTGTTGCTAATGACTTCTCTTCTTCCCCTGTACATGTCATGTAGGTCAGCGCCCACCAGAAGAAGGATATTTGGCGTGCCATCGACATGGACGTCCGGACCCCGGGGGTCCACCAGAGACGGAGCACCCACTGCCGTAAAAGATGGGAGGACATTCACCGCTGGTGCAAGAAGACGGCGGAGGATCAGCTGGGGATGGCCTCCCAACGTGGGAGGGGTGCCCGTCGCACCATGACCCCCCCTGATGTTCCGGATCCTGGCGGTGGCCTACCCTGAGTTGGATGGGCGCATGAGGGCATCCCAGCAGACACAAGGGGGTGAGTACACTCATATTCTGATGACTTTGCGTGCAGTGGAGGGGTCTGGGTGGGGGAGGAGGGCTCTGGGTTTCCCTAGGCCAGGGCGAGTTCCGTAGGCTAGGCCCCTCCGGAATGCAGGCCATGTGCCACTCCACCCCACATCTGTAGAGTGCCAAGTACAGGTATACATGCCCCTGTGTCATCTATGTAGGAAGATGACACTCATAGCCATGTAGGCCATATCCCAGGAACTGCATCTGTAGAGGCCAAGAGCACAGCGTAGTGCAGGGGGCTGCTGTGTCTGTATTGTCGGCCAACGGTAGCGGTAAGCCATGCACTCAACCTGTCTTTCTTCTGTTTCCCCACCCCTTTTTGTGCTCTCCCTGTTCTTTTGTGCATCAGCATCATCAGGTGGAGGTACAGTGGCACCGGAGCACGAGGGAGCTGCATCCCACATGGCCATAGAGGCCACACCACGGACTCAGAATACACCAGTGGGACGGAGGGCGAGGGGAGCTTCACGTCGGTCACCGGATCAGCAAACAGCGACACGGACTCGTCCTCCGATGGGAGCTCCCTTGTGGTGGCAGCACCATCTGTGCCCCCCACTTCTACAGGTACAGCCGCCACCCCCCCACCAGCACCGCCCTCCCAGCAGCCTCTCAGCCTTCGCTCCGTGCCCGCTCATCCAGGAGGGTGGGCATCACCTTCGCCCCAGGCACCTCAGCCCCTGCCCCTGTCACCCCTGCTGCCCTCAGTGAGGAGGCCATTGACCTCTTCAGGTCACTCACTGTTGGGCAGTCTACCATTGTGAATGCCATCCAGGATGTAGAAAGGGAGTTGCAACACACTAATGCATTCCTAGCGGGCATTCATTCTGGTCAGGCTGTCCATCATCGAACTCTGCAATCTCTGACCTCAGCACTGATGGCAGCCATTGTCCCTGTATCTAGCCTCCCCCCTCCAACTTCCTCCACCCAGACCCAATCCCCTGTACCCCAGGCAAGCACCTCCAACTCAATCATCGTTAGCCCATGTGCGGCTGGGACAGTGACGGAACTGGGACCGTCACAGGGAGCGTGATGCACTCTGGGCACCAGTCCCCCTCCAGAACCAGTGGAGAACTGCATCCACTACCTGAATCCTTCACAGGATGAAGCACTCTGGGCACCAGTCCCCCTCCAGAACCAGTGGAGAACTGCATCCACTACCTGAATCCTTCACAGGATGAAGCACTCTGGGCACCAGTCCCCCTCCAGAACCCGTGGAGACTGTTATCCACTTGAGAGACTGTGGCTTTGGACTTCCCAGGATGGTACAGTGGGCAAACCACCCAGTGTAGAGACTTGAGAGACTGTGGCTTTGCATTTCCCAGGATGGTACAGTGGGCAAACCACCCAGTGTAGAGACTTGAGAGACTTTGGCTTTGCAGTCCCCAGGGTTGAACAGTGGGCAAACCACCCAGTGTAGAGACTTGAGAGACTGTGGCTTTGCACTCCCCAGGATTGAACAGTGGGCAAACCACCCACTTTAGAGACTTGAGAGACTGTGGCTTTTCACTCCCCAGGATGGTACAATGGGCAAACCACCCACTGTAGAGACTTGAGAGACTGTGGCTTTGCACTCCCCAGGATACATCAATGGGCATGGAGCCCCGTCGTGGATCTGGCGTGGTGCTGTCATCCGGCTGAAGTGCCCCCCTTCCCTTCCCCATGAGGTGCCTGTTGTATTTCTATCTGATGCCCCTGCAGTGTTCTCTCCGTTTGTGGACAGGTATCTAGTGTGCGCCTCGCCCATGCATTGTGGGCCCAGTGGTCCACGGACATTGAATTGTGCATACCTGCACTACTAATCGTGATGTATATATTTGGAATGTGTATATATTTCTGTATATATGAGCTTACTGTATTTGGATACATTACAATGGTTCAACTAATTTTGTTTTGTCTTTGCATTCTTCCGGGGGGTTGGGGGTTGTTACTGTGATGTTTGGAAATGCATTGGTGTGTGTGTTGTAGTGTGCGAGGGTCGGGTTGAGGGTGGGGGTGTTGCGTGTGTGTGTGTCTGACTTTTGCCTCCCCCCTCCACTATGTCGTAGGTGCAGTACTCACCGTTGTCTTCGGCGCCGCCGTTGCTGGTGTTCGTAGAGGAGCAGGAAGACAAGCGCAGGGAGTATTTGGAGTTCCGGCTCCATGGTGGTCGCCTTCCTCTTGGACTGTGTTAAGGTGAGCGTTTTCCCATTGCAAAAGCTGTTTCCGCCGTGTTTTTATCCACGGTGAATCCGCCCCAGAAAAGGTTTGGTGGGTTGTAATAGTGTGGGCGGTACATTGTCCTCCGCCTGTCTGTTGGCGGTGACCGCCTCGCTGCTTGTCTGTACCGCCGTGGCGATCAGAGTGTTAAAGTGGCTGTCTATGTTGGCGGTTTCTGCCACAGTCATAATTCCCTTTTTTTTCTGCTGGACTGTTTGCGGTATTACCGCAGCTTTAACACCGTCCGCCAGGGTTGTAATGACCACCAGAGTTACTAAAAATAAAGGTACTTTATTTTAGTGACAATGTGTAAGAAATATCTCAGAGGATATACTCCCTTAGGAGGTAAGTACAATACACAAAATATACACACAGCCCATAATCATGTAAGTAAGCAGGTAGATAAGTAGTGCAAACACTGTAGAATACAATTGGATGCAATAGGCCTAGGTGCAACACAAACCATATACTAAGAAAGTAGAATGCGAACCACTTAGCGACCCCAGGCCTAGTGTAGTGTGTAGAGGGTCGCTGGTAGTGTAAGAAAACACTAAGGGTGTCCAAGATACCCCACCCCAAGACCCTGAAAAGTTGGAGTAAAGTTACCCTACTTCCCCAGAAACACAAAGTCGCGATAGGAGATTCTGCAAAGACAACAACTGACTGCAAAGCACTGAAGACAGATTACTGGATCTGAGGACCTGTAAAGGAAGGGGACCAAGTCCAAGAGTCACGAAAGTGTCCAGGGGGGGCAGGAGCCCACTAAACCCTGGATGAAGGTGCAAAAGGGCTGCCTCTGGGTGGAAGAAGCTGAAGATTCTGCAACACGGAAGATGCCAGGAACGTCTCATTTGCACAGAAGATGCCCCACTGCGTGCTGGAGGATGCAGAGTTATTTCCAAGCAGAAATACCGCAAAGAAGCCTTCCTAGCTGCAAAGGTCACGGTTGAAGAAAATGGGTGCTACCAGGGCCCAGGAAGGACCAGGAGGTCGCCCCTTGGAGGAGGAGACAGAGGGGGCACTCAGCAGTAGAGAGAGCCCACACAGAAGCAGGTAGCACCCGCAGAAGCACTTGAACAGGCGTTCAAGAAATCTGAGCACAGCAGTCGTCTCAACACTACAAAGGAGGGTCCCACGAAGCCGGTGGTCAACTCAGCGAGTTGAGCAATGCAGGACGGAGTGCTGGGGGCCTGGGCTATGCTGTGCACAAAGGATTCCTTGCAAAAGTGCACAGAAGCCCTAGCAGATGCAGATCACGCAGTACACAGGATTACTGTCTAGCGCGGGGAGGCAAAGACTTACCTCCACCAAATTTGGAAAGACGGACCACTGGACTGTCAGGGTCACTTGGATCCAGCTCCTGTGTTCCAGGGACCACGCTCGTCAAGATGAAAGGGGACCCAGAGGACTGGTAAAGCAGAGGTTTGGTGCCTGCGTTAGCAGGGGGAAGATTCTGTCGACCCACTGGAGATTTCTTCTTGGCTTCCAGTGCAGGGTGAAGGCAGACAGCCCCCAGAGCATGCACCACCAGGAAACATTCGAGAAAGCCGGCAGTATTAGGCGCTACAATGTTGCTGGTAGTCGTCTTGCTACTTTGTTGCGGTGTTGCAGGCGTCCTGGAGCAGTCAGCGGTCGATCCTTGGCAGAAGTCGAAGAGGGAGATGCAGAGGAACTCTGGTGAGCTCTTGCATTCGTTATCTGAAGGGAAACCAACAGGAGAGACCCTAAATAGCCCTCAGAGGAGGATTGGACACTTAACCAGGTAAACACCTATCAGGAGGGGTCTCTGATGTCACCTGCTGGCACTGGCCACTCAGAGGCCTCCACTGTGCCCTCACACCTCTGCATGCAAGATGGCAGAGGTCTGGGACACACTTGAGGAGCTCTGGGCACCACCCACGGGGTGGTGATGGACAGGGGAGTCATCACTCCCCTTTCCTTTGTCCAGTTTCACACCAGAGCAGGGGCTGGTGAATCCCTGAACCGGTGTAGACTGGCTCATGCAAGGAGGGCACCATCTGTGCCCTTCAAAACATTTCCAGAGGCTGGGGGAGGCTACTCCTCCCCAGCCCTTAACACCTATTTCCAAAGGTAGAGGGTGTAACATCCTCTCTCAGAGGAAATCCTTTGTTCTGCTTTCCTGGGACTGGGCTTCCAGACCCCAGGAGGACAGAAGCCTGTCTGTGGGTTGGCAGCAGCAGTAGCTGCAGTGAAAACCCCAGAGAGCTACTTTTGCAGTTCCCGGGGTCCATACTGGAGCCCCAGGGATGCATGGGATTGGCACCCCAATACCACATTTGGCAAGGCGGGACAATTCCATGATCTTAGACATGTTACATGGACATATTCGGAGTTACCATTGTGAAGCTCCATTTAGGTATTGAGCTACATGTAGTGCACCTGTGTAATGGTGTCCCCGCAATCACAAAGTCTGGGGAAATGCCCTGAACAATGTGGGGGCACCTTGGCGACTGCGAGGGCACCCTCACACTTAGTAACTTTGCACCTAACCTTCACTAAGTGAGGGTTAGACATATAGGTGAATTATAAGTTACTTAAGTGAAGTGTAAAGTGGCTGTGAAACAACTTGGACGTTATTTCACTCAGGCTGCAGTGGCAGTCCTGTGTAAGAATTGTCTGAGCTCCCTATGGGTGGCAAAAGAAATGCTGCAGCCCATAGGGATCTCCTGGAACCCCAATACCCTGGGTACCTAGGTACCATATACCAGGGAATTATAAGGGTGTTCCAGTGTGCCAATCAGAATTGGTAAAAATGGTCACTAGCCTGAAGTGCCAATTTTAGAGAGAGAGAGAGAGCATAAGCAGTGAGGTTCTGGTTAGCAGAGCCTCAGTGACACAGTTAGGCACCACACAGGGAACACATTCAGGCCACAAACTATGAGCAGAAGAGTCCTGGCTAGCAGGATCCCAGAGAGACAGGCAAAAACAAACTGACACACCAGTAAAAAGGGGGTAACATGCCAGGCAAAATTGTTCTTTCCTACACAACCTCCCCCAAAACGAGGGACAATAAGGCTAGTCTTGCCCAGATGAGTCTTCATTGCCTAAGTGGAAATATCTGGAGAGTCCATCTGCATTGGAGTGGGTACTCCTATGAGTCCTATGTTCCACTGTATAGTCCATTCCCTGTAGGGATATGGACCACCTCAACAATTTAGGGTTTTCACCTTTCATTTGTTTAAGCCATAATAGAGGTGTGTGGTCTGTCTGAACAATAAAGTGAGTCCCAAACAGGTATGGTCTCAACTTTTTCAGTGCCCAGACCACAGCAAAGGCCTCCCTCTCTATGGCAGACCAACGCTTTTATCTAGGGGTCAACCTCCTGCTGATACAAACAACAGGTTGATCCTGGTCGTCGGTGTTAAGCTGTGATAGCACTGCCCCAACCCCTAACTCAGAAGCATTAGTCTGGACTAAAAACGTCTTGGAGTAGCAAGGGCTTTTTAGTACAGGTGCAGTGCACATGGCCTGTTTGAGCTCATCAAATGCCTTTTGACAGCTAGCTGTCCACAATACCTTTGTAGGCATCTTGTTACTAGTGAGGTCATTAAGAGGAGCTGCAACGGAGCCATTGTTCTTAATGAACCTCCTATAATACCCTGTGAGGCCTAAGAAAACTCTCACCTGGGTTTGAGTTGTAGGGGGAGCCCATTCCATAGTGGTCTGGATCTTCCCCTGCAGTGGTGCTAACTGTTCCCCACCTACCAGGTGGCCCAGATAAACCACTTTCTCCTGCCCTATCTGGCACTTTGAAGCCTTGATGGTGAGGCCTGGCTTTTGCAGGGCCTCAAAAACTTTCCATAGGTGGACCAGGTGCTCATCCCAGGTGGAGCTAAAGACAACTATATCATCTAGATATGCTGCACTAAAAGCTTCCAAACCTTGCAGGACTGTGTTCACCAACCTCTGAAAAGTGGCAGGTGCATTTTTCAAACCAAAGGGCATCACAGTGAACTGATAGTGCCCTCCAATGGTGGAAAATGCAGTTTTAGGTTTAGCATCTTCTGATAATTTAATCTGGCAATACCCTGCAGTTAAATCAAAAGTGCTTAGATACTTGGCAGATGCCAGTGTATCAATTAGCTCATCTGCCCTGGGTATAGGGTGAGCATCAGTTTTGGTTACTTAATTGAGACCTCTGTAGTCAACACAAAACCTCATTTCTCTCTTACCATCTTTACTGTGCAGTTTTGGGACAAGCACCACTGGGCTAGCCCAGGGGCTTTCTGAAGGCTTAATCACTCCTAAGTCCAGCATTTTCTGTACCTCTTGTTTTATGCAATCCCTGGCATTGTCAGGCTGCCTATAAATCTCACTTTTGACAGGTAAACTGTCTCCAGTGTTGACTGTGTGCTCACACCAGGTAGTTGTACCTGGTATCAGTGAGAAAAGTTCAGAAAATTGGCCTAGGAGATTTATGCAGTTGTCCTTCTGCTCAGCAGTAAGGCAATTTACAAGCACCACTCCCTCCACTAAGCCATCTGCTTCAGTGGTGGAGAAGAGATCAGGGAGAGGGTCACTCTCTTCTTCCTGTTCCTCACCAGTTACCATGAGCAGGATTAAGTCAGCCCTTTCATAGTAGGGTTTTAGGCGATTGACATGGAGCACCCTAAGGGGACTCCTGGCAGTGCCCAGGTCTACCAAGTAGGTAACCTCACCCTTTTTCTCAACAATGAGATGGGAACCACTCCATTTGTCCTGGAGTGCTCTTGGGGCCACAGGCTCCAATACCCACACCTTCTGCCCTGGGTGAAACTGGGTCAGGACAGTCTTCTGGTCATGCCATTGCTTTTCGAGCTCTTGCCTGGCCTGAAGGTTTTTACTGGCCTTTTTCATGTACTCAGCCATTCTGGATCTTAGGCCAAGTACATAGGCCACAATGTCTTGCTTTAGAGCTTTTAAATGTTGTTCCCAAGCCTCCTTCACAAGTGCAAGGGGACCTCTTACAGGGTGCCCAAAAGGAGTTCAAAGGGGCTAAAGCCCACTCCTTTTTGGGATACCTCCCTGTAAGCAAAAAGGAGGCATGGCAACAGGACATCCAATCTCCTTCTGAGTTTTTCAGGGAGTCCCATAATCATACCTTTGAGAGATTTATTAAACCTCTCAACCAGACCATTTGTCTGTGGATGGTAAGGAGTAGTGAACCTATTAGTTACACCACACTCCTTCCAAATAGCTTTGAGGTATGCGGACATGAAGTTACTACCTCTATCTGACACCAGCTCCTTAGGGAAGCCCAGGCTGGAAAAGATTCCCAGGAGGGCCTTTGCCACTGCAGGAGCTGTAGTGGTCATTAAGGGAATTTCTTCAGGATACCTAGAGGCATGGTCTACTACCACAAGGATGAATCTATTGCCTGAAGCTGTTGGAGGGTTAAGGAGGCCAAATATGTCAACTCCTACCATTTCTAAAGGCAACCCAACCAAAGGAACTGGAATTAAGGGGGCCTTAGGTGCGCCACCAGTCTTATCACTGGAGCAACAAAACTCTTTAGTGTCCTCTGACATGTGAGGCCAGTGAAACAATGGAACAAGCCTGTCCCAAGTTTTACTCTGGCCCAAAAGAGCAGCCAAAGGAATGTCATTTGCCAAGGTTAGAAGAAACTCCCTATACTGCAAAGGGATGACCAATCTCCTGGCAGCTCTAGGTTTAAGGTCCCTTGACTCAGTATAAAGGAGGTTGTCTTCCCAATATACCTTATGGCTATCAGAGACATCCCCATTCAGCTGTTGGACAGCTTGCTGTCTCAAACCCTCTAGTGTGGGACATGTCTGCTGTGCCACACTTAGCTTTTCCCTAGCAGGCCCTCTGCACCCAAAAGCACAACAGTGTCTGCTGCCAGCTCATCTGGTGTAGGTTTTGCACAGGGAGAGGATTCCTGTTCCTCAAAAGGGGAATCTTCTGGATAGGGAGGGTTAGAGGGCAAGGATTTACCCTTTCTACCCCTAGTTTTTGGGAGCACTTGGTCCATTGTTTCAGGATCCAAGTTTCCCTGTCTTCTTTGCTTTTTGGCCTGAGCCATGTTAAAGCAAAGATATGCCCAGGAATGCCCAGCATTGCTGCATGGGCCTCCAACTCCACATCAGCCCAAGCTGATGTCTCCAAATCATTGCCTAGTAAGCAATCTGCAGGTAATTCAGTGGCTACCACAACTTTCTTTGGACCAGTAACCCCCCCCCACCAGTTGAGATTCCATGGGGAGGCTGAGTGTTATTATGAGCATCAGTCACTTGGTACTGTTGACCAAGTAGGTGTTGATCAGGGTGAACCAGTTTTTCGATCACCATTGTGACACTGGCTCCTGTATCCCTATAGGCCTCAACATCAACACCATTTATTAGGGAAAGTTGCTTGTACTTATCCATATTAAGGGGACAAGCAACCAAGGTGGCAAAGTCAATACCACCATCAGAGACTAAAACAGCCTCTGTGGTCTCCCTAACAAGACCAACCCCAACTATACAACCAATGGTGAGCCAAGCTACAACCTTTGATTGGCTATTTGAAGTAGACTTCCCATCACCACTGCTATTACTAGGGGCACTAGAGGTTGCAGTTGGGGTTGTGGTAGTGGGGGCCTTGGTGTTTGTCTTTGGACAAGTAGAATCACTTGCCCAATGGCCTTTACTTTTACATAAATAACACCATGGCTTCTTTTGATTGTGGGAAGAGGATTTGGACCCACCCCCCCAGAGAATTTAATTTATGTGGGCCTGATGAAGACTCAGAATGTTTTTTATCTTTGTCCCCACCCTTGTCAGAAGACTTACCATCCTTCTTCTTGCCATCCTTGTCACCCCCGTATGAACTTTTCTGTTGGGGAGTGGTCAGATCTGAGTCTAGCAAGTACTGGTGCAACAAATCGGACACACAATTGTTCAAAATATGCTCTCAGGATTCGATTATATAGGCTTTCATAGCCAGTCACCTTACTGCCATGTAACCAACCCTCCAAGGCCTTTGCTGAACAGTCTACAAAGTCTGTCCACTCTTGAGAGGACTCTTTTCTGGTATCTCTGAACTTTATCCTGTATTGCTCAGTGGTTAAGCCAAATTCTTCCAAGAGTGCATCCTTGAAAACTTTGTAATTATTAGCATCACTTTCTCTGACAGTAAGGAGCCTATCCATACCCTTACCAGTGAATATATAGCCACAAGATAGCAGCCCACTGCCTTTGAGGGACCAACTGTACCATACAAGCCCTCTCAAGTGCAGCAAACCACTTGTTAATGTCATGTCCCTCATTGTAAGGGGGGACTATCTTATGCAGGTTTGTTCTCTTACAGAATTTCTATAAAAAACAATGCTGCTGCCACCACGGGGAACTAACTCTAACCTCTGTCTTTCCCTCTCCACATCTAGAGATTCCCTGTCTAAGGCCAGCTGCTGCTGTCTTACTTCAGCCCGGCCTCTTCCAAACTCAGCTTTCTGAGTTCCCTTTCCATAGTGTTATCCTCAGGGTGGGAGGCTTGGGAATTCTGAGACACAGAAGAAATGTGGGAATTGGCAGAGGGTGACCTGTCTCTAACTGGCTGGACTCTAGTAACCTGGCCTTTTGGAGTAAAAGGTGCCCTTCTAGTGTGTGACCCCCTCCCTCTACCAGTGTCACTAGGAGGCCTGTTAGCTGGCAGGTCTTTGAATGAACCCTCCCCAGCATCTTCAGAGGACTCCTCTGAGTCTTGCTGGGTACCCCCCTCCTCTACCCCATGATCCTTGGATGGGCCAGACTGGTTCTCGTCCCTTTTGTGGAAGAAGGCTAAGGAGAAGATCTTTGGTAGGGTTCTTACCAATGCTTAAACCTCTTTCTATGCAGAGACCCCTCAAACATTTAAAGTTTAAACTACCATAGGTTGCCTGGACAACTGTGGGAGTAAGTTCTACTGCAGACATGATTGTTAGAAAGGGTTTAGGACAGAGAGAAAAAGTTTAGAAACTTTTAGAGAAAAGAGAAAACTTTTTCAAACTTTTGAAAACTTTTCTGAAACTTTTTAAAAGGTTTGTAGAAGGAAAGTTAAACTGTTTAGGTTAACTGTGTGTATTTTTAAGTATTTGGTATATGTTTTCTTTATGAAAAGCACCAATGACAAAGTGGTAAAGCAGTTACAAGTACTTATCCCACCGCTGCACCACCAATGTAGGAGTTTGGCCTGGCCTATAGTGGGTACCTGATGGTATTAACACCTTGTGCCAGGTCCAGTTATCCCTTATTAGTAGATTCGTAGTGTTCTAGCAGCTTAGGCTGATAGAGGTAGCTATAGCAGAGCAGCTTAGGCTGAACTAGGATACATGCAAAGCTCCTACTATACCACTTGTATCACTTAGTACTATATCATAAGAAAACACAATACTCAGAGTTACTAAAAATAAAGGTACTTTATTTTAGTGACTATGTCAGAAATATCTCAGAGGATATACTCCCTTAGGAGGTAAGTCAAATACACAAAATATACACACAACCCAAAATCAGGTAAGTAAACAGTTAGAAAAGTAGTACAAACACTGTAGAATACAATAGGATGCAATAGGCCTAGGGGCAACACAAACCATATACTAAGAAAGTGGGATGCAAACAATTTAGAGACCCCAGGCCTAGTGTAGTGTGTAGAGGGTCGCTGGGAGTGTAAGAAAACACTAAGGGTGTCCAAGATACCCCACCCCAAGACCCTGAAAGGTTGGAGTAAAGTTACCCTACTTCCCCAGAAACACACTAAAGTCGTGATAGGAGATTCAGCAAAGACAACAACTGACTGCAAAGCACTGAAGACGGATTCCTGGACCTGAGTGCCTGTAAAGGAAGGGAACCAAGTCCAAGAGTCACAAAAGTGTACGGGGGAGGCAGGAGCCCACTAAACCCTGGATGAAGATGCAAAAGGGTGCCTCTGGGTGGAAGAAGCTGAAGATTCTGCAACCACGGAAGATGCCAGGAACTTCTCCTTTGCACAGAAGATGTCCCACAGCGTGCTGGAGGATGCAGAATTGTTTCCACACAGAAAGACCGCAGACAAGCCTTGCTAGCTGCAAAGGTCATGGTTGAAGAAAATGGGGCTGCTCGGGCCCAGGAAGGACCAGGATGTTGCCCCTTGGAGGAGAAGACAGAGGGTGTGCTCAGCAGTACAGAGAGCCCACACAGAAGCAGGCAGCACCCACAGAAGCACTTGAACAGGCATTCAAGAAATCTGAGCACGGTGATCATCTCAACACTACAAAGGAGGGTCCCACGAAGCCGGTGGTCAACTCAGCGAGTTGAGCAATGCAGGGCGGAGTGCTGGGGACCTGGGCTATTCTGTGCATGAATAATTCCTTGCAAAAGTGCAAAGAAGCACTAGCAGCTGCAAATTGCGTAGTACACAGGATTACTGTCTGACGTGGGGAGGCAAGGACTTACCTCCACCAAATTTGGACAGAAGGACCACTGGACTGTCGGGGTCACTTGCATCAAGCTCCTGTGATCCAGGGACCACCCTCGGCAAGATGGGAGGGGTCCCAGAGGACAGGTGAAGCAGAATTTTGGTGCCTGCGTTAGCAGGGGGAAGATTCCGTTGAACCACGGGAGATTTCTTCTTGGCTTGCAGTGCAGGGTGAAGGCAGACAGTCCCCAGAGCATGCACCACCAGGAAACAGTTGAGAAAGCCGGCAGATTAGGTGCTACAATGTTGCTGGTAGTCATCTTGCTACTTTGTTGTGGTTTTGCAGGTGTCCTGGAGCAGTCAGCGGTCAATCCTTGGCAGAAGTCGAAGAGGGAGATGCAGAGGAACTCTGGTGAGCTCTTGCATTCATTATCTGAAGAGAAACCCACAGGAGAGGCCCTAAATAGCCCTCAGAGGAGGATTGGCCACCTAACCAGGTAAGTACCTATCAGAAGGGGTCTCTGACGTCACCTGCTGGCACTGGCCACTCAGAGGCCTCCACTGTGCCCTCACACCTCTGCATTCAAGATAGCAGAGGTCTGGGACACACTGGAGGAGCTCTGGGCACCACCCCTAGGGTGGTGATGGACAGGGGAGTGGTCACCCCCCTTTACTTTGTCCAGTTTTGCGCCAGAGCAGGGGCCGGGGATCCCTGAACTGGTGTAGACTGGCTTATGCAAGGAGGGCACCATCTGTGCCCTTCAGAGCATTTCCAGAGGCTGGGGGAGGATACTCCTCCCCAGCCCTTAACACCTAATTCCAAAGGGAGAGAGTTAAACACCCTCTCTCAGAGGAAATCCTTTGTTCTACCTTCCTGGGACTGGGCAGCCCAGATCCCAGAAGGGCAGAAGCTAATTTGGCAGTTCCTGGGGTCCATGCTAGAGCCCTGGGGATGCCTGGGATTGGCACACCAATACCAGATTTTGCATGGGGGGACAATACCATGATCTTAAACATGATACATGGCCATATTCGGAGTTACCATTGTGAAGCTCCATATAGGTATTGACCTATACGTAGTGCACCCGTGTAATAGTGTCCCCGCATTCACAAAGTCTGGGGAAATTGCCCTGAACAATGTGGGGGCGCCTTGGCTACTGCCAGGGTGCCCTCACACTTAGTAACTTTGCACCTAACCTTCACTAAGTGAGGGTTAGACATATAAGTGACTTATAAGTTACTTAAGTGCAGTGTAAAATGGCTGTGAAATGACGTGGACGTTATTTCACTCAGGCTGCAGTGGCAGTCCTGTGTAAGAATTGTCTGAGATCCCTATGGGTGGCAAAAGAAATGCTGCAGCCCATACTGATCTCCTGGAACCCGAATACCCTGGGTACCTAGGTACCATATACTACAGAATTATAAGGCTGTTCCAGTGTGCCAATCAGAATTGGTAAAAATGGTCACTAGCCTGCAGTGCCAATTTTAAGGACAGAGAGAGCATAGCAGTGAGGTTCTGGTTAGCAGAGCCTCCTTGACACAGTTAGGCACCACACAGGGAACACATTGAGGCCACAAACTAGGAGCACTGGGATCCTGGCTAGCAGGATCCCAGTGAGACAGGCAAAAACAAACTGACACACAAGTAAAAATGGGGGTAACATGCAAGGCAAGATGGTACTTTCCTACACAGGTGGACTCTGCCCAGGAGGGGGAGTCAGAGGGCCCGCCACAGCAACTCAGAGAGCCCACTGAAGACCAGGCAACACACACAGGTTTCCCACAGCACGGGGACAAGAACGTTGCAGAAGAGGCCCTCACAGCACTACAACAAAGGCTCCCACTCGTCAGGAAGCTGTACATCACAGGATGGAGTGCTGGGGCCAGAGCTACAAGATGCATGAAGGACTTGGAGGAAGGATTCCAACTAGCTCTGGCAGCTGCAAAAGATGCATTGCATGGGGGTTCCTTCTTGAATGGGGAGACAAGGTCTTACCTCCACCAAAGTTGGACAGCTGGATGAGAGGACCGTCTGTACCACTTCAGGATACCACCCATGATGCACGATTCATGCAGCCCAGCAGGAGAGGGGATCCACGCAGCCGGTCATATTTGCAGATGGTGCCAGCAGAAACAGGGAAGTGACTCCTTCACCCCAAGGGAGATTCCTTCTTCCATCTGATGAAGGCTGGAGACAGGCTGTCTTCAGAGGATGCACGACTGGGACACAACTGTTGCAGGTGCTGGCAGGAGCCAGAGATAGATTGTTACAAGACATACTTTGCTTCTTTGTTGCAACTTTTATGTTCCTGGAGGGTCCAGATGCAGTTTCTTCGGTGAGGAGTTGAAGTGGAGGATGCATAGGAGTCCTGCTGGAGTCTTGCAATCCGAATCTGAGGAAGTACCCAAAGGAGAGACCCTAAATAGCCCTGAAAGGGGGATCGATCACCTCACCAGGGAAGCATCTATCAGGGGGTGGCTCTGATGTCACCTGCTGGCACTGGTTCTCCCAGATTTCCCTGCCAACCTTGGAAACAAGATGGCAGAACCCAGGGACCCTCCGATGGAGCTGTGAGCACCACCCCTGGGGTGGTGATGGACAGGGGAGTGGTCACTCCCCATTCCTTTGTCCAGTTTCGCACCAGAGCAGGGACCTGGGGTCCCTGAACCGGTGTAGACTGGATTATGCAAGGACGGCACCAAATGTGCCCTTCAAAGCATTTCCAGTGGCCTGGGGAGGCTACCCCTCCCATGCCTGTAACACTTATATCCAAAGGGAGAGGTTGTAACACCCCTCTCCCAAAGGAAATCCTTTGTTCTGCCTTCCTGGGCTTGAGCTGGTCAAGCAAAAGGAGGGCAGAAACATGTCTGTGAGGTGGCAGCAGCTGGGGCTGCCTTCAGAACCCCAGAAGGCTGAAATGCAGTACTGGGGGTCCTCTAAGGAGCCCCCATAGTACATGGAATCACACAACCAATGCTTGCATTAGCATGGGGGTATGCTTCCAACAAGTTTGACACCAAACATGACCATATTCAGAGTTATCATTATATAGCTGGACATAGGTCGAGGACACGCAGGTCCAGGACACGCATAAAATGCCATCCCCACACTCACGAAGTCTGGGAAAATGGGCCTAGAGTTCGTGGAGGCAGCTCTGCCAGTGCAGGGGGTACTCTCACACACGGGTACTCTGCACCCTGCCTTCTGGGATGGAAGGCCTGCCATAGGGGTGACTAATAAGTGACCTGGTGCAGTATAAAATGTAATTGAAAGGGTGCATCCACCTTTTCACGCAGGCTGCAATGGAAGTCCTGCAAACACTTAGCATGGGCTCCTTAGGGAAGGCAAAATATATGCTGCAGCCCATAGGGATCCCCTGGAACCACAATGCCCTGGGTGCCTAGGTACCATATACTAGGGACTTATAAGGGGCATCAGTATGCCAAATGTGGAGTGAAATACAGGGTTTGGAGAGAGACAGAATAATCACTAGGGTCCTGGTTATCAGGATCCCAGTGAATACAGTCAGGCACACTGACAAAACAGTAAAACATACTGACAAACAGGCAGAAAATGTGGGTAACCATGCCAAAAAAGAGGGTACTTTTCTACACAAAAAGATGGCAGCTAAGAATAGATTTTATTGGCTCCCCCACATCCTCAAACAGAAGTCAGAGTGTGGAACAGCAGGGGTCACTGCAGAACAACAGGAGGAGCATTAGCAGAGTTGTATGTGAACCCCAAGACAGCAATATTTGGGCACTTCAGATCATGATTTGGGGTATGGGCAGAGCTGTATCCTGGCCCAGTGCTGGAATAACAGGAAGGCAACAGGTGAGGAATGAGAAATGAAGTGCTGTGTAATTCCTGGTATTGGAAAAATGGGGTGCTGTTGGTAAGGGTTGAGATCCACTGAAAAAAGTTGTATGTGGACTGCAGTACTGGAATAGTAACGGGCACCCAAGATCAGAAGTGAGATATGTTTATGGAGCTATGTGTGGAACCTAGTATTGGTGTGCCAGTGTTGCCAAGTGTTAGTCTGGAGGGGCCCTGGTGAAGCTGTGAGTGGTGCCCGGCATGGGAGTGGCATTGCCTCTGAACCACAGAAGCGAGGAGTCCTGAAGGGCATGTGTGTGAGCCTTAGTACTGAGAAGAAATGTGAACTGAATGTTAGAATTGATGGATTCTAGTGGAGTAGTGGTGGTTCCCATCATCAGTGGCGCTGGATGTTAGACTTGAGGTACACTGGCTGAGCTGTGTTTTGATCGTTTGGGTCTAGTATTGGCTTGGCAGTGGGACTGAATATTAGAACTGAGCTGCTGTAATGGAACAGTGTGTGAGTGGGGTCCCAGTATAGGAAAGAAAGCAACCTCACCGGAGTAGAACTGAGGTGCACTGTGCCTTAGGTCCCAGTACTGAATCAGCAGAGTGCACTGACTGCAAGAATTGAGGTGCTCTGGCAGACAGCATGCGTGGGGTTCCTGGCACTGGCATGGCTGAGGGCTTGCAGTGTGTGAACAGAGGTGCACTGATGGAGCTGCACCCAAGGTCCCAGTACTGGAGCAGCAGAGTGTACTGACTGCAAGAACTGAGGTGCTCTGGCAGACTGCCTGCGTGAGGTTACTGGCACGGCTGAGGGCTTGGAGTGTGTGAATGGAGGTGCACTGCTGGAGCTGCACAGGAGGTCCCAGTACTGAAGCAGGAGAGTGTACTGACTGCAAGAACCGAGGTGCTCCGGCAGACATTGTGCGTGGGGTTCCTGGCACTTGTACTGCTGAGGGCTTGGAGTGTGTGAACAGAGGTGCACTGATGGAGCTGCACCCAAGGTCCCAGTACTGGAGCAGCAGAGTGTGCTGACTGCAAAAACTGAGGTGCTCTGGCAGACAGCGTGTGTATGGTTCCTGGCACCGGCACGGCTGAGGGCTGGGAGTGTGTGAACGGAGGTACACTGATGGAGCTGCGTCTGAGGTCCCAGTACTGGAGCAGCAGAATATACTGACTGTAAGAACTGAGGTGCTCCGGCAGACAGAGTGCCTGGGGTTCCTGGCACTGGCACAGCTGAGGGCTTGGAGCGTGTGAATGGAGGTGCACTGATTGAGCTGTGCCTGAGGCCCCAGTACTGGAGCAGCAGAGTGTACTGACTGGAAGAGCTGAGGTGCTCTGGCAGACAGCATGCGTGGGGTTCCTGGCACTGGCATGGCTGAGGGCTGGGAGTGTGTGAACGGAGGTACACTGATGGAGCTGCGTCTGAAGTCCCAGTACTGGAGCAGCAGAATATACTGACTGTAAGAACTGAGGTGCTCCGGCAGACAGAGTGCCTGGGGTTCCTGGCACAGCTGAGGGCTTGGAGTGTGTGAACGGAGGTGCACTGATGGAGCTGCGCCTGAGGTCCCGGTTCTGGAGCAGAGTGTGCTGACTGCAAAAACTGAGGTGCTCTGGCAGACAGCGTGTGTATGGTTCCTGGCACCGGCACGGCTGAGGGCTGGGAGTGTGTGAACGGAGGTACACTGATGGAGCTGCGTCTGAGGTCCCAGTACTGGAGCAGCAGAATATACTGACTGTAAGAACTGAGGTGCTCCGGCAGACAGAGTGCATGGGCACTGGCACAGCTGAGGGCTTGGAGTGTGTGAACGGAGGTGCACTGATGGAGCTGCGTCTGAGGTCCCAGTTCTGGAGCAGCAGAGTGTGCGGACTGCAAAAACTGAGGTGCTCTGGCAGACAGCGTGTGTATGGTTCCTGGCACCGGCACGGCTGAGGGCTGGGAGTGTGTGAACGGAGGTCCACTGATGGAGCTGAGTCTGAGGTCCCAGTACTGGAGCAGCAGAATATACTGACTGTAAGAACTGAGGTGCTCCGGCAGACAGAGTGCCTGAGGTTCCTGGCACTGGCACAGCTGAGGGCTTGGAGTGTGTGAACGGAGGTGCACTGATGGAGCTGCGTCTGAGGTCCCAGTTCTGGAGCAGCAGAGTGTATTGACTGCAAGAACTGAGGTGCTCTGGCAGACAGCATGTGTGTGTTTCCTGGCACTGGGCCAAGAAAGGGCAGGAGCCAGGCAGCTGAGACAGGGTGCAGAGAGCCCACAAAGACCAAATGTGACCAAGATGAAGGCCCGATTTATAGCCTTGTTTACAGCTACGCTGAGAGCAAGAATGCTCTGCAAATGAAAAGGAAAGCTACCCTGGATAGGAGCATGAAACAAAGTTTAAAAAAAAGTCCCCTACAGACCAGATAAACAGGACAAAGTGTAATTATACAGAAGTTGGTCCCTGCTTCCACACAGAAGAAGGAGGGATAAAGAGGCATGACTGACCACTAGCAAGCAAGGATTTTTAAACAACACTGAAACTAACAAATGATATAGCTGGAAGCCCACAAAAGTATGGTTATAAGTATACAAGAGGTCATCAAAAGAAAGGTTTAGGCCTTGCAAACTGTTTATTTTGCCAGATCGAAATGGCAGTTTAAAACTGCACACATCGACTGCAATGGCAGGCCGGAAACATGTTTAAAGTGCTATAAAAGTGGGTGGCACAAGCAGTGCTTCAGGCCCACTAGGATAATTTAATTTACAGGTCATAGGTACAGATAGTACAATTTTTCAATGGACTTACAAGTAAATTAAATATGCCAATTGGGTATAGCCCAACCATGTTCTAAGGAGTGAACACATGCACTGGTTAGCAGTAGTAAAGTGCCTAAGACCAGCAAGGCCAGTAAGAACGAGATCAGAAAAAGTAAGGAGAAGAAGGCAAAACATTTGGGAGGAAGACTACCATAAGGCTGGCATATCTAACAGTCCTACATTTAAATATTATGCACCCTGCCTCGTGCACAACAAGGCTTATATAGGGGTCATGTCTGCCCATCTAGGACAGCAAACTGTTTGACCTGGAAAGCATTTCACACAATTTTCACACCTATCCAAATTCTGATCCATGACTGGGAGAATTGTGAGATCAAATACAAGTTAACCTCCAGGAACATAAGGCAGGGAAAAGATTGGGAGAGGGTGTGGGATGTGGGGAGGCTTTGCTGTTCCTCCAGTAGGATGACCATATAGGCACTGCCTAGGAACTTATTTTACTTCAAAGGGGCCTCATCTGCCACAGGCCGATGTCAGGTGACACCTGGACAGACCCTTTCTTTTGTTCCCTTAGTGAGGGAGGCACAAATCCCAGTGGGGAGGAAGCTGCCCCAAGACTGAACTGGTTTGGAGTAAATACAGAATAGGGTTTGCTCATTTCCTGGGCCATACCTCTAGGGTGAGAATATAAGCTAAGTAAAAGGTGAAAAGGTTTTCAGACCATCTTGGATTTAGACAGAGAAGGACACTATGGGATTGTTTGTGGTACAGAGTACAGGAAATGCTGCAAAATTGGTAGGGTGAAACCTGGGAATTTTACCCCATTGGTTAGGGAGGAGTTCCCCCCCACTCCCAAGCTGGTGCCAGACATAAAGGTTACATATTCGGTATCCTCCTCAGAACACTACTGGGTCTAAGGAAGTTCAAAAGAGAGCTAAACTTGCTGCCTGAGACTTGAGATGAGTCTTATAGGACTGGACTTGCTCCCTCATGTACGGAGGACAAAGAAGTGGAGTCCAAGAGTCATACGGCTGATTTCCTGTTCAAGCTACAAATACAAACAAGCTATAAGAGGCATTTTCTGATGAGTCCCACCTCAAAAGCTGTAACTGGACCTGCCTTGGACCATTCTGGTAGGCTCTGTCAGAGTGAGTCCTGACCCCTAAGTGCCGTTCCTGAGGGTTTGGAACCCTTGGTTTTGTCGGAATGGATTTCTACCACCCTGCAAACCTGAGAATTAGAGATGTTTTGGCTCCAACGACCTCTGGAAGACTGGGACAAACCTCCTAAGCTCATCAGCCAAGCAGCAATGCACCTTGGTTGTAAGATTCAGGTTGCCCAAGCTAGGAGCTTTTACATGACAGCAAATCTTCTGCTGCAGGGCCGTGGAGATGATATCTGGCCTTGTGACGTCCTCTTTGGCTACAGCCTGCTGCCTTGGCCCACTCGAGGGACCCAAGGCTAAAAAAATCACTAAACACAAACAAAGAACTCTTGAACGGGCTAAGGTTTTAAAAGTTTCCAACTGGTGAGGATTTTCCCTAGGTGAAAAATGTTAATTTTTCCCACTCCGAACTTTCCTGTCAAAAACCACCAGCTTCCCTGAAACTGTGTACAATGGCTATCCAACCTGATTGAGCCCTCCTCTGTTGCAGACTTCTGCCTTTCATTACCATTTTTTAGATTAAGCCCTAAAGTAAATCCTCCACCTAGGTCGAACCTTGTCCCTGTATAGCAATCAGCCTCAAATCTCATCTAGCTCCCAGTCTATTGCGACAAGGTGAATGTGATTGGCACTTAACACTTTTTGCCCCTATTTATATTCAAAACTTTAAAAATTCATATCTCTGGTTCACCTTATTAGATTTTTGTCATTTAGCATAATTGTATTTTTTTGAAATGCCCTCTATTTCCCTTATTTAGTATGTGGTTTTAATGTGTTGTGTTTTGACTTTATTACTATTTTGGTACTGCTTTCCATCTGGCATTAAGTTAAGCCTGTCTGCTTCATGCCATAGCTATCAGAGAGTTAAACTCAGGTTAATTTAGTGACTGTATATTGACTGTAATGACTAATCCTAAAAGCAACTGTATTTGTTTTTTGAAGTGAGTAGTCACCAACCTCAACTAACAACGTTTCTTTTGGGCATCATTCTCAGCTGCAAAGGAAGGTTTTCAGTATCAGCTTTTACATTTTTAAAAATGTTTGGTCTAGAATTGCACTCTTCATAAAAAGTTAAAAACATAGGTATGCATTATACAATTGTGGTGGTACTGGTAACATTATGGCTGTTGCTTTGTATTTGTTTTTGTGGTTTTTTTATTGTGAATTTAGTTTTGTAAGTGTAAATGCAATTATATACTTTATTTTATAGACATTAAATTTAATATATTTAATATTTTATTATATTTTATTTTAATATACTTTTTACATTTGTATTGGAACCAGAAAATGTTGTTATTGAGAAACTACGGGCCAGGTATACGAAGGACTGTTTGCAAAAATATAGTTGCAATGTGTGACTAATACTGTTCTGACCAATTGAGAGAATTTTATGAACTGACTTATGTATATTACCCAATATTCTCATCATGAGATTGCTTGAGAACATCACAAACAATTTGTTAATGAATGTTGCCAGCACCCTTTAACAAACTCAATCTTCAACAGGTGGTAATGGATTGTTTTTCCCAATGTGCCTGTTCTGAATTCATGCTTACTCTCATACCAAGTATATAAACACTCAGTGGTGCATGCGTGTTTCACAACCACATGGGTACTAATAATCTACCGTTCAGTGTTCCACTATTATGTAATATCAATGTTATCAAGCAATCACATGCCGAGGATATTGGATAATACTGCCTCCCAGATATGACATTTGCTTTGCTTTATAATCATAATGATCACATTTTATTATCTCATGTTTTTGGATTTTCTAATTAATTCGATTCTGTCTATTTTGGATGATGCATTACTGTTGCGAAATTGAGGATGAATTAGAGGAATGAGAATATTTATTTTGATGTATGTTATCAAATACAGAATTTTCTAAATTGAAAGTTTCGGAGAGAATGCACGTACCTTTCATGCCTACAGTTGCTCTTTAAATTTTGTGCTCCTCACTTTATATCAGTGGAAAAGTGGGGCGCAATGTTTACTGTTGAGAAAGACTAATTGCCGAAATGCATTTAACAACATACTAATAAATATTGTCTTAGCTTTGAATTCCTGTGTGCCAACATTTCTACCTTGGTAGAGGTGAGTGACAAAATATGGGAGCTGCACCCACTGTGTGAGCACAGCTGTAGGAGGCTGGCCCTCAATGTAGTGTGCAAAGCTAGGCACACTGTGCAGGGGGGTCCAGGCAACCACACGTTGGTTTACAGGAGTAAAAACCAGACCACCTAATGCTCTAATGTTTATGGTAGCTTGGTCGAGCAGTTAAGCTAATCTTGGCAAAGTAGGAAGCATTTGTTGTACTCACAGTATCAATAAATCAAGGAACCCACTCACAAAGAGTCAAGAACAATTTACAAAAACTCTTCAGCTTTTATAAAATTATTAAGACCAAGATCATCAAAATTGGGTAAGCACTTTTTAAGTTATTAATTTTTAAAGTTTTAAAAAAGTTAGTCCCTCACTTCGTAATTATGCACCATAGGAATCAATGGGAGAATACTTTGAAAATTCACAGTAAATCAGGCAATGCGTTTACCAATGTCTCCTGTTGCAGGTTGGTCGAGGTCGTCGTTGGGTACCCTGGACCAGCTGGAGATGTTCATGAGACTCCCGGTTCCAGCGGGAGCAGCTGCAGAAAGGTGATGGAGCTGGTGCCAGACCACTGCGGGGGACTACTTGAAAAAGCACTGCACAAGTTGACTTAAATGTAAGTCCAGTGGGTCCTCTTGGAGTGTCCAGGTGGAAATGGGTGGGGACCCTTAAGGCACAGCTGGATCTTCAGTGCAGGGTACCTGGCGGCCAGGTGCAGAGCAAATTGCTGAGCCAGGAGCTGTTTGCAAAGGTACCTTTGGAAGCAGGAGGTAGGTTACTTTGAAGGACGCTTACAGGCCAGCAGAGGCACTCTGATGTGAGGTCCAGGTGGCTCCTGTTCTTTTTCAGTCCAGAATGGACGTCTCGACACTGGCGGTCACAGTGCCACCAAACGTGGCACACTGGTAGACTTTGTCCTAATTTTTGTTCAGGCGAAGATTGGTCTGGCTGTGGTCTCTGGTTCCTTGGTCAGCAGCCAGTCAGTGAAGTGGCCTTCACTGGGTCTTTGGTTCCTTGGGGTTGCAGAGTAATGCCCACACTCTGGAGGGAGATCATTGGCGATTTTTAATCATCTCACAATCATCAGCTTGGGGGTGGTGCATGCCTGAACTGACTACTCCTCCTGTCCTTTGTCTGGTTTCCCGCTGTTGCTCCCCCCAGCAAAGGGTGTTTGCATGAGGGTGGCAAACTGCTTCTAGCAGCAGACCCGGGGGTTGAGTTTCAAGGGCGGTAAGCCCTTTGAAGCTCACTAGCAGGGCAGTGCTATTTCCTGAGGGAGGGGGTGTTAGCACCTCAACCCAGGAAGGGCTTTGTTCAGAATCCCAGAGGGCAAAATCTCTCACCCCAGGGATTCAGAGTCTTGTCTGGTGGTGGCAGGCTGGTTGTGTCTGGCCAGCAACCATGCCAGGGTAGTTAGCTTTTGCAGAGGGCACCTCTAAGGTGACCCCTAGGCATATTTTGCAATAAATCTGTCAGACCTCGGGTGGTGCGCAATCTAGGACCTGCCCCCACCGAGTTGACTGTTTTGTTGTTGAGACCTCTGTGTGCCAAGCCATTATGTGGGAAAGCTCATGAGGCCGCCTGTGCTGCTAATTGGTGGTCTCGTTGTTCATATTTAAATTAAAATATATATAATGGTTGTAGAAATTTGATACTTAATATATTGCCGTCATCTGCATGACAAAAATAATGATTGTCATTTTTATGCTGCTTTCATGATCAAAATCACATTATCTTTCTTTGAGATATACAGTAGTCATAATAGACTACATTTCCAGGTAAGCTCAGTGGAAGCCATATTGGGTGCGGGTACAAGCAGGAACAACAATCCTAGTCAGGGTAAGCCAGATACACACTAAACGATAAAGAGTGCTCACCCTCTGCTAACTTGCCACAGAGCAGTCAAGCTTACCTAAAGAGGCACTTAGAAGCAAGTTGTGCTTTAGGTGGTTACTTTAGGTCACACTGGACCAGAGCAAAGTCTAAGTTCGGGCCGCCCTCGATGAACCACAAGTCAGCTACAGGACCAACACAGGACCCCAGAGAAAAAAGCACTTCTCCTTATCACATTAGCAAGATGTTTGGTGAGATTAGTCAATCAGGTCCTCGCAGGAATGACAATGCGTCTATCTGTCCTGAATAGTGATGTTGATATGTCAGTTCCGAATTCAAGCACTGGAGCCACGATGCATTCACTCTGAAATGAGATGCACCAGGTTTCTCCACACAGTTGAGTGATGCGTCGATCTCCGTAGACCTCTGCAACAGCTAAATGTTGCGTCGAGATTTCAAGGCAAAACAATGGTTCTGAGAGTGGTGAGCTGATTCTACTCCCGCAACTGGGTCGATGAGCTGGTTCTGTTACATGCAGACAGGAGATGCATTGATTTCTGTGAAGCAAGTATCTGGGTCTGGGTCCGCTTCAGTGAACCAGGAACAGGAGCAGGGATAGGGACTTCTATATTCCTGAATCTCAAGCAACAGGAGGCAAGTCAACAAGCCCTTGGAGCACATTTCAAGTAGAAGGCAGAGTCCAGCCCTCCTTCATCATAGTCAGAGTCCAGCAGGCATCAGGGCAACACAGGTCCAGCAGATGAGTCCTTTAAGTAGCACAGCAGTTCTTCGGACAGAGTCCAGTTGTAGCTCTAGAGGTATCTGATTTGGACGGGCAGAGACCCAGTACATATACCCAAAAGCCCAAAAGTGCCTTTGAAGTGGGGGTGACTTCAACAAAGTGTCTTGGAAGTGCACAAGGATACTTTCTCCCTCAGCCCTGGCTCCAGTCTCTCAGTAGGGGTTCATCAGCCCTTTGTGTGGGGACAGGCACTCCCTATTCAGATGTGTCAGCTCCCCCACCCTCTTCCTGCCCAGGAAGAGTTATCAGAATGCACATTAATGTAGATGACTTCTATGTCATACCCAAACTTCCTGTGTTAGCGGCTGTCAAGAGGCAAAGTACAGCTGTCACCCACCCCATACGTATATTGGAGACAGGCTGCAGGCACACAGAGCTGTAAGAGCAGAGAAATGTCCACTTTCTAAAAGTGGCATTTCTAAAATAACAAAATTAAATCAGACTTTACCAGTAAAGATGACTTATCATTACCATTCCCAAGATATGAACAGTGATAAAACAACTCCTTTCTAATCAGGAATTACAGCTTAAAAGTGTATTAAACAGTTCCCAATGCTAGCCTAAGAGAGGAGTAGGCCTCACAGTTGCAAAAAACGACTTTGGGAATTTGTACTACTAGGACATGTAAAACTTAAAAGTACATGTCATACCTTTAGATACATATCTCCCTGCCCTATTGGCTACCTGTAGGAGGCTGGCCTGGCTTATAGTGGGTACCAGTGATGCTTACACCTTGTGCCAGATCCAGTTATCCCTCATTAGTAGATTAGTAGTGTTCTAGCAGCTTAGTCTGATAGAGGTAGCTATAGCAGAGCAGCTTAGGCTGAACTAGGAGACATGCAAAGCTCCTACTATAGCACTTATATCGTATAGGGACTACATCATAAGAAACACAAAACTCAGGTTTACTAAAAATAGAGGTACTTTATTTTAGTGACAATGATCAAAAAATATCTCAGAGGATATACTCCCTTAGGAGGTAAGTAAAATACACAAAATATATGCACAAACCAAAATCAGGTAAGTAAAGAGTTAGAAAAGTAGTGCAAACACTGTAGAATACAATAGGATGCAATCGGCCTAGGAGCAACACAAACCATATACTAAGAAAGTGGAATGCGAACCACAAAGGGACCCCTAGGCTATTGTAGAGTGTAGAGGGTCGCTGGGAGTGTAAGAAAACACTAAGGGCCTGATTCCGGCCGGGGTCGGCGGGAGCACCGCCAACAGGCTGGCGGTGCTCCCCAGGGTATTCTGACCGCGGCGGTTCAACCGCGGCCAGAAAGGGAAAACCGGCGGTCTCCCTCCGGTTTTCCGCTGCCCTGTAGAATCCTCCATGGCGGCGCAGCTTGCTGCGCCGCCATGGGGATTCTGACCCCCATACCGCCATCCTGTTCCTGGCGGCTTCGGCCGCCAGGAACAGGATGGCGGTATGGGGTGTCATGGGGTCCCTGGGGGCCCCTGCAGTGCCCATGCCAAGGGCATGGGCACTGCAGGGGCCCCAGTAAGAGGGCCCCACCCTGAATTTCAGTGTCTGCTTAGCAGACACTGAAATTCGCAACGGGTGCTACTGCACCTGTCGCACATCCTCCACTCCGCCGGCTCCATTCGGAGCCAGCATCCTCATGGAGGGGAGTTTCCCACTGGGCTGGCGGGCGGCCTTTTGGCGGTCGCCCGCCAGCCCAGTGGGAAACCCAGAATACCCGCGGCGGTCTTTTGACCGCGCAGCGGTATTCTGGCGGTTCCCTCCAGGCGGGCGGCTCCCGCCGCCCGCCGGGGTCAGAATGACCCCCTAAGTGTGTCCAAGATACCCCACCCCAAGACTCTGTAAAGTAGGAGTAAAGTACTACTATTTCCCAAGAAACAGACTAAAGTCGTGATAGAGGATTTTGCACAGACCACAACAGACTGCAAAGCATTGAAGACAGATTCCTGGACCTGAGGACCTGCAAAGGAAGGGGACAAGTCCAAGAGTTGCAAAAGTGTCCGGGGGGGCAGGAGCCCACTAAACCCCAGAGGAAGGTGCAAAATGGCTGCCTCCGGGTGGAAGAAGCTGAAGATTCTGCAACAACAAAAGGGGCTAGGAACTTCTCCTTCATGCAGAAGATGTCCCAGGGAGAGCTGGAGGAAGCAGAGTTGTTTCCTTGGCAAAATACCGCAAACAAGCCTTGCTAGCTGCAAGAGTTGTGGTTGAAGAAAAAGGGTGCTGCCTGGGCACAGGAAGGACCAGGATATTGCCACTTGGGAGAGGAGACAGAGGGGGGGTGTAGTATTGGGTTTATTTCTAGAACTATATTTTAGGTAGTATTTTGTTGTAGTATTTTTATGTTTTAGGGGTATCTGTATTGTGTGTGATTTATTTGGTATATTCCAGCTTCACCTGTGGCATTTAGTATCTCCCTCAGCTGCCGAGCATTCCGTGCTGGACAGTTGAAGGTGCTGGAGGTTTTATGGAAGGCTGGAGTTCCTGTTATCTTACTTGAGAAACTTGTACTGAATAAAAGGCCGTTATCAACATCATCTGTGTGGACCTGTTCCCATCACTCCACCAACTACTACATTTTGGCGACGAGTTGACAAACCTCAGTTCTGAAACAGGAACTCTGGTCTATTTTGGCTCTGGTATTGTAGATTACCTTATTTTACTTTATATGCTATTCTCTATTTTATTCCTCTATTGCCTTTTAATTTCCATTCCCGTTTATCTTTTAATTGCTTTCCTTTTAATTTTGTTTACTTTTATCCACGCTGCTCGACCGCGGTTTATGCGGTTTCCGAGCAACGAGGAAAGCGTTGTTCTCTCTCTGCTTTTATTACGTGCGCGCGGCTCTCAGTCAGCGAGGAAAGCCTTTTTCCTCCGCGTGCTGAGAGAAAACCTCTCGTTGTTTGGCCGCGCGTGCGGTTACCGGGCAACGAGGAACGCTTACATTTAATTGTAGTTTGCGGCTTGTTTTGCCGCTAGAGTTACTAGCGCATATTTGCCTATGTTGTCAGTGTTTGGCCGCGCGTGCGGTTACCGGGCAACGAGGAACGCTTACATTTAATTTTAGTTCGCGGCTTGTTTTGCCGCTAGAGTTACTATTTAAATGCGCATACTAGAGTTACTATATAAACGCGCAGACTTTATTTCTCGCGTTTTGTGTGTATACACCTGTTTTCTAGTTGTGTGCGCATCGTTGCCTATGTTGTCAGTGTTTCATTTCTAGTACTCATCTTTTGGCACATTGGTATTCTTCCTCCTGCACTTTTGTTTCTATTGTTTTGCAAATTGTATATTTTGCATATTAACATACAAGCATTACCATAATATTAACATATTAGCATACAATTAACCTGCTTACATCGGTTATTTCTTCTGTTCTCTTTCTTTTCTTTGAATTTCTCTCTTTCTTCAGTTTTGTTATTTCTACTCTTACTTTCTTTCATCTTTATTCTTCTGATTTTGTATAATGCAGAACATTTCTCCTCCTCCTTTTTTCTTATCTTCTCCTGGTGATCCGACAATTCCTTGGCCAAAATGGAAAAAAGTTTTTTTAACATACCTAAAGGTTTGTGGAACCAATCTATCTATTGAAAAGAAGACATCTCTTCTACAACATTGCTTAGGTGCGGAAGGGCAAGAAATATTAGATACTTTACCTGCAGTGTCAAATTTGGACGGACCAGTTGGTGATGCTCCTTTAAATAATTTCGATGAAACTCTTCTCCGCCTTGACAGACATTTTTTGCCTAAAGTATTGATTCTCCTACAAAGGTTTTATTTTGGCAAAAGTAAACAGATGGATGAAGAATCTATAGAAGACTATATAACGAAACTTCGTAAACTAGCTTCTCTTTGCAATTTTGGTACTACTATTGAAGAACGCATTAGAGATCAATTTATGTTAGAATGCAAGTGTGATAAAATCAGAGAAGCTCTATGGTCCAAGAGTGATCCTTCTCTTGATGAGGTGTTGAAAGTTGCCAAACAAATTGAACATTTTCAAGCATGTATTGAAACATTAAAGAATTCCAAAGCTTCTTCTTCTTTAAACAAAATTGAGGTAAAGCCTAAAAACTCCATTAACTTAAAGAACAAAACTAAAACATGTTGCTTTAGATGTGGGTCACCTTCTCATCTAGCGAACTTCAAAGACTGTCCAGCTATTCATGTTGTCTGCAACAAATGTAACAAAAAAGGTCATTTCGCTAAGTGCTGTAAATCCTCTAATAAAGTCAACGTAAAAATCAATGAAGTATCAGATGACAATGATAATC
Source organism: Pleurodeles waltl (assembly GCF_031143425.1). Taxonomy (NCBI): domain Eukaryota; kingdom Metazoa; phylum Chordata; class Amphibia; order Caudata; family Salamandridae; genus Pleurodeles; species Pleurodeles waltl. Next base: position 288,652,648 of record NC_090445.1, on the reverse strand, counting down.
AACCTTTCATCTTACAACTAGTTAACGATGTTAACTGCATTTCCACTGTTCGTTGTGAGTATCCAAAGGACCTTGTTATGATAAATGAAATTCCTATCACAATGATGATGGATTCTGGTGCCAAACTATCTCTTATGTCAGTGGAAGATTATAAGACATCCTTTGAAGGTAAAGTTGATCTGCTGTTGCCTGATGTTTTGCCCTTTTCGTATGGTGGCAAACCTATTGAATTGAAAGGGTACTTTAATGCAAAGATTAATTTCAAAGGAAATGAAATAACAGGGAAAATTTACGTTCCTATGGTTGGAGATACCATTTTAAGTTGGCCTCATCAGAAGAAATTGGGAATTGTTTTGAAGCCTAATGCAGTGCCACAGGTTACGGTGCAACAGTTGTCGGATCTTGAACGGCAATTATGGAATGAATATCCTGATGTATTTAGTGCCAAAGTAGGTTGCATAAAGGGCTACAAACATAGGATTGTTTTGAGGAAAGATGCACAACCCATTGTTTCAAAGGTACGGAACATTCCTATAAGTTTAAAAGGAAAGGTGAAGGAGGAACTTGAAAGGCTTAAAGACAGTGGAATTATCCAGGAAGTGGAAGCAGCACAATGGATAGCTCCCATAGTGGTTGCGACCAAACATTCTGGAGACATTAGACTGTGTATTGATCTTCGCAACCTGAATAAGCAAGTGGTTGAAGACAGATTTCCATTACCAAACATCAATGAAATGATAAGTTCATTAGGAGATGCGAAAGTTTTTTCTACCCTTGACCTAACTTCTGCGTATCACCAAGTGCAACTGACTGAAGATTCTAAACTTCTCACTTCTTTTATTACTCCCTTTGGTGTTTTCAAATTTAATCGTATGCCATTTGGTTTATGTTCAGCAGCAGCTGTGTTTCAGAGGCTAATGCAAGATGTTTTAGGTGGGTTGGGGGGTGTGTGTTTTTTCCAGGATGATGTTCTTGTGTTCACCAACACTCATGAAGAACATATCAAGAAATTGAGAAGTGTTCTTTCGCTGTTCAGAGCCAAGGGTATCACACTGAAAAAAGAAAAGTGTAAATTTGGTCAGTCTCAAATAACGTATTTAGGTCATGTTATTTCAGGTGATGGTGTTAAGCCGAAAGATGATTTAGTACGTACTATTGCAGATTTGTCTACTCCGAGTTGTAAGAAAGATATTCAGATCTTTTTAGGCATGGCAGAATTCTATGCTAGGTACATTCCCAATTTTGCTAAAAGATCAAACTCCATTAGATTTTTACTCAAGAAGGGGAGTGAATTTGTTTGGTCAAAGGATTGTGAGATGGAGTTTCAGGATCTTAAAGAAGCACTCTCTTCTGCCCAATCTCTCAATAGCTTCCAACCTGGTCTTCCGTGTCACCTTATCACTGATGCATCTGATAAGGGGTTGGGGTGTGTATTGAAGCAACTGAGAGAGGGATTTGAAACCACGGTTGCGTTTCCTTCTCGCACTTTACGTGGTGCAGAATTTAATTATTCTACTATAGAGAAAGAAGCTCTCGCAATTTATTGGGCCGTGAAGAAATTTAAACAGTTTCTTTGGGGAATTTCTTTTGAAGTACTATCCGATCATAAACCATTGCAACAAATATTTGGTAAGAAGGGTTTGGATAATGTTTCTTCTCGCATTTGTAAGTGGATAGTTGGGCTCCAAGATTATAATTTTACAGTGAAATATGTTCCAGGATGTGACAACAAGACGGCGGATTGCTTGTCTAGGTTAGTGTCTGATGATGTTATTGATGAGTGTGATAGCATGTCATGGTGGACGGATGAAAAGGTACGAGTTTGTACTATAACAGATGGATGTGTTTTAGAAGGTGAATGGCGTGAAGAATTAAGTAAAGATGAAGATCTTTCTAATGTGATAAATCTACTGGAGACAGGGAAACTGAAGGATTATCGTGGCACCTCGATTTTACCATACAAGAAAGTGTGGAATGAGTTGTGGTTACATGAAGGTTTGTTGCTAAGGGGTAACAAACTTGTTCCTCCGTTATCTTTACGTGACCGCCTTCTTGCCCTGTCACATTCTGGTCATCCCGGCATAAGCAAAACTAAGGAAAGAATGAGAACATCATATTGGTGGCCAGGAATGGATATTGCTTTAGAAAGGAAAGTACGTGATTGCGTTGAATGCGGTTTGGCAGACAAGACACTTAAGGTGAGAACTCAACCATTAGTACTTAAAGAAAATCCAAATGAGGTGTGGGACGAAGTTGCTATTGACATTATGGGACCTGTGTCTTCTAGGTCTTGTTCGAAGTATATAATTGTATTAATGGATATGCTTTCTCGTTGGCCAGAAGTGTGCATTGTTTCTGAGATCACTTCAAAGGTTGTTGTGGATTTCCTCTCCAAAGTTTTCAGCAGGGAGGGGAATCCTGGTGCGATTCTGTCAGATAATGGTGTTCAATTCACTTCGAAATTTATGAGAGATTTCCTGGTATCTAGGGGTATTGTTCACAGAAAATGTGCACTTTATCATCCTGAAACCAATGGTATGGTGGAGCGTTTCAATAGAACTTTGAAAGAAACCATCCAATTAGCTAAAATAAATGGAGTTGGTTGGGAGAGTTGGGTGGAGAATAAAGTGGAAGAGTACAGGTTCACTCCACATTCCAGCACTGGTCAGACTCCTTTCTTATTGTTTAAGAAGCGTGTGCCACATACAAAAATCAATCCTCCCTGGCTTAGGAAACATCTTTCTTGTGGTGTGGAAAAAGAATCTATTGTAAGCAGTGCTAAAGAAAAAGATGAATATCAACGATTAAGAAGAAAGGAAATCTATGATATTCGTAAATCTGTGAAAAAAAATGTTGTATGTATTGGTGACAAAGTTAAGGTTAAATTACCAAGAACTGACAGTTCTAGTTCATCTAAGTTCAGTCCTATACATGAGGTTGTTAAAGTGTTTAAAGGGGCTGTCAAACTTGATGATGGACGGATCTGGAATTTAAATAGAATCGTTGTGATTTAATTCATTTAGGGAGGGGGTGGTGTAGTATTGGGTTTATTTCTAGAACTATATTGTAGGTAGTATTTTGTTGTAGTATTTTTATGTTTTAGGGGTATCTGTATTGTGTGTGATTTATTTGGTATATTCCAGCTTCACCTGTGGCATTTAGTATCTCCCTCAGCTGCCGAGCATTCCGTGCTGGACAGTTGAAGGTGCTGGAGGTTTTATGGAAGGCTGGAGTTCCTGTTATCTTACTTGAGAAACTTGTACTGAATAAAAGGCCGTTATCAACATCATCTGTGTGGACCTGTTCCCATCACTACACCAACTACTACAGGGCCCTCAGCAACGTAGAGAGCCCATGCACAAGAAGGTAGCACCCGCAGAAGTCCATGAACACGGGTTCAAGAAGTCTGAACATGGCAGTTGTCTCAACACTGCAAAAGAGAGTCCCACGACAGCAGAGATAAAGTTAGGGAGCTGAGCATCGCAGGAGAGAGTGCTGGGGAACTAGGCTTTGCTGTGCATGCAGGATTTTGTGGAAATGTGCACAGAAGCCCTTGTAGCTGCAGTTCACACGGTGCACAGGATTACTGTCTGGAGAGGGGAGGCAAGGACTTACCTCCTCCAAATTTGGACAATTGGACCACTGGACAGTCTGGCTCACTTCGGTCCACCACCTGTGTTCTAGGGGCCACGCTCGTCAGGATGAGAGGGGTTCCAGAGTACCGGTGATGCTGAGGTTTGGTGCCTGCTGAAGCAGGGGGAAGATTCCGTGGACCCACTGGAGATTTCTTTGTGGCTTCCAGTGCAGAAAGAAGGCAGGCAGCCCCCAAAGCATGCACCACCAGGAAACAGTTAAGAAAGCCAGCAGGATTAGGTGCTACAGTGTCGCTGATAGTCTTCTTGCTATTTTGTTGCATTTTTGTAGGCATCCTGGAGCAGTCAGCGGTCGATCCTTGGCAGAAGTCGAAAAGAGAAGTGCAGAGGAACTCCGGTGAATTCTTGCAAGTCGTTATCTAAGGAAAAGCCCACTGGAGAGACCCTAAATAGCACTCAGAGGAGGATTGGCCACCTAGTCAGGTGAACACCTATCAGGAGGGGTCTCTGACATTACCTGCTTGCACTGGCCACTCAGAGGCCTCCAGAGTGCCCTCACACCTCTGGATCCAAGGTGGCAGAGGTCTGAGACACACTGGAGAAGCTCTGGGCACCACCCCTGGGGTGGTGATGGACAGGGAAGTGGTCACCCCCAATTCCTTTGTTCAGTTTCGCGCCAGAGCAGGGACTGGGGGTTCCCTAAACCGGTGTAGACTGGCTTATGCAAGGAGGGCACCATCTGTGCCCTTCAAAGCATTTCCCGAGGCTGGGAGAGGCTACCACTCCCCAGCCTTTAACACCTATTTCCAAAGGGAGAGGGAGTAACACCCTCTCTCGGAGGATATTCTTTGTTCTGCCTTACTGGGACTGGGCTACCCAGACCCCAGGAGGGCCGAACCCTGTCTGTGGGTTGGCAGCAGCGGTAGCTGCAGTGAAAACCCCAGAGAGCTAGTTTCGCAGTGCCCGGGGTCCATGCTGGAGCCCCAGGGATGCATGGGATTGGCACCCCAATACCAGATTTGGCATGAGGGGACAATTCCATGATCTTAGACATGCTACACGGCCATATTCGGAGTTACCATTGTGAAGTTACATACAGGTATTGACCTATATGTAATGCATACGTATTATGGTGTCCCCGCAGTCACAAAGTCGGGGAAAATTGCCCTGAACAATGTGGGTGCACCTTGCCTACTGCCAGGGTGCCCTCACACTTAGTAACTTTGCACCTAACCTTCAGCAAGTGAAGGTCAGACATATAGGTGACTTATAAGTTACTTAAGTGTAGTGAAAATTGCTGTGAAATATTGTGTGCGTTATTTCACTCAGGCGTCAGTAGCAGTCCTGTGTAAAGGTTTGTCTGAGCTCCCTATGGGTGGCATAAGAAATGCTGCAGCTCATAGGGATCTCCTGGAACCCCAATACCCTGGATACCTAGGTACCATATATTAGGGAATTATAAGGGTCTTCCAGTGTGCCATTTGAAATTGGCGAAAGTGGTCACTAGCCTATAGTGACAAATTTAAAGGCAGAGAGAGCATAAGCAGTGAGGTTCTGATTAGCAGAGCCTCAGTGACACAGTTAGTCACTACACAGGTACACACATTCAGGCCACAACTATGAGCACTGGGGTCCTGGCTAGCAGGATCCCAGTGAGACAGGCAAAAACAACCTGACATACATGCAAAAATGGGCGTAACATGCCAGGCAAGATGGCATTTTCCTACATAACCTTCCCCCCCAAATGAGGGACAATAAGGCTAACCTTGCCCAGATGAGTCTTCATTGTCTAAGTTGAAATATCTGGAGAGTCCATCTGCATTGGAGGGGGTACTCCCAGGTCTATATTCCACTGTATAGTCCATTCCCTGTAGGGAGATGGACCACCTCAACAATTTAGGGTTTTCACCTTTCATTTGTTTAAGCCATAATAGAGGTTTGTGGTATGTCTGAACAATGAAGTGAGTACCAAAGAGGTATGGCCTCAACCTTTTCAGGGCCAGGACCATAGCAAAGGCCCCCCTCTCTGTGGCAGACCAACGCTTTTCTCTAGGGGTCAACCATCTGCTGATAAAAGCAACAGGTTGATCCTGACCCTCAGTATTTAGATGTGATAGAACTTCCCCCACCCCTAATTCAGAAGCATCAATTTGAACTATGATTTTTTTGGAGTAACAAGGGCTTTTTAGGACAGGTGTAGAGCACATGGCCTGTTTGAGCTCATCAAAAGCCTTTTGACAGATACCTGTCCATAATACCTTTTTAGGCATCTTTTTGGATGTGAGGTCATTAAGAGGGGCAGCTATGGTGCCATAGTTCTTAATGAACCTCATCTAGTACCCTGTGAGGCCTAGGAAGGCTCTCACCTGGGTTTGAGTTGTAAGGGGAGCCCATTCCATAATGGTTTGGATCTTCCCCTGCAGTGTTGCAATCTGTTCTCCACCTACCAGGTGGCCCAGATAAACCACTTTCCCCTTCACTATCTGGTACTTTGAAGCCTTGATAGTGAGATCTTCCTTTTGCAGGGCCTCCAAACCTTTCTACATATGGACCAGGTGATCATCCTAGGTGGAGCTAAAGACAGCTATATCATCTAGATATGCTGCACTAAAGGCTTTCGATCCTTGGAGGACTGTATTCACCAACCTCTGAAAAGTGTCAGGTGCATTTTTCAATCCAAAGGGCATAACAGTGAACTGATAGTGCCCTCCAATGGTTGAAAATGCTGTTTTAGGTTTAGCATCTTCTGACAACTTAATCTGCCAATACCCTGCAGTTAAGTCAAAAGTGCTTAGATACTTGGTAGAAGCCAGTGTATCTATCAGCTCATCTGCCCTGGGTATAGGGTGAGCATCAGTTTTGGTTACTTGATTGAGACCTCTATAGTCCACACAAAACCTCATTTCCTTTTTACCATCTTTACCTTGAGGTTTGCGGACAAGCACCACTGGGCTAGCCCAGGGACTTTTAGAAGGTTCAATCACTCCCAGATCTAACATTTTCTGTACCTCTTGTTAAATGCAGTCTCTGACATTGTCAGTCTGCCTATAAATCTTACTTTTGACAGGTAAACTGTCTCCAGTGTCGATTATGTTCTCACACCAGGTAGTTGTACCTGGGATTAGTGAGACGAGGTCAGAGAACTGATCAAGGAGATGTATGCAGTTGTCCTCTGCTCAGCAGTAAGGCAATCTGCGAGTACAACTCCCTCCACTTAGCCATCAGCTTCAGTGGTGGAGAAGAGGTCAGGGAAAGGGTCACTCTCTTCCTCCTGCCCCTCATCAGTAGCCATGAGCAGTGTTAAGTCAGCCCTGTCATAATAAGATTTCAGGTGATTGACATGAAGCACCCCAAGGGGGTTTCTGGCAGTGCCCAGGTCTACCAAATAGGTGACCTCACCTTTTTTCCCCACAATGAGATGGGGTCTACTCCATTTGTCCTGGAGTGCTCTTGGGGCCACACGCTCCAATACCCACACCTTCTGTCCTCGGTGGTACTGAGTCAGGACAGCCTTCTGGTCATGCCATTGCTTCTGGAGCTCTTGGCTGGCCTGAAGGTTTTTACTGGCCTTTTTCATGTACTCAGCCATCCTTGATCTGAGGCCAAGTACGTAATCCACAATTTCTTGCTTGGGAGCTTTTAAAGGTTGTTCCCAACCCTCCTTCACAAGAGCAAGGGGACCTCTTACAGGGTGTCCAAAGAGGAGTTCAAAGGGGCTGAAGCCCACTCCTTTTTGGGGTACCTACCTATAAGCAAAAAGGAGGCATGGCAACAGGACATCCCATCTCCTCCTGAGTTTTTCAGGGAGTCCCATGATCATGCCTTTGAGAGTTTTATTAAACCTCTCCACCAGTCCTTTTGTCTGTGGATGATAAGGAGTAGTGAACTTGTAAGTTACACCACACTCCTTCCACATAGCTTTGAGGTATGCAGACATGAAGTTACTACCTCTGTCTGACACCACTTCCTTAGGAAAACCCTATATGAATATTATTACCATACCATACAATATGTTACTTAAGTGCAGTGAAAATGGCTGTGAAAGAACATGTGCATTATTTCATTCAGGCTGCAGTGGCAGTCCTGTGTAAAGGTTCGTCTGAGCTCCCTATGGGTGGCAAAAGAAATGCTGCAGCCCATAGGGATCCCCTGAAAACCCAATACCCTGCATACCTAGGTACCATATACTAGGGAATTATAAGTGTGTTCCAGTGAGCCAATTGAAATTGGTAAATGTGGTCACTGGCCTATAGGGACAAATTTAAAGGCAGAGAGAGCATAAGCACTGAGGTTCTGATTAGCAGAGACTCAGTGACACAGTTAGTCACTACACAGGTACACACATTCAGGCCACAACTATCATCATTGGGGTCCTGGCTAGCAGGATCCCAGTGAGACAGGCAAAAACAAACTGAGATACATGTAAAAATGTGGGTAAGATGCCAGGCAAGATGGTACTTTCCTACACTACCTATGGCCTATCTTAGGGGTGACCTATGTGTAATAAAAGGGGAGTTTAAGTCTTGGCAAGGGGTTTTAAATACCGAGTCGAAGTGGCAGTAAAGTGCACACACAGGGCCTGCAATGGCAGGCCTGAGACAGGTTTGAAAGGCTACTTGTGTGGTGGCTCAGTCAGTCCTGCAGGCCTACTAGTAGCACTTGAATGTTAGGCCCTGAGCATGTGGTGTACCACTTTACAAGGGATTTACAAGTTAATTAAAAATGCCAATTGTGTATACACCAATATCACCATGTTTAGGGGAGAAGCACATGCACTTCAGCACTGGTCAGCAATAGGAAAATGCTCATAGTCCTAATGCCAACAAAAAGAATCAGCAAAATTATAAGTCAAACAGGCAAAAAGTTTGGGGGAGGACCACCGTAAGAATGACAGGTCTAACAAAAATGTTATAGTTATAACTTAAAGTTATAATTTCCGCATTGACCAAAACTTTCTATAACCCATGCACCTTCATACACAGTGATGTAAACTGGCATGCACAGGGTTCTCATAAATAATGTAATTTGAGATTGCATGAGTATTGATTTGCATGCTATGATTTAACATGTCATAATCAATGCAATATGAAAGGGTATTAGCAGTGCATGGTGATTGCACAGGTTATAGTTTATTCGCTCTGCATACGAGTTTTCAACACTCTCTACGAAGGTGCTTGAATTATACAAAGTTTTGGTACTTTGAAATGTTAAGAAAAATGAAGGGATGCAAGTAGAGGGGTGCATTATACAACACACTACACTCCACGTATTCTGTATCCAACAGCTCACGGGAGCCAACTCCTGCCATGCATGGCCTTTTGGTGATGTGGGTTGGGATTGGCCACAGGCCTTCATCCATCCTCCTGCAGGCAGCCAACACCGGTCAGGGGAAAGGTTTGTGTTACCCTCCTACCCAAGTCATTATTGTCCCTGGGGACCTCGGGTTCTTCATTCTTAAAAAGGAGAGGGGTTTGCACTATTTTGTGTCCAGTGGGCCAATTGACCCAGGGCCTTTTTTTTTTTAAATGGGAGGGAGCAGGCAGCCCCCCTCCCCAAGCCAATATTAGTCCTGGGAACCCCATCCACTAGGGCTGAAAAGTATATTATTAGTAGAGGGGGTGCGTGGTTCTTCTCCTCCATCCCAAATGGACCCCGGGGAACCATTCCCCAGGGCCCCCCATCATTGAGCCTTATAAAGCACCAAGGATCTTATCCACTGGTGCTATAAACTCTAACATTAGGAGATGGGGTGCATGACACCCCATCCTGACCCAAATGGGCCCCAGGAGCCCCATCCCCGGGGGCCATATTTCAATTAAACGGGGGGAGGTACATGGCCCCCCTTCATGGACCTCAAAAGCCCTGAGGAGCTCATCCCCTGGTGCCAAGTTCCTCAATATTAGGGGAGGAGCACGTGGCCCCCCTCCACAAGTATACATGGGCCACTGGGACCCCATCCCTGGGGCCATATTGTAATTATAGGGAAGGGGCATGTGCCCTCCTTCCCGAGCCTCAAGGCGGCATGCACTGAAGACAAGCAGCAACTTAATATGCAAGTATGTGCTGTGTGCAAGCTACCAAATTTAGTGGCACAGCAAGGGTATCAACGGCCTTAACTTAAACTAGAAACAAATTGACCTCCTTTGGCTTGGTATTAAAGGAGATCCTTTACAGGGTCGCAGTGAGCTCCTTGCACTTCTGAGCACTGGTGATACTGAATCTTGCGACCCTAATCATTCTAAGTACCATTCCTGTTGCTTTGTTATCATCATGAATCTCTTATCTCCTCCTTGCACCTTTTTTCTATCTATCCTTTTCCAATCTATCTCTCTCGCTTGTCCTTACCTCGTTTCTCTCGTTCTCTAAAGTTCTGTCTTGTCTCCTTGCACCTCCTTATCTTCCCTTTCCATTCTCCTCTACTTCTCCCCATCCTGCTTCCTCTCTCTTCAATCTACATTCTATCATTCTCTCTTCCCGAAACTCCATGTCCTCTCTCTCTCATTCTACCCTTTCCCTAACAAATCAATATCTTGACTGTGCTTTTCTTCTACTCAACTGGTTCCTTATCTTTGACCTTCTCGGTTGTCATCTTTGTCTACCTAACTCCTATTTTTGAAAATCTGTTTTATTCAAGTTTTCAATTTGTTTCATTTGAAGAAAACAACTACAAAACACCCCCTACTTGGATGACAGCTCTTAGTCAGAATTTATGTGCAAAACCACTAATCTACTGTACTAATGAATTTAGTTACCTAGTGCGCTGATAGTCTTCTAATTGTCCCTTTCAGTCCTTTTGGCTTCCCTCTGGTTACCTATCGCCTTTTGTTTGTTCTTATTGTCCTTCCTTCTTTTTTCCTTTTTCTGTCCTTTCTATGTCTTATCCCCTTTCTTTCTTTTCAACACCATTTCTTGCTTATTCACATCTTCCCTTTTACTATATAACTTTCATAGGTCATTCTCTCCATACATGCCCCTTTTCTCTTTACATTCAAATCCCTCTAAATTTTCTTCCCTCTTCATCTTTCTATTATTTCTGTCCTTCCTATTATTCTGCTTTTGTATCCTGCACCTTTCCTTTCTTTGCAGTCCCCATTATTATCTTTTCTCCTTTTCTCTACTCTTCCTTCTTTATCATCATTCTGTCTTTCCTACATTCTTAGCCGATTTTTAAATGCTGAAAGTCCCCTGTCTTTATTTTCTCTACTTCATATACCATTCTCACTGTACCCCAATGTGTGCCCCCTTATTTCCTTCCTCAATATTACTCCTCTACAGTTGCCCACTCCTCCTCCCAAATTCTTTCTATCCAGCTCTACTGCCCTCCAACCTTCTGTTTTCCTTCATTTCCATTACCTTTTCACCTTATTTATCAACTTCCACCATGTCCCCTTGTCCTAATTCTTTTCTACCTCATGAAAAGCTTCTCTACACACCCGGTGATTGTATGTTTGGCCTGTGCACTCGGGGTGAGGACCCTCATTGCTGCTGACCTCCCCCATTCTGAGTAGCGTGAGGCTCTTATGTGACATGGCCCAGTATCTTGCTCCTTTTGACCTCAGGTTGCTGGCTTCCAGCCATTGTAGGTATATGGGGCCTATGTTGCAAGCCGGCTCCCTTTGGCTACAATGCATCTGGGGGTACCCTCAGACTGTACCAGGCCTCAGAAGGTCTCTCTATCCAAGCAAAACCCACTATGCGCATATGCATGCCCTACATTTCGCCAGGTGGCACACGTGAAAAGCAGTGTGTAGGAGTCCAATTCTTCCTTCAGGATCCATGTGCTGAGTCCCCCCTTTTCACAGAACTCTAACTCTATCCATTTGCACTGAGGTTCTTTCACTGGGCCCTCCAGAGTCCAGTGCTGATGTCCCCATCCACTCTGATTTCTCCACAGTACTAACGTGCTTCTTCTCTGCGATCCCTGCAAGCCAATCTATATGTTCTTCATATCCCAGCCCCTGTGCAGACATGCCCCTCTCTGAGCCTCAGCCTTGCAAACTCTACCTCAGTGCTGACTCCTGCCCACTAGTGAGAGCAGACTGATTCTCAGAACACTATTTCACATAGGTAAGGATTATTGTATGCCTGGCTACGCATTCTCATTAGCACTAACAAAAGCATACAGCTAAGAGTTATACCTTGAGGAACTGTTACCCAAATCATTGGTGCTCAATCTATCGACCACAGATGAAAGGCTTACCTTACATCCCAAGCCCAAAATTCTCCTTAATCTGACTCTCTATTCCAAGAATAGAGCTCTCCCCAACCTGCCCTATGCAGGTCTGGTGCTGCCACATGGCACTGAAACTTTTCCAAAGACCACACACATGCATCCTCTCCCTGCCCCCTATATGATGCCCTTCAGTATGATGGACTCTGAGGAGTGGAGGGAAGATAGTGAAAGAGCAAGATGCTGCTGGTAGTGTGAGAAAGGGGTACCAGGGTGAGGTGAGGTGGCTGAATTAAGGGCATCCTCAGGAGAGAGTCTGGGACCGAAACCTCAGCAGTGGATTAGATAGAACTGAGATGCTCTAAGCTGGGCCTGCGTTATCAGACCTACTCAACTATTGCCTTGTGCCCCTAAATACTGCACAGCTGTCTTTATTTGAACTTCAGTGATATCAGCACTAAAAGTAGGTCTAGGGCAGGAATCTGAAGTTTAGACTGAACTGGACTAGGCTTGTTTGGGAAACATTATTCACTTTCCAGACAAAGGGGGTTATTACAACTTTGGAGGAGGTGTTAATCCATCCCAAAAGTGACGAATATACCACCAGCTGTATTACGAGTCCATTATATCCTATGGAACTCGTAATACGGCTGGTGGTATATCCGTCACATTTGGGACGGATTAACACCTCCTCCAAAGTTGTAATAACCCCAAAACCCTAATTTTTCACTATTGACTGATCACACCTCCTGGCCCCTTCCCAAGAGGCATGCAGCACAAACAGATCTTGAAGCTGTGCTCTTCTAGCTCAGGATGTGGCTGCTGGCAGATGTGCAGGGCCGGCCCGGATCAATGGCAAGTACAATGATAATGCTACATTAAGATAAAAACAGTTATTCAATTTTAAATAAAAAAAGTTATATATTTTGTTTAAATATCATATATTCAAACTATGAATTCACATATCAATTGAGGGGGCATTTAAACACTTTACAAATTGTTTACATTTGGTTACAAAAAAAACAGAAAACGAACCAACTGACTTAATGGGAATGAGATAAGTACAAATCTCCAAAAAGCAACACTATCACATATTGAGCTCATTGTATATATGGTATGTCTCCACAATGATGAACATACCAGTACCATGGTGCCTGTGGTGGCGCACGTGCAACAGTCTTTTTTGGCGTCCCCACAATGACCTCCTTCTTCATGGAGCCGCTCACTACCAACCTCCAACAGTGTCCTTCATCTATCAAATGCCCGTCTCTCACACACCTTCATTTGCTGTGTTGCACTACTCACACCAGTGTAGGGTGTTAGAGCACTGTTCGTCACACACACACACCATACAGAGACAATGAATCATACATGTGTAAATTAGTCTATAGGAAATGTTACATAAGACAACAAGGATTAGAAGGTGTGGGAATCACATGTCGTCCATACTAGTAGGCATGATATTTTACGTGTGTTTGGTCTGGAGAAGCACAAGCTCAGGATTTAAAACATACCACAGTGCTGGGGATTAGCCCAGTAGTTGGGGGTATCTTTATTAATAAGGTTCTATTTTCACTGAAACCCTTTTATCATCATTAGGATAGTGAAAAACCAGGAAAAATATTTGTTCTAACCTATACCATGCAGTTTGCAAGCAACTTTGATCATTCATTGGTCACTCTGCTATATTAGGATTGTAACTTTTCAATTGCAAGTAACAAAAGAATCTCTGTGACAAAAAAAGTAACTCACTGAGCTATCCATATAAATAAAGTTATGTTTGCATGTTCTATGCAGCAGGGATATTCACCCTCAGCACTACCTTGGATGAGTCAAAATTATCAACAGACAAAACTCTGATCTCTCTCCAGCAGGTGCATGGATCTTGACATTTTAACTATTGAATGAAAACTGTTGAACACACAGCCAACCCTAGAACTAGCCCTGATTTGTAGGCATCTTGGCCTCACATATTTGAAGGACCTCTGATATGACAATAAATGAAAAAGCGTCTCAATAAAAAAAAAAAAAAAAAGTACTTGCCAAGTCTTTAAACAAAATAATCAAGTTCAACACATTTATTTCACACTGCCCTGGATAAGCCTCCTGAAATGCTCCATTCTTCAATTAAAGTAAAGAGCAGCCTCTTTGTCATTGGTGCGTGCCCTTGACCTCCTGCAGCACAGCCTGCCACACATAAAAGAGGATCTTTCACACCAGCCGCACTTCAACTAAATGTTTTTGTCTTTTTATTATTATTCTTTTTGGTCCTGAAAGTGGCCAGGGTGCTCCCAGAAACAGTCTGGGTGCACTGAAAGGCAAGGCTGCATGCACGGCCACAGCCCAAAAGAAACATAGCTGCCAGGAATATTTTTCTTCATGTTTCATGAGTTTATGGGAATTGGAGAGTGACACAACATCTACATTAGAACCTAGAGCTACCCTTTTTGAACTAGGACTCCAAGTGGATCGATCATCTAAGAGTTGTTTTAAACCTTGGTACACATTTATTTCTAATAAGGGGCACAATAACAATGATACATTTCAAGATCTAGTAATAAAGGATTTAACAAAACTTAGGACTCAAACAGGACAAAACCATGATTGGGACAATCTTATTAGAAATCAGAGGAAAACAATTCTGATTTTAAGAGAAGATACTGATAAAAGAATAAAGCCTTCAGACAAAGGTGGAAATGTGGTACTATGGGACATTTCTAATTATACACAGCAGGTGAATAATCAACGTATTCATTCAGGATGTTTTGAGACATTCCAATGTACCAAACTAAGAGATGTTACTTGTATCTATCATGGTTTGCTTTTGAATTGGAAGGACAAGGGTCTATTGAGCTTTGATATATAGCGTATTATTAAGAATGATTATCCAGTAGCACCACATTTTCATCTTTTACCCAAAATACATAAAGACATGCCAAATCCATCAGGATGCCTCCTAATATCCTCTAAGCAGAGTCTTCTACAAAATACTGCCACCCATATAGAGTACTACCTCTCATCCATAGTGAAGAGCTTTCTATCATATTGTAGGGACACTACTGACAAAGAATACATGACATATATTTGGAATCTTCATATGTGTTGTTGACAATAGATGTTAACTCCTTATATTTCTGTATAGTACAAAACTTAGGGTTGCAGGCTTCTGAACATTTTCTTATAAGGAGATCTATGAGAATTACTGACCCATAGATACGTTACTGAACATGATACATTTCTGTCTGAATAATAATTTATTCCTATTTGAGGGACAAATGTTCAAACAGGTGTCCGGAACAGTGATGGGCACCTGCTTCACCCCCAGCTATGTGAACAGCTTTATGGGCCTGGTGGGAGAAACATGTAGTCTGGATAGAGTATATGAGAATCTTACTTTGGATTTGTGATGTTGATGATTTATACATTATTTGGAATTGAGAAATTGAGGAGGCTGCAAATTATAAGTTAATTATCTTAATTTCAATTTCTAGACATCAAAGTCACTGCCAAAATGGAAAGTTAATGACAGCATTGTTTTGTAAGGAAACAGCGGGTAACAGCATACAGCATTCTAACTGCCATCATTCTCCAAGGCTCAAATGAAGGATCCCTTATTGTCATGAGTGCCACATCTAGTCACACTATGTGTGCCACTGCACAACCACATATCTCTTGTCTTTGGTGACATGAGTAAACACTGCTGGCATTACATTATTGTATTAAGACATCAGTATGCATTTGTCATGTAAATGTCAGGAAGTTACCATTTATTCCATGATGTGAAATTACTAAAAACCTAACAGCAATGATAAGTAATGTTGTTTTTTTTAATAAGTGTTACACATTAGTATTAAACTACTTGATATATTTATCAAAACCCTGGTGTCAGTGGTAGGCACTATTGATGGGAAACGGTGTTGTTTCTTATTTTTGCTTTAAACACAGCTTCTGGGCCACATGCCTTTCACAAACTAATCATTGTTTTCGCTTTGCCCTCGAGCAAACTGTCAAACATGTATACAATGTGCAGAAACAGTAATTAGGTAATTGCATCAATGTGCCAATGGCAGAACTCCTTCACCTGTGAGAACAAGGCCCCAGTGGCTATTTAGGCTACGCTGCTCAAGAAATCAAAGCTTAGCTTCGTTAGTTTTCCTGGCAACCACTTACTTGGCTCATGCTTTCACAGTGACAGTCTCCAGCCTTCTTCTCTTTGCAACGATCACAACAATGGCATCCATCAGCCTTCTTCTCTCTGAAAAGATTGCATAGACGACACTCCAGGACTGCACTCAGGTTCCTGTGAAAATCATAAAAAATGTGATTTCCAATCACCGCTGAAGAACACATGCCCCATGCATTCACACCTTGTGCCACATTACAAATCCCCTCTTGGTCTTGTTAGATCCCATTGTCACTTACCTGGCTCCCAATCACAGTCTTCTGGCTCCTGGACCCTCAGGGGCTGTCTTCAGACATCTCCTCTTCAGCAGCAGTTCTTCTTGTCGCTACCGCTGCACCCTCCTCTGCAGAACGTCTGCATATCCTGAAATAGAAGTACAGCGTAAATGTCAGCTCGAAACAATAGAACATTCATTGTGCTCAGTGCAGGATAAGCAACACGAAAAGATAAAACAAGCTCAATAATGCGCACACAGGATTTCTGATGATTAAGAAATTCAAATGACATTTACATTCATCGAAAGGTGTATTATGGAACAAGGCAGAAAAGGAAAAGATTGATTGTTAGTATTCCCACCAGTGCGGCTGGCAGTTTTAGGAGGGAGGGGGGCAGACCGGAAGCTCATTCACACTCATTCTTTCACACACACACACATGCAGGCTCGCACATATTAACAACACTCATCAACATTTAAACATGCATGCACGCACCAAACATTCATTTAAAAAGATCACACACACACTTACCTTCATCCTTGGAGGTCCCAGGAGGGTTGAGACTCCTGCCCTCCCTCATTGATTGAGGGAAGGCAGCAGTCCCAATTTCGTCACAGAGTGGGATCGGGTCAGTGAGACTGCTGACCCCACCCCACTCTGTGACGAGGTGTCACTGATTGACACTCGCACTGGGAGCTTCCGGGCTTAAACCTGAAGCACCCAGGTCGAAGTCAATGGGTGACGCTTCCCTCCTCACCCAGGGGAGGGCCTTGAGGCACCTTTGCTGAGCTGAGGAGGTCATGCCCACAGGAGCTGTGACCTCTTCAGCCCAGCAAAGTTCAGCTCAGGCAGCCAGGAGTCTGCTCAAATTGTGCATGTCTACTCCTGGCTGCCTGACCCGAACATGAAGAGTATCTGTCATACTTACCTTTATTCAGCCGAACCGGCACTCTTTATGAGGGGCAAAGGTGGGGGTGTGTGGCCCCTCCGCCAAAATGGACGGGCCGCGCCTGATTCTCAGGAAAGAGGTATTTCCTGTAATAGCACAACTTGTAAATATGATCATTGAATAGCAACCGATTGAACTGGGGGAAATCACTAGCATTAACGTTCACTTTTGCTGATTTTTCTCATTATTGTATTGACTTTTGCTGATGCATCAAACTATTGTACAGTTCATTGGTAATTCTGGCATGTAAAGACAAAAACAATGCTAAAGAGTTTTGAACTACGTCTGTAAGCAATACCCAAACAAGTGTTATTCATTTTCAGAATATGATATGTCAGAACATTCTAGTGTCTGACACACTTGATGAACCTGCCTCCTAAAACCAGTGGTAGTGCATCGCAGAGTCTGAAGCGTCTGATGCTGAAAATTCAGAATCATTAAAGACATGGGGGGTGATTCTAACTTCGGCGGGCGGCGGAGGCCGCCCGCCGAAGTTCCCCCACCAAAATACCGCTCCGCGGTCGAAAGACCGCTGAGGGTATCTTGGGATTTGCCCTGGGCTGGCGGGCGGCTGCCAAAAGGCCGCCCGCCAGCCCAGGGCAAATCAACCTTCCCACTAAGATGCCGGCTCAGAATTGAGCCGGCGGAGTGGGAAGGTGCGACGGGTGCAGTTGCACCCGTCGCGTATTTCAGTGTCTGCTAGGCAGACACTGAAATACTTTGTGGGGCCCTCTTACGGGGAACCCTGCCGTCCCCATGCCATTGGCATGGGCACGGCAGGGGCCCCCAGGGGCCCCGCGGCACCCCCTACCGCCATCCTGTTCCTGGCGGGCGAACCGCCAGGAACAGGATGGCGGTAGGGGGTGTCAGAATCCAAGCTGCGCCGCCATGGGGGATTCTAAGGGCAGCGGTAAACCGGCGGGAGACCGCCGGTTTACCCTTTCTGACCGCGGCCAAACCGCCGCGGTCAGAATGCCCTGCGGGGCACCGCCGGTCTGTCGGCGGTGCTCCCGCCGACCCTGGCCCCGGCGGTCTGAGACCACCGGGGTTAGAATGAGGGCCATGGTATTTGGCTCTGACTATCTCATCTCAACGCCCTTCCTTTGGGAACTTCCTGAGGCACAGTGTATACTTAATTGCTACCCAGGTAATTCCCAGAAGGATTAGGGGATCGTCGTCGCCCCATCGGAACCACCTGAAGTTCAGGTGAGTTGCATGCAACAAAGTGAAAACAGTAACAACTGTGTTTCGTACATGTTACCCATAAATAAAAAGAAACACATTACTATCTATCTTGCATGTGCCTCTAATGTTTGTGAATACATATTACAATGCCCATGCAAAGTTCTACATGTGGGAAGTACAATTTTTCCTGTTAGGAAAAGAATCTTAGCACACCTGAGGTCAATTAGGAAAGCAGACGCAACCTATCCTATAGTGAGACAGTTCCAGAAGACACATGACCAGGATCCTGATCTCTTACAATTTTTTGCGATTGATAGGGTGGAACAACAGGATACAGAAGGGAAAAGCAAGAAGACTCTACAGACATTTGAGAGCAGCTATATCCTGGATCTTAATTTAAAAATCCCAAAAGACACAATATGGACAAGGAGTTTACAGTTTTTCTTTGAACAGTTACTGATATGTCCGTACCATCAAGTGTCCTTTACCATAATGGAAATACATATGAAATGGTTGCATCTCTGTACAACAGCAATCTGATACTTTAGAACACTTATGAATCATTGCAGTTTTCTGATGTTTATAAGAAATGTTGGTTCATGTGCGGCCTCAATGCCAGGGATGGACTGGGAGCCCAAAGCAGCCCTTGGAAATGTTGTCAGACCAGCCCCCATAGAGTGCAAAGCGAGCAAGTCTGACCACTACAATGGGGTTTAGAGGGTTCCCCCCCTCCCCACCAAGAAAATGTGTGAAAAAATAACAAAAATGATGCATTCTACAACACATTTTTCATTATAATTCCTTGCAATTATATTGTTGCCTAAAAACTGTTGGACATCCAAAGAGCTCTGCAATGCTTTTAAAAGTGAGACACTGCTACCAAACTGGTCCCCAGTAACAAAAGCATCCCTCACCGTTCCAGCCTTCCAGGTAAACGCTTGATGCCCAGTACGGCCAGTCTGGCCTTGCATCAATGGTATAATTGGGAACATACACTCACTGGCATAACAATAACTGCAGACTTATAGGCATAAGTGGATTGAATGGTCCTTGAACCAAGTATTAGTTATTCTCAAATGAATTATCATACGTACTGCATTGCAATTATATTTACTATGGGTTAGTGAACATGTACTAGAAAGGTACACTTCAGAGAATGCAGAAAATGGGTGATAATATCTATTGACCGCTATTTATGCTAACCATGTTACAATGTAATAAGAGGATGAATATTTTATTTGATCCTTTTTTATGTTGCACTGGAATCCCTTTAGCTGCACGTGTTGATATATAAACATGTGTTTTATATATATTGCATAGATAGATATATAGACAGATAGATAGATATGGTTAAGCCTTCTTGAATATTTGCCAATGCTTTCAAAGCTCGCATTTTACAGAAAAGAGATCTAACTTGAATTATTTCCAGTAATTGCAGCGCTGTATGCATTTGAAGAGTATTTAGCTTCCCTAAACAAATAAAAACAAAAATAATCACAGCATTTATCTTTTTTCAGTATTGGTAAAGAAACACTTTCAGGAAATCGCTGCTCTTAGAACATTAATCATCACACATGCAAACTCATCCTAACTCACTCTTGATGCAAGCATCTACCAATTAATCCTTCCTAGTGTGTGAAAATAAACATTGCAAACACAGAATTCTCTCAGCAAAAAGTCACAACGACCCATATTGCATTTTATTTGTTTCCACCTCTATAGTGTCAATGTACTACGAATGATAACAGCATTTTAAAATGCATGCTTTTAATTTCCTTTCCATATGTTTTACTTTTAAAATTCGACTTGTGAAAATACATTGTACTTGACAAAAACACACATTTTATAAAACACTGACAAGATTATCTGCAGTCCCGGGCATAGAATGAATACTAAATGAATGGCACTCAAATGCTGAAATCTTTCTAAATTGTATTAAGATAAATTAATAAATAATTTAACAAAATGAATAACAAGTAAGATTACCCTATGTTTCCAACTTGAGATTCGTGTGACATTTATGAACCAGGCTGCCTAGTTTATAAATATCACCAGACCCCCTTGACAGCAATATAAGCCCCTATACCTCAGAGTCTCATTACGACTTTGGCAGTATCTGGGCAAGACCGCTGTGAAGAATACCGCTGCCATACCGCCAGTGCTGACGGTACAGTCACTGCCGTATTACGAGCCACAAAGTGAAAACAGCCTAAATACAGCCACAAATTCAACTCTGCCAGGCCCACCGACGGCAAAAGAATGACTGTCCGACCACCAGCCCCACCACCCCAACACCATTCCCTCTGCCCTAACACATATCAATTTCCTGCCCTGCAGTCCCTGCATGGCATAACACGATTGATGGTGTGCACTGCTACTGTTCAAAAAGGTACCGCCAATAGAAGGCAACACCACATTGGACAGTTTCAATACCCCACACCTGAGACACATACATAAACCACACACATCTGCTCAGGGCACTACAGAACACCCCCCCCACACACACACCTACAATCCCTTGCGATTCCTACGAACAGCACACATAGCGACAACCCATTCACTCAGATCCCCTACACCTCAGGCAGCTTCACAATGTACACTCAGCACACACCACACAACTGCACGTATTGCACTAGGCATACATCACACACACACCAACACCACAACCCACCTGCACTCACACCCAAACACACACACCCTACCAACCACCCCACACTGCACCCTAAACTTACTACACCCCCCCACACAACATGGCCCATCAAAAGCACCTGCGTTTCACTGACAATGAGTTGATGGTCATGGTAGATGAAATCGTCAGGGTAGAGCCCAGGTCCAGCAAACATCATTGGCAAGGAAAACGGTGTTAGGGCAGAGGATCGTAGACAGGGTCAACTCAGTGGGCACATATCCACGCACAAGGGAGGACATCAGGAAGAGGTGGAACGACCTAAGGGGGAAGGTGCATTACAAAGCATCCAGGCACCAGATCGCCCTGAACAAGACTGACAGTGGGTCCCCATCTCCACTCCTTGAGTTAACATCCTGGGAGGAGAAAGTCTTGGACATCATGCATCCTTAGGGACTGACTGGAATCATCGTAGAGCTCAACTCTGGTATGTCAACAACCCCCAGGCACCAACCACTACTGCCCAGCATGCGTCCCCACCACTTATCACTCCCCAAACCACCCCATCCCATACTATTGCACCCCACAGGCACCCCTCCACAGCATGCCACAACACCCCACTGCCACCATCCCCACACAGTCACTCCCTAAGGCACGGATACCGAGCACAATGCCAAGCACCACAACTCCCACAATGCATCACTCCCTACACATCAGAGGATCACAGTCCCACTTCACAGTGGGACAACTGCATAGAAAACCATACCACATGCAACACCAACTGGCTGCCTCGGCTGCGTTCCAACATGTGGAAATGACAGCAATGCTATTCACTATCCTCAACCCTCAATGGCACATGGAAACAACGGCACAATCTGCATCCCCCAAACAATGTCTGCAGGACTGCAGCTGTCATTGCCATCACTGGGAAGCAAGTCAGTCTACACATTGCATCACACGATGTGGTCAACAAGTACATCTCCAAAATGAAACTCACTCCTTTTCCATCCACCGGCCCGCTGCCATTGCCAACCGCCAGCAGATGCCAAGGCCAGACAGCCCTCCTCAGGATGTCTGGACAGTGACGACTTGCCTGGCCCATCAGAGACAACTGGTCAGTCCATACCCAGCAGCCCCACCCTGGGCACACCGGACTCCCACTCCTATGTGGCAACCACACCACAGTAAGCTTCTCGTCCCCAAACCAGTGTCCCAGGGATGGGTCAATCAGAAGTGTGCTCCACAGTACAGGGTCCAGAATCAAGGGCACACACCCAAGACAATGAAGGTCCTGGTGCAACTGGGAGTGGGCACAGGCACAGGGGGCCAGGGGTGGTGAGAGGGGACCTGTGGTCCAAGGGATGGGCGGCCACAACAACAGACTACCCAGACGGCCCTCTCCCCACCACCACCAGGAAGTGACCCTCTTCTGAACATTCTCTCTTGAGTGCCACAGAGGCACTCTGTTGACTGTCCACTCTCATCTCTCCATTCTACTATGTCCCCCTATACTGGACCAGGACTGCCCACAGCTGGGCTAACTACACTGATGATTTCACCCACCATGATCCTATTCATCACCCCTTGCACGTGTCAGTCACAAATAAACACTATTGAACACAGCTACTGTCTACATGCTTTATTTTAAGAAGTACCATTTACTGTGGCATAACATGTCTAACTGTCAAACCACTGTCCTGCAAAAGTTTGTGATAGTGACAGAAGGGAGAGCAATATGCAGCAAGGATGATAGCAGAGCAGGCAGAGGCTGGAGACATGTGTCAAGGGAGGCAACAGGTGATGCAGCAACCAGAGTGCACCACACAAATGCCTTGCAAGTAGAACAAGACAGGGACAACAATCACCACAGGAGTCAAATATGCCCATACAACACATATGCACTACAAATACAAAGTCCCAAGGATGAGATGGAAAGTGTAATCTCTAACCAAATGCCCATGTGAGACCCACATTCCCAAGACAACCATCCCCAGTGGTCCTTCCATCACAGCAGACAAAGCTAAACTTAAGACATGTTCCACAGTCAGAAACAGTTATGTCGCACTGCCTCCCAATGTGGACTCTTTGGATATTTAGCAATATTTTTGACACCACAATGTTTAGCACACATTTTGCAGCTGATATGGCAGTTCAGGGAACAATGGAAATGCACAAACATGTCACAAATGAAGCAACACAACAGCAGGGTGATAATTGCTCTGAAACATGCACAGTAACAACTCCACTGATGGGCAAATGTGACCCCCCCAAACCCACCCGGAGGCAAAGCTGCACCCAATTCCACCAGTGCCAAAAGACACCAGGAGGATCTACGTTACAAGGCATCCAGGAGTACAGGTCACATACAATACATCTGACACATACCTGTAGCTCAGTGGAAGTACTGTCATATCACCTCTGCTCTGGGGTCAGCTGCATCCTCATCATCTTCCTCTTCATCACTCCCCATGTCCCCTTCATCAGCCTCTGGTCCAGCTGCCACCTCCTCTGCATCCAGCAATGGGATGTGATGTATCAGGGCCAGATTGTGTAGCGTGCAGCAGGCAACAACGATCTGGCACACTTTCAGTGGTTTCTAAAGTAGGGCACCTCTTTGATGTGTAGACACCAGAATGTGGCCTTCAGTAGCCTAAAGGTTCTCTCGATCACAAGCCTTGTCCTACTGTGGTCCTCATTGAAATGGTTTTCAGCATCTGTAGTCAGATGTCTCACATGTGTCAATAGCCAGGGACGGTTAGGATAGCCAGAGTCACCTGTGTGTGTCTACACAGGTAGGACCCATGTCAAGACCAGGAGGGTGATAGGGCAGGGTGTGAAGAGAGTTGAGTGTAGTGTACAGGGGCACACATATGAATCTTAACATACTGTTGAGCCATGCCTGGTCCCTCTGGAGTGGTGCCATCATGTGTGGGGCATTGTTGTTCCACAGAATGAAGGAGTCATGCACAGAACGAGGGAACTTGTCCGTCATTACAGATTTACTTTGGTCAGCGAGACACACCACCTGCACATTGATAGAATGGAGCCAATGGTGATTGGTGCCGGCAGTGACGGTGATGTCCATGGTGGACGTGACCGCCATTTCATGTTGCAGTGCTCACTTGACTCCTGACACTCCTGAACATAAGACGTCCACTGTGTGTGCTGCTGTGTTCTGACTCTGGTAGCCAAGATGCCATGTCCTGCAGGTGATAGGGCCCCAGCGTTCTCCAAGGAAGACCTCGAAGGTCTTGTGGACAGGGTTCTACCCCTGTATGGACAGTTTTACGGGGCACCAGAGCAGCAGGTGAGTCTAATGTCACCGTATTGTCTGATAGTGATGTGTATGATAATGAAAGGCTTTGGGACGAGGCAGATAGAGTGGACTAATGGAGATGAGTGATGAGTCTGACCGTTAGTGGCGTGAAGACATGTGAGTGTGGGAATGAGATATGTGCTGTCCACTGCTGTCCCTGTGATGCCACTCTACATGACTTTGTCCTTCTGTCTGTGTCACCCATGGAGGTCAGCACCCATCAGAGGAAGGAGATTTGGTGGTGGGAGGACCTGAGACGCTGGGCCTGGAAGACCGTGAAGGCCCAGCTGGGGACATCCTCCCAATGAGGGAGGGGTGCCCAATGGAGCTGACCCCCCCATTGGCCCAGATTTTGGTGGTGGCCTACCTTGAGGTGGATGGGTGCTTGAGGGCAGCACAGCACAGCAGCCACAAGGGGGTAAGTATGCACTTTCACCTCGTTAATGTGTTGCTTAGGTGGGTTTGGGTTGAGTACTAGTGGGAAGCTGTAGTTAGGTACTAGGTAGACGCCTGTCCACTATGGGTCTCAGTCACCCTGGCAGGATTGGTATCACAGATGTGTGCCAAAACCATGCAGACAGTGACTTATGAGGGCAATTACTTCCAATGTGTAATTTGTGTGGTCACCCTCAATCAAGTTTGGGAACCCAGCTCCTACCAATGTCATCAGAACACCTGAGGTGTCAGGGCATTTTCATCTGTATTTGCCTGCCATTGTGCCAGAGGAGATAAGTGAGTCCTCAATCTGCTGCCACGTACTGTATGTGTAGTGAGGCAGAGAGGGCCAAGATGTCACTGTGCAAATTGTCAATGGCTTAGTAGGCATGAACCTACCCATGCAGGATGCAGTTGATTCAGGAGTACAGGAATTGTTTCCCTAAACGGCCATGTGGGGTTGCCAAGTACTGGACAAGTGTGACTAATGTGACTCACATTGAGTACATGGGTACAATTGTACCACCATCAGCAGTTCACATCAGCATAACTGTAGTTTCCCCATGGTGTCCCACTGTTGTAGCATATATAAGTGAGGGCATGGCGTGCCATGGCATGGCAGCAGATAATTATGCTGCTATTCTGTGTGACTGTTGTGCTGGCATTGACCCATTACGCCCTGTCTCTCTCTCCAACCCACTCTCCCTCACTCTCCTTCTCTGTCTTTGTGTGCATCAGCATCATCTGGTGAAGGAGAAGGGGCACTGGCGAGTGGGGAATCTGCAGCCCACTGGATTCAGGAGGCTGATTCCAGCGGAGCTGAGGGGACCAGTGGGACGGAGGGCGAGGGAAGTGCCACAGGGACGTAAGGATCAACTACACTATCTTCAGATTCCTCCTCCTGGGGGTGGCGGACCCATCAGGGACCACTCCAGTAACATACTTGTCCGCCACCCCCCCTTTCCACCACCACCCTCCCTGTAGCTCCCCACCCAGTTGCCCGTGTGTGCTCTCCCAATGGGTGGACATCTCCTTCAGCGCAGGCACCTCTGCCCCCTCCCCAGTCAGCCCTGCAGTCCTCAGTGAGGAGACTACTGACCTTCTGAGGTCCATCTCTGTGGGACAGTCAACCATTGTGAATGCCATCCACGGCCTGGCAACGCAGATATAGCAGACCAATGCATTCCTGGAAGGCATTCATGGTGCCCTGGCTGGCCTGCAGAGATCGTTTCAGGCTCTGGCTTCCTCATTGATGGCAGCCAGTGTCCCTTCTTCTTCCATTCCCCCTGCAGCCATCTGTTACCAATCCCAGATCCCTCCCCCATCACCCATACATTTTTTGACCCACAAGCATCCACATCAGCAGACACAGTACGCTAGGAGAAACATAAGCACCACAAACGCCACCACCGTCATGCACACACACAACATCCAGATGCAGACATGACAACATCCACTGCCTACACCTACTCCTTCACCACCTCCCCCTCACAGGCACTACACCACTCACACCTGCAGTCACCACCTCATCAGTCCCAGATCCTGCCACAAGTGTCCTCACTGCCACCGTCACCACAATATCAGACCCGCATACATGCACCTCATACACCACATGCACACTTAGCATGACTGTCAACACCCCCACATGCAGCACACCCACTCTACCTGCAGATGCCACAACATTCACTCACACATCTCCCCTGCCATCTCCCTGCATCTCCCCCGCTCCTCCCACTACATCTAAATGCCCACAGTCACCCACCCAACAGTCACGCAGCACACACATGGCATCCAAGCACGCACCTGCACCCAAATCACCTCCACGTACACACCTCTCAACCACTCCCTCTCCCTCCACTCCCATACCTTTCTACTATGACCGTCCCTGTGCCACCAAGAAACGTTTCCTCTGTGAATTTTCCCTGTTCCCTACCTGTGAACTAGTCCCTGCCCCCCCAAGCGACCCGTTACCCTCCCCATACCCCTGCCTTCCACCTCAAATTCCTCCCCTGGTCGTCGCCATGCCACTCCCACACTTAAGATTTCCACCCCCACTAAGTCCACATCACCCCTCCCAAACCCAAATCCAAGTACACTCCCCCAAAATCAAAGTCAAAGCCCAAACCACCCCATCCAAGCCTAATGACCCCCCTCAAAACCCAAACCTAAGGACCCCCCGCCAAACCCAAACCCCCACCCCTTCCCCCCTTCAGCCCTGAGGTGCCTGCATGCTCCATTGATGCCCCTGCCCAGTGGAGGCCAGCAATTTGCAGTCAGAAGTCAAGTTTGGGCCTTATTCTGTGCCCAAGGTGCTATGGGCACTATAGACATTTTGGACTGGCCCTTGGGCCACTATGTACATAGTTCTTCATTACAGTTTAAACTTTTTTAATATATCTGCACCATTGCACCGTTGGTGTTGATGGTAACGACCTTGTCCTGGCTTTCCTTCCACATGTATTTGTTATAAATATGTGATTTGACGTGTGTGAGTGTGTGTATATGTGTATGTGTTTGTTGGTACTTGTGTTTGTTTGCGTGTGTGTGTGTGGGCGTGGCTTGCTGTGCCCTGCCATGTGTGTTGTGTGTGTGTACTAAAATCCTTCCCTCCTGAGTAGCTACCTTCAATATTAATATAAGAGTCAGGAGGCTGTTTCCCTTTAATTCAGATGGGGCTTTATGTTACACAATGGCTAATGCTTGTGAAGATGCACGTGGAAAGCATTTTAAAATTATTACCTTTGATACCTGATTATAAGAATAATAAAGAACAAATTGAAGTGGTCAGGCTGAACCTCAAATTTTATTGTTTGAGTGCTAAAAGTTATACTTAGTTTAAATGTTGTGTAAGTGTCAGGTTTCTGATTCATATGAAAAACGATCACAGCTGCCATCATTTAAAAAATGTTTTCATGAGTATGAATTGAGGGTCGGGTTGTGGGTTGTTTGTTACTTATGTGTTTAAATGTGTTGCAGTATATGTTAAATATGTTATTAGATATATGTGGTTTCTGGCTCATATTAGGTAGAGCAGTATGCTTGAGAGCAAAACTTGGAGATAGATTATGGATGTGCAGAAGCTAAAACTATATATATATATATATATATATATATATATATATACACACACACACACAAACACCTACACACACCCACATTATATATATAGTGAATATTCATTGGCAATATATATATATATATATATATATATATATATATATATATATATATATATATATATGTTATGTTATGTTATGTTATTTTTATTTTGTCTATTGCCCCTGTGTATGTATATATATATATATTTATGTCTATTGCCCCTGTGTATGTATACATATATATATATATATATATGGTTTTCGCCACTGAAAAAATGTCAGTTAAAATGTAACATTTTAAACTTTAAAAAAATCTGAAATTGACCAGGTATTATTTACTCAAGTAACTATAGCCCGCACCCTCACCATGTACAGTGTTGCCGTCAGTTATTTCATTTCAGCTGTCATTAGTGATATTATCAATCAAAACGTAGCAAATATGAACTAGACAGACCATGCCATTGTCAGTTTCAGCAATCTCATCCTGCACTACTACACACCTATCACCACGGGAGCCACCCCCCACAGCTGGAAAAGCATCACTGCAGAGGAATGGGCTTCACCTCTCCAACCACTTGCTGAAATGCACCAGCAACTTGTTTAAAGCCATCAAGAAAATCAACAGCTGCATCACCACACGCACCAACACCCTGGCTCCTCTCTAGCACAGTCTAAAAGCAAGAGCTTGACCACAGGCTAGCTGGTACACAGACAAACTCAGGCTGATGACAAAATGCCACTGCAAGCAACTGGATCACAAATAAAGAACATGTCAGAACATATCTTCAGATCAGATTACATTTTCATTGAATTTCTGAAGTTGTTTATTTAAGTTAAAGTAAAATATTACTTCCAGACGTAACTATAACTTCACTCTAAAATTTTATTTATACAGTGACTTTCTAAGGGTTTTTAACAGTAAGTAAGGAATTATTACCTCACCTAATTAAAATGTCAATTTAACCTTTGGTTTTGTCAGTGAATTTCGAGTTTTTTTTAATGTAAAGTAAGATTTTATTACCATACCAAACAGTGCCAACCCCTCACCATACACAGCGTTTGGCTGTGCATAGCGTTGGGTTGGCCGGAGGATATGGCCTGCAGGCAGCTCCTGCACTAACCCCACCACAGCTAAACAGTGCCCACCGCACATGACATATAGCTATGTTAGCCGTCGGATTTCTGCAGGACATGGCCTGCGACCAGACTGTGCATCCAATATCTAATCTTCCAAGGTCAACCAGCCCCCAGACATGCTAGACCTTTGGTGGTACATGGCATGGGTTGGCCTGAGGTCCTGGTCTGTGACCAAGTCATGCACCCACACCACTGCAGCTGGCCAATCCCACAACACCCGGGTAAAGACTTCCACACACAGACTTAAGCCAATTGTGGAATGAAGATGCCTGACCTGCAGCTAAGTCCTGCACTCACCCACTGCAGCTGGACAACCCACAGAGAACCCCCCTCAACCGCATGGATACCAATCCCCCAATTCTTTTAAATTTGTTTTTATGATCCAGTGAGATGAGACTTGCCTGGCTGATCTATCACTAGTTAAAATATGCTTGTGTTATTTGTCATATGTGCTAAATGCTGCATGTCTGTCATCTATGTGTGCTATTTATCATATGTACTAGATACGGCAAGCGATATTTAGCACCTTTGAAAAATTCTGCATGTGGCAATTATGAGTATGAGAGTTCACTGAAGACCAGTAGATGTATTACCTTAAAATACCTCCAGTCAAAAGCAGATGGTTCTGAAAATGTAGAAAAGCTCTAAACCAATATAAAAAACCTAAGACCATCACAATAATAAAAAATACAGTACATGAACTGTCAAACACTACTGCACAGGACCTGACCTGTAAATACAGCCATGTACAGGTGAAACTCTCACACATTGACTGCAGCAGATCACACTTCCATTCTTCTGTACACCATCAAGGATTCAGCACTGCTTGGCCACTATACCATGCCATTCCAGATCTGTGTTCTGCTATCATAAACCAAGCAGCATGAGAATGAAAACCAGGCCACCAATCAATAACATAAAAAGGCACAGCAATGCAGAATGAGAGCCAGGATTGACAGAGTAAGGTTGGAACTCATAAACAGGCATCACCTTGAGACAAAGAGGCTATGAAGGTAGACATATGGGCCCATGATACCCACCTTACTTAAAATACTAGCAGTGCTAAGGTTGTATACAGCAGACACAACGGAGCTGGCAGTAGGATTGGTGCGTGGTATTTTTCAGTCAGCCTTCAGCAAAAACCTCTAAGTGATAAATGCTCTGCAGAGAGTGAGTTATGCACCATATGCAGTTCCCTTTTGACACCTAGACAGACAATGCCAGTAAAGCAAACATCTATTATAAAGCCAGATTGCCTGTCATAGTGGGATCAATTTATTGCATTCATGTACCTGGTTGCGTCACATAGACAGGAACAAATGAGCAGAAATTATAAAATGAAGCAGTTTATTAATGTGCAAAAGTTTGAAACCAGTTTTTAGGTTGAGCATAGCAGTGAGCAAGCGTTGCTTTTCTGACATGTTGGTATCTATTTGGGCTTTTAACCACGCCCACCTCACATCCATCACTTTCACTTGTTCATGGGCTTGTCTTTCAAAAATCCTTTGATGACATTGGTAAATGCTTTACGTTTGTCCCTCCTTGGGGGATATGTTTGATTGAGAGCAAACTTCTTTTTAGGGTCGAGCCTGCGTCGCATGCGCTTGCGCATGCATTTCGCTGAGCGAGACGCTTTAGGAATTAAAAAGGGCTCAGAGCCCCGTCCGCGTCACGTCAGTGTCTTTCATTGGCTCGTGGGCTTGCCGGTTAGAATCTGCTTGATTTCATTAGTGGAAGGCACGCATACATCATGCCTTTTCCAGTGAATAGCCCTCCTCGAGCGCATCGATCAAGTACAGAAAACATACGAGGCTCGCTGTTTTCTGTCCGGTTCGTGGACTACTTTTTCTCTATTTTCCCAGCGCGATCTCAGTTGGCAGAAGTCGAGCGCTTTACATAATATCGACCCTGTTACACACTTAATTGCACTTTTTCCGGTTATTGCACTTTTGCCGATAGGTTTCATGACGAGTGAAAAGTCCGGTTAGGAGTTTACAACGCTATCAACTCTAACACGAGCAAACGCGAGACCCGTTACATTACAAATGCTTGTTCCTTTTGCGTCTCTGTTTTCTGCTTACACTCATGGCAGCTTGGCACTTTGAAACCGCTTTTCTTTTTTTTTTGTGTGTAAATACTGGCTAAGTTTGAACATGGGTCATGGAGATGGGGCTGTCACAAGCAAGAAGCTTCCTGTCTGAGTAGCATCTCATTACAGAAGCCTCCTGATGCCATGCCCACGTCGCCAGATGACCTATCTGTTTAGCGAATAAAAATAGTCTTTCCAGAGATTTACCTAAAAGCTATAAACTTTTCTGCACGAGATAGCTCACTCTTAAGCTGTTGCTGTAAGCTTCTCAGAAACACATTCCCTTCGTGCAGTCTGTGGAGCGACCTTGGTTTGTATCGGTTGTTTTGAGTTTCAGGAAATAAATACAATTGTCCCTAAATGCTTATTGATAAACATAGTTTGCTGCGCCGTTGATAAGATTTGCATTTGGGATGACAGAATACAAAATGTGGTTCCTGGTTGGTATCTCAGCAACACTTGTCGTTCAGTGCGGTGCCCTGAAAGCTGCCATGATGTAAGGCGTCTTTATGCCACGCTAACACCCATTAGACATTGATGGTTTGAAATCACCAGCACGCAGCTCTAGAGGCTCTTTTCACTAAGCGCTTTATTTTCTGTATTCAGCTGCATTATCGTGTCAGCATGTTACATAAATCCTTGCGGCAGCCACAAGTTTATTCTTTCTGGAATAATAACTGCATGGAACATTTTTGAGATTTCAGCTGAGAATTCGTTACAATAGGACTTCTACTCTGTTCCATTTGAAGCAGATATTTGATTTGCCTGTTGTGGACTAAGCAGTGGTGCAAGGATTCAGTTGACACTGTTGATAATGTATATTTTTGCAGTTCTGATTGGCACCATAACTTTATGTAATTGTTTCTAATTTGCAAATTACTTTATGTCTATCACTAACGTGAACAAACGTGGAGTCTAATACAGTGGGGAATCCTCCGTATGGGCGGAGGAGCGTCACCCCACCCCCGCCAGCAGCGGCTGCTGCAAACCCTTTTAAACAAAACAATACTAAACTATGTTTATTATTATTTTGTTTTAAAGGGGGCAGGGCCACGGGGGTGACGTGCACTTGGGGGAGTGCTCAGCACTTCCTGTTAGAGAGCATGTGTGTTTAGCCTGCTGGCCAAACACACATGCGCTGTAGGCTGTCTTTTGCCCGGCAACAGTTGCCGGGCTTGAGAGAGCATGCACAGGCTCCCAGTCTGCCTGGGAACGCCCTGGCTGGGCGCTCCCAGCCAATCCTGATGCTGCTTTGGGCAGAGTCAAGATTGGCCAGAGGGCTGTCTAGGACCCTGTGCCTGAGTCCAGCCAGCAAGGAAGAGGAGCGTGGCACGAGACCACGCAGAACAGGTAAGTGTGTGTGGTTTTTATTTTAATCCCCCCCCGCACCTCCTCCCCACCCCGCCCCTTCCGCGGCCCATGAACTGCCAAGAATTACTCAGTGAAAGTAGCCTCAATGGGACACAAAGAACAATCATGGATATCCAGTAAAGCAACAAAATTCTGTTCTAATTCAGATCCTTAGTGGATTTATTTTCTTAAAGTACAATGTGCTCTGATCTTTACAAATGTGCCTGGTTTGCACGTAAGGGGTACGCAGTACATGTTCACAATAAAATGCACTGTCAGCTGACAAAGGTTCTTCAAACACAACCTTCAGCGTCATAGATGGAAACACACAGACTTGAAATACACTGTTCCAAAAAGTGCAAGAAAGGGTGAAACTGGGGTCCTAATAATTAGGAGCAAGAGTCCTCACACACCCTATTGGGTGTCATGCTTCATCATCGGACATGCTCCTTGTCAGACCGGCGCTGCAATGTCTGACGGGCTCCCTCTGTCGGGGGGCTCTTTGCCGGAGATCTTTTCTCGATGATGCCACAAACCCCAAAAGTGAGTAAGGAAAACAAAGAGGGGAGAATAATGGAAAAATTAAAATTGGTTCATAACCCTCTGAATAATCAAATTTATTAATCTATGTAGGGAAATGGCCAAGATTAAAAACACAACAAAGGAGTAGGAAAAAGATAATGCTCCACCACTCTATATTGGTTTGTAGAAACGAGAGGAGGCCAGGAACTACCTGACGCACCTCAGAAGTGAGGTCGACATGTTTCACGTCTCTATGGTCCTCAAAGGATCCAGCAACGCTTCTTCAGGACCTAATGTACTTTGAATCTCTCCTACTATAAACTAATTAGACTCCTGCAGTCTGTACCTGTCAGCACAAAGTCAAAAAGGAAGGATACCAGTCACTTACACGAGTCCAATCTGACACGAACTTGCTGTTCCTATAAGTCACCCCTCCCAACTAGGGAAAGGGCTTCATGGGACTTCGTTGGCGTATAGCCAGGCTTTACAAACACTTTTTGATAATCCTGGGTTGCTGAGGGTCACCTACCCCAAGCCGCGCTCCCGAATGTGTCATTGCAGACTCCAGTGACCTTTATCACCCTGCTCAACTTATTTCACCAAGTGCTAGTGATGGTAGAGTTGCCCACAACAAGAAGGTGAACAGAACGTGTGTGGTGAATTTGTTGCTCCTTTTTTAAATATTTTAGATTCATTGGAAGTTTTTTTTGTTTTGTTTTTAGTGTAGGGATGCTCCTTCATTATTTTATAAAGATCGCATTTTTCTGGGAGATTCAGACGATCACGCTAACCGTTTTTATTAGGTACTTTTATTAGCTTTTATACTTATCTGACTGTTGGGGGCCTTTCCACTAGCTGCCTGCCCAGCATTTTTCTCGGCCTGTGTTTAGAGGCCAGTAGTAGACTGGGCGGCAGCAACCATTTTTCCTCCTCTGTTGGGGGACACGAGTGGGTGCCATTTTGGGAGGTCAGCGCTCTAGTGGCCTGACTCTCCTCGTTAGGGGAAAACACATTTAGGCCGGCAATGCTGCGGACGCGCAGCAGAACAAGAAGTTGAAGTAGAACGTGTGTGGTGAATTTGTTGCTCCTTTTTAAAATATTTTAAATTCATTGGAAGGTTTTTTTTTTGTGTAGAGAAGCTCCTTCATTATTTTATGAAGATCACATTTTTCTGGGAGATTCAGACGATCACGCTAACCGTTTTTATTAGGTACTTTTATTAGCTTGTAAACTTATCTGACTGTTGAGGGCCTTTCCACCAGCTGCCTGCCCAGCATCCTTCTCGGCCCGTGTTTAGAGGCCAGTAGTAGACTGGGCGGCAGCAGCCATTTTTCCTCCTCTGTTTGGGGACACGAGTGGGTGCCATTTTTGGAGGACAGCTCTCTAGTGGCCTGACGCTCCTCGTTAGGGGAAACACATTTAGGCCGGCAATGCTGAGGACAAGCAGCGGACGCGCCGCGGGTGCACCTAAGGCAAGCCCATCTGCGCCCGCCCGCACCCTGATGAGACCTGGGGCCAGTGATAATGCCCAAATTAAGTCAGAACGCATTTCATATGATGGTGATTTTCTATTATCCCTCAGGCATACCGCCTAACCTGCATCTAAAGAAGGCAAGATAGTACATGGGACAAGCACAGATACCCCCATCTCAGGATCTCCTGACAATGACAGCCATATGCAGAACTCTTTACAAAGCAGGTTTCTACTGATCGATTGTAGATTGTTAGCTGCCCACAAGCTAGACATCAATGTGCTACTGGAATCCCAGAAACCCACCGCTCTATTTCTCACTGAAACCTGGTTACATGAGGGATCAGGGCCAGGTATGTCACTAGCCCTGTCCACTGGCTGTACTATCATTAGGATGGATAGAGTAGGGGGGAGAGGAGTCGCCATCATTTTCAGGGACACACTTAAGGTGACCTCATCTCCATGTGATAACCTTGATTGTGAGGGCTTACTATTCTCCCTCCTCTTAACCCCCAGCTTTAGCTTCTCAGGGGCATTAATTTACCAGCCCCTTGGAACAGCACAAACGTTTTCTGGAAGTACTGCCAGAATATCTTGCTGATACCATCTGTAATAAGCCTAACTTTACTATTTTAGGAGATTTTAATATACATGCAGAGAAGAAGGACACGTTCACGGTTACCAAATTTCTATCTGATACAAAAGCCCTGGACCTCTCCCAACTTATCATAGGTCCCACACATAATAAAGGCCACACAAGTGACCTAATCTTCAGTAATTTAATTAATCTTAAGGCCTCCCCTCCTACTCCTCTAGCCTGGACAGATCATTTCTTAATCAAATTTAGTCTCTCCACCCAGCAAGCAGGTAAATCTGCCCCGACTCCAGCCCTACTCTACAGACGTTAGCATTCGCTTAACGCTACGGAATGGATTAATATTTTAACTAAAACTAAACCTATTGTGAATGAGAATCTGAGTAATTCTATTGACTCCATACACACCTGGATTACTAATATCTTAGATGACCTCATACCTTTTACAGCAAGGTGGGGGCCATCAACTAGGAAAAAGAGGGAGCCCTGGTTCTCCCCTCAGCTGCAAGCCCTTAAAAGGAACTGCAAAAGGCTGGATCACGCAGATTTATTTAGCCATTCAGGCCAATCATATGAGTCAGTCACCCCTGGAGCCATCATCCTGTATTGGATCGGCCAGGTTCTCAGATTTCCTTCCAATATCATGTGATTGTGTTATTAGAGCAGTGGACACCATCAAATCATGCTCTCCACTTGACCCTGCCCCTCTGAGGGTCCTAGTCTTAGGATCATCAATAATTGTCCCCATTCTTACCGAAGTATTTAATTTGTCATTGGAGAAGGGCACCTTTCCCGCTCAATGGAAACATGCAATTGTGAAACCCCTTCTTATAAAACCTAATCTAGACCCTTCAATCCTACAGAACTATAGACCCATTTCCTTGCTGCCACCATTTGCTAAAATATTAGAGAAATATGTAAACACCCAGTTGTCCAAATACCTTGAGGACAACAACATTCCACATCCCTCCCAAATGGGTTTCAGACCAGCCCACAGCACTAAATCGGCCCTGTTCGCTGTGATGGAAGCGGCTAGATGGAGCCTAGATGATGGGCTAGCATCAGCAGTAGTGCTATTGGACCTAAGTGCCGCCTTTGACACAGTGGATCATAGTATTCTTCTTCATCGGCTGGAAGAGACAGGTGTGACAGGCGTGATATTAGGCTGGTTTAGTAAATTCATAACCGCACGGACTTGCCAGGTACTGGATAGATCTATCTACTCACAAAGTTTTAATAATAAATGGGGTGTACCCCAGGGTTTCTCCCTTAGCCCCACACTATTCAATGTATACATTCGGCCTCTTGCTAAGGTTGTGGAGCCATTTGGTTTCTCTCTTATAACCTACGCTGATGACACAAAATTGGTGTTTTCATTGACCTCTAACCATAATTCCTCAGACACCTCATTAGGTCCTGGCCTGTGTGCCATTTCTAATTCGATGTCAGAGAGTAAACTGAAACTTAACACAGACAAAACGGAGCTCATGTTTTTGGGCTCTCAAGTTCTGCTATCACCATCTTCCTCTGCTTTGCCGTATTTGAGAGAGCTGCCTGCTCCTAAGGAATATATTAAGAGCCTTGGGATTTGGCTTTGCCCATGGTTAGCCATGGACCAACAGGCAAAGAAAACCTCAGCCATGTGCTTTGGTATAGTCAGACTTCTAAGGAAGGTGTTGACAATTCTTCCCTTCATGGCCAATAGACTTATTATTCAGGCACTGATTAGTTCCCAACTGGACTATGGGAATGCCCTTTTTTTAGGGTCCCCAAAATACGTTAAGAGGAAGCTTCAAGTGGTTCAGAATACGGCCGCTAGATTGATCTTCAATATCCCTAAATACGAATCTGCTCAATCTGCTCTTCAAACAATGCATTGGCTTCCAGTTGAGCAACGTATTAAATTTAAGGTCCTTTCCTATATACATAGATCTCTACATGATAAAAGTCCTCCACATTTATGATCTCTGGCAATGTTTTATAAACCATCGAGAACCCGTAAGTCCTCATCTGCAGCCCTAGCAGCAGTCCCGCATATAAAAAGGGTCAGATGGGGTGGTAGGTCTCTGTCATTTTTGGGGACAAGGCTATGGAATTCTCTGCCTCTACCCCTTTGTCTCACTGACCAGGAACTTAGCTTCAGGCGGCTATTGAAAACATGGCTATACTAACTTGCCTCATCTTCTGACTTCAGGTTCTGTTAAAGTGCACAACATTGAGAAATGCCAGTGGTGGAAGTGGCAGCACCAGTGGTAGAAGTGAGCCGCAATCTTTTGAGAAAAACTGTAGGCGTGTCCACTTATTTTATTATTTATTTTCTTATTTATTTTACAAATTAAATTAACCACTGGTGTGTCACCATCCAACTTGAAGTGCACTAGAGCTTCAACTCGTTATACTGTGGCTTTCAGAGAGAGAATATGTTTGGGCAGGAATGTTGCCCACACAGTGAATAGTGTCCAAGTGCATGTGAAACTGGTATCCTCTTTTTTTATATTGGTTCTGCTGTCATGCTAATCTTGCATGTGTGCAGAGACCAAGCCAGTCCATGACAGTGCAAGGTCCAGAATCTGTGGTCTGGAGGTGAGCACCAACCATGCCCTCATGGCAGGCAGTAGATTACTGTCCTTGCCCTAGATGCTTCACATAAATTGGTGCTGTAAAGCGGTAGTGGCAGTTTGCCATCTTTTGTGAATTTGTAGGATGACCAAGCTCTTTTTAGGTCGAGCGCGCAAGCGCTTTCTGACCTGTTGTTATCTATCTGTGGGCTTTTAACCACAGCCATCTCACACCCATCACTTTCACTCGTTCGTGAGCTCGCCTTTCAAACATCCTGTGATATCATTAGTAACTCACTTGCAGGCGGACTCTGTTATATCAATAATTGCATGATTGCTGATATATTTCAGCTTGGGTGGCCTCCTTTTGTCTCTCTCCTTCATGTTCCATGGCAACCATGGCCCTCACAGTGCCAACAGCGTGAACTACAATGGCGGTATTGGAGCACTGGTCACATTGTTCATACTGTTACCTAATCAGAGTCACTTCTTTTGGCTTTGCCCTTTGCGCTCCATAGCTTTTCCAAAAACACTTGTAATTGATAAATGCTTTACTAAAAAACACAGAAATGCACAACCCGGCTCTCCTGGCACAGCAGGATTACAATATTCACTGCACTTGGGAAAACTCAACCCATAATGCTTGGCAAGCATTCTTTTTCACAACATTTGTGCCCATACCTCAGACTGTGGTGATCCTAGGACAATAGGACCACCAACAAAACATTCAGCATGATTTTTTCTGTTTAGGTTATCTCTGACTCCCCACACTAGGTTAGTGGGGACCCCAAAATGAAAACTCCTCCCACCACTAGGGTAGTGGGGACGCCAAAATAAAAAGCTTTTTTTTATGGCTGGAACTTTTGTTTTACAGCTGAGAGTAGTTTGTGGTCTAAGGAGGTTAGTATTGCAGTAGGCCTGATAGCCCAGAAAATATATAATGCACCACGCCCTCTGGGGGCTAAATATAGAGTTGTACTACATTACTTTCTACCATTCTGTTTTCATGTGGTCATGTTCTCTAGGGGATAACTATATAGTTACATGCCCATGTTTCTTTCAAATGATATTTTTATTGTGGTGTTCTCTAGGGGGATGTTCTGAGCATTACAGTCAACCTACTACAATATTTGAGGCACTTGGTTGTCCCATAATGCTTTGGAAGGCATTCTTTAAAGAAAACCATTTTGCTCATACCCCAGCCTGTGGTGGCCCTAGGACAACAGGACCACCTTCAAAACATTCACCACAACCTTCTCTTTCTGCCTAGATCACCCCTGGGTCCCCACACTAGGTTAGTTGGGATCCCAAAATAGTACCCCTCCCACCTTTCAGTGACTTTTTAACTTCTCTGATGGTTGGAACTTTTGTTTTACACCTGAGAGTAATTTATGATTTAAGGATCTTGTTTATAATATCATTGTAGTAGGCATGTTAGCCCTAAAAATGTGTTATGCACTATGCCTTTTAGGGGCTAAATATATGGTTACACTGCATTACTCTGGGTCATTTGTTATGTGGTTATGCTCTCTGGGGCTTACTATATGATTGCATGACCATGTTTCTTACAAATGCTGTTTTCATTGTGGTGTCCTCGAGGGGCTGTTCTAAGCATGCCAAAAGTTTATTTCTGATAAAGGTTTTAATTGGGTTTATATGACAATTGTATATGTTTTATTAATCTCCTTTTATTGCAGTTATGACCATGATTCAGACCAACTTAACATCCTTATTACACTATGACTGTTTGAACACTCTTGATATGTTTGGGTGACCCTTCTAACTTATTTCTCTCTTTACTCCTCTGTGGCTGTCTTGTGTCTTTTTTTAGGAATTGTGTTAGCCAGCCAGCAACTTTAACTGTAGGGTGATGAAGGTGGTATTCTATTGAAATTACCACAGCAGATTTAAATTAGGATGCTAAATGGCAACATTTTTATTTTTGGCTGCTGATAGAGGAATAACGTAAATGAAAGTGCTTTACAGCCACTGGAATTATGTTGCAGGAAAAGATCAAATTAAGAGGCAGGGTTGACCAATTTATGTGGCAAGAAAAGTCCATTTTTGAATTTACAACACCAATAGTTCTAGCTCAAGCAAATGTGAGACTCATTGCATTGCAATTGTTTGTTTTTGTTCCTAACATCACGTGGATATGTTGACACAGCCTTGAATCTTTTCAGTAACTCCTCCCACAGACATGTTCTTGTTTTTGGTGGCTCTACATGAGATGGTACAGGAGGCAGTCATGGCCACATCCTTGGCCAGGACCTCCATAGGATCCATAAATTCATACTTCCTTTGCCTGATGGGTTCTAAGATGGAGGAGTTTGGCAGGATTCAGCTTGGTATTAATGAGTGATATCAGAGGACAGCAATTGATTCTGTTTGTCTAGTTTAAAGGTGCTTTATCCACACCAAATGAATGACTCACACTCTTA
This sequence comes from Pleurodeles waltl, assembly GCF_031143425.1. Lineage (NCBI taxonomy): Eukaryota > Metazoa > Chordata > Amphibia > Caudata > Salamandridae > Pleurodeles > Pleurodeles waltl. The sequence continues at coordinate 288,612,715 of NC_090445.1, read as the reverse complement.
CACAGGAAAGAGTTGGTGGTGTACTTTAGGGGCATCCTGAGGTCCTTCTGTGTGTTGTTCTGGCTGTTGCTGCTCTCCGAACATGAAATGTCTAAAAAAGGGTGCGTCCTGATGTTCTGAGCAGGTGCTTTTTTATCAGGTGCAGTATTTACCACATGCAGTAAGTAGCACATTTTAAGTTTTTAATGCATCCAATAAATACTTATACCCCGGTATAGGGAAAAAATTCATAATCTGTATTATTTAACACACAATATTTGCAAACAGCCCAAGGAATCCGTATTTACCCAACGTGCATTTTTTGCCACTGAACTCGTAATTGAGGCCTATATATTCCAGTGACATATTCAATGTGTGGGGGGATGTGTGAGTGAAACCACCAGGATATGGATTTTCCCACGCTAGCCATTGTTATGTCTGTCATGGTTATGAGTACAGACACATATTCACAATAATTTGATATTCACAAACTTATGCCATAGAATGAATTACGCTACTATAAGCATCTGCTCGTGAGCAATCTGATATACATGAACTTTTACAAAGATATCTAAAGTTTGACGTGCAGATTCTCAACATTCACATTTTGCCTTATCTCACCAAAGCCACTGAACTGATTTTCACCAAAATATGAAAAGGCACAGAATGATGGACATTCTGTTGTGCGCCAAAAATTGCAGACTATTGAGTCTGTGCTTCTGACTGATGTGCATTTATTAGTTCATAAAAAAAAAAAAAGATTTAGGAGCCCCTTATGATAACTGAATCATTTGACTCATCTACACTACATGTGACACACACCTAGATAACTTTTCAAACTTTTGACCCCCAAAATTGTTGCAGATGACCCACGCAGGAGCAAATTTATAGAACAATTAAATATCAGATTTCTTATGAAATTAGGTGTCAGTCGTGACTGATGCCACAGACACTAACCTCTATACCTGAATCTGACAAGAGTGATGATAACTCGACCTCCACATCACAAAACAATCTGAGAAAGTAATATTGGTACTATGGAATAACCAGGGAACAGGGAATATATTGTGGAAAAGAAAGCACAGCAGGGCATAGACAGTCGGTATGGCTTTCCACTCCATTCAAAGCTCTCCCCTTTAAACTCCTGAAATTACCTAGAGAAAAATAGTATTATTTAATATGATATGTTCTTTGATAACATTTTTGTTGAATGGAAATGAAACATTATTTTCTTTATTTAATTTGTTTAGGATTTGCCCTGTTTTTAATGGTTTCTTTTGCAAAGTCGATACAATGTAAGTATTCAAACTGTTATTCTTAAGAAGGTTGTTCTTTACATTTATTTTGTAGACCCACACTTGAGCTAAATATGAAACTGTTTGTGCTTGGCTCTGTATAACATCTGCCTTCTGCAGAATTGTATTTAGCACTTTCTGTCTAGAAATTCCAACTAGCTCTGTTATGTTACAGATCACTACTAATCTCTGGATAATGACTTAGGGTCTCAGTTAGAGTTTGGTGGACAGGATACTCCATCAAAACGTGCCAGATATCCTGTCCACCCTATTACAAGTGTCAGAGGCTATAATGTAGTTGTAGTACAGAGGAGGGCATATCCGCCACGTTTCTGATGGACTAATCCGTAAAACACTAATCATGGTCCCTTTTCCATCATGAGTGCTGAGATCTCTGTTTCTTTGTTGTGCAGAAATGCCTAGATTGTTTTCTTATTGATAAGGACCTTAATATCAGTTACGCAACTGTACGTCAGTAATTCTCTTTTGACTTTTACTGCTTTTTTCTGAATTCAATTCCCTATGCTTTTCCTGTTGTCTTTAAATATATGCACTGTCTTTCTTCTCCTTCTTCTTGTCTCTACCAATGTACATTTGTTCAGTTTAAGTAATCTGTAATCTGTCTGTTAAATCTTACTTGCCTTTAGATCAATCTTTTGCTCTTATTGAACAATGAATTGTGTGGTTTTTACATTATGTTTCAGAACAAAATCACGAATCTCTCTTTATTTTCTTGAAGGCAAGATTATTACAAGCTACTTGTCCCTCCAGAAGACTGAGGGGTGCAATGGATGCCCATGGTGATGACACAAATACGTTTAGAATAACTGCTGGACTTCTTCTGTTACCTTTCTTGATTGTCGTGAAGACGGTGGGTGAAAGGGCACAGTTTAAATAATGAAGGCCTTCCAAACGGCTGCAGAGATTTTGGTGCTCTCACGACAGTTGAATGTCCTAAAACCCGCAAGATCACCAAACTCTAAGCTATGAGCACCTGCTCTTGTCACTCTAGATGTCCCCCAGAATCTAGGGTCAAAAAGCGTAATTGACCTCCATTTTCAGGCCTCATCCAAACATCCAGTGCAGTGTGTCAAGATAGGGCCTTCCTTTGATCGAATGTGCAAAACATCAGTGGGATAGCCTGTAGGCAGTAGAATTAGTGCAGTGTCTTGACAGCACAGAGGTGTAACTATGATAGCATATTTGTGGTTCTGGTTCAGGTTTGCTAATACATTTGGTACCAGTTAATGAATCTGCACTAAATCTGGAACTGACAACTTACCCAAGCCAAGGGTTTTCCATTTTAGCTTCTATAGGAAATCTTCCCCTCCAGGAAACAAAAACTGTTGAACCGATGTACATCAAACTTGACATGACAAAAGCAGTATTTCAGAAAGCTTACAGTTTGTGAACATATGTAAATCTGTTCAGTAACTTCTGCGATATTGGTGGGCTGGGCTTGCAAGATAAAATAAAATTGCTATCAGGGCCTTAAAACTGCAAAGTGAAAGTTGTGGGTTCTGTCAATTACTTTTGATTTTTCTAAGAAATGTGATTGGCTGACGGGGAGCCTAACATTTGTTTAATGACATCTTGAACATTGCATACCAGGCCCCGTCAGTTTGGACCCAGTCAATGCAAATCACTCCTGAACCTGCTGCAATGGGAACAGTCCAGCCCAAAATATCAGGCCAGGTCCCCCCGAACAAGGACACAACCAAGGACCAATTTTGCCGTTGTTAGGGCTCATCAGCCGGGTTCAGCTTGGTTCCAGTAGCACAGTGTCCATGGGACCCACGTCCGGGAACACATGCCCCACTTAGAGTAACACACTGTAGTATTTCAAAAATGTGGTGGATAGATTGCATGAATTAATCTCAGCCACTGGTAATAATTCGGGGCTGAACCCAATTGCATCGTATGTTTACACACCATGCCACCTCAGTTTGGACCCCGCCATGAAATTTGCAGCTTCAACCAAATTCATGGGTTTCACACAGTAGTAAAAACACCTCATACAAAAATGATGGAACATTTTCCAGACAAAGTGCAAATATCCATTTAGAATACAGCTAACTCGATAAATTATTTACAAGTGAATGAAGCTACCTTTTTGTATCTGGAAGAGGGCTCCTTTCCCAAGCTCATGAGTTTTATACATATTGTGACTTCTAAGGGTGCACCAAAGTAAGCAGGTTTGAAGCATCGAGAGAGTAAGGGTGCGTGTTTAAAGAACAGACCAGTCATTAATCTAATAAATACTTTCATACCGAACAAGCTCACAAATAAATGAAACGTTGTGGGCTTAGAATATTACAAAAAAATATAACAAGGAGGATTAAGTTATCAAGCCTGTAACTGGATGCAGTACCTTGTATGATGCTTTAGTGGTAGGGCATTTATTCGCTGTGCCACATATGCAGATATTTGCTTGGCGTAGCCATGTTTAGAAGCATAGGAGGTTCTGCACGAGGTTGGCCACATTTGGTTATATGCAGATTAGCCGCTAAAAAGCTGATGCGTCTGGATGATTCCATTTGAATAACCAGAGCACAGCTCCACCATCAAGAACGAGAGGGTGGAAAAGAGAGAAGCAAATGGGACAGAGCACAGAGAAGACTGGGAAAAGGGCTTAGCCTGCCGACAGCCGAAGAAGAAAGGTATAGAGGTATATCAGTGTTACATCAAGAATCAGCTTTTTCAGAAAGGTCATCAGCAACTTCGAACAAAAGCACCAAAAGCTCTATAGTACCCCATTATAAAAGGGGACTGCCCTGGGGAAGACCTCACTGTAACACTGTGTCTCACATGAAGGAGGTCGAAATGCACCAGCATGTATCATGGTTTCAGGAGTGTGAAATCATTATAGAATAGTCCTCTTGGAACATTCGTTCTAGGCGTCGTATTCCCCCAGAATGTTTGCCTTCACTGCCTGATTTTTGCTGAGCTTGTTTTTGTTGACTGCGCCCAGACTGACAATTTTCTGAATGACCTGCCTGTAATCCATATGCAACAATTGGTGCATTTGCCAACTTATGAGGACCATACGCTTGAAGCAATGTTATCAAATATAGCCAATTTGACAGAAGAGACACTGCAGCCAACGATCTGGACAGATCATTATATTATCCCATTCTCTATTCCTAGAATGAGTAAAGAGACAAGCAGAACGATTCACTCTAAAAAGTATCAGCAATGGTCCAAACTATGGCCCTCATTACGAGGCTGGCAATCAGACTTCCAGCTTCGCTGGTGCGGTAGCAGTAAAGAACGTCACATTACAAGTTGTGTGTTTTGGCAGAAGCCAAACCTCGACAATGCTTCTTTGCATACCGGTGCGGTCACACCGACGCGGCCAGCGGTGAGCACTTCTAGCCAGGCTTTCCATGGCAGTCACTCCACCACAAAAACCCTGGCGGTAACTCAATCGGCGACAGCAATCCCCATTCTTGTTGATGGCACACACATGCACATATGTCCCCACACCTCCATGCACCCCAACCCCCGTCCACGCATGTACAAACCCCCCACCCCTCCACACAGTTTCAAACACCCCCCCACACGTACACATCCATCCAAACACCCACACATGCACTCACACCGACATACACACCCCCCCAATCACACATACCCACCCCACCTCCGCAAAAATTCATACACTCCCCCTCTGATTACTCACACTTGCACACAGGCACCTCCACTCACTCGCAGACTTGCACACATGCACCCACATTCTCACAGATACATGCAAACACATGCACCCAATACTCCCCCTGCCTTCGGATGATCACTCACCTTCTCCGTCGAAGAGGTCGTCCGGGAGGGGATGGGTCCTGGCAGTTTTGCACCGTCAGAAAGAGTCCACAAAGCCGTATTACAGCTTGTAATACAGCGGGAGGAGTCTTGCTGCAGTGGCGGTGCTGGCGATGCAACTGCCTCTTTGGAGTTGGACTTCCACCCACAAGTCCTCCAATGACTCCTAATATGACGGTCAGCAGACCACCAGCACTGGCAGTCTGTTGGCTGCAGCAGCTTCGGTGGTCTCACAAAAAGATTGCCAAAGCCGTAATAGGGCCTAAATTTGGAGAAATGGGAGCAGGCATTAGAGAAATCAGCGCCCATAGTAAGCAATGATGGTGAAGTAAACATAGTTTTTTCAGAAGTCAAAAAGTGGGTCACAAAAAACATAGATGTTCTGATGAAGAAGATTAAAAGCAGGGAATTACGAAACAAACAATTCAGAGGAGCTAAAACAATTAAAAACCCAATGCAAAAAAAAAACATGAAAGAAGGTGGAGAGTCAAATATGATGAACCAAGCAAAAAGTTATATAAACAGCATTGAGAAAATATCACCACACAACTCGGAAAGCACACATGAAAGACATTGCCAACAAGATTAAGCAATCTGCTAACTCTTCTAAAGAGGTTTACCATATAGTAAACTCATTTTTGAATCATGATACGTTAAATGGGGTCTGTAACGGTGCGTCTTCCGTGGACCCGGCCCTCAGGTGCCCCGGGGGTACGACTGCAGACGGGCAAGATCCCGGGGGCACTTCCGGTAAAAAGAGAAAAGGGAAAAAAAAACCAAGGCTAAAGGGAAAAAGACGAAGCAGATTATGCTCTATGAGATTTTTTTTTTGTTGTGTTTTATTCGTCAAATTAATTTTCCACTGCAACAATTTTTGAGGAAAGTAGAAAAAACCAGCACAACAAAATAGGACAGGACGGAAGAAGCTCAGCTAAAGAAAAGGAAATAATTGAGACAGACAGAAAATGGAAAGTACAAAGAGACTATAAAAGAGAAAGAAGCAGATCAGGGAAATAAGGAAGACCACAAGATAGTGAGAAGGACTATAACAGAGTAAAACAGAATTAACCACACAATAAAAGAAAAAAAGACAGGAAAAACAAAAAGGTAGGAAGAAAGAGTCAGAAACAGAGAGGAGAAAGAAGGAAAGTAAAACAAAGCAGAACATACATACCAATCTTCTGTACTCTTCTTTCTTCACCCTCTGGAAAAGAAGAACAAAAGAGAGAGAAAACGTGAAAAGAAGGTAAAGACGAAGAGCCAAAACAGACCAAGGATAAAAGACTTAGGGGGTTATTACAGCTTTGGAGGAGGTGTTAATTCGTCCCAAAAGTGACGGTAAAGTGACGGATATACCACCAGCCATATTACGAGTTCCATAGGATATAATGGACTCGTAATACGGCTGGTGGTATATCCGTCACTTTACAGTCACTTTTGGGACGGATTATTACCTCATCCAAAGTTGTAATAACCCCCTTAGAGACTGTAAAACCCGTATTCACCCTAATAAACTACTATACCAAAGAAACCTGTGTCCGTCCATTACTGACGCTCTCTCACAGTGGTGTCAGAAGTGGGATTTTCTGTCCCCGTTGTCCTCGGTCGAAAGCAGAGATAGGTAATGGAGGACAAACCATCATTAGCCAACATGATTGCCCAATTAGCAGAAGGGCAGAGACACCTGCAGCTCGTATGGGAAGAGCAACTCCGAGAAGCTAAGGTAGAGAGGGAAGCCCTACAGGCAGAGCTGAAGAGTCAGGCGACGATCATCACCAACAACCAACTGGTTCACGAGACGGCTCTGGGGAAATTGACTGACACCATAGCTAGCAGCAAAGTACATCCCAATGTCCCCAGTAGTGTGCTGCAAAAGTACCAAGAAAATGAAGACCCAGAATCCTTTTTTACCAATTTCAAACGGATTGCTAGCTCTGCTAACTGGCCGGCAGAGGAGTGAGGACAATACATTGCACCCTTCCTTATGGGAACTTTACATGCAGCCTACCAGGTGGTAAATCCTGGAGGTGTAACGCCCTATGCCGAGATTAAGAAAGCCATTCTGGAAAGAATTTGATTAGCTCAAGAGAGCTACTGGGTCAGGTTCTGACAAAGCAAGTGGACCCCACAGGAGAATCCTCGCACACTGTATTATAGAGTACAATATGCTACGGGAAAGTGTCTAAATCCCACAGAAGCATCCAAGGACACCATGTTTGATACAGTAGTGTTAAAACAATGTTTGGATGCTCTTCCTCTCTCCACAAGAAACTGGATCCGGCAACATCCAAATCTCAATAATACTATTGCTATTGATTTAGCCTGCGCCTTACATCGAGCCCCGTCATTTAGGAGTTCTACATCCAAGACTATCCCCCTCTTCAGTTGAGGTTCTGTCCCTAAACCACTTCTTGTAAAACCAACTGCAGGCCCTAAATTGGAAAGACCCAGTGGTCCATGGGCTCCATCCAGAGACTTTAATACGGGGCCCCAATGCTTCCATTGTGCTGAGTGGTGCCACATAGCTAGGCACTGTCCTCTTAAGAAAGAACAAGAAGAACCTATGGAAATAGGACTAGCAAGAGGAGTCCATAACAAAAAAAAATTATTGGCCTGGCGTACACGGGGCTACTAGGAGGCATTACCAGGCCTGTCTTAGATGCCAACTCATTAATCCCTTGAACAAATATAAAGCTCCACTCCAACCTCTTCCCATCATAGAAGTGCCATTCACACGAGATGGTATGGATTTGGTAGGCCCGTTAACTCCATCAGCAAAAGGACACCAATACCTACTGGTTTTGGTAGATTATGCCACTAGATATCCTGAGGCCAATCCCATCACTAATATGACCACAAAAAGGATAGCCCAGGCTATGGTAGAATTATTTTCTCGAGTAGGATTTCCCAAAGAGATACTTACGGACCAGGTCCCGCTTAATGTCAGAGGTTTGTCAAATACTGGGAATCCAGCAGATACGAACCTCAGTTTACCACCCCCAAACTGATGGACTAGTCAAACGCTACAAGAAAATGATTCAGAATCTCCTTTGGAAAACCATTAATGAATCAGGAAAGAACTGGGAAAAAAAATTACCCCTAGTTCTCTATGCTCTCCGTACACACATCCAATCATCCACAGGTCATAGTCCCTTCGAGCTCCTTTTTTGTCAACAGCCTCGCACCTTATTAGACGTGCTTGTAGAGCAATGGGAAGAGGTAGATGAAGAAGGCAAAGATGTTCTAGCCGATGCGAAAGACCTAAAAGAGATTCTACACAAGGTGTGGGAAGCGTCCCACAAGTGTCTAAAATACGCACAAGAAAAACAAAAGAACTATTTTAACAAAACTAGTAGACCTAGAACTCTAGACGTGGGACAGAAGGTATTAGTATTATTACCTACTACAGAGAATAAACTTCGTTCCATTGGCAGGACCAATATACTATCATAGAACAAGTCACTCCTGTTACTTATAAGATAGAAATACCCGCAGGTACAGGGAGAGAGCAAATATACCACATCAATCTCTTAAAACAATGGCATGAACCAGATGATTCCCGCCGTATACTATACATTAATACGGGAACCATTGATGACCTATCACTATACCCCTTAGAGGTACAAAATAAAACAATAAAATGTTGTCCTCAGTTCAGTGCTTCTCTATATCCCCTTCAGAATTCACAACTGTCTATGTTAGTGAATAATAATTTAGATGTTTTCTCAAAAATCCCTGGTAAAACACATTTAATACACCATCACATACGAACAATAGGAGACAAAGTAGCCAGGCAGAGACCGTATCGAATACCTTAAGTTAGACGGAAACTGGTAGAACAGGAAGTAGAAGAGATGTTACAGGCAGATATCATTAAACGGTCCTCCAGTCCTTGGTGTTCTCCCATCGTTCTGGTTACAAAACTAGACGGAATGATTAGATTTTGTATTGATTTTCGACAATTAAACACTCTCTCTCATTTTGATACTTACCCAATGCCTAGAATCGCTGATCTACTGGAACGCCTAGGGAAAGCCAGATATATCACCACACTAGACTTCACCAAAGGTTATTGGCAAATACCGCTAAAAGAAGAAGATGAAGAGAAAACTGGATTTGCCACTTCCTCAGGTCTTTATCAATTTAAAGTCCTTCCTTTTGGCCTACACGGTGCACCTGCCACCTTCCAAGGATTAATAGACCTAGTACTCCGGCCCTTTCAAAATCATGCAGCAGCCTACTTAGATGACATCATCATCTATAATACTTCTTGAGAGGACCACATCTCCCACTTGACCAACATATTACAGGCCCTTAGAGATGCCAGTCTTACAGCGAACCCTGATAAATGTAAGATTGGATATGAGGCCATTAATTACCTGGGATATGTAATTGGACCTGGAGTAGTGAAACCTCAACTTGAGAATGTACAAGTCATCACAAAAATTCCCCTTCATTGGAAAAAAAAGTTATCAGAGCCTTCTTAGGGATGGTAGGATACTACCAGCGATTAATTCCTCATTTCTCAGAAATAGCAGCCCCCCTTACTGCCCTATTGAAAAAAAAAAAAACAATCATAGTACTCATCTCACAGATATTGAGAAAGCCCACTTCGAGCACTTGAAACATCTCCTGACTATCAAGCCAGTGTTGCGTTGCCCTGATTTTCAGAAGCCTTTTCAGGTTCAAACATATGCCTCGGATCAGAGGCTCGGGGCTTTCTCAGGCTGATGAAAATGGGCTCTATCATCCTATAGTTTTCCTGAGCCGCAAGCTCTTACCCCGAGAGAGACATTATCCTACCCTTGAGAAAGAATGTCGGGCGATCAAGTGAGCTGTAGAATCCTTGCGTTATTATTTGGAGGGTCGGACCTTCACGTTACTTACTGACCATGCGCCCTTGACCTGGTTGGCGTGCCATAAGGACTCTAATGCTTGGGTGCTCCATTGGTTTTTATCCCTTCAATCCTTATCAGATTCAGCATTCACCTGGCTCCCTCCTCTCCATCGCTGACTACCTTTCGCGTTATCCTTCTGACGTGTGGTCCGAACGTCCACTGTCCGGTGGAAGTGACTGTAACGGAGCTTCCTCCATGGATCTGTCCCTCAGGTGCCCCGGGGTACGACCGCGGAGGGCCGAGACCCCGAACCGGAAGTGTTCTTCACGGCACCGGAGAACGCCGAGAAGGTGGAAGAAAAGGGACCATTTAAAGGCCCTGGAGCAGAGGAAGAGGGAATGCCACTGCGACCGCCACCGCGAGAGACGACGTCCACAGAGGAGATGACCGAGACGCAGGAGAAGAAAATAGGGACAATGGAGCCAAGCATCGGAGGTGACGCTCAGGAGACAGCAGAACGTTGAAGCCGGCCACACTCTAGGAAGAGTGTGGCAAAACCAGGTACAGAGTGGGAAAAAGGGACGCTTAACTTTATTTTTTGTTAGTTGTTGTTTCTTTAATTTTTTCCTTTTGTAATTCAAAATGGATACAGAAAAGGGGTGAGGCAACCTCAGATACACGTTTGTTTTTTTTAATTGATTTTCCATTCCCTGTTTCTTTATTGTTTTCGTATGATCTATATATCGTATAGATAAAAGAGAAAAAAGAAAAAAAAAAAAAAAAATGCAATCTTTTTGAAGAAAGTAGAAAAAACCACCACAGAAAATAGGACAGCACAGAAGAAGCTCAGCTAAAGAAAAGGAAATTAATTGAGACAGACAGAAAAGTGAAAGTATAATCAGAATATAAAAGAGAAAGAAGCAGATCAGGGAAATAAGGAAGACCACAAGATAGTGGGAAGGACTATAACAGAGAGGAAGCAGAATTAACTGCACAATAAAAGAAAAGAAGACAGGAAAAACAAAAAGGTAGAAAGAAAGAGTCAGAAACAGAGAGGAGAAAGAAGGAAAGTTAAACAAAGGAGAACATACATACCAATCTTCTGCATTCTTTTTTCTTTGCATGCTCCTCCTAAGTCACCCTCTGGAAAAAAAGAACAAAAGAGAGAGAAAACATGAAAAGAAGGAAAAGGCGAAGAGCCAAAACAGACCAAGAATAAAAGACTTAGAGACTGTAAAACCCGTATTCACCCCAATAAACTACTATACCAAAGACACCCAGGACCCTCCATTACTGACGCTCTCTCACAGGGTACCACCATTTCCAGCAAGCGATGTGAAGCCTTTGCAAATCTTTTTTTGGCAAAGACAAGGGACATCTATGAAGCCCTCTCAGAATCAGTAGAGAGTAGAGCAGATGGGAACAAAAGACCAAGAGTTGTGAACAGTAATAAATCACTTTCTAGTTTCCCATCTATGACTAAAGAGGACGTGAGGGTTGTGAGTGAAATCGAGCTCATCGCTGGACCTTGCCCCAATTGACATTATACAGAATGGGGGTATCACGATGCTTTGCACGGTGACAGATTTGTACAAACTTTTGTTAGAGAAGTGCATTGTCCCACAGGAATGGAAACAGGCTGTCATTCATCTGTTGTTAAAAAAAAGCCAACCTTGATTCCAATTTGATAGGGAACTACAGACTTATCTCGAGCTTGCCTGGAATTATTAAGATTGCAGAGAGAAAATCAGCAAACATATTTCAAGTTATTTGGAGAGTAACAGTATTCTTCATACTACCCAGATGGGTTTCTGGGCAGGAGGTAGCACAGAAACAGCTCTTCTAAAAGCCACTGGAGACCTGAGAATGATTTTGGACTATGGTGGGTCAGCAGCTCTGATTCTCTTAGACCATAGTGCTGGTTTTGATATGGTATCCTACTCTATTCGTCTTGAGATATTGGAAGAAGTAGGCATTACAGGGAAGAAATGCAGATGGATTGCACCATTCCTGGAAAATTGTAGTTTCCATGTTAGTGAAGGATCTTTCCTCTGTTCTTGCTACCAGCTGAGATGCGTAGTTCCATAGGGCACGTCTTTGAGCCCCATGATGTTCTATATTTATGTATGCCCTTTAGCAGAGGTAATTTGTCCATTTAGCTTCAAACTGGTATACTAAGCTGATGATACACAGTTGGTTGTTACTCTGTCATCAGATGTAGTGTCTACATCAACACACTTAAATTGGTTGACAGAGAGGGTATCGAAATGAATGGAACAAAGTTGTTTAAAGATGAATAGAGAGAAAATGGAGGTACTGGTACGAGGGTAGAATCCACTGCTCTGGGACCAGGTCACCTGGCTACTGCTGTTAGGAGAAAGACCAGCCCCTAAAAGAGAAGTAAAAAGGCTACGGATGATCTTGGATTTTCAGTTTTCCATGGTTTCACAAGTGACAAAGGTGGCAGGAAGTTGCTTTGGCCTTATGAGCACACTGAGAAAGATATTAAAGTGGCTCCAGATAGAATCACAGAGGATGGTGATTCAGGGACTGATCCTTGCATGTTTGGATTACGGTATTGCCCTTTTATTAGGCAGCCCAAAGGGGATGATAAAAAAACTACAAATTATCCAAAATGCTGCAGCCCAGGTAATGCTAGGTATCTCAAAAACACAATCAACAAGGGAGGCACTTAATAAGCTTCATTGGCTCACCATAAAAGAGAGAGTACAATTAAAAGTACTATGGCCCTCAATATGACTTTGACAGGTTCTAAACGAGACCGCCAAAGCCCCGGGTGCCAGAAGACTGCCAGTGGTGGCGGTCGGCGGCCTTCTGCCTGCCATATTATGGTTATTGCAGGATTTATGCTACCAGCAGTAGAAACGCTGGCGGGTAGTGGCGCTCCGGCGTTGCTACCACCTGCACCACCCCGGCAGTATGACACAGCCAGCCATATTATGACAATTAAGACTGCCTGGTAGGGAGCTGCTGGCAGTGGCAGTGCCCCTTCCCTGCCGGATGACCTCGCCGGACAAGGTAAGTTGGGCATCTGACAGGGGAGGGAGGCTGTGGGGTGGTGGTGTGTGTGAGTGTGTGATGTCTGCATGTGTGTATGAATGTGTGTGTGCGTGTGTGAATGCAACATTGAGTGCTGTGGTTGTATGCATGTCAGTGAATGCGTGTATGAATGTTGAAGTGAGTGCGTGCCTGCATGTCAGTGTGTATGCGTGTGGGTATGCGTGTTTGGATGTTTTTGTATATGCATGTATGGATGCGTGTGAGTATGTGTGAGTGAATGCATGTATGGATGAGGGTGAGTACGTGTGAGTGAATGCGTATATGGATCAGTGTGAGTGAAAGCATGTCTGGAAGTGTAGGTTGAATTTGTGTATGCGTGGTGCATGTGGGTGTTTGTGTGCATGTATGCGGGGAGGAGGGTGCTATGTGGTGTGGGGGTGGGTGGCGCTGTTTGAAATGGGGGTGGGGGTGCTGTGACTGTAGGGGGGTCAAGTGCTTGCTGGAGTAGAGGTGGAGGAGCCATCTACAGTTGACAGGGAAGGAATTTCCTGTCACCGATATACCTACCACCATGATTTTCGTGGCTGTGCTACCGCCGGGGAAACCATGGTGGTAGGCCGGCTCATAATACCACCGGTGGTCCTCTGTGGACCGCCGGGTCAGAGATGACCGCCATGGAAAGCCTGGCGGTCTGCAGCCTCGTAATCCAGACGGAAGGCTGAGGCTTGCCACTGGGCTGGAAGTGCTTACCTCCATCTGCGTTGTTGAGGTTTGGCTTCTGCCATGGCGGTATGGGTGGGGATGTGGCGGCCAACCCGCCAGACACATAATGTGGCGGTCTTCACCACCAGCCTGTTGGCGGTGATACCCTCACATTGACCCTGGAGGTCAGAAAACCGCCAGGGTCATAATGACCACCTATGTGTTTTACACAAGCCTAAGTACAAGAGCAGGCCATCCATTCTGCAGAGCATGGCCATCCCCTATTGTTCCAACAGGACCTGGGATCGAACAATAAGGACCTGTTGGTGGTCCCGAGAATCAAGAGAGCTAGGAGGGGAGGTTGATCATACACTTATCTTGCTCCCAAACTCTGGAACTCTCTGCCGATAAGTCTCAGAAGGAAGGCTAACTTTATGTGTTTTAGGAAAAAACTAAAAACAGTTCTCTTTCCTGAACCTTCGGCGTAGAGGGTGACATATTAATCACCCATATTTTCCCTGAAGGCGCTGGGAAACCTGAAGCTTGGGAAGCTATGTGCTTTATAAATTCAGAGAATAGAATAAAATAGTTGGCTTTAGGACTCTGTCCACTTTCCCTCTGCTAACCAGCTTGTGCTCTCTCCTTTAAACATGGTAAATTGGCTTACACCTAATTGGCACATTTATTTTACTTATACTTTCCAAGTAAATGGTTTTGTTGGAATTAGAACTCTGTGCACTTTACCCTGCTAAAAATTGCTAAAGTACTTGTGCTTTTACCTTCAAACATGGTACAATTGGGCTGCCCCTAATTGTTGCCTTTAATTTAATTTAATTGTAAGTCCCTACTAAACTGTTCTACCTGTACCTATGGCCTGCAAATTAATTAATTCTAATGGGCTTCAGCACACATTGTGCCACCTACTAACATAGCACTGTAAAACATGTTTCAAAACTGCCACTGCATCCTGTAGTACCTGGAAAAATAAATCTTTGCCAAGCCTTTTTAATAATTATGTCATCCCTTAGGTAAGTCTTAAATGTTCATATGGCAGGGTGCTTATTATTTAAAAAGTAGGACATAAGTACTTATGTTTTACATGTGCTGGCAGTAAAATGCCATTTTTCACTGCTGACATGTTATCTCTCCCATAGACTAATACTGGGGTGCCTTATTACACTTAGTAATTGATAATCAGTCAGTTTGGGGCCAGCTAGAAAAGTGCTTCTTCCGTTCAAATGAATTGTAACTGAAAACCCTCTTTAGTGGTAAAGTCGGAAATTTAAATTACAATCCTAAAAATGGCACTTTTGGAAATTTGGCATTTTTATGCTTAAGCCAACTGTGCCTTTACACTATTGTCCTGGGCCGCATGATTGTGAATGACTATTCTGTTGTGAGTTGTTTATATTTCCTGGACATAGGGCAAAAGAGGCCTAGGTGTGAAGGGAGAAGGTCTTCCTGATAGGATGGCTGGGGAGGAGCTGTGCCCATGCCTTGATTGCACTTCAAAGGGCCCTGCCTACAACAAACACAAAAGGGCCTGCCTTTGGCTCTGTCAGCCTAGACAGTTTGGTGCTCAGACCCCAGGAAGAGAAGAAGTGACCAGAACCAATTTTGTGGGTAGGCTAGGGAATTCCTCCACAGAAAGGCTGGCACCAAGTATAAAACTGGCACCTTCAGAACTCTCATCAGAACACGCCTGGACCTCTAGAAGATTTAGAAGAAGGACTGCCCTGCTGTCTGAAGAAGAAGGAAGATTGGACCTGTTTGCCTAGAACCCAGGTTAACCAGAAGTGACTCCAAGTGTCAGTTGGCTGACCTCCTGTTTGAGCTGCAGGGACACAGCAAGCTTCTATAGGAATCCCTTTCTGCAAATACCCAGCTGACCAGCAGCAACTAGACTGGACCTTTTGGCTAGTTTCCATCGCTTCCTCCTGCGTGGCTGCTGCTGCTGCTGTCTCTTCAGAGAGCCTGCCGGCTCTGTGTTCGAGGCCCACATCCACCCGCATGCACCCCCCCTGTGCCTCATCCCTGGTGGCCTCCTGGCCATTTGTGTCTGTCTATTTTCTGTCTTTCTTCTTTCTCCTCTTTTGTCTGTTTTTACTCCTGTTTACTCCTGTTTTTTACTCCTATCTCTCTTTTAGTTTTCTTCACCTGTTTTGCGCTCTCCTGTGCTTCCCTCCCCGCTGCCCCCACGGCCCTGCCCCCACCCTCGTAGCACTTCCCGCTTCCTGCCCTCTCGCCTCCCAGCTGACAAGTGCACTCCTCCCTCCCCTTCTTAAGGGTGGCCGTTGCGCAATGAGGGGTGACTTTACTGACCTTTTTGCCAGTGTCCGTCACTCCTTCCTGTGTGGCCGCTGCTGCTGCTGTCTCTTCACAGAGCCTGCTGGCTCTGTGTTCGAGACCCACGTCCCCCCGCAGGCACCTGCCTGAGCCTCATCCCTGGTGGCCTAGTGGCCACCTGTGTCTGTCTGTTTTGTGTCTTTCCTCCTTCTCCTCTTTTGTCTGTTTATACTCCTGTTTACTCCTCTTTTTTACTTCTGTCTCTCTTTTAGGTTTCTTCACGTGTTTTGCGCTCTCTTGTGCTTCCTTCCCTGCAGCTGCTGCCCCCTCGGCATCACCTCCCACCCTCGTAGCACTTCCCGCTTTCCCCCCTCCCAACTCCCAGCTGACCAATCCCTCCCCTTCTTTAGGGTGGCTGCTGCATGGTTGCCCAAGGCACACCAAAGGCAAGCCCATCTGCACCCCTCCGTGCTTGGACCGCGCCCAGTGCCACGGACCCTGGATCTCGCACCACCCACTGATACAATGCCAGGACCTTTCAGGCACTGAGCCCAGGACACAGAGCACCTGCCACCCTGGTTCCCCCAAGGACACCCACGGACCTTTCTCCTGCCGCCACTGCCACCTCACTCTCTCTGCATGCCAAATGCCAGGCCTCACAGTGCCAGAATCACCTCTAGACAACATCAAGTGCATCTTCCTCAACATCCGCTCCCTGCACAAACACGCCATGGAGATTTGGGACCTGATGGACACCCCCCACCTGGACATCACTTTCCTCACTGAGACATGGACTAACACATCATCCAGATCGGACATCGCCATCACCATCCCCAGAGACTACAAGCTGCTCTGCCAAGACGGTCCATCCAGACCAGGAGGTGGCATAGCTATTGCCCACAAGACCCCCCTCCGACTGACAATCAATACACAGGAATTCACCCTCCTCATTGAGCACCTTCACTTCCAAGTCAACACCACCATGAAAACCAACACCCATTGTACCCTCATCTACAGAACACCCAGACCACGCCCAGCATTCATTGACTCCATCATCAACATGATTACCCCCACGCACTCGCCTCCAGCAACTACATTCTCCTCAGTGACCTCTTCCATTTCAACAACCTCAGCAACCACAACACCTCATCACTACTCGAGAACCTGGACACAATCGGGCTCAAAGAACTGGTCCCCTCTCCAATGCACACCGCCGGACACACCCTCACTAGCAGCAACATCATCATCATCGACTCAACCCAGCAACACTGGACTGACCACCACTTCATCCACTTCTCCATCTCCACACCTACAGTTCACACTCACACAACGCGCCCCTCCTACAGAAAATAGAACCAGACCTCAGAGAAGCAACTCATTAACACCCTCAGCATCTCACCACCCCCTGACACGACAGATGCCAACAACTCAGCACAAAACTGTAGGAAAGTACCTTCTTTCTTGGCATGGTTATACCCATTTTCTGCCTCTTTGTCAGTATGATTAACTGTTTTGGTTGTGTGTTTGGCTGTGTTCACTGGGATCCTGCTAACCAGGACTCCGGTGATTATGCTTTCTCTCTTCAAACTCTGTATTTCACTCCACATTTTGCATACTCGTGCCCCTTATAAATCCCTAGTATATGGTACCTAGGTACCCAGGGCATTGGGTTTCCAGGGGATCCCTATTGGGCTGCAGTATATATTTTGCCACCCATAGGGAGCCCATGCAAAGTGTTTGCCGGACTGCCATTGCAGCCTGCATGAAAAGGTGCAAGCACCTTTTCACTGCCATGTTACACTGCACCAGGTCAGTTGTAAGTCACCCCTATGGCAGGCCTTCCAGCCCAGAGGGCAGGGTACAGAGTACCCGTGTCTGCTAGGTCACCCCTGCACTAGCTGAGGTGCCCTCACGAACTCCAGGCCCATTTTCCCAGAATTCTTGAGCGCGGGGGCGCCATTTTACACGTGTACTGGACATAGGTCAACACCTATGTCCAGCTACATAATGGTAACTTCGAATATGGTCATGTTTGGTGTCCAACATGTTGGAATCATACCCCAATGCTAACGCAAGCATTGGTTGTATGATTCCATGTACTCAAGGGGTGTGGCCACTACCCTGTCCATCACCACCCCAGGAGTGGTGCTCAGATCTTCTCCAGAGGGTCCCTGGGTTCTATCCAAGGTTTGCAGGGAACTCTGGGAGCATATGAGTGGCCAGTGCCAGCAGGTGATGTCAGAGCCCTCCCTGATAGGTGCTTACTTGGTTAGGTGACCAACCCCTCTTTCAGGGCTATTTAGGGTGTCTCTATTGGGTGGTTTCTCAGATTCGGATTGCAAGACTCCAGCAGGACTCCTCTGCATCCTTTACTTCTACTTCTCACTGAAGAAAGTGCACCTGGACCCTTCAAGAAGCTACAAGCTGCAACAAAGAAGCAAGATGCCTCTTGCAACATTGTATCTCTGGCTCCTGCCAGCATCTGCAACAGTTTCCTGGTCGTGTATCCACTGGAAACAGCCAGTCTTCAGTCTGCATCAGCTGCATGGATCCTGCATAATGGGTGGTGGACTGAATTGGTTCCGACGGTTTTCTCTTCCAGCTGTCCCACTTTGGTGGAGGTAAGAGCTTGCCTCCCCACGCAAGACAGTACCCCCGTGTTTTGCAGCTGCCAAGGCTTGTTGGTGTCCTTCCTCCAAGTCCTTTGGCATTGTGTAGCTTGGGCCCCTAACACTCCATCCTGCGCTGCACGGCTTCCTGAGTGGTTCTCCAGCAGTGTGGGAGTCTTTGTCGTAGTGCTGCATGGGCCTCTTCTGCAACTTCTTTGTCCCCATGCTGTGGGACTCCTGGGTGCACTTCCTGGTCTTCTGTGGGCTCTCCGAGTTGCTGAGGGCCCCCTCTGACTCCCCCTCCTGGGTAGAGCCCACCTGGTCCTTCCTGGTCTCAGACAGTGCCGTTTTACGCTAACCGCAAGCTTTGTGTGTGCCAAGGCTTGTTAGCGGACTCTGATGATGCAAACCAGACTCCAATCCTCCATCCGGCATGGGACATGACTTGCACCCTCCAGGAACTCGACTCCATACAGTACTGACTTCTCCTCTCCACCGGTGGTTGTCTTCTTGCACCTTCAGCCTGGTGATTAGGGGCTCCTGCCCTTCCTGGACTCTTCTGTGCTTCTTGGGCTCGGTCCTCTTTTTCCACAGGTCTTCTGGTGCAGGAATCCACTGTTGGTGTCTTGCAATCTCTTCTGGTCTTTGCAATATTCTTCCTTTCTTCTTAGTGGGTGGTTTTGGGAAACTACAGTACTTTATTCCTGCTTTCCTGGGGGCAGGGGTGTTGTGGTACTTACTTTTGAGCTTTTCTGATACTCCCAGCTCTCCTCTACACACTTCACTTGCCTAGGTGGGAGACCGACATTCGCATTCAGTTTTCTTAGTATGTGGTTTGTGCTCCCTCTAGGCCAATTATTCTCCATGAGAGTTTTTCTATCTTGCACTGTTTTCTAACTGTTTTTATGCCTATTTCTGCATTCTAGTTTATATATATAGTGTATTACTTACCTCCTAAGGTGGTTTATCCTCTATGGTATTTGTAGCACTGGGTGTATTCTTTCATGTGTGGGAGCACTGAGTGTGAATACAGTGGTATTGCATGAGCTTTGCAGGTCTCCTAGATAAGCCTTGGCTGCTCAGCTACAGCTACCTCTAGAGAGCCTGGCTTCTAGATACTGACTACACTACACTGATAAAGTGATACCTGGTCCTGGTATAAGGTGTAAGTACCCTAGGTACCCTAGGTACCCACCACACATCATGCCAGCTTCCTACAGAAACCTGAACAAATGAATAACCGACTGTGCAGACACCCTAGCTTCCCTCCAGACGACTACAGGGAAGTACTCCTCCAAGAAAGCCAGCTGATGTACTCCTGCGCTCCAGGAATGAAAGTGCTCATGCAGGAGACTTGGGAACAAGTAGAGGAACAACAAATCCCCGGAAAACCTTGCAACTTTCAAATCCGCCAAACTATCCAGCCATGACCCCATCAGGTCCACCAGGAAGACTACCCTGCACGACTGCATCAACACCACCACACACAACATTAAAGAACACTTTAACATCATCAAAGAATTCACCAAACCACAAGCCAAGACCACCAATATCCCTCCATCTCAAGATCTCTGTGACAGACTTGCCACCTTCTTCCATCAGAAGATCAAAGACATCTACAACAGCTTCGGACCCCAAGACTTGCTGAACTCACCAACAACACCCCTGCCAGGACCCTCCAAACCCCCAAGACCGCTACACACCTGAATACTCCTCACAACAGATGAGACCCATTCAATAATGAGCAGCATCCACTACGGAGCCCCTACCGACTCCTGCCCCCACTACACCAACAAGGTCACTGCCTCGATTGCTCTGCCTCAAACTCTGCAAGATCATCAACTGCTCCCTACAGTCAGCAGGCTACCCAGAAGTCTGGAAGCATGGGGAGATCCAACCACTTCTGAAGAAACCCACAGCTGACCCAACAGGTCTCAAGAACTACCACCCCATCTCGGTGCTGCCCTTCCCAGCTAAGGTCGCTGAGAAAGCAATCAACAATAAGCTATGCCAACACATCGAGGACAGCAACATCCTGGACATCTCCCAATCAAGAATCAGAACTAACCACAGCACTGAAACTGCCCTGCTCGTCGCCACGGATGATGACATCCACTTCCTCCTCGACCATGGACATATAGCAGCCCTCATCCTACCTGATCTTTCAGCCGCCTTCGATACAGTATCCCACTGCACCCTATGCGCTAGACTCCACGCAGCAGGCATACGCAGCAAGGCTCTTTCATGGATACACTCCTTCCTGACAGGCAGAACACAGAAAGTCAGATTCCTGCTGCTACACTTGTCAGAACCTAAAGAAATCAGCTGTGGAGTACCCCAAAGATCATCATTGAGCCCTACGCTGTTCAACAGCTACATGATTCCACTCACCTCTATCGTCAGGAACTACTGTATGAACATTGTCTCCTATGCAGATGACACCCAGCTGATCATCTCCCTAGCCGAGTACCCCTCAACAGCCAAGAAGAACTTCAGGGATGGGAAGGAAGATATCGCCACCTGGATGAGGTAGGGCTGCCTTAAACTGAACTCCGACAAAACCAAGATCCTCATCATGGGACATTTCTCCTCAGCCTGGGATGACTACTGGTGGTCCGCAACACTCAGCAGGCCTCCCACCCCCACAGACAATGCACAAAACCTCAGTGTCATCCTCGACTCAGTGCTCACCATGACCAGACAGGTCAACTCCATCACCTACACCTGTTTCCACACCCTCCAATTCCTACAGAAGATCTTCAGATGGATACCAACCGACTGCTGAAAAACTGTGTCACACGCACTAATCACGGGCAGATTTGACTACGCCAATGCCCTCTATGCCGGGCTCGCCAAGAAGAACCTGAGCTAGCTGCAACAAATTCAGAATGCCGCCCCCAGACTCATTAGAAACATTCCCCATCGAGAGCACATCACAGGAAACCATAAAAACCTCCATTGGCTCACCGTTGAGAATAGGATCAACTTCAAACTTTTCGTGCATGCCTACAGAGCCCTCCATGACAGTAGACACAGCTCGTCCTAGCAATCACTCACCAACGTACCCCACATAAAGAAGTCCTCGGCTGGTGGAAGATTTTTCACATACCTGGCAGCAAAAGGTTGGAACACCTTACCTCTTCATATCAGACAGTCGCCATCGCTGCCTCAGTTCAGAAAGGACCTCAAGACCTGACTCCTCAACTGATCTCTCAGGAAACACCTCAGTGCCTTTTAGGCCCTATGGGTGAGTAGTGAGCTTTCAAACACCTGAATGATTGATTGATTGATTGATTGGACTTGCCTGAGCACTGCTGCTAGTTGCTGCCAGAGTGAGTACTGATCCCCAAGAGGTGCCCCCAAGTCCTGGGCCCTCGGATGGCATTAGAATGCATTCTTACTGAACTCAAGGTGAAGATACAGATGTTTTGGGCCCATAGCGACCGTGAAGTGGCCTCTCCGTGCCAAGAAATTACTGCACATGATGACTGCCAACACGGATCTGCAGCAGATCATGCATTTTGTACCAACAGCGACTGTCCTCTATGACTGCCAACCCGCTCAAGGCCCCCTCCAACATGAACAACAGCTACTTGTGCAGACTTGAGAAGGTAAATCTACAGTGGGACAAAACTGGTTCCTGTGTCCTACCCACCATTACCCACCCTCCATGGCAGTCGTCCTGAACTTGTGACTTTCTCCCAGTCCAGTTTGACCAAATAACCCCATTAACGAATTGTGCTTCTTGGTGCTATTTTAACCTAAAATGTTAAAAAAATTCAGAACTCCATTTCTACTGATTGGATTTTTGTCATTTTGGTGTCATTTGATTTATTAAAATGTACTCTATCTTTCTAAATTTGTTTGGGAGTTTTATTGTGTTTTGTTTCACTTGAGTGCTGCATAAATACTTTACATATTGCCTCTGAGTTAAGTCTGACTGCTTTCATGCCAAGCTACCAGACGTTAAGCACAGATGTATTTAGTGACATTTGTGGTTCACCCTGACAAACATTGTGCTTATTATTTCGGTGAGGCTTCCAACCCTCTCACCTAGTAATACATTTTCTTACAATCCCCCTTTAACAAAAGGGATTATACGCACGTTATGAACATTGGGGCATCTCAAAAATGGCCACAACCCTCATTGGGATGTACATGTACTGTGATAAAGCATACTCAAACATGTACAAAGTGTTTAGTCCCTGATTTATACGTTTTGTTGCAAAACTGCACTAACACAGTTTTGCACCAAAAAGTTTAGCACCGGCTTGCACCATTTCTGTGCACCAGCAGGGCACCATATTTATGGAATGATGCAAGCCAGTTTAACCCCTTCGCTGCCAGGCCTTTTCCCCCTCCTGTGCCAGGCCTTTTTTTGCCTATTTGGGGCAGTTCGCGCTTAGGCCCTCATAACTTTTTGTCCACATAAGCTAACCAAGCCAAATTTGCGTCCTTTTTTTCCAACATCCTAGGGATTCTAGAGGTACCCAGACTTTGTGGGTTCCCCTGAAGGAGGCCAAGAAATTGGCCAAAATACAGTGAAAATTTCGTTTTTTTCAAAAAAATTGGAAAAAGTGGCTGCAGAAGAAGGCTTGTGGTTTTTCCCCTGAAATGGCATCAACAAAGGGTTTGCGGTGCTAAACTCAGCAGCTTCCCAGCTTTCAGGAACAGGCAGACTTGAATCAGAAAACCCAATTTTTCAACACAATTTTGGCATTTTACTGGGGCATACCCCATTTGTGCAATTTTTTGTGCTTTCAGCCTCCTTCCAGTCAGTGACAGGAATGGTCATGAAACCAATGCTGGATCCCAGAAACCTAAACATTTCTGAAAAGTAGACAAAATTCTGAATTCAGCAAGGGGTCATTTGTGTAGATCCTACAAGGGTTTCCTACAGAAAATAACAGCTGAAAAAGAAAAATATTGAAATTGAGGTGAAAAAAACATCAATTTTTCTCTACGTTTTACTCTGTAACTTTTCCCTGCAATGTCAGATTATCGAAAGCAATATACCGTTACGTCTGCTGGACACCTCTGGTTGCGGGGATATATAGGGTTTGTAGGTTCATCAAGAACCCGAGGAACCCAGAGCCAATAAATGAGCTGCACCCTGCAGTGCGTTTTCATTCTATACCGGGTATACAGCAATTCATTTGCTGAAATATAAGGAGTAAAAAATGTCTATCAAGAAAACCTTTGCATTTCCAAAAAGGGCAGAAGATAAGGTGTTGAGGAGCAGTGGTTATTTGCACATCTCTGAATTCCGGGGTGACCATAGTAGCACGTGAATTACAGGGAATTTCTCAAATAGATGTCTTTTTTACACACACTCCTATATTTGGAAGGAAAAAATTTAGAGAAAGACAAGGGGCAATAGTACTTGTTTTGCTAATCTATGTTCCCCCAAGTCTCCCGATAAAAATGGTACCTCACTTGTGTGGGTAGGCCTAGCGCCCGCGACAGGATATGCCCCAAAACACAACGTGGACACATCACAGAAAACAGAGCTGTTTTTAGCAAAGTGACTACCTGTAGATTTTGGCCTCTAGCTCAGCCGGCACCTAGGGAAACCTACCAAACCTGTGCATTTCTGAAAACTAGAGACCTAGGGGAATCCAAGGAGGGGTGATTTGTGTGGCTCGGACCAGGTTCTGTTACCCAGAATCCTTTGCAAACCTCAAAATTTGGCTAAAAAAACACATGTTCCTCACATTTCTGTGGCAGAAAGTTCTGGAATCTGAGAGGAGCCACAAATTTCCTTCCACCCAGCATTCCCCCACGTCTCCCGATAAAAATGATACCTCACTTGTGTGGGTAGGCCTAGCACCCGCGACAGGATATGCCCCAAAACACAACGTGGACACATCACAGAAAACAGAGCTGTTTTTAGCAAAGTGACTACCTGTAGATTTTGGCCTCTAGCTCAGCCGCCACCTAGGGAAACCTACCAAACCTGTGCATTTCTGAAAACTAGAGACCTAGGGGAACCCAAGGAGGGGTGACTTGTGTGGCTCGGACCAGGTTCTGTTACCCAGAATCCTTTGCAAACCTCAAAATTTGGCTAAAAAAACACATGTTCCTCACATTTCTGTGGCAGAAAGTTCTGGAATCTGAGAGGAGCCACAAATTTCCTTCCACCCAGCGTTCCCCCAAGTCTCCCGATAAAAATGATACCTCACTTGTGTGGGTAGGCCTAGCGCCCGCGACAGGATATGCCCCAAAACACAACGTGGACATATCACAGAAAACAGAGCTGTTTTTAGCAAAGTGACTACCTGTAGATTTTGGCCTCTAGCTCAGCCGCCACCTAGGGAAACCTACCAAACCTGTGCATTTCTGAAAACTAGAGACCTAGGGGAATCCACGGAGGGGTGACTTGCGGGGCTCGGACCAGGTTCTGTTACCCAGAATCCTTTGCAAACCTCAAAATTTGGTTAAAAAAACACATGTTCCTCACATTTCTGTGGCAGAAAGTTCTGGAATCTGAGAGGAGCCACAAATTTCCTTCCACCCAGCGTTCCCCCATGTCTCCCGATAAAAATGATACCTCACTTGTGTGGGTAGGCCTAGCGCCCGCGACAGGATATGCCCCAAAACACAACGTGGACATATCACAGAAAACAGAGCTGTTTTTAGCAAAGTGACTACCTGTAGATTTTGGCCTCTAGCTCAGCCGGCACCTAGGGAAACCTACCAAACCTGTGCATTTCTGAAAACTAGAGACCTAGGGGAATCCAAGGAGGGGTGACTTGTGTGGCTCGGACCAGGTTTTGTTACCCAGAATCCTTTGCAAACCTCAAAATTTGGCTAAAAAAACACATGTTCCTCACATTTCTGTGGCAGAAAGTTCTGGAATCTGAGAGGAGCCACAAATTTCCTTCCACCCAGCGTTCCCCCACGTCTCCCGATAAAAATGATACCTCACTTGTGTGGGTAGGCCTAGCGCCCGCGACAGGATATGCCCCAAAACACAACGTGGACACATCACAGAAAACAGAGCTGTTTTTAGCAAAGTGACTACCTGTAGATTTTGGCCTCTAGCTCAGCCGCCACCTAGGGAAACCTACCAAACCTGTACATTTCTGAAAACTAGAGACCTAGGGGAAGCCAAGGAGGGGTGACTTGCGGCGCTCGGACCAGGTTCTGTTACCCAGAATCCTTTGCAAACCTCAAAATGTGGCTAAAAAAACACATGTTCCTCACATTTCTGTGGCAGAAAGTTCTGGAATCTGAGAGGAGCCACAAATTTCCTTCCACCCAGCGTTCCCCCAAGTCTCCCGATAAAAATGATACCTCACTTGCGTGGGTAGGACTAGCGCCCACGAAAGGAAAGGGCCCAAAACACAACGTGGACACATCACATTTTTTTATAAAAAGCAGTGCCTACCTGTGGATTTTGGCCTGTAGCTCAGCCCGCACCTGGGGAAACCTAGCAAACCAGTGCATTTTTGAAAACTAGAAACCCAGGGGAATCCAAGATGGGGTGACTTGCGGGGCTCTGACGAGGTTATGTTACCCAGAATCCTTTGCAAACATCAAAATGTGGCCCAAAAAACACTTTTTCCTCTCATTTCGGTGACAGAAAGTTCTGGAATCTGAGAGGAGCCACAAATTTCCTTCCACCCAGCGTTCCCCTAAGTCTCTCGATAAAAATGGTGCCTCACTTCTGTGGGTAGGCCTAGCGCCCACGAAAGGAAATGGCCCAAAACACAACATGGACACAACATATTTTTTCACAGGAAACAGAGGTGTTTTTTGCAAGGTGCCTACCTGTGGAGTTTGGCCTGTAGCTCAGCCGGCCCCAGGGGGGGGGGCAGAAATGGCCTAAAATAAATTTCTTCCCCCCAACCCCCACCCCCCCCGGGAGCGACCCTTGCCTACGGGGTCGCTCCCCCTGCGTGACATTGGCACCAAAAATCAAATCCCAGGTGCCTAGTGGTTTCTGCCCTCTTGGGGGCAGATTGACCTACGATCGGCCAATCGGCCCCAAAGGGGGGCAGAAATGGCCTAAATACATTTGCCCCCCAGGGGAGCGACCCTTGCCTGATGGGTCGCTCCCCATCTCGAAAAAAACAAACAAACAAAAAAAAAAACACAACAAAAAAATTTGCCCTGGTGCCCTGAGGGTTCTGCCCCCCCCCCCCCCTGGGGGCAGTTCAGCCTAATAATAGGCCGATCTGCCCCCAGGGGGGGCAGAAATGGCCTAAAATAAATTTGCCCCCCCAGCCCCCACCCCTTCCCTGGAGCGACCCTTGCCTACGGGGTCGCTCCCCCTGCGTGACATTGGCGCCAAAAAACAAATCCCAGGTGCCTAGTGGTTTCTGCCCCCTTGGGGGCAGATTGACCTAAAATCGGCCAATCTGCCCCCAGGGGGGGCAAAAATGGCCTAAATACAAGTTGCCCCCCAGGGGAGCGACCCTTGCCTGATGGGTCGCTCCCCATCTCGAAAAAAACAAACAAACAAAAAAAAAACACACAAAAAAAAATTGCCCTGGTGCCCTGAGGGTTCTGCCCTGATAATAGGCCGATCTGCCCCGAGGGAGGGCAGAAATGGCCTAAAATAAATTTGACCCCCCAACCCCCACACCCCCCCCCCGGGAGCGACCCTTGCCTACGGGGTCGCTCCCCCTGCGTGACATTGGCGCCAAAAAACAAACCCCAGGTGCCTAGTGGTTTCTACCCCCTTGGGGGCAGGTTGACCTAAAATCGGCCAATCTGCCCCCCAGGGGGGCAGAAATGGCCTAAATACAATTTGCCCCCCAGGGGAGCGACCCTTTCCTGATGGGTCGCTCCCCATCTCGAAAAAAAACAAACAAACAAAAAAAAAACACACAACAAAAATGTGCCCTGGTGCCTAGAGGGTTCTGCCCCCCCGGGGGCAGTTTGGCCTAATAATAGGCCTAAAAAATGGCCTAAAATAAATTTGAACCCCCAACCCCCACCCCCCCCCCCGGGAGCGACCCTTGCCTACGGGGTCGCTCCCCCTGCGTGACATTGGCGACAAAAAACAAATCCCAGGTGCCTAGTGGTTTCTGCCCCCTTGGGGCCAGATTGACCTAAAATCGGCCAATCTGCCCCCAAGGGGGGCAGAAATGGCCTAAATACAAGTTGCCCCCCAGGGGAGCGACCCTTGCCTGATGGGTCGCTCCCCATCTCGAAAAAAACAAACAAACAAAAAAAAAAACACAAACAAAAAAATTGCCCTGCTGCCCTGAGGGTTCTGCCCCCCTCTGGGGGCAGTTCGGCCTGATAATAGGCCGATCTGCCCCTAGGGAGGGCAGAAATGGCCTAAAATAAATTTGACCCCCCAACCCCCTCCCCCCCCCCGGGAGCGACCCTTGCCTACGGGGTCGCTCCCCCTGCGTGACATTGGCGCCAAAAAACAAATCCCAGGTGCCTAGTGGTTTCTACCCCCTTGGGGGCAGATTGACCTAAAATCGGCCAATCTGCCCCCAAGGGGGGCAGAAATGGCCTAAATACAATTTGCCCCCCAGGGGAGCGACCCTTTCCTGATGGGTCGCTCCCCATCTCGAAAAAAAACAAACAAACAAAAAAAAAACACACAAAAAAAATGTGCCCTGGTGCCTAGAGGGTTCTGCCCCCCCCCCCCCCTGGGGGCAGTTTGGCCTAATAATAGGCCGATCTGCCCCCAGGGGGGGCAGAAATGGCCTAAAATAAATTTGAACCCCCAACCCCCACCCCCCCCCGGGAGCGACCCTTGCCTACGGGGTCGCTCCCCCTGCGTGACATTGGCAACAAAAAACAAATCCCAGGTGCCTAGTGGTTTCTGCCCCCTTGGGGCAAGATTGACCTAAAATCGGCCAATCTGCCCCCAAGGGGGGCAGAAATGGCCTAAATACAAGTTGCCCCCCAGGGGAGCGACCCTTGCCTGATGGGTCGCTCCCCATCTCGAAAAAAACAAACAAACAAAAAAAAAACACAAAAAAAAAATTGCCCTGGTGCCCTGAGGGTTCTGCCCCCCTCTGGGGGCAGTTCGGCCTGATAATAGGCCGATCTGCCCCTAGGGAGGGCAGAAATGGCCTAAAATAAATTTGACCCCCCAACCCCCACACCCCCCCCCCCGGGAGCGACCCTTGCCTACGGGGTCGCTCCCCCTGCGTGACATTGGCGCCAAAAAACAAATCCCAGGTGCCTAGTGGTTTCTACCCCCTTGGGGGCAGATTGACCTAAAATCGGCCAATCTGCCCCCAAGGGGGGCAGAAATGGCCTAAATACAATTTGCCCCCCAGGGGAGCGACCCTTTCCTGATGGGTCGCTCCCCATCTCGAAAAAAAACAAACAAACAAAAAAAAAACACACAAAAAAAATGTGCCCTGGTGCCTAGAGGGTTCTGCCTCCCCCTGGGGGCAGTTTGGCCTAATAATAGGCCGATATGCCCCCAGGGGGGGCAGAAATGGCCTAAAATAAATTTGAACCCCCAACCCCCACCCCGCCCCCCCGGGAGCGACCCTTGCCTACGGGGTCGCTCCCCCTGCGTGACATTGGCGACAAAAAACAAATCCCAGGTGCCTAGTGGTTTCTGCCCCCTTGGGGGCAGATTGACCTAAAATTGGCCAATCTGCCCCCAGGGGGGCAGAAATGGTGTAAATACAATTTGCCCCCCCCCAGGGGAGCGACCCTTGCCTGATGGGTCGCTCCCCATCTCTAAAAAAACAAACAAACAAAAAACAAAACACAAAAAAAAAACTTGCCCTGGCGCCTATAGGTTTCTGCCCCCAGGGGGGGCAGAAATGGCCTAAAATAAATTGCCCTCCCCCCCAGGGAGCGACCCTTGCCTAAGGGGTCGCTCCCTTTGCGTGAAATTCACGCAAAGAAAAAACTCCCTGGTGTCTAGTGGTTTCTACCCCCCTTGGGGGCAGATTGGCCTAATTAAAAAAGGCCAATCTGCCCCCAAGGGGGGCAGAAATGGCCAAAATATAATTTTACCCCAAGGGGAGCGACCCTTGCCTAAGGGGTCGCTCCCCACCCAAAAAAATAAAATAACACATAAAAAAAAAAAAAAAAAAAAGGTCCCTGGTGCCCTAGAGGTTTCTGCCCCCCCTGGGGGCAGATCGGCCTAATAGTAGGCCGATCTGCCCCCAGGGGGGGCAGAAAAGGCCTTCCAGAAAAAATGCCCCCCATGGGAGCGACCCTTGCCCAAGGGGTCGCTCCCTTTTGTCAATATCATAAAAAAAAAAAAAAATCCCTGGTGTCTAGTGGGGTTTCAAAAGCCAGATTGCAAGCAATCCGGCTTTTGAAACCCTCGGAGAGACTTCAAAGGGAAGGAAATACTTTTCCTTCCCTTTGAAGCCCCTCCGGGCCTCCCCGGTGATTGAAAGAGAAATGCTTTTGCATTTCTTTTTCAATCGCGCTGGAAGCAGAGCTTCCAGCACGATGAGGGAGGCCCCTGTGACACATCAGCGCGCGCGCGCGCGCTGACGTCACAGGGGGGGGTGGGGGGGCGGGGGTGGAAGGGGAAGGTCTTCCCCTTCCATCCCCGCCTTGGGGGGGGAGGGGGGTGCACGGGGGGCGCGCTAGCGCGCCCCCAAGTTCCCCTGTGCCATGGACGAGATGATCTCGTCCAAGGCACAGGGGAACTGTAGCCTTGGACGAGATCATCTCGTCCAAGGCACAGAAGAGGTTAAAGGGTAGGCTAGCGTAAAAAAAAAGACATTAGTCGGGTGGGGCTGGCGGTATGGAAGAAGGGGGTTTTGCACCAAAAAATGATGTAAGGCAGGTCAGAGTGAAAAAAAATGACTCTAACCTGCCTAGAGCCATTTTCTGATGCAAAACCATCCATACCACATGACTCCTGTCTTAGAAAATAGAGAATATGCCCACCACCCAAATGGCCAGCACAGGGGACCAGGGTCCCATGGGCATGGCCATTGCACCAAGTTCCATATAGGGGGCTCCATTTCTTTATACTTACCTGTAATTAACTATACTTACCTGGGATGGGCTCCCCCATCCTCCGCTGTCCCTCTGGTGTGGGTGGGGGTGTCCCTGGGGCCTGGAGAGGGCACCTGTGGGCTTATTCCATGGTGTTCCACCATGGAAATAGGCCCACAGGTCCCCTAACGCCTACCCTGACCCAGGTGTTAAATAATGGTGCAAAGCAAGCTTTGCACCATTATTTGACCCCTCTCCCCCTGTGCGTGATTTTAGCACGAAGGGATAAATATGGCGCTAACGCCATAGAGTCAGGTTTTGCACAGGAATGCCAACTTTGCATCTCATTTACGCAAAGTAGGTTTCCATATCCAAAAAATGACTGTAACTCCATAAATTTGGCACTAGACGGGTCTAGCGCCAAAGTATAAATATGGAGTTAGTTTTGCACCCAATTTGTGTAAAAGAAAATGACACAAACTTGGCTCAAAACAAGTATAAATATGCTCCTTAGGCCCTGATTTATACTTTTTGGTGCAAAACTGCACTAACGCAGTTTTGTACCAAAAAGTTTAGCACCGGCTTGCACCATTTCTGTGCACCCACCGGGCACCATATTTTTGGAATGGTGCGAGCCGGTGGAAAAGGATAGGCTAGTATAAAAAAAAATGACATTAGTCGGATGGGGCTGGCGGTATAGAAGAAGGGGGTTTTGCACCACAAAATGACGTTAGGCAGGTTAGAGTAAAAAAATGACTCTAACCTGCCTAGAGTCAATTTCTGATGCAAAACCATCCATACCCCATGACTATTGTCTTAGAAAAGACAGGAGTCATGCCCACCACCCCAATGGCCAGGACAGGGGCTCAGGGTCCCCTGGGCATATACATTGCACCCTGTTCCATGTATGGGGGCCCTTTTTAGGACCCCCAATGGCATTTTAAAAAATACAATAAAATACTTACCTGTACTTACCTGGGATGGGGTCCCCCATCCCCTGCAGTCCCTCTGGTGTGGGTGGGGCTGTCCCTGGGGCCTGGGGAGGGCACCTGTGGGCTTATTCTATGGTGTTCCACCATGGAAATAGGCCCACAGGTCCCCTAACGCCTGCCCTGACCCAGGCGTTAAAAAATGGGGCAAAGCAAGCTTGCATCTCATTAAGGCAAGGTAGGTTTCCACGTCCAAAAAATGACTTTAACTCCATAAATTTGGCGCTAGGCGAGTCTAGCACCATAGTATAAATATGGAGTTAGCTTTGCACCAAATTAGAGTAAAATAAAAATGATGGTAATTCGGTGCAAACAGAGAATAAATATGCTCCTTAGTTTGTAGAACACTCTCTGTATTTTCTGTGCTTATGATTTTGAGTTCACCTACAACTCTTTGTATGTGTGGCAAATGCATGTATATACATATATATATATATATATATATATATATATATATATATATATATAGATATAGATATAGATATATAGATGTGTGGGTGTCATATGTCACTTATATGAATTTATATGTTCATGTAATGTACTGCGTAGCTTATGTAAAATATACAGGTAAGCAATATGAACATACACATTGATTAAAAGCCTATGGGGCATATTTACTAACCCTTACACTGCCGGTGTGTCACTTTTTGCAGACCCATATCGCTGCGTGGCTTGTCAGCGGCTCGTAGATATGGTGTAGGGCAACACAGAGCTAATTGCTGCGTTGCTTTACATTACGGCAGGGAGGTGTTCAATGGGCATTGCGGTGGGTGCATTCCCAGATTTACAAGGATCTGTAACCCTGGAAATGCATCAAAACTGTACGCAGGCTCAACGAGAAGAAATATTTTTATTTCACCTCATTGTTTTTCTCTTTCCATGTGTGAGGCATTCTGAAGCACACATAGAAAGAGGAAATCCTGCCAACTACACAGACACCATGGTGCAAGAGTGTATACATTGGCGCTAGGCAGCAATTTGTGCCCCAGCGCTGGGGGAAAGGACCGAAATGCACTGTATGTTGCAAATACGGTGTATTTCTGCCCTTTTGAATTGGCGTAGGGAAGCACAGCAAAAAAACAAAGCTCTGCCCTACGCCAATTTGTTGTGAATATGTCCCTTTGTGTATAAGGCACTAGAGGTCATCAAATCTATGGCATACTGGCCTCAAAAAGTTTAGTCACTAATTGCAACCACTTTTTGCAATCAGTATCTCTGTACATTTAGGCATAAATCTTAATGGGAGCCTGAATATGTGCAAACCCCCTGATTTTCGATGTATAGCATCAAACAAATCTGTGTCTTAAACCTTTTTTCAAGCAAATATCTCCAGGACTTTTTGTGGCAGTCCCCTGATGACACGCAAACAATAAGGACTCCAAGACATTCTGGTCAAGCCTGCTTGCCTCTGCTGAATGTCACTTATAAGGTTGGAAGGTGCAAAATGACCTGAGAAAAGGGTACTGGAAGGCTGGAAGAATTCCACTGGATCCGGGTGAGCTAGACATTTCTGCTGAAACTAAGCACCTGGTTGTGTAATGCCTCATGTAGCTGGGAGAACTGACATGGATTCCGATGAGGCAACACCAATGTTTTAGGGATTTTGCTAAAGGTAATAGTGATCCCATAGCTTGTGCTAAACAGTTGTGGATTTATAGAAATGTTAATTTCGGGATTGTTCAGACAACTTGCCAGGGATTGTTTAAGAAATGCATCATTGGTGGCCTTATCTTATTAGTTGTGTTTACTCAGAGCTTTTAGCAAGAAAGTTCAAGGCTATACCAAGATAGTTCTTGTTGTATTTTATGGTTGGGAGGTATAACAATATGGGATGGAATGTCGAGGCACAAGGTGGAGCGAGGTGTGAGAGGTAACGGTTGAAGTCGAGGGTGTGAGACGGGAGAGACGCGTAGATGGATTACTCCTATAACAAATAAACTTACCTTAAACTGTTTATCTTTGGAAGACTCTTTCCTTCATGTTTTGGTGATGAGTGGGAGCAGGAGCAATTCTTATTATCCACATTTTGTAACTCACATCTATTGAGATGCGCAGTGCAGCAAGATTTGACTAATGGACAGGAAAAACTGAACTGGAACATATCCTCGTTTGATCCATGTGGTGAGTGCTATATTTTGTTTTGTAAGCTAGGTGGGAGTGTCCGCTTATGTAACTACTTCTAAAGCTTGTTGAAAGGAAAAAAAAAACCTTACAACTATATCGAATTCCATTTTGTGTTCTTTCACCGTAAAGTGCCTCAGTTTCCTACATTATGAATGGTGATACTCTCTCAATGTCAAAATAAAGTGAACTTGGTTCCACAGTAACTCTGAGGACTTATACATTTTAGAATTAACCAGGCTGAAACTGTTAATTGATACTCTGCATTTTACTCAAATTTCTACTGGCTTAATAACGTCCAGTATATCTCCACCACCATTATTTCTACAAAATAAAGGAGAACCACCTTTAGAATAGGAATTATAGTTTCCCATGTTTTTAGCTTATATTGAAGTTTTAGACAAAGTTGAATGTTCACCTCAAAGGAAGCTTCCATTACTAAAACATACTTTAGGTGGATTGGGCCTGAAAGAATTTAAAACATTACCATCCCAAGAAGATGCTGGTGACATGAATGTTTTTGACTATGCTGTGAAACAGTTATCTAATCATTACGGTAAAAAAAATAATACAGTGATGGAAATATTCAAATTTTATTCAAGAGTGCAAAATAATGAAGAAAATATTGAAGAATATGTATCTGCACTTTGAGCTCTTACTGCACCATGTGAGTTTGAAACAATAACGTATAACCAAGTTTTATGAGATCAGGTCATGATGAAGACAAAATGTAAAAAATTGCAAGAAAGGCTCTGGGTGGGCACTGACATTTCACTGATTGCCATCATTAGCATTTCAAAAAGTATTGAACAGTCAGAGAAATTTGTTCAAGACATTAGAAGAGGTAACATGTTCCGTGATGATGAACCTTCAAAACCAGAGATAAGTAATACTGTTAATGCTATCAAAGGTGTAGAGTATGAAAAATAAGAATATTTACTAAAACAAAGTCTACCATATAATACAGATGTGTCAGTAACTTTCACCTAGGAAATTTTAAATTGACCAAAATTGTATCTGGTGTAAACGGAAGAGGCACTTTGGCAGCGTATGCAAATGCAAACCTACAAATAATGTCAATTTCATTGTAGAGGAGGACAGTGAAGAGGAGTATAAACCAAATTCCATACTGTGTATTAAAGACTCTAAAGTTAAACAATTTCCAAAGTGTGTAGTCAACATAAACGGACAGCATGTTAAGGTCCTGGGAGACTCATGTGCATGGTATAGTATCATTTGCAAAGATTTATGGCAACTGAAGTGGAAACAAGAGAAATTACTGAAACCAGATGTACGTCCTGGAGGTTATACAGGTCATAGGATTGACTTACTTGGTTTTTTTGGGCCAACATTAGTTTTAACAATAGGAACACTCGTGGGAAAATCTACATAGCTGCAACAGGAGACCCAATTTTGGGTTGGCCACATTAACAAGAGTTGAACATGAGACTTGATCCTAATCCGTAGCTAACGGTGTATGCTGTCAAAGATATAGGAAAGGATAAAACAATAGAAGCACTAAAGAATGGTTTTCTGATGTCTTCTGTGGAAAGTTAGGGAAATTGCTTGGTTTCAAACATAAAATCATTTTGTTGCATAATGCTGTACCAGTAAGGCACAAAGTTTGTAATGTTCCCATAACTTATAGAGTAAAGCTGAAAGAAATGTTGGATGATCTGTGTGAAAAAAACGAGTGATTCAACCTATTGAATCTTCTCCGTGGTTGTCACCAGTCGTCATTGCCTTGAAACAGTAAGGTGACCTTAGGTTGTGTGTGGACCTTGAAAGCCTCAATAATGAAATTTGGATTGACAAACACCCTTTGCCGAAACTGCAGGAATTAGTGTCCATGTTGGCTGGAGCTACCGTCTTGCCACACTGGGCTTGGCCAGTGCATACCACCAAGTGGAATTACAGGTTGAATCTTGTCATTTGACTGCATTTATCACTCCTGAAAGGCTGTTTCAATTCTGTAGAATGCCTTTTGCTCTGGCAAATGCAGCATCTGTGTTTCAAAGATTGACAAAAGAAACTTTAGAAGGAGTGCAGGGGTGATCACATTCCAAGAGCACATTTTGGTCTTTGGGAAAGATGAGGAAGAACATGTATTAAATTTAAGAAAAGTTCTTAAAAGATTGAGGGAAAAAGGTTTGACTCTACAAAGAACCCAAGTGCAAATTGAAATGTGATGACCTAGAGTATTTGGGGCATAGCATTTCTAAAGATGGCACATTAAGGCCATTGAAGATGTTCCTATTCCAGGAACCAAAGACCAGCTGACATCTTTTTTAGGTCTTACAGAATTTGATTCCAGATTTATAGATGGTTATGTCATTAAGGTGGAGTGTTTATGCAATTTATTAAGAAAAAACAATTAATATAAATGGTGTACTGAGCATGGTAATGCTTTTATGAATCTTAAAAAAGAGTTGGTTAATGCTCCTTTTTTTTCAATCTTTTGAAACAGGAAGAGAATGTATAGTAACAGTGGATGCTAGCAATTATGGCCTAGGAGCCACCCTTAAGCAAAGAATGAAGTCTGATGAATATGTGGTATTATATGCATCAAGGGTTCTCAGGGATTCTGCGAGTCTATTCTGTAATAGAGAAGGGGTTACATGCTTGTATATGGGCGGCTGATCACTTCAGGCAATATTTATGGGGTACGCGTTTTGTGTTAAGAACAGATCTCAAACCCTTAGTTAATGTATTATCTCCAGGAGGGGGCAGGAATTTAACAGCTATCTTGGCGAATTGGCAGCTAGATTACAGTTATACAGTGCGAGCCAGGAAAGTTGAATATTCATGCTGATTGTTTATCGAAGTTATCACTGGACAGAAGTGTGGATGATGATAATTTGGATTATGATTGTGAGGTGGCATATACTATGGATGACATTAATGGTTGTCATCACAACAGTATAGGGATGAAAAGTATTTCAAAAGAGGATTGGGAAGATCAAATGAGTAAAGATTTAAAAATTTCCACAGTGCGTGAATACTTGACTAAAGGATGGCCTATGGAGAGTAAGCTGCGTGGGGAAATAGGGAAATTTTTCAAAGTAAGAGATGAGTTAATGTTTGAGGGGTTCTGTTTGCTTGGAAGTGATAAGATAATTTCTCCAAAAGATTTAAGAAATAGCTTTATTTATTCAGGTCATGATGGCCATATGAACATGTCAGCTACCAAAAAGAGAATTTGTGAATTCCATTGGGGCCCACCGTGGATAGTTTGGTAGATAATTGGGTCAGAGAGTGTAAATTGTGTCCTAACAGTGACAAATCGATGAAACCATGCTCAACTGACTTTACTCCAGTAGAAGTAGCTACTGTACCCTGGAGGAGGTTGGGAATGGATATATTGGGTCCTTTTCATACGATTCCAAAAAAAGCAGCATTTGCCATAGTACTAATAGATAATTTCCCGAAGTGGCCAGAGGTGAAGATGACCAAAGAAAAAGTTCAGATATTATTATTGAGTTCTTAGATGATATTTTTTGTAAGGAAGGGGTACCTGAAGAACGAGTTACAGACAACGGACCCTAGTATGTGGGTAAAATATTTGAAGATTATTTGCTCAGGTGTGGGATTTAACATAAGAAAACTGCAAATTATTACCCCCAGGCCAATGGTCAGACTGAAAGATTTAACCGTGTAGTTAGAGAAGCTATACAATAAGCAAATAAAGGGGTTTACCATGGAAGAAGGCATTGCAGGCTACACTGCTTTCTTATACAACCTTGCCAAATTCAGGTACTGGATGTTCTTCATTTGAATTACTGCGGGTAGGAAACCAGGATCTAAATTGGCTCCTTGGTGGCTAAGAAATAAGTATTTCTATTCTGACATGAACATAGATTAGAGAGAAATTAGAGAACGTGTTAAAAGATACCAAAAGAAGGTGAAAAGGAGCCTAGGTCAACATAAATCTGTATAATTGGGCAAAAGTATAGAAGTAGTAGATTGGGTTTGCATCAAAAAAACAAATGTGTATAGAAAGGAATTTTCTAAGTGGTCTGATCCTGTTAGAGTACTACAAGTGTATAGCAAGGCTGTTAAGGTACAAGGGGGAAAAATTTGGAATTTGAATAGAGTATCTTTACATAGAGGTAGGGTAACTGCAGAAGCAGGATATAGCATGGATGCTTTTGAAAATAAGGAGGATGATATATATGAGGATAACAATCATTTATTGGGCTTTCTAA
The DNA here is from genome assembly GCF_031143425.1 of Pleurodeles waltl. NCBI lineage: Eukaryota > Metazoa > Chordata > Amphibia > Caudata > Salamandridae > Pleurodeles > Pleurodeles waltl. The sequence continues at coordinate 288,574,962 of NC_090445.1, read as the reverse complement.
AAAATGGTGATTCAATGAATGGCTATTCTGTGAAAGTGAATGAGTGTGAGATGGAAAATGATGATTCTGTGAGAGCTAATGAGATGGATACAAAAATCCAAATATGATTTGCTGACTCGGGGACATTTTGAGACTAGAAATGAGTCTAACCAGCAGCATTTGAAATCCAGAAGTGAATGAAGTAACATTTGTTTTGCAAAACCTGAATTTCTAGCCAAATCAAATACAAGGCATATGTTAAGGAAAAGTTCGAGGGTCAAACATTGTCCAGTGAAACTGGCAGATTATGTTAAATACTAAATGTTTGCCTTCTTAGTGGGTATGCATGATTACATGTAAAATGCTAGTTTATGTTTTGTACAATGTTATGTATTCTTCTTAGGGCAATAATTCTTCATGGTTATTTATATTTGATTTTATGTTGTTTTAATGAGAAACGTGTGTTGTGTTTTATGGTACGGAGGTATGACAATATGGGATGGAATGTCGGGGCGCGAGGTAGAGCCAGGTGTGGGAGGTAACGGTTGGAGCCGAGGGTGTGAGACGGGAGAGATGGGCAGATTGACTGCTCCTATAATGAATAAACTTACCTTAAACTGTTTATCTTCAGCCAACTCTTTCCTTCAGTTCTATAAAGGCTCAAGGCAAAAATACAATCAAAGAGTAGAAACTTAGGCAGGTGATGCTGGGTTCATAGAAAGAAGATGAGTGCTTTACTGTGTCTTAATATACTGTTCTTCAAATATGTGTGCCTCCATTTTATTCCTTTTTCCTCAAGGAGCTGCCCCAGTGAATGTTGGAGGGCTGCTCCAGATTATGGATGAAGTGATATTGGATGAATTGTGCCTATTTTCTTTTACGTTTTCTTCTGCTTGATCTGATGTCATGCAGATGGTAATCTTGTCAGCTACTGCAGATGGTGATCTTGACAGAAAACTAGCCTGGGTGCCAAGAGCCTCTTCAGATGGTAGTCTAGTCAGCAATATAGTCTGGTGCCAAATGGAATGGATTTGCAGGCTATGTAACTGACCTTGAAGATTGTTTGGATGGTGGGGCATGCTGTTGTGGGTAGGTTGACCTTAAGTATGATCAGTGTGGGGTCTAGGAGGCCACAAAGCAGAGAAATCCAGATGAAAGAATACAGAGATTTGAACTGCAGTTCTGAAGATGTGTACGTGGAGGAATGCTTTCATTTTTATTAATAGAGACAGCTGGAATCAATTCCGCTTCTGGTGAATCTGAGTGATTTGGAAAAACTATTTTCTACAGATGTGAGTTCCTTATTGTAGGAGCACATTTAGAAGTGTATAGTAACCTGTGTTTTTTGCTTTTTGTTTTTGTTTTTATGAGAAACCAGTTATTTAAGTCTAAGGTTGGTTATGTTATTGGCACGGACAGAACCAGCTCAGTCTCTCTATTATGTTTTTTTAAGAAATCGTTTCAAATGAATCCGACAAAATCATTGTCATTTATACAGTATAAAAAACAAAGATTCTGAGGATTATAAGGTCACCATGATTTACTTATTGTTGGGACATTCTGGCAGGCAGGCAGGCACCACAGTGAGCCTGAACCACTGCAAAAGTTTATTTGAAGAGCACTGTCAGGAGCCGGCCATTGCTAATGACTTAAAGTAATTACCTTAAAGTTAGTTACAAGGGCTATCTTCCAACAATGAGGGGGGGCAGAAGATAGTCTTTATTTTCTGCATTCTGCAATGCCTGTAACAAGGAATAAAATAGTGAAATTGACTGCACCTTCACATTTGCTTACCACAGATGGAATTTTGGAATTTCACCCATTGCTAATTATCTGGTTCTAATGTGGCTTTTTTCAGGATAGGGAGTACCATGACTGTCTTCAAAACTGTTGAGAAGAAGCTGTGAGAGAGGAGTTGTTGAGAGGGATAAGATGACTTGTCCCAATAACATTTTGAAAATGTCAGACTCACCCAAAAATACAATTCAAAGTTGACACTTCAGACTATGTGGTTCTGGAGGGTCCACATAAGAATCAAGGGTACATCATGGAAAAGAACGGCAACATGGTGTCTATGACTACTGGGGAGATAGATGGAGGTTGGGCAGTCCTGCATACATACAAGTATTGACATCTAAACCACTCTAAGATGGGGGAGGATCACTGTATAGGGAATTAGGGTCATACCTATCCAAGACGGCAATGGTATTTCACTTCCAGATCACGGTACGCAAAACAGAATTTACGGGCTGCAAATTGTTAATGCTGCTGCTACTTACCACTCACTCATCCTCATTTAGCTCATTTTATCCTGGAATTCCTGCATTCAATTTGTATTCAGGCCTCAGTATATGTCATACTCCAGTGTTTCTCCCTTCCTGTCCCCAACTCCCCATTTCTCCAATTCCTAATTCCAAGTGCTTACGTTTCTAATGTCTCAAGAATCTTAGGTTTCAGGGAGGCTTGGGACTATTTGCGTGGAGTCCAGTCCTACCTAAGGTTGTGACAGATGTATGATGATGGTAAGCCATCATCTTTATAGGAGGTAACTTTGAAGAAGTTGCCGAATTTGTCAAGGTCTGCAAAAGACATAGGTTCGAAGGATGACTTTTATGGTATGTAATGTGATAGGTAGGTTTATGAGAAGTAGAGGCTTGGTGTTGTTGATATGCTATAATATGTATTTTTTTACTGAGTAAGAGATTAGAGCCATTATGCTTGTCTTCGGAATACAGGATTGAAGGGTAATATTGGGGGGGGGGGTTGATGCAATGCTGGACAGTCTTCATGATCCTTCTGCTTCACTCATGAAGTTGATACTTTGCTTTGGCTGACACTAAGGACAGTGGTATGGGCAGGTCGAATGGATGTGGTGCTGAGGTGGTAACACAATTCAACTATTGAGTCATTATTCTCATGGAATTTCCTGTAGATGTGGTGGAATGTGATGGACTTGGTTGCAGAGTGTAGGAAGTGGTATGTGAGAAAGTCTGTGAAGGTAAACATTGCTTGCATGTCTAGGAGGCTAGACCAGAAGGACATATGGATGATGATGAAACATTTTCTCTTATGAGCTCGAGCCACATAATGCTGGATGCTGTAGCCTGTGGGGATAAGGCCATCAAGCATGTTTCCGTAATGAACAGTGCTTCAGAGCGGTGATACGCCATGAGGTCTGTGATGACTGGAGGTTGAAGTACTGGTGAGTGTGTACTGATGAGCATGAGTTGGAGTGTGTGTTTGTTAATATGAAGGTGTGTGGTAGTTAATGGCATGAGTAGGTTGGACTGTATCCTGTGGGGATGTCATGTCAATATTTGTGTTGTCTTTGTCTAGTTATGATTGTGGATATTGTAGGGCTGGATAGTGATGTGTGGTGGGCTAGGCATGTGATTATGTTTTATTTTACAGGTGTTTTCAACAGCTGCAGTGCAGCAGGAATTCCTGGGTCTAAGAGATTGAAACTGAAGATATCTATGTTTATGTTTGCCCTGCGGTGAGGATTCCAGCGCTGAAGGATGCACTAAAGTGTTAATTTTATTAGGGGAAGAGTCAAGAGGTTAAGTGTTGGAAATGCAGTAATCTCTTTTTCTTTTGATATTCTGGGGAATGTGATGATGGAATGGGAAATGGAGCCTGGATGCCTGGTTTCTTCTTTTTTTAAATGTGTTTTGTGGGAAACCAGTTGTTTTACTTCCTGTTGATATAGATGCTTGCAAATGCAGTGTTGTCACTTCTGATAAAGCCTGATGCTAGGAAATGTTGGGATGTCATTTTCTGTTGAGAAGGATGTGCATATGTACTTGCAATAAGAGTAAAAACTGGTTGCTATTTATCTTTTGCTGTGAATACCTTGATCATGAGTGCCCAAGAGGAGGATGAGGTATTTGCCCACCCCCTCTGTAAATATCAACACCAGGTCCAGTAAATACCTGCTATCCTTAGTTTTAACCTGGAAATGGGGTATATAGTGTGGAATTAGCATTACAACTACATGCCTCTGTAATTACTGGACATGTTGTCCAACATACATGTCAGGTTTGACCTACCAAAATAAACTTGGGGGAAAGTGTATGGTGCAATAGTCATTATTACCAGTAATTACCCCATGTGTAGAACTCCACAGGGTTCAAATTGTAATCTATGCACAAAAGGAGTTGGAGCAGGGATACAAATTTAGCCCCCACCTTGGAATCAGGGGCAAAGTATTTTAAGTCACAAGAGTAAGTGTTATTGCAGAATTTTATATACCCATGCTCCAAGGTATAACGGCTGATATTGCAACCCTAGGAAAGAGATGGCAATCTCAAATACATTCACAATGTAAAGAGCACATTGGGGAGAGTATGCAGCAGACAATGTGACCACTGTATACTCCCTTTCAATAAAATAAAAAAAAAACACAAGGAGATCAACAAGTCTCCCATGAGAGGAGCGAGAGAATTTATTACAGGTACACAGAACGTTATATCAACACTATCAAACAAATACACAGAACTATATCTTCACCCACTATCTTGCATCAGGCCTACTGGGCCTATTTGCTCCACAAATATAAAGATTTATCTTAAAGGGACTCAACCATATTCTAGGGAGTACTTTGAAAATAATTACCAACCAGGATCCTAAAGAATATAAAGAAAATACCTTAAGCAACCCAGTTTCCTCTTTACTGGTGGTTGCTGAGGTATGATTAAAAACTTTAGGGTGGGTAAAGATTGGGAATAAAGATCCTATTACCCTATTCACTTGTCAACATGTTTTAACTCATAGATTGTGGTCAGTATGGGTCCTTGGGCTTTCAGCAGAACAAAAACCTGCCCCAGAACTTCTGTACCCCTGACTATGCGGATTTTCTGGACGGAAGATAGACAAACATCAAACATATAAGGCATACAAACCGGCATACTGTTCAGAGTTATCAGGAAAAACTTCACTTTTTTTCCTGTGGAATCAACAAATCACATATGTGAAGGCATTCTCATGCTTGCTGATTTTCAAATTCACAAAAGTCGGCCAGAGTAGCTGCGACTTCAGAGCTTTTGTCCTACTCGTTATTTTCTGTGACCCATAAAACCCAAGCAAATGATGGATCATTTAGTTGTTGAAGCTGTTGCAAACAAAAACCCACTCACATGCATAATGAATACCATAAGCATTTCCCGGCAAACAGTAGTGTAAAATTCAGAAAAAATGATGTTAAAGTTGTTCTTACCCTATGCAAATAATTTAGTAGGCGGCATGGTAGGAGGAGGGGAGACGTGACCTGTAGTAACATACTCAGTCAGAGGGAAGAAAAATACTATACGCCAGGAACTCTGCTCCACAATGCGCTCAGGTAGAACCACACATTAATTCTTGTCACACTTACTTCTTTAAGGGTACCATGCTAACTACTATTTTGGCCTCACTACTGCTAGCTCTGTCTTAGCACTACCACAACCAGCTTGCTCATAAAGCTGCTGATTACTACAGCATTGCATAATGTCGTCATCACGTCGTCACATGGCCTGGAGAGAGATGTGAATTGTAGTCCCTAGCTCCTGCAGTTCACAATGCCTTTAGTCTAGGGTTCACGGATCTTCACAGGGGGTGTAAATATGTGTAAGTATGCTTGCTTAGTGTTGGCAAAAAGGTGGTAGAGCTTTCTGCGTTATTTTCAGAGGATGCATACAAATTGTTTGTGAGATGTTTCAAGAAAACAAAGCCATATCAAGATATTATACTGGAAGAGGAGCATAGAAAGTTTGGGGTTTATTTCAGTAAAACAGTCATTTCCATAATGACTAATGGTGTTCTGGTAGTTTAATTGTAATGAGGATGGCTTTTTAAAGGAGATACTGCTGGGAGTTTTGGTTAAGGATCTCGATTTGAAATTTTATTTGTGAGAGGGGATGGTGAGACTATGAATGAACACTCTAAACTTCCTCCCATCCTTTCAGGAAATAGAATTCAAAAGATTCCATGGGGATTTTGTCGTTCAAGCAATATTTATTGGTCCTAAGTTTGTAGATCCAATGCTGTTTTCTTTCCAACAGTCAGTAAAGGCCCCTTTTCTAGATAGTGTTTTGTCAGTTTTGTGGTGGATCTCTGACATCTAATGTTGGTTCTAAGTTCACCAATACTTATTTTGATCTTGAGTGATGTCATGCCTATGTAACGTAGCTTCCGCAAGCATTCGATCAGGTATATAGAATTATATATGGAATTGCAGTTTGTATTATTCTTCTGAACTCAAGGGGTTCTGAGATTCAGGTCAATGGTGGTGAGGAGACATACTGTGCAGTGGCCACAGGGGTGATGGCCCGTACCTTAAGGGATGTTCCATAATGTATTTGTGGAGGTGGTTGTGTTTCTTGGTGGTCTGGTGTGTATCAGAAGGTTTCTGAGGTTGGAATTTCCTTAAAGGAGAAAAGATGTTTTTTAAAACTGAGTTTGTTGCATGTTAGGATATGCCAGTTCCATGAAACTATCCTCTTGACAAATTGGAAACATTACTGTGTGTGGTTACACAGATAAGTTATTTGTGATCTTCTTTATTCTGATCCTGTAAGAGTAAGTCTATGGTTGTTCTGTGCCCTTTTGTTGGCTCTTTGGATCAGTCATTCAAGGTACAGTCTGCCAGAGAGTTTCCTGGCAAGTATAGTGTCTTCTAGCTTTCAGTCCTTGATCCCTGTACAATTTCTAATATTGTGGAGGAATTATCGAACTGGTAGTTTGTCTTTGAGCACCTGGGAGTTCACTTTCAAAGTGGAGGAGACTGTTTCTGTCTCTAGGCTTTGTCTGCCTTGTTAAGCCTTGATAATGACATTGAGGAAGAGGATTTCAGCATTAGTAGTTGGTGTACTAAATCCCAGGAACTTGTTCCCACTGTTAAGCCAATCCAAGAAGTGATCTGCATCTGCAAGGGACTGGTGCCACATGATGAAAATGTCATCTATCTATCTGCGCCAAAGGCGTAGTTTCTGTTGTTCGAACCAGTGTACATACAGAGAGGTGGTGCTCAGCGCGAACATACTCCCCATTTAAGTTTTGTGTTCCTGTAAATAGATGGTATCTTCAAATTGGAAAAAGTTCCTTGTGAGGGCCAAGTGGCCTAATTGTATGACCCAAATGACTGATACTTCAAAAGGCCACTCCCTTTTTCTTTAAGGATATTTTCAGTCATGCAAACACTTTTTTCTTGGGGTATGCTTGTATGAGATGCTTCCCATCTAGGCCTATCAAAAGTTCTGAAGTTCCATCAAACTCGAGGTCTGAGATGATGTTCAGCAAATGTTCTGTATCTTTAATGTAGCAAGACCAGTGGACCACAACCGGGAATAAGCAGCATGTAGACCTTGTTGTCAACCTGATGATGGAACAGCTAACTGACACCTGAGGAACTCAGGGTCCTAAATCAAAGTTTGGGTTTTGTTCCAACTAGCCTTGTTGATTGACATCTAATCCAGACTACACACTTATTATGATTAGATTACCATTAGTCAATATGGAAATTATTGTTTTATCAAGATAACCCCCAAACTTCCTTTGCTCCTCTCCCAGGATCATTTCCAGATATGGTTTTGTTTTCAAAGGACACCTCACAAACCATTTTTGTGTATTCTCTAAAAAGAACAGAGGAAGCTCTACCACCCTTTTGCTAACACTCAGCAGGCATTTGTATGTATTTCAAGTTAAAGTGCATGATCTCCTTTTTTAAGATAATATGCTGATATGTTCCTATTTCCCACAATCGCCTTATAAGCAGGGTATGTTTCTCCTTTTTTATAACAAACTGGCAGGAAGTTCTCCACTTTCTTTAACATGGGGCAGATAGAATTATTCACTTTTGTCTCTCCCTAATCCACCCATGTGGAGCTATGAACCCTGGGCTTAACACATTGTGGATTGCAGCAGCCAGGGACTACAATTCCCATCACTCTCCATGCCCCATGACCATGTGATGAAGACATCACGCGATGCTGGAGTAATCAGCAGCTTTATGAGCAGACTGTTTGAGGTAGCGCTAAGGTGCAGCCAACAAGAGTGAGGCCAAAATAGGTAAATGGGTAGCATGGTATCCTTGATGAAGTAAGTGTGGAAAGAAATAATGGGCAGTTCTATTTAAGCATATTATCTTGTCGAGCTCCTGACCCACATATTCTGATTTTTTTCCCTCTAACTTAGTGTGGGACTACAGGGGCACACCCCCTCCTCTTACCAGGCTTCCTAATGAATTAATTGCATAGGGTAAGAACAACCTTAACACCAAATGGTGTGTTTTTATGAACTTTACACTACTATTTGCCAGTATTTGCCTATGGTTTACCATGCATGTCCGTATGTTTTTGTTTGTCACAGCATCTACGGCTATATGCACTGAATTATTCATTGTTTGCTTGAGTTTTCATAGATCACTGAAAATAATGAGTAGGACAAAAAGTTGGAAGTCACTACTGCTATGCACAACTATTGTGAAGTTGAAAATCAGAAGTATGAGAATGCCTTCACCTATATGATTTGTTGTCACCACAGAAAATGAAAGTGGAGTTTTTCCTCAAACATCAGGGTAGTATGCTTGTTTGTTTGCATGCTTTACATGTTTGATGTCTGTCTATCTTCTGTCCAGAAATCAACATTGTGAGGGGTACGGAAGTTCGGGGGCAGGTTTTTGTCCTGATGAAAGCCCAAGGACCCTTAGTGGCCACAATCTACAAGCTGAAACAGGTCAACAAGGGAAAGGGTAATAGGTTTATTATTCTCCAACTTTTCCTGCCTTATAGTTTATAACCACACCTGAGCAACCACCAGTAAAAGGGAGACCTGAGTTGCTTAAGGTATTTTTAAATTCTTTAAGACCCTGTCTGCTAATTATCATTGAAAGTGCTCCCTGGAATATAGTCGAGCCCATCCTGGATTTTAGTAATCAGGATGAGACCCAATGATGAAGCATGCCACTACTAGAGTGGGAGAGGGTAATTTAAAAGAAAAATGTGTATTTCTGGAGCAGACGGCAATCAACTCAATAGGTGAAGATACAGTTTTGTGTATTTGTTACTCCCTTTCAGGGCCCATATATGCCACTTGCACAATGAAAGATGATCCTTATAGAAGCTACAGCAGTGTGTATGACTACCATTGTCTGCTGGTAACTTATCAATGTGAGTGCAGAAGAGGTTGCATATCAGTGATAGAGTTCCTTGTGAGTTCCAATCAAGATGAGCAACCCCTCTGACCCCTGTTTGCCTTGTGAATCATAAGTGGTTCCAGGGTTGACATTGCAAGCAGCAATATCACTCTTATTACATCACAAATCAGAGTTGTAGTAATGGACAAGTATGAACATTTGTACAAGGGATTCCAACTGCAAATACTTCTTATACATCTGGCTCATCATTTTCTGGGAGTCTCTATTCTCATAACTGCTCTCAAAGCTCTATATCTCTGTACACTGGATTCCAAACTTGAACTTCCTCCTCTCTGAACTGTAAACACAAGAAAGGAGATCATACTAGAGACCCCCTGATATTCACCCTCTGATAAGAGTGTCAACCACTTGCTACAACACACCCAAGAAAAGGTCAATGCAAAGGTAAATATTTTCCCCTGTTTAACCATATTATACCATTGTCACACTCCACTTATTTTCAGAACACACCCTTTCTTCTAGTTTTTAGTGATTTAATGATACTTCAAAGCAATTATATTTAATGGCATGAGGATTAGTTGTCGTGTATCAGAGCAATTATATTCTTTTTGACAGTATGTTTCTATCTAGCACCCTCCACAGGGCTCCCTTCACCTCTTTGTTCCTTAAGCTATAGATCATGGGGTTCAAGAGAGGTGTCACCACACTATACAAAAGGGACAACAGCATGTCATTGTCCTCAGAGGAACCAGTCGTCTTTACCCTAACATAGGTGAAACCCCCGGTTCCAAAAAAGAGAGTTACTGAAATAAAATGAGAGGCACAAGTAGAAAACACCTTCTTCCGGCCTTCAGCTGAGCGGATCTTTAGAATAGCAGACACAATCCGGGCATAAGAGTACAACACAAGAAGGAACGGCATAGGCAGCACAAGAAATCCAGTGACAGACACTGAGATCTTGTTGGGAGTTGTGTCTGTGCATGCTAGCTTCAGAACTGGTGGAATGTCACAGAAAAAGTGCTCGATGACATTGGGACCACAATAGGGCAAGCTGAAGATAGAGGCTGTCTGACCCAGAGAAATCAAGTTACCCCCAACCCAAGATGAGGCTGCTAGCTGCAGGCACTTGCTTTTGTTCATGATTATGGCATAGGTGAGAGGGTTGCAGATGGCCACATACCTGTCATAAGCCATCATAGCAAGGAGGAAGCACTCAGTCACACCCAGAGTGAAGAAGCAGTACATCTGAACAGTGCAGCCTGCAAATGAGATACTCTTATCTTCAGCTATAAAGTTTACCAACATCTTCGGCACAGTTACGGAAATATAGCAGAGTTCCAGGAAAGACAGGTTTTTGAGGAAGAAGTACATGGGTGTGTGGAGCACAGACTCCAGTGTGACAACTATAATAATCATGATATTTCCAGCAAGTGTGAAGAGATAAACACATAGAAAGAGAACAAAAAGACAAATCTGCAGGCGGAAGGGTAGATTGGAGAAGCCAAAGAGAATGAAGTCTTTGACAGAGGTGTGGTTTTCCCATGTCCCATTGCTGGAGGATGTCATCTGGAGGCAAGAGAAAAACAACTTTAAAGAAAGCAGTAGATTGCAGTGCATACACAATGGTGAAATAGTCACCACAGTTTATAGAATGTTGCTATGTCAGAAGCCTTGTCAAGATATTCTTTGCATTTTCTTTCATATTTCATAAGATAATTTTGGAGCAACTTAAATATTTCTTATGCCTAAACCTAAGTTGTAAAATGTTCTACTGCTTTTTAGGAGCATTTTTATAACATTAAAATATTTTTTTCTTAGGATGCATTATAAAGGTTGCATGAAAGACCACTGAGACATGCCGAACTGGATCTGAATTGCAAAAGAGAAAAGAAAGCCATAAACTAGAAATGCTGCATTGTGTAAATTCAGAGTCAGTGGGTGAAGATGTAGGAAAGGAAAATGCAAAACACATGAATTTTAGGTGTGTTCATTTAAATAGCACACAATGTGGAGCCAACTGATGTTGCTGTTATTACTGATAAAGCATTTGTTGCCTGGATGTGACATGACTAGACATTCATGAAAAGGGGAGGTGATGGACCACATGGAGGGTATATTTGAGCCCTTGTTATTCAGCATGCATATTGCTAAAGTGATGGTGCATATGGTGAGATCTTTTCTACCAAAATAGGTTGGCACAAGTATTAATAATAAGGTACATAAATAAAACAATTCTGTTTGGAGAGGGACTACTGCTATCCAATGTGGACTCAATGTTCTTCCTGACGATTGTGAATCAAATATTATAATGATCAATTAGTTGAAATTGAAGATAAAGTCAAACAGTACACCTATGTTGATATGATCCTCCAGAATTGGAGTTGTATACTACCACTGATTATTTTTAAATGAAATCAGATGATAAAGGCCTCAATTTTAAGTTAGGATTGACAGCAATTATTGTTTGTCCCAGGAAAATATAACATTAAGTTTCTGACCCGTATGACTACAGGATGAATATTGCACGCAATATTTTTGCATGTGCCAAGCACTAACGTCTATGGTCTGTTTGCAATATTTATTGCATGGAATATGTGAAAAAGCTAACATGCAGAAAATAAAATCCAATTACAAGTATGGTAGGTCACTAAAAACAATTGAATATAATATATAAAATAGTCCCAGCCATAAGCAAGTATTAAAAGCTGAAGAAAGTGTAGAGAATAAAAAAAAATCTCAAAACCAACACAAAAAATCAGAACAACATAACAATGCAGAAAAACACAAAACATGCTCTGTCTGAGTTGATTAAATAAATGAATTTCACACACTTGCACACAGGGCCAGACCAACATAAATAGCCATCAACAGGTGAAGTATTCACAGGTTGATCTCAAACTTTGACTCCGCAACACACCGCCATGGATGCATCACAGATAGGTCACTACATCATGCTAAGCCATACTAAGGATGGCTGTCAAGTCTTCCAGCCACATCCTCAAAGGCACAGCACCACAGGATAAGGGATAAGATCAACAGAGAAAAAACGGAACCTTTAAATATGACTCTACCAAACACCCTAAGGACATACAGACTTGATATACACTCTGTGCACAAAATCCTTGCCTCATGTGGGCACCCCCTGGGTCACAATAATGGGATCAGCACTGCCATCATCCCAATACTGAAAATGCTACTAGTGCTAGAACGTTTTGCACCAGACACCACACAATGGTCAATAGGATTGGTGCACCACATCTATTAGCCACCATTCAGCAAAATATTGATCCTGTTCTGGGCACTTTGGTGACTGTGAATGGACAGCTTATACATTTTCCCATGGATCCTTCCAACAATAATGCCACCATGCAGGATTTCCTGATGCTCTATGATCAACTCACTGCACTATTGAATCGTCCCATCATCATCAACATCACAATGCAATATCGTTGCAGTTATTCAATATCCACACATACCAGCAGTACCACAAAGAGTTAGCAGCTCCTAAGGCAACACATACAATCCATTGTAAATATGAGAAACTTCAATCTGATAACGATTCTCAGCGAAATCTATTTTGCAATAACATTTACCTCTGTTGCAACATGTTTTTTAGAGTAGATGAATACCTACATGTGCTTGCACACTTGCACCACTTACACCCACGAGTCCCTGCCCTGCAGGTAAGACATGATACCTCTTTATGATGTGGCTGTGACACCAGTACTGGATTCCAGTAATCTTCATGAAGAAGCTTCTAATCAAGCACGCAGACCTCCTAAGGCAGAGTTTTATATGAGTGCACTGTACTAAAGGTGCCTGCAGTACTTTTATGATATGATTTTCTGCATTATAGTGGTTTGTGCCATGCTCCGTAGCTCCAGCATCATGTGACATATACCAATAGCTGAGGACATTGAGGATGGGGTAGACAGCACAGATGATGATTATGAAGAGTCTTGGCAAAAGGAAGAACACAAATAACAGAATATGACTGGGAATAAATTCTGGGACAATGGCAACATGGATTTTTTATAACTGAACATACACTAACACTAATTTGAATGTGTCCAATACAAAGAATGTGTTACAAGATATAAATATATGAGGAATTCATTTATGTATGTATTTAACTGTACTATTTAAATACATTTATTTAACTTTTGAGAGGTTCCAAGATGGTTGACTGAGGGGAGCACCTACAGCTGGCTTCTCCTAAGATCTCTGGAACAAATGGAACACCTCCATCACCCCTTAACCACAAAATATTTAAGTTCAAACTAAACTCTTTAAGATCAGCATAATAAGCCAAAAAATGATATCTTCCTACACATTGCAATGTTATAGTTTGCCTCAGAAAAAAATAAGAAAAAGCACATGATTGTCCTTGATTGAGGAGGCTGACGAAAAAGTCTGTGGACAATCAGAACTTGATGACTTCTACAGCATGATAGTTCCTCATATATGCAAAGCTAATCCACCAAAGTCAATACCAATGAAACCAATCTAATGCCATAAAATTCACTGGAAAAGTAACATAGAGAAGTGACCAAAGTGATTGCAAGTAGAGAATGAAACCAGCATTTGATGCTCACCCGGATCTACCTCTTTCACGTCTGTCAACTTTGAAATTAGCTTTACTGTGCAAGATAAGTTCTCTGGGATGGAGTTGGTGATCGACGTTGCTGTAGATGTTTGTGATTTGCTGTGGAAGAGGTTGGGTACACCAAGGATTAAAAATAAAAATCTTGACTTCCATCCCTGGGAAGTCCTGCGACCATGGATTCTTTCTTAAGAACCCTCCTTGTCTGGACATTTAGTTTTTCTGCACAGCATCATAATTTAGAGCATCACCCAAAAAACCTTAGCCTGTGCAGCGCATAAAAAAGCTACTGAAAATGAAGGTGTATAACTTGGAGTATTGCATTCTAAAATGTACACTCTGTACAACACTAGAGAGCTGTTGGACTTGGCCCATTGTGCAGGGTCATTCCAATGCTTTTTGACTTCACCTGCTTGTTTTCTGAACCAATGTTTGTTGGCTTTTAGGTTTCTATGCACTTTAGTACTGCTAACCATGGCTAAAGTGATTGCGCTCTCTTTATTAAACATGGTAAAATTGGATTACACCCAATTGGCACATTTAATTTACTGGTAAGACCCCAGTTAAGTGGTACTACATGTACCCAGGGTGTTTATATTAAATGCTACTAGTGGGCCTGTAACAATGGTTGTGCCACTCATTTTTAAACATGTCTCAGGTCTACCATTGCAGGCTGTGTGTGCAGTTTTTAAACTGTCATTTCGACCTGGTGAAATAAACCTTTTGCTAGGCCCATACATTCCTTTTTAACATGTATAAGTCACCCCTTAGGTAGACCCTAAACAGCCCATACGCCAGGATGTAGCATAATTCAAATGGTGGATATGTACTTTTATGTTTTGCACGTCCTGGTACTGAAAAATTCCTACCTTCCTTTTTCAGCACTGCAAGGCCGACCTCTCCTATAGGATAACATAGAGCCTCCTTATTAAATTTTTTAATGAGTGATAACTTTCAACTGGAAACAGATGGACAGGTGGAATTTGGTGTCTAAAGAATTGTAATTAAAATACTTATTTAACAGTAAACTCAGATTTATAGTCACAATCATGAAACTGGAGCTTTTAGAAAGTTGGCATTTTCTTGTCCAGTCCATTTGGTGAGTGAAGTCCCTCCCTCGTGCACATGACTAGGTGCAGCTGGCAGTTATTCTTTGTGAATTGCTCCCAGACAGTGAAACACAGGGAAGGTAGGTGGTAGCAGGATGGGCCACTGTGACTTAATGATGGGCTGGGGCTGTCACCTACCAAACTTGCACATCACAAAGGTCCTGCCTGAACACATTTGCAATGGGTTTGTCACTAATCTTTTTTGTTCCAGACAAGCTTGTCCCAGGCAGTGAGGAAGAGAATACCTGACACCTCAGTGGGGTGGAAACCTCCAGAACCTTCTCCTACTTCAAAGTGGCACAAGGTATAAATAATGGACCTTTAAGCCTGACTCTCCAGTACACATCTGGACATGTGGAAGACTCAAAAGAAGGGATGCTGTGCTGCTTTGCTGCAAGGACTGTCACTCTGCTTCCTTACTATATCTGCCCTCCTATCTGAGTGAGAAGGACTGGACCTCGATCTTGAATGAAGGACCACTACAGTGACTTCAAAGGCTAGTTGGCTGGCCGTCTGATCAGAACCCTTAGGAGCAGAACAGGCTTCCTCCATCTGTCAGCCATCAGTCATGCCCACCCAAGAGATGCCACCACAGTCATGTACCCTTGGAAGTGACTTGAAGGTGCTTTGGCAGTCCAGCTGTGGTGCCAGCAGAACCAATGGCTTGCGATGCATGGTGTAGCGCCTCACCAAACCCCTCATTGGGACCATTGCGTGATGCATCCCCAGTGCTGGATTTCACATCGTTGTCCGCAGCATCCAGGAATTGCCACTGCATGACGCTTCTTCAATGCAGTCCTTCACATCGCAAGCACCTAGTCAATGGCATTTTTGGTGTGGACATAGACTCCACATCTCAAGCCCCACTGTTTCTTCAGAACCAGCCCATGAGTGGCACCTCTTTGACTCAGGAAATCACATTGCATGCCCCCTGACAATGGAATCTGCGATGATGATGCAGGACATCGCATCTCAGCCTCGTATTTCCCAGTAACCACCAATGAACAAGGCATCCTTGACGCAAGACTCTGTGTCACTCTGCAACCAGGATTTAAGGGACTTTGTCCAATAGGCCTAACTAGGTAACCCAGTGCTCCATCATGGTTGGCCTGAGCTTGTGACTTTTTCCTAGTTTAGCGTGACCGGATAACCTGGGTTGGCGCATTGTGCCGTTTTGGTTCTTTTATCACTTAAATCTTTAAAACCACATATCTACAGTTCAACTGGTATCATTTTTTGTTATTTTGCTCTTAAATTAATTATTACATTTCACTTTATTTTCCTAATAAAGAGTGGGATTTGCATTTTTTTGTGTTTCACTTTATTACTGTTTGAAGTGCTGCATATATAAATTACACATTGCCTCAAAGTCAAGCCTGACTGCTTTTGTGCCAAGCTGCCAGAAGCTTCAGCACATGTTAATCTGGGGTTTGCTTGTGACTTCACCCTGACAGGAATTGTGGTTGCTGCTTGAATAGAGTCCCCCCTACAACCAGTAGTCTAATTTCTTATAAGTATTAATTTACCTCCTCTGATATTTCAGTTGAGTTATTCCACCAATATGGGTAATCAGTTGTTTTGTTTGTGCAGGGCTCACATACCTCTGAAAGACAAAGTGCTATAGAAAACTCTCAAATAAATAAATAGTTGCTACAAATACCTCCAGACATTGTTTCAGCAGCACCGTTGTGGTGCTCTGCATATGGCAGTGCAAAATAGGTCCTTTGTAACTGAATATCAAACATACATTTAAAAAAATACAAATGTCTGGAAGTCTTATGGCTGCTCCTGAAGAAACTGCCAGCACCCTCATGGCCTAATCCTTGTTATAGATACAGACTCCTCACCAGGCCCAGAGAGCTGAGCCATGAGGGCAGACCATCTGCCTCACCTGAGTAGGCCTGCAGTGACGTAGAGGTTGATGTGGTAGATGTGGCCTTGGAGGATGCAAAATGTTCCCAAACAGCAAATTGCCTTTTGTAACAAGATAACCTCCTGACTTTTAATCCAAACATGTCCATTGTTTTCATGATGTTTGCATATCTGTCATCCATTGTGAGTCTGAGGGTGAGTACTGAAGCTGAATGGCCTATGAGTGCACATGTGTTTAAGGAGTACACACACTTCTGGCATTTTCTATGCCATTGAACATACATTTGTGAGAGATGCTGGAATTGCTACTCATCCTCTCAATCTCCCTTAGCTCTGGGATGACAGGGAGGCATTGTACCTGTTTTCCATAGCTTTCTATAAATGTGGGTTGTTCCCTTTTCATGCTTGATATGCACCTACTGCACTCAAGTACCACTGAGAGTGATTGTTATGTAATATGGGCTTTTTCCAAAGGATGGGTAACTTCTTCCTCTTTTTTGCTCACTCCAGGCAGACTCCAGTCATCCTGGCACTCAGCTGTTCCATAGTTTCAGTGGTTTTCTTCTGTGTGAGTTCTTCAGTGGAAGGAAGTGTCAAGGAGATGACATCTTCAGGCTAGATGAGGTCCTCTACCTCCTCCAATATATTTATAACAACAGTGTTTTGTGCAATGCGGTAGAAGTAGTCTGGAAAGTTATTGTTTCATTTGCAAATTAATGCTTGGCAAGCCATACAAATACTAGTGACATGAAACCTTTTCTGCATGAATATCACTACCCGAGAACTGTAAGTACGGATATGCTGACTAGACAGCCAGCACCTCACTCATGGAAATGTGACAGTGAACAAATGCATCATGCTAATGTGTGTTAATCGCTGTTCTGTCTATATACTAATGTAATGGGGGAAGCTGAAGTAGGCAGGCAGGTAATTTAAATGGAAACTTCAATGGAAACCTCACCTATCTCCACCAACATGTCATGATGTCTGTCAGTAGTCACTTAGGATCTGTAGCAGGATGACATTGTATATGTATATCACTAGGGCCTTCTTAATTGTTAATTAAGAGTTTGCTTCTTGGACATTGATGACCATGCACACATTTACTAGGGCTTCTGTCACTCAGTTCCACAATGCAGGTGTGTAAAACATTGGATTTTTGGTTGACGTGTATGAACATCCACATCAAGGAACCACAATTCTTGTCAGGGTGAACCACAAAAGTCACTAAATTAATATGTGCTTAACACTCTAGTAGCTTGCCACATAAGCAGGCAGGCTTAACTTAGAGGCACTGTGCTAAGTATTTATGCAGCACCCAAACAGTAATAAAGTGAAAACATAACATAAGAGAAACATCACACCAATTGAGAGATATAGAGAAAAAGTTAATAAAGAAAATGACACAAAATTGAATCAAATCCAATCAGTGGAACGGGAGATAAGAGTTTTTAAAGTTTTAAGTGCAAAATAGCACCTAAAAGAATAAAATGCCAACCACAGGCATTTAGTTGCTGAAAAACAATGAAATATGGCTGGTTGCAATGGAGCACAGTCGGATTCAAGAGATTGGGCCCGGTCTCAACTTATCTTCAGACTTCAAAGAAATTTTATAGAAAAGTTCCTGAGAAGGGAAAGTTCAGTAGGGCAAGGCAGCCATTGGTGTCAGAGGAGGAGACATCATCCTAGGGGAGCCGCTGGACGAATTTGTGATGAAAGTTTCTCCATTTGGACTTTTTTGGAAGTCAAAAATCTTCAACAGGATGAAGCTGCAGTTTGCAGGCAATGAGGGCTCCGAAAGGCTGGATAACCTTTCTAAGAGGTCCTGCTGAACAGGTTTTGCTGCTGTGGAAATAAACGTAGTGGGAGCTACCGAATAGTCAGGCCGACCGGCATTGCACCTAGGCAGATTGGTGAGCAAGTAGGTCCCGTTGTCCTGTCATTTTCTAGGCCACTTTTTGAGAAAAATATTTTTAAGTCCCAAGCTTCAGGTTTAGGCAGGAGAAGCACCTTTAGCATAAATTCTAAGGGTCTAAGACTGGTTGGGCACTACTTGGGGAGGTCAGGACTCACTCGCTGTCAGGTCTAACAAGTTGCACATTCCCACTGCCACCCACTCTACTAATGTTTTTTGTACCTTGAGTCCTCCATCCTCGAGTGCTCTACTTGTCATTTACTCTAGACATGCCAAAGATGCTCAAGATTTTTTTTTCCACAACTTGAGGGAGAGCAGTGAAGAACCAACACCAGGTGCAATCCTTTTGTGCTTGTGCCTAGTGACTATTTCATGTACCCACCAACTATTTGTGGGCCTCATTATGAATTTGGTGGTCGGACAATCCAACTGCCAAACTCACGGGGAGGACGCCACCGCCACGGTGGTGGCGTCCCCTCGGTCATATTACAATGGCAACATTGTATTACGATGTATCCACCAGGCTGACTGGCGGGAACATTGTATTACGATCTTCCCACTATGCTGACTGGCAGGAACATTGTATTATGATGTTCCCACCAGGCTGACTGGCGGGAACAGTGCTACGGTATTGGTCACGGCTTCCTTAAGGGAGCAGAGGCCAATACTGTAACAAACAAGCACCATCGGAATGCACACTGTCTGGGGGCATTCCGCTGGTGCTGGGCAGGGGGGCCCCCGGTACTGGTTTTCTGCCACCCTTTTCATGGTGGGGTGACCACCATGGAAAGGCTGGCGGAAAGCTGAACTATAATCAGCACGGTGACGCTGAGTTCCGAGTTGCCGTACCTGAGTACAACTCAGATGTCTGTCAGACCGTCGGGAACGATGTACCTTGCGGTGACGGCATCTCCCTGGTGGTCTGACCGCCAGGGTTGTTATGTGGTGCCACACTCTGAAGCCCTAAGACTTGGAACCTGTTGATATCATTAACATTGCATGAATACAGTATAGATGTTGTCCATTATCATGCTCCACAGGCATATCCTCAGTTTTGGTGTTTTTTTTTATTTTTAACATGAGCTAGCCCATCAGACAGTTGTGGTGTCTTAAGACCGCCTGCCCACTCACAAACAGGAAGGATGTGTTGGCGTGATTTGATGCTATCCTGAAAGTCTTCTGTATACTTTTCTGGCTGTTTCTGTTCCCAGAATTTTTTGTTGCTCCTGGATTTCCACTACCAGAAACTTGCTGATGTTCTACACATCACTTATTATCAGGTGCAGTATTTACCACACCCGATAAATATTTCACACACAGTGTGTATGACATGAGGTTGGTTAATATTGCACACATATTACTAACATTTGTCTGTGTTTCAGAACTCATAATTTGCTGTATTTATTTCACACATTTCCCCACATCTGCAGTGTCAGTTTTTTTTGTATGTGTGAGTATGGCAGTTTTTACCATCAAACTCATATTCGAAGCCATAGAGGATTAATGCAAATTGCTGAAGCTTTCTATGAACGTACCTATTTGCTGATAATATCTGGAGAACCTTGCTTTTTGCCCAAAATGGCCAGATTCTGGTGTGGTGCTAAAATGTAACTTAAGTGTAATTGAAGGAAAGTGATAAAAACCATGACAAAAGCTTGAGGAAAGCAGTACTTTTATGATCAGTCATCGTGGATTTGGATTTAACATCTGTTGAAGCAAAATGATGTTTAGTGTTGTACGATCTAGTCCTTGTAATTGAGTGTACATTGATATGGTATAACACTTATATGTGAAGGAGGCATGAGCAAAATATGAATTATGCTTGTGCAAATAGAACATTTTATGACTTTTGAAGAATTCGGTTTTCTCAAAATGTCACACTAGACAATTTACCATAATTTGCGGCCAAGGAAGAGCAGAACATTTCTTGCTTGAGCGACATTTTTGGCTCGACGCAGTGACCCCCTGCTATTGTAAATGTCTTGTTAAGCAAGGTACTCCCTCCCATTGTATTATCAATCAAGACACTGGCCATTTTGCATAATATTTCTGACATTGTATAAGGAGTAGGTACTTGGTTTTGCACACTACTAGTGTGAACATTGATATGCAATGATCGAGTTTTTGAAATGAGAAATTTAGAACCCTGGAATAAACATTTTAATATGCATTCAAAAACGGTATAATTTTTTATTTCGCTTGGACAGTAACACGAATGATACGGTGTTTTCTTTAGCTATAGCTGATTCAAATCTATTCACTTAAATTAAGCTGGAGGTACTAAGATTTCACCTTGGCTGGCTCACCACATCTGACATCTAGGGTGCATGGATTTTGATTGCACAGCCAGAATTAATTTGCATGCTCTGAAGGAATGGGCTTGTAGTACACATTTTAAATGGAGCAATAGTAATTCCAGGAATAATACAACAAATAAAGCATGGTTCACAATGGAAAACCTTCATTTGGAAATCACTGCAAGATTTTCCCCACACGTGAGTGGGAATATGTGCTGGATGGCATTCATCACACATATCCAACTAGTAGTAGGATTTACAAGTGTTTACCCCCTTACATGAGAAACAACAATTTACATTTTCAGATCTATGCAGGGATTTCCTGCAATAGAAGCAGAGATTGTAACCTGTGCTAGGGAGAAATCAAAACGACAAAATATAAGGCAACTCTATTCAGCTGACCTAAATCACACACCTGGTCTCTTCCTTCTTATTCTTTGACTGTGTCACTATTCATTCTGATACAGACATGAAAATAACTACAGTCACCAGGATGCAATCAAACCCACTCAAAAGGAAAAGGAACCTCAATGAGGAGACAGACCTTGTACTTACCATTACCACTACATGACTTGTTTTCACACACCCTCAGTGAAGTCAAGAGGGCGGCCATGTGTCAGGAGGAGACAGATTGCACTGGGGTGGAGGTATGCACTATCAGAAATTTAAAAGAAAATACCAAAAGAAGAGAAAGAGAGTGAAGGAAAATTGTTTCCAGGATTCGGGTGGCAAGACTCTGCCTCGATGAACATCTTCTCTCTACATGCACCCTGATCTGATATGTGTCCTGCCTGTTTCCGAAAATCCCAAAGCCAAACCAGAGAAGAAATTAATCCCCTCTATGTTACAACCACATTTCTACTCTTTACTCATATCGCACTTTTCCTCCTCAATGGCAGGTGCACATCTCGTTTCTACTCACACACAGCTTTAGCTCCTCCTTGGCGTTTAATTGATTACAGTTAACTTAGGGTGATCCATTCTTTATGTTTGGCATGACAGTACAGTTCTCTGCATGACCTTTTAGTATAAGTGCCTTAAATCATTCATAGAGTGGTCCTTGGCGCTGCCTTAAAGGAGTATTACGTGGCAGTATTTGATGGCTAAAGAAAGTGCACTCAATCATCGCACATTCATTTCTTTATGCAAAACTAATAGGCAAAGGCAAATCCAACCTGCCCAAAGTACATACATGTGCCCAACACCCCAAACAATGAAACGAGAGACCACGGATCCAGAGTGTGCCTTAAGCTACACAGGCCACACATGAACCTTTATTCTGCTCAATGAGCAACCAAAGTGCATTTAAAGCCAATGGCCAGTCCAGGGATAAAGAAGTCCGATGGGCCACAATGGCCTCAACTTGACTCCCATAAGTGCAATGGTACTCCACCTCATAGGGGCAACAATGGGGCATCCAGGCACATCGGGGGAACTGGGGCGGGGGTGGCAGGGGTGGGGCCTTGCGACTGGGAGGGGGGCTTAGATTTATGTTTGGAAGGTGGAGGGGGCTTGGGTTTTGTGACAGCAGCTGGTGGAGTGGACTTGGCCTGGGGTGCAGCAGATGTTCCTGGGCCAGCACGGGGTCTCTTCCTCACAGGGGAGGCCCAGGAATGGGAAGGGCGGACAGCGGCAGGCTGTGACGTGGGAGGAGTGGACAGGGCAAGGAAGTGGGCACGTTTAGGGATGAGACGGGGTGGGCCAGTGGGTTCAAATAGGTCTACACAGGATAGGAAAAGTTTCTTAGGTGCAATTGGGGTGAACCTGGAGGAAGGCGTGGGAGTGGAGGTAGAGGGAGTGGTTTTAGGTGTGCGTGATGTGGGTGCAGGTGACTGGACAGTATGCTGAGGTGTGGTGGATGTGTGATGGGTGGGTGTTTTGGTGCGTTTGAGTGTCTTGGGAGGAGGGGGTGGACACAGTTGGACAAGGCAGGCTGGTACTGTAAATGTATGTTGTCTGGGTGTCTGCAAGTCTGGTGAGCGTGCTGCATGTGTCAACTAAAGTTGTGGTGAGTGCAGGTGTGGTGTCTGGGTTGCATGAATGGATGTTTGCTATTGTGGTGACTGCAGGAATAGGGTCAACGTTGAATGAGGGTGCAGTGCCTGTGGGTGTGCATGTACAGGGGACAGACAGGGAGGCGGAAGAGGTGGGCACACTGGGGTAAGTGGATGTTGGTGTGTGTGCATGTGTATGTTGGCTGTTTGTATGTGTGTGGTAGGTGGTGTGGTGTGCTTCTTGTGTGTTGAGGTGTGGGCCTGCGTGTCAGAATGTGTGCTTTGGATGGGTGAAGGGAGTAGGGTGCTGGAAGGGGTAAAGGTGGTTGGAGGGGGGACGGATTGACCAGGGACACTGGCTGCCATCAAAGAGGAGGCCAAAGCCTGAAAAGATCTTTGTAGGCCGGACACGGCACCGTGAATGCCACCCAGATAGGCATTGGTCTGCTGCACCTCTGATGCTAGCCCCTGGATGGCATTGACGATGGTCGTCTGCCCTACAGAGATGGTTCTCAGGAGGTCAATAGCTTCCTCCGTGAGGGCAGCAGGGCTGACTGGGGCAGGGGATAAGGTGCCTGGGGCAAAGGAGACACCCACCCTTCTAGGTGAGCGGGCACGGGAAACTCGGTGGGGAGCAACTGGGAGGGCGATGATGGTATGGGGGTGGCGGAAGATGACACAGTAGGGGTGGGCCCACTAGGGTCCACCACCGCCAGGGAGCTCCCATCGGAGGAGGTATCGGAGTCACTATCTCCAGTGGTAGTTGCCTCCCCTGTGGTACTCCCCTCACTCCCCAACCCACTGGTCCCCTGGGCGTCAGACGAGTCTACCTCTGAGGATCCTTGGGCCGCTGCATCCCCACTCACTGGTGCCTCAGCTCCCTCGCCAGATAATGTTGATGTACACAGACAACACAAGAGAGCAGGAATGGGGAGACAAAACAGGAGAGACACTTGTAAATAGTGGAATGGAGATACAGAACTGGTTCACACATACAACCACCCTGAAAATATTCCACCATGCAGCATCTACCGCTATACACATGGCTATGCACCTGACTAGTGGCCACAACCCTGCTCTACAGCCATTCCCCACAGCACTGAAGGACCTGACGTACTGCAGACTTGACCCTTACACCCCTACTCCCCACGGGGGCCATTATGTAGATGGACATCAGTCAGAGTCCCTGCTAGACAGCATAAATACAAACGCACACAGACACATTCATCAAGGAGCCAAATTATGGTATTTGTACTCATCCCCTTGTGACTGCTGTGCAGCCTTCAAGCGCCCATCCAGGTCCAGGTACGCCACTGCCAGGATGCGTTGCATAAGGGGGGGTCTGTGCCTCGTTGGGAGGACTTCCCCATCTGGGCCTCACAGATCTTCCTCGCCCAGCGCCGCAGGTCCTCCCACCTCTTCCTGCAGTGGGTGCTCCACCGGTTGTAGACCTCCAGGGACCGCACCTCCTTGGCGATGGCATGCCAAAGTCCCCTCTTCTGATGGGCACTTACCTATAAGGGACACACAGAAAAAGTAACACTGAGGTCAAACAATGGCCAATAATATACAGCTGGCTATACGTCCACTATGGGCCGGACATTTCAAACAGCCTAACAGCACACACACACACAGCATGTCAGAAACCCTGGACTATACAGTGGACACGTGCACACATGTATGCAGCTATATACTACCATTACACAAATTCATACTCCCCTATCCTCCTACTCACCTGTACATCTGGCCAACTGTAGAGCTTGGCATACAGGGACAGGACGCCGTCCACGAGGTTCTCCAATTCCTCGTTGGTGAAGGCCGGGGCTCTTTCCCCTGCAACACGTGCCATTTCCATGACCTGAGGCAGGACACAGCAGTACACTCAGTGGAGTACCTGCATGCACGATATCCGGGTGTCAAGTGAAGTTGGGGTGATGAGTTCACGTACACACCGCGGTGGTGTGCACCATCACCACTGGCAGTGATCATGATACGCTAAGAATGCCCATTGATAACCATGTTAACCAATGAATTTGAGCACAGCAGTAAACACCGCCTTACGCTATTACGTCAACCGCTATCAGTATGAGGTCACTTTCACCACAACACTTTTGGATTACATGAGGCAGACATTTTGGCCATAACTACGCAGTTGTAAAACCCTCATCTGCACAATGCAGGTCCTATTGTCCCCTAAACACCCATAGGCATGAAATAATATACATTACCTCACCTGAACAGCTTTGATATACTGTTGTGGTCATGTTGCTGTAATGTCACACATACTAAGCATTTGTGTCGTCGACAATCATGCCAGCAGTGCTGAATCAGAAACAATGTGTGCAGATGTATGTGTGTTGCTCACACGTGTTCTCAATTCCTCCTAGTTACAGACCCTTGAATGAGGGAGGACCCCATTGGTGTCCAGACCACCGTTGTTGATTTGCGGACCATGGTGGAGCGCCACATCATTGTCAATTACTGCTACTATTCATGAACTTTGTACTTTACTGGATCCAGCACTGAGACCGGCTAATTGGAATTAGCATGCCATCCCTATTGAAGTACAGGTGCTCTCTGCACTCCATTTCCTGGCCACGGGCTAGTTTCAAGTGACAGTGGGCATGGGTGCAGGTTTTTCACAGCCAATGTTTAGCAGTCTACTGTCCAAATTCCTGAATGCATTTGACACCCTCAGTCCTATGTGCTGATCTCCTTGCCATCAAGTTGGACTTCTATGCCTTTGCCAACATACCCCATGTGATAGGTGCCATCGATGGCACCCACATAGCTATCATCCCCCCAAGAGTCAGTGAACAGGAGTACCGAAACAGGAAGAACTTTAATTCCATGAACATTCAATTGGTGTGTACTGCAGACCAGTACATCTCACATGTGAATGCCATGTTCCCTGGATTAGTCCATGATTCCTTTGTGCTAAGGAACAGTAGTGTGCCACACAAGATGGAACAACTACAAGGGGACAGAGGATGGATCATAGGTAGGTGTTTCTGACACTTATTGCCACATAGCAGAAAGCCAGGCTGTCTGTCACTGAGGGTTGTCATTGACAGTCCTGTTTTGCCCCCTTTTTAGGTGATTCTGGCTAACCCAACATGCATTGGCTCCTGACACCAGTGAGGAATCCTGGAACAGATGCAGAGAGGAATTACAATGAGGCCCATGGATGGACTAGGAGGGCGATAGAGCGCACAATAGGTCTCCTGAAGGCTAGATTTTGTTGCCTACATGTCTCTGCCAGTTCCCTGGCCTATGGGCCTGAAAAGGTGTGTAGAATAGTGGTAGCCTGCTGCATGCTGCACAATGTGGCTGTGAGGAATTCTATCCCTCTCTTAGAGGAGGAGGGTGCTGTATATCCAGGCCTGGGGGATGAGAGTGATGGTGATGAGGAGGAGGGGGAAGATGCACATTCCAGGACCCAACTGATACAACTCTACTTTCAGTAACTATGTGGGACTAATCAATGAGATTGCTGTCTGTGCAGCATACTGTCTGTGTGCCTTTTCATCTAGGGGGGTGTTGGGTGAATAGTCATTGCCACTGTGACCAGGTCTGCATAGGACAGGTAACATTATAGTATGATAGTTCGACACATACGTAGGCACAACAACCTGTTATGCATGTGGTGCATTTCCTGCTACTCAGATAATAATAAAATATTTATAATACAGTTGCATCCATACTTCACTTTATTTAAACATAATAATGGGGCATTGTAATAGGTGAACTGGTGTTTTATTTTGTGCAGGGATTACATCGTTCAGATTACAGTGATGAAAGTGGGCTACTGGTGGTTGTACAATATGGCAACATGGTTGCAGCATTTGTTGGCAGTAGTGGTATGTCCATCTCTGTTTACAAGTGTTTGTTGTATTCACACTGTTTGGTCATTTATTCAGTGGGGCACTTGGAGGACAGTTCTTGCCAGAGTCACTTCTTTGATGGGGCCTTGGTCTTGGCAGGTGTTCCAGTGCCATATCTGGGCCTGAGGGACCGTTTGGGTGCCTGGTGTTGGCTTGTACTGGATGAGATGCATGTCTCCTGTGTGTCCTGAGAGGGTGGAACATGTCCAGTTGCTGCTGATGCTGTTGTTGTCTGGTCTGTAGCTTGGCCTGTAGCATGGGCTTCATGGTCTGTGTGGGCCTCCGGCTGTGTTGGGACAAGGTGCAGCAGCGCACCTGCTATGATGGCCATTGTGGCACTGCGCAGTTTCCACTGCTCCATGGCCTCTTGGTGGTGTGCTAGCTGCATCCTTTGACTCTGCTGTGGGGTGGATACTATCTGGGCCAATCTGTCCTGTGTATGGTGATATGCTCCCAGGACCTCAGAGATCATGTCCTGGGCTGCAGTATCAATCCTGTGGCCTCCCCCCTGGGCCACCGTTGCCCACCCACTGGGCCAAGCCCCCTGTGCCTGTGTTCCCTGCACAGGACTGGCGGTACCACTTGTACTGGGGCCATCGTCTTCCTGCCAGTTGGTAGGGGGTGACTGTGGCCTCTGTCCATGTGTTCCACCAGTCTGTGGCCTGGATACACAGGAGTGGGGACGGTTGCTCTGGGCTGATGTTGTTGGCTGGCTGGTAGGGGTGTCAGTGGTGTCCTGGGTGGGGCTGCTGGATGATGACAGTCCAGGACTGTGTGAGGGGCCAGGGTGATCGTCAATGTCCAGGGTTCCATCTCCAGTGTCCTGGGAGGTGCCTCTGTCTCCCTGTGGGGCACTGCCACTCCTTGTCCTGTCTGTCAGGGTGGCATGGGTGGTGGTGCCTGTTGAAGGGAATGGACATGTCTGTTACAATTGCATGATCATATGGGGTGCACAGGACTGGGCAGGTTTTCACACTTTGTGGCCATGCAGGGTACTCGTGTGAGGTTTGCATTGCATTTTGCTTTGGATGTGGGGGTGCCTTGTGGGTGGCGTAGTCCCTTTGTGATTCCTTGCAGGGTTAGGTGGTTGTGCACAAGGGGAGGGATGTGGGCCTGTTAGTGGGTTTGTGGGCATGCAGGGGGACTGGATGTAGTGATTGTGGCCTGGGTGGGGTAGTGGTCCTGGTGGGTGTTGGAGGGGTGGATGCTTTACAGGTGTGATAGATGTGGGGTAAATGTAGACGACTTACCCGAGTCCATTCCTCCAGTGAGTCCAGTGAGTCTCTCAGGGTGCAGGATGGCCAGTACCTTTTCCTCCCAGTCAGTGTAGTCGGGTGGTGTTGGTGGAGGCCCTCCACCAGACTTCTGGGCTGCAATGTGGTGCCTGGATGCCGTGAACTTTACCTTCCCACGCAGGTTGTTCCATCTCTTGCAGATGTCGTACCTGGTGCGTGGATGGTGTCCCGCTGCATTGACCTTGTTGACTATTGTCTGCCATAGCTCCATCTTCCTGGCGATGGGTGTGTGCTGGACCTGTGCCCCGAATAATTGTCGCTCGACCTTCAGCATCTCGTCCACCATGGTCCTTAGCTCCCTTTCTGTGAAGCGTGGGTGTATGGGGGGTGCCATGGTGTGTGTGTTGTGAATGGTTTCTTGTGTGGATCTAGGTGAGGGATCTCTTGCACGGCTGGGTGTGGGATGTGGCATTCAGTGTCTGCTTGTAGTGTTGTCCGTCTTGCTTCTCCCATTGGCAATGCAAAGGATTGTGGGGTAGGTCTGTGAATGTTTTATAGTGTTGTGGATGTGTGTCAGGTGTGTGGGTTTTAAACTTGCCAATGTATGCATTTCTTACTGTTGGGTCCACTTGACGCCCGTGGCGGTCTGTACCGCCAATGTTAATTCGGGTTCCACTGACCGCCACGATGATTTGTGCTTCATTATTTGGAGGGTGGGGTGTTTGTGTGCTCGGCGGTGGCTGGGTGGGAGGTCCAGCATTTCCGCCGACATGGTCCTGGCGGTGACTGGTGGCAGGGAGATTATTGTTGGTTTCTGATTTTTCCATCATTATTTGGTGGGTTTCTGTTCACCACCAATGACAGTCTTCTGTTCGCCATCACCACGACGGTCGACAGTGTTTGCCTCCGTGTTCATAATAAGGGCCATATTGTATACATGAAGAAAGCTGTCCTTGTTATTTTTTTCACTGCAGCAGTGAGCCTCCTCTGTTTATTTACTTCTCCAAGTAACAGTTTATGACAGTATTCAGTTACAGTGCAACAATATCCACTGTTTAAAACTATCTTTCAACTGGATTTGTTCAAATTAAATGCTAGACTACCAATTCTCCATTTTCGCGAATTACAGATTGGAACTGGGTATCATCTGACCTAAATCAAAACAAAATGGATTTACATCACTATGAGACATTTCTGGTTAATCAAGATGGGATAAATAATTTGACACAGCAACTTCCCTTTGAACAGGCCATGCAAAACTTAGCTTGCTGTGATAACAAGCTACTTAGCAGTTCATCATGTTCCATGTCTATTATCTCATAGAACATTGCAGGAATATGAAAAACTCCACTCAGATCTAGAACTTGAGGTGTGTCTGAAGATTTCTGATGTGATCTGCATTCAGGAGACAGAAAGTGGAGGAACAGCCACTGGAAGTGTATGTCAACATCTTTGTCCCAGCAGGAAAAGCCAGGATAAATAGGCACGGCAGGGGCAGCCTCTCAATGTATGTGACGATGAGCAGGCCATTCTGCTTGAGTCGCTTGGAGCCCAACGCATCACACATACTCGGCCTAACAATATCCATCTGGGTCTTTGGCAATAGAATCGTCCCAATGATTATCCTAAACATCTGCATCAACCCAGGCTCCAGGCAAAATCAGCAAAATATAACATCGATTGAAAACTTTCTCAAGGCACTAGAAAGCATGCATAATCATATTCCTTGAATACTTACTGCAGATTTTAATGTTAATCTGGCTAATCACCTAAGAAGAAGTGGTAACTTAAGAAGAATGTGCGTGCACTGGGTCATGCCACTACAAACTTCAATATACAGTTGCATTAATAAAATGCTCTCCTCTGTATTTTTAAGGCCCTTGGATATCCGGCACTCAATGGGCGCTGCCAAGGCGATATCCCAATGTCTTCCACAAGAAAATCTCTCAAAGTAGTGGAGTACACTTTTGCCACGCTTACCCTTTTCAAATAAATTTCTAGCTTCAATATAACTGTAAGATATTAACTATAAGATGTGAGAGTGATCACTCACCTTAGATAATCAAGATGAATAACTCTAATGAACTAGTACATGCAAACAATGCCATTGACATTGAGGATGCAGGCAGCCATTGGCATAGGATCAGATGGACTACCGCAGCACAGGCTAGCTATAAAGAGTGAAAGCAGACCAGCACGGCATTAAATTGGAACCATGAAGACCCAATCAGGGCATGGTAAATTTCTTTAGATAAACTCAAAATCCATCTCACAAAATGTATTAATAGGACTCTGCAGTAATCTCCACCAAGGAAATATAGAAAGTTGTACTCTAAACCTTTAAGGCCCCAACACTGAGAAATGACAACTGAAATGAAGGCTATCAACACTCATCCCAATCCCACAGTGTGAAAGATACTGCAAGCTATGCAAAGACTATAAAAAATAGTCAGGTAAGCATACCTGAACAGGAGTGAATTGACATTGTGCAGGCCATTAAAAGCATATCAAATCCTTATATAAAGGTGAGGACCAAAGCCCTCTTCTATCATACAATGATATTTGCACAACCACCTTAGCCTTCTCTGCCAGTGAAATCAAGGAAAAATTGAGAAATGTAGAAGGGATTGGACTCCTAGTCAAAATGTCTATTTACAAACAAGACATTGATTCCTGTTGTGCACGCTTTTACTCCTTGTCCAATTTCTGCCTAAAGGAAAAGGTAGTCCCAGAATCATGGTGTGGTTCATTTTTCCAACCCATTTTCAAGAAAGGCAAGAACAACTCCCCCCACGTTTATCGCATGATCGCCCTTTTGGATTTAGATGCAAAAATCTTTGCTTGCTTATTATTGGCATAGCTGGAATCTTGGGTGGAAAGAGAATAAATTAATTGCCTTCAATCAAACTAGATTCAAGCCAGTTCTAGCACCACAGATAATTTAGTTGTGCTCTCAGTGATTGCTGAGAAATATATCATCAACAGGAAACAACTCTTATATTCCTGCTTCATGGATTTTTCCAAAGCATTCAACAACATCAACCATAATCTCCTAAGGAGAAAGCTGGTCAACTAGAAGATTCCAGCAGAACTACAAAGTGCCATCCAACTATTGTATTCAAACTGAGCAATGGTCAAACTTGGTTCAAACAATGGCTTTTCATCCAAAATGACAGACAAATGTGATCTGAAACAAGGATGTGTTCTGGCCCCACTGCTCTTCAATCTGTTTATATCAGACCTAGGTGCCCACCTCAACAATGCCAAATCTCAGCCGCCAAAACTGGCCATTGTCAAGTGACCTCATTACAATATGTGAATTATGTAGTCCTGTTGAACTTGACAGGCATTGGCCTACAGAGGCTCTTAAATAATCTCCATGCCTACTGCTCCAAAAACAAAATTGTAGTGAACCACATAAAAACCCAGAATTGTAGTATTAAGAAGGAAGGTTCGGAAGAAAGGTAACTGGCTCCTGGGTAGACTGACGGTCTCAAAAGGCACTTGATATAAATATCTTGGTGTTTGGCTGCAGGAGGACGCCCGTTCTTCAACTTTTATCTAAATCCAATAAAGCCAAAGAGTGCTTTTCAATCATTACTTAACAAACTGAAAAGTTCTAACCTGGCTCCTCTTCTTGTTGTGGTAAAAGCCAAACTCATCCGAACAATTAGCATTGGGTCAGTGGCCTTTCAGGGGAAGCTTGACACCTACCTCAATTCTGCCCAAAGCAAATCATTTCACATTCTTATTGATCTACTGCAAAGCAATGCTCCAGCACAAGTGCGGCTCGAGTTTGATCTGCTAAACCAAGTACTAGTACAACATGTCTCTTTACTTAAGTACGTGTCATGACTAAGGCTAGCTAAATGGTTGTCTATGCGTGCTGAAATATCAGAAGAAATCTAAATGTCAACTCCAAAAACAGAGTTGGGCACATACCTTTGCTCTGGCTATGAATGCCCTTGAGGCAAATGATCTATTGGGAGTACCACTGTCGCATGCCCTCTTCAAAATATGCTTAAACACGCAAATAAAGAAAATCTCATGGTTGAGTGACAAGAGAGATTTTAGTAAAAGAAGTCAAGAGTGGACAGTAATTGATTCATACGAACAACCCCATCCACAATCATACTTAACTATTTTAATGTGTTTTTTATCAAAATCAAGTTTCTTCAAGCATACTTCATCCCGGGCCAAACTAATGATTGCTCACCAAAATGGACAAGAATATCTTTGAGTTTTAAATGCAGGCTTTGCCTAACTCATAAGGAAAGTTAGACTCACATTGTCTCAACCTGTACCAGAATGCTAACTGAACATAAGGTTTTGCTGCATAACCTTTTGTGAGAACACTGGGCTGATTGTAGAGGCCCCCTGACATTTTGCCCCCATTTTTCACTTTTTTGGTGTTTTCCTGACTCTGATGGTGCTCTGGGTACTGCTGACTAGCTTTTAAACTAAAGTTATATGCAAATTCGACTTTGGAATTAAAAGTACTTCCAAAGTCTTACACTACCTTAATTTTACATATAAGACACCCCTAAGGTGTACCCTAAGTGCCCCTACAGTTGGGTGTCATGCAATTATAAGCAGGGACCTTATAAAAAATTTTATAAGCCCTGGTGAGGTAAAATAGCCAAATTAGTTTTTCCCTCACTGTAGTGAATGGCCTCCATAGGCTAAGATGCGGAGGCTTTATTTCAATTAACAGAGTCCCCATAAGCGCCAGATACCTTGAGTTTGGTACCACATTAATTGTTATAATAAATCCCACAACTTTCCATTGTTGGAATTAAAATAAGTAGTTCAGGTAAAGAGTTTTAACACTCTACCTGAAAGTTGCCAACTTCAGCTCTGTGGTGCCCTTCTCTGATTGGCCGGCCTCTGGCAGCCTGACCAGGCTGCCTTGATGAGATGTTAAGTGGCCTGGGCTAAACACAAAGGATGTGCCTGGGGGAGGAGATCTGATTTAGCAGATGGTGAAACAGGATGGGGGAAAGCAGCCAAACTGGTCTTCAAAGGTAGGGAAGGACATTTGGAGCAGCTCAGGACCTCCCCCATTTCCTGCAACCCCAGACAATTAGGTGTCCTCTTGATTAGATTAGGAGAGGGGTGTGTTTATAATTTGTAGCCACACCAGTGGATGGGCTCAGCCAGATGTAACCTCCAAAAAACAGTTTCACCCATGTTGGATTTTTGAAGAATGTTGCTCACTGGGATTGATTTTTGCCATATTTCCCAGGAAATGGTCATCAAAGGGGAAGGAGCCTGCCTGTGATTAGAAAGTCACCCCCCCCCCCTTTCGGCCCTAGGAGCAAGGATAAATATGGCAGAGCTGCACCCACACCTCAGATCCCTACAAGGAACACGACAAAGAAGAAGAAGGACTGCCCTGCTGGTCCCCTGACCTGTACATGTACACTGCACTCTGAAGGGCTGCACCAGCTGCACACTTGGGCTTCACCGCTAAAAGGACTTTGCCCGTCTTCTACTGCTTCAAGAAGAGACTCACTGTACAAAGGAGCTGTACAAAGGAGCTGACCGGAGTCCCTTGCATCAAGTCCTGCAAGCAGAGCCCAGTTGACCAGCGTCCAGTGCCCATTTGAGGATTCTGAACAGGTGCATTCTGGGAATTGTAGTCCCAAATCTCAAGAAGCAACTCAGCGCTTCTGTAATCTTGGATCAAGTTGTGAACACTTCAAGGACCCAAAAAGGACCTCTGGAAGAAGATCCAGAAGTTTGGAGATGTTTGGAGCGACTCTAAGAGTTGAATAGATGCATCGTGGGAGTTGTAGTCCCAGACCCCTAAAGGCAAACCAGAGCCTCTGAACTTTGTCTGGTGCTGTGGACCCTTTGCTGAATCAAGAAACACTTCCGAAAGTAAGTGTAAAAGTGTTCCCTTGTAGATGGCCTGAACTCTGGACTTTATCCTGTCCAGTGTTACCTTTTTTTAACTCTTTGAGCGCTAGTTGATTGTATGCACTAGAAAACATTAATTCTTTAAAAATTCATATCTCCAGTTCCTCTTATCCGATTTTAATCATTTTTGTGTCTTTTTAAAGATTGAAATATAATCTATGTTTATAAATTGGTGTTGGATTTTGTATTGTGTTTTTTCACTGTTTTGTGATTTTTAAATGCTTTACACAATTGTCTCCTAAGTTAAGCCTTGTCGCTCGTTGCCAAGCTACCAAAGGTTGAACTGGGTTTAATTTATTGAGACCTAATTGGACCTGAGTGGAGGTTAGTGGCCTATTGCTAAGTGTAGGTACTTACCTGCCCTTACTAATAATCCACTTTCCAACACCATTTTAATCAGAACGATATTAGAACTTGCCATCATGCCTTACTCTTTTGTCTAAAAGTTGAATGTCCCCGAGTTATCACAGTTTTCACAAACGTTATTATAAAAGTCAACAAGCTGCTATTAGATAAAGACCAAGTGGCTACAATGAGAAGGAATTATTAACAATAGCTCCACTCTTTCAGGCTCACTGTTACTTATGCATTTTACCCATTAAGAATGGTAGCGGCTGCACAGGTCACGATGAAGAACATCAAGGTCCAAAGGAACACAAAGGGATACAATTTAGGATTTCCCTGTTCTGTTGCTTCTTTCATTAACTTGTGCACTTTATTGCAAATTGTGCTCCATTGCAAGAGAGGACAAGACTTTGTTTAGATAAATGTCAAACTGTAGATGTTCCAGAGTGAGGAGGTTTAGTAACTTTGGTATTATAGAAAATGTAGAGCAAGGCAAGAGGCCTTATTAGCACTTCGAGCATTGTCATATTTGCATCAATTATTGGGACTTATGAACAGGCCATTGTGCAATAAAATGTTTACTATATTTTATTTGACTGGGAGGGAGAAATAGAGGCTGTTCTGGTGCCTTCCCCTACTTCTACTGAAATGTTACTATACATTTTATCTTGTTATTATTTCACTTTATATTTGGTATTGTGTAAGAAATTTCAAGACAATGGGCAACCATGTGGAACAAGATGGCATGGGATGTCGTCGATGCCTGTAAATAGTCCTCCCTTTGTTTGTTTCTCATGTATGTTATTTATGTACTGCTATCATTCTCCATGCTGCCACAATTGCACTTTACAATGAGTCCCACTGGCAGAAGCACCACAAGATAGGTAGGAATTGAATTATATAATGCAGGCTGCTTCTGCTTTTAAACAAGTGGATTGTTTTAAGTCTTTGTGAACCTTTTTTTAATTATTTACATTGTGCAATTTGTGGTTTTAATTAACTGAAATAAATGTGATTTGATTTGCTTCAAGTTCAGTCAAATCTGAACATTTTGCTTAGTCTGCATGGCTTTGATACACTTTAAAAGTGCAAAGAAATACTCATCTTTTTGCCCTGATGTTCACTCAGCAATGAGTTTCACTGGTGCATATGCTCTACAGTTTATTTCATTTTTTTGTTCCTTTCCCTTGATTTAGTTTGCTGTGTTTTCTTTTTTGATTCATGAAAATGCTCCTTCTTACTGTACATTTTATTTTGCTAAGGTATTGGGCCATGGGGGATGACAGGCAGGAAGGAGGAGTGGTGGCACTGCTGTCAGTGCGCATGTGGGTTTGGCCAGCCATCTCAGGACGACCAAAACGACATGCACACTGGTCTGTCTTCAGCCTGAGCTGTGTTGCCGGGTTGGAGACAGCAGACACAGACTCCCAGTCTGCCTGGGAGTGCAAATTAAGGGTGCTCAGGCCAATCCTCACACTGCTCTCATGCTGCCAGCAGCCTGAGACCAGCATTAGGGTTGGCCGCAGGGCACTCTTGGAGCCTGTGCTTACCTGCAGGGGAGCAAGAAGAGCGACGATGCAGCAATGGGGCGTCCAGCAGGTACGTTTTTTGGGATTTTTTTTCTGCTTGTGTTTTTGTTTTGTGCCCTCCCCTTCCACTTTCACCCAACACCAGTTGCATCAGAAAATTCCAGTTGTCATTTGCGTTGGAATGTGCTTACGTGTATAGTTTGCATTAACACACTCAGGACATATACAACTTTAAATTCAAAATGAGAGAAAGAAATATTCATAGAAAGAAAGATTTCCGATGAGGACTAACACAGATTACCAAAGACATGCCGGCTGTTCTCAAGCATGTTATCCCAGACCAAACTACAATCAGATACTGTGGTATCACACTTTTAGTCTTCAAACATTCAAAACAGATCTTTCATTTTAGTATTTCCTTTGAAAAATGTTTTATTCAAAGATAATAGAAGTCTTTGATATACATTCAATAATCATATGATTTATTTAATTATTTCAGGGTATTTATAATTGTAATTCTAGTTCCGTGTGTCAAAATGCTTCACAAAAAACACAGAAAATGTTTAGATAGATTACCTATCAACTTATTTTCTACAAAGTCACACATGCAAATCACACACCAAAATGTTTGCTAACATATACATAATCACACAACAGTTCACACAGCATCACATCAGCACTCATCACGTGGAGGCACATAGCCCAATAAACACAAAATCACGCAACAATGTTACACACACACCAGTACAACTTCACACACTCTCATGCATGAACAAATCACACCCCCACTCAGTCACGTATAAACGCATACACAAACACTGTCAGAAGCTTTCATTCTTAATCCTTCTGACTTTACTGTTCTGTCGTAATATGTGCATATGAATGAGTGTAATGAACTGTACTTTGTGGATACTTGATGTGTGAAGGAACGGGCGTTGCACAGCTATTGCTGTGACCTGCATGCATTTCCTCTTTTAGGAAGGTTTGTACTGCTACAGCCCATATTGCACTGTGGTGTAGGTATACAAAACAGTACATTCGACAATGGATGCTACAGACTCCTTCAAGATACATATCAAGAATTAAGGGAGCCTTAGAAAAGTGCTACCCCTTGACATTCTTCCACAAAGCAAGAAAGCAGTACAAATTTCTATGAAGAATATATGGTGCTCCAGAAGAAAAACGTAACAACCGTGCACTTCAGGTGAAGGGTGATCAATGTTTGTTTAGTATATACAGATTAAACGTCAAAGAAACTTGATTGCCAGTGGTTACAACTTTTTGTGGGAAAATCAATAAACTGAATATAATAATACCCTAAGGAACACATCCTCTAAGAATCATCTCTTCCATCAGATGGCAATCCAAAATGTGGTAGATCTTTGATGTTTTGACCCTATAGGATATTTTGCAGGAACGTCTTCATGTCGGGGAAGGATGCCCCCTGGAAAATAAAGGAATGCAAGACTGGATCAAACGATTGACTAGAGAAGGACACCACACCTGAAACCCACAAGTATATTTATTCATTGTATCAGCTACAAGCCTTACAATAGCATAAAATAGTATACGTAAAACAATAAAAACTTAGATAGCATATAAAAACAAGCAATTGTTGTGAAAGAAAAAAACAACAGCAGCTAAGCAAAAAAGCAGCTCGACCCAAGGCAGTTCACTAATTCATAGAACCACCTTGCACATATGCATACAAAAGCAGTGCCACCATCTACGACTACAAAGGACAACCCCACTTCTGTGCATGTAGCTGGGGCCGACCCTCATTATACAAAGGATACTAAAAGTGAGATACAAAGAGAAAGTGATTGTGCATACAACAATTAGCTACAGAAAGGCATTAGATGTGGCAATTGAGGGCAGCCCCATTTATACAGGCAAGAGTAAATAATTTCATTGCACAGAAGCACCAAAGCTGGGGGCTTGTAAGATGTTATATTTCAGTCAACCCCAGCTTGGCTGGCCAAGCGGCCCACATATATGAGGCTACCGAATTGTGTGCACTGATGTTGCGTGGCATTACACAAAGTGCTAGTGCAGTTTTGATGCAATTTGCCCCACTGGATTTAAAACATCGCCAAGCCACATCAAATTTCTTGCAAAACAAGGTGAAGTGGATAACATTATCCACCTCCCCAAGGCTAGAATTGCAATATTCAAGTCCAGCCACTAGCCTATGTGTACGGGCTAGATAATCTCTTAATGGCAGTACAGCCAACCAATATTTTAAATACAGAGGGGGCTTCAGTTCGAGGTACAGCAGATCCAGGTAATCTACAGGGGCTGGCTTATAGGTGTTTTTAAAGTAATATCTTGCAATTGATTTGGGCCTAAGTTCCTGGTATACCCTCATCTTATTGAATTTGTGGTACTTGTCCTTGACCTGACCCACAGTGTTTTGTCTGACTCTAGTGGGTTACACCTACAGAGCCTCTAGGTGAAGATATCCTAAGATATTTTTAACATGAACACCCCACAAATGCCCCTCAGGTCAATCCTCAAAGGGACATCTTCAAGAGCTTCCAAATACACTTCTGCCTTGGAGTTACATACTACCCTTACCCAGTATAATACTGGCCTTAAGACTCCAAGGGCCAGATGTAGCAAAGGCTTTTGCCCATTCTGTGTCTATGGGAAAAAGTGTTCGTACATATGGCCCCTAGTTCTGATGTTGGCAACAGGCTAAGCCCAATAAGGATCTCAGGAAATTATTCTCAGCTACTTGCAGCACACTAGTGTTCACATATCCCCAAAGCTCTGCTCCATAGAGTTTTGCTGCCACTGCCTTTTGGGTGTATATTTTCACTGATACGTCTGGTATCAGCCTTAAGCTTAAACTTCAACATTGCCCACTCTGCTTGCTTTAGGGCTATAGCTGCCTTCCGTACATGACTGTCCCAGTTTAAATTATCTGAAAAATGCACGCCCAGACATTCAAGTCCTTGATGGCATCAATTGGTACATCATTGATCACTAGTTTTCGCCTAAGGTTATGAGATGGCCGCAAGGTCATACTCTTGGTCTTACTACAGTTGATGGTCAGTAAAAAAAATTCTCGCAATACTTTGCAAAGCGACCAAGTAGCCTGTGGGCTGCATTTTCTGTGTGTGTCAAAAGCATCATGTCATCTGCGGAAAATAATATTGGGACCCTCCAACCGGCTTTGACAGGAACATCTAGCTGCTTTTCTAGGAGGTAATGAACCACATAATTCAGGAAGAGGCTAAAATGTGGTGGCACCAAAACACAGCCATACCGGATGCATTTTTTAACCTAGAGCTAGGGGAACATCAACCCCTATGCCCAGCAGTGACCTACAAAATTTGTCCCTTTCCACTGAATCAAAGCCCGCTTTTAGGTCTATGAAGACCAAATACAGCGAAGACCTCCTGATTACTGTGAATTTGACTGAAATCTTAAAGAGGATAACCTGGTCAGTAGTTCCTACCCGGGACCGAAAGCCAGCTTGCACTTCTGTCATAATATCCTGGGCATCTACCCACCCCTGCAGGTGGTTAAGCAAGACTTTTCCTAGAACCTTCCTGGATCCATCGAGAAGGGAGATCAGCCAATAGTTAGCAGGGCAGCCTCAATCGCCCTTCTTATAACTCAGGACAATAATGGGCAGGACTGAGGAACTGCATTCCCCCCAAAGTCTGTAATGAACAACTAAGTGAGGAGAGTAGCCCAGTAATAGGGTGCCTCGCAATAAAGGTCAGGAGCCTTATGCTTCTTCATAGCACGCAGTGCTCTGATTACATCCAGAATTAGTATTTCTTTTGCATTAGGGCAGGTATGCAGGACATCTCGCACCAGCATGGAATCCAAGGGGCCAGCCAAAGCAGTACTATATAAAGTACTAAAATGGTGAACCGAAACAGATGGACCTCTCGAAGTGTCTAAAGCATTCACCGTCCCCTTCCCCGCTCTAGCTACCAATTCCCAGAATTTCTTGGAACCTTTCTCAGCTGCAGCCTCCCTCAGTTCTGCTAATAGAGCATTTTGGTACAGCAGTTTCTTAGTGGCCAGAAGACACTTATAATCTCTTCTACACTCTCTAAATTTCTCTTTGCGAGCGCAGGTATCATGAGCCATGCTAAGGTATGGGAAACATCCCTCTTCACTGTCACACACTCCTTGTCACACCAACCTTTCCACTCCAGATGTTCCCCTTTGTTAACAACTACCTTAGACTCTGCAGGCTTTGACCATAGGGCCCTTAACTCTCTTACCATCTTGTCATATGTAGCTAGGATCAAGGGTCTATCACTGGTCAGAGCATCTACAATAGATTGTCCATAGTTGGCCACTATTGCCCTCATTACAAGTCTGGCAGTCTTCTGACCACCAGACTCGTGGTGGCGGTCCCACTGCCGATGGGCCGGTGGTGAAGACCGCCACCTTATGAGTGTGGTGGTTTTGCCTCTGCCAAACCACCACATCCTGCTGCAACCGCCAGGGTGGTCAGACCGCCGGGCCTGAGATCAGCATCTCCGACCCGGCGGTCCACTGATGACCGCCGGTGGTATTATGAGTCTCCTTTCTATCACGGTTTCCAAGACAGTAGCACCACCACAAAAACCCTGACAGAAAGGCTACCGGTGACAGGAAATTTCTTTCCTGTTACCTTCAGACAACACCCCCATCCCCCATCCAATTGCCTCCCACCCCTCACCCCCTTCC
Organism: Pleurodeles waltl; assembly: GCF_031143425.1. NCBI lineage: Eukaryota > Metazoa > Chordata > Amphibia > Caudata > Salamandridae > Pleurodeles > Pleurodeles waltl. The sequence continues at coordinate 288,534,450 of NC_090445.1, read as the reverse complement.
CTTACAACCTCTCCACTCCCACCCCCTATAGACATCACCCTCTACGCCCTGCACCCCGTACTCAGCACCCAGCCCCCTGGCAGACACGCACACTCGCCCCAACCCCCCTGCAAACACGCACACTCCCCCACACGCACACACTCACACCACACACGCACACATTCACAACACTCACATGCGCACACGCACACATTCACAACACTCACACTCACACAACCACAACACTCACTCCCCCCCTCCCCCGCATCCATATACACATACACGCACACACACAAAACACCCCACCTTCCCACCCTCCCCTGTAAGACGGTCACCTTACCTGTTGCGTCGAGGTGGTCATCTGGGAGGGAACGGGTCCTGGTGCTGCCACCGCCTCCGGTGCCGTGCCAACATTACACCACCACGCCATATTTCAAATCAAAATACAGTAGACGAGTCCTGTTGGAGTGGCGCTGATGTTTGTGGAACCGCCTCTTCACCGCTGACCGCCACTACAACTGCTGCCAATTTTCCACCCAAAGACTGGTGGAAAGCCGCCTGCAGTTGTAATATGGCGGTCTGCAGCCGAACTGTTAATACACCGCCAAACTCATAATGACCACCTATATGTTCAAGTTGTGGGACTTCTCGCAGATACTTCTCACCATTCTACCTTATTCTCCTTTTACAATTAGATGGCACAATCTCACGCCCATAATTCCCCGCAGCCCGCCTTGTCGCGATTTCTTTCACCATGACAATCATCCTCATACTGAGGACAAGTGGGTTGTGATCACTCTCCACTCTATTGATCACACCCATATCAAGGATGGACTCTCACGCCTCTGCATTAACAATTACACAATCGATAACAGAAAAACATCTTCCATTGTTATAGGTTGCCTTGGCAACACCATCTGACTTGGTGCACCCATTAACAAAGTGAAGTTGGTCATTTGACGAGATTAGTGAATGCCTCAGCCTTTCTTGTGGACTTAAAGCAACATATAGCTGCGCTCTTCCCTGAGGATTTCACTATTAATAATGGCATCGCAGGGTAGTGTATTAAAATCTCTACAGATCAGCATCAGATTTCTGCCTCCTTCATTCCCCCTCATTAGTTTGTTATCTATCGAAGCCTGTTTAGCACTTCCAATATAAACAGAGCAGTCTTTCCAGAGCATCTGGACCTCTGGGACCATCCTGGTGAGATATATACATTCAGGATGTCAAACACCCCCACCCCCATCCACCCCAGGCCTAAGTCTCACATGCTGGATATTAGCAGAAAGCAACAGAGGTAACAAATCTACTTACTCTACAATTTAGCTTAAACAAAATCCATACTGAAAGACCACTAGATAGCCGCCCCTTCCTAGAACGGGCAGCTATGGCGTCATCCCCAAGAACACATTTACACATACTTAACCAAGGGACCATGTTTCTTGGAAGCAACAAATATCATGTAAGCTGACAAATTCTAACCAATCATTGTCTTCCATTTTACTAGAAAGGCCTGCTATGTACACAACATAATTTGTATGCATTCCCCCTTCAAGATTTTACAAGGGGAGATTTAGAATCAATGTATGCAGGGGAGATGGCAAAATAGAGGGGCAGTTCCTTCTTTACTAAGTCAAATCTCACTCTAGGAGGGGCTCCTGAGTCTGTTGCAGTGCTGCTGCTACCCATGACCAGACCTTGCAGTCGTTCCCAAGTTTTTTCATGCCATGGTTGGGGATCCTAATTTGCCTACTGTTTTGGTGGGTAGTAATGGTCAGGGTACCACACATTCTATTGCCATCAGCCAAAGACCCCCTCTATATTCCCAATGCTACAGATCCTTATCCATACGGGCTGCCTGAGCTCAATATACCTGTGTTACTCCTGCACCTCAAATCCAAGCAAGTCTCTTGATTGATATTAAGACACAGCAGTGCATCAACCGCAATCGATATGGCTAAGGATGAGTCTGGCAATACCAGTCAGGGCAAATTCGACTAGAGCAGAAGGCCAGGAAGCTGAGGGCCACTTAGGAGGGTAGTGGGATCGGCACACCTCCTACCTCAGACATACCACTGTTTCTTTCTCCCCACCTTCACTAGTATCACATCACTAGAAGAAAGAACTCTCAGCTCTGGGACAGTGTAAAAGAGAGCTAGCAGCCTTGATCTGTTTAAATGTTGGTTTAGCCTGGCATCAGGAAAAAGATCAACAAACTCTAGGCAGTGCCCACTGTTCCTTCTTTCAGACAAGATGCCAACAGGAGCAGCAGTGCGATCATAAAACAGATCGTGATCTTCTGTCCTGTCTCTGTGTCTAATTACTGGAGATGCAATAAATGGTAGAGCATCAGGGTTCAGGCTGGGAGGCACTCCGATTCGTTAGCATTACATGCACCTTCCTGACCAATTTGGGCTACAGCTGTGTCCTGGGTGCAAGACAGAGGACGACAAGCCTTAGCTGCTCTCCTTGTACACTTTCTCACTGCTCTCCTCCTAGATCCTTGGGAATCCTTAAGGTGTTCTGGGCAGGTTGCCTCTTCAGTTGGACCTCCCAAACTTCAACTGTCCTCACAATAGGGGGCTTGGGTAATTCCAGAGGCCCCTGCTTTGTCCCAACTCCTTCCATCCTGAATGAGAAGTTAGCCAACAGTGGAGAAGCTAAATTGCAGGCATCTGTATTTTCCGCATTTGGAAAATCCTTATAGCTGGCGGTTGGAATTACCCCACTGGCTGCACAGACCTTTGAGTTGAACAACAACCATTTTAAAGAATAAACTGGGAGCGGTGTAGCCCCCTCCCCCTTTTTGGTGCATTTCCCTTCTTCTTAGTACCGATACTCAGCCCTTCACCTACTTTGCCTGGGGTTTTTCCCTGTGGCTCAGAGATTCTAACTTCGGACTACACAGTGCTGACCAATGACTGCTTGGGTAACAGCAACATTTTCAGGGCTGCTAGCCTGGTGCTCATCTACGGGCTGGCTATCCCTCCCCACTGAGATAGCCCCATCACCATCTCCATAACGGCAATCACCATCATCACAAAGGTTGACCGTAATCGCATTGATTTGTGTTTGACTCTCAATTTGTACAGGAGTTTATTAGAGTTTGCGTCCGGACAGTATTCCTTTTTGATATTGGAAGTTTGGTCCAGCTGTGGCCATATCGTTGAGGGGACTGAGGGGATGTATCTGTTTCCTTCCATCCATCCTTCCATCTGGAACTACGGTCTGTAATATCATAGTTAGTAATGACTCAGGTGGTCATTTTGTACATGGCGGTGTGGCCCACGATTTTCGGGCAGTGATCTGCGCGACGGGTGCAGCTGCTCCCGCCGCACAGAGGCATTGGCAGAGGCTCCATGTGGAGTACAGTCAATGTCCTGGCCAGACATTCCTGTGGGCCGGCCGGTGGAAACAAGGTTTCCGCCTGCCGGCCCACTTGAATGTTCTTTATGCGGCTGGCGGGGATCCGGGGATGCTGGCGGATTGATGCCAAAACAAAGTTTAATGCAACCATGGCTTCAGAAATTACAAAACCTTGTGAGGACTCTGCAGGTATGGGGTTACCGCATGAGTATTGGCTAGCAGGGATGCTCTGGAATATAGAGTTATCCAAGCAGTGCCTCATACTAGGGGAAATACTGTCACTGACAGATTTGGTGCCAAGTACAGCCTCCATCCTGGCCTCAAAACCGTCATCTAGTGTTAGTGGAGCACCAGGCGAGTCACAAGACCCAATTTTTCTTGCACTTGCCTAATTCCTAATAGCTACTGGGCTACAGGGTACATCAGGGAGTGACGTGTAAACGTGAATACCAGGTTGCATGCTAGCTTACCATATCAAATGAATACCAGATTTTCAGAAACAACATCCTGATTGCAAAAATTCAACAATTCAACCAGAATTATGGACCTATTAAATGGACCTACTAATAGAGGTGTACAAAATTCACCTAATATACTTTCATTTAATTTTATAAACTTCCAGGAAAAATTCTGTGTAATTACACAACATGCATATCCATCAGTTAGCATATATAAGCAATGCTACATTTTGACATGAAGTTCATCTGCACATCAATTCTTGATGCAAGGATGCATTTTGTGGTACACAAATAGTGAGAAAAACACAAGTGGTGCAAGGAACATCCGGTTGCTTCTGGCCATTAGTGTCATTCCTGAACGCTTACAGTAATTTTCTTTTTGCTATGAGTAGCATGTAATTATACAACATGGTCTAATAGAGTAATTTCAAAGATTTTGTGTATTAAGCTCAAGGCAAAATTTCCAAAATTCCATAAGTGATGCAGCAAAATTTTGCCGAGGTCTACCTATTATTCAAGGAAAAGAAAAAAATAAAATAAAAAGTTTAAAGGAGGTGGAAAAAGACTTTCCACTTAAGTGTGGCAGAACTCAGGGGTAAAATACAAAACAATAGTGAATGGTACAATGAAGATAACCATGCCTCACCATTTTTTGAATAAAAGAGATTCTGCAATAGAGTGCATGTCAGGATAAATGCCTTCCTGCAGTAAGGGACCGACAGCTTGATGCAGTTTTGTTGCTTTTTATTTGTTATAAATTCTATGTGATATATATACGATAGGAAGTGAGAAACTGGGTCTCTCTGTAACTCTTCTTTCATCTATTCCAGTCAACTACTTCTCTTGGGGAGGCACCACACTGAGTACCTCAAGATAAAAGAAGAGTACAACAGGTAAGTGTCTATTCTCCTTTGGTTCTTATATTCCTTCACCAAACACCTGGTGCTTGTGATGTGAGTGATTCAAAAACATATAGCTTCTAATTAGCTTGAGTCTTTAGTGTAGAGCAGAACTTTGGGCTACAGCTCTATACAGCTAGTCGAATAGAGGACACCAGAAGTGATATGTGAGTCCAAGAGACAAAAAAAAACTTCCCAATCCTTAAGTTGCATCACTTTAAAATTGTTCATGCCTTGCTTGTCTCCCCCCCCACACTTCCAGGCCTGCCACCGTGGATGCACCTGATGAAGCAACGTTCCTCCTGGAAGGTGGCTGGGTTCTCGAGTGTCTCCGGCAGCTGTTTGCTCTTCCCGCTCTGCACCACTCAGGATGGTGAGGAATGCTGAAATTGCCAGTTGTTTGACTGTTTCCTCTGTGTTCTTCTGGTCCAGCATGACAACCAGCTGTTCCTCCTTTACGGACAGCGCTCCCGCCCTCATTGTTCCCCTTTTGCTCTCTGTTTACTACTCTTCTGGCCTGTCCTCTTCCGTCAACACAACAGGATTACAGGGGTAGCAGTCGCCGCAAGACCCCATCCCTTCAGCTCCTTCACTCCCTCATTTTAAGGGCTCCTGCGGACGAAAGCAGATGGTATCCATGTTATGATGAGGCGGGGAGAATAGCAGTGTTCCTTCAGGGAAACCTCCTGCCCTATCACAGTGCGGTTTAGCACAGAGGTGTCTGATTGGGACCTTTTAGTGCCAGTGTTATTGAGGAATCATGTATACACATAAGCAAGATAACATAAAGATGTGACTCCAACTAACACAGAGTAATAACTGGCTATTATACAAATATTGAAATTTAAACCTAGTAGTAGAAGAAAAATATCTAGGACTACAAAAAGGTCCTTTACAATTAGATCCAAATTAGCCATGCGGGTCGTCATCAATAGACTTCCCCGTTCCTCGTATTCATTCAACCCATTTATAATTGTATTCAAGGATTGAATCCATTTGCATTCATGAAGTTTCAGAATCAATAAAACATCAATTCCTTGTGGATTAGGGAGGATTTTCTTTCACATGCTACTGAATTCTGTCAGGGGTCTGAAACTGGGATGTGAAATGTTCTAACACTGCTAGCCCTGTGGTGCTGCATTGAATCCTCCTGCAATGATGTAGGATTCTAGTCTTCACCTTATGTTTAGCCTGCCCTACATATAATAAAGACATGATATCTCATGCACAATACAGTTATAATTCGAGAAAAAAATTTAGAGTGACTTTACTATCACAATATTCAAACATCTCTGTCTCTATACAAAGAGTATTTGCATTGCAACTTCCACATTTGATGTGGCCTATGGGGGAGGGTAAATCCCATTGAGCATCAATAGTATGTGGAGACTGGACCTGCAATATCAACCTCACTACACAGTCTCTCACATTCCTACCTCTCTTATATACAAAAGGGAAAGACTAGGTGGGCCCAATTAATCCTGTATCACATTCCAATGTTTTCACATATTATTTCCAATTGGATTACTTTTGGTACAAAACATAGTTACAAACACCATAATTAGGCGCTCTACCCTCTGCCCTGGGTTTCAATAGAGAGTCTTTGTGGCAGTACAGGTATGCTTCCTGGATTTTTTCAGAATATTCAAAGAATAACCTCATTCTAACAGTTTGGCAGTGAACACATTAGATTATCTGAAATTGTCCATCCTATATTCACAATTCCTCCTAACCCTGAGGAATTGCCCTAAAGGTAGCCTTCCCCTAAAGTTGTGAAGGTGGTAGCTAGAGTAACGTAAAAGTGGATTTCGTTCAGTTGTTTTTTTAAAAGCTAGTGGTATAAAATTTTGTACCCTCAACTTTACTAGTTAAATCTACAAACGTTACCTCAAGAGAGTTATAGGATATAGGGAACAGGGTATCCTGAGAATTAATACTCAGTGTAAGAATAAGTAACAATAAAAACATAACTAATAATCAAGTAAATGTTTTTGGTATTTGATTACCATCAGTTAAAATTAAATCGTAGACACAGAAGAAAGACATAAGGCAAACACGGTGAAAGTTGTTGAGAATAGAAAAGAAATGGAATGTGTATTTAAAACTAAGATAACCTTTTGGTGTTTAATTTAAAAACCTAAAAATGGTCAATAACAAAATGGAGACCCTGAGTAACAATTGGGTGATAGACACAGTAAAATGACTTAGTTGAAAAAAGATTTGTTGAAAATATAGACGATTAAAATCATGAACAATTGTAGAAAACTGTTGAAAAACTGGGTAACTCAAACACACCTTTTAAATTATTGAGACTTTTAATGAAGACTCGCTAAGCATTATTATTATGTTGGTAAAAATGGTATAATAATTAATACATAGGAAGAATTATGTGGGAAACATTGCAGATGGACTTTCAGGAAAATGAACCAAAACGTCCAAGAGAAAATCATTCTAGGCAATTAATTCATCCCATGATGTCCATTAGATATTAAGTCCAGGCTTTCCATCCGGAGGCATTCCCTTTTATTTCAATGTATAGCAACATCTACTACTCTTAGCTAGCAGCCATTAATGCACAGATGTCCTTAACAACTAAGCAGGATTCTCTGAATCTCGAGAGGAAGAAGAGTAGAACCTTATTCCCATTCGACAAATTCCCTCCCACAATTTCCCAAATGGCAAACATCAACCTAATGGACAGCCTGCTGGTATTGTCATAACTACTTGTCATAACTACTAATCACATCAAATAATATACACCATCTCTATTTTATGCATATATACATTCAGTAATGTCAAGTGTGCTCACTATTTTACCGTTTATTTTTACCTTGGGTAGATGAAGCACCTGATAATCATGCCTTAGTATTGATGAGCAAAGGACAGTGTGCAATCCTCCTACAAGCTGCCATTTCTGTGGCCTCCACACTTCAAGAACGAGGAGGTTTTTGCTTTCAACCAGGATAACACCTTAAAAAAGACTAGGGCCAGACAGCAGTCTCCAAGGGAACTAACATGTCTTGCAAGTCCCCACCCAGAAATCACTAATCTACAGATGCTGATACCAACTGTGTAGGACTCTTTTTAACCCACTTCTAAGCCTACGGATTCCCCAGATAACTCTGGTGGTTCACCCTGCAACACAGATCTTCTCTACATCTTAGGAGGGAAAATATAATAACTTTATCCCTCTTCAAAAATCTCCTTCTCAGGGTTTCCCTGATAGCATCCAGATGGCAACCCTCAACCTAATGGGCAGCCCGCTGGTATTGTCAGGTTGGCACACATACAGAGGGGGGCTTAGCATAGTCACAACCTGTCATCTGGAAACATCACCTTTTGCAAGAACATTAGTCTGTGCACAGGGATATTCATCATATGAAGCAGGCTTTGTGCACATCCTAACTCACCAAGACCAGGCATCAAAGTTGAAGGAAAGACTGACCAGTGTCTTAGAGAACATTAGAACCATGCAGAGGTTATAGGCCAGATCACCCAGGTGCTGGTATAAAATTGCAAAGCCACAGCATGCACCTCAGTCAAATGGGGTAAAACCCACAAATTAAAAAAATTAAACAGACATTTACTAAAAATATTAAATAAAAAATACAAAACATATACATATATATACATACAACCTGTCATCTGGAAACATCACCTTTTGCAAGAACATTAGTCTGTGCACAGGGATATTCATCATATGATCAGGATTTGTGCACATCCTAACTCACCAAGACCAGGCATCAAAGTTGAAGGAAAGACTGACCAGTGTCTTAGAGAACATTAGAGCCATGCACAGGTTATAGGCCAGATCACCCAGGTGCTGGTATAAAATTGCAAAGCCACAGCATGCACCTCAGTCAAATGGGGTAAAACCCATAAATTAAAAAAATAAAACAGACATTTACTAAAAATATTAAATAAAAAATACAAAACATATTCATATATACAGTATACATATAGGCCCTCATTACAACCCTGGCGGTCGGTGTTAAAGCGGCGGTAATACCGCCAACAGGCCAGCGGAAAAAAAAACTGGATTGTGACCGTGACGGAAACCGCCAACATAGACAGCCACTTTAACACTCCAAACGCCATGGAGGTAGAAACAAACAGCACGACGGACACCGCCAACAGACAGGTGGGAGACAAAGTACCTCCCACTGTATTACAAGAGGCCTATCCGCCACCTTTTCCGGGGTGGAACCAACGCTATCAAAAGCACAGTGGAAACAGTACACAGAAGGGAAAACACTCACCTCCCAACACCCAACGAGGAACCAGAACGCCATGGAGCCCGAACTTCATGTGTTACCCATGTTGGTTTACCTCCTCTTCTACCAGGAGTACGAACGGTGGCGGCGGCGACCACGGTGAGTACTGCACCTACAACACAGGGGAAGGGGGAGGAAAGAGAGTGACACACACACGCAACTGGCAACTCCCCCACCCTCACCCTCACACACAACAACATACACACAAATACATGCAGCAACATTACATATACACCTCCCCACCCCCTGGAAAAATGCAAGGACAAAAGGGAATGATTGTAACGATTGTAGTCATGAAAAATCCATTAGTCAAAAGTCAAATTTCAGTATATACAAATATGTACACCAACTACACAAGTCCATATAGTGTACTAATCATTGTTCGTGGACCACTGGGCCCAAAATGCATCAGCGAGGCCCACACATGATACCTGACTGGAAATGGAGAGAACACTGCTAGGGCATCAGATCAAAAATATACAGACACCTCGGGTGGAGGGGGAGGGGGGCACCTCAGCCTGATGAACGCACGACGCCACTTCTGCACGAGGGGGCTCCATGCCCGTTGATGTATCCTGGGGAGTGCAAAGCCACAGTCTCTCAAGTGGGTGGTTTGCCAACTGCTTTATCCTGGGGAGTGCAAAGCCACAGTCTCTCAAGTCTCTCAAGTTGGTGGTTTGCCCACTGCTTCATCCTGGGGAGTGCAAAGCCACAGTCTCTCAAGTCTCTCAAGTGGGTGGTTTGCCCACTGCTTCATCCTGGGGAGTGCAAAGCCACAATCTCTCAAGTCTCTCAAGGGGGTGGTTTGCCCACTGCTTTATCCTGGGGAGTGCAAAGGCACAGTCTCTCAAGTACATAACAGTCTCCACTGGTTCTGGAGGGGGCTTTGTGCCCAGAGTGCTTCACCCTGCCAAGGACCAAGGTAGTGGATGCCTTTCTCCATTGTTCTGGAGGGGGATCTGTGCCCAGAGTGCTTCATCCTGCCAAGGACTGAGGTAGTGGATGTGATACTCCACTGGTTCTGGAGGGGGCTTTTTGCCCAGAGTGCTTCATCCTGCCAAGTACTGAGGTAGTGGATGCCTTTCTCCACTGGTTCTGGAGGGGGCTCTGTGCCCAGAGTGCTTCATCCTGCCAAGGACTGAGGTAGTGGGTGTGATACTCCACTGGTTCTGGAGGGGGCTTTGTGCCCAGAGTGCTTCATCCTGCCAAGGGCTGAGGTAGTGGATACCTTTCTCCACTGGTTCTGGAGGGGGCTTTGCGCCCAGAGTGCTTCATCCTGCCAGGGACTAAGGTAGTGGATGCCTTTCTCCACTGGTTCTAGAGGGGGCTTTGTGCCCAGAGTGCTTCATCCTGCCAAGCACTGAGGTAGTGGGTGCCTTTCTCCACTGGTTCTGGAGGGGGCTTTGTGCCCAGAGTGCTTCATCCTGCCAAGGACTGAGGTAGTGGATGTGATACTCCACTGGTTCTGGAGGGGGCTTTGTACCCAGAGTGCTCCATGTGCAGTGTGGCCGGTACAATTCCCTCACCTGGGTGTGCATGCCACAAGATTTGCGAGATTCAGGTAGCATGATACGCCATGGAGGCAGCGACATACCCCACACTGCTGCGGCTGCGCCTTCCACCTGCAGGTGCAAACAGTGATGGAAGAAATGCCTCATGGAAGCTGACCAGGGTCCAGGAACTCTCCTCCAGCCTCAGACGTCTGACCACAGGGGATGCTAGCCATGTCAGCAGTGGTGCCTGTGTCCAGGGATGCCGTGGGGCCGGTGGCGGTGCTTGCGGCGGTGTCTGTTGCGGCGGTGCTGGCAGTGGTGCATGTGTCAGCACCTGCTGACGGACACAGCAGGACGTCTCCTGCAGCCTCGGATGGCTGCCCACTGGGGAAGAGGCTGGGGACTGTCGCTGAGGCTGTAGACGTGCCGGGTCGGTGCAGGTGGTGGTGCTTGCGGCGGTGTCTGTCGCAGCGGTGCTTGCAACAGTGTCTGTTGCAGCAGTGCTGGCGACGATGCATGGGTCAGCACCTGCTGAGGGACACAGCAGGACGTCTCCTGCAGCCTCGGATGGCTGCCCACTGGGGAAGAAGCTGGGGACTGTCATTGAGGGTGCAGACGTGCTGGGGGCGGTGTAGGTGGCAGTTGTGGTGGCGGGGCAGCTAGCGGTGTTCGCCTCCGTACAGGTTGGTGTGGTCATGGACAGAAAGTGTGACACTGGTCCCTCAGTCGGTGCCACCATGCCCTCTCCTGACCTGTTCTTCAGCTTTTGTCCCTTCCCCAGCTTTGATGGTGCCGCAGTTGTCTTGCCACTATCCCCTTTGTTTTTTGCTGAGCCCTTGGTGGCTGGTACTTTCGGCTTCTCCCTCCGGGATGTGGGCACCTTTTTCTCCTTGGCAGGTGGCGGAATGTCCTTGCCCTCACTACGTGGCACACTGGCACCCCTGATGTGTGGAGCACTGCATGACCCTGCAGTTGCTGGCACCACTGTGCCTGGGGATTTGGTGGCTGGGGTGCTGGGCTGGGACCTGGAAAGCCTGGCCCTAGGGGAAGGACGGGGGGGGAGTGAAGGGAAGAGGTCAAGGTTTGGCAGGAAAAGTTTTTTAGACACACTGGGACGGGAAGATGGAGGGGGTTTCGGAGTGGAAGTAGAGGTAGAGGTAGTGGTTGTAGGAAGTGTACGTCTGCTGAATTTGGGTGAAGGTGCATGGCCCGGAGGCTGTTGTGAGGTGGATGGCTGTTGGGTGGGTGGGTGCCTGCGTTTGTGTACTTTGGGAGGAGAGCTCACTGACACACTGGGAGAGGACACTGGGGATGTGTGAATGGTAGTGGGGGTGGTGAGTGCATGTGAGCGGTGTGTGGTGATGGGCGTGCTGGGCGTGCTGGTGATGGAGGCAGTGGCTGAGGATGTAGTGTATGCAGGTTTGAGTGGAGATGAGACAGGGAGGGAGGAGGAGGACGTGGAGGAGGGGGACACAGTGGAGGCAGTGGATGTTGCTGTGTCTGCATGGGGATGGTGCTTGTGTGAGTGCCTGTGGGATGTGTGGTGCTTATGTTTGCCATGGTCACTCTTGTGTGTTGATGAGTGTGCATGCTGGTCTTATGGTGTGCTTGGGATAGGCTGCGGTACAGGGGATTGCGTCTGGGTAGAGATAGTTGGAGGGGGGAGGCTGGACACAGGGACAATGGCTGCCATCAGTGCTGAGGCCAGAGCCTGAAATGCTCCTTGTTGGGCCACCTGCCCAGAATGAATGCCCTCCAGGTATGCATTTGTTTGTTGCAAATGCCTCTCTACACCCTGGATGGCATTCACAATGGTAGATTGCCCAACAGCGAGTGATCTCAGGAGGTCAATAGCCTCCTCACTGAGGGCAGCAGGGCTGACTGGGGAAGGGCCTGAGGTGCCTGGGACGAAGGAGATGCCCACCCTCCTGGGTGAGCGGGCACGGGACACATGCTGAGGGGCTGCTGGGAAGGTGGTACTGGTGGGGGGTGGCGGCTGTACCTGTTGATGTGGTGGGCACAGAGGTGCCTGCCACTGCAAGGGAGCTCCCATCAGAGGAGGAGTCGCTGTCACTGCTGTCTGCTCCTTTCCCCGTTGTGGAGCTCCCCTCGCCCTCCGTCCCACTGGTGGCTTCAGACTCTCTTGTTTCATCCTCCACGACCAAGTGGGTTGCAGCTCCCTCCTGCTCCGGTGCCAATGCTCCTCCGCCTGATGATGCTATTGCACACAAGATCAGGGAGACCACAAAAAGGGGGGGAAGACAGAAGAAAGATATGTTCTGTGCATGCAACACCACTACCGTTGGCGGACACAGCCCTCTGCACTATGCCATGCACTGTCAGTTCCTAGAAATTTCATCTGACCATGGGGTACGAGGCCTAAGACCAATTGCTGCACACCTGGAAGTCACAGGAGCCTGACTAGGTGAGGATGGCTATTACCACTGGTGGGTTTCAGGTGCCACATGGCCTGCCTCACAAGGGACCTTGCCTACCAAGTTCACCCTGGCCTAGGGGAACCCACTGCCCACCTCCCCCACCCAGACACCTTATAATGCGCGCAGAGTCAGCTGAATGAGAGTGTACTCACCTCCTCAAGCGCCCATCCAACTCTGGATATGCCACCACCAGGATCCTGAACATCCGGGGGGTCAAGGTGCGACGGGCACCCCTCCCACTTTGGGAGGCCATCCCCAGCTGGCCCTCCGCCGTCTTATTGCTCCAGCGGTGCAGGTCCTCCCATCTTTTCCGGCAGTGGGTGCTCCGTCTGTGGTAGACCCCCAGGGTCCGAACGTCCTTGGCGATGGCACGCCAAATACCCTTCTTCTGGTGGGCGCTGACCTAGAGGAATGGTACAGAGGGAAAGGAAATTACTTACCCATCAGGACCGTCATACTCATTGCCCCTGAGTTCCCACCCTTGCCCTGATGCACATACAATCCCCATCCGCACATGCAGGCCTCAGCTCCCCCCCATGTATCTTCCATCCACACCACTCCAAACAGGCATTGCCCATGCAGCATGCTCACAGTGTACTCTCCTGTTTATCTGGAGGACCGTACAGTTGCGTGTACTGGGGAGGACCCCATCCACTAGTTTCTCCAACTCCTCCAAAGTGAAGGCAGGGGCCCTTTCTCCAGACACATGAGCCATCGTCGCTTCCAGACACAGGTCACAGCAGCACTTGCAGTGTAGGTCCTCTCCTGTTGAAGGTCAGGTATCAAGTGAGTGAACAGACAGAAAATGGCGGTCACGTCCACGGCGGTGCGTACCTTCACCACCGGCGTACATCGTCATTGGCTCCTGGGACCCATAGGGCCCAATGTTAACCAATGCAGAATTGCGCCGCGTTTTTCGACCGCCCACCGCGACTGTGTAGAACGCCAGCGCAGTTACCTCATATCCCCTTGTCCCACCTTACAGGTCAGGCAGCCGCCATTTCAGGAGGCCACACATATCTAGGTCAGGAATATAGACAGATACCGGCACATTGCGGATTACTAACGTATCTGCAAATAACACATTGTGATACCTCAGTGTTGGATGACTCTCTGCTCACTGTTCTCCTCCATAGGGTACGTCCGCTGGGGCAGGTGATGAGATGGCGGCATTCTCCGGTGTACAGACCCCTGGGGGACCTGTCGACAATTGAAGAGAGACACACCCTATTCACCTACAGACTTGATTGTGCAACAATCCAGGAACTGTGTGCCCAGTTGGAGCTGGACCTGATGTCAGATACCTGCCATCCCACAGGAATCTCCCCTCTAGTGCAGGTCCTGTCTGTACTCCATTTCCTGGCCAGTGGGTCTTTTCAAACAACAGTGGCCATGGCATCAGGGATGTCCCAGCCAATGTTGTCTAACGTGTTGTCCAGAGTGTTGTCTGCCCTGCTGAAACACATGCGCAGCTACATCGTGTTCCCTCAGGTGGAGGATTTGCCCACAGTGAAAGGTGACTTTTATGCCCTGGGACATATCCCCAACATCACTGGTGCCATTGATGGTACACATGTGGCATTTGTACCCCCCCGCAGGAATGAACAGGTGTACAGAAACCAGAAGAGCTACCATTCTATGAATGTGCAGATGGTGTGTTTGGCAGACCAGTACATCTCCCATGCGAATGCCAAGTATCCTGGCTCAGTCCATGACGCTTACATTTTGAGGAATAGAAGCATCCCTTATGTGATGGGGCAACTCCAGAGGCACCGTGTATGGCTAATAGTTGAGCGTAAAGTCCCCACACAGTTTCATTTGCTGTCTGGGTATGGGGCTGTCCCTAAGGGTTAGTGTGTGTCTAACAGTTGTCCCTCGACATTTGCAGGTGACTCTGGTTACCCCAACCTGTCATGGCTACTGACCCCAACGAGGAATTCCAGGACAAGGGCAGAGGAACGCTACAATGAGGCGCTTGGGTGAACTAGAAGGGTGACCGAACGCACCTTCGGCCTCCTGAAGGCCAGATTCTGGTGCCTCCATCTGACATGTGGCTCCCTGTACTATTCACCGAAGAAGGTGTGCCAGATAATCGTGGCCTGCTGTGTATGCTGCACAACCTGGCTTTGCGACGCCAGGTGCCTTTTATGCAGGAGGATGGGCCAGATGGTGGTCTTGTGGTAGCTGTGGAGCCTGTGGACAGTGAAGAAGAGGAGGCAGAAGAAGAGGATATAGACAACCGAAACAACATCATCATGCAATACTTCCAGTGAGACACAGGTAAGAAGATGCCCCTGCTTCCCACATCTCATTCTATTGTTGGAACTAGCATAAGTCTGTCATTTTCATTTAGTATATGGACCCTGACTTGTCACTTTGACTTTCCATTTCACAGATCTGGGTCCCACTTTGTGCCCTCTGCTATGTTTATTGCTGGCCTACAGCTGTGTTACATTGGTATGTGAACAAGTAAATTGACATTGCTATATTCCATAGGTATTGCAATTACACATTTGTGAAAGCACAGACTGACTCCAGATTGTTTTGTGATTGAAGAGTGTTTATTCCTGTGCTAATAAGTGAAGGGGGTTGTAAAATGGGCTGGGGGGTGGTGGAGGAATGTCCATGGCAGAGTCCAGTCTATTTGTTTCACAGGTGCATTGTCCAAAGGGGCATAGGAAGTGGAACAATGGCAGTTTAAGGATGGACAGGATGACATAGTGGGACAGAAGGGTGACATTCAGGAGGGTCTCATTTCCTGGCGGGGGTCTTGGCAATGTTCTCTGTCTTGTTCCTGGATCTCAGGGACCGTTTGCGGGGTGGTTCTCCATCTGCAGGGGGTGGGGTACTGGTGTCCTGTTGTTCCTGTGGCGGTGCCTCCTGTCCACTAGCACTGGTGGAGGTGGAGGGCTGTTCATCGTCCAGGCTACTGTCAGGGGCCCCTTGTTGTGCCACTGCGTCTCTCCTGGTATTGACAAGGTCTGCCTGCACCCCCTGCAATGGTGACCAGGGTGGTGTTAATGGACTTCAAGTCCTCCCTGATCCCAAGGTAGAGTTACTCCTGCAGCCGCTGAGTCTCCTGAAACTTGGCCAGTACTGTTGCCATTGTCTCCTGGGAATGATGGTAAGCTCCCATGATGTTGGAGAGTGCCTCGTGGAGAGTGGGTTCCCTGGGCCTGTCCTCCCCTGTCGCACAGCAGGCCTCCCAGTTTCCCTGTTATACTGTGCCTCTGTCCCCTGAACCATGTGCCCACTGCCACTGCCCCAGGTCCCTTATTTTCTTGGGTTGGTGGGTTTGCCTAGGTTCCCTGTAGTGGGGAACACACTGCTGATTGACGTGTCCTGGGAACAGAGGGATGGGTCCGCTGGGTGGGTGCTGTGCTGGTGTTTCCTAAGGGGTGAGGCTCTGTGGTGGCTTGTGACAGTGCCAGGGGAACCGACTGTCCCGAGGTCCCAGATGGGCCGGGCTGGTCATCTTGATCCAGGCGTCCAGAGCTGCTGTCATCACTGTGGGCCTCTTCTGTGGGGGGAGTGGATGTGTCTGGCACCTCCTGTCCAGTGACGTTGGGTATGGGTCCTGTTGGGGTGTAAATGCATAGTTATTGTATCTGTGTGTGCCATTGTGTGCAATGGGTGAGTGACCCTCTACTCCAATGCTTGCATTATTGGCTTGGTCCTTGTGTGATTGGTGATTTGGGGGAATGAGTGAGTCTCTGTAGTGGACATGCTTGGGCGATGGGTGTCCATGCATTGGTTTTTCATGCAGGGCTTGATTTTGGGATGTGTGGGCTGTGTTGGTGGAGTATCTGTGGTTTGTTGGGGTGATGGGTGTGAGGGTAAGGGTGGGAGTATGTGATGGCACGCAGGTGCGGTGGGGGGGATAAGGTAGTAAAGATTTGCCTTACCAGAGTCCAGTCCTCCTGCTACTCCTGCGAGGGCCTCAGGATGTAGTATTGCCAAGATTTGCTCCTCCCATGTTGTTAGTTGTGGGGGAGGAGGTGGAGGTCAACCGCCAGTCCTCTGTACAGCAATCTGGTGTCTGGCGACCATGGAGTGCACCTTCCCCCGTAGGTCGTTCCACCTCTTTCTGATGTCCTCCCGTGTTCTTGGATGCTGTCCCACTGCATTGACCCTGTCGACAATTCTGCGCCATACATCCATCTTCCTAGCAATGGAGGTCTGCTGCACTTGTGATCGAAATAGCTGTGGCTCTACCCGGACGATTTCCTCCACCATGACCCTGAGCTCCTCCTCAGAAAACTTGGGGTGTCGTTGAGGTGCCATGATGTGGTGTGGGTGATGTGTGAGGTGGTGTCTGTTGTGATGTGTGAGGGGGTGTGTTGGTGTGTGTTGTTTGAGGTGCGTGGATGTTGTGTAAGTGATGGTGTTGTGTGTCTGTGGATGCTGGTGTTGTTTTAGAAAGGGGCTCTCTCTGGCGTGCTTTCAAATTTCTGGTAGTAAGGGTTAGTGGGTAATGTAGGTGTGTGCTTTATATTGGAATGGGTGTGTGGGTGTGGTGTGTGTATGTGTATCAGGTGTGTGTATTTCGAATTGTCCAATGGGGTTGTGTTTTGTAAATGTATGTGTATTTTGAGCGCGGCGGTGTGTACCACCAATGGATTACCGCGGTTGAAAAACCGCTGCGTTGATTCGAGAGTAGTGATAGTGTGGGCGTGTTCTTGTTGGAGTGACGGTGTCAGTTTTGTTATCGCCGGTTTATCACTGACCTTTGGTGTGGCGGACTTGTGTGGGTGTCTGTATTGTGGCGGATTCTGGGCTGTGGGTCGTAATACCTGTAGCAGAATTCCGTGGCTGCAGCGGTATGTTGGCGGTCTTCTGCACAGCAGTAAGCAGGATTTATCGCCAGGGTTGTAATGAGGGCCATAATATCAAATTGAACTCATAAACAAATAATAATATCCGATATATTTCATCAATATTAAAAAGGTAGTAAGGTCTGAGAATAATAGATATACTATATCCACTGATATGTGTTCAACTGTAGGGAAAGTGTTTGGACTTTGAAGAGGTCAAATTTACTATTTCAACTCCAGTCTGTGCAACTGCAAGGAAAGCGTTGGACTCTGGAACGATAACCTTTACTATTTCCATCCCTGTCTGTGCAACAGTAGGGAACGTGATGGACTTCAGGGGGGTTGAATTTACTATTTCAACTCCAATCTGTGCATCATCAAGAAAAGCGTTGGACAACAGAGTAGAACAATGTACTGTTCCTACTCCACACTGTGCAACAGTAGAGAAAGCATTGGACTTCAGAGGGGTAAAATTTACTTTTCCCACCCTGTCTATACAACAGTAGGGAAAGTATTTCACTTCAAACACATAACATATATAAAACATAACCGTATTAAATTATGACAAATATAAAACTCTTATATACATATATACACACACACACACACACACATATATACATGTATATGTATATAATGTATATACATACATATATATATATATTTTGGGTTAATTAATAAAGGAGTATAGCGTGAGAAGTACATTATTTTTATATAAATATATATATATATATATATATATATAGATATAGATATATATATATATGTATATAATAAAAAACAATCAATTAACAACATTAGTAAACAAATTAATAATTAGCATTTTAAAAAACTGTCATTTATTTAATATTTAATTAACTTACCCCACAGACCTAGCAGCCCACACTTGAATTATAACTAAAATAAATAAATGTAGCACAATTAACATGATTAATAATTAATTAAATAATAATTAATAATATAATAATTAATTAATTAACAATTATCTTCCCACCCTATACCCCTACATACCCAACAGCCCGCACATAACATATGTCTTAAAATATAATAGTTACACAATTAACATAATAAACAAATAAACAATTTTAAAATGTTTTAATTATTATTTAATTTAACTTAATTAACTTCCCGCTACAAGCCCAGCAACCCGCACCTAACATACAACTGAAAAATTGATTAATCACATAATTACCATAATTAATAATCAATTAAATAATTAATAACAAATTGTTACATATGTAATAATTAATTATACTTAATTCCTCTACACTATATATTACTATTAACAATTATTGTAAAAATTAGAAATATCTTAAAATTACAAACTATATTTAAAATATTGTTAATTATATAAACAATATTTACCATATTAAATAATATATGACTAAAACACATTAAAATAAATAAAAAAACAATAATATTTACAACTATATTTTTTAAAACGATATTAAGAATACAAATATTTTTTAAAGGATATTACTTACCTAAAAAGTAGATATTAAGAACAATGATATTTCTGCATTACTATATTTTTGTTTCACAATATGTTTTCTAATATTTCTATATCTCGATATGTTAAAATTAATATTATGTCCAATCACCCTCATTGACACATCCTCAAACAACACATGTGTTTTAAAATAATCCATTGCACAATTTTGATGTACATGGAAACACTTTTTTTTTTCAAAAATTTGCACTTCCGTTCAGCTCCGTGTCATCTCTTGTGTGCCTGGCCAGGGATGTGGGGATGGTGGAGTAAAGTAATATAATGTGTTGAAGACAGTAGAACATTTAACAATATTTTTATAGGAAAACAAACACATACATCTTCAAGCATCCCCACACACGGACTGAAACTAAGAACACAGCCAGTTTAGCATCTAAAAATAAAAAATACAAGTAAAAAATATTAAAACAATTGCCAATTGCCAAACATCTGGCGATGTTGTTCTCTTCACCCTGTGCCCACCTAGTGGCCAAAGGCTTTTTGCCACGGTCCCACGGTTTCTTGCTTAGTCATTGGCTGTTCACAGAAAAGGAAAGTGTAGAAAATATTCATAGATGCATGTAAATCAAAATACTATTAAATGTAAAAAAGGAATTACAATGTCATTTAATCTACTCTCCTTTCCAATGGAAGCTTCTGAAATCAAGCCAGCACATTTACCAATGGGCGACTATGATTATTAAAGATACAAAACAAATTCATTTTTATAATTTAAATAGAAAAAGTATTTGGGTTATAGCAACAGAAACATCATCCAAGCATATTGGTGCCTTCATCTACTAAGACAATGGGTCTGATTGCGAAGCAGTCCGGTGGGAAAGGTGCAGCAGCATTGTCGCTGGCTCATAATAGAACTGGCGGCAATGCTGCTGCGCACAGGGGCACCGGCACCCTGGAAATGTGCACTGTCTGCATCGCCCCCCTGTGGTCCCCTGCACCTGTTCTCTGGCAGCCTTTTCATGACACTGTGAAGAACAAAGTTGTAAATGCTCTGGTTAATTACAACCTGCACTGCCATCATCAAGTCGGGATCGGAGATCTTTGCGGAGGCGGAGGTAGGTTGGCATGTCTGCATGCCAAACTCGTATTGCGGCAGTCAGACCGCCACAACCGCGGTGATCCGACCACCACTGCAAGTCTGTTGACCGCCAGACCCGTAATAAGGCCTAATGTCACCTAACATCACATGTGAAGACAAAAAGGAACAGAAACATGATGTGAAGTTAAAATGTGAATATTAGCTGCATGCGTGCTTCTCAGGTGGCCATGTGATTTCTGATACTTGAGTGACAATACCCATTTTTAAGTGGAAATAAAAATGTATTAAAATGTGTCTAACACACCGTAAAGGATGAGTGTCTGACTTTGTAAACATCACCTAAATTGTATTTGTATTCAAAGTGAGAAAATCAATCTTTCAGGTGCCACATGGCCTGCCTCACAAGGGACCTTGCCTACCAAGTTCACCCTGGCCTAGGGGAACCCACTGCCCACCTCCCCCACCCAGACACCTTGTAATGCGCGCAGAGTCAGCTGAATGAGAGTGTACTCACCTCCTCAAGCGCCCATCCAACTCTGGATATGCCACCACCAGGATCCTGAACATCCGGGGGGTCAAGGTGCGACGGGCACCCCTCCCACTTTGGGAGGCCATCCCCAGCTGGCCCTCCGCCGTCTTATTGCTCCAGCGGTGCAGGTCCTCCCATCTTTTCCGGCAGTGGGTGCTCCGTCTGTGGTAGACCCCCAGGGTCCGAACGTCCTTGGCGATGGCACGCCAAATACCCTTCTTCTGGTGGGCGCTGACCTAGAGGAATGGTACAGAGGGAAAGGAAATTACTTACCCATCAGGACCGTCATACTCATTGCCCCTGAGTTCCCACCCTTGCCCTGATGCACATACAATCCCCATCCGCACATGCAGGCCTCAGCTCCCCCCCATGTATCTTCCATCCACACCACTCCAAACAGGCATTGCCCATGCAGCATGCTCACAGTGTACTCTCCTGTTTATCTGGAGGACCGTACAGTTGCGTGTACTGGGGAGGACCCCATCCACTAGTTTCTCCAACTCCTCCAAAGTGAAGGCAGGGGCCCTTTCTCCAGACACATGAGCCATCGTCGCTTCCAGACACAGGTCACAGCAGCACTTGCAGTGTAGGTCCTCTCCTGTTGAAGGTCAGGTATCAAGTGAGTGAACAGACAGAAAATGGCGGTCACGTCCACGGCGGTGCGTACCTTCACCACCGGCGTACATCGTCATTGGCTCCTGGGACCCATAGGGCCCAATGTTAACCAAAGCAGAATTGCGCCGCGTTTTTCGACCGCCCACCGCGACTGTGTAGAACGCCAGCGCAGTTACCTCATATCCCCTTGTCCCACCTTACAGGTCAGGCAGCCGCCATTTCAGGAGGCCACACCTATCTAGGTCAGGAATATAGACAGATACCGGCACATTGCGGATTACTAACGTATCTGCAAATAACACATTGTGATACCTCAGTGTTGGATGACTCTCTGCTCACTGTTCTCCTCCATAGGGTACGTCCGCTGGGGCAGGTGATGAGATGGCGGCATTCTCCGGTGTACAGACCCCTGGGGGACCTGTCGACAATGGAAGAGAGACACACCCTAGTCACCTACAGACTTGATTGTGCAACAATCCAGGAACTGTGTGCCCAGTTGGAGCTGGACCTGATGTCAGATACCTGCCATCCCACAGGAATCTCCCCTCTAGTGCAGGTCCTGTCTGTACTCCATTTCCTGGCCAGTGGGTCTTTTCAAACAACAGTGGCCATGGCATCAGGGATGTCCCAGCCAATGTTGTCTAACGTGTTGTCCAGAGTGTTGTCTGCCCTGCTGAAACACATGCGCAGCTACATCGTGTTCCCTCAGGTGGAGGATTTGCCCACAGTGAAAGGTGACTTTTATGCCCTGGGACATATCCCCAACATCACTGGTGCCATTGATGGTACACATGTGGCATTTGTACCCCCCCGCAGGAATGAACAGGTGTACAGAAACCAGAAGAGCTACCATTCTATGAATGTGCAGATGGTGTGTTTGGCAGACCAGTACATCTCCCATGCGAATGCCAAGTATCCTGGCTCAGTCCATGACGCTTACATTTTGAGGAATAGAAGCATCCCTTATGTGATGGGGCAACTCCAGAGGCACCGTGTATGGCTAATAGTTGAGCCTAAAGTCCCCACACAGTTTCATTTGCTGTCTGGGTATGGGGCTGTCCCTAAGGGTTAGTGTGTGTCTAACAGTTGTCCCTCGACATTTGCAGGTGACTCTGGTTACCCCAACCTGTCATGGCTACTGACCCCAACGAGGAATCCCAGGACAAGGGCAGAGGAATGCTACAATGAGGCGCTTGGGTGAACTAGAAGGGTGACCGAACGCACCTTCGGCCTCCTGAAGGCCAGATTCTGGTGCCTCCATCTGACATGTGGCTCCCTGTACTATTCACCGAAGAAGGTGTGCCAGATAATCGTGGCCTGCTGTGTATGCTGCACAACCTGGCTTTGCGACGCCAGGTGCCTTTTATGCAGGAGGATGGGCCAGATGGTGGTCTTGTGGTAGCTGTGGAGCCTGTGGACAGTGAAGAAGAGGAGGCAGAAGAAGAGGATATAGACAACCGAAACAACATCATCATGCAATACTTCCAGTGAGACACAGGTAAGAAGATGCCCCTGCTTCCCACATCTCATTCTATTGTTGGAACTAGCATAAGTCTGTCATTTTCATTTAGTATATGGACCCTGACTTGTCACTTTGACTTTCCATTTCACAGATCTGGGTCCCACTTTGTGCCCTCTGCTATGTTTATTGCTGGCCTACAGCTGTGTTACATTGGTATGTGAACAAGTAAATTGACATTGCTATATTCCATAGGTATTGCAATTACACATTTGTGAAAGCACAGACTGACTCCAGATTGTTTTGTGATTGAAGAGTGTTTATTCCTGTGCTAATAAGTGAAGGGGGTTGTAAAATGGGCTGGGGGGTGGTGGAGGAATGTCCATGGCAGAGTCCAGTCTATTTGTTTCACAGGTGCATTGTCCAAAGGGGCATAGGAAGTGGAACAATGGCAGTTTAAGGATGGACAGGATGACATAGTGGGACAGAAGGGTGACATTCAAGAGGGTCTCATTTCCTGGCGGGGGTCTTGGCAATGTTCTCTGTCTTGTTCCTGGATCTCAGGGACCGTTTGCGGGGTGGTTCTCCATCTGCAGGGGGTGGGGTACTGGTGTCCTGTTGTTCCTGTGGCGGTGCCTCCTGTCCACTAGCACTGGTGGAGGTGGAGGGCTGTTCATCGTCCAGGCTACTGTCAGGGGCCCCTTGTTGTGCCACTGCGTCTCTCCTGGTATTGACAAGGTCTGCCTGCACCCCCTGCAATGGTGACCAGGGTGGTGTTAATGGACTTCAAGTCCTCCCTGATCCCAAGGTAGTGTTACTCCTGCAGCCGCTGAGTCTCCTGAAACTTGGCCAGTACTGTTGCCATTGTCTCCTGGGAATGATGGTAAGCTCCCATGATGTTGGAGAGTGCCTCGTGGAGAGTGGGTTCCCTGGGCCTGTCCTCCCCCTGTCGCACAGCAGGCCTCCCAGTTTCCCTGTTATACTGTGCCTCTGTCCCCTGAACCATGTGCCCACTGCCACTGCCCCAGGTCCCTTATTTTCTTGGGTTGGTGGGTTTGCCTAGGTTCCCTGTAGTGGGGAACACACTTCTGATTGACGTGTCCTGGGAACAGAGGGATGGGTCCGCTGGGTGGGTGCTGTGCTGGTGTTTCCTAAGGGGTGAGGCTCTGTGGTGGCTTGTGACAGTGCCAGGGGAAACGACTGTCCCGAGGTCCCAGATGGGCCGGGCTGGTCATCGTGATCCAGGCGTCCAGAGCTGCTGTCATCACTGTGGGCCTCTTCTGTGGGGGGAGTGGATGTGTCTGGCACCTCCTGTCCAGTGACGTTGGGTATGGGTCCTGTTGGGGTGTAAATGCATAGTTATTGTATCTGTGTGTGCCATTGTGTGCAATGGGTGAGTGACCCTCTACTCCAATGCTTGCATTATTGGCTTGGTCCTTGTGTGATTGGTGATTTGGGGGAATGAGTGAGTCTCTGTAGTGGACATGCTTGGGCGATGGGTGTCCATGCATTGGTTTTACATGCAGGGCTTGATTTTGGGATGTGTGGGCTGTGTTGGTGGAGTATCTGTGGTTTGTTGGGGTGATGGGTGTGAGGGTAAGGGTGGGAGTATGTGATGGCACGCAGGTGGGGTGGGGGGGATAAGGTAGTAAAGATTTGCCTTACCAGAGTCCAGTCCTCCTGCTACTCCTGCGAGGGCCTCAGGATGTAGTATTGCCAAGATTTGCTCCTCCCATGTTGTTAGTTGTGGGGGAGGAGGTGGAGGTCAACCGCCAGTCCTCTGTACAGCAATCTGGTGTCTGGCGACCATGGAGTGCACCTTCCCCCGTAGGTCGTTCCACCTCTTTCTGATGTCCTCCCGTGTTCTTGGATGCTGTCCCACTGCATTGACCCTGTCGACAATTCTGCGCCATACATCCATCTTCCTAGCAATGGAGGTCTGCTGCACTTGTGATCGAAATAGCTGTGGCTCTACCCGGACGATTTCCTCCACCATGACCCTGAGCTCCTCCTCAGAAAACTTGGGGTGTCGTTGAGGTGCCATGATGTGGTGTGGGTGATGTGTGAGGTGGTGTCTGTTGTGATGTGTGAGGGGGTGTGTTGGTGTGTGTTGTTTGAGGTGCGTGGATGTTGTGTAAGTGATGGTGTTGTGTGTCTGTGGATGCTGGTGTTGTTTTAGAAAGGGGCTCTCTCTGGCGTGCTTTCAAATTTCTGGTAGTAAGGGTTAGTGGGTAATGTAGGTGTGTGCTTTATATTGGAATGGGTGTGTGGGTGTGGTGTGTGTATGTGTATCAGGTGTGTGTATTTCGAATTGTCCAATGGGGTTGTGTTTTGTAAATGTATGTGTATTTTGAGCGCGGCGGTGTGTACCACCAATGGATTACCGCGGTTGAAAAACCGCTGCGTTGATTCGAGAGTAGTGATAGTGTGGGCGTGTTCTTGTTGGAGTGACGGTGTCAGTTTTGTTATCGCCGGTTTATCACTGACCTTTGGTGTGGCGGACTTGTGTGGGTGTCTGTATTGTGGCGGATTCTGGGCTGTGGGTCGTAATACCTGCAGCAGAATTCCGTGGCCGCAGCGGTATGTTGGCGGTCTTCTGCACAGCAGTAAGCAGGATTTACCGCCAGGGTTGTAATGAGGGCCATAATATCAAATTAAACTCATAAACAAATAATAATATCCAATATATTTCATCAATATTAAAAAGGTAGTAAGGTCTGAGAATAATAGATATACTATATCCACTGATATGTGTTCAACTGTAGGGAAAGTGTTTGGACTTTGAAGAGGTCAAATTTACTATTTCAACTCCAGTCTGTGCAACTGCAAGGAAAGCGTTGGACTCTGGAACGATAACCTTTACTATTTCCATCCCTGTCTGTGCAACAGTAGGGAACGTGATGGACTTCAGGGGGGTTGAATTTACTATTTCAACTCCAATCTGTGCATCATCAAGAAAAGCGTTGGACAACAGAGTAGAACAATGTACTGTTCCTACTCCACACTGTGCAACAGTAGAGAAAGCATTGGACTTCAGAGGGGTAAAATTTACTTTTCCCACCCTGTCTATACAACAGTAGGGAAAGTATTTCACTTCAAACACATAACATATATAAAACATAACCGTATTAAATTTTGACAAATATAAAACTCTTATATACATATATACACACACACACACACACACATATATACATGTATATGTATATAATGTATATACATACATATATATATATATTTTGGGTTAATTAATAAAGGAGTATAGCGTGAGAAGTACATTATTTTTATATAAATATATATATATATATATATATATATAGATATAGATATATATATATGTATATAATAAAAAACAATCAATTAACAACATTAGTAAACAAATTAATAATTAGCATTTTAAAAAACTGTAATTTATTTAATATTTAATTAACTTACCCCACAGACCTAGCAGCCCACACTTGAATTATAACTAAAATAAATAAATGTAGCACAATTAACATGATTAATAATTAATTAAATAATAATTAATAATATAATAATTAATTAATTAACAATTATCTTCCCACCCTATACCCCTACATACCCAACAGCCCGCACATAACATATGTCTTAAAATATAATAGTTACACAATTAACATAATAAACAAATAAACAATTTTAAAATGTTTTAATTATTATTTAATTTAACTTAATTAACTTCCCGCTACAAGCCCAGCAACCCGCACCTAACATACAACTGAAAAATTGATTAATCACATAATTACCATAATTAATAATCAATTAAATAATTAATAACAAATTGTTACATATGTAATAATTAATTATACTTAATTCCTCTACACTATATATTACTATTAACAATTATTGTAAAAATTAGAAATATCTTAAAATTACAAACTATATTTAAAATATTGTTAATTATATAAACAATATTTACCATATTAAATAATATATGACTAAAACACATTAAAATAAATAAAAAAACAATAATATTTACAACTATATTTTTTAAAACGATATTAAGAATACAAATATTTTTTAAAGGATATTACTTACCTAAAAAGTAGATATTAAGAACAATGATATTTCTGCATTACTATATTTTTGTTTCACAATATGTTTTCTAATATTTCTATATCTCGATATGTTAAAATTAATATTATGTCCAATCACCCTCATTGACACATCCTCAAACAACACATGTGTTTTAAAATAATCCATTGCACAATTTTGATGTACATGAAAACACTTTTATTTTTAAAAAATGTGCACTTCCGTTCAGCTCCGTGTCATCTCTTGTGTGCCTGGCCAGGGATGTGGGGATGGTGGAGTAAAGTAATATAATGTGTTGAAGACAGTAGAACATTTAACAATATTTTTATAGGAAAACAAACACATACATCTTCAAGCATCCCCACACACGGACTGAAACTAAGAACACAGCCAGTTTAGCATCTAAAAATAAAAAATACAAGTAAAAAATATTAAAACAATTGCCAATTGCCAAACATCTGGCGATGTTGTTCTCTTCACCCTGTGCCCACCTAGTGGCCAAAGGCTTTTTGCCACGGTCCCACGGTTTCTTGCTTAGTGATTGGCTGTTCACAGAAAAGGAAAGTGTAGAAAATATTCATAGATGCATGTAAATCAAAATACTATTAAATGTAAAAAAGGAATTACAATGTCATTTAATCTACTCTCCTTTCCAATGGAAGCTTCTGAAATCAAGCCAGCACATTTACCAATGGGCGACTATGATTATTAAAGATACAAAACAAATGCATTTTTTATAATTTAAATAGAAAAAGTATTTGGGTTATAGCAACAGAAACATCATCCAAGCATATTGGTGCCTTCATCTACTAAGACAATGGGTCTGATTGCGAAGCAGTCCGGTGGGAAAGGTGCAGCAGCATTGTCGCTGGCTCATAATAGAACTGGCGGCAATGCTGCTGCGCACAGGGGCACCGGCACCCTGGAAATGTGCACTGTCTGCATCGCCCCCCTGTGGTCCCCTGCACCTGTTCTCTGGCAGCCTTTTCATGACACTGTGAAGAACAAAGTTGTAAATGCTCTGGTTAATTACAACCTGCACTGCCATCATCAAGTCGGGATCGGAGATCTTTGCGGAGGCGGAGGTAGGTTGGCATGTCTGCATGCCAAACTCGTATTGCGGCAGTCAGACCGCCACAACCGCGGTGATCCGACCACCACTGCAAGTCTGTTGACCGCCAGACCCGTAATAAGGCCTAATGTCACCTAACATCACATGTGAAGACAAAAAGGAACAGAAACATGATGTGAAGTTAAAATGTGAATATTAGCTGCATGCGTGCTTCTCAGGTGGCCATGTGATTTCTGATACTTGAGTGACAATACCCATTTTTAAGTGGAAATAAAAATGTATTAAAATGTGTCTAACACACCGTAAAAGATGAGTGTCTGACTTTGTAAACATCACCTAAATTGTATTTGTATTCAAAGTGAGAAAATCAATCTTAACTAATGTTGCAGTTGGGTTCTGCCCATTCAGTATGCCCAGATATGTTTGCTTTTTGGATCACCTGGTTTTTGAATTTTTACTGTGGGTGAGTCTCACTACAGGTGCCTTATCAATGGTAAATGGACTGTGCATGTTTACCGCAGAGCGGCCTTTTAAGATAAGGCCACTGAGACACAGCACGGGTAAGGTTCACTTCACATTTTACACATGAACACACATGCACACAGGAGGGAGAACCCATCCCTGACCTCCGCATGCAGAAAAACAATGAAGAGTGGAGCGCTGTCTTGCTCCCTCAACCATGGTCATCTGCCTGCCCCTTTTCCCGTGTCAGGGAGGAACAGGAGACTGCCACAGCCTGCAAAACCTGCCTGCAGGAGCGGTCAGGCAGAGAGTTCTTGCAGGCTCCTGCAGCAGCATGAGAGAGTGCTGCCTGTGTGGGATCTTGTGCGGGTAGCCAGGAGTGGGCTCCATGGGCGAAACATTGAGTGAACAAAGTGCAGGGTGTACGGTGGGACCGGGCACCCCTGAGGACAAGAAAAAAAAAGGAAATGCACAATAAACAAAGACTGTGGCTTTCCTCAGCAAAGCAGGAGAGCTGTTATTAGAATATTCACTGCTCCCTAAGGAGCGCCCCAGAATGCCTGAGGACCTGACTGTTTTGGCCCTAATTTTGGTTGTTTCTTCCCTTGTGGTATCCCCAGGATGCAGGTATCACCACCAATAACATCAGGAAGTATGCAGCCATCCTTCAAAATAGAGTTGGATGGGACTCAGAAAGATGAACCTCTTTAGGAGTTTCCTCATATTTTCAAACACTTCCAAGGCTGAAGCTTTTATTCTACAGCTGGGAGTGTTGCACCTTTTAGGTGTTGTGTTTATGGCTGCAGTAATTATGGCCAAAAAGGCCTGAAAATAGTTAAATGAGATTAATGTCTTGAAGTGCCCTCTAGGCGCCAAGCGCTTGGCTGCAATGAAACGTCATTACTAGGAGATGTCCTCTAAGGGCTGCTTTTATAATAGCAGTTTGATGGTTGAAAATGTATAAAGAATACACAAACACAGGTTTTACTTACTATTATGCTTTATTGGTTCCCCATAATGATGGCAATGATTGCTGCTCACAGTATATATGTGCATTCATGCAGGATTAATATTTGTTATAATTGCATTCAAGCACAAAATTACAATTTTAACATGTGGTTTGTTGGTCCTGAACCTTGACAAAACCAATAGACTTACTTGATATTTTTCTGTGACCTCTTTATGAAGTCAAAGGTGTCATATGCAGTGTGCAATGTCGTATA
Source organism: Pleurodeles waltl (assembly GCF_031143425.1). Classification (NCBI taxonomy): domain Eukaryota; kingdom Metazoa; phylum Chordata; class Amphibia; order Caudata; family Salamandridae; genus Pleurodeles; species Pleurodeles waltl. The sequence continues at coordinate 288,504,764 of NC_090445.1, read as the reverse complement.
TGTTTTTTCTATCTGCCCATGTACATGTTAGTAAATTATTGCATAGTAGTGTGTGTAATAAATGTAACTCTCCTTTTCTACAGAAAAGGTACTGACTGGACAATCATTTATTGAGTGCCATTGTTGCATGCCAGTGAATGGTGATTACTATGTCACACCACCTCCCCTGAGTAGGCCTTGAACTTTCTCTGCCTCGTTACCCTGAGAGAGTGAAGCACTAAAATGGGGTGCTTGTCCCAGTAAGGATAATGTTGGCCCTATTACTTGTGCAGGCCACACAACTAATAACCCAATTTCCTACATTGATGCTAAGTGCTGGAATAATAGCATATCCATTTCTGGTACGAATTGCTAATATTCCAGTTTTGTCACATATTAACTATGTATTAATGAGCAAATATCGGAGTACAAGGCTCTGAGAGAGGTTCAAAGGTTTGGTTGGGTGAACTCTAGATGTGGGATGGAAAGCCCCTCCGCACATATATCATGTGAAATCATTGATTGTTGGTAAATGTATTCTGTGTTTGTATGAACCAGTTTGTATTTTTGTTGAAATGATGTGGTGATATGGTGAGCTTTCACACATTGGCCTGATTTATGAAAAGTTTACGCCGCCTTTGCGTTATTTTTCGACGCAAAAGCGGCTTAAATTTACAAAATATAATTGTATTTTGTAAGTTTGCGACGCTTTTGCATCAAGAAATGAAGAAAGGCGGTGTACACTTTTCATAAATCAGGCCCATTGTGTCCCATTTGAGTGTTCCAGACTAGAATGTCCTTTGAACACCTGCACTATACACTAAGCCTGTAAGAAGAGTGTTCCCCTCTATAGATTTAAGGGCTACAACACGTACCCTCACCATAGATCTTGGTGTAGGGGTGGGCCCTCCTTCTAGGGGTGTAGGAGGTAATTGGGGGCTCCAGGAAATTCTTGTGCTTGACCTGGGCAGTGCAGATTTCCCACGCAGGAGCCTACTGTGAATCATTCTTTTTGCATTTTCCCACCATTGGCTCAGGCCAGAAAGCACTGAAAGGGTGGCATGGGAGGGTACAGCGGAGTAGTTGAACCCCCCCCCCCCAGGTATTCCCGCCAGGAGGGTGGGAGTTCCCTGAGAAATGTTCCCACAGTGGGGGGGTGAGAAAATTGGTCCCCATTTGTTATCTTGTGGGGAGAGGGAGCTAGCCCAGGGTGGCAGCATGGGAGGTTGTACAGGAGGTGCTGCCCTAAGCAGGCCTCTGTCTGGTGCATTATTGATGTACCAGCCCTTACGTAAATGACTCGGGGACCCTCAAAGTCCTGGTTCACCTGGCAACACCTCAGTAGGAGCGGACAAGCCCTCTGCTGAGTGTGGTGAAAGAGGGCAGTGTGGGCCTCAAGGTGATCTGTTGAATCTTTTACTGCGGGATCTATGTGGTCCCTGGTTGATGTTCATGGTTGTGGCATGGAGACTGGGAAGTGGCTTCAGCGGGGCCTGGGTCAGGCATCTCCCACTCAGTGTCCTGCAGTGCTTCTGTTGACCCAGTGGGGTTGAAAGGAGTCAACTGATGAGGGATTCCTTTGGTGGGAACTGCCAGGGAATGACTCTTATTTCGGAGCATTCCGTAATTTGGCTAGAATCCCCATAGGTGACACAATCAATCTACAAAGGAGTGGTGGCAGCATAGATCCCAGAGTAACTACTATGGCTACGGGTCAGCAGCTTGTTAAAAGGGCTTGTATGACTCAGTTGAGTGAGTGTACTGGGTTGTGGAGCCTCCAGAGGGGGGCAACTGGTGACAAAGTGGGAGAGGTTTTAGGGTTTTAGACCTGTCTATTATGTTAGCAACAGTGCTGAGGCACTGAACCCTTGTCAGGAACGGTGTGGTGAACACAGCATTGCAGGACCCAAGGCAAGGGTCAGCTAACACCTGCTCATTCAATACAGGTAGTTAGTGTCTAGATACATCTGATCTAGAAACAGAAGGGTTCTTAGTGCAGTCTAGGTTCCCTGTAGGGATTAGCGGCCACATGTTTGAGTTAGGTGGGTGGTCTTAGCATAGGAGGGCCAGGGGAAGTACTCAGTGGCAGTGGACAACTGGTGAATGGCATGTCTGGTCAGAACCCATTGCCACTTGTTACCGCTGAGTAAGAAAGAGTACCAATGAGTGATGTGTTTCCCTTCCCTACTCTCAGTTGGCACTAGTGTGTGTGTTGCAATTGGGTTCCACCCATTCAGTACACCTAGATTTGTTTGCTTCTGGATCACTCATTTTTTTACTTTTTTACTGTGGGTGAGTCTCATTTTATGTGTCTCACCACAGTAATAACATGGCAAATGGACTGCTTGTGTTTACCGCCAATGTCCACCTTTTAAGATATGAGGCTGCTGTGACTCAGCAAGGGTAAGGGGCACTTGGTGTGTGCAAACTGAGCAGAGGAGAGTACTGTCACACACAGACCGGTAACTGCGCACAGGTTGCCTGTCAATGGTATGAAAATACTTGGGTTGAATGAAATGAGTTATGTGCAGATAACAAAACCCCTGATATTATGGGCCTCATTATGAGTTTGGCAGTTGGACCTCCAGACCATCATGGTGGCAGCTGCCGTGTTGGCTGTATCTCAGACCACCGTATTATGAGTTACACAGGCAGGCCCGCCAAAAGGACTCTGGAGGGCAGGAAATAGGCGGTCCGACCAATGGCACGGCCAGCTGGTCAACCAACCACCAAACTTATTACAAGTTGAAAATCGAGATGGCGTTGTTGTCATGGCGGTCCTCCAATGGCAGTGTGAACTGCGGCGGTCGGCAGTCACCAAACTGATACACAACAGTACATTGGAAGCATTTCAAAATGACACCGCTGACACAAATCCACACACTCGACACACCTACAAAGCACACTATGAAACACACCCCTTCACAAACCACAATCCTTTGCATCTCCACACCAGACACAAGCCAGAGCACTGCCCAAAAACTTCACCAACCATAGATTAGGCACCCCTCTAACTTGCACTAAGCACATTACCCACACTCCAAGCACAGCCCCACTAGATATATTTCCACCTCCTCACTCCATTTACTCCCCGTCACCTCCTCATTACACAACACCTATTTTTTTTCCACTATGTCACCACAGAAAAATTCCTGTTTCACAGATGACAAGTTAGGAGTCATGGTGGATGAAATTATTAGAGTGGTGCCACAACTATTTGGAACCCAAGTCCAGCAAACTACTGTCGCTCAGAAAATTGAAATGTGGCAAAGGATAGCCGACAGAGTGAATTCTGTAGGCAGCTACCCATGCACAAGGCATGACATCAGGAAGAGGTGGAACGATCTCAGGGGAACGATTCGTTCCATGGCATCCAGGAACCACCTTGGTGTCCTGAAGACTCCCCTACAACTAACATCATTGGAGGAGAAGGTCTTGGCTCTCCTGCATTCTGTGGGCTTTATGGGAATACCTGGGGGAGTTGAGTCGGGTAAGTCAAAACAACATAAATGACACCAAAATGTATTGGCATGCACGCTCACTGATCACATCTTGCAACCTACAATGTCACCCCATTCAACAGCCCTGTGTCCACCTGTCCATAGACTTCTGTCTGGCCTCCAACATATCAAGTAGATTCACGTTGGGGAACAACATCTTTGTATAGTGGGTGTAGTACAGGGATTGACAGCACTGCAAGTCCAAGCAGGCAATGTTCTACTATCACTAAAACCAGAACAGTGTAGCATAATCAAAATGACAGTGTTTATCAACTCCCCATTGGAGTGTACTCAACTGCATAGTGTGTGGGTACGACAGGCAATGGCAGGAATGCTAACTCCAGGAGGCACTGGGATTCTCACCACACTCGCCACAACTGTGTTCTCTGCTACTATGACCATTTCCCCTCTAATCAGCCATTCAACTGTATTCATCTGCGGGGATCTCAACTGTATAGTATGTGGGTAGGACAGGCAATCACAGGAATTCTAAGGGCAGGAGGCACTGGGACTCTCACTATACTCAGCCACAACTGTGTTCTCTAATACTATGACCCTTCGCCCTCTAATCAGCCATTCAACTGTAGTCGCCTGACAGGAGGACAACTGTACAGTGTGTGCAATACAGGGTGCAAAATAGTTAGTACTCATAGGAGGATTCCTTACCCACACTACAAGTTACAGTGCACTGTACACCTGACAAAATACTATTACCTGGAAACACACACATGACTTGTACACATCTGGGATAGTTAAATTTAAAAACTGCATGTAGTACAGGGAGTCACATGACTGCTGAGGCCAGGAGGCTCTTTCTACCCAATCCAATTTCCCAGCCCACTCTACGTATGGTCAAATATCCCTGCTGGTATACTTGTTATGTTCAGAGGATGGACAATGTGAACTATGAGTTGTGATAACAGTAACGTCTGAATAAATTCAAGGAGGACCAGGCCCTGCGACCCCAAACACCAGGCCACTGTCCATATGATATTGTGCCACAGTCCCTGAACCCACAATGAAAGTGATGCACCTGGGAGGGACAAGAATACGGGCCACGGCACACCTTGTGATGTGACAACACACCCAGATCCATCTAGAGCTGACATGCCAAGATGAAAATAGTGTAGACAGGAAGGACAGCTCAGACTGTCTGGAATGAACTTCCTACACAGATCAATGGCCTCAAAAGGTGTCTGCTGTATGGCACTCATCACAGGATGACAACTATCATATACCATCCAAGGTTCTGAAAATGCCTGCATTACAAACAAATAGCTTTCAAGATGACTCAAACAACATCCTGCCCACCCATCCTGCACTGCTGGACAAGATAGTCTGAGGTTAGGTCACAGAACAGGAATTAGTATGTGGTTACAATGTCAGTTCAATACAAATGGCAATATGCGTACCTGTCACATAAGGGAAATCAGCACAAAAATGTGAACATGGCCCTAGCCCAATGTAACTGTCTTCTATGGGAGGTAGATGTCACAATTCAACCACTAGCAATGTCTCTCCACATCAGCAGGTTGTGCTGCCACTGCAACTGGTATTGCAACTACTGACACCACAGAGGAGACTGCCACTACCCCTATGAATGGAGTCCTCAGTAAAACACTCCTGGACTGCTGGACGTTTAGGACCATTCTGGCCCATCTGAGCAACCTGGCTAGATGACACCAGTCAGCCTCAGCCTGACCACATCGACTCCTCCCAGCCCAGTGGCCTCAACATCGCAGGCAGCCAGTCAGCCCCAGATCTGCATCCCTACAACAGTCTCCAACATCTTGTGCCCCTCAGTCCAGGTTCCTGAGTCACAACCTGCCAACTGACAATGATGGACCCGGAACCAGTGAAAGGCGGCACGCTGCAGAATGGGCTCAGGTACATGGGTGTAGGGTGCATGGGAGGGATGGTGTGGCCCAGTAGCAAGAGAATGCTGGTGATAACCCTGGCCAGATACCATCAGCCAGGTTTTGGGTGCCTAACAACTTTCCCAAGGAGCTATGGGATAGGTACTGACCAAACTCAGAAAGGGCCTGTAAGACCTTGTCCCATAGATTAGGTGAAGAGAGTATGGGATGTTGTCTCCTGTCCGACCCTCATTACAGACCAAAGCACGGGCTGCCAACTTAACATATGCCATGGTACAGACAGAGGGCAGTACAACAGAGCCTGAGCCCATGCCTTACCTTAGCAATGAGCAAGCACCTGATTGAATGTCACAAACCTGTTTCAGTGTTGTGGCACAGGCACACTGGCCTGCAACGAGGGAACACATTGACAACCACTAACAGGTCATCCAGGATCAATGTCAACACAATGTGAAGGTAGAAGGAATGGATTGCACAGGATGACATGTTACAAGGTCACATGATCACACACATGGGGGGGTTCATTACAACAGTGGCGGTAAAAGCCGCTTACCACCGTGAAGAATACCGCCAACACACCGCCATGGCTGCGGAATTCCGCCACGGTCGTTATGACCCAAAGCCCAGAATCCGCCAAAATCAAGACACCCACACAAGTCCGCCACACCAAAGGTCAGTGATAAACTGCCGATAACAAAACCTCCGCCGTCACGCCAACAGGAATACGCCCACACTATCACGACCCACGAATCCACGCGGCGGTCTTTCAACCGCGGTATTCCATTGGCGGTACACACTGCCGCACTCAAAATACACACACATATACAAAACACATCCACATTGGACAATTCGAAATACACACACCTGAGACACATACACACACCACTCCCACACACCCAATACAATATAAAACACACACCCACATCACCCACAAACCCAGCATCCACAGGCACCCAACACCATCACCCACATAACATCCACGCACCTCACACAACTCACCACTAAATATCACCCAACACATCACAACACACACCACCCCACACCTCACCCACACCACCCCATGGCACGGCTAAGACACCCCAGGTTCTCTAAGGAGGAGCTCAGGGTCATGGTAGAGGAAATAATCTGGGTAGAGCCACAGCTATTCGGATCACAGGTGCAGCACACCTCCATAGCTAGGAAGATGGAGCTATGGCGAAGAATCGTGGACAGGGTCAACACTGTGGGACAGCACCCAAGAAATAGGGATGACATCAGGAAGAGGTGGAACGACCTACGGGGGAAGGTGCGTTCCGTGGTCTCAAGACATCACATCGCGGTACAGAGGACTGGCCGCAGACCCCCACCTCCTCCCCCACAACTAACAACATGGGAGGAGCAGGTCTTGGCTATTCTGCATCCTGAGGGCCTCGCAGGAGTAGCTGGAGGAATGGACTCTGGTAAGTCAAATCTTAACTATTACATCCCCCACCCTACCTGCATGCCATCACATACCCCCACCCTCGCCCTCACCCCATCACTCCTACTCCTCCCACATGTCCCAATATCACAAACCACCCATCCCAACAGCAAGCCCTGCATGCAACACCAAAGCATGGACACCCATCACCAAAGCATGGCCACTGCACATACCCATACACCCCCCTAAACCATCATCACACAAGGTCCTACACAGGAATGCAAGCACTGGGGTACACGGTCACCCACCCATTGCACACCATGGCACATGCAGATGCAATAATTATGCCTTTACACCCCTGCAGGACCCCTTCCCAACGTCACCGACAGGAGGGTCCAGATATGTCCACTCCACCCACAGAAGAGGCCCACAATGATGACAGCAGCTCTGTCCAACTGGATCTAGATGACCAGACCGGCCCATCTGGGACCTCGGGACAGTCGGTTCCCCTCACACAGTCACAGGCCACTACAGAGCTTGCCCCCTCTGGAAACACCAGCGCAGCACCCACCCAGCGGGCCCATACCTCTGTCCCCAGGACACGTCAATCAGCAGTGTGTCCACCACTACAGGGAACCCAGGCTAACCCACCACCCCAACAACACCAGGGACCTGGGGGCAGTGGTAGTGGGCACACAGTTCAGGAGACAGAGGCCCAGGAACACAGGGGAACTGGGAGGGCTGCTGTGCGACAGGGGGAGGACCGACCCAGGTAACCCACTCTCCACAAGGCCCTCTCTAACATCATGGGAGCCTACCACCATTCCCAGGAGAGGATGGCAACGCTACTGGCCAAGTTTCAGGAGACCCAGCGGCTGCAGGAGGAACAGTATTTGGGCTTCAGGGAGGAGCTCAAATCCATAAATTCCACCCTGGGCACCATTGTAGGGGTGCTAAAGAAACTCGTCAAGACCAAGAGGGACACTGTGGCACAACAAGGGGCTTCTGACACTAGCCTGGATGATGAACTACCCACCACCTCCACCAGCGCTAGTGGACAGCAGGCACTGCAACAGGACCACCACACCAGCACCCCACCCCCTGCAGAGGGAGAACCACCCTGCAAACGGTCCCTGAGATCCAGGACAAAGACCGAGAATGATGCCAAGACCCCCGCCAAGAAATGAGACCACCCTGATTGTCATCCTTTTGTCCCACCTTGTCACCCTGTCTATCCTTAAACTACCCCAGCTCCACTTCCTATGCCCCTTTGGACAATGCACCTGTGAGACTAATAGACTGGACTCTGCCATGGACATTCCTCCGCCATCACCACTCACCATTTTACAACCCCCTCCAATATTGAGCACTTAAATAAACAGCCTTAAAGCACAAAACATTCAGGAGTCTGTCTGTGATTTCGAAATAGTGTATTAGCAATTACAGTGGCAAAATACTCTTTCAAATGTAATGTCAACATACCTATGTCACACAGCTCTAGTCCATGAGGAAACAAATCAGATGTCACACAGTGGGACCCACATCTGTGAAATCGTAAGGGAAATTGACAACTCAGTGACCATACACTGGGTGAAAATGACAGACAGTAGAGAGGTAGTAGATTAAAATCAGATGTATCAGGCAGGTTTGTCTTCTTACCTGTGTCTAACTGGAAGTATTGCAGGATCACCGTGTTCCTGTTGTCAATGTCCTCTTCTTCTGCTTCCTCGTCTTCACTGTCCATAGGGTCCACAGCTGCCACAACACCTCCATCTGGACCATCCTCCAGCAGAAAAGGTACCTGTCGTCGCAAAGCCAAGTTGTGAAGCATACAGAAGGCCATGATGATCTGGCATACCTTCTTTGGTGAGTAGAATAGGGAACCACCTGTCATATGGAGGCACCGGAACCTGGCCTTCAGGAGGCCGAAGGTCCGCTCTATAATCCTCCTAGTTCGCCCATGGGCCTCATTGTAGCATTCCTCTGCCCTTGTCCAGGGATTCCTCACTGGGGTCAGTAGCCATGACATGTTGGGGTAACCAGAGTCACCTGCAAATGGCGAGGTACAACTGTTAGACACACACTGACTCATAGGGACATCCACAGACCCAGACAACTATTCCCACTGATTTGGGTCCAGGTGCTCACCTAATAGCCACACCAGGTGCCTCTGGAGTTGCCCCATCACATAAGGGATGCTGCTATTCCGCAAGATGTAAGCGTCATGCACTGAGCCAGGGAATTTTGCATTAACATGGGAGATGTACTGGTCTGCCAAACACACCATCTGCACATTCATCGAATGGTAACTCTTCCGATTTCTGTACACCTTTTCACTCCTGCGTGGGGGGACCAAGGCCACATGTGTCCCATCAATGGCGCCTGAGATGTTGGGGATATGTCCCAGGGCAAAGAAATCACTTTTCACTGTAGGCAAATCCTCCACCTGAGGGAAAACGATGTAGCTCTGCATGTGTTTCAGCAGGGCAGACAACACTCTGGACAACACGTTGGAAAACATAGGCTGGGACATCCCTGATGGTATGGCCACTATTGTGTGAAATGACCCACTTGCTAGGAAATGATGTACTGACAGCACCTGCACTTGAGGGGGGATTCCTGTGGGATGGCGGATAGCTGACATCAGGTCTGGCTCCAACTGGGCACACAATTCCTGGTTTGTGGCACGATCAAGCCTGTAGGTGATGATCACATGTCTTTCCTCCATTGTCGATAGGTCCACCAGTGGTCTGTACACCGGAGGATGCCGCCATCTCCTCACATGTCCCAGCGGACGGTGCCTATGGAGGAGAACAGTGAGCAGAGAGTCAACCAACTCTGAGGTATGTAAACACAACTTACTCTTAAAATATTCATAAATCGAAATTTTCCTGTATGAGTGGTTAGGCAAGGCCTAGGTATGTGTGACACAGTCAAAAATTAAGCCATGGGGGCCCCTGAAATGGCAGCTGCCTGATCTGTAAGGTGGGACAAGGGGATATGAGGTATCTGCGCTGGCGTTGTACACCGTCGCGGTAGGAGGTCGAAGACCGCAGTGCAATTCTGTATTGGTTAACAATGGACCCTATGGGTCCCAGGAGCCAATGACGATGTACGCCGGCGGTGACAGTACGCCCCTCTGCAGACGTGACCGCCATTTTCTCTCTGTTCAATCACTCTATACCTGATCTTCGACAGGAGAGGACCTGCACTGCAAGTGCTGCTGTGACCTCAGTCTGGAAGAGACAATGGCTTGAGTGTCTGGGGAAAGGGCCCCTGCCTTCAGCACAGAGGAGTTGGAGAAACTCGTGGATTGGGGTCCTCCCCCAGTACACGCTACTCTACGGTCCTCCAGACAAACAGGTAAGTACACTGTGAGCATGCTGTATGGGCCATGCCTGTGTGGAGTGGGGTGGATGAAAGATAGTGGGGGGTAAGAATGAGGCGTGCATGAAACAACAGTGACTTCATGTGCGTCATGGCAAGGGTAGGGATGCGGGCCAATGACTGTGACGGTGCAGTTGGTAATTACTTCTCTTTTCCCCTGTACAATTCTTGTAGGTCAGCGGCCACCAGAAGAAGGACATCTGGCGTGCCATCGCCAAGGATGCCCAGACCCTGGGGGTCTACACAGATGGAGCACCCACTGCCAGAAAAGATGGGAGGACATTTGCCGCTGGAGCAAGACGACAGCGGAGGCCCAGCTGGGGATGGCCTCCCAACGTGGGAGGGGTGCCCGTCACACCATGACCCCCCTGATGTTTAGGATCCTGGCGGTGGTGTATCCGGACTTGGATGGGCGCTTGAGGGCATCACAGCAGCCACAAGGGGGTGAGTACACTCTCATTCTGCTGATTCAGCACGCATTGTAGGTGTCTGGGTGGGGGAGGTGGGCTGTGGGTTCCCCTAGGCCAGGACGAGTTTGCTAGTTAAGTTCCCTTCTTCAGGCAGGCCCTGTGGCACCCCACCCCACCTGTGTACAGTGCCAACTACACCTAGTCAGTCTCTTGTGACATCCATGTGTGCAGAAATCGGCCATAGCCTTGTAAGCCATGTCCCAGGGATTGAATAATGGACACCAAGTGCGCAGCGTAGTGCAGGGGGCTTCTGTGTCTGTCGTGTCTGCCAACAGTAGCGGTATTGCATGCACTGAACAAGTCTTTCTTCTGTCTTTCCCCCCTTTTTTTGGTCTCCCTGTACTTGTGTGCATTAGCATCATCAGGCGGAGGAGCAGTGGCACCGGAGCAGGAGGGAGCTGCATCCCACATGGCCCTGGAGGCCGACACTACGGACTCCAAATTCACCAGCAGGGGAGCTCCATGGCAGGGACAGGAGCTGACACCAGCAAGATGGACTCCTCCTCTGATGGGAGCTCCCTTGCGGTGGCGGCCCCATCTGTGCCCTCTGCATCTACAGGTACAGCCGCCAAACCCCTTACCAGCACCGCCCTCCCAGCAGCCCCTCAGCCTTTGCCATGTGCCCGCTCACCCAGGAGGGTGGGCATTACCTTCACCCCAGGCACCTCAGCCCCTGCTCCTGTCACCCCTGCTGCCCTCAGTGAGGAGGCCATTTACCTCCATAGGTCCCTCACTGTTGGGCAGTCTACCATTTTGAATGCCGTCCAGGGTGTAGAGAGGGAGTTGCAACAAACCAATGTATTCCTGGAGGGCATTCACTCTGGTCAGGCAGCCCTTCAGCAAGCTTTTCAGACTCTGGCCTCAGCACTGATGGCAGCCATTGTCCCTGTCTCTAGCCTTCCCCCTCCAACTTCCTCCACCCAGACCCACACCCCTGTACCTCAGCCTATCCCAAGCACACCATCAGACCAGCATGCACACACCTCAACACACAGGGGAAGCTCTGGCAAACATAAGCACCACACATCCCACAGGCACTCACGCAAGCATCACACACATGCAGACACACCAACATCCACTGCCTCCACCTCGTCCCCCTCCTCCTCATCTCCCTCCTCCCTCCCTGTCTCATCTCCACTCACACCTGCATGCACTACATCCTCACCCACTACGTCCATCACCAGCGCACCCACCACCACACCCTGCTCACGTGCAGTCACCACCCCCACTACCATTCACACATCCCCTGTGTCCTCTCCCAGTGTGTCTGTGAGGCCACCTCCCAAGATACAAAAAAGCAGCCACACACCCACCCAACAGCCATCCACCTCACGACAGCCTCCAGCCCATGCACCTTCACCCAAAGTCACAAAACGTACACCTCCTACAACCACAACCTCTTCCTCCACTCCCAACCCCCCTCCAGCTACCCGTCCCAATGTTCCTAAGAAACTTTTCCTGGCCAGCTTTGACCTCTTTCCCTCTCCTCCCCCACCCCGTCAGTCTCCTAGGGCCCGACTCTCCAGGTCCCAACCTAGCACCTCAGCGACAACATCGGAGGGACCAGTGGTGCCAGTAGTCACCGGATTATGGAGTGCACCAGGCAGCAGGGCAGGCAGTGTGGCAAGGAGCCACAGCACGGACAGTCCCCCACCTGTCAAGCATAAAAAGTTGGACAGTGCCCGGCGGGAGAGGGGAAAGAAACCAGGCAACAAAGCTGCTCGCCAGGGATACAGTTGGGAGTGTGGAGACAGCTGCAACACCATCTAAGGTGGGAAAGGGGCACAGTAAAACCAGCAAGTCTGGTAAGATCATCACAGCGGACAAGACCGCCAGCAGCCACACTGCCCAGGAAGCGACCGCCAGCAACCCCGCTGCCACAGACAAGACTGCCAGCAGCAGCCTTGCTGTCCAGGAAGTGACCACCAGCAGCCCTGCTGCCCAGGAGAAGACCGCCAGCAGCAGCACTGCTGCCCAGGAAGCGACCGCCAGCAGCCCCGCTGCCACAGACAAGACCGCCAGCAGCAGCCCCGCTGCCCAGGGGCGACCGCCAGCAGCTCTGCTGCCACAGACAAGACTGCCACAAGCTGAACCGCTGCACAGGACACCACCACCAGCAGCCCCGCAGGCCAGGACAAGACCGCCACCAGATGAACCACTGCCCAGGACACTGCCGCCAGCAGCACCGCAGGCCAGTCAGCGCCAATGATTCCGATGCTACGGAGTCCGCCAGGGGCAGGATGAAGCACTCTGGGCACAAGCATCCTCCAGAACCAGTGGAGAGAGACATCCACTACCTCAGTCCTTGGCAGGATGAAGCACTCTGAGCACAAGGCCCCCTCCAAAACCAGTGGAGAGATACATCCACTACCTCAGTCCTTGGCAGGATGAAGCACTCTGGGCACAAGGCCCCCTCCAGAACCAGTGAAGTATCACATCCACTACCTCAGTCCTTGGCAGGGTGAAGCACTCTGGGCACAAGGCCCCCTCCAGAAACCAGTGGAGACTGTTATCCACTTGACAGACTGTGGCGTTCCACTCCCCAGGATTGCACAGTGGGCATCCCACCCACTGTAGAGACTTGAGAGACTGGCTTGGCACTCCCCAGGATTGAACAGTGGGCAAACCACCCACTGTAGAGACTTGAGAGACTGTGGCTTGGCACTCCCCAGGATTGAACAGTGGGCAAACCACCCACTGTAGAGACTTGAGAGACTGTGGCTTGGCACCACCCACTGTAGAGACTTTAGAGACTGTGGCTTGGTACTCCCCAGGATTGAACAGTGGGCAACCCACCCACTGTAGAGACTTGAGAGACTGTGGCTTTGCACTCCCCAGGATTGAACAGTAGGCATGGAGCTGCCTCGTGGATCTGGTGTCGTGCACTCAACCGGCTGAGGTGCCCCCCACTTCCCTTCCCCCTGAGGTGCCTGTTTTATTTCTATCTGATGCCCTTGCAGTGTTTTCTCCGTTTTGATCGGTTATTGAGTGTGGGCCTCGCCCATGCCTGTTGGGCCCAGTGATCCACGGACTATGATGGTGGAATCCCTTGGACTTGTGTTCTTGGTGTATATAATTGTATATGGTATAAATGTATGTATTTGTAAATATTTTTGATGTATGTAATTGAATATATCACAATTATTCGACTCATTTCCTTTTGTCCTTGCATTCTTCCAGGGGGGTTTCGGGGTGTAATTGTTATGTATCAATATGTGTTAGCGTGTGTGTTGTAGGGGGTGAGGGTGGGGGTGGGGGTGTTGCGTGTGTGTGGCACTCTCTTTTCGCTTCCCCCTCCCCTGTGTCGTAGGTGCAGTACTCACCGTTGTCTTCGCCTTCGGCGTTCGTGCTCCTGGTAGAGGAGCAGGAAGATAAAGGCTGGCAGGATCTGGAGCTCGGGTTCCATGGCGTCCTGATTCCTCGTGGGTGTGTAGAGGTGAGCGTTTTCCCTTGGAAGTCCTGTTTCCACCGTGTTTTTGTTCGCGGGGAATCCGCCCCGGAAAAGATGGCGGATTGGTGGGTTGTAATAGTGTGGGTACATTGTCCTCCGCCTGTCTGTTGGCGGTTACCGCTGCGGTGTTTGTTTGTACCGCCGTGGCGGTCGGAGTGTTAAAGTGGCTGTCTATGTAGGCAGTTTCCGCCACGGTCGTAATTCCATTTCTTTCCCGCCGGCCTGTTGGTGGTTTTACCGCTGCTTTAACACCGACCGCCAGGGTTGTAATGACCACCATGATCCATTGGACCAACACACCACAGCAAACAGGTCTATTGCGTAGCTCAGATCCTGCCCTCTCTTTGTCCAGGCAGCCTGGACATGGGACTCATGCACCCCAAGCAGTACCTGGAACAATCCATGTCCACTTCACATGTCAGACCAGCAACATCTACTTGCCAAATGACACAACAATGCCAACACAAGGATGGCACAGTGAAGAGACCTGGATGGAATAAGTGACATACAAGGAAATTAGGCAGGTAAAGGCATACATAAGACACAAGCCTCATTTCAAACTTCAGTTGCTTAACTGACAGTGCAATGTGACTGCGCCAAACAAAGGAGATCCACAAGAGAGTCACATCTTCAAGACTGATGTAGCCAGCAAACATTGGCCATGTCTCATGGTGACAGAGATACCCTTCTCAATGAGTCCTACAAAACCCCATGCAGTCATAGTGATCACAGAACATCATATACTTACACTCAACTGAAGTACTGATTGATGAGATCTACTGTCATGTCTCCACCTTCATTCTCACTTTAGCAGCTCACAGGGTGGCACTGCCAGCTCCCCCTCATCAGGGATGCATGGGATGTTTCTCCTCAGGCAAGGTTGTAGAGCATGCAGCTGGCCACAATGATCACACTTTTGAGGGTGAGTAGAGGAGGCCTCCACCTGTTTTGTCAATGCTGTGGAATCTTGCCTTCAGGAGCCCAAAAGCCTAGTCCACGGCACGCTGTATCCTTCCATATACCCCATTGAAGCGGACTTTCCCTGGCGTAGTTGGGTTTCTCACCGGTGTCAACAACCAGGGACAGTTTGATATGTAGAGTCCCTTTGAGGTAATGTGACATGTGTGCAACCATGAATCCAAAGCATCATATCACTAGCAGCAGACATAGCATAAAAACACACATGACATATGTTACCAACCAGCCAGGCCCTCTTTAGGTACAGTTGTGTCATGAGCTGTGGAATAGCGCTGGTCTGCATGATGAAGGCATCATGGACTAAACCCAGGTACCGGGCACAGACTTGAGAAATGTAGAGGTTCGCCAAACAAACTACTTGGACATTAATGGAATGGAGGTTCTTCCTGTTCCAATAGACCTCTTCATTGCCATGCAGTGAAACCAAGGCTACATGGTTGCCATCAATGGCTTCCACAACATGTGAGATGTGTCCCAACCCATAGAACACTGCTTTCACATGGGCAAGATCCTCACGCTGAGGAAAGCGCTGAGGTAACTGTCCAGGTGTTTCAACATTGCTGAGAGAATATCCTTCAAGACCAGACTGAACATAAGCAGGGGCATCCCATGAGTTAGGGCCACTGTAGCAGATATCTGGGAAGGACCCTGTGGTCAGGAAGTGCAACACTGACATGACTTGTGCAATGGATGGTATGCTAGTTGGATAATGGATGGCTGGCATCAGATCTGGCTCCAACTGACAACAAAGATCCACAATTGTCCGCCTATCGAGGCAGTATATCTGGATAACATGTCTGTCCTCCACGGCCTGCAAGTCTGCTACTGGAGGGTACACAGGAGGTTGTCTGTTCCTTCTCCTCCAAGTGTGGGACCAAAGGAAGCTATGGCCGTCATTCATTGTGTCCTTTTCAATTTACATTTCACAAGCTTGTGGATGAGGTAATACCCCGTCTGAACAGCTTTATATTGCCCCCGAGGAGCAGGTAAGTGACCCATGTGCACATTTTTCTTTGTACCTCTACTCATCTTAGCCTTAGGCCCAGTTTGTCAGATTGTGTCCTCAAAGCCCTGAATGTGCTGTCAGTGTGCATAAATAGTTGAGTCAATGGGCATGTATCTATGTCAAGTGACAGGATTAGAGTCCTGAGACAATGTGGTGAGTGTGTATTGAGTGTTCCCTGACCCAAATTGTGTTGTATGAACATGACCAGGTGAGGTGTCATGACAGCCATCCCCAGGCAACTATTACCAGAATATGTTTTTATTGTGTAGGCACATGTAATTGCATGATGGCAGGAGGGGTGAATGCATGTTGTATGTGTCAGAAGGTCGCTATTTGAGCTCTTTCTATGTTTGCACAGTGATCTCTGGCCACATCTGGACTTGCTGGACTGTTGTTCTGAAGCCAGGTAATGACTGACTATGCCCCTCAGCTCTGCACATAGTATGCCCCTCAGCTCTGCATATAGTCACCCAGTGGTAATTGGATGTAGGCTACATGATGTACTGTGATGCATGTGATTTGTTGCATATGCTGTTTTGTGTAGGTCTCTCTGCTCAGCCTGCAGAGACCAGGGCCTGTCTATCGTTACAATCTGGGCTGGTATTGATTCCCTTTTGTACTGCAAGTGTGACACTGTGCCCACACCCTGTTGCCATGCACAGCATGTGATGTTTCTATATCATTTCTCACTGCCAATGTGCAATTTACTGATCCTCTGTCCACTGATTACTATGGGAATTGCATAGGGGGCATGGTGGTGATCTGTGACTGATGTGCTCTTATCAACTATGGCAATGTGTGTCACATAGCCTTGACAGGTCCCTTGATCCCGTAGCCCTGTTGTCTCTTTCATTCAGCGCTAATGTGTCCTGTGCAGGTTGCGTGCATTTTGGACACTGCAAAACTGTAAAAAGTGTGTTGTTAACTGATTTGCCATGATATCAGACTTTGTGCTTTGTGCATAAGGCGAGACATGTAAAATGCATGGCCAGGTTTCTCCTAAGGTACACTATGTTTAGTGAACACACATGTTTGGCAGTGCGTATTGTAATTTTGATATGATGCACAGACCCTCATCCCCTGAAGTAGCAGGTGCCTGCATCTGTATCTGCACACGTCCACACAAGGGCAGGCTTGACTCTTAGTTTGCTCAACATGACATAGGTAGTGGATGTTTGTGTGCATTTTGTTTGCTGGGTTGTTTACCTGTAATTTGCCACTTTGTGTGATGTGTTCCATTGTGTTCCTGGTCAATATCATGTAGCTAGCTCATGTCCCTCAAAAGTCACAGTTGGTCTACCTGGTCAGTGCGGGGGCCTGAGCGGGGGTTATGTAGCGCACCCTATTGGGGAGTGTTTGTAGTCATGTCCCTGTGTCCAATGACTATGTGCCACAAGTGGACATGATGGTTGAGACAGGATGTTATTACAAGAAAATGTCTTGTTGGAAGACTTTGCAAGTAAACCGTAAAGCAGAGGCACTGTCTGTGAAGACCTGTATGTTGGAATTGGGAGACTGAGCCCGTGACTTTACCAGAACGGAGACAGTCTGTGCGGAAGGAGGACGGGCTGTGTGGAACGACGTGGACGCGGACGCAGGCGCCGGGTGGCTCATGTCCGGAGTTCACCGCGGAGTGCAACGCTGCCACTACTGCTGCTGCGGCGGCGGCCTTGGGGGCCGGAGGAGGACTCTCGCCGGTGTGTACCCCGGCTGTATCTTGGCCGCATTCCGGCAGGGGGTGTGGGCGACCCCCCTGCTCCTTTCCACCGCTGTGTTGTGTTGTTGTTGTTTTGGCGCGGTACAGTGCGGATTGGAGACGCTAGGAGGAGCCAGAGCCAGAAGCCAGAAAGCCGGAAGGAGCCAGAAGGAGTCTTGCCACCCCCCCTGTGGACTCCCTGTGGCTCCCCCTGAAGACGCGGAGTAGGTGAGCAGACCGGGAGAGACCGAGAGTAATCGGGAGAGACCGGGTAAGCAGCTTTCCTGGGGGGGGGGTCCCTGTTCAGACTCTGTTATACGGGACCCTTCTTGGCCATTGAACCCCTCTCCTGCTTTACCCTCGGCTCCGGTTCCAGCCCCGGTGTTGGTGCTCAATCGCGTTACGTCACCTCACCCAGCCTCACCCAGCCCCACCCAGCCCCAGCCCCAGCTCTAGCCCCAGCTAGCTTTAGCTTTGGCCTTGGACTTGGACCTGGCGTCGTTGTTGGTGGTCTCTCCTAAGACTGAGTAAGGAAGGAAGCCAGTAAGGAACCAAGGAGCCAAGGGGAGGGGAGCGAACGGTGAACGGAGAGGATGGTTGGGACAAGAGGAAAAACAAAGAAGGCTAGGGAGGCCAATGAGGCGCTCGTTCACCTAGCGGAATTCCAAAGTTCAGAGCAGGAGTTCAACAGTTCACAGGGTCTGGGGTTAGACCAGGACCAGGACCAGGACCCCAGAACCATCCAGCTATCCCAGGGGGGGTTCATAAACCTAGGTGAGGACACAGCAGAGGGTGTCCAACTCGGGTTTCCCGGCGACGAAAGCGATTGTGAGCCAGGAGAAGTGTCAGGTGGGACACTAGAAGTGGTGATAGTGCCTCGTTTGCCAGCCCATACTGACTCTGATGACACGGGGGTGCTTTACTGAACGCAGGAGAAACTGCAGGAGAAACTGTGGGGGGCCTTGCAAGCCCTCTGTGTAGGAGACAAAAGTATACACCGACGCACCCGGGCCCGGGTGGAACCACGGGAGTAAGAAAAACTAGATTAAAAATAAACACCATTACTAACTATTACAACCAAGTGAACTTAAACTCTGAACAGACGCAAACGCAAAGTCCTAAAGCCAGTGGCCTCCCATTACAGCCATCGGGGGAAGAGGGTGGCTACAACGTGGGGGGGGGTGAACTGGAGCTACCAGAGACCGGGCTCCAGGACACTCACCTACTCCAGCAGCAATTGGCTGGTTTATCGCAACTATCCTGCCCAATGAGTAACCCCCTTGGGGATGGTGAAGTGGAGTCAAATAACTTCCCAAAGTGGAGCAACTTTTCGGGAGAGCAAAGAAAAAGCAATGAATTACTTTATCCTGACCCCCAAAGGGGACTATTAAACTCCGGGAATTTCTCATTAACATTCTCTCCACGATGTGCCCAAGCAGAACTTATAGCACCCCAAAATATAATGGGTCCGGAAACAGATTACTTACCATCTAAACAGACCCATAAACCCTCAGCGCCACAGCTTCACTGCGGAAGTCAAATTGTTAAAACTAATTTAACGCTGGGCAGACTTAACAGTAGTTCCTTCAGTCTGGAGCTGTCCTCGCTCGACAACTCCGTTATTGGCAATATAGACCCTCAATTAAACAGCATAACATCAGAAGATCTAAACTTTCTGGAAGGTAGCATAATAAAAGGCCATAGAGGAGAGTAAGGTAAGAACCTAGAAGGCCAGATAACCAACGAGCAAAGTGGAAATAGAAATGACCTCTCATTAGATCAACCAATTCTTAGCATCATGAAAGTTATATGTACAACACTGGGCTCAATTGCAACAACGATCATGGCCCAGTCTCAAAAATTTGATGATCAACTTGAGCTGACCAAACAACTCACAACCTCAATACAGTCTATAGATTACAGGATGGCCCTAGTAGAGGGCGTAATTAGGGAAAACCTGTTGCACCAGGCAGTGGCTGACAAAATGGACAAGTTGGACGGACAAGCCTGTGGACCACTGCTGGAAAAATTATTGGAAGTCCCGAAAGTAATCAAAGACATAATCGAAGACTGCAAACATAGCCTTAAAAGCACACAGGGGTGCAACCACGAGTTAGGAAAAACAGAATCTAGATTAATTGAAAGGCCAACAGACAGAGAAAATAGAGAAATGCACTCTGGCCCAGGACGAGAGAATTACCCAGATGCAAAAAATCAGACAGCTAAGATGGAGAGAACCAACGGAAGTCCTGAACTTGGAATCAAAGTCCCAAATACAGTAGAAAAAGGGACTCCGGGTAAAAGGCCTCAACCAATAGGCAGATGGAAAAACACATGGAAGAAAGCTAGAGGAAAAAAAAAAGCACCAGCAAGAAAGGCTTTAAACATGTTACAACAGATAAGCCCAATAGGAGAAATCAGGAACACAGGTGATGAGACCGCCCAACAACAGCATAGAGATGAAAGCATTAAGTCTGAGAGTCTTGAGAAACCTACTGATAAAGTCTTTAATTTTATAAACAAAAATCCCGGATTATTGTGCGACAAAAGTTGCACTCACCATTCCCATATAAACCGTATACCCATTGGCCCCAGGGGATACCAAGCATCTGGGCATGACTTAGATAAACGAAGGTGGTCTGGAAAAGATCCTGGAACAAATCATGGGATAAATGAGGCAAACGAGGTAAATGATCCTCTAGTCAATGGACAACCCAAATGGAGCCCAGAAACATCAAAATCAAGTACCGGTATCGATAAGCCCTTACCAGCTATAAAAACTGAACATTTAGTTCAGGTACATCACTCAAATACAGTAGGAGACCACTATGGAAAATGCCAGCAGCCTCCGAATTCCATTACTGAGGGGGCAGAACAAGATAACAGCAAAGGTGAAAGCAGAAGGGCAGAGACCCCAGAGTATATACGAAGCAAAGTATAAGAACAACCAAGTGCGTGGACAACATAACAGCCCCAGTTCCCGCACCCCGGACAAAGGTAAAATATTGCTCTCAGGTCAGCCCTGGAAATCATAATCTCAGTAACCAGCCTGGGTGGATCACTGATTTGCCTGCTCCATCGCGCCCAGCACTGGACCTGGAAACTAATGAAACCAAAGGAAAAAGGGACAACTGGCCTCCAATAAGGCAACCCTATGAAGAACATAGGAACAAAGAGTTGCAATTGGGGAGGGAAAAAGGCCAGGTAAATCGAACATTGACTAGTCGGGCAGTTACCACTCAAGACAGACAAAATGAGAATACCCAACTTCAAGGAAGACCGTCGCAGGGAGGTGGCGGGCACACTGAGATCCGTTCTGAAACAACTAAAGAGCCTGAAGCCATGATCATGTTTATCCCTGAGTACTCCTCAAGAGGAAGTCACGACATCCTGAACAGGTCTAACATCTTACATCTGGTCAACTCCCTGCCAGCCTTACAGAATGTAACAACTAAAGACCTCCTCTCAGTAAGACTCATACCAAAAAAAGAATTAGAGAACGGGGAATTAACAGAAACAGTCTGGGCCTCACCTTGGATAGTAGAACAGATCCTAAAATGTTCTAACACGATGAAGACCTGGGGAATATCCATTGCTAATACGCAAAAAGAACCATATCCAACAATATTTCTTGAAAAAGCCTCAAACCAAAACATGATGGGTAGGCAAGAGGTAAAAGGCAATTCTGGTTCGATACTCCAGGGAGCAATTAGCTCCAAACAACAACTCCCTGAACGAACAAATTTGAGTAATATGAGGTTCTGCCTGTTGGCCAATTCCCCCAGAAACAGCAGGGGCAATCCCCCACAGTTACAGAACTGCGAAGAGCAATCATTTAGAAGCTCGTAGCAAAAAATGGACGGCTTGAACATAAAAGATAAAATCAGTCCCATATTAAAAATTCTAAGCTGGAACATAGCAGGTTTAAAAAACAAAATGGAAGATAAAGACTGGGTCGAATTCATTAAAAAACAAGACATCAGCTGTTTCCAAGAAACTTGGTCTATTCACGCTATTGACCTAGATGGGTTCTCCACTTTCCACTTACCCGCTATCAAGCAAAAAAAAGGAAGACCATCGGGAGGTCTGATTATTTGGATCAGAACTTCACTACTGAGAAACTCCGTAGTAGCTCATACTGTACTAAGTAAGGGAATCCAGACGTTCGCAGTCAAATACGAGGAGTGGTCACTCGAAATAGTAAATGTGTATTTCCCCCCTATTAGCCGGGCTCAAGTCATGCCAGGGATGCGGCTCCTTAAAGAACATATCCTAAATAAAAGAACTAAGGATTGGAGGAACCCAGCACCAGGTCACACGAACAATTGCTCTCCCCAGCCTTGTAAAACCATTTTACTGATATGTGGTGACTTCAACACTAAACCTCATTCTATCCTCTGGGATGAACAAGTAGCAGAGGAAGACTATGCTTGGAATATCCCAACGCCTCTTATCCAACGTTGTAAAGACTCCAAGAAAGGAGAATTAATCTTTGAAGCATTAATAGAAGGAGGAATCCGCACATTAAACGGGAGAACAAATTCAGACAGAACTTTCAAATCTACCTTTCGAACTGGAAAAAGGCAAAGTATAATCGACTATATGGCAATAAACATCGAAGCCTGGCATTATGTCATCGATATGGAAATAAGGGACAGAATTGAGAGTGATCACGACCCACTGCTAATGGAGATAGTCCATCCGGACACGAGCCCAGGGAAGGCTGAGTCTCCATTCAACGGAAATAGCTTAACAATAACTATGAGAGCAAATAGGAAAAACATATTAAGGTCAAATGAGGATGAACCTTATATGAGCGTACCTAGTCAAACCTGGCTGTTATCACTTAGCACGTTTTTAAACCTATCAGTTAATGACGCTTTACCCCTCCTGCATAACTTTAATAATTTGCTATTGCAAACAAAAAAGGAAAATATCAAGCATCTTCAAATCAATCCTAAAATGATGGAGGGCTGGTTCGATGAAGAGTGTTTGAAGCTAAAAAAGACTTTATCACAAGCACTGAAGAACCGGCACTTGAATGACTCCAATGAGCAACATTTTTATGAATGTAGGCAACAGTACAAAAAATTATTAAGATACAAAAGGAAGATATTTCCACATAAACTTTGGAAAACTCTACTGCAAGCAATATCGGCAGGGAACTCCAAAAAGTTTTGGGAGATAGTCAGGTGGGGATGCGAAGGTCCCTCGAAAAACCTAGAACTGAATATCAACCCTCAACTTTGGGTAAAGCATTTTACCGCCTTGTACCAGGAAGTGGCCAAGACGGCATCAGGGATGACCAATAACCCAAAAATCCTCACTCAAGGACTGGCAGGCAGAAATCAAAGATTAAGTAAAGTATTTCCTTTTCAAAAGACTTACGCAGTACCTTCAAATCGGCTTGCTAGATTGGTAAACGAAACCCAGAATGTACTAGTCCCCAACTAATTCCCCAGCACAAATTCCACGCAAGTAGCCCATGTCATTCCACGTGCAATGGAGTCAATACCGGAATTCAGTGAAAAAGAAATTAAACAAGTTATCCTCCTCCAAAAGCCGCATAAGGCTGCAGGCCCAGAGGGTATCCCTTCAGACGCTTACCGTAACCAGCTATCGTTATGGTTACCTGCTCTAGCCCGTCTATTCAACAGTGTTTGGCACCACGAGGTAATCCCTTCCTCTTGGAAGGAATCAATAATCGTTCCAATTCACAAAAAAGGGCCTCGGGACATGGTGAGCAATTACAGACCTATTTCACTGCTTGATAGTGTTGGAAAGATTTTTGCCAAAATTATTCAGTCGCGTCTAGACCAATGGCTAGAGGACGGAGATTTAATATCAACACACCAAGCTGGTTTTAGGAGAGGCCAAAGTACAACAGATCAACTTTTTAAGCTAAACATGATCTGCGCTAAATACGCCACCCTTAAAGACTGTCCATTATATCTGGTCTTTGTGGATCTCCAAACAGCCTTTGACAGCGTAAATCGCCAAACACTATGGCAGTTATTGACGGAAATGGGCATACAGGGAAAAATCTTAAGGCTGTTAATTCTATTGCATACAGGAAACACTGCCAGGGTCAGATATACCACGAGAAACGATTATACGGCTGAAATTCCAATCGAGCGAGGTGTAAAACAAGGCTGCGTTTTGGCCCCAACCTTATTTAATTGTTATATAAATGAAGTAAGTCAAGTTCTGAAGGAATTAAATCTGGATGTGCCAAAACTAGCCAATGAAAGTATACCTATCCTGCTCTTTGCTGATGACGCTGTATTATTGGCAAGAACGGAGATAGCAATGCATCGACTACTTAGGGGTTTTGAATCATTTTGTACCTCAAGGAGCATGGTAATCAATGAGGGGAAAACAAAGTTTATGATTCTTAACCAAAAACAGACGATGCAATCGACCTTTAGGGCAAACAATAAGCCTTTGGCCCGAGTGGCTACTTACGATTACCTGGGCTGCAGACTAGACGAAAAACAGACATGGAAACCACAAATCTATAAAAGTAGCATTTCCTTGGCCCAACAAGCTGGAGCAGTACTCAGATTCGCAAAAGCTACAGGCAATCATTCCGTGAGTTCTGCACTGCTCACATACAAAACAAAAGCAAGAGCTGCAGCACTTTATACCGCAGAGATCTGGGGATTCTGAAAGACTCCATCAATACAAGTAACCGAGAACAAATTTTTACGCCGATTACTTTGTCTAGGCAATGCCACACCAATGAATGCAATAAGAATTGATCTACAGATGAGAAAGGTCGAGGACTACATTGCTCTGGCTCCAGTAAGATACTGGATCCGTATTTGGTCAAAAGAGGCTCTCAAACCATATAGAGACGTACTTAAGGACATCATGAAGCTACAAAGCCATCGGAAATTGCCCTGGTTCAAACATATCTCAACTATCCTGGCTGCCATCGGCCAGGAAGACTTCTGGCTCCATCCAGAAAAAATCGGAAGGCCTAGTCTAGCTGTCATAAAAAAGGCATATTGGGAGCGAAAGACTGAGACTATGTGCGAGTCATTTAGCCCTTTATTTAAGCGGTATATTTTGTTTAACCAAGAGCTTAAACCAGCAATATTCATAGACAGTATTTATCCGGAGGAAAAAAGGGCTCTCTACTTTAAATTCCGTATGGGCACACTACCTGTGACGGCGGTGGTCAACAGATGGCAACCCGCTCCTCTGGGTAGATTAGAATGCTGTCCATGTCTTCATGGTGGCCCGGAAACACTTTCCCACTTCCTTTTATTATGTCACTTTACGCTTAAACTCCGTAAACTGTACCTACGTCCACTTTTCAGATCTCACGGAGTTAGGAAGTGCAAGGAGGCGGAAGCGCTATGTATGCGATCAGACGAGAAATACATCGTGACAAAGGTCTCAACTTATATCTTGGAAGCATGGAAATTACGACTATCAATGCACCCATAGTTGGCATAAGCATAACAGCCTATGTTATCCCGTAGCTATCTAGCTTCAGGGTAGCGTAAAACTGGGTTAGGCCTCGGGCTTCTATTAAATGGTTGGAAGGCACTGCAAGGTCCCAAACGATTCGTCCCAGAACAAGACATTTTAAATATTAGATTTATAATGCTTTTCTAGAATAAGTTAAGTTTTTATGTAAATTATGGCTATATATCAGGTTTTACGATAATGTATGGTAAATCGGATACATTTCGGTACATGTTAAATCAAAAATTCAAGCACAGTTTCCCTTTTTACTGAGATGTTTTATTTAATGTGATTTTTATCGAGTGTGATGGATTGATATTTATTGTGTGATTATTGTTAAGGCCGGATAGGCTAACAACAATTAAAAATAAATGGAAATGGAAATGGATGTTATTAGCTTGGTGCACTGACATGTATGTGACTCAACTATTTTGTATGGGACTTGTGGACATAATATGCTGTTGTGTTATTTGGGTCCATGCAGGTCAACGCCCATCAGAAGAAGGGGATCTGAAGAGTCATAGCCAAGAAGGTACGGACCCAGGGGGTCCACAGCTGGTGGAGCACCCACTGTTGGAAGAGGTAGGAGGACATGAGATGCTGGGTACAGAAGATCGCAGAGGCTCAGTTGGGGTTGTCCTCCCAATGAGGATGGGGTGCCCGTCGGACCATGACTCCCCTAATGGCCTGCATTTTTGCAGTGGCCTACCCGACCTTGGATGGGCATTTGAGGACAGCACAGCAGACCCTTTGTCAGGTGATTTAGTGAGGGACAGACTGCTCCCCCTGACAATGTGTGATGTGTCACAGATCATCTGGGATCAAATTGGTGTAGACGGGCCATGTATTTCCAACTGGTATGCTCATCTTTTAGAGGTGGGGCTAAGGACTAAACTGTGGGGAATTCTCAGTCCAGTTGCAAAGCAAGGAGCACATATGACTGTGTGTAGTGTAGGAATATTCTGCTTTACCTACTCTGGTGGGTGTTAGTTTCCACCAACAGATCACTCCCCCCAAATGTCACAGTACAAAGGTAGGTAGGATGTGGCTCACTGTCCTCTGCCATGTGTCTGGGGATAGGTGTAGGCTGACATCTGCAAGCCATGGGCACGTTTTCTCCATTATATGTTGGGTGCTGGTGCCTCACAGCAGTCTGTCATGCATGGGTGTCCATCATACATAGCAAAATCTTGGCAGCTGTAGCCAACTACTTTCCCTTGGTAAGTTGGGAATGTGCATTGTCATGGACGATGTGTCATCAGTGTAGGCACCATTCTTTGTGCCTATGTGTCTGCATATGCTATATTCCCGCTAGGATACATATTTATGCATTAGATGCAGGCATGTGCTAGCCATGCAAATTGAATGATGTCTGGAATCTCTCACATATATGTTCATTGGGTCCTGTTGTAGTTAAGGTACATCTGCAATGGTTGTCTATTTACTGTAATGCCCCAGACAGAACTGTGTTACCATCATATGTTGTCAGACAGATACATTCTTACCTCATAGTATGTCACTAGTCATGTCTAACTGCAGTAGCTATGATGGACATGACAGGTAGGGCAGGGGTGTGGATTCACTTCATGATAATTTGCATCCCTGATGTGAAATATTGGTTGTAGGTGCACAGCACCTGTGTGTTGATTAGGAACTGGGCTCTGACTGTTGGGCTGTATCATGGATTGACTTGCAGTGATGTTTGCATCACATGTGTTTGGGGTCAGGGATTCATCCAAGACGGATGCTATGCTTGCCATGTCTGAGATGCGGGCATGTTGCTTCTCATTGTACAACAATTTTGTTTCCTTCTGTGAGTGATTACAAGGTCTGTGTCCCTCCTTCCTTCATAATACAATTGTCTACTACAAACACACTCAGACGTAAAAATGGAAATGGGCTTGAGACATTGATGGGGAGAATCCTGGGCCTTACAGGACCATTCTTGTTTGTATTCTGGAGACATCTCTCCATGATGTTTAGGACCTGACTTTATTGTTTTTCCTTGCAACCTCACATGTGGGGCATGTCTGAGTGATCTTGCTACTATCTCCTTGACTCATTTTGGGCAGGTGTCACTTGTAGAACTGTACATTGTTGGGTTGTGTCCATAGTGACATGGATGTTTCCATGTCACCTAGCCCAGGTATGGCATGTTTGTACCAGTGTTGTCTGCATTTCCTTAGCAACATCTGTTATAATTGTTACATACATCAATGCAAGTTAGTTGTGTACATTGGCTTGTGTCTGTGTAATCAGTAGTGTACCTTACAATGGGATACAGTTGTTGGCTACTGGTTCACAGGGGTGTGCTGCATGTAGCACAGGTTTGGGGTGGAGTGTTCACCTAGTTGTGGTACGGTTAGTGTGGTAGCTAGACTTCATTCATGCTATTGTAGATGTCTGAGAACAAGAATTGCTCATGTGTTACCTTTGTAATTCCAGATGGCATGTATGGTTTTGTATTGGCACATGATGGTGCCACTTTGCTGGCACTTCATGCGGGGGCCACTTGACATGATGGTAGGTTTTGTCGCTCAGAGTTCTGATTGAAGTTTTTTCATTTCCATGTTCTGACCCTACTTCACTTTCTTTTGGCAGCATCAGCACCGGCAGGTGAAGGCGATGGGCCGAGCCAAGTGTGGAGGCAGCTGGCCATGGGACCTAGGGTCCAGACACCACTGACATGGAGGGACCCAGTGGCCCAGAGGGCGAGGGGAGTACCACGGGGGAGACCAGATCTGCATCTACATCCTCAGATTCCTCCTCCAATGGCCACTACCTAGTGGTGGCGAACCCATCAGGGACCCCTCAGTACCATCCTTGTCTGCCACCCCTCATTCTATCACTTCCCTCCCTATTGCTCCCCACCCAGTTGGCTGTGCCCACTCACGCAAGAGGGTGGGATTTCCTTTGCCACAGGCACCTCTGCCTCAGCCTCCTGTACCCCAGCTGCCCTCAGTGAGGAGGCTATTGACCACCTGAGAAACATCTCTGTGGGTCAGTCTGCCATCGTGAATATCATCCTGGGACTGGCAAGCCAAGTCTAACAGAGCAATGTGTTCCTGGAAGGCATTCATGGTGCAATGGCTGGCCTACAGAGATCTTTCCAGTCTCTGGCCTCCACACTGATGGCAGCCAGTCACCCCTTGTCTTCTGTCCCCCTTCCACCTTCCTCTTCCAGTCCAAATCTCCCCTTCCCCGAACCACCCAAAGCACACAGACAGACTCACATGCATCCACCTCAACGAACAAATGTAGTGCACCCAAACACAAGCACCACAAGACACACTTGCAAACACACAACAAACAACATCCACCAGCAGACACAGCAACAGTCACGACTTGCCCTGACACCCCCGCATCCCTTTCATCACACACATAACATCTAGCACACCTACATACACTATATCAACAGTCACTGATACACCCACCACACCCATCCTATCCACAGACACCACCCCAGCAGAACTTCAGACATCCACCCATGTCACCATACCTGCAGACACCACAACCACAGACACACCTACATGCAGCACATCCACCATACCTGCAGTCACCACTGCAACAGATAAAGGCATCCCCCGCACCGCCATCCTCCGCAGCTCAAAATACATAAACGCCGTCACTCATCCACCACCCACAAGCACACCTCCCACAAACATGCACCCAAGCCAACCACACCTACATGTCGAGCAACCACTCCTGCAACCTCCAAATCCCAAACCCCTTCTGATGACCATCCCCGTGTGTTTGAGAACGTTTTCCTTTGTGGCCTTGACCTCACCCCTGTTCACCTCCCCGTACCAACCCCAAAAGGACCGTTTCCTTCCCAAAGGCAATCCCTTCAACCTCCAAGGCCTCCCCTGCCCCCCTGCAAGCACCCATGCTCCTCCCCCTGACAAGAAGAAGCCCACCCATGTTCCATGGAGTGTGAGTTGTGTGTGCTTTGTTAACTTATCCTTCCCCATTTTGTGACTGTGCATGACAATTGGTATTGGTATGCTTGTCCCTGGGATCCAATTGGGGCCAATTCCTGTGTGCATGTTGTTTGTGACCCTGTTCAATGTGATATGTGTTCCAGTGCAGCCACCTTCCATGTATTATCCTGATGCTCCCATCCCAGCTGTGCAGGTAATGTTGTTGTGGGGCGCTTTGTTCTCTATTTGTCCCTGTGTGTATTGTGCATGGCATTGTTCTTTCATTGTGCTCTGTGTTTGTGGGATGTAGGTGGCGATTGCAGGGTTGTTTGATGGTGATGTTGTGTGTATGTGCCATGGCACATAGATGTATATGTGTGTTGTATCCCTGGCCAGTGTTGGGTGTGAGTGTGTGGAATGTATTTGTATATGTGCAGTAGTTGTGTTGTTCTGGCTGTGCGTGTGAGTGTTGTGTGGCTTTCTTTGTCCCTGAGTCTGTGCTGTGTAGCCCTGCATACATGTGTAGTATTGCCATGAAGTGTGTGTGTGCTGGCTGAAGTGTGAGTGTATCAGTATGTGAGTGTGCGTGTGTTGAATGTAAGGTGTACTGCTGTCAGTGTCGTCCACCACATGGTGTGTTTGCTAGTGGTACAAGTTTTTTTGAAATATCAATAATACAGGTCAGTGTGCGTACTTACGGTTGCTGGCATCCACGTCAGCGTTGATTTCGTTGTCTTTCGGCCACCAGGAGCAGCGGCATGACGTTTAGGAATGGCTCCATTGCGGCTGTCTGCAGGTGAGTGTCTCCCTTTATACTGTCTGCTTCTGCCTCCTGATACGTGGTGGTTGGACTGCCATGGCCACATTGGCAGTGTGCAAACTCCTAATAGCTCAGGCGGAAATATAGGGGGTCATTCTGACCCTGGCGGTCCATGACCGCCATGGCGGAGGGCGGCGGAAGTACCGCCAACAGACTGGCGGTGCTTCCTGGGCAATTCTGACCGCGGCGGTAAAGCCGCGGTCAGAAAAGGGGAGCCGGTGGTTTCCCGCCGGTTTCCCGCTGGCCCAGGGTATCCGCCATGGCGGCGCTGCTTGCAGCACCGCCATGGGGATTCTGACCGCCTTCCCGCCAGCCTGTTTCTGGCGGTGTCCACCGCCAGAACCAGGATGGCGGGAACGGGTGCCGTGGGGCCCCTGCGCTGCCCATGCCACTGGCATGGGCAGTGCAGGGGCCCCCTAACAGGGCCCCACAAAGATTTTCACTGTCTGCTTTGCAGACAGTGAAAATCGCAACGGGTGCCACTGCACCCGTCGCACCCCTGCAACTCCGCCGGCTCCATTCCGAGCCGGCTTCTTTGTTGTAGGGGCTTTCCCGCTGGGCCGGCCAGCCGGCGGTCTTCTGGCGGTCGCCCGCCGGCCCCGCAGGAAAGCCAGAATGGCCACTGCGGTCTTTCGGCGGGAACCGCTTGGCGGGCGGCGACAGCCGACCGCCGCGGTCAGAATGACTGCTATAGTCTTTACCGGCCTGTTTGTGATTCCAGGAGACCGTGGCGGTCTGTGCTGCCTGGCAGTGATGGTGGACAACTGGTGGACTTCTATTTGCTTGACCACCAAAACTGATAATACGGCGGTCTGCTCCACTAGCCCTTTGGTGGTCGGACCGCCACTGCCAACATGGCAGTCCTCTGACCACCAAATTTGTAATCAGCCCCTTAGTAATTAAATCTTAGTTGGCTCTTGAGGTCCTTTAGAATTCAGTGTAGAAAGCCTGATACAACATTACTCTAGAGTCATTTGCACCTGGTTATGATTCCACGTTCATTTCATACATGTATTTAAATAAGTGTAATACAGTGGACACAAATGTTCATCACATTGCTTGCATTAGTTCTGAATATTTAATTAACCTAAACTTCTAAAAGTTGTTAGTACATGGACAAAAAGGGATCAATGCTAATCGTCTCTCTCATATTAATCAGCTTTATTACTGAAACTGGTACAAATAGTTTGTGACTCATTTAGTCCTCTTGTATGCGTATAATTGGGCCCTTTTAATCTTTGTATAGTTTATACTTAAATGATAACAAGCATGTCTGTACACTTTTTAGCGAATGGTATAGTAGGAGACAGAGCTCAGAAAGCATTTGTTGTCAAAATAGAAGAGGATATTGATAAAGACAGGGCATCCCAATCAGTCGCACTTGTGCAGTTGTAAACTGGTAGGGCAGACACTCCTGACACGTTTTACATTAAACAAGAAAAACAGTTCTCCTAAAATGGGGAATAGATGATGAATTATTTATTTTTACAGTGACATTAAAACACTATGCTTTACAGTGACAATAAAGCCCTATGTTAAAACTCTAGGGTTTAATTCTACTGTAGAAATAAACAAATAAATAAACCATACGGTTCTCCTGAAACTCCAGAAGTTTTATTGGCATAGCACTGCTGTGTGTTTGCAGCTAATCTATTGGTCATTGCAGCAATTAGATAATATAGTGAAAAACCACAACCATGTGGCTCGCTTTCTTCCCTAGTAATGCAGATGATTTTGTTGAACGACACGCTCTGATTTACTCCAGGACGGGAATATAGTACATTTCAGGCAGTCTTTCTTCTAATAAACATTGCACTATGGAGTAGTGTAGAGAACTACTGAAGGTGGGGAGGGGCTGTCACACTAGAATTCAGCCAGCAGCACCTGATCAGACTCAGATATTAGACATGAAATCCTTGATTTGGTACTCTCCTAAACTTTTCGACTTCACCTCTCTTGTTTTGTTGAATTTGTGTTTGTTGGCTTTAAGATTATGTGCATTTTACTGCTGCTAACCAATGGTAAAGTCCTTGTGCTCTTACCTTAAAGCAGGGTATGATTGGTCTATACCTAACTTGTACATTATTTTACCTGTTTGTCCCTAGTAAATGATACTACATGTCCACAGGGCCTGTAATTTGAATGCTACTAGTTGGCTTGCAGCTCATATTGTGCCACCCACTAAACAAGCCTTTTGAAATATGTTTTGGGTCTGACACTGCAGCCTGTAGTGCAGTTTTAAACTGCAATTTCAAACTAGCAAAATAAAACTTTTGGCGGGTCTAAACCAACCTTTTTAATACATATAGGTAACCCCTAATGTAGGCTCTAAAGGCTCATAGGGCACAGAGCATCATTTACTTAAGTAATACATGTCTTGGCAGTGGAAACTCCTAAAGCTGTTTTTCACAGGCCTATCTCATCCATTTACTAACACTGGGTTACCCTACTACATTCAATAGGTGCTACCTTTGGATTGGAAGTGGATATAAATAGTATAATGCCAGATTTTAGGTCCCAATTCCGAAAATGCCACTTTTAAAAAGCTGCCATTTTCTTATCCCAACCACCTGTGCCTTCTGCTAGTGTTCTGTGTAACATGGCTGTGAATGGCTCTGGTGTTGGGGTTTTGTATTGCTTCCAGACAGTAAAACAAAAGGAGGCTTAGGTGCAAACAGGATGGGCCTTTCCCAGCCCACTAACACTTCAGAGGGCTTTGCCTCCTGCACAAACATGAAATCAGGCCTTCCCTGCATTTTGTCACCCCAGACTGTTTAGGGCCTTCTCACGGACAGGGGAGTAACTTTCCAGAACCAGATGTAGGGGTAGCACAGGGAGTCCACTGCCCCCACACAAGACTAGCACATGGTAAAAGTATTGGCTCTCTAGATCCACTCTTCAGAATACTCCTGGACCTGTGGAAGTTACAGAAAAAGAACTGCCCTGCTGTCAGAGGATTGCCCTGCTGTTTTAAGGACTGACTTGTGGTCTGAAAAGGGAGGCTGGGCTTGCTTACTTTCATCCCAGGCTAACCAGAGTTACTCCAAGGAACTGTTGATTAACTTCCTGTCTGAGCTAAAGGAACATAACAGGCTTCAGAGACCTCCCTACAACTGCCCAGATGGCCTGTCTGGAGATGCAGCTGGACATGCCTGAGCCTTGCTGGCCTTTAGTGGAGTGAGTCCCTGATCCCCAAGGGGTGCATCCCCAGGTCCTGGACCCTAAGCTGGCATGAGAATGCACACCTCCTAAAAAAAAGATGAAATTCTGAAGTCTGGGCTCCTCATGATCACTAACAGTCTAATTCGTGCCAAGACTCTGCCACTCACAGCGACTGCCAACACAAAGTTCTGGTGAGACCTGCTCTCCGCACCAAGAATAAACCCTGTGACAACCTGCAACGTGAGCAATACGCTTTGTATTACATCAACGACAGCCTGCAACAATCGCCAACGCGAAGCTTGAGCAACGATCATCCACTATGCCCAACTGGCTCTTCACACAACAGCAACAACCGTCCGCTATGCCCAGCCTGCTCTTCGCACAACAGTGACAACCATTTGCACTGCTCACCCACCTTCTCGTGGTCTCTTCCAATGTGAATGGAGCATTTCATGCTGGGCTCAGAAGGTAACCTGGTCCCTGTATCTGACTCATATTACTTTGCAATTGGTCTGAACTTGTGACTTTCAACAAGTCTAGCATAACCAGATGATTGCGAGTGGCGCTTTGTGCTGTTAGGCACTAAAAACTTGCATATCTCTGCTTCTACCATTGGATTTTTGTTGTTCTGGTATCATGTTATTTCTTAAAGTTGACTCTATTTACTAAATTGGTTTAGGAGTTTTCTAGTGTTTTGTTTTGACTTACTGTTTATGTGCTGTTTCTCTAAATTAAGCTTGACTGCTTTTGTGCCGAGCTACCAAGAGGGTCAATCACAGGTTAATTTTGTGACTTCTTTTGTTCCCCTCACAAAGACTGTGGTTGTTGCCTGAATGGGGCTTACGTTCGCCTCAACCAATAACCCAATTTCTTACAATAGAGCTGAAAAAGGTAAGCCCTGCATAATGAAACCATTACTCTTGATGCAGGTAGCCAGGCACTGAAACATTGCCCTGGTCTTGTTGAAATACTGGGAAAAAAGTGTTAAAGAGGTCTGCAGAGTCGACAGCGGGGCCTTAAATCAACAGCGGCAGCTAATCCCAATATTCTATGTGGGCGCAGGGAAGTGTGTTCCCCGTGACATTTATTATAATAATCTCTCACAGTAGTGAAGAATAACTATACAAGTAAAGAAATGCATGCAATTAATGCTGATGTAAACTTTATGGAGCTTCATGATACTTCTTTTTATTACTTGGTATTCTATTGGATCATACACTATTTAAAAAGCAGATATAGTAGAATCATAATAGTATTTAACACAAAAGTGATAAGTACACAGCAGTGTCATTAAAAAATGTAAAGAAGACACAACAGTAGCAATACATACAATTTGACGCTTGGTACATTCAAGAATTTGTGTGTACCAACAGTTTTTAATATTATTAATTGAAAGTAATGGTGACACACAATCTGTTGGTTTTAGATCGTCGATATTTCGATCGCAGAAGTAAAAAGTTGGACAAGATTATTGTCAGGGCACAGGGAGGTTACATTTAGAAAAGCCAATCAGTACTGCCTCTGCACCTCTATCTTTAATTTGTAGCCTGAATATTGACATTGACAAACCAACATGGTAATTTCTACCCGTTCCTGTATCTCAAGGACTTGCTAGTAATTTATTGGCATAGTGCTGTCTACACTTATCACCAAAAACCGTTGTGCTGCTTTTACTCTTATAACAGAAGAAGAAGCAAGTAGCAAAATAATGCTCTGAGCATTCTGTGGATTCAAGGCATTCTGTTACTCAATTTGTAGGATGTATGAATTGGAATTATGTGAAGTAGATAACAACACAGCCATCCTTTAATGACATTATGAAATATGTTTCTATTCAACACACTGCAAACATATCCCCTGATTATGAATCTTGCAAAATTGATTAAGATAAACAGCTATCAGAAAAGGTTTATTTTTTCTCCATCAGAGTTCCTGCAACAAGACCATCTACCTGAGCCACCAACAATTCGTTCAGCCTGCACCCACCTTTGTTCATCTAAATCCCCTTTCCCCGTCCACCTTAGCAACATTTCCTTTTTCCACTGGCTAAGACCATCTTAGACCACAGACTCATTTCCCATGCCCATGAACACTTAGAAACATTTCACAAATGTCACACCTTGAAAAAAAAAACACTCACACCCTCTTCCCATAAAAAGATTTTGATCTATTGAACTGGTCCTCATTCTGTTGAACACAATTTTCTTTTATCTGAAAACATTAACGACTCTCAAGGCATTCAGGAAGACATCTTTAGGGAAGGTAAGCTCTTCATCACTTTAAATTCTACTATAAGTCTACAGCATCTTAAACAGCACAGTCACTGATGGCACACTTCATTGAGGGGCACACTTCTGACCAAGGCCTACTGAAGACATACAGTCATTAAATGGTTACATCCCCCGTTTGCTGTAGGTTATATGGGGATGGCATGAGAAAATGCCGATTTTTCTAGCTTTGCGAGGGGACACTTTGGTATTTAATGAGATCGTGGGAGATACAATCCGCCTCACTAAAGCATAACCACCTTAGACAAAGGTATCACAGTCGCCATTCAACTCCATTCCTGTCCTGGTTGCCCTACAATCACAGTAGGAACTTTAATGCAGATTGTGTGTGTAATTAAGTTGCAAGATGTAATTTTATAGTCATCATGAATCTACAACCTAGGCCAATGTGTTCGTGCACAGCCTCAACATGTCACTGCAAATAAATACTAGATTAGCTCTAAAAAGGCTACTTTTACTCATTGTTTAGACAATATATATCACAATATTTCCCAATGTGCTGAAATTAATATAATTAACAAAGGCACAACTAAGGCAAGCCCGTCCGTGCTTGTTTGTGCCTGGACGGCACCAGGTGCCAGAACCCCTGGTGGATTGGGGTCAGACTGTATTCAGTACTCCAAACTGGAGCTGCTGGAGCTGGCCTCTGCCTTGCCTAGTGGTTGCCGCCATGTGCTAGACCTTACCAGGGCAGAAACTTTCTGTAACAACTGAGGGTTTCGATTTCTGGACTCATTAGACATTAACACAGAAGTCAAGAGAGCTTCTACACCTCAGGCCTTGGCTAAGTTTTTTCCATCAACTGCAGGTCAATAGTCAAATACAATTATGAAGTGCATGCCTTTCTAGAAGAGAATCTACCAGATGCAGTATTCCTAGCGGAGATGTGGCTTACGGAAGACTCTTTCCCCGACCTGTTACCTGTTACAAGCCATCCCTCAAGGTTTTGCCATTATGAGACTTGATGGGCAAGCACAGAGGTGGAGGGACTGTGTTAATTTTTAAGCAATCATTACAGTGTACCTTCTCAGAGCTTAACATTAAGGAATGTCAGGCAGCTTGTTAGAAATGTGGTCTCTAGTTGGCAGAGGTATACACCCTTGTCTAAGAAGGGACCACAGTCCTATTCAAGGTAAGTCGCATACAATCCAAATATTCCTGTGCCCACCCTCTGGTAGTTTGGCACTGAGAAGTCAGGCTTAACTTAAAAGGCAATGTGTAACGTATTCGTGCAATAAATCATGCAATAACACAGTGAAAACACCACAAAAATGCACCACACAGGTTGAGAAAAATATAAGATATGTATCTGATTAAATTAAGGTCAATCAAGATTTGGTAAACACAAGTTGGAACATCACTTTTGCAATGATGAGAAGGGGCTTATGTTCTTAAAAATCAACAAATGTCTCTTGCAAGAACAAAGTACCTGGTATACGTCAAAATTACACACACGAAGACCGGAGAGGAGGAGATGCATGGAAAAAGGAAGATATCCGGGTGCGCACAGACAATGCGTTGATTCTTTTCCACGCATCAAGGGCTGTGCGTCAAATTCTGGCATGCAGGCTTGAATCCTCTTTGTGATGCGGGGGTCTTTTGATGCCCAGGATCGATGCGTGGAAATCCAAGGAGTGGGGGACGAAGTCGCTGGTACTGCGTCGATCCGGTGGGCGATGCATCAGAGTTTCTGTCACACGGCAGGCGCTGCGTCGACTCCTCCTGCAGGAAGTCGGGCTGTGCCATTCTGGCTCGGCGATGCGTTGATCCGGTGGGCAGTGCGTCGAAGTTCCATCGCAACACTGCCGCTGCGTCAATTCTCCACTCGGGAATCCAGGCTGCGTCATTCCGGTTTGGCAATGCAGTGATTCTTTCACCGCAAGGCAGGCTGTGCGTTGATGCTGGCAGGCTGTGCATTGATTTCCCCAACAGAAGAGTTCCTTTGCAGAGATGAAGTCTTTTTGTCAATGAGACTTCAGGAACAGGAGGAAAGCTCAATCCAAGCTCTTGGAGAGCACTTCTCAGTACAGCCAGAGACTAGCAAGGCAGCAGAGCAACAGCAAGGCACCAGTCCTTCACAGCAAAGCAGCCCTGGTGAGTCCTTTGGGTAGCCAGACAGCTCCTCTTGGCAGGTTGCAGGATCTGGTTCAGAGTGTCTGTCCCAGGAAGTGTCTGGTAGTGTCTGAGTTGATGGGGTCAGGGACCCAGTTTATATACCCAAAAGTGCCTTTGAAGTGGGGGAGACTTCAAAGAGTGGTTTTGAAGTGCACAAGGTCCCCTTTCAGTACAACCCTGTCTGCCAGGAAGACCCATTCAGTATGCAAATGTGTGCAGGCGTGACTGAGCATCATAGGTGAAATGCACAAGGGAGCTGTCAACCAGCCCAGCCCCGATGTGGATTGGAGACAGGCTGGACAGCACAGAAGGATTTTAGTGCAGAGAAATGCTCACTTTCTAAAAGTGTCATTTCTAAAATAGTAATAAAAAATCAAACTTCAATACTCAGCAGGAGTTTGTATTACCATTCTGGCCATACTAAATATGACCTGTCAACCACTTTGTGATCAAAATCTACCACTCAAACAGTATATGAGGGTAGCCCTAATGTTAGCCTATGAAAGGAGCAGGCCTCACATCAGTGGAAAACGAATTTAGGAGTTTTCCACTACCAGGACATATAAAACACACAGGTACATGTCCTGCCTTCCACCTACATAGCACCCTGCTCTATGGGTTGCCTTGGGCCTACCTAGGGGTGACTAACGTGTAGATAAAGGGGAGTTTAAGGTTTGGTAAGTACGTTTAAATGTCAAGTCGAAGTGGCAGTGAAACTGCACACACAGGCCTTGCAGTGGCAGGCCTGAGACATGGTTAAGGGGCTACTTATGTGGGTGGCAGAATCAGTGCTGCAGGCCCACTAGTAGCATTTAATTTACAGGCCCTTGGCACATGCAGTGCACTTTACTTGGACTTACAAGTAAATTAAATATGCCAATTGGGTATGAGCCAATGTCACCATGCTTATAAGGGAGAGAGCATATGCACTTTAGCACTGGTTAGCAGTGGTAAAGTGCGCACAGTCCTAAAACCAGCAAAAACATTGTCAAAAAGTGGAGGAAGGCAGGCAAAATGTTAGGGGTGACCACCCTAAGGCTGTTAGGTCTAACTCCGCTTTTTTTCTCTCTGGCAGTGACTAGTAACAGGACAATATCAGGAATTCCAATTTATCATCCCTTGGTCCGACTTCTAATTTTGTCTCATCACTAGCAGATGTCTTGTCCTCATTGGTACTTCGTTATTCAAACTTTACAGTGGTTGGAGACCTTAACATGCATTTTGATTATAATAATGCAGTAAGGACTATTACTGCAGATGTGGAGGGGTTGCAGCTCTTTCAACTCGTGATTGCCCCCACACATCGATTGGGACACATTCTTGATTCTATCTTCTCAATTTTGACTAACATAGTCATTGAGCAGTTGATTCTACTCATTTCATTGGACCACTTTACTATCCCTTTCTTGGTTTCCTATGGGAAAGCAACTATTAGTCACGCATCTGCTCATGTGGCACAGGCACAGAGGTGGGTTTAAGTTACCCCCCACCTTGAAATTTTGTGCGTCTTTGGCAGTTAACCAGCCCATTCTAGAGAGCTGCACCAATACAGTCGACGCACAAACGGACAAATTGATTAAAGGGCGTAATAGATCAAATAGCTCCGGTAGGAAACCAGAACTTCCGCAGACAAAAATCACTGGCTGAATAGTTCAATGAGGATGGTGGGCTGATGTTACCCATACACCTCCCCCATCCTGAAATTATGTGACGCTCTGGTGGTTAATCAGCCCATTCTAGAGAGCTGCATTGCTGCAGCTGACATACAAATGAACAGATGGATTCATGGCAGATTAGATCAAATAGCTCCAGGAGAAAATCAGAACTTCCAGAGACAAAAATCATCAGCTGAATGGTTTAGTGAGGATCTGCTAGCTTTAAAAAAGAAGTGCAAGCACCTTGAGCGAATCTGGCAGAGCGCATCATCCCGCTTGTAAAGTGGATTATAAGGGAGCACTTAAAATCTACCACAGCCACATCAAGACAGCGTGTCATGGCTCTTCGCACAAATTTTTCACTATTGTGATGTCACGCTCATCATTAGTACAAATCTCTGCTTCAACTGAGCCATCAGAAGAAGGCTGCAATGTCTTGCCCCAGTTTTTCTTGGAAAGATGGCGAAGATATATGCCTTCTTACTGGCATAAGCCAGAGATGCCTCTGTTATAAATTCTTGGTTTAACTGTTTGGAGGGCAGCCCTAAGATGTTAAACTTCAGATTCATAGAGCCTGAGGAGCTGACAGTGCCATATGCTTTAGTGAAATCAGGTTCTCTGCTAGACCTAGCTTCACCGTCCATCTTGGAACAAGGTGGGAAGGTGGTGCTTCTGGTATTAGGTGAGCTGATTAACTGGTCCCTGGCCTCTGACAGGGTACCTGGGAGTTGGAAGAATGCAGTGGTGGTTCTAATTCTAAAGAAAACCTCTCTTAGACTCCACTAAGCCAGAAAGTTATTGTTCGGTTTCGCTGCTACCACACTTCCTCATAGTTACAGAGGGGCTTCTTAACCAGAAGCTTTCTAGCTATATTGAGAGCCATGACCTACTACACAGGACGCAATCAGGCTTTCATCCCTCATACAGTACTGAGTCAACTCTGTTGCTGGCAACCGAGTCAATCTGTCAGATTTTGTCTAATGGTGATCCTGCTGCACTGCATTTGTTTGATCTCAGTGCCACTTTAGATATAGTGTCTCACAATATCTTGATTGAGAGACTCTGGAATTGCTTGGTGGGCCCAAAAGCGTTGAGTTAAGTCACTTCTTTCCTGCAAAGAAAGCTCCTTTCAAGTGTCCCAAAAACCTTATCAGTCTAAAGTGTTGCCTCTGAAGCAAGGAGTGCCACAGGGCTCCTCCTTGAGTTCAACCTCATGTAATGTGTACATGCTTCCGTTGGTGGATGTCATTGAACGATATGGGTTTTCCGTCATCTCATATGCAGATGACGTGCAGTTTATCATCATGATGTCACGGAACTCTTCCCATATGGCCTCCTCACTATGCCTCTGCCTTGCAGAGGAAGATCAAGGTTCTGACCTTAGGCAATCATTCAAACATCTGGGCACTGCAGGGTGGCCTAAGGAGCTGGGTCCATTACCTGCTCCCAAACCCAGGATTAAGAAACTTGGGGCCAGATATCAAAGGGTTTTACCCATTCTGTGTCTATGGGAACATGCGTTGGTACATATGGCCCTTGGCATTTTGTTTGATGAAAAACTGCTTTTTGACTGTCAAATAACTGGTAGGAAAATGCTTTGGATTGCTCAAACTGTTAAGGAAAATCTTGTGTCTTCTGCCAGAGTCAGCAAAAAAAACTAGTTCAGGCCTTGAATGTGCCTAGGCTGGACTATTGTATAGTTTTGTACTTTTGAGTCGTGCAGGGTTGGGTTAAGAGACTGCAAAGAGCGCAGAATGCTGCTGCATGTCTCTCACTGAATCTGCCAATGTGTGTGTCGTCTGGGGATACACTTACAAAGCTTCACTGGCTCCCGGTGAAGCAGAGGTCCTCTTTTAAAGGCTTGTGATACTGTCACAAGGCATTTGCCAACAAAGGTCCGCGTGCCTTCAATCTTTAGTCAGAACCATATGCTCCCTTGAGGGATCTGAGATTGGCAGGGGTTATACAGACAAACATTTCCAAAGTAAAGGAGGCTCACATAGGCGGGAGCTCTTGTAGCTATTTAGTGCCGAAATTGTGTAAAACTATTCCCCTAATAGTTCGTCCTACTCAGTCGGAAGGTCTCTTCAGAAAAAGACTCAAACTTGTTTTTTTAGCTCAGGTTCTTAGGGGGTCTAAAAGTAGCATTTAGGTAAGCGGATACCTGTACCTAGCACGAGGACACCTGTGTAATTTAGAAATTGTATTATTGTTAATATTATTATTATCATTATTATTATTATCATTATTATT
Source organism: Pleurodeles waltl (assembly GCF_031143425.1). Lineage (NCBI taxonomy): Eukaryota > Metazoa > Chordata > Amphibia > Caudata > Salamandridae > Pleurodeles > Pleurodeles waltl. The sequence goes on along the minus strand of NC_090445.1, from coordinate 288,463,332 downwards.
GTTGTTGTTTTTATTATTAACAACAACTTCTAATATCTGCCATTTCACCCTTTCTGCTATTTATATGGTCTGACATTTCAGCCAATGGTGTATATCTTTGCAATTTCTCAAACTTTAAATGGTAAATGTTCTGATTAGGAAGCCTCAAAATATGTCTATGCCCATGCCCCCATAAATCGTTAAAATGAAGCCTCTGCATTACCACTGTGAGTGGAAAATCACTGCATAAAGCACACTTGTTGACCAAGTGCTGTTCAACCTTATATCGTGGAACTGATTACGAGTTGGGTGTTAATGGAAATCCTCCACCAACAGAATTATTTATGCCCTAGGATGGGGATCATATAGCAGAGGCAAATCTACTGAGGCTTCTTCTCGAAGAACAATCCTCCAACTCAGAATTTACTATTTCCTACACTCACTGTGGGATTTTCCATTATGCCTTATTAAATGAGAACTGTTTCCTTTAGTCAACTCAGGCCTCAATTTAGAATATTGGCTGTAGTCATTTTAATTGTGCAGTAACTGTGCAGTAATTGTGAGTATCTCCTGTTACCCCACATATCGAAAATACAGAGAAAACCATCCCTTCCTATTTTCCCCTGGTAACTTTTGCCATGGTAAACTTGCCAATATTTACAAGGCAGAAAAACGCAGGATAAACTCTCGTACATGTGAAATGTGCTGCATAAAGCACCAATAACACATTTAATTCCACTTTCTGCTTGGAACTATTTCCAATACGAGACATTTAATGCACTTTGTAAATACCTCACCTCGTGTGAAGGTATTTACTAGGTGTGGTAATTATCTTATCCCATTCCTTAGCAGTCATAATTAGTTCGTTAGACAACTATTGGATTCACCACACAGCTATTCCATAATTATGAATGATGTACAGCATGGGTTAATAGTTGGTGAAAATATAAACACTGCCCTAGGAATAGGTTCCAATCTCCTGTTAGGTCAAACACATAGCTTCAAAATTTTAACCTGGGCTCAACCCAGGTGTAAGACATTGTGTTACCTGGTGAATGGGGTGAAATCCCACTCAAGCAGCATTCACATCCTACATTAATTTAAAAAACTAAAGTACATATTAATAAATAAATCAAGACCAAAACAACAAACATTCCATTCAGTAGAACCAGAGATATGCACATTTGAAGATTTCAGTGAAAATAGCATCAGAAAGCAACAAGTGCCAACTGTGGTTATCTAGTTACTTTAGACCCAGACAAAGTCACAACTTCAGGCTGACTGTGATGGAATGCGGTCCGGCTACAGGGACCCACTTAGGTCGGCTGGACAAAGTACAGTGTGGTTTTGTGGGTGGTGCTTCACACCACAGAGGAGATGCGCTGGTTCTGCTGAATCCACAGATGGGCTCGCAGGGCACCTTTAGGACCACTTTCAAGGGTCCAGAACAGGGGTGGCACCACTTGGGAAGTCAGGACTCACAGATTGCAGAGTCCATGTGCTGGGTGCAAGGTTGTTGGTAGGCTAGTCTGCGCCAGAGGTGTCTGGGCTGGAGGCCAGTCAACTAGCCCTTGAAGCCACTCTGTGGTCTAGTCCTTCTCACACAGGCAAGAGTGCAGCACATCAGGGCAATAGTTCTTCCAGGCAGCAGTGTCCTGAAACATTGTGGTATAAGGTTCAATATTTATACCTGGTGCCCATTTTAAAGTAGTGGAAGCTTTCAGAGGTTTCCACCCCCTAAGGTGTCAGGCATTCCCTTGCTCCTTGTTCTGCCTCAGCTTGTCTGGGGCAACAAAAGACCACTCTTAAACCCTTTGTGAGAGTGCTCAGGCAGAGCTTTGGTGATGTACAATTGTGATAGGTGACAGTTCCTCCCCTTTATCAACTCAGAGTAGTCCATCCTGCCAACACCTAGCTTCCCTTTGTCTCACTGGCTAGGAGCAATACAGGAATACTCCGGAAAAGGCAACAAATGGTAATGACAAGAAATTACCAACTTTCTAAAAATTGCATTTTCAGAATTGTGACTAAGAATTGGACTTTACTAATAAAAAGGGCTTTTATTTACAACTCCTTACACACCATACTTCTACTGTTTCTCTGCTCCCAATTGAACGTTATCACTTATTAAATGTAATAAGATAACCCAATGTAAGCCTACAGTAGATGTAGGCCTCACATAAGTGAAAAACGAACTTAAGAGTTTTTTACTACCAGAACATGTAAAAGTTAAAAGTACATGTCAACATTTTTTAGACATGCAGCACCCTTCCCTCTGGGCTGTGTAAGGCCTATGCTAAGGAGACTTATGTGTATTAAAAAGAGGGTTGGCCTGGCCGGAGGTTTATCAAGTCAACTTGAAACTGAACACAGAGGCTGCAATGACAGGCCTGAGACATGTTTAAAGGGCTACTTAAATAGGTGGCACAGTCAGTGCTGCAGGCTCGGGAGTAGCATTTAATATACAGGCCCTAGGTACATGTGGTAGCGCTTTACATTAAATGTGCCAATTGTGTGCTAGACAGTTTTACCTTGTTTAAAAGAGAAGCAGAAGCATTTTAGCAGTGGTTGGCAGTGGTGAAGGGTGCAGAATCCTAAAAGCCAACAACAACGAATTCCGAAAACAGGAGGGTGAACACAAAAAGTTTGGGGATGACCCTGAAGACATGGCTAAGTCCAACACCATTGTAGCTATGGCACAGAGCAGATAGCCATAAGTTAGGAAAATGTGTCAAGTATTTAGAAACCCGAAAATAGTCAAAAAATTGAAACACAACAGAACAAAAATCCCATAAACATTTCTAAAATTTAAGAACATTTTAATAAGAAAAATGACTAAAATCCATTAAAGAGGACAGACGATATATAGGAATAACCTCTGGACAAGGGCCCGCTAAAGCCATTAGTTTTGGCGGGAAAGGTTCAGTAGGAGAAGTTGAACTGTGAGACACAAAAGTCATCTCTTCAGGCAGATACTTTTCACACCTTTGCCCGTTCAAGATATCTAGCTTTGGACTTAGTCGTCTTGAAATCTCAATCCTTTGCTGCAAGGCCCCACTGAATCTCCAGAGATCTTGCAAGTCCTAACTTTTCAGACTTTCTAGGGCAGCTCCTTTTAGCTACTTTTAAGGACCCCAGGACCTCAAGGACAGTACGTGGGGACAGGGCACATGCCAACAAAGGCACAAGGTCCAGTCCAGTTCTAGTTGTAACACATCAACTAGTCACTTGCAGATTTGGATGTCCCTAAAGCTATAGAGCAAGTCAGCCAACTGACCTATGGAGTCCACTTATTAGTCCTGGGTGCAAAATGGAGCAGGTCCAGCCCTTCGGGTCTCCGTGCAGGTTACGGACAAAAAGTCCAGTCTTTTGTTCTGCAACAGGACACAACAGTTTTATGAGGAGCTGGGTTTAGGTGCAACGTTTGTTAAATTCACTAGCCAGTGGGTGGGATTGGCTCCTGGACACTCCCTGACAAATAGGTAAAATGTTCTCAAAGGCAAAACCTTCCTACTTATGCAGCACAACATGCTTGCCTCACTGCAGTCTATACCGTAGTGTGCAAATCTCAGTAAACTCCATCATGGCTGAATCTTTCTGCCTGTGGATGGAGTTTGTGGCAAACATAGGGATATGTTTAAGGCAGTGAGCAGTCCCCTCCCACTTAACCATTCGAAACAGTCCAGGTACTGGGACCAGCACTCTCATCCACTATGTCTAAGGTCATACAGCTAAAGTATTTAGGCATCAAGATACCCCTCTACTCCAGGCTTCGCTTATCAGTATATCATAAATTAGGCTCCCACTTTTATGGTATTTATTTTTTTGACATTTCTGTCTGTATTTATCCATATTTCATTTTTGATTATTTTATGTGTAACAATCCATATATAGTTTGGGTTTTGGGAAAACATTCAGCTGAAACTATTACATATTCACATTTATTTAACCAATGAAAGTACACTGATATTTGAACACTGGGCAGGTTTAATTGGCATAAATACCCATTAATAATAAATAACACACTGGTATAAAACATGTACATTTTAGTATCAACCTTGTACACACCTATACCTGCTTAAGTCTTGCTAGGAAACTTTCCCTCTTTTTTGACTCCCTCACCTATCAATCTACACAGCTATTGGTCTTACAGTCATGACTGTTGGCATTTAGAATCACTTAAAAACAAACACATTTCCATATTTATCTATATTTAAAAATAAATACAGACAGTAAAATAAATTGTTTTCTGTCTGTATTTTCTGTAAAAAAATCAGTAAAAACTGAAAACTGGAATAGTTAATTATAAAGTTATATACCTCTCCATGGTCCCTTTTACGTTAGTGAAGGTTCTAGACATTCCTAAACTGGCCTGCTTGGGTTAAGTTGGGTCAGATCCTCTCCCTCCTCATGCCACCGTACCAGGCCAAGGTCATTGTCGCTGCTCTAACAGCAGTATTTCACAACTTTTCAAAGTAGCACTAACAAGCCAGCTGCAGACACTCCACTGCTAATTAGCCTGAAGGGTCTTTAGGCAGGGACAGTGTAACGTTTTAAAGCTATGTTTCCTATACAGCTATAAAAAATCATACATTGAACTGGACACATCAAAAATACAGGATTATCAAATTACCTATACTCCAGCTTTTTCTTCATAGAACCATCTACAGCCCTAACAGTAAACAAAAAAGGTTCTGGAGGCTAGGGCCAGATGTACCAAAGGTTTGCGACTCGCAAACGGGCAGAATCGCAATTTGCGACAGTGCAAAATCGGAAATGGGATGCAAAAAGCCCATTTCCGACTCGCAAAAAGCGAGGGGACCCGTTTGCGAGTCGCATCCGTTGCGACCCCATTGTGCGACCCGCAAATACCAAGTCGCAATTTGCGAGTCGCAAACCTTATGCAATTGCAACTCGCAAATTGCGACTAGTCGCAAAAAGCCCAGTTTGCATGTCCCATTTACCACTAACTCAGAGCAGGTGGTAACCATTACCAAAGTATAAAAGGGGACCCAGAAGCCATCTGGGTTACTCAAGATGGCGGAGATAACCCTGATAGCAGTGAGGAGGAGAGTCTACGCAGCCCAGCAGAGGAGGAGGAGGGGCCACAGACAGGAGAAGATATATAGAACCAGGCAGACTCTTTTTCAGCAAACTGAAGAGGAGATCTATGACAAATACCGCCTTAGCAGCACAGCCATTCTAGAATTAATAGATTTACTCAAACCACAGCTAGAACACCAGACTCTGCGTGGCTGCGCCATTCCTACGCATGTGCAAGTACTATGCTCACTGCACCTCTTGGCCTCAGGGAGCTATCAGGGGGTCATTGCTGTGGCAGGTGGGGTATCCCAAAGTGCAGTGTCAAGGTTCCTCAGGGCCTTCCTAGATGCCTTAGTCACGCACATGTCTCACTTCATATACTTACTAAGGAATGAGGCAGAAATGAACAGCACCAAGCTGGACTTTTACAGGATTGCCCACTTTCCCCATGTCATAGGGTGTGTAGATGGGACACACATTCAAATATGCCCCCCTGCAAATCTGGAACACATTTTCCGCAACAGAAAGTGTACCCACTCACTCAACATACAGGTTGTTTGTGATGCCCATTATGTCATCACGGACATCGTAGCTAAGTTTCCAGGCAGTAAACATGACTCATACATTTTTAGGCATAGTGGGATACATCAACGGCTGGAACGTGGGGAATTCGGAGACGGTTACCTCCTAGGTAGAGCCACAGACACTTGCAGACATACACACAGGTCACTGTGCACGACTATCTGGACTTCCTAACAGTGTACTTTTGTGCCCAACAGGTGACAGTGCCTATGCTCTCAGGCCTTGGATCATGACTCCGTTTTTAACACCCAGCACTGAATCAGAGAGGCAATACAACAGTGTGCATAAGAGGACCAGGAACCTGATAGAGCGCACCTTCGGACTCCTGAAGGCAAGATTCAGATGCCTCCACCGCAGTGGAGGCGCCCTCCAATACACCCCCATTACCGCATTCAAAATTGTGGTCGCATGCGCCATCCTCCACAACATAGCCACCCGACGTGGGCTACCTCTCACCCCTGCAGACCCAGATCCTGATGATGAAGAGCAAGAACAACCACATCACCATCATGGGGATAGGAGTCTAGCTAATCAAGGCAGACTGAGACGGGAACACATTGCAACACAATATTTTGGACGGTACGTGTCAACTCCCACCATACTCACCTATTGACCAAAAACTCCATTTGTTAAGTGGAACAAAAATAACTGTTTTATTACTGTAATTAAGAAACTATATACAAGTCGAAATTGTCCATGGGCAGGAAAATGCCAACCAGTCATGTGGCACATTAACGCCATGTGCCACATTTAATGGTCCTGGGTGTTCTCTATGATCTTCTGCCCCTCCTGACAGCCTGGCTGGTCCCTGCTGCATCCGTGGTGCTCTGCCTACCACTCCTGAGCACCCTGCTGTCAGTGGCAGAGACACTGCTCACTGTTGAGCCCTCCTCACTGTCTTGGGGTGTTTCCCCTGTGGCCCTCGACATTTCCCATGTCTCCATAAGTTCGATGATGTGGGTGAGACGTCCCAGGCCCCTGGCAACATCCCCAGCAAAATGGCCCATCTCTACTTGCAGCCCAACTGTCCTCCTCGACAGGCCTGTTGTATTCATGGCGAGCCTGCCGATCGATGTGGCCATCCTGTCCAGTCTGTGCATTATCTGCCGATCTCTGCGCCGCCTAGCCTCTGCCTGGGCCAGCAGTCCTCCCGCCAGTTCCCTAATGGCAAGGGCAAGGTCCCCAGTGTTCTGGCACATCATGTCCATGCGTCTGTTGAGGTGCTGCATGCTTGCATGGTTGTTTCGCACAAAGCGGTGCAGCACACCACTAATCCTGCCCAAAATTCTGTTCTGCAGGCGCTGACCACGCAGCAGATGTGCCTCACTGGTGGTTGGAGGAAGTATCCCGGATGCAGACTGCAGCCCAGATGGTCTTGACCTGCGACGCCTGCGCAGCGGTTGCTGCCCTGTGCTCCCACATGTGTCCTCCCTGCCTGTTGCTGGGGCAGCTTCTTGCGTGATTGTTGCAGCAGGTGTGGCTACTGCAGGGATGCTGCTGACAGTGCAGGTGGGGGTGCTGGCGGGTCCTGGGGTGTCCTCCTGGGCCTGGGTGCTTGGGGTGTTGGGGGTGTCTTGCTGGAGACCTGTGGGACATGGGGAACAGACTGTCAGTGTCTACTATCTATTGCACACATCCTAATAAACATTTGCCTATGAACTGCCTATTTGACTGCATTTCCCATAATGCATCATTCTGGCAATTTCTAACCTGAAATGGAGCTATTTTGGTTGTGCATGCACCTGTGTACATGGTGGGTGGGGGTATGGCATTGATAGGGGTACAGGCTTATCACATGGTACTCACCAGTTGATGTGCTGGGCTCTGAGGTGTCCAGGTCCCCAAATCCACACACTGCCTCCTGCTCCAATGTTTCTTCCACCCTTTCTTCCAGGGGTGTGGGTGGTGGCACAGATTATGGTCCCCCTCCTGTGCCTCTCATCTCCCAGAGCCTTTCAGCCACCCTCTCCTTGGTCCGGGAGCGGAGGTCATACCACCTCTTCTTAATGTCCTTGATTGTCCTGTGGCTCACACCCAGGGAATTGATTTTATCCTGAATGTCCTGCCAGAGTTGTTTTTTTGTGGCCTCAGGAACATTGAGGGCTGCTCTCCCAAAAAGCTCATCATGGTGCTGACAGCATTCCTCTGTCAGCACCTCCAGCTCCCTCTCAGAAAATTTGAGCTTCCTCTTTCTTGGGGTTCCCTCCATGGCAGCTGCTGTTTGTTCTGTGTGAAGACTGGCAGTTATAAAAGGGTGTGGTCCTCCCTCCTCCCAGGTGTATTTGTAAACTTCCTGGCTGTGATGTCATCATCATGTGCCAGGAAGTGTTTCCAGAGTGTTCTGGTGTGCTTTCTGGAGTGTTCTGCTGCACCTGCAAGCAATTTTCAAGGTAATCGCAATTTGTGACACCTACTCGCTAATTGCGAGTTCGTTTTTTGCACACTCGCAAAAAGCGACCTCGCAATCTGCGGACTCGCACACTGCGTTGCGAGTCCGGCTGCGAGTCGCAATATCGGATTGTTTTTTTTTCTGGCATTACATATTGCGACTCGCATTTTGCGAGTCGCATCAACTCGCAAAATGCGAGTCGCAATTTTTATTTTTGATACATCTGGCCCTAGTTACTGAAGAAATATGCAAACATTAAATTCTTACAGATTTTCACTTTCAAATAGCAGACACAATACCTTTTGGGCTACACACCTACTCAGGGGCGGCTTACTTAATATTCTAAAGTAGGGTTTCCCTCTTGTCAAAAGGTTTATAGCCTGCATGCTTGCATGCCTGCAAGTTTAAAAGCTGAAGAAGTCAGGGCACAGGCCTGAAGCTATGTTTTCCTTGACAACCTAGTGAATGGCACACCAGGAGTTACAATCCTCAGGTAAAATTGAACTTTATGCCATTGGTGTATTTTTACACCATATAGTACGGCCTACGTGAAATGTTAGTCAAACCAGGGATAAGTCAATTTTATTTTGCGTTAAGGGACAGAGCAAATACACTGAGGACTAGATAGCAGTGCCTCAGTGTGCAGAGTTCCAAACCTTTCAATAAAGGTCAGCAAAAAATGAGGGTGACCGTCTATTAGGAGACATTTTCTCACAGCTGACATTTGTGAGTCATAGTCCTTGAGTGGGAGTACAGTGGTAAATAACACCAAACTTATACATAGAGTAAATATCAATACCACAGGGTTTGACGAATATTACATGTTAAGTAACATTGATAAGAGTTTTTAGCATTCCCTGTGGAGTAGTTATTTAGCACATGTGGTAAATGCCAAATGTGTTATTTAGCGAATGTGCTAAATACCTCACCTGATGAGTAGCACAAACCCAAAACAGCAAGAAGTGGCTATTTTCACACATTCGAACTACAGCACTAACTCCTTCCTCTGTGGGAGTTTGAAACAAGACAAACCGAATCCCCTACTGAAATCATTTAGTCATTACAAGTAGAAACCTGCCACACTTTTCCATCATGGACCTAGACAGGAAAAAGAAATGATGGTGATACTGTGAGACCACTAACAACGGTTGTATGACAAAACCACACATGCAAAAAAACATGCATGCTTAAACAGTGTGGTCAGAACCATGACCGCATCTTTACCACGTATGGCTTTACCACGCATGCCTTTACAATGAATTTTGTTGTAAAAGCATATGTGGTAAAATAATATGCATTTAAAATCCCCCTGCCCTGCACCCTAACACGCCCCTGTACTTGAAACTACCCTGCCTTGAGCCCTTAACTTGAAAAACTACCCCAACCCCCAACCTTCCTGACTTCCCCTGCTTTTAAAACTACCCAAGGCCTAAATCCACAAACTACCCCGACCCCCCAGCCCCTCTATCCTTAAATCTAACCCACCCCGTGCCCCAAGCATTAAAACACACCTGCCCCTGCCTGTAAATCTAGCCCATCCTCTGCGGCCCTGAGCCCTAAATTCCAAAAAACTACCTGACCCCCCACCCTAAGCCCTAAAGCCCCCATGCACCCCTCAATACCTCCTCAAACTAGCCCAACCCCCCACCCTGACCTGAGGCCTAAATTCCAAAAGCTACCTCACTCCCCTGTCTGAGCCCTAAAATGCCCCCATGCAACCCTAAAAATGTCCCCTTTCCAACGTACCCTGACCCCCCTTCACCCCAACCCGAGGCCTAAATCCACCAAACTACCGCTACACACCCGGGCCAGCCTAACGGTAAATCTTCCCCAGCCCTAAGACCTAAATCTTCCCCACCCCTTAAAATAACCCCAGCCCCACTTACCTTGACCAGTCCTTCTTCCTACTCCTTCCTGCTTGCCCGCCAATCTGCACAGCTAGACCCCTGCCTGAACCACGCATATGCAGCCTGTGTCAACCACACAAATGCGTAGTAAAGACATATGCATGTTTCAGGAAAGCGCTGTTCAGCTTGCGGCCTTACGGTACGCGTGGTTGTGCCCGAGTTGTTTAGGCTACTTCCCCCTAACAACAGGTTCTAAACTGAAATTCTAGGTATTTTATAGGGGTATTACTATCTAGTAGTTCTACACCTCAGTTGTACCACAAGCTTTGGGGAGAACCAGTTATCACCATCCTCAGCATGTTTGGAGAGGAAGACATTAATAAAGGTCTCAAGGTCAGAGGTATCCAACTTAAAATTCATGAGAGTTGTAGTGGAAGTGCATGTATTTGTCAAAAATTTGACTTGGGTGAGAATCATTAACTTTGTGAAGAGTAACAGATGTAATTTGCTGCACTTATTCAGACTGATCCATGTATATGTCACAGGGGCTAACGACTCTCTAATAGTACTACTGACATGTATGGAGACTGGGTTACAAAAATCATAATACACTGTAATCTTGACAATGAATGGTTTACTTGTCTGCCCAGTACCTTAAGGGTGATGTGTTATCACAGTATGGGCCTAATTTCGAGTTTAATGGTCACTAGATCGCCAGACTCGTGGTGGTGGTCTGGACCGCTGCTGCTGTGGCGGTCTGACTGCCACATTATGACTCTGGTGGTCCGACCACCAGGGTACCGCTGTCTCCACCGGGATTGGTGATCCTGTTGGTCTGACGAAGGGTGCAGGTTGTAATCAGCCAGGGCGGCGCTGCACACAGTACTGCCCTGCTGATTACAACCTGGTTCTCCACCAGCCTTTCCATGGCGGTTCCACAACCATGAAAAGGCTGGCAGAGAACAGCTGCAGGGTTCTCCCCCCCCAGCACTCTTGTAATGCGCGCTGTCTGCTGTACAGACAGTGAACATTACGAGGGTGCTAATGCCCCCTTGATTGCCACCCACCGGCTCGATTACGTGCCAGTGCTAACGCTGCCTCCATTTTGAAAAGTCATAATAGACCTAGCGAGGAGGTCACCACTACAGTGGCGGCCACCCTGTTTGGGGTCTGGTGGATGGGTGTTTCCATCTGCCAAACTCGTAACTAGGCCATATGACTCATGTTGCTTCTTGTCAACATCATAACATTGTGGTTACATACAGAGCACCTTACATGCCAGTTTAATATATGCAGATTCACATCACATATTTGAACATAAATATTTCCTTTTTACGGTTTCAGCACACTTGATCTTATCTACATGAGGTCACCACATGTCCATGAGTGCAATCAATTGAACCTAGGATAGCAGGAAATTCTGCTGTAGCACAGATGTTTGCTTTGGTGGCATTAGCTCTGTGAGTGACCTAGGGTAACTGTATATACTGCTCACTTAGGGGGTCATTACAACATTGGCTGTATAAGGTGCTTACCGCCGTGCAGAAGACCGCCAACACACATGCGCGGCCGCGGAATTCCGCCACAGCAATTATGACACACATCACGGAATCCGCCGAAATTCAGACCCCCACACAATACCGCCACACCAAAGGTCAGCGATAAACATGCGGAAACAAATCCTCCACCTACACGCCAACAGAAACACGCCCATGCTACTACGACCAACGAATCCACGCGGCGGTCTTTCAACCGCGGTATTCCATTGGCGGTACACACCGCCGCGCTCAAAATACACACACAGCTCTAAAACACCGCCACATTGGACAATTCCAAATACACACACCTGATACACATACAAACAACACTCCCACACACCCAACTCAATATAAAACACACACCCACATCACCCACAAACCACTACGACCCAAAATTAGAGAGAAGGCCAGAGAGAGACAGCACAGAATAGAGAACCCCATCACACAGAGGCACACTACACCATCACCCACACAACATCCACGCACAAAACACCACATACCACTACACTCACCACACTCATCACCACATACACCACCTCACACATCATACACACCACCCCATGGCACGCCAAAGACAGCCCCGCTTTTCCGAAGAGGAGCTCAGGGTCATGGTGGAGGAAATCGTACGGGTAGAGCCACAGCTATTTGGCTCACAGGTACAGCACACATCCATAGCCAGGAAGATAGAGCTATGGCAAAGAATAGTCGACAGGGTCAACGCTGTGGGACAGCATCCAAGAAATAGGGAGGACATCAGGAAGAGGTGGAACGACCTATGACCTACGGGGGAAGGTCCGTTCCACGGTATCCAGGCACCACATCGCGGTTCAGCGGACTGGCGGCGGACCCCCACCTCCTCCCCCACAACTAACAACATGGGAGGAGCAAGTCTTGTCCATCTTGCATCCTGAGGGCCTCGCAGGAGTCGTTGGAGGAACGGACACTGGTAAGTCAAATCTTAACTATCATATCTCCCACCTTACCTGCATGCTATCACATACCCCCACCCTCACACCCTCCCCTATCACCCTAACTCCTCACTAATGTACCCATAACACCAACCACCCATCCCAACATCAAGACCTGCATGACACAACTAAGCATGGATACCCATCACTAAAGCATGCCCACTGCACATACCCAGAACACCCCCCAACCATCAGCACAGAAGCCCCCACACAGGAATGCCTGCACTGGTGTACACGCACACCCAACCATTGCACACCATGAAACACACACATGCAATAATCATGTACTTATACCCCCGCAGGAACCCGAAGGAACGTCACCACACCAGAGGGTCCAGACAACACCACTCCACCCCCAGAAGAGGCCCACAGTGATGACAGCAGCTCTGCCCTACTGGATCTTGATGACCAGCCCGGACCATCGTGGGCCTCAGGACAGTCGGTTCCCCTTGCCCAGCCACAGCCCAACACTGACCTTCCACCCTCTGGTAATACCAGCACAGCACCCACCCAGCGGGCCCATACCTCCCTACCCAGGACAGGTCAATCAGCGGTGTGTCCACCACTACAGGGCACCCAGGGTAACCCACCACCCCAACAACAACAGGGACCTGGGGGCAGTGGTAGTGGGCACACGGTCCAGGGGATGGAGGCACAGGAACATAGGGGAACTGGGAGGGCTGCTGTGCGACAGAGGGAGGACAGGCCAAGGGAACCTACTCTCAACAAGGCCCTCTCCTCCATCATGGGAGCATACCACCACTCCCAGGAGACGATGGCAACGGTCCTGACAAGTTGCAGGAGACCCTGCGTCTGCAGGAGGAGAAGTATTTGGGGTTCAGGGAGGAGCTCAGGACCATCGGCTCCGCCCTGGGCACCATTGTAGGGGTGCTGACGGACATTCAAAAGACCTTGATGGACACCGTGGCACTCCAAGGGGCCCCTGACACTAGCCAGGATGATGAAATGCCCACCACCTCCGCTAGTGGACAGGACGCCCCGCCACAGGACCAACACACCAGCACCCCACCCCCTGCAGACGGACAACCACCACGAAAGCGGTCCCTGAGATGCAGGAACAGGACAGAGCAAGATGGCAAGACCCCCGCCAGGAAATAAGACCACCCTGATTGTCCCCCCACTGTACCACTTTGTTACCCTGTCAAAATCGGAACTGCCCCAGCTCCACTTCCAATGGCCAGATGTGCAATGTACCTGTGAGACTAATCGACTGGACTCTGCCATGGACATTCTTCCACCATAACCCATCCCCATTTCACAACCCCCCTTCATTGTTATGCACTTAAATAAACACCCTTGAAACACTAATAAAACTGGAGTCAGTCAATGATTTTGAACTTTGTATTGTCAATTACAGTGTCAAAAATGGTTACCCATTGGAAGGCCAACATACCAATGTCACACATCACAAGCCTTTCAAGGGTGCAAGCTGTTGACACGTAGGTTACCACATTTGTGAAACTGAAATGGAAGGGGACAACTCAGTTAACAAATAGTGAGTGAAATGTAGGTACAGGATAGAGGTAGACGTGTGAAAGTTAATGTTATGTTAAACCTGAAAATGCACTCACCTGTGTCTCACTGGAAATATTGCTGTATGACTGACTCCCTGTTGTCGTTTTCTTCTTCTTCAGCTTCATCCTCATCACTGTCCACAGGCTCCACAGGCTCCACAGGCTCCACCGCTGCTACAACACCGTCATCTGGATCGTCCTCCTGCAGAAAAGGCACCTGGAGCATGGAGCATGAAGCAGGCGATGATGATGTCGCACACATTTTTCGGTGAGTAGAATAGGGACCCACCTGTCATATGGAGGCACCTGAACCTCGCCTTCAGGAGGCCGAAGGTGCGTTCGATCACCCTCCTAGTCCGCCCATGGGCCTCATTGTACCGTTCCTCTGCCCTGGTCCTGGGATTCCTCACTGGGGTCAATAGCCAGGACAGGTTGGGGTAACCAGAGTCTCCCAATAGCCATACACGGTGCCTCTGGAGTTGACCCATCATATCAGGGATGCTGCTATTCCGCAGGATGTAGGCGTCATGCACTGAGCCAGGGAACATAGCATTTACCTGCGAGATGTACTGGTCTGCCAAACAGACCATCTGGACATTCATCGAATGATAACTCTTCCTGTTCCTGTACACCTGTTCACTCCTGCGGGGGGGACCAGAGCTACATGGGTCCCATCAATGGCACCTATGACATTTGGGATATGTCCAAGGGCATAGAAGTCACCTTTCACTGTAGGCAAATCCTCCACCTCAGGGAAAATGATGTATCTCCTTACGTTTTTCAGCAGGGCAGACAACACTCTGGACAACACGTTGGAAAACATAGGCTGGGACATCCCTGATGCCATGGCCACAGTTGTCTGAAATGACCCACTTGCAAGGAAATGGAGTACTGACAGCACCTGCACGTCAGGGGGGATTCCAGTCGGATGGGGGATTGGTGACATCAGCTCTGGCTCCAACTGGGTACATAGTTCCTGGATTGTGGGACGGTCGAACCGGTAGGTCACGATCAAATGTCTCTCTTCCATTGTCAACAGGTCCACCAGCGGTCGGTACACCAGCGGATTCCGCCATCTTCCAATATGTCCCAACTGACGGTGCCTAAGAAGGACAACAGCGAAGAAACTGTCACCACTCCTCC
Organism: Pleurodeles waltl; assembly: GCF_031143425.1. Taxonomy (NCBI): domain Eukaryota; kingdom Metazoa; phylum Chordata; class Amphibia; order Caudata; family Salamandridae; genus Pleurodeles; species Pleurodeles waltl. The sequence continues at coordinate 288,448,308 of NC_090445.1, read as the reverse complement.
AGGTATGTACCCACAGTCACACACAAGACTACAACAGACAACCCATCCGGGAAATGTTTTGAGTGTAGGCCTCGGTATGTGTGACGCAGTAGTAAATGAAGCCATGTGGGCCCCTGAAATGGCGGCTGCCTGACCTCTAAACTGGGACAATGGAATTGTGGGGTAACTGCGCTGGCGTTGGACACCGTCACGGTAGGCGGTCGTAGAGCGTGGCGCAATGCTGCATTGGTTAACATTGGACCCTATGGGTCCCAGGAGCCAATGAACAGGTGCGCTGGCGGTGATGATGCGCCCCGCAGCGGACATCACCGCCGCAGACGTCACCACCATTTTCTATCTCTTCAATCACTAGATACCTGACCTTCGACAGGAGAGGACCTACACTGCTAGTGTTGCTGTGACCTCGGTCTGGAAGCGACGATGGCTGCTGCGTCTGGGGAAAGGGCCCCTGCCTTCACTGCACAGGAGTTGGAGAAACTTGTGGATGGGGTCCTCCCCCAGTACACACTACTCTGCGGTCCTCCAGGCCAACAGGTTAGTACACAGGGAGCACGTTGGATGGGCTAGGCCTGGGTGGACAGGGCTGGGTGGGAGAGCGAAGGGAGCAGAGTTCTTACAACAGAAATGCATGGGGATGAATGGGCCACATGGACAGAGTTGGGAGGGGCCCACTCACATTGACAGTGCAGTAGGTAATGACTGTTCCTCTTTCCTTGTGCATGTCATGTAGGTCAGCGCCCACCAGAAGAGGGACATTTGGCGTGCCATCGCCAAGGAAGTCCGGACCCTGGGGGCCCACCAGAGATGGGGCACCCACTGCCGGAAGAGATGGGAGGACATTCGCCACTGCAGCAAGAAGACGGCGGAGGCTCAGCTGGGGATGGCCTCCCAACGTGGGAGGGATGCCCGTCGCACCATGACCCCCCTGATGTTCCGATACCTGGAGGTGGCCTACCTGGAGTTGGATGGGCGTTTAAGGACATCACAGCAGACACAAGGGGGTGAGTACAACCTCATTCTGTGGACTTTGCGTGCAGTGGAGGTGTCTGGGTGAGGGAGGTGGGCTGTGGGTGTCCCTAGGCCAGGGCGAGTTAGGTAGGCAAGGCCCCTCCGTAATGTAGGCCATGTGGGACTCTACCCCAGCACAGAACAGAGGCAAGTTGATGTATAGTTGCCCCTTTGCCATCCATGTGCGCAGATTTCTACCATTGCCATGTAGGCCGAATCCCAGAAATTGCATGTGCAGAGGGCAGGAGCACGGCGTAATGCATGGGGCTGCTGCGTCTGTCTTGTCCGCCAACGGTAGCGGTATGCCATGCACTAAAACTCTCTTTCTTCTGTCTCCCCCCCTTTTCCTGCTTTCCCTGTCCTTTTGTACATCAGCATCATCAGGCGGAGGTACAGTGGCACCAGAGCACGAGGGAGCTGCATCCCACATGGCCATGGAGGGCCACACCACAGACTCTGAATGCACCAGTGGGACGGAGGGCGAGGGGAGCTTCACGTCGGCCACCGGATCACCAACCAGTGACACGGACTAGTCCGCCGATGGGAGCTCCCCTGTGGTGGCGGCACCATCTGTGCGCCCCACTTCTACAGGTACAGCCGCCACCTCCCCTACCAGCCCCGCCCTCCCAGCAGCCCCTCAGCGTTCGCCCCGTGCCCGCTCACCCAGGAGGTTGGGCATCACCTTTGCCCCAGGCACCTCAGGCCCTGCCCCAGTCACCCCTGCTGCCCTCAGTGAGGAGGCCATTGACCTCCTCAGGTCACTCACTGTTGGGCAGTCTACCATTGTGAATGCCATCCAGGGTGTAGAACGAAAGTTGCAACACGGTAATGCATTCCTGGAAGGCATTCATTCTGGTCAGACTGCCCTTCAGCGAACCCTGCAATCTCTGGCCTCAGCACTGATGGCAGCCATTGTCCCTGTGTCCAGCCTCCCCCCTCCAACTTCCTCCACCCAGACCCAATCCCCTGTACCCAGCCCATCCCAAGCACACCTACAGACCAGCAGGCACACAAGTCAACACCCAAAAGTAGCTCAAGCAAACATAGGCACCACACACACCACAGGCACTCACACAAGCATCACACCCATACAGGCACAGCAACATCCACTGTCTCCATTGTGTCCCCCTCCTCCTCTTCTCCCTCCTCCCTCCCAGTGTCATCTACACACACACCTGCATGCACCACATCTACAGGCACTAGGACTCGCACCAGGACACCCAGCACCACAAGCCGCTCAACTGCACTCACCACCTCCACTGCCATTTACACGTCCCCTGTGTCCTCTCCCAGTGTGTCTGTGACGCCCCCTCCCAAAGTACCCAAATGCCAGCAATCACTCACCCAACATCCATCCACCTCACGACAGCCTCCAGTACCTGCACCTGCACCCAAAACACCTAAAGTGACACCGCCTACAACCACCTCCTCTACCTCCACTCCCAGACCCCCTCCAGCTACCCATCCCAGTGTCCGTCAGAAACTGTCCCTATGTCAAATTGACCTGTTTGCCCCCACCCCCCCTCCAGTTCATCAGTCCTGTCGTAGCGCCTCAGCCAAAAAGCCTCCAGTGCCAGTGGTGCGTGTTCCAGGTTTTTGGAGTGCACCGTCCACCAAGGCAGGCAGTAGGACCCGGAGCCAAGGCACTGGCAGCCCACCCCCTGTAAAGGCTCTGAAATTGGAGAGTGGACGACGGGACCGTGTCAAGACTCCTGGTGGGACAACAACTAAAATGGGATCGAAGGCGATTGGTGAGTCAGCTGTAACTCCAAAGAAGGTGGGGAAGGTCCCGAGGAAGTCTGCCCAGCCTGTTGTGAGTGTCACGGTGGAGAAGTGCGCCATCATTTCCGGCGGTCGAGACACAACTGCCAGCACCGTCGTTACTGGTCAGGAGACCACTGCCGGAGTCACAGCACAGGAGGGCCCAAGTATCGTTACTGGTCAGGAGACCACCGCCGGAGTCACAGCCCAGGAGGGCCCAAGTATCGTTACTGGTCAGGAGACCACCGCCGGAGTCACAGCCCAGGAGGGCCCAAGTATCGTTACTGGTCAGGAGACCACCGCCAGAGTCACAGCCCAGGAGGGCCCAAGTATCGTTACTGGTCAGGAGACCACCGCCAGAGTCACAGCCCAGGAGGGCCCAAGTATCGTTACTGGTCAGGAGACCACCGCCGGAGTCACAGCCCAGGAGGGACCAGGATCCCACAGCCCCGCTGGGCAATGATGGAACGTCAAGCCACACACCAATGTCCAGTGTGGAGATCGTCATGCCACACACCAATGTCCAGTGTGGAGATCGTCATGCCACACACCAATGTCCAGTGTGGAGATCGTCATGCCACACACCAATGTCAGTATCCGAACCGCCATGTCAGAGCACCGCTGAACAGGGCAAAGACTGCCATGGTGAAGACCGCTGAACAGGGCAAAGACTGCCATGGCTAAGCACCGCTGAACAGGGCAAAGACCACCATGGTGAAGACCGCTGAACAGGGCAAAGACTGCCATGGATAAGCACCGCTGAACAGGGCAAAGACCGCCATGGTGAAGACCGCTGAACAGGGCAAAGACAGCCATGTCAAAGCACCGCTGAACAGGGCAAAGACTGCCATGTCAAAGCACCGCTGAACAGGGCCAAGACCGCCATGGTGAAGACCGCTGAACAGGGCAAAGACTGCCATGGCTAAGCACCGCTGAACAGGGCAAAGACCACCATGGTGAAGACCGCTGAACAGGGCAAAGACTGCCATGGCTAAGCACCGCTGAACAGGGCAAAGACCGCCATGGTGAAGACCGCTGAACAGGGCAAAAACCGCCATGTCAAAGCACCGCTGAACAGGTCAAAGACTACCATGTCAAAGCACCGCTGAACAGGGCCAAGACCACCATGGTGAAGACCGTTGAACAGGGCAAAGACTGCCATGGCTAAGCATCGCTGAACAGGGCAAAGACCGCCATGTCTAAGCACCGCTGAACAGGGCCAAGACCGCCATGGTGAAGACTGCTGAACAGGACAAAGACTGCCATGGCTAAGCACCGCTGAACAGGGCAAAGACCGCCATGGTGAAGACCGCTGAACAGGGCAAAGACCGCCATGTCAAAGCACCGCTGAACAGGGCAAAGACTGCCATGTCAAAGCACCGCTGAACAGGGCCAAGACCGCCATTGTGAAGACCGCTGAACAGGGCAAAGACTGCCATGGCTTAGCACCGCTGAACAGGGCAAAGACCACCATGGTGAAGACCGCTGAACAGGGCAAAGACTGCCATGGCTAAGCACCGCTGAACAGGGCAAAGACCGCCATGGTGAAGACCGCTGAACAGGGCAAAAACCGCCATGTCAAAGCACCGCTGAACAGGTCAAAGACTGCCATGTCAAAGCACCGCTGAACAGGGCCAAGACCGCCATGGTGAAGACCGCTGAACAGGGCAAAGACTGCCATGGCTAAGCATCGCTGAACAGGGCAAAGACCGCCATGTCTAAGCACCGCTGAACAGGGCCAAGACCGCCATGGTGAAGACTGCTGAACAGGGCAAAGACTGCCATGGCTAAGCACCGCTGAACAGGGCAAAGACCGCCATGGTGAAGACCGCTGAACAGGGCAAAGACCGCCATGTCAAAGCACCGCTGAACAGGGCAAAGACTGCCATGTCAAAGCACCGCTGAACAGGGCCAAGACCGCCATGGTGAAGACCGCTGAACAGGGCAAAGACTACCATGGCTAAGCACCGCTGAACAGGGCAAAGACCGCCATGTCAAAGCACCGCTGAACAGGGCCAAGACCACCATGGTGAAGACCGCTGAACAGGGCAAAGACTGCCATGGCTAAGCACTGCTGAACAGGGCAAAGACCGCCATGGCAAAGCACCGCGGAACAGGGCAAAGACTGCCATGTCAAAGCACCGCTGAACAGGGCCAAGACCGCCATGGTGAAGACCGCTGAACAGGGCAAAGACTGCCATGGCTAAGCACCGCTGAACAGGGCAAAGACCGCCATGGTGAAGACCGCTGAACAGGGCAAAGACCGCCATGGTGAAGACCGCTGAACAGGGCAAGACTGCCATAGCTAAGCACCGCTGAACAGGACAAAGACCGCCATGTCAAAGCACCGCTGAACAGGGCCAAGACCGCCATGGTGAAGACCGCTGAACAGGGCAAAGACTGCCATGGCTAAGCATCGCTGAACAGGGCAAAGACCGCCATGTCAAAGCACTGCTGAACAGGGCCAAGACCGCCATGGTGAAGACCGCTGTACAAGGCAAAGACTGCCATGGCTAAGCATCGCTGAACAAGGCAAACACGGTGTGGGTATGAATAGTCCGCCACATCAGGCATCCTTATCCCATGTGCAGCTGGGACAGTGACAGGACATGAACTTTCACAGGGAGACTCATCCTGTCTGGGCACCAGTCCCACCCAGTACCAGTAGAGAATGGCAGATGCTTGCGAAAATGTAGCTTTGCATTCCCCAGGATGGTCTAGTGGGCAACCCACCCACTGTAAAGACTTGTGAGACTGTGGCTTTGCACTCCCCAGGATGTAACAGTGGGCAACCCACCCACTTGTGAGACTTGAGAGACTGTGGCTTTGCACTCCCCAGGATGTAACAGTGGGCAACCCACCCACTTGTGAGACTTGAGAGACTGTGGCTTTGCACTCCCCAGGATGTAACAGTGGGCAGACCACCCACTGTAAAGAGTTGTGAGACTGTGGCTTTGCACTCCCCAGGATGTAATAGTGGGCAACCCACCCACTGTAGAGACTTGTGAGACTGTGGCTTTGCACTCCCCAGGATGGCACAGTGGGCAACCCACCCACTTGTGAGACTTGAGAGACTGTGGCTTTGCACTCCCCAGGATACATCAATGGGCATGGAGCCCCGTCGTGGACCTGGCTTCGCATTCACCTGGCTGAGGTGCCCCCCTTTCCCTTCCCCCTGAGGTGCCTGTAGTGTTTCTATCTGATGCCCCGGCAGTGTTCTCTCGGATTTTGGTCAGGTATCTATTGTGGGCCTCGCCCATGCATTTTTGGACTGTTGGTGCACGGACATTGTTGTGTACATATCTGCACTACTTCTTGTATTGTATATATAATTATGACAGATTTCGAATTATATATCAGTATTTTTTTGTATGACATGTATATTGGCACATTACAATGTTTGACTGCAATTCGCTTTGTCTTTGCATTCTTCCAGGGGGATTGTGGGTTGTTCATGTGATTTTTGTAAATACATTGGTGTGTATGTTGTGATATGCAAGGGTGGGGGTGGGGGTGTTTGGGTGTTTGGGTGTTTGGTGGGTGTCCCCCTAACTTTTGCCTCCCCCGTCCCCCGTGTCGTAGATGCAGTACTCACCGGTATCTTCTGTGCCTACGTCGCTTTTGGTCGTAGAGGAGCAGAAAGACAAAGGCAGGTAGGATTTGGAGTTCCGGCTCCATGGAGTCGTCGTTCCTCGTGGGATGTGTTCAGATGAGCGTTTTCCCATAGCAAAAGCTGTTTCCGCCGTGTTTTTATCCACGGAGAATCCGCCCCGGAAAAGGTGGCGGATTGGCCTGTCATAATAGTGTGGGCGGTACATTGTCTCCCGCCTGTCTGTTGGCGGTGACCGCCGCGCTGCTTGTCTGTACCGCCGTGGCGGGCGATGTGTTAAAGTGGCTGTCTTTGTTGGCGGTTTCCGCCAGGGTCGTAATTCCCTTTTTTTTTCGCCGGCATGTTTGCGGTATTTCCGCAGCTTTAACACCGTCCGCCAGGGTTGTAATGACCACCTTAGTCTCTGCAAATAATCCATCACTTAGAGTAGTATGGTAAGGGTTGAAACAAACGCCACACACCAATCCTACTGTCTGCTGTGAGGTGCTTGTGGCAAAGTATTCTAGTGCTTCTAGCATTTTTGCAAAGGGGGAATGGTAGTGGATCCATATGTTGGGCTCCAGGATATCCGTAATGGTGAAAATATGTTTTGTATCACACCAATATCAAGTCTGTGTATCCCTTGGATGTCTAAATGACTCACATTTATGAGTTCCAGCCTTACTCTGTTAATCCAGGCTCTTATCCTGGGTTGCTATGCCATTGAGGTCATTGATTGGTAGCCTTGGTCCCATCCTCATGCCGCATGGTTTGTTGTTGCAAAACATGGATATGGTATAGCATGATAAGTGGCCTAACAGTACTCCATCTATTTTGGATGACTGTAGAATGCTGCTGCAATCAGCTTCACGTGTCCCTGGCTGTTAATGTAGGTCTGATCCTGTGTGCATTATTGTTTTGATCTTTGTATTTTCCTATTGTTTTACAGATTTTCTTTCATTATTTAAACTTTCATGAATTTTTACCATCTGCTTTTGATTAGAGCTATTTCAAAGGTGGTACTTTCCATTGGTTTTTATTGGGTGATATTTAGTACATGCATTCTTTTTTGCATGTAGTAAATAGTGCATGTGTTAAATCACTCATGCATTAAATATCACAAGTGGGCTACAAACATGAGCTAATTGCACATGTGCTAAATAACACATGTGTTTTTAACTTGAGATCAGACGATTCGTTAAAGTAATAAGCTGTTTACCAGAGCATGCGGTAATTACCACTACTCATAATCAGGGGCATAGACTTTTTTTAGAGAAAATAATCATACCTCATTTCACTAAACAGCTACTTCAACCAATGTTGCTGCTGTTTGTGAGTTGGGGCATTTTTAATTCCTTTTTATCCCACTTTATGTTTTTTCCTTGCTACAATAGTCTGGTATAACAAAAATGTGTTAAAAACTGTGCCTTCTTGATTCCTGGAAATGCAAAGGAACATTTACGGAGGAAATCTTATGCTACATCTCCTGCCCTCTTCTCAGTCAAGGTGACGACAGTAATGACAAGGGAGAATCGAAATGCTCTGTGAAGCGCTATAAATGTTAACCAGACCCAGGGACCGGTTTTATTGCCCTCAATCATGTGAAAAGCTAAAACCTGTCTGTCCTGAAACTTTCATTTGTTTATCTAATAATCGTTCATTTCCTCTTCCTTTTATGCTTTCACATTTTGTTGTCTGAAAAAAAAAAAATCACGGAGTGACAGCATTTTTAAGTATAGGGAATACCACGTGGGAAACATGTATTTAATTGGCTAAGGATGAACCTGAGAGAAGCTTGGACAGCATCAAGAGAGAAATTGTAGTGTTTTTTTTTTGTCATTTTTCTACAAAAATAATCTATTTTATCTCTTTTTTTTGTGCTGAACATTCCAAGAAAAGCAAATGCCTGAACACTGAAAACTGCTGTTCCCTGGGTTAAAGGTCTTGCTCTCCTGCATTGATGTTTCAAGCTCTTCTTCCTGTACATATCTCTTCTACCAAAGCGTGCCATTTCAATTCTATAAAATATGTACCAAGTTGCGAGCCTTATGAATATGATGACACAAGGGCACTAAGGGGCATATTTATACTCCGTTTGCGCCGGAATTGCATCGTTTTGTTTGACGCAATTTCGACGCAAAACTAACTCCATATTTATACTTTGGCGTTAGACGCGTCTAGCGCCAAAGTCCATGGAGTTAGCGTCATTTTTTAGCGTGGACACCTACTTTGCGTTAATTATATGCAAGGTAGGCGTTCCCGTCTAAAAAATCGACTCCGAGGCATGTGCGTCGGATTTATACTCCCGGGCAAAAATCACGCCCGGGAGTGGGCGGGTCAAAAAAAATGACGTACGGCCGCTTTTGCGCCGTTTTTTAGCGCCTGCAAAAGGCAGGCGTTAAGGGACCTGTGGGCTCTGAAGGAGCCCAGAGGTGCCCTCCCATGCCCCCAGGGACACCCCCTGTCACCCTTGCCCACCCCAGGAGGACACCCAAGGCTGGAGGGACCCATCCCAGGGACATTAAGGTAAGTTCAGGTAAGTATTTTTTTTTTTTTTTGTGGCATAAGGGGGCCTGATTTGTGCCCCCCTACATGCCACTATGCCCAATGACCATGCCCAGGGGAGGGGACATAAGTCCCCTGGGCATGGCCATTGGGCAAGGGGGCATGACTCCTGTCTTTGTTAAGACAGGAGTCATTTCTATGGGGGTTGGGAGTCGTAAAAAATGGCGCAAATCGGGTTGAGGTGAAAAAATTGCCTCAACCTGACTTGCCCCATTTCTTGACGCCCAAGCCCCATATCCCCCTACGCCGGCGCTGCCTGGTGTACTTCGTTTTTTTTAACGCACACCAGACGACGCCGGCGGCTAACGCCGGCTAACGTCATTCAATAAATACGGCGCCCATATGGCGCTTCAGAATGGCGTTAGCCGGCGCTAATTATAAATAGTATTAGTATAGCTAGTATAAATATGGGCCTAAATTCTGTATGTTTCCCTTCATATAGCAGTATTTAGAGAGCATGCCTGATGTCTGATTTTCAGTTTGGTGGTAACAGAAAATCCTCTAGTTCATGGATGAAGAATGTAATCCTCTTTCATGAACGTTTGTTGTAGACATGCTTAAGGAGGGCCTCATTACGACTTTGGCGGGCTTTTCGCAAGACCGCTGCAGTGGCCGTTGCCAAAAGGCCACCATGTTTGCAGTATTCCGACCGCTGAATGAAGGTTGCCAAAAAACAGTAACAAATGTGAGACCGCCAGGACATTGGAGGGCGGGAAACAGGCGGTTCCACCACCAGTACTGCCAGCTCAACAACCTTCCACCCACCAGATTACGACCCAGAAATCAGCACAGCGGTTCTTCCATGGTGGAAAACCATTGGCGGTCCGAACCGCTTCGCTCAACAACTCACCTCAGACAGAACACAACACTACATTGGACAGTTCGAATACCCCACACCTGACACACATACACACACCAGACACACCTACTCACCGCACTATATAACACACACCCTACACAACCCACAATCCTTTGTGACACAAACTACATACAGAGACAGCGAAGACCCACACACTTATTACTCAGCACTTATACAACATAGGCAACTATACACTTCACACTCAGCACACACCACACAATTGCACAATCAACACTATACACACATCGCTACTGCACACAAACACCACAGCCAACCAGCACACACAACCAAACACCCCCACCAAGCACTCTACACTGCACTATTACACAAACAACACCCACCTCCACCCACAACACAACCACCATGTCCCATCAAAAGCACCCACGCTTCACAGATGATAAGTTGAGGGTCATGGTCGATGAAATCGTCAGGTTAGAGCCACAACTGTTTGGAGTCCAGGTATAACAAACATCCATTGCCAGGAAAATTGAGTTATGGCAGAGATTAGTCGACAGGGTCATCTCAGTGGGCAACCATCACGCATCAGGAAGAGGTTGAACTACCTATGTGGGAAGGTGCATTCCATGACATTGAGAAAACCAAATTGCTGTGCTGAAGACTGGCAGTGGGCCCCCAACTTCTCCCCCATAGTTCACAGAGTGAGAGGAGAAGGTGTTGAACATCCTGCATCCAGAGGGCCTTACTGGAATACCCAGAGGACTGGATTCTGGTAAGTAACTACCACTCTCCTGGCACAAATTACTCCTACCCCGCATGCTTCCTTGCCACCCAAACACTCCCCAATTCACTCTATCTCCCATTGCACCTCCCATGTTATCACTTAATGCCCCTCTCCTGCATGCTTCACCACCACCTAGCCCCAATGCCCACACAGTGCCTGCCGAGTGCACGGATAGCACTGTCAATCACAATCACCAAGACTCCCACAATGCACCTGCCCATCACCATCAAAACCTGCCTTGTGCACATCATCACATCTCTTGCATGTATAACTATTGTACCAACTACACCAGCTGGATGCTTCAACTGAGGACCACCACATGGCAATGACAGCAATGCTATGGCACAACACAATGCCAAACAACACCAAACAGGGACACATCACTGTCACCAAATCTAAGGGACACTTATCCAGAACAACAACCCTGAAATGGACTGATCATGGGCAAGAAAGTAAGAAGGTATTCTCAGTGCACAACATCCACAGACAGGACAAGCAATCTTGTATACACATATACCCTCCTGCCACTTGGACACCATGCTGCAATGTACAACCAACAATCCCATTTGGAGCATGGTATATATGTCACAATCCACTATCCACAAACTGTGTTAGCAGTGCTGCACCTATCATTGCCATTGCTAGGAATCAAGTCAAGTCACTGAATGCATTAGACAAAGACAAAACCATTCACATCTCCACCATTTAACCCTCCTCACTCCATCCACAGATACCCCTTCCAGTGCCACCAGAGACTGACAGCCCTCCTCAGGATGAAGGTCCCAGTGAGGTCAATGCTGCTGGATGTCTGGCCAGTGACAACCTACCTGGCCCATCTGGGACCCCTGGTCAGTCTACCACTCCCTGCCTCACCCTGCCAACATCGAACCCAACCCCCACCCTGTGGCACCAACATCACAGCCAACCCTTTGTCCCCAAACCTGTGTCCCAAAGACTGTTAAAACTATGGTGTGCCCCACAGTACAGGGACCTGAGTCTACCCCTCACACCCAAGACGATGAAGGTCCTGCTGACACTGGTAGTAGGCACATCGTGTCAGGGGCACAGGCACATGGGGGGAGGGGGCATTGGAGGGAACCTGTGGCCAGAGGATGGGCACCCGAGGCAGTCAACAGACTGGGAATCCGTCTCCTAAGTCCTGGGAGCATATCATCAATCCCAGGACAGGATGGGCCAGATCATTACCATGTTGGGGGAAAACTAAAGGTTGCAGAGGGAATACTACTAGGAGGTCATGCATCAATAGCGGGCCCACAGTGCCACCATGGACTCCATTGCAGGGGTGCTGAGGGAGATTAACACCACCATTTGTGCCTCCTCCACACACCAGCACGCCCCTTCCACTAGCAACATCACATCTGAGCCCTTGACTTCTGTGGCAGCTGGTGGAATGGAGGCCCTGTCAGGGGAACCACAGCCCTCAGGCACCCCTCCCTCAGTAGCTGAAGAACCCCCCTCCGCAAATGTGGACGTCCACCCAGACATTCAGATGGAGCAGCCGCCAAGACAAAACCCACTGCTAGGAAGTGACCCTCTCCTGATTTTTCTCCCTTGTGTGTCATTCAGACACCCTCATGACTGTTTAACGACATTTATCCATGTTCCCATGGTCCTTGGACACTCGACCTGTGCTACCTACAGCTGTGTCACCTACTCTGATGATTTCATACATCCTTGACCCCACTAATCACCTGTTGGGCAATTAATGCACAATACACACTGTAGATCTCAGCAAATGCATATGTGTCTTTATTTGTACATGTACAAAATGTTATGTGGGTTTGGCCCCCTAAACCAAAAGGCAGTGTAATGGACAACAGAGGGTGGCATCATCTGCAGGAGACACAGTACAACAGACATGTCCCAGGGCAGATGTTAGGGAGTCGCTAGTTCAGCCACACCCCACAGTGTATCCATTTATCCAACCTGCAAAAAGACCAAGACAGAGGCTTCCATCAGGCTGCTAGGCATGGTGGCACACAAAGCACATATGCAGTTGGCAGTTTACGTGCCCAGTGTGAATTGGCAACTAAACAGGACACAACAGATGTCACTTCTACATCACCAGTCTCAGGAAATACATCACAGAACACTGTAGCTGGCATCAGTCATGGGCATTCTCTAAACAGTCACCTAAGGCTAATGAACATAATTGCCTCTGGCACTAGGAGAGGCAGAGATTCACAGTACACAGTTACTCACTAGAATGACAGGAGAACAGGAGAATGCAGGACTCATAGCACAATACAGGTCTGTCCTTCGGAGAAGTGACACTTGCAAGCTGCATAGAATACTCATGTTAGAGATGAGACATTTTAACTCTGCACTTGACATGTAATCAGTTACCTCCCACAGCACACACATAGGGATAGGACCATATTACACCTCCACTGGTGATTCAAATCTGGAGGACCTTTGACAGCAATCAATGTGGAAACGCAACACTTACATATACACACACAACATTCCTGTATATTACTGGAAGTACTGATTGATGAGCTCTGTCCTAAAGTCAACTGCACCTTCCTCGTCTGCCTCCTCATCACTTTCCATGTCTGCATCACCAGCCACTGGCCCAGCTGCCTCCTCATCATCAGCAAGTAATGGTATCTGACATTTCAGGGCTAGATTGAGGAGCATGAAGCAGGCAACAATAATCTGGCATACCTTTTAGGGGCTGTAGAGGAGGGCACCTCAAGAGACGTCCAGGCATCTGAATCTGGCCTTCAGTAGGCCAAATGTCCTTTCGATTACACACCGTGTTCTGCTGTGGGACTCACTGAAACGGAGTTCCCCTTCTGTGTTAGGGTACCTCACGGGTGTCCACAGCCAGGGAAAGTTAGGACAGGCAGTGTCACCTGTGTGCACATAGGTGGGATATGTTACAATACAGGTACAGGCACAGGGAAGAATGTGATGACAAGTGGCATAGCAGAAACGCATATTCCAATGCATACATACCAATGAGCCAAGCCCTCTCTCTCTGCAGACGTTCTATCATGTGGGGTACATTGCTGTTCCTCAGAATGTAGGAGTCATGCACAGATCCTGGAAACTTGGCTGTCACATGGGAGATGTATTGGTCTGCCACACATACCACCTGAACAGAGGTTGTTTTTCCTGTTTCTATACACCTTCATTGGCACTGGGAGGGACCAAAGATATATGGGTGCCATCTATGGCCCCTATCACATGAGGGATGTGTCCCATTTCATAGAAGTATGCCTTCACATAGCCCAAATCCGCATGTTCGGTGAACCTGATGTAGCTGTCCAGGTGTTTCAAGAAAGCACACAGTACATTCTTTAACACAACACAAGACTGAACATGGGCTGTGACATCCCAGCTTCCAAGGCCACTGTATTCTGAAAGGAGCCTGTGGCACTGACAGGACTTGGACTGTGGGAGGGATGGCATAGGGATTACATATGGCAAGCAATAGATCTGGTTTGAACTGGGCACAGAAATCCATGATGGTCTGATGATTCAGACAATAGGTCAAGATGATATGCCTGTCCTCCAAGGTTGCAAGGTTGACTAGCGGATGGTACACTGGTGCATGTCTCAATCTCCTCCTTTCAGGGCATAGAGGTTAGAGAGGAGAGAATGTACAAAGTGATAAGCACTCCACACATTTTAGCTGAACATGTCCTTATTGCACATACCTAACACTGTAGACATGCCTCGCAAAGGTGGCACACACTATATTGGGCATGCTGAAGCGGCAGGAGCACCATCCTTGCTGCATATTGCTGTCCCTGATCAATAGTTTGTGACATACATCACACGTTTTATGTTCCATATTTGGTATACTGAACTGTTCTGCACTGAGCATGTATGTAGTCATGTTATATACCCATATGGTTACACCGCCTATGAGGCTCTGAGTATCTAGACATGCACGTCACCTGACCACTGCCCATATGACGGCACAATGTCTTGATTGTCACATGTATCAGCCTAATCATGATGGCACAAAATAGACCTGCTCTGCATTCTGGTCAGAAAATGTGTACAGCGCCCTTATTTTCCTGCAGCAATGCATGATATGTGCATGAAATGGCAGCCACCTGTCCTGCAGCACAGGACAGATGGAAGTGACTTAAGTCTGCCAGCGTATGTCGTCATGGCGGTAGGTGTTGCAACTGCCGTGCAACCTCTCATTGGTTAACATTGCTGCCTTTGGGGCACTGGGGCCAATGGTGATCACTGCTGGTGGTGACGGTCCTGTACGCGGCAAAGTAACTGCCATTTTCTTTAGCCTTGCTCACTGGACTCCTGACACACTTGCAAGCAAGACTTCCACGACGTGAGCTGCTGTGTACTGTCTCTGGGAGCCATCAAGTCACATCCTGCAGATGATAGGACCGCAGCCTTCACACAAGAAGATCAGGAGAAGCTGGTGAAAGGGGTACTACCCCTGTATGGACAGCTGTATGGGGCACCAGAGGAGCAGGTAAGCCCAATGCCATAGTCATGTGTGATAGGGCTGGGTGTGATGGTGAATGGCGTAAGTCTACCAGTGTAGGGGGCATGGAGTTAAGGCGTGTGAACCGTCACAATTGGAATGTGTGGGCATTTGGTTAATCTGATGTTTATAGTTCACTGCTGTTGGTATAGTGCCAGTCTACATGACTTTCTCCTTCAGTCTGTGTCACCCATGCAGGTAAACGCCCATCAGAAGACGGGGATATGTTGTGCCATCGCCAAGCAAGTGCGGACCCTGGGGGTCCATAGCCAGTGGAGCACCCATTGTTGCAAGCGGTGGTAGGACCTGAGGCGCTGGGCCCGGAAGACCTTGGAGTCCTAGCTGTGGTTGTCCTCCCAATGAGGGAGTGGTGCCCGTTAGACCCTGACCCCCCCTATTGTCCCACATGTTGTCAGTGGCCTACCCTGAGGTGGATGGACATTTGAGGGCAGCACCACAGCCACAGGGGGGTGAGTACTGACTGTATCCTGGGACTTGGCTGGCCTTAAATGGAATTGGGAGCCCCACTGCAGGCAAAGTGACATGCTACTTGTTTATTGACATTTGGTAATAGTATTAGGCACCCTGGCAGATTATCTTTAGTAGATGTGCTTCCATGCTTTACTATCAGTGGATGCACATCTCAAATTACCAGACCTCTCCATGTCTGTAATGTTGAGATGCACTGATGACATAGGCACATGTCTGACTCCATCCTGGCCATACAATGGATGTGAGTGTTTGAATCACCCTAAGCATTGTGTATGACCAGCTCCATCCATCTACATTAGTAGCTCTGAGATGGCAATCCACTACCATCTGCGTATCCTACCTGTATATGCTACTGTGTGACTCTCCTTTTACCACTGGGACATCATGAACTGTATCTGGTATGGCCAGATTGTGGGGCTGGCATTACAGTTTCACCACAGAAATGGCCCTCAAGGACAGGAGTATTGCCCAGATAGCTGACTAGGCATTTATATGTCATCTGCTGACTGTAGGGTATGTGTAGGTACCCAAACTGGGGTACTGAAACATGTTGAATTCATGAGGCCTGATTGCACAGATCATGCATTCCTAGGAGCTACACCAGGGGGGATGTGGCCTTTGAACCTATGGGATGGTACTACGGGTGGCCTGAGAGATACCTTATTTGTTACCATGGTGTGTCCATGGCATGGATGACAAAGCCCCAGCAATTCTTATGCTGCAATGCTGAATAACTGCCTACATGATGTCATCATGGATATTTTGGTGCACAACTGATTGTCTGTGACTATTACAGCTTCACTTGGCCAATAGGTAGTGGCAGATTAGGAGTGGTTTAGGTTTTGCAAGACACATGGCGTGTATATGTGATTCAACACCCGCACTCATCCACCCAACCGACATGCAGCACCCACAAGCATGCAACGTGTGCACTTGCACCCAAGACATCCACCAAGATGCATCTCACAACCACTCCCTCTCCCTCCACTCCCAAGCCCTTTTGCCATGACAGCCCCCATGTGTCAAAGAAACATTTCCTCTCTGTGTTTTCCCTGTTCTCTACCCCTTTCCCACCCTGTGGTACCCTCAAGCACTCTGTATCCCTCCCAAAGTCCAGCCCTTCCACATCCAAGTCCTCCCCTGCTCCCTCCCCCCGGTAGTGACTATGGCTTTCCCCTTGCCAAGAGGTCTGCCCCTCCCAAACCCAGGCCCAAGGACCCTCTCCCAAGCCCAAGCCTAAGGACCTCCCTTTGAAGCCCAAACCCAAGCCTAAGGATCCCCTCCCAAGCCCAAACCTCCCATTCACCCCCCATCCCTGAGGTGCCTGCCTCCCCCCTTGATGCACCTACCCTGTGTAAGTCATTTGGCAGTCAGGAGTCATGTAGGGGCACAGTGAAGTGCCATTAGTGCATTTGATACTTTGAACTTTGGACTGGCCAATGGCCTCATTATTGTACATAGTTAATGTATTTAATTTATATTTTCCATTTCACATTTTTAATAGATCTGGAGCAATCTGGTGTTGGATTCGATGGTAACATCCTTGCCCTGCCTTTCTTTTTACATGGCTGTTCGGTGTCTGTGGGCTTTGGTGTTTGTCTGTGTGTGTGTGTCACATGTGCATGTGAGAGGGTTGTGCTAGCTGTTGTGCCTGGCCTGCATGTGTGTGTGTGACTCTGCCATTCGTCCAGCTGTCATTGCTGACTACTGTGTGTAGGATATGTTTGTGTTTGTTACATGCATGTATGTATATGTGTTGGACCTGGCCCTTTTTTGCAGGGTCATCCTCAAGCTTTTTGCCTTCTTCCTCCGATTTTTACTGACCGGTTTTTGTTAGCTTTAGGACTTTTGCCACTTTACCACTGCTAACCAGTGCTAAAGAGTATATGCTCTGTAAATTGCATTGTTGTTTAGATTGTCCATGATTGGCATATTTGATTTACTAGTAAGTCCTTAGTAAAGTGCACTAGAGGTGCCCAGGGATTGTAAATCAAATACTACTAGTGAGCCTGCAGCACTGGTTGTGCCACCAACATGAGTAGCCCTGTAAACATGTCTCAGACCTTCCACTGTAGTGTCTGTGTGTGCAGCCTTGTACTGCCAATTCGACCTGGCAAGTGTACCCACTTGCCAGGTCCTAACCTCTCCTTTTTATACATGTAAGGCATCCCAAAGGTAGGCACTGGGTAGCCCCACAGGCAGGGTGCAGTGTATTTTAAAGGTGGGACATGTACTAATGTGTTTTACATGTCCTAACAGTAAAATACTGCCAAATTTGATTTTCACTGTGCAAGGATTCTCTCACAGACTAATACGGGGGCTGCCTTTAAATATTCTTAAAGTGTGTATTCACTTTGAGAGCAGATGGAAATTTGGAGTTTGGTGTCTCTGAACTCACAATTTAAAAATACATATTTTAGTGAAGTCGTTTTTAAGATTGTTAGTTTGAAAATGCCACTTTTAGAAAGTAGGCATTTTCTTGCTTTAACCATTCTGTGACTCTGTCTGTTTGTGGATTCCATGTCTGGGTCATACTGACAGTTGGGCTCTCTGTGAATCCCCTCTAGACAGTGACACAAAGGGAGCTGGGGTAGCCTGTGTATCATGATGAGCCATCTGAGCTAGAGTGGAGGGAGGAGTGGTCACTTACACCTGAATGGGCTGTGCCTGCAGTCTCCAACCCCCTGGCGTGTTTCTGGGGCCTGGCCTGGGCAAGGCAAGATCTTGTGAATAACAGAGACTTTTCTCTGACGTTTGCCTACTTCAAAGGTAGAAAGGGGTATAAGTAGTGGAGCCAAAAACCCAGATTTTCAGATTTCTTCAAGATTGCTTCTGGGACCAAGAGGAATCTCTGCCAATAAAAAGAGATGAAGAGCTCAGGAGAAGTGATGCCCTGTCTGTGACTGTGCTTTTTTGGGCTATCCTGCAGTTGCTGTTTCTGCCTGTGAAAGGGGACAAAGAATGGACTTTGTTCTGCATTCCTGCTTCAAGAAGAATCTTCAAGGGTGTGAACTGAGCTTGCCTCCTGTTTTGAAGTCTGAGGACCATCAAAGACTTCCTCTGCCAGAACCTGGACTCTCTGCTGAGACTCCTGCCCTTCCAAGTGGTGCCTTATGCATTCTCTGGGCCCTTGACAGGTGAAGTTGGCAGAACAAGAGCTAAAATCCATGCACAGAATGCAGTGCAGGGAAATTTTCGATGCACCATCTGCAAAGCGGCTGATAAACGATGCGCCACCCGCTTCGCGGCTCAAATCAGCGCTCCACCTGTATCGCAGCTTGAAGATTGATGCATTACAGTTGGAGAAACAACTCAACACCTGCTTGCGGCTGCTAATGATGCAAACCCCACTTTGTCACGACTTCGGTGCTGCTTTACCCTGGAGGCCGTATAGCGAGTGGTGTGGATCCTGTTCTTGAATGTTCGGCTTTGGCCCAAGTAGGGGCGACTCTTTCTGGTAGCCACGATGCTGCAGGCAATGGGTATGCCAAGAGCAGGCCGTGTCCCTCAGAAGTAGCGCCAGAGGAAAAAAAACCCTGAAAGGGGAAAAAACCTCCACAAAGATATGTTCCTAAAACAGGAACAAAAAAGAAGAGATATCAGCAAGAGCAGATACAGGAAAAAGTATTCTGAACTGACGAGAACCAGCACAGGAATACAAGGAAGCAGGAGCGAAGACACCATCCAAACAGAAAGTGTTGCAGCGCAAGGAGAGAAAGAATCACAGCCCTTAAGTACCAACAAACAGGAAACGACCAACAGGAAGTAAAAGGACACCATCTCAGATAGGGAAAAGCACATAGAACAAAATGGACTAGGAACCATAGAGAATAGGGAACAAGGAATGCTGGGAAGAGAAAGGTAACATGGGAAGGGGGAAAAAACATAAAGGAAGGCACAACCAGATGGCCAAAGAAAAGAAGAAAAGAAAAGAGAAGAATTGAACAGGTGAGTGGGGGATCAGACATGCCCAAAAATGCAGTGCACAGCAAAAGAACGAGGCCTCATGCCCAATTTGGGGCCTTTGAAAGCACACAGCAGACTGAGGGTGCGTCGCGTCTGGGAAACGCGTGCTGCGGCCCGAGCCGAATGTTCAGCTCGTGCCGCGCGCAGCAGCGCGACACATGCAGCGTGGTTTCAATTAAAACAGTGTGACCTGATTTCTCACACATTGTCCCTTGGCATCAAAGTCATTGTGAACTTGCACAGATCCGAAGTTCCCTGCCCGGAAATCGATGCATCACTCTCTTGTGAGGGACCGGAGAACAAATAACGCACGGCCTCACTTGAGTAAGGAATCGACGCATCACTGACTTTTCCGACGCACGCTCACCCGTCCAGCTTTTATTTTTGATGCACACCAGTTACTTTGTGTAAAATCAACATTTCCATTGTTTTCTGTGGAGTAAGACTCTTAGGCCCATATTTATACTTTTTTTAGTGCCGCATTTGCATTGTTTTTTTACGCAAAATCTGCGCAAACTTTCAAAATACAATTGTATTTTGTAAGTTTGCACCGCTTTTGCGCCAAAACAATGACGCACATGCAGCGCTAAAAAAGTATAAATATGGGCCTTATTCTTATGAAAATTCATATCTTCACGTGTGTATGTTGGATATTTGTTGTTTTTGTCTTGTTTGATTTAGATAAATATTGCCTATTTTTCTAAACTGGTGTTGGGTCCGTTTTGTAGTGTTTTCACTTTATTACTGTCTGTGTTGGTACAAATACCTTACTATTTGCTTCTGAGATGAGGCTGACTGCTTGTGCCAAGCTACCAAGGGGGTAAGCAGTGGTTATCTAAGTGTGTTTCTCCATTGCCCTGACTAGAGTGAGGTTCCCTGCTTGGACAGAGGGCAAACTGGCTGCCAACCAGAGACCCCATTTCTCACAATATAGATTGCGTATGGTTTGTGTTGTGTGCGCTTGTGTGGTTTTTGTGAGTGCGTCTGTGTGAATGTTGGTGGCTAAGTCATATGCATTGTGTGTGGTGTGTGCGTAGTGTTACATATGCTTCATTGTATGGCAGTTTCATTGTATTGATTGGTTGTGTGGTGTTGTTATGTGTTGTAGTAAGTATGTGTTGCCATGTGGAGGTGTGCAGTGAGATTGCTTGGCCTAGGGTTTGTGTAGTTGAGGTTGGTGTATCATTGTGTGACCAAATGGGGTTGTGCATGATTGTGTTAGACAGTGCCGGAGCTGTGTGTGTGCGGGTTGGTGTGTGTTTGGCACGTGTGAGTTGGCCGTGGTGTGTGTAGTATGGGTGTGCGTGTGTGTGGTATGTGTGTGTGTATGCAGGTGTGTGTTTGTAAGGGTATGTGGTTACTTGCGTGTGTGGCCATCGCAAGTCGCCCCGGCTGTGTGTGTTGTGTGTGAGTGGGTACTGATGGCTTTCCCTCCAGTGTCCGGTAGGTGTATCTACTTATGGTTGTTGTCTTCGTTGCCTCACTGGTTCCGGAGTCATTGTGCAAGTAGGAGCAGTGAAAGGACTTCCAGTTTAGGTTACTTGGCGGCTCTAGCAGGTATGTGTTCCTGAAGGTGAGTGTTTCCTTTTTTAGAGTTGGTGTCTGCCAGAGTTTTCGTAGTGTTGCGACCGCAGCGGGAACCTTGGCAGTGTGCAGCCTCATAATGTGTCCAGCGGGAACGTGGTCCCAGCCGGTGTGAAGGTGTCTACTGCCATCGGCGACGGCCAGACAGCACTGGAGGTAGTTTGGCTGGGTTCTGTTGGGAACACCGCCATGGTCATAATTTGGAGGTCTTCACCCCCTGGGCTTTTGACGGTATGACCACCACCGCCAGCATGGTGGTCCTAAGGCCACCAAACTCATAATGACCCCTAGAGTGTCAAATAGAGTTCGGGGAGGATGTAAGTATCATTATAGTTAATGGTAGGAGGCCTTCTTAGTTGCTGTTATCTTCAGCACACAGAAACATAGAAAACAGCTACCAGAGGATCAGCCTTTTCTCACTTCCTCTAATCTTTTTCACTACACTTCTCATCCTGCCCCACATTAGGTGGTGGCTTTTAGGTAGCAAAGAAGTTGGGAGGTGGGACTTTGACCCAGGTCTCTTAGTCAAAATGGTCTTGCTCTGTGCTGCTGCCCTTGTTATAAATGTCATGCATGTGAAGTAGTCTTTCATTGGTGCTGCTATCTGCGTTAGGAATTAGATTGTTAGCCTATTGGAAAGAGAGGTGTCTGTCTTGATATGACCTGTGGCTGAGCTCCAACACAGTTGAAGAGTTCAGAGCCTGAGTATATTTTTGTGCTATAATCAATTAACTAATCCAACGATGCACTAAAAGACCATTCAGTATGATTCACAGCATCCTGCCTTGTTAATATTATTGAGGTAATATTTTGTTTGTGACTGAAAGGGCTGCGAATGCCGGGATGGAGGACTTTAAGGGACAGTATAAGTCATTCACTGCATACATATTATACAGAATGCTCTTTTTATTGTAGTCTCTGTATCTTCAATGAGCATTGGTTGCAATAAAAAACAAGCATTGGCAAAGCCAAAAGGTCTCGGCAGTGGGCGAGCTTTGGGCGTTGTCAATACATTTTAGCCATGAGTAGTGTAGAATGGCATTTCTTGGAGTGGCAGTGTGTGGAGCGGCATTGCGCGGAGAGACCGTGGTGTTACGTGGCTGTGTATGGCATTGCATGGTGTAGATTGGAGTGCTGTAAAGTGGAGTGCAGTTGGACGGAGCGGTGTTGCGTAAAGCTGAGCGGCATTGCGTAGAGGTGAGTGGCGTGGCATAGAGAGGAGTGCAGTTGTCTGGAGTGGCATTGCATAGAATGGAGTGGCACTGCATGGAGCAGAGTGGTGTTGCGTGCAGTGCAGTGGCATGGCATAGAGTTGCATGGCATAGAGTGGCGTGGCATAGAATGGTGATGCTTAGAGTCGTGTAGAGTGGAGAGGTGGTGCGTGGAGTGATGTAGAGTGGAGTGCAGTTGCATGGAGTGGCATTGAGTAGAGTGGAGTGGTGTTGCGTACAGCAGAGTGCAGTTGCATGGAGTGGCATAAAGTGGTGTTGCATAGCTTGCAGTTGCAATGCGTAGACTGGTGCTCCATGACCTTAGTGGCCTTGTGTGAGTCGAGAGGCGTTGCATAGAGTGGGTCTGCCTAGAGTGGCATTAGAGTAGAGTGCCGTTGCATAGAGCAGAGTGGTGTTATGTGGAGTGGTGTTGCATAGAGCGTAGTGGTATTGTGTGGAGTAGCGTTGCGTAGGGCAGAGTGGCATTGCATAGATTGGAGTGATGCAGTATAGAGTGGAGTGCAGTGGCATTGAGTGCATTTGCATTGAGTGCAGTTGTGTGCGCTATAAATATAGAACAAAAAGTGTGCATATGTGCAAAAGTGCTTTTACAGAAATAGGAATCAGTACAAGTCACAATATCGGCACTCTGAGATTTCATCAGGGCAGGAAGGCGACAAGTCATGCTGTGCTGCACACATTAAGGTGCCCTATCAGAAAATGCATTTAGAAGCAGATGTGATCTGTTGTCCAAATAAGCATCCATTTCAAAGGAAAGAAGTAATGATAGATGGAGGGGGCAAGCAGCGATAAGGGAGGTGGTCCATACAAAATTATTCACCACATGACCACTCACCCTTAGCCATTAAGAAGCGCAAAATGCACATGCGCAGTGCAGTGAAAAATAATTTGAGTTCAGATCAACAAACCTTAGTAGCATAAATTCCCGGAAGCACAAGCAACTGTGAAACAAAACACTGTAGTTGACATGAAAAAATTAATTGACTAAAATAATTGGCATGCATCACAAAGGTGTAGTTTCTCTGAAAGCTTTCTAGCGCTCTTTAGCTTTTTGCGCACTCAACGAAATCTCCCAATGAATAATTAAATATTAAGAAGCATTGTCTCGCATTTTTCAAATTTAGAAAGAAAGTGGAGGTCAGCTTGTGTTGTCGCTCTGGGTGATGAATCATTCCAGCATTTACATTGTGGCCTCAGTTCTTCAGCAAACAGCCTGCCTCACACCAATCCTCCAGCAGAGATAGCTTATCAGCTACATCTCATAAACACAGCTGCCCTTGGCTCTGCGCATCCTGTTTAAATTGAACAAACAAGGATTGCAAGCTGAGAAAAAGCAGAACCATGGGCACAGCAGCATAGGCAAAGTAACTTCTTGGTGTGGGAGAGAGGAAGAAGCTGCCTGCAGGGAACAGCGACAGGAGGGGGGTGGAAGAGAGGTAAACTACGAAAAAAGAGCAGAGGGGATGCAAACAATGGGAGCCATTATGGCGGTCATTCTGACCCTGGCGGTTGAAAACCGCCAGGGCAGAGTGCCGCGGAAGCACACACAACCAAACACCCCCACCAAGCACTCTACACTGCACTATTACACAAACAACACCCACCTCCACCCACAACACAACCACCATGTCCCATCAAAAGCACCCACGCTTCACAGATGATAAGTTGAGGGTCATGGTCGATGAAATCGTCAGGTTAGAGCCACAACTGTTTGGAGTCCAGGTATAACAAACATCCATTACCAGGAAAATTGAGTTATGGCAGAGATTAGTCGACAGGGTCATCTCAGTGGGCAACCATCACGCATCAGGAAGAGGTTGAACTACCTATGTGGGAAGGTGCATTCCATGACATTGAGAAAACCAAATTGCCGTGCTGAAGACTGGCAGTGGGCCCCCAACTTCTCCCCCATAGTTCACAGAGTGAGAGGAGAAGGTGTTGAACATCCTGCATCCAGAGGGCCTTACTGGAATACCCAGAGGACTGGATTCTGGTAAGTAACTATCACTCTCCTGGCACAAATTACTCCTACCCCGCATGCTTCCTTGCCACCCAAACACTCCCCAATTCACTCTATCTCCCATTGCACCTCCCATGTAATCACTTATTGCCCCTCTCCTGCATGCTTCACCACCACCTAGCCCCAATGCCCACACAGTGCCTGCCGAGTGCACGGATAGCACTGTCAATCACAATCACCAAGACTCCCACAATGCACCTGCCCATCACCATCAAAACCTGCCTTGTGCACATCACATCACATCTCTTGCATGTATAACTATTGTACCAACTACACCAGCTGGATGCTTTAACTGAGGACCACCACATGGCAATGACAGCAATGCTATGGCACAACACAATGCCAAACAACACCAAACAGGGACACATCACTGTCACCAAATCTAAGGGACACTTATCCAGAACAACAACCCTGAAATGGACTGATCATGGGCAAGAAAGTAAGAAGGTATTCTCAGTGCACAACATCCACAGACAGGACAAGCAATCTTGTATACACATATACTCTCCTCCCACTTGGACACCATGCTGCAATGTACAACCAACAATCCCATTTGGAGCATGGTATATATGTCACAATCCACTATCCACAAACTGTGTTAGCAGTGCTGCACCTATCATTGCCATTGCTAGGAATCAAGTCAAGTCACTGAATGCATTAGACAAAGACAAAACCATTCACATCTCCACCATTTAACCCTCCTCACTCCATCCACAGATACCCCTTCCAGTGCCACCAGAGACTGCCAGCCCTCCTCAGGATGAAGGTCTCAGTGAGGTCAATGCTGCTGGATGTCTGACCAGTGACGACCTACCTGGCCCATCTGGGACCCCTGGTCAGTCTACCACTCCCTGCCTCACCCTGCCAACATCAAACCCAAACCCCACCCTGTGGCACCAACATCACAGCCAACCCTTCGTCCCCAAACCTGTGTCCCAAAGACTGTTAAAACTATGGTGTTCCCCACAGTACAGGGACCTGAGTCTACCCCTCACACCCAAGACGATGAAGGTCCTGCTGACACTGGGAGTAGGCACATCGTGTCAGGGGCACAGGCACATGGGGGGAGGGGGCATTGGAGGGAACCTGTGGCCAGACGATGGGCACCCGAGGCAGTCAACAGACTGGGAATCCGTCTCCTAAGTCCTAGGAGCATATCATCAATCCCAGGACAGGATGGGCCAGATCATTACCATGTTGGGGGAAAACTAAAGGTTGCAGAGGGAATACTACTAGGAGGTCATGCATCAATAGCGGGCCCACAGTGCCACCATGGACTCCATTGCAGGGGTGCTGAGGGACATTAACACCACCATGTGTGCCTCCTCCACACACCAGCACGCCCCTTCCACTAGCAACATCACATCTGAGCCCTTGACTTCTGTGGCAGCTGGTGGAATGGAGGCCCTGTCAGGGGAACCACAGCCCTCAGGCACCTCTCCCTCAGTAGCTGAAGAGCCCCCCTCCGCAAATGTGGACGTCCACCCAGACATTCAGCTGGAGCAGCTGCCAAGACAAACCCCACTGCTAGGAAGTGACCCTCTCCTGATTTTTCTCCCTTGTGTGTCATTCAGACACCCCATTGACTGTTTAACGACATTTATCCATGTTCCCATGGTCCTTGGACACTCAACCTGTGCTACCTACAGCTGTGTCACCTACTCTGATGATTTCATCCATCCTTGACCCCACTAATCACCTGTTGGACAATTAATGCACGATACACACTGTAGATCTCAGCAAATGCATATGTGTCTTTATTTGTACATGTACAAAATGTTATGTGGGTTTGGCCCCCTAAACCAAAAGGCAGTGTAATGGACAACAGAGGGTGGCATCATCTGCAGGAGACACAGTACAACAGACATGTCCCAGGGCAGATGTTAGGGAGTCACTAGTTCAGCCACACCCCACAGTGTATCCATTTATCCAACCTGCAAAAAGACCAGGACAGAGGCTTCCATCAGGCTGCTAGGCATGGTGGCACACAAAGCACATATGCAGTTGGCAGTTTACGTGCCCAGTGTGAATTGGCAACTAAACAGGACACAACAGATGTCACTTCTACATCACCAGTCTCAGGAAATACATCACAGAACACTGTAGCTGGCATCAGTCATGGGCATTCTCTAAACAGTCACCTAAGGCTAATGAACATAATTGCCTCTGGCACTAGTCGAGGCAGAGATTCACAGTACACAGTTACTCACTAGAATGACAGGAGAACTGGAGAATGCAGGACTCATAGCACAATACAGGTCTGTCCTTCGGAGAAGTGACACTTGCAAGCTGCATAGAATACTCATGTTAGAGATGAGACATTTTAACTCTGCACTTGACATGTAATCAGTTACCTCCCACAGCACACACATAGGGATAGGACCATATTACACCTCCACTGGTGATTCAAATCTGGAGGACCATTGACAGCAATCAATGTGGAAACGCAACACTTACATATACACACACAACATTCCTGTATATTACTGGAAGTACTGATTGATGAGCTCTGTCCTAAAGTCAACTGCACCTTCCTCGTCTGCCTCCTCATCACTTTCCATGTCTGCATCACCAGCCACTGGCCCAGCTGCATCCTCATCATCAGCAAGTAATGGTATCTGACATTTCAGGGCTAGATTGAGGAGCATGAAGCAGGCAACAATAATCTGGCATACCTTTTAGGGGATGTAGAGGAGGGCACCTCAAGAGACGTCCAGGCATCTGAATCTGGCCTTCAGTAGGCCAAATGTCCTTTCGATTACACACCGTGTTCTGCTGTGGGACTCACTGAAACGGAGTTCCCCTTCTGTGGCAGGGTACCTCACAGGTGTCCACAACCAGGGAAAGTTAGGACAGGCAGTGTCACCTGTGTGCACATAGGTGGGACATGTTACAATACAGGTACAGGCACAGGGAAGGAGTCATGCACAGATCCTGGAAACTTGGCTGTCACATGGGAGATGTATTGGTCTGCCACACATACCACCTGAACAGAGGTTGTTTTTCCTGTTTCTATACACCTTCATTGGCACTGGGAGGGACCAAAGATATATGGGTGCCATCTATGGCCCCTATCACATGAGGGATGTGTCCCATTTCATAGAAGTATGCCTTCACATAGCCCAAATCCGCATGTTCGGTGAACCTGATGTAGCTGTCCAGGTGTTTCAAGAAAGCACACAGTACATTCTTTAACACAACACAAGACTGAACATGGGCTGTGACATCCCAGCTTCCAAGGCCACTGTATTCTGAAAGGAGCCTGTGGCACTGACAGGACTTGGACTGTGGGAGGGATGGCATAGGGATTACATATGGCAAGCAATAGATCTGGTTTGAACTGGGCACAGAAATCCATGATGGTCTGATGATTCAAATGATAGGTCAAGATGATATGCCTGTCCTCCAAGGTTGCAAGGTCGACTAGCGGATGGTACACTGGTGCATGTCTCAATCTCCTCCTTTCAGGGCATAGAGGTTAGAGAGGAGAGAATGTACAAAGTGATAAGCACTCCACACATTTTAGCTGAACATGTCCTTATCGCACATACCTAACACTGTAGACATGCCTCGCAAAGGTGGCACACACTATATTGGGCATGCTGAAGCGGCAGGAGCACCATCCTTGCTGCATATTGCTGTCCCTGATCAATAGTTTGTGACATACATCACACGTTTTATGTTCCATATTTGGTATACTGAACTGTTCTGCACTGAGCATGTATGTAGTCATGTTATATACCCATATGGTTACACCGTCTATGAGGCTCTGAGTATCTAGACATGCACGTCATCTGACCACTGCCCATATGACGGCACAGTGTCTTGATTGTCACATGTATCAGCCTAATCATGATGGCACAACATAGACCTGCTCTGCATTCTGGTCAGAAAATATGTACAGCGCCCTTATTTTCCTGCAGCAATGCATGATATGTGCTTGAAATGGCAGCCACCTGTCCTGCAGCACAGGACAGATGGAAGTGACTTAAGTCTGCCAGCGTATGTCGTCATGGCGGTAGGTGGTTGCAACTGCCGTGCAACCTCTCATTGGTTAAGATTGCTGCATTTGGGGCACTGGGGCCAATGGTGATCACTGCTGGTGGTGACGGTCCTGTACGCGGCAAAGTAACTGCCATTTTCTTTAGCCTTGCTCACTGGACTCCTGACACACTTGCAAGCAAGACTTCCATGACGTGAGCTGCTGTGTACTGTCTCTGGGAGCCATCAAGTCACATCCTGCAGGTGAGAGGGCCGCAGCCTTCACACAAGAAGATCAGGAAAAGCTGGTGAAAGGGGTCCTACCCCTGTATGGACAGTTGTATGGGGCACCAGAGGAGCAGGTAAGCCCAATGCCATAGTCATGTGTGATAGGGCTGGGTGTGATGGTGAATGGCGTAAGTCTACCGGTGTAGGGGGCATGGAGTTAAGGCGTGTGAACCGTCACAATGGGAATGTGTGGGCATTTGGTTAATCTGATGTTTATAGTCCACTGCTGTTGGTATAGTGCCAGTCTACATGACTTTTTCCTTCAGTCTGTGTCACCCATGCAGGTAAACGCCCATCAGAAGACGGGGATATGTTGTGCCATCGCCAAGCAAGTGCGGACCCTGGGGGTCCATAGCCAGTGGAGCACCCATTGTTGCAAGCGGTGGTAGGACCTGAGACGCTGGGCCCGGAAGACCTCGGAGTCCTAGCTGTGGTTGTCCTCCCAATGAGGGAGTGGTGCCCGTTAGACCCTGACCCCCCCTATTGGCCCACATTTTGTCAGTGGCCTACCCTGAGGTGGATGGACATTTGAGGGCAGCACCACAGCCACAGGGGGGTGAGTACTGACTGTATCCTGGGACTTGGCTGGCCTTAAATGGAATTGGGAGCCCCACTGCAGGCAAAGTGACATGCTACTTGTTTATTGACATTTGGTAATAGTATTAGGCACCCTGGCAGATTATCTTTAGTAGATGTGCTTCCATACTTTACTATCAGTGGATGCACATCTCAAATTACCAGACCTCTCCATGTCTGTAATGTTGAGATGCACTGATGACATAGGCACATGTCTGACTCCATCCTGACCATACAATGGATGTGAGTGTTTGAATCACCCTAAGCATTGTGTATGACCAGCTCCATCCATCTACATTAGTAGCTCTGAGATGGCAGTCCACTACCATCTGCGTATCCTACCTGTATATGCTACCGTGTGACTCTCCTTTTACCACTGGGACATCATGAACTGTATCTGGTATGGCCAGATTGTGGGGCTGGCATTACAGTTTCACCACAGAAATGGCCCTCAAGGGACAGGAGTATTGCCCATATAGCTGACTAGGCATTTATAGGTCATCTGCTGACTGTAGGGTATGTGTAGGTACCCAAACTGGGGTACTGAAACATGTTGAATTCATGAGGCCTGATTGCACACATCATGCATTCCTAGGAGCTACACCAGGGGGGATGTGGCCTTTGAACCTATGGGATGGTACTACGGGTGGCCTGAGAGATACCTTATTTGTTACCATGGTGTGTCCATGGCATGGATGACAAAGCCCCAGCAATTCTTATGCTGCAGTGCTGAATAACTGCCTACATGATGTCATCATGGATATTTTGGTGCACAACTGATGGTCTGTGACTATTACAGCTTCACTTGGCCAATAGGTAGTGGCAGATTAGGAGTGGTTTAGGTTTTGCATGACACATGGCGTGTTTATGTTTATGTGATTCAATATTTTGATTCAGTCTCCTCAGGTCCCAGTCAGTTCTGCTGCCCTCAGTGAGGAGGCTATTGACCTCCTGGGGTCCATCTCTGAGGGTCATTCGATCATTGTGAATGCATTGTGAATGCCATCCAGGGACTTGCAACTCAAGTCCAACAGATCAATGCATTCACTGTGCCATGGCTTGCCTACAGAGATCCTTTCAGGCTCTGGTCTCCGCACTGATGGCAGCCAGTCACCCTTTGTTTTCTGCCCCCCTCCATCTTCCTCTACACAATCCCATACACCTCTTCCTTATCCCAGCCAGAGCACACAAACAGAGAAGCATGCATCCACCTCAACAGTCAAGGGTAGCTCAGACAAACACGAGCACCACAAGACCCACCACCGACATGCACAGAAGGAACACCCACCTGCAGACACACCAACATCCAATCCCTGCACTGACTCCCCCGCCACCCCCTGCTTCACAGACACTACACCAGACACACCTGTAGCCACCACACCATCATCAGGGATCCAGCCATGAGTCCTATCTTACCCACAGTCAGCACAATAGCAGACCAGCAGACATCCACCACAGTCACCACATCTGCAGCCACCCCAACCACCGACACCCCAACATGCAGCACATGTAGCATACCTGCAGACACCACCCCAACAGTTGGTCACCCATCCACCACGGCATCTCCTGCACCTCCTCCTCCCAAGACACCTAAACACCCGCACTCATCCACCCAACAGACATGCAGCACCCACAAGCATTCCACGTGTGCACTTGCACCCAAGACATCCACCAAGATGCATCTCACAACCAGTCCCTCTCCCTCCACTCCCAAGCCCTTTTGCCATGACAGCCCCCATGTGTCAAAGAAACATTTCCTCTCTGTGTTTTCCCTGTTCTCTACCCCTTTCCCACCCTGTGGTACCCTCAAGCACTCTGTATCCCTCCCAAAGTCCAGCCCTTCCACATCCAAGTATGGCTTTCCCCTTGCCAAGAGGTCTGCCCCTCCCAAACCCAGGCCCAAGGACGCTCTCCCAAGCCCAAGCCTATGGACCTCCCTTTGAAGCCCAAACCCAAGCCTAAGGATCCCCTCCCAAGCCCAAACCTCCCATTCACCCCCCATCCCTGAGGTGCCTGCCTCCCCCCTTGATGCACCTACCCTGTGTAAGTCATTTGGCAGTCAGGAGTCATGTAGGGGCACAGTGAAGTGCCATTAGTGCATTTGAAACTTTGAACTTTGGACTGGCCAATGGCCTCATTATTGTACATAGTTAATTTATTTAATTTATATTTTCCATTTCACATTTTTAATAGATCTGGAGCAATCTGGTGTTGGATTCGA
This sequence comes from Pleurodeles waltl, assembly GCF_031143425.1. Classification (NCBI taxonomy): domain Eukaryota; kingdom Metazoa; phylum Chordata; class Amphibia; order Caudata; family Salamandridae; genus Pleurodeles; species Pleurodeles waltl. The sequence goes on along the minus strand of NC_090445.1, from coordinate 288,416,935 downwards.
TGGTAACATCCTTGCCCTGCCTTTCTTTTTACATGGCTGTTCGGTGTCTGTGGGCTTTGGTGTTTGTGTGTGTGTCACATGTGCATGTGAGAGGGTTGTGCTAGCTGTTGTGCCTGGCCTGCATGTGTGTGTGTGACTCTGCCATTCGTCCAGCTGTCATTGCTGACTACTGTGTGTAGGATATGTTTGTGTTTGTTACATGCATGTATGTATATGTGTTGGACCTGGCCCTTTTTTGCAGGGTCATCCTCAAGCTTTTTGCCTTCTTCCTCCGATTTTTACTGACCGTTTTTTGTTGGCTTTAGGACTTTTGCCACTTTACCACTGCTAACCAGTGCTAAAGAGTATATGCTCTGTAAATTGTATTGTTGTTTAGATTGTCCATGATTGGCATATTTGATTTACTAGTAAGTCCTTGGTAAAGTGCACTAGATGTGCCCAGGGATTGTAAATCAAATACTACTAGTGAGCCTGCAGCACTGGTTGTGCCACCAACATGAGTAGCCCTGTAAACATGTCTCAGACCTTCCACTGTAGTGTCTGTGTGTGCAGCCTTGTACTGCCAATTCGACCTGGCAAGTGTACCCACTTGCCAGGTCCTAACCTCTCCTTTTTATACATGTAAGGCATCCCAAAGGTAGGCACTGGGTAGCCCCACAGGCAGGGTGCAGTGTATTTTAAAGGTGGGACATGTACTAATGTGTTTTACATGTCCTAACAGTAAAATACTGCCAAATTAGATTTTCACTGTGCAAGGATTCTCTCACAGGCTAATACGGGTGCTGCCTTTAAATATTCTTAAAGTGTGTATTCACTTTGAGAGCAGATGGAAATTTGGAGTTTGGTGTCTCTGAACTCACAATTTAAAAATACATATTTTAGTGAAGTTGTTTTTAAGATTGTTAGTTTGAAAATGCCACTTTTAGAAAGTAGGCATTTTCTTGCTTTAACCATTCTGTGACTCTGTCTGTTTGTGGATTCCATGTCTGGGTCATACTGACAGTTGGGCTCTCTGTGAATCCCGTCTAGACAGTGACACAAAGGGAGCTGGGGTATCCTGCGTATCATGATGAGCCATCTGAGCTAGAGTGGAGGGAGGAGTGGTCACTTACACCTGAATGGGCTGTGCCTGCAGTCTCCAACCCCCTGGCGTGTGTCTGGGGCCTGGCCTGGGCAAGGCAGGATCTTGTGAATAACAGAGACTTTTCTCAGAAGTTTGCCTACTTCAAAGGTAGAAAGGGGTATAAGTAGTGGAGCCAAAAACCCAGATTTTCAGATTTCTTCAAAATTGCTTCTGGGACCAAGAGGAATCTCTGTCAATAAGAAGAGATGAAGAGCTCAGGAGAAGTGATGCCCTGTTTGTGACTGTGCTTTGTTGGGCTATCCTGCAGTTGCTGTTTCTGCCTGTGAAAGGGGACAAAGAATGGACTTTGTTCTGCATTCCTGCTTCAAGAAGAATCTTCAAGGGTGTGAACTGAGCTTGCCTCCTGTTTTGAAGTCTGAGGACCATCAAAGACTTCCTCTGCCAGAACCTGGACTCTCTGCTGAGACTCCTGCCCTTCCAAGTGGTGCCTTATGCATTCCCTGGGCCCTTGACAGGTGAAGTTGGCAGAACAAGAGCTAAAATCCACGCACAGAATGCAGTGCAGGGAAATTTTCGATGCACCATCTGCAAAGCGGCTGATAAACGATGCGCCACCCGCTTCGCGGCTCAAATCAGCGCTCCACCTGTATCGCAGCTTGAAGATTGATGCATTGCAGTTGGAGAAACAACTCAACACCTGCTTGCGGCTGCTAATGATGCAAACCCCACTTTGTCACGACTTACGTGCTGCTTTACCCTGGAGGCCGTATAGCAAGTGGTGTGGATCCTGTTCTTGAATGTTCGGCTTTGGCGACTCTTTCTGGTAGCCACGATGCTGCAGGCAATGGGTATGCCAAGAGCAGGCCGTGTCCCTCAGAAGTAGCGCCAGAGGAAAAAAAAACCTGAAAGGGGAAAAAACCTCCACAAAGATATGTTCCTAAAACAGGAACAAAAAAGAAGAGATATCAGCAAGAGCAGATACAGGAAAAAGTATTCTGAACTGACGAGAACCAGCACAGAAATACAAGGAAGCAGGAGCGAAGACACCATCCAAACAGAAAGTGTTGCAGCGCAAGGAGAGAAAGAATCACAGCCCTTAAGTACCAACAAACAGGAAACGACCAACAGGAAGTAAAAGGACACCATCTCAGATAGGGAAAAGCACATGGAACAAAATGGACTAGGAACCATAGAGAATAGGGAACAAGGAATGCTGGGAAGAGAAAAGTAACATGGGAAGGGGGAAAAAACATAAAGGAAGGCACAACCAGATGGCCAAAGAAAAGAAGAAAAGAAAAGAGAAGAATTGAACAGGTGAGTGGGGGGTCAGACATGCCCAAAAATGCAGTGCACAGCAAAAGAACGAGGCCTCATGCCCAATTTGGGGCCTCTGAAAGCACACAGCAGACTGAGGGTGCGTCGCGTCTGGGAAACGCGTGCTGCGGCCCGAGCCGAATGTTCGGCTCGTGCCGCGCGCAGCGGCGCGACACACGCAGCGTGGTTTCACTAACACCATCTGACCTGATTTCTCACACATTGTCCCTGGGCATCAAAGTCATTGTGAACTTGCACAGATCCGACTTTCCCTGCCCGGAAATCGATGCATCACTCTCTTGTGAGGGACCGGAGAACAAATAACGCACGGCCTCACTTGTGAGTAAGGAATCGACGCATCACTGACTTTTCCGACGCACGCTCACCCGTCCAGCTTTTATTTTTGATGCACACCAGTTACTTTGTGTAAAATCAACATTTCCATTGTTTTCTGTGGAGTAAGACTCTTAGGCCCATATTTATACTTTTTTTAGTGCCGCATTTGCATCGTTTTTTTAAGCAAAATCGGCGCAAACTTTCAAAATACAATTGTATTTTGTAAGTTTGCACCGCTTTTGCGCCAAAACAATGACGCACATGCAGCGCTAAAAAAGTATAAATATGGGCCTTATTCTTATGAAAATTCATATCTTCACGTGTGTATGTTGGATATTTGTTGTTTTGGCCTTGTTTGATTTAGATAAATATTGCCTATTTTTCTTAACCTCTTAAGTGTGGTCGTCGGCCACTGGCCGACGCCCACACACCCTCCCTGGTGCGGGTCACGACCAGTGGGCGACACCAGGAAGGGCATTAATAAATCCTCGGGTGCGTCGCACCCGAGGATTTTTTTTTTTTTTTTTTTTTCCCCACGGGAGACACGGAAGCTACTGTGTCTCCCCCCGCCCCCCACCCGCCCCTTTGTGACGTCAGCGCGCCGCGAGGCGCGCTGACGTTGCAAAGGTGTTTTCCCCATGAAAGCAGGAAGCAGCCTTGCGGCCGCTTCCTGCTTTCATGGGGAAAACGGCCTTTTACACGTTCGGTAAGGCCTCTTAAGAAAGGGGAGAGTCTCCCCTTTCTTACGAGGCCTTCCTGAAAGTGTTTCCTGGCCCCCGGTCGCAGCTGTGCTGCGATCGGGGGCCAGGAAACACTTTCAGGTTTCCTGGCTCCCCCGATCGCAGCACAGCTGCGATCGGGGGGGTCAGGAAACATTTTGAAAAGGCCTCGTAAGAAAGGGGAGACTCTCCCCTTTCTTACGAGGCCTTCTGAAACTGTTTCTGGCCCCCGATCGCAGCACAGCTGCGATCGGGGCCCAGAAACAGTTTCAGAAGGCCTCGTAAGAAAGGGGAGAGTCTCCCCTTTCTTATGAGGCCTTCTGAAACGGTTTCCTGGCCCCCGATCGCAGCACAACTGCGATCGGGGGCCAGGAAACCCCACTGGACACCATGGATTTCACTTTTGGGGGGCGGCCCCCCCCCGGAAAACAGGCCGCCCCCCCCCCCCGGCATAATTTTCTTAAAAAAAAAAAAAGGTAGGTGCCCCCCTTGGGTGGGGGAGGGCGTTCAGCGATCGGGCGCCCCCCCCCAGGGGATTTTTTTTTTTTTTTTTTTTTTTTTAAAACAAAAAAAAAAAAAATGAAATGACAGGGGGTCGTCCGTGGGCAGGGTGACCCCCTGTGGGGGATTTTTTTTTTTTAGATGTTGTAGGGTTTCCCTGGGGGCCCTGGGAAAGGGGCTAGGAGGTTCACTGTTCAAAAAGCCAGGTTTTGAGGCCCTTCCTGAAGAGAAGTAGGTTTTGGGTCTTGCGAATGTGGGTTGTGAGTGCGTTCCATGTTTTGGGTGCAATGTAGGAGAAGGATCTGCCCCCGGTGGTGGTGTGTTTGATGCGGGGGTCAGAGGCGAGAGAGAGGTCAGCTGAACGGACGTTTCGTGTGGGGGTGTGGAAGGTGACTCTCGTTGAGGTAGGCAGGGCCTGTGTTGTGGAGTGATTTGTGTGTGAGGATGAGGATCTTGAAGGTGATCCTTTTGTCAATGGGGAGCCAGTGGAGGGATTTGAGGTGTGGAGAGATGTGTTCGTGTCGGTGGAGGTCGAGGATGAGTCGTGCTGCTGAGTTCTGGATGCGTGTAGTTTGCACTTGAGTTTTAGAGTGGTGCCGGCGTAGAGGGCGTTTCTGTAATCAAGCCTGCTGCTGATGAGTGCGTGAGTGACAGTTTTTCTGGTCTCTGTGGGGATCCATTTGAATGTTTTTCAGTATACGGAGTTTGTTGAAGCATGAGGAGGTAAGAGCGTTGATTTGTTGGGTCATAGAGAGGGAGGAGTCTAGGATAATGCTGAGGTTGCGTGCGTAGTTGGCGGGGGTGGGTGCAGGGCCTAGCGTGGTGGGCCACCATGGGGGGTCCCAGGTTTTTTTGGTGAGGGCCAAAGAGGATTATTTCGGTTTTGCTTGAGTTGAGTTTCAGGTGGTTGGCTGTCATATATACATCACTTTTGTCAATATGTGTGTGGTTTCCCTGGGGGGAAAAGGGTCCGACTTGTCTAGTGGCAGTTTTAGTGCCATAAAGAAGCGCAGAAGGTTTATATGCCTACTGCAAAGAGCACATCTGTATTTTATGTAAATAGCTGAGTACATTAGTAAAGTCTATGGAGAGATGAAAGGCACTTTTGCTGGGTGGTAATGAGGGAATCCGAGGAGGAGGGAGTGGGAGCACCAATAATGATTGTTGGACTGGGCGCAGGAGGTGCTAAAGACTGTGACGAATGGTATGTGACAAGGTGTTTTTTGAGTGTCTTGAAAGTACGTGCTGATTGAGGGAAGAAGCGAAGGTAAGGTGGCCTCTACTGTTGCACGTATCTCACACACACCATCGATTTTGTGACTGTCTACGTAGGCTAGTGTTTTAGAGCAACAGTTTAGCCAATAGCAGAGATGGCATCTTGATGGATGACTGCTGCCTGCACTCGGGTTATAGAGGACCGCTCTGACATAGGATCAGAGACTGAGACATCAGATACTGAGACAGCATCTGAGGGATAGGACAATGGCGCAGACTCTGGGAGTGATTTTTCAGTCAGAGGAGTCCCATTCGAAAATTCCTCTTCCAGTACATTATGAGGGAGGTGATGAGGACAGTCCTGCTGTCCCTTCGCAAGCTGTTCGTGCAACTGGGTAATAGTGGGTTAGGCCAACCCAGAGAGCAGGTGAATGCGGCGGCAAGCAGAGAGAGAGTGCTCTCTTGGGAGCTCACCAATTTAGTTCAGCCCCAAATTCCACCACCCAAATCATATTGTGGAGACATCAAAATTGTCTATGGCAAAACAAACTGGTTTTGTAAGGCAGGCACCTGTGTTTTTGGTCCTGGATTCGGCGGCCATATAGAGAAACACACTAAACCCAAACATTTCTGGAAACTAGACATTCGGGGGAGTCCACAGAGGTGTGACTTGTGTGGATTCCCCAAAGTTTTCTTACCCAGAATACCCTGCAAAGCTGAAATGTTGAAAAAAAACTCTATTTTTCTCGCATTTCTGTCACACAAACTACAGGAATATGCTGGGATCCACAACATTCCTACCACCCAGTGACTCCTCACCTGTCCTGATAAAAACACTACCCCACTTGAGTGCCTACACCTAGTGCCTGTGTCAGGAATGGATCACCCCAGGGTCAACAGCTGCCTCATGTAAGGACCAACATTGACCGTTGTGTGATCTATTCCTGTCGCAGGCACCAGGCCTAACCACACAAGTGAGGTATCATATTTATCGGGAGACTTGGGGGAACGCTGGGTGGAAGGAAATGTGTGGCTCCCCTCAGATTCCAGAACTTTCTGTCACCGAAATGTGTGGAAAACGTGGTATTTTAGCCACATTTTGAGGTTTGCAAAGGATTCTGGGTAACAGAACCTGGTCCGAGCCCCACAAGTCACCTCATCTTGGATTCCCCTGGGTTTCTAGTTTTCAAAAATGTGCTGGTTTGCTAGGTTTCCCCAGGTGCCGGCTGAGCTAGAGGCCAAAATCCACAGGTAGGCACTGTTTTCTATGAAAAAATGTGATGTGTCCACGTTCTGTTTTGGGGCATTTCCTGTCGCGGGCGCTAGGCCTACCCACACAAGTGAGGTATGATTTTTATCGGGAGACTTAGGGGAACGCCGGGTGGAAGGAAATTTGTGGCTCCTCTCAGATTCCAGAACTTTCTGTCACCGAAATGTGAGGAAAACTTGTTTTTTTGGCACTTTTTGAGGTTTGCAAAGGATTCTGGGTAACAGAACCTGGTCCGAGCCCCGCAAGTCACCCCTCCTTGGATTCCCCTAGGTCTCTAGTTTTCAGAAATGCACAGGTTTGGTAGGTTTCCCTATGTGCCGGCTGAGCTAGAGGCCAAAATCTACAGGTAGGCACTTCTCAAAAAACACCTCTGTTTTCTTCCAAAAATGTGGATGTGTCCACGTTGCGCTTTGGGGCGTTTCCTGTCGCGGGCGCTAGGCCTACCCACACAAGTGAGGTATCATTTTTATCGGGAGACTTGGGGGAACGCCGGGTGGAAGAAAATTTGTGGCTCCTCTCAGATTCCAGAACTTTCTGTCACTGAAATGTGAGGAAAACTTGTTTTTTTAGCCACTTTTTGAGGTTTGCAAAGGATTCTGGGTAACAGAACCTGGTCCGAGCCCCGCGAGTCACCCCTCCTTGGATTGCCCTAGGTCTCTAGTTTTCAGAAATGCACAGGTTTGGTAGGTTTCCCTAGGTGCCGGCTGAGCTAGAGGCCAAAATCTACAGGTAGGCACTTCTCAAAAAACACCTCTGTTTTCTTCCAAAAATGTTGATGTGTCCACGTTGCGCTTTGGGGCGTTTCCTGTCGCGGGCGCTAGGCCTACCCACACAAGTGAGGTATCATTTTTATCGGGAGACTTGGGGGAACGCCGGGTGGAAGGAAATTTGTGGCTCCTCTCAGATTCCAGAACTTTCTGTCACCGAAATGTGAGGAAAACTTGTTTTTTTAGCCACTTTTTGAGGTTTGCAAAGGATTCTGGGTAACAGAACCTGGTCCGAGCCCCGCGAGTCTCCCCTCCTTGGATTGCCCTAGGTCTCTAGTTTTCAGAAATGCACAGGTTTGGTAGGTTTCCCTAAGTGCCGGCTGAGCTAGAGGCCAAAATCTACAGGTAGGCACTTCTCAAAAAACACCTCTGTTTTCTTCCAAAAATTTTGATGTGTCCACGTTGCGCTTTGGGGCGTTTCCTGTCGCGGGCGCTAGGCCTACCCACACAAGTGAGGTATCATTTTTATCGGGAGACTTGGGGGAACGCCAGGTGGAAGGAAATTTGTGGCTCCTCTCAGATTCCAGAACTTTCTGTCACCGAAATGTGAGGAAAACTTGTTTTTTTAGCCACTTTTTGAGGTTTGCAAAGGATTCTGGGTAACAGAACCTGGTCCGAGCCCCGCAAGTCACCCCTCCTTGGATTCCCCTAGGTCTCTAGTTTTCAGAAATGCACAGGTTTGGTAGGTTTCCCTATGTGCCGGCTGAGCTAGAGGCCAAAATCTACAGGTAGGCTTTTTGGAAAAAACAGCTGTGTTTTCTATAAAAAAAATAGGATGTGTCCATGTTGTGTTTTGGGGCATTTCCTGTCGCGGGCACTAGGCCTACCCACACAAGTGAGGTATCATTTTTATCGCGAGACTTGGGGGAACACAGAATAGCAAAACAAGTGTTATTGCCCCTTATCTTTCTCTACATTTTTTCTTTCCAAATATAAGAGAGTGTGTAAAAAAGACGTCTATTTGAGAAATGCCCTGCAATTCACATGCTAGTATGGGCACCTCGGAATTCAGCGATGTGCAAATAACCACTGCTCCTCAAAACCTTATCTTGATCCCATTTTGGAAATGCAAAGGTTTTCTTGATACCTCTTTTTCACTCTTCATATTTCAGCAAATGAATTGCTGTATACCCAGTATAGAATGAAAACCAACTGCAGGGTGCAGCTCATTTATTGGCTCTGGGTACCTAGGGTTCTTGATGAACCTACAAGCCCTTTATATCCCTGCAACCAGAAGAGTCCAGCAGACAAAACGGTATATTGCTTTCAGAAATCTGACATCGCAGGAAAAAGTTACAGAGTAAAACATAAAGAAAAATGGCTGTTGTTTTCAGCTCAATTTCAATATTTTTTTATTTCAGCTGTTATTTTCTGTAGGAAAACCTTGTAGGATCTACACAAATGACCCCTTGCTGAATTCAGAATTTTGTCTAGTTTTCAGAAATGTTTAGCATTCCGGGATCCAGCATTGGGTTCACACCCATTCCTGTCACTAACTGGAAGGAGGCTGAAAGCACCAAATATAGTAGAAATGGGGTATGTCCCAGTAAAATGCCAAATTTGTGTTGAAAAATTTGGTTTTCTGATTCAAGTCTGCCCGTTCCTGAAAGGTGGGAAGATAGTGATTTCAGCACCAGAAACCCTTTGTTGATGGCATTTTCAGGGAAAAAACCACAAGCCTTCTTCGGCAGCCCTTTTTTCCCATTTTTTTGGAAAAAACTAAGGCCCTCATTCTGACCTTGGCGGGCGGCGGAGGCCGCCCGCCAAAGTCCCGCCGTCAGATTACCGTTCCGCGGTCGAAAGACCGCGGCGGTAATTCTGACTTTCCCGCTGGGCTGGCGGGCGGTCGCCTTCAGACCGCCCGCCAGCCCAGCGGGAAAGAGGCTTCCACGATGAAGCCGGCTCGGAATCGAGCCGGCGGAGTGGAAGCTGTGCGACGGCGCAGCAGACAGTGAAATACATGTAGGGGCCCTCTTACGGGGGCCCCTGCAATGCCCATGCCAGTGGCATGGGCACTGCAGGGGCCCCCAGGGGCCCCGCGACCCCCCCTACCGCCATCCGGATCCCGGCGGTCCGACCGCCGGGATCTGGATGGCGGTAGGGGGGGTCGGAATCCCCGCGGCGGTGCAGCAAGCTGCGCCGCCGCGGAGGATTCAATGGGGCGGCGGTACACTGGCGGGACCCCGCCAGTGGTGCCGGTCCGACCGCGGCTTTACCGCCGCGGTCGGAATCCCCATTGGAGCACCGCCGGCCTGTCGGCGGTGCTCCCGCGGTCCTCCGCCCTGGCGGTCAAAGACCGCCAGGGTCAGAATGAGGGCCTAAATTTTCACTGTATTTTGGCTATTTTCTTGGTCTCCTCCAGGGGAAACCACCAACTCTGGGTACCATTAGAATCCCTATGATGTTGGAAAAAAAGGACGCAAATTTCGCGTGGTTAGCTTATGTGGACAAAAAGTTATGAAGCCCTAAGCGCGAACTACCCCAAATAGCCAAAAAAGGGCTCAGCACTGGGGGGGGAAAGGCCCAGCAGCTAAGGGGTTAACTGGTGTGGTGTCCGTTTTGTAGTGTTTTCACTTTATTACTGTCTGTGTTGGTACAAATACCTTACTATTTGCTTCTGAGATGAGGCTGACTGCTTGTGCCAAGCTACCAAGGGGGTAAGCAGTGGTTATCTAAGTGTGTTTCTCCATTGCCCTGACTAGAGTGAGGTTCCCTGCTTGGACAGAGTGCAAACTGGCTGCCAACCAGAGACCCCATTTCTCACAATATAGATTGCATATGGTTTGTGTTGTGTGCGCTTGTGTGGTTTTTGTGAGTGCGTCTGTGTGCATGTTGGTGGCTATGTCATATGCATTGTGTGTGGTGTGTGCGTAGTGTGACATATGCTTCATTGTATGGCAGTTTGATTGTGTTGATTGGTTGTGTGGTGTTGTTATGTGTTGTAGTAAGTATGTGTTGCCATGTGGAGGTGTGCAGTGAGATTGCTTGGCCTAGGGTTTGTGTAGTTGAGGTTGGTGTATCATTGTGTGACCAAATGGGGTTGTGCATGATTGTGTTAGACAGTGCCGGAGCTGTGTGTGTGCGGGTTGGTGTGTGTTTGGCACGTGTGAGTTGGCCGTGGTGTGTGTAGTATGGGTGTGCGTGTGTGTGGTATGTGTGTGTGTATGCAGGTGTGTGTTTGTATGGGTATGTGGTTACTTGCGTGTGTGGCCATCGCAAGTCGCCCCGGCTGTGTGTGTTGTGTGTGAGTGGGTACTGATGGCTTTCCCTCCAGTGTCCGGTAGGTGTATCTACTTATGGTTGTTGTCTTCGTTGCCTCACTGGTTCCGGAGTCATTGTGCAAGTAGGAGCAGTGAAAGGACTTCCAGTTTAGGTTACTTGGCGGCTCTAGCAGGTATGTGTTCCTGAAGGTGAGTGTTTCCTTTTTTAGAGTTGGTGTCTGCCAGAGTTTTCGTAGTGTTGCGACCGCAGCGGGAACCTTGGCTGTGTGCAGCCTCATAATGTGTCCAGCGGGAACATGGTCCCAGCCGGTGTGAAGGTGTCTACTGCCATCGGCGACGGCCAGACAGCACTGGAGGTAGTTTGGCTGGGTTCTGTTGGGAACACCGCCATGGTCATAATTTGGAGGTCTTCACCCCCTGGGCTTTCAACGGTATGACCACCACCGCCAGCATGGTGGTCCTAAGGCCACCAAACTCATAATGACCCCTAGAGTGTCAAATAGAGTTCGGGGAGGATGTAAGTATCATTATAGTTAATGGTAGGAGGCCTTCTTAGTTGCTATTATCTTCAGCACACAGAAACATAGAAAACAGCTACCAGAGGATCAGCCTTTTCTCACTTCCTCTAATCTTTTTCACTACACTTCTCATCCTGCCCCACATTAGGTGGTGGCTGTTAGGTAGCAAAGAAGTTGGGAGGTGGGACTTTGACCCAGGTCCCTTAGTCAAAATGGTCTTGCTCTGTGCTGCTGCCCTTGTTATAAATGTCATGCATGTGAAGTAGTCTTTCATTGGTGCTGCTACCTGCGTTAGGAATTAGATTGTTAGCCTATTGGAAAGAGAGGTGTCTGTCTTGATATGACCTGTGGCTGAGCTCCAACACAGTTGAAGAGTTCAGAGCCTGAGTATATTTTTGTGCTATAATCAATTAACTAATCCAACGATGCACTAAAAGACCATTCAGTATGATTCACAGCATCCCGCCTTGTTAATATTATTGAGGTAATATTTTGTTTGTGACTGAAAGGGCTGCGAATGCCGGGATGGAGGACTTTAAGGGACAGTATAGGTCCTTCACTGCATACATATTATACAGAATGCTCTTTTTATTGTAGTCTCTGTATCTTCAATGAGCATTGGTTGCAATAAAAAACAAGCATTGGCAAAGCCAAAAGGTCTCGGCAGTGGGCGAGCCAGAGCGTTGTCAATACGTTTTAGCCATGAGTAGTGTAGAATGGCATTTCTTGGAGTGGCAGTGTGTGGAGCGGCATTGCGCGGAGAGACCGTGGTGTTACGTGGCTGTGTATGGCATTGCATGGTGTAGATTGGAGTGCTGTAAAGTGGAGTGCAGTTGGATGGAGCGGTGTTGCGTGAAGCTGAGCGGCATTGCGTAGAAATGAGTGGCGTGGCATAGAGAGGAGTGCAGTTGTCTGGAGTGGCATTGCATAGAATGGAGTGGCACTGCATGGAGCAGAGTGGTGTTGCGTGCAGTGCAGTGGCATGGCATAGAGTTGCATGGCATAGAGTGGCGTGGCATAGAATGGTGATTCGTAGAGTCATGTAGAGTGGAGAGGTGGTGCGTGGAGTGATGTACAGTGGAGTGCAGTTGCATGGAGTGGCATTGAATAGAGTGGAGTGGTGTTGCGGACAGCAGAGTGCAGTTGCATGGAGTGGCATAAAGTGGTGTTGCATAGCTTGCAGTTGCAATGCGTAGACTGGTGCTCCATGACCTTAGTGGCCTTGTGTGAGTCGAGAGGCGTTGCATAGAGTGGTGCTGCCTAGAGTGGCATTAGAGTAGAGTGGCGTTGCATAGAGCAGAGTGGTGTTGTGTGGAGTGGTGTTGCATAGAGCGTAGTGGTATTGTGTGGAGTGGCGTTGCGTAGGGCAGAGTGGCATTGCATAGATTGGAGTGATAAAGCATAGAGTGGAGTGCAGTGGCATTGAGTGCATTTGCATTGAGTGCAGTTGTGTGCGCTATAAATATAGAACAAAAAGTGTGCATATGCGCAAAAGTGCTTTTACAGAAATAGGAATCAGTACAAGTCACAATATCGGCACTCTGAGATTTCATCAGGGCAGGAAGGCGACAAGTCATGCTGTGCTGCACACATTAAGGTGCCCTATCAGAAAATGCATTTAGAAGCAGATGTGATCTGTTGTCCAAATAAGCATCCATTTCAAAGGGAAAAAGTAATGATAGATGGAGGGGGCAAGCAGCGATAAGGGCGGTGGTCCATACAAAATTATTCACCACATGACCACTCACCCTTAGCCATTAAGAAGCGCAAAATGCACATGCGCAGTGCAGTGAAAAATAATTTGAGTTCAGATCAACAAACCTTAGTAGCATAAATTCCCGGAAGCACAAGCAACTGTGAAACAAAACACTGTAGTTGACATCAAAAAATTAATTGACTAAAATAATTGGCATGCATCACAAAGGTGTAGTTTCTCTGAAAGCTTTCTAGCGCTCTTTAGCTTTTTGCGCACTCAACGAAATCTCCCAATGAATAATTAAATATTAAGAAGCATTGTCTTGCATTTTTCAAATTTAGAAAGAAAGTGGAGGTCAGCTTGTTTTGTCGCTCTGGGTGATGAATCATTACAGCATTTACATTGTGGCCTCAGTTCTTCAGCAAACAGCCTGCCTCACACCAATCCTCCAGCAGAGATAGCTTATCAGCTACATCTCATAAACACAGCTGCCCTTGGCTCTGCGCATCCTATTTAAATTGAACAAACAAGGATTGCAAGCTGAGAAAAAGCAGAACCATGGGCACAGCAGCATAGGCAAAGTAACTTCTTGGTGTGGGAGAGAGGAAGAAGCTGCCTGCAGGGAACAGCGACAGGAGGGGGGTGGAAGAGAGGTGAACTACGAAAAAAGAGCAGAGGGGATGCAAACAACGGGAGGCATTATGGCGGTCATTCTGACCCTGGCAGTTGAAAACCGCCAGGGCAGAGTGCCGCGGAAGCACCGCCAACAGGCTGGCGGTGCTTCCGGGGGCATTCTGACCGCGGCGGTAAAGCCGCGGTCAGAAAAGGGAAGCCGGCGGTTTCCCGCCGGCTTCCCCCTGCCCCAGGGAATCCTCCACGGCGGCGCTGCAAGCAGCGCCGCCATGGGGATTCCGACCCCCTTCCCGCCAGCCTGGTTCTGGCGGTTCTCACCGCCAGAACCTGGCTGGCGGGAACGGGTGTCGTGGGGCCCCTGGGGGCCCCTGCAGTGCCCATGCCACTGGCATGGGCACTGCAGGGGCCCCCTAACAGGGCCCCACATTGATTTTCAGTGTCTGCGTGGCAGACACTGAAAATCGCGACGGGTGCAACTGCACCCGTCGCACACCAGCAACTACGCCGGCTCCATTCGGAGCCGGCTTCCTCGTTGCTGGTGCTTTCCCGCTGGGCGGGCGGGCAGCCTTTCAGCGGTCGCCCGCCAGCCCAGCGGGAAAGTCAGAATGACCGCCGCGGTCTTTTGACCGCGGTACGGTCTTCTGGCGGTTCCCGCCAGGCCGACGGCTTCTGCCGCCGGCGGGGGTCAGAATGACCCCCTATGTATTTTATTTGGAGAGAAAGAGAAGGTGCTGTTTGCTGTGAGGACAGAGAGTTGTGGTTTGTGGTTTAGAAAAGCAACCAAAAAAAACATACCCAAGCCACTTAATATGTAATGAATCTATTGAACAGCATCATGTGCATATCTCCTTTGTGAAGGAACAGATAGTGCCATAAACACGTCCGGATTAGCCCGCCTTGCCAAGTCCCTCAGTTCCGGATTTCAGTATTTACAACGCGCCTCTGTCGAAATCCACAGAAGCAACACTTGCAGGGGTGGGGTTGATATAACAAAACCGATGCTGCTTTGAATACACAGAAATCTTCAAATGCGCAAAGAGACTAAAATCGCTTAGAAGTAGTTAACCTAGCAACAAAGGCACTTCATGAAAACCTTGACAAGTTTAGACGCGTAGTAAGGCTGGAGGATATTTCCGGGCTGCTGAAAGAATGTAAATTAGTCATGCACCCGGACCGCCAGTCAAACTAACATTCAAGTAATCACTTTGAAGTTGGACAAGACAAGCATTTACAATGCATCGGGTCTCGCGTTTGCTCGTGTTAGAGCCGATCGCGTTGTAAACTCCTAACCCGACTTTTCACCTATCGGGCAAAAGTGCATTTATGCACGTAACCCGAAAAAGTGAAATCAAGTAGGTAAAGCGCTCGACTTCTGCCAAGCGAGATCGGGCTCGTAAATTAGTTTACAAAAAAAGTCCACCAGCCGGATGGAAAACAGCGAGCCTTGCATGTTTTCTGTACTTGGTCGCTGCGCTCGAGGAGGGCTAGCCACCGGAAAAGGCATGACCTATGCGTGCCTTTGACTAATGAAAGCAAGCCGATTTAATTAGGGAAGCCCACGAACCAATAAAAAGCACTGACGTGAAGTTGACAGGGCTCGGAGCCCTTTTCTAAATACTAATGAGTCTCCCTGCTATACACATGCGCGAGCGCATGCAAAGCAGGCTCGACCCTAAAAAAAGGCGCTCTCAGAAAACAGCGTCTGACATTCGCTCTCCATCTTTTAATTTTAATGCACCGCACATGTGACCAGATAACACTCGGTGAACCACGAGCACTCCTCTTAAGTGCTCCAGATGGAAATCTAAAGTAGTTCCTGAACCGAGGACATAAATGGTGACCAGTGTGTTTATACAGTAGTTGGTCGGTGGGCTCGGGAGGGCTCAAGAAAGCAAAAGGCATGACAAATGCACACCCAGGACAAATGGTAAAAAACAATGGGTGAGTGATGCTGGAGCCAGCCAACTGCTACCCTGTGGGTGGGCTGAAGCCCCCAAACTGGATACAACATGTCTCTTTTCGAGACAGCGCATGCGCGCGTCTAGAGCCGAGACCTAAAAACAATTGGTATGATGTGAATAGTTTCTGTCTAACATGCAGTAGTCCCCTTGGCCACTTTTTTCTCTCCAGAGTGCCCACATCCCAAATTCTGAGAATGGAAATGTTCCTCTCAGACAGCTTCCACCTTATAAATGAATATAACCCTCTTTTGAGAGTGGGCATGTAGTCGATGGGTTACAATTTCAACTGACCTTGCAAACCGTTGATGCATTTAATTGTAAATCCCCAAGGAGCACGACCCTCATTGTACACCCTCTTTTGTTAATGATTCGTAATGAGTTGAAAAGTGTACCACAAGAATCGCAAAGACATTTTGGATTCCCAATATACCTTTGACACATTGCAGTTTTCAGTTTTACAGTCTCAAAGCCTGAAATCTTAAGAACTACAAGCTTTGCAACCACAAATCCTTATCATACATCAGGTCATCTAAACCAGGAAGCATGTTTTCATAAGGAAAAGGGTGCATTTTGTACGTATACAGGAACAGCAAATCACAAATGTTAAGAAATAAATAAGTTAAAGTTTCTAATCCAATTGAGTCGAAATGGTAGAATGTTGGCATTAAAAGGAAGCCAATGTAACTCAATAGATCATAAGTTAAGAACTCATGTAAAGGATTCATAGAAAACAATAGACATTTAAAATATCAATATTTCTCTTTGGGTGGACAAGCCAGGGTCACAGACACCCTCTGCAGCTAACCACTGATGGAGTAAAGGTAGACAAGTTATAATGGTTGAATTCAAGTTGGTGAAGGGTTTTACTGTGGCACTTGTTTTTTCAGGGTCAAAATCCACAAGCAGGGCAAGGCAGTAAGCTTTTATATGAGACATTGCACAGTCCCATTCCAGCTCCGTGCTGTGGTTGAAATGGTGGGACAAATCTTGAAATTGTAGCCATCAATTCTGGGTTGTCGTTGGGCACAATATGGTGCCTTCTCCTTACCTCTCTGCTTATTTTTGGGCTTGGAAATGGATCAAAATACATCTGCAGGGCAAGACTTTGCTTTTAGGTGAAAGCCTTTGGGCCTCATTTGGATGACTGTGAGTGAGTGGGGGTGTCTGTGTGGATGACTGCAAGTGAGTGTGGGTGTCTGCATGTATGCGTCTTCTGAATGGGTGTGTATGTGAGTGCATGCGTGAGTAAAGGGATGCAGGTGTTTGTGAGTGTATGGATGGGAAGGGGTGGGATGTGTGCATGTGTGTGCCTGCGATAGGAATGAAGATTCCTGTAGCCGGGTGCGGGACTGCCAGGGTTTTTGTGGCGGGGTGACAGCCACAGAAAGTCTGCAGCCCCGTAATCCAGACGGCAGGCTGAGGCCTGCCACCGGGTTGGAGGTGCTCACTGCTGGCCATGGCGGTGCAACCGCACCGGCGGGCCAGGCGGTGTTGTGGATGCTTGGCGCCTGCCATGCCCCGCAACTCTTAATGTGGCGGTGGAAGGACAGCCACGACAAGGCTGGCGCTCTCATGACCACCAGCCTCGTAATAAGGCCCTTTGTTTGAAGGATCCCACTAAAGTTTTCCTTCTTCCAACAAAAACTCAGAGCAAAGTACGTTTCCTGCTGAAGCTGGATTTCCCTTGGGGAGCCTCAGTACATTGCCCCAAACCTTCAGAGATTAAACATTTTTTTGCTTTGAACTTGAAGTGTTTAAAACTTCGAGTGGGGTGTGCAAAATCACTTATTTATTCCTCACACGATTTCACACAATTTTCTGAAAATTATGTAAAATTGGGTAACTGTTGAGAAATGTGGTTTGTCAGTATCTTGTATGATATTTTCACATGAAGGCATTAGCTGAATAAAAGAAGTGACACAGGACACTAGTAGGAGATTAGTTCAAGAACAAAATGGGAACCAACCTCCAGTGAGCTCTATGCTCTGATCTCAGGCAAGCTGTGTCACTTAGAGCCCAGGATGGGCTTCCTCAGGCTGAGGGAGATCTCTACTGTCTCTACTGACCTCTAGCTGTGTGGGTTCGGAAGCTCTGAAAATACTCCGGGTCAGAGCCCAGGCTGACTTTGGAGTGACCTCTTTGGTGCAGGGCTCTGTTCTCCAGCCCTTCTTTCTCATAATGCCCAGACTGGGTCACACAGGCCCCGAGAGGTTTCCCTTAGTTGCAGGGCTAAAACGCTCTGTCCAGGCCACAGGTCTGTGCTCCGGCTAGCCCTGTGGTGGAAGCCGCAGGCCCTGGACTCCATTCTCTAGCTGACCATGTCTATAGATACCTGTGATGGGATCCCGCAGGTCCAAGGATTTCCCCCCAGCTTTGCTCAAATAAGAAGTTCTTACCAGGCTCTGGGTCAGAGCTCCGGCTGGCTGAGGGGTCGAAGTGCCCGGCCTATGGCTCTGTTCTCTGACTTTCCATATCATAAAGTACCCAGGATGTGGTGTTGGAGGCCTGTGGAAGTATCCCCAGCTTGGCTGGGTTAAGAATCTCTGCCTGAGCTCCAGATCGGAGCTCCAACTAGCACTGGGGTCGAAGTATGCGACCATGAGCTCCATTCCCTAGCCCACTGTGTCTCAAAGTGCCCGGGACAGGATCCCACAGGCCCGGGAAGGTCTCACCTGTGTTAGTGTGTTACGAGGCTCTGACTGGGCATCAGTCAGAGCTCTGGCTGGCCCTGGGGTGGAAGTCTCAAGCCTTGGGCTCCATTCTCTGGCCATCAGTGTCTCAAAGTGCCTGGGATAGGGTCCTGCAGGCCAGGGGAGGTGTCCCCAGCTTTGTCAGGTTAAGAAGCTCTGATTGGGATCAATATCAAAGCTTTGGCTAGCCCTGGGGTGGAAGCTCCCAGCCTTGAGCTCTATTCTTCAGCCTGCCACATCTCAACATGCCTGAGACTGGGTCCCATAGTCACCCAGAGGTCTCCCTGATTGGCCAGTGTAAGAAGCTCTATCCGGCCATGAGTAAGAGCTACATGGGACCCTGCATTACTCATTGCCTGAGGCCTAGAATCGGCTCGGAGAACATGGCCTGCAGAGTTTCTGCACACCTGCACAGGCAAGTAGAATCTTTGTCTTAAGACATGGTGTGACCAATTGTTAGATTGTTCACCCAATAATAGGGAACGTGAGCTGGGTTAGACTATTGTGAGACAGGTTCGTTCTACTCTATTGATGGTGTGTTGTTGCAATAGAAGTCTTGCTCAGTATGAGAGGAACCACAGGTTCAGACATTTAGGGCCTCATCACAATTTTGGCAGAGAGGATTACTCCATCAAACTTGACGGATACCCTGTCCTCCATTTTACAAGTTCCATAGGATATAATGGAACTTGTAACACGGCCAACGAGATATCCGTCACATTTGGGATGGAGTAATCCCATCCGCCAAACTCGTAATGAGGCACTTAGTGAGTATGCTTGACTGAGGAGTCAATGAGGCAAAGCTCCTGTCTCTGGAAGTATGACTGAGTTCATCTAAATCACAATCCTACAAAGATATAGCAGTTTCATAGAGCCTCAGTTGGTCAGGGACAGCAGACCTCTGGGCCTCTGTATGGAGCGGCTTGCATGGGGGCTGAAGTGCATATGGAAGGGGGCCACCTCCACCACCCTTAGTTCACTGCATGTTCGTGGGGCATCTGCTGCTAAATCATTTGTAAAGGACATGATTCTGGATCAGGGTTTTGTAAGTAGTAGAGCGGCTACCTCACTACAATCTATTAAAAATCATCTTCTGAGTCAAGCTTTTGCCTTTGTCTGTGGGTGCCTTCTCCCCTGATGTCCACATCCTGTTGGCCAGCAGGAGGATCTTCCTGAGCAGTGGTCTGAGCATGTATGGCCACTCTGGTTACCATCAACGGTCCTGGGCATGGGCATTCTGGTTGCCAGGTCGGACTGAGCCATCTGGTTACTGGCTAGCAACCAGATGCCCGAAGAGACAGATGGCCGACCAGATGACTGGGAGGTCAACTGGTGCAGCTAATTGACTTGTGCCTTCCCACTTGGTGGGGGCTTAATAGTCAAGAAAAATAGCTTCCTGGGAAAGCCTGCAGCCTTTCCTTTCATGTTTCTTGCACCCCAACAAGATTGTCTCTTGGTTAACATTACAAAAGACCCTCAATTTGCAATTAAGGACAGGAAAAGTTAACACATTTTTTAGAAGACATTACAAGACACTTGACCTCTGATTTGAACTAACAGAAAATGGACAAGTGAAAAACTAAATTTAGAGGCCTCTTAATTGCGGATTCACCTTCTGAAGTCCTGCTAGGTTACCATGGTTGTCCACATTTCTACTTTCAGGACCCCTGATCAATAGCATCCTGCTTTTGACAGATGCCTGTCAAATAGGAGGAGACTGAGGAAGTAAATTGTCATGTGACAGATTCAAATCTGATTAAAGCATCTTCGCACTTTCCCCAAGCTGAGGGAAAATGTGAGAGAAACTACTTGCTGGTGTCCCATCACAGCCATTCCATCATATACCAGCATTAGGTTTAAAGTGGGTAATATTAAAGACAAGAAAGTAGTAACTTTATAGAAGCAATTCTAATGTCATGTAATGACATGTTGGCTAATTTGTTATGTGTCATAAAAATAGTGGTACTACACATCTCCAAGCTTGAAGAATTGAGATTTATAAAAAAGTAAAGTTACTGCATCCTCACTTGTGATATTGCACATTTTGACCATTATTTCCCTAGTCTAAACTTTTTTAGGTCGAGCCTAGACAGCGCGCATGCACTGTCTGCAAGACCTGTTGAATTGAGTATATGATTTTGCTCCTGCCTGGCGCTGCCTGTTGTTTACCATAGGTTGAAGGCAGTGTCACTCTTTTGTGCTGCCTCCTAACTGGTTTGGCAGCCAATACAACACTTCATGTACTTGGCTGAGGAGCACCGGCCAAGTACAGTTTAGTTACGCATGAAATGTTTTTCTGTTGCTTGGATGGACTATTTTTCTTTGTTTCCTGCCTCTCATGTTTGTCAGTAAGCACTCATATTCACGCATGTGGTTCGTTTTCCGCGTTTGCCCTTCACTTGGTCCTTACTTTACATAATCAGTAATTACAAGTAGTTATGTCGTGCGTATGTTTTGTACATTATTGTTGTGGCTTTATATAGCATGAAATCTACTCAGGAATTAATCCTCAACAGTGGCTCTCCCCGCACAGCAGGAGAGCTGATACTACAATATTCACTGCACTCGTGAAAACTCACCCATATTGCTTTGCATGCATTCCTTTTACGACACATTTTTGCCCATAACTCAGCCTGTAGTGAACGCCACCAAGATATTCAGAACAATGTGCTCTTTCTGTCCAGGTCATCTTGTGGGTCACACTAGGTTAGAGGGGGTACAAAAATCATAACCTCTTCCACCAGTCAATGCATGTTTATATTCTCTTGTAGCTACAACCTTTGTTTTTTTTTTTTTTTACAGCTGAGAGGAGTTTGTGTTCTAAGGGCCTTGTTTGGAATACTATTCTGACAGCCTTGCGTGACCTGCACATGTGTTATGCTCTCCAAGGGCTGAGGTACTACTAACTCAGTAGGCTCCACAGGAACACACAGTTTATTTCTGATAAAAGTTTTATGTATGCACAAACACAGTTTATTTCTGATAAAGGTTTAAAGTACGGGATGGCTAAATATTTCAGCCATTTCACTGAGGACCTGGTACTTCTCCATCCATTTCTGGGTTTGGGGAACATTCTGAGCCTCTGACGTCAGAAGAATTTGTGGAAGTGTTCTGTGACACTGTACTCTGAGTGCTTTTGGCTCCACAGGGACATCTAGCCACAACCCGTGGTACAGCACCTTTTGCTGTTGACTCTACAGGGACATCCAGCCACAGCCAGTGGTGGTACAGCACCTTCTGCTGTTGACTCTACAGGGACATCCAGCCACAGCCAGTGGTGGTACTGCATCTTCTGCTGTTGACTCTACAAGGACATCTAGCCCCGACCTGTAGTACTGCACCTTCTGCTGCAGACTCTACAGGGACATCTAGTAATGACCTGAGACATTGCACCCTTGTGCCACTGACTCCACAGTTAAATGATATTTAAAAGGCTTGTTAGGCCTAAAAATGTGTAATAGGCCTGTGATGTTCTTTATTATTCTTTTTTATGTGATTAAGCCGTGTAGGGGCTGAATATATGGTTACATGACCATGTTTTTTCCAAATGCTATTTTTTACTGTGGTGCTCTGGAGAGGGTTGTTCAGGCTAATAAAATATAATGGCAAGCGTATGAAGGAATGTACAAACACAGTTTATTTCTGATAAAGGTTTAACAATGTGCTGCATGGTTAAATATTTATAAGGTCCCAAATGCAATGTTGTCATTATCATTTACAATGCCAACCGCTCTAACTCTCGCTAGTGTGAGACCTATTGCATTTCAAATGTGTGTTTTAAATGTAGCCAGCTGGAACTTTGTTTAGAAAAGCTTTCTTAACTAATGTATTTAGGGGCATATTTAAGAGCCCCTAGCACTATTCCAATGCCACATTAGCGTAATTTTTTAACTCAAATGTGGCATTAGAGGGCCTAAAACGAATCGCCATATTTACAACATGGCGCAATGCATGCATTGCGCTGCTTTGAAACCCTTTGCGCTACATTATGGCTGCGCCAGGCATAATGTATACATACGGGCCTTCCCCTGTTAAGGGGGCCAAAAAAATGGTGCAAGGAGATCTCAGAGATTTCCTTGCTCCACTTTTTTCAGCACTTTTAACGCCTGCTCAGAGCAGGAGTTAAAAGGAGGCTTCCATTGCTTACAATGTGCCTTTGGGTGCTTTGCCAGATTAGTGTCAGAATTTTTTACGCTAATCCTGCAAAGCGCTGGACTAGCATACAAAATTCAGACGTTAGTCCCCTAACTACCACCATGGTGCGCCGTATTTTAAATACTGCACACACATGGTGGCATTAGGGGGGCACTAAGGGGGCACAATAAAAGTGGCTCTACACTGTGTGCAGCGCCACATTTCTTAAATTTGCCCCTTAGTTTGTAAACTCAAAATCGAATTCTGTTTCACACTCGTGGTTCGCTAGTAGTGTCACACTGCTGCTTCTCAGCTCGTTTGCTAGACAGGTGGGTTTGAAAATACCTGCCTGTTCTGTGTCTCTTGTTTGTGCCATTGACGGCTCCACCGTTTTGCTGTTAATGCTTCATATTTATGCTCCATGCCTCACCAAAATGGGATTGTGCGGCTGATGCATTTTCAAGTATTTATAAATCTACTACCTTTGACAAATATTCCACCCTCAGTTGTAGAAAAAACTATTTCCAGCTCAAATAGCTCAACGAATAGCAAAACCAACCATGTCACAAATAGTGCAGCACAGTGGCAGACACGTTGCAAAGACTGACTGATCACGACATTGTGGTCTACAAGATTGTTTCATAATTTAAATAGACGAATCTAGAGATCCATAGTGGACACACAGATAAAACAGACAGTGTTAGTAAAATGGTGTTCCTGTGCGTTCATGAAAAAAAACATCATGCGTGTGTAAAACAATATTTTATTCATGATTTGGTGAACTTTATATCAAGATGTGTTAGAATGACAAACTAGTGAGATCGCTCTAACAGAAAGCGGCGCACAATGTTGCAGAATTTTTCTTTTCTGCACATAATGCAGTCAACCTTGCACTCTTATTTAATCCTCTACAGCTGCATAATTTCAGTGGTCTTGCTTGTGCAATATATACTGTGGCCCATATTTATACTTTTTGACACAAAACTGCGCTATCGCAGATTTGCGTCAAAAAAATTTGCGCCGTCTAACGCCATTTGGATGCGCCATTCGGGCGTCAAATTTATACTTTGACGTACGGCGGCGCAACCAACAGGTGGGAGTCATTATTTCATGACGCACACAGCGTCGGTCTGTCATAAGGGAAACCCACGTAAAAGTGACGCAAATCACTGTGGGTCGATTTACGACAGCGCAATCGTGAAAACGCCGTTTTTTTTCACGCTATTGCGTGACATTTTTGCGCAAAAACTGCACTTACAGGAGAGGAGACCCAAAATGGATCCTAGATGCCCCAACAGACCCCAGGAGGATGAGAGCAGACCAGGAACCAGCCAGGAGGAAGCATACAGGAACCAGGACATGTTAAAGAAAAAAAGAAAGTGTCGCTTCAGTGCAGAGGAGCAGGAAATCCTGGTGAAAGAGGTGACGGAACACCAGCACCAACTTTTCATATCCTCAAAATTGCCACTCAGTAGGAGAGAGGCCATCTGGAAAGAAATTGTGGACAAGATAAACAGTGTGGCTGAAGAACGCCGGACAGTCACCGAGTGTAAGAAACGCTGGCATGACTGTAAACGTAGGACCAAAGAGAAAATGGCCAGGAACAGGAAGGCAGCAATGCAGACTGGAGGGGGGAGTCCAGCACAACAGGAGGCCCTGGACCACATGGAGGAGATGGTCGCAGCCGTCATCCCGGAGGAGATCGTCACAGGGATACAAGGACTGGACAGCGCAGACTACCACGACACTACGCACATGCAGGGTAAGTCGCATGGGGAATTACAATGCAATAATGGGGACTGTAAGCAGGGGGGGGATACCTACTACACAATGCATGTAACTTAGCACATATATGAAGTGGCATGGGGAAAGGGGCACGGCAGGGGGGAATGGCCAGTACTGACCATAGCCGGGGCATGACAAAATACTGCCAGCACTACAGTCCCACGGGGACATCCTGTAATTACAACAAGAGAGCCAAGGGAAACCAGTGACAGGAGGGAAGGACACTACCCTGAATCCACATCCAGGCACTTGTTTTGCACAAACTATTCCCCATCAACTAGGTCCCTACCTGTAATGCAGTAGCAAATACAACAACTGCAACTTAACTGCCACCACAGTTGACAATAACACCTCTCATCTCTGGGCAGCTATAGTACCAAATGGCAGGAACCCCACCCTGGAACATACATTCCTAAATTAGGGGGTGAGGATGACATCTGCAACTACTCCTAGAAATAAGACAAAGGTACCAGTACACTTAAATGCCGAATGTCCATAACTGACACATACATAAGCCTAAGGAAACAGCAATAGGAGCCACACAGCACTAACGACACACACATGCTGCATACGTCAGGGTCCCTCACGTGCCTGCCTAACAATGCTACATCACAAATGTCATACTGCTCAGACAACAACATTGACGAGGGGACACAGGCAACTGGTCAATGAAACACATCTGCACAGTCTAACCAAAAAATAGGACATTCATACGATAAACAGACCAATCCAGTAAGACACACATGAGACCCCATCAGATACAAACATCAACAATGTTTACATCCATACCACATCCTAACATTGACATACATAGGTCATGCCACCTAACATGTACAGATCATGCAATGTGAATAAAAAGTGTATGGTGCAGGGCCTGTGAGGCAAGTGTGCTGGCAGGGCAGTCACAACACCCACAGTCAGTCAAAGTGTAGCGTGGCAAGTGAAACGTATACTTTGCGCAATAGCCTCAGGCTGGAGGCCTTTGTGCATCTTACCCTGAATGTACTTATACTCATTTGCTCACATCTAAGTGCCTCAGAGCACTTTGCACTAAATGAATCTCATTGCCCTTCCTATCAGTTAATGTAGCAAATAGTCAGTCCTAAGGTGTTGGCAATTAGTCAAATCACCCTGTTTTGCCTACTTCTGCACTGGAGTTTGCCGGAACATATTCACTGTGTGCCCCAGTCAAGGATACCGTCTGGTTCGTTGATGATAGATGTGGTAGGGGTTAAGGTTTGCCATTCCTGCGTAGGGAAACTTTGTCATCACAATGACATATGTCTTTTAAATTCACTTCCTCGTCCCAAGACACGCATGGGTGAGTTTACAAACAGAAAATCACATCTAGATGCTGACTGCCTTGCTGCTGATGCACAACCAGATCCCAGCCCATTCCTCTGATATGAGGGATGATGTCTCCCCTGTGATTCAGACAGCCAAGCTCCAAACTTAACATGCTGTGCTATATATAGAACAAGCAGAGGGAGAGTAGAAACTGTTAGGCACCATGATAGCTGTGTACCAATGTATTACTCTCCTGCGGACTATTTCAGTTCTAACTGTGTGTATTGTTTTGGTTATTGGGGCTCACACCTAAATTCCTACAAGTCAGTTGTACAATGAAACTTCATATCAAACAAATACTGTCTGTGTCATTTGTGTATGGGAACATACCGGAAAAGATAGAAATGTGTAGGACCTGAGTGACCACCACTTCCCTGAGAAGTCCCAAAGATGTCATGGGCTTGGACTTCTAAACATTCCTCTGTTGTGGGAGACCAGAGGCACTGCTAGTCTGTCTGAGCTAAATAGAATATCTGGGTGACAGAGTTATTTACAAGTGGGTCAAACTTAGTCCCCCACACCATTAGCTATCCTGCTGCCTAGAAAGCCAAGAATCACATGTAGGATAATGAGAGCCCACCCAAACAAATGTCCCTCCATAACAATAGTGAAACACCGAGGGAGGAGTAGGACAAAAAAATGCATATTCCGAAATAATTACAAATCAACACCTAGAGATGATCTGGCAGGCATGTCTGATAGCTCCATATCATACATGTGACACACAGGTGGGCCATAGGCCTACAACAATGCCCTATGACGGACAGCAGATACCAAGACAAAATCAGAGTACAAAGTTAAGGCATCCAAAGGCTTGTATCTTAGTGCTAAATGATCTCAACACAGACACACTAATTGTACCCTGTTTCTTTGCAGAGGAACACGGATCTCCTGCCGATATGCCTGTCCATGAGTTCCCTGATGACATGGATGACGAGACCATCAACCTCACACAAGAGACCATTGACATGGTCCTCGAAAGCCTCCAAACCCCCCCTTCAGTAACAAGGAGGAGCCAAGAAGAAGCAGCCACCACAGTAGAACCACCCGCCACCCCAATTGTAAGACCTGCCAGCTCCAACACAGCTGAGGACTCTGACGACACTGGCACCAGCTTCGAAAGAACAGTCGTTGGGGTCCAGCGGGAGCTGGCCAAGGAGGTGCGGGTGGGGATGCAAACTATGGCAGCCAGCCTTGAGGGGGTGCGTTCGTGCATGCTGTCAACTGCTGATCAGGCAGCTGCAATGCAAGCCAGAACATCGCTGTTGGAGGAACTTTTAGTAACACAGAAGGCAATCTGCACAGCTGTCATCCAGTTGACCAAACAACTCCAACAGCAAGCCAGTCAGCGTGTGCACGAATGCAACATCGAACCCCTCAGGGCCGACCTGGCTGCCTACCATCGGGATGTGGCTGCCATTCTGAAAAACCAGCACGCCCTCCTTGCTGCAGTACTGCCCTTCATAACTGGACAGGGATCAGCCCCCGGGATGTCTGCCTCCATGTCTTCTGACACTGAGGTGTGTGTTGCCCCTTCACAACCAACAACAACAAGGACACACCAGGCAACACACACATCAGAAGAAGAAGACATGGAACAGATAACATTCACTCGCAAGAGTACCCGGAAGCCCTAGTCCCTGCACCATGCCGTACTCTGACCAAGGTCCTACGTTTTGACACATGCCAGCCTCACTCCAACTACCCTCAATGACTGTTCGGCAATCCACTGTTTAACTTGTCCACATTGGCTGTAAATGTTTCTCTCCTACCATTTGGCAATTCCTGTTCCTCTGCACCGTCTGTGACATCACCCCAGCATGTCAGGAGCATCATCCACACCCTGTAAATAGGATCACCATTTAAGAATGCACCAGAACGGACTCACCTAACATTGTTAATGGACTTTTTGCACTACTCCACTTAAAAATAAATATCCATTGCACACCTATTGTGTCTCTGTGTCATTTCACACTTCAACTGTGCAGTACATAACTCCAAAGTGGCTGTGTGGCAACCATGTCGATTCTCTATACTACTGTCCTGATTTCATGTATACTGAAACATCTGTGCAGTGACCAGGATTGCATCATAGCTTTACTAGACTGAGGAAAATAACTGATGTAGGGACTAAGCACACACAATCATGCTGTGTTGGACAGAATGAGGCCCCATCCATAGCTATTCTAGACAACTAATGGTGGCTGAGAAATGTAGGCACCTTGCAATACTAAAACAAGAAATTATGCTGTAAAATGAAAGGAATGATAACCAAATTACACAGCATCAATCACCCTTACAGCGTATACTACCATGAAGGAAAGTCATGCTCAAGCAGTACACACATGATGTAGGTCAGCAATGACAGCAACGAGACAAGAGTGTGAACAAATACTCATCTACAAAGCTCTCCCTGAACTTCACAATGCTGTCCGACCTATCTATTTACCTACAAAATCAACTCTGGAAGCACTCTTTGTGAAGTAGGATACATACCAACCCCAAATCTTGATGATCTATGCACACTTCCAATGGTGGCTCTCCCACATGGTGGATACTTACCAAGTTAGCACACGGGTAGCTGGCATGTTAAACCTCAATAGCCTGGGGATAGCGAGCATAGGACACAAATGTCATACTAAAACTTTCTGCTACACTGATGTCAAGGCCATGAAAAGGTAGCACCTAACGCATCAGGTAAAGGGTTAACACATTTTTTATTTCCAATAAGTAATAAAAGAGGCAACTAAGGGAAAGATAAACCTACACTAATCTAACCTGACTACTACTAACCCACAACTGTCCCTAACTAACCTAAGCTAAACTTACTCTACACATGTAACGAAACGATCTAAACATCAACCCCCCACCCACCATTATGAGACAAGACACATGCAGGACAACACTTACTAACCTACACACATACTACACTATCCTAAACAAACATATATTTTTTTTATATATATATATTTTTTTTTTTTTAAACAGGAATCCCAACATTGCCCATCACCCACCCACCCACACAAAAAGATAAGATATAAAGAAGAAGGACCCCCCACCCTCTTACCTAACACTAACTAAGCTAATTTCCTACACTTATCCTATAACTAACCCCCCAAACCCAACTAACAGTATGAAATAGGAAAGAGGTGAGAGGGGAGGGGTAAAAGTTCTGGAGGGCAAAATGTCTACTGATTTGGCCTCCGTAGTGTTCGCCGGATGGAGCGCACCTTCTTCTTCACCTCAGCCATGTCCTCCGTCAGGGTGTCAACTTTTCCAATCAACCTGTCCAATTTCCTTGACAATGCGTGGAAGTCCGCTGGGTTGATCGGAGGGTCAGTGCAGGTCTGGGTGCCGGTGGAGGTGGATTGTGTTGGTGGAGTGGTGTGGGCACGGGACTGCCCTGCTCCCACCACACGGCTGGGTCCAGGTCTGGATGAGGATGCCTGGTCCGTTGCTGGGTCCACTTGGCCAGACCTGGTGGATGTAGTGGCGGGGGTTGTTGGGGGCACCGTTGGGGGAGCCTGTGGTGTGGCATACCACGCCCCGGAGGCCCGTTCCGAATTGTATCTGCGGGCCATCCTCCGATACCCACACTGCACCTGCAGGATGTGGCTGTACCTCATTGCCCGGCGCTCAAACTGGTTGCGAGCTGCGGCACTCAGGTTTGCAGCTGTGAAGAGAAAAGGCAAATATTGAGCATAGAATTTACAGTGGGTTGAATACCACAATGGGTAATTTGTCCATTACTAGCAATGTATTGGTTGCAGCAATTGTTACAACATAGTTCACGGGAAGGCTCAGAGGAAGTACATGTGAATCATGCATACTGAAGGGCATATCACATATAGCATATCCATGTCTCTACATGATGGATGACATCACCCTAAACTACTCATACAATTCATACCTAAGGCATTATACATTATGGCACCAGCTCGTCCGCATACTGACTTCACTACATATGTCATTCTATGTGATAAGAATCACACTCCTCACTCAATGGCATTTCGAAATAGTTGTGTGCTAAGATTGAACCCCTGGCCATGAATCATATGTCGACACTATGGGCCAGATGTAGGAATTGATGGGAAATCAACTAGCAAATTGCAAAGCTGAACGGTGTCTCTGACACCGTCTGCGAGTCACTATGGGGTCCCTAAATCCCACCTCATGAACATCAATGATGTGGGTTCCAACTTGCACCACCTTAGCAACTATGGGCACTCACGGGGATGGAGGCCTGCTGGGAACAGCAGAACTCCATAGACGTGACTGCTTTTAAATGAAGCAAGTTATTTTTCACCAAGTGTAGGCCCTTTATCTGAAAGGAAAATGAGCTGCGATTTGTTTAAATTCACAACAATTGATTTTTCGTAATTTACACAATAATTATTGCTCCCCTAGACCATTGGCTGTTTTGTGCAGGAGTATTTTGGTCCACTCACAAAGGTGAAGGTTCACAATGAGGACCCCTTCCAGTCAGCAAGTTGGTTAGCATCCATTTCAAGTGGATGATAACAGCTACTCACTTTGCAACCACGTACTCGTTAGCAAATGGGATTGCCTACCACTGTGATTTGCAAGTAGGGCTGGTAAACTCCTTTATTTTTTTCATTTAGAAAAGCATTTTGCGAATATGTACATGACCACCAAAAACATTTCGGATTAGGAAACAGACGTTTGCAACTCACTAACATCAAATTATGCTATTTGCAATGTGTAGACATTTTGCTACATCTGGACCTAGGTACAAACTCAAGTCACAAAAGGTGTTAAGTACGTGTAACATACTGGTTGCTACAGTCCTAGGTACCCTGTTTCACAGTAACATCCCAGTCTTTGTGGGTGGTGTGGGAAGAACAAACAACAATCCCATGATCAATGCACAACCAGGAGTGTACAGAAAGTTCAACAAGCATGTGCCTTCACACACAACACCTATGAAGGGCTAGCAACACGTTGGAGTCAGCCCAACCTTGTCACATCCCAGGTCCACACATGTCAAAATGATATGACTTAGCCCAACATAACATACTATTAGTGAGGCATGTTTTACAACACACACAGAGGAGGTAGAACACCCATTCACATGATTCAACAGAACACCTAGGCCATTGCACTCAAGTCACACACACTTCGAGGTCACCTTGTGGAAGTACATGCCCCCGGAAGATCCGACCTACAGTGTACACAGTCCATCCTCAACTAGGAAGAAGCACTTGTCATCGAAGCCATGTGCCTAAGCTATCTGGGAGACTGTCAGTCTGATATGCTGACTCAGTTAATGGCAAGTTCCTGACCAAGTCTAACATTGACCAGTGTATTCAAAATGAGTCATGCCATTCCCAATTGTCGCACTAATTGAATGACCTACTGCCCCTCAATCTGAGAGATGACTAGGTATTGCTTTACAGAAACATTATTCCAATTTGATATCACACCAAAACAACAAAGCCAATGAACGGCCAGCACATCAAATCATGAATTATCCTGAACACACAGTAATCCATCATGCTTCATTTCCAAACAATGTAAATAGCACTTAGGCAACACTCACTGTAGGTATCGGGGTCGTCAAAATGGGCCACCTCACCAACGGTGTACGGGGCTGGTCCACCTGTAAAGCATGAAAGGAAGATTATACTCAGACTGGGTGAACAGACAAATAATTTCTGTTACAATGACAGTGTGTGAATATTACATGGTAATGATACACTTTCACACATGCTCATCCTGCCTGGCTGACTTTGTATTCTAGATTATCATTGGATGAGTCTCCTGCTCCAGTGACACACCCTACTACACTCATGCAGTGGCCAGGACAGTCATGTGTCGTCCAAGTTAATCCTCCATTAGTAGGCCCCAACAATCATGTGATCCATACATCTCAGCATGTGCATCCCAGAGAGAAACATTCCACAACTGGTTCCATGAGGACTGCATGACCACTCACAATCAGGCTATGTGGACAGGTTCAACACACAGCAACCAGACACACATGTGACATATGTGTGGACAACATGACTAACTTCATGTGACGTGAAGGCAACACACATGTGTAGCATCATCATGTGTTTGCAATTTTCGGTCTAGCTATGGCGTCTACATATGTAGGTATGTTATTTCTACATGACGTACTCACTGGCCATTATGACCAGTAGAGTACAAATAGAGCAGTTCATGTGTTGCTTTTCAGACACAAATGCAACAGTACATTCCATGCAGCTACAGCCATCTGGTATGTGTTGCAAAAATGAGGCATCGGCCTGGTAGCATAGGTCTTCATACACATCCTGCAACAAATACACATTTGGACACATATGTATACCTTTGTAGCGCAGCATTTGCATCATTTTGTGACGCAGAGAGGGGGCTACTTAGCAAAATACAAATAGATGTTGCATTTTACTGCTGTTATTGGGTGTACATGTGTAGCAAAAATGGGGATTTATGTGTATACCCATGGGCCTAGGTTTCCCTAGCATAACACGCAGTCAGCTACTTATTTTGCAGATTGGCTACCAATCATCACATGTTCACGCACACATTCCTATTATTCCCATGTAATTGATTAGTACTCACCAACATAGCCACCAATCCGGAGTCCCAGGTGGTCCAGCAGGTCCTGTTCCCTGCTGATCAGATCTGCCCAGCGGTGCTTGAGTTGATGTATATTCCTCAGACTCCCGTAGACCCGGACCAGGTGATGGCGCACCTTCTCCCAACGGATTTTCCTCGCCTCCGTGTGATACCCCTGTATCACACGGTCCCCAGCCTCCAGCATCAGTGGGAGGAAATGGCTTACGAGCCATATGAAGCCCCCCAATTCGTCCTCACCCATCCTGGACAGGCGAGGCCTACCTGACATGATGAGAGGTGTAAAAAAGTACAAAAGAAAAATGAAAGAAAAAGTGGGAAATGGGGAAAGGTAGAGGTGTGAAAGAAAAAGAAGAAGGAGAAAAATAGCCCAACTAACCCCCCAAACTATGCTACCCACAACAGACTCCCACAGACAATACAAACTATCACAGGTATAGACAAAATAACACTAAACAGACTGAGACAATGTTAGACAACAATAAAAGATTGACACAAAGACAAAATACAAGGCACACAGGACACTAAAGCAGTAAAACACAGGACAACACCTTTCACACAACCACACAGTCTAGATAACTCTGAGACTGCAAAGTGAAAGTGAAAGTCAACTCCCATACAGATTTGGTAAACAGGATATCCTATTACATCACTTCCTGCATAAAATGGCCGCCGTTTTTATTTTCGCGTAATGCGTCATATTTTCACGCATACACAGATGTGCGTCATATTTTTTTGACGCATTACAGTGCACATGATGCGGAGTGTAAAAATATGATATGAATATTAATATTTCAAATTGTACATGAGATGACCAACATATTGTGCATGTTGCGTCAATTTCACCACGCATACATCATGGGCGTCGTTTTTTTTACACGTACAGTGGTGCACATGATGCGGAGTCAAAAAATATGATATGAATGTTAATAATTAATACTGTACATGAAATGACCAACATATTGTCCATGTAGCGTCATTTTTACCACGCATACATCATGGGCGTCATTTTTTTTACACATACAGTGGTGCACATGATGCGGAGTGAAAAAATATGATATGAATATTAATAATTAATACTGTACATGAAATGACCAACATATTGTCCATGTAGCGTCATTTTTACCACGCATACATCATGGGCGTAATTTTTTTTACACGTACAGTGGTGCACATGATGCGGAGTGAAAAAATATGATATGAATATTAATAATTAATACTGTACATGAAATGACCAACATATTGTCCATGTAGCGTCATTTTTACCACGCATACATCATGGGCGTCATTTTTTTTACACGTACAGTGGTGCACATGATGCGGAGTGAAAAAATATGATATGAATATTAATAATTAATACTGTACATGAAATGACCAACATATTGTCCATGTAGCGTCATTTTTACCACGCATACATCATGGGCGTCATTTTTTTTACATGTACAGTGGTGCACATGATGCGGAGTCAAAAAATATGATATGAATATTAATAATTAATACTGTACATGAAATGACCAATATATTGTGCATGTAGCGTCAATTTCACGACGCATACATCATGGGCGTGGTTTTTTTTACACGTACAGTAGTGCACATGATGCAGAGTCAAAAATATTGTGGATGTAAATAATAATTTGAAGGTGAAATATCAAGACACTTTTGGATACATTTGTATCTGACTCTGCATTGTGTGCACTCATGTACGTGAACAAATTATGACGGCCATGCTGTATGCGTAGAATATGGAGCAAATTTATCCAAATGTCTTCATGTGTTTAGCTTTGGAAAGGTGATTTGTCATGGTAAAACGGTGCGATGTGAGACACATTTGTGTTTGTATATGACAAATGTCCGTACTTTTATGTATAGGCGGCCTTCACACTGTGATGTTTGGGATACGTTAACTAATGTATTGACCATATTTGACAACATATTTGGTGTAATTGCTGATGGCTATTTTGAAATGAGGTTTTTGATACCATTATGTATTCCGTCCCCTTTATGATGGGGATGCTTTTATCTGTAGTCCTAACAGGGAGTGGGAGAGTCACTTTCAGTTTTTATGGGGCTGACCATGTCCCATTATGATTTTGTGTTTCATATTTGTGTAGGACTTGTGAAATGGAGGCCACACATGTGCCTTATGCATGTGTTTAGTTCACAAGTACATGATTCTTGTATGTTTTGGGGGTGGTAGAGGTGGAGTTAGGCCCCCAGCAGCCTTGGATTTGACCATCCAGAATAGCTACTGTATCCATGGAGTATTTTTATCATATCCTGGCAAACCTGCAGCAGCGGGCGAATGTAAGGCCATATGGTATGAATGACTGTTGACCATTCATTCATCTCATTAGCCCATTTGACGTTTGCAGTAATGATGATTTGGAGCTAAGTTGCATACCATTTTCATATGACTAAGGGGGTCATTCTGACCGCGGCGGTCGGCGGTCGCCGCCCGCCAAGCGGTTCCCGCCGAAAGACCGCGGCGGTCATTCTGGCTTTCCCACTGGGCTGGCGGGCAACCGCCAAAAGTCCGCCCGCCAGCCCAGCGGGAAACACCCTTCCCACGAGGACGCCGGCTCAGAATGGAGCCGGCGGAGTGGGAAGGTGCGACGGGTGCAGTTGCACCTGTCGCGAATTTCAGTGTCTGCAAAGCAGACACTGAAATTCTTTGTGGGGCCCTCTTACGGGGGCCCCTGCAGTGCCCATGCCATTGTCATGGGCACTGCAGGGGCCCCCAGGGGCCCCGCGGCACCCCCTACCGCCATCCTGTTCCTGGCGGGAGACCCGCCAGGAACAGGATGGCGGTAGGGGGTGTCAGAATCCCCATGGCGGCGGAGCGCGCTCCGCCGCCATGGCGGATTCTCAAGGGCAGCGGGAAGTCGGAGGTACACCGCCTACTTCCCGTTTCTGGCCGCGGCTGAACCGCCGCGGTCAGAATGCCCATCGGTGCACCGCCAGCCTGTTGGCGGTGCTACCGCCGACCTCCGCCATGGCGGTAATTACCGCCAGGGTCAGAATGACCCCCTAAGTTTGCAAGACTCTCAGCGTTCACGATGTGATAATGCGAAGATTGTTTTGCTTGTCTGTGTCCCTTTCTGCATAAACTGGTTTAGTGTCATGTTACAATCTTCCTGCTAGGTTCAAACTGGGACACAACTGTGATGGTCTACTTTCAAATATTAGGTTGGTTGTATGACATATGTGTACATGTGTGTGGGAATGTGGATCCAGTATGACCTGTCTGTGTGTATGTTGTCACTGTAACTTCAAGGTCTCCTCCTGAGTTAGTGGCAGCTGATGTTGTTGCAATTGTGTATTGCTCACATCATACACTTGAGAGAAGCCATTGATGACATGTTCACGTACACATGGATGGTCCCACCCTGTCTCTGAACACGTGTGATGTGACTTTCAAATGATCTCCAATTTTGGGCTGGATGAGAGACTGTTTCAGTTGTTTGGATCCGGCATGTGTAATTGTCACATTTGTACTCTTGTTGGGCTCTGTGTATGGTAATGTAACATGTCACATCCTACCCTCTGTGCATACAGTTGTGATGTTTATTTTTGGTGTGATGAAATTTAATGGCATTCTTGATCAATGAGACGACATTCATCTTCAGCTATTTCAAACTAAAGGTGGTCAGAAATTAATAGGCCAAAGCATGATGTGGTGTTTGTGATCTGTGTTTATTTACAAGTGTGGAATACAAGTGATTATAATAACTTAAGTAAAAAAATTGTTCACAAGCTGTTGGCGCCTACGCACTCCTGCTGCGGTGTTAGGTTGTTCCCCCTCCTGTTGCAGGCCAGCATCCTCCTCATCATCATCCTCAGGCATGTCTGGGTCCGGTTCAAGGAGGGGAATGTTCCTTTGTACACAAATATTGTGTAATATGGCACAAGTGAGTATGATTTTGCACACCATCTCTGGGGAGTATAGTAGGCTTCCGCCAGTGATGTCAAGGCAGCGGAACCTTGACTTTAGGATCCCAAAGGTCCTCTCCACAATGCTGCGGGTCCTCTTGTGGGCGTCATTGTATGCCCGCTCAGCAGCAGTATTTGGGTTCCCATATGGTGTCATTAGCCAAGGCTGGATGCCATACCCCTGATCAGCTGAAAGAGAAACACAGAATGGTATCAATTAGATGTAGGAGGCACTGTTGTACGTATCTTTGATGGCAGTAGTTGTGTTGTGTTGTCTGTGACTATTTTGTGTACTAATGTGACAACCTATGGTTGTTGGTGGAAACTTTGCCATTGTTTTTTTTCTTTGGCTGAGCAAGTGTTTGTTGTCTAACTGTTTGTCAGCAGGATGTATTGGTTTCTCAAGTACAGTGTGCCCTCCCTTGCATTGTGACTTGTGACACAGGTGTCCGTGTGTCCTCACTGGGGGTGTGATGATAGTTCCATGCAGAGTTGAAACATGAAAGGGTATTAGAAACGTTCATATGAACATAGCCAGGCCATCCCATCCCTTAAAAGTTATGCATTGTATTAGTGTACAGGTTATTGTGAGACTTCCAATTTGCAAGGTGACATTTAGGCAACCACAGTCATGAATGTCTTCACACTAAGCTGTGGAGTAAATTCAAATGTGTGAGAGGTTCAATGGTGACTTGTGACACATGGCTAGTGATGTGAGTACCTCAGTGTGTTCCTGTCTAGATGTTGCTATTGTGGTGTATGGGTTGTTTATCCTAGAGGGTTTCTGTGCAGTGAGTATATAAGTAGATTTTTGTCCTTACCAACAAGTAGTCCATTGCCATACCGTCCATCCTGGAAGTGTTGGTTGATGGTGCAGTGACGGAAGATGAATGCGTCATGTACACTCCCAGGATATTTAGCCACAATGTTGCTGATCAGTCCTTGGTGATCGACTATGGCCTGCACGTTGATGGAATGTGTGTGCTTCCTGTTGCGGTAGAGGTGTTCACTCGCAGCAGGTGGCACAAGGCGTATGTGTGTGCAGTCGATTGCACCAAGGACGTGCGGAAAGCCACTGATGGCGTAGAACCCCTGTTTTGTTTCCTGCTGCTTCTGCACTGTGTTAGGGAAGCAGATGTGGCGGGGTGTCAGTCCAATGATGGCATCCAGTACTTTAGGCAGGAATGCGGAGAAAGATGGTTGTGAGATTCCACCAACCAGGGCACCAGTTGTCTGAAACGAGCCACTTGCCAGCAGGTGAAGTACGGCAAGCAGCTTTGTTTCGGTTGGGATAGTGCGTGGAGTCACTAAAGTGGGGGCCAATTGCTGTTCAATATTTGTCAGCAGCTGCTGAATGGCCTGCCAGTTCAACCGGTACCTCTGGATGATGTCTCGTTCCCTGAGGCCATGCAGGGTTGTTCGTGGGCGGAATATCCTCTCCTGCCTTCTGCGCTGTCTTTGGGGTCCCTGCTGTTGTTGTTGTGGCTGCTGTTGTTGCTGCAGGGCTCTGCGTCTACGTGCACGTTGAAGAAAAAGCACCTCCATGTCTCCCTGTTGCTGCTCTGCTGCTCTGTTGTTTGTTCTGTGTGTTCTGATTAAGTACAGGTGTGTTTGCCCCATTTTAACGCCTGCCCTGACCCAGGCGTTAAAATTTCACGCTATTCGTGCTTTGCGCCATTTTTTTGCACCGCCTGCCGCGCGGGAGTGATTTTTGCCCTGGAGCATAAATACCACGCACCGCTATGTGCGTCTGTTTTTAGACGGGAACTCCTTCCTTGCATCTCATTAACGCAAGGAAGGCGTTCACGCTAAAAAATGACGCTATTTGCCCATACTTTGGCGCTAGACGCGTCTAACGCCAAAGTATAAATATGGCGTTAGTTTTGCGCCGAATTTGCGTCGAAAAAAACGACGCTAATTCGGCGCAAACGGAGTATAAATACGGGCCTGTGTGTCTAAACAAAGAAGCACGCACAGCATCCATCTGTGATTTAGGATGTGAGCAAATGCCGCTTTGTTGCGTGAAAGACCAGTGCTGCTGGCTGTGCCGCACCTTTGCTGTGGTACCTTTCAATTGTTAGTGTTTGAGAGAAGATTGTACCCAATGTCTTGCTTAAATTCAATACGCTAGCATTCCATCAACCCACCAAACAGAGAACGTCATATTCCAATATTATTCAAACGCCAGTCTTTATCTTTAGAGTGTAAAAACTATCGACATTATCCACTTAAAGCACAGCAGTTATGTTTACATGTTTTGAAACTGTTCACTAGGAACTTGGTGGCTCTACTGAGAGATGATGGAGTGGTCCTATTAAAATAAAGCAGACTTGATGACACATGCGGGTCGTGCCCCAGTAACATGCTGCAGTCCCATTACCTCTCTCACAGCTTTGCCGAATAGTGCAGGGATTATCCAATTAAAGGTATAGAAATGATGGATATGAGTGATGATTCTCTCCCATTCTACGTACAGCACCCTTGCTAAGTATTGTTGGTTCTGTGCCATATACAAGAATACCAACCATTCTAAGATGAACAGATAAGCGATAGCGGCACCTACTCCATCTCCGACATACTACTTCGACGGCCTTCGGAGGATAGCCACTAAATCATCCCCCCAGTTTGGAGTGGACAGTTAGAGGGCCTTGTCTTACTGTCCATCCTGTTGGGAGAGGGATAGTAAAAATTAGACAAGCATTGTCAAAGCGCATAGGTCTCGCCTATACAAGAGCTATTGGCTTTGGCAATGTGTTTTGCCATCAGTGTGTTTGCTGTTCAGCATGGATAAACGTTAGTGGCATGTAATGTTGTCGAGTGGAGTGGAGGACTGAAGTGTTGTAGAGTGGAGTAGGGGAAGTAGAGTACTGTAGAACTAAGTGGACTAAAGTAGAGTTCAATGGTTCAGTCGCAGAGAGTGTTGTGATGTGGAGTGACATGGGGTGGAACAGGGTGAAGTGGTGGGCTGGAGTGGATTGGAGATAGTGGGGTGGATTGAAGGAAACTGTGTGGCTTGAAATGGAGTAGACCATGGTAGATTGGAGTGGGGTGGATTGAAATGGGGTCGGGTGGATTGGAGTGGGATAATTGGATTGGATTGGGGTGAGTGGATTGGACTGAAGTGATAGCACAAGTGTGGGGTGGATTGGATGGAGGTGGTTTTGAGTAGGGTAAATTGGAGTCAGGTGGTTTAAACTGGACGGGAGTGAGGCGGATTGAAGCGGACTGCAGTGGGGTGGATTGCATTGATTTGAAGTGCAGTGGATTGGACTGGAGTGGAGTGGGTGTATTGCAGTGGGGTTGACTGGAATGGGGTGGACTGGATTGGAGTAAGGGGGATTGGTGTGGATTGGATTGGGGTGCAGTGGATTGCACTGAGGTGGTGTGGATTCCAGTGTGGTGGATTGCACTGAGGTGGGATGTATTGGATTGGGGTGAATTGGACTGGAGTGAGGTGAATTGTGCTGGAGTGGGGTGAATTGGACTGGAGTGGGATAGAATAGACTGGAGTAGACTGGATTGGGATGGATGGACTGGAGTGGAGTGGATTGGGACAGAAGGTCGAGTGGGGTTGAGTGGAGTTGGGTGGACTGGATTGAGTGGAGTGGACTGGACTGGAATGGATGGGGTGGGCTGAATTGGGGTGAATTAGATCGTTTGGGGTGGACTGGATTGAGATGGATTGGATTAGGGTAGGGTGGGTTGGAATGGGGTAGGGTGGATTGAGGTGAAGTGAATTGAAGTGGAATTGATGTTTTTTAGTGGAATGAAGTGGGTGGATTGGATTGGAGTGAAGTAGAGTGGACTGGAAGTTAATAGGGTGGATTGTGGAGGATTGGACTGGGTTGGGGTGGATTAGACAGGAATTGGTTGCATTGGAGTAGGCTGGTTTGGGATGGAGTAGGAGAATTGGATTGGGGTGGATTCGATTGGTGTGGTGGATTGGGATGGTGTGAGTCAATTTGATTGGTGAGGGTTGGGATGGATTAGATTAAAGTGGGCAGGAGTGGGATGGATTAAGGTGGACTGTATTGGACTGGAATGTGGCAGGTTAATGTGAATTGGATTGGATTGGAATGGATTGGAGTGGAGTGGATTGGAATGGAGTGGGTGGACTGAACTGGGTTGCTGTGTATTGGATTGGGGTTGATTGGTGTGTATTGGAGTAGAGTGGAGTGGGAGGACTGGAGTGGAGGAGGGTGGGTTGGAGTGGAGTGGAATGGAGTAGAGTGGGGTAGATGGAAGCAGAGAGGGTAGGATTGCATTAGAGGGGTGCACTGGAGTAGAGTGGGGTCGATTGGAGTAGAGTGGGGTGAGGTGGGTTGGAGTGGGTGGGGTGTATTGCGTTGGAATGGGATGGGGTGGACTGGACTAGAGTGGACTGGAATGGAATGAGGTGGTTTGGATTGAGTGGGTGAATTGGATTAGAGTGGGGTGGATTGAGGTAGGGTGGATTGGACTATAGCGGAATGAATTGGATTGAAGTGGGGTGCATTAGATTAGTGTCCAGTGTGGTGGATTGGACTGGTGTGTGGGGTGGAGTGGATTGGAGTGGGATGGTGGATTAAGGTGAAATGGATTGGACTGCGGTGGGTTAAGGTGGATTGGGATTGAATGGGATGGACTGGAGTGACGCGAATGGATGGAAATGGGGTGGATTGGTTAGATTGGATTGGGGTGGGCTGGATTGAAGTGGGGTGGACTGGATTGGAATGGGTTGAACTGGAGCGCGGTGGGTTGTATTGAAATGTGGTGTATTGGAGTGGGATGGGTTGGATTGGGGTGGTGTGGGATGGACTGGAGTGTGGGGTTTGGGTTGGACTGGAGTGGGTTGAATTGTGGTGAATTGGAGTAGGGTAGATTGTATTGGAATGGAGTGACATAGATTGGATTGGGCTGGTTTGGGGTGGATTGAGGTGGATTGGAATAGAGTGAATTGAGATGAAGTAGGCTGACGAGGGATTGAGTGGGGTGGATTGGATTGAGGTGAGTTGGACTGGATTACAGCAGGTGGTCTGGAGTGGGGTGGACTGTAGTGCTTTAGATTGTTGTGGATTAGAGAGGGTAGATTGTTTTAGATAAAGTGGGGCAGATTAGAGTGGGGCAGAATGTTTTGGATTGATGTGGGGCAGATTGGAGTGGGGAAGGTTGTTTTGGATTGGAGTGGGCAGATCGTTTTGGATTGGAGTGGGGCAGACTGGAGTCAGGCAAATTGTTTTGGATTGGAGTGAGACAGATTGTTGTGGATTGGAGTGGGGCAGATTGGAGTTCGGCAGATTGTTTTGGATAAATGTGGAGCAGATTGGAGTGGGGTATATTGTTTTGGATTGAGTGGAGCAGATTGTTTTGGGGCTGATTGTTTTGAACTGGAGTGTGGCAGACCATAGCGACGTAGATAAACATGGATTGTAGTGGAGCAGATTGTTTTGGATTAGAGTGGGGCAGATTGTTTCAGATTAAAGTGGGGCAGACTGGAGGGGGGCAGACTGTTTTGGGTAAATTTGGAGCAGATTGTAGTGGGTTAGATTGTTTTGGATTGAGTGGGGCAGATTTTTTCGTGGCAGATTGGTTTGAACTGGAATGGGGCAGACGGAAGTGGGGTAGATAAACATGGATTGGAGTATGGCAGATTGTTTTAGAATGGAATGTGGCAGATTTGTTGGGATAGAGTGGGGCAGATTGTTTCGGATTGTAGTGGGGCAGACTGGAGTGAAGCTGACTGTTTTGGGTTAGTGGGGCTGATTGTTTTGTTTTGGACTGGGACAGATTGAAGTGGGGTAGATTGTTTTGGATTGCACTGGGACAGATTGTAATGAGACAACTGTTTTGGATTGTAGTGGGGCTGATTATTTTGAATTGTAGTAGGGCAGATTATTTGGATTGTAGAGGGGCACACTGGTGTGGGTTGGATTGTTTTGGATTGGAGCCGGGCAGGTTGCTTTGAATTGAAGTGGGGTAGACTGCTTTGGATTTCAGTAGGGCAGACTGTTTCAGATTGGAATGGGGCAGACTGGAGTGGGGCAGATTGTTTTGGACTGGAGTGCGGTGGATTGGAGTGTGGGGCACTGTTTTGGATTGGAGTGGGGTAGATCGGAGTGATGCAGATTGGGGTGGGATGAAGTGGGGTGGACTGGGATGAGGTGCACTGGATTGGAGTGGGGTGGATTGGATTGCAGTGGGGCGGAGTGGCTTGGAGTGGGGCAGAGTATAGTGGGGCAGATTGTTTTAGATTGGAGTGAGGCAGATTGGAGTGGGGTAGTTTGGTTTGGCTTTGAGTGGGGCAGATCAGAGTGGTGCAGATTGGGATGGGGTGTAGTGGGGTGGATCGGGATGAGGTGGACTGTTTTTGAGTGTGGTGGACTGGATTGCAGTGGAGCAGATTAGTTTGGAGTGGGGTGGAGTGTGGCAGATTGTTTTGGATTAGAGTGAGCAGATTGTTCTGGACTGGAGTGGGCCAGATTGATTTGGATTCGAGTGTGGCAAGTTGGACTAGGGCAGAATCAGGGTGTGGCAGATTGTTTTGCATTGGGATGGGGTAGATTGTTGTGGATTGGGGTGGGGTGGATTGTTGTGGATTGGAGTGGGGAAGATTGTTTTGGATCGCTGTACTGGAGTGGGGCACTTTCTTTTGGATTGGAGTGGGGTGGATTGTTGTGGATTGAAGTGGAGCAGATTGGAGTGGGGTGGGTTGGGAGGATTGGAGTGTGTGGACTGGAATGGAGTGAGATGGACTGGTTTGAAGGGCGGTGGATTGTAATGTAGTGGGGTTTATTGAAGTGGGGCAGATTGTTTTGGAGAGGGGCAGATTGCTTTGTAGTGGGGCAGATTATTTTGGATTGGAGTAGGGCACATTGTTTTGGATTGTGGTGGGGCAGGTTATTGTGGATTGGAGTGGGGAAAATTGATTAGGATCGCTGTATTGGAGTAGGGCAGATTGTTCTGGATTGGAGTGCGTCAGGTTGGAGTGGGGTGGGTTGGGAGGATTGAATCATGGTGAACTGGAGTGGATTGAGGTTACAGTGTTTTGGATTGGAGTGTGGAAGGTTGGATTGGAGTGGGGTTGATTAGGGTGTACTGCATGATTATGTGTTAAAGCATAATTCTGAAAATTGTACATAAGAAATAATGTTGCTTTGCAATACTTAGAACAAGATAATAATAATATTTTGAGAACAGCACCCTCCGAGCAAAAACAAAGCAAAACATAAGTGCAAAGTGAGAGAAGAAGACTTGGCAAAATCAGAAAATAAAACAATTTTGTTTGTCCTGCAGAGCACTTTTTTCCAGTCACACACTTTCTGTTTTCAAGGCACTAGAAGTTAAAAAGAACAAAATAGTACCTCAATCACGTTGGGAGCAGCTGACAGTACTGATTATTTTGAATCAATCAGTGCTTGGTCCCTGCTCCATGAACAAAAACGGAAATGATGACATGCCAGCCATAACAATTACGAGGCTGTAAAGAAGAGTGCCATGCAATCCATCAAATTATAATCAAGGGGGGGCTCCAAGCCCTTTTCTAAACCCAACAGTGTCATGCAAGCCATAGGCATCACTAGTTCATGCTATCATAGGCTCAACCTTAAAAATGACCCTACAACATGGAAGACAATCCTATTGTATGGGGATCTTTGCTTTTACTTTTTTCCAAAAACAAAACGCAGCTTTGGCTGTTTGTTTCTGAAAAAAGTAAAACTTTGTAAATGTTTAACGGCCATCCATCATTTTTGATGGATCCATCCTTCAAACATTTATAGTAAAGACAGGAACTGCTGCGACAGCAGCATTCATGAAGAATGGTCATGTATGCCCATAGTATTTAATGCAATCATTTGGGCCAACTAAATCCTAAATAAAAATTAAGCCTCTGCATTAAATTTATTTAGATTAAGAATTCTACTGATTTTATCATATGTTAAAAATGGACCAACAACAAGAACTGCGCAGAACACTGTAATTGTCTACTAGTTGG
The DNA here is from genome assembly GCF_031143425.1 of Pleurodeles waltl. NCBI lineage: Eukaryota > Metazoa > Chordata > Amphibia > Caudata > Salamandridae > Pleurodeles > Pleurodeles waltl. Next base: position 288,373,242 of record NC_090445.1, on the reverse strand, counting down.
CCAGGAGACATTGGCACATTTCACTCTTCTTTGCAATAAAACCTTGCTGCTTAGGAAGTAGCTCCTTCTTCTCCTATTTTGGAAGTACCAGACAAGATCGTGTAGAGAGGCGACTTTTTACTTATGAAGTACCTTAGAGGGTATACTTTTCTCTGCTGCTTCCTCTATTGTGTTGACGAGGAATGTATTTGCCGATCTGTTTTATTAGAGATGTATTTATTTATTTGTGTGTGATTTTAGCTGAAACAAATAACATATATTGAGTGAATACGTGTATGTATTGTTTAAAACCAAGCACGTACATTTGTGTTAAGAGGAACTAATGCAAATGTGGATGGAGTTGGGCCCTTTAATGCATTCGGTTAGAACCAGGGAAATTGTAAAATCAACAAAGGTCGCCCAGGCTGCCCTTACAGTAGAAAAAACAGTTTTCATGGGGATTTTGAAACAGATTAACTAAGACTGCCAACTAGTTGTAACCGCGAAATAAATAGTCTGAACAAATTCAAAGTAGTAACACTGTGATAAGAGAGGATAAATCACGCAACGAATCATAAGGATTTTGTTACATGTGAACAATATTAAACGACAATTTTAGTATCGCAGACCACATTGCGCTATACATTTTAAAATCTGGTTATCACACATGTTGCTGAGGTGCGACTGCCTGCGTGAATGAATGCGCACATATGTGTGTGTGAGTGAACCGAAGAATCGTGAAATCTATTCAAGCATAAAGGAAAAGTAAAAGTCCAATTCTTGTCATATACAAGATGTGGACAGTTTATGTTGCAGCTGATTAACGCGCCTGTATCACTATAAAAATTGATTTTCTATTGAAAACTAAGGTTGTTTTTAATTGTAAACAGTGACACCAGAAAAACCATGAAGATCAGACATGAAATGTTCAATGATTTGAACAGGACATAAATGTCCTCCAGTGATTCCAGACTGTCATTTGGGGTAGCTTTTAGTGACAGAAATACCTAATTGGCAAACCAAGAGAGGTTGTTTGTAAGGGAAGCTGCCATTGCTTAATTTGAGCAGGTGCTTGTAGGTGAGGCCCACTGACACTTATGTTTGGGGACGGATTGGCACTTATGTTTCCTCAAAAGACTTGGACTCACAGCAAAAGAGAGGAAAAACACAGAAGGAGGAGAGGAGGAGGAAGCAGTGGTGTAACCTAAAACGATAGGGGCCCCCTGCAGAATGTGACAAGGGTCCTCTGAGTCTCCAATATCTCACAGATATCTATATTCCTTGGTATGAATGGGTCCCCCCTGAATGGTTGGAGGCCTCTTGGAAGGTTGTGGGATGGGGAACACTGCAGGTGAGGGGGGTCCAGCTTTGCTGCTTTGGTAGGAAGATGGAAAAAGACAAACGGAGATAGCAAGTGTGAATAATAACCTACAAGAGTGAAATAAAGGCGACGGAAATAATGGCATGAGGTGGAATTCAGACTTGCAATACCAACATTCGTCAGTGCCAGCTTTGGGCATCTCAGAAAAAGTTGTGTCACCCGCATTTAGGGGCAGATTTAACAAAAGTGGTGCTGCACACAGTGCAGTGCCACCTTTCTTGCTCCGCTTAGCATCCCCCTACTGCCACCATGTGTGAGCCATATTGAAAATACGGTGCATCGTGGCCCAGGTTACGGGCCAATAGCGTCAGAATTTTTTATGCTATTGATGTACTTTTCAAGGTTAGCGCCAAGCCCTGAACAGTACATAGAGTCCCATTATAAATATTGGTGTGTCCCCTTTCAATGCCTGCTCTAAGTAGGGGTTAAAAATGACACAAAAAATGGCACAAAAAATATTTTAGATTTCTTTGCCCCATTTGTTCGCCCCCGCTCCTAAAAGGGGAATGCCCCCTTGAATACATTATGCCTGGTACAGGCATAATGTGGAGCAAGGAGTTATGCATGCAATGCACCACTTTGTAAATCTGGAGCAGAGATTTTGGCCTGGACCACATTAGCTTAAAAAGAAAATGTCACTAATGTGTTGCTTACTGTTTAACAGTTTAACCACTTGCAGCTGCTAAGGTGGGGCCACGGATGTTTTGGTAGGGGGTGTCAATTGTCTCCTATTTGAAGAAAAAAAATTACATTCCACCTGTGTGCTCTTCGCCAAAATACTAGCTGTGATTTAAACAAATGGTCAGCCAAAACTAACATGGCGTGGGAATGTGTTTATCACACACGCAGCTAAGGATAAGTCGTATATGTATTGCCATGTATGTAAACGCACAACAATGCCATGCTCATTTACATGTGCCTGAAAGCTGGATGCACAAGGAACTCAGCAGAAGGTGCTTTTAAATAGTAGGTTATTGCTTCCAGGTCAGCGCTCAGTGGGGCAGCACCGCTTGCACCGCCCTAAAGCTGCCCCTGATCGGGCGTAAATAATACACCTCGCAGCAATGCAAACCTCCATTGTGCCAGTAACAGCACGGCCAGTAAGAGTCAAAGCACCCTTTACGTAAGAAGGAGATAAGCAGTATATGGAGAAGCAGTGCTACTCACTAAACTGCAATAAGCCTATCCCTCACGAAGTAGACTCGTGGAGCTTCGACACAATCACCCGTCAAGCACGCAACAAATAACGTACAGAAAGGCGTTGCTCAATCATTCTTCACACAGTGCCACAGCAGAAGTGCAACCATTTCTCACACAGAATAGAGAGCGCACAGACCAGAGTGGGACACGTTTTCGTCACACAAAGGGCAGGCACAGTGGCATGGGCAGCAGCAGGCATACATTAATCACACACAGAACAGGTGCGGCACAAACAGCAGCACAGAACAGGATTTACATGCATTACACGGGTCACTTAATACCTTTCCCCCACCAACTGGGCGCTTTTGCCCTATCCTTTGCGCCTACTCACCCGCATAAAATCAAATTTGCACTAAAGAAGCAGTGCACGCACAACATTTGCACAGACTAAAAAATACATTTTGCCGTGGTCGGTCTGTGTGAATGCTAGCGCTCAATTGTCGAGTCACCACCGCAGCATCGTTTCGAGTCACAAATAGAAAGATTGTGATCCGATCCCAGAACCGGGGGGTTTCATCAGCACAGAACGGGTACAGCACTCGCCAGCCCCAATCTGTGCGGGTGCATTCAGTGGATGGGAAAATAGACTCGGTACATTTTCATTAGAAATAATGACTTTCAATGAAAGCCTGTCAATTGTGTTTTTCATTTAAATGGGAAAGTCAAGATACATTTACAAGGGTTATAATCACCCTCAACCGTCTTGTATGGTATATTATTATTTTTGCCCGTAGGCCATTTTGATTCAGCAAACGTAGGGATTGTGTATCAAAGTATTGTCCAGGAGAAGAGCGACTACAAAAAAAGTTGAAGACAAAACAATAAAGACCAAAATGTTTGAGATGTTAAATTAGTAGGAGTACTGAACTGTACAGGAGGGGGAATATAGCGATATGTCGATAGACTGGACTGTTCTCTACTGGTTGTTAAGGCTGTCAGAAGTTGAAGGTGACACTTGACTGAGGTATATAAAGCATGATCCACCTCAATCACATCATTAAGGTAATCAAACGAGGAAGTGAAAAGCCTGTGAAAAACAAATGTAGGAAAATCACCAGATCAGTGCACGCAGCATCGACCTACCTCTGGGATTGTGCAGCACGAGTCTCAAGACCTGTCAATGGCACTGGATTGTTAAACATTTCAGGTTATAAAGCTTTTCATGGACTCTGAAGAGAATAAAATGCATCATCTGTCAGTCCAGGGGACTCCCAGACCCAGCAATTAACAAACTCTGAACTTAGTTGCTTAGCGCTAATTTGTTTCAGATGTAAGCATGACATAATTGTTGAGAGGGTTCATTGCAGAGTTATTGCATCAAGGACTGTTTTCTCACATGCTTAACTTAGTTTTGCAATTCTTTTGAATGCAAAGTCATTTATAGGCCCAGCCAAACAACCATAAAATGTGACCCCAATAAGTACAGATGCCCTGATCACTAAAATAATGGATCAGATATAGGTATAACATCTATGAATATGTGGGATTGGTTTAACTCCTCCCATATGATCAAGGATGGCAGACCACATTAGGTCAACACACAAGACAGAACCACAATAGACTGTGAGGTGCCTCAGCGCTGTGCTTCATCACTTCTCTTTTATTACCTACATATGGTACCCCTTGCCCATCTGACTAAAAGGAGAGGTTTATAGTATGAAACTTACCCAGTTTATGGCCGACCTGAGCAACAACTCTTTAAGATAACCATAATGACTGTTAAAAATTCGATAAGAATTAGAGTTGTGAGAAATTCACATAATTTGCTTTTGCGTAGTGACACAAAATTGCAAATATTTACATGAAATTCAAAACTGGAGTTTGGTGCTGTATTTCAGTGTAAAATGTATGATCTTGTCCAGTGGACGCAAGGATGGATATGGTCTCCATTCAATGGCCCATTTTTTGGAGGCCCTGGGAAAGTTTACCAATGCAGGCAATGATGGAAAACTCTGGCAGGTTCCACAGACACAGTGGAAAAACCTGACAGGTTCTGTTCAGAGCTCCAGCAAACTCAATGTGTGTTCTTCTGCGCATGGGCTCTAGTCGCCAGCCTGAGCTGATGACCAGAAAGGGGGATTGGTAGGTCCAGAGTGCGTTTCCCAGCCCTGGCAGGGCAGAAAGCTCCAACAGTTTCTGACTAGACTTCCAGCGGCCTGGGGTGCATTCCTCTGAGCCATTTGCCAGCCCGTGGTTTTACAATGTTCAGTAGAACAGGGTTTTGCGGGCTGGCAGTGTTAAAACCTCAAACCAGATCTTTGTCAGAGCTTTGTGAGTCATTGACAGCTGGCATTGGATGACTCTTTAACCCATTTAAGACTTTCACAAGCCTGGCAGGAACTCCTGGGCACCTCCAGTGCAACACGCTCTTTCTGGACCCCAGGCAGAGTCCTGCTGTCCCCAGAGTTTTGCCCACAGGCCACAGCCTCCAGCGACCCACATTGGGTATTCCTTCATGTCCAGGTTGTCTCCTCAATGCAATCCTATTCATATCTAAATCCATATCTCATTGGAATGTATTGTATAACCAGATGTCAAGACTTTAACATGGGTCACCTTTTCCTGCAATATAGGAAAAAATGGAACAAGATGGGCAATCTTCTCTGGAAGTCTAGATAAAGACTCACTGGAAGCTCCTATGCCAGTCAGGCCTCCAATGAATTTTAGCTCAAATGTCTCCTCATTGCCCAGAGTACGTGGAAAATAGGAAAGCATAGTTAACTTACTCTGGATTAGTAGGGACAGGCTTGGGACCTGCTTTTCATCTGGTTGTCCTCCCTGAGCACTGTAGGGAAATCAATTCACCATCCCAGGTTCCAGAAGACTCAATTCTTGGGCATTTTTCCCATCCCTAATCAATGCTCATAGGCTGGTGGACCCACCATGAGCTTGCCTTCCCAGAGAGCAGATATTCCAGGTAGGATCGCCTGATGGGGGACAATGTAGTCAGCATTGTATTCTGATCAAGTGACCATACTTGGTCAGTTTAAGAATGGACTCTTCGGCCAGCCTACTGGTGATTACCTGGCTTGTGGGTGTGCATCTGGGGTCTCCCCATCCAGCACAGGAAAGGTTGAGCATCCTGGTAGCTTGTTCCCCAGGAGTGTGAGCACAAAGTTTGGGTCAGATGGCACAAGCCTCTGATGCTGCCCAGCGATCCAGGTCCTTAATGTCATGCCGTTGCATTTCTTCACCCAGCACATTTCAGTAGCAGCTTCAAATGACCATTACATTGGGTGTCTTGACCACCTAAGCCAGTGGTGAGGACAAGACTCCTGTGTATCACTCATTTGCACCACAGCCCAACGCTCACATTGCGCAGAAGCTGAGCTGCCAGTGCCCATGAGATTGTCCTGTCCACCAAACCTTTTCAGGTAGCAGTGGCCACAGGCTTTTGGGGTTTGAAGGTCGGTCTGGGATGAGCATGCAGGTTCTTCCTTCTCCATGAGGAGTGGCTATCAGGTTGATCTTGCCAGTGGTTTATGCTTGCCTTCAAGATTAAGGAACTGATTTAGCTCTTGGCAGAGAGGAGTACTCTATCATAAACGTGACGGATATCCCATCTGCTGTATTACGATCCCATTATATCCTCTGGGGATCGTAAAACAGCAGATGGCATGGGCTTCGATTTATAAAAATGCCAGGGATAGAGAAAGTGACATCATCCACCCTTTGACTATAATGATGTCATAGGAAGTGATGTTACGTGACCTTCACCCTCATGACATCACAATAATTGCACTCATTATTACCCTGACTCACTCATTCTCACTCTGTTGCTCAGACTTACACTGACACACCTATACATTGTCACTCACTCACCTTCACACACGCACACACCCACACACACACTATCCCACACACTAACATGCATTCTCTAACATACACATGTTCTCTCATCCAAACTCTCTTTCACTCACATGAACTCAAATAAAATATACCGAAAACTATTTAATTTAATTACCTCATGTTAGACCTGACAGCCTTAGGGTGGTCACCTGTAACTTTTTGCCTGCCTCCCTCCACTTTTTAGATACTGTTTTTGCTGGTTTTAAGACTCTGCGCACTTTACCACTGCTAACCAGTGCTAAAGTGCATATGCTCTCTCCCTTTAAACATGGTAACATTGGATCATACCCAATTGGACTATTTAATTTACTTATAAGTCCCTAGTATAGTGCACTATATGTGCCCAGGGCCTGTAGATTAAATGCTACTAGTGGGCCTGCAGCACTGATTGTGCCACCCACTTAAGTAGCCCCTTAACCTTGTCTCAGGCCTGCCATTGCAAGGCCTGTGTGTGCAGTTTCACTGCCAATTCGACTTGGCATTTAAAAGTACTTGCCACGCCTAAAACTCCCCTTTCTCTACATATAAGAAACCCCTAAGGTATGCCCTAGGTAACCCATAGGGCAGGGTGCTGTGTAGGCAAAAGGCAGGACATGTACCTGTGTAGTTTACATGTCCTGGTAGTGTAAAACTGCTAAATTCGTTTTTACACTGCTGTGAGGCGTGCTCCCTTCATAGGCTAACATTGGGGCTGCCCTCATACATTGTTTGAGTGGTAGCTGCTGATCTGAAAGGAGTAGGAAGGTCATATCTAGTATGGCCAGAATGGTGATATAAAATCCTGCTGACTGGTGAAGTTGGATTTCATCTTACTATTTTAGAAATGCCACTTTTATAAAGTGAGCATTTCTCTGCACTTAAATCTTTCTGTGCCTTACAATCCACGTCTGGCTGTGTTTAGTTGACAGCTCCTTGTGCATTCACTCAGACACACCCCAAGCACAGGATACTCAGCCTCACTTGCATACTTCTGCATTTTGAATGGGTCTTCCTGGGCTGGGAGGGTGGAGGGCCTGACACTTGCATGTCAAAGGACAGTAGCTTGCCCTCACACAAAGGACTGCCACACCCTCTGCAGTCCAAAGAGGATCCACGACCGAGCACTGGAAATCGACGCACAGCCATCCCTGCATGAAAACTAAATGGCACATTGCTGTGTGCGGCCCAAGAAATTGACGCTCACCTCTTTGTTTCCACGCATCTCCTCCTCTGCGGTTCTTTGCAGAGTTTTTTCACGTGAACCAGGTACTTTGTGCTTGAAAGAGACGTTGTTTGCTTTTAAAGACTTAAGACACTTCATATCACTTTTCAGTGATATCTTAACATTTACTTATTGCATCTTTAATCGTTTTCACCTGCATTTATGCAGATAAATATTATATATTTTTCTAAACACTGTGTGGTGTATTTTTGTGCTGCTATATGGTGTTATTGTATGATTTATTGCACAAATACTTTACACATTGCCTTCTAAGTTAATCCTTACTGCTCAGTGCCAAGCTACCAAAGGGTGGGCACAGGATAATTTGGATTGTGTGTGACGTACCCTGACTAGAGCGAGGGTACTTGCTTGGGCAGGGGGTAACCTGACTGCCAACCAAAGACCACATTTCTAACACCTGGGATGCCAGGGGAGATTCCATTCTAAATCCTGCTTTATATATTTTTTTATTACATTAATAGTGAATGATAGATTATTAATCACTATTAATGTCATAAAATTAGCAAAAAAGGAGGCTGGAGCCTGATACTACAATGCAAGCCACCCCTGTGTTCTTGGCAGTAATTATACCACCTCTGAGGCCAGGGGTCACAAAGGCAGTGTCAGAGGTTCCGAAGGGCAAGCCAGGGGTCACGTCTGCGACCCCTGGCAACCCTTAAATGGCATAAATCAATCAATCAATGGATTTATAAAGCGCACTACGTACCCATGAGGGTTTCAATGCGCTGGGGTTACTGGTCGAAGAGCCAGGTCTTGAGGAGTCTTCTGAAGGTGAGTAGGTCTTGAGTCTGTCGCAGGTTGGTGGGGAGGGTGTTCCAGGTTTTGGTGGCGAGGTATGAGAAGGATCTGCCGCCGGAGGTCTTTCTTCGGATGCGGGGGACGACGGCGAGGGCGAGGCCAGAGGATCGGAGCTGACGGGTGGGGGTGTGGAAGCTGAGTCTGTTGTTTAGGTAGGCTGGTCCGGTGTCGTGGAGCGCTTTGTGAGCGTGTGTAAGAAGCTTGAAAGTGATCCATTTGTCCACGGGGAGCCAGTGAAGGTTTCTCAGGTGGTGGGAGATGTGGCTGTGGCGGGGTACGTTGAGGATCAGTCGGACGGAGGCGTTTTGGATGCGTTGGAGGCGAAGTAGGTCTTTTGCTGGGATGCCTTTGTAGAGTGCGTTGCCATAGTCCAGCCTGCTGCTGACGAGGGCCTGTGTCACTGTTCTTCTTGTTTCTGTCGGGATCCATTTGTAGATTCTGCGGAGCATGTGGAGTGTGTTGTAGCAGGAGGAGGAAACTGCATTGACCTGTTTAGACAAGGTGAGGTAGGAGTCGAGGATGAAGCCCAGGTTGCGAGCCTGGTCGGTCGGTGTCAGTGGGGTTCCTAGTGCGGTGGGCCACCAGGAGTCGTCCCAGGCGGAGGGGGTGGATCCGAGGATGAGGACCTCCGTCTTGTCCGAGTTCAGTTTCAGACGGCTGTTTCTCATCCATTCGGCGATGGATTTCATTCCCTCGTGGAGGTTGGTTTTGGCGGTGCGCGGGTCTTTGGTGAGTGAGAGGATGAGCTGGGTGTCGTCGGCGTAGGTGAGAATGTTGAGGTTGTGTTGGCGGGCCACTTGTGCGAGGGGGGCCATGTAGATGTTGAACAGCGTCGGGCTGAGGGATGAGCCCTGTGGGACGCCGCAGATGATGTCGGTGGCTTCGGAGCGGAAGGGGGGGAGGCGGACTCTCTGGGTTCTGCCGGAGAGGAATGAGACGATCCAGTCGAGGGATTTTTCTTGAATTCCAGTTTTGTGGAGGCGTGATTCCAGGGTGCGGTGGCAGACTGTGTCAAAGGCGGCAGATAGGTCCAGGAGGATGAGGGCTGATGTTTCGCTGTTGTCCATTTGGCCTCTGATGTCGTCTGTGGCGACGAGAAGGGCGGTTTCGGTGCTGTGGTTTCGTCTGAAGCCGGACTGGGAGGGGTCTAGGATGCCGTTGTCTTCGAGGTGGCTGGTTAGTTGTGGGTTGAAGATTTTTTAAATCACCTTTGCTGAGTAGGGGAGCAGGGAGATGGGTCGGAAGTTCTTGAGGTCATTGGGGTCTGCTTTGGGCTTCTTGAGGAGGGTGCAGATTTCGGCGTGTTTCCATTTTTCTGGGAATGTCGCTGTTTCGAAGGAGATGTTGATGACCTTCCGTAGTTGGGGGGCGATGGTGGAGTCGGCTTTGTTGTATACGTGGTGGGGGAAGGGGTCTGACGGAGATCCTGAGTGGATGGAGTTCATAATCTTGCGTGTCTCTGTGTCGTTCACGTTGGTCCAGGAGGTCAGGTGGTTTGCACAGGTGGAGAGTTCGGGGGTGGGGTCTGGCGTGGGAGTGGCGTCAAAACTGTCGTGGATGTCGATGATCTTCCGGTGGAAGAAGGTGGACAGTGCGTTGCAGAGTTCTTGGGATGGAGGGATGTCGTTGATGTTGGCGCTGGGGTTGGAGAGTTCTTTCACGATGCTAAAGAGCTCTTTGCTGTCGTGTGCGTTGTTGTCCAGGCGGTCTTTGAAGTGGGATCGTTTGGCTTGTCTGATGAGTTGGTGGTGCTTGCGGGTGGCGTCCTTGTGGGCTGAGAGGCTGTCAGGTGTGCGTTTGAGGGGCCGTTCCTTTTTTAAGCTTCCGACAGTCGCGTTTGGAATTTAGGAGCTCGTAGGTGAACCAGGTGGCTTTTTTCTGGCTTGGTTGTCGGTGGGTTTTTTGAGTGGCGCGAGGGTGTTGGCGCAGTCGTTGATCCACAGGGTGAGGTTGTTGGCGGCGGTGTCTGGGTCGGTGGAGTCAGGGGTGGGTTCTGGACGAGGGCGTTGGTGAGCTGGTCTTCCGTAACCTTGCTCCAGCATCGGCGGGGTGGTTGTTGGGTGCGATGGTGTTCGGTATTAACCAGCTCAAAGAAGCCCCAGGAAGGTAGATGTGGTTCTCTGATGCCTGCCTAGACATCTGGGGTATGGCCCTCCAGACAGGCCTACAGGCACTTGCCAGAGACATATTTCTTACCCAGAGCAAAGTCTTGCCAGACCCACGGATTTGCAAAACCTAAAGGCTTGTCACTTTTGAAATCATGTTTTGTGAAAAACATCACCAGCAACATTTTAACCATGAGTCCCAAACATTTTTGAGTTCTTATTGTGTTTAAAACATCACAGTCAATTTCGCACATCCATAGATTCAACAAGGCCATGACAGTCGTCCTTCCATATGTATGAAGATATGAGATACCTTGTTTCCTAATGAATGCTTGATAAAGGGCAGTTTGTGACATCCTTTGGTCCCATGTGACCTCCTCATAGTTCTGTTTTTCCTTTAATCAAATTATCTTTTTGAGCTCTCCTGAGAGACTACATTTCTTTAAGTCAGTTTTTGTTACATGTCTAAATAATGGCCTTTCTCCTAAAAAGCAGCATGCATTTACAGAATGGTATATTCCTCCAGACTTGTCCAGAGACAAATATCTTCTCTGCAGTTCCAGAATGATGGCATTCTGCATTTTCCTTGTATCTCAGGTGTGAAACCTTAATTGAGTCACAGGACTTTGGGGCTGATTTACAAAGATACATTTGGTCATAAATGCAAAATACCAGGAACGTAGAAAGGGATTCCTGGCAGGTGTAAGCCTATTTACTTGTGCAGAGATGGCCACCATGAGTAGGGAGTTATCCACACCTATAAATCCCACTCATTGGGTGGGGTGGGAAAATGGATGCTGCAATACATGGTTAGCCTTGAGAATTTGAGAATGCCTCAACAGTGGCTGTTTGTCAGCATTCATAAAATCTTCCCATTCCCTTACCACTCTGGAAAGATTACAATTTTTACTGCAGCCAACAGCCATCATAAATCCATTTCCAGAGTAAGAAGGCAAATGGATCACATTCCCCCAAGGGTTTGTGGGGTACAAAAGAATGTCTCAATGAGAAACAAAGTATTTTCTGTCAAGAGAAAAAAAGTGCATTTACACAGAAGATCCTATTCCACACAGCTGGAAAATGATTGCAAAGGGAATGTTACATTACCTTTGCCAGGAATACAGTAGGAAACCTATTCCTGGTGCAGCGTCTGATATATATTGCTGGGAATGTTTAATAAAGTCAAGTAAGAAGTAAATCCACACTCACATAGGTGTAAATCTGCTGGTGTAGATTTACCACTTACCTTATGAACTGGCCTACATCTGATGTGACTGTATCTCAAAGTTACTCACTGGCTTATTGATGTTAGTCTCTCACCCCTCTCTGCTTACCTCGGAACAAAACGGATCTATGTTATGTTATGCTGTTATGTTGTGGTATTTTATTAAGAGTTATAGTTTGTAAATTCATCCAAGAAGGATAACCTAGCCCAGTGAGAAGAAGCAGGATGTTCCTGGAGCCCAGAAAAGAGCACATCAGATTAAGTGGGTTTTCATATTATACCACTCATACATACAGGATAGGGGAGGTTGTTGGAGCTGAATGTGGCCAAAAGAGCAGCCTCCTATCCTGGAGAGTCTGATGCGGGGCACAGAGGCACGTTTCAGCAAGGACGGGCATAGAAGACAGGAAGGCTCATTTAATGTGAGACTAGAGGTTAAGTACTGAAGTCCAGAGATGTGAAGTGCCCGGTGGGTATGAAAATGTTGATTGAAAAAGACTCTTTTGTAGGTTGTGAGCCAATTGAGGGAAAGAAAAGAAGTGCGCTGAGGGCACGGAGCCTGAACATGAGTCTGGTTTCGGTAATAATTTGGAGTCTCTTAATGAGACAAGCAGGTACATCGACATGGATATTGTGGTTGTACTCCAGGAGACTAGTTATTAGAGCCTGGAATACTAATTTATGTGTAGCAAGGGGTAGCCATTGCAGCATTTTGAGAATGTCAATGTAGGGGTTGCTACTGAGGTAACTAGGTTGGGCACAGACAAATGAGTGTTTAGTTTTATGCTTAGGCAAAGGGGTTTCTTCTGACTCCTTTAGCCACCAGCCATCTGTTCAACAGGATACGTTATTGCCAAATAACGTGACTTCATATTTACCACTTTTAAGCTTTAAGTAGTGGCCACTTATTCCACTGCTCGATGTGTGTCATGCAGAAGAAGTGGGTGCGAGTAGCAGTCATGTTCTCAAAGACAGAGCTAATGTGCTCTGCATCATCAGCATAGGAGACACTCTGAAGGCCATAGCCCCTGACAATGTCTGCAAGGGGTTTCATGTATACACTGAACATGGGGTTGAGAGAAGATCGCTGGTGGATCCCACAGTTAACCCAATAGAAATTGGAGGTAAGTGGTTTGAGGAAGACCAGCTGGGATCGATTGGACAAGTGGGATACTATCCACTTAAGTGCAGGAACACATGTCACTGTTGTGAAGGCATTTCAGAAGAATGGCATGCAAAACGTTATAAAAGGCCTCTGTCAGGTCGAGAAGGATTAGGGCAGAAGACGCCCCATGATCCACAAGGTGGTGAATATCAAATGTAGCTGCCAGGAGGGCAGTTTTCATACTGTCACTTGCTCTGGACCCTGACTCAGACGTGTGTAGGACATGATTGCTTTCCAGATAAGCTGACAACTGACCATTGATTCACTTTTCCAGGACCTTAGCTGGATACAGTAATAACTAGATGGACCAGTATTTTGCGAGAATCTTTGAATCTGCTGGTGGCTTTTTCAGCAGCAAAACCACCTTAGCATGTTTAAAGACCAAGAGCACCTCTGCTGGAAGGAGAGCGATATTGAAGACAGTCAAGAGTGCCGAACCCATGATATGGGGGTGAAGCAAGCAAATATGGCAGGCAAGGGTCATCTAGGCATCTAGATTTAACCGAGAACAAAGACTCACAGTAAAGTCCAGATCGGTGCGGGTGAAATGTGTGAAGATCAAAACCTTATTTGGTGCTGAGGCAGTACTAATGGAGGAGAGTGGGTTCAAGCTAGGTTTGGGGTCGAAACTGGTGATGTCTTTGATTTTTTCTAGTAGAACCCAGGCGCACATAAGTCTTTAGATGGGGTGCGCAGGCAATAGGATGTGAAAACCCCTTAAAAAGTGTGAAAGGTTCCTGTGAGAAGTTTGAGCTCTTGTGAATTTGCCCTGCTATGTAATTATGTCTGGCACTCTGTATTTGTAGGTGGTAGTTGATGAAGGTAGTTGTGTATGTTGCTCTGTCATTGTTTAAGCGAGTGTGTCTCCAGGTGCTTTCTTTCCTTTTGCAGTGGTGTTTGAGTTCTTGGAGGTCGTCGTTGCACCATGACCATTGCGAAGCTGTTCTTCACTTAAGACCTTCAAAAGACAGTGAAAGACCTGGTTGTTTGCCAGCTAGCGAGACTCTCAATGAACCCCACCTGCAGCTTTAAGCGCAGGGAAACCCAAAGTGGGTAGCTGAGCGCTATATAAAAATCTTTATTATTATTGTTATTAATAATAAAAGTAATAATAATAATCATAATAATAACAATAACAACAATAATATTAATAATAATAATATGTGGTGCTTTACTGCACTAGCATCAACATTTTTTATTGGTAGTGCAGCAAAACACATGGAGGCCAGTAGGTTACTATGGGTGCGTCATTTTAACGCCTGCCTTGGGCAGGTGTTAAAAATGATGGAAGATATAGTGCAGTGAAATCTTTAAACTTTCACTGCACCATTATTCTTCTTCTTATTATTATTATTATTATTATTATTATTATTATTACTATTGTTATTCATATTATTATTGTTGTTATTATTATTCATATAATAATAATAATAATAATACTAATGATAATAATACTAATAATATTACTACTACTAATAATAATAATAATGCTCTAGCTGAGAATTGTTTGTACAGGTGCTGCTGAGGGTTTGGAGGACAAGAGCATCAAGAAAGGATAGACTCTAATTGTGAAGAGAGTTGGCCACAATGTTGATATTAAAGGTGAAGGCGGAAATGGAACGAGAGTGCAAAACTTCTAGTTTAGCATTTGAGTTACGTTTCCAAGATCTAGCTATATTAGGTGACTGTGGAATGTGAGGTGAATGGAGAGAATAGTAGGAGGAATGGGAAAGTTCAGGAGAAAGTGATCAGACCAGATAACTGAGAATGGGGGTTGCAGGAAAATCTGAAGGATGTTAGAGAAGATAGGGTTGAGGATAGGTCTCACTAGGCAAATGGAATAAGAAAAAAGTTGACGTAATCTAAATAGTGAAAAATCATCTAGGAGAGTACTAGTATCAGAGTTATGGATTAGGTCCAGAGGGAAGGTAAAATCGTCCAAAATAAGGAGGTGTTGGTATTTGAAGGTTAAAAGGGTGAGCAACTCAGTGGGTTTGGCACTTAAGTATTTTTGGAGCCTGGCATTGGTGTATTAGTGCTACACCAATATATATTCAATCCAGTCTTAAGTATCAGAAGCCAGAGTGACACAGTGAGGTTCTCATGATATATGATTGCAACCATTGTTCTGTTTTTGGAGTTCTATCTTGTTTAGTGACTCTGTACTCTGGTGGGATGGCCATCACAAAATAAGGATTGGTGGAGGTATTAAACCCGGTTTCAGTGATAAAGAAGGCATTAGGTTTGTAGAAATTAATAGTATCTTTGAGTTCCACCTGATGCTTTGGTAGTGATAGCATTTCCTTCTTTAGTGATGTAGGAGGCAACATTGGTAGTGCATTTATTGCCCAAAGTACAGGCAGATTTGGGACCCCTAGAGGGAGTGGGAGGGTCCAAGGTAGGAAGTAAAAAAACGTACAATAGGGGCAGGAAAACAGGCCGTCTACTACATGGGGGAGGCCCTAAAACAACCATCATGTATGGGAAGATTTAGTCAGGTCAGTGGTATGCAAGGAAAGGGTTCATAGCCCTGTGCATGGTCCATGTGTGGACTACCACAGATGGTCATGTCTTAGGCACACCTGCATGAGCTGCAGCCACCATGATCTACTCACCCTATGTCAGAAAGAGAAGTGCATCAGGGAAGATGGATGGTGCACTGCTGACATATGCTCCTGCCTCAGCAGAGTAGAAAGAAGCCAGACGAATGCAGCAAAAGGAGCCAAAAGAACACAAACTGTCAACTAGACTAGGCTAAAATAACAACCAAAATTAAAACAAAGGAGGCCAGACAGCCCCAAGGAGTAAATATAAGGCAATAAAAACAAAAGGTGAAGAAACTAAAATGAACACAAAAAAGGTTCTGAAAGGGACAGGCAACCCTTAGCCGAAGGGCTGGGGATTTGCAAGGAAATAGAAGAGGGGCATAGTTAAAGTGTGGTTTGTAATACAATTGACAGCAGGTCGTGTCCAGGCAAATCAGGCACTGACAGAAGCTCCAGGATATACACACTGCAAGGCAGAGGGGACACCCCACGAGGAGGATGGATAGTGCAGTGCTGAAATCTGCTCCTGCTCCGCTGGAAGTCGGGCGACTGGTGCAAAACGAGCCAAAAAAGCATGATCTGGCATATGGAATTGGATAGAATTGTGACAAAAATGAAAATCAAAGAGATCAGACTGCCAAAATATGTAAATGAGCTCAAATTAACATACATAGGTAGGGGTAGGGTGCTTTGTTTGCACATGATCTTGCAGATGGTGTGATACATTGCCAATTGAATGACATTCTGCTGAATCTTTTTACTAAGTTGTTTTAATTTTGGGGGGAATTCATGCTGACAAATTTGGGGGAACTGTGGCCTTTTATGCATTTAACTTGTGAAAAGCACGTGTGCAAGCGCTATTTTCTGGATTTGGTGGCCATTTTGTTGGTGCTTCGAGTCAATCCTGGTTAGTGTGGGAAAACTGAGCTGATTTCAGAAGCCCCCTAACTTTTTCCCCCATTTTGCACTTTTTTCTGGTCTTTTCCTGACTCTGATGGTGCACTGGACACTGCTAAACAGCCCCAAGGTCTGTGCTCGGATTAAAATGATTATGCCAATTAGGCTAATTATAATTGACAGTATCAACCTACCTATAAGTCCCTGATATATGGTAGGGCATGTAGGTTTAGGGGCCGCAGCATAGATAGTGCACCTATAGGTGCACTGCTGAGGTGCCCAGTGTCTTTTTAAAGGCAGCCCTTGGCTTGCTGGCTGCTTTTAAACCAAAGTTACATGAAAATTCGACTTTGGAATTAAATGTAATTCCAAAGTCATATACTACATTATTTTTACATATAGGTGTGCCCTAAGTGCCCCCAGGTTTGGGTGTAGTTTAACTAACTATAAGCAGAGACCTTATAAAATATGTTTTATAAGCCCTGGTGAAGAAAAATAGCCAAATTCATGTTTCCCTCATTGTAGTGAAGAGGCTCCATAGGCTAAAATGGGGACAGTTTATTTTAATTAATAAAGTCTGAAAAGGAGCTAAATATGTCACGTTTGGTATCAAACTTATTGTTATAATAAATCCAACAACTTGCCATTGTTGAAATTAATATAACTACTTCAGGGAAAGAGTTTTAGAACGCTACATGAAAGCTGCCAACTTCAGCTCTGTAGTGCCCTTGTCTGATGGGCCGGCCTCTGGCAACCTGGCCAGACTGCCTTGATGAGGTGTGAAGTGGCCTGGGCTGAAGACAAAGGAAGTGCCTGTGGGAGGAGATCTACCTCAGCAAATGGTTAAACAAGATTGGGGGAGAGCAGCCAAACTGGTCTTCAAAGGAGGAAGGACATTTGGAGCAGCTCAGGACCTCCCGCATTTCTTGCAAACCCAGACAGCCAGGTGCCTCCCTGATTAGATTAGGAGAGGGCTAGAGAGGGGTGTGTTAAGGGAACTTAGTCACACCAGTGGGTAAATTCAGCCAGACTTAACCTCCAAAATCCAGATACTGCCATTTTTGATTTTTAAAGAATGTTGCCCCCGGGGATTGATGTTTGCCACACTTCCCAGGAAGTGTTCATTCAAAAAGGTGGTGGCCTGTCTGTGATTGGACAGTGCCCCCCCTGCTTTCCACCCCAGGAGTAAAGTTAAATCTGGCAGAACTGCTCCCACACCTCAGATCCCTACAAGGAACAATGACAGGAGAAGAAGGACTACCCTGCTGGACCCTTGACTTGCACCTAGACACTGCACTCTGAAGGACTGCACCAGCTGCACACTTGAGCTTCACCACTAAAAGGACTTTGCCTGGCTTCAACTGGTTCAAGGAGGGACTCCATGTCTGTTACAGGTGATAAATAGACAATCAGAGTCCCCTACATCAAAACCTGAAGGAACTGACCAGTTGCTAACAGTCATTTTTGGATTTGAACCTGGTGCATTCTTGGTGTTGGAGTCCTATCCCTCAAGGAGCAACTCAGACCTTCTGGAACCTTGTGGTGTGCTGTGAACTCCTAAAGGACCTCCAAAGACCTTCTGGAAGAAGATCCAGAAGTTTGGAGAAGATTGTAGAACTTTTGGTAAAGAGCTCCATAAAAGGACCAACCCGACATGGTGAGTCAAGCCGGCTCACCTCAACCGAGACCCGGCTTGATTTGCAGGTTTGTCCTGCTGAAAAGCTCCAGAGCACCAGACTTTCAGGATTTCACCAGGGGCTCCTGGAAAGGCAATCTGATGACATCGACCCAAAATAGGCTTGCTGTGGAGGGTCCGCTGACGTCAGAGGGAAAAACCTCCAAAAAAAGTGACAAAGTCAGAATGTAAAAAGTTGACTGCAACTTCCTGTGCAGCGTCTCTTAGCGGGTTCCAGAGACGCTGGATCCAATTTCAATTTCGGCCCGGACGAAGATTTGCATCCTGTAAAATTGTCTAGGTCCGAAGGTAGAATTGTTCACCGAGGTCTCCTGCGACGCGTACCCGAAGGGAGCTCCAGGGAGGTCGGATCGGATTGGTGACTTCATCCCGCAGAAGAAAATCTTCAAGAAAAAGGCTAAGCCCGAAGGTAAAGTTTTGACTGAGGGCTCTTCCTTGCTGTAGCCGAGCAGGGCTAAATCACGGTCAGCCTCAAACTTTGACTTTCTCCTGGTCGAATGCGACCAGATGACCAGATTGGCGCTTTTAGTTTCTATGTGCTAGAAAACATTAATTCTTTACAAATGCATATCTCCTGTTCCCCTTATCCAATTTTAATCATTTTGATATCATTGTACAGATAGAAATATGATCTATTTGTGTTGGATTTTTATTGTGTTTTGTGATTTTTAAATGCTTTACACACTTGTCTCCTAAGTTAAGCCTTTTCACTCATTGCCAAGCCTACAAGGGTTGAACTGGGATTAATTTATTAAGACCTAACTGAACCTAGTGGAGGTTAGCGGCCTATTGCGAAGTGTAGGTACTTACTTGCCCTTACCAATAATCCACTTTCCAACAGTTAGCGCTCTAACTCCTATTAACACAGCCCTATTAGGATGCCTGGGAGCAGACGCGCAGTGCCTAGGCTAAGTGCTTGCTTTGCACATTATTTTGAAGATGATGCAATACATTGTCTATTAAATGGTATACTGCTATTTCTTTTCACTAAGTTGTTTTCCTTTTGGGGGAATTCCTGGTGACACATTTGGGGGACTGGGGTATTTTCTGCATTTTACCTTTTGAAAAGCACATGTTCAGGTGCTATTTCCTGGTTTTGGTGGCCAATTTGTTTGGGCTTTGAGTCCGGGCTGGTTAGCGCTCTAGCTGTTAATAACAAGGCCGTATTTAGGATGGCCGGGGTGTGGATGTGCAGTGCCTACGTAGGGTGCTTGCTTTGCACACAATTTTGCAGATGATGCAATACATTGCTAATTAAATGACGTACTGTTGATTCTCTTTATTAAGTTGTTTTAATTTTAGGGAAAATTCATAGTGACACATTTGGGAGACCTGGCACCTTTTATGTGTTTTACCTTTTCAAAAGCTTGTGTTCCAATGCTATTTACTGATTTTGGTGGCCATTTTGCTGGTGTTGCGAGCCTGCACTGGTTAGCGATCTAGCTTCTACTAACATGGTCCTAGTTAGCATGGCCTGGGAGTGGACGTGCAGTGCCTAGGTATGGTGCTTGCTTTGCAGATGATCTTGCATCCTACTGCTTCTAAGTTGTTTTAATTTTGTTGGGGAATTCATAGCAACACATTTGGGGGACCTGAGGCCTTTTATGCTTTTTACCTTTTGGAAAGCACGTGTTCAAGTGCTATTTCCTGGTTTTGGTGGCCATTTTGTTGGTGGCAAGAGTCTGCACTCGTTAGCATTCTGGCTCCTAGTAACACAACTGGGGAGCAGACACACAGCAGGTGCACGCAGTGAGCAAACCGCCAAAGGCAAGCCCGTCTGCACCCGTCTGTGTCTGGCTGGGGCCAGTGTCAAAGAACCCTGGTCCTTTTCAACCAGAGAGGCAGTGGTAGATCACAGATTAACTAAATACATTATGAATTGACCGTCCCATAAATTGCCAGATTCTTAGTCCAGGGGTGAGTCCTTTAATTTGTAACAGCTGTAAGTTTGCTTCTCTAACTTTTGCTAATCACAATTACTGTTGTAGCCTGTACCAACCTTCTGCTAATGGCTCTAATGTTGACAACAGAACCAACCTTTGCATGGAGGATTCCCTTGGAGGGTACTAACATTCTTTATCTTGAACTGCCGTTCTCTCCCCAGACACCAACAATATATATTCAACTTTATATGAGATCATAATCAGGACGTCTCTTTTTCGCAGAGACTTGGTTACACAAGGGAACATCTCCTGATGCAATTGTGGCATTCCCTTCCAACTACTCTATAGCTAGGAATGATAGACAAGATTGGACTGGCGGGGGGATTGCTATTAAGCTTTGCTCTTGATCTAACACAAATTTATGCTTTCTGGGGCCTTGACATTCTGACTGCCAGGGTATGCTGGTAGTTGGTGTACCTCCTTCCCAGATTTACCCCCTCATATTCTGAAATCTTAAAATTTCACTGAAATCTTCAAATTTCACCTGACGTAAGAATTTTAATCTTCATTTGGATGACTCAAAGTACAGTCTGAACATTCCTTTCATAGAGGACCTAGGGGTCCTCATTTTTTCCCTGTGTAATTCTGTCCTCACTCACGTGGCTGGCCATTTATTGAATCCCATTTTTTCCAATGTGAAGGATCCAACAGACTTCCCTCCTCCATTACTGTGATCTGACCATTTGGCCATGCCAATTAAGGTTAGAATACCAGCGTATCACATATCACCTACCATCACAGTCCAAATTCACAATAAAATCCAGGAATTGGTCTAAATTGAGTGTCCCAGCTTTGATTGAGCAGTTGCATAGTACTGAGCCCACTTTGAAAGAAACGGTTGAGGTGAATCATGCCCTGATTCACAACTGGCTTATAGAGGCTATTGAAGTAACCTTACTAGCCTCTGTAAAATGCTCAGGGCAGTCTCATCCACTGGCTCCTTGGTTTATTGAAATGCTTAGAGATAAGAAAAAATGTTGAACTGTCCTGAAAAATGCTGTAGGAAATTGTATGCGGAGGGGGCTAAAGCTAACTATAGAGAGGTGTTAAAACACTATCATAGTCTATGTAAGTCTCCTCTAGAACCATATTATTCGGAAAACATCTCAAATGCTTGAAATTGTTAAAAAACACTTTTTAAGGTGGTCCAGGAACTTTTGGATTTCATTCCATTTATCGCCTGCACCCTCACTCTCCCAGAGGCAGTGTGAGGTGAAAGCTCTTTTTTCACCGAAAAGGTGAAAAATATTCATCTTCATCTGGTGAATGACTGTATGAGTGGAGCACTTTCTATTGATTTCACTGCAGACACATTTACCTGTAACCCCACTCAATCAGAGGATATTTGCATCTTAGCCAATCCTGGTGTTAGATCTAAAATGAGAAAACAGTCCTTTTTTAGAAATTGTGTCTTTTTAGACCTCTTTACAATCTATCAAATCAGGGTCCCTGGGGGACACCCTACCACCTGATAAGGTTCGGCTATTGGATTTGTCTTTGCTTCTAGTGGTAATGGATCTTCTCAATTCTTCATTGTGGGAGGAGTTCGTACCACAGAAATGGAAGCACACAATGGTTCTCCTGCTTTTAAAAAACAGCTAATCTGGATCCATCCAGTCAGTCCAATTTCTGGCCTATCTTGTTGCTGCCTGTTTTCTCAAAAATATTGGAGAAACATGTGAATGCCCAGCTCACTGCATTGGTGGAGTCTCAAAATGTTCTCCATCCTTCACAGTCGGGTTTCAGGGTTGGTCACAGTACTGACTCTTCCCACTTGGGTGTTACGAAACATCTAAAACAACATCTTCATGAGGGCAGAACAGCCGTGCTCATTCTTATAGATTTTAGTGTGTTCTTCGATACTGTGTCCCACTCCACCTTAGGGGTGGAAGGTTCAGCCCTGGGTTGGCTCACTTCTTTCTTAACAGACTGTTCTTTTCAAGTCTTCTCGTCAAGTAGCAGGTCTGAGCTGCAAGCCCTACCTCAGTTTTGAGCCCTATCTTGTTTAGTATCTACGTCTGTCCACTGGCTGGATATAGTCAGAGAGTTGTGGCTTGACCCTTTTTTCATATGTCGATGACACACTTAGGCCACTAATCCCCACTAGGTCCCTTTCGGTCTCAATAAATTGAACCCAGCTCAACTGTTGGTAGCTTGGCAACGAGTGACAAGGCTTAACTTAGGAGACAGGTGTGTAAAGCATTTAAAAATCACAAAACAGTAAATAAGTAACACATAAAACACATTAAAAATCCAACACCAATTTATCAAAATAGATGACATTTTTCTCTTTAAAATGTTTAAAATGACACTGAAATGGCAAAAATCCAATGTAGGGAATCGGAGATATGAAATGTCTCCAAACATCTGTACCTTCTTCCAGTGGTCCTTTTTGGATTCTTGAAGTGTCCACAACTTGATCCAATGGTCCAGAAGCTCTGAGTTGCTCCTTGGGTTTTGGGACTACAGTTCCCAGAATGCACCTGGTCAGAATCCTGAAATCTCCACTGGACCCTGGTCAGCTGGGTTCCTCTTGCAGGACTTGATGCAGGGGACTCTGAGCACCTCTTTTGTACCTGTAGCTTACAGAGAGTCCTTTCTTGAAGCAGTTAAAGACAGGCAAAGTCCTTTTAGTGGTGAAGTTCATGTGTGCAGCTGGTGCAGTCCTATGGAGTGCAGTGTCCCGGTGCAGGTCAGGGGTCCAGCAGGGTAGTGCTTCTTCTTCTTTGTCTTATTCCTTGTAGGGACCTGAGGTGTGGGTGCAGCTCTGCCAAATGTACAGGGAGTGCAGAATTATTAGGCAAGTTGTATTTTTGAGGATTAATTGTATTATTGAACAACAACCATGTTCTCAATGAACCCAAAAAACTCATTAATATCAAAGCTGAATATTTTTGGAAGTAGTTTTTAGTTTGTTTTTAGTTTTAGCTATGTTAGGGGGATATCTGTGTGTGCAGGTGACTATTACTGTGCATAATTATTAGGCAACTTAACAAAAAACAAATATATACCCATTTCAATTATTTATTATTACCAGTGAAACCAATATTACATCTCAACATTCACAAATATACATTTCTGACATTCAAAAACAAAACAAAAACAAATCAGTGACCAATATAGCCACCTTACTGTGCAAGGACACTCAAAAGTCTGCCATCCATGGATTCTGTCAGTGTTTTGATCTGTTCACCATCAACATTGCGTGCAGCAGCAACCACAGCCTCCCAGACACTGTTCAGAGAGGTGTACTGTTTTCCCTCCTTGTAAATCTCACATTTGATGATGGACCACAGGTTCTCAATGGGGTTCAGATCAGGTGAACAAGGAGGCCATGTCATTAGATTTCCTTCTTTTATACCCTTTCTTGCCAGCCACGCTGTGGAGTACTTGGACGCTTGTGATGGAGCATTGTCCTGCATGAAAATCATGTTTTTCTTGAAGGATGCAGACTTCTTCCTGTACCACTGCTTGAAGAAGGTGTCTTCCAGGAACTGGCAGTAGGACTGGGAGTTGAGCTTGACTCCATCCTCAACCCGAAAAGGCCCCACAAGCTCATCTTTGATGATACCAGTCCAAACCAGTACTCCACCTCCACCTTGCTGGCGTCTGAGTCGGACTGGAGCTCTCTGCCCTTTACCAATCCAGCCACGGGCCCATCCATCTGGCCCATCAAGACTCACTCTCATTTCATCAGTCCATAAAACCTTAGAAAAATCAGTCTTGAGATATTTCTTGGCCCAGTCTTGACGTTTCAGCTTGTGTGTCTTGTTCAGTGGTGGTCGTCTTTCAGCCTTTCTTACCTTGGCCATGTCTCTGAGTATTGCACACCTTGTGCTTTTGGGCACTCCAGTGATGTTGCAGCTCTGAAATATGGCCAAACTGGTGGCAAGTGGCATCGTGGCAGCTGCACGCTTGACTTTTCTCAGTTCATGGGCAGTTATTTTGCGCCTTGGTTTTTCCACACGCTTCTTGCGACCCTGTTGACTATTTTGAATGAAACGCTTGATTGTTCGATGATCACGCTTCAGAAGCTTTGCAATTTTAAGAGTGCTGCATCCCTCTGCAAGATATCTCACTATTTTTGACTTTTCTGAGCCTGTCAAGTCCTTCTTTTGACCTATTTTGCCAAAGGAAAGGAAGTTGCCTAATAATTATGCACACCTGATATAGGGTGTTGATGTCATTAGACCACACCCCTTCTCATTACAGAGATGCACATCACCTAATATGCTTAATTGGTAGTAGGCTTTCGAGCCTATACAGCTTGGAGTAAGACAACATGCATAAAGAGGATGATGTGGTCAAAATACTCATTTGCCTAATAATTCTGCACTCCCTGTATCTTTCCACCTGGGGTGAAAAGCAAGAGGAAGCAACTGTCCAGTCACAGGTAGACCACTACCCTATTGGATGACCACTTTCTGGGAAGTGTGGCAAAAATCAATCCAAGGGAGCAAATTAAAAATGCAAAATGGTAGAAACTGAATTTTGGAGGTTAGGTGTGGCTGAGCCCTCCCACTGGTATGGCTAAAAATCCTTAACACACCCCTCTCCTGCCCTCTCCTAATCTAATCAAGCGGGCACCTGATTGTCTGGGTTTGCAGGAAATGGGGGAGGTCCTGAGCTGCTCCAAATGTCCATCCCTCCTTTGAAGACCAGTTTGGCTGCTCTCCCTTCATCCTGTTTCACCATCTGCTGAGGCAGATCTCCTCTCACATGCACTTCCTTTGTGTTCAGCCCAGGCCACTTCACATCTCATCATGGCAGCCTGTGCAGGTTGCTAGAGGCAGGCCAATCAGAGAAGGACACTATAGAGCTGAAACTGGTAACTTTTAGGAAGAGTTCTAAAACTATATCCCTGAACTAGTTATATTAAATCTATCCGTTTGAGACAAAACTTGCCATATCCAGCTCCTTTGGAGACTTTATTAATTAAAATAAAGTCTCCCCATTTTAGCCTATGGAACCTAGGGCCAGATATAGGTAAGTTACAAATTGCGACTTGCAATTTGTGAGTCATAGCGACTCGCAAATTGCAACTCGCAATCCGAGATGCAGAAAGGTGTCTCAGACACCTACTGCGACTCGCTATGGGGTCGCAAAGACCCACCTCATGAATATTCATGAGGTGGGTCGCAGTTTGTGACCCCATAGCGAGTCTAGGCACTCACGGGGATGGTGACCTGCTGGAGACAGCAGACCACCATGTCCGTGACTGCTTTTTTAATAAAGCAGTTTTGTTTTTTTCTCTTTGCAGCCCGTTTTCCGTAAAGGAAAACGAGCTGCAAAAATAAAAAATTCCAAAACCATTTGGTTTCGGTTTTTTCAGAGCAGGCAGTGGTCCATAGGACCACTGCCTGCTCTGAAAAAATATTTTTGTGGGCATTCACAAAGGGGAAGGGGTCCCATGGGGACCCCTACTGTTATAAGTATAAAGTTGAGGTCTTAACATTACTGTACATTATGTTATTAAGTGATAAGTTATAAGTATAAAAGGTTGGGTATTACATCTACCTTATGATTGTAAATATGTATACATTTATAGTGTAGAGAAAAATAGAGTATACCAAGATGTACATATTTTAATGTCTTACATGTTAAAGTAGTACGTTCCACTCACCTTAGAATGTTGAGCTTTGGACCAACCTAGAGTTTGCAATAGAATGTTGAGAGTGTGTAGAGCCAGTTGGTTGTGAGGAGTCAATGAATAAACAGCTTCCGTTCCAGCCTCTTGGTGTGATTACTACAGAAGAACTTTATCTGGCGACGAGGATGGGATTCTATTGAGATTCATCGTGGAAGAACTGCGCAGGGGCAGTGTGACTCCTCACCCCTGTACCTGATGTTGCTGTAGCTAGCTGCAACGGGATTGATGACCTTCTGAGGTATGCTGGATGGCTTACATCTGCGTTACCTGGATTTCTAGAGACTGTGCAAGGAGCTCTGGTCATAGATGCAAAACCATATTCAGGCGGAAGCGGTGCTTACGCCTGCTGCCAAAGTAGAAATTTCTACCCTATTTCATGCCACGGAGATGTGAGTTGGTGCTGTTATCGTGGCGTAGTGTGAACAATACATCGAACGTGCATTTCAAGCAGCAGGCTGGAGAGTGAAATTCAACTTCGCGCACAGTTGCGGGTTTGCACGACGTTTCCTCAGCCTAATCCGAGACTGAGTCCAACTGGACGGCTTTTTGTCGTCACACAGCGGCGCTGTGTGGCATGCCATCGCATCGGCTTTCAGCGGGAAGCTGAGTACGATCCTCAGACCAGAACAGGTGAGGCAATGCTGAGGCAACGTTCTTAGTCTCGCTGAGAGACTGAATCGGATTTCCTTCAGCATGCGTCAGCAGGAGAATGAGCCCGATTCTCCTGTTATTAAGTCAGCAGCTCGGATGACGAGCCGGTGACGCTCGTTCTTAGTCTCGCTGAGAGACTGAATCGGATTCCTTCGGTGTGCGTCAGCGGGAGAGTGAGCCGATTCTCCTGTTATTGAGTCAGCAGCTCGGATGACGAGCCGGTGACGCTCTCCAAGCGTTGCCGAGAGTTAACCCCTGACTATCCAGAACAGTGTATTCCACAGTGAAGTTTAACTGTGAACTTGTTTTCTATGCCTAAAATTAACAATATTATATTGTAGTAATATGCGTGCATTCCCAAGGGTGTGTACAGAGCTAATAATTGAGTGAAAGTAGCAGAAGGAAAAGAAAAAAAAAAAAATGTTATTTTAGAACATAAGTAATTTGTGTAGACGTATTGAAGAGTGTCTGGGTGAATGCTTTAGGAAATTTAAATTGTTGGATAGATAGAAATATATATATATATTACAAGGAGTACACATTAGGTAATAAGAACATCTGGTAGTAACGAGCCATGGCTGCAGCCAGTATGTCTCAACCTCCACCTTTCCTAAATGACACTGGGGAACCCGGTTTACTATGGAAAGACTGGAGACGTTTGTTTGAATCTTACCTCATAGCGATTGGAGGAGAGAAGTTTTCCCCACTAAGGAAACAACATATTCTACTACACAATTTAGGAGTACAAGTACGCAAGGTTTATGACAATTTGACAGATTTTGGGGAGGAGGAGGATGAGGATGAGGAACTGAATGTGTATGAAGAGACTCTTAAAAAATTGGAGGGACATTTTGGTGTAAAAGTAAATGTAGTGTTTGAAAGACATAAATTTTTCAGTAGAGTCCAAGGGAGGGACGAGAAAGTTTCGAGTTATATAGCCAGTCTTAGGGGTCTGGCTGCGACCTGTGATTTTGGTAACCTTGAAGACTCACTTATCAGAGATCAATTGGTGAGATGTACCAATAATAGCAAAGTACAGGAGAAACTATTAATTATAAGTCCCTCCTTGAAAGAGGCAATTGAGGTAGCTAAGAGCATAGAGCAAACAGCAGAATGCATAAGAGCTTTAAAAAATTCCACCATAGTGGATGAGGTAAAGGAAGTTAGAACAATACCTAACCAAGAAGACAAGGAATATAAGAGTAGTGAGGAACTCAAAATTCATGAAATCACCAGCAAGAAAAGTACCATTGGGAATGTTAAGAACAGGTGCTACAGGTGTGGTAATGCTAAACATTTGGCTAATAGCCTGGAATGTCCAGCCCGTAATTGCATATGCAGGAAGTGTGGAAACAAAGGGCATTACGCAAGAGCATGTAGGAGAGAGAGAGATGAGAATTACATTAGGAAAATCGTACATAAGGTGGAAGATACACAAGACAATCACAGCAAATTTGTATTGCAAGTGAAAGAGAGCAATGATAACACAGTTCCGAAGACTACTTATCCGTCATGAGAAATAAACCTTAACGGAGAACGTATAAGAGTGTTTGCTGATTCCTGTTCTCCATTTACTTTTATAAATTTTGATACCTTTGAAAGTAAATTCAAGAGCAAGGGGTATGAGTTACAACCAACTGATATCTGTACAGGTGGCTACAATAGTGATCCTATACCCCTGAAGGGAATGATGTCCATGCATATAACCTTCAAGGGTAGATCGACTACGGGTAAAGTGTATTTTACCAGTAAGGGCTCAAATCTGCTAGGATGGGAGCATCAGCATGATTTAGGTATATGTTTAGATCCTAACAGGGAGGAACCGGTGTTGCTGGTGGGAAATACAGAAAATGATTATACCGTGTGCAATGAGTTCCCAAGTCTTTTCGAAGATAAACTCGGTCGATTAGCAGATTATCAGCACAAAATCATAGTTAAGGAATACTATTAACCATTACAATTACAATTCCAATTGCACAAAGGGCCAGGCCAGTACCACTCATGTTGCAAGAACCTCTGAAGCAGGAATTGTGCTGACTAGAACGGTTGGGAGTTATTGAACCGATTGATAGTGCATTATGGGTTGCTCCGGTTGTGATCACTAAGAAGGCCGGAAGTCAGGGGATACGAGTATGTGTGGATCTGAGAGATTTAAACGCTAATATTTGGGTAGAGAGATTCCCTTTACCAAAAATCAACGAAATGTTAGGTACTATGGGACCAGCCAAAATATTTAGTGTTTTGGATCTCTCATCAGCGTATCACCAAGTAGAGCTTCATCCATCCTCACGCTCTCTTACCTCATTTATTACACCTTTCGGAGCTTTCAGATACCGTAGGATGCCCTTTGGATTGGCCTCTGCTGCGGCTGTGTTCCACCGCATCATGCAGAATATATTGAAAGGTGTGGAACACGTGTTGTGCTTCCAAGATGATGTGTTGATTTATGGCAACAATAAAATGGAGCATGATGACACCCTAAGGAGCGTTCTTCGAGCTTTACACAAAGCAGGAATGACACTTAAGAAAGAAAAATGTCAATTTGGAGTATCATCAGTAGAGTATCTAGGTCATAAAATTTCGGAGGAGGGTGTAAAACCCAAAAATGATCTGGTAAAAGGAGTAAAAGAGGCTTTAGCTCCCTCAAACAAACAAGAACTTAGCTCTTTTCTGGGCCTAGCTGAATACATGGCGAAATTTGTACGAAATTTTGCTATAATTACAGCTCCTCTAAGAACACTTTTGAAGAAAGATACCCCATTCCAATGGAGTAGCGAATGCCAACAAGCATTCTGCGACATTAAAGAAGCCATAATTCATTCACCACACTTAGGAAAATTTGATCCTAAATTAAAAACGTATGTAACGACAGATGCCAGTGGCCAAGGAATAGGAGCAATGATATACCAGAAATTGAATGGGCAGGAAAGGATTGTGGCTTTCACCTCAAAAGCATTAAATGAAGCAGAAAGACGATACTCAACAATTGAAAGAGAAACATTGGCTTGCTTTTGGGCCATAATTCATTTTAAATTCTTATTGTGGGGATTACCGTGTACAATCAAAACAGACCACAAACCGTTGATCAATGTATTCACTACTCAAGGCAGGGAACGTGCTACTCCACGGATAGCCAAATGGTTGTTAGGGTTGGAAGGGTATAACTTTAAGGTGGAATATGTACCGGGTGACAAAAACAATATCGCTGATTTCCTGTCCAGATCTACAGGATTTGACAGAGTAAATGGCAAAGATGCAGAACAAGAAAACGAATGGCAAGCAAGTGAATCCATACTATGGCTAGATCTTGCTAGCCTCACACAAAAAGAGTGGATAGAGGAAACAGAAAAGGACCAAACATTGCAACTAATAAAGAATAAAATAATTAATGGGTGGCTTGATAAAGCAAAAGATGTTGAAGAACCTTTAAAAGGTTATTGGAATGTCAGATTTGAACTTCACGTTTCGAATGATTTGGTAATGAGAGGCGAAAGAATTGTACCTCCATGTAGCCTGTGGACCAAACTGGTAGAACTTGCACATGAGGGACATTTAGGCCGTAGTCTCACGAAAAACAAGTTGCATGCCACGTACTGGTTCCCCCGAATGAACAGTGAAGTAGAGAGGGCAGTGCGGGATTGTTGGGCATGTACTGCAAGTGATAAATCTCACTCAACATGTAAGGCTACACTTTCTCCTGTGAATATTCCAGAGAAACCATGGGATAAGCTTGGTCTAGACATTTTAGGGCCAATGTGTCATCTAGGGAATAAAGGTCAGAACATGTTTGTCTTGGTTGATTATCATTCTCACTGGACCATGTTCAAAATAGTTAGGCAAATAACCACATTTGAAGCCATTAAATTTCTGACAGAAGCGTTCAGGAGAGAAGGTATCCCTAGCACATTGGTGACAGATAATGGTGTACAATTTACCTCGGAGAACATGAAAGAATTCCTGAAGAAATGGGGAGTGTATAATTTTAGAACAGCGTTGTATAATCCAAAAGCTAATGGTTTAGTTGAAAGGATGAATAGATTAATAAAAGACTGTATTCAGAGAGCCAAGGTATCAGGTATGCAAGGGGAAGAGGCATTGAATGAGATGCTGTGGTCGTATCATAATACACCAAATTCAGTGACGGGTTTGTCACCTTTCCAATCATTGAAGGGGAGGCAGCCCGGCACCAAATTGAATCCCAACTGGTTAAGAGGTGGTCAACATGTTTGTGAACAAAGAAATGTATCTACAGAGTGTCTTAAATGTAATCAAAGTAAGTATGCGGAGTGGTACAATAGAAAATTTGGAACCAAAAACAGGCCATGGTATGTAGGCCAATGGGTGAAAATTCGGCTCCCTATATGTAAGCAGGATTGTGGAAGTAAGTTTTCTTATCCTAGTAAAATTAAAGAAGTGCATTGAAATGTAGTCAAACTACAGGACGGTAGAGTATGGAGCATGGATCGCGTTGTACCTTACCAGGGAAGAGAAGACAGACCTGGAGAAGAGTCGTGACTTTGGACAATGCTAGACAAGTTCCGAATACCTCTCAGAGAAGAGTCAGTTCCCGTGTCCGAAGATCTCCTTCCGTTCCAGCCTCTTGGTGTGATTACTACACCTACCCTTTTGCGAATGCGTTACGATCCATTTCAAGTGGATGGTAACTGCAAGTTGGTTTGCGACCGCTTTCGCGGTCACAAAGCAACTCTACATCGCAATGCGGTCGCAAATAGGAAGGGAACACCCCTTCCTATTTGCGAGTCAGAATCACATTTTGCGAGTCGGTACTGACTCGCAAAATGTGATTCTGCATCGCGTTCAGCCTTTTGCGCCTCGTAAACTGCGTTTTTTGCCGTTTGCGAGGCGCAAAAGGCTTCCTACATCTGGCCCCTATTCACTACAATGACTGAAAAACTAATTTGGCTATTTTTCCTCACCAGGGGTTATAAAACATATAAACATATTTTATAAAGTCCCTTCTTGTAGTTACACTGCACCCAACCCTGAGGTCACCTCGAGCACACCTTAGGGATGACTTATATGTAAAAATAAGGTAGTTTAAGACTTTGTAAGTATTCTTAATTTCAAAATCGCATTTGCATGTAACTTTAATTTAAAAGCAGCCAACAAGGCAGGCCTGCCTTTAAAATGACCCTGGGCACCTCAGCAGTGCACCTATGGGGGCACCACCTT
The DNA here is from genome assembly GCF_031143425.1 of Pleurodeles waltl. Taxonomy (NCBI): domain Eukaryota; kingdom Metazoa; phylum Chordata; class Amphibia; order Caudata; family Salamandridae; genus Pleurodeles; species Pleurodeles waltl. The sequence continues at coordinate 288,341,742 of NC_090445.1, read as the reverse complement.
TGCTGGGGTCCCTAAACCTACTTGCCCCTCCATATACTAGGGACTTGTAGGTAGGTGGGTACTGCCAATTATAAGCAGGCTAATTTGCATACTCATTTTAATCAGAGCACAGGCCCTGGGAATGGTTAGGATTACCCAGGGCATCTTCAGAGCCAGGAAAATGTCAGAAAAAAGTGAAAAATTGGGGCAAAAAGTTATGGGGCTTCTGCAATCAGCCCAGTTCTCTCACACCAGGTAACCACAGGAAACAAATATTAGGAAAAAACAATAGGTAAAAAAGCTAAAATTAACATAAAAAGTCTAAAAACACCTGCCAAACCTTAGCCGGCAGGGAAAGGCAATATAATTGAATAGAATGGGGGCAGATTTAAAGCAAGTATTCAATACAACTGGCAGCATTTCAGGCGCCCAGGCAATTTCAGTACTGTGATAACCATTGTCAACTCATTGACAAATATTGAATTTTAATGAAAATGGACAACTATTATCATGTGTAATTTAGACATTTGCATTGACAGTGTAATTTGTAAAAGTCATGGGTCGATATAAAATGTAATTTAATAAAAATATGACACCATTTTTTTCAGTGTGTTAACTGCAATATCAATGCTTAGGAACGCTTACTTGTTTTATTTTTTGGGCTACATTTTACTAATAGAAATATAATTTTAACATTTGGCTTCTAATATGATTTATTCATACTAAATGCAAATTTTATGTGAGATTTCGTAACCATTTTACAGGAAAATGATTCTCAGCTGTATTTATAACACAAATATCATGAATATAGAAGAGTGGATGGGAACTCCATAAATGAGACAAACACATGCCACATATCATACAAGTGGAAGAAGATCCAGTCATTCAGGTCTCCTCAAAGGTTTAAGACAGTAAGTGCTATCCTTTATTTGTTCTTCCACAAGGCTAGAAATTGTTCTGAAGAAGGTACCATAGGGTGCCACTTTATGGTTGACACTATCTAGTGGGTATATGGGTGACTCCTGACAAGATGTGAAAGCCATTCTCCCAATGTGTTGAATCTGAGTGCCCACCCAGAGGTGTAGCCAGGTAATAAGCAGCCACTTTTCTGTGGTCACTCAACACCGTTTTGGAGTTTGCTCTGCTTACATTGAGTTTACTTCCAGACTGATTAAGGGGAAAATGTTGGGCCTCTCCAGGTGTCACCTGACATTTACCCGTGACAAGTAAGGCTCCTTATTAAGTTCCTGGGCCCATCTCACTTTCCTGCCAGAAAATGAAAAACACCTTCCAGGACCAAAGGTATTGCCCCTGCTCTGGGGGTAGTTTTTACAAGTCATTGTCAGCCACTTGCTTGAGAGCTAGCTCATGAGCTTCAGACAGAGAAAGGGTAACTTTTCTTAAATATCTATAAAAATCTGACTTTACTATTGAATTGGGCAATCATTAAATATTAAAAATAGCGGTGGACCTATCTTCCTATCTGGTTCTAAACATGATAGCAGAACTGATATTTTAAACAGTATTCTAGTTTTCCTTCTAGGACAGCAAAAGTCTTCCACCGTGAAAATAGGTTTTGGATACCTGTCATCACTGTGGGGAAAAGGTAACATTAACTTTGCACATATCCACATCTTAAATATGCCAACTTGCGGGCTATGAGGTCTTGGTAAGTGTGACATTAACTAGAAAAGGAAGAGTTTTCCCCTGTCAAGGGGGTTATTTTGACAGGTCGGCATACAGGTTTGAACTGTAGCAGTCATGCTACACTGGCACACTAGTGGATGGCGCAATACAGTAGGTGCTGCAGCCCACAGATGACTTTCCATGCTATTGATGTAGAGTTCATACCATATACTATGGTCTTATAAGACATTTAAATATGATAATCAGGGATTAGGCAATTTTTACTTATGAAACAGAGCACATACACTTGGCACCGGACAGCAGTGCCTGATGTACAGAGTCTAAAAACCAGCAATAAAATGTAGCAATGAGGAACCACTCAAGAAGGGGAATTTTCTCACAGCATGTACTTCTGGCTTAATGGAGCAGCTCCACTTATTCATGTTTTTGTGAATTCATTTCTTGGGCGAAAGTTTTGGCTTTATTGGTGACTAGTCTTCTTCAAGAGGTGGCGCCTCCTACTGCAAGTTGTATATTGCAATTAATATTGAGGTTAATTAAAATCATTTATATAGACATTTAAATAACAATAAATGCCATAAACTTACAGCAATAAAGTTGAAAACAGTTTTTAAATCTAATTGGTTAAAACTAGGGAATAGTCCCCGTTCTTGTCATCAGTACAAAGATAAAATGTATGTTAATTACAGGACCAGGAAACTACCTTACAATTTTGCGGTGAATAAATCATTGAAACAGATTAATTAACGTGAAGCCCTGGATTTCAGTGAAAAATATGATATGAATATTAATCACAGTGCTAGGAAGGTAGAAAGTCTGAAGACTGTATAAAGGTGACTTCATTTCGATAGAGTGTTTTGTCCTTTTCTGAAGTGTTTGACTACATCAGCCATCACCATAACATTTTCGACTTGGATGGTGCTATATCATGCCCAGAGTCCCAACCTTTTAAGCAACGGAGCTAGATATTAATACCTGGTAACAACAACAACGGGCAACATCAAAGGAAATGGGTAATTGCTTCTCTCACGTAATTTCAAAAGCAACATCTCATGCTATAACTATTGGCTTTCTTTTCATTTTTGCTCTAGTTCTCCCATTTCAAACAGCCCACATCTTCAACATATGAATTCCAATGTAATCTGCCATGACATAAAACTTAAAGCTATAGCTGGAGCAAGGCAAGGTTAGTAGGCATATAATTGAAAACTGTAGTGATGCTTTGTTTCTTTTACTTGAAGGTTTTTGATAAATGTAAATGTATTTATCTTTTTCTTTAAGATTTTTTAAATAATGTAATAGGAATAATATAGGGCCTGATTTAGATATTGGTGGATGAATTACTCTGTCATAAGGGTGACGGATATCCCGTCTGCCGAAATCTAAATTATATTATGTGCTATGAGATTTAGATTTTGGGGGCAGATATCCGTCACCGCTGTAAAGGAGTAGCCCATCCGCCAATATCTAAATCAGGCCCAAAGTGTCCAGCCATTGTTCAATTTGAGTCGGTCAAATGCCTTAAATATCCCAATTTCCAGTGGGCAGTCTCAGTGCTAGAATGTACTTAGCTCAACTAACCCCATCATCAGTTTAAGAGAAGGAACAGAAATACTGTTTGCCAGTTTTCGCAATACCATAACAGAGGGAGGTGGATCTTGTTACAAATGTTTTAGATGTATTTTCTGAGTTTATGTTATAAAAGTACATCGCAAATATATGAGCTGGATGAGTTTATTTCATCACTAAACATAAACCCACTCCCCATTGATAGTGGCCTTCGCTTAACCATCACCACACTTGTGTTTTCCCTCTTTACAATATGAACCATACACATTAGGGTGTGTTAGGGCCCAACTCTGGGTTCGTCAAATATCACAGTATCATCAGTGAATTGCAGAACTAGAAGTGACACCCCTTTAAGGACCCATGTCACCCATGTAAAGACTGAATAACAGCTATGCCACTACCCCCGTTTCAATCCTGTATTTGTATTATTGTTGTTGGCCACCGAGTTTATCCTGTATCTGATTTCCAACATAAAGAGGCATAACTGCTCTCATGAAGGAGGTAGGACAAAGGCAGTCCCAAATATGCAAACTTCAACCAAAGGCATCCTCTGCTACGAAGCCCTATAAAACAGGCGTTGGCGTATATCCGTTTTAACCCTTATTGAATGTACTGTACATGTGAATTTGCAGAGAACGTACCATTGTGATAATGATTTTTCTAAAAAATTAGGGAAATAGGCCTCAAACCTCTGTCCAATCTGGAAGGGTGTGAGAACGTAGCTAGGCTACCACATTCTTTCCATGACGAAAAGAACAATAATTCAATAACTAAAGGCGTCATTTTTTTGGCCTTTTTGTAGGTTAGGTGAAAGATCGAGTCTTTCCAACAGTTATGAATTATGGCATTTCAGTAGCTCGGGTTGTAAAGCGTAGAAAGGTCTTGGGCCCTGAATAAAGTATGGCATCTGAATTGGACTGCAGGTATGGTATGCCAGGTAGAGTGCGCTCTACCGTATGCACTCTACAATTTGGTGTTCTTGTGCCCTTTTCGCATGCTTACTTGGTTGCGAGTGGTCCCATGTGGAACCCTGCTAGCCATTGGCCTGTGGATGTTCTATGTCTACCTATGTATATACATCATTTTGCTTAGTGAATAGGAAACTAGAGTGAATGCACCTAGGGCCAGATGTAGGTAGAGTTGGTTTTGCGACTCGCAATTTGCGAGTCGCAAAACCAGATGCAGAATTGTGTCCCTGACACCATATGCGAATCACAAGGGGGTCACAATTTGCAACCCCATTGTGATTCCCTGCACTCACAGGGATGGTGGTCTGCTGGAGACAGCAGACCTACATGTCTGTGACTGCTTTTTTAATAAAGCAGTATTTTTTTGTATTACAGCCCGTTTTCCTTAAAGGAAAACGAGTTGCAATACAAAAGAAAAAATGAAACCATTTGGTTTCATTTTTTTCAGAGTAGGCAGTGCTGCTCTGAAAAAATATTTTTGGCGACATTCACAAAGCGGAAGGGGTCCCATGGGGACCCCTTCCTTTTTGCAAATGAGTTAGCACCCACTTGACATGGGTGCTAACTGCTAATTGCTTTGCGACCGCGGTCACAAAGCAATTCTGCATTGCGGTGCGAATCGTGAATAGGAAGGGAACACCCCTTCCTATTTGCGAGTCGCATTCCCAGTTTGCGAGTCGGTACTGACTCGCAAAATGGGAATGTGCATCGCGATGCGCGTTTTGCATGGCGCAAACTGAGAATTTTGCAGTTTGCGCCATGCAAAACGCTTTGTACATCTGGCCCCTAGTGAGGCCTTCAGGTGTTGTTTAGGTAATGGAACTGAGAGACTGAGGGACTGGACTCAAAACCCTTTACTAGGGCATAAAATTCCCTCATATCCCACTTATCGACATAAGGCTCTACCGCTAACCTTTGTTTTTTCGAAAACCATCTTTTTGCATCCCCGACTCCCTGTTTGTGGTAGGGATATGCGAAATTTGCGCAATTGTTATTTTGCACAATTTACATAATTGCATGAAAAATATGCAAAATTACGTCAAATGGAAGTCCATCATTTCGTACTACATTTTAGTGTGAACTTGCATCAACGTTTGATGCGAAGGTGCATTTCATGCTAAAAACAGAGTCAAAAGACCTGCACTACATTTATAACACAAACAGTGACATAATTGCACGATTGGTGTAATGGCATAGTTTCAGAACTTTCGTATTATTATAGCTGTAATTAGATATTCTGAAAATTGCGCATATTACAGCAGCGTAATTAAAATTCCACCCCGGCCTAGGGCATACGTGACTTGCACTGCGGCATGTTCCAGATACAGTTCACCTAAGCATATTTGCACATTTCACATTTGCAGCTGACTCGAGTCTCCCATAGTCTGATCTATGAAATAAAATCAACCCCAAAAATATTCAACTGCAAAAATATGGTTTAAAAATAGTGTAAAACAAATGATTAACTTCCATACATTAAATGAAAAACACCCAAATACTGACCATAAAGATATTAATTTAAAAATGTAGGAAAACATGTGATTATGAAAACAAATAAATAGAAACCAACAATATCGAATACACATTAAGGGCTCTTACCTCGATTAGATGCACAACCAAACACGAATTCTACTACAATAATCCTGGGTATTACGTGAGTGTAGTGCTTTGGAAATGGCCCAAGCCCATCTTCGTTCAGCATTGCTTTTTACAAACACACAGACACACACACACATACATACACCACATGTATATGTATATATATATATATATATATATATATATATATATATGTATGCACACATTGTAGGAAGCTGGCCTGGCTTTTAGTGGGTACCAATGGTACTTACACCTTGTGCCAGGTCCAGTTATCCCTTATTAGTAGAGTAGTAGTGTCACTAGTAGCTTAGGCTGATAGCGGTAGCTATAGCAGAGCAGCCAAGGCTGAACTAGGAGACATGCAAAGCTCATGCAATACCACTTATATCATATAGGTACCATATCATAAGAAAGGCAATACTCAGGGTTACTAAAAATAAAGGTACTTTATTTTAGTGACAATGCCCTAAAAATATCTCAGAGGATATACTCCATTAGGAGGTAAGTACAATACACAAAATATCCACAGAAAGCCAAATCAGGTAAGTAAAACAGTCAGAAAGTAGTGCAAACACTGTAGAATACACTAGGATGCAATAGGCATAGGGGCAACACACACCATATACTAAGAAAGTGGAATGCGTACCACGAATGGACCCCTAGGTTAGTGTAGTGTGTAGAGGGTCGCTGGGAGTGTAAGAAAACACTAAGGGTGTCAAAGATACCCAACCCCAAGACCCTGGAAAGTAGGAGTAAAGTACTACTATTCCCCCAGAAACACACTAAAGTCGTGATAAAGGATTTTGCAAAGACCACAACAGACTGCAAAGCACTGAAGATGGATTCCTGGACCTGAAGACCTGCAAAGGAAGGGGACCAAATCCAAGAGTAATGAAAGCATCCAGGGGGGGCAGGAGCCCACTAACTCCCAGATGAAGGTGCAAAATGGCTGCCTCCGGTTGGTAGAAGCTGAAGATTCTGCAACAACAAAATGAGGGAGGAAGTTCTTCTTCATGCACAAGATGTCACACGGCGTGCTGGAGGATGCAGAAGTGTTTCCTTGGCAAAATACTGCAAACAAGCCTTGCTAACTGCAAGAGTTGCAGTTCAAGAAAAATGGTGCTGCCAGGGCCAGGGAAGGACCAGGATGTCGCCACTTGGGAGAGGAGACAGAGGGGCCCCTCAGCAATGTAGAGATCCCATGCACAGGCAGGAAGCACACACAGAAGACCTTGAACACAGGTTCAAGAAGTCTGAACACAGCAGTCATCTCAACACTGCAAAAGGAGGTCCCACGACACTGGAGATCAACTCAGGGAGCTGAGCATCGCAGGACAGAGTGCTGGGGACCCAGGCTCAGCTGTGCATGCAGGATTTCTTGGAAATGTGCACAGAAGCTCTTGTAGCTGCAGATCACATGGTGCACAGGATTACTCTCTAGAGAGGGGAGGCAAGAACTTACCTCCTCCAGATGTGGACAGATGGATCACTGGACAGTCTGGGTCACTTGGGTCCACCACCTGTGTTCCAGGGGCCACGCGCGTCAGGCTGAGAGGGGTCCCAGAGTACTGGTGAAGCTGAAGTTTGGTGCCTGCTGGAGCAGGGGGAAGATTCCGTCGACCCATGGGAGATTTCTTTGCGTCTTCTAGTGCAGGGTGTAGGCAGGCAGCCCCCAGAGCATGCACCACCAGGAAACAGTAAAGAAAGCCGGCAGGATATAGGTGGTACAATGTAATTCTACTTTGTTGCAGTTTTGCAGGCATCCTGGAGCAGTCACCGGTCGATCCTTGGCAGAAGTAAAAAAGAGAGGTGCAGAGGAACTCTGGCGAATTATTGCAAGTCGTTATCTGAGGAAAAGCCCACTGGAGGGACCCTAAATAGCCCTCAGAGGAAGATTGGCCACCTAGTCAGGTATGCACCTATCAGGAGGGGTCTCTGACGTCACCTATGGGCACTGGCCACTCAGAGGCCTCCAGAGTGCCCCCATACCTTTGGATCCAAGATGGCAGGGGGCTGAGACATACTGGAGGAGCTCGGGGCACCACCCCTGGGGTGGTGATGGACAGGGGAGTGGTCACTTCCCTTTCCTTTGTCCAGTTTTGCACCAGAGCAGGGACTGGGGATTCCCTAAACCGGTGTAGACTGGCTTATGCAAAAGGGCACCATCTAAGCCTTTCAAAGCATTTACAGAATCCCGGTAGAAGCCACCTCTCACCAACCTTCAACACATATTTCTAAAGGGAGAGGGTGTAAAACCCTCTCTCAGAGGAAATTCTTTGTGCTGCCTTCCTGGGACTGGGCTAGCCAGATCACAGGAGGGCAGAACCCTGTCTGCGGCTTGGCAGCAGCTGTAGCTGCAGAGAGAACCCCAGAGAGCTGGCTTGGCAGTACTGGGGGTACATAGTGGAGCCCCCAGGATGCATGGAATTGGCTCCCCAGTACCAAATTCGGAATGGGGGACAATTCCATGATCTTAGACATGTTACATGGCCATATTCGGAGTTACCATTGTGAAGCTACATATAGGTATTGACCTATATGTAGTGCACGTGTGTAACGGTGTCACAAAGTTCGGGGAAATGGCCCTCAACTATGTGGGGGCACCTCTGCTAGTGCAAGCGTGCCCTCACACTTAGTAACTTTGCACCTAACCTTCAGCAAGTGAAGGTTAGACATGTAGGTGACTTATAAGTTACTTAAGTCCAGTGGAAATGGCTGTGAAATAACGTGTGAGTTATTTCACTCAGGCTGCAATGGCAGTCCAGTGTAAAGGTTTGTCTGAGCTCACTATGGGTGGCATAAGAAATGCTGCAGCCCATATGAAGCCACAGACAGGCTTCTGCCCTCCTGGGGTCTGGGCAGCCCAGTCCCAGGAAGGCAGAACAATGGATTTCCTCTGAGAGAGGGTGTTACACCCTCAACCTTTGGAAATAGGTGTTAAGGGCCTGAGAGGAGTAGCCTCTCCTGGCCTCTGGGAATGCTTTGAAGGGCACAGATGGTGCCCTCCTTGCATAAACCAGTATACACCAGTTCAGGGATCCCCCAGCCCCTGCTTTGGTGCAAAACTGGACAAAGTAAAGGGGAGTGACCACTCCCCTGTCCATCACCACCCCAGGGGTGGTGCCCAGAGCTCCTCCAGTGTGTCCCAGACCTCTGCCATCTTGAATGCAGAGGTGTGAGGGCACAATGGAGGCCTCTGAGTGGCCAGTGCCAACAGGTGACGTCAGAGACCCCTTCTGATAGGTGTATTCCTGACTAGGTGGCCAATCCTCCTCTGAGGGCTATTTAGGGCCTCTCCTCTGGGCTTCTCGTCAGATAATGAATGCAATAGCTCACCAGAGTTCCTCTGCATCTCTCTTTTCGACTTCTGCCAAGGATCGACCGCTGACTGCTCCAGGACACCTGCAAAACTGCAACAAAGTAGCAAGATGAATACCAGCAACATTGTAGTGCCTAATCCTGACGGCTTTCCCAACTGTTTCCTGGTGGTGCTTTCTCTGAGGGCTGTCTGCCTTCACCCTGCACTGGAAGCCAAGAAGAAATCTCCTGTGGGTCAACGGAATCTTCCCCCTGCTAACACAGACACCAAACATCTGCATCACCAGTCTTCTGGGTCCCTTCTCATCTTGACGAGCATGGTCCCTGGAACACAGGAGCTGGATCTAAGTGACCCCAACAGTCCTGTAATCCTTCTGTCCAAATGTGGTGGAGGTAAGTCCTTGCCTCCCTATGCCAGACAGTAATCCTGTGTACAGCATGAACTGAAGCTGCTAGGCCTTCTATGCACTTTTGCAAGGAATCCTTCATACACAGGATAGCCTAGGTCCCCAGCACTCTGTCCTGCATTGCTCAACTCGCTGAGTTGACCACTGACTTCGTGGCACCCTCCTTTGTAGTGTTGAGATGACTGCCATGCTCAGATTTCTTGAATGCCTGTTCAAGTGCTTCTGCTGGTGATGCCTGCTTCTGCATGGGCTCTCTGTGCTGCTGGGTGCCCCCTCTGTCTCCTCCTCCAAGGGGCGTCCTTCTGGTCCTTCCTGTGCCCGGACAGCACCCATTTTCTTTAACCGCGACCTTTGCAGCTAGCAAGGCTTGTTTGTGGTCTTCCTACATGGAAGCAACTCTGCATCCTCAAGCACTCCATGGGACATCTTCTGTGCAAAGGAGAAGTTCCTGGCATCTTCCGTTGTTGCAGAATCTTCAGCTTCTTCCACCCAGAGGCAGCCATTTTGCACCTTCATCCGGGGTTTAGTGGGCTCTTGCCCCTCCCTGAACACTTTCATGACTTGTCGACTTGGTCCCCTTCCTTCACAGGTCCTCAGGTCCAGGAATCCATCTTCAGTGCTTTGCAGTCAGTTGTGGTCTTTACTGAATCTCCTATCACGACTTTAGTGTGTTTCTGAGAAAGTAGGGTTACTTTACTCCTACCTTTCAGGGTCTTGGGGTGGGGTATCTTGGACACCCTTAGTGTTTTCTTACACTCCCAGTGACCCTGTACACACTACACTAGGCCTGGGGTCCCTAAGTGGTTCGCATTCCACTTTTTTAGTATATGGTTTGTGTTGCCCGTCGGCCTATTGTATCCTACTGTACTCTACAGTGTTTGCACTACTTTTCTAATTGTTTTTGGATTGTGTGTATATTTTGTGTATTTTACTTAACTCCTGAGGGAGTATATCCTCTGAGATAATTTTGGCACATTGTCACTAAAATAAAGTACCTTTACTTTTAGTAACTCTGAGTATTGTGATTCTTATGATATAGTGCTATATGATATAAGTGGTATAGTAGGAGCTTTGCATGTCTCCTAGTTCAGCCTAAGCTGCTCTGCTTTAGCTACCTCTATCAGCCTAAGCTGCTAAAACACTACTAATCTACTAATCAGGGATAACTGGACCTGGCACAAGGTGTTAGTACCATCAGGTACCCACTATAAGCCAGGCCAGCCTCCTACAATGAGCACTGATGTTCTGATTAGCAGATCCTCAGTGACACAGACAGTCACTACACAGGCATACATATTCAGGCCACAAACTATAAGCACTGGGCTCCTGGCTAGCAGGATCCCAGTGAGACAGGCAAATACAAACTGACTAACATGTTAATATGGGGGTAACATGCCAGGCAAGATAGTACTTTCCTACGCAACCCCCTCCCCAAACGAGGGACAATAAGGCTAACCATATCCAGATGAGTCTTCATTGTCTAAGTGGAAATATCTGGAGAGCCCATCTGCATTGGAGTGGGTACTCCCAGGTCCATGTTCCACTGCATAGTCCATTCCCTGAAGGGAGATGGACCACCGCAAGAATATAGGGTTTTCACCTTTCATTTGTTTAAGCCATAATAGAGGTTTGTGGTCAGTTTGAACAACAAAGTGAGTACCAAAGCGGTATGGTCTCAACTTTTTCAAGGCCCAGACCACAGCAAAGGCCTCCCTCTCTATGACAGACCATCGCTTTTCTCTAGGGGTCAACCTCCTGCTGATAAAAGCAACAGGTTGATCCTGGCCCTCAGTGTTTAGCTGTGATAGAACCGCCCCTACCCCTAATTCAGAAGCATCAGTTTGAACTATGAATCTTTTGGAGTATCAAGGGCTTTTTAGGACAGATGCAGAGCACAAGGCCTGTTTGAGCTCATCACAAGCCTTTTGAAAGCTAGCTGTCCATGATACCGTTTTAGGCATCTTTTTTGAAGTGAGGTCATTTAGAGGGGCAGCTATGGTGCCATAATTCTTTATGAACCTCCTGTTATACTCAGGGAGGCCTAGAAAGGCTCTCACTTGGGTTTGAGTTGTAGGGGGATCCCATTCCATAATGGTTTGGATCTTCCCCTGCAGTGGTGCAATCTGTTCCCCCCTACCAGCTGGCCCAGATAAACCACTTTCCCCTGCCCTATCTGGCACTTTGAGGCTTTGGTAGTGAGGCCAGCCTTTTGCAGGGCCTCCAAAACTTTCCACAGGTGGACCAGGTGATCATCCCAGGTGGAGCTAAAGACAGCTATTTCGTCTAGAAATGCTGCACTAAAGGCTTCCAATCCTTGGAGGACTGTATTCACCAACCTCTGAAACGTGGCAGGTGCATTTTTCAATCCAAAGGGCATAACAGTGAACTGATAGTGCCCTCCAATGGTTGAAAATGCTGGTTTAGGCTTAGCATCTTCTGATAACTTAGGGGGTCATTCTGACCCTGGCGGTAATTACCGCCATGGCGGAGGTCGGCGGTAGCACCGCCAACAGGCTGGCGGTGCACCGCTGGGCATTCTGACCGCGGCGGTTCAGCCGCGGCCAGAAACGGAAAGTCGGCGGTGTACCGCCGACTTCCCGCTGCCCTTGAGAATCCTCCATGGCGGCGGAGCGTGCTCCGCCGCCATGGGGATTCTGACACCCCCTACCGCCATCCGGTTCCTGGCGGTTCTCCCGCCAGGAACAGGATGGCGGTAGGGGGTGCCTCGGGGCCCCTGGGGGCCCCTGCAGGGCCCATGCCAATTGCATGGGCACTGCAGGGGCCCCCGTAAGAGGGCCCCACGAAGAATTTCAGTGTCTGCTTTGCAGGCACTGAAATTCGCGACGGGTGCAACTGCACCCGTCGCACCTTCCCACTCCGCCGGCTCCATTCTGAGCCGGCGTCCTCGTGGGAAGGGTGTTTCCCGCTGGGCTGGCGGGCGGACTTTCGGCGCTCGCCCGCCGGCCCAGTGGGAAAGCCAGAATGACCGCCGCGGTCTTTCGGCGGGAACCGCTTGGCGGGCGGCGACCGCCGTCCGCCGCGGTCAGAATCACCCCCTTAGTCTGCCAATACCCTGCAGTTAAATCAAAAGTGTTTAGATACTTGGCAGAAGCCAGTGTATCTATCAGCTCATCTGCCCGGGTATAGGCTGAGCATCAGTTTTTGTTACTTGACTGAGACCCCTACAGTCCACACAAAACCGCATTTCCTTTTTTCCACCTTTACTGTGAGGTTTGGGGACAAGCACCACAGGGCTGGCCCAGGGGCTTTCAGAGGGTTCAATCACTCCAGGATCCAATATTTTCTGTACCCCTTGTTTAATACAATCTCTGACATGGTCAGGCTGTCTATAAATTTTACTCTTGACAGGTACACTGACTCCAGTATAAATTGTGTGCTCATACCAGGTAGTTGTGCCTGGAACAAGTGAGAAAAGGTCAGAGAACTGATCAAGTAGATTTATGCAGTTGTCCTTCTACTCAGCAGTAAGACAATCTGCTAGTACAAGTCCCTCAAATAAGCCATCAGCTTCAGTGGCGGAGAAGAGGTCAGGGAGAGGGTCACTCTCTTCCTCCTGCCGCTCATCTGTGGCCATGAGCAGGGTTAACTCAGCCCTGTCATAGTAAGGTTTCAGGCGATTGATATGAAGCACCCTAAGGGGGCTTCTGGCAGTGCCCAGATCTACCAAATAGGTGACCTCACCTTTCTTCTCCACAATGAGATGGGGTCCACTCCATTTGTCCTGGAGTGCTCTTGGTGCATCAGGCTCCAATACCCACATCTTCTGTCCTGGGTGGTACTGAGTCAGGACAACCTTCTGGTCATGCCATTGCTTTTGGAGCTCTTGACTGGCCTGAACATTTTTAATGGCCTTTTTTCATGTACTCAGCCATCCTTGATCTTAGGCCAAGGACATAGTCCACAATGTCTTGTTTGGGAGCTTTTAAAGGTTGTTCCCAAACCTCCTTCACAAGAGCAAGGGGGCTCTTACAGGGTGTCCAAAGAGGAGTTCAAAGGGGCTGAAGCCCACTCCTTTCTGGGGTACCTCCCTATTAGCAAAAATGAGACATAGCAACAGGACATCCCATCTCCTTCTGATTTTTTCAGGGAGTCCAATGACCATGCCTTTGAGAGTTTTAGTAAACCTCTCAACCAATCCATTTGTTTGTGAATGATAAGGAGTAGTGAACTTGTAAGTAACACCACACTCCGTCCACATAGCTTTAAGATATGCAGACATGAAGTTACTACCTCTGTCTGATACCACTTCCTTAGGGAAACCCACTCTGGAAAAGATTCCCAGGAGGGCATTTGCCACTCCAATGGGGTGTAGTGGTCCTTAAGGGTATAGCTTCAGGGTATCTAGTGGCATTGTCCATTACCACTAGAATGAACCTATTTCCTGAAGCTGTGGGAAGGTCAAGGGGGCCAACAATGTCAACCCCTACCCTCTCAAAGGGCACCCCAAACACAGGAAGTGGAATTAAGGGGGCCTTAGGTGTGCCTCCAGTCTTGCCACTGGCTTGGCAGGTCACATAGGAGCGACAAAGCTCCTTGGTGTCCTCTGACATATGAGGCCAGTGAAACAATGGAACCAGTCTGTCCCATGTTTTATTTTGGTCCAAACGCCCAGCCAAAGAAATGTCATGAGCCAAAGTCAGAATAAGCTCACTATACTGCAAAGGGATGACCAATCTCCTGGCAGCTCCAGGTTTAGGGTCCCTTGACTCAGTATAGAAAAGGTTATCTTCCCAATAGAGTTTGTGGCTATCAGTGACATCCCCCTTCTGCTGTTTGACAGCTTGCTGTATCAAACCCTCTAGTGTAGGACAGGTCTGCTGTGCCACACTCAGCTCTTCCCTAGCAGGCCCCCCTGCAACCGAAAGCTCAGCAGTGTCTGTTGCCAGCTCATCTGGTGTAGGTTCTGTACAGAGAGAGGATTCCTCTTCCTCAAAAGGGGAATTTTCTGGAGAGGGAGGGATAGTGGGCAAGGGTTTACCCTTTCTACCCCTAGGTTTTTGGAGCACTTGGTCCCTTTTTCCATGATCCAAGTTTACCTGTCCTCCTTGCTTCTGGGCCTGAGCCCTCTTGAGAGCAAAGATATGCCCTGGAATGCCCAGCATTGCTGTATGAGCCTCCAACTCCACTTCGGCCAAAGCTCAAGTATCCAAATTCATTTCCTAAGAGACACTCTACAGGTAAGTCAGTGGATACCACAACTTTCTTTGGACCAGTAAACCAACCCCCCAGTTTAGATTCACAACAGCCATGGGGTAGCTAACAGTGTTGTTATGGTCATCTGTCATTTGGTACTGTTGCTCAGGGGCTACAAGTTTTTCCATCACCTTAGTGACACTGGTACCTGTGTCCCTGCAGGCCTCAAACTGAACACCATTTATTAGGGGTAGTTGCTTGTACTTATCCATATTAAGGGGACAAGCAACTAAGGTGGCAAGGTCAATGACACCGTCAGATACTAAAACATCCCTCAGTGGTCTCCCTTACTACACCCAACCCCAAAACGTTACCAAAAGTGAGCCCAGCTACACTTTTTGACTGGCTATTAGTAGTGTCCTTCACACCACCACTGCTATTACTAGGGGCATTGGTGGAAGCAGTGGGGTTTGTGGTGGTGGGAGGCTTGGTGTTTCTCTTTGGACAAGTGGGTTCACTTGCCTAATGGCCTTTAACTTTACATAACTAACACCATGGCTTTTTCTGACTGTGTGAAGCGGATTTGTGCCTACCACCCCCAGAAGGTGTTTGTGGGTCAGATGAAGACTCAGAAGATTTTTTTATCTTGGTCCCCACCCTTGTCATGAGGCTTACCATCCTTCTTCTTGCTGTCTTTGTTACCCCCTGTATGAGCTTTTCTGCTCACCCTTGTTCTGACCCATTTGTCTGCCTACTTTCCCAATTCTTGGAGAGAGGTCAGATCTGAGTCTACAAGATACTGATGCAACAAATCAGACAAACAATTGTTCAATATATGCTCTCTCAGAATTAAGTTATACAGGCTTTCATAGTCAGTCACCTTACTGCCATTTAACCAACCTTCTAGGGCCTTCACTGAACAGTCTACAAAGCCTATCCAGTCCTGTGAAGAATTCCTTTCTGTTCTCTCTGAACTGTAGTCTATATAGCTCAGTGGTTAAGCCCAGACCATCCAAGAGTGCACTTTTGAGAATGTGATAGTTGTCTGAATCATCCTCCCTGACAATAAGGAGTCTGTCTCTCCCCATGCCAGTTAAAGACAACCACAGGATAGCAGCCCACTGTGCTTGAGGGACCCTCTGAACTTTACAGGCCCTCTCAAGTGAAGCAAACCACTTATAGATATCATCCCCATCCATGTAAGGGGGAACAACCTTGTGTAGATTTCTGTAATCAAACGTAGGTTCCCTAACACTGGAGTTCCTGAAACTTCTGCTGCCATCAGGGGGGACTAACCCCAACCCTTGCTTTTCCCTTTCCACACGCAGGGATTCCCTGTCTAAGGCCAACTGTTGTTGCTGTCGCCTTAGTCTGGCCTCCTCTAACCTCAGATTTATGAGTTCCCTATCTAGGGACTGGTCCTCAGGGTTAGATGTGTGTGACACCTCTGAGACAGAAGTGACATTGGAATTGGCAGAGGCAGATCTTTCCCTAACTTGAGTCACCCTAGTTAACTGGCCTCTAGGTGTGAATGGAGCCCTACTGGTGTGTGACCCCTTCCCACTCCCAGCTACACTAGGGGGTCTGTTGATGGAAAGATGAGTGGAAGGACCCTCCCCAGGATTATCAAAATGCTCCTCTGAGCCTACCTGGTTGGAAACTTTCTCTACCTCCCCCTCTGTCTGTACCTGACCAGTGCTAAGTCCCTGGTCATCCTTCAGGAGAACATTTAAGAGAAATTCCTTATTGGGGTTCTTCCCAATCCCTAAACTTCTTTAAATGCAGAGACCCCTCAAACGTTTAAAATTAAAACTTTCATAAGTTGTCTTCACAACTGTAGGGGTAGCCTCTACAACAGACATGTTGACAATTTAATAACATTTTTATTATCATGATTTGGAACTCACAGAGATCCACATGTATAACAATACAAAACCAAATAAATACATAATAAATAAATACACCTTTTTAAAAGTAAATAAAACTCCAAACCACCAATTCATTCCTACATACTTCACACATTACAAGAACTACCAAAAAATGCCAATATATAATCTAAAAATAACATAAATTTAACCTCCTACTACAGACACCAGATCTTAAATTTGAAGAGTCTTCGCTCAGCAAAATTAAGGGACATGCCCCTCCCTTCCTTTTTGTAGAAGTTCTCTTTAAAATGTGACAACGTAAAATTTCATGGGGAATCTAGAGGCCCCACCTCCCTCAGAGCCCATAAAAAGATTTAGGAAGACCCATACAGTCCTTGCGATATTTAAATGAATTTCCACGCCTGGGGCCGAAAGGCGATCTAATCAAAGAAGATCAATATAACTGCAGAAGGTTTGAAAAAATTAAAAAATCCTATAACAAAATCTTTCATTAGGAGGAATATAACATAAATCTAGGGCCTCTCTATAAGATCTAATATTTAACCGCAAGTAGAGGGGTTTCAGCCATAGTTTCCTCAGAACAGCTAAAGCTGGACAGACAATAAAATGTGTTTGATATTCTGTACCCCACCTTGACACGTCACAAGAATTAGTAGCACCACCCCATTTAAAAATTAAGGGCCAGATGTAGCAAAAGCCCAAATTGCGACTTTCAATTTGCGAGTCCCTGCGACTCGCAAATTGCAAGTCGCAATTTGGGATGCAGAAAGGTGTCTCAGACCCCATAGTGATTCAGGGCACTCACCGGGATGGAGGCCTGCTGGGAACATGTCCGTGACTGCTTTTAAATAAAGCAGTTTTTTTTTTCAAAGTGCAACCCGTTTTCCTTAAAGGAAAACGAGCTGCACTTTGAAAAATAAACCGAAACCTTTTGTTTCGGTATTTTTCAGGGCAGGTAGTGGTCCATTGGACCACTGCCTGCTCTGAAAAATTATTTTTAATGCCAGACACAAAGGGGAAGGGGTCCCATGGGGACCCCTTCCCGTTTGCGACTGGGTTACCATCCACTTCAAGTGGATGGTAACTGCGAGTCCATTTGCGACCGCTTTCGCGGTCGCAAATGGAATTGCATACCAGTGCGACTCTCAAATAGGAAGGGAACACCCCTTCCTATTTGCGACTCGGAAATGCATTTTGCGAGTCGGTTCCGACTCGCAAAATGCATTTCTACATACCAAATGGGCTTTAGCGACTTGCAAACGGCGTTTTTCGCCGTTTGCGAGTCGCTAAAGCTTTGCTACATCTGGCCCTAAATCCCTGAGAGGTATATTATCAAGTCTAATCAGTCTAAAAAAATAACCTCACACCATGTGGAAGATTCCAAGTCAGGTAAGGTTGCACCACTTTCATAGACACTGACTTGATTAACTTCTCGAGACCTCTTTTAGGGCGCCACGCATTCAAGATCCATTGAAAAGCATTTGGACCATGTCACTTCCTTCAAGATTTATTTTGGGATTATAAAGGGTATTGAGGGAGTGAGGTCCGGGTCCAGCTCTAAGAACTGAATAGCATAGGTGTAGTTTCTAAAAAAAACTGGATTTTTCTCTTAAATTATTAAAAATGTCATTAAAAGCCAAGTTTCTCAGTGTAAATTCCTCACTGTGGATAAAACAATGTGCCCTTCTAATCACGGCCGCAAGGCCCTGCACAAAGATATTCTTGATGCCAAATTCAAGCCTTAGAGCTGCCCCTGAAGCTGAGTTATTGCAGGAAGCCATGTGTCTTAGGATCCAGCCTTCTGTCTTGACAAGGAAGTCCCATTTATTTATGTCTATACATTCTATTGCATATAAAAGAGTAGCTGGTATCCTAACCTGATAGGCAGGCAGTAGATGTGAAAAATGGCATTTACCATTTGCAGTAAAGAAAGCCACCAAACCTTGAGCATGCAAGATAGCCTTACTAATATTATTACGAATATGTTCTTGATCGTTTATTGTGGCAGAAAAGATTTTACCCAAAAACCGATATGTATCTATCCGCTCCAACTTATGTTGACCCAGAACCCAGGAGGAACAGATTTTCCTTCAGTTTTTTTTTCCCCGTGAAGCATACAACTTGTGACTTAGATATATTAATTCTCAAGTAGTTCTTGACCGAGTAAAGATTTAGGGCAGCCAGACGTTGATTTAGGCCCTTTGGGGTGAGATCTAACACAACTATGTCATCCGGGTATAATAGGCAGGCAATTGGTCGGCCACCCACCGTAGGGGCATAGCCATTTGTACTCCTAAGGATTTTGGGGAGATCATAGATGTATAGGGAAAATAGCAATGGGGCCAATAAACAGCTTTGTTTCAGGCCATTTTTGGTAAAAAATTTGAGGTCAATCCCTGTTCTCCACCCATGAGGATTTTACACCAAATCGAAGAGTGCAGGGCAATCACTAATCGCAGCGGACAAGGCGGAACCCCTATTTCCTGAAGTTGTCCTCCACAGGATTTTCCTGTCCACCCTATTGAATGCCGTGGAGTAATCAATAAATGCAGCATACACTATTCCCCCCCCCCCAGTCTGGACATACTTGTCAATTATTGTTTGCGTTATTAAAATATTATCTAAGGTATTGTGGGCCTTTCTAAAACCTGCCTGTTCCACCGAAAGAATACCATTTTCCTCAACCCATTCAGTTAATTGCTTTAAGATGCTTTTTGCAAAAATCTTTTCCGTTGCATCTAAGAAGGCAATTTGTTGTTAATTTAACGGTACTGTTCTATCTCCCTTTTTATATAATGGGAGTATTATACTACCCGTCCAAGATTCCGGGATATTGCCGAAAAGCAGGTGGAAAATACTGGGTGAAGTAGTCTTGCCCAAAGCGAAGGCTCCCTTTTAATTAGAGTCATCGGAACCTCATCGGGGCCCATGGTGCCCAAAGAGCGCATTGAATTTATAATCCCCTCTAATTCATCCACAGTGGGTGCACCCATATTATCCATTTCTCCCCCTCCATTTAATACTGTCACCTCTCTCCAGGGTCCTGACCCGGTTTTCAGCATAAAGGACCAAGATATATAACCTCCAGTCTTCCTCTGTCATCAGGGGGGCGAAAAAGGTTTTATGGTTTCCGCCCCCCTCAGAGATAATAGCCCACAATTTACTAGGGTTTCTCTTTGCAGCTGCTTCCCTCAGTGCGATCCACCTGTGATCCGCTTCTTTCCTTCAGATGGCCAGTTTCAACCGCCATCTTCTTCTCTTGAGTAGTAATATTTTCCTACTCCTTTCCATAGTCTTACACTCCAGCTGTCGCCTTACTAGCTTGTTAATTTCTCTATTCAGAATCATGATGGGCAGCTGCGCTTTTTAAAATCCAGTTATACTACGCTCAGACTGATTTCACGTAATAATGTGTCTCATTAATTTGGAAAAATATATTAAGGCATCCTTCCCCGAAACCTCCATGTTTCCCACAATATTTTTAAACAATGGCTTCATCGATGTTATTTTAGCTGTCGACTAAAACATTCTCCTATTTTTCCCATTGATTCTAAGGTTTACGCCTTTTATAGACCTAGGATTTACTGCCCCTAGCTGGATTTTTAAGGTAAGTTTTAGAATCATATGGTCACTAAATGAGGTATCTATTATTTACATATTCCTAACTCTTTGAGCAATATTGTACGAGGTGCAAATATAGTCTATAATAATAGAATTACTCATAAGAGACTTGTGAGTGTAGGCTGCGGGCGAGTCCGAACAGAAACACCCATTCAGTATAATACCGCTGCAGGACCTCAAATCTTTCAATAAGATTAGTCCTATTTTGTCTGTCCTAATTCTGGAAGGAAATAGAATAGGTGGGATATTCAGCGCTTTGTCCTTTTCTGGGTCACAATAGGTGTGGAGCGTAGAAATTTTGCAATTTGAATCCCCCATTATAATTAAATCAACATAGTTTACTAAGGCAAAGACTTATTAAGCATCTGTTGAAGAATCGTATTAAATTCCTTTTCAGGGGGGATATCTGCATTTACAATCCTCAAGGGGAATTTTACACCCTTCTTCCCACTAACATGTACTCGTACTATTTGAAAACAATTCGTATTCACAGGGTGGCTTTCAAATTCCCAGTTATATCTATCACTTAAAAGCACAGCTATACCCTCTTTAGCGTACCATTTTTTTTAAGGGAGTGCTTTTTTACTTAAAACTGAACCGGGGCATGAGAAGTAATTTAAACACCAGGTCTCTTGGATGCATATCAGATCAATTTTCAATGAACAAATTACATTTAATTTTCCTAGATGTTTCCCTAATCCTGCAGCATTCCAAGAGACCAATGAGAGGTCAGTTTTAGTAACTTGACTGTATCAGCTTACCTTTCGGCTGAGACCTGTTCAGGGCCCCCGCTAACCAATTCCAATTTTCATGTTTGGGACTGGTGCCCTGATGAATGGGACCTTTAAAACCTTCACTACCCTTGCACCCTGAAATAAAGAAACTTGCACAATTTCACCTGCGGATAAAGAACATTTTCTCCCCCGATTCACGTTATTATTTATTGAGTCTAGACCATGGGTAGAATACTGCCCGCCAAGGTACGTTAACTTGTCCCAGACTGGAATAACATCTATACCTCTGCGTTGAAATTGGGCACAATTGACCAGAATTAATTTCAAGACGGTTTTAGAGGTAAACCATACCTTTGCCTTACACCCTCCTATACTGTGATCAAGAAAGACCCTCACAATATTGCTACTCTCAATTAATTTGAGTTCCTCTATTGCCAAAAAACACGACAGTAGAAAGGAACGATTTAAATTGGAATAAAATATAGTCAGAAACTCCAGGCTATCGGGAACTCTGTATGCCTAATAAGGTCTTTCTCCCTTCTGGATTTTTCTCCCACATTCTGAGTGTCTAGTCTAGTGCAGATGTCCAACAATCTTAATGGGGCGGTGCCAGGCGAGATTACATCGATTGAATCAAATGTGGCACAAGGCATCACCGGATGGTCTGTCTGTCGGTGATCTTGCGATGAACCCATATCTGGCCTTTGCTGTAGAACAGGAGACGCCTCCTCAGTCTCATTCTGGAAGTTCTCCATTAAGGGGACCTGTTCCTCCTCATCCAAAAATTCCTCAAGCTCCCTTAACAGGTACCATTTATATTTAGTCCCAATCCTTGACATACATCCTTTATGGTCGTCTTGGCCGACTCATCAGAAGGGTGGCTCGCATTTTGTTTTACTAATAGAACCTTCAGTATGGAACCAAGAATATCTTGAGTGTGATAAGAACTTTTTATGGATTTTTCGAGGAGTTCCAGAATAGACTAAATAATTATTTTGAGGCACTTAAAGGATTCAGAAATGACTATGGCCCTCATTACAACCCTGGTGGTCGGTGATAAAGCAGCGGTAATACTGCCAACAGGTCGGCGGTAAGAAAAATGGAATTCTGACCACGGCGGAAACCGCCCACACAGACAGCCACTTTAACACACCGACCGCCACGGCGGTAACAACAAGCACCGCAGCGGTAACCGCCAACAGCCAGGGAGAAGACAATGTACAACAGGCTTATCTGCCAACTTTTCCGGGGCAGTACCAACGACATCAAAAGCACAGCGGAAACAGTACACACAAGGCAAAGGACTCACCTCTGGAGACTCAAGGAAGAACCACAATGCCATGGAGCTCGAGTTGTATATCTTCCTCATGATTGTATACCTCTTCATGCATTACGAACAGCAACACCGGCGAAGACTACCATGGTGAGTACTGCCACCTAGCACACAAGGAGGTAGAGGAAAAAGAGAGTGACAAACACACGCCACACCCCACCCCAACACCATACACACAAACAGATGCAATAACATCAAATATCTAACCCGTCTTCCTCAGGAATAATGCAAGGACAAAAGTAATTGATTAAAGTGAGTGTAATAAGATAAAATAGTAGACATTTGTGCTTCAAAATCAAAACAGTATATACATATATACATATGGAGGGACACAGCCCAGTCCTCAATGTCCATGGGCCAAAGGGCCACATCAACAGGCCAAAGCCCCACTTGACTCCTGTAACAACACGGAGAGACCACTGCAGGGGAATCAGGTCAAAAATACTCAGGCACCTCAGGGGGACGGGGAACGGGAGGCACCTCAGCCAGAAGATGGTACAACACCACTGGTCCTGGAGGGTGCACCATGCCCATCACTTTGTCCTGGGGAGTGCAAGGCCACAGTCTCTCAAGTGGGTGGTTTGCCCACTGCTTGGTCCTGGGGAGTGCAAAGCCACTGTCTCTCTAGTGGGTGGTTTGCCCACTGCTTGGTCCTGGGGAGTGCAAAGCCACAGTCTCTCTAGTGGGTGGTTTGCCCACTGCTTGGTCCTGGGGAGTGCAAAGCCACAGTCTCTAAAGTGGGTGGTTTGCCCACTGGTTCTGGAAGGGGCCTTGTGCCAAGTGAGCTTCATCCTGGCAAGGAGGGGGTGAGTGGATGGCTTGGATGGCTTCTTCCACTGATTCTGGAGGTGGCCTTGTGCCCAGTGTGCTTCATCCTGGCAAGGAGGGGGTGAGTGGATGGCTTCTTCCACTGGTTCTGGAGGGGGTCTTGTGCCCAGTGTGCTTTATCCTGGGAACGCGGGGTTAGTGGATGGCTTCTTCCACTGATTCTGGAGGGGGCCTTGTGCCCAGTGTGCTTTATCCTGGCAAGGAGTGGGTGAGGTGATGGCTTCTTCCACTGGTTCTGGAGGGGGCCTTGTGCCCAGTGTGCGTCATCCTGGCAAGGAGGGGGTGAGTGGATGGCTTCTTCCACTGGTTCTGGAGGAGGCCTTGTGCCCTGTGATGCTGCCCTTGGGGAGTGCAAGGTCACAGTCTCTCACCTAGATATCACACCTACAGGATTTGCAGGTTCCAGGACGCACCACAGCCCATGGAGGCAGGACTACACACCGCCCTCTGGCGGTGACAGCTGCTCAGTAGTGGCAGTGGCGGTACTGGTGTCGGGGATGCCAGTGGTGAGGGGAGGATCCAGCCCTTCCCCTGCAGCCTCGGGCGGCTGCCCACTGGGGCTGCTGGCAGTGGTGCTGGTGGCGGTGCTGGTGTCGGGGATGCCAGTGGTGGGGGGAGGCTCCAGCACTTCCCCTGCAGCCTCGGACAGCTGCCCACTGGGGCTGCTGGCAGTGGTACTGGTGGTGGTGTTGTTGGCAGTGCTGGTGGTGGTGCTGGTGCCGAGGGATGCCAGTGGTGGGGGGGGGCTCCAGCCCTTCCCCTGCAGCCTCGAACAGCTGAACCGCCATGGTTGGTGGTGGGGACTCAGAATCAGTCCCAGCACCAGGCCTCCTG
This sequence comes from Pleurodeles waltl, assembly GCF_031143425.1. Lineage (NCBI taxonomy): Eukaryota > Metazoa > Chordata > Amphibia > Caudata > Salamandridae > Pleurodeles > Pleurodeles waltl. The sequence goes on along the minus strand of NC_090445.1, from coordinate 288,317,862 downwards.
TCCTTCCTGCCTGTAGGTGAAGGCCCCTTGTCCTTCCCTTTCGCAGCTGGTGGTGTCTCCTTGCCCTTCCCCTTGCCAGCTGGTGGTGCCTCCTTGCCCTTACCCTTGGCAGCTGGTGGTGCCTTCTTGCCCTTCTCCTTGGCAGCTGGTGGTGTCTCCTTGCCCTTCCCTTTAGAAGCTGGTGCAGACACACTGTCAGTGCTGATGGCTGGGTCCCTGGAGCCTCTCCCACCTGCAGTAGCTGCCGATACTACTGTGGCCGTGGGCTGGGTGGCTGAGGTGCTCGTCTGGGTTCTGACCACCCCGGCCCGAAGTGAAGGACGGGGGGAGGGGTAGGGAAGATGTCAACAGTGGAAAGGAAAAGCTTCTTAGGGACACTGGGGCGGGAAGAGGGTGAAGGTTTGGGAGTGGAGGAAGAGGGAGTGGTTGTAGGAGGTGTCTGTCTGCTGTGTTTGGGTGCAGGTGCATGGGCTGGATGCTGCTGTGAGGTGGATGGCTGTTGGGTGTCTGAGTGCTTGCGATTGTGTACTTTGGGAGGAGGGGGCACAGACACAGTGGGAGAGGACACAGGGGACATGTGCATGGATGTGGGGGTGGTGACTGCCAGTGAGGGGTGTATAGTGATAGGTGTGATGGTGATGGGGGTAGTGGATGAGGATGTAGTGCGTGCAGGTGTGAGTGGAGACGCTACTGGGAGAGTGGTGGACAATGAGGAGGAGGGTGACACAGTGGAGGCAGTGGATGTTGTTATATCTGCATCTGGATGGTGTTTTTCTGAGTGTCTGTGGGAAGATGTGTGGTGCTTGTGTTTGCCTGAGCCACTCCTGTGTTTTGTCTTGTGTGCATGCTGGTCTGAATGTGTGTTTGGGATAGGAAGTTGGAGGGGGAGGCTAGAGACAAGGACAATGGCTGCCATCAGGGAGGAGGCCAGAGCCTGGATTGATCTCTGTAGGGTCGCCGTGCCAGAGTGAATGCCCCCTGGAATGCATTTGTTTGTTGTAGGCCCTGGATGGCATTCACTATGGTTGACTGCCCAACAGAGATGGATCGCAGGAGGTCAATAGCCTCCTCACTCAGGGCAGCAGGGCTAAATGGGGCAGGGCCAGAGGTGCCTGGGGCGAAGGAGATGCCCATCCTCCTGGGTTAGCGGCCACGGGTATCTCGCTGAGGGGCTGATGGGAGGGCGGTGCTAGTACGGGGTGGTGGCTGTATCTGTAGTTGGGGTGGGCACAGAGGTGTCCGCCACCAGCAGGGAGCTTCCATCAGAGGAGGTATCACTGTGCAAACTGTCCCCAACTCTCTCCGCCGTGGTGCTCCCCTCGCCCTCCGTCCCACTGGTGCCATCACAGTGGGTGGATTCGGCCTCCTGGGCCCTGTGGGATGCACCTCCCTCTGTCGCTGGTGCCGCTCCTCCTCCGCCAGATGATGCTAATGCACATAAGGACAGGGTGACAAAACAAAAAGGGGGGGAAGAGACAAAGGATACACTTGGTCAGTGGCAGCAACAACACCACTGTTGGTGTACACAAAACACACACACACACATACACAGGGAACAGCCCTAGGCACTAGGTAATGTACTAACAGTCACAATGCTTGTCACCAGCCCATGGACAGGAATACCTAACGCCAATAGCAGCATACCTGAGACCCACAGACCCCTGCCCAGTAGTGGATGCCTACTAGCTTGGTTGGATGTATTGACATCAGAACCCTGCCCAACATGGGGCCTACCCTGCACCCACAGGCCCACATACCCCAACTGGCGGTCACACACAAGTAGTATATTGGGAAACTGTACTCACCCCCTTGTGGCTGCTGTGATGCCCTCAAGCGCCCATCTAGCTCTGGATAGGCCACCGCAAGTATGGGGGCCATCAGGGGGGTCAGGGTCCGACGGACACCCCTTCATCATTGGGAGGCCATCCCCAGCTGGGCCTCCGCCGTCCTCCTTGCCCAGTGTCTCAGGTCCTCCCATTGTTTGTGACAGTGGGTGCTCTGCCTGCCGTAGATCCCCAGGGTCTGCACGTTTTTGGTGATGGCACGCCAAATACCCTTTTTCTAATGAGCGCTGACCTGCAGAAAAAGAAACATAGAAAAAGGCATCGTTCATACCGTCCGGCCTGTTACACTCATGACCCACCATAGCCTCACATCCCCTTACCCACAGACAATGCCCACCGTATATGCATCACGCTGCCCTTCAACCAACCCCCTACACGTGGCCTTCTCACACAGCACTCTATGCATTCACGTGCCATGCATTGTGCTCACAGTGTACTCACCTGTTGGTCTGGAGGCCCATACAGCATTTGGTACTGGGGTAGGACCCCATCCACCAGTCTCTCCAACTCCGCAGTGGTGAAGGCACGGGCCCTTTCCCCAATGAGACGAGCCATGGTCGGTTCCAGGCACAGGTCACAGCAGCATTTGAGGTGTAGGTCCTCTCCTGTTGAAGGTCAGATAGCAAGTGAGTGAACTGATAGAAAATGGCAGTCACGTCCGTGGCGGTGCGAACCGCCAATGCCGGCATACATCACCATTGGCCACTGTAACCCATAGGACCTAATGACAACCAATGAGGAGTTGCACTGCGGTACTTGACCGCCTCTGGCAACGGCGCACAACGTCAGCCATTCAACATGTCCATCCACACAGGACAGACGGATGCCATTTCGGGGGGGGGCAGGCCATGGCACCTAACTGCATCACGGTACACATAGGCACCATTTGGGCCTGTCCAATGACATACTGTTACAGTCACAACATGCAATGCAGTGTACTGTTTGGAAATGTGGAATTCTGACCAGCTGCTCACCGTTTTGCCCCCTAGACTACAACCGCTGCAAATGAATTGGAGATGGAGACATCTGTAGGAAAGTACAATCTTACCTGGCATGTTACCCCCATTTTGACATGTATGTAAGTTTGTTTCTTCCTGTCTCACTGGGACCCTGCTAGCCAGGACCCCAGTGCTCATAGTTTGTGGCCTGAATGTGTGTACCTGTGTAGTGACTAACTGTGTCACTGAGGCTCTGCTAACCAGAACCTCAGTGCTTATGCTCCCTCTGCCTTTAAAATTGTCACTATAGGTTAGTGACCATTTTTGCCAATTCTAATTGGCACACTGGAACACCCTTATAATTCCCTAGTATATGGTACCTAGGTACCCAGGGTATTGGGGTTCCAGGAGATCCCTATGGGCTGCAGCATTTCTTTGGCAATCCATAGGGAGCTCAGACAAATCTTACACAGGACTGCCACTGCAGCCTGAGTGAAATAACGCACACGTTATTTCACAGCCAAAATAAAGAGTAATGGCACACATGTGGTATTTCACTCTAAGTAGATCAAAAATTATAGTTTAGTCGAAGTAATCTAAACATTATATCTATCTGGTAAAAACACCAAACATTTATCCTTAAACAGAGCCATTTTGCACTGCACTTAAGTAACTTATAAGTCACCTATATGTCTAGTCGTCACTTGCAGAAGTTTAGATGCAAAGTTACTAAGTGTGAGGCCACCCTTGCACTAGCAAAGGTGCTCCCACATAGTTCAGGGCCATCTCCCCGGACTTTGTGAGTGCAGAGACACCATTACACGCGTTCACTACATATAGGTCAATACCTATATGTAGTTTCACAATGGTAACTCTGAATATGGCCATGTAACATGTCTAATATCATGAAATTGTCCCCCCATGCCAAATCTGGTATTGGGGTGCCAATACCAGACCCCGGACCCCGGGTAATACCAAGCCAGCTCTCTGGGGTTTTCTCTGCAGCTACCGCTGCTGCCACCCCACAGACAAGGTTCTGCGCTCCTCAGGTCTGGACAGCCCAGTCCCAGGAAGGCAGAACAAAGAATTTCCTCTGCGAAAGGGTGTTACACCCTCTCCCTTTGGAAATAGGTGTTAAAGGCTGAGGAGGGGTGCCCTCCTTGCATAAGCCAGTCTACACCAGTTCGGAGAACCCCTAGTCACTGCTCTGACGTGATACTGGATAAAGGAAAGGGGAGTGACCCCTCCCCTGTCCATCACCACCCCATGGATGGTGCCCAGAGCTCCTCCATTGTGTCCCAGACCTCTGCCATCTTGGATCCACAGGTGTAAGGGCACTCTGGAGGCCTCTGAGTGGCCAGTGCCAGCAGGTGATGTCAGAGACCCCTCCTGATAGGTGCTTACCTGACTAGGTGGCCAATCCTCCTCTGAGGGCTATTTAGAGTCTCTCCAGTGGGCTTTTCCTCAGATAACGACTTGCAAGAATTCACCAGAGTTCCTCTGCACCCCTCTCTTCGACTTCTGCCAAGGATCGACCGCTGACTGCTCCAGGACACCTGCAAAACTGCAACAAACCAGCAAGAAGACTACTAGCGACATTGTAATGCCTTATCCTGCAGGCTTTCTCGACTGTTTGCTGGTGGTGCATGCTTTGGGGCTGCCTGCCTTCATCCTGCACTGGAAGCCATGAAGAAATCTCCTGTGGGTCAACGGAATCTTCCCCCTGCTTCAGTAGGCACCAAACTTCAGCATCACTGGTACTCTGGGACCCCTCTCATCCTGACGAGCCTGGCCCCTGGAACACAGGTGGTGGACCCTAGTGACCCAGACTGTCCAGTGGTCCAACTGTCCAAATTTGTAGGAGGTGAGTCCTTGCTTCCCCTCTCCAGACAGTAATCCTGTGCACAGTGTGAACTGCAGGTGCTAGGGCTTCAGTGTACATTTCCAAGGAATCCTTCGTGCACAGCCAAGCCTAGGTCCCCAGCACTCTGTCCTGCATTGCTCAACTACCTGAGTTGACCTTCGGCTTCGTGGGGCCCTCTTTTGTGGTGTTGAGATGACTGCTGTGTTCAGTCTTCCTGAATCTGTGTTCAAGGACTTCTCTGGGTGCTACTTTCTTGTGCATGGGCTCTTTACGTTGATGAGGGCTCTCTCTATCTCCTCTCCCAAGTGGTGACATCCTGGTCCTTTCTGGGCCCGGGCAGCATCTTTTTTCATCAACAACAACTCTTGCAGCTAGCAAGGCTTGTTTGCAGTCTTTTGCCAAAGAAACAATTCTGCATTCTCCAGCACTCCGTGGGACATCTTCTGCATGAAGGAGAAGTTCCTAGCACCTTTTGTTGTTGCAGAATCTTCAGCTTATTCCATCTGGAGGCAGGCATTTTGCACCTTCATCCGGGGTTTAGTGGGCTCCTCCCCCCCCGGACACTTTCACGACTCTTGGACTTGATACCCTTCCTTTGCATGTCCTCAGGTCCAGGAATACATCTTCAGTGCTTTGCAGTCTGTTGTGGTCTTTGCAAAATCTTCGACCACAACTTTAGTGTGTTTCAGGGGAAATAGTAGTACTTTACTCCTACTTTCCAGGGTCTTGGGGTGGAGTATCTTGGACACCCTTAGTGTTTTCTTGCACTCTCAGTGACCATCTACACACTACACTAGCCTAGGGGTCCATTTGTGGTTCACATTCCACTTTCTTTGTATATGGTTTGTGTTGCCCAAAGGCCTATTGTATCCTATTGTATCCTACAGTGTTTGCACTATTTTCCGAATGTTTTACTTACCTGATTTTGGTTTGTGTGTATATTTTGTGTATTTCACCTACCGCCTAAGGGAGATATTTTTGGCACATTGTCACTAAAATAAAGTACCTTTATTTTTAGTAACTCTGAGTATTGTCTTTCTTATGACATAGTACCTATATGATATAAGTGGTATTGTAGGAGCTCTGCATGTCTCTTAGTTCAGCCTAAGCTGCTCTGCTATAGCTATCTCTATCAGCCTAAGCTGCTAGAACACTACTAATCTACTAATAAGGGATAACTGGACCTGGCACAAGGTGTAAGTACCATCAGGTATCCACCTACTCTCCCACAGCTTACAGCATGGGAGGAGCAAGTCTTGGCATTACTGCATCCTGAGGGACTCACTGGAGTAGCTGACAGACTGGACACTGGTAAGTCAACATTTACCACTTATCACCCCCCATAGCTGCATGCCATCTCACACTCTCACCCTCACTCTCATTACTCCACTCTATCCCACACACTGCACCTACACATCTGACGAACCCCAATGCCAAGTCCTGCATGCCATACCAATGCATGGACAGCCCTCCCAGTCCTGCATGGACACCCATCACCAAAGCATGCACAGCATAGGTGTACTAACAATCCCACAATACATCACCAAACACAAAGGTGACAGGGCAAGCAATGATAGAGGGGAAGCTAGGGATGTACAATAGGTCACAGGCATGATGCATAATACATCACCTACATCCCCATAGGTGCCCCAGCCAATGTCAGTGGACAGGAGGTGCCACGACTATCCAGTCCCCCAACAGAAGATGCCCCCAGTGATGACAATAAATCTGGACTTCAGGATCTGGATCAATAACCTGGCCCACAGGGACCACTGGTCAGTCGGTCACCCCAGCATACTCACAGTTCACCACAGAGCCTCCCCCATCGGTATCCAATGCCACAGCACCCACCTAGCATACCTACACCTCTGTCCCCAGGACACGTCAATCAGCAGTGTGCCCACCTGTACAGGGACCCCAGTCCACACCTCACACCCAAGACAATCAGGGACTTGGGGTCAGAGGCAGTGGGCACACCGTTGAGGGGCACAGGACAACAGGGACAATGGGAGGACCTCTGTACGCCAGGGGAGAGACAGACCCATGGAACCAACTCTCTATGAGGCACTCAGTAATGCCCTGGGGGCTTACCAACAATCCCAGGACACAATGGGCCAGATCCTGAACAAGCAGCTGCAGGAGGAACTCCACCAGGAGATCAGGGAGGACTTGCAGGCCCTCAACACCACCAAGATCTCCATAGCAGGGAAGCTGGCAGACATGGCCAACATCACGAGGGAATGGACTGCACATGAGCGGGCTCCCACCATTAGCCAGTCCATTAACCAGCCCACCACATCTGCTGCAGCTAGTGGGCAGGAGGCCCCACCACAGGACCCACAGGCCACCAGCACCCCTCCCCCTGCAGAAGGTGAACTACCCCACCAACGTTACCCGTGACCCAGACAGAAGCCAGAGACACTGACCAAGACCACCGCCAGGAAATTAGACACTCCTGATTGTTCCCCTTGTGTTCCACCCTGTCACCTTGTCCACTTTGAACGGCCTTTGCTCCCCTTCCTATGGCCCCTTCAACACAGGACCCGTGCTATAAACAGACTGGATCAATACCCTGGACTTTCCTCCACCATCACCCCATTCCATTGCACTTTTCAGACACTTATTTGCACTACAATAAACACCCTTGAACACAATTTGAGTGACACTGTTTTATGTTTTGAAAATGTGCATTTGTGGGAGCAGTCACATCCAGTGCAAATGATCTGAACACTGTGATACCATTCAAATAATGACCTGTAACTGTCTGTAATGATCACATCAGGGCATTGTTGTCATATCACCAACATCTGGAAAAAGAGAAGCCATAGGTGACAGTAAGTTGAGATGCAAAGGAAGTGAATGCCATCTTGCTACAACCACACAGTAAACATCAATAGTCAGAGTAATGGTCAGTTCCACTGTCCCACCTGTGTGTCATTGGAAGTATTGACATATAACTGATGTTCTGTTGTCCTCATCCTCGTCCTCTGCCTCCTCATCCTCACTGTCCTCAGGGTCCACTGCTGCCACAGGGGAGTATCCAGTCTCCTCCTCCTGTAGAAAAGGCACATGCTATCTGGCAGACCTTCCCGGGTGAGTAGCACAGGGATCCACCTGTCAGATGGAGGCACCTGAACATGGCCTTCAGAAAGCTGAAGGTACGTTTGATTATTCTTCTGATTCGCCCGTGTGCCTCATTATAACGGTCCTCAGCCCCTGTCCTGGCATTCCTCACAGGGGTCAGGAGCAACAAAAATCTTCGGTAGCCAGAGTCACCTGCAGGTAATGAGGGACAACATTTAGCCACACACAATGCTATGGGGATAACACCTGAAGGAATACACTGACATACAGTGGGTGGGGGCTCTGGCTCACCTATTAGCCACACCCTGTGCCTCTGTAGTTGGGCCATCACATTTGGGATGCTGCTATTCCTCAGGACAAAGGTGTCATGCACCGACCCAGGATACTTGGCAGTAACGTGAGAAATGTACTGGTCCAACAGGCACATCATTTGCACATTCAGTGAGTAGAAACTTCTACGATTCCTGAACACTTGTTCATTCTGGCAGTGGGGGGGGGGGACAAACGCTATATGTGTACCATCAAACGCCCCAATGATATTGGGGATATACCCCATTGCAGAGAATCCTGCCTTCACAGTGGCCAAATCTTCCACCTGGAGGAAAACAATGTAGCTGCACATGTGTTTCACCAGGGCAGACAAAACCCTTGCCAGCACGATTGAAAACATTGGCTGTGACATTCCTGCTGCCAAGCCCACTGTCACTTGGAAAGAACCAGTTGCCAGGAAATGGAGCACTCATAGCATTTGCACAAGAAGGGGGATTCTAGTGGGATGACGGTTAGCTGATATCAGCTCAGGCTCCAATTGGACACATAGCTCTGTGATTGTGGCCCTGCCCAATCTATAAGTCAGTATAATGGGCCTTTCCTGCAGTGTAGACAAGTCCACAAGGGGTCTGTACACAGGGGTTTGTCTTCTCCCCCCTTTTATCTGCAGCTGTAGGCATCTATGGGACAAAAGAGTGAATAGGCTGCCGCAAGTTGAACAATGGAACCCCCATCTCAGTGTACAGAGTGCATTTATGTGATGGGACAGTGGGAATGGCAAGGTATGGTCAAATCTAGGCACTGACGCAGTTAAGGTTAATCTGATCATTGTCCACCATCCTGAAATGGCGATCGCCTGTCCTGTATGTAGGGACAGGTGGAAGTGAGGTAACTCTGCCAACGTTGGGCGTCGTGGCGGAAGGTGGTCTAGGACCACCGTGCAATTCCTCATTGGATAATATGGGGCTGGCAGGCAGGCAGAGCACCCACTTTCGGAAATGGTGGGAGGACCTGAGATGCTAGGCACGGAAGACCACAGAGGCTCAGCTGGGGATGGCCTCCAAACGAGGAAGGGGTGCCCGTCGGAACCTGACCCCCCTGATGGCCTTCATACTGGTGGTGGCCTACCCAGAGCTGGCTAAGCGCTTGAGGGCATCACAGCAGCCACAAGGGGGTGAGTACAGTGTCCATTACAACAATTATTTGTAGGTGGCATGGGATCCAGGTGGTGAGTGTCAGTTAGTGGTTGCCCCTTTATGCCAGGCTAGACATTGCAGCGTGATCCAGCTCAAGGGTAATGGTTGAAAGGGAAAACAAGGTGATCTAGCTAGGTTGCATTCTCTGTCAGACAGGGCTTAGTGGGTCCCAGGAGGGGTGCATTTGGCAGTGGTTGGCTATCACCTTGCTGTGGCATCTGCCCAATTGTTTGGCAGTACAATGCATAGTGCTCAATCCTGATACCTATGTGTGACGATACTGTGTATGCCTTCTGTGGTGTTGGTGCAGTAATTGACCTAGTGCTCACTTTCTCTCTCTTCCCCCCTTTTTTCTTCTGTCATCCTGTCCATGTGTGCATTACCATCATCTGGCAGAGGAGCAGGGGCATAGGTGACAGAGGGAGCTGCATCCCACAGGACTCAGGAGGTAGAGTCCTCTGACATCGGGGGAACCAGTGGGACAGAGGGCGAGGGGAGCACCATGTTGGGGACAGGAGGTGACCACACAGACTCAGATACCTCCTAGATGGAAGTTCCCTGGTGGTGGCGGATACCTCTGGGACCACTCCAGCTATAACATCTTCCGCCACCTCTGTACCTCCACCACCCTGCCAGTAGCCCCCCACCCAGTTGCCCGTGCCCACTCACTCAGGAGGGTGGGCAACTCCTTCACCCCAGGCACAGTGAGGAGGCTATTGACCTCCTGAGATTCATCTCTGTAGGGCAATCAACCATAGTGAATGCCATCCAGGGGCTGGCATCCCAGATGCAGCAATCCAATGCCTACCTGGAGGCAATCACATCAGCACTCACACCTGCATGCACCGCATCACAACTCACAGATCCTGCCACCCTTGCCCACAGTCACCACAACAGCAGACATGCATCCCACACACCACATGTGCAATCACCACCATCACCACCTCATGAGCACACCCACCTCACTTACAGACACCACCACAACATGCATCCACACGTCCTGTTTGTCTTCCCCCACCCTGTCTGCCTCCCTCTAAAGACACATAAATGCTCCCACACAGACAGCCAACAGCCATCCACCTCACTCAATCACAATGTCCATGCACCTGCACCCAAGTCGGTATACCTCACCCTCCTACAACCACTTCCTCAACCTCCAGTCCCTTTCCTTCATCCCTAACCTGCCCAACTGCTCCAAAGAAGCTTTTCCTTACCCGCCTTGACCTCTTCCCTCCCTCACCCCCTGTCCTGCCTGTAAGAGAAAAATCCCCTCCCCAGCCTATTCCCTCTACCTCTCATTCCACTCCTGTTCCTCCCCCTAAAAGTTCCCCTGTCACTAAGGGGAAGAACAGTGGGACACAGTCCCCCCGTCCCAAGGCCAGTCCTCTACCCCCTAGCCAGAAGACCAAGGATCCACCCTCTCCCAAGCCCAAGAACCCCCCTCCCAAGAGGAAAGCTGCCACCTCCTTCCCCCTGAGGTGCTTGCCTGTCATCTCCATGATGCCCCTTCCCAGTGGAGTGTCCAGGTTGTCAGGAGTCAATTTGGCCCTTGGACGCTGCCCTGTGGGCCTTTGCAGACTTTAGACTGGCCAATGGCCCTGCATGTACATATGTATATAGTTATTTATTTGCATTTTCGATCATCATCCAACATATTATAGTGGTTGGACCAGAGGTTTGTGTCCTAGCATTCTTTGCTCCTGGGTTCTGTTGCTGTCGATTTACTCTGCAGATTGTTCTGGGAGTTTGGTGAGTGTGTATGGTGTGTGTTGTGTGTGTGTGTGCCACTCTCCCCTCCCTCCCTTGTGTGTTAGGTCGCTGTACTCACCGTCGTCGTCAGCGTTGGTACTCCTGGACAGCCATCACATGGTTCAACATCGGGATGACTTCAAGTTCTGGTTCCATGGCGGCCGCGGAGTCATCTGTGTCTCTGGAGGTGAGTGTCTCCTTTTATGTGATGCGTTTCCACCAGGGTTTTGGAGGCTGTGCTAACGCCCCAGAAATCCTGGCAGTCTACTATGTCATAATATGGTGGGCGGTTACTTGTCTTCTGCCTGCCTGTAGGTGGCTAACACTGAGGTCAGTGGTGTTAACGCACTGGCGGTTGGGGTGGTACATTGGCTGTATATGGGAGGGATTACTGCCATGATCATAATTTGGTGGTCATTACCGCCAGCTTGGCGATGGTAATACAGCCATTACCAGTGTGGTGGTCAGCTGACCGTCAATGTCATAATGAGGGCCTTAGTGCCTTACATAATTATGACATCACTTCATCCTTTGTTGTTTTTTTGTGAATGTATAAAGAAATTGCTTATACAATGTTGATATCTTGGTCCACAATATTTTTGAATTGTTGTACTTTACATTATATACAAATTCAATATTTAGGTCCTCAATAATTCTCCATGATCATTTTCTATTGTCAAATTTTTGAGATCTGTATTCTGCCATACAACCCATCTTCTGGCCTAAAGATCCACTGTCACAGGGTAATCAGTAAGGTGAAACGGAAATAATTTTGCATCATAGGTTTCCAACTCCTATGTGGAGGCTCTAAACTGCAGAACTTGATTTTGAAGTTTTAAAGCACATGCAGGGTGGGGGAAACAGCCTCATATGACTAAGGTATTGCTGTCTGGTAGGGGTGGTGTGGATGTTCAGGCAATGCTTTGGGTCCAAAGCCTCATTCCATCTTCACGGCTCCATCCAATCGAAAGCACTACACTGTCTTTCCTTGTATAATTACACTGTAAATTACTTTAAAGGTAGTGAGTCCAATTTAAAAGCTGCACTTTTCTCTCAGTAAATAAAAGCTATTTGGCATATTTTGTAAGAGCTACTTGGTCACTGTTAATGTTTTTATTCCATTCTGGTGTTTTAACAGCTTTGCACCACAACACCACCACAGGTTTACATCATTCTTGATTAAAATTATCAATGGTGGGTAGTTCTGTCCTCGGTAACAGGTCTAAGAGGTACCCCCACCTTGGGCACTTCTCAAGGATGATGTTTCCTAAGGGACTTAAAATCTAGCTCCCCTCAGCCTCAAACTGTCTAAAACCATTGGAGGAGCTCTTTACACCTGTGTATACCCTGGCATGTGCTCTGTCTTTCTAATCACTTATTTAATGTTTCTGAATTTGTTATCCTACTAAACGTCCATCAGATAATGGCTCCATCCAAGGCCCCTTCATTTGACCTAAAATATCTATGTTTATGACGTGATTTACTCTTTTAATGTCCTTGACCACCTAAAAGCTGATCAATTTTCTTCTTCTTACTCTAACTCACATCCCACTTTACAAGAAATCTCCCAATGCCTTACAGACATTAGGACGTGTAAGCCCTTCTGATCTACAGTTAAAAACTCATCTAAAATAGAGGTGGTCAACTTTCCTGCTTCCTTTGAAAAAAAACCTCTCCTTTATTGACCTTTTTTAATGTGCCCTAATTATTTTCCATTAGGCCAAGAACCTTGGAATACAGCTCAGTTCTTCAAGAGTCTTGTGTAGGTTGTACCACTACTTCAGTTGTTAGATTAGATCTGCAATACGATACTTGTAAGCAATCAAGAGTAGGGAGAGAGAAGTTCAGGCTACAAGTAGATAGAAGAATATGTATGTAGCTAGAGCAAGATCAACACAAATAGAATGTAATTCACAAAGTATGCTGTTTCAGATCAGAAATGAATAAGTAACAAATATTGTACAACAGAGTCTTCAACACATTCTCGTTGGTTATATATAAGAATACAAGACATACAGCAGAAACATCTGTTGTCATTGGCAGAATGAAAGATTGAGCTAACACTGGTGGAGAGTGGAGCAGAGTGGCGTAGAATGGAATGGTGTACAGTGGAGTGGAGTAGCGTAGAGTGGTGGCATACAGTAGTGTGGCATTGGGTAGAGTGGTCTAGTGTAGAGTGGAGTGGAGTCACATTGAGTGCCATAGAGTGGCATTGAGTAGAGTGGAGTAGTGTACAGTAGAGTAGCATAGAGTGGAGTGTCACAGAGCTGCATTGAATGGAGTGGCATGGTGTGGAGTGGTATATAGTAGTGTGGTGTGGTGTAGAGTGGCATAGGGTAGAGTAGAGTGGTGTTGAGTACAGTAGTGTAGAGTTACAAACAGTAGAATGGTGTAAAGTAGAGAAGAGTGTTGGAGTGGTGTGGTGTGGAGAGGCATAGAGTACAGTGGCATAGAGTAGAGTGGCATCGAGGGAGTGGCATAGAGTCAATTAGCATAGTGTAGAGTGTGTAGAGTGGATTGTAGTGGCGTATAGAGGTGTTGAGTGAAATGGCATATATTGAAGTGCCATAAGTGAAGTGGTGTGGAGTACTGTAGAGTGGTGTAGTGTGGCATAGAGTAGAGTGGCGTAAAGTGGAGTGGAATGGCATAGAGTGGAGTGGTGTAGAACAGAGCAGAGTGGAATGGAGTACAGTGATGTAGAGTGGCATAGAGTGGGGTAAAGTAGCAGTGAGTGGAGTGGCATAAAGTAGAGTGGTGTAAAGTGGAGTGGCACAGAGTTGTATTGAATTGAGTGGAGTGTCAGAGTAGAGTGAAGTGACATACAGTTGCGTTGAGCAGAGTGGCATAGAGTAGAGTGGTGTGGCAGAGAGAGCATAGAACAGAGTAATGTGGAGTGGTGTAGAGTGACTTATAGTATTGCAGCATACAATAGAGTGGAGTGGGGTGGTGTAGAGAGTGGTGTAGAGTGGCATAGAGTGGTGAAGAGTAGAATGGTGTGGGGTAGCGTGGAGTAGCATACAAAGGCATAGAGTAGAGTGGCATGGATTGGAATAGAGTAGAATAGAGTTCTGTAGAGTGGAATGACGTAGAGTGGCATAGAGTAGCTTGGCATAAAGCAGAATGAAATGGTATAGAGTAGAATGGTGTAGAGTGGTGTTGAGTGCAGTGGCACGGAGTGGTATAGAGTGCCATAAAGTTGAGAGGAATAGAGTAGCATGGCATAGAGTTGATTGGCATAGAGTGGCATAGAGTAGAGTGCACTAGAAAGAAGTCAAGTAAAGTGGTGTGGTGTGGAGTTGTATAGAATGGAATGGAGTAGAGAGGAATGGAGTGGAGTAGCATAGAGTGGTGTAGAGTGGCATGGAGTGGCATATAGTGGGGTTCAGAAGAATGGCAAGAAGTGACGTAGAGTGGAATGGAGTGGTGAACAGCGGAGTGGTGTAAAGCGGCATACAGTAGAATAGAGTGGAATGACATAAAGAAGAGTGGTGTACAGTGTAGTGGTGTAGAGTAGAGTGGCATAGAGTTCTGTAGTGTGGAATTGTGTGCAGTGAAGAGGAATAGAGTATAGTGGCATTGAGTGGAGTGGAGTGGCTTGGAATAGACTGGCACAGAGTGCAGTATAGTAGGGTTAAGTGGAGTTGAGTGCAGTGGCATCGAGTAGAGTGGTACAGAGTAGAGTAGAGTGGTATAGAGTCTGTACAGTGGTGTGGAGTGGTGTAGAAGTGCGTGGCACAGAGTGACATACAGTGGAGTGGCCCAGAGTTGTGTAGGGTAGAATGGTACAGAGTAGAGTTGACTGGTGTAAAGTAGAGTGGCATAGAGTAACTTAAAGTTGAGTGGTGTAGTTTACAGTGGAATGGAATAGAGTGGAGTGATGTATAGTGGTGTAGTGTGGTATGGAGTGGCATAGAGTGGTATAGAGTAGAATGGTTTACACTGGAGTGGAGTAGATTGGCATGGAGTAGGGTGGATTGGAGTGCACAGAGTGAAGTGGCATAGAGTGGCATAGAGGAGAGTGGCAAAGAATAGAGTGGTGTGAAGTGGTATAGAATACAGAGCCATAGAGTGGCATTGTGTGCAATGGAGTGGAGATGAGTAGAATGGTTTGGGGTGGAGTTGCATACAATGGAGTGGAGTAAAGTGGAGTGGAGTGGCATAGAGTGGAGTGGCTTAGAGGGAATGATATAGAGTGGTGTAGAGTGGCATAGAGTGGCAGAGAGTAGAATATAGTAGCATATATTGGAGTGACTTAAAGAGGCATACAGAAGAGTGGTGTAGAGTAGAGTAGCGTAGAGTGATTTACAGTGGCATTGTGTACAGTAGAGATGAGTTGAGTAGAGTGGCCTGGAGTGGTATAGAATGGAATGGATTAGAGTAAAGTGGAGTAATGTAGACTGGCCCAGAGTAGTGTAGTGTGGAGTGGTACTGAGTGGCATGGAATGAAATGGCTAGAGCAGCACTGAGTAGAGTGGCATAGGGTAGAGTAGTGTAGCGTGGCATAGAGTATTGTAGAATAGAGTGGCATAGAATAGAGTGACATACAGCGGAGTGGCATAGAGTGCCATAGAGTAGAATTGTGTGCTGTAGATTAGAGTTGAGTAGAGTGGCGTGGAGTGGAGTGGCATAGAATGGAGTGGCATTGTAGGAGGATGGCCTGGCTTGTAGTGGGTAGCAATGATACTTACACCTTATTCCAGGTCCAGTTATCCCTTAATAGTAGAGTGTAGTAGTGTTCTAGTAGCTTAGGCTGATAGAGGTAGCTATAGCAGAGCAGCCAAGGCTAAACTAGGAGACATGCAAAGCTCATGCAATACAACTTATATCATATAGGTACTATAGAATAAGAAAGACAATACTCATAGTTACTACAAATAAAGGTACTTTATTTTAGTGACAATGTGCCAAAAATAACTCAGAGGATATACTCCCTTAGGAGGTAAGTAACATACACAAAATATACACAACTAACCAAATCAGGTAAGTAAAACAGTCAAAAAGTAGTGCAAACACTGTAGAACACAATAGGATGCAATAGGCCTAGGGACAACACAAACCATATACTAAGAGAGTGGAATGCGAACCACGATTGGCCCCTTAGGCTAGTGTAGTGTGTAGAGGGTCACTGGGAGTGCAATAAAATACTAAGGCCCATATTTATACTTTTTTAGCACTGCATTTGCGCCGCTTTTTGATGCAAAAACGTCGCAAACTTACAAAATACAATTGTATTTTGCAAGTTTGCGCCGTTTTCGCGTCACAAAAATGGGCCTAAGGGTGTAGAGGAGACCCCACCCCAAGACCCTGGGAATTAGGAGTAAAGTACTACCATTTCCCCAGAAACACACTAAACAAAAGGAGGTAGGAAGTTATTCTTTGTGCAGAAGATGTCCCACGGCGTGCTGGAGGAAGCAGAGTTGTTTCCTTAGCAAAATATTGCAAATAAGCCTTGCTAGTTGTAAGAGTCACAGATGGAGAAAAAGGGTGCTGCCTGGGCCCAGGAAGGACCAGGATGTTGCCACTTGGGAGAGGAGACAGAGGGGGCCCTCAGCAATGTAGGGAGCCCTTGGACAAGAAGGAAGCACCCACAGAAGTCCTTGAACATGGCTTCAAGAAGTCTGAACACAGCGGTCATCTCAACACTGCAAAGAGAGGTCCCACGACACCGGCGGTTAACTCAGGGAGCTGAGCATTGCACAGCAGAGTGCCGGGGAAGTAGGATTGGTTGCGCATGCAGGATTTCTTGGAAATGTGCACAGAAGCCCTTATAGCTGCATATCACATGGTGCACAGGATTACTGTCTGGGGAGGGGAGGCAAGGATTTACCTCCTCCAAATTTGGACAGTTGGACCCCTGGACAGTCTGGGTCACTAGGGTCCACCACCTGTGTTCCAGGGGCCACGCGCGTCAGGATGAGAGGGGGCCCAGAGTACCGGTGAAGCTGAAGTTTGGTGCCTGCTGGAGCAGGGGGAAGATTCCGTCGACCCACAGGAGATTTCTTCGTGGCTTCCAGTGCAGGGTGAAGGCAGATAGCCCCCAGAGCATGCAGCATCAGGAAACAGTCGAGCAAACTGGCAGGAATAGGCGCTACAATGTCGCTGGCAGTCTTCTGGCTACTTTGTTGCAGTTTTGCAGGCATCCTGGAACAGTCAGTGGTCGATCCTTGGCAGAAGTCGAAGAGAGAAGTGCAGAGGAACCCTGATGAATTCTTGCAAGTCATAATCTGAAGAAAAGACCACTGGAGAGACCCTAAATAGCCCTCAGAGGAGGATTGGCCACCTAGACAGATATGCACCTACCAGGAGGGGTACTTGACGTCACCTGCTGGCAATGGCCACTCAGAGGCCTGCAGAGTGCTCCCACATGTCTGGAAACAAGATGGCAGAGGTCTGAGACACTCTGGAGGATCTCTAGTCACCACCCCTGGGGTGGTGATGGAGAGGGGAGTGCTCACTCCCCTTTCCTTTGTCTAGTTTCGCGCCAGAGCAGGGACTGGGGGTTACCTAAACCAGTGTAGACTGGCTTATGCAAGGAGGGCACCATCTGTGTCCTTCAAAGCATTTCCAGAGTCTGGGAGAGGCTATCCCTCCCCAGCCTTTAACACCTATTTCCAAAGAGACAGGGTGTAACACCCTGCTCTCAGACGAAATGCTTTGTTTTGCCTTCCTGGGACTGGGCTGTCCAGACTCCAGGAAGGCACTGTCTGTGGGGTGGCAGCAGCGGTAGCTGCAGAGACAACCCCAGAGAGCTGGTTTGGCAGTACTGGGGGTCCATAGTGGAGCCCCCAGGATGCATGGAATTGGCTCCCCAATACCAGATTTGGAATGGGGGGACAATTCCATGATCTTAGACATGTTACATGGCTATATTCGGAGTTACCATTGTGAAGCTACATATAGCTACTGACCTATATGTAGTGCACGCATGTAATGGTGTCCCCGCACTCACAAAGTATGGGGAAATGGCCCTGAACTATGTGGGGGCACCCTTGCTAGTGCAAGGGTGCCCTTACACTTAGTAACTTTGCACCTAACCTTCAGCAAGTGAAGGTTAGACATATAGGTGACTTATAAGTTGCTTAAGTGCAGTGAAAATGGCTGTGAAATAACATGTGCGTTATTTCACTCAGGCTGCAATAGCAGTCCTGTGTAAAGGTTTGTCTGAGTTCCCTATGGGTGGCAAAAGAAATGCTGCAGCCCATATGGATCTACTGGAACCCCAATGCCCTGCGAACCTAGGTACCATATACTAGGGAATTATAAGGGTGTTCCAGTATACCAATTAAAATTGGTGAACATGGTCACTAACCTACAGTGACAAATTTAAAGGCAGAGAGAGAATGAGCACTGAGGTTCTGATTAGCAGAGCCTCAGTGACACAGTTAGGCGCTTCACAGGTATACACATTCAGGCCACAAACTATGAGCACTGGGGTCCTGGCTAGCAGTATCCCAGTGAGACAGGCAAAAATATACTGACATACATGTAACATTGTTGGTAACATGCCAAGGAAGATGGTACTTTCCTACACCCCCCACCCCCCAAAAGAGGGACAATAAAGCTAACCTTGCCCAGATGAGTCTTCATTGTCTAAGTGGAAATATCTGGAGAGTCCATCTGCATTGGAGTGGGTACTCCCAGGCCTATGTTCCACTGTATAGCCCATTCCCTGTAGGGAGATGGACCACCTCAACAATTTAGGGTTTTCACCTTTCATTTGTTTAAGCCATAATAGAGGTTTGTGGGCTGTTTGAACAATAAAGTGAGTACCAAAGAGGTATGGTATCAACTTTTTCAAGCCTCCCTCTCTATGACAGGCCAACACCATCATCATCATCAAATACTTTATTCGATTGAATAAAAACAATCATAAAAGCAGATGATTCATATTACAAACATCGCTCAATATTTAAAATAGTATAAAAACAGTAAGTCAAACCGTAGCTAAAAGGACAGTATAGCTAGATTACATAACTAGGAATTAAATGAATTCACATAAAAACCACAGTTCAAAAACATGACAAAGAAAATCAGTGTAAGAGTGTGTTTTAAAACAAAGACTATTGTTATTAATAAAATGCGTTTAAAATTTATGCAAATATGAAAACCCTATCTAGGTAATTTGATAATATGGTCTGGCCTTCATCACTGCACATAAAAATATAGCTATTCCATTGCAAATCACAATTGATGGTAAGGACAGAAGATAATTAAAGGCAGGGCGACATTGTTTAAAATGCATTGATTTTAAAAATGGAATCACAAACACTTTCCTTAGGTCTGCATAAAATTTACAAAAAAAGAGAATGTGTATTGTACTTTGCTCAGGCATTAAGTCACAGGGACATTTTACCAAGACAGGGGTGCAATCGTTAATACACGGGAAGCTAACAAGACAATGGATGATCTCTAATCTTAAGCGCGTAAGGACAAACCGATGCCTTGGGTTTAGTACATTACTCAAATATGGTTCCATGACATCTGTTTGTTGGAACATAAAATTCCTCATTACGCTGGGTTTCTTTGCCTCGGTGGCCCATCTTAAATCGGCCAGATGAGTTGGACAAATATTTTTCAGTTCTTTCCTGGAAATTGTTTCCAGTTTTACCGGAGCTGAATATAACTCAGGATGGCCCAGCTCTGTAAAAAAAATCTTTATATAATTTAGCCATGGAATTTTCAACGGGTTATCATTGCATCTTCTATGATGACCCTATTCAGCCTAGCAGAATCAGAAGTCCATACTTTATGCCATAATAGGATTGGTTGGATACGAATTAAATCTATAAGATATGATACCCCCAGTTCCATATGGTATGCCAGTGTAGGGGTAGATTTTGGAGCGCTTAAAATAGACTTTAAAAAATCTTTTCAACTAGCTGTAGGTTGTTGCAGTTCCTATATCCCCAGAGTCCTGCCCCGTACAATGCAAGAGAAACACATCTTGCATTGTACAATGTCATCATATCCTTGGGAGTCGCTCTGCCAACCTTTTTCGAAAAGTTCTTTACAGCCATGATAGTTTTAGTAAATGACAGCTTCCTTGATTTTATGGCTTGTGACCATGTCTCTTCATTATCAAACGTGATGCCTAAATATGAAAAAGTTCCTGTGACGTCTAGTTTTGTACCTTTTAGCATAATCTGGGGTTTCTTAATGAAATGCCACATGACATCAGGAAAGTTTTAGAATTGTTGATTCTGAGACCTAAGGCTTCCATATGCTTATCAAAGGTTGTGAGTAGCCTCTGCAATGCTGCTGTGGTGCGGGCCATCAAAACGGCGTCATCCGCGTAGAGGAGTGCTGGGATCTTTCGAGAGCCAGATTGTGGGAGGTCACTGCAAGCGTCAGATAATACCCCCTCTAATTTGTTAATGTATAAGGCAAACAATAGAGGCGCTAGTACACAGCCTTGTCGTACCCCCCGTTCAATAGGAAAGGCTGAGGTGCATTCACCCTGAAGCCCATAACGCACCTTGGCTTTAGCTCCAGTGTATAGTTCCCTAATAAAATGAACAATAGTTAGGTCTACCCCCATGTCCAATAAGATAGGCCATAATTTACTATGGACCACACAGTCAAATGCTGAAGTCAGGTCGACAAACACTAGATATAAGGCTCCGGCCTTGGCCCTCATGTATTTGCCGAGTATAATGTCTAACTTCAGAGCCTGTTCCATGGTCCCTATTCCAGCTCTAAATCCATATTGCAAGTCCGAAAGAATGTTATTTTCCTCCATCCAGTCTCGTAATCTGTTTAGAACAATTCGTCCAGCAATCTTTGCAAGGGTATCAAGCAGAGAGATTGGGCGGTAGCATGCTGTATTTTGACGATCTCCCTTTTTGAAGATAGGAACAATAATGGACTTAGCCCAGGTCGGTATAAAGACTGTGGCACAGCAGTCGCGTAAAACTTGAGTTAGTAGTGGGCCCCAAAGTGAAACATTTGACTTGTAAATATCAATTGGGACTCCATCTGGGCCCAGCGCTTTCCCGCTTTTGCTAGCATTAATTGCCTCTATAACCTCCTTTAGGCTAAATGGTGGAGAAATAGATTGAGGAACTGGTCTCAGAGAATTCGGTTCCAAGACCAAATCTTGAGCGGACTATATACTAGAGAAAAAAGGAACCCAATCCTCTTCAGTAATGGCTATTTCAATTGATGGTAATGTTCCAACTCACAGAAGAGGAGAGTTTACAATTTTCCAAAATTTAACGTTATAGTTCCTAAGGCTTGCTTCATGAAGAGAATATCAAGCCTCGTTTTTTAAAATCTGTTTTCTTCTTATAGCCTTTTTATACTCCTTCCTCCGAAGGCTGATGTCATGTCTATCAGGGTTTTGTCTGTGTAGGCACTGTTTAAGATTTTTATAGGCTTGAGTACATTCACTATCAAACCATCTTTTGCCTACACAAGCTCTAGATTTGCCAAAGCTAACTGTAAGAGAGATTTTGATTTCAGTAGTTATTGCAGTGAAAGCGTTAATAGAAGCCTGCGGGCAAATGTTGTCTGAAAGACAAATTTCAAACTCTTTGGAGAGTTTGCTCATTAATTGTTCCATGAACTGCATAGGCTCAAGCAGTGACCAGCGGACAGTGTAGCCATTTCTTGCTCCCAATTTTATATTCTCTACCTTCTCCGTTGGTTCCTTGTGTTTAGTGGTGGCTTGGGGGAATACAAGGTTTAAACTTTGGGGTAGTGGTCACTAAACAAAGCATCTTAATTATTATATTCAGACACATAAGTAGTAAGATTATTAGATAATAATATAAAATCAATTATTGTGTTAGCATGTCTGCCATTGAATGTGGGTTTTAACTGTGGTTTACAATGACAACCTATTGCATAGAAGGAGATCAAATTTAAACAACGTTTCATTCAGCAAATTACCATGATGATTATGTGTAAAGTGGTATGAGTCGTCATCTCCACCCGTACCAAAAAGACAGAATTTTTCCACGGATTGAGGACACAAGTGTGTGTTGAAATCCGCCGCCCCTACACAATAAAAGTCTCATTATACGCTGAGTTACATACTCGGTCCAGATCTTCCTGCAACAGCTTGAGTACAGAAAAAAAACTTTGTTGAGGAACATTATTGTAAAAGTTAATAATCACCATTTGTGCAATGATTCTTAATTTACATGAGATCAGTTGATAAAATGGGTTAGAGGTTCGTCTTACATCCTTAATTAAGTTGAACTTACTGGAGATGAAAGTACACAGCCCACCTTTTGCCCTGCCCCGTGAGCAAGGAACGGCGGGGTGTGAAGTGTCCTAAAACCATTTATGTGGGTAGGGTCCACGGACCAAGTCTCTTGTAAACTCACCCAGTGAAAAGATCGAATGTATTCTAACCAGTCTTCATTCTTACTTTTCTAGCGCAGACCCGCCACATTCTAAAATAAAAATGAATAATCCTTTCCCCCAGTTTTAGTCCCTTGCCCCACAGAAGACTGTTTAGATACTATGGGGGTCATTACAACCCTGGCGGACGGTGTTAAAGCGGCAGTAAGACCGCCAACAGGCCGGCGGAAAAAAAATTGCAATTACGACCGTGGCAGAAACCGCCAACAAAGACAGCCACTTTAACACTCCGACCGCCACGGCGGTACAAACAAACAGCGCGGCGATCACCGCCAACAGACAGGCGGAAGTCAATGTACCGCCCACACTATTATGACAGGCCAATGCGCCACCTTTTCCGGGGCAGATTCACCGCGGATAAAAACACAGCGGAAACAGGAATTTCGAAGGGAAAACGCTCACCTCTACACACTCCACGAGGAAGGAGGACACCATGGACCCAGAACTCCAAATCCTACCTGCGATAGTCTTCCTGCTCCTGTACCAGGAGCACGAACGCCGACGGCGAAGACCACGGTGAGTACTGCACCTACGACAAAGGGGAGGGGGGAGGGAGAAAACAGGGACACACACACGCAACACCCCCACCCTCACCCACTACAACACACACACTAACACATATCTATACATTATAGTTACACCCCCCGGAAGAATGCAAAGACAAAAGAAAATGAGTGTAACCATTGTAATCTATTAAAATGCAGTACGCAAAAATATACCTATATACACTATTAACAAAATATACACCAAGAATATTAGTCCAGGTATTGCACCATTTATAGTCCGTGGACCACTGGGCCCAAAATGCATGGGCAAGGCCCACACTCGATACCAGATCAAAACAGAGAGAACACTGCAAGGGCATCAGATAGAAATACAACAGGCACCTCAGGGGGAAGGGAAGGAGGGGCACCTCAGCCGGATGAGTGCACGACGCCAGATCCACGAGGGGGCTCAATGCCCACTGTTCAATCCCGGGGAGTGCAAAGCCACAGTCTCTAAAGTCTCTACAGTGGGTGGGTTGCCCACTGTTCAATCCTGGGGAGTGCAAAGCCACAGTCTCTCAAGTCTCAACAGTGGGTGGGTTGCCCACTGTTCAATCCTGGGGAGTGCAAAGCCACAGTCTCTCAAGTCTCTACAGTGGGTGGTTTGCCCACTGCATTATCCTGGGGAGTGCAAAGCCACAGTCTCTCAAGTCTCTACAGTGGGTGGTTTGCCCACTGCATTATCCTGGGGAGTGCAAAGCCACAGTCTCTCAAGTCTCTCCATTGGGTGGTTGGTTTGCCCACTGTTCAATCCTGGGGAGTGCAAAGCCACAGTCTCTCAAGTCTCTCCATTGGGTGGTTGGTTTGCCCACTGTTCAATCCTGGGGAGTGCAAAGCCACAGTCTCTCAAGTCTCTCCAGTGGGTGGTTTGCCCCCTGCTCAATCCTGGAGAGTGCAAAGCCACAGTCTCTCAAGTCTCTCCAGTGGGTGGTTTGCCCACTTTCCAATCCTGGGGAGTGCAAAGCCACAGTCTCTCAAGTGGATAACAGTCTCCACTGGTTCTGGAGGGGGACTGGTGCCCAGAGTGCTTCATCCTGTGAAGGACAGAGGTAGTGGATGCATGTCTCCACTGGTTCTGGAGGGGGATTGGTGCCCAGAGTGCTTCATCCTGTGAAGGACAGAGGTAATGGATGCATGTCTCCACTGGTTCTGAAGGGGGACTGGTGCCCAGAGTGCATCACTCACCCGTGACGGTCCCAGTTGCGTCAGTGCCCCTGCCGCTCATGGGCTAGCGGTGCTTGATTTGGCGGTGCCCTGTTCAGCGGTGCTTGAGTTAGCAGTGCTCTGTTCAGCGGTGCTTGAGTTGGTGGTGCCCTGTTCAGCGGTGCTTGAGTTGGCGGTGCCCTGTTCAGTGGTGCTTGAGTTGGCGGTGCCCTGTTCAGCGGTGTTTGATTTGGCGGTGCCCTGTTCAGCGGTGCTTGAGTTGGCGGTGCCCTGTTCAGCGGTGCTTGATTTGGCAGTGCCCTGTTCAGTAGTGCTTGAGTTGGCGGTGCCCTGTTCAGCAGTGCTTGATTTGGGGGTGCCCTGTTCAGCGGTGCTTGAGTTGGCGGTCCTTCATGGCCCAGCGGTGCTTGAGTTTGCGGTCCTTCATGGCCCAGGGGTGCTTGTGTTGGCGGTGCCATCCTGGGAAGCTGGGATGGGGCTGGCGGGGCCCTCCTGGGCAGCTGGGATGGTGCTGGCGGGGCCCTTCTGGGCAGCTAGGATGGGGCTGGCGGGGCCCTCCTGGGCAGCTGGGATGGTGTTGGCGGGGCCCTTCTGGGCAGCTAGGATGGGGCTGGCGGGGCCCTCCTGGGCAGCTGGGATGGGGCTGGCGGGGCCCTTCTGGGCAGCTAGGATGGGGCTGGCGGGGCCCTCCTGGGCAGCTGGGCTGGGACTGGTGGGGCCCTCCTGGGCAGCTGGGCTGGGGCTGGCGGTGGCCTCCTGGGCAGCAGGGATGAGGCTGGCAGTGGCCTCCTGGGCAGTGGGGATGGGGCTGGCGGGGCCTTCCTGGGCAGCGGGGATGATGGCGGTCTTCTCCGCCGTGCTGCTCTTCCCAGACTTGCCGGGTTTCCTGTGGCCCTTCCCCACCTTGGGAGGTGTCACAGCTGAGTCCACACTCCCACCGGGACCTCTGGGAGCGGCTTGGGTGGCTGGAGTCTTCCCCCTCTCCTGCTGGGCAATGGCCAACTTCTGATGCTTCACAGGGGGGGACTGGCTGTGCTGTGGCTCCGTGCCACACTGGCTGTCCTGGTGGCCGGTTCACTCCACATACCTGTGACTACAGGCACCACTGGTACCGGAGATGTTGTGGCTGAGGTGCTAGTTCGGGACCTATGAGATGGACAGGGGAGGAGGTGTGGGAAAAAGGTGAAGGCTGGACAGGAAACGTTTTTTGGACACACTGGGACGGGTAGCTGGAGGGAGTTTGGGAGTGGAGGAAGAGGTGGTGGTAGTAGGAGGTGCACGTTTGGTGACTTTGGGTGCAAGTGCATGCACTGGAGGCTGTCGTGAGGTGGATGGCTGTTGGGTGGGTGTGTGCCTGCATTTGTGTATCTTGGGAGGGGGCGTCACAGACACACTGGGAGAGGACAGAGGGGACGTGTGAATGGTAGTGGGGGTGGTGTCTGCACGTGAGCAGGGTGTGTTGGTGGGTGTGCTGGTGAGGGACATAGTGGCTGTAGAGGTAGTGCATGCAGGTGTGTGTGTAGACAAGACTGGGAGGGAGGAGGGAGATGACAAGGAGGGGGACACAGTGGAGGCAGTGGATGTTGGTGTGTCTGCATGTGACTGATGCTTGCGTGAGTGCCTGTGGGATGTGTGGTGCTTATGTTTGCCTGAGCTTCCCTTGTGTGGTGAGGTGTGTGCAGGCTGGTCTGATGGTGTGCTTGGGATAGGCAGAGGTACAGGGGATGGGATCTGGGTGGAGGAAGTTGGAGGGGGGAGGCTAGACACAGGGACAATGGCTGCCATCAGTGCTGAGGCCAGAGTTTGAAAGGCTCGGTGAAGGGCAGCCTGACCAGAATGAATGCCCTCCAGGAATGCATCAGTTTGTTGCAACTGCCTTTCTACACCCTGGATGGCATTCAAAATGGTAGACTGCCCAACAGTGAGTGACCTGAGGAGGTCAATGGCCTCCTCACTGAGGGCAGCAGGGGTGACTGGGGCAGGGCCTGAGGTGCCTGGGGCGAAGGTGATGCCCACCCTCCTGGGTGAGCGGGCACGGGGCGAAGGCTGGTTGGCTGCTGGGAGGGCGGTGCTGGTAGGAGGGGTGGCGGCTGTACCTGTAGATGCAGGGGGCACAGATGTTGCCGCCACCACAAGGGAGCTCCCATCAGAGGACGGGTCTGTGTCGCTGGTGTCAGCTCCTGTCCCCGCCGTGGAGCTCCCCTTGCCCTCCGTCCCACTGGTGAATTCTGAGTCTGTAGTGTGGCCCTCCATGGCCATGTGGGATGCAGCTCCCTCGTGATCAGGTGCCACTGCTCCTCCGCCTGATGATGCTAATGCACACAAGAACAGGGAGACCACAAAAAGGGGTGGGGGAACAGAATAAAGACATGTTGAGTGCATGGATTACCGCTACCGTTGGCGGACAAGACAGACACAGAAGCCCCCTGCACTACGCTGCGCTCTTGGGCTCTACAGTGCAATTCCTGGGAAATGGCCTACAAGGCTATGGACGACATCTGCACACATAGATGACACAGGGGCATGAATAGCTGTACTTGGCACTCTACAGAGGTGGGGTGGGGGCCACAGGGCCATGCCTTATGGAGGGGCATAGCCTACCGAACTCGCCCTGGCCTAGGGAAACCCACAGCCCTCCTCCCCCACCCAGACAACTCCACTGTGCGCAGTCAGCTGAATGAGAGTGTACTCACCCCCTTGTGTCTGCTGTGATGCCCTCAAGCGCCCATCCAACTCCGTGTTGGCCACCGCCAGGATCCTGAACATCAGTGGGGTCATGGTTCGACGGGCACCCCTCCCATGTTGGGAGGCCATCCCCAGCTGAGCCTCAGCCGTCTTCTTGCTCCAGCGGCGAATGTCCTCCCATCTTTTCCGGCAGTGGGTGCTCCGTCTGTGGTCCAGACGTCCTTGGCGATGGCACGCCAAATATTTTTCTTCTGGTGGGCGCTGACCTACATGAAATGTACAGGGGAAGAAGAGAAGTCATTACCAGCTGCACCGTCAAAGTGGGTGGCCCCCATCCCTACCCTTGCCATGTGGCACATGCACCCACCTTCTTTCATGCATGCAGAACTCTCCCCCCTTCCTTCTTACATCCAGCCCTCTCCACACAGGCATAGCCCACACAACATGCTCCCTGTGTGCTTACCTGTTTGTCTGGAGGACCGTAGAGTAGCGTGTACTGGGGGAGTACCCCATCAACGAGCATCTCCGAATCCTCCGATGTGAAGGCAGGGGCCCTTTCCCCAGATGCACAAGCAATTGACTCTTCCAGACCGAGGTCACAGCAGCACTTGCTGTGTAGGTCCTCTCCTGTCGAAGATCAGGTATTGAGTGATTGAACAGATAGAAAATGGCGGTCACGTCCGCGGCAGTCACGTCCACGGCGGTGCGTACCATCACCGCCGTTGTACATCGTCATTGGCTCCTGGGACCCATAGGGTCCAATGTTAACCAATGCAGCATTGCGCCGCGGTCTCCAACCACCTACCGCGACGGTGTACAATGCCAGCGCAGTTACCTCACATCCCATTGTCCCACCTTAAAGGTCAGGCAGCCGCCATTTCAGGGGCCCACATGGCCTAATTTCCAAATGTGTCACACATACCTAGGCCTAGTCTCAACTCACATACAGGCCACCTTTTGTGTATGATTGGTGTTCTGGGTAAACTGTGGGTACGTACCTCTGAGTTGTTTGACTCTGTGGTTGCTGTTGCCCTTCATAGGCACCGTCCGCTGGGACATGTAAGGGGATTCGGGAATCCTCCGGTGTACCGACCGCTGGTGGACCTTTCGACAATGGAGGAAAGACATTTGATAATCACCTACAGGTTTTACCGTGCCACAATCCAGGAACTGTGTACCCAGTTGGAGCCAGACCTGATGTCAGTAATCCGCCATCCCACAGGAATCCCCCCTCAAGTGCAGGTGCTATCAGTGCTCCATTTCCTTGCAAGTGGGTCATTTCAAACAACTGTGGCCATGGCATCAGGGATGTCGCAGCCTATGTTTTCCAACGTATTGTCCAGAGTGTTGCCTGCCCTGCTGAAACACATGCGGAGCTACATCGTTTTCCCTCAGGTGGAGGATTTGCCTACAGTGAAAGGTGACTTCTCTGCTCTTGGACATATCCCCAACATCGTAGGTGCCATTGATGGGACCCATGTGGCTTTGGTCCCCCCCCACAGGAGTGAACAGGTGTACAGAAACCGAAAGAGTTATCATTCCATGAATGTACAGATGGTATGTTTGGCAGACCAGTATATCTACCATGTGAATGCCATGTTCCCTGGCTCAGTGCATGACGCCTACATCCTGCGGAATAGCAGCATCTCTTATATGATGGGTCAACTCCAGAGGCACCGTGTGTGGCTATTAGGTGAGCCCCTGGAAGCAAGACAGTGGGAATGGTTGTCTGCGGTTATCCTTACAGGTTAGTGTGTGTCTAACAGTTGTCCCTCGCCATTTGCAGGTGACTCTGAGTACCCCAACCTGCAATGGCTACTGACCCCAGTGAGGAATCCCAGGACCAGGGCAGAGGAACGCTACAATGAGGCCCATGGGATCCCTATTCTACTCACCAAAGGAGGTGTGCCAGATCATTGTGGCCTGCTGTATGCTTCACAACTTGGCTTTGCGACGACAGGTGCCTTTTCTGCAGGAGGATGGTCCAGATGGCGGTGTTGTGGCAGCTGTGGAGCCTATGGACAGTGATGAGGATGAAGCAGAGGAAGAAGACATGCAGAACAGGGACTCAGTGATCCAGCAATATTTCCAGTGAAACACAGGTGAGAATACATTCCTGCCTACTACATGTACTTTTACACTACTACCTCTCTACTTTCTGTCGTTTTCACCCAGTGTATGGTCACTGAGTTGTCACTTTCCCTTACAGTTTCACAGATGTGGGTCCCAACTTGTGTCATCTACTTAGATTCCTCATGGACTAGAGCTGTGTGACATAGGTATGTTGACATTACTATTTCAAGAGCATT
The DNA here is from genome assembly GCF_031143425.1 of Pleurodeles waltl. Classification (NCBI taxonomy): domain Eukaryota; kingdom Metazoa; phylum Chordata; class Amphibia; order Caudata; family Salamandridae; genus Pleurodeles; species Pleurodeles waltl. The sequence goes on along the minus strand of NC_090445.1, from coordinate 288,288,847 downwards.
TTGTCACTGTAATTGCAAATACACTATTTCAAAATCACAGACAGACTCCAGATCATTTTGTGCTTTAGGTGTGTTTATTTAAATGCAAAATATTGGAGGGGGAAGTTAAATGGTGAAGGGTGATGGCGGAGGAGTGTCCATGGCAGAGTCCAGTCTATTAGTCTCACAGGTGCATTGCCCATATGGGCATAGGAAGTGGAGCTGGGTTCAGTTTAATTATGGACAGGGTGACAAAGTGGGACAGTGGGATGACAATCAGGGTGGTCTCATTTCTTGGCGGGGGTCTTGGCATCGTGCTCTGTCTTGTTCCTGGATCTCAGGGACTGTTTGCGGGGTGGTTCTCCCTCTGCAGGGGGTGGGGTGCTGGTGTGGTGGTCCTGTGGCGGGGCGTCCTGTCCACTAGCGCCGGGCGGAGGTGGTGGGCAGTTCATCGTCCATGGTAGTGTCAGGGGCCCCTTGTAGTGCCTCAGTGTCCCTCTTGGTGTTGAGTACTTCCTTCAGCACCCCTATGATGGTGCCCAGGGTGGAGCTGATGGTTCTGAGTTCCTCCCTGAAGCTCATATACTGTTCCTCCTGCATGCTCTGGGTCTCCTGAAACTTGGCCAGTACCGTTGCCATCGTCTCCTGGGAGTGGTGGTATGCTCCCATGATGGAGGAGAGGGCCTTGTGGAGAGTGGGTTCCCTTGGCCTGTCCGCCACCTGTCGCACAGCAGCCCTCCCAGTTCCTCTGTGTTCCTAGCCCTCCGTCCCCTGGACTGTGTGCCCACTGCCACTGCCCCCAGGTCCCTGTTGTTGTTGGGGTGGTGGGTTATCCTGGGTTCCCTGTAGTGGTGGACACACAGCTGATTGACGTGTCCTGGGGATGGAGGTATGGGCCCGCTGGGTGGGTGCTGTGCTGGTGTTTCCAGAGGGGGGAAGGTCTGTGGTGGCCTGTGCCTGTGTGAGGGGAACCGACTGTCCCGAGGCCCACGATGGTCCGGGCTGGTCATCTAGATCCAGTTGGATAGAGGTGCTGTCATCACTGTGGGCCTCTTCTGTGGGTGGAGTGGACATGTCTATACCCTCCTGTCTGGTGACGTTGGGTAGTGGTCCTGCAGGGGTGGAAAGGCATGATTATTGCATCTGTGTGTGGCATGGTGTGCAATGGGTGGGTGACCGTGTACCCCAGTGCTGGTATTCCTGTGTGTGAGCATGTGTGATGATGGTTTAGGGAAGTGTATGGGTATGTGCAGTGGGCATGCTTTAGTGATGGGTGTCCATGCTTTGTTGTTGCATGCAGGACTTGGTGTTGGGATGTGTGGTTTGTGATATCGGTACATTTGTGAGGAGTTGGAGTGATAGGGGTGAGGGCGAGGGTGGGGGTATGTGATAGCATGCAGGTAAGGTGGGGATGTAGTAGTTAAGATTTGACTTACCAGAGTCCATTCCTCCACCAACTCCTGCGAGGCCCCCAGGATGCAGAATCGCCAAGACCCGGTCCTCCCATGTTGTTAGTTGTGGGTGAGGAGGTGGGGGTCCGCCGCCAGTCCGCTGAACCGCCTGGTGGTGTCTTGAGACCACGGAACGCACCTTCCTCCGTAGGTCGTTCCACCTTTTCCTGATGTCCTCCCGATTTCTTGGGTGTTGTCCCACTGCGTTGACCCTGTCCACTATTCTTCACCATAGCTCCATCTTCCTTGCAATTGAGGTGTGCTGCACCTGTGATCCAAATAGCTGTGGCTCTACCCGGACGATTTCCTCCACCATGACCCTGAGCTCCTCCTCCGAGAACCTGGGCTGTCTTTGCCGTGCCATGGGGTGGTGTAGGTGATGTGTGGGGTGAGGTGTGTGGAAGTTGTGTGGGTGATGGTGTTATGTGCCTGTGGATGCTGTTGTACTTGCTGGTGGTGTCTCTCTCTGTGCTTCGTTCTCAATTTTTGGTCGTAGGGGTTTGTGGGTGATGTGGGTGTGTGTTTTATATTGTATTGGATGTGTGGAAGTGGTGTGTGTATGTGTATCAGGTGTGTGTATTTTGAATTGTCCAATGTGGCTGTGTTTTGTAAGAGTGTGTGTATTTTGAGCGCGGCAGTGTGTACCGCCAACGGAATACCGTGGTTGAAAGACCGCGTGTGGATTCGTGTGTCGTGATAGTGTGGGCGTATTTCTGTTGGCGTGACGGTGGAGGTTTTGTTTTCGCCAGTTTATCACTGACCTTTGGTGTGGCGGACTTGTGTGGGTGTCTGAATTTTGGCGGGTTCCGAGATGTGGGCCATAATAGATGTGGCGGAATTCCGCAGCGGTGTGTTGGCGGTCTTCTGCACGGCGGTAAGCAGCTTTTACCGCCAATGTTGTAATGACCCCCTATGTCTTTTGACTGGATGGAGAGTCCACTTATTGGTGCTACGTTATTAGCAGGTTGACTCTGTTCAAAACAGGCCAACACTTTTCTCTAGGGGTCAACCTCCTGCTGATAAAAGCAACAGGTTGATCCTGGCCCTCTGTGTTTAGCTGTGATAGAACTGCCCCTCCCCTAATTCAAAAGCAACAGTCTGAACTATGAATTGTTTTTGGAGTAACAAGGGCTTTTGAGGACAGGTGCAGAGCACATGGCCTGTCTGAGCTCATCAAGAGCCTTTTGACAGCTAGCTGTCCATAGTACCTTTGTAGGCATTTTCTGTGATGTGAGGACATTAAGAGGGGCAGCTATAGTGCATTAATTCTTTATGAACCTCCTGTAGTACCCAGTGAGGCCTAGGAATGCTCCCACTTGGGTTTGAGTTGTAGGGGGAGTTCATTCCATAATAGTTTGGATCTTCCCCTGCAGAGATGCAATCTGTTCCCCACCTACTAGGTGGCCAAGATAAACCATTTCCCCCTGCCCTATCTGGCACTTTGAGGCCTTGATAGTGAGGCCTGCCTTTTGCAGGGCCTCCAAAACTTTCCACAGGTGGACAAGGTGATCATCCCAGGTGGAGCTAAAGACAGCAATACCGTCTAGATATGCTGCACTAAAGGCTTCCAATCCTTGGAGGACTGTATTCACCAACCTCTGAAAAGTGGCAGGTGCATTTTTCAATCCACATTGCACAACTGTGAACTGATAATGCCCACCAATGGTTGAAAATGCTGTTTTTGGTTTAGCATCTTCTGATATCTTAATCTGCCAATACCCTGCAGTTAAGTTAAAAGTGCTTAGATACTTGGCAGAAGCCACTGTATCTATTAGCTCATCTGCCCTGGGTATTGGCTGAGCATCAGTTTTTGTTACTTCATTGAGACCCCTATAGTCCACACAAAACTGCATTTTCTTTTTTCCATCTTTACCTTGAGGTTTGGGGACAAGCACCACTGGGCTAGACCAAGGGCTTTCAGAGGGTTCAATCACTTCAAGGTCTAACATTTTCTGTACCTCTCGTTTGAGACAGTCTCTGACATGGTCAGGCTGTCTATAGATTTTACTTTTGACAGGTAAACTGTCTCCAGTATCAATTGTGTGCTCACCCCAGCTAGTTGTACCTGGCATTGGTGAGAAGAGGTAAGAGAACTGATCAAGGAGATTTATGCAGTTGTCCTTCTGCTCAGCAGTAAGGCAATCTGCCAATACAACTCCCTCCACTCAGCCATCAGCTTCAGTGGTGGAGAAGAGGTCAGGGAGAGGGCCACTCTCTTCCTTCTGCCCCTCATCTGTGGCCATGAGCAGGGTTAAGTCAGCCCTGTCATAGTAAGGTTTCAGGTGACTGACACAAAGCACCCTAAGGAGGCTTCTGTCAGTGCCCAGGTCCACCAAATAGGTGACCTCACCTTTCTTCTCCACAATGAGATGGAGTCCACTTCATTTGCCCTGGAGTTCTCTTGGTGCCACAGGCTCCAATACCACACCTTCTGTCCTGGTTGGTACTGAGTCAGGACAGCCTTCTAGTCATGCCATTGCTTTTGGAGCTCTTGGCTAGCCTGAAGGTTTTTAGTGGCCTTTTTCATGTACTCAGCCATCCTTGATCTGAGGCCAAGCATATAGTCCACAATGTCTTGTTTGGGAGCTTTTAAAGGCTGTTCCCAACCCTCCTTCACAAAAGCAAGGGGACCTCCTACAGGGTATCCAAAGAGGAGTTCAAAGGAGCTGTAGCCCACTCCTTTCTGGGATACTTCCCTATAAGCAAAAAGGAGGCATGGCAACACAACATCCCATCTCCTTCTGAGTTTTTCAGGGAGTCCCATGATCATACCTTTGAGAGTTTTGTTAAATCTCTCAACCAATCCATTTGTCTGTGGATGAGGAGTGGTGAACTTGTAGGTAATACCACACTCCTACCACATTGCCTTGAGATATGTAGACATGAAGTTACTACCTGTGTCTGATACCACTTTCTTAGGGAAACCCACTCTTGAAATAATTCCCAGGAGGGCATTTGCCACTGCAGGAGCTGTAGTGGTCGTTAAGGGTATAGCGTTAGGATATCTGTTTCCTGAAGCTGTTGGAGGGTCAAGGGGGGCAACAATGTCAACCCCTACCTTCTCAAAGGGTACCCCAACCACTGGAGGTGGAATTAAGGGAGCCTTAGGTGTGTCACCAGTCTTACCACTGGCTTGGCAGGTCACACAGGAGCGACAGAACTCCTTGGTGTCCAATGATATATGACGCCAGTGAAACAATGGAACAGGTCTGTCCCATGTTTTACTTTGGCCCAAATGCCCAGCCAAAGGAATGTCATGAGCCAAAGTCAGAAGAAACTCACTATACTGCAAAGGGATGACCAATCTCCTGGCAGCTCCAGATTTAGGGTCTCTTGCCTCAGTATAGAGAAGGTTGTCTTCCCAATAGACTTTGTGGGTATCAGTGACATCCCCATTTTGCTGTTTGACAGCTTGCTGTCTTAGACCCTATAGTGTGGGACACCTGTGCTATGCCACACTCAGCTCTTCCCTAGCAGGCCCCTCTGCACCCAAAAGCTCAGCAGTGTCAGCTGCCAGCTCCTCTGGTGTAGGTTCTGCATAGGGAGAGGATTCCTCTTCCTCAAAAGGGGAAACTTATGTAGAGGGAGGGATAGTCGGCAAGGATTTACCCTTTCTACCCCTAGCTTTTGGGAGCAATTGGTCCATTTTTCCAGGATTCAAGTTTCCCTGTCATCTTTGCTTCTGGGCCTGAGCCCTTGTGAGAGCAAAGATATGCCCTGGAATGCCCAGCATTGCTGCATGAGCCTCCAATTCCACTTCAGCCCAAGCTGATGTTTCCAAATCATTTCCTAGTAAGCAGTCTACAGTAACCCCCACCAGTTGAGATTCACATGGGGTGGCTAAGAGTGTTGTTATGAACATCAGTCCCTTGGTACTGCTGACCAAGTAGGTGTTGTTCAGGGGCAACCAGTTTCTCTATCACCATGGTGACACTGGCTCCTGTGTCCCTGTAGGCCTCAAAACCATTTATTAGGGGTAGTGCTTGTACTTACCCATATTAAGGGGACAAGCGACTAAGGTGGCAAAATCAATACCACCATCAGAGACTAAAACAGCCTCTGTGGTCTCCCTAACTAGACCAACCCCCACTACATTGCCAATGGTGAGCCCAGCTACACCCTTTGTCTGGCTATTTGTAGTCTTCCTCCCACCACCACTGCTATTACTAGGGGCACTAGTGGATTCAATTGAAGTTGTGTTGGTGGGAGCCTTAGTGTTTTTCTTTGGACAAGTGGGATCACTTGCCCAATGCCCTTTACTTTTACATAAATAACACCATGGCTTTTTTTTATTATGTGAAGAGGATTTGGAGCCACTTCCCCCAGAGGATTTTTGTGGGCCTGATGCAGACTCTGAACTATTTCTGTCTTTGTCCCCACCCTTGTCATGAGACTTACCATCCTTCTTCTTGCCAACCTTGTCTCCCCCAGTATGAGCTGTTCTGACCAATTTGTCTGTCTTCTTTCCCAATTCTTGGGGAGAGGTCAGATCTGAGTCTACCAAGTACTGATGCAACAAGTCAGACACACAATCATTCAAAATATGCTCTCTAAAAATTAGATTATACAGGCTTTCATAGTCAGTCACCTTACTGCCAAGTAACCATCCCTCCAAGGCCCTTACCGAACAGTCTACAAAGTCTGTCCAGTCTTGAAAGTACTCTTTTATGGTATTTCTGAACTTTATTCTGTATTGTTCAGTGGTTAAGCCATCTAAGAGTGCATCTAAGAGTGCATCCTTCATAATTTTGTAATTGTTGGCATCACTCTCCCTGACAGTAAGGAGTCTGTCTCTACCTTTGCCAGTGAAAGATAGCCACAATGTAGCAGCCTACTGCCTTTGAGGAACCAACTGTACCATACAGGCCCTCTCAAGTGTAGAAAACCACTTGTTTATGTCATCCCCCTCCTTGTAAGGGGGGACAATCTTGTGCAGATTTCTTGAATCTGTTTCTATAACAGGATGACTATCAAGATTGCTGCTGTTGCTGCCACCATGGTGAACTAACCCCAACTTCTGTCTTTCTCTCTCTACATCTAAGGATTCCCAATCTAAGCCCAACTGCTGCTGTCTTAGCCTCAGTCTGGTCTCTTCCAAACTCAGCTTTCTGAGTTCCCTGCCTACGGTGTTATCCTCAGGGTGGGAGGTTTGGGAATTCTCTGATACAGAGGTAATGTGAGAATATGCAGAAGTGGACCTTTCTCTAACTACCTTAACCCTAGGGACCTGGCTTTTTGGAGTGAAAGGTGTCCTACTGTTGTGTGACCCCCTCCCACTACCAGCTTCATTAGGTGGCTTGATAAGTGAAAGGTCTTTGGAAGTACCCTCCCAGAGTCCTTAGGACCCTCCCCTGAATATATCTTGGTACCACCCTCCTCTACCTGATGTTCTGATCCTGGGTTTGACCAGTCTGACTCTGGTCACTTTCATGGAGAAGGTTAAGAAGGAGATCCGTAGTAGGGTTCTTACAAATCCCCAAACTTCTTTCCATACAGAGACCCCTCAAACTTTTAAAGTTTAGATTATCATAAATTGTCTTCACAACTTTGGAAGTGGCCTCTACCACAGACATGGTGAAAAGAAAGAGGCTAGGTGTAAGAGAAAACATTTTCAAAACTTTTAAAGAAAAGAGAAAAACTTTTTCAAAGTTTTAGAAACTTTTTGGAAAGTTTTTGGAGTGAAAGTAAACTGTTAAGCTTACTTCTGTATATTTCTATGGATTAGGAATATGGTTTTCTTATGAAAAGCACCAATGACAAGGTGGTAAAGCTGTTATAAGTACTTATCCCATCGCTGCTGCCAATGTAGGAGGCTGACCTGGCTTGTAGTGGGTACCAGCGGTACTTACACCTTATGCCAGGTCCAGTTATCCCTTATTAGTAGAGTGTAGTAATGTTCTAGCAACTTAGGCTGATAGAGGTAGCTATAGCAGAGCAGCAAAGGCTGAACTAGGAGACATGCAAGGCTCATGCAATACCACTTATATTGCATAGTTACAATATCATAAGAAGGAAAATACTTATAGTTACTAAAAATAAAGGTACTTTATTTTAGTGACAATGTGCCAAAAATATCACAGAGGATATATATACTCCCTTAGGAAGTAAGTAACATACACAACATATACACAACTAACCAAATCAGGTAAGTAAAACAGTCAGAAAGTAGTGCAAACACTGTAGAACACAAAAGGATGAAATAGGCCCAGGGACAACACAAACCATATACTAAGAGAGTGGAATGCAAACCACAAATGGACTACTAGGCTAGTGTAGTGTGTAGAGGGTCACTGGGAGTGTAAGAAAGCACTAAGGGTGAAAAGGAGACCACACCCTAAGACCCTGGAAAGTAGTAGAAAAATACTACTATTTCCCCAGAAACACACTAAAGTTGTGATAAAGGATTTTGCAAGGACCACAACAGACTGCAAAGTACTGAAGATGGATTCCTGGACCTGAAGACTTGCAAAGGAAAGGGACCAAGTCCAAGAGTCGCTAAAGTGTCCAGAGGGGGCAGGAGCCTCTAAACCCCAGATGAAGGTGCAAAATGGCTGCCTCCAGTTGGAAGAAGCTGAAGGTTTTGCAACAACAAAAGGAGGTAGGAAGTTCTTCATGCAGAAGATGTCCCACTGCGTGCTGGAGGAAGCAGAGTTGTTTCCTTTGCAAAATACAGCAGACAAGCCTGGCTAGCTACAAGAGTCGTGGTTGAAGAAAAAGCGTGCTTCCCGGGCCCAGGAAGGACCAGGATATCGCCACTTGGGAGAGGAGACAGAGGGGGCCCTCAGCAACGCAGAGAGCCCTTGGACAAGAAGGAAGCACTAGCAGAAGTCCTTGAACACGGGTTCAAGAAGTCTGAACATGGCAGTCATCTCAACACTGCAAAGAGAGGTCCTACGACATCGGAGGTCAGCTCAGGGAGCTGAGCATCACAGGACGGAGTGCTGGGGACCCAGGCTCAGCTGTGCATGCAGGATTTCTTGGAAATGTGCACAGAAGCCCTTGTAGCTGCAGATCACGTGGTGCACAAGATTACTGTCTGGGGAGGGGAGGCAAGGACTTACCTCCTTCAAATTTGGGCAGTTGGACCACTGGACAGTCTGGGTCACTTGGGTCCACCACTTGTATTCCAGGGGCCACGCTCGTCAGGATGATGGGGGACCCAGAGTACCGGTGAAGCTGAAGTTTGGTGCCTGCTGGAGCAAGGGGAAGATTCCTTCAACCCACGGGAGATTTCTTCATAGCTTCCAGTGCAGGGTGAAGGCAGGCAGCCCCCAGAGCATGAACCACCATGAAACATTTGAGAAAGCCGGCAGGATTTGGCGGTACAATGTCACTGGTAGTCTTCTGGCTACTTTGCTGCAGTTTTGCAGGCGTCCTGGAGCAGTCAGCGGTCGTTCCTTGGCAGAAGTCGAAGAGAGAAGTGCAGAGGAACCCTGATGAATTCTTGCAAGTCGTAATCTGGAGAAAAGCCCACTGGAGAGACCCTAAATAGCCCTCAGAGGAGGATTGGCCACCTAGTCAGGTATACACCTATCAGAAGGGGTCTCTGATGTCACCTGCTGGCACTGGCCACTCAGAGGCCTCCAGAGTGCCTTCACACCTCTGGCTCCAAGATGGCAGAGGTCTGAGACACACTGGAGGAGCTCTGTGCACTACCCCTGGGTTGGTGATTGACAGGGGAGTGGTCACTCCCCTTTCCTTTGTCCAGTTTCACGCTAGAGCAGGGACTGGGCATTCCCTAATCCGGTGTAGACTGGCTTATGCAAGGAGGGCACCATCTGTGCCCTTCAAAGCACTTCCAGAGGCTGGGAGAGGCTACACCTTCCCAACCTTTAACACCTATTTCCAAAGAGAGAGGGTTTAACACCCTGCTCTCAGAGGAAATGCTTTGTTCTGCCTTCCTGGGACTGGGCTGCCCAGACCCCAGGAGGGCAGAACCCTGTCTGTGGGGTGGCAGCAGTGGTAGCTGCAGAGAAAACCCCAGAGTGCTGGTTTGGCAGTACTGGGGGTCCATATTGGAGCCCCCAGGATGCATGGAATTGGCTCCCCAATACCATATTTGGAATGGGGGGACAATTCCATGATCTTAGACATGTTACATGGCCATATTCAGAGTTACCATTGTGAAGCTACACATAGGTATTGACCTATATGTAGTGCACACGTGTAATGGTGTCCCCGCACACACAAAGTCCGGGGAAATGACCCTGAACTATGTGGGGGCACCTTTGCTAGTGCAAGGGTGCCCTCACACTTATTAACTATGCACCTAACCTTCAGCAAGTGAAGGTTAGACATGTAGGTGACTTATAAGTTACTTAAGTGCAGTGGAAATGGCTGTGAAATAATGTGTGAGTTATTTCACTCAGGCTGCAATGGCAGTCCTGTGTAAAGGTTTGTCTGAGCTCCCTATGGGTGGCATAAGAAATGCTACAGCCCATATGGATCTCCTGAAACCCCAATACCTTGGGTACCTAGGTACCATATACTAGTGAAGTATAAGGGTGTTCCAGTATGCCAATTGAAATTGGTAAATGTAGTCACTAGCCTATAGTGACAAATTTAAAGGCAGAGAGGGCATGAGCACTGAGGTTCTGATTAGCAGAGCCTCAGTGACACAGGCACTACACAGGTATACACATTAAGGCCACAAACTATGAGCACTGGGGTCCTGGCTAGCAGTATCCCAGTGAGACAGGCAAAGGCATACTGACATGCATTTAAAATTTGTGGTAACATGCCAAGAAAGATGGTACTTTCCTACAGGCGTGGAGCAGAGTGGAGTGGTGTAGAGTAGGGTGGCGTAGAGTGGAGCGGTGTGGAGTATGGTGGAGGTGAGTGGCATAGAGTGGAGTGGCACAGAGTAGTGTTGAGTATAGTAGAGTGGAGTGTCACAAAGTGGCATAAAGTGGAGTGGTGCAACTTCCTCGCCGCCTTCTTCCACCACAAGATCACAGACATCCATGACAGCTTCAACAGCCAGACTACCCCGCCAATCACTGACTCCTCAGACTCTCCACCCACTTTCAACTACGACCCCCTGCTTGTCTGGGCCAACATGAACGATGACGACACAATCAAAACCATGGGTACCATCCACTCTGGATCTCCGTCAGACCCATGCCCGCACCACATTGTTAGCAAAGCAAGTGCCACCATCGCACCCCACCTCCGCAAAGTCATCAACAACTCCTTTGAGACCGCGAGCTACCCCGAGAGCTGGAAGCATGCTGAGATCAAAACCCTACTCAAAAAACCCATGGCGAACCCGAGAGACCTCAAGAACTTACGCCCCATCTCCCTGCTCCCATTTCCGGCCAAGGTCATCGAGAAGGTCATCAACAGACAACTTAGTCACTACCTCGAAGAAAACAACATCCTGGACTCATCCCAGTAAGGGGTCCGCAACAACCACAGTACTGAAACCGCCCTCATTGCCGACATCAGGGCCCTGCTTGACAATGGCGAAACCGTGGCCCTCATCCTCCTGGAACTCTCGGCCGCCTTCGACACCGTCTGCCACCGCATTCTACGCACACAACGCAGGGATCCGGGATAAAGCTCTGGAGTGGACCACCTCCTTCCTCTCTGGCAGAACCCAGAGCGTCCGCCTCCCCCCTTTCCGCTCCGAAGCCTCCAAGATCATCTGCGGCGTTCCCCAAGGTTCGTCCCTCAGCCCTACACTTTTCAACGTCTACATGGTCCTGCTCACCCGCGTCGCCTGGCTGCACCACCTCAACATCATCTCCTAAGCCGACGACACCCAACTGATCCTCTCACTCGCCAAGGACCCCCTCACACCAAATCCAACCTCCACATAGGAATGAAGGCTGTCGCCGAATGGATGAGGAACAGCAAACTGAAGTTGAACTCAGATTAGACGGAGGTCCTCATCTTCGGCGCCAACCCCTCAGCCTGGGATGACTCCTGGTGGCTGACCACTCTGGGAGCAGCCCCAACACCCACCAACCACACACGCAACCTGGGCATCATCCTCATCTCAACACTCTCCATGACCAAGAAAGTCAGCGCCGTCTACTCATCCTGCTTCAACACCCTCCGCATGCTCCGCAAGATCTACAGATGGATCCCTATAGATACAAGAAGAACAGTCACCCAAGCCCTCGTCAGCAGCAAACTTGACTACGGAAATACCCTCTACGCAGGAGCCCCGGCCAAACTCCTCAAACGACTGCAACGCATACAAAACGCCTCTGCACGCCTGATCCTCGATGCCCACCACCACAGCCATATCACTCCCCTTCTGAGAGACCTACACTGGCTCCCCATCAACAAAAGGATAACCTTCAATCTCCTCACCCATGCACACAAGGCGCTCCACAACACCGGTCCAGCCTACCTCAACAGACGACTCACCTTCTACACCCCGTCCGCACCAACTCCGCTCAGCCGACCTCACCCTGGCCTCCGTCCCCCGCATCCGAAGAGCGACTACCGGAGGCATATCCTTCTCCCACCTCGCCGCCAAGACCTGGAACACCCTTCCCTTGCCCCTACGACAGACCGAAGACCTGCAGACTTTCAGGAAGAGGCTCAAAACCTGGCTATTTGAGCAGTAGCAGCACCCTCCCCCACCTCAGCGCCTTGAGACCCTCACGGGTCAAATACACTGATTGATTGATTGATTGATGCTCAAAACAGCTGCTGGCCACATGGTCTAACAACAGGAAGGAGCAAGGTGGCATGGGGGACGAAGAACAAAAGCAAGCCTATGGCCAAAAGACACTGGTTGGATGCACAAAATGGCCACCAGCCACATGGTCAAACAACAAGAACAAGGAGCAGATAGGCATAGGGAGCAAAGAACACATGCACGTCTATGGCAAATGCATACTGGCTGCATGCACACAATGGCTGCCAGTCACATGGTCAAACAATCATAAGGAGCAAGGAAGCATGAGGAACAAGGAACACATGCAAGTCTATGTCAAAGACACACTGACTGGAATCAAAAAATTGCTGTTAGCCATATGGTCAAACAACAAGAACAAGCAGCAAGGAGAACAAGGAGCGTATGCATGCCTATGGCAAAGACACACTACTTAGATGCACAAAATGGCTGCCAGCTACCTGTTCTAACAACAAGGAGAGAGGAGGTATAGGGAACCAAGAACACATGTAAGCCTATGGCAAAGACACACTGACTGGACACACAAAATGGCAGCCATCCACATGGTCAAACAACAATAAGGGGCAAGGAAGCATGGGGAACAAAGAACACAGGCAAGCTCACGGAAAAGGCACACTGGCTGGATGCACAAAAAGACTTGCAGCCAGATGGTCAAACAACAAGGAGCAAGGAATCATGGGGAACAAAGAACACATGCAAGCCTGTAACAAAGGCACACTGGCTGGATGCACAAAATGGCTGCCAGCCACATGGTCAAACAAATATGAGCGAGGAGAACAAAGAACACATGCAAGGCTATGGCAAAGACACACTGGCTGGATGCATAAAATGGCTGTCAGCCACATGGTCAAACAACAACAAGGAGCAAGGAGGCATGAGGAACAAAGGACACATGCAATCCTATAGCAAAAAGACATACTGGCTGAATGCACAAAATGGCCACCAGCCATATAGTCCAACAACAACAATGAGCAAGGAGGCATAGGGAACAAAGAACACATGCAAGCCTATGTCAAAGGCACTCTGGCTGAATGCACAAAATGGCTGCCAGCAACATGGTCAAAAAACAAGGAGCACAGAGAACAAAAAACACATGCAAGCTGATGGAAAAGACACACTGGATAGATGCACAAAATGGCTGCCTGCCACATGGTTAAACAACAACAAGAAGGAGCAAAGAGCCATGGGGAACAAAGGACAACGGTAAGCCTATAGTGAAGGCACAGTAGCTGGATGTACAAAATGGTTGCCAGCCAAATGGACAAACAACAACAACAAGGAGCAAGGAGAACAAAGCACACATGAAAGCATATGGCAAGGAGACACTGGCTGGAAGCACCCAGCACATGGTCAAACAACCCTACACCACTCTACTCTATGCTACTCCACTCCATGTCACTCTCTCTAGGCCACCCTTCTCTATGCAATTCTACTCTATGCTATTCTACTTTTTGCCACTCTACTAACTGACACTCTATGTCACACCACACCACTCTGCATCACTCTGTGCCACTCCACTCTATGCCACTCTATGCTACTTCAATCCAAGAACTCTATGCCATTCCACTCTGTGCTACCCTCTTCCACTGTGTGCTACTCTACTCTGGTCCACTCTACTAAACACTATTCTGCACCACTCCATTTCAATCTATGCCATTCCAGTCTCATACTCCAATCGACTCCACTTTACATAATGCAGTTCTACAGCACTCTATGCCACTCTAGTCTTTGCTGCTCTACCCTAAGGTCTCCCATTTTACTCTATGCCACGCTACTCTATGCCTCCATACTCTAAGCTACTCCATTCCACTCTACATTCCTCCATTCCACTTCACTTTACTCGATTTCAATCTATGGCATACTACACCACTCTACCCTGTGGCATTCTACTCTACGCCACTCAACTCCACTCTAGACCACTTTACCTTGTGAACCTCTATGCTATGCCTTAGGCGCGCCCGCTGCGCGCATCTGCGCAGCAGCTGCCATATAAGGGGAAGTGGGAGAGAGGGGCAGTAGGGAGGAGGGAGGGACAGCGAATGGGCGAGCAGGGGGGTGGGCCACAGGGACGTAGCGGCAGGAAGAAAGGAAATTGAAGTGGAGGAAGGGGGCGGGGCCGCAGGGACACAGCGTCGGGAAGAAGTGAAATGGAAGGGGGCGGGGCTGCAGGGACGCAGCGGCGGGAAGAAGGGAAATTGAAGTGGAGGGAGGGGGTGGGGCCGCAGGGACGCAGCTGCGGGAAGAAGTGAAATTGAAGGGGGGCGGGGCCACAGAGACGCAGCGGCGGGCCGAAAAAGCAAAAAACAAAAGGGAGCCTTCAGCAGCGGTAGCAGCGGCACGCGGTGCAGGGTAGCGACCTCCTTGAAGCAGGGTCAAGGGTCGCTCTATGCATCCAGCATCCAGCCAGTGTGCCTTTGCCATAGGCATGCATGTGTTATTTTCCCCCATGCCCCCTGCTCCTTGTTGTTGTTTGATCATGTGCCTAGAGGCCGATTTGTGCATCCAGCCAGTGTGTCTTTGCCATAGCCTTGCATGTGTGTTTTTGTTGTTTGATCCTGTGCCTGGTGGCCATTTTGTGCATCCAGCCAGTATGTCTTTGCCATAGGCTTGCATGTGTTCTTTGTTCTCCTATCTCCTTTTTATTGTGGCTTGACTGTGTGCCTTGCAACCATTTTGTGCATGCAGTCAGCGTTTCTTTGCCATAAGCCTTTGTGTGTTCTTTGTTCCCCATGCCTCCTTGCTGCTTGTTGTTCATGTTTGAACATGTGGCAGGTGGCCATTTTGTGGATTCAGACAGTTTATTTTTTATTTAGGCTTGAATGCGTTCTTGGTTTCACATACCTATTTACTCCTTGTGATTGTTATTTGACCGTGTAGCTGGCAGCCACATTGTGCATTCAGCCAGTGTTCCTTTGACATAGGCTTGCACGAGTTCCTTGTTCCCAATTTCTCCTTGCTCCTTGTTGTTCTTTGATCATGTGGCTGGCAGCCATTTTGTGCATCCAGCCAGTGTGTCTTTGCCATAGGCTTGCATGTGTTCTTTGTTCTCCTATCTCCTTGTTATTGTTGTTTAACCGCATGGCTGGCAACCATTTTGTGCATGCAGCCAGTGTTTCTTTGCTATAAGCTTATGTGTGTTCTTTGTTCCCCATGCCTCCTTGCTTCTTTTTATTGCTGTTTGACCATGTGGCTGGTGGCCATTTTACACATTCAGCCAGTGTTTTTTTTTCCATAGGCTTGCATGTGTTCTTGGTTCCCCATGCTTATTTGCTCCTTGTTATTGCTGTTTGGCCGTGCAGCTGGCAGCCACTTTGTGCACCCAGCCAGTGTGCCTTTGACATAGGCTTGCATGCTTCCTTGATCCCGCAGCCTCCTGTTCCTTGTTATACTTTGGTCATGTGGCTGGCAGCCATTTTGTGCATCCAGCCAGTGTCTTTTTGCTGTAGGCTTGCATGTGCTCTTTGATCCCCATACCTCGCTCCTAGTATTTGTTTGACCAAGTGGCCGGCAACCAATTTGTGCATCCAGCCAGTGTGCCTTTGCCATAGGCTTGCATGTGTTTTTTGTTCCCTGTGCTTCCTTGTTGTTTAAACATGTGACTGGCAGCCATTTTGTGAATCCTGCCACTGTTTCTTTCCCACAGGCTTTCATGTGTTCTTTGTTCTTCTTGCTCCTTGTTGTTGTTAATTGACCATGTGGCTTGCAGCCAGGTTGTTCATCCAGCCAGTGTGCCTTTGTCATAGGCTTGCATGTGTTCTTTGTTCCCCATGACTCCTTGCTCCTTGTTGTTTGACCATCTGGCTGCAAGTCATTTTGTGCATCCAGCCAGTGTGCCTTTTCCGTGAGCTTGCCTGTGTTCTTTGTTTCCCATGCTTCCTTGCCCCTTATTGTTGTTTGACCATGTGGCTTGCAGCCAGGTTGTTCATCCAGCCAGTGTGTCTTTGCCATAGGCTTGCATGTGTTCTTTGCTCCACGTGCTTTTTTGCTCCTTGTTGTTGTTGTTTGACTATTTGGCTAGTGGCCATTTTGTGCATCCAGCCAGTGTGTCGTTTTGCTATAGGCTTGCATGTTCTTTGTTCCTCCTGTCTCCTTGCTCCTTGTTGTTGTTTGACCATGTGGCTGGCAGCCATTTTATGCATCCAGTCAGTGTGCCTTTGCCATAGCTTGCATGTGTTCTTAGTTTTCCTTGCTTCTTGTTGTTGTTTGACCATGTGACTGGCAGCCATTTTGTAAATCCAGCCAGTGGTCTTTGCCACAGGCTTGCATGTATTCTTTGATCTCCTTCCTCCTTGTTGTTGTTGTTTGACCATGTGGCTGGGAGCCATTTTGTGCATCCTACCAATGTGTCTTTGTCATAGGCTTGCATTTCTTCTTTGTTCTTAAAGCCTACTTGCTTCTTCTTGTTGTTTGGCCATTTGGCAGGCTGCCTCTTTGTGCATCCAACCAATATGTCTTTCCCGTAGGCTTACATGTGTTCTTTGTTCTCATCACTATTATTTGTTTGACCATGTGGCTGGCAGCCATTTTGTGCATCCAGCCAGTGTGCCTTCGTCATAGGCTTGCATGTGTTCTTTGTTCCCCATGACTCCTTGCTCCTTGTTGTTGTTTGACCATCTGGCTGCAAGTCATATTGTGCATCCAGCCAGTGTGCCTTTTCCGTGAGCTTGCCTGTGTTCTTCGTTCCCCATGCTTCCTTGCCCCTAATTGTTGTTTGACCATGTGGCTGGCTGCCATTTTGTGTGTCCAGTCAGTGTGTCTTTGCCATAGCCTTGCAAGGTGTGTTTTTGTTGTTTGATCCTGTGCCGGGTGGCCATTTTGTGCATTCAGCCAGTGTGCCTTTGCCATTGGCTTGCACGTGTTCTTTGTTCTCCTATCTCCTTTTTATTGTGGTTTGACTGCGTAGCTGGCAACCATTTTGTGCATGCAGCCATTGTTTCTTTGTCATAAGATTATGTGTGTTCTTTGTTCCCCATCTCTCCTTGCTGCTTGTTGTTCTTGTTTGACCATGTGGCCGGTGACCATTTTGTGGTTTCAGCCAGTCTCTTTTTTTTTATAGGCTTGCATGTGTTCTTGGTTCCCCATGCCTATTCACTCCTTGTTATTGTTGTTTGACCATGTAGCTGGCAGCCACTTTGTGCATCCAGCCAGGGTTCATTTGACATAGGCTTGTGTGTGTTCCTCATTCCCAATGCCTCCTTGCTCCTTGTTGTTCTTTTATCATGTGGCTGGCAGCCATTTTGTTAATCCAGCATCTTTGCATTAGGCTTGCATGTGTTCTTTGTTCTCCTATCTCCTTGTTATTGTTGTTTGACCGCATAGCTGGCACCCATTTTTTGCATGCAGCCAGTGTTTCTTTGCTATAAGCTTATGTGTGTTCTTTGTTCCCCATGCCTCCTTGCTTCTTGTTGTTGTTTGACCATGTGGCTGGTGGGCATTTTGTGCACACAGCCAGTGTTTTTTTTGCCATAGGCTTGCCTGTGTTCTTGGTTCCCATGCCTATTTGATCCTTATTATTGTTGTTTGGCTGTGCAGCTGGCAGCCACTTTGTGCATCCAGCTAGTGTGCCTTTGACATAGGCTTGCATGTGTTCCTTGTTTCCGAAGCCTCCTGCTCCTTGTTGTACTTTGGTCATGTGGCTAGCAGCCATTTTGTGCATCCAGCCAGTGTGCCTTTGCCATAGGCTTGCATGTGTTCTTTGTTCTCCAGGCCTATTTGCTCCTTGTTGTTGCTATTTGACCATGTGGCTGGCAGACATTTTGTGCATCCAGCCAGTGTCTTTTTGCTATAGGCTTGCATGTGCTCTTTGATCCCCATGCTTCACTCCTAGTTATTGTTTGACCATGTGGCTGGCAACCATGTTGTGCATCCAGCCAGTGTGCCTTTGCCATAGGCTTGCATGTGTTTTTTGATCCCTGTGCCTCCTTGTTGTTTATACATGTGACTGGCAGCCATTTTGTGAATCCAGCCAATGTGTCTTTGCCACAGGCTTTCTTGGGTTCTTTGCTCTCCTTGATCCTTGTTGTTGTTAATTGACCATGTGGTTTGCAGCTATTTTGTTCATCCAGCCAGTGTGCCTTTGCCGTAGGCTTGCATGTGCTCTTTGTTCCCCATGCCTCCCTGCTCCCTCTTGTTGTTTGACCCCATGGTTGGCAGTCATTTCGTTCATCCAGCCAGTGTGTGTCTGCCATAGGCTTTCATGTGTCCTTTGTTCCCCATGCCTCCTTGCCCCTTGTTGTTATTGTTTGACTATGTGGCTGGCTCCCAGATGTCCAGCAAGAAAAAGGAAGCCTACTACTCCACCATTTTCTCCAAGCTCCACTTCTGATGATGATGACAGGGACATGGCTGGCAACCATTTTTTGCATCAAACCAGTGTGTCTTTGTAAGGAAATGGCTCCCTGTTGCAATTACCTCCCACTTGTTGCCTGATACTGATGCTGGCTTGACTGAGAAGTGTGCTGGGACCCTGCTAACCAGGCCCCAGCACCAGTGTTTTCAGAATAATAAACCCACACTGATGATAGTGTTGTATTTATTAAAAAATGCACACAGAGGGCAACTTAGAGATGCCCCCTGTATTTTACCCAATTGTTCAGTGCAGGACTGACTGGTCTGTGCCAGCCTGCTGCTGAGAGACGAGTTTCTGACCCCATGTGGTAAGAGCCTTTGTGCTCTCTGAGGACAGAAACAAAGCCTGCTCTTGGTAGAGGTGCTTCACACCTCCCCCCTGCAGGAACTGTAACACCTAGCAGTGAGCCTCAAAGGCTCAGGCTTCGTGTTACAAAGCCCCAGGGCACTCCAGCTAGTGGAGATGCCCGACCCCTGGACACAGCCCCCACTTTTGGTGGAAAGTCCTGGAGAGATAATGAGAAAAACAAGGAGGAGGCACTGGCCAGTCAGGACAACCCCTAAGGTGTCCTGAGCTGAGGCGACTCTGACTTTTAGAAATCCTCCATCTTGCATATGGAGGAATCCCCCAATAGGATTAGGGATGTGCCCCCCTCCCCTCAGGGAGGAGGCACAAAGAGGGTGTAGCCACCCTCAGGGATAGTAGCCATTGGCTACTGACCCCCAGACCTAAACACACTCTTGAAATTGAGTACTTAGGGGCCCCCAGAACCAAGCAAGATAGATTCCTGCAACCTGAAGACGAAGAAGGACTGCTGACCTGAAAGCCCTGCAGAGAAGACGGAGACACCAACTGCTTTGGCCCCAGCCCTACCGGCCTGTCTCCCCACTTCAAGAAAAACTGCAACAGCGACGCGTCCCCCAGGGTCCAGCGACCTCTGAAGCCTCAGAGGACAACCATGCATCTAAAAGGACCAAGAACTCCCGAGGACAGCGGCCCTGTTCCACAAAGACTGCAACTTTGCAACAAAGAAGCAACTTTTAAAGACCACATGTTTCCCGCTGGAAGCGTGAGACTTTCCACTCCGCACCCAACGCCCCCAGCTCGACCTGCGGAGAACCAACACTACAGGGAGGACTCCCCGGTGACTTCGACCCTGTGAGTAGCCAGAGTTGACCCCCCTGAGCCATCCCAGCAACGTCTGCAGAGGGAATCCAGAGGCTCCCCCTGACCACGACTGCCTGCTTCTAAGTACCCAACGCCTGTTAAAGGCACTGCACCCGCAGCCTCCAGGACCTGAAGTATCCGACCTCCAGTGCAGAAGCGACCCCCCAGGTGGCCCTCTCCCTTGCCAGGTGGTGGCTACCCCGAGCCTGCCTGCTTCGCTGAAGATACCCCTGGGTCTCCCATTGAACTCCATTGCAAACCTGACACCTGTTTGCACTCTGCACCCGGCCGCCCCTGTGCCGCTGAGGGTGTACTTTTTGTGCTGACTCGTGTCCCCCCGGTGCCCTACAAAACCCCCCTGGTCTGCCCTCCGAAGACGCGGGTACCTACCTGCTGGCAGACTGGAACCGGGGCACCCCCCTTCTCCATTGAAGCCTATGCGTTTTGGGCACCACTTTGACCTCTGCACCTGACTGGCCCTGAGATGCTGGTGTGGTAACTTTGGGGTTGCCCTGAACCCCCAACGGTGGGCTACCTTGGACCCAACTTTGAACCCAACACCTACCTCCCCCAGGAACTGTTGAAAATTGCACTGTGTCTAGTTTTAAAATAGCTTATTGCCTTTTTGGTGAAAACTGTACATGCTATTTTGGTGATTCAAAGTTCCTAAAGTACCTAAGTGAAATACCTTTCATTTGAAGTATTACTTGTAAATCTTGAACCTGTGGTTCTTAAAATAAACTAAGAAAATATATTTTCTATACAAAAACCTATTGGCCTGGAATTGTCTTTGAGTGTGTGTTCCTCATTTATTGCCTTTTAGTGTACAACAAATGCTTAACACTACCCTCTGATAAGCCTACTGCACGACCACACTACCACAAAATAGAGCATTAGAATTATCTCTTTTAGCCACTATCTTACCTCTAAGGGGAACCCTTGGACTCTGTGCATGCTATTTCTTACTTTGAAATAGTGCATACAGAGCCAACTTCCTATATTGGTGGATCAGCGGTGGGGTACAAGACTTTGCATTTGCTGGACTACTCAGCCAATACCTGATCACACGACTAAATTCCAAAAATTGTCATTAGAAACTGATTTTTGAAATTAGAGCTATTTTTCTAAAATTTTTAAAGTCCTGCTAGGGCCTTGTGTTAGTCCCTGTTAGCATTTCTTTTAGAGTTTAAACGTTTTGTAAAAGTTTGAATTAAGTTCTAGAGATAGTTTTAGATTCTTAAAAAGTATTCCAACTTTTAGAAACAAAATGTCTGCTGCAGAAGAGATAGTGATGGAACTCAACCTCACCCCTTACCTACATCTTAGGATGTCAGAGTTAAGGTCTCTCTGCAAAATCAAAAAGATAAAGACTGGTTCAAACCCTACCAAAGTACAGCTCCAGGAGCTTTTGGCAGAGTTTGCTAAAAACAACCCCTCTGATGATATCTTCACAGAGGGGGAAGCTAGTGATGAGGAGGGAAATTTCCCACCCCCTCTCCTAGTTAGGAAGCCCAGGGTTTCTCCAACCCTGACGCCAGAAGTGATAGTCAGAGATGTTGCTTCTCTCCTAGGAGAGTCCAACAGCTCTGCAAGCATTGAGGGCAGCCTCAATGAAGATGACCTCCTGCTAGCCAGGTTGGCCAAAATATTGGTTTGGAAAGACAGATCCTAGCCATAGAAAGGGAAAGACAAGAGATGGGCTTAGGTCCCATCAATGGTGGCAGCAATATAAATAGGGTCAGAGATTCTCCTGACATGCTAAAAATCCCTAAAGGGATTGTAACTAAATATGAAGATGGTGATGACATCACCAAATGGTTCACAGCTTGTGAGAGGGCTTGTGCAACCAGAAAAGTAAACATATCTCACTGGGGTGCTCTCCTTTGGGAAATGTTCACTGGAAAGTGTAGGGATAGACTCCTCACACTCTCTGGAAAAGATGGAGAATCATATGACCTCATGTAGGCTACTCTGATTGAGGGCTTTGGATTCTCAACTGAGGAGTACAGGATTAGGTTCAGGGGGGCTCAAAAATCCTTGAGCCAGACCTGGGTTGATTTTGTAGACTACTCAGTGAAAACACTAGATGGTTGGGTGACTGTAAATGAAGTGCATGACTATGTTGGGCTTTATAATTTGTTTATGAAAGAACACATTTTAAGTAACTGCTTCAATGAAAAGTTGCATCAGTATCTGGTAGACCTAGGTCCAATTTCTCCCCAAGAATTGGGAAAGAAGGCAGACCACTGGGTCAAGACTAGGGTAACCAAAACTTCCACTGGGGGTGACCAAAAGAAAGGGGTTACAAAGCCTCCCCAGGAGAAAGTGGGTGAAACTAGAAACAAAGAAAAAGAGTCCTATGTAGGCCCCCAAAAACAAGACCAGGTGGGTGGGCCCCAAGACACAACCCAAAACAAAGGTGGGTACCAGGGTAAGAACTGGGATGCCACTAAGGCATGGTGCCAAAACTGTAGACAGACAGGGCACCACACCAAGGACACTTCTTGTCCCAAAAATAAACCCCCTAGCAAAATCCCAGGGGGGACCAGTGTAGCCATTGGGGATGACTCCTCAGATGAGGAGGTCTTCATAGCCTTCAACTGGAAAAAGGGCCCAACAGGTGAGTTGGAGATTCCAGAGGTAAATAGACACTTCCACCACCTACTGGTGAATGGAATCCCAGCCACTGCCCTGAGAGACACTTGTGCCAGTCACACTATTGTGCATGACAGGCTGGTGTTCTCCAACCAGTACATCCCAGGTGAGACTGCCAGAGTAAGAGTTAGCCCAGACAGGGTCACTGATAGGCCTGTGGCTTTTGTGCACATAGAAGTGGGTGGGACTTTTAGCCGGAGAAGGGTGGTAGTCAGTACAGACCTCCCCCTTGATTGTCTCCTTGGAAATGACTACCCAGAGGTTAGCCAGAGCCCAAGAGAGGAACTGGTCCAGTGCCAGTCCTCTCCCAAGGACTCTGGAGGTGCTACCCCTGCAGTAACTGCAAGTAGGCCCCAGAAGAAAAAGAAAGGAAAACAGAATAGGAAAGGTGGACAACCTTTAGCCAAGGTTCCAGCAACCCATGGAGATTCTGCTCCAGTAGGGGAGAACTCCAAAAATGGCACTGGTAAAGTCCAACCTGACCCACAAGAAGTCCTGGCTAGTCAGGCAACTGTTAAACCTGAGTGGGTGGCTCCTCAGTTAACAGAAGAAAGAGTGGAAGAAAGGTGTTTATTACAATATGTAGTAATCCCCCCCAGACTATTACACAGCAGACAGGCACCCTGAACCCAAAGAAGCCTGTAACTTAGTTCCTTCCCTTGCAGGTGAAGAGCTAAAGGTGTGGTTCTGGCCACTGACAGCTGTCAGTGGCCTCTGCTGGGTGTTAGCCTTTATGGCTGCACTATCCTTGGCATGGTGGTCTGACCCCATGCCAAATTGCAAGTTAGTCCCCCTGACCCTGTCGGTCATGGTAGGGTTACTCCAGCTCTGGGTAACCTCTTTGGGTAAGCTGGGGGTGACCCTGGCTAAAATAAGATTAGCAGAGATAGATACCTCTAACCCCAAAATAGAGAGAATGGGTGAAGACATTAAAATCACAGACAAGAGGCAATTCAGTCTAGGTCCTATCACTGTGGAAGTGGGTCAGTTCCCCAGAGGGAATGACCTGAACAGGATGCTGACTTGACTGAGAAGTGTGCTGGGACCCTGCTAACCAGGCCCCAGCACCAGTGTTCTTTCACCTAAAATGTACCATTGTCTCCACAATTGGCACAATCCTGGCACCCAGGTAAGACCCTTGAAGATGGTACCCCTGGTACCAAGGGCCCTATTCCAGGGAAGGTCTCTAAGGGCTGCAGCATGTCTTATGCCACCCTAGGGACCCCTCACTCAGCACAGACACACTGCTTGCCAGCTTGTGTGTGCTGGTGGGGAGAAAAATGACTAAGTCGACATGGCACTCCCCTTAGGATGCCATGCCAACCTCACACTGCCTATGGCATAGGTAAGTCACTCCTCTAGCAGCCTTACAGCCCTAAGGCAGGGTGCACTATACCACAGGTGAGAGCATAGGTGCATGAGCACTATGCCCCTACAGTGTCTAAGCAAAACATTAGACATTGTAAGTGCAGGGTAGCCATAAGAGTATATGGTCTGGGAGTCTGTCAAAATGGATACACTGAATATTGGAAAGTTTGGTATCAAACTTCTCAGAATAATAAACCCACACTGATGCCAGTGTTGGATTTATTAAAAAATGCACACAGAGGGCATCTGATGCCCCCTGTATTTTACCCAATTGTTCAGTGCAGGACTGACTGGTCTGTGCCAGCCTGCTGCTGAGAGACGAGTTTCTAACCCCATGTGGGGAGAGCCTTTGTGCTCTCTGAGGGCAGAAAAAAAGCCTGCTCTGGGTGGAGTTGCTTCACACCTCTCCCCTGCAGGAACTGTAACACCTAGCAGTGAGCCTCAAAGGCTCAGGCTTCGTGTTACAAAGCCCCAGGGCACTCCAGCTAGTGGAGATGCCCGCCCCCTGGACACAGCCCCCCACTTTTGGGTCAAGTCCAGGAGAGATAATGAGAAAAACAAGGAGGACTCACTGGCCAGTCAGGACAACCCCTAAGTTGTCTGTCCTGAGCTGAGGTGACTCTGACTTTTAGAAATCCTCCATCTTGCAGATGGAGGATTCACCCAATAGGATTAGGGATGTGCCCCCCTCCCCTCAGGGAGGAGGCACAAAGAGGGTGTAGCCACTCTCAGGGCTAGCAGCCATTGGCTACTAAACCCCCAGACCTAAACACACCCTTAAATTGAGTATTTAGGGCCCCCAGAACCAAGCAAGAAAGATTCCTGCAACCTGAAGACGAAGAAGGACTGTTGACCTGAAAGCCCTGCAGAGAAGACGGAGACACCAACTGCTTTGGCCCCAGCCCTACCGGCCTGTCTCCCCACTTCAAGAAAAACTGCAACAGCGACGCGTCCCCCAGGGTCCAGCGACCTCTGAAGCCTCAGAGGACTACCCTGCATCTAAAAGGACCAAGAAGTCCCGAGGACAGCGGCCCTGTTCCACAAAGACTACAACTTTGCAACAAAGAAGCAACTTTTAAAGACCACACGTTTCCCGCCGGAAGCGTGAGACTTTCCACTGTGCACCTGACGCCCCTGGCTCGACCTGCGGAGAACCAACACTACAGGGAGGACTCCCTGGCGACTGCGACCCTGTGAGTAGCCAGAGTTGACCCCCCTGAGCCTCCCCAGCGATGCCTACAGAGGGAATCCAGAGGCTCCCCCTGACCCTACGCCTGGTGAAGACACTGCACCCGCAGCCCCCAGGACCTGAAGGATCCGACCTCCAGTGCAGAAATGACCCCCAGGTGGCCCTCTCCCTTGCCCAGGTGGTGGCTACCCCGAGGAGCCCCCCCCCTTGCCTGCCTGCTTCGCTGAAGAGACCCCTGGGTCTCCCATTGAACACCATTGCAAACCCGACGCCTGTTTGCACTCTGCACCCGGCCGCCCCCATGCCGCTGAGGGTGTACTTTTTGTGTTGACTTGTGTCCCCCCGGTGCCCTACAAAACCCCCCTGGTCTGCCCTCCGAAGACGCGGGTACCTACCTGCTGGCAGACTGGAACCGGGGCACCCCCTTCTCCTTTGAAGCCTATGCGTTTTGGGCACCACTTTGACCTCTGCACCTGACCGGCCCTGAGATGCTGGTGTGGTAACTTTGGGGTTGCCCTGAACCCCCAATGGTGGGCTACCTTGGACCAACTTTAAACCCTGTAGGTGGTTTACTTACCTGCAAAACTAAAAAACACTTACCTCCCCCAGGAACTGTTCAAAATTGCACTGTGTCTAGTTTTAAAATAGCTTATTGCCATTTTTGTGAAAACTGTACATGCTATTTTGGTGATTCAAAGTTCCTAAAGTACCTAAGTGAAATACCTTTCATTTGAAGTATTACTTGTAAGTCTTGAACCTGTGGTTCTTAAAATAAACTAAGAAAATATATTTTTCTATACAAAAACCTATTGGGCTGGAATTGTCTTTGAGTGTGTGTTCCTCATTTATTGCCTGTGTGCGTACAACAAATGCACTACCACAAAATAGAGCATTAGAATTTTTTCTTTTAGCCACCATCTTACCTCTAAGGGGAACCCTTGGACTCTGTGCATGCTATTTCTTACTTTGAAATAGTGCATACAGAGCCAACTTCCTACAGTCTTTTCATAGGCTTGCACATGTTCCTTGTTCCCCATGCCTTCTTGCTCCTTCATGTTGTTTGACCATGTGGTTGGCAGTCATGTCGTACATTCAGCCAGTGTGTGTCTGCCATAGGATTTCATGTGTCCTTTGTTCCCCAGGCCTCCTTGCCCCTTGTTGTTATGGTTTGACCATGTGGCTGGCTCCCAGATGTCCAGCAAGAAAAAGGAAGCCTACTACTCCACCATTTTCTCCAAGCTCCACTTCTGATGATGATGACACGGACATGGAGTAGATCCGGGCAGAGTGCGGGAGATGTCAGAAGAGGCAATAGAAATTAAAAGTTCCAAAAACCTTAGAATCATGGAAGGAAATGATAATGAAGAGGATGACGACAATGAGCCAGTCATTGTGGAAGCAGGCACAGAGGAGTCCGACATTACTATCCACTCTCCTCTGAGGGATGTGGCAGAGGCAGCACACCAGCTCCCATATTTGTAAGGCTCCTGCTGAGACCAGCACAAACCACTATTGCAGTAGAAGTATGCACTGCAGAGAGTGCTTCCAGCCAGTGTGTCCTTGCCATAGGCTTTCATGTGTGCTTTGTTCTCTTTGCTCCTTGTTGTTGTTGTTTGACCATGTGGCTGGCAACCAATTTGTGCATCCAGCCAGTGTGTCTTTGCCATAGGCTTGCACATGTTCTTTGTTCCCTATGCCTCCTTGCTTCTTCTTGTTGCTGCTTGGCCATGTGGCTGGCAACCATTTTGTGCACCTCGCCAGTGTGTCTTTGCCATAGACTTGCATGTGTTCTTTGTTCTCCTTGCTCATTTTGACCATGTGGCTGACAGCCATTTTGTGCATCCAGTCGGTGTGCCTTTGCCATGGGCTTGCATGTATTCTATGTTCCCCATGCATCTTTACGCCTTCCTGTTCTTTGACCATGTGGCTGGAAGCCATTCTGTGCATTCAGCCTGTGTCCCTTTGACCTAGGATTGTATGGGTTCTTTATTCCGCATGCCTCCTTGCTGCTTGTTGTTGTTTGACTATGTGCCTGCATCCAGGCAGTGTGTCTTTGCCATAGCCTTGCATGTGGTCTTTGTTCTCCTTGCTCTTTGTTGTTGTTGTTTGATCGTGCGCCTGGCAGCCATTTTGTGCATCCAGCCAGTGTGTCTTCAGCATAGGCTTGCATCTGTTCTTTGTTTTCCTTGCTCCTTGTTATTGGTGTTTGACGGTTTGGCTAGCAGCAATTTTGTGCATTCAGCCAGTGTTTCTTTGTCATAAGATTACATGTGTTTTTTGTTCACCATGCCTTCTTGCTCCTTGTTGCTGTTGTTTGACCCTGTGGCAGGCGACCATTTTGTGCATCCATCCAGTGTCTTTTTGCCATATGCTTGCATGTGTTCTTTGTTCCCCATGCCTCCTAGCTTCTTGTTTTTTTTTAGTTTGGCCATGTGGCTGGTGGCAATTTTGTTCATTCAGCCAGTGTGTCTTAGCCATATGCTTGCATGTGTTCTTAGTTCTCCCTGCTCGTTATTGTTTGACCATGTGGCTGGCAGCCATTTTGTTCATTTAGCCAGTGTTCCTTTGCCATGGGCTTGCATGTGTGCCTTCTTTGTTTCCCATGGCTTCCTGCTCCTTGTTGCTTGACCATGTGGCTGGTGGATGTTTCTGTATATCCAGCTGCTGTGCCTTTGACAGATATTAAATACAACACTGCCCTACAGGGGAATCCAGCATACATTCACATATCATAGAACAACAAATAAAAAAGTCGGTTGGTACTTGTTTGCTCAAATAGTGATCGATGATATGAGGGCATACATTAGTATGAAGATTGCGTGGAAGTAAGGTTTGAGATGGTGTATTTGGGAGACATTTTGAAAAACAGAAATAGATTAAATTGCTTGGCAGGTAGTAATATGTAACAGGTGACGGTGTCAGAGGATTCAACAAGGGACTCCCATCAGATAGTCCTGAAGAAGACCCATTGTGGAGCATTGATTTGGCCCAGGATGTTAAGGGGTCGAAACGTCGATGTACATGTTTTAGTTTGGATTGGTTACTGCATAGGATATTAAAGAAGGACAGAAAGAAGAGATTTATACTCTTTAATGATTTGGAATGGACTCAATGCAGTAAACAAGAATCAACCGACTTTTTTATTTTTATACAGTTCTTGGATTCTTTGGGATATTTATTATTCTTTTTTCTATTATCTATCACGAGCACTTTTTCCTACACTGGTTTGTCCTTCTGGTTTTTATGTTTATGAGATGGGTTTTTCCTATGTGATGTTTATAGGAAGATGTTTTTTAATGTAGATGTATATGAATAAAAAAGTTTGTTGGATTTTCACCTATGTTGTTCTATGATATGTGAATGTATGTTGGATTCCCCTGTAGGGCAGTGTTGTATTTAATATTTAGTTCCCGCCCAGCCCTTAGGGTTAATGGGTTACCCTCTGTGGTTTATAAGTACTGTGCCTTTGCCATCAGTTCGCATGAATTTATGTGATACATGCTTGGGGATCATTGTAATTTATGTATCGTAAAAGAATATGATTCTGATGAACATTGCTTTTATTATTTTCTTTCTTTTTTTTAATTGTTTTTTATTTTGCGCCTTATTTGTCCTTTTCTCACAATAGGTGTTGTCTTCTTGTCCTCTCATACAAATACTGGCTATTTAATCATTTGCTTAATTTATGTCTATATTTTTATTTGTTATTTTTATTTTATTTATTTGATTTTTTGATTGTAATTAATTTTTAATCTATTTGATTTTTTTTATTTTAACTTTTTATTTTAAATTTTAAATTTAAGATTTTATTTTATTTGTTTAATTAAATTTCTTGTTTTTTATTTTAATTTTATTTTTGTACTTTTGTTTTTGATTTTTTAAATTTGTTATTCTTCAATATATTTATTTCTGCATTTTTCCTTGATAAATCCATCCATTCATCCACCATAGGTGCACAGCTGTGCTACAGCATTTCGTTTCTTTAGGTGTATAATAATTAAATTTTCTTCCCCACACCCTGGCTGCGGTACACTGCAGACACATTCTTTTTTAATGAGTATTCCATTTCCCCTGGACCACCTTGCCGCCATAGGTTTTTTAAGGATTATTTATTTGCCCATGCACCTTTGTCTGACTACTACAGGTGACTCATTTAAAAAATATGAGATAAAGCAAAGAGCTATATCTGCATGTTGTGTTGCCTGATTTGGAATTCAAGTTTATGGTATGGTTTGACTTTACAATGTTTGATTAAATTGGTATTTATTACATAAGTAACCAATCACACTAATATTGCATTAATATTGCATTTCTCTGTATTTGCATGTTTTTCTTGCTTGGTTGCTTTTAGGTGCACAAGATAAAATACATCACGTCACCGCAGTACCAACTAAGAGAAGGCCTGTACAGTCCACCAATCTCTTCTGCTTGTGCAGCTTAGTGCCACTGCCAACTGAGAGCTTTAAGATGGCCAAAAAGAAAATTACCCCCAAGAACGTGTTCAGTGAGAAGAAGCAGCTGTCCACCAGTGCCCTGCCGACCGGAACCTTTTTTGGGAGATGTGTGCCTGCCACATCGCCCCCGGGGAGTAACATGGGAGATGCACTTCCACATCAACAGCACCACCCCAACCTAAGCCCAAGACCATGTCTGTCAGTGAGGTAGCCACTGCAATCAGGTGACGCCAATGAGCAGTGACACTCTCTCAAAGCAATACCCAATTGTTTAGAAAACAGAGTAAAGTGGAAAGCAGCCATAGCCAGCAATAGTAGATCTTTCTGAAGTTGGAGCCAAACAGAAGGTTGAACTGACTGCTGAGCGAGAACCTCCTCTTTTAGAATCAATGGCTCCCATATCTCCAGCAAGAAAAAAAAAAGGTTCTACTCCACCATAGTCTCCAAACACCACTTCTGATGATAATGATAGGGACATGGATTAGGTCCCGGCAGAGTCTGAGAGATGCCAGTAGAAGCAACGGAAAGGAAAAGTTCCAGAAAGCCTTAGAATCATGGAAGGGGATGATGATGCGGAGGATGACGACAATGAGCCAGTCATTGTGGAAGCAGGAACAGAGGACTCCGACATTACTATAAAACCTGCTCTGAGGGATGTGGCACAGGAACACCACCAGCTCCCATATTTGGAGATGAGACCAGCACCAACCCCTATCTCAGTAGAAATATGCACTGCCAAGAGTAAATCAACATATCCACCTCCCTCCAGTTCTTCTTCATGCATTAGCAGTGGCAGAGTAAGGAAGTACTTCTCCCCAGTTTGAGACTTTTTTATGATTAGCAAACAGGAGGAGAACATTCCAATATGCTCCATTTGCCATGCAAGTGTTCATTGAGGTAAGCCTGGTTCACATTATGGTACTGAAGCTCAAACAACTCACATGAAAAAATATCACACAATCCAGTGGGAGGAGCACCTTAAAAATTGCTAAATGTGGTTGTGGTCGTGAGGGTAAGGAAAGCCAGGAAACATCAGTTAGAACTGGTCAAATCACTGTGGAAAGTGAGGAAGAAGAGGTTGACATCCTCACGCAAAGCAGCCCTGTCCCCAGCACTGCATCAGAGTCACCCACATCAGTGACCTCACAATGGTACAGGAAGAATCAGGGTCAGATGGAGAAACCACAGCATACTGTGACTGCACCGCAACGCACATTGAGTTTACCACCACCTATTTCTTAAAAGTCGCCTGCGTCAGTAGCCCGAAAAAAGAAGAACATTTAGGCTACTATTACGGGCATGTTTAGGCAGGAGGGGTCTTACGGCCGCAACCACCCAATGGCACATTTGTACAATGGAAAGCTGGCAAAAAAGTTTGTGCTGGACCTCCTACCTTTTTCTTTTGTAGAAGGAGAGGGATTCTTAGAATTTGTGGCAGTCATCTGCCTTCAACGGAGGGCTCCAAGCCAAACCTATTTTGCCAGAGTTGCTGATCCAGCACTGCATCAGGATGTGCTGCAATTGGTTGCACAAGCTCTGAAGCAAAGTGTTGTCCACACTATCCACATGATGACAGACATTTGGACCAGTTATCAGGCTACGGGTTACATGTGCATCACTGCATTCTAGATCTCTTTTGCGGGGGTAAAGCAAAAGCTATCTACACTTCTTGGCCCTGACTGGATTTTTAAGGGCTTTCCATGACAGGCAACAGTAGCCATGTTCGCCATGGAGAAATCGAATAAAGCTGCAAACATCTTGGATGAATTAAAAAGGAAAGGTGTCTGAAAGGCTGCAACCCAGAGGTCTCTGAAATGGATTTGTTGTCACGGACAATGGAAGTAACATATTTAAGGCCATGGCAGACTACGGCTATTTCAGGGTCCTGTGTTGGGTGCACTCGATCAACCTGGTTGTGCAAGACTTTCTAAAAAAAGAAGACATAGGCCCTCATTACAACCCAGGTGGTTGGTGATAAAGTGGCGGTAATAATGCCAACAGGCCAGTGGTAACTAAAATGGAATTATGACCACGGCGGAAACCGCTCACACAGACAGCCACTTTAACACACCAACCGCCACGGCGGTAGCAACAAGCACCACAGCGATAACTGCCAACAGCCAGGCGGAAGACAATGTACCGCCCACACTATTATGACACACCTATCCGTCACCTTTCTGGGACGGTACCAACGACATCAAAAGCACTGCAGAAACAGAACACAGAAGGCAAAGGACTCACCCCTGGAGACACAAGGAAGAACCACACCGCCATGGAGCCCGAGTTGCAGGTGTTCCCCATGCTCGTCTATCTCCTTCTTCACTATGAACACCAACGGCGGCGAAGATGACCACGATGAGTACTGCCGTCTAGAACAGAGGGAAGGGGGGAGGAAAAAGAGAGTGACACACACACAAAACACCCCCACCCCCAACACCATACAAATAAACTGATGCAGTAATAAAAAGTATTTACCCTGTACCCCTCCGGAATAATGCAAGGACAAAAGGAATTGATTATTAAAGTGAGTATAATAATATTAAATTGTAGAAAATCGTGCTTCAAAATCAAAACAGTATATACATATATACAAATGGAGGGACACAGCACAATCCACAATGTCCGTGGGCCACAGGGCCACATCACATAGGCCAGGGCCCCACTTGACTCTTGCAACAACATGGAGAGAACACCGCAGGGGCATCATGTCGAAAATACACAGGCATCTCAGGGGGATGAGAAACAGGGGGGCACCTCAGCCGGAAGATGGTACAACACCACTGGTCCTGGAGGGGGCTACATGCCCTGTGCGATGTCCTGGGGAGTGCAAGGCCACAGTCTCTCAAGTGGGTGGTCTGCCCACTGCTTGGCCCTGGGGAGTGCAAAGCCACAGTCTCTCTAGTGGGTGGTCTGCCCACTGCTTAGTCCTGGGAGTGCAAAGCCACTGTCTCTTTAGTGGGTGGTCTGCCCACTGCTTGGTCCTGGAGAGTGCAAAGCCACAGTCTTACTAGTGGGTGGTCTGCCCACAGCTTGGTCCTGGGGAGTGGAAGGCCCCAGTCTCTCAAGTGGGTGGTTTGCCCACTGCTTGGCCCTGAGGAGTGCAAAGCAACAGTCTCTCAAGTGGATGGCTTCTCCACTAGTTCTGGAGTTGGGCTTGTGCCCAGTGTGTTTCATCCTGGCAAGGCGGGGGTGAGTGGATGGCTTCTTCCACTGGTTCTGGAGGGGGTTTTGTGCCCTGTGATGCAGCACTTAGGGAGTGCAAGTTCACAGTCTCTCACCTGGGTGTCACACCCGCAGGATTTGCAAGGTCCAGGATGCACTACAGTTCATGGAGGCATGACTACACACTGCCCGCCAGCGGTGACGGCTGCTCAGTGGTGGCTGTGGCGGTGCTGGTGTTGGTGCTGGCAGTGATGGGGGAGGCTCCAGCCCATCCCCTGCAGCCTCGGATGGCTGCCCACTGGGGCTGCTAGAGGTGCTGGCATTGGTGGGGGGAGGCTCCAGCCCATCTCTTGCAGCCTCGGACGGCTCCCCACTGGGGCTGCTGCTGCTGGCAGTGCTGCAGGCAGTGGTGGTGGTGGTGATGCCGGTTGGCGGTGCTGGTGGCGGGAATGCCAGTGGTGGGGGGAGGCTCCAGACCTTCCCCCGCAGCCTCGGACAGCTGCCCACTAGGGCTGCTGCTGCTGGCAGTGCTGCAGGCAATGGTCCTGGTGGTGGTGCTGGTGCCACGAATGCCAGTGGTGGTGGAAGGCTCCAGCCCTTCCCCTTCAGCCTCGGATGGCTGAACCGCCATGGTTGGTGTTGGGTACTCTGAATCAGTCCCAGCACCAGGATTCCTCTCCTTCCTGCCTGCAGGAGCAGGTCCCTTGCCCTTCCCAGCTGGTAGTGCCTCCTTGCCCCTGGCCTTGGCAGCTGGTGGTGCCTCCTTGCCCTTCCCCTTGGCAGCTGGTGGTGCCTCCTTGCCCTTCCCCTTGGCAGCTGGGGGTGCCTCCTTGGCAGCTGGTTCAGGCACACTGTTAGTGCTGGTGGCTGGTTCTCTGGAGCCTCTCCCACCTGCAGTAGCTGCCAACACTACTGTGGCCATGGACTGGCTGGCTGAGGTGCTCGTCTGGGTTCTGACCACCCTGGCCTGACGTGAAGGACGGGGGGAGGGGGAGGAAACAGGTCAACGGTGAAGAAGAAAAGCTTCAACAAAGGGGTGGAATAATGATGGTCAATGAAAGACACATGGCATTGGTTGGCAAATACAATGGGACCTCATACGTTCCAGTCATGCTGCACTGTCATTGGAAATGCTTGTATACTGCGTAAATGAATTACGCAGCACAACATTGGGGGTTAGGAGGTGGCCCATGACTTTGGCCAATCTATTGTTAAATGTTAGAGTAAGAACAAGAAAGCCTTCTCAACAAACATATATGGTGAATATTATTTATAATACTAGCTTACTTGTGCCTGCAATCTTTGCAGTATCCAGCAGAGTACCAAAAATCTGTTCTTAGTCTTACAGTACCAGGGAAAGATTACCAACAAAGCAGATAAAATCAATTGACTAGTGCTGACCGGAAAAAAACTCACCTATCAAAAAAAAATCATGAAATGAGGGAAGAAGATACTGCAGGGATAACAGGACGTAAATAAAAATTGGATAGGGGAGTTGGAAGAAAAAGGAGACCTGCGTTGGTGCTGCCCCTCCTCTTGCCCTTGGGTGCTGATGTAAGGAATAAAGAAGCTAAAAAAATAGATTAGTGGGACAGTTAATCTCCAAAGAATTATTATAACAGACAAACACAGTAACACTGTACTTATCTAAATCAGATCACCAGTGGTATTATCATCCACTATGGTTGAGTTGACTATACTAATCCTAAAATCTCTATTCCAAATTTCCTTAACAAAAACACATTTGGAACTGATGCACTGCAATGAATGATCTTTGACCTAGTTTAATTTCCCAACCCCCTAGATGGACTACCTCAGCCTCCCTTTTGTGCAATGCAAAGATGCATCTTCGAACTACACATCACTGTGAAATTGCTGGGGACTGTATGAGCTACATAAAGAAAGTCACAGATAACGCTAACCCTCTGATATCACTAATTCATTAAGGTGACAGGAAGACAAAGGAGTCTGCTTTGCAATGGCTTCTTAAATAATCGGCCAAAGTGAGCACCGTCGAGTACGATAAGGGAACACCAAGCACCTCCCTAGCTCAAACTGGATCACATAATAACATTCTTAATGTAAACTAATAGTAACTTACTTCTGAGTGTGAGCAGTATGCTAGTCGGAAGAAAATTAGCATTGTAGAACACAAACCCTACAAATAATATGATTACTTCTCACTGAGCCCTGGAATCTCGACACCTAGCAGGTCGACTAGTCAAAGATATCCACCTCCACAGTGTGACAGCTGCTGGGAGGTGCGTTGGACCTGGCTGGTGCACCGCACCCAGTTTTGCACCCTCACCCAATGCAGCAGGCGCTCCAGCAAGGAAGGGAGGTGGTGCTGCATGTAAAAAAAGAGTGCTTCCAACTCTACCTCACAAAATATTGACCGGGACTGCATCCCTTGGTGGCACTGCAATCCACAATGTAGGGGGCTGCTGCTGCTGGATATCCTGGGGGTCCAGGCACCAAAACTCCACTAGTAGCCACCCTGCTCTGCCATAACTCTCAGAGCAGGAAAGAAAAGAAACAGTTGAAGGAAGGAAGGAAGAAATAAGGAAGTAAAGGGAAAAATACAAAAAGTCACAAACAAACACAAAAGAAAAGAAAAAAACACACACATTGAAAAGATTAGTAAGGGATTCAAAAAGGCCCAGCACCATAAACAGAGTAGGAAAACAAGATTGCCGTGGCCATGCAATCCAGGTTGTGCCGTTCACGTTCGATTTTGAGGGCACAATGAGAAACGATGCCTGCCCACACAAGTCTGTACATTGCAGCAGAGCTTTTTAAACACTTTGTGGAGTTGCGCATAGTGTGACTTCATGAACTCTACCCAGGCGTAGTTGACAGCTATGTAGGGAGAGAATATCAACTTGTTGAGATGGTCTATCTGTTTACAAGGGTTAGATGTTATAGTATAGCCAGATTGAACAAGGGAATACTGATGGATATTTGAGCAGGTTTACTGATCTGACCACCAAAACCTCTCCAGGTTAGGAATTGATACGAGTTAGCCTGTTCTGGAAGAGAAGTATGTTATGATGGTTACAGGTTTGAACCCCTGCCCTGGGTGCCCCAGGTGCTGTGATACCTATATTCTTAGTAAAAATGTTTGGTCAAGGGTGAGAATAGATCATGCATGTACACGATGACCTAGGCCTGTCTCACAGACTGCTGTTTGGTTAGACTGGGGGTTGGGGTGCAAAACGCACTAACCTCACAGTGGTTACCAAGAGCTAAGTAGTATTATGACCAGACCTTTTTACCTATGTCACAGGAGTTAGACCTACTGTCCAATTTAAGTAAAGCTCAGCTTCTGTGTGCTGATCTCACCCCCGGCCTGCATCCAGATGGATGTAACCCTGTCAGTGTGTACCTGTTTGCCAGTTTCATCCTGGCATTTATGTGTGCCGGTGAGTGCAGTACATGGAGGACTGTGCATATGTGGGTATACAGTGCACTGGTATGAATGTGTGCCTGTCAGTGCAGCTCATGGAGGACTGCTCGCATGTTGGTATACAGGGCACATATATGTAGTTATGCCTGTGACTGCAGTAAATGGAAGCATTTTAATTTGGATTTCATTTTGTGACACTCAAAAGGAGCTTGCAGAATCTCCAGGGACCTGCTAGCCTGTGGCTGAACTCTCTGCAACTGCAAGGCCTTGAGAAATGGCAGAGTCACAAATGTACATGACAAACTGTTCCTATGCTTTATTTGCTGATTTCAGAAGTCACTACTCATATATAGCTAAATAACTGATTTTAGTTAGTGGTTCGATGAATGCTGAGCAAATGGCTCTTGTTGGCTGTGTTTCTTTGGGCAACATTGGTGCAACCTATAAAGAATGCATGTAAAGTTCAGTAACTTGAGCCTGGAATGGCACTTCACTTTTCACACTTAGAACCTTAATCACTGTGTGTTTGTAGGCTTCCACGGCCATGGTGGAGAATACAAATTGATTAGAGAGGGGTTAGCTGGCTGTAGAAGGCTGGCCCTCTATGTAGTGTGCACAGCTAGGCACACTGTGCAAGGGGTCCAGGTTTCCAGAGGCATTTTGGTTTCCAGAGACAAAAATCAGATCACCTAATGTTCCAATTTTTGAGGTAGCTTGGTCGAACAGTTAGGCTAAGCATTTGTTGTATTCACAGTATCAATCATGCACCACACACACTCAATGAATAACTCAAGACTAAATTTATAAAAATACGTCCGATTTTTATAGAATTTTTAAGACCACGATGGTCAAGATACGTTAAGTACTTTTTGAGTTATGATTTTTCAAAGTTTTAATAAAGTTAGTCTTTCTGTGCGTAATTATGCACCATAGGAATGAATAGGCAGTCACGTTTAAAAATGCATTAAGAATCGTACAGTTGGGTTACTACTCTCTTCTTTTGTAGGATGGTCGAAGCAATTGATAGGCACCTTTTGCCAGTTGGTCAGCCTCGGGCAGCTCCTGGTTCCGGCAGGAGCAGAGCTTGAAAGTCTTTTGGCACAGGCACAGGGCCACTTGGAGGGGCCACCTGGAAAAGGAGATGGTTTGCAAACGTAAAAGTGGCGCCTTGTGCTCCCCTTGGGCTGTCGAGATCACAGGGGGTTGGGGGCCCGTGGAGCACAGCTGGTTCCTTGTTGCAGGGCACAGGGTGGCCGGATGCAGGGCAAGTTGGTGATCCAGGAGCTGTGCGCAACGGAGTCCTTTGGAGCTGGAGGCGAGTCTCTTTGAGGGCTGCTTACAGGACAAAGGGGGCACTCTGGTGGGAGGTCCAGGGTGTCTGGAAGTCCTTTCACTGGGGCTTTCTCCTGATCTTTTTTCAGCTCCCATGGAGTTGGATTTCTGGTTGGCCAATGCCAGCTGACCATTACCCAGGGTATTACAGCAACTCGGCCACTGGAGGGCACAGTGCCACCAAATGTGGCACACATGTGATTTGGACACAGTCGACTAATGGCGTCATAGTGGGTTGGGAGGAAAGGTTGTCATATTTCTCCTGCCAAATAAAACCATCTCTAAAACCGGACGGAACCTCCAAACTAGAGAACAGTAATGAAGGGTATTGTGAAGAGCCTGATAAGCATTAGTTTGTGTGTAGCAGCCCAAAATGTTCTGCACAAAGTGTATTTACTTGTATGAGAAATTGGGTTGTTGGTTGACTGGGGCATGAGCCCTGGTCAGGCAACAGCCACAGTCCTTGCAGGGTGATCCACAGAAAGTCACTAAAATAACCTGTGCATAACCCTGGGTAGGGTTGCACAAAAAGCAGACAGTCTTAACTTAGAGGAAGTGTATAAAGTATTTATGTAGCACACAAACAGCAATAAAAAATGTATGTGTGCCAGTGAGTGCAGTACACAGAGGCCTATGCACAAGTAGGTATACAGTGCACTGGTATGAATGTTTGCCTGTCAATGCAGCTCAATGAGGACTGCACGCAAGTTGGTATACAAGGAGCTTATATATAAATATGCCTGTGACTGCAGTACATGGAAGCATTTTAATTTGGATTCCTTTGTCTGACACTCAATAAGAGCTTGCAGAATCTGAAGAGGACTGCAGGCCTTTGGCTGAATTCACTGCACCCTACCTGTAACTGCAAGGCCTTGAGAAATGAAAGTCAGAAATGTACATGACAAACTGTTCCCATGCTTTATTTGCTGCTTTCAAAAGTCAATACTCATATATAGCCAAAGGTCTGATTCTGGATAGTGATTCGATAAATGCATGGAAACACCCTATTGTTTTTGGAGAGCAAATGGCTTTGTTGGCTGTGTACCTTTGTGATAAACTGCTGTAACCTATTAAGCATTCATGTAAACTTCACAGCTGTGATTCTAAAGTTACCTTAAGAACCTTAATTACAGTGTGAGTGCCAAACAAAACCATCTCTAAAATAGGACTGAACCTCCACACTTTCCAGAGAACAGTGATGAAGCACATTGTGAATAGCCTGATAAGCATTAGTTTTTTGTGTAGCAGCATGAAACATTCTGCACAATGTGTAATTAGTTGTATGAGAAATTGGGGTGTTGGTTGGCTGGGGCGTGAGGCCTAGTCAGGCAGGAGCCACAATCCTTGCAGGTCGAACCACAAAAAGTCATTAAATTAACCTGTGCTTAACCCTGGTAGCTTGGCACAAAAAGCAGATAGTCTTAACTTAGAAGCATTGTATCAAGTATTTATGCAGCACACAAAGAGAAATAAAGTGAAAGCACAACACAAGTAAAATCCCAAATCAATGTAGAAAAAAATAGGTTTTAATAAATTATTTGACACCAAAATGAAAAAAATCCAATGAGTAGAACCAGAGTTATGGATTTTTAAAGTTTAAGGTTTTAAAATAGTGCCTAAAATATAAAAGCACCAACTGTGGGCATCTAGTTGAGCACGTCTGGGTCAAAGTCAAAAGATAAGGCTGACTGCGATGGAGCACAGTTTGAATACAAGTGGATTGGGCCCAGTCACCACTTACCTTAAGACTTAGAAAGAGTCTAGAAGAAAAATGTCTGAGAAGGTAGTGGTGCAAAGCTGCAGGAGTGTCTGAGGAGGAAGCCTCACTGTCCGATGGCAGCTGAGCGAAGCTCTCATGAAGATTTTTACCATCGGACTTAGTCGTTGAAATGGATGTCAAAAATCTCTAGCAGAACATGACAGAGGGATGCAGCCAAAGACAATTCCACATGGTTGTGTAGTACCAGTTTGGAGAAGGACCACTCTAATGGATTTGCTGCTATGGAGAAGAACATAGCGGGAGAAGCTGCAAAGTTAATACAACCAGTGATGTACCTCAGGCAGATTTGTGAAAAGGTTGGTCCTAGTCTTATCCTGGTCTCAGATAACGTTTTGCCCCAATTATGACCTCAGTTTTAGAAAATGGCCATCTGGGCACCTTTAGCACCACAACCAAGGGTCCATAGCTAACGGTACACCTATTGTGGTTCAGGACTCACTCAGCCTGGGTCCAGGTCCAGGTGCAGGTTCAAGATGGTGGGACCCTCTTATGTCCCTGTGGCTCTGAACTGGAGACCAAAAAACTCCCACTTGGAGTCACATCTTGAGGTGTAGATGCAGGTCTCTACAGCATGGCTGTCCTCAGAGGGTTCAAGGCAAGCTCTGGGCAGGAAATCAGTGCTCTCGGGTACAGCAGCAGTCTGGCAGAGTGCACAGCAGGTCACAGCAGCAGGCAGTCATCCAAGAGCACTTCCCAAAGTCCAGTAGTGAACCAAAGAGTGGGTCTGAAGGCCTTTTTTTAATATCCTTGTGCCCGTACCCTGGAAGATGGGAGAAGCTTCTAGAAAGGTGTATGGAACTTCCTGACTCCCCTGCTCCAAGCTGGTGGCAGGTACAATACAGAGTTGTTAGGTCTTTTGTGTGGAGACAGGTCACAGCCTATTCAGGAGTAAGTGAAGTTGTGCTCAGCCCACCTCAAGTCCTGCCAATTGACAGCCCATTGAGGCACACACATATCCCCCTATTGTGTGGCTGGTCGGGAGAATTCACAAAGTCTATCAGCTACCGACAGTCATGTGACCCAAGATGGGCTGCAAGCACAAAGTGCTAAAGGGAGGAGAATGCCAACATTTTGAAAGCAGTAACATGAAAAAATGTCTTAAAGTTATCATTCAAACAAACAATAATAGTTTTAATACTATCATTGAGAAAATATGTTATATAATCAAACGAAAGAAGAAAAAGAGAAAAGTAAGACCAAGATTTGTCAGAAAAAATGTATTTAGATTTTTAATGACTTTTTAGATTTGAGCAGCCTTAAAAAAGTACATGATAGATAAAAAGTATTCTGAGTGTAATATGCATAAATGTGCTCAGAATTGTGCAGGCATCCCAAAATGTCAAACATGAAAAAAGGCTAGAATGGCATAATGGCATAAAGGAAAAACTATTGAAACAATGTTCATGGAATAATTGATCATTCTATGTTGCTTATATATCTTATAAATCTTTTTCAGTGGATATGTTAATGATTATGTTGTTGATGTTGACTTTTCGCCATTCAACTGGTCATCAGGATGACAACATGATAAGGGAACACCCAAAAGAGGAAGGTTTGCTGCATGGGGGGAATCATGACAATAAAAAACATAATTGAGATATTTCACAGAAACTGCCAAGAATAATTTAAAAACCACAATGTCACAGTGTAGTCAACAACTTTCTCTCAACAGTATGCTAGGTTCACATTAACTGTAGCAGGTGTGGTTGACTGTTTGCAATTCCAATCCTATCCCAAATAAAATAACTTTTTCTATTTTTCTAAAGCATATCACAGACTTAGTTACTTTTTTTGTGGTTTTATATAGAGCAAACTTGACCCAAAGGTATTGGAGCGATTTACTTGAGCACCAGGTACGTTACACAAGGACACTTTTTTTTCTGAAAGTCACTGCCTAGTTTTTGTTCTCTGCAGATCTCCTCCACAGAATCAAATATGTTCTTTTATATTTGACTTGCTGTCCTTAATTTTAACTGCCTTTCATCTTCAAAACTGCCTTATTCGGCTGCAGCTTTTCCCTCTGTGCTACTCCTGCTGGTCTCCAAAATGGTCAGAGCCATAATTTTGTGTTTTGGGCCTGAGGGAGTACTAGAAAGAGTGGCACTAACAGAGAACTAGGTTTACTGATATAGACATTATTTGTGTAGGCAGGAGAGGGCTAAAGTGGCATCAATTGTTGCCTTTAGATGAAAGCATTGCAGATTGGCAACATACAGCTCTCATGACTGCACTGTGGTGGCAATGACCTAGGCATAATTACTTGGGTAGGACAGGAGATTCTAATGAAGCACACCTCTGGTAGATTAATAACACGTTTCCAACATACACCCTTTGTGTTCTCCAACACTTGTCAAAGACAGAAGTGGCAGTGGTCAACCAAATTTTGTCCACAAATAGAGGAATCCAGGAAACATCCCAATAAAACTGTTTCTGCATTCCTCTGAGACCACAACGTGGGCTCTATACACCATAAGAACTTACACTTCAACATGGACAGAATATATAGAAAAAATTGAGTCCATTTCACAGATGGAGGAAAAGGGTATTCCTCAACAACTTAAAAAACTGCATCCTGTTCTATGTGTAATAATCATCTGCACACCATTAACATAAAAGTTCTTTTTAGAGACAACCTTTTTCCCAAACACTGATTCTTTTTACTTTTTTTTTAATTTCTCACTCAGATCTGTGGATCCGTTGCAGATTTCCAGACAAATAAGGGGCCTGCCTGTTATATTGCAGGCAGATCCATGACTGATCCATAGATCCAATGCTGTTGTATGGGTGTGTGAGTGGTTGTGTAAGTACCTGTGTGGGTCTGTGAGTGGGTACGTAAGTGACTGTATGGGTATGTATCTGGCTGTGTGAGTGGATGTTTGAGTTGCTGAGTGGGTCTGTGAGGCAATGTGGTAGTGATGTTGTGGACTTGTGAGTGGGTTTTGAGTGTGTGAGTGGCTGTGTGGGTCTGTGAGTGGGTGTGGTTGTGGTTTTGTGGGTTTGTCAGTAAGTGGCTGAATGGGTCTTTAAGAGGGTGTATGAGTACCTGTGTGGGTCTTGTGAGTGGGTGTGGTAGTTGTTTGGTATGTGAGTAGGTGTGTGAGTATGTGAATAGATGTGTATGTGTGTGTATGTGTGTGTTTGTGCCTGTGTGGGTCTGTGAGCGTATGTGGTAGTAGTTTTGGGGGCATTTGAGGTGATGTGTGAATAGGTGTGTGAGTGGATGTGTGGGTTTGTGAGTGGGTGTGGTAGTGGTTTTGTAGGTGTGTGAGTGTGTGAAAGAGTATATGAGTGGGTGTGTGGGTGTTTGAATGGGGGTCTGAGTGGGTGGGTGAGAGGATGGGTTGGTCTCTAAGTGGGTGTGGTAGTGGTTTTATGGGTGTGTGAGTGGCTGTATGGATGTGGGAGTGTGAGTGTGGTGAGAGGCTGTGTGGGTCTGTGAGTGGGTGTGTGAG
This sequence comes from Pleurodeles waltl, assembly GCF_031143425.1. Taxonomy (NCBI): domain Eukaryota; kingdom Metazoa; phylum Chordata; class Amphibia; order Caudata; family Salamandridae; genus Pleurodeles; species Pleurodeles waltl. Next base: position 288,246,452 of record NC_090445.1, on the reverse strand, counting down.
TATGCAAATGGGTGTGTGAGTGGGTCTGTGAGTTGGTCTGTGAGTGGGTATATTTCATTTGTAATTGGGTCTGGATCAGAGGATCAGTCATGGATTCACACATGAGGCCGCACTGAGCACTGTGGTGGATTCATGGATCCATGGTTACCCCAGGAAATGTTTTGGGGCACTTTCCTACCCCTGAGGGGTCCCTCCATCATCCCATGGGGTTCGGATACATCTATCCTGATCCCTTATACCCAATTTTATATTTGATATTCCCTCCTTTGAAACCGTGTCCCGAGTCACAAAATGGCAGCTGCAACGTTCCTCTCATGTTGCACCCAGCCAATCACGGCATTGCTGTTAGCACGTGGACCTATGGATCCACTGTTGTTGATACATGGTGGATCCATCTCTCTAGATACACATAAATCTGTTTTCTTTAATAAATCTAAAACTACTGACAGATTTACACCAAATTACAAAAATAAATCTTTCTGAACGATCTAGCTTTCTGCCAAATTTGGTGTCTAAAATCCCTATTGGAAATTGAATGGGGAAAATGTGTTTTGGGATCACTTCTTTTCTCGATCACTGCTTGGTGATCACTCCTAAATTTTCCAGACAGAGGCTGAACTGGGTGGCAAACTAGTTTTGAAAATGTTATGAAGATTTGTCAAACTGCATCAAAGCTATTAGCAAAATAAAAATCGGAAACTAGGTCCTAACTATAACTACCTATTGGTGACCACCAGTAGGTAATATATAAAGTGACTGAGTGTTCTTCCATCTGCCCCAGAGATGGTAAGGGAGCTGTTACTTAGTTATTCCCAGAAAATGATGTCAGGCAATTAACAAGAAGTAAATTAAGATTAAAGAACATGCAGAGGCCTGCAGAGGACTTCTGGCCAGTAGATGAACTCTACTGCAACCGCAGTCCTTCAGAAATGATAATGATTTAGGGCCAGATGTAAAAAGGGTTTTGCGACTCGCAAACAGTGAAAAAAACCGTTTGCGAGGCGCAAAAGCCTCTCCGGTATTCAGAAATGCATTTTGTGAGTTGGATCCGACTCGCAAAATGCATTTCCGACTCGCAAATAGGAAGGGGTGTTCCCTTCCTATTTGCGACTCGCAATGCTATGCAATTTCATTTGCGACCGCAAAAGCGGTCGCAAATGAAATCGCAGTTACTATCCACTTGAAGTGGATGGTAACCCAGTCGCAAACGGGAAGGGGGCCCCATGGGACCCCTTCCCCTTTGTGAATGGAAACAAAAAAAAAAAATCAGAGCAGGCAGTGGTCCTTTGGACCACTGCCTGCTCTGAAAAATACCGAAACAAAAGGTTTCGGTTTTTTTTCTAAGTGCAGCTCGTTTTCCTTTAAGGAAAACGGGCTGCAGATAGAAAAAAAAAATGCTTTATTAAAAAGCAGTCACGGACATGGTGGTCTGCTGTCTCCAGCAGGCCACCATCCCCGTGAGTGCCCATACTCGCAATAATATTAATGAGGTGGGTCTTTGCGACCCCATTGCGAGTTGCAGAAGGTGTCTGAGACACCTTTCTGCATTGCAAATTGTGACTTGCAATTTGCGAGTCGCACGGACTCGCAAATTGCAAGTCGCAATTTGCTTTTTTGCTACATCTGGCCCTTAGTGTACATTGCAGACTGTGGCTATGCTTCATTTGCTGGTTTCAGCCTATACCTATATATAGCTAAATGGTTGATTCTGATTAATGATTGAATAAATGCTTGAAATCCCTTATCCTTTCGACAAGTTAATGGCTCCTACTGAATTTGCATCTTTGTGCACTAGTTCTGTAACCTGTAACCTATAAAGGTCACATGCAAATCTCTGTTACTTGAGCAAGTTTAGAATCGCACTTTGCTCCTTGGAGCTGTGACTTTAAAAGACTTTGAATCTTACTGCCTGTGTGTGCATTCATTTTTAGGATTCCACAGTAAGTATGTATGTCTGTGTATGCAGTACATAGAGGCCTGTGCGTGGGTTGGTATAAACCGTCGTGGTATATTTGTGCACCTGTGCGTACAATACATGGAGGCGTGCATGGCATTCAATATACAATGCGCTGGTATGCATACGTGCCTATGGCTGCAGTACATGGAGGCCTGCATGCATGTTGTGTGCAGTGCAACAGTGTGTATGTGTGTCTGTGAATGGTGAAAAACATGGAAGGCCACACAAGTGTCTGCGTACAGTGCCTAAGGATGCATGTGTGTCTGTGAGAGGTACAGAGTATGGAGACCTTTGGGCATCATATTGGGAACCCTAGGCCTTGATGGAGAAGGCTTGTGAACTTAGAGGAGCCCCCCGAGGAGACTTATGGATTGATACACTCCTGAAAGCTGGGTGGGACACACACACTGGAGGAAGGAAGAGCCAGGCCCTTTGTACACTACAAAAGGCCTCTTTAATTTTTAAAGGTCTCAGGTCAAAGAGGCATGGGCACATCTCAGGAAGGAGCTGGGTCTCATAAGAGAATCATAAGGAGTAGGGCTAGGGCCCTTTGGAAACCTTTTGTTGAAGATATATTAGTGAGGCTGACATCCAGGTGTGAGCCTCAAGACTCACATGGCCTCTGGTGTGGGGCTATTAAGCTAGGAGTCACTCTTACTGATGTAGACAGCTTCCTGGATGAAGGAGAGGAGTGGAGAGAGGGCACTTAAAAAGATAAAAACTCATAGCATGAATTTCAAAGACTAAGACACTATGTCACAGTTGTGCTTGAAAACTAGTTATAAAAAGGGGAGCTAGAGACTTCCAAATTGTTAAACTGCAGGTGAACATCAGTCGGCAGTACTCAGCATGACTTCTGCCTGTTGTGACCACCACTGCCGACTGAGGGACTGCTAGTGTCCCTTCTGGAAGAGGGGACATTACCCAGGAGAATTAAAACAAATTGCCCTGAAGCCTGGAGTACCAGTTTCTGTCTGACCCAAGAACAGAGGACCCTGGAAAAAGGAGATCCCCTGCAGAGAATGAGGTCCAGTGGGGATCCTGCTAAGTAAGAACACAGTCTGAGATTTTGGCTGCCCATGTGCATTATTCACACCCCTTTGTATTCCAGGTGGGGGACTCAGGAAAGAATATTGCTCATCTCCCTCGTGACAAACTGTGACCAGAGACAGGCCATTGCTATGTGCCGTACCATGACCTGTAGAACACCATTATCTTTCTAGTGCTGCTTGTGACCCCCTGTGCTAGTTGGGGGCCACAGTGAAGATTGAGGGCTGATGATATGGTACCTGTCCTGCTTGTTGTTCCTTCAGACAGCTTGGAGTTAGGACCAGGGGAAGGGCAATAAATAACTAGAGCCGGATTTTGAGAGTAGGTCAGGAGATTCCTCCACACAAAGGCTAGCACTAGGTATAAAAGTAGGTCTTTAGAAGAAGGACTACACTGTTCCCAGAAGGACTGCCCGGCTGAAGGACTATGTTATAGTCAGAGGAAGGAAGAGTAGATTTGCTATCCTTATTCCCAGGCTACCCAGGTGACTCAAGGATCAGTTGTCTGATCTCCTATGTGAGCTATAGGGACACAACAAGCTTACAGAGGTCTTCTTGCAACTGCCCAGCTGACCAGCACCAACTGGACCTGCCTGGGCCCTGCTACTGGTCTTTGCTAATATGTGCCCAAACAGAGCCCCCCAGGTCCATGACCTTTGGCTGGCATCAGTGAGACCTCTGCCAGAACTGGGCCAACTGTAACACCTACAACCATGAAGTGGGACCCGATTTTCGCACCAACAGTGACCGTCTGCAATGACCTGCAAGAAGAGATCTGCATCTTACGCCAGCAGCAACCATCCGCAATGAGCAACAAACCCAGAGCTCCAGCCAAGACTGGATCTTCACACTACAACTGTCTGCAACTCTTAACCTGCTCTTCATGCTATAAGCCTCCTTCAACATGAACGTAACTCTTTGTGCCAGACTTGAGAAGGTAACTCCTCAGTGAGACTTTTACAATCAGATAACCGTGAGTGGTGCTTTCAGCTTTTTGGATCTATTTTCACTAAAACAAATTCAATGAATATCTCCAGTTCTATCAATTGAATTTTGTTCATTTTGGTATCATTCTATTCGATAAAATGTGCCATATATATATAAATTGGTTTGGGATTTTTTAAAGTTGTGTTTTTATTTTATAACAGTTTATAACATGTGCTGCATAAATACTTTACACAAATTATTCAATTGACAATTGCTTTGTGCCAAGCTATCAGACTGTTAAATACAGATTAATTTAGTGACTTTTATGGTTCTCCCTGACAAGGAGTGTGATGGTTGCTTGAGTGGGGCTTCTAACCTTCTTAACCAAGAAGTCAATTTCTTAAAGCCTGCAAAAAGTAGCATAGCCTGTATTGTCCGGAGCATAGATCAGTGTGCTCCTTTACAGTTTGTCATCACTGAAGCTGGAAATTCACTGATAAGCCTATGAGGACAAGAAGGCTGTGTAGGACATAAAGTTGCAGTTGGCTGCTCTTGTCATGGAGTAATAAATGACTTCTCTGGCTACTGAGGAGATAATGCATCCCAGTCTGGGAGAAGAAATTGGTGTCAGTGTCCTTTGAGAAGATGAGGCTGGCAGATGAAGCACCGGCTCCAGAAGAGGATGCATTAAAAACAAAACTCAACACACCTGGACGTCTGAAGCCCATCTAGTATTTAATGTAAAATAATAGGCTGCAAAACAGAAAAAAGACAATTGTTATTTCAACTAACCAGGGCTCTCACTTAAAAATTCTCAGTTGGAGCTATTCAATAAAAACACTAGAAGCCCCACGTTCCACCCAGAGAACACCTACCTGATGCAAAATAAAATACAAGGAAGAATTATGGGCTACAGTGGGTAACTTTGCATTTACTAAACCATACAAAGCTGCTTTGCGTGGCTTTGTAAATAACAAAACAAGATTTTGTATCAAGGCAGTGCAACAAAAGTGACTGACCCCCAATACAGAATCATGGTAAATTTGGCCCATAATTGTTCCCCATAGAAGTTAATGTAGTATAATCACATTAGGAATTTGTTGTTCTTAGCAGAAATGTAACTAGTGTGAGTGTGTTCTGACCATTCACTGAAGGAAGCACACGAAGGCCTTGAAGGAGAGATACCCTTTGTTAAACCTGACATCCCTGGTGTGGTCTTCCCCCAAACCTTTTGCCTTTATCCGTGCTGTTCACTGAATTAGTTTTTTGTTGGCATGAGGACTCTAAAAGATACAACAGATTTCCTTAATAAATTGTTAAACATTGAGTGTGGGTTTCAACAAGAGATCTTGCTTTGTACTATTGATGTCAATGCTTTGTATACGTCGATTTCCCCACAGGGTGGAATTGAGGCAACAGAATGGGCCTTGCTGGGATATGGAGTCCTAGAAGCAAGGTGTTTCTCATTGAGCCCTTACATTTCTTTTTGTACCTCAGTTTATTTGAATTGCACTGTACCTTTTTTCTTAAAACAAATGGTACACCAATGGGATTTACCAGGGTTCCCAGTTATGTTAATATTTTCAAGGCATAATTAAAACCTGATTATATTTACAGCAACGTGACTTGAAGTCAACACCTGAAAATGTATTTGAGATATATAAATAACATCCCAACATCCACTTCACTCATACTATAGAAAAAGCCAAGATCACCTTTTTGGATGTTGAAATATGCAGACAGAGTGGATCATTGCAAACAAGAATGTTACACAAAAGTACAGACAAAAACAACAGTTTATTGTACTCACAATTTCCTCCAAGAGCACTGAAAAATCATCTCACATATTTTCAATTCATGAGGATTAAACATACAACATCAAAACAAAGTTCTTTTACTCATTCTTTACAAGAATATTTGGAGCCATTTATCAAATAGGGACATCCCGAACCTGCCATTCAAGATTCAATACCTGGATTACAAACCAAAAGCAGAGAGGCTTGTAAACAAAAACCCAGAAACAATCACAAACCAGATGTACATTTGTCCCAAAGTTTTCCAGCAGTTCCAAAGAAACTAAGGATATCATATTTAAAAGGCAGGAACCATTGCAGAGTGGAAAAGATTTGAGTAATCTGTATTTGGAGAAGCCATTATTCACTAACCAAAGATGAGGGATTTGAAAGAAATCTTGAAAAATCCCAATACCACACAAAAAAGTTGGAAAAGGTACATTAAGATGTAGAAAATGTATTCACTGTAACAATGTCATTGTTGGGAATGCCTGTATGTCCATACTGGAAGTCCTGGCATGCCAGAAAAGTGTTCAGTTTTTTAATGCCTCCCCAGGGACAACAGAAATGCAAAAGAAAGGAGGCTATAGATCTCTACCTTAAAGACACTACACTGTTTTAGGGAGCTTTAATGCACTGAGTACAAACAATGAAAACCATGTCATTACCCATAACAGTTTGAATGCAGTGAAATCAGCAAAAGTTGGACGTTTGGAAATAGGGCTTATTAGCCTCAGCTGAATAAAGACTCTGAAAGGAGGCACCTTGCACTATAATTCCCAGAATGCATCTGAAAGGCTAAAAGGCATGTTAATGAGAACAATGTGTGCCTTCAAACTGAAGCCACTTGAAATAGACGGAATGTTGAAACGCATTGTAATGTTTGATATACTGCTTTGTGAATAAATGGAATCTGTTACTTAAAGCCTCAGGGAGTGCAGCATTGCTTGTTTGGCTGTGTGTATATTTTTTTTCAAGACATAGATTCTCTCTAAATAGAAATAGATCTATCTTTTGTCGAGTGGTGGATTAACTTTAACATACTGGTACTAGGGGACTCCAAGGGTACAGGATGTGCGTGGCTTTCACCAGTTTTCCTTCACCCACAATCCCCTTGAAATCACAAACTTTGTTTAAAAAACACATTCGCCTTGAATTTCACTGAGGGGAAGTCATGGAATCTGCAGGCAGCTACAAATTTTCTACCACTCAGCATTCCACTAAGACTCCAGAGAAAAGCGTTGCTTCACATGTGTGGGTAGGCAAATGAATGCGACAGGAAAGTGCCCACAACGGATTGTTGAGAAATCAAAATTACCTACCAAAAAACAGCCTGGTTTTTAAGACAGTCACCTGTGTATTTGGTCCTGGGACCAGCAGCCATATAGGGAAACCTACCAAACCCGGACATTTCTGACAACTAGACACCTGGGACAGTCCACAGAAGTGTGGAGTGTTTGGATTCCACAGAGTTTTCTTACCCAGACTACCCTACAAATGTGAAACGTTGATTAAAAACACAATTTTCCTTGTTTTTTTAGTCACACAAACTACAGGAATGTGCTGGGATACACAGCATTCCTCCCACCCAGTGTTTACCCACTTGTCCTGATAAAAACACAATCCCACTTGTGTGTCTGTGCCTAGTGCCTGCGTCAGGAGTGGATCACTCCAGTGTCAATAATAGCCATCATGCAATGACTACAACTGACCCTGGTGTGATCCATTCCTGACGCGGGCACTAGGCCTACCCACACAGGTGAGGTACCATTTTTATTGAGAGTCTTTAGGGAATGCTCAGTGGAAGGAAGTTTGTGACTCTCCTCAGATCCTTGAACTTTGCAGCACCAGAATGTGAGGAAAAAGTTTTTTTTAGCCACGTTTTCATGTTTGCAATCGATTCTGGGAGACAGAACCCAGTGAGAGCTCCACAGGTCAACCCATCCTGGATTCCCCCAGGTGTCTAGTTTTGAAAAATGCAGAGGTTTGGTATATTTCCCTAGGTGCTGGCTGAGATACAGGCCAAAATCCACAGCTAGTCACTTTGCAAAAACCACACCAGTTTTCATTGGAAAAATGTGATGTGTTCCCGTTGTGTTTTGGGGCATTTCCTGTTGCAGGCAGCATGCCTACCCACACAAGTGAGGTACCATTTCTATCTGAAGACTTGAAAGAATGCTGAATGAAATGAAGTTTGAGGTTCCCCTCAGATCCCTGAATTTTGCAGCACCGAAATATGAGGGAAAAAGTGTTTTTTAGCCAATTTTTCAGGTTTGCAAAGGATTCTGGGTGACCGAACACAGTGAGAGTCCCTCAAGGCACCCCATCTTGGATTCCCCTAGATGTCTACTTTTAAAAAATGCACAGGTTTTGTACGTTTTCCTAGATTATCGCTGAGCTAGAGGCCAAAATCCACAGCTAGGCACTTTGCAAAAAACACACACATTTTCATTGGAAAAAATTTGATGTTTCCACGTTGTGTTTTGGGGCATTTCCTGTTGCAGGCAATAGGCAGACCCCCGCAAGTGAGGTACCATTTTATTGAGAGACTTTAGGGAATGCTGGGTGAAAGGACGTTTGTGACTCTCCTCAGATCCCTGAACTTTGCAGCACCGAAATGTGAGGAAAAAGTATTTTTTTAGCCACAATCTCAGATTTTCAAAGGATTCTGGGAGACAGAACCCAGTGAAAGTCAAACAAGTCACTCCATCCTAGATTCCCCTACGTGTCTAATTTTAAAAAATGCACAGGTTTTGTAGGATTCCATATGTTCCGGCTGAGCTAGCGGCCGAAATCCATAGATAGGCACTTTGCAAAAACACATCCTCCTTTGAAAAATGGGATGTGTCCAAGTTGTGTTTTGGAGCATTTCCTGTTGAGGGCACTGGGCCTGCCCACACAAGTGAGGTGCCATTTTTATTGGGAGACTTGGGGGAATGCTGGGTGGAAGGAAGTTTGTGGTTCCCCTTAGATACCTGAACTTTGCAGCACCGAAATGTGAGGAAAAAGTGTTTTTTTAGCCAAATATTCAGGTTTGCAAAGGATTCTGGGAGACAGAACCCAGTGAGAGCCCCATAAATCACTCAATCCTTGATTCCCCTAAGTGTCTTGTTTTAAAAAATACACAGGTTTGGTAGGTTTCCCTAGGTGCCGGCAGAGCTAGAGCCCAAAATCCACAGCTGGGCACTCTGCAAACAACAGGTGACATTTCAATGGAAAAATGTGATGTGTCCATGTTGCGTTTTGGGACATTTCCTGTTGTGGGTACACAAGTGAGGTGCCATTTTTATCCGGAGACCTAGGTAAACACAGAACAAAAGAACACGTGTCATCATTTTTACGAATGCCCTGTAATTCACATGCTAGTATGGGGACTCCTGAATTCAGAGATGTGCAAATAACCACTGTTTCTAATTTCTTTATCTTGTGCTCATTTTGGAAATACATAACTTTCCTTGATACCTATGTTTCACTCTTTATATTTTACCAACTGAATTGCTGTATACCGGTTATGCAATGAAAACCCATTGCAAGGTACAGCTCATTTACTGGCTCTGAGTAGCGTGGATTCCTGATGAACCTACAAGACCCATGTATCCCCGCAACAACGAGGGTCCAGCGACCATAATGGTATATTGCTTTCAAAATTCTATCACAGCTGATAAAAGGTATGTAAGAAAACATAGTCAGAAAGGGCTGTTTTTTCAACTCAATTTCAATATTTTTTTATTTCAACTGTTACTTTCTGTAGGGAGATCTTGAAAGATCTGTACAATGACCCCTTGCTGAATTCAGACTTTTGTCTACTTTTCAGAAATGTTTAGCTATCCGGGATCCAACATTGGTTTCACACCCATTTCTGTCACTAACTGGAAGGAGGCTGAAAGCAGAAAAATAGTAAAACTGGGGTATGTCCCAGTAAAATGCCAAAACTATTTTGAAAAATTTGGTTTTGTGATTCAAGTCTGACTGTTTCTGAAGGCTGGGAAGATGGTGATTTTAGCACCGCAAACCCTTTGTTGATGCCATTTGTAGGGAAAAAACTGATGCATACTTCTGCAGCACTTTTTCCCAATTCCCCCCCCCAAAAAACACAGTTTAGCAGTTTTTGGCTAATTTCTTGGTCTCCTCAAGGGGAACCCACAAACTCTGGGTACCTTTACAATCCCCAGAATGTTGGGGAAAAAGGACACAAATTTTTCATGGATAGCTTACATGCACAAAAAGTCATGGGGGCCTAAGCCCAAACTACCCCAAATAGTGAAAAAAGGGCTAAACACCTGGGGGGCAGCAGATATGGGGTTAACTGCAACGTTTAAATAAGTCTAGACATATTTCAATATTACCAACTTAATAGAATAATTGTGAAAATTTTGAGGGGGGCTCGATGACTATATATTTTTTCACTGGGGGCACAGCATTAAAACGTTTGAAAACCACTGATATAAGATCCTGGAGAACATGGGAATTACCAGCTCTCCATTTAGCTGGAATTCAATAACCTGTGCCACTCTAGTCAGTCTGAGTTTAGACCACAATTTAGCACTGAGACAACTCTTATGGTTGCTAGTGAATACATTAAAGGCACTTTAGATGCTGGGGAAAATTTTGTGCTGATTATGTTTGATATATCAGCAGCCTTTGATACAGTCCCCACTCTAGTTTCCTGGGTGTCTGCAATCATTTGGAATGGCAGGTTGAACCCTGAACTGGCTCCCCTTTTTGGAAGGAAGAACTCAACAGTTATGGATTACTCCCTTCTCCTCTGTGCCACGTGAGCTGACAGTGTGTGTGTCCCAGGGCTCTGCTGTGAGACTTGCATGATGTAATATATATCTCACCCCTGTTGATAAGTTAGCAGAGGGCAAGGGAGCAAAAGTCATATCTCATGCTGATGATACTCAGGTCTTGTTCCCATGTGGCAAAGGACAAGATTTTCCAGGGAGTATGATTAAATCTTGCCTGATGACTGTCTTTCATTGGATGGTTATACACTAGCTCAAATGTAATGCAGTAAAAATTGAGATTTTTTATTTGGCAGACTTTTTGGCTTGGAAATGTCCCATCTCCAGTCCCCCAGGAAGGCGCTGTTGAGAACTTAGGGGTCAAATTTGATGATTGCCTGTCATTCAGGCCACAAATGAAGACAGTGGTTGGCACCTTTTTTGGGGTTTTGGTCTTCTTGAAACAATCCTTACATTTTCTGCAAAACAAAACTGTCACCCAGACCCTGGTAATGTAAATGCTGGATTATGGTAATGCTCTTTATTTTGGCCTGTGGGAGTACCTGATTGAGAAGCTTCAAGTGGTTCAGAATGCAGCTTGTCTCCTCTTGAAACTATCAGTTAGAGATCTTGTGTCCACTAATTTCCACACTCTGCTCTGGCTTCCTATCAGGAAGAGAATTCTGTTGAGAGCATTAGTGCTAGTTCACAGAGCATAATATCTGTCCAGCGTGGAATATCTCACAGCAAGCTTAAGCTTTCACATTACAGGAAGAAAACTACAGATTTGTCAAGGGCTACAGCAGCATTGTTACTGTCGCCACAGAGTTGACTTCCAAGAAGCAGCCCAGACAGGTGATCTGGACTGAGGCGTGCCATCCTGCTTTTGACACCTTGAAGAAGGCCATGTGCATGCACCAGTGCTCAAGGCCCCTGATTTCTTCCAAGAGTTCATCACATAGACAGATGCCTCAGGGCATGGCATAGGGGCTGTGATCTCACAGCTAAATTATGAGGGCCTAGATCAATCCAGAGCCTTCATCACCAAGAGGTTACTTTCCAGTGGACAGAGGTGGAGTGCAATAGGGATGGAAGCCTTTGAAGTAGTCTGAGCACTGAGGATGCTGAGACTGTACATGTTTGGGGCTCATTCCTTGGTTCAGGCAGACCACCAACCCCTGAGGTGGCCTACGAGAATCCCAAACTGTTGAGGTGGTCCATCTCCCTACAGGGAAAGGACTTTATGGCCGAGTATCGCCCTGGAACTGACCACGCCAATGCTGATGGTCTCTTCATGTTCTTCTGCCCTAGCTTTGAGAGCTCTCATGAGGGTGGGTAGTTCTCCTTGCTTTCAGCTGGGGGGACACATGTTGGACCTGACATCCTTGGAGGGCTTTACTCCAACTTGTTGTCTTCCAGACTCCTGTTTTGCTGGTTTTAGGACTCAGCCCACTTTACCACTATTAACCAGTGCTAAAGAGCTTACGTTCTCTCCTTTGAACATGGTAACTTTGGCTTACAACCAATTGACATATTTAATTGTAATTGTAAGTAACTTATAAGATGGTACTACATGTACCCAGGGTCTGTAAATTATTTTCTATCAGTGAGCCTTCAGCTCTGACTGTGCCACCCAGTTAATTAGCCTTCAAACATGTCTCAAGACTGCCATTGAAGAATGCATGCATTTTTAATCTGCCATTTCAACTTGCCAATATAATTATTTTGCCAAGCCTTTAACCTTCCCCTTTTTATTGCATATTAGTCACGCCTAAGGCAGGCCCTAGGTACCCATAGGGCAGGGTGCATTGCAATTTCAACTAAAAGTTTTACATGACCTGGCAGTGAAAAACTCCTAAATGTATTTTATACTACTGCAAGACCTACCTCTCCCATCGGATAACATTGGGTTGCCTTATTACATTCAATAGGTGGTAACTTTTGATGGGGAACACTTCAACATTTCATGTTTGGTATCTGAAAAATAGACATTAAAAAAACTCCTTAATTGTAAAGTTGTATTTTAAGTTACAATTTGGAAAATACCACTTTTAGAAAGTAGTTTTTTTCCTAAACTATTTGATGTCGGCAGCATGTTACTGTGTCACATGGGTGGGTATAGTTGGCACTTATTCTTCCCAGGCAGCAGCACAATAAAAGTATTAGGTGTGCCTGGGTGTGTCATCAACTGGCAGGATGGGAGTGGTGGAGCTGGGCACAGCACCACTTGCAACTAAATAGGCTGTGCCCTGCCTTCATAGAAAGGATTTGTCACCACCACATCAGCCAGCTTGGAGCCAGGGCAAGAGACGTAAAAACACATTTATAGAATTCTCTATAAACTTTTCCATTTCAAAGCAGGCACCAAGTGTAAGAGGCTGGCCTGGCTTATAGTGGGTACCAATGGTACTTGCACCAGGTCCAGTTATCTCTTATTAGTAGAGTAGTAGTGCTCTAGCAGCTTAGGCTGATAGAGGTAGCGATAGCAGAGCAGCCAAGGCTGAACTAGGAGACATGCAAAGCTCTAGCAATACCACTTATATCATATAGGTACTATATCATAAGAAAGACAATACTCAGTGTTACTAAAAATAAAGGTACTTCATTTTAGTGACAATGTGCTAAAAAATATCTTAGAGGATATACTCCCTTAGGAGGTTAGTAAAATACACAAAATATACACAACAAACCCAATCAGGTACGTAAAACAGTCAGAAAGTAGTGCAAACACTGTAGAATACAGCATGATGCAATAGGCCTAGGGGCAACACAAACCATATACTAAGAAAGTGGAATGCGAACCATGAATGGACCCCTAGTCTAGTGTAGTGTGTAGAGGGTCACTGGGGGTGTAAGAAACAACTAAGGGTGTCCAAGATACCCCACCCCAAGACCCTGGAAAGTAGGATTAAAGTACTATTATTTCCCCAGAAGCACACTAAAGTCGTGATAAGGGATTTTGCAAAGATCACAACAGACTGCAAAGCCCTGAAGACAGATTCCTGGACCTGAGGACATGCAAAGGAAGGGGACCAAGTCCAAGAGTTGCGAAAGTGTCCGGGGGGGCAGGAGCCCTCTAAACCCCGGATGAAGGTGCAAAATGGCTGTCTCTGGATGGAAGAAACTGAACAATGAAAAGTGGTAGGAAGTTCTCCTTTGTGCAGAAGATGTCCCACGACGTGCTGGAGGATGCAGAGTTGTTTCCACGCAGAAAGACCACAAACAAGCCTTTCTAGCTGCAAGAGTCGCTGTTGAGGATTTTGGATGCTGCCAGGGCCCAGGAAGGACCAGAAGGTCGCCCCTTGGAGGAGAAGACAGAGGGGATGCTCAGCGACACGGAGAGCCAACGCAGAAGCAGGCAGTTGTTTCTTTGGCAAAATACAGCAAACAAGCCTTGCTTGCTGCAAGAGTCGCGGTTGGAGAAAAAGGGTGCTGCCCGGGCCCAGGAAGGACCAGGATGTTGCCACTTGGGAGAGGAGACAGAGGGGGTCCTCAGCAATGTAGAGAGCCCATGCACAAGCAGGAAGCACCCACAGTAGTCCTTGAACATGGGTTCAGGAAGACTTAACATGGCAGTCATCTCAAGGCTGCAAAAGGAGGACCCACGACAATGGAGATCAACTCAGGGAGCTGAGCATCGCAGGACAGAGTGCTGGGGACCTAGGCTTGGTTGCGCATGCAGGATTTCTTGGAAATGTGCACAGAAGCCCTTGTAGCTGCAGTTCACACGGTGCACAGGATTACTGTCTGGAGAGGGGAGGCAAGGAACTACCTCCTCCAAATTTGGACAATTGGACCACGGGACAGTCTTGGTCACTTGGGTCTACCACCTGTGTTCCAGGGGCCAGGCTCGTCAGGATGAGAGGGGTATCAGAGTACCGGTAAAGCTGAAGTTTGGTGCCTGCTGAAGCAGGGGGAAGATTCAGTCGACCCACAGGAGATTTCACCATGGCTTCGAGTGCAGGGTGAAGGCAGACAGCCCCCAGAGCATGCACCACCAGGAAACAGTCGAGAAAGCCTGCAGGATTAGGCGCTACAATGTCGCTGGTAGTCTTCTGGGTACTTTGTTGCAGTTTTGCAGGCATCCTGGAGCAGTCAGCGATCAATCCTTGGCAGAAGTCGAAGAGAGAGGTACAGAGGAACTGCGGTGAATTCTTGCAAGCCGTTATCTGAGGACAAGCCCACTGGAGAGACCCTAAATAGGCCTCAGAGGAGGCTTAAGTGACTCCAAGGGTCAGGCAGCTGACTTCTTTGAGCTACAGGGACATAACAGACTCAAGAGGCTCCCTGCAACTGCATCTGCTAAGTCCTACTTGCCTCTGGTGGAGTGAGTTCCTGACTGCCAAACTGGTGCCTCACAGATCAAGGTGAGGTTTTGGGCTCTTTGTGAACGGGCCCGTTCAAGCCAAGATCTTGCTGCCTGCACCACCCGCTGCAAAGCTCCTGTAAATCCATATCTTTGTGCCACAGCAACCAACAACGACATCCAGCATCACAAGATCTTTACATTATGCTACATCATCAGCTCACAGGGACTGTAGCAACAACCATCTGCAACTCCTGACAGCATCTTGGTGATACA
The DNA here is from genome assembly GCF_031143425.1 of Pleurodeles waltl. Taxonomy (NCBI): domain Eukaryota; kingdom Metazoa; phylum Chordata; class Amphibia; order Caudata; family Salamandridae; genus Pleurodeles; species Pleurodeles waltl. Next base: position 288,231,420 of record NC_090445.1, on the reverse strand, counting down.
ACGACGACCATCCGGGAAGGCAGGCCTGCTCTTCCGGGTACCTTGATTACCACCCATATCACTCTCCGTGCTCCTGGCGGCCCTTCCACCGCAAACAGAACTCTTTGTACTTGACATGGAAGGGAACTCCCTTAGCAGGATTAACCTGGTCCCTGTATCCTGTGCAGTCAGCCTGAACTTGTGACGTTAACTCAGTTTCACACAAGAATATCACATGTTTTGCATTGTGCTTTTAGGAGCTTTATTTACCTGAAATCCTTAAAACTGCATATATCCCTTTCTACTGATTGTATTTTTGTTTTTTTCGGTGTCAAACAATCTATTATATTTTACTCTATTTTTCTAAATTGGTGTGGGATTTTTCTTGTGTTGTGTTCTCAGTTCATTACTGTCTGAAGCACTACATAAATACTTTACACATTGAAGCCTTTACAAGTGAAGACTGAATTCATTTGTGCAAAGCCACTAGAGGGTTAAGCACAGGTTAATTTTGGCTTTGATTGTGATTCAGCATGACAGAGATTGTGGTTGATGCTTGAATAGGGTTTCAGCCCCCTCGAGTAAACCAATTACTAACATGCTGCAGCAGGTCAGTTTCAGACCTACCAATTAGCAATACAGCCTGCACACTACAGGGCATACCAGGATCTGGAAATCGCTTTGACTTGCCAAAAGCACCAAAAATGGTGTGCTGGTGAGTTACCACACACACAGGAATGTTCAATTGGGTCCACTGAAAAATGGAAGGCTACACGAGCTGTGTTAGCTGGATGTCCACCATATCCAGAGGACCTACCAATTGCTGACATAGTAGGAGCTTTAAATTACACAGTTTCCTTATACAGAACATTCATACAATATGCACTATGAACTCTGAATGCTACAAAAGCTGTAGTAAACTTAACAGTACAGAGACAATTTGCTGTACAGGCAAGCAGTCTATATTCAATAAACACTATCATGTTGGTCACACAGTGTGATGATATTATCTTCAGGATTGCATGCAGCTGGAATGGGTTAACCCTCACACAACACTCCAAGACAAGCATGGAATTCTGGCTATGTCTTCCTCTTGGAATGATGCCACCCAAGGAGGAGTGCAACACCTGGGGACATATATTTGCATTTATCTAAAATATCATGCATGTTGCACCAGCTCTAAATTTAGGTATTAAATTAATGGGAACTATTAATACAGTTTCTTGAGTCATACTAAGTAACATTTGTGGAGAAGAACCAGTCTGCCTGTAATCCAGAGGCTAGCATCATTTCCTGTTCAGGATCATGAATGAGAATCATCAAAAATATTATCCAAAAATTATAACTCTGTAGGCTGTGATACGTTAGGTATACTAGCTATTAAATCACATTTCAAACATAAGGGTCAAATTGAGAGACCCTTTAAGGAGGAACCTGCAACTAAAGCTAAAAAGACACAGAGGGGTGGTTACTGTTTAGGCACTGGGAAACAATTAAAAAGCCAGAACAGTATCAGTATACTGAATAGCCACTCTTCTAGTTCTTTTCAGGAGCCTGAGAACAGATGACTGGAGAGGAGATACATTTAGCAAGCAGAAAGGTGAATCCAGATGAGAGACTGAGAAGGGACAAAGAGAAAAGACTCTAAGACTCAATTTAAGAAGAAGAATGTGGCAGAAAGAGGCAGAACTTTTTAAGAAGAATGTCATGCCAACTACAGATAATTCTGCATAACAGTACTTAGACAAGAGTGCTCCTAGACAGACAATAGTGCACCAGACTTTCCATGAGTTCCTGATGGTCATTCCAACTGACAAATTCATACAGGAAGCGACTTCTGATAAACACTTAAATCCTCCAGGTAGTGTTTTTCATATAGACATGCAAATTGACATGCAGTCTACTGACCTTATTTATCTGAAACATATGACATTATTTTAGTACATCACAAATGGACTCGTCTTCACTGAGGAGGCAACTAGAGGAGAGAGGTGATATGAGTAGCCTGAGAATATCATGGAAATGTATGGAAAAGAGTGGACTGTAAATAAGCCCAAGCCTTATACAGAAACTTTGCAAGGTGGGATAAGCACGCTATTCCACGTGTTATTCCCTTATGGCAGTGATCCCCAAGCACAAACTCAGTATCCCATGAATCCAAAAGCAACATGCGGGGTAAAAGCAATATTAAATCAACTACAGCATTACACAGTATTATTAAGACATTATAGTGCATTGTAATTCACCAATGATTACTCCTCTTTTTCCTCTTTTAAAACCAAAGGGAACATATAGAACAGTTTTAGATTATAGAATGCTGTACTCACACACAAAGACATACTCATTTTGAAATGCTCACAGCATGGGTTTAATGATAAACCTAGTACAGAAAAAAAAACCTGGCTGCTTCCAGAGCATTTGTAGTCATAACATTGTACCTGAAAACAAGTACCTAACACCTCTAGCTTCTATGAATTCAGTGTTCCTACCCATGGGATATAAGAATAGTTTTGGTTTATTTTCATCACATATTATGATGATCTTCCAACCAGATCTTGAGGCTCTATATTATATCAATGATCTTTACCTCACAGATGATGACTTAAATACACACCAGACTAGTGTCATAACTGCTCGCCTAGCTGTGATTTTTCATGGGTATGAATTATCCATTGACGGGTAGGGACTGGCAATTTGAAGAAGTTACAATACCTATAGGGATCCTTTAACTTTGAGCAGACTTACTTGCTACACTATGCTGAGTGGGTGAAGCTGAGTTATAATTTTCTTTTTCTGTTTTCTCTGCACCTTTGGATGGACAAAAACACTGATATCTTGCATGTACTACAAATTGACATGCTACAGACAAAATATTTACAGACTTGCTATAACAAGAGGATCCTAAGAGTATGAATTGTACCAAGCACCTCAGGTTGTACATATGTAATCTACAATGAAGGACAGATAATTCCCATTGTTCATAAGTCAGACTTGTATTCTCCAGTGGAAGCACCTTTGGCTTCAAATAGAGCTGATTTTTCTTCTGTGCAAGCAGCCATTTTGAGAGAGTGCCCTTTGTTGTGGGGACAACTGTGGTTTCTCCAATTCCGACACTGAAAATAGACACTAAGGTAAGCATTTCTAATGCCCACGCTCTGCATCCAAGATGGGTGCAGTGCACCTCTTCGCTCAGTGCTATCAATGTAAAGTTTGAATACAATCTGACTGTCCAGACACAAGCATTTCTTTTATATGAACAAAATAAACCTTAGGCTCTATAAGTGTTATCCACTGACTCATATTGTGATGTGTTTTATTCACACTGCTCTGTACAACCTGCAATTGATACTAAACAAAAGTACTCCGCAGGCTGCGCAGCAGTGCAGAATTTAATTAAAGACAACAAATTCAAGCCACAATGAACACACAAGCAAAACTTAAGGTAACAGCACAACATGCATAAATTCATGCCTTGGTACTTGCATTGCAGAAGGCTGAGCCTTCAGTTACCCCAATATTAGTGTCTGACTCAGCCTTCTGCATGCAAGGATACAAAGTGGACTTAAAACATTGACACCAAAATGGATTCAACCATTCAAAAGGCAAACCAATTAAAAATGAACTACTCGGGGGAAGGTAGCTGTCTTACAAGACAAGCTTCTCCTGGTTCATGTAATGCACACTTTTGGGCACTAGCGTGGCATGATTCATGCCCAAGGAACTGTGCAGCTGAGCTGAGAGGGCTGCAATGCAGACTGCTAAATAAATAGTCATAATGAGATCATAAATGAATATTGTCAGAGATGTACTATCAGTGATACAAGCAACAGTAAAGAGTGAAACACCCCCAGTCAGCTTTCCTCTTAGATACTCTGACACCCTCCATTCAGTGGCTTCTATACCAGTGTCTGTTCATGCCGGGATGAGTGCCACAGTAGCAATGCTCCAGCAACGATATTGGTGGCCGGGTGTACCCTAACAATCCAAAGATTATGCACAAGTGATGTTTGTCAACAGATTAAAGTTTCTACTTTAAAAGACAAGAGAAAACCCTCCTACTGTCTCCAATCTACTTTTTAGAATTGTATATTTCAATGATATTGGGCCAATAAATTATATTCTATTAATTTAGATAAATATATATTAGTAGCAATCAATTCATGTTCTTGATCCCTGTGGGTTTGGCCACAAAGAAATGCTGATGCTTGAGGAGTCATGAAGTAGCTTATAGCCATGGGAGCAGTTCATACCTTTTATTCAGACAATTGTCCTTCATTCACATCAAAGGCTTATATGGATGTTATATCTGTTCTAAGAGCATGTCTGCAATTCAGCAACCCATTTCAATCAGAGAGTAATGGGTTAAGCGAATGAGCTAAAAGTACTTTTAAAGAAACTTTGGCTGTTGGGATGCTCAGTTCAAGACCTAGTACAATTACAGGTATGGGGTTCAGAGAACATTCAATAACTTGCCTAGAAGCACATTGGGTGGCCGCACTCCATATGAAGTACTCTTCGGTGTACCTGACATAGATAATCTTAGGAAGGCGGTGGAAAAACAATGAACGCGACCTGGAGCAACAATTTAAATATTGAATAGAATATTCAAGGGGACAGAGACAAACTATTTAATCTGAAATGTTCTAGAACCGCCACTGTTCAAGAGAAGGAATTAATAGCTGCTGACAAATGAGAGTAGTTTGAGGGAGATTTCCAATAAACTAGTATTTGGGCCATCCTATAGATCAACTATTGTAGTTCTTGGGGTAGAAGGCAAACAGACTGTAATCTTGCCTCTGTTCTCTGGTTCAAAGACAAACAGTTAGATGTATATTGAGCACATTAAGAAACACAATGTAGATCCTGTACAGAAGACCCTTCTAGACACTAAGGAGAATTCAGAACAGAGCCTCACTGCCTCTCCCTACTGTGAATGAGATTCCCCTTGAAGAGTATATTAACATAACAATCTTAGCTTGAGTCTCCAGCCGGGGATATTCCAGCTTACTGCATCTCAATTTTTAAACCAGAATACAGACTCCATGGAAGGATCTGATGCTGCAATTTCTACAGTTTCATATGTTCTATTCAACACTGTGATTTACTAAGAAACCCTGCATTAGTCAACATCAGAGATGACGTCTTTTCAATAAATAACACTAAGAGAATTAATCGGAGTTCTGCACAGATGACGTTTCAGCATGCTTCCCAGTCACTCTGTGCATTCAATTTCTCCTTGCTAATCATTGGTTTTGTAACAGGTTCTTAATGCCACTGTGGTCCTATGTCTGGATTGCTACAGGTGTTTTCCTTTTCCTCATATGGCTTGTGAGAAAGAGTGTTGTTCTGCTACTATTGAATGGACATTAAGAACCTGAAAGAACAACACCACAACCCATGGTTTGAGAACTACAACCACATCTTTCTTCCCACAGAGCTCAACAAGATCTCTACAGTGCAAACATTATAGCTTATTCTGTGCCCAAGGGCATGGTATGGCATAGGGTTCCTTATCAGGTTATGGGGCCCACTGAGAGGTCACAATTGCCATATGTCTTGAAAGTTTCAATGAATAATGTGATCATTTCTGGTTCTATTTCAGATGTCTGGGACACTGAAACTGCAAAATGCACAATATCGGATTTATAGGCATAACAACTCTTGATAACAAAGATCCTTATTTGAATGCACCTAATTACAAATAAATGTATTGTTTTCAACATTATGTACTCTATTACTTACATCAAACTAGCTAGCCCAAGAGATAAACAATTATACACAGTGAGAGCATTATGAAGCTCCTCATCTAATAGTCAACCCATTATTTGAAGAGATTCCACTATTTTCACAGTGAGGACAGATCCCAACCTACAGCTTTTTATTTTTCACAACCTCTATAGGGTTGTATGATGGAACCACACATGCTGGAACCACGCATGCCTTAACAACACGGTCAGAACCACAACCAAGCTGTTTCCATGAATGTCTTTACCACACATGCCTTTACAATGAATTTTCATTGTAAAAGCATGCCTAGTAAAGGCATGTGTGGAAACAGCATGCAAAACAGCATGTGTGATTCTATCAGACCATCCCCACACCCCACCTGAGGCTCAAAACTACTCCCCCCCATACCTAAACTACCCAACCCCACACCCACTTTGAGTGATAAAAAAATCCATGCCAATTCCCACAACCCCACCCTTTTAACCTAACGTACCCTGACCTGCCCACCCACCCTAAACCTAAAAAAATGGCCCCCACCCCTGTCCCATAAAAGTAAACTACCCAAACAACCCCACCCACCCTGAGCCCTAAAGATTTTTTTTTACCCCAACCGCCTCCCCTAAAACCTAAACTTCCCTGACACCCCCACCCGCCCTGAGTCCTAATACCTCCCCCAATAAGTAAACTACTCCAAACCCTCACCCACCCTAAGCCCCTAAAAAAATGGATCCCGACCCCTGACCTCAGCCCCTAAAAACTAAATTACCCCAAGCCCCCCACCCACCCTGAACCGTAAAAAATAAATGCCACCAACTTGTGCCCCAGTCGCTAAAGCTAAAGTACCCCGCTATTTCCCACCTACCCTAAGCCCTAAATTCACCCCACCTCTAAAATCTACCCACCAACCCTGCCCCCACCCCTCTTACCTCACTGCATCCTCTCCAGATCCTTCCTCCTCTTCTCTCCTCCCCCTTCCTCCCTTCCCTAAACCTTTCCCAACCCCTTTAAAAATAAACTATCCTGCTCCCCACCCTAAATGAAAAATATACTCAAACCCCCCCACTCCTGCCCCTAAAAAAGAAATGTCCCAACCCCCACCCTAAGCCCTTAAAAAAATATCCAAACCGCCTGCCCCTTAAAAAGAAATAGCCTGCCCCCAACCATCCCAATCCCTTAATCCACCCTCCACCACTGCCCCAGCCCCACTGACCTCATCACGTCCTCCACATCCTCTCCTAAACAAAGCATGGCTTTTTCTGTGTCTTAACTACGCATATGAGTAGGTCAGCATATGTGTGGTTAAGGCACAGAAAAAGCCATGCATCGTTTAGGCAAGCATGGTTACGCCTGCATGGGAAACGTCCGCATTGTTTAGAACAGGTGGTTGGGGACGTTTCCCCCTCTATAGCAACTCCTGAAAAAAAGAATTACTACTAACATACAATTCTATTCATGGAGTTCAATCAGAATCTGGACATCCAGGCATGTTAGATTTGGAAAAAAAATATTGATGAGAAAAGTATTTGGGGCACCAAATCTAGGCAAGCCCAAGGCAAAGAAGCCATATTCACAGCACCCATTATACCCACAAGAAATGATTTTCCTGAATGAAATAATCCAGCAGACTACCTGTGTATAATTTAGAACTATGAAGGTTCTTCAAAAACCCTCTATTCCAAAGGCTGATTCAACGTACTTCACCAATTGGCATTGGAAAATAAACATAATAGACACTGGTATAAATCATGTGATCAAAACTGATCTCATAATTCTTCCCTATATTCACCTGAAGGTGAGCACTATGGCCCATTGTCTCTAACACATGCATGCATTATTTGTTTCCCTACACTCTTGGTCCAAAACCTAATCACTGAATCCCCGATATACCAGACACATGCCTGTAGTAGTCTACATATAGTGTGAGTAAGCTGTGCCAATGTTAGTTAGCACATTCCAGCCTACTGACTGTGAAAGAGCATTGGTTCCTAAACATAGAAATATGGATTTCTCTGCTTTTTCTCTGGGACCACACCTCGCTAGAACTAACCAATTTATACACAGAAATATATGGAATTTACAAAGAATGGAAAAATTACTCATACAAAGGAGCTGCTGAAAGAATTTGACAAATGAACACAGAAAATATGCCATCAGTTTTTAAAATCAAAGACAATGGCATGCACACACTCTCTAAAACTGTGTATTAATTGAATAATATAATGACCTCAGCACTAGATCTCCTCAATGAGACTTAAATCTTTTACAGCATGGCCAGACTCAATAGGAAGCCAAAATGCAATTACATTGAGCCTTTCAAACACTTTGAGCAGGTCACGTGTCTTGGCGGCTCCTAAATGAAACAACCATTTTGAGCCCCAAAATTTAACATGAACACAGAAAACAATGGCTAAAAAAGAATCCACCTACACTTTATTAAATATTGAGCAAATAAAGGAGCCCCATTTTCTGTTAGTGAAAATCCACCTGCCAACTGGCTTAATCATGGAGTTACTTCCCTTACTATTGCAGCGTTCCACTTTCATTTGTGCCAAAAATATAAATTAGGCTAGTATGAGAAATGCACAATACACATCTGCAACATTCATGACATATTCCTTTTTACAACATGTGTATAAATAAAGACAACTTTGGGCCCGATTCACAAAGGTAAACTTAGACGTTTGGTCTAACTTTAGACCAAACATTTAAGTTTACGATTTTTGGGACTTCACAAAGGGCATTTACGAGCAGTATCTATACGTCCGCACTCAGGGTGCCTAGTGCGGACATAAAGATACTACCCATAAATGCCTTTTGTGAATTCCCAAAAATCATAAACTTAGACGTTTGGTCTAAACTTAGACCAAACCTTTAAGTTTACTTTTGTGTATCGAGCCACTTATGTTTCATCATTGTTTAGGGAAATAGGAATTGCCTGAAATGCAATACTACAAAAACCGAGATCTTACTCTTTGGTGGCTCTCTTACTTCTTCCCCTAATGACTGGTAGCCAGAGGAACTAGGTCTCCCTCCTCCACATAGAACTGAAAAGTGCCTTTACCCAGTAGGAAAAGGCATTTACATATATTAAATAACTCATGGCTCACATACATGCTGTATCTGTGGCGAGAATAGAGTTGTGAGACTACCTAAGGCCATGTGTGAGTTGCAGAGGGAGGAGCATTGTTTGCATTGCTAGATGGTGCATTCTGAGATCTAAGGAAGCAATGCTAAGCACAAGATGAGTCACAACATATTTGCACACTAAATTTTTTACATGTTTTTTGTCCTCTTGCTTGCATTTTTGTCATTGGTGTCTGTTCTTTCAGCAGAAAATTTCTACTGAATTCTACTACTGGAAATTGGTCTGGCTATTATTCTCTTTCCTGTTCACCAGGATGAGTTTGGTACTTTGCTATCCACTTCATTTCTAACCTTCAGCTTCAATCAAGATTCATAAGATTGTAAATGAAGATTTGTTTCCTTTTTTCGATTTTTCCTCTTGTTTGCTACCCTCTTAAGGAGACACTTGCAATTAAGAGCTGAAAAGGGTTCCTTGACTGAAAGTGTGAAAGAATGCTGGAGCAAAGAATGACAATGCCAGTATTGTGATTGTGGTGATAATGATTCAAGCCTGTGCTAAGAGCATTATCAGAAGAGTGGCAGAATTGAGTCTTCTTCAAATAAGAAGTTAGGAGAGCGTTGGCTCCTTTATATAGGATCAATAATTAATACATTCAATAGTCATGTATTTCTACTGCCTATTGTTATTGAGGTAGACAAAGCAAAGATTGACAATACTGCTCTATTGGATATTGGTGCCTGTGGTATGTTCATCCATCAGCTTTAGGCTACAAGTAATAATTTTGTCAGCTGAGCTGAGCTGAATTGTTGATGGTCCACCATTAACTTCTGGTCCTATACATGAGACCTCTTTTCCATTGCAAGTTCCTTTGGAAATCATACAGAAGTGTGATATTTAGGCATAAGTCACTTTCCTAATTATTTCACAAGTTTTGGGATTCCTTTATGAAGCACAATCAGTATGAGAATGGGTCTACTCAGACAATTTATTTATCATCAGAGATTTTATGGTCAATGTTGTGCTTCAGGAAATTATTGGTCTCTGAGGATAGGGAAAAAACGTCAATGTCTAATGTAATAGTGGCTAACCTATTACCTGAGTGACCGCACTGTCATGCATTTTTCCTTTAGGGCACATGTTTGCTGACTGAAAAGAGAAGGAAATACTGAAGTCTTATTTTTTAAGAGATTATTATTATTTTTTTAAATAGGTTGATTTTTCTATATTCATTAACCGCTGGAGCACCTTTGATTTTTGTACACAACAAAGATCAGGATGTTCTACTTATATTGATTATATGGGCCTGAAACATGTCACAGACAAGAATAGATAACCTCTCACAATGACTGACCAAGAGGCCTACTACTGGACTTCACACTTAATCATGGCTAACAAATGGATTCACTCTGCAAATGCTGGGCCTCATACAGCTCCAGTATATGCTGTGGAGTTGTGGCCCACTGGAGAGACCACACCTATCTACTTCATCTATGGGAGGGGAGACTACATTGAGAACTGCAGCCCGCAACTGTAAGGCATTTAGTACCTGGATAACCTGGACTAGACATGGACTAAGCATGAAGCAGATGCCATTGTGGATGGGCGCCACCCTCCATTAGGTGGCTGCCCTGGAGGGTTCCTGGGGTTGGCATCACCTAGGTTTATCCATGGTAGGAGGCATTGTCAAGGATGGACAAAGGAAAACATTTGTAGCCTTCAGGGAAGAAGAGAAACTACACCATACCCAGTTCTACAGATATCTCTAGCGTAAACACTTGTTTGCACCAGAAATTACTGAACTTGAGGAGACAGCATAGTTCATGGTTCTGAGTGTTTTGAAAGACTCTTGTAGACCCCCAAGAGCATGTGGATCCAACAACATCATCTGGCCTCCATGTCCAAAAAGTATGTGATTGATAAAGAAGAAGCTGAATATCTTGGGTTCAAACTTAAAGCTTCTGGGGGTGGCGGTTGCCGCCCACTGGCGGGAACCGCCATTTGGCCGCTCCGTGGTCAAAAGACCGCTGGGGCCATTCCGACCTTCCCGCTGGGCCAGCGGGCACTAACAATGTTAGCGCCCGCCGGCCCAGCGGGAAGGGGGCCTGCAACACTGAAGCCGGCTCCGAATGGAGCCGGCGGTGTTGCAGGTGTGCGACGGGTGCAGTTGCACCCGTCGCGCTTTTCACTGTCTGCTAGGCAGACAGTGAAAAGCAGGCTGGGGCCCTGTTAGGGGGCCCCTGCACTGCCCATGCCAGTGGCATGGGCAGTGCAGGGGCCCCCAGGGGCCCCAGGACACCCGTTCCCGCCAGCCTCTTCCTGGCGGTGTAAACCGCCAGAAACAGGCTGGCGGGAAGGGGGTCAGAATCCCCTGGGCAGCGCTGCTTGCAGCGCTGCCCTGGCGGATTCGCCCAGCCGGGGGAAATCCGGCGGGAAAACGCCGGACCCGGTTTTCTGACCGCGGCTTTACCACCGCGGTCAGAATGGGCAAGGAAGCACCGCCAGCCTGTTGCCGGTGCTTCCGTCATTCGCGGCCGCCAGGGTCGGAATGACCCCCTCTGTTCTTTTCTATGGATTCCAAGAAGGTTTTTGCTAGTTTTCACTAGCCCTTTGCTGCCATTGTCAAACTTTTATTGTCAGTTCATTAAGGATTCTGCAAATGTAACCAGACCTAAGACTCATAGATGTACTTGGCTTGATCAAGCTGCAAAAACGTTTAAAATGTGCAGAGATTTTTACCCAAGCAACAAGGTTTAGACATCCTGATACAGCATGGAAATTGATTATAAAAACACATGCCTCACAAACAGTGCTGGGGTCAGTTCTGTTACAAAGGAAGGAAGATGATGAACAAAAACATTCTATGTTTCATTTGTCCCACATACTTCTCAAAACGTGAACATATTTATTCTGTTGTTGAGCGAGAACTTTTAGCTGTGAGGATGGTTTGTCCTGAATTACGACATCTTTTGATGCGGAATGAAGAGACATTTACAATTTGAAAAGCTCACCAAAACTTACAGTGTTTGAGAAATTTACATTGTTAGAACAGTTGTCAAGCTAGATCTGTATCTTAATTTGCACAATTTGATTTTTCTAGCACGTACATCTCTGGTCCAAAGAATGTCTTAGCTGATGCTGTATCTCCTTACTATCCGGAGTCATCACTTATGTAGGAGCAACCTGTAATTCCCTCTCAGCATATGGCTGGCACTGTGCAATCCACCATAGACAAAGTCAAGGTGTCTCAACAATAGTAGATTCAAGAGAGCCAAAATAAGTCAATGTGTAGACTACTTTAGTTCAACAAAATGAACTATTCTTGTTCCAACACCAAATTACAAATGTTTGAGTCAACAATTTCTGATCACAGAAGCATTAAGACTACTTTGGATTAGAATCTGCCATATTTTTGGTAGCTTAAGGTTCATTGTGTTGTTCCGAAACATATCCTAACGTGTCCTATTTGATCTCAAATACATTTTAAAATTCTAAACCTTTTCAATATCTAAGACAGCTATCAGTGACCCCTAAACCTTGGCATGGCATACCAAGATTTTATGAAGGAGCTTCCATCTTCTGGAGGATATCATGCAAAATGGTTTACAGTGGCTACTTTTCCAAATATATCCTGTTTTCTTCTTAGCCTCTACTACCATGAAATGAAAAATGGTCATATTTTACGACTTCATAGATTGTGTTTTACAATAATTCTTTTATAGAGGTGTCTAATATCTTTCATGCTTGTGTGGAGCATTGAGTAAAGCACTGAGTGTTGAATAAGCTCTTTCTTCTGGTTACTGTTGGAGCTGGCCCTCTCCATATGGTCACGTAAGAGTTTTGCCTTCCATTGTCTTCCTTTGCTGAGCCATTTTTGTTGGCTTTTAGGACTCTGAGCAACTTTTTCCTGTTCACCATTGGTAAAGTGCTTGTGCTCTCCCTTCTATACATGGTAAAATTGTACTGTGCCTGATTGGTACAGTTAGTTTACTTAAAGGTCCTGGCTATATGTACTACATGTAGTCAGAGCCTATAAAGTACAATACAGTATACTGATAGACTGTAGCTCTTAATGTGCCACCAATTAAAGTAGTACAGTAAAACATGTTGGAGGCCTGCCCCTGCAGACCGTAGTGCAGTTGTAAACTACCATGTTAGCCTGGCCCAAATAAACATTTTGCCAGGTCAGAACCTTCCTTTTTAATACTGATAAGTAATCCCTATGAGAGGCACTAAATGCTCAAAGGGCAGGGTGCATAGTATTTAAAAAAAGACGTGGGTTTTAGTTTTACATGTTCTGGCACTGAAAGTTGCTAAAGTTATTTTCAACTGCAGTAAGGCTATCCCTCCCATAGACTACCACTGGGATACCTTATTATATTTAATCAGGTGATAACTTCAGAGATATGCTGTTCATTTTTTTAAGCACAGGGAGCTTGAGTTACTTACTCAGCATAAGCGCCAGATATGGATCCTGGTTCCTTAGTTCCAAAGTCAGCAGTTCTGGCCGTATTCCCACCCCCTCCCCTATTAGCTAACTGCTTGATTGTCTTATAGCAATGCAACTCATAGTGCTATTAAGTTCACCTTATTTCTATACACAATGATTTTATCCAAATGTTTCCACATCTTCTCCTTGTATTGATATTTTGATTCCTGCAGTCACCTATTATTTGAATCAATAATAGAAGTCAAGGCAGCTTGATTTTTTAAAGATTCAGTTGAAGGAATGTCCTAGAAAATCAAGATAAAATTCCACTTCTTTTCTTCTTGAAGAGAAGGTTTGGTGTCCGTCTTGCTCTGTTCATATCCACTGGTAGAAACCTTACACTGACAGCTTGAAGAACTTGGGCCTTCAGTGTAAGAACATCCATCCTATTTTGAGTGAATGGTCTGGTGTAGAACAATGAATCCCCACACCTTGGGAGGAAACAAAAACAAACTTCTGCTTCACGAGATTGTTTTTGTAAAACATAAACAATTGCTGAGTGGCTGCGTGAAAGATGTGTGAAACATGGCAGCCTCTCGGCAATCTTTCAGATCCCTCAGACGAGCTGCTGGTGGAGATAATTATTCCGAAGTCTAAGTGATGCGTTAGTTTGTTGTTTCTTCCAAAAGTGTCCTGATACCGGCTGAACTTCTGAAAGGGAGCATGCTGTTGTAACTGTGCTCAGAATGGAGTTGAGAGTTAATCGGAGGCCCCATGTGGGCTGACAAGGAAGGTGTATTGTCCTCTTCAGCCCACAGGGAGCTGAGGTTAGTTGATTTTTCATTCAGTAGGACATGGGTCGGCAATTTGGGCAAGGCTCTTCCTATTTGAGCACTCTCCGTAGCGGTTAAGTGAGAAATAAAAAGATGCACTGTGGTCCAGAGGATTTACCAGTGACCTTCCCACCCCTCACTTTTTCCATTATCTTGTGCCCAGTGCTTAATTTGTAAATAAAAAGGTGCTGGTGCCCAAAACCCTCCTCTTAAGCATGCGGCTGCTGCAATTAGATGAGTGAACACGGAATACTGAGGCAGGTTATCCTGAAGCCATCTCGGGCCACTTCAATCCACGTAAAGTCACTCCCTGCCCCTTCAGCTCACTTTTGCAGCTTTCTGCTTTTTCCCTTTGTGACGCTTTTTCGTTTTTCCCTTCCTCCGTCTTTCCCATATGTGTCTTTTGCTCGGAGCAATTGCTTGAGGCAGAAGAATAAGCACCGGCCCCCAAAAATAAGTGCTGGTGCTTAGCACCGGCAACAACAAGCACAAATTAAGCACTGCTTGTGCCTCTTATGTAGCAGTAAGGGTTGCCTCTGCTGTTTTCTTACTGTCTAGATGAACCGTTTATTCTTTCTTTTGTGGCATAGTCTCCATTAAGAATCATGATGCAGCTTGAAAGTTAAAATACATGCAATATATTGCTTTGCCTGATCTTTTAAGCTCCCAAGCTCTCTCATTATTGCAGTTCCATCCTTTTCCTTAAACTGAGGAATTTACTGTTTTAGTTGCCACTGCCTACTGAAACTTTTCCATGACAAAACTTCTTCCTAAATAAATATAATGATTTGGAGGCCAAAGGGAATAATGTTCCCACTCCAAGGAAGACTAAACCATGCTACAAACCTGCATTTTTTTTTTCATCAAGAAGGATCAAAATGGGACAAATCTGTACTCTGTAACTTGTACCCATAACAGTATTGTCATTTGCAAACACATGCTTTTAAGAAAGGTTCAATACACAGAACCAGATCAGGACGACAGGGGTTATCTTACATCGCGCTTTTAAAGCGTGGAACAGCCTTCCACTCCATATCAGAGCCTCCACCTCTCTCCCTGAATTTGGCAGAAAATGAAGGCCTGGATTTTCATTTATTCAACCTGACCTAGGCAGGGCTGCGTACACAAACTTGGTCAGCACAGGATTCCATTGTGGGTGATAGAGTGTTTTCCAAATACACATACCTTAACATAAAATCATCATCCCGAGTACTCCAGCAATCAGGTGCAAGTGAGAATTAGATTCAGATTCTTGCTTAGACGAAGTGCAGATTTACTGCACTTCCAAGTTGTTTTCCTTATGCAGCTTTAAACTGAAAATCCTGATCAAATATGCACGAGGAAAACTCTTTGGACACAGAGAAAGCTGAGACATTCTGCTTAGGTTGCATAATGGAAACTGGGTCTCTTATATGGCAATTGTATCACGGAACCATCATTGGCGACAAGAGATACCCCAGGTAGAAAAATACCTCTGCCTAGTTCCACATCTTATCGACAAAATAAGTGAACAAAACTACTGAGAATCGTGTACTGTACTTTAACATGTACAGCCCATTGGGCAAAAGACTACAAACATAGGGGCATATGTACAAGAAAGTGGCACATTTGTCCCAATGCGCCACTTTTCATACGCCCCCCTGCACCTCCCTAACCACACCATGGTTGCACCGTATTTACAATACGACACACCATGGCGGTTGTTACCACGACAGCATCAATATTTTTGACTGTGTTGTGGCGTTTTGCTGCACTAGTGCTTGCAGCAAAGCACAGGGAGCTCCCTAGGCCAATACTGGAGTGTCACTTTAACACCTGCTTTGGACACGCGTTAAAAATGACTGGAAAAAAATGGGGCAGTGAAATCTTGTAAATTTGACTGTGCCATTTCTTTGGCCCTTCCTGCAGGGGAACGTCCCTCTTGCATACCTTATGCCTGGTGCAGGTATAATGTGGCACAAGGGGTCACGAAATGGCGCAATGCATGCACTGCGCCACGTTGTAAATACATGGCAGTTGAATGGCCTTCTTTTAGCGTAATAAAAACTGACACTAGGGCAGAGCAAGGCGCAGGTAGGGGCTTATAAATATACCCCATAATTTTTGTGGAGGCAGATAAAAAGCGCTAATATCTGATCCCTGCTTTTATTAATTTAACATTTACTTGACAGCAGCATCTTATCAATTGCCACCTTGTTCCTGTGAGACATCTGACATTCCTTGCCCACGCGACCTGTGTGCTGGGGTTGCCACACACAGCTCGTATCGTGACGATTGTCAAAATGTGGCCTATCTAGAATTAGAATCCAAAGACTCCTAACAGGTTTCAGGATGCAAAGCCTCAGAAATTACAAACACACTCACACGAGACACTGTATTACTTCGTTATTGCTCCGTCCATTGAATCCGCTCCGCTATTAGAGGTGAAGGCTAGTATGCAGCGACTGCGCCATCTGGTGGCCAGCACTGCTCAATGTTGGAAGTATTGGAAATTGTTTTCATTAAGAATCTCTTATCACCTACTGTTTTGTATACAAATAAATATGTATGGTAATCATATCTAACTTTACATTAAAAACATACATTCACTGGACAACTCAAAGGTTAAAGTGACGCTATAGTCAAATTAAAATTTTAGTGATAACGTCACGTTTTAAACCGAAAAAACTCTGAAATTAACCGGTCAACGTTTACTCAGTTAATTGTGACTTGAGCTAACTATCACTGAGCTTACTATGCCCTGCTTATGACCTCATATAACGCTGGTTAATTGAGACAGGAGTTTGGTTTTCCACAAACACAAAGGGGCATATTTATACTTGTTTTGCCCCGAATTTGCGTCATTTTTTTAACTCAAATTTGGTGCAAAACTAACTCCATATTTATACTTTGGTGCTAAACCTGTCTAGCCCACTTTTATGGAGTTAAAGTCATTTTTTGGACGCAGAACTCTACTTGGCTTCAATGAGATACAAAGTAGGTGTTGTTGTGCAAAAAATTACTCTAAGGCCCTAGTGCCTTATTTATCCTCCCGTGCAAAAATCACTCACAGGGGGAGGGAGGGGGTCAAATAATGGTGCAAAGCCTGGTTTGCACCATTTTGTAACACCTGGGTCAGGGCAGGCGTTAGGGGACCTGTGGGCCTAGTTCCATGGTGGAACACCATGGAATAAGCCCACAGGTGCCCTCCCCAGGCCACATGGACACCCCCCCACCCACACCAGACGGACACCAGAGGATGGGCAACCTTATCCCAGGTAAGTAGGGTAAGTATAGATAAGTATTTTCTTTTTAATTAAAGCACCAACTTGGGGGCCCCTGCATGGCCCAGGGAGCAATGGCCATGCCCAGGGGACACCGGACCTCTATGCTGGCCAGTGGGGTGGTGGGCATGACTCCTGTCTTTTGTAAGACAGGAGTCATGTGGTATGGATGGTTTTGCGTCAGAAAATGATGATAGGCTGGTTAGAGGAATTTATTTTACTCTAACCAGCCCAACGTCATTTTTTGGTGTAAGACCCCCTTTTCCTATGCCGCCACCCCATCCGGCTAATGTCATTTTTTTTTTACGCTAGCCCACCTTTTGCACCGGCTTGCGCCATTCCATAATTATGGCACCCGGCTGGCGCTCAGGAATGGTGCAAGCCGGTGCTAAACTTTTTGATGCAAAACTGCTTTAGTGCAGTTTTGCATCAAAAAGTATAAATATGCCCCTTAGTATTTAGTTTCATATCTGAAATCATGTACTATCATAAACAGGGGACCGTGGTGCACAAATTATAGTTAGCTCAGTAAATGTTAACCAGTGAATTTCAGTGTTTTTTTGCATTTAAAATGTGATGGTATTACTGATACACCTTTTATGTTCTTGACACTATACCAACAGGTATTAATGAAGTGTTTCAAGACATAGTTTCAGTAAAAAAATTGTAGGCACCGTATTCTAATTGGTGAGAACCCTCTTTCGTCAAAAATAAGACACTTGGTCCCTCATTACACCCCTGGCAGTCGGTGATAAAGTGGTGGTAATACCGCCAACAGGTCGGTGGTAACAAAAATGGAATTATGACCACGGTGGTAACTGCTCAGACAGACAGCCACTTTAACACACCGACCGCCACAGCGGTCTCAACAAGCACCACGGTGGTAACCGCCAACAGCCAGACGGAAGACAATGTAATACCCACTGTATTATGACAGGCCTATCTGCCACTTTTTCCGGGGCGGTACCAATGACATCAAAAGCACGGCGGAAGCAGAACACAGAAGTCAAAGGACTCTGGAGACTCAGGGAACAACCACAATGCCATGGAGCCCAAGTTGCACATATTTCCGATGCTCGTCTACCTTTTCCTGCATTATGAGCAGCAACGCCGGTGAAGACGACCACAGTGAGTACTGCCGCCTAGCACACAAGGGAGGGAGGAGGAAAAAGAGAGTGACACACACACGCAACAACCAACACCCCCTCTCCCAACACCATACACACAATCAGATAAACAAACATTACATATCCACCTGTACCCCTCAGGAATAATGCAAGGACAAAATGATTAGAAAAAGGTGAGTGTAATATGATAAATAACATGAATAATTGCATCAAAATACAAACGTGTATATATATATATATTTACAAATGGAGGGACACTGCCCAGTCCTCAATGTCCATGGGCCACAGGGCCACATCATATAGGCCAATGCCCCACCTGACTCCTGCAATAACACATAGAGAACACTGCAAGGGCTTCAGGTCAAAAATACACAGGCACCTCAGGGGGACGGGAAATGGGGGGCACCTCAGCCGGAAGATGGTCCAGGAAGGGGCTACATGCCAACAGCTTGGTCCTGGGGAGTGGACGGCCACAGTCTCTCAAGTGGGTGATTTGCCCAATGCTTGGTTCTGGGGAGTGCAAGGCCACAGTCTCTCAAGTGGGTGGCTACTTCCACTGGTTCTGGAGGGGGCATTATGCTCAGCGATGAAGATCTTGGGGAGTGCAAGGTCACAGTCTCTCACCTAGTTGCCAGACCCACAGGATTTGCAGGGGCCAGGCCACACAACAACCCATGGATGAAGGACTACACACTTTCTGCCAGCGGTGACGGCTGGTCAGTGGTGGCAGTGCTGGTGTCAGGGCTGGCATTGGTCGGGGGAGGCTCCAGCCCATCCCCTGCAGCCTCGGACAGCTGCCCCCAGGGCGGCTGCTGCTTCTGACAGTGGTGCTGGTGGCAGTGCTGGGAGTGGTGGGGGGAGGCTTCAGCCCTTCCCTTGCAGCCTCGAACGGCTGAACCATCATGGTTGGTGGTGGGGGCTACGAATGAGTCCCAGCACCAGGTCTCCTGTCCTTCCTGCCTGCTGTTGCAGGCCCTTTGCTTTCCTGTCAGAAACCGGGGATTGCCCCTTGCCATTCCCTCCTGCAGCTGGCGGGGCCTCCTGGCCCTTCCTAGATGCTGCTGGTGGTGCCTCCTTGCCCTTCCCTGTCGCAGCTGGTGGTGCCTCCTTGCCCTGCCTTGATGCACCTGGTGCAGGCACCCTGTCAGTGTTGCTGCCTGGTGCCCCGGGATCCTCTCCCACCTGCAGTAGCTGTGGCCGTGGACTGGGTGGCTGAGGTGCTCGCCTGGGTTCTGACCACCCTGGCCTGACCACCCTGGCCCGACGTTAAGGACGGAGGGGGTGAGTGGTAGGGCAGAGGTCAAGGGTGGAGAGGAAAAGTTTCTTAGGGACATTGGGGCGGAAAGATTGTGAAGGTTTGCGAGTGGAGGAAGAGGGAGTGGTGGTAGGAGGTGTCTGCCTGCTGTGTTTGGGTGCAGGTGCATAGGCTGGATGCTGTTGTGAGGTGAATGGCTGTTGGGTGTCTGAGTGCTTGCGTTTGTGTACTTTGGGAGGAGGGGGTACCGAGAAGACACAGGGGACGTGTGCATGGATGTGGTGGTGGCGACTGCCAGTGAGGGGCGTGTAGTAATAGGAGTGATGGTAGTAGTGGATGAGGATGTAGTGCATGCAGGTGTGAGTGTAGACGCTACTGGGAGCAAGGTGGATGAGGAGGAGGAGGGGGACACAGTGGAGGCAGTGGATGTTGGTATGTCTGCATCTGGATGGTGTTTGTGTGAGTGCCTGTGGGATGATGTGAGGTGCTTGTGTTTGCCTGTGCCACTCTAGTGTGTTGTCCTGGGTGCATGTTGGTCTGCATGTGTGCTTGGGATAGGTTGAGGTTGATGGGAATGGGATTGGGAAGAGGAAGTTGGAGGGGGGACGCTAGAAACAGGGACAATGACTGCCATCCAGGCCTGGTTGATCTCTGTTGGGCTGCAATGCCAGAGTGAATGCCCTCCAGGAATGTATTTGTTTGTTGCAAATGGACTGCCAGCCCCTGGATGGAATTCACAATGGTTGACTGCCCAACAGAGATGGATCGCAGGAGGTCAATAGCCTCCTCACTCAGGGCAGCAGGGCTGACTGGGGCAGGGCCTGAGGTGCCTGGAGTGAAGGAGGCGCCCACCCTCCTGGGTGAGCAGGCACGAGAAACACGCTGAGGGGCTTCTGGGAGAGCGGTGCTGGCACGGGGGTGGCGGCTGTACCTGTCTTCTGCAACTTGTCCAGTATCTGGCCCATCGTCTCCTGGGAATGGTGGTATGCTCCCATGATGTTGGTGAGTGCCTCCTGGAGAGTCGGTTCCCTGGGCCTGTCCTCCCCCTGTCGAACAGCAGTCCTCCCAGCTTCCCTGTTGTCCTGTGCCTCTGACCCCTGAACCGTGTGCCCACTTCCCTGATCATCCTGTGTTTGTGGGGTGGCCTGGGGTCCCTGTAGTGGTGGACTCACTGCTGATTGATGTTTCCTGGAGACAGAGGTATGGGCCCGCTCGGTGGGTACTGTGCTGGTGTTTCCTGACGGGGGTGATAGTAATAGAGATTTGACTTACCAGAGTCCAGTCCTACTCCTACCCCTGCAAGGCCCTCAGGATGCATTGCCAAGACTTGTTCCTCCTATGTTGTTAGCTGTAGGGGAGGAGGTGGGGGTCCATCACCAGTCCTCTGTATGCTATTTGGTGTCTTGCTGCTGTGGAACGCACCTTCCCCGTAGGTCGTTCCACCTCTTGCTGATATTATCCCTTGTTCTAGGTTGTTTGTTCCATGGCATTGACCCTGTCCACGATTCTCTGCCATAGCTCCATCTTCCTTGCAATGGATGTCTGCTGCACCTATGATCCGAATAGCCGTGGCTCTACCCGGATGATTTCTTCCACCATGACTCTTAGCTCCTTCTGTGAGAACCTGGGGTGTCATTGTGGTGCCATGGGTGTAGTGTGAGTGGTGTGGGTGAGGGTGTGTGGGGTGATGTGTTGGGGTGTGTCATGTAAGGTGCTTGGATGGTGTATAGGTGATGGTGGTGTGTGGCTGTGGTCTTGTCTGTGGTCTTGCTATCTTCCTTGGTGTGTTGGTGTGTGGGTGTGGTGTGAGTATGGGTGTCAGGTGTGTGTAATTCAAATTGTCCCATGTAGTGTTGTTTTGTATGTGTGTGTGTATTTTGAGCGCAGCGGTATATACCGCCAATGGTTTACCGCAGTTGAATGACAGCTGCAGTGATTCGTGGGTCATGATGCTGTGGGCGTAGTTCTGTTGGCGTAACGGTGTGGGTTTTGCTACCGGCAGTTTATCACTGACCTTTGGGCTGGCAGACTTGAGTGTGTGGCTGTATAGTGACAGATTGCTATGTATAGGTCATAATATGAGTGGCGGTAATCCGCTGCGGCGGCGGTATTTTGGAGGCAGGCAGCATGGCAGTAAGCAGTACTTACCGCCAATGTAATAATGAGGGCCTTGGATTTGAATTAACTTTTAAATACCTCACTCATATTGCATTTTACTTTAAATGCAATATGTTTACCATGAATATACAACTCTGAAGCAAGAAGGAGACATACAGTTATGTAATCCAGATTAGTAAAACACACTATCACCCGGGAAGGTATCCTTGTTTTGAGCATATGTGAGTCGAGCCAAACCTAGGGCCTAGTGGGACTGCTCGAAAAACTAGGTCTTCAGCTTTGTGCTGAAGTCAAGAAGTGAGGAGGAGGCTGGTATGTTTAGCAGCAGGTTATCCCACAATTTAGGAGTGAACTACAAGAAGACTTGACCGCAGGATCTGGTTTTCCATATGAGTCAGATGTGATCAAATAGGAGCTGGTCAGAGGTGTCTAGACAGTTTGTGAAAGCAGATGCAACTGTTGAGATATGCTGGGCCAGTGCTATGTAGTGGCTTGAACGTGTGGGTGGGGAGTTTGAATTGTGCTCATTTGTTTATGGGGAGCCAGAGGAGCTCCTTCAGGTGTGGTGTATAATGAGAGTGCCGAGTAGGATGTTAAGAGTAATTGGGCCAGTGCTATGCAGTGCCTTGAAAGTGTGGGTGAGGAGTTTGAATTGTGCTCATTTGTTTTATGGGGAGCCAGTGGAGCCCCTTCAGGTGTGGTGTATAATGGAAGTTCCAAATAGGACGTTAAGAGTAAATCTGGCCACCAAGTTTTGAATGGCCTGCAGTCTTCAGTGAAAGGAGTTTCCCATAGTACAGCTTGCTTGTGACGAGGGCATGTGTGGCCGTTTTAGGGTGCTGATTGGGAGCCATTTGAAAATCTTCCTCAGCATCTTCAGGGTACAGAAGCATGAGGTAGTGAAATCAGTGTGCATGTTGAGTTTGAGTTTGTTGTCAATAATGATCCCAAGGGTTCTTGGCATGGATGGTGGGTGTGTCAGTCCTAGCTTTCTTGGCCACCAAGTGGGGTCCCACAGTGAACTGCTCTTCCTGAAGATCATGACTTTGTTCTTATCAGTGTTCAGCTTCCGACAGTTGGCCTTCTTCCAGTCATGCAGGCCTTGAATTTGATCCAGGCACTGGGAACCTTGTCCATGAGGGTGAGAATAAGCTGTGTCATTGACATAGGAGAGGACGTTATATGAGAGCGGATGATACTGGCTAGAGGGACCACGTATGCTTTGAAGACGGTCAGGCTTATGGATGATCTTTGTGAAACTCCACATATGAGGTTGCGGACGTATAGACAGTTTTTGTGTTTTTTGGCAATGTGTCCCTTAAGGGTGAAGTTCGTGTTATGGATGAATCCAAGTGACTTGGCATTCAGTGAAAAATTGGGTTTTATAGTTTTTGACATTGAACCAATTTTCTACTGTATTTCTAATGTATATTGCTTGTTGGCCTTGGCAAATAACAGGAAATCTGTCTTGGTTCATTTGAGCTTCGATAGGCAATGAAGCTCAAGGTCTGGATGATGTGTAGGTTGTGTTTGAGGTGTTCATGTCTCAAGTTGAGAACAGGAAACATTTTGTTTTGCTATGTCAATCCAGTCCCTTCAATATATGTACAGGGGAATATTTTTGTGCTTAAGAAAAACAAAGTAGCAACTCAGAATAAAAGTACTGTTAGACCAGTCAAACCTTTTGCCTATTTCCTTACATTTCTGCAGAAATGTTTTTTCTTGGTCTTAGGACTCTGTGCACTTTACTAATGCTAACCAGTGATAAAGTGATTGTGCTCCCTCTTCTATATATAGTAAAAGTGGCTTATATCTAATTGGCATATCTAATTTACTTATACGTAGAATGGTATATCACACGGCCTGTAAATTGAATGCTTTTAGTGGCCCTGCAGTACCTACTGTGGCATTCACCTTACAACATGTCCCAGACCTGTATTTGCAGCCTGAATGCAGTTTTAAATTGCCACTTCGACTTGGCAATATAAACCCCTTGCCAAGCCTTAAACCCTTCATTGATTGCATCTGCATTACCCCTCATGTAGGTTCAGGTGCATTGTAATTACGTTTATGACGTAAAGTCACTAAGGTCTGTCTCCATCTTATGGATATCACCATCTTCCCCATCGCCGACACTAAACATCACCATGTTCTCTTATTTTACAGAATCATTGTCATGTCTGTAGACTAACGCCATTGTCGCCAGACTTTATAGTTCTAAGAAAAATGACATTGTCTAGCTTTTTGATCAGTTACCAATATAAATTCGAAGGTGACATTCGTTTGGGTCAAGTGTTGATTCCACATTAAGTCAAGGGTACATAACAAACAATACAGATAATTAATCAAAGCAGTGTAGTCTGAATTGACGTCTTTTTCCTCTATATGTTCATAAAGCCCACGTCAGAAGCACATATTTTGATGACCATAATCTAGAAACAGGCATTTAATCTCTGATAAAGACTTCAGAAATGAGGATTGTCATTTGCCCGCTTGGGAGAGAGGTCCTTTCCCCAGATTATCATCCAAGATTCTGAGGAACGATCTCACCTACTGCCAGCACACTACAAACTTCACTGATGACACACCTCACTTTAAGCTTAAAGATGATAGAGACCAGTCCCAGAGGAAGACTGGTTAACTGCTACCACAGTGGGAGTTTGCCCTTCGCTGGGAACACTGTCTTCACACCTCTGCTGATAAGGACAGTTTCTGCTATCATTAAGGTATCCAGTGCATCTCTGCTCCACAAGAATATCTAGAATGCAAGTTTCTTTGTGTATCATGCTCTGTGTATAGTATATAGAATTAGGCAATTAGGTGTTAGTTTATAGGTAATATTATAAATGACATTTAGCAATGCTGGAAATATTTGTTTTAACATTGTTACTTGTATGCTACGCATATTCCAGTTGTTTTTATGATATTTTGTGTGGTTGTTTTAGATGTGCTAGAAAACAGATTCTTTCTATAATAATAAATGATTTTTCAAATGAATGCATTTCTTTTTTCTTAGGACAGTGTGTGGTACTGTGAATAGTAAAATGAGGTTGCTGCTTTTTCCATGGTGTCCCTGATCCCTTCATGGGATTGTTAGTAACCCAAAATCAATCCTATGTCAATTACACATTGAATAGTGCCTTGTGGACCTACAACGATTTGTCCTCCACACTCTGCGCTGGTGTTTTGAACCAAGTTCACTAGCATCACTCATAGGTGGGAGGGTGCCCCTTTTAGAGTTATGCAAACGTCACAACTTATACAACAGCTGGCACCAAATGTGGGGCTTGAGTCTTATGGCTACACCTTGAGTAGTTTTTATCAAGCTTTACTCATACAAAGATATTCCCCATTCTGTGGATTTTCTAATTCTTTGATTCCAATTACAAACTGAACATATTCATCATGGCAACACCTATTGTTATAAGAGCCAATTTCAAGGAAGTAGTTACTCAACGCCTCAAAATGTGAGGTGTTCCTAATGAAGTGGGGCTAGGACCTACTGCTTCCACACAACAATAAACCTTTAATTCACAGACTGTCAACAATATCATGGGCAAGGCATAATGAAATGGCTTTCTGGGATGTTCAGAAGACCAACCAGTTAGAAGCACTGTATTCATACACTACCCCCCAAGACAAATACAGAATGCTCACTATGTGTCTTCCTCTTGGGATGGTGCCTACTGTAGTGGAGTGTAACTCCTGGGGAAGCATCTTTGCATCCATCTGTATTAGTAGGCATAGTAAGCCTTCATTGGCACGTGTCCTTGCACCAGCTCTGGATTTAGGAATTAAAGTCCACTATCATTTTAAGCAATCTGAAGGGAGAAATGTCGGTTCTGTCTGTACGTCAGAAACTAGAAGCATGTGAGGTTCAGGACTGAGAACAGGAACTACCGAAAATAATTGTGGACACCTTTGTTGAAAGAGATACCTTAAGTACTCGACCTGTTAAGACACATCTGCGACCTAAAAATGAGGATGAGGGTTTTGTTAAGAAGAAATCCACAAGGGAAAAGAAGAAAGGAAGACAAAAAAAGATAAATATAAAAGATTAACTGGATCACCCGCTTCTCAGGAGTCCATCAGAGGTGGTTATGCCTTAAGAGACAGTGAGGTGATCAAAAACCTGATCGGTATCAGTATTCTGATAACTGTGCTTCACATTATTTTCAGGACACTGAAGGTAAAAGGACAGAAAGGGGAGTGTTTGACCTGGTACTTTTGCAGGGTCATCCCTAAATATTTTGTCTTCCTCCTATTTTTTCTGACCAGTTTTTGCTGGCTTTAGGACTCTGGGCACTTTACCCCTGCTAACCAGTGCTAAAGGTCATATGCTTTCAGTGTAAATTGTATTGGTAATTGGCTTATCCCTGATTGGCATATTTGATTTACTAGTTAGTCCCTAGTAAAGTGCACAAGAGGTGCACAGGGGCTGTAAAGCAAATGCTACTAGAGGGCCTGCAGCACTGGTTGTGCCACTCACATAAGTAGCCCTGTAAACATGGCTCAGACCTGCCACTGTAGTGTCCGTGTGTGCAGTTTTAAACTGCCAATTCAACCTGGCAAGTGTAACCACTTGCTAGGCCCAAACCTGCCCTTTTTATACTTTTAAGGCACCCCTAAGGTAGACCCTAGGTAACCCCATGGGCAGGGTGCAGTGTTTGTTAAAGCTGTGGCATGTGTTGATGTGTTTTACATGTCCTAACATTGAAATGCTGCTGACTTCGGTTTTCACAGTTGCAAGGACTCTCATAGGTTAACATTGGGGCTGCCTTTAAATATCTTTTAAGTGCAGTTTTCCTTTGAGAGCAAATGGAAATTTGGAGTTTGGTGTCTCTGATCTCACAATTTAAAAATACATCTTTTGATAAAGTTGTTTTTAAAATTGTCAGTTTGAAAACGCCACTTTTAGAAAATGAGCATTTTCTTGCTCAAACCATTCTGTGACTCTGCCTGTTTGTGGCTTGGCAATGACCTGGAGGATTCTGCTTAGAAGGAGGTGGAACACAGGTTTCACTTGGAGATGTTGAGTCTGCCAGGGTGTGTATGTTTGTCCATTTGGTCAATGGCATCCCGTCAGGGTAATCAGGAGACCCTGGAGCCTGAAAGAGTGGCCCAGGTGTCTGTCAGAAGTAGGAAGGACAAAGGGCAGGGAAAACTGGCCCCAGAAGTTCCCACACAGGACGTGGGCAGAACCTGAGGGGGATGCCCCAGAACCTAGAGTGGAGCAGGTGGCCCAGCTGGGGAAGGTCCCTGAGCTGACTCAGTGGCAGCGGGAGGGAGGACCCCCGGGAAGCATTCTGTGAGGCACAGAAGACGTGCCCTAATCTGTAGGGTTTGCAGCAGCAGGCTGCAGCAAGGTGTCTGGCATGGAGTCAGGGTCACATCTGATTTATTGAGAGGATGGCCTCCTCTATAGTGGGCCTAAGGTTGCTGAGCCTGTGGCAGCCCAAGAGCTGGTGGTACCTGAGTGCTTCAGAGCCTTCCCACTGGGTCTGGCTCATGATGTGCCTTTGGCAGGACATTTGGGGCAGTACAAGACCGTTGAGAGGCTTGTCACCCACTTTTACAAGCCCCAAATGCACAGGCACTCTGATGCGTTTTGTAGGTCTTGCCAAACTTGTCTGGCAAGTGGCAAGAGTGGAGGTAAATTTAAGGCTCCCCTCCAATCACTTCCTATGGTCAGCACCCCCTTTGAGAGGGTGGGTATTAACATTGTAGGGCCTCTGGATCCTGGTCTTGGTGGACCATGCCACCAGGTACCAAGAAGCCATACCTCTTAGGTCAAGCTCAGGCCCTGTGGTGGGACGGGCATTGATGGGTGTTTTCACCCACATGGGGTTCTCCAAGGAGGAGGTAGCTGATAGGGGTACCAACTTCATATCTACATATATGAAGTCTCTGCGGAAGGAGTTTGGGGTGACATATAAGTTCACCACTCCTTACCACCGTTAAGGAAATGATCTGGTTGAGAGATTCAACCACACCTTAAAAGGCATGATCATGGGCTTATCAGAGCCCTTGAGGCGTAAGTGGGACTTCCTCCTGCCATGCTTTGTTTGCTTACATGGAAGTGCTACAAAAGGGACTTGAGGTTAGTCCCTTTGAATTGTTATATGGACACCCTGTGAGAGTACCTCTGAGTCTGGTGGGGGAAAGCTTGGAGAAGGCCTCCAGTAACCACCCCAGGATGTATTTAGCTACATGCTGGCCTTTAGGAACCAGACAGCCCGCTTCAGGAAGCTCGCTCAGTAGAACCTGGGAGCCAGCCAGGAAGACATGAAACAGTGGTATGACCAGAATGCCACTCTGGTTAAGTTTCAGCATGGCCAGAAAGTGTGGGGGAAGGCCCCATTGGAGCCTAGGGCTCACCAGGACAAGTGGACTGGGCCTTTTGAGGTGGTGGAGTGCAAGAGTGATGTCACCTATTTGGTGAACTTGCAGACTCCCAGGAACCCTTTGAGGGTCCTGCATGTGAACGGCCTTAAGCCTCACTTTGAGAGGTCTGAGTTGACAATGCTCCTAGCAACAGATGAGGGGTGAGAGCCCAAAACTGTTGAGGAGTTCCATCTCCCTCCAGGGAATGGACTTTACTGTGGAACATCGCCCTGGAACAGAACACTCCAATGCCGATGGTCTGTCCAGATTTTTCCACCAAAGTGATGAGAACTCCCATGAGGTTGAGTAGTTCTCCTCATACAGGGGAACATGTGTTAGACCTGGCATCCTTGGCGTGGTCTCCCCTGTCTTTTTTTGCCTCTGCTTCCCATGTTTTTATTGAGTGCTGGACTCTGTCCTTGCTGTTTGTGGCACTCTGGGCACTTCACAGTGCTAAAGTGCAAGTGCTCCTCTGTAAAATGTATATATAATTGGCTTTTCCACGACTGGCAAATTTGATTTACTAGTAAGTCCCTAGTAAAGGACACTAGTGGTGCCCAAGGCCTGTCAAGCAAATGCTACTAGTGAGCCTGCAGCACTGGTTGTGCCACCCACATCAGTAGCCCTGTAAACATGGCTCTGACCTGCCATGGCAGTGTCTGTTTGTGCAGCTTTAAACTGCCCATTCAACCTGGCAAGTGTAACCACTTGCCAGGCCCAAACATTCCCTTTTAATACTTGCAAGGCACCTCTAAGGTCGGCCCTAGGTAGCCCCATAAGCAGGGTGTAGTGTATGTTAAAGGTGAGACATGTGCTGATGTGTTTTATATATCCTAACAGTGAAATATTGCCAAATTTGGTTTTCAATGTTGCAATGCATATCTCGCCCATAGTTTAACATGGGGGCTGCCTTTAAATATCTTTTAAGTGCAGTTTCCCTTTAGGAGCAGTCACAATTTAAAAATACATCTTTTGGTAAAGTTGTTTTTTAAATTGTCAGTTTGAAAATGCCACTTTTAGAAAGTGGGCATTTTCTTGCTTAAACCATTCTGTGACTTTGCTTGTTTGTGAATTCCCTGGCTGGGTCAGAGTGATAGTTGGGCTGTTTGTGAATCCCCACTAGACAGTGAGACAAAGGGAGCTGGTTTGTAGCCTGCATATCCTGATGGGTATCTGAGCTAGAGTGGAGGGAGGTGTGGTCACTTACACCTGAATGGGCTGTGCCTGCCCTCACACAATGCAGTCTCAAACCCCCCCAATTGGTGTTAATTTGGTGGTAGTACCGCCAACAGGCTGGCGGTACATACCGTCACATTATGACATTCAGCCAAACTGCCAATGTACCACTCCGACCGCCATGGGGGTAGCAGCCACCGGGCTGGAGATAACAATCTCCAACCCAGCAGCTGCTACTGTCCTGCCAGCGGCATTATGACCCTGCCTACCACCATGGTTTTCATGGAGTTCGTAACACCACAAAAACCATGGCGGTAGGCCCTACCAGTGACCAGAAATTCCTTCCCTGCACCTGGTAGGAGGTCCCCACCTCTAAGTCTCCCCATACTACCCCCACCCACCCCCTTCCATCCACTCTCCCCCTTCCAATCGCCCACACACACTCGCAGGCACACACCACACATTCACACAGGCATACATGCATTCAAACATGCATGCATCCATTCATTCATGCACACATCCGTACACACATCAAACTTACATTCAGACACTCATTCACATTTGCATTCATACACACAGTCTCACACATGCACACACACATGCAATCAACACTACACACTCCTGCGCATGCACGCACACACTCACACATTCATGCACACAACCCCCCCACACACACAACACCCTCCACTCCCCGCCCATTCGGAAACCCGACTTACCTGAATCCAGGCGGTCTTCCGGCAGGGGACGAGATGGGGAGCTGCTACTGCCAGCAGCACCCACCAGCAGAACAACGCCAGTTCGTATTATTTCTCATAATATGGCTGGCGGCGGTCTACTGACATGGCGCCACCTTAACACAGTCCGCCAGCATGACCACAGCTGGATTTCCGCCCTTCTTGTGGCGGAAATCCGGCTGTGGTCATATTATGGCAGATGGATGTTAGCCACGACGAAGGTCTTTTGGCAGCCGTTACCACAGCAGTAGGCGGTTGTTACCACCAATGACATACGGAGGGCCAAAATGCCTACTTTCTGAAAGTTGCATTTTCAGAGCTGCAATTTAAAATCTGACTTCACCATAAGTTGTGATTTTAAGTCAGAGATACCAAACTTGGCAAACGTATCTCTTACAGATTGGATTTTTACACATATAAGAGGTAATACAGTAATCTCAATGTTATCCTATTGGAGAGATAGGCCTTGCAGCAGTGACAAAAAAAAATGTGTGAGTTTCTCACTACCAGGGCAAGTAAATCTTAAAAGTAAATATCCTGCCTTTTAAATATGTTGCACCCTGCCATGTGGGTCAATTAGAGCCTACCTTAGAGGGGACTTATCTGTATAAAAAGTGAAGGTTTAGGCCTGGGAAGAGGTTTATCTTGCCAGGTCAATATGGCAGGGTAAAGTGCACATACAGGCTCTGAAATGGCAGGCCTGTGACATGGTTAAGGGGCTACTTAAGTGGGTGGCACAATCATTGTTGCAGGCCTACTAGCAGCATTTAATGTATAGGCCCTGGGCACATGTAGTGCACTTTGCTAGGGACCTACAAGTAAATTAAATATGCTACTTGGGTATGAGCCAATGTCACCATGTTTTGGGGGAGAGAGCACAAACACTTTAGCACTGGTTAGCAGTGGAAAGGTCACAGAGTCCTATTTCTAGCAAGAAAGAGGTCAGAAAATGGAAGGAGGCAGGCAAAAAGTTGGAGAGAAGACCACCCCATGGTTGTTAGATCAAACACCCCAGAATGCAACTTTACTTCTCCTTTCATGCTCTCAGGGTACAGCGCATAAAAATAGCCAATAGAGTGTTAGGTTTTAGATAGTATTTTAAATGACATCTTAGCAATGCTGGAAATGTTCATTTTATTTTCAATACTTGTAACGTGTCTCCTAGTTATTTATATGATATTCTGTTTGGCTGTTTTAGATTAGCTAGGAAGCAGATTCTTTCTGTAGTAATAATACCTCTGCAAAATAAAAGTATGTCATTGTTCTTAGTGTGTTGTGTGGAACTGTGAATAATGAAACAAGGTTGCTGCTCTTTCCACAGTGCCTCTGATCCTTTCAATGGAATTGTTAGTAACCCAAAAGCAATACTTGTATATCAATTACACATTGGCTACAATGCCTAGTCCTTCACACTCAGCACTGCAACAGTTGGACATGTTCTTTTAAGTTTTACATGTCCCTACCGTGAAAAACCTGGTTTTCACCACTGTGAGGACTACCTATCCCATAAGATAAACATTAGGTTGCCTTATTACATTTAAGAAGTGCTAACTTTTGATTGGGAACTGGTGACTGTTTCAGATTTAGCATCTTAGACATTCTATTAAAAAGCCCTCCTTGATGGTAAAGTTAGATTTTAAATTAAAATGTTGGAACCCACTTTTTGAAAGTTGTCAGTTCAGACTGGACTGTTCCCATGGGGATTAGGATCAAGACTGATTTGCATATGACTGAGTCCAAACTGGGGTGGCATGGTGGGCAAAAAAAATATGGATAAGGATGTGGCCCAAGCGATTGCAAGTGACTGAGATTAATTAAAGTATTCCATCCATCATCTTGTTGTTTTTGCAATTGCCACTCTAAGTTCACCTACTATGCCCAGACATGGGCCCCAGGCTCATTGTGCCACTGGATTCAAGCTAGCCTGGCTCATGAGGGGTGATGCCCCAAAACCGGTCCAAGCATGTTTGTTTCTGGTCCAGGGAAGACCTGGCCTGGCAGTTCGGGCTGGACTGTTCCCAGGGGTGGCAGGGTCAAGACTGAGTTGAAGATGGCTGGGTCCAGACTGCAATGGCATGGTGGGCAAAAAAAAGCGATGGATTGGGATGCGGCAACAAGTGATTGCCAGTTGCTGAGATTAATGCAAGCTTTCCATCCATCACCTTGTTATATTTGCTTTTTCTGCCCTAAGTGTGCTGGGTATGCCCAGACGTGGGTCCCAGGCTCACTGTACCACTAGATTCAAGCTAAGCTGGCCGATGAGTGGTGATACCCCCAAACAAGTCCAAGCACGCTTGTTTCGGGTCCATAGGGGACCTAGCCTGGCAGTTCAAGCTGGACTGTTCCCATGAGGAGCTTGGTCAAGATGGAGTAGGACGCAGATCAACCGAGCTCTGATTCCTGGGGGCCTTATTGCAACATTAAAGCATACTAATCGACTTGTGAGCACTTGCAGCAAAGCCGGGGTGGCCCCGACTGGGGCAACTTCTCCATTGACTTGAATGGTGGCGTTGCTGAGCAGCCCTGGACCGGGAGATATCCACAGCCTCTGACACATCACGGATGTCCGTTGCCACTTGCGCCAGAAGCTGCTCTCCTGGAGGAGCACTGGGAGTGGATGGACATCCACCAGCTGCCTCAGGGGCCTCGAGGAGCAGCGTCTCTCACTCCCCTCTCCCCACCTGGGACCAACTGGTTGGCAGACTGCCATCACCACTGGAGCTTGCATCTGGAACCGGGCCCACATGGCGGTGATCCCCACTCTCCCTCTGGGGCCAGATCAGAAGGCTCACAGCATTGGTGTTAGTGCCCTCCCCCCACAACATTTTGTCACATCACCTGCTGTGCCCTGAGGACAGTAAGACCAATGCAGTGCGCCTGGGTCCATAGCTCAGGCTCATAGCTGTGGTCTCAGGACCTGGGTGAACTCCCGGCACCGTCTTAGGATTGTGCTGCTTGAAGGGCCCTTGGCGATGGAGGAGGTGGACAGCTCCTTTTTGGATACCACAGGCAACGTTTGGGGACACAACTCCCTTTCCTCTGCCTCCCCATTTAGGAATTGCAGGTAGAGGGCACGCCGGACTGGACTTTGCGCCTCCCCTAGCGACGACACATCAAGGCATCGGCCATAATTCGACTACCGTGTGAGGCCTGCTACATATTTGGGACCTGAGGAGTCTGAAACCATAAACCTAGCGGTTATGGCCCACATTTTGACTACCTCCCCCGTAAGAACACTAGGACTCAATACACATATTTACAGGGCACTGGACTGAATAACACCCTTCTGCCCCTGCTCCAGATCTTTTGAACTCAAAATGCTAAATATCAATGGCTTCATCCCTTCGGCCTCCTATTCACATGGAATGGAAAATAATGCATCGCCCACTCCCTAGCAGAAGTTCTATCCTGAGTCTTGCCGGGTGATACGCCCAGCAGAGGCGACTCGCCTCCCTCTTCCACACGCTCTGGCGCATAGCAACCCCAATGGTGCACAGCTAAGAGATGCAAATGCAACTGTAAAGAAGAGCCCACCCAGGCCTCCCATACAGCAAAATCAGAAATGATTGCACACCTTCAGAAGCTGAAGACAGAACCTCCACACTCCTTTACAGAGGAGACCTGAATAGCAGAGCTTGTGCTTTGCCCCCTGTCGGACACTGGACCCGGGTTCTGCTGACCTCTACATCACTTGTATCTTTTGCAAGGTTCCGACTTGAACCTTCATGACTTGCCTGATGTTATTTGTACTTTTACCAACTATCACCCTAGGGTGTGTAAGGCTCATAGTGAGTGAAAAGGCTCTGCCCCCGGCCTCCCAACCCCCTTGCTCCAGATCTTTTTACTAGCAAATTAAGATTCCTTACACAATCACCGGACCTTCTCCAGGGCCGAAGTGACAACACATGGTGAGGTGCCAACAGCTGAAGTACCCCAGGTAAGAGGCCTACCCCTCTCCCTTGGAAAGGATTGTGCCGAGCCCCTGAGTCTTTTTCCTGCACTAGACTCCCCCTATTGGAAGGAGAGAACACCCACGCGGAACACTCATCACTCTCCCTTGAACTTTGCCAACTAGTCAAAAAGTACTGTAGGTTCTGGCGGTGGTCTGGCATGGCACTGTTACTCCATATGGGAACTTGCATTGACTATAGTGGATTAAACAAAGTCACCATCAAGAATAAATATCTTTTACCCCTAATTCTGTTTTTATTGGAACAAGTAAAGAGAGCAAAAATCTACACGAAGCATGACCTTCGAGGTGCTTATCATTTGATCAGAATGAGAGAGGGTGACGAATGGAAAACAGCGTTCAAGACAAGCTATGGCCTTTTTGAATACACCGTCATGCCTTTTGGTCAGTGTAATGCTCCAGCAGCTTTTCAATTTTTCTTGAATGACGTTCTTAGAGAGTACCTCAACATATTTGCCATAGTCTACATCGATGACATTTTGATATACTCAGATAATGAAAACGAACATGTACTACATGTCAAGAAAATTCTTGCAGCCCTTCAAAAACACCATTTATATTGCAAACTAACCAAGTGTGAGTTTCATGTTACCACAGTTGAGTTTTTAGGGGTTATTCTCACCCCTCAAGGTATGGTGATGGCAGAAAAGAAAGCAAAAGCCGTATCTGAGTGGGCCACCCCAAAAACTGTTCGTGATGTACAATGTTTCCTGGGGTTTGCAAATTTTTACCAGAGGTTCATAAATCATTTCTCCCAGACAGTGGCTCCAATCACTAAGGGGCATATTTATACTCCGTTTGCGCCGAATTTGCGTCGTTTTTTTCGACGCAAATTCGACGCAAAACTAACTCGATATTTATACTTTGGCGTTAGACGGGTCTAGCGCCAAAGTTCATGGAGTTAGCGTCATTTTTTTGCGTGAACACCTTCCTTGCGTTAATGATATGCAAAGTAGGCGTTCCCGTCTTAAAAAATGACTCCGATGCATATGCGTCGTATTTATACTCCCGGGCAAAAATGACGCCCGGGAGTGGGCGGGTCTAAAAAACCCGCATTAGCGCTGGATTTTAGCGCCTGGGTCAGGGCAGGCGTTAAGGGACCTGTGGGCTCAGAATGAGCCCAGAGGTGCCCTCCCCTGCCCCCAGGGACACCCCCTGCCACCCTTGCCCACCCCAGGAGGACACCCAAGGATGGAGGGACCCACCCCAGGGACATTAAGGTAAGTTCAGGTAAGTATTTTAAAAAAAAAAAAATTGTGGCATAGGGGGGCCTGATTTGTGCCCCCCTACATGCCACTATGCCCAATGACCATGCCCAGGGGACATAAGTCCCCTGGGCATGGCCATTGGGCAAGGGGGCATGACTCCTGTCTTTGCTAAGACAGGAGTCATTTCAATGGGGGTTGGGAGTCGTAAAAAAATGGCGCAAATCGGGTTGAGGCGATTTTTTTTGCCTCAGCCTGACTTGCACCATTTGTGGACGCCCATACTCCATTTTCCCCCTACGCCGGTGCTGCCTGGTGTACGTCGTTTTTTTTAACGCACACCAGACAGCGCCGGCGGCTAACGCCGGCTAACGTCATTCAATAAATACGGCGCCCGCATGGTGCTTCAGAATGGCGTTAGCCGGCGCTAATTTTTTTGGCGCAAAACTGCGTTGGCGCAGTTTTGCGTCAAAAAGTATAAATATGGCCCTAAGTTATTAAGAAAGAAAGAAAAGTTTGTATGGTCCCCAAAAGCTGATCAAGCCTTCTCGACTTTAAAGAAAGCTTTCTACACTGCCCCAGTCTTAACTCATCCTGATGCGAATCAACCTTTCATAGTGGAAGCTGATGCTTCAGATGTAGCAATAGGAGCCGTCTTATCACAATGAAATAAAGACACGGGTCAACTTCATCCTGTAGCTTATATGTCTCGGAAGTTGAACGAAGCCGAACAGAACTATGTCATTACTGAAAAAGAGCTTCTGGCGATTCGTGACGCCTTTAAAGAATGGAGACATCATTTGTTGGGTGCCAAATACACTGTTACACTATATACTGATCATCGTAATCTTCAATTCATGAGTTTCGCCAGACTTTTGACCCCTCGGCAATTACGCTGGATGCTTTTTTTTGCCGAATTTGATTTTGTAGTAACCTTCCGGCCTGGTAAAGAAAATCGCAAGGCTGACGCCTTGTCCCGTCAAGAGTCTACCACGTTGCCTGCATTCCAAGCCTCCAGAGCTATCAATGCTCCTGACAAGGTTCTATGTATCATAAAAACTGAAGATTTCTTTGAAGAAATTTGTAATTCTTTCACTGTTGAAAAATGGCAAACATGGGCCCAAGCTGATCCCAAAAGGTCAATCAAGCAAGGTTTACCCTTTCATGACGCTCGTTTGTTCGTACCCACTACCAAACTTCGCAAGATAGTGTTTCATTGGTTACATGTTATACCTACGCCTGGTCACCCAGGTACTCCTAAAACTCTTGAACTGATCCAACGTTATTTTTGGTGGCCTACCCTAACAAAAGATGTAAGAGCAATGCTAAACAGCTGTGATGTTTGTGCTTGCATTAAAACAAGTCATTCAAAACCAAAAGGATTATTACATCCACTTCCAACCCCAAGTCGTCAATGGGAGCCCATTTCTTTAGACTTTATTACCAGTCTTCCAGTGGTTCAACAGCATTCAGTAATTCTGGTGATAGTAGATAGTCTCACAAAATATGGACATTTCATTGCCTGTAAAAAATTGCCCACTTCTAGTGAATTGGCAACTATTTTACTGAACAGAGGGGTTCGTTATCATGGACTGCCAAAGGTTATCCTCTCCGATCGGGGGTCACAATTTTCCTCCAATTTCTGGAAGACATGGTGTAAAACACTCCAAGTGACATCTACGCTATCTACTAGTCACCATCCTAAAGCAGATGGTCAAACGGAGAGACTAAATCAGACTTTAAAACAATACCTACGTGCCTACGCTGAAAAGGCACTTCATTCTTGGACATCTATGCTCTAGTTAGCTGAGTTAGCTTAAAATAACTCATTCCACACTTCTATTGGTGTTACACACTTTTTTTGTTTATTTGGCTATCATCCTGACACCTTGCCCATCACAATTCCTCAAGAAAGTTCTCTTACTCCAGCAGTGTCAGAAACAATTCAGCATTTACATCAAACCCAGAAACTGATTCAACAGTATTTAGAAAAAGCCAAACAAAAATATAAAAGGCATTATGACAAGAAACATTGTGAGGGACTGCCACAAAACATATAGTCTTCAAGACGAAGCACATGTTTAACCCCAAATTCATAGGTCCTTATACTGTCCTTCAGCAAATCAATCCGGTGACCTATAAACTACAATTGCCCGGATCCTTACGGATTCATCCAGTGTTTCACACTTCCCTCTTGAAAAAGGCAGTCCAAAAGGTCCACCCTCATCCAGCTCCTGTTCTAGTACAAGGGGAAGAAGAATATGAAGTCAAGAAAGTGTTTAATTCTAAACTGAGAGGGCGTAATCTATGGGATTTAATCTCATGGAAAGGTTATGGTCCTGAAAGTAACTCATGGGTTTCCGCATCTGATGTTCATGCTCCAGTACTCGTGAGACGCTTTCATCGTCTTAATCCAAGCAAACCAGGCCCTAGAGCACATCTGGGAGAGGGGAGTACCATCAACACCAGAGCAGTACGCACTCTATTGGCGACAAAAATGCAAAAACCCAGCACTCTCAAAACAACGTAATTTATGCATTGTTCTGATATGTTGTGTTTTAACCTTTTGCATTGCAGTGTTCAATCGTGAAAACTTATTTTTAATATGTTTACAAATACTGTTTCTTTGCAATGTATTGCTGCAGGTTTTCAGAGTGTGTTAGGGTGTGGCCCCTTTCCAGGGCCTTCCAGAGACTTTCCCTGCAACATGCCTTGGCGTGGTTCTAGGCTGGGCCAAGACTCTATAAAAGAGAGTCAGCCCAACTCTCAGTGCTCACTATTCAGAGGTCCCGGTGCAGAGCAGCAGTTTCTTCCTGAGCTCCTGTCCCAGCGGCCTATTTGGATCTTCCAGTCTTCTGCCCTCATCCTTCCTTGGTGATCATTGTTTCAGGCAGTAAGATGGTGGTTGGTCATTTCCCAACACCGTAATTGAGAATTTTCATGTTCCTGATTTTAATTCTAAAAAGGAATAACAGATTGCTTGCGCGCTGCCATTTTTGACATTTATATAATGGTTTGCAAATAGGCAGGACGCGCGAGTTATTCCATAAAGTCTTTGATTTTGTTATTCATTACGCGCTGCCATTTCTTGACAATTACGTGGTGGCTTTAGAATCGGAAAGACGCGCGATTCGTTTTATGGTGTTTGGACATTGTTGTCCATTGTGTGCTGATATTTCTTGACATTTACATGATGTTTTACGAGTTGGCAAGACGCGCAACTCGTTTCATGAACATTTAACTTTGTTGTTCATTACGCGCTACCATTTCTTGACAATTACATGGTGGCTTAAAAATCGGCAAAAGAAGCGTGATGTGTTTCATTATATTTTAATCTTCTTATTATTTGTGAGCTGTTAATCCTTGACATTTATATTGTGTTTTACGAATCGGCAAGACGCGCGATTCGATTAATGAGGATTTGACTTTGATATTTATTGCATGTTACCATTTCTTGGTATTTTACAGGGTAACACTCGAATTGGCAAGACGCACGATTCTTTCCTCGAGTTTAATTCATGTTGTTTTATGATATGCTACTATTTTAAGATATTTATTATATAATGTTTGAGTCGACAAGTTATGTGATTTGTTTCCTGAATCCATACAGCGTTATTCATGGTGCACATTCCTTTTAATGGTGTTTACTATATATATATATATATATATATATATATATATATATATATATATATATCTGTAATATTTGCAATTTGTGTTGAAACATTTTAAGAGTACACAGAAGGACATAGTTTCTAGATGCAATATTGTATGGTCCTAGTATACATTCCCAAAACAGGTTTTAGATGACTAGTTTAAAATTTAGTCAGAATGATTGATCTGATTCTCATGTAAAGGAAAGGTCTTGAATAAGAAAGTTTTCATTTAATTCATCTTGATTCCCCTACAGGTATCCAGCCATCTTGACACTTAGTCATTTTAAACTTAACTCTTAGATTGTTCATGTTTTCAGAGTGACTAGACTTAGAATCATTGTTTAGTATTGATTTCAGGAGATATAATTTTCATATTGTGTGTTCTAACCGTTTTCTTACTACAGGTCTCCTTCCTAGCCGTTCCCTTCCTAATCCCCTCTTCCCCTCTTGAACTCTCTCAGTCTCTGTGATTTATCTATCAGAGTCTTGGAGCTGTTCTGTGGCGGACTTGTTGGGAACGTGCACAGACACCGAGGATCTGGTGACTCTGACAAGGATGCAATAGGCCTAGGGGCACCACAAACCATATACTAAGAAAGTGGAATGCGAACCACAAATGGACCCCTAGGCTAGTGTAGTATGTAGAGGGTCGCTAGGAGTGTAAGAAAACACTAAGGCTGTTCAAGATACCCCACCCCAAGACCCTGAAAAGTAGGAGTAAAGTGCTACTAGTTCCCCAGAAACACACTAAACCTGTGATAGAGGATTCTGCAAAGACCACAACAGACTGCAAAGCACTGAAGACAGATTCCTGGACCTGAGGACCTGCAAATGAAGGGTACAAAGTCCAAGAGTCGTGAAAGTGTCTAGGGGGGCAGGAGCCCATTAAACCCTGGATGAAGGTGCAAAATGGATGCCTCCGGATGGAAGAAGCTGAAGATTTTGCAACAACAAAAGGTGCTAGGAACTTCTCCTTTGTACAGAAAATGTCCCATGGAGTGCTGGAGGATGCAGGGGGATTCCTTGGAGAAAGACCGCAAACAAGCCTTACTAGCTGCAAAGGTCACGGTTGAAGGAAAAGGGTGCTGCCTGGGCCCAGGAAGGACCAGGATGTTGCCACTTGGGAGAAGAGACAGAGGGGGCCCTCAGCAACACAGAGAGCCAACACACAAGAAGGCAGCACCCATAGAAGTCCTTGAACACGGGTTCAAGAAGATTGAGCACGGCAGTCATCTCAACACTACAACAGAGGGTGCCACAAAGCCGGAGGTCAACTCAGGGAGTTGAGCAAAGTAGGACAGAGTGCTGGCGACATGGGCTAGGCTGTGCATGAAGGATTCCTTGCAAAAGTGCACAGAAGCCCTAGCAGCTGCAGTTCCACGGTGCACAGGATTACTGTCTGGAGAGGGGAGGCAAGGACTTACCTCCTCCAAATTTGGACAGTTGGACCACTGGACAGTCTGGGTCACTTGGGTCCACCACCTGTGTTCCAGGGGCCAAGCTTGTCAGGATGAGAGGGGTCCCAGAGTACCAGTGACGCTGATGTTTGGTGCCTGCTGGAGCAGGGGGAAGATTCCGTTGACCCAAGGGAGATTTCTTCATGGCTTCCAGTTCAGGATGAAGGCAGGCAGCCCCCAAAGCACACTACACCAGGAAACAATTAAGAAAGCCGGCAGGATAGGGCTCTACAATGTTGCTCGTAGTCTTCTTGCAACTTTGTTGCTGTTTTGCTGGCTTCCTGGAGCAGTCAGCGGTCGATCCTTGGCAAAAGTTGAAGAGGGTGATGCAGAGGAACTCTGGTGAATTCTTACAATTCATTATCTGAGGAAAAGCCCACTGGAGAGACCCTAAATTGCCCTCAGAGGAGGATTGGCCACCTAGTCAGTTAAGCACATATCAGGAGGGGTCTCTGACGTCACCTGCTGGCACTGGCCACTCAGAGGCCTCCAGTGTGCCCTCACACCTCTGGATTCAAGATTGCAGAGGTCTGAGACACAATGGAGGAGCTCTGGGCACCACCCCTAGGGTGGTGTACAGGGGAGTGGTCACTCCTCTTTCCTTTGACTAGTTTTGTGCCAGAGCAGGGACTGGAGGTTCCCTGAACCAGTGTAGACTGGCTTAATCCAGGAGGGCACCATCTGTGCACTTCAAAGCATTTCCAGAGGCTGGGGGAGGCTACTCCTCCCCAGCCCTTAACGCCTATTTCCAAAGGGAGAGGGTGTAACACCCTCTCTCAGAGGAAATTCTTTGTTCTGCCTTCCTGGGACTGGGCTGCCCAGACCCCAGAGGGCAGAACCCTGTCTGTGGATTGGCAGCAGAGGTAGCTGCAGAGAAAACCCCAGAGAGCTGGTTTGGCAGTACCCGGGGTCCATGGTGGAGCCACGGGGATGCATGGGATTGGCACCCCAATACCATAATTGGCATGGGGGGACAATTTCATGATCTTAGACATGTTACATGGCCATATTCGGAGTTACCGTTGTGAAGCTGCATATAGGTATTGACCTATATGTAGTGCACACGTGAAATGGTGTCCCCGCACTCCCAAAGTCCGGGGAAATTGCCCTGAACTATGTTGGGGCACCTTTGGTAGTGCAAGAGTGCCCTCACACTTAGTAACTTTGCACCTAACCTTCACTAAGTGAGGGTTAGACATATAGGTGACTTATAAGTTACTTAAGTGCATTGTAAAATGGCTGTGAAATAATGTGTGTGTTTTTTTTCACTCAGGCTACAGTGGCAGACCTGTGTAAGATTTGTCTGAGCTCCCTATGGGTGGCAAAAGAAATGCTGCAGCCCATAGGGATCTCCTGGAAACCCAATGCCCTGGGAACCTAGGTACCATATACTAGGGAATTATAAGGGTGTTCCAGTGTGTCAATTAGAATTGGTGAAAATGGTCATTAGCCTACAGTGACAATTTTAAAGGTAGAGAGAGTATAAACACTGAGGTTCTGATTAGCAGAGCCTCAGTGACACAGTTAGTCACTACACAGGTACACACTATGAGCACTGGGGTCCTACTCATGCTCCCAAAAAATTGGGGTGGTCTTGTCTGTACCAACATACAGGACTACTACTAGGCAGCCCATCTGTGCTACCTTTCTGAGTGGGTGGTTCACAATAGCGAAAAACACTGGGTACACATGGACAGAGCTGTTTTCTGCCATCTGCTCTGGGATCTTGTGTGGCTCCTGAGATAGCTCTGCCCTTGCAGTACCTATATGGCTACCCCTACATGCACAGTGCTGGAGATATGGGACAAATTAGCCACAACACGGGGCCAAACCACATTTCAATCTCCAAACACTCCCATTGCCCGTACCCTGTCTTCACTCCGGTCCTTCCCTGAGATTCTTTCTCGGATAGGGAGCAGAGCGAAAGTAGGACCCTTCAAGACTTATTCCAAGGTGACACTTTGAAGTCATTCCACCCATATAAGTGGAAATGGACCCAGGATGATTCTCTGGATATCACACAACAACAGTGGGATCAGTTTTGGAGGGACGTTCTGCACATCCACAGAAGCTGTCCCCAAAAAGATACAGCATACAAGATTATGCTTCAATGGTACAACATTCCCACCTGCTTACCTACCATCTATCCAATGATCACCCCCTTATACTGGTGGTATGTGAGAGGGTGATTACCATCACATCTTATTTCTGGAAGGACATCCTGAGTCTGATCAAGGACACTCTGGGCTACTCTATACCGGCAGACTATCACACAATCATACTTGAGATATGCCCTGCCTCTCTGGCAGAAATGACACATGCAGACTGGTTCCTTATAAGTCACATTACTGGAGTGGCCAAACAGCTTATAGCCCGAGCCTGGAAGCCACAACGCTCCTCCAATAGCGTCCTGGTTCACACAGCTTTGGCACACCATGGACATGGAACAGATGACACACAAACTGACCTTTACAAACAAAAAGTTTCTGCGTCTATGGACGCCTCTCACTGATTACATGTCCCTTCTGGAATAGTTGTGTTTTCAACCCCCCCACCCCCATCTGGGCTCTGAGCTTTACACTTGTTTGATTCATCAGATTAGGAACACATACCCCCCGTTTCTATAGGGCCCACCGGTGACTTTTAGGCCACATTGTCTTGGACCATGGCTTTCCTTCGATGCCGCCGGGGCAGACACTGACTGGAAACCGAAAGCCTTTGCCTGGTTTTTACTTTCCTCTTGTTTGCTTTACTTATGTTCGATATATCCCTTTTCCAATTAGATCCACAAAGATACTACAGTGCTGCACAAAGTCTCCTACACAGAACTATACTGTATTTTCATTAACATGTTTGTGTACCAAGGAACTTTCCTCTTTCTCATCTGTTAGAGACAGCACTAGCTTTCTTAAATGTTCTTAAAGTACTGTTTCTTTTATTGCATGCTGATAACGTGCATATGTTCTCTCCGATGCAAAGCTAATGTAAAATTTAAAATGTTAACAAAGCGACTCTATAAACATAAAAAAAGAGTGATTTGTATATGGCTGGGTAAAAACTGGGATGCTACGGTGGGCAAAAAACTATGTATTGGGACACAATTGCCAGTGGCTGAGATTAATCCATGCATTCCATCCATCACCTTGTCATTTTTGCATAAAAATAGGGCCCTCCGGCCCACTCTTTAGTTAACTTTCTGAACCTGTGGAATGATTGTCAGAGGACTGCCTGCTGCTGTGGCCTGCTGTGTACTCCACAAGATTGCTTTCCTGTACCTGGAAGGACTGCTTTTCTGCCTGGAGCCTTCCTTGCACCCTTAGAGGCCTACCCTGCTGCTTGAGCCCTACTTCTCCAATTAAACCCAAGACTACCAGAGTGACTCCAAGAGTTAGTTTGCTGGCATCCTGTTCAGAAACACAGGGACATAACAGGCTCCCACCATCTTGAAGCCATACCTGGAACCTGCCTCAGTAGATTCTAACCCCCGAGTGGTGCCCCTCTTTCTAGGCCTCAACCCCTGGTGGTGAAGTTTAAGGTGCCCACATAGCCAATGAAAATGTTTGGCTAAAAACAAACTGCTCTGAGAGCCGAGGGATGTCCAGGACCAAACTGCTCGTCTATCCACCAAAGGTACTTTGCAGGTTGGCCTGACTTTGCGGAAGCTCTCGCTACAATCTTCGCTGCAGCAGCAAATCCTGTTCAGTGGTCTTTTGGCAAAAGGGTATTTGGCCTCCTGGCACTCTTGTTGGTTGTGGCCCCCAGGTTTGTCCCGCTGTAGATTTTTGACTTCCAAAAAAAGATACCAAGAACCAGATTTATGGGATTTTGATGCAGGGCAGTGTGGAAATTCACCTTGCTGCAGTGCCCTGCATCAAGGAGAAAGGCAGGGATGTGCCACATCTATGCATTACCACACATTCTTGTCCTTTCTCACTGCGATGGGGCCATTTTGGGTACCTAGCACCAACACAGGCACCATTGCACCATGATGCAAGGACTTCTCCATTATAGGCAGAATTGTTTTTGTGCAGGAAGTGGCACCTTCCTGCACAAAAACAATCTTCAGAGGCTTTTCTTAAGAGAAATAAATACATTGCTTCTTGCTGTGCCTCCCCTGGGGAGGCTTAAGGTTTTGGAGCATCTCCAGGATTACAGGCTCTTGTAAATCTAGGGATGCGTCAAAATCAATGGGTGTCTGTTCTGCTTTGCTTCAAACTAAGAGGGAACGAGGCTAAATAATGCATGCAGCACTCCTAGTCTGAGTAATGAATTTATTAAGACACTTCGGAGGGTTCAAACATAAGTATAAAAAAATATTAACATGAACATTTAATTTGAATGCAGCAAAACATGTGCAGCTACT
The DNA here is from genome assembly GCF_031143425.1 of Pleurodeles waltl. NCBI lineage: Eukaryota > Metazoa > Chordata > Amphibia > Caudata > Salamandridae > Pleurodeles > Pleurodeles waltl. The sequence goes on along the minus strand of NC_090445.1, from coordinate 288,186,662 downwards.
AAAATATTCACAACAGTTGAATAATAGTAATCAGAGAAAATGCAATAAATCAACAATGAAAATATATGCAGTGCATATATGTGTATATATATATATATATATATATATATATATATATATATATATATATATATATATATTTATGCATGCACACAGTATAGCTAGATAATTAAGAATTAAAAATGCATCACCATGGGGATCAAATCCAACATCATCCTTGTCTTCACCAACGTCAAGCTGTGAGACCCGGGACAGCTGAGACAGGAGGAATTTCCCCAATAGGACTCTAATTTTCCTGAGTAATGCGTCTACCCTCAGATATGAGTTCCTCCTGCCTCAGTGCCAAGCTTCCCACCTTATATACTTTAAACACAATTAAGAGGAAGGTTCTGGTAACCCCCCTCCCTTTGAGTAAGTTGTGAAATTCAAGCGCTAGCTGTACTTGGTCAGTGTTGAAAAACACGCAAAGGATTAACCAGATCCCAGGGTGTATTTCCAAGACAGAGCTGTACCCATTTCTGCTATAACCATTCTCATTCATGTAAACTCTTATAAACATTGCATCCCCCAAATTATGTTCCTTCCCTGGAGAAAAAAGCAAAAACACGTTAACAAGCTGTCCATGGAAAAATACCTGTGCAACCAATGTGACAGCATTTGAAGCTAAGCTAAGCACAATATGGAGACAGTGGTCAAGATGGAATCTGTGGTTAAATACAGATAGCATTACACTCCACCATTTGACCATTGACTCTTATAACATACTGGTCTAAAAGTAACCCTTTTTGGTTTAAACATTGTAAGTAGATTATGTATGCATTGTACACAGCAATATAGCGTTATTATAATACACATCAATATGAGTATTCCATCTAAAATATTGGGTAATTGGCCAAAATCGGGTAATGAGTTAAATAACTAGTTCCATCACCCTTTGTCAACATCTTGTTTTACTCCTTTCACCAATACATGTAAAACTTCAATATGAGACTGCACATATTTAGAGTGATCTGATAGGTTAAAGCAGCACATGCCCTCCAATTCAGAGCAGTCATGATCGTGCTTTAACAGTAAATAATCAATGGCGACCCTTTTTCGCAATGCAACTTTTCTAGTGCCTCATATATTCATACGAAGTTTGATTAAGGCGATGGATGTGTGATTGATGTTCTTAACCAGTAAACACACTAACTTGTTAATAACTTGTGCATTATAAACAGCTAATCCTAGAACTCCTACTATAGAAATGTTTAAACTCACATATTCTGATTTAGATAATAACTGAATCTCAGAGTCACAGTCTTTGCTTAATTGAACTTTTTCCCTTGGATAGCGAGTATGTATAGATGGAAATGGAAACATCATGATCCCAAATCATGTAAAAGCACACGGTCCACCAGTTATATTTGGCAGAAATGTATGTATAAGTGGTGTTTCCACCAGAGAACAACCACCCCACTGGTAGTTTGACATGCTTAATGTGGCTAGCAGCAGTCACAATATATTGCCAAGAAATGCTTTTGTCCATATTTTTACAATGTTTATCGTTTCTATGCTGACACAGTACTTGTTGTTCCCACGGGATCTCTTGTGGAGACCTCGCTGTTGTCTGTGGGCGCAACTGAGCACATTTTCCAATTTTGTGAGAATCACAGGTTAAGTTATAGCAGACATCACCAGCAGTAATATTGTAAGTAATTACATGGGTTAAGTTATCCCATTTCTCATTCGTTACTTCTTGGCAAAGCGTGCAGTATTTGTATGGGGAAAAGTGTGACAACACGTCACTCCTTTGAACTGCTCCATCTTTGTAGGTAGCATTAAAGATTCGCAGCAAAACACTGTCAGGAGTTGGTATAGCAATCAAACAGGTGGCTATAATATCAACAATACTTTGTATGTTGTTCATACAGAAGTCTGATCTGTTGAGCACGACTAGTGCCAGATGAGTCCAAACTTTTTTGGTCAAGTGCAGTAAAGGTGTTAATCGGCGTGGTCCATCAATCATTTCAGAGCGGGCGGCTTCCAGTCCATCTAAATCCCACAGGTACACACCTGAAGGGAGACAACGTAGAACAGCTAACATGAAGACACCTCATCTGTGAAAGAGACAAGTATGATCATTCTTACAATTAACATTTATCTGCTGGTATGTATTCCCACTTTTCTTTTCCTGGTTTCATGACTAACAGGACATTGCCTTTGCCCTCTGCTATGATTATTGCTGGTTCAGGAGGACGGTTTGGGAATCCTACCCCCACTTTAGCACCAGGGCTTTTGTCATTTGAGGCAAAACCCTCCTCCCCATGCACTGTAAGAAGGGCAGGGGCAGTCTCCTTTTTCACAATTCCTCCATGCACAACTAATCACAAGTTGTGCAATTCTATCTCCAGGTGTAATCATCAAGTTTTTATTTCTCCTTGGTAGTGTGCATTGATCACTCCCCCCCAGGACCGAAATACCTTTGAGTGCCAACCCAGAGCTGAGAGTAATCAATCTGAAATGCTCCAGGGGATTCTGTATTCCAACACCTGTTTCAAGAAGGGTCATGTCTCTTGGTTTCAATATGTGGATTTTTAAAGCATGTAGATCAAGACCTGCTGATTCTGGCATGGCTTGGCAAGGAGCTAAGGCTCCTGGTTTTATTTCCCAATACATGATGGTGTTGGTCGCTACATGGAGTTGTATCTGTAATGCTGGGGTCAACATTCACATTAAAGGGGTCTCTGCATTTGTCAATAGTCTGTTATTCAAAATTTAGAGGGCTTCATTTAAATGTTGTCTCCAATTTCTCACAGTTCCATCTGATAGTTTTTGTAATTGGGTTTTCAGCATGCCGTTTATTCTCTCAATCAGTCCTGCAGCTTGTGGATAGTATGGCATATGATAAATCCACTCAATATTGTGTTGTGAGCAATAATCTTGTACCAATTTATCTTTGAAATGTGTCCCGTTGTTACTCTGAACTTGGAGTGGGACTCCGTAATACAAGTCCAGAGTTTTAATGGTATTGTACTGAGTGGCACGTTTGCAAGGGACGGCAATCAGGTAACCAGAATAAGTGTCCAGTACTCTGCAAGCGTATTGACACTTGCGCCTAGTGGGTAGTGGCCCAATGAAATCAATTTGCCATATCTGCCCCGGCAACTTCCCTCTCCCCAACTGATCTTTGACTGTTTGCAGGACAGATCTCTGTTGAGTGTTGACAAATAGGACACTGCATGATCACGTTTTTTTATCAAATCTAGGTTAATGTGCATTGTTCTAATCTCTGCCCACCTGTTAGTGGCCTTCTCTCCCATATGTCCACATTTTTGGTGCACCTACTTAGCCATCTCCACCAAGTCAGAATTCTGTGTCGCCACTTCTGCCTCTGAAATTTTGGCTTTATCGTCTGCAAGGGAATTAAACCATCATCCTATTGAGTCAGTGGGACAGTGGGCATCTACATGATACACAGAAAGAGTCATTTTCTCTAGCATTTCCCACATTTCTTGTTACTCTTTGCCCCACACCCTTTAGAATGTATTTGCTAGTTATGTGCATGCCATGTGGGAAGCCAGGTGGCTAACCCATTGGAGGTAGACCAATAATCAGTATAAATGTGACAGGTCCCAGGCAATTTTAGTTTTGGTGCCTTATATACTGTGTACAATTTTGCATATTGACTACTCTTCCCTTCTCCTGCAGTGGATAGCAACTTCTTGGTGACTGGGTTATATGACACTGCCTTCCAATGTTTTTTAGCCCCCACATACTTGGCTGAACCATCGGTAAACCATATATGCTTCCTATTCTTAGGGGACAAGGATTCAAATGGCTTACCCCACCTCACTGGCGAATCTTTTATCTCTGGTACCTCCTGCACCCTCTTATCCTTGTGCACAGGGGCTTGTGCCACCTGTTCATGCAGGGCTGCTGTTCATGCTGGTCCCACTCAGGCCCTGTCCAATATGTATAATTTTGAATTATACTGGTATCTTGTGCATGTCATTTGCAGTGAGTTTTAGGTGAACTCATCACCCACTGCAATATTGGAATCTCAGGTCTTAGAATCATATTGTGACCTAGGGTCATTTGCTCAGTATCCAGTAGAGGACAGCAACAAGCAAGTAACTGTGTATATCGCTTTCTAGAACCAGGTAGATTTTTGGTCCAGAAACCCAAGAGCAACTTGTCGCCACATGCTCCAATTTGCAAATTGCCCCTGAACGGTTACATATAACTCAATGTCTCCATCCTGTACTGGCCATAAGTCTAAAGCCTGTTGAATCGCCCCCTTTCCCAAGTCAAACGCACACTGCTGCTTTCCCAGCCAAACTCATGTTTCTTTCTTGTCACTCTGTACAAAGAGGCCAAAATCTGACTCAAGTGAGGGATATGCTGTCTCCAAAATCCAAACAATCCAATGAATTGCTGAGTCTCCTCCTTAGTACGGGGAGTGGCAAATTCTAAGATCTTTTGTTTTGCCTGCAGCCACACCTCTCTATGTCCCCTATTCCAGTGAAATCCTATAAGCTTCACATTTTGAGAGGGTCCTTGTGTCTCTCCCTGAATCATCAATTGTCTGCCATTCTATGAGAAAGTATGAGAAAGCAAATTGATCCTGACTCTCCGAGGCCAATGGCATAGAAAAGAAAGCATTGGCAATATCATTTGTTGTATACCAGGTCCCTTTATGTTTTTGTATTCTCTCAATCAAAGTGATGGTGTCGGGGACCACAGCAGCCAAGTGGGGCATATAGTTGTTCAATTTGCGGTAATCAATAGAAATACTATAGCGCCCATCTGGTTTATGCATAGGCCACAGAGGATTATTCCACTCATTGGTGACTGGAGCCACCACACCTGCCTCCATCATCTCACTTATTTTCTCAAGCCCTCCTGGAATTCAGTATTGTTTCAAATGAACCACCTTAGTTGCTGGAGGCACCTTCACTGGGGGTATCTTTAGCGGACCCACACTCACTGCTGCCACTGAAATATATCTCTTTGATCCAAACTGGCAACAACCAACATCCAAGTATAAAGTCATCACCTTCAGAATGTCAATTCTCAGTATACAGTATACTCGAGGAGGGGCACAATCAAAACAGTGTATTTTCTTTTTTGTGTTCTCCCTATTTTCATTTGAACAGTATTCTGCACGGTGAGGGTTTGTTTTAAACCCAACGCTGTGATGGTGTAGTGCTCATCTGTTAATTGTTTTGGACTTCCATAAATAAAAGAGGCTTCCGCTCCGGTGTTGACTAATGTCTGGACCCTTTGAACAATTTCTAAGTCAACATGGGGTCTGTTATCTTTGCGAGCCCATCCCTGTACCGGAGTTTGTTAAGTTTTCTAATCAGATTTAATGTGTCAACCTTTGCCCAAGTCAGGTCTGGATATATGCTCTCATATATGCAAGGAGATTCCTCTCCTTCCCTGCTACCAGCAGTTAACCAATCGCTGTCCAAATCTCCCTCCTCTATTCCTCATGAAGAAACATTTTCTCTGTCTCTTTTCCTTTCTCCTGCATCTGTGGCTGGCCCTGATTACTCATTTATTATTTTGCTTGTTAACTTTCCTGCTGCCTTCCTTTCTGTCCAGCCCTCACTTACGGTACATCTCCCAAAAGCTTTTGGTATCTATCCCAGCAATCGTCTTCTTGTTGACACCACCCTTCAGTAGTACCATAAACATGTCTCTTTTAGATACTCTGTTATTATGTGTGCGATGCTCAGACCTCAAGGCTCTTTCAGGTTTTGTCAAGTCTCCAAGCTCTCCTAATTCGCAAACTGCATTCGGTACATCTTTCAATGCCTGCCCTATCTGATTTATTAGGAGAGTCATTATTACCTGCTTGTAAGCAGGAGGAGTAAGGTGAATAATTTTATTTTGCGCTTACACAGAGAGCAGTCCATCTAACAAACGGTGAGCATCACCCAGGAAAATAGTAGTTTTCATTCCCTCTTCCTTAATTCTCTGCATTGCATCTCTTAAAGTGTACCAGGACTTGTCATTTTGTGGCAAACCTAATTCTGTAGGATACTTATGATTACACCCCCATGACTGCTAGCTGCAGTAGGGTGATCTGTTGGTTACCCTCATAACCCTCAAACTGCTCCTATATTATGGGGTCAGTGCTAAGTGTACAAAACCTAGAAGTGTCTCCTATATCTAACGTTACACCGGAGGCTCCTGTAGCAAATAATTGCACCATCCTTGTAAGTAATGTTTCTCCAGATCTCTACTTAAATCTGTCTATAATATCATTAACTTCCTGCTGGGTATAGTCGTCAAGGGAGTGCATCTCAATGCCTCCTGGGTTTTGTAGAGTGCCCTGTATTTTCTGTATAAATATTCGCTTTGCATGAACCACTCTCTGTTAATCTGGCTCAAGCTGGCCCCCAACTTTTTAAACTGATTCATCACTGGAATCTGAAACTTTGGTTGAGTCCCATATATTTCCGTCCCAGATTTCCAGATCCCAATTTAACCCTGCTTTTGCAATAGTTAAATGAACTTGCTGTTGATTGACTTTACCCCTCCGGTTCCGATACTTGTATTGGGCGACTCAGACAGCTGCCTTCTCAGTGACAGATTGATAAGTATCTGCTTCTTCTTGCAATAACATCCTGACAAAGACAACATGTTTGCATTATTTTTAGCTTCAACTAGCTACCTCTCTAATTGCTGGTTTTCTTGTTCCAGCTGCATATATCTTTCATGCATTTTTCTAGAGGCAGATAACAGGATCCAGCCCCGTCTGTCTAAAATAGACAAATCACATCCCCATTCCAGAGGTACTTTCTGTAGCCAGAGTAAAACTATTTGTGGTTCAGCATCGCTAAGACATCAGTCCCAGTTTTTGCATAATCCATAGTTCATACATAAGAACATTATAGGGTGTTTTTTTCCACTCTGGTATCTCATTTGGAACCTGGGAAACTGTCTTTGACTTTTTGGCAAACAATTTTCACTTTTAAATCTTTCACCTCGTATCCTGTTAACGCTGACACCAAATTGTTCTGCTTTGCTTTAAACTAAGATGGAATGAGGCTAAAGACTGCAACGAATGCAGCACTCTTAGTATGAGTAATGAATTATTAACGTGAGCATTTAATTTGAATGTATCAAAACACGTACAGCTACTAAAACAATCACAGCAGCTGAACATAAGTAATCAGAGAAAATGCAATATAGCAATATAGCAACAATGAGTATGTATACAGTGAATATATATATATATATATATATATATATATATATATATATATATATATATATATATATTTATGCCTGCACACAGGAAAGCTAGATAATTAAGATTTGAAAATGCATCAGAATGGGTATCGAATCCAACATCATACTTGTTTTTGCCAATGTCAAACTGTGGAACGCAAGACAGCTGAGACAGAAGAAATTTCCCCAAGGGGACTCTAATTTTCCTGAGCAATGCCTCCACCATCAAAAATGAGTTCCTTCTGCCTCAGTTCCAAGCTTCCCCACCTTACATACTTTAAACAAATTTAAGAGGAAGGTTCTGGTAACAGCCTCTCCCTTTGAGTAAGTTGTGAAATTCAAGCGCTGGCTGTACTTGGTCAGTGTTGAAAAACACACAAAGGATTGGCCAGATCCCAGGGTTTATTCTAAGACAGAGCCATACCCTTCTCTGCTATAAACATTCTCATCATTGTACACTTTTATCAACATTGCATCCCGCTTGTTATATTTGTTTCCCTGATGAGAAAAGCATTACCACTTTAACAAGCCGTGCATGGAAATATATCTGCATCACCTATGTGACAGCATTTTAAGCTAAGCTTAGCACAAAATGGAATCAGTGGTCAAGATGGAATCAGTGGTGAAATACAGATAGCATTACAGTGTTGTGTGAAACCACCCAGCGCAACACCCATGGGATGCCTCCCTCGGGCCGAGTAAGGCAACGCAGTGAATTGCGCTGCCTTGCCTTACTCCATATCTATAAGACATTTCAAAGCCACACAAAGTGGCTTTGCATGGCCTCATAGATATGAGTGCCATCATTGCATCACAAAAAGTGATGCAACAGAAATGGTAGGGGCTCATAAATATGCCCTTAACTCAGAATGGAGAAATCATCACCACAACTTCACTCAGCGGCTCCCAAATGATGATCTTCCCTTCTTGGACACCACCTGCAGCCTTGCCCAGCTGAACTTTACCTTCTCAGAATATTTTCTTCGAAATTTCTTCTAAGTCTGAAGTGAAGCGCTGACCGAGCCCAATCCACTTCTTATATCACACCCAGGCTCTTTGATCTTTTAGGCACTGGTTTTTACTAAAAACTTTGTAACTCCAGTTCTACTGATTGGATTTTTATTGTTTTGGTGTCAAATAATTTATTAAAATAGACTCTATGTTTCTAAATTTGTGTTGGACATTTATTGTGTCATGTTGTCATGTTATTACTGATGGTGTGCTGCATAAATACTTTACACATTACCAAGTTAAGCCTGACTACATTTGTGCCATTCTACCGGAGGGTTAAGCACAGGTTAATTTAGTGAAGTTTGTGGTTCCACCTGATGGAGATTGTGTCACCCACTTCCCTTCAACCAACTACTGAACTTCTCACAAGTATACCCTATTCTTTTTCTCATTAAAATTATAACAAGCAAATAAAGCATACAGGTCACAGACTCTGCTGCACTAAACATTATCTGCCTCTCTCCTTTACATCCTCCTATAGATAATCCTGATAAAGGTAGCACTTCTTCAGCTACAATCAACAAAAATGTTGTAGAACATGTTCTAAGTTTTCCTATGGCAGGGCTTAATTAAATAATAAGCATAATTCTTTTATCAGATCCTTGTGATCCGCCAATTGCTCCATTTTGGACAACATATCTGAATCTCTATGACTGTGGTGCATGTGTAGGTCACTGCACTGACATGCACCAACCTTTAAGATTATAATGCAATGCCATTTAATGCCATTACTTCTACATAGCTCTTTTACCTCAATACTGCTTATTAGGTCCCATGAAATACTGTTTATCAGAAAGCCTAGCTTTCACCCAAGTGTATCCTACTGTGGAAGGTTCATTGAAACACATCTGGGTTTTTTAGAACCTTTGACCATTATTCAGGATAAGCCTGGATGAGGTCCCAGTTAACAAAGAATGTAAGCTACCTTCAAGGATTTAACCTGCCTCTGGGGATATATCTACAAAGGCTTCTATTAGGATTATCCGTGAAAGCCTTGCATCCTGGTCTCCACTCCGATTCTCCTATCTCTGCAGTTGTCAACTCTTAATTGCCTCACATTTGCTTCTCCACCCATTAGCACAATTATTTAATAACTGTCATCACCTATGCTTTAGCAAAGGTTGACTCCTGAATCCTTTGCACCATAACATTCACACAACTATTTGCCTTACAGACAAATATACAATAATCCCAAGAGATGCATCTCCTATTTATTGAACAGAACTGACAAAAGACTCGGACATGGCACAGCTAAACTACTGCAACATAATGAGTACCAGCATGAAACTGCACTCATCAGGTTTCAATGGCTAAAAATCAGACAGCCAAGATGTACCTTAACATATTGCCAAGGTCTGAATGATAAGAAGGCTTGTTAGTCTCCTTCTTGAGAGTCAGAGGAAAGGGCATCTCCTCCCAGTAGCTAGAGTGCCATCATTCACAGAATAATGTAAATGGAAGCTGTCAAGTGTCTTCTTGGGAGGGTCCCAGTTAAAAGGAAAATATCATGTTAATATTGAAAAAGTCGATGTGCACCATGATAAGTTCACATATAAAACCAGAATTAAATTGCATCACTGTTATCGAATTCACCCGTCATAAACTCTCCATCAACCCCCAACTCAGAAATACCAGGTCAGGCATGCTCTGAAACCTAGGCCTAAAGTTACTGATTGACAGGTCATAGGTGGGGCAGTATAAACAGGAAAATCAGATCAATCCCACTGATAGGTGCAGCAGCACTACAATGGTCCCAGGAGACTGGCCCTAATGAAGCACATATGGCCGGAGTGGTGCGTGCATTCCCAAAACACCACAGTCAGATGCCACATGTAGTTAGGAAAACTCAGCCAATCAGAACACAGCGCATAGAGTAATATGACACGATCACATGCCCCTCATGATGAACATATGAACATGTTACACAATGGTGCTCGTTGCATCCACGCAAGGTCGGGCCCACCTGCATTTGGTATTGTGACCTTATTTACGACTCCAAGACAATGATTCATATTCTTTACCTGAAAAGGAATGCTGTAATTGTTTTAGGTGCCCAGAGAAATCTATAAAACACCACTCAAATTGATTGTACTTTGAGACATTCTTCATTCCTTGTTTCTGTAACTGTTCGCCCGACGGTAGTGTTTAAAAGAACCAATTGCTCTTGTTTTGCCAAATACCTCTTGATTTTTGTTATTTCAAGGTAATTTCACATTTGAGCAACAGTTGCAAAATGCAAATTAAGTTCCTTGGCAATCTTATTGCTCTTGATTGAAGATTAATACTGCAGTGATTAGCAAGGCACTAAACTCCTCCAGACATCAAGAAGGTGAAAAGGGCCAAACAAGCAGCAGGGTCAGCACTGATTTCCATAAAGCGGGAATTTGTCTGGAATGGCAAAGTGTGCAAAAAGCAATGCGTAGAAATTATACCTAGCACAACTGCCAGTGCTGTAGACTGTTTGCAGAAACATCTTCATTCACCGTTTGTGCGTTTGATGTCCTTTTCCTGCAACTGGTTGTAGTTCAGATGATAGGAACGAGGAGAAGGACTTTAGCTGTGACTAATGAAAGACAGACTGAATCGTCGACATACAGAGTTATGCAGAATTAACCAAAAACAATGGTCAAAATTTAATTGGCAATGTATCGACAAAGAGCATAGGTTCATCTAGATTTATCTACTTATCTTCAGTTGCATTGAAGTAGGACCATATATATTTTTTGGACTTTGATTAGTTTGCTTTGCTTTCCTATTTGATTAGGGATGATAGCCCAAAGAAAGAGCTTGTTTAATTCCCAAGTGCTTACACAAGGCTCTCAAAAAGCATGAAAGATCTTGAGGATCCTTAGCAGAAATTATAGTAGGAGGCAATGCATGACGTGGAACAATATCCATCAAAACACTGAACCATTTCTCCAGCTATTGATAGTTTAGATACAATAGAAAAGTAGGAAATGTTGGAAACGGTGTCTACGCTAACCATGTGGTTCAGAAGGCAGAAAATCCATTATATAATCTGTACTAATTATATGCCAAGGTCAGGTGCCAATAGTAGCACTTGCAGCCCAAATAATGCTCAGAATGTTTGAATTATAATGGGCAGGAATAGGACAGGAAAGAAAATATTCCTGGACATCAGAATCAACAGTTAGTATCAAAAAGATTGAAAAACTAAAACCAAAGTAGTTGTCTCTCTTTTAAGACCAGAAATGGCTGCGGTATGACAAATATTCATAACATCAAACTTTAACTCTTTTAAGTAGGGCAAATTAAAGTCCTAAAGAATACAGGTGACTTGTGGAAGACTCTGCTGCTACCAATAATTGGCACGGATGCACTGAAAAGTTTGTAAAATTCTGTTTACTGAATATAGTAATAAATATAATTTTTTTAAATAAAAAGTAACTCTTTCGCTGGAACAAAAATAGCTTTTTGGCTTGTCCATTTTGTGAAACTAGGAGGATCATTAAATAAAGGTCTTCTGTTTATTTTGTGTCCATCTGTTCTTGGGCCATCTTGACTTTAGCTAAGAAATATTCCATGTACTCCAACAACCTGCTAAGGGAATAAGCAAGCAATAATTCAGAATAAGGACGAAACAGGGCATCTTGTAACATTTTTTGTACTAGATTGATGGCTATTACTATACTGAAAATTTTTCAAACACTGGAAGTGATCGGGTGAATTTTACATAGTTCTCTAGTACTCATCAACAGATGTCTTCATTCAGTACAAGACATTTTCATGTCTAGGAGATCTCTTTCACGTTCTGAGTAATTCTGTTCAGGCACCGATAAAACATGAGATACATTAAATGTCAGAGGAGTCTATGTCCACTTTTGAGTTATGAGGATGACATAATATTGGTGCTCCTTCAGTTCGATCATTTAGGCACACCTCTCTTCATGTTCTCCTATTTCAACAGATGAGTGATGTCACTGCTTACCTCAGTTAAATCCTTGATAGTTGAAGATAAAAAATGCAAGCCAAGGAAACATTAAACCTTTGTAACATCAGTAGATGAAGCCCAATCCAAAATAGCAACCCAAGGCGGGTGTTGTACTCAATGGGGATCTTTAGGGGTAGCTTAGTTCCAGTGGCACAGCAAGCACATCTGGGCATACCCTGACCACTTAGGGTGTTGCATCAAACACACAATAGGTGATGGAAGCAATGTTTGCAATAGGTCTAAGCACTGGCAATATCTTGCAAAGCAAGATCTAGAAAAACAAGCATGGCACTGCAATGCCTCTATTAAATTGGATGTCCGGTCCTTTAGATTATGATTTCATGGGCAATAACATTCTGAAGCATAATAATGATCATGACAAAATTGTGATGACAATGATATTGTTTGAGTAGACCAGTTGGCATATGGATCATGCCTCTTCAACCAAGCAATTCCAATATTATAGCATATTTAGGAGCGGTAATAATATCAAATGATAGCACTTCTGAATGAATGCCAAATGAGATGACGGATAAGACATCCCTCGTCTGAGACTTAAAGCTAATGGTGAGCCATCAACAATTCAAATCACTTTGAGTCATCTTAACTCTAGGAATGCTATTTTTAGTGGTCAAATCTATAGCAATAAATATTTCACAAGTGGAACTACCTAACAATGCAAAGGTATTACCAACCTTTCCTTCTTCTGTTCTCAAAACAATCTGTAGAAAAAACAAACGATTATTGACATTATTAATAAAAGATCCAATATAACGAAGCCAACAATGGTACAGCTCCTAACTGAAGATGAATATCAATACAGAAAGGTTTAGTAGGGCATCAAACCTAGTGCAACATCAGGAAGGGGAAAATGGTCAAGGATAGCCACAAATAAAATCCATGAGACGTTCCAACTGCCAGAAGCAAAAATCAGGACCAAAATAGTTGTAAAGGGCCCAAGAACATAATGAAACATAGGAGAGCGGATTCGTTGTGGTGAATTTTTCATTTGGAAAAAGAGAAACTGACATCATAGGAAAAAGCTCAACTTCATTTCTAATTGGGAACCTTGAATAACATTCTATGAACAGACCACGATCTTAGGAAGGGTATCGTATAAGGCGTGTCATAATACCTATTTCTGAAAACACGACATCAGCTTGGTGCATGAAACAGAAGCCCAAGTTTGGCGTCCTTTTCCTAGTGCTAAATTCTACAGTCCTGCCAGTCCTTTGTTTCTGATGCTCCAGGCAGCTCACGGAACACCCTTCTGGGTGACAGCAAGTGCAGAAAAGCCAAAGTAGACCAAGTAGGTCAAAAGCACTTGAGCTTGGCATCCAATACCATGCTGCCTGCAGCACTTGGGGTGCTCCTGCCTCTCCTAACCAAGTGCAGCCTCTGGTAAAGTCTCAAAAATGCTCTCGGCATGCATGTAACAACTATGATTGTGTGATTACATTAAATAAGCCTAAAAAGTTCACTGGGTCAAGGCGGATGTAAGGGGCATGTTCAACGGTCTATACAAAATGCTTTAAGCCTAACAGAACAAAGTACAATATCTGCAGCAATATACTTGCCACTATATACCAAATGATAATTACTTTGTCAGGGTCTGTACGTCGGATCCATCAATTAGTATTCCAGAAGCTAAAACACAGACACTAAGGGGGTCATTCTGAGCTTGGCGGGCGGCGGGAGCCGCCAGAAGACCGTCCCGCGGTCAAAAGACCGCGGCGGTCATTCTGGGTTTCCCACTGGGCTGGCGGGCGACCGGCAAAAGGCCGCCCGCCAGCCCAGTGGGAAACACCCTTCTACGAGGAAGCCGGCTCCGAATGGAGCCGGCGGAGTGGAAGGTGTGCGACGGGTGCAGTAGCACCCGTCGCGAATTTCAGTGTCTGCTAAGCAGACACTGAAATTCAAAGTGGGGCCCTCTTACAGGGGCCCCTGCAGTGCCCATGCCATTGGCATGGGCACTGCAGAGGCCCCCAGGGGCCCCACGACACCCCTCACCGCCATCCTGTTCCTGGCGGTCGAAACCGCCAGGAACAGGATGCGGTGAGGGGGTCGGAATCCCCCATGGCGGCGCAGCAAGCTGCGCCGCCATGGGGGATTCCTCAGGGCAGCGGAAAACCGGCGGGACACCGCCGGTTTTCCGGTTCTGACCGCGGCCATACCGCCGCGGTCAGAATGCCCTCAGGAGCACCGCCAGCCTGTTGGCGGTGCTCCCGCCGACCCCGGCCCCGGCGGTCAAGGACCACCGGGGTCGGAATGACCCCCTAAGAGTCCAAAGCCTCAATTATGAATATTTTACTAAGCATTGTTATTTATCGTATTCAATAAATATCGACACCCTGGCCAGAGACATGTTAAGGTATGGGCAAAGCAGACAAATGCCCAGGGCCCCACCTTCTAAAGGGTCCCTTGGAAAAGAGAACTTCTCTCTGCATCACATCTGTCTATTTCTCTATCTCAACCCTTGATGTATTATTCAAAGTTGTTTGGCATAGTAGGACTTTAATTAGCATAAAATGGGTAAACAAATGCAGAGCTGTTCCAGACAGTGGGCCCTAAAGTATGTTTTGCCCAGGGCCCCTAAAATCCTTAAAATGGCACTGACCTTGGTGTTCGATATTTACTGGATGTGTTAAATGCCAGCAATTACAAATTGTGCTATAAAATGGGCCATAAGAAAAGCAGTTTCTGGCTCTCACTAAAATTAGCATCCCTGTTTTTTGCCAGTTCTTTTTCACTCTGTATATTTCGGCAGAACTGACATTATCAAATTTACCAGGTGAAAAATCCGACTGTGGATTTTTACAATTTACTCATAATTCTGACACCTCCGCAAACAGTATGTTTGCACAGAGTATCATCATTTTATGAGGCACTTAACATAGAGGCTTGTATCTCCCAGATATGAGGCATCTTCAAGTACAGCCTGGGGGTAAAACTTTACTACATGTAGTTCAGGAAATGTTTGAAAACAGAGCTATCAGGATTTTCTTTAATTGAACTCCCAGCAAGAGAGAGGTCACGAGCAAAGAATATTAAACATGAATAATTTCATGAGTCCAATTAGACTATTACTGTTAGGCCTGACAGCCTTAGGGTGGTCTTCCCCCTAATGTTTTGCCTACCTCCTTCCCTTTTCTGACCTCGTTTTTGCTGACTTTAGGACTCTGTGCCCTTTACCACTGCTAACCAGTGCTAAAGTGCTTGTGCTTTCTCCACTAGACATTGTAACATTGGCTTATCCCAAACTGGCATATTTAATTTACTCATAGGTCCCTAGTAAAGTGCACTACATGTGCCTAGGGCCTACAAGTTAAATGCTGCTCGTGGACCTGCTCCACTGATTGCGCCAGACATTTAAGTAGCCCTTTAGCTATGTCTCAGGCAAGTGAGAGCCTGTGTGTATTTTACACCGCCACACTGACCTGGCAAAATAACCCTTGTGCTAGACCCAAATCTTTCTTTTTTTGTACAGATAAGACAGCCCTAAGGCAGGCCCTGGACAACCCAGATGGCAGGGTGCAATGTATTTGAAAGGCAGGACATGAACTTTTCAGTTTTTCATGTCCTGGTAGTGAAAAACTCTCAAACTCGTTTTCACTAGAGCAAGGCCTATCCCTTTCATACGACAATATTGAGATTACCAATTACATTTTATAAGTATAATTCACAATCCAGAAGAGATAATCTTTTCAAGTTTGGTGTTTCTAGAATCACAGTTTAAAATCACAACTTATGGTAAAGTCATATTTAATGTTGCAAATCTGAAAATGCCACTTTTAGAAAGTTTATATTTTCTTACTTTAGTCATGGGGTGCCTGCTACCTGACTCTGATCACTTTTCTGAAGTGGGTGACAGCTGAGCTTTGTGTATTGGCTCTAGACATCCACACACAATGGGAGCTTAGGTGTGACTTGATGGGCATCTTGAGACCCTCACGGGTGATTAGCCACGCTATACAAATCCCCTGATTGATTGATTGATTGATTGGGCCGTCCTAGGAGGGTGGAAAAGAGGAGCTGGACCCACCCATGCTTACACTTGAATAGACTGTGTCCTGTCCCCACACAAAGGGCTGCATACACTGCTATAGTGCCTCTGAAGCCAGGGCAGGAAGGGCAGGACCTCTGTGCACTTCAGAGGTCTATCTTTGAAGTCTCTCTCATTTCAAAGGCCCCACTGAGTATACGTACTGGACCTCTGACACCACCAACTCAGTACACTTCTGGACCTGTGAATACCCTGCCAGGAAGAAGGACTGCTGTGCTACTGAAGGGCTGCCACTCTGCTGGACTGCTGTTTTACTAGACTCCTGCCTTGCTGTTCTGCCCTGCTGCCTGTTGTGCCCCTGCCTGGGTGAGAAGGACTGAGCCTGCTTCACTTAAACCCAGAGTGACTCCAAGGGCTAGTTGGCTGGCCTCCTGATCTGAAGTCTCAGGGACTTAACATACTTCCAACCACCCTGCACCTGTACTCTGCCATCCATGATTCTGTCCTATCAAGTGGTGCCACCCAGTGGGAAGTAGACCTAAGGTACTTGCTTCAGTGGAACCAATGCATTCTCTGCTGTGTAGGAAGATTCAACACATCTCTGCCATTGCATGGGCAGAACTGATGCATCGCTGCGGTTGCATGGAACAGTACCAGCACATCACCTTTGGAACTGACACTTCGCTGCTTCCTTTGGCACACGGTCCCCGCATCCCTGTAGACAACAGCCTCATTGTGAAGCCAACACTCTGCATCATGGTCTCTGCACTCTTCGGACTCAACTGATCGTCTCTACATTGATCCAACCGGAACCCACACCTGAACTCCACCACATCTCGGCAAAGCTGCAGTGCCATCGTTGCATGGGTAACATAGGCGCATCTTCTCAACTGTGTGGGGAAAATCAATGCACCTCTTCAACAGCATGGTTCAGAACCAATGCAATGCTCCATAGCCAGGAATTAAGGTGCTTTTGTTCAGCAGGCCCAGCTGGGTCCCTGTGTCCAGACTGGGCTGCATCGCAGTTGCCCTGAACGTTTGATTTTGTACTGGTACGGCGGGAACAGATATCCCCAGTTGTTGTTTCTTGATCCTAAACCCTATTTTACAGATGAATCTTTAAAACCTCTGAACTCAAGTTCTACTTATTGCATTTTTGTCGTTTTGGTCTTGTTTTATTTATTAAAATCAGAGTTCTTTTTCAAACCTGGTGTGGAAAACGTGTAGAAAATGTGTATGATGCTAGTGCTGACTGACGTATTTATTGGGTGAGACCCTGATGCTCTGGCTTGCATGTTTTTAGCTACTTCTATCTCTGTTACAGTCACTTATTCAGTGGGGCAATCCATGGCAGGGAGAGAGACTTCTGCAGGCTGCCTTAGATTTTAGCACCACTTCTGAAACATGTCTATCTCCACTGTGCCATCTCTAACCAATAATACTGTTTCAAGCCACTGGAAAGCAGCAACCGTCCTTATCTCTAAGCCATTCCAGAAGCACATGGTACAGAGAGGAAAGCTGTGAGGATAATTACAGGTTTTTCATTCCAGAACCAAGTATACGGGATCCTGAGGTGCTGAGTTTCCCATTATAGTCAAGGTGTCAAGGTGTCAAACTCCTAAAAAAATTCCACAATTCTCATGTTATAGACCTAAGGGAAACAAATAAAAATGGGAACCCCATTTTAAGTATTTCTTGGCTAAATTGTTTTTACATGTAGGATATCTTCTGTGTTATTTTTCCTGATAAAAGTTCACAGTTACCTTTGGAGTTGTGTTCCCTGGAGATAAAGTACAAAAAGTCTCTGTAACAGATGTTCCAAGGTGCTCAAGGGAAACATGTCTACTGAAAGTTCAGAAAATCTCCATGAAGAATTGTGTGGTCTCTTAAATTTCCACCCATTAGACATTAGTCTGAGTACTTAACTATCTGAAGTGGTGTGAGCAGGGGCAGCTCCTCTAGTAAGGTGGAGGAGCGTCGTCCCAAAGCAAAAGGAAAATAAAGTGATAAAAACGCTACATAATTATCATTTTATTTTTCCTGGGAGAAGAGGTGGGGCTGGAGGGAGGGGGCCAGAGGAGGACTGGAGGAGGGGTGTGTGCACCATAAATTGCACACTTTGCATGTTCTCTACCCGGCCATATTGCACAGCTGAGTGTAGAACATGCACAAGCTCCCACTCCCAATCTGAGGAGTGAAGAAGGCTGCTCAGACAAATCTCGACGCTGCTGTCATGCTGGTGACAGCAGCATCATGATTGGCTGGGAGCCTGTGTGCAGTGCAGCCAGGAAGAGGACGAGGTCCGAGGGGAGATGAACGCATTGTTTTTTTTTTAAACTTCCTTTTTTTTTTTAACACCTCCCACCATCCTGTCCTGGCTCGCCCTGACACCCCCGTTCAGTGGTAGCCGCCACTAGATGTGAAGTAAGGCATGAGTGTTCTACCATTTTATCTTGCATTATTGAACTAAACTGAATGGGCTTTCTCAATTATCACTCACTATCCAACATTTTAGAGCAGTGGAGCTTGGTGAACTCTTGTGCTATAAATCTCGATAGCTTTGCATAAATATGAACGAATACAACATGCTCAAGTCTTTTTGTGCATTATGCACAAAAGTCATGGCGTGGTACAACGTAAGGAGTGCGGTCACTCTCTCTTCCATTAATACTAATAGTCAGTTTTGTCTTACCAGAGATCTTTTTAGTCTGGAAACTTGCCAATGTCACTAATTAATACTATTGACCGCAAGGGGAATCCTGGTACTTACCCACAATCTAATGGTGTGGGCATCAACTTGCCATCTAGGTTTAGTAACAAAAAGGGAAATGCAGCATTATTCAAGGGTTTAGGGAAACTCTTTCTACACTAATCAAGGAAGGCGCACACAGGAATTTGTTGCAGGCAATACTTGGCTAATGAAGCAGCCAAGTCAGCAGTAGCTGTGGCTTCTGTTGCTGCGATTACTCATTCTAGAACAAGAGTGGATGATGGAACACTGGCTGCTGTGAAATCTTCAACAGACAACAAGCCCTTGCCAAAGGGATATCCTACCAAATATTCCTACCACATAAGTGCACAGATTATTGCCTTTATAACAATACCAAGGGTGGGTGATCGTATGATTCCCAACCTGGATCAGAGATGAGAGTTGATAAAAGCCGCACATGAGGGAGTTGCTTCTGCCAATGAAGGTGTGGCAGCTACTATTTCTTTATTGCAAAAAATGTTACTGGTGCCAGGTCTATATAAACAGATCAAATAGTATGTATTTGTTGAGATATCGGTCAACAAATAAAAGGATCCACCATCAAGTGCCCACTGCAGACACCACTCTTAATCTCTAACAAACCCCTACAATGTGTATACCTGAACCTTCGTGGTCCTTTGACATCTGATGGTGCATAAAAACACATCTTAGTCACTGGTGACTTTTGCTCCAGATTTCTTTGAGTATGGCCACAATGATCATCTGACGATTGAACTGTTATTAAAAATGTGCATGTCTTTATTGGAACATATGCATTTGTGGCATTTCCCTCAGACCTGGGTCCTACTTTTGCCTGAAGGGCATTCAGAGATATCATGGTGAAATTGTGGGTCCAATTATAATACTTGTTTCCTTATCATCCCAAGAGTAACAGTATATTGGAGCAAAATAACCAAGACTTAAATCAATTCTTAACAGCAAGAGTATTAGTTACCGGTCATAGGTGGCTTACCCATCTATAAGGAGTCCAGAGAGCACTTAATATCCTGCCTAGAAGGTGCCTGGGAGGGCACATCCCATAAAAGGTTCTATTCAGCATAACAGTGTATCTCTCAGATCTTGATGGCTCTTGAGTTGTTGCAGCAGACACACCTTATGACATAAATGAGTGTGTTACTGTCTTGCAGGAATTACAGCAGTTCCGTAGTGAAAACTAATCTGCATGTGCCGCCACCTTGGGAATGAGGGATGCTCCAGTAACACCAACTGGCTGGATTCCAAAAGTTGGGGATCTGGTGCAAGAAAAGATTGCTGTGAATTAAGAATTTGGCCCTTCATATCGAGCACCAGTTCCAGTCCTGGGAATACATGGTACCAGAACTGTCATCTTACCACTGCTGCCTGGTTCCAAAGGAAGCCACTTTGTCTCTATCGACAATGTCAAGTTACACCATGTGGACGATCCTACACTGCAGACCTAAAGGATTACTGGGTAGTTCCAAAACCCCTCTCACTACCAACCAGGATATACCTCTACAAGTTTTAATCAACAATACTGATATTTCCCTGAGCTTGGGAGGTGGAAAATTATCTTTCGTTTAGTGCCAGTAAATTCTTCTGTCTTCTGTGACAAGAAACGTCCACACTTCTGAAATGGATGGAGTAGTTTACAACCCACCAAGGGTCTCATCTGTCAGTTCTTCTTTTACGACACCGGCTCCAGTATTCGCATGAACTGGTTCTAGGTATTTTGCTGACATCAATGATTATTTCACTGATTCTTCAATGTGTTCGGCAGTACCTGTATCAAGAGCACATAAACTGTTCACTTACCTTAAAACTAACTGTCTGATTTGTCCATGGAGCTATCTGTGGGTGCTGTTAACTGTGATTGCCACAGTTCTTCTCTGGATTGGTCATTATCTTCCTGAATGCTCTGCTGTTGAACTGGTGGATGAGTTCCTAAAACCACATTTGTATTCATACAAGGTCTGGTGAGGCTTGTCCCTAGTGAACATTTCAGCTATACCGATTTCTGATGGGATTGTTTGGGATAAAGTATTCTTTGATGTCTTTAGGCCGATGGAGATCCTGCAAATACCATATGTGTTTAAAGTTTCAGTGAATGATATATTAACACCTGGAGTAGATTCTGATGGTTGAGATGTCACAACAGTTGATTCTATGTTTTCTGAGCTTCAATAATCATGGTGATATGTTCTGTTATAATCATTATGGACATCATGTCATACATAAAGCTAGCATCCAGAGAACTGTTTACAATTATACACAATGGGAACATTGTCCTATCCCACCAGTGGGGAGTTCTAAAACATATATGGAAAAATGTGCATATTTTTCTGGGCACAATATCAAAAGTACTGAGACGTATTATTTCAAATGACCTCTTTTGAAACTGCAAAATGTTTTGTTCACAGATACCAGATTGATTTATTCCGATTTCTTTGTTTCCCAGTTGGCGATAGAAGGCTATGAATACTGGATGAAGTCTGTAGACTTAAAGAGTGTTTGGAAAACTAAAGATTGGCAAATCCAGGGAAGGGAAGCTTTGTTTAGAGCATACCTTATTCTGTTGTAAATCATATTTTTAAACAAAACTATAAAGCAAACTAGTAGTTTAGGCTTGGCGAAAATAAAGGAAATTAACGCACCCTGTATTCCTTCACCAGCTAAATATAATATTTGGCAAAAATAATAAATGTCACTGAAGAACAGCTAAATGGGTGGGTCCAGAAAGGAGCATTTAACACAACACTTTCAGGTCCTGACCGATGGTTATTGTGGCCAACGCACACAAATGGTTGTCATGCATGTTTTCTAAACTCCACAGGGAGTTTTAGAGTGAGCTGACCTAACCCTTTTTATGCATCATCACAACACTCTGATATTGTCACCACATACAGCGTAGGAAAATTATGCCAACAATGGCTAAAATATTCCACACTAGCAGCCATAAAGGAATACCTCAGCCTCCTACCAGAAGATACACATTTACAAGAGTTCCTATTGGGCCCCAAAAAAACACAAAAAAGTGCTTTTTATATGCAATTTATAAGGAACTTTTGAAACTTTCTCAAATAGAAGCCACAGCCTGGTTAAGGCAAATGAGATCAGGAAAACTTACAGAAAGAATTAGCTGTTGTAGATAATGGAATGAACACCTTGTCCAACCGCATATATACCCTCAACAACATAATTTCTTCTGAGATCAACATTATACAAAATGGCATGTCATCTTTACAGCATGGACAAAGCCAACTAAGGTCCATTATGCAGTTAGGTTGGATGTTACAAGTTCTAAAACATGGTTGCATACCTTGGCAATATGTCAGCTCAAAAGACCTGTTTGCTGCATTTAATTCAACGCAACAGCAACAGATAATGGCTGAGAAAGAACCAACCTATGTCACACTTAACATCAAAAAGTTGGAAAAGTTGCCAGTTACTGTGGCCGAAATACCATCTGCTGCATGGTTAATTAATGGGGTTATTAATCTGTCTATTTCCACACTTCAATACATCTCATGCTTAAAGCATGTAGGCAGATATGAAAGATAATTACATTCTTTAGGTGTGGGAACTGCCCTTCTTGTACAAGTGTTTCAATGGCATGAAAGAGGTCTTTCTTATCGGAAGTGAGTCTCAGACTACTGTGAGCCAGTTGATGATTTGTAAACAGCTGTCCTTGCACGGAGAATGTAACACTTCAGTAGCAAATTTAGCATGTTATCTGAAGGGAGTTCCTATCCCTTTGATTCACCCAACATTTCAGATGCTCTCTAATGGAAGCTATGTAGTTTTGAACAAAAAGAACTATTGTGGAATGTGAGCTGGAATTGCCTACATTGTTTTGGTTTCCCAATTTGTCACCTGTTGCGGTAATGTGCTTTCCCCCCCATGCAACTGATGAAAGTAGAAAAGATATGGCCTCATATTGCTACCTCAAATGTAAATTTTGACAAGCAAAGCCGATTAAAGGCTCTTTTGTTTCAAAAACCTTTCGTGCTTACATCTGCCCACTAGACCTACGCTTTCCAAGTGGCTGAGGTCATATGCAGAAACACAGTCCCTCTTTAATACTAACTTTCCAAGACATTTCAGTGAATTAATTGGTTGAATTTTTAATACCTCCAACACAGCTGGGAATGTATATTTCCTTACGGCTGCTGGTTCTGGTTTTGTCAGCACCTTTTCCTCTCTATTCGTCATTATAACTTCAGCAGTACACTCTATTCTCTTGAGTGTTTTCAGGGGATTCCCTATTGCTTTGACATTAATTGTCAGCTTTCTGCTGTTGATATTCTTTCTTCACAATGGCTGCCCCATCTCAACAAGGAGGATTGATGGTGCTTCCACCAGCCCAACTGTGTCGTAAATGCATGATGCAGTACTTTGCAGCACCACTCCTGGAATAGCTGAAGTGCAGCTGGTCTCTGTCAGTTGGATCAGTTTTGAACAGTGTGCAGCCTGTCTTTCATTGCCCTTTCTAGCATGCACCGGAAGTGTGCCTTGCTACGCAGCACATACCTTCTTTAAATGCTGATCTATTGATGTTCTCGCTGATGGCTCATTATCAGACATGCAAATTGAGATTGCGTTTGTTGCAGGAAGCTCCCTATGAGTAGCCTTTAAGGACCAAATGGCTCTTGGTGCTACAACATGAGGCACTGCACGGGATGCTGCAGCCTCTGCTGTAGCTGAGGCAGTGGAACATGAGTGCTCTCTCACCTTCTTTGTCAACAAATTGGTTCCATTAACATCTGCCGAAGTGGGATCTTTGGTGGATTCTATTACAATTGATGAAATTGGTGATTTTCTAAAGGCCCATGATGATTGTAGAATTGCTGGCATTTGGCCTTATATTGATTGATATGTTTTTTAATTCTACATTGACCAGTTTAAATTTGGCCTGCATTTTGGTCTGTTTGCTTTTCAACATATACATTTGATTGTATACATTTAAGGCTCTATTTTAAGGTTATAGATGTAGATATGGCAGGTTCTGCTTCAAGCTTTCTTAGTGAGCTCTACACTTTGAACCACCAATGGGTGTGTGTCGTGACATTACTTTAGCTATTTCTCGGGAATGTTATATTAGTTTAGGCCTGCGACTAGTGCCCTTTCACTCTGATGCATGTTATTTTTATTCTTATTATTATTTTAGCGGAGATGTTTTTATTATTTTACCAGCTGTTGTTTCGCACAGAATTCTGTAATTCATTTCTCTGCACAAAAGTTTCATTTGTGCTTCCCTCAATGCTAAACATGATATATTTATGAGATATTGCCGGCACAAAGGGTTTATCACCTCCCCAACCCTCATATACAGAAAAATACGTTGTCACGTCAGAGCAGTTTTTATTATAAAACACCTCATTATTCCCTACATGATAGAGGGGAATTCCAGCCAATTGCCATTAAATGCTGCATGTCGTCTTTGCAGTTTCTGCTGAAACCTGTCACCTTTGCTGTCTCCATGTGAGAGGACTCTCAGTAGACTAACAGACCTTTTCTTTATCTACCAACACAGGTAAGAGTTCCTTCCAGGAGACCTGATGGTCAGATTAGTGCTTGCACTGCCATGCTCTTGTACAGAATATTGGTAGTGCAGGTAGGGAGTTTAGAACCATTGTTGTGACAGTGTGGTGGGACATTTCCTATGTTTCACTTTCTTTGTTACTGCCTTGCTTTTATTATGTGTTATTATCCTTATTATTGCAAAACATGCTGTTTTACATATGATGCAGTTCAATAAAATGTATTGAACCTAGTCCTGCTTCTGTCTGTCTTTGTATGTGTGAGACATATGTGACTGAGAGAAAGGGGTAAGATCTGTTCCACCACGGTTTTCCAGAGAATTCTAGATGTCATGACAAGGGCTGCCACACTCTGGGGTACTGGTGAGGTGCCGGAAGGGTTAGGCCAACAGGTGTCACATGGCACAGGATCAGACTCAGTCCCCTAAGCTCAGCAGCGCTGCAGCTCAAATCTATCAGTCTTGTTACTATAACAGGAGTCTCTACGACAATAAAGTCTTGGAGACAGAAAGTATCTAATATTAGAGGAAGTTGTGCATTGGAGATTTAACTACAACACTGTGGGCCTCATTTACAAGAATCTGACACATCAGCTCTGATGCATCAGATTTCTTGCTCTGCCCTGCGACCCCCTAATGATGCCATGGATGTGCTGTATTTGCAATCCAGAGCTCCATTGCACAGATTTCTACAGATTCATCAGAAATTCTGACGCACCTCTGGTGCAAAACTGATGAATTGCTGGACTAGCGCCAAAATAAATTACTCCAGCAATGCAAGGAAGGTTCCCATGTTATGAAAGCCCTCCATCAATTTAACGCCTGCCTTGATGCAGTGAAGTTGCAGAATGATGCAGGGAAATGTAGTAAATTTCACTGCCCTAGTTCTGTGTGACTTTTTGTTTGGGAACGCCTATCTTGCATACGTTATATAGGTGCAGGGATAATGTAGCGCAAGGCTTTACAAAGTGGTGCAATGTTACCATTGCACCAGCTGGTAAATGTTGCACAGTGTGGGGTGCAGCTTGTACTGCCACAGTGTCAAAAAAAGTTACACTACGGCAGTGCAAGGGGTTTGTAAATAAGCCCCTATGTTTATTGATGATACCATTTAATGCAAAGTTCAAAAGTGATGCTTAAAAAATTGAATACAGAGAAGAGGGATGAAAACTATTGTTTGTGTCTTTTTTAATATCTTGACTTTAAAGATGTTGAGTTGTTTTTTTAATTGGGTGGTTCTGTGTGTATCCATATGTATGTAATTAAATGATCGGGGTTTTAGGGCTGAATTTCAAGGGAGGGTTGGGGGTAGCATGTGATCAATGGTAAAGGATGGGAATACATTGACAAGCTGTACTATGATACATTGATGCAGCAGCTCAATTTATAGATAAGAAGGAGTACTTAATAGTAAATGTAAAATACCCGACAAAAAACTGTTATTGCAAAGAATGGAAACAGATTTGTTTGATGAAATTAAAATGTATTTATGAGATGGTTTCTTTGGCTCGGCTCTGTACTGCTTAAAAGGATACAGATGATTAGGTGAGGTTTACCTTTATTTAAAAGGAATATGGTGCAGTTATGTTTGTTTTGAGGTATATATTTGGATCCCCTGTTCCACAACCAACATTAATGATTTCAGAGGTGCCTTGTTGCTTTATTTTTCACCTCCAAACCATGTTCATCCTTGATGGAGTTGATTGTCTTCAGTGTTCCCCAGGGTTCTTCATTGAGCCCCACGCTCTTTAATATTTATGTTTGCCCCTTTGCAGACATTGTGGAAGCCTTTGGTTTCATCATACCTTCTTAAGCAGATGATACTCAGCTCATCATCACCATGCAATTCTCCCTCTCATGTAAAATACTGGCTAGAAACTGTCTTGAAAGGGATGGACAGGAACTGCCTGAAACTAAATTACACTAAATAGAGATCCTCATAGCTGGCAACCAGCTATGTCTATGAGGTCCCCAATGATAACCAGAAGTTCTTGGTCCAGTACCTTCACCATAATCTTCAGTGAAAACCTAGGTACGGTAGCAGTCTGCTTGTTTAGTCTCACTGGATGCCTCAGAAAGATCCTCTAGTCACTACCCTCCTCCACACAAAAGACCATAGTGCAGGCTTTAATCAACTCATGCCTCGATAATGCAACATGCTTTATTTGGGTATCAGTGGAACCCCTCAGTGAGAAATTGAGTTGTTGGTTGACTGGAGTGTGAGCCCTGATCAAGCAACAAAAAGTCATTAAATTAACCTGTGCACAACCCTGGGTAGCATGGCACGAAAAGCAGTCACGCTTAACGTAGAGACAATGTGTAAAGTATCTATGCAGCACACAAACAGTAAAAAAGTGAAATACAATCAAAATAGGAAAACTAATTTGGAAAAATAAAGTTCATTTTAATAAATTACTTGACAATAAAACAACAAGAATCAAATCTGCAGAAATGGAGTTATGAATTTTCGACACCAGGGACAACTCATTCCCCAGTGTGGAGTCTATGGGCATCTGTAGATTAACTATGACCCTTCTCTGGGTCACCTCCCCATCCCACTCCAGGCATACCAAGGGCATAGAGTGGACAAAGTCCTGCCCATGGGTTGAAGTTAGCCTACACACCTGGCCGGCGTACTGTTCTGGAGAAACTAGCCTTTCTACTACCATGGTCTGGCTATCCCCTGTGACTCTCAGAGCAGTGACAGGGAGCACATTCACCTCCACCTGGTGAAACTGATGAGTCCCACCCCCAGGGATCACAAGCTCACCCTCTGAGTCTATCTCCCAACTGAGGGAGATTAGACCATGTTTTATCTCTTGCCCCCTGTGGGCCACCTACCCCTAAGGCCATATTGGCCACCTCTTTAGAGGTCCCATCAATGCGTGGTTTATTTGGAAAGATTCCAACTGTCCTAGTTGGGCACAATCAAAGCAGCAGGTTTGGAAATGGGGAACCCTGGGCTACTGCCAACCAGAACCTCCTTCCTTGTTCTCAGAAGTGACATGGTAACCCTTTCCTTCCCCTTACCCTGAGACTCCTCCTCACTCTGCTGTGAGGAACTGAACCACCATTCCTACTGTCCCTCCCATGTACCTTTTTGGACATTCTGGTGCTGACCCAGAGGTCTGCCTCCACAGTGCCGCTTCCTGGGGTCTGCAAGCTTGCTATCTACCAGGAGTTGGCGCAGCTCTGTAAAACAGGTATTGAACAGGTACTCCCTCAAAATAGGGTTGTAAAGCCCATTAAACTCATCTAGATAGTGCCTTGCTGGCATAATCCATGAAATCCAACCAAGGCTGCTTTAGAAGTTTGGGGCTATCCCTGAAACTTTGTCTACATTTCTCAGAGGTCAGCCCAAATTTGGAAAGTAGAATAGTCTTCATGGGAATATACTTGGTATGGTCCTCTATCTCTAGTGTCAGGAGTGTGTCCCTCCTCACTGTGGGCATGTACCTTCACAAGCCATTCCCCTGTGTACACACAGGGTTACTCCATAAACTGAAAACCATGTATCTATATCTTCCCCACCACGTAACTGGGCACCAGGTCTTTGGGAATGTGGACTCTCACCTCTCCAGTAGACACTACTTATTCGCTGCCACCATTACTGCTGGACCCCACTTGCTTGGCTTTAATCTCCAGCTCCTTAATTTTGAGTTCATGTGCTATTTTTGTCTCCTCCATCCTTAACTTGGCCAGCTCCAGCTTGAGCTTCCTTTTCTACCTCATGTCCTCTAACTACACTTGTGACAGGCCTCTGGAAGACGCAGTGCTCCCTGCCCCATCCCTGGTATCCTGATTCTACCTCTCGGGGCAGGATGGTTCTCCCTCAGCTCTAGGTTCTCCTCTGGATCCTGGTTCTTATCCTCATTTGGTCCTAGGTCCCCCTCAGGATAATCCTCCTCTGTGTCTGTTTGCAGTTTCTTGACCTCCTCAAAGGCTTGGAGGGCTATCTGAAGGTCCACTTTGGAAGCTGTCCTGATGACATTCAGCCCCCTCTCCTTGCACAGCTGTTGCAGCACAAACTTACTGATAGTGTCAACACTGATCAGCTCCATCTACATGTTAGTAGAGGAAGTTAGGGTTAATTACATTTAGAAAAAATAAAAAACTCCCTATGGGGACTAAGGAGAATTTAAAAAGAGGTTGCTCTGAATTATTTATCTGGGATTTTTGTGTAACACAAATCACTGTATTCTACTGCATAAACACAGGTCCTGATGCACACCGCTGAACACCAATGTGAGAAATTGGGTTGGTGGTTGATGGGGGTGAGAGCCAAGGTCAAGCAACAGACACCATTTCTTGCAGTGTGGACCAAAAATGTCACTAGATTCACCTGTGCTTAACCGTGGGTAGCTTGGCACAAAAAGCAGTCAGGCTTAACTTAGTTGCAAAGTGTGAAGTATTTATATAGCACAAATACAGTAATAAAGTGATAACACAACAAAATAAAAATCCCAGTTCAATTTAGAAAAACAGAATAAATGTTGATTAATTATTGACACTAAAATGACAAAAATCCAATCAGTAAAACCTGAGTCATGATTTTTTAAAGTTCAAAGTTTAAATAGTGCTTAAAAACAAAAAGCAACAACTGCGGTCCACTGGTCACATTAGATTGGGGCAAAGTCAAAAGTTAAGGCCGACCACTATGGAGCAAAGTGGATTGGGCCCAGTCAGCACTTACCTTCTGACTTAGTATATGTTTGGAAAAAAGCGCCTGAGAAGGTAGACGGTCAGCAAGGCAAGGCTGCAGGAGACTACAAGAAGGGAACATTGCCGTCTGATACCCGTGGACCGAAGCTGTGGTGAAATTTTTACCTTTGGTCCTAATTGTCAGGATGGAAGTTGAAAATCTCCAGTGGGACAAAGCAGAGGATGTAGCCGAAGACAGTTCCACAAGGTTAAATACCTCTTTGGCAAAGGGCCGCTGAAAGAGATTTGCTGCTGTGGAGAAGAAAGTAGCAGGAGAAGCCTTGACGTTAATCTGACTAGCTGTGCACCTCTGGCAAATCCGAGAGCAGGTTGGTCACGGTCTCCTCTCAGTTCTCAAAGCACTTTTTTGCCAAATTTGGTCCTCAGGTTTGGAAATTGGCCATCTGGTCACCTTCAGCACCACAACCAAGGGTCCAGGAATGGATGGAGACCTCTTGGGGGTTTAGGGCTCACTCAGGTTGGGTCCAGGTGTGAATACAATATGGTGGGAGCCTGTTATGTCCCTGTGGCTCTGAACAGGAGGCCAGCAAACTAGTCCTTGGAATAACTTCTGGAGGTCCTGGGTGCAGGTGAAGATGCTGAGCTCAAAAGCAGGGCTGGCCTCTGAGGGCTCAAGGCTGCCTCCAGGCAGCAAAGCAGTCCTTCCAGATATAGCAGCAGATAGGTAGAGTGCACAACAGCTCACAGCAGTAGGCAGTCCTCTGAGAGTCCCTCTGCAGGTCCAGTAGTGAACTGAAGTGTGGGTAGAAAGGTTCTTTAAAGTTCTGGGAGTTCCCTGCCCCCCTGCCCTGTTTACAAGCTGGCTGCACTGACAATACAGGGTTGTTAAGCCTATTGTCAGGAGTCAGGGTATAGCTTATTCAGGTGTCAGTGGGGCTGTGCTCAGCTCAACCCCCCTCATCCTGCCAGTTGATGGGCCATTCAGGATGCTAATCACGCTATAGTGTGACTGTCTTGATGGAATTCGCAATCTCCTAACTGTCAGTAACACCCAGTCATGTGCAGGCACAGAGGGCTAGGGGCAGGAAAATGGCAACTTTCTAAAAGTGCCATTTTCAAACTTGTAATGTTAAATTTGACTTTACCATTAAAGAGGGTTTATCATTACCAGTTCATAGGTACCAAACATGACATATCCCCACCTCTCATTTAGGAATAACAGCTTATTAAATGTAATAAGGAATCCCCAGTGTTATCCTACGGGAGTGGTAGGCCTCACAGTAGTGAAAACAAATTTGGGAGTTTTTCTTTATCAGGACATGTAAAACTTTAAAGTACATTCCTACCTTTTATTTACACTGCGCCACGCCCTATGGTCTACCTAGGGCCATCCTTAGGGGTGACTTATGTGTAATAAAAGGGGAGCTTAAGGTTTGGCAAGGTGTTTTCAATGCCAGGTCAACATGGAAGTGGAACACTGTATTCAGTCTGCAATGGCAAGACTGGGACATGTTTTAAGGTTCTACTTACGTCGGTGGCACAATAAGCGTTGCAGGGCCACTAGTAGCATTTAATTTACAGGCCCGGGGTATATAGTACACAACTCTACAAGGTACTTACAGGTAAATTAAATGCTCCAATTAGGTATATGGCAATTGTATTATGTTTTAGGTGGAGAACCCTTTAGCAATGGTTAGCAGTGGTAAAGTGCAGAGAGTTCTAAGGACAAGAAGAACAAAAATCCAGCAAAAATAGGAGGAGAAAGGCAAAAGGTTTGGGGGTGACCCTGAAGAGAGGGCCATTTCCAACACCCTTTCATAAGAGCAGTCACAATTCTGCTGCTCGCCTCCTAGGTCACCTTCCCAAGTGTTCAAACATCTCTGCTTATCTAAGAAACTTTCACTGTCTCCCTATTATAAAACACATCCATTTCAAGACTCTCTGTTTTACTTACAAATGCATTCTGGCCCAGTATATCTTAGACATTTGATCAGCCCTTAGTACTCTATAAGAACACTATGTTCCACTACGTCCACACAGCACATGTTTTTCAGTTCAGCCGTGTCAGGATGGGAGGTCGCTCATTCAGATACCTAGCCCCAAAATCATGGGAAACTCTACCTATGCACTTATGGTGCTACCAAACTGAAGCGAGCTTCTGCAAACAACTGAAGGCCTGGCTATTTTAACTGCTAAGGCTCCTGACTAGCTGATGCTATGTAAGGTTCATTCAATGCTGGAAAAAGCTACTTGGGTCATCTTGCACTTAAGAAATCAATAAAATGCAAATAGAGCCTGTGTGCCCATGGAAATGACCAACCCCTCTGCAGTGGTCACTTTAAACCAGTTCCAGGATCAGCTCCTCTCCCATTAGATAGGTGCCCGTTTGACTTGGGGTAACAAATGAAGGGCCTGCCCAGGTGTCAGCTGACATCTGGCTGTGATAGTGTAGGCCTCTTTGAAGTTAATCAAGTTCAAGGGCATAACACACTGGCTATCATGTCTAGGTAACAACAATACCCCCACGCATAAGGCCTTTGTCATGTTTTGGTGACAGATTCACAACTTATCAAGGTGGCTTTTCAGCTGCCTGGTGACAGTTGGAGCTCATACAAATCAGCCTCCAGAGTATTTAGGTAAAGAAAATATACCTTCTGAGGCACCTTCTTTTCCTTGATGATTATTAGAAATTTGAATTTACCATCCATTAAGATGGATTCTGAATAACTATTAAAAAACTTTGAATTATATTTCTAGCTATTTCCTAAATGGAATCAGCATTATTAAATGGAAGAATGTAACCTGGTGTTAACAGCTAGTCTTGTTACTGTAAAAATAGCTTTTGGGACTTTTTCATTCTACGGACATGATTAACATTAAACCTTTACATGCTCTACTTTTAAATACCATTGACCATGCATTATGGGCAATAAGGCTTATGTATTCATATTTTAAAGGAAGGTTTTGAACTGTGAAAAAGGGTTATTTTGACAGGTCCAATTTTTAGTTTAAAACTGCAACAACCAGGCTGCAAATGGTAGGGCTGCAGTCATGTCTGCACTGTCACTATAGGGGGTGGTACAATGGGTGTCTGTAGTCCACAAGCAACATTTAACTTACAGGCCTTGGGAGCATTATGTACCATATGCAAGGGATAGGTAAGTTAAATATGCCAATTAGGGCTGCCAATGTCATCATATTGAAAGGTGGGGCACAAGCGCTTTACCACTGGTTACCAGGGATAAAGTGCCAAGAGTTCTACATCCAGCAAAACAATAAAGGCAAATATCTGCAGGTATACCACACTGATTAGGGAAACATATGGTCAAAAGCCTCTCTCATGTAACTCCACTATACTTGAATCAATCCAAGCTGTATGTTAGACCTGACAGCCTTAGGGTGGTCTTCTCCCAACTTTTTGCCTGCCTCCTCCACATTTCTGACCTCTGTTTTGCTGGCTCTAGGACTCTGTGCCCTTTACCACTGCTAACCAATGTTAAGGTGTTTGTGCTGCCTCTCCTAAATCATAATAACATTGGCTTATCCCCCAGTTAGTATATTTAATTTGCTTATAAGTCCAGAGTAAAGTGCACTACATGTCACCAGGGCAAGTAAATGAAATGCTACCTGTGGGCCTAAGGCACTGATTCTGCCACCCACTTAGGTAGCCTTCTAATCATGTCCTAGGGCTGCCATGGCAGAGACTGTATGCGCAGTTTTACACTGCTATGTCGATCTGCAAAAAAAAAAATGCATTTTTTGTTGTGTCCTGGACAACCCAAAGGGCAGGGTACAATGTATTTAAAAGGCACAACAAGTACTTTTAGGTTTTCAATGACTCTGTAGTGAAAAACTCTTCATGTCCTTTTTCTTTTAAAAAAAATGTATTTTATTAATTTTCCAACTATATGATAAATTGACCCAAATGTCCACTTTACCTGCCCCCCATCCTTCCCACCCACTGAGGTCACCGTCGTCTCAAATATCGCACTTGTCACATGTCCACTCTTTCCAGATCATCTTAAATTTCTTTGGACACCTTCTCCCTACATAGTTTGTCTTTTCCTGTCTATGGCTCATATCCATTTCCCTTTCCCAATCTTTAATACCTGGGGCCACTGGACATCCCCATTTATGTGCTATGTCTCTTTTCGGAAGGAGAAACCTTAATTAATTAATATTAATTGTTATGAAGTTGGGTCCGATTTGCTCCAAACTCCTAGAATAGAGCTACTGGAGCTTTCATTGATATCTTCACATCAGTTGCAGACTCTAACCTGTGTGCCACTCCCTCCCAGAACTCATTCAGAGCTGGGCAATCCCAAAGAGTGTGTAGGAAAGGCCCCTGTTACCCACACCTTCTTAAACAGTTATCATCCAACACCCTGCCCATTTTATATAACTGGACTCTGGTATAATAGAACCTTTGTAGGATTTTTAACTGCATTAATTTGCAATGGGCCTTAATCGTTACCTGTCTGGGAAATTGTAAAGCCTCTATCCAGTCCTCATCTTTGAGATCTCCAATGTCTCTATGCCATCGAACTCTCAATAATCTGAGTTCTTTGTGAGTGCTCCTCATTAGGGCTTGACAAGTGCGAGAGTCCAGTTTTGTGGGCATTGGCCCCTCCAGTAATCAATAATACAGAGTAGAGGACTCAATAATTTCCACCCTTGATTTAATCCTTGCCTGCATCGCATGGCGCAATTGCAGATATTTTAAGATCTGGGAGGACGGCATCTCATATTCAGCTTGAAGGTGAGTAAAGGGTTGTAGGAAGGTAGCCTCTTTCTAGCATTGTTACCCCCGCATTTGGTCTCTTAGTGAGTATATGTCAGGGTGGTTTTACTGTCTCACTGGGAACCTGCTAGCCAGGACCCCAGTGCTCATAGTGAAAACCCTATTTGTCAGAGTGTTTTATATGTCTCACCCAGACCCTGTTAGCCAGGACCCAGTGCTCATAGTTGTGGCCTGAATGTGTGTTCCCTGTGTAGTGCCTAACTGTGTCACTGAAGCTCTGCTAATCAGACCCTCAGTGCTTATGCTCTCTCTGCCTTTAAAAATGTCACTGCAGGCCAGTGACCATTTTTACTAATTCTAATTGGCACACTAGAACACCCTTATAATTCCCTAGAATATGGTACCTAGGTACCCGGGGTTTTGGGGTTCCAGGAGATCCCTATGGGCTGCAGCATTTCTTTTTCCACCCATAGGGAGCTGAGACAATTCTTACACAGGACTGCCACTGCAGCCTGAGTGAAATAATGTCCACGTTATTTCACAGCCATTTTACACTGCACTTAAATAATTTATAAGTCACCTATATGTCTAACTCTCACTTGGTGAAGGTTAGGTGCAAAGTTACTAAGTGTGTGGGCACCCTCGCACTAGCCAAGGTGCCCCCACATAGTTCAGGGCAATTTCCCCGGACTTTGTGAGTGCGGGGACACCATCACACACATGCACTACATATAGGTCAATACCTATATGTAACTTCACAATGGTAACTCCGAATATGGCCATGTAACATGTCAAAGATCATGTCAAATGTGGTATTGGGGTGCCAATCCCATGCATCCCTGGGGCTCCAGCATGGACCCCGGGTACTGCCAAACCACCTCTCTGGTGGGGTTTTCACTGCAGCTACCGCTGCTGCCAGCCCACAAACAGGCTTCTGCCTTCCTGGGGTCTGGAAAGCCCAGTCCCAGGAAGACAGAACAAAGAATTTCCTCTGAGAGAGGGTGTTACACCCCCTCCCTTTGGAAATAGGAGTTAAGGGCTGGGGAGGAGTAGCCTCCCCCAGCCCCTGGAAATGCTTTGAAGATCACAGATGGTGCCCTCCTTGCATGAGCAAGTCTACACTGGTTCAGAGATCCTCCAGCCCCTGCTCTGGTGCAAAACTGGACAAAGGAAAGGGGAGTCACCACTCCCCTGTCCATCACCACCTCAGGGGTGGTGCCCAGAGCTCTTCCAATGTGTGTCGCAGACCTCTGCCATCTTGAATCCAGAGGTGTCAGGGCACAATGGAGGCCTCTGAGTGGCCACTGCCAGCAGGTGACGTCAGAGATCCCTCCTGATAGGTGCTTACCTGACTAGGACCCAATCCTCCTCTGAGGGCTATTTAGGGTCTCTCCTGTGGGCTTCTCTTCAGATAACAAATGCAAGAGCTCACCAGAGTTCCTCTGCATCTCCCTCTTTAACTTCTGCCAAGGATCGGCCGCTGACTGCTCCAGGATGCCTGCAAAACTGCAGCAAAGTAGCAAGAAGACTACCAGTGACATTGTAGCACCTAATCCTGCCGGCTTTCTCAACTGTTTCCTGGTGGTGCATGCTCTGTGGTCTGTCTGCCTTCACCCTGCACTGGAAGCCAAGAAGAAATCTCCTGTGGGTCGATGGAATCTTCCCCCTGCTAATGCAGGCATCAAACTTCTGCTTCACCGGTCCTTTGGGTCCCCTCTCATCATGACAAGCATGGTCCCTGGAACACAGGAGCTGGTTCCAAGTGATCCCAACAGTCCAATGGTCCATCAGTCCAAATTTGGTGGAGGTAAGTCCTTGCCTTCCCACGCCAGACAGTAATCCTGTGTACTGCATGAATTTCAGCTGCTAGGGCTTCTGTGCACTTTTCCAAGGAATCCTTCATGCACAGCACAGCCCAGGTCCCCATCACTCCGTCCTACATTGCTGAACTCGCTGAGTTGATCACCGGCTTTGTGGGACCCTCTTTTGTAGTGTTGAGACAACTACTGTGCTCAGTTTTCTTGAACCCATGTTCATATACTTCTGTGGGTGCTGCCTGCTTCTGCATGGGCTCCCTGAGTTGCTGTGTGCACCCTCTGTCTCCTCGTCCAATTGGCGACCTCCCGGTCCTTCCTGGGCCCAGACAGCACCCTTTTTCTTTAACTGTGACCTCTGCAGCTAGCAATGCTTGTTTGTGGTCTTTCTGCATAGAAACAACTCTGCGTCCTCCAGCACACCGTGGGACATCTTCTATGCAAAGGAGAAGTTCCTGGCATCTTCCGCTGTCACAGAATCTTCAGCTTCTTCCACCCAGAGGCAGCCATTTTGCACCTTCATCTGGGTTTTAGTGGGTTCCTGCCCCCCTGAACACTTTTGTGACTCTTGGACTTGGTCCCCTTCCTTTACAGGTCCTCAGGTCCAGTAATCCATCTTCATTGCTTTGCAGTCAGTTGTATTCTTTGCAGAATCTCCTATCATGAATTTAGTGGGTTTCTGGGGAAGTAGGGTAACTTTACTCCTACTTTTCAGGGTTTTGGGGTGGGGTATCTTGTACACCCTTAGTGTTTTCTTACACTCCCAGCAACCCTCTACACACTACACGAGGCCTGCGGTCCATAAGTGGTTTGCATTCCATTTTCTTAGTATATGGTTTATGTTGCCCTTGGCCTATTGCTTCCTATTGTATTCTAGTGTTTTCACTACTTTTCTAACCGTTTACTTACCTGATTTTGGTATGTGCGTATATTTTGTGTATTTTACTTACCTCCTAAGGGAGTATATCCTCTGAGATATTTGTGGGACATTGTCACTAAAATAAAGTACCTTTATTTTTAGTAACTTTGAGTAATGTGTTTCCTATGATATAGTGCTATATGATATACGTGGTATAGTGGGAGCTTTGCATGTCTCCTAGTTCAGCCTAAGCTGCTCTGCTATAGCTACCTCGATCAGCCTAAGCTGCTAGAATACTACTAATCTATTGATAAGGGATAACTGGAC
Organism: Pleurodeles waltl; assembly: GCF_031143425.1. NCBI lineage: Eukaryota > Metazoa > Chordata > Amphibia > Caudata > Salamandridae > Pleurodeles > Pleurodeles waltl. Next base: position 288,149,802 of record NC_090445.1, on the reverse strand, counting down.
CTGGCACAAGGTGTAAGTACCATCAGGTATCCACTATAAGCCAGGCCAGCCTCCTACAAGGGTGCATTTCATTAGCATCCCAGACATCTGCCAGGGTGATAAGCCCTATCAGATTCCATTTTCGGAAAAGCTCAAGGTTGGCCACTTCTTTTAACCTTATGCCCACTGTAAGGAAATGCCTCCTTGGCATGGTTACCCCCTGATTTTTTGCCTTTGCTGATGCCAAGTTATGATTTGAAAGTGTGCTGGGACCCTGCTAACCAGGCCCCTGCACCAGTGTTCTTTCCCTAAACTGTACCCCTTTGTCTCCACAATTGGCACAACCCTGGCACACAGGTAAGTCCCTTGTAACTGGTACCCCTGGTACCAAGGGTCCTGATGCCAGGGAAGGTCTCTAAGGGCTGCAACATGTCTTATGCCACTCTGGGGACCCCTCTCTCAGCACATACACACTGCTTGCCAGCTTGTGTGCTGGTGGGGAGAAAATGACTAAGTCGACATGGCACCCCCCTCAGAGTGCCATGCCAACCTCACACTGCCTATGGCATAGATAAATCACCCCTCTAGCAGGCCTTACAGCCCTAAGGCAGGGTGCTCTATACCACAGGTGAGGGTATAGGTGCGTGAGCACTATGCCACTACAGTGTCTAAGCAAAACCTTAGATATTGTAAGTGCAGGGTAGCCATAAGAGTATATGGTCTGGGAGTCTCTCATACACGAACTCCACAGCACCATAATGGCTACACTGAAAACTGGGAAGTTTGGTATCAAACTTCTCAGCACAATAAATGCACACTGATGCCAGTGTGCACTTTATTGTGAAATACACCCAGAGGGCATCTTAGAGATGCCCCCTGAAAACATACCTGTCTTCCCGAGTGGGCTGACTAGTTTTTGCAGGCCTGCCACACACCAGACATGTTGCTGGACACATGGGGAGAGTGCCTTTGTCACTCTGTGACCAGGAACAAAGCCTGTACTGGGTGGAGGTGCTTCTCACCTCCCCCTGCAGGAACTGTAACACTTGGTGGTGAGTCTCAAAGGCTCACCCCCTTTGTTACAGCACCACAGGGCATCCCAGCTAGTGGAGATGCCCGCCCCTCCGGCCACTGCCCCCACTTTTGGCGGCAAGGCTGGTGGAGATAATGAGGAAAACAAGGAGGAGTCACTCCCCAGTCAGGACAGCCCCTAAGGTGTACTGAGCTGAAGTGACTCTTACTTTTAAAAATCCTCCATCTTACAGACGGAGGATTCCCCCAATAGGATTAGGGATGTGACCCCCTCCCCACAGGGAGGAGGCACAAAGAGGGTGTAGCCTCCCAGACCTAAACTACACCCCTAAATTGAGTATTTAGGGGCTCCCAGAACCGAGGAAGATAGATTCCTGCAACCTAAAGAAGAAGAAGGACTGCTGACCTAAAGCCCTGCAGTGAAGACGGAGACGACAACTGATTTGGCCCCAGCCCCACTGGCCTGTCTCACTACTTCGAAGAAAACTGCAACAGCGACACATCCAAGAGGGTCCAGACACCTCTGAAGCCTCAGAGGACTAACCTGCATCTAAAGGACCAAGAAGCTCCCAAGAACAGCGGCCCTGTTCAAGAGACTACAACTTTTTGAAACAAAGAAGCAACTTTTAAAGACCACACGTTTCCTGCTGGAAGCGTGAGACTTTCCACTCTGCACCAAATGCCCCCGGCTCGACCTGCGGAAAACTATCACTACAGGGAGGACTCCCTGGTGACTGCGAGCATGTGAGTAACCAGAGTTTACCCCCCTGAGCCCCCACAGCGACGCCTGCAGAGGAAATCCAGAGGCTCCCCCTGACCGCAACTGCCTGCTTCAAGGAACCCAACACCTGGAAACCACACTGCACCGCAACCCCAAGGACCTGAAGGAACCGAACTCCAGTGCAGGAGTGACCCCCAGACGACCCTCTGCCTTGCCCAGGTGGTTGCTACCCCGAGGAGCCTCCCCTGTGCCTGCCTGCATCGTTGAAGAGACACCCGGGTCTCCCCATTGATTCCTATTAGAATCCCGATGCCTGTTTGCACTCTGCACCCGGCCGCCCCTTTGCCGCTGAGGGTGTACTTTCTGTGCCTGCTCGTGTCCCCTCTGTGCCCTACAAAAACCCGCTGGTCAGCCCTCGGAAGTTGTGGGAACTTACCTGCTGGCAGACTGGAACCGGGGCACCCCTATTTCCATAGAAGCCTATGTGTTTTGGGCACCACTTTGACCTCTGCACCTGACCGGCCCTGAGCTGCTGGTGTGGTAACTTTGGGGTTGTCTTGAACCCCCAATGGTGGGCTACCTTGGACCCAACTTTGAACCCTGCAAGTGTTTTACTTACCTGTGAACTTAACATTTACTTACCTCCCCCAGGAACTGTTGATTATTGCACTGTGTCCACTTTTAAAATAGTTTAATGCAATTTTGTCAAAACTGTACATGCTATTGTGATTATTCAAAGTTCCTAGAACACCTGAGTGAAATACCTTTCATTTAAAGTATTGTTTGAAAATCTTGAACCTGTGGTTCTTAAAATAAACTAAGAAAATATATTTTTCTATATAAAAACTTATTGGCCTGGAATTTGTCTTTGAGTGTGTGTTCCTCATTTATTGCCTGTGTGTGTACAACAAATGCTTAACACTACCCTCTGATAAGCCTACTGCTCGACCACACTACCACAAAATAGAGCGTTAGAATTATCTCTTTTTCCCACTATCTTAACTCTGAGGGGAACCAATGGACTCTGTGCACACTATTCCTTACTATGAAATAGTATATACAGAGCCAACTTCCTACACCCACCCATAGTAACATCCCCAGGAGGTGTCACTTCTTCCATCCCATCACTTGGTGGAGCTCATTGTTAAATGCCACTGTTACCTTCCTGGAAGAGGGGGGGCACCTCTTTTAATTTCCCCTCATAGAGAACATGTAGACATATTTTCTTTCACCCTATCTCTGTGTCCATTTAAAATGATGGGTTGTCCATTGACATGTAGTCCCAATCATTAATTATGCTCAAGTGCGCTACCTTGTATTACCGGTGTATATTGGGCAGCACCATCCCTCCCTCATAAGTGGGGCATTGTAGTGCTGAGAGTGCTATTCTTGAGGTGCCCCCTGCCCCAACAGGTATCAAATCATCACACCAGCTTCCCTGTAAAACTGTTTGGGGATCCAATAGGAGCTATTTTGCAGTACATAAGTGAATCTTGGGAGGGCCACCATTTTGAACAATGCCGCCATCCTCATTAAGGAGAGGTGTTAATCTCCCAAGTGTGTCACATCCATTTCCAAGTTCTGCAGCAAGGGTGTAGAATTATGCTCATAATGCGAGGTTGCAGCTCGAGATATCCATATGCCTTGGTATTTAAAGTGTTTATCTTCAATATGTAACAGCAGTGAGAGGGGCGTTCTCACCACCCATGTGCCCATCAGAAAAAGGAGGGATTTCTCCCAGTTGATACGGAGCCTGGAATATTCCCTATACAGTGCAAATATTTCTCCCACTCTCATCAGTGTTTTTTTGGGGTGGGCCAAGTAGAGTAGCACGTCATCCACATATAATAAGATATGATACTCTCTGTGGATCCCATCTCCCCTCCTCAATCAGCGCATTCCTTCTCACCCATTCTGTTAATGGCTGTATTGCTAAAACAAACATCAATGGTGACAGGGGGCAGGCCTGTCATGAGCCCCTCCCAATAGTGAATACTTTTGAGAGGGTCCTGTTCAGCTTCAATCGCAATTGAGGTTGTGTATACAGTAAATTAACCCAGGGCAGGAGTTTTGGTACAAAGCCCATTTTTTCCAAAACCGCAAACATGTAGGGCCATTTCACTGAGTCAAACACTTTGCGGGCATCCAGGGAGGCCACCGCCAGTGGTGTCTGTTATCCTCCAGCTGCTGCTATATTATTGTATAACCTCCTAAGATTTAATTGTGTGGATTTGTGTAAACCCATTTGGATCTGGATGTATCATGTAATATCACTTCTCTAAACCTATTTGCAAGAACGTTTGCCAATATATTTTCATCTACATGCAAATGTGAGATGAGTCTGGAGGAGTCCCATCTTTCTGGGGGCTTTCCCAGTTAGGTTAGGCACCACCAAATCCCTGGAGAGTTCACTCCTTTCATAGGCTTTGATGTACATCTTGTGGAGGGGTTTACCACTTTTGTGGATAGTCGAAGTAGAAACTCTACCCAAGGCAATTCTGGCCTTGTGCCTTCCCACTTGTAACTGGGAGAGTGCTAAACTGATCTCCTCTGGCAATTCTGTTTCTATCTATCTGTTTCTATCTCAAGTGCGTTCCCCTTGTCCAGCTTCCTACAAGTTCAATCCCTAGCAAAGGTGCTTATCTCTGATTCCTCTCTTGTGAGGCTCCCCATATAAAACTCTCAGAGGTATCCCACCATGCCATCTGCTATAGTCTCACTTCCCTGCACTCTATGCCCTTTCTGGTCCACTAATTCAATTATGTGTTACCTTGCAGCTTTCCTGGTTGCTAGCTATGCTAAGAGTTTTCCTGCCTTGTCTCCTACTTCATATAACTTTTACTGCCTAGCTTGGTATATCAGTTTAACCTTATTTGTGCCACTACTTTATACTCTACCCACCGCTGGTTCAGGTGACAAGTTATTGCATCTGTTTATGATTGAGCCTGTGTATCCCTGAATTGTCGGATCTCTTGTTCCAGGCCTTTGCACTCTGTCTCACTCTTCTTGTTATCTGCCAGTTCATTTGCAAGAATCTACCCCCCCTTATGGTAACTTTATAAACCTCCCAGAGGATAAGCTCATTTTTAGCCGCTGCCTCATTTTCCTTAAAGTACTGGTGTTGGATGCTTCGGTCATGGCGCCGAGGTATCCCCTGTCTGTGATCCATGGCCCGCCTGGAGATTATTCCTGGGGCAATGGATGGACAGCTGCTTCTTTTGTTTGGGGATCTGGTAAAGGTCCTGGCAATTCAAGCTGCACTGTTCACACGGGGAACAGGGTCAAGACTGATTTGCATATGACTGGGTCCAAATTGGAACGGCATGACAAGCAAAAAGACTGATGGATGCAGCCCAGATCTGTGACTGGAGGTGAATGTTTGATCTGTTCCACGTTCTGTCCATCATTTGTTCTTTTGGCATTTGTTGCCCTAAGTGGGAAGGGTATGCTCAGACGTGGGTCCCGTGCTTGCTATGCCACCAGATTCAAGCTAGCTTGGCTGAGGAAGGGTGACAGCCTGAAACTGGTCCCAGGATGCTAGTTTCTGGTCGCTATACTGATCTATGTTCAAAGTCCATAATGGAAGGGTTCCACATGGCTAATAGTTCACTCCCAGTTTTTTCACCATCTGTGCCTCTTGGTCCATCTCTAGCTGGTTGACATGTTAAGCCCACACAGAGGGTGCTCCACTCAAACAAATAAAAAGCTTGGAGCACACAAAAGAAATGCTTTTTAGGAATATGTCAATGTACCTGCCTCCTGGCTAAGTTTTAATATATAACCCTAAAAAGACAGTCATTATTATTGTTGGCAATCAACTGAATTTGTAGTCGGACAATTGATGGTCATTTAATGCTGTTTGTTTTTGCCCGGTCTCTTCAAGCTAACATTAAGGTTTTCTTTTTAAATCATCTTTGCCTCTAAACACTCAAGTAAATAAGGTCATTTTCAGATGCTTTCTACATGCCTTATAAAGCTAAAAAAATGTTGATTCTGCAAATAGCTCAAGAAAAAACGTGTGTTAAGCTCAATTACTATGGCCCTCATTACAACATTAGCGGTAAATCCTGCTTACCGCCGTGAAGACCGGCAACACACCGCTGCGGCCGTGGAATTCTGCTACAGCTATTACGACCCACAACTTGGAATCCGCCAAAATCCAGATACCCAGACAAGTCCACCACACCAAAGGTCAGTGATAAACTGGTGATTACAAAACTGGCACCGTCACGCCAACAGGAATACGCCCACACTATCACGACCCACGAATCCAAGCAGCGGTCTTTCAACCGCGGTATTCCATTGGCGGTACACACCGCCAAGCTCAAAATACACACACATTTACAAAACACAACCACATTGGACAAATCGAAATACACACACCTGATACACATGCACACACCACTGCCACACACTCAATCCAATATAAAACACACACCCACATCACCCACAAACCCTTACCACCAAAATTGAGAAAGAAGGCCAGAGAAAGACACCACCAGAAACAACACTAGCATCCACAGACACACAACACCATCACTCACACAACATCCACGCACCTCAGACAAAACACACAAACACATCCCTTCACACATCACAACCTACACCACCTCACACATCACCCACACCACATCATGGCACCTCAACGGCACCCCAGGTTCTCTGAGGAGGAGCTCAGAATCATGGTGGAGGAAATCGTCCGGGTAGAGCCACAGCTATTCGGATCACAGGTGCAGCACACCTCCATTGCTAGGAAGATGGAGCTATGGTGCAGAATCTTTGACAGGGTCAACGCAGTGGGACAGCATCCAAGAACTAGGGATGACATCAGGAAGAGGTGGAACAACCTACGGGGGAAGGTGCGTTCCGTGGTCTCCAGACACCAGATTGCAGTACAGAGGACTGGCGGCGGACCCCCACCTCCTTCCCCACAACTAACAAAATGAGAGGAGCAAGTCTTGGATATACTGCATCCTGAGGGCCTCTCAGGAGTAGCAGGAGGAATGGACTCTGGTAAGTCAAATCTTAACTATTACATCCCCCACCCTACCTGCATGCTATCACATACCCCCACCCTCACCCCCATCACTCCAACACCACACAAATGTCCCCCTATCACAACCCGCCCATCCCAACACCAAGCCCTGCATGCAACACCAAAGCATGGACACCCATCACCAAAGCATGTCCACAACAGATACCCACACAGACCCCAAACTGATTATCACACAAGGTCCTAGACAAGAATGCAAGCACTGGAGTACAGGGTCACCCACCCATTGCACACGATGGCACACACAGATGCAACAATCATGCCTTTACACCCCTGCAGGACCCCTACCCAACGTCACCAGACAGGAGGTTCAGACATGTCCACTCCCCCCACAGAAGATGTGATGAAGAAGTGATGACAGCAGCTCTGTCTAACTGGATCAAGATGACCAGCCCGGCCCATCAGGGACCTCTGGACAGTCTGTTCCCCTGACACTTGAACATGCCACCACAGAGCCTCTCCCCTCAGGAAACACCAGCACAGCACCCCCCCAGCGGGCCCATCCCTCTGTCCCCAGGACACGTCAAGCAGCAGTGTGTCCACCACTACAGGGAACCAAGGCAAACCCACCACCCCAAGAAAATCAGGGACCTGGGGGCAGTGGCAGTGAGCACACGGTTCAGGGGACAGAGACATAGGATGACAGGGGAACTGGGAGGACTGCTGTGCGACACAGGGAGGACAGGCCCAGGGAACCCACTCTCCACGAGGCCCTCTCCAACATCATGGGAGCGTACCATCATTCCCAGGAGACGAGGGCAACGGTACTGGCCAAGTTTCAGGAGACCCAGCGGCTGCAGGAGGAACACTATTTGGGGATCAGGGAGGAACTCAAGTCCATCAACACCACCATGGTCACCATTGTAGGGGTGCTGAAGGACCTTGTCAACACCAGGAGAGACACTGTGGCACAACAAGGGGCACTTGACACTAGCCTGGATGATGAACAGCCCACCACCTCCGCCGGCGCTAATGGACAGGAGGCACTGCCACAGGACCACGACACCAGCACCCCACCCCCTGCAGATGGAGAACCACCCTGCAAACGGTCCCTGAGATCCAGGAACAAGACAGAGAACAATGCCAAGACCCCCACCAGGAAATGAGACCACCCTGAATGTCATCCTTCTGTCCCACTTTGTCACCCTGTCCATCCATCAACTGCCCTAGCTCCACTTCCTATGCCCCTTTGGACAATGCACCTGTAAAACAAATAGACTAGACTCTGCCATGCATATTCCTCCACCATCACCCCTGACCATTTAACAAACCCCTCCACTAATTTGCACAGAAACAAACACCCTTGAATCACAAAACAATCTGGAGTCAGTCTGTGCTTTCACAAATGTGTATTTGCAATAACTATGGAATATAGCAATGTCAATTGTATTGTTAACATACCGATGTAACACAGCTCTAGTCCATGAGGTAATATAGCAGAGGTCACACAGTGGGACCCACATCTGTGAAATGGAAAGGTAAAGTGACAAGTCAGGGTCCATACACTGGGTGAAAGTGACAGACTTATGATAGGTCAAAAATTGTATGAGGCAGTGACATCTTCTTACCTGTGTCTCACTCGTTGTTTCTGTTGTCGATATCCTCTTCTTCTGCCTCCTCTTCTTCACTGTCCACAGGCTCCACAGCTGCCACAAGACTTCCTTCTGGACTATCCTCCTGCAGAAAAGGCACCTGTCATCGCAAAGCAAGGTTGTTCAGCATACAGCAGGCCACGATGATCTGGCACACCTTCTTTGGTGAGTACTAGAGAGAACCACCTGTCATATGGAGGCACCGGAACCTGGCCTTCAGGAGGCCGAAGGTCCATTCGATCACCCTCCTAGTTTGCCCATGTGCCTGATTGTAGCGTTCCTCTGCCCTTGATCTGGGATTTCTCACTGGGGTCAGTAGCCATGACAGGTGGGCGTACCCAGAGTCAACTGCAAATGTTGAGGGACAACTATTAGACACACACTAACCCTTAGGGACAACCCCAGACCCAGACAACTATTCACAGGGTATAGGGTCCTCGTCTTCAGCTATTAGCCACACACAGTGCCTCTGGAGTTGCCCCATCACTTAAGGGATGCTGCTATTCCTCAGAATGTAAGCGTCATGCACTGAGCCAGGAAACCTGGCATTCACATGGGAGATGTACTGGTCGGCCAAACACATCATTTGCACATTCATAAAATGGTAGCTCTTCCGGTTTCTGTACACCTGTTCACTCCTGCGGGGGGTACCAAGGACACATGTGTCCCATCAATGGCACCTATGATGTTGTGGATATGTCCCAGGGCATAGAAGTCACCTTTCACTCTGGGCAAATCCTCCACCTGAGGGAACACGATGTAGCTGCGCATGTGTTTCAGCAGGGCAGCCAACACTCTGGACAACACGTTTGAGAACATTGGCTGGAACATCCCTGACGCAATGGCCACTGTAGTTTGAAAAGACCCACTTGCCAGGAAATGGAGTACTGCCAGGACCTGCACTAGAGGGGGGATCCCTGTGGGATGGCGGATTGCTGACATCAGGTCTGGCTCCAACTGGGCACACAGTTCATGGATTGTTGCACGATCAAGTCTGTAGGTGACTTTTACGCGTCTCTCTTCCAATGTCGACAGACAGGTCCACCAGCGGTCTGTACACCGGAGGATGCTGCCATCTCATCACCTGTCCCAGCGGACGTGCCCTATGGACGAGAACAGCGATCAGAGAGTCAGCCAACACTGAGGTATTACAAAATGCCATTAGCACACATTTGTTAATCCGCAATGTGCCTGTTACTGTGTGTATGCAAGGCCTTAGTAGGTGTGACGCAGTTATTATCAATGCCATGTGGCCCCCTGAAATGGCGGCTGCCTGACCTGTAAGGTGGGACAAGGGGATGTGAGGTAACTGCGCTGGCGTTCTACACCGTTGCGGTAGGTGGTCGAAGACTGCGGCGCAATCCTGCATTGGTTAACATTGGACCCTATGGGTCTCAGGAGCTAATGACGATGTACGCCGGTGGTGAAGGTATGCACCGCCGCGGACGTGACCGCCATTTTCTGTCTGTTCACTCACCTAATACCTGACCTACTACAGGAGAGGACCTACACTGCAAGTGCTGCTGTGACCTCAGTCTGGAAGCGACGATGGTTCATGTGTCTGGGGAAAGGGCCCCTGCCTTCACTTTGGAGGAGTTGGAGAAGTTAGTGGTTGGGGTCCTCCCCAGTACACGGAACTCTACGGTCCTCCAGACAAACAGGTGAGTACAATGTGAGCATGCTGCATGGGCAATGCCTGTTTGGAGTGGTGTGGATAGAAGATACATGGGGGGGGCTGAGCCCTGCATGAGTGGACGGTGAGTGTATGTGCGTCAGGGCAAGGGTGGGAACATGGGCCAATGACTGTGATGGTCCGGACGCTTAAAGTTTTTCATTTTCCCCTGTACTATTCCTGTAGGTCAGCGCCCACCAGAAGAAGGATATTTGGCGTGCCATCGCCCAGGATGTCCGGACCCTGGGGGATAGTACAGACGGAGCACCCACTGCTGTAAAAGATGGGAGGACATTCGCCGCTGGATCAAGAAGATGGCGGAGGCCCAGCTGGGGATGGCCTCCAAACGTGGGAGGGGTGCCAGTCGCACCATGACCCCCCTGATGTTCCGAATCCCGGCGATGGCGTATCCGGAGTTGGATGGGTGCTAGAGGGCATCACAGCAGCCACAAGGGGGTGATACCGTCACATCCATCTGACTCTGCGCGCATTACGAGGTGTCTGGGTGGGGGAGGTGGGCAGTGGGTTACCCTAGGCCAGGCCGAGCTTTGTGGGCAAGGACCCTTTGTGAGGCAGGCCATGTGGCACCCCAACCTCACCAGTGGTAAGACCCATCTACACCTAGTCAGTCTCCTGTGACTTCTATGTGTGCAGCAATCAGGCATAGGCCTTGTACCCCATGGGCATGTGATTAATCTAGGAACTATAAGTGCATTGGGTAGTGCAGAGGGCTGCTGTGTCTGTAGTGTCCGCCAACGGTAGTGGTATTGCATGCACTAAACATGTCTTTCTTCTGTCTCCCCCCCTTTTTGTGGTCTCCCAGTTCTTGTCTGATATAGCATCATCAGGCGGAGGAGCAGTGGCACCGGAGCAGGAGGGAGCTGCATCCCACTTGGCCCTGGAGGGTGAGACAAAGGAGTCTGAAGCCACCAGTGGGACGGAGGGCAAGGGGAGCTCCACGGGGGGACAGGAGGTGACAGCAGCGACAGCGACTCCTCCTCTGATGGGAGCTCCGTTGCGGTGCCGGGCCCCTCTGTGCCCCCGCATCAACAGCTACAGCTGCCACCCCCCCCCCCACCAGCACCACCCTCCCAGCAGCCCCTCAGCGTGTGTCCTGTGGCCGCACACCCAGGAGGGTGGGCATCTCCTTCGCCCCAGGCACCTCAGGCCCTGCCCCAGTCAGCCCTGCTGCCCTCAGTGAGGAGGCTATTGACCTCCTGAGATCCATCACCAGCACGCCCATCATCACACACCGCTTGCATGCACTCACCACCCCCACTACCATTCACACATCCCCTGTGTGCTCTCCCAGTGTGTCTGTGAGCCCTCCTCCCAAAGTGCACAAACGCAGGCACACACCCACCCAACAGCCATCCACCTCACAACAGCCTCCAGCCCATGCACCTTCACCCAAATTCAGCAAATTTACACCTCCTACAACCACTACCTCTTCCTCCACTCCCAAACCCACTCCATCTACCCATCCCGGTGTGTCTAAAAAACTTTTCCTGGCTAATATTGACCTCTTCCCTACACCTCCCCCCCATCCGTCCCCTAGGGCCAGGCTTTCCAGGTCCCAACCCAGCACCTCCCCCACCACATCACCAGGCACAGTGGTGCCAGCAACTGCGGGCTATTGGAGTGCGCCAACCGTCAGGGCTGCCAGTGTGCCACTGAGCGAGGGCAAGAACATTCCGCCACCTGCAAAAGTAAAAAAGTTGCCCACATCCTTGAGGGAGAAGCCGAAAACACCTGCCACCAAGGGCTCAGGGAAAACGAAAGGGGATAGTGGCAAGACAGCTGCACCACCATCCTAGGTGGGGAAGGGCCAGAAAATAAAGGGCAGGTCAGCAGAGGGCATGGTGGCACCGACAATGGGACCAGTGTCACACTCTCTGTCCATGTCAACGCCAACCTGTACAGCGGAGAAGACCACCACCTCCACTGCCACCTGCACCGCCACCAGCACCGCAGTCACTGAGCCCACCACCAGCACCGCTGCCAGAAAGCCGGCCACCAGCACCGCAGTCACTGAGCCCGCCACCAGCACCGCGGCCACAGAGCCTGCCACCAGCACCGCAGTCACTGAGTTCACCACCAGCACCGCCGCCACAGAGCCCGCCACCAGCACAGCAGTCACTGAGCCCGCTGCAAGCAGCGCTGCCACAGAGTCTGCCACCAGCATCGCCAGCGGCCCCGCGACATCCTGAGCCAGTGGCACCACCGCAGACATCGCTGCCATCCCCAGTGGTCAGTCGTCCTTCCCTGGTGGTCAGTTCCAGGAGCCTGGGCAGCTTCCATGATGCACCACTTTCAGTAGAGAAAGGCATCCACTACTGCAGTCCTTGTCAGGATGAAGCACTCTGGGCACAAAGCCCCCTCCAGAACCAGTGGAGAATCCCATCCACTACCTCAGTCCTTGGCAGGATGAACCACTCTAGGCACAAAGCCCCCTCAAGAACCAGTGGAGTATCACATCCACTACCTCTGTCCTTGGCAGGATGAAGCATTCTGGGCAAAAAGCCCCCTCCAGAACCAGTGGAGAAAGGCATCCACTACCTCAGTCCTTGTCAGGATGAAGCACTCTGGGCACAAAGCCCCCTCCAGAACCAATGGAGAAAGGCATCCACTTGAGAGACTGTGGCTTTTCACTTCCCAGGATAAAGAAGTGGACAAACCACCCACTGGAGAGACTTGAGAGACTGTGGCTTTGCACTCCCCAGGATAAAGCAGTGGGCAAACCACCCACTGGAAAGTCTTGGGTGACTGTGGCTTTGCACTCCCCAGGATAAAGCAGTGGCAAACCACCCACTGGAGAGACTTGAGAGACTGTGGCTTTGCACTCCCCAGGATAAAGCAGTGGACAAACCACCCACTGGAGAGACTTGAGAGACTGTGGCTTTGCACTCACCAGGATAAAGCAGTGAGCATGGAGCCCCCTCGTGGAGCAGTGGCGTTGTGCACTCATCCGGCTGAGGTGCCCCCCCTTCCCTTCCCCCTGAGGTGCCTGTTTCATTTCGATCAGATGCCCCTGCAGTGTTCTCTCCTTTTGAAGTCTGGTATCATGTGTGGGCCTCGCCCATGCATTTTGGGCCCAGTGGTCCACGGACAATAATTGGTGCACTATCCGGACTTGTGTAGTTGGTGTACATAACTGTATTTCGAGTTTTGACTACTGGATTTTTCATGATTACAATTGTTCAACTCATTTCCTTTTGTCCTTGTGTTCTTCCATGGGGGGTGTAAATGTAATGTTGAAACATGTATTTGTGTGTATGTTGTTGCGGGTGAGGGTGGGGGTGGCGGTTTTGCGTGTTGCATGTGTGTGTCACTCTCTTTTCCCTCCCCCTTCCCCTGTGTTGTAGGTGCAGTACTCACCGTGGTCATCGCCGCCGTCTTTGGTGCTCCTGATAGAGGAGCAGGAATACCATCGCACGGAGTATCTGGAGTTCTGGCTCCATGGTGTCCTGGTTCCTCGTGGGGTGTGGAGAGGTGAGTGTTTTTCCTTCCAAGTCCTGTTTCCGCTGTGTTTTTGTTCGCGTTAGTTCTGCCACGGAAAAGGTGGCGGATTGGCATCTTCTGATAGGGTGGGCGGTACATTGTTTTCCGCCTGTCTGTTGGCGGTGACTGCCGCGATATTTGTTTGTAACGCCATGGCAGTCGGAGGGTTAAAGTGGCTGTCTATGTTGGCGGTTTCCGCTACGGTCGTGATCCCATTTTTTTCTGCCGGCCTGTTGGCGGTATTACCACCACTTTAACACCGACCGCCAAGGTTGTAATGAGGGCCTATGTGTATTTAGAACTCCAAAGAAGATAATCCTTAAAATAGAGCTTATTCAAATTGTCACTGCAAGACTGCAGCTTGGTCCTGCTTGGTCTGCTCCCGGGACCTTTACGGTCTGGGACCAAAATGTCTTCAATCTCAGTTTATAAAGCGTTTTCCATATGTAACTAAGCGCTCATAGCCTGCCAGCTCGGTAACTATTCCCCAAATGGCGTAAACTCAATGTGCAGTGCGTAGAACACATGGTTTCGTCTGACCATCCTGCACTGCACAGAAGCTAAGCCAAACTCAGTAACTCACACTGTGTTGTGCCCTGACCTCCGCCTGCAGTGACCAAATAAAGAAGTCAGGGGGCCGTTGTCACTGGTAGCTTTCACACCATGCCACCTTTTAATTTCTGGGCAGTGTATAATTTGTTAAAAGAACTTAAATATTACAAGTCTCAGAATGCAGGATTACACTGTACAAAAAGGAATCCCTTTTTTGTACAGCTCACATCCCCAGCTCACCACACCTTTTAGGGCGCTCTCATATGTGCTAATATCTTCATTAGCAGATGCGAGACAAGCCCAGGATGTACGCAGTACAAAAATCTGTCTTTTCATTACAGCGCTCACCTTGAGCACACGTTTCGAGGCGCTCTCATTTGAGCACTGTTCAAAATATTCTCATACAGGCAAATTAAGTCATAAGCACATATGAGAGTGCCTTGAAGTACGCGAGCTCAGGGTGTGTGCGGTATAAAAAGGAATCCTGTTTTGTACAACCGGAGCTCACGTCTTTCAAAACGGTAAAATCATGTGGTTTGCTGCAGAGACTAAAGTGCCTTGCCTATGCGTGCAGGAAAAGTAGGCACTGGCTTTCTATAAAGCTCCACCATTTCCCTGCAATGGTTTACCAAGTATGCATAAACCACGGAGATGCGCTGTACACATGTCTAGGCTCTGGCGAAACTGGCATTACATGACTGAATTCCTGTAAAATGTCATTTTCAAACCATATACATATTTTGCATTTTTCAAGCCATTTTCATTTAATTTTCATCCTTAGGAAATAGTTTCTGAAGACCAACTAACCAACAACCAAATCACCATACGCAATTAGGTAAACCATCTGTTCACAGGTGACCATATTTAGAACATGACTGAAAAAAACGTAGACAGTCTAGGAAATATATGATAACTAGGGTGGGATTGACATGCAGAGCAATCCGGCAGTGCCTCAAGGGCTGGTCTGACAGGTCTTGGTGTGGGTCGGTTTTTAGAGGTTTGTGGGCCAATTTTATGGCTAGTGGGATGGTTTTTACTTTTCCCCGTTATTACCACAAACATTGCCCAAAGCAAGCACCAGTAAATGCATCACGCCCATACCTTGCAAAGCACATCAATACCATGTCTTTATAAGTTCAAATATGCTCTGTTGGGAAATATAGGCTACTTGTAGCTATCTCTGATGTGCTAATAGGGGCTACTTTTATTCTGGTTCCATCTGTCCATGAAGACAACGCATCGGGATGTTGTTAATTTATTTAGCATCTTTAAACCACCAAGGAGATTCTAGACTGTCAGTGGTCACAAACTCTGCCATAAAGAATGGCTACTAAACAGTTGTAGCAGGTAAACGAGCTGTGTACAGTAATGCGTTAGTACCTGGCTAGCACCACATTCTAAAGCAATTGAGTTTGCAGCACGTTGTACTATGTATAGAACTTTCTCATACTAGTTTCTGCAAACATTGTAGGATCATGTCTATGAATAATTAATAAGAAGGCCATAATATGAAATTGGTGGTTGCTGGAGGTGGGCGCTTGTTTTTGGGGACTAAGGCCCTCATTATGACACAGGCGGTAAAAAACGCCTACGGCCGCAGCGACGGCCACCAAAAGACTGTCGCCGCGGCTGCCAGCCGTCTGCCATATTATGACCACAGCTGGATTTCCACCAGAAGGATGGCGGAAATCCAGCTGTGGCCAGGCTGGCGGATCACAGTAAGGTGGCTCTGCTGCCAGCAGTAGCCCCACACCAGTAGACCGCTGCCACCCGTATTATGACCAATAATACTGCCTGGCGGTGTTCTGCTGGTGGACGCTGCTGCTGGCAGCAGCAACGAGCCCTGTCTCCTGTCGGAGGACCCCCTGAACACAGTTAAGTGGGTGCTTCGACATGGGAGGGGAGTGGGGGTGTTGTGTGTGTGGGCGGTGTGTGTGAATGTTTGTGTGTGCATGTATGCAGGTTTGTGTTTCGGTTTGAATGTGTGTGCATGTATGGATGTGTGAGTGCGTGTATGTTGTGTTGTGCGAATGCGTGTCTGTGCGTATGTAAGTGTGTGTGAATGGATGCATGCATGTGTGGATGCATGTGTGTATGTGTATGCGTGTGTGTGTGTGTGAAGGAGCGCAAATGTAGGGTGGTGTTGGAGAGGAAGGGTGGCTGGGGGGGACTCTGGAGAGGGAGGCAGATGGGGGGAGACCCCTATCAGTGACAGGGAAGGAATTCCCTGTCACTGATAGTGCCTACCGCCATGGTTTTCGTGGCGGTAAGGAAGCCACAAAAACCATGGATGTAGGTGGGGGTCATAATCCTGCAGGCGGTACAGTGATGGCCACCGGGCTGGAGATAGATATCTCCAGTCCGGCAGCTGTCACCACTGTGGTGGTCGGAGTGGTACATTGGCGGGTTGGTGGAATGTTATAATATGGTGGTAGGTACTGCCAGCCTGTACTTACCACCAGGTTACCACCGACCACTGGGGTCATAATGACCCCCTAGGCCTTATTTCTCATCAGCAGGCTTTGACAATGACAAAGGCAGAAAGGGAGCAGGAAGGAGGAAGATACGGATAGGAAAACAGGAAAGCAGAAGGGGTGAAATAGGGCCGACAAGAGTGAGACAAAGAGGGGAGAAACGGGGGCTGGTAGAAGAAATGAACAGTGCGAAATCTAGATACAATTAATTGGTATTCATAATCGTTGTACCCGCTATACTTTTTTGTTCCAAATGAAGTTCTGTATATGGGACCTACTCAAAATCAGCAGTCTTATCAGCACAAAAGTGCCAGTAAAAGCCAGAAAGTTCGGTACAATACAACGCTTCTTTCTAAAGAGTTCCTAATTCACAGTTTACCTACACACGCGCGTATCCGGAAAGAATGTGCTAAACGCCTGTCCCTTGTGGCCTTGTTATGTATCATGTAAAGTAATAATGAGCCAGAAGAATTACTGATCAGTTTTCGTTTTTAATAACGTCTCACAAGGCGCCTCAACACCATTGTCTCCGGAGATCGCTAATTGCCTTATTTTAATGAGCTGCTGTGGGCATAATTACAAATGCATTTTCCTCTCATAGGTGCCAAGTTTGTGGCTTTCTAAGGGATGAGACTCATGTATGGCAGCAATCCATTGGGCTGCAAAACTGAGACAAACTATCAAAACAAGATAATTAACAACTAGACTAGGGCTGATTAGAATGCAGCATTGGGCATCCAAGGGGAGCAAGCTGCTTCTGAATGGAAACAATGTATTATTATACAGCCAAAGAATAAAGATGTTACCTTAAAATCGGCAATAGGTTGCACGAATGCATGATGTCTTGTTTTGTAACTGATTTCAATGAATCTCGGTACCATCCCTGTAGCATCCCAAAAGTGTATTTTTTATATAGTGGTATTTATCCAATAGAGGCAAACAAACCATATCGCTTTTTACCTAAATTAGGAAACAATTCATTTTTGAGATTTTATTTTGATTTTTAATTTGATGTAAGTGAAAACAGACATTATCATTTTGCACTGAGAATGTATGTTTTTCTGTGATTGTAGCCCTAAATGGCAATTACAAAAAATCACATAGAAAAATTACTGAGGTCAAAATATCGACTACCAAAATATTGACATACAAAAATATTTGTAAAAAAAAAATTCCACTTTCATTCTGACAGTGTACTAGGGGCCATGTGAACCTATATTGATGGTTGGACTCTGATAAGCTTCCAAAAGATGCAAAAGAACTAGAATATTTCAGAAGCAAAGCACTTTTGTAGGATGACATTGTTTTTATACTTTTATTCACCCAAAGGATGTAGACAATGTGGGTAGGTCACTCGCAGAGATTCTGCCCATTAAACATCATTGAACAATAGACCCTTTAGTACATTTTTGCTGTTAACAGCTATAGGCTGAGCAAGTAGAGTGTTAGGCGGTCATGGAGGGATGGGAGCAGGGCCTAGCTACAGTGGAAACTGTGCAGCCAACTCCTCACTTTGCATGCCCGAAGGTCATGCACAGCACAGGTTGGCTACATGCATAGGGTTGGGTGCAGAGGCTAACCATAGAACAAGCCACCCCACCCAACCCCTATGGTATGTTGGATGCACAGTCTGGTGTGGCACCAGGGACCCCAGACAACCTCCAAAGTCTGTGTCCAAAGTCTGTGCAGTGGAGGTTTGATGATTGCAAAGGGTTAGGTGTGGGATGTTGCTGGAGTCTAGAGAATGAGTCCAAGTCCTGATGCAGAAAGGATGGTGGGTCTGACCAGAGGCTATGACTGAGATGTAATGAGTGTAACAGGCATATTTCAGTGGTAGTTGGTCATGTTAAATTTCAACCCCCATAAATTAAGATCTTATCACCCAACTATACTGTCTCTGTGACCTATATATTTTATATTTATATATATATATATCTGTGTGTGTGACCTAGTGGCAGTAGCCACTAGGTAGTTATAGCAGTGGCGGCTTGTTGGAGGGAAAAGAGGCAGCGTGGCGGGGAGAGAAATAAAATATATATATTTTTTTACGTACTTTAATTCTGCACCGTGCCGTCAACACAGTGCTGGGCTGGAGAGAGCCTTCTGCACATGACATGTGTTTGGCTGGCCCGAGACGGCCAGCCAAACACACATGCACAATGAGAGGGAGTGCTGTGCCCTCCCCCTCAGTGCTCGTCACAGTCCATTGCCTTACCCCTTATAATACAAAATGATAATAAACTTAGTTTATTATCATTTTGTATTAAAGTGTTTGCAGCTGCTGCTGCTGGCTGGGGGTGACGCTCCTCTGGCCTAGCAGAAGAGCTGCACCTGAGTTCCGGTTAGGCCCATGTTTCCATGCAAAAAGTGTGTTTTGACTTGCCTATATCTTTGGCACAGTTTGACAAATCTTCACAAAATTTTCCAAAGACAGTGACTCTTATTGTACACAGAAAGTTTTGGGGTGATCCGTCAAGCTTGGACTGAGAAAAAGGGGAGGGAAAAAAAATGTGTGTTTATCATGTTAATTCTGACAGGATCCATAGACATGGCTAAAGCCCGAACCGCTAGACAGAATTACACCAAATTTTGGCAGAAAGCTAGCTTTCAGTATGCAGATAGTGCTTTTGCTTATTTGGTGTAAATCCATTCAGAAGTTTTGAAGATATTAAAGGAAAAACAAATTTGGATATTTCTGGCCATGACAACTTCACGAATAATGATGAGCTCGTCCAGGGAAATGCACAGCTCTGATTGCCAGTGTTGGCAGCCACCTTGGGACTCAGTTTCAGCTGAGCCCCAGAAAAAAATGCAATACAAATGCAAACCCAGAGGGATCCTGCCAGAGGAAAGAAGAATTTTTTAGAATGTTTTTGCTCTTTGCTTGCTGGATTAACGCTGGCTCGTGCAGGAACCGGGAGCTGACTGGGACCACGGGGAGGCCTGGAGGCTCCCCTCGCGTTCACAGATAGCCCATAAAGGGTGAAAAAAAAAAAAAAAATCAGCCGGGACCACAGGGGAGGCCTTAAGGTGCTAATCGTGGACCCAGGTAGCCCATAAAGGGCAAGAACATATAAAAAAAAAAAATTAAAAAACCTTGTAGCATAATGGTGAAGGTCACAGAACTGAGAGTTGAGTGTTCAACTTCAGGTGTATCTGTAGTCACATACTGAGAGGTGATCTTACTATTTGTAATTAACAAATACATTTTTCTTTTCATTTTGTGCAGAAATATCTCATTGTAAGTATATTATACATCAAAGCCTAAAAAACTCTCTATCTCTATCTCTCTCACCCTCACACTCTCTCTCTCTTTCAATCTCTTTCTCGCACTCACACACCCGCTTAGGCCCTCATTCTGCCACTCACAGACCCACTCAGATACTCACACACTCACTCACACACCCACTCAGACCCTTGTTCACTCACTCACAGCTCCACTCAGTCCCTCACGAACCCACTAACAGACCCACTTAAACACTCACCGACCCCCTTACAGACCCACTCAGACTCTCACACACCCACTCACACATTCACTGACACCCTCATGCACCCACAGACGTGCGCAGACAGTGATGCACCCACTAAGACACTGATACACACACTCCCACACCCAGAGACTCTAGCAGCCACTCTGACCATCGGATAACCCTCTTACACTGATTCTCATACCCAGATATATAGGCTGCGCCAATCTCCCGCCACACATGGCCAAAGGGCTGTGTGCAGAATAGGGTTGGATGGTTAGGGGAGTTGCCCACAGTGGGCACCAGTTATAGTTACCCTAGGGCACCTATAACCACCTGTCATGCTGCGGGCCTCCACAGCCTTAGCAAGGGACCCGGTTGGAACCGCGGTCTGTTTTTCTGGCTGCCAAGCTTGCCGCAGCCCCTTCCTCCGGCCACTGCTCTAGTTGTTGCCGGCAGTGAAGTCTGGGGCTCAGGATTGGGCATAGGGCCACGCCGTGTTTGGCGTGCGGCACAGGCCCCGGTATTAGGTGTCTGCGCCCCCCTCCCCACCCCCTCACTTACCTGGTGCCCTGTTATTGGGCTCTTTTCTTCTTCGTTCTTCTTCCTTTTCTTCTTTTTTTCTAGTGGGGTCTTATTCTCTTTCTCCCAGCATGCCTTTCTTCTTGTCTTTTTCCCTGTATGCATCTGGTTCCCTTTCTAATATGGGGTCCTCTTCTACCTTGTTCTATAGTCTTTTCCAAATCTAAAATGGCGCTCTTGCTTTCTCCTGCATGTCACTTCCTGCTCAGGAGTATTTAATGGGTTAGATTCTTGTTCTCCTTGCGCTGCAACACTTCCTCCAGTGGTGATCACGCTGAGACTGTTTTTTCTGATTCCAGTGTTTGTTCCTGTTTGTTCTTCCAGTTATTTTTTCTTGACTTTGGAAGCCTGATATTTTTTCACGTGTCTTTTCTTCTGTTCCAGGGAGTTCCTGTCATAGAGGTTTTTTCCCTTTGAAGTTTTTCCTCCGGGACTCCTTCTGGAGGGCATGGACTGTTTTTGACATACCATTGTCAGCAGCACTGTGACTACTGGAAAGGGCCGCCCTTACCTTGACCAGAGCAGGACCTGCAAGAATCAAGGCCACCCTCCAGTTCCAGCAGACAAAAGGCCATAAGCGAAAGGTAGATCGTGACACCACCCAACAGTGCTCTGCACACAGCCAAGCCACATGGCCTGGGGCAAGTCCCTGCGACCAACCCCTTTACCAACCAAACCCTGCATTGCACCCCCTCCCCAGGCTGACCCCATCCCCCAGGGCCCGTCTAAATATTAAATATTTTTGGGGGGGAGGGACCTGCATTATCCGCCCAGGCCAATATCAGCCAGTAGGATTCTCATTCCCTGGGTCTTGGCCTAAAGATTTAATATTTTTTGGAGGGAGGCACGCAACCCAGTCTACACATTTGTTTGGGGAAAGGGGGCTGGTTTGAATGTGTTTTTTTTTTTTTTAGGGGATGGGGATCTTGACCCTGGGGACCCCACCCCCTGGGGCACAGCCTAATTGTTTATTATTGATTTTGGGGGGTGGGCCACATGGCCCCCTCACCAGGGCAGATCTCGGCCACATTTCGGTCACCTAGCCACCCCTCAGGGCCTGGGTAGGTTACCTAATTGTTGGGGACCGTGGTGTGAACCTGAAGGCCCTCACGCTCCCAGCTGGCTCCCTGACTCCTGCGGAAGCCAGCAGTGCTGTCACAGTGGAGGAGCTGCTAGAACAGCTCCCTCTATGTGATAGCAATTGTTTCCTCTGTCTCCTTGCCTGCATCTTTTCAGGCAGAGAGACAGATGAAACCTCTGCTTGTAGAGGAGAGCTGTTCGTCTTGGTGGCAGCTGTCAAAGCTTCAGTCAAACCACAGCAAACAGCTATGTCCCGGGGGTGGGCACACTGGGACATAGCAGGAGCCAGCCCTTGGGGGTGGTGTTCCCCAGGGCCATCACTGGCTCCTTGAGGGGGCTGTGAGGCCCCCCTTCAATGAATAGCCATGGGGAGGTTGTGGCCCGGGGATATAGGGGGAGCCACATGGCTTCCCCAAACTAAATTGCAAAACTGTCCCCAGAGCCTGCGGCCAGTCCCTGTTGCCAACACCCTTAACCACCAAACCCCAGGCTGCGCACAGCCTTTGGCCATGCACCACAGTAGTTGGCCGCAGGTCCACATGCTGCGGTCCCCTGGCCTATTTCAGCCGTGGGGACCACATTTGCCTGGGCCTAGCCTTCTAAAATAATTTTTGGGTGGAGTGAGGGGAGCCACACAGCTCCCCTCCCCAGGCAAATTTCGGGCCCAGGGACCCCATCCCCCAGAGTCTGGCCTAAATAGTTCACTTTTTTTAGGGAGAGGAGGCTGCACGGTCCCCCTCCCTAGGCCAATATCGGCCCTGAGGACACATCCCCTGGTGCCTTGCCTAATCATTTATTTTTTTGGGAGGGGGGTGCACGGTCTACCTCCCCAGGCTGATCTCGGCCTCAGGGATCCCATCCCCCAGGTCCCTGCCATGTAACCTGGGTGCCCCCGTGGTCCAAGCCGGCTCCCCACATTCCATGGGAGCTGGCAATGCTGTCACAGGGAAAGAGAGGAAACCTCTGCTCGCAGTGAGGGAGAGCTGTTTGACAGCTCTTCCTCACTGCAAGCAGAGTGTTTGCTCTGACTTGGTGGGAGATTTCAAAGCACCTTGGGACATAGCAGGGGGAAGCCCTGGGGGGTGGCAGTTCCCAGGACCATTTTTGGCTCCACAGGAGGGGCCACACTGCCTACCCTCCAACAAGCATTGCCCCAAGGAAGTGGTGGTCCCCAGGGCTCGGGGGTCCAAAACCGACTCCATTCACTCTTTTATTGTAGCCCCAGGGAGGCCCCCCGCACTTGTTTTGAATAGTGCCCCGGGGATGTGGCGGTCCCTGGGGTTGTGGGAGGGTGGGGGCAGGTGCCCATCCTGCATTTGTTTTGAATCGTGCCCTGTGTAGGTGTCAGTAACTGGGGCTGTAGGTGTGCTAGGCGGCCCCACTGCACTGGTTTTGAATTGTGCCATGGGGAGGTCCGCATTGATAATTTCAATGCCCCCAGGACCTGGCTCATCCAGGGGCCTCACAGACACATCCTCGGGAGCCTGTGGTTGCTTTTTTGTTTTCATTTTCACCAGCTCTGCCTCTCCGGCAAAACAATTTTAAAAATAATTTTTGATCAGGGTGGGAACCCTCTGGGATCCCAGCACAAGAGCTTAAGGGGTCATGGTGTTGCTACCCTGGCCACGTTTGTGTTTTTTTATCTTGTTTTCTTGGACTTGGCTGAAGCCGAGGCCCAGCATAGCTGCCAACACTTCTTTGTTGAGAAATGGCAGCCAGTCAGATCTCTGCAAGAAATCAGGAGGATATATATACATATCCTCCCGATTTCGATGTTTTAGAGAAATTCAAGAAAATCCAAATTTGTATGTGTATATATATATATATATATATATATATATATATATATACATATATATATGTATATATATATATATACAAATATATATGTATATACACATACAAATTTGGGTTTTCTTGAATTTCTCTAAAACTATTGAATGGATTTACACCAGTAACAAAAAGGATGCTTTGTGGACCAAGAGCTACCTTATTGGCACATTTGGTGTAATTCAGTCCAGTTGTTTGGGCGCTATCACTGTTCAAAATCCCTAAACAAAAATGAATGGGGAAAACAAGTTTTGGGCCCCCCTCCTTTTTTCAGCACCTGATTCATGGATCACCCAGACAACAGCTGAAGTGAGCGTTGTATTTTTTGGAAATTTTCATAAAGATTCATAAAAGGGTGCCAAAGTTATTAGCAAAATGATTTTTTCTGCAAATTCGCAAAGGATCTGCAAATCCAAACACAAAAACAAGCACAAGCTTCATGCTTGCTTGAAAACCCCCTCACCCCAGGGTGGGCCAGGCCTGGGGGTGAAGTTTGTTTTATTTTTGGGAAGGGGGTGTGTGGCCCCTCTCCCTGAGGCACTGAGATGCCCTGGTAACCTTACCCCTCAGGCTGCAGTAAAAAAGAGGGGAGGAGATGCTGCACACCCCTCCTAGAGCCTAATTAGGCCCAAGGGACCCCATCCCCACAGGGCCAAAATGCGTTACAAAGGGAAGGAGGCAGTGCAGCCCCTCTTCCTGAGCCTTAAAAGGCCCTGGGGACCCCATGCCCTGGCTTAAATGTAAATAAAATGTGAGGGGGCCACACAGCTCCTGTTCCTGAACCTTTAAATGCCTTAGGGACCCCATACCTTGGGGCCGACTAAGGCACTGTGTCCTGGAGAGCTGTCACCTCCAAAAAGGCCCTGAGGCTCCCAGTAGCCCCCAATGTGCTGCTTGTTGGGTGCCTGGGTGGGATCTTGGACATCCACCTATATAAAGACATATCCCTGGGAATGGGGTCCCCGGGGCCCGAGAAGGCTCCACGAAGGGCCACCCAGACACCTCCATTCTTACATAAGATATGGCCCCGGGAGATAGGGTTCTATGTGCCTATGAAGACCCAGGGAGGTAGGCTGTGAAAACCCATCCCCTTTTTCTGGTGATTTTGGCCCCAGGCGATAGGGGCTCCAGAGGCTTAGGGAGGGGAGGCACATGGCCCACTCACCTTTTCAATTGAATTTGGCCATGAGGACGGAGTCTCTGAGGTCTAATGAGGCTCGGGATTGGGGCCACACGTCCTTTTTCCTTAATGTAAGAGAGGTTTGGTGGCTGTATAGGTATGATGGCACCCACCAAGCACAATATTGGGGACTGCAGGGGGAGTCCCAGAGCCCCCGTGGCCTCAGCCGGCACCTCACTCATTGAAGGAGCCGCCATTGCTCCCACCGGCAGAGAGGAGCTATTTGTGCTTCTCCCTCCAGGTTTCAGCAATATCAGCTTTGTTTCCCTGACAGCATGAGTGCAGGCAGAGAAACAGAACACAAGTCTGCGCTCAGTGGGCACGAGCATTTTTACATCTCCTGCCCTCTCGTAACAGATTTACAGCATCATTACAAGGCTGGCAGTCGGATTGCCACAGCTGTGGTGGTCTGACATCTTACATCATTGGTGGGCAGACCTGCCTAAAGAATGCTGCCCCCGCCAGGAACATAGTTCCCCACATAGTGATGGTGGTCAAAGTTGTACTCAGCCAGGGTGGCACTGAACTCAGCACTGACTGGCAGATTACAATCCCACTTTTCACCAGGATTTTCATGGCAGGGACCCTGCCAAGAAAAGGCTGGTAAAAAGCCAGTAGGGGGGCCACTGTGGGTCCATGCGCCATCGGAATGTGCACTGTCTGCACTGCAGCTCCCTATAGGAGCGGAAGCCAATATCCTAGCACTGTTTCCGACGGTCAGCCAGACTGGACCACATATTACATTGATCCAGCTGGCCAGCCCAGCGGGAACATTATAATATGCTTGGGGGAACATCACTGCCATGGCAGTGGCGTCCTCCCCGTGAGTTTGTTGGTCCCACGGTGGGGCCACCAAACTCACAATTAGGCCCTTAGTGTTTTCTCCCAGTTGGCGGGAGATTTAAAAATGCTCCTGCCAGAAAAGCACAAATGTGTTTCCCTGCCCATGCTCGCACTGAGCCAGACCCAGAGGATGAGGTTCACAGGGCCAATAAGGCACAGGGATGGGGGACTTGCAGCCCCCATCCCTTACATTTTAAGTGATGATCTTCAGGGATGGGGCTGCCAGGGACTTTTTAATGGCCAAGGGATGGGTTACTGGGACAGGAAATGATACAGAGAGGGGGCCAAGCACCCTCTCCTCTTCATAAACACATTCATCCGCAGGGGACGGGATCCTTGGATAAACAACTCAGGGAGCAGGGTTGCGCACCCTCTGCACCTTAAATATACCCAGCCTTGGGGGATGGGGCCCCAGGGGACTAAAATGGACTGAGAAAGGGGGTCCCTCCCTACATAAATATATATACATATATATATATATATATGTATATATATATATATATATATACACCAAAATCCAGCATCTCATATAAAGCAAAGAGGAGCCTGAGCTCTGGGATATGCCATCCGTAAAGTTTATTAAACCATCTGACGCGGTTCAACCAACAGGTCTTTGTCAAAGTTATAGCATCAAAACACAATGCCCAGCTTCCCTAAAAAATATCCTGAGAGCATACATAGAAGTAGGGAATAGACTAACGAAACCACATATGTATTGAAACCACCACACATATTAGTCAGCTAATATCAGGCATGCAAGTAAAATTAAAAAATCCTTGACAAAAAAAGTAAATATACATAGTATCACTATTGACCAAAATATGCTGAAATTTGAAAAAACTGCAATTACTAATGAATGCAAACACACACTGTGTTACTAGAATGGGGCCCTGGTAAATAAGCCAAATAGCTGTAAAATGGTTCAATGCAAGATAAGCAATTGTGAATAGACCACGTCCAGTGCGTATAGCCCAGTGGCTATCCATACAAGCATAAAGCCCTCACTTAAAACTAAACAAAAAGAAAAAAAAAGAAGAGGGAAACAAAGAGCCAAAATATAGCAGAAACAAGCAAGTAACAATAAGAGAGGAAAAAAGAGGAAACACATCACATGTTGTCAAACATATTGCAATAGTTCCTTGAGATAACTCTAACTATAACAAGTGAATTTCTATGGTTTTGTATGC
Source organism: Pleurodeles waltl (assembly GCF_031143425.1). Taxonomy (NCBI): domain Eukaryota; kingdom Metazoa; phylum Chordata; class Amphibia; order Caudata; family Salamandridae; genus Pleurodeles; species Pleurodeles waltl. Next base: position 288,123,057 of record NC_090445.1, on the reverse strand, counting down.
ATAAAATGTGAGCCTAACTACAACATCCCTGAAACCTTCGTTTTTTAAGTGAATTTCTGTTTTTTTTTCATTCTAGTTCCTAACTAGTTAATTTCTATAGATTTTTTAAGGTAAAGTAATTTTCATTACTATACGCTAATCCAACCACCACTGTGCTCGGCCTTCTGCCGTGCATTGCAGCGGTTGACCACAGCGCCTGGCCTGTGACCAGGCCCTGTGGAAACTCCTATAACAGCCCAATCCCAGGCTGCCCACAGCCTTCAGCCATGCGCAGCAGGGCTTGGTCGCAGGGCCTGGCCGCAGGGCCAGGCTCTGCTGCTAACCCCTAATTCCATCCAACTACATGCTGTGTACGGCCTTTGGCTGTGAGCAGTGGGAGCTGCTTTCAGCCTGTCTCTCTGGGTGTCAGAGTAGGTACGAAAGGGTGTATCTGTGTGTGGGAGTGGCTGTGAGTCTCTGGGTGTGAGAATGACTGCATCAGTGTCTTAATGGGTGTGTCAGTGTCTGTGTGGGTCTGTGAGTGGGTGCATGAGAATTTCAGAGGGCCTGTGAGTGGGTGTGTGAGAGTGGGTGTGTGAGAGTGTGAGTGGGTCTGAGCAAAGGTGCATGAGTGTCTGGGTCTGTGAGTGGGTGCTTGAGGGTCTGAATTTGGCTGTGAGTGGGTACACGAGTGTCTGAGTGGGTCTGTGAGTGGGTGCATGAGTGTCTGAGTGGGTCTGTAAGTAAGTACAGAAGGGTCTGAGGGTGTGTGAGTGGGAGAAAAAATGAAAAAGAGAAACAGAAAGAAAGAAAGAGAGTGAGAGAAAGAGAGATATAGAGTTCTTTAGGCTTTGATGAATGATATATTTAGAATGAGATATTTCAAAATACTAGCAAATAAACAAACACACTGCCAAGCGATCCTAGGATTTGAACTTTCAGCCTACTGAATGACAGCAGACCTTGTCTATTAGGCCAGAATTGACTCAGTTCTACTCTGCATCCAAACGTAACTATAACATTGGTATCAAACATCTCACTAGTTTGACACTTTGAAGTCATTGCCTGGAGAGACCATTTCAATGACAATTTTGCACTCTCTCTTCCATCCCATTATGGGATGGAAGCGGGAGAGAGCAGCAGAACCACAGGGGGAGCCTCAAGGTTCTCACAGTCACAGCTGACTCCCCACATCCTGCAAGAGCCGACATAGCTCCCAGAAGCAGGGAGCTGCCTAAAATTTCAGCTCACTGCTTGCAGGAGCAAGGGTTTCATCTGTTTGCCTGTAGGCATATTTGTGTGCAGAGAAGCGGATGTAAACTCTGCTTTCTGTCAGAAGGAGTTGTTTGCCAGCTCCCACTGTCAGAAAGTGGATTTTGTTTGCTTTTGATAAGTGGGAGCTGACAGCTCCCACCAACAAAAGCAAACAGCTATGTCACAGGGTATGCACCCCTGGACAAAGCAGGTGCCAGCCCTAGAGGGTGGCGGTCTTTGGGGCCATTATTGGCTCCACTAAGGGAGCGTGCCCCCCCTCCAAATTAATCTAGCCCCGGCGAGGTGGTGGTCCTCAGGGTCCTTAATGGACCTCCTTCATTCTTTTATTGTAGCCCCGAGGATGTGTTGGTCCCCGGGGCTGCGGGGAGGAGGGGCAGGTGGCTCCATGCATTGTATTCATTTAAAGCCCTGGGGAGATGGCAGTCCCTGGGGCTGTGAGGGGGCCATGCATCCCTCAGCATTATATTTGTTCAAAGCCCCAGGGAGGTGGTGGTCCCTTGTGCTGCGGGGGGCCACTTGGCCGCTCCGCACTATGGTGGTCATTCCAACCCTGGCGGTCCATGACCGCCGGGTTGGAGGACCGCGGGAGCACCGCCGACAGGCCGGCGGTGCTCCAATGGGCATTCCGACCGCGGCGGTAAAGCCGCGGTCGGACCGGCAACACTGGCGGTCTCCCGCCAGTGTACCGCCGCCCATTGGAATCCTCCAGGGCGGCGCAGCTAGCTGCGCCGCCGAGGGGATTCCGACCCCCCCTACCGCCATCCAGTTCCCGGCGGTCCGCCCGCCGGGAACCGGATGGCGGTAGGGAGGGTCGCGGGGCCCCTGGCGGCCCCTGCAGTGCCCATGCCACTGGAATGGGCACTGCAGGGGCCCCCGTAAGAGGGCCCCTAAATGTATTTCACTGTCTGCTGCGCAGACAGTGAAATACACGACGGGTGCAACTGCACCCGTCGCACAGCTTCCACTCCGCCGGCTCGATTCCGAGCCGGCTTCATCGTGGAAGCCTCTTTCCCGCTGGGCTGGCGGGCGGCCTGAAGGCGGCCGCCCGCCAGCCCAGCGGGAATGTCAGAATTACCGCCGCGGTCTTTCGACCGCGGAACGGTAACCTGACGGCGGGACTTTGGCGGGCGGCCTCCGCCGCCCGCCAAGGTCAGAATGAGGGCCTATGTCTTTAAAGCCCCCAGAAGGTTACGGTCCCCGGGCTGAGAATGCCTGGCACCCCCCCCATTAAAAATGTCAATGCCCCTAGGACCTGAACGAGCCAGGGGCTTCTTAAAAACAAGCGTGGCAGCCCAGGCTTGTTTTTTTTTTTTAACATGTCTCCCAAGAATTTGCAACGGCATTATGAAATTGTGGCAAAAGTTTTTTTTTCTTTTTTTTATGTGCTTTTTAGTCCAGGGGGGATCCCTCTGGAACTCCAACACCAGAGCTAAAGGGTCAGGGTGATTCTACCACGGCCCCTTTTCTTATTTTTTAATCTTTTTTTCTGGGACTTAGCCGAAGACAAGTCCCAAGATGGCAACCAACACTTCCTGGTTGAAGTGTGGGCAGGCAATCAGAGCTCTGCATGAGCTCATTAATATTTGTTAAATCATTGCAATCACAGATATACACATTTGGATTTCCTTTAATATCTCAAATACTACTGAATAGATTTACACCACATAACTGAAAGCACAATCTGCATACTGACAGCTACCTTTCTGCCACGTTTGGTGTAATTCCAGACAGCGGTTCAGGCTGTAGTCATGTTCAAAGATCCTATGAGAATTAACATGGGAAAAAAACATTTTGGCCCCACCATATTTCTTGGCCCCCAGTTGACGGATCACCCTGGAACTTCCCATGTGCAACAAGAATCACAGGCACAATTATTTGGGAAAATTTTGTGAAGATTCATCAAATGGTGCCCAAGATGAAGACAAGCCAAACAATTATTTTTCTATGGAAACATGGTCCTAACTATAACTACCTATTGGGGACTGCCCCTTGGTAATATATATATATATATATATATATATATATATATATATATATATACATATATATGTATATGTATATATATATAAAAAAAAAAAACTCCTGCTGTTCTTCCTGTGCTAGTCTCATGAAGCTGGTGCACCGTTATGGGCGCAGGACCTATATTTTATGCAAACAAAATCCAAATGCCTGCACTCCAAGCAATTGCGATGTTTATTTTAAACCATCAGATCCTTTTCAAAGACGACTTGCAATAGCATTGCAACACGTTTCAAACATTACGGTCTTCATCAATAGCCCAAGTCATTACAGAGGGCACTCCTCCCCTTAACATATATACCATTAATCATCATAAACATAGAAAAAATCCTAAATAAATCATACATCAAAAAATATAAATAAATCTAACTAAAACAAGTGGGACTATAATTCTATATATCATTTAACATGTTTTAAATGATGTCTGCCAACAAGGGAAAACAACAGAATATTATAATTCACATAGATAAATTATCCAATATTATAATGCAAATGTCCCACCAATAATAGCTGTAAAATAATATATTCACATTGCATACTCTGATTTTAATAAAGAAAATGGCATAATATTAATGTCCTCTTTCTGGTGAGTGGCCCACAATTACAATGCAAGTCAATTTATATATAAAAAATGATGTTCTGGTGCATACAATAGGCACCTTTACACCAACCCTTTGGCTGACGTATTTTGATTTCAATTGCCCCTCTAATTTTCAGGTTTGCATGTAACAAATGATTGAATGGTCCTCTGGCCATGACTAAATTGCCAATAGGTGATGAGGCAATGAAACATGTTGACTAAGGTACGTATATCTGGACTGTTGGAGTCCAGTGGTCTGACTGGTCAATTTACATGGAACTATTCACTCTTGATTGGCAGGCTACAACATGAACAATATGTTGTGACAGTCATTACAGAACTTAGGGAGATGGTCTCTGCATCATGAAACTGAATTTAAAAAATATGTGAGCAAAAAGTGGGCAACATGAGAACACAATAACCCTAGGGGGCATTTATGGGATGGTCTCAAAGCGCCCCCCCCCCCCCCCTTGAATAGCTTGCTACAACATGGACATCGTCTTGTGGCAGCCATTACAAGACTTAGGGTCATGGTCCCCATTTAAGTGCATTGTACTGAAAACCTGCTTTTGAGGGTCAGAACAAGAGTAACAAACAACATTGCATGAAGTGGGTGCCACAGACAAATAGTATTGTTTCAACACCTTTTAAAGAAGTCAATACATGTAACATATGCCTGCCTACTTACCTCCGGGACACCAGAACTGTAGGAGGCTGGCCTGTATTATAGTGGGTACCTTGTGGTACTTACACCTTGTGCCAGGCCCAGTTATCCCTTAATAGTAGATTAGAGGTGTTCTAGCAGCTTAGGCTGATAGAGGTAGCTATAGCAGAGCAGCTTAGGAGACATGCAAAGCTCCTACTGTACCACTTATATTACTTAGTACTATATCACAAGAAAACACAATACTCAGAGTTACTAAAAATAAAGGTACTTTATTTTAGTGACAATATGGCAAAAGTATCTCAGAGGATATACTCCCTTAGGGGGTAAGTAATATACACAAAATATACACACACAAACCAAATCAGGTAAGTAAACAGTTAGAAAAGTAGTGCAAACACTGTAGGACACAATAGAATGCAAAAGGGAGAAACAGGCCCATGGGCAACACAAACCATATACTCCAAAAGTGGAATGCCAACCACGAATGGACCCCAGGCCTAGTGTAGTGGGTAGAGGGTCACTGGGGGTGTAAGAAAACACTAAGGGTGTCCAAGATACCCCACCCCAAGACCCTGAAAATTAGGAGTAAAGTAACCCTACCACTCCAGAAAGACAGTAAAGTCGAGATAGGGGATTTTGCAAGGAAAACAACTGACTGCAAAGCACTGAAGATGGATTCCTGAACCTGAGGACCTGTTAAGGAATGGGGACCAAGTCCAAGAGTCACGCAAGTGTCCATGGGGGGCAGGAGCCCACTAAACCCCGGATGAAGGTGCAAAAGGGCTGCCTCTCAGTGGAAGAAGCCAAAGATTCTGCAACAACGGAAGGTCCCAGGAAAGTCTCCTTTGGTCAGAAGATGTCCCCCGGCGTGCTGGAAGATGTAGAGTTGTTTCCATGCAGAAAGACCTCAAACAAGCCTTGCTAGCTTGAAGAGTTGCGGTTGAAGGTTTTGGGTGCTGCCAGGGCCCAGGAAGGACCAGGAGGTGTCCCCTTGAAGGAGGAGACAGAGGGGGTGCTCAGCAACACAGAGAGCCCACGCAGAAGCAGGCAGCGCCCACAAAAGCACCTGAACAGGCGTTCAGAAGATCCAAGCATGATGATCGACTCAGCACAACAAAAGGGAGTCCCACGAAGTCGGAGTCCAACTCAGTGAGTTGGGCAATGCAGGACAGAGTGCTGGGGACCTGGGCTAGGCTGTGCATGAAGGAAGTCTTGCAAGAGTGCTCAGAAGCCCGAGCAGCTGCAGTTCACGCAATACACAGGATTACTGTCTGGCGTGGAGAGGCAAGGACTTACCTCCACCAAATTTGGACAGAAGGGCCACTGGACAGTCAGGGACACTTGGACCCAGCTCCTGTGTTCCAGGGACCATGTTCGTCCGGATGAGAGGAGACCCAGAGGACTGGTGATGCAAAGGTTTGGGGCCTACGTTGGCAGGGGGAAGATTCCGTCGACCCACAGGAGATTTCTTCTTGGCTTCCAGTGCAGGGTTAAGGCAGACAGAGCATGCACCACCGGGAAACAGTCAAGAAAGCCGGCAGGATGAAGAGCTACAATATTACTGCCAATCTTCTTGCTACTTTCTTGCGGTTTTGCAGGCATCCTGGAGCAGTCACCGGTCGATCCTTGGCAGAAGTCAAAGAGGGAAGTGCAGAGGAACTCTGGTGAGCTCTTGCATTCGTTATCTGGTGAGATACCCACAGGAGAGAACCTAAATAGCCCTTAGAGGAGGATTGGCTACAGAGAAAGGTAAGCACCTATCAGGAGGGGTCTCTGACGTCACCTGCTGGCACTGGCGACTCAGAGCTGTCCATTGTGCCCTCACACCTCTGCATCCAAGATGGCAGAGGTCTGGGACACACTGAAGGAGCTCTGGGCACCTCCCCTGGGAGGTGCTGGTCGGGGGAGTGGTCACTCCCCTTTCCTTTCTCCAGTTTCGCGCCAGAGCAGGGCTGAGGGGGATCCCTGAACCAGTGTAGACTGGCTTATGCAAGGAGGGCACCATCTGTGCCCTTCAAAGCTTTTCCAAAGGCCAGGAGAGGCTACTCCTCTCAGGCCCTTCACACCTATTTCCAAAGGGAGAGGGTGTAACACCCTCTCTAAGAGGAAATCCTTTGTTCTGCCTTCCTGGTACCAGGCTGCCCAGGCCCTAGGGGGGCAGAAACCTGTCTGAGGGTTACCAGAATGGTACTGGGGTGACAATTCCATGATCCTAGACATGTTGCATGGCCATGTTCGGAGTTACCATTGTGACGCTACAATTGACCTATATGTAGTGCACGTGTGTAATGGTGTCCCCGCACTCACAAAGTCCGGGTAATTTGACCTGAACAATGTGGGTGCACCTTGGCTAGTGCCAGGGTGCCCACACACTAAGTAACTTTGCACCTAACCTTCACTAAGTGAGGGTTAGACATATAGATGACTTATAAGTTACTTAAGTGCAATGTAAAATGGCTGTGAAATAACGTGGACGTTATTTCACTCAGGATGCAGTGGCAGTCCTGTGTAAGAATTGTCTGAGCTCCCTATGGGTGGCAAAATAAATGCTGCAGCCGTTTGGGATCTCCTGGAATCCCAATACCCTGGGTACCTAGGTACCATATACAAGGGAATTATAAGGGTGTTCCACTGTGCAAATGAGAATTGGTGAAATTAGTCACTAGCCTGCAGTGACAATTTTAAAAGCAGAAAGAGCATAAACACTGAGGTACTGATTAGCAGAGCCTCAGTGATACAGTTAGGCTCCACACAGGGAACACATACAGGGCATACATTATGAACACTGGGGTCCTGACTAGCAGGATCCCAGTGACACATAGGCAAAAACAAACATACATACAGTGAAAATGGGGGTAACATGCCAGGCAAGATGGTACTTTCCTACATCAAGCCATCAGTTCAGTCATACCCAAGCCACATCTGTGGTGGAAATGTAATGGCTGACTCACATTGAGTCCACACCATTACCAGTACCCGATTACTACTGTCTCTATGACAAAAGCAGAGTCACACTGTTGCGTAAAGTGGTGCACCATACTTATGGGAGTGAGCTGACACGTTAGAGCCACAAACACCCAAATGCTGAGGGATGGAGCAGGTCATACTCAGTGGTTAGGGTGGTACACAAGCTCAAATCCATAATAAAGGCAGGATGGAGTCACACATGTGCCAATCTGATTAGACCAACTCCACAATGCAGATATTGAGAATACTTGATATGGGAGAAGTACATCCACTAACAGCAAACCATCAACACACATCTACAACTAATGCTCACCCATTATCCTAAGTCCATTTTCATGAAACATTGACTACATTTCCACTGAAGCTACAGTGAGGCAGCTAATAGCATAAACTCTATGAAAGTCCCAGGTTACAGTCAGTACTTACCCCCTTGTGGCTGCTGTGCTGCCCTCAAACACCCATTCACCGCAGAGCAGGCCACTGCCAGTATGCTGGTTCTTGTGCAGTTGTGCACCAAAATGTATAAATTAGGGGCCTCGTCTCCTACGTTTAGCCTTGTTGCTCATTGCCAAGCTACCAAGGGTTGAGCTGAGGTTAATTTATTGAGACCTAGCTGGACCTAGTGGGGGTTAGTGGCCTATTGCTAAATGTAGGTACGTACCTGCCCTTACCAATAATCCACTTTCCAACAGAACCTGTTTGATGATTCTCCATACAACTTTGCAGACCTATTCCTCTTTTTTATTGGCAGAGTTTGCAAAGTTTTGGGGAGATTCATCAAGAAGGTGCAAAGAAAAAAGGAGTGGGGTCCCAAAATGCGTTTCTATAGACTTTGTGTTCTCATGTAGTACGAAAATGGGTCGACAGATTTGAATAACATTTATCAGGATTGCACAGTATGGTGTACAAATGATCCGTTTGGGTACTACAGGTAAGTAGAGTAAGCATTTTTAAGTTATAAGGCATTTTCACTTAGTGGTATCTCTAGCTGAGGTTTTTTGGTGAAATATTGCAGTATTTCACAGTAGTTTGTGGAAGTATTTCAGTATATTATGTGGTTGGCTAATGGCTGTGTTCTGCATTATTCCTTCAGATATAGATAACATTTTTTAAATAGATTGTAACACACTATGGTCCTCATTACAACTCTGGCGGTCGGTGTTAAAGCGGCGGTAAAACCGCTAACAGGCAGGTGGTAAAACAAAATGGACTCATGACCACTGTGGAAAGCGCCAACACAGACAGCCACTTTAAGACTCCGACCACCACGGCAGTAGCAACATGCATCGCGACCGTAACCGCCACCAGCCAGAAGGAAGACAAGGTTCCGCCCACTTATTACAAGAGGCCTATCCACCACCTTTTCCAGGGAAGTACCAACGCCATCAAAAGCACGGCAGAAACAGTGTTCAGTAGGGAAATGACTCACCTCTCGACAGTCAAGGAAGAACCAGGAAGCCATGGAGCCCGAGCTGCAGGTCTTTCCCATGCTGGTGTATCTGCTCATACACCAGGAGCACCAACGCCGACGACGACAACCACGGTGAGTACTGCACCTAGCACACAGGGAAGGGGGGGAGGAAAAAGAGAGTGACACACACATGCAACACCCCCACCCTCACCCCCATCACTATAGACACAAACACATGCAACAACATTACATATACACCCCGTAACCCTCTGGAATAACGCAAGGACAAAAGGAATGGAGTCAAATGAGTGTAATATTCAAAATACTTAGAAATACGTTCAGAAATCAAAAACAGTATTTACAATATATACAATATATATAAAAGGCGGGACAATGCCCACTCAAAATGTCTGTGGCCCACTGGGCCAAAACACATAGGCCAAGCCCACACTTGACTCCTGCCTCAATACGGAGAGAACACTGCAGGGGCATCAGGTCAAAACACACAGGCACCTCAGGGGGACGGGGAAGGGGGGGACCTCAGCCGGAAGATGGTACAACGCCACTGCTCCTGGAGGGGGCTCCATGCCCACTGCTTGGTCCTGGGGAGTGCAAAGCCACAGTCTCTCTAGTGGGTGGTTTGCCCACTGCTTGGTTCTGGGGAGTGCAAAGCCACAGTCTCTCTAGTGGGTGGTTTGCCCACTGTTTGGTCCTGGGGAGTGCAAAGCCACAGTCTCTCAAGTGGGTGGTTTGCCCAGTGCTTGGTACTGGGGAGTGCAAAGCCACAGTCTCTCTAGTGTGTGGTTTGCCCACCGCTTGGTCCTGGGGAGTGCAAAGCCACAGTCTCTCAAGCGGATGTTTTCTTCCACTGGTTCTGGAGGGGGCTTTTTGCCCAGTGTGCTTCATCCTGCCAAGGAAAGTGTGAGTGGATGCCTTCTTCCACTGGTTCTGGAGGGGGCTTTGTGCCCAGTGTCCTTCATCCTGCCAAGGATAGGGTGAGTGGATTCCTTCTTCCACTGGTTCTGGAGGGCGCTTTTTGCCCAGTGTGCTTCATCCTGCCAAGGAAGGGCTGAGTGGATGCCTTCTTCCACTGGTTCTGGAGGGGGCTTTGTGCCCAGTGTGCTTCATCCTGCCAAGGATAGGGTGAGTGGATGTCTTCTTGCACTGGTTCTGGAGGAGGCTTTGTGCCCTGTGATGCAGCACATGGGGAGTGCAAGGTCACAGTCACTCACCTGGGTGTCAGACCCACATGATTTTCTGTGGACAGGATTCATGACACACCATGGAAGCAGGACTACAGTCCATCTGCTGGCAGGGACGGCTGCACAGTGGTTGCAGTGCCAGTGCTGGTGTGGGTGCTGCCAGTGGTGGGGAGGATGCTCCAGCCCTTTCCCTGCAGCCTTGGATGGCTGCCCACTGGGGCTGCTGCTGCTGGCAGTGGTGCTCCTTGTGGCGGTGCAGGTGGTGGTGCTGGCCACGGTGCAGGTGACGGTGCTGCCAGTGGTGGCGGGAGACTCCAGCCCTTCCCATGCAGCCTCAGACGGCTGCCCACTGGGGCTGCTGCTGCTTGCAGTGGAGCTGCTTGCGGCGGTGCAGGTGGCGGTGTTGGCTGTTGTGCAGGTGGCGGTGCTGGAGGTTGTTGTAGTAGCCTCCAGGCCTTCACCTGCATCCTCGGAAGGCTGAAGTGCCCTGGCTGGTGTTCTGTACCCCTTCCCGCCCTTGGCAGATGGTGGTGCCTCCTTGCTTCTGCCAGCTAGAGTCTTTGCCCTGGCCCTGCTGGCTGGTTGTGCCTCCTTCTCTTTTCTGGATGCTGTCCCCTTTTTGCCCTTGCCAGATGGCGGAACCTTTTTGGCCTTAGCTGCTATTGGTGGCACACTGGCTGGGCTGACGGGTGCCTCCTTAGAGCCTCTCAGAGCTGCAGATACGTGGACTTGGTGGCTGAGGTGCTGGGCTGGGTTCTGGCCACCCTGGCCCGAGGTGAAGGACGTGGGGGGAGGGGTAGGGAAGAGGTCAATGTTGGCTAGGAAAAGCTTCTTAGGGACATTGGGGCGGGCAGAGGGTGAAGGTTTGGGAATGGAGGAAGAGGGAGGGCTTGTAGGAGGTGTCAGTGTGCTGTGTTTGGGTGCAGGTGCATGAGCTGGATGCTGTTGTGAGGTGGATGGCTGTTGGGTGGGTGTGTGCTTGCGTTTGTGTACTTTGGGAGGAAGGGTCACAGACACAGTGGGAGAGGTCACAGGGGACGTGTGCATGGATATGGGGTGGTGACTGCCAGTGAGAGGCATGTAGTGATAGACTTGCCGGTGATGGAGGTTGTGGATGAGGATGTAGTGCATGCAGGTCTGAGTGGAGACACTACTGGGAGGAAAGTGGATGAGGAGGAGGACACAGTGGAGGAAGTGTATGTTGGTGTCTCTGCATGTGGATGGTGCTTGTGTGAGTGCCAGTGAGATGAAGTGTGGTGCTTGTGTTTGCATGAGCCACTTCTGTGTGTTGATTTTGGTGAATGCTGGTCTGAAGGTGTGCTTGGGAGAGGTTGGGGCTGAGGGGATTGGGACCGGGTAGAGGAAGCTGGAGGGGGGAGGCTGGATACAGCGACAATGGCTGCCATCAGTGAGGAGGCTAGAGCCTGAAATGCTCTCTGTTGGGCCGCAACGCCAGAGTGAATGCCCTTCAGGTATGCATTTGTTTGTTGCAAATGCCTTTCGACACCCTGGATGGCATTCAGTATGGTTGACTGCCCAACAGTGAGGGATCTCAGGAGGTCAATAGCCTCCTCACTGAGGGCAGCAGGGCTGACTGGGGCAGGGCCTGAGGTGCCTGGGGGAAGGAGATGCCCACCCTCCTGGGTGAGTGTGCATGGGAAACACGCAGAGGGGCTGCTGGGAGGGCAGTGCTGGTACTGGGGGTGGCAGCTGTACCTGTTGTTGGGGTGGGCACAGAGGTGTCCGCCACTGCCAGGGAGCTTCCATCAGAGGAGGAGTCGCTGTCTGTAGTGTCCCCTCCTGTCTCCGTCGTGTTGCTCCCCTCGCCCTCCATCCCACTGGTGCCCTCACCGTCGATGGTTTCAGCCTCCAGGCCCATGTGGGATGCAGCTCTCTCCATCGCCGGTGCTGCTGCTCCTCCAGCAGATGATGCTAATGCACACAAGGACAGGGTGACAAAACAAGAAGGGGGGGAGAGACAGAGGATACACTTGGTTAATGCCAGCAACAATACTACCGTTGGTGTACACAACACACAGGGATCAGCCCTATGCACTAGGCCATGTACTACCAGTTACAAAGCTAGTCACCAGCCCATGGAGTGCATTGCCCAATGCCATTGGCTGCACACCTGAAATCAACAGGACCCTGCCCAGTAGTAGATGCCCACTAACAGGGTATGACGGGCACACCTTCCTCGTTGGGAGGCCAGCCCAATCTGGGCCTCCACTGTCTTCCTTGCCCAGTGAAGCAGGTCCTCCCACCGTTTGCAGCAGTGGGTGCTCCGCCTGTCAAAGACCTCCAGGGTCCGCACCTCCTTGCCGATGGCACGCCAAATACCCTTTTTCTGATAGGCGCTGACCTGTAGAAAAATATGCATAGAAAAATGGGGATTAGTCATACCGTCCTGACTGTTACACTCATGGCCCACAATATCTCTCCCATACCCTTACACACAGACATTGACCACCAGACATACAGCACTCTGCCCAGGACCCCTCAGCCCCCCCTACACAAGGCTTACACACACAGCAATCCATACATTCATGGCTCACGCATCATGCTCACAGTGTACTCACCTGTTTGTCTGGAGGAACATAGAGTAAAGTATACTGGGGTAGGACCCCATCCACTAGTCTCTCCAATTCCTCTGAAGTGAAGGTGGGGGCCCTTTCCCCAGACACTCGAGCCATTGTCGCTTCCAGACACAGGTCACAGTAGCAATTGCAGTGTAGGTCCTCCCCTGTTGAAGATCAGGTAGCAAGTGAGTGAACAGATAGAAAATGGTGGTCATGTCCATGGCGGTGCATATCGTCACCACGGCGTACATCGCCATTGGCTCCTGGAACCCATAGGGCCTAATGATAACCAATGCGAAGTTGCGCTGCGGTCATCGATCACCGACCGCAACGGCGCACAACGCCGGCGGAATTACCTAATTTCCACTTGTCTTTCCTCACAGGTCAGGCAGCTGCCATTTCAGGGGGCACAGGCCATGGCACCTAAATGCGTCACAGCAGACATTGGCACATCAACTGACTTTCGTATTCACATACTGTTTATGTAAAGGAAGAAATGCATTTTTATTTTCACATATGTGTGAATATGACCCTCTGCTCACCGTTTTCCACCCTAGAGTTCAACCGCTGAGGATGAATAGTAGATGGAGACATCCTCCCGTGTACAGACCCCTGGTGGAACTGGCGACAATGGAGGACAGGCACATTATCCTCACCTACAGACTTGATAGGGCCACAATCTAAGAACTGTGTGCCCAATTGGAGCCAGACCTGATTTCAGCTATCCGCCATCCCACAGATATCCTCCCCTCTAGTGCAGATCCTATCAGTGCTCCATTTCCTGGCAAGTGGGTCCTTCCAAACAACAGCGGCCATGGCATCAGGGATACCTCAGCCACTGTTCTCCAACATGTTGACCAGAGTGTTGTCTGCCCTGCTGAAACACATGCGCAGCTACATCCTATTCCCCCAGGTGGAGGATTTGGCCACAGTGAAGGCTGACTTTTATGCCCTGGGACATATTCCCAACATCATTGGTGCCAATGATGGTACATATGTAGCATTTGCCCCCCCCGCCAGAATGAACAGGTGTTCAGGAATCATAAAAGTTTCAACTCTCTGAATGTGCATATGGTGTGCTTGTCGGACCAGTACATCTCCGACATCAATGTTAAGTATCCTGGGTCAGTGCATGATTCCTTTGTCCTGAGGTATAGCAGCATCCCAAATGTACAACTATAGAGGCACAGGCTACGGCTAATAGGTGAGCGCTGGTTCCCACCCAGTATATGTTGGTATATGTGTATGGTGTTGGCCTAATAGGATAGTGTGTGGCTAAATGTTGTCCCTCAATATTTGCAGGTGACTCTGGTTACCTAAACCTATCATGGCTGCTGACCCCTGTGAGGAATGCCAGGACAAAGGCAGAAGAACGTTATAATGAGGCACATGGGTGAACCAGAAGGATAATTGAGAGAACCTTTGGCCTCCTGAAGGCCAGGTTCCGGTGCCTAACAGGTGGATCCCTGTGCTACTCACCCAAGTAGGTCTGTCAGATAGTGGTGGCATGCAGCATGTTGCACAACCTGTCCCTCAGACGCCATGTCCCTTTTCTGCAGGAGGAGGAGACTGGAGATGTCCCTGTGGCAGCAGTTGACCCTGTGGACAGTGAGGATGAGGAGGCAGAGGATGAGGACAATAGAACAGTTGTAATCCGTCAGTTCTTCCAATGACACACAGGTGAGACAGTGGAACTTCACATTTTATTGACTTTGGTAGTATTCGGTGTGGCATTGGCATGCTGGTATTTCCCACTTCTATGCCCACTTACTGTTCCCTCTGGCTATTCATTTTGTAGATGTTGGTGATAGGACAAATGCTCCTGGTGTGATCACAACAGCCAGCTACAGGTCATTAATTCTATGCTCATTCTATGTACAGTTCATTTGCACTGGTTGTACCTGTTTTAATCAAAACATATTTGAAATACATGACATACTCTAAATCGATTTTTGTCAAAGGGCGTTTATTGAAGTGCTAACATATAGGGGGAAAGTGCAATGGCATGGGGTGATGATGGAGGAAAGTCCAGTGTATTGTGCAGTGCCAGTCTGTTTGTAGCACAGGTGCAATTTCCAAGGGGACATAGGAAGGGGAGCAATGTCAGTTCAAGGTGGACAGGGTAACTGTGTGGGACACAAGGGGGACAATCAGAAGAGTCTCATGTCCTGGCGGGGGTCTTGGTAAGTTTTTCTGGTTTCTGTCTGGCTTGCAGGGAACGTTAACAGGGTGGTTCACCTTCTGCAGGGGGAGGGTGTTGGTGGCCTGTGAATCCTGTTGCAGGGCCTCCTGGCCACTAGCAGCAGCGGAAGTAGAAGGCTGTTTAGATGACTGGCTAGTGGCAGGGGCCCGCTGATGTGACACTGCCTCCCTCATAATGTTGGCCATGTCTGCCAGCACCCCTGCTATGGAGATCAGGTTGTTGTTGATGGCCTGCAAGTCCTACCTGATCCCCTGGTACTCTCCCTCCTGCAGCCACCTGTTCTCCTGCACGTTTTCTAGGATCTGGCCCATTGTATCCTGGGAATGTTGGTAGGCTCCCAGGATCTTGGCGAGTGCCTCCTGGAGAGTCGGTTCCCTGGTTCTGTCCTCCCCCTGGTGCACAGCAGTCCTCCCAGTGTCACTGGTGGCCTGTGCGTTTGTCCCCTGAACAGTGTGCCCACTGCCACTGATCTCAAGTCCCTGATTGTCTTGTGTGCGAGGTGTGGCCTGAGGTTCCTGTACAGGTGGGCACACTGCTGATTGACGTGTCCTGGGGACAGAGGTTTGGGGAGGTTGGTTGGGTGGTGTGGTTTCCTGATGGGGAGGCTCTGTGGTGGTCTGTGACTGGGTTTGGGTAACCAGCTGTCCAGTGGTCCCTGATGGGCCAGGTAGATCGTACAGATCATGAAGACCAGAGTTACTGTCATCACTGTGGGCCTCTTCAGTTGGGGCACTGGATAGTGCTGGCACCTCCTCTCCGGTGACATTGGCTGGGGTACCTGTGGGTATGTAAATGATGTGTTATGGTTAATGTGTATGACATATTGTACATCCCTGGCTTCCCCTCTATGTTTGGTGTTGCCCTGCCAGATTTTACTTGTGTATGTTGGTGTATGGTAGGATTGTTAGTTCTCTCTGCTATGCATGCTTTAGTGAAGAGTGTCCATGCAGGGCAGTGAGGGGTGTACATGCATTGGTACAGCATGAAGGGCTTGGCATTATGATTGAAGAGATGTGACGGTGGAGTGTGTGGGATGTAGTAGAGTGATGGCAGTGAGAGTGAGGGTATGTGAAGGCATGCAGGTATGGGGGTGATAATTGTTAAAGGGTGACTTACGGGTGTCCAGTCCTCCTCTGACTCTGGCCAGGCCCTCGGAATGCACTATTGCCAAGACTTGCTCCTCCCATGCTGAGAGCTGTGGGGGAGGTAGTAGTGGTCCACCACCAGTCCTCTGGATAGCGAGCTGGCATCTCGCTGCTATGGAACATACCTTCCCCCGTAGGTCATTCCACCTCTTCCTGATGTCGTCCCTTGTTCTTGGGTGCTGTCCCACAGCATTGACCCTGTCCATGATCCCCTCCATAGCTCCATCTTCCTTGCAATGGATATCTGCTCCACCTGTGCTCCAAATAGCTGTGGCTCTACCCTGACAATTTCCTCCACCATGACCGTTAACTCCTCCTCAGTGAAACGGGGGTTCCTTTGTGGTGCCATAGGTGTTATGTGAGGTGTGTTGGTGAGGGTGTGTTGGGTAATGGTTTGGGGGGGTGATGCGTAGTGTGTGAGTGATGCATGAGTGTAAGTGCTGTGTGGCTCTAGTTGGCTAGGTGGTCTTGGTGTCAGTCTCGTGCCAACGATTTGTATTCGTAAAGGGTTGTGGGTACTGTGGGTGTGTGTTTTATAGTGGTGTGGGTGAGGTGTGTGTGTGGGTGTCAGGTGTGTGTTCTTTGAATTGTCCAATGTGGTGTTGTTTTGTCCGTGGGTGTCCATTGTGAGCGCAACGGTATGTACCGCCAATGGTTTACCGCAGTTGAATGTCCGCTGTGGTGATTTGTGGGTCATAATGTGGTGGGTGTTGTTCTGTTGGCATAACGGTGTGGGTTTTGAGACCGCCAGTTTACACTGACCTTTGGTCTGGCGGATTTGTGTATGTGGCTGAATTCTGTCGGATTGGTATCTCTGGGGGTCATTCTAAGTCTGGCGGGCGGCGGAGGCCGCCCGCCAGACTTCCCCCTCCGAAATACCGCTCCGCGGTCGAAAGACCGCAGAGGGTATTCTAAGTTTTTCCCTGGGCTGGCGGGCGGTCGCCAAAAGACCGCCCGCCAGCCCAGGGAAAAACTCCCTTCCCACGAGGATGCCGGCTCGTAATCGAGCCGGCGGAGTGGGAAGGTGCGACGGGTGCTGTTGCACCCGTCGCGTATTTCACTGTCTGCCAAGCAGACAGTGAAATACTTGTAGGGGCCCTCTTACGGGGGCCCCTGCAGTGCCCATGCCAGTGGCATGGGCACTGCAGGGGCCCCCAGGGGCCCCGCGACCCCCCCTACCGCCATCCGGTTCCCGGCGGGCGGACCGCCGGGAACTGGATGGCGGTAGGGGGGGGTCGGAATCCCGTCGGCGGCGCAGCTAGCTGCGCCGCCTTGGAGGATTCAATAGGGCGGCGGTACACTGGCGGGAGACCGCCAGTGTTGCCGGTCTGACCGCGGCTTTACCGCCGCGGTCAGAATGCCCTGCGGGGCACCGCCGGCCTGTCGGCGGTGCTCCCGCCGACCCTGGCCCCGGCGGTCTAAGACCACCGGGGTCAGAATGACCCCCTCTGTGTCATAATATGGTGAACGGATATCTGCCGCCGCTGCAGTAAGTTGGCGGTCGTCAGCGTGGCGGTAAGCAGGATTTAACACCAATTTCACAATGAGGGTCTATATGCCATTACACTCTATGCTACTCTACTCCTCATAATCTAGTATTCATCACTTTATTCTGCCCTAATCCACTGTATAACACTCCACTCGCCTCCACTCCACTCGCCTCCACTCCACTCAACACCCCTACACTGTGCGCTATTACACTCTACGCCACTCCATGCTATGATACCCCAGTCTATACAACTCTACTGTATGCCCCTCCACTCTACACTACTCCACTGCATGCTAATCCACTGTTCGCAACCCACTCTATGGTACTACATACCATTCCAATGTATGCCATTTCAGTGTACAGCACTGTGCTGTATGCTATCCTGGTGTACGCCACTCTCTGTACGCCACTCCACTGTACACCACTCCACTATACACCACTCTATTCTACAACAATCCAATGTACGCTATTACATTGTGCACCACTCCATTCCATGCCACAGCACTCTATGCCACTTGACTCTACATCACTACACCCTATGCTACTACTCTACGCTATTCCACTGCACAACACTGTACTCTACTCAACATTATTCCACTATATGCTGTTTCACTTTACCATACTACACTGTACAAATGTAAACTCAACATTATTTTACTTTACACCATTCCACTGTACTCAACTCCACTGTATGTCTTGCCACTCTAAGCCACTCCTCTCTACACCATTACGCTCTATAATATTCACTGGGTGCCACTCCACTCTGCAACAGTCTACTCTATGCCACTGGATATTATTATGCTATTATACTGTATACCACTTTAGTCTACCCCACTACACACTACACCACTCCATTCTACAGCACTCCACGCCACAGTATTCAACTCTACAATACTCCACTTTATGCCACTCCATTCTACGCTGCTGCACTCTACACTATTGAACTGGACACCACCACACTGTAACTCACTCCACTTTGTGCCACTTCACTTTATGCAGTTTGTCTATGCTATCACACTGTATGCCACTACACTGTACCTCACTCCACTCTATGCCTCTCCACTCTACACCACTCCACCCCATTGTATGTTATTCTGCTGTATGCCACTCCACTGTACACACCTCAACTCAATGACACTGCACTCTACGCTTTTAGACTGGGTGCCATGACACTGCACCTCACTCCACTCTATGTCAGTCCACTTTACACCCATACACACTACACTACTCCATTCTATGCCACTCCACTCTATGCCACTCCACTCCATGCTATTCCACTGTATGCCAGTCCATTCTATGCCACTCCACTGTAAGCTACTCTACTATATACCACTCCACTCTAAGCTGTTCTACTCTATGCCATTGCACTCTACACCCCTCCGCTGCACCCCACTCCACTCTATGCCACTCCACTATACACTGTTCCACTGTACACACCCGCACGTAACACAACTCAACTCTACGCTCCTGGACTCTATGCCATTCCACTCTACCCCTCAGCACTGTACTCCACCCCACTGTAGGCTATTCTACTGTATGGTACTCCACTGTAGCCACACCACTGTACGCCACTTCACTGTATACCACTGCACTCTATGCCACTACACTATGGCGGACATTTTGACCTCGGCGGTCTTTTTTAAAGAAGGCCAAGGGACCGCCGTGCGGAAGACCGCCAGTGGTGGTGGTTTGCCGCTCAGCCTATTATGACCGTTGGCAGCTCTCCGTCCTTTTATGGACGGAGAGCTGCCAACAGCCATACTGGTGGGAGGTGGGTAAGTGGAGGTTGCTCCACCTCCACCGCCACGCCAACAGAACACCGCCAAGCGAATCACGTCCTGTGATTCACCGTGGCGGTGTTCTGTTGGTGGTGTGGTGTCGGTGGAGCTGCCCCCATGGCTCCCGTCCCCTCCCGGAGGATCGTCAGACCAGGTAAGTCGATCGTCTGTGAGGGGAGGGGGGTGGGGGGATGTTGTGTGGGTGCATGGGGGTGTGCATGTGTGTATGTAGAGGGGGTGTGTGAGTGCGAGTATGCTTGCAGGGGTGTTGTGTGTATGGGAATGAGTGCATGTATGTCTGTGGGTATGTCTGTATGGAGGTGTGCGTGTATGTTTGAATGTGAGTGTGCGGGTCTGACTGTGTGTGTGGATGTAGGCATGTATGTCGGCGTGTGTACGTGTAAGTGGTGCCTGCGTGCGTGTCGTGTGGGTATGGGTTATGTGATGTTGGGGGTCGGGGTGGGGAGGGGAGCCCTGCCACCTTTGGGGGGTGGCAGGGGTGGTGGGGGGGTAGGGGAGGGAGTCAGGGTGGGGGAGACCCCAATCAGTGCCAGGGAAGGAATTCCCTGGCACTGATAGTGCTTACCACCATGGATTTCATGGTGGTTCAAACCGCTGGAAATCCACAGCGGTAGGCCGGGTCAAAATACCGCCGGCGGTCTAGTGACGGCCGCCGGGCTGGAGACCCAGGTAACCGCCATGGTCATAATTCCACAAAGTAAGACCGCCAGCCTGTTGGCGGTCTTACCGCCGGTTCTCCGCCTTCCGTCAGGGTCATAATGACCCCCTATACGCTATTCAAATCTATGCTACTCCTGTGTACACCACTCCACTGTATTCCACTCTACTCTGCATTACTCCACTCCACCCTATTTCAGTGTATGCTACTCTAATGTACTCTATGCTTCTGTGTGCCACTCCAGGTCTATGCCACTGCACTCATTGCCTCTCCACTGTACGCCACTCAACTATAAGCTATTCCACTCTACACCACTTCACCCCATGCTATTCTACTGTATGCTTCTACACTGTACCCCACTTCACTGTATGCCACTCTATTCTACACCACTGCACTCTCCCCTACTCCACTGTATGCTATTCCACTCTTTCACACTCCATTCTATGCCATTCCACTCTTTGCCACTCCATTGTGCAAAATTCTATTGTATACTACTATACTCTTTAACACTCCACTGTACACTATTCCAGTCCATGCCACTCCAATTTGCGCCAATCCACTCTACATCACTCCACTGTACCCCACTCCACTATATGATATTCCACTGTCCCAACTGCACTCTATATCAGTCAACTTTGCTTTATTCAACTCTTTCACTCCATTTTATTCCACTCTACTGTACCCCGCTCCACTGTAAGCTACTCCTCTGATCGCTACACCACTGTATCCCACTCCACTCTACACCACTCCACTCTATGCCACTGTACTCTATGCCACTGCACTCTATGTCACCCCACTGTACAATATTTCAATTTACACCCCTCCAGTATATGCCACTCCCCTGTATACTATTGCACTGTAATCTATGCCACTATACCCCACTACACTTTATGCCAGTTCACTCTATGCCACTTCCCTGTTCACCACTCCACTCTATGCAACTTCACTGTATTTCCCTTTACCCTACTACACTGTAAACCACACCAGTTCATGCCACTAGAGTGTATGACTCTCGACCGCATGCTACACCACTATGCACTACTTCACTCTACGCCACTTTAGTTTATGATACTCAACTGTATACCACACCACTATACACTATTCCACTTCATGGCACTCACTGTAAGCTAGTTCTTTGTACCCTACTCCAACTGTATACTATTCCGCTCTATCCCACTCCAATATACACCAGTCCAGTCAATAACTCTCCACTATATCCAACTCCACTGTACATTTTCCACTCTATGTTACTCTATTGTACACCACTATACGACACTCAACTCTATACTATTCCACTGTCTGCCACTCCACTGTATGCTGCTCCACTCAATGGCACCCTACACCTTACAACACTGCACTGTAGCATACTGTACCGCAGTATAGTCAGTTCTACCTCACTCCACTGTACTCCACTCTATGTCACTGTTAGAAATCGGGTCTTTGGTTGGCAGTCAGGTTACCCCCTGTCCAAGCAAGGACCCTCCCTCAAGTCAGGGTAAGTCACACACAATCCAAATTAAGCTGTGCCCACCCTTTGGTAGCTTGGCACTGAGCAGTCAGGCTTAACTTAGAAGGCAATGTGTAAAGTATTTTTGCAATAACTCATACAATACCACAATATAACACCACAAAAATACACCACACAGCGTTTAAAAAAATATATAAGATTTGTCTGAATAAATGCAGGTCAAAACGATTAAAGAAGAAATAAGCAAATGTAGGGATATCACTGAAAGTGATATCAAGTGTCTTTAGAGTTAAAAGATTACTGTAAAAGCAATAAAAAGTGTCTTAAGTTCTTCTAGAAGTAACAAATATCTCTTGCAGGGCAAAGTACCTGGTTTGCGTTGAAAAATCCTTGCGAGGGACCGCAGAGGAGGAGAGGCGTGGAAAATGGTGAGTGTGCATTGGTTTCGCCCTTTCACACATGGACTTGTTATTTTCCACTCGGGGAAGACGTTGCATCGATTTCCAGCGCACTGGCTTGGATCCTCTTCGGGTTGCGGGGTTTTCAGACTCCCCCGGGACGATGCGTAGAATCCTGGGCTTGCAGAGCGAAGTCACAGCAGCTGAGTTGATTCCGGTAGGCGATGCATGGAATTTTCTTCCACACGGCAGGCGCTGCTTCGATTCCTATCAGGAAGTTGGGCGGTGTCGGCTTGCATCGATCCAGTAGGGCTGTGCATTGAAGTTTCGGTCACGTCACTGGCGCTGCATCGCTCTTCGGTTTGCGAAGTCGGGCTGCGTCATGCCAGACTCGGCGTGTGGTGACATTTTCACTGCGAGGAGGCTGTGCATCGTTCTTGGCAGGCGGTGTGTCAAATTTTTACTGCACGGGAATTTCAGCTGCAGGAGAGAAGTCTTTTTGGTCCTGAGACTTCAGGGAACATGAGGCAAGCTCTATCCAAGCCCTTGGAGATCACTTCTGCAGCAAGGCAAGACAACAGGGCAACAGCAAGGCAGCAGTCCTATTCAAAAAGCAGTCAGGTAAGTCCTTTAGACAGTCAGCAGTTCTTCTTGTCAGGGTGCAGGATCTGGTTCAGGTTTCTTCTCCAGGAAGTGTCTGAGGTGGTAGGGCAGAGGCCCTGTTTTTATACCCAAATGTGCCTTTGAAGTGCAGAGACTTCAAAGAGTGGCTTAGAAGTTCACCAGGTCCCCTTTCAGTTCAATCCAGTCTGGGGTGTGGCAGTCCTTTGTGTGAGAGCAGGCCCTCCACCCTCCCAGCCCAGGAAGACCCATTTAAAATGCAGATGTATGCAAGTGAAGCTGAGTATCCTGTGTTTGGGGTGTGTCTGAGTGAATACACAAGGCGCTGTCAACGAAACCCAGCCAGACGTGGATTGTATGGCACAGAAAGATTTAAGTGCAGAGAAATGCTCACTTTCTAAAAGTGCCATTTCTAAAATAGTAATATTAAATCCAACTTCACCAGTCAGCAGGATTTTGTATTACAATTCTGGCCATACTAAATATGACCGTCCTACTCCTTTCAGATCAGCAGCTACCACTCAAACAATGTATGAGAGCAGCCCCAATGTTAGCCTATAAAGGGAGCAGGCCTCACAGTAGTGTAAAAACGAATTTAGGAGTTTTACACTACCAGGACATGTAAACTACACAGGTACATGTCTTGCCTTTTACCTACACAGCACCCTGCTCTAGGGGTTACCTATGGCACACCTTAGGAGTGCCTTATATGTAGAAAAAGGGAGGTTTTAGGCTTGGCATGTACTTTTAAATGCCAAGTCGAATTGGCAGTGAAACTGCACACACAGGCCTTGCAATGGCAGGCCTGAGACAATGTTAAGGGGCTACTGAAGTGGGTGGCACAATCTGTGTGGCAGGCCCACTAGTAGTTTTTAATCTACAGGCCCTGGGCACATATAGTGCACTCTACTAGGGACTTATAAGTAAATTAATTAAATATCCCAATTGGGTGTGATCCAATGTCGCCATGTTTAAAGGGAGAAAGCATGTGCACTTTAGCACTGGTAGCAGTGGTAAAGTGTGCAGAGTCTAAAAACCACTAAAAACAGTATCTCAAAAGTAGAGGGAGGCAGGCAAAAAGATAGGGGTGACCACCTTAAGGCTGTCAGGTCTAGCATGTGTCCCCCCCAGCTGAAAGTGGGGAGGGCTACCCACCCTCCTCGGAGCTCTCATCGCTAAGTCGGAAGTATCTGGAGACACCATCTACATTGGCGAGGTCAATCCCTGGGAGATGCTCCGCCATAAAGTCCATCCCCTGTAGGGAAACGGACCACCTCAAGAGTTTAGGATTCTCACCCCTCATCTGCATGAGCCATCTGAGGGGCCTGTGGTCTGTCTGAACCTGGAAGTGAGTCCCAAACAGGTATGGTCACAGCTTCTTCATTGCCAAGACCACAGCAAATGCTTCTCTTTCAATATCACTCTACCTCTGTTACCGTGGCAATAGTCTTCTGCTAATAAAGACTACTGGTTGGTCTAGGTCCTCCTCATTTACCTGTGCAAGGACCGCCCCTATTCCATGCTCTGAAGTGTCTGTCTGCACAATAAATTCCTTGTAGTAGTCAGGAGCCTTGAGCATGGGGGCCGTGCACATGGCTTCCTTCAGGGAGTCAAAAGCTTTCTGACAAGCCTCTGTCCAATTACCAACCTAGGTTGCTTTTTGGGATGTGAGTTCTGTCAAGGGTGTCACCATGGTTCCATAGCCCTTGACAAATCTGCGGTAATACCCGGTGAGGCCTCAGAAGGCTCCCACCTCTGTTTGGGTTCTAGGTGGTTGCCAGGCCTTGATAGTTTCAATCTTGGCCTGGAGTGGCTGCACCTTGCCACCACCTACTAGGTGTCCCTGTCCAATCTGGCACTTACTGGCCTTGATGTGTTGCAGGGCCTAAAGCACCTCCTTGAGTTGGAGCAGGTGTTCCTTCCGGCTGTCACTGTAGACGGCAATGTCATCTGTTGACATGGAGCACCCTTAGGGAGTTCCTAGGGGATTGGAGGTCCACTAGGTAAGTGGCCTCCCCTTTCCGCTTCTTCACTTCAAATGGGCCAGATCAGTGGACCAGCGGAGCTCTAGGCTCTACTGGCTCCATTACCCACACTTTGTCTCCAGGTTGAAACTCTACCAGGGTGGCTTTCTGGTCATATCAGCATTTCATTAATTTTTGACTGGCCTCAAGGTTACTTTTGTCCGTCTTCCAGAAGCGGTGCATCTGGTTGTGCAGGGCCAGCATGTAGCTGACCACATCCTAAGGGGGTGGCTTTGGAGCTTTCGCCAACCCCTCTTTGACAATGCTTAAGGGTCCCCTGGCAGGGTACCCATAGAGAAGCTCAAAGGGACTGAACCCTACCCCCTTATGGGGTACCTCTCTGTAAGCAAAAAGAAGGTATGGTAAGAGGACGTCCCACTTGTGCCTCAGGGCCTCAGGAAGGGCAGTGATCATGCCTTTTAAGGTCTTCTTGAATCTCTCCACAAAACCATTCGTTTGGAGGTGATAGGGTTTGGTGAACTTGTAGGTTACACCACACACATCCCACATAGACTTCATGTATGCAGACATGATGTTAGTGCCTCTGTCTGACACTATCTCCTTTGGGAATCTCACACAGGTAAATATCCCCATCAGAGTTCTGGTCACCATCGGTGCAGTTACGGTCCTCAGAGGGATTGCCTCTGGGTAATGGGTGGCATGGTCCACCAAAACCAGAATGAACCTGTTGCCTAGGATAGTTTTGGGGCCAATGGACCACCAATGTCGATGCCCACCCTTTCAAAGGGGGTGCCAACGACAGGCAGTGGAATCAGGGGGGCCTTAACCTTTTTCCTGTTTTACCACTGGCCTGGCAGGTAGGACAGAACCTACAGAACGTATCTGACTTTGTCCTCATTCGGGGCCAATAGAAGTGGGTGACAAGCCTGGCAAAAGTCTTGTCTTGCCCCAAATGTCCTGCCAGGGGAATGTTGTGAGCCAGTCCCAGTAGGAAGGTCCAGTAACACTGGGGGACCACCAGTGCATGCGCTAACCCAAAGGCCAGAACCTTAGGCTCACTGTAGAGGAGATCATTCTCCCAATATATGTGGTGATTGCCAGACGCTTCATCTGCTGCCTGGGCTGAGGCTTGCTTCCTCATGCCCTCTAGAGTGGGACATTCTTTCTGCACCTTGTAGAATGCCTCCTTGGTGGGCTCACCCTCAACTTGCCAGCCAGCAAGTTCAGGTAGGTCACCTAGGACGGCAATGTCTTCCCCAGTTGGCTCGGGGCCTCCTCCTCAGAAACCCCGTCAGCCATTGAGGGAACGTCTGGGACCGGTTTCCCGCACCCATTGCCCCTCCACTTGGTAGTTGTCTGGGCCATTGTTCCAGGCTCCAGCCGCCCTTGACTTCCCTCCCGGGTAGCCATGGACCATGTGGTTATGCAGACCCACTCAGGCAATCCTAACATCTCCAAGTGAGACCATAGCTCTACCTCCTTCCAGGTAGTGTGCTCAAGATCTTTGCCTAACAGATAATCTACCGGCATGGCAGGACTCACAGCTACCTTTAGAGTACCAGAGACCCCCCCCACTCAAAGGTAATCAGAGCTACCAGTAGGTGGCTCTCACGATTGTCAGTGACTATGACTTGGTGGAATGTATTTGGGAGGACCTGCTCTGTTGACACCAGCTGACCCTGGACAGTAGTAATGCTGGCTCCTGTGTCACGCAGAGCCTTCACCCTTTGCCCATTGATGGTGACCCACTGCCTGTACTTGGAAGTATTGGCAGGCATGTAGGTTTTTGGCACCATCTCTGCATCCCTCAGGGACACTAGGGTTACCTCTGTCTGCTCCCCACAACTGTCTGGGACCATCTCCTCCATGAGCGCTACTCTAGCCAACCCAGGTGTCTGCCTCTTTTGGGGGGCTGTGCCCTCTTGGGACACTTGGAGTCGTCCTCAGAGTGCCCATACTTATCGCACTCTGCACATTGGGGTACAAACCTCCCTTTCTTATGGTCAGTAAAACCTCTCCTTTTGGAGTCAGACCGGGACTGGGTACCACTACTCCCTTGGGGGCCTTTTGAGAACTCCTTGTTTTTAAGTTTTTCTCCCCCCTCTTTCCTCTGATGGGAACCCTGACCACCTTTGTGGGTGTCCCCCCCTATACCTTTTTGGACACTCTGGTGCTAGTCCAGAGGTCCGCCTCCTCAGCAAGCTTCCTGGGATCAGTCAGCTTACGGTCTACTAGGTGCTCGCACAACTCTGTAAAACAAATACTGAGCATATGCTCTCTCAGAATCAAATTATACAATCCTGTGTAATCATATACTTTGCAGCCCAGCACCCATCCATTGTACCGGGACACAGCAATGTCTCCCTTACAGTCTTGTGGCCACTGGGACAGGAGGTCACCAAGCACTGTTGAGGATAGCGTGGAGACTCCGCTGGGTCTCCTGCATCGGGAATACCAAACAGGGGTTGGGGATGTTCTTGTGTCCTCTCTATAGTGCAGTGCGGCTACCTCACAATGGTACCTTCCCTGGTGTTGCTGCGGTCCCAAAATGAATGCCAGTGGGACTCAGGTGCAGAGCCTGGGCTACCAGGGTGTCTCCTGCGCTGGTCTCAGTTTTGAGAGGCATTGACTTCAAGTGCTTAGGGTGAAGGGCCGCCCTGGGGAGTCCTTGAAGTGCAGCGATGAATCCGGCCCACTGGTCCTGCAAATGGGGCCCCTCTGAGAGGGTTTAGTGTAGTATGGTAGTCGCTGGATCCCAGGGAGGTACAGCATGCTGAGCCCAGCACACAAAAGGATATGCTGGTTCTCCCAGGTGGCTAGTGGCCAACTTGATGAAGCAAGGTTCGGGGGCTTGGCATACACCCCAGGCTTCGCTTGAAATGACACCAGCGAGCAGGTTAGTGTGCTCCTGGGAAGCGGACCTCTTACACTCACAGAATGGCACCCTCTTGGCCAAGCATGCCCCTGGGAACACTTGTAGGTGGGTGGGCACAACACAGATAGACCAGCTCATCAAGATAACTGCACGGAGTGGTAGACCCTCCTGCAGTTCGACGGTCAGTAGGCAGCAGGCCCACACAGCTCAGCAGATGGCAGTTCCTCCTGGCAAGGTGCAATGGGTCCAATTAAAACAGGGCCAGAGTGCAGCTGGCAGCAGGGCAACAAACAGGAAAGCAATGAAGGGAGTCAGGGCAACAACAGAAGGATATTCCAGGTGCGTACTTGTGCATCTCAGCAGTTCTGGCAGAGGTTCAGTCCTAATTCCCCAAAAGTGCTCTAAAGTCATGGGGTCAGAGCCCCTGTGCTTAAAGTAAAAAAAATTCTTTCTACCAAGGATTACTTCAAGGGAACCCTTTAAAGTGAGGCACAACACCCTTTTAAATCAGCCCTGTCTCCAGACATAAAAGAAGACAAGGCAACAGTGACTTCATTTAGCTGCACATCCCTCCAACTCCTTCAAATCAAGATGTTTCTATTTGTGGTGCTCAAAACACTACAACACATCTGTTGCCACCACGTGTAAGCTGGAATCAAAAACAAAACAAGTTGATAAAAGAAACAAAAAATAGTGGAGCACACAAAGACTCCATTCTTTTAAAACAAACTATAACAGTCATTATGGCCGCCTGGGTAATTACATTGACTAAGTATGTAGGATAGGAGAATTCATAAAGGAGTAAAATGCAAGACGAATTGGTGTAAAACTTTCTTAGTTGTCATCATCTTTAATATTGTTTATTTCTTTTTAGCAAAAAAGCATTATACAACACGTACATGATTTATAAAATTTCGAACATGATTTCTGAAAGTTTGGGAAATAAATGTCCATTCATATAAAATTCCATTCAACAATAGAGCTCAGGTATTAAATCTTTGTAGATCCTCAGCCAATGAATGTAAACTTCAGCCTTTATAATTTTTAGCCGAACCGTGTTTCGTCCCATTCCAGGACTTTATCAAGGCTGATGAGGTATCAACATAAGAAGAGAACAATATTATATAACCTGTTCCATACACCTAATTGCTCACAAATAATTGCTAAAACCATTAGTATTTAGAGTCTCAAATGTGAAAATCACTTTGCAATCCAGTGTCCTATAATACCTCGTGTACCCAAAATCACAGTGCCAAACATATGTGAAAAGGACTTAGGGAGAAAAATACTCCAACACCAAGTCCATTTGTGAAAGATATAGATAAATAGTTTAAAAAAAAAAAGATTTAAAGAAGAGACTCTTAGTGAATCCTTATTTCATAAAACATGCTTTGTTAATGTTAATGTACAGGAGTGAAAGATCAAAATTATAAGGTAACCATAATATCCCATGTAATAGGAATTTTAGATGTACCTTTTGTTCTATTCATTAATAAATCTCAATTTCAGTAGAATCCAACACTGTAAGATAAAGATGAGAATTCATCAAAAGTTCCACATATTCCAAGCTAACTGTATCGCAGAATAAGTGCCCATATGTTGCACATAGACCAACCTTATAGTTTTCTCAAATTTGTTTTTCGATGTCCTAGTTTGACACGACGTTGAATCTCATATTCAACCCAGATCGGGGTTTTCAGACTACATCAATGGTCTACATTATACGTGCATTAGTGTATGCACATCTAAACAAAGTAAACAACACAGAAAATCCAATTCAGTGTTATAACAAAAAAACATAGATTATGAATGTAAAAATCCAAAAGGTTA
The DNA here is from genome assembly GCF_031143425.1 of Pleurodeles waltl. Classification (NCBI taxonomy): domain Eukaryota; kingdom Metazoa; phylum Chordata; class Amphibia; order Caudata; family Salamandridae; genus Pleurodeles; species Pleurodeles waltl. The sequence continues at coordinate 288,093,907 of NC_090445.1, read as the reverse complement.
GTAGATAATAGTGTTTTTAACCATAATTTGTTCGACTGAGCTGTGTCCAAAATGTATGCCTCTGTCCGTTATATTTTGTTTTATCTTTTTTATATTGCAGAAAACAAATTCATACCATCCCTGTATAGCAAAATCTTATGTGAGTTTCCGCTACAGACTACATCCACTATATCATTATACTTTTAGGACAAAGCTTATATTAATTTGGCATATTGCTATGCATGCGTCTCCCTTCATAGCATACTTATAAAGGGCCAGCCACAATGAATTAATCTCATTAATCAAAAAAGTTGGGCATAAATAGAAGATAATCATCACTGATGGTCAGATAGGGGTGGATAATGATTCAGCATAGTCCCATGTCATACATTTAGGTAAACTTAGCCAAAACTCTATTAATCCACAGCGGAGGTCGAAGACTTTAACAACTTGTTTGCGCTATTATCGCGATGTTCTTACCTGTGTTATGTCTGATGTCCCACAGACGGTACTAAATACGTACGAACAAACCTAAGTTAATTCTATAACAGGACCGGAGGTGAGGATTATGCAGATCTTTCTTCACTTTTTATTAATAGCAGGTTCAAAGTTCAACACAAAAAACATTAAAACCACAAATCCCATTAGTCCGTCGTCATGGTAACCAAAGTCCAATGAACACCATTAACACTGACAATATAAATGCCTAAACAAACAGTCATCCGCCCTCTTTCTTCACTGCTCGCGGTGACAGATAAGTGCCTTTCTGCCTCTGAGCTCTATTTTGTTTGTAGAGTATGTATTTGATATTTTGACTTTGTGCGCGTCACTATTTCACTTCTTTCAGTGTTTTCTTGTTGTAGCAATGCCGTTGCTACGCGCGCGGTAGGCTTTTTGACAGCCCGAGCGCATTTAACTTGCGGTGACATGTCAGGCCCTCTAGAGGGCGCACATCCTGATTTTTCTTACGCGTTCAGCGCGCAAGTCGTTTTTACGATCGGCGCTGTGTTTTTATCAACACGTAGGGCATTGGGACAGTTTTTCCTCTGCCCTGGACTTTTCCCCCTGACTAGACACCTTTGGGTTGATTCTACCTAGAGCGGGAAGTACGCTCTTGTGTTTCCACGAACACTCGGGGAGTACCTGTTTGTTCTGTGGGTTAGGCTGGTGAATTCTCAAGCCTCGTTTGTGACATGAGTGTGAGGGGGCTTCCCCGGAACATTTTTGGGGCGCATATTTTCTTTTGTCCTGTCTTTGCCACCTTTAGCAGTATGCAACCTGCCCAAGACCCAGACTCTTTTCCCCTCATGTCTTCTGAGGCCCCTTCGCTACGCATCCTTCCCAATGGGGTGGATGTCGTTCTGTCACAGGCCATTGCGCAGGCTCTTGCTCCTATTAAGGAGAGCATGGCGCAGCTGGCCGAACAGGTTTCTAAGGGGCCAGGCATGACGGGGGTAACGGGGGTCGCCTAAGGGGCTTCCCCCAAGAAATCATGCAAGCGTGCAGCAGAACCCCTCTGGGAAACTGAGTTTTTTTCTCCGCTGCACGGTAAGAGTGCGCGCACGCAGTTGCGTTTACCCTCCCGGGAGGGATCTCTGCCCGAGGTTGCTGGTGACAAGTGGCACCCCAAATCGGACCTCCTTGTGGGGTCTTCATCGGGCATGGTGGATGACTCTGAGGGAGACTCCTCCTCAGAGGAGGAGGTGGAAACGGGACGTCCGTGGCGCCCGGGGGCCTCTATCCCGGAATCGGGGATTCGGATTCCGACATGTTTGAGCCGGAGGGGATCTACCACCCCCGCTCATCAGAGTGGCACCCGGACCTGAAAGTGTCAGACTATGTGGCGAGTGAACTTCGGCAACCTTTGGATAAGGATATTCGGGCGCGGCTCAGGGCTGAGTGCCCCCGCCCTACTCTCCCTGATAGAGTGGCTTCCACTCCAGATACAGACCCTAAAATGTGTACCTTCTTCGGAAAATATGTGAAGGATCCTAAAAAAGGGATTGATAGGTCTTGGCAGGCGTGACAGGATAAGCTCCTGGACGTCGTTGGGCCTCTGACCCAAATTATTCAATTGGCCGAGCTGGCCAAAATGTCAAATACACCTCTCCAGACGGATGTTGTTGCGGGTTGGGCCCAGAGGGCATTATGCCTTCTCGGCAAGAGGCGCCACTCCCTGCTCATTAAAATTGACCCCAAGTTGGGGGAACTGTCAACTTCGGAGGCAGGGGAGGTGGCACAGGGTCATCTGTTCGGCGACCCCTTTGTCAAGGAGCTCGGGAAATTTGTGGCCACTTTTTCGGCCCTTGATAAGGCTCAATCATCAATAAAGAAGATATTCCTGGGGAAGGCCGCCAATTCCACCAAGGCCCTGGAACTGTCCGACAGTTCGGTTGGCGAGACGGTCGCCAGGGGACATTCTTCCCCAACAGGGGTAAAGGAAGAAGTAAAGCAAGTAGAGGAGCCCGCAGAGCAGCCAACGCCCCAGGAGGAGCCTCGGTAAGGATTACCCCTTTTTTCCCACAAGAACTGGGGGGGCGACTTCGATTGTTAAAACGCAACTGGGAACTCCTCACCTCAGATGCATGGGTCTTACAAACAGTGTCAGGCTTCCACATAGAGTTCTGGGGGACTCCGGTTCAGGAAGTGATCCCCAGGCCTATGAAGTTTTCGGAGTCAGATTCCAACCTCATACACGCAGAGGTTCAGGAGTTGTTACGCAAAGGCGCTGTTACGGGGTGGGTTAGGTGATATGAAGGACTCGGAGACTTGAATAGGTGCAAGTGATAATTTATTTAAGAGTTCTTGCTAAATTAAATTGGTGTCTTGGTGTGTTTCTCTTCTTTAATGTCTCTCTTGTTGTTCCTTCCAGGTTCCCTTCTTTACTGGCGCTGATTCCCGGTGAACTCCCAAGCGTACCGGAAAGAAAGGAACGAAAGGGAAGGTGAGTCAGGGTGTATGTGTATCTCTATCGTTAGAGTGAGACTGGAAGAGAGAGCGAGCGATAGAGAGAGATCCGGTTGTGTGTATAAAAGTGGATGAAAGCAGGTGCACGTCACTCAGACACCCCTCTGTGCTCCCGAGTAGGGTCTTGTCTCTCAACTCTTCCTAATGCCCGTATTTCAGTTTAGATCAGCCTGGTCTCGCTGAACTCGCTGTTGTTTGGACAGACATACCGATCCCGTGGGGGCCCATGTTACAGACGTGCTAAATTTTTTGGCCACCTCAGGTCTGTGGTACTGCACTATGAATTCTTTTAGGTCGGCTATTTCGGCAGGTCACCCTCCTTTGGAAGGCCAGCCAGTGGGAGCTCACCCCGGGATGTGCATGCTTCTCAAGGGCATTCGACTATCCCCTCCGCCTCAACCCAGATATTCAGAACTTTGGGATGTCAACCTCGTTCTGCGGTTGTTATCCTCGTGGCAGGACAATTCTTTCCTTTCTCGTAAAGCGTTATCGGCTAAATTGGCCATGTTGTTGTGCCTCATTTCCTGTAAGAGGGTGTCGGACGTACGAGCTCTTGACGTCTCGGCCAGAGTTTTTTCTCTTGAGGGAGTAACCTTTACGATCTCCCGTAGGACTAAATGTAATACCAGATCAGTGTCCTATCCGGTGTTTCCGTTCGCTCCTAAGTTATGCGTTGTTCGATGCATAAAGGCGTACGAAGAGATGTCGGCTCCCCTTCGTCCTCCGGGGGAGTGTCAGCTACTCATTTCCCTGAAGAAACCGTTTAGAGCGATTTTCTCGCCTACCATCGCTAGGTGGATCAGATGGATCCTTGCGGAAGCTGGTGTGGACATTCAGGTTTTTGGAGCCCACTCGACTAGAGGTGCTATGGCTTCTAAAGCCGTACAGGTAGGTGGTAGGCTGGAGGACATCATAAACGCAGCTTCAAGAGATTCTATTTTAAACCGATCGATGAGGCGACCTCATTGGTGGTAAGTAAGCTTTGAACTTGCATAATCCTCGCCTCGGGTCCTGTTATAGAATGAGAAATTTCATAGCTATCGTGAAGGAAAGTTTCAATTCTATTAAGGACACGGAGGCGAGGATTATCCCACCCGGCACTTGATCTGTTCTTCCCCACCCGAAGAGGACAGATTGGATCTCGTTCTAAGGTGGTATATCTTGATATGTTTTTCTGAGAATGTTCTCGACCTGTGCCAGTATTGCTGTTTGCGGGGTATTCACCCAGTTTGGGGGCACGCTATTCCTGTACTAAATTACATGGTGTGGAACCTATTTTGTATATTACTTTCAGGAATGCTTCATGTTCTTTTGATTTCAGATGTAAGTCTCAGGTTTGTTTTAGATGATCTGATATTGTGTACGATTTCTCTTAGGTCTGGAGGCAACGACCACATAAAGTTCGGAGGTTCCTTCGCAGTGAAGTCTAGGGTGGATGACGTTTGTTTAGGCATTTATACTGTCGGTGTTAATGGTGTTCAATGGGCTTTGGTTACCATGACGATGGACTCATGGGATTTGTGGTTCTAATATTTTTTGTGTTGAACTTTGAACCTGCTATTAATAAAAAGTGAAGAAAGATCTGCATAATCCTTGCCTCCGTGTCCTTAATAGAATTGAAACTTTCCTTCACGATGGCTAGGAAATTTCTCATTCAGATGAATGCATTTCAAGGGCAAACTAACCAATCCGAGCAAGGTTTGTAGACTATCAAGTAGTTAAAAGAAAAACAAGTATTATTGCCATAGTGGCGGTGGCCATCTTTTAGGAGGCAATTCTCCTATAAGGTTATTCTATTATGCGAAGGCACTTTCAAAACACCCCAAAAATATATTGTAATCTTCCACCTTTAAATCAAAAATATATAGCTCATGAATAAATGGCTCTGATTTCTGAAGTGATCTTTTCAAATCATCCTAATCCCACAAATCCCTCGCATTACGCGAGAATCAAAACGAAACATTAAGACGAACGACCACAACAGAACATAATTTACTCAATTTAGTTGTAAGCCTGAAATAACAATTATAACGCATACCGTTATTCTTTGCAAACTTGTCAATCACAACAAGTGCTCGAACGATTTCACCATGTAATCGGACTCCATCTTGAAAGAGGCGGTAATCTAGTAACACTCACAATTCAGAACTCTTTTTTGAAAAAATATGTTGTAATTTTCCCCCTTTTTCATCAAAAGAACATGTAACTCATGAATACATGACTCCGATTTTGAAAGTAATTTTACCAAATTATTTTAACGCCGCAGGTTCCTCGCATTATGCGATCATTTAATCAGAACGAAACATAGGACAAGCTGCCACAACAGGACATAACTCACTCAATCTAAGATGTCAATTGTAATGCGTGCCGTTATTCTTCTTCTCAAACTTGTCTATCACACCAAGCGCTCAAGCGATTTCACCACATAGTCGAGCACCATATTGTGAGAGAGGCAGTGATCTGGTGACATTCGCACTTCATAAACTCCATCCACTATGTCATGCACCCTATGTTCTAATTATACAATACATGATCAATATTTGTAATAGAAACTACTACATATATTTGAGTTTAATTTATAGGTTGTGTTTAAAAGCAGAAAAGGTAGATAAGAAATGGAAATGTATCACCCCTTGCATATAGAGAGAAATGAAAAGATTGAATCCAGGATATCATCCTATAAATAAGTATGGAGGAAAATGCTGACAGAGAAATATCTATGATTGCATGACATGGATGATCTAACATAGTCTAAATTGATTTTACATATCTTATTATCTCCAATGTTGCAATAGAACCATCTAAATGTTCCAAATTACTATAGACATTAAGATCATAACATTAATAGCCATTATATACACCAATTCATTGGTCGTAACAATCACATTTTATTAACATAAATTTATATCCATATAGTACATCCATATCATATTTTTATTTGATAACATTTATAGAAAATGATGCATTTCATCATCTATGTTTATGCCCAGTTCTATAGTATTGAGTCTAATTATCCATCATGCCTGATTTCTCCTCAATTCCATCATTCTATCGCCACCCAGGATGTCTCCAGACATAAGTAGGGGATAATCAGCCCACTGTGCGAGGGCAGGACACAGTCTATTGACATGTAAGGTGTGAAAAAAACCTCCCTCTCCCAGCCCAGGATGACTATCAGTATACAAATGCCTCTTCTGTCACACCCAGCCCCTCCTGTGTTATGGCTGTCTGGAAAGTATGCGCCAAGTGTAGCCGTCTCTTTGCCCTAGATGTGGATTGGTGTCAGTCTGCAAAGCACTAGAGTTATAAGCACAGAGAAATTACTACTTTCTAAAAGGGGGATTTCTAAAATAGTAATGTAAATCCAACTACACCAGTAAACAGGATTTCTCACTACCATTCTAAACATTTCAAACATCCTGCTCAGAGGGCTGTCTAGGGCCTATCTTAGGGGTGGCTTAGGTTTAGTAAGGAGGGAGTTTAGGCCTTGGCAAGTAGTTTGACTTGCCACGAAAATGTGGCAGTAAACTGCACATGCAGGCACTGCAGTGGCAGGCCTGAGACAAGCTTGAAAGGCTACTTCAGTGGGAGCACAATCAGCTCTGTAGACCCACTAGTAGCATTTAGTTTACTGGCCCTGGGTATATGGTATACCACTTTACAAGGGGCCTACAGGCAAACAAATTATGCCAAACAGGTGTAAGTCAAGTATACCAGGTTTTAGGGGAGAGAGCACATGTACTTTAGCACTGGTTAACATTGGTAATGTGCTCAGAGTCCTAAAGCCAACAAAAAGAGGGTCAGAAAAATAGGAGGAGAAAGGCAAAATGCTTGGGGATAACCCTGCAGAAAGGGCCATTTCCAATAACCACTTTCAAGTTATTATATGTCACACATCTACGCACACATTCTTCTTGTATCAATCGCCACACTGCATTAATTATAACTCACCATTTCTCTATGCACTGGTTACACCTTTGGCATATTATATAACATGTAGCATGTGAAATCATAACAGTTATAATAAGACCTATGACATTACTTCTCAGAACATAGTTCATGGTAGAATGGCGAGTTATTGTTAGTGTAGCGTAGTGATTAATGCAAGAAGAATGTGTACAGAGGTGCGCAACATATAATAAATTGAAGGTGGTCTGTAAATTAAAAATGTAAGTTCTAGTTAGTGGTGAGTAAATTACAAATTTATGTTATAAATATAATTTTATAATTTCTCTTATATATAATGAATCAAAGTTTTCATAACCCTAACCAAAGGTGGCCTTTGACCGTGTGCAACGGGAGGTTGACCACAAGGCCTGGTCTGCCTTAGCCAATTAGATTTGAGTATTTTTCCAATTTTCAGTACCATGGAAGTCCTGTGGTACATAACGGTCCAGATCACTATTGTTTCCACATGATCAATCCCGTCATGACCACCGCAATAACCTCTTTAAAATCAAATTTCTTGAAGACTACTCAATAGATTTACACGAATCATGAAAAACATGGTTCCTGAGTAAAAGTCTACCTTTCTACTAAAGTTGGTGTAATTTCATTCAGCCATTTTTTATGTAATAGAGAGCGAAATTCCCCATGGGAATCAAATGGTAATCATTATTTTTGTGCCTCCTTTTGCTTTGACCCCGTGTTTGATGATTCAGTGAAAAACTTTTCATGAAGAAGCTGAAGTGAGTAAACAATGTTTAATGTTTCATGTAATTTTGTTAAATGGAGTCAAAGTATTGTCTATAGCTTCTGCGCTGCTAATGAGTGTGAACCTTTGCCACATGCTTCACCTTTTAAAGGGGTTTGAGAGTCTCCTGTCCATGAAAGTTGTCCACAGGACAAAGGCTGGGCATAGGAGGGCTTGGCTATCAAATGGGGCTTGTGTATCTACAGAAAGTTGGCTACAGCATAATTATTTAATATAAGAACATATGTTTATGTACTTTATTCTTTACATGATTCTGTTCCATTTAGAACTTATTTACATATTTCAAAGACTGCACAGGTTTATTCAATCATTTGAACATAGGAAGGTTGGATGATGCCATTGGTTATGTCATCAATTAAATCATTTGAAATGTCAGAATTGATCATCAATTATATCATTATAATGAGTAATGTAATATTTGGAGTCATAAACACTGCATGGTATGGTGCAAGTTATAGTGAGCTCGCTCAACTATAATATGCGTATTTCAGGTGTTTTTCAGGCTTGCAAAGCCACATTATGACTGACTTTGATACCTAACTATAGCATCCCCATAACCTTTGTGGTTTTCAGTGAATTTCTGAGGCTTTTTTCAAAACATAAAATATGATATTACGATACCTAACTAAAATGTCACTTTAACCTTTGTTTTTTCAGTGAATTCCTAGGAGTTTTTTTATAACATAAAGTGAAACCTAATTTTTTTAATTAACCATAATGTTAATTTCGCCTTTAGATTTTGTAGTAGATTTCCAATAGTATGCTTTAATGTTAAAAAGTAATGAGTGTTATTGACAGTATGTGTTTTTTCTAGGGGTGTGCTGGGAGCTCAGCTCCGCAGACAGAGCTAATAGAGTTTTTGGAACTCCGTGCTCCACTTGGAATGCAGAGTAAGTCCAACAACTCCACTAGCCCTGCCAGCGGAGCCAAGCTCACCCAGTGCGTGCTGCAGCCCAATATGGGCTGCACAGCGCAAACAAAGACAGTCTGCGCTTGTGCTGTGCAGATAATAACTGGGCTGCAGCACACAGCGGAGCATTAAGGGGGCAGACGCTGCAGGGAGAAACTCGTCCATGTCAGATGACGAGGAGACAAGGACCTCCGGGGATACCGAGGTAAGTCCTCATCTCTTTTTATTGTTTTTTGTGCTCACTGCTGCACAAACAAGGACTGAAATGGCAGCTTTCCCTTCCAAGGCCCTCTCCTAAATGTGCAGGTCACGGAACTCTGCCTCCTCAGAAAGGGAGTTTTTCTTCAACTCCGCGGAATTCCACGGAGTCAGACTCCGTGAACTCTGTCCAGGCCTATTTTTTTCCACTTTCTATACTTCTGCAGCACTCCCGCGGATCCTTACAACCAATGGGTTGCTCTTGCAGCACTTGCATGTGGGTTTTACTTCCTGTTCCAGGTCCCGCATGGTTACAGCAGGGATGTCAAAAAACAAAAAAAAACTATGTTCAATATGAAAGAGCATTCTTTTAGGTTTGACCCTAGAGCTTCTCTAATTAGCTCAGTTAATGAGGATCCCTTGAGTCATTTTGTGAATTTGGCTCATTTTTTGGGTGTTGTGGTCCTGCAGGAGTAGTGCAGGAGTACCACAGATCTAATTACACACTAAAAAGCTTCTAAATGGTTGGAAATACTGCCTTGCTGAATTTACAGGGAGGTCTGGCCATTTAATCATCATTTGGCAGTAGCACTTAGGTATAATAACATCTTTTGCTGGGACCTTTAGCTTTTCTTGCAATGTTTCCTGTGAGTTGAAGGATGGTTTGAGGTCCAGAAAGTGAAGAGGATGTAGAAGAGCAGTGTAGGAAGGTGGCTTTCTTCTAGCATGGTTACCCACATTTTTGGGCTGTTTGTCAGTGTTTGTCAGTGTGTTTTTACTGTCTCACTGGGATCCAGCTACCTCATAGCTTGAGGCCTATCTATCAGTGTGTTTTACTGTGTTGTCAGTATGCCTGACTGTGTCACTGGAGTTCTGCTAACCAGAACTCGAGCGCTTATGCACTCTCTGTTTCCAAATTAGTCACTATAGTCTAGTGCCTCCATATTCCAATCCATATTGGCACACTGGACCCCCCTTATAAGACCCTTGTATATGGTACCTAGGTACCCAGGGCGTTGGGGTTCCAGGAGTTCCTTATGGGCTGCAGCATTTCTTTTGCCACCCAAAGGAGCTCATACAAACACTCCTTCAGGACTGCCACTGCAGCCTGAGTGAAATAGTGCAAACACTATTTCACAGCCATTTCCACTGAACCAGGTAACTTATAAGTCACCTATATGTCTAACCTTCAGTTACTGAAGGCTAGGTGCAAAGTTACTGTCTGTGAAGGCACCCTTGCACTAGCAAAGGTGCCCCCACGTTGTCCAGGACCAATTTCCCAGACTTTGTGAGTGCTTGGACACCATTATAAGCGTGCACTACATATCTGTCAATACAAATATATAGCTTCACAATGGTAACTTCGAATATGGCCATGTGAGGTGTCTAGGATTGAGAAATTGTACTCCCAATCCAATTCTGGTATTAGGAGCCAATTACATGCACCATGGACCCTCATTACTGCCAAACCAAATCTCTGAGGTTTCCACTGCAGCCCCAGCTGCTGCCGCCTCACAGACAGGTTTCTGCCCTCCTGGGGATTGAGCAGCTCAATCCCAGGAAGGCAGAACAATGCATTTCCTTTAGGAGAAGGGTGTTACACCCTCTCCCATTGGAAATAGGTGTTACAGGCTTGGGAGGGGTATCCTCCCAGAGCCTCTAGAAATGCTTTGAAGGGCACAAATGGTGCCCTCTTTGCATAATCCAGTCTACACCAGTTCAGGGACTCCGAGTCCCTGCTCTGATGCGAAACTGGACAAAGGTCCTGGGTTCTGTCATCTTGTTCTCAGGATGGTCAGGGAACTCTGGAAGCATCTGAGTAGTGAGTGCCAGCAGGTGATGTCAGAGACCCCTCCTGATAGGTGCATACCTGGTTAGGTAGCCAATCCCCTTCTGAGGGCTATTTAGGGTCTCTCCTTTGGGTGTTTCCTCTGATTCGGTTTGCAAGACTCCATCAGGACTCCTCTGCATCCTCTGCTTCAGCTTCTGACCATCGGATGAACCGCAGACTGCACCAGGAACACTGTAACTGTAACAAGGTATCCAAGAAGGCTACTGTGACCCTGCAACTTCAGCTCCTGCCAGAAACTGCAACAGTTTCCAGGTTGTGCACGCTCTGAGGACTGTCTGTCTTCATTCTGCACCAGACGGACCGACGGAATCTGCTGTGGAGTGGCGGAGTCACTTCCCTGCTTCAACTGGCACCTCTCTGCAATGACAACTGGTACTCTGGGACTCTTCTCCTGTCGACGAGCGTGAACCCTGGAACAAAGGTGGTGGACCGAAGTGATCCTGACTGTCCAAAGGTCCAGCTGTCCAAATTTGGTAGAGGTAAGGGATTGTCTCCCGTGCCAGACAGTACCACTGTACACCACATTTTCTTGAGCTCCTTGGGCTTCTGTGCTCTTCTTCCAGAAATCTTTCATGTACAGCATAGCCCAGGCCCCCAGCACTCTATCCTGTGATGCTCATCTCCCTGAGTTGTTCTCCGGCGGCATGGAATCCCTTTGTGTGTTGCTGCAATGACCGCATTTTGCAACTCATTTGTTCCTGTGTTCTGGGACTTCTGTGGGTGCTGCCTGGTTGTCTGAGGGCTCTCTAAAGTGCTGAGAGCCCCCTCTGTCTCCTCAGTCCAGGTTGAGGCACCCAGGTCCCTCCTGGGCCCAGGTAGCTCCTTTTCCTGACAACCATAACATTTGCGTGCGCCAAGGCTTGTTGGCTGAATCCAACGACGAAAACCAACCTGCCTCCAATGACTCGACATGGGACATCTCTTCCACCAAGCAGGAACCTACAGCTGTCTTCTTTGGTATACTTCTGACTTCTTCATCCAACCGGAGAATCCACTTTTGCACCTTCATCCGGGTTAGCAGGGGTTCCTGTTTTTCCTGGACTCTTCATCGACTTCTGAACTTGATCTCCTCTCTCCACAGGTCTTCAGGTCCAGGAATCCATCACTGGTTTCTTGAAGTCTTGCTTGGTTTTTGCATAATCCTTTACCACAACTTCTGAGGAAACGTGCTGTACTTTACTCCTGTTTTCCTGGGCTGTGGGGTGTGGTAATTTACTTACCTTTGGTGTTTTCCTACACTCCCATCACCCCTCCACACATTACACTTGCCTAGGGGGGGAACCCTACATTTGCATTCCACTATTTTAGTATATGGTTTGTGTTGCCCCTAGGCCCATTACAACCTATTGTGTTATTCACTGTTTGCTCTATTCTATGACTATTCGCTTACCTGATGTTGGTTACTATTGTATATATTGTGTATAATACTTACCTCCAGAGGTAGTATAGCCTCTAACATATTTTTGACCTTGTGTCACTAAAATACAGTCCCTTTATTTTTGGTAACACTGAATATTGTCTTTTCTTGTGAATAAGTATTGTGTGACTATAGTGGTATTGCAAGAACTTTGCTTGTCACCTAGTTCAGCCTTGGCTGCTCTGCTAAAGCTACATTTAGACAACCTAAGCTGCTAGACACTGCCTACATTTCACTAAGGTGAATCACTGGACATGGTATAAGTTGTAAGTACCTCTGGTACCCACTACAAACCAGGCCAGCTTCTCACAAACAGGACGTAGAGACTCCTAAAGTTGCCAATGAGTCTTTTATATGTCAAATTCTTAATATACCACCAGGGCAAAGAAACTTTCCTCAAAAAAAGTAATTTGCAAGATATGCAACAAGTGTTTCCCCAGGGGGACTGCCAAAAAATATTAACCTGGAACTTCCAGCATATGGAGCTACATGCGATCGATCCACCCCACTCAGCTGGTGAGATCAGGGCACTAAAGCAATAAATAAGGCATTGCTTATGCAGTAGAGATGAGCAGATCAGTGAGAGTTAAGTTTGTATCCTAAGGACAATTGTGGTTTTTTTTCGCTCTCCATGTAATGAAATCCTGTTTTTATTTTGAAGTTCAACTCCATAAAAAAAATAAAAAAAAAATAAAAAAAATAAAAAAATTAAAAGCTCCAAAAATCAACAAACAGGATTATTTTCATAACCACCTTTTCTGGCTGAAAAATAGAAAAAAGTAATATTTGTTGTGTGTTTGTCTTAATGTTAGCATATCATAATAGTCTTCTCTAGCAGTCTGTATATAATAATAATAAAAGGTAAGGCTATTTTGGATGACTTTTTTTAACGCAGACATGAGAAAACATTCAGGTTGGTATTCATAAACCAACACAAACCACTATTAGAGGGTGTTTATAACCAAAAGTAATTCAATGTAGATTAATGTGCTGCCTTGCAATACAAAATAATTGATAAATTAAACCCAGATCTGTGACTGGGGGGAATGTTTGATTAGTTCTGCATTCCGTCCATCATTTGTGTTTGTTTGCCTTACATTACTTGACTGCCTTAAGGAGGAATTTTATGGGGGCTGAATGAGCATTCCCACACATGCACCCATATATTTGGAGGCAAACCCTTACCCACAAAATTTGTAGATATGGATTTGCGTCATAATTCTGCTTCTCCCTGAGGCTGACATAACTAGAAAGGTTGTTATTGTTTTACTACCAAGGTACTCCTGCAGTACAGTATTAGGTAAACAGACAAATTTAAAAGTTATTTAACCAGCACTGCACAGGCAATCTAATAGTTCTTTTAAAAAAACATTAAAACCCCAACCTACCCCTAAAAAGGAAATTTGAGAAATGATAATTAAATCCACAGTGAGGGTTTCAAACCTAACAGAGCAGTACAGGACAATCACTGTACTTAATAGGTTCTTAGTCACTTATGGGGGTTTGGGTGTCTAGAGAGAGTGGGCTGGGAAGAGTAGTGCACAGGGTGAAAGCTGTGCGTAGTACAGTCTTGAACACCTGTGTCTCACTGATTTTTCACAAAGGTTACCTACCCACAAAGGATCTGGTACGGTGCAAAGGGTGTGTGCAGTAGGAATCTGGCCACTGAATGGGGCTTGGGTGTCTGGAAGAAGTGGGCTCTTCATGAAAGAATTCTGTCCAAAGCATAGAGTGTGCGCAGTAAAGGATTGGCCACCTAATAATGCTTGGTGTAATAGGGGCTTGGGTGTCTGGAGGGAGCGGGCTCTCCTTGAAGACTTCTGTACAAGGCAAAAGATGTGAGTATTAGGTAATTGGCCACCTAAAGGGGTTTAGAATTGTAAAGGCACTGGACTCCCTATTAAGGCTTCTGTATAAGGCAAAGGGTGTGTGTAGTAGTACCTTGGCCATGTAATAGGGATATAGTGTCTGGAAGGAATGGGTTCTCTATGAAGATTATCCACGAACATTTCTATGCAAGAAAAAGGGAGTTTGAAGTATGAGCTTGTCCACTTAATGGGGCTTAGGTGTCTGAAAGGAGTGGGCTGTCCTTGAAAAATTCTGTACAAGGTGAAGGAAGTGCGTAATAGAGGCTTGGGTGTCTGGAAGGAGTGGGCTCTCCATAAAGACTTCTGTACAAAGCAAAGGGTCTGTGCAGTAGGTGCTTGGCCACCTAATGGGACTTGGGTGTCTGGAGGGAATTGGGTCTCAGTAAAGGCTTCTATCCAAGGCAAAGGTTGTGCATAGTATGGGCTTGCCCACCTACTGCGGCTTTGGTGTCTGGAGGAAACTATCTCTCCGTGAACATTTTTGTACACGGTGAAGGGTATGCATAGTTAGGGCCCGGCTACCTAATGCTGCTTTGATGTCTGGAGGGAGTGGGCTCTCTGTAAAGGCTCCTGTACAAGGTGAATTATGTGCGTAATAGGGGGCTTGAGTGTCTGGAGAGAGTGGGATCTCCTTGAAGACTTCTGTACAAGTTGAAGATTGTGAGTATTAGGGACTTGGACACCTGGAGGGCCGTGGCTTGCCAGCCAAGATGGCGGGCGCAAGTTCGTAGCGCTTCGCGGCAGTACCCCGCTTATTCTCCATTTCACGGTGCTCAGGGAGCAGTCCGGAGGCCATGGCGACGTCTACCCGACTGCCGACCCCTCTGGAGCTGAAGGAGGCTGGCTGGGGGTGTGTCGAGCCCGATGGTTGGCAGAACGGGCTCCCTTCTCGAGAGCAGAGGAGCACGGCCTCACCTGTGGACGCTGTGCGGGACGGCCCAGAAACGCCTGACCCCTTGTGGAGATTCTCTCTGCTACGAGGGAGTTGGGAGAAGACGCTGGGCTTTACCGGGGCATGGAGTGAGCAGCGACTTACCTGGCGGTGAGAGTTAGATGTGGCGCTTCTGGGCTGGAGGTGACTAAACTTGTTGAGCTTGTCAACCCAGGTCACCCTAGATGATGAGGCGATCTGGGAAACCACAGTGACTTAGAGGGTGGTAGGCGTGGGGACCCTTAAATATCTTGCCTGATACAGACCTGCGGAGACACCCTTCATTACCCCTTCGGCACCAGAAGGGGGGCTGGCTGGGTTGGTGCCTGTTTTTGGAATCTGGGGCTTTCAGCTGGAGTGAAAGAATATGGCATTGGCAATCCAGCTTCTTCTGCCGGGGCCTTCTTAACACACTGGTCGCCATAGTGGATCAAACGAGCGGCGAGACTGTAGTGCTGGTGGACTGGTGGTGAACCTGTGCAATTGTGCGGGCCGGGAAGGAGGCTGCTCATGCTGCTGCGCCTGGACTGTCACATCGGGCACTTAAGTGGGCCTCCTATTCCATCGGTGAGGTGCCAGCCGGTCCCGCGGCGCATGCCCTCCTTCTGGACATCAATAGGGCGAGTACGAGTCGCCTCCATTCTGGTACCGCCCCAAACCTCAGACGTCGCGATTGGAATCTATGTCTCTAGATGACACCAAATTAGACGCAGTGCTGGCAGCTGTGGAGCGCAGTGGAACCTCTCTGGAACAAGCTCGACTTCGTTGGAGGGCAAAATCGATAAGGTGGCCAGTGATCTCACCCTCCTACATGCGGACCATTGCAAATTAGCAGATAACCTAAGAGAAACAGTTTCAGGACCTCAGGCGATCTTCTGAACGCCTGTTCAGGTGCTTCTGCGGGTGCTGCCTGCTTCTGCATGGGCTCTCCGTGTTGCTGAGCGCCCCCTCTGTCTCCACTTCCAAGGGGCAACCTCCTGGTCCTTCCTGGGCCCTGGCAGCACCCAAAACCTTCAACCGTGACTCTTGCAGCTAGCAGGGCTTGTTTGGGGTTTCCTTCATGGAAACAACTCTGTGTCCTCCAGCACGCCGTGGGACATCTTCTGACCACAGGAGAAGTTCCTGGCACCTTCCGTTGTTGCAGAATCTTTGGCTTCTTCCACCCAGAGGCAGCCCTTTTGCACCTTCATCTGGGGTTTAGTGGGCTCCTGCCCCCCTGGACACTTGCGTGACTCTTGGACTTGGTCCCCTTCCTTTACAGGTCCTCAGGTCCAGGAATCCATCTTCAGTGCTTTGCAGTCAGTTGTTGCCTTTGCAGAATCCCCTATCACAACTTTACTGTCTTTCTGGGGTAGAAGGGTAACTTTACTCCTACATTTCAGGGTCTTGGGGTGGGGTATCTTGGACCCCCAGCATCCCCCTACACACTACACTAGGCCCGGGGTCCATTCGTGGTTCGCATTCCACTTTTGGAGTATATGATTTGTGTCGTCCTAGGTCTATTGTCTCCTATTGCATTCTATTGTGTTCTACAGTGTTTGCACTACTTTCCTAACTGTTTACTTCCCTGATTTTGGGTTGTGTGTATATTTTGTGTATACTACTTACCTCCTAAGGGAGTGTATCCTCTGAGATACTTTTGGCATATTGTCACTAACATAAAGTACCTTTATTTTTAGTAACTCTGAGTATTGTGTTTTCCTATGATATAGTGCTAAGTGATATAAGTGGTATAGTAGGAGCTTTCCATGTCTCCTAGTTCAGCCTAAGCTGCTCCGCTATAGCTACCTCTATCAGCCTAAGCTGCTAGAACACTTCTAATCTCCTAATAAGGGATAACTGGACCTGGCACAAGGTGTAAGTACCACTAGGTACCCACTATAAGCCAGGCCAGCCTCCTACAACCCCCAGGAGATTCACTCTGAATTCACTGAATACTATCAGTCACTCTATCGGTCCACGGTGGTAGATGACCGGGAGACGAGAGCTGATTTATTTTCGGCACTCACCCTGCCCCGATTGTCAGATGATCAGTGGGCAGAGCTGGAGGCACCCCTGGCTTTGGAGGAGGTGTGCGAGGGCAGCCGGCAGGACCCCCGGCCCAGATGGACTCCTGTCTGAGTTCTATAAGTCTTTCTCCACGATGCTTGTGCCCCGTTTTCTTTCTCTTTATGAGCAGGCACTGCGAGAAGTGGCATTGCCGGCTTCACAACGCGAGGCACTGTTGGTGTCACTCCCTAAGCCGGGCAGAGATCCATCTGAACTGGTCCATTGGCGGTGCTTAATACGGACTATAAAATCCTGGCCAAGATTCTGGTGACTCGGTTGGCGCCTTTGGTCCCACAGCTGGTGCACTCAGACCAAAACGGTTTTGTACCTTCACAGGACACTTTGAGCAATATCCGGCACCTTTTTTGAGTTATGCAACATTCAACACGTGATTGCCCTCGTGTGGGATGCCTGGTCCTTGATCTAGAGAAGGCTTTTGACTCCTTGGAGTGGTCCTACTTATTTGATTCATTGTGTCGCTTTAGGATGGGCCTGTACTTCCTGCGCTTCACCCAACTGTGATATACTCGGCCCCACTCTAGGGTTAAGGTCAGCACATATATGTCTGAACCGATAGAGGTGGGCAGGGGTACCAGACAGGGCTGCCCCCTCTCCCCGTTGCTGTTTTCTCTGGCGATGGAACCTCTGGCGGTGGAGTTCCGCTGGACCGGGCAGACCTGAGGTGTCCCATTGGGTGATGGCTTGCATGTCATATCTTTATAAGCAGACGGCCTCCTTTTATATGCCCGGTATATTGATAATGTCCCTCCTGACATTGCGGACATCTTGCGTCGCTTTGCTGCTTTTTCCGACCTCCGTATCAACTGGGCGAAGTCATGCCTCTTCCCTTTTGATCGAGGGCGGTAGGACCCAAGGTTGCATATCTCTGGCATAGATGTCCCCTGGCAGCCAAACTCGTTCAGCTATCTAGGCATGCAGATATTCCACACGGAGAGGGACTTGCACGATGGCAATCTCCATAGAGCAGTGTCCTCCATTTGATCACAAATGAACTTCTGGTAGACTCTGCAGCTCTCGGTGGCTGGTAGGATCGCCCTCTTGAAAATGGTAGTCCTCCCTCGCCTTCTATACTACTTCTCCAATTTGCCTCATTATGTTCCAGCTGTTTTCTTTTGCAATTTGGAGCCTAGAATACAGGAGTTTGCCTGGAATCGGGGCCGCTGTAGGGTGGCATTGAAAAAGCTTAATTTACCCCTTTCCCGAGGCAGCCTCTCGGTTCCAAATATGGAACATTATTTCCTAGCCTCCCAGCTTCAGTGGGTGGCGGGTTGGCTAGCATACCTGCAACTGGCTGACACTGCAAACACTTCTCCACCCTGGACACTTATCCGGATTGCACATCTCTTCCACCCTCTCACTAGATTGCGGCCACCTGCGGAGCTCCTGCTGAATGTAGCTCATCGCTGCTACTGCAGATCCCTCCGCCTCACAAGAGATACTGTTCTATACGCTCCATCACTGGCATTGCTAGGTACGCAGCGTGGCATGCAACTCACGACCACAACAGAATTGGGTCCCTGGCATGCGGCTGACATCCACACTTTAGGAGATCTATACAGAAAGGGTGGTTTGATTGGGTTTTTGGAGCTCTCGCTGGAGGCGGGGCTGTCGACAGGACAATTTATTTTGTACAACTCACTGCTGCATGCACTGTCACGCGAATGGGGAAATATGTCCTTTGAGCCCCCTATGCACTTATTGGTGCAATACCTACAAGTTATGGGACAAGGTAGACATTTGATTTGATGGTTCACCAATGTGCTTAGGGGGTGCCCTCACTGCAATGCAGACTACTTGGGAGGGCGATTGAGAGATACCCTTCATTGAAGCCACATGGTCCGGAGCACTGTCCAGCCACACTAGTGTCCCCCGTAATGCTAGATTTCAATCTTATTCAATTTGATATACTCCTTAGGGCTTATCTCACACCAACCCGTATTAACAGGTATTTTAATCGAATGGATCCCGCTTGTCCTTGATGCAACACACTCGGGCGGACTTTCTCCACATGTTGTGGGCTTGCCCCTCCTTAAGCATTTTTTAGCATGAAGTTTCAACATCCTTATCGAGGTTTACATCGCGCCCGCTGTTGTCAGATAGTGCCTCCTGCCTCTTAGGTCTTTTCCGGAGAGTCAAAAAACATAAGGCATCTACAAGATTCCTAGATTTGGGTCTTTTGACAGCTAAGCGTCTAATTACCAAGTGATGGAAGGACTCTGTGTCCCCAACAGTACTAGCTTGGAAGCGATCCAGCGGGGGCTGCACTGCGGTGCGACAATGCGATGGGCTTGCAAACGTATCCTCTTTCAGCCAGTTGGGATGAGATGTTGACTCAGTTGCGGGGGAGGATCAAGTCGCAATTGTTGATGATCTAATGGCAGTTGACAACGTGCTAGCGCCTGCTTAGTTATACAGTGGCGCCTCACTACTACCATGTCATTTATTTGTATGCTTTCTCCTCTAAGCTTCTGCTGCTCCTGTACACTCTTTATTTCACTAATGTTCATGTTCTGCTCTACTTGCAAATTTGGCTGTGGGAATGTCATTTTGTGTGGAGTCCCTCAGACTCTGCGGATTTGGGGGGTTGTGGATGGGCTCCAACGTTTTGTTAGTTGTTTTATAGGTACTATGCAGTACTTTTTTTCAGTCAGTTACTGGTCTATCCCCATAGACTTTAAATATGTACATTGTAAATCAGTGTATTGTATTTGACTTGTGGCATCACTACTGTAGAAATATATAGTTGAAACCAAAGCACTGCTAAATGGATAAAATCAATAAAAAGATTTGCCCCCAAAAAAATTGGGATGTGGACACCTAATGAGGCCTGGGTGTCTGGAGGGAGTGGGATTTCTGTTAGATCTTTTGTATAAGTTGAAGGGTGTATATAGTAGGCGCTTGGCCACAAGTTGGGCCTTGAGTGTCTGGAGGCTTGAGTATCTTGGTACTCCTTGAACACTTCTATGCAAGGTAAAGGGTGGGTGTAGTAGGAGATGGACCACCTAAGTGGGTTTGGGTGTCTGGAGGGAATTGGCTCTCCGTGAAGACTTGTGTGCAAGGTAAAGGGTTGGTGTAGAAGGGGCTTGGCCAAGTAGTTGAGTATATGGAGGAGGAGGGCACTCTATGAAGACTTCTGTTGAAGGCAGAGGCAGTGAGCTATAGGTTCTTGCCAACACACGTCTTATTGAGTGTGCAGGAGAGTTTGCCTATCCACAAAAGGTCTGGTAGAGGCCAAAGGGTGTGTTGGTAAGAGTTGGCTCAACTAATGGGGCTTGTGTAGGAAAGTACCATCTTGCCTGGCATGTTACCCCCATTTTTACTTATGTGTCAGTTGTTTTTGCCTGTGTCACTGCGATCCTGCGAGCCAGGACCCCAGAGCTCATAGTTTGTGGCCTATATGTGTTCCCTGTGTGGTCCCTAACTGTATCACTGAGGCTCTGCTAACCAGAACCTCAGTGTTTATGCTCTCTCTGCTTTCCAAATTTGTCACTAACAGGCTAGTGACTAAATTTACCAATTCACATTGGCATACTGGTACACCCATATAATTCCCTAGTATATGGTACTGAGGTACCCAGGGTATTGGGGTTCCAGGAGATCCCTATGGGCTGCAGCATTTCTTTTACCACCCATAGGGAGCTCAGACAATTGTTACACAGAACTGCCACTGCAGCCTGAGTGAAATAACGTCCACGTTATTTCACAACCATTTTACACTGCACTTAAGTAACTTAATGGTAACTCTGAATATGGCCATGTAACATGTCTAAGATCACGGAATTGTACCCCCCATGCCAAATCTGGTATTGGGGTGCCAATACCATGCATCCCCAGGGCTCCAGCATGGACCCCGGGTATTGCCAAACTAGCTCTCTGGGGTTTTCACTGCAGCTACCGGTGCTGCCAACCCTCAGAGAGGTTTCTGCCCTCCTGGGTATATGGTACTTAGGTACCCAGTGCATTGGGGTTCCAGGGGATCCCTATGGGCTGCAGAATATCTTTTGCCAGCCATAGGGAGCCCATGCAAACACTTCAGCAAGACTGCCATTGCAGCCTGCATGAAAAGGTGCAAGCATCCTTTCACTGCCATTTACACTGCACCAGGGTACTCATAAGTCATCCCTATGGCAGGCCTTCCAGCTCTGAAGGCAGGGTGAAGAGTACCTGTGTGTGAGGGCAACCCTGCACTAGCGGAGGTACCCCCATGAACCCCATGCCCACTTTCCTCGACTTCGTGAATGCGGGGACGCCATTTTATGCGTGAACTGGACATAGGTTAATACCTATGTCCAGCTACATAATGGTAACTCCGAATATGGTCATGTTTGGTGTCAAACATGTTGGACTCATACCCCAATGCTAATGCAAACATTGGTTGTATGATTCTGTGTACTGCCACCCCACAGACAGGTTTCTGCCCTCCAGTTGCTTGTATAGCTCGAGTTCAGGAAGGCAGGAGCAAAGCTCCCTTTGGAAATAGGTGTTACAGGCTTGGGAGGAGTAGCCTCCCCAAGCCACTGGAAATGCTTTGAAGGGCACATTTGGTGCCCTCCTTGCATAATCCAGTCTACACCGGTTCAGGGACCCCCAGTCCCTGCTCTGGCGTGAAACTGGACAAAGGAAATGGTGTCTTGGGGCAGAATAGCCTAAAAAAAATAAGCCGATCTGCCCCCAAGGGGGGCAGAAATGGCCAACAGTAATGTGCCCCCATGTGGAGCAACCCTTGCCCATGGGGCCGACCCCCCAAACAAAATACACACACACAACAATCCCTGGTGCCTAAGTGGTTTCTGTCCACTTTGGGGGCAGATGGGCCTAATAGGAATAGGCTGATCTGCCCCCAAGTGGGGCAGAAATGGCCTAAATAAAATTGCCCCCCAGGGGAGTGACCCTTGCCTAAGGGGTCTCTCCCCTTGCGTGGAATTGGTGAAAAAAAATCCCTGGTGTCTAGTGGTTTCGATTGGCCTTATAAAAAAAAGGCCTTTTGCCTCGAAGCTGGGCAGAAATGGCGTAAAATAAATTTGCTCGCCCTAGGGGAGGGTCCCTTGCATGAAACTGACATTAAAAAAAATCCCTGATGTCCAGTGCTTTCTGCCCCCCGTGGGGGCTAATTGGCCTAATAAAAATAGGCCAATCTGCCCCCAATTGGGGCAGAAATGACCTAAAATAAATTTGGCACCTAGGGGAGCGATCCTTGCCTAAGGGGCAGCTCCCCTCTAGTTAAAAAATCAGGTTAACAATCCCTAGCATCTAGAGGGGCAGATGGGGATAATTCATAATTAATCTCCATCCTCTGCAGATGGTGGAAGTTGTGTGCTGTGGTTTGGTCTCTGAATAATCTGAATTCTGATATTCTTATACATCTTTGCTGTTTTACAGCAGATGTACGTTGTGAAAATGGTCTGCTCTGCATAGAGAGAAACTCAAAACGATATCTTTCAAAGGATATCTCATTTTCTTTCTATAAGCTATGGATTTCTTTTTTGAAAGTGAAGAGTGCGCAGACCACTTTTCAATTGAGGGGGATTCATACGACACAACTACATCAGAAAGCAGGACTTGTATTCAAAGTACATAGTACCATGAACCCTGCAAACTTTAAAAAATGCAATAAGGAAATCCAATAAATAGTACTTATATTTTCATATACATTCAGCATGTTTTAGACCATGTACGTTTCGCAGTTCCTGGTACCTGCACCACAACAAACAGGGAGTAACAATCTCAACCATACCAATTTTTTCCAGGTTCATAGAAGGTTCACAGTTCTTACTGGACAACTGCAGAGACTTGATTAGTTCCTGACCATATATTCATACTCTTTCCAATGGCGCAATGGGCAGTCACCCCCAGCTACTCATGACCTTCAGCCATGCATAGGCAGGGTTGAACAACCGATGCCTGCTGCACAGGGTCTTTGGCAACATAGATTGGCTGCCTGGCCTGGGATCCAGCCAGGTTTTGAGCTCAACCCACCAACAGGAGGCAACCCCACATGGCCTTTGGATGTCCACAGCAGTATTTAATGGCAGGGCCAGGTCATTCACCCAACCACCTTTGTGTGGGCATCCCCTGCCACACACAGCCTGTGAACATGTGCAGCAGGAGTTGGCCACAGAGCATTACGACCATATTCTAAATGGGTTGGCTATAGGGCTTGCCCTTAAATCCAGGTTTTGCTCCCAACCCAACCCACAACAGCCTATTCTCACTGTGCACATGCAAGGGGGATTGGCTGCATGGCTCAACTCTGGCCAGGCCCTTCACTGAACCTACCTATGGACAGCCAACCCCAATGATGCATGGCTCTGACTATGAACACAGTGTCCAACCTTCGGTCAGATCCTGCATCCAGCCCTCTGCAGACAGTCAAACCCTCAAGCCAGCCTGCCTGCCAGCCAGGTGCTATGCTTAACAAACTATAATTGGCCTACTCCTGATGAGCACACGCAAAAAAATGGGAATGCAGGGCCTGGACTCTGGTCAGTCCCTCCCCGAACCCACTGCTAGCAGCCAACCCACCCTGCATGCCAGGCTCTGTGTTTCTTTATTTCAGGATTCTTAGGTTTGTGTGTGTAGACTGGATCCCCTGTTCCACTTTGGCATTTGTTGACCCTGCCAATAGACCAACATGGATCTTGGAGCTTGCTGTGAGTCACGGTTCAATGCCTTTGAAACTTACACCAGGTTTGCAGACTCCAGCCAGGAATTGTGGACTTTGTGGCCCACAGGGGACAGAAATCTGGCACCACGATCTGTGAACCTCATGAAAACATCAGCATTTATTTTTTATAAATCAAACAGAGGTTTGGGAATCAAGGTATATTCAGCCTGCTCCTCATATACAATTTCAAAAGCTTTTTCAAGAGCACAAGGACCAAGTCCATGCATAATTACAATGGAGGTTGCAACATTTTTCTTGGTGCTGCTGTGAGAAAATCAGAGGGCATTATTTAAAAAAAAAAAACTTTGGGCTTGCAGAACTCAAATGGAAGAGGGAATGAAAAGCTTTCTTGTTCAATGGGATTTTAGTACTTTTTCATTTTAGTCTTGTTAAGCTCTATGTAACTGTATTTACAGAACTCTCCCACCTAATGACCAAGACATCTCTAAAATGTATTTGTTTTAGCCCAACCAATGCACTTTTTGATTGCTAATTCCTAATGTCTCAAAAACTCCTGAATGGATTTAAACCAAGCAAAGGCACTCTCTTGAGTGAAATTGTAATTCATGATCAATTTATTGTATCTCTATTCAGATTTTGTAGGAGGCTGGCCTGGCTTATAGGGGGTACCTGATGGTACTTGCACCTTATGCCAGGTCCAGTTATCCCTTATTAGTAGATTAGTAGTGTTCTAGCAGCTTAGGCAGATAGAGGTAGCTACAGCTGAGCAGCTTAGGCTGAACTAGGAGACATGAAATGCTCCTGCTATACCGTTTATATCATATAGGTACTATATTATAAGAAACACAATACTCAGAGTTACTAAAAATAAAGGTACTTTATTTTAGTAACAATGTGGCAAAAATATCTCAGAGGATATACTCCCTTAGGAGGTAGGTAAAATACTCAAAATATACACACAAACCCAAATCAGGTAAGTAAAGAGTTAGAAAAGTAGTGCAAACACTGTAGAATACAATAGCATGCAATAGGCCTAGGCACAACACAAACCATACACTCTGAAAGTGGAATGAGAACCACGAATGGACCCCTAGGCTAGTGTAGAGGGTCGCTGACAGTATAAGAAAACACTTAGGGACATATTTATACTTTTTGACGCACAACTGCGCCAACGCAGTTGTGCGTAAATTTTTTTACCGCCGGCTAACGCCATTCCAAAGCGCCATGCGGGCGCCTTATTTATTGAATGACGTTAGCCGGCGCTGCGGACTGGTGTGCGTAAAAAAAAATGACTCACACCAGGCAGCGGCGGCGTAGGGGAAAATGGAGGTTGGGCGTCAAAAAATGGGGCAAGTCAGGTCTGAGGCAAAATTCAGGCCTCAACCCGATTTGCGCCATTTTTTTTGACGCCCAACCTCCATTGACATGACTCCTGTCTTAGCAAAGACAGGAGTCATGCCCCCTTGCCCAATGGCCATGCCCAGGGGACTTATGTTCCCTGGGCATGGTCATTGGGCATAGTGGCATGTAGGGGGGCCCAAATCAGGCCCCCCTATGCCACAAAAAAAAAACGAAAAAAAATACTTACCCCAACTTACCTCAACTTCCCTGGGATGGGTCACTCCATCCTTGGGTGTCCTCCTGGGGTGGGCAAGGGTGGCAGGGGGTGTCCCTGGGGGCATGGGAGGGTACCTCTGGGCTCCTTCCGAGCCCACAGGTCCCTTAACGCCTGCCCTGACCCAGGCGTTAAAAAACGGCGCCCATCAGGCTGTGCGTTGTTTTTTAAGGCCTGCCCCCTCCTGTGCATCAAAATGACGTCACAGTATAAATATGGGGCACAGGCCTTAAAGTCATTTTTTGGAAAGGAACAGCTACCTTGCATATAATTAACGCAAGGCTGGTTCCCCCTTCCAAAAAATGACGTATATGGTGGAATTTTGGCGCCCGCGGCGTCGGACGTCAAAGTATAAATATGGGGCAGGGTTTGCGCCGATTGTGCGTCAAAAATTTTGACGCACATTCGGCGCAAACAGAGTATAAATATACCCCTAAGGGTGTCCAAGATACCGCACCCCAAGACTCTGAAAAGTAGGAGTAAAGTGATACTACTTCCCCAGAAACACATTAAACTCGTGATAGAGGATTCTGCAAAGACCACAACAGACTGCCAAACACTGAAGACGTATTCCTGGACCTGAGGACCTGTAAAGGAAGGGGACCAAGTCCAAGAGTCACAAAAGTGTCCAGGGGGGCAGGAGCCCACTAAACCCCAGATGAAGGTGCAAAATGGCTGCCTCCTAATGGAAGAAGCTGAAGATTCTGCAACAACGAAAGGTGCTAGGAACTTCTCCTTTGTGCAGAAGATGTCCTATGGAGTGCTGGAGGACACAGAGTTGTTTCTTCGGAGAAAGACCGCAAACGAACCTTGCTAGCTGCAAAGGTCACGGTTAAAGAAGAAGGGTGCTGCCCGGGCCCAGGGAGGACCAGGATGTCACCACTTGGGAGAGGAGACAGAGGGGGCGCACAGCAACACAGAGAGTCCATGCACAAGAAGGCAGCACCCGCAGAAGTACTTGAACATGGGTTCAAGAAAATTGAGCAAGGCGGTCACCTAAACACTACAAAAGAGGGTCCCACGAAGCCATTGGTCAACTCATCGAGTTGAGCAAGGCAGGACAGAGTGCTGGGGACCTGGGCTAGGCTGTGCACAAAGATTCCTTGCAAGAGTGCACAGAAGCCCTAGCAGCTGCAGTTCACATGTTGCACAGGATTACTGTCTGGAGAGGGGAGGCAAGGACTTACCTCCTCCAAATTTGGACAGTTGGACCACTGGACAGTTAGGGTCACTTGGGTCCACCACCTGTGTTCCAGAGGCCACGCTCGTCAGGATGAGAGACATCCCAGAGTACCGGTGACACTGAAGTTTGGTGCCTGCTGGAGCAGGGGGAAGATTCCGTCGACCCACGGGAGATTTCTTCGGGGCTTCCAGTGCAGACAGCCCTCAGAGCATGCACCACCAGGAAACAATTGAGGAAGCCGGCAGTATTAGACGCTACAATGCCGCTGGTAGTCTTCTGGCTACTTTGTTGCAGTTTTGCAGGTGTCCTGGAGCAGTCAGCGGTCGATCATTGGCAGAAGTCGAAGAAAGAGATGCAGAGGAACTCAGGTGAATTCTTGCAAGTCGCTATCTGTGGAAAAGCCCACAGGAGAGACCCTAAATAGCCCTCACAGGAGGAGTGGTCACTTAGTGGGGTAAGCACCTATCAGGAGGGGTCTCTAACATCACCTGGTGGCACTGGCCACTCAGAGGCCTCCATTGTGCCCTCACACCTCTGGATTCAAGATGGCAGAAGCCTGGGACACACTGGAGGAACTCTGGGCACCACCCCTGGGGTGGTGATGGACAGGGGAGTGGTCGCTCCCCTTTCCTTTGTTCAGTTTCGCACCAGAGCAGGGACTGGGGGTTCCCTGAACCGGTG
Organism: Pleurodeles waltl; assembly: GCF_031143425.1. NCBI lineage: Eukaryota > Metazoa > Chordata > Amphibia > Caudata > Salamandridae > Pleurodeles > Pleurodeles waltl. The sequence goes on along the minus strand of NC_090445.1, from coordinate 288,066,897 downwards.
TAGACTGGTCTATGCAGGGAGAGACCATCTGTGCCCTTCAAAGCATTTCCAGAGGCTGGGAGAGGTTACTCCTCCCCAGCCCTTCACACCTATTTCTAAAGGGAGAGGGTGTAACACCCTCTCTCAGAGGAAATCCTTTGTTCTGCCTAGCTGGGACTAGGCTGCCCAGACCCCAGGAGGGCAGAACCCTGTCTGTGGGTGGCAGCAGCTGTAGCTGCAGAGAAAACCCCAGAGAGCTGGTTTGGGTCCATAGTGGAGCCCCAGGAATGCATGGGATTGGTACCCCAATACCAGATTTGGCATGGGGGATAATTCCATGATCTTAAACATGTTGCATGGCCATATTCGGAGTTACCATTGTGACGCTACATATAGGTATTGACCTACATGTAGTGCACGTGTGTAATGGTGTCCCCGCACTCAGAAAGTCTGGGTAAATTTCCGTGAACTACGTGGGGACACCTTGGCTAGTGCCAGGGTGCCCTCACACTTAGTAACTTTGCACCTAACCTTCACTAAGTGAAGGTTAGACATATAGGTGACTTATAAGTTACTTAAGTACAGTGTAAAATGCCTGTGAAATAACGTGGACATTATTTCACTCAGTCCGCAGTGGCAGTCCTGTGTAAGATTTGTCGGAGCTCCCTATGGGTGGCAAAAGAAATGCTGCAGCCCATAGGGATCTCCTGGAACCCCAATACCCTGGGTACCTAGGCACCATATAGTAGGGAATTATAAGTGTGTTCCAGTGTGCCAATTAGAATTGGTGAAAGCAGTAACTAGCCTATAGTGACACTTTTAAAGGCAGAGAGAGCATAAGCACTGAGGTTCTGATTAGCAGAGCCTCAGTGACACAGTTAGTCACTACACAGGTACACACATTCAGGCCACAAACTATGAGCATTCGGGTCCTGGCTAGCAGGATCCCAGTGAGACAGGCAAAAACGAACTTACATACATGAAAAAATGGGGGGAACATGCCAGGCAAGATGGTACTTTCCCACAGCTGTCTTTTTGTATTGGGAAATAAATGAGAATTAAAATAGGAAATGTCACTATTAAGAAGCCCTACTGTTGGCCCTTGCTTGGCACATCTCTAATATTAGCACAGCAGAAAAGGACCAGGAAACTTCAGACATGGAGAAAATTGAAGACAGGGTAGAAGAAACTATACTTATGCGTGATGGGCCCTTCCAGGACTTGGCTAACTGAGTGCTGTCCCAGCCACAACAGATCCAGCAGACTATGTTGACACTTTCAGGTCACAACAGGTAAATATCTATTATATTTTATGATAACAATAAATACATCTTAACCCCTCGGGTGTCCGGGATGTAACGGTTACATCCTGGGCAGCACAGCTTGGGTGCCCAGGACGTACCTGTTACGTCCAGCTATGGGCCGATGGCCAAGCACTCCCCTGCCCCCTGGACCACTCCGTGGTTTCTGATCACATCAGCACGCAATTGCGCGCCGATCTCATCAGAGGCTGCCCCCACTTCCAGCGCGGATCGGAAGAGAAATGCTAAAGCATTTCTCTTCTGATCACGTGGAGGGGGTGGGAGAGGCATAAAAGGAAAGGAAAGGCCTTTACCAGATGGTAAATTGATCGGGCTGCAGAAAAGCCCACTAGACACCAGGGATAGGGTTTTTTTATATTTACAATAAAGGGGAGCAACACCTTGGGCAAGGGTCACTCCCCTGGTGGGGTATTTTTTCTGAAGGTCTTTTTTGCCCCCCACAGGGTAGATCAGCCTACTGTTATTAGTAGATACTTTGAGACGCATGGGAACCTTTCATTTTTGTTTACTGTTTTTTTTTTTACATGTGGGGAGTGACCCCTTAGGCAAGGGTCGCTCCCCTGGGGGGGGGCAAAATGTCTTTACGCCATTTCTGCCCACCTTCGGTGCAGATCAGCCTATTTTTATTAGGCCAATCTTCCCCTAAGGGGGGCAGAAACCACTAGACACCAGGAATTTTATATTTTTGTCAATTTCATGCAAGGGCAGTGACCCCTTAAGCAAGGGTCACTCCACTGGGGGGCAAATTTGTTTTAGGCCATTTCTATCCCCCTTGGGGTCAGATCGGCCTATTTCTATTCGTCCGATCTGCTCCCCGAGGGAGCAGAAACCACTTAGGGTGTGTGGGTATGGGTGTGTTTGGTTTGGTGGGGCAGCCCCTTGGGCAAGAGTCGCTCCTCATGGGGGCACATTACTGTTAGCCATATATGCCCCCCTTGGGGGCAGATCGGCCTATTTTTAGAAGGCCCATCTGCCCTCAAAGGGGGGCAGAGAGCCCAGACCAGGGAAGATTTTTGAGGGTGAGTGTATGACCATACCCCCAACCCAAATAAATGGGGCAAAAGTTGTTCTGCCTACCAGTGGGAAAATGGGGCAATTATCCCAATCCACTCCCTGGGGGGGGAGGGTCCGAAAGGGAATTAAAAAAAAAATAGTGGGGTGGTGGTTACCAACAAGTATGTCCATGGTTATGTCCCCACCCCAACTGAAGGAGGTAACAGTCTTTCAGCGCTCCCACACACACTGAAACATCTTATCCCATGGCAAGCAAGAGGACATTTGATTATTTTGGGTTTTGGCTTTACATTTGGGCCATGAGAGCTTGTCTAACTCTCAAAATCGTCCCACTTGGAAAGGTGAGGACTTTGGAATGCTGCCATGTAGAAAAATCCACAAGACCTAGACACATCTGAAAACTAAACATATGGGTGAGTCCAGGGTGAGTGCTTCACATGAACCCTGCACCATGTTCTTACCCACAATGCCCTGTAAACCTCCAACTTTGCTCAAAATCACACATTTTTCACACATTTTAGTGATGGAACCTTCTGGTATCTGCAGGAATCCACAAAATTCCTACCACCCAGCATTGTCGCATTTATAACGATACAAATTCTGCCCCACTTGTCAGCCTAAAAATGTTTTTTTCAAACTGCGCTTTTGGACCCACTTTGGTTCCCCCTCAATTTTGACATGTTTTTGGCTCTTCCCTGTACAGTCACGTGGCCAACCTACACATGTGGGGTATCATTTTTACCCAGACACTGATGGGAACATTGGGTGGTAGGAAATTTGTGCCGGTGCGGTGATACCACACAGAAATGTGGGAAAAATGTAATCTTTATTAGCTAGATTTGAGTATTCTGGGTAAGAAAACACTGGGGGATCCACGCAAGTCACAGCTCCATGGACTCCCTCGGGTGTCTAGTTTAAAAAAATATTTGTGTTTAGTAGGTTTCCCCATATTCCTGCTGAGCCCAGGACTAAAAACGCAGGTCTCCCCCGCAAAAACACGTAGGGGGTTATTACAACCCTGGCCGTCTTTGACCGCCAGGGCTGTTTTGACGGAAGCACCGCCAACAGGATGGCGGTGCTTCCTGTGGAATTACGACTGTGGCAGAAGTGCTGCAGTCGCACCGCCACTTTAGTCCCGGTGGTTTAAATCCCCCAGGGCAGCGTTGCTTGCAGCGCTGCCCAGGGGATTACGAGTCCCCCTCCTGCCAGCCTTTTCATGGTGATTTGAAGCGCCATGAAAAGGCTGGCGGAAAGGGGAGTCGCAGAGCCCCTGGTGGCCCCTGCACTTCCCATGCCACTGGCATGGGCAGTGCAGGGCCCCCCTGCCATGGCCCCATGCAGCTTTTGACTGTCTGCATAGCAGACAGTGAAAAGCATGACAGGTGCAACTGCACCCGCACAGCCGCAACACCGCTGGCTCCTTTTGGAGCCGGCTCCCATGTTGCGTCCGAGATCCACGCTGGGCCGGCGGGTGGCAATCAGGTTTCAGCCCGCCGGCCCAGCGGGGATCTCCAAATAGGCCCCGTGGGAGTGCGGCTGCATTGGCCTGTCAAGGTTGAAATGAGGGCTGTAGTTTCCGTGGCGGTCGGAGTGTTAAAGTGGCTGTCTATGTTGGTGATTTCCGCCATGGTTGTGATTCAATATTTTTCCACCGGCCTGTTGGCGGTTTTACCGCCGCTTTAACACCGACCGCCAGGGTTGTAATGAGGACCTATGTGGACACATCAAAATGATCAAATACAAAGCTACAGCCCTCATTTCAACCGCGGAAGACAATGTACCGCCACAGTATTACAACAGGCCAATCGCCCACCTTTTCCGGGGAGGATTCACCGCGAACAAAAACACGGCGGAAACAGGACTTGGAAGGGAAAACGCTCACCTCTACACACCCCACGAGAAACCAGGGCACCATGGAGCCAGAACTCCATATTCTACCTGCCTTTGTCTTCCTGCTCCTCTACCAGTAGCACGAACGCCGGCGGCGAAGACCACGGTGAGTACTGCATCTACGACACAGGGGAGGAGGGAGGGAAAAGAGAGTGACACACACAGCAAAACACACAACATCCCCACCCCCACCCTCACCCACTACAACACACACACTAATACATGTTGATACATTACAGTTACACCCCCCAACCCCCCCGGAAGAATGCAAAGACAAAAGGAAATTATTGTTACGATTGTAATCAATTAAAATCCAGTACTCAAAAATATATATACACTATTTACATCTATATACACCAAGAATCCAAGTCCAGGTACGGCACCATTTATAGTCCTTGGACTACTAGGCCCAAAAAGCATGGGCGAAGCCCATACAAGATACCCGATCAAAACGGAGAGAACACTGCAGGGGCATCAGATAGAAATACAACAGGCACCTCAGGGGGGAGGGGACGGGGGGCACCTCAGCCGGATGAGTGCACGACGCCAGATCCACGAAGGGGCTCCATGCCCACTGCTTTATCCTGGGGAGTGCAAAGCCACAGTCTCTCAAGTCTCTCCAGTGGGTGGTTTGCCCATTGCTTTATCCTGGGGAGTGCAAAGCCACAGTCTCTCAAGTCTCTCCAGTGGGTAGTTTGCCCACTGCTTTATCCTGGGGAGTGCAAAGCCACAGTCGCTCAAGTCTCTCCAGTGGGTGGTTTGCCCACTACTTTATCCTGGGGAGTGCAAAGCCACAGTCTCTCAAGTCTTTCCAGTGGGTGGGTTGCCCACTGCTCTATCCTGGGGAGTGCAAAGCCACAGTCTCTCAAGTCTCTCCAGTGGGTGGGTTGCCCACTGCTCTATCCTGGGGAGTGTAAAGCCACAGTCTCTCAAGTATCTCCAGTGGGTGGGTTGCCCACTGCTCTATCCTGGGAGTGCAAAGCCACAGCCTCTCACATCTTTCCAGTGGGTGGTTTGCCCACTGCTTTATCCTGGGGAGTGCAAAGCCACAGTCTCTCAAGTGGATAACAGTCTCCATTGGTTCTGGAGGGGGCTTTGTGCCCAGAGTGCTTCATCCTGCCAAGGACAGAGGTAGTGGATGTGATACTCCACTGGTTCTGGAGGGGGCTTTGTGCCTAGAGTGCTTCATCCTGCTTGTGGCGGCCTCAGTAGCGGCGGTGCTTGCGGTGCTCATTGGCCTGCGGTGCTGGTGGGTGGTTCAGTGAGCATACTGGTGGCAGCGGAGTCCTGGGCAGCGGTGCTGCTGGCGGTGGTGTCCTTGGCAGCGGTGCTGGTGGCGGTCTTGTCCGCCGTGCAGGTTGGCGGCGACTTACCTTTCTTTCTGTGCCCCTTCCCCACCTTGGATGGTGGTGCAGCTGTCTTCCCACTCATAATTGTAGTCCTGGGAGAGCCCTTGGTGGCAGGTGTTTTACCCTTCTCCCTCTGGGCAGTGGCCACTTCTTATGTTTCTGAGGTGGGGAACTGTCTGTGGTCTGGCTCCTTGGCACACTGGCTGCCCTGCTGCTTGGTGCACTCCAGAAGCTGGTTACTGCTGGCACCACTGTTCCCGCTGATGTGGTGGCTAAGGCGCTGGGTTGGGACCTGGGAAGGCGTGCCCTAGGGGACTGAAGGTGTGGGGGAGGTGAGGGGAAGAGGTCAAGGTTGGGCAGGAAAAGTTTTTGAGACACACTGGGACGGGTAGATGGAGGGGGTTTGAGAGTGGAGGAATAGGTAGTGGTTGTAAGAGGTGTCCGTTTGCTGACTTTGGGTGAAGGTGCATGGGCTGGAGGCTGTCGTGAGGTGGATGGCTGTTGGGTTGGTGTGTGACTTTGTTTTTGTACCTTGGGAGGTGGGCTCACAGACACGCTGGGATGTGTCAATGGTAGTGGGGGTGGTGAGTGCACGTGAGCGGTGTGTGGTGATGGGTGTGCTGGTGATGGACCTAGTTGATGAAGATGTAGTGCATGCAGGTGTGAGTGGAGACGTGACAGGGAGGGATGAGGGGGACGAGGTGGAGGGGGACTCAGTGGAGGCAGTGGCTGTTGGTATGTCTGCATGGGTATGATGCTTGTGCGAGTGCCTGTGGGATGTGTGGTGCTTATGTTTGGAAGAGCTTCCCTTGTGTGTTGAGGTGTGTGCATGCTGGTCTGATGGTGTGCTTGGGATAGGCTGAGGTACAGGGATTTGGGTCTGGGTGGAGGAAGTTGGAGGGGGAAATCTGGACACAGGGACAATGGCTGCCATCAGTGCTGAGGGCAGAGTCTGAAAAGCTCACTGTTGGGCTGCCTGACCAGAATGAATGCCCTCCAGGTATGCATTGGTCTGTTGCAACTGCCTCTCTACATCCTGGATGGCATTCAGAATGGTAGACTGCCCAACAGTGAGGGATCTGAGGAGGTCAAAGGCCTCCTCACTGAGGGCAGCAGGGCTGACAGGGGCAGGGGCTGAGGTGCCTGGGGCGAAGAAGATGTCTACCCTCCTGGGTGAGCGACCACGGGGCACACGGTGAGGGGCTGCTGGGAGGGCGGTGCTGATAGGGTGGGTGGCGGCTGTACCTGTAGATGCGGGGGGCACAGAGGGGCCCACCACCGCAAGGGAGCTCCCATCAGAGGAGGAGTCTGTGTCACTGGTCTCAGCTCCTGTCCCCGCCGTGGAGCTCCCCTCGCCCTCCGTACCACTGGTGCCTTCAGACTCTGTTGTCTCGCCCTCCAGGGCCATGTGGGATGCAGCTCCCTCCTGCTCCGGTGCCACTGCTCCTCCGCCTGATGATGCTATTGCACACAAGAACAGGGAGACCAGAAAAAGGGGGGGGAAGACAGAAGGAAGACATGTTGAGTGCATGCAATACCACTACCGTTGGCGGACAGTACAGACACAGAAGACCTCTGCACTACGCCGTGCACTTAGAGTTCCCTAATTAATCACAGGGACATGGGGTACAAGGCCTATGCCCAACTGCTGCACACATGGAAGTCACATGAGCCTGACTAGGTGTAGTTGGCTCTGAACACTGGTGGAGTGGGGTGCCACATGGCCTGCCTTACCAAGGGACCTTGCCTACTAAACTCACCCTGGCCTAGGGGAACCCACAGCCCACCTCCCCCACCCAGACACCTCGTAATGCGTGCTGATTCAGCTGAATGAGAGTGTACTCACCCCCTTGTTGCTGCTGTGATGCTCTCAAGCTTTCATCCAACTCCGGATATGCCACCGCCAGGATCCGGAACATCAGGGGGGTCATGGTGCGACGGGCACCCCTCCCACGTTGGGAGGCCATCCCCAGCTGGGCCTCCGCCATCTTCTTGATCCAGCGGCGAATGTCTTCCCATCTTTTCCGGCAGTGGGTGCTCCGTCTGTAATGGACCCCCAGGGTACGGACTTCCTTGGCGATGGCACATCAAATATCCTTCTTCTGGTGGGTGCTGACCTACAGGAATAGTACAGGGGAAAAGGAGAAGATATAACTTTCCGGACCGTCACAGTCATTGGCCCGCGTTCCTACCCTTGCCATGACGCACATGCACTCACCGTCGTTTCATTCACGCCTCATTCTCCCCCCCCATCTTCCATCCAAACCACTCTACACAGGCATTGCCCATACAGCATGCTCACAGTGTTCTTACCTGTTTGTCTGGAGGACCGTAGAGTAGCGTGTACTGGGGGAGGACCCCATCCACTAGTTTCTCCAACTCCTCCGTGATGAAGGCAGGGGCCCTTTCCCCAGACACATGAGAGATTGTCTCTTCCAGACTGAGGTCACAGCAGCACTTGCAGTGTAGGTCCTCTCCTGTTGAAGATCAGGTATCAAGTGAGTGAACAGATAGAAAATGGCGGTCACGTCTGTGGCGGTGCGTACCGTCACCGCCGGCGTAAATTGTCATTGGCTCCTGGGACCCATAGGGTCCAATGTTAACCAATGCAGGATTGCGCCGTGGTCTTTGACGGTCTACCGCAACGGTGTACCAGCCAGCGCAGTTACCTCATATCCCCTTGTCCCACATTACAGGTCAGGCAGCCGTCATTTCAGGGGGCCACATTGCATTATTTATAAATGTGTCACACATATCTAGGCCTTGCATACACATTAAGACAGGAACATAGCGGATTGAAAAATGTGTACAATAAAGTGGTGTTTTCATACCTCAGTGTTGGCTGTCCCTCTGCTCGCTGTTCTCCTCCATAGAGCACGTCCGCTAGGGGAAGATGAGGAGATGGTGGCATCCTCTGGTGTACAGACCGCTGGTAGACCTGTCGACAATGGAAGAGCGACCTGTAATTGTCACCTACAGACTGGACCGTGCCACAATCCAGGAACTGTGTGCCCAGTTGGAGCCGGACCTGATGTCAGCTATCCGCCATCCTACAGGTATCCCCCCTCTAGTGCAGGTGCTGTCAGTACTCCATTTCCTGGCAAGTGGGTCTTTTCAGAAGACAGTGGCCATAGCATCAGGGATGTCCCAGCCTATGTTCTCCAACGTGTTGTCCAGAGTGTTGTCTGCCCTGCTGAAACACATGCGCAGCGAAATCGTTTTCCCTCAAGTGGAGGATTTGCCTACAGTGAAAGGTGACTTCTATGCCCTGGGCCATATCCCCAACATCATTGGTGCCATTGATGGGACACATGTGGCCTTGCCCCCCCCCCGCAGGAGTCAACAGGTGTACAGAAACCGGAAGAGTTACCATTCTATGAATGTGCAGATGGTGTGTTTGGCCGACCTGTACATCTCCCATGTGAATGTCAAATTTCCTGGCTCAGTGCATGACGCTTACATTCTGAGGAATAGCAGCATCCCTTATGTGATGGGGAAGCTCCAGAGGCACCGTGTGTGGCTATTAGGTGAGGACATGGACACTATACAGTGTGACTAGGTGTCTGGGGTTGTCCCTAGGGGTTAGTGTGTGTCTAACGGTTGTCCCTCGACATTTGCAGGTGACTCTGGCTACCCCAACCTGTCATGGCTACTGACCCCAGTGAGAAATCCCAGGACAAGGGCAGAGGAACCCTACAATGAGGCCCATGGGCGAACTAGGAGGGTTATAGAGAGGACCTTCAGCCTCCGGAAGGCCCGGTTCAGGTGCCTTCATATGACAGGTGGTTCCCTATTCTACTCACCGAAGAAAGTGTGCCAGATCATCGTGGCCTGCTGTATGCTTCACAACTTGGCTTTGCGATGACAGGTGCCTTTCTGCAGGAGGATGGTCCAGGTGGAGGTCTTGTGGCAGCTGTGGAGCCTGTGGACAGTGAAGACGAGGAAGCAGAAGAAGAAGATATCAACAACAGAAACACAGTGATTCATCAATACTTCCAGTGAGACACAGGTAAGAAGACATCAGTGCCTGCTACATCTGATCCACTTGTTCTACCTCTCATCTGTCTGTCACTTTCACCCAGTGTATGAACCCAGAGTTGTCACTTTCCCGTTCGATTTCACAGATGTGGGTCCCACTGTGTGACATCTGCTTTGTTTCCTCATGGACTAGAGCTGTGTGATATAGGTATGTTGACAATACAATGGATATTGCATTTTTCCTCAGTTATTGCAAATACACATTTTCGAAAGCACAGACTGACTCCAGATAGTTTTGTGTTTATTCAAGTGCTAAATAGTGGAGGGGGTTGTAAAATGGTCAGGAGTGATGGTGGAGGAATGTCCATGGCAGAGTCCAGTCTATTAGTCTCACAGGTGCATTGTCTAAAGGGGCATAGGAAGTGGAGCTCTGGTAGTTGATGGATGGACAGGGTGACAAAGTGGGACAAAAGGATGACAATCAGGGGGGTCTCATTTCTTGGCGGGTGTCTTGGCATTGTTCTCTGTCTTTGTCCTGGATCTCAGGGACCGTTTGCGGGATGGTTCTCCATCTGCAGGGGGGGTGCTGGTGTCGTGGTCCTGTTGCGGTGCCTCCTGTCCACTAGCGCCGGCGGAGGTGGTGGGCAGTTCATCGTCCAGGCTACTGTCAGGGGCCCCTTGTTGTGCCACAGTGTCCCTCCTGGTGTTCACGAGTTCCTTCAGCACCCCTACAATGGTGCCCAGGGTGGTATTGATGGATTTGAGTTCCTCCCTGAACCCCAAATACTGTTCCTCCTGCAGCCGCTGGGTCTCCTGAAACTTGGCCAGTACCGTTGCCATCATCTCCTGGGAATGGTGGTAGGCTCCCATGATGTTGGAGAGGGCCTCGTGGAGAGTGGGTTCCCTGGGCCTGTCCTCCCTGTCGCACAGAAGCCCTCCCGGTTCCCCTGTGCTCCTGGGCCTCTGTGCCCACTGCCACTGCCCCCAGGTCCCTACTGTTCTTGGGGTGGTGGGTTAGCCTGGGTTCCCTGTAGTGGTGGACACACTGCTGCTTGACGTGTCCTGGGGACAGAGGTATGGGCTCGCTGTGTGGGTGCTGTGCTGGTGTTTCCAGATGGGGGATGCTCTGTTGTGGCTTGTGTCAGTGTGAGGGGAGCCGACTGTCTCGAGGTACCAGATGGGCCGGGCTGGTCATCTAGATCCAGTAGGACAGAGCTGCTGTCATCACTGTGGGCCTCTTCTGCGGACATGTCTGGAACCTCCTGTCCGGTGATGTTGGGTAGGGTTCCTGCAGGGGTGTAAAAGCATAATTATTGCATCTGTGTGTGCCATGGTGTGCAATGGGTGGGTGACCCTGTACCCCAGTGCTTGAATTCTTGTGTAGGACCTTGTGTGATAATTGTTTAGGAGTGTGTGTGGGTATGTGCAGTGGCCATGCATTAGTGATGGGTGTCCATGCTTTGGTGTTGCATGCAGAGCTTGGTGTTAGGATGGGTGGGTTGTAATAGTGGGACATATGTGAGGAGTTGGAGTGATGGGGGTGAGGGTGAGGGTGGGGGTATGTGATAGCATGCAGGTAGGGTGGGGGATGAAGTAGTGAAAGATTTGACTTACCAGAGTCCATTCCTCCAGCTACTCCTGCGAGGCCCTCAGGATGCAGTATAGCCAAGACCTGCTCCTCCATGTTGTTAGTTGTGGGGGAGGAGGTGGGGGTCCGCCGCCAGTCCTCTGAACCGGGATGTGGTGTCTTGGGACCACGGAACGTACCTTCCCCCGTAGGTCGTTCCACCTCTTCCTGATGTCATCCCGTGTTCTTGGGTGCTGTCCCACTGCGTTGACCCTGTCCATGATTCTGCGCCATAGCTCCATCTTCCTAGCAATGGTGGTGTGCTGCACCTGTGATCCGAATAGCTGTGGCTCTACCCAGATGATTTCTTCCACCATGACCCTGAGCTCCTCCTCAGAAAACCTGGGGTGTCTTTGCGGTGCCATGGGGTGGTGTGAGTGATGTGTGAGGTGGTGTGTGTTGTGATGTGTGGGGTGATGTTTAGGGGTGTGTGGTGTGTGGTGTGTTGTGCATGGATGTATATGTGTGATGGTGTTGTGTGCCTCTGTATTGTGGGGTTGTCTTTGCAGTGCTGTCTCTCTGGCCTTCGTCTAAATTTCTGGTCGCAAGGGTTTGTGGGTGATGTGGGTGTGTGTTTTTTATTGTATTGAATGTGTGGGAGTGGTGTGTGTATGTGTATCAGGTCTGTGTATTTGAAATTGTCCAATGTGGTAGTGTTTTGTAAATGCGTGTGTATTTTGAGCGCGGAGATGTATACCCCCAAATCGAATACCACGGTTAAAAGACCGCCGCATGGATTCGTGGGTCGTGATAGTGTGGGCGTATTCCTGTTGGCGTGACGGTGTCGGTTTTGTTATCGCCAGTTTATCACTGACCTTTGGTGTGGCGGACTTGTGTGGGTGTCTGGATTTTGGCGGATTCCGAGCTGTGGGTCGTAATAGTTGTGGCGGAATTCCGCAGCGGTGTGTTGGCAGTCTTCTGCACGGCGGTAAGCGGCATTTACCGCCAATGTTGTAATGACCCCCATAGTGTTTTGAGGCTTTTCTTTTTTCAGGCACTAAACCTACCCACACAAGTGAGGTACCATTTTTATCAGGAGACTTGTGAGAACACTGGGTGAAAGGAAATTTGTGGCTCCTCTCAGATTCCAGAACTTTCTGTCACGGAAATGTGAGGAAAAAGTGTTTTTTTTTTACAAATGTTGAGGTTTGCAAAGGATTCTGGGTAACAGAACCTGGTGAGAGCCTCACAAGTCACCCCATCTTGGATTCCCCTAGGTGTATAGTTTTAAAAAATGCACAGGTTTGGGAGGTTTCCCTAGATGCAGGCTGAGCAAGAGGTCAAACTCTACAGCTAGGCACTTTGCAAAAAACAGCTCTGTTTTCTTTAGGAAAACATGATGTGTCCATGTTGTGTTTTGGGGCATTTCCTGTCGCGGGCATTAGGCCTATCCACAGAAGTGAGATACCATTTGTATCGGGAGACTTGGGGGAACACAGAATAGAAGAACAAGTTTTATTGCCCCTTGTCTTTCTCAATATTGTTTCCTTCTAAATGTAGGACAGTGTGTAAAAAGGACGTCTATTTGAGAAATGCCCTGTAATTCACATGCTAGTATGTGGACCCCAGTATTCAGAGATGTGCAAATAACTACTGTTTCTCAACACCTTATCGTATGCCCATTTTGGAAAAACAAAGATTTCCTTGATACTTATTTTTCACTCTTTATATTTCAGCAACTGAATTGCTGTATGCCAGGTATAGAATGAAAACCCATTGCAAGGTGCTGCTCATTTATTTGCTCCGGGTAAGTAGGGTTCTTGATGAACCTACAAGCTGTATATATATCCCTGCAGCCAGAAGAGTCCAGCAGAGGTAACAGTATATTGTTTTTTAAAATCTGACATTGCAGGAAAAAGTTTCAGAGTAAAACGTGGAGAAAAATGGCCAGACTTACTTTGTGTTGTTTTGTATTATTTCTGTTATGCAAACCTGACACACTGTGTTACTCCGGGACATTCTAACCAATGCAAATTAGGATTTGCGTTGGATAGTATCCCAAAGTAACACAGTTCTACATGCACTGCATTGCGTTACTTTGCATCAAAGGGACATTTCATGGATGGTGAATGGATGTTCCCATGAAACCCATGTTCCCATGCAACCACCCATAGGTTGTGACATAAATCCCTATCTACAATGAATCATAAACAGGGATTTGCTCCAAAATTCTACACTTCTTTGAGGCAGACGCAACAAAGAAAATTGTTTTCATTTCTTCTAGTTTTTCCTACTTTGTATGTTTATTACATTAAAGCACACATCTAAAGTGGTAAAAGCCTCATAGTTTTTCTACTGGAAGGAGCTCCAACCAGTAGAAAACATATCTTTTTAGAGAACACTTACACACTTACACTAAGGCAAAGTGTGTCTGCGTTGGCACCTGCCTGCCATAGGTGTGACAAGCTCAGGAAGAGAGGAGGACAGTGCCACATCTTAGTAGATATGGTGCTATTCTGTTCTCTCTCTTTCACATAAAGCAGCGCAGCAACTGTGTAGCGTGACTTCTTAGTAAATATGTCCCTTAGCATTTTTTATAATACTGGAGTTTAAGTAAGTAAGTTAAGTTTGGGATGCGCTAATATATATTGGGCACACCCCTGTGTTTGAGAAAACATTCCCTTTCAAAATCATTGTAGAACACGACATGTGCACATGTGCGTATTGCAATGCACAATTTTCTTAAAACAGACCATACTATGCAGTGAGGACTGTGTCACAGACAGTGCTAGGAGCGCTAAATTAGAACACAGTTTCTGTCCCAGTTTTAGTCTGGCTGGTATCTCAATTAGTTGAAGAACCAAATCAGCGCTATTTTACCACCTTAGAGAGTGCTAGGAACGCACAGGTAGAACAAAGTTTCTGCCACAGTTTAATCTGATTGTTATCAGAATTGGTTGGAGAACTAAATCAGTGCTATTGTACCAACGTAGATAGTGGAAAATAGTTGCTTGTCCCAAGAATATTCAAGGAATGTGCTGTATTTGTCTGGAAATAGTACAGCACTAGCAAACTTGTCTAAAGTAAACAACTGAACATAACTCAATAACATATACAAAGCAACCCAATCAAAACTTAACAGGCTCATCACGGAAAAGGTCAAAACGGAATGCAACCTCAGTGAATCACCTCAAAATCACACAGAATTAATACAGCACAATAATAACAGAACAAAATAACACATTTGCACAAACGCTCTTCACACCTTACCACTTCCAGAATGCTGTTTTTATATTATATCGACAAAAGGTGTTTGGAGCAGGCACTACCTTTACTTACCAACAAGGGCCTGAAATAGAAGAAAATGTTGTTGTTTTTTTTTTTTTTTTGTTGAGGCACGGAGTCTTTTGGTATTGTTCTGATAGTGTCAATAAGAAAGAAAGATATTGGGGCTGATTCTGACTGAGGCGGGCGGCGATAGCCGCCCGCCTCGCGGGAACCGCCATATGGCCGCTCCGCGGTCGAAAGACCGCGGAGGCCATTCAGGCTTTCCCGCTGGGCTGGCGGGCGACCGCCAGAAGGCCGCCCGCCAGCCCAGCGGGAAACCCCTCCCCACGAGGAAGCCGGCTCCGAATGGAGCCGGCGGAGTGGGTATGTGCGACGGGTGCAGTGGCACCCGTCGCGTATTTCAGTGTCTGCATAGCAGACACTGAAATACATAGTGGGGCCCTCTTACGGGGGCCCCTGCAGTGCCCATGCCATTGGCATTGGCCAATGGCATGGGCACTGCAGGGGCCCCCAGGGGCCCCGCGGCACCCCCTACCGCCATCCTGTTCCTGGCGGGAGACCCGCCAGGAACAGGATGGCGGTAGGGGGTGTCAGAATCCCCATGGCGGCGGAGCGCGCTCCGCCGCCATGGGGGATTCACACGGGCAGCGGAAAACCGGCTGGAGACCGCCGGTTTTCCGCATCTGACCGCGGCCGAACCGCCGCGGTCAGAATGCCCTGCGGGGCACCGCCGGCCTGTCGGCGGTGCTCCCGCCGACCCTGGCCCCGGCGGTCTCAGACCGCCGGGGTCAGAATGACCCCCATAGTCTAGAAAATGAAAAGTTAACTGCTTGCACAAATTAAAGGAAAATGAGTGCTATCTTTTAGGAAACAGTGCAAAACGTAGATCTTGAATACTAGTGCAAATCAAAATTCAGAACTCTCCGCATACAGACAGTACGTTATTTTAAAAAAACTGCGGAAAGCTCCAGTTTTACATTTGTGGCTAAAGTTATAGATCTGTATTACTTTCATGATGCGTTACTGTCATCCAGTGGGAATCTTGGTTAACTACAGATTTAAGAAAGATGCCCATCGGTATAGGTGTGTCAATTGTGGGCCAGCGTTTATTTTAATGAGACTCCCACTACCTTATGTATGTAATGCCTTGAGTCTAAGCACAGTGATCAAGTTTAAGAATTTCTATGTGACGTTTAGAGAGGAACAGTCAGGATTCACACTCCCTGCTACCTCTGATGACAGGAAACCACCACTGCAAGAGCTCCAGAGAACCCTTTATGCAGCTGAGGACAGGAAAGGCAACGCTTGAACGTCTGCGAGGACAAACGTCTAAGACGCCTAGTCTGTACACATGAAAGTGTGTGAGAATAGCTTCACACATTGAAGCTGTCGCCAGACCGTATGTACAAAGCGCAACATAATACCTTTAATACAAAGAAACAGGGACACAAAATCAGTCTTCGTAGGCATTGGTCATTGTGTCATTCATATGATGACCAGCCTACATTACAGTAGGCATGGCTTTTGCTTTCCTGCCAGAGGCGAGGTGTGTCCTGTATACCCGTGAAAACAAAGTAACACGATTTGTGGGCACATCTCTGCTGTTCGTGTGCCTTGTTCTGCATGTTCTGGAAGAAATTGCATGGTGCCTGCCGCCTTTTCCAGCACAGGTCTACTCCTAGGTCATACAGTGCAGGAGAAAGTGATTGTCCTGCAACTGGTAATTCTTGTGCCAATGCTTGTGGCGCCTGTGGTCAAAGTACAAAGCTCTTCCCCAGGACCCATTAAATGAACAGAGAGCATAAAATAATTATTTGGGATCTAAATCTTCGCAACTCTAAAGACCTTTTCTCACACTGGTCGGACAGTATGTTGCAATGCTTATTTTGTAAAAGAATACGTGTTGTGGCCCAAAGTTTCACCTAGAAGCACTTGGCCAGCATTATCATAGCTTGGGGTGACAAGCAACAGATCTGCATAGTCCTGATTCCACCTCATGCCTCTTTAACCCACCACCAGACACTCCTTGGCTCGTTGTCTCACTCTTGCAGTTTGTCTGTCATCCCTGCTTTCTCAATTTCCCGTCTTTCTCTTTCTCTTCCGCCTTCATTCCTCTTTTTGTGCTTTTCTTTCTCTTGCTCTGGATCAAAGCCTGCTGAGCAAAAATAAGTGCTGGTTCCCAAATATGAGTTCCAGTGGGCCTCACCTGTAACCACCGGCTCAAAGTAGCTCATACAACTGAGTGGGTGTCATGCCACCAGCCACACAAAGACGATGAAGACATTTAGGCCCATATTTATACTTTTTTAGCACCTCATTTGTGCCTCTTTTTGGCACAAAAGCGACGCAAACTTACAAAATACAATTCTATTTTGTAAGTTTGTGTCGCTTTTGCGTCAAAAAATGACGCAAATGCGGCACTAAAAAAGTATAAATATGGGCCTTAATTTGCATACTAACTTATTTAAAGTTTGACTCTCGAAGGAAATGCTGAAAAATATATCTATCTAGTGATTTCATAGATTACACAGGTCCTACTTAACTCTTTAATATAGTTATTTGGCCCTGATGAAGAGACATTTAAATGTATTTGTTCCAAAACACGTATTGGCTTGGTACAATTTATTCAGCACCAACTCACTGGATGAACTCTAAAAATGATAACATTTATGCTTTTTACTCAAATCATTGATTTTGGAATTCCTCAAAGAATCTCCAACAGACCCTCAAAACTGTCAACAAGTATAATTTATTTTGTAAAGCTTGGAAGGGGCTTTATATTTTGGACACTTTAGCAGCAGGTCCTGATTTGGGTATGCCTTCTAAACTAGCTTTACTCGTTATAAGCAACTGTTTTCCTGTACCATCTCTGTCAACTTGATTATCTCATAGATGCTGTGCATATCGTGGAGAAAGGCTGAGGCAGCTATACTTGAAATTCATGAAGGGATTCACAGATATAAAATGCAGCTTTATGTATACAGTACCACTGTCAACATTTATCATAAGTCTTGGGTGCCAGGGGTGCCCATTTTATCCCAGTAAAGTGCCCAAGGGGAAAATGCAGTCAATAGCCAGTGGGTTATTATGTCCCCTCCTATCTGGTGACACAGTTCCAGTGATGTGTGGAATCTGGCTATCCCAGAGTATATCTTGCATGTGACAACCAACATGGATGAAGTCTTCCTCGAGTGTGAGGACCTCAGTATCCCACTCCGGGGTGTGTGGCTACCATGGGCTGCATGCCCGCGAACATCTGGCTCTGAAGCTGGTTTTTGCTTCCTTGGCCCTGGCTCTACCTTGTCTAGAGGAAACAAAAATCTCCCTGCACTTGACTGTTGTCACAGAGGCTCTTCAAAGGCAGCATCACCATTTGATGCCTGCCTTTTGGTCTAACACCCTATGTAGCCCATCCTGTGGGAGGGGTTCACGCCTACAGTGCAGCAAAAGCCTTTGTTCCTGGCCTGGGAGTTGTTCACACCTCTCCTCAGGCAGGCAGAAATCTGTCTCAGCCCCAGTGTCTCTGTAAAGTCACTGGACTAGTGGTGTCAAAGAGTGGCAACTTTCGCAAAATTGACCAGCAATAAATGATGATTGCACATTTGAGTCGCATTTGATGTCCCCTTCAATTTGATGCAAAAAAGGGATGATGAACGGAATGCTGAACAATGTCAAACGTTCACCTCTGGTCACAGATCTGGGCCTAAACCCACTGAGTTTTTGCTCACCACACCATTCCATTTTGGACCAAGTCATATGCAAATCAGTCTTGATCTTGCTCCCCATAAAAATAGTCCAGCCCAAACTGCAAGGCTGGACTGTGGCAAGTGGGCAAGGGTATGCACATATATGGGTCCCGTACTCACTGTACTGCTGGAATCAACCTATACCTGGCTGAAAGTCGAAAACCAGCAGGTAATGGCCCAAAATATGGCAAAAAGTTAGGGACAACCTACAAAAAGTTTGTTTTCATACAGTTTTGTATGTATGACAAGCGTGTGGCACACCTGAAGCCATCTTTATGGAAAAAAAACCTATAAAACATCAACCATTCCATTTAGAAACAAACAAAATGGAGGGGTTATTTTTGTCATAACAGGGGTCTGGAATTCCTATAGCCTGAAGCCCAGGTTGTTTGGGGTGAAGGACAACAAGTTATCCTGTTTATTTTGCGTTTGGGTTAAGGAGGCACAGCACCCTGCAGCACATTCCCTTTAGTTGCCCGTTTAAAGGAAAAAGAACTATCTGCAGGTGAGGTAATGATTATGTCCGTACATTAGTGCTGTTCGAACTTGTATTTATGGTTCATCAATACAAAACCTTTATTATTATGTGTGAGCTCTCTAAATAAATGTTGTAAGATAAGACTGCACTCCTGACAGTGGTTCCACAACAATAAATAAGTGTACACACATTTTTGAAAGTTTTAATAATATGAGGCTGCGTGTACTGTTCCCAGAAAGCTCTCGGATTAGATGCAAATGTTTGCAGAAGCTTGTAAGCAAGATTGATGATTGCTTTAAAAAAATATTCAGAAAAAAGGCAACTAAGAAAATAACATTTGGCTAAATTACTGTGAAATTTTAGGTACCCTTTTCTTTGAAGCATCATTTAGGAAAATGTGTTGATGCACACTACTATTTCCAAAAAGTTTTCATAATGTAACCAGGTTCCACAAGATTATGGGAAACAAGAACATAAACAAACATTGGCAAAGCCAGCCAATCCGATATTGGTGGTGAGTATTTTGGTATTGTCAATGCGTGTCTTGTTTTGACATGGTGTTTGGAGAACCTTATTGTTGTGGGAGCTGCCAGGCCCTCACCATTGTAACAAACATTGGCAAACAGCAAAAAATCTCCAAAAGCAGACATTGTCACAGTAGTTCCAGGCGCTGAACAAAAGTACTTTGTGTGCCAATATGTTCCACGCAAAAAAAGCAGAATGCTATGACTCACAGTAAAGCCAGGCAATGGATCTAAAAAGAAGTAGAATTTTAGTAAAAACAAAAGGTCTAAGTTAACGCCCAACCTAATTAGGGGCCCAATTCCTTAAGAAAGTCATAAAAGTCTACAGATGGTGTAGGTCTTTGTAATATTTAAATATTATGGCTTTCATGAATTCGCAAGAATTTGCAGAAGTACACAAGGAAATTGTACTCATAGATAATATTTGTGAACTGTATGTTTACACAAGTGAATATGCATGTGTAGATTTGCACATCAATCAATCAATCGACCAATTAGGATTCTTATAAAGGGCAATGACTCACCCGTAAGGTTCTTAAGGGGCTGAGAGGTCTTGAGATCCTTCCTAAATTGCTGCAGCAATGGTGATTGTCTGAGGTGCAGAGGCAGGGAGTTCCAGGTCTTTGCAACAAGGTAGGAGAAGGATCTTTCTTCAGATGTGGTCTTGTAGATCTGTGGAATGGTGACCAGGGCCAGTTGGGTGGAGCAGAGATGTCTGGTGGGAGTGTAGAAGAAGAGGCAGTTGTTGAGGTATACAGGTCAGGCATTGTGGAGGGCTTTGTAGGAATGCGTTAGGATCTTGAAGGTAATTCTTTTGTTTATAGGTAGTCAGTGAAGGTTTCTCAGGTGGTCAGCAATGTGGCTGCAGCATGGGATGTTCACGATGAGTCTGGCGTAGGTGTTCTGTATGTTCTGCAGTTCCTTTAGGAGTTTCTTGGTGGTGCCGCGCATAGTGTGTTGAGGAAGCCGAGTGTGCTGCTGACGAGCGCATGGGTGACCGTTTTCCTGGATTTGGTGGGGATCCACTTGAAGATCTTATGAAGCAGGCGGAGCATGTGGAAGCAGGAGAACGAAATGGCGTTGATTTGATGGTTCATTGAGAGTGAGGAGTCCAGGATGATGCTGAGGTTTCATACGTGGTCTGTGGGTGTGGAGGGTTCCGAGCCCTGAGGGCCACCAGGGGTCATCTTAGGCAGAGGGGTCAGGATGAGGACTTCAATCTTGTCTGGGTTAAGCTTGAGGCAGCTGTCCTTCATCCAGGTGGCGATTGCCTTCATCCCGTTGTGGAAGTTGCACTTGGCAGCTGTGGGTTCATCTGTAAGCGAGAGAATCAGCTTGGTGTAGTCAGCATAGGAGATGATGTTGAGTCCATGGCTTTTGATGAATAATGCAAGCAGGGCCATGTAGATTTTGAAGAGGGTGGGGCTGCAGGAGGAACCCTGAGGAACTCTGCAGCTGATCTATGAGGGTTCTGAGTTGAACGGTGGAAATCTGACTCTCTGTGTTCGGCCGGCGAGGAAGGAGCAGATCCATTTTATGGCTTTGTCGTGAATTTTGGTGTTTTGGAATCTTGTGCAGAGGGTGCGGTGGGAGACGATGTTGAAGGAGGCTGAGCGGTCCAAGAGGATGAGGGCAGCAGTATTGCCTCAGTCGAGGAGGGTGCAGATGTCGTCTGGAGCAATGAGGAGTGTGGTTTTGGTGCTGTGGTTGCTTCTGAAGCCCAACTGGGAGAGGTCCAGGATATGGTTTGTTTTGGTGAGTTGGACATTGATAGCTTTCTCAATGACTTTGGCTGGGAAGGGGAGAAGCAATTTGGGTCTACAGTTCTTGAAGTCCGTTGGATCGGCAGAGGGTTTCTTCAGCAGGGGGTTGATCTCTGCATGCTTCCAGTTTTAAAGGAAGGTGTCTGAGTCAATGGAGCAGTTGATGGAGTGCCAGAGTTCGGATGCGATGGAGTTGCTGGCTCTGTTGAAGATGTGGTGAGGGCAGGGATCCGAGGGGGATCCAAATTGGATGCTCGTCATGATCCTGAGGGAGTTGTCAGAGGTGAAGATGGTCCAGTTGGGCAAGGTCTGCTGGGGCTTGAGCCATAAGGTGCAGTGGTTGTGGTTGTGGTGGGTGGGTGGGTTGTTCTTGGGTTGCACAGCTGACATAGATCTCCTTGATCTGATAGTGGAAGAAGGTGGTGAGGCAGTTGCAGAGGTTTTGAGAGGGGGAATGTCTGCTGTCTCTGTGTTGGGTTTGGCGAAACCTTTGACTAAGATGAAGAGTTCTTTGCTGTTGTGTGCATTGGCATTGATGCCTTTCTGTATGGTTGCTTTCTTTGTTGTTCTGATGAGGCGGTGGTATGTGGTGATGGCGGTTTTGAAGGCTGCGTAGTCTGCCACAATCTTGCTGCTCCTCCATTTTTTTTTGCCGTCTGCAGATGCACTTTGACTCTTGAAGGGTGGGGGAGAACCAGCTGGCTTTCTGGAAGGGCTGCTTGTCTGTGGGTTTCCTGAGGGGAACCAGTGTGTTGGTCCAGTCAGAGATCCATTGGTGGAGGTTGTGTGCTGAGGTGTTGGCATCCATGGATGTCGGTGGTAGGGTTTTGCTGAGGGAGGTGGTGAGCTGTCTTCAGTGACCTTGTTCTAGCTTCTGCGAGGATTGCAGTGGGTGTGGTGGCGTACGGTGGGTCTAGAGAAGGAGAAGTGGATACAGGGGAGGTCAGTCCAGTGTGGCTCGGGGTTTAGCTGACGGAGATGTTGTTTCTTGCAGAGAAGATGGAGTCGAGTGTGTGTCCTGCTGAGTGGGCTGGAGTTGTGACCAGTTGTTTGAGTCTGTTGGTGGTGAGGCTCTCCAGTAGGGATGAGGTGTTGTGGTCATCAAGGTTGTCCAGGTGGAAGTTGAGGTCACCGAGGAGCTGTGTAGAGGAGGGTGTTGTGGAGGGTGGAGTTCAGGTTGGTCTGGATCTGGAAGTGGAAGTGCTCCATGTCTAGTGAGAGGTCATCAGAGCTGGTTGTGATGCGGAGGGTGTTTATGTGAACGATAGTGAAGCCTCCCCCAGGTCAGTTGATGCTGTCCTTGTGGATGATTTCATAGCCATTTGGGATGGTGGTTGCAATGTCTGGGGCTGAGTTGGAAGTCATCCAAGTTTCTGTAAAGAAAGCGACATCGGGGAGATGGAGTTGAGCAGGTTCCCGATCTCCACTGCATGTCTATTGAGGGAGCGGGTGCTGAGTATGATGCATCTGAGGTCATCGGGTCCAGTTCTTGAAAGTTGTGCAGTCCGTAGGTTTGGTGTGCGGAGAGAGGAATAGGGGCAGTTGCAGCAGGTGAATGGGTGTTGGGTGTTCCTCAGTGATGTGAGGTGACAGGTGGTGGACTGTCCGGGGTTGAGTGCATGGAGGGTGCTGGAGACATACCGTTAGATGGTTGGAGGACCATGGCCCATGGCACGGTCCAGGCACAGACGGATGGAGAGGGTTTGCCTTTGGTGCACCAGCGGCACACCTGCTGTGGGTGCCTACTGTGCAGCTCTGCAGCGGCCGCCATTAAGTAATGTTTGGGAAAAGCTGCACAGCTTGGAAGCAGGGATTGGGAAGCGTGTACAATGGTGCTGGAGAGGGGCAGGCCATGGGGGACAATTAGGAGCAAGGGCATGGAAAGAAAAAAAAGATGCAAAATATGTGGAGAAATTAGAGAAAGTGAAAAAAAGCGATAACAGATCAGAAGGAAGGTAAAAAAAGAGCAGAGCAGCCATAGAGCAGAGATGCTTCCCACTGGACCACAAGGGAAGAGGCGCAGGCGGGTTCCCGTGGGTGGTGAAGGGTTGCGAACATAGGATCTGAAAGGGTCAGGGGGCATCAGCTACCAAGCAGAGGTGTGTGGTGAGGGAAGCAATTTACTGACAGGGCCAAGAAGATCACTCTTCACACATGTGAAAATCTGTTGTGTTTACTTTCCTTTCAACCACTTTTTCCCAATCCTGGAAGAACTCCTGATTCTGGCCTTGTCTGGAGTAAACCTTCCTCGATATGGGAAAACATTTGAGAAGAGCTGGTGAAAATCCTTAAAACATGCATGTTTGTAGGTTTGCACTCAAAGCATTCCAATCCTGGAAACTATTATTTACTACTTCCTCCAGCACCAGTGTGCAGCTCTGCAGAAAGGTGTCAAAATAAGGAAATTGCTAGTACTCAAACTGTCCTATAGAATTAGCCCTGGGATTAGAGAGGATATTATCAGAGCTCTTATATGATGAGACTGTTGCCATACATTGTTGCCACACTACATGGCACCAAAGGGACAAGTAGATTTTTTACATGACAAGTAGATTTATGAAGTACCATGTCCCATGGACAGATAGATATTTTATTAAATTCCGTACCCTGATACCAATTATGGTTAGTGCTCTAGAAAGCTAAATAGAAGACACATTATCTAGGGATTCTCAAATATCTTCCTCTTCAATATCAGTAAAGCAACCTGACATGCACATTGAAATGTGCTTTCAACACCAGCAGCAGCCTGTCAGTTAACTCACTAGTAATCAACTGCTGTGTCGCACACTGATCAAATAAACATCTAAAGCAGTAGCATTCTGTATATGACAGCCATCTTGATAGAATCAAAGCTGTAAATCGTAAGTAATTTCCTTTCAGAAATGAAGAAAATTAGGGGGTTCATTTTGTTGTAGAAATTAGGGTTAGTGCTCTAGAAAGCAAAAATGAGGACACGTTCTATGAGCCCTTAAGTGTCTTCCTCGTCCCTTTCGATAAAACATTCTGACATGCAGACTGAAACATTTCCAATTTACTTTCAACACCTAAATCAACCTGTCAGTTGACTCACTAAGGACCAACTGCATATTTGCTACAGAGTTCTAATGATCAACTAGAGTACTAACATTGTGTATTCAAGACAAAAATTAGGCACATCCGAACACCATTTTGTTGGAATTGGGGCTGAACTAAATGAGCATTTTGATGTTCTTGCAGGCATGAAACCGGGGGGGGAGTAAAAAGGTGATGGGAGATGTGGGACATTAGTAATTTGAGGTATAATGTATTTTAAATGGGCTAAAACAGTTAAAGAGAGTCATCTGCATAGGTACAGTCAAAAAATAAAGTACCATTTTAGTTAAGTATGCTAACAAGATCTTAGATTACGTTAAACAAACCTAAAATTTCTCAGAAAAAAAACAAAAGGTTAAAGCGACATTATAATAAGGAGTTGAAATAAGGTAAAAAGGTAATTTTTAAAAACACAAAACAATTGAAATTGTATTTTATAATTGTTATAGTTTACTCTACTAGCTATGACTTGCATACCTGCCACATACCGCTTATGATCTCAAATAGTAGGCGTGGAAATGGCTGAACGTATTTATTATAAATAATGAGGATCACACTTTCTGAATGGATCACACCAAATAATGGAAATCAAACATTCTAAGTCAAATTTAAACTTTCTGCCAAATTTGGTCTAATTCTTATGGAAGCTCATGCACTAAAGGAACTATAACTGGTGCCTTGACATGCACTGCTTGTGACCTTCCATATTACATTATTTATATCATGTTCTGTAACATCACTGATAAAATTACTGCAACATCTGAAATGACATAATTGACGACAAGACTGTACATTACAAGGGCGTGAGTTATAGTTAATTTAGATAACATGTTATGCTACTTCAGATACCTATAACTTGTGAATTTCAGTGGTTTTGTTAGTTTAAAAGGGTATGTTTTAACTCATATTTTCAACTATGACGTCCCTTTAATCTTTGTTGTTTTCAGTGAATTTATAAGGTTTTTTTTTACACATAGTAAAACAATATTACCATATCTAACCATAACTTTAACCTTTGTTTTTTCAGTGAATTTGTAGGTTTTTTTTAAATGTAAAGTAAGATATCCATCACTGTGTGCACTGCAAACACCCTACCCCTCACTGCATTCAGCCTTCGATCATGTGCGGTTTTTTGGAGCCAGGCCCTGCACTCAAGCACCTGCATGTGTCCTACATCCTGCAGTGCACAGACATCTGGTGTGTGCAACATGCAGTCGGTCTCAAGGAGCCTGGCCACACTCAAGCAGACATACTGACTTTGTCAACGAGTCACAGCACCAAAATATAAAAAAGTGGGCCTATGGGCTTTATCAAGGGGGAAGCATATCAACATATAAAAAGCAGATCTATCGTTTTTGCCTAAAAATCACCATCTATTTTAATCAAATGTATATTTCACCATTTCACACAATACAATGTTTAATAAGAGTGATTTTTCTAAAAATGTAAATCAACATCTCTGACTCTTTTTTCAACATTTTTTTATTGCATTTTGTGGGCTGAAAAAATGTTAAAAGAAAGACATGGCAATTATATTAATTAAAAATGTGAGATGTCATCAGTGATGTCATTAGTGATGTCACTGACCATGTCATGAGTGATGTAATGTGTGAGGTCATAAGCAGTGCATTACGTGGGCGTAAGTTATAGTTAGCTCAGGTAACTACAGCTGATACATTTCACTGGTTTTATACAAATTAAATGTGAGCCTAACTATAACGTCAACTTGTAACCTTTGTGTTTTTTCAGTGAATTTCAAAGTTTTTTAAAAATATAGTAATATAACACCACGTAACCTTTGTTTTTTAAATGAATTTCTAAGGTTTTTTAAATTGTATTTCCTGACCGTAACCAGAGACCTTTGACAGTGAGTGTGTGAGTGAGTGCAGAAGTGTCTCAGTAGGTCTGTGAGTGGGTGTGAGATTGTTGAGTGGGTCTGT
Organism: Pleurodeles waltl; assembly: GCF_031143425.1. Taxonomy (NCBI): domain Eukaryota; kingdom Metazoa; phylum Chordata; class Amphibia; order Caudata; family Salamandridae; genus Pleurodeles; species Pleurodeles waltl. The sequence continues at coordinate 288,040,987 of NC_090445.1, read as the reverse complement.
CAGTGAGTGTCTGAGTAGGTCTGTGAGTGGGTGCATGAGTCTCTGAGGGGGTCTGTGAGGGGGTGAAGAAGTGCCTAAGTGGGTCTGTGAGCGGGTGTGTGTGTGTCTGATTAGGTCACTGAGTGGGTAAATGGGTATCTGAGTGCGTGAGTAAGTACATACGTTTCTGAATGGGTCTGCAAGTGAGTACATGAATGTCTGAGAGGGTCTGTGAGTGGGTGCATACATGTCTTAATGGGCTGTGTGTGAGTGCATGAGTGTCTAAGTGGGTCTATGAGTGTGTGTTTGAGTGTCTGAGTGGGTCTGTGAGTGAGTACATGAGTCTCTGAGTGAGTCTGTGGGTGAGTGCATGAGTGACTGAGTGGATGTCTGAGTGCGTTGGGGAGTGGGTGTGTGAGTGTCTGTGTGGGCTGTGTCAGTAGGTGTGTGAATGACTCAGCCACAAAGAAATCACACCTGCCTGTTTATTCCACAGTTTTGCAGAAATTGTCTACCCAACTGAGATACTTTCTACTGGTTAGTTAGTAAGTGCTACCTCACTGGGTAAATGTCAAATGTGTTTTCTACACTACAGCTGTGTAATGGGCCACGATAAAACGTCTCCAGTGACCTTGTGTGAATTTGGCAATGTGATTGTTCCTTTTATGTCTTTCTCCAGAATTCTGTGATAACATGAATCCTCCTATAGAGAGGCCAACAGGACTACAAAGACGTAAATCTCCACCAAACCAGGGTACTTCCTCTTAGCTATTTGACATAAGTGCTTCTTTGTTTTGTAGGGATGTCCTCATATTCCTTGGTATCAAGAACATGTCACCAAAATTGGCAGGAAATGCACTGAGAGGCCCTTTGGTAAACTGTCCATCATCCTGCCAAAAGGCAAGAAGATACTTGCATACTACTAAGGTGGATGGGGTGGGCCGAAGCCGGCGGAACTACCAGATGATTTGCACATTTGAATACTCACAGCAAATTAAAGGGTGAACCACAGACTTTGCTCTCACAAGGAGAAAACAACAAAGAACTCACTTGTCAGTATTACATACAGGTGGCACTCCAAAATATCAAAGATGCATTCACCTCCGCCGAGGATTTCAGATAGATTTTGAATATGGAATTGTCTACTAAACACATTTGCTTTTCTTTCACTAAGCCCAGGAGTTAGGATCATTTTTCCTTTCACGAAGTGGAGCTTCAGCTGGGGCACCTGCTATGTTTATATTTGTATGTTGGGGTTGGTCTGTTGAGGTTTACTTTCTGTGAAATGAACATCATGGCCAAAATGGAAGCTCACCTGCTTGTTTATCCAAAAGAGTCTACAGTTTGGCACAAAATGTTTACCCAACTGGAGTGCGTCCTACTGGTTAGTTAGTAAGTGCTACCTCGTTGGGTAAATGTCCAACGCTTTGGGTCATATTTATACTTTGTGGTGCAAAACTGCGCCAACGAAGTTTTGCGTCAAAAATTTTACCGCCGGCTAACACCATTTATTTGCGTCGCTCGGGCATCAAATTTATACTTTGACGCACGGCGGCGCAACCACTGGTGTGAGTCGTTTTTTTTTACTCAAACCTTTGCGTCACGTCATAAAGAAAAACGACGTAAACACGGCAAAAAATTACTGTGAGCCGTTTTACGATGCCGCAAACCGGATATGCGCAGTTTTTTGATGCAATAGTGTAAAAAGTGGCGCAAACACTGCAAAATGTGCTAAGGAGAGCCAAATTGGATCCCAGATGCTTGCACAGACCCCAGGAAGATGGCAAGTGCCGAGCAGCAGGAAATTCTGGTGAAAGAGGTGACGGAACACCAGCACCAACTTTTTGTCACCTCAAAGTTGCCAATTAGTAGGAGAGAGGCAATATGGCAACACATTGTTAACAAGATAGACAGTGTGGCAGAAGTACGGAGAACAGTAATTGAGTGCAAGAAATGCTGGCATGACTGCAAGCGCAGGACCAAGGAAAAGATGGCCAGGAACAGGAAGGCAGCACTGCAGACTGGAGGTGGGAGTCCAGCACCGCAGGAGACCCTGGACCACATAGAGGAGATGGTGGCAGCCGTCATCCCTGAGGAGATTGTCACAGGGATTCAAGGACAGGACAGCACAGAGTAAGTTGCATGGGGAATTAAAATGCACAAATGTTAACTGCGAGCAGGGGAGACATACCTACTACAGAATGCATGCAAGTCATGATATTCAGGGAGTGGAATGGGTAAAGGGGCACAGCACGGGGGCATGGGCTGTGCATGGTAAACCTGGGGCACAGTACTACACTACACCAACAACCTTTGCATGGGGGTATGCTGCCATGCCAAAGATGTTGTAAAGGTAAAGCCAGCCCAGGAGGGTAGGGTACAATGTAAAACTGACCTGTTGTCACACGTCAGCTGGTATTCTCTCTACATGAGCTATGGTTCAATTAACAGTTTCAGCCCATATCTGCAAGTGGAATTTATCATTGAAAACAGTTGCTACTACCACCTCTGCTGTGTGTGCAGGTCAAGTAGCTAATGGCAGTAACGTCCCCATGGATCAAACACACCCAAATTAGAGAGTTTAGGATGACAAAGTTATCAATCCCCTGTAATCAATACAAATGCTCCAATCCTGTCAAATGTGATTGTCCATAGTTGCTATAAACATTAGCCATTGTCATAAACATTATGAGGTACACAGCATTAATTTCATACCCATGCTGCATATGTCAGGGTCCACCCTGTGCCTGGGTCACAATAGCTGCAATGACACCATGCAACACCCCAAATGTCATACTGCTCAGACATCAGCATTGATGGGGAGGACATATGTTTCCGACTAGTGATATTCACCCTCACAGTCAGAAGAGGAAATGGAACACTGCTGGGACCATCAGTGCAATCCAATGTAGCACACATTCCCCAACATCAACATTACACACTACCAATGCTGACATCTGTAGTGTGCCATGCCAATGCTATGCATAGTATATGCTAGGTCTCTGTAACATATAGCAGGATGTGAAGTATCTGAGACTGGGGCAGTTCAAGATTGTTAAGTGTGGCGCAAGTGCCATCAGAACACCCACAGCCAGTGAAAGGCCTCACCATGAGAATGGAAGTAGACGTAGGGTTGAGTAGGACAAGAAGGTGGCACTTCACAATTTGGCCAGAACCAACACCTAGAGGATGTGATGCTGAGAACTCCACAAACTGACCAAAATACATGTGACATGCAGGTGGGGCATAGGCCATGGGAGAATGCTAACATGGAAGACAGGAGTAATGAACCGGAACCAAAATCACAATGTGCAACAAATAGGAAGACAGGCACGTCACATTACAAATCACACAACACAGACACACTAATTGTGCCATATCTCATTGCAGAGGACTATGGCTCTCCTGGGGATTTGCCTGTCCTGGACTACCCTGATGGCATGGATGACGAGCTGACAAACATCACCCAGCAGACCCTCCAAGATGTCCTTGGGACCCTCCAGACCCCACCTTTAGTCGCAAGGAGGAGCACAGATACAGCGGACATCACAGAGGAACCACCCACCACCCCAATTGTATGACCTGCCAGCTCCAACCCAGCTGAGGACTCTTACGACACTGGCACCAGCTTTGAGAGGACTGTAGTTGGAGTACAGCGGGAGCTGGCCAAGGAGGTGCAGGTGGGGATGGAATATATGCCAGCCGGCCTAGAGGGGGTGCGTTTGTGCATGATGTCAACTGCTGAACCGGCAACAGCCATGCAAGGGCGAACATCAATCTTGCATGAACTAAAAAAAGTGTGAAGGAAATCAGTACAGCTGTAAGAGAGTTGACACAACACCTCCAACAACAATCCTGTCAACGCGTGCACGAATGCAATATTGATCCCCTCAGGGTCGACCTGGCTGCCTACCACAGTGATGTGGCTGCTATACTTAAGAACCAGCAGCTCCTCCATGCTGCAGTACTGCCCTTAATAGCCCATCAGTTGGCAGCTACCGGGATGTCTGACTCCATGTCTTCAAACACAGAGGTGTGTGTTGCCCCTTCACAACCACCACCACCACCAAGAGCAGAAGAGACAACACACACATCAGAAGATGAAGACGTGGAACAGATCACCTTCACCCGGAAGAGTACCCAGTAGCACTTGTCCCTGCCACATGGCCACCTATAACCAAGGTCCTGTGCTTTGTAACATGCCAGTCTTGCAACAGCTGCTCACTAGCACTGTTCCCCAGCCCACTGTTTATCTTGTCAACCTGCCCTGTGATTGTCTCTCACTAACTCATTGGCAAATCCTGTCCCTCTGCACTGTCTGACACTTCACTCCAGCATGTCCAACGACATGTCCTTTTGCACTTGTGTAGGATCACAATGGAAGGTGTCACACTAATAGACTCACAATCATGGACAATGTACATATAGCACTACAGCACTTTCAATTAAAACAACAACTTTGCCTTTGCGTAATGTGACATATCAACCGTGATGGCCATCAGTGATGTTTACCTCAGGTCAATGATTAGAGATTGTCAATACAACTGACCTGAAAGAATGTTGGCTGATAACTATGCACTGTGGTCTGGATTGTACCATCATTTGCCTTCCCTGAGGGTTAATTGTGAGGGAAATAGAAACTGTACAGTATAATGCTGTGTTAGACAGAATAACCCTTCCTCAGGGGATCTCTAAGCCAAAAATTATTTCCTTCAACTTTTTCTTCAAGCCAAAATGTACATATGTGACATTTGTCCCAAATTTTACCTAACACACACCATACAGCATGAATGGATGTGTATGAGTGTACCTACAAATATGTAACCTGGCTGAACAATGTAACAAATGATAGGTGTGAGTTATGTATACCATACTACATGAGATCATACTACCACTCACCTTATAAGGCTTCTCTTGGACATCCGCCTGCAGGCAGACTTAACACAGTGTCCTCAATACCAATTCTGGTCCCAAAGTATGTGAGATTGAAAACATACATCATAAATTAACAACACTTTGGGATACATAGTAACCTTGAGTGGTGGGTGCAATGGATGGCAGAATCTTAGCAAAGTAACTCTGGTGTAGCTGCCAATATAACAGCTCAATTGGGATTTGTATGCAGGATGAGACACAAATGCAAATACTAAAGAGAAACTGTTCACCCATGCCAAGGCCCTGATCCCCAAGCATGTGACACATACTGTAAAGGGTTACCTAAATATTTATATAACAGTAAAAACAGAAGCTAAAACCAGGGGAAACACCTTACCTAACCTATCCTAACTACACATTACCCACAACTGGCCCTAACTAACCTAAGTTAAACTTACTTATCACATTTAACAAAACGATCTAAACATCAACCCCCAACCCCCCTTATAAGACGGGACACATGGAGGACAACATATACTAACCTAAACACATACATACTATCTTATACTAAACAAATATATATTTATGGGGATTTTTATTGTTTTATATTTTATTTTTATTTTTATTTTTATTTTTATTTTTATTTTTAAATACCAAAACCCAACATCATCCCCCACCCACCCACACACACACATAATAAAAAACAGATATTAAAAGTATCGTACCCCCAACCCCCACCCACTACTACTAACTAAACTAACAGCCTATTCTAACCTAACACTAAGCCCCCTAAACCCACTAATGAAAAGAACCAGGAAAGAGGAGGGAGGGGTGGGAACCATGGCTGAGGGTAAAATGTTTACAAGTTCGCCCTCCACAGGGTCTTCTTTATGGCATGCACCCTCCTATTCACTTGTGCCACCTCCTGCTGCAGCCTGTTCATATTCGGTCAATGTCACATTGCATCCGCTGAAAATCTGCTGGGTCAATGACTACAGCAGGAGTGGTCTGGGTGCCAGTGAAGAGGTATGTCCCTTTGTCGGTGCCATGCGTGTAGGAGGAAGTGCTGGTGGTGCTGTGCTAGGTGTGGGAGTAGTGGAGGTTGATGGTCCAGCAGTGGTGCCTGCTATGGTTGGTGCCACCTGGGTGGTAGTGGTGGTGCTGGTGGTAGTGGTGGTGGTGGCTGTGCTGGACACGGAAGGGTCCCCTCAGGCAAATGCCCTCCACACTCTGGAGGCCATGTTGCGGAACCCAGACTCCACAGCCAGAATGTTGCGTTAACGCATCGCCCGGTGCTGAAACTCCCGAATCTGGATGGGATTCATATCAGCAGCTGTTAAAAAAAATATTAAACTAAATATTAGGTACTTCATTGTGTGATGTGGCTTCAGAAGTAAATCAGACAATAAATCTAATGTACCAGAAACAGGCCATATCATCATACAGATCACTGATTGTCCCTGAGGAAGTACATGCCAACACAGCCTACACATGTCCTATCAAACAGCACAGCAATGCTCTAAAAGATGTGTAACAACTTAAATGACCAATGCATCATTGTTCAGCCATTTGTCACGTAACAAGTGCTGCAAGTCCTCCACATGTGACAGGCCAACTAATGACTAACTTCTGGATGACAATCAAGGGCCACAAGATCTGTGAGTTGTAAATGGAATTGCCAGGATAGAATACAGTTGCTAATCATGAGTGGGTATCCTAGTTTTGGAAAAGTGATTTACAGATTTACAAGTCAGTGTCCTAACTTGGATCATCAGTCCTAGGTACACATTTCATAACCCTGCGCCTGTGCCTGAGGGGAGGGGATGGACAAGCAACAAATACTTTCAAACATCAAGGACACCCAGGAAGCTTTGGACAGCTGTACATGGGTTTGGGCAGTCAACCACAGGTAAGGAGGATGTCCAACTAGGATACACCCAAACCTTGGACAATCCCATCCACATTTATGTTTGGAAATGCAGACAATTGTCAACATCATTTCATACCAGTAACACATGACTTACAACAAGCAGATAGATACAAGCACACATGTGGCCATGAGCTGCATGCACACCTAGGCCATTGTACTCAAGTGCACACCATGTCGATCTATATGCTGCTAGGAAGTCAAACATGTTCATTAGTGAAAGTCTGTGGGTAAGACTTTGGCATCCCTATTCTGTGAGATTCAGGGTCTGACTTGATGACTAAATCATAAATATGGTCCTCTGCTAAATTTTCTTATTAAAAGTTTTATCCACAAAAGTCACCCTATTCACATGGCCGTGCCTACAGTGCTGCCCTACAATCCCAAAATATGACTATCCGCTAATGATTGCCCAACTCAAAGATGGAGAAAAAAAATGATACTCCAGTCAAGGAACATATCCGATCATTTACCAGCGCACCATACCTTGCTATGTGTCCAACACACAGGAGTCAATCACACAACAGCAGCATACCCAACACAGAACAGAAAAATCAACACTTACTGGAGATGTCTGGGTCTGCAAATCGAGCCACCTCTCTGATAGTGTAGGGGGCAGGTCCACCTGTAAACTATGGAAGGGAGAAATGTCCCCAATGTCTGTGCACTGTATAACACTTCAAAATACAATGGTGGTCATTCTAACCCTGGCGGTAAAAACCGCCAGGGCGAATGACCCCGGTAGCACCGCCAACAGGCTGGCGGTGCACCGCTGGGCATTCTGACCGCGGCGGTTCAGCCGCGGCCAGAAACGGAAAGTCGGCGGTGTACCGCCGACTTTCCGCTGCCCTTGAGAATCCTCCATGGCGGCGGAGCGCGCTCCGCCGCCATGGGGATTCTGACACCCCCTACCGCCATCCTGTTCCTGGCGGGTCTCCCGCCAGGAACAGGATGGCGGTAGGGGGTGCCGCGGGGCCCCTGGGGGCCCCTGCAGTGCCCATGCCAATGGCATGGGCACTGCAGGGGCCCCCGTAAGAGGGCCCCAAAAAGAATTTCAGTGTCTGCCTAGCAGACACTGAAATTCGCGACGGGTGCTACTGCACCCGTCGCATTCCAGCAACTCCGCCGGCTCCTTTCGGAGCCGGCTTCATCGTTGCTGGGTCTTTCCCGCTGTGCTGGCGGGCGGCCTTTTGGCGGTCGCCCGCCAGCACAGCGGGAAAGCCAGAATGGCCGCCGCGGTCTTGTGACCGCGGTGCGGTCATTTGGCGGTAACCGCATGGCGGGCGGCGACCGCCGCCCGCCGCGGTTAGAATCACCGCCAATGTGTGTAATATTAAATCAGAAAGTCAAGCCTCTCAGGCATGATGATACTGCAACCGACATACCACTGCACACATGTACAGACCCGGGCACTCCAGTGAGTGATACACACAAATCTGCACACATGCAGTGGCCATAACTATCATGTGGTGGCAAACATGCTCCATCATTTGTTTGCAGGCTCATTTATGAAGTGTATTCCTCTCATCATGTGTATCAATGAGAGACATGCAAAGCCACTTTCCTGGAGGACTGCAATACCAGTCACTCAGGTATTGTGGCTTGGGCATCAAAGGACAATCTTTTACTGTGTGATGCACCTGTGGGTTGAATTAAGGGCATGAATTATCATGCTTTCTATGGTCCCTTACATGTAGGCCCTGTGTTGTGTCTAGGTTACATATGCTACATTAAAAAGGTATCCTGAGCCACATATGCCGCCTATGACACCATAATGGCAAGGATCCTGTGCATTATTTGGTGACAGTTTGAGGCTAGCCATGGATTGAACAGTTTTCATATTTGGATACAACAAGGAGATATATATGACAATGTATATTGGATTCATCCATGACAGACTGCATGGGCACAGGTGTAGTCATTGCACCAGAAATGTGTCTCTCATTGTCCCGTTTACCCATTATGGGTTTAGGAAATCACAGATGAGCCACATTCATCATCTTACATTTGCCAATTTGATTGATCAGCGGATCTATAGCAAACTGACACTGTGATATCATGAATTCATGGGTTGGCAAATGTACCAGTGTGTCAATCATGCTGATGTAGTTTTCAATTTGTATGTACCTTCGGAATGAGAGTAATCACAGGACTGCTGGTCTACTGATCTTAGCATACACCCATGTCAGTGATAGCCTCCATACTGGGAGGTTAGTTATTAAACATATGCTGCACTTGATCAGCATGGGTGTGCCAAACTAAATTAGCTATGTGTTAGTCAACTTTATATGTATGATGGAATTGGTCAGGGGCCCCTTGCATGACATCATGCACTTAATCCATTGTGATCATGCAGTCCCCAACGTCACATATCCCATGATGATCCCATAACTTATGAGGAGTACATGGCAATAGAGTAACACAGGTGGCAAATGCATTAGCTCAGGGCCAGCTATTGAGACTAAGACCAATGTAAAACACACAGGTACAATGTACAGAGGGCCATGGATAGTTGTTACCCCTCAATTTGTATAATTTGCATCATTTTATGTGCCACAGCTATGGTAGGTTGCACCAAACATTTTGATATGAACGCGTGTGCATTACTTTTGGCATCCATCCCTAATTTCATTGCGGAACAACCAAGTCCAAATATCTGTCTAAGATGTTACCTGAGGTCAGATATAACTTGTTACATATGTGTCAGAGTCCAGTTCAGACATGTATCAGAAATAATTGAGGGACACATTATTTCTTGAAAATATCTGGATTAAAAACAGGTCTTTCCTGCTACACTCACAGACCAGGCATAAAACATATGTTAGAGCTACATTTGCATCATCTATTGAAGTGAAAGCAGCACTAATTTACAGGCTCCTTTTGTGCTTTGTGAGTTAGTGCAGCTGTTGTGTCAACAAATTACGGTAATGTGTAGGAATTATTCTATAACTCACTGCAACTGTATGTTTAACTTGCATTCCACATGTCCAAAAACATTGCCTGCAGCATATGAATTAATCTGCTACTGTCACTACAGATTATTTAAATATGCACATTAATCTGAATTGTACTCACCAACTGGGCCACCAATCACAGTCCCCAGGTGGTCCAGCAGGTCTTGCTCCCTGGCAACCAGGTCAGCCCAACGGTGTTTCAGCTGGTGGTCGTTGCGCAGTGTGTTGTAGATTCTTTTGAGATGATGCAAGACCTTTGCCCACCGGAGCCTCCTTCCCTCTGTGTGATACCCCTGTATCACACTGCCACCTGCTTCAATCATTATTGGTAGGAAGTGGCACACTAGCCAAATAAATCCCCCCAGCTCCTCCTCTCCCATCCTAGCAAGGCCTACCCAAAATGCTTGAAAAAAAAATGTAATGAAGGGGTACAGGGGATAATCAAGGGAAAGTAGGAGAGGGAAATTAAAACTAATTAGCAGTAAAACAGCCCAACTACCCCAAACTAACACTACCCACAACAGACTCCCAACAGTACAAAGACAAAATTAAACACCAGAAATGACAAAAATACACTTACACAGGATAACACAGACACTGAGGAAACACCAAAGGACAATTTAAAGACCACACAGGAGACAAATTCACAAAATGCACAGAGAGACAAGTCCAAACACAGCCACACAGTCAGGAAATATCACAGACTACAAATTGAAAGTAAAGGTACACCCACTGTACCTATTCTGTAAACAGGATATCCTATTACATCACTTCCTGCCTCAAATGCGGTGCATTTTTTATTCTTATGCATCAAACTATTATTGCGCTTACAGTCTGGACGTCATTTTTTTTTTACGCACATGCTTAGAAATTACCCTGCATCCATATTTTCAATAATTTTTCATACTTACCCAATTTCATGGGGTACAGTGTGGGAATTACCGCTCAGGGCCAATGGATGTATCATGGCAGTGAGCGTCATTTTTCCACGCATATGCGTCATTTTTTTACGCATCTGCATAAGTGTCGAAATTTCTGTCTTTGACTGGGTTTGGGTCATTTCTCAATTTTAATAGTACATGACAGGTGTGACTATACAGAGATAGGCTGTTTGCACCTACATTGTGCATTCTGGTGTATGGGCACATGTGACAGATCATACTATTGCGGACCATGATCCTCTAGTTGTTGTACCGGGTTTTGCACTCTTCACTGATGCAATAGCTGGCCAAATGTGTGGAATACAAATTGGTATTACCCAGTTTGGGCATGTTGTGAGTCAATAGAGGATAGCAAGGCTACGCAACTCAATACAGTAACTCATTGCCTGTGTGTCAATGTGTATGAATTGGCTCTTACTAATGTAGTTGTCCCACTGTGTGAACATCACAAGATGCGTTTTCTCAAATGTGCTTGTATGCATGTGTTCTCAATGTGGCCAACCATCAGATGTTATTCAGTGTGGAAATGAGAAAGGAAATGTGTTTGTTATACACGTAACAACAAATGCTGTGTGAACTTCCCAGGTTTTTTGGGACATAAGCATCGCCAATGACAAACCATGCACAGGATTGATAGAAGACGGTTGATCATGGGAAAGTTCCAAGACTAGGCCATCACATGTCCTGAAATGTTGGATACCACTTCGTGGTCACTTGTTTGTATACTACCCATGAGTCAGGCATTTGAAAATGCTATGTGGGTACGGTGTTTGTGACACCGAGTCCCAAAACCTATCCACAAATGTCATGTCACACCACAGTTTGAGTCATATAAAAGACCTATGTTTCTCCTGTGGCAGTGGAGGATCAGCAGACCAAGCAGCATGTGTGCACATATTTCCAGTGGTTAATTGCACAAAAGATGTCCAGTTCAAGTGTGTGGGGTCATGAGTAGCCTGTGTCATTGTTGGGGTCCATGCTGTAACAGTTATGTGCAGGTCTACTCATGAGTCTGTGGAGCCATTTCCTGCATTTAAAAAGTATCCTTCACAGCTGAATTGAAGGAAAGCCTAAGAGGAATAGAGAACACACATGGGGATAGTTCAGCAATGGCACTGCAGACATTTTATGAGGCTGACAACAGGGCAACCTTGGTGTCCTCACAAAGTTAATGAATCAAGAATTCTAAACCGGCAGGTTTCCTCACAACATTTGTACACAGGATGGCCTCTAAAATTCCCATTGCATCCGGGAACATCAGTGCCTCTGTGCTGATTAATCTTACAGCTATTCCCCACGAAAGCCCCATCAATATGTTGGGGGCAATGTGAATCAGTGGGTGGACTGTCAGGGTACATTTCATGCACATTATCTAAAGTTGTTTGTTGTGCTGGAGGCACCATACCCAATCCATGCATACAGCCATGGTACACTGTCACTATTTGTCACTCATGCATACATGAAACCCAGAAAAGGGATGGGCCATGATTAGGCTATTTGAAGACAAGTTCCACCCCATGATACGATAAGTAAACTGATTACGCTATACAATGTATTTGAGTATTCATTGTAGGCCTACATGACACAGTACCCCAGGAGGAGAGTGGAACCTTTATGGTAACGCAAAGACAGGAAACAGTTAGGCTAACAGGATGCAGGGTCAATCAGGAACAAAAATGAACAAGGCAAATACACAGTGAGCAGACTGAGACTGGTCAAAGCTGGAACAACACTGTGGAAAATAAAAACTGTATTTGTCCTGTGTGTTGGAATGTAACACAATAACCCAAGGCCTGTGTTACACAAGTGGTTTATATGGCAATGCATAACAGTGTTATACATATAATGGCAGTTTCTATGCCGTTCCAGGCAGCTGCAAGGGCAGTGCATGCTCAAATGGCTGGTCTGCATGGAGGTGCACACAGGTGTGTGCAGCTTCAGTCTCTCACAAGTCCTGTAGGTAAGAATCAAGTTAAAAGGGCCAACAGTACCTTTCACATGGGAAGCAATGTACAGGTGATTACAAGTCCTACAGACTACAAAGCAGTGCATTATTTGACCAGAAGTCCATGCAGACAGAAGAACAATGACTATGGCATACCACACTAAAGAGGGACGCACACTGGAGTCAGCATGTGAGTCTGGGTGTGTGTTGATGAGGGATTATCTGGGTACAAATATTCCATTTCCAGGGGCCTCTGAAGAAGGGTGGGGTGAGACAGGGAACATGGCAGTGGCATGACTTATGACCTGGGATGGCATGTGCAGGGGATGTCTTGTGAGCAATGCTAGTCATACCTGGGGCACTTGTACTATCCATTTGCTGCTTATAGGAATTTCTTGTCACACATACTCCTTGCAAAGATAGCTGATGTCACACTTACTGCTGTCAAGGGTCTGGTCATACCTTCTTGTTACCAATGCTATAACACATCCACTGCCTCATGCATGAGGCATTTTTGTCCTTAGTGAATGATGGTGTCTTAGTTGTGTGCCATATGCTGCAATGAACCATGTTGCCAACATGTATGTGTGAAATAGTTGTGCTCCTCTGCTATTGCCCTTCACATTTGAAATGGACAGGATAAATGTAATTTACAGTGTGTGTGAAGTTGGGTGTACATTCATACCCATCAAATATGATGTGGAGTTTTCTGTATCCTAATCTGTATTTCTGAAATGTTCCAGGAGGCTACACTCTGATTATGATTCTTAGGGATAATGTGATGCAAAAATGATTACCCAGACCATGATATAGTGATTAAAATAGGTGTTTATTGACATATGGTAAGACAGTGGTGATGGTGAGTAGAGTTAAAAGAAAGTTTGGACAATATGTTGTCTCTGACGCAATCCTGCTGGCACAAGTCAAAATGATTTTGCAGACAATTTCTGGTGAGTATAGGAGGCTGCTTCCGTTGATGTCGAGGAACCTGAATCTTGACTTCAGAATGCCAAAGGTCCTCTCGACTATGGTGCGTGTCCTCCGATGTGCCTCATTATAGGCACGCTCTGATGCTGTGCTTGGGTTTGCAAATGGGGTCATGATCCATGGCTGGATCCCATACCCCTGATCAGCTGAAAGAGAAAATGAGTGACAAAATGTTGATGTTGCTTGCACCATGATTATCACTTTGCAAGGCAGTTGTTCTCTTGTGTTGTCTGTGACTCATCAGTGTTTGTGTTATTGTGTGGAATTCTAGGCTTCTAGGATGTACCATCAGCATTGGGTTGTTTCCTTATCTGAACTGGTGTTTGGCTGATGGACCGGATGTCAGCAGTATTTTTGTAGAGTTGCAGTACATTGTGTACTCCCTTGCATTATGTCATGTGAAAGAGGTGTCCATGTGTCTTAACTGGGGGTGACATGATACTTACATACACAGAATCAATTCCACAGTGGTGGTAACATGGTTGCATCTATATGGCCTGGACATCCCATCCAATTTAACATATGCAATAGAAATAGTTCAACATCAATGAGGCCCTTAGATTTGGCAAGGTGACAATGTACAACACATCTCCATAAGTTGTCAGCACTGACGTGTTGACAATTGACTATGCACAAATATTCCATGTGTGACCAATTCTCTGCAGATCTATTTCTCTGCCATTGCCAAGTCGACACAGGTTCAAACATGTACCTATACTACTAAACATGTTCTAGTTTGTCTGGCTAACTTCGTTGTGAGTTTGTCATTTACTGTGTCAGAAGGTCCATATGCCTGTACATCTGTTGTGTATATGTGTAATTGTCTCAAACCGTATGTGTAGGAATGTGCACTTTGCAATATTGTCACATCAATATGTGTTCTTAGCACAGTCCACTTGCTTATTGGTAGTGGGCAATGTCAGCGCAGGAGTGATTTGAGATATTGGTACTGCCTCAATGATTCCATGTCACTTTCATTAGAATCATCATCATCATGCTATGTGTGTCATGGTGTTTGACCTGCAGCAAAACACATTACACACCCCTTACCCAGTACTTATTGCTTGGAAGGATGTTTGATTGAGTGTTATTGTACTGCCAGTTGAGGCCATGTCATTGTGTTGTTTTAAATTGTTCTCTTGTGTCTGGGGAGTGGCATCTGTTGTTATTTGGATCTGTCATTTGTCCACGGGTGTGTATCCCATTGGGTGAGGACATCAAATATGCCTAGCAGTGTCACAACCTCAGTGTCTTCCTGGCCACTTGTCAATGTAGTGGTTTATGTGCTGTGTGTCCTACAGGGTTGCTGTGCAGTGTGTATATAAGTAGGTTTCTGTACTTACTAACAAGTAGGCCATTTCCATATTCTCCATCCTGGAAGTGTTGATTGATGGTGCAGTGGCGGAAGATGAATGAATCACGTACACTCCCAGGATACTTTGCCACAATGTTGGTGATCAATTACCGATGATCGACAATGGCCTGCACATTGATGGAGTGTGTGTGCTTCCTGTTGCAGTATAAATGTTCGTTGCAGCAGGTGGCACAATGCGTACATGTGTGCTGTCAATGGCACCAAGCATGTGTGGGAAGCCGTTGATGTGGTAGAAGCCCTGTTTGGTCTCCTGCTGCTTCTGCTGTGTGTTGAGGAAGCTGATGTGGCAGGATGTGAGGGAGATGATGGCATCCAATACCCTGAGTAGGAAGGCAGAGAATGAGGGCTGTGAGATCCCAGCAACCAGGGCACCAGTGGTTTGAAAAGAGCCACTTGCCAACATGTGGAGTACAGCTAGCAGCTTGGTTTCTGGTGGAATGGTGTGGGGTGTCTGCAAGCTGGGTGCCAACTGTGGCTAAATGTTGCGCAGCAGCTGCTGAATGGCTTGCCAGTTGAGTCTGTACCTCTGGATGATGTCTTGTTGCCGGAGTCCCAGAAGAATTGTCCTGGTGTGGAATATCCTCTCCTGCCTTCTATGTTGCCTCTGGGGTCCCTGCTGGTGTTGTAGAAGCTGCTGTTGTTGGTCCAGTGCTCTGCGTCGGCATGCATGCTGGATGAAAAGTACCTCCATGTCTTCCTCTGCTGTTGCTTCTGTGTGTTTTCTTAAGTACTGGTGCGTTTGCCCCATTTTAACGCCTCCCTGACCCAGGCGTTATTTTTTTACGCAAATCGGGCTGTACGTCATTTTCCGTCTCCGCCTCCCGGCCGTGCGGGATTTTTGCGCAGTAGCATAAATATGGCGCACATGTGTTTAAGTAATTTTTGGGACGGGAACGTCTACCTTGCATGTCATTAACGCAAGGCGGTTTCCTGCATCCAGAAAATGACACACACGATGGACTTTTGGCATTTGCGGGCTCGGGCGTTATTGTATAAATATGGTGCACGGTTTGTGCCGAATGTGCGTCAAAATGTTTGACGCACATTCGGCGCAAACAGAGTATAAATATGGGCCTTTGTATCTACACTACTGCTGCCTAATGGACCATGAGGAAATGTTTCCAGCGACCTTGTGTGTGTTTGGCAATGTGATTGTTCCTCATGCTTCTTACTCCAGAATTCTGTGATAACATGAATCGTCCTCTAGATAGGACAACAAAACTACAAAAATGTAAAATCTCCACCAAATCTGGGTCTTTTCTCCTAGCTATATGACGTACATGCTTCTTTGTTTGGTGGGGATGTCCTCATGCTGCTTGATATCAAGAGCATGCCACCAAAAATGGCAGGAAATGCCCTGGGGGGACCCTTGATAAGCTGTCAATCATCCTGGCAAAAGGGGGGAAGACATTTGCTTACTATTAAGGTGGATGAGGTGGGGGGGCTAATTCAATGGGGGGAGGCACCCAGATTCCCTCCCTGAGATGATTTTGGCCCTGGGGGGCCCTCAGGGTCTGGCCATGCCTCCTGGGTGCCCACCAGCGCTGCCCTGTCGGAAAATGATTCCCTCCACCATAGGCGACACTCACTGTGTCCATAATATGGCGGTCTGAACCGCCGAAGTTCATAATGACCCCTTTAGTGTTCAGGCTGTATTTGTGTTCAAAACGTCTGTGGGAATTAACAAGGGAAACACACTTTTTTTTGCCCCCCCACCTTCTTATCAGCCCCCTCTTGACAGAACAGCCTGAAACTTTCCAACTTTTTTGGGAAAAGTTAGTGTACATCCTTTCAAACGGCACCAATAATATAGGCGGGTCTCCCGCCAGGAACAGGATGGAAAGACGACCACCACTGAACAAGACACACAAGCTGAAACGTCAAGACTGGGCCAAGAAATATCTCAAGACTGATTTTTCTAAGGTTTTATGGACTGATGAAATGAGAGTGAGTCTTGATGGGCCAGATGGATGGGCCCGTGGCTGGATTGGTAAAGGGCAGAGAGCTCCAGTCCGACTCAGACGCCAGCAAGGTGGAGGTGGAGTACTGGTTTGGGCTGGTATCATCAAAGATGAGCTTGTGGGGCCTTTTCGGGTTGAGGATGGAGTCAAGCTCAACTCCCAGTCCTACTGCCAGTTCCTGGAAGACACCTTCTTCAAGCAGTGGTACAGGAAGAAGTCTGCATCCTTCAAGAAAAACATGATTTTCATGCAGGACAATGCTCCATCACACGCGTCCAAGTACTCCACAGCGTGGCTGGCAAGAAAGGGTATAAAAGAAGGAAATCTAATGACATGGCCTCCTTGTTCACCTGATCTGAACCCCATTGAGAACCTGTGGTCCATCATCAAATGTGAGATTTACAAGGAGGGAAAACAGTACACCTCTCTGAACAGTGTCTGGGAGGCTGTGGTTGCTGCTGCACGCAATGTTGATGGTGAACAGATCAAAACACTGACAGAATCCATGGATGGCAGGCTTTTGAGTGTCCTTGCAAAGAAAGGTGGCTATATTGGTCACTGATTTGTTTTTGTTTTGTTTTTGAATGTCAGAAATGTATATTTGTGAATGTTGAGATGTTATATTGGTTTCACTGGTAATAATAAATAATTGAAATGGGTATATATTTGTTTTTTGTTAAGTTGCCTAATAATTATGCACAGTAATAGTCACCTGCACACACAGATATCCCCCTAACATAGCTAAAACTAAAAACAAACTAAAAACTACTTCCAAAAATATTCAGCTTTGATATTAATGAGTTTTTTGGGTTTATTGAGAACATGGTTGTTGTTCAATAATAAAATTAATCCTCAAAAATACAACTTGCCTAATAATTCTGCACTCCCTGTAGATATGTATCTCTTTCATGATGCGTTACTGTCATCTAGTGGACCTCTCGGTTAACTACAGATTTCAGAAAGATGCACTTCGGTAGGTGATAGGTTTGTCTTTTGTGTGCCAGCGTTTATTATAACGAGATTCCTACCATCGTATGTATGTAATGGCTTGAGTCTACGCACAGTGATCAAGTTTAAGAATTTCTATGTGATGTTTAGAGAGGAACAGTCAGGATTCACACTCCCTGCTACCTCTGATGACAGGAAACCACCACTGCAAGGGCTTCAGAGAACTCTTCATGCAGCTGAGGACAGGAAAGACAACGCTTGAACGTCTGCGAGGGCAAACGTCTAAGACGCCTAGTCTGTACACATGAAAGTGTGTGAGAATAGCTTCACACATTGAAGCTGTCGCCAGACCTTATGTACAAAGCGCAACATAATACCTTTAACACAAAGAAAGAGGGACAAAGAATCAGTCTTCGTAGGCATTGGTCATTGTGTCATTCATATGATGACCAGCCTACATTACAGTAGGCATGGCTATTGCTTTCCTGCCAGAGCCGAGGTGTGTCCTGTATATCCGTGAAAACAAAGTAACACGATTTGTGGGCACATCTCTGCTGTTCGTGTGCCTTGTTCTGCATGTTCTGGAAGAAATTGCATGGTGCCTGCCGCCTTTTCCAGCACAGGGCTACTCCTAGGTCATGCAGTGCAAGAGAAAGTGATTGTCCTGCAGCTGGTAATTCTTGTGCGAGTGCTTGTGGCGCCTGTGGTCAAAGTACAAAGCTCTTCCCCAGGACCCATTAAATGAACAGAGAGCATAAAATAATTATTTGGGATCTAAATCTTCGCAACTCTAAAGACCTTTTCTCACACCGGTCGGACAGTATGTTGCAATACTTTTTGTAAAATAATACGTGTTGTGGCCCAAAGTTTCACCTAGAAGCACGTGGCCATCATTATCATAGCTTGGGGTGACGAGAAACAGAGCTGAATAGTCCTGATTCCACCTCATGCCTCTTTAACCCACCACCAGACACTCCTTGGCTCGTTGTCTCACTCTTGCAGTTTGTCTGTCATCCCTGCTTTCTCCATTTCCCGTCTTTCTCTTTCGCCTTCATTCCTCTTTTTGCGCTTTTCTTTCTCTTGTTGTGGATCAAAGCCTGCTGAGCAAAAATAAGTGCCGGTTCCCAAATATGAGTTCCAGTGGGCCTCACCTGTAACCACCGGCTCAAATTAGCTCATGCCACCAGCCACTCAAAGACGATAAAGATACTTACTTTGCATACTAACTTATTTAACGTTTGACTCTCGAAGGAAATGCAGAAAAAAATATCAACTTAGTGATTTCATAGATTACACAGTTCCTACTTAACTCTTTAATATAGCTATTTGGCCCTGATGAAGAGACATTTAAATTGATTTGTTCCAAAACACGTGTTGGCTTGGTACAATTTATTCAGCACCAACTCACTGGATGGACTGGACTAAAAATAATAACATTTATGCTTTTTACTCAAAACATTGATTTTGGAATTTTTCAAAGAATCTCCAAAAAACGCTCTAAACTGTCAACAATTATAATTTCTTTTATAAAGCTTGGAAGGGGCTTTATATTTTCGACACTTTAGCAGCAGGTCCTGATTTGAGTATGCCTTCTAAACTAGCTTTACTCGTTATAAGCAACTGTTTTCCTGTACCATCTCTGTCAACTTGATTATCTCATAGAAGCTGTACATATAGGGGGTCATTCTGACCCCGGCGGTCTCAGACCGCCGGGGCCAGGGTCGGCGGGAGCACCGCCGACAGACCGGCGGTGCCCCGCAGGGCATTCTGACCGCGGCGGTTCGGCCGCGGTCAGACTAGGAAAACCGGCGGTCTCCCGCCGGTTTTCCGCTGCCCTACAGAATCCTCCATGGCGGCGGAGCGCGCTCCGCCGCCATGGGGATTCTGACACCCCCTACCGCCATCCTGTTCCTGGCGGGTCTCCCGCCAGGAACAGGATGGCGGTAGGGGGTGCCGCGGGGCCCCTGGGGGCCCCTGCAGTGCCCATGCCAATGGCATGGGCACTGCAGGGGCCCCCGTAAGAGGGCCCCACAAAGTATTTCAGTGTCTGCATTGCAGACACTGAAATACGCGACGGTTGCCACTGCACCCGTCGCACCTTCCCACTACGCCGGCTCAATTCTGAGCCGGCGTCCTCGTGGGAAGGTTGATTTGCCCTGGGCTGGCGGGCAGCCTTTTGGCGGTCGCCCGCAGGCCAGGGCAAATCCCAAAATACCCTCAGCGGTCTTACGACCGCGGAGCGGTATTTTGGTGGGGGAAGTCTGGCGGGCGGCCTCCGCCGCCCGCCGGACTTAGAATCACCCCCATAGTGGAGAAAGGCTGAGGAAGATATACTTGAAATTCATAGAGGGATTCACAAATATGAAATGCATCTTTATATATACAGTACCACCGTCGACATTTATCATAAGTCTTGGGTGCCAGGAGTGCCCATTATTTCCCAGGAAAGTGCCCAAGGGGAAAATGCAGTCACTAGCCAATGGGTTAGTACGTCCCCTCCTATCTGGTGACACAGTTCCAGTAATGTGTGGCATCTTGCTATCCCAGAGTATATCTTGCATGTCACAATAAACATGGCTAAAGACTTCCTCGAGTGTGAGGACCTCAGTAGCGCACTCTGGGGTGTGTGGCTACCATGGGCTGCATGTCTGCAAAAAACTGGCTCTGAAACTGGTTTTCCCTTCCTTGGTCCTGGCTCTACCTTGTCTATGGGAACCAAAAATCTCCCTGCACTTGAGTGTTGTCACAGAGGCTCTTCAAAGACAGCATCACCATTTGATGCCTGCCTTTTGGACTAACACCCTTTGCAGCCCATCCTGTGGGAGGGGTTCATACCTACAGTGCAGCAACAGACTTTGTTCCTGGCCTGGGAGTTGTTCACGCCTTTCCTCAGAGAGGCGGAAACCTCTCTGAGCCCCAGTGCCTCTGTAAAGTCACTGGACTAGTGGGGCCAAAGAGTGGCAACTTTTGCAAAAGTGACCAGCAAGAAAGGATGACTGCACATTTGAGTTGCATTTGATGTCCCCTTTAATTTGATGCAAAAAAAGGATGATGAACGGAATGCTGAACAATGTCAAACATTCACCTCCAGTCACAGATCTGGGCCTATACCCACTGAGTTTTTGCTCAACACACCATTCCAGTTTAGACCCAGTCATATGCAAATCAGTCTTGATTTTGCTCCCCATGAGAACAGTCCAGCCCAAACTGCAAGGCTGGACTGTGGCAAGTGGGCAAGGGTATGCACATACATGGATCCCGTGCTCACTGTGCTGCTGGAATCAACCTATACCTGGCTGATGAGCACTTATCAGGGTGAAACTGGTTCTAGGTTGCTTGTATTCCATTCAGGGAGGACCTGGTTTGGCAGTTTTAAAAGGACTGTTCACATGAGGAGCAGGGTCAGGGCTGATTTGCATACAGCTGGGTCCAAACTGACGTAGCATGGTGAGCAAAAGAACGATGGGTTGGGATGCTACTCCAAGCAACTGCCAGTGATTAGACAAATTGCAAGCATTACTCCTGTCACCTTTTGTGTGTTTCATTCCCTGTAATTTGATACCTTACTTTGCATTGTTAGGTAGCCTCTATCAGACGTTAGACGCATTGGAGTGCCAACCGTTAACTCTGCATTTACCTTATAAGGCTGCTTAACCATCCTCAGCAAACACTGACACTTTAGGGCTGTGCTGTGTAGACATATCAAAATATATGACTCTCTTAACAATGTACAGTTCCTTGCCATTGGGCTTTATAGGCTTCTCTTAAAGGAGACATATATATAGTTAGGGGACTTTGATATTTGTGTTAATGGCAAAGCCAAGTGTGCAGTGCATGCAAAGCCTCTTAAGTCTGCAATGGCAGCGGAAAGTAGTGTTTTCACCTCATTACACACAGATGGGAACACCTACTGTCGCAGCTCTTGTGTGGACAGCCAACCTTACATACCCAGGTACCATATCCTAGAAACTTATAAGTAAGTCAGCACATGCCAATTTGGGGTACCCAATTAAACATACCATTTTGTAAAGGGAAGAACACTGTCACTGAGGTCTGACCAGCAGACCTCAGTGTACTCTCAAAGTCGAAAACCAGCAGGTAATGGCCCAAAATGTGGGAAAAAGTTAGGGAAAACCTGCAAAATGTTTTCTCACAGTTTTGTATGCATGACAAGAATGTGGCACACCCAAAGCCACCCTTATGGGGAAAACAACTATGAAATATAAACTATTTAATTTAGCAACAAACAAAATGGAGGGGTTCTTTTTGTCATAACAACAGGGGGCTGGAATTCCTATAGCCTGAAGCCCAGGTCATATTGTTTGGGGTGAAGGACAACAAGTTATCATGTTTATTTTTCCTTTGTTCTAAGGAGGCCCAGCACCCTGCAGCACATTCCCTTTGGTTGCCTGTTTACAGGAAAGGGAACTATCTACAGGTGAGGTAATGTTTGTGTCCATATATTAATGCTGTTCAAACTTATATTTATGGTTCATCACTTCGAAAAACCTTTATTATTCGTTTGAGCTCTCTAAATAAATGTTGTAAGCCCAGACTGCACTCCTGACAGTGGTTCCACTAAACAAAATAAGGGTTCACACATTTTTGAAAGGTTTAATAATATGAGGCTATGTGTAATGTTCCCAGAATGCTCTCTGATTAGATGCAAATATTTGCAGAAGCTTGTAAGCAAGATTGATGATTGCTTTAAAAAATATTCAGAAAAAAATGCAACTAAGAAAATAACATTTTGCTAAATTACTGTGAAATTGTAGGTACCCTTTTCTTTGAAGCATCATTTAGTAAAATGTGTTGATGCACACTAGTATTTCCAAAAAATGTTCATAATGTAACCATGTTCCACAAGATTAGGGAAAATGTTGGACTTTTTTGCTTATGTAGGGTCATCCCCAGACTTTTTGCCTCCTGCCTCCTATTTTGTCTGGCCTGTTGCTGTTGGCTTTTGAACTCTGAGCACTTTACCACTGCTAACCAGTGCTAAAGTGCATATGCTCTCCGTGTAAATTGTATGGTTGATTGGTTTATCCATGATTGGCATATCTGTTTTACTAGTGAGTCCCTAGTAAAGTGCCAGGGCCTGTAAATCAAATGCTACTAGTGGGCCTGCAGCGCTGGTTGTGCCACCCACATAAGTAGCTCTGTAATCATGTCTCAGACCTGCCACTGCAGTGTCTGTGTGTGCAGTTTTAACTGTAAATTCAACTTGGCAAGTATACCCACTTGCCAGGCATAAACCTTCCCTTTTCTTACATGTCTTACACCCCTAAGGTAGGCCCTAGGTAGCCCCAAGGGCAGGGTGCAGTGTATGGTTAAGGTAGGACATATAGGCCCTCATTACAACCCTGGAGGTCGGTGTTAAAACGGCGGTAATACCGCCAACAGGCCGGCGGAAAAAAAAAATGGGATTACGACCGTGGCGGAAACCGCCAACATAGACAGCCACTTTAACACTCTGACCGCCACAGCGGTACAAACAAACAGCGCAGCGGACACCGCCAACAGACAGGTGGGAGACAATGTACCGCTCACCCTATGACAACAGGCCTATCCACCACCTTTTCCGGGGCGGAACAAACGCGAATTAGAACACGACAGAAACAGTACACAGAAGGGAAAACACTCACCTCTCCACACCCCACGAGGATCCAGGACGCCATGGAGCTCGAATTGCAGGTACTGCCGGCAATGGTCTTCGTGCTCCTCTATCAGGAGCTCCAACTACGGCGACGATGACCACGGTGAGTACTGCACCTACAACACAGGGGAGGGTAGAGAGAGTGACACACACAAGCAACATCCCCACCCCCACCCACAACACCATACACACAAATACATGCTGCAACATCACATATGCAGTCCCCCACCCCCCTGGAAGAACGCAAGGACAAAAGGAAATGATTTGAACAAATGTAATCATGTGAAATATCATTATCAAAATGCAAAATCCAGTATATACAATTAAGTACACCAAATACACAAGTCCGGATAGTGCACCAATCATTGTCCGTGGACCACTGGGCCCAAAATGCATATGCGAGGCCCACACATGATACCTGACTCCAAACAAGAGAACACTGGAGGGGCATCAGATAGAAAATATACAGGCACCTCAGAGGGAGGAGGAGGGGGAGGGGGGGGCACCTCAGCCTGATGAACGCACAACACCACTGCTCCACGCGGGGGCTCCATGCCCATTGCTGTATCCTGGGGAGTGCAAAGCCCCAGTCTCTCAAATCTTTCCAGTGGGTGGTTTGCCCATTGCTTTATCCTGGGGAGTGCAAAGCCACAGTCTCTCAAGTTTCTCCAGTGGGTGGTTTGCCCACTGCTTTATCCTGGGGAGTGCAAAGCCACAGTCTCTCAAGTCTTTCCAGTGGGTGGTTTGCCCACTGCTTTATCCTGGGGAGTGCAAAGCCACAGTCTCTCAAGTCTCTCCAGTGGGTGGTTTGCCCACTGCTGCATCCCGGCTAGTGCAAAGCCACAGTCTCTCAGGTGGATGTTATTCTCCACTGGTTCTGGAGGGGGCATGGTGCCTTGAGTGCTTCATCCTGCCAAGGACTGAGGCAGTGGGTGTGATACTCCACTGGTTCTGGAGGGGGCTTTGTGCCCAGAGTGCTTCATCCTGCCAAGGACTAAGGTAGTGGATGTGATACTCCACTGGTTCTGGAGGGGGCTTGGTACCCAGAGTGCTTCATCCTGCCAAGGACTGCAGTAGTGGATGTGATACTCCACTGGTTCTGGAGGGGTCTTGGTGCCCAGAGTGCTTCATCCTGCCAAGGACTGAGGTAGTGGATGTATCTCTCCTCTGGTTCTGGAGGGGGCTTGGTGCCCAGAGTGCTTCATCCTGCCAAGGACTGAGGTAGTGGATGTATCTCTCCACTGGTTCTGGAGGGGGCCTGGTGCCCAGAGTGCTTCGTCCTGCCAAGGACTGAGGTAGTGGATGTATCCCTCCACTGGTTCTGGAGGGGGCATGGTGCCTTGAGTGCTTCATCTTGCCAAGGACTGAGGTAGTGGATGTGATACTCCACTGGTTCTGGAGGGGGCTTGGTGCCCAGAGTGCTCCACGTGCAGTGTGGCCGGAGCAATACACTCGTCTGGGTGTGTGTGCCACGAGATTGCCGAGGTACAGGTAGCATGATACGCCATGGAGGCAGAAACATACCCCACACTGCTGCGGCTTTGCATTCCATATGCAGGTGACAACTGTGATGACAGTGATGCTTCATGGAAGCTGCCCAGGGTCCGGGAACTCACCACCAGCCTCGGACGACTGACCACTGGGGATGGTAGCCATGTCTGCGGTGGTGCCACTGTCTGAGGACGTCGCGGGGCCGCTGGCAGTGCTTGCAGCGGTGTCAGTTGTGGCGATGCTGGCTGCGGGGTCTGTGGTGGCGGTGCTGCCGGTGGGGTCTGAGGCAGTGCAGGTGGCGGTGTTCTCCGCTGTACAGGTTGGCGTGGATGTGGACAAAAGGTGTGACACTGGTCCCTCAGTCGGTGCCACCATGCCCTCTCCTGACCTGCCCTCCTGTTTTTGGCCCTTCCCAACCTTTGATGGTGGTGCAGCTGTCTTGCCACTATCCCCTTTAGTTTTCCCTGGCCCCTTGGTGGCAGGTGTTTTCGGCTTCTCCTCTGGGATGTGGGCACCTTTTTCACCTCAGCAGGTGGCGAAATGTCCTTGCCCTCGCTCCGTGGCACACTGGCAGCCCTAATGGTTGGCGCACTCCATGACCCCGCAGTTGCTGGCACCACTGTGCCTGGGGATGTGGTGGCTGAGGTGCTGGGCTGGGACCTGGAAAGCCTGGCCCTAGGCGAAGGACGGGGGGAAGGTGTAGGGAAGAGTTCAATGTTAGCCAGGAAAGGTTTTTTAGACACACTGGGATGGGTAGATGGAGGGGGTTTGGGAGTGGAGGAAGAGGTAGTGGTTGTAGGAGGTGTATGTCTGCTGAATTTGGGTGAAGGTGCATGGGCTGGAGGCTGTTGTGAGGTGGATGGCTGTTGGGTGGGTGTGTGCCTGCGTTTGTGTACTTTGGGAGGAGGGCTCACAGACACACTGGGAGAGGACACTGGGGATGTGTGAATGGTAGTGGGAGTGGTGAGTACACATGAGCGGTGTGTGGTGATGGGCGTTCTGGTGATGGAGGTAGTGGCTGAGGATGTAGTGCATGCAGGTGTGAGTGGAGGCAAGACTGGGAGGGAGGAGGGAGACGTGGAGGAGAGGGACACAATGGGGGAAGTGGATGTTGGTATGTGTGCATGGGTATGATGCTTGTGTGAGTGCCTGTGGGATGTGTGGTGCTTATGTTTGCCTGAGCAACTCTTGTGTGTTGATGTGTGTGCATGCTGGTCTGATGGTGTGCTTGGGATAGGCTGAGGTACAGGGGATTGGGTCTGGGTGGAGGAGGTTGGAGGGGGGAGGCTGGACACAGGGACAATTGCTGCCATCAGTGCTGAGGCCAGAGCCTGAAATGCTCTCTGTTGGGCTGCCTGGCCAGAATGAATGCCCTCCAGGTATGCATTTGTTTGATGTAAATGCCTCTCAACACCCTGGATGACATTCACAATGGTAGACTGCCCAACAGTGAGGGATCTCAGGAGGTCAATAGCCTCCTCACTGAGGGCAGCAGGGCTGACTGGGGCAGGGCCTGAGGTGCCTGGGGTGAAGGAGATGCCCACCCTCCTGGGTGAACGGCCATGAGACACACGCTGAGGGGCTGCTGGGAGGGCGGTGCTGGTAGGGGGGTGGCGGCTGTACCTGTTGATGTGCGGGGCACAGAGGGGCCTGCCTCCGCAAGGGAGCTCCCATCAGAGGAGGAGTCACTGTCGCTGGTCTCTGCTCCTGTCCCCGCCGTGGAGCTCCCCTCGCCCTCCGTCCCACTGGTGGCTTCAGACTCCGTTGTTTCGCCCTTCAGGGCCAAGTGGGATGCAGCTCCCTCCTGCTCCGGTGCCAATGCTCCTCCACCTGATGATGCTATTGCACACAAGAACAGGGAGACCACAAAAAGGGGGTGGGGGGAACAGGAGAAAGACATGTTCAGTGCATGCAACACAACTACTGCTGGCGGACAAAACACACACAGCAGCCCTCTGCACTACGCCATGCACTTATAGTTCCTAGATTAATCACATGCCCATGGGGTACAAGACCTATGCCCGATTGCTGCGCACCTGGAAGTCACAGGAGCCTGACTAGGTGTAGATGGCACTAACCACTAGTGGGGTTGGGGTGCCACAGAGCCTGTCTCACAAGGGACCTTGCTTACCAAGATCACCCTGGCCTAGGGGAACCCACTGCCCACCTCCCCCACCCAGACACCTCGTAATGAGCGCAGAGTCAGCTGAATGAGAGTGTACTCACCCCCTTGTGGCTGCTGTGATGCCCTCAAGCGCCCATCCAACTCTGGATACGCCACCGCCAGGATCCGGAACATCAGGGGGGTCATGGTGCAATGGGCACCCCTCCCACGTTGGGAGGCCATCCCCAGCAGGGCCTCTGCCGTCTTCTTGCTCCAGTGGCGCAGGTCCTCCCACCTTTTCCGGCAGTGGGTGCTCCGTCTGTGGTTGACCCCCAGGGTCCGGACGTCCTTGGAGATGGCACGCCAAATACCCTTCTTCTGGTGGGTGCTGACCTAGAGGAATGGTACAGGGGGAAAGGAAATTACTCATCCATCCAGACCGTCATACTCATTGGCCCACGTTCCCACCCTTGCCCTGACACACATACACTCACCGTCCGCACATGAAGGCTTCAGCCCCCCCATTTATCTTCCATCCACACCACTCCAAACAGGCATTGCCCATGCAGCATGCCCATAGTGTACTCACCTGTTTGTCTGGAGGAACGTACAGTTGTGTGTACTGGGGGAGGACCCCATCCATTAGTTTCTCCAATTCCTCTGAAGTGAAGGCAGGGGCCCTTTCCCCAGACACATGAGCCATCGTCACTTCCAGACAAAGGTCACAGCAGCACTTGCAGTGTAGGTCCTCTCCTGTTGAAGGTCAGGTAGCAAGTGAGTGAACAGAGAGAAAATGTCGGTCACGTTCGCGGTGGTGCATCCAGGAACCGACAAAGCTGCAACTCTGGCGATGACTTTGCTTTGCAACATTGTTTCTCCGGCTCCTTCCAGCAACTGGAACATTTCCCCAGTTGTGCATCCTCTGGGGTCGACAAGACTTCAGGCTGCATCAAGAAGAAATTTCCCTTGAAGTGAAGGAGTTAATCCCCTGCATCCGCCGACACCTACAGCAACGACATCTGGCTGTATGGATCTGCTCTCCTCTGGAATTGTGTGTATCCTGCATCAAAGGTGGCGATCTTGAGTGGCCCCTTGGTTCTCTCTGCCAGCTGTTCAACTTGGTAAATGGTGAGCCCTTGCATTTCCTTGCAAGATAGTACCCCTGTGCACCGCGACTCTTGCAGCTACCAAGGCTTGTTGTCCCCTTCTCCAAGGGATCTTCAGGCTCCGAATAGCCCATGCCCCCAGGACTTCTTCCTGCCAAGCACAGTCTTCTCTCTGCTGTTCCAGTGACGTGGTACTCCTCTTCAGGTGTGCTGACTGGGCCTCACTACGACTTACTGTGCCTGCTGCCAATGGGCTGCCTGTATGGTCTGCGACTGCTTCTGTTGGCTCTCCTGACTGCTGAGGGTCATCCAGGACTCCCATCTAAGGGTCGAGTCCCCTGGGCCTTGCTGGTCCTATTCAGCCCTGCAACTCCTCTTGTACTTCTAGCCTTTGCCAATGCCACTGATCCACTGCAACCCGACAGCCTACTTGGGACACCAACTGCATCGCTCCAGGGACTCCGCTTCACAGCTGGTCCTCTTCTTCCCCCGTCGACCTGGTTCTGCATCCACAGAAGGGTGGGTAGTGGCTCCTGTCATGACCGGACACTCCATCACGAACTGGACTCTGTCCTCTTCTCTTGCAGGTCCTCTTCTGCCAGATTCCACTTTAGGTTTCTTCCAGTCTGGTCCGGGTCTTGCACAATCCCTTTTCTAAGTACTCATGCTAGTCCTGGGGGAAACCAGGTACTTACCTCTGCTCTCCTGGTCGCTGCGGGTCACTCAGGTACTCATCTCTTAGGGTCCCTAGTTCTTCTAGCTCCTCTCTAACAACTCCACATCCTTGGGTGGGAGACTATGGGGGTCATTCTAACCCTGGCGGTAAAAACCGCCAGGGCGAATGACCGCGGTAGCACCGCCAACAGGCTGGCGGTGCACCGCTGGGCATTCTGACCGCGGCGGTTCAGCCGCGGCCAGAAACGGAAAGTCGGCGGTGTACCGCCGACTTTCCGCTGCCCTTGAGAATCCTCCATGGCGGCGGAGCGCGCTCCGCCGCCATGGGGATTCTGACACCCCCTACCGCCATCCTGTTCCTGGCGGGTCTCCCTGGGGGTGACCGCGGGGCCCCTGGGGGCCCCTGCAGTGCCCATGCCAATGGCATGGGCACTGCAGGGGCCCCCGTAAGAGGGCCCCAAAAAGAATTTCAGTGTCTGCCTAGCAGACACTGAAATTCGCGACGGGTGCTACTGCACCCGTCGCACTCCAGCAACTCCGCCGGCTCCTTTCGGAGCCGGCTTCATCGTTGCTGGGTCTTTCCCGCTGTGCTGGCGGGCGGCCTTTTGGCGGTCGCCCGCCAGCACAGCGGGAAAGCCAGAATGGCCGCCGCGGTCTTATGACCGCGGTGCGGTCATTTGGCGGTAACCGCATGGCGACCGCCGCCCGCCGCGGTTAGAATCACCGCCTATATCTCGCATTCCACTTTCTTAGTATATGGTTTGGCCATCCTCTAGGGCCCTCACTATTTGATTATTGCCAATGCTTGTTGTTTCTATGCTAATTTCTGATTGCTATTGTGGATATATCTAGTGTGTACTTACCTCCAGTTTGGGGGGTGGTGGGACTGCCTACAAGTATTCTAGTGTTGTGTTACTAGAATAAAGTACCTTTATTTTTGTAACAGAGTGTGTGGTTCTTTAATGTGTGATAACTTGCTGTGTGACTATAGACTATAGGCATGTCTCCTAGATATGTCTTGGTTGCTCATCCACAGCTACCGCTAGAGAGCCCTGGATTCGTACACACTGCCTACACTTTAATAAAAGGGGATACCTGGCATAAGGTGGCAATACCATGGGTGTTCACCACACACCAGGCCAGCTTCCTACAGTCGACGGTAAGCAAACATTGTATTTTAAAGAACTAACAGAAGGAAATGTCAATGGACCACATCTATGCCATTATAAGTCTACATTTGGCACCCCTCCAAAAACAGAAATAGTTTAAGCCTTGCAAAACTTGTGTAATGTATTGGTCTTTTTTTACCAGTATTATTTTATTCCCCCGAGATCTCCTACTATTAACTAGTCCTAACTCATTAGTAAAACTTCATTGTAAAATTTCTCTGTGTGGCATATCAAAAGTCTTTTTCTCCACATTCGAGACACAATCACAGAAAGACGGATGAGGAGTCTGAATGCAGATTGTAGAAATACGCCTTCATGCGGAGAATATGAGAGCAATATTTTTCCTGGTCTTAAATCCAGGGATCAGACACCTCTGGAAGGTCAGAGATCATTACTTGGTCAAGGGCAGGTGGTGTGGGTCACATAATAACTGTGCCATCTCAACTTTAATGAATATTTGTGCGATATTGCATTCTTCTGAAAATTGAAAATACATGTAGAAAAACACTAAAAAAAAAGTTTAATGTACAATCAAGATAAAAAAAGCTCAACTTAAAGCAAGATGGTCCAGAAGCAACATGTTAAATAGATTTCGATTTTTAGCATTACATGGAAATTCAATTTAATTTATTTCCCTAAAACATCTAACTGTTTCTAGCACATTAATGCTAAAGTATTTTTGCTTTTCATGTTTTGCAAGCTTTATTTTATTTTAATGAGAAAGAACCCAGAACATTTCATTTGCAGGTGAAGTTAAATTCAGTGATTTTGGGGCATGAGTGAGTCTCTGTAGTGGACATGCTTTGGTGATGGGTGTCCATGCTTTGGTGTTGCATGCAGGGCTTGGTATTGGGATGGGTGGGTTGTGATAGTGGGGCATATGTGAGGTGTTGGAGTGATAGGGGTGAGGGTGAGGGTGAGGGTGGGAGTATGTGATGGCATGCAGGTAGGGTGGTGGGATGAGGTTGTAAAGATATGACTTACCAGAGTCCAGTCCTCCTGCTACTCCTGCGAGGCCCTCAGAATGCAGTATTGCCAAGACCTGCTCCTCCAATGTTGTTAGTTGTGGGGGAGGAGGTGGGGGTCCACCGCCACTCCTCTGTACAGCAATCTGGTGTCTGGAGACCACGGAATGCACCTTCCCCCGTACGTCGTTCCACCTCTTCCTGATGTCATCCCTAGTTCTTGGATGCGGTCCCACTGCATTGACCCTGTCGACAATTCTGCGCCATAGCTCCATCTTCCTTGCAATGGAGGTGTGCTGCACCTGTGATCCGAATAGCTGTGGCTCTACCCGGACGATTTCCTCCACCATGACCCTGAGCTCCTCCTCAGAGAACCTGGGGTGTCGTTGAGGTGCCATGATGTGGTGTGGGTGATGTGTCAG
Source organism: Pleurodeles waltl (assembly GCF_031143425.1). NCBI lineage: Eukaryota > Metazoa > Chordata > Amphibia > Caudata > Salamandridae > Pleurodeles > Pleurodeles waltl. The sequence goes on along the minus strand of NC_090445.1, from coordinate 288,009,507 downwards.
GCGGTGTATGTTCTGATGTGTGAGGGGATGTGTTGTTGTGTGTTGTTGTGTGTTGTTTGAGGTGTGTGGATGTTGTGTAAGTGATGGTGCTGTGTGTCTGTGGATGCTGGTGTTGTTTCTGGTGGTGTCTCTCTCTGGCTTGGTTTCAGAATGCTGGTAATAAGGGTTTGTGGGTGTGTGCTTTATATTGGATTGGGTGTGTAGGAGTGGTGTGTGTATGTGTATCAGGTGTGTGTATTTCGAATTGTCCAATTTGGTTGTGTTTTGTAAATGTGTGTGTATTTTGAGTGCAGCGGTGTGTACCGCCAATGGAATACTGCAGTTGAAAGACCTCTGTGTTGATTTGTGGATCGTGATAGTTTGGGCGTGTTCCTGTTGGCGTGACAACTGAGGTTTTGTTTTCGCCAGTTTATCACTGACCTTTGGTGTGGCGGACTTGTGTGGGTGTCTGGATTATAGCGGATTCCGAGATGTGGGTCGTAATAGCTGTAGCGGAATTCCGCGGCCGCAGCGGTATGTTGGCGGTCTTCTGCACGGCGATAAGAGGCATTTACCGCCAGGGTTGTAATGAGGGCCATAGTAATGTGTTTTATATGTCCTGACAATGAAATATTGCCAAATTCGTTTTTCACTGTTGCAAGGCCTGTCCCTCTTATAGGTTAACATGGGGGCTTCCTTTAAATCTGATTAAAGTGTAGATTCCCTTTGGGAGCGGATGGACATGTGGAGTTTGGGGTCTCTGAGCTCACAATTTAAAAATACATCTTTTAGTAAAGTTGATTTTAAGATTGTGTGTTTGAAAATGCCACTTTTAGAAAGTGAGCATTTTCTTGCTTATACCATTTCTGTGACTCTGCCTGTTTGTGGATTTCCTGTCTGGGTCAGTTTGACAGTTGGGCTGGTTGCACCTCACACTAGACAGTGACGCAAAGGGAGCTGGGGTGTAGTCTGCATTTCCTGATGAGCCATCTGTGGTAAGAGGGAGGGGAGGAGTGGTCACTTACACCTGAAAGAGCGTGCCTGTCCTTACACAATGAAGTCTCCGACCCCCTGGTGAGTGTCTGGGGCCTGGCCTGGTCAAGGCAGGATTTCACATTCAAAAGAGACTTTACTTTGAAGTAGGCCTACTTCAAAGGAGAAATTGGGTATAAGAAGGGCACCCAAAACCACAGACTTTAGAACACTTCTGGAAACAAGAGGAACCTCTGCCTGTAGAAGAGCTGAAGAGCTGGGGAGAAGGGCTGCCCTGCCTGTGACTGTGCTTTGTGGAGCTATCCTGCAGTTGCTGCTTCTGCCAGAGTAAGAGGGCAAAGACTGGACTTTGTGTGCCTTCCATCTTGTGAAGAAATCTCCAAGGGCTTGACTTAGAGCTTGCCTCCTGTTGTTTGAAGTCTCAGGGACAGCAAAGACTTCTCTCTGCCAGCACCTGGAGTCTCTGGAGAGACTCCTGCTCTGATAAGTGGTGCCCTATCCAATCCCTGGGCCGTTGAAAGGAAAGCTGGTGGAAATCCAAGGAAATCGACTTCGGATGACTTCGGACCTACGCCGCTGCTGAATCCGGTGACGCTGTCTGCACCCGACTCTGTGATCTTCGCTGGACCGCAACGACCATCGCAGGCCCGATGCCACTGCAGCCCCACTGAAGTCTGTGACTCTGTGGAAGTTGCCGCACCACGTTGTGACCGACGTCACTTGAAGTGCGCGGATTCAACGTTTCGCACAGACGCCGCGATCCCCGACTTCGCGCATCGGCTTGTTTTCACTCTTCACCAAAGGTACTGTACTTGGGGGTCTACGCGACTCCGTGTTCGGTGCCGCTGTTGTCAGCTTGTTGGGAACGACTCCGTCACGACGCCGTGTTAACATCTCATCGAAGCATTTTGTGTTTCTAAGTTTTTTAGTTTAATCTTTAAAAATTCATAAATTGACTTGTGTATGTCGGATTCTTGTCATTTTGGTCTTGTTTTGTTTAGATAAATATTTCCTATTGTTCTAAACTGGTGTTGTGTCATTTTGTAGTGTTTTCAATAAGTTACTGTGTGTGTTGTACAAATACTTTACACCTAACACTCTGAAGTTAACCCTACTGCTCTGCCAAGCTACCAAGAGGGTAAGCAGGGGTTAGCTGAGGGTGATTCTCTTTTACCCTGACTAGAGTGAGGGTCCTTGCTTGAACAGGGGGTAACCTGACTGTCAACCAAAGACCCCATTTCCAACAGAAAACAAGAAAATAAACAAGCATTGGCATGCCAACCAATCCGATATTGGTGGTGAGTATTTTGGTTTTGTCAATGCGTGTCTTGTTTTGACATGGCGTTTGTAGAACCTCATTGTTGTGGAAGCTGCCAGGCCCTCACCATTGTAACAAACATTGGCAAGCAGCAAAAAATCTCCAAAAACAGACATTGTCACAGTAGTTCCAGGCACTGAACAAAAGTACTTTGTGTGACAATATGTTCCGCGTAAAAAAGCAGAATGCTATGACTCACAGTGAAGCCAGACGATGGATCGAAAAAGAAGTAGAATTTTAATAAACACAAAAGGTCTAGGTTAACACACAACCTAATTAGGGGCCCAATTCTTAAAGAAAGTCATAAAAGTGTACACATGGTATAGGTCTTTGTATTATTGCAAAATTATGGCTTTCATGAATTCACAAGAATTTGCAGAAGTACAAAAGGAAATTGTACTCCTAGAAAATGTTTGTGAACTGCATGTTTACACAAGTGAATATGCATGTGTGGATTTGCACATCATTCAATCAATGGACCAATTAGGATTCTTACAAAGGGCAATGACTCACCTGTACGGGTCTAAGGGCGCTGAGAGGTCTTGAGATCCTTCCTGAATCGCTGCAGCAATGGTGATTCTCTGAGGTGCAGAGGTAGGGAGTTCCAGGTCTTTTCGGCGAGGTAGGAGAAGGATCTTCCTCCAGACATGGACTTGTAGATCTGTGGAATGGTAACCAGGGCCAGTTGGGCAGAGCAGAGATATCTGGTGGGAGTTTAGAAAAAAAGGCAGTGTTGGAGGTATGCAGTTCCGGCACTGTGGAGGGCTTTGTAGGAATGCGTGAGGAGATTGAAGGTAATTGTTTTGTTGATCGGTAGCCAGTGAAGGTTTCTCAGGTGACCAGCAATGTGGCTGCAGCATTGGATGTTCAGGATGAGTCTGGCAGAGGTGTTCTGGATGTTCTGCAGTTTCTTTACGAGTTTCTTGGTGGTGCCGGAATATAGTGTGTTGCGGAAGTCGAGTCTGCTACTGACGGGCGCATGGGTGACCATTTTCCTGGATTCGGTGGGGATCCACTTGAAGATCTTATGAAGCAGGCGGAGCGTGTGGAAGCAGGAGAACAAAACAGCATTGATTTGATGGTTCATTGAGAGTGAGGAGTCCAGCATGATGCCGAGGTTTCATGCGTAGTCTGTGGGTGTGGGGGGTTCCGAGCTCTGCGGCCCACCAGGAGTCATCTTAGGCAGAGAGGTCAGGATGAGGACTTCATTCTTGTCTGAGTTAAGCTTGAGGCAGCTGTCCTTCATCCAGGTGGCGATTGCCTTCATCCCGTTGTAGGACTTGCTATTGGCAGCTGTGAGTTCATCTATGAGGGAGAGAATCAGCTTGGTGTAGTCGGCGTAGGAGATGATGTTGATTCCATGGCTCTTGACGAATGATGCAAGCGGGGCCGTGTAGATGTTGGAGAGGGTGGGGCTGAGGGAGGTACCCTGAGGCACTCTGCAGCTGATCAATGGGGGTTCTGAGTTGAACGGTGGAAATCTGACTCTCAGTGTTCGGCCGGCAAGGAAGGAGCAGATCCAGTTTATGGCTTTGTCATGAATGTTGGGGTTGTGGAATCTTGCCCAGAGGGTGTGGTGGGAACCAGCGTCGAAGTAGGCTGAGAGGTCCAAGAGGATGAGGGCAGCAGTTTTGCGTCAGTCGAGGAGGGTGTTGATGTCATCTGGAGTGAGGAGAGTGGTTTTGGTGCTGTGGTTGCTTCTGAAGCCCGACTGGGAGAGGTCCAGGATGTGGTTCGTTTTGGTGAGTTGGACGTTGATAGCTTTCTCAATGTCTTTGGCTGGGAAGGGGAGCAGCGATTTGGGTCTGCAGTTGTTGAAGTCCGTTGGATCAGCAGAGGGTTTCTTCAGCAGGGGGTTGATCTCTGCATGCTTCCAGTCTTAAAGGAAGGTGGCGGACTCAATGGAGCAGTTGATGGAGTGCCAGAGTTCGGATGCGATGGAGGTGCTGGTTCTGTTGAAGATGTGGTGAGGGGGCTCCAGAGTGGATGTTCTTCATGATCCTGAGGGTGTTGTCAGAGGTGAGGGTGGTCCAGTTGGGCAAGGTCTGCTGGGGTCTTGAGCCATTAGATGCAGTGGTTGTGGGTGTGGTGGGTGGGTTGGTGGGTCTTGAGTTGTGAAGCTGTCTTGATCTGATAGTAGAAGAAGGTGGTGAGGCAGTCACAGAGGTTGTGAGAGGGGGAATGTCTGCTGTATTTATGTTGGGTTTGGCAAAAGCTTTAACTAAGACGAAGAGTTCTTTGCTGTTGTGTGCATTGTCATTGATGCGTTCCTGTATGGTTGCTTTCTTTTTTTGTTCTGATGAGGTGGTGGTATGCGGTGATGGCAGTTTTGAAGGCTGCGTTGTCTGCCACAATCTTGCTGCTTCTCCATTTTTTTTTTCGAGCTGTCTGCAGATGCACTTGGACTGTTGGAGGGTGGGGGAGAACCAGCTGGCTTTCTTGAAGTGTTGCTTGTCTGTGGGTTTCCTGAGGGGAACCAGTATTTTGGTGCAGTCGGAGATCCATTGGTGGAGGTTGCATGCTGAGGTATTGGCATCCATGGATGTCGGTGGTAGGGTTTTGCTGAGGAAGGTGGTGAGCTATCTTCAGTGACCTTGTTCTAGCTTCTGTGAGGATCGCGGTGGGCGTGGTGGCATACGGTGTGTTTGGAGAAGGAGAAGTGGATGCAGTGGAGGTCGGTCGAGTGTGGCTCGGGTGTGTCGCTGATGTTGATTGCGGAGAAGATGGAGTTGATTGTGTGTCCTGCTGAGTGGGCTGGAGTTGTGACCAGTTGTTTGAGTCTGATGGTGGTGAGGCTCTCCAGTAGGGATGAGGTGTTGTGGTCATCAAGGTTGTCCAGGTGTAAGTTGAGGTCACCGAGGAGCTCTGTAGAGGAGGGTGTTGCAGAGGGTGGGGTTCAGGTTGGTCTGGAACTGGAAGTGCTCCATGTCCAGTTAGAGGTCGTCAGAGCTGGTTGTGATGCAGAGGGTGTTTATGCGTACGATGGCGAAGCCTCCCCCGGTTGGTTGACGCTGTCCTTGTGGATGATTTTGTAGCCAATGGGGATGGCGATTTCGATGTCTGGGGCTGAGGTGGAGTTCATCCAAGTTTCCATAAAGAAAGCAAAAATGAGGGAGATGGAGTTGAGCAGGTCCCAGATCTCCGCTGCATATCTTTTGAGGGAGCGGGTGCTGAGTAGGATTCATCTGAGGTGGTCAGGTCCAGTTTCTGAAAGTTGTGCAGTCAGTAGGTCTGGTATGCGGAAAGAGGAGAAGGCACAGTTGTGGCAGGTGAATGGGCGTTGGGTGCTCCTCAGTGATGTGAGGTGGCAGGTGTGGGCGGTCCGGGGATAGGTACATGGAGGGTGCTAGAGTCATAGCACTGGATGGTTGGAGGACCGTGGCCCATGGCACTGGGCACGGTCCAGGCACAGACGGATGCAGACGGGTTTGCCTTTGGTGCACCCGCGGCACACCTGCTGTGTGTGCCTGCTGCGCAGCTGTGAAGCAGCCGCCATTAAGTAGTGTTTGGGGAAAGCTGCACAGCTGTGAGTCGGGAATTAGGAAGTGTGGAAAATGGTGCTGGAGGCGAGCAGGCCATGGGGGACAAACAGCAGCAAGGGCATGGAAAGGGAAAGAAGGTACAAAAAAGGTGGAGAGATTAGAGAAAGTGAGAAAAAGCAATAACAGATTAGAAAGAGGGTGAAAAAAGAGCAGAGGAGCAAATAGGCAGAAAGCAGAAAGACAGAGGGTAGAGAGCAGCAGTAGAGCAGAGATGCTCCCCACTGGACCACCAGGGATGAGGCACAGGTGGGTTCCTGTGGGTGGTGAAGGGTCTCGAACGTAGGATCTGAAGAGGTCAGGGGTCAACAGCTACCAGGCGGAGCTCTGTGGCGAGGGAAGCAATTTACTGACGAGGCCAGGGCCACAAGGCCACAACCTCTCTTCGCACATGTGAAAATCTATTGAGTGTTTACTTTCCTTCCAACCACTTATTCCCAACCCTGGAAGAACTAATTCTGGCCTTGTCTGGAGTAAACCTTCTTCGGTATGGGAAAACCTTTGAGAAGAGCTGGTCAAAATCCTTAAAACATGCAAGTTTGTACGTTTGCACTCATAGCATTCCAATCCTGGAAACTATTATTTACTGCTTCCTCCAGCACCAGTGTACAGCTCTGCAGAAAGGTGTCAAAATAAGGAAATTGCTAGTACTCAAACCGTCCTATAGAATTAGCCCTGGGATCAGAGAGGCTATTATCAGAGCTCTTATATGATGAGACTGTTGCCACAAATTGTTGCCACCCTACCTGGACCAAAGGGACAAGTAGATTTTTCACAGGACAAGTAGATTTATGAAGTACCATGTCCCATGGACAACTAGACATTTTATTAAATTCCGCACCCTGATACCAATTATGGTTAGTGGTCTAGAAAGCTTAATAAAAGGCACATTATCTATGGATTCTCAAATATCTTCCTCCTCAATACCAGTAAAGCATTCTGACATGCACATTGAAATGTACTTTCAACACCAGCAGCAGCCTGTCAGTTAACTCGCTAGTAATCAACTGCTGTTTCCCACACTGATCAAATAAACAAGTAAAGCAGTAGCATTCTGTATATGACAGCCATCTTGATGGAATCAAAGCTGTAAATCTTAAGTAATTTCCTTCAGAAATGAAGAAAATCAGGGGGTTCATTTTATTATAGAAATTAGGGTTAGTGCTCTAGAAAGCAAAAATGAGGACACATGTTCTATGAGTCCTTAAGTGTCTTCCTCATCCATTTCGATAAAACATTCTGACATGCAGACTGAAACATTTCCAATTTACTTTCAACACCTAAAGCAACTTGTCAGTTGACTCCCTAGTGACCATCGGCATATTTACTACAGTGTTCTAATGATCAACTAGAGTACTAACATTGTGTATTCAAGACAAAAATGAGGCACTTGCGAACACTATTTTGTTGGAATTGGGCTGAACTAAATGAGCATTTCGATGTTCTTACAGGCATGAAACCAGGGGGGTTAAAAAGGTGATGGGAGGTGTGGGTTATTAGTAATTTGAGGTATAATGTATTTCAAAGGGGCTGAAACAGTTAGAGAGCCATCTGCACAGATACAGACAAAAAATAAAGTACCATTATAGTTAAGTGTGCTAATAAAATCTTATATTACATTAAACACAACTAAAATTTCTCAGAAAAAAAACAAAAGGTTAAAGTAACATTGTAATCAGGAGTTGAAATAAAGTAAAAAGGTAAAGTTTAAAAACACAAAACAATTGAAATTGTATGTTATGATTGTTATAGTTTACTCTACTAGCTATGACTTGCATACCTGCCACGTACTGCTTATGATCTCAAATATTAGGCGTGGAAATGGCTGAACATATTTATTCTAAATAATGGAAATTCTAACTTTCTGCCAAATTTGGTCTAATTCCTATGGAAGCTAATGCATTAAAGGAACTATAACTTGTGCCTTGACATGCACTGCTTGTGACCTTCCATATTACATTACTCATAATATGTTCTGTGACATCACTGATAAAATTACTGCAACATCTGAAATTACATTATTGACGACAAGACTGTACATTGCAAGGGCGCGAGGTATAGTTAATTAAGAGAACAAGTTACGCTACTTCAGATACCTGTAATTGGTGAATGTCAGTGGTTTTGTTAGTTTAAAATGGTATGCTTTAACTCATATTTTCACCTATGACATCCCTTTAATCTTTGTTGTTTTCAGTGAATTTATAAGTATTTTTTACACTTAATAAAACAATATTTCCATATCTAACTATAACTTTAACCTTTGTTTTTTTCATTGAATTTGTAGTTTTTTAATGTAAAGTAAGATATCCATCACTGTGTGCACTGCAAGCACCCTACCCCTCACTGCGCTCAGCCTTCGATCATGTGCGGTGTCGTGGGGCCAGGCCCTGCAACCAAACACATGCATGTGTCCTGCATCCTGCAGTTCACAGACATCTGGTGTGTGCAACATGCAGTTGGTCTATCAGGACCTGGCCACACTCAAGCAGACATACTGACTTTGTCAACGAGTCACAACACCAATATATAAAAAGTGGGCCTACAGGCTTTATCAAGGGGTGAGCATATCAACATATAAAAAGCAGATCTATCGTTTTTGCCTACAAATCACCACCTATTTTAATCAAATATATGTTTCATCATTTCACACAATACGATTAATAAGATCTTTCTAAAAATAAAATCAACATGTCTTCGACTCTTTTTTTAACATTGTTTTTTTATTGCATTTTGTGGGTTGAAAAATGTCAAAAGAAAGACATGGCAATTTTTTTAATTAAAAATTTGAGATGTCATCAGTGATGTCATTAATGATGTCACTGACCATGTCATGAGTGATGTAATGTGTGAGGTCATAAGCAGTGCATTGCATGGGCGTAAGTTATAGTTAGCTCAGGTAACTACAGCTGATGAATTTCATGGTTTTATACAAATTAAATGTAAGCCTAACTATAACGTCATTGTAAACTTTGTATTTTTCAGTGAATTTCAAAGGTTTTTTTGTATTCTATTTTATAACTATAACGTACTTGTAACCTTTGTTTTTTTTTGCACATTTGTAAGGGTTTTTTTTAATATAGTTTCCTAACTATAATGCCTTGTAACCTTTGTTTTTTTAAATGAATTTCTAAGGTTTTTTAAAAAATTTATTTCCTGACTGTAACCACAGGCCTTTGACAGTGAGTGTGTGTGTGAATGCATAAGTGTCTCAGTAGGTGTGTTGAAGTGTTGGTAGCCAATCAGAGCTCTGTATTTCACTGCACAAGTTTGTAAGTCTTTGGAAAGTCGTTGGGGAGGATCTGCAGCCATAGATATACACATTACAAATTCCTTACATTTCTCAAAAAGTACTGAACAGATTTACACCAAGTAACAAAAAGAGAAATCTGAGTAACAAAATCTAGCTTTGTGACACATTTAGGCCCTCATTACGAACATGGAGGTCTGGGCCGTCAATTACCGCCACCAGCACAGCGGTCCAGACTGCCATATAATAAGCATGGCAGAACCGCCACTTTTGTAACTCCGCCACCTCCGGGCTTCTGCCACCAGGCAGCCTGGCAATCGCAGAGTTACACATCCGACAGGGCAGCGCTGCAAGCAGCACTGCCTTCTGGATAATATGTCAGGTTCCACCAGCCTTTTCCTGGCGGTTCACCCTGCAAAGGTGAAGGCTGGCTGAATGGGTGTCTCGGGGCACCCCTGGGGGCCCAGGCACTGCCCATGCACTTGGCATTGGCAGTGCAGGGGCCTCCATGCACAGCCCCGTTGCGCATTTCACTGCCTGATGCTGCACCCCCCGCACTGCTACATTGCCGCAGGCTCCAAATGGAGCTGGCATCAATGTTCAGGCCCTGCATTCAGCTGGGCCGGCTGGCTGAAACACTGTTTCCGCCTACCGGCCCAGCGGAATGTTCATTATGTGGCCGGCGGGGGGTTCTGCGTGCTGGCTGCCTTTTGTTGACCGACAGCGCCGAACTCGCCGGGTTTTCCCGCCGAGTTCATAATGACCACCTTAGTGTTCAGGCTGTATTTGTGTTCAAAACTTCTGTGGAAATTAACCCTCTCTTCTTCTCATCCCCCGCTTGATGGATAAGCCTGAAACTTTCCATGAGCAAAAAGATTCAACTTTTTTGGCAGAAGTTTGTGTAGATCAAAAATATAGGCAAGTTAAAAAATGCTTTTCCTATGGAAACATGGTTATATATATATATATATATAGTTTAGGTTTGCAGGGTTTTAGATTGGGTAGTGCTAAATGGTGGTAGGTGTACGTTTAGGGTTTGATGGTGTGTTGGTAAGGGTATTTTTCAGTTTTGGGGTAGCAAGAGTAATTTTAGGGTTTAGGGGTGGGAAGTGGTAAAGGATAGTAAATGTAATTTTTATGGTTTAGGGATGGGTAGTAGTAAATGTTGGTAAGAGTAATTTTAGTATTTAGGTGTGATAAGGATAATTTTAGGGTTTAGGGGTGGGTAGTGGTAAAGGGTGAAAAAGGTAAACAGAGGGTTTAGGGGTGGGAAGTGGTAAAGGATAGTTAATGTAATTTTTATGGTGTAGGGATGGGTAGTGGTAAAGTTTGGTAAGAGTAATTTTAGTATTTAGGTGTACTAAGGGTATTTTTAGGCTTTAGGGGTAGGTAATGGTAAAGGGTGGTCAGACGTTAAGTTAAAAAAATGGGGATTAGGAGTTCCCCCCCCAAAAAAAGAAACAAATATATAATACTAAAATGGGGGATGGGAGGTGGTACCCAAAACACATTTTCCCCAATCATTTTTCAATAAGAGAACTGTGCTGCAACATCACAAAAACTGCTGAATGGATTTGTTCCACGCTTCTCATCGTGGAAAGTGGTCTATGCCAAAAGGCTAAATATCTCCACAGTACTATAAAAAATACAAAATAAAGGTATCCTACTATGCATAATATTTTACAAATGTCTTCATGCTGGGTCTAGGCACACACCTAACACTATAACACCCAGCTTTCACGCCATATAGAAGTCACAGTGTAAAGGTGATTCTATTACAAAGTCCTACTACATATACAGACTCATACAAACATTCACTCATACACATGCATAAAGACACACTGAAGCATACAAGCTCACTCACACATATGTACACTTTCCCACAGACTTACAGACATGCAGACGTTTACATTTTGACACTCACACATACTTTGACACACTCATACACACACTTTCACATACAAACACACACACAATGACAGACATATTCTCTGTCTCATGCTCAAACACACACAGCAGGCACACACATTTACACATATGTAGACTCTCACATGCAAACACACTCTTACACATATAAACACAGAAGCACCCGCTTTCACACTTATTCATATAACACGAAGACAAACATCTTGTTACACACTCTCACACATGCCTACACACACAGACACACACACCATACGTCAATACCACATATTTACGCAGAGCAACACTGCACAGGCCAGGCGCACAGATTCCCACACAACATACAAACTCATAACAACAACATAACAGCTGCACAACTACAAAAACAGTTCACATACTCATACCCAACTCTGGCCAGGGACTAGACAGACATACAACACACACGTACATCCATGTATAATGGAACACACAAAACAACACCATCATACAACCCAGCAGTCGACATACACACATCACACACACAGCACATCTAACCTGTCATGTCAAGCACAAAGCACACAGACACAAGCAGACAAAACACACAAAGCAACAGATCACAACAAGACCGGCACAGCAGTGAGTGGAGCAGCAAAATCATATATGGAAGGAGGCCGTACTGAGACACATCTCATGTAGAAAAAGGTCCAAAATAACATGGATACACGAACAGGCTCCACACAGATTTCATGGACAAGCAAAACCAGCAACAAATGCAATACACAGTCACAAATATGGGTGAAGTGCAAAGATACAAAGCATACATTATTCCAAACACCATACAAGACACCATTGAGCTCTGAGGGACACACACCTAAATAGTCACATGCACTCAAAAGCAAAGCACAAATGCACACTCTAAGCCTGCTATGATCAAACTCTACAACACACACCACATGTACACATTAGCCACATCAGGGGACAAGGCATACACCATACAGGACCACATCGTACATCACTACAACAAACACATTTCACTACAAACACAACACAATACCATGACACCAACATTTCAGGCACATACACATACCTATCACACAACACACACTCTACCCTTGGGGGACAACAGGGCTCCACACAACCTCACATACTGCTTAAACAATGCATGAAGCAGCAAGCAGCACACACACAAATATTGGCACACAACCAATGTTAGCCTGGAACAACAGAAACCTAGGAAAGGAAATGCAGGACAAAGATGTACCCAAACAAACAACAACTGGTTGGCTTTAATGATTTAAAAATGAAATAAATATGAATGTCTAAGGCCATAGGCCAGTTCAAAAGTTTATATTTGGCTCCAAAGGCACAAGCTGGTGCCCCAACTTGACTCTTGACTGCAATGTAACCTGTACAGGTAGGGGCATCAAGGGGGCATGCACCTCAGAGAGCATTGGGGGCAGTGCAGGGTGGATGTGGGCTTGGGTGATGGGGTTTTGGCTTAAGTTTGGGAGATACCTTTTTGGTAGGGGTGGACCCCTTCTTGGCAGGGGAGGGGCATGGATGCTGGCAGGGGGCTAGGGAGGCCTTAAAGGTGGAAGGGAGAGACGAGAGGCAAGAAACAGATCTTTTGCAGGTGTCACAGTGGGAACAGTAGGGAAAAGGTCAAGGCTTGAAAGGAACACCTTTTTAGACACACATGAACCGTCATCAGAAGGGGGTTTAGTTGCAGAGGGTGAGGGAGTGGTTGTCTGATGTTTAGGTGTGGATGTCTTGGGTGCGTGTTTGTGGGAGGTGTGCTTGTGTGTGGTGGGTGTCTGTTAGGTGAGTGAGTAAGGGCATTTATGTGTCTTGGGGCGAGCGGGGGTGGAGGTGCTGGGGGATGCCGTGGTGGCTGTTGGGGTGGTGACTGCAGATATGGTTGATGGGCTGCATGTAGGAGTATCACTGGTTATGGTGTCTCCAGGTGTGGTGACTGGGGTAGAGGTCTGAGGGTCTGCTGGGGTGCTGTTTGTGGGTAGGGTAGGTGTGGTGGCTGTATCAGTGAATGTTGCTGTGGTGTCTGCAAGTGTGATAGGTGTTGTGTTTGTGATGCTGAAGGTAGGGGGGGTGTCAGGGCAAGTTGTGACTGTTGTTGTGTCTGCAGGTGGATGTTGTTTGTGTGCCTGCTGGTGGTATGTCTTGTGGTGCTTATGTTTGTCTGCGCTTCCCTTGGATGTTGAGGTGGATGCATGCCTGTCTGTTTGTGTGCTTTGGCTGTGTCAGGGAAGGGGAGATTTAGACTGGGAAAAGAAAGGTGGAGGAGGGGGCAGTAGACAAGGGGTGACTTGCTGCCGTCAGTGTGGAGGCCGAGTCTGAAATGATCTCTATAGGCCAGATATTGTACCATGAATGCCCTCCAGGAATACATTGCTGTGTTGGATCTGGCTTGCCAGTCCCTGGATGGCATTCACGATGGTCATTAGACCTACAGAGATAGACCTCAGAAGGTCAATAGCCTCCTCACTGAGGGCATCAGGGCTAACAGGGGCAGAGGTGCCTGCAGCAAAGGAGAGGCCCACCTCTTCGGTGAGCGGGCATGCCCATCTAGATGGAGAGCAACAGGGAGGGCAGTGATTGAAAGGGGGGTGGCGGACAAAGGTGGTACAGGGGTGGTCTCCAATTGGTCTGCCACCACTAGAGAGTGACCACTGGAGGAAGAATTTGTGGATGAAGATGCTGATCCAGTCTCCCCTATGGCACTCTACTCCCCGCACCCTCCGGGCCACTGGGTCGCTTGTTGTCAGTGGTCTTGTGACCTTAGGTCCCGTGGCCAGATGCTTCCCCATTTGGCGCAGTCCAGTCTCCTTTGCCTGTCGGTGCTGATCCTACCAGAAATAGTGGAAAGTAAGGTTATGACCTCAATATGAAGACAGTGCTATTACAATATCAATCTCTGCTGTCATATAACTACAATGGCATAGATGTAGCCTACCTAGTACACCAAACATACCACAACGAAGTGACCATTCCACAGCAAACTTGTGAAACTTCCAGCACACCACATGGAACCAGTAGCCAAACTAAGGATCACTCTGTAAGGTACGCTAACATTTAAATTGACACATGCCTATACACACATCTAAATTGCACTGCAACGATGTCTCATGGACAAGTGATGGTGTTAAGGAAAGGCAATCATCAATGTTTAAACCATGCCAGGCCTGGATTAGATGACATGGAAACGTCCATTTCACTAGGGACACAACACAACTACAGCTCCACAAGTCACCCCTTACCAAAATGAGTCAAGGCTGGTATTTTCAAGTCCCACACAGATGTGGCACACATCTGACATTTTTACAAACTACATGGACCTAAGGTCCCATTGCTCATGCAGAGATATCCCCTGAATACACACAAGAATGGCCTAGTAAGGCCCAGGATAGGCCCCTCAAATTTCCCCCACTCATGTCCAACTGTACTACTGAGTGTATCTGTAGTAGATAACTGTACGGTGCTGTAGGACGGGACACAGACCTTGCAATTACTATCAGGAGGCCAGCATATCTTTTTACAAAGATAAACAACATGACTAACCACTTCATAGACATGATAAGCATGCCATCTGTCTGTGGGGAATCCCTGACCCAATACACGTATCATTCTGACATCACAAGACGATCCATTATGCATCCATACAGTCAGGGCATTATTCCCAAACAACACACAAGTTCTGGGGACCCACAAACATCAAACCACATCAAGTGGGTCAACACGCTGCCCTACCTATCATGTCCATCATGCCTATTGCTGTTACACATTACTAACAACATGCTATGAGGCATGATATTTCTGCCTGACGACATATGATGGTGACACATTCCTGTCTGGGACATCACAGTAAATGGAGAAACATTGCAGTAGTATCCTGACTACAACAGGACCCAATGGACACATATGTGAGGTATCTGGGATATCATGCCACCTTCATGGCAACCACATGCCTACATCTCACACATAGATGTGTACCATCTTGGAAATGGGCCAGATGCAGACATGTACGCACAAGGCATTTTGGCTACAATGATCAAACATGACAATGCACATTCCCCACTAACCAAGGGGAAGTCCCTTGCTACAGCTGCCAATACATTTGCCAAGTAAGTAATGTAACATGTATAATAGACACCCATGCATCACAGACTGCTGTGAGGTACAAGCACACAACAACTTTCAGATGTCAAACTATAAGCATCCCCAGACACATGACAGAGGACAGTGGCACATGCTACTCACCATTGGACTGTAACATTTGCTTGGAGTGGTTCCTGTGTGCAAAGGTACATCCAGCAGGCTTTTTGCAACACTTAGCTCGACAACTCACACTGGCAAATGAGCTCACTGCTGGTCAAGCATACTGAGGGTATACTATAGTATAATATTAGGTGCCAAGTCCTAAAGAATGAGCACACCATTTGGGGACACATGGGCTTTCTCAAGAAATTGGATGCCAGAAGATATGAGACACATGCCACATGGTCAGGGGGAGCAGTCTCTCCCTCACTCAATCTCTTGGCAAAGGGGCTAGCATGTCGTATGTATATGCACTTACCCTCTTGTGGCTGCTGTGCTGTCTTCAAATGCATATCAAAGGTCGGATAGGCCACCGCCAAAATGCGGGCCATTGAGGGGTCATTGTCTGGTGGGCACCCTGTCCCCATTGGGAGGATATCCCCAGCTGGGCCTCCGTGGTCTTCTTGGCCCCAGAGTCTCAGGTCCTCACACCTCTTTTGATAGTGGGCACTATGTAGATGCCCAGGTTCTGCACCTACTTGGCGATGGCTCTCCATATCCCCTTCTTCTGATGGGCATTGACCTGCATGGAGGCATAAAAAGAAGAGAAGAAATCATGTCCACAATCCATCGACAAAATGGCAGACTCACATACATGTCAGTGTACCAAGTCTATAACATCCTCTCTAAACCTTCCTATCCCCCTGTGGCACATAGCAGCCATTGTAAACAGGGACATGACTGTAAGCACTCACTATTTGGGTTCGCTAGACACCACACAGCTCAGGCCCTCCACTGACCAGTTGTCACTACTGTAAGTTTTGTGATCATTACATATTCACCTGACACAAAGTCACACAAAGTGGCAACTGTTAGTTACAGCTCACTGCAAACAATGCAAACTCACCACATTTTCTTTTGACTTCAAACCTCTCACTTGAAATAGATGCCTGCCCATTCAATCAACCATACATACACATTTACAGCACAAAATGTCTTTGCAGACATCAGCTGACTAACTGGCCTCAAACACACGCCAACAAAAATTGAGATAAGTAGAGGTAGATGGTAAGTGTGCACATGGTGCACTTACCTGCTCCTCTGGTGCACAATAGAGGTGTTCATACAGAGGTAGGACCTCCTCCATTAGCTTTTCCAGCTTGTTGGGTGAGAAGTTAGGGGCCCTATCACCTGTTAGACATAGCATGCTTGCTCCCAGAGTCGTTACACAGCAACTCAGGTCATGGAGGCCTTGCTGGCAGCAGTGTCATGAGTCAAGTGAGGGAATCTGCAGAAAATGGCGGTGACGCCTGCCACGTAGACGACTGTTACCGTCATCGGACACTGCCATTGGGCCAGGAGTGCCACAGGCAGCAATGTCCATGGCAGTGTTCGCCACTGTAGTAGCCGCCTACCGCTGTGGTGACTCCCACCAGCGGTTGCGGGCAATTCCTGATGACCAGTGAAGTGGGTCAGGCACATTTAGTTTTTGAGCCATTTGAAGCAATTACACAAAATATTTTGAGGAGTCACTAATGAAATACGTGATGTTCTGGGGGATATTGAGTACTGTCCTAGTCAGGTCATATAAGTCAATCCTAGTGCTAGCCAAATTGATATGTAGTTATGCTGATGTGACAATCTGCTTGTAGGTACAGCCACCACCCTCTCCCATACGTGTGACCTAGGAGGTTGTGCATTAAATCACAGGCAGTTCAGGTAGTCATCTGACCATCAGCTTTCTGTCCATAAGGATGGTTGCCAGATATATACATTAATTATGAGGGCATTAATGTCCCAGGAAGTGCAAGGCTTAGCCCTGGTGTGTTTGTACATAAAGTTTACAGTGACACATATAAATTGTGATTTCAGGTATCACACATGTTACGTGTCAACTACATCTCAAATGTAATTGACACTTTGAGTGAATGACTTCTTTGTTTTATGACCCAAGTAGTAACCTTGGGAGGAGATGGATCAGACAACCTTCTGTGAACCGTCCACTTGCTGACTTGCAGACCACGGAGGACAAGTTAGTGATTCAGATCTATCACCTGGATAGGCAGGCAATCATGGATCTATGTCATCAGTTAGAGCCATATCTGATGCTAGCCACCTGTCATCCAAATAGCATACCACCCATTGTAAAAGTCATGTCAGTGTCGCACTTCCTGGCCACAGAGTCCTTCCAAAATAAGGTGGCCCTATCTACTGGGATGTCCCAGCCTATGTTCAGTTTGGTCTTGAATGATGTCCTCTCAGCACTGTTGAAACACCTGGACAGCTACATCCAATTTCCTCAACATGAAGATTTTGTGCATGTGAAAGCAGAATTCTATGGTTTGGCACACATACCACATGTTTATGGAGCCATTGATGGTACCCATGTAGACTTGCCTTCACCTTTTGGCACTGAACAGGTCTTTAGGGACAGGAAAAGCTAACATTCGATCAATGTCCAAGTAGTATGTTTGGCAGACCTCTATGTTTCCCATGTCTGTGCTCAGTACCCAGGTTCAGCCCATGATGCCTTCATCATGTGGAACAGTGCTATTCCACAGGTGATTATACGATTCTACCCAGAGAGGGCCTGGCATATGTCATGTGTGCATGTATGTATCATGTCTGCTGTTAGTGACACTTTGCTCTGTACTCTTGGTTACACACATGTTCCCTTGCCTTATAGGTGATTCTGCCCACTCAAATTGTCCCTGGTTGTTGACACCAGTGAGAAACCCAACTACGCCAGGGGAAGTCTGCTTTCCCAAGGCACATGGGAGAACACGCCATGTCATGGAGCGGACTTTGGGCTCCTGAAGGTGAAATTCCGTAACATTGATAAAACAGGTGGAGCCCTCTACTCACCCGCAAAAGTTTCTAAGATCATTGTGGCTTGCTGCCTGCTCCACAACCTTGACCTGAGGAGGAACATCCCATACATTCCTGATGAGGGGGAGCTGGCAGTGCCACAGGGTGAGAATCCAGAAATGCCAAGTGAGGATGTCAGTGATGAGGATGAAGGTGGAGACATGCGGGCTGATCTCATCAATCATTACTTCACCTAAGTGTAAGTACCTGATGTTCTGTGATTACTCTGATTGCATGGGGTACTGTACAGGTCATGATATGTTTTGACGGATATGTATCTTACCGTGAGGCAGGACATCTTATGCAATGCATCATAGAGCTACAGTTGGCTAGCTACATCAGACCTGAAGATGTCCCTCTCTTTAGAATCTCCTTTAATAGGTGGAGTCATATTGTACTGTCAATGATATTAATGATGATGTAGCTGGCATTTGTGTTTAATGAATGTCTTTGCCTGCTTAAACTCCTTCTATGTGACTTTTATCCTTCCAGGTCTCATCCCCATGCCACCCTCAAGTGGACATTTCTGAGTTGTGTCATTGGCAGCTGGAAGTGGCTAGGCTGACATGTGATTGGGCCATGAAATGGAGTCAGGTACTGTTTTGGTACACATTTGGTTTGATTGGGTACCATGCCCAGGCTGCCAGACAGTAGGAGGGGGGTTTCCTGTGCTGAGAATGGACCTATTTGGCCTGGTATGTTTATCTAATGGTCTCAAGTGTGTGGTGATGTGCCCTTGTGACATGTCCTTGTGGCCAACTCCTTCCATTTTCCCTTCACATTTTGTTGACAATGTTACTCTATGCCCTGTATGTAGCTGTCGATGTATCTCCCCATTGCAGGCCACAGTGGCTGTGCCATTACACTGATAGGTGTGTGACATGGCAGTGGATGGCTAAACATTGTAACAGGAGGGGCCTGAGACTAGGAACCGATGTACTGTCCTCTGTCTGTGTCGTGGAGTATGTCAAATGGGATAGACATGGTTTGATATGGGATAAGGGTAAAGCTGGGGACGATATCTGCCTATCTGTTTGCCTTTCCTATGGTACTTGATCTGACATGGCCTTTTTTCCTATGGTCAGGTGGACTGTACTTTGGGATATCTATACAAGGGAATCAATGTTCAGTCATGCTTGGCTATTACAGTCCAGAAATATTTGCTGCCTAAAGGTTGTACATTGCAAATAAATAGTTTGTGACATGCCACTTGTGTCTTGGTGTTGACACTCAGCCTTATCCAGCCAGTGATATGGCCTTCTTAAACATTGAGATTCTCACATGCACCTCATTAACATCACATGCTTTTCACATTGTACATCCCAAAATATTCCAAAACACAATCACTGTTGGACATAGATAGTGTGCTTAGTGTGTTTATTTATAGGTGTAATTGAGTCAAAGATGCAAAGTATTGAGAAATATCAACCACAAACAGTCATTAGAGTAGTTGCCACAATATTTGAAGTCTAAGGTCCAGTGTCCTACTATCCTGGGAAATGAAGACTGTATGTAGAAGCGTCAACAGAGTGATTCTGTGACACACAAAGGAGTTCCATCAGAAAGAGGTTACTTCCTGGCAGTGGTTGAGATCTTGGCATCTACACCTCCTGGATGCTTGGGTGGACGTCCCTGCTTGTTGGGGGGCCTCTTCAGCTACACAGGTAGGGGTGTCTGGGTGTCTGAGGTGGGTTCTCTCCATGGCAGGGCCTCCCTTCCACTGACTGCCCCAGATGTTGAAGGGGATAATGCTAGGGGGCCCGTGAAAGTGATGTGTTGTTGTCCCCTATCCCTGCTCAGGGCGGTGTTGATGTTCCTCTGCACCCCTGTTAGGGAGGCCAAGGTGAAATTGTGGGCCTCCCACTGTTGTAAGGATTCATGATGGTAATCCCTCTGCAGCTGTTTGATCTCCCTGAGTTTGACAAGTACCTGACCCATCAGGCCTTGGGACTGTTGGTATGCTCCTAATGCTTGGGTGATGGTGCTTTGCCAGACCTATCACCAGCAGCCTCATGCTGCTGGCCCACACCATCCTTCCCACGCACCCTATCCCCAAGTGGCCGCATCCTTGACACAGTTTGCACCCTATCACTGGGTCCAGGTCTATCATTGTCTGAGGTGTCCAGATGAGACTCAGGTACCTGGACTGGGGGGCACACAATGGTGGCTTCTGTCCTCAGAACACAGGCTTGGGGCAAATGTTGCCTGAGATGTTGATGCAACAGGGCTGGGAGGAGTCATTGTGGTCAGGGTGAGGCTGACCAGTGTCGCCTGACCAGGCTCCCCAGATGGGCCAACTCCGTCCTCAACATCTACAAGTCCAGGAGTTGTATCCTAACTGAGGGCTTCATCCAGCGGGTGAGTGCCCATCTCTGGAGTGATTTCCATGTTCCTGTAGGAGGCTGGCATGGCTTATAGTGGGTATCTTGGGGTACTTACACCTTGTGCCAGGTCCAGTTATCCCTTATTAGTAGATTAGAGGTGTTCTAGCAGCTTAGGCTGATACAGGTAGTTATAGCAGAGCAGCTTAGGCTGAACTAGGAGACATACAAAGCTCCTACTATACCACTTATATCACTTAGCACTACATCATGAGAAAACACAATACTCAGAGTTACTAAAAATAAATGTACTTTATTTTAGTGACAATGTGCCAAAAGTATCTCAGAGGATATACTCCCTTAGGAGGTAAGTAATATACACAAAATATACACACAAACCAAAATCAGGTAAGTAAACAGTTAGAAAAGTAGTGCAAACACTGTAGAACACAATAGAATGCAATAGGGAAAAATAGGCCTGGGGCAACAAAAACCATATACTCCAAAAGTGGAATGCGAACCACGAATGGACCCCAGGCCTAGTGTAGTGTGTAGAGGGTCACTAGGAGTGTAAGAAAACACTAAGGGTGTCCAAGATACCCCACCCCAAGACCCTGAAAAGTAGGAGTAAAGTTATCCTACTACCCCAGAAAGACAGTAAAGTCAAGGTAGGGGATTCTGCAAGGACAACAACTGACTGGAAAACACTTAAGACGGATTCCTGGACCTGAGGACCTGCAAAGGAAGGGGACCAAGTCCAAGAGTCACACAACTGTCCAAGGGGGGGGCAGGAGCCCACTAAACCCCAGATAAAGGTGCAAAAGGGCTGCCTCCGGGTGGAAGAAGCCAAAGATTCTGCAACAATGGAAGGTGCCAGGAACTTCTTCTTTGGTCAGAAGATGCCCCATGGTGTGCTGGAGGATGCAGAGTTGTTTCCACACAGAAAGACCGCAAACAAGCCTTGCTAGCTGCAAGAATTGCGGTAGAAGGTTTTGGGTGCTGCCAGGGCCCAGGAAGGACCAGGAGGTCGCACCTTGGAGGAGGAGACAGAGAGGGCGCTCAGCAATACGGAGAGACATGCAGAAGCAAGTGGGACCTGCAGAAGCATGTGGTACTGAAATTCTGGACCCGTGTTATAAACATCGTCGTATCACAACGATCTTGGTATCAGCAGACCGAGAATGATTAGAATAGTATGCACAAGCATTGTATTCATATTCGGGTGACGAAATCACCCGAATATCAGAGTTTCCGTCCTGAACCCTCGTGTTCCATTTAAACGACAGCCATTTTGTGATTGCCCTCACATAGGCCAATGACTAATGCTGAAAACGAGTCTGAAGGACACGTACATCTTTGCTGACTCCTCTGTGACCTGGGCAAGCTGACTCCACTGCCCGAAGCCAAACCTGTTCGGCCAGTTTCTTTCCCAGTGGCCGAATGAGATTAGTATCAAGGCACAACACATCATAAACCTTTCATCACACACACACCATGCCTAATCTTACACACACCTGTCCCTGTTTCTTTCTTTATGACTTGCTTTACAAGGAGGAGGTGCCCGTTTATATTGGGGGTCCGTCGATATCTGATGAAAGTACTAAGCCTTGCCGGGTAATTGATTGAGGGCTGGACAAACTGAAATATGGGCTTGTCATCATAAAGCTGCTATTTCTTTGTAGTGAAAATATGTGAATGGTCAACTGTAAAATAAGGAATGTTTGCCTAAAGCATAATATTTTGTATAAAAGAGAAGGTTAGCTTTGCAAAGGGAGCAGTCTCCTGAGAATTTACACCGTGTTGTACTTCTAGGATACCTGTTACTGGCTGCAGCCAATAAACAAGATCTTTGACTTCACCAAGAAGACTCTGTGTTTCTGTAGTCTGAAACAGGAAGGACTCGAAGTCTTAGGGTGTGTTCCCTGGCACCGCTGGGTTCTGAAAAACCCAGTACTTCAGTTGGCGCCCAACGTGGTGCGATTTCAGCGGTACCAGTCCAAGCCAGAGGATCGTGAGGAGCTTCGTGTGAAAATTCTGGAGGAAGGCCGCCACTTCATCGACCCCTGTATGTCGACGTGGTCCGAAAGTCTTTGCTGCGAGGTTCCCCGCTTCCCGACGGCTACGAAGGACTGCTGCCCTGACTATCGCCCTGTTTTGGACCCTTGATGATTTGGTAGAGCGAAACGATAAACGAGTCTTCTGGTGACGTCATCGATACCTCAGTTAAGTATAAGTGGAACGTCTCCCAGTCCTTAGTTTGGTTCTTAGTTTGGTATCCCCTTGGGATCTTTGATTTGGAACTTGCAAGTACCAAAGCCGAGGGATTCGTGTATTCATGAGACTATCGTATTCGATAATCCTTTGAAGTTTGAAGCTAGACTAGAGAGCGAAGATGCCTAGTCTTAGCAGATATGGAAATTTGTTTTGTCTTGGTTATAATAGGGATTCCCGATTGGAGGACTCGTGTCCGGTTCCTCCGATTGGAACTCCAACCTATGAACTATATGTGAAACATGGCAGAGGCCCCCTCACATATAATGAAGTATGGATCCGATACACCAGGAAAGATGGTGTTTTAAAATGGCCCCAATATGGTAGTTTTGACACAGAGATTCTGAATAATCTGGAGGTTAAACTTTTTAAGAAGAAAGCCCGGCCGGCGATGTTTGACTCTTTCCGCCTATGGTGTAAGGAAGCCAAACAGAAGGAAATGAAATTATCAAAGAGAAATAAGAGGGAAGAGGGTATCTCGATAATGCAAGCTGCCATGCAGTTTAAAGATGATGAAGAAGAACAGATGAATGAGCAGTTGCACAGGCAACGTAAATTGGTGACCGATAAATGTTATCCAGTTCTTCCGCTTCTTCAGCAAGATGCAGCAAAAGAACTTGAGAAAGATCCTTTAATGTCACACTTGTTGAGTTCGCCACCCCCTTATGCGCAGAATGCTACAGCACCTCCGCAACCTTTAGCTGTGCAACCTCCGGTTATTGTGCCTCAGGTTCTTCCACAGCCGCCAGCTCCTTTTCAGTTGGCTCCTACTACTATGGCGCAGCCCCTTCAAGGGCCGCCGACTTCGCTACCTGCTCCATCTGTACCTCCTACGACTTTATGTACTACATCGACTGCCTCTTCTGGTTTTCTTCCTGATACTGCCTCTGCGTCTGCTTCTGCGTCTGCCTTGCCTCCCTCTGTTTTTCCTCCTGTTCTTTCATCAACTTCTCCTTCTGTCCGACAGAGAATGACAGATACTGTTGCCAGCCTTATATTTCCTCTCTTTGAGTCGTCTGGTGTGACCCCAGATTCGGAGCGTAAACAGTCGCGTAGTCAACTGCCTAATTCTCAAGAGAGAGAAATGTTTGACCGTATGGCACGTAAATGGGTTGTTTACCCTTTAAGATACGATGTAGAGTCTGTTATGGATGTCTTCCGTCAATGGGAAGCACCAAAACAAAGATACGTTTTTGAGAAAATGTGTGCTTTCCTTTGTGAGGAATTAGAGGATAATGATTTGGAAACAAATCCGCCTGATTTGTGCCATGTACGGTTTGAGTTTGCAAAGGGCATGATTGTGGGTTCGGATATTGAGACAGCAGTTGCGACGTTGTTGTCCTTTAGGAATAAGGATCCTTCTCAGTCATTGTTCCAACATGACTCCTCTGTTAAAAAAAAGGTGCGACAGTACCCAATGAGAGAAGTCCCTCAGGTATGGAAGGACGCCGTTGCGGCTGATGTTGCTAATCAAATTGATGCTGTCCCAGCTCATTTTCAGCGTGTTTGGGTACATGTTCCGTGGAAGCGAGCTGAAGTTTTAGCCCTTAAGCAGACTTTGCCTGATCCCCGTAAAAAGCCTGCAGGGTATTATAAGGAATTATCACAGACTGCAGACTCATGCATTATGAATTTAGCCGACATAGACATGTTATTTGGGAATGTTGTTCCACAGCCTTTGTGGGGATTGATTCGCCATACAGATCATGCACAAGAGTTAGGTGACTCATGGGCTAATATTAGTGCTGCAAATGATAGACAAGTTGGTGGTGCCAAGCCTGAGCCTTTGGTAGCAGAACTGCCTGCTAGGATCATTACTTACATGAAGACTTTAATGCCTGCGATGCGTGTGAATTGGGATAAATTGTCTGCGTGTAAGCAGAAGAAAGATGAAACAGTGTCTGATTTCTTCACCAGATTTGAGGAAACGTTTATCGACCACAGTGGTCAAGATATGAGTACAGAAGGTGGTCAACGGTTGTTTGTCGACAAGTTTGTGCACAATTTGCTTGCCGAGCTGTGTAAGAAATTGAAGGATTCAGAGAGTTCTTGGGCCGTGTCCTCCTCAGCACAAATATTGGCTACTGCACAGTACTACGAAAATAGGGATAAAGATGAGAAGGATAGAGCAGACAAGAAAACTAAAGAATTAAAGACGAAGGTTCTTTTACAACAGGCGTATCCGCCACGTGGTGGTCAGAGTAACTATCAGCAACCTCAACAGTTCCAGAGAAACTCGCAAAGGTTCGAGTTGTCTTAACCACATGTTCCTGTAGGTCCCAATCAGTGTTCATATTGTAAAGAAGATGGTCATTTCAAGTATAGTTGTCCTATTTTGTTACAGCGTACGAATGGTGCTTCTGGCGCAAGAGGTCGAGGTGTTCAACAAGCTCCTAGAGGTAGAGGACGTGGAAGTTTCCCCCAAAACACGCGTTCCTTTCCGTCTCAAAACTCAATGAATAGTTTTGACCAGCAACATAACGCGTCTGGTAGGACGGCTCAGTACTATGCTGACGACTACTATGCAGAAGATGAGAACTTGGAAGGTAATAATTGCTAGGACAGCCATAGACGAAGAGAGGGAGTTTTTTTAGTTCCAGTGGATCAGAATGGACCTTATGTTAAGGTGATTACCTCAGGTGTGTCGGAGCCTTTTCTGTTGGACACTGGTGCTACAAAGAGTTCTATTATGCACTCAAAGCTCCCTGGCGCACCTTTGTCTGGCGAGATGAATGTTTCAGTAGGTTTTTCTGGCGCCCCAGTTAGGAACCCAATTTCTAGTCCTATGTCCCTTTCTGTTGGACCTTGTGAATTGGAAGCACCCCTTATTCTGACGACAGGTTGTGGTGAAAACTTGTTAGGATTGGATTTGTTGAAAAGATTGTATGCGACATTATATTGTTCTCCTTCGGGAGTACAACTTACACTGGGTAGGAAAGTGGCCTCTCCAATGTATTTGTCGAAGGATAAACTTCCGACCGAATTGTCGTTTCTTCCTGATACCATTTGGGCTACTGGTCCTAATGACGTGGGTCTGTTGGAAATACCGCCTTATGTTGTGACATTGAAAGCCAATGTTAAATTACCACGCATTCAACAATACAAGATCTCTAGTGAAGGTGAAAAGGCGTTGCTAGCGATCATTTATGATTTAATTGAAAAAGATGTAATTGAAGAGACAAGAGGCAACGTTTGTAATAGTCCTGTTCTGCCTGTTTTGAAACGTACTGACCCCTCTAAGCCACCTGTTTACAGGCTCGTGATTGATCTTAGAGAGGTAAATAAAATAGTTGTGCCACAGTTTCCAGTTGTTCCTGATATCACTGCCATATTGACTATGATTCCAGCTTCCGCCACCTGGTTCTCGGTGATTGACTTAAAGAATGCTTTCTTCAGCATCCCGATTGCAAAGGAGAGCAGGGATATTTTTGGATTCAGTTTAGGAGGCCGAAGTTTCTGCTTCAAACGCGCTCCTCAAGGCTACTGTGAAAGTCCATCAATATATAGTCAGGCTTTAAAAACACAGCTTGATGCAATTGTTTTACCTGACGGCGCTACCCTTATTCAGTACATTGATGATTTGCTAGTCGCTACAGATACTGAAGAGATTTGTAAAGAAGCCACCTTGTCGTTGTTGCGTCATTTGTCTGATTTACATCACAAAGTGTCCCTTTCAAAACTGCAATATTGTCGACAAGAAGTGACCTACTTAGGTCATCTCTTATCGAAGGAGGGAAGGAAACTGACCTCAGAAAGAATTCAGGCAATTGCAAAATTGAGTGTGCCAAGGACACAGAGAGAAGTACGTGCTTTCTTGGGCATTACATCATACTACAGACAATGGATACCAAATTTTTCTTTGCTGGCCAAACCTTTGGTAGCATTGACCTATAAAGATACACCGAATCCCGTTCCGTGGTCTGAAGATTGTCAGAAAAGTTTTTCCGAATTGCGTAATGCATTATGTTCGGCTCCTGTGTTGGGTACCCCCGACTACAGTAAGCCCTTTACACTGTATGTCCATGAGAAAGAGGGTTGTGCATTGTCAGTGCTGACACAGTCTTTTGGAGACAAGCAGCGCCCATGCGCATATTTTTCGTCAACTTTGGATCCGGTAGCTAAAGCATTGCCGAGTTGCTTGAGAGCCACAGCGGCAGCAGCTGTTTCTATTCGACAGTCTGCTGGGTTAGTGATGAATAATATGTTGATTGTGATGGTTCCACATGCAGTGGACACGTTGTTAAACAGGACCATGACACAGCATTTAACTAGTGCTCGATTGTCAGGTTACGAGTTGACACTGTTAGCGAGTCATGTGCACATAAAGAGGTGCAATACGTTGAATCCAGCCACGTTATTGCCGATTTCAGTAGAGACAGATGATGTTGAACAACATGATTGTTTTCTTAGGACAGAAGAAGAAACGAAAGGGAGAGTAGATCCTAAAGATACTCCTCTTGTAAAGTGTGATGGTACCTTATGGGTAGGTGGTTCATGCTTCAAGCTTCCGAATGGTGATACGACTGCAGCATATGCTGTCACAACTTTGCATATGATTGTTGAAGCTGCACGTATACCACATAATTCAGCTCAAGCAGCAGAGCTGATTACACTTACGAGAGCGTGTGTGTTATCGAAAGGACTGAAAGTGACCATATATACTGACAGCCAGTATGCGTTTGGTGTGGCCCATAGTTTTGGACGATTGTGGAAAGAACGTGGGTTCCTGACTTCGCATGGAGCTAAAATTCTGCATGGTCAGTTGGTGAATGAGCTTCTTGAGTCACTGACCTTGCCATTACAAGTTGCGATTGTGAAATGCAGTGCACACAAGAAGGTTACTGATGATGTCGGTCGTGGCAATGCATTTGCTGACGAAATCGCAAAAGAAACAGCAAAAGATGTGATGAATCGAATGTATGTTGCAGGCCCCGCAAGATGGGTTGGTGACGTTGGAATATGTGAAGATACGATAGAGGGTGTGAAGTCTATTCAAGCTGAAGCTTCAGAGAAAGAGTTGAGTGTGTGGAAAGAAAGTATGGGTAAATTGGATGAAAATGGTTGTTGGGTTGACTTGTCAGAACATCAGCGATGGTTGTTACCCGATGCGTATGTGCTTGCAGTAGTGACAATGGCTCATGGAATGGCCCATATCAGTGTGAAAGGGATTTGTAAGTTGTTGGCTCCAGTATGGCAAAATGCTGGAATTCCTAAATGTGCAGAGAATGTGGTCAAGAATTGCATGGTGTGTCTGAAATACAATCCTGGTAGGGGAACCCCAACTCCAGCTGGTCATTTTGCGCCTCCAACGTATCCGTTCGAGGTTTTGCAGCTAGATTTCATCCACATGGAAAGGTGCAACAATCTGAAATACGTACTCGTTGTTGTTTGTGCTTTTTCAAGATGGGTAGAAGCATATCCCTTGAAAGACAACACTGCCTTCTCCACAGCTAAAGCCCTTGCTAAAGAATTCTTCCCTAGGTTTGGAATGCCGAGAATGGTCTGGAGTGATAATGGGAGTGAATTTGTGGGTCGAGTGATGAAAAAAGTATGTGAAGGGCTAGGTATCCAGCAAAAATTCCACGCTGCAAATCACCCCCAATCAGCTGGACTAGTAGAGTGCTATAATGGCACGCTAAAACTGAAGTTGGCAAAGATACAAGCGAGCTCTGGTCTTAAATGGCCTGACGCTCTGCCTCTAGCACTCCTATCAACAAGAATGACTGTGCATTCGCGAGTGGGACTTAGTCCCTATGAAATTGTGTTCGGCCGCCCGGCCAACATATGGGGAGTGCCAAGACCAACAAAATTCAGTGAGATCGAACACCCTGTACTGCTTGATTATTTGTATGAATTGACGGCTAAATTGCGTGTTCTACACCAACAGATTCACGATACTCTGCCTCAGGTCTCTGAAGCTCCAGGACATCTTATCGATCCTGGATCATGGGTGCTGGTCAAGAAGTTCCAGCGGACAAAGAATGACCAGCCCCGTTGGACCGGCCCCCACCTCGTCCTTCTCTCAACAAGATCAGCTGTTCGAGTGGAAAGGAAAAAGAACTGGATCCACGGCGTACACTGCAAGAGGGTCCCTTTTCCTCTACCGTACGACCGGTGGGTCCAGGAGGGGATCGCTGACTCTGAGACTGAGACTGTGCCTCGTTTTTTGCCATTTAGCGATGCACGTGTAAAAGGAACAATTTCTGAACGAGAAAGTGACAATAATTTGCAAGAAGCTGTGCCACCGTCAATTCGATTGAACACTACAGAGCCTGAACTCTTGTTCCAGAACCAGACAGTACCTGGGAAAAGCCGTTATAATTTGAGACCAAGAACTAAGGACAAATAATTTTTTTCCCGTTCCTTTGCTATTTTTTTTTAAGTGCGGCTCTCTCATCTGAGAAACTTTCTTATTTTTGTTTTTTTTCTTTTCGAACCGCCATCCGGGTTCAGCTGTAGGGTCGTGGTTGCCCAAGTCTTTGGAGTGCAGCTGAAGACGTTAGGTCGACAGTTCTGGTCGGTCTAAGGGAGTTGCCCTGGACTGACAGAAGCATTCCCTAGCATAGAACACCCTACCACCACGAGCAGCAATTAGAGAGGATGGAGTTTTTCAAGAATGAGAGACCTGCCAGACAGATGGACTTTAAAGCCAGAATGGGTATAATAATGACAAAGAAACGATTTTTGATATTATGTATTTTCATGTTGCTTAGTGTAATGACGTTTTTAATAGGATATGTTTTATTCTCTTTTCAAGTGACATTTGCTCCCATTACTCAGCCCATACCTCCTTCTACTGTTTCCTCGCATTCTTTTCACCCCCTGCCTGAACACGAGTCTGCCAGAAGATTAGAATTTGTCAACAATTCATTCATTCAGCTTCTACACCAACACCAATTAGTAGTGAACACAACTAACTGTTGGGTGTGTGGTCTTATGCCTCATACTACTGATAAAGGTATCCCTTATCTGGTCCTGCCTTTCAGCCATAATGGTTCTGTATGGGCATATAGAACGGTGTTCATATACGCGTATGAAGCCAACCCCCTATGTTCTGTGAAAGATAATCCTAAGAATAGTGCTCTAGCTAAGGGTATAGTAGATATGATTAGGGAAGATATTTCCTATGAGACTATCCCGAGAGATGAGACACTAGCATATATTGGATGGAACATAACAGGATATGGAGTTACTCTGAGTGGGAACCAGCGAGCAAAGAGATCCTCCCCGATTTGGATTGTACCCCATCAGGGTCACCTATGTCTGCAAGGTAATGGCAAGAATCCCAGAGCTCAGTTAGGGAAAAGTATCTGCACTGAAACATATGTTTTTGCATCTCAGACTTCTCCTTCGTTCTTAGCAGCTAAGGGTACCTATTTCATCTGCCATAATAGAGCCTATACATGGTTGCCCCCTGACTTCTCAGGCACATGTTTTGTTTCGTTCCTGTTACCTCCCACCTACACGGCCGCGGCAGATTACCATAAGACAAGGATAGTTAGAGGTGTCATAAGTAAAGAAGACACTACAGGACAAGAATTTGGAGATTTCGTAAAGGGTTTTCTGCCGTTTTGGGGTCCTATGGTTAACAGCAGGAACATAAGGCAATTGACAAAGGTGGTTGAATCCACGGTAGTTGAAACCGCCAGTGCCCTTGGTAATTTGACTGCTGAGCTCCAGTCGGATCGCCTTATGACTCTTCAGAACAGGGTCGCATTAGACGTCATACTTGCAGACCGAGGTGGGGTATGTAAAGTGATCCAATCAAGTTGCTGTGTTTTCATCCCAGATAACGCTCCGACAGTCTACCAGGCCATTTCCAAACTGCATAAGATCTCCGAATCTATTCACGTGGATAAAGGAGATTGGTCATTGATGGGGTGGTTCTGGGAGCTGATATCCGCCTGGGGATGGAAGTCTCTGGTAGTCATTGGGATGATCTTAGCCATTCTTTTCCTGTCCTGTCTGTGTGTACAGTGTGCTCCTGCAATATGTGGCCTCTGTGCTACATCGTGTGTAAGGAAACCTGTATCAAGGGACGAGCTAAGTAATAGGATGATGCTACAGCAACATCTCAACGACTTTATGAATATAGACCTGGACTCAGATTAGCGTGAGTATAGGTTATTGCCTATGTAAGGGCAAAAGGAGGGTCTGTAGTACTGAAAATTCTGGACCCGTGTTATAAACATCGTCATATCACAACGATTTTGGTATCAGCAGACCGAGAATGATTAGAATAGTATGCACAAGCATTGTATTCATATTCGGGTGACGAAATCACCCGAATATCAGAGTTTCCGTCCTGAACCCTCGTGTTCCATTTAAACGACAGCCATTTTGTGATTGCCCTCACATAGGCCAATGACTAATGCTGAAAACGAGTCTGAAGGACACGTACATCTTTGCTGACTCCTCTGTGACCTGGGCAAGCTGACTCCACTGCCTGAAGCCAAACCTGTTCGGCCAGTTTCTTTCCCAGTGGCCAAATGAGATTAGTATCAAGGCACAACACATCATAAACCTTTCATCACACACACACACCATGCCTAATCTTACACACACCTGTCCCTGTTTCTTTCTTTATGACTTGCTTTACAAGGAGGAGGTGCCCGTTTATATTGGGGGTCCGTCGATATCTGATGAAAGTACTAAGCCTTGCCGGGTAATTGATTGAGGGCTGGACAAACTGAAATATGGGCTTGTCATCATAAAGCTGCTATTTCTTTGTAGTGAAAATATGTGAATGGTCAACTGTAAAATAAGGAATGTTTGCCTAAAGCATAATATTTTGTATAAAAGAGAAGGTTAGCTTTGCAAAGGGAGCAGTCTCCTGAGAATATACACCGTGTTGTACTTCTAGGATACCTGTTACTGGCTGCAGACAATAAACAAGATCTTTGACTTCACCAAGAAGACTCTGTGTTTCTGTAGTCTGAAACAGGAAGGACTCGAAGTCTTAGGGTGTGTTCCCTGGCACCCCTGGGTTCTGAAAAACCCAGTACTTCAAGCACCTGAACAGACTTTCAGAAGATCTGAGCAAGACGGTTGACTCAGCACAACAAAAGGGAGTCCCACGAAGTCGGAGTCCAACTCAGCGAGTTGGGCAATGCAGGACGGAGTGCTGGGGACCTGGGCTAGGCTGTGCACAAAGGAAGTCTTGAAAAAGTGCACGGAAGCCCTAGCATCTGCAGTTCACGCAGTAAACAGGATTACTGTCTGGCGTGGGGAGGCAAGGACTTACCTCCACCAAATTTGGACAGAAGGGCAACTGGACTGTCGGAGACACTTGGACCCAGCTCCTGTGTTCCAGGGACCATGCTCGTCAGGACAAGAGGGGACCCAGAGGACCGATGCTGCAGAAGTGTGGTGCCTGCATTGGCAAGGGGAAGATTCCGTCGACCCACAGGAGATTTCTTCTTGGCTTCCAGTGCAGGGTGAAGGCAGACAGCCTCAGAGCATGCACCACCAGGAAACAGTTGAGAAAGCCGGTAGGGTGAGGCGCTACAATGTTGCTGGCAGTCTTCTTGCTACTTTGTTGTGGTTTTGCAGGCATTCTGGAGCAGTCAATGGTCGATCCTTGGCAGAAGTCGAAGAGGGGAGTGCAGAGGAACTTGCATTCGTTATCTGTTGAGATACCGACAGGAGAGACCCTAAGTAGCCCTCAGAGGAAGACTGGCTACAGAGAAAGGTAAGCGCCTATCAGGAGGGGTCTCTGACATCACCAGAGCTGTCCATTGTGCCCTCACACCTCTGCATCCAAGATGGCAGAGGTCTGGGACACACTGGAGGAGCTCTGGGCACCTCCGCTGGGAGGTGCTGGTCAGGGGAGTGGTCACCCCCTTTCCTTTGTCCAGTTTTGCGCCAGAGCAGGGCTGGGGGGATCCCTGAACTGGTGTAGACTGGCTTATGCAAGGAGGGCACCATCTGTGCCCTTCAAAGCATTTCCAGAGGCCTGGAGAGGCTACTCCTCCCAGGCCCTTCACACCTATTTCCAAAGGGAGAGGGTGTAACACCCTCTCTCAGAGGAAATCCTTCGTTCTGCCTTCCTGGGACTGGGCTTCCCAGGCCCCAGGGGGGCAGAAACCTGTCTGAGGGTTGGCAGCAGCAGTAGCTGCAGAGAAAACCCCAGAGAGTTAGTTTGGCAGTACCCGGGCTCTATGCTGGAGCCCTGGGGATGCATGGAATTGTCCCCCCAATACCAGATTGGTATTGGGGTGACAATTCCATGATCCTAGACATGTTACATGGCCATGTTTGGAGTTACCGTTGTGACCTTACATATATGTATTGACCTATATGTAGTGCACACGTGTAATGGTGTCCCCGCACTCACAAAGTCTGGGGAAATTGCCCTGAACAACGTGGGGGCACCTTGGCTAGTGCCAGGGTGCCCACACACTAAGTAACTTTGGACCTAACCTTCACTAAGTGAGGGTTAGACATATAGGTGACTTATAAGTTACTTAAGTGCATTGTAAAATGGCTGTGAAATAACATGGACGTTATTTCACTCAGGCTGCAGTGACAGTCCTGTGTAATATTGGTCTGAGCTCCCTATGGGTGGCAAAAGAAATGCTGCAGCCCATAGGGATCCCCTGCAACCCCAATACCCTGGGTACCTAGGTACCATATACTAGGGAATTATAAGGGTGTTCCAGTGTGCCAATAAGAATTGGAAAAAATAGTCACTAGCCTGTAGTGACAATTTTAAAAGCAGGGAGAGCATAAACACTGAGGTTCTGTTTAGCAGAGCCTCAGTGATACAGTTAGGCACCACACAGGGAACACATAAAAGGCATACTTTATGAGCACTAGGGTCTTGGCTAGCAGGATCCCAGTGACACAGGCAAAAACAAACATACATACAAGTAAAAATGGGGGTAACATGCCAGGCAAGATGGTACTTTCCTACAGTTCCCAATTGCAGATAGACCTGTTGAAGTGATGGACAGAATGTTAGAGGTTGTATTGAGACATGTACCCCCAACAGTTTACAGTCACAATGCTTACATGGCAAATATACATTGTCTTTGCTTTTCTCCCTTTACATGAGAGGCACACCTGCTGTCAACTGTATGGACCTGAAATTTGAGGTGATGATAAAAAATTGTTCAAGTCACCTTGCTACAGGTTGTGTGAGTATCTTGGTACTTGGGTAACTGTCCATGAACTCCTATTATTCCAGAAGTCCAGTGAAATCAATGGCATGATGAGGCTTAGCTCATCTTGGGCCCTAGTGGACTGTCATGCTTGCAGACCCAGGACCATGTTGTTGAACATGTTACTTATCATCAGTGCATTGTATTTTTGTATACTGCCACATGCATTTCGATGAGGTATCTTGGTATCTTTGTTTGTCTGTCAGCAATTTTCCACGCAGGTTGGCCTGTCCTTATTGTCCACAGTAATTTCATCTTGGCATATCTAGTCAAGATGGATCTACTTTATTTGCCACATCACTGAGGGTACCATGATCTGTAAGTTGATCTCTCCAAGGTGGGTAAACATAATTAGTGGATTGACAGACAGCAGCACAGTGTCATTGTGGGCACTGGCCTGGTGTATGTATTTCAGCAACTGGCCCTCCTGGGTTTTTAATTTTTAATTGATGTTACACCAACTACTACAAACAGCGCACATAAGTCATCCTCTCTGGTGTGTTAATTTTCATTGTGAGTGGAGGTGGGAGGATGTTTGTACAGATGTACATTCGGCAGGTATTTTATTGCTGTTGTGGCCTGTCCTCCCCACACAGTATACAGGTGGGATCCACTCAGTTGAGTACAGTTCAGTAGCTGAGTAGAGGGAGGAGAGTCATAGTAGGTGAGTATACAGTTGTGGCTGAGTGGAGTGACATTCCAAGTGCCTTCTGGCCTTAGCATTGCTGTTTTGGCCTACCCTCCCAACACAGTATACAGATGGAATTCCCTCAGGTGATTGCAGTTCAGTAGCTGAGTAGAGGGAGGAGGGTCATAGTTGGTGAGTACACAGTTGTGACTGAGTGGAGTGACATTCCTAATGCCTTCTGGCCTTAGGATTGCTGTCTTAGCCTGTACTCCTCACACAGTATACAGATGGGATCCCCTTAGGTGAGTACAGTTCAGTAGTTGAGTAGAGGGAGGAGGGTTCTAGTAGGTGAGTATACAGTTGTGGCTTAGTGGAGTGACAGTCCCAGTGCCTTATGGCCTTAGCATAGCTGTCGGGATCTGTCCTCCCCACATAGTATACAAATAGGATCCCCTCAGGTGAGACCAGTTCAGTAGCTGTGTAGAGGGAAGAGGGTCAAAGTATGTGAGTACACAATGTACTGGCATGACATTCCCAGTGTCTTCTTGCCTTAGCATTGCTGTCATGGCCTGTCCTACCCACACATTATCCATTTGAATGCCCCCAGGCTGGTAAACTCCAATGTAGAGTTCTTAAGTGTGTGAATTATTTTGAAGGGTACTGTGTTCTGGTAGTTGTGATAGTAGCATGGTGCCTCCTGGGATTTGTGGTGTTGTCAATGCCTGAGGTACATCCGGTTTACCGGTACGTTATCCCTTCAGGTGGATCTCATTAAAATGTTGAAGACCAGACAGGGGTCTATGGACAGGTGGACACTGGGCTTTTAGGTGGGGTTACATTGTAGGTGGGTAAAGGTGAGCAGCGGGAATGCTTGACAATACATTTGGAGGACACATTTTGTATTTGTTACTTAACCCACTCAACTCCCCCAGGTATTCTTGTCAAGCCCTAAGGATGCAGAATGGCCAAGACCTTCTCCTTCCATGAGTTGAATTGAGGGGCAGGAGGTGGGGGACCACCGCCAGTCTTGTGTACCGCCAGCTGGTGCTTGGTGGCCAATGGAACGCACATTCCTTCTGAGGTCATTCCCCCTCTTCCTGATGTCCTCCCTTGTGCACAGGTAGCTACCTACTGAATTCAATCTGTCAACTATTCTTTGCCACATTTCCATTTTCCTAGTGATAGTGGTCTACTGGACTTGGGCTCCAAATATATGTGGCTCTACTCTAATGATTTAATCCACCATGACACTTAACTCCTCATTGGTGAATATTGGTTGTTTTTGTTGTGACATGGTGGTGTATATAAAATGAGGGAATAGGTAGAAATACATTTGTAAGTGCTGTGTGATGAGTGGGTGGTATGAAGTAAAGTGTGTGATAGTGTGTAGATATGTGTTGGGGGATGCAGTGCTGAGGTGGGATGTGTGGCATATGTGAGGTGGAGTGGTGCCTATCCTTTTGCTTGCACTACCGTTGTTGTGTTCTGCTTTGTGGAAGCAAAGGATTGTGGTATGGGAAGGGGTGTGTTTTAGAGTATGGTTGGTGGGTGTGTCGAGTGTGTGTATGTGTGTCAGCTGTGTTGTTTTCAAATCTATCCAATGTGATGTTTTGTGTTACTGTGGGGACAGCAGACAGCGGCGGTTCTCATTCGCCATTGGAAGACCGCTATGGCAAGACCACCATGGCAATCTTTGACTTATAATAGGTTCAGTGGTTGGTTGTCGGGCTGGCGGGCCCGGGGATCGGACTGCCTCTCTCCCACCCTCCAGGGTCCTGGCAGAGTCGGGATTTTGGATTACTTTCGGTGGGATTGGCTGTGTAACTCACAAAACGTCAATCAGTATGACCGCCAATATGGCGGTCTTTTGGTGGCCGCCATTGCGGCAGTCTTACAGCTAGACCACCAAACTCGTAATGAGGCCCTACGCCTAATGCCCGGGTAACAGTTATATTAAGGTGTTGTTGAATCCGATCTCTCGAAGACATGGGGAGTGCCTCAAGGTACTGTTCTAAATATACCTTCTCTACCACCTCCTCTAGAATCCATAATACATTGCTCTGGGGTTATCGTTGGGATCCCACCTTCCTTCTCTAAACTTGGTCCCATAAAATTCACTGTTGAATCCTAAGTGTTCCAGAATTCTCCTCTTTATATCTTCATAGGGAATTGTTTCTGGTGGGGTTAGCGGCTTGATAAGCCACTTGCAGCTCTCCGGAAAGTAAAGAGGCAACATATTATCCCAAATGCTCATGAGGCCAAGCAGCAGAGGACGCAACTTTGTTCAAAGCTTGTGAAAAAAAAGTCAGGATTATCTCCTGTTTTATATTTTTGTAGGACTGAACTTGGGACATTAGGTTGGACGTTCGCACTGGCTATGATGTTGGTCAATTTGAGGATTACCGAGTTGTGGGCTTGCTGTGTTTCTAAGATCATATTTGCATGCCTTTTTAATGTGGTTTGTAAGTTCTCCCTGTCTTGCTGGGCTGTTTGAGCCTGTTGCTTCACTACAAGCTACAGATGTCTCTGGCCCTTGGCCAACTGCTTGATCGTGTGCTCCACAGTAACAGATTGGATCTTGTCTGACTACTGGAATTGTAACTGTAACAGTTTAGCCAGACTTGACACTGGCTCTGGGTTTGAGAAAAAGTATTATTCAATGAATGATTACAAAGACATGCAATAAATGGGTGCCTGGTCGTTCTCTCTTTTGGTCAGAAATCTGAGTTCCAATTCCAGTAGGGTCAGTCACAGGTATTTCTTCCCAGGAAGAAGGTGGCCCTTGAGAGAAGACAGAATAGGCCTTGAGTAATGTTCATTAAATCTTCATCTAACTTGTATCCCTTCACCGTCACCCATGTTGTTTAACACCACCAGTGATTGTGGCCAGTCTTGGGAGGGATCATAGACTTCCGCCTCCTTTCTAGTGACTAGAGTTTCAAACAGTGACCCAGTATAGCAGCCCCAATAGCCCACATGTGGTAAACTCTTCCTCCCAACAAACAATTTATGGATCAAAAACCCTGTTGCTTGCCTAGAACCATGGCCCGTGACAGGACCATAGCCATCGGACCAAAGAGCGTCTTTCACAGGGCCCACTGCACATCTCCACACATTTCTCTTCCAACCTTTTCTGTCTCTCCTCCAGAGTCCAGCGGCACCATCAGTGTCTTGGGCGGGGTCTCCAAAGATGGTCCTGTTTCCTCCATAAGCCCTTGCTCCTGTGCTCTACTCTGGCGTCAGTTTCCTTCCGCAGTGTCTCCTCTTCGATAGGTGCTCCAAAACACACAGTGAACTCTGGGCCCTGCCCATCATATGTGTGTGCCTGTTTCCCTGCATCAGTGCCGGCGTTGGAATATAGTACACTAACCCCATTCTTCTGAAGGCCTTCCATGTCAGCTATGTTGGATTCAGTGGCTGCTGTGACCGATCCCATCTCACAGTGTACAGCGTAGTAGTGGAGCAGAGTGAAGGAGTGTGTCATAGAGTACAGTGGAGAAAAGTAGCATGGAATGGCATAGAGTTGAGTAGAGTATCATAGAGTGGCACAGAGTGGAATACAGTGTTGTGGAGGGGCATAGAGTGGAGCAGAGTCTTATAGAGTAGAGTGGCATGACACACTGCATGGGCAGCAAGTGTCAGAGTGGAGTAGAGTGTTGTAAAGTGGAGTGGAATCAAGTGGAGTGGCATAGAGTTGAGTGGTGTGGCATAGTGTGAAGCAAATTGTGGTACAGTGGAGTAGGGTTGAGTGGCATAGTGTAGAATAGAGTAAAGTAGAGTGTCATAGAGTGGAGTTGGGTGGCATAGAGTAGAGTGATATGTCATAGAATGGAGTGGAATGGTGCTTCATACAGTGGAGTGGCGGTTGATACAGTGGAGTGGTGTGAAACAGAGTGTTGTAGAGTGGAGTGGCATGGGGTGTCGTACAGTGTAGCAGAGTGGTGTAGAGTGGATTGGCATACCGTAGACTGGATGAGTGTAGATTGTCAGAGTGGTGTTGAATGTTGTAGAGTGGAGTGAAATCATGAGGAGTGGTGTAGAGTGTAGTAAAGTGTGGTATAGTGGAGTAGAATGGAGTGGAGTACAGTTGAGTAGAGTGGAGTGGCGTAATGTATAATGGAGTAAAGTGTCAGAGTGGAATGGCATGTTGTCGAGTGTCAGAGTGGATTTCAGTGGCATATAATAGAGGGGCACTGAGTGGAGTAGAATGTTGCAGAGTGAAGTGGCAGAGAATGAAGTGGTGTGTGGTAGAGTGAAGTAGCGTGTCAGAGTGGCGTATCACAGAGTGAGTTATAGTAGAGGGGCGTAGAGTGGAGCGGCATAGAGTGGAGTGGCATGTCATAGAGTGGAGTGTCGTACAGTAGAGTGGAGTGTTGTAGAGTGGAGTGATGTTTCGTAGAGTGGAGTGGCATATAGAGTAGAGTTGAATGATATGTTGCAGGTTGGTGTGTAGTAGATTGGAGTAGAGTGGCATAGAGTGGAGGGGCAAAGAGCGGAGATGAGTGTTGTAAAGTGGCATCGAGCAGAGTGAGTGAGTGGGGTGGCCTGTTATACAGTGTTGTGTTTACAGTGTCTTAGAGTGGAGTGTTGTTGAGTGTAGTGTCAGAGTACAATGAGGAGAGTGTTGTAGAGTGTTGTGGCAGAGTGTAGTGTCAGAGAGTGAAGTGGCAGAGTGGAGTAGAGTGGAGTGGCATGGAGTGGAGTGTCAGAGTGGCATTTGTAGTGTGTTGTGTAATAGAGTGCCATAGCACAGAGTGTCGTGACGTAGTGTTATGGCGTAGAATGTTTTGCAGTAGAGTTTCATTGAGTGGCGTAGAGTTGACTGGCATACAATGGCATAGAGTGGAGTGGAGTGAGTGGCATGTCATAGAGTGGCATGTTTTAGAGTGTTTTCGAATGGAGGCCCGTAAAGCGTGGTGCCATCGAGTGGAGTGGCATGTCACAAAGTGGAGTGGTTCATTGCAGAGTGGAGTGGAGTGCTGTGTCGTACAGTTGAGTGGGATGTCATAGAGTGGATTGTGTGGCAGAGAGTGGAGCAGTATTTGATAGAGTGGAGTGATGTTTCCTGTAATGAAGGAGGGTAGAGTGGCATACAGTGGAGTTGTGTACAGTGGAGTGTCAGACAATGTAGTGGTATAGAATGTTTTGGTGTAGAGTGTTGTGGTATAAAGTACCATTACATGGAGTGGAGTAGCAGAGAGTGGAGTGTTTTACAGTGGAGTGGGGAGTCAGTGGAGTGGCATGTCAGACTGGAGTGGCATGTCATTGAGTGTTATACAGTGGAGTGGAGTGGTGTACAGTGTAGTACTAGAGTAGAGAGGAGTAGTGTGTCAGAGTACAGTAGCGTAAAGTAGTGTTGAGTGGCATAGAATTGAGTAGAATAGAGTGGAGTACTGTGTTGTAGAGGGGCTGATTCAACAGCGGAGGACACTTCTTCTCCTACCTGGCATCAAAGCCTGGAACAACCTTCCCCTGCATCACATACCCACTTACATCGCTTGGCTTTCAAGAGAAATGATGCAGAACATTCCAAGAGGTGATTAGAGCAACAACTCAAAACACAGTAAAACATGGTAACCTCACTTAAAACCCTTACTACTTAATTTGTTATCCACTTCTGTCAGTGCTATAAGTTGCACAACAAAAAGCTGAGTGCTACACTGAGGCAGAATGCTATGCATAGAATAAGGGCATGTATTGAAAGAGAGAAAGTTTTATCTCCCCCATAGCAAGAGTTCTCGCTCCAAACATTACTATATTGCCTAAGCACAAAGAGCTATAGATACTGGTAACATTGGAGTCTATCCCCAGTGTCACTTGATTCTCAGTGGCAATGCTAAAGAGCAATGCAAGGTTTATCAAGGAAGTGGTGAGGGACAGCCACTTAGAGATTTGAAACACACAAAGCATTACTAAATACTACTAGTCTACAAGCCTACCACTTTAGGCAGTAAAGTACTTTATTGCATGACACATGTTGTAATAGATATATAATTCAATACTACTTGTAGAAGGATATTCAAGAAAGAAGCCCAGTGTTATTGCGCTCTTTCATACCCATAACTAGGATATGCACTGATAATAAAATATGGCCTATAAGCACTATAAAGTGCTTTAA
The DNA here is from genome assembly GCF_031143425.1 of Pleurodeles waltl. Taxonomy (NCBI): domain Eukaryota; kingdom Metazoa; phylum Chordata; class Amphibia; order Caudata; family Salamandridae; genus Pleurodeles; species Pleurodeles waltl. Next base: position 287,968,910 of record NC_090445.1, on the reverse strand, counting down.
CATGAGGCATATGGCCAGTTTTCTTCTAAGAATGGTGGTTGTGGTCCCCTATCATCATACACAAGCCCCACTGGCATCACATGATGATTAGTGTAGGAAATTGGGCTATTGATTTAAGATGATGGAAGCCCCATTCTGGCAACAGCCACAATCCTTGTTGAGGGGAACCACAAAAGGTACTGAATTAACCTGTGCTTAACCCTCTAGTAGCTTGACACAGGAGCAGTCAGGTTTAAATTACAGGCAATGTGTAAAGTATTTATGCAGCACACAAACAGTAATAAAGTGAAAACACAACACAAGAAAATCCCACAGCAGTTTAGAAAAAGACAGAATCAATTTGAATACATAAAATGATACCATAAGTCCAAAAGTCCAATCAGTAGAACCAGAGATATTCAGTTTAAAAACGTGTAGGGAAAATAGAACTTAAAAGCCCAAAGCTCCCCTAGTTTGGTTGCACTAGACTAGGGAAAAGACACAAGTTCAGGCCGACCAAGATGGAGCACGGGTCACATACAGGGACCAGGTTAGTCCCACTGAAGAGGTACCTTCTCATGTCCAGCACAAAGAGGTCTGTTCGTGTTGAAGGAGGCCTCAAAGAGAAGGTTTCGGGCACAAAGATCAGGTTTATCAATGCAGATGGTCATTGCTGTGGCTGAAAGATCCAGCCGTCGCTGGAGCTTCCGTTTGGCTGCCGTCGCGGGCTATCATTGCTGTAGCACAAAGTGTAGGACTTGTGTTGCCGGATATCGTGGGTGGTCACTATCACCTTGAAGAGCAGGTCTCACCAGAGCTTTGCTTTGGGACTCATCACAGGCGGCAGAATTTCTGTGCAAATGGGTCCATTCATAGACACGAGGAGCCCAAACTTCTGGACTTTCACCTTTTTCTTTGGAGAAGCTTCCACCCTTGCCAGCCAAGGGTTCAGAACCCGGGGAGTACCTCTTGAGGGATCAGGACTCACTCCGGCAGAGGCCAATACCAGAGCTCAGGCAGGTCCATGTGCAGCTGGTTAGCTGGGCAGTTGCAGGGAGGCTCCTGAAGCCTATTGTGCCCTGGTTGCTCACACCTGAGGTCAGCCAACTGACCCTTGGAGTCACTCTGGTTAGCCTGGGATCAAGGCAAGCAGGTCCACTCTTCCTTCTTCAGACAGAAAGGCATTCTACAATCCATAGGGCAGCCCTCTGAAAGCATAACAGTCCTCCTTCTGAATCTTCCACAGGTCCAGGAATATTCTGATGACTGGATATCCAATATTTATACCAGGTTCCAGTCTTTGTGTGGAGGGAACTCACTGTCCTCCCCCCACAAGTAGTCCTGAAAAGGTCTTCCTCTTTCCCTGGTCATGGTCTCAGACTGACTGGGGTGACAAAAGGCAGGGCAGGTCTGGTGTCATAGTCCTTTTTGTGTTCTGCATGAAAAGCACTTTAAAGTGTAAGTGCAGCTAGGTACAGGCCCTCCCCACTCATCCTGCCAGGATGGCCCACATTGCCTACACCTAAGCCCCCTTTGCCTCACTGTCTGAAAGCAATACACAAACCCCAACAGCAGACCCAGGGCACTGACAGAAAGACAGTTTATTGGGACAAAAAAACTTTCTAAAAGTGCCATTTTCAGAATTGTAGCTTAAAATCCAACTTTACGATTAAAGGGAATTTTAAATTAAATGACTTTTGGTGGAGGGGTTACTCCGTCACAAACATGATGGATATCCCGTCCACCGTATTATGATTTCCATAGGCTATCATGGAATCGTAATACAGCTGACTTAATATCCATCCCTCCGCCAAAGTCTAAATCAGGCCCCTAGTGTTAGTTAATGGAAAAGATAGTCCTTAAAAAAGGGTCAAATTACTTTAAGAATTTTTCACTGTCAGGACATGTTATATTTAAGTACACGTCTTACTTTTTAAATACAAGGCACACTGCCCTATGAGCCTTCAGGGCTTACGGTAAAGTTGACTTACGAGTATTAAAAAAGAAGGTTTAGGCTTGGCCAAAGGTTTCATTTGCCATGTCGAAATGGCATGTTTAAATTGTTAACACAGGCTGCAGTTGTAGGTCTGAGACATGTTTTACAGTGTTACTTTTTGTGGGTGGCACAAAGAGTGCTGCTCCCCCAGAAGCATTTAATTTACAGACCCTGGGTACATGTAATGCCATTTACTAGGGATTTACAGATAAACTAAGGGGCATATTTAATCTCTGTTTGTGCCGAATGTGCTTCAAAGATTTTGATGCACGTTCGGCGGATACCTTGCTCCATATTTAAACTATGATGCCCGCTCCGCGGACGTCAAAATGCCTCCTTGTGCGTAATTTTTGGGATGCGGGAAACAGCCTTGTGTTAATGACTTGCAAGGTAGGCGTTCCCATCCAAAAAATGACTAAGGCCTGTGTGCCTTATTTATACTCCTGCGTCCTTTTGACGCACAGGAGGGGGCAGGCCTTAAAATTGACGTACAGCCTGATGTGTGCCGTTTTTTAACGCCTGGGTGAGGGCAGGCTTTAAGGGACCTGTGGGCTCACTTCCATGGTCTCAGACCATGGAAGCGGTCCAGAGGTGCCCTTCCCTGCCCCCAGGGACACCCCCTGCCACCCTCGCCCACCCCAGGAGGACACCCATGGATGGGGGGACCCATCCCAGGTAAGCACAGGTAAGTTGAGGTAAGTATTATTTTTTAATTTTTTAAAGTGGCATAGGGGGGCCTAATTTGGGCCCCCCTACATGCCACTGTGCCCAATGGCCATGCCCAGGGGACAGAAGTCACCTGGGCATGGCCATTGGGCAAGGGGGCATGACTCCTGTCTTTACTAAGACAGGAGTAATTTCAATGGGGGTTGTGCGTCAAATAATGGCGCAAGTCCAGTTTGAGCCATGATTTTTTACTCAAACTTTGCCTGGTTTGAGTCATTTTTTTTTCTCTGACCAGCCCGCAGCGCCGGCTAACGTCAATCCTTAAATAAGGCGCCCGCATGGCGCACAGGAATGCCATTAGCCGGCGGTACATTTTTTGACGCAAACCAGCGCTGGTGCTGGTTTGCGTTAAAAAGTATAAATATGGGCCTAAATGTGCCAATTGGGTGTAGTCCAATTTTAACATGTTTGAGGAAGGGAGCACAAGCAATTTAGTACTGGTTAGAGGTGGAAAAGTGTGAAGATTCCTAAAGTCAACAAAAACAAATTCAGAAATCAGGAGGGGTGAAAGAAAAGACTTTGGGTGTGACCCTTCAGAGAGGGCCAGATCCAACAGTCAGTAATGATTTCAATGGGAAAGGATTGCTATGTGCTTGCAAGCACAGAATGACAGTCAAAAGCCCAGCACATAATATCAGCTATACACTGGATACAACAAATGTGCCTTCCCCAAAGCCAACCCACTAGTTGGGCTGATACACTTTTAAAACTTTGGTGTCATTGTGATTACTTTACTAGGTCAGTGGGCAACAATTTCAAGTTGGCATAGTCTAATGAGTTTAAGGAACACCCATCCTATAGTCTCACTAATGTGTAACGTTTTCCTCACAAACATATGACAATTGCCCACCAAAGGCCTGCTGTCACATACTCATTGAAAGTGGGTAAAGAGAGGAGGATAATATCCAATGCTTAGTGTATGAGGATGGGTGCACAGTCCACAGGAGTCCATAAGCCTTAGGGAATTGTGGTTGCAGGCTACACCTTTAAACTGATACCCGTTCACTCATAACCTTATGCTTGGCAGAATCAGAATGCACAGCGACAAATCACTGCAACCACCATGACAGAATTGAAATCTATGGCATTGAAAATGTCCAAGAAACTGGGAGAATAGACTGAAGACACTGCAGCAGCTTTCAACGAAGCCAGAGTTGGGTACAATCATTTTATTTATGTAGATAAATTATATGAGGTTTTGTGACTATAGTATAAGTGGACCTTCACCTAATTGCATCTCTGGAATTTGCCATGCTGAGAGATGGAACCAAGGAAGTCTTTTACATTCCCAAAGGCAACTTGGGGCATGCACAGGTTCTCTGCAATATTAGCCTGCTCTGGTGCAAAGCAGTTTACAAAATCAGGTTGCTGATGCTGAATTGCCTTGGGATCAAAGTAATTCAGACAGTTGTTGCCATAGCTTCTCCTGCACAGCAGCTGAGGCAGACCTCACAGCTTCCAAAGGTCCTCACAAAGCTGGGTTGATAGACCCCTTCTTCCAGGTGCACCTCTGCAGTGAGTAGTCCAGCATTCCCTTTGCACAGAAAACAGGACTCATCTCCTTACAAAGAAATACAGCAGGGTAGTCAGCAACACTTTTCATCTACATTGAAGCCATCATTACAAATGATTTGGAGTGGTGTCCCAGGGGCTATCACCCTGAGCCATTTCAGAAGCCCACCAGATCCAAAAATACCGGACCTGGTAATCCCAGGCTGATGGACAGCGGGCACAGAGCCTTCAGAATGTTGTGCAGGCAGCTGGAGCTGCTGCACACAGGCCTCATTCACCTTCCAGCTGCTAAAACGGAGAGCAGAAAATGCTCCGCACTGCTCGCTCCTCAGCTACACCCAACACATTTGGGCTTCTGTCACCTACTCAACATCTCTCATAATAGCCCTTGCTCCAAGCATGCGGTACATGGGTGAGGATTTATGCCCGTTATTTACCCTGGAAAGAGGTGAACATGCAGAATTGGGCCCAGTATTCCTGGATTCACTTGTTATTTTGATGGGTGCAATGTGGTTGTCCCTTTGACGTCAAAGCACTGTCCTGAGTCTCAGTCCATGCTGCAGGGATGCCCCACAGTGAGCTCACATGATTTTCAGGATCACTGGAATGAACAGGTTAAAATGATGCCAACTGCACATAGATAATGGATAAGAACAAGGTCCTAGAAGTCCACTTTTGATAGTTCTCAATAGGCTGCACTATGGGATTTGTACGGCATCTTGCATGAGAGCTGAAGGGACATGGCGATAGTGGTCAGTGGTGGGTTGGAACAGCACATCTAGAACTTTATTTACTTATTTATTCATTTTAGCAAAATTAGGTTTCAGAATTGTAAAAGTTCCAGAGACTAAGGCCCTCATTACAACCCTGGCAGTCGGTGCTAAAGCGGCGGCTACGGCGGTAATACTGCAAACAGGCGGTGGTAAAAAGAAAATGAGATCACGACCACGGCGGAAACTGCCAACAGAGCCAGCCACTTTAACACCCGGACCGCTACAGTGGTAGCAACAAACACCATGACGGTAACCGCCAACAGACAGGCGGAAGTCAGTGTACCGCCCACCCCATCACAACCCGCCCATTCGCCAGCTTTTCCGGGGCATTACCAATGGCAGAAACAGTACTTAGAAGGAAAACCACTCACCTCTCAACACTCAATGACGAACCAGGACGCCATGGAGTCCGAGCTGCACGTCCTGCCCATGCTGGTCTACCTCCTCATCTAACCAGGAGTACGAACGGTGGCAGCGACGACCACGGTGAGTACTGCACCTAGTACACAGGGGAGGGGGGGAGGAAAAAGAGAGTGACACACACACACACCACACAACACGCAAAACCCCCACCCTCACCCTCACCTACAACACCATACACGCAAACACATGCATCAACATTACATTTACACCTCGTAGCCCCCTGGAAGAACGCAAGGACTAAAGGAGTAGAGTCAAATCAGTTATATTTTAGAAATAGTCAGATATACGTAATAATTTGAAAAACAGTATTTACAAAAATATACAATATGTACATAAGGCGGTACATTATCCACTCAAAATATCCGTGGGCCACTGGGCCAAAAATCATAGGCCAAGCCCACACTTGACTCCTGCCTCAATACGGAGAGAACACTGCAGCGGCATCAGGTCAAAAACACACAGGCACCTCAGGGGGACTGGGAAGGGGGGCACCTCAGCTGGAAGATGGAATAACGCCACTGCTCCTGGAGGGGGCTCCATGCCCACAGCGATGTCCTGGGGAGTGTAAAGCCACAGTCTCTCTAGTGGGTGGTTTGCCCACTGCTTGCTCCTGGGGAGTGCAAAGCCACAGTCTCTCTAGTGGGTGGTTTGCCCACTGCTTGCTCCTGGGGAGTGCAAAGCCACAGTCTCTCTAGTGGATGCATATCTCCACTGGTTCTGGAGGGCGCTTTGTGCCCAGTGTTCTTCATCCTGCCAAGGATAGGGTGAGTGGATGCATATCTCCACTGGTTCTGGAGGGCGCTTTGTGCCCAGTTTGCTTCATCCTGCCAAGGATAGGGTGAGTGGATGCATATCTCCACTGGTTCTGCAGAGGGCTTTGTGCCCAGTGATGCAACACTAGAGGTGTGGCAGTTCACAGTCCCTCACCTGGGTGTCTGAGGCACAAGACTTGCAAGGACCAGGTTGCCATGGAGGCAGGGCAAGACTCCATCCAGCGGCGGCTATGGCTGCAAACTGGTGGTAGTGCCGGTGCTGGTGCTGCCAGTGGTGGAGGGAGGCTCCAGCCCTTCTCCTGCAGCCTCGGAAGGCTACCCACTGGGGCCGCTGCTGCTGGTAGTGGTGCTACTGTCAACAGTGCAGGTGGCGGTGCTAGCGGCGGTGCCGGTGGCGGTGCTGGCTGTGGTGATGTGCCCTTGAGTCTGGCAGCTGAAGTCTTTGAGGTGGCCATGCTGGGTGGTTGTGGCTCCTTCCCCTTGCTGGATGCTGTCCCCCTCTTCACCTTGCCAGGTGGCAGAATGATTTTGGCCTTGGCAGGGGTTGGTGGCACACTGGCTGGGCAGACGGGTGCCCCCTTTGAGCCTCTGATAGCTGCAGGAACCACAGTGGACGACGACTTGGTGGCTGAGGTGCTGGGCTGGGTTCTGGCCACCCTGGCCAGAGGGGAAGGACAGGGGGAGGAGTAGGGGAGAGGTCAAGGTTTGCCAGGAAAAGCTTCTTAGGGACACTGGGGCGGGAAAAGGGTGACGGTTTGGGAGTGGAGGAAGAGGGAGTGGTTGTCGGAGGTGTCTGTCTGCTGAGTTTGGGTGCAGGTGCATGGGCTGGAAGCTGTTGTGAGGTGGATGGCTGTTGGGTCAGTGGATGGTTGCATTTGTGTACTTTGGGAGGAGGGGTTACAGACACAGTGGAAGAGGACACAGTCGACGTGTGCATGGATGTGGGGGTGGTGACTGCCACTGAGGGGTGTGTTGTGATGTGCATGCTGGTGAAGGGGGTAGTGGATGAGGATGTAATGCATGCAGGTGTGAATGGAGATGCTACTGGGAGGGAGGTGGAAGACGAGGAGGATGGGGACACGGTGGAGGCAGTGGATGTTGGTGTGTCTGCATGGGGATGGTGCTTGTATGAGTGCCTGTGAGATGAAGTGTGGTGCTTGTGTTTGCATGAGTCACTTTTGTGTGTTGATTTGGGTGAATGCTGGTCTGACGGTGTGCTTGGGATAGGCTGGGGTTGAGGGGATTGGGACTGGGTAGAAGAAGTTGGAGGGGGGAGGCTGGAGACAGGGAGAATAGCTGCCACCAGTGCTGAGGCCAGAGCATGAAATGCTCTCTGTTGGGCCACCACGCCAGAGTGAATGCCCTCTAGTTATGCATTTGTTTATTGAAAATGCCTCTTGAAACCCTGGATGGCATTCAGAATGGTTGATTGCCCAACAGTGAGGGATCTCAGGAAGTCAATAGCCTCCTCACTGAGGGCAGCAGGGGTGACTGGGGCAGGGTCTGAGGTGCCTGGGGTGAAGGAGATGCCCACCCTCCTGGGTGAGCGGGCACAGGAAACACGTTGAGGGGCTGCTGGGAGGGCAGTGTTGGTATGGGGGGTGGTGGCTGTACCTGTAGTTAGGGTGTGCACAGAGGTGTCCATCACCACCCTGGAGCTTCCGTCGGAGGAGGAGTCGCTGTCTGTGGTCTCCCCTCCTGTCCCCGTCGTGGTGCTCCCCTCGCCGTTGGTCCCACTGGTGCCCTCACCGTCGGTGGATTCGGCCTCCAGGCCCATGTGGGATGAAGCTCCCTCTGTCGCTGGTGCCTCTGCTCCTCTGCCAGATGATGCTAATGCACACAAGGACAGGGTTACAAAACAAGAAGGGGTGTGAGAGACAAAGGATACACTTGGTCAATGCCAGCAACACCACTACCGTTGGCGTACACAACACACAGGGAGCAGCCCTATGCATTAGGCCATGCGCTACCAGTTACTAAGGTAGTCACCAGCCCATGGGGTACAATGCCTAACACCATTAGCTGCACACCTTAAACCCACAGAACCCTGCCCAGTAGTAGATGCCCACTAACAGTATTGGGGTAGGAGTGCACCGGAGCCTGCCCAACAAGGGACCTACCCTGCCACTTCGCCCTGGCCTAGGTGCACCCACAGCCCACATCCCACACCCAGGTAAACCTTAACGCACACACAGTCATGATTCTGAATCTGTACTCACCCGCTTGTGGCTCCTGTGATGCCTTCAAGCGCCCATCCAATTCCAGATAGGCCACCACCAGGATGGGGAACATCAGGGGGGTCAGGGTATGACGGGCACCCCTTCCTCTTTGGGAGGCCAGCCCCAGCTGGGACTCCGCCGTCTTCCTTGCCCAGCGGTGCAGGTCATCCCACCATTTGCAGAAGAGGGTGCTCCGCCTGTCAAAGACCCCCAGGGTCCGCACCTCTTAGGCGATGGCACGCCAAATACCTTTTTTCTGATGGGCGCTGACCTGCAGTAAAAAGACAGCAGAAAAGGGATTAGTCATACCATCCGGACTGTCATACTCATGGCTCACCATATCCCTCCCATCCCCTTACGCACATACATTGACGACCATACATGCAGCACTCTGCCCAGGACCCCTAAGCCCCCTTACATGTGGCTTACACACACAGCAATCCATACATTCATGGCCCACGCATAACGCTCACAGTGTACTCACGTGTTTGTCTGGAGGACCATAGAGTGACGTGTACTGGTGTAGGACCCCATCCACCAGTTTCTCCAACTCCTCCGCATTGAAGGCAGGGGCCCTTTCCCCAGACACATGAGCCATTGTCGCTTCCAGACACAGATCACAGCAGCACTTGCAGTGTAGATCCTCTCCAGCTGAAGGTCAGGTAGCAAGTGAGTCAATAGATAGAAAATGGCGATCACGTCCGCGGCAGTGTGTACCGTCACCGCCGGCGTGCATCACCATTGGCTCCTGGAACCCATAGGGCCCAATGATAACCAATGTGAAGTTGCGCGGCGGTCGTCCACTGCCCACCGCAACGGTGCACAACGCTAGGGGAATTACCTCATTTCCACTTGTCCCTCCTCAGAGGTCAGGCAGCCACCATTTCACGGGGGCACAGGGCATGGCACCTAACTGCGTCACAGCAGACATTGGCACAGCAACTGACTCTCGGATTCACATTCTGGTTCTGTTAAGGAAAAGATGCATCATTATTGCAATTGATGTCTGAATATGACCCTCTGCTCACTGTTTTCCTCCATAGGCTTCAACTGCTGAGGATAAATATGAGATGGCAACATCCTCCGGTGTACAGACCCCTTGTGGACCTTGCGACAAGAGAGGACAGACACATTATCATAACATACGGGCTTGATCGGGCCACAATCCAAGAACTGTGTGCCCAATTGGAGCCAGACCTGATGTCAGCTATCCACCAGTTCACAGGTATCCCCCTTCTAGTGCAGGTCCTGTCAGTGCTCCATTTCCTGGCAAGTGGTTCCTTCCAAACAACAGTGGCTATGGCATCAGGGATGTCTCAGCCAATGTTCTCCAACGTGTTGACCAGAGTGTTGTCAGCCCTGCTGAAACACATGTGCAGCTACATCGTATTCCCCCAAGTGGAGGATTTGGCCAAAGTGAAAGCTGCCTTTTATGCACTGGGACATATCCCCAACATCAATTGTGCCATTGATGGTACACATGCGGCATTTGTCCCCCCCCCCCCGGAGAAATGAACAAGTGTTCAGGAACAGAAAAAGCTATCACTCTATGAATGTGCAGATGGTGTGTTTGGCCGACCAGTACATCTCCCATGTGAATGGCATGTATCCTGGATCTGTGCATGATTCATTTATCCTGAGGAATAGCCGCATCCCATATGTGATGGACCAACTCCAGAGGCACAGGGTGTGGCTAATAGGTGAGCCCAAGGTCCCCATCCAGTATAAGTTGGTGTCTGGGTATGGGGTTGTCCCTAAGGGTTAGTGTGTGTCTAACAGGTATCCCTCGATATTTGCAGGTGACTCTGGTTACCCCAACCTCTCATGGCTACTGACCCCAGTGAGGAATGCTAGGGTAAGGGCAGAGGAACATTACAATGAGGCACATAGGTGAACAAGGAGGATAATTGAAAGAACCTTTGGCCTCCTGAAGGCCATTTTCTGGTGTCTCCATCTGACAGTTGTATCACTGTACTACTCACCCAAGAAGGTGTGCCAGTTCATCGTTGCATGTTGCATGTTGCACAACCTGGCCTTGAGACGCCAGGCGCCTTTTCTGCAGGAGCATGAGCCTGGAGATGGTCTTGTGGCAGCGGTGGAGCCTGTGGACAGTGAGAAAGAGGAGGCAGAGGAAGAAGATGTGGACAACAGAGTTAATATAATACAGCAGTACGTCCAGTGACACACAGGTAAGACACTGTCACTTCACTTTACTTTTCTGTTTTCTGTTGGACATTGTACATGGCAGCCTGATTTCCCTATGTCTATGGCCACTTACTGTACCCTTTGGCATCTCTATTTTCAGATCTCTGTGGCCCACTCTGGCTCCTGGTATGTTTACTGCTGCCCACTAAAGGTCATTCCAATGTAACTTTAACTGTACATATGGCTTGCAATGCTTTGATAATGTTGTACTAATACATATTTGAATCATTTGTCAGACTCCAGATTTGTATTTGTCTAAAGGGTGTTTATTTAAGTATTCATAAGTAGAGGGGTATGTGCAATGGGCTGGGGTGATGGTGGAGGAATATCCAGTTAGAGTCCAGTCTCTTGGTATCACCGGTGCATTGTCCAATGGGGCTTAGGAAGGGGAGTAATGGCAGTTCAAGGTGGACAGGGTGACAGAGTGGGACATAAGGGTGACAATCAGGAGAGTATTATTTCCTGGCAGGGGTCTTGGCAATGTTCTCTGGCTTCTGCCTGGATCGCAAGGACCGTTTACGGGGTGATTCTCCTTCTTCAGGGGGTGAGGTGTTGGTGGCTTCTTGTTCCTATGGCAGGACCTCCTGTCCACTACCGCCAGTGGAGGTGGAGGGCTGTTCTTCGGTGTGGCTAGTGTCAGGTGCCCATTGTTGTGCCACTGCCTCCCTCATGGTGTTGGCCATGTCAGCCAGCACCCCTGCAATGGTAACCAGGATGGTGTAGATGTGTTTGAGGTCCTCCCTGCCCCTCCTGCAGCCGCTGGGTCTCCTGCAACTTGGCCAGTATCTGACCCATGGTCTCCTGGGAATGGTGGTATGCTCCCAGGATGTTGGTGAGTGTCTCGTGGAGAGTGGATCTGTCCCCTGAACCGTGTGCCCACTGCTACTGACCCGAGGCCCCTGATCGTCCTGTGTTTGTAGGGTTGCCTGGGGTCCAGTAGTGATGGACACACTGCTGATTGACATGTCCTGGGGACAAGGCATGGGCGCGCTGGGTGGGTGCTGTGGTGATGTTTCCTGAGGAAGGAGGCTTTGTGGTGGGTTGGGACTGTGGCAGGGTAACCGCCTTTCCAGAGGTCCCAGATGGGCCAGGTTGCTCATCGTAATCCAGGCATGCAGAGCTGCTGTCGTCACTGTGGGCCTCTTCTGGGGGGGACTGGATGTTGCTGGCAAGTCCTCTCCAGTGACGTTGAGTAGGGGACCTGTGGGGATGCAAATGCAGTGTTATTGCATCTGCGTGTGCCATCTTGTGCATGGGTGTGTTGCCCTGTATGGTTGTGATTTCCATGTCAGCTTTGCCTTGTGTGTGTCGTGATTTGCAGGGCTTGGTATTGGGATGGGTGGGTTGTGATAGTGGGGTATGTGTGAGTTGGTGGAGTGATGGGAGTGAGGGTGAGGGTGGGGGTATGTGATGGCATGCAGGTTGGGGGGATATAGTAGTAAAGATTTGACTAACCAGAGTCCAGTCCTCCTGCTACTCCTGCAAGGCTCTCAGGAGGCATGATCGCCAAGACTTGCTCCTCCCATGTTGTTGGATGTAGGGGTGGAGGAGGGGGTCCACCGCCAGTCCCCTGTACTGCTACCTGGTGTCTTGCAACCACGGAACGCACCTCCCCCCGTAGGTCATTCCACCTTTGCCCGATGTCATCCCTTGTTCTGGGGTGCTGTCCCACGGCGTTGACCCTGTCCACGATTCTCCGCCATAGCTCCATCTTCCTAGCAATGGACGTCTGCTGCACCTGTGATCCGAATAGCTGTGGCTTGAGCCGGATGATTTCCTCCACCATGACCCTTAGCTCCTCCTCTGAAAACCTGAGGTGTCTTTGGGGTGCCATGGATGTGGTGTGAGTGATATGTGTGAGGGTGTGTGGGGTGTTGTGTTGGGGTGTGTGGTGTGAGGTGCGTGGATGGTGTATAGGTGATGGTGTTTTGTGACTCAGATTGAGTGGGTGCTCCTGGCTTGTCTCTCTCTGTTTGCTATCTTTTTTTCGCTATAAGGGGTTGTTGGTAATGTGGGTGTGGGTTTTATTTTGGATTGGGTGTGGTGTGTGTATGTGTGTCTGGTATGTGTAGTTTGAATTGTCCAATGTGGTGTAGTTTTGTTAGTGTGTGTATATTTTGAGCACGGCAGTGTGTACCGCCAACGGTTTACCGTGGTTGAAAGACCGCTGAGGTGATTTGTGGGTTGTGATACCGTGGGCGTATTCCTGTTGGTGTAATGGTATGAGGTTTGCTATCACCAGTTTATCACTGACCTTTGGTGTGGCGGACTAGTGTGGGTGTCTGTATAGTGGAGGATTTCTCAGTGTGGGTCATAATACCTGTAGCGGTACACCGCCGCGGTCACGGTATGTTGGCGGCCGTCAGCACAGCGGTAGGCGGCATTTACCGCCAGGGTTGTAATGAGGGCCTAAGTTCAGTACATGTTATGGTGCTCCTTAGGCCCCGTCCTCTGGTGCCCATCATTTGTTCGCAGCTCTTCCCAAGCCATTTACATGTGAGTGGAAGGGGGGAATCAAGTCTCAGTGTTAACAGATAGGATGTGAAACTTATGATGGTGGAAATGTCAGAGTACCCTCACCAGGTTTCTATTGGGGCCTCCTTCATATTGCAATACATCCTTGACTACAGAGCAATCTGGAGATTTCCAGTCAACCCAATGCTTCTTAAAATCTGGAAATCCTGGGTCAGAGTGATCAAATTCCATGCGGGCATACCTGACATGTGACTTTCTTTGCCCAGTTTTATCCACCTATGTCATCAAACTGCTGTGACACCTGGTCTTTCTACAGACCAAACACTGGCAGTGTGGCAAAATGGGAGCAAGCTCATTATGTGTTCCATTCAGCGAGCTTCACAAACGGAAATACTGAAAAGTACCTTAGTGGGGTTTCAGCAAAGTAAAGTAAGGGTGAAGATTGGCAGTTGGAGGGAGAAATGATTCATTTGTTAGTAGTAGTAAAGGGGCTCTGGCCATTTGGGGGGGGGGGCATGCACTTGTCTTGCAGTCACCATGCTTGTGGTGAGAGGTTATTAATATTGATCAAATCAGTGTCAATGTACATCATGATATGTGTATTCATAACAACAAACTTGTATCACTGTTGTCGAATCCACCAGATGTGACCTCTTCATCACCCCCAAGTCAGAAATGCATGGTCAGGCAAGCCCTGCAACCTAGGCCTGACACAACTGATTGACAGATCAAAGGTGGGGTGACATGTAGCCCCGAGACAAACGCACAAACAAAAACACAGATCGATCCCTCAGATTGGCAGTGGCACCAAGGCGGTCCTAGGAGATTGGCCCACAATAAAACACAGTTGGCTGGAGGGGTGCGCATTCACAAAATACCATAAAAGTTAGACGCCACAAAGATACCCCCAAAACCCGCCAGCAAGGTTTCTGCACATACACCACCATACACAGGTTTGGAGGTGTTCTCTCTGATGCCTGCCAACCTAGCCATTCCTGCACTACGTTACATCAATCTGCCAGTTATTGGGCCCGGAAGGTCCCCCCCCAGGCAGCAAGCCACTGGATCTAGGACTGGGGATGGTCGCCAGACCGGCAGGCCCAGATGATTCCAGCCCCATTCCAGGTCAACCCTACGCTAGGGTTACCCCAAGCTCGACCCCCCCCCCCCATCCATTGCATTCAGTCATTCGAACCCCAGCAGTGTGGGGAGCATATACTCCATAACGTCCGGTAGAGCAGTCTCAGGTGGCTGGGGTGTTCATAGCAGTCCTTAACAGTGACACCACCAGTGGGGAAGGAGAAAAAGTTCAGAGCCTTCCAGGGTCCAAGGTCGAGGGGGGGGAACCGGACTGTACATTTCCCCAAGGTGTGACCAGACAATGGAAGAGACAACAGAAAGTGAGCTTGAGGGCACTTTCCCACCAAGGAGAACTGCACACAGCACAGAGTAAAGGAGGCAGCCGAGGTCGGAGTTGAGGAGAGAGATAGGAAGAGTTCTTGTCTGGGAATCACAAAGGTAGAACAGAACAGCACGCCTTCCCCCAAAGGAGGGTGGAGCTAGGCCCCAGGTTCCCTATGAAGAGTCCAAAGTAGAACCAGAAAGGAGGCCCCAAATCCCACCAGACCATCAGCGTAGGAGAGGGGCTGACCAAAAAGAGATCAGAGTAGCCTAGTCCAAACCCAGTTAAGGCATAGGAGAAACAGAATGACACCTTTACGCATGCACGAGGCAAACTGACCCCTAGAGAGATAGTGTCTAGAGAAGAAGGCAAGGCCGTTGAGTGACCATTTTGTCACCTGCTGGCCTACTGGACTGAAAGGAAGGGTCAGTATGAAAGACCCTGGCCAGAGGAGGGATCCTTCAAAACAGAGGACATGGCCATCACAGAAGAATGCATCTGGCACAGAAAGAAGATCGTAAATGGAACTTACCCTACATGCAAGAACGTCTGAGAAGATGGGAGTGCTATGTTGAGGAAAACACAGCAGATCTGCTACAAGCCAAAATATGCTAATTGTTACAGAAGAGTTCATGGGGGGCATTTATGTGAAATGGGCGCAGTCGGCTAAAGAAGGGCTGAGAGTCAAAATATCCCCATTAGTGGATGGGGCATGAAAAATTGAACTATTCAGAGGGAAGAATAACACAGTGTTTTCCTGAGCCCTCATCCCAGCTGTCATGCTGATTAACACTGAGGATGATGGGGCTGCATTCAATTAATTCAGACACCAGATATGGACAGCCCTGAGGGAAATGTTCCTGACTTTCCAGACATAGGAGGATTGATGACAGAGAGTATGAATGACTTTCTAGACAGAGTGAGGGAACAAGAGAAAGGACAGCCATGGACCGACACGGGCCACCAGGTTGCATTCTTTTACAGCATTCTCAAAAAGGGGCTGTGCACCGAAATACAGAGTGGACTGGACAGTGTAGTAGGATTAGACACCAAACTTTGGTGGGACATACAGGCCCACTTATTATACTACTACAGAAAGAAACAGGAAAAAGACAGGGAAAAGCAGAAGCAAGCCCAAAGAGACACAGCTAAGCTGGTCCAAAATAAATTAAAAATGACCACCATCATGGACCTGCATTGGCCACAAGTGTGCACATGGCACCAGTCTTGAAGAGAGCTATGTCTCAGAACCCCAGAGGGTTTTCATCCAGTCCTAACAGCCGAGGTCAGGGAGGCTGGCAACAGCCAGACCTCAGAGAGTGCTACTATTGCCACAGAATGGGCCACATGACTGACCAATGCCGCCTAAATGCGTATCATGAGCAGAGAGCGATCATCCTAGGCCTGTCCCTTCAAAATCCCC
The DNA here is from genome assembly GCF_031143425.1 of Pleurodeles waltl. Classification (NCBI taxonomy): domain Eukaryota; kingdom Metazoa; phylum Chordata; class Amphibia; order Caudata; family Salamandridae; genus Pleurodeles; species Pleurodeles waltl. The sequence continues at coordinate 287,953,004 of NC_090445.1, read as the reverse complement.
TTCCACAAAACCAAGTGCAGGTTAACCCAAATGCATCCTACTTTCAGCTGCACGGAAATCAGACGGACACCACACCGCTACGGCAGGGACAAAGTGGTTGGCCAAACCCATGCCAACAGCAGCAGCAGACAGGGAACCCAGCCCAGCAACGACCGGGGCCACAACCACGGAGGGGGAAGGTGACTGTCTGGAAGGGCAATGCCTTTATACAATTGCAAAATCCAAATATGCAGGTAGTCCGAAACCCCTGATAGGTTTACATTCACATGATACCCACTTCAAAACTCATTTAAAAACAAAGACTAGTGACAACATTAGGAGAACAACTCAAGCCTTACTTGCATTTGGAGAAACTTCGAGTCACTATACACTGTGTCGATTTGGTATCCACGCTAGAGTCTGCCAATGGGTGCCCGCTGCTGGTCCCCAAGGGTGGGGATGGCTGGCCACGCCCTAGGGAGAGGACAGTCTGATGAGGGGGAAAGGCAGCCCCCTGAACACTGCATAAAAACAGGCACCCAGATGCCCTCAACAAAGTCACTAGGACGGGCTACAAGTCAAAAGGACCCATTCTTCAACAACAGGCCACCAGCTAATGGAGGCCCCCTTTTTAGTTCCAAAATGAAGTGATGTTCCAGTGCTGGAAGCCAGGTTTCCCAGGTGCTGGGATTATGATGTCCCCATAAAACTCCAAAGTCCACAAGCAAATCCGACAGATTAAGAAGCAACAACATGGCACCATGTAAGTAGAGAAATTCACCGGAGCAATCTGCCATCCCACTTCGTTACCCATATCGGGCAAATCTTGAAAAGTCCTGGCCGCGCATCTGTCTCCCATCGCAAGCAAGTGCTTTGTCTCCTCCTCTCTCAAAATGGCTTCTGAACATCCAAAGACTGCTTGTCGGATTATTTTCCTCCAAAACAGTGGGAGTAGCATAACATCAAGTAGAGGTCCCTGGTCCCAACTAGGGCAGCAGCCCCAAAACATCTTGGAACAAAGGGAGGGGGGGGTGCTGGGAGGGAAAGGGATTCTGTAAATGACCATCACAGCCCCATGGGAGATGCACATATATGCTCATAACCATGTCTGGCCTGTTGATCAGATCACACAAGGCCACCCAAACCCCCGTCCAAGGAGGCAATAGTCCTGTTCCCAGTCATTGCTTCATCCAAAATCACACTGGAGCCATAGTGCACCTATCTGACCCCCTCTGGTATTACTGCAAAAAAACAAAATTACCTGAAGAACTAGGGAGGTGGTCAATAACCCACCAAAAAGTGGCCCTAAACAAAGTTTCCAGAAACAGGGCATAGCCAAGACACCTGCCTCCATCAGGGAGAACCTCATTGCACACCACTTGAGGGAACTAGAGGGTATACATATGTCCTTGGAGCACAATGTGATCATCAGCAACCCCTAATTTGCAACCCACCCCCTTCCTTTCACATTGCGCTTAGCACGTAAAGGTCAAAAGGTTCTGTCTGCATCAGTAAGGCACACAAACACACATACATTAGGGAAAATAGTTAGGAAAAAGGAATAATCCCACAAAGATCACCCCATAGAAACACTTTCCTCTATCATGGTGGTAGGAGAGGACCAAACGGCCCACAAAATAAAACTCGGGCGATCCATAACTAAAACACTCACATCTCCCTAAACATAGTTGCCCCAACAGGAACGACCTTCAAATTAAGTAAACAAAACATACATAAAAAAGAAAGCTATAGGAATCTCCAGAGACTAAATCATTATGTATGTTTTCTAAAGCTAACCTACAAACCACAGCTCTTATCCAAAAGGTCTGCAACCAAGCCACGAGTGTGCCACCTTTTCAGTGGCCCACTAACTCTTCAGCAGCAATTTCCAGAACCTCAAAAAGACCCAAGCGTGCAAAACAAAGATCATGGACTGTTTTGGACTGTTTTGTATGGACATTCTTCTACAAACTCTTTTCCCAAAAGCAAAGGCACCCCTGGTACTGCAGCAGCTTGCCAGAGCAGAGACAGCCCATGATCCCCAGAAGACCGCAGATGTTTCTCCAGGAAGTCATCCCAAGATCTGCCAAACTCCAAAAGCTATGTATTTTTGCACCATTAAATACCCTCTGTTTGCAGTGGAAGTGGCCCTATCCGTCCCTAGCCAGAAATCTGCCTAGTCACATGGAGCCTGCCTCGATATTTCTACAGTGCTTGTGTAGGAGCCTTTCCCACATCACTTACAATTACACAGAACCTAATGTTAGTATTCCATAAGCACTACACAGGACACTCTTACACAACATATGGTATCAGCACATGACCGCCATGGGCACCCATACATCAGCCTGACTGTGCTAGATATGTTTCCTCATACCACATGCCAGAGTCACAGATAGACTTTATTTATCCCAGGAGATAGCCCCGAAGAAAGCAAAATGTCTCATTGATCTGTACCTATTTAGGTTTAGGGCCAAGTAGAACCTAGTGGAACCCCATAGGGTGGCAGTAAATGTCACTCATTATGAGACCAATCCCACCGTAGTTTACCTTTACCCGACCCTAGCAATATTCAAACCAAGCTAGACAGGATTCTCATGTGAGGCACTGTAGGGAAGGACACTGTTGGCCCCAAGACGTTCCAGAAAAGAGGTTCTTGGAGGTAACAAAACCACTGCACCAGTGAACAAACATGTCCGCTCCCGCCTCCATCTTTGGTCCCATGGTGTCTCTTAGCATGTCTGGGGCAGTCTTCTTTACTAAAAAATGGACCACACACATGAAGATCCTGTATTGGGCCATCTACCTCAATGGCAGAAGGGGAAATGAGTCTCATAGGGGAGGACAGAATACCAACATAGACACCTCATGTCAGGAAATCTGGGATGCTGAGCCAGAAAGGTACACATGTTTAGAAGGGAAAGGGCAACCCCTAATTGTATGGAAACTTACACTGTATTCCTTGTGTTTCAGAGGCAAAGCAATACTTCACATACCAGATATGTACTGGGGCACCTCCCCGCTGATGGATTTCTACTGGCAGTTTGGAGAATTTGCCTACACTCAATTTGTACCCAGACGGTGGGTCGTCTACTCCCTCGTGACCATACACACCCTCACCCTGGTCATCCCTGGAGGAGACCTGTCCAAATTGTTCCAACATCCACTACAGAAGAAAACAACTCTGTTGCATCAAGCTTGAGAGTAAAGAGTTGCCGATTATTTTGGCTGGGCTCAGTACAAGGACATCCCAGCAGAATTTAGACTACTCTCCGACACTCAAGTAAACACAGGAGGGTCCATACCCTTCTTTACCCAACAGACAAAAGCAAACACCAACTGGTTACAGATAACAAGGTGGAAGATGCTGAAAATGATCAACAACACTGAGCATGGCTTAAATGTTAACAAGGAAGAACTAATCGCCATTAGTCTCTTGATGATGCAACATCAGTATGTGTTGGACTTGATAAATGCGATGGAGGGTGGGGTGTGAGCGAAGATCAGTGCATCCTCTTGTACATTGATCCCTGGTAACAATGTGAACAATGGGACACTAACTTTTGCCATCCAACCACTGCATTGTCTGCAAGCCAACATGAAGAAAAAGGGTGATGCCCCTGAGAAGGACTGCTTTTTAAATAGATTTTCCTTGTTCCCCCGGTGGGTGACTGGACTGTGCATGTCATTGCTGCCGATCTTCATTATTGTGCTGTTTTTGTGTTGTTTCCTTCGAGAGACACACACACCAAACCACATATAATGTGACTTTCATGAAGTAAGGGCTGGATAATGTAGTTGACAATTCAACTAGAGGGGGGAATGTGAAGATTGATAAAAACAATGTCAATGTATGCCATGAGTACACATAGCAACTAACTTATATCAATGTTGTTGAATCCATTCGATGTGACCTCCTCATCAATCCAGAGCTAGAAATACGTGGTCAGGCAAGCACCGCAACCTAGACCTGAAGCAAAATTGGAGATGAATAAGTGTAACCCTGAGAAGGACCCACAGGAGATCGTCTACTTAGTTCATGTTCTTCCTTCTCCTACAGATGACACTCATCATTTTAAAGCAAGTATTTTACAGATTTGTAAGACCAAGGTCCACCCAGGTGGCAAACTTCCTTATCATCCGTGGTAGAAAGTGGAATCTGCACAACTAGAATCCCTGCACTCCTGGTACAGTGTGAGCGGTAAAACGTGTACAGCTATGAATGTGCAATGAAATCATCCTTCATACCGGTGCTCACATAGGTAGGTGCTGAGTGACAAGTTACTGTCTTCTTTGCATCTATGGACCTACACTGTCCACTGTCTTTAAATGGACTAATCTTCAGGCATTTTAGAGATCAACCCAGTTATCCACAGCAAAGTAAATTATTGGACTTTGCTTATGGGACGCCTGTTTTAAGGGATTTCATCACAAATTCAACCACTGTTTTGGATTACAACACCAGCCCATAAGTACAATCATCCACACTTGGAGAATATTCTTGCTTAAATTATGAATGCTACATTGTAATAAACATACTACCATCTGCAAATCTAGCTCGATGTTTCCTAGCCTTCTTCAACAAGCATGCAGCAGAAACATTTACAAATAATTGATGATCAGGGAATTAGCACTGTGAAACAGAAGAAAATACTTCTATATTCTTTGGGACCAGAAACTCTTGAAATACATAATAGAATGGAAAAGAAATGTATACCACCTTTTAAGGGGATTGTTTTAATTAATGCTTTAGCAGAGTTGCATGATTGTTTTTCCATTTCTGTATGTAGAGTCATCGACTGAATTCATTTCTTCTACTACAAACAAGAAACAAACAGAATCTATATGCCCCCCCCTTAAAAAACTTGCAAATTTGAAAATCTCCATGATGAATTATTAGAGACCAAATCATAATGCATGTGAGTAATGAAGAGATTCAAGAAAGGGTGTGGGTTCATTGAGATTCACACACATCTGATGTAGTTGATATTGTTTGCAAAGCAGCAATAGGGAATATTTCAGTTCCAAGTGATGAGGTAAGCAGGGAAAAACCTAACATAAAATCATAGGTCAAAAACCATTATCAAATGGTAACATAGGATCTTCAAAAGAAGAAGTTTAGAGAATCAACATGCATAGACAAGCACATACCAATATGGATAACCAAACAAGATGCAAGATGGGAGCAAGGAACACCTTGCATAGTAAAAAATGTCTAACTATAACATAAAAGTGTACCCTATGTGACATTACAGGTCATTTTGCAAGGTGTGTAGAAAAAGAAACCATAATTGTAGAGCAAACATTCTGAGTAGTTCAGGTTCTAAGCCAGAAGTCCCAAGATTTGATAGTCATAAAGAAACAAAATATTGCAATCTTAGTGTAGGAATGGTGGGTCAACAAATATGCTTCTCAATTAAAAGTCCTGCAGTAAACTTGTATGCAATATCAGGTTAGCAGAGATAGATGTACCGTCAGCAGCAGATACAGGCTATCCTTACACAACAGTAGATACAAATGTTTGGAAGGAAACATTTTTAGAATTGTTGGGACACAATTTAAATACTTTAGACCACATGCCAGGTAGTTTCATTGGAGAGCCCATCTCAATGTAAGGGTATAGGACTATCACCTTTAAATATAAGGGTAGGACATCTTTAGGACAACTACATGTAACTCAGAGGGACCATTTGCCCTAAGGTGGAAGGACCAACGATCTTTAGCTATCATTTTTGAATAGCTGTAGCAAGTTCAAGTAGTGGGTGAAAGGGTGAACATGAGAATTAAAGATTTAAAGAAAATGTTCCAAAATATTTTCAGGACAAATTGGAACATTAGCAAGATTGTTTAAATATAATTGTGATAAAAAAGATAGTACACCAAAGGTGCATAAGATGTGGAATATACCTATGGTAGTTGGAAAGGAATGTAATCTTTAGACGGAGAAACTGTTGAAGGCTGGCATTATTGAACCTATCAAAGTTGTGGATTGGTTAGCTCCTTTAATTGTGGCCTGGGAAGCAAATGGGAAAGTCCTCTGATGCATCCACCAGATAGATCTAAATATCATTGTTGTGGAGAGAATTATTTTACCCAACTTAATAAAATGCTGGCCAAGCTTTAACAAATGCAATGATTTTCTTTCAGTGATTTATCCTTTGCATACCATCAGGGGTGTTTACACTTGACAGCAAAATGCTGACAGCATTTTTAACACCCATTATTGTTTTTAGTTTGTCAACATTCTCTTCTGGCTAGCTTCAGCCACTGCTGCCTTTCAGAGACAGATGCAAAGGGAACACGATGCACATTTGAGAGGAGTTTTGAGGGTGTTCAGCTGGTAAGTATATTAAAAGAAAGTCTCCAGTCTAAAGGTTGAATTACATGGGGCACGAGGTGAGTAGGAAGGGAATTAAACCAAAGGATAATTTATTGTAAGACATTAAAAAGCACTTGCTCTATCCTACATAGAGGGGTTGAGAATCTTTTTGGGTCTAGTTGAATGTCATGTGAAATTTGTCCTCAATGTCTCTGACAAGACATATTTCATGCGGCAGGTAAGGACCACACCAAATTTGAATGGAATGTATTATGTGAAGAGTAATTCCTCAAGAAAAAATCAGACATTTGTGAAGCATCTCACAGAAAAATTTGTTGTGGCAACAAATACAGAGGTTTGATTGCTGTTCTATCACAAAAAGCCACCTATGGGAAGGATGTGACCTTAGCTTTTGAGTCACGGGCACAGCCCCCACAGAATAATAATATACAGTGGTGGGAAAAGCGTTCCTAGCTGTCTTTTGGGTTGTCAAACATTTCAGACAAATGTATGGGGTTTAGAAGTTTTAATTGCATGTGATAATAAACTACTTACTAAGCATTTGACCATGAATAGTTTATTTTCAAATACTCACAGAGAAGCAAAACTCTCAATGAGACCTTTGGATTTTAATAACAAACTTAACTATGTTCTAGGGGTCATAAACAGAGTACTCTTTAAGCAGACTTTCACTTCTGTTGGTAGATGTTTCCAGTGACAGACTACCATATAGTTTGGTTAGATAATGAGGGTGGAGGAACTGCACCTATTGTGAGATAAGAATTAAATAATGCTAATGATGAGGAGTTGCAAAAAATGCAAAATTAAATAATGAATGGTTGGCCAATTAAAAAAAGAAATCAATATGAACTTACATGTATTTTGAAATCTAAAAGACTAAGGGGGTCATTACAACATTGGCGGTATAAGGCGCTTACCGCCGTGCAGAAGACCGCCAATACACCGCCGCGGTAGACCGCCACAGCTATTATGACACACATCACGGAATCTGCCGAAATTCAGACACCCACACAACACCACCACACCAAAGGTCAGCGATAAACTGGCGGAAACAAATCCTCCACCTCCACGCCAACAGAAACACGCCCATGCTATTACGACCCACGAATCCACGCGGCGGTATTTCAACCGCGGTATTCCATTGGCGGTACACACCGCCACGCTCAAAATACACACACATATACAAAACACCGCCACATTGGACAATTCAAAATACACACACCTGATACACATACACACACCACTCCCACACACCCAACACAATATAAAATACACACCCACATCACACACAAACCCCTACAACCAGAAATTCTGAGAGAAGGCCAGAGAGACAGCACAGCTATTGACAACCCCATCACACAGAGGCACACAACACCATCACCCACACAACATCCACGCACAAAACACCACATACCACTATACTCACCACACTCATCAACACATACACCACCCCACACATAACACCCCATGTCACGCCAAAGACACCCCCGCTTCTTCGAGGAGGAGCTCAGGGTCATGGTGGAGGAAATCGTACGGGTAGAGCCACAGCTATTTGGCTCACAGGTATAGCAGACATCAATAGCCAGGAAGATGGAGCTATGGCGCAGAATAGTGGACAGGGTCAACGCCGTGGGACAGCACCCAAGAAATAGGGAGGACATCAGGAAGAGGTGGAACGACCTACGGGGGAAGGTGCGTTCAACGGTCTCCAGGCACAACATCGTGGTGCAGCGGACTGGCGGCGGACCCCCACCTCCTCCCCCACAACTAACAACATGGGAGGAGCAAGTCCTGACCATCTTGCATCCTGAGGGCCTCGGAGGAGTCGGTGGAGGATGGGACACTGGTAAGTCAAATCTTAACTATCACATCCCCCACCTGACCTGCATGCTATCACACACCCCCACCCTCACACCCTTAACTATCACCCCAAATCCTCACTAATCTACCCATGACACCAAGCACCCATCCCAACACCAAGCCCTGCATGACACAACTAAGCATGGGCACCCCTCACTAAAGCATACCCACTGCACATACCCAGAACACCCCCCCAACCATCACCACACAAGCCCCCACACAGGAATGCCTGCACTGGGGATCACGCACACCCAACCATTGCACACCATTACACACACAGATGCAATAATCATATTCTTATACCCCTGCAGGAACCCGAAGGAACGTCACCACACCAGAGGGTCCAGACAACACCACTCCACCCCCAGAAGAGGCCCACAGTGACGACGACAGCAGCTCTGCCCCACTGGATCCTGATGACCAGCCTGGACCATCGTGGGCCTCAGGACAGTCGGTTCCCCTTGCCCAGCCACAGCCCAACACCGAGCTGCCACCCTCTGGTAACAACAGCACAGCACCCACCCAGCGGGCCCAAACCTCCCTACCCAGGACAGGTCAATCAGCGGTGTGTCCACCACTACAGGGCACCCAGGCTAACCCACCACCCTAACAACAACAGGGACCTGGGGGCAGTGGTAGTGGGCACACGGTCCAGGGGACGGAGGCACAGGAACACCGGGGAACTGGGAGGGCTGCTGTGCGACAGAGGGAGGACAGGCCAAGGGAACCAACTCTCCACGAGGCCCTATCCTCCATCATGGGAGCATACCACCACTCCCAGGAGACAATGGCGACGGTCCTGGACAAGTTGCAGGAGACCCTGCGTCTGCAGGACGAACTGTATTTGGGGTTCAGGGAGGAGCTCAGGACCATCAGCTCCGCCCTGGGCACCATCGTAGGGGTGCTAACGGACATTCAAAAGACCTTGAGGGACACCGTGGCACTCCAAGGGGCCCGGACACTAGCCAGGACGACGAACTGCCCACCACCTCCGCCGGCGCTAGTGGAAAGGATGCCCCGCCACAGGACCACCACACCAGCACCCCATCCCCTGCAGACGGACAACCACCACGCAAGCGGTCCCTGAGATCAAGGAACAGGACAGAGCAAGATGGCAAGACCCCCGCCAGGAAATAAGACCACCCTGATTGTCCCCCCACTGTTCCACTTTGTCACCCTGTCCAGATTGGAACTGCCCCAGCTCCACTTCCAATGCCCAGATGGGCAGTGCACCTGTGAGACGAATAGACTGGACTCTGCCATGGACATTCCTCCACCATCACCCATCCTCATTTTACAACCTTCCTTGATTTTTTTAGCACTTAAATAAACACCCTTGAAAGCCAAAAAAATCTTGAGTCAGTCTATGATTTGGAACTTTGTATTATCAATTACAGTGTCATAATGGGTTACCCATTGTAAGGCTAACATACCAATGTCACACATCACAAGCCCTTGAAGGATGCAAGCAGTTGACACGTAGGTTACCACACTTGTGAAACTGAAATGGAAGGGTACAACTCAATTAACAAATAGTGAGTGAAATGTAGGTACAGGATAGAGGTAGATGTGTGAAAGTTAATGTAATGTTAAACCAGAAAATGTTCTCACCTGTGTGTCACTGGAAATATTGCTGTATGACTGACTCCCTGTTTCTTCATCCTCAGCTTCATCCTCATCACTGTCCACTGGCTCCACAGCTGCCACAACACCGTCATCTGGATCATCCTCCTGCAGAAAAGGCACCTGGCGTCGCAATGCCAAATTATGGAGCATGGAGCAGGCGATGATGATGTTGCACACCTTCTTCGGTGAGTAGAATAGGGATCCACCTGTCATATGGAGGCACCTGAACCTGGCCTTAAGGAGGCCGAAGGTGCGTTCGATTACCCTCCTAGTCCGCCCATGGGCATCATTGTACCGTTCCTCTGCCCTGGTCCTGGGATTCCTCACTGGGGTCAATAGCCAGGAAAGGTTGGGGTAACCAGAGTCCCCCAATAGCCATACACGGTGCCTCTGGAGTTGACCCATCATATCAGGGATGCTGCTATTCCGCAGGATGTAGGCGTCATGCACAGAGCCAGGGAACATTGCATTTACCTGCGAGATGTACTGGTCTGCCAAACAGACCATCTGGACATTCATGGAATGATAACTCTTCCGGTTTCTGTACACCTGTTCACTCCTGCGGGGGGGACCAGAGCTACATGGGTCCCATCAATGGCACCTATGACGTTGGGGATATGTCCAAGGGCATAGAAGTCACCTTTCACTGTAGGCAAATCCTCCACCTCAGGGAAAATTATGTATCTCCTTACGTGTTTCAGCAGGGCAGACAACACTCTGGACAGCACGTTGGAAAACATAGGCTGGCACATCCCTGATGCCATGGCCACTGTTGTCTGAAATGACCCACTTGCAAGGAAATGGAGCACTGACAGCACCTGCACGTCAGGGGGGATTCCAGTCGGATGGCGGATTGGTGACATCAGGTCTGGCTCCAACTGGGTACATAGTTCCTGGATTGTGGCACGGTCAAACCGGTAGGTGACGATGATATGTCTTTCTTCCATTGTCAACAGGTCCACCAGCGGTCGGTACACCGGAGGATTCCGCCATCTTCTCATATGTCCCAGCTGACAGTGCCTAAGAAGGACAACAGTGAAGAACCAGTCACTATTCCTCCAGGTATGTACCCACAGTTACACACACGACTACACCAGACAAAAAAGCCTTCCTGTATGTGTGTTGAGTATAGGCCTAGCTATGCGTGTCGCAGTAGTAAATGAAGCCATGTGGGCCCCTGAAATGGCGGCTGCCTGACCTCTAAACTGGGACAATGGGATTGTGGGGTAACTGCGCTGGCGTTGCACACCGTCGCGGTAGGCGGTCGTAGACCGCGGCGCAATGCTGCATTGGTTAACATTGGACCCTATGGGTCCCAGGAGCCAATGAACAGGTGCGCCGGCGGTGATGATGCGCACCGCCGCGGACGTCACCGCCAGGACGTCACCGCCATTTTCTATCTGTTCACTCACTAGATACCTGACCTTCGACAGGAGAGGACCTACACTGCTAGTGCTGCTGTGACCTCGGTCTGGAAGCGACGATGGCTGCTGCGTCTGGGGAAAGGGCCCCTGCCTTCACTGCACAGGAGTTGGAGAAACTTGTAGATGGGTTCCTCCCCCAGTACATGCTACTCTACGGTCCTCCAGACCAACAGGTTAGTACACAGGGAGCACGTTGTATGGGCTAGGCCTGGGTGGGGAGGGCTGGGTGGAAGAGGGAAGGGGGCAGAGTACATAGAACAGTTATGCATGGGAATGAATGGGCCACATGGCCAGAGTAGGGAGGGGGCCACTCACATTGACGGTGCAGTTGGTAATGACTGTTCCTCTTTCCTTGTGCATGTCATGTAGTTCAGCGCCCACCAGAAGAGGGACATTTGGCGTGCCATCGCCAAGGAGGTCCGACCCTGGGGGCCCACCAGAGACGGGGCAACCACTGCCGTAACAGATGGGAGGACATTCGCCGCTGCAGCAAGAAGACGGCGGAGGCTCAGCTGGGGATGGCCTCCCAACGTGGGAGGGGTGCCCGTCGCACCATGACCCCCCTGATGTACCGGATCCTGGTGGTGGCCTACCCGGAGTTGGATGGGCGCTTGAGGACATCACAGCAGACACAAGGGGGTGAGTACAACCTCATTCAGTGGACTTTGCGTGCAGTGGAGGGGTCCGGATGGGGGAGGTGGGCTGTGGGTGTCCCTAGGCCAGGGCGAGTTAGGTAGGCAAGGCCCCTCCGTAATGTAGGCCATGTGGCACTCAACCCCACCTCAGCAGAGTGCCAAGTTGAGGTATAGTTGCCCCTGTGGCATCCATGTGCGCAGATTCCCACCATTGCCATGTAGGCCATGTCCCAGAAATTGCATGTGCAGAGGTCAGGAGCACGGCGTAATGCAGGGGGCTGCTGCGTCTGTCTTGTCCGCCAACGGTAGCGGTAATCCATGCACTAAAACTCTCTTTGTTCTGTCTCCCCCCCTTTTTCTGCTCTCCCTGTCCTTTTGTACATTAGCATCAACAGGCGGAGGTACAGTGGCACCGGAGCACGAGGGAGCTGCATCCCACATGGACATGCAGGGCCACTCCACGGACTCTGAATGCACCAGTGGGACGGAGGGCGAGGGGAGCTTCACGTCGGCCACCGGATCACCAAGCAGTGACACAGACTTGTTCGCCGATGGGGGCTCCCTTGTGGTGGCGGCACCATCTGTGCCCCCCACCTCTACAGGTACAGCCGCCACCTCCCCTACCAGCACTGCCCTCCCAGCAGCCCCTCAGCATTCGCCCCGTGCCCACTCACCCAGGAGGGTGGGCATCACCTTCGCCCCAGGCACCTCAGGCCCTGCCCTAGTCACCACTGCTGCCCTCAGTGAGGAGGCCATTGACCTCCTCAGGTCACTCACTGTTGGGCAGTCTACCATTGTGAATGCCATTCTGGGTGTAGAACGAGAGTTGCAACACGGTAATGCATTCCTGGAGTGCATTCATTCTGATCAGGCTGTCCTTCAGCGAACCCTGCAATCTCTGGCCTCAGCACTGATGACAGCCATTGTCCCTGTGTCTAGCCTCCCCCCTCCAACTTCCTCCACCCAGACCCAATCTCCTGTACCCCAGCCCATCCCAAGCACACCTACAGACCAGCATGCACACAAGTCAACACACACAAGTAGCTCAAGCAAACATAGGCACCACACACACCACAGGCACTCACGCAAGCCTCACCCACATACAGACACAGCAACATCCACTTTCTCCACTGTGTCCCCCTCCTCCTCTTCTCCCTCCTCCCTCCCAGTCTCGTCTACACACACACCTGCATGCACCACATCTACAGGCACTAGGACTCGCACCAGGACACCCAGCACCACAAGCCGCTCACCTGCACTCACCACCTCCACTGCCATTTACACGTCCCCTGTGTCCTCTCCCAATGTGTCTGTGATGCCCCTTCCCACACAAACGCCGGCAATCACTCACCCAACATCCATCCACCTCACGACAGCCTCAAGTACCTGCACCTGCACCCAAAACACCTAAAGGGACACCTCCTACAACCACTTCCTCTTCCTCCACTCCCAGACCCCCTCCAGTTACCCATCCCAGTGTTCGTCAGAAACTGTCCCTCTGTCAAATTGACCTTTTTGCCCCCACTCCCCCCCCAATTCATCAGTCCCGTCGTAGCGCCTCAGCCAAAAAGCCTCCAGTACCAGTGGTGTGTGTTCCAGGTTTTTGGAGTGCACCGGCCACCAGGGCAGGCAGTAGGACCCGGAGCCAAGGCACTGGCAGCCCACCCCCTGTAAAGGCTCTGAAAATGGAGAGTGGATGACAGGACCTTCATAAGACTCCTGGTGGGAAAACAAGTGACATGGGATCGAAGGCGATTGGTGAGTCAGCTGTAACTCCAACAAAGGTGGGGAAGGTCCAGAGGAAGTCTGCCCAGCCTGTTGTGAGTGTCACGGCGGAGAAGTGCGCCATCATATCCGGCGGTCCAGACACAACCGCCAGCACCGTCGTCACTGGTCCAGAGACCACCGCCAGAGTCACAGCCCAGGAGGGCCCAAGTATCGTCACTGGTCCAGAGACCACCGCCGGAGTCACAGCCCAGGAGGGCACAAGTATCGTCACTGGTCCAGAGACCACCGCCGGAGTCACAGCCCAGGAGGGCCCAAGTATCGTCACTGGTCCAGAGACCACCGCCGGAGTCACAGCCCAAGAGGGCACAAGTATCGTCACTGGTCCAGAGACCACCACTGGAGTCACAGCCCAGGAGGGCACAAGTATCGTCACTGGTCCAGAGACCACCGCCAGAGTCACAGCCCAGGAGGGCACAAGTATCGTCACTGGTCAGGAGACCACCGCCGGAGTCACAGCCCATGAGGGGCCAGGATGCCACAGCCCCGCTGGGCAATGATGGAACGTCATGCCACACACCAATGCCCATTGTAGAGATCGTCATGCCACACACCAATGCCCAGTGTAGAGATCGTCATGCCACACACCAATGTCCGTATCAGAACCGCCATGTGAAAGCACCGCTGAACAGGGCAAAGACCGCCATGTCAAAGCACCGCTGAACAGGGCAAAGCCCGCCATGGAAAAGCACCGCTGAACAGGGCAAAGACCGCCATGGCAAAGCACCGCTGAACAGTCCTGAAACGCCATGTCAAAGCACCGCTGAACAGGGCAAAGACCGCCAAGTCAAAGCACCGCTGAACAGGGCAAAGACCGCTATGTCAAAGCACCGCTGAACAGGGCAAAGACCGCCATGGCAAAGCACCACTGAACAGGGCAAAGACCGCCATGGCAAAGCACCGATGAACAGGGCAAAGACCGCCATGTCAAAGCACCGCTGAACAGGGCAAAGACCGCCATGTCAAAGCACCACTGAACAGGGCAAAGACCGCCATGGCAAAGCACCACTGAACAGGGCATGCACCGTGTAGGAATGAATGGACCGCCACATCAGGCATCCTTATCCCATGTGCAGCTGGGACTGTGACAGGACAGGTACTTTCACGTGGAGACTCATCCAGTCTGGGCAGCATTCCCCCTCCACAACCAGTGGAGACCTGCATCTACTTGAGACACTATGGCTTTGCACTCCCCAGGATGGCACAGTGGGCAAACCACCCACTGTAGTGACTTGAGAGACTGTGGCTTTGCACTCCCCCGGATGGCACAGTGGGAAAACCACCCACTGTAGTGACTTGAGAGACTGTGGCTTTGCACTCCCCAGGATGGCACAGTGGGCAAACCACCCACTGTAGAGACTTGAGAGACTGTGGATTTGCACTCCTCAGGATGGCACAGTGGGAAAACCACCCACTGTAGTAACTTGAGAGACTGTGGCTTTGCACTCCCCAGGATGGCACAGTGGGCAAACCACCCACTGTAGAGACTTGAGATACTGTGGCTTTGCACTCCCCAGGATGGCACAGTGGGAAAACCACCCACTGTAGTGACTTGCGAGACTGTGGCTTTGCACTCCCCAGGATACATAAATGGGCATGGAGCCCCGTTGTGGATCTGGCTTTGCATTCATCTGGCTGAGTTGCTCCCCCTTCCCTTCCCCCTGAGGTGCCTGTAGTGTTTCTATCTGATGCCCCGGCAGTGTTCTCTCCGATTTTGGTCAGGTATCTATTGTGGGCCTCGCCCATGCATTTTTGGACTGTTGGTGCACGGACATTGTTATGTACATATCTGCACTACTTCTCGTATTGTATATAATTATGACTGATTTTCAAATATATATCTGTATATTTTTGTATGACATGTATATTGGCACATTACAATGTTTGCCCGAATTTTGCATTGTCTTTGCATTCTTCCGGGGGGATTGTGGGTTGTTACTGTGATTTTTGTGACTGCATTGGTGTGTATGTTGTGATATGCGAGGGATGGGGTGGGGGTGTTTGGTGGGTGTCCCCCTAACTTTTGCCTCCCCCCTCCCCCGTGTCGTAGGTGCAGTACTCACCGGTATCTTCTGCGCCTATGTAGCTGTTGGTCGTAAAGGAGCAGAAAAACAAGGGCAGGTAGGATTTGTAATTCGGGCTCCATGGTGTCCTCCTTCCTCTTGGGATGTGTTCAGGGGAGCGTTTTCCCATAGCAAAAGCTGTTTCCGCTGTGTTTTTATCTGCGGTGCATCCGTCCCGGAAAAGGTAGCGGATTGGCGGGTTGTAATAGTGTGGGCGGTACATTGTCTCCCGCCTGTCTGTTGGCGGTAACCGCCGCGCTGCTTGTCTGTACCGCCGTGGCGGGCGGTGTGTTAAAGTGGCTGTCTTTGTTGGCGGTTTCCGCCAGGGTCATGATTCCCTTTTTTTGTCCGCCGGCCTGTTTGCGGTATTACCGCACCTTTAACACGGTCCGCCAGGGTTGTAATGACCCCCTAATTGTCTATTGGAAGAGTTCTGAGAAGACACAAGGTAATTCACCCCATCGCATTGAGAGCACTAATAATGGGGATATATCATGAATGGCATTTTGGTATTGCTAAAATTAGGAAAAGAGTGAAGGAGTTATATTGGTGGCCAGGAGTAGATAGTGATATGGAATCCTGAATCAGAGAGTGTATGGAATGTGCAGGAGAAAACACGACAAGTGACCCTGGGACACTTCTTGTGCCAGTGCAGTGCCTAGGGATGTTTTGGACACTGGGTCAACAATATGGAACCGATGTGTGAGAATGGAAACAAAATATTTATTGTAATGGCCATGGAATATTTTTTTAAATGGCCTGAGGGGGAATTAGAAAACTGTACCTATGCAGGAAACTTCATAATATGCCTGAATGGAATCTTTCAGAGACAAGGCTTGCTCAGGACATTGATTATGGATAACAAGACTCAATTTAAGGATGAAGAATTTAAAGAGTTTTCAAAACATATTCCATCGATCAGAAGTTTACTTTGGTTTATCATCCCGAGTGGGATAGTTAAATGGAAAGTTTAACAGAGGGATCAAGAGTACCATGTAAATCGTCAAAAGCAGCACAAAGATGTGGAATTTAGAAGTAAAGGAAATGGTGTGGTCTTATTGTATCGCTCTCACCATTGCTGGGTATAGCCCAGTGTCTATGATGAGAGGCAGGACTCTTACACAAAGAATAATTTGTGTTGAATATCAGAGGCTAGACAAGTAAAGTGGATTGCCAATGTAGTGATGAAGAAGGCAGGTTCAGAATGTTTACAAACAAATTATGTAAAGAACACGGTCTGAAATAGGTGAATCTGGAAAAATAGGACCTGGTACATGTGAAAAAACATACAGTAAAAGTTCAAAAATGAGAAAAGATAGTTTGTTGGAAATTATGCTTAGCTGAGTGATGGCAGAGTATGGCATATGAGTAGACTAGCCAAAAATAAGACTAATTTCCAGGAAAGGATAACTGCACCAAGAGAATTAAAAGGGGATAAAGAGAAGTGTTTATGGTTATTGAATGATAAACACGAGGCTTCTAGGATGAATGGAGGAGAAGCTAACAAATATGTGAGTGGAAGAGGAATGGTGTGTGACAGTCAGTTATCTGGAAATTTAGTAAGAGGGAAAGGTAGCCTTAGCAAAACTAAGGGTCTGATTACGAGTTTGGTGGTCTGACTGTCGGACCATCAATACGGCAGTCTGGAGGCCGCTGCCAAGCCGGGTGGCCTGCAGGCTGCCGTATTATGTCAGTGCACCAGCATTGGCTTCGGCTCTGAAAGAGAGCTGAGGCCAATGCCAGCTGCACTGACTGTGCTGCCAGCACAATTGGAATGCGCACTGTCTGCCAATGACATGGGCAGTGCAGGGCCCCCAGTGGCCCTGCCTTTGCATTTCCGCTGGCTTTTTCATGGTGGTGTCCCTGCCATGAAAAGGCCAAGTGAAAGGCAAGTCATGATCAGCAAGGCAGTGCCGACATCGGCACTGCCGTGCTTGAACACAGATTTCAACACGTCGGAATTTACGATCCTGTCGGTGGTGGTGGACTTGTGGCAGTCCCACGGCCAGCATTGCATTCTGGAAGTCAGACCAACAAGGTTGCGGCAGTCGGACTGCTACTGCGGGTACAGAGACCTTTTGACTGCCGTACTCATAATCAGGCTCTAAGTCTGGACGTGCTGTTAACGACCACTTTATTTAAAAAATTATTTTGTTGAGTGAATGTTATTTATCCTGTACAAATCTTGAGCAGTAGCTATTCCAACATTACTATTTTTGATTGTTACTTATTTCTTTTGTTATATTTGCTCTAATTTTGCAAAATTATTATTTGCAATTTTAGGAGGGTAGATATGTGGTGATAGGCTATAGAACTCCGTTATGTAAGTGTTAGAACTGAGCTATGTAAGCATATTCCGTATTTGTGATTTTGAGTAGTTTCAGAATGTTACTTTTGGTGTTCAGTTCCTGTATAGTTTCCACATGGGCTGTAATAAAGTATTTCTAAAACTCATCCTGGTCTGGATCATTACCACGCTCAGTATGGTCTCCTAATTGTATTGAACTTTGTTCAACAACGCCAACGAGGATTTTACCAATATCCCAGTGACATGTAATTGATACGATGGTAAAGAATTTGATATGGCCATAGATTTGGACATGTTTATTAAAGGAGGGAGGAAAATGTCATCCCGCTCACAGAACTGGTGGAATTCTGTCACTCTGTGTTATTTCTGTTCCGACCAAAGTTCACCAATCACTGCATGGCGGAATCTTTCGAATAATGCAGTGACAACAAGAACAACACAAGGCTCCACCAAGCAAACTGGCGAGCGTGAGTGAGACTAGGCGTCCACTAACACGTTTTCTGTTAGCTAGGAAGCCTTCCGGGGCCATTTTCTAATGCAGGTGGCCGCAATAATTCACAGGGCTGCTTGGCGAGTAGATTTTCTACTCAAGAAGCAGCAAAATTAACTCAAAATTGGATTTTTGAGTAACCATTCTACCAAAACAGAGGGTTCAGGTAGTTTTAGCATGAAACACATTTTGGTTTATTTTATCACAAAGGCTCCAATTTCATCTTCCAGTGCAGAAGTCTCTTCCCATTGCTTTGCCCATCCCTTGGTCACTCATTTGGATTTTGAGGTGAAAGGACCTCTCTCTTCTTTGCCTGCAACCCATGCTGCATATACCATTGGATTTTCAAGGATTTTTTTTTAAAGAAAAGTATAAGTTTTGGATACATTTGTTGTTTGATGGAGGGCATATACCAGTATTTTTTTCCATTTTTAAATTGGATTGTGGGAGGCCTGAAGTTGCAGTTGGGGACTATATTGCAATTTTGTTTTTAGGTTTTTTTTTCCTAAGGGAAAAAGGTTTGTACAGGTTTTAAAGGGCTGGGGGCTTGTGTGTTGTTTGGGTATTTTTCACTATTACTTATTTTACTATGAGGCCTAGTCTGCCAACAGGTCACAGCCATCGAGCTATTATTACAACTCATTGGGTATATAGTAATCAACGTTTTATGTGGTACACTTTTTTAAAACATCTATTAATTTAGGGATCGTGTTGAATTAACTGCAACATGTGTTTTTGTTTGTATTTTAAATTTTTCTGCAAAATGTTAAAGCATTTTGGTTGGGTAATTTTGGATGCCTTGAGATGTGCGTGGTTTGTGAATGTGAATCTCTAAAGTTGACAGATAATTTTTGGCATTGCTGAATTAATGCTAGTGTTTTCTTCTTTGCTTACCATGCCTCCTTTCTATACTCACCAAAAGGTCATCTTTATTTTGTGGCCAGCATGTGTGTATGTTTGTTTGCCATATGCCACCATTTTGTCTTTGTTCTCCATGCTATGCAGGGTGGCCATTTTGTTTTGTGTAGTGGGTATGCTTTTTGCCATAGGCCTGTGTGTGTTCTTTGTTGTGCATGCATTTGCAGTGGGTGTTCATGTGGCCGGTGGCCATTTTGTAGTCACAACACTTTGGTTTTGCCATTGGCCTGCATGCGATCTTTGTTAACCATGCATTCACCCTTGGTGGCCTGAGGCCAGCCGCTATCAATCAATCGATCAGGGATTTGTAGAATGCAGCAAGTCACCCATTAGGGTCTGAAGGCCCTGTGGATGCTGCTGCTTCATGGAGGAATGTTCATTCGAACAGCCAGGTATTGAGTTCTTTTCTAAATTGCTGGTGCAATTTAGATGGCCCTGTACTGAGGGAAGGCTGCATTACAACATTCAGGTGAGGAGAGGAGGAAACAACATGTTGGTGGAAGTAGCAGTGGGAACCAATAAAGCCACTTGATATTTACTTCATCTGCATGATCGTAATTACAACAATGTGTTTTAATTTTTTTGACAGTTAGAAATGAAGTGAGGGATAAGGGTTTAGCGAGGGCGATTTCAATAGCAAGCCATGGCGGTGAGTGGTTGGTGTTGGTTAGGAGCCAGTGGCTCCCCTGTTTAGCTAGGAAGGCATGTTTGTATGTCCGGTAGTCGGGTACTCTTGGACCGCCAAGTTTGTTTAGAAAGTCTCAGTTTCTTTATGGCAATTCTGCCCTTTTTAGACTTCCAGAGGAATTCGGTAAGTAGCATGTCTATTTTAGCAAAAAAGGTGCTAGAGAGGTATATGAGGGACATGCTGATTAAAAAGCTAATGAGAGGGGTAATCATCATCTTGATCTTGATATTCTACCCCACCATTTATTGAATGTGGTTGACCATTTGTCTAAGCTATCCTTGATGTTATCTAGTGTCTTTTTCTCGTTGAAACTGATGGAGTTTTTAAGGTTATGGGTGAACCATATACCCAGATATTTTATCTTATCCGGGGCCATTTGAGTCCATAGGGGCTGATGTTTGAGCTGTTGCAGTACACACTGAGAGGAAGAACCTCTGTCTTTTCCTTGTTGAGGCAGTAGCCTGACATCTTAGAGTAGTCATTGATGGTTGATATGATGTGCGACAAGGCTGAATCTGCCTGGGTGGTAAAAAGGAGAATGTCATCCATGTAGGCAGCTAATTTTTGTGGGCCTGATGAGAAAGGGATGCCGGGGATTAATGGATTTTCTCTTATCAATGTAAGTAGGGGGATCTAGCGATAGTAGAAATAGTAGGGGGAGAGAAGGCATCCTTGTTAGAGGTAAAAGAGATTAGAGAACATTTCATTGATGTTTATTCTAGCTTTCGGTTCTTTGTATAGAGTAAGGATCATTTTTGAGATTGCATGGCCGACATGGAAAGAGGTGAGTGAGGCTTGGAGACAGGTCCATGATATCATATCAAAGGCCTTCTCTGCATCTAATGCTATCACGCAGGTTGGTTGGTGCAGGAGTTTGCCTATTTCAATCGAATGGCTCAAAAGTCTCATATTATTTGCACATAATCTCCCTTTGATAAATCCTGATTGAGAGGCATGTATTTTGTTTTTGAGAATGGGCTGTATTCTGAGGGCTATGAACTTTGTGTATATTTTGCAGTCTGTGTTTATGAGGGATATGGGTTGGTAGTTCTTGGGATTGGATGGGTATTTCCCTTCTTTAGAAATAACAATTATGGTTACTTACACTGCGGAGCCCTCAACTGAGCCAGTGGAGAAGTGGGCAAATAAATCTTTTAAGGGAGTGATTAGGAGGGTACTCCAAGTTTGATAGAATGACACCGGAAAGCCGTCTGGGCCAGGAGCCTTCCTGGCTTTCATACTTTTGATCACGTTTATGGTTTCTTTGTGAGAAATCAGTTGTTCTAGTGATTCTTTGGTTGATTCATACATCTTTCATTAATTTTATTGAGGTCGTTTAAGCATGTGTCATAAGATATGTTATTACTTTTGGAGTACAGGTATGTTAATATTTTTCAAAGGTATTTAGGATGTCCTCCTCTTTGTCGATGTGGCGCCATGTTCGTTGGTTATAGAAGTTATTCGTGTCTTTTGACCAGTCAGTTTTGAATAAGATGCAAGTATTTTGCCAGCTTCTTTACGTCCCCAGAAACGGATGCTTTGTATTTTTAGACTACTAGGTGAGCTCTGTTACTCAGAATATGGGTGCATTCATATTTGAGTTTAATTAGATTGTTTAACTGAGTTTTGTTCTTGGTGCATTTGAAATCTTTCTCTAATGCTTTTATTTTTATTTTTAGTTGGTTCAAGGTTTTGTTGTCTAGTTTGTTTTTCTTTGACATCAGTTTAATCATGTGCCCGCGAATATGGCATTTCAGGGTGTCCCAGATGATTTGTGCATTTGGACCAAAATACCTATTAAGTTCTATGTATTCATCGATCTCTTTTTTGATTATTTTCTTGAAGGAGAGTTCCTCCGAGAGGAGGTCATTCATTCTGCATGTTGTTGTTCCTGATGTATTGCAGGTGATATCGTAGAGTAATGAAATACAGGCATGATCTGAGACTATGATCAGTTCAACAGTTGGGGAAGAGGTGGCTGGGACATGAGTTTTGTCAATTAAAAGATAATCGATGCGAGAGAATGTATGGTGTGGACGGGAGAAAAATGAGTAATCTTTCCCTGTGGGATTCAATAGTCTCCATATGTCTTTAGGTTTAAGAGAATTACACATGTTTAGCATTTGTTTATGGGATTTGTTGGGTTTAAATTGACATGCAGAAGGTCTGTCAAGGGTGGCATCCCAGGGTAAATTGAAATCGCCTCATATAATAATTCTGCAATTGGGACGTAAAGTTGAAAGTTTAATCCAAAGGGTAGGGTTGTCATTAGTAGGGACATAAATGTTCAAGGCTATAATTTCAGTGTTGTCACTCTGTAATTTAGTAAGAAGCCATCTCCTTTTGGTGTCTTTTTCTGAGGACAGGATAGTGAGGCCAAAGGCTTTCGAGATAAGGGTGATCAGCTCATATTTTTTGTTTGTGACTCTGGTGCATGATAAGTGACTAACCCATGTTTTTTTTAGGATTACCTCGTTCATGGCCACCTTGTTTTCTTGAAAAAAGTGAGGTCTCCCTTAAGTTTGTGTTTATAGTCTAGGATTTTCTGTCATTTGGTTGAGTGATTTGGACCCTTGACATTAAGAGAGAGTATTTTTATATTCTGTATTTTTGTGGGAGGCGAGTCTTCTCGTCAATGTAACCAGCTAAATGCCAGTTATTGTTTGTCAGTGAGGTGGGGGTATGAGGTGGGGGTATGATGGGTTTGAAGGGATGGCATGGGTGAGGGGAAACAGAATGGGTGAGAAAGGAAGGGGAGGGACTAGAGAGGAGGGAAAGGAGATAGTAGAAAAGCAAAATACAGGACAAGAGGAAAGATATAAAAGGTCAAAAGAAAATGGAGAAGAAAACAATAGTGTAGTGATTGATTAAATATTTGTGATGAGAATCTAGATACCATGGAGAAGTATCTGACAAAATCTAACTGAAGAGAGGCGATGGAGGCCACAAGTGATGAAGCCTAGGACCGGAGTGCAGTTTTGCTGGGCCCTGTATAGAATTGGGTGTGTATTAAGAGTCACAGGACTGTCTAAGTCTGGTATGTTTACCTATATTGTATGGTGACTGGAGTGCCTGCTGTTGTTTCCATAGTGGTGCCTAGTAAGTTAGTTGCAATCTAGTGGGAGTGGGTTATAATGTGTATTCTGTTGTTTATAGTAATGTATTTGCAGGTATGGTAGTTTTAGTATATATAGAAAGCATAATATTTGTAGTGAGTGAAGTGGCTATTTGTGGAATGGGTGTTAGTTGGTGACACGTGCCACTATTTCTACTGAGTTAAGCTTTTATGTCAACAGTAAGGATTGTGAAAAATGGTGCAGCGTAGGTTTTCATTATCTTAATGAGGCTACTGGATTTGGGCAACCGAATCACCTGAATTGTGGGTACTGAGTACAATTCCACACCATGTGACACCCATCGGTGAAATACGGGTTTTCTGGCCAACTAGCAGTGCCTGATCTCCACTGGAGATTGGGGATGATTGTAGCAACCCGGTGCATGACATAAAGGAGTCCTCAGGGGAATCGTGGTTGATCAGATCTCATCCCTTTCTCCCAATTACATTAGTCTCACACAGGCAAAGACAAACAGAAGCAGAGTATAGTTCAATAAGGTTTATTGAAGTAACTGCATATTAGATAAAATGGCATGTATTGCAAAAACTAGGATGATAAAACACACTAGAAGGAAAATTGTGACAAGGAGAGTGAAACACAATAACAGTCCCACCACACTAAGAAAAATACACTGGTTTCCTACCTAAGCTATGTTAGAGCACAACGTGATAAGCCCTGGGAAGACATCATCCCACATACCTAAGCGAGGAAGCCTGTTGTATAAAAAGACACCGTCCCCGTACAGTCCAGGGATTCAGCAGTCTGAGCAAGCAGCTGTAGCGAAGACATTAATCAAAAAGTATGCAGTCATGTTTATCGGGCTGGAATCTCCCTCTAATATGTATGGGACAGAGATGTGTTTTATAATAAAATAGTTGATGCTCTAAGAGAATGTCCCCACGTAAGGATATGTATGTTTCTGTGAATGTCGGAGGCACAGCGTACCACTTTTGCCGGCAACCCTACCTAACTGCAGCCTTGAGGAAAGCACAAAGTGAAATGAATGCAGTGCTAAGAACGTAATGCTTTCCTAGGTGAAATAACAACTAGATAAAGAAAATAAAAAAACACAGCAAATGTGGCTAATGCTAGAAAAATAAAGTGATGCTGAATAAAATGTAACTGGGCTGAAGTGCACAACAGCTGGCCTAGTTTGCTTAAATATTGTGTCTAAAACATAGCTAAAACAGCTATACAACAATGGTACCCAATGTAATTCAGAATTATGGAGTACAATTTACAATTTGCACTACATTTTCCACTTACTGTCATTATAGTGCTAACATAATATCAACATAGTGTCAACGTAGAACCAACAGAGTTTCAACGGGTTATCAGTAAGGTGTTTACCTAGAACCAACATCTTATCAACCTAGTGCCAGCATAATGTTCACATAGTGCCAACATTTTCTCATCTCAGATTCAACACATATCTAAGTGAGTTAGGGCCAGATGTATCAAAGGTTTTTACCCATTCTATGTCTATGGAAAAATGTGTTCATACATATGGCCCTTGGTCAAGTGACCCCAAGTTACTCAATTGCAGGGAGTGTGGGTAAACATTAGTGATTTTTGAATTGTTCAATCTGTGCATCAAAACACAGTTTCAATAGCAATTGGACACCAGCTAATTACACATTAGATGGCACTAGATTTGTATGATATTATTCTCAATGTGAGACTGGTATCAATATTAATTAATGTCAATATGAGATTTGATAAATCTAAATTATGTTGAAAGTGAGAAGCTGAAACATTGCAATAAATCCATCAGCAGGTTAAAGGCAATTATGAAACATCCAATTTAACCAGAGTAGGTTGAAAGTCTTTATAGAGATACAGTTCCAATCATTGGAGAAGAGAAGAGAAATCTTACCATTGGTTATGGTTAACAGTAGGTTATTAGGTTTATTGTTAGGTTATTAGTAGGTTAGTAGGTGCTTGTTAGTTAGTATAGTTAAGGATCTGAGGGTTGCTGATCACTTTATTTATTTTGTCTTGGTTTGAAAAACTGGAAGCAACTCAAATAGATATTTTGGCCTGTTCTAGTTATTAGGGAAGAATGAGCGTATACACCCAGGAGTCGATCCCATGGGCTGATCACACTTCTGCAGCTTTATGGGAATAACGTGAATTGGGTTTTGTTTAGGCTGCTTGTGGACAGCCTTGATTTTGATATGTTACTAAGGGCCTCATTCCAACCCTGGCGGTCTATGACCGCCAGGGTGGAGGGACGTGGAAGCACCGCCAACAGGCTGGCGGTGCTTCAGAGCCCATTCGGACCGCGGCGGTAAAGCCGCGGTCAGAAAAGGGGATCCGGCGGTTTCCCGCCGGAATACCCCTGCTTGGGCTGAATCTCCATGGCAGCGCCGCCATGGAGATTCCGACCCCCTTCCCGCCATCCTGTTTCTGGTGGTTTTTACCGCCAGGAACAGGATGGCGGGAACGGGTGTCGTGGGCTGCCCATGCCACTGGCATGGGCAGTGCAGGGGCCCCCTAATAGGGCCCCACAAGGATTTTCACTGTCTGCATTGCAGACAGTGAAAATCGCGACGGGTGCAACTGAACCCGTCGCACCCCTGCAACTCCGTCGGCTCCATTCGGAGCTGGCTTCATTGTTGCAGGGCCTTTCCCGCTGGGCCGGCGGGCGATCTTTTGGCGGTCGCCCGCCGGCCCAGCGGGAAAGTCGAAATGACCCCGCGGTCTTTCGACGGGGTTACTTTGGCGGGCGGCGCCCACCGCCCGCCAAAGTTAGAATGACCCCCTAAGTGCGTAGAAAGTTAGTGAAAGTTAGTAGGAAGGATTCGCATTTAGTGTTAGCCAATCCTTCTGAGTTTTTAAGCAGTCATTTTCAGGTGTTGAATTTCCACAATATAGGAGTCCAGTTCCTAAGGGTCTTAAAAAATGATGATTTTACCATTGTAAGTTGTTTTTATTCGTGCAGGACCAATAATCGAAAATTGTATTGACAGATCTTTAAGAGTTTTCCTTTAGGTAAGGAATACCATTCATTTCTTGACAGTGTCTTTGGAGTAATCTTGAGAGATCCCAATGGAGGCACTTTGCCACCTAATTCTCTGTATTTTCTTCATCTGTGTTCGGATGGCTTTAGTATGTGAGTAGCAGAGAGGTCTGAAAATGAGGGATCTTGGAGCTTCGCTGTTTGGGGGTTTATTTGTGTGCACTCACGTTTTCTCAAAGTCCTTGTCTAAGTTTATATTGAGTACTTGGAGGATCCATTTTTCAATGAAGGTTGCACAGGAAGGAGCTTGGTTTTTGCTACCTTCAGGAAATCCAAAAAATGCACAAGTTGCCCCTTCTTTTTCTATCTTCGAGTTCGGTGCTGCTCCTTTTCCAGTTGAGCCAGTCTCGTGGTGGTGGTTGATAAAGGTTTATAAGAGTTGTGATTGTGGTCTTCCAGGAGATTTATCCATGATTCTGTTTCAGAGACTCTGCCACCCAGCTGTATCATTTATTGTTTCAAAGATGCAAGGTCGCTCTATACAGTATCTGTGGTGGATTTTGTCGACTGGGAAAGTACATGTAGCATGTCTAGTTTCTGCCTAATTAGGTATAGAATTGCAGGGCACTCAGATTTATATTTTATAGAGGAGTCTGTGGCCAGGGGTCCTGCTTGTGCCCCTCCCTTGCTTCTTTGGAACTGTGCGGTTTGGAATCTTCCATTTTGAGAGTGGAACTTACTGTATACTTCAACTTGGGTGCACCTAGTGGGATTTTGGTAGTCCTTGAGATGTTTGACGGAGACGCCGAATGTTGGGAGGTAGGATGAGGTACAGAAGTCAGTATCCTTACTTGGTTAGCAGCACTTAAGTAATTCTGTATGGTGCCGCAATGCACATTGTTGAATAGCAAGGCACACCACTTTGGAGTATAAGGGATTATTCTCAGCCCCCACCTGTCTGAAATTTGGGTTGCAGTTGAGGTGGAGAAATTCAGGATCCCAGTATGTTTGGTTTAGAATTAAGAAAGTTCTGGAACATGCTTTAGAGAGGCTGTATTAAATAGAAGGGGCAATCTTAGGGTCAGGCATAAGATGGGAGGGCCCGTGCCATATTTGCTCTGGTCAGTAGGTTTGTATATAATAGAGTCCTACCCTTATAGAGCGTTGTAGAGTAGTGTCACTAAGTGCTCACCTCTAGGGGTAGGATGCTCATAGTGACATTGGGTAGTCAAATAGAGATTCATCCACATGGAGGTCTGGTGTCGGCCATTTTGGGGTCAGGCATTGTGAGGCAGCTTCTGGAGCACTTGGTTGTAAGAGGTGTTTCTCTCAAAGTTTTTTCACCAAAAGACAGTTGTTGAAAGCACCACACCTTCCTATGTGCTGGGCACTGTTTAAACTGTCCGTGGTGGGAGTGTGTCAGCAGAGCGGGCTGTTTTTGTCATTCCACACGGAAGAACTCTCCAATTAGGCAGCCATTTTCCCTGGGCGATATCTACGCTCCCCCATGCAAAACATTTTCATGGCTTGGCTTGTTTATGAGTTCTTAGAGCCACACATCAGACCCTTTATTTGGCACTGGCTTGGCTTGGCTCTCACTCTCAGCAGGGCTGTGTGTCACATTTTTCACAGGCAGTGCCAATATTCCCAACAAAGTGTTCATACTTTCAGTAGATAACTTCAACATTCCTCTGTAGGACTTCCATATATTTGTTGGACAGAACTAAAACTTATCTACAGAAATGGCACAATATTATTGGAATGTACCTATATCCATAAATAAATTGTAGCTCAGTAGACTAACGCATCCAATGCCAGAATCTGTTTCGATTGCATGCACATATTTTGAAGCAAGTCAGATACACTCATCCTTTCATTGTATGAAGGTGAATACAATGATTATCATTGAGTTGAAAAACAGTAAATATCTGCCAGTAGTGCAAGAGACCTGTTGAAATGAATGTGCGCATTCAAGAGGTCACAATATACAATACAATAAACGTCTGTAAAGTGCACAGCTCCTTCGGGGGAAGTGTCCTGGCGCTAGTGGCAAAGATTCGAAAATTGAGCTAATCCCCTGTAACAATCCAAGGACAAAGATAAACCTAATAAATTCAAAAGAAATGTTGCATATTTCCATTAGAACGCTGCCAAAGACTTCTCAATGAAAAGGTCAGGGCTGTCATGAAAGACACCTGCAATCAATTGTTGCTTTTTAACCATCACTCTCCTGCTATTCAACAGGATGTGCACTGTCTGAGTTGCCAACACAAATTCAGACCTTCAATCCATGATTACTGGGACATTTAGTACACGTTTCTCTGTCGGATAAGGATGCTGAAATCCAGTGAGCTGTGAACATAGTCAAGGGAGAGCCAGGCTGTAAAGCATGACTTGAGAGTCAGACATTTGCCTGCTGTTATATAATTTGCAAAGTTGATCACTTTGTTTCCACAACGCAAAGTTTTACATTAGTAAAGTGTGATATTTGACATTCATGTTGACATTGAGAAATATATGTTTAAAAAATGTTATTAAAGAAAATGTTATTTAGATGGGACCATAGCTTTACTCGTACTAATGTCCATGATTAGTTCATGGTCATATGATCTTTGTGACTCTGTCTCGTAGTGTGTTCTCTGTGTCCCTATTTAATGTCCGTGTGTCTGCATCCCAATGTCACTGCATGCTAGTTTTGGATTACCAGTTCCATTGTTTCATATTGGTTGTCTTCATGCCTCAGTATTAGTGTCTTGATATCAGTGCTCCAATGCCATTATTCCTGCCACTGTGTCTTTGTTTTACACCTGGAGCTCTCTGTGCTATGATGTCTACTGTTTTGTGTCAGAATTCTAATGTCTAAGTCCCTATCTCAGTGTTACACTGGCAGGGGCCACAATGCTTTTGTTCATGTTTCCAGCTCACTGAACTCAGTGTCTCATGGTCAACACCATTGCCCCAGTGTTAGTGTCACTATTACAGAGAAGGTGATGCCCATAACAATGTCATGCTATAAGTGGCTGTAGGAGGCTGGCTCGGCTTATAGTAGGTACCTGATGGTACGTACACCTTGTGCCAGGTCCAGTTATCCCTTATTAGTAGATTAGTAGTGTTCTAGCAGCTTAGGCTGATAGAGGTAACTATAGCAGAGCACCTTAGGCTGAACTAGGATACATGTAAAGCTCCTATTATACCACTTATATCATATAGCACTATATCACAAGAAACACACTACTCAGAGTTACTAAAAATAAAGGTACTTTATTTTAGTGACAATATGCCAAAAATATCTCAGAGGATATACTCCCTTAGGAGGTAAGTAAAATACACAAAATATACACACAAACCAAAATCAGGTAAGTACACAGTTCGAAAAGTAGTGCAAACACTGTAGAATACAATAGGATGCAATAGGAGACAATAGGCCTAGGGGCAACACAAACCATATACTCCAAAAGTTGAATGCGAACCACGAATGGACCCCAGGCCTAGTGTAGTGTGTAGAGGGTCCCTGGGAGTGTAAAAAAACACTAAGGGTGTCCAAGATACCCCAACCCAAAACCCTGAAAAGTAGGAGTAAAGTTACCTTACTGCCCCAGAAAGACAGCAAAGTCGAGATAGTGGATTCTGCAAAGGCAACAACTGACTGCAAAGCACTGAAGACGGATTTCTGGACCTGAGGACCTGTAAAGGAAGGGGACCAAGTCCAAGAGTCATGCAAGTATCTGGGGGGCAAGAGCCAACTAAACCCCGGATGAAGGTGCAAAAGGGTGCTTCCGGGTGGAAGAAGCCAAAGACTCTGCAACAACGGAAGGTGCCAGGAACTTCTCCTTTGGTCAGAAGATGTCCCACGGCATGCTGGAGGATGGAGAGTTGTTTCCACGCAGAAAGACTGCAAACAAGCCTTACTAGCTGCAAGAGTCACGGTTGAAGAAAATGGGTGCTGCCCTCACCCAGGAAGGACAAGGAGATCGCCCTTTGGAGGAGGCGACAGAGGGTGCACTCGGCAGCACAGAGAGCCCATGCAGAAGCAGGCAGCACCCGCAGAAGCACTTGAACAGGCGTTCAAGAAATCTAAGCATGGCGGTCGTCTCACCACTACAAAAGAGGGTCCCACGAAGTCGGTGGTCAACTCAGCGAGTTGAGCAATGCAGGAAAGAGTGCTAGGGACCTGGGCTATTTTGCGCATGAAGGATTCCTTGCAAAAGTGCACAGAAGCCCTAGCCACTGCAGATCACGCAGTACACAGGATTACTGTCTGGCATGGGGAGGCAAGGACTTACATCCACCAAATTTGGACAGAAGGACCACTGGACTGTTGGGGTCACTTGGATCCAGCTCCTGTGTTTCAGGGACCACGCTTGTCAAGATGACCCAGAGGACCGGTGATGCAGAAGTTTAGTGCCTGCGTTAGCAG
Organism: Pleurodeles waltl; assembly: GCF_031143425.1. Lineage (NCBI taxonomy): Eukaryota > Metazoa > Chordata > Amphibia > Caudata > Salamandridae > Pleurodeles > Pleurodeles waltl. The sequence goes on along the minus strand of NC_090445.1, from coordinate 287,922,393 downwards.
GGTGAAGATTCTGTCTATCCACTGGAGATTTTTTCTTGGCTTCCAGTGCAAGGTGAAAGCAGACAGCCCTCAGAGCATGCACCACCAGGAAACAGTTGAGAAAGCCAGCAGGATTAGGTGCTACAATGTTGCTGGTAGTCGTCTTGCTACTTTGTTGCGGTTTTGCAGGCGTCCTGGAGAAGTCAGCAGTCGATCCTTGGCAGAAGTCGAAGAGAGAGATGCAGAGGAACTCTGGTGAGCTCTTGCACTCGTTATCTGAAGAGAAACCCACACAAGAGACCCTAAATAGTCCTCAGAGGAGGATTGGCCACCTAACCTGGTAGGCACCTATCAGGAGGGGTCTCTGACTTCACCTGCTGGCACTGGCCACTCAGAGGCCTCCGTTGGGCCCTCACAACTCTGCATTCAAGATGGCAGAGGTCTGGGACACACCAGAGGAGCTCTGGGCACCACCTCTGGGATGGTGATGGGCAGGGGAGTGGTCACTCCCCTTTCTTTTGTCCAGTTTCGCACCAGATCAGCGGCTAGGGGATCCCTGAACCGGTGTAGACTGGTTTATGCAAGGAGGGCACCATCTGTGCCCTTCAAAGCAATCCCAGAGGCCAGGAGAGGCTACTCCTCTCAGGCCCTTAACACCTATTTCCAAAGGGAGGGGGTGTAACACCCTCTGTCAGAAGAAATCCTTTGTTCTGCCTTCCTGACACCGGGCTGCCCAGACCCCAGGAGGGCAGAAGCGTGTCTGTGGGTTGGCAGCAGCGGTAGCTGGAGTGAAAACCCCAGAGAGCTAGTTTGGCAGTACCCGGGGTCCATGCTGGAGCCCCGGGGATGCATGGGATTTGCACCCCAATACCAGATTTGGCATGGGGGGCCGGTTCGATGATCTTAGACATGTTACATGGCCATATTCGGAGTTACCATTGTGAAGCTACATATAGGTATTGACCTATATGTAGTGCACGCATGTAATGGTGTTCCCGCACTCACAAATCTGGGGAAATTGCCCTGAACAATGTGAGGGCACCTTGGCTAGTGCCAGGGTGCCCTCACACTTAGTAACTTTGCACCTAACCATCACTAAGTGAGGGTTAGACATATAGGTGACTTATAAGTGACTTAAGTGCAGTGTAAAATGGCTTTGAAATAATGTGGACGTTATTTCACTCAGGCTGCAGTGGCAGTCCTGTGTAATATTGGTCTGAGCTCCCTATGGGTGGCAAAAGAAATGCTGCAGCCCATAGGGATCTCCTGGAACCCCAATACACTGGGTACCTAAGTACCATATACTAGGGAATTATAAGGGTGTTTCAGTGTGCCAATCAGAATTGGTGAAAATGGTCACTAGCCTGCAGTGACAATTGTAAAAGCAGAGAGAGCATAAACACTGAGGTTCTGGATAGCAGAGCCTCAGTGATACAGTTAGGCACCACAGAGGGAACACATATAGGCCACAAACTATGAGCACTAGGGTCCTGGCTAGCAGGATCCCAGTAACACAGGCAAAACAAACTGACAAACAAGTAAAAATGGGGGTAACATGCCAGGCAAGATGGTACTTTCCTACACACACACCCCCAAACGAGGGACAATAAGGCTAACCTTGCCCAGATAAGTCTTCATTGTCTAAGTGGAAATATCTGGAGAGTCCATCTGCATTGGAGTGGGTACTCCCAGGTCTATATTCCACTGTATAGTCCATTCCTTGTAGGGAGATGGACCACCTCAACAATTTAGGGTTTTCACCTTTTATTTGTTTTAGCCAAAGTAGCGGTTTGTGGTCTGTCTGAACAATAAAGTGAGTACCAGACAGGTATGGTCTCAACGTTTTCAGTGCCCAGACCACAGCAAAGGCCTCCCTTTCTATTGCAGACCAACGCTTTTCTCTAGGGGTCAACCTCCTGCTGATAAAAGCAACAGGTTGATCCTGGCCCTCAGTATTAAGCTGTGATAGCACAGCCCCAAACCCCAATTCAGAAGCATCAGTCTGGACTATGAACTATTTGGAGTAGCAAGGGCTTTTTATGACAGGTGCAGAGCACATGGCCTGTTTGAGCTCATCAAAAGCTTGTTGACAGCTAGCTGCCCACAATACATTTTTAGGCATCTTCTTACTAGTGAGGTCATTAAGAGGAGCTGCAATGGAGCCATAATTCTTAATGAACCTCCTTTAATACCCTGTGAGGCCTAAAAAGGTTCTCACCTGGGTTTGAGTTGTAGGGGGAGCCCTTTCCATAATGGTCTGGATCTTTCCCTGCATTGGTGTAATCTGTTCCCCGCCTACCAGGTGGCCCAGATAAACCACTTTCCCCTGCCCTGTCTGGCACTTTGAAGCCTTCATAGTGAGGCCTGCCTTTTGCAGGGCCTCCAAGACTTTCCACAGGTGGACCAGGTGTTCATCCCAGGTGGAGCTAAAGACAGCTATATCATCTAGATATGCTGCACTAAAAGCTTCCAAACCTTGCAGGACTCTGTTCACCAACCTCTGAAAAGTGGCAGGTGCATTCTTCAAACCAGAGTGCATCACAGTGAAATGATAGTGCCCTTCAATGGTGGAAAATGCAGTTTTAGGTTTAGCATCTTCTGATAATTTAATCTTCCAATACCCTGCAGTTAAATCAAAAGTGCTTAGATACTTGTCAGAAGCCAGTGTATCTATTAGCTCATCTGCCCTGGGTATAGGGTGAGCATCTGTCTTGGTTACTTGATTGCGACCTCTATAGTCAACCCAAAACCTCATTTCTCTTTTACCATCCTTACTGTGAGGTTTTGGGACAAGCACCACTGGGCTAGCCCATGGGCTTTCTGAAGGCTCAATTACTCCTAAGTTCAGCATCTTCTGTACCTCTTGTTTTATGCAGTCCCTGACATGGTCAGGCTGCCTATAATTCTTACTTTTGACTGGTAAACTGTCTCCAGTATTGATTGTATGCTCACACCAAGCAGTTGTACCTGGTATCAGTGAGAAGAGTGCAGAAAATTGACTTAGGAGGTTTACACATTTGTCCTTCTGGTCAGCGGTAAGGCAATCTGCAAGTACTACTCCCTCCACTAAGCCATCAGCTTCAGTGGTGGAGAAGAGATCAGGGAGAGGGGCACTCTCTTCTTCCTGTCCCTCATCAGCTGCCATGAGCAGGGTGAGATCAGCCCTGTCATAGTAGGGTTTTAGGCGGTTGACATGGAGCACCGTAAGGGGACTACTGGCAGTTCCCAGGTCTACCAAGTAGGTAACCTCACCCTTTTTCTCAACAATGAGAGGAGGTCCACTCCATTTGTCTTGGAGTGCTCTTGGGGCCACAGGCTCCAATACCCACACCTTTTGTCCTGGGTGGTACTGGGACAGGACAGCCTTCTGGTCATGCCATTGCTTTCTGGCTGGCCTGAAGGTTTTTACTGGCCTTTTTCATGTACTCAGCCATTCTTGATCTTAGGCCAAGTACAAAGTCCACAATGTCCTGCTTAGGAGCTTTTAAAGGTTTTTCCCAACCCTCCTTCACAAGTGCAAGGGACCTCTCATAGGGTGCCAAAAGAGGGGTTCAAAGGGGCTAAAGCCCACTCCTTTTTGGGGTACCTCCCTGTAAGCAAAAAGGAGGCAGGGTAACAGGACATCCCATCTCCTTCTGAGTTTTTCAGGGAGTCCCATTATCATACCTTTGAGAGTTTTATTAAACCTCTCAACCAGACCATTTGTTTGTGGATGATAAGGAGTAGTGAACTTGTATGTTACACCACACTCCTTCCACATAGCTTTGAGGTATGCAGACATGAAGTTACTACCTCTGTCTGACACCACTTCCTTAAGGAAGCCCACTCTGGAAAAGAATCCCAGGAGGGACTTTGCCACTGCAGGAGCTGTAGTGGTCGTTAAGGGGATTGCTTCAGGATACCTAGTGGCATGGTCCACTACCACAAGGATAAACCTATTGCCTGAAGCTGTTGGAGGGTCAAGGGGGCCAACTATGTCAACCCCTACCCTTTCAAAGGGCACCCCAACCACAGGAAGTAGAATTAAGGGGGCCTTTGGTGTGCCACCAGTCTTGCCACTGGCTTGCAGGTCACACATGAGCAACAAAACTCTTTAGTGTCCTTTGACATATGAGGTAAGTGAAACAATGGAACAAGTCTGTCCCAAGTTTTACTCTGGCCCAAATGCCCAGCCAAAGGAATGTCATGTGCCAAGGTAGGAAGAAACTCTCCATACTGCAAAGGGATTACCAATCTCCTGGCAGCTCCAGGTTTAGGGTCCCTTGACTCAGTATAGAGGAGGTTGTCTTCCCAGTATACCTTATGGCTATCACTGACATCCCCATTCTGCGGTTTGACAGCTTGCTGTCTCAAACCCTCTAGTGTGGGACAGGTCTGCTGTGCCACACTCAGCTCTTCCCTAGCAGGCCCCCCTGCACCCAAAAGCACAACAGTGTCTGCTGCCAGCTCCTCTGGTGTAGGTTCTGCACAGGGAGAGGATTCCTCTTCCTCAAAAGGGGAATCTTCTGGAGAGGGAGGGATAGTGGGCAAGGATTTACCCTTACCACCCTTAGCTTTTGGGAGCTCTTGGTCCATTGTTCCAGGATCCAAGTTTACCTGTCCTTTTTGCTTCTTGGCCTGAGCCCTTGTCAAATCAAAAATATGCCCAGGAATGCCCAGCATTGCTGCATGAGCCTCCAACTCCACTTCAGCCCAAGTTGATGTCTCCAAATCATTGCCTAGTAAGCAATCTACAGGTAATTCAGTGGCTACCACAACTTTCTTTGGACCAGTAAACCCCCCCCCCCCCAGTTGAGATTCACAACAACCATGGGGTGGCTAAGTGTGTTATTGTGAGCATCAGTCACCTGGTACTGCTGACCAAGTAGGTGTTGATCAGGGAACCAGTTTCTCTATAACCACCATAGTTACACTGGCTCCTGTGTCCCTGTAGGCCTCAACCTCAACACCATTTATTATGGGAAGTTGCTTGCACTTACCCATACCAAGGGGACAAGCAACCAAGGTGGCAAAGTCAATACCACCATTCAGACCCTAAAACAGCCTCTGTGTTCTCCCTAACAAGACCAACCCCAACTACACTACCAATGGTGAGCCCAGCTACACCCTTTGATTGGCTATTTGTAGTAGACTTCCTACCACCATTCTTATTACTAGGGGCACTAGAGGTTGCAGTTCGGGTTGTGGTAGTGGGAGTCTTGGTGTTTTTCTTTGGACAAGTGGAATCACTTGCCCACTGGCCTTTTACTTTACATAAATAACACTGTGGCTTTTTCTGATTGTGAGAAGAGGATTTGGACCGACCACCCCCAGAGGATTTTTATGGGCCTGATGAAGACTCAAAATGATTTTTATCTTTGTCCCCATCCTCATCAGAAGACTTACCATCCTTCTGCTTGCCATTCTTGTCACCCCCTGTATGGACTTTTCTGTTCACTCTTGTTCTGACCCATTTGTCTGCCTTCTTTCCCAATTCTTGGGGAGAGGTGAGATCGGAGTCTACCAAGTACTGGTGCAATAAATCAGACACACAATTGTTCAAAATATGCTCTCTCAGGATTAGATTATACAGGCTTTCATAGTCAGTCACCTTACTGCCATGTAACCAACCCTCCAAGGCCTTCACTGAACAGTCTACAAAGTCTGTCCAGTTTTGAGAGGACTCTTTTCTGGTGTCTCTGAACGTAATCCTGTATTATTCAGTGGTTAAGCCAATCCATCCAAGAGTGCATCTTTCAAAACTTTGTAGTTATTAGCATCACTTTCACTGACAGTAAGGAGCCTATCCCTACCCTTACCAGTGAAAGATAGCCACAAGATAGCAGCCCACTGCCTTTGATGGACCAACTGTACCATACAGGCCCTCTCAAGTGCAGCAAACCACTTGTTAAAGTCATTCCCCTCCTTGTAAGGGGGACTATCTTATGCAGGTTTCTGGAATCTTGTTTTCTCACAGGATTGCTATCAAAAACACTGCTGCTGCCACCATGGAGAACTAACCCCAACCTTTGCCTTTCCCTCTCTACATCCAGAGATTCCCTATCTAAGACCAGTTGCTTCTGTTTTAGCTTCAGCTTGGCCTCTTCCAACCTCAGCTTTCTGAGTTCCCTTTCCATCAGGTTATCCTCAGGGTGGGAGGCTTGGGAATTGTGAGACCCAGAAGAAATGTGGGAATTGGCAGAGTTATACCTGTCCCTAACTGGCTGGATTTTAGTAACCTGGCCTTTAGGAGTGAAAGGTGCCCTACTAGTGTGTGACCCCCTTTCACTACCAGTGTCACTAGATGGCCTGTTAGCTGGCAGGTCCTTGAAAGAACCTTCCTCAGCATCCTCAGGGGACTCCTCTGAGTCTGGCTGGGTAGCCCCTCCTCTGCCTCCTAATCCTGGGATGGGCCAGACTGGTTCTGGTCACTTTCTAGGAAAAGGCTAAGGAGAAGATCTTTTGTAGGATAATTACCAATACTTAAACCTCTTTCAATGCGGAGACCCCTCAAACTTGTAAGGTTTAAACTACCATAGGTTGCCTGGACAACTGTGGGAGTAAGTTCTACTGCAGACATGATTGTTAGAAAGCGTTTAAGACAGAGAGAAAAAAGTCTAGAAATTTTTAGAGAAAAGAGAAAAACTTGTGAAAACTTTTCAAAACTTTTCTAAATCTTTTTAGAAAGTTTAAAGAAGGAAAGTTAAACTGTTTAGGTCACCTGTGTATATTCTGAAGTATTTGGAATATGTTTTTCTTATGAAAAGCATCAATGACAAAGTGGTAAAGCAGTTATAAGTACTTATCCCACCGCTGCCACCAATGTAGGAGGCTGGCCTGGCTTATAGTGGGTACCTGATGGTACTTACACCTTGTGCCAGGTCCAGTTATCCCTTATTAGTAGATTAGTAGTGTTCTAGCAGCTTAGGCTGATAGAGGTAGCTATAGCAGAGCAGCTTAGGCTGAACTAGAAGACATGTAAAGCTCCTACTATACCACTTACATCATATAGCACTATTTCACAATAAACACAATACTTGGAGTTACTAAAAATAAAGGTAATTTATTTTAGTGACAATATGCCAAAAGTATCTCAGAGGATATACTCCCTTAGGAGGTAAGTAAAAACACAAAATATACAAACCAACCAAAATCAGTTAAGTACACAGTTCGAAAAGTAGTGCAAATACTGTAGAATACAATAGGATGCAATAGGAGACAATAGGCCTAGGGGCAACACAAACCATATACTCCAAAAGTGGAATGCGAACCATAAATGGACCCCAGGTCTAGTGTAGTGTGTAGAGGGTTGCTGGGAGTGTAAGAAAACACTAAGGGTGTCCAAGATACCCCACCCCAAGACCCTGACAAGTAGGAGTAAATTTACCCTACTACGCCAGAAAGACAATAAAGTCGAGATAGGGGATTCTGCAAAGGCAACAAGTGACTGCAAAATGCTGAAGACCGATTCCTGGACCTGAGGACCTGTAAAGGAAGGGGACCAAGTCCTAGAGTCACACAAGTGTCCAGGGGGGCAGGAACCCTCTAAACCACGGATAAAGGTGCAAAAGGGCTGCCTCCAGGTGGAAGAAGACAAATATTCTGCAACAACGGAAGGTGCCAGGAACTTCTCCTTTGGTCAGAAGTTGTCCCACAGTGTGCTGGAAGACGCAGAGTTGTTTCCACACAGAATGACAGCAAACAAGCCTTGTTAGCTGCAAGAGTCATGGTTGAAGAAAATGAGTGTTGCACAGGCCCAGGAAGAACCAGGAGGTTGCCCCTTGGAGGAGGAGACATAGGGGGCACTCAGCAGCTCAGAGAACCCATGCAGGAGCATGCAGCACCCACAGAAGCACTTGAACAAGCGTTCAAGAAATCTGAGCACAGCAGTCATCTCAACACTACAAAAGAGGGTCCCATGTAGTCGGTGGTCATCTCAGCGAGTTGAGCAATGCAGGACAGAGTGCTGGGGACCTGGGCTATACTGTGCATGAAGGATTCCTTGCAAAAGTGCACAGAAGCCCTAGCAGCTGCAGATCACGTAGCACACAGGATTACTGTCTGGCGTGAGGAGGCAAGAAGTTACCTCCACCAAATTTGGACAGAAGGACCACTGGACTGTCGTGGTCACTTGGATCCAGCTCCTGTGTTCCAGAGACCACCCTGTTCAAGATGAGAGGGGACCCAGAAGACCGGTGATGCAGAAGTTTGGTGCCTGCGTTAGCAGGGGGAAGTTTCCGTCGACCCACTGGAGATTTCTTCTTGGCTTCCAGTGCAGGGTGAAGGCAGACAGCCCTCAGAGCATGCACCACCAGGAAACAGTCAAGAAAGCCGGCAGGATTAGGGGCTACAATATTGCTGGTAGTCATCTTGCTACTTTGTTGCGGTTTTGCAGGTGTCCTGGAGCAGTCAGCGGTCGATCCTTGGCAGAAGTCAAAGAGAGAGATATAGAGGAACTCTGGTGAGCTCTTGCATTCGTTATCTGAAGAGAAACCCACAGGAGAGACCCTAAATAGCCCTCAGAGGAGGATTGGCCACCTATCCAGGTAAGTACCTATCAGGAGGGGGTCTCTGACGTCACCTGCTGGCACTGGCCACTCAGAGGCCTCCATTGTGCCCTCACACCTCTGCATTCAAGATGGCAGAGGTCTGGGACACACTGGAGGAGCTCTGGGCACCACTCTTGGGGTGGTGATGGACAGGGGAGTGGTCACTCCCCTTTCCTTTGTCCAGTTTCGCGCCAGAGCAGGGGCTGGGAGATCCATGAACCTGTGTAGACTGGTTTATGCAAGGAGGGCACCATCTGTGCCCTTCAAAACATTCCTAGAGGCCAGGAGAGGCTACTCCTCTTAGGCCCTTGACACCTATTTCCAAAGGGAGAGGGTGTAACACCCTCTCTCAGAGGAAATCCTTTGTTCTCCCTTCCTGGGACTGGGCTTCCCAGACCCCAGGAGGGCAGAAGCCTGTCTGTGGGTTGGCAGCAGTGGTAGCTGCAGTGAAAATCCCAGAGAGCTAGATTGGCAGTACTCAGGGTCCATGCTGGAGCCCCGGGGATGCATGGGATTGGCACCCCAATACCAGATTTGGCATGGGGGGACAATTCCATGATCTTAGACATGTTACATGGTCATATTCGGAGTTACCATTGTGAAGCTACATATAGGTCTTGACCTATATGTAGTGCACACATGTAATGGTGTCCCCACAATCACAAAGTCCGGGGAAATTGCCCTGAACAATGTGAGGGCACCTTCACTAAGTGAGGGTTAGACATATAGGTGACTTATAAGTGAGTTAAGTGCAGTGTAAAATGGCTGTGAAATAACGTGGACGTTATTTCACTCAGGCTGCAGTGGCAGTCCTGTGTAATATTGGTCTGAGCTCCCTATGGGTGGCAAAAGAAATGCTGCAGCCCATAGGGATCTCCTGGAACCCCAATACCCTGGGTACCTAGGTACCATATACTAGGGAATTATAAGGGTGTTCCAGTGTGACAATTAGAATTGGTGAAAATGGTAACTAGACTGCAGTGACAATTTTAAAAGCAGAGAGAGCTTAAATACTGAGGTTCTGGTAAGCAGAGCCTCAGTGATACAGGTAGGCACCACAGAGGGAACACATATAGGTCACAAACTATGAGCACTGGGGTCCTGGCTAGCAGGATCCCAGTGACACAGGCAAAAACAAACTGACACACAAGTAAAAATGGGGGTAACCTGCCAGGCAGTTACCAGTGTCCCATGTCAATTCATGTGGCAGTACAGTAGTTGAGTTGGTGGTAAAAGGGGGCAGTGGTGAAACCCTATTCCATCAACATCCACAATCCTTGTCAGAGTGAACCACAAAAAGTCACTAAATTAACTTGAGTCTTAATGCAGCAGTCAAACAGTAATAAAGTGAAAACACAACACAAGAAAAACACCACACTAATTTAGATAGATAGAGTAAATTGTAATAAATTATTTGACACCAAAACGATGAAAATGATAGAACCAGAGTTATGACTTTTCAAATTTTAAAGTGTAAAGTAGCACCTATAAGATCAAAGCAGCAACTGTGAACATCTCGTTGCATAAGACTGGGGCAAAGTCAAAAGTTATGGCCGACTGTGATGAAGCGCAGATCAGTCACAGGAAGTGGATTGGGCCCAGTCTCCGCTTACCTTTGGACTTGGAAGAAATTTTAAAGAAAAATTTCTGAGAAGGGAAAGTTCAATGAGGGAAGGCAGCCAGAGGTGTCTGAGGAGGAAGCATCATCATCTGCGGGGAGTCACCAAACAGGATTTCCTGTTGCAGGGAAGAATGTTGTAGGAGCTGCCATGAAGTCAGGCTGACTGGAGATTAACTTTTGGTGCACCGGCAAGCAGGTAGCTCTTGGTCTCTTCTAGGTTCTAAGAGCACTTTTTGGCTGAAAATGATCTAAGTCCCAAGTTTTGGATTTGGGCTATCTGAGCACCTTTAGCACCACTTCCAAGGTCCATGGTCCATGGTTGGAGCACCGCTTGGAGGATCAGGACTCACTCAGGCTGGGTCCAGGTAAGGTTCAAGATGGTTGGAGCCTTTTTTGCTACTGAGCCTCTGATCAGGAAGCCAGCAGCTGGCCTTGGAGCCACTCTGAAAGTTTTGCTTTCAAGCATAAAATCAGGGGTCAAGCAGCAGAGCAGTCCTTTGAGGGTACAGGGCAGACATCAGGCAACAGGGCAGTTCTCTGAAGTTCACCACAGGCCACATGCTGCAGGAGAGCTCTCTGAGAGTTCTTCCGCAGGTCCATAAGTGAACTGAAGAGTGGGTCTGAGAGCCCTATTTTTTATGTCTGGTCCCAACTTTGAAGAGGGAAAAATGTCTGATGTTTTCTCCCCACGGAAGTGTTTGGAATTTCCTGCCTCCCTTCAGTGGTCCTGGCCTGTCTGCAGGCACCAAAGGCTAGTGGGTTCTTTGTGTGCAAGCTGAGGCAGTGTCTTTGAAATGCAACTATGTCTGGCACAACTTGGCCTTTCATCTTCCCTTGGATGGACCATCCTGCCAACACCCAGTTCCTGTATTGTGTGGCTGTTTTGGTAATGTGACCTAGGAGACAGGCTGTAGGCACCAAAGGATTAGTAAAAGAAAAGGCTAAATTGACATTTTCAGAATTGTGACTTAAAACCCTACTTTACCATTGAAGAGGATTTCAAATTACAATTTCTCAAACACCAAATATGATATTTCTACATGCTCTCAAAGAAAAGTCATCACTTTTTTAACATAATAAGGTAGCCCTATGTTATCCTAGGAGAGAGGTAGGCCTCATAGTAGTGAAAAATACATTTTGGAGTTTTTCACCACCAGGATAAGTAAAACATAACAGTACATGTCCAACCTTTTGATTACAATGCACATTGTCCTATGGGCTATCTAGGGCCTGCCTTAGGGATGACTTACACACAACAAACACAGAGTTTTAGGCTTGGCACAGGGATTATTTTGAAACAACAAATTGGCAGTTTAAAATTTCATACAGGCGGCAATGGCAGGGCAGTAGCATGTTTTAAGGGATCTCTTATGTGAGGGGTACAATGAGTGCATACCAATTTACTAAGGATTTATACTGTAAGTACGCTATATATGCCAATCAGGTGTAAGCCAATATCACCATGGTTTAGGAAGTGAGAACAACAGTTTTAGCACTGGTTAGCTGTGGTAAAGTGCATAGAGTACTAAAGCCAACAATACACTAATTCAGCAAAACAGGAGGAGAGAAGGCAAAAGGTTTTGGAGGTGTCCCTTCAGTTACAAAAAGTAACATAATGCAGCACATAGCACTGCCTTGGATTATCTTGCATTGGGGAGCATTAAATGGACAGAGCATGGGCATTTCTGTGGATTCACCTATGTATTTTGATTCAAACCCATATTTCGTAAATCAGTAAACATGAGTTTGTGTCACAATATTGTTAGGCAGGCATAAGTGTACCAGGGTTATAAGAGAGCAGAAATGAGCAATGTCTTTGTTAAGATGGTGCATATATGCTGTCTCCCTTTCATATAATGCTGTGCAGCAAGTTCCCTTCTTCCGTTCCATTGTCTGAAAGTTTAGTAAATCTCGTTCCTGGTTACACAAAAAACAGAACATATGAAAAAAAAACAGGACAGCTGGAAAAACCCTTCCTTAGAGTTAATAGAAGCATATATTACACTTTACAGTGTTTTTATTTATTTATCATGTTTAGTTCCTGTCTCAGCCTTGCTAATTGGAAAGGAAGCTTGAGAGTTTGGAAATGTTTGCTTTATAGAGCAGAATGCAGAAAGTCTTCTACTTTAACTTTCATTGTTTATGTGTAATCATGTTTCAATTTGCTAAACATTTATGTAATAATGGGTTCACTTGACCTTTCTACAATGCCTATTGTGAAGAATGTTTAGGGGGGCCAAAATTCAATATAGACTGACCTTCCCCTCAAGGGCCCCCTGTAGCTACAGCCCTGGTTGTGCAGAGCTTTGTATGCGTGGATCAACATCTTGAACTAGCATCTCAACTTGATCAGGGGCCAGTGTAACTTCTTGTGGTGGGGTGTGATGTGGGTTCATCTTGAGAGGTCGAGCACAAGTCTGGCTGCTGAGTTTTACATTATCTGTAGTCCCTTCAGGAAATGCGGGGAGCAGGGTGGTGATGCCTACATAGAGAGTGTTGCCATAGTCCAACCCAGATGGTGACAAGGGCCTGTGTGACAGTCTTTCTGGTATTGACTGGGAGCCACCTGAAGATCTTGCAGAGCATGCACAGGGTATGAAAGAGGTGGATGAGATTGTGTTTACCTGTTTCTTCATGGATAGCTTGTTATCCAAGATAATGCTGATGTTGCAGGCTTGGACTGTCAGGGCAGGCGAGAGGTCGAGTTCAGCGGGCCACCATGCTTCGTTCCACAGTGAGGTGTTGTTTCCAAAGATGCAGACTTCTGTCTTGTCTGTGGTGAGCTTAAGGCAGTTTTCCTTCATCCAGTCATGATGTTCATCATACATCTGTGGAAGAAGGATCTAGTGGTGGAGGGGTCTTCTGACAATGTGAGGATCAGCTGGGTGTCGTCAGCACGGGAGATGATGTTCAGTCTGTGCGATCTGACAGTGTTAGCCAGGATTGTCAAGTACCTATCGTCGAGGGTGGGGCTGAGGGATGATCCTTATGGGACGCCACAGATGATCTTCTTGGGTTCAGAGGTGAATGGTGGGAGACAGAATTTCTAGGTTCTTCCAGAGAGGAATGAGGCAAATCATTTGAGGCTGGTTCCCTGGAGTCCAATTTGATGGAGTCTGTGATCAGGGTGTGGTGGCAGACAGTGTTGAAGGTGGATGAGTGCTTCCGTTTCACCATGGTCCAGGAGGGCTCTGATGTCGTTGGTGGCTGTGATTCGGGCTTTTTCAGTGCTGTGGTTGTCTTGTAATCCAGATTGAGAGGAGTCCAGGAGAGGTTGTTATGTTCCAGGTGTTCAGTGAGTTGCTGGTTGATTGCCTTCTCAAGAGGGTTGGCTAGAATTGGGAGCAGGGAGATAAGCCAGTAGTTCTATGGTTCTGCTGGGTCGGTGAATGGTTTCTTCAAGAGGGCCTCACTTTGACGTGTTTCCAGTCCACAGGAAAGGAGGCCAAATTGATTTTTCTTAAATATATTTTATTGTGTTTTATTGCAAACTAGAATAAAGAGAGCCAGCATTGATAGCCAGTAAATTAACTGGTACTTTGCACGGATCAATTACAAAATGAGTGTTGAAGACATCAAGGCAAATTCTGTTTCTTGCATAACCACATTTCCCACATCTTATACATCACCTGCTTGTGCCGTAATACTAATAATAAGTGCCAACCCCCTCCCAACTCAGGCATCAAGACAGTCAGGCTCCGTACACATATATAACACGATATAACAAAAGTAAGGCATGTCCATGATAAAGTGTGAAGGAGGCTAAAGTGATGGAGGTGATGGACTTTCTTGAGCTTGTTGCCAACAGTCCTGCTCCCGAGGTTGAAGACGTGGTGGAGGCAAGGGTCCATTGGTGTTCTTGAGTGCACTGAATTCATAATGGAGATTGTGGCCTGAGTCGTGAGAGAGTACCAATGAGTGAGCAGGTGTTTGGGGTATGTGTTGGTGAGTGTTAGCAGGCAGATGCTATCCATGGCGGAGGGATGGGGAGTGAAGGTTTTGTAGGTGACTGAGATCTTGTTGTGCAAGACTTCTGTGAGGCAGTCGCACAGTTCTTGGGAGGGGGTGATGTAGTATGTATGTACAGTGTTTTAATGTCATTCCTGGTGGCTGTGGGGCAGAGATAGCCCTGACAATGGTGTAGAATTCCTTGATGTGGTTTGAGCTGACTTCTATGTGGTCTATTAGGGTGTTCTTCTTTCTTGCTTTCAGGAGGTGGTGGTACTGGTTGAGTGCAGTCTTGAAGGTGAAGAGGTCTCCTGTCTCTCTGCTGGTGTGCCACTTCCTTTCTACTTTCCAGCGGTTGCCTTTGGTAGATTTCCACTCCTCGCTGAACCAGCTGGCTATTCTGGCATATCCTTTGGATTTAGCTGGTTTTGCAGGGGCGATTTTGTCAGAGCATGCAGTGATCCACTGGTAGAAGTTATTTGCATCCTGATCCGGGTTGAGTATTATGTTTGAGAGGTGGGTCTCCCAATATCTTTTTCCACTTTCTACGCACGGAGCTGGGGGGCGTGGTGCCATTGTTGGTTAGATGCTGAAGTGGATGCAGTAGTGGTTGGACGAATTTAGCTGTGAGAAGTGGGTGTACTTGACTGTCACTGGATGAAAATATGGGGTCGAGCATGTGGCCTGCGATGTGGGTAGGGTTGGTAGCAAGTTCCAGGAGGTCAGTTGTTTTGGTATTGCTGGGGTCGTCGAGGTGGAGGTTGAGATCCACTAGGAAGATGCAGTGCTCAGAGTCAATAGAAATTGTGGCGATGAGGTTGGGGATGCCGTTGCAGAAGCTGGGGCATGGTCCTGGTTGCCTGTAGATGAGGGTGCCTCTGACTGTGCTTTTTCCGTCTGTGGAGTTGAAAATTGAGATGTTCCATAATTAGGCTTGAGTTGTCCAAGGAGATCATGCAGCAGAGTGTGTCCTTATAGAGAGCAGCGATTCCACCTCCGTGTTTGTTGATTCGGTGTGCTATCTTGTAGCCTTCGGTCGTGGCGATGTACTGTGTGGAAGCAGGATTCAGCCAGGTCTCCTTGAGGACCCTGGTGTACACAGTGAGGGATGAGATTGTGTCCCAGATTTCCATAACAACACAACTTTCATACATTGTCATCAAACTTCTTTGCAAAAAATGAAAAGAAAAATGGTATAGAAGAACATGTACATATTTTGTGTATGACTTAAACAGCCGCACCATTTATTAGCATAGATGAAGTGGATTGGACCAGTTGCACAGAAGAAGCCTCCCCATTCAATTACTGGACATCAAAACAATGCCTCTCATCACTATCCTTCTTTTTCCATTTCCTAGCTGGGCAGCCATTAAAGATCATTAATTATACAAGTCTGCAATTGTTTATTGCTTCCATGGGAAAGAGAAGATACCAATGAGTGATATATTGAGTGAGTGATGATTCTTGTGGTGGCTGGGAGGATGATGTTTAACTAATTTGTAAACTTGATTTGTAATGTTGGGGGCCCAGTGGATGATTCTGCCTGAATGATTGCCTTCCTTTCACACTTCACTTATATTTTACTTACATGGTCCAAATCTTTTCAGTACTTCTTTTGTACAGGTTCTTCAGAGACCAGTCAGTTTAGTTAACAAAACTACAAATGTTCACTGGAGATCTGTCTTTCTCAACTTCATATGGGTCAGAACTTGGAGGCAGGGTGGGACCGCCCCAACAGCCAAAAGAAGGAACCTAATGCCTGTCCACTTCAATGGGAAACAATATTATTCAAAGAGGCCTACTCAGTCCTATGGCCTGCAGAGAGGTGCATTAAATTCGGCTATGCCGAGTAGTATGCTGGCTCACATGTTAAACTCCTCTAATTAAGTGGTTGTTGTCTTGGGGGCTATCTCTGAAATTTTATGACATTTGACATCTGTGCGACTGATCAGCTAGGTACATGCAGCGGTACATGCAGTGGTAAAAGATTGTTCTCACTTCTCAGAACCAACCTGTGCTTTGTCTTCTTGGCCCTTTTTCACCATGAAGCGTACCATCTCATTGACCCTACAATATTGACATTTACTTTTTTGTAATTCACAGGCTTTCTCTTCCTTCTTCTTCTGCACTAAAGCTCGTAACACTCCTGCCTACTAAACCAGTTTAATTCTCTGCACCCAAGAAGGTCATTCCGAGTAGAATGGCAGTCTTTTTTTGCATTTTCTACAGTATAATTGTTCTTTTCTTTATAACAACAATTTATAGAACTCTGTGATCCTGCCTATTTTGTAGTTTTCAAACCTAGATAACAGAACAGTTAGATAACTTGGGACTCTGGGGGCGGAATGAATGTTTGCAATGTATTCAGTAACTGAACTGTGTCATTCCTTGATTTCCTCCCACAACAGATGTGTTGATGATGTGCTGCTCATCAGCTTGATGAATGTTGTGGTTTTCTTTGCCTCACCTTTCCGCAACTCCCCGTTCCCATCCGTTCATCAAAACCCTAACCTTCCTTCCTCAGGTTTGTGATCTATTGATGTGTGACTTAAGAATTTACACCATAAATGGATCATGCACTTGGCGGGGCAGATGTGGTGAAAGTAGGGGCCCTGTTGCAAATTGTATTCTATTGTGCAAGGGGTAGTGACAGCACTGTCAGTCAAACTATGGTCTGATGTAGAGGTGAAAGTGGCTTGAATATCTGCAATTTTAGAAAGAGGCTAGCTTGTCACTTTGTGGTTGTGAGAGAGAGTCGACCGGAGCTGTATTTGCAGGATCAGAAAGTGTTTTGACGACTTGAAATAGCATTTTCTGGCAGTTTGGGACCACACTGGTTTTTTCATAGAAGTAGGAGGCTCTAGTAGTGTAACAGTGTTTGTGGTATTCTTTTAGGGCCACCTTATACTTAGCTTTATTGTCTATGCTATAGGATTTACACTACACTCTCTCAATATATTTAGAATTATTTTAACTATTGTGTTGTGTATCACTGAACAAGGGGGCCAGTGGAAGGGTTCTGTAATGATTTTTGGTCGTGACAGGAATAAGGGAGACAAGCGCAGATCCAATCTACCTATCAATGATGGCCGCGTCAGGACAAACAGAATTATGTAGCTTTATGCTGCAGAGCAGCAGACCTGCAATGCTGGCGGGTCTGCTACTCTGCAGCATGTGTTTGGGGCAGCTGTAACATGTTATGTTATTAACTTATAATTCCTATAGCCCTGGTTTTCCAACTCCCTCTACAGTTCTACCCTGTGTCCAAACTTAGGGGCTGATAGAGTCTGGCAGATAGGATACTCCGTCACATGTGGCAGATAATCAAGACTGCATCAGGCGCATTACAGTAGACAGTGCATAGAATATAAACAATGTTGTGTAGTGCAGCAATTGAGGTATATATTTTATTTGCCACAGTGTATCCCATCAGGAACTTAGTCTCACTTTACACCCTGGCCTCCACCACAAATTATTTTCAAAAAATACCTTCACTTGGCAGTGGAGAAAGTTAGTCTACAGGAAGGTAAGGTATAGAGAATGGGCTATATAGAGGTTTAGTTAGGGAATGGTTGGGTGTTACTGATCATGTACTAAGCTTTTGATTAGTCACATTGGTTGACAGAAGAAAAAAACTGGAACCATAAATCCGTAGTGGAAGTCTTGAAACATAAGACACTTTGACAGAAAAATGGGCACATGCCAGATAGAATTTACATGTTTGGATAGATTGGGGCAGAAAGAAAGAATGATGAAATAAAGTACTACTAGGTGCCTGACTGGGCACTGGGAAACACATCTTGGGGGTCATTCTGACCCCGGCGGTCATGGACTGCCGGGGCCAGGGTTGGCGGGAGCACCGCCAACAGGCTGGCGGTGCCCCGCAGGGCATTCTGACCGCGGCGGTTTGGACGCGGTCAGATGCGGAAAACCGGCGGTCTCCCGCCGGTTTTCCGCTGCCCAAATGGATCCTCCATGGCGGCGCAGCAAGCTGCGCCGCCATGGAGAATCTGACAGCCCATACCGCCATCTTGTTCCTGGCGGTTCTCCCGCCAGGAACAGGATGGCGGTATGGGGTGTCTTGGGGCCCCTGGGGGCCCCTGCAGTGCCCATGCCAAGGGCATGGGCACTGCAGGGGCCCCCGTAAGAGGGCCCCACTTTGTATTTCAGTGTCTGCTTTGCAGACACTGAAATACGCGACGGGTGCCACTGCACCCGTCGCACCTTCCCACTCCGCCGGCTCAATTCTGAGCCGGCGTCCTCGTGGGAAGGGTCTTTTGCACTGGGCTGGTGGGCGGCCTTTTGGCGGTCGCCCGCCAGCCCAGTGCAAAAGCCAAAATACCCTCAGCGGTCTTTCGACCGCGGAGCGGTATTTTGGAGGGGGGAACTCTGGCGGGCGGCCTCCGCCGCCCGCCAGGGTGAGAATCACCCCCCTTGTCTTCTGTTTGTCTGCACTGAAGACTTGTTTGTGCTGCAAAAGACGCACATTTCACCACCTACGCTGCAGTGCAGAATTAAAGCACAATACAGTTTTAGGTGGCAAATGTTGTGGGCAGGGACTAGAGGTAATGGGATGGATATCTGCTGCACTGAACAAATACAGTATTGTCTATAAGAAAGCAAGTGGTGCCCTTCAAACAGGCAGGTCATCTGTGCACTTCAAAGGCATGCCACTAGAAGCTTCTCCCCACTGCAAACACACAATATGTATGAATACAGGGCCTAAGGCACCAACTCCTCAGTACACTTCTGGACCTGTGGATTCTCTGCCAGGAAGAAAGACTGCTGTGTTGCTGAAGGACTGTCAATCTGCTAGACTGAACTCTGCTGGACTCCTGCTTTGCTGTGCTTTGCTGACCTGCTGCTTGCTGCCTTGCTGCCTGGATGATAAGGACTGGACCTGCAAATCTTGAACCCAGAACCAAGAGTGACTCCAAAAGCTAGTTGGCTGGCCACCTGATCTGAAGGCTCTGGGACATAACAGGCTTCCAACAACCTTTCATCTGCACCTGGACTCTGCCATTTCTGAGTCTACCCTGCCAAGTGGTGCCATCCCAGTCCTGGACTCTTGGACTTGGGCTTAAGGTTCTTTTCCAGCCACTGTGGATCCACTGGAGTCGATGCATATCTTTTCCTGCCTGGTGCAACCCTGAGCAGAACTGATGCATCTCCGCTGCTGTATGAATTGACCCACCACAAAGCCATGCACCACCGCCACAGCCCTCCTTGCCTTTGAAACCGCTGCTGCATGATGCATCCTCAGCAATGGCCTCACCTCTCTTGCCAATGGCTAAACTCCGCATCACAGCCTCGTAGCTCCTCGAAACTGGTGCATCATCCTGAAAATGCGCCCCACCCCCTACTCCAGCCTTTGAATCGCAAGCCCTCGTCAACAGAATCCTTGTTGGCAAAGCAGACTTGACACATCTTGGAACCAACACATCTGTGATACGGATCCATTCAACACTTCACAAACCATGATTCAAGATACCCTGTTTAGCAGGCCTTCATGTGTCCCTGTAGCCAGTCCATGCTCCATTGTGGTCAGCCTGAACTTCAGCAGGCCTAACTGTGTCCCTGTAGCAGGCCCATGCTCCATTGTGGTGGGCGTGATCTTGTGACTTTGTCCTGGTCTGGTGAGACCATATATCCAGAATTAGTGCTTCATGTGTTTGGAGTTATTTTCTCTAAATACTTTTAAATCCAATATCTCCATTTTTACTAACTGCATTTTTGTCATTTTGGTCTGGCCTGAACTTGTGACTTTGTCTTGGTCTGGTACGACCATATATCCAGAGTCTGTCAACACCAGGACAGTGCGCGCTCTACGGGCGTCTAGAATGCAAAAACCCAACACTCTCAAGATAATGTAATTTATGCATTGTGATGATATGTTATTGTTTAACCTTTTGCATTGCAGAATTCAATCCAGAAGATTCATTCTTAAGGTGCTTATAAATACTGTTCATTTGTAATGTATTGCTGCAGGCTTTCAGATTGAGTTAGGGTGTGGTCCCTTTCCAGGGCCTTCTAGAAGCTTTCCCTGCAGCATGCATGGATGTGTTTGTGGGCTGGGCCAAGACTCTATATAAGGGAGTCAGCCCAGCTCCACGTGCCCACTATTCAGAGGTCCCCGTGCAGAGCAGCAGCAACTTCCTGAACTCCTGTTCCGGTGGCCTACCTTGACCTTCCAGGCCTCTGTGCTTTATTCTTCAGTGGTGATTCTTAGTCAGGGCGGTAAAGCGGAGGTTGGGCTGGGCCCCCGACCCCGTATTCGATGACTCTCTAATTCTTGGGCCTAATTCCTGATGTTAATAACATTTTGCTCATGCGCGTGTAATTGTGCATTTAGACTTTTCATGGCATTTGTAGGCACGCATTCGAATCGGCAAGACGCGCAATTCCTTCCTTGAGATTAATTCATGTTATTCATTGTGCGCTACCATTCCTTGACAGTGTTCATGGTCGCATTCGAATCGGCAACGCGCGCGATTCTTTCCTGGTGTGTAATTCTTGATATTCATTGTACACTACCATTTCCGAAGCATTTTCATGGTGGCATTTGAATCGGCAAGACGTGCAATTCTTTCCTTGAGTGCTTTTCATGTTATTCATTGTGCGCTACCATTTATTGGCAATTTCATGGCGGCATTCGAATCGGCAACACGCGCAATTCTTTCCTTGTGTGTGATTCTTGATATTCATTGTACGCTACCATTTCCGAGGCATTTTCATGGTGGCATTCGAATCGGCAAGATGCGTGATTCTTTCTTTGTGGTTAATTCATGATATTCATTGCGCGCTACCATTTCTTGGCAGTTTCATGGTGGATTTCGAATCGGCAAGACGCGCGATTCTTTCCTCGTGTATAAATAATGTAAATTACTATGCGCTACCATTCTAAGACATTTCCTTGGCAGCATTTCGAGTTGACAAGTCACGTGAGTTATTCCTTGAATCTACATTGTGTGATTTCATGGTGCACAACCCTTTATGGTGTTTAATACACATATAAAAACCTGCAATGTGCGCAATTCACTTTCCAATGCTTTTGAGAAGAACACAAGACCAGAGTTCTAGATGTAATGCTGTGTGTTCCTGATATGTATTCTTAAATGGAGATTCATATGATTGTTTAGAAATTGCTCAGAGTGTTTCCTGATTCTCATGCTAAAGAAAGTACTTGAATCTGAAAGTTCTATTTAACTTTTCTTGTTTCCTCCTCAGGTATTCGGTCATCTAAAGCCTAGTTAGTTTTAGGACAATTCTAGGGTTGTCCATGTTTTCAGAAATGACAAAGCTTAGTGTTGTAGCATGGTACTGATTTCATGAGATGTAATTTTGATGTTGTGTTTTAACCTTTTGCTTCCTACAGGTCTCCTTCCCAGCTGTTCCCTTCCTAATCCCCTTTTCTCTACTTGGACTCTCTTAGACTCTGTGACAAATCTAATCAGAGTATTGGAGCTGTCTTGTGGTGGAAGTGTTGGGAACGTGCACAGACCCCAAGGATCTGGCGAGTTATTTTCTCTAAATACATTAAAATCCAATATCTCAGGTCCTACTAATTGGATTTGTGTCATTTAGGTTTGGGTTTATCCATAAACAATCTCCATTTTTCTAATCCTGTTGTCCGTTCCTTTTGTTGTGTGTCTGTGTTACTGTTTGAAGTGTTGCACAATTACTTTACACATTGCCTCTAAGTTAAGCCTGACTGCTCCGTGCCAACCTACCAGGGAGTTGAGCACAGGTTAACTTGGGGGTTTGCTTGTTCTTTACCCTGACAAGGATTGTGGTTGCGGCTGGACCAGGGCTCACACCCCAGCCAACCAACAACCCAATTCCTTACAGTTGATAATTATATCTCATGCCTGCCATTCTGTACTGTTATGGAAACTGCTAGCATAAGACTTCATTGGAGGTCTATGATCACTCTGTCTCTGCCCCTGCCTTTTTGACTTATCAAAAAAGCCTTCTCAACCAAAGTTTTGGTTTATAGACCACTTGGGCCTGACTGCGATTGTCTTTATGTTACCAAAAATCAGTTCTCCTCTTAAAACTACTACACAGGAGGGGTGAGTGAAAGCCTACTAAAAAAGTGAGCAGAAGCAAGCTACAGACAGGGTCAGTCAGCAGCTGAAATAGGAAATTTAGAAAACAAAATGCTCATTTTTCTCATCAATAATTTTACTGCAAATGTTAAAATGATATTAATAATTATCTTAAAGAGGATGTCCTGTGTGCTGTAATGTGTGAGGTAAATAGCAGTACATGGTGAGAGTGTGAGGTATAGTTACCTTAGGGCATGAGTTATAGTTACTTGAAATAACTCAAACATTGGAATTTCTATGGTTTTGTGTATCTGTGGCCGTGCGCAGTGGGGGTTGGCCAAAGGGCCTGGCCAACGCCAGGCATATATTCACCTAACTCAGTGCAATTCATGGCCTTTGGCCGTACGCAGTGAGGGTTTGGTTTCAGGGTGATCCGCTAAGCAGGGGGCGAGAAAAAGGGAGGAATCAAAAAAGTTACACTTCCATGTTAATTCACATAAGATCGAGAGAAATGACCACAGCCCGAACCACTGGATGGAATTACACCAAACTTGGCAGAAAGATAGCTTTCGACACACAGATTATGCTTTTGCTCATTTGGTGTAAATCTGTTAAGTAGTTTTTGCAAAATGTAAGTAAATCCAAATTTGTATATCTCTGGCTGTGACGACTTCACAAATAATGATGAGTTTGTGCAAGGAAATGCACAGCTCTGATTGGCTGCTAACACTTCAACCAGGAAGTGTTGGCAGCCATCTTGGGACTCAGCTTCAGCCAAGTCCCTAAAAAAAAAGTGAAAAAAAATCAAAAAAAGGGGCCATGGTAGAGACACACTGACACCTTCAAACTCATGCTGGGGTTCCAGAGGGACCCCGCCAGGGAAAAAAAGCATATTTAAAAAAACTTTTTTAGTGAAATTGCAGCAAAAACAAACCAAACTAAAAAACAAGCATGGGCACCCGTACTTGTTTTTATTTAAACCCCCAGGTGGGCCAGGTCGCAAGGGCAAAATTAAAAATAAGGAGGGGGCCCATGGTACCCTCCTCCTGGGCTTTTCAGTGCCCCGGGGACTGGCACCTCCCTGGGTCTTATTTTGCATTTAATGCAGGGGGCTGCGGTCACCACTAGGCAGGTATAGTTCAGACCTAGTTTAGACAGAAAAAGTGTTTTTTGTTTTTCTAATAACTTTTGCGCTGTTTGATGAATCTTCATGAATTTTTTGCAAGAAAATACACCCCTCACTTCAGCATCTGTCTGGAAAGTTGTGAGGTGATCCGTCAAGCAGGGGCTGAGGAAAGGGGGCTCCAAAACACATTTTCCCTATTCACTTTTCCATAGGGATTTTGAACTGTGAAAGCACCCAAACCACTGGACGGAGTTAGACCAAATTGGGCAGAAATGTAGCTCTTGGTACAGAAAGTGGCCTTTTTGTGATTTGGTGTAAATCTGTTCAGTAGTTTTAGAGATATTAAAGAAAATCCAAATTTGCAGATATAGGGACGTGAAAGATTCGCAACCCCTCCTGGTCTTGTCCTGAGATCTGATTGGCTGCCAACACTTCCACAACAGAGTGTTGGCAGCCATGTCAGGACTCTGCTTCAGCAGAGTCCCCGAAAAAAGGTAAAAAATAAAGAAAAGGGGCCAGGGTACAGACACTCTGTCCCCTTAGCTCTGGTGGTAGGGTCCTAGAGGAACTCCCCACCCCCGGCTAAAAAGCGCTTGTTTCCCACGCTTCTTGATAACTAAGCCTCTAGGTGGGCCAAGTCCCGGGGTGCATTTATATTTCAATGTGGAGGGGCTCTAATTACATTAAATGCAGGAGGGCGACCTACCCCCCCGCAGCCCCAGGGACCACCTCCCCAGGGCTGTAATGAAATCAATTGTGGAGTAGGCAACCAGCCCCCTCACAGTCTCGGGGACCGCCACCTCCCTGGGGAACTTGTCTTATTGTACTGCGGGGCCTCGTGGCACCCCCACCACCCCAAGAACTGGCTCCTCCCCAGGGCGTCCCTAATGATGAGCAGGGGGCCGCACTCCCCCTCCGCAGCCCCAGGGATTACCACCTCCCCAGGGCAAATGCTAAAAAAATAAAAGGGGGTCCATTTCAGAGCCCCAGGGCCACCTTCCCAGTGCTCTTTTTGTTGGAGGAGGGCCCCCTTCTGGAGCCACCCCACTGTGCCCTAGGGCCGGCTCCTGCTATGTCCTGGGGTGTGCAGCCACAGAACATAGCTGTTTGCTGTGGCTTGGCTGCAGCTTTGACAGCTGCTGCCAAGCCAGATCAAACACTCTGCTCACAGCAAGGGAGAGCTGTCAAATGGATTTTGACTCAATCCCAGATTTAGAAGGTTTTGTAAACCTTGGAATGCATCACAAGCCTACGCCACCCCTTGGTTGGCATAAGAGTAACTCAATGGAGAGAAATCTTTATTTCTCCCAATGTTTCCTCTTTCTATGTGTGCTGCATTCTGAAGCAGGAGGAGGAAATTGCCTCAATTGATTGTTTTTGTGCAGGAAGGTGAACACTTTCTGCACCAAAACAATCATCCCAACAAAGCAGCCACTCTTGCACCATGGTGCAAGGGTGACTGCATTGTCAGCAGCGCTGGGCGAGATGATAGAAATGCACCGTATCTTATAGATACAGTGAATTTCTGTCCTTTCCCAGTGGTGCAGGGTAGCACAGCAAGGCACTTGCTGCGCCACCCTACACCGCAGGCTTTGTAAATATGGCTCTTAGTGTGCTGGCTGACTGGTATCGACCAGCCTGTCACCACAGACCAGTTTCTGACCTCCTGTAGGTAGGAGACCACGCTCTCAGAGGCCAGAAATAGTGCCTCTTCTGGAGAACGGTTATCAATTTAGCATATCTGGGCTGGAGGCTTCAAAGCCCTTGCTGGTCTTTATTATGTGACCCAGGCTTCCCATAGACCTGGGAAATGTCACCCCTGCCCTGAGGCCTATCTGGCACCAGAGCAGGTGGGAAATTACTTATTCAGGAGGCATGTTTCACTTGTAGGCTAGTCACACCCCTAAGGTGGGCTACCAGTGGTCTACACTTGAGGAAGGGTTCCTCCATCTTGTTTTGAGTGGGACTAGGAATTCATGGTATAGAAAATGCCTATTCTCCCAGGAAGTGGTCATCTAGGGGGGTAGTCACCACAGTAGTGACTAGCCCATTGGCTACTACCCTACAATCCCCTAAATGTCCCTAAATTCATTATTTAGGGGTCCCCCGATACAAGGATTTTAGATTCATCTACTGGGAACCAGAGAAGGACATTCAAGGATTTTTAGTGACTTGCATTATGCGAGTCGCAAAAGCTGATTTACAACAGTGCCCCAGACACTATTTGCAATACCTAAATGGCTCGCAAGGGATTTGCCTCCTTAATATTCGTGAGGCAGGTCACAACTTGAAATTCTGTAATAGTTTACCGACTCACAAAATAGGGTTTATACATGCCAGAGGCCGATTTAGCAGTCACAAATGGGCTGGATCGCCATTTGTGACCACCAAAAATGGTCATACTTCTGGCCCAAAAAGAGCAGTCACTGCAAGGACAAAGAACTTCACCATTACTTGGTGCCATACCCTGCCCTGTTGGTGGAACATTGACAAGTGCACCAATGCGACTCGTCCAAAAGGTGTGTATCCTCCCAAAGCTGTGGAAGACCGTCCAGCACTTCTACAACCAAGCCGTATCTCCCTTTGGATGGAGGAGCCATCCCCCTGCATTTGCAGGTACCGACTGCACCTGACCGGGGCACCATGTTGGTTGCCACCGGGCCCACTGAGGGAAAAACACATCAGGAGGTGATTCTTGAGGCTCTAGGAAGTCAACCCAGTCTCTCTGTTGAGTTTTCAGGAGCCCCCTAAACATATACCCAGACTACCAGAGCATTTGTGCTCACCAAGCCTTGTTTGTGTCAAGTCTGGACACCACCACCTTGGACTTTAAGACGGAAAAGCTCCATATCCATGCTGTGTTGCTTTTCCATCCTCTGCAGGTTGACCAAGAATCATTGAAGCCTGCCTCCAATTCTAGGTGTCCAGCCAGCCAGCACCTCTGCACCCGAGGTCCCCAGTCCAGGTACACGACTTCTGTCTGAGTCCCCTTTCCCTAGAAGCCCCACAAGCTAAGCCCCATTGTAGTGTTCTGCTGGACTTGTCCCCGAGTCCCCCCTTGCAGACTCTGTTGTTTGTCAGGTCCCTTTAAACTTTCCTGCTCAAGACTACCAACATGACCAGCACCTCTGCACCCAGACACATCAGGGAAGGTAAACCCAAACTGCTGGTAGTACTTATGACCATTGTCCTTTTGGGACACGGAGACACTGTGAAATTTAATATGCTGCTTTATTAGCAAGGAGGAAACGACCCCTAGCTTGGCTGTACTCCTTGGCAACTAACATACAAGTTCCAGCTACCTAGAGTCCAAAATCCAGATCCTAGAATTGGAAACCCAGTTGCCCAGAGACAGCTTCAGCTCATAAGTAATTAACTCTAAATACAACAGGTCCCCAGCACCTTGTGGAGACCCACCACAAACATCTGCAAATAACCCTATGCAGTGTATGTTTCTCCCATAGGATAACATAGCTACATTCGATGCTCATGCGTCAAATGTGATAGGCCTGTATTTTCTTGCTATTTACCTGAAAATTCAATAATGCTTGAAGTACTTACTTTGTAATGTTGTTCTTGGTGTTAAAATATACATAATAATATGTCTTGTTTTTCTAAATTGGGCTTGAATCTCTCATTGAGTGTGTGGCTCATTTATGACTGTGTACAATAAATGCTCAACACTCCCCTCTGACAAGCCTAAGCTGCACAACCACACTACCACATATAGATCACTTGGGATTTTTAAAGTAAGCCCCTGTAAATCAATAAGGGCCATCTGGACATTTTGTACGATATTTCCCTACATTGGTACACTACATAAAAAGATAGCTTCCTACAATCACCCATGCAAGCGTCATGTGATGGTCCTTCAACAATGGAGGTTGTGTCCCCAGGCAAGTTCGATAAGACGCAGTAGTCCCACCATTTGTCCCATATCCAGTAATATTTACAAGGACAGCCTCTGTCTATATAAATATGTTCTTCCTGTTTTGCACACCAGTCAATTCCAGCTCTCCATTCGGAAAGCATTGGAGGGCTCTGGGATTTCCATTTACATGCAATGTGTCTCTGGCAACCACTGTCACCAGGCCCATGATTGTCTGATCTCATCTGGCACCCCCAACATCCTTTAGGATAGCAGAGTTATTTTGAGTGGCAGCTCAATGGGCCGCTCTAGAACTCAAGAAAGGGTTTGAGCAATTAGCTTCCAGTGTGTGCTCTGCTGGGGCACTGCCATACCATATGAAAAAAAATCAGTGTCTGTAAATAGTGTAGTTAGATCAGCGACAGGCATGCTGAAATAGCAATTTCATGGGGGGCATACACACCTCTTGCCACTCAGGGATCCCACTTGTGCCGAAGGTTCTTCAGCGTCTCAGGGGCATTATAGACCAAGGAGCAGCAGATCTCGGAGATACCACCCCGGCCCAGATGGCCCATTAGTAATTTTTGCCTCTAGCAAGCTGAACTCAGGTATAGTGTTGAGTTTTGCTTGGGTGGTCGGAGCTTTAAATATTTTCTCAATTGGGTGTGTGAGAGATTAAAGTGAGGCTGTAGATATTGAAACTACTTTATGTGTGATCTGCGTCAAACATCCCCCAGTATGGTAAGCCTGATTAGTTCCCATTATCGGAATCCCTCTGGCTATGCCATGTAGCTCAACCAATAGCATCAACAGAGGGAGGTTTATTGGGACAGTGTTTTGTTCCAGCCCATGTATCTATTTTCCAGCCAAAAAAGCCAACCTTCATGACCTCTATATTGTGAAATGGGCTGGGCCACCCATATAGAATACTCATTACATTATCAGGACCAAGAAGGGCCAACTCTAGCTGGTATGCCGGGTGCTCCAGCCTTCGTTCATCCAGTCATTTTTTTAAAAGAGCGTGGATACCCAGTAGTACAATCGAATGTCCGCCTCCGCCAGCCCACCATTGTAGACCAGTCAGTGGTGCTTGCTGAGGGCTATGCATGGACGCTGGCTGCTTTACAGAAAAGAGTGGAACAATGCTGCAACTCCGCACACCAGGCATTAGGGTTGAGGAAGTTCTGTAGTACGTATAGGAAACATGGAGTACAATCATTTTGATCAGCGCTACCTTTCTCTCTACATTCAGGGGGAGTCTGTTCCAAGTATGAAGGTTGGCTTTAGCCGTGTTTAGCAGAGGGTTGAGGTTTAGGTTATGTGTGAGTTATGGTACGGTTGCTATATGAATACCTAGATACTTAAAATTGAGGGGCAAGTTGGAATGCCTGATTGCCAGGTGGTTGTACCACTGTCTCCTGTTGTGGGGGCTAGAAATTATTAGCCCCAGTTTGAACAGAGGCCAAACGCTTCTTCGAATACCTTCAATCAATAAGTACATTTGTAGAGCGCCTCTTACCACCAGTGAGGGTATCCAAGCTCTGGCAGGGTCCAGTTGATTATTCTAATTGCCAGGTCGTCAGGGGCTTTTGGAACTCTGGAAGAGATGGGGAGGTCCAGGGATTAAAGAGTAGCTTGTTCTATGTCTTTACCACTAGGTAGAAGGAACTACCTCCAACTTTGCTGTGTCAGATGCAGGGGGTAGGGGTGAGAGAGAGAAAAGCGGAGCTGAGGTGTCTAGTGGGCTTATGTAAGTTCAGGTGCTGGTTCAAGTAGGTGGGTTTGCAGTTGTTTAGGGCCTTGTATGCATGGGTCAGGAGCTTCAACTGGCATCTATTCTGTACCAGGAGCCAGTGGAGTTCCCTGAGGTAGAGAGTGATGTGGGTTAGTCTAAGGAGATCCAGGACGAGTCTGGCTGCTGCGTTATGTATGGTCTGTAGTTGTTGAAGGAGGTGAGCAGCGATCCCTGCATAGAGAGCGTTGCCATACTCCAGTAGTCTGGGGATAAGGACCTGGATGATGTATGTCCATGACAAGAGGACCATAGGTTTAGGGGTCTGCAGAAAAAAGGAGAATGTTCCAAGCATAGATTGCTATCTCTAATTCCACTCCTGTATCTGAGCATCACAATTAATGATTGTGGATAGGGGCTCATGGGCAGAGTAAAGAGGAGAAGGGATAATGGGTACCCCTGCCTGGTCCCGCATCCAATCAGAAAGGTGTGTGATAGTACCCCATTTATAAGGACTGTATTGAAGGCTTTTGCAATATCTACTAGCAGGAGTGCTGTGGATTCAACTATCTCAAGGGTGTGGGCTAGTGCAGTGTGGGTGTATGTAACGCAGTGGTGGGTGAGGCCATTAGGCATAAAGCCACATTGGTCCAGATATATTAGGGTACCTAGGACTTGCTGGAGCCTGTTTTCCAATGCCTTGACGAAGATTTCTATGTCTGTGTTTTTATCAAGAAATTTGGGAGGCATAGAGCACAAGAGTCTGCTGGGTGTTCTGCTTTGGGAAGTACTACTATATTAGCTAAGTCTAGGTTGAATGGGAAGGAGCCCTTTTGCACTGCTTCAGTATAGAACCAGAGCAAGTGCAGGACATTAATGTCTCTAACTTCCGGCTGATGGGTATATGACCATTCGTAATAGTCCGCAAAGCCTCCTCTAGTCTCAGCTGGTAGGTATCCTGATGGGTTTGCAATGAAGAGGATCAATTTGGAGCAGGCTTCTCTGGTGGCAATCCAGAAGAGGAGTTTACTGCTTTCATCACCTTGCTCATATATGTGTCTGGAGGATTTCCTCCAGCATTGAAAATCATCTTTAAAAGCAAGGTGCTGCAGCAACACTCTATCGATCTATAAGCAGAAGGAGACAGACGCGTCAGATACCGCTTTTGTCTCCAGCTGTAAGATGCTAGTCTAAAGTTACATTATATAACTGCATTTGTCCCTTTTGGTGTGTCTGAGGCAGGTTTTAGCCAACCCTCTGATCATGGCATAACATTCTGCCCACAGGGTGCACACCTCAGCCACTCACCCATTGTTCATCTCAAAGTAGGAGTGGAGTTCTGTAGCAAGATGGTCTACAAACTGATCATCTACCAGGAACCAGGCATTTGGATGCCAGAATTGCCATTTATGGTGCATAGGGATCCCCACATTGAGAATAAATGGTGAGTGATCAGAGATCCCTGGGGGAGAAGTGTTGTCACTGTTGTGTGTCTCATGTCTGTGGCACGGAGAAATATGAGGTGGGCGTGGGAAAGGGTTTTAACTGATGCAGATGTGTGTGTGTTGCATAGTCCCAGGAAATCCATCAAAGAGACAAGCCCCCTGGATTTATCCTGTTGGTGTCTGGTTGGGAGGCCCTGACCATCTTTATCTGAGTTAAGTGTAGTGTTAAAGTCACCGCCAAGGATATTTGTCCTAGGAACCAGTCTGGTTATCACTTTTAGCTGTTTGAGGGTCTTCCTCCAGTGCTGAGGTGGTATATAAATGCTAAGGTTGTTGTCTGGTTTCCCTTCTAGTGCCCCCACCACCCTGACATAGCAACATTGCGAGTCGCAGATGTCCTGTGTGACCACCAATGGGAACTGCTTGTGGAGTAATATGGCTGTCCCTCTGGAGCCCCTGCTAAAACCTGCATGAAAGACATGGTCTTGGCCAAATCTACACAGGAAGGAGTAATTCGAACCTAGTAATTGTATTTCTTACAGTAAGGCTTTGCTGGACTGATGTCATTGGACAGAGCGAAGGACCACTGCGCTTTTAATGCGGTCCAGGAGGCTGCCAACATTCTATGAGATGAGATGAAAGTCAGCCATGAGGGCTACTGATAGGTGTGGTTAGTATCCTACAGACCTGTGCTAAGGAATGTGATGTGTGTTCTTGGGTACGTGCAAATGTGACTTGGTGTAACAAACTAGAACAAGTAGGAAGGAACTTGAAACAGTGCAATCCCCCCAATAGTAACAACCACCCACCCCACTATTTGACCCCAGAAGCATCTTTCACTCTAAAATTCCCAAAAAGCAAAAAATATTAAATTTCAAGGTATTTCAGGTGGACCTCCACCTGTGAAGGATCATGTGCCTAAGTCTGCTGGACGTCTAATCCAACAGGGCCTACTTTGGGATTTGCCTTAGTCCCTGCATCCATCACTGGGGGGACTCCTTCCTACCCAAGCCAGCCACAGATGGGGTTTTATGAGCCATGTAGGATACAGGAGGAAGGGGCGATGGAGTGGTTTTCTGGTTTGGGAGCATCCGCTCTCTGTGTTGGAGGAATCAGGGGAATATTTACGTGAACTGTGTCCCCTCCACGATTTGGTCCACTGACGTGGCTTGGGCAGCGTGGTATTATTGACAGCCAGAGGAGGGTCCTCACCATTGGCCAGACCTGGAGGTTTATGGCACCAGATTTCTCACTTTTCTGAAGCCCATTCCCTGTCCTCCTCTGGGGTTTAGAAGAAATAGGAGTGGATCTCTTTCAATCTTGCTGAGAAGAGCAGCATGTAATGCAATGACATTTCCCTCAGTTTTGTTTCAACCTTGCTGAATGATTTGTGTTGTCTCTGGACAGCCTTTGTGTACTCAGGGAAGATCATAATTTGGGCTGACTGGGCCCTTGATGTGTGTGCTGCTCGCAGGATGTTGTCACAGGTGCATAAGTTTAGAATTTTGGCTATCAAAGGATGCAGGGGCGAGCCCAGTGAACGGTGCTTTGTCAATGCCCGGTGTGCTTACTCAACAAAGAACCACAGGGAGAGGATTTGCCCTAGGAACCAGGACCTGAGCCAGTTCTTTATGAAGGTTTATGGGTAGGGAAGATTGCCCCCTTCTGGGAATCCCACACGTCAAAGATTGTTGCACCTAGATTGATTCTCGGCGTCCTGTGCTTTAGCTTCCAAGGTGCGGACAGTGGAAATCAACTTCTGTTTTTTAAGGTCCCTCACATTGTCCTCCAGAGTGGAAACCCTCCATGCTGCCTAAGTGACTCTGCTGGCCACATTACAAAGGTCTTGGCAAAGAAGGGCAATGTCCACACTTACCTCACCTATTTTTGTTTCCACCGATTCTCATGAGGTTCAATAGCTGGCAGAATTTGTGCGACCTCCGTGGCAGCTAAGGTTTTTGAGTTTGGGGGGAATTTGCATGCTGTTTGCTGGCCTCCGAGAATCTGGTGGCATATTTATCAGTTTTTGATTGAGCTTACATTGGAGTTGCCTTGTCTTTCCCCATGTCTGCTCCGGGTAGGGCAGATCTGGGTTCGGTGGCTTACCAAGCTCCTGTTTGCGAAAGGGCAGTTGGAGTCTAGTCTGGATAGCCCAGCAAGTTGTTACTCTGCAGTCTTGTGCTGATCCTCTGGCAAGCAAGCAAGCCAGCACTTAGGGAAGGTGGGGTTGTTGTCAGGAGTGGAAGAGGCAGCACTCACAGACGCTGCTCTGAGTCGAGGCGGCCCACATGTTCCCCCAGCCCGCTTCCTTATGGAAACCAAGGATGCAACACGAGCTGCTGGGGCCACACACTGTTGATACTGGCTATGTGGAAAGGCTGGTGCACAAAGTGTTGCTCCTAGGAAGGTGTGAGGCCTTGGGTCACCTCAATCGTTCCACCCCTATAGGGTGCACCGTGCCCCAATCGGGGTATCCAGCATCTCTACCTGAGACCTTAAGGATGTTATCCTGACAGATTGCAAAGACAAATAATGGAACTGGAAGGCGTCAGGCTGTTGAAGGCCAAAGTCTGAGCTTAATTATGCCCTGGCTAGCAAGGTGGATGGGGGCTCGAGCAGCCAGGGAGATTCCTTTAATGGTATGTCTCCTCCATGACTGTTGCGGTATGTCTGAGGGCCACTGGGCGGAGCCTATCGTGCCACCACCAGGAATAGCTTAGCGGGCCATGTCCACCCCCAGAAGCAACGCAAAGTGGGAGCTGAGACCGACTGCTCTATGGCTCACCTGCATTCCTCGTTTGGTTAGGATCCAAGCAGGCGGAGATGTAATCACATCGCAATTGTTGGCTCTTTCATTCAGGCTCTCCCTCTGCTGTTCAGCAGCTGCAGATCTGGAGGTGAAGGAGGTCCAGGAGCATTTCTACATTGGCAGGGGCATTGGCTACAGCCATGGCCCCTTTTTGAGGTTTTGTGGGGGCTTGCACAGCAGGCATGTTAATTTATTGAACCTATTTGCCAGTAATGGCTGATGAATCAGTGTTACTGAATCCACACTTGGCCTCATACTTAATGACTGCCTAGCTGACCACATTTTATAGAGGTTTGTCTGCATGGTTTAAATGGGACAAGCAATGTTTTTGAAACTGTATTGTGTTGAAAGTATAAGATATCAACATAGAGTATTGAGTTGAGTTACAGGCCACAACTATTAATTGCCTCAAATATAGTCATGCATATCCACTGAAGTGTGACGCTACACGTTGGAGGCAGCTACATGCAAAGATGTCTGGTTACAAATGTGCATAAAATAAATAAGCATGCACGCAAATACATTCACCAAATACTGAGTTAGCACCCTAAAGGTAGCTGGAAAGAGCCTTGTTGTAGTTAATGTTTCACATATGAATGACCCTCCTGTGGGAGGATGATTGATCACAGATACTTGATAGGGTTTGGACAGATATGTTATGCCATGTAGAATAGCTGTACAGAAAGGAAGCTTTCGTCACATGTTTGTCTCAAAGAGTGATCTCACGCCCCTTGGGGTGTTTACTGACTGTTCTCTTTCTGTACTAGACAATAAGCTGGTGCATTCACACAGAGACCACTCAGAGACCAGTGGGTGCAATGGTCAAATGTGATCAAACGGTAAGGTAAGAGCATCCTCAAGGTAGTTCCGCACAAGCACTCTGGCAGTGTTTGATAACAAATGTGCCTAAAATAGAGTCTGCATCCTGGACGAATGTGTACCCCAAGGCCTGTGAGGTTGTGGTCACATGCATACCAAAGGATGATCTTGTACCTTACGGTCAGTGTACATGGGGCCCTGCAGTGACCTGGTATCACGTTGTTTTTCTTATAAGGTGTAGCAGTATCTGAACATAAAACCTACACAATTGTGTTTTGGTAATAATTTGCCCATTGACATAGGCTACATGTAAAGGGTTACATGAGAGGGGAAGGTGCAGTTTGAGTCCCATGTACTTTCTTCATGCTCTGTCAAGAGTTTGGGCTGTCAGCATGAAATCTGTGCTGCCAGTCACCAGATATTGATTTCACAATCTATTGATCATACGAATAAACACGTGGGGCGAGCTTGGTCTAATTTTATTTATGTAGAATACTCTGTGGAAAAATGTATCTTTATAGATCTTGATTGATTTGAGTACGTCTTTGGAAATAACGGTGAACTCCTTTAGGAGCTACAAAAAGTTAGAAGACTGTTGTGGGTTCCTTGTAAAGAAAGGGGTTCTTATTTGAAAAATGAGGAGACAAGAACTGTTTCTGTGCTAAATAATATTTTAGATTTCATTATTATTATTTTCTGGGGCTCTCCAGGTGGGAACACAAAACGTTTCTCTTTCTTTTCTTATTAAACTGTTCTTTTAGTTTTCCTATCCTTTCATTCCTTTTTCTTCCTCTCTGGTTCTTCTCTGAGCTTCTTATACGTTCAGGTGTCCTGTTTACGATTCCGTTCTTTATTCGCAGTCTCTTCTCTTTTCTTTTAGTTCATTCCTCTACTGTTTCGTTTTATTCTTATTGTCCATGTCTCTTGATTCCTTTTGCTCACCCACTGTGTTTTCTTTCGTCTAGGTTGGTCGTTCCAGTCGAGGTGTGGCGTCGTCGCGTGGGAAGAGAAGGATCGGGAAAAAC
This sequence comes from Pleurodeles waltl, assembly GCF_031143425.1. Classification (NCBI taxonomy): domain Eukaryota; kingdom Metazoa; phylum Chordata; class Amphibia; order Caudata; family Salamandridae; genus Pleurodeles; species Pleurodeles waltl. The sequence goes on along the minus strand of NC_090445.1, from coordinate 287,887,445 downwards.
AAGTTTTTTTTTTGTTCCACAGTCATTGACATGGGGGTTGGAGAAAAAGGGAAAAAAGGTGATTGTCCAAGTAGCGTGCAGGGAGGGGGAAGTGAGTAGGACAAAGCAAATTAACCACGATGTCCGTGAAACATGCAGGGATCAGTGTGCCATACTTTGCAGAACTCCCAAGTGCCCGGCTCTCTTTCTCTCCCTCTCTCTACTCCTTTAGCAAACTTCGGCCCTCTTCCCACCTCCCCACGTCCACCAATAACCCCGTGTGCCAGGAATACGGGTACGTCCCTCCGGGGAAGTGGCTGGGAGTTTCAGCATTTCCAGTCAAAGGTGCTGTGTCCCGGCACGCAGAACCTGGTTTGTTCTCGTCATGGCTCCTCTCAGCTGCTGGCTCCAATCTTTCGGAAAACGCTCAGCTTGCTCTCTCGTCCTCTTCCCCTTCACCTTCCGTCTCTGTTCCAATTATTTCTGAGCACGCCCCCTTCACAGATCCAGTTTCCTTTTTGGTTATCCCCAAGTGGATATCCAGATTAGCGTTCTACTACCGGCCCATTCCAAGGTACCCCCAGGGTATGTACACAGTGGCCCTGCAGGGCCTTCGGAACATGGGGATGTTGTGACCCTGTTACAAAGACATTAGTGCATACACCCTAATATTTTGTTAGGGAAAATTACAAGAAACCTTCTTAGAAAAACTCTTGAACGTCTTAGGGCCAGATGTAGGAAACGATTTGCGACTCGCAAACGGCAAAAAATGCCGTTTGCGAGTCGCAAATCGCAGTTTCCTATGCAGAAATGCATTTTGCGAGTCGGGAGCGACTCGCAAAATGCATTTCCGAATCGCAAATAGGAAGGGGTGTTCCCTTCCTATTTGCGATTCGCAGTGGTATGCAATACCATATGCGGTCGCAAATGGTGTCGCAGTTACCATCCACTTGAGGTGGATGGTAACCCACTCACAAATTGGAAGGGGTCCCCATGGGACCCCTTCCCCTTTGTGAATGGACCACAAATTATTTTTTCAGGGCAGGTAGTGGTCCAAGGGACCACTAACTGCCCTGAAAAAATACCGAAACTAAAGGTTTCGGATTTTTTTTTTAAGTGCAGCTCGTTTTCCTTTAAGGAAAACGGGCTACACTTAAAAAAAAAAACTGCTTTATTTAAAAGCAGTCACGAACATGGAGGTCTGCTGACTACAGCAGGCCTCCATGTTTGCGAGTGCCCATAGTCGCTATGGGGTCGCAAAATGCGACCCACCTCATTAATATTAATGAGGTGGGTCTTTGCGACCCCATAGCGACTCGCAGACGGTGTCTGAGATACCGTTCTGCATTGCAAATTGCGACTTGCAATTTGCGAGTCGGAAGGACTCGCAAATTGCAAGTCGCAATTTTCAATTTTGCTACATCTGGCCCCATGTCTCATGTACAAGGTGACCACATGTAACCAGTGTTATTATTCCTAATGCATGCCACAACCAAACAGGATTCTTGGGGCTACTGAGAGTAAGGTAGGTTTCAACTGTTATTCCCAAGGTGGGATGGCCTGTCACTACATGTTCCCTGTGACACTCCCAGGTGCCAAGTCAGGCTAGTGGTCATTATAAATGGTAGAGCTCTGAGTGGAGTGTAGATTTTTGAACAGAACTCTCTATGACTCAGTTTTATCAAGAGCTAACCTATGAGTGACAATGAATGTTGATTCACTAAAATGCCAGGGGTTGTGGAAATGACACAGCCTGTACAGTCATCACATCTGGAAACATGGCTGCTAGTTAGTCACAGGTGGACGCAGAGCCCTCCCAAGCTGTACTTTGGATTTTCCTGTTTTCGAGACCTGACTTACTACTCATGTTCTTGCTTAGGTTGAGTATGCTGCTGGAGCGTTGAGGCTTCTGGAGGTCCTCAGCTGGTGGCGAGAGCAGAGGTGGTCCCTCCACAAGAGTGGAGGATCGTCGCCCGCTAACAAAAATGCCCCAGGATAGAAAAATAAAATGGTAATAAACTTTGTGTATTACCACTTTACTTTTAAGCGCCCCGTCCTGAACCAAGTGTCAGGACGGGGAGGAAAATTGCTACCGAAGAGCTGTGCACTTGTTTAAAGTGCGTATGTCCCTTTGGCCGGCTGACTTGCAATGGCCAGCCTGACATGCGCACTTTAAACCTCTCTAGCCCAGCTGTCTTAAGACAGGTGGGTTAGAGAAGGCACAGGTCTCCAGCGCTCTGGTGAGCACTCAGAAAGCTTGCTTCCACCAATCCTGACACTGCTTTCATGGCTGCTAGTTAGTCACAGGTGGACGCATGGTTACCAGCATGGAAGTAGTACCAGGATTTGCTAGTACAGTTTCCTGGGTCCCATCGCGCGTTGGACCCAGGAGAGAAGGCGATATGTCGAGTGGAGGAGATCCGTCCCAAGGTAAGTGCTGTGTTTTAAAAAACATGTTATTATTGTACCCCCCCTCCAACCCACTGTTGTAAATAAGAGACCATTGGGCGAGGGCTGAGGTGGCTTGATCCAAAAGAGAGTGAAGACCGGGCTGGTGGCAGCTTGCAGCACAGATGATTTTCCTTCCATTGGTGCAGTGGGTGTTGCAGCTCCTGAGTCCAAGTGGAGAGGCTTTTGCAGACACACTTGGGGGCATCAGTACAGGCATCAGTACAGGCCAGGGATGGCTCGGGCTGGCAAGTGCATCTTCTTTTCTGCCGTAGCACAGAAGAGACTTCAACCTCTACCACCTCCCCCAGAAGTACTGCAAATATGGAAGTTATGAGTCAGCAAGATTCGGTGCTGGGAACATGGCTCGAGTCTATTCCAGATAAAGGGGATTGCCAGGCTCAAATACTAGCTGCTCTGAATGTAGTGGCTGTTACTCACTCTTCCAAGCACCAGGCTGGATACACCTTCTAGGACAGCGGCAGGGTCTACAACAAGTGGGGCCAACCTAGCCCCCCGCTGGTCGTTCTCTGATCTCAAAAAGGATCATAACAAACTGACAGCTGGGAGAGTCAGTCAGTGTCAATCTATGTTGGGAATTTCATTTTAGGGCAAACAATCTTCCTGGCGGCTTGTCCTTGATCTCCAGGCCACCTGTGGCACAGAGTTTTTTGTTTAGTATGACATTGGTCTTAAGAGGGTAGTGCATCTTTAGCAGTTTGGCAAACATATTCCAACTCTACAGAACATCAGTGCAACGGGCTTTCTGATGGAGCCAGCTACTTTACTGATTAACTACGAAGGATAGTTGTATTTCTGCCCAGATGCGGTTAAGGTTGCAGAGCGGATACATAAATGGCAGCTGGCAAAATGGCTTGCTGTCCGTGGAATTTTAAGTAACCTAATTGTTTGGGTGCATCTTTCTTAGTAGGACATTCTACTTTCTCTTCAGGTTTCTGTATCCTACTCTCACCTGCTTTTGCCTTGAAATTCTGGAGAAAATCTCTTCCTTTCTCTAGTCCCTCTCTCCTGTTTGCTTTTTTTCTTTTTCATTTTGTAACTGTCTGGCCTATTAGTTTTAGTAGTTTTTCTCATAATTCGTTTTTGGAACACTCCAGGGAGGCTGATCTCTGTGGTCTACCTATTGGCTGGGTGGGTGATGGCCTATTCTTAGGGCTTAAATGTTGGTGGGTGTGGTGTTCCTCTCTGGAGATGAGGTTGGGTCTAGGGGTTCTATGGGATTGAGTTTCAGACTCAGGTAGTAGTTAAATTTTACTTATATGAAAGGGCCGAGCAGAAAGATGCAGAGGGATCTTGTCAGTATTTCGAGGGTCAGTGCATGTAGTGCCATTTTAAGTCATAGTAACGATGGCTAACAGTGGAATGGATCACAGCCAGCACTTTCACATCCTTTCCTGGGATAATAATAAGTGAGGAATTACATATTGTCAAACCACATATCGATTGCGTTTAGGAAATACACCTGGCTCAGGAACAAACTCCTCAGTCGATAGATTTGGGTTACACGGTCTTGTGCACTATTAGCTATAGCTCTGTCCAGAGGGGATCTTCGACTAACTATATGCACAATTTATGGCCCATATGTGAATGACCCTTTTACCATTGATTGTTTGCTGGCCAGTCTTCATCAATGCCCGAGCCTCTGTTATTATGTTGGGATTTTAATGTCACTATATTTCGGGGCACCGACCCCACATATGGGGGCTGCGGAATATGGTAATCAGGGGGAGAAAACACCTCGAGATGCAGTGAAGCAACTATTGACCAACTACGCATTAGTGAAAATATGGTTGATGTTGCTGTAGACTTTGTAAGCCTGGTTTTACCTTTTACTCTGCACCCCATAAGTCCCTTCCGTGGTGCAATATGTTTCTCATTAGCCATTCACTTCAACCGTATGTCAACAACATTCATGTAAACTTGAGAATTATATCGGACTATAACTCACTGTCTACGTTTGTTAGCTCCGAGTGGTCTACCCATTCTTTTATCTCACGCAGCTGGGGCTTCATTCAGAAGTTGCTTTCCAATTAGGAATATATTCCATCAATAAACAACAAGATAAGGGATTACTTAGATGATAAAACTGGCTGGCCGCAGTCAAGGTTTTTGTAGAGGGCATATATCAACAGAAGTTTTGGTATGCCATTGAGGCTGAAATGTTTATCTCCGAATGATAATGCAAAGATAGGCATGAAGTATAATCAATCAAGAAGGGCAAAAACTCACAGAGCTGTTGGAGCAATGAGCAACTTTACTAACAGCCTTAAAGAAAAATATGTAGAATAAAGCCATTAAGAAGAATCAGGCTTAAACAAATCTTAAATTTTCAGAATAATGAGGAGATGGGTTGGGTACTTGTTTTTAGGGTTAAAGATAGAGCAAGTGGGAACATTGTACAGAAGATTGTCAATGATAAAGGGTAACAAATAGTAGATCAGGTGGAAATTAGGGATGAATTTAGGAAAGTTTATCAAACCCTCTATCAGGAGGACTGTGTTGCCTGTATAGATTCTGCTAATAAACTTGCAAACACATTTCATCACCGCAAATTGAGTCAGCAATAACATTTAAAGCTGGATGAGCATGTTACTCTGCTTGAAGTTGAAACAGCAACAGGCCAGTTAGCAAAGGGCAAATCATCTGGGCTGGATCAAATTCCCATGGAATTTTACAAGGTATTTTCAAAAGTTCTCACACCAGTCTTTCAAAATCTTTGTATACACCTTTTATTCTTTGGGTAGGGTGCCATGCTCTTGGGGGGAAACTAATATTTTCATTGTGAGAAATTGGGTTGTTGGTTGATTGGGGTATGAGCCCTGGGCCAGTTTGTCAGTGGGTGGCTTCTCTGGGCAGACAGAGCCCCCTTGCCTGGGTCCTAGTTGAGAACAATGAAAGCAGCAGTGTTGGAAATGGGGCACTCTGGGTCACCGCCCACTGGAACTTCTCTCCTGTTTCTCAGAAGGGACATGGGAAACCTTTACTTCCCCCTTACCCTGAGACTTGTATTGGTCTCCCTTGACCTCCCCCTCCTTCTGCTGGGGCGAACCTGAACCACTCTTCTTGGAGTCACCCCCCAGGTAACTTTTTGGATACTCTGGTGCTGGCCCAGAGGTCTGCTTACTCAGCAAGCTTCCTGGGGCAGCCAGCTTGCTATCTACCAAGTGTTGGCGCAACTCTGTAAAACAAGTCCTGACCATTCGCTCCCTCAGAATTAGGTTGTACAGCCCATTGACATTATCTAACTTGTTGGCCCTCACCCAGCCCTTCAGTGCCTTGTTGGTTTAATCAATGAAGACCTCCCAAGACTGGTTTGGAGGTTTGTCACAGTCCCAGAACCTTTGCCTATATTTCTCAGTTGTCAACCCAAATTTAGTAAGAAGAATGGCCTTCATGGAGTCATACTTGGTCTAGTCTTCTACCTCTAGTGTCAGGAGCGTGTCCCTCCCTACCGGAGGCATATACTGCCACAAGCAACCCCCCAGTACTCCTCTGGAACCTTATGCACCCTCATAGCTACCTCATGGGCTTAAATTAATTGGTCTATACCATGCCCCAACCCATAATTGGAAACAAGGTATTTGGGAATGTGGGCTTTCACCTCTCCAGTAGAACCTGATGATTTGCTGCCACCATTGCTGCTGGACTCCACTTGCTTGGCTTTAAGGTCCAGCTCCCTCATGTTTTTCTAATACTCCAACAGTAGTTTCCTTTCAGCCAAGGCCCTCTCAGCCCTCAGCTTTCTCTTTCTCCAATTTAGTTTGCTTTCAGCCAAGGCCCTCTCATCCTCAGCTTTCTGTATGACACAAATCACTGTATGGTATTGTACAAACACAAGTCCTGATCCACACGGCTGAACATCAATATGAGAAATTGGGTCATTGGTTGACTGGGGTATGAGCTGTGGGCAAGCAACAGTCACAATCCCTTGCAAGGTGAATCACAAAAAGTTGTTAATTTAACCTAGGTTTCAACCTGGGTAGCTTGGCACAATAAACAGTCAGGCTAAACTTAAAGGCAATGTGTTAAGAAATATTGAAAATTGTAATAAATGATTTGACACAAAAAACATGAAAATCCAATTAGTAGAACCAGAGTTCTGAATTTTTTTATTTTAAGGTTCAAAATAGCAAGTTTTGGAAAATGGGCACCTGGGCACCTTTAGCACCACAACCAAGGGCACAGGAATGAATGGAGACCTTTTAGAAGTTTAAGACTTACTCAGGTATGGTCCAGGTGAAGGTTGAAGATGGTGGGAGCCTTTTATGTCCCTGTTGATCAGAACAGGAGACCAGCTAAACTAGCCTAAGGAGCCCCTTCTAAAGTCCTGTGTGCAGGGGGGTGGCACAATAAGGGCTTCAGGCCCACTGGTAGTATTTAATTTACAGGCCCGGGGTATATATTATACCACTTTGCAAGGGACTTGCATGTAAATGAAATATGGCAATCAGGTATATGCCAATCAAACCATGTTTAAAAGAGTGAGCACAATCACTTTAGCACTGGTTAGAAGTGGTCAAGTGCACAGAGTCCTAAGGCCAACAAAGCAAAAATCCAGCAAAATGTAGGAGGAGGAAGGCAAAACGTTTGGGGGTTACCCTCTATAGAGGGCCATTTCCAATAGTCATTTCCCTAAAAAAAGGGAAGGATCCTAAATGCTGCAGTTCCTATTGTGCAACATCCTTGAGTAATGCAGACTCAAAGATCTACACTCAGATATTGGGCAATAGCTTATCCTAGGTGATCTCTGACCTGGTTGATCGAAATATGAATGATACTTATACCGCCCTAACTTGGCACAAATCTGAAATCTGCTATGTCCACAAGGGTGGACCTTTATCTCAAACTGAGGCTGAAATCAAAAAATCATTAACATTGCATTGACAGTGAAGTGACTTTTACCCACAGTAACAACAGAGAGGGTTGGTTTGCAAACCATAGCAGTTTAATAGCAAATTAGTAAAGTTACAATCTTCAATCAAATCAATTAGCCATAAATCAAAGGTCACCTGAATACAGCACACATAAATATCCAATTAGTGAGGCGAATATTTTGTTATTATTAAAGAAATATATGCAAATGAAAACTGTGAGAAATGGGGTTGTTGGTTAAGGGGTGAGTAACCCATCTCAAGCAACAACAACCTTGTCAGGGTGAACCACAAAATGTCACTAAATTAACCTTTGCTGAACTCTCTGGTAGCTTTGCATAAAAACAGTCAGGCTCAACTTAGAGGCATATACAACGTGTCAAGTATTTATGTAGCATGCAAACAGTAATAAAGTGAAAACACAACAAAAGAAAATTCCTACACCAATTTAAAAAAATAGAGTCAAATTTAAGAACACATTCGACACCAAAAGGACAAAAATCAAATCAGTAAAACCGGAGATAATGCAGCTTTAATGATTTATGGCTGTTGTATCTGGTCAGGCGAGACCTGCTGAAAGTCCAAAGGTCAGCCCAACTGCGATGGAGTGCAGGACTGGTACAGGGACCAGGTTAGTTCTGCTGAACACAGAATCTTCAAAAGTCCAGCACAGATGGACCTCGCTGTATCGTGAAGAGCAAGTCGGGTGTTATGGACAGTTGTTGCTGTAGCTCAAAGATCCTGTTGTGTGTTGCGGACAGTCGTTGCTGGAGATTTGCATTGGTGGTCACGGTAAGCTGTTGATGCGGTAGCATGAACTGCAGATCTTGGGATGATGGCAGTTGCTGTAGGGTAAAGAGTCGGTTTCACTGGAGCTTCACATTGACGGTCAGCACTGCAGCTAGAGCTTCAACATTTCTTCTTTGCTCAAAAGGGAGTTCAAGGAGTTCAAGTGTCAAGAATCAGGGAGGCACTCTTGGGGATCAGGAACTCACTCCAGCAGAGGCAAGCATGGGTCAGGTATGTCCAGCTGAAGCATGTCAGCTGGGCAGTGGTAGAGGTGCCTCTTGAGCTTGATTTGTCCCTGTAGCTAAGAACAGGAGGTGAGTGAGCTGACCCTTGGTGTCACTTCAGTGTGGGATGAAGGGTGCAGGTCCAGTCTTCCTTCTCAATAGGGCAGGCCTCAAGCAGCAGGGCATCAGGGCATCCTTCTTCTGTAGTATCCACACAGGTCCACAAGTCTACTGAAGAGTGCGCTTGAGGGTCCCATTTTCATACCTGCTGCCCCCTTTGAAGTGGGAGTAGCTCTTGCCAACTGGCAACTACACCTAGTCATGTGACCCAGGATACAGGCTGTAGGCACAAAATGGTTAGGACAAGAAAATGTCAACTATCTAAAAGTGCCATTTTCAGAATGGGGACTTCAAATCTGACTTTACCGTAAAAAGGGGTTTTCAATTACAAATCTTTAGACAGCAAACATGACCTTCCTACCTGCTCCCACAGAAACATTATCACTCATTAGGCTGAATACTGTAAGTTAAGTGCAGGAATCCTACAGGAGAGACAGACCTCACAGTAATGAAAAACACTGCCCTGGAGTTTTTCACTACGAGGACATGCAAAACTTAAAAGTACTTGTCTAACCTTTTAACTACAATGCACTGTGCCTTATGGGCTGTTTAGGGCCTACCTTAGGAATGACTTTAATCTTTATTTTTCCAGGTGAACATGGCAGTTTAAAACTGCACACATTGATGCATAGCAGGCCTGAGCCAGGTTTTAAAGACTACTTAAGTAGGAGGTCCAATCAGTGCTGCTGGTCCACTAGTAGCACTTAAATTACACGCCCTAGGTACAAGTAGTACCACTTTACTAGGGATGTATGAGTAAATGAAATGTGCTAATTGGTGCAAGCCAATTTTACCATGTTTGAAGGAAAGAACACAAGCACTTTATCACTGGTTAGAAATGGTAAAGTGCACAGCGTCCTAAAGCCAGCAAAAATGAGTTCAGGAAAACAGGAGGGGTGAAGGCAAAATGTGTGTCAGATCTAGCAAAAAACAAATCTTGTTTCCATAAAGGAAGCTGTCTAATACTGTGCTAAGATTGTGGGCTGGTCAGGGAAATTCAGAAGTAGCTAGTGTCAGTAAACAGATCATCGAAATCAGAACCAATTAGGTTCCAAACATAATGAAAAGGAATGCACTTGCTATAAAGGTTATTTCTACATGCAGAAAAGTAAGGCACATTGGTCTCTCCTTACATGTATTTTCATTTCTAACGGTTGACTATACAGTGCTGAATAATGAATAACCTTGCAGGTCTTGTGTTAGCGCGTCAGAGCCTTAATAAGTAAACTTACAAGGAGACGTGATTAGGTCGACAAACCTTTGGACCACGTTCGGGGACTTCCCAGTTCGAGATGTCCTTTTGGCACCACAAATCAATAGATCAATAAATCAATCAATAATTACAATAACTAATCAACAAGCTAACCAATAACATTTAGTAAGAATAAATAAGTTGAACACACCATAACCTTTCAGTCTTGAATAGCCACACCAATTTAGTTAAGTGTTAGGGTATTTATTTCCCTATTGGTTACGATCTAATGTCATCTCTGTTAATCTGATTAGCAATAAATCTCATTAGAAACTCTTCAGATTTGCAATTAGAACGCAATTAATCAATACATAGTGAATATTCATTCAGTATTAGGTATGTCATTAATATGAAGCACCTTAGCAAAGTCTCAGTAATACATGATTCAACAAAGCAAGAATTCAGTCATTTATCTATTTTCGCAAAATGTTCTGTGAATGCCTTAACTAACTACGAATTAGCATTAGCATGTTGGACTTCATGCAAAACATTTTAGCAAACACGAATTTAGAAAACATCTAAACTATGGCCTCTATCAAAATAGCAGTTGATACCTAGAAAGAAAAGATAATCAGACAATTACAATTTTGCGTCAGATAGTTACCAATCCAACAGATCAGCAAACAGCATCAGTCTTTGTCCTCAGGACATCAGTCGATTCGCCATCAGCAGCGATAGGACGGGGCAAAGTCTTGAGATAGCATAGCTAAGGAATAGGACCTTCCCTGGAGGAGAAGTAAATATCAGGCAAGAATGGGTGGAGGATGGTTCAGAGTAATAGGACAAAGCAAAAAAATCTCTGCAAGCGCGTAAAAGGGTCTCCCGTTTCTTCTTGGGTCACTCCGTTAAATCAAAACTGTCTAACTGTCTAACACACAACTTCTGGAAAAGTACAGCTTCGTGTCCTTCAGAAAAATAGCACATTACACGTTAGAAAATACAGTTTAATATGAGGCCAGGCAGCTAGGCCCAGACCCTCGCTAAGCTAAGGCCTTCTAATTAATAAGCAAACTCTTAACACATAGCTCTAATTATGATACACTAATACAAATTCAAAACATTATTGCATAATAATTCAGAATTAACAAGCTTTACATTAGTCTTCGTATACATTAGTAGCCACTCCCCGTGGACACATTTCAAACGTGTAGATTATTTTCTATGTTAACACATTTTCTATGCAGCTTCATCACACAATATATTGCAAGCTTTTCATGTTAATATTGGGTTTCTCGACACTACCTTGCATGTATACAGTGTTATTAATATGATCTTTACACCCCTCTTGGCTCCCCTTGGTATCTATGTTTCAAGCTCACATTGCTGCACATCGGGCAGGTTACTGACTCTGCTCAGACCACTGTTTATTTTCTGAACAGCATGCTCTTCTACACTGTTTGGTAGTTCCCTTTTTAAGCTCACATCGCCGCACATCAGGCACGTAGTGACTCTTTGCTCAGACCACTGTTCATTTTCAGAACAGCATGATCTTTTACACTGTTCGGTAGTTTCCTTACCCGTCCTAAAATACAGCCTTTCGGGTGTCATTTAGCCATCTTATCATAACGTTTTCGTCCATTTTCACGTTACATGTTTCTTTGGCCTTATTTATTCAGTCCACTCGCTAATGTTTTCTGTGCTACGTCATTGCTCTTTTACATTTAGTTGGTTACCAAATTCATGCAGCATTTACCCCTTGTAGCTGCATTTCTTATGGTTATTTTTGTCCTATACTAAGATGGCCACCACTGTGCTCTCTCGCCTAGTAAGTATGGCTAGCCTAGTATGACTAGTTTATTCACGCAGCCGTTGTCAATACAGGTTTTATGTTTATGTTTACCAAGATGGCCGCCATTTTCCCCAATTCTTATACCTTCATATGGCTTCACAGAGCTCCATCCAGCCCCCCCCATACATTGTAGACACCATACCCTAGTGTCTACTTAGGATCAAGCTGACACTGTGACTTTCGCTTTTTTGCTCATTGCTATATATAAACAGCATTCATCTTTTTCAATGTGCTTCATCTCTGGTCCGTTACACTTAAAGATGGCCGCCACATCCCTCTGCAGCCCTCTGCCCCTTATTTGTCCTTCTTTCAATGCTATGGGGCTTATAAGCACTCTGTTTGGATTTTCACTTCGTTTGTTCAGACTACAAATCACTACTACAGTTCTTCTGGTGCAGACTGAAGACAGGCAGTCCTCGGAGAATGCACGACCTGAAAACCATTGAAGTTGCTTTTAGGAGCTGAAGATACTTTGTTGTAGAAGTCATCTTTGCTTCTTTGTTGCAATTTGTAGTGTTTCTGGAGGGTTCAGATGTGTTTCCGTCGGTAGAAGATGAAGTAAAGGATGTTTAGGATTCCTGCTGGAGTCTTGTAATCAGAATCCGAAGAAAGACCCAGAGGAGAGACCCGAAATAGCCCTGAAAGGGGTATTGGTCCGCTAACCAGGTAAGCACCTATCAGGGGAGGGCTCTGATGTCACCTTCTGGCACTAACCACTCAGATGCTCCCAGAATGCACCACCACCTTGGAATCCAAGATGTTAAAACCCAGGGACACTCTGGAGGAGCTCAGGGCACCACCCCTGGGGTGGTGATGGACGGGGGAGTGGTCACTCCCCTTTCCTTTGTCCAGTTTCACGCCAGAGCAGGGACGGGGGTCTCTGAACTGGTGCAGACTGGATTATGCAAGGAGGGCACCTTCAATTGCCCTTCAAAGCATTTCCAGAGGCTCTGGGAGGCTACCTCTCCCATGCCTGTAACACCTATTTTCAAACAGAGAGGGTGTAACAACCCCCTGCCAAAGGAAATACTTTGTTCTGTCTTTCTGGGTCTGAGCTGCTCAAGCAACAGGAGGGCAGAAACCTGTCTGTGAAGTGGCAGCAGCTGGGGCTGCCTGGAAAACCTCAGAAGGCTGCATGGCAGTACTTGGGGTCCACTGTGGAGCCCCCATCCAGAGTGCATTGGATTGAACAACCAATACTAGAATCAGTATTGGGGTACAATTCCCAGTTGTTAGACACCTTACATGCCCATATTCGGGTTACCATTGTGAAGCTGGACATAGGTATTGACCTATGTCCAGTGCATGCGTAAAAAGGTGTCCCCGCACCTTCGAAGTCCGAGGAAAGGGTCCTGGATAACATGGGGGCACCTCTACTAGTGTAGGGGTGTCCTCACACACAAGTACTTTGCACTCAGCCTTCAGGGTTCGAAGGCCTGACATATAGGTGATTTATAAGTGACCTTGTGCAGTGAAAATGGCTGTGAAAGGGTGCCTGCAGCATTTCACGCAGGCCTCAATGGCAGTCCTGCAGAAGCCTTTGCATGGGCTCCCTATGGGTGGAAAATGTGTTGCTGCAGCCCATAGGGATCCCCTGGAAACCTAATGCCCTAGGTACCTAAGTACCATATACTAGGGACATTTTAGGGGTGACCAGTATACCAATTTGGATTGAATAATGGGTTAACAGTATGTAGTGATCAATTTGGACTCAGAGAGAGCATAAGCGCTGCGGTTCTGGTTAGCAGGACTCTAGTGACACAGTCACGCATACTATCAAAAACAGTGAAACATACCGACAAGCAGGCCAAAAAACATAAGCACTGGGGTCGTGGCTAGCAGGATCCCAGTGACACAGTCAAAACACACTGACATCAGGCAGAAATTGGGGTTAACATGCCAAAAAGAGGGTACTTTCCTACCATTAGGCATACTCTTTGGGAGGGGCCTCATCGTCCTCACGGACAGGTAGTCTCACATCACTTCTAAAAAAGATCCTTAATTTTTTAATTTTTTTATCTATTTCTCCATTTGAGATAACACATCATAATTAAATGTCAGATGAAAGAACCAGAGGTATTCAGTAAATCACATATCTGCATACAGCAACACTAAATCCCAATCTGAGCATACCCAAAACTCTCTGCTCACAGAATGGCACTCTCTGACATAACAATCAATCCCAGAGTGGCATGCACACTGACCAATCAATAAAAGCACTGCACCCTAAGACGCAACTTGCAGTACTTCAATACAGCTCTCATGTAACAGCAATTCAGCTTTGCAATAGCAAATTACTAAAAAAAAAACTCTTGTCTCTACCAGTAAATGAAAATTCAAAGTACACATTCACTCTAACGGAATTGAGATAAAGCACCCTCCTGATGCTATCACACATATGAACTGAAATCTTGAAGTCACTCTGACTAGTGCGGTGTCAACTTCTCTGTGCAAAAGGATCAACCAAACAACATTAGTACACTCTTGCCATAGTAGTTAAATGTCCCTGTCTTAATGTGCGGCTTAATGCGCTACATGGTCCGACAACACAAAAGCCCTTTTTTTAAATTCTTTACAAGTATTCTTTATTAGTGGTATAAGTGTACATATTAGACAGATGGAGCAATCATTTCCAAGTGCAATAATACGGTATTCTGCAAGTACAAGTTACTCATGGGTTGATACCAAACAGTATTGATGACAAGAATTTAGTAACAATACAGTATATTTTCAGGGTCTACCCAAAAGGCCTTTAAGTAACAGTCTTACCAGCTGGAACAATGTGAGTATGTAACATTTAGCAGGAGCCGACCATGAAGAGACTATAAAATTGCTCAACAGTGGCTGTAACTTTGTAATTTGAAAACTACGATGCTAATGTACTACCTGTGTGGCGGAGGTGGCATACCTCCTCAGAGTCCTGTGCTTATCCTGCAATAGGGGAAGCCCTGATAAAATGTGGAGGGACGCTAATGATCCTACTGTGTATGCACACAAGAGGAGACAGGGCAGTATTGGAGGGACATTTCAACCAGACTGCAAGAATCTATGGGCATGCAACTTACAATCACCAGGCACAGGGGGCAGGTGGAACCAGGGGTTCTAACAAGACAGTCCCCAGAGGTAAAGGGGGTGCATTATCTATCCTTGTCTTTTTTGGGAGCCTGATGTCAGATATAGCCACAGTTTTTTGAGAGATGTCCCCCCGGCATCTAGTTGTGCTACATTCCCCTGATATGGTATCTCCCTGTCGACACCATAAACCTTAACAGACAAGTTAAAACATCATATACTCAATATCTATCCCGGGACCTTAGACTTCAACAAGTCCGATAACCAGTACCAACCTTCTGCCCTTTGCAGCAAGTACATTTAAATGTTTATCTTCATAAGCATGTGCCATATATGTAAGGCAACATGAAAGATCTTACGACACGGAGCCATCTAGGACTCAAAATGGACATCACACTGGACAACACACTAACTCATCAAATCCCACAAACACAGCAGCACTTGACAACACTCTCGAAGATGCATATCCCTACTACACTCACACTCCTAGGACATTGCAACCACAACCCCGCCAATTCTCTAAGATCGACCAGTGGAAACTTGGGGACGCGACTCGGCTGGACAGATTTATATGGATTTTGGGGCAAATTCTAACTATCCATGCTTCAGTGATAACCATCCGCTGCTACCAGAATTGATAGCAGGATTAGATATGAATGATACTTATACTGCCCTACATTAGCACAAATCTGAAATCTGCTATGTCCACAAGGGTGGACCTTTATCTCAAACTGAGGCTGGAATCAAAAATTCATTAACATTGCATTGACAGTGAAGTGAATTTTCCCCACAGTAACAACAGAGAGGGTTGGTTTGCAAACCATAGCAGTTTAATAGCAAATTAGTAAAGTTACAATCTTCAATCAAATCAATTAGCCATAAATCAAAGGTCACCTGAATACAGCACACAAAAATATCCAATTAGTAAGGCAAATATATTGTTATTAAAGAAATATATGCAAATGAAATCTGTGAGAAATGGGGTTGCAGGTTTAAGGGGGGAGTAACCCTTCTCAAGTAACAACAACCTTGTCAGGGTAAACCACAAAATGTCACTAAATTAACCCTTGCTTAACTCTCTGGTAGCTTTGCATAAAAACCGTCAGGCTCAACTTAGAGGCATATACAATGTGTCAAGTATTTATGCAGCACACAAACAGGAATAAAGTAAAAACACAACAGAAGAAAATTCCTACACCAATTTAGAAAAATAGAGTAAAATTTAAGAACATATTTGACACCAAAATGACAAAAACGCAATCAGTAGAACTGGAGATGATGCAGCTTTAATGATTTATGGCTGTTGTATCTGGTCAGGCGAGACTTGCTGAAAGTCCAAAGGTCAGCCCAACTGTGATGGAGTGAAGGCCCGGCACAGGGACCAGGTTAGTTCTGCTGAACACAGAATCTTCAAAAGTCCAGCACAGATGGACCTCGTTGTATCGTGAAGAGCAGGTCGGGTGTTGTGGACAGTTGTTGCTGTAGCTCAAAGATCATGTTGTGTGTTGCGGACAGTAATTGCTGGAGATTTGCGTTGGTGGTCACCGTAAGCTGTTGATGCTGTAGCATGAAGTGCAGATCTTGCGATGCTGGCAGTTGCTGTAGGGCGAAAAGTCGGTTGCACTGGAGCTTCACATTGACGGTCAGCACTGCAGCTAGATCTTCAACATTTCTTCTTTGCTCAAAAGGGAGTTCAAAGAATCCAAGAGTCAAGAACCAGGGAGGCACCTCTTGGGGATCAGGAACTCACTCTAGCAGAGGCTAGCATTGTTCAGGTATGTCCAGCTGAAGCATGTCAGCTGGGCAGTGGTAGAGGTGCCTCTTGAGCTTGTTTTGTCCGTGTAGCTAAGAATAGGAGGTGAGTAAGCTGACCCTGGGTGTCACTTCAGCGTGGGATGAAGGGTGCCGGTCCAGTCTTCCTTCTCCGTAGGACAGGCCTCAAGCAGCAGGGCATAAGGGCATCCTTCTTCTGTAGTATCCGCACAGGTCCATGAGTGTACTGAAGAGTGGGCTTTAGCATCCCATTTTCATACCTGCCCCTTTTGAAGTGGGAGTAGCTCTTGCCAACTGGCAACTACACCTAGTCATGTGACCCAGGATAAAGGCTGCAGGCACCAAATGGTTAGGACAAGAAAATGTCAACTATCTAAAAGCGCCATTTTCAGAATGGTGACTTCAAATCTGACTTTACCATAAAACAGGGTTTTAAATTACAAATCTTTAGACAGCAAACATGACCTTCCTACCAGCTTCCACAGAAACATTATCACTCATTAGACTGAATACTGTAAGTTAAGTTCAGAAATCCTACAGGAGGTTTTTCACTACTAGAACATGCAAAACTTAAAAGTACTTGTCTAACCTTTTAACTACAATGTACTGTGCCTTATGGGCTGTTTAGGACCTACCTTAGGAATTACTTTAATCTTTAGTTTTCCAGGTCAAAATGGCAGTTTAAAACTACACACATTGCTGCATAGCAGGCCTGAGTCAGGTTTTAAAATGCCACTTAAGTAGGAGTTCCAATCAGTGCTGCTTGTCCACTAGTAGCACTTAAATTACAGGCCCTAGGTACAAGTAGTACCACTCTACTAAGGATGTATGAGTAAATGAAATGTGCTAATTGGTTTAAGCCAATATTACCATGTTTGAAGGAAAGAACACAAGCACTTTAGCACTGGTTATCAATGGTAAAGTGCACAGCGTCCTAAAGCCAGCAAAAATGAGTTCAGAAAAACAGGAGGGGTGAAGGCAAAATGTGTGTCAGGTCTCGCAAAAAACAAATCTTGTTTTCATAAAGGAAACTGTCTAATACTGTGCTGAGTTTGTGGGCTGGTCAGGGAAATTCAGAAGTAGCAGGTGTCACTAAACAGGTTCCAAATATAATGAAAAGGATTGCACTTGCTATAAAGGGTATTTCTACATGCAGAAAAGTAAGGCGCATTGGTCTCTCCTCACATGTATTTTCATCACTGACGACTGACTATATAGTGCTGAATAATGAATAACCTTGCAGGTCTCGTGAGGAGGGTTACTCAACACTACCTTGCATGTATACAGTGTTACTAATGTGATCTTTACACCCCTCTTGGCTCCCCTCAGTATCTATGTTTTAAGCTCATATTGCCGCACATTGGGCAGGTTACTAACTCTTTGCTCAGACGACTGTTTATTTTCTGAACTACATGCTCTTCTACACTGTTTAGTAGTTCCCTTTTTAAGCTCACATTGCTGCACATCTGGCAGGTACTGACTTTTTGCTCAGACAACTGTTCATTTTCAGAACAACATGCTCTTCTACACTGTTCAGTAGTTTCCTTTCCTGTCTTAAAATACAGCCTTATGAGTGTCATTGAGCCATCTTATCATAACGTTTTCGACCATTTTCACATGTTCAATGTTTCTTCGGCCTTATTTATTCAGTCCACTCTATATTGTTTTCTGTGATACATCATTGCTCTTTTACGTTTAGTTGGTTACCAAATTCACGCAGCATTTACTCCTTGTTGCTGCGTTTCTTATGGTTATTTTTGGTTAATACTAAGATGGCCGCCATTGCCCTCTTTCACCTAGTAAGTATGACCAGCCTAGTGTGACTAGTTTATTTACCCAGCAATTTTCACTAGGGGTCTTATGTTTATGTTTACCAAGATGGCCGCCATTTCACTCAAGTCTTCTACCTTCATATGGCTTCACAGAGCTCCATCCAGCCCCCCATAAATTGTAGACACCATTCCCTAGTGTCTACTTAGGATCAAGCAGACACTGTGACTTTCGCTTTCTTGCTCAGTGCTATATATAAACAGCAACCACCTTTTTCAATGCGCTTCGTCTCTGGTCCGTTACACTTAAAGATGGCCGCCACATCCCTCTGCAGCCCTCTGCCCCTTATGTGTCCTTCTTTCAATGTTACGGGGAATAATGGCACTCTCTTTGGTTTTTCACTTCGTTTGTTCGGACTACAATTCTTGCACTGTTGTGGTTGAAACTACAGATAAGCGGTTGCGATTTATAGCACATTTATTTTAATCCTATTTGCAGATTGGGACGTCTTCATTATTTCAATACCAATCCCCCTCATTTTCTTCATGATTGTTTCTGCCATTTTCGTAGTTTATTTTAATTACAGTTTGGCTCTCACAATGATAGCTGGTCAGTGTTTAAACTCAGTTGTTGTGTCACCATTGTATTTCTAGCTCTCACACTGGTCTTGTTTGTTTACGTGAAGTTAGCTAACCTATAGCGTTTCACGCATCTGTTTTGTCTGCTTTCCTACCTTTAACAATTTACCACCTATAATGCACACATCATTACCCTCCCACCACCCCAGAACTGGTTATGCTGATCTAAGCCGTGTGTCCCCTAGGACTTAGATACTATGGTGTTCTTGGTCTCTGTTAGAAATGGGGTCTTTGGTTGGCAGTCACGTTACCCCCAGTCCAAGCTAGGACCCTCACTCTAGTCAGAGTGAAAGAGAATCACCCTCAGCTAACCTCTCCTTACCCCTTTGGTAGCTTGGCACGAGCAGGAAGTCTTAACTTCAGAGTGCTAGGTGTAAAGTATTTGTACCAACACACATAGTAACTTAATGAAAACACTTGAAAATGACACAAGACAGGTTTAGAAAAATAGACAATATTTATCTAACCAAAACAAGACCAAAATGACAAAAATCCACAATGCACAAGTCAAGTTATCAATTAAAAACCAAAAAGAGACTTCATGTAGTTTTAAACACAACACTAACACTGTTAGCGTGAAAATGTACCTGGGTACGTCAAAAATAACCCTGCATGGGTGAGTGTGCGTCAAAAAGGGCTTGCGATGCGTGAAATTACTCACTAGCAAAACCTTGCGTCATTTCTCCTTCAGTCGAGTCGGCATGCGTCGTTTTTCTCTCTACAGGAGTTCAATGTGTTGATTCGAACCACACTCTCGGGTCGGGGCAGGCGTTGCGTCATTTTTGTACACCCAGTGATGTTTGCGTCAGAAATCCTGTTGCACGATGACCTGAACTCCATGCAGCGCAGGTTGTGATCTCACCAGCCTCCGTCAACGATGCTGCACGCCGTTTCTCCAGCCACAGGTGTCGATTTTCCGGTCACGTTGCAGGCGAAAGTCGATTTTCAGCTGCAAAACCGGCGGCATGTCGATTTTTCAGCCACAGATTGGAGTCACGTAGATCTTTTCCCCGCACTGCGGTCTGTGCGTGGATTTCTCACTCTTGGGCTGACAACTTCTCCTTTCCGGGTCCCAGAAACTGGATGGGCACCACTTGGCAGAGTAGGAGTCTCTCCAGAGACTCCAGGTGCTAGCAGAGAGAAGTCTTTGCTGTCCCTGAAACTTCAAACAACAGGAAGCAAGCTTTAAATCAAGCCCTTGGAGAGTTCTTCACAAGAAGGAAGGCAACACAAAGTCCAGTCTTTGTCCTCTAGCACAGGCAGAAGCAGCAACTGCAGAATAGCTCCACAAAGCACAGTCACAGGCAGGGCAGCTCTTCTTCCGCAGCTCTTCTCCGGGCAGAGGATCCTCTTAGTTTCCAGAAGTGCTCTAAAGTCTGTGGTTTTGGGTTCCCTTCTTATACCCATTTTGCCCTTTGAAGTAGGCCTACTTCAAAGCAAAGTCTCTCTTGTTTGTGAAATCCTGCCTTGCCCAGGCCAGGCCCCAGACACACACCAGGGGAATGGAGTGCATTTTGTGAGGGCAGGCACAGCCCTTTCAGGTGTGAGTGACCACTTCTCTCCTCCCTCCTAGCACAGATGGCTCGTCAGGAAAGGCAGACTACACCCCAGCTCCCTTTGTGTCACTGTCAAGTGAGAGGTGCGACCAGCCCAACTGTCAAACTGACCCAGACAGGGAATCCACAAACAGGTCACAGAAATAGTTTAAGCAAGAAAATGCTCACTTTCTAGAAGTGGTATTTTCAAACACACAATCTTAAAATCAACTTTACTAAAAGATATATTTTTAAATTGAGAGCTCAGAGAACCCAAACTCCACATGTCTATCCGCTCCCAAAGGTAATCTACACTTTAATCAGATTTAAAGGTAGCCTCAATGTTAACCTATGAGAGGGACAGGCCTTGCAACAGTGAAAAATTATTTTAGCAATATTTCACTGTTAAGGCATATAAAACACATTACTATGGCCCTCATTACAACATTGGCTGTAAAAGCCGCTTACTGCCATGCAGAAGACCGCCAACACACCGCCGCGGCCGCGGAAATCCGCCACAGCTATTATGACCCACAGCTCAGAATCCGCCAAAATTCAGACACCCACACAAGTCCGCCACACCAAAGGTCAGTGATAAACTGTCAAAAACAAAACCTCCACCATCACACCAACAGAAATACGCCCACACTATTACGACACACGAATCCACGTGGCAGTCTTTCAACCGCGGTATTCCATTGGCGGTACACACCGCCGTGCTCAAAATACACACAGTTTTACAAAACACAGCCACATTGGACAATTCGAAATACACACACCTGATACACATACACACACCACTCCCACACACCCAATACAATATAAAACACACACCCACATTACCCACAAACCCCTACGACCAGAATCACAGAGAGAAGGACCGAGAGAGACACCACAAACAACTACCAAGCATCCACAGGCACACAATACCATCACCCACAGAACTTCCACGCACCTCACACAACACACCACTAAATATCACCCCACTTATCACTACACACACCACCCCACACATCACCCACAGCACCCCATGACACGGCAAAGACACCCCAGGTTCTCTGAGGAGGAGCTCAGGGTCATGGTGGAGGAAATCGTCCGGGTAGAGCCACAGCTATTCGGAGCACAGGTGCAGCACAGCTCCATAGCTAGGAAGATGGAGCTATGGCGAAGAATAGTGGACAGGGTCAACGCAGTGGGACAGCACCCAAGAAATAGGGATGACATCAGGAAGAGGTGGAACGACCTACAGGGGAAGGTCCATTCCGTGGTCTCAAGACACCACCTTGGGGTTCAGCGGACTGGCGGCGGATCCCCACCTCCTCCCCCACAACTAACAACATGGGAGAAGCAAGTTTTGGCGATTCTTCATCCTGAGGACCTTGCAGGAGTAGATGGAGGAATGGACTCTGGTAAGTCAAATCTTAACTATTACATCCCCCACCCTTCCTGCATGCTATCACATACCCCCACCCTCGCCCTCACCCCCATCACTCCAACTCCTCACAAATGTCCCAATATCACAAACCACACATCCCAAAACCAAGCCCTGCATGCAACAACAAAGCATGGACACCCATCACCAATGCATGGCCACTGCACCTACCCATCCACCCCCCTAAACCACCATCACACAAGGTCCCACACAGGAATGCAAGCACTGGGGTACACGGTCACCCACCTATTGCACACCATAGCACACACAGATGTAATAAACATCCTTTTATACCCCTGGAGGACCCCTACCCAACGTCACCGGACAGGAGGGTCCACACATGTCCACACCACCAACAGAAGAGGCCCACAGTGATGACAGCAGCTCTGTCCAACTGGATCTAGATGACCAGCCCCACCCATCGGGGACCTCAGGACAGTCGGTTCCTCTCACACAGTCACAGGCCACCACAGAGCTTCCCCCCTCTGCAAACACCAGCACAGCACCCACCCAGCGGGCCTATGCCTCTGTCCCCAGGACACGTCAATCAGCAGTGTGTCCACCACTACAGGGAACCCAGGCTAACCCACCACCCCAACAACAACAGGGACCTGGGGGCAGTGGTAGTGGGCACACCGTTCAGGGGACATAGGCCCAGGGAAACAGGGGAACTGGAAGGGCTGCTGTGCGACAGGGGGAGGACAGGCCAAGGGAACCCACTCTCCACAAGGCCCTCTCCAACAACATGGGAGCCTACCACCACTCCCAGGAGATGATGGTAACGGTACTGGCCAAGTTTCAGGAGACCCAGCGCCTGCAGGAGGAACAGTATTTGGGCTTCAGGGAGGAACTCAGATCCATCAATTCCACCCTGGGCACCATCGTAGGGGTTCTGAAGGAAGTACTCAATACCAGGACGGACACTGTGGCACAACATGGGGCCCCTGACACTAGCCTGGACGATGAACTGCCCACCACCTCCGCCAGTGCTAGTGGACGGGACGCCCCGCCACAGGACCACCACACCAGCACCCCACCCCCTGCAGAGGGAGAACCACCCCGCAAATGGTCCCTGAGATCCAGGACAAAGACACAGAACGATGCCAAGAGCCCCACCAAGAAATGAGACCACCCTGATTGTCATCCTTTTGTCCCACTTTGTCACCCTGTCCATCCTCAAACTGCCCCAGCTCCACTTCCTATGCTCATTTGTGCAATGTACCTGTAAGACTAATAGACTGGACTCTGCCATGGACATTCCTCCACCACCACCCTTCACCATTTTACAACCCCCTCCAATATTGAGCACTTAAATAAACACCCTTGAAGCACAAAACAATTTGGAGTCAGTCTGTGATTTCGAAATAGTGTATTAGCAATTAGAGTGTCAAAATGCTCTTTCAAATGTAATGTCAACATACCTATGGCACACAGCTCTAGTCCATGAGGAAACACAGCAGATGTCACACAGTGGGACCCACATCTGTGAAATCGTAAGCGAAAGTGACAACTCAGTGACCATACACTGGGTGAAAACAACAGACAGTAGAGAGGTGGTAGTGTTAAAGTACATGTAGTAGGCAGGTTTGTATTCTTACCTGTGTCTCACTGGAAGTATTGCAGGATCACAGAGGTCCTGTTGTCGATGTCCTCTTCTTCTGTTTCCTCGTCTTCACTGTCCACAGGCTCCACAGCTGCAATAACACTGCCATCTGGACCATCCTCCTGCAGAAAAGGCACCTGTCATCGCAAAGCTAAGTTCTGAAGCATACTACAGCATGCCACGATGATCTGGCACACCTTCTTTGGTGAGTAGAATAGGGATCCACCTGTCATATGGAGGCACCTGAACCTGGCCTCCGGGAGGCCGAAGGTCCGCTCTATTATCCGCCGAGTTCGCCCATGGGCCTCATTGTAGCGTTATTCTGCCCTTGTCCTGGGATTCCTCACTGGGGTCAGAAGCCATGACAGGTTTGGGTAACCAGAGTCACCTGCAAATGGCGAGGGACTACTGTTAGACACACTCTAACCTGTAGGGATATCCCCAGACAACCATTCCCACTGACTTCCTTCCAGGTGCTCACCTAATAGCCACACACGGTGCCTCTGGAGTTGACCCATCACATAAGGGATACTGCTATTCCGCAGGATGTAAGCGTCATGCACTGAGCCAGGGAATTTGGCATTCACATGGGAGATGTACTGGTCTGCCAAACAGACCATCTGCACATTCATGGAATGATAACTCTTCCGGTTTCTGTACACCTGTTTACTCCTGCGGGGGGGTACCAAAGCCACATGTGTCCCATAAATGGCACCTATGATGTTGGAAATATGTCCCAGGGCAGAGAAGTCACCTTTCACTGTAGGCAAATCCTCCACCTGAGGGAAAACGATGTAGCTCCGCATGTGTTTCAGCAGGGCAGACAACACTCTGGACAACACGTTGGAAAACATAGGCTGGGACATCCCTGATGCTATGGCCACTGTTGTTTGAAATGACCCACTTGCAAGGAAATAGAGTACTGATAGCACCTGCACTTGAGGGGGGATTCCTGTGGGATGGTGGATAGCTGACATCAGTTCTGGCTCCAACTGGGCACACAGTTCCAGGATTGTGGCACGATCAAGCCTGTAGGTGATGATCACATGTCTTTCCTCCATTGTCGACAGGTCCACCAGCGGTCTGTACACCGGAGGATGCCACCATCTCCTCACATGTCCCAGCGGACGGTGCCTATGAAGGACAACAGCGAGCACACAGTCAACCAACTCAGAGGTACGTGCCCACAGCTTACACAGAACACAAATCATAATCTGAAATTTGGCCTTTATGAGTGTTGAGGCAAGGCCTAGGTATGTGTGACGCAGTTAAAAATTAAGCCATGTGGGCCCCTGAAATGGCGGCTGCCTGACCTGTAAAGTGGGAAAATGGCAAGTGAGGTAACTGCGCTGGCGTTGTACACCGTCGCGGTAGGCGGTCGAAGACCGCAGCGCAATTCTGCATTGGTTAACATTGGACCCTATGGGTCCCAGGAGCCAATGACGATGTACACCGGCGGTGACGGTACGCACCGCCACAGACGTGACCGCCATTTTCAATCTGTTCAATCACTCAATACCTGATCTTCAACAGGAGAGGACCTACACTGCAAGTGCTGCTGTGACCTCGGTCTGGAAGAGACAATGGCTCGTGCGTCTGGGGAATGGGCCCCTGCCTTCACATCGGAGGAGTTGGAGAAACTTGTGGATGGGGTCCTTCCCCAGTACACGCTACTCTACGGTCCTCCAGACAAACAGGTAAGTACACTGGGAGCATGCTGTATGGGCTATGCCTGTGTGGAGTGGGGTGGATGAAAGATGGGGGGGGAGATTGCGGCGTGCATGGAACAACGGTGAGTGGTAGGGATGGGGGCCAATGATTGTGACGGTGCAGTTGGTAATAAGTTTCTCTTCCCCCTGTACAATTCATGTAGGTCAGCGCCCACCAGAAGAAAGATATTTGGCTTGCCATCGCCAAGGACGTCCGGACCTTGGGGGTTTACCACAGACGCCGCTGGAGCAAGAAGACGGCCGAGGCTCAGCTGGGGATGGCCTCCCAACGTGGGAGGGGTGCCCGTCGCACCATGACCTCCCTGATATTCAGGATCCTGGCGGTGGCGTACCCAGAGTTGGATGGGCGCTTGAGGGCATCACAGCACTCACAAGGAGGTGAGTACACTCTCATCCTGCTGATTTTGCGCGCAGTGGAGGTGTCTGGGTGGGGGAGGTGGGCTGTGGGTTTCCCTAGGCCAGGGCGAGTTTAGTAGGCAAGGTCACTCCATAAGGCAGGCCATGTGGCACCCCACCCCACCTCTGTAGAGTGCCACGTACACCTAGGCATGCCCCTGTGTCATCTATGTGTGCAGATGTCGTCCATAGCCTACTAGGCCATTTCCCAGGGATTGAACAGTGGAGCCCAAGAGCGCGGCGTAGTGCAGGGGGCTTCTGTGTCTGTCGTGTCCGCCAACGGTAGCGGTAATGCATGCACTGAACATGTCTTTCTTCTGTCGTCCCCCCCTTTTTGTGGTCTCCCTGTTCTTGTGTACATTAGCATCATCAGGCGGAGGAGCAGTGGCACCGGAGCATGAGGGAGCTGCATCCCACATGGCCCTGGAGGGTGACACTATGGACTCGGAGTTCAGCAGTGGAACAGAGGGCGAGGGGAGCTCCACGGTGGGGACAGGAGCTGACACCAGCGACACTGACTTGTCCTCTGATGGGAGCTCCCTTGTGGTGGCGGCAACATTTATGCACCCCACATCTACAGGTACAGCCGCCACCCCCCCTACCAGCACCGCCCTCCCAGCAGCCCCTCAGCCTTTGCCCCATGCACGCTCACTCAGGAGGGTGGGCATCACCTTCGCCCCAGGCACCTCAGCCCCTGCCCCAGTCACCCCTGCTGCCCTCAGTGAGGAGGCCATTGACCTCCTCAGGTCCCTCACTGTTGGGCAGTCTACCATTTTGAATGCCATCCAGGGTGTTGAAAGGCAGTTGCAACAAACAAATGCATTCCTGGAGGGCATTCATTCTGGTCAGGCGGCCCTTCAGCAAGCTTTTCAGACTCTTGCCTCAGCACTGATGTCCCTGTCATTGTCCCTGTCTCTATCCTCCCCCTCCAACTTCCTCCACCCAGACCCAATCCCCTGTACCCCTGCCTATCCCAAGCACACCTTCAGACCAGCATGCACACACGTCAACACACAAGGGAAGCTCAGGCAAACATAAGCACCACACATCCCACAGGCACTCACACAAGCATCACACACACATGCAGACACACCAACATCCACTGCCTCCACTGTGTCCCCCTCCTCCTCATCTCCCTCCTCCATCCCAGTCTCGTCTACACTCACAGCTGCATGCACTACATCTACAGCCACTACTGCCATCACCAGCACACCCACCACCACACCCCGCTCACGTGCAGTCACCACCCCCACTACCATTCACACATCCCCTGTGTCCTCTCCCAGTGTGTCTGTGACGCCACCTCCCAAGATCCACAAATGCAGGCACACACCCACCCAACAGCCATCCACCTCACGACAGCCTCCAGCGCATGCATCTTCACCCAAAGTCACCAAACGAACACCTCCTACAACCACAACCTCTTCCTCCACTCCCAAACCCCCTCCAGCTACCCGTCCCAGTGTCTGCAAAAAACATTTCCTGTCCAACCTTGACCTCTTTCCCACACCTCCCCAACCCCGTCCGTCTCCTCGGGCCCGACTCTCCAGGTCCCAACCTAGCACCTCAGGGACAACATCTCCGGGACCAGTGGTGCCTGTAGTCACCGGAATCTTGAGTGCACTGGCCACCAGGGCAGCCAGTGTGGCACGGAGCCACAGCACGGACAGTCCCCCACCTGTCAAGCATCAAAAGTTTGCCAGTGCCCGGCGGGAGAGGGGGAAGACTCCTGCCACCAAAGCCGCTCCCAGGGGTCCCGGTGGGAGTGTGGAGTCAGCTGCAACACCTTCCAAGGTGGGGAAGGGCCACAAGAAACCCGGAAAGTCTGGGAAGCGCAGCACGGCGGAGGAGACCGCCATCATCCCTGCAGCCCAGGAGGCCACCGCCATCATCCCCGATGCCCAGGAGGTCACCACCATCATCCCCGATGCCCAGGAGGCCACCACCATCATCCCTGCTGCCCAGGAGGCCACCGCCATCATCCCCGCTGCCCAGGAGGCCACCGCCAGCACCTGCCCTGCTGCCCAGGAGGCCACCGCCAGCACAAGCCCCGCTGGGCTAGAGAGGACCGCCAGCACAAGCCCCGCTGGGCTAAAGAGGACCGCCAGCACAAGCCCTGCTGGGACAGAGAGGACCGCCAGCACAAGCCCCGCTGGGCTAGAGAGGACCACTAGCACAAGCCCCGCTGGGACAGAGAGGATTGCCAGCACAAGCCCCGCTGGGACAGAGAGGACCGCCAGCACAAGCCCCACTGGGACAGAGAGGGCCACCAGCACAAGCCCCGCTGGGACAGAGAGGACCACCAGCACAAGCCCCACTGGGCTAGAGAGGACCGCCAGCCCAAGCCCCGCTAACAAGCCCCGCTGGGACAGAGAGGACCGCCAGCACAAGCCCCGCTGGGACAGAGAGGACCACCAGCACAAGCCCTGCTGGGACAGAGAGGACCGCCAGCAGCTGAGTCACTGCAAAGGAGCCCGCCGCCTCAAGCACCGCTGAAAAGGCACCGCTGCTACAAGCACCGCTGAACAGGGCACCGCTGAACAGGGCACCACCGCCTCATGCACCGCTGAATATGGCACCGCCGCCTCAAGCACCGTTGAACAGGGCACCGCCGCCTCAAGCACCGCTGAACAAGGCACTGCCGCTACAGGCACCGATGAACAGGGCGCTGAACAGGGAACCGCCGCCTCAAGCACCGCTGAACAGGGCACCACCGCCTCAAGCACTGCTGAACAAGGCACCGCTGCCTCAAGCACCGCTGAACAGGGCACCGCCGCTACAAGCACCGCTGATCAGGGCACCGCCGCCTCAAACACCGCTTAACAGGGCACCGCCACCTCAAGCACCGCTGAACAGGGCACCGCCGCTACAAGCACCGCTGAACAGGGCACCACCGCCACAAGCACCCCTGGCCCATAAGCGCCAAGGGCACTGACGCTACTAAGGCCGTCACGAGCAGGATGAAGCACTCTGGGCACAGAGCCCCCTCCAGAACCAGTGGATATTGCCATCCACTACCTCTGTCCTTAGCAGGATGAAGCACTCTAGGCACCATGCCCTCTCCAGAACCAGTGGAGACTGTCATTTACTAACCTCTGTCCTTAGCAGGATGAAGCACTCGGGCACCATGCCCCCTCCAGAACCAGTGGAGACTGTCATCCACTACCTCTGTCCTTAGCAGGATGAAGCACTCTGGGCACCATGCCCCATCCAGAACCAGTGGAGAAAGGCATCCACTACCTCTGTCCTTAGCAGGATGAAGCACTCTAGACACCATGCCCCCTCCAGAACCAGTGGAGACTGTCATCCACTACCTCTGTCCTTAGTAGGATGAAGCACTCTAGGCATCATGCCCCCTCCAGAACCAGTGGAGAGATACATCCACTACCTCTGTCCTTAGCAGGATGAAGCACTCTGGGCACCATGCCCTCTCCAGAACCAGTGGAGGCTGTCATCCACCACCTCTGTCCTTAGCAGGGTGAAGCATGCTAGGCACCATGCCCCCTCCAGAACCAGTGGATAGATACATCCACTACCTCTGTCCTTAGCAGGATGAAGCACTTTGGGCACCATGCCCCCTCCAGAACCAGTGGAGACTGTCATCCACTACCTCTGTCCTTAGCAGGATGAAGCACTCTAGGCACCATGCCCCCTCCAGAACCAGTGGAGAGATACATCCACTACCTCTGTCCTTAGCAGGATGAAGCACTATAGGCACCATGCCCCCTTCAGAACCAGTGGAGACTGTCATCCACTTGAGAGACTGTGGCTTTGCACTCCCCAGGATGCACAGTGGGCAAACCACACACTGTAGAGACTTGAGAGACTGTGGCTTTTCACTTCCCATGATTGCACAGTGGCCAAACCACCCACTGTAGAGACATGAGATACTGTAGCTTTGCACTCCCCAGGATTGCACAGTGGCCAAACCACCCACTGTATAGACTTGAGAGACTGTGGCTTTGCACTCCCCAGGATGGAACAATGGGCAACCCACCCACTGTATAGACTTGAGAGACTGTGGCTTTGCACTCCCCAGGATTGAACAGTGGGCAACCCACCCACTGTATAGACTTGAGAGACTGTGGCTTTGCACTCCCCAGGATTAAAGAGTGGGCATGTGGCCCCCTTGTGGATTTTGTATCGTGCACTCAACCGGTTGAGGTGCCCCCCTTTTCCCTCCCCCTGAGGTGCCTGTTTTCTTGCTCTCTAATGCCCCTGCAGTGTTCTCTCCATCATGGTCGGGGATCTTGTGTGGGCCCAGTGTTCCACGGACTTCATTGGAGCACTACCTGGACTACTAAGCTTGGTGTATATTTTGTTTATGGTGTATATATATATAGTTTTGCGTACTTGATTTTAATATATTACAATGGGTGCACTCATTTCCTTTTGTCTTTGCATTCTTCCAGGAGGGTTGGGGGGTGTAACTATAATGTAGAAATATGTATTAGTGTGTGTGTTATAGTGGGTGAGGGTGGGGGTGGGGGTGTTGCGTGTGTGTGTCCCTGTTTTTTCCCTCCCCCCTCCCCTGTGTCGTAGGTGCAGTACTCACCGTTGTCTTCGCCGCCGGCGTTTGTGCTCCTGGTAGAGGAGCAAGAAGATGAGGGCTGGCAGGATGTGCAGCTCGGGTTCCATGGCGTCCGGATTCCTCGTGGGGTGTGTAGAGGTGGGTGTTTTCCCTTTGAAGTCCTGTTTCCGCCGTGTTTTTCTCCGCGGTGAATCCGCCCCGGAAAAGGTGGCGGATTGGTAGGTTGTGATACTGTGGGCGGTACTTTGTCTTCCGTCTGTCTGTTGGCAGTGACCACCAAGCTGTTTTTCTGTACCGCTGTGGCGGTCGCAGTGTTAAAGTGCCTGTCTTTGTTGGTGGTTTCCGCCACAGTCATAATTCCAATTTTTTTACTGCCGGCCTGTTGGCGGTCTTACCGCCGCTATAACACCGTCCGCCAGGGTTGTAATGACCCCCAGAGTGTGCACAGAGTCGAAGGGTTACCCAGGAGGCTTGACTGAGGTAATAATAGTCAATACCAATGCTCTATTTGTGGTAGTGTGGTTGAGCAGTGAGGCTTATCAGAGGGTAGTGTTAAGCATTTGTTGTACAGACACAAGCAATAAGTGAAAACACACAATCAATGACTTAACTCCAGACCAATAGGTTTTTATATAGAAAAATATATTTTGTTAATTTATTTCTAGAACCACAAGATTAATTTAGCAGGTAAGTACATTAAATGAAAGGTACCTTGCACAGTAATACTTAGAACTTTGAATGCAATCAACAATGTTCACAGTTTCCTTTAAAGTGGCAAAAAGCTATTTTAAAAATGGACAGAGTGCAATTTTCAACAGTTCCTGGGGAAGGTTAATAAAGTACAGCTTTTGAGGTAAGTAACAAACTTACAGGTTCAGTCTCCTAGGCATAGGTAGCCCACTGTTGGGGGTTCAAGATAACCCCAAACACCTAGCACCAGCACCACAGGGCCAGTTAGGTGCAGAGGTCAAACAGGAGGCAAAATAACGTGGGCCCCTATGGAGACAGGGGGTACTCCGTTTCGGTCTGCTTGCAGGTAAGTGCCCGTGTCTTCGGAGGCAAACCAGGGGGGTTTGAAGGAGCACTGGAGGGGCCCCAAGTAGGCACGAGTACCACACCCTCAGCGGCACAGGGGCGGCTGGGTGCAGTGTGCAAACAGGGCATCAGGTTCTCAATAGAACTCTATGGAGGGACTCAGGGGTCACTTAGGTGCTGCAGGCAGGGCACAGAGGGGCTTCTTGGGCAAGCCACCGACTGGGCAAGGGTGAGGGCTGCCTGCTGGTCATTGGTGCACTGGTGGTCAGTTACTCTCGGGCCTGGGTGCTGCGGGTGCAGTGATTCTCCAGGTGACGGATATCTTCGTCATATGTGGTCGCGGTCGGGGGGTCCTCAGGATTCCCTCTGCAGGCGTCGTCGTGGGGGTTTGGAGAGGCCAGCCCAGGGTGGACACGAAATCAGAATCACCTGGGGATTCTCTCTGGCTAGTTGGATTCTCTGGACATGGGCCAGAGGCATTGGGTGCAGAGTAGTTGGGACTCATGCTTCTGGAGTGAGGTGGGAGTCCCTTTAAAAATGGTTTCTTGGTCTTGTTGGGCAGGTACGCTGTCCATGGGAGTTTCTTGGTCCTCTGTGATGCAGGCAGTCCTTGGAGGCTTCTCGGGGGTTGCTGGCCCTGCAGAATGTGTTGCATCTTCTTTTGCAGCTTTTTGAAGCAGGAGACAGGTCGGTAAGGCTGAGGACGAGTCAGTTGTTGTATCCGTCTCTTCTCTGCGGGGTTTTCAGCCCAGCAGTCCTTCTTTCTTAAATCATCAGGAAATCTGAAGAGCTGGGTTCAGGGTTAGGGTCAGGGGGCAGTAGCCAATGGCTACTGTCTCTGACAGTGGCTTGACCCTCCTTGTGCCCACTCCCTCTGTGGAGGGGGGCACATCCCCATCACTATTGGTCCTAATCCTCCAAAGCAAAATGGAGGATTTCTCAAGGAGGGGGTCACTTCAGCTTTGGACACCTTAGGGGTGGTCCTGGCTGAGGGGGTGACTCCTCCTTGTTTTTCTCACTATCTCTCTGGACTTGCTGCCAAAAGTGGGGGCTTGTCCAAGGGGCGGGCATCTCCACTGGCTGGAGTACCATGGCGCACTGTAACACCAGGCTTGAGCCTTAGAGGCTCACCACCAGGTGTTACAGTTCCTGCAGGAGGAGGTGTGAACCACCTCCACTCAGGACAGGCTTTGTTTCTGACCACAGAGTGCACAAAGGCACTCACCCCATGTGGTCAGAAACTTGTCTGGAAGTGGCAGGCTGGCACAGACTGGTCAGTCTTACACTATCAGTTAGGATAACATACAGGTGACATCTCTAAGTTGCCCTCTTTGTGAATTTCTCAGTAAATGTCACTCTGGCATCAGTGTGGGTTTACTGTGCTGGGAAGTTTGATACCAAACTTCCCAGTATTCAGTGTAGCCATTATGGTGCTGTAGTGTTTGTAATGACAAGCTCTCAGCCCATATACTCAGTATGGCTACACTGCACTTACAATGTCTAAAAATAGACATAAACACTGTAGAGGCATAGTGTTCATGCAGCTATGCCCTCGCCTGTGGTATAGTGCAACCTGCCTTAGGACTGTAAGGCCCACTAGAAGGGTGACTTACCTATGCCCCAGGCAGTGGTTGGTGGGCATAGCACTCTGAGGGGACTGCCATGTCGACTTTGTCTTTTCTCCCCACTAGCACAGACAAGCTGCAAGGCAGTGTACATGTACTGAGTGAGGGGTCCCTTAGGGTGGCATAATACATGCTTCGGCCCTTAAGGACCTTCCCTGGCCATAGGGCCCTTGGAACCAGGGGTACCTTTTACAAGGGACTTAACTGTGTGCCAGGGCTGTGCCAATTGTGGAAACAAAGGTACAGTTTTAGGGAAAGAACACTGGTGTTAAGGCCTGGTGAGCAGTGTCCCAGCACATTTCCAATCAAAGCTGGCATCAAAACTAAGCAAAAGGTGGGAGGTGACCATGCGAACAGTGGCATTTTCCTACAGAAAGGCAGCTTTTCTATATTAAGAATGGTGTAACTTGCTTCTTTTTTAGCCATTAACTGTTGCTGCCTGGACAAATTTTCAGAATCTGCGTGGCCATTTTTCAGAATCTGTAACATCCAACCTAACTCAGTCTGTGTGATATAAATTGCAGACGACACTATAGCCCTCATTACGAGGCTGGCAGTCTACTGACTGCCAGATTCACGGTGGTGGTCCCAACCCCAATGGGCCAACGGTGAAGACCACCAGATTATGAGTGTGGTGGTCACATTCCCATTCTTAACGCAAGGGAAGTCGGACCTCCTTGCCAGAGATATGCATCTCCGACCTGACGGACCACCAAAAACCACTGGTGGTACTACGAGTCCCCTCTCCGCCAGGGATTTTATGGCGGTAGCACTGCCATGAAATCCCTAGCGGAAAGACTACCAATGACAGGAATTTGCATTCCAGTTGCTGGTAGACGACTCCCCCAACCCCCTATTTACCCAAGAGCCCCCTACACCCCTTCCCTTACAACAGTCCCACTCCCTACCCCCTGCTCCCAGTAGTAACCCCCTGCATACACGTACTTACCCCCACTTCGATCCCCGTACTAACCTCCCACACCCCTGCATACACGCACGCACCCACAAGCACCCACAGGCATGCACATCCTGACACTCACTCACAACACCTTACACTCACGTGCACACACTCAAAACACCCCCAATTCTATACACACATACACGCACAACACCCCCACTCACACACTCACTCACTACATTCATCCCATTCACACGCATATACACTGCAACCCCCACCACCTCCTTTCATCAACATACATAAACACACAACCCCCACCCCACACATGCACCCCGACCCAGCATTCACATTCACCCACACATGCATTGGCATCACCACATTTACACACAGACACACACACACGCACAAGCACTTCCCCTTCCTCCCCCATTCATGAAATGCACACACTCACACATCCATTCACACACCCCACTCCCCTTGCGGAGGACACTTACCTCAACCGATGAGGTGCTCCTCCCTGAGGGGACGGGACCCGGCGCTGCTACCGCCACCAGCACCTCACCATCAGGACACTGCCAGGCCATATTACAGGTCGTAATATATGGCTGGCGGAGACCTTTTTGCCTCTGCACTGCCGACAGCCAGCATAACTGCTGGCGACTTTCTGCCTAAAGAATGGCGGAGAGCTGCCAGCAGTTGTAATACGGTGGTCTGCAGACCGCCAGTAGTGGTCTGTAGACCGCCAGCACTGACGTCTAGTGGCAGCTGTGGCTTTGGCGGTCTTGGAAAAAGACCACCAAAGTCATAAAGAGGGCCTATGTTATTAAGGGTGTATATTCTGTTGGACAGAGTATTCATGCCATTATCAACAATAGCTAAAGCTTTTCCATATTTTCCTTATCTATCTGCCTTAAGCATGCAGCTGCTTCCATTTGAGGAAGCTTCCATATTTCATTACATGTGGCATACAGGAATCATTTAGAGAGTGGCTTTCTTGGACCTAGCAAGAAATCTTGCAAGTCTACACCCTCTGATAGAATACTAAAGTGCTCTCTAACTGCTGCTAAGGTGTAAGTGTGTAACCATTGTTGGCACAGTTTACCTACACTGTATGTGGTAACTATACCTGAGTATTGACCCGAGGCATAGCGAGGGTCTGGCAGGCTAATCTTGAATCCCTCTGCGGAATTAACAAAACGCTTCTGATACCCATTCATGTCTATTGGCCACAATACCACCCGCTGGGACTAGAAAGTGTGGAATTATAGGTACCATCCTGAAGCCAAGCATTTAGTTCTTCCTCTGTGACGTTCAGGAATGATTGCCAATTGGTGAATTTTGCTGGTGTGAGGATACCAGGTGCATTACTTTCCTTTATTTGTTTCTAACCCTAGGCAGGATGTTTGTTGAATTGTGTAATTTAAAAATATTATTTGTACAGGGATAAGGCATGCTCTAAACAAAGGTTCCATACCCTAAAATTGCCAATCTTGTGCTCCCCATACAGTTTTCACATCAATAGTGCATTTCCAGTATTCATAACCTTCAACAGCAAGTCGAGAAAAAAAGGAATCTAAATAGATGAATTTGGTGTCAGTTAGCAAAAATGTTCTCATTTTAGAGAGTAGTAATTTGAAATAATATGACTGCATGTGTAGTGTCATGCCCAGAAAAGTATGCACATTTGTCTACATATGTTTTGTGGCTCCCCACAGGGGGAGTAGAACACTGTTCCCACTGTGTGTAATTAAATACTGATCTATGTATAGTTGCTCGGTGCAGATAGCAATGTCCCAATAATTGTAACAGAACAGTTCCCCATAATTTGCTGTGCTAATTTACACATCATCACTTTCAAGTACAGTGTAATTTTGCAGTTCAACAAGCATTTAATCAACTGTTTAAACACCCCTGTCATCAGAAACAACACCAGGTGTAATTACATTAGTCATTGAAATTTTGAACACGTATGGAATTTGGATAACCTCAGTAGGCCTATAAATATCAAGAGGAACTATATCCCAAACAATCCCATCTGGAATTGGTACTGCTGAAATGTTCCCAAGGGACAAGTCTCTTTGAACCTTATGTGAGGAAAGATAGGGCATTAAAACTTCATCCACTGGCTCGACAAAAGAGCGTTCAGGAAGATAATGACCATTTATCAAGAGAAAGAAAGCAGTCACAAAACCACTCCATAATAGAAATGCAAGCAGTGTCAGAGATATCCACAGATAATACCATGGATATACCAAATAGTTATCTTCAAGCCATATGTACAGCTTACATGTCTTTGAAACAGTTTCAGTCGCAGGTGCAGATGAAGATAAAGAAAAGTCATCTAGATCGAAGAAGTAACCAGAAGCAGTCTCTGCAAACACAGGAGCCGGTGCATCACTGGTGGATGGATCCACTTTGTGTGGAGGCTCATAGTAGACTTTATCATGTGTTTGTGTTGAGTTGGAGTAGAAGGCAGCCACATCTTGGACAGTTCATGCCAGTGAAATGGTAACAGGGATCAGCAGAAGATTATTTTCTGGCGTCCTTAAGTTCGAGGAGGCATTTTCAGCATTGTTGTACATGCTAATGTAGTCAGAAGAGTGGATGTTTCTTCGTGGAAACAGGTATATCCTGTTGGGTAGTGAGAGTGGACCGGAGGCTACCAAAGGGACCTCTAAGTCTACTCTGCAGGATCAGCCACATGGTGCAATTTGTTGTTGTCGATGGAGACAAATCTGTTTCCTTTGGAACCTGGCAACAGTAGCAGGATGGGAACTGGTGCTCTGTAGGATGGGCAAAATTCCATCTTCCTAGCAATCTTCTCATGAACCAGATCCCTGACATTAGGAATCCACCCTGGAGAAGTTGTTGGTGAATTCCTTATTCCTAAGGTGGCAGCACTGGCAAATGAATTATCATCACAAAATTGCTGAAGTGCTGCAAGACAGTGAGACGTTCACTCCTGTCAAAAGGTGTGTCTGCTGTCAGCATATTAGGGCCATCTAGATCTGGGACATACATAGGTATTCCCAAGAGGACCTCATAAGGAGTGTGCCCTCCCAAGGACCGTCTTCGCAGTGCTCTCTGGACTCCATATAGGTGATGGAGCCAACAGCAGCCTGAACCTAATACTCTAGCTGTTAAGGACTGATTAGATCTTGATTCCGCCTCTCTGTGACCAAATTATCTACAGGATTTTAGGGTGAGGAGTAATGGAGTTCAACACCCATTGTCCTCATGGTGTCCCTGAATGCCTTTGAGGCAAAGAAAGGGCCCTGGTCCAAATGGAATGCTGCAAAGACAAGGCCATGGTCCAAATAGAATGCTGCAAACGCATACGTACCGATAAAGATCAGCAAGTCTTTTGTAACAGATCGAGTGTCAGCAGACCACTGTGGCAATACAATTCCAGAGGAATCTAGAACAAAAATCAACAGCGACTAAGATGTATTTGTACGCACCATCAGGTTGTAGGGGTCCACAATGGTCCAGGTACACACATTGCAGTGGCCTGTTGGACACTAAGAGGGATAGCTGTGGTGGGCATTTGATGTTTGAGCCCTTAATTTGCTGGCAAATGTCACAGCAAAGGACATATTGCTTTTTCTGTTTGTATAGACCTGGCCACCAGAACTGTTTATGTAAGAGTGTTATTGTGGCTGCGACACCAGCATTAGCAGATGCAACACCCTCATGTGCTGCTTTGATGAGATCTAATCTCTGGTATTGGTTGGGGATCTTTCGATGTCCAACCCCAGGAATTGTTGCGTAGCAACATTCCGTGCACTGACGTGGTAAGAATACTTTGTAGGGAATGCTTTTAGGAGAGGCTTGCCTTGACAGCAGCCAGAATTTCTTTATCCAATCTTATGTGAGAATGAGACACTGCAGCAACAGAAACTGTAGCTACTGCATATTTGGCCACTTCATCAGCCAAGGTGTTTTCAATAACTTGTATTCCTACTTGTTGGTAGCTGAATAAATGTACTACATGAGCTTCAGGTAGCTTATCCTTAAGATCAGCCACACTCCCCCACAGAGCTCTGTGTTTTATGGTGTTCCCTTTGAGTCTCTGTCCTGTTCAACCGCCAATGGTTAAGATAATCATTGCAGAACTGGACACAGTAGTACGAATCACACACAATCAATGTGTTCTGGATCCATATGTTCCTATATCAAGATAAGAGCTTTAAGTTCAGCCATCTGTGCTGTGCACTCCCCTAGGGTCCGCATGTAGGTATTCTGAGGGTAGAATACACCATCCTTCATCACTCTGCTCACAGCTGCACAAGCGGCTGAGTACTGATGTTTTGTACCTATAGCTGGTTGTGCTGAACTATCAGTGTAAATGACAGTGTGGTATCTGTCAAGTGGCAAGATGTTGAGAGGTGTGGGGTACTCCTGTCGGTACTGGGGAAATTCTTGTGTTTGAAGTTTTGGATCAAAGATTTAATCAACATCAGTGGCAGTCAGGAAGGTTGCCCATTGAGTCCAAAGTGGATGTAATGCTTTGGCATTAGGAAAGCTTGCTTTGGTGACGGCCTCTAAGGCTGGCACTGGGGTAACAACAATAGTGCATTTCCATTGGGCAAATGGCCATAATCTGGAATGTAAGTTCTGCCAAAGTTGAAGAAACCAAGTAAAGACTGTTGTTTCTTGATAGTGTTTGGTGGTTGGAGCTGAGCACATTTTTCTGAAAAGTACGGGCCAAACACTTGCCTCAATCTGATAGCTCCTATCCCAGGAACAATACACTGATAAAGGCTATTTTAGTTTTCCTAAAATTGAATTTATAGCCAAGGGCTGTGAATCCTAGAATGATCCAATCGACCCTGGCAAGATGAATGTTGAGGTCGTTATCTGTGAGATAGATGACATCCACATAGGACAATGCCTCAGGATCAATATTATGTAAATTGATGTTACATGGGCAGAAAATAACCCTGGGCTGTTCTTATAGCCCTGGGGCAAATGGCACAAGCGTTTTTGTGTGCCACATGAGAATGCACTCAGGTCTCGATTTTCATGCGGTTTTGGCAGAAAAAAAACATTGGAAATATCCAGTGTTTTTTGTATTTTTTATGCACTATATTGTTAATTAGTGAGGTGCTGTGTGAATTTTGAAATGCATAAGAGTGTGTGTTATTGTTTAAATGTCTGTAATCAAAGACTATTCTGTATGAATGGTCTGGTTTTGCAACAGGGAATAACAGGTTATTCATTGCAGAAACAAAGGGCTCAATTACTCCCTGACACTCAAGCTGAGTGAGTATCTCTCCTCACGGGAACTTTTTGCCTCTTGTTTAACAGGATATTGGGGCTGGGGTTGGGGTGTAGACCGAATAGGTATTTTGTGGTAGAGGGAATCTCTATCCCACCCTACATGGTTATGGTACAGCACAGTCTACAGCGTAGGATCTTTTACCACTTCCGGAACAAGATCTGAGAAAGAAGGCATAATCACACCTTCCCCATTTGGGAGGTTACGGACGTGTTAAGGTGGCCATTCTCTTTCTGCCAATAGGATATAACAATTAAGTTATTCCCAGAAAAGTACACTAATGGTGCACTCTATGACTCCCTCAATCTGGATATTCAAATCATAAATCCTGTCGGATGGGAGAATGCATCTGTCCGCAGTCTCAATTGCAAGAAAGTTGTTAGTTGCTGTTGCATCCAGATAATCTTTCAGACTCTGGTGACCTATTGTGACTTCTGCCGGGCTGTCCAGCAGGGTCACTGCCCATGTCTTGTTCTTTAGTTATGTTCTCAAGTTTACTAGGATGTTTGATTGAAATTGCTACCACTTTTTTCTTTTTTAATTGTGGCTTTTGTTGTGGGGATTAGTCTTCTTTCTTGTCTGAAGATCGCTGTAAGTCTTTCTTCTGTTTCATGTAGTCAGGACGTTTCTCTGACTGGCCCACTCTCTCACTATGTCTATGCAGTGCATCCTGAAAGGAACAAGAGGGACATGAATTAATATATCTGTCAGGAGCCTTGATATTTTCCCGAGTTCTGAGATTATATCTCCTTTCGGAGCTCTCCGGATGTGCAGAGTCTGCTCTCTTTCTACGGCTGTCTTTATTTTGTTTTTTGTTTATCCCAGCGCTATTTAGAACCCTTCTGTACTTGTTTAGTACCATCCTTAGGTGTAGTACTTTGAATATCAAGCTTTTTTGGTTTGACTCCCAAACTATCCCGTCCTATACTAGAATAGGTGTGGGAAATAATTTAAGGTAGCTGACGCTGCCATTCCAGCTGTGGGATCTCCTGGAGCCGATGGTGTATAGCCAATGCTACAGCTTTCCCTTTAACGTTACTTGTATGATTGAGGAGACTGTGTCAAAGTTACGCATCAGATTTATCCCCAACTCTAGGGCAGGAGCAGCCCATGCTAATTTTCAATTTGTTTTCACACTTCCAGTAAATTACCAAGTGTTGGGCTACTGTTAGAAATTGGGTCTTTGGTTGGCAGTCAGGTTACCCCCCTGTCCAAGCAAGGACCCTCATTACACACAATCCAAATTATCCTGTGCCCACCCTCTGGTAGCTTTGCAATGAGCAGTCAGGTTTAATTTAGAATGAAAAGTGTAAAGTATTTGTGCAATAATCATGCAATAACAGTATAGCACCACAAAAATACACCACACAGTGTTTAGAAAAATATATAATATTTATCTGGATAAATGCAGGTCAAAACGATCAAGATACAATAAGTATATGATGAAATATCACTGTCAAAATGATATAAAGGGGGTCATTCTGACCCTGGCGGTCGGTGACCGCCAGGGTCACCGACCACGGGAGCACC
This sequence comes from Pleurodeles waltl, assembly GCF_031143425.1. Classification (NCBI taxonomy): domain Eukaryota; kingdom Metazoa; phylum Chordata; class Amphibia; order Caudata; family Salamandridae; genus Pleurodeles; species Pleurodeles waltl. The sequence continues at coordinate 287,847,103 of NC_090445.1, read as the reverse complement.
GCCAACAGGCTGGCGGTGCTCCGTCGAGCATTCTGACCGCGGCGGTTCAGCCGCGGTCAGAAACGGAAAGTCGGCGGTCTCCCGCCGACTTTCCGCTGCTCGGGAGAATCCTCCATGGCGGCGGAGCGCGCTCCGCCGCCATGGGGATTCTGACACCCCCTACCGCCATCCTATTCCTGGCGGGTCTCCCGCCAGGAACAGGATGGCGGTAGGGGGTGCCGCGGGGCCCCTGGGGGCCCCTGCAGTGCCCATGCCATGGCATGGGCACTGCAGGGGCCCCCGTAAGAGGGCCCCACAAAGTATTTCAGTGTCTGCAATGCAGAAACTGAAATACGCGACGGGGGCCACTGCACCCGTCGCACCCCTTCAACTCCGCCGGCTCCATTCGGAGCCGGCATCCTCGTTGCAGGGGCATTTCCGCTGGGCCGGCGGGCGCTCTTTTGGAGAGCGCCCGCCGGCCCAGCGGAAATGTAAGAATGGCCGCCGCAGTCTTTTGACCGCGGTGCGGTCATTTGTCGGCGGGACTTTGGCGGGCGGCCTCCGCCGCCCGCCAAAGTCAGAATCAGGCCCAAAGTGTCTTTAGTCTTTTAAAAGCAACAAATGTCTCTTTCAAGCACAAAGTACCTGGTTTGCGTTCAAAATCTCCACAAAGAACTGCAGAGGAGGAGATGCGTGGAAAACAAGGAGGTGTGCATTGATTTCTCAGGCCACACACGGCGATGCATCATTTAGTTTTCACGCAGGGAAGGATGTGCCTCGATTTCCGGGGCTCGGTCATGGATTCTCTTCGGATTGCGGGGTTTCAGCCGCCCCGGGGGCGATGCGTGGATGTCCGGCACTGACAGGATGAAGTCACAGGGGCTGCGTCGATCCAGTGGGCGTTGCGTGGAAATTTCTGCCGCACGGCAGACGCTGCGTCGATTCCTCTCTGGAAGTCGGGCTGTGTCAGCTCGGCTGTGCATCGATCCAGTGGGCTGTGCGTCGAATTTCCAGTTGCTGTGCTGGCGCTGCGTCGATCTTCACATTGCAAAGTCAGGTTGCATCATTCCGGTTCGGCGTGAAGTAAATGTTTCACTGAGATGCTGGCAGTGCGTTGTTTCTGGCAGGCTGTGCATCGATTTTTGCCGCACAAGGAGTCCTTCTTGTAGAGATGAAGTCTTTTTGGTCCTGAGACTTCAGGGAACAGGAGGCAAGCTCTATCCAAGCCCTTGGAGAGCACTTCTCACCACGGCCAGAGAGCACCAAGGGCAACAGCAAGGCAGCAGTTCTTCACAGAAAGCAGTCAGGTGAGTCCTTTGGGCAGCCAGGCAGTTCTTTTTGGCAGGATGCAGGTTCTGGTTCAGGTTCTCTTCTCCAGGAAGTGCCTTGTAAGGTAGAGTGTCTACCTCAGAAGTGTCTGAGTTGGTAGGGGCAGAGGCCCTGTTTAAATACCCAAATGTGCCTTTGAAGTGGGGGAGACTTCAAAGAGTGGCTTAGAAGTGCACAAGGTCCGCTTTCAGTTCAATCCTGTCTGCCAGGATCCCAGTAGGGGATTTGGCAGTCCTTTGTGTGAGGGCAGGCTGCTGTCCTTTCACATGTAAGTGTCAGGCCCTCCACCCTCCCATCCCAGGAAGACTCATTTAAAATGCAGACTTATGCAAGTAAGGCTGAATATCCTGTGTTTGGGGTGTGACTGAGTGAATGCACAAGGGAGCTGTCAACTGAACCCAGCCAGATGTGGATTGTAAGGTACAGAAGGATTTAAGTGCAGAGAAATGCTCACTTTCTAAAAATGGCATTTCTAAAATAGTAATATTAAATCCAACTTCACCAGTCAGCAGGATTTTGTATCACCATTCTGGCCATACTAAATATGACCTTCCTACTCCTTTCAGATCAGGATCTACCACTCATTCAGTATGTGAGGGTAGCCCCAGTACTTATCCAATGAAAGGAGCAGGCCTCACAGCAGTGTAAAAACTAATTTAGGAGTTTTACACTACCAGGACATATGGAACACACGTGTTCATGTCCTGCCTTTTACCTACATAGCTACATAGGGCATACCTTAGGGTTGACTTATATGTAGAAAAAGGGGAGTTTAAGGCTTGGCAAGTACTTTTAAATGCCAAGTCAAATTGGCAGTGAAACTGCATACTCAGGCACTGCAGAGTAAGTCCTGAGACATGGTTAGGGGCTACTTATGTGGGTGGCACAACCAGTGCTGCAGCCCACAAGTAGCATTTAATTTACAGGCCCTGGGCACACGTAGTACACTTGACTAGGGACTTACAAGTAAATTAAATAAGCCAATTAGGTATGAGCCAATATCACCATGTTTTAAGGAGAGAGCATATGCACTTTAGCACTGATGAGCAGTGGTAAAGTGTGCAGAGTCCTAAAGTCAGCAAAAATTAGGTCAGACAAAGAGGCGGAGGAAGGAAAAAAGTTTGGGGGTGACCATGCCATTTCCAACAGGTACCATGTGTGATAGTGGGTATTACAGCAAAGATTGCACCCCATGTGGTACAGTCGTCCACTGAAGGAACCATTCTGAATGGCAAGCACAATGTGAGAATTCTATGTTTCATCTGTCTGGGGAAACATAGTTTCCAGCTGATTCATATTTTGTGCTATCAAGAACTAGATTTTCTAGTGTTTTGTGAGCTCCTTGCCCAAGATAAAATGTTTTGTTTGTGGGTTAATCGCAGTAATGGCTAATTGGTATCCAGCTGGTGTTGGTGGTGCTGAGCGCACTGGTGTCATGTTCAAAGTTCTTAATACGAACTGAACAAGTTTTCTATATAATGTTACTAGTTCATTGTAAAGATTGTGCCATGATGGTTCGTCATTACTTAAGGGACCTAATCTCACAGGTTGTATTACATGTGGTAGGGCACCATTAAACTAGTTCTGATGTTCTTGATAGGTAATCAGTATTTCAAGGTCTGGTACTGGTAAGCTTGGTACCATTGTGGTACATCCGCTATTGCATATGTGTGAAATGTGAATGTTGTAGGGTCTTCCTCGGGAAAGGTGACCCAGTAATAGAATGTTTCAGTTTGGTAACCTTCATTGGCTTCCACAATGAATGTAACATCCCCGCTCTCATCCTTCAGGCCATGCATTATTAGATGTAGTGTTAATGCATATCTAGCATTTTCTGGAATATCAATGGCTTTGGCCATGTAGAATAATAGGTAAAGAGAAGGAACACCAAAGGAGGTGTCCTTTTAAGACTACAAGCTTGAACAACCCACAGCGTAGTTAGGTACTCCCTGTTCAGCTGCGGAGGATTTTCCCCAAGACCAGGAACATCTCCGTATAATGGTACTTAGGGTACCTGTTGTGTGTGTGACAGAGATACTCAAGAGATACGTAACTTAGTGCCAAAACACCATAGTTGGTGGCGCCATGCCATAGTTGGACTCTCACTCCTAGGCAAGACTCCTGGTTTGGGGATCACAGAAGTTTGTTTTTTAGTCGACTAGGCCAATCCTACAACAAGTCACAACTGTCGACTCAGCCCACCCGGCTCACAAGCAGTACCTCACCAAAAACCCAAACAATAAAAGGCTATATCTGGCAGTCTTACGCTTGGACTCTAGAATGCGGCATCTGAGGGGAGTTGTGGTGGAACGAAAGTTAACCTTTTCTCACGTATGCAATAAGTCTCAGTCACACACAAGAAATAGAAGAGATGCAGGAGAGTTTTCAACATATTTATTGAAAAAGCTGCGATCTACAATAAAATGCATGAGCTGCGATTATTATTGTTAGAAATGGAGTCTTTGGTTGGCAGTCAGGTTACCCCCTGTCCAAGCAAAGACCCTCACTCTAGTCAGGGTAAAAGAGAATCACCCTCAGCTAACCCCTGCTTACACCCTTGGTAGCTTGGCACAAGCAGTAGGCTTAACTTCAGAGTGCTAGGTGTAAAGTAATTGTACCAACACACACAGTAACGTAATGAAAACACTTCAAAATGGCACAACACAGGTTTAGCAAAATAGAGAATATTTATCTAAACAAAACAAGACCAAACCGACAAAAATCCACAATACGCAAGTCAAGTTATCAATTAAAAAGCAAAAAGAGTCTTCATGTAGTTTTAAACACACACTAACACTGTTAGAGTGAAAATGTACCTTGGGTGTGTCAAAAATAACCTCGCATGGGCGAGTGTGCGTCAAAAAGGGCTTGCGATGCATTGATTTCACTCACGAGCTAGACCTTGCATTGTTTCTCCTTTTGTTGGGTCAGGTGTGTTGTTTCTTCTCTCTGCAGGAGAGAGATGCGTCAATCTGGTCTGCACGCTTGGGTCCGGACAGGCCTTGCGTTGTTTTTTACACGCCTAGTGGTACTTGCGTTGGAAATCCAGCCGCACGATGATCCGAAAACCACGCAGCGCGGGTTGCGATCTTACCAGCCTCCGTCAGTGATGCTGTGCGTTGTTTCCCCAGTTCTGTGCGTCGATTCTTTGGTCACGTTGCAGGCGAGCGTCGATTTGCAGCTGCAAAGCTGACGGTGCATCGATTTTTCAGCTGCAGATCGGAGTTGCTTCAATCTTTTCCCCGCACGGCGTTCTGTGCGTGGATTTCTTCCTCTTAGGCTGCCAGCTTCTCCTTTCAGGGTCCCAGGAACTGGATGGGCACCACTTGACAGAGTAGGAGTCTCTCCAGAGACTCCAGGTGCTTGCAGAGAGAAGTCTTTGCTGTCCCTGAGTCTTCAAACAACAGGAGGTAAGGTCTAAGTCAAGCCCTTGGAGATCTTCACAAGATGAAAGGCACACAAAGTCCAGTCTTTGCCCTCTAACTCTGACAGAAGCAGCAACTGCAGGATAGCTCCACAAAGCACAGTCACAGACAGGGCAGCTCTTCTTCCCCAGCTCTTCAGCTCTTCTCCAGGCAGATTTTCCTCTTGGTTTCCAGAAGTGTTCTAAAGTCTGTGGCTTTGGGTGCCCTTCTTATACCAATTTCTCCTTTGAAGTAGGCCTACTTCAAAGCAAAGTCTCTCTTGAATGTGAAATCCTGCCTTGTCCTGGCCAGGCCCCAGATCCTCACCAGGTGGTTGGAGACTGCATTGTGAGAGGGAAGGCACAGCCCTTTAAGGTGTGAGTGACCATTCCTCCCCTCCCTCCTAGTACAGATGGCTCATCAGGCAATGCAAGCTACACCCCAGCTCTCTTTGTGTCACTGTATAGTGTGAGGTGCAACCAGCCCAACTGTCAAACTGACCCAGACAGGGAATCCACAAACAGGCTGAGTCACAGAAATGGTAGAGGCAAAAAAATGCTCACTTTCTAAAAGTGGCATTTTCAAACACACCATCTCAAAATCAACTTTACTAAAAGATGTATTTTTAACTTGTGAGCTTAGAGACCCCAAACTCCACATGTCCATCCGCTCCCAAAGGGAATCTACACTTTAATCAGATTTAAAGGTGGCCCCCATGTTAACCTATGAGAGGGACAGGCCTTGCAACAGTGAAAAACGAATTTAGCAATATTTCACTGTTAGGACAGATAAAACACATTACTATTGGGGTCATTACGACCTTGGCGGAAGCGGTAACCGCCGTGCGGCCGCACTCCCGGGGCCCCCATTACGACATCCCCGCTGGGCAGGCAGGCGCAAACCAAGTTTGCGCCCGCCGGCCCAGCAGGGATGAGGCCGCAACATAGGAGCCAGCTCCTAATGGAGCCGGCAGTGTTGCGGCCGTGCGACGGGTGCAGTAGCACCCGTCGCGCTTTTCACTGTCTGCTATGCAGACAGTGAAAAGCTGGCCAGGGCCCTGTTAGGGGGCCCCTGCACTGCCCATGCCAGTGGCATGGGCAGTGCAGGGGCCCCCAGGGGCCCCAGGACACCCCTTACCGCCAGCCTCTTCCTGGTGGTGCAAACCGCCAGAAACAGGCTGGCGGTAGGGGTGTCATAATCCCCAGGGCAGCGCTGCTTGCAGCGCTGCCCTGGCGGATTATCGCCGCTGGGGCTAAAACGGCAGGAAACCGCCGGCCCCGGCAGTGCGACCGCGGCGCTACTGCCGCGGTCGTAATGAGGGCCTCCGTACCGCCAGCCTGTTGGCGGTACGGACGCTACATTACCCCTGGCGGTCTCCAACTGCCAGGGTCATAATGACCCCCTATATGTCTTACCTTAACCATACACTGCACCCTGCCCTTGGGGCTACCTAGGGCCTACCTTAGAGGTGTCTAACATGTAAGAAAGGGAAAGGTTTAGGCCTGGCAAGTGGGTACGCTTGCTAAGTCGAATTTACAGTAAAAGCTGCACACACAGACACTGCAATGGCAGGTCTGAGACATGATTACAGAGCTACTTATGTGGGTGGCACAACCAGTGCTGCAGGCCCACTAGTAGCATTTGATTTACAGGCCCTGGGCACCTCTAATGCACTGTACTAGTGACTTACTAATAAATCAAATATGCCAATCATGGATAAACCAATTACATGCACATTTTGTAAAGGAGCACTTGCACTTTAGCACTGGTTAGCAGTGGCAAAGTGCCCAGAGTAACAAAAACAGCAAAATCAGAGTCCAGCACACATCAAAAACCTGGGAAACAGAGGCAAAAAGTTAAGGGAGACCACGCCAAGGATGAAAAGTCTTAACAATTATGATAAGGAATAATAAAAAAAGCATGATCGTAAAGATCAGAGTTCTTGCAATAAACATGATATGTAAAAACCCTAAAAGCCCTAGCATAGAGAACCTAATCTCTAACCTAATGAAAGCTAGGTGTGATAAACCTAATCTGCCAGTACCATGTCCATGAGAAGTGCCCCCCAACCCTTGTTTCCTTGGAATGAGGTCTAGGTCAGACTCAGTGGGGACACGAAGGCTGAATCTGCATCAAGGTGATGTGCAGCATATATGGCATTGATAGCATCTGATAGGAATCCCTCTAATAACTTTGTCTCTCTGAGCTGTATTTATACAGATCTTGTAGGACCCCTGACAAAGGCATGTCCCCAAACAATAGATAAGGAGGCAGGCTTGTGGTGGCAATTATGTAAACAATAGCCTCCAAAAGTACATTATGATCCTATCAAGTGTACATGAAAAAGGGACATGATGTGAATACCTACATACATCACTTGACTTGGACACCAATAGTGATGCTTCACAGAGTTGCACTGATAACGTAATATCAAAACATTTCTCTAACTATAAATATGGCACCCATTTTAAAGGAAATAATAATGTAAATGGGGTAAAACAGAGCAAACTAAGTAGGGTAAAAGTTACTAGGTGATGGGGGCATAGGCCTGCAAGCCAGAAGACTAAGCTAAACTCCTGAGACCCATTAAAACTAAACAGGATGCACTACACTACATGTGCCCAGGGCCTGTAAATGAAATGCTACTTGTGGGCCTGTAGCACTGATTGTGCCACCTACTTAAGTAGAACTTTAACCATGTCCCAGGCCTGCCATTGCAGAGCCTGTTTGTGCAGTTTTACACTGCCATTTTGGCCTGGAAAAATACCCCTTTTGCCAGGCCCAAACCTTCCCTTTTTTTCACATATAAGCCATCCCTAAGTTAGACTCTGGACAACCCAGATGGCAGAGTGCAATGTATTTATAAGGCAAGGCATGCACTCTTTAGGATGGGAGGGAGAAGCTGGAGGCGGCCATACTTATACCTGAGTAGGGTGTGTCCTACCCCCACACAAAGGAATGCATACCCCTCTGTAGTGCATCTGGAGCCAGGACAGGAAGGGCAGGACCCTTGTGCACTTCAAAGGCCTGACTTTGAATTCTCTCCCACTTCAAAGGCCCAACTGGGTAAAAGCACTGGACCTCTGACATCACCAACTCAGTACACTTCTGGACCTGTGAACACTCTGCCAGGAAAAAGGCCTTCTGTGCTGCTGAGGGACTGCCCCTTTGCTGGTGGTCTGCTGCTTTGCTGGACTCCTGCCTTGCTGAGCTGCCCTGATGCCTGCTATTCCCCTGCCTGGGGAACAAGGACCGGACCTGCATCACTTGAACCCAGAGTGACTTCAAGGGCTAGCTGACGGCCCTCCTGATCCAAAGTCTTGGGAACATTAAAGCCTTCCAACCACCCTGCTCCTGTACCTGGACTCTGCCAGCTGTGATTCTGCTCTGCCAAGGGTGGCACCCCAGGTCTGGACCCCTGGAAGTGAGCCTAAGCTGTTTGCAGAACAACAGAACAACAGAATTGGTACATCGTCTTTCAGCTAACCAGGAGTCCTTCTTCTTGGCAGAGTATCCATAGGTCCAGAATTGTAAGGAAGTTGTGGTGTCAGAGGTACAGTAGTTATACCCGAGGTGCCTTTGAAGTAAGGGAGACTTCAAAGACATGTTTTTGAAGTGCACAGAGTCCCTGCACTCCTTTCACTGGCTCCAGACTCCCTACAGACGGTGATGCAGTGCTTTGTGTGACGACAGGACACAACCTATTCAGGTGAAAGTGAGGCAGCGTCCAGCCAATCCCTCCCATCCTGCCCAGAATAGCCCATCAAGGCCCTTCAGCTCACACATACTTTTCCATTTGAATTAAAAGCACGCTATTGCACTACATAAAGCATACACAAGGCACTCTAATGAAGTGATGTAGACATGCAACAAAAGCAGATAGCATATAATATTTTTTGCAATATATAATTGAGAATCTTTGTCCTTAAAAGAAGGATGAACGGGTGCATGATGTAGTGGGACACTGTACGCGCACATGACAAAGTGGTTCTCACCAATGAAATGAGGTCCAAGAGAGCTACATAAAGCATGGATGTTGTCTCGCATGTTGGTAGTTTTGGCAGTTTTCATGGTTCTCCCAGGACCTTGTTTTGCCAAGGAGAGGCATAAATTTTGTGAAATCACAAAATCTACCTATTTCTCAGATTCACCGGTGAATCAAATTTATTTGGGAGGTTTTAGTAGTGCAAGCTCGCTGCTCAGGCACTCTAGAAAAAAGGACATTTAATCTATTTCGTCCTTGGCAAAATATTTTTATGCACCCCAAGTTACAAAGCGAAATTGGTATAACAGCACTGCAGCAAAGTGCAGCTATTATCCATTATCTATTATCCATTATCACAATGAACATAAAGAATAACGACCTTGCTGAAAAGTGTTGTTATGGCCCGATACCACCACCACGAACGTGTTGATAACTGCTGATACAGTCTCTCTAAAAGTACAACTGCCTTGCTGAGAAGTACTGGGAAAGCTGCTTGGTTGAGAAGTGCTGGTGCTGTCTCACTACAGAATGTAACAGCCCTGCAGAGAAATGCAGAACCTTCTCATTAATGGCATAGCACTAGTGTTGGCAATTACCACTAGCATCATGCTGGCCAAAACATCCACATCTAAAAGACATTAATGGAGATTTTCTTAGCTTTAGTGAAGGAAAGTCTTGATTTTATTAAACACACGGAGGCGAGTATTATGCTAACTTCTCTTGCTTTAATTAAACAGCAGCCAAGATAAACTGCAAATCCCAGCGATCCCAGCTGGGGAACTACTGAAATAAGTCATACAGTAGATAGCCAATCAGAGTCACAGGTGAGTATACAAATCCTCTTTTCTTGCAGAGCAGTTAAGCCACTCTGAATAAAGGAACAATCAGGAGTAAAATAGCACATGCCAATACAATTGAAAATAAGGCTTCAAAACGAAAGATGATATTAACAGTCTTTTGATCAAATTCCGGGATAAAAAGGTCTTGAAATAGAGTCCTCTTCTGAATCAAAGAAGGTATTTCCATCGGAGCATCCTGGTATGGTGAAGAAGGAACCTTAAGATGTCAGGTTGGTAGCGGTAGCTGTACCTGCTAAGAACAAAGGGAGGGTTAACAGAAGAAAAATAGTGGTGGGATAATACTCGCCTCCGTGTGTTTAATAAAATCAAGACTTTCCTTCACTAAAGCTAAGAAAATCTCCATTTTATTACAAACACGGAGGCTCCTATTATGCTAGTTCAAAGCATAGAAATTACTGAATTAGCTACATGGGAAACAGGCTTACAATAAAAGGTTCTAAAGGTTGAGACATTTGACCAATCAGCTGATTTGAGAATGTCACCTAAACTCAATCCTGCCCAAAAGGCCTTGGAAGCCATAGCTCCTCTGGTGGAATGGGCCCCAAAGAGGGAAATGTTGATACCAGCCAAATTCATAATCCATTTTACCCAACGGGCTAAAGTAGTGGAAGTGACAGGATTGTGAGGGGATCTGAAAGAAACGAGGAGTTGAGTTTCAGAAGGCTTTCTCAAATCTCTAGTTCTTGATATATATTCTTTCAAACAAGTTCCTACGCATATATTAGCATGATCAGGGAAATATGGGTAAAAAACCGACATTAAATTATTTTTCGTCCTTCTTCGAACCTGAAAGAAAACACCTTGAGGAGTATACTGTACAGAAGTCACATCCAAAGCTCTAACATCCGAGATACGTTTGAGGGATACGAGAGAGAGGAGAATGGTTAGTTTAGCAGAAATAAATTTTAGGGATAAACGAGAATTAGGCTGTTGAGATAAAAGGAACTGTAAGATCACATTCACATCCCACATAGAATTGTACTTGGGCATAGGAGGTTTGGAAAAACGTACTCCCTTTAACAATTGGCAAATTAGAGGATGTTCGCCAATGGGTTTATTATTGACTCAATCATGTTCCGCGGATATCGCGGATCTGTACATATTGACTGTTCTATAAGCCTTGCCCTGGGCTGCGAGGGAGGCTAAGAAATTAATGACTAGGACTACATCTGCTGAAGAGGGATCGGCACCCCTGACCAAACACCAATTATGCCAGATTGACCAGGCTGACTTGTAAGCTTTGGTTGTGCCGGGAGCCCAGGCTTGATGTATGAAACATGCAGCTTCCTGTGAAATTCCTGGGGTTCTCCAGGCAGACCCGAAACCATCCAAGCGATTAACTGAAGAGAGTGGTTGAGTATCAGGTCCTGAGGTTGTCCTTGAGGATTCAACAAGAGAGAAGGAAAGATTGGAAGAAGAACGGGAAAGTCTACTAGTAGTTCGAGAGCTGAAGGGAACCAAGGCTGACCCTGCCAAAGGGGTGTAATCAATAGTACTTTGGTGGATTGACGACGGACCTGCGCCAAAACTCTGGGAATCATTATGAAGGGAGGAAAAGCATAGTTGGTTTGGTTGGACCAATCCTGTTGAAAAGCGTTGGTGGCCAAAGCCAGAGGATCTGGTCGCCAACTGTAGAATTGAGGGATTTGAGAGTTCAAACGAGAGGCAAAGAGATCGACAGAGAAGGGACCGAATTTGGAAGAAAGATTGTTCAAGATAGAAGGGTGAAGATGCCAATCGCTGGAGTCTTGAAGATATCTGGAGCACCAATCTGCGATTGTGTTCATATTTCCCGGAAGGTATTCTGCTCGTAGGGAAATCTGGTTTAGAAGACAAAATTCCCATAGACTTTTTGCTAGCTCGGCGAGGGGTTTTGACCGAGTACCTCCCAGGTGATTTATATATCGAACTGCTAAAAGGTTGTCCATCCGGAGGAGAATAGAACAACTTACCCTGTCTTTGGCGAAGGTTTGTATCGCAAAGGAACCTGCAAGAATCTCTAAACAGTTTATGTGCAGAGATGACTCCTCCTTTGACCATAAACCTCCAGTCGAGAACTGAGCGCATCTTGCGCCCCAACCAGTCCGACTTGCATCGGATTCTAAGTCAAGATCTGGTGCTGTCGAGAATATTGCCCGGCCATTCCAAGCGTCTAGGTGGTCGAGCCACCATTGAAGTTCGATCCGGGATTCGTGATCTAGCAGGATTAGATCCTCGTAAGTGAAGCCTTCGCGAAGATGCCGAATTTTTAATCGCTGAAGCGTTCGATAGTGAAGAGGTCCTGGAAATATGGCTTGAATGGATGAGGCTAGAAGACCGATTATGCGGGCTAGAGTTTTGATCGTAAGTTGTGATTTGTTGAGAACGGAATGTATTTCCTTTTTTATGTGGGAAATCTTTTGAGATGGAAGATGAAGTGTAGCCTTGATAGAGTCTATGAGAAACCCCAAAAACTCCATTTGACGGGACGGAATGAGGTTGGATTTGTCTTTGTTAATAAGAAAACCTAGATTCTGAAGGAGGGAAACAAACATGTCTAATTGTTGTGTTAGTAAGGATCTGTCTTGGTGTAATATTAGGAAATCGTCTAAGTATACTATAATCCTGACCCCTTGTGCTCTTAAGTGAGTTATCACTGGCTTTAATACTTTGGTGAAACACCAAGGGGCTGAAGAAAGGCCGAAGGGAAGGCATGTAAAGCGATAAAACTGATCCTTCCATTGGAATTGCAGAAATTTCCTGAAAGACTGATGAACAGGGATAGAGAGATAAGCATCTTGTAAGTCCAAACGAACCATCCAATCGTTTGTCAATAACGAATCTCGAAGATGGAGAATAGTTTCCATCTTGAAATGGTGATAAACCACGAATTTGTTGAAGAGTTTGAGGTTTATGACAGGATGATTTTTTTTTTCCTTTTTTTGGACCAAGAATAGCGTACTGGTGAAGCCTGAGGGATGAGGGAAGCATGGCTCTATCGCGTGCTTGAGAATTAGGGAATGAATCTCCTGAGAAAGCAGAGTGTTTTGTTGTTTGGAGAATATTAAGGGTTTTGGAGCGTAATGTTGAAAAGGAACGGAATAGAGTTCTATATGATAGCCTGAAACTGTTTGCAGGACCCATGGATCTGCTGTTAAAGACTGCCTGTTTGTCATGATTAATGCCGTCCGGCCCCACACCAACAATGGACCACAAACAGGAGTGCTTACCTGAGTTTTGTGCACCTCTGGATCTGAAGCCGCGTCTAAAGGAGCGATACTTTTGAGGGTAGAATTGTGGCTTGTATTCCTGTTGATAGGAAGTGGAGCCTCTGGTCTGATTGACCGCACCCCTCTGGGTGTAACGGCCGGCAAAGCGGCTCCTGCCTTTACCGGCTCTTCCAAAAACACGGGAATGAAAGATCTTCTGCATGGAAGACTGCGCTTTGTCCATGGAAGTAAAGGTTTGAACATATTTGCTGAGATCCTTGATAAAAGAGTCTCCAAACAGCAGAACGTTGGCCTCTGGACCCGTCTCTTTGGAAGCTAGAGTATTGAGTTTTGGATCGATTTTTAACAACAGGCTTTTGCGTCGTTCTTGTGCCATTGAGGCGTTTGTATTGCCAAGTAGGCAAATCGCCCTTTGGGCCCAATTGGAAAGAATGACTGGGTCAACTTTCTTGCCTTCCATCCTGGCTTCTTCGGCCAAATCCAAGATTCTGGTGAGAGGGCCAGATAGGTCAAGCAACCTGTCCTGGCAGTTGGTCCAGGCTCTGTCAACACCTTTCTTGGGATCTTTCCCAAATTTAGTAAAAAACATTATCATGTTTGGGTCAATGACAGGAGTATTAGTGATATTGTTGGGAAGGGAGGGTCTGGGGCACTCAGACTTGAGTCTATTACGTACTGATTTATCTAAAGGCTGTCGTAGATTTTTTAAAACATACTCTGACACATGGTCACAGGGAGTCCATTCAGTAGAATTAGGGTGACAGATAAGCGACGGATCAAACATCGGTTGACCCGCAAAATCCAATAAGGTATCATTTGATTTAGTTTTAGATGACTCTCCCAGTGTATCTAGAGAAGTTTTACGCCTCTTCTCCACAGGCCCTGACCAGATCATTATGTCTGGATCCTCCTTATCCGTATCTGAATCACCCATATCGTCATCTGTATCAGCCAGATTAGTGATTTGAATGGGAAAAGAAATATTAGAGGAAGTGGACGGTTGATTAGAGACATTTTTTGACGGAGAGTCAGAATTGGCATTGAAATTGCTTGCCTTTCTTTTGCTGGCTTTGGAAGAAGTAGATGTAGATAATAAATGTTTGACAGAGGCCTCAAAAGTCTTGGAAAAATCCGAAATTGAGGAGGAAACTGCTTTCTGGACCGAGTCCTGAATAAAGGAGTCTAAATCCTCTTTAAATTGTTGGGCTTCTTCATCCTCCGAATAATTTACCATAATTATAGTTGTTTCAATAATTTAATTTAATTTAAATGCAGGAGTGGACTGCCCTCGATAAGGGGTAATTAAATAAATAAATAGGTAAAAAAAAAGTGGCAGAAAACCGAGGAAAAGGAAGGAGGTGTTGGCAGGTTTAATGCAGCCTGAAAACGGTCGCTAATTAAAGCGTGACCGTTTGAAGGGAAACAGCTGAGAAAACAGCTGAACTGCACGGTGAAAAGAACTCGCCGGTAAAACTTCAAGAAGTTCAAAAGCAGCCGCACTAGTAAAGCAGAACCACAAATGAATTAAATTGAGGAAAGGGAACAGCTGACCTGACACGCGTTGGAGCAGACGCTGTCAGAAGCTGTGCCGGCTCGCGTTAAATAATGAAAAACGCTGCCGTGCACAGCGCGCGCCCCAGGCGTTCGCTTTAGAACGCTGGGGAAACGAAAGAAACACAAAGGAGCGGCAATAAAAGCAGGCTTAAACACACAAGAGGGGTTAGAATGAACATATAGCAATACATTATTCCAGCGAAAACGATAACATAAGGAAAAACACGAAATAAGCATTAAATGTTATTACAACTACATGAGAAGAAAGATAGTACTTATCTTGACTGCGAGCAGCAAGAAAAGAGGACTTGTTGCTCTCAGTCAATATGTTTATACTCACCTGTGTCTCTGATTGGCTATCTACTGTATGACTTATTTCAGTAGTTCCCCAGCTGGGATCGCTGGGATTTGTAGTTTATCTTGGCTGCTGTTTAATTAAAGCAAGAGAAGTTAGCATAATAGGAGCCTCCGTGTTTGTAATAAAATCCTAAGCAACCTACTGCACTGTAAATTTTGAACCTATCCCTAGTCACAGGACCAATAAACATCTAAAAGACATTAATTCTAAGCAACCTACTGCACTGTAAATTTGTAACCTATCCCTAGTCACAGGACCACCACCGAAGTATGGGTTATTTTTCCAGCAACTCATGCTGGTTATTTATTAGGACTCAACTAAATCAGCTTTAGCTGTCTTGCCAGCCTCATGGTTTCCAAAATCTATTATGCAAAAATAGATACATATACAGAGGCTCCGGATCAACACTCTTTCATCATTAGTCTTCACAAATGGCACTGAAATGATGCTCCCTCCTGCCACAGCACAAAGTTCAATGGAACATCCCACTTCTGCCACTGGATGCTTCCACTTTGCATGACTATATTTTGCTCTTGCACATCTGAACAAACACCACATAAATAGTTCCACAAGAATACAACTTTTTAGACGCTTGTACTTTCCAGTGAGTACTAGTCCCTACGTATAGTGGGGTGTCATTAACTACTTCCATACCACAAAGAAATGTATTGTGATGTAATGCTGACTCATCACTATCAATCAGCTTTTGTATACGTATTTATCCCTTAGAAAAACAAGCAAAGAGTAGCAGGAGTGTATATACAAATATGCAAGTTTAAGCCACTACTCGGGTTTGTGCTTCACTGTTCAAGTATTTGTAAATACACTGGTGTTGCAATTACATTCATTCACTGTGTGCAAAACTTCTAAGATGTTAAAGCCATGCCAGAATAGTTGTGCAGTTGCCATTCTCCATTGGGGTGCATATCCTAACTCCTAAAAAGAAAGCAAAAGTTTAATGGTGGAAGTCAGTTCATGGCAAATGTGATCCTTTATAAGGTATTTTTTATTGCACTTGTTTGAAGAAATCTTGGACATGGGTGCAAAGCAGTGCTGTATATTCTCAAGATATCAATGTTTTGCCTTCTGTGTAACTCGCTATTCCAGAGTGGAGGTATACAACCAGGAAGAGCTGTGACACCATTTTGCTCTTATTTGAGGATCTGTGTTGGTAGTTTTAGTGCAACAAGCTTTCCATCTCCCTTGCACCCTTCTGCAAGGACGTCTGTTGGTAGATTAGTACAACCACAGCTTTCTATTGCCACTGCAATCTGTAGAGCTCAGTTGCAGCTTTGTAAGACCACTGTACTTCTCCGAGGACCTCTGTTGGTAGTAGAGTGCAACAAGTTTTACATTGTACTGTTCTATGAGGACCTCTTCTGGTGATACAGTGCAACTGCAGCTTTTCATCTCCAGTACACGCTTTTGTGAGGACCTGTGTTGGTAGTACAGTGCAAGTACAGTTTTCAAGTGCCCTTATATTCTCCTCTGCAGACAACCGTTTGCAGTACAGTGTAACAAGATTTCCATCTGCACTGTAATCTCATGTGAGGAAACATGTGGGCTGCATAGTGACAGGTTTCCAGCACTTGTCTGAGGCTGTGAAAAACTTGGACCTAGATGCAGGGCACTACTGTATGCATTTTCTCAAGATATCAACTTTGTCAGTGTGCACTCATGCCTTTGTTTTGTATGGTGCAAGTATGTTTTTACACAGAATAAATAAGGAGGTTGCATAATTCACTCTTCCTATGTCTATGTTTGAATAGTGGCAGATGTATTTTCTTTTTGGTCAGGTAGTGCAGACTGCAGGGAAAAAGTTGAACTGGATGAACCATTAAGTGTTTACTCAGAAGGATCTGACTCTCAGAAAGTGCTGCTATCCTCTGTATGCCCCTCCTGCCCTACTGTGGCAATAATATTTTGTAAGAGAACGTTTAGAGCACTCCAGTTCTTCTCTCTTAAATATGCCAACATCACAATTTTACGTGAGCATACCAGTCTTCCTTTTAATACGACAGTCCTCCATCTTCTGAGAGCACATCTATCTGTAGTACAGCACAACAGTAGCTTTCCATCTTCATTGTATTCTTCTGTGAGGACATTTTTGACTATATAGTGCAAGGTTTACTTTCAAGCAATTGTATTCTCTGGGGGATTCAGTTGGCTGTATACTAAAACTGGTCTTAGCTTTCATGGCGCTGAGGGTGAAAGGAGGACAGGCATTTTACATATTTGGGATGTGAGAAGACTCAGGCCTCCTAGTATGCCAATGACAAAAGCAAATAAAAAAACTCCTGTTGCAGTACAAAACAAAATAATGTTTTCTGGAGTGTGTATTGAACACAATATGTTTGCCCAAACGGTGTAAGGGCCAATACATGTCAAACGGAACATTGTGGCATGCACCATTAACACATGGAACCTAAGAAATCCATACATACGTTCTCATTCTTTTATTGAACTGATAATGCATTCAATATTGCTATGTAAAAGACAGTCGATGCCAGAACTGTTGGCTTTGCCAAAGCTTATCTCTCTGGTATGTGATGTTCTTTTCGGAAGACCAGGATCTGTACAACGCACAAAAGTTTGCTTCTGCAGAGATATTGAATTCAGCTAGACTTTCTTCAGGCCTCACAAATAAACTGCGCATTCAGGGATACCCACGGAAAGTGTGGGTTCATCGCATCAGTGCACGCGTTTGACGTGCCCATCGTGCTGCATGTTGTGCGCCCTCGTGTAAAATCAAAGTTTGTGTGTGTGCACTGTGTAAGTGCACACGTGTGCATATATAGTAAGCCGGAGCTGCGTGTGCATTTCCTGCCTGACGGACAGCCTTGCGAGAGGCTGTGGGAAACCTGAGAGACTGGCCGCCCTACCTGAAGGGTGCTCGGACCTCGGGTTTCACCCGCTCACATGACATCAGCAACAGCTGCCTGGGCAATTAGACCTGGACACCAGCCGGACTCAGTGCAGCCGCCGCCGGGCCTGGGACGGGCCTGAACTTTTAACGCTGTTTCCACGGAAATCTCCAATGGGGCTGTAAAGGTAAGGACATTCGTAATAGCCTGGGCTCTACAGTGCTCTGAAGTCTTCTAACAAGGCACTTTCACTGGAATAATTTATATTCAACGCAACCTAGCTGCTCAGACTGTTCTGATTAAGCCGACTGTATGTCCTGCTCAGTTGAAGATCGATTCTGAATTTGTGCAGAGTTAAAAAGTTGTGTTGTTGGTGTATATAGAGTGTGGTAATGTGGTGGGGCGGTGGTTATCTATCAAGATCAACTGTTTGCCGTAGTATGCCAGCGGCAGCAGAAAAACATGCTGAAGTCGATAACAGTGCTCTCAGTGAAGTCTGGCAGAAGTTAGTGCACGCAAATGAATGCACTATAAACCACACAAGCACCCACAGGTGTACGGAAACGACAGACAGTATGCGGGGGAAGAGGTCTCTTCAGGGGAGAAGGACTGGGGGTTAGCAGGTGAGCGAACCAAGGATGGGGATGGGAACCAAGAGATGGCGTGGGAATGTGTAGGAGAAATCCGACTAGGGAGGGGAAGAGCTAGGAAAAGTGGAGAAGAGTGAGGGCACAGGGTAATTTGTTAAACGATCCACGTGCGGAGCATAGTAAGTGAAGAGAAAGGCGTTGCGAATGAGGGTCCTGTTGCGAGGAGGAAAGAAGCCGATATTGGGAGGACTGTAGTGGGGGTAAAGATGACGGAGGGAGGACGTTGCCAGGTGGAGACGATGAGGAAAATGAAGTGAGTGAAGAATGGAGTTGCGCACTGGAATATGGGAAATTGTTTTGGGTGAGTGAGGAGGGGATGTGAATCCAGGCTGGGCTCGTGAGAGGGTCGTGAAGCTGGCAGAAGGGAGAGGCATACATGCCAACATTGTAGAACAGGAACGTTGGAGATGTTCTCCCGCGTGAATCGGGTCTGTGGGCATGTATGGAGGGAAGGTGTGACCTGGAGGCCGGGTTAGTGAGAGGGATTTGAGCTGGGGGAAGGGAGAGTCGTGTGAGTTGGAGGCCGGCTTCGTGAGAGGGCTGTAGAGGAGTGCGTTACTTGGGGGAAGGGAGTGGAGGACTAGTAGTTGGGTCGCTGGCACAGAGAGAGCAGACTTGTGAAATGGTAGACGCAGATTCCAGCCCGCTCCTTGAGCAGACCGGAGCCAACAACATGACTTTAAACTCAGAGCTCGGCCTCGTCTTCACCGCCTCCGACAGAGCTAAATATAAACTGCTGCCTATTCAAGAGTCCGAAGCGAGGTTCACTCCTTCTCAACAGCCACTGTTTGGGAAAGATTTATCCTACAGGGAGCACGGTCAGTATTGCAAGCTCACTGAAAGAACGATTTGCACTGCCCGCTCAAAGTCCGAAGGATCAGCACTGTCGGACTCCGAGTGAGAAGGATGCTCAACTCCAGAATGATAGGATAGGCACTGCGGCGTTCATGGGCCAAAGGACAGACCACCAAAGTCCCTTTTAGAAGGAAAGGCATTCTAAGTATCTGCGCCTGAAAAACAGGATCTTGAAAGTTTCTTAATTCAGGCACTTTGGTTTTACCAGGCTCACATTCAGAAGTATAGGCTGTCAGGCTTATTCTCAGAATGATCAGCAAATTCAGTCTAAGGGCCAGATGCATCAAAGGAATTTACCCATTCTGTGCCTATGGGAAAAAGCTTTCGTACATATGGTCCCAAGTGTCCGCTCATGGCCAAGGATAGGCTCGTTGGTAGAACAGCAGATCCTACCAGACTCCCTTGGAGAAGTAGTCACACTGTAGGCACGCCGGCTGAAAGTAAGGAGCATTACCAAGCTCCCTTTCAGAAACAAAGGCGAAGGTGGAAATTGCTAGGATCCCTGCCCACGCGTGACAAAGTGCCTCGTTTACTGCCAGATGTACAGGCATGAACAGAGATACTATGTGAAGCATATACTTGCCTATGCTAGTTGCGAGATCGGTAGGATTAACGGTGCCTGACTCACAAATGACGGGTCCTGTCAGGATCACTAACAACACAATAAGCCCATTCAGGGGCACTGGTAATAGGACATGTCCAATCAGGGTCGTAGGGCAGAGGAATATGTACCGCCATGCTCACTAGTAACCAGATGAGTGTTTCCAGGGTCTCCTGCAGGTTAGACCTTGTCACGCTTTCTGGCAGAAAGAGACCTCTCCAGCTACACTGGCAATAGGATGGGCCCAGTTGACTTTGCAGGCACAATGATTGTTGAGGATTAGAATTAGTCTTGCCAGATTCATTTGCAGTAGCCACTACATTAACTGACTGATTTCTGGATCTCCAGTGGATGGGCTTGTCTGCGCCCTAAAGAAGAAGAATAGGATGTAGTTGACTTACTGCTATGGTTCACTTACTGGCAGAAGAATGATGCTTGACATATTTACTGGCTAAAAGACAGCTGATCCTGAACTGGGATTCCATCTGATCTGATAGGAGAGTGCTAGAACCTTCTTGTAGGCATCAATGCGGATCATGTAAACATGACTGAACATGAATCAGGTGCTTCAGCAGTTATGAACAATCTTCAGAAAATTCAAAACATGATTTATTTCATATCAAGGTTTTTATGGTCAGGCTTGACAGCACAGCTGTGGCCATACAGTTATTTGCGGATCACTAGAGAGGGGCTTTGGCCCCGCCCACATACTGGGAGCCAAGCGTACATGTTTGGATTGGAAGGACTGTGCTTCCACAAAAAACGCTTAACCTCTACTCAACTGTGATCATTTTGGTTATTTACCAAGCTACCTGAGCTTTCATGGGCATTGACATGACGCTGTAATGCTATTAAGGTGTCTTAGATAACTTGATACTTTATTTTGTTTTTCTCTGGTAGAACCATAGATGGGAGAAGGACAGTCTTTACCTTAGAGAGATGTTTAGGTCTGGCTTGAAAGTGCAAATGTCACCTGACCTTTAACCCTTAACCAATAGTATCCTACAGTTCTTTTCTTCCACACAAATTTTCATTCCCATGCCGTTTACTATAATGCTTCATATTATCATACAACCTTCCTTTAAAGTCAAGCCTACTGGCATTGTCAATGCTTGTATTTGAAAGATAACACACATTATGTTTGGTATAAATACCAGTAGAGTTAATGCAATACTAAGGGGGTAATTAATAAAGTACTGAAAGTGAAGCATACTTATCATTTGATGTAAGGTGTCACTCACATGCAGTGCTGTTTATGAAGCAAGGAGTTCTGTAGAGGTAACATTGTTGAACATGTAATATACTTTGTATTATGCATGGTCACCTTTGCACATATGACATAAACACATGGCACTCTCTTTCGAAGGACAACAATTTGTTGAACTAACAAATGGCACTATATATCACACTGTATGTAATTTGTTGAGCGAAAGTTGTCCATGGTATGGAATATGCTATGGGGTGGAGGACCTGTCACCTTATATGCTATAATGTGCTATATTATGAGAATTTGATATTTTGTGGTAGTGAAACTGATCTGCAACGTTAGGAGTGAGATTCCTATGGAAGCAGCTTACACTTTCCTAAGATATGGTCTATTTAAGCCATCCTTTTGTAGTAAGCTAACACGTCCGTCAAAGATGTTCTATATTATTGTGTAGTATGATCGAATTGATATGAGATTCTTAGGTTAGGTAACATCCTTCTCAGATATATGATATACGTCAGGAATGTTTTCTTTGTGATAACATAATTCTGTATCTTAATACAAGTGTGAACTAGATCTATCTCTTGTGGTACATGACTATGAAAGTTGTTATATATGTAAGGTTTGCTGCTCTTAAGACAGCACACCTAGCAATATGTGTCATCATAATTGTGGCACACACTCCCCTGTTGATTTAACATAACTCTGTAATCTATGATATATGCCAAGCTGTTGGAGTAATGCACAGCATATTTCTAAGATAATGCTTTAATATATGCTGCATGTGATATGGATATTTGGCCTTTACGTGTGACGTATGTGAGGATGGGTTTTCTTTTGAGGTAATCACTCTTAAGGGGGTATAAATATGTGTCTGAGGTAAGAGCCTTTTGCCATGTTTCTTGGTATGTGCATAATGCGGTGCTGCCACGTGTGTGGCACTGTAGCCTTGTCAGATCAACTGCAAGTTGGAGCGCGCACGCGTGGTTAGGTGGTTAGGTGTGAGTGGAGGGAGTCCGATGAGGGATGTCTGTGTTGGGAATAAGGACATGCTATATGCTCCAAACTTGTAATGATGGATTTGTTTCTGACGGTAATCGCGCAGGTGGTGTAAAGGTCTGGATTGGGTTTTATAAATTACATATTGCAGACTGCACTTTCACAGGAAAAATACGAGTCTGTTGCTAAAATATATGGACATTTTTTTAACAAAGCTTGGCCCCAAAACTTGTCCATAGCGTTTGTGTGTCAGGCACACAAACATATTGTGACAACAGTTATGGACAGACAATATGATCACGGGCATGTAAGCAGGTGGCACTGTGGAAGAGTCATATTTTCAATACCTTTGCAGTTGTATTTAGTTCTACAGTACATAGGGCCATACTCCACCCACAAACCCACAGTATCCAATCTGGACAGCACTTTGATGGGGCACCATAGCATACACGTATACACGATGTAATTCCAATATCCCCTTTGATAGGGCACTCTCACTCCACACATAAGCAGCATCTAATCCCAAAGCCCCTTTCATGGGACACTCGCACTACACATGTAAAACACCCACCGATGCCCTCTTTGACAAGACACATGCACACATATGTACGGAATCCAATCCCTACAACCCCCCTTGGTAGCACATGGTTAATTTGCCAAAGAGAAAGAAAAAAATAGTATAACTGTAGTTGTTGACAGTGAGAGAAAAGTATACCAACTTCCCAGAACCGAGGCAACTTACATGATTAGTAACCCAGATGGTCTTGCTTTTGCTCAGCTGGAGAGTTGCATACGGAGTCACATAATTCACATCTTTACCGAAATAAATCCTGGTACACAGCACGAAGTATTCCTAAATGAAGGCATTTCTTCGCCTAAACTCTCATCTATTCAGAATGATTCTATTGGAAGAGGAAACGAGGGAGCAGGCAACTGATGCTAAAGTGAGATTGGATGCTGGACATGCAGGTGAAAATGCCCTGCCCCAGGGAAATGAGAGATGTCCACAGCAAGATTAACAGTTGGTGTATAGACCCATAAACAAAACACTTCTGAGTAGGCCACTCTATAATTCAATACTCTTCCAACCAAGCAGTCTGCCTTAGTTTAATGACTACCCATCCACCTATGTGCTTCAGTGCCTTACTAGGGGTATGAAGCACTATATCAACTCAATCACTATACAGTAAAAAGAATCCCCACTTTGCTTTATCTTTCATAGCTGCTCCCTAAATGCAAAGTGCTGGCTAGGCTGGGCCATCAAAGGTGTCTCTACCCTGTGGCACACTAACAGGGATACAGAATAAGAGACTTATCTGGAATGCTATGGAAGACATTTGTGAGAGGTCCTTTGGCCAGGCCATACTTTATTCCCCATCTACAGTTAGCTTCATTCTAGAGCAGGGTTCGCCAACTTCGAAGCTTTTGCTCGGCTGAATGAATATATGTATTCCAGAACGACACACACATATTTGGGACAAAATGTGTGTGTTTTAAGAACTTATAAGATGGTATTTGGAAACAATTGTTGGGTATCCAAAATATATTTGAATAATAATTCAAAAGGTGTTGAGGAGACTTATTTCAATGTTTATTAACTTAGTACCAGAGCTATTGCAGTTATGACTGTCATGCATATACAATATCGAGGCATTCCAAATTGATAAAGCATTTTTCACAATAATGTTGGCAACCCTGTATGATGAACTTGGATGACCATTGGTGATCTTGTATCGGGTGGCCATCTTGTCTGTCGCGGTCACTATATCACACTAATAATATCAGTAGCTCAACGTGATTTTCGTTGAGGATGAGTAGCTTTTATTACAGAAAAAAGTTCCAAATCCCTGTCTTAGAGAAAGAAACCTGTTCCTCCCTCAGGCACTTGAAGGGAAATTGTTCAGCCAGGGTCTATACCCACAAACTTAAAACACTTCTGATAGAGGCCACAGTACATTTCACCACTCTTCCAACCAAGCACTCAACCACAGTGTAGTGTACTACCTATCAACCCTGTGTCTTCTTCAGGCACTTGAAGAAACCTGCTCCTCTAGCTTTTGCTTCAAGCCTATACATTGCTATTAAATAGAAAGATGAGGGTCACCTCCGATTGGCAATGTCAAGTAAGCAAAGCAATTTAAGAAGCTGGACAACTGTCCCAAAGTGGCATATTGGAGCAAGAGCAGTATAACCAGATATGGAACTGGAATGTGCTTGTGGGACTGGCATCGACCAGGTGGCAAAGAATAATAGGAAATCAAAGGCTAGGAAAGGATGTGTGTTTAGCACCAGAGGTATTGCCAGGGAACACAATCAGGGTCTGGAACAATTTATATTCAAATGAACGTTCACTTAGAATCCACAGCTTAGTGGGATCGCGTCTCATCATAACCTCTGCTACGCTGCTGTTCCGGAAATATTGGCTACTTATCACGTCAATTTGTGACCAGGGTCCTGGCATTATACAGTTCTTGCTTCCAGTGATCAAAATCATAAGGGTCTTAGCCTTAATTTAACACAAAATATGTCCCCTTCTACATCAGCTTTCAAAATGGTACTACCTTATCAGAAAATGTGTTTACAAACCCAGGGCAGTATTCTGCAGTCTTGGGGAAGACCACAGTTGATCCTTATCCTTGAGTTCAGGCATCCCGAGGACAGCTTCAGTGAACCTCAGCTTCAGTCTGACCCCGTCCATGGCAGGCTCACAGCTATTGAGATCTACCTTCATTTTGAAATACTTTTGGTGCCTCCAACATAGCAGAACGAAAATCATGTATGCAAATTGTATCTTGAATTTAGCAAATTCACCAAGTGACTAACAAAGCATAGAACTTTGAGACACTAATTCTAGAAGCGATGCTCAGAAAATGGAAAACTAATACCAACATTTAAAGACATGAGCCAAAACAAACCTCAAACATATCTAACTGAAGTGGCAATAGTCATCACAAACTGGCACATGGGCATTATTACCACCACGTAGAGGACTCTTGTAATCAGTAAGAACAGTAGCAGCCAGGGTTTAAGAGGAGCCCTTGGTGCTAGTGATGAATATGTCTTTAAGAATCTGTTCCCAGTCTCCTCTCTGAGGAAACATCCCCAGAATGCAATGCACAAACATTATCAAAGCCTGAGTTACTACCTGAAAGAGATTTGCCGAGGCCGACAGTTTGTTGCCAAGAAACTGGTATGACATGTCCCGAAGCTCATTTTCGGAGTGATTGGGTAGCATCCATGCATATGCACACCCATACCTGCCCTCTTCCTTGTGTGCAAATACAGGGTCGAACTTCTGCTGGACGTTCCCGTTTGCGACCATAAATAATATTTCCAAACTAGGTAGCATGGACGGCTAATGGACCACTCCCACAGCGAGGCAAAGATATCGGACAGCAGATCGAACACGTGTCATCTGAGCTTACTGAGAGGTGAGATAATTTGCAGGGAAAGGGTGTTCATTGGCAGAGCCCCGGTGCATTAGTAGAAATTGGATGTGCTCCGTCTTTCCCCAGGAAGGTGGGCATGCAGCAGGAGATGCTGACCTGCTAATCCACATGATTGACTAGCTGTAAATGAAATACATCCTTCCATATGTCTACATGCCAATCATTGAAGATATCCGACCTTATGGCCACGAAAGTATGATGGTAGTAACAGATTCCTGGGAGAAAACTAACTCAAGGTGAAGTTCAATTGCTGGGCTAAAAAATGAAACAAAGGTTTCCCTTCTGGCCTTGCAGACGTCATGAGTAAGGAGTGTGGCAAGGAAGAGAGAAGGGGGTGCTAAGGTTAATTGAATGATGTAACTTCAGAGGCATGTTCCCGTGTGTCTACTCACAATCTATGTTAATTTCAGGAAGGCCACGAATGTTTGTCTATTCAGAACATTCTTAACCACTGGCTCTAGAGAACTTGATGGATGAGAACTTGATGTATGATCTAGAGTAATGCAACCAGTGCTTAATTTGTAAATAAAAAGGTGCCGGTTCTCAAAGGTCTCCTCTTAAACACGCGGCTGCTGCAATTAAAAGTGCGACCACATAATACTGAGGAAGCGTAATCCTGAAGCCATCTCAGGTCCCTTCAAATCAATTTACAGCAACTACCTGCCCCTTCAGCTCACTCTTGCAGCTTCCTGCTTTACCCCTTTCTGACGCTTTTTCGTTTTTTCTTCTTCCATCTTTCCCACGTGACTTTTGCTCGCACTAAATGCTTGAGACAGAAAACTAAGCACCTGCCCTCAGAAATAAGTGCTGGTGCTCCGCACTGGAAACAACAAGCACAAATAAAGCACCGAAGGCAACTCTCTCTAATACGTTACACTGTGACCGTGCTTTGCAACCAACCAAGTAAATACTTTCATTTTATTTACATTTAATGCTGCTATTCTGTTACATTGCAGGCTGCGCAACAGTGCTGATTGTACATGCGTTTTCATGTGA
Organism: Pleurodeles waltl; assembly: GCF_031143425.1. Classification (NCBI taxonomy): domain Eukaryota; kingdom Metazoa; phylum Chordata; class Amphibia; order Caudata; family Salamandridae; genus Pleurodeles; species Pleurodeles waltl. The sequence goes on along the minus strand of NC_090445.1, from coordinate 287,820,804 downwards.
AATAGGGCTCATTCAATTTACTCTTGAATTAAATTCCAAAATATATCATCTAAAGGCATTTCCCAAATATACCTCAACAGGAACAATAGGACGTAGATGTGGAGTTTAGGATATAAAATCTATAGTTACCAATATACACTTACCTTGATGATGCATTGTGAGGCAATATTCTAGATATAGTATTTTATAGGTCGATAGTAACAAATCTCTATCTTGGCTTACAAATAGGACAGTGGTGCCATGATCTCCAACTCACACTGACGGGACTTCAGCTGCTTTTCCCGAAACCTGCACAAAGAACAGAAGAGAACATTCACCAATAAACAAAGACTGCAGGGTCACATAATGGGATGTATCACATGATTTTACAAATAGAACAACACTATGAGACATCACAGCGATACAACACACCTCCCTTTCTACAAGTAACAGGCAACAATAAGGACATCGGTGCAATGCTGCACCAGAAGTAAAAGCAATATACATAACAATGTACAGCAACACATATACAACTGCACTAGATAACGTTCTCCGACACCCTATCAGTGTCGCTACCACTGAACACTAATAGCAACACATACATTCAGTAACCAATAAGATTAAACCCCGTTCACATGATGCAGAGTACACAAGAACACTTGTGTATGGTATGAAATCCAATACACTGAAGAACTTAAAGTAATAGAAATGGCATACAATGTGGCTCGCAGTTAAACCGTCTACCACAGTCAAAGTACTGGTACATGACAAAACTGCCAAACAGAACCATACATGTGGCAGACACCACCTTTGTACTAATAACACATCTGAACACTCTGCCAACCAAACTAGGGTGCACCATGCCACCAAGCCAGTGTGGTGCACAGTATAAAAATTAAAACATCCTCAAACATCGTTACTTTACAAAATATAACCCATATAAATAAATATTCTTCCCTAGTCTAGTACAGATGGGCTTCTGAAAGGGGGTTTATTAGCGTGAATCTTTATGTTATTAAATGCAGGGCTCCCAAAGCACAGAACTCTTTCTTCTCTCCTACCCATTTGTAAAGCTAATGGCAGCCAACAACCTATAAACTATGTATAACACCTAAACCACATCTCAAGTCATTTTGTATTCAGTGTATGGTATTGGGTTTAATATGCATGCATGTATATGGTATGTCTATAGAAAAAACCTAGCCAAAATGCAGTGGAGTGCTGTACATGGTCAAAGCCATGCATAAAATCAACAAGTAATAGGAGCTCGTTTGTGGATGGTTAATGCATTGTGATGCAGTGTTTTTTAGGGAAGTAAGTTCTCAGGGTCGTTCCTAACCTGGAGCAGCATTGGGGGGAGGGGGTACGGGGGTCTTCATGCATAGAAGGATGTTGTTCCAGATCCTAGTTGCATAGATGCTGTCTTGCTTTTTTCTTTTTACAATTCTTAATCTGCAGTCCGATGGTGCCTTGGATGTGAGTGTGCAGAGAACCATCAGGGATGGCCAGATTGTCTGCAAGATAAGTGGGGTGCAGCTCATAATGGCCTTGCTATTTATGTAAAAGGTGGTGCAGACTGGAAAGGGAAGCCACTGGAGCTCTATCAGGATGGGTTTATCTGAAGTTATCTTTCTGGAAGAGACTTTGTTTAGAAGAGAGAGATGGTACCAGGTTGGTTTTCGGCAATTTATTCCTTGAGCATAATGACTTCAAGTTACTTGGCATTCTGAGCCATGAAGATTCATGTCATTGTACCAGGTTTGTACTTTACTTGGTTTTTGTTCTTGAAAATGACAAGAATTGTGCCTTTCTAGGTTGAGCTTTAGGTAGGAGCTGGACATCTTAGTCCAGGTGATGTGTCGTAACTAAGAAATTTGGCAGTCTTGGTGCAGGTAGAACTTTTAAATCCATTTCCCATCTTTCACTAGTCTTCCACAAATTATGGGGCATTGTTCATTGCTAGTTCGTTCAAATCCCCTACGCTTGTGGTAAAATCTTTTATGGGTGTGGACAATAAGCCCTCATATATATTTTACTCCCTTTAATGTTGAGTTAACTTATTTTGAAGCAGAAGGAAGGTGGTGAATTAGATAAGACCCAAGAGGTTGCTGTTACTGCACTCACTCGACTAATCATTCAGACAACATCCAAATTATATTGTGGATTTCAGAATTGCCAATTTCAGTATGTACTTTTGCCGGTATGTTGTTTAAGCTGAAATAAATATATAGCATACTTTAAGAAAATTGATTTTTAGCTGCAAAGGAAGTGGGTCTTTAACAAGTAACAATGCTGCAGCCTTCTGTCTACTGGGGACCAATTACCCATGGTCACACTTGACTCACTGAGGGTATTAAGGCCTACTCACGAAATCTGTGGCAGACATGATCCTGTCCTAGCCAATTCAAGGTACCCTACTCACACACATTTGTTTGTGGCCTGTCAATAGGCCCATTTGCTGTGATGATCTTGCCCTGTGGTACACCACTATGTGACAAGTGATATTGTCAGAAAATATCTCTTTGCTGGTGTTAATTTCCTTACAAGCCCATTTATTTGTAGAGTTGTGTCCCTTCAGTTAGTGTAATGGTACGTTAAAAGCTATGATACACAGTGTCCCTCTACTTCACCTTTTAAGGTTGGGAGGTGTTGTATGTACAAGTCAACCTGGCAAAACTGCCAAATTAAGGCTCGCTACCTAAAATGGCACGTAACTCCACTTTTCGTTTGAAATCAAACAAAACATTGACACACACAAACACGCATTGTGAAAGCCAATAGGACTTGCCTATGCAAGAGTTATTGGCTTTGGCAATGTGTTTTAGCCATGTTGTACACCAGTGTAGCTGCTGTTCACCATGACTACAAGTTCGTGGCATGGCCTGTGGGTGGAATAGATTGGAGTGGGGTAGACTGAGGTAGAGTGGAATGGGATAGATGGGATAGATGGGGTAGAATGGAGTGGGGTGGATTGGTTTAGAGTGGAGTGGGGATAGAGTGGGGTAGAATTGAGTGGATGTGGATGAGTTGATTGGAATGGGGTGGAGAGGGTAGATTGTGGTAGATCGCCGTGGGGTGGGTTGGTTTGGAGTGGAGGAGTTGGGTAGATTGGTGTGGGGTAGATTGAAATTGGGTGGAGGAGGGGTCGGGTGAGGTAGATTGGGGTTGTGAGATAGATTGGAATGGGGTAGATTGCAATGGGGTAGACTGCAATGGGGTAGACTGAAATGGAATAGATTAGAGTGGGGTGGACTGGGTAGAGTGGAGTGGATTATATTGGGGTAGATTGGAGCAGAGTGCGGTGACTTGGGGTAGATTGGAGTGGAATGGGAGAGATGCGTGGATTATAGTAGGGTTGATTGGAATGGTGTGGGGGAGATTGCGGTTGATTGGAGTGGTGTAGGATAGATTGGGATGGGTTGGGGTGGACTGCAGTGGGGTGGAGTGGGGTAGAGAAGGGGAATCAGGTAGCTTGGAGTGGTATAGGTTGAGTGGATTATGGTAGGATAGACTGGAGTGATCTGGGATAGATTGGAGTGTGGTAGACTGGAACGGGACATATTGAGTGGATTATAGTAGAGTAGATTAGAATGAAATGAGGTTGAGTGGAGTGGGGTGGACTTGGTAGATTGTAGTAGGGCAGATCGAAGTTAATTGAAATAGATTGGATAGATTGGAGTGGAGTACATTGAATTGGGATAGATAGAAGTGGGTGGTTTTGATTGGGTGAGTGGGGTAGATTGTTGTAGAATGGAGTGGGGTAGATTCTGGTGGAGTGGGGCAAATAAAAGTGGAAAGAAGTTAGCTAGACAGCAGTCAAGGCTGAAGTGGGGTACATTGGACTGGGGTGCATTGGAGGGGAGTGGGGTAGACTGGAGTGGAGTAGATGGGGTAGTTTGGAGTGGGGAGGAGTTGGGTAGATTGAAGTGAAGTCTAGCAAAAAGGAGTGGAGTGGAATGGGTTGGCTTGGGGTACACTGGAGTGAGGTAGATCGGGGTAGATTGGAGTGGAGTGAGGTAGACTGGGGTAGATTGGAGCATAGTGGGGTAGAATTGGGTGGAGTGGGTTAATTTGCAGTGGGCTAGGGTTGCTTGGGTTAGATATAGTGGAGTGTGGTAGATTGGAGTGTGGTATAGTGGAGTGGAGTGGGTTAGATTGGGGTAGATTGTAGTGGGGTGCAGGAGACTGGAATGGGGTAGATTGAAGTCGATTGGGGTAGGCTGGATTGAAGGTGAGTGGATTGGGGAGTCTGGGGTAGATAGGGGTGGGGTGGGGTGGGGTAGATTGTAGTAAAGTGGAGTGGGGTAGATTGGAGTGGAAGGGAGTAGATTGGGGTGGAGTAGATTGTAGGGAAGTGGAGTGGGGTGGATTGGAGAGGAATAGGGGCCATATAGTGGAGGAGCGTGTCATTGAATGGAGTGGCATGGCATAGAGTGGAAGGGCATAGAGGGAAGTGGAGTAGGATGGAGTTTGCATGGTATGGTAGCGCATTGACCATTATATTTGCACTACAATATAGTTTACTGCACGCTATTGGTATTGTGTCCAAATGTCATCACCTAGTGTATTGCTGTATTTTGATCATTTTGAAATATTTGTTTCCACCTCACTTCAGAATTACAAAAAATGTGCTTCATTTTTACTAATTCTGATATATTCTGAAACATCAGCACATCTCTTTTTTGTGTTGTGTGCTAGGAAAAAACATCATACACCCTCTTCTGTCACATGACTACTTAGAAGGATTGTCACACATATTAATTCACTTTTAAGTCAGACAAAGAAAAGTAAACACAAAGCTCCCTCAAAGACAGAGGCTGATATTTGACCTCTGTCTTTGCATGCACAGAAAGTGTGACAAGATAAGAACAAGATTTAAAGGCCTGTTTACAGAAAACAAGTTAGTGGAAGAATACAGTAAACAAGGTTTGGGCAACGAGAGGGGCAAACTCAAGTGGCTCAGCCTAAAATAAATAAAGCCAGCAAAAAGAAAGCCAGAAAATGTGAGTTGCAAACCACAAAGCTAGCGGTGGGCAATGGACAAAATGCATTCCCAGGGGAGCTTTCAAAATGTACACAAGAAGTCATAAGCAAACCTTCAACTTAAACAAGGCTTTGCACATCTCTTGCTAGTGCTTTTCCACGGGACAACTGCATGATCATTTATTTCCCAAAAGCTTGCAAGCCCTAATATGTGAAGCGTGGTAAAGTACTAAGCATTTACTTTTAATGAAACAAAACTGCATTAATTTAGAAGTTATTTATTTTTTGGAGGCGGTGGTGGATGGTCTTAGCTTGTTTATTACTACTTGACTTTGATAGAAGCGTTTAAATGCAGCTATAAAAGAAAAATACAAACTGATGTGTATTTTTTCCTGAGATGCTCTTCACTGAAACAGCACCTGTAGCAAAGTCCCTCTTTTGACATGGTCACCCCTCCACTTTTTTGCCTGGTTTCTGGTGCAGTTTCGAATGAAAGTGCACTGGGTCAGGTACCCAGTGCCAGAGCTCTTTCCCCCAAAACAGCACAGTCGTTTTTCCCAATCCTTTAGCTACCACTGTAGGTCCCTACTAAATGGTGTACTATAGGAAGGTCTCTGAGGACTAGAGCACAAATTGTGCCACCCTCATGGACCCTCCCACTAAGTGCACAAAGTGCTGCTTTCGCAGGCTGCGTGTCTTGGTGCAAAACTAAAATGAAACCACTACAGTACACACAGCATGTGTGCCCTGTCCCCTTTACACTGCATGCAATGGATGTAAGTCATCCCTCTTGCAGGCCTTCCAGCCCTAAAGGCAGGGTTCATTATATTACTTGTGCGAGCATATCTGCATGATCAGGTATGCCCCTGCTATGCCTTGTCATAGTCTCAGACATAGTAAGTGAACAGGGAAGTTATTTTAAGTATATGTGCTGGACACCGGTCATTATGAATTCCCCGGCTACATGATGGCTTCATTTAAGATAGGGATGTTTGTTTATCAAACATCTTGTATTAATAAACCCTCACTGAATCCAGTGAATGCTTTATTAATACATCCACTCAGAGGGCATCTTAGAGGTGCCCCCTGAAAACCTGCCAACTCCGAACATGGATATTGACTGGTCATAACCAGTGCAGCCACTTTAGACATAGTTTTGGCCCCCCTTAGGTGAGAGCCAATGCTTTTGAGGCCTGGAGACAAAAGCCTGCACTGGGCAGAGGTGTTACCTCCTCTTCCAGGAAGGATGGACATTCCAGGGCGGGGAGCTTCAAAGGCCTTGCTGCCTTTGTAATGCGACCCCGGTCTCCGAGGATGATGGAGATGACCAACACCCCAGTCTTGACTACACTTTTAGTGGCAGCACAGGCAGGAAAATTAGTTAAATGAGGAGGAGTGTCCACTTCATGTCAGTCCTACCCCTGAGGTGGACGAGCTGAAGTGAACACTACTTTTTCAATTCCTTCATCTAGTTTGGAAGGAATTAGGCAACTAGGGTTAGGGCTATGACCACTTCCCAGCAGAAGTGGTAATAAGAAGGGTGTAGTCACCCTAAAGATGAGTAGCCCATTGGTTACCACCTGTCCCTGCCTGTAACGCCCCTAAATTCAGTATAGAGATTGCACCCCTGAACCCTAGAACTGAGATTCCTGACAAAACCTAAGAAGAGCCGGACACTAGAGTCACACCAGCAGAGAAGACTGCAGACACCAACTGACTTGACCCCAGCCCTACCAGCTTGCCTGCAGCCCTCAATATTCCCGCACCAAAAGATGACCTGTCCTGTGGCCCAGCAACCTCTAAAGCTTTGGGAAGACTGCCTGCCTTTGACAAAGCTCAGAATCTCCAGAGAACTGCAAACCTGCTCAAGAACAAACCACCTTTAAAAGAAAAGAACTCTGCTCTGAGGAACTTCGAAACCTCCTCTGGACCCACCTCTGCACCCACCTCTGCACCCAACGCCCACGGCCCGGTCCTGCGAAGGTTCCTTAGCAATTCTGGGTCTACTGCGGGCTGACTCCTGCCTCAAAGCCTGAAGCCTCAAATCGAAGACTCCCCCTGAATGTGACCTGCCTAGTAAGCTGCTCCTGATGCCAAAGGACACCCCTGCACCCAGAGCCCCTGGGTCTTAGGGAGCTGGACCATCAGTGTCCCTATGTCTCCTAGCATCAGAACCTACCTGGGCAGATGTGGGTTTTCTTTCTTCAGCCTCCCGGCCTGAGCCTGCAGCCTTTTTCAGAATTGATCTCCCCCATTGACTTGCATTGAGTACCTGATGCTGTGTTTGCACTCTGATGTCCCTGTGCTTCTGAGGGTGCAAGTTTGGTGCAACCTTGTGCCCCCCCTTGTGCTTACCTCAAACCTAGGAGATCGACCCCTGACCACACTTTACTCACCTGTGAGCAGCACTTCTTTGGTTACCCAGACTCTTAATTTGTTAACATTGGGCACCCAACTCTGAGTTTGAACTCTGCACCCGCTGCCCCATGCCACTGTGTGTGCACTCTTGGTACAGATTTGAACCTTGCCTGGTGTTGAACTAAAATGCCAAAGACTGGATTTGTAAGTCATGTACTTACCAGCAAAATTGCATTTTTGTCCCTGCCCCATAGGTTAACATTGCTGAACTGAAAAATTCCACTGTGTTGATTTTTGAAACTGCAAAGTATTTATCTTTTAAAAATCTGCTCACCTTATAACAATGTTCTTTAGTTTAAAGCATATATAAAAGCAAATGTTAGTTTTCTAAATTGGTCTTGGATTGATTCATTGAGTGTGTGTCTCATTTATTGCCTCTGTGAGTACAACAATGCCTAAACATGACTCTTTGATAAGCCTAACTGCTCTCCCACACTACCACAAATAGAGCATTAGTCCTACCTATGTTTGCCTCTGTAATACCTACTGGGGATCTAATTGATCATCTTGCTATAGATATTTGGTGGTGAATGCTATTTGGATGGATAACAATTCATCTGCTGCCATTGCATCATCGACAATTTTCCTGAATTGCTTTTAACTCATCTTTAATTATCCACTCCACCTCTCAATGTTAGGTACAATAAATTCATCACCATATCCTCATTTTAACGTTTACTGTGTCATTCATGCCTAACTCCTGTCCATTACCAGTAATCATTAATTACATAAGTTAATTGAATTAATTTAATGTAGCATTTCCTTAATCCTAACTGTACCCCAAGCTATGTTGACTATCTCATTGTCTCCAATGTTAACCGTGTTACTATTCCATACCAATATAAAACTTCTAATCAATTTTATCTGAATGAAATATATGTATATACAGTATGCTAACCTTCAACGTAATCCAGGATTAATATAGATTTAAATTGAATGTAGTTGACGTCATTTTTTAAACAATATTGTAGCCTTTCTCTAACTCGAACACTAATCCCAGCACTATTCAATATTCATTATTTCCTTTGATTATTTGAATTAAATTACATTAAATAAAGACCTTGCCCCCTGACAACCAAAATCCAAAACCTTGATCTAACCCTTTATTTAAACAATGTTTAGTGATATTACTTAATTCATCTTAAATAAATGTAATATATGTTATATTATTTATAAATAATGATGCCCTCACTGTTACCTCAACCACACCCCTAACCAATGACAATCGTTATTAAATTAATTTAAAAAACACAATTATATTTAATTGCATTTAAGTAGAATAAAGTGAAATAAATGAACACTGTGAAAGAAGTTATTTCTTTACTAGGTAATGGTGTTGTAGAGATAATTGTGATGAGGTAAAGGTCAAGTGTTGTTATGTTAGAAAGGTAATGATGTGTTACATTTTAAAGGTACATATTTACACTTAACAGTGTTTAGATGTTTACAGTTTCAAGAAGCATTCAGCATAGCAAGGGCTTGGCAGTGGAGAAAACAGTTTCTATGTTGGGTGTCGAGTAGGACGAGGTGGATAAGAGGGCTGTTTTGGATGCTGCGAGTGAGTACTATACAAGCATACATTCCAGTAAGGGGCAGGATGACTAGTAAGTGAAAGGACAGGAAACAAGATGGGATACAGGACGGATTTGGGACAGTTAGGAATTGACTGGAGCAGGGCGTAGTTTTCAGGAAGGCTGGATAAGTATGTGAAGAGTACAGCGTTCATCTAACCGTGATCCAGCCTGAAGGCTTTAGATGGAGCCGAAGGTGTGGTGGTGAAGATTATGACATTTATGAATCTGCATTGAGGGCAAAGCAGTGTTATGGGATGCTGAGCAAGAAGTTACTCCTTTAGTCCATCGTGTTCATAACAAGGATGTTGGTTCATAAAAGATTTGGCTGGGAGGACTGGGAGTAGAGGAAGTAGAAGGGGAAGTGAGGTTGAAGTTTATGAGTGCTAAATAAAGGTTAGCATATTAACTTTAAAACTCATAAAGATGTGTTTAGACATGACATTAATCATATATAGGTCTAAATTGACAGCTCAGCTGTTGACAGACCTTGTGTAGTAAACAGAAGAAGAGCTTCAAAAAGCATTAGAGAGGTTTTGGCTCCAGTCAAACATTGATTTGCTTGAGAACAGATTTTGATTTATTAAATGTTGTGTGCTTACACTAAAAAAAGAGGGCTTGTATTGCATGTTTTACCTTGTGGGTAAGCTTATACTCGACACAGCAGGACTGAATGGGTTATGATGACAAGCAGTTGATCATGGGTTTAGGCTTCATCTACTTATTATAAAAACGTATGCCAAAGACAATTGGTCTTGTGAAAAGGATGTGTTAAACCTAATAGGCCTTAAAGGGTGAATTGTTTTTACTCTCTGTTAAAGTTTGTAGACAGGTATTTAGTTATAGTGAATCCCAGAGATTGCCATGGTATGGAGATGATTTGTAGTGATTGCTCCCTGTAGCAAAACCTCAGGTAGAGGATTTGCACTTTGATGATCCTTGTTATACCATTTAGGAAGGGTTGCATATTGTTTTGCAAACTGTAATTTTGTACATATTTTTAATTTTAAAACTATTGAGAGAGAGGCATTGCCTCCACCCAAATGTTGATTACACTGACTGCAGATTTTGATTGGCAGAAGTTGTGCGCTTTCACTGAAAAAGTGTGCTTATATTGCACTTTTGAGCTTTGACTCAATACAGCAGGACTTAGTTGTTTACAATACAAATATACTGATTCAGGGACTTGGCCTAATATGTTTATTATGAACAGTTACAACAATTTTTATTTTTTTAATTGTAGACATAACATGTTGCTGTTACAGGCATTGCCATCTCTATGCACAAATAACCAATCCCATCTCCCAGACAGTTGATTATTCTGTTTGAACCGATATCCGCAACTGTGATGTAAACAATAATTATGTTCACAGATTCTTGTGATTACCCACTGTAATTTACTCTGTGATTGGTCGTTATTCACTATGCAAAATGTTCAATAAAGAGAGTAAAAAAAATTAAATGTTACAACAAAGGCACTAGGCCTGACTTGTTTATTTTGAAATGCATATTTTACTGCCAATAGGGTTGTACAGGCAGATTGTTTAACTCTGTATTAAAACCTGTAGAATGGTATTTTATTACAGGGAGTCTCATAGATTACCATAGTAGGGAAGGGTTTTAGTGTTCATTACCAGTGTGACAACCTCTCTGGGTAGAAGATTTTTACTTTGAGAATCCTTGTTGTGCCATTTTAGCAAGCATTGTATATTGTGCTGTTAATTGTAAATTATTTTTGTTACTTTATGATTGCATGCTGATACTTACCTTGTGGGAAAGCAAATTCAGAATACATTATGCCTGAGTTGGTTATGGAGACAAGTCAGTGATGAAAGCTATAGACCTGATTGGCTCATTGGAAAAAAGGTATGTCAGAGGCCATCTTTTTATTAAGAAAAGTTGCAACAAACGCAGTAGACCTGACTCATTTATTGAAAAATTCATATGTTTAGGCCAATAGGTCTTCAAGGGTGAATTGTGGTCTGTAAGTGTAGACTGCTATTTTGTGACATGGAATCTAACAGACCACCGTATTAGGCAAACATCTTTGTGTTGGTCATCCCACCTGAAAAACACCAGTTGTAGGTCTGCAGTGTAATAGTCCTTGATAGATGCTTTTTAGAGGGCTCATAATTGTTTTGCCAACTGTACTTTTGAATATATTTGTAAATGTATGACTGTGTCGCTGATAATCGCCAGCTTATGTGAAATATAGGAGGTCTCAGTTGGTTATGGCGGCAAGCCAATATTAAAAACCATAGGCCTAATTAGATCATTGGGAAAAGGTATGCCAGATGTCTTAGGTCAGACCTCTTTATTATGAAAAGTTATTAAGAGAAGTAGGCCTCAATATTTATTGTGATGTTAGGGGTGAATTGTTATTTTACTATATTAAAGTCAGTGGGCAGTTACTGCTTTATATGTGAGAAAGATGGGAACAGGGCTATCTGTTGAAATTCAAGGAGCACCTTGTTAGCAAAGGACTGAACTTTAGATCTTCCTGAGCATTGCAATTCGGTAGATGGTAGTGGAGAGGGGTGGGACAACAGTTTCTGTTGTTCAAAGTGAGGAAGTTTCTAGGCCTGCCCTTCCCTTTTGTCTGTCCCTAATTGCTGCTTTAGGAAGGCTGATGACAGTGAAATGCAGAGATTTCTCACTTGGATACTCCAGCTTGATGCCAACCCTAATTCGACCTGCTATGAAAGTCATCTCCTTGCATGAAGTCTGTCTGAGTAGCAGCCAGAAAATAGCATTTGAAAGAGAAACACTCCAAACTGGTCCTGATGCCTTAGACCGTGGATCCACACCCCCATAATGGGAAATGTGTATAAAAGTAGGATACAAACGGCCCAACTTTGTTCCAATTCCACATTTGTCCTGACCAAGGGAGCGAGAACTCTATAGAGTACTTGAAGGACTACTGTGTAAACAGGGCTAGAATAGGCATGACAGCCAGCCAGTCTCCCAGATGTGATGGGGCATTACCTGATATCTACATTTTCTTCCGGAGGAGTCTTGGTAGTGATTAGAAGCTAACCTGCCTTCTGAGAGAGGGAAGGAGAGTGCCTGGTTTTTCAGGAGGAGGAACAGTTGTGAAGGAGTACCTCAGCGTCTTCCCAGCATGAGAAGCAACCAACAAAAGTTGACTGCCTTGGAGAGTGAAACCGGTAGTTACACTTGCTGTGGGGTATTTTCCTGGTCTCTCCAAGTGGTTCTCTTTTGAACTGCATCAAAATGTTACTGGTAGTAGAACCACTGTGATCCGGTAACCCGCTGTGGGTCTAAGAACTGGTGCTGTCACTCCTAGAAAAAAAGAACCCCTTCACCAATGAAGTGGAAGTTTGATTAATCTGGGATGCTCCAGCTGATGAATACACACCACTGCTGATGAATTTGCCCAGACGCCTCAACATCTGTACTAGGGTACTCATCTGCACTCAAACCGGGTGCCACAGCTGCTGAAGAATTTGTGCCTTTCTGCAGCAGCTGCCATGCTGACGCCATCAAGCAATTCCTGTTCCAAAGGGTGGTTGCCTCTGAACCCCCTGCAGTGAGAAGTTGCCACTATGAAGAGCGGGGATACAGTCTGCTCCTTCTGCCAGACTAGATCTGCAGTAATCATCGAGCAAGTAAAGCGGGGCTTAGTCTGCAAAAGGGACTAAAACGTGTGCAGGAGTGAACTCAAGCGGGTAAGAGTTGTGCATCTAAATAGTGAGGTAATAGAGGTGATCTGCACCTATGACTAATTAATACCAATGTCTACGTCATCTGGGGACGGTAGACATTAGAGATCTCCTAGAAAAGGTATGGGGTATCAACAGGGAGTGCAGTGCCTTGATGGATATTGTAACTGAGATCTCAACACTGTAATTATGATTCACATTAACCTGTGCAGTATTTTTCTTTGCTGCAAAATTGAAGTACTTTCTTTATAGAAAAGATGAGCACTGGGATGGGCAATAGATTATTGTATCTGTTGGTTGATTGTTGAATTCTGAGCACTTTTTCCCTACATTACCTCCAGGCGAAGCCTTTGACTGCCTTCATTACATTGACAGTGAAAGGTGCAAAGGGTTGTACTTGGCCTAATTTATAGAGCCATGGTACAAAGGACTGTAGGATACCAGTGGAAAACAAACTCAGCCACCACAGATTTGTCTCAGTATCACCCTTCTGCTTTATGTCCCATTGAATGGTGTCTGCGAGTAAACTATATAATTTATCCTTAGAAGATGGCCACCAGGCAATCAGCTAACTCAGATAACCTTTGAAATTGTCTGTTTTTTCACTGGCATTATTCTGTTTGCTCATGCTCATTCAGTGAAAATGTATCCTTAGTTTTTCACACTTAGTGGACCTGCTACAAACCTGATCACAATCACAGTGCATCAGCATCTCATAGCTATATGAACATTCATTAGACTTTCAGCTGTGGGTCATTCATGTTCAGCTGCCCTGAAGGACTTGCAGCTGTTCCAACTCACAATCAGCAAACATGTATACTTACCCAACATTCAGTTTCTGCTCTCACCTTAGTAGACCAGCTGTGCTTGTTTAAATGTATACTAAGTGGACCTACAGTTCCTGGTCACATGCACATTTGGTTGACTTGCAGATCCCTTTTTTACATGTAACTTTTTAATGAGTCAACTCTTGCTCATATGCGCAATTAGTGGGCTTGCAGCTTCCAGTCATATGCACATATGATGGATCTTAAACTCCTGGTCACATGCCCACTCATTAGATCTGCACATGTAGACAGAGCTTCAAGTGAGCTGACGTTTGTAGGTAGGGTCTAGAGGTACTTTGGGATCAGCACTTACTTTTACTCATCAGGCTTTCACCCAGACAAGAGAGAAGACACAAGGAAAGGAGGAGAAAGGAGGAGAAAGAGGAAGAGAAAGATGTTAAAACAGTAACAAAGGGACAAAGAAAGAAGAAAAAAACGTGCAAGAGTGAAATAAAGGGGCAGAAATTGACTGGGCTGGTGGTGGAACAAAGAAGTAAGAGGTGGAATCTAGTCTTTGCATCCTTACTTTTTATCAATCCTGACATATGTCAAAAGGCTTCAAGAAAAAAACTTTCGGCACCAACACTTATTATTTTGCAAATTAAGCACTGCCTCTAGGTTACATGGATATTTAGAGGACTTGCATTTCTTGGTTAAACACACTCAACTGAAATTCAGCCCCTGGTTTTATGCCCTCAAAATGGCCCTGCAAATGTTGCATTGATGCACACTCACTGAACTGTCAGCCCTTAATCACAAGGACACACAAAAGACGGCCTCCAGTTCCTGGTCTAATGTACAATCAATACATCTACAGCTCTCGTTGCAGGCTCATTTACAGGAGTTGCAGCTCCTAATGCCATTCACATCCAATGGACCTGCAGATGTGGGTCACATACACACTTAATGACTTGCAGCTCCTGATCATATAAGTGTAGTGAAACTGCAGCTCATGCACACTCTTAGGGCAACATAAGCTGTGTTCATCCACCACAGGTGTATCTTTAACTTTGTAAGAGAAAGCTAGTTGTCTGTCGGAGTTCATGAAATCGCTAAATATTGGTACACAGATAAAGGGCAGTGGTTCAACAAAAATATTGCAAGTATTAATCACATTTTGGCTTGGCACATGCAGGCGATCAGTGCAAGAACTGCAGGTCATGATTCATGAAAATCTTCCTTTTTACTGTTGGAGTCAGCCAAGTAAAGGAGTCTGTCTGTGGGATGGCACCAAAAGTGGTGGATGTTGTGGAATGTGTTGAACGAGGCATGTCTGCTGGCTGCCCCTTGTGTCATGTGCCTGGCTCGCTTCCCTGGTGTAAAATATTATGAGGGGAGTCGTTCCCTTGTAGTAACTGCTGCCTCAGAGAGAGAATGTCTGCCTGCCTAGCCTCTGTTCTTGCTGAGACTTTGGTGCCTGTCAATGCAACTACCTAAACCTATCTAAGTGACTGGTCCCGAACCTGATGGTCAGCTTTGGGTGGTCACGTCCTAAAAGATTTAGGATTACATTTAATGCAGTGACAATGGTTTACAGTTTTCGTGAAATGTCAGATATATTTTACATTCTCTCCTGATCGTTACATTCCTGTTAGACCTGCCAGTGGTCACCCCTAACTTTTTACCTGCTTCCCTCCACTTTTTCGATACTGTTTTTGCTGGTTTTAGGACTCTGCACACTTTACCACTACTAACCAGTGTTAAAGTGCATATGCGCTCCCCCTTCATACCCAGTTGGATTATTTAATCTACTTGTAAGTCCTCAATAAAGTGCACTGCATGTGCCCAGGGCCTGTAGATTAAATGCTACTAGTGGTCCTGCAGCACTGATTGTGCCACCCACATAAGTAGCCCCTTAACCATGCCCCAGGCCTGCCATTGCAAGGCCTGTGTACAGCTTCACTGCCACTTCGACTTGGCATTTAAAAGTACTTGCCAAGCCTTAAACTCCCCCTTTTCTACATATGTCACCCCTAAAGCAGGCCCTAGTTAACCCATAGGGCAAAGTGCTATGTAGGTAAAAGGTAGGACATATACCTGTGTAGTTTATATGTCCTGGAAGTGTAGAACTCCTAAATTAATTTTACACTGCTGTGAGGCCTGCTGCTTTCATAGGCTAACATTAGGGCTACCCTCATATACTGTTTGAGTGGTAGATTCTGATATGAAAGGAGTAACAAGGTCATATTTAGTATGGCCAGAATAGTAATACAAAATCCTGCTGGCTGGTGAAGTTGGATTTAATATTACTATTTTAGAAATGCCACTTAAATCCTTCTGTGCCTTATAAACCACATCTGGCTAGGTTACTTGACAGCTCCCTTGTGCATTTCACTCAGACAACCCCAAACACAGGATACTCAGTCACATCTGCACACATCATCTGCATACTGAATGGGTCTTCCTGGGCCGGGAGGGTGGAGGGCTAGACACTTACATTTGAAAGGACAGTGGCCTGCCCTCACACATGGATTGCCAAACCCCCTACTGTGACCCTGGCAGACAGGATGGTATTGAAAGGGGACCTGGTGCACTTCTAAGCCACTCTTTGAAGTCTTCCCCACTTCAAAGGCACATTTGGGTATTTAAACAGGTCCTCTGACCCTACCAACTCAAACACTTCTTGACGAGAAACTCTGCACCAGAACCTGAAACCTACCAGGAGGGACTGCCTGGCTACCCAAAGGACTCATCTGACTGCTTTTCTGCAAAGGACTGCTGCTGCGCAGTTTCCCTGATGCCTTGCTGCCCTTTGGCTCTGCTGAGAAGTGCTCTTCAAGGGCTTGAATAGAGCTTTCCTCCTGCTCCTCGAAGTCTCAGGGCCAAAAAGACTTCCTCCTGCAAAGAACTCCTTGTGGGGTGAAAATTCAATGCATAGCCTGCCAGGAACATCGCACAGCCTGCATCGCAGAGAGAAAATCACCCCACGCTGAACCAGCTCTAGCAGCCCGGCTCCCTGAGAGGAGATCGATGCAGCACCAGCGTTGCAACCGGAACTTTGTTGCATGGCCCACTGGATCAACACATAGCCAAGCAGCAATGACGCAGCCCGATTTCCTGCAAGAAGAATTGACGCAGCACCTGCTGTGCGTCAGAAATCCAAGGATCCAAGTCTGCGTGCCGGAAATCGACACAAAGCTTTCCCTGCGTGGAAAATTATCAAAGCATCGTCTGTGTGCACCCGTAGAAACCGACGCACAACTCCCCGTTTTTCACGCATCTCCTTCTCTGTGGTCCCTTGCTGAGAATTTGAACGCAAACCAGGTACTTTACAAGAGACACTTGTTGCTTTTTAAAGACTCCTTTTATCATTCTCTAAACTGATATTTTAACGTGTACTTATCAAATCTTGATCGTTTTGATCTGCATTTAACCAGATAAATATTATATATTTTTATAAACACTCTGTGGTGTATTTTTGTTTTGTTATACTGTGTTATTGCATGAGTTATTGCACAAATACTTTACACATAGCCTTCTACGTTAAGCCTGACTGCTCAAGGCCAAGCTACCAGAGGGTGGGCACAGGATACCTGGGATTGTGTGTGACTTACCCTGACTAGTGTGAGGGTCCTTGCTTGGACAGGGGGTAACCTGACTGCCAACCAAAGACCCCATTTCTAACATTGGTGATCAGCGGTGAGATAGGATTTGTATTAGTGCAGTGACATACAATAGCTAAGTGTACGCTAGCTACCCACAGTTGAAGGTAAACTTGATTTAAAAAAAATATCTTTTTCTGCAATTTTGTTTTCTGCCTGACAGTTTTAACTAAATCCTCTTTCAACATGTCTCTGGCTGGGTCTCATGCAGGAGCTGGAGATTTTGACCTGGCCAAGCTGGAGAAATACACTGTTAAACAGCTGAAGAGGTTCTTCAAGGGGATGGTAGTACCTACACAGGGTGCCTCCAGAAAGGAGGAATACCAAAAGGGGCTGAGGGCCTGGGCAGAAGCCCATTCAGATGACAATGTTGGAGGAGGAGGGTCCAGAGGAAGGCCCCTCAGAGGATTTTTTGCCAGTATTGGGGGATGTTACCCCTGAAATTGTGCCCCCTGCTAAACCAAGGAGAAGTGTCTATAGCCATGGCCTGACCGCAGAGGAAAGGAGGGAGGAGAGAAAATTTCAACTGTAAATGGCAAAGTTAAACATGGAGGCAGAGGAGAGGAAAGCAGAGAGAGAGTCTGAGAGAGCAGCCAAAGAAGCTGAAGCTGAGAGAGCTGAGGCTGCAGCTGAGAGATCCTTGGCTGAAAAAACCCTTTTGTTGGCTCATGAACTGAGTCTCAAAGAGCTGGATATCAAGGCGAGGCAGTCTGAGTCAGGCAGTGATGGTGGCAGCATATGCAGGACTTGCTGGGGAAAGGAAGGTTCGTATACCCAAAACTGTAGTGCCAAGTTATGTGGTGGGAGATGACATTGATAAGTGGTTGGCTGCTTATGAAGTTTCACCAAGGGCTCATGGGGTCTCTGAAGAGCAATGGAGGGCGGCCTTGTGGTGGTATGTACCAGTAGTTGGGATGGACACACTCCTTGCATTGGATCCTAAGGATCAAAACAGATACACACCTATGAAAACTGCTTTGCTTGCCAAGTTTTGGCTGACACCTGAGAAGTACCGTCAGACGTTCAGGGGCAGCACCAAACTCTCCACACAGAACTGGGTAGACTTTTTTGATTTCTCCAGTAAGACACTAAATGGATGGGTGTGAGGCAGTAAAGTAGGTGACTATTTGGGGTTATATAATTTGATCCTGAAAGAGCAAATGTTTAGTGTTTGCTTTACAGAGTTGCACCAGCACCCAGTTGACAGTAAGCTGACTAATCCCAGAAAGCTTGCTGAGGAGGCAGACCTCTGGGTTAGCACCAGGGTGTCCAAGAAGGTACCTGAGTTGGGGGGGACACCCACAAAGGTGCTCAGGGTTCCCACCAGAAGAAAGAGGGGGAGAAAAACATAAAAATAAGGAGTTCTCAAAAGGCCCCCAAAACAATTCTGGGGGGGGGGCAACCAGTCCCCACCTGAATCTGACAGGAAGCCAGGGCACTTTGAAAAGAAGAAAAGAAAGGTTACCTCCAAACGCTTAGAGCGTTTCAAGTTTGGACACTATAAGGGCGACCCCCATGCCCCAAGATGGCACAGTCCCTTACTGGAGGGCAGACACCTGGGTTAGCTAGTGTAGCGCTCGGGGGGGGGGAGGAGGTGGTCCCAGTTAGCTTTGGAGAGCAGATAGAGGTGTCACTAGTATCCCTGGGAGATAAAGTAATGGTGCCAAAAGCCCAGAAGTATAGGCAGTGGGTCACCACTGATGGGCAAAGGGTGGAGGTTGTGCGTGACACAGGAGCCAGTATGACTACTATCAGGGGTCAGCTAGTGTCAGCAGAGCAGGTCATCCCTAAGACATTCCACGAGGTCATAGTTGCTGACAATCGCAAGAGCCACTTACCAGTAGCTCTGGTTCCCTTTATGTGTAGGGGGGGTCTGTGTCACTCTAAAAGTAGCTGTGAGTCCTGCCATGCTTGTAGATTGTCTGTTAGACAATGATCTTGAGCACACACTGCCTGGAAAGAGGTATAGCTCAGATCCCACCTGGAGATGTTCGGTTTGCCTGAATGGGTCTGCATGACCACAAGGTCCATAGCAACCCAGAAAGGAAGTCAAGGGCGTCGGAGCCTGGAACAATGTCCCAGACAGCTGCACAGAGGAAGGGCAGGGGTGTGGGAAACCGGCACCAGATATTCCAGCGGTGGTTGACGGAGTCCCAGAAAAGGAGGACCCTGAGCCAACTGGGAATGATATTGCCGCCCTGGGTAACCTGCCTGAGCTTGCTGGCTGGCAAGTGGAGGGTGGGCCAACTAGGGAGGAATTCTGCAAAGCGCAGAAGGAGTGCCCCACTCTTGAGGGTCCGAGGCACCAGGCCTCAGCCCAAGCAGCAGGTGAAGTCTCTGGCGATAACCACATATATAGGGAGAATTATCTCCTCTACAGTGAGCCTAAGGTACCGGCCGCTCTGGCAGCATGTGTGCTGGTGGTCCCCCAGTATTACCGGGCCTTCCTACTGGGCCTGGCTCATGACAATCCCCCTGGCAGGACATTTGGGGCAAGACAAGACCTTTGCCATGCTTGGCACCCACTTCCATTGGCCTAGAATGTGGGTAGCCTCAGATAATTTTTGTAGGGCCTGCCCAACCTTCCAGGCTAGTGGGAAGACAGGGAAAAGGCTCAAGACCCCCCTGATCCCACTCCCCATCATTGACACCCCCTTTGAAAGGGTGGACATCAACGTCATTAGTCCCTTGGACCCTAAAACCGCCCTAGGCAACAGGTTTATCCTGGTTTTGGTGGACCATGTCACTCGCTATCCAGAGGCAATCCCTCTAAGGACAGTGACTGCACAAGTGGTGACCAGAGCTCTGATGGGGATATTTACCTGTGTGGGGATCCCAAAGGAGGTTGTGTCAGACAGAGGCACAAACTTCATGTCAGCATACATGAAGTCTATGTGAGATGAGTGGGGGTGACCTACCGGTTTACCACTCCTTACCATCCTCAAACCAATGGGCTTGTGGAGAGATTCAGCAAGACCCTGAAAGGCATGATCACTGGCCTACCTGAGGCCATGAGGCATAAGTGGGATGTCCTCTTACCATACCTTTGCTTTGCTTATAGGGAGGTGCCCCAGAAAGCAGTGGGGTTCAGCCCCTTTGAACTTCTCTATGGTTACCCTGTCAGGGGACTACTAAGCATAGTAAAGGTGGGATGGGAGAAAGCGCACAAGAAACCTCCCACAGTGTGGTAAGTTACATGCTGGCCCTCCGCAACCAGACACAGCGTTTCTGGAAACAGGCCAAGAGCAACCTCGAGGCCAGTCAAGAGGTGATGGAGTGGTATGACCAGAAGGCCACTCTGATAGAATTCTCACCTGGAGACAAAGTATGGGTGATGGAGCCAGTAGAGCCTAGAGCTCTCCAGGACAGCTGGACCGGCCCATTCAAAGTCAAGGAGTGCAAGTGTGAGGCCACTTAGCTAGTGGAGCTCAAGACCCCTAGAAAACCCCTAAGGGTTCTCCACCAGAAAAAAGAGAGGTCTGACTTCAGTATGCTTCTTGTGACAGATGAGGGAATGGAAGAGGAGAGTGAACATCTCCCGGACCTCCTCTCTGCCAAGGAAGGTGATGGGTCAGTGGAGGGTGTTAATCTCTCTCACTCCCTGACTCTAGATCAGAGGGGAGACGGCTACAAGTTGTTGGAGCAGTTCTCTTCCCTGTTCTCCCTCACTCCTGGACTCACACACTTGTGTGTCCACGATTATGACACAGGAGACAGTCCACCTGTGAAGAACAAAATTTACAGGGTGTCAGACAAAGGGAAGTCCAGCATCAAGGATGAAGTTTCGAAGATACTTGCTCTTGGGGTGCTAGAGAAGTCCAGTAGTTCCTGGTCCAGACAGTGGTGTTGGTTCCTAAGCCTGCTGCTCGTGATGCCAAGCCAGAACTTAGATTCTACATGGACTACTGGGGTCTCAACTCTGTCACAAAACAGATGCTCACCCCATCCCCTGAGCTGATGAGCTCGTAGACAGGCTCGGTGCTGCCAAGTTCCTTAGTACCTTTGACCTTCCGTCAGGGTACTGACAGATCACCATGACTAAAGGGGCTCAAGAGAGATCCACTTTCTCTACTCCTGAGGGCCACTACCAATTCAGAGTAATGCCCTTTGGATTGAAAAATGCCCCCGCTACCTTCCAACGGTTGGTTAACAGGGTCCTAGCTGGCAAGGATGCCTTTTGCGCAGTCTACCTAAATGACATTGCCGTCTACCCTTCCAGCTGGGAGGAACACCTGCTCTACCTCAAGGAGATGCTTCAGGCCCTGCAACAGGCAGGCCTGACCATCAAGGCCAGTAAGTGCCAGATTGGGCAGGGTTCCGTGGTGTACCTGGGACACCTACTAGGTGGTGGCAAGGTGTAGCCGCTGCAGGCCAAGATTGAAACTATCAAGGCCTGGCAACCACCTGGAACTTAAGCAGAGGTGAGAGCCTTCTTAGGCCTCACAGGATATCACCACAGATTTGTTAAGAGATATGGCACCATAGTAGTCCCCTAAACAAAACTGACATCCAAGAAACAACCTAGGTTGGTGAATTGGACAGAAGCTTGTCAGAAAGCCTTTGACTCCCTGAAGGAAACCATGTGCACGGCACCCGTGCTCAAGGCACCTGACTACTCCTAGGAATTTATTGTGCAAACGAACGCTTCAGAGCATGGCATAGGGGCGATTCTAGTACAGCTAAATGAGGAGGGCCTAGACCAACCAGTAGTCTTTATTAGCAGAAGACTATTACCACGGGAACAGAGGTGGAGTGCTATTGAGAGAGAAGCATTTGCTGTGGTCTGGGCACTGAAGAAGCTGAGACCATACCTATTTGGGTTCTCACTTCCGGGTTCAGGCAGACCACAGGCCCCTCAGATGGCTCATGCAGATGAGGGGGCGAGAATCCTAAACTCTTGAGATGGTCCATTTCCCTACAGAGGATGGACTTTACGGTGGAGCACTGTCCGGGGACTGACCACACCCACGCTGATGGTCTCTCCAGATACTTCTGCCTTAGCGATGAGAGCTCCCAGGAGGTTGAGTAGCTCTCCCCACTTTCAGCTGGGGGGGCACATGTTAGACCTGACAGCCCCAGGGTGGTCACCCCTAACTTTCTGCCTGCCTCCCTCCACTTTTTCCATACTGTTTTTGCTGGTTTTGGGAATGCGCACTTTACCACCGCTAACCAGTGCTAAAGTGCATATGCTCTCTCCCTTAAAATCTGGTGACATTGGTTCATAACCATTTGGCTTATTTAATCTACTTGTAAGTCCCCAGTAAAGTGCACTACATGTGCCCAGGGCCGGTAGATTAAATGCTACTAGTGGGCCTGCAGCACTGATTTTGCCACCCACATAAGTAGCCCCTTAACCATGCCTCAGATCAGCCATTGCAGGGCCTGTGTGTGCAGTATCTCTGCCACTTCGACATGGCGTTTAAAAGTACTTGCCAAGCCTTAAACTCCCCTTTTTCTACATATAAGACACCCCTAAGGTAGGCCCTAGGTAACCCATAGGGCAGGGTGCTGTGTAGACAAAAGGCATGTCATGTACCTGTGTAGTTTACATGTCCTGGTAGTGCAAAACCCCAAAATTCGTTTTGCACTGCTGTGAGGCCTGCTCCTTTCATAGGCTAACATTAGGGCTATCCTCATATACTGTTTGAGTGGTAGATTCTGATCTGAAAGGAGTAACAAGGTCATATTTAGAATGGCCAGAATGGTAATACAAAATCCTGCTGACTGGTGAAGTTGGATTTCATATTACTATTTTAGAAATGCCACTTTTATAAAGTGAGCATTTCTCTGCACTTAAATCCTTCTGTGCCTTACAATCCACATCTGGCTAGGTTACTTGACAGCTCTCTTGTGCATTTCACTCAGACAACCCCAAACGCAGGATACTCAGTCACACTTGCACACATCTGCATAGTGAATGGGTCTTCCTGGGCTGGGAGGGTGGGGAGCCTGACACTTACATTGGAAATGACAGTGGCGTGCCCTCACACAATGGACTGCCAACCCCACTACTGGGACCCTGGCAGACAGGATGGAACTGAAAGGGGACCTTGTGCACTTCTAAGCCACTCTTTGAAGTCTCACCACTTTAAAGGCACATTTGTGTATTTAAACAAGGCCTCTGACCCTACCAACTCAGACACTTCTTGACAAGAAACTCTGCATCCAAACCTGCAACCTACCAAGAGGAACTGCCTGGCAGCCCAAAGGACTCATCTGACTGAATTTCTGCAAAGGACTGCTGCCCTGCTGTTTCCCCGTTGACTTGCTGCCCTCTGGCTCTGCCGAAAAGTTCTCTCCAAGGGCTTGGATAGAGCTTGCCTCCTTTTCCTTGAAGTCTCAGGGCCCAAAAGACTTCCTCCTGCAAAGAACATCTTGTGCGGTGAAAACTCAACACAGAGCCTTCCAGAAATGACGCACAGCCTGTATTGTGGTGAGAAAATTACTGCACCCCATACCAGAACGACGCAGCCCTGCTTTCTGAGAGGAGATCAACACAGCGCCAGCATTGTGACTGAAACTTCGACGCACAGCCCAGTGGATCGATGCATAGCCGAGCTGGAACGACTCAGCCCAACTTCCAGCAAGAAGAATCGAAGCAGCGCCTGCCGTGCAACAGAAATTTCCCCGTATCGCCCACTGGATCGGCGCAGCCTCTGTGACTTCGTCTTGCACACCCAGTATCTCTCCGCATCGTCCCTGAGGCGTCCAAAAATCGCAACCCGAAGAGGATCCAAGTCCACATGCAGGAAATCGATGCATAGCCTTCCCTGCGTGGAAAATTAGCGACGAATCATCTGTGTGTGCACGGAGAAACTGACGCACACCTCCCGTTTTCCACGCACCTCCTCCTCTGCGGTCCCTTGTGGAGAATTTGAACGCAAACCAGGTACTTTGTGCTTGGCAAGAGACACTTGTTGCTTTTTAAAGACTAAAGACTCCTTTTATCATTCTCTAAAGTGATATTTTAATGTGTAGTTATCAAATCTTGATCGTTTTGACCTGTATTTAACCAGATAAATATTATATATTTTTCTAAACACTGTGTGGTGTATTTTGTGGAGTTATACTGTGCTATTGCATAAGTTATTGCATAAATACTTTATACATTGCCTTCTAAGTTACGCCTGACTGCCAAGCTACCAGAGGGTGGGCACAGGATAATTTAGATTGTGTGTGACTTGCTCCGACTAGTGTGAGTGTGTAGGAGGCTGGCCTGGCTTATAGTGGGTACCTTATGGTACTTACACCTTGTGCCAGGTCCAGTTATCCCTTATTAGTTGATTAGTAGTGTTCTAGCAACTTAAGCTCATAGAGGTAGCTATAGCAGAGCAGTTTACGCTGAAGTAGGAGACATGCAAAGCTCCTACTATACCGCTTATATCATATAGCCCTATATCATAAGAAACGCAATACTCAGCGTTACTAAAAATAAAGGTACTTTATTTTAGTGACAATATGCCAAAAGTATCTCAGAGGATATACTCCCTTAGGAGGTAAGTAAAATACACAAAATATACACACAAACCAAAATCAGGTAAGTAAATAGTTAGAAAAGTGCAAACACTGTAGAATACGATAGGATGCAATAGGACACAATAGGCCTTGGGGCAACACAAACCATATACTCCAAAAGTGGAATGTGAACCACGAATGGACCCCTGGCCTAGTGTAGTGTGTAGGGGGTCACTGGAAGTGTAAGAAAACACTAAGGGTGTCCAAGATACCCCACCCCAAGACCCTGAAAAGTAGGAGTAAAGTTACCATAGAACCCCAGAAAGACAGTAAAGTCGGGATAGGGGATTCTGCAGAGGCAACAACTGAGTGCAAAGCACTGAAGACGGATTCCTGGACCTGAGGACCTGCAAAGGAAGGGGACCAAGTCCAAGAGTCACGCAAGTGTCCGGGGGGGGCAGGAGCCCACTAAACCCCGGATGAAGGTGCAAAAGGACTGCCTCTGGGTGGAAGAAGCCAAAGATTCTGCAACAACGGAAGGTGCCAGGAACTTCTCCTTTGGTCAGAAGATGTCCCACGGCGTACTGGAGGATGCATAGTTGTTTCCACACAGAAAGACTACCAACAAGCCTTGCTAGCTGCAAGAGTCACATTTGAAGATAATGGGTGCTGCCTGGGCCCAGGAAGGACCAGGAGGTCGCCCCTTGGAGACAGAGGGGGCACTCAGCAACAGGGAGAGCCCACACAGAAGCAGACAGCACCCGCAGAAGTACTTGAACAGGCGTTCAAGAAATCTGAGCATGGCAGTTGTCTCAACACAACAAAAGAGGGTCCCACGAAGCCGGTGGTCAACTCTGGGAGTTGAACAATGCAGGAAGGATTGCTGGGGACCTGGGCTGTGCTGTGCTTGAAGGAACCCTTGCAAAAGTGCACAGAAGCTCTAGGAGCTGCAGATCATGCAGTACACAGGATTAGTGTCTGGCATGGGGAGGCAAGGACTTACCTCCACCAAATTTGGACAGAAGGACCACTGGACTGTCGGGGTCACTTGGATCCAGCTCCTGTGTTCCAGGGACCATGCTCGTTAAGATGAGAGGGGACCCAGATGACGGGTAATGCAGAAGTTTGGAGCCTGCATTAGCAGGGGGAAGATTCCATCGACCCACAGGAGATTTCTTCTTGGCTTCCAGTACAGGCTGAAGGCAGACAGCCCTCAGAGCATGCACCACCAGGAAACAGTCGAGAAAGCCAGCAGGATTAGGTGCTACAATGTTGCTGTTATCGTCTTGGTACTTTGTTGCGGTTTTGCAGGCGTTCTGGAGCAGTCAGCAGTCAATCCTTGGCAGAAGTCAAAGAGGGAGATGCAAAGGAACTCTGGTGAGCTCTTGCATTCATTATCTGAAGAGAAACCTACAGGAGAGACCCTAAATAGCCCTCAGAGGAGGATTGGCCACCTAACCAGGTAAGCACCTATCAGGAGGGGTCTCTGACGTCACATGTTGGCACTGGCCACTCAGAGGCCTCCACTGTGCCCTCACACCTCTGTATTCAAGATGGCAGAGGTTTGGGACACACTGGAGGAGCTCTGGGCACCACCCCTGGGGTGGTGATGGACAGGGGAGTGGTCACTCCCCTTTCCTTTGTCCAGTTTCGCACTGGAGCAGGGGCTGGGGGATCCCTGAACTGGTGTAGACTGGCTTATACAAGGAGGGCACCATCTGTGCCCTTCAAAGCATTTCCAGAGGCTGGGGGAGGCTACTCCTACCCAGCCATTAACACCTGTTTCCAAAGGGAGAGGGTGTAACACCCTCTCTCAGAGGAAATCCTTTGTTCTGCCTTCCTGGGACTGGGCTGCCCAGACCCCAGGAGGGCAGAAACCTGGCTGAGGGTTGGCAGCAGCAGTCGCTGCAGTGAAAACCCCAGAGAGCTAGTTTGGCAGTACCGAGTCCATGCTGGAGCCCCGGAAATGCATGGGATTGGCACCCCAATACCAGATTTGGCATGAAGGGAAAATTCCATGATCATAGACATGTTACATGGCCATATTCGGAGTTACCATTGTGGAGCTACATGTAGGTATTGACCTATATGTAGTGCACACGTGTAATGGTGTGCCCGCACTCACAAAGTCCGGGGAAATTGCCCTGAACAATGTGGGGGCACCTTGGCTAGTGCCAGGGTGCCCTCACACTTAGTAACTTTGCACCTAACCTTCACCAAGTGAGGGTTAGACATATAGGTGACTTATAAGTTACTTAAATGCACTGTAAAATGGCTGTGAAATAACGTGGATGTTATTTCACTCAGGCTGCAGTGGCAGTCCTGTGTAAGAATTGTCTGAGCTCCCTATGGGTGGCAAAAGAAATGCTGCAGCCCCTAGGGATCTCCTGGAACCCCAATACCCTGGGTACCTAGGTACCATATACTAGGGAATTATAACGGTGTTCCAGTGTGTCAATCAGAATTGGTGAAAATGGACACTAGCCTGCAGTGACAATTTTAAAAGCAGAGAGAGCATAAATACTGAGGTTCTGGTTAGCAGAGCCTCAGTGATACAGTTAGGCACCACATAGGGAACTCATGTAGGCCACAAACTATGAGCACTGTGTTCCTGGCTAGCAGGATCCCAGTGACACAGGCAAAAACAAACTGACTCACAAGTAAAAATGGGGGTAACATGCCAGGCAAGATGGTACTTTCCTACAGAGGGTAACCTGACTGCCAACCAAAGACCCCATTTCTAAGAATTAATTTTAATGAGAAACACTGACAGCATTACAATTCCATGTTGGCTTCTATATTGAGGATTAGTTGCCATATTAGGCTTTGGCAGTTACACCTACCTCCTCTGAAGTTATTGCAGCTTATTTGCCAACATTATGTGACAAAAAAGAGATAGGACTTTTCATGTTTCAAAAATGCTTCTCACCATATTGATGACATCACAAAAACAAGCAATGGGTTTCACGTTTGCTTGAGTTAGAGCTATTGGTATTGTAAATTCCTAACTGGACTTTCCTTGCCATATAAAATGAAAAGTAAAACAGTTAACATAAGCAACCCAATTCCAAGTGCCACGCCCGCCATGAGCATGAGCACTAAAGTGACGCTTTCGTGCGGGGGTGGGGAGGGTGCGCTTTGCAAACACGGCGCCCCCGGATGTTGGGGGTGGGGGGTGCCCCCCCCCATGCATGTCCTGGGGACCCAGGGTCAGCTGGGCTGGGGACAGGCAACATAGATTTGGAGGGCCACAGCACTGTAGAGGCAGGGGAGGAACATGAGGCAGGCCAGGGAGTTGGAAAGGGCAAACATGCAGGCCCATCTAGAGTGGCCCAGGAGGCAAAGGCGGGGCCCAGCAAGGTTGGGGCCAAAAGGGACCCTAGCAAGCACAGGGCCAGGAGTGCAGGAGGGCAGGGCAAGGGGGTGCTAGGACACAGTTTGCTGTAGCAGGTAGCAGAGGCGACGGGCAAGGAGCGCAAGGGACACAGCAGGCTCAGATGTGCCCACGCAGGGTGGCTTCAGCTGGCAGGGCCATTGGGCAGCAGGTGGTACAGGACTGGTCCTCAGTGGACATTGAGGCCAAGATTAGGGAGCAGAGGAGGGTGCTTCAGGAGATGGAAGACAGATGGGCCCAGTTATGCAAGGGTAGGGAGGAGGCCCTAGATAAGGCACGTCGCAGCAAAAGGAAGGCAGACAAGGATAAGGTGGGGAGTCCTAAGAGCCATGAGGATGGGTCGGACACTTGGGTGTGGGTCCCAAGGGATGTCAGGCATGAGGCTCGTGTGGCTGAAAGGTCCAGCTGTGCGACGGACACGAGTGGCGCATACTGCCACGAGTGGCGCAAAGAGTCAATGCCAGTGGAAGGATTTGGCAGAAGGAAAGTGGTGCCAACGGAGCTCACCACGGCTCCGGGACTTTGGTCTGAAGCGCTAGAGGGGTCTTTGGTGGCCTTCTCTAAACCACAGGAACGCATTGGGCGCAAGTATCGTGGATGCCATGAGGGACACACGCATGAAGTTTTGACCGAGATGCTGGCTGGAAGAGAGATGGATGAAGAATGCGAGAGGTACGATGAGGTGGAGGTAGAGCTGGATTATGAGGATTAGTTGGATGACTGGGAAGAAGGGGAGAAACGCAAATGCAAAGGGAGAAGTGAAAGTGGGAGGGGGGAAGGGCGCAAGAGCGGCACAACCCCCTCTTCGAATTCTGTATTACAGGAGCAAACAGGAAAAGGAAAAGCGAGGACGTCCTTAGGTGGGCAAGGAGCGCAAGGGACACAGCAGGCTCAGATGTGCCCACGCAGGGTGGCTTCAGCTGGCAGGGCCATTGGGCAGCAGGTGGTACAGGACTGGTCCTCAGTGGACATTGAGGCCAAGATTAGGGAGCAGAGGAGGGTGCTTCAGGAGATGGAAGACAGATGGGCCCAGTTATGCAAGGGTAGGGAGGAGGCCCTAGATAAGGCACGTCGCAGCAAAAGGAAGGCAGACAAGGATAAGGTGGGGAGTCCTAAGAGCCATGAGGATGGGTCGGACACTTGGGTGTGGGTCCCAAGGGATGTCAGGCATGAGGCTCGTGTGGCTGAAAGGTCCAGCTGTGCGACGGACACGAGTGGCGCATACTGCCACGAGTGGCGCAAAGAGTCAATGCCAGTGGAAGGATTTGGCAGAAGGAAAGTGGTGCCAACGGAGCTCACCACGGCTCCGGGACGTTGGTCTGAAGCGCTAGAGGGGTCTTTGGTGGCCTTCTCTAAACCACAGGAACGCATTGGGCGCAAGTATCGTGGATGCCATGAGGGACACACGCATGAAGTTTTGACCGAGATGCTGGCTGGAAGAGAGATGGATGAAGAATGCGAGAGGTACGATGAGGTGGAGGTAGAGCTGGATTATGAGGATTAGTTGGATGACTGGGAAGAAGGGGAGAAACGCAAATGCAAAGGGAGAAGTGAAAGTGGGAGGGGGGAAGGGCGCAAGAGCGGCACAACCCCCTCTTCGAATTCTGTATTACAGGAGCAAACAGGAAAAGGAAAAGCGAGGACGTCCTTAGGTGGGGAAGAACGGTTTCTCCTGACCCAGAAAGTGGCTCAAGGGAAGACAACACAGTTGCAAGGTAAGGGAGACTGGTGGGCAGTGTAGAGCAATGGCCAAAAGTGGGTTGTGTCGGCTACACACAAATTGGTTGGCATGGGTGATCATTCTATTCACGACATACCTGGTGCTAGTGCGGCCCAGGCGGAGGACGTTTCAAAGAGTGTTGCGGTTGAGGCTTCAACGGGGGCACAGGGGAGACCTTGAAAGAAGATGGGAGGATGGTGATGACAAGGGCAGAGAGGGGCTTAGGAAGCGGCTCCTGTGTATGGGACTGGCGATGCCTTTGGGTTCTCATGTGGCAGAAAAAACAAAGTCCAGGATCTGGCGCCACAAGTTTGTGGATGTGTTCAAATTATTACACAGTGACATTCAGGCCAAGGAGGGCTCTAAAGACAAGGAATAGGAGCTAGCACGTAGGCCCCCGGGTGCCTATTACAATGGATAACTGGACGTCTGCATTTTTGATATATGCTAGTATCTATTGTGAAAAATGTCCTGACAGGGCCATTGCGCTGTTTAAATACATGGGTGGTCATTACAACCCTGGCGGATGGTGTTAAAGCGGGGGTAAAACCGCCAACAGGCCGGCGGTAAAAAAATTGCAATTATGACCGTGGCGGGAACCACCAACAAAGACAGCCACTTTAACACTCCAACCGCCACGGCGGTACAGACAAACAGCGCGGCAGTCACCGCCAACAGACAGGCTGAGGAGAATGTACCGCCCACAGTATCACAACCTACCAATCCACCACCTTTTCCGGTGCGGATTCACCGCGGATAAAAACATGGCAGAAACAGCCATTTCAAAGGGAAAACGCTCACCTCTACACACCCGACGAGGAAGAGAGTCACCATGGAGTCGGAACTCCATATTCTTCCTGCACTAGTCTTCCTGCTCCTGTACCAGGAGCACCAACGCCGGCAGCGAAGAGCACGGTGAGTACTGCACCTACGACATAGGGGAGGCAAAAAACAGGGACACACACAACCAACATCCCAACCCCCACCCGACCCTCACCCACTACAACACACACCAATGCATATCCATACATTACAGAAACACCCCCAACCCCCCCGGAAGAATGCAAACATAAAAGGAAATGAGTTGAACCATTGTAATATATCAAAATACAGGAAGCTAATATATACACTATCAACAAAATATACACCACGATTAGTAGTGCAGGTAATGCACCATTCATTGTCCGCGAGGCCCACACAACATACCTGATCAAAACGGAGAGAACACTGCTGGGGCATCAGATAGGAATACAACAGGCACCTCAGGGGGAAGGGAAGTGGGGGCACCTCAGCCGGATATGTGCACCACGCCAGATCCACAAGGGGGCTCCATGCCCACTGTACCATCCTGGGAAGTGCAAAGCTACAGTCTCTCAAGTCTCTACAGTGGGTGGTTTGCCCCCTGCTTTATCCTGGGGAGTGCAAAGCCACAGTCTCTCAAGTCTCTACAGTGGGTGGTTTGCCCACTGTTCAATCCTGGGGAGTGCAAAGCCACAGTCTCTCAAATCTCACAAGTGGGTGGGTTGCCCACTGTACCATCCTGGGGAGTGCAAAGCCACAGTCTCTCAAGTCTCTACAGTGGGTGGGTTGTCCACTGTACCATCCTGGGGAGTGCAAAGCCACAGTCTCTCAAGTGGATAACAGTCTCCACTGGTTCTGGAGGGTGACTGGTGCCCAGAGTGCAGCACACACCCTGTGACGGTCCCAGTTGCATCACTGTCCCTGCCACAAATGGGCTAGCGGTGCATTCCATGGCGGTCTTTGCCCTGTTCAGCGGTCCCTGGCCTGTTCAGCGGTGCTTGTGTTGCCAGTGTCAGACCTGTTCAGCGGTGCATTCCATGGCGGTCTTTGCCCTGTTCAGCGGTCCCTGGCCTGTTCAGCGGTGCTTGCCAAGGCGGTCCTTCATTGCCCAGCAGGGCTGTGGCTGGCGGTCCTTCATGGGTCAGCTGGGCTGTGGCTTGCGGGGCCCTCCTGGCCAGCTGGGCTGTGGCTGGCAGTCCTTCATGGGTCAGCTGGGCTGTGGCTTGCAGGGCCCTCCTGGCCAGCTGGGCTCTGGCTGGCGGTGGCCTCCTGGCCAGTGACTCTGGGGCTGGCGGTGGCCTCCTGGCCAGTGACTCTGGGGCTGGCGGTGGCCTCCTGGCCAGTGACTCTGGCGGTGGCCTCCTGGGCAGGGGGGATGATGGCGGACCTCTCCGCCGTGCTGCTCCTCCCAGACTTTGGAGATTTCTTCTGCCCCTTTTTACCTTGGGAGAAGTCACAGCTGAGTCGACACTCCCCCCGGGACCCTTGTGAGCGGCTTTGCTGGCTGGAGTCTTCCCCCTCTCCCGCCGGGCACTGTCCAACTTCTGGTGCTTCACAGGGAGGGGGACTGCCTGTGCTGTGGCTTTGTACCACACTGGCTGCCCTGGTGGCCGGTGCACTCCACATACCTGTAACAACAGGCACCACTGGTCCCGGAGATTTTTTGGCTGAGGTGCTAGTACGGGACCTATGAGTTGGACGGCGGGGGGTGGTGGGAAATAGGTTAAGGGGGGCCAGGAAAGTTTTTGGGAGACACTGGGATGGGTAGATGGAGGGGGTTTGGGAGTGGAGGAAGAGGTGGTGGTTGTAGGAGGTGCACGTTTTTGGGATTTGGGTGCAGGTGCATGGGCTGGAGGCTGTTGTGAGGTGGATGGCTGTTGGGTGGGTGTGTGCCTGCGTTTGTGTATCTTGGGAGGGGGCGTCACAGACACACTGGGAGAGGACACAGGGGACGTGTAAATGGTAGTGGGGGTGGTGAGTGCACGTGAGCGGGGTGTGGTGGTGGGTGTGCTGGTGCGGGACGTAGTGGCTGTAGTGGTAGTGCATGCAGGTGTGAGTGTAGACGAGACTGGGAGGGAGGAGGGAGACAACGAGGAGGGGGACACAGTGGAGGCAGTGGATGTTGGTGTGTCTGTATGTATGTGATGCTTGCATGAGTGCCTGTGGGATGTGTGGTGCTTATGTTTGCCTGAGCTTCCCTTGTGTGTTGACGTGTGTGCATGCTGGTCTGTAGGTGTGCTTGGGATAGGCTGAGGTACAGGGGATTGGGTCGGGTGGAGGAAGTTGGAGGGGGGAGGCTAGACACAGGGACAATGGCTGCCATCAGTGCTGAGGCCAGAGTTTGCAGGGTTCGATGAAGGGCAGCCTGACCAGAATGAATGCCCTCCAGGAATGCATTTGTGTGTTGCAATTTCCTTTCTACACCCTGGATGGCATTCAAAATGGTAGACTGCCCAACAGTGAGTGACCTGAGGAGGTCAATGGTCTCCTCACTAAGGGCAGCAGAGGTGACAGGGGCAGGGGCTGAGGTGCCTGGGGCGAAGGTGATGCCCACCCTCCTGGGTGAGCGGGCACGGGGCGAAGGCTGAGGGGCTGCTGGGAGGGCGGTGCTGGTAGGGGGGGGTGGTGGCTGTACCTGTAGAAGTGGGGGGCACAGATTTTGCCGCCACCACAAGGGCGCTCCCATCGGAGGACGAGTCTGTGTCGCTCGTTGCAGATCCTGTGATCGCCGTGGTGCTCCCCTCGCCCTCCGTCCCACTGGTGTATTCTGAGTCCATGGTGTGGGCCTCCATGCCCATGTGGGATGCAGCTCCCTCGTGCTCTGGTGCCACTGTACCTCCGCCTGATGATGCTGATGCACACAAGAACAGGGAGACCACAAAAAGGGGTTGACGACAGAAGAAAGATAGGTTGAGTGCATGGCTTACCGCTACCGTTGGCGGACAATACAGACACAGCAGCCCCCTGCAGTAAGTCGTGCTGTTGGGCTCTACAGATGCAATTCCTGGGATATGGCCTGCATGGCTATGGACGACATCTGCACACATAGATGACACAGGGGCATGAATACCTGTACTTGGCACTCTACAGAGGTGGGCTGGGGTGCCACATGGCCTGCATTACGGAGGGGCCTAGCCTACGGAACTCGCCCTGGCCTAGGGAAACCCACAGCCCTCCTCCCCCACCCAGACACCTTCACTGCGCGCAAAGTCAGCTGAATGATAATGTACTCACCCCCTTGTGTCTGCTGTGATGTCCTCAAGCGCCCATCCAACTCAGGGTAGGCCACCGCCAGGATCCTGAACATCAGGGGGGTCATGGTTCGACAGGCACCTCTCCCACGTTGGGGTGCCATCCCCAGCTGAGCCTCCGCCGTCTTCTTGCTCCAACGGCGAATGTCCTCCCATCTTTTTCAGCAGTGGGTGCTCCGTCTGTGGTGGACCCCCAGGGTCCGGACGTCCTTGGCGATGGCACGCCAAATATCCTTCTTCTGGTGGGCACTGACCTACATGACATGTACAGGGGAAGAAGAGAAGTCATTAACAACTGCACCGTCTAAGTGATTGGCCCCCATCCCTACCCTTGCCATGTGGCACATGCATTCACAGTCCTTCATGCATGCAGAACTGTGCCCCCTTCATTCTTACAACCAGCCCTCTCCACACAGGCATAGCCCATACAACATGCTCCCAGTGTACTTACCTGTTGGTCTGGAGGACCGTAGAGTAGCGTGTACTGGGGCAGGACCCCGTTGACGAGCTTCTCCAACTCCTCTTCAGTGAAGGCAGGGGCCCTTTCCCCAGACGCACAAGCCATTGTCTCTTCCAGACCGAGGTCACAGCAGCACTTGCAGTGTAGGTCCTCTCCTGTCGAAGATCAGGTATCGAGTGATTGAACAGATAGAAAATGGTGGTCACGTCCGCGGCGGTGCGTACCATCACCGCCGGCGTACATCGTCATTGGCTCCTGGGACCCATAGGGTCCAATACCAATGCAGCATTGCGCCGCGGTCTTTGACCGCCTACCGCGACAGTGTACAACACCAGCGCAATTACCTCACATCCCATTGTCCCACTTTAGAGGTCAGGCAGGCTCCATTTCAGGGGCCCACATGCCCTAATTACCAACTGTTTCATACAGACCTAGGCCTTGTCTCACAACACAAATACAGGCCACATTTTGTGTATGAATGGTGTTCTGTGTAGACTGTGGGTACATACCTCTGACTTGTTTGACTCTGTGGTCGCTGTTGTCATTCCTAGGCACCGTCTGCTGGGACATGTGAGGAGATGGCGGAATCCTCCGGTGTACCGACCGCTGGTGGACCTGTCGACAATGGAGGAAAGACATTTGATCATCACCTACAGGTTTGACCGTGCCACAATCCAGGAACTGTGTGCCCAGTTGGAGCCTGACCTGATGTCAGCAATCCGCCATCCCACAGGGATCCCCCCTCAAGTGCAGGTACTATCAGTGCTCCACTTCCTAGCAAGTGGGTCATTTCAAACAACAGTGGCCATGGCATCAGGGATGTCCCAGCCTATGTTTTTCAACGTGTTGTCCAGAGTGTTGTCTGCCCTGCTGAAACACATGCAGAGCTACATCGTTTTCCCTCAGGTGGAGGATTTGCCTACAGTTAAAGGTGACTTCCATGCCCTTGGACATATCCCCAACATCATAGGTGCCATTGATCGGACCCATGTAGCTCTGGTTCCCCCCCACCGGAGTGAACAGGTGTACAGGAACCGGAAGAGTTATCATTCGATGAATGTACAGATGGTATGTTTGGCAGACCAGTACATCTCCCAGGTAAATGCTATGTTCCCTGGCTCTGTGCATGATGCCTACATCCTGCGGAATAGCAGCATCCCTTATGTGATGGGTAAACTCCAGAGGCACCGGGTGTGGTTATTAGGTGACTCTGGTTACCCCAACCTGTCATGGCTACTGACCCCAGTGAGGAATCCCAGGACCGGGGCAGAGGAACGCTACAATGAGGCACATGGGCGGACTAGGAGGGTGATCGAACGCACCTTCGGCCTCCTGAAGGCCAGGTTCAGGTGCCTGCATATGACAGGTGGATCCCTATTCTACTCACCAAAGAAGGTGTGCCAGATCATCGTGGCCTGCTGTATGCTTCACAACTTGGCTTTGCGACGACAGGTGCCTTTTCTGCAGGAGGATGGTCCAGATGACGGTGTTGTGGCAGCTGTGGAGCCTGTGGACAGTGATGAGGAGGAAGCAGAGGAAGAAGACATTGACAACAGGTACTCAGTTATCCAGCAATATTTCCAGTGACACACAGGTGAGAACACATTCCTGCCTACTACGAGTACTTTCACACTTCTACCTCTATCCTGTCTGTCGATTTCAACCAGTATATGGTAACTGAGTTGTACATTTCCCTTACGGTTTCACAGGTGTGGTTTCCAACGTATGTCATCTGCTTAGATTCCTCATGGACTTGAGATGTGTGACATAGGTATGTTGACATAACATTTGAAAACACATTTTGTCACTGTCATTGCTAATACACATTTTCGAATTCACAGACTGACTCCAGATTGTTTTGTGCTTCAAGGGTGTTTATTGATGTGCTAAATATTGGAGGGGGGTTGTTAAATGGGCTTGGGTGATGGTGGAGGAATGTCCAGAGCAGAGTCCAGTCTATTAGTCTCACGGGTGCATTGGCCGTATGGGCATAGGAAGTGCCGGCAGTTTAAATTTGGACAGGGTTACAAAGTGGGACAGTGGGATGACAATCAGGGTGGTCTCATTTCTTGGCGGGGGTCTTGGCCTCGTGCTCTGTCTTGTTCCTGGATCTCAGGGACCGCTTGCGGGGTGGTTCTCCATCTGCAGGGGGTGGGGTGCTGGTGTGGTGGTCCTGTGGCGGTGCCTCCTGTCCACTAGCGCAGGCGGAGGTGGTGGGCAGTTCATCGTCCATGCTAGTGTCAGGGGCCCCTTGGAGTGCCACAGTGTCCCTCCTGGTGTTGAGTATTTCCTTCAGCACCCTTACGATGGTGCTCAGGGCAGAGCTGATGGTTCTGAGTTCCTCCCTGAACCTCAAATACTGTTCCTCCTGCATGCGCTGGGTCTCCTGAAACTTGGCCAGTACCGTTGCCATCGTCTCCTGGGAGTGGTGGTATGCTCCCATGATGGAGGAGAGGGCCTCGTGGAGAGTGGGTTCCC
The DNA here is from genome assembly GCF_031143425.1 of Pleurodeles waltl. NCBI lineage: Eukaryota > Metazoa > Chordata > Amphibia > Caudata > Salamandridae > Pleurodeles > Pleurodeles waltl. The sequence continues at coordinate 287,784,182 of NC_090445.1, read as the reverse complement.
AAGGCCTGTCCGCCCCCTGTTGCACAGCAGCCCTCCCAGTTCCCCTGTGTTCCTGGGCCTCCGTCCCCTGGACCGTGTGCCCACTACCACTGCCCCCAGGTCCCTGTTGTTGTTGGGGTGGTGGGTTATCCTGGGTTCCCGGTAGTGGTGGACACACAGCTGATTGACGTGTCCTGGGGACAGAGGTATGGGCCCGCTGGGTGGGTGCTGTGCTGGTGTTACCAGAGGGTGGAAGCTCTGTGGTGGCCTGTGACTGGGTGTGGGGAACTGACTGTCGGGAGGCCCACGATGGTCCGGGCTGGTCATCTAGATCTAGGTGGACAGAGCTGCTGTCATCACTGTGGGCCTCTTCTGTGGGTGGGGTGGAGATGTCTGGACCCTCCTGTCTGGTGACATTGGGTAGTGGTCCTGCAGGGGTGTAAAAGCATGATTATTGCATGATTATTGCATCTGTGTGTGTCATGGTGTGCAATGGGTGGGTGAGCGTGTACCCCAGTGCTAGCATTCCTGTGTGGGGGCTTGTGTGATGATGGTTGAGGGGGGTGTTTGGGTATGTGCAGTGGGCATGCTTTAGTGATGGGTGTCCATGCTTTGTTGTGTCATGCAGGGCTTGGTGTTGGGATGTGTGGTTTGTGTTATTAGTACACTAGTGAGGAGTTGGAGTGATAGGGGAGGGGGCGAGGGTGGGGAATGTAATAGTTAAAGATTTGACTTACCAGAGTCCATTCCTCCACCGACTCCTGCAAGGCCCTCAGGATGCAGAATCTCCAAGACCTGCTCCTCCCATGTTGTTAGTTGTGGGGGAGGAGGTGGGGTTCTGCCGCCAGTCCGCTGTACCGCAATATGGTGTCTTGAGACCACGGAACGCATCTTCCCCCATAGGTCGTTCCACCTCTTCCTGATGTCGTCCCGATTTCTTGGGTGCTGTCCCACTGCGTGGACCCTGTCGACTATTCTTCTCCATAGCTCCATCTTCCTTGCAATTGAGGTGTGCTGCACCTGTGCTCCAAATAGCTGTGGCTCTACCCGGACGATTTCCTCCACCATGACACTGAGCTCCTCCTCCAAGAACCTGGGGTGTCTTTGCCGTGCCATGGGGTGGTGTAGGTGATGTGTGGGGTGGTGTATGTGGTGATAAGTGTGGTGATATATAGTGGTATGTGGTGTTTTGTGCGTGGAAGTAGTGTGGGTGATGGTCTGGTGTGCCTGTGGATGCTTGGTAGTGGTTTGTAGTGTCTCTCTCTGGCCTTCTCTCTGCAATTGTGGTCGTAGGGGTTTGTGGGTGATGTGGGTGTGTGTTTTATAGTGTATTGGGTGTGTGGGAGTGGTGTGTGTATGTGTATCAGGTGTGTGTATTTCGAATTGTCCAAGGTGGCGGTGTTTTGTATGTGTATTTTGAGCGCGGCGGTGTGTACCGCCAATGGCATACCACGGTTGAAAGACCGCCGCATGGATTCATGGGTCGTGATAGCATGAGTGTATTTCTGTTGGCGTGACAGTGGATGATTTGTTTTCGCCAGTTTATCACTGACCTTTGGTGTGGTGGACTTGTGTGGGTGTCTGGATTTTGTCGGATTTTGAGATGTGGGTCGTAATAGCTGTGGCAGAATTCCCCAGCCGCGGCGGTGTGTTGGCGGTCTTCTGCACGGCGGTAATCGGCTTTTACCGCCAATGTTGTAATGACCCCCATGGACATTTTACGCAAAGCGCAAATGCATTTTGGGGGTTTTGCATGGTTGAATTATGATAAAGAATTAAGAACACGTGACAGTGTGAACCCAGATAAGCCCTGGGGGGATGTTGACTCAGAATTGTGGATGCATTGGATTGCTTCTTCACACTCTGCTGCATCCACACATAGAGCCAGTGGGCTGCCTGTGGTGTAAAAGCCCTTACAGGAGTGTCCCGCCCAATGGGGGGTGGACACTTTACAGCGACCACAACTGTCTACGTCGGGAGCATGCTTGAACTTTAACAAGGGTTTCTGCTCGTGCTATCCCTGTAAATTCAGGCACAAATGTTCCAAATGCAGGGGAAGACTCCCGGTCACGCAGAGTTTTTCTCTCACAAGTCCAGCAGAGCAGCGGAGGTCAGCCAGGGGTAGAGGGATGCAAGGCGATCCTGCGGCAAAGGGCGCCTACGACAACTAAGCTTGAATTTATGCTGGTTGCATATGTACCCGGACTGGGACATAGCATGCAAGTTAGAATAGGGATTCAAGGAAGGGTTTCGGATAGGGTACCAAGGGCCGAGGCAGAGGAGGTGGGCAGACAATCTGCGGTCTGCTAAAGGATTGCCACAAGTGGTTGCAGACAAAATAGCAAATTAAGTTGCCGAATGTAGAATTGCAGGTCCTTTCTTTGACTGGCCCCTAGACACATTAATGATTTCCCCGATTGGCGTAGTGCTCAAGAAGAGCAAAGGCGAGTTTCGCCATATTCACCATTTGTCATGGCTGGAAAGGGCATCGTTGAACGATTTTATTGCACAAGAGGACACAAGGGTGGTGTACGCATAAGTCAACTATGCCATTTGGCTCATTCGGGGTGTGGTAGAGGGGTAGAGCTGGCTAAATGTGACATCAAGGCAGCATTCTGGCTCTTGCCCTTTCACTCGGAAGATTTTTCCCTATTAGGGATGCAGCTGAATGGGGCAATCTATGTGGATAGGGTTCTTCCTATGGCCTGTGCAATTTCATGTGTGCTTTTTGAGGCTTTCAGTACTTTTCTACAGTGGGTCTTTGTAAAGGTGTGTGGGCATAGAGAGGTGACACACTATTTGAATGATTTCCTTTTAGTTGGACGAGCAGGGTCCCAGGCCTGTAGCAGGGCATTAGGCAGTTTCGAAAGATTGGCCAGTGAGATGGGGGTTCTATTGGCCCCTGAGAAGACCGAGGGTCCTAGTCGTAATCTGACATTTTTGGGAATCGAACTGGACACGGAGGCTCTAGTAGGGCGTTTGCCGACAGGTAAAGTGGCAGAAATTTTGGAATTTTTGAGACAGGTGAGAAGTTTGCACAAGGCTGATTTGCGCACAGCTCAACAGCTTTTGGGTTTCCTCAACTTCGCTTGCAGAGTGGAATGAGGGGGTAAGACTTTCTATAGGCGAGTGGGGCTTGCTATGTCAGGTGCATCACTCCCACATCATAGGATTTGAGTGTCGATAGGGCTTCGGGAAGACATCAGAGAATGGGAGAACTTCTTGGCAAGCTTCAATGGAGTTTCCATGACCTTTTAGGTGCAAACCTTCTCGGATGCAGCGGGGGCTTCGGGGTTCGGGCTGTTTTGGGATGGCAGGTGGTGTGCTGAACAGTGACCAGCATGTTGGCTGACACAAGGCAGGAGTATCGCCTTTTTGGAATTCTTCCCGCTATTAGTAGCTTTGATGGTCTGAAGGCAAACTTGCCAACAGAACGGTAGTCTTTCATGTAGACAGTAGTGGAACTGGTGAACAGACAGAGGGCTAAGGACCTGAGGGTTTTGCGTTTGCTGGGATGTTTTATGCTTATCATTAAATGTTATATTCAAAGCGGAGCACATTCCTGGGGTAAACAATGCTATTGCAGATTCCCTGTCTCATTCACAGTGGCATTGTTTTTGCAGCTTGCCGCCAGGAGCGGAGCGACGCAAGACAGCGGTCCTGGCAGACATTTGAGCATGGGGGGGCGTGATATTCATTGGGCTGGTGGAGATGTCTTTAGCAGATTCTATGTGGAGGAATTATCAACTGGTCTGGTTGGAATTTCAGAGTTTTGAACATTGGAATTAGGTTTTTGGGTGCAGAGTACGGATATACTGCGATCTCGCACTTTGCGATTTGTGTTGTTTTTGATTCAGAGGGGTTCATCACCTCCAACGATTGGGGGGAAGCTGGCCAGAGTTTTGTTTTATGGGAAGTTGTTATTCCGTTGTGTTCCAGCACAGGATGATATCTTTGGTAGAATGTTGAAAGGGTGGGGTAGGGTGCAGGCGGAGAAGGGTCAGGCGGCAAGGGAACCTAGAATGTTTGATTTGTTGTTAGAGCTGTTGCATGTGTTGCCGGTTTGTTGTGTGGACCCCTGTGAGCTGGCTTTGTTTCGTTTGTGTATGGTGTGGATGTTTTTTGGAGCATTTCGTGTGCCTGAGCTGTTGGGGGTGGGCAAAAGTGTTGGTGTACGGAGGGGTGAGATTTGTATGCAGGAGGAACGCTTGGGTATATGGTTCAGGAAGTCAAAGACGGACCAGATGGGGAGAGGAAAGTGGATATAGTTGAGCAGAGGGGGAACGCAGCGGCGTGTCTGATTGTTGAATGGAGCAGTTTTTAGGGCAGCGTGGCTGATTGGGGATAAAGGCATTTTTAGCCACGCGAGTGGCCAAAAGCTCACGGCTTTTCAGATGCTAGCTGTCTTGCGTATGGTGCTGAGAAGGACTGGAAGACAAGAACAGTGCTATGGGACCCATTCTTTCAGGATTGGGGCAGACACTGCCACGGCACACCTGGGCTGGGCGGCTATCAGGCATGTAGGCAGGTGGAGGTCACAGTGCTGTGAGCGTTATGTGAGGGCTTAAGTGTTGCGGTGTGCTGTGGAGTGGGGGGAGTGGTATCCTGGTTTTAATATCTGTTCTCTTTGCAGGTTGTGTGGCTGGTTTTAGCAAGGGGAAAATGGTCACTTGGTTTGTTGGTCATTCCTTCATCTATTGGGCGGCGAAGTATGCAGAATGGCGGATATATGGACGTTCTTTGGGATTGTCAAGTGGATGACACAAGGTTTTGTGGTGGGGAAAGAGTGGAATGAGGTGGGGCAATTTGCTTCCTTTTGAATGAATGAATCTATGATGCCCAATTGGGGTTGTCCGGATATGCTGTTCTTGCATCTGGGGGAAAACGACTTGGTGAAGCTTTCTGGGCTCACCCTACTGCAACATATGCAACGTGATCTCATGTTGCTTTGCCAGAAGATGCGTGACACCTGCATAATATGGACCGAGTTTGTACCTCGGAGGAAATGGAGAGGGGCATGAAGCATGGGGCTGTGGAGAGGGCTCAGAGGAAGCTAAATAGAGCCATGAGGATTTTCTGCTGGGCGCATGGGATCAAAGTATTGAAACATGAGGACATGTTGGCTGAGCTGTTCAGGTCAGATGGTGTGCACCTCTCCGAGCTTTGGAATGCATATTACCTCATGGAACTGCAAATTATGCTGGTAGATTTGTAGGGTGAGAGGATGTGGCTCAGAGACAGAGCATAAGAATACAATGTTGCAGTGGGTTCGCTGGAGGGGCAGCAAACGCCTGTCGGGCGTCAGGTTTGTGCTGAGTGGCAGTAGATGGGGGAGGGTGGAGGGTCAGATGCGGGCTTGGCCACACTTCCAGGGGGGAGAAAGAAAACAGGTGAAGGATAATAGCGTGGGGATGCCCGAAGCAGCAGGGGATGGAAGAAAAAGGAGGATGTGTGGGTCAATTGAAGTGAAAGATATATGAACAGAGGATAATGGAGGGATGAGTGAAAAGTTTTCTAAGGGGTGGGGGGGGGATTTGAATTTGGTTAAAGTTTAATTATAAGGGTATTGTATACAAGGCAATCCTGTCTGAAATAAATGGCCTTTTACACCCTCTACGCCGGGACCACAGCCAAACTCCAAAACCGCCTGCAACGCATCCAAAACGCCTCGGCCCGCCTCATCCTCGACGTACCCCGCAACAGCCACATCTCCGTCCACCTGAGACACCTGCATTGGCTCCCAGTCAGCAAAAGGATCACCTTCCGTCTTCTCACCCACGCACACAAAGCCCTCCACAACAAGGGACCGGAATACCTCAACAGACGCCTCAGCTTCTACGTCCCCACCCGCCCCCTCCGCTCCGCTGGCCTCGCACTTGCTGCCGTCCCTCGCACCCGCCGCTCCACGGCGGGTGGGAGATCTTTCTCCTTCCTGGCGGCCAAGACCTGGAACTCCCTCCCCACCAGCCTCAGGACCACCCAGGACCACTCCGCTTTCCGGAGACTCCTAAAGACTTGGCTGTTCGAGCAGCGATAACCCCCCCTTTCCCCCCTAGCGCCTTGAGACCCGCACGGGTGAGTAGCGCGCTTTATAAATGTTAATGATTTGATTTGATTTGATTTTACACTTTAAGAACACTGTGTCACGCACTGTGTCCCAATGAGGGGCCCCGTGGAGAGCAGACATAGGCCCTCATTACAACCTTGGTGGTCAGACGAGTCTGATCGCCAAGGTTGTACCGCCAGACGGCCACCCATGCGGCCGGAAACCCGCCGGCCGCGTTTGGACATCCCCTCTGGGCTGATGGGCGGAAACAGAGTTTCCGCCCGCCGGCCCAGCGGGGATGTGGACCGTAACATTGCAGCCAGCTCCTAAAGGAGCCAGCAGCAATGTGGCGGTTCGGCAGGTGCAGCAGCACCCGTCGCGCTAGAATCGCGATGGGGCTGTGCCTGGGGGCCCCTGCACTTCCCATGCTAAGTGCATGGGAAGTGCAGGGGCCCCCAGGGGCCCCACGACTCCCTTTCCCGCCAGCCATCCATGGTGCTGCCCTGGCGGATTATAACCGCCGGGACAACGATGGCGGAAAACCGCCGGTCCAGGCGGTGTGACCGCGGCGGTCAAAATATGGCGAATTGTACCGCCAGCCTGTTGGCAGTACGATCGCCAATTCAACCCTGGCGGTCTTTGACCGCCAGGGTTGTAATGAGGGCCATAGTCTAGTCTCTCCACGGGGATGTTCGGGAGGGAAGTGAAGAAGGGAGGGCAGGATTGGACAAGGAGTACGTGGGGGTGGGGTATGGGAGGGGTACTTAAGCCGGAGGTGGGGACCGGCCTCTTACGTGCCAACCGTCCGCGCAGCGTGGAAGCATTGGCTACCCACCCGCCCTGCATTAGATATAAGGGTAGGGAGCGTTTGTCACATTTAATTTGTGCTGCGTTGGGTGGATGCCAGTTAGGGCAGGTTTGCTGATAGGAGGTGTGGCAGTAGATAGGGGAGGGTGGAGAGTCAGATGCAGGCTTGGCCACTCTTCCAGGGGGGAGAAAGAAAACAGGTGAATGCCCGAAGCAGGCAGGGGATGGAAAGAAAAGGAGGATGTGTGGGTTAATTGAAGTGAAAGATGGATGAACAGAGGCTAATGGAGGCATGAGTGAAAAGAGGACTGGATAGTTTTTCTAAGGGGTGGAGGGGGAGTTTGAATTTTGTTAAAGTTTAATTAGAAAGTTATTGTATACAAGGCAATCCTGTCCTAAATAAATGGCCTTTTACACTTTAAGGACACTGGGGGTCATTCTGACCCCGGCGGTCTCAGACCGCCGGGGCCAGGGTCGGCGGGAGCACCGCCGACAGACCGGCGGTGCCCCGCAGGGCATTCTGACCGCGGCGGTTCGGCCGCGGTCAGACAAGGAAAACCGGCGGTCTCCCGCCGGTTTTCCGCTGCCCTACAGAATCCTCCATGGCTGCGGAGCGCGCTCCGCAGCCATGGGGATTCTGACACCCCCTACCGCCATCCTGTTCCTGGCGGGTCTCCCGCCAGGAACAGGATGGCAGTAGGGGGTGCCGCGGGGCCCCGTAAGAGGGCCCCACAAAGTATTTCAGTGTCTGCTATGCAGACACTGAAATACGCGACGGGTGCCACTGCACCCGTCGCACCTTCCCACTACGCCGGCTCAATTCTGAGCCGGCGTCCTCGTGGGAAGGTTGATTTGCCCTGGGTTGGCGGGCGGCCTTTTGGCGGCCGCCCGCCAGCCCAGGGCAAATCCCAAAATACCCTCAGCGGTCTTTAGACCGCGGAGCGGTATTTTGGTGGGGGAACTTCGGCGGGCGGCCTCCGCCGCCCGCCGGAGTTAGAATCAGGCCCACTGTGTCTGACAGCGAAGTTTATAAAGTAATTATGAAGCTCAGCTGCACGGCAGCATTCTCTCACCAGCGTGGCAGACTGTAAACCGTGTCAGCGTTCCTCAGCTCGGCACAGTACATGGCCAGTGCTTTACTTTTAGTGCCCACCAAACTACAATGTTACATGCTGGAGTGTTCTCATTGTCAAGATCTCAAGTACAGCACAGCGATGACAGTGGACCACCCCCTACTAGCCTAAGTAGGAGAATGTGAGACAGACTGGCAGCTGACTAAGACTTGCCTGATTGGCCAAAAGTCGACTCTGTCACTGTCTGCCCAGCCCCAGCTGGATCATCTAGTGTTGACAGCTACACTGACAGCAATCTGTTCTTGTGTGCTGCAGCTCTGAAAAGACAAATATAACTGCACCCAGTTTAAAAAGCAGAAAGTTTGTGATCTTAGAGCCTCAACTAAAAAGTGTTTTAACAGTAGCAAACACTTAGATTTGGTAAACCTGAGAGTTTGCGACCCTTAAAACTCTTTTTTTAATTTACTAAACCCATTTAGTGGTTTGGAATAGGTTTCTGAAAAACTGGGACAAAACAATAATATTTTACCACCAACTCAAAGGAGCTGGTAACCCATGAGCAACTGGGAAGAGGTCCACAAGGAGCCCCTTTCTCTTTGTGAATATTTACAAAAACTTTGTTTTGTTTTTAATACATTCCATTTTCATTAAAGGAAAATGAGCTAAATTTTAATTTTAAAAAAGGATGGCTTTATTTAAAAGCAATCACAGACATGGTGACCTGCTGACCCCAGCATGCCAACATCCCGGTTATTGTGGTCAAATACAGTGGGTTGCAATTTGGACAATCTCAATAATATTGATGAAGTGGGCAAATTACAACACACTACGATTCTGTATTTTGTGAACCAACCTATGAGTACATATGTTGGTCCGTAAAATCAAAAATCTTTTTGTAAATGTTAGTGCACAATTTGTGATTACTTTTACCAAATCGATTCACGTGGCCTCATAATCAGTAGCCAGTAGGAATCACTAAAAAGTGGTACCCTAATACCTAAATCGGTAGGTCTGGCCAGAATGAGACAGTGATACAGGCAGCTGGTGTGCATTAGGCACCAATCGTGGTCTACTGCACGGGCCATACTTCCCATGCAGAGTTTGCAGGCACCTGACAGCAACCACTGTAATACTGTCCAAACACTAGGTATTAAGAATGATGGTGGAATTGTGGGCACACATTGAGCTTCCTGAATGTTAGTGCAAATATCAACAGCACCGATTATTACTAAGTAATGGTGGAAATGTCATCATGGAGCCAAGACACATAAGTGACCGAGCAAATTAGGATCAGCAAGGTTAGGTTTCCGAGTACACATTTGAACATGCATTCAAGATTAATATCATATGCAGTGAATCTGCACACAGCACAGAGATTACTAATTGATGGAGCACACTGGAGCATGTTTTAGGAATTACTGTGTATTATGTCATAAATCTAAGCATGCAGTTAGGGTTAACGAGTGATTGTGCAAATTAGAATATGAACTAAGGACTTAGTGAAGGGAAGCATTTGAAAATGCATACTGGTGACAATCCCCGGTCCATTATGGCCAATCTTGGCAAAATGATGGTGGTCTTGTGCATAGTTTGGGCATACTCTACATGATAGTGTCCAGGCCTGAAGTGATGATTTATTTGGCATAATATTTGTAATGCTTATCATTTTGTTGTACTTTTACTACTGCTTTCTGATACTTCAGCTTGTATGATTTATGCACTTAAATCAATGCACTCTGTGAGAAAGTATCTCTTTCTGCATGGTCATCCCCAGTTTTTGTGGACTGATGCAGATGGTTTTGAACTCTGCCTACTGGGCCACTGCTTTTCTGTCCTCAATGTATATGCTTGTCTGGCTAACTCTGAATTGGCATATTAACCTTCTAGTAAAGCTATGATATATGTTGCAGGAAAATACACCCATGGCATGGAAAGCTAAAGGTCACCTGTTGACTGTAGTACATGTGCCATCCATTAGGCCAACAAGGAAACATGGCTGTTTAGTTTTTAAACCAAATGGTGAATGTCAAAATAAGCCTTTTCAACAGGAAGAAAGGATACTTCTAAATACTAAGGGACATATTTACTAGAAGTTGTGAAGCATGGCCGCTGCACCAAAATTGGCAGCACAGCACTGCAGGGATGCGCTATATTTAAAAGTATAAAGCGCATCCCTGTGTTTCTCCTTGTGCCGGCGCTAAATTAGTTGCCGAGCTCCAACAAGGCCACCCTTGCTCTATGGTACAAGGATGGCTGCATTGCGGGGCAGATTGTTTTTGAGCAGGAAGGGACATATTTCTACACAAAAACAATCTTCAATTCAGAATGCAGCACACATATAAAGAACAAAAAACAAGGAGAAATTAAAGCATTTATCCTTGTTGCACTATGCTAATGCCATCCCTGGGGTGGTATTAGATTTCGGCGTTACCTCAGGTTTACAAAATCTTGTAAATCTGAGGTAGCATCAAAATGCAGTAGGTGTTGGGGTGGAACGCCCACAGCAACACTCATTGCACGCCCCTTCCATGCAAGGTGCTGTATGTGAAAGAGCTGTATTTATAAGATTACATTAATGTACAAAAAGTGAGTTAGCGCTGTTGTGTGAGCTCTCATGATCCTAATGAGGCTGCTGGATTTCGGCAGCAGAATCACCTGAATTGTGGGGAACTGAGTCCAATCCCACACCATGTGACAACTGTCGACCCAATCTGTTGTCGGCCAACTTGCAGCAGCTCATCTCTGCCCAAGAGCAGGGATGATCTGTGGCAACCGGGCGCATGACCTAATGACTTCTCAGGGAAATTGTGGTGGATCAGATCTCATCCTTTTCTCTCTGTTACATTAGTCTCACACATGCAAAGACACACAGAGGCAGGAAAGGGTTCAAGACAAAAAGGGTTATTGAATCAGCTGCATCTTAGATAAGATGACATAAATTGCAATAATTATAATGATGGAACACTCTAGAAGCAAAGTGGTGACATACTGTCACTATGTGTAATGTATGCTGTTCCTACATAAACTGTGTTATATCACAGCATGATAAGCCCTAATCCGCCCTTCAGAACCCCACTAGGAAGACATCATCCCCCATACCTGAGCAACAAAGCCTTTTATCTAGAGAGACACCATCCCTATGTACGCCTGGGAACCAGTAATGTTAGTAAGTAGCTGTAGCAAAGTCAATCAGCATGTGGTTGTGGTCATCTGGTTGGAATCTCCCTCTAACATGCATTGCACAGAGAAGTGTTTTTAAAATAAAACAGCTGATGTTCTGAGAATGTGTCCCCACATAAGGATGTGTATGTTTCTGTGAATGTTGGAGATGCAGGGTACCACTTGGATGGCAACTCCATCTCACTGCTGCCTTGAGGAAAGCACAAAGTGAAAGGAATGTCTTGCTAAGAAACGCAATGCTTTCCTAGGTGAAAGAACAACTTGATAAATAAACTAAAACAGTACCACGAATGTGGAAGATTCTGAAGAAAAAAAAGAAGCAAAATAAAATATAACTGGGCTAAAGGGTACATGCAGCGGGTCTAGATGCTAAAATAACGTGCTTAGAGGTGTCACTAAAATGGCTATACAACACCCTCCCCTTGCCGGTTCAAAGTGGTAAAAAAAAGCCTAATATAAAAAACATAAAACTAGCTAAAATGCTATTCCTTAAAACATATATACATAAATGTCAATAATGACAAGTTAAACACTCAAGCAGGCAAAATATTAAAAGGGGCAATTTAAAATAGCAACAGTGGAGTCAGATAGATCCATATTTAAAAGTCATCTTAATTTTTAAAATGTCCAATTACATCCGGGACAATTGAAGCAAAGGAATGTTCCACTTCAGCAGGTGGTAATGTGACCAAATCGTTGCCAAGGAAAACCAAAGAGCACTCATGTTCCAAAGCCTGAGCTCCAGCTGAGGCAGCAGCATTCTTTCTGTGCCCAATGTTAAGTTAAGAGCTGTATGATCCATGAAGGGCAACTCATAGATAGCTTTCTGTAGCAAACGCACCCTCAACTCGCATATCTGGTAATGAGCCCTCAGTGAGAATATCAACAGATGAGTGTCTAATGAAAGTAAGCGATGCATAGAAAGAAGCACTTTCAGTGCACATTCGTAAAGGCACCAAAGGCATTGAAACATGGGCTGCACACAATACAAAACTGGTCTGAATGACAGAGACCAGTCACACTCCAGTTCAGTCATTGTGAATAAAAAAATAGCAACAGCAAAAGGCCACCTATTATAACCAAAGTAATCAGAAATTCCTCAAAAATACTCAAAAATATTGAGTGTAGGACTAAAAGTATTAAGCCACATATAGAGGAGAAGGTATAAACGAAACCAGAACTGTTAGAAATGGGGTCTTTGGTTGGCAGTCAGGTTACCCCCTGTTCAAGCAAGGACCCTCACTCTAGTCAGGGTAAGAGAGAATTACCCTCAGCTAACCCCTCCTTACCCCCTTGGTAGCTTGGCACGAGCAGAAATACTTAACTTCAGAGTGCTAGGTGTAAAGTATTTGTACCAACCCACACAGTAACTTAAGGAAAACACTACATGACACAACATAGATTTTGAAAAATAGAAAATATTTATCTAAACAAAACAAGACCAAAATAACAAAAATCCACAATGCATAAGTCAAGTTATCACTAAAAATGCAAAAAGAGTCTTCATGTAATTTTAAACTCAACGCTAAAGCTGTTACTGTGAAAATGTACCTTGGGTACATCACAAATAACCCTGCACGGGCGAGTGTGTGCCAAAAAAGGCTTGTGATGCATCGATTCCACTCACAAGCGAGACCCTGCGTTGTTTCTGCTTTAGTCGGGTCGGCATGAACGTTTCTTCTCTCCACAGGAGAGCAATGCGTCGATCTGGTCAGCACTCTCAGGTCCGGACAGGCCTTGCGTTGTTTTCACACGCCCATTGGTGCTTGCGTCAGAAATTCAGCCGCACGATGGTCCGAAAACCACGCAGTGTGGGTTGCGGTCTCACCAGCCTCCGACAGCGATGCTGTGCATCGTTTCCCCAGCTCCGGGCATCGACCTTCCGGTCGCGTTGCAGGTGAGCGTCGATTTTCAGCTGCGAAGCCAGCAGCGCGTCGGTTTTTCAGCCGCAGATTGAAGCCGCGTCCATCTTTTCCCCGCACAGCGGTCGGTGCATGGGTTTCTCACTCTTGGGCTGCCAGCTTCTCCTTTCAGGGTCCCAGGAACTGGATGGGCACCACTTGGCAGAGTAGGAGTCTCTCCAGAGAATCCAGGTGCTGGCAGAGAGAAGTCTTTGCTGTCACTGAGGCTTTGAACAACAGAAGGCAAGCTCTAAATTAAGCCCTTGGAGAGTTCTTCACAAGAAGGAAGGCAACACAAAGTCCAGTCTTTGTCCTTGTACGAGGATGGCAGATTTATGACGCTGAATAGCAATATTGTGGTTTCAAAGAACTGTCTTTTTATTGTCCTTGAAACAGTTTAAACGGTAAGTTTTATATACAAAGTTTGTGAAGTATAAGTAGGTTGTGGGGTTGTCCTCTGGTTGACTTCTTGGCTCGTCTTGCCTTCTTTCTTCCAAAACCTCACGGGGAGCGTGGAAACAAAAAAAAATAGATACGGTAAGTGGGGAAGAGGTTTAGGCTTGTTCTTTCTTATCTTTTCCCTTCCTCTCTCTCTTTCCCTTTCCTTGTCCCTGTCTCATCTGTCTTCTTGACTTCTTTATTCCTTTCCCTTGGTTTTCTCTCTTCTGATTCTCCTGCCAGACTTCCTTCCTGCCTTTTCCCTCTTCTGCGTCCTGAGAATGTCTTCTTTATTTCTGTCTTGAGAACTTAAATACCCTTTTCCGCTGTCTTCATTCCCTCGTCTCTTTTCCGCGTATGCCCTATCTTCTTGGTGCCTTACTTTCTGTCTTCCTTTTATCTTTCTTTTATAGATGTATGCATAATATCGCTTTCTTACTCCATCCTCTTTTCCATACCCTTCAGTGCTCCCCGTCTTAAAGTGCCCGTTTCCCTTCTCCCCTCTTTTCCCCGCTTTCTTCCCCCTCCCGCCTCCCTTCCTCGCTCTTTCCCCGCTCGCGTCCCCGTACCTGGAGAGGCCACGCTTCTCCGGAAGCGTGGCGGCTCAGGAGTAGGCTCCCCGGGGCCAGCGGTCTTCAGGTTTCCTCCGTGGCTCCTCTGCTCCCGCCTGCTCCGTCTTCCTGCCGGCCATCTCCTCGATGCCGGGCTCCTCGTCTTCTTGTTCCTCCTTTGCCACCAGTTCTGGGATGCTCGCACTCCAGCTCACCACTCCCCTCGGCATAATGGAAGCTCCACTTTTAACCCGCGGTAGGTCCCACGGTTGTTGTAAGCAACCAACCAAAGCGTCGGAGTCTGTAGTATTCACCAGGTCATTCGTGGCAGAGACAGCACAAGCAAGGGAAGTGTGTGGGTCGGATCGGAGCGACCCATCACAAACACTCCCCCTAGAGAGTGACTGTAGACGACGCTCAGTCGAAGGACACCGGGAGAGAAAGTCAACATTCGCCATGAGACGTCCCGGAGAATGGAACACCTGAAACGAAAAGGGTTGTAAGGAAAGAAACCACCTCAGGACTCTAGGATTGGTATCCTTATGACGAGACAGCCAGGTGGGCGGGGCATGATCAGTCAGGAGGGTGAAAGGACGGCCACTTAGATAATAACGAAGAGATTCAATGGCCCATTTAATGGCCAGACACTCCTTCTCAATAGTGGGATAGGGACGTTCTCGCGGGAGAAGTTTCCTACTGATATATAGAACAGGGTGAACCGAACCATCAGGCTGGGGTTGAGAAAACACGGCTCCCTGACCGACATCAGAAGCGTCGGTTTGTAAAAAGAATGGGCTAGCGAAATCAGGGCAGCACAACACAGGGTCAGTAGCCAAAGCCTCCCGGAGCCTCAAAAAACTGCGCATACTTGATTCTGGTAAGGAGGAAAAGGTTTTGGGGGACCCATTCTTTAGCAAATTCGTAAGGGGCTCAGCTATGGTTGAAAACCCGGGAATAAACCACCTGTAGTAGCCGACGAGACCAAGGAATGAACGCACTTCTTTTTTTGATGTAGGTACCGGAATCTGTTGTATGGCTTCAACTTTTTCGATTTGAGGGTGGACCTTTCCTTGTCCCAAGACATAACCCAAATATCTTATTGAGGTACAACCTAACATACACTTTTCAGGATTGGCAGTTAAGTGTGCTTCCCTCAACGTCTGCAGTACTGTTGATAAGTGTTGGAGGTGGTCAGTCCATGTGTCACTAAATATCACTATGTCATCTAAGTAGGCAGCGGCATAGGAGCGATGGGGACGTAAGACCATATCCATTAACCTTTGAAAGGTGGCAGGGGCCCCATGTAACCCAAAAGGGAGAACGGTAAACTGATATAACCCAGAGGGTGCTGAAAATGCCGTTTTCTCTCGGTCCGTCTCTTTTAATGGGATCTGCCAATATCCTTTCGTGAGATCTAAAGTAGACATAAATTTGGCGTGCCCTATTCTCTCCAAAAGTTCGTTGATGCGAGGCATAGGGTAAGCGTCAAAGTAGGTGAGCTCATTCACCTTCCGGTAATCTACACAGAAGCGTGTGGTCCCGTCTGGCTTGGGTACTAATACTATAGGGGAAACCAGGGACTACTGGATGGTTCAATAATACCGGATTGCAACATTTTGGTGACTTCTTGTTCGATTACAGTTTTCTTGGCCTCCAGAATCCTATAGGGTCTTTGTCTTACAATTGTCTCACTCTTGGTCCGAATACTGTGTTCAGTTAAAGTAGTGTGGCCAGGTTGTCGAGAGAATACATCTACATAAGTGGTAAGTATTTGAGAGAGAGAAGTTTGATAATTGTCATCAAGGGAGGTATTGATCCGGGGTTTATTATCCTCTTCATTGGAGGAAGATGGAAAAGAGGGATAGGGAATGTCTTCTATCTGCTCTGTCATGATATGTTGTATTCTATGGACATTATCGGTTTCTTGCCATTTTTTTAACAAGTTTATGTGATAGATTTGTTCTTTTTGGGGTCGATGGGGAAGGGCCAGCCGGTATGTTGTTGGGTTGATTCGTTCTAATACTTCATATGGTCCTTGCCATCGGGCTAACAACTTGTTCTCACTACTGGGGAGCAGAATCAGAGCCTTATCCCCAACATTAAGTGTACGAAGCACACTTCTAGCGTCATAATTCTTCTTTTGCTTGTCTTGGGCTTCTCGGAGATTCTCATGGGCTCTATCCCAAACAGACTGTAGATTTTCTTTTAAGTCTGTAGTATAGTTCAAGAGATCTTTTGTTTCCTCATCTCTTTCTTCCCATTGTTCTACTAACATATCGAGGAGGGTACTAGGTGTTCTACCGAATAACATCTCAAAAGGACTATGTCCAAGGGAAGTCAGGGTATGGGTACGTATGGCATATAACACAAGTGGTAATTTCTTTTCCCAATCTCTTCCGTCCTCTGCTACGCTATTCCTAAGTAATGACTTAATGGTTCGATTATATTGTTCCACCAGGCCGTCAGTTTGGGGATGGTAGTCCGAGGTCCGGATTTGTTTTATTCCCAAGGCGTCACTGACCTCCCTCATCAGTCGAGACATGAACGGCGTACCCTGATCAGTCAGAATTTCTTTAGGGAACCCAACCCTTGAAAAGAACTCGATCATGGCCTGGGCTACTACCTTCGTATGCATACTGGGAAGAGGAATTGCCTCGGGATACCTTGTGGCATAGTCTACCAATACTAGTATATACTGTCTCCCTCTAGCAGAGGAGGTGAGGGGACCAATAAGGTCCATTCCTACACGAGAAAACGGGGTTTCTATAATCGGGAGGGGTTGTAAAGGGGCAGGGGGTTGCATTCCTGGATTATAGAGTTGGCACTTCTGACATGTTTGGCAGTATCTCCGTATATCCCCATATACACCAGGCCAATAAAACCGCTGTAGGACCGCTGCTTCAGTCTTATCTCTTCCGAGATGCCCTTCCCCTGTCTCACCATGGGCTAACTGTAAGACCTGCTCTCGGTAACTCCCGGGGACTAACAATTGTCTTCGGTCCATATTTTCTGATTGGGGTATTCTATATAAAAGGTCATTGTGTATGTGAAATGTGGGTCCTACCCCTTCTTCCTCCCGACTCAGGGCTTTTCCCCAGGCATTCTTTAAGGATGGATCCTCTCTCTGTTTTTGTCTAAAATCCCCCGCCACGGTATATACCTTTCCTGTGGTTCTTGGTGGGTCCGTGTTCCCCGGGTTTTCCTCCCAATGTTGTTGTCTCTCAGCTCTTTTCTGTCTTTTGCTTAAGTGTGGTTTGAGAGGTCGAGTCTCAGCTATTTCAGTATCATAGGGTATTTCCTCCCACCACTTCTTCATCAGATGTTCTTCCCCGGCTTTGTGCAATAATTGTGGAAAGGCTACATAGTCTGTCCCGATAATGAGATCTTCCTCAAGATGTGGCAACACCCCAACTCTGAGGGTTTCTTCCTCACCCCTCCACTGAAACCTAATCCTAGCTACTGGATAATATGATTGATCACCATGGACACATGCTATCAGTACCTGGGTATGGGGTATGTTTTGCCTTGCTTCTGCTAGGTCTTGTCTGATAACGCTCTGACTGCAACCAGAGTCAATTAAGGCTACTTTTTCTTGTCCATTTAGACGAATGGGAAGCGTATATGTAGGCTTAATCTCTCCAGCCCAGAAAACCCTGCCTTTGGTGACACCAATTTCCATGGGTTCTTCTATATCTTTTTTTTGTGGACAAAACCGGGCGATATGACCCCATTCTGAACAGTTATAACATTGAGGCCCGTTAGTAGTATAGGAGGCTGGAGGAGGATGGGGACTACATATTCTCTCCTGCTCAGGTGAACCTATGGGTCGGGACGGCACTATTTTCCCTATATTTGGCCGTGCAGGGGATGGTCCAAGATTTCTATTAGGAGTAGCTCTAAAATCTGGGCTCCAGTGGAAGGCACAGGCTAAGTCAATTGCCGTTTCGTTGTTTAACCCGGGGTGTTGCCGAACCTAATTTCTTGTGGATGACGGCAGTGCATCAAGGAATTGTTCTAGTACGATAACATCGAACATTTCTTGCCGAGTCTTTTCTGTGGGCCGTAACCAACGTCCCGCAGCGTGCTGAACCCGGTAATATAAGGCGCGCGGATTCTCTTGTAACTCCCATTTCATATGTCGGAATTTGCTCCGATAGCTTTCTTGGTCTAGTCCTATTCTTTCTAGGATAGTCTTTTTGATCTCCTTGTATGACAGTGTACCCATGGGTTTAATGGCTTGATATGTGGCTTGTAGCTGTCCAGTCAATAATGGGGCTACATATTGGCCCCATTTTTCCTCGGGCCAGTTGGCTGAACTGGCCACCCTTTCAAAATTAAGAAAAAAAGAGTCAGGATCCTCCTGGTCTTGATATTTTTGTAGTACACTGCTGGGCACATTCGGATGTACTTTTGTATGTGAGATGGTTTCTGTTAATTTACTCAAGGCAGTTTCATGGACCAATTGATTGTTGGCCATAATTGTGGCCTGACTTTTAAGGGCCATTTGTAGCGCCTCTCTCCTCTTTAGCGTCCTTCATTTGCTGCTCCCACATCAACTGGAGATGACGTTGTCCTTCTGCGAGTTGAGCAATTACATCCGCCATGGTGGGTTTTTCCTCCATCTTCTTCTATATGTATACTGGGCTCCCGATCCCACTTCTGACACCACTTTGTACGAGGATGGCAGATTTATGACGCTGAATAGCAATATTGTGGTTTCAAAGAACTGTCTTTTTATTGTCCTTGAAACAGTTTAAACGGTAAGTTTTATATACAAAGTTTGTGAAGTATAAGTAGGTTGTGGGGTTGTCCTCTGGTTGACTTCTTGGCTCGTCTTCCCTTCTTTCTTCCAAAACCTTGCGGGGAGCATGGAAACAAAACAAAATAGATACGGTAAGTGGGGAAGAGGTTTAGGCTTGTTCTTTCTTATCTTTTCCCTTCCTCTCTCTCTTTCCCTTTCCTTGTCCCTGTCTCATCTGTCTTCTTGACTTCTTTATTCCTTTCCCTTGGTTTTCTCTCTTCTGATTCTCCTGCCAGACTTCCTTCCTGCCTTTTCCCTCTTCTGCGTCCTGAGAATGTCTTCTTTATTTCTGTCTTGAGAACTTAAATACCCTTTTCCGCTGTCTTCATTCCCTCGTCTCTTTTCCGCGTATGCCCTATCTTCTTGGTGCCTTACTTTCTGTCTTCCTTTTATCTTTCTTTTATAGATGTATGCATAATATCGCTTTCTTACTCCGTCCTCTTTTCCATACCCTTCAGTGCTCCCCGTCTTAAAGTGCCCGTTTCCCTTCTCCCCTCTTTTCCCCGCTTTCTTCCCCCTCCCACCTCCCTTCCTCGCTCTTTCCCCGCTCGCGTCCCCATACCTGGAGAGGCCACGCTTCTCCGGAAGCGTGGCGGCTCAGGAGTAGGCTCCCCGGGGCCAGCGGTCTTCAGGTTTCCTCCGTGGCTCCTCTGCTCCCGCGTGCTCCGTCTTCCTGCCGGCCGTCTCCTCGGTGCCGGGCTCCTCGTCTTCTTGTTCCTCTTTTGCCACCAGTTCTGGGATGCTCGCACTCCAGCTCACCACTCCCCTCGGCATACCGGAAGCTCCACTTTTAACCCGCGGTCGGTCCCGCAGTTGTTGTAAGCAACCAACCAAAGCGTCGGAGTCTGTAGTATTCACCAGGTCATTCGTGGCAGAGACAGCACAAGCAAGGGAAGTGTGTGGGTCGGATCGGAGCGACCCATCACAGTCCTCTAGCACAGGAAGAAGCAGCAACTGCAGGATAGCTCCACAAAGCACAGGCAGGGCAGCTCTTCTTCCTCAGTTCTTCAGCTCTTCTTCAGGCAGAGGTTCCTCTTGGTTTCCAGAAGTGTTCTAAAGTCTGTGGTTTTGGGTGCCCTCCTTATACCCATTTGGCCCTTTGAAGTAGGCCTATTTCAAAGGAAAGTCTCTCTTGATTGTGAAATCCTGCCTTGCCCAGGCCAGGCAGGGCGGTTGGAGACGGTATTGTGTGAGGGCAGACACAGCCCTTTCAGGTGTGTGACCACTCCTCCCCTCCGTCCTAGCACAGATGGCTCATCAGGAAATGCAGACTGCACCCCAGCTCCCTTTGTGTCACTGTCTACAGAGAGGTGCAAACAGCCCAACTGTCAAACTGGCCCAGACAGGGAATCCACAAACAGACAGAGTCATAGAAATGGTTTAAGCAAGAAAATGCCCACTTTCTAAAAGTGGCATTTTCAAACACACAATCTTAAAATCAACTTTACTAAAAGATGTATTTTTAAATTGTGAGCTCAGATACTCCAAACTCCACATGTCTATCTGTTCCCAAAGGGAATCTACACTTCAATCATATTTAAAGGTAGCCCCCATGTTAACCTATGAAAGGGACAGGCCTTGCAACAGTGAAAAACGAATTTAGCAATATTTCACTGTCAGGACATATAAAACACATTACTATATATCCTACCTTAACCATACACTGCAATCTGGTCCTTTGCGCTAACATGTTGCCAGGGAATGCAACCTGATTTCAGTGTTTGTAGTGTTCAACCCAACTGCATAATGGACCTTAGCTGACTCTGTCCATGTTGTAAGAATGACATGTAGCTTTGCACAATGTCTACTGCAGAAAAAACAATGTTGTTTAAACTGTATATGCGGTTGGACTAGGTGTTGATCCCATTATCTACAACAGTTCATGCTTTTTGTAAATTTTCCTGATCTATTAGCCTTAACCGGGCAGCAACTTCTTCTTGGGAAAGTTTCAAAATCTCATTATAGACTGCTATAAGAAAGGTTTTTTGCATTGTCTTCTGGGGCCTATTAGGAAATCCTGCAAATCAGTGTCATTAGATAGGAGACTGAGGTGCTCTTTAACAGCATCTAGTGAGGAACTTTGTAAACATTGCTGGCATAATTTCCCTACACTGTATGTTGTTACTATACTTGAATGTTCTGATGACACATAGTGAGGGTCTGGCCTATATGTTCTAAAAAAAAACCTGTGGAGTTTACAAAACGTGCATGACAACCATCTGTGTCTACTGGCCACAATAACCATCCACCAGGATGTGAAGGTGATGTATTAAATGTGTCAAATAGCCATAGCTATGGGTCCTCGGGCTGAGAAGGGTTCTATAAAACCACTAAAGGTTTGCACCAGCTTGGGCCCAGAATGTAATACCACAGGAGAAAGCACAGCCACTAACCTGCCTGGGTACCTAGAACAGTTAACAACAGTGTCTTATGATGGGCAAATCCAATGTAGGGAACTGGAGATATCAATTGTTAAAGACTAAATGTAAAAATGTGCTTTCTAGTGCCTAAAAACAAAGAGCGCTAACTGCGGACATCTGGTCACGCTTGGCAGGGTCAAAGTCAAAGTTTGAGGCTGACCACGATAGAGCCCAGGTCAGATATACTGAGTGCTAGGCCTCGTCAAAATTTTACATGCGGACTTAAGGGGTCATTATGAGTTTTGCGGACGGAAAAGGCTGTTCGCCAAACTCCCACAGCCAGTGCGGCCACCTTCCCGCAGGCCTCATTGCGAGTTCCCCACTGGCCCAGCGGGGAACAGCCTATAACATTGACGCCAGCTCATAATGGAGCCGGCGGCAATGTTGCCATGCAAGGGTGCACCAGCACCTGTCGTGCAGTTTACTGTCTGTAATGCCAAAGAAGTAATGTGGTGGTCAGACCGCCCCCTAAAGACCGACAGGGCTGTAATGAGTCCTTAGTCACTTCAGGCTGGCTGCCATGTAACCTCATCGACTTGACTCAGCGCTAGGTCTCGGTCAACTTATGGAAGTCTTGTCATTGTGGAAAAGCTCCAGACATTCAGCGGGACAAAGCTGAAATTCAGGCTGGGTCGCTATTCCACATTACTGGCTTGACTCTTGTCGACAAGTTGGTCACCTTATGGAGCTTTTATCTAAAGGTGCTCCAAACTTCTCCAAAGGTCTGGATATTCTTCCAGAAGTCCCCTTTGGTGTCTTGTAGTATCCACAAACTTGATCCAAGGTTCCAGAAGCTCTGAGTTGCTCCTTGGGAGTTGGGACTACAATTCCCAGA
Organism: Pleurodeles waltl; assembly: GCF_031143425.1. Classification (NCBI taxonomy): domain Eukaryota; kingdom Metazoa; phylum Chordata; class Amphibia; order Caudata; family Salamandridae; genus Pleurodeles; species Pleurodeles waltl. The sequence goes on along the minus strand of NC_090445.1, from coordinate 287,762,151 downwards.
ATGCACTTGGTCAGAATTCTCAAAAGGCAACTGGACGCTGGTCAGCTGGGCTCTTCCTGCAGTACTTGATGCTGGAGACTCTCTATAGCTCCTTTGTACCTGTTCCTTACAGAGAATCCACTCCTGGATCTTTAGAGGCAAGGCAAAGTCCTTTCAGTTGTGAAGCCCAGAATGTGCAGCTGGTGGTGTCCTTGTGGGTGCAGGCCTTCGGGTGCAGAGCAGGGGTTCAGCAGGGCAGTCCTTCTTCTTCTGATCTTCTTCTAGCAGGGATCTGAGTTGCTGGGCAGCCCTTCCATATTTATCCTAGGTCCTGATTTGGAAAGCAGGGGGGACCCCTGACCAATGGAGAGCAGGGTCCCACCCTCGGGGTGACCACTTCTTGCAAACTGTTGTAAAAAGCAATCCCAGAAAGCAACATTCTTCAAAAATCTAAGATGAAGAAAATCTGTCCTTGGAGGTTACATCGGGCTGAGTCCACCCACTGGTGTGGCTGTGTTTCTCTAATACACCTTCATCCCCTCTCCTAATCTAATTACTTGGGCTCCCATCAGGCTGGGGGTGCAGAAAATGGGGAAGGTCTAGTTTCTGTCCCAGGTGTCTTTCCCTTCTTTGAAAACCACTTTGGCCACCCTACCCCCTTCCTGCTCTGCCATCTGCTACAGCAGTTCTCCTCCACCAGATGCTTCCTTTGTTTCAGCTCAGGCCACTTCACACCACATTATGATAGCTTGGCTCAAGCTGCCAGAGGCTGAACAATCAGGAAAGGGCCCTACAGTGATGATTTTGGTAACTTTTGTAAAGAGTTCTAAAACTCTGTTCCTGTACTAGTTATCATGAATCTAACATTGGCAAGTTGTTGGATGTATTCTAGCTAGTAATTTTATAGCAAACATGACATATTAACTCTTTCCTAACAGAAATGAGACTTTATTATTTTTAAATAAAGCCTCCCAATGTTACCCTATAGCGCTAATGAGCTACAAAGGAGAAAAAACAATTTGGCAGTTTTTCCCTCACTGGGGCTTAAAAAACATCTTTTAAAATGTCCTGCTTATATTTACACTGCACACAACACTTGGGGCACCTACGGCAGACCTTAGGGGTGACGTATGTAATAATAAGGTAGTTTAAGACTTTTGAAATACTTTTAATTCCAAAGTCGAATTTGGTGTTAATTTTAATTTAAAAGCAGCCAGCAAGGCAGGCCTGCCTTTAAGGTGACACCAGACACTATAGTAGTACTGGTTTGCATATGGCTGGGTCCAAACTGGGGTGGCGTGGTGAGCAAAAGAAACAATGGATTAAAACCAGATGTTTGTGACTGGGGGTGAATGTTTGCATTGGTCAGCATTCCGTCCACCCTCTGTTCTTTTTACCACAGTAGTACACCCATAGGTTCCCTAACTCCACTGGGGTCCCTAAACCTATATGCTCTCCCATATACTAGGGACTTATAGGTAGGTTATCAGGGCCAATTATAATTATGCCTGATTTGCATATATCTTTAAAACAGAACACTGGCCCTAGGACTGGTTAGCAGTGCCCATGACACAGTCAGAGTCAGTAACTGCCAGTATCAATCAAAAAATGTGCGGATGATTAGGGACAAAAGGATGACTTTCTCACAGGATCCATTTGATATTTTAACCAGGAGCAATGCCCTGTAGCTTTAACAATCCATTGATACACTTGGGGAGGTCACTTCAACGGATATTATTTAAATATAATTTATTGACCCAGGCCCTGAACAGCATAACAAATCCACTAAAGTCACTTGGGGCTGTGCTGAGTAGGCACAGAAGGTACTGAAAGAGGCAAGTACTTTTCAAAGCTGGGGGGATCATAACCATTCTGTTATGAAGTACGAGGTATCCGCTTGTCCTAGAGGCTACAAGAAAAGATGGGGCAATGATAAATTAATCTAGAAATATTTACTCTATTCTAAAAAATGTGTGGAGCAAATCCCCAGGTCCACCGACACAACATGCTAAAGAGCCTACACAGAAGCCTGCTTCATTACCCAAGGTTGAAACAGACTGGGGTTGGCTTTCAGGTGCCTTGAATATGACAAGAAGATAAAAGAGAACAGATGCTTTATGCCAGGTTAGAGAACTTTGGTTTAACAGCTCTAAACGGTTGTTTAGCTCCCAACAAACCACCAGAGATTTCATACCTATCTAGAACTGAGGTATCCCTGAGTCTCCCATTGCTGCAGTTTGCCTCCTCTTTTGGCTTCGAAGAGAGATCTGTAAGTTACCACTGATCTCAAGAGATAAGACTGGAAATAGATACTGAAGAACACAGGCCTGTGGCTGGCAAGGGACTCCTGAGCTACACAATCAATCTCAAACACATCAGATGTACAAAAGCCTCGCTACTAAAACTGGTGAATGGCACCAAGCAAATAGTGAAGGTCGCACAGATGGTTGGTGAAAAGCCTTTGACTAACTGGGAAAGATTTATCACATCTTTTGTGTATCAACATTTTGTCCTGTCCTGGCCCACAGAAAGAACAATGATTAAGAGGGCCATTTTCATCAGGCTTGGGGGTGTATTCCAAGGAAAAAAGAAAACAAATCAACATTGACGAGCTCTTAAAGGGACCCCAAAGGACCCAGAGTTCCTCCAAAAACTCAGGAACATGACAAAAGATCTACAAAGAGCATTGTGACACTTTCTTGGCAAAATTGATGTATGACATCAGGAAAAACAACTTAGTTACTTTCTGTCATAGTGTGGATGAAATTAGTAGCTCTCTCCCCAGAGTGGCAGCTTCAAATATTTCTGAGGCAGCTTGGTTTCACTTTTTGTTGAGCCATTTTAATCCTGGGGAGCAGGTGGAATACTAAAGTTACTGCCCTGGCAACACAGAGCCACTCAAACTCATGGTCACCCCACAAACTGAAAAGGTCTAAAAATTGCCTGTGTGCCACAGTGATGCTTGAGGAAAGTAGCCTCTTTCCAGCATGTTTACTCCCACGTTTGGCCTGTTTGTCAGTGTGTTTGACTGTGTCTACTGGGATCCTGCTAATCAGGACCCCAGTAGTTATGCTCTCTCCCATAAATTATGGTTATTGCATATTGGTAACCAAGTATTTCACCCACAGTTGGCATACTGGTGCCCCTCATAAGTCCCTAGTATATGGTACCTAGGTACCCAAGGGATTGGGGTTCCAGGGATCCCTGTAGGCTGCAGGACTGCCATTGCAGCTTGTGTGAAAATGTGCATGCACCCTTTCACTGCCATTTACACTGCACCATGTCACTTATAAGTCATCCCTGTAGCAGGCCCTCCAGCCCTGAGGGCAGGGTGAAAAATACCTGTGTGTGAGGGCACCCCTGCACTAGCAGAGGTGCCCCCATGACCTCGGGAACCATTTTCCCGGACTTTGTGAGTGCAGGGACGCCATTTTACGTGTGTACTGGACATAGGTCACTACCTATGTCCAGCTACATAATGGTAACTCTGAACATTGGCATGTTTGGTATCAAACATGTTGGAATCATACCCCGGTGCTTTTGCAAGCATTGGTTGTATGATTCGATGGACCCCCAGTATTTCCATTCCAGCCTTCTGAGGTTTTCCAGGCAGCCCCAGCTGCGGCCACCTCTCAGACAGGTTTCTGCCCTTCTGCTGCTTGAGCAGCTCAAGCCTGGGAAAGCAGAACAAAGGATTTCCTTTGGGAGAGGGGTGTTACACCCTCTCCCTTGGGAAATAGATGTTACATGCTTGGGAGGAGTAACCTCCCCAAGCCACTGGAAATGCTTTGAAGGGCACATTTGGTGCCCTCCTTGCATAATCCAGTCTACACCGGTTCAGGGACCCCAGTCCCTGCTCTGGCATGAAACTGGAAAAAGGAAAGGGGAGTGACCACTCCCCTGTCCATCACCACCGCAGGGGTAGTGCTTTGAGCTCCTCCAGTGGGTTCCTGGGTTTTGCTGTCTTTGATTCCAAGTTGATAGGGCACTCTGGGAGCATCTGAGTGGCCAGTGCCAGCTGGTGATGTCAGAGACCCTGACAAGTGCTTACCTGTTTAGCTGACCAATCCCCCTTTCAGGGCCATTTAGGGTCTCTCTTCTGGGTGGTTCTTCAGATTCGGATCGCAAGACGCCCAAAGGAATCCTCTGCATCCTTTACTTCACCTTCTTACCAAAGGAACTGTATCTGGACCCGCCAGGAACTCTACAAACTGCAACAAAGAAGTAAAGACGACTTCTGCAACATTGTATCTTCAGCTCCTGCCAGCAACTACAACTGTTTCCCATTCGTGCATCCTGAGAGGACAGCCTGTCTTCAGCCTTCACCAGAAGAACGAAGGAATCTCCCTTGGAGAGACTGAGTCACTCCCCTGCTTCAGCAGGCACCTCTCTACAATGACGACCGGTTGTGTGGGATCCCTCTCCTGATGAGCTGTGTGGATCTTGCATCATGAGTGGTAGACTGAAGTGGTCCTAATGGTCCTGGCTTCCAACTGTCTAACTTTGGTGGAGGTAAGAACTTGCCTCCCGACACAAGACAGGACCCCTGTGCACCACGTGTATTGCAGTTGCCAAGGCTTGCTGGCATCCTTTCACGAAGTTCTTCATGCACAGTGCAGTTCTGGCCCCCAGCACTCCTTCCTATGATGCATAGCTTCCTGCGTGGTTCCCCGGCAGTGTGGGACCCTTTGTTGAAGTGCTGCATAGGCCTCCTTTTGCACCTTTGTTGTCCCCGTGCTTTGGGACTCCTGTGCATGCTGCCTGGCCTTCTGAGGGCTCTCTGAATTACTGAGAGCCCCCTTATGACTTCCCCTCCTGGGTAGAGTCCACCAGATCCCTCCTGGTCTCGAACAGCTCCATTTTCAGCTAACCGCAAGCTTTGCGTGTGCCAAGGCTTGTTGGCGGAACCCAGCGACCCAAACCAGACTGCAATCATCCATCCGGCATGGGACATCTTCTGCACCAACCAGGAACCCGCATCCATCTTCTTGGGTGCAGTACTGACTGTTGTTCTTCACCGGTGGTTCTTCTTTTGCACCTTCATCTGGGTTAGCAGGGGCTCCTGTTATCCCTGGACTCTTCTGTGCCTCTAGTACTTGGTCCTCTTCTTCTACAGGTCTTCAGGCCCAGGAATCCATTGTTGGTGTCTTGCAGTGTCTTCTGGTTCTTGCATTATCTTCTATCTCATGTTCTTGTGTGTTTGAAGAAAGTTACTGTGATTTATTCCTGCTTTCCTGGGCTCTCGGGAGGGTTCTGTTACTTACCTTTGGTGTTTTCTAATACTCCCAGCACCGCTCTACACACTACACTTGCCTAGGTGGGAAACCGACATTCGTATTCCACTTTCTTAATATATGGTTTGTGTTCCCCCTGGGCCCATTTCAAATGATTGTGATTTTCACAATTTGCACTGTTTTCTGACTGTTTTTACAGCTATTTCTGCATACTAGTGTATATAATGTGTGTATTAATTAACTCCTAAGGGAGTATAGTCTCTATGGTATTTTTGGTAATTTTGTCACCAAAATAAAGTACCTTTATTTTTGTAACACTGAGAATTTTCTTTCATGTGTATGAGTACTTTGTGACTACAGTGGTATTGCATGAGCTTTGCATAAAACCTAGATAACTAAGCCTTGGCTGAACAGCTACAGCTACCCCTGGAGAGCCTGGCTTCTAGACACTGCCTACATTTCACTAATAAGGGATAACTGGACCTGGTATAAGGTGTAGGTGCCTTAGGTACCCACAACAAACCAGGCCAGCCTCCTACAGACGCCCTGTTGCGCTTTGTGCTAAAGAGTATAGACCGAGTTGGTTTGGGAAATCTACCCAGGGAAAGTACCAACCAAGTATTAAATGACAATTTTCACAATTCATACGGATCCGTGCTCACTATCACTATCAATGCATGTACCATCCAGAGGCAAATCGCCAAGGGACACCAAGACGGGGCTCGGGCCTGAATGGAATCCTTCCAGCAATTTATAAGGATGATTTTCCCTTCTGGGCAGCTCAACTAACTCCGTCATTCAACTTCATCATTCAGGAACATTGTATTCCCTCCTCATGCCATGGTTCCATTATCTCACCAATCTTCAAGGGAGGGGACAAAGAGGATCCAGAGAATTAATATTATGTGGCCCTAATAGATAAGGATGCTAAATTGCTGGGACACTGCTGAAAGAACTACAGCACTGGGCAGAGACTAATACTATCATAGCGCTAAATTAAACAGGTTTCACCAAACACACAGGGACTTCAAATAGCATCATGGCCCTTTCCCTGCTGAAGGAGTCAGCAACAGTAAGACCGAGGCTCTGGAGGAAACTGGCCATATGGAACATTAGGGACGGCTTGTTAAGGGCCTTACAACTATTGCGCACTGATACATAGGTCCGAGTTAATCTAGGGGATGGTTTTGCCATGTCAAGGGCTCCTAAAACAATGCAAGGTCTGAAGCAAATCTATGCGTTGGCCCCAATTTTTTTTAGTCTGTTTTTAGCAGCCTTAAATTCTGTCAATTGCCACGCACCCAAACTGGGGTAAAAATGAATCTTAAAGTCTTAAAATGAAACATGCTGTTGGCTAACATGCTAGGACTCGTTGAAGATGTGACACATGGCATGAGGGCACTTGGTAGCGCTGCCTGTAGTATTTGCATGGGGCGCTGGAACATATGCAACAACGTACCTTATTCCCGTTTTGCGCAGGGCTTTTACGTTTCCCATATTCATGCAGGAATAGTCCATCCAGTTCAGGCTTTTACTTGGCAGTCTGGGACTTCTAGTCGTGTTTACCCCAATATCAAGCTAGGACTACAAGTCCCAGAAAGGCATTTAAAAACTTGAACTGGAAGGATTACTCGCCCTGAGAAACGTGAGAGCTCTGCAAGCAACAACTGGTAGACCACATGCCAGTGTTCCGTGAAAAATAGAAATATTATGCCAGGTGCAACCAACGAAGCTCAGTAAAAGAAGCGATTGTCCGATTCACCGAATGCCTCACTCCACCTGGCCACTGATTGGGAAAGAGCTAAGGAGTTGAGCAGCAAACAAGTATAAGGTATTTACATTTTATAGCGGTCAGTCGTTTTAATATAAAACTTTGCACGTCCGTTTACCGAAATGGAACGGTATGAAAACATAGAAAGAAAGGAAACGTCCTAATATCAAGGTATCAGTTATATCTTAAACTGCCGACTCGCCTGTGTTTAATGACGAAACTGTATAAAGTGGCGCCATAGAGGTAACTGTTTATTCAAGAAGCTGTTGATGTGTGCGGGTTCCAACAACAACAAAATGGTTCCAAAAATCACACTTCCACGGAACGCAGATAAACGCCTTATGGAATTTATGCTCCGGTTCCCTGTGTGATGCCAGGCCGCCTTTTTAATTGGCATTCTGGGACATGCAGTGTTGTATGTCATAAAATCAGGAATGCAAATAGTCTGGACTGAAAGGAAAACTTCTTCATGGACGTGGGATGCGTGAGACCTTTGTAATTTACGGTCCTGCCAAATGGCTCACGTAGGCGGGACACCAATTTCTTCAGATTGTTACAATTATTGTTTTTCTTAAAGCGAACTAATAATGCAGCTCCCAGACTGCTCTTGGAAGTCAACTGAAACCCTAGAATTGGACTCGTGATGCCCTGCAAAGACTACACTGTCTGGCAACCATATTATAAAATGGCATTGCAATCAACAAAAAATGCAGTAATATGACGTTCTCGTTCATTGCAACATCTCCATTTTGTCAATTAACGATAAGAGGCGCTACTGAGCCAGGTTCATCCAAAATATTACTCCCTCTGACCTAAAGCCTTGGCGTTCACTGTCAGCCTCAGTGTTTAACTTTTTTTGCCTCTTTCTTTCTTTTAGCAGCCTCCTCTGCATGGCCACTTCATTTCTTGATGGCTGTGTGACCCCCTAAATTAGGCTTAGGTGACACGTAATAGGGCAGTGACATCTACTACCCTTAGTGGTCGACTCAAATCTTTTTGACTCAGGAGTAATAAGATCATCAAATCAAACAAATAAGAACCAATAGCCATAAACAACAACAATATGCAATAAAGAAGCTGAAATCTCTACATACTATGACCTATGTGGCCATGAATCACTACACCAGTTTACTAAAATTTAAACATTTATTGCCCTTATATTAATAATGCTAAAGTCACATAAATAATACACAAAACCAGATAACAGTACAGAAACAACACAGGCTGTCCCAAACGTCTGAAGAATCTTAGTCTGACAAGAGCAATCACAGTTAAAGGCTCCAAAAGAATTATAATTAACAACATATTACTTGAGAAATAGCAACAGATTTAATAAATTGTGCAATTGAATCAATCATAATCAATTAATGAACATTCAATTCAATAATTTTGTCGGACATCCCTACTTTTAATTATAATTCGGAAAGCATGTGTGGGGCTGGGCCTTGCACATGCAAAATTTAAAAAATAGGGCAAAAGTTAATTTGGAAAACATCTAAACTATGGAGCTAGCAAAAATGTGGTTGGATTTCTTAGGAAAAAACCTGCAAAGAAAACAAATGCACATTGGTTATACCTCTCCTATAAGAGACAGCAGTTAGTAGAGTCTTCGTCAGCAGAACACACAAACAGCAGGTCTTCAGCAATCAACATCAGGATCATAAAAGGGGCAACAGTTCAGTAGAGTTGGGCCTAAGGTATCTGAACTGTTAGAATCATAAACATAACACCTCTTCTCTCTCTGTCAACTGAACTAATTGCTAAAGTAAAGTCCCAAAAGTTCCTAGCTAGACTGCTATTGGACAAGACTATGAGGTGTGACAGTAAGCAACCAATTGAATTCTCTAATTTTAGTTTTCTCCACTTTTCCTTGAGATAGGTACACGTTAACACACTTCTCTGCATGGCAGTTTCCGTAGAATATTAACATTGTAGAAAACAGCACAGAACATGACATTTTTAGAAACCTTACTCCCTACAAGAACCCATTCTTAAAACTTTCAATAGTTATTACAAGGAGGTAGAGACTGAACAGTGAACAAGTCAGGAGATTTTCACTGTAAGCTTTCAATGAGATAGCTAACAAACAAAGATTGCAAACGAATTTCAATGAAGTTAGCATAACATCGCAACATGGTACTGTGGAAAATACTAAAGATTAAGCCTTTTGACTAATCCTAATACATGTAAAATAAAACAATCCTAATATTCAAACCATATAAATCTTCTAATTAATATTTCATGACTCTTAATTAGCATCATGCATTTCAAAACATATTTAGTACATTATTTAATCAGTCAATAATTTCAAATCTTTAGTTTAATTTTTCAAGTGTCTTTTCTCAGTGCAAGTGGTTCATCAAAATATGTTTTCAAAGTTATTTATTATTTCTCATAGAACTCGAGATGGTGGACACCATGTCAACCACATTTCAAACATGCATGTTTTACATTTCTGTCACATTTCTCCATTTAGGCTCTTTGGTACACGTTATTTATACGATTTGTTCTCTAGCATCTGTATCAGCATGACAACAGTGACAATTTTATCTATGTTAAAGGGTTTACAGATGTGAAGTAAAGCCAGCCCTACCCATCCAGAAATGAAGAGCAGGGTATTCTGCAAACAAAAATGAATACACCAGCATCACCACAGGCATTTGCAGAAAATGCAGGGGGAGTGGTGATTATGGAGTGGAGATATAGGGCCTCATTATGACCCTGGCGGGCGGCGGAGGCCGCCCGCCAGGATCCCGCCCTCCAAATTACCGCGCCGCGGTCAAAAGACCGCGGCGGGTATTACGAGTTTTCCCCTGGGCTGGCGGGCGGTTCCAGTTAAACCGCCCGCCAGCCCAGGGGAAAACGACCTTCCCACGAGGATGCCGGCTCGTAATCGAGCCGGCGGAGTGGGAAGGTGCGACGGGTGCTACTGCACCCGTCGCGTATTTCACTGTCTGCAAGGCAGACAGTGAAATACATTTTGGGGCCCTCTTACGGGGGCCCCTGCCGTGCCCATGCCATTGGCATGGGCACGGCAGGGGCCCCCAGGGGCCCCGCGACCCCCCCTACCGCCATCCTGTTCATGGCGGCTTTCCCGCCATGAACTGGATGGCGGTAGGGGGGGTCAGAATCCTCATGGCTGCGGAGCGCGCTCCGCAGCCATGGAGGATTCCAATGAGCAGCGGAAAGTCAGCGGGAGACCGCTGACTTTCCGCTTCTGACCGCGGCTGAACCGCCGCGGTCAGAATGCTCATTGGAGCACCGCCAGCCTGTCGGCGGTGCTCCCGTGGTCGGTGGCCCTGGCGGCCACCGGCCGCCAGGGTCAGAATGACCCTCATAATGTATGTATAAAGGATTGTCAGTTGTTCAGATACAAATGATGATGTAGCTGGTACGTAAATAGCAACTTATGGAAAAATCTGCGGTATGCTTTTTTTCACATTTCAATCAAGACTCTGTTAACTTTCATTTTATTTTATGTCACCAAAGTAAAATTACAGTACAATATAAAATGACCACAGTACAGTGAGTGTTACTGAAAGTATAGTAGTCCTAAAGAATCCACAATGCACACTTGGAATCATAGACGAAAATAAGGCACCATCGGGAGCAGAGTGACTGTGAAGCCGGCAGTTATTGCATTGAATAACTGAATATTAAAGTCATCAAGTCAGATCATACGACATGTTTAGAGCCAAACGAACAATGAAGAGTATGACTCTTTAGTTTTGAAATTCATTTAGGAATTATTGATATAGATACAATTTATTAAGCCTGAAGTCATCTTGGCTCTAACATTAGAACAAGTAGGAGGTCCGCAGGTGTCTTGGCACTAACATCAGAATAGATGATGATGATGATGATGATGTTAGGAATGATGTATATTGCTTGATTGATTGAATAGGTGCAGGGCCACTGGGATTCTGTGACATGTGAGAGTCAAATTATGCAGCAGGGTTGAGCAAATTATCTGATAAGAAAAGGCAATTTATGTTGCATAATGCGGCACATTTTGTGATAGTATTACTTTATTATTTTGTCATGTTTTGGGTTGAGCAAGCACCAGCCCTCTGGCCCATGTTATAATCTCTCTGTGGGCTTTTAACCACACCCATCAGTTTGGTTGGTTTGTGGGCTTGCCTTTTAACATTCGCTTGACTTAATTAGTGAAAGGCATGCATACATCATGCCTTTTCTGGTGTTTAGCCCTCCTCCACAGCACCGGTAAACTACTGTAAACATACGAGGCTCTGTGTTTTCTGAATGGCTTCTGCACTCTTTCTTTTTATTTCCTACGCTCCGCTATCTAGCTGGGCAGTAGTCGAGAGCTATGCATGACATCCACCTTGTTATATGGAAAATTCTACTTTTCCTGGTTACATAGATAATTCTACTTTTGCCGGTTACATGGATTAATACACTTTTGCTGATAGGTTTCACTGTGAGATAACTTGTGTGTGCTTTTATGTGTCTCCTTCACAGTCATGGCGACTGTCGTCTTGCATATGTGAAACTGATTTACTTTTCGTAATCAGTTTGTGTGGCAAGAAAAGTCCGATTAGGAGTTTACAACGCTAATTGCTCTAACTCGAGCAACTGCGAGACCCATTGCATGCCAAATGCTTGTTACACTTGCTAACACTATCTAAGGATTGGTTGCACTCCATTAGTGCAATCACACAAAGTTTGTGGGGTGGTAGTAGACGGAACAAGCCTCTTTTGGCCTGTTCAAAGTATGCCGGTTAGGCAATTGCCTTAGTTGGTGTGGACATATGGATGTGACAGGTGGCTAAACTTATGAGGGAGTTCCCTTTACAGACTAGGTGATCTCACACACATTCTAGTGTCATGCTTCATCATATGTCCACCTAGCCCCACCCAGGTAAGATAATACTATCTGGGCGGACTCAACCTCGTAGTTAAAGGAACTTCAGAGGGAGTGCTGAAATGTTATCTTGCTGGATATTAAAAGGGATCCAGATGAGAGTGGTGATAGATAAAATTACCTTACAAATCACCTGTTGGGTTCGGACATTTAATATCAGTGGTTGTAGGTAAGAATAAAAACAGGGATGGGATCGCCTTTGAGTATGATGACTCAAGGAGTCTAAAAATTGGGGACCAACATGTTTCTTCCCACACTAAGAGCCTAAACGGTCTGGGGCATTCATCAGGGTCGTGGATCCCTAGAAGTGAAGAGCATCATTAGATGCTCGTTGGTAAAGGCTTACTCCAAAGGAAGCAACACGATAGCAAGCTGCTGGGACTCGGACCTCATAGGTGCACTATTGTGTTGCTTCCTTTGGAGTAAGGGTGACTACAAGGGGCAACCCCCCTCCATCAGTCCCCAGACCAGAGGCTCTACGCCTTGTTCATACAGGGCCATACCCCTTTAACATATTCAGGTAGGCCCTCTTTCTTTTAAACACTCACCTTTACCAACGAGCATTTGGATCCCTTTTAATATCCAGCAAGATAAAATTTCAGCACTCCCTCTGAAGTTCCTTTAACTACGAGGTTGAGTCCGCCCAGGTAGTATTATCTTACCTGGGTGGGGCTAGGTGGACATATAATGAAGCATGACACTATAATGTGTGTGAGACCACCTAGTCCATAAAGGGAACTCCCTCATAGGTTTAGCCACCTGTCAAATCCATATGTCCACACCCACTAAGGCAATTGCCTAACCGGCATACTTTGAACAGGCCAAAAGAGGCTTGCTCTCTCTACTAACACCCCTCACACCTTGTGCGATTGCAGTTTCTAGATAAAATGGGAGTCAGTGTGGGGTTGAGTTGCTCCATATACTCTCTCTCTTTGTGTGATAATTGCACTCCATTAGTACCAGTTTAACACCCAAATGCAGATATAAGCTACAGAAAGGTGACCATTCACCATTTGCAAAAGATCTTTCACTGCTTGGCAACACGTCACTGCGTTTTAGTAACTTCTGAACCATTTAAGCTCAAAACAGTTTTTATCTGTTAAAAACTGAAAATTATGAGGCAGATGATAGGTTATGTGGCAAATGGGGCAAACCTACAAGTATGTGAAAAATGCCACAGCCACATAGTCCCATATTGCCAAAGGCCCTGGATAGATTCTTGTATTAATTGTTTAAACCTTGTATTTCAAACAAGAATAACTATCAGCGTTTGTTCAGTTCCAAGGTTTTTTTTTTTTTTTTTTTTAACCAGCCTTTACTTAAAAGTAGCCACTATTTTGGTAACAGATTGACCAGGTGGCAACCATATGGGAAGTTACAGCATGGAGGGCAAAAATGGATGCAAGTGGGGCAGAGCCACTGAGAGGAAGCAGCAGACTATAGGAGTGTGGGAGTGGCAGGGGTAAAGGTGAGTGTATAAGGGAAAGAATCAGCAAGAAAAGGTAATGGGCAGCGGAAAGGAGGAAGGGGAAGACATGCGTGTAAGATTGACAGAACCAGCAAGAGAAGGTAAAAGGCTTGGGAGACCTGAATGTTGGAGATTATAGCATGGAGGCAAGGGGTGAACTGCAACTGTGGCACTGCTGACATATTGATCCTATATTGCTCACTATACAGTATAATCATGCAGCACTGGTAGCAAAGATTGACACTCTAGTTCTTGATGTAGGGTTAAATCAGATCAGAAGAAACTGGCAGCTTTAATAACAGAAGCCAAAGCAAAACTGACAATGAGATCTGAAACCTCATAAAACACTTTCAGAATGTGCATGACAGAATCACACTACCGCCATCCGGAGGGCCAGCCAGGCCTATAACCTGTAAACTGTTGCACTACAGCCAAAGAGGCATAATTCTGCAGTGTGACCACAGTATTGTCAAAAAGTGGGCAAGCAGGGCAATTATCTTGAGGCTCTGCTCCTTGAAGAGGCCCCACAATGTGCTATGGGTAAGACTGTTGGAATGATGTGCAACATTTTTCACAGGGTGAACAGTTAACTGTAATCATATTCATGCTGTGAAACAAACCATGCTCATGCTGTGACAAAAGCCTTGCATCCGGTTGACAAGTTGGGATAGGCAGGCGTGCCTGGGCAGGTGTTTTGAGGCTCATATATAAGGTTTTTCTTGTTATAGAACGAGCAACATTATGGTACATTAAACAATATACAGGACAGGTTTTTGTACAGTTTGCATCCTAGACAATTATTTCAAGGTGCTTTCAAATATAATGATCATGGAAAAGGAGTCGCAGTGAGGAATAGAAATTGCCCAGGGTCTCACAGTTTAGTCAATCTAGAAAGCCAGGTTCTTTGGGTCAGAGCACCACAAAAGCTTCAGACTTGAATGAATGTTTGATTGATTGATTTGGGTTTTATATAGTGCTTGAATACACAGATGTGTCTTGGTGCTGGAGCTGTCATAGGTGGGAATCATACGGATGAACTCTACTGATTAAAAAAACAAGTCTTGAGAGCCTTTCTTAACCACAGTAGGTTTGAGCAATTCTTTAGCACCAAGGAGAGAGAATTCCATAGCTTTGGCATCCTCAGCAGAAAGCTTCTGCCCCCCCCCAGCCACGATACTCCTTTATTCTTTGGGATCTCTAAGCACTTTGTATCCAAAGATCTACGATTTTTTGGATGGGCCATAGCAGATAAACATGTCCTGGGGATAATTGAGCCAATGTTGTGCAGTGCCTTAAAAGCTATGCAGAGAACCTTCAATTCTATTCTCCTTTTCACTGCAAGCTAATGAAGTTTGGTCAGGCCCTACACCACAGATTGACATTTTGGAATTCTCAGCAGAAGTCGGGCTGCTGCATTCTGTAACATTTGGAGTTTGTGGAGGAATTTACTCTGAATGCCCATATATAGTGTGTTCCCTTAGTCCAGTTTGGACATGACAAGAATAGTGACTACTGGGTTTTGAAGGCCTGGGGGTATGAAAGAGCAAATTTTTCTAATTATTCTTAAAGTATAGAATACTGATGACACAAGGGCATTAACCTCATCTTCATAATTAAGTTGATTGTCGAGGACAATCCCCAAATTCTTTGCTTGGATGGCCCATACGCAAGTGATGATGCAAAAATACTGATTTTTTTTTTTCTGATTACGCGCTAGTAGTTCAACAACAGAAGAGAACATATCTTCAAGTTAAGAAACAACTCCTTGAATTCCACCTCAATTACATCATTGTAAGTGGACCTGAAAGTCGTGTACACTGGGAAATCTCACATCTTTACTGATAGACGAGCAGTATGGAAATGAGCTAAGGCACTGACAAACTCTGGGAGCCCTATCCGTTGGTCATCCAGGAACAGAATGAAGTCTAGACCATAACAAAGTAGAAAAACACAAGAGGTTGACAGACCATCCACTACTCTGCACAAGTTGAAGGGGCTACTGCAGCAGTAGAGACGCTGCATGAATCGTTGGGTTTTGGAGACAGCACATTGGTGATTATTCACAACACAGATGGCCCGGAAACTTCCCTGAATATGGGACTCATGGTTGAAGCTCAGTACATATCCAAAATAATAACAGCTCACTGGCTGCTCTAAGTTAACCTGGGTTGGAGCATATTGGCTGTTAGCATTCCCTCATGGAAACGTCAGGTGGCAGCACTGTGAGATGTGGCTTTTTTTGGCGGGTGGTTGTGAGGGATGCCAATGTGGACTATTGTAGGGAAAATGGAGGTACATCAGGGAGCATGCTGACTGAATCATAAGTGCTGTTAAAGAGGGAAGTATGAAAAACAGGGACTGCCATGCATACTCTTCTGAGGGTTTCTGGAGTTGACATTAAGAGCAATGATAGATTCTCAGCATGTAGGGAAAGGTACAAGACAATCAAACATAGATTGAACTGATTTGCTTACAAGGAATTCACAGCCAAGCAACTCTGAGAGGGTGACAGATCAGGCAGGTTGTTAGCAGGCTTCCTGGCCTCAGAGGTGCCCCAAATTCCAGAAGCAATGCTGTGAGGAGTTAACTCGGTGTGTGCACTATGTACAGACTAACATCAGTGATGTTTGTTAACTATTACACTGCCTTGGATGTGGTACCAAGTGAGATATAGGGCACACTTACTGAAGGTATAAGGACATCAGGCTCTCCCCGTTTCATCAGAAGATCAAAGACTTGCTCTGGAGGCTCCACTGGCCGTGGCTGAAACTAGGCAAGCTGTAGAAGTGATAACTAGGGACCAGGGTTGGATGTCCTGCCTAACAAATTTTACTCAACATACAAAAGACTGCTGTTTCATAGCTCTTGGAGGTCTATAACCAGTCACGAACCTTAGTCATGCCTCCACAACTGACATACATTCTAGTAGTGATTCTGAAATCTGAATGTGACAGTTTAGATAGGACTTTGAACGGACCACTCTTTGATAGACATAGACCACAGAAACCTGAGGATGGTGCTGGCAAATAGATTGTTGCCTTTGCTCTCTGTCTTAGCTCATGATCAAAATGGCTTCATTTGGGCAGGCGAACTTCCTTGAAAGCACTTCTAGATGCTAAACACTTCCCAGAAGTGGCATCATTGGCCTGTTCAAATTGATACAATTTAATTTTCTTCATCAAAACTATCTCACCCCGAGGAAGCTCAGTAAGATAGGGAGACTAAAGATTAATCTCCCAGAGGTGAGGATCTAAAGCCAGATGCGATCATATGAGTGCCTAAATCTATTAAACTACTGGAAATATATGACTAAAACAATACAAAACGTAGTGGGATGAAGAATAGACTGTACTCTGAGGGCGAGCATGCTTGGCCTGATGCCCTTAGTGAAATGAAGGAAAAATGAACAGGTGTGCAAATTTGAAAATAGTGGTACCAAAATGTTGCTTCCACATGTAATGAAGATCAAGAAATGCACTTGACAAAAAACTGTTTAAGGGAGGCAAAGAAATGGGTGGAGGCAGAATATAAAACAGTGAAAAGGTTAGCTACACACATGCATGGACCAGATAGGGGAACCAATAATGTTAGAAACTGAAGGGCTTTCAGATTACAAGCACCCTAAATGGCAGGCCCTCCCAACTGTACTGGTGTGTGCTTACTAGTTATATATAGATTGTATGAGAGGCAGAAAAGAATCAAGGGATGCACACACACCCCTCAATGGAAGAGCAGAAAAAATGTTGAGTTTAGTAGACTTACCACCAGTGAGAGACCAGGTTTACTCTGGGTCCTAATCGATATCCTTTCGTATTGCATAGTATTGATCACCCACTAAAACAGGTTAAAGCTTACTCCCAACACGGTTTGTTTGACTTGTTTATGATGTATACATATATTGCCTGCACTTATGAAAGGATAGGCTATGTCACATGAACAGTACATTTTAAAATAACAATGTATGTGCTTTAGGGTGATATTCTTCTGCACTGTGACTGTTTTGAACATTTATAAAATGGTTTATTAAAATATCAATCATTCAAGTCTAATTAAAACTCAATAGTGACAACACAGAGAGCCTCAACTTTAGGGAACCTCCCTGGGTGTGGTCTTCACCTTGGTGGTAGTGGAGCTGGCCACATCATTCACTCTGGGTGGACTCAGCAAAAAATCCTGGATTCATTTTCAAATGTTTTTTTCTAATTCATTCAGAAGATCAGGCATATTTTCCACTTGCTTTAACATCCTCATGCTATGCAAATTCATACATTCTCCCCCTCCCCCTTTCACTCATAGACTGCTGTAAATTCAATTATCTTCTCACAACTAGATAATGAAAAGTCTATCTTTGGCTTCCTGCCTTCAAATACTTCAAAACACTCCTACATGCCTCATCTGAGGAATGCCCTCTTGCTTCGCCATCTCTTCTCACTATTCTACTGTCCATTGCCTTCTGAATGCAGAACGAGGTAACTTTAAAGTGCTGTGCCTAGATCTTGGCGCTCTCCATAAAATAGGCCCTTTGCTTCTTCATCATTGTATCACTCTTTGTATTTCTTCCAGAAACCAATGCTTTGCAGTAGCCAACTGTTTACATCTTCCTAACTAAGGCACATACTTAGTGGGCAATTATGATTCTCCTTTCTGACATCAAAGCACTGGAACCCTTTGCCTCCCCAGCTATGGTGACTCCAGTCTTTGGACCTTTGGAAAAGAAAAACTTGCTTTTTCCACATTAGTGCAGTCTTTACCTCTCCTTCAGTTATTGCTCAGCGCTAGGATGCTTGGTTAAGGTAGAAGTGCACTTTACAATATTATTTTCAATAATTAATTTCATTTAGTAGAACAATAACTACAGAAATGTGCTTAAGCTGCACTATATGCCACAGTTTTTCAAAACACCCTGTAAGGTGGAAGATGATGAAACACAAATATTTTCTATAAGTATTTTGAACGGCTAGTGGGTTGAGGGCAATGCAATTGACTGCCGGTATTTTACAGTGCATCATATGCCACTCTTTGTTGACAAAACTAGAATTATAACGTCAAATGTCATGTGAGAGTACATAAACACATTAAATGTGTATTGAAATACAGCATTTACCATTTGTTCTGCTAGAATGCCTTGAAGGAGAGTCCTAAACGTCCTGTAAAGGTTGTTACTTCCTATTAAGAATACATTAATGTTAGAGGCCCGGCATGCTTTATATTGAGCTGTCATATATTGACAAAACAATGACCCTATGCATTAGACCACTACAATGACAGGATGATCCACAAGCAATTTTTAGTCTGAGTCTGAATTTGGCTCTGCCTCCAGCATTTGAAGTGTTAGCACCCTCCACCCCCCAAAATGTGAGTCTAGTTGTGGCCCTGGTAAGCAGAACTACAAGCAAGGATGAAAAGAATTAGAATGTGGAGTGGACTCCCTACTCGCACTATACATGGGAAACTTGAGAGGTCCAAAAAGTGTTTCCTGCCGGTGCTAGTTTTCAGTTTCATTGTGAGCCCTCGAAGTGCCTTGAACCATAACACGGGACACTTACTAATAACGAAACATAAAAAGAAGTGAGAAGACCCCCCTCCAAATGAATCCGTCACTCTACTTACATTGCTGCCAAAATGGCCCCTTTCATGAGAACAATTTTTATTTAGCCGCATGAGTCCTAGTGTGCTCAGCACTTTTTACTGTCAACAAGCTTCAGGCAGCAAATTGCCTACCAGATATGAAGCCAGGTTACATGCATGCTCTTGAACTACATAGTATTAATTTCCTTTTTAATTTCCATCCTTCTCTCTCCGTGCACCAGGGTGAAAAACAAAAGCCCAAATGACCAGACTGTCACGTCATTTTGTAGCCACATACATGCGTTAAGCAAAGATTGCAGGATCACACACAGGGCACTGTTTTGTCTATTTACAGATCAGAAATGGATCAGTAAATAAAACAAAAACTAAGTAGTGCTGAAGCGCTGTTTTAAAATGGAACTCAAAGCGCTTTTTTTAAAGAAAATAAATTATGGAGAGCTGGTTGCAGGAGCAGGCAGGGGTGAAGCAACACACGGCGGATAGGGAGAAGCAACAAGTAGGGGAGATCATGGGTCAAAGAGAGCAATATGGAGTGTGGGGCAGAAGCACATAGTACAATAGAGCAGTGCGGAGGGCAAAAACATAAGGACAAGTGAGCGATACAAGTGTGGATAGTGAGAAAGAAGCACATGGACAGGGAGGCTGAGGGAGGATAAAATCACACAAAGGATTCATCTGGAAGACAAATGCACTCTCATGTAGTGCTTAAAGAAAAAGGAAAAAACAGTTCCCTAAAAGCCAGCAGAGTAAGGAGAAAAGCCAGCCAATTAAAGACACGAATAAAGAGGCAATGCTTCTTGAAAAGGAAACGTGGTGTCGCTGAAAAAATACACCCAATAAGAACTTGCAGTCCCTTAAGAGTGATAGGAAAGAAGCTAATGGTAAACAGTGGATGGACTCCAACCGCTGTATTTTCTTGGTAAGCTCACAATATGTATTTTGCAGCCAGACATGGGCTGCCTGGGAGGCTGGACCTAAAAATAACCTTTTCATAGTGTGCTGCGGCATGTTGTGAGAATTGAACATATTCAGACCCTTGTTTGTTTCTCTACGATAAAGGGCACTCGTTGGGAGCCCAAAGACAGCTTCATACCTGATTGAAACCTAATCTTATCTGTTGAACGTCGCAATAATACCAAAATGGATAAGACAAGCATTTTCCACTTCCTCCTATGCAGCTCCTCAGTTATCACTCGTGCCCTTCTGATCCTTGTTGGATATTTCAATAGACTTGTTGGTCGTAGATGGAAACACAGTGTGTCAATTACTGCCTATTCCTCCACCACAGCCTTCGTTTAGACAAACAAAAGTAATTTCCATATCGTAAACAAATGTTTTTGACAACCATGCTCTTTCCTTCACATGGACGGTGATGCTCTTGAAAGGTACATCTTCTGTCTATCTGGTGCGTGACTGTCCCAGTGAGCCTGTTCTCTGTAGCAGTCAGTACTTACTCAGACTCATATGCTCCGTCGGGGAAGCCAGGGCACACAAATCAGTCTTTGGGTTTGCAAATTAATGGCCCAGTTCTAAGAAGTGGTCATGTTGTAATGTTAGAAGAAGTGATCAATTCAGGCAGGGAATGTGTGATAATGACTGTGTGGTTTCGTGGCAGTGGTTTCATTTAAACAGTGCTGTTATTCTAGGTAGCATCGAGCTGAACGCTGTCTGCTGACAAAACGCGATATTCTGGAGGTTATAAATTCGAATTCACGGGCCGACCGTGGCACTCTTCTGCTGGACGTACAGTTCGGGTAATATTAACTTGGGATAATTATAGCACTCAGAAGCGGCAGAAATGCGGTGTTTAGCGCTGCATAAGGCAACCAAAACGTAGGAGCTGTTGCTAAGGCTGTCAAACTACATTCCTTAACTGTAGCAACATTTCTCCATTTCGTATTCGGAAGCAATCAAGTTTACTTGCTCATTGTTATTAGTCTGCTTTTGCCAGACACCGTTTTTAGGGTCTAGTGTGCACGTGCTCTGTCCCTGTTGTAATCTCCCTGTGGGCATTTAACCACGCCCATGTCACGCCCATCACTTTCATTTGTTCCTGGGCTTGACTTTTAAAATTCGTTTGATTTCATTAGTGAAGGCATGCATACGTCATGCCTTTTCTGGTGTTTAGCCCTCCTCAAGCACACTTGCCAACTGCTGAAAACATACGAGGCTCCATGTTTTCCGTATAATTCTGGACTACTTTTTCTCTTTATTTCGTAGGCAGCATGATCTCGCTGGGCAGTACTCGAGCACTTTTCATGACTACCAGTTTACTTCAATTGTTTCTCCTAGAGCTCCTTCGTGAATTCAGGTTTTACATAGCGCGATCACGCTTGTTTTTTTAATTTTTTTATTACTATGCAAAGGCGAAACTGGACCGGTCTTTTTGTTCTGATTAGTCACCTTCATGCTCATGGAGTGACGCTTTAAATTGTCTCCCATATGTGAAATTGCATTACTTTTCATTTTCAGTTTATTTGGCAAGAAAAGTCCGGTTAGGAGTTTACAACGCTAATAGCTATAACTAGAGCAAACGTGAGACCCAGTGCATTGAAAATGCTTGTTCTGTGTTGTGGTCAATTTGTCTCTTGCTCTACAATGTCAGCGAGTTGTTGCAATCCGATTAAAGCTTGCAACTATCTATACAACATATGATTTGCTGGAAGGTGCGAGGTTGAAAAAAAAAAATCATTGCACATCAACTTTTCATCTTGCGTCATATATTTAATACCCTTTGAAGACAACATTAGTAGTTTGATTTATTTTATTGGTTATTTATCAATGATACTCACATCACAGTGGGAACATTTTGTAGAAAAGAAGAATTTCCAAAAAGCGCTGGAATTCATACATCTTTTCAATGATTAAGCATCTCTGGGAAGTTTTGCTTGAAACCGGTACATGCCCGCTTATTTTACTATTGTGTTAGTTTCCAGAAAAAAGTGTTTTGTTGCCTTAGATGTACCTAAGTACAGTAAGAAAGCCATACGTGCATCCAAGCACTATTGTTTTTTTATAAAAATTTGTGGACAAAAACTATATTATCTATATCTATTGTGTGCTCAAAGGCGTTTTGGGATCAAAGCATGGTATACAGTAGATATTGGCATTACTCAAAACTTGTTTCGTTTACCTCAGAAAGTTGAATGCATTCGAGAATTTTGATAGAATCTGCGCAGGAAAGTTGGGGGATTGTGCTGGATCCCAATTCCAATAGCTGTTTCTTGGCCAGATCTGGGATCTAACTGAGCTAGGGAAATAAGCTGAGTTTGTCCTGGCATAATTTTCGGACAATTGGACACAGTTCAGCAGCAGCTGCATGTTGTCTACTTTTCGTTGTGTGCAACAAAGTGCAGGTGATGAGGTTTTCGTATTTTTACTTCCAGCTGGGCCCAAAACAAATGCCTCAATTAAAGGAATTAAAGGGCCGTTAGCCCTCCTTTAGTTGGAGTATCAACCCGGCTGGGAGTTATCTGGAGCCTAACACCTAGGTGCTAATGCAATGGAAAGGAACCAAGGTGTGCAGCTTATCACTTCATAAGTATGTCACAAGTACTTTAGAGAAACGTATAGGCAGGTTTTTGGCTTTGTTCAATTCCCCTCTCCCCCACCCCCGCAATCCCTCTATAAGAGATCTGCATGCACTATGCCACATGTATCTGTGTATATGGGTAATTGCACAAATAACTCTTTTAAATGGCACTTAGTAATTTATTTTTTGTTTAGTTCTTTTCTAGAGCTACTCGTCCCAAATGTAGGTGTCAGAGTTCTTTACATCAAACACAGAGACACAATTAATCAAAATAGTGCATAAATCATTGTACAGGAAATGTTACTTAAAACAATGAGAGTTATAAGATATAGGAATTGCATATCTTCTACAGGTGTAGACATTATATGTGTATAAGAACGGTCAGGAGAAACAAAAAAAACAGGATATAAAACGTAACGCAGTGATTAGGGTTGTCTGTACTAACAAGACGTTATTAGTTAGTTCCCCGAGGGGCCCTTCTTTGTAATTTTAGATTAACAACAGATTGAGTGAAAAAATAAGGAGCTAAACCAATGACCTACAGTTTGCACACACCTCCTTGATGACTGTAAATAGATCACTGTGCTATATTAGAGGGATTGCAATTTATGAACTGGTGGTAACAAAATGTCCTTCATGTAAAAAGCAGTAGACCACTTCCCTGTCTACATAAAATACACATTTGTGATCTGTATGTTACATGATGTGTTTTGCGGAAGGCACATTAACCCTGTATGCTAATTTATGAGTCAAAACTGTGACTGGACAAGACACTGAACTCTTTTAGAACCGCTTTAACAGCTAGCATGATCATTTCACTATTATAATCCCCTCAAAATCTATGTAGATGCAGTGATCCCTGTAGGAGGTGTCTTAACCCTATGACATATTTTAAAATGTAACCAATTAATTAAGCTAGAATAAATTTGCGGTCACATTCATCCATGACGCCATTTCTTTGCAGCAGACTTTTTTTTTCACAATTGTATAAATTGACAGCCAGACTGTTTTTTAAGCTCGACTCGACTGCCTTTATTCTGACACACCTTGACCCTCACACTTTATGGATTCACGAAGTTATTGTATGCAATTCCAGGAATGGTTAAATTTAAATTTTGACCTCTGGTTGTACACATAGACCTTCTGCGGCTGTACTAGCACACCAGGCTATCTCACTAGCATGTATTTGTATTTTTGTCAATGATGTATGGCACAACTTGTTTGCATCAGTCAAGAAAAACTGAGAAACGTAATAATGCCTGAATAGTGTCTTAGGCTGAGTTGGAGAGAACTAAATGAAAGTTGATATTCTGAGGGCGGCCTGGAGTAACCTAGGACTCTCGGGCCCTGCTGGCTAGGTTGTCGCGCTGGGAGGGGCCAGGCAGATGGGCGCTGGGACGGGTCGGTCCTTTGGATACTGTTCGCCTGGCAGGCTGCAGGCGAGTTTCACTCAAGAGCTTTGGACGTCAGCAGCAGCTGTCCAGCTAGCGGGCGCACTGAGCCAGGGGCTGCTCAGCAGGGCTGCGGGACTGCGAGGAGCTCAGCGCCCACCAACTGTATTCTTGGAAGTTTGGCATTCCCACTTGCAGGTAATTTCTTCACGGTTGCAGCAGATCAGACGAAGTTTAAATAGTTTTGGACGGTCTTTCCCGTGCTCCCATCGGGGTTGGGAGGGAACGACCACCTGGTGCACACGAGCTAACATGTGGAGAAGTGATTTGCCTGGGGTTGGCTCGCAGTTCGTATGCACTCCCCGTTCTGCCCGAGTCTGTGTGACCCTGTGTGTGATTTGGTTTGCTCTTTGAAGAGTGACTTCTTCTAGTTTGCTTCGCATCGATCCACTTTGGTGAACTCAGTGAAGGTCCAAGACAGGAGGGTGTATTTATCTGCCTATATGACGGAGAGGCTTGGAAATAGGAAACCGTGTCTCTTCATGAATGTGGTGTAAGGGCATAGGTGTGATTTGTGTCGAAGACAGCTCCGTCCGTAATGCATTCGTTGTAGAGACTTGTGTGTTCTAATGAGAAGGCCACAGCTATAAACTTCGACGGGTCCTAGCGCCAGTGACTTGGGCAATGATTAATCGTTACTGGCCGCATCTATAGATGAGGCAAATCTAGCGACGTCATGGGTCTAAATACAAGCAAACGGGTTCCCGAGCGGTGGGCGGATGTAGAGGGCCCCCAACACACTGGCGCTGTACCCAATGAACGAATGAAGGCCGCGCCCCAGGGCATATCTTAAGTGCGCCATACAAATTACTAATTAGTATGTCTGAGGTAAAACATGTGTTATAAGAAATAGCATTTTCTTCCCCAGAAGAAAATTCAAATTGAAGCTTGGAACTCGTTTCTAGTGTCATATTTTTATACTGCTGTGTAAGGTATCGCGTGTTTCAGTTGATATTTAAGTTAAATTAGTAAAATGTCCTGCTTGACTTTCACTGGTGATATGTCGCAAATTGTACATAAACCGGTGTGCAGCAGATGGACCGGCGGAAGCCGCTTGCAGTTTCTAAGCAGCGATTGCATGATGTTCACGAGGCTGGGCTGTACATTAAATCTAGGGCTGCACATTAAGGACACAAATTGCACTATTGGAATGTGGTTGTGGAAGATTCTGATATCAATTTGTAGTTTTCGATCAATCATTTTATAGTGTTAATTCAACATTGGGTACAATGAATGTCCTAACGACAGACTGACATTAGTGTGCGCATTTATTACAAAAGAGAGCGGGAAATCATGAGAGCGTGTGACCACGTTAAATACCGAAGCAGTGACTGCGAATGCTTAAGATGAGTTGTCCAAGTCTGCAGGTGAAATCCTACCAGACGCAACTCTTCTGTGAGCAAAAAAGGGAAAAGCCTTTCCAGATAACGCTGTCCATATCCGTTCCTAAATCCGAGCGGGGAAGCACGAGCACCCTCTGCGAGGTACTCACCGGGGGGACTAGTCACTGCTATGAGTTCAACTCGAACCCGGAACAGAATGGAAACTCGCGCTGAGGCGAACCGTGATCCCACAGTTCAATCTTAAATTGTACCTTTCTAAATACACCATGTACGTGCACAAAATGATTTCAGTGACATCAGTGTAGAGACCCTTTGTCCTGTGCGCCTAATTTCTTTCCAAACACCCTGCGTGGTGTGTTCGCGGTAGTGATGCGGGTGTGGGGGGAAGTACACGCTTTTCAAAGGGTGGCGCGCCGTCCAGTGGCGTAACAAAGGTCCCCGCAGTGCGGAACCCTGAACTCCAGGCGCCCCCCACCGCACATTATGCTGTGCACCGGCGGCATACCCCTGACAGGGTCCAGGAGGGAGGGGCCCCTACAGGTACTTTGTAGGGGGCCCCCCTTCAGCTTTATTACGCCACTGGCGCTGTCGGTGAAGAGGTGCTGAAAGATTACGCTGCTATTGTCTGGAAGGGGTTACTGCCACCCCTGCACTTGGCCCTTCCTTCTGCTTTAGTCTCTACATGCTGCTCGAAACACTAGGTCAGATTTACTCAATACCTGGCAAACCCAAAGTTGCTGAGCTGCATTGTGTGAGGAGAGTGGGAGAGCACCATCGCTGCTCTGATGTGGCGATGCCCGACACTCTTCCTTAGCGCTGGTGCACAAGCAGGCTGCTTGGTGACACATCTACACTTTTCCATCATAGTGGAAAAATACCTGCGTCTTGACGAGCATAGGTTTTGGATAGATTTCTAGTACAAATTCCTACACAGACAAAATGTAAATCTTTTTCCACTTTGGATAGACACGGGGCAGTGCATCATATATGCAAAGTGAAAAAAAATTGGAGATAGAGAAACGTATCTCGGCGGAAATGCATACAAATTGTGACACCTTGGGGCCGGGCGACCAAAGTTGCTGCACCGTGTTGCACCAAAGGGAAAGTAAAAACAGCACATTATCTGTTAAGGCATGGAGCATTTTTCTTCTCCTTCTTCACTGGCCGCATCTTATGTTGCCATGTGCCAACACAAAAACCCTTACTGCAAGGGTATGTGCTTTCTGCCAAGCATATGTTTTGTACTGGTTATTATTTACTAGTCACATAAATGCTAGATGTGGTCCCAGGGAGAAATGAAAGCCACCTTCAGAAAGATAGATAGTATTTTCAACACAATATATGTATTTCTGGAGAACAAGGACCCCCTTAGGGAGGTTGAAACAGAATAACACAGAATCATTCATTCCAAAGTCAACATTTCTTATTTTATTGACCTCTGCAGGATAAAAGCATGGCATGAATAGGCCTGCCAGAATTCTAACCTGTAACCATGGATTGAAACACAGCTCCCTGGAGCAGATGCATTAGTCCATTGAGCTTTCAGTCCCAGCTAATAGAGACAAGGCTTTGACTGACCAGATTATACATTAATCATGACCATTTTTAGGTCCACTCGCACACCCAGCTACACACTCTCATTCACACATCTTCCTACACATCGCATTCCTCCACTGTCTGTTGCATTTGTATTTAATAGGAGACTTTACTTATGGTTTCGTGTTGCATTTCAGCACTTTATGTTGCTTAAACTCACTTTTGCTGACCCACTTTCACCTTCCCACATTCACTCATCCAGCTACTCACTCACCTATGCACTTAATGTTGTTCACCACGTACCAAAACTCACTCACCTGCATTCAACAATTCACTCACATTCATTTACCTGCCTTCATTCACCTATGCACTCACATTCATCCATCCACATTGTTTCCCCCTACTACTAACCCAAATCATTTACAAACCCACTCACTCATCATCAAAAGTACTCACTAACCCATTCATACACAAACAATATGATGCATTGAGTATCCAGCAGTTTGACTTATGAAAACTACACTAATTGGCTTTGTTAATGCTTGATTTATTTTATCTGCAGATTGTATCTATTTAATGTGCAGTGGGACAAGTAGGAGAAATAAAACAAACATTATTAGTCGTCAGAATATCAGAGTTAGCACTGAACACAGTGCTGCTGGGGAAGAGAGAGATCAGCACTTAGAGACTAGGGGAGGATGAGAAAAGATAACCTTTTTTTTTAATGTTTCTATATTTGGGCTGCTGTGGCTGCACCTTACTTGTGTTAATTTTTTAAGGCAGTGCTCAGCTCCGGTCGTGGTATCTCCCCTTCAGGCTTGCTGATAGCTGGAAGCCACGTCAGATGACACACTCTTGCCCCCGTTGATGGGACTAGATCAAGTCTTCAGTGACTAAACTCTGACTGGGCCTTTCACACGGTTCCAAGGACACAGATCCTGCATCACGTCGCATGCACTTTTTAAAATGTAAATGCAACCTGACATCACAGAATGACATCTGTGCTGCCTTCTTGCATGCTTTGTAACCCAGCCTTTCCCTCCTCATCACAGGGTGGGGTGTGGTCAGTGACGGTTGCTGATTCCACTCCACCCTGTGAGGAGGAGAAAAAGGATAGGTTAACTGCAGCCGAGTGGCATGCTGTCTTTTACAGCCTGGGCTGGAAAGTACAAGCCCAAGGTTGTTTTCCATCACAGTCCTTGCTGGAGTATGAGATAAGAAAGTCACCTGCTCTCCATGGAGATGCAAAGGCTGTATGTAGGTAAGCCCAACAACCTTTGAGAGCAGCGTCTGAAGAGGCACAGTGGGACGTTTGAATTTGCCATACTGCCTGGCCCTCACTCACAAGGAGAGCCAGGCAGTAAGCCATCAATGAACAGTTTTTTAAATGTGTTCATTTAAATTATATATTGAGGAGTCTGGAAATGAGGAGGGACACAGCCCTGGAGCCCTTAAGCAGCAGTCGCCCATGGTTTGTAGTGTCCCTGCAGCTCAGAACAGGAGGGCAGCTATCTGACTCTTGGAGTCTCTTGGGTAGCCTGGGATGGAGGGAGCAGGTCCAGCCTTCCTTCTCAGAGATCAGGGTAAGTCAACTGGGGAACAAGGCAGGCCTCAAGCAGGAGGCAGGTCTCAGGAAGAAAGACAGTCTTCTGGAGAACAGGAGGTCCAATATTTATACTTGGTGGCAGCCTTTGCAGGGGGAGGTTTCAGTTTACTACCCCACATCTGGTTCTGGAGAGTTCGTCCCTCTCCCTGTCTAGGCTCAGTTTGGGTGACAAAAGACTAGTGTCAGGTTCCTTTTTTTGTGCTTAAGGTAAAGCCCTGTGAAGTGTAACTAGGGCATGGTACAACTCTGCCCCAATCATCCTGGCCGGATTGTCTCTCCTATTCACACCTAATCCCTTTTGTGTCACTGTCCGAAAGGTATACACAAAATTCAACAGTCAGAGCCACTCATTCTTGTGACCTAGGACACTGGCAGAAGGCATGAATGGTTAGGACAAGAAAATACCAACTTTCTAAAATTGGCATTTTCAGAATTGGGATTTATAATGCAATTGCGCCACCAACGGGGATTTAAAATTATAATTAATTTGAGTCTGAATACCATATCTCTATCTCCCCCAAATCAAAAGTTATCACTTATTAAATGTAACTCAGTGTTAGTCAATGGGTGGGATAGGCTTTAACAGTGAAAAAGCACATTTTTCGCTGCCAGGACATGTAACAATTAAACATACATGCTCTACTTTTTAAATAAAATTCACCATGCCCTATGTGACTTTAGGGCCTATGTTACAAATTGTGTAACTGGTTGATTGGCATGTGAGTCCTGGTCAAGCAGCAACTACAATCATAGTCAGGCTAAGGCACAAGCAAACCCCAAATTAGCATGTGCTCAGCACCCTGGTAGCTTGGGCCAGAACATTCAGGCTTAACTTGAAGGGAATGTGTAAAGTATTTGTGCAACACTTCAAAACATAAAACAATGAAGAAACCACACAAAACGGATCCCACACCATGTTAGAAAAATAGAACTCGATTTAATAAATAAAACAAGACCAAAATGACACACATCCAATATATAGAACTTGAGTTATGCATTTTTAAAGACTAAATTGTAAAACAGCTTTTAGAAGCAAGAAGCCCCAACTGAGGATATCTGATTGCACTGGACGGGATGAATCAAAACTTCAGGCTTACCACAGTGGAGCACACGCTAGCTACAGGGTCCAAGTTGGGCCTGCAGTACCAATGTACCTTAAATTCTGGTTCCAGAGCATTGCACGAGTCCAAAACAAGGATGTGTCTTGCAACTAGGGTGATGTAATCTCTGAGATGCGGCAAGGCTGTGGTGCGAGGCCCTGATCCATTGGCTTCAAGGATCATGACAACTGGGCTTGAGATACGAAGTCCAGTATCGAGGATGCATGGCACAGTTAAGACAATGCTCTAATTCCGATCCATGCAGTAGCGGGTATGCAGAAGTTTGTCATCTTCATCGAGGTTGCCGTCAATGAGGGATGCAAGGAGGTTGCGTCTGGGAGCGCATCACGCAGTGGTAACTCTGAAGGCTATATGCTGGGCCAGAGATGTGGCGATGCAAGCCTGTTGCATCGGTTCCAACCCACACACTAGAGATGATGCACCGGTTCTGCTCCCATACCAGAGGATGCGCCGGCTTCACTGGAACAAGCACCTTAGGCCCACTTCCAAGGGTCCAGCACTGGGGTGGTACTACTTGACGGGGCAGACTCACAGATGGCAAAGTTCAGGTTCGTGGTGGTTGGAAGTCTTTTCTGTCCCTGAAGCTTTAGATCAGGAGGACAGCCAAATAGCCCTTGTAGTCACTCAGAGCTCTGGGGTCGAGAGATGTCCATCCAGTCCTTCTCACTCCCAGACAAGAGGGCAGCAGGCACATGTCAGTAGAGCAGACGTCCAGCAAAACAGCAGCTGAGCAGAGTGGCAAGCCTTCAGCAGCCAGAAGTCCTTCTTCCAGGCAGGGTCTCCACTGGTAGAGAAGTGTACTGAAGTGGTGGTTGAATTCAGTATTTATACTTTGGTGCCATGTTTCTGGAAGGTTCTAGAAGGTGGGAGAAGCTTCTAAACTGTTGCTTTGAAGTGCAAGGAGTTCCCTTCCTCCCCTGCCATGGCTCCAAGCTGGCTGGAAGGACAATACATAGGGCCTGATTATGACCCTGGCGGACGGCGGAGGCCGTCCGCCAAGGTACCGCTGCTGAATGACCGCACCGCGGTCAAAAGACCGCGGCAGCCATTTAGACATTTCCTCTGGGCCGGCGGGCGCTCTCCAAAAGAGCGCCCGCCGGCACAGAGGAAATGCCCCTGCAACGAGGACGCCGGCTCAGAATTGAGCCGGCGGAGTTGCAGGGGTGCGACGGGTGCAGTTGCACCCGTCGCGTATTTCAGTGTCTGCTTAGCAGACACTGAAATACTTTGCGGGGCCCTCTTACGGGGGCCCCTGCCGTGCCCATGCCATTGGCATGGGCACGGCAGGGGCCCCCAGGGGCCCCGCAGCACCCCCTACCGCCATCCTGTTCCTGGCGGGCGAACCGCCAGGAACAGGATGGCGGTAGGGGGTGTCAGAATCCCCCATGGCGGCGCAGCAAGCTGCGCCGCCATGGGGGATTCTAAGGGCAGCGGTAAACCGGCGGGAGACCGCCGGTTTGCCTCTTCTGACCGCGGCCGAACCGCCGCGGTCAGAATGCCCTGCGGGGCACCGCCGGCCTGTCGGCGGTGCTCCCGCCGACCCTGGCCCCGGCGGTCTTAGACCGCCGGGGTCAGAATGACCCCCATAGTCTTTAAACCCTTTGTGTGTGGACAGGACACAACCTATTCAGGTGTAAGTGAGGCTGTGTCCAATTCCTCCCTTCCATCCTACCCAAATCACCCATTAAGTCACACCTAAGCTCCCATTCTGTGTGGCTGTCTAGGGAGAATGCACAAAACCCACCTGCCAACTACATCCAGTCATGTGACCAGAGACAAGCTCCAGGCACCAAAGACTAAGGCAAAAAAATTGCAACTTTCTAAAAGAGGCATTTTCAGAATTACAATTTCAAATCTAACTTCACTGTAATTTAGGATTTTAAACTGTGCTTCTAAAGACACCAAACATGAAGGGGTCATCTCTTCTCATTTAGAAGCTACACTTACAAGATTTAAGAAGGCAACTATAATGTGATCTTATGAGAGAGCTAGGTCTTGCAGTGGTCAAATAGAATTTAAGAGTTTTTCACTACAAGGACATGTAAAACTAAAAAGTACATGTCCTACTCTTTTAACACATTGCACCCTGCCCTCTAGAATGTCCAGGGCCTACCCTAGGGGGATACTTATATGTATTAAAGAGGAAAGTTTAGGCTGGCAAAAGCTTTATTTTGCACATCAACATGGCAGTTTAAACTGCACACACAGACTCTGCAATATCAGGCCTGAGACTTGTTTAAGGGATTAAATAAGTAGGTGGCACAATCAGTACTGCAGGCCCACTAGTAGCATTTAATTTACAGGCCTGGGACACAATTAGTGCATTTTCCTACAGTCTTATAAGTGAATTGAATATGCCAATTGTGGATACGCCAATATTACAATTTGTTAAAGAGTGACCACATGCAATTTAGCACCGGTAAATAAAGTGCTCAGAGACCTAAGACCAAAACAAATAGGTCCATCAAAAATGGAGGCGGAGAGGCAAAACATCTGGGGGAAGACTACCCTAAGGCTGGCAGGTCTTACAGTCTACCTTAGTTGGGTGTCTCATGTGTATTAAAATGGAAGGCTTAGGCCGGGCAAAAGGTCTATTTTATGCAGTAACAGACATTAACAGACATACAGAAGAGTAGGCAAGCACAACAACAGACATAAATAGATTTACACAAACATACACACATTCAAGCAGAAAGTGAAAAAATAAACAGGGACAGACATATGCACACACACAAACATCAAAGAGAATTGGCAGGGCATTTGACTTATCTCATTCTCAGGCTACAAACAAGCGCCAGCAAAAAGCCTGGCATAATAACCAGGAAGGACATAACAGTGCCCCAAGAGGGGTAAATCACTGATCATGCATTCTGTTACAAACCAAAAAACAGTGGCGGGGAAAGGTATATAGCACCCCCCACAAATGTTTCACACAGTACAGTCCTAAGCATTCATACCATTGTACAAGCCGTTGAGCGATACTACTGCTGAACAGATAATCAAAATGAGATGGTACACCCAAAGAAGAAAGTCCAAAGTGTCTAGTTTTTAAGTGTCTTTTTTTATTTTTCTTCCTTTCGTCCATATTCATAAAAGCAGCTTTTAGAGTGGTCCTATGCACTTAGCCAAAAAAGGAATTCATTAACATGTTTATTGCAGTCTCCTTTAGAAATGCTTACTAAAAGTAGAGCATTTTGATTAATTTCTAGTATCAGTGATGCAGGAAAGTGCTCAATTGCATTTTTTTTTTTTTTTTTTTTTTTTTTTTTTTTACAAAAAGAGTCCCAAGGGAGCACCTTCACAAACCCTCATGAGAAGTATCAATTTTGCTTGCTCTACTCACTCACACAATGCAATTCTATGCATGGCTTTATGACCAACCACTTTCTGCAGTCACCAGCCGCCACTGCAACAAACTCCAGAGGCCTCCCTGCAACTGCTTAGCTGATCTGGTGCACTGAACCTGTCTGAGCCCTGCTTGCCTCCGCTAGTGTGAGTCCCTGATCTCCAAGATGTGCCTCCCCAGGTCCTAGACACATGGTGGCATCAAAGAGCACTCCTCTACAAGAGCATGTGAAAATCTGTTGTTCTGGGTTCTTCGCAACTGCGAACTGGCCTATTAATGCTGGGACTCTGCCACCAGTGATGACCACCAATGTAAATCTCCGTTTGAACAGACTCTTTGCTCTACAGCTATGATTGGCAACACAAGATCTGAGCTTCGCTCTATAGTAACAGGAGCCTGTGGTGACCGCCAGTGCAAAGCCTTAGAAACGACCGACCATGCCACTTGACTGGCTTTTCAGGCTGCAGCAATGACAGCCCGTGCCACCTGGCCTGCTCTTCGTGCTACAGAGACGCTGTCCCTGCTCCTTGCAGCCCCCTCCACTGCGAATGGAACTCTTCACTCTGAGCTTTGAAAAGTAACTTTTTCAGCTAGACAAACATGGGACCTGTATCTGCCCCGTACTACATCGTGGTAGGCCTCAACTTCTTACTTTCCCCCAGTCTAGCAAGATTAGATGACCGTGAGTGGCAGCTTGTGCTTTTAGGTGCTACATCTATATAAAATCTCAACAATGAATATCCCTGGTTCCACTGATTGGAATTTTGTTGTTCTAGTGCCTTTTTATTTATTAACACTTACATTCTTTTTCTAAACTGGTTTGGGCTTTTTTTGTCTTGTGTTTTGATTTTGTTATTGTTTGGGGCCTGCATAAATACTTATAGGGTGCCTCTAAGTTAAGCCTGACTGCTCTTTTGCGAAACCACCAGAAGATTAAGCACTGCTGAATCCAGGGACATTTGTGATTCACTCTGACAAGGACAGTGGTTGTTGCTCGAGTAGGGTTTTCACATCACTGGATCATTAACCTGAATTTATTACACTAGTAGATATGACTTGCCTCAAAACCCCTGGGCGGTTGCATGGGAATGCCCATGGAACACCCACTTGTTGCAAAGTTGGACAAAACAGCGCTACCTTGCATTACTTTGGCCGACTTTCTAACATAAATCCTGATTTGCACTGGAAAGTAGATATCACCAAAGGTAACACAAACACAGCACACGTTTTTAGTGACTCTAGGACCAAATCCCAAATAAACATTTTGCACAGGTTTGGGTCACTTTTTGTGACACAGGCACAGAGCAAAATAGTAGTAAATCTGTCCCACTGTGCCTGACGACCTAGTAACAGCCCTCGAAGATGATAGAAGTCCTTTCATTGTGCGTATGTTTAGAAATGTATACAATATCCTATTCATCCTGTATTATCTACTGCAAGCAAGTATTTACTGAGATGATTGGTTGGGCGAGTATTAAATAAGGATGTTGTTTGCACTTAAACACAGTAGTCTCCAGTAAGTTTCTGCTTTGCAACTCGCACAGCTACCAGAATTATGGGAATATATTAAACTGTCTGACTGTTGACTGTATTTAGCTATAATTTGGTTGCCTAATGCTTGATGCAAATCGCCTGTGTAGCCAGCTCGCCCAGCTCTCATGGTTCTAATCTGCTGTAGAATAAAAGGTGGGCATATTTTGCTGGTGAGTGACCGACTCCAAGTGGTGTCACATTGTTTTGTTTCAGCTGTTGCCCCGAGCGGCGTTCATTTACTTCAGCTGTCACGATGATGAAAGAATAATTTCCTCGTAGGGAACGAAGACGGAACATGACCGGTCATCTTACCTCCGATGACATAGATGGAAGTGACGTCATGTGACCCCTACCTATGGTCTTTTAAACATGTTTTCAGCGGTTGGTATTGAAAACCTGAGACTGGAGCATGTTAACAAGAACATCTACTAGTAATCGAACAGTATAACCATCTGTTCAAGCTAACAGAGCTCAAGTAACCACTATTTAAAAAACTTTATTAGCAAAATAAGTTCAATCACATGGTTGAAGGCAATAACTTGGGGGCTGCTCTTGTCTGCAGTCACACACCCAAATGAGTGTCTATTGTTCTACATCCAATTGAGAAGAAACTTGCAGTTGGCCTCATTTTGCTGTCTGCAGATTCACTTAAGACTGGGCCCATGCCACAACAAGATCAGCTGTTAGTTGACCACGGGGTATCTTAGAGAGCTTACAGGAAGCAAGCAAACTGAAGCGTGTGCGTGTATGTCCTAATTTCATTTTATGTAGACCAATTTTTTTTACGATAGCGCCCCTGAGACCTTTGCCGACATGCATACCTCACAAGCAGAAAATTACTCATCAACACGGATTGATTCTAAACTGATGACTACACCTAGCATGTCCACATCTGCATTCTCTGATGTCACTGACATCACTGCTAAGTGCTCTTGTGTTATTTTTGTGTTTGGCCTTTGAGACAGCTTTATCTGTTTTCCCTCGACTATTGCTAAATAAATATATATACTTACAAGAAGAGGCCTTGAATCGACCCTCTCCATCCAACTGCCAGTTAAAAAGGCATTCACAGGTTGATATGTTGCTAACGCCCACCACAGCATGGGGCAGCGGTCCAGCCCATTTCAGCCACTTGATCCATAGAGACTGAGAGAAGGCATTTTGAACCTGCGCAATATGCACATCCACCATAAAATGAGTCTCATCCAGTGATGATCGATGACTTTTGAAAGTTGTTGGGAGTAAAAGTAATTTGTGACTTCCACCTAGAGAGCAAAGCAAGTGACACCAACTGACTCCACAGGGTGCCTGACATCTGGCTGAAGGACATTGTCTCCACATTCACCAGGCAGGCAAATTAATGTGTTTATGATCTGCATTAGCACATACATAACAACATAATTCAGAAATATTGGAGATACATTGTAAATGTTATGATAAGCAGAAAAAAGGTAAACAATGGTAAAAAAGCATCTTGAAATAATTCATCCAGTTACTGCAAGCATAGGGTACTGTCTATCCTATTACGCGCAAACTCATTGCATACCAATTTGACTTCTGAAATCATGCTACACGCTGGTAGGGCCCTAGTAGAAGACTGTTTCAGGTCAGGTGTATGACACAGCAGCCTGTGAGTGACTATCTCACTACTGAGGAAGAAGGCATTTTTGTTGTCAACGGAAAAGTGTAGTTCATGGCCTCTAGGTAGCAGCAACGAACTGCTTCAGACAGTGAAGTAAAATAATATAGTGGCAAATTTATGTTGAGGGGCCTTACTTAGTAGCAAGGTAAAATTTGGTGTGCACCCTGGATAATGGCTCCAGAATATCACTGGGACACAATATTAAGGACAAAATATCAGAAAAAAACGTATCAGCAAGTATAATTTTCTATACCTAACTCCCCTTATATATACCTACTCTATAATATGCCTTCAAGTTATGTAGATGTGGTGTTAGGAATAGTAAATATATACTTCCTTATATGCACTTACCTTTTGATTTTTTGTCCTTCGATATTCTGTCTACGATATTCTTGTACCACAATATTCTGGGGTCAATATTCAGTAGTACAATCGGAACCTTTTAATACTTCTTTTCATTTTACAGTTCTGCTAGGGCACTACCAGTATTACTTCAAATTATTGATGTGTGTTTGTCATAATAAATCTATATGCATGATGTTGGACTTTAGTTTTGTAACCAGATTATTGTGCCTAGCACCCTGGTCTGCCAAACAATATGGTTATTTGCACTACCATGAAGCAATCTTGTCAAACATTGTTGGAAACGGTTACCCATGCTATAAAACGGCGAAATCAACCGGTGTAATCACAAAAAGGAACCATGCATTTCAAACACATGAATAAATGGCAACTGTAAGTAAAAATAAATTGCCAAACGTTTGTTTGAAAATGCACCCCACCCTATATTAAGATATTAAGGTGCTGTCCTGCTTCTGTTGCAATAATAGGGCCGCCTTTTTCTCCCCTCTGCTGTAGCTTTTCACAATAAACTTGTTCTATTCAACATCGTGCCAGTTTTTTTTTCTGACACCTGGCCGTAACATATTAAGAAAATAATCTAAATGTAGGACAGCTATACACATCTCCTTGCGATAGTGTGTACCATTGTGGCTTATTTCAGTCTCTCACAGCATCTAACATGTCCAATTCTACATAACTGGCCAATGCTAAAAACATCTTTTACAAAGAAATTGGTGAAAGCAAAAAACATGTTGATTAAAAAGGCATTTCTCAAGGTGCCTGTTTCACAGGTTATGTGTAGACTCAGCACGTTTGTTGTAATTAATGGCAGCAGCCACCCCCAATACAGCTCTTGGTAACATAAAAAAACTGCTGTACGCTTCTTTGTTACCGTAGCTGTGGGCGGCTTTCTATCTCCCACCTCTGGTGCATGTACTGTCATTTTAGGAGCAGCTACGTGGTGTCTGTCATGACCAGCAAAAAGCCACCACATGCAGTACTGCACATCTGCTGTGTGCTGAATATCCCAGAAATAGGAGCTGCTGAACTATTTCACAGCCCACTCCCCTAGCTTATATTGTCCAGTTAGGAAGCCTTGACAGTAGTGCGGAGGTGAAGGGAGTGCTTCAATTGTTGCCACCCATTGCACTGTGTTGATATTGGCCAGCCCTGCCTCTTGCCCTTTGTGTGAATGGCACTCTGCTGAAACCACCCTGAACCACCACATAGGCACACCATTTGAAATCTAAGCATTGCCTCTTTGTGTGGCCACTCCCATCAGGCTGACGTCGCTCTCCTCGCTTGTGCCTCGAGGGCGAGAAAGAGTCCTCCCTGGCCAGCACATGTGCAGGAGGACTCCTATCTCACCACTTCCTCCCAAAACACAGATTTTTTTAATCAGGTTCATGGGGAAGCACCAAGTAGTGAGTACTCCTTTTGAAGCTACTCCATGATGTTCATTATTCCCTCTTGTCTCCTTCTTAATGCTGGTAGGGCAACGCCCCCCTTACCCATTAACATTAGTTGAGCGGTCTCATCCAATGGATCTGCTATATTGCAACAATTCTCCTCTTTATTCCTTTGATTATCAGCTGTGCTATAGATGCTAGTTAACTCAAGCATTTTGCAAAGCAGCAAATGTATTTGCTTGCATCTCACCAAGAGAACTTCCACATTGATGTTAGGAAAAGAAAGCGCCATGGTTCATTTTCTTAAAACTAATTATCACCTTTTTCAGACCTTAATCATAACTCGTAATTAGTTTGACATGTGAAATACATGTGTTTCTGCGCAAGCGCTGCTTTTCCCACGTGTTGTTATCTGTTTGGGCTTTTAACCACGCTCACCTCACGCCGATCATTATCACTTGTTTGTGGGCTTCCCCTTCAAAAATCCTTTGTTGTCATTGGTAACTGCTTTACGTTTGTTCCTCCTTGGGGCGGTTACCGCCTTGGACATCAACACTGTTATATGGCTATTTGCACTTATGCTGATATGTTTGACTGCAAGCGAACTTCTTTTTTCTTTTGTGTGTCACCTTCACGCTCATGACGTGGTGCTTTGAATCGTCTCACTTATGTGAACCTGTATTACTTTTCATTTTTGATTCATGTGGCGAGAAAAGTCTGGTTAGGGGTTTACAGCGCTAGTAGCTCTAACTTGAGCAAGTGCCAGACCCATTGCATTGCAAATGCTTGTTTCCTTTGCTACTTTGCAGTCCTGATCCATGCTGCCTTAGCAGAACTGACTGGAACTTGTTAAAAGCTGCAGATGGTGCTGTGCTTAGTTGCTTGAGTTTAAAAACTCGGTTGTGAAACCTTTGGTGACTTTGGGATCTGAATGAGTGTTCACCATGCCATAATGTAGCAACTGTACTACATTTACTTTATGAGAAGCTGTGCCATAAAGAAAGTTTTACAGCAACAAAACAAAGTGCTGTTCAAAGATGGTGCTCTACCTGCAAGCAACGTAATCCTTTGTTTTGTAAGGTGATGTCCCAACGGCATGTGATGTTGAAGTTGTCCTTTATTTCTGTCACTGGCCCTTGTTGCAGTGAGGGAGGCTCTTCCAATGCTCTCTTGATATTCGTCTATGGCCAAAGCACGTTCTCCATGTCTTAATTTCCCCAACCTGAAAGAGAACAGGCCATGGTCGGTAGCATAGCTTGGTTTGTTTCTGCCTTCTTTCCACCCCTCCCGCAGTAGCAGTGAACATATTAATATCCCTGCAGTATGGGCTTTCTTTTAAGATGTTGGGAAGACGTCAACAGCAGTGTAGCTAAACTAAACTTGGTGCCAGTGGTGGCTTGTGACACTCAATAGTGGAGGGTCTTCGAGCCGTAGTCAAGTGACAGGCACCGTAAAAAAAACACAATGCCTTAAGGCTCAAATTCCAAAGCTCTTAATCATGGCTCATTATTATAATGGGCATTGACTGAGAGTTCTGGAAATAGTAAATGTGAGTTACTTACAGTGCCTGTCAGTGGGCCAAAAAAAGAAAAACGTACTTACAAGATCTACTGCTTCTCATCCTCGTCTTCGTCTAGCACTTCCCGGAACCTCAGGCAGTTCCCCTCTCCAAATCCCGATAATGATTTCATGGTGCAGATGAGCAGCATGAGAGCAGGGCAAGGATTGGTGGAGCAGGCTGCCTCAATGCTCCAGCAAGCATAGGGCCTGCTTTCCAATCAGCTTTCTGAAACAGCTGAGTGTAGAGGTTTACACTGTGCATGTGAGGCTCGCCGGCTCAAGACAGCCGGACGAACTGCCATTGGAAGTGAGCGCCACTCCCCTGCTGCCAGTCAACAGCAATGTCCTGCCCCCAAACACTTCTCAGGCATGGAGCAGTGAAAAATAAAATGATGATTCATTTTATTACTGTTAGAAATGGGGTCTTTGGTTGGCAGTCAGGTTACCCCCTGTCCAAGCAAGGACCCTCACTCTAGTCAGGGTAAGTCGCACACAATCCAAATTATCCTGTGGCCACCCTCTGGTAGCTTGGCACTAAGCAGTCAGGCTTAACTTAGAAGGCAATGTGTAAAGTATTTGTGCAATAAATCATACAATAACACAATATAGCACCACAAAAATACACCACACAGTGTTTAGAAAAATGTATAATATTTATCTGGGTATTTGCAGGTCAAAACGATCAAAGATGCAATATGAATTTGTAAAGATTTCACTGAAAAGTGAAATGAAGTGTCTTAAGTCTTTAAAAAGCAAACAAAGTCTCTTTCAAGCACAAAGTACCCGGTTTGGAGTGGAAAATCTCCGCAGAGGGCCGCAGAAGAGGAGATGCGTGGAAAAATGGTGTGTGCGTCGGTTACGCCCCTTCACACACGGACTTCCGTTGTTATTTTTCACTCGGGGAAGACGTGCGTCGTTTTCTGGCACGCGGACTGTCTCCTTCTATGGATCGTGGGATTACCAGATGTCCCAGGGTCTGTGCGTGGATTCCTCGGCTTGTTATCCGGCTGCGCGTCGTTCCGGGAGGCTCGGAGTGGAATTTTCTTCCTCACGGCAGGCGTCGCGTCGATTTCCTTTCTGGAAGTCGGGCGGCGTTGTCCATGCGAGGCAGTGCGTCGAAGTTCCGGTTGCACCGCAGGCGTCACGTCTTTACGGATCGGCGTGCAGTGAAATTTTCACCGCGGAGCAAGCTGTGTGGCAAATTTTTCAGCGCACACGGCGTCCAATTGAAAAAGAGAAGTCTTTTTGGTCCTGAGACTTCAGGGAACAGGCGGCAAGCTCTATCCAAACCCTTGGAGACCACTTTTACAGCCAGACAAGAGTTCAGCAAAGCAGCAGGCCAACAGCAAGGCAGCAGTCCTTTGTAGAAAGCAGTCAGGTGAGTCCTTTAGGCAGCCAGGCAGTTCTTCTTGGCAGGATGCAGGTTCTGGTTCAGGTTTCTTCTCCAGCAAGTGTCTGATGTGGTAGGGCAGAGGCCCTGTTTTATACTAAATTGTGCCTTTGAAGTGGGGGTGACTTCCAAGAGTGGCTTAGAAGTGCACCAGGTCCCCTTTCAGTTCAATCCTGTCTGCCAGGGTCCCAGTAGGGGGTGTGGCAGTCCTTTGTGTGAGGGCAGGCCCTCCACCCTCCCAGCCCAGGAAGACACATTCAAAATGCAGTTGTATGCAAGTGAGGCTGAGTACCCTGTGTTTGGGGTGTGTCTGAGTGAATGCACAAGGAGCTGTCAACTAAACCTAGCCAGACGTGGATTGTAAGGCACAGAAAGATTTAAGTGCAAAGAAATGCTCACTTTCTAAAAGTGGCATTTCTAGAATAGTAATATTAAATCCGACTTCACCAGTCAGCAGGATTTTGTATTATCATTCTGGCCATACTAAATATGACCTTCCTGCTCCTTTCAGATCAGCAGCTGCCACTTCAACAATGTATGAGGGCAGCCCCAATGTTAGCCTATGAAGGGAGCAGGCCTCACAGTAGAGCAAAAACGAATTTAGGAGTTTTACACTACCAGGACATATAAACATGTCCTGCCTTTTACCCACACAGCACCCTGCTCTAGGGGTTACCTAGGGCACACATTAGGGGTGACTTATATGTAGAAAAAGGGGAGTTTTAGGCTTAGCAAGTACTTTTAAATGCCAAGTCGAAGTGGCAGTGAAACTGCACACACAGGCCTTGCAATTGCAGGCCTGAGACAAGGTGAAGGGGCTACTTAAGTGGGTGGCACAACCAGTGCTGCAGGCCCACTAGTAGCATTTAATCTACAGGCCCTAGGCACATATAGTGCACTCTACTAGGGTCTTACAAGTAAATCAAAGAGCCAATCATGGATAAACCAATCCATAGTACAATTTACACAGAGAGCATATGCACTTTAGCACTGGTTAGCAGTGGTAAAGTGCCCAGAGTTCAAAAGCCAACAACAACAGGTCAGAAAAAATAGGAGGAAGGAGGCAAAAAGTTTGTCGATGACCCTGTTAAAAAGAACAGGTCCAACAATTACCATTTTATTTTTCATGATTGCTGCACTGGCAGCAGGGAAGTGACGCTTATCTGCCCCAATTCTGGGGCTGCCTCTGCTTGGTGCTTGTGGTTTTTTGTGATAATGTTAATAGCAATAGATCAAATATTTATTTTAATACCGTGAGTAAGACTTCTTTGTTCTCACAAGGTCCCTATTTTGCTACATGCACTCGTGTCCGAAGCCATACTCTATTGCCTCCCAGCACCTATGTACCCTCACGGGTATAAGCTGCGCTCTAGAAATCCACTAATATAACATGTACTTTAACATGCACTAAACTTTTGTCGGAGAATATATATATATATATATATATATGCTTGTGTGAGTATGTGTGGGTGTGTATTCAGCTGCTAATGTATATATGTGTGTGTGTGTGTATATGTGTGTGTGTATATATATATATGCATATATATATATATATATATATATCGATTGCCCATGGATGTGTCTCAGAAACACACTGTAAAGGTAATATAATTGCGCTGCTCATAGCTACAGTTTAAATGTCCAGTTTATTTACATTTACTTGTAATGCTGTAATGCCTAAGGGCAGTAGTCTTTAAACAATGCACTGTTTTCAGACTCGTGAATCGTGCAATAAAGAGCAAGAA
This sequence comes from Pleurodeles waltl, assembly GCF_031143425.1. NCBI lineage: Eukaryota > Metazoa > Chordata > Amphibia > Caudata > Salamandridae > Pleurodeles > Pleurodeles waltl. The sequence goes on along the minus strand of NC_090445.1, from coordinate 287,719,669 downwards.
AGGCAGGAAAACGGCGTCCGATGAAGGAGTCGGTGAGATTTGTATGGTAATAATAACTTTAAGCCGTAGTTCTCGAATGCAAGTGATGCTTTTCATAGTAGGTGCTATTGCACCCTTTACTTCATATACACTTGACCGAAAAGATTATTCCCTCTGGAGGCAAATAGATATTGCTAAAGCTGACCATACAGGACTTCAAATAATCTGACATTGAATGTTTTCTGCTATTTAGAAACAAAAGAGTTCATCGAGAAACTTAACATGTTCGGCAACTATAATCTAAAGAAAGCGAAAAATATCACCAAACACAGATTTACACTATAAATAACTGCAGGTGTTTCGTAGTCAGCAATTTAATTATACAGGCTTGAGTCACAAAATTAACTCAAAGGGTTTGGATTCATGGACGTTGCTGGCTTTCTATTGCCAAATAGCACGTTAGATAAACAATATCCAGGGACTTTAGGCTATGGTAGACTTGTGAGTACTGTGTCTTATGCTTCTGTTATATAATTGTACTTTTGCACAGTGTTCATTCAGTGCCAACTGTTTGTGTACAGTGCTGGTAGAATATTAGTTCTGTGATAGACTTTTGCTGTCATGTGCTAGGAACATGCACTGCCATTGCCTGATCAGCAGGCCACCACTGAAATCCTTTTGCACGGATTTATTGTGTGAGGACCATATTATTTTATGTTATGTTACTGGTATTTGTATATTGCATTATCTTTCGTTGGAATTACATTTTAATGGTTTTATTTTTCTTATTGATGGATGGCCTAGACAGTTTCAGCTGTCTCGCTAGCTCAAAAAAGAGCATAATAAGAATATATTTCTATAAATCTCTCTTTGTAAATATATAAACACTTTTCTTTCTTTCTCTCTCTCTCTCTCTCTATATATATATATATATATATATACATATATATGTCCATTATCCTCTCATGTTGATATCTTCCCCATAATTGATTATTTGGTACTAAACAGATAAAAGAAATTAGATTCTTTGGTGCTGGTGAGGTGGCACTGTCCTTGCGTTTATGGTACTAGACCAAATGCCCATACATTACACCAAATCATCAGTCATGGGGGAAGATGTCAACACGAGAGGGTAATGAACACAGATCTCACTGGGTCATTGCAGATGGACATTGCACTGGCTCAGCAACAATGTCATTATAACATCTGTTGTGTTGATCCTCGAATGCACTGAGATAAATACCTGTGTGAGTACATGGCATTACATTTCATTTTTGTAAAATGCATCTCCCATAATGCCTCCTAATAAACAGCATGGGCTGAGATATTTCAAAAAAGTTAAAAGGCCTCACCTATCGTGAGAAAGACCTCTGAGGTCGAAACACATTGGTGGTGCGATTGTGGTGATTAAATAAGCTCCTGTTAGAAGTAAGTTTACAGAGAGCAGCACCTTTTTTACTATATATATACATATATGTATATGTATATATGCTACACTTGGGGTATTTTTTCTTCTTTTTATTGCTTTAGAACATTAAATTCCTATTGCACGTTTATTAAAAAAAAAAAACTGCTGGCTTGCCAAGACCAGACCTTTTGACTTTCTGAATGCTTGATCTTTTGCATGAGTCAACTTACACAATACATCCAATAACAGTAAAACCACCCAACTCTCATGTGGCCTTACAGTTCACCATATAGAATTGATAACAACATAACTATTTACAGTCTTCACCTCTTCATTGTTTGGCTCTATCCCGCCTTGTTTCCATATGATTGTTCATAGCCAGTCCTTTCAGGGGCAAATTCAGTGGGTCTTTTCCTGTCTTTCTTTGTGTTGCTTATTGGAAAACACCCAGTTGGTTCTTCTGGATCACACTTTCACCGCCTGTCAGATTACTCTATAAAAGTATGGGTTACTTAGAAATATAAACTAATGTGTGAGTAAATCTACACCTGTAAGTTTACTTTTACACTTTTGAGTAATTCTACTACTTTTGTCTATGCATTAATTACAATTATCAAATTTCTTACAATTGCATATGTGCATGTCTCGGGTTGGAGCCACATTTTCACAAAAGGAACAGTAGCAAGCCCAGCACCATACTTGGCCAACCACTAATACTGCAACACCATCACATAGAAAATAATGGAGGCAGGGACTTAAAATGTAACCTCACTTAAAATGTTTACATTTAAAATAATTTATATAGACTTTTTAAAAATACATGTAAATTGCACTGAATGTTAAAAAATATGCATATTTTGATATTATTTAATGATAAAATATTTTGAACTGTTTAATTGAAAAAATAAATATAACTTTACTTTTAAAAAGCAAATACATCTCAGTCAATTCTATACATAACATGTTGTACTTTTGACTAAGTAGACACAAACATTTTACTTTAGGTGGGATTTAAAAAAATATATATATCTTTTATTATAATATAGGGCAATTCATGAAATATTTAATTGAAAATTAAGTAAACAGTGTTAGAATTTTTGCACTGCATTTAAAATATATATGTAAAATACATTTACATTAATATTTAAAATACATGTTTATTAACTAATTTATTAAAGCTTAATAACATTTTTAAATGTTCCTTATACTTTACCGGTCCTGGTGGTGGAGATTTCCATATGGCAAAGTATAAAGAAAAGTTAAAAAAAATAATAGTAGTAATAAAATATGTGCTGTACTGCTTCTACCACTTCTAGTTTGTACAGACCCTGCATGGCGGCCATATTGAAATGTCTGCTAAATGAGCATGTCAGTACTTGGCAATGATAGGAGACAGGCATTCTTGTAGATAGGCACGTGACCCAACTGAAAATGCCTTTGGATGAAACCCCCTAGCCTATGAGGTTACGAATATGTTGGTGACAGTCTGACTCTTAACGTTCCATCAGCTGCTTCCCAACTCCCACTCTCATTCTGAGTTTAAGATAAAGGTCCATCCTTTTGGACATAGCAGAGTTCCGAGTTTGTACCAAGTTAGTGTGCTGCAGTTATCATTCTTATATAGTCCACTGTCAACATCAGGACAGTGCGCGCTCTACGGGCGACAAAAATACAAAAACCCAGTCTTTATGCAAGAGCATAATTCATGCATTGTGTTTATATGCAGTTTGTTAACCTCTCGCATTGCAGCGTTTTACCTTGAAACCACTATTAATGATGTTTGCAAATAATGCATTATATTGGTGATCCTTGAGCAGGGTGGTAAGACGGAGGTCGGGCTGGGCCCCCGACCCCGTTCTAAAAGACTCTTTAGTTTTGGAGCCTACTCATGAAACTTTCAGAGTATGCGAATCATTGCTCTGATGCAAATCTTGGTGTTCAGATCGCCGACAGAACGCGCGATCATTTCAAGGCATTTGCATATTCTTGTTTGAATCGGCAGTGTGCACGATTCATTTCCCGCATTTAAACCTTGGTGTTTAGATCGCTGACAGAGCGCGATCATTTCATGGCAATCAAAACTTTGATGTGTAGTGTTTCTTGAAGTGCACACATTTATCAAGGGCCTTTTTGATTTTCTGCAAAGATGCTAAATTCTAGATGTTACATTCTTTGTGCATATTAAGTCCCTAGTACAATTCCTATCGTTTTCCAGGGAATGTTTCAGATTGCTACTATCTATATCTTTCACAACTGCCACATCACACCTCTTAACAATTATCTATTTGTACCATACATTATGATCCTGGAGTTCATAGACAGAAAGCCCTAGTTGATATCTATATTCAAGTAATTATAATCAGCCATAGATTACAGCCATCTCTCATAGATATCTACAAATTATTGGGCATGCTGTCAATGTTAAGTACATTTATCATCTATATGAAGCTTTTACCAATTGTACCTGCTAACTAAAAATATGTACAATGTCTTTAAATCTCCACTTAACATATACTTTTTGATTTATTTCCAGTCATGATATCAACCCGTGTCTATTCAGTTTACAAATGAACAAACAATTCCTCGTCCATATTCAGCCCATAAGATGTCTTTGTGCATAATTAAATGATGTATCTACTTTCACGTTGCCGTAGTTTAATTGCCTTATCCCCCTCTCGTTCATCCTTATTGATTTCTGCTAGGCCAAAAAGTCTGATTCTTTTCCAGTCATTTGTGTGTTGTCTCATATAATGTCTTGCAACATTATAGCTTTGATCTTGGTATTGTATGGCTCTAAAATGTTCAGGTATCCTCTTCTTTAGAAGACATATGGTGCTGCCTATGTAGCATAAGCCACATTCGCATTAAATCAAGTACTCAACATACTGACTGTTGCAAGTCATTTTCTGTGTGATATGTATCTCTCTTCCTTTGTCTTTTTAAGGATCTGTACATTCCTTGCTACTGCTGCTTTACACTTGTTACATTTGTGAAAACCTATGGCTTCATTATTCAACCAATTATTGGCTGCTGGTGCAGAATAATGGCTCTTGACAAGCATGTCCTTTAGAGAGCATGATCTTCTATAAGTCACTAGTGGTCTAGGGTCCACAATCTGTGCAATATCTTGATCACTTCTCAGTATTTTCCAATGTTTCTTAAATATATTAACACTTTCTGTACTTTCTTTACTTTAGGTAAGTATTAAACATGGGCAGTTGTTGTCTTCTTCCATGATAGTCGATATCTTGTCCATTAGAGTTTGTTGTTGAGTTCTTGAATTCCCTCTTGTGGCACCCAGTTCTATATTTGCCCATGGTTAACCTCTGCAAAAGAATTGTTGCTTTACATCTACGAACTGAGCTTCGATATCCTTGTCATTTGAACAAGTCCGTCTGGTTCGTAAAATCTCACCAAACTGAATACTCTTGCGTAGGGATTTGGGGTGAAAGCTTGTCCCATGTAGGATACTGCTCATAGCAGTTGCTTTCCTAAACAATGGTTGTGTGTAATTGATTATCCTCTACATAAACCCGGTGTTAGAAATGAGGATTCTGGTTGGCTAGGTCATGCAACTAAGCCAGGCAGAACCCACCCACTCTAGTCAGGGCAAGGAAGTTACACGTCCAAGATAACCCCTGCTCACACCCTTGGTAGTTTGGCACGAGCAGTCAGGCCTATCCCAGAGGCAATGTGTACAGCATTTGCACAACACACACAACACACATGGCGCACTATCCCCACCACAAAGGAAACAGAACACCAATTTATATAAAAATAAACTGTATTGTACACAACATAATTAGACCAAACAACACGTCAGTAATACCCTGGTACCCAATCAGTTGTCAGAACGTTACACAATAGTTACTCTGCAGAAACCAACAGTAGTCACACGTAACACACAGGTTACTAATTATTCTGCAACGTAAGCAGTAGTCCGGAATCACATTACTAAAGAAATGCACTTGTCATGAAAGTATCATAAATGCCCATCCTAGGAATATTATAAAACATATGGCAAGTCATAAAAACATATCAGTTTGTCGTGCCCATAAAAGGAGCATCAGCACATATATGTCACACCATATGGAAAACAGGTTAGCCCATCAGTCCATAATGTCCATACCAAGGAACATTAGAAGTTGTGTTTTCACAAAAGAGTACCTGTGTTTTATGAGATGGCACTTCCAGTGCCAGGCAGGAAAACAAAGAGGGCCCCCAGCGCTCCTTGCCCTCAATGAGGGCCTCATGCTGGTTAGGGGGTGGGGGCGGCATGCACACCCTCTGGTTTTTATATCAGTCTCCTCCTGGGGCCTGTGATCTCTGGGGGGCCCCCCGGACCACAAAGGGCCCTCCAGAAGGGAGGGGGCAAAGCCACAACAACACTTGGGGGCCCGAGGGGGGACCTGGCGGCCTGGGGGGCCTCAGACGAGGCTTCCACCCCACCTGTGGTCTACTTGCACAAGAATGAGGGCACCGTTGGGGTGGGGGCCTCCGATGAGGCTTTCTTCCCCCGCCCATCCTTCAGCAAAACACACAAGGGGCTCCGGTGGGGTGAGGAGCCTCCAATGTGGCTTCCTTCCCTGCCTATCCTCCAGACAACAGAGAAAAGCCTGCCTGGGCCACAGCATTGGGCAGGCACCAAAGTGGGTGCCTGCTTGTGCCCCAGGGGCGCTCTTCAGAGCGTGCTTCGCCCCAGGGGCATGCTAGGCACGCATTCGCTCTTTTTTTCATTTCAGGGGCACCCCGGGAGTCCCAGGGGCAGCGCGTCTCCGACGCACTTTAAATCGATAATGTCCGGGACACAGCATTGATTCTTTTGCCATTGACCAAGCTCTTTCTAGCTCAAAATTATGTGTGGCCACAGCGCGTCCCAAGTGCAGGGCAGGTGTAAGAGGCAGGGCACTCAACGGGTAATACACGGTGCCAATGAAAAGTGCTCTGAAGGCGATTTATCAGGAAAGGAGAAGCGCTCCGCATGCGCTTCCGGTAGTTGCAGGGGTCAGGGGCCACAGCACCCCACCCCTGGGGGACACAACAGATGGAGCACAGGGTGGTAGGGCCCAGCAGCAGGCCAGCACAGGGTGGAGGCAGGCAGTTGGCAGTTCCTCCTGGTGGCCAGGAAGGTCACAGGACAGCACAGCAGCAGCAGTCCAAGGCGGTCCCTGGGGAGTCCCTCCAGCAGCATTCTGTGTCAAGTTACAGGTAAAGTTCAGTTCCAAAAGTGTCTCCTAATGGTGGGGGAAAAACCCCTGTACTTATACTCAGTTTTGCAGAGTGGTAACAAAAAAGAGAAGAGGAGGTTCCAACCAGTTCCAACTGGTTTTGGGAGTGCCCACTCTCTCCTCCAGCACAGGCTCCAAACATCAGTTGGAGGTAAACGACCCTTTGTGTGAGGCCAAGGTACTGCCTTTACAGATACATGGGTGCCCCGCCTCCCCTTCTCTCAGACAAGGAAGACTATTCAAAATGCAGATGCACCTCTGTGACACCTCCACCCTCCCTGTGTACAGGCTGTCTGAAAAGTATGCACAAAGCCAAACTGTCACTCTGCCCAGATGTGAATTGGAGTCAAGCTGCAAAATACCAGAGTCATAAGCACAGAGAAATGCTCACTTTTTAGAAGTGGCATTTTTGTAACAGTAATAAAAAATCCACTTAGACCAGTAAGCAGCATTTCTTACTACCATACCAACCATGCCTTTGCTACCCCTCATAAAACAGACCATACCCCCTAGACATAAGGCAGGGCATTTCCAATGCAATCGTTTGAGAAGGCAGAACTCACATAAGTGAGAAACCAATTAGGCTGTTTGTCACTACCAGGACAGCCACACCACTAGGCACATGTTCTGCCTTCTACATACATAGCACCCTGCCCATAGGGCTAGCTAGGGCCTACCCTAGAGGTGACTTACATGTAGTGAAAGGGGAGTTCTGGGCCTGGCAAGTAAATTTAGATGCCAGGTCCCTGTCGCAGAAAACTGCACATGCATTCCCTGCGCTAACAGACCTGGGACAGGTTTGAAAGACTACTTCAGTGGGTGGCGCAAGCAGGGTCAAGACTGATTTGCATATGGTTGGGTCCAAACTGATACAGCATGGTGAGAAAAAAAACTGATGGATTGAACCCAGATCTGGGACTGGGGGTGAATGTTTGATTTGGTCTACATTCCATCCGTCAACTGTTCTTTTTGCATTTGTCGCCCCAAGTGGGAAGGGTATGCCCAGACGTGGGTCCCGTGTTGACTATGCCACCAGATTCAAGCTAGCCTGGCTGAAGAGGGGGATACCCTGAAACCTGTCCCAGGATTCTTGTTTCTGGTCCAGGGAGGACCTGGCCTGGCATTTTGGGCTGGACTGTTCCCATAGGGCACAGGGTCAAGACTGATTTGCATATGGCTGGGTCCAAACTGGAATGGCATGGTGAGCATAAAAACTAAAGGATTAAACCCAGATCTGTGACTGGGGGTGAATGTTTGATTCGGTCTACATTCTGTCCATCAACTGTTCTTTTTGCAGGCCCACTAGTCGCATTTCATTTACAGGCCCTGGGTATAGAGATACCACTGTACAAGGGACTTACAGGTAAATTAAATATGCCAATTAGGTATAAGCCAATCATACCAACTTTAGAAGGGAGAGCACCCGCACTTTAGCACCGATCATCAGTAATAAAGTGCTCCGAGTCCTAGAGCCAACAGATAGAGGTCACACAAAATAGGAGGAAGAAGGCAAAAAGTCAGGGGATTAACCTGCCAGAAGGGCCAGGTCCAACATCCAGATATCCAAAAAGTTAATTTGTTTTGCATTAATATTGTATGTGAAACATAGACCACAATCATTCTAATTCAGCACCTCAAGGTATGTGGCAAATTTGTCCTTTGTACCATCCCAAATTACAAATAAATTGTCTATGTAGCGCAGCCACAAGCCAACTTTGCTGAGATGTTCCTGGTAGTTCTCCTGCCACGCAACCTCTCTCTCCAACCAACTCATAGTGAGATTAGCGTAGGTGGGGGAGAAAAAGATTCCCATGGCAGTTCTGCACACTTATTTGTAGATTTGATGGTCAAATATAAAGATTTTATTGTAAAGACACATGTCCACCATTTCTAAGAGCATTTCAGAGTGTCTTGCTTCTTTGATATTTTTTTGTCTCAAGAAGTATTTTAGTGCTTTAAGGACCACCTCATGGCGAATTGATGTACATAGCGATACCACATCAATAGTGACTAAAATGTAGCTTGTTTGCCACATTATATCAGCAATATCTCTCAAAAAGTCACCAGTGTCTTTACTATAGGAACTGAGCAATGTCACCATGGGGGCAATATAAAAATCCACATATCTAAAAATGTTTTATATATAGGGATCCACACCCTGAAACAATTGGCCTCCCAGGAGGGTTATTAAGTGTTTTATGAATTTAGGGGAGGAAATATATAGTTGACTTGGTCTAATAAAGTTGTGTTCTTCATTAACCAGTGACTGTTGATACCATGATTGTAATTTGCTGTTCCCTGTATGTAGTATCTCATTTGTAATGTTATTAGCCAACTTTTTATAACTATATAAGTCATTTAGTTGTCTCATTGCTTCTTTTATATAGTCCTGATGATTCAGAATCATGACATTTCCTCTCTTGTCTGCTGGCTTGATGATTATCTTATCATTGTTGAAACGTTGTTGTAGAGCTTTCCTCTCTCTGAGTTAAATTTTCTTGCTTTTGAAGTGGCTTTTTATATTTTAGAGTCTCCAAATCAGCTATGACCATATCATTGAACAAGTCGATTTTTCTTCCTGATGTTAAAATAGGACACATTTAGATTTAGTTTTAAAATGGCTATAACTGTGATCATTAGTCAAGATTTCCATCTGTTCCATAACTTGTGTTGATGTGACTTCATCATCATCATCCAAATTGAACCTTAGATCATAACATACTTTTACATTCTGTATTTGTTCAATTGTAAGTTTTGTGTCTATTCGTATGGCGCTACTCTCAATTGGCTTAGGGGGATGTTTGGCAAAATATTTCGCTAATTTTATCTTGCGAATGTATTTATAAGTATCAATTTCTGTTTCCACTCTATCAAAATGATAGAAAGATAGGCCTTCTTTAATACTTTATTTTCATCCTTTGTTAATGCATATTCCGATAGATTAACCACTAGGTCCTCATCCGTAATCTGTCATTCATTTCTTTTGCATGCTGCACACAGGGTAGTTTATTTTTCCCATTCCCTCTTCTGACCTTTATGTGTTTTGTTGTGAAATTTTTGACTGGCCTATGCCTTGGTTGCGTCCTCGGCCTTTGCCTTTTGAGGTTTATTGGGCCCAATACATAATTTGCATTTCCTCTAATAGTGTTGTTTTGACCTAGGCTCACATATCTCCTCTCTTTCACTCAATTCAGTGTCTGATTCACTAGTTCCCTCTAGTGTGGATGGAATGCTCATCTTGGCTTCTGATGAGAATTGTTGTTTTATTTCTTCAGATATTTTAGAAAAAGTCAGAATGCTACAATTTAAATAGTCCTGTTCATCCCGAAGTAATTTTCTCTGAAGCCAGATATTACTTTTGTCTCTGTGTCTTTCTGCTAAATGCCTGATCATGTACACACATTCTTCTCCCCCTTCTCCTCCTGCATCGTTCCCCCTGCACGGCTATCTCCTGTTTCTTTCCTGTCCTATATATTAGCCTGTGTTGCATAGACAGGAGACACCAGAGCCAACCACCGATGATCGTTACCTTTGCTGTGCAAAAATGGGGTCAGCCTCATTTAGTACTGGAGGGGTGATTGGACAGTGCTCTATTTCAGTTCCACTCCTTTGTGGGCTAAGTCACAGTGGGACTCCACTTTCTACAGTTGAACATTGTCCTCACCTCTCATCTCTGCCACCCAGAAGATCGCCTTTGTTTTCCAATTTGACGTGTGGCATCGCTGCTCTTATCATCTGTGCGCTAGATTCTGGTGTGGCACCCACATCGAACTTTGTGCTCAGGCCATCCTCACTTCTCGTTCACCTTCGCGCACACCATCCTTACTTATATTTGTATATTACCTCTGCCTCACTCAGTGCGTCTTCTCCTTTCATCCCCACGTTGCTTCCCTCCGTGGATTTGCACTAGTGATCTCCTCTCTATATTTGTATGTGTAGCTGTATGTAAGTTTTCGTACTATGTCAAAGATATTCAGGCCTTTTGTGCAATGGACATTAGGCTCTCTATTGGCAGAGATCTTAAACTTCAGTTCGCATGTCCTGGTTATGAATTTGTGCACATAAAGTGTATTTTAAATTCCACTACAGGTGCATAAAACAGGCGCCGTAATGAGACCACCCTAGACCTCAAAAGTAACCATCACACCATCTTAACAAGGACAGACCGTGGCAAAGGTTTTACAAATCTTGTTTCTCATGTCAAAATCTCTGACCGTCTTGAGGGTCTGGTGTATGCTTTACGAGAAGTAAATAAAGACAACAAATAAATGAATGCCTAGTTCGTGTTTCTCAATCTTTAATCGCAAATACGTGTTCACAGATACAAAAGAATGATACACTGTGTATGAGTGTAATGCGATCACGGAATTGCTTTCTAAGGACACGATTACTAGTGAGTGGGAATTCCATGCATATTCCGAGCGGCTGGAATTTCTGTTACCTGCTGGTATCCGCATGAAATTCTGGCAATTACGAAATATCTCTCTCGGAAGAGGACCAATGGTGTACGCAGAGAATTAGCATGCAGAATTCCAAACAGTATTCCCTATCCTAGGGGTTTGATACCCACATTTACCACATTCTCTGATCAGTTGGTAAATGTGTGCAGGTCCTTCTCTGTGGGGCAGGGTTGAAGTGTGGGGTTTAGGGGGGATAGGCGATGTAAAGGGAAGGATAGTTCTGACAAGCTACCCTTTGACAGAGAAAATCATCATCGGCATAGACCGGGGACAAGGCTTGGCTGCCGTAGCAACCAAGCCTCATGCATGCAGTTGTACTGCTTGGAATTACCGGCTGGTAAATTAGGGTCTACGAGAGCGCACAATAAACCAACCAATATAAACAGTAGTGCTCACACACTGAGGTTTGATTAAAGATTGGACTCGCTTCACACACAATATCAGATGGTCTGAAAGATGACTTGATCCCCCCTACAGAGTTAAGGAGGCGGTCATTTCATACACAGTGATTAGTGAGTAGCAGTGCAGGACACGACTCTGCATATAATCCCTCTGTAGCTAAGGGAAACGTGTGTCGGGGTAAAGCACATTCCAGCCACCTTGTAAGGCACGCAACACTCCGCCAACGTGTGAAGTAAAACTATGTATGGCGTTTAGATATGCATGAAATATCGGGGAGAGCCAGGGCCACAAACAGATTAGACAGTTCTTTGGGGTGGCGGCAGAATGTAAGGGCTCTTTGGTTGCTGCAGTGGCTTCCGTCAATCCAATATCAGCCACCGCAAAAACTATTTTTCAACTGATCAAAATAATACGTAAGTGACGAACATAATGTAAGGCATTGTGGACCACAAGTGTTCTGTGGACTACACCAAGATATGCGGAAAGTTTTGTTGTTGTATCTGTCAGGAGCCTTTTAAAGGTACTGTCTCGCAGAGTTTCCACCATGTTCAAGAATTGTGTGCGGATTGCATTTTCTAAATGTAGCCCTCTCCATGCAAGAAGAAAACAGTAACACGTTTCTCAGAGCAGAGTTCTCCCGCAGTCCTCGGTGGCCACTCCCGGATGTGGTATTTATCGGTTCGAAAATCGAGCTGTAGCAGGATATAGCCTATTGGTTTAAACAAAAGAAATACGCCATGCCTTATTTTTAATGGTGTGATTTCACTCTAATTTTTGGTTTTACGAGGGGTTTCCAGTTCGCAAGGCCCGTGGCTCTTTATGAGCGGGAGGCACGAGAACGTTGAACATTCGATAACAAGCACTGGCAATGTCAATCAGTCGTGGGCATATACTGGAGCAATAATTCTTTATCTGGATTTCATTGTCACCGTCAACCGGAATATAAAGTGCCGCAAATGGGTCAAAACGCCACTACAAATATTTCAAAATACAACCTCAAACCTTACAGAGCCACTACTACAAGATATAGTGAAAGGCTAGAAAACTGTAGTAACACATTTTTTGATTAAAAAGCGGACACATGTTTGGATTGTGGAACTGTAATATAATCCACCTTTTAGGAAGTTGCTACACATGTGACAGAATGCTGCAATGTCGACTTCCTCCTTATGGCGCAAGTTAAATTCAGAAATAGTTCATTGTGTAGATACAATTGAATTTTTTTTTCTTAGGTACTGCGTCCTTCAAGTGCGATCAGTACCTGTGTATTAAGTGTTTAACATTTCCCCAAGTAGCTATGACATCGTTATGTTGCCTACATCCCTAGCTTTCTTTTTTCGGTGGTGAAAGCTTGTCTTTCTTCTTTTTAGGTCGAGCATAGCAGCGCAGGATGTTGGTATGTATCAGGGCTTTTAACCACGCCCACCACTCGCCCATCACTATCACTGGTTCGAGGGCTTGCCCTTAACAAATCCTTTGGTGTCATTGGTAAAAGCTTTAGGTTTGTCCCTCCTTAGGGAAGTTTTGTTACCGCATTGGCCATCAGCCCTGTTACATGGCTAATTGCACTTTTGCCATAAGGTTGACTGTGAGCGAACTTCTTTTTCCTTTTGTGTCTCACCTTATGGATGATGCTCATGGTGGCCGTGGCGCTGTGAATCGGCTCGCTTATGTGAAACTGTTTTGCCTTTGATTTTCAAGTTATGTGGCAAGAAAATTCCGGTTAGCAGTTTACAACGCTAATAGCACTAACTCGAGCAAATGCGAGACCCATTGCATTGCAAATGCTTGTTATAGTTAGCTGTCACATCTATGTGGGAGAGCGCAGCAGAAATCAACAGATCAAAAAAGCTCTAAAAAATATTGTGGTTGCTTTCCAGATCTGCCCGATCCCCCGTGCATACTATGCCTAGTTCCCGGCTCATACTCTGCTTGGTTTTCGGAGTGTGTAGAATCAAATATTTGTATTTTCTCCAAAGTTTGTGCGTACAACAAACATATACCACAAATGTGGCCAAGTAATACATGTTTTTGGAGCACCTGTTAAAAAAATGCATAGTCATGTTTATTACTACAGTACACAGGATCATTTTTTATTATTACCACATAACATTAGCAAACACTGTGTTACTGTCTCATGGATTGTGTGTTAAATGACATTGCACAGGGATAACTCTGATAATTATGAGGCCACTTCAATGTGATTTTTCATCACTGCACAGATTTAACTCCTTACATCCTAGCTTGGGGTAAATAGATCTGTCATTCTATCCATGTATCTGGTCTCCAGTGACCTCGAGATCACTGGTCAGTAAGATCATACCAAATTTACTGATAGACAAAAAAAGGGCGCCGAGCCCTCACCCACGTGAAGTGAAAAGCTCCATCATCGGGCCCATTCCTCACTCCAGGAGACTTGCAGATCTCTTTCAGGGTGGAGCTATTGCTTAAGGTCCTACACCAGTCTCCATAGTTAGGTTAGCTTCTGCCTCCCTATTGGGGAGGTAAGATGTTGCCTGCAATTTCTTGTGAGAAATCCGTAAAATGGGCATCATTTTGTAGAATTCTTGTGGCCTCAAAATCTTCCTTTCTTTTTTCTGCGGAAGAGTGTGAAGATATATGAATCTCTTTAATCCACTCCTACACAGTAATTTATAAATCCTCCAAATCTGTACCCTCTCTCTTATTTATGTTGAGACCTACAGACCATAAAGATATTGTTTCCGTGATGACTTATTCTGCATATAATGACGGTGAATAAGCACCTTGAAAGAACTGAAAGATAAATAAATAAATAGGTATTACGCAGATGAAATCCCAAATATTGATATCTGATATATCGCTGAGTGCTGGAGTCCACGCAGCAGCTGCAGCCGCGGTCATGACCACTACTCTTGGCAGACGCATGTATAAAGACCTTCTGCTGCTGAACTTTCGGAAACCTCCTGCGTACAATGTGCCTTCCACCCCAGCTGCTAAAGTCATACTAACTTGACCGTGAGCTATGCTGTGCACTAGCAACCTCACTGAACACCCTGGAGTTTGTAGGGGACAAACCTGAATTCTGGAAAGGCCCATTTTTTAATTGAGCATCGCACACCAGCACGGACACAAGGTTGTTTAATATAGGTCTTGATCTTGGTTATTAAGAGCTTGATGCATGACAGTGTAACTCAATGGCCTGAGGTATCGTTTGTAACGCTCGAGCACCTCGTTGTGCGTACTTACTATAGAAATTAAGCAGCTGGGCCGGTGCAGTGGTGAGACATGAGAAGCAATCCCTGGAAGGTGGCGGCAGATTGCAATGAGATATAGAATAATGTCTGGGTAGGTGAAATATATGTGTTTTTTTGTGTGTATACCTCTGTACAGTTATGGACCATCTAACAACTACATGTGTAGAGACTGTTGTGAAAGCAGAATGTACGCTGTGTCTCTATGCGTACGTGTGTGATTAACACTTGTATGTGTCTAAATCACACTGCCTCTGATAGTCTTCTATTCACAATCTTTACTGCACAATAGATCTGTAGGTAGGTCCGGACTGTAATGTCAACAGTTTTGTGCTGGATAACTGCAGCTTGCATGTTGAACAGGATTGTATCGTGCATGTTTTACAAGGTTATATTTATGTGTGTGTTTACATATTAGATACATACTGTGTCTGACGTATAATGTAAATATAAGTTAAAGTGTAAAGAAGAATTCTGGTATTTGATACTGTTGGAAATTTGCCTTTCCTGCATGATCACCTTGGTTTATTTGCCTTTTCATTGAACCATATTCTTATTGGCTGTAGAAACTTGTGTACTTTACCCTTGATAACGTATGGTAAAGTACTTGCGCCCTTCTTTGTCAACATGTTAAAAGTGGCATAGACATAATTGGCACATTTATTTAGCTTGTATCGAGGGCCTGTAAATTAAACCCTACTCCTCTTCTTATGCCACCACTAAAGTAGTCCTTTAAAACATGCCTCTGGTCCTGCCACTGCTACCTGGGTGTACATTTCCAAACTGACATTTTGGGCTGGATGTATAATTCTTTACAATAGCGATTACCAAATTGCGTTTTTTTATTTTTTTTGCGATTCACAATTATGTAATCGCTATTAGAATGTATGGCCCTCTAGGAGTTTCATATAGCAATTCGCAAGGGCTCATACATGGACCTACCTCATTAATATACATGAGGTAGATCGCAATTTGCAAACCATTGCGAATGGCTAAAATCACAGGAATGGTGGCCTGCTGGGCTCAGCCAACCACAATGTCTGTGATTGCTGTGTAACCAGTTATCGAATCACAAATTGGACTGGTTAAATACCAAAATGCATTTTTACGAACGGGCCGTTTGGAATCGCAAAAATGTTTGATACATCTGTCCCTTTGACCTGACAAATTAAACTTTTTGCCAGGCCTAAGCCTTCTTAAAAGTCACCCCTAAATTAGGGTGTAAAAGCCCATACTGTGCATGGTAGTGAAAATTAGGACATTATATACAAAATATTTTACATGTCTTGGCAGCCAAAATCCAAACATTGTCCAAAATCGTTTTTCTCTGTGGCACGGCTCTCCCCTAGGTTAACACTGGTTTATCCTATTACATTTACCAAGTGCTAAATTCAGTTTGGGAATAGTTAGAACAATATTTCAAGGTCTCATTTTAATACTAATTTAAAATCAAACTGAATGGAAGTTGGATTTATACCATTATCCTGGAAATTAAACAATTAGGTAGTTGTCATTTTCTTGCATAAAACCAAACGAGTTTCCTGCCAGTGTCCGGCTGTCCCCTGTCCCCTGATGAATCCCCTGTGGTGAGATGTTTATTGCACCCAGATGGACGACAAAGGGTTCTGAGTGTAAGGAGATGGTCTCCTCCCTTGACAGGATCCCTTGGCGGCTGTGCCTAGCCTCTACCTGATCTTTAAAGGATGCATATACTGTCACTGGCAGATGAAGCATACACTTAAATCTGTTTCCCCTTTATGTCTCTAGTCAGGCTGGCTCCAAACCCAGTGAGAGTTGAGGAACTTACAGAACTGGCTTTGGAAATGGACAACGTTTTCCCCTCTCCCCACAGGCTGGCACTGGGCATAAATGTGGGTCCCACAGATCTTTCCTCAAAATTCCTGTAAAGAGTAAGAAGGATTGCACTGCTGACTGAATCCTGGAGAAGGCTGGACTTCCTTGCCTTGAACCCAAGACCCCAGAAGAGACTCCAGGGGTCAGTTGGCAGATCTCCTGCTTGAGCTTCAGGGACACAACAAGCTTCCAGAGGCTTCTTTCTCTTCAGCTGACCAGTCCCAACTGGACCTAAACTGGACAGTGCTGCTGGCCTCTGTTAGGGTAAGACCTAACCTGAGTAGAACCCTTCAGATTTTGGACTCTGGGCTGATTGATGTTGGAGTCTCCAAAGTGCAATAAGTATGAATTGGAAACTTTTTGCCAACATTCTTTCTGGAAAAAGTCAGAACATTTAGAGCTTCATCAGGATCGACACTGAGCAATATGATCAACTCGTTCTAGGCTTGAGCTTCTGACTTCACCGCTTGAAGCTTTCCCACATTTGTCAACTACACCGGGACCGTGCTTTACAGCAGCCTGTAGGAGGCTGGCCTGGTTTGTAGTGGGTACCAGGACCAATTATCCCTTATTAGTGAAGTAGTAGTGTTCTAGCAGCTTAGGCTGATAGAGGTAGCTATAGCAGAGCAGCTTAGGCTGAACTAGGAGACATGCAAAGCTCATGCAATACCACTTATAGTTACACAGTACGTATAACCAAAGACAATACTCAGTGTTACCAAAAATAAAGGTATTTATTTGGGTGACACAGTACCAAAAATATCTTCGAGACAATACTCCTTCTGGAGGTAAGTATTATACACAACATATACACTAGACACCATAATTAGACAAGTAAATAGTCATAGAACAATGTAAACAGAAGGAAATCCTATAGAATGCAATGGGAGAAAATAGGTCTAGGGGCAACACAAACCATATACTAAAACAGTGGAATGTGAATCATGAATTCCCCCCTAGACAAGTGTAGTGTGTGCAGAATCGCTAGGAGAGTAAGAATACAGTAAAGGTAAGTAAATTACCCCACCCCAGAGCCCAGAAAAGCAGGTGTAAAGTACTGCAAGTTTCCTTAGGATACGCTACACCTCGTTCTTAGGATTTTGCAGCAGCTGACCATGTCTGCAAAGAACAACTGCTGTATTATTAGACCTGAAGACCTGCCAAGGAAGGGGACCAAGTCCAGAAGTCAAAAGAAGTTCCAGGAAGGACAGGAGCCCCTGCCAACCCAGAAGAGGGTGCAAAAGAAGAGTCCCTGGTTAGTTAAAGACTGCAGAATTGCACCCTAGGAAGATGCCAGCAGGTTCCTGCATGATGCAAAAGTTGTCCCATGACGTGAAGATCGTTGCAGATGAGATTTCGTGTTGGAAGGCACCAACAAGCCTTGGCTATGGCAAAAGTGCATTTTTCATCAAAATGGGGCTGGATGGACCCAAGAGGGACCTGGGGGCTTCAACTCTGTGTGAGGAGGAAAAGGGGGCTCTCAGCACCTTAGAGAGCCCTCAGGATGCCAGCCAGCACCCTCAAAAGCTGCAGGATCTGGGTTCAAAGGAGGTGCAAAACACGGTTGATGCAGCACAACAAAGGAAGGTCTCACGCCACCGGAGAACAACTCAGTGAGTTGAGCATTGCAGGGTGGAGTGCTGGGGACCTGGGCCAGGCTGCGCATGAAGGAATTTTTCAAAGAGTGCACATAGGCCTCAGGAGGCAAAGAAGACACAATACACAGGGGTACCATCGTTCTCAGGGAAGGCAAGGTCTTAATTCCTCCAAATTGCATCATCAGGACCTCAGGACAGTCTGTGTCGATGATATCCACACTCTGTGTCCTTAGGAGCAAGCTCATCGCCGTGAGAGGAGTCTCAGGGTACTGGTCATTGCCTTGGAAGGTGTCTGCTTGGAGCAGGGGAGTGACTCCGTCACTCCACAGGAGATTTCTTTGGTTCTTCTGGTGCAGGATGAATACAGGAAGTCCCCAGAGCATGCACACTGTGGGAACTATTGCAGTTGCTGACTTGGAGCTGAGGTTGCTGAAGAAAAGTGTCTCTTGTAGACACTTTGTTGCAGTTACAGCGTTTCTTGGAGCAGGCTGCAGTTGATCAGAGGTCAGAAGAGTCTGAAGTTGTTGCAGAGGATTCCTGAAGGAAACTTGCAAGCAGAATCTGAAGAGAACCCACAGGAGAGACCCTAAATAGCCCTGAGAAGGGGATTGGCTACCTTATCAGGTATGTACCTATCAGGAGGGGTCCCTGAATCCCTGATGTCACCTGCTGCCACTGGCCACTCAGAGCCCTCCAGAATGCCCCCACACCTTGCAAAGCAAGATGGCTGAAGTCTGGGACACACTAGAGGAGCGCTGGGCACCACCCCTGGGATGGTGATGGACAGGGGAGTGGTCACTACCCTTTCCTTTGTCCAGTTTCCTGCCAGAGCAGGGGAGAAGGGGTCCCTGAACCGTTGTAGACTGGTTTATGCATGGAGGGCACCATCTGTGTCCTTCAAAGCATTTCCAGAGGCTGGGGGAGGCTACCCCTCCCCAGCCTGTAACACCTATTTCCAAAGGGAGAGGGTGTAACACCCTGCCCTCAGAGGAAATGCTTTGTTCTGCCTTCCTGGACTGGGCTGCCCAGACCCCAGGAGGGCAGAACCCTGTCTGTGAGGTGGCAGCAGCTGTAGCTGCAGTGCAAGCCTCAGAGAGCTGGTTTGGCAGTACTGGGGGTCCATGGTGGAGCCTCCAGGATTCAAGGAATTGGCACCCCAATACCGGATTTGGAATGGGGGGACAATTTCATGATCTTAGACATGTTTAATGGCAATATTCGGAGTTACCATTGTGAAGCTACATATAAGTATTGACATATTTGTAGTGCATGCGTGTAATGGCGTCCCCGCACTCAAAGTCCAGGTAAATTGCCCTGAAGTATGTGGGGGCACCTTTGCTAGTGCAAGGGTGCCATTACACTTAGTAACCTTGCACCTAACCTTCAGCAAGTGAAGATTAGACATATAGGTGACTTATAAGTTACTTAAATGCAGTGAAAATGGCTGTGAAATAGTGTGTGCACTATTTCACGCAGGCTGCAATGGCAGTCCTGTGTAAGGGTTTGTCTGAGCTCCCTGTGGGTGGCAAAAGAAATATTGCAGCCTATATGGATCTCCTGGAACCCTAATGCCCTGGGTACCTAGGTACCATGTACTAGGGACTCCTAAGGGGGGTCCAGTATGCCAATTGAAATTGGCCTACAGTGACAAATTTAAAAGCAGAGAGAGCATAAGCACGGAGGTTCTGGTTAGCAGAGCCTCAGTGACACAGTTGGGTACTACACAGGCATACACATTAGGCCACAAACTGAGCACTGGGGTCCTGGCTAGCATTATCCCAGTGAGACAGGCAAAATACACTGACATATAGGTTTTTATCTATGAGTACTGGGGTCCTGGCTAGCAGGATCCCAGTGACACAGTAAAAACACACTGATACACACTCACAAACAGGCCAAAAGTGGGGGTAACCGTACTAGAAAGAGGCTACTTTCCCACACAGCCTGCCACCATTAAGCCTGGCTTCAGATCCAGCTTATCACACCAATAACTCATCGACACCCACTTTTTCCCCATATCAGATTCTAAGTCAGAAGGTAAACTTCCCACTGGGATGAACCTGATCGCTGTATCTGGCCAACGATCCATTGCATTTGGCCTTAACTTTTGACCTTGTAGGAAGCTGGTTCTGTATTTACTATATCAAAATGAGCTATAGTGTGCACAAAGTCCAGGAGTGCTCCAGAGGCTTAACAAAGGCTAAAGTAGATAATACTAATGCTTTCTTGTCGTAGTGTGGTTGAGCAGTTAGGCTTATCAGTGGGTAGTGCAAAGCATTCATTCTACACACACAGACAATAAGGGAAGCACACACTCAATGACTAACTCCAGAACAATGTTTTTTATATAACACAAATATATTTTGCTACTTTATTCCTAGAAAAACAAGATTCAGTTTGCAGGTAAGTACCTTTGCAAGTAAGTATCCGACATATGTATCAATACCACTTTGAACAAATAGCAATAATCTGTTTCAGAAGTTGACACTGCAATTTTCCAAGACAGTTCTGGGAGGGAAGAGAAGTTATCACAGTTCAGAGGTAAGTAAAAGACTTAAAGTTCCAGTCTCTGGAGGTTAGGATATTCAACAGTTGGGGTTCAAGTTAACCCCAAATACCCACCATCAGCAACCCGGGTCCAGCCGGGTGCAGAGGTCAAAGTTGATGTTGATTTAACATGGGCTCCTAAGGACACTCAGAATTGGGCCTGCTTGCAGAAAAGTACCCGTGTCTCCGGAGGTCTGACCTTGGGGGTTTAGAGGAGCACTGGGGGGGCACAAGTCAGAACCAAACACACACCCTCAGCAGTGCAGGGGAGCCAGGTGCAAAACACAGCATTGGGCTTCCTATGCTTTCCAATAGGGGGACCCCGAAGGCCATATAGATTCCGCAGGGGAAGTCCAAGGGGTTGGTTCCAGGAAACCAGATGCTGAACGAGGAGGAGGGCCACCTGCTGGATGTTGCTGCACCAAAGGTCGGATTCCCCAAGGCCAGGGGGCTGCAGGTGCAGGGGTACCTTTTGGCATCGGGGATCTTCACCCGGTTCTGTTGCAGTCAGGGGGTTCCTCCGGATTTAGGCTGCAGGCTTAGTCGTGTTGGACAGGATGGGTCAACCCAGGGTGGACACTAGGTCAGAATTAGCTGAGGACCAGCTCTAGTCGGTTGGGTCACCTGGACACGGGCCATGGGCGTAGGGTGCAGAGTGGGCAGGACTCACGGATCTGAGGCTTTTGTTGGTGTTTCTTCTTGGACAGGGCCGCAGTCCACAGGAGTTCTTGGTCGTCTGGGGTTCAGGCAGTCCTCTTGAGGCTTTTGAGAAGAGCAGGGCTTCAGAAGCTGGAGACAGGCCTGTAGGGCTGGGGCCAAGTCAGTTGGTGTCTTCAGTCTTCTCTGCTGGAGGTTGGCTCAGGAGTCCATCGTCTTTCTTCTTGTCCTCTTGAGGTCACCAGGAATCTGAGGAGTTAGGTTCAGGGGAGCCCTTAAATTCTGTGTTTAGGGGTGTTACAGGTGTAAGAGGACAGTAGCCAATGGCTACTGTCCCTGAAGGTGACTACACCCTTCTGGTGTCCACTCCCTTTGGACACAGACCTAACCCTATCGGTCCCTGTCCTCCAACCAAGATGGAGGATTTTGCAAGGAGGGGGTCACGTCAGCTCTAGACCCCTCTGGGTTGGTCCCAGCTGAAGTGGTCATTCTTCCTACTTTTCCCTAATTTCCCTGCTGGACTTGTGGCCAAAAGAGAGGCTTAGTCGAGGGGAGGGTATCTCCAACATCTGGAGAGCCCGGGGGCGCTGTAACTAGAGATCTGAGCCTTTGAGGCTCACCGACAGGTGTTACAGTTCCTGCAGGCTTTGTTTCTGGCCACAGAGAACACAAATGCTCTCCCCCCATGTGGTTGGAATCTCGTATGGAAGTGGCAGGCTGGCATAGACTGGTCAGTCCTGCACTAGAAGTTTGGTTAAAATACAGGGGGCATCTCTATGATGCCCTCTAGGTGCAGTTTTCAATAAATCCAATACTGGCATCAGTGTTGGTTTATTGTGCTGGCAAGTTTGATACCAAACATCCCAGACTTCTGTGAAGCCATTTCGGAGCTGTGGAGTTCATAATGACGAACTCCCAGCCCATATACTCAATATGGCCACACTGCACTTAAAATGTCTAAGAATTGACTTCGACACTGTGGGGGCATATTGCTCAAGCAGCTATGCCCTCACCTGTGGTATAGTGCACCCTGCCTTAGGGCTGTAAGGCTTGTTAGAGGGGTGACTTACTTATGCCACAGCCAGTGGTTTGTACGCATGGCACCATGAGAGGGGTGCCATGTCAAATTTCTTTGTCTCCCCACCAGCAAAAATAAGCTGCAAAGGGAGTGTGCATGTGCTTGGTGAGGGGTCCCCTAGGGTGGCATAATACATGCTGCAGCCCTTGGGGACCTTCCCTGGCTACAGGCCCCTTGGTACCATGGGTTTTAGAGGGGACTTAACTGTGCTCCAGGGGTGTGCCAATTGCAGAAGCAATGTCACAGATTTTGGGAAAGAACACTGGTGCTGGGGCCTGGTTAGGAGGATCCTAGCACACTCTCAATAAAGTCAGCATCAATATCAGACAAAAAGTGTGGGGGGAACCATGCCAAAAGGGGCACTTTCCTACACAACCCCCACCAAAACGAAAGAAGATAGGACTATCCTTTCCCAAAAAAGTCGTCATTGTCTAAATGGAAGAACTTGGAAAGGCCATCTGCATTGGCATGTGCAGTCCCAGGTCTGTGTTCCACTGAAAAGTACATTCCCTGTAGGGAGATGGACCACCTCAAAAGTTTAGGGTCCTCCCCTTTCATTTGCATCAGCCATCTGAGAGATGTGTAGTCCGTTTTCACAATAAAGTGAGTAGCAAACAAATATGATCTCAGCTATTTCAGGGACCAAACCACAGCAAAGGTCTCCCTCTCAATGGTACTCCAACTCTGCTCGCTCCCTGAGGCGTAACCTCCCGCTAATGAAAGCAAAAGGCTGGTCATGGCCATCCTCACTGGTTTGGGATAGAACTGCTCCTATCCCATGTTCAGAGGCATATGTCTGCAAAATGAACTGCTTAGAATAATCTGAAGCTTTGAGAACTGGTTCTGAGCATATTGCCTCCTTCAAGGTGTCAAAGGCCTTTTGACAGTCAAGAGTCCAGTTTACTTTTCCGGGCATTTTCTTTCAGGACATTTCTGGGAGGGGGGGTCACAATGGAACCACACCCCTTCACAAACCTCTTATAGTTACCAGTCAAGCCAAGGAATGCCCTAACTTGAGTCTGGGTTGTTGGAGCTTCACAGTCCAGAATTGTCTGGATCTTGGGCTGTAAAGGATGCACTTGGCCTCTACCAACAAGGTGCCCCAAGTAGACAACAGTGTCCTGCCCTATCTGACACTTTGATGCCTTAATAGGGAGGCCTGCTGATTGCAAGGCATGCAAAACCCGGGTGGATCAGGCGATCCTGCCAGGAAGAGCTAAAGACAGCAATATCATCTAGATATGCTGCAGTAAAGGACTCCAAGCCAGCAAGGACTTGATTAACCAACAGTTGGAAGGGGCATTATTTAAACCAAAGGGCATAACAGCAACCTGATGATGCCCGTCAGGTGTAGAGAATGCTGTCTTCTCTTTTGCTCCAGGTGCTGTCCTAAGTTGCCAGTACCCTGCAGGTAAGTCACAGGTACTAAGGAATTTGGCAGCACCTAACTTGTCAATCAGTTCATCTGCTCTTGTTATGGGGTGAGCATCTGTCTTCGTGACAGAGTTGAGAGCCCTATAGTCCACACAGAACCTCACCCCTCTCTTGCTATCTTTGGAATGAGGTGTGGGGACTAAGACCTCTGGGCTTGCCCAGGGACTGTCTGAGGTCTCAATTACCCCTAGCATCTTTTGGACTTACACTTTGATGCTCTCTTTAGCTTGGTCAGACTGTCTGTATATTTTGGTTTTGACAGGTAAACTGTCTCCTGTGTCCACATCATGGGTACACAGGTGAGTCTGGCCAGGGGTCAGAGAGAATAGCCCAGCAAACTACTGTAGGACTTGCCTACAATCAGCTTGCTGTTGGGCAGTGAAGGTGCCTGAGTAGACAGCTCCATCAACTGACCCATCTTTCGGGGCATTTGAGAGGAGGTCAGGGAGAGGTTCACTCTTTGCTTCCTGCTCCTCATCAGTAACCATCAGCATGGTTACCTGTGCCCTGCCATAATAGAGCTTTAGGCGGTTTACATGGATCACCTTTTTGAGTGTCCTGCTGGTGCCCAGGTCTACCAAGTAGGTAACCTCACTCTTTTTCTCTAGGATACGGTAAGAGCCATTCCGTCTGTCCTGAAGTACCCTCGGAGCCACAGGCTCCAGAACCCATACCTTCTGCCCTGGTTTGAATCCTACTATTGCAGCCTTTTGGTCATACCACTGCTTCCAGAGCTATTGGCTGGCCTCAAGGTTTTTGGGTGCCTTTTCCAGGTACTCAGCCATCCTTTAGCAGAGACAAAGCACATAGTCCACAACATCTTGTTTAGGCTCATGTGGAGGTCTCTCCCAACCGTCTTTTACAAGTGGAAGCGGTCCCCTTACAGAGTGGCCAAACAGAAGTTCAAAGGGGGAAAACCCACTACCTTCTGAGGCACATCTCTGTAAGTGAAAAGCAAGCATGGTAGGAGGATATCCCATCTCCTTTTGAGTTTTTCGGGGAGGCCCATGATCATGCCCTTCAATGTCTTGTTGAATCTCTCAACAATTCCATTGGTTTGTGGAAGGTATGATGTGGTGAACTTATAAGTGACCCCACACTCATTCCACATGTGCTTTAGGTAAGCTTACATGAGTTTGTATTTCTGTCAGAAACCACCTCCGTAGGAAACCCTACTCTGGTAAAAATACATATTAGGGCCTTAGCTACTGCAGAAGCTGTAGTAGACCTAAGGGGAATTGCTTCAGGGTATCTGGTAGCAGGATTCACTACTACCAGTATGTACGCATTCCCTGAGGCTGTGAGTGGCTTAAGTGGACCTGTTGTGTAGCCATTTTAGCTACAGTTTTATACACGTTACTTTAGCAAACTAGGCCTGCAGCTGTGCAATGTAACCTAGATATATTCTATTCAGCTTTTGTTTTTATTGTTTTAACAATAGCCACATTTGCGGTCTTGTTTTATTTTCTCTAGCTAGCTTTCCTTTGCCTAGGCCAGCACTGCATTCTTAAACAAGGTATTTCTTTCACTCTGTGCTTTTTTCAAGGCAGGAGTAAGATAGGTTGCTGGCAAAAGTGGTACACTTTGTCTCTAATGTTCACAGAAACATACACTCTCTTACGTAGGGATCTTTTCTTGGAACATCAGCTGTTTCATTATAAAAACACAACTTTGACCCATGTACGTTAGAGATAGATTCTAGCCAGATGGCCACAACTGTATTCTGATCGCTGAGTGCTTCACTGCAGCTGCTTATGTAGACTACAGGCCTCTTGCTCAGGAATGAGGGATGATGTCTTCCCGGGGGAACCTGATGGGCAGAATTAGAGCTTAACATGCTGTGCTCTAACATAGTCTAGGAAGGAACTATTCTAAAAAAAAAATGTAGTGACAACATGGTAGCATTCTTTTTGTGCTTTTACTCTCCTTGTCACAATTTTAATCCTGCCATGCTTCATCATTCTAGTTATTGCAATACATGCTTTATTATCTAAGATGCAGTTGCTTCAATAAAACCTTATTGAACTATGCTTTGCCTCTGATTGTCCTTGCATATGTGAGACTAATATAACTGAGAGAAACGGATAGGATCTGAGTGACCACAATTTCTCTGAGGAGTCGTTTGTGTTATGTGCTCGGTTGCCCAATCATCCCTGCTCTAGGGTAGAGATGAGATACTCCTAGTTAGCCGGAACAAAACCCAGATTAGGCTGACCGGTGTCCCCTGGTGTGGGTTCAGACTCAGTCCGCAACATAGTACAGGTGATTCTGCGGCCCAAATCCAGTAGTCTCATTAGGATAATGAGAACCTACGCGACAGACACACAATGTCCACACCAACCCTTTCAAAGGGAACCCCCACCACAGCAAGTGGAATGAAGGGGCCTTTGGGTGGCCACCTGCCTTACCAGTGGCTTGGCAGGTGACACAGAAGTTAGAAAACTCCTTTACCTTCTGAGACATAATCGGCCAGTAAAAATGGCTGACAATCCTATTCCATGTTTTTGTCTTTCCCAGATGCCCAGCTAGGGGGATGTCATGGGTCAAAGTTAGGATAAACTCCCTAAACTGCTCAGGCACTACCATTCTCCAGGTTTGGGTATCTGGCTTCACTGTAAAGGAGCCCATCTTCCCAATACATCCTGTGAGAGCCAATGACTGCCTTTTCCTTAGCAGATTCTTGCTGCATCAGGCCTTCAAGAGTGCAACAAGTCTTTTGTCCCTGTCAGAGCTGTTCCCTTGAGGGTCACCCTGGGCCCAGGAGCTCTACCTGGTAAGGATCCAGCTCCATGGACTCAGTTCCCTCAGAGATAAGATCTCTTCCTGAGAAGAATGGTCTTGTTTCTTGTGCTGCTCACAAGCTGGTCCCCCAGTCTTCTTAACTTTTCTCTTGGAAGGTTGGGCCATTACTCCATGTTCCAACACTTCTTTTTCACCCTGTGCTCTGCTCTTAGCTATTGTTTCTACACACACCAGTTCAGGGATTCCCAGCATGGCTGCATGGGTTTTGAGTTCTACCTCTGCCTAAGCTGAGGGCTTCAGATCATTCCTTAGCGAGCAGTCCACTGAGATTGCAGAAGAGACCACTACCAGTTTCAGGCCAGTAACCCCTCCCCATTCTAAGTTCGCCATGCTATGGACCTTAGTCACATTGTCCGCATTGGTAACTGGATATATTTGTCTAGCCAATTTCTGTCCTGGGGAAACCAGTTTTTCTGTCACCATGGTGACATTGCCACCTGTATCACCTAGGGCTTCTACATTTGTCCCGTTAATCAAGTGTTGCTGTCTGTATTGCTGCATGATAGGGGGCCCAGACATCAATTGTGGATACATCTACCCCACCCTCAGAGACTCAAGTAGCTTCAGTTTTAACCCTGATTTGCTCTGGGCACAATGTTGATCCCACCCGGAGACCGGCTACACCAGTGCTGTAGGAGGCTTCCCTGATTTGTAGTGGGTATCAAAGGTACTTGCACCTTATACCAGGTCGTTATCCCTTATTAATGAAATGTAGGCAGTGTCTAGATGCCAGGCCGTGTATGGGAATCTGTAGCTGGGCAACCAAGGCTTATTTAGGAGACATGCAAAACCACTGTACTCACACAGTACTTCCACATATGAAAGAAAATACTCATTGTTACAAAGATAAAGGTAATTTATTTTGGTGACACAAATGCCAAAAATACTTTAGAGACTATACTCCCTTAGGATGTAAGTAATATACACAGCATATACACTAGAATGCAGTAAAAAGCTGTAAAAATAGTTAGAAAACAGTGCAAATAGTGAAAATCACAATAGATAGCACTGGACCTAGGAGGAACACAAACCATATACTAAAATAGTGGAATGTGATAGTCTGTTTCCCACCTAGGCAAGTGTAATAGAATCCTCCCCAGAGCCCAAGAAAGCAGGAGTAAATCACAGTAGGTTTCCTAGAACACATAAGAACACGTGATAGAAGATAATGCAGGAATCAGAAGAGATTGCATGACCCCAATGATGGATTTCTGGACCTGAAAACCTTTGTAAGAAGGGGACCAAGTCCAAGAAGCACTGAAGAGTCCAGGGAGAACAGGAGGCCATGCTAACCCAGATGAAGGTGCAAAAGAAGAACCATTGGTGAAGAAGTACAGTCAGTACTGCACCCAAGAAGACGGATGCGGGTTCCTGGTTGGTGCATATGATGTCCCACAATGGATTGATGATTGCAGTCTGGTTTGCATCACTGGCTTCTGCCAACAAGCTTTGGCACGGACGGACAGGACGGCGAGACAGAGGGGGCTCTCAGCAACTCAGAGAGCCCTCAGAAGACCAGGCAGCATGCACAGGGGTCCCACAGCACGGGGAGAAAGAAGGTGCAAAAGGAGGCCCACACAGCACTACACAAAGGGATCCCACACTGCTGGAGAACCATGCAGGAAGCTGTGCGTTGCAGGATAGAGTGCTGGTGGCTGGAGCTGCACGGTGCATGAAGAACTTCGTGGAAGGATGCCCAAAAGCCTTGGCAACTGCAAAACATGCAGTGCACAGGGGTACTGTCTTGCGTGTGGAGGCAAGCTCTTACCTCCACCAAAGTTTGACATTTGGAATTTGGGACCGTCAGGACCACTTCAGTCCATCACCCCTGTTCCTGGAGCCACGCACTTCTTCTGGGAATGGGACCCACTTCACCCGTCGTCGCTGCAGAGGGGTGCCTGCTGAAGCAGAGAAGTGACCCCTTCACTTCATGGGAGATTCCTTCGTTCTTCTGGTGCAGGCCGAAGACAGGTAGTCCTCTGAGGATGCACAACCTGGAAACAGTTGGAGTTGCGGGCAGGAGCTGAAGGTACAGTGATCCAAAAGTTGTCTTTGTGCTTCTTTGTTGCAGTGTGTAGAGTTCCTGGAGGGTCCAGGTGCAGTTCCATCGGTAGAAGGTAAAATATAGGATGCGGAGGATTCCTGCTGGAGGCTTGCAACCCGAACCTGAGGAAACACCCAGAGGAGAGACCCTAAATGGCCCTGAAAGGGGGATTGGTCAGCTACACAGGTAAGCCCCTATCAGGGGAGGGCTCTGATGTCGCCTGCTGGCATTGGCCACTCAGATGCTCCCAGAGTGCCCCACCACCTTGGAATACAAGATGGCAAAACCCAGGGACACTCTGGAGGAGCTCTGGGCACCACCCCTGGGGTGGTGATGGACAGGGGAGTGGTCACTCCCGTTTCCTTCATCCAGTGTCGCTCCAGAGCAGGGACTGGGGGTCCCTGAACTGGTGTAGACTGGATTATGCAATGAGGGCACCTTCTGTACCCTTCAAAGCATTTCCAGAGGCTCTGGGAGGCTACCCCTCCCATGCCTGTAACACCTTTTTCCAAAGGGAGAGGGTTTAACACCCCTCTCCCAAAGGAAATGCTTTGTTGTGCCTTCCTGGGATCGAGCTACTTGAGCGACAGGAGGGCAGAAACCTGTCTGTGAGGTGGCAGCACCTGGGGCTGCCTGGAAAACCTCAGAAGGCTGGTAAGGCAGTACCGGGGAGCCCACAGAGTGCATGGAACTATACAAACAATTCTAAAATCAGCATTTTGTGTATAATTCTCAGATTTTAGACCCCTTACTTGGCTATATTTGGAGTTACCATTGTGAAGCTGGACATAGGTATTGACAGTCAGGTTACCCTCTGTCCAAGCAAGAACCCTCACTCTAGTCAGGGTAAGTCACACACAATCCCAAATTATCCTGTGCCCACCCTCTGGTAGCAAGGCACGACCAGTCAGGCTTAACTTAGAAGGCAATGTGTAAAGTATTTGTGCAATAAATCATACAATAACACAATATAGCACCACAAAAATACACCACACAGTGTTTAGAAAAATATATAATATTTATCAGGATAATTGTAGGTCAAAACGAATAAAGTTGCAATGTGAAATTGTAGAGATATCACTGAAAAGTGATATAAAGTGTCTTAAGTCTTTAAAAAGCAAACAAAGTCTCTTTCAAGCACAAAGTACCTGGTTTAAAGTGGAAAATCTCCGCAGAGGGCCGCAGAAGAAGAGATACGTGGAAAAATGGTGTGTGCGTCGATTTCTCCCCTGCACACACGGACTTGCGTTGTTATTTTTCACGCGGGGAAGTCGTGTGTCGTTTTCTGGCGCGCGGACAGTCTCTTTCTGTGGGTCGCGGGATTACCAGATGTCCCGGGGTCTGTGCGTGGATTCTCCTGCTTATTTTCCGGTTGCACGTCGTTCTGCGGGGCTGTGCATCGAAGTTTCGCTCTCACGGCAGGCGTCGCGTCGATTTCCCCTCTGGAAGTCGGGCGGCGTTGTCCTTGCGAGGCCGTGCGTCGAAGTTCTGGTCGTCCCGGAGGCGTTGCGTCGATCAGCGTCGGTGTGCTGCGTTTTTCTCGCCGCGGAGCAAGCTGTGCGTCGAAATTTTCGCGCATGAAGAGTCCAAATGAAAAAGAGAAGTATTTTTTTGGTCCTGAGACTTCAGGGAACAGGAGGCAAGCTCTATCCAAGCCCTTGGAGAGCACTTTTTCAGCCAGACAAGAGTTCAGCAAGGCAGCAGGGCAACAGCAAGGCAGCAGTCCTTTGTAGAAAGCAGTCAGGTGAGTCCTTTAGGCAGCTAGGAAGTTCTTCTTGGCAGGATGCAGGTTCTGGTTCAGGTTTCTTCTCCAGCAAGTGTCTGATGAGGTAGGGCAGAGGCCCTGTTTTATACCCAAATGTGCCTTTGAAGTGGGGGAGACTTCAAAGAGTGGCTAAGAAGTGCACCAGGTCCCCTTTCAGTTCAATCCTGTCTGCCAGGGTCCCAGTAGGGGGTGTGGCAGTCCTTTGTGTGAGAGCAGGCCCTCCACCCTCCCAGCCCAGGAAGACCCATTCAAAATCCAGATGTATGCAAGTGAGGCTGAGTACCCTGTGTTTGGGGTGTGTCTGAGTAAATGCACAAGGAGCTGTCAACTAAGCCCAGCCAGACGTGGATTGAAAGGCACAGAAAGATTTAAGTGCAAAGAAATGCTCACTTTCTAAAAGTGGCATTTCTAGAATAGTAATATTAAATCCAACTTAACCAGTCAGCAGGATTTGGTATTACCATTCTGGCCATACTAAATATGACCTTCCTGCTCCTTTCCGATCAGCAGCTACCACTTCACTACTGTATGTGGGGAGCCCCAATGTTAGCCTATGAAGGGAGCAGGCCTCACAGTAGTGCAAAACGAATTTAGGAGTTTTACACTACCAGGACATGTAAACTACACAGGTACATGTCCTACCTTTCACCCACACAGCACCCTGCTCTAGGGGTTACCTAGGGCACACATTAGGGGTGACTTATATGTGGAGAAAGGGGAGGTTTAGGCTTGGCAAGTACTTTTTACATGCAAAGTCGAGGTGACTGTGAAACTGCACACACAGGCCTTGCAATGGCAGGCCTGAGACAAGGTAAAGGGGCTACTTGAGTGGGTGGCACAACCAGTGCTGCAGGCCCACTAGTAGCATTTAATCTACAGCCCTAGGCACATATAGTGCACACTACTAGGGACTTATAAGTAAATTAAATAGTCCAATCAGGTATGATCCAAGGTTACCATGTTTAAAGGGAGAGAGCATATGCACTTTAGCACTGGTTAGCAGTGATAAAGTGCGCAGAGTCTAAAAGCCAGCAAAAACAGTGTCCAAAAAGTGGATGGAGGCAGGCAAAAAGTTAGGGGTGAGCACCCTAAGGCTGTCAGGTCTAACAACCAATGTCCAGTGCACGCGTAAAATAGCGTCCCCACACTCACAAAGTCCTGGAAAATGGACCTGGATGACATGGGGGCACCTCCGCTACTGCAGGGGTGCCCTCACACACAGGTACTTTGCACCTAGCTTTCAGGGTTGGAAGGCCTGACATATAGGTGAGTTATAAGTGACCTGGTGCAGTGTAAATGGCAGTGAAATGGTACATGCACCATTTCACGCAGGCTGCAGTGGCAGTCCTTCACAAGCCTTTGCATGGGCTCCCTATTGGTAGCAAAAGTAATACTGCAGCCCATAGGGATCCCCTGAACCCCCAATGCCCTGGGTACCTAAGTACCATATACTAGGGACTTAAGAGGTGACCAGTATGCCAATTTGGAATGAAATACTGGGTTACCAGCATGCAGTGAAAACATTGAGAGAAGAGAGAGCATAAGCACTGGGGTCCTAGTTAGCAGGATCCCAGTAACAGTCAAAAAGAGGGTACTTTCCTACAAGTACTAACTGGAGCAGTTCTGGGGGATTCTTTTTGGACAGGCAAGTCTCCAATTTGGTGCCCATGCTGTTTATCACCAGGCCTTTTTGGGATCAAAGTTTTTACCCTTGTACCCATTTGAAGATTGTGAAGAGGTTCGGGCTCACCCTCTTGAGCAGGTTTTTGGGGCCCTTGTGAAGACTCTTTATTTTTATCTTTAGGTGTCTCACCACCCTTCCCCTGGGGAGTGTTTGTAACCACTTTATTTTGATCACCCCCACTGGACGTTTTCGTCAGCCTAGTCTCGACCCAAAGGTCTGCCTTCTTTCCCAATTTGTGGGGAGAAATTGGACCTAGGTCTACCGGATGTTGATACAAATTGTCATGGAAGCAGTTACATAAAAGATGTTCATAACCAAGTTAGAAAGCCCATCATAGTCATGCATTCCACTGCCAGTTATCGAAACATCGAGTGTTTTCATTGAGTAGTCTACAAAATCGACGCAGGACTGCCTTGAGATTTTGTGAGCCCCCCTGAACCTAATTTTATACTCCTCTGTGGTGAATCCAAAGCCTTCCATCATGGTAGCCTTCATGTGGTCATAGGATTCAGCATCTGGCCCGATGTGTGAGGCATCTATCCCTACTCTTACCAGTAAACAGTTCTCAAAAAAGAGCTCCCCAATAAGTGTTTTGTTTAGCTTTCCCTTTGGGGATTTTTAGGACATCAGAATGCTCTCTTACCCTGCTTAGATTGCTCCCACCATTAATGGGTGCTAAGCCCATTTCTGCTCTCTCCCTCTCTATAGCTAGTAGCTGTTGCTCCAAAGCTAATATATTGTCCATCCTTGCTAAAAGGAGGTCCTTGTCATTGAGGTTGCCCTCAGTGTTTCAAGAGGAACTAGACTCCCCTGTGGAAGATCCAGGTCCTGTGAGCACTATCCTTGGAAATAGGGGCCTTGGGGCCCTGATATCCCTAGTTAGGTGAGGAGGTGGGAGTTCATCCTCCTGATCCCTAACTTCTTCCCCATTTGACGGGAGGTCTTTCTCCTCAGCAGGGTCCTTTGCATACTCTGCCAAGAGCTCCTGGAGCTACATCTTGGTAGAGTTCGAACCAGTTTTGATTTTTTTTCTGAGGCTGCTGAGATTCCTTAGCTCTCTCATCCTAAAATGGAGGTAAGGGGTGAGGTTGAGTTCCACCACCATTTCCTCTGAGCTGCTCATTATGTTACTAAAGTTGGGGATTACTTTTAGGAACTAAAAACTACTTCAAGTTACTAACCCCTAACTTCTAATAACTTTTAAATCTAAAAAAGAAATGCTAAAGGGGACTTAACCGAGGCCCTAGCAGGACTTTTAAAAATTTAGAAAATTTTACCAAATTCAAAAATCTATTTTGTGGATGGGTCTCTCGAATAATAAACAACTCCTAAGTGGGCTTTCCTGTCTAAGGACATTAATGTACTGGCAAAGATTTATGGGTTGGTTGCTGATACTTTGGACGAGGTGAACCCAAGACCTAGGCCCTGAGTCTGTACTTGGTTCTCCTGAAAAGCTGTTCAATAAACTTAAGGCATTATTAACCAAAGATGACTGCAAGGCAAGTAAATTACACTCATTAAGCATGTGGTTCAGCAGTGATTGTAGACTGGCTAGTGCCAACCACATCAAGACAATCAAAGCTGGCAATAGAATAGACGTTTCCCTGGCTATAAAATGATATAAAGGCACTTTGCATCTGATTTAGACCTCGTTGGATGGGTTACTCTGTCACAACAGTGACAGATATCCTTTCTGCAGAAATCTAAATCCCATAGGATAGAATGGGATTTAGATTTTGGCAGACAGGATATCTATCACCGTTGTGATGGAGTAACCTGTCCACCGAGTTCTAAATCAGGCCCTTTGTCCCAGGCTAAAATAACATTTGGAATGTGGGGCAGTGGGTGGAA
Source organism: Pleurodeles waltl (assembly GCF_031143425.1). Lineage (NCBI taxonomy): Eukaryota > Metazoa > Chordata > Amphibia > Caudata > Salamandridae > Pleurodeles > Pleurodeles waltl. Next base: position 287,685,645 of record NC_090445.1, on the reverse strand, counting down.
TTAGTAGAAGCATTTAGGACAGTAGATAGTAAACTGTTTTAGAGCCTAGTGGCTCATGGTAGCTGACATGCTGTTTCTCGTATCAACTTTCATCTCAAAACCGAGGTAAGGGTTTAACGCTCTGAGAGGGTAAATGCAGCTAATAATGCTACCACACTTAAAGCTATGTCAGCAGGCCCTGCATCACTGACTAGAAATGATAAATGACTGTTTTTTAACATTCAAAGATATGCTCGAGGCGATAAGGGTGAGTCACCCTCGCAAAACACCTGGCCCTGACTCCATTCCTGGAGATTTGTATTTACTGGAACCTCTCGTCTGAAAGCCTTATTTCTATTTGCTATTCACTCAATCAGACCTGTAAGGCGGCACTATAGGCAGCTCATGGAAGGAAGCCAAGATTGTTTCAGTTTTTTAAAGAGGTTATAGAGATGAACCTAGCAACTACATGCCCATTAGTTTAATTGCTGTTTCGCAGAAACTATTTTGTAGACTCTTTTTTTAGGGGAACTGTCAAAGTGGGCTTATGCAGATGGCCTACTTTTTAGATTTCTGGGCGGAAGAAGAATACCAGCACAGTAGACCAAATACTAAGTTCCTGTAGTATCTACTGGAAAACTGTAACGCTGGATCGGCCTGTGGGTTTTGTTGATCTAAGTTCAGCATTTACTTTGATTCCCAAGGGGAAACTCTGGGAAGTGCGAAAGCTGATGGGGTCCCTGAAAACCTCCTGGCCGTTCTGATAAAACTACACACTTCTAATTATGCATGAGTAGGATATGCGAATAAAGGTGAACTAACTGAGCCCTTTAGGATCGAGACAGGTGTGTGCAAGGGGTGTGGCATCGACCCTGTCCACACTTTTATATCAAACATTTAGTAAAAGCACTAGATTTCCTCAGGTAACAATACCCCTAAACTGGGTTCTCTTAAAATTTGTACAGACGACATACTTTTAATATCCAAAACTCTGCGAGGTCTGCAGGCCATATTAGATCGCTTTCTAAGCTTTTCTAGTGTTGGGGGTTTGGACCCAAATGTCAACAAAACACAATGTATGGCTTTCAACCCCAATAAAAAGGATGAGGGTGAACATTATTGTATGGGCGGTCCCTTTGGAACAAGAGCAGGAGTTTGTGCAAATTAGCAGGGATACCCTGAAACCCCCAGCAGGATGCTGATGCTGTGATTAAGATGCAGATAAAACACAGATCAGCCCACTAGCACCTGCTGTGGAGATCTACAATGTAACAGTAAAAAAGCGCAGCCATGTAGGGGTCGGAGCCACAGGGACATGCGAGAGTCGATGCACTTGTTAAGGCGGAGCACACATTTATCAGGAATTTACTAAATTTTACGCAGAGTGCTCCTCATCTCCCCCAATTTTTTGATGTGGGTATTCTTCCAATCATTTTTAGTTTGATGCTTAGACTTATGCACAGGCCCTGGTTCACAGAGGAGCTGAAATTGTATAGACTTCCTCTAAAGTTACTTATTAGCTCTAATGGTTGGGAGAGGATCCCTTGGCTTGTTTTTATTAAATTCATGTTTTATGAGATTGGTCTGTCAGCACTTTAGGAAAATCCTGACAAAACTAAATTGGTCTTGCGCTCATTGATTGAATAGTATTGCAAGTAATATCTATGGGTGTGGGAACTGAAGGGAGTTAAGCCTGGTAGCTTGACTGATTCATTTTTTAATATCACAAGATAATACCTAATTATGAACCATTTCTCAATGTCATTCCTGGCTGCTTCGCAAAGCAACTTTATTTAAAAGGGAGATACAACATTTTGCTTGCTAAAAGCTTTTGTTCAAAATTGGATGAAAATAACTGTAGTTCAAGCAAGTGTCCTTCGTGTAAATTAGAAGATTAAACTCTCCAACAATGTACTATCTTTTGTAATGCCTATGTGTGTCCACATGGGAAATGGCTACAGTGGGGAGGTAAACTTTTTGATTTTAGCCAATAGGCTGCTGCACTTATAGTGCTAAGATCGGACACCAGATGAGTGGTTGTTGTGGTGGCCAAATATATCCATGCAGCTTGGCTCGTTCGACAACGTTGTGGCTGTTTCAGGAATGAGCATATGGCGCCCAACAGCTCTCCTTGATTTTACTTTCGATCGTTTCTTCTTTTTCAATTCTATAGTCTGAAAGTTTCTAATTTAAAACCAATTGTAAGGGGGTAGGACGCCAGGGGTGCTGAGGATTAGCCACCTCCACTAGCACTTTATTGATCTGGAAATGTTCTGTGTACAATGTCTGTGTTATATATCATGTAGCTGAGCATTGGCACTTTATAATATTTGTTTAATGACATAGCGTAAATATGTTTTACTTATTAGATTTTAAAATACGTTTCTGTTGTCTCAGCTATGGCTGTAAACTGGGCAGATTGTTTTCATTCTGGTTTAATGGGTTTTATATCCGAAATAAACAGATTGACTGACTATATCACTTCAGTCTATGCAATGGCAGTGTTAAAGTCGGAGCCCTGCCTGCTCTAACGCACACAGAACTACTTTAGTTAACTGCTGCTGAGGCAGCTCGGTGGCCAGCCCACTCTGCCCAACCAAATCTCCTTGCTGTTAGGGCAAATCTCTGTCTTGGCAGTTTGAGAGCTGTGTGCCGTGCCTGATGTCTTACACATAGACCCCTACTTAGGGTGACCACCTGGCATTGATGCAAATTCTGGACAGGACTGTAAAAAATTCAGGGCAAAGGGTCAAAATTCAGGACAAATATTCAGGACAGAGGGTCAAAATTCAGGACTAAAATTCAAGAACAAACATCAGCTTTACAGACACACGCAAGAGAGGCCATGCCTCACTATGATGTCATTGCGTTTATTTACTCTTTTTTAAACATAGCACTATTTTTGTGATTGTCTCCTGGTATACTACATTCAGGTGTCACATTACGTCCTTGTTCAGTATTAAATTAATGCCGTTCAGTACTGCGGCAAGGCCATCCCCCACTACCCAAATCTACCCAATCTTTCTTGAAGAGAAAGTAACAGCAAATGTTTGATTATGTTTCTGTACATTTTAAAACCCTTGGCAAACAATTTGGGAAACATTAAGGTAATTAACCTGATGCTAGTTTAAACAAATTGAACAAAAGCATCTGGCTTATCCCAACCGCCCATGGACTTTCAACCTAAAAAATAAATTAAAGAGGCAGGGCAGATGGTGTGGGTGACAGTCTCACACCTAATGTCAGGATGTGAGGTACCCACAACTTGTCTGTAGTCTCACAGCACTAGAGTGTATGTCTGGGACTCTACATGTATCTCACCTGAGTCTACTCTGCACTCTGACACTGCACCACTCTGCATTACTACACTCTCTGCCACTCCATTGTATGCCGCTCTGCTCCACTGCACTCTATGCTACTCTACCCCATTCCACTCTATGCCACTGCAATCTGTGCCAATGCACTCTAAAAAAAACTGCACTGTACACACTGCCCTCTACTCTGCACCACTGTACTCTACGCCACTGCTCTGTGCCACTCTACTCCACTCTACATCACTGCACTGACACTCTACTCTGCAACATTTCACTCTCCGCCACTGTACTGTAGACCAATCTACTATGTACTACTGCATTCTAAGCCACTGCACACTATGCCACTGCACTCTATGCCACTCTACTCTGCATCACTCCACTCTATGCAACTGCACTTTACAGCACTATACTCTACTCTGCACTGCACCACTCTACACTACACCACTGCACTCTGCCACACGAGTCTACTCTGCCCTCTATGCCACTGCACCACTCTACACTACTGCACTCTCTGCCACTCTATTGTATGCCACTCTACTCCACTATACCACTCTACTCTGTCCCATGCCACCCATGCCACTGCACTCTAAACCACTAACCTCTATGCCAGTGCACTCTAAACAACTGCTCTGTACCCTGCACCACTGGGATCTATGCTACTGCTACTATGCCACTCTACTCCACTCCACACCACTACGCCACTAACTTTTAGCCATGAATATCAGCCACTCTGGTGTATAACATGGCTAAAACACATTGGTAAAGCCAATAACTCTTGCGTAGACTAGACCTATTGGCTTTGCCAATGTTTGTTAGTTCTATGAGCTACCAAGGCCCCTGAAAGAACTGTGAATGTGTAAGTCCTTATTTTAAACATGCATTCGATGCCTCCTCAGGGATAGTAAACGCTATATAAATACAATTACATCATATGTGAGCTGCTACAAAATGTGCAAATACATTTTGGTTAAATAAAAAAAAGTGCTTCTTAAATACAGATTTGAATAATATACAGTTTATACCTAGTACAAAATTGTTTTTTATAACACTCCATTAAAACCACATACTCCACAACTCACCTTGGAACACCATTGCAGTACCTCGCTAGAAGAAAATGTATTTGCCATCAGAAAGGTTCAAGTGACTCCTTTGGTTAAAGTGGATGCAGGTTTTCAAGCCCCTTTACATTTGTAGATTTACCAGTTGCCCACATTTTCATTTCTTTAGGGAAGGAGATACCCAGGCAAGAAGGCCTCTTTCTTATCTGTCTGTCCCTCCCTCCCTCCGAGCACAGGAGACTCCCTGCCTTCCACTCCAGCTGGGGAAACTAATCTGCCCGTAATTTCGCCCTGCCGTCCTTTGTCCTTTTGGTGAAAGGCTAAAATTATGGACAAACGGCATCCGTTAAGCCTTTCATCACGGACAACGGACGGCAGGGCGAAATTACGGGCAGTCTGTGAAATTTACAGATGAGTGGTCACCCTACCCCTACTGCTGGGACACCAGCATACAGACCGTCTACCAAAACTGTCTGCTAAAACAGGCATATCTCTGCATGGACAAATTAAAGGACTTCCTCCTGCCAATCAGAAACAAGTATATTGTATACCAGGATATGGCACTGTGGAGCAGAAGGTGCAGTGGCTCCAGACCCCAGTGGGGTGGAGACTCATCCTCCCCTGCATTAGTTTACTTACTAAACCAACTACACTGATTTGCATCTTATGGCTTGCCTAAGGTTGTGAGGAGCTGTGCCATGTGGCAAGATTAAGTACTGAGAAAATAGATACACTTTAGAAAATAGAGATAGAGGAGCGAATAAATTGACATTGAGAATAGGTAGGCAGAAGTTGAGTTGACAGATAATGAAGGGTTGGAGCGATGCAGGGCATAAGAGCACTGGGGCATTAGGAGAATGCAGCGATGCTTGTGGGAATTGAGAGATGCAGGACAGAACACAGGGGGTACAGCATCAGAAAGAGAAAGGCGTTGGAGCGATACAGGTAAAAATTAAACAAAACTGGAGTAAAGCTTTCAGATATACAAGGAACAATAGAAAGGTTGGGGGGAGCAAACAAAATGGTGGCGAGATACAGATAGTAAGGTAAACTGAAGGATTTAGAGCAATGGTCTTCAAACTGGGACGCAAGCTGCCCTAGGGGGGTCTCAAGTGATCCTAGGACGGGCGCCAGGCTCTGGCCAAAAGAAGCATTATGCTAATAACAGGGCTTTGTTTTAACCTGGAAAAAAATTAGCAACACTAAACCACTCTGTAATTGGCCATTATTAGCATGTTTTGCCATTTATATCCAAGCTGGGAGTATGTGTCAAAAGAGACAGCACTTCAAATACTCTGCAAAGCCCCTACTTCACTTCTAATAATCGCAACATGGATTCTTTTACACGTTTGTAAGGCCAGTCTGGCCAGAATATTATGTTTGGCCTCATGCATTTGATTACATTTTTAAAACAGTAACAGAACTTAACTGCAATGTTTAAATATTTAAACAATGCTAATTTAATGGAATAATTGTGAACAATTTGGAGGGGGGCCTTGATGTTTTTTTTTTTAATGGGGGGGCCCAGCAGTAAAATGTTTGAAGACCACTGATTTAGAGATACAAGGGAGAATGAAAAGGTATGATAGGTTGGAATGCTTCCCGGAACAGTTGGCAGTGATTAGAATGTGTGCAATTATCATCCATTACCTTTTGTGTGATTCATACAAGGTGCTACGTCTCCGAGAGTATGCCTAGATGTGGGGCTCTTGCTCACTAAGCTATAGGATCCATGCTATACTTGACTGATGAGGCATAGCAAGACCAAACCTAATCTAGGGTAGCTTGTATTCACTTCTGGATGTGCCTACCATGAAATTTCGTGATGGACTGTTCCCAGGAACTCTTGACCCCACCTTATGATTTGCATAAGGTGGGGCCTAGAGTTGCACAGTGGCAAAGAAACAGTGTGGTGGAATGCTACCCGAGCGATTGACAGTGGTTAAACTATTGTGCAAGCATTCCTTGTATCACCTTTTGTGTGATTGATATAATGACCTGAGTGGCTAAGGGTATTCCCTGACATGGGTCCCTTGCTCACTGTGCCTTAGGATCCAAGTTACACCTCACTGAGAAGGCCTAAACTAGGCCAAAACTGGTCTGGGGTTGCTTGTTTTCCGTTCCGGAAGTGGCCTCGCTTGGCTGTTTGTGATGAGCTGTCCCCAAGTGGCACAGGGTCAGCACTGATTTGAATAGCATGGGCGTTTGTTTAGAGTGGGCTAATAAGTGAAAAATGATGGGATGGGATACTACCCCAGTTATTTCCAGTGGTTAGAGAACTTGCAAGCATTCCTCCTTTCATATTTTGCATGATTGATGTGCTTTAAGTGACTAAGGGTATGCACTGTTGAGGTTGCATTGCTGCCCACTGTGCCATAGGATCCAAGCTATTCCTCACAGACAAGGCCTAACAAGGTAGAAACCTATTTTGGGTTGATTGTGTTCTCTTCTGGAGGGGGTGTAGCATGGCAGTTTCAGATGGGCTGCTCCAATGAGGAGCACTGTCAGTACTTACTTGCATAAGAGGACCTTTGTCTAGAGTGGCATAGTGGGAGAAAAACAATGGGTTGTAATGCTACTCAATGATTGCCATTTATCAAGCTATTTTCAAACATTCCTCCCATCACCTTTTGTGTGACTGATATTAAACTAGTCACATAGCGACCACCGCCCCTCTGATGAAGCCGTTCTCAGGTATGGCAATGTGAGAGCTATGTGTCTTGTCCATCATGTGACAAACAAGCCTCGTCCTACTAAAACATATCTTCAATAGAGAGATGTAAGACCTATGTGTCCTACCTATACGACTCGGCACGTTCAGAATTCTTGCTGCAGGGAACGATATTAGATGAAGCAGTGAGGCTGATTTGTACCTCTCATATTCTCCCACATCCATCCACCGTCATACTGGAGAGAGGAGGTTATGGCCCCCTTCTTACATTATTTCACACAGGCTCTTCTTTTCCCTGGGCAGATTGCTGTTGGGGGAAGTATGAGAAGTAGCACTCCACTCCCCGCACACAGATCCCCTTCTGCTGGAAACAGCACTGCCAAACTAGTAGTACTGACTTTAATGTTTTAATTCAAACCAAACATAGGCATGCAGAATGTGCGGAGACTATTACTGTTATGTGTATATGCAGTCACTTTTTTGACTGGCCATTTCTGTGCCCTGTCTTTGACTTCACCAAGCGTGTGATGCTCCTGGTTACACAGAGAGACCGCATCAACAGTCTTTGCACTTTTCCATGCCCGAGCTTGCATGTGTTAGCAGATAAAAGCCAGGCATATTGGCTTTGCCAGTGCTTGTCTTTTAAAGCTTTCCTTTTGCATGTATAAATATCGAGGGACTTTTTGGATAAAACCAATATAACAACCCTCATTTTGCCCCCTATCGAAACGGGTGTCATCCATCTCAGAAGTCGCCTACAGAAAGGACTCACATTTGTGAACATAAATTATATGTCACTACATAAGAAGCATCCTATTTTATTTAAACAAGCCTTTGAAAATAACTTTAATTTTTTTGATTCGCAGCATTCTACACCCTTAAACGTTTGTGTTTTTTAGTTCCATCTTAATTATACAGGCATTATAACTTTCTACATAAGCCCTAGAGCATTGACCCTTCTTAGAAACAGAAAAGGTCTATATTAGCAACGTGAAGAATAAAAAGGGAATGGCTGGAAAACCACTACGTTTCCAAAAAGATTACATGATACCTCGTGCAGATTAAAAAGCACCTCGAAATATGAAAAGATTTCTGTGGTGCACGACAGACAGATATATTTTCACATTTACCTCACACTGTTAGACTATATGCACTGTTAAACCTGACAGTCTCGGTGTGGTCTTCCACCAGACTTTGTGTACCCACCTCCTGTTGCTAAAATCTGTTTTGTTAACGTTGTGCACTTTACCACTGCTAAATAGTGATAAGGTGCTTGTGCTCACTCCTTAAAACATGTAAAAATGTGCCTAAACCTGGTAGGCATATTTAATTTCCTTAGAAGTCCCCAGTGAAGGGGTGCAACATACATACAGGGCTTGTAGACTAAATGCTACTAGTGGACCCACAGCACTTCTTGTGTCTCCCACTTAAGTAGCCCTTTAAAACATGTCTCTAGACTGCCATGGCAGCCTATAAGTAGTTTTAAACTGGCAATTAGTCCTGGCAAAATAAACCTTTTGCCAGACCTACCCCCCCCCTCCCTTTTTAATAAATATGTCACCCCTGGTGTAGGACCTAAATAGCCCATAGGGCAGGATGCATTGTAAATAAAATGTTGGACATGTACTATTATGTCCTGGTAGTAAAACACTCTTAAATTTGTGTCTGACTACTGTAAGGCCTACCTCTCCGTATGGTAACATTTGATCACCTTATTACATTTAGTAATTGATAACTTTTGTTTGAGAACAGGTGGAAATGCCATGTTTCATCTCAAAAGAATTGTAATGTAATATCCTCTTTAACAATAAAATAAAATGCACACTCCCACCCCTCCCTCTTTTCTCTGTTAATGTTTCCATTCAAATAAACCAAAAACAAAATACTAAAAATAAGGAGGGTTACGAACTAGCACTGTTAACCACTCTAGGAAAAGTTGTCTCCAAACAAAGTCCCTATATTATGTTGTGCCAGCATTATTCACAGAATTCCATTTTTGTCAAAATACACATTTTATATCTTGCAAAAAAATATTTCCAAAGCTCAAGATGAAATATAAATATCCCAGTACAAACAGCAGATTAATTCTTCATGGAAAGGCAAGTACCAATGTAAAATGGAGGGATGGGGGCAGAAGTGCTTAATGTGTGCCAGGTTTGCAGAGTTGTCACTGGCACATATGTATGGGGGCCAAGACTTATTTTTTATCATCAGATTTTGAGGCAGAGCAAGAGAATGAAAAGTGAGAGAGAGAGGGAAAAAGTGAAAGATAGAAAAACAATGACCAAGAGAGAAATCAAGGATGGGAAACAGCCTGCAAGAGACCTGGTAAAGGGAAAGGAAGTGAGAGTTTTTTTAATGAAAGAGGCAAGAGGTGAAATCAGAACTAGGCACTGGGCAGTGCAGAGGCAGGCTTCTAACAAGAACTTTGAGTCCCTGCACTTACTTTTATACATTATCCACTACCGAACAAAGAGCCTATTGGCAAGGATTGTTCAGAAGAAGCATGCACATTGGCATCAGCTGCCAGAGGGGCTTGTTTGTGCCTTTATTTGGGCCATCAGGCAGCAGAGTGCTTTGTTAGTGAAGGGGCAGCACTTGTACTATTATAACTCCAATCCTAGCATATTTGTGAAAGGGGCATATTTTTCAAAAGTAGCTCATGAGGTTTATTTACTATTCTAACTAACTCCCAGTCCATGAGTGTTTGAAGAAAGTTAAAATATTCTAAAGTATTTTAAAACTCAGTTGAAAGTTGTAGTTTTGCATTGCTGGGAAATGCTGCGCTGCTCAAGTTATACTGAAATTAGTAGGTGTACACTTATCTGAAATCCTGTACGTTGCCCATTTTAATTCACAGAACCCTTGAGGTTTCAAAATTTGAGATTAACACTCAATCAATGCTTAATTTGAGCTGGTGTTTGCCGGAGGAGGCCACCAGCACTTTTATCCTGCAAGAGAAAAACAAACAAAGCAGAAAGGCGGAAGAATAGACCTTTGGGCTCTGACACTCATTCCATTACAAATTAAGCACTGCTTTCATTCATTATAATAAACTGAATTTCCTCTAGCTTAATATACAGATGGGCTACATTTTGTTTTTTGGTCAATAATCCCCAAAATAATGTTACTCTTAACTAGGAAATACACCCTTAGAAGTAGTAGACTTTAACTCAGATTTAGGTGCATATATTTTTTATCACATCTTCAATTAAAAATACCATGCTGCCAAACTGGAAATATGTTATTACTCCTCACATGCTTGGATGAAGATCACATTTATTATGAGGTAGATTTATGCTGAAAGCTTGCTTGAAACCAGCCAATGCGTTCACATAATTGAAAACTATCATAATAAATGCAACTTCAAGTAATACGCAAAGATAAAGTCCAAGGTGCTTAAATATGATATGGTCTGAGTGCGAACTGATGACAGCCTTTTATGTCAATGCATTGATAAAATCTAGAATGGAACAGTTTTTCTGAGAGTGGGACAGTGAGTTAGGCCATTGATACCAATGCGGATCTATTGAATGTAGTAAACTACCAGTTCTGAAATTGGGCATTTTGCTTGGCAGTAGTAAAATATATCAGCATTGTGGCGAATAAACAGGCATGGAGAAGACAGAGGCGAATCAAGAGTTGTTGATATTTATGGGAGATGAGAACTAAATGACCCCGCTGTGGAGTGACTGTGTGCTGCATGTCCCCTTCATATATATATGAGAAATCTGGCCTTTAATAAGCATAAAACATCAAAGCTAATGACTGCCTCAAAGTGGTAATTTTTCGAAATTAATAATATACATTGTTGCAAAGTGGGTGCCCCCAACCTTATTGCACCGAAATTAGATTTATCCAAACAAATCGTAGAAAACAATAACTTGTACTTTTGTTGTGGTATGCTGCTTGACAAAGAGGTCCCAAGGGGGGCACAACGAATATGAATTCACTGGTTGCAAGTTTGAATGTGTCAAGATATTACTAAACAATGATTATACTTTTATACATGAATGGCCATCATTAGACCAGTCCCATGGCAAATTTTCAGGATATCAACATAAGATAAGCGTAGACACAATATAGCTAAACAGGAGTGGGTGTCATTGTTATGTTCCGGGTACCCTCAACATGGATCCAGCCTTTCCATATCTATGTTGGACAGCCCTGCTTTAGTTGGATGCCGGAGCACCTCATATCTGATGTTGCCTCTTTCCTCATGGAATATAGTGGCTAGCGAGAATTATAAATCATTGTGTGAGCTGATGGCGCACCATAAATGCCATATCTGAACTGCCAATAAAATGGTCAATTTCCGAACAGCAGACAGGGGTGGCTAAAACTATATCAAGGATTAAATGTAACCACTGTTCAGTATTTGTTTTACCATACTTATATATACCTTGACACAATAAGATAAACGTTTTTAATGTCGTTTTCGGACGGATCACACCGTGCTCGGTTTTCTAGGTCTTGCAGCGTGTTTATGTGCATGTTGTGCTGGGCTGCAGATGTTTCTGGTCACACACCTTGCCTGGCGGTCACGTGGGATTGCAGTGTTGCTTTTTAATGACATCCCGTAATGGCGATGACAGCCTCGGTTGTTGACTTACTTTCGAGCAGAGCTGCGACATCTGCTGTGACTGGGGGTTACGTGTGCACACGGACAGGCCGGTCATCTGCTTTGTTGCTCAAAGAGGGTTGGTTGTGAATATGCCGGAATGTGGTCCTTTCCATTCTTGCCTCTTCCGGTTCTCTTGTGTGAATACTTCTTAAATGTAAGGGGCAAGAGGGACACATTTTCAGACTAAGCACCACGTTCTGTCTCTGCCGCTGGTGCACCTGTTGCGCTCATTGCACACCCGTGGCCCGGATCAGACCCTTCGCCTTCACTATAAATAGCGGTTTCATGCTCGGGTCTGATGAGGCGCTAGATAAACACTTGCTTTGAAGCACTGCGAGGGGTTGTACGCTGTTTTACTAAGCGCCGACTAGGTTCTGCGGGGCCCTTTCGTAACGAGAGCTGTCGTGTTTTTTTATTTAATTATCTGCTTCTTCGGAGACTGGCAGACGGGCCTGCACGTGCGCCGTGCGGGGGACTACGAGTGTCTGTGCGGATGTTTATAAAGACTTATTATTCGTATTGCACGACTGACATGCCGGTGAATACAATCGGGTTAGAATCCAATAAGCACACGTGGACAACTGAGACAATCATTAAAGCTATATTTATTCAATTTGGAAAAGACTGGGGCCGCATCATGAACGTGGGCGCTTGGGGCCCCAACACTACAGGGAATAGCTGTTTATTTTTTATGCTATTACACCGTCCAAAAGAGAATACACCCAACCATGATTGTCATTTAGGGGTAGCCAGGGATGCACCTGCGAATCCTAGCTTGCCCTTTTCGACCCCTGGCACTGCCTTTGCGACCCCTGTTACCTGAGGTGGCAAATTCAGTGCCAGCAGCACAGTGGCAACTCGTTCTTATGGACGCCAGCTGGGGGTCCACTCTGTTTTCTTTTAATTTTTTTATTACACTGATAGTGAATAATAAACATAGAGTACAGTTAGCTGGAATATATCCTTCCATGGCACCTGGGGCAAGTAAAAAAATGTTTTTAAATGTACATTGTGTGTGCTAGAGAGTGAGTGTGTGTTTGTGTGAGAGTATGTAAGTGTTACTTTGTGTGTATGTTTGTGTGTGTGTGTGTAAGTGAAAGTGGAAGTCAAAGAACAACCTTGCCATGCGCTGCTAATTACCCCAGATATTACAGCACTTGTGACAACTTTTATAACATCAATGAAACATTAGAAGTCAAATTATCGAAGAAAAAACTGTGAATGGCGGGGGCGTGAGTTATAGTTACCTTAGGGCACGAGTTATAGTTATTTCAAATAAAACTCTAACTATAACTGCTGGATTTCTAAGGCTTTGTGTGAATAAATTCAGAACCTAACTATAACCTTTGGTTTTTTAAGTGAGTGTGTGTATATATATATATATATATATATATATGTAGACCGATAGTATCTATCAGAGGGAGTCTTTTTGAGTATGTGTCCCAATACATAGATTCCTTTCTACATCCCCTAGTAATGAATTTAGCCTCATATTTGAAGGATAGTACCGATTTTTTGAGGAGGATCTTTGATATTGCATGGGAAAGTGAATTTTTGTTGATAACTCTAGATGTCACATCATTATATACAAGCATACCACACAACTTAGGGGTAAAGGCTGTTGAATTTTTTTTACGTGTGAGACCAATCAAGTTTTACCAGCATAGCAAAATGTTAATTGAAATGATACAATGGTGCCTCGAGCATAACATGTTCTTTTTCAATCAGGAGATTTTTGAGCAACAACGAGGTACCGCGATGGGCACATGTTTCGCCCCAAGTTACGCCAACCTATATATGGGGTGGTGGGAAGAATTGGTTCTTAATAATTCCCCCTTGGATAAATGGAATGACAACATAATTTTGTGGTTAAGGTATGTAGACGATATTTTCATAATCTGGAAAGGTGACATGAGTACTGCTACACAGTTGTTGGAAGAGATTAACATAAATGATTGTAATCTAAGATTCACTGGGAAAGTCCACAAGCATGAGATTGAGTTTTTAGATGTGAAAGTAATGATTGTTAACAACAAAATAGAAACAACATTATACAGAAAGCTAACAGCAGGTAATAGCAGTTTACATGCCACCAGTTATCATCCTCAATCGTTGATAGACAACATTCCATTTGGGGAATTGCTAAGAGCCAAAAGAATTTGTAGCACAGAGCAAAATTTCAAAGATGTACAAGGAGAAATGATAGTCAGACTATATGATAGGGGATATTCCAAACCCATATTAGAAAGAGCAGTGAGAAAAGTAGAATCATGCACTAGAGATTTGCTTCTATTCTCCAGTCATGATGGAGGAGTATCTAGTACACGTCACAGAACAGGCCAGAGATTAAGCAAAGCATCGGGCACAAAGAGGTTCATAACCACGTTTAACACTGCACACTTGGAGATGAGAAAGTTGTTGCAAAAGCATTGGCATATGTTTAAGAGCGACCCTATGATTGGGGAACAAATATTGAACAAACCTTTAATAACATACAGAAAAGGAACATCCATGAAAGATATTCTAGTTAAGAGTGATGTGAGAAATGTAACATCTAATACAAACTGGTTCAAACCACAAGATGGCTTTTATAGATGCTTAAAATGCAAAGCCTGTAAGAATGGAGAGAATATTAGCTTCATTAAAGAAGGAGAAAAAATCATACACACTATCAAAGGAAAATACAATTGCAAAAGCGATCACGTGGTGTATATATTAAAATGTAGCTGTCCTAAATTGTATGTAGGCAGCACAAAATTGCAAGTACATAGAAGAATCTTGCAGCATTTGAGGGCAATTTTAAATCGAGATGAGGCATATCCAGTTGCTAGACATATACATGAAGTACATGGAGGTAAAGTAGAGGAAATAACATATAGTGTTATTGATGGAGTAAAGAAAGACATTCGGGGAGGAGATAGAGAAAAACATTTAAGGAAATTGGAATCCAAATATATATTGGCATTTGACACCAAAGAACCTAATGGGCTGAATAGTAGTGAAGAGATGTACATTCACTTATATTGAAGAAAAAATAAAATTCAAGAAGACCAATATATTTAAGTAGTGAGGAGAATATTTGTCTTCTCTCTATATTATATACATATATAGAAAATAAGTGTATACAAAGATGCTAGCTTCTCACAGATGAATCAATAGTATTCATATTATCATTGAAGTATAATTGTGATGAATTATTGAGCAGTGTTAATTGCGTTTATGGACTATTGGTGAGGGACAGTATAATAAATTTTACTAATAAATTTTACAAATATTGAGGAACGGACACATGAAAAGTAAATGTATATTAGTATTATATAGATGAAGTATTGAACTGTTATTCATTTTAAATATGTAGTGAATATTTGTGACTAAAACAGTTTGTGCACGATATATGGTAATTGAGCACATTGTGATTGGAGTATATAAACTGAGCCAAAATGGCCATGGAGTGCTGCCTTTTTCCTTTAATTACGGAAGAGAAGTGTGTAACATAATACGCGATGGCGCCCGTATGAGGAATAGCACCGTTGACGCTCGGGTGCAGAAAGGGAACGCCGCGAGTGGAGTGTGTCATATATATATATATATATATATATATATATATATATATATATATATATATATATAGTATCATCACAAAACCATAGAAATTCAGCAGTTATAGTTCTACTTCTCTCAAGAAACTATAACTCCTGCCCTATGGTAATTACAACATGCACCCCTGCCATGTACAGTTTTCTCATCAGTAATTTTATTACAAATGCTGCAGTGACATTATCAGTGAAGTCCTAGAATATGTCATGACTGATGTAATATGTGGGGTAATTAGCAATGCATGGAAAGGGCACGAGTTAGTTACCTCAGGGCAGGTGTTATTGGTTCTCGAGATAAATATGTAACTGTAACTGCTGAATTTCTTTGGTTTTGTGTGTATAAAATCTGAACCTAACTATAATGCCCCTGTAACCTTGTTTTTTAGTGAATTTGAAAGATTTTATTTAATTCCATTTCCTAACTATAATGTCCCTGTAAGCTTTGTTTTTTCAATGAATATAGATGGTCTGTGGCACAGCATCAACAAGAAAGTGTTGAAGTCCTCTATCACTATTGCTATGTGTCTCCGCAGACAGGGAAAAAAGCCTCAGGAGGTTGGAATCCATGTACATTTTTAGGCTAGACAGCAGAAACCCAGGCGGCGTGAATGTGAATGAGGAGACGTATACAGACCTATAGACCTGCCAACTCTCAATTTCTGCCTCTACTTTGTCACTGTATTATATTGTACAAACAATCTTTATATATTTCCTCCACATGGATGAATGTCCTTTTAGTTCGGGCAGCCATTACTGTTTTTTCACGTGTGCCAAATTTTAGTAAGTCAAACACATGCATTAAGACAATCACACATTAGACATTAACAATATTAGTTACATTGAAGAAATATATATTTTTTAATCAGGAATTCAACAAGGCTGGAGCTATTAGAGGGTAGGCTGCTGTGCCTTTAGGTTTTGTAATTGTCATCCAACAATGTAAGACTTTGATGGAAACAGCACATTTTGGCAGTATTTTGTTTACCATTTTGCGTATGTGGTCACAACATTATGTTCGTTTTGTGTATGAAGCTTACTGGGAGGATTATGCTTAGCAGAATAACATGTTAGTTTCCATTGGATTGTATGTCCACTCGGGCTCAATAGTGTGCAAGTAGCAACGCACAAAGCATGACATACTCAACAGTATCTGACATGTTTAAAATAATGCCAATACCACCATGTAATTCACTACACATTTTGATTTTTGAAAGTGCATTAGTCAATTTATGCATACTGTAGTTATGAAGTACTTCGCCCTTTACTTCTCAATGAGTGCAATTGATTGAATTTGTTCAAGTGTGTAACACTGTAATTTTCTTTTTAATGAATTCGTGTACTTCAGTACTGTAATTACACCATGCATCAAGGGCGTACCACATCACTGCAGAATGGGTCTAAAATTGTAGTTCGTCATTGACAGGTATTTTTATTATGACTATCATGCTTGCTGTCTTGCACATTGAGCACGTAATTAACGTTACGAAAATGGCGGCCTCTTACTGTGAAAGGTCAAAACGTGTTATCTGTTTGCCGATTGACAACTTAAACAAAAAAGCCATGGTTGAAATCCTCGAGTGCTGACATCCTTCTCTCCATTGAACAATTTGGTTCGGGTGATATATATAAAGCTCACACACAAATATTTAATTATTTATTTATTTAGGTTGATAAGGGTCATGTCGATACAAAACCAGAATTGCCAAAAGGTCGGCAGCCAGCACCAGACCTTTTGGCTTTGCCAGTGCTTGTTTAAAAGATTGTTCCAATACACGTATAAAACCTTAGAGGAGGTAGGTCAGAGGGTAGCTAACTGACTAAGCAACAACAAGGTAAGGAACTTCGATTGGGCTGCTCATATAAGGAAAATAATATGTATACTGTAACATTTGTTGCACAGTTCACCTTGCTATTAATTACCAAGCAGATTAAAGGGAATTCATATAATAGTAACCTCACTATCTTGTCCTAGCATCCAGGCAGCTCGTGAAAAGAGAGCACTGTTCCTCTGGTATCTTAATACTTGCATCGAACAGTCGTAGTTTGTTTCATTCTGCCTGCAAATAGTGCTCGTGCTCTTTACAACCGAGTGAGTTAGTTGAGATTTGTTAATTTCTGACAGAGCACTGCTTTATCGCATAGACAAAAGCCCACTCAATTTGGTTGATTTGTAGGGACCACATGCCCTTGTGAAGCTAATTCAAAGTGCAAGTGATAGTGATCATCACCCCACTCTAGGATGGACGAAGCTTCTCATC
Source organism: Pleurodeles waltl (assembly GCF_031143425.1). Classification (NCBI taxonomy): domain Eukaryota; kingdom Metazoa; phylum Chordata; class Amphibia; order Caudata; family Salamandridae; genus Pleurodeles; species Pleurodeles waltl. The sequence continues at coordinate 287,668,145 of NC_090445.1, read as the reverse complement.
CAACGGTTCCCCCTGTGGAATTTACACCCTGGCACCTGAACTCAATGCCAAGTTGATATAATATAGATCTGTATAAAACCGTTTGTGCAGCCTGATTTGTTGCATGCACTAATTGCTGCATGAAGCCTTGTTTACTGGGATTCTGTGCCTCTTTGTGTCTGCATGTATTTCTAAATCCCTTCTTAGTGTTCGGTGACATTGCGATGGCAGGATGCTAATGGGACAGGAGCATGGAGGCAAATCCTATATCATTTCAATGCATCCCTGGATACTGTAGGTTATCCTGTTTTACACCGATTTGATTGCCCTTGTTCACCCATCAGCGTCGGACTGGGAACCCAAAGCAGCCCTGGCAGATGTCAGACTACCCCCTATGGAGTGCATAGCGAGCAAGCCTGACCACTACAATTGGGTTTGAGGGGTTCCCCCCCCTCAAGGAAAGTTGGGTAAATGGCAAAACGTTGCATTCTACAACATATGTTTAATTATATATTCAATTGTATGAGTTTTTAAAACATAGTAAATGATGACCCTACAGTGCACCAGGATACAGCAATCTTTATTGAGATTCTTCAATGATTCCCTCACCATCACTCTCTAACAGTGCCTCTCATCTCTCCATAGCCCCTTTCTCACATGTATTTCATTTGTTGTATAGTGCCTCTCTTACCAGTGTAGTGTATTGAAGCACTTTACATCATACACACACACACAGACAGTGAACATAAGAGTGTAAATGATTGTATAGAAAATGTTATATAAGGACTACAAAGTGTAGGATTCACATGCCATCCACACTGGTAGGCATTTTTTAAGAGTGATTAGTTTAGGAAAGTATAAACTCAGGATTTAGAAATGTAACACAGAGGTTAGGTTTAACTTTACTAATAACAAGTCATTTCTACCCAAAGAACCACTTTTAAGCAAAATTAGGATAATCAAAGACTGTGAAAAAACATATATTTCTAACCTCTACCATGCAGTTTGCATGTGGCTTTTTGATAGCAGGTCATAGCTCACTGTGCTAGACTATGATTGTAACTTATGAACTGCACAGTAACAAAAGGATCTCTGTGATAAAAACAGTATGCCACTGAGCAGTGCACTTATAATACTGTTCTTTGATCTGCATAGTACACGTTCTTTGCAGCAGGCACATTTACCCTTTGTGCTGACTTAGATGAGTCAAAACTGCCACAGGACAAAACTCACATCTCTCTCCAACAGGTGCGTTAATCACCAGAATTATCTTCACACTTATATTGTTGCCCTAAAACTATTGGATATACAGGGAACTCTGCAGTGCTTTTGAACTGCTTCACTGCTACAAAACCGGCCCCCAGTAACAAAAGTGCCCCCAACCCTTCCAGCCTCCTAGGGAAACTCTAGATGCCTGTTACATCCAAACTGGCCTTGTCAACCATACAGTACCGGAAAATATACCAATATTCAAGAAACGTACCAATATACCTTTCACATGGTGAGCGTCAGATGCATTTATCAATTCTGCTGAGGTTAATTCACCAAAATCAGACTTGGGGTGAAGTAGCACTCCTCGCTCATTGACCTCAATGGCCCGTTACCCTGATGAAGGACCAGTTTGTACAGCCAGTCTGCATAAAATCTCCTGGTAGCAGCATCCTAATAAACAGTGATTGACAACAGGTGCAAACATCCAGTTGCTAAAATTTACCTTTACAATGTAGGTAGTTTTAATGGTTATAGTACAACCTTTTTACACAGCATTACAATCTGCTCCTGTACCTAGTGCACTAGAGAAGATACTGAAGACTTCCTTTGTTTTCAATAGTATCGCTGTTTTGCACAGCCTCACAATCTATTCCTGTACCTAGAACATTAGAGAAGATACTGAGGGTCTCCTTTGTTTCCCATAGTCCACACAGTTTTACACAGCATCACCATCTGTTCCTGCACCTAGCACAATAGAGAAGATACCAAGGGATTCCTTTGTTTTTCATAGTACAGCTGTTTTACACAGCATTACAATCTGTCCCCGTACCTAGCACATTAGAGAAGATACCAAGGGCTTCCTCTGTTTTCCATTCAGTACTACCAATTGCACCTTTGTTCACAGCACCGGATAGTGCATTGAACACAATGATACATCTGTTATGGACATGATATATGTAAACCAGTTGCTACCTATGTAGCATCATGTGTTTAACATAGCATTGTGCAGAATTTGAGCATATGCTCCTCTGCTAACTAGACAAACCTGACTGAAGGAAAGTTCTTGCTGTTGTATATTCCTTTTATTCACCTGCTTAATTTCTTCTTTCCACCATGTGTTGTCTGCCTGTACTAGAGCTGTTGTAGAGCCGTCTTAAAGCTGTTCTTGTCTGGCAAGATTTGCACCACATTTCGACAGCTGCAGAATCCCTTTCCAAACAAGGCTGGGCCCCTAGTATCTGCATATCTGCAACATAATTGAACCTTATCTTATCCCCATTCTGTCCATTTTACCACTTCTTTTCACACTACCATTTTGCCTGACATGTCATCTTTTTAGTTCGTGGCCTACTGGTTTGCTAAAGACATCTTGGGGACTTTCAGAAAGTTGACCTAGGAATACATACCACTGTTGATTACCATTGGCTTGCTGGTTTGTAATTCACATTTTCTGTCTTTCTATTTGCTGGCTTTATTTGCTTTAGGCTCTCCGGGTTCAGTTTGTCCCTCCTTTGCCTAAACTGTGTTTACTTATTCTTTCCACAAACTCTCTTTCTGAAACCAGGCTTTTAAATTTTCTTCTTCTCTTGTCAAAAAAGCTGTACATTTAAAGGCCAAGGTTAAATGTCAGGCTCTGTCTTCTGAGGGCACTTGTTTACATTTCTTTGTCTGACTTCATAGTGAGATGATTTATGTGACAATCTTGCTAGTTATGCGGGATAGGAAAGGGGTCTTTTTCTAGCACACGGCAACATTTATATCAGAATTAGTAACACAAATGAGGCACACATTTTGTTAATTCTGAAGTGTGTTGGAAATAAATACTTTAATATGATCAAGACAAATCATTACACTACGTAATGCAATTTCCACACATTTGTGTTTTACAAATAAAACTATACAGTGTACAAACTGTATGTCTGTGTAAATGTAATGGTCATTTCCATTGAAAATGTGTTGTCTGTAATGGCAATACACTACCATACCATGCATACTCCACTTTATGCTACTCCACTCTACTTTGCACCACTCCACACCACTGCACTCTATTCTACACCACTCCGCTGTAATCCACGCCACTGCACTCTACACCTCTCCACTTTATGCCACTGTACTCTGCCACATCACACTACACCTCTCTACTCTACCCTGTACTTCTCCTCTCTATACCAATGCACTCTTCCCCACTCTATACCACACACTGCACTCTTTGCCACTCCATTCTACACAGCTCCCATCTAGGCCACTAATCTGCTCTGCACATCTCCACTCTACCCCACTGTGCTCTATGGCACTGTGCAACACTGCACTGCATGCCACTGCACTCTATGCCAATACACTACTCCAATGCACTTTACTCTGTAACACTCAACCGTATGCCCCTGCACTCAATGCCAATCCACTTTATGCCACTCTTATCTACTCTGCACCATTGCACTCTATGCCGCTACACTCTATGCCAATACACTCATCTCCAATGCACTTTATTCTGTAACACTTAACTCTATGCCCCTGCACTCTACACCAATTCACTTTATGCCACTCTAATCTACTCTGCACCATTGCATTCTATGCCATTGCACTCTACACTGCTTTACTCTATGCCATTGCACTCTATGCTGTTCTGCACGCTACCACACACCATCACACTATGCCACTTCACTCTACTCTGCAACAATGTACTCTACGCCACTGCACTCTTCGCCACTCTGCTCCGCTGTACACCACTCCATGGGTGAACAAGGGCAATCAATTAAAAGGAAAACATTTAAAAAACCATCATAACCTACAGTATCCAGAGATGCATTGAAATGATATAGGATTCGCCTCCCTGCTTCTGTCCCATTAGCATCCTGCCATAGCACTATGCTGAACAGCAGCCAAGCTGGTGTACAACATGGCTGAAACACATTAGCAAAGCCAATAGCTCTTGCATAGACGAGACCTATTAACTTTGCCAATGCTTGTTTGCATAGTTGTTTGACCCTGACCAATGAAAAAGCAAAACCTGTTAGTAATCTCTACCATAAATGGAAGGACAGCCAAACGTGCTCATTTGTAGATGAAACTCCTAAAATACATGAAGCACTGCATCCCAAAACCAAGAATTTGCTCTGATTTAAAACTTGACTAGGGCAACACCCTACTCACTGGCTCCCCGTCTAGTGCATTAGCTTATTAAAGGCTGCCCTGTATAATGCTAAAAGTATGTTCTCAAGTACACATTGTTATAACCAAATTACATCAGGATTACTCTCTCTAGACTGGCTCCCTATTGAACAAAGATGCTTCTTCTAGGCTGCCATCTACGGGGATGCTCATCTTCTTAACGCACCAAACTACTTGACAAGCATGCTAAACACTTTAGGTGGTGAATGTGGAATGCATAACTCCTTGTACCTTGAAACACTTAGGAAGGTTTGGGCACATCTTTAGGAAGGTTTGGGCGGTCTCCCAGACCTGTTGAACCTTAATGGGCTAAAATAACTGAGGGATGCTCCTCTGCTCACATCTTCTTCTCTAGAGAAGACAATGTCATGCTGTCCAGTGTTGAAAGCTACTCATAGTTCCAACAGCACCATAACACTGTCTTCACCAACCAGCTACTTTTACTCCCACTTCGAGTTATTCTGAAAGAAGTGTTTCTATAAGTAGGAATAACTTTTTCTTAGCTACCATAAGTATTTTAACTGGAAATACCACTTTGGGTGTGGACAGTAGTTTCCTCGCAATGTAGGGTCCACCGCGAGGTTCTTATGAAGTGGTATCAGTGCAAACCTTTTATGACAAAAAGCTGCTTTGCTATAAAAAGAGACGTTAATGGGAGTCTGCACTATTTCATTTGAAGTGGGTCTTTTTAACATATTTTAGTAGTTTCATAGATCAGCAGCGGGGTATTACCTGAGGGGTATCCAGGCGCTGGAGTAGGTGAGTGGGCTGATTGGGCTCCTAGGCGAATAGCCAGATCTCCAGTTTCATGTGGAATTCGAGAAGGGATGGGAAGGTTCTTTTGTTTTTTAATTGATTTTTATAAGGCAGTAACACTAGAGGAGAATACTTTTAAGTATACAATTCAGTGAAACATAAAAAACAAAAATCCTGTGGGCAAAGTGATTTAGACAGAATAGAGTGCAGGTTGTATAAAGTCCACTCGGGTCCATCCGGTCTTCCAGTTCTGTGGAACCTGGAAATCAATAAAGTGCCAATCATACAGTACAAACAAACATTTCTCAGCAATTAAGGGGGATTTGCCACTACTACTCAACTGATAAAGAAGTGTTCAAAGTGCAAATTGTGCGGTTCTTGTCCACTTAAAAGTCTGTCTACCCAGCCCTCCAAAGGTGCCCATGTCTGTACCCCCTTCTCCTGGCCCTCCTACCCCTTAGTTAGTACAGTGATCTTTCCAAAACTGAACAAAGCCAACAGGCGTGCCACCCACTGAGAGAAAGAGGGAGGGGATGAATCCTTCCAGGCCAAGGTGATGCATAAGTGGAAAATTTCCGGAGCAACAAAAACAAACACGCGGGAAGTTCCGGGAAACACCTGCCTGTGAACTCCTAAAAGGATTAGTTGCAGGGTTAGTCTCAGATCACAGCCTAGGATTTTCCCCAAAAACCTTTTAACTTAATTCTTGAGAGGTCCTAGTTCCAGGCAAGAAGAGAACATATGGATTAGATCCGCCTCCTGAAATTGGCAGCGTGCAACAGGTGGCCACCGTTCCTCCCCATTTAGTGATTTTGGCAGGTGTATAATATAAGTCAAAGATATTCTTATAGTGTTGAGCTTGGTGTGAGGCTGAATGCAAGATAGTTTGGCCTAATGCAAGAGACTCAAAAGGAAGGAATGATCATTTAGCCTCAGTTTCTCCTGCCGTTTCCCAGTATGCTTTTCCAGATCATACAGTGATGGGGAATTTATAATTCTATAGATTTGACTGATTGAACATTCTGCCTCATTAACCAACAGCTCCTGTAGCTCAGCTTTGGGAAAGCTGTTGGGACCTCCCTTTCTTATTAAGAAAGTCACAGGTTTGATGATATTTAAAAAAAATCTTTATAGCTAACATTAATTAAACTTCTCCCGTAGTTCCTTGAAGGAGACAATGCGGTACTCATCACAGAAGTCACCTAGCTTCTGTAACCCATGGCCTTCCCAGGTTTGAACACAACTATAATTGAATATATCAGATAGCATTGGGTTTCTCTGGAGGAGAGTATAGTGATTCAACAGACCCAGCCCAAGCTTTTTGTCCAACGCCATCCAGACCTTATGCACAGCTAGTAGTGTCTTGAACCAGACTTTCTTGAAATATCTGGGTTCAAGTTGTCTCAAAAAACAGCCCCAGGCTTTCTATCCAATCAGAAGGGAGTAAGCAGAGGGTACAGCATCGACTGTCCATCTATCATCTTTCCGACCCCTTACCAAGACAAAGATGTGTTGCAGAGCAGCAGCCCAATATAACTTAAAATTCGGAACTGCCCAGCCCCCCCTCTCCTTAGGGAGTGTCAGAAATTTCAGGGCCCTCCTAGGCTTGGCATAGGTCCAAATAAATAATGGTCCTGCCAGTTCATCTAATAACTGAAGCCAGTGAGCCTCGAATTCAAGAGGGATGGCCCGAAAAAGAAATAGAATTTTATAGAGAAATAGCATCTTGACATTGTTGCCTACAGTTGAAAGATGTAAATTAACCAGTCACCGGAGTTCACATTTTGCCTTTTCTAATCTTTAGGATTAGATTATCCAACATGATAGAGTCAATATCGGCCCAGATAGTAACGCCTAAATATACTGCCTTCTTGGCTACACATGGATCCTCGAGTTGTATGTTGCTGTTAATCACGATCTGGGTTTTCCTGCAGAGAATTCCCCAAAGAGGAGTGCTTTCTGCTCTATCTCCTTTTAGACCTACTCCCCACGGTCTGGCGTAATTATAACCACATCATTTTCATAAGATAGCACCTTTGTATATCCCCCCCCTCAGTGTACAGGTACAATTGAGTTATTAAGCTCAAGCCTCCTGAGTAGGGGTTTGATATAAAGGGTAAAGAGAATAGGGGAGCACGGACATCCCCACCTCGTACCATGCAGAATGTCAAACTGATTGGATTAGCCACCCATCATCTGCAGCCTAGCCATGGGCTCAGAATAAACAGCCCACACTGCCTGGATGAAATTCAGTCCCAAGCCATCACTTGCCACAGATAACTCCAAGAAACTCTAGCAAATGCCTTTTCTGCATCCAACAGAATCAAGGCCACAGGGTCCCCAGAGACTGCATTTGCATCTAAGAGCAATATTATACTGTGGATATGGTCAGTGGTCTTTCTGCCCAGGATAAAGCCATGTTGCCATGGCGAGACAACCATACCAATTATCAGGCTATTTCTAGAGGCAAGCACCTTGTAGTAAATTTTAGAATCGCTATTTATCTGGGTGATAGGTCTATAAAACCTGGGCTCTTGGGGGAAGGGTGGGGCTTTTTAAGGAAGACTACAGTGTTGGCAGAAGCCAATGATATTGGGACAAATAGATTTTTTTGTATCCCCAAGAGTATGTCCATTAAATCAGGGCCGAGTATAGTTAAAAAATACTTTTCTAAAATTCAAGCAGAATCTGGTCAGGACCTGCCACTTTCCCCAATGTCAAATTACTGAGAGCTGCTGATATTTCCCCATGTCACTGGGGCATCTAGTCAAGCCTGGTCCTCTTCTCCTAGCTTATTTGATGATAACAGTTATCAGTAACTAGAATCCTTATCAACTACATTCTGCTTATCCTCAATATAAAGCCCCTCATAGTAGAACAGAAACACCTCCATAATTCCATCCAGATTTCTTTTATCATCACTAATTTCTGTGATCTCCCCTTGACTGTGCTTTTGTCTGGTTCATATCTCTAAAATGTGACCCACCTGCTTGCTATATTTGTTAAATTCTGGCTTCCACGCAAGGAAATTTAGCAGAAATATCATTGATTGCTGCCCTGGCTAGGGCCACCTTCTCCTGCGTGCTGTCCAATGCTGTTTCACCAGCCATTGTGAATATCAATTAAACTTCTGCTTTGGCCAATTTCTTGTGCAATGCCATTAGCATCTGGGATTGTTTCCTTTGCCGGTTAGAGCTAAAGCTTAACGACTCCACCCAGGCACCAGACTTAAAGGCATCCCATACCATCTTGGGTGAAGCACTCCCCTTATGGGGATAGGGAGGTCCTGATGTGGAGTGGATGGTTGTTCCCGAATTTGGAGGAAAGGTGCGTCCTCCAGACTTGCTCCTTAGGATGCAGGGTATCTACGTAAAGAGGAATGAGGTTGAGCGCAGGAGCGAAGTAGATACTTCTGGCTCTCTTGGCAAGCACAGGTATGGACTAACTTGCCTAGCTTAAGTGGAAGCTCTAAATGTGAGACTGAAGGACAATACTGAAGGACAAGCTGTCGTCATAAACTCTATATTAGCAATGTAGGAAATTGCAGTGGATACAAAAGAACAAATTATCTATATAAGGGGCAAACATACATATTAAAAATAAAAATAGATAATAAAGAACCCAGAAGGGCCCCAGCTGGGATTCCTCTACTGTGGATATGAAATGTCCTAAATTAACAGACTTGGAGAACATATGGATGTGAAGGGTTTGGCTACATTAGATGTAGATGAAACTTCAATGACTTTAAACTTATTTATCCTTGAGTGTGTTTTTGTATTCCCAAGGCCCTACCTGTGTCCCTCTATTAATGTGTCTTTGCTCTCCTTACTTAGTAGATATTTCTCTTTGGTAACACTCTTTCTGGTGTATACCCCACCTAAACACAGGCACCTGACCTTTAGAATATTCCCCAGACACCAGGCTGGATCTGGAAACTTTTCATAGCAGTGTGTCCACATGCCCCTATATGGGGCTGTGTAGCTCCACATAGGCTTCATTCAGCCCCAGGATGTAAACAGAGCAGAGCTGCATATAAATGCCACCCCTCTCTGCTGATGTCACTTTCTTACCTGACTCATTCCTCACCCTCGGATGCGGATCACAAAATAAGTGTTGGTACCAGTCTTCAGATCTCTAATTAAGGAAATTTTTAGACAGTAATTATAAACCACTCCACTAAATCGAGAGGTAGGAAGTCAGTGACAAATCTACTGTCAGAATATCCACCAGAAAGACAATTACCAAAGGTATTCGACTTGTTCTTCTGATGGATACTTCATCCCACAGTCCCTCATCTTTGGAATGTTGTGTAGCCATTTTAGTTATTTCTTCATATTCTTCATACACATTATTTTAGCAAACTAGGCCTGCCGCTGTGCACTTTAACCTAGACACATTTTATTCAGCTTTGTTTTATTATTCTAACAATAGCCACACTTGTGGTCTTGTTTTATTTTCTCTATCTAGCTGTTCTTTGCCTAGGCCAGCACTGTGCTCTTAAAAAAAGAAATTTCTTTCACTATGTGCTTTTCTCAAGACTTCAGTAAGATAGGCTGCTGGAAAATGTGGTAACGCTTTGTCTCTAGTGTTCATAGAAACATGCACACACTCACGTGGGGATCCTTTCTTGGAACATCAGCTGTTTTATTATAAAAACACTACTTCGACCGATATGCGTTAGAGGGAGATTCCAGCCAGGTGACCACGACTGTATACTGATTGCTGAATGCTTCACGGCAGCTGCTTATGTAGACTACAGGCCTCTTGCTCAGGTATGAGGGGTGATGTCTTCCCAGAGAACCTGAAGGGCAGAATAAGAGCTTAACACGCTGTGCTCTAACATAGCCTAGGTAGTAGCTATTTTTAACAACTCTAGCGACAATATGTTAGCATTATTTTTATGCTTCACTCTCCTTGTCATGATTTTAATTCTGTCATGCTTTATCGGCCTAGTTACTGCATTACATGCCTTATTATCTAAGATGCAGTTATTTCACTAAAACCTTTTTGAACTTTATTCTGCCTGTCCATGTATATGTGAGACTAATATAACTAAGAGAAACAGATGAGATCTGAGTGACTACAATTTCCCTGAGGAGTCAATTGTGTCCTGCGTTCAATTGCCCAATCATCCCTGCTCTTGGGTGGAGAAGAAGCACTGCTAGTTAGCTGGAACAAAACCTGGATTAGGCCGACACGTGTCACCTGTAGTGGGTTCAGACTCAGTCCCCCACAGCGCAAGTGATTCTGCCACCCAAATCCAGTAGTCTCATTAGGATAATGAGAGCCTGCGCGATAGGGATAGCTACTAAAGCAGTACTTTTCAAAGATAGAGGGTTTGTGGAGTGGGCTCAGATCAGAAATCTTGCTGTCGACCTAGTTGCCAAGGCTGTAGTGCTTCATAAACATGTGCATTGATGCCCACGTCGTGGCCTGACAGGTGTCAAAAACAGGTGCTCCGCATGCCAAGAAGTGGTGGTAGCCTTCACCCTAATGGGATGGGCTCTCAGACCTTCCAGAGGCTGCTTTTTGGCCAGTACGTAGCAGATACTACTACAGAGGACTATCCACCTAAACAGTCTTTTCTGCACCACCTTTCCTTTCTTCGCCACAGAGAACCCCACAAAAAGCTAATCGTCCACCTGAAACAAAAGCTTAAAAGCCTTTTGGGGTTCAACTGGTGGAGCCTCTCTTCAAGGGATGATATGTGGCAAAGAACACTGGGAGAGTGATAGATTGCCCTGAGTCACAACTTTCAGCAAGAAGACTGTCCAAATTCTCAGTACTAGTTTGTCCGCCGGAACAAAGGTGATGGAGGGGGGTTGTACCAATATGGTCTGGAGTTTACTCAAAAGAGGAGCTGAAGTGATTGTAAATGAAAAAAACTGTTTTAAAGCCTTAAGTCTTTGAACCAAGAAACAGTGTATTGGTTCTAAGAGAGTACACATGTGAAATGTCAATACCAAGTTAAGGCCGCAATGTGACATCACAAATGGTTGGGAATTAAACATGTGTGTTAAACCTTTAACACACTGAATCACAAACTGGGAGAGTTGTTAGTCCTGCAAATGCAAAAAGCCCAGATAACATTTAATAGGGCGCACTGCAAGGCCTTGCTGTACCAAAGATATAGTAAACAAGAAAACGTCTGGCAGTTTGCCTTGTAAAGAACCTGTTTTGCAAGCCCTACACCAGGCCACTGCTGGGTCTAAGTATTCAGTTCTTCCTGAAGATGGATTTGCCAGAGGTAAACCGACTGGGTGCTCTTGCAGATTCCTAGGACTCAAAGATGCACCAGAGGAAGCCAAAAGAGTGCCAAGAATATTTCGGATGACCTCCTTAAAGGTATCGGCCTGCTGTGGCATTGCTGATGGCTTGGGGTGGTTCTGGCTCCTCAGTCGGTCATCAGGAGCAAGAGTGACTGGCACCTTTGCACCCTCACAACATCACACTCCCATTAATGTGTATCTCTATTACAAGCTTTTCTGACCTTGGAGTGGATAGCAAATGAGAGATGGAATAGCTAAGGGAGATATAAAGAGTCACTGGCAGAGATTGCCTGTTGGCAGATGTAGAGGCATTTCTAGAGTGGGTGATTGGCAATACTCAGCCATTAAGGAGAGGCCAAGTGGGTCAAGATATGCTTGAGTCTGCTCAAATGAAAGGTGAGACTAGCTGATGCATTTTACGTCACCTAGATAAAGAGTGTTTTAAGTAGATCAAATGAGATGCAGTAGTGGCCTCGACTAATATTTTTTGATAATCTTTGGCAAGAAGAGGAAAGATTTCTTTAAGAACTTTGTTTGATAACTTTCATAATAAAAATGCACATAGCTATAACTTTATTAATGTAGACTGTAAATCGTAATGTGCCATTAACATCACTCCTAGTTTGTATGTGGGGACTGCTTGGTAAGGACCAGGGACCTACCGAATTACCAAGATAATGACTTCTCTGTTATCATAGCTTACCCTCAATAAATTGTGTTTCATCCAGTTATTTTCCACTGTGGGAATGGTCTCCTTTCTAGCATATTATCAGTTGGGTAGGCATGGGTGCCTGCATTCACCATTTAGAAGCCTGTTTCCTATTTCCTTATTATTGCCCAGTTGTATTAAGGAAATGATATAGCTGCTCAACTATAATAATGTATTATAGTTGAGTTCTGACAACACAATGCTTGCTGCCAGAGCCAGCAGACAAGGTGAAAGGCAGGTCATTGAACATAATTATAGCTGCAGTTTAGACAAGAAACATGGGAACTGGATCTTGCTTCTTCTGACCTTTTTTTTTTAAAAGCAAACATTATCAGTAGTCACAGTAGAAATTTGGTATTTATGGCAACATTGTTATGTTCTCCTATATAGCTCATGAAGGGAAACCTAGAATTGCTTCTTGTTTCTACACAATGAGACACAGTATGTTTTTAATTTACAGTAAATTGAGTCTGACGTGTGTATATATATATATTATGCAGATTTACAGAGTGCACTATCACCCGGGATGGCATGCTGGTGCTGAGCAGGTGTGGCTCTAGGCACATCTAGGGCCTAGTGAAAATTATTGAAGAGCCAGGTCTTCAGCTTCTTGTGGAACTCAGGAAGAGAAGACCAGGTTCTTATGAAGTTTTTCAGTGCTTTGGGCCCGATGTATGAGAAGGCTCAAACACCAGATCTGCTTATCTGCATGAGTGGGATTTGTGCCAAAAGGAGTCTGGATGAGTGAAGGTATCTGAAAGTTTTCTGAAAGCTGATGAGATTATTAAGGTATGCTGAGCAAGTGTTATGTAGTGCCTTAAAAGTGTAGGTGGGGAGTTAAAATTGTGCTTGTTTGTGAATGGGGAGCCAGAGGAGCTCCTTCTGTCATGTTAGTGCGGTGTGGGAGTTTGAGAGGGATTCTGGCCATCAAGTGTTAAATGATCTGTAACCTTCTGCTGAGTTTTTTGTTGATCCTAGCATTGAGGGGCTCCTATAGTCCAGCTTGCTTGTGACCAGGGTGTGTATGACAGTTTTCCAGGTGCTTCTTGGGAGCCATTTGAAAATTTTCCTCCCTGTCTTCAAGGTATGGAAGTATGAGGTGCTTACGTCATTAAATTGGGCAATCGTGTCAACTTTGTTGATGATGATGATTCCAAAGTCCTTGACGTGGGTGCTGAGAATCAGTCTTAGATCTTTTGGCCAGCAGTTGGAGTCCCATGGTGATGTGCTGTTCCCGAAGATCACAATTCTGGTCTTCTTGGTAGTCAGCTTTAGACAGTTGGTCTTCATCCAGTGAATGATTTTATTCATTCACGCTTTGGACATAATCCGGGTAGTGGATGTCTTGTCCGTGAGGGAGAGAAAGCGTTGTCATTTGCATAGGTGAGGATGTTGATCTCATGAGAATGGATAATGCTGGCAAGAGGGATCATGTATGCGTTGAAGAGGGTCCAGCTGAGGGAGGACCTTCACAGTTGAGGTTGCGGGTGTCTGAAGTGTGATGCCAGGCTGACTGACTGGGTACATCCAGTCAGCAAGAAGCAGATCCATTGAGGTGTCCTTGTATTGCATTGGATGAGGATGGGGTGGAAGACTGTGTCATATGCTGCAGAGAAATCCAGGAGATCGAGGGCCACTGTATCTCCTCTGTCCAGAGTCATTCAGAAGTCATCCGTGGCAGCGATTAGGGCAGTTACCGTGCTGTGGTTGGGTCTGAAAACCAGAGTGTCAAGGTGTTGGTGGTCGTTGAAGTATTCGGTGAGGTGTTTGTTGATGATTTTCTCTAAGACCTTGGCCAGGAATGGTAGCAGGGGGACTGTTCTGTATTTGGCGAGCAATATGAGTCCACAGAGTGCTTCTTCAGCAATGGGAGGACGTTTGCACAAATAGCTGCAGCTTTGAAGGTCTCAGGAGAGGTGGAGGCATTCCAAATGGTTGTGAGCATGGCACTGATGGGTTGCAGTCCTCTGGAGTAGGCATGGTGGGGTCCGGGGTCTGATGAGGCACCTGAGTGGATGTACTTAATGGTGGTGGCAGTTTTTTCTGCGGTGATTATGGACCATGTGGTTAACATTGGTTCTTTGGATAAGATCATGAGTCATTTGGCAAGGTCTGTGGGGTTTGGTTGCAGGCTGAAGCTTCTGTATATGGCTGTTGATTTTGTTGCTGAAGAATCTAGAGAGATTGTTGTAGAGATCCTGCAAGTGGGTGATCGAGTTGGAGATAACTATTGGTGTGGTGAAATCTTTCACAACGAAGAAGATTTCTTTGTTTCTGTTGGTGCTAGCATCAATGCAGTCTGACAGATCGGCAAGTTTGGAGGTTCAGGTCATTTGGTGGTAGCGTCTTAGGGCAGATTTGAATGTGTTCCTGTCTGCATTGCACTGGTTCATTCTCTATGTGCACTTCAGTTGTTTTCAGTGGTGTTTCATCAGTCTGAGTTCCTCTGTGTACTAACTGGCCTGGGGTCTGGATCTTTTGTATTACTGTTGTTAGACTTTTCATCCTTGGTGTGGTCTCCCTTAACCTTTTGCCTCTGTTTCCCAGGTTGTTGAGGTGTGCTGGACTCTGATTTAACTGTTTTTGTTATTCTGAGCACTTTACCACTGCTAACCAGTGCTAAAGTGCAAGTGCTCCTTTACAAAATGTGTATGTAATTGGCTTATCGATGATTGGCATATTTGATTTATTAGTAAGTCCCTAGTACAGTGCACTAGAGGTGCCCAGGGCCTGTAAATCAAATGCTACTAGTGGGCCTGCAGCACTGGCTGTGCCACCCACATAAGTAGCTCTGTAATCGTGTCTCAGGCCTGCCACTGCAGTGTCTGTGTGTGCAGTTTTAACTGTAAATTCGACTTGGCAAGTGCACCCACTTGCCAGGCCTAAACCTTCCCTTTTCTTACATGTCAGATACCCCTTAGGTAGTCTCTAGGTAGCCCCAAGGGCAGGGTGCAGTGTATGGTTAAGGCAGGACATATAGAAATGTGTTTCATATGTCCTGACAGTGAAATATTACTAAATTTGTTTTTTTCACTGTTGCAAGGCCTGTCCCTCTCATAGGTTAACATGGGGGCTACCTTTAAATATGATTAACGTGTAGATTCCCTTTGGGAGCGGATGGACATGTGGAGTTTGAAGGTCTCTGAACTCACAATTTAAAAATGCATCTTTTAGTAAAGTTGATTTTGAGATTGTGTGTTTGAAAATGGCACTTTTAGAAAGTGAGCATTTTTTTGCCTATACCATTTCTGTGACTCTTCCTGTTTGTGGATTCCCTGTCTGGGTCAGTTTGACAGTTGGGCTGGTTGCACCTCACACTAAATAGTGACACAAAGGGAGCTGGGGTGTAGTCTGCATTTCCTGATGAGCCATCTGTGCTAGGAGGGAGGGGAGGAGTGGTCACTTACACCTGAATGGGCTGTGCCTGTCCTCACACAATGCAGTCTCCAACTCCCTGGTGAGTGTCTGGGGCCTGACCTGGGCAAGGCAGGATTTCACATTCAAGAGAGACTTTGCTTTGAAGTAGGCCTACTTCAAAGGAGAAATTGGGTATAATGGCACCCAAAACCACAGACTTTAGAACACGTCTGGAAACAAAGAAGAACCTATGCCTGGAGAAGAACTGAAGAGCTGAGGAAGAAGAACTGCCCTGCCTGTGACTGTGCTTTGTGGAGCTACCCTGCAGTTGCTGCTTCTGCCAGAGTAAGAGGGCAAGGACTGGACTTTGTGTAGCTTCTATCTTGTGAAGCTCTCTAAGGGCTTGATTTAGAAACTGCCTCCTGCTGTTTGAAGTCTCCAGGAACAGCAAAGACTTCTCTCTGCCAGCACCTGCAGTCTCTGGAGAGACTCCTACTCTGCCAAGTTGTGCCCATCCAGTTCCTGGGACCCTGAAAGGAGAAGCTGGCAGCCTAAGAGGAAGAAATCCATGCACAGAACGCCATGTGGGGAAAAGATCAACCCAACTCCGATCTGCAGCTAAAAAATTGATGCACCGCCGGCTTTGCAGCTGAAAATCGATGCTCGCCTGCAATGTGACCAAAGAATCGGCACACGGAGCTAGAGAAAGAATGTGCAGCATCATTGACTGAGGCTGGTGAGATCGCAACCCGTACTGCGTGGTTTTCGGATCATCGTGCGGCTGGATTCCCGACGCAAGTACCGCTGGGTGTGTAAAAACAATACAAGGCCTGCCCGGACCCGAGAGTGCTGACCAGATCCACCCATCGCTCTCTTGCGGAGAGAAAAAACGTGCCCTACCTGACGAATGGGGAAACTCCGCAAGGTCCCACTCATGAGTGAAATCGACGTATCGCAAGCCCTTTTTGATGCACACTCGCCCGTGCGGGGTTATTTTTGACGCACCCAAGGTATATTTTCATGCTAACAGTGTTAGTGTGTGTTTTAAAACTACATGAACACTCCTTTTGCTTTTTAATTGATAACTTGACTTGTGTATTGTGGATTTTTGTCGTTTTGGTCTTGTTTTGTTTAGATAAATATTCTCTATTTCTCTAAACCTGTGTTGTCAATTTGTAGTGTTTTCATTAAGTTACTGTGTGTGTTGGTACAAATACTTTACACCTAGCACTCTGAAGTTAAGCCTACTGCTCGTGCCAATCTACCAAGGGGGTAAGCAGGAGTTAGGGTGATTCTCTTTTACCCTGGCTAGAGTGAGGGTCCTTGCTTGGACAGGGGAGTAACCTGACTGCAAACCAAAGGCCCCATTTCTAGCAACTGTGTTTGACGGGGCAGGAAGTAGGCAATTAAATTATTGATGGCTTTGGGGAAACTGTTGCAGTGTTCGGGTCGGTGGGTGTTCCAGTCCTTGACAGGAATGATGATACAGTTTAATTGTGCTGATCTGGCGGTCATACATGTGTGTTGGACCATGACTGGGATGCTGTACTTAACACAGGCATGGTCTCTTCAGGGCACTGGCGTGGATTCGTCTACTCTGATGTTGCAGATGTTGGTGAAAATAAGGCCAAATAAGTGTCTAGCAACGTGGATAAGTCCCTATACTCATTGGGTGGGACCCACTCTTCCAAAGTCTTCAATGAGTGCTCTTCAGTGGGGTTTAGCATGGTCTTCTAAATGGACGTTTAGGTCTCTGAGTAGAATGTAATTGCTAGCAGCGAGGGCAAGTGGTGCAACAAAGTTTGCGGTGTTGTTGTTGACATTGGTAAGCAGTCCTGGTGGTCTGTAGATGAGAGTGCCAATAAGGGTGAAGTTGGCTGTGATGTGGAGCTTGAATGACAGGTGTTCCATGTTGGGAGATGTGGTGCAGCTGAATGTGTGCTTGTGGGTGATGGCGATTCTGCGTTCGGGAGTGTGATGTTTGCCTTGCCTGGCAATCTTGTAGCCAAGGGGTGGGGTGTATGGCTGTGGTGATTTCAGGTGCCAATGCAGGGTTTAGCCAGGTTTCCCTAAGGAAAAGCAGATCAGAGGCATTATCCTGCAGCAGGTCTCAGATCTCTATGGCATGTTTGGTGAGTGAGTGGGTCTTGAGGAGCATTCATGCAAATGTGGAGGGTTGTGTGAGTGAACTGTTATTATGAGAGAGTGGGGTGTTGGGTGCTGTTGGTGCAGTGAGTGTTAGGTGTGTAGGAGCATGAAAACTTTCAGATAGCACAAGAGAATGCTCCCTCTGTGTTGTGTGGTGCTGCGAGGCAGTAGTGTGTGAAACTGTGGTATAAGGGCACAGAGGATCACAGCATGGTATTGGCAGGAGGGTGTAGGACCAGGGCTCCTGGTGCTGGACATGGTCCAGGCACGGATGGATGCAGACGGGCCTGCCTTTGGCGCGCCAATGACATACCCACTGCAGACCCACACTGTGGCAGCCATTAATAGGTCCTGGGAGTGGAGAGGAATATGGACATGAAAGAACAAAACACTATGGATTTAAGAGCTTTTAAGAAGGATGGTGGTTTGACCAAGTATTGCAAAGAATAAAATGTCCTCAGCCGTACATTAAAAGGATATTGCAAGTCACATCAGAGTTCCATGGCCTTATTAAGGACCTCAGTCTTTCGCCTTGTTCTGCAATATGCTCACATAACTCTTCTGTGACTTGCAATATCCTTATAATGTGTGGCAGGAAATACTTTATTCCATATATGACCTGCAGATGCATAAAAGATGAGATGAGAAAAGGAAACCAGCTTATCTAGGAGGCAACATAGATGTTAAATAATGTGAGTTTCATCAGGGACAGGCCTTTGAGCACCCCACTGGTGAGACTAGTTAAACAAATAAGGAGTCCTGGACCAGTCCATAAGATGGAGCACAGTCAGCCCAATGCCCTGCCCTCACTATAATTCTCCTCACTCAAATCCTCCTAAGCCAATGTAGTAAAATGGAGTGACAAATCATAGCAAACTCTGCACAGCGGCCAGAAGGACAAGTATAGCAACCCCCTCTGTCATCCAGCGAGATGTGAAAGTGATTGTGGGCTAAGACTAGGATTGTTCAATATCATGGTGATGTCTAAAACCAACCATTATAGCTTCCAGAACAGAAGTAAATACGACACATTGTGAGAGTTGGTTGTTGACCACATTCTTAGGAATTGTAGAAGCAAAAGTGGAAAGGGGCACTCTTCATATGTGTGGGTATTACCATATCATTATTCCAGTATGGGGGTACATTTGCCCACTGGCGACTGCTATACATCTCAAGGGGAGGGGCGAATAAAAAATAATTAAAAAATGTTTTACCTACTGCCGTTGCCACCACTGCCTGCCACCTCGATCCTGTTCTGGTATCCCAGTATTCATTGGGACACAGGCACAGGCTCCCCAGCAATACTAGTGCTGCTTTCATGCTAAACCTAGCATGAAAGCAGTGTCCGTATTGGTCTGAGCGGCTTGGATTGCTGCTCAGACACAACCCTGGGGTCTGTGCAGTTTCTCCAGCCTGGCTGTTAAACACTGAGGGCTGGCCAAACACACATGCGCACTAAGGTGCATTCTCTCCTCATCCCCCTCCCACCTCCCATGGCCCAACCCCTGCCCTTCCCTGCACTGCTGGCTGAGCCAGCAGCTGAAAGATAAAGCGATAAACAAATATTGTTTTATCTTTCAGCTCCAGGCTTAGCTAGGGGGGCAACGCTCCTTCGCCATTTCAAAGGAGTCGTCCCTACATTCACCTCCGTCAAAGCCTGATTGCAAAGATCCATTAGCACTAGTGTGGGAATGTTTTTGAATTCTTTATCATGTGCATATCAAGAGGCGAGGGTGGTATCCAGACTTGTGACAAGTGTAGATATAGCGAGCACTGCATAATGAAAACATATATATGTATAAACAAGGGCAAACCTCTGCACTTCATTTTACTTCATGTTACTTAGGGGTGGTGGTAGACAACTCCCCTAAGCACCACAAAAACTGTCACTCAGTCGGGCCCAGTCACAATTCTATTGAAAAATGGATTGCTTTAACCCTAGGCCCCTTGAAAGGAGAGACCCTCTTTCTCGGCAAACCTCCATTAGGTTGCTCACCCAAGGAATGACCTTGGTGCACCAGTCAGCAGTTTGTTGAGTCCCTCGTCGTTAGAAGCCCCTTCAACTGTTGCCGGGGAACATTAAGGAACAAAGAGTAGATATGGTGGGACGCCACCTGAACAGTTGCCATAAAGTTTGCCCTCGAGCATGTCAATCCGCACTCGAAAGCCAAGAAACAAAATAAAATGTTCACTTAGCCTCGAACTTGGGTTCTAAGAAGTATAAAATCACATATTAGAGAAATAACCAGGTTTTGAAATATTCCTGTCATCAAAACGTATTGTTTTATACAATGCAGCATTTTCAAAATGCTATTGATACAATATGTCCTTCTCTGTTTCATTAGTTCATCCTAAAGAAAAAAAAAGTGTGTTAACTTCTGGAAAGGGCAGGAGAGTGAAGTGTGCTGTAAAGGGTGAGCACCGGACATGTTCAATAGACATTTCTAAGTAGAGCCATAGAACTGTCAAGCCTCTTTGTAAATCTTCGACCTTTAAGTTGTCTTTGGTGTGTGTGATGAATGCTTTCAACCCCATCTCATTTACAGTTGGTGTTTTGGTAACTGCAGCTGTGCAATGTTGAAGCGTCAGGAAGCTGAATTTTAGAATCTGGATTTTTGGCAGAGACGTCCCCTCTCGACCCCTACATCCCACCTGTCACATACGCGACTTATTTTCAAGAAAGGAAGCGTTATTCAGTGGTCATCAGTGAGTGCTACAATCTGAGTCCTCAGCCTGCCATCATGCTTCACTTCCGGATGGGATTTGTTTTTCTCCTCTCTTGTCCGATGTATTTATTTTTAGTCGTTTTCTAAACATGTCCTCTTCAAACCGTTGCAGTGCGTTTTCACACATAGCTGTGCATACGTGTGCAAACGTGAACAAGAAATAGATAATTAAGATGTAGATTTGTGAGGTGAGACATGCCCATTGTAATGGTGTATAAACGACACGTATAGCATGGAAAATTAAATGCCATATGTGGGCTGCAGTATGGCCTTAAATTATTCAAATGGATGATGGCTGACAGGAGCACTATGTTTGGGCTGAGCTACATTCACTTCAGTAACAAAGGGCAAAGAAAGTTGCCTTAGCCATATAGAAAAATCTAATTTCAAATATTCATAAGACACCCCTAAATTGTGTCTTTTATGCTGACAGCATTTGGTGCTAATATGTAAAATTAGGGTGCATTACATGTCAGAGCTAATGTGCCCTCACAGTGAAATTGCTGTATAGAATTGGCGTGACAACAGTAGCCGAAAATTTGACTAACAGCAACGTGCGCAACTGGCACCACGTCAATTCAATATGCCGTTTTACTCGCAGTTTAAAATAACTGCCTCTAGACTTCTCAATGGATCTGCGCCCACAACTTATGTCCATGACACTTTTGTTTTTTGCCCTGATCGTAAGGGCCCTATTCAATTTCTTCTATCTTGAAAATGTTTTCATGGTTTTGGTCTACTGAAAAACAGAAATGGCTGCATTTTCCCCCACATCATCCTTTACAATTTTTATAAAAATATTGCATGTACTCGAGGCGTGGAGTCTTTGAGATTTGGTTGAGTGGCTGTTCTCAGTAGTGCAAGGTCTCTTGTTGGCAGTGCTTAATTTGTACAATATGAAGTCCAGGTGCTCATTTTTTTTGTAGGAGGCCACACCCATTTCCCAGGCTCCAACCACTTACTCCACTGGCCCCACCCACTTACTCTG
This sequence comes from Pleurodeles waltl, assembly GCF_031143425.1. Lineage (NCBI taxonomy): Eukaryota > Metazoa > Chordata > Amphibia > Caudata > Salamandridae > Pleurodeles > Pleurodeles waltl. Next base: position 287,646,833 of record NC_090445.1, on the reverse strand, counting down.
TAGGCTTCACCCACATTTTCAACTGGCACTGCTGAAAGCCACATGTAATATCCGAGCTGAATTTCAGCAAGGGAGCCTTCCTCAAGTAAGGTTTTGATAGGATGTTCCCCCTCCTCCCCAGTCCTGTGAACATTTTGAAAAATATGAAATGAAAAGTGCATTTAAAGCACAATTCTGGAATAAACTGGCTAAAATTACTAACTCATTGAAAGGGGCATGTGAAATAGTCCAGTGCTCTATGTGCCGATGTGGGAAAAGGACAATACTGGTGGATGTGCAAAGGTGCTTTGTGATGTTATTTTTAGCAGAGTCTAATTGTGTGTTTTTGAATATCTAATGTGACAAAATAATCCAAAATGTTCTGAAAACAATCTATACAGATATATTGAATAAAATCATGTAATACACTTGAATGAGACACTTGTCACTTCCAGTAGCCATAGGGGTTTGGTTCATAAATAGATGAGTATTCCATTAAAGTGATTAATTTTAGAGAAACAATAAACATTATGATTACAAATTGGGCTTGTTATTATTACTTACTCTGTTGGAGCAATATAGGTGCATTTACTAGAAATTCAGAATAGTAAAAATCATGGAACTGTACTGGTGTTTCCACATGTAGTTCTGTATCACACAGACAAGAATGATTACAAAAGATGCCCATGTTCAAAATATTACCTTTTATTTAAAGATTTGTATCTTAACATAAAGCACAGAATAATGTAATCTCCCCAAAAAAGTCCTAAAACCTAGGCCAAAAAAAGTAGTAGTGGCTGGGAAGTTTGAAATTGACCATGTCTCAAGTCACACATATTAGTGAAAAATGAACACAGTGCCATACAAAATATTCAAAGACAAAATAATTAAAAATAAAATATAGATAAATACAAATACACAACAAATATATGTTCTAAAATAAAAAAGAAAAAGAAAGTTACAGAAAATAAATAGAATATATACAATAGAACAGTAAATATAGCTAACAAAGAAGACACATAAATATCACACACCATTAAATTGACACTGTCAAAGTGTTATAAATACAAAATAAATAACATGTTTGTACTAGAACAATGATTAAATATCCAAACATGGTAAAGCCTAACCTTTTAAATTATTCGAAACATTGTAATGGGAGGTGTTTGTCAGTTGAACCGGGCTATTTTCCCAGAAAAGCCCACAAACTGTCTAAGTTGCTTGTGAATTACAAGTCTTCCTCTTTGTGTCCTTTACTCCTAGAGTCATGAGCTGTTCCTCGTCCTTTTGAAAGCCATGACTGAACATAGGGGATGGTGTTGAATCTTCTAAATGCTGGGCCAAGAAGATTAAGAAAAAGAAGATGTTGTTTCAGCCAGCAATGATGCTCTTGTAAATGTGCAAATAAGATTCATTTGAGAAAAGCCACGCTCACATTCTGCAGTACTGATACCAATAGTGTGTAAAGCTATCAAAAGCTCCTTAAACTGCCTTTTAATTTCTTTCCCTCCAGATTCCTCATACTCTCTGTAAGCATGTATGGTTTGTCGACTGCCAATGTTGAATCTTTTACACAGAGACTCAATATCCCTTTCACCATAAAGAGCAGGTAGTTCATCAGGCCAGAACTGTTTGTATAAAACTTTCACTTCACTAATCAGTATATCATACGCAGCCTTTTTGTCAGTAGAAATATTACCTCCTGTAGACAACAAACAATGTCTTACATGTTCTGCAAGACTGCACAAAAATGTCTCTGTTCAATTATTTTGTCAGTGGTCTTTCCTTTGTGCAGCACCACACCTTGGAATATATTTTCTTCTGTGGCCTTTTTACACTGTGAGAAATGGTTCCCTTGCCTGTCTACCATTGCCTCAAACACTGCTATTTGTTGACAAATAGCTCGATGAGCATCAATGAATGTAGAGTCACATTTCTGTAACTCGAGTGATAACTCTGATAACTCCTGAAGATCATCATACATGAGGCCAAGATTAGCAACAAACTGGATAGATGCTAACCGCCTACCTAGGCCTGTGTAGATATTTTGTGTTGAACTGTCACGGAAACCATCATCAGCTGCATTAGTAAAGTGCGTGAAGAGAGCAGGATGAGCATTCAAAATAGCCTCCACTGTTCTGAAACATGATGCAACCCAATGAGTATCTAACACTCTACCTATTCTGCAGAGCTGAATGTCAAGAGCTTCTGCACATTCTTTTAGCTCCAAACGGTTTTTAACAGATGTGGCAAATAGAGAATACAACTTATCAAGTAAGTTTTTGAAAGGAATTGTAGCACCAATATCTTTCATCACACCTTGAACTGCAAGTTCCAGGCAATGTAATAAGCAGTGCCATGCTACAATATTGGGAGACATTTTTTCTTGCAACCTCTTTACAACACCACTATGGCGGCCAAACATCAATGAAGCCCCATCACAGGCAACTAAAACCAGGCATTTGGGGAGAAAGTCCTCACTTATGTTAAATGGATCTTTTTTAGTGCAGTTAGTAAACTGTTTACTATGCCATCAGCTGACATAGCATGTCAGGTCAAACAATAATATTAGCTGGGGAGTCCAAGCCAGGTAGCTTCAGTCGAATGAAAACAATTAAATAACTTTTTCTATTTAAAGAAGTGGCTTCATCTAGTGAAAGACTTACTTTTGGGGATAGCTCATTTCTTTTGGCTAATATCTTCCTCTTCATTTTTGAGGATATGTGTTGTCGTATATTTGAGCAAGCCACATTGGAGCGCAAAATTTGCTCCATATCCAGTCCATTCAACTCTTGGCAGTCAATCTCTGTTTCAAAACCGTATGCTGGCCTGTTCCACTTTGCTTCCTTATAAGCTACACAGAATATTCTGGCTGTTGCTGATATTTGTGCAGATTGAGCATTTGCAGTTACTTGCAGTAAAGTATATTTTTTTAGCGTTTTCCAAGATTGTTAAAGTTGTAACATGAGCTTTGCTTTGTGCATATTCAGCAATCTTTTTCCTCGATGATTTCTGCTGTTGCTCTATATTGGTGCCATATGCCGTCACAGTAGACTCAGCCCATTCTTTGGACAATTTCATTCCCCTGGATTTCTTAGCACCAAGATCATCGACTTGGTGACACACAGAACAGCCAAAGTTAGAGCCTTTAACAATTAATCATAGATACTTGCATTGGGAATACATTTTTTGGTCATGTTTCCAACCTTTAGGAAAAACACCTTTACTAAAAACTGTGGCTGCATGTGGTTTAAGTGACCTTGTGTCAAAATGTTGGCTAGTGCTTGATGTTTCCTCTGTCTCTGTATCACTCTCCACAGCATGATGCTGTTCATCTCTAAGAGGACCATCTTGTGTCTTTCCTTCCGTAGGGGTGATAACGCTGCTGCTAGTAGTGGTGCCACTCTCATCTAGTGCCTTCTCTTGCACTTCATCATCTTCTTTGTTTCCTTCATCCATTGTAAGAACAGAGCCTTTTCTAGCAAGCTTGCTAGCAGGCTTCTCATCATCTTTGGGCCTACATTTTGTGAAGTAGCTTGAAATCTTCTTCTGTCCAGTGTGTGACATTCTAGAGAAGCAAAGTGAAAAAACACACTAGACGTGTGAGGTGTGATGTCAATTCATCTAACAGGCACAGTTCTGAACAAGCATAATATTTATTTGCACCAAAGATATTTCTGCACCTTCACGGCTGTTGCCATGACTCTGATTACAAGTACAACCCAAATAGATCCTACCTTGCCTACCCAAATTCAAGCTTTTTTCAATTCACATGCCGGTCATACAGTGCTTACTCGGAGGACACACAAAGCCTTTAAAGTTTGGCTCACCTTTAAGTTTTGGCTTCCATTATTACTACAAAAGCAAAGTAAGATCCATTTTGGATGGCCTTGGTTCAGCATGGCACAAGACAGGGGTGAACATGGCTTCCTCCAGACAGTTATAGTGAATTGCCTGCATTCTTGGAACTGGAGGGTGGAGCCCAAAGCACTGAAGTGACGGGTTTCCCTTACAAACTCAATGAGGTCCTTGAGAACCGCCATTTGGTGAATTGGATGGGGACAGGTGAGATTGTAATTTGTTGTTCAAGGACAGAAAGTTTCTTGGCCAAGCCTGCCCTTTTGTCCTTCATTGTTGCTCCAGTAAGGTTAATGACAGTCAAGAGAAGATAACTCATAATTAAATTGTGCCCATATTATGGGTACTCCTGCTTGGAGTCATTCCCAGTCACTGATTTGAGAAGCATCACTTCACACAAAGGTTGTGCCACAGATGCAGCCTGAAAAGGGCACTTGAAAGAAAACCAACCCAATTCTGTAGCATGAAACAGTGAATTAACTGTCTGTGTTGCCCTTTTCTATACTGCAGCATGGGATGTCATGATGGATATGTGAAAGGAACTGGGTCAAGGATAGTATAATATTGCAAAGAAATTGAAAAACAACAGATTAAAATAAATGTATGTGTCCTTAACATACAATGGAGCAGATCTAAGAAAAGTGGTGCTGCACCCAGTGCAGCGCCACTTTCCTAGCGCCCCTTAGTGCCCCCCTACCGGTACCATATGTGCGCCATATTTAAAATACAGAACACCTTGGCACAGGGTAGGAGGCAATAGCATTAGAATTTTTCACGCTATTGATCTACTGTTAAGTGTTAGTGACAAAATGTTGGCGTTAACCCTGACCAGCACATAGGGGCCCAATGGTGTGCCCTCTTTTAATGCCTGCATTAAAAAAGACAAAAACATTGTGCAAAGTAATCTTTTATATTTCTTTGCGCCATTTCAGCCCCCCCTAATGGGAGTATGCCACCCTTGCATACATTATGCCTAATGCAGGCATAATGTGGGCAAGGGGTTACAAAGTGGCACAATCCATGCATTGTGCCACTTTGTAAATCTGGTGCAGCGATTTTGGCCTCGTTAGGCCACATTAGCTTAAAATAAATGATGCTAATGTTGCGCAAGTAGTCACTAGGCCCTCTTAAATCTGGGCCCATGTATGTTTGTAAAGCACATGTTCACCAGAAGGAGCCTTGACACCAAATTAAAAATGTTGTTATCCAACTCAATGGAAGTAATTTTATCAGCCTCAGAAATACGAAAGACTGAGTGGCAACACCAAGATTTAAATTTAAGACCTTGAGATCAAACACAGATTTCTGGAGTGAAAATATTAGCCCACTGATAAACCAGACCCAGCAAAGCATTTCTTGCAAAAGAAGGCAAACAAAGTGAACAGGAAGAATTTAGATTACTGTTAACACTAAATCTGTGGAACATGGCTAAAGGCTTTGGGCAAGTGCAGGGAGGATTGAGCATTGTTTTAAATCTGGAGGAGGCAATTTATAACAAGAGAGATGTAATCCGTCACACACACACAGCTACTTCTCACAAGACAAACAAAATAGATGAGGAGGTAAACAACAGAATGTATTGAGACCGCTTTTCCTCAAGAAATATAGACAAACTATGTAAAGACAGCCAGCAGTGTAGTGACAACCCCACTGTGGCAGCTAACAAGATCAGTTGCATTACAATGCTGCAAAGGTCTCCAGTGCAAGTATGACAAATGGGTCTCTATCAGTTAGTTGCCCCTTCACTCCGGGTGCAGGTGCCACTGAACCTGCTGTACTAGTTACACCCCTGAAACTCATCAAACTGTCAGTACACCTTGTGCATACCCACAAAAACCCATAATGGCACAGAAACCAAAGAAAATCTCCCTAGAAAGCATCAGGCACATTGACTTTTCTGACCAAGAGATAGCATATCTGAGAGGGCTCTTTTAAAAAAAATCCACTTATACATTCCTCATTTTACTGTGTGAGATCCGCTGATGGCTCACACATGCCATCATGGTCACAGTCAAATGGTGCATTTTAAAGAGCATTTATTCAGGATCCCCAAGGAAAACCAACTGGAATTTAAGGGCAATTCTAAGGAGGACTTGACCTAGTACATTTGTTCACTTTGGTTCTGGATGCCCAAAGTGAACCCGAAAACCCAGTAGTATTGTGCATTGTATGTGACATTGTGCATTGTATGTGGCAACTTTACCAAGCCAGTACTTAAGCAATAGTCATGAGGGAAGGCGCCGGCATTACTTACTGTTGTTCTCACTCCTACCACCTCGGTAATGTGATGGTTGACTTGAAACACATGTTGGTTTTCAAGCTCCTTCGGGAGGACATCTTAACAAAACCAATGAAAAATTGCAAAAAAGACTAGATGTCATGGCTTCTGAAACCAAAGATAGTGAACTTTTTCTGACCATGAAAGGCCTGACTCTAAATTAATGCTGAAATAACTATCTACTTCTGTTGTATTTTGTGTCTTCCCAGGCTTGATTAGCAAAAAACACTCTAAGCTGCCCGGGGCCTGTCTATTATTAAAAGAGAGTACCACGCTTTACACATTTCTCAATCCTTTTGTTGTGAGAATTTGAGGAATTTGCATTCCACTGATATATGTACATTTTGTTGCCAAAGGATAGATTACAGTATAGAGCTCAGAGGTACAAGCCCACCATTAAGGCATCTATTACATGAAGAATATATTTGACTCTGCTAGATGCACAATATTAATCTCTCTGGCATATGCACTGCCTGTATCTGATTTATGCACATCACTTAGTCCTGCACTATGCCCAATATGGACATCTAAAGGCTCTGATTATATGCATATATCAAATCTCCAAAATGTGCATATATCATAGACTCATGTAAAATGCAATGTCACAGATATGCCTATAGTATACAAAGCAGACCCTCTGTATATGCTCAGTATGTAATGCTGAGGTATCTAAAAATGACACTTTTCAGATGTGCAGATGACCTAAGCATTACAGAGCATACATTGGAGGTCTGCAAACTGCACATACCTGAGTCAGATATGTCCAGCTGTGCAGGATTATATTTGGTTGACCTATTATATATGTCAAGTTGTGAAAGCCTCTGGCATATGTACCTCATATGCACTTACTCCCGCATCGCAACTATCTTTGGGGCCTCCCTCCGCACTGCAGCAGACACCCCGAGCTGCCCTCCCGTTCACCAATCCCACTGCAATCCCACTCACCACACCCACTGGCCTTGACAAAGGCAATAGGTCACACATTCCTTTCTTTATGCATATTAATAATATATGCAAACAAGAATATTTTTATATTATTTCCTGTATCAACGAATGTGCAAAATATAGGTAGGCTGGAAGAAAAAACATTGAATAACCTCTTTAATATATACAAGTTTTAGGTTTGCATTATAAGAAACAAACCACAACAGACTCAAACCCTGGTTTTATCAGGCCAAAGCTCAATGAAAACAGTACTGTTCAAAAGGCATGCCACAGGGGCAGAGGATAAGTGGGTAGACACAGAGAAGGGCATCCTGCTGGCGGAGCTACCCAAACTGAAGGTTTGCAACTTACGTAAAGCATGTCTTAAAAGGGGTGGAGTCCAATAAGAAGCCATGCCCTGTCAAACTGAAGGCCGGCAAATGTCGTGTCCCCCACAACGTGTCCATGAATTGATGAGCACTTCTTTAAACACTAGTGCGAAACACAAAACAGCCCGAGAGGGAAACAAGAATGGACCAGAGCAGAAGTACTGATGTAAAACAGTAAGCGCGCTCAAGAAGCAACAAGTGTGTGTGTGTTGGGGGGAAGAGGGGGTTGTTGTTCCCAGTCAGGAGTGTTCACAGGCTGCTTGTGCGTTAGTAGGTTGTGGTGTATAGTGCTTTGTGCAAAATACAGAATCACAGTGCAGATCAAGAAATGAAAGAGGACAGGCAGCTGGAAACTTGGCTGCTGTATTAACAACACGCAGACACATCATTATCACTCAGCAATCACGATTGTGCGGCACGTCATCTGGACTGGAATTTCCAGTCCCACAAAATCCCAATGATGGCCTAGTATACTTTAACAAAAAACAAGCACAAGAAATAAGAGGTTGCACTTTTCTGGGCACGTGCCTCAACCATTAAACAAGACATACTTGCTTAAGTTAAAGTCCACACTACTTGCACATGTAAAGACCTGTTACTAAAGTGAAATAAGTGAAATTATTACTTACTTTTACTACTTAATGCCTTTTAATTAAAGGCAGGCCTGCAGCTGCTGTGCAACACGCTGCTTGCGTATTCTGTCGAATGACTAGTTCTGAAGCTGCGCAGTAGTCTGGGACAGGACGCGGGCAAAACCATGGCACTGGTCTGCATTGTGTCAACTCGGGACTGGAGAATACATAATGAATAGATGCCAAGGAGGGACGGGGAGGGGCTATCCCTTTTCAAGTGTTCAATGGTAACCCACAATTACACTACTGTGATTGATGGACTCACCTGTTAAGCTGACACAGCAGGGACCTCTCCTAGGCAGTTTCTGGCGATGTGTGCGTGTGCCTCATAAGGCAGGCCTCAGGGGGTGTCCAATTTTTTTATATTTTACAACACTGAACGGAGGCAAGCATGGGTTACTGTGCGATACCAACTCTTCATCGGGGAGGCCGTGTGAACTTCGCAAGCTGATATCTCGTGTAGCCCCAGCCCTGAGAAAAAAGTGCCGGTGCTAAGCACCAGAAACCACAAGCACAAATTAAGCACTGCTTTTTGGTAACACCCATGAGCATATTTTATTACTTTGCTGTCCAACAAATGTCTATATGACCTTACAAGGAAATTGTATTCAACTGTTTGATGATATTTGTGCTTTTTTTAATGAAAAAACATAATTCAAAAAAACTGCTAGGGATTTTGAATTATATAGGTTATTGACTTTAAAAGACAATACACTAACATTAAGATGTAAATATTTTTAAATTAGAATACCAGCATTGATTATGCTTTTAACTATTTTCTATTATTTTGTGTTGTTTGTTTTTTGGGTTGGGTTGATTCTCTTAATCGGACTATTAAACCAATCATCCAATGTATGTGCGAGTGAGTTTCTAAAAACAATTCTTTCAGATGTTTTTTGTGTTGTTTGTATCAAGAGGAAACCATAAAAAATGTAAATATATAAGAAAAACAACTTTGCATTATGATGTCTATTAGAGTCCATAGTCACATGCTACCACTTTCCACACCATTCCTATCAAATCCTGGGTCATATAACCACACATATAACACAGTTCTATGTACATCACCTTTTACTGGGTATGCTCAAAACATGTTAAATTGTTGCCTGTAAAGATGTTGGGTTCCCCTCAAAACTGTTCACTGTCAGTGTGTAAGATAAATAGTATATTGGACTATGCTTTACAGCTAACTTGTTCTCTCATGCTTTGGCAAAATGAACGGACAAGGCTCACGATCTCAATGACAACCTTTGTTTCCTTTGATAGGATCTCTCTTCCGCTTTTATCTGTTTTGGATCCCCTTATTCTTACTATCAAATGCTCCAACCTCTGTCACATTTGCTGTCCTCAACCTCTTTTTCTCAATTACCCAAAACGTTTAGCTTGTGGGTCTTTCTAAGATTGGATTTTTCTTGATAACCATACCTTCCCTTCTAAATTCTGATCTTATGACAAATCTTGACTTTCATTATGAGCGATGAAGGGTCAGTGGTATGCATTCTGGGCATCACACAATGTATGAAGTATTTACTTTCATCTTGGTAGATTGTTGTAACTCTAAATACATTGATTTGTTATGGTGGCTAATTTAATTGATTTTCCCAGGTCCTCACTGTGTGAGTGTTTGCAGCCATACAGATTTATAGAGGTTCTTGGCTTACCTGTAGATTTGGGAGACTGCTCAGATTATTATTCTCATTGTCTCACACTCCATCACCGTAACAACAGGCCCCACTTCCAACCCAAGACACTCCCTATCAGCACATTCACAATGTGAGACCAGGTTATGTCCCCATGTGTAATATGATTCCACCCCCTTTTTATGTTCAGATTAAGACACTGTTGAAATGCTCTTGGTGATTGCAAGATTAGCACTATGCATGTGCTCACTGAGACACTTCCTCTTTGTGCATGTTCAATGAAAGACCTGGCCCACTATTTACTGCACATATTCTTCTAGAAAACATTTCCAGTGGGGGTGTCCATTGACTTCGATAGGACTCCTTCGCAATTAGTTGCTGAGGCAGGATACTTATTGACTGTTGTGTGGTACGCAGTGAAGTTCCAACAAACTAATCTTCCTTTAATGGTATGCGGCTGATCCGAAAATACAAATGATACTATCTAAGGTCAAAGCAAATACCTTTAGGCACACACTGAGAGGTGGTGAGATCAAATTTAAATGCAACATTTTATATGCCATACTTTTGCAGCCAAATAAGCATTTGGTGCCAAAGTGTACATTGTATCAGTGCATACTGGATGTCTCTGAGCGGCCTCAAAACTGTGAACATGAGGTGTGAAACTGTGCCTGTTGAAGCTGTGATTTTTAGCATCTGGCTGCAGACGCTAAATGTAACCAGTGCTCACAAAAATACAACATATTGCTTAGGGAGACAAACGTATGTCATGAGTGAGACTGCCACAACCATTTTGCGTTTCACTGTTTGGTATGCATGGATCACCACCACTGCCCTGTGCCTGTGATTGTTATCACAGATATTGCATTGCACAGGCTGTGACTTCAGAGAAGGCTCAACTTCTTGACTGATATCCTACTAAACACAGCTTTAAGAATGTGGTTTTACATTTAGAGATGCATATAAGAAGGTATATGTACACTTGCAGTGAAGGCAGTGGCCCCAAAGCCTCCAAGGCAGTCCTGACATTCTAGCATGCACTCAGTTTACTTAATAGCCTGTCTACCCATGAAAGAGCCCATTGTAGCCACCTCATGTGGCAAGCTAAAAGGCCTTGCAGGAAGTGCTGATCATTATGGATTACCACAGGTCACATAATAGAATGTGTACAAATCAAAGGATGAGGGAAGCATAGAATCAAAGGCTGTCCCCATGCATTATCTATGTCCTACTCTACTATCAATTTTTGGCTTCCACAGGGTAATCACGGTTCCTGGGGAAAGCCATGAAAGGTGTCAATCCACAACAAGTTGTGTGACTGATCTGAACAGGTCAGATGTTGAGAAGGCTGCTTTTGTGATAATCAACACAGAGTATATGGTTCATCAATATTTTTAAGAACGTAAGGAATTTCATAAGTTTTCTTTAACTGGCCCCCTACACTGAATGATACAAGTAACAGCAGCTGCTTGGTCTTTCTAAATACAAGAATGATTTTGTTTTCAGGTGGGATCTCCATTGAAAACCATTGTTTCACTTGACCTTTATGATGTGTTTCTTTTTCCCTTGATGCTTTGTGTGGTCTTTCGCCAGACTTGCCTATTTCCCTCCTGTTGAAAATTGTTTTTGTTGACTTTTGGACTCTGTGCACTTTATCACTGCTAAACAGTGCTAAAGTATGTGTGCCCACTCCTTTAATCATAGTAAAATTTGCTTGTACCTGATTGGCACATTTAATTTACTTACAAGTCCCCAGTAAAGTGGTAGAACATGTACCGTGGCCTATACATTAAATGCTACTAGTGGGCCTGCAGCACTTGTGCTGCACAATGAAGCAGCCTTTGAAAACAAGTCCCAGACCTGCCATTGCAGCCTGTGTTAAGTTTTAAACTGCCTGTTCAATGTGGAAAAATAACCCCTTTGTCAAGCCTAAACCTTCCTTTTTTAATACACATAAACTACTCCTAAAGTAGGCCCTAGACAGCCCATAGGGCAGGCTGCAATGTACCTAATAAGTTGAGCATTTCCTGGTAGTGAAAAAATCGGACATTCTGCCCTCACTCCTGTAGGATAACATTGGGTTACCCTATTACAATTAATAAGTGAAAAGTCTGAAAATGCCATTCATAGAAAGTTGGCATTTTCTTGTCCTAACCGTTTGGTGCCTGCAGTCTGCGTCTTGGTTATGAACTGGGTTTCTAGTTGGCAGAGGTATGCACCCTGTCCAAGCAGGAACAATAACCCAACTCAGGGTAAGTCACAACCAGACCCTAAATTGACCTGTGCCCACCCTCTGGTTGCTCTGCACTGAGTCAGTCTTAACGGAAGAGACAATGTGTAAAGTATTTGTGCAACACTTCAAACAGTAAAACAGCGAGAACACCGCACAAAAATAATCCACACCAGGTTAGAAACAGAGCTTGATTTAATGAACAAAGCAAGACCAAAACAACAAAAATACAATAAATAGAACTGAAGTTATGAATTTTTAAATATCAAAATACAATATAGTTCTTATCAGGATAACGCAACAACTAGGGGTGTTTGGTCAGGTTAGACCAGGTTAAATCCAAATGTTCATGCCTGGAGCAATGGAGCGCGGGTCGGATACAGTCCCAGTAAAGTCCTGCTGATGTTTTACCTTCTCCAGAACTGAGCCAAGCGTCTGTTTGTGTGGAAGAAGTTTGCTGGGACCAAGAAGAGCATCGCTGGCAGTAGTCCATGGGCACGAAGAGTCAGCGGGCATCCTGGACAGGTGGACTGAAGCCTCGCGCTCACAAGTGGTGATACTGTGCAAAGAGATTAACTTGCAGCTGTTAGTACTGAGTCTTTGGGTGAGCGGCTCAGTTCTGCTGCAAACTGGTCTGTGTGCAGTCACCAACAGCCCAAAAGCCTGATTTCAGCAGACAAAAAACACTTCCAAGGGCCCAGGACCTTAGAGGTGCTTCTTGGGGTCAGGAGCTGGTTGAATGCAGGTCCAGGAGCTATAGGAACCCTATTATGTCCCTGAGGCTCAGATCAGGAGGCCAGCGGACTAGCCTTTGGAGTCACTCTGGGGTCCTGGGTTCAAGATGGAGATTGCAGGTCCAATTCTCCTTTCACAGACAGGAGGGCAGCAGGTCAGCATAGCAGGTCAGCAGTTTCTTGCAGAGTAGCAGACCAGCAGAGTGGCAGTTTTTGGAGCAGCACATCAGTCTTTCTTCCTAGCAGAGTATCCACAGGTCCAGAAGTGCACTGAAGTGGTAGGGTCAGAAGTCCAGTTCTTATACCCAGTGGTGCCTGTGAAGTGGGGAGAGACTTATAATAGATGCTTTTGAAGTGCACAGAGTCCCTGCCCTGGCTCCAGACTCACCTGGGGGTATGGGGTCAAATGCAGCCCTTTGTCTGGGGACAGGACACAGCCTATTTAGGTGTAGGTGTCAGCTTCTCCCACCCATCCTGCTCAGGATGGCCCATCAGTCACACCTAAGCTCCCTTTGTGTGTGGCTGTTTAGAGGAAGTGCACAAAGCTTAGCTGTCACTCACACCAGATACCTATTCAGAGACCGGCAGAAGGCACCAAATGGCTAAAGTAAGAAAATGCCAACATTTTAAAAGTGGCATTTTCAGAATTACAGTTTCAAATCCAACTTCACCATAAATTGGGATTTTAAATTGTGATTCCAGAGACACCGAACTTAGAAGTTCCATTCATTCCTATTTGGAAGGTACAATTATAAAATGTAATAAGATAATCCCTATGTTATTCTGTGGGAGAGATGGTCTTTGCAGTAGTGAAAAACTAACATAAGAGTTTTTACTACTAGGACATGTAAAACGTAAAAGTACATGTCCTACTTTTCAAATACACTGCACCCTGCACTTGGGCTGTCCAGTGGATGACATATATGTATTAAAAAGGAACGTTTGGCCTGGCAAGAGGGTTTACTTTCCAGTTAGACATGACAGTTTAAAACTGCACACACAGGCTCTGCAGTGGCAGGCCTGAGGCATGTATGAAAATGCTATTGAAGTGGGTAGCACAATCAGTGGTGCAGGCCCACTTGTAGCATTTAATTTACAGGCCTTGGGCAAAGATAGTGCACTTTACTAGGTATGTGTAAATGAATTAAATATGCCAATTGTGGACAAGACAATGTTACCATGTTTTAAGCAGAGTGCACATGCACTTTAGCACTGGTTGTCAGAAGTAAAGTGCCCAGAGTCCTAAAGCAAGCAAAAATGAGGTCAGCAAAAGAAAGAACTGAAGGCAAAAAGTCAAGGGAAACCACCAAGGATGCCAGATCTAATACTAGGTCACATGACTGTGAACAAATTGCAGTTGTCCTTTGTGTATTCCTCCCAGACAGTGCAACAAAGATTCAGGCTGGTCCCACTCAGAGCTTTTCCACAGCAGTAAATCCATTTCAGTGGGGTGTCCTGGAGAGGGTATCCTGCCATGTTTGGCCACAGGTTATATCACCACTCGAGGAACCTGAGCTCAATAAACAGTGACTAAATCTGAACATGGAAATCTTCATCATGGGAAGGTGTCAAAAGTATCCGGCTGGTGACGGACCTTCCTTGGGTACAAATGTTGAAGTTCTCCCGCTCAGAGCTTTCCTTCCAAAAGTCAAGAGCTTTATGAGCTTAAATTGGAGTGGGATTTTAATTGTTGTGTTTTTGACTTTCTATCTGTTTTGGTACTTCTAAATGCTTTCCACATTTTCTTCAGTTAAGCCTGTCTGCTCTGTGCCTTAATTACCAAGGGTTGAGCTCAGGTTTAAATTACTGAAAACACTACTGGACCTAACAGGAATAGTATTATGATTACCTATGGTAGTTTACCATTCACTCCAACTAATAATCCACTACTCACATTGGTGGTTACTGTTTAGCAGTAGGATACAGAGTTTCTGTTTAGCAGTACAACTCCGCTATCAAGTTGTAAATAAAAAGTCCTTAATTTTGAATTGAAATTAGAAATTGATTTTTTAATTCTAAATGGCATCAGGACTCTTTTGAATTTTTCAAAAATATTTTTGATTCCAGTTTTTGCAGTGTTGGACATGGCTCTCCTTAGCGAAAAATTCTGAAACTTTTCGCTTTTTCCCCCTGCCTATGCTGTCTCCCCATGCTGGACTTTAGGATTATGGATGCTTCCCTGCTGTCTGGCAAGGGGAAGTGAGTCCCCCCACCATACCTGTAGTAGGAAGAGGTGGGGAAAAGGACATGGCAGGCACTGCACCCCGGTTACCCCCAGAGGAGAAGTATACTAGATACCTGGGTAGACCCAGTTAGGTGTTCTCCCGTGTCTAGGTACACCAGGGGGGACTCCCTACATGGGGGAGGGTGAGGCAGAAGCCCAGCTGATGCATAAAGCTGCATCGGGGCACCATACGGTCAAGAGCTGAGGGCTCAGAGCCCTTTTGCTCTCGCAATGCAGAGTGAAAGCGCACATGCCATCCATCCGGGCCTGATGTAAGGTTACGAGGTTAGCATACCTGGGCACAGCCAGGTATGGATGGGGTTAGCCTCTCCTACTCTAGGTGTCATGATCACAGCCAGGCAGAGTGGTTCTTATAGTAGGGTGTGTCAGGCCATAGTGACCACGGTGCACACATTCACGCCTAAGTATTTCCTAATAGCAACAGAGCCTGTAGGGTCAGGCTTACCATGGCGCATGTGCACCATGTTGACAGCCATAGCCGAAGTGTCAACTGCGTAAGCATGCAACAGGGCATACATGCCCAGGAAGTGCTGAACGCCCACTCGTGTTCGCACTGCCCATGAGAGTTTGTATACCCATATAGTTATATGGGAAATCGAGGCTTATTAAGTCCGGTTGGACTTTTGGATTTCAGGGGAGCAACCTCACACTGTTTGGTATCATTGAATCAGGATGACAAACCTGCACCTTTGATAGCGGAAGTTTTGTCTTCACTGCCCAAGAAGTGCCACTTTAGGGAAGTGGGCATTTCTAGGTTTGGACTGGCTCTGGTGCCCCTTAAATTAGGGTTCATTCCATCTCTCTCTGGGGACCAGCACATCTGCGCATTTTATGACTGATATAAAACATGAGCATCCAGAACAACAGATCCCTTCATTTAGGGCCTGGTCAGATAGATGAGTGGGAGAGGTTGTGACACTTGGCCTCCTAGAGCCTGCACCCATAAAGATACAGATCTGTGTGGGGAAAAATGGGCTGATTGCAGAAGCCCCCTCACGTTTTGCCCCCATTTTTAGCTGATATTGGTGTTTTCTGACTTTGCCCCGGGCACTGCTAACCAGTCCCAGGGCCAGTGGTCTGTTTAAAATGGTACATACAAAATAGGCCTAATTATAATAGACTCGGTCAACCTACCTGTAAGTCCCTAGTATATGGTAGGGCATGTAGGTTTAGGGGCCCTGGTATAGTTAGTGCACCCGTAGGTACTGCTGCAGTGTCTAGTTTCATTGTAAAGGCAGACCTGCCTTACTGACTGCTTTTAAGTTAAAATTAACCCCAAAATCGACTTTGGAACTAAAAGTACTTCCAAAGTCTCAAACTACCTTATTGTTGCATATGAGTCACCCATAAGTTCTGCCCTAAGTGTCCCAAGAGTTGGATGCAGTTTAAATATAAGCAGGGACTTTATAAAAGATGTTTTATAAGCTATGGTGAGCGGAAAACAGCTAAAGTAATTTTTCCCCATTGTAGTCAATGGGCTCCAGAGGCTAACATTGGGAGACTTTATTTTAAAATAATATTCTTATTTCTGATAAGTATTGCCTAATGTATCAGATTTGGTATTAAATTAAATGTTACAGCAAGTCCAATAAGTTGCCAAGTTTGTATTTATTATAACTAGCACAGAGAAAGCGTTTTAGAACTCTTTCTGAAAGTTACCAAATTCAGCCCTGTATTGCCCTTTCCTGATTGGTCTGCCTTGGTAGTCTGAGCCAAGCTACTTTAATTAGTTGTGAAGTGGCCTGGGCTGAGACAAAGGAAGCATCTGGTGGGAGAACTGCTGCAGTAGATGGCAGAGCAGGATGGGGGAAGAGTAGCCAAATTGGTCTGTAAAGGAGGGAAAGCTACTTGGGACAGAAACTGGACCTCTCCATTTCCTGCTCCCCCTGCAGGATGGGAGCCCCAATGATTAGATTAGGAGAGGGGCTGGAGGCGGTGTGTTAGGGTGACTTAGCCACACCAGTGGGTGCACTCAGCCAGATCTAATCTCTAAGGAGGATTTTTCTCCATGTTGGAAGTTTAGAGAATGTTGCTTTCTAGGATTGATTTTTGCCACACCTCACAGGAAATGATCACCCTCAGAGGGAGTTGGCCTGTACCCCATTGGACAGGGAGCACTCCTGCTTTCCAACCCAGGACCAAGGATAAATATGGCAGAGCTGCCCCACAATTCAGAACCCTGCTGGAAGAAGATACAGGAGAGGGACTACCCCGTTTGACCCCTGGCCTGCACCTGAAGAACTGCACTTACAAGGACTGCACCAGCTGCGCACTTTGGACTTTACTCAGAGAAGGACTTTGCCTTGCTTCTGCAACTCCAGAGGAGGACTCTCTGTAAGCTACAGGTACAAAGGAGCTGACCAGAGTTCCTTGTATCAAGATCTGCAAGAAGAGCCCAGCTGACCAGCGTCCAGTGGCCATTTGGAATTCTGACCAGGTGCATTCTGGGAACGGTGGTCCCAACTTCCAAGGAGCAACTCGGAGCTTCTGGAACCTTGGATCAAGTTTGTGGACACTTCACAGAACCAAAAAGGACCTCTGGAAGGAGATGCAGAAGTTTGGAGCAACTGTTGTCAAAAGCTCCATAAGTTTAAGAGGTGCATTGTAGGAGTTGTGGTCCCAGACCCCAAGAGGCAAACCAGAGCCTCTGAACCATTGGCTGGTGCTGTGGACCACTTTCCTGAATTAAGAAACACTTCTGAAAGTAAGTTAGATCGTGGGTGGCCTCAACTCTAGACTTTGTCCCTTTCCAGTGGGACCTTTTTTAACCCTTTGAGCGCTATTTGCTTCTAAGCGCTAGTTTTACTTATAATCATTAAAAATTAATGTCTCTGGTTCCTTACATTGTTTTTTTGTCCTTTTGGTGTCATTTTAAAGGTAAAATTGTTTTATATTTGTATGAATTGGTGATAGATTTTTATTGTGTGTTGTTTTACTTATTTACTGTTTTGTTGATATTAAATGCTTTACACACCTGTCTCCTAAGTTAAACCTAACTGCTCGTGGGCCAAGCTACCAAGGGCTAAGCAAGGATTAATTTATTGAGACCTTGACTGGGCCTAGTGGGGTATTGTGGCCTGTTGCTAAGTGTAGGTACCTACCTGCCCTTGAAAATAACCCACTTTCCAACAATCTGCATTCCAGGACCCCAGGGCAGACAGGGAGGAAACGTAGGGGAGACATGTGGTTCAAAGAAATACCCTTTGAACCACCCTAACTTAAAAGCATTTGACTAGTATGAAAAGGGGTACTCAACATCTGCAGCTTGGAGTACCACCTATATATATGGAGGGCCAGTGGGGCTGGACCGTGTCGGTGCACTGGCAGAGAAATCTGGGTTCCCAGGAAGATAGCTGTCGAAGGAAGTTATCTACGCACCCTTCCAGAATAAGAGACTGGCCTGTGGCTGATTGCCTGCTGCAGTGTGGCATCCTGAGAGTGTCTCTCCAAGGCCAGTTTGATTTGGCCCCTGTTTTCAGCTGAGGTCTCGGGGACATCAAAGACCTTCAGAGGGGGACTTACATCGTAATTGGTAATATGTGGAGAGCAGTGCCCTCTTTTGCACGTACACTGTGCCAGATTCCACTGTTGTGTAGCCATTTTAGTTATAGCTTCATACACGTTATTTTAGCGAACTAGGCCCTGTGCACTTTAACCTAGATATGTTTTATTCAGCATCGTTTATTATTTTAACTATAGCCACATTTGCGGTCTTGTTTTATTTCCTCTGTCTAGCTGTTCCTAGGCCAGCACTGCATCCTTAAGCAAGACGTTTCTTTCACTCCGTGCGTTTCTCAAGGCTGCAGTAAGATAGGTTGCCGCAAACATGGTAACGCTTTGTCTCTAGTGTTCATAGAAACATACCCACTCGTACGTAGGGATCCTTTCTTGGAACATCAGTCGTTTCATTATAAAAACACTACTTTGACCCATGTACGTTAAAGGGAGATTCCAGCCAGATGACCACAACTGTATGCTGATTGCTGAGTGCTTCGCTGCAGCTGCTTATGTAGACTACAGGCCACTTGCTCAGGTATGAGGGGTGATGTCTTCCCAGGGAACCTGAAGGGCAGAGTTAGAGCTTAACATGCTGTACTCTAACATAGCCTAGGTAGGAGCAATTTTTAACAACTCTAGCGACAATATGTAGCGTTATTTTTATGCTTTACTCTCCTTGTCATGATTTTAATCCTGTCATGCTTTATCCTCCTAGTTATTGCATTACATGCCTTATTAACTAAGATGCAGTTATTTCAATAAAACCTTTTTGAACTTTATTCTGCCTCTGATTGTCCTTGTATATGTGAGACTAATATAACTGAGAGAAACAGATGAGATCTGAGTGACTACAATTTCCCTGAGGAGTCAATTGTGTCCTGCGTTCAGTTGCCCAATCATCCCTGCTCTTGGGTGGAGATGAGGCACTGCTAGTTAGCTGGAACAAAACCCGGATTAGGCAGACAGGTGTCACCTGGAGTGGGTTCAGACTCTGTCCCCTACAATGCAAGTGATTCTGCTGCCCAAATCCAGTAGTCTCATTAGGATAATGAGAGACTACGCAACACCACCTGGCAGAAGTGTGCATGTTCAATATGCAAGAAGTTTAGAGCCCAGTCACATCAACTGTTGGGTAGCAAAGTCCTATGCACATGACTGGTATGTGTTCCTCGAAAGTGAGGACCACTGCACCCCGAGATAACTTGTGAAGTGAACGGATGATTATTGTCGAACCCTGCTGGGGCTTTGCAGAGGTCAAGTGGGAAGTATTTCTCTCATGTGAAATCTCGACTGCATGCTTATTGTGTGCTGTGCCGGTTCATAGGTTGGGACCCTTAAAGGTGTGGGTATAACCCGAAGAGTGTTGAACGTGGCCTAGTGCAGTACACCAGAACTTTCATCTAGTGTGTTCATCCGGAGTGAGAGTCCACTATGGCTAAGAGCATTGCATAGTGGATGAAATACCTCAATCCACAGGGGTACGGGAAACCAGGAGTTGGTTGGAACTGTCTAGTGCCTCAGGTAACTTCAAGTCATCGTATCCTTGAGTAGGATCCTCTGTTGTGTGGGAACACAGCACTGAGCACTTTCTACATTGGATCAGACCTGTCTGGGGAGGGGGGTGGGCAGTGGAGGTTTCTCGGTAACAGACAGGGTGGCTCCAGTCCTGAGGCATCGATCTAGTAATTTGGTATAATATGAACTGCTTGGGTGGGTCGAGACAACACACCCTAAACGCCTTTCCATTCCAGAGGTGCTGAACTTGGTTACTATTTTGCAACATTGGATCATCTGAGTGCGGGGATTGGATGCCAACTGAATCTGTTGGCTGTTCATGGGGGCCCTTTATTGTGTAGATCTTTGAATGAACCTCCTATTTGGAGCCTGAACACCCCTGCCTTGTTCGTCTGCTGGCCTTTGTTTTCCCTGTCTCCCTCCTTAACCCTGACACCTGGGGAGTGTGGCCCAGCCACGAGTGGCTAGGGGCGCAGTGGAAAGTACAATACTCTGGGGGTTGCGTGGGTTGAGGGCAACTGGAGTGCTGGGTGGCAGGTGGAGAGCGGATTGGGACACAGGGAGTCTGCAAGCAGAAGGGCATCCATTTGCTGATTATCCGCGCATCACATTAGGGTGCCCATGAGAGGGTGTGCGCATGCACCTGTGCCAACTGATACCTGTGCCCTGTTCCTAGGCACAGGGTGGATGGGAGGGAGTGAGTCTTAATGAGAACGAGTGAGTGCTGGGGCATCACCGTGGTGTTGCCGGGTACTCTGGTTCTGCCAGGGAGGTCCTGGGTTTGGCATAGCACTTTATTAGCATGTGCGTCTGGGTGGGAGAGTGTGAGCACTGTGATA
Source organism: Pleurodeles waltl (assembly GCF_031143425.1). Lineage (NCBI taxonomy): Eukaryota > Metazoa > Chordata > Amphibia > Caudata > Salamandridae > Pleurodeles > Pleurodeles waltl. The sequence goes on along the minus strand of NC_090445.1, from coordinate 287,626,072 downwards.
TACATTATTTGCTGCTACTGCCAGCCCAGTGGTGCCCCCTGATTGACACGTGTTACTCCGATTGTGGGGGGACATGAGAGTGGGCCTAGTGCTGAAAGTGGGTGGGCACCTTATGCGGGTGCAGGAAGGGAAGGTGTGTTTTCTTTAAATGAATATACAGTGACTGATGTTCACCACAGTGTGCTATTATCATGTGTTGCTTGGTTCATTGAAATTCACACCTACATTTACAGTGTCTATTATTATTCATTGTATGCTCATTGACCTATGGGTGGAGATCGATTGTAATTGAACTGCACTAATTATGTGTCTTTGTTGAATACAGGTTTTCTATATATAAAAACAGTGTGAAGTCTCTTTTTCGAGTTGTTCAGCTAGAGTGTTGTGGGAAAGTTATGATGGTACTTTACACATTGCATATATGATAAGCCTGACTGCTCGGTGCCAAGCTACCCAGGGGTGAGCACAGTTTATCTAGTGGGTGTACATGACCACCCCAGACAGGAGGAGAGCGCTCTGCCTTGCTGGGCCAACGCCTTAGCCATCCGGACCAAGCTGCCTCCAACATGCACCTTTTAAAAATCATCAACAGGATCACGGTAGAGTCGCTGGAGATCCAGGAGCCATCATGACCACAGTGGTTGACTGACTGACTTCCCCAGAGAAGATTATCCCAGATGTCCTCTAGAGGGTAGTCACTGCTGACAACGAGGTGAAATTTCATCCCATAGCAATGGTTATCTTTGAGTGAGGAGGGTTACTGTCCTGGAAAATATATCTCATTGCCCTGCCATTCCATTGGAGTGTCTTTTGGGAAACAACCTAGAAACCTCTGCTTGGGCTCAGGTGGAAAGGAGACTCATGCAGAAATGCTGGGTCTGCCTAAGTGGGTGTGTGAGGCCACAAGAGCCCAAACAGCCCATCAGGGAAGTCAAGAGGGCCTGGAGTCTGGAACAATGTCTCAGGTTCTCGCAACCAAGAGAAAAGGCTTGCGGTGTGGGTGCTATTTGTATTTAAAACTTCAAAAAATAATTTCTCTGGTTCCTCTTATTGGATTTTTGTTGTGTTGGTGCCATTTTGTTCACCCAAGTATTCTATATTTTTATAAATTGGAGTGGGATTTTTATGGTGTTGTGTGATTGACTTTTTAATTGTTTTTTTTATGTCTAAATGATTTACTCATTTTCTTAGGTTAAACCTATCTGCTCTGTACTATAGCTACTAGGGGTTGAAAGTAGGTTTAAATTACAGAAACCTTTACTGGACCTAACAAGCATACTGACATTATTACCCTGTGGTGGGCTACCATCGACCCCCAATTAATAATCCACTTTCTCGCTTAGTTGCTGTTGTAGTCTCAGCTATGTTTACAGCAGATTGCTACTGTGGTTTCTGAACTGCTGGTGCCTGTTGTTGTCTTTGCTGTTGTGAAAACTACGGTTGCTGCTATAGTACCAGCTATAGCTGGTTCAATTGCAGTGATTGTGGTTTCTGCTGCCATGCCAGCTGCTGTCACTTCCGTTGTCCCTGCAGTTATTGTTGGTGGTTGTTGCTGTGGTCCCTGCTGTGGTTACAATTGTGATTACTGCTATTGTGGTGGCAGCTGTGGTTACTACTGTGGCCCCAGCTTTGGCTACTGCTTTGTTGGAAGCTGTTTTCATTGCTGTGGTCTCTATGAAGCTTGCAAATATTGTTGTACCTTTTGTTGAAACTCTGTTCTTGACTGTGATTATATCCATTGTGGCGAGTGTTGCAGCTAGTCTTATTGATGCGGAGGCTGAAGCTGCTGTGGCTGCTGCATTTGCTCTCATTGTAGCAACTGTGTTCAATATTGTGGTCGAAACTATGATCCCAACTTGAGTCCCTACCTTCATGGCAACATTAATAACTCATGTGATCCAATCTATCACTGCAGCTGTGGTGCTTGAACCTGTTGTGTTGTGCTCTGGTAGCAGTGATTGTAGTAGCAGCTGTTGTGGCTGCTGTGTGGCAGCTGGTTTTGCTGTTGTGATCCCTGCAATGGTTGCAGCTCTTGTCACTGTGGTGGTTCCTGCTAGAGTGGTAGCTGTTGCCATTGTCCCTGTTTTGGTTACTGTTTTAGATGTGGTTACATCTGTGATCATTGTTCTTGCCCTGCCTTATGGGCAACAGTTATTAATGAGATTGGCCCTGTTGTAGTGGCAGCTGTGTTTACCACTATAGCCCTTGCTGTGCTTGAATTGTGGCTGATGTACCTCCTGTTGTCTGTACTTCAGTAGCAGTTTTTTTTCATGTTGGTCCTTTCTGTGTTGGTGTTCCTGCTGTGGTTACAGCTATGTTCACTTCTGCTGCCTCTACCTTCCTGGTAGCAGTTCTTATTGCAGTTGACCCTCCTATCATGGCAGCTGTGGACCCTGCTATGGGTATTGTCCCATCTGTTCTGGTGACTGCTATTATTCCTGCCATGGTGGAAGCTCTGTTCCAAGTCTTATTGCTGCTTTGGCTCCTGCTGTGTTGGTTAATGTGATGCTGCGGTAGTCACAGCTGTTGATAAGTGAAAATATTTAGGTGTGAGAAATGGGTTTTGCTCTATTTAATCCCCTGGATTTTTCCCTTTTTGACTTCTGCTGTAATTGAGTCTCACACACTGTAAGAGCTGTTGAAATGGATTGGAAGTACTAACTGCCAGTGCCCGCTTTTAAAATAAGCTCTGGTAAAACCTAGGATAAGAGGCTGTAGGTTAGTTGCGTGTGAACATGTGCGCACTACGCTAGTAAGACTATTTTTTAACTCAGCCCAGCATCCATGAGCAGGTAGAATGTCACAGATGACCCTTCAAGGATTGGTGCTGACCTGCCAAGGCCTTATATAATGAATGACCATTCAGACGGTGAGTAGTACACTTGTAGTGCTTCACTGAATTATCTTCTTTGATTCACCCCCTTGGGCAAAGTTAATTACTCTGCTGCCAACTGGCGGATCAAAGGTCTACCCACACAATTTGGCCATTTGTCAGTAATTATGCCTTCTCCTGGAAGAGGAAATGGTGGGGATGAAATCTCTATATACTAATTACTTTTCACACTGTATTTGGCCTGAGAAGAAAACTGAAACAAGAGGGGTAGCCAGACCTCTAGAACCAGACACTAGAGGGGCTAAACCTTGAAATTTTGGAGGGTAGGGACCAGGTACCTATCGCTGTTAGGGGTGGAGCTTGGGCTCCCAGAGGAGGTCTTGCAACAAACCACTAGAAGGCACCATCTTGTAAAATCCCAAAATGCTGATCAGGAGCATTGAGTGTCCTAGGATTCTGCTGAGGTGCCTACTATGTAAAACTTTCCATCCCCACTTAAAAACTCCTGCACAAGGAAGAGACTTTTTGACCTGGGGGGAATACATTTGACCCCAACAGCAAAGATAGACTCAAGGACTTATGATTTCATGTGGCACCTAATGAGTAGGATTTGTTTTTAAAGGGCCAGCGGTGCTGGTGCCCCTACCCCCTCTGGGAACAGTGAAGGGATTGACCTGCTGGAGGAGACCCTGGAGTGTTCTCCATGATCATCTGTGGACTTGTGTTATAGAAGTGTGACCTCCAAAGGGAGGTGAACCTGGATTTCCACTGATTCAGGTGTCCTGGAAATAGCCTAAGTAGGCCATGAGATATGGAAGGTGGAGGCAGGGAGGACACTCTGTCTGGGATCTTGCAGGTGCTGCTTAGTAAGGCTCTGGGCCCAAGAGACGTGCTAGATGCCTAGATAGATTACATGGCCTGCAAGGAGGAGAGACAGCAATAAAATCTTCCCAAAAATATTCACATTTTTTAAGACAGGAGGCCTAAAATAAACGCTTCTGGTGGTTGGAGTGTGCCACCAAACAACGTAATTCATACAAGTCAGCCCAGAATGTCAGATGTATAACATTTTGTTTAGATCCTTCCTTTGTGAGGCTGTATATGTAGTCATGCCAAGAAGCACAACTTCCTAGGACCCCCGGGTGACCAAATCGAATGATGCATGTTGTATTCTTCCTCCTCATATTCAATACATTGTCTCCTTGGGCTTTAGTCTCCCCTGGAACCAACACAGCAAGGAAATCATAAACAAAAAGAAATGGGTGCAGCCACCCTCTTTAGTTTTTGTTATCCTCGGGCCCTCAATGCCCCAGGGACTGACGATGAACCTCGAGCTGACTGTTGTTGTACTTCTAAAAGCAGCTCCTGGGGAAGACCAGAATCCTGAAATCACTATAGTGTTTCTCCCCTGCTCCTCATAGTTGTGTCTGAGAGCAGTGCAGAGCACACCACCATCACCACCGCGAATGCTGCACAAGATGACAATTTAAAAGCTGCAGGCTCTCATGCCAGCACACAAAGAGCTATATTAGCCAGATGGGCAGCACAGGGGGCTTGACCCACAAGCTCTGCATCTTGTATGCCCCACGGAAGACAGGGGCAGCCACATTACCATAGTGTCTGAGAGCGCACGTGAATAAAAAAAATAAAAAAATGAAAGGGTAAAGGTTTATCTCGTTGCAGCCGCATCAAAGGCCTGCAGTGGGCACTAAATCAGGTGGAGGTGAGATCACCACATAAGGCTGCATGATGCTCCATAAACAGCAGGGTCGTCAACAACAGTTGCTTGGTTCTTTTGGAGGTTTGGGGTTGCCCAAAGTACTGCATCCCCCATAAAACCCCCAGATACTGCTATGAAGAAAATAGCATAATGCTTCTTTTGGGGTGCTAATGCTGCTTTGCAGCACATGTAAAAGTAGAAAAAAAACTTATGCACACAGTTAATACAATATTAAAATGCTTTATTAAAAAACTGTTTACCATTATGTGTATTAATTAATTTCATTGCAAAATTGCACCTCCCTTAGTGGTGTAATGCTGTTGCATTGCTTAATTATGACACATTCCTGAATGTTTCTACATTTATTAATATGGTCACCCCCTGATAAAACGAGAAGTCACCATGAGCAATTGCACCTGTCATATATTTGTAAATAATGCAAATTGAGTAGTGTGTGAGTAATAAAGTATCCGTTTCGTTTAAGTGAAAGCACTGAGTAGACAGTGAATTACTGAGTGTTTGTCGTGTGCCTTAGGACTGAGGTACTAGCCCACATCAACTTCCCTGAGTAGGTCTTGGACTGCTCTGCCTCTCTGCCCTGAGTGAATGAAGTGCTACATAGGAGTACTCAGTTCCTAGGAAAAGGAGATTACAAACCTCTTACTTGTGTAGGACCATCAACCTTCACAAACAGTAATCCATTTTATTTCAATGGGGATAACTGGTGCATTATAGTGGTATCCATTGTCATTTTCTCCATGGGAGCGGAGGAGTGTCACCCTCCCCCCCCCCCCACAACACTACTGTGCATTTTTAATAATTATTTTATTGTCATTTTATTTTTGACACTTTCTGCCAGAAAATGGAGTGTGATAGTAGGACAGGGCCAGTGCATCACTGCTGCCAATGGTTGATAGCAGTCGGGAGTGGCCACTTAAGTTTGAAGTGCGCATGTTGGTTTGGACGGCTACCTTGCTACGGCCAAACAGACATACGTGATAAAAACCTGTTAACCAGGCTGTCTTGAACAGCTGGGTTGGAGAGCAGGCACATGCCTACAGTGCCTTTTGAAGAGTGGAGCTGGCCCACTCCAGCCCATCAAGACGTTTTACTCATGCTGCTTAACAACGTTAAAACAGCATCTTGATTGGATGAGAGCTGGCTGTGGGCTTTGCACTCAAAGGACATGCTGCAGAACATCGAGTAAGGTACGTGATTTTTTTAAGATATTTGTTCTAGTGTGTATATTATTGTGTATATTATGTGTAGATTTTTGTGTATGTTTTTTGCGCCCCTCCAATGTAATTTGCCACCAACCGCCACTGATGGTATCATTGAGAAAGGTTGCTCTTTAGCCAAATCACCAACGCAAAAACATAATGCAATATATGTAACTGCTTAAATTAACACTTAACATCTAAAGCTGTGTCCGATGAGTAAAAAAGAGACAGTCACAACTGTGGCCCTCATTACGACCCTGATGGTGAGTGATAAAATGGCGGTAATACTGCCAACAGACTAGTGGTAACTACCACCAAATTATGACCATGGCGGTGATAACTCCTATAGACAGCCAGTATACCACACCAACCGTCAGGGCTTTAACACCACGGCGGTAGCCGCCAACAACCAGGTGGCAGACAAAGTACCGCCCACCATATTAAGACACTGCAAACTGCCACCTTTTCTGGGGTGATACCAACCCCATCAAAAGCCTGGCAGGAACGCATCACAAAAGAGAAAGGACTCACCATCGGAGACACAGGGAAGAACAACGCCGCCATGGAACCCGAACTACAAGATTTCCCGATGATCTTCTACGTTAAGCTCCACTTGGAACACCAACACTGACGAAGACTACGACTGGGAGTACAGCCGTCTCGCACAAAAGGGAGGGAGGGAGGAAAACGAGAGAGACACACATACGCACAACACACACCCGACACACACACACCATACACACAACCAGCTGCACACAAAAAACAATTTGCACCCGATACACGACAGAATAATGCAAGGACACAGGAATGGACTAAAGTGATTGTATTCAAATCAACACTTAAAATAATTTATCAATTTGTCAAAGAAACAGATATGTACACATGTACACAAAGGGACACTGCCCAGTCCAATGTTCAAAGGGCCCACATGGCCACAGGGAGCAGTCTAAGGCCCAACTCAAATCCTGACTTCATCCGGATAGAACCCTGCAGGGGCATCAGTTTGCAAATGGGCAGGCACCTTCGGGGGGGGGCACGTCTTCTGCTTGTGGGAGCAAGCCCACTGGCTCTGGATGGGGCTCCTTGCCCATTGCTCTGTCCTGGGGAGTGCAAGGCCACAATGTCTCGGGTGGGTGACTTGCCGACTGGTTTTGGATGGAGCAACATGCCCATTGCTCTGTCCGGGGGAGTGCAAGGCCACAGTCTCCGGAATGGGTGACTTCCCCACTGGTTATGGATGGGGCCACATGCCCATTGCTCTGTCCTGGGAGTGCAGAGCCATAGTCTCCAGAGTGGGTGACTTCCCCACTGGTTCTGGATGGGGCAACATGCCCATTGCTCTGTCCTGGGGAGTGCAAGGCCACAGCCTCTGGAGTGGGTGACCTGCCTCGTTCTGGATGGGGCAACATGCCCCGTTCTGGATGGGGCAACATGCCCATTGCTCTGTCCTGGGGAGTGCTAGCCCACAGCCTCTGGAGTGGGTGACTTCCCCACTGGTTCCGGATGGGGTAACATGCCCATTGCTCTGTCCTAGGGAGTGCAAGGCCACAGTCTCTCAGGTGGGTGACTTCCCCGCTGGCTCTGGATGGGGCCCCTCGTACAGCAGCCCCTGGAGTGTGGTCTACATGGCATCCCTAGGGGGTGACAGCTGCAATGTTTGGTGGATGGAGGTGCCTCCTGGCAGCCTCTGCAGTTGCTGATGGCTGCACTTACTCAGCTGGCGGTGGGGGCCCAGTGACAGGTGGTGGTGGTGACGGTGTCACCCTGGCAGCCTCCCCTGGAGTAGAGGGCTTTGTCTCCTCCATTACATGGGTCGTGAATTCCTTACCCTTCCTGGCAGGGGTGGATGGCTTCTTGGTGCAGGCTCCTTCCGCTTCTTGCATGGAGGTGCAGGCTCCTTCCGCTTCTTGCCTGGAGGTGCAGGCTCCTTCCTCTTCTTGCCTGGAGGTGCAGGCTCCTTCCCCTCCTTCGATGGAGGTGCAGACTCCTTCCCCTTCGTCGATGGAGGTGTCACCACTGTTCCCGTGGACTGTTTGGCTGAGGTGCTTGGCTAGCTCTTTGGTACCCTGCTCATACGGGCAGGACAGGGGTTGGGGAGAGAGGTAAGAAGTCAAGTTGGGCAAGGAAAAGCTTTTTAGGGATGGTGGGGTGGGAGGAGGTAGGAGTGATGGGAGTGAGGTAGAGGGAGTGGTTGTAGGAGGTGTTTGTCTGCTGGATTTGGGTGCAGGTGCATGGGCTGTATGCTGATGTGAGGTGGATGGCTGTTGGGTGTGTGAGTGTTTGCATTTGTGTCCTTTAGGAGGGGAGCAGACAGGGTGGGAGAGGACAGAAGGGACGCGTGCACAGCTCTTGTGGAGGTGTCTGCTAGTGAGGTGTGTGTTCTGCTTGGTGTGGTGATGCTGGTGGTGGATGTTGATGTAGTGCATGCAGATGTGAGTATGTACATAACTGGGAGGGAGGTGGAGGAGGAGGAGGAAGGGGAGGCAGTGGATGTTGTCATGTTTGCAACTGTTTGGTGTTTGTGTGAGTGCTTGTGTGATGAAGTGTGGTGCTTGTGTTTGCCTGTGCCACTCTTGTGTGTTGTCTTGTGTGCATGCTCGTCTGTATGTGTGCCTGGGATGGTATGGAATTGAGGAGAATGGGACTGGGAAGTGGTAGTTGGAGGGGGGGCGGAAGAAACAGGGACAATGACTGCCATCAGAGAGGAGGCCAGAGCCTGAATCGATCTCTGTTGGAACGCCAATCCACTGTGAATGCCCTCCATGAATGCATTGCATTGCTGCATCTGGGCTTCCAGCCCCTGGATGGCATTCACAATGGTTGAGTGCCCTACAAAGATGGATCTCAGGAGGTCAATAGCCTCCTCACTCAGGGCAGCAGGTCTCACTGGGGCAGGGCCTGAGGTGCCAGGGGCGAAGGAGATGCCCACCCTCCTGGGTGAGTGGGCACAGGCAACTTGCTGTGGGGCTACTGGAAGTGTGGTGCTGGTGTGAGGGTGGTGGCTGTACCTGCAGGTGAGGTGGTCACAGAGGTGTCCGCCACTACCAGAGAGCTCCCATCAGAGGAGCTATCTGAGTCTGTGTTGTCTCCTCCAGTCTCAGCCATGGTGCTCCCCTCGCACTCCGTCCCACTAGTTCCCTCGGCACCGGTGGACTCTGCCTCCTGGGTCCTATGGGATGCAGCTCCCGCTGTCGCCGGTGCCCCTGCTCCTCCATAAGATGGTGCTAATGCACACAAGGACAGGATGACAAAACAAGAACGGGGGGAGAGAGACTAAGGATACACTGGGTAAATGACTGCACCAGCACCACTATTGGCGTACACATCACCGTCGCACACAGGGAACAGGCTTAAGCACTATGCATAGCACTACCAGTGATATGGCTAGTCACTAAGGCAAGATGAGGACCACACACCGCCAACTGCAGCACTCCTGAGACCTACAATACCCTGGCTGAAATGGACTACTAACAAGCTGGGTTACCTGTATGTGCCATACATCCATTATCCTTTAGATGACCCATGCTGCAATGTCTGACCTGGCCTTAGGGCACCCACTAACACACATCTACCACCCGGATACCACCATACTAGCCAAACGATGTGATGATACCCACTGTACTCACCACCTTGTGGCTGCTGTTTTTCCGTCAAGCGCCCATCCAGCTCAGGGTAGGCCACCACCAGTATGCGGGCCATCAGGGGGGTTAGGGTCCGATGGGCACCCCTTCCTCGTTGGGAGGCCATCCCCAGCTGAGCCTCCATGGTCTTCTGTGCCCAGCGTCTCAGGTCCTACCACCGTTTCCGACAGTGGGTTCTCCACCTGCCATAGACCCCAGTGTCCGCACGTCCTTGTCGATTGCACGCCATATTCCCTTCTTTTGATGGGCGCTCACCTGCAGAAGCAATACAGACAGGAGAACAGCATTATACAAACAGTCCAGCCTGTCACACAAATGGCCCACTATACCCGTTTCCATCACCATTGGCACACACATAGCCCAACGCACAACATGTACACCGCCACAAGACATTCTCCCCCCACCCCCTTACACGAGGCTTGCACACACATCTCCATGCATCCTTCCCACTTGCATCGTGCCCAAAGTGTACTCACCTATTGGTCTGGAGGCCCATACAGCTGTCCGTACTGGGGTAGGACCTCATCCACCAGTCGCTCCAACTCCTCCAAAGTGAAGGTTGGGGCCCTTTCCCAGGTCACACGGGCCATGGTAGGTTCCAGACACAGGTCACAGCAGCACACGCAGTGTAGGTGTTATACTGTTGAAGGTCAGGAAACAAGTGAGGAATCAGATAGAAAATGGCAATCACATCTAGGGCGGCGTACACCGTCACTGCTGGCGTAGATCCCCATTGCCCACTGTACTCCATAGAGCCCCATATTATCCAATGAGGAATCGCACGGTGGTGCAAGACAACCTTCCGCCATGACGCCCAATGTCGGTGGATTTACCTCACTTCCACCTGTCCCTACATACAGGACAGGCGATCGCCATTTTTGGGGGGAAGGTGAGAACAGTCATATCGACAATTATTGCATCACAGATTAGGTTGGCACATACTTTGCCATTAACACTGCCCCAATTCATAAGTGCACCATGTGGACTGCAGTTGTGCTTTCATTATTCCAATTGTGACAGCCTGCTCACTTTTGTATCCCTTAGATACCTACCACTGCAGATGAATAGGAGGTGGAGACATACCCCCTTGTACAGACCGCAGGTGGACTTAGCTACACTGGAGGACAGGCACATTATCCTCACCTGTAGACTGGGCAGGGCCGCAATCACAGAGCTGCTTACCAAATTGAAGCCTGACATGATCTCATCTGTCCGTCATCCAACTGGGATCCCCCCCTCTTGTGCAAGTGCTATCAGTGCTCCATTTCCTGGCAACAGGTTCTTTCCAAGTGACAGTGGGCTTGGTAGCAGGAATGTCACAGCCAATGTTCTCAATCATGCTGGCCAGAGTGTTGTCTACCCTGGTAAAACACATGTGTTGGTACATTGGTTTCCCAATGGTGGATGATTTGACCCCTGTGAAGGCTGGATTCTATGCAATGGGACATATCCCCAATATTACTGGGGCAATTGACTGTACACATATTGCGTTTGTCCCCCCCGCCAGAATAAACAGGTGTTCAGGAATCGTAAGTTTTCACTCACTGAACGTACAGATGGTGTGCCTGGCAGACCAGTACATCTCCCACGTCAATGCTAAGTTTCCTGGGTCGGTGCATGATGCCTTTGTTCTGAGGAATAGCAGCATCCCAAATGTGATGGCCCAACTACAGAGGCACAGGGTGTGGCTAATAGGTGAGCCTTGGTCCCCACCCACTGTATGTTAGTGTATGCTTCTGGTGTTAAGCCCATAGGATTGTGTGAGGCTAAATGTGCTCCCTCAATACTTGCATGTGACTCTGGCTACCCAAACCTATTGTGGCTGCTAACTCCTGTGAGGAACGCCAGGACAGGGGCAGAGGAATGTTATAATGAGGCACATGGGTGAACCAGACGGGTCATCAAGAGGACCTTCAGCCTCCTGAAGGCCAGGTTCAGGTGCCTCCATCTGACAGGTGGATCCCTGTGCTACTCATCCGAGAAGGTCTGCAGATAGTAGTGGCATGCTGCATGTTGCACAACCTGGCCCTCAGACACCATGTACTCTTTCTGCAGGAGAAGGAGACAGGAGATGCCCCTATGGCAGCAGTAGACCCTGATGACAGTGAGGATGAAGAGGCTGAGGATGAGGACAACAGAACATCAGTTATCTGTCAGTACTTCCAATGACACACAAGTGAGACAGTGCAACTGCACATTTCTATGACGATTGGTGTATTCTGTGTGGCTGTAGCATGATGGCATTAACTTTCTTTAATCTCTATGTACTGTCACCTATGGTTTGTCATTTTACAGATGTTGGTGATATAACAGCTGTGTACTGATGTGCTGACTACAGCCAGCTACAGGTCATTATTGTTATGCTCTCACAGTGTACAGTTCATTTGCAATGAATGTGACTGTTTCCATTAATACACATTTTCAACACATTATATGCTAGTAGTCGAATTGTGTTCAAGGGTGTTTATTGTAGTGCTAAGACATTGAGGTGAAAGTGCAATGGAATGGGGTGATGATGGAGGAAAGTCCTGGGTATTGTTCCAGTCTGTTTGTAGCACAGGTGCAGTGTCCATAGGTCCATTTGAAGGGGACGGCAGTTCAAGGTGGACAAGGTGACTGAGTGGGACACAAGGGGAACAATCAGGAGAGTAATTTCCTGGCAGTGGTCTTGGCAAGTGTCTTTGGCTTCTGTCTGGCTTGCAGGGAACGTTTGCAGGGTGGTTCACCTTCTACAGGGGGAGGAATGCTGGTGGCCTGTGGGTCCTGTTGTGGGGCCTCGTGCCCACTAGCAGTAGCCGAAGTGGAGGGCTGATCAATGGATTGGGTAGTGGTAGGTGTCCGGTGGTGTGATGTTGGCCATGTCTGCCAGCACCCCTGCTATGGAGATCAGGGTGGTGTTAATGGCCTGCAAGTCCTCCCTGATCCCCTGATACTGTTCCTCCTGCAGCCGCCTGTTCTCCTGCACGTTGTCAAGGATCTCGCCCATCGTGTCCTGGGAATGTTAGTAGGCTCCCAGGATCTCAGAGAGAAACTCCTGGAGAGTTGGTTCCCTGGTCCTATCCTCCCCCTGGCGCACAGCAGTCCTATGTGTCCCTGTTGGCCTGTGCCTCTGTCCCCTGAACGGTGTGCCCACTGCCACTGACCCCAGGTCCCTGATTGTCTTGTGGGCGAGGTGTGGCCTGGGGTCCCTGTACAGGTGGGCACACTACTGAATAACGTGTCCTGGGGACAGAGGTGTGGGTACGCTGGGTGGGTGCTGTTGTGTGGGATACTGAAGGGGGAAGCTCTTTGATGAGTTGTGAGTGGGCTTGGGTTGCCGGCTGTCCAGTGGTCCGTGATGGGCCAGGTAGGTCATCCAGATCGAGAAGTCCAGAGTTACTGTCATCACTGGGGGCATCTTCTGTTGGGGGATTGGATAGCCGTGGCACCTCCTCTCCACTGACATTGGCTGGGATACCTGTGGGAATGTAAGTGATGTATTATGCTTCATGTGTATGACATATTGTATATCCCTGGCTTCCCCTCTATTGTTGGTGCTGCCCTGCCACCTTTTGCTTGTGTATGGTGATGTATTGTGGGATTGTCAGTTTCCCTATGCTGTGCATGCTTTGGTGATCTGTGTCCATGCAGGACTGGGAGGGCTGTCTATGCATTGGTATGGCATGCAGGATTTGGCATTGGGGTTAGTCATATGTTATGTGTAGGTGCAGTGTGTGGGATGGAGTGGAGTGATGGGAGTGAGGGTGAGGGTGTGTGATGGCATGCAGGTATGGGTGGTGATGAGTAGTAAATGTTGATATACCAGTGTCCAGGCCTCCGGCTACTCCAGTGAGTCCCTCAGGATGCAGTATTGCCAGGACTTGCTCCTCCCATGCTGTGAGCTGTGGGAGAGGAGGTGGGGGTCCACCACCAGTCCACTGTATGGCAAGCTGGTGCCTTGCTGTTATGGAATGTACCTTCCCCGAAGGTCGTTCCACATCTTCCTGATGTCGTCCCTTGTTCTTGGGTGCTGCCCCACGGTATTCACCCTGTCCACGATTCTCCGCCATAGCTCCATCTTTCTTGCAATGGATATGTGCTGTGCCTGTGCTCCAAACAGCTGTGGCTATACCCTGACAATTTCCTCCAGCATGACCCTTGACTCCTCATTTGTGAAACGGGGTGCCTTTGTGGGGACATAGGTGTTGTGTGGTGTGTGTTGATGAGAGTGTGTTCAGTAATGTGGTGAGGTGTGTGATGTGGGGTGCGTGAAGGATGTATGGGTGTAAGTGGTGTGTGTCTAGTTGTCACAGTGGTGTTGGTGTCAGTCTGGTGGCAATGATTTCTATTCGTAAAGGGTTGTGGGTAATGTGGGTGTGTGTTTTATAGTGGTGTGGTGTGTGTGAGTGTCAGGTGTGTGTCCTTAGCATTGGCCAATGTGGTGGTGTTTTGTATGTGGGTGTCCATTCTGAGCGCGGTGGTATGTACTGCCAATGGTTTACCGCCATTGAATGGCCACTGTGGTGATTTGTGGGTCATAATGTGGTGGGCGTGGTTTTGTTGGCGTAACGGTAAGGGTGTTGTTACCGCCACTTTATCACTGACCTTTGGGCTGGCGGATTTGTGTATGTGGCTGTATTCTGTTGGATTGGTGTGTGTATCATAATAGGGCAAAGGGATATTCGCCACTGCGGGGGGATAAAAAGAGAGGAGGAGCAGAGGCAATATAGAAACACATTGTGAAGTAAACTGAAATGTTGGTGGTAGAAGTAGGCCACTTTAGCTCCACACAAAGGGGTCTAGGATTCACTCCAAGAGAGCCTAGCAGTAGCAGGCAGGTTGCAGGATGTCTTGTGCTTGTTGTGACCCTGTATCTCACGCAGGAGGCCAGCCAGCAGCTCCAGCTAGCCCATGAAGTCACTCAGCTGGCCCTGGGTTCAAGGAGCAGGTCCAGCCTTCCTGCCTTAGGCAGCAGAGCAGATGGGAAGTCCTTTCAGCAGCAGGCCAGGAGGGCAGTCCTCCTTCTGAGTCTTCCACAGGACCAGAAGTGATTTGATTTGGGGTCTGAGAGTGCCACCTTTTATTCCCCGTGGCATCCTTTGGATGGGAGATGCCCCCTTTGTGTGTCCTCCTTCCTGAGCCTGGCTCTAAAATGTCTGGAATGACAAAAGCAAAGACAGGCCTGCTGCTAGGTTCCTTTGTATATGCACGAGCCAGAGCCTTTTGAAGTATGAATAGGGCTGGGTACTTCTCCACCCCATCCATCCTGGCAGGATAGCTCATCCTGTACAACTGTCATCCCATTCATCTCACTATCTGGCAGCAACACGCAACCCACAATAGCAGAGTCATGTGTCCAAGGCTACCTGCAGAAAGGCACAGTGGAATTAGGAACAAAAATGCTAGCTTTCTGAAAGTGGCTTTCTTCATTGTAACTTAAAATCCGGATCTACTAGTAAAGAGGATTTAAAATGACAATTCAAAAGAGACCTGCTCCCAGTTCATCGTTGACACCTATTAAATGAAATAAAGCAAGCCAGTATACGCCTATGAGAGGTAGGCCTTACAACAGCGAAAAAACATCTTTAGGAGTTTTTGATTACCAGGACACGTAAAACTTAAACTCACATGTCCTACCTTTTAAATACTATGCATCCTGACTTGGGAACTTTTAGTGCCTACATTATGGTTGACATAAAAGGAAGGTTTATGCTTAGAAAAAGGTTTATTTTGCAGAGGTTGAAATGGCAGTTTTAAACTTCACTACAGGCTACAGAGGCAGATCTGAGACATGCTTCAAATGACTACTTTAGAGGCTGGCACAGTGAGTGCTGCAGGCCCACGAGTAGCATTTCATCTACAAGCCCTGTGTACATGTCGTACCATTTACTAGGTACTTGTAAGTAAATTTAAATAAATGTGCAAGTTAGGTGTAGGTCAATTTTACCATCTTACATTTTAGGTAGAGAGCACAAGCACTTTAGTACTAGTTAGGAGTGGTAAAGAGTACTAAATCTAACAAAAACTAATTCAGCAAAAACAGAAGAGATGAAGGCACAACGTTTAGGGGTGACGCAAAGAGGGCCAGGTCCCACAAGTACCAATAGTGGTTGAATAACTATATTGAATAAAATAGGTGACGATGTTGGAACTTGAGGTACTCCACGTAACACTTTTCTGTGTAGGTGAATGGTAAAGGGTTGACAGCAGACTATATGATCTATTCCTTAACAAGTGTCTGCACCAACCCATAGTCTGCCTCATGTCTAGTCTCCCAAAATGCTTGCTCATAGTATTGTGGTCCACAGTATCAAACAGTGCAGACAGATCCACAATATCATTGCAGCATTATCTCTCTCATGTGTTTTTAGGCACAGCTCACCCAGTGTTGGACCCATGACTGATTCCATTTGTCTTCCCATGCTGAATCCCAACTGCCATTCTTCCAGGCACCCCCTTCTTTTAACAGCTTTGTCACCTGTTTTCATACAGCTCTTTCCATAATTTTAAATTGAAGGCCAGCAGAGTGATAGGTCTGTTGTTCTCTGTTTTGGAACTATCTAGGTTGCATTTCTTTAGGATAGGTTTCACTACCAATTTCTTCCAATCTAATGGAACAATACATTTACTTAAGACAGGTTTACTAGCTTTGTTTCATAAGGGGCTAAGGCTGGTTACTGGCCCTAGAGTCCTGGGAGAAAGCCCAGTTCAGACTCCCTTCCACAATTATATGCTATAAGTGCTAGTTAGGTTCTTCCCATCCCGTTAAATATTCTTGTAGCTCTCCTGAATCTAAGAAAAGAGACAATACATTAAACAACAGCTAAACTAAATGTTCAGTAATACTTTTTCACAGTTTGTAAAACCTCCCGATCACGCCAAATATGAGTCCAACCTGTTTTCCCCTATAAGACATTCCACTGGCTAAGTGAAATATTGCTACCTTCACCCCAACCATGGAGAATTAGTCTATCAATTGTGCAGGATCAGAATCTGAATGTTTTGGTACAAGAAGTTAGCCTGGGAAGTGGCAGCTTTCAGGCTGATGAGTAGATACCATTCTTCATAAATTGTTTTAGCATGAGCTAGAAATGGAGATGAAATGGATTCTTTATTCTGAGTGACTAAATTATTTGTGGGATATCTAATTACTGTGATTAAATTCCTATTGCCATTTTATTAAACACACCATGCTAGTAATTTAACCATCCTTCTTGATAAACATGAGCTTGAGGTATCTTTTCATTGAGTGTTACCTTCTCTAAAAAGAAATCCTGTACTTTTTTTAGAGTGTAAATAAGCCAGATTTTTGTCTGATGGAGTCTAAGCAAAACCTACTGTTGCTTTTGCCATGAGTCGTTGGATTGTATGGATTTTAGACGTATTTATTTTCCATCTATGTACCTGGATAGATACAAGAATGGCCTGAATAATAGCCATAAAAGATTTCCAAACTTTGGCCTGACAGACAGTATTCTGGTTAAGAGCAAATAAATCCACATTCTCAGCCTTTAATATGTATATGGTTCCTTGTTCCATAATCAGTATTTTGTCAAAGCTCCATTGATAATTTCATGGACTATTAGGCAAAGACAGTTCTATGGCCATTAATGCGTGGTCAGAGAAAGAGACTAATTTGCTTGTGACTTTTGTGCTGGGTAAAGTAGCTGTGACTAGAAATAGCCAAACCTGAGCCTGTGTGTTATCACTAGGCCAGGGATCAAAAGGAGCAATTCAGCAGAAATTTAGTGAAATACAGTCAAAGAACATTTTTTACTTTAAGTACAAGTAAAGGAATCTAATTTGAGGCATGGTAAAAATCAAAATCCCTTTCAATGCAAACCAGACTGGGAAGTATAGTCAATTCCCAGGTCAATTCTAGTAGTGAAGCTGGCTTATCCCAGATCGGGCCAAAACAGGAAGCAATATTGATACATAATGAGCCTATGATAAAAGGAGCAATGACCCTTCTGCCAGGTGAGTTATGTAGAGGCTGTTCCAATACAGTTACCCCTGTATGGTTATTACTCTTATGACAACACCATAGGAGGCAAAAGTGGATAAGTTAAAATAAATAGGGTCAACCATGAACCTTTAAGGTCTCCTTGCTATGTACTAAATGAGTTTCTTGTAATAAAACTACCGGAGGATCTAGAACCTTCAACCATGGCAGTAGGGCCTTATGTGTGCTTCTATTACTAGGACCATTGATGTTAAGACTCAGAAATATTGCTGGCATACCTTGTATAGCCACTCCAAAACATACCCAATGTGCGTTCCTGTTTAAGAAATCACATTTCTTAACAATGCACAACTCTGTATAATGAGTATCACTGCAAAAAAAAGTATATGTATATGTATATGTTGACAAAGGCAACAATTCCCAAAACGCGTTCCTGTTCTCGGTGTTGATAGTGCACAATAAGGGATGTTTTTGTACCTGTTTCACGGTGTGCCTGTATTCTATGGATTTATGGATTTTCAGAAGGAGTGTTAATATCGGACACAAAGTGGAGCACGTCCTCACTGGCACCCCTGACGATTAGATACAGAGAGGCATTGCTGACTATAAGTGTTTATATATATATATATATATATAGATATGTATATATCTATATATATATATATATAATTTTAATACAGTGCTGCAGGTAGTTTTTCTTTTTGTTCTGGATTTGGTAGTCCTGGCTTAAAGGTGGGTCAAAGCCTCACAAGTGCATACGTTTTGTGGTTCATTTCTTAACACTTCAGACGGACATCTTGGGGTCGGCCTCTCTCGATCTGCAAAAGAAAGAGACAGTATGGTTGGGCTCGTGCTTAAGCGCTGACCAAAGGAGTGAGACAAAGTCTACTCTAGTGAAAACAATTTTATATATATATATAGTCATTAAAAAACTAAAGTTTACAGGGACGTTATAGTTGGATTCGGATTTTGCACACACAAAACCCTAGAAATTCAGCTGTTATAGTTTGTTAATTCAAGTAACTATAACTTGCACCCTAAGGTAACTATAACTCGTGCCCTTGCCATGCACGATTTTGTCATTAACCATTTTACTGCAAATGTTAATGATGTCATGAATTATGAATATCTCAGGTAATTAGCAGTGCACGGTGAGGGCTTAAGTTATAGATACTTTAGGGCACGAGTATAATTAAAATTTGTTATCACCCTTTATACGTTTTCTTTTTTGTGACTCTCAAAACCTGCCATTCACTACAGTGCATTTCAGTGGGGTGCTATCATGTATGTTGGTCTGAAGCTGGCTGCCATCTTTTTCTGGTTGAAATGCTCACAGCCAATCCGATCTCACTGTGAGATCTGTGCTTAGGCTCTGCCCAAATATACAAATGTATTCTCCTTTTAGTATCTCGAAGACTACTGAATAAATATACCCCAAATAACAAAAAGCACAATCTGTTGACCAAAATCTAGCTTTCTGCTAAATTTGGTGTAATTCCGTTTAGTTGTTTGGGTGTATTCCTGTTCACAACACCTATGGGAATTAACCTGGGAAACACTCTTATTTTCGCCCCCTTTTTCTCTGTCCCCACTTGGCAGATCACCTCAAATATTTCCATGTGCAAGAAGAATCACCAGCACACGTTTCTTTAGAAAATTTTGCGAAGATTCGTCAAACGCTGCCAAAGATATAGGCAAATCAAAAAATGCTTTTCCTATGGAAACATGGTCCTAACTATAACTTCCTACTGGCGACTGACTGCCATTAGGTTATATACATATATATATATATATATATATATATATATATATATATATATATATAATAATATCACTTACGGGCAGTCGCCAGTAAGTAGTTAAAGTTAGGACCTAGCTTCCATAATTTCCATAGAAAGAGCGATTTTTGTTTTGCTAATACTTTGGTGCCGTCTGATCAATCTTCAGCAAATTTTCAAAACTAGTTTGCCAGTCACTTCAGCTGCTATGTGAAAGGTTTTGGGGTGGTCTGTCAAGGGGGGACTAAGAAACCGGGGTGCGGTGGGGGGTGGGGGGGAGGTGGGCAAAATGCGTTTTCCCCAAGCAATTATTTCCCATAGACACAACTACTGCGCGAACCGCTGAATGGAATTCCACCAAATTTGGTAGAAAGCTATATCTTGTCCAGTAAGAGTGCTTAATGTCATTTGATGCAAATCTGTTCAGTGGTTTTGGGGCTATTAAAAAGATTTATGTTTATCTAGAGACACAGAGGATTTGCAGATCCAACGGATCTCAAACTCAGATCTGATTGGCTGCCACCACCTCAACTAGAAAGTAGTGGCAGCCATCTTAGGATTCGGGACTCAGACAGGAGTCCAAAAAAAAGGGTGGAAAAAAAAACACAAGTGGGCAGGGTAGGAATGCCCTGACTCTCTAGGACTGGTGGTGGGTTCCAGAGGGATCCCTTATGAGGCTAAAAAAGTATTTGTTACCAGGATTTCACAGCAGACCTATGAATCAATGGTAACATTAAAAAAAATTACTAAAACAAGTACAGGAGACTGTGCTTGTTATTCTTAAGCCCCAGTGGTGGGCCAGGTCCTAAGAGTTAAATATTTATTCATTTTTGAGGGACCTCATTCCCCAGGGCCCAGCAGTGAGAAAGTCACCCTTTTAGCATGTTCACCCAATATGTCTGACTGATACTGGTGGTAACTGATTGTTTCCTGGGTTCTGCTTAATAGGCCCAGGGCTAGTGCTCTGAATAAAAGGTACATGGTCAAATAATAATGTTATAATTCCAATTGGCAATGACAGACCCTGTACATCCCTTGTAGATAATATGGCAAAGGGATTCAAACTACCTATAAGTCCTGGAAGTTTAGAGGCAGTGTAAATTTCCTGCAGTGTGCACTGCTGTTGGTCTGTTGTCCTTTTTAAAGGCATCCCTGCTTTGCAAACTCTCTTTAAAAAGTATAATGTATCCAAATTCAACTTTGGAATTATAGGTACTTCCAAAGTATTAATCTACCTTATGTTTACATATAAGTCACCCCCAAGGTCTCCCCAAGATGCCCCATGGGTGAGGTGCCATAATACTACAAGCAGGGGCATTATAAATGTTTTTTTATGCCCTGACAAGAGAAAAAGTGCACCTGTTCCATTTCCCCATTTTAGAAAGTCGGCTCCATAGACTATAATGGAAATATGTTTCATAAGCCTAAGTATGGCTAGGAAAATGTCATAAGTGTACTCAAATAATGTTAATGGTAAATGCAACAATTTGCCATTGTTGAATTTATCATAACGTATACAGAAGTTATAAGACTTACTTTTCTGTAAGCCAGATTCCTGGCCACTAGGGGGTCTCTCCTGATTGGTCAGCTCTAACAGAATTAGCTAGGCTGCTTTGATTAGATAATAAGTGGCCACCTCTGAGCAGAGGTTATCTGATGGGGGAGGTAGGCAGATGGGGATTGAGGCCAGGAAGGGGGCTGGGTGAAGCAAGCTGAGGCTTGAAAAGGTTACCAGTCAGAAAGGAATGCAACCAGGCCTGCCCTCTCACCCCTGTACCCCACAGATAGATGGTAGGCTTAAGGAAGGAATTTTCAGATGTGCAAAGGGGGAGTTCATGGAAAATAAGCTACACCAGCGGGTTGGTTTAACCAGCTCTTAATCCTCTGACGAGAAATGCTCCATCTTAATGGGACAAGAAGATGCCACACTTTGGAGGAAGTTGTCAACCCTCTGGGTGGCACCCTGCTGCTCATTGGGCAGTGATACCCACTGACTGTCTCCCAAGATGATTGAATAAAAGTGGCTGATCTGCATTTGAATTCAGAGCTGCTGCCTGAAACCACAAGATGAAGGGCTGCCCTGCTGAAACACTGGTTGGCAACCCAGATGCCTGCAACCGTAAGGACTGCGCCATTTGCACCCTGGAACCACAGCCCAAAGGACTTTGATTTGCTTCAAAAAGGACTCAGGGGTAGGCTTCCTAAAGCAACAGGTTAAAAGAGCTTCTCTAAACAACTTTCCCAAATGTCCCCAGCCTGGAGTGCGTCCAGTGGACTTGCAAAGATTTGGCCAGGTGCATTGTGGGAATTGTAGCCCCAAGGAGCAACTCAGAGATTCTGGAAACTTGGATTGTGGTTGTGGATCACTTTCCTGCATCAAACTTCCACAAAAGTCCCCAGCTTGGAGAGTGTCCAGTGGACCTGCATGGCTTTGGCCATATGCACTGTGAGAATTGTAGTCCCAAAGGAACATTGTAGTGGGACTGTGGACCCCTTTCTTGTATCAAGAAATACTTCTGGAAGTAAGTGTAAATTGTTACATTGCAGGCAGCTGGAACTCTTGACTGTGTCCAGGTCCAGTGCAATCTTCCCTTTAAGTGCTGTTTGTTTCTGAGTGATAGTTACTTTTAATGGTTGAAAATTCAGATCTCTGTTTCCCTATATTGGATTTTTGTAATTTTGGTGTCATATTAAAGATTTAAAAAAATGTTTACTATTTTTATAAATTGATCCGGGATTTGTATTGTGTGCCTGTCTTACTTATTTTACTGTATTGGTATATTTAAATGCTTTACATACCTGTCTCGTGAGTAAATCCTGACTGCTCATTGCCAAGGTACCAGGTGTTAAGCCAGGGGCTACTTTGTGGGACCTTGACTGGGCACATCCCTGTGTTGAGGTGCATTGCTAGTGGTAGGTGTGTATTTACCCCTACTAACGCCCAGCCTCTAACACCAACCTTATATGAAAAGGGGAAGGGGCCACACAGCCCCCCTGCCAGGGTCGATTTTAGCCCCTGGAGCCCCAGGGTCCAGACAAATTTGAAAAGGGGAAGGGAAGCATATGGGCCCCCTCCGGGTGCTGATTCTGGCCTCGTGATGCCGGCCTCAGTCGTATGTGCAAAGGGGAGGGGGCTGCGTGCCCCCTCCCTGAGCCATTAATGGTCCTGGGGATCCCATCCCTCAGGACTGGCTCAGGCTATGTCCCAGGGAGCCCTCCACAGGACATCGGTTTCCCTGCCAGTGTGGACAGGTAAACCACTGTTTGCTCTCGCTTGGCAGGAGCAATTTCAAATATCATGCCAAGTGGGAGTAAACACTCAGGGCGTAGTTTCAGGGGTGGGGTGAGACACCGCCCCCCACCATCAATTCATCTATGGCTTGGTAGTTGGGTCTGAGAACCCAGAATCAGGTCAGCTACAACTGTGTTGGCTTTTCCAACTTGTTTAGTTGGGTAAATTGAGATTAGCACCCTCTGAATCTCACCTACTAATGTATGCCTCTGCAAACACCAAGGACCTGTTTTAAAATTTGGCAGACAGGTTACTAATCAAAACTACTTATCTAATCTAAATCCCATTATATCCAATGGGATTTAGCTTTCACAGGACGGGTCAATCATCACCATTGTGATGGAGTAACTTGTCCGCCAAGTTCTAAATCAGGCAGCAAGTCCACTCCCAGTGGGAGGAAGCTTGAAAAATGCAGACACTTTATCTGCTTCTTTGCCCACAGGGAAGCGGGTAGGGAAACAGATGGAAAGATTGTTGGCACATGCAGGGAGCCGCATTATTAGCTGTTCCCTTTGGGCAGTTGCAATGACGTCTCCTACTGGATGCCGGGAGCCAGCTGGGGCCATGGGGGCCTTGGGTCTCCCCCCTGTGGTCCCCAACAATAGTGTGGTGGGTGCCTGGGGTTGGTGCCTGGGCACCCAGCCCATGTTGGCCAGGCTTCGGGAATTTGGATATGGTGCCAGACCCTAGGGGATGGGGACCCTGAGATTGTAATTAACCCAGGGAAGGGGGTCCACCATCCATCCTCCCCTTCAAATATGTTGTTGGGCCCCAGTGAATTGGTTCCCCGAACTAGAGGCGACCCTGGGAAGGGGCCCACGCCTAGCTCCCACTAAAAAATGCACCAATCTCATGGATACATTCGGCCCTGTGCCTCCTCCCCCTATAAAATGCCTGGGCCCCATGTGGGTAGGGTCCCTCGGGTCAGATTCTGCCGCGGGGGGGCTGTGTGCCATTGCCATTGCAGACCCTGTATGTGTAGTTAAACTGCCATGTCAACCAGCCCTTTAAAATCTCTTGCCAAGCCTTAAACTCCACTTTTATTACATATAGGTCACTCCTAAGTTAGGCTTAAGGTATCCCAGGGTGCTATGTAATTAAAAGGCAGAACACATTCTTTTAACTCCAAAATGTATTTTTCACTACGGAGAGGCCTACCTTTCTCATAGGTTAACATTGGGGATTCCTTATTACATTTATTAAGTTGTAAATCCTAATTGAGAAGGAGCAGATATGTCATGTTTAGTCCCTATGGAATTGTAATAATAAATCCTTTTTAATAGTACAGATGGTTTTAGTGTTACAATTTTGAAAGTTCCACTTTTCGAAAGTTGGCATTTTCCTGCTGTTATCCCTGTGTAACTGCAGCCTGTCTCCAATGCACATCTGTGCTGGGTAACAGCTGGAACTATAACTCATGCCATTAAGTAACTTTAGGGCATGAGGTATAGTTTCTTAACATAAGTATAACTATAACTGCTGAGGGAAACAGCCCTTACTACGCAATGGAAACCACCCATTTTCTTACCAAACAGAGTCTCAAATGCATCTTTAACATGCATTCTTGAACCATGCAGGCCTTTACAATGACTTGTTTTAGGGAATGGGTTGTTGGACTGTTGTAGGATCTTAAGTCCAACACTTTCCCTACTGTCGCACAGACTGGAGTTGGAATAGTAAATTATACTATTCCAAAGTCCAGTGCTTTCCCCAAGGCAAGTCGTTGTAATGTCTTGCGTGGTAAAGGAATGCGTTGTAGAAACACGTTGGTGGTTTGGGACTCGTTAAGGCAGGCATGGTAAATGCCTGCATTGTTCTGACATACAACCCACTATAATAGGTGAATTTCTATGGTTTTGTATATTTAAAATGTAAGCCTAACTATAACATCTAATAGTCTATTAAATCAAATATAAGAGGTGCTTGTATAGGCACCATCCTGAGCACCAGTATTTAAAAGAGCACTCGTGTCATAATAAAAAAGGAGGCTCAGTGAAATAAAGTGTGTGCCTTGGGTCGCATTCTCTCTCTCCTGTTTTACATCAAAGGTCACTAATCCTGTTTTATTCTTGATGCCCAGCGATGATAATCAACACAGACATAGGAGACTTAACTCAGGTCCCCAAACCCAACTACCAAGCCAAGGATGCATTTATTTGGTGAATGTTCCACCCCTTCACTGTTGCCCCCAAACCACCCCAAAAGCCCCCCCCAGGCAGACTGGCCGTACCAGGCTTTAAGCATTTCCAGGGAGGCTGGAAGTGTCCGCTTTTGTTACTGGGGCCAGTTTTGTAGCAGTGCAGCAGTTTTAAAAGCACTGCAAAGTTTCTTGTATATCCAACAGTTTTCAGGCAACAATAAAAGTGCCAAGATACCTCTGGTGATTAATGTACCTGCTGGAGAGAGATTGTGTCTAGTGTCAGCTTTGACTCATCTAAGGTAGCATAGAGGGTTATTATGCCTGCTGCAAAGAACGTGTACTATGCAGATCTCTGAACAGTATTTTATGTACATAGGTTAGTGGGATACTTCTCTGTTATAGAGTTTCTTTTGTTACTGTGCAGTCCATAAATTATAATAATCTAGCACAGTGAGCAGTGAACTGCCATCATGCAAAGTGCAGAGTACAGGTTAGAAAGTTATGTTTTTCCCCAGTCTTTGATTGCCCTAAATTTGCTAAAAAAAAAGGTTAGCTAAAAAGGGTTTGTTTGGGTAGAAATAAATTGTTATTACTAAAGTCAAACAAAACCACTGTTTTAATTTATGAATCCAGAGCTTGTTTCTCCAGATCAAGCACATTATAGATGACATGTGAATCTTACCCCATGCAGTACTCTTTGTCAACATTTTCTATACACTGATTTACACACATATGATTACTTGTCTCTTTATGTGTGTGTGATGTAAAGTGCTCCAACACACTGCTGGTAAGAGAGGTGCTTTAAAACAAATGAAATGCATGTGAGGAACTATGGAGAGATGAAAGGCCACTGTGATGGTGAGGGAATCATTGAAGAACCCCAATAAAGATTTACTATGCTTTAAAAACGAATACAATTGAATATGTTATGAAAAATGTATTGTAGAATGCACAATTTTTGCCATTTTGTCCAAATTTTCCCCCTCCCTCTATGCGCCGTATGGGGTCTGGGCACAGGGGCGTAGGAGACAATACATTTCTGGGGGGGACAGGGACAGACTTGGGGACTTTCAATCAACCCTATACAAATCGCTCGTTGTTTACGAACTGCAGGCTACGATAAATATACACAATCATATATAATGGAAGTGAAATAGGGAGAAAGGAAGGCATGTTTACACAGTCTGAAAATATCTTTTATTGTTATTTATATTCACAAAGTAATTAGCTCAATTGATTAACCTTGCATCTTCATGCACCAAGCAAATCAAGGTAGGAGGGTAAAAAGGAAGAACATACCCTTTGCGCCCCACACCCATCATGCCCTTCGCCTCATGCCAATTGGAACCGCACTGGAGAGATCAAAAGCGATTAGGTACAATAGTTGTAAACTGTGCTCGGAAACCATAGTTCTAATAACACTGCTACTCCTGTGTGTGATCTTGGGAAGCTCAGCTCCACATCAGTCATAACTAGAAGCATTTCAACTGAAGAAACTCTTGGAGTTACAGTCTATATAAACATGGATTCTCTAATCTCTGTATAAACTGCAGTCACTAATTTCTTTAGAAACGGCTGTTTGTGATGCACAAAGTCACAGCGTGTAAAGAAAAGACATTCACTGATTATAAAGAAAAGACATCAGAAAATGACTATGATAGGGTATTACAGTCGAGTTCTGACATTACAATGCCTTCTGCCAGAGCTAGCAGCCAAGGTAAAAGGCAGATCAGGTCAAGGAGCATAATTAATAAAGCTGTTTAAAGCAAAAAATTGAATGTTGCTTTTCTTTCTTCTGCTCTGCTTTACTAGCTTGGAATGACAGAACCTATGCACTAAGGTTTTAAGTGGTTTGTGGGAAAGTTGGTGGTGTGACCATTTATTATATGGGGTAAAATACCCCCTGTGTACATAAGGATATTGCAAGTCACCTTAAAGTTCATACCTTATAAACAAGCAGTGGCAAAGCTAATAGGTCTCACCTATGTAAGTTCTATTGCCTTTGCCAATGTGTTTGAGCCATACTGTACACTAGTGAGACTACTATTCAGCATGGCTCAAAGTTAATGGCATAAAGGAGAATGATGCTTCATCGACTGGTGTGGCATAGTATCATGGAATAAGTAGAGTGTCCTAGAATGGAGCAGTAAACTTAACTTTGAAGGAACAGGGGTCCCTGGAAAAAAATGCAACACCACTCCCATAAACAATGATAATAAAGTAGTATGCAAATGGAATGTTTTATGCATTTATTCAATCAAAATATAAAAGATCAAATGCAGTGGGAAAACATCAACAGGGGAAATCGAGAAAGATTGGTAAGTTATCTGTATGACCCAATGTCGCCAATTAAAAGAAAATTTTTAAAAGTAACCTATATAGTACAGTGATTTGGAGGAGGCTGGCCTGGTTTGTAGTGGGTTTGTAGTGGGTACCTATGGTACTTACACCTTCTACCACATCCAGTTATCCCTTATTAGTGAAATGTAGGCAGTGCCTAGACGCCAGGCTCTCTAGGGGTGGCTGTAACCAAGGCTTATCTAGGAGACATGCAAAGCTCATGCAGTACCACTGTAGTCACACACATGAAAGAAAATACTCAGTGTTACAAAAATAAAGGTACTTTATTTTAGTGACACAAATGCCAAAAATACCATAGAGACTATACTCCCTTAGGAGGTAAGTAATTCACCAATTATATACACTAGTATGCAGCAATAGCAATAAAAACAGAAAACAGTGCAATTAGTGAAAATCACAATAGTTAGAAATGGGCCTAGGGGAAACACAAACTATGTACTAAGAAAGTGGAATGCGAATGTCGGTTTCCCACCTAGGCAAGTGTGGTGTGTAGAGGGGCACCGGGAATATTAGAAAATACCAAAGGTAAGTAATAGAACCCACCTCAGAGCCCAGGAAAGCAGGAGTAAATCACAGTAACTTTCCCAGAACACACAAGAACACGAGAATGAAGATAATGCAAGAACCAGAAGATACTTCAAGACACAAAGGGTGTATTCCTGGACCTAAAGACCTGTGTAAGAATGGGACTAAGTCCAAGAAGCACAGAAGAGTCCGGGGAGGACTGGAGCCCCTGCTAACCCGAATCAAGGTGCAAAATAAGAACCACTGGTGAAGAACAACAGTCCGTACTGCACCCAAGAAGATGGATGCGGGTTGGTGCAGATGATATCCCACACCAGATGGATGATTGCAGTCTGGTTTGCATCGCTGGATTCCACCAACAAGCCTTGGCACAGGCAAAGCTCATGGTTAGTGGAAATTGGCACTGCCCGGGACCAGGAGGGACCTGGTTGACTCTACCCAGGAGGAGGAGTCAGAGGGGGCTCTCAGCAACTCAGAAAGCCCACAGAATACCAGCCAGCACACACACGAGTCCCCCAGCACGGGGACAAAGGAGTTGCAAAAGGAGGCCCACGCAGCACAAGAACAAAGGATCCCACGCCGCCAGAGAACCACTCAGGAAGCTGTGCATCTCAGGAAGGAGTGCTGGGGCCCGGAGCTACATTGTGCACAAATAATTTCATAGAAGGATGCCACACGCCTTGGCAACTGAAAAACACGTGGTGCACGGGGTACTGTCTTGCGTGAGAAGGCAAGCTCTTACCTCCACCAAAGTTGGACAGTAGGACGTCAGGACCATCGGGACCACTTCAGTCTGCCACCCGTGATGCAGAATCCATGCAACTCGTCAGGAGAGGGGACCCATGCAGATGGTCATCATTGCAGAGAGGTGCCTGCTGAAGCAGGGGAGTGACTCCTTCACTCCAAGGGAGATTCGTTCATTCTTCTGGTGCAGACTGAAGACAGGCTGTCCTCTGAGGATGCACGACCGGGAAACAGCTGCAGTTGCTGGCAGGAGCTGAAGTTACAATGTTGCAGAAGTCGTCTTTGCTTCGTTGTTGCAGTTTGTGGAGTTCCTGGAGGGTCCAGATGCAGTTTCTTCGGTGAGAAGGTGAAGTAAAGGATGCAGAGGATTCCTGCTGGAGTCTTGAAATCTGAATTTGAAGATCCTCCCAAAGGAGAGACCCTAAATAGCCCTGAAAGGGGGATTGGTCAGCTGAACAGGTAAGCACCTATCAGGGGACTGCTCTGCCACCACCTGCTGGCATTGGCCACTCAGATGCTCCCAGAGTTTGCTGACAACTTGGAATCCAAGATGGCAAAACCCAGGGACCCTCTGGAGGAGCTCTGAGCACCACACCTGGGGTGATGATGGACAGGGGAGTGGTCACTCCCCTTTCCTTTGTCCAGTTTTGTGCCAGAGCAGGGACTGGGGGTACCTGAACTGGTGTAGACTGGATTATGTAAGGAGGGCACCAAGTGTGCCCTTCAAAGCATTTCCAGTGGCCTGGGGAAGGAAGCTACCCCTTCCAAAACTATTTCCAAAGGGAGAGGGTGTAACACCCCTCCCTCAAAGGAAATCCTTTGTTCTACCTTCCTGGGCATGTGCTTCTCAAGCAACAGGAGGGCAGAAACCTGTCTGAGAGGTGGCAGCAGCTGGGGCTGCCTGGAAAACCTCAGAAGGCTGGAATGGCAATACTGGGGGTCCTCTAAGGAGCCACCAGAGTGCATGAAATCATACAACCAATGCTTGCAAAATCCTTGGGGTATGATTCCAACATGTTTGATACCAAACATACCTATGTTCGGAGTTACCATTATGTAGCTGGGAATAGGGAGTGACCTATTTCCAGTACACGTGTAAAATGGCATCCCCGCACTCCTGAAGTCTGGGAAAATGGTCCTGGAGGTCGTGGGGGCACCTCTGCACTCACACACAGGTACTCTGCACCCTGCCCTCAGGGCTGGAGGGCCTGCTATAGGGGTGACTTATAAGTGACCTGGTACAGTGTAACTGGCAGTGAAATGGTGCATGCACCTTTTCACGCAGGCTGCAATGGCAGTCCTGCAGAAGCCTTTGCATGGGCACCCTATGGGTGGCAAAAGAAATCCTGCAGCTCATAGGGATCTCCTGGAACCCCAATGCTCTGGGTACCCAAGTACCATATAATAGGGACTTATAAGGGGGCACCAGTATGCCAATCTTGAGTGAAATACTGAGTTACCAGTATACAACAACCATAATTTAAGGGAGAGAGCATAACTGTTGGGGTCTTGATTAGCAGGATCCCAGTAGACACACTCAAACACACTGGCAAACAGGCCAAATGTGGAGGTAACCAAGCTAGAAAGAGGCTACTTTCCTACAAGGTAAGCATCCACAATAATGATTTACAAGCTTTTATACACTGACTTTTACATGAATGACTCAAATAGTGAATCAAGAAGTCATTAGCTCATAGTACCTATGCTTATGCCAACCTATGTACAATATCACAAATTCAAGTCAAGGTACTTTGGCCGATGATATTTCGATCCCCTAGAGAAGTATCAGGATCATCCTAAGCCTTTGTTAAGCTTGAGTTAAAAGGGTTACAGAGTGCTTGTAACCAAAATGGCGAAGATAAATCTGACTCACATCTCATATGAGTGACAAGGCAATCAATTGAGATCTGAATCTCTAATCAAGCACCAATGCCATAAAGTAGTAGTAGAGTGGAGTAGTGTCACAGTGTAATAGAGTGTCATAGAGTGGAGTGGCAGAGTGTTGTAGAGTGGAAAGGCATAAATATGAGTGAACTGGAGTACAGTGAAGTAAAGTAACGTGAACTTGCATCGAGAAAGTTGGGTAGAGTGCTGTTGAGCATAGTACATTGTTGTATAGTGGAGTGGCATAGAGGATTGTGCAGTGGCGTTGAGTAGAGTATCGTAGATTGAAGTGGCATAGAGTGGTGTGGAGTGGCATAGAGTGGAGTAAAGTGGAATGGAGTGGCTTATAGGGTGTTGTGTAGGGAGTTACAGAGTGGAGAAAGTGTTAGAGTTTAATGGAATAGAGTGTCAGAGTCTAGTATCATGGAGTGTAATGTCAGAGTGAAGTGACATAGAGTGGAGTTGGGTGGTCTAGAGTGAAGTGGCATGGAGTACAGTGGTGCAAAGTAGATTGGTGTAGAGTGTGGTGATATAGAGTGCGTTGGTTTTGAGTAAAGTGGTGTAGAGTGCATTGACGAAGACTGCACTGGTTTAGCGTACAGTGCAGTAGTGTAGAGTGGTGAAGAGTAGAGGGGAGCAGAGTGGAGTGGCACAGCATAGATTGCAGTGGTTCGGAGTGATGTGTCATAGAGTGATGCGGTGCATGGTAGAGTGGAGTGGTGCAAGGTAGAGTAGACTGGTGTAGAGTGCAGTGATGCAGAGTATAGTGGCATAGAGTGTAGAGGCATATAGTACATTGGTGTAGAGTGCCATATAGTTGAGCGGTGCAGAGTAGAGTGCCGGGGTGCAGAGTAGAGAGGAGTATAGTTCAGTGGCAGAGTGCAGTGTTGCAGAGCAGAGTGTCATAAAGGGCAGTGGTGTCGAGTAGAGTGGCATAGAATGCATTGGTGTAGAGTGCAGTGATGTAGAGTAATGAAGAGTAGAGAAGAGTGGCTTAGAGTACAGTGGTGCAGAGTAGAATAGAGTTGCATAGAGTGCCGTGGCATAGAGTAGATTGCTGCAGAGTACAGTATAGTGGTGAAGAGTAGATTGTTGCAGAGTGGAGCATAGTGATGTAGAGTGCAGTAGCATAGAGCAGTGCAGAGCAGATTGGGGTGGCGCAGGGTACATTGGAGTGGTGCAGGGTAGATTAGACTGGCATAGCAGAATGGAATTGCGTAGATTGCAGTGGCATAGAGGAGATGATTTCAAAGTAAAGTGCCTACAGTGGAGTGGTGTAGAGTAGATTAGAGTGCTGTGGTGAAGAAAAGAGTGCATTGGGACAGAGTACAGTGGCATTGAATGCAGTGGTGCAGAGTAGAGTGGCGTGGAGTTCAGTGTCAGAGTGAAATGTTGCAGATTAGAGGGTCGCAGAGTACAGTGGTGTATTGTAGAGTGGCATAGAGTGCAGTCGCCTAGAGTGCTGTGGCGCAGAGTGCAGTGGCATTGAAAGCAGTGGAATAGAGTGCTGTGGCGCAGAGTAGATTGGCATAGAGTGCAGTGGCATAGAGTGCATTGGTTTTGAGTAAAGTGGTGAAGAGTGCACTGGCAGAGTGCAGGGGTGTAGTGTACAATGGTTAGAGTAGAATAGCATAGATTGCAGTGGCGTAGTGTAGAGTGCTGCAGAGTAGAGTGATGTAGAGTGGAGTGGTACAGCATTGATTGCAGTGGCGTAGAGTAGCACAGAGTGGAGAAAAGTGGTGTAGGGTGCAGTAGCATAGGGTAGTTTGTTTCAGAGTAGAGTGAAGAAAAGATAAAGAAAAGATAATATACTTTAATGTGCTTAAGTATGTAATGATAACAACAACATAAAGAATAACGCTAGGTATAACAGCCCAAAATGAAATATGGCTTCTCCCTGTTATCCACGCTATAATCAAGCCCTTCATTACCTAGATAAAAAGGCATTAAGTAAAAATCTTAGAAAAATATACCCTTCTAATAGCTAAATTGTTGTGGGAAAGGGTAAAATCTGGGCCCAATCTCGACTTCACTGTTTCACTAACTGGTGTGATCTTAGGCAAATACAAATATTGTGTTTCACAGTCTCCTTTCTAGCCTGCAGGCACCAGGCTGAGTGGGACTCTGTTTCCTCTTTAGATCTTCCTCATTGTCTTGCAGCTCCTCTTCAAGGCGGCAGCAGGTGATGCAGACAGTAATCATCCAAAACTCTTCTCCTCCTCGTGCCCTTTGTTCTTATGAGCACCCTTAATGCCCTCAGCTGTGAACAGGCCAAACAAAACGGCAGAGGTCCTCCTGACTCACATTCATTCTGTTCCCATCAGATTGGAGGATGGTCCCTACAGGGCTATTAAAAGTAGCGCTTTTGTGCGCTAATGGCCCTCTGAATAATAGATGTAAAAGGGGAAATTATTTTGTCCCCTTGTCCCCCCCACCTTCGTCCCCCGTGACCCCCATCCTCCAAAATCTGGGGGGGATACGTCCCCCGCGTCCCCCACACTTCCTACGCCCATGGCTGGGCAGACAAAATTTGTTAGGGCTGGTGTGGGTTCCCAGTCCTGCCCTGACCCACCCCCATCCAACCCTCCGCTTAGCCCCTGATTCTAGTTGCAAGATAAGTAAAGGAGCACCATCCAAGTCTAGTTCACCGGAATGCGAAAACTTGCAGAAGGTCAGCGTCCATGGTTCTTAAAGTGCGCACCGGAATATAGTTTTAGTTTCAAGATTTTAAGAACGGAGGAACCTCATTGTGAGCTAAGACAGCACAGTGCTGATTAGTAATAACACAATATTCATGTTTATACTGTTATTATTTACCTATATAAGATAACAACATTTGATATGTACCAGGCATAACCTATTTAGGTTAATGAACTCAAATATTATATTACAAGCACGAATACCATTTGCAGGCAAGGCACTGCAATGGCGTCTGATAAATCAAAGACCTTCACAACTGCTATAAATTGTGCGTCGTGTTTTAAGAAGGCATAAAATGCTCCATCTACACCAAGTTATACAGTTATTCACTGCAAGCTTCACTGCGTGATTCTGACTCTATTAAGCTTCTTCCTACATACTTTCTATGCAAGGGATGCCAGTCATTCCACAAAGAGTCTGGCAGTCCTCAAGCGCTTTCATGAGGGTTGTAGGAAGGTATCTGTTCACAGCTAACCCATCCCACCCCACCACACGCACATTGAGTTTAGTATTGGGAAAAGTGAGCAAGTTCTTGAGTGTGCAACAAGCAGGCATGGTCAGGGGCTTCATACTAATGTTAAGAAGGTTCCAGAGGGAGGTGGGCGTCCTAGGAAGAAGAGGCTGCTTTCTCTCACTCTAGGCCTACTTCCTTTATCTCACTGCCTCTCTTATTCTCCCTTCTTTGGAAGGAATTAGCCGACTCATCATGCTGCCGAAACATGAGTCCATCAGTGATCTCTGGCAGCAACTGGAGGGGGAGCCGAGTCCCGGAGCAGAGCTCTGCTTGGAAAGCATCCAGGACCCTCATCTCCTGAAATCTCAGCCCCTCCTCAGCTTTCCCTCTCTGCATAAGGCATCTCTCTGAGCACTCTCATTTAACATGGTAGGACATGGCTGGCGGTGCTCAAAGCACAGCCGCCTCTGAAATGAGCTTATTGTTGCTATTGGAGATCACCGATGCAGCTAAAGGTCTCATGACTTTAATTCCAGAGCCTGAACAGCACAGCAGAAATTTGAGAATCTAGCTTAAGTAATACTGTGGCTTGGTTCTGTACACTGATAGTAGCTGAATAACTGCTCCTGTTACCGGAACAAACATGAGAACACGAGAAACCAGAAATTCTCACTATAATGCAATGTATATGTGTATGCGTATTGCATGTGCATTATGTTTGCTGCCTCTATTCCTCTGTCAGGACTTAACTTGTGTGTTTGGGGGCGGAATTGGCAGAAAGTTACAGGTGCTTCTTCATTTTCACCACCAGGTGTTAAAGGTTACCAGTTTCCAGTTGTTGGGTGACGGTGGCGCTTGTTACTAGGACAGCAATGGAGATAATGGTTGATTCCACAATATGAGATAGATGTCATTGACTTCTGGGTTGATGATCCTTCACTTACAGGTTAAAAGTGGTTCTGACAGTATAAAGAACTGCACAGCCTTCTATCATTTGTCTTACAATGCACGTAAATGGAGGATTCTTCCACTGCTGATTTAGTTAGCTCACCTGACCCCCCCTTTAAATGTACACATTTGTGTCTTTTGTTTTGTGGTTTCCCTCTGGATTCTTGTGTTATTAGTTGCTACTTAATTCTCTCAACCTACTGTTGTTCCCCTACCAGTAGGAGCTTGTCTCCAGCTTTCACCTGGTCCAAGAAGCCCTCAGTGCTAATTGTGGAAGTGCTGTGCTCCTCACTTCATTACAGAGTTGTTTGACCAACCTTGTGTTCTGTGCCTCACCTGACCCTGTTTTTTCTTCTACTACTGTCCCAAGCTTCAGCAATATAAACAGGGTTGAGCGCATTGAGAAATTAGAAGGTTTACGGATAATCTGTTTAGTTCTCTACTCTGGTAATAAAATGCACAAAATGAAGTGGTATATATATTTTTATGTTTGTTTTAATTCTAATCAGTGTCCACTGAATGCCGCAGTTTGTAAAAGGCAGAGTTTGTTGAAGTAGCTCTTTGTAAACACTGTGGCCCTCATTCTGACCCTGGCGGATACAATCCGCCAGGGCCAACGGGCGCGGGAGCACCGCCGACAGGCCGGCGGTGCCCCTAAGGGCATTCTGACCGCGGCGCTAACGCCGCGGTCAGACAGGGAAAACTGGCGGTCTCCCGCCAGTTTCCCGCTGCCCTGGGGAATCCTCCATGGCGGTGCAGCATGCTGCACCGCCATGGGGATTCCGACCCCCTTCCCGCCGGCCTGGCTCTGGCGGTTCTTACCGCCAGAACCTGGCCGGCGGGAACGGGCGTCTTGGGGCCCCTGGGGGCCCCTGCAGTGCCCATGCCTATGGCATGGGCACTGCAGGGGCCCCCTAACAGGGCCCAACTAGGCTTTTCAGTGTCTGCGATGCAGACACTGAAAAGCGCGACGGGTGCTGCTGCACCTGTCGCACGCCTTCCACTCCGCCGGCTCGATTCCGAGCCGGCTTCCTTGTGGAAGGCGCTTTCCCGCTGGGCCGGCGGGCGATCTGAATCAGATCGCCCGCCGGCCCAGCGGGAAAGTCAGAATACCCCTCGCGGTCTATTGACCGCGGGGCGGTATTCAGGCGGCTTCTGACGGGCGGGCGGCAACCGCCGCCCGCCTAGGTCGGAATGACCACCTGTATATCTTTAACAAAGGAAAACATATAATTTTAGGTTTCACATTATTAATGACATCATATTGTGAACCCCAAACCACTCTTCAGTGATTCATCACTATCAATTATCTACTAAATATTGTTTTCGTGAAAAGTAATTACAACCTCAACATACTGTTTTGTTCAGGGCCTATTGTTAGTTACTCTTTGCATAGAACAGCTTAAAAAATATCTCCGTTCTACAGACAGTATCAAAACATTTTAATACTTAACAACGTCTGCATAATTAATGGTGTGATTTATACTTTGGTGAAGTGGGAGCAGTGCCATAAATGGGTTGTTTTCCCTCCTCTCCAAACTAGGCTTACAACATTGGTGCTATTGCTGGACCCCACAGAGTAAACCTTTGAATGCTGGCCTGTCATTCCAGGTTGGTTTCGATGGAATTTTACCAATCCAAAGCTGTAATACTGTGCCTTGAGTGTTAATAGGCATTTGTTATTGTCTGGCTCAGCATAGGTGGCATTTGCTAATCTTAAACTGTAGAAGTGGCAAAAGACTTTGGGCCTGATTCCAACTTTGGAGGAGGTGTTAATCCGTCCCAAAAGTGACGGTAAAGTGACGGATATACCACCAGCCGTATTACAAGTCCATTATATCCTATGGAACTCGTAATACGGCTGGTGGTATATCCGTCACTTTACCGTCACTTTTGGGACGGATTAACACCTCCTCCAAAGTTGGAATCAGGCCCTTTGTCCCTTTCTAGCGTGGCATGGAAGGCACTCTGCTAATCCTACACTTAAAAAACTTTGCTAGAAAAACAGAAATTTGAGGTGAGCTGATTCAGAGTATCGCTGGTGTTATAATTGAGGGTGCTCTACATAGGAGCTGCTCTCCACCTTAACTTGGCAACTACCCAGAGTTCTCGGCTTCTTTTTTTGCATAGTGTAAACCTTAAATGCTATTGTTTTGATATATATATCAAAAGAAACAAAGGTCACAGGGATGTTCAACTTAGGAAATAAAATTAAAAATGTTTAAAAAAAGAATTAACTTGCACCCCACCATGCAGTTTTCTCATCAATAACTTCCCTGCAAATGTTGTAGTGATATTATCAAACATGTCATAGAAGGTGTCATAATTGATGTAATATGTGGGGTAATTAGCAGTGCATGGCGAAGGCGCAAGTTAAAGTTGCCTTGAGGCCTGAGCCTTAGTTACTTCAGATAACTATAGCTATAATTGCTAAATGTCTAAGATTTTCTGGGTGTAAAATCTGAACCTAACTATAACGTCCCTGTAACCTTTGGTTTTTTAGTGAATTTCTAAGGCCTCTTTTTAATTCTGTTCCCTGACTATTTTGTCCCTACAGCCTTTGTTGTGTTTTTCAAGGAATTTCTTTGTTTTTTTTAAAGCTATTTTCTAACTATAATGTTCTTGTGATCTTTGTTTTTTTTCAGGGAACTTTTTGAGTTTTTTTAACGTAAAGTAATATTTAATTAGACACAGGGTCTAGCCCTGAGGAACCCAGCCCATTTTCATTTTTTTTCCTAAAGAGAAGAGTGCTGCGCTGCCCCCATCCCCAAACTTTGTAAGGCTCTGGGGACCCCACTCCCTATGCCACTAATTAAAATGAAGGGTAGGGGGCATATGCTCCCCTCTCTGGGGTGAGTTTGGCCCCGGGGACCCTGTCCCCTAGAGCCTGGTGCATTTTATAGAGGGAGGGGGGCACAGGGCTCCCCTCCCCGTCTGCTTTTGGCCCCGCAGACCCCATCCCCCAAGGCCCGGCAACATATTTGAGGAGGAGAATGCATGCAGTCCCCATCCCTATGCTAAATTTGTATCTGGGGACCCCATCGCTGACTCAATATTTAAATGGGAGGTGTGCACGCGGCCTCCCTCCCTGGGCTGAATTCA
Organism: Pleurodeles waltl; assembly: GCF_031143425.1. Classification (NCBI taxonomy): domain Eukaryota; kingdom Metazoa; phylum Chordata; class Amphibia; order Caudata; family Salamandridae; genus Pleurodeles; species Pleurodeles waltl. The sequence goes on along the minus strand of NC_090445.1, from coordinate 287,588,788 downwards.
GCCCCGGGGACTCCACTCCACTGAGGCAAACAAGGGTGGGTACTGTGGTGCCCACCCAAGGCTCCCAGCATATTCTGGTTGACGGTAGCGGGGGAGCCCCAAGGCCCTGTAGCCCCAGCCAGCTTCCTGCATCCAGTGGGAGGCAGCATTGCTCCTGTCCACAGGGAACAGCTAAAAATGCTGCTCCCAGTGGGCAGGAGCAATATTCAGAACTTTTCCCTACTCGCATCACTGCGGTCAGGGAAAAAGATCTGATGTGTGCTCTCAGTATTTTTAAAGCTCCCGCTAGCTGGGAGCTGACTTTGTGTTTGCTCTAGCTTGGTACGAGTTCTGAAGTAACCGATATGCCCCAGGATTGGGCACCCCAGGATATGGCCTGAGCTGAACTGGTGGGGTTGGACCCACAGAGCCATCAATGGCTTAAGGGTCCTTGGGGCCGAAATCGAGGAGGGGGACTGAGTCTAGAGTCCTAAGATGGCTGACACCACTTCCTGGTTGAAATGGTGGCAGTCAGTCAGATCTCTGTTTGAGATCTGTTGTATCCGCAGACTCTTGGCATTGTTATGTGTACATAAATCTTTTTTCTTTAATTACTCCAAAACTACTGAACAGATTTAAATCATATTACAAAAAGTGTCTTTTTAGACAACCAAAATCTAGCTTTTTGCTAAATTTGGTTTAATTCTGTTTATTGGTTTGGGCTTTAGCTGTGTCTAAAATCCCTATAAGAATCTGCATGGGGAAACGTGTTTTGGGCCTCCCCCTTTTTTCTCTGCCCCCACTTGATGGATCACCCCAAAACTTTCCAGACAGCAGTTGAAGTGACTGGTACATTAGTTTTGTAAACTTTGTGGTGATTCGTAAAAGCAGTGCCAAAGGTGTCAGCAAAACCAAAAATGATTTTCCTATGGAAACTAAGGGGCTTATTTACAAGCCCTGGGCGCCCCCGGTGCTTCACTTTTTTTAATGCACTGGGGGCCCATTCTGCAGGCCCATATCTACAAGGCTGCACAAAGCCACTTTGCATGGCTTTTCTTGGCCCTGTAGATATAGTGTAAGGCAATGCAGCGCTAGTCGCTGCGTTGCCTTACACTGTGTTAGGGAGGCATTCCATAGGCATTGCAGTGGGTTTTTCCACGCAACACCTGTGGGTTCGGTGCATTTCCAGATTTATATGGCATTGTTTCCTTTTTATATACAGTATGTGCTGCATTCTGTAGCACATAGAGAAAGAGGAAATGCCTCCATGGATTCCTTTTGTGCAGAATGCTGTCCCTTCCTGCACAGAAAAAATCTTGTCTGCAACCCAGGTGTAGTGAAATGTGTGTTTTGACTACTGAGTTCGTGTTGCACCACTTTGCACCTGGTTTAGCTGTCCAGTGATCTCCAGTTACAGACTCCATTTTGTATTCAGTTTAGCCTTAGCTTCATTCTGCCTATTAGCTTTATCGTAGCATTAGACACTGCCATGTTAAAGGCTGCCAGTGATTTTCCACATTGTCTGTCTGTTTTCGTGTTTTTTCTCACCAAAGGCTTTGGTTGATTAGAATGTACTCAGACGAGAGGGAACGGCCCTGCTTTGACTTCACATCTTGGGATTGTGGCCAAATCCTAACGTGTTATTTTCAAAGCATACCTAAACTAGCCAACATGTTTGAATACTTCTTGCGCAACAGTTGGGTTTTTTCCATAAAGCTCCTTCTTTGGTTTCTTAAGATATAAAACAGACCCAGTTCGACAGTAGGAGATTCAGAGACCTCAATCTGGATTTAGACATCGGATGCCTGATATAGATTTCCCGTGAGGGTAGAGATCTCTCTTTCTCTTTCGCAGTCGAACAGGGTCATCGGCTTGCTGGCAGGCGAAAGATGAAGCACCTGACAGGCCTTACAGTGATGCATTTTTAATTCATTATTTGCTTTGCATTATAATATAGATACATTTATTGGCTGTTTATATTGCAGTGGAGAATTATTTGTGCATGTTTTAATTTCATTGTTGTGACTATTTTTAAACGTGTGCTTTCAGCATTTTAATCTCCTTTTAGGAACCTTGCGTAGTGAAATAATAAATGTCTTCTTTGGAGTAACATGTGCATTCCAGAGATTTTTTGTCAGTGCATAAGCAGTTCAGCTCGGTCATTAATGAAAAGCAAAACATGGACCGTGTCCCAGGGGCATGCCATTAAATAAATAAGGAGAGGGGCTCACGAAGCCCTCCTCGTAGAGCTTTTGAAAGCCCCATGGACCACCACCTCCCTAGGGCTACAAGTAACAAAAATATGGGGCTGGGGTGTCGTGGTCCCCCCTGGGCCCTGGGGACCACCACCTCTCTGGGACTACATACAAAATATGGTTTGGGGTTTGCGCAGCCCCCCACCTGGAGCCATATATGACCCTGGGTGCCACCACTCCCTAGGGCCGGCTCCTGCTATCTCCCGACGGTCCCACCCATGGGAGATAGTTGTGTGATTTTGCTGGGCGGGAGCTGTGTCAGCTCCAGCCAAGCAGAAGCAAACACTCCACTTTCAGCAAGCGGGAGCGGTCATATTGCTCCTGCTTGCTGGAAGCAGAGATTTAATCTCTTTCCCTGCCCACAGATATGCTGGCAGGGAAGGAGAGGAAAGTATTTCTCACACACTCAGGGAGCTGCATTTCCAGTAGCTCCATGCTTTCAGGAGCAATGCCGGCTCCCGCAGGAGGCAGGGAGCCAGCTGGGATTACAGGGGCCTTGAGGCTACTCCATGCGGTCCCCATAAAGTTTTACTGTGTCCCCTGGATGGGACCACAGCACCCAGGAGTATGTGGCTGGGCCATGGGTGATGGGGTCCCTGGGCCACAATTGGCCCAGGGAGGAGGCCTGTGCCCCCCCTCCACTAACAGAGTCACTTCTGGCCTAATAGTAAAGCCCTTGGACTGTCATTCAGTAGGTTGAAGGGTCAAACCCTGGTATCTCATGGTAGTATGTCTGCTTATTTACTAATGGTTCTGTGGTAACATTCCTAGTGATAGAACATTTACTTCTTTTAAATGCAAAATGATTGCTTTCTCTAAGTCTCTCGCTCTCTCAAATTCTTCTATCCCATAATTACGGGTTTGAGTGCTTACATGGGGGCACTCACAGGGCCTTCAGCCAAACCCCAGTGCACATGACTAAAGGCCATGTGTGACGGGGGTCGGCTACATATAGGGGGTAGGCTGTAGGGCCTGACCCAGGCCCAGGGCCTACCTCCACCACACTGTTTACTGTTTATAGAGAGTTGGACTCAGGGTCTGGATGCAGGCCTGGCCCTGCGGCCAAACCCCAGCACGCCCACCCGAAAGGCCATGCACAGCAGTGATTGTATCAGCGTAAAGTAACTAACATTACTTTACGTAAAAAAAAAAATGAAATTCAATTAAATAAAACAAAGTTTACAGGGACATTACGGTTAGGTTCTAAATTTACTTGCACAAAGCCACAGAAATTCAGCAGTTATAGCTATGGTTAACTCAAGTAACTATAACTTGCACCCTAATGTAACTATAACTCACTCCCTCACCATGCACTGCTAATTACCCCACATATTACATCAGTCTTGACATCTTTTATGATCATTGATAATATCACCTCAACATTTGGCATAAAATTATTGATGAGATAACTGTGCATGGCGGGGGCGCAAGTTAGAAGTACCTTTGGGAGCGAGTTATAGTTACTTGAGTTAACCATAACTATAACTGCTGAATTTCTATGGATTTGTGAGAGTAGCTTCAGAACCTATCTATAACCCTCCTGTAAGCTTTTTTCAAGTGAGAAAAAATATTTATTTAGATTCTGATTTGGAGAGTATGATTTTTATATTCACAGTTCTGTCATATATCTACGTAATACAATGAAGGCAGTATGTGTAGCTTCTCATATGGCAAACTCGTTGGATTCATAACAAGACTTGTGTTTTATTGATTGATATGAAATTAACTGTGGATAGCAGTTTTACCTGAACACCACAAATAAGTGAGATTGAATACCTGTAATAGATTTTGAGATGCACAGATATGAACTGTTTAAACCTTTCTCAGCCACTCATGAATTAATGAGGTAATTACATATTCTGTTGTGCATGTAACTATATTTAGATTGTGTTAGTAATTCTAATGCACGCCCTCCCAGTGCCTGAGTTTAAAGGCTGGACAAAGACAGGAAGAGGCAATGAACTTACCTATCGGTTTTAGTGGAGAAGAAGAATGTCCTCATGGAAGCTATAGAAGCTAAGAAAGATTTACTCTGTGAGAATCCTTGATAGGCCCTTTTAAAAGTCACTACAGTTTGTTTTGCCAACTCTAATTTTGTAAACCTTTGTAACTTTATGACTGTGTGCCAGATGGCTGCTGTTTGGAAACACTTATGCTCAAAACAGTAGGTCTGAATTGGTTATGGTAACAAGCAATGGGAAACATTATGTCCAGTGTCTGAGGTCTGCTCTGCTAATTAAAAAAGTTATGACAAAGGAAGTAAACTTAGCTTAGTTGTTGTGAAAACATTTGTCGAAGTCACTATGCTTTTAACAATGGGTTGCTATCATATTGTGTTACATGCTGCAGATGGGTATTTGGTGGCATTTAATTTCACAGATTATAGTAGAAGCCATGGGTTTTGGTGTTAGCCTGTAACAAATCTGGAGATTTTAACTGTGATGATTTTTGTTAGGCCCTATTAGGAGTGGTTCTATTTGTATAGTTGTACTTTTTACATATTTGTAATTTTAAAAATGTATTCATGATAGTTTCCAGTTTATGCACACTGGAATTGGCTTTTGATGGTTATGCTGTCAAGCCACTGTTATAGGCTATAAGGCTCATTGGTTCGTTGGTAAAAGTTACAGCAGATTTCACAGATTTGATCTGTTGATTATGAAACGTTATGAAAAAGTCAGTAGGCCGGACATTTATATTGTAAAGAGTATGTATCAAATACAAAAAGCTTTTAAGGATGGATTGTTATTACACTGTGCTAAAGCCTGGTGGAAGGTATATTGTTAGGCTCTGTTAGGAGGACGTTTATATTATTTTGACAACTGTAATCTTGTACATATTTGGTAATTTTATTAACTTTATCTGATGGTTGCTTTGTATAAAGGTTCATGCCCATCACAGTAAGAGTGGGATATGGTGATAAGCCATTCATAAAAGTTAGTTATCTGATAGTTGTGAAAAGGCAGTAGTATGTGAAAGTTGATCAGCACTTATGGGTGGATTATTATTACTCTGTTGCAGGCTTTAGACAGGTGCTTTGTTATGTGTACGCTCGCAGATCACCATTGTATGCAAGGGCTTTTTTGTTTGTCACCCGCTCTGACCAACCTTGGAAGTAGATGATTTTCACTGTGTTGATTCTTGCTAGACCCTCTTAAGAGGCATTACTAATTGTTTTTCATGTTATTTCATACATATTTGTAGTTTTATAACTGTATGCTTGATGGTTGCCAGTGATGTGCTCTTGGATAGGCCTGTATTGGTTATAGTCTCAAGCCACTGGTACAGGCTATAGGCCTTATCTGTTCACTGGAAGAAGTCACATCTGATCTCATAGATGTGATATGTTTATAATGAAAAATATGACAAAGCAAGTAGGGCTGGCTTACTGTGAAGACCATGTGTTAAAGGCAATAGGATTGTTAGTACACTGTACTAAAGCCTGTGGGCAGGTATTTTGTTAAGTGAAATATCACAGAGTACCATAGTAGCATGGGTTTTCAGGTTGGTGAACCACTTGAACAAACCTGGGGATAGATGATTTGCTCTATGGTAATCCTTATTAGACTCTATTAGGAGAGATTATATATTACTAGTCCTTTTTCACATATTCAATAATGGTATGAAATTTGCCTGTCTTGAGGGAACGTTTATACCCAATCCAGTAGGTCTGAGTTGGTTAAAGTGACAAACTAATAATGAAGGGGATAGGCTTGACAAATTGATTGTGAAAAGCAAAGTCAATAGGCATTTAAATGTGAAAAGCAAAGTCAATAGGCATTTAAATGTGAATTGTTATTACTCATTATTGAAGCCTGGACCCAGGTATTTTGTTAGCTGGAATCACATAAATTATTGAAGTAGGCAAGGATTTTGGTATTGATCACCCCCTCTGACAAAACTGTGGGTATAGAAGATTTGCATTTGAGAATCCTTGCTGGACTGTCTTATGAGTTAGTATTTTGATTTTCTAGCTGTGATTTTGTATACATCTTTAACTGTATGGCTGTATGCCTGATACCTTATGAAAAAGTTTAACATCAATTCTACTTGCCTAAATAGGTTATAGTAATAAGTCAATGATAACAGCTAAATACGTGATTGGTTCACAAGGAAAAAGTATTTCAGAAGCCATATGTCTGATCTGTTTATTATGAAATATTTATTGTATTACATATCTTAAAACCAATAACCTTTTAAACTGGATTCTGTTCTACTGTGTTAAAACCTGCAATCAGGTATTTTGATAAATGAAATCTCACAGATTACTTTTGAACCTTTGTAAGAAAGGATTTAGGTGTTTGGAGATTCCGGGATCTTGAAAAATATTTACATATAACATATATATTACCTCTCCTGCCCTGCTAATAAAGGCATTTTCAGATAACAAATGCACATACACATGAACATAAGTGCACTTCAGTGCGAGGGATAGTTGGCCAGTCCTTAAATTTTCACTTTCCTCATTATAGTTCCCCTTTCATTTCTTCGCTTTAATTTTTAAGAGGATACTATAGCTTCCCAGGCCACACGGCCACTTCCACTAAATCAGGTGACCATGTAGGAAGACTGGCCTGGTGTGTGGTGGACACCTATGGTGTTTGCGCTTAGACCAGGTCCAGGCAACTCTTATTAGTTAGTGGGCAGTGTCTAGGAAACCAGGGCTCTCTAGTGGTAGCTGTGGTGTGCAGCCAAAACTTGTCTAGGAGGCATGTAACGTACACAATAGTCACACAGCAACTTATAGCACATGAAAGGAACCACACAGTGTTGAAAAAATAAAGGTACTTTATTACAGTAACACTGAACTAGACTATTATTATAGGCAGACCCCCAAATGGAGGTAAATATACACTATATACACACATTATGTACTAGGAATTAGCATCGAAAAACAACAAGCATTGGATGATAAAACAGCAGAAAATAGCTAGGGCCCTAGAGAGTGGGGGTCATACCATATACTAAAATAGTGGAATGTGAAGTTAGGTCCCCCACCCAAGGATGTGGAGTAGTTGGTAGGGAGCTGGGAGAACTTGGAACCCCAAGATGTGAGTAGCAAGAGGGGCCCCAGTGACCAGGAGAGCAGAGGTAAGTTACCGGGTCTTCCCATAGTCTAACATGGGGACTTGGAAAAGGAAGTTTGCAAGAACAGGACCAGTCCGGTAGAACCCAACAGTGGATTCCATATGAAGAGGACCTTCAAGAGATGGGGTCCAGTCCACGGAGGAGTGTCCAGGTGAGGCAGAGCCACTGCCCACCTTTCTGTGGGACAAGATTTGCTTCGACGGTGGAAGATGAAGATGAAGGTCAGCTGCGGAGCCCAGGAGCTGCAGAGGAGCCCCTGAAGTCATGCAGAAGCTGTCCCATGTCGATTCCTGGGTCACAGATGGGTCAGTGGTCAGGAGGACCACCAACAAGCCTTGGCAAACAAATCCGGGCAGAAGAGGATTTGCAGAGCTGAACAGAACCAGCAAAGTCCAGGATACTCGACCCTTGCAGGGGAGTCCGGGCTGACCCTCAGCAGTCAGGAGAGCCAGTAAAGCAATCGTAACCCCCACAGGCAACCCACTGGCAGCAGGCACAGTAAGTTGAGGTGAGCCAAAGTCAGCACACCTGGAGAGGAGACCCACATTGTTGGAGTAGCAGAGAGGAGACTGGCCTTGCAAGTATGAAGTGCTGGAGGCTTGGGCGAATTGGAGCCAGAAGATCCCTCAGAGCAGGAGTCAACAAGCCTTTGTTGCTACCACAGTCGCGATGCACAGGGATTCTGACCTGGAGGAAGAGGCCAGGTCTCACCATCTCTCAAGTTGGAAAAAAGACAAAGAGGACCCAAGGAATCCCTCAGAACTACCAGCTGTGCTGGAGAAGCTTTGCAGATCCAGAGGACAGAAGATCTCAGCAGCCGGACATCGTTGCCTTAGGTGCCTACGGATGCAGGGGAATGAATCTTTCACTCCAAGGGAGATTCCGTCTTGCTTCTTTGGCGCAGCTGAAGTCTTTATGATCCCAGAGGATGCACAGCCATAGAAATGTTGCAATTGCTGGAAGGAGCCGGAGAAACAATGTTGCAAGGTGAGGTCATCTGAGGGTTTGCAGGCTTGTTGGGTCTAAGAAGTCCAGCAGCGGTTCTGGTGTTCAGGAGCAGAAGAGGTTGATGCAGAGGAGTCCTGGTAGAGGTTTGTATGCTGAATCTGGGGTCCAACCTGCAAGGGAGTCCCTAAATAGCCCTAATGGGGGCTTGGTCACTCTGCAGGATGACTACCTATCAGAGGGGGTCACTGATGTCAGCTACCTGTCCTGACCAACCAGATGCTCCCAGGGGCCTCTGCACACATTGGTTCCAAGATGACAGAATCAAGCAACCACTTGGAGGAGCTCTGGGCACCACCCCTGAGATGGTTATGGACAGGGGAGTGGTCACTCCCCTTTCCTTTGTGCAGTTTCGCACCAGAGCAAGGACTGGGTGTACCTGGACAGGTGCAAACCGGATTATGCAAGCAGTCTGGTGGGCAAGGGTGGCTACTCCTCCCTAGCCCAGTATAGCCTGTTTCCAAGGGAAAGGGTGTTGCACCCACTCTCCAACAGAAAATCCTTTGTTCTGCCTTCCCCCTGCATGAGCTGGTCAAGCAGCAGGAAGGCAGACACCTGTCTGAGGGACTGCAGCAGCGTGAGCTGTTCACAAACCCTGGAAGACTGGTAGGAGCACTACTGGGGAGCCCCCAGAGTGCTTGGAATCATGCCACCAATACTGGCATTGGTATTGGTGTACGATTCCAACATGTTTGACACCAAACATGCCTAGGTTTGGAGTTACCATTATGTAGCAGAACCATATTTTACCCTTGTGCTGTGACCAGTACACTGGTAAAATGGCTTCCCTGCACTTACAAAGTCCAGTGCAATGGAACTGGAGTTTGTAGGGGCACCTCTGCTCATGCAGAGGCGCCTTCACACTCAGGAACCTGCACCCTGCCCTTTGGACAAAAAGGTCCTAGCACAGGGGTGACTTACAGTGACCTGTTGTAGTGATCAGCAGTGAAAGGGCGCATTCACCTTTTAACGCAGGCTGCAATGGTAGGCCTGCAGACACATTTTGCATGGGCTCCCATGGGTGGCATAATACATGCTGCAGGCAATGGGAGACCCCTGGTGCCCCAATGCCCTGTGTACCTAAGTACCATAAACTAGAGACTTATAAGGGTGCACCAGTATGCCAATTGTGGGGTGTACAAAGTACTAAGGCAACCAAAATTACTGGGGTCTTGGTTAGCAGGATCCCAGTGGAAAACAGTCTAATACACTGATAGCAGGCCAAATGGGGGGGTAACCATGCCTAAAAGAGGGTACTTTCCTACAACCATAATCAAAAACTGTTGTCCACAGTGCATCACTGTTTTTAGGATTTTAAGATTACAAGCACATGGGTTATAACGAGGCAGCTACGCTGGAAATTTAAAACTACAATAGATTAATTACAATACCACTGCAAAATGGATAACTGCTGCTATTTTCAATTAGGTTATTGCACGCACATTCCCGCTGTATTTAGACAATAGCATGTTGTGTTTTTTTCTAATTATATTCTTTTAATTTATCTTACATATGTTGTTAAATTTGTGTGTGTTTTTCTTTTGATTGTCAGTGGGTGAATGCAAGAATAAGTCAGTGGATTGATGAATGGCTGCATGAGTGAAAAGATAAGTGACAACTTGTGTATATATTGCCTTTACCCATCAATGACACAAAAGGCATTTCCATTCATAAGCTAGACCTATTGGTATTGCCAGTGCTTGTTTTTATGTGTAAAGGTAAAATTCTACAACTCCCGGTATTATCCAGAGCATGCACTTCATGGTCCACAAAAAGGGGAATAATTGATTTTCAACTTGAGTTTTATCAGATATATTGTTATTTTTACCTCAGCCTTCAAGTCAAGAATATCTTGTCCTAATATTTGTATTTATATTTGACGTAAATATTTAATTCATCAAATTTTCGATTCTATAGTTGTTTGTCTTTTTTGTTAAATGCAACACGTAACATTTTTTCTTGGAGTAATGTGTCCTGAGTGATGTAATGTGAGATCAGAAGCAGTGCATGGTGGGTGAACAAGGTATAGTTAGCACAGTAAACTATAACTGGTGCATTTCAGCGAATTCTCTGGCTTTTAAACAATTGTTATCTTATTTCAAGACCTACATTTAAAGTCACTGTGTCATCTTTCCATTGTTTTTTCGAGTGAATTCTGTTTTTCTTTTTAACATAAGCATTGTTTGACCTGCATTCAAAGTGCATGTGTATGTTTAAGCAATAAATGTTTTTGTCTAGCACTTAGTTATCTTCATCTGAAACTGAATAGACAGGGTATTTTTCCCTTGAGCTCCAAGGGACCTTATATACAGGTTAAATCCATGCACTTTAAAAGTAGTTAGTCAGATACTATTTAATAAACTGATTGAATGTACAGAGCATTTTTCATGTCCAAATTGCCTCTTTCTGATTGTTGCTGGATCTAACTGACAGGCAGTGATTGTTGTTAAGACTCAATGCAGGGGATAAAGTCTTACCAAATCTTTCATATAGATGTTCTCAGAATTATTGACAATCTTTCCAATTTAACTGACTGCTGAGCAGTCAGTGACCCAAATGCTTTCCTTGAAGGCCCATCATTCTGGTATCACTTGGTGTAAGGTCATCATGATAGGTCTACTTTCAGTACAGGTTTGCCTGCCAGGGTCCTAGTAGGGGGTTTGGCTGTCTTTTGTGTGGGGGCAGGCAACTAGCCTTTAAAATGTAAGTGTCAGGCCCTCCACCCTTCCAGCCCAGGAAGACCCATTCAGTATGCAGATGAGTGCAGGTGTGACTGAGTATCCTGTTTTTGTGGTTATCTTGGTCAAATACACAAGGGAGTTGACAACCAGCTCAGCCCAGACATTGATTGGAGACAGGCTGCAAGGCACAGATGGATTTTAAGTGCAGAGAAATGCTCACTTTCTAAAAGTGCCATTTCTAAAATAGTAATATAAAATCCAACCTCACCAATAAGCAGGGTTTTCTATTACCATTCTGGCCCTGCTAGATATGACTTGGTTATCCCTTTCTGATCAGAATCTACCACTCAAACAGTATATGAGGGTAGCCCTAATGCTATCCTATGAAAGGAGCCAGCCTCACAGTAGTGGAAAATGAATTTAGGAGCTTTCCACTGCCAGGACATATAATGCATGTTCTGCCGTTTACCTACATAGCACCCTAACCTATGGATTACCTAGGGCCTACTTTTAGGGCGGACTTATGTCAAAAAAAGGGAGTTTAGGGTTTGGCAAGTACTTTTAAATGCCAAGTCGAAGTGACAGTGAAACTGCACACACAGGTCTTGCATTGGCATGCCTGAGACATAATTAGGGGGCTATTTATGTGGGTGGCACAAGCAGTGCTGCAGGCCCACTAGTAGCAATTAATTTACAGGCCCTAGGCACATGTAGTGCACTTTACTAGGGACTTACAAGTAAATTAACTATGCCAATTGGGTATGAGCCAATGTTACCATGTTTTTAGGGAGAGAGCACATGCACTTTAGCACTGGCTCGCAGTGGTAACGTGTCCAGAGTCCTAAAGCCAGCAAAAATGAGGTCAGAAAAAGAAGAGGAGGAAGGCAAAACGTTTGGTGGTGAGCCTGCAGAGACGCCATTTCCAACATATCCCCCTTGCAGCCTAAAGCCTGGGTAGGCTAATCAATACTTTGATGGACTTCTCTGCTTAGGGCGATAAAACATGGACAGTGGCCCACTACTACAGGGCACTTGCCAGTTCTGTGCCCTTCTGAACTCAGTTAGGCTTCTCTGTCTATACTTTCTGGGGCCACTGAACGGACCCATGGGGAACCCTTCTCCTCATCTGGGGGCCTCATCTATGAAGCTCCTAACCTTAATTTACTCACTGATACATCCCAGTGAGTAGACAATATCACCATGGCCAACATAGTGATGTGGCCCATTCCACTCCTTGGGTCTGACTTCTGTCCCCAAACCAGGGAAAGCTCTGTCCACAAGCACAGCAACCGAAAGAGGTCAATGACACCTGTCAATGTCAAGAGCAAGGCCCCAGGCCACCCACTGCTAAGTAGAGGCCCTGAGTGGGGCCATTGGTTAAGCTTCTCCTCCAGCCTTGAGCTGGGAGTTCCCTATGGGCTCCTGAGGTTTCCCTCACCTCTGAGGCATTTCAGAATGGGGGGCAGTAGCCCCAGAGATCTTGTACCCCTTCTCCGCTCTACCTCCCACCAGTTCAGGGGTGGTAGCCTGACACTGGGCAATCAACCCAGGGTCTGTACCCTGTGGCTGAACAGGGGACAGGTGTGAGTCCTCACTCACCCTGCCCCTACACCTGGGCTCCCATACCTTCCTCTGGGGGAGACAACTGAACTGTCAGGGTGCCATTAGGGGTCACCCCTCCCAGTTCTCCTGCCACCAGGGGTAACTCATTCCCCAGAATGCAGTCAATGGGCATCTTGGGACTAACTATGACCCTTTGCTGGGTCACCTCCCCACCCCATTCCACAGATACCAGTGTCATAGGGAGGAAGAAATCCTCCCCATGGGCTGGAGTCACCCTATACACCTGACCAGAGTAATGCTCTGGGGAAACTAGTCTCTACATCATGGTAGCCCCTGTGTCCCTCAGTGCAGTGACTGGGACCCCATTCACTCCCACCTGGTGGAAGTGACAACTCCCACCATCAAGGATCACCAGCTCACCCCCTCTGAGTCTATCTCCCAGCTAAGGGAGATTAGGGCCTGGTCTATGGCCTGCCCTTGGGGAGTACTTCCCCTAAGGCCACATTGGCCACCCCTGTAGAGGTCCCACCAGTGGGTGGTTTCTTTGGGCAAACAGTCAGCTTGTGTCCTAGCTGGAAGCAGTCAAAGCAGCGGAGTTGGAAATAGGGTGCCCTGGTCACCACCCACCGGAACAACCACTCTTTTTCTCAGATGGGGCATGGGAACCCTTACCTCCCCCTTACTCTGGGACTTGTCTTGGTCATCTTTAACCTCCCCATCACGCTGTTTGGGGGAACCCGAACCACCCTTCTTGGTCACTCCCAGGTACCTCCTCAGTAAGCTTCCTGGGATCAGTCAGCTTACTGTCAATCAGGTGCTGGCACAGCTCTGTAAAGCAAATACTGAGCATATGCTCTCTCAGGATCAAATTATATAAACCTATATAATCATTTACTTTACTGCCCACACCCATCCATTCAGTGCTTTTCTAGAGAAATCATAAAGGTCTACTGAAGTTTGGGCGGACAGTTTGGTACTGTACCTCAATCTTTGGTAATACTTTTCAGGGGTCAGACCAAACATGGCAATTAAAATGGCTTTCATGAGTGGGTATGTGTTCTGGTCCTTCTTCTCTAATGTGAGGAGTGTACCTTCCCAATTACCGGCATATGTTTCCACAAGCCCACCACCCATTGCTCTTCAGGAACCCCATGAGCCCTTAGTGTAATGTCATAGGTTTCTTTAAAAGATGGATAATCTAACCTGTCTTGAGAACTTCTGAGACGATGACAATTATGAGGATGAGAGCTTCACCAGAGAGAGCTGTGATGAATGGCAAGGGTAAGATATTATCTTCATAGAAAGTGGCTTTCAGGGTGCTGAGGTCATAGAGGTCTGTTGGAGAGAGTTTTGGAGGAAGTTGTTGGGATTCTATGAAAAGGAGTGGATGTGAGAGGTGAAGCATGCTTAGTGGTATCAATGTGCTTTTGCATTTTTAGTTTTTCACTGAAGAAGATATTGATGACTTTGCCCTTGTCTGTGCGGTGTGGGATAGCTGGCAAGGCTAGGGTGTGATGCAGTGCTTAATTATCTTGAAAAGTGTTCTGCTTATGCAGATTATGTTGCTGCAGTACTTTGCTGTGGCTGATGTGATGAGCAGTCTGCCTGTTGCATGGAGGGACTTGAGTTTCACAAAGTCATTTGGAAATCATTTTTCGCTCCTCCCTGATGGGTTCTTTATTGACAGTGAGCTCCTAATAGTACCAGGTTGCTGAAGGCTTTGGTTTACACTGACGTGTTTGTACTTGCATGGATGTTGACATAGTTGTACAAAAAGCAATGAAGTCAATTTGGAGGGTGATGGCATCAGATTTGGAGTTTGCAGGGAGAGAGATGAGTACATTGTTTTTAAAGGAGATGTCTTTGAAGCATCTGGAGGTTTGGGCATCTCTTTTGGGCTGATGTCAATTTGTTTCTAATATGCTAAGCAGGGAGGTAAGAATGGTGAGGTGGTCAGTCTGGGTTAAGAGTATGGGTGGTGTGCACTGCATAGTTGGATGTTGAAACGAGAAGCTCAAGGATGTGGTCTTCAAACTGTGTTAGCTGGGTAATGTGCTGGCTAGGTAACATGCTGTATCACATTAAGTGTACATTGTGCTTTTTAGCTTTAGCTGTCTGGGAGGTTGTCACCCAAGAGGGTGCTGTGGGTGTGTTTAATGGATAAGGTGGCAAGAAAATCTGAGAATTCATCAATTATGTAATTGTTCAGTTGGAGAGGCCTGTAAACGAGATGGTAGGTGGAGGTCTTAGTTGCAGAGAGCAGGAAGTGGCATGTCAGTTCATCCAGGAAGTCCTGTTTCCTGGCTTCTACTTTTAAATATGGTTTTGGGAAGACACCAGTGATGTCACTTCCGATGCAGATGGACAATAATCTATGCAGTGATGTCAGTTCCTGTGCAGATGTGTCACATGCTATTAAGAGCCATTTTAATATAGACCTGATTACATATATATATATATATATATATATATCAACAACATTCATGAAATACTTCACGAACGACCGCACTCCGGGATCTCTTATTTCACAAAATTCATTTATTCAGGCTCCGTTAACTTCGTTTACAGCTCAACAATCACCTGCCCTACGCGTTTCGGTCTGAAAGACCTTGATCACGGGCATTTCCCACATATATTATATATATATATAATTACAGAGCAGTAGTAGCCATACTGTAGTTATAGTTAGGATTTCTAATGATCAATAACTTTGCAGATGTTTGAAGCTCCATGAAACTTTGCAGACCTGTAACCTTTTCGACATTGGTAGATGATGCAAAGTTTTTCAGCGATTGATCAAGGGGGTTCAAAGTAAAAGAGGGGCCTACAATGTTTTGACATCAGTGCATTTTCGAAAGACTTTATACTGAAGAGTAGCGCTCATACAGCCAGTCGGATTTGCATGAAATTTGGCAGGATGATAGATTATGGCGTGCAGATGATGCTTTTGGAAGTATGGTAAGTAATTTTAAAATTATAAGTGATTAAAACTTGGCGATATATCAGGCCGTGCAATTCTGCATTAGTTTCACAAAAGGCAGTACAGGCCGATGACAATGCATTATGTGATTAGCTGATGATTGCTTTTAGAAATGTTAAAGGTAGCCATGTTGTTTTATGCATACTTTGGCTGTGTTCTGGGTTAGGAACTTAATTCTAGGTCTGTAATAGGTTGTATACTTTTTCCCTACCTATTACCACTTGTTTAAAGTGGTAAAAGGTAGAGGACATTATAAGTTTCTATATATTTTTTGAAAAGTCAGAGAGTGCTGAGGTACTGCAATACCTTAAAAAAGTGTATTAAAAAGTTAAGAGAACTGTACTACACCAATATAGTGTACTACAGCGTATTTGAAATTGTTTACATTACCTTTTTTTTTCAAAGTAATGCAGTACTGCGGTACTACCCAAAAAGTACTGACCTACTTAGAAATATTTTAAAAAAATATTTGGAAAAAAGTACACTGTACTATGCTATATATAAAAAATATATTGTACTACATTGTATTTTTAAACATTTATTTTTTTTATTTTCCTGTTACTTCTTCAGAACTTTGAAGGTACCAGCACAGTACTACCTAAACATGTATAAAAATCTTAATTTTTCTTCCTACCCGTTGCCGCTTTAATAAAGTGGAAAAGGAAGGGAGCAACAACAAAACCTACTTACCTATATCTGAGGCCCTAACCTGGAACACCGAGAAAGTGTGGTGAAAAGTACATGGCTGCATTTTACTTTTAAAATGCAGCCATTGGCCGATTATATACTGCCTTTTAATCCGCATGTACCGCAGTATAACATGAAGTTACAGTTGTATACTGTGGCACAAAATATAACTTGGGGCCTGATATAGAGTTTGGCGGAAGGGTTACTCTGTCACAACAGTGACGGATATCCTGTCTGCCTAAATACAAATACTATTATATGCTATAGGATTTATATTTTGGCAGGCTGGATATCCGTCACCATTGTGACGGAGTACTCCTCGCCAAACTCTAAATTAGGCCCGAAATGTTTTGACACATAACTTTATTATTACTTAACCAATAAAGGCCTAACACCAAAATGTACCCTTTCCACCAAATGATATATATACCTGCCAAATTTAGTCCACAACCATTCAGCCATTTTCAAACTATGGGCCTGATTACAACTTTGGCGGAAGGGGTTAATCCGTCCCAAATGTGACAGATATCCTGCCCACCGTATTACGAGTTCCATAGGATATAATGGAGTCGTAATACGGTGGGCGGGATATCCGTCACATTTGGGACGGATTAACCCCCTCCGCCAAAGTTGTCTTTTTCAAATACACTCTACTACATCACATATTACTCCACTCTACGCCACTACACTATATGCCAGTACTCTCTGTGCCACTCCACTGTATGCTATTCAAATCTATGTGACTCCATTCTACGCCACCCTAGTCTACGCCACTCCACTCTACTCTATTCCACTGTGCGCCACTCGACTACACTACTCTACTCCACTCTGTGCCATTTCAGTCTACAACACTCCACTCTGTCACCCCACTCTGTGCCACCTCATTGTATGCCACTCCAGTTTATGCCACTCCACTCTACGCTATTCTACTCTACACCAATCCATTGTACGTCACTCCCCCCTATGATATGCCATTCTACGGTACTCAACCCTATGCGAATCCACTGTGCACAACACAGTACGCAACTCCACTCTATGCCACTCCACTGTACATGACTCCACTGTATGCCCCTTCACTGTACGCCACTTCACTGTACTCCACTTGATATTCCAAGCTACTCCACTCTACACCATTCTGTTCCATTGTACACTACTCCACTTCACTCTATACTATCAGACTGTACGCCACTCCTCTGTATGCTATTCTAATCTACCCTACTCGTCCACTCTATGCCACTCCACTCTAACCTATTCTACTCTGTGCCACTCCACGCTATATTCCACTCTATGGCACTCCACACCACTGTACTCTAGTCCACTCTACTGTATTGCCGCTCCACTATATGCCACTCCTCTCCACTCAATGCTATTCCACCTTATGCCACTCCACTCTATACTTCACTCCACTGTACACCTCTCCACTCAGTGCCACTCCACACTATGCTATTCCACTGTATGCCACTAAACTCTATGCCACGCCACTCCGCTCTATGCTATTCCAGTCTACCCAACTCCACTGTACTCCACTGCACTCTATGCCACTCCACTATAGGCCACTCCACCCTACACCACTCCTCTGTATGCCACTACACTCCATGCTATTCTAATGTACACTGTTCTAAAGTGTGTTTGTGAATATTGCTGATGAAGCTTAAGTTCAGATCACTCACATTAAGTTCCCTCACAAAATCCTCTCTACGCTATTGTGTTCCTTTCCAGATGACAAAAGTGTCATGTGTATATCAATCCCAGAGCACCACTTGGTCATCATATAGATAGACCTGTTTCTTCCACCAGTAGGTTGTGTCCAACACCCACCTATACAATGACCACGTGGTTATCTGGGCATGATATGTGTGTATAGTATATGTGCAGATGCGCAGAGTGTAATATGCTATATATTGTCATTGTTGAGTGCAGTGATGGGCAGTGACCGCCAAGAGGTGAAGCTTCAATTAGGTCATGATTCCACTCCTGCAACAACAGTAATAAATTGCAACATATGCTACACATCTTCATATATTGTCTCGGCCACCGTTTCCTTTATTTGTTTAAACTAAAAGTATGTGGTCAAAACAAGGATTCCAGGGGTTTAAATTGTTCAGTAAGTAATAATCACACTGAAGAAAATTTCTGAATATTAGGAGAGTTATGTTTTGTGTAAAGTAATTGTTGCAGGCAATCTTTAAAGCAGTAGTCAGTGTTTTTTTCTGATGTCAGTTTTGCTGATCTGTGGTAACATACTTGAATTCGGGCATTGCACTATAGTAATAAATGTGTGAATGCAGTTTACAGTTAGTCTAATAACCTGCTAACGGGCCACATCTGGTTTCACCGTTGTGACAAAGATTTTGGGGACTTGTAGTCTTGCAGTCATAAATGAAAGCCCAAAACTACAAATACAAGAATACAAGGTGCTTTCAACCGACATGGTCATCTTGAGTGCTTTTTGGATTCAGGTTGACAACTGAAAATGTTGCTAAAACATGGAGACTGCTGACTTGCACCTAAATCCGTAGAAGGCTGGTAGTGTGAAAATGTAACCAATATATGGGAAACGCAGCACTGAGTGATAAATGTATTTTTCTTGCAAAGCATAAACTTTAAGACAATGACTTTAAGCCTATTGCTTAGCTTGTCTGATCCCAGAGAGAGTGCTGTATCTACCACAAATTAGTTTTGTTGCTTATAATTCGTGAAATGATAAATCTATTCTTGAAAATACTATTCAGTTTATGACAAAAAGAAAATGATTCATGAAAATGGAAATCAGTAGAAAGCAGTTAGATTTTTACAGATTAGTAATGCACATGTAACACGGTTGGCTGTGTCTAGTACAACAAGAGATTTGTTTTTCCCAGCCATGTCCAAGTAGCTCTTAATTGTATAGTACAATGTCCAGGGATTTAGGGTTCCAACCTTGATTCAAGATTTGTGGTGATTTATGAGAGCAATGTGCATTCAAAATAGCAAAAATTCCAGCGAAATAGTGGAATTTCTGCAAATGGAACTGTATTGGTAGTATTAGGATAGTTGGTGTTTCCGAATGGGCCTACCTAGACAAACAAATGAACAGCTACAAACCTCTAGTCAGTCAAAATTTTGTTTATTAGTTCATAAAAACCATAAAACCATAGAATCCGTCCCTCATCATGGAAAGATGCAAAAACATAACTTTTGATAATACATAATACATACACTCATTTGATTTACACATATAAAACATAGATTAAAATTAAAATTAAATAATAAAAGAGAAAATTCTATACTATGGGCGCATAAACCCCTCGGGTGGCTGTTTATGAATGCGAACATCATTAAAATCTCAATTACAACGACATATGTGCCCCGTGAGCCCCTCGTATGACTGTTTGTAGATGTACAGATGGATAACCTGTCTTATATTTTGAAAGCATGACTGGATACTTCTGTACGTAATTCCTAGCCCCAGACCCTTCAAAGAGCCATTGATAAAATTGTGCTAACACACGATCCCTACACCGTTCTTAAGAGTCTGGGGGGATACAGAGGTGAGTGAGGTAAGAGTCCAAAAATTGGACCAGCCTAATGTTTAGAATATCATTTTTTGGATCCAGCGCTTCAATTAAGGCATGTCTACACGTTCTGATCCCTAGATTGTTATTAATTCTTCAAGGGCTGGGCAGATACAAACCACATGCTCCAATGTCTCTTTGGCCAAGTGGCATAGACGACATTCCTTGTTGGCACTTTGTGTCTCATTCTTCCATTTGGATAGAGAATCTAGCGTGGGCATATTCCCTAACCTTAATTTTAAAAAACATTGTTTAATTCTCAGGGCATATGGTGCGGCCCGTAATAATGATTCCCTGCATATTGTATACGATTTAAGGACTAACCAGCCATGCAACCTTTTGGCTAGTTCCTCCCTGTCTTCTAGCCAGCTGAGAAATTTCCTTGATTCATTTACCACCTTCTTAAATGCTGGACAGGACAGTGATAGGTCCCAGGCATGTGCCAGATCTAGCTGCTTAAGGCCTATTTACAGGCAATAATTTTAGTTTTGTTCTGATTTATCTCAAACTCATTTATTTTAATATCCTCTCCTAGGCTATCCATCAGATAACGCATCCCTACTTTGGTAATACTTAACAGGAGCAGGTCGTCCATGTAGAGTATATTGGATAGCTGATATCCCCCTATGATGGGCGAGTGGGCGGGTAGACTATTTAGCCTTGTGGAGAGGCAGATTTATGTAATACTTGTGCTCCCATTGAATATTCCACCTCATGGAACTTTCTATGTGTGTACTGGATGCATCACAGTACTGAAAGAAACATACAACTGTGGCAGAATTACAAAAGTATTGATGACATCCAATCCAGGTGTTGATGAAATCCAATCCAAATCAGAAATTGAGTCAAACTCCAAATGATCTTAGAGGAGTTACTTTTTGACGTTTGGTCAGCCTAAATGTGAGGCTACTTAACGCTCCGAGCACACTCTACTCGCCGCAAATTCTTAAAATTATTTTCATTTATTTTTAAAATACAAATATACTTTCCAATAATGATTTCCGTACATCAAACTCAGTGTTTCTTACAAGCGCTTCTAAATTCACTGCTTTTTTTATAACGCGTGTCATGTTTGGCTCGGTGTAAATGGTTGTGCGTTTGACCTTTGTAAATCATTGTTTGTTTTCTAAAATTACCCTGTTGGTAAGGAGGGCCGGTCTATGCACTTCTTTAGCGTGCCATGTAAAACAGCTATGCTTCCGCTCTGCGACTCGATTGTAAACTAATCCGTCCTCCTAAAGCTCTGCAGATTGATTTCAGACAAAGTTACCGGTGCTCCAACAGCAACTCTGCCACGTGCGACAGGCAACAGCCGGCGTTAACGATCCTCGTCGTCAATGGACAGTCTAAACCTCTCGTAACTTTTTCCCAATTTTTTTCGTGTGTGTGTTAACAATCATTGTTTGGAAGATGAGGGCTGCCAGTAAGGTTACAAAAAGCCAACAATGCCAATAGGGAGCATGAAAAAACAGAACGAAGAGCGTCTTTCAGTTTATGAATATATAATTTGTGCCAAAATGTCTCCATGCAGAGTACTGCTTCTGCATTGTTTCATAATGTTTCTTTGATGTGAGTCTTTACTTGCAAAGACTGGAAAATCAACAATTACTCCCACCCATGGAAAATTGTTGCTGATTTGTGCCACGTTGCCTTGCCATCCCAGTTATTTTTTTGTCGCTGTCTTACTACAAACACCTTGACCTTTAGCTGTATGTAGAGGACATCATTGAATCCCTTTTTTTAAGTTTTATCTAGAGAGGGGTTCGGTGCAGCCCATTCCTTGTAATCTGGTTGTGCCCGGCCCGTATTCAATGACTTACCTTCCTATTCTTGTGCCTGTCCTGGACTATTTCGTCTTTAAAATGCTGTCTGATTGAATGAGTTCCACAGCTGACACGGGGAAACAATCCATCAACTACCTTCCTCTCTACCAGCTGTCATAGCTTCCCATCCCACATCTTTTCCCTCTCTGCTTTCTCTTCCTGCTATCCCAAACCACTATGCTTCTCCGAGTATCTCCTCCACCTCCTCTTCTTGCCTCGGTCCTTGTTTTATTATTTCTTTTGTTATTTATATTTTAAAAAGGTTTATGTGAGTTTAAGAGTGCTGTATATTGTTACAAGACCTGTGCATATTTTTTCCTAATTTACCACTGTAACTTGGCAGTTGGCCATCTTGGAACGGTAAATTAATAATAATATAAACACGGCCATCAGTACAAAAGTTGACATGTACACACATGTGCACCCAAGAGCCATGATTATATTAACCTGATAATTCCAAACCAACAGGAGTGTTGATAATGTTCACACTTCCCTGGACCCACTAGTGAACATGCAAGAGGTTGGTATGCTGATCAGCAGTGGATTATTGATAGGATAATGGGGCAAGAAAGTGAGAGAAACGGACACAGTACCTATTCACCTTTGCATAATATTCCTTCTGGCCTCTATCTGTGTTGTGGAGGCCCTGCTTAAAGAGAATACTAGTCAGCAAGGTCTTAATCTACTAACTCTGATATGTCACAGGATAGATCCTTCAATAATTTCAGCACTATTGACTCCCCGAGGCTGATGACCATTCTATGATTTCCCAGAGCTAAAAGTAATATGCTTAAGAAACACTAGATAGAATCACCAGGGTTTTAATATGTTTCTATAACTGCATTTAACAGATTAGGAATTAAATCTGTGAATTAGAGTAATCCTAAATTCGCATATTCTATTATCTGCAATATAATAATCAAACATTAGCATTACTGTGTTATTGATCAACTGAAGTCACTTCCCCACCACTAATAATGCCACACTCCCATGTACTAGTCCCGTGAGGAAACAGTCTGTACAAAACGTTTGTAGGCATAAGTATTGCATACTGTACTGAGATTGTAGAATCCAGCAAAATAACTCCAATATAAACTTCTTTGCACAACACAGATGGCTCCAGTTCAGAGTTCATAGCACAGAAATGCATATGACTTTGGGATAGAGTCCATGAATAAAACCTGATAACTTTAGTGTAGACTTTGGATCTACAGTATTATCTGTTATATGTCTCTGTGTACAAGATCCTGAATCACTCTGATGTAAAGAAATCCAGCTCCTGGCAACCAGATAAATTGGCTAGTAATGAACACCATGAACAAAAGGACTTTGCAATCAAATGCTCATGAAGGCCGCCAGTGCTACAAGTCTAAAGAGAGACCTGTGGCATAATAGGAATTGTAATGCACCTGCGTTTTGTAGAGTGCTTGGTGTCGCAATCTCAAAGCGTCTATCCAATCTTGTGTGTGCTCTGCACATACCCATGGTCTCCTCTGAAATTAAGAAAGCGCATGCCCATGAAGCTTAGGGGATTTCATCTCCATGCTTATCTTGAGATAGACTATTAATCCTGGCACTGCATTGGAATTCTTTATGATAAAAACATTCCAAGATGCCCTCTATGCGCATGGGTGACACACCAGTGACCATTTTTGAATTTTATTTTAATAGTTTGCAGGACTGCAAAGCAAGAAAGCATTGGCAAAACCTGGTTACAATATGCAAGATCAATTGACTTCGCCATTGCTTGTATTACTAAGGTCTTAGGTGCCCAACTCTGATTTGGAAAGAGAGAAATGTAATTTATTTTTATTTTTTTACGTTTTTGACATCCTAAAGTGATTCATGGGAACAAAAGCAAGGCTAAACCAACAAATGTTGAATTCACTAAAAGTAACAGGACAGCAGTTGGCATACAACCATAAGAAACACCTACGTCATGCAAGAACTGAATTGTTGCAGTGAGGAGAATCCCAATCCCTCCACAAACCGATATGCAATCAAGAAGTACCCCAACAAGCTCCATTGTGTTGAAGTCCATTGATAACTCAAAAATATAAATGTCAGATATTCAACAGCATCCATGACCAAAACATAATCCATTACTGCACAAAAATGACTCTGCGTTAAACCTGTACTAAAGATAACAAAAAAGGGCTTTGAATCACTCCCTTTTATGAGTGTCAAGCATTCATTGTCTGCATCATGTGGAGTGTTTGAGTAAAGGCTTTTTTGACGAACGCTGGGTCGCTCCCCTTTGACTGGAGGTACACATTCAAAATGATTCATGATGGAGGGGGTGTCTCTCAAACTGCAAAGTTTATAAGAGATGTAAGTTCCCCCGTGGGGCTCCCCGTTTTCTAATTGTATCAGTAATGGACTTTTTGTCTCTGATGTCCTTTAGCCTTGGTACCACAGGCCATCAGAGGGGTGCCATGTATATCTTTAAGAGCTTGCTTCTGAGGATAGGAAGGCAGATTAGTCTAAGACTCGAAACACATAACTTGTTAGCCCTTAATATAAATCAATGTCTAGGTACTGCTTTTACTTTAAAAACTATATATATACTTTCGTACATATATGACTAAATACATGATGTGTGGTACTGCACAAAATCACAAATGAATACAGATTTTCAGTGGGAACAATGGTTTCGAGCCCCTCCTAAAGGGCTTCACAACAATAACAAGAATGCACATCAGCTAAACTAACAATTTATCATCAGTTTGATGTCTTTAACGCTAGTGTCATGACTGATTGAAACCACTATACCTGAAGTTAAAAAGAATCACTAGATGACGGACTGGCTTGAGTGGAAAAGACATTTTCTTTAAGGGCATATTCCTGACATTTCCAGTCGCAACATAATGCTTCTTTATACAGCACTGACAAGCTTCAAGACTATGATTAAGAATGAATAGATACTTAGTACTATACACCGGCTTTTGGTGTGAGCCATGTCTCCCAATGAACAATTCTTCCTTTGGGATAGAGTTCTAACCACACTTTTCATGTGACCGCAATGCTTGGGTCTTTCATAAGTGCATAGGCTGCCTAACGTTTTAACATGGAACCAGTCAATGGGCCTGATTCTAACTTTGGAGGACGGTGTTAAACCGTCCCAAAAGTGGCGGATATACCACCTACCGTATTACGAGTCCATTATATCCTATGGAACTCGTAATACAGTAGGTGGTATATCCGCCACTTTTGGGACGGTTGAACACCGTCCTCCAAAGTTAGAATCAGGCCCAATGTTTGGACCCTGGATGACTTCAAGACTTTTACCAGAGTTGATAACATTCTCTGGGAGAGGCAAAATAAGTAAGGGACATGCCCATATGTCTCACCAACCTCTGCAGAAAGGGAAGTATTATTGACATAATGCCACAAGGGAACCTCGGATGAACGTGCCTTCAACTGAAGCTCCAGAATGGCTCGAAAGTTATTAGTTGCTCATGGCATTCAAGAGCTTGATCACAAAGTGTCTACCTGCAAGCCTTAGAGACAGCTCTTGATTTGCCTATGTAATTCTAGGGGTCAGGGTTCATTCTAGGCACGGCAAAATCGCCACGGTGTTCAGTAGAGTATGTTTGAGTACTTATTACCATTTGTATGCCACTGTTTTAAAAACACTTATTATAGTGTCTGTACCTACATTTTTAGGACTTATTTGCAGTGCATTCTTAAAATGAAGAAAAATGTCTTCATATATATTGGATAAATAGATGTAAATATAGGACAATCGTCCAGTCCTAGAAAAAATAATAGTTCATATCTCCAGTATAATGATATATAAACACATCATCAGACAGGCAGATTGAATGTAAGTTATTTCATAGTTTATACGAGTAAATATGGTGATGCATGGTTAAACAGGAGTTGAATGAATCAAACTGTGCTGCAGAATATGAACCAGAAAAAGTCTAGGGAAGGTGTTAAACAAAATCCATGTAGAATATTATCTACATACTTAGGCCCTCATTCTGACCTTGGCGGGCGGCGGAGGCCGCCCGCCAAAGTCCCGCCGTCAGATTACCGTTCCGCGGTCGAAAGACCGCCGCGGTAATTCTGACTTTCCCGCTGGGCTGGCGGGCGGTCGCCTTCAGACCGCCCGCCAGCCCAGCGGGAAAGAGGCTTCCACGATGAAGCCGGCTCGGAATCGAGCCGGCGGAGTGGAAGCTGTGCGACGGGTGCAGTTGCACCCGTCGCGTATTTCACTGTCTGCGCAGCAGACAGTGAAATACATGTAGGGGCCCTCTTACGGGGGCCCCTGCAATGCCCATGCCAGTGGCATGGGCACTGCAGGGGCCCCCAGGGGCCCCGCGACCCCCCCTACCGCCATCCGGATCCCGGCGGTCGGACCGCCGGGATCTGGATGGCGGTAGGGGGGGTCGGAATCCCCGCGGCGGTGCAGCAAGCTGCGCCGCCGTGGAGGATTCAATGGGGCGGCGGTACACTGGCGGGAGCCCGCCAGTGGTGCCGGTCCGACCGCGGCTTTACCGCCGCGGTCGGAATCCCCATTGGAGCACCGCTGGCCTGTCGGCGGTGCTCCCGCGGTCCTCCGCCCTGGCGGTCAAAGACCGCCAGGGTCAGAATGACCACCTTATTCTCCTAACTAAATTATTAGTTGGTATTTGGCGCTCACACATGCAAGAGCAGAGATTTCCTTCGGACACAAAGCTATACATACAAAAACAAATGACAATGTAGAAGTATTTTTGCGATTGTTTCGTATTGTAAACCCCACATCCATTTATATGAAAGACTAAGCAGTTGTTGACCTCAAACTGAGATACCTCCAAGACCACTTTAAGTAGCTGCCCATCTATTCAAACCACATTTGAAAACCTCAGTATGTTCTCTGGCATAATGGTGGCTCATTTAAACAATATGCTAAGCGATAGGATATTTATATGATTAAGTCTGTTTTTAATTTGAGCCGGTGGTTGCCAGTAGGGGGAACGGGCACGGGCACTTATTTTTGGGGACCAGCACTTATTTCTCTACATCAGACATTTCCTGATGCCAACAGAGAAAAAACTAATAAAACAAAAAGTCAGAAGAAGAAAAATACAGAAAATATGTCACCAAGGGAGAAAGCAGACACCTGTTAGAGTGAGATAAATGGGGCAAAGAGGCAAAGTTTCATCATCCTCTAGGGTACAATAAAAATAGAACTCCTAAGTTTAGGAAAGGAAAACGGGATCCATTACAAAAAGAAAAATGAAAAGTTTTCTTTTCATTTTTTAAGAATAGGCATAGGCCCTCGGAACCACTGCCTGCTCTTAAAAAAATGTTTTTACCCCCATTCACAAAGGGGAAAGGGTCCCTTGGGGACACCGTCCCATTTGCAAATGGGTTACCACCAGTTTGAAGTTGGTGGTAACTGAATGTTTTGCAATTGCATTCCTGGTCACAAAGCATTCCTACATCCCCCTGCGACTCGCTATTAGGAAGGGATGCCCTTGACACGCGCCTTCCTAATATTGACTTGCAAACCTATTTTGCGATTCAGTAATAGATTACAGATGGCAAAATAGCATTTATACATCCTCAAATACTTTTTTTTCTATTCCCAAATGGTTCGCACACAGAAAAAAGCTTAGTACATCTGGCCACAAGTTTGTATCCTGATTTTGTAAAACAGAAACAATGTTGCACTGGCTAGCCAGGAACCTATGGTATGGGGAAACTGGAGCCACTAGATGTAAAAGCTTAATCACTGAGCCAAAGTATCCTGGTCTTTGTGTGTGTTTCCAAAATGCACAACAAAAGGAGAACCACTATCCGTGGGATGAAAAGACCAAGGATAGGCGGAGGAAACTGCCAGTAGAAAAAGGTCAAATAAAAGAGGACACCCGGCCCGCCTCTGAAGTAGAGCTACTACTTGATATGGCGAGAATCCGCCAATGTAAACAAAACTGAGAGTTGGAACTCTCATAGAAAACATACCATGAAACCACAGCTCCACTGAAGGAGCAGTCATCTTGAAATACCAAAGAACACCACCAAAGGAAGTGCAACAATGTCCAATATGGATAAACAAATCTCTGTGAATACAGTGAGAAGACTATGATGCGTACTCAGAAGTTAAACACCCTCATAAGATGCAAGAATATGGAACATAAAAAAGGTTAGTGCACAACAGGACCCACAATTGACAGGAACTTGGTGAGTTGAAATATAGTTGCAGCAGAGTAATGCAAGTGCATTAGAAGAGGACGGACATCAGTCCCCACTATGGGAATCACAAAACCGGAGCAAGGCAGAATCGGCATGTCAAGAAGAGCGTCCCTCACAGAAGATGAAAAAATGGAAGCTGGCAACCAAGCCCTGCGACTTATGGCAACATAGGGGGCCATGATCTGACCCTCGGAATAAGTAGAATCCATGCCTAAGCGGGACCATAAGTCGAGCAACCTGTTTACCATCTCTGATCAAAGGTGTTAGGGCCGTGTGAACATCCTCAGGGAGCAGTGGTAATAAATGTTTCATAGAGTCCCAGAGTGCAAAGGAAAAATGGCCTAACACAAAGGAGGTATTGGTGAAATGAAGACCGGCACTAGAAGAGGCAAAAAATGCACCTGCGGGCTGCATCCAGCTGACTAGAATCTCTGTGAGGCGGAGTAGAAGGAACCTGCTCCAAAACAGGAATGCCCAAAGCAGTCTGGACAACCTACCCCTTAGGAGTAGGGTGGTAGCGAAGGTACAAGGGCCTGTGCCGGCTGATGTCTGTGTGAAATAGAACGGTCCACTGAAGGACCAGAGACCGGCAGATTCCAGACACCTAGAAGGATGTCGTACATAACCTTGCAAAAGCAGCTTGATCCAGATAAAAATTTAACAAGAGATCAGTAGATAATTGAACCACAGGAAGATTTAAGTTAAAAACATTTGCCACCCGCCTCAAGAAATCTGTGAAAGCAGTGGTGGCTTTCGTCACCAGTCCAGGTGACAAGAGTAGGCTAGATGCCAGCGAGGATTCTAGACCACTAGCGGTGTCTAAATCAAGCACCCAATCAGAGGATGAACCTAGAGGGGGCCCTGTGAAGTGATCTTGAGTATGTGCAGAAGGTCCAGAACTTGGTTCTAGGATAGGCACAGCATCTAAAATAACCGGCGCCACTCCCGGCGTCTGTCTTGTCATCGGCTGACATCGAGTGAGGGAAGCTGCTTAGGAAGCGGCGTCATCCGACTCTGGCAAAATGTGGCGTGTCAAGCGGAGTCGACTGGCCTAATGGGGGCGTAGGGGGTGTCGGAACAAGAGGATCAGGCAGAGGAGACAGAGGTCGTACAAGGCCGTACACTGACGTCAGCACGGTGGAGGAGGGAATATATGGACTCCTCTGACGTCATGTCCGGAGACAACGTCGCTACAGAGTCGCTCGATGCCCTCTACCGACACGGGGAGGTATAGCTGAGGAAAAGTTTCCGGATCCAGTCTGGTGCCTGGGGGAGAATTGTAAGATAAGGAATGTGTGGCTAGATGCCTCTATCAGATATATTTTGTTAAAACAAGTTCATGTGAAACATACCATGGCATAAAGCATGTATGTAAATGTGCACAGTGTAATATGTTATTCATTATCAATGTTGAAAGAGGGGAGAGGCGTTATAACTCACTTGAGACTCGACTTCTCATGAGTGTGAGTGTGTGTGTGTGTATATGTGTGTGTGTGTATATATATATATATATATACATCTATATAGATAGATAGATAGATAGATAGATAGATAGAGCAATTGTGTAAGGTATATGCATTTTTTTTTATTTCTCTAAGTTATTTTCTTCCTGCACACACCAGGTTAGGCACAATGTAATTTCCTCCCTTACATTAGAATGGGTGAATAAATTAGGCATGCTTTTTTCCAGATGTGATAGATAAGTTACAAGTTTTAAAGCTATTTAATATTTTTTCACCTTGCTCGTTGGACTCCTCTAAATACTGTAAAATGTACTTCTCCTATTCTGATATTTACCTGCAAACCAATCATCCTTATGAGTGTGTGATTTGTGACATGGTATTGATCTGGTTCGAGTATTTTCATTTCATTCATCTTTGTAATACATTTTTTGAAAATGGTTAAAAACAGTTTTTTCTCAATTATTATTACATGCCAACATTTTGTATTAAATGACAGTTCCGTAAAAAAAAGTATTGGAAAATGTTAAATGGTTGAAGGCATTCTTTTAAATTACTCATACCTGTATTCCATGAATGTTCATTCCTGACCCATCTGAGCTACAAACATATTGTTTCTAAAATCATACTGTGATTATGGAGGGATTAGGTGGTGAGGTTGAAATTTCTGTAGTTAAAACTTTTAAAAGATTTATTTTTTACATAGTAGGGTAGCTCGACCCATACATAACCCTCCTATTTTCACAGCTGGGCTTGGGATCACACATGGCGGAGTTGAGCCCGGGAAGTAGCAAGCCACAGAAACTTGAAAGAACTCTGACATACCAAGGAAACTCTCAGGCAGATATAGCAAGCCAGAAAGACCTGTTAAAGACAAGGCTGGGAAAACAACCATTGGTAACGAATGCCAGCAACAAAGAGGGGTGGAGCACTTTGGAGAACTGCGGAACCAGCCCGTGCCCAAGTCTACACCTGACATTCAGCCTATTGACAAGGACTTGCCAGTCGACTGCAGCAGACCAAACAAGGAAGAAATACGGCAAATCATCAAACCTCTGAGAAATGGGATAGCAGCAGGACCTGACAACGTTCCTGCAGAGACACAGAAGGGAGACATGGAAACATCGAGAGACATGCTCTACCCCATATTTAGAAGGATCTGAGGAGAAGAAAAGGTGCCATCAGACAAGAAGGAGGAATATCTGATCAAGAGACCCATGAAAGGTGACCTGAGTAACTGTGCAAATTACAGAGTGCTAACTCTTTGATCAACACCAGGCAAAGTGTTCAACAGAGTTATTATAAACAGAATAAAGGAACAAGTCGACGCTCAGTTGTGAGACAGGCAAACTGGCTTCCTCAAAGATGGATGCAGCACAGACCAGATTGCAACACTGCTCATCATCATTGAGCAGTCAGCAGGGGCTGCTGATCCATTAGGGCAGAGATGTGTCTTCCCCCTGTCAGCAGCACCAGCGGAAAAACCTTTACAAGAAAACGATAATGAACTGTGTTCATTATCGTTTTCTTGTAAAGGGATGGGGGTGACTAGCAGTGAGGGCTCAGTGCGCATGTATGTTTGCCCGGCCATCTCGGGTCGGTCAGACACACATGTGCACTAAGCTCTCTCCATTCGGCAACACAATTGCCGGGCTGGAGAGAGCATGCACAGGTTCCCAGTCTGCCTGGGAACACCCTGACTGGGTGCTCCCAGCCAATCTCAACACTGCTCTGAGCAGTGTCAGGATTGGCCGTGGACAGAGAAACCCTTTGGAAATTCCTCCACCACAACAGTGTGCTAGATAAACCTGTAAGAGTCATCAGAAATCTTACGAGGGAATGACCTGCAAGATAGTCCATGGAGGAAAATGCACAGAAGCCTTTGAGGTGATGCCCGGAGTCCGCCAGGTTTGTTTGCTTTTGCCTTTTCTCTTCCTGCTAGCCATAAGCTAGATTATGAAGACATCCACCGCAAGGAGAAGAAAGGGTATCCAGTGGATACCTTGGACGCAGCTTGAGGACCTGGACTTTGCAGACAGCCTGGCCCTACTCTCCCATAACCCATCAGCAGATGCAAGAGAAGACCAACAAAGTGGCAGCCACATCAGCACAACCTGCCCTCAACATCCATAGGGAAAAAAACAAGGTCCTGAAGGCTAACACTGGCAGCACAACTGCAGTCACTCTTGCAGAAGATGCACTGGAAGAGGTTGAGGCCTTCACCTAGCTAGGCAAGCAAGACATCAAGGCAAGAATTTACAAAGCAAGGGCTGCCTTCATTCAGCTAAAGAAGATCTGTTGCTCCAAGGACGTAATACTGCAAACCAAGACCAGGCTTTTTAATAGTAACGTGAAATTAATCTTTCTGTATGGAGCAGGAAAATGGAGGACAACAGTGACTAGCACCAACAAAGTCCAGACCTTCATCAACACCTGTCTGAGGACAATCCTCCAATTCCACTGGCCAAACACCATCAGCAACAATGACCTATGGCAGCAGACTTTCCAAATTTTTACAACTCCCTGCTCATGATCGAATCATGTAAGACGCTGGGGCTGGATGGATCACACCATTTGTAAACCTGCATCAAGTGCCACCAGGCAAGCCCTCACATGGAACCCTCAAGGGGAAAGGAAAAGAAGAAGGCCAAGAAACATCAGGTGGTGAGGCCTTGAGGCTGACTTCAAGGAGACAGATTACACCTTCAATCGGATTGAAAGAAAATCCCAGAACAGAGATGGCTGGAGAGTACTGGCTGATAGCCTATACACCAGAAGGGGTAGTAGACCTAATTAAGTATGTGGCGAGATTATGGTTGAACTCTAGGGAGCGGAAATCATGCTTAAAAAGAAACTTCTTGCCTAAACACTCCTTTTATACCATCCACAGGGAACAGCAGTCTTCCTAGAGCAACATATGGAAATGATAACAATTAGTGCTACATCACTCTCTAATACAATGTTATTGGGAGACTTCAGCCTGCATTGGAAAAATTTCAAAGACCCCACAGTAGCTACACTCAGTAACCTGCTCTAGAACCTCAACATGATTCAAGCGTGCAATGAACCAACCCACAACAAAGGTGACACACTTGACCTCATCATTTCTAAACTGGGATCAGTTAACATGCTAGACATCACCTCAACAGGCTGGTCTGACCATCACCAAATTCTTTTAGAAATAGCCACACAAGAAAATAAAATCAAGGGTGAAACGAAAAGGGAAAAAAGTGGACGAGGGACTACAGCCACATAAACAGAACAGAACTGGTGGGCCTATGCCAAGCCTCTTTGCAACCTTGGACTGACCGAACATCAGTTCATGAACTGAGACATATCCACAACAGCAGTATGACCAACACAGCTCAAAAGGTGGCTCCATTATGTCTGAAAAGGAAAATTATTAAACCTTCAGTACCATGGTTCAGCCAAAACATAAACAACAAAAGAAGACAATTAAGATACCTAGAATGACTTTAGAGAAAGGACCTAAACATTATACATCTTGAACAGTTGAGAAGGCATTGAATCTCCTACCAAAACGCTACATGGAATGCCAAAATAACAGCAGTCAGATTTCAGCTAGAGAGATTGAAGAACAGAACCAGAAAACTCTTTTGATAAAATAACAATCCGGAAAACATGCTGAACCTACAGTTGCAAAGCCTTCTCCACTTTCCTTAAACAAAAAAAATGCAACCATATGCAACTCTATTCCCATCCCGCTAGTACCCAACCTATGGAAACCACCAACTCCACATTGAAGACACACAGCAAGGATGCTGATCAACTTTCCTCTACTGTCCCAGGAAAAAACTAAGCCTTCTGGAACAGCTTCAGATCTCTGAGGGGGAGATCCAGAAAACCATCCAGTCAATGAAACATACCACACTTTTTAGCGATCCCATTACCTCCCACCTACTGAAAGAGATCCATCAATCCTACGCTCCGTTATGGATGAAAATCGTGAACACATCTCTCCCACAAGGATTCCTCCCAGAATACCTGAAGAGGGGCAACGTATCTCCCCTACTAAAACAACGGGCATGGACCAGAAAGACTTAAACAACTTCTGACCAGTATACACTCTCTGCTTTATTGGCTAAATTGGTAGAAAAATATGCCCACGATCAGTAATGCAAACACATCAAGAATTCTGACCTACTTGACAAACACCAATTGGGCTTCAGGCCTGCACACAATACTGAAGTCGCCATACAAAATATCCTTAATGATGTACAAAGATCTCTAGACCAAAACGAATCCTATCTACTTTTAAGTCTAGATTTATCAGAGGCGTTTAACACGGTCAGCCAGAAATGCCAGAAAAAAATTATTGAATTCAGAATGGTCCTATCAGGAGCAGTCCTTATCTGCTTCTCCTCCTTTTTGCAGAATCGACAACAAAGAGTCAAAATTGGCACCACCCATTCTGATGTAGCAGATATCAACATGGGCGTTCTGCAAGGATCTACAGTTTCACCAACGCTTTTCAATTTATAAATGGAACCCCTCACTGAAATCCTTAAGCAATCAAAAATCTCATATCACATGTATGCTGATGATACTCAGCCCTACATCAAACTCTCAACTCAAGACGATCTCTGGAGACAAGATGACACCCTGAGGAAAACACAGTACTGACTGGCACACAACCATCTGTGAGAAATCGGGTTGTTGGTTGACTGAGGTTTGAACCCTGGTCAAGCAACAGCAACTATCCCTTGCAGGGAGAACCACAAAAAGTCACTAAAGTAACCTGTGCTTAACCCCGGGTAGCTAGGCACAAAAAATTGTCAGGCTAAACTTAGAGGCAGCGTGTTAAGTATTTATGCAGTACACAAACAGCAACACAGTGAAAACACAATAAACATTTAGGAAAATAGATATCATTTTATTAAATTATTTGCCACCAAAGCCATCAAAATCCAATCAGTAGAACCAGACTTATGATTTTTTTAAAGTTTAATGTTCAAAATAGCAAGTCCTCCATTTAAGGAAATGGCTACCCCACCTGGACATCTTTAGCACCACAACCAAGGGGCCAGGAGTGGAGAGAGACCTATTGGTGGTGCAAGACTCACTAAGACTGGGTCCAGGTGCAGGTTTCAAATGGTGGGAGGCTATTATGCCCCTGTGGCTCAAAACATGAGATCAGCTGAACTAGCCCTTGGAGTCCCTTCTAGAGTCCTATGTATAGGTGCTGATGCAGGGCTCTGCAGCAGGGCTGGTCTCTAAAGGTCCCAAGCAGGCTCCAGTCAGCAAGGCAGTCCTTCCAGGTGCAGCAGCAGTCTGGCAGAGTGCACAGCCGGTCACACAGCAGGCAGTCCTCAGAGTCCTTCCACAGGTACAATAGTGAATTGAGGAGCACGTCTGAGAACGCTCTTTTTATGCAGTGGTCCCTGCTCCTAGATGTTGGGAGAAGTTCCCGTAAGGGTTCTTTGAAGTTCCAGGAATGTCCTGCCTCCTATGCCCTGGCTTCTAGCTGGCTGCACTGTCAATACAGGGTCGTGAAGCCTATTTTGTGGTGGCAAAGTCTGGCCTATTCATTTGCAAGTGAGGCTGTGTTTAGCGCGCCTACCCATCAAGTCAGTTAATGGCCCATTCAGGCTCTGCTAATCCCTCTATTGTGTGACTGTTTAGGGTGAATTCACAAAGTCCCAACTGTCAGTTATACCCAGTCATGTGATCTAAGACAGGTTACAGGCACAGAGGGCTACGGGCAGGAAAATGCCAACTTGTTGAAAGGGACATTTTCACACTTTTGTTGTTAAATCTGACTTTACCATTAAAGAGGGTTTATCATTAAAAGTTCAGAGGTACCAAACACCTCCTCTGGTTTAGAAATGACAATTTATTAATTTTAATGAGGAATCTCCAGTGTTACCCTACGGAAGGGATAGGCCTGTGAGTAAACAAATTTGTTTTTTCTTTCGCTACTAGGACATGTAAAACTAAAAAGGTAATGTCCTACTTTTTAATTGCACAGCACCCTGCCCTATCTGCTACTTAGGGCCTACCGTAGGGGTGATTTATATGTAATAAAAGGGGAGTTTAAGGCTTGGTAAGGGCTTTTAAATGTCAAGTCAACATGGCAGTGGAACACTGCCTTCAGCCTGCAATGGTAGGCCTGGGACAAAGGTGCGACTTAAGTGGGTGGCACAATACGTGCTGCAGGCCTACTGGTATCATTTAATTTACAGGCCCCGTGTATGTGGTATACCACTGTTCAATGGACTTTAATGTAAATTAAATATGCTAAATTAGGTATATGCCAATGAAGTCATGTTTAGGGAAGTGAGCATAGCACTTTAGCACTGGTTACCAATGGTAAAGTGCACATAGGCCGAAGGCCAACAGGACAAAAATCCAGACAAAATGGAGGCAAGCAGGTAAAAAGTTTAGGGAAAGACCACCCTATGGCTGACAGGTCTAAGACCATTTAAACCTGAATCAATGAAAACCAAATTAATTATTTACTCTCCACCCTTTAGATCCCTACAGACGCAACTATTGTCACTCCACCTCAAATTGCTAATCTGCACCCCAACCATCAGCGAATCCATAAAATCATTAGGCGTCACACTAGACTCAAATCTAAACATGCATGCCCATATATAGGCTGCGACCAGAAGCACTAGCCTAATCTGCACCTTTTAATAAAACTACACCCATTCATATGTCAAATGATCTCAAAACGGCGGTTCAATCTCTAGCTCTCTCAAGACTGGAGTATGGTAATTCAACTCTCATAGTTGTACCTAAAGCCAGCCTGCCCCCCAAAAAAGTGATTTTAAAAACAGCAGTAAGACTTAACAGGTGAACATCGCTATGAACGCATTTCCCCATCACTCAGGGCCCTCAACTGACTCCCAGTTGCAGCTAGGAGCCAAACGAAAGTAGCATGCATAACTCGCAAAGCTCTACACAACGCAGGGCCCAAGTACATGGTAAATAGGATCAAACTATTAGGAGGGGGAAGGGATTCTACAAGTGGTAAATCCCTCATACTAGAACCAGCCAGATTTAATAAAAGGATAAAACAAGCCAGCCATGCTTTCGCTGGATCTACTCCAAAAAATATATAACTCCCACTACCTTCAACAAAAGCAATTACCGCACCCTAGTTTTTCAAGAGGGAAGCCAGTGCCATACTTCTAGAAGAACTTGTGGCATAAGAGAACTATTTTGAAACTATCATACACTCTATTTTATATTGCATCCTGTTGTCTTGACCTAACTCTTGGAACTCTATGTTCCGCAGATCTGAAGTAACACGTGTGTTGCATTTTACAGTAACCCTAAACAGCTCTTTGTACAGCGCTCTGATACTGTGATGGTCATGTTCACATTTTATAAAACACAATACATTAAATAAAATCAACAAATAACATAATGAGTTATTTTACCTGGTCTCAAAATCACATAATTCCAAAAGCCCTGACCCTGTGAGCAAAGTATGAGATAAACTATTTAACACTGTGTATCTCTCAAAGCAACCCCTCTTTGCCTTTTTAGATCCTGTTGCAGTAACAGAAAAGCATAGCAGCAATCAGGCATTTTATTTATGCGTGCATGTGTGTGAGTCATCATTCTGACTTCTACTTAGGATGACATGAGTTTTGGATATATTGAACAGATAGTTGAGCTCAGGCAATCAGATTGGTTATCAAAATCCCACAGATCGGTCTCCCAACCAAATGTCAAAGGCCTGAGAAACATCTAAGATCCCTGCAATTAATCAGACCTTCTGAAACTGCAGTTCTAACCCTATTGCAACGCATAAAGGCTCTTGGTTACATCTAGCAATGAACAAGTAAACTCAAGCTTAACTTTCAGATCATGAGACTATTGTTATTCACAATCTGTGCACTCTCCTAGTCAGACTAATCAGCCTCTTAGCAGTGATATCTATTGAGCTGCTCATAGCCTTCTTCCTGTCTTACACATAATATTTACTGACATCAAAAATAGCTGTCTTCATCTCATCCAAATCTGTCCTTTGTCCTAGTTCAAATTCAGCCAACCACATCAACTCCATGTATCTGTGATTGTCAATGTGAAGATTCAGTTAGGTTTGTCACACTGAGGTTTGTGCTGTATTGTTGTATTATCAAGTGTTTGAGGAGATGGCATTTTCTAGATTTTTTGCACAGGAAACATCAACTATACCTTTCTACTCATTTCAATTTTAAATTATTTTTTTTAAGGTCATTCAATATAAAAGTACAGACACCGTGCTTAAACAACTGTATATATGACATAGCAAATACAGTCAATTATGTTTTGTGCCAGTTACCTCACACTAATATATTCAATTTTTGACAATGGAAAAAATGTCAAATGTCTGAGGTACATATGAAAGTTACTAACATATGTCTTTGTGGTTTCAGATATTACCTCACTGGCAGAAGAGACAAAGCATATACTTTCTAAGTGCAGAATGAGAAGATGGCAACCCAGATGCTTCCACCGGGTCCTGATAGTCTCAAACCATTTACTCGTGAATCTCTTGCTGCAATAGAAAAGAGGATTGCGGATGACCTAGTCCGGAAGGCAAAGCAAATTGAAGTGCTCGAAGAAAACCTCCCAAAGCCCAACAATGGCTTGGAGGCTGGAAAAAACCTTCCTCTCATATATGGTGACCCTCCACCATCTGTTATTGCCGTGCCGTTGGAGGACCTTGATCCTTACTACAGAAACCAAAAGGTAAGACACAAGTGACTATATTCATCATATGTAGTAGAGTAGTCCTGTTTGAGAGCAGGGGCATCATCATACCAAGGCAGTCAAAAATGGATTGATAAGTAAGATGATGATAGAACTTTCATAATGCCTTGTTTGGCCTTATGTATCCATTTGGAAGTACACATGGCAGATATATGAAAGCATTATCAATATTTTACACCCCTAGACTCAAACATTAAGGTGGTCATTAGGATTAGTCTCGACGGGCAGGTTGCCACCAGTGCAGCCACCTTCCTGTGGGCCCCATTATCAGTTTCTAGCTGGGTCAGCAGGCAGAAATGGTGTTTCCGCCTACTGGACGAGCAGGAAAAGGCCTACAGCATCGTCTCTGGCTCATAATAGAGCCGGCAGCAATGCTGTAGTGCATAGGGTGCCACAGCATCCTTCACGATGTTCACTGTCTGCAAAGCAGACAGTTAACATCACAACGAGGCTGGCCAGGGGGGCCCCTGCACCCTGTCTCTGCCAGCCTTTACATGGCGGTGCTACCGCCATGTAATTGCGGATGGAGGAGGGACTCGTAATCCCCAGGGCAGCGCTGCTTACAGCCTTGCCCTGGTGGATTAGGACCACCAGCACTTCCAGACCAACAAACACTCACGCCATTATGTCGAGGTCGGACCACCACATTGGCGGTGGACCGACCGCCACCGCGGCCCTGGCAGTCTTAAGACCGCCAGGGTTTTAATGACCCACTAAGTCGACATAGGGATGCTCAACCATTTTCAGGAGGGAAATAGTTCTCCATAAGCCTGTTCTGTAATACACAGCAATATATTATAAATAAAGAAGATACAGCAGAAAAGACAAAAGTAGGCCATCTTTAAAAATATGCACTATAAAAATGAAACCAAATACAAAATAAAAATTTCAATAACCAAATGAATACAGCCAAGGAACTGTAAATTGGTTTGTTTTACTCTTACAATTTGTGATACTGTTTTAACATACTTACTACTAAGAGTCCCAATAAAGCCAATATTATATGACTTGTTCCACACCCACCTGCCTTTTATTTATATCCTATTTCTGGAATGGTGTCAGATACATTGTATGGCCACTTCTTCATCAGCTAATATCCATCTGGGAGCATCAGATGAAGTAATATTGGATCAGGCCAAGTCGGGTCCAGACTGGATGTAGTCAGGTATTGTGTAAAACATATCCACAAGCTGTGAGGTGGCCCTCGCACTCCTGGATGTTTCTGCAGCATTTGACGTTGTCTCACACCCCATCCTCATCAAACGCCTACACAGGATTGGCATCCCAGTTCCAGCTCTCCCCTGCATCTGCTCATTCTTAATTGATAGAACACAAGCTGCCAATATGGCACCTTAGTACTGGCATACAGGTGTCACCGTTGCTCCTCTGTGCAGGGTTACGGTCCATTCGACATGGCAGCAATCTTCATGTCAGCCCCACTTTGCATACGTGGTCACTGCCTTGTTAATGTACACAGGCTATGGCCTATTGATACAGCAGCAGTCTTCACAGAGGCCCCGTCTGGCATATGGGGTTGCCACCTGAACACTACGCACAGGTGATGACCTGTTTGATGCAGTAATTCTCACTGCTCACTTTAAGGCAGCCGTCCTCTGGCCTTTCGGGGGTCACCAACTTTTCTCTGCACATGGACAATGATCCAATTAGTGCAGCAGCCATCTCCTCACACCTCGTTTTAGGAATCAACTGTGATTCTCCCATTAGACCGTGCTCCCTCCAATGCTTTCATCTTCCTCACAGGGCACATTGGTCTTGTGAAGCAGGCAGGTGCTCCAGGCTCCAGACCGGGTATCTTGGATTCCCTGGTTGATATCCTCTCAACCAGCAGGGAGACTAGCAGGCTTAGGCTCCCAGTCCTGGTCACAGGCAGAAGCCTTTGCATAGCTTCTTCTTGCACAGCCTGAATGGCTACTTGACAGTTGACAATTTTTGGGCTTGCAAGCTCCCCAATCTGGTCTGCTTAATTTTGAAGTGTTTTCTCTTCCTCCAGAAAGCAGTCTGTCACAGCACTCCATCAGGGGCCATGAAAGTGACTAGAGGTTTACACCTCGTTGGCAGGCCACAGTTTTTCAAAATGCTACCCAGGGCCACAGCCCTATCCTTTATGAATCATTTATCAGCCCCACCTCCTCCTGAGGAGTGCCCATGCCCCTTCCTAGTGAACTAGAAAAAAGAGAGAGAAAGCTCAATTGTTTATTTTAGTTGTGATGCATAGTTATACCTAAAACGTGTTACAATAGATATAAGTGAGAGATGTCTGAAGATGGTTGGAATGTCGCTGCATGTGACATTACTTGGCTTGTGTTATTTTATCACCTTGTGAAATGTTGTATGTTGCTTAGTCAGTGACAGGTGCACTGGCGCCTCTGTTACCCAAAGAACCTTTGTAAGATGATTGAGCCCCCTTTCTTCGAGTTAAATCATCACCTATCTGGCACAAGACACTATCATTAAAGGAAATAGCAGGATCCAACGCATACTCAGATGAATGAAGAGAGAACAGAGGGAGTTGCACTGCCACGTTTGCTATTAAAAAAAAATACCTGTGTGTGCCAATTTACACCTAGGCTACTCTTATTATAACTATTAAGTAACTGCATCAATTGAAACATACTGTTTTATCCATCAAACAGTGGTTAACCGACCCCCCACATACCTCCACCCCACACACATAACCACACATTTGTACTGTGCTCTCTGGTCCTGGTGATGATTTATAAATTATGATACAGGGTTGCAGTGCTGTTGGCTTTCTAAATAAACAGACCTGACACTTAATGATTAGTTTCAAATGCTTGTAGCATACGAAAAAATGTATACTGATTACCTGCCTTACGTTCTCTTGATCTCCTGTAGCTGTATGTACACACTACCTCACTATCTCTCACCTCTGCACCATGCGATTACCATTTTGAGGACTTTACATGGACATGATCAAATGAAATGCATATTATGTTTATTACCATTAAATTTGATGTATCTATATATTGGCATACTTTAGAAATGGAGTCTCTAGTTGGCAGTGTTTTGCACCTTGTCTAAGTGGGGACCCTCACTCTAGTCAGGGTTAGGGAGTCACATAGCTAAGACAACCGCTGCTCACCCCCTTGGTAGCTTGGCAGGAGCAGTTAGGCTTATCACAGAGGCATTGTGTCAAGTATTTCTACATACTCACAGTAACATAGTACAAACACCAGAAAAGTACTCCACAACAGTTTAGAAAAATAACCAATATTTATTTGAGTAAAACAAGACCAAAACAACAAAAATCAACATACACAAGCAAAGATACAAATTTTCAAAGATTAAATCTAAGTATAATGCTAAAACACTACAGCTCCAACTGGGGCTATCATGACATCTTGACGGAGTCGTTCCCAGCAGTCCAATGCCACTCACGAGGGAGTGCGGGCCGGTCATGGAGTCGCACAGACCCCAGGTACAGTACCTTGGAAAATGAGGAAGCAAAGACATTGCATGGAGTCGGGAAGGTGAGGCATCGCTGGAGCCGGTCCGGGGTCAGACATTTACTGCTAATGTGGACGTGAGGCTTCATTTCCTTACTGTGATACAGAGGAGATGTTGGTTTGTTACAGTTGCAATGGAGGTGCTGAGGCGTCAGTGGTGAGGCATTGGTTCCTTACAACAAGGCGGGTTCAATGAATCCACCAGGTCAAGACGCGAGGTGTCGTATTTGCAGTGTCACGATCACACCACAGGTGCTAAGGTGGCATCAGAGTCTGGTATCATGGGCCCCAGTAACACAGCACTCTAGACTCATGCTGTGGCGGGACTTCGGAGGTTCTGCGGTGGTGTTTGTTGCAGTCGTTCCGCTCAGTGGGGACCACGGCTCCGATGGAGGTGGCGGCACAGAATCAGACAGCAGCGCCAGTTTTGAAGCTGCTCTGGAGTCAATGTCCTTGTTTGTTATTGTTTACACCAGAACTTAATCCCAACGTACCAAGAACTGAATTTGGCACCATTTGGCAAGTCAGGGCTCTCAGCAAGAGAGCCCAGGTGCTGGCAGATGAAGTCTTTGATGTCTCTGAGACTTCTTAACAGGACGCAAGCTTAATGCAAGCCCTTGGAGAACCTTTGGATGCAGGGTGTAGAAAGAAAAGTCCAGTCCTTTCACTCCCAGGACAGAAGCAGCAAGCAACAGGCCAGCAAAGCAAAGCAACAGGCAAAATCGAGTGGCAGTCTCTCCTGCAGCATCCAGCTTTTCTTCCTGAAAGTCCAGAAGGATTCTAACTCTGTGGGGTCAGAGGACCAGTACTTATATCCATTTTTGCATTTCAAGTAGGCAAACTTCAAAGAAAAATCTTTGTAGTGCAAAAGACTCTGCCTTTCTTGACCGGGCCCCAGACACACTCCAGGGGGTTTGTGGCCACCTTAGGGGTGACTTACATGTAATAAAAGGGAAGGTTTGGGCCTGGCAAGTGTTGAAATGGCAGTTTAAAACTGTACACCCAGACACTGCTGTGGGAGGTCTGTGACATGTTTAGTGGGCTACTCATGTGGGTGGCACAATCAGTGCTGCAGGCCCATCAGAAGAATTTTTTGTACGGGCCCTGGATACACATGATGCACTATACTAGGGCCTTACTTGTAAATCAAATGTTCGATGGCATGTGTAGCTGCAGATACACATGTTTTGCACTTCCCGCCATCTAGTGTTGGGCTCGGAGTGTTACAAGTTGTTTTTCTTCGAAGAAGTCTTTCGAGTCACGAGATCGAGGGACTCCTCCCCTTTCGGCTCCATTGCGCATGGGCGTCGACTCCATCTTAGATTGTTTTTTTTCCACAACCGGGTTCCGACGTGTTCCTTTTCGCTCCGTGTTTCGGTTCGGAAAGTTAGTTAGAATCTCGGAAAATTAGACGGTATTGTTTGCGTTC
The DNA here is from genome assembly GCF_031143425.1 of Pleurodeles waltl. Taxonomy (NCBI): domain Eukaryota; kingdom Metazoa; phylum Chordata; class Amphibia; order Caudata; family Salamandridae; genus Pleurodeles; species Pleurodeles waltl. The sequence goes on along the minus strand of NC_090445.1, from coordinate 287,545,880 downwards.
GGTATCGGGTTAGTTACTACAGATCGACACCGACTTTTGAAGAGCTCCGGTGGCCCTTTGGGGTTTTTTCGATCCCCCATCGGGGCCTGGTCGGCCCGGCCACGTGTCTCTTCAAGGCTGATGGAACGGACCCCATTCCGCTTCTGCCCAAAATGTCACAACAAGTATCCTTATACAGATCAGCACCTGGTCTGTAACTTGTGTTTGTCTCCAGAACACAAAGAAGATACTTGTGAAGCCTTTCGAGCGTTTCGGTCGAGGAAGACATTAAGAGACCGAAGAGCGAGAAGACTGCAAATGGCGTCGGCGCCGACAGGACAAAGGCATTTGGAGGAGGAAGAGGAAACCTTCTCCATCCAGGAGTTGGACTCGGACGAGCTCGATCCCGAAGAAACTCCTAAAACCGTGAGTAAGACGTCGAAACATAAAACTCACGAGAAGACCACAAAAGCCCAGGGGACGCCCCCGCCAACAGGCCATGGCTTAACCCGTAAAATAGGTGACTGATCATCGGCACCGAAAAAGGGCACGCTTGTGTCGAAGTCATCCGACTCCAGTCGAGATACCGGCACACAGCAATCTCGAGCCCGAGACAGCGGCTCCGAGCAAGTTCGGCACCGAGACAGCGGCACCAAAATTTTGTTTAATACACTATCCTCCACTCATAGCCAATACCAGAGCTTACCTATGCTACCTGGAATGCTAAAACACTCCAAACAGGTGTTTCAGGAGCCTGTGAAGGGCAGGGCCATATCTCCAAGGGTGGAGAAAAAGTACAAGCCACCGCCTACAGACCCTGTTTATATCACGCAGCAATTAACACCAGACTCTGTGGTAGTACGGGCAGCTCGCAAGAGAGCAAACTCTCACACCTCGGGAGACGCACCACCTCCAGACAAGGAGAGTCGCAAATTTGACGCTGCTGGGAAAAGGGTTGCAGCACAAGCAGCAAACCAATGGCGCATTGCCAACTCACAAGCACTTCTGGCAAGATATAATAGGGCTCATTGGGACAAAATGCAGCATTTCATAGAACACTTACCCAAAGAGTTCCAGAAAAGGGCACAACAAGTGGTGGAGGAAGGACAAAGTATCTAAAATAATCAGATACTGTCAGCAATGGATGCAGCAGATACAGCTGCAAGGACAGTAAATACTGCAGTAACAATAAGGAGACACGCGTGGTTGCGTACGTCAGGATTCAAGCCGGAAATACAACAAGCCGTGCTGAATATGCCTTTTAATGGACAGCAGTTGTTTGGGCCGGAGGTGGACACTGCTATAGAAAAACTTAAAAAAGACACTGATACGGCCAAAGCCATGGGCGCACTCTACTCCCCTCAGAGCAGAGGCACATTTAGCAAAACTCAGTTTAGAGGGGGGTTTCGAGGACAAGCTACAGAACCCACAACCTCACAAACAAGGCCCACTTATCAAAGTCAATATCAGCAGGGAAGTTTTCGGGGGCAATATAGAGGGGGAAGTTCCAAAGCCCTAAAACTCCTCAAAACAAACAGTGACTTCCAAGTCACAAATCCCCAACACATAACACCTGTGGGGGGGAGACTAAGCAATTTTTACAAACATTGGGAGGAGATAACAACAGACACTTGGGTACTGGCAATTATCCAGCATGGTTATTGCATAGAATTTCTCAGATTCCCTCCAAACGTTCCACCGAAAACACACAATATGTCAAAACAACACATGGATCTTCTAGGACTAGAGGTCCAGGCATTGCTACAAAAAGGAGCAATAGAATTAGTACCAATTCAACAGAAAGGAACAGGAGTTTACTCTCTGTACTTTCTCATACCCAAAAAGGACAAAACACTGAGACCTATATTAGATCTCAGAACATTAAATACCTACATCAAATCAGACCACTTTCACATGGTGACATTACAAGACGTAATCCCACTGCTCAAACAACAAGACTACATGACAACACTAGACCTAAAGGATGCATATTTCCATATACCAATACATCCTTCACACAGAAAGTACCTAAGATTTGTATTCCAAGGGGTACATTACCAATTCAAGGTGTTGCCATTCGGAATAACAACTGCGCCAAGAGTTTTTACAAAATGCCTGGCAGTAGTAGCTGCGCATATTAGAAGGCAGCAAATACATGTGTTCCCCTACCTAGACGATTGGTTAATCAAAACCAACACACTAGAACGGTGTTTACAACACACAAAGTACGTCATAGAAACCCTACACAAACTAGGTTTCTCAATCAACTACACAAAGTCACACCTTCAGCCGTGTCCGACACAGCAATACTTAGGGGCAACAATTGACACAGCAAAAGCGATTGCCACTCCAAGTCCACAAAGAGTACAAGCATTTCACAATGTAATACAGGTCATGTATCCTAACCAAAGAATACAAGTCAAAATAGTAATGAAACTCCTAGGCATGATGTCCTCATGCATAGCCATTGTCCCAAACGCAAGATTGCACATGCGGCCCTTACAGCAGTGCCTAGCATCACAATGGTCACAGGCACAGGGTCAACTTCTAGATCTAGTGTTGATAGACTGCCAAACATACACCTCGCTTCAATGGTGGAACAATATAAATTTAAACCAAGGGTGGCCTTTTCAAGACCCAGTGCCTCAATACGTAATAACTACAGATGCCTCCATGATAGGGTGGGGAGCACACCTCAATCAACACAGCATTCAGGGACAATGGGACTCTCGGCAAAAACAGTTTCACATAAATCATTTAGAACTATTGGCAGTATTTCTAGCGTTAAAAGCATTTCAACCAATAATAAGCCACAAACACATTCTTGTCAAAACAGACAACATGACAACAATGTATTACCTAAACAAACAGGGAGGGACACACTCAACACAGTTGTGTCTCCTGACACAGAAAATATGGCATTGGGCGATACACAACCACATTCGCCTAATAGCACAGTTCATTCCAGGGATTCAGAATCAATTAGCAGACAATCTCTCTTGGGATCACCAACAGATCCACGAATGGGAGATTCACCCCCAAGTACTACACACTTACTTCCAAAATTGGGGAACACCACAAATAGACCTGTTTGCAACAAAAGAAAACGCAAAATGCCGAAACTTTGCATCCAGGTACCCACAAGATCAGTCTCTGGGCAATGCGTTATGGGTGAGTTGGTCAGGGATATTTGCATACGCTTTTCCCCCTCTCCCACTCCTTCCATATCTAGTAAACAAGTTGAGTCAAAACAAACTCAAACTCATACTCCTAGCACCAACTTGGCAAGACAATCTTGGTACACAACACTACTAGACCTCTCAGTAGTGCCTCATATCAAACTACCAAACAGACCAGATCTGTTAACTCAACACAATCAACAAATCAGACACCCCAATACAGCATCGCTGAATCTAGCAATTTGGCTCCTGAAGTCTTAGAGTTCGGACACTTAGACCTTACACAGGAATGTATGGAAGTCATAAAACAAGCTAGAAAACCAACCACTAGACATTGCTATGCAAATAAGTGGAAAAGGTTTGTTTATTATTGCCATAATAATCAAATTCAACCCTTACACGCATGTGCTAAAGACATCGTAAGCTACTTGCTACATTTGCAAAAGTAAAAACTAGCTTTTTCATCCATTAAGATACATCTTACCGCAATTTCAGCTTACCTGCAAATTACCCACTCAACTTCACTGTTTAGGATACCAGTCATAAAAGCCTTTATGGAAGGCCTAAAAAGAATTATACCATCAAGAACACCACCAGTTCCTTCATGGAACCTCAACATTGTCTTAACACGACTCATGGGGCCACCTTTTGAGCCCATGCACTCATGTGAAATGCAATATTTAACATGGAAAGTTGCATTTCTAATTGCCATCACATCTCTAAGAAGAGTTAGTGAAATCCAAGCATTTACCATACAAGAACCATTTATTCAAATACACAAGCATAAAGTAGTTCTACGGACAAATCCAAACATTTTACCAAAAGTCATATCACTGTTCCACTTGAATCAAACTGTAGAACTACCAGTGTTCTTCCCACAGCCAGATTCTGTAGCTGAGAGAGCACTACATACATTAGACATCAAAAGAGCGTTAATGTACTACATTGACAGAACAAAACAAATTCAGAAAACAAAACAATTATTTGTTGCTTTCCAAAAACCTCATACAGGAAATCCAATTTCCAAACAAGGCATTGCTAGATGGATAGTTAAATGCATTCAAACCTGTTATCTCAAAGCAAAAAGAGAACTGCCTATTACACCGAGGGCACACTCCACTAGAAAGAAAGGTGCTACCATGGCCTTTCTAGGAAACATTCCAATGACTGAAATATGTAAGGCAGCCACATGGTCTATGCCTCATACATTTACCAAGCATTACTGCGTGGATGTGTTAACAGCACAACAAGCCACAGTAGGACAAGCAGTACTACGAACTTTGTTTCAAACAACTACAACTCCTACAGGCTGAACCACCGCTTTTGGGGAGATAACTGCTTACTAGTCTATGCAAAGCATGTGTATCTGCAGCTACACATGCCATTGAACGGAAAATGTCACTTACCCAGTGTACATCTGTTCGTGGCATGAGACGCTGCAGATCCACATGCGCCCACCCGCCTCCCCGGGAGCCTGTAGCCGTTTCGAAGTTGATCTTGAACATTTGTAAATTTGTAAATATATCACTTTAAACTACATTATGTACATACATGTTTACTCGATTGCATGGGCACTATTACTATGATACACAACTCCTACCTCACCCTCTGCGGGGAAAACAATCTAAGATGGACGCCCATGCGCAATGGAGCCGAAAGGGGAGGAGTCCCTCGATCTCGTGACTCGAAAGACTTCTTCGAAGAAAAACAACTTGTAACACTCCGAGCCCAACACTAGATGGCGGGATGTGCAAAGCATGTGAATCTGCAGCGTCTCATGCCACGAACAGATGTACACTGGGTAAGTGACATTTTCCATTCCAATCATGGATAAACCAATCTCCAATACTCTTTAGGCAGAGAGCACTTGCACTTTATCTCTGGTCAGCAGTGATAAAGTGTCCAGACTCCTAAAGCCAGCAAAAACGAAACTCAGCACTGGCTCAAAAAATAGGAGGTCAGAAGGGAAAGGTTTAGGGATAACCCTGCAAAAAGGGCCATTTACAACAGTATAAAAAAATATCATAACTCGATAGAGAAACACTAACTCCTTGTTCACTTTAGGAAGGCATTCGAAGACTTGCATTCCATACTAAATACCTAAATATTTTTGTATTTTGGTCCTCTCGCAAACACTGGTTTATACAGTGTTTCCCAAGGTGCATTATAAGCATATTTTCTTAACCTTGTTACTTACAAACTTCTACAATAAATCTATTGGGTCTGGCAAGGTAATGAGACATTTTAAGATGAATATTTAGAATTAAAATTGTAATTAACTGTAAAACAACAAAGTAAAATATTTAGCAGAGGCTACATGGACAGACTCGTTTTTTACTTGAATTTTGTTTAAAAAAATACCTTCTATGTTTACAAATTGCAGCAAAAGCATGGGAAAGTGTAGAAAGAATGTTGTCATTTAATTTATTTTAAGCATTGCAACCATTATCTCTCCTACTTTGAAAGAGACAAAGGCAGATCAAGAGAGAGAGAGTATATGTGTGTGTGTGTGTGTCTTAAAACTGCAATGATTATTTCATGACAACTAGCACGCAATAGTGTGTATTTTCAGAACTCGTAACTTGATGTTGGCAGAAAAATAGCTGTATTTAAAACTCATATCTGAGTGATAAATCGCAGTGTAGGGGAGACTTGTTAACTGTTAGAGTTAAGTTGGTATCAGGAACATGTTTATTATATATTACCCATGTAGGGGTGTTACACCTAATAGCTTTAGGGTGGTCTTCCCACCAATGTTTTGACTACCTCCTCCACTTTTCTGACCTTGTTTTTGCTGTTATTAAAACTCTAGCACTGGTTAGAAGTGATAAAGTGCACAAAGTGCTTGTGCTCTCTCCTCTAAACATGGTAATATTGGGTTATCCCCAACTGGCATATTTATTTTACTTTCAAGTCCCTAGTAAAGTGGTACTATGTGTATCCAACGCCTGTAAATGAAATGGGTATGCAGCACTGATTGTGCCACCCATTTAAGTAGGCCCTTAAATGTGTCTCAGGCCTGGCATTGCAGAGCCTGTGTGTGCAGTTTTACACTGTCATGTTGACCTGGCAAAATAATGCTTTTGCCAGGCCCACCCCTTCCCTTTTTATACATATGTCACACCTAAGGGAGGGGGTGTGGCCTGTAGCCGGCAGATATGGCCACCTTAAAAGATAGCTCTAGTCCCTGTAAACAATATCCTACACCATCCTCCTGTCTGATCGCCTCGGCGAGCACTGTCTACATGGCCCTGGGACCCCGACTTCAGCTACATGCACGGAAGTACAAGATAGCAACTTATGACCCTCAAATCCCCTGAAACACCTCAGGCGCTGTAAGATCAGGTGTCTGAGGCCTACACTTGGCCTATGCTTGGTGGCTGAGGTCTACGAGAGCAAATCGTGCTAGTGACCTCCTGATTCCTTTCTTTGACATTGGTAGTATTGGTAGTGGTGCAATTGCGACACGCAGGAGGGGCGCTTATGGACCACTACCGGCCATTGTGATGGCGATGCAACGTGGCAGCTGATCAGATGTGCTCGCTACCTTGAGAACTGCGGAAATATGCGGTCTCTGTGAGTATAGTCATCACTGTAGCGCCCTGCTGCTCAGTGGACCTTCAGTCTACCAGTAGGACAGATGAGACCGGATTGGAGGCTGGGTGGCCTGCAAGTGTTGGAGACAAGCCCTCATGGCTGACCAGATGTCAGGAGGTAAGGCTGCTGTGCAGGGATGTGGGCAGCCTCTCTTGACGAGCCCAGCCCCTTGGGATCTGGCCCTGTGTGCCACCCCAGCTGACTACAAGTGAAGAGCAGAGACTGCTGCGCCTGTCTGGTCACTTGCAGATTGGAAGACACCTTCGGTGATAGCGGGATTGCTTGGAGGGCCTCCGGTGCCTGTAGAACAACTTGGCCTGGGTGCTGTGACCGACCTGGGCCCCCCTGTGGTGGTGGTGGTGGGCAGTATGCTCGGGAACGGTCTGTGGCCCTTCCCCTACTGTTCCTGTTGCGGGGGAATGAACCACTGCCTGATCGGGCTGCCCCCTGCTGTATGCATATTCCTTGGCATACCGGCGGCCTGATATATAGTCACTAGATACTAGTGGTAACTTAACGTTGGTGATTTTGATGGGAAGCAACGACTACTTTACAAACCTACGACTCTACTGACAGACTGCTTGCAGGCTAGATATGAAGATTCTATGACATGAGCTGCTTCATTTGTCCAGGCAGTTCTCCCACAGTATAACACTATAAATTGCAACCATATCAGTTACAGAGTAGCCAACGCTGGGAAACATCCTTTATGCCGACTTTTTTATAACGAAGTCCTGGTTAACGAAAGCGGAACAACGCTTTCTTTAACCACGACTTTGTTATTTTGTGCCTTAACCACGCATGTCCTGAACAACGAACATGCATGGTTAAGGTACAAACAAGGGAATTGGCTGAGGAGGACGACGCAGATGACGAGGCGACGACTCGGGTAAGTGGGGTTTTTAGGTTTTGGAGAGGGGGTGGGGGGTCGGGGGTTTTAGGTTTTGGGGTGGGGTTGGGGGGGTGGGGCGTTTTTGGTTTTGGGGAGGGGGTGGGGGGCCGGGGTTTTAGGTTTTGGGGTGGGGTTGGGGGGGTGGGGCGTTTTAGGTTTTGGGGAGGGGGTTGGGGGTCGGGGTTTTAGGTTTTGGGGTGGGGTTGGGGGGGTGGGGCGTTTTTGGTTTTGGGGAGGGGGTGTGGGGTCGGGGGTTTTAGGTTTTGGGGTGGGGTTGGGGGGGGTGGGGCGTTTTAGGTTTTGGGGAGGGGGTTGGGGGTCGGGGTTTTAGGTTTTGGAGTGGGGTTGGGGGGGTGGGGCGTTTTTGGTTTTGGGGAGGGGGTGGGGGGTCAGGGTTTTAGGTTTTGGGGTGGGGTTGGGGGGGTGGGGCGTTTTTGGTTTTGGGGAGGGGGTGGGGGGTCGGGGGTTTTAGGTTTTGAGGTGGGGTTGGGGGGGGTGGGGTGAGGCATGCAGGATCAATGGGTGCCTGTTACTAATGACTTTACCAGGAATGCCTTTACAACGAAATATCGTTGTTAAGGCATTCGTGGTAAAGGCATTAGTAGTAACAACGAGGTCGGTGTTCCGACCTCGTTGTTTAGGCACCCGTTATTTTGTCAGTCGGCATTCCGTCGTACAACCGCCAACGCTAAGAGGAGGGCTGTTGGAGGAAGGATGCCTTGTGCCGCATTAGAGCTCTGGAGATACCTCTAGGTCCTGATCGTCGAGAGTACATGTGCTGTGCCCATGCTGTTTAACGTACTGACTCTGGAGCACGCATATGGGGCTTATAGATCTGAGATAACCCCATAGTAATTGACTTTATGTGCTAATTGTGTGGTACCTGGTTGACTCCTGCTGGACTAGGGCACAGCCATTGCTGTCTGGGGGGTGTCTCTGGTGGTTGTTGAGACCAGATACACCATGGTGAAAGACACAGGGGGCAAAGTGACCCTGTCCTAAAAACTAGACAGTTATACCTAGGCAATCCTGATGGCGGAAAAGACAGGAGAGGGACAGACATGGTCGCTGACACCCCAGCCTGTGGAACACCGAGTGGGTGACCCATCATTGTCCAATTCGATTGAGGTCATTCAGGGGTTTCAAGTGGAACTGGTCACAAAAATACTCAGTGGCAATAGAACCTTCTTAGAACAGACCTCTGTGGAGTAGCGGACCGCGCAACAAGCATGGAGAAGCAGGTTGAGGATCTACAATAGGAAGTAGCTACTCTCCAAGAAACTGTGTCCTCTCTACAGAAACTATTGGTGCAACTTGAGGAGTGTGTTGAAGACGCAGAAGAGAGATCCAGGAGGAACAACCAGTGAATTGTGGGTTTTCCTGAGAAAGCAGAAGTTCAATCTGCTGGGAGAAGTGGCTTGACAAAATTTTGCACCTGCAAAAGCTGTTCAAGTTCTTTATGGTGGAGAGAGCGTACTGGCCTCTGGTTCAGCCACCGCACAAGGGTGCACCTCAGGCCCTTATCATACGTTCAATTACAGGGACCGCAATGCTATATTACAGCACATTAATATGTGCCTCCCCGAATTTTGAGGGGCACCCCCCTATTTATTTTCCAGACTACACCATGAGGGTCTAAAATCAGCGTACAACATTCTGCACGTAAAGAAAATACTGCACGATCTCAACCTGCCCTACAGTGTGATGTTTCCGGCAAAGCTATGTGTGGTCTGCAATGGACAGGTGCATTTTGTATACAATGCGTACAACACCAGTGGCTGGCTGGATACGGTGCCTGGGGACCCCTCACAGAGATTGGACTGGACTGGGACACAGCCTCTGAGGACACAGACAGCTCGTTCGGAAGTGGGTTGAGGGGGATAAGCGGCCGAAGTATGGCACAGACAGCATGGATGGTGGCTCTGGCCTGAGGTGCACGTGAAGTACGATGCACATGGATACCTTGTCGCTGCAGCGTATGAGACCTTGTGGTTGTGCATTACACTGTTGGAGCTGTGTGTTGGGAGCCTTTGCCTCGCAATGATGTTATTATTTGTAAGCTTTATATAGTGGAATGGTGAACTGGTGCTTGAAAGTGAGGTATATGCTATAGGGGATCTTCCATGTGAGAAAAGCTCTCGATTTTTTGTTCTTTTTTGCTCTCCTAAGTTTCAATATTCTCCTTCTTAACAAAAGGGTGAAACATTTTAATTACAGACTTAATAATGCATGTTAAATGAGGTGTCGGAAGTAGATGGTGGCAGTAGGGACCAGGGGTCTAGGAGCTGGTGCAATAATGCAGAGGCGCTACCTTGCGACCACCACAGAGTACTGATCTCTAGCGAAACGTTTAGTTATTGGTTATTTGAAATCTTGGATAGACAAGCATACAGAAGTAGGGGTATGGGACGGGGACTGCAGAGACATGCGCTGCCTATTAATTGGCAGGGCGAGTTTGATTTACTGCCCAGGGGGTGGGGAAAGTTCACACTGATGTTTAGTTACATTGTTTTGTGGGGGAAATAGCTGCTCAGGGAAAGGAATGATGGCGTATGATGAAGGGGTGAGTCAGTCCAGAAGCCTGGACCTTATGCTATCGACATGTGATGTGAATCATGACAGATTAGGTATTTAAACTCCTGAAGTGGAATGACAGGGGAGTGGCACAACTGGAAAAAAGTATTTGCCTTCCTCAAGCGATATTGTATACCTGTGGTTTTTTTGCAGGAAACTTGTGGGGGAGACTGTGTCCAGAGTTTACGTAAAAGATAGCCAAGGCAGTTGTTTGCTACATCCTATTCCGGCTATGCGAGGGGTGTCCTGATCTGTATGGCTCCGGGGATAACTTTCCCACACAGAAGACATATAGTAGTCCCAGGCAGCCATTTTTTAGGTCAAGCCTAGACAGCGCTTGCGCGATCGCCTAGCGACCTGTTTTCTACTTTGCGGGGTTTCATGCCCCCTACCCCTTCTTACTGGCTGTGTTCATTGTCGCTCTTTTATTTGTTCTAACTATTTGCTGATGTCAAGACTTTGTCATGCCTTTCCCTGTTTTTACCCCTCTCGGAGAGCATGGCCCTAGCATTAGATAAATATGCCGTTCATTGTTATAACATTTGTTTTGAACCTACTTTTTTCTTATTTGCAAAGTATTTCCCATAATTGGGTTGTTTGCACTAACCTCTTATTTTATTTTCACGCTGTTGCTATGTTTCTTCTGTTCACTAAAAAAATGTTTATTTGTTGGAAGGCTTTTTCTTGTGTCCTTGGTGAATTTACTGGCTTTCGTTTTGTAACTGCAAGCTTGTTCATCTGTCATCGGTAAAGCTTTCGAATGTTTTTGTAAATGTTTATTTGCGTTTGCTTTGATAGCTCCTTTGTGTGTCATTGGTGAACCTCTAAGACATCTTGTTCATGTTAATTCTGTGATTTCTGTGACAGCTGCAAAGCAGTGTGTTTCATTATCTAATTGCTTATTTCTTTGCTTGGAAGGGCTTCCAAGGGTGGTGTTGGTAAAACGTAAATACCTCTTGTTTTTTTTTTTTTTTTTTGCTTTCTGGTGGCATCTGCAAGGCAGCGTTAGTTGCTTTTTTTAAAAGCGCTTTAACTATGTGCAGTTACAAATTCAAATGTGCTCGAACACCACTTTTAATCAAACTCCGAAACAGAAAAGGATTTATTTACAGAAAGGAAAATACTAGAAGCTATTACAGGTCTTTCACCCCAGCAAACAAATATTCATTGTTACAACGTGTCACTCATTCCCTGGGAACTGCAGCTTTTGTGTTTTCAAATTTTTGATTCACGCATCGCTTAGAAAAACGCATGGAAATACACGTAAATAAACTGCAACAACCATACATCTATTTAGTAGGTGCAACTGCTACGAATCTTTAGGTGAAGGTTTTGCTTTAATTAAATGTCACATTTGTATTTGGATTTACGTTTATCACAAATACAGTTTCAAGGTATAAATGTTAACATTATGTACAGATCAGTCCTTGCTTATAGCTCCAACGGCAACTACTAAGTATACAGGCTGCATCCAATTTTGCATTTCTGTCAGGAAGTTCTCACCCATGAAAACTTTTAAAATAATTTATTTTTGATATAGCAGAGTCCACTGTTGCCCCCACAGTTGCAACTCCCGCCTCTCCCTTTACTGCATCTTCCCACCACCCTTTCTGCCCTCTCCCTCCCCCCCCACGAGTCTGAAGCACCAGAAAAATCTTACCACTTGCCCTTAGCACACCAATGTTGAAAGTACTACAAAAGAAAGCTACAGCTGGCACAGGGACATTAAGGGGGTCATTCTGATCATGACCGCCGGGGCCAGGGTTGGCGGGAGCACCGCCAACAGGCTGGCGGTGCCCCGCAGGGCATTCTGACCGCGGCGGTTTGGCCGCGGTCAGATGCGGAAAACCGGCGGTCTCCCACCGGTTTTCCACTGCCCTTTAGAATCCGAGCTGCGCCGCCATGGGGATTCTGACAGCCCATACCGCCATCCTGTTCCTGGCGGTTCTCCCGCCAGGAACAGGATGGCGGTATGGGTTGTCGTGGGGCCCCTGGGGGCCCCTGCAGTGCCCATGCCAATGGCATGGGCACTGCAGGGGCCCCCGTAAGAGGGCCCCACTTTGTATTTCAGTGTCTGCTTTGCAGACACTGAAATACGCGATGGGTGCCACTGCACCCGTCACACCTTCCCACTCCGCCGGCTCAGAATTGTCGTGGGAAGGCTCTTTTGCACTGGGCTGGCGGGCGGCCTTTTGGCGGCCGCCCGCCAGCCCAGTGCAAAAGCCAGAATCACCGCAGCGGTCTAATGACCGCGGAGCGGTGTTCTGGAGGGGGGAACTCTGGCGGGCGGCCTCCGCCGCCCGTCAGGGTTAGAATCACCCCCTAAGTGATTTGCCCAGGATCACAGGATCTTGAGCTGACGCAGAGACTGGAAACTGATTCTCCAGCTCGAAGGTCAGCAGCGCTGGCCATTACGCCACATGTTCTCCCAAAGTGACCGGATTTACAAACAGAAAACTCATCTAAGTGACTCAGGGTTGATTAGATTTTGTTTATAGTATTATATAAATGCTTCACCTACGTACATTTGATTGTGTTATCGCTGGAGCTTAATTTTCTAAATACAATTACATGTGGACTTCACCTCCTTCACATTTTACAAATGTTAAGCAAAGTAACGAGGATGTGCCATAACAGCTGCAGCCGCCGACTTTGAAGCTGGGGACATTGTTTAAATCTCTGCAGAAGGCTCAACATTCCGTGAATTAGGGCAAATCACTTAATTTCGCCATGACTGAAAATGCAACTGGTGCTCATGTCATTCTGTCTGCAAGGCTGCAAACTTCATCTCCTTCACACTATTAAAATATTAAGCAAAAAAGAGTGGGTAACGCATAAGCAGCAACTAAAACAAACTGATTTACAAAACATGCAGTTTCCAACAACAACGATGTCTAACTTTACAGCTACTAAGCTAATTTACTCTTTCAATACCCTATAAAATGGTAAAAAAATACTTTCAATCAAACTCCGAGAGGAAAAAAAAGAATTATAAATAGTGAGGAAAATACTAAAAGCTGAATAACCAAAAGACCTATCTTTAGATAAAGCATTTCATTTAATTATTTTTGTAGTTTTTGTGTAGAATTGCCCGTTTATGTGCAGCCGCTCTCAAGCTCCTATGATACTGGGGTAGAGGAATGCAGAGCAGGCCTCGGAAGAGCAGTCTGTTTGCTTACAACAAGCTTGATGATTCCTGTTCACCAGCACCCTTATAGCGCGAAATCCAAGTATTGGAGCGATTCACATGAGCACCAGTTACGTTGCCCAAAGACACATTCATTTATTGGTCGGTAGAGGGAGATTAAGTGATCTGCCCAGAATCACAGGATATTGAGCTGATGCCGAGATTGAACTGACTTCCCCAGCTCCAAAGTCGGCAGCTCCTGTCATTACATCCTGTTGGGTACGTATCCGCAATGCAAATATATTGTTTCTGGGATGTTCTACTAGGCACCTGTATAATTTTAATTAATTCAAGGGGCAGGGTTTGACTTTTACACTTGGAAAAAAGCTTTCGTTTTCTTGATGAGGCATATTAAAGTCCACATTTAATGGGTGAGTTCTCCAAAGAAGCCATTCACAGTGCGTGTTGTGTTTTTCATGCACACTGGACACCAGACCTTGATTGTGAAGAACACGCTGTTTCAGTGTGACAAAAAAAATGTATGTGGATTTTTACATGTAAAGAGAGCAAAAGTTTCCATGGTATTTCGATTGTGGTTCTTTAATGCTCATCTGAATCATGTCATTCATATTTAACAAGTTTATTTGTGTTTCCTACCTGGTATTTCCATTGCTTTTTTTTGTATTCTAAAAGTCCATCAGCAAACATTTTTTTTACATTTTTTTTAGATAAAAGTACCTCTTCACTGTTCGAAAACTTGTTCCAATCTGAAAGATCAGTCGCTATTCTTCCCTATTTCAGAACTGGCAATACAGGTTGTTTTTTGTGCAACCCAGGCTGACTGTTCATTAAATGTTTTTTTTCTCTTTCTCTGATTTAATGTACACCAGATACCTGCTCAGAATCTGTTATTTTCGAAGTAGCTGGACCTATTTTTGGTGAACACTTTTTTGCCAGTCCTTTTATCCACCATTCACCAGCCCTCCCATTCACCAACAACGTGACCCCACATTCACCACCCGCTCCTGTCCACCACCATTAACCACCCCCACCCGCCCTTCGGTTCACCGCCCCCACTGTTCTCCTGTTCATCGCCCCCACCCGACCTCCCGTTCACCGCCCCCACCTGATTGCCAAAGCCAATAGCTCGCTCATAGGGGAGACCTATTGGCTTTGCTGGTTATATTCTGTTGGGAGCACTTGATTGGCACAAGGTATGCTTTCTGAATGTATATGCCACCAGCAATGATTTCACACAATTTTTTACTGGAATGGCAGCAGCTGTGGCTCCATACCTGACAAATGAGATGATATTGATGGGTGATTGTAATTGTGTGCTTGATGGTATGTTAGAGAGTGAACCCCCCAGGGACACAGCAAAGCCGCATATGACTGGACAGTTGAAATAAATGATACAAGGCATTGGCCTCCTTGATGTATGGAGGGAAAGACACCCAAGTTCCAGATTGCTTTCCAGTTATACCCCAGCAACGGGGACATATAGCAGATTAGACTACTGTTTGATGACCCCTCAGATCGCTCAGCAGGTTCAGGAGGTCTCCTATCCGATGCAGTATATATCTGACCACTCCCCACTCTTGGTGAGCCTGAAAAGGGGCTACACTTGCTGTGCGGTGCCATTGTGGCGATTGCAGGCTGAGGCTCTGAAAGACCCACCATTTGCTGCCAAGAGACAGGAGGAGCTTGATAATTACTTCCAGGAATCCTGGGGGAGATCAAGTAGTAAAGCCCATGATTGGGATGCCATGAAGGTGGTAATTAGAGAGGTTTGTCTGCAAACCAGATATGGGGTGCGGCAACAGCTGTTCTGTGACCTGACTAACAATGAGTCATGACTGTGGGACACAGAACATGCTCTCCCCTCTCAGCCTCAGAGAATGGAGGAACAGTGACGTACCAGTAGTGAAGTACTGGAGGATTGGCAGACACTGGAAAAGTATACCTATAGTATGTACCGACAAAGGTAACGTGTGGAGGGAGATAGGACAGGTGCCCTATTAGGATGCTTGGTGAGGCAGCAGGAGTCCAGCGATCTGGTACCAATATTACAGGATAAAAACAGCACTCTAGTTAACTCCCAGACAACTATAAACGAGGTGTTCAGGGTTCACCTGAAGGAGGTGTATGCAGAAAGGGACTAGGATCAGGGCAAAGGTGGCTAAGCCTTCTTGGCAGATGTAGATGTGCCTAGACTAGGAGCAGAGGAAAGGGCAACTCAAGACGAGGACATAAACAGAATATTGCAGCAGTACGATGCCAGAAACCAGCAACAAACGCCAGGAGGCGATGGCCTATCGGCTGAATTCTATCACAAATACACTGACATGGTGGTCAATAGACTCCTGGAGGTGTATCAGGAGGCACATCAATGTGGGTGTCTCCCAGGCACAATGCATGAAGCTCCGGTAGTATTGGTCCCGAAGCCAGGCAAAGAGCCGATGGAGGAATCGTCTCATAGACCGCTTTCACTACTGAATGTTGATGCCAAAATACAGAGTGGTCTGTTAGCTGCAAGGCTACTTCTATATTTACAGACTCACACGTGAAGATCAGTGTGGCTTCATCCCCCAAAGGAACACCATGTATAATCTGCGTCTACTGTTTCACATATCCATAACCCAAGCTTACGAGTGGATGCCTATGCACTAGCATTCCTTGATATTGAACAAGTGTCAACTCGGTTACATTGGTGTTAGATCTGACAGCCTTAGGGTGTCCACCCTCAACTTTTTGCCTGCCTTCCTCCACTTTTTGACACTGTTTTAGCTGGTTTTAGAACTCTGCGCACATTACCACTGCTGACTAGTACTAAAGTGCATATGTTCTCTCCCTTAAAACATGGTGACATTGGCTCATACCCTATTGGCTTATTTAATTTACTTGTAAAAACCTAGTAAAGTGCACTATATGTGCCCAGGGCCTGTAGATTAAATGCTACTAGTGGGCCTGTAGCACTGATTGTGCCACCCACATAAGTAGCCCCTTAACCATGTCTCAGGCCTGCCTTTGCAAGGCCTGTGTGTGTGCAGTTTCACTGCTAATTCGACTTGGCATTTAAAAGTAATTTCCAAGCCTTAAACTCCCCTTTTTCTAGGGGTGACCTTGGTCACCCCTAAGGTAGGCCCTAGGTAACCCATAGGGCAGGGTGCTCTGTAGATAAAAGGCAGGACATATACCTGTGTAGTTTATATGTCCTGGTAGTGTAAAACTCCCAAATTAGTTTTTCACTGCTGTGAGGCCTGCTCCTTTCATAGGCTAACATTACGGCTACCCTCATATACTGTTTGAGTGGTAGATTCTGATCTGAAAGGAGTAACAAGGTCATATTTACTATTGCCAGAATGGTAATACAAAATCCTGCTGACTGGTAAAGTTGGATTTAATATTACTATTTTAGAAATTCCACTTTTAGAAAGTGAGCATTTCTCTGCACTTAAATCTTTCTGTGCCTCACAATCCACATCTGGCTGGGTTAGTTGACAGCTCCCTTGTGCATTTCACTCAGACATCCCTAAACACAGGAAGCTCAGTCACACCTGCATACATCTGCATACTGAATGGGTCTTCCTGAGGTGGGAGGGTGGAGGGTCTGACACTTACATGTCGAAGGACAGTGGCCTGTCCTCACACAATGGACTGCCACACCCCCTTCTGGGACCCTGGCAGACTGGATGGAACTGAAAAGGGACCTTGTGCACTTCTAAGCCACTCATTGAAGTCCCCCCCCCCACTTCAAAGGCACGTTTGGGTATTTAAACCAGGTCTCTGAACATAGCAACTCAGACACTTCTGGACAAGATACCTTCTGGGAAAGAAACTTTGAACCAGACCCTGCAGCCTGCTAAGATAAACTGCCTGACTGCCCAAAAGGACTCACCTGCCTGCTTTGCTGTAAAGGATTGCCACCTTGCTGTTGTCCTGCTGCCTTGCTGCCCCCCAGCTCTGCTGAGAAGTGCTCTCCAAGGGCTTGGATTGAGCTTGCCTCCTGTTTTCTAAAGTCTCAGGGCCAAAAATACTTAATCTCTGCAAAGAACTCCTTGTGTGGTGAAAATTGACGCAGAGCCTGCCAGAATTGATGCACAGCCTGCACTGAGAAAATCACTGCATGCTGAACCGTAACGACGCAGCCTGGCTCCCCGAGTGGAGATCCATGCAGCACCAGGTTTGCGACCAGAACTTTGACGCACAGCCCACTGGATCGACGCATTGCCGAGCCGGAACAACGCACTTTGATTTCCTGAGAGGAAGAATCAACGCAGCACCTGCCGTGCGACAGAAATGTCCCTGCTTCACCCACCGGATCGACGCAGCTCCTGTGACTTCGTCCTGCACACACAGGATTTCTCCACATCGTCCCCAGGGCGTCCAAGTACCCCGCAACCTGAAGAGGATCCAAGCCTACATGCCGGAAATCGAAGCAAAGCCTTTGCTGCATGGAAAAGCACTGATGCATCGTTTGTGTGCCCCTGGAGAAACAGACGCACATCTCCCCATTTTCCACGCATCTCCTCCTCTGCAGTCCCTTGCTGATAATTTAGACGCAAAACAGGTACTTTCTGTTTGCAAGAGACACTTATTGCTTTTTATGAAATAGGCTCTTTTTATCATTTTCTAAAGTGTTATTTCAACGTGTACTTACCAAATCTTGATCGTTTTGACTTGCATTTAATCAGATAAATATTTTATATTTTTCTACACCTGTGTGGTGTATTTTTGTGGTGTTTATACTGTGTTATTGCATGATTTATTGCACAAATATTTTACACATATTTTACACATTGCCTTCTCAGTTAAGCATGACTGCTCACAGGCCAAGCTACCTGAGGGTGGGCATAGGATAATTTGGATTGTGTGTGACTTACCCTGAGTAGAGAAAGGGTCATTGCTTGGACAGGGGGCAATCTGACTGCCAACCAAATACCCCATTTCTAACATTGGTGATCAGCGGTGAGGATAGGACTTGTATTTGTGCAGTGACATACAATAGCTACTTGTACACTACCTACCCACAGTTGAAGGTCAACTTGATCTTTTAATCTTTTTCTGCAATTTCATTTTCTGCCTGACATTTTAACTTTATCCTCATTCAACATGTCTCTGGCTGGGTCTCAAGCAGGAGCTAAAGATCTTGACCTAGCCATCTGGAGACATACACTGTTAACCAGCTGAAGGGGTTCTGCAAGGGGATGGGAGTACCTACCCGGGGTGCCTCCAGAAAGGAGGAATACCAAAAGGTGCTGAGGGCCTGGGCAGAAGCCCATTCAGAAGAGAATGTTGAGGAGGAGGGGGTTGTTACCCCTGGAATTGTGCCCCCTGCTAAACCAGGGAAAAGTGTCTCTATCCATGGCCTGACCACAGAGAAAAGGAGGGAAGACAAGGAATATCAGCAGCAAATGGCAAGATTAAAAATTGAAGCTCAACAGGAGGGGAGGAGGGCATGGAGAGAAGCCAAACAGGCGGAAGCTGAGGCTGAAAGGGCTTTCGCTGAGTAGATTCTTCTGGCTCATCAGCTGGATATCAAGGCGAGGCAGTCTGAGTCCAGCAGTGATGGTGGCAGCATACATGCAAGCTCTGCTGGGGAAAGGAATGTTTGTGTACCCAAAAATGTGGTGCCAAGTTATGTGGTGGGAGATGACATTGATAAGTGGTTGGCTGCTTATGAAGTTGCACTAAGGGCTCATGGGGTTTCTGAAGCGATGGGGGGCAGCCTTGTGGTGGTATGTACCAGTAGTGGGGAGGGACACACTCCTTGCATTGGATCCAAAGGATCAAAACACATATTTGCACCCATGAAAACTGCTTTACTTGGCAAGTTTGTGCTGACACCTGAGAAATACCGTCAGAGGTTTAGGGACAGCACCCAACTCTCCACACAGAGCTGGGTAGTCTTTTTTTGATTTCTCCAGTAAGGCACTGAATGGATGGGAGTGGGGCAGTAAAGTAGATGACTATTTGGAGTTATATAATTTGATCCTGAAAGAGCATTTATTCCGTGTTTGCTTTACAGAGTTGCGCCAGCACCTAGTTGACAGTAAGCTGATTGATCCTAGAAAGCTTGCTGAGGAGGTGAACCTCTGGGTTAGCACCATAGTGTCCAAGAAGCTACGGGGGGGGGCGCACCCACAAAGGTGGTCAGAGTTCCCACCAGACGAAAGAGAGGGGAGAAAAACTTAAAAATAAGAAGCTCTCAAAAGGCCCCCAAAACAATTCCCGGGGGGGTTGGTAACCAGTCCCCACTTGAATTTGAAAAGAACCCAGGGTACTTTGATAAAAAGAAAGGGAAGTTTATACCCAAATGCTTAGAGTGCTTCAGACATAGACATTCCAAGGGTGACTCCCAGTGTCCCAAGAGGGCAGAGCCCACCATTGGAGGACAAGCAGCTTGGTTGGCTAGTGTAGCACTCGGGGGGTGGTCCCAGTTAGCTTTCAGAAATAGATAGAGGTATCACTAATGTCCCTGGGAGATGAGGAAATGGTGCCAAAAGCCCACATGCCTGCCAATACTTCCAAGAATAGGCATTGGGTCACCGTTAATGGGCAAAGGGTGGAGGCTCTGTATGACACAAGAACCAATACGACTACTGTCAGGGGGTCAGCTGGTGTCAGCAGAGCAGGTCATCCCAAATACATTCTACCAGGTCATAGTAGTTGACAATTGCGAGAGCTATCAACCAATAGCTCTGGTTCCCTTTGAGTGGTGGGATGGGGGTCTCTGGCACTCTAAAAGTAGCTGTGAGTCCTGCCATGCCTGTAGGTTGTCTGTTAAGCAATGAACTTGAGCACACTACCTGGAAGGAGGTAGAGCTCAGATTCCACCTGGAGATGTTAGGTTTGCCTGAATGGGTCTGCATGACCATACGGTCCATGGCTTCCAGGGAAGGGAGTCAATGGCGTCTGGAGCCTTTAACAAAGGCCCAGACAGCTGCACAGAGGCAGGGCAAGGGGCGCGGGAAACCGGCCCCAGATATTCTCATGGTGGTTGACGGGGTCCCTGACGAGGAGGTCCCTGAGCCAACTGGGGAGGATATTGCAACCCTGGAAAACCTGCCTGAGCTTGCTGGCTGGCAGTTGGAGGGTGGGCCAACCAGGGAGGAATTCTGCAAAGCTCAGAAGAAGTGCCCTACTCGTGGGGGTCTAAGGCAACCGGCCTCAGCCCAAGCAGAAGATGAAGCCTCTGGCGATCACCACATATATTGGGAGAATGATCTCCTTTACAGTGAGCCTAAGGTCATCATGTGTGCTGGTGGTCCCCCGGTGTTACTGGGCCTTACTCACGACATCCCCCTGGCAGGACATTTGGGGCAAGACAAAACCTTTGCCAGGCTTGTCACCCACTTGTATTGGCCCCAAATGCGGGTAGCCTCAGATAATTTCTGTAGGTCCTGTCCGACCTGCCAGGCTAGTGGGAAGACAGGTAAAAGGCTCAAGGCCCCTCTGATCCCACTCTCCGTTGTTGGCACCCCCTTTGAAAGGGTGGGCATTGACGTCATTGGTCCCTTGGACCCCAAAACTGCCCTAGGCAACAGGGTTATCCTGGTTTTGGTGGACCATGCCACCCGCTATCCAGAGGCAATCCCTCTAAGGACAGTGACTGCACCTGTGGGGATATTTACCTGTTTGGGGTTCCCAAGGGAGGTTGTGTCTGGCAGAGCCACACATTTCATGTCAGTGTACATAAAGTCCATGTGGGATGAGTGTGGGGTACCCTACCAGTTTACTACCCCTTACCATCCTCAAACCAATGGACTTGTTGAAAGGTTCAACAAGACCCTGAAAGGCATGATTTCTGGCCTGCCTGAGGCCATGAGGCGTAAGTGGGACGTCCTCTTGCCAAGCTATCTCCTTGCTTTTAGGGGGGTGCCCCAGAAAGGGGTGGGGTTCAGCTGCTTTGAACTTCTCTATGGATACCCTGTCAGGGGACCACTAAGCATAGTCAAGGAAGGGTAGGAGAAACCTCCCCAGGATGTGGTCAGTTGCATACGGGCCCTCCGCAACCAGACGCAGTGCTTCTGGAAACAGGCCAAGAGCAACCTCGAGGCCAGTCAAGAGGTGATGAAGGAGTGGTATGACCAGAAGGCCCCGTGGTAGAATTCTCACCTGGAGACAAAGTATGGGTGATGGAGCCAGTAGAGCCTAAGGCTTTCCAGGTCCGCTGGACTGGCCCATTCAAAGTCAAGGAGTGAAAGGGGGAGGCCGCTTACCTAGTGGACCTCAAGACCCCTGGAAACCCCCTAAGGGTTCTCCACCACAACTGACTGAAGCCTCATTTTAAGAGGTCTGACGTCAGCATGCTTCTTGTGACAGATGAGGGCATAGAAGAGGAGAGTGAGCCTCTCCCCGACCTCCTCTCTGACAAGGAAGGTGATGGGTCAAATGGAGGGTGTTAATCTCTCTGACTCCCTGACTGTAGATCAGAGGGGAGAATGCTACGAGTTGTTGGAGCAGTTCTCTTCCCTGTTCTCCCTCACTCCTGGGCTCACACACTTGTGTGTCCTCGATATTGACACAGGAGACAGTCCGTCCGTAAAGAATTACATTTACAGGGTGTCGGATAAAGTGAGGTCCAGCATCAAGGATGAAGTTGCCAAGATGCTGGCTCTTGGGGTGAGAGAGAAGTCCAGCAGTCCCTAGTCCAGTCCAGTGGTGTTGGTTCCCAAGGTTGCTGCTCCTGGTGCCAAGCCAGAACTTAGGTTCTGCACTGACTACCGGGGTCTCAGCTCTGTCACAAAGACAGATGCTTATCCCATCCTCTGACCTGAAGAGCTTGTAGACAGGCTAGGTGCTGCCAAGTTCCTTAGTACCTTTGACCTCACATCAGGGTACTGGCAGATCGCCTTGACTAAAGGGGCTCAAGAGATATCTGCTTTTTCTACTCCTGAGGGCCATTACCAGTTCAGAGTAATGCCCATTGGATTGAAAAATGCCCGCTACCTTCCAACGGTTGGCTAATGGGGTCCTAGCTGGCAAGGATACCTTCTGCACAGCCTAGCTATACAACATTGCTGTTTATAGTTCAGGCTGGGAGGAACACCTGCTCCACCTCAAGGAGGTGCTTCAGGCACTGCAACAGGCAGGCCTGACCATCAAGGCCAGTAAGTGCAAGATTGGGCAGGGTACCATGTAATACTTGGGACACCTAGTAGGCGGTGGCAAGGTGCAGCCCCTCCAGGCTAAGATTGAAACTATCAAGGCCTGGCACCACTTAGAACTCAAACCAAGGTGAGGGCCTTCTTAGGCCTCACCAGATATTACTGCAGATTTGTTAAGGGATATGGCACCATAGTAGCCCCCTTAACAGAACTGACATCCAAGAAACAACCTAGGTTGGTGAATTCAACAGAGGCTTGTCAGAAAGCCTGAAGGAAGCCATGTGCACGGCCCCCGGGCTTAAGTCACCTGAGTACTTCAGAGAATTCATCATGCAGACAGACGCTTCAGAGCATGGCATAGGGCAGTCCTAGCGCAGCTTAATGAGGAGGGCCTAGACCAACCAGTAGTCTTTATTAATAGAAGACTATTACCACCGGAACAAAGGTGGAGTGCTATTGAGAGAGAAGCATTTGCTGTGGTCTGGGCACTGAAGAAGCTGAGACCATACCTGTCTTGGACTCCCCGAATGGAGTTCACTGCAGCGCCAGCATTGCGACCGGAACTTCGACACATGGCCCACTGGATTGATGCATTGCAGTGCCAGAACAACCCAGCCCAACTTCCTGTGAGGAAGACGCAGCACCTGCCATGCGACAAAAATTTCCCCACATCGCCCACCAGATGGACACAGCTCCTGTGACTTCGTCCTGCACGCCCAGGATTTCTCTACATCGTCCCCGGGGTGTTCAAATACCCCGCAACCCAAAAAGGATCCAAGCCTGCGTGCCGGGAATCAACGCAAAGCCCTTGCTGTGTGGAAAAGCATCCACGCATCGTCTGTGTGCGCCCGGAGAAACCGATGCACACCTCCCTGTTTTCCACACATCTCCTTTGCAGTCCCTTGCGGATAATTTAGATGCAAATCAGGTACTTTGTGCTTGCAAGAGACACTTATTGCTTTTCAAGAAATAGACTATTTTTTATCATTTTCTAAAGTGATATTTCAATGTGTACTTACCAAATCCTGATCGTTTTGACCTACATTTAATCAGATAAATATTCTATATTTTTCTAAACCTGTGAGGTGTATGTTTCTGGTGTTTATACTGTGTTATTGCATTATTTATTGCACAAATACTTTACAAATTGCCTTCTAAGTTAAGCCTGACTGCTCAGTGCCAAGCTACCAGAGGGTGGGCACAGGATAATCTGGATTGTGTGTGATTTACCATGACTAGAGAGAGGGTCCTTGCATGGACAGGGGGTAAACTGACTACCAACCAAAGACCCCATTTCTAACAATGGGCATATCTGTGGCACGTCCTAGAGAAGGTGGGCCTCAGGCCAAAATATGTCTCCTGGGTTAGGTTATTATATACGGAACCAAGAGCTAGAAAATGTGAGGGGTGATATCTCTGAGATTTCAGCTGTGAAGCGGTACCCAGCAGAGTTGTCTCTTGTCGCCTCTACTCTTTGCGCTTGCAGTGGAACCACTGGTGGTGCTACTGCATCATCATCTGGACCCCGGGAGAATTCAGGTGGGGGACTCTACACATGTGGTATCTCTGTATGTGGGCGATGCCCGTCTATATATGTGTGAGCCGGAGTAGTCGACCTCGATGCTGTTAGGCTCTCTGAGTGAGTTTTGGGGTGTGTCGGGCCTAAAGGTGAATCAACGTAAATCCCATTTGTTTCCATTGGGCAACCTGACTGAAAGTGACCATATGCAACTCCCAGAGGTCCGACTGCCATGGAGCGCCGTAGGCTGTGGATAGTTAGGCATTAGACTAGCCTACAAGAGGCAGCACTTCTCAGATCTCACATCGGCAGAGTATTAGAGGGGTTACGTGCATCGGTATGTTTCTAAAGAGACCTCCGCTCATGCTAATGGGTAGGACATCCCTGGTTAGAATGTTGGTGTTGCCACATTGTTTGTATATACTACAGGGCACATTGTACGAGATACACACTAGATTCTTCAGGGAGTTAGACAGCTTAATTATAGATCTTCTCCGGGCTGATTAACGTAAACAGGTAGGCTTGACGATGCTGAAACAGACGTGGGAATAGGGAAGCATTGAGCTTCCCAACTTGGAGCTTTATTACTTTGCAGCACACCTTCAGCACATAGTCCATTGGCAGGATGATGAAGACAACTGGGAAAAAAGACTTCTGAAGGGCATTCATGGGGACCATACACTTCCTGAACTGCTTATGTGTGGAAACATGTGCCAGCAACAAGGCTGTTTCTGATACGGCCGGTGTGCAGTGTCTGGGAGAAGGCGGTTACAAAAGTGATTTGACATGCACCTTACACACGTAACATGCTGATCTGGCCATTGAAACTGTTTGCGGACGTAACAGAAATGATGTCAAACAAAGGATGGCGGGATGGAGGCTGAGATGTTCTGCTAGATTTGCATCTTGGTGGCTGATTTATCACATGTGAGGAAGTGATAGGTTCATTTATGTAGGGACTTGGACAATATTTACAATATGCTGCATTACCAGCTACATCATGTAGGATTTGGCCTAGCTTCCCAGACAAAGCCTTGCCTTCACAAAAACTGACCAGTTTACTGGACTTATCATGGAGCCATAGACTAATAACGCATTTGTATCGAGCACTTAGAGAGGACCTACAGAGAATCTCACCTAAGGTACATGATAGATGGGAGGAGATGTTGAGTGAGGTTATCACTGAACGAGACTTGGAAAAAGTCCATATGGGAGCACGTACTGTCAGCTCTAATGCACGTTTTAAGCTCATACAATATAATTACATATATCAAGCGTACTATACACCAAGAACCGTACACACTATTTACTACAACTGTACAGACAGATGCCCGCTTTGCAGAACACCAGAAGCAGATTTCGTGCATTTGGTGTGGAGCTGCTCCCTGAAAGGGTCTTATTGGAAAGAAGTCTTATGTATCTTAAATGGAGCAACTGGTTCTGAGGTACCGTGCAACCCCAGGGAGGTGTTACTAGGCCTGATCCCTTCCCCACCTAAGAAGAAACTTAGTCAGAAGTTTATGCTACTAGGATTAGTACTACCCAAACAATGAATTGCTAGCAAATGAATGAGTGCACCCCCCTGAGTATAATGAATGGTGGTGGGATATGTCTGAGCAGTAGCTGAGTAAGCACGTATGAAAAAGGTGAGGCGAGTTGAGTACTTAGAGGATGATTTGACAGCATGGCGACAGATGCTACTGAAACTCCAGAATAGACTGAGGGTTGAATGTGAAGCTTTTGTTGAGCCATAGAGAAATACGTTGGGGAGGTAGGTCGGGACACATTTTGGATTAATATGATGCTGATTTGGAAGGGTTGATATGCACATGAATGGAACACTAGAGGGATGGACTACAATCACGTAACAATATGCTATGTTGCCTACACCACATAATTCTTAAATTGTGAATTCACTGCAGAAATAAAGTCTGTGATATTCTACACTGAGGAGTCATGAGGAGGGGGGGAGTTGAAAAATATACCAGTTAATGGGTTTGATCCAGTCATTATACACATGCTAAATGCTCAAGAAACTGTTGTGATGTATATGATATGCCGTGTCAGTTACTGTTGAGCTGTACTGTTTGCACCTGAAAATCAATAACAATTTATTTAAACATTTTTAAAAAATACACCTCTAAGGTAGGCCCTGGGCAAACCATAGGGCTGGTTGCAATGTATCTAAAAGGCTGGACATGTACTTTTGAGCTGTGCATGTCCTGGTAGTGAAAAACTCTTGAATCCGTTTTTTAGTACTGCAAGGCCTATCCCTCCTATAAGATAACACTGGGGTTACCTTATTACATTTTATGAGTACTTCCTAATTGTAAAGAGATTCGACTTTTCGAGCTTGGTGTCTATGGAATCACAATTTAAAATCTAAACATATGGTGAACTAAGATTTTAAATTGCAATTCTGAAAACGCCAGTTTTAGAAAGTTGGCATTTTCTTACTTTATCTGTTTGGTGTCTGCTGCCTGTCTCTGATCGCTTGCCTGGGGTGGTGACACCAGGGCTTTGTGTATTCCACCTGAATAGCCACAAATGGAAGCTTGATGGGCCAACATGGGTGGATGAGCTGGACCCAGTCTCACCTGAATTGGCTGTGTCCTGTCCCCACAGAATGGGCTGCGTACCCCCCTGTAGTGAGCCTGGACCCAGGGCATGAAGGACAGTTCCTTGCTGAACTTTAAAGGGCTGTCTTTGAAGTCTCCCCCACTTCAAAGACATCTGTGGGTATAAGAACTGGACCTCAGAGATTGACGCTTCAGTACAATTCTGGACCTGTGACTACTCTTCCAAGAAGAAGGACTGCTGTGCTGCTGAAAGACTGCCACTCTGCTAGACTGCTGCTTTGCTGGACTCCTGCCTTGCTGTGCTGCCTTCTGTTGCACTATCTGGGTGAGAAGGACTGGACCTGCATCACTTGAGCCCAGAGTGACTCCAAGAGCTAGCTGACTTACCTCAGGATCTGAAGTCTGAGGGACATAAAATACTTCCAACCACTGTCAGCCCTGCCAAGTATCATGCGTCAGTGTTTAGCCTAGTGGATTTTAGTGTGGTGGTCTGCACCACCACAATAAAATCCACTAGTCATGCATTGTTAGCTCCTTGACACCACCTTTGCACTGCCAGATAGAAGCTGAAAGTGAGCGGAAACTTCAGAACTGCATTAACACTGGCGAGTGCTGTGCACACTGTGCTGCAGAGAATACTCTTACTGGCCTCAGTGATCTCTGTATGTCAAGAATTAATTTGACACATTTGGACCATTCAATATTGTTAGAAATTGGGTCTTTGGTTGGCAGTCAGGTTACTCCCTGTCCAAGCAAGGACCCTGACTCTAGTCAGGGCAAAGGAGAAACATAACTGGTTAACCCTCACTCACCCCTTGGTAGCTTGCCATGAGCAGGCAGGCTTAACTAATAGCAATGTGTAAAGTATTTGTACCAACACACACAGTAATACACTGAAAACACTACAAAATGGACACCACACCAGTATAGAAAAATAGGTAATATTTATCCAAAACGACAAAAATCCAACATGCACAAGTTAAATTATGAATTTTCAAAGGATTAAGAGTCTTACTCCATAGAAAACAATGATTTTGCACAAAATACCTGGTTAGCGTCAAAAATAAAGCCTCAGGAGCGAGCATGCATCGGACAAGGCAGCGATGCGTTGATTCCTTCCTCACAAGGGAGGCCGTGCATTGTTTCTTCTCCGGTCGGGTTAGCGATGCATTGTTTCTTTTCCCGCGCAAGAGAGCAATGCGTCAATTTCCAGACGGGGCACCTCGGATCCATGCAGAATTGGGTTGACTTTGACACCCAGGGACGATGCATGGAAGATCCTGTCGCACGGTGCGAGAAAACCACGCTACGTGGGGTTTGCGCCATTATCAGCAGCTGCAAGCGGGTGTTGCGTGCCATTTCTCCAGCCGTGATGCATTGATCTCCCAGCCGCAATGCAGGTGTTGTGTCGATTTTAGTCGTGAAGCTGACGGCACGTCAAATATCAGCCGCGCTGCAGATGGTGCATCAAATTTTAACGCATGGCGTTCTGAGAGTCTATTTTCAGCTCATATCTGCCAACTTCACCTTTCAAGGGCCGAGGGACTGAATAAGACACCACTTGGCAGGGCAGGAGTCTCAGCAGAGAGTCCATATGTTAGCCGAGGAAGTCTTTGATGGCACTGAGACTTCAGAACAGGAGGCAAGCTCAGTTCAACCCTTGGAGATTCTTCACAAGCAGGAATACACCACAAAGTCCAGTCTTTGTCCCCTTTCAGAGGCAGAAGCAGCAACTGCAGGATAACCCAACAAAGCACAGGCAGGGGCAGCACTCCTCAGCTTTTCTCCTTGGCAGAGCTTCCTCTTGGTTCCAGACGTGATCTAATTTTCAGGGATTTTGGGTCCAATAATGATACCCCTTTCTTCCTTTGAAGTAGACCTACTGCAATGGAAAGTCTGTTGTTCACAAGATCATGCCTTGCCCAGGCCAGGCCCCAGACACACCAAGGAGTTGGAGACTGCTTTGTGAGAGGGCAGGTACAGCCCATTCAGGTGTAAGTGACCACTCCTCCCTCCACTCTAGCCCAGATGGCTCATCAGGATATGCAGGCTACACCCAAGTTCCCTTTGTCTCACTGTCTAGAGGGGATTCACAAATAGCCCAACTGTCAAACTGACCCAGACAGGTAATCAGCAAACAGGCCGAGTCACAGAATGGTTTAGGCTAAAAAATGCCTACTTTCTAAAAGTGGCATTTTCAAACTCACAATCTAAAAAGCAACTTCACTACAAGATGTATTTTCAAATTCTGAGTTCAGAGACCCCAAACTCCAAATTTCTATCTGCTCTCAAAGGGAATCTGTACTTTAAAGGTATATTAAAGGCAGCCCCCATGTTAACCTATGAGAGAGATAGGTCTTGCAACGGTGAAAACTGAATTTGGCAGTATTTCACTGTTATGATATGTAACACATGTATAACATGCCTCTCCTTTAACATACACTGCACCCTGCCCATGGTGCTACCTAGGGCCTACCTTAGGGGTGCCTTACATGTATGAAAAGGGAAGGTTTAGGCCTGGCAACTGGGTACACTTGCCAAGTCGAATTGGCAGTTTAAAACTGTACAAACAGACACTGCAGTGGTGGTCTGAGCCGTGTTTACAAGGCTACTCATGTGGGTGGCACAATCAGTGCTGCAGTACCATTAGTAGCATTTGATTTACAGGCCCTAGGCACCTCTAGTGCACGCTACTAGAGACTTACTAGTAAATCAAATATGCCAGTCATGGATAAGCAAATTACATATACATTGTACATAGGAGCATGTGCACTTAAGCACTGGTTAGCAGTGGTAAAGTGCCCAGACTATCAAAAACAGCAAAGACAGAGTCCAGTGCACATCAACAACGTGGGAAGCAGAGGCAAAACGTTAGGGGAGACCACACCAAGGATGCCAAGTCCAACAAACATTAATTATTTAGGTAGGCTGCAGCCTGCAGCTGCTGCTGTCACTTTGGGCCAGAGTGCCATGGGTTGTGCTCAGCTGGCTGAAATTGATTAACTGAGACCCTGATGACCTGTATTTTACATACTAAGGCCCTCATTATGAACATGGCTGTCCGTTCCGCACCACCAGTGGTGGCGGTAGAAACCACCAACAGAGGAGCGGTCCGGACCACCAAAAAATGAACCAAACGAAACTCATGCATCCTGCGCGCCACCCAACGCCAGGAAAGGAGTCCCGCTGACGACGGCAGAGACCGCCCACAGGCCGTCAGAAAGGCCCAACCCGCCCATCAAATTATGAACCAGCATTCCGCCGCCAGTCCCGGGGCAGAAACCACCGCCACACAAAGCCAGGCGGAAAAGAAACAAATAGAAGGAAACACTCATCGGAGGTCAATAAAACGTGCAGCGGCAGCCATGGACAGAGAGCTGCAGATCATGCCAGCCTTGCTCCTTGCCATATATCTACACGACCGAGACCGCCGACGAAGACGACGACGGTAAGTACCGCAACCTACGACACAAGGGAGGAAAGGGCAAAGTTACATACCCACCCATACCACCCACCCCTCAAAGCCCCCCCCAATCTTTCCCAGCAGCAATAGTCAGACACCCCACACCAAGAGGGACGTACCCAACCGAAGGCCACTGCAACTTGGCCATAGGACATTCAGTAGCACCACAGCCATAAATTATTGAAACAAACACCAGGGTGGAACTGCATGCAGCCCAAACACAGGCCACACAGAAACTTTATTCAGTAGCTCACTGAGCTAAATGATAACAGGGCCAATGGCCAGTCCATAAAAAGTCAATTGTCCTTGCCCACAACTGGCCACACCTGACTCCCATAAGTGCTGGGTACTCAACTCAACAGGGCACCATAGTGGGTTCCAGGCACCTCATGGAATAGGGGCAGGTGGGGTGGGGATTTATGACAGGATTGGGACTTTGACTTGCGTGAAGAGGTTGGGGGGTGGGCTTCTCCTTTGAAGGGGTTGGGGGCTGTTTGGCTTGGGCAGAGCAGGATGCCTTAGGCTCTGAGCGGGCCTTATTCTTAACTGGAGAAGGGGCACGGGAATGGGAAGGCTGGACCAGGGTGGTCTGCGGTGTCGAAGGAGCGGAAAGGGCAAGGAGGTGGGCACGCTTCGGGACAAGACAGGGTGGGCCAGTGGGTTAGAACAGGTCTACATAGGAGAGGAAAAGTTTCTTGGGAGCAATTAGGGTGGGCGTGGATGAGGGCGTGGGAGTGGAGGCAGAGGGAGTTCATGTATGGGGTGTAGGTATGCGTGTAGTGGGTGCCGGTGACTGCTCAGTATGCTGTGGTATGGTGGATGTCTGATGGGTGGCTGTCTTGGTGCATTTGAGTGTTTTGGGAGGTGGGGGGGTGGACACAG
Organism: Pleurodeles waltl; assembly: GCF_031143425.1. Lineage (NCBI taxonomy): Eukaryota > Metazoa > Chordata > Amphibia > Caudata > Salamandridae > Pleurodeles > Pleurodeles waltl. The sequence continues at coordinate 287,514,979 of NC_090445.1, read as the reverse complement.
TGGGAGAAGACAGACAGCTAGTGTGGATGTATGTTGGGTGGGTGTCTGCAAGTCGGGTGAGTGTGTGCTGCATGTGTCAACTACAGTGGAGGTGGTGAGTGCAGGTGTGGTGTATGGGGTGCATGTATGACTGTCTGCTATTGTGGTGAGTGCAGGAAGAGGAGCAGTAACAGTGCGTGAAGGTGCAATGCATGAGGGTGTGCATGTAGAGGGGACAGACAGGGAGGCAGGAGTGGCGGGCACACTGGGGGAAGTGGGCGTTGTTGTGTGTGCAGGTGACTGTTGACTGTGTGAATGCTTGTGTGGTGCTTGTGTTTGGAAGTGTGTTTCTTGTGTGTTGATGTGCCTGACTGCGTGTCTGAATGTGTGCCTTGGATGGGTGAAGGGAGTGAGGTGCTGGAAGGGGTAGAGGAGGTTGGGGGTGGGGGGGTGGAATGACCAGGGGAACTGGCTGCCGTTCAAGAGGAGGCCAGTGCCTGAAAAGATCGCTGTAGGGCAGACACAGCACCGTGAATGCCATCCATAAAGGCATTAGTCTGTTGCACCTCTGATGATAGCCCCTAGATGGCATTGACAATGGTTGTCTGCCCTACAGAGATGGTTCTCAGGAGGTCAATAGCCTCCTCTGTGAGGGCAGTAGGGCTGACTGGGGCAGGGGAGGAGGTGCCTGGGGCGAAGGAGACGTCCACCTTTATGGGTGGGCGGGCATGGCCAACTCGGTGGGGAGCAGAAGGGAGGGCGCTGATGGTATGGGTGGTGGCGTAAGATCTCATGGTCATGATTTGTCCACTAGTGTCCGCCACCGCCGGAGGACCCCCATCGGAGGAGGTTTCAGAGTCACTACCCCGAGGTAGTAGCCTCCCCGTGGAAGTCCCCTCATCTTCCACCCACTGGTCCCCTGGGCGTCCGTGGTCTCTGCTTCGGAGGATCCGTGGGTGGCTGTCTCCCCACTAGCCGGTGCCTCAGCTCCCTCGCCTGATGTTGATGCTGTACCAGACACACAAAAGAGAACAGGGATGGGAAGACAAAACAGGAGAGACCCTTGTAAGTAGCTGAATGCTGATACGCAATGGCCACACATACACCTACCCAGTAGACACACCCAACAGGCAGCACCGTGCACTAGGCCCATGACCATGGCCCTGACTACTGAGCAGTATAGTGACCTACACCCATATCCTGTCATTGCATTGAAGCTGAGGTAGGTGAAACCTGACAGGAACGCCCCTACACCCTTTGGGGAGCAGACAGTAGCTGGACACAAGTCACAGACCCTGCTCTAAGCATCATGAGCCCTATCGCACACACACTCATCCTTCCAGGCTGAAGTATGGGCTGTGAGTACTCACCCCCTTGTGACTGCTGTGCAGCCTTCAAGCGCCCATCCAGGCCTGGGTACGCCACCGCCAGGATCCTTTGCATGAGGGGGGTCAGTGCCCGATGGGCACCCCTACCACGTTGGGATGCCTTCCCCAGCTGGGCCTCAGTGATCTTCCGTGGCCAGCGCCACCAGTACTCCCACCTCTTACGACAGTGGGTGCTCTGCCCATTGTAGACCCCCAGGGTCCATACCTCCTTGGCGATGGCATGCCAATGTGCCCTCTTCTGGTGGGCGCTGACCTAGTAGGGAGACACAGAGAAGAAACACAGAGGTCAGGCACCTGCGCAATGGCAACAGCTGGCTGTTTGTCAGACATAGGACAGACAGTACTCCCAGACATGCCGGACAGTGGCACGCAGCATTGCATGCACCAAGCCCCATCCTGGCTCACAGGAGCGCACATTGGAGCAATCCACTCCATCCATTACACACACACTGCCCCCCAAACCCGGACTCACCTGTACCTCTGGCCGGCGCTGCCGTACAGGAGCAGGACCCCTTCCACCAGTTTCTCCAGTTCTTCCTGGGTGAAGGCCGGGGTCCTTTCCCCTGCACCACGTGGAACATCCATAGCCAGAGGCAGGCCGCAGCAGTACACAGAGTGGAGTACTTGTCCGCACAGGATCAGGTAGTCAAGTGATCACACAATGACGAACGCGTGTACGTTCCGTGGCGGAATGCACTGTCACCGCCGGCGGCGATCATGATACACCAGGATTCCCCATTGGAATCCATGTTAGCCAATGAGAGTGCGAACAGCAGTTAACACTGCCGTACGCTGTGACGTCAACAGCTAGTGGTCTTAGGTCACTTCCACAACGAAGGGGCAGAACTACATTGGGCAGACATTTTGCCATCACCTACGCATCTTGAAATTCAATTTACTCACAATGCTGGGCCTACTAACCATATGAAGCACCTATGTCTCTATCCATAGAGTATATAAGCACACATGATTTACTCCGTTCCCTCTTAGTGATGTCAATGTACATCTACCAGGTTGCAGTTATTGTACAGACACTACCATGAAGAATGCAGTGAATGTGTTTAGCAAATATGCCAGTGTATGTGTGCACATGACTCCTTGTTCTTAACCCACACAGGTGCCAACCCTTGTGGCGAGGAAGGGCACCATCTGTGTACAGACCACTTGTGGATATGGGGACCATGGTGGAGCGTCAGATCATTATCACTTACAGACTCACACGTGCAACTATTCAGGACCTATGTGCATTACTGGATCCTGCACTCACGGAAATCGTAATCAGCATGCCATTCCAACTGAGGTGCAGGTGCTCTCCGCACTCCATTTCCTGGCCACAGGCTCATTTCCAGTGACAGTGGGCATGGGTGCTGGTTTCTCACACCCATTGTTCAGCCAGGTACTTACAAGATTTCTGAATGCATTTGTACAACATCTGCAATCCTATGAGCGATTTCCGCCAAAGTGCCGAGCTCCCTGCCATCAAGTCAGACTTCTATGCCATTGCAAACATTCCCCATGTTATTGGTGCCATTGATGGAACCCACATACCCATCATCCCCCCAAGAGTGAGTGAACAGGTGTACAGAAACAGGAAGAACTTTCACTCCATGAACATCCAATTGGTATGTACAGCAGACCAGTACATATCCCATGTGAATGCCATGTTTCCGGGTTCAGTCCATGATTCATTTGTTTTGAGGAACAGTAGTGTGCCACAAAAGATGGAACAACTCCAAGAGGACAGAGGGTGGATCATAGGTAAGTGTGCCTGTCACTAACTGACACATTGCAGATAAACAGCATGTCAGACTAAGGACATTCCAATGATGACTCTGTATTGACCATTTCTTTAGGTGATTCTGGCTATCCAAACGTGCGATGACTCCTGACACCAGTGAGGAATTCCAGGACGGATGCACAGAGAAAATACAATGAGGCCCATGGACGTACTAGGAGGGTGATAGAGCGTACTATAGGTCTCATGAAGGCTAGATTCTGGTGCCTACATACCTCTGGGGGTTCCCTGGCCTATGGGCCTGATAAGGTGTGTAGGATAGTCGTGGCGTGCTGCATGCTGCACAACGTGGCAGTGAGACATTCAATCCTCCTTTTGGAGGTGGAGGGTGCTATAGGTCCTGATCTGTTACCTCAGAGGGGTGAGGAGAGTGATGGTGAGGATGAGGAAGGGGAAGATGTAAATTCCAGAAACCAACTGATACAACTCTACTTCCAATAACTGTCTGTGACTTTAGCCTGTATATGTGGTTAGTGACTGATAATGTAAGTGTGCCATGTCAACTAGGGGGAATTGGTCATGATATGTGAGTCATAGACCTCTTCAGCATGGTACAGACAGACAATATAAGCATTCCCTTCTTGACTATTTTGAAACACACTGTACCACCAGCATGCACAATTTGACAATAAAGTTTATCCCTCATTACTCCACTTTTTTCAACATTGAAGACAGGGGACAGTGTTACAGGTGTGAGATATGTTGTTTATTGGTGGAATACAGTGAAATGTGCTATGTACAGTGATGGAAGTCGTTATAGTTGGGTGTCCTCAAAACTGGCTTGGTGGCAGGCCTGTTTGATATCATAGGTGGGTCCTATTTGTAGTTTAGTACTTTATTTAGCCCTCAGCTAAATGCAGTTGGTGAATGGGTGGGATGGTTGCTTGGCAGTAGTAGCAGTGTCAATTGTTGGAAGGGGGCTTGTTCTTAGCTGGGTTTCCAGTGCCATATCTTGGCCTGAGACTATGTTTGGGTGCCTGCTGTGGAGCTACTTGGGGTGACATGGTTGGCCCTTGTGATTCCTGGGAGGGTATTTCCTGTGCTGTTTCAGCTGCTTGGGACAACTGTTGCTGGTTGTCCAGGGCTGTTGTGGGGGCCTCTTGTCCGGTGTGGGTGTCCGAGGGTTTGTTGACCAACTGCAGCAGTGCTCCAGCAATGGTGGCCATTGTGGCATTGTGTTCTTTCCACTGCTCCATGGCCTGTTGGTGGTGTTCCAGCTGCATCCTCTGACTTTGCTCCAGGGTGGTTACAATCTGTGCCAACCTGTCATGGGTATGTTGGTATGCCCCCAATACCTCTGCAATGATGTCCTGGGCTGCTACATCTATCCGGTGCCCTACCCCCTGACCCACTGGGGCACTTGACCTTGCCCTGGCTCCCTGTGCCTGTGTCCCCTGCGCAGGTCTTGGCGTGCCACTAGTACTGGGGCCCTCGTCTTCCTGCATGTTGGGGGTGGGAGACTGTGGCCTCTGTTGCTGTGTTCCTCCTGTTTGTGCCCTGGGTCCACTGGTGTGGGCACGCCTCCCCTGGCATGCTGGTCTTGACTGGGTGTTAGGGGTGGCAGTGTTTTCCTGGGTGGGGCTGCTGCATGGTGAGCATCTAGGGCTGTGTGAGGGGCCTACCTGCTCATCAGTGTCCAGGGATCCTTCACCAGTGTCCTATGATGTGCCTCTGTCTCCCTGGAATGCTGTTGCACTCCTTGTCCCCTCCATTAGGGTTGCATGGGTGGTGGTGCCTGTTAGGGGACATAGAAATGTTTGTTACATATGCAGGAGGGTTTGAGGTGGACTGTACTGTGCAATTTAGTGCTGGTGTGCCTTTCAGTGGCCTTCAGGGGAGCCTTTGTGAAGTGGGCATTGCATTTAGTGGCAGTGGTGGGGTTACATTGTGGTGGGGGTTATTACTCCATTGTGGGTACGTGCAGGGGTGGGTGGCTGCGCACAGCGGGAGTGATGTGGGCCTGGTAGTGAGTTGTGGGTGATGCAGGGTGGTGGATGTGATGGGTAATGGCTGGGGTGGGTGTGGGTGGGGTGGGGTGGTGCATGCATTACAGGTATGGTGTATATGGGGTAAATGTAGATGACTTACCCAAGTCCATTCCTCCAGTGAGTCCCTCTGGGTGCAGGATGGTGAGTACCTTCTCCTCCCAATCGGTGCAGTCGGGTGGTGTTGGTGGCGGTCCTCCCCTAGTCTTCTGCAATGCGATGTCGTGCCTGGATGCCATGGCCCGGACCTTTCACCGTAGGTCGTTCCATCTCTTGCGGATGTCGTCCCTGGTGTGTGGATGGTGTCCCACTGCATTCACCCTGTTGACAATGGTCTGCTACAGCTCCATTTTCCGGGTGATGAGTCTGTGCTGCACCTCGGAACCGAATATTTGTGGCTCCACTTTTAGGATCTCATCCACCATGGTCGTTAGCTCCCTTTCGGTGGAGCGTGGATTTTTTGGGGGGGACATCGTGAGGGTGGTGGATGGCGTCGGGACTGGGGAGGGTGTTTGGGTGCTCCTGTGTGGGTCGCTATGCGTGTCCTGTCTGCTGGCATTCTCTGTCTGGCTCTGGTGCTCTTCGTCTTCTGGTCCTATTTTCCTTGCAAGGGATTGTGGGGTGTGTCTTGGGGTGTTTTATGGTGTTCTGGATGTGTCAGGTGTGTGGGTGCTAAGCCTATCCAATGTGTGCACTGGTTGCTGTTGGGCCCACTTGCCGCCCGTGGCGGTCGCAGCCGCCAATGGTCGTCCGGCCTCCACTGTCCGCTGAGGTGATTTGTGCATCATTATTTGGAGGGCGGGATGTGGGTGTGCTTGGCGGTGGCGGGGTGGGATGGGCCGGGATTCCCGCAGACAGGGTTCTGGCGGGGAGTGGTGGTGTGGGAATGTTTGGCGGGGTTTGGGTTTTTTGTTCATTATATGGCGGGTTTCTATTCGCCGCCACCGGCGGTATTCTGTTCACCGCCACCACGGCAGTCGGCGGTCTTTCCCACCATGTTCATAATGACCGCCTTAATCCAGGCAAAGCCTTGCCTGATGTTGGTTTTCCAGTTGCAGCACCCAGTGTCACCCCTTACATGTAGAGCCACTGACCTCTCTGTGGCAGGCACAATTCTAATGTAGCTGGGCATCTCTGTTCATCCAAGCACAGTACCCAGGCTGTAGCAGAAATTCTAGCTGGCTAGAAACAGACTAAAGGTCCAGTCAGTGCGCTAGTAGGCAAGATGTTTTTGATTCAAATTCTTGCTAGCCTGGGCCCCCAGGAATTGCTGCAGCCTGGATGGTGCCCTACACATCAGAATTAAATTAAGGGCAAGTCATGTGCACCAGACCTCAACTCATGTTGCTGTGTGTGGGGGGCTTCCATGGGGGTTGTGTCTAGTCACGGTGCAAGCAGACGCTGAACCTGAGTGACATTTAAAGGCACACAAGTGCCACGGCTCTGAACTTAGACAGCATGCCATGCCATGAGCTATCACCCTGACTGGTACTGCAAAGAGGTGCATCATCTACCACTCTGCCAGCCTGCCCTTTCCAGAATGGCAACTGACTCCTGTTGACTTCAGCACATCACAGCACTGTCCGAGCAGCAGAGCAGCTGTCTGCAATGAGTGTGATGCCACAGATTGCAGGGCAGCAGGTAATAGACTCAGAAAGAAACATGGGGGATCATAACCCTGCTGCAAACTAGGTATACCTGTATATCACAGAACTGTCTTTGATATGGATAGTTCAGTTAGCAATTGTTTTTGCAACAGACATCCTTTTGTTACTTGTGGTCCAGCCTCAGCTGGCGCTGAGGTGAGGGGTTGGGTGGGCACTGTGATTAGAAAAAAACTTATGGGTTTAAAAGCACCTGCTGCAGAGTTATTTGTGTGTCCAGCAGTTTTCAGGCAACAAAAATGTCAAAGTTAACTGATGATGATAAAAGTTCTAGCTTGAGAAAGATTGTAGTTTTGTCTAGTGGCAGTATTGACTCACTATAAAGTAGTGCAGAGGGTTAACATGACTGCACCAAAGACCAGGTGCATTGCAGCTCCTTAGAGTTTCTCGGTGCTCAAATGGGTGTCATTTCTGATATTCATATGTTTCATGGACTTCATTTCTTGATTTTGCTTGCAAGAAAGTGTCAGTTGTGTCACATATTTGGTTTTTGATTGTCACTCATAAGTACACCAAAAACCATGAAAATGTCGCACATAAGCAATACAAAACCTTGGTATCTATACAGCCTGCTTCTATACCTGAGCTCTGCCATCTGTTAGTCTACCCTGCCAAGTGGTGCCACCGCAGTCTTGGTCTCTTGGAAGTGTTTTCTCAGCAGAACCGACACATCCTCTGCTGAGAGATGCATTCTTGTGCAGAACAGACGCATTTCCACCACTTAGTGGTGCGTCCTCAAGCAGAACCAACACATCACCACTTTTATGTTGATTGGACCAATCACAAAATGTGGCACCCTGCATCATGGGTTCAATAATTGCCTTCAGAACAGCCACTGCATGATGCTTTTTTTGGCGCAAGCTTCTCACATCTCCTGTCAACGTCAGCCTCACTGATGACACAAACTCTGCATCGCAGCTTCACTGCTCATCGGAACTGATGCATCACCTCAAATGTACAGCACATCCTTAACACCAGTTTTTGAATCGCAAACTCCATAGACAAGATCCCAACACATCTTCGACGCAGATCCAAACAACACTTCACAACCAGGATTTGAGGTACTTTGGTTCATTGGGCCTAACTGGGTCCCTGTAGCCAGCCCGTGCTCCATCACAGTCAGCCTGTACATTTGACTTTCTCCCAATCCACCGCAACCAGATATCCCCAAAACGCACTTCTTGCTTCTTGGCGCTATTTTTCAACTTTGAAATTCTCCTGTTCTACTCATTGGATTTTCATAATTTTGCTATTATTTTATTTACAAATTCAGATCTATGTTTCTAATGTGGTGTGAAATCTTTTTGTCTGATGTTTTCATTGGTTTAATGTTTGAAGTATTGCACAAATACTTTAAAAACTGGAAACTAAGCATATGATTAAATGGCAGATTTTTTGTAAGTTAGTGATAAATAATGCACTCCTTGTTTCACAAGCTTTCTTGAATGTCAAATTTCAAATGTCAAAATCAGAATTACTTATAGTAGAATCATCTAGTTCCATGAACAGCCTCTACTTTATTATATGTTGGAAATGAATGTGCTATATCTTTCTTAACACAAGTAAAATTGTGCTGTTAAATATTTTTTTTAAAGCATTCTATGAACCTGGTTTACCTCGGGATTTATATTAGCATTGAGGATTCCCATGAGACAGATTTACCATCTTTTCCTTCCTTTTCCTTCCATCCAGCTAGCATCAAGAAAATAAAATAGCTAATTTGTGACCTTTTACACAACAGAGGTTTTCATTGCTAGGTTGGCAATCGTATTGTAATTGTATTTATATAGTGCTTACTACTCCTGATGAGGTGTCAAGGCTATTTTTGGCGAGTAGCACGCTACTTCGGAACCCAAAAGGAATAGTGGTGCATTAGTATATCGAATTAGAGTACAGTATTAGCATTAGTATAGGGAGTTATGCTTTTTTTTTTTAGAGAATGACATGTGAGTCTGTTAGTTGGAGTAAATAGAATAATGGGGTGATAGAGGAGATAAGAAACCAGAAGCGTTAATTGGAAGATCATACTAGTAAGATGAGGTTTAGGATGCGTAAAGAAGAGATGGAGGAGGGAAGAGTCTGTAGAAAGGGATTAGGGAGATCATGGTGGTAAAATGGGGTTTGAGATGAGTCAAAGGAGATAAATAAGGGATAATTTAGTAGGGTTTTTTGGGAGACCATAGTAGTAAACTGAGGTTTGGGGTGAGGCAAGAGGGGTAGAGGGGAGTAGAGTCTAGGGAGGGTTATTTTGGAGATCATAGTATTTGAATAAGTTTGGGATGAGTCAGAGAGTGGAGATAGATAGATTGATAGAAGTATAGGGTGATAGAGAGTAATTCTTTCAAGAGTATGTTTTTTTTTGTTTGTTTTCTTTTCTTGTACAGTACAACTAAATAAATAAATATAGATGCATGATTACATAGTAAGGGAATATATGTGTGAAGAATATAATATATAGAGATTTAAGTTGTATTGTAAAAACACAGACTTTCAAGAGTTTCAGTATTTGAAGTTAACGTATTTGTGTACTTTTATAACATTTTATCTCAATATTTCAATAGTGGCATGCTTGTAGATAAATAGTTAAGAAATGTTATCTATAGTGATAGATAAAATAATAACAGAGACTCCGAAACATATAATGAAATACTTTATATAGAAACTATGCAATGACCTATGAACCTGTTAAGCAAAGAATAATATACACATACACACACACATATATATATATATATATATATATATATATATATATATATATATATATATATATTTCTATTAGTCCTACTCGTGATCAAGGAGCTTCTGCTCCGAAACGCGTAGAGATTTTTTAGATTTTTCTGTCATTTTGATTCAATAAATGCTGGAAAAACTAGAACCGTGGTTCGGTGTCTGCTACTTAAGACTCGCACAGTGAGCAGACAGCGTGTTCGTTGGGATATATATATATATATATATATATATATATATACTCATACATACACTTACACATACATACAAGTATACATTTGTTAAAACCGGCCTAGAAAGTATGTATATATTTTAAGATAAAGTGGTTATTGTACCTATTTGTACAAAGAAATATACATTTATATCAAGTGGCAATCTTGAGCGGAGGTTCCTGTTCCATGTATTCCTTTATGGGTGATACAAAGCAGTTTTGAAAGTGGACCTTCTGGCATCCGGTAACCAATGTAAAGCCCTCAAGGCAGGTGGGATGTTGGCTTGTGGCATTTCATGTAAGAGTAGTCTGGCAGTCGAATTCTGAATGCATTGTAGTTTTCTCATAGTAGATAGAGATGATCCGTGGTAGAGGCCATTGGCGTAATCCGGTTTAGATAGTACAAGAGAGATAGTAGCCTGCACCTTCTGTGGAAATCCGAGGTGCGGGAAGATGTGTTGCAGAGTTTTCATAGTAATGAAGCTTGATCTTGCTAATTTGTCCACTTGAGCATTCGTTATTAACGTGAAGTCTGTTGGAAATGGCCCTTTTGCAGGGTTATCCCAAAACTTTTTCCCTTCTTTCCCCTATTTTTTCAGATCTGTTTTTGCTTGTTTATTGTCTCTTTGTCATTTTTGATTTACTGATAAGTTGCTAGTACAGTACACTAGAGGTGCTCAGGGCCTGTAAATCAAATGCTACTAGTGGGCGTGCAGCACTGGCTGTGCCACACAAATTAGTAGCACTGTAAACATGGCTCAGACCTGACACAGAAGGGGCTATGGTCTCTGAACTCACAATTTAAAAATACATCTTTTTGTGAAGTTGGTTTTTCGATTATGAGTTTGAAAATGCCACTTTTAGAAAGTAGGCATTTTCTTGCTTAAACCATTCTGTGACTCTGCCTGTTTATGGATTCCCCGTCTGGGTCAGTTTGACAGTTGGGTCTCTAGAAAGTGACACAAAGGGAGCAAGGGTGTAGCCTGCATATCCTGCTGAGCCATCTGGGGTAAAGTGGAGGGAGGTGTGGTCACTCACACCTGAAAGGACTGTGCCTGCCCTCACACAATGCAGTCTCCAACCCCCTGTTGTTTGTCAGGGGCCTGGCCTGGACAAGGAAGGATCTTACAAGCACTTGAGACTTTGCTTTGGAGTTTGTCAACTTCAAAGATGAAACGGGGTATAAGTATTGGACCCAAAACCCCAGACTGTTAGAATCTTTCTGGAATAAAGTGGAACCTCTACCAAGGAGGAGAGCTGGAGGAGGAGTACTGTCCCCTTACTGTGTTACTTTGCTGGATTGGCCTGCAGTTGCGGCTTCTGCCTTAAAAGAGTTCAAAGGGTGAACTTTGCTGTGTGTCCTGCTTGAGAAAGTACTGTAAGGGCTTGGAGTAGAGCTTGCCTCCTGTTAGAAGTCTCAGGGACACCAAATACTTCTGTTTCCTCAACCTGCAGCACTGGGAACTGTGTGTTTTGTGCTGTTCAAGAGGAGAAATGACCACGACTCCACCAACGACGCTGCTGGCCTGCACCGTGACCTGCAGATGCTGCATAGAGCCACACTGCCCCGCATTGCACCACTACCCTGATCTCAGCGACGCTGTCATCGGATGACTTTACAGAGCTGCTGCTCGTACCGCAACCTGTGGGCCCTGCACTCTGGCATCGCCTTTCTCACACCGCAGCCTGGGCATCCCTGATGCCATTGCTCCTGCTGACACCAGCCCCACTGCCTGCACCATGGCCTGTGGACACTGCTCGTGAGGAGCACGAAGCACCGTCCGCCCCGTTCCGCACCGCACTGCAGCCCCATTCCACTGACGCCAGCACTATCGACTCCAGTGTCGTCACCAGGCATCCCTGACTGCACCGTGGCCTGTTGACCCTACTTGTGAGTGTCACTAAGCATTGCCCCAGCCCGCACTGCCGGCTTGGGCCTACCTACGACAGCGCTTCAACAACGACCTGCACCATGACCTGGTGACACCACATGTTGCACCGCCCCACTTCACACCGCATCCCTGGTCTCACCGACACCACTGGATGCCGTCACCGAGCCGCTGCCTGGACTGTGACCACCCCATGTCACATCATCCCACTTCACACTGCAGCCCCGACACCATTCTCGCCTAGTGTTCCTGACTTCATCAGGCTGGAGCTTGATCTGCAACGCATGTCACTTCAAGGTTCAATGACACCTGCACTGACCCCGAAACCGACACCTCAACGAGGATCACGATGCCCTGCAATTCCAAAGATACTGTTTGCGGGTCTTCCCGACACCGTAGCTGGCCCGCAATGCTGCGGCTGGCCTATATTGTTGGGTTTGTTGATCACGACGTCATTTTGGCTCCAGTTGGAGCTATTGACTTCAATAAACTATACTTTTGAGTAAATCTTACAAAATTCATATCTTTATTACTGGATGTCGGATTTTTATCGTTTTGGTCTTGTTTTACACAGATTAATATTGGCTATTTTTCTAAAACTGGTGTGGTGTCCTTTTGTAGAATGTTCACTGTATTACTGTGTGTTAAGTTGCAAATGCTTTACACATTTCTTCTGCGATAAGCCTGCCTGCTCGTGCCAATCTACCAAGGGGGGGGAGCAGGGGTTATCTGAGCTGGGTATCTCCCTTATCCTGACTAGAGTGAGGGTCTCTACTTGGACAGGGTGCAAACCGACTGCCAACTAGAGACTCCCTTTCTAACAGAGTCCATGGTAATTACAAGGTTTCCAACTTCCTTAGATACTTTAGGAGATGGTCCCAGATCGTCAGGCCAGGCACAGAGTGGGTCATCATTTTTCAAATCACCACATGTGAGGGTGTCTGTTTTGGAAGAATTCAGTTTGAGATGGCTCCGTGTCATCCACTGATCAACGGCTCTATAGCAACTGAAGATTAGTGAGTTTCCAATGTCTTTGGGGCATTCCAATTTAAGGATTATTTGTATGCCATCTGCATAGTTGTAGCATGTGAGTTTAAATTCATTGACCATTGCCAGTAATGACATCTATTAGATGTTGAAAAGCGTGGGTGAGATGATTATGCCTAGAGGGGCCTCTGCTTTTGTGAATTAGGGTTTGGACGAGAACGGGGGAGTATGGATGACATTTGTTCCGTTTTGAAGGTTTGTAGGTGATCCAGTTGAGAGCAGTCCTTTCTATGCTGGTTTCACAGAGTCTTTGTATTAGAGTGTCATGATCAATGGTGCCAAAAGCAGCTGAGAGGTTCAGGAGAAGTAGTGCAACAACTGCATTGCCACATATTGAGTATTTCATATAAGGGACAGCAGCTTGTCCAGAACATATTGATAATTCTGCTTATTTGGTGTGTATGGGCAGTTATAAGGATTTCGAGTACCAGCATGGGCAAGGATGAAAAGTTTACATGGAAATAATTGTTGGACAGCCAAATGTCAATCAGCTTTAACAGGTGTAAAAGAAAATATGTTAGGTGTGATGGTGAAATCTATTATTGAAAACTCTGCGTTGTGTTTTTAAAAGATTTTGTTATTTTGGTGATGTTTGTGGGCCTGCTTTCTCAAAAGCTAGTTAATCCCTGTTTATAGTGTGAGGGTTTATGAAGACTGTGGTGATGGCATAAAGGTATTCTGAAGGGTTAAACTTTCCCATCGTTTGACATTGAAATAATCCATTTTCAACACTTTAGATATGGATGTCGTTAGTTTTCAAAAAAAGGATATATCCTCACAAAGTTCTAGGTACAGAATACTATGACTTAATCTTCCAAATTGTTTGCATGAAGCACATTTTGATTATATTATATGTTTTAGAGACAACTAAAGGTGTACAATTTACATTATTAAAGATGAAATTATATTAGATGAAGATGATATTAGCCATCATAGAAGGGCTGTAAATCACCCAAAAGTAGTGGCCCAGTGGAATGAAGTAATAAAATGATTCCAAAACAAGTGAAATGGGCAATTAGATCAATCTCAAATGTACCTGAGCGTGTACAGAACAAGAAAAACACAATTTAAATTATTGCTTGGTAGCTGGTGTAATGTAATGTGAAGCAGTTTTCATGTATCATGCATTCCAAAGTTACTTAGTTGTTCCTAGTCTGGCTGAGGAAATAAATAAAGACAATGGTTGGGGTGGGAAATTAATGGAGTAGAGCAACAGTTAAGGAAGGAGAATAGTGGAATACTGCAAACGGCTAATTAAACAAATGCTGTGGATTTGCTTTGGATCACTGTCACCTCCAAAGCCCTTTGAGGTTCAATTGGGTTTGCTTTTCTCTGAAAACATGTCTGGCCTAGGCAAGGTCTTGATCGTTTAAATTGCAGCATGCATGCTTTTGTTTTGCAGAACCCATTAGCATCTGTATAAATAACAGGTCAACAGAGGTCTCCTACAGTATACACTTTCATGGTATTGGTATTTTGTTGACAGATACTTTTATTACAACAGGAAAAACGTTATCTCTGCTTGCTTTTGAGCCCCAGTCTCTGGGGGTCCAAAATATATTTTTTATATTGGGAAGGCTGTCTCCTCATCAAAGAAACTTATAGCAAAGGCATAGTAAATTACTAACTATTAGATTTATTATAATGTGTATTTACCGTTAATAGAGTATTGTTCAGCGAAAAGGGAAGAACAGTTGGTGTATAATCACTAAATATATTCTGTACAGGTTATATTGTGTATATGTCTAGTACATTATCATTACAAACTGTTAAAATGCACAGGGCACAATAAAACAATGCAATGCAATTAATTTGGACGAAACATAATTAAATAAAATGCAACGGTAAGCTAAAACATGGTAGGACCAAAGGCTAAAGAAGAGCACAATATAAGGTTATCACATAGTAAAAATAACAGTGCAGCAGCATAAGAAGTCCTACATGCAAGCGCATGTGCAAAACACAAGAAAGTCAAAAATTTTACATTAAAAGACTTTTCCATTTATACCATGTTCTTTAGAGATACTTCACTACTTCACATACAGCGAATGGGTCTTCCCTTTTCTTTAAAGCCAACAATACAAATAAATGATCTAAAAGGCACAGCATATGACAAGCCAGAATGATCCGTTTAGAGCAGTTTGCTGAATATACTGGGCAAAAAATTAGAAAAGGCTCCTCAGTCTCACTGCAACAAGAGCAAACATGGCATACTGCAGGGCTCCCAATGTTACCTGACCAAGTACTTCTAAATTCTGCAAGGGGGAAAATGCCATAGCGATGTCTTCAATAAAGAGATCTCACTAAAGCCAGGCAAATAGAATCTAAAACATTTTCATAGCACAAAGTTAAGAAAGATTCCTTGAGCACACCTATAGATCCGGGGCTGTAAGTTTTTAGTATAGTACCTTTCCCCAAATCTCACTTTTAGCAGTTCCAGAGTACCTTGGCCATTGAGTTCAGACAGCTTCTAAGGCAACCTCTATCAGGTTTACCTTGATGAATGTTAACCAGGCGACTTTCTGTGGAACTCCAGGCCTACCAAAGATGTCAGCAAGGCCCTCCATGTAAGTTTACAGCGCATCCAGCTTCCAAATGCGCACCCTGTATGCAAATGGGTGACATGTGGCCACCTGGTCCAATGGCCTTAACCCAAGGTCAAGCTTAGCTGGAAGCAAAGGCCAGCTCTGGGGGAGTACTAATAGTGACCGCACAAACATATTTTCCTCTCAACCCAGTTTACTCAAATCAGAGTGAGCCCATACCTCACTTCTGTATAGTGCTGCAGTTAATGCCTGGGCCCTACATATTTGAAGGGGTAAGGGTTGGCATTTTTTGCAAAGCTGAGAAGGGCCCTTCCCTATATTGTAGCATAGCAATTGTATTTTGTATCTGGGTCTCCCACAAGTTGGAGTCTCATATCCGAATGCCAAGGTAGTTGAAATCTCTCACTCAATCAAGTGGGACCCATGCAGCGTTAAACTCCCTCTAAAATGTTTACGTGGGTTGAAGACCATGCACTTGGTCTTCTGTGTTCAGCTCAAGAATACACTCGTCACAGAAGAGGGAAGATCTCAACAAGATTGGCAACCCCCTTGCAGGCTTTGACAGCAAGAGGATGTCATCAGCAAACAGTAGGGCAGGGATCTTGACACAAGCTAAAATCAAATCAGGGTTTAGAAAGCACAACTACTCATCCATAGGGGTCTGTCTCAAGATGCTAGGGGAGGTTAGTCCTCTGAGCTTCAGTTGAAGAGCCAGGTTTTAAGGTATTCCTGAATTGAGTCCGTGATGCTGACTGCCTGAGGTGCAGGAGCAGGGTGTTCCAGCTCTTTGCCACGAGGTAGGCGAAGGATCTTCCACCAGCCGAGGCCTTCCATATGTGGGGTACAGTGGCTAGCGCTTGTTGAGTGGAGAGGTCTGGTGGGGGAGTAAGAGGTGATTCTGTGGTTGAGGTAGACCGGTCCTAGGTCATGGAGGGCCTTTTAAACATAGACAAGGAGAATTAAGTTAACTATTTTCTTGATAGGAAGGCAGTGGAGGTCTCTTAGGTGGTTGGATATATGTTTGTGGTGGGTAATGTCCAGGATGAGTCTGGCAGAGGTGTTTTGGATGTGCTGTAATTTCTTCAAGCTCTTCTGGGTGGTATCGGAGTAGAGGGCGTTGCCATAGTCTAGTCTGCTGGTGATCAGGGCATGGGTTACGGTTTTGCAGCAATTCTTTTTCGATCCATTGGTGATCTTCCAGAGATGTCAGAGTGTGTGAAAGCAGAAGGATGCGACTGAGTTGACTTGACAAGTTATTGTGAGCGATCATTCCAGGATGAAGCTGAGGTTGCGTGCATGGTTTGTTGGGGTAGGGGGGTGTCAAGGGTTGATGGCCACCAGGAGTCATCCCAGGCTGATGTGGATGTTCCCAGGATGAGGTTCTTGGTCTTGTCGGAGTTTAGCTTGAGACAGCTGTCCTTCATCCAGGCGGTGACAGCTTCTATCCCGTTGTGGAAATTCTTCCTGGCAGTAGTGAGGTTTTCTGTCAGTGAGATGATCAGCAGGGTATAGTCAGCGTAGGAGACGATGTTCAGCCCATGGTTCCCGATGATGATTGTGAGGGGGCCATGTAGATGTTGAAGAGTGTGGGGCTCAGGGAGGAGCCACGCAGCTGATCTCCATAGCTTCTGACTGGTAAGATGGGGGTCTGACTCTCTGTGTTCTGCCAGACAGGAAAGTGCTTATCCATTTGTAGGGCCTTTCCATGGATGCTGGCTGCGGGAAGCCTGTAGCAGATGGTGAGGTGTGAGACCGTGTCAAAGGCTGCCGATAGGTCGAGTAGAATGGGGGCTGCTTCATGGCTGTGGTCAAGGTGAAAGAGTATCTCATTTGTGGCAGCGACGATGGTGGTCTCCATACTGTGATTGCTCCGGAAGCCTGATTGGGAGATGCCCAGGATGTTTTGTTGCAGAGAGATGGGGCAGTAATTCTTGAGGTCCTGTGGGTCGGCTGTGGGTTTCTTCAAGAGCAGGCAGATTTTGACGTGCTTCCGGCCCTCTGGGAAGGTGGCTTTCTCTATGGAGCAGTTGAGGGTGTGCCGGAGCTCAGAAGCAGTAGATGTGTTGGCCTGGTTGAAAATGTGGTGAGCAGAGGTCTGTAGAGGCTCTGGAGTGGATGCTACTCATTATGGTGTGAGTCTTGTCAGTGGTGAGGGTGGTCCAGTGGTGCAGGATGTGTGGTAGGTCGATGGGTCGGATCTGGGCGGTTGTTGGAGGGCTCAAAGGGTCTTGGGATCCAAAGCTGTCATGTATGTTTTTGATTTTTCAGTAGAAGAGGTTGGTTTGCCTGTCGCAGAGGTCTTGAAATGGAGGGATGCTTGCCGTTTACGATTGCCGATTGGCAAACTCTTTGACCACGGTAAAGAGCTCTTTTGTGTTGTGAGCAGATGCACTAATATGGTCCTGCAGGACAGCTTTCCTGGTGACTGTGATGAGGTGGTGGTGGGATTTGGTGGCCACTTTGGAGACCTCAAAGTCTTCCGGGGACTTGCTGTTCCTCCATCTTTTCTCTAGCCATCTGCATGTGTTCCTGGAGTTCTGGAGTGCAGGGGAGAACCAGCTGGCCTTCTTCTGGTGGCATTTTGCTGAGGTCTTATGGAGAGGTGCTAGGATATTGCTGAGATGTTGATGTCTTCAGTAGAGGGTGGAGGAGACTAGCTGAGGGTGTTGTAGAGCTGTTCCTCTGTGATCCGGTTCCATTTTCTGCTTGGGTCTCTGAGTGTGTGGAGGTGGATGGTCGGTGAGATGATGGTGAAATGAATGCAGCAGTGGCCAGTCCAGTGAAGTTTGGAGGTGTTGTTGAGAGTGATGTTGTTGCTAGTGGCGAAGATGTCGTTGAGCGTGTGTCCAGCAATGTGTGTTGATGAGGTGACCAGTTGCTTTAGTCCTACTGTGGTGAGGTTTTCGAGCAGGGAGGCAGTGTTGATGTCAATGTGGTAGTTGAGGTCGCCAAGGAATAAGTAGTTCAAGGAGGCGAGAGGGTGAGGAAAGAAGATGTTGACAATGGAGTGGCTGAAGGTTAGACTGGGGCCAGGTAGCCTGTTGATGAGGGTGCCATGGAGGTTGACTTGGGTGTGGCATGAATCTGAAAGTGAAGATGCTCCATGATGGGGGAGTGTTCTTCTGCGTTGGTTGTTAAGCAGAGGGAGGATTTGTGTACAATGGCCAGGCCGCTGCCTGGACAAGAAGGCCAGTCTTTGTGGAGTAGTTTGTAGTCACAGGGATGGTGATGGCGATGTCCAGTGCAGATGCTGGGTTTGTCCAAGTTTCAGTGAGGAAGGCGATGTCAGGTGGGTGGAGTCCAGTAGGTCCCAGAGCTCTGTGGCATGTTTGTGGAGGGAGCAAATGTTGAGGAGGATTCAGCTGAGATGCTCCGGGTTGGTGTTCAATAGCTCAGCGGAGGGAGGGTCTGGTGCTTGCTGTAGGGTGAGGATGTGGTGGCAGTAGAGACAGGAGAATGGTCCATGGGTGGCTCTGGGTGATGCGCGATAGCAGACGGTGGATGGCCCTGTATTCAGTGCATGAAGAGTCTCTGCGTTGTCGTGATGGAAGGTCGGAAGACCAAGGTTTGTGGCACTGGATGCGGTCCAGGCACGGACGGGTGCAAATGGTACAATGGGTCCAGTGGTGCAGCCGTGCTGCAGCAGCCATTAAGGAGGGGAAGGAGGCAGGGGGGCCAGTCAGCTGGGAGGCGGGAGGTTGGGCAAGCCCTTCACAGTGAGGGAGGGAGTGGGGCCGCAGGGGCAGCAGCAGCACGGGAAACACAGAGAGAGTGAAAGGCTGAAGGAGAGAGAATGAGACAAGAAAAAAGTAAAATAAAAAATAAAAATAGCAGAAAAATAAGCAGAAGTGAGATACATAAAGATGGGCACTAGGTTACCAGGGAAGAGGTGCAGGTGGTCCTCATACTGAGAGTAAGGCAGACTCTCAATTCGAACCATGGCAGAGGCAGCAGCAGCAGCAGGAGCTGCAAAGAGGAAGGTGAACAGATGCTGACCAGGAGGTCAGAGGAGTCACCCTCTCAGTGCGCAGCAGCCACCATTATGAAGGTGAGGGAGGCAGGGACTTATTCTGGCAAAAAAGTAAGAAGTCCACACAACCATTAATAAGTAATAAAATCAGGGTAGTGTCCAAGCCACAACACTGGCAAACCCCTCTTTCTATGGCTATACACCATTCGGGCCCCATCTAATCTGGGCATAATTGCCACTGTGTAGTCTGATTAAAATATCTAGAATTTCTGACCTAAATGCAGCTATGTACTATGCTCTAGCTAACGGGTTCTGAATTGTATCCTCTTCTTTGATAGCTTTCAATAAAGCAAGTTTAGCTTTCTTACAAGCAGAGTTAAAACAGAAGTTGTTTTATCTGGCTTCCTAGCAGGATTAAAATCCTTCAAAAAAACATCCTTGAGCTTAGTAAAGCAAACATTATGGCTAGCTAAGAGGAACTCACTGCTATCAAAATTATCTGCTACTGGATTTAGAGAAGAAGAAAAGATGCCATTGATGTTTTGGTATGGCATCTTCAGAAGTAGCAGTGGCATTCCACTTTAAAGCCCTGCTTGAACTAGCATCCTCAGGAACTACATAATCTAGAGCATTCCTCCATGCCTCTTCACTAACTGGTTTGTGGTCCTTGTCCAAGACCAGAGAGAAGTGATCACTTTTGAACCTGTGGGGAATTACCATATTGATCAAGAACTCTCATGCTCTAAGTTCAAGGAGGATCTAACCAATTCTGCTCCTATAGTTAACTCTGTGGAAAGTGGAGAACTATGAGGCATCTAATTTAGGTCGTCCATTGCAAACTCTCAGCCAATAAGACAGGCAGATGCTAGAAATTTGCAGGGCTGCAGCAGATAATATGCCAGTAGTAAGTGATGCCTCAAAGACCGAGATGCCCCCGAGAGAATTGTCTTCAGCTATTAGTTCGAAAAATAGTCACTGGGCTCAAATTTAGCTTAAAAACACCTACAGTGTAATGAATGTGTTTCTTGGCATAGCAACTGATAAAACCATCTAAAATCTCCAAAGCTGTGATATGGGCATGAAGAGAGTTTCATAGCCCTGCAAGTAAATACGACAGTGAGCCAGATGGGTGGAGTCACCTGACTCCTTTGGGGCCTGTCGTCTTGCCTCTCAGAGAATTGCACCCGCTGTGCTCCCCATTCTTCTGTTAGCTGGGCATCACCCATCATACTCTGGGCATACTCTGAAACTTTGAACTGAGGTTAATGCTGCTTTCTTTCAGCTACAGTGGGTGCTCGGTGGTGTCCCTGCCTGAGATCCAGGTTGTGGGTGAGGGCTTGGCTGCATTGAGGGACTTGTTGGTTTGGTCTCCATGGAGAGAAATAAACAGCCTGGGGTCCCCCAGGGGAACACTATGGAGCACTACACAACACCTGGGTCCAACATGCAGTGCAACACATGCCACGCATCCGGACAAGGAGCTCCAGAACTGGAACAGGCTGAGGGGTAACCAACAAGGGCTGAAATTCTGGTGGCCATTGAGGGCTCTAGGATGGCAATGGAAAACAAAATTGAAACAATGGCCCTGGAGATTAATCTACTGCACACGGACCACCACAAGGTATCCGGAAAAGTCTGGGTTCCTGAAAGCTCAATAGAAGAACTGCAGACGCAGGTGGCCTCCCTGTGGAAACAGGTAGCTGAGGTCACTACCAGATCTGGGGCCCTGGAGGCCAGAGTGTAGGATGCGGAGGGGAGATCGTGCCACAATAATGTGTGCCTGTGGGGGTACCCAGAGCGGGCAGAGGGGTCAGCAACTGATCAATTTGTGGAGCAGTGGATTCGAGACATGTTGAGACCTGTCGGTTTATCCCCCATGTTTATCATCGAGGGAGTGCACAGTATACTGGTGCCCGGCCACGAGATATCATTGCTCGCCAACTGAATTATAAAGATAGAGATTGTATTTTTAAGGCAGCCAGAGACTCTGACACAGCCAGATTTGAAAATCCAACAATATTAATTTATCCGATCTATACAAATTAAGATGCAAGGTGCCTGCATGATCTTTATGAAAGTGAAAGCGAAACTGCATGCCATGGGCCTATGGTATATGCTATTGTACTCCACCAGGTTGAAAGTGCTGTCTGGAGGAAAATCACACCACTTTGACAATTCTGAGGAAGTGTGGCGCTGGCTGGAGGTCTGTGACAGTGTGCCCAAAGATGGCACAGGATCCTGGTGGACCGGGTTACGCAGTTTGCCTGACGCGGATGGCCCCAGCTGGCGTGCTGGGGAGAGAACAGAGTCAGGGGGGGTCTGACAGGCTCCTGAAAGGAGTGACCAGGGCGGAATGGAGATCCAGACATATCGAACCCAACAAGACTCGGGAACAGAAGCAGAAGGTGTATCGGATCTCCAAGAGGAGAATCTGAAGTCAGTAGACCCAGGAAGATGACTTGATACCCTGTGATGCATAAATCGTTATACTGGTGAATGATCATATTATGTTCCTTATGCAGGACAGTCAAGTACATAGATGTGCTGTAGTCTAATTAGTGTTCCTTCCTCTAGAGGGATGGTGTTCATATGAAGGAGAAGTTGCTTACTCACATGTTTATTGAGCATTTTTTATACAAGGGAGAATTAAGGGTGACCTCAGCTTGCTATTGAGCTCCTAGGGGGAGGGGGTGTGAGACCAGGGTGACGGGAAGGGAATGGGAGTACAAGTCATAACATTTATATTGTTTTGAGAATTCGGAGGTCTTGTTGAGCTTCGCCACATCAGTGGTAAAGAATTGTTGGGGAGGGGTGGGTTAGGCTGTGGGTCCTCACCACACTAGAAATACAGGAGTTACAGTGTGGTGTATTGTTGTTATGCTGCATTCTGGGGTGAGAGGTTTGGTTATGGTAACAGTTTTGTTCTTTGAGCCCTTGGTTGGAGGCCATTTGTTTGGTTCTATTACAGTGCTGGATGATTAGCTGGGCACATATCTCCCATCACAGGGGTTTATAGTATGGCAGCAGGATTGGGTGTGCTTGAGGGTCGGGATACAGGATGTACTCTATTGCTTCACTTGTTGCTTAAAAAACACAAAATACAAATCACTTGTCTCCAGGAGACACATCTTATCACTGAGGAAAAACAGAGGCTTAGAAAGAAATGGAGGGATCAATTGTACTCTGTCTTTTATTCCTCCTTTGCCAAGGGTGTGGGCATCTGGGTGGCCCCAGGCGTCCCTTTCAAACTCGCATACGAGGTGAACATGGAAGGCTGCTACGTCCTTGTTCATGGCACTCTAGGTGGGAAGGAGCTCACATTACTGAATTCATAAACCCCTAATGTTGATGATCGCCACTTTTTTGAAGGGTTACAGGACCTGTTGGAGAGCATCGTGGATGCTCCTATGATGTGGGCAGGGGACTTTAACTGTATATTAGATGAGGCATTAGATCACTATCCACCACCCACTCTTGCTACAGAGTGTGATGCATAATTTAGGGCTATTGGACGGATGGCGTCACTTCCCCCAGGAGACAGAGAATATACTTGTCACTCTCAGACACACAATACTTGTAGCCTATGGGATCGCTTCTTAATAGGGGGATTAGATCATACCCGACTAGGTGTGGTGAGGAGGAACTGAGTGGGTATAGGTCCTGGCGTATGCCACCGGACCTCCTCGCGGACCAGGTGTGCTGGGAAGACGTGAGGAAGGCCCTGGAGATCTACCTGGATAAAATTGGGGGGTCTATGGACAATAGAGCGATTGAGTGGAAGGCACTAAAGGCAGTAGTCAGGGGGAATAGCATTGGGGCTGCCTTCGGAGTCCATAGGCAACTTGCGGTGGAGCTCAAAGTGCTAGAGGGACGTGTGGCAGACCTGCAGAAGCAGGAAGTCCTATCTGATGAAATGTGCACAATGGCTCTTTGGGTACACAGACAATTGCACACTCTTTGGGACTCATTAGATAGAACTACTATGAAGTCCTATCACCATTTACTACATGTGGAGGAAGTCTGGCAAGCTGTTAGCTTGGATTCCGAGGAGAGAAACAAAGATACCCCCATTTTCAACATCTGTGACTTGCAGGGATGATTATAGATTAAGCAGAAGGACATTGCCCTCAGATTTTCTAGAACATTTTAAATTAGTGTACCGGGCTGGACCGACGGTGAGACTGACCAAGGTGGAGCTTCTGAAGCTGTGGGTCGATTTCATGGAAGAACTGGAAAAGGATCTCTCCATAGAGGAGGTGAGTGCTGTGGTGAAGGCACTCTACAGGTTCAAGGCCCCAAAAAGTGATGGGTTACAGGTGGAATTTTATCATAAATATTCTGCTAATCTCAAAGAGAAATTACTAGAGGTCTTCCAGGAGGCAAATGGGGAAGGGCCTTCTTCCACAAGCCAGGCAAGAGGGGATAGTGTGTCTGAGTCTTAAACCAGTGGGTGGCACAGCAGTCCTCTCTTCTAATAGACCCCTCACTATGCTCAGTACAGATCTTAAAATATTATGCAAAATACTAGCAACCAAGTTGCAGGGGGTGATCCTAGAGTGGTTCACAAGGACCAGTGCGATTTCATGCCTGCATGCAGCACCACTCCTAACTTACATAGGCTGACACGTGTTACATGCTGCCTTAGACGGAGACCGGGAGATGGCTCAGATCTCCTACGATATTGAGAAAGCGTTTGACACAATGGAATGGAGCTATCTAATGTCAGTGAAGCAGGGAAGGGGTTCGGACTCAATTTCTGCCCCTGGATTCCACTTCTATATACAGAACCCTCTATTCACATCAGGGTAGAGGATGTATTCTCTTAACCATGTAAGGTGGGCAAGGGAACACGTCAGGGATGTCCCCTCTCACCCCTTCTTTTTGTGCTCGCTATGGAGCCTCTTGCACTACTGTTGCGCAGACAGATGTAACCTTGGGGTATTGAGGTGGGCGCTATTACCCATATAGTCTCATTGTATGCTGATGATGCATTGGTGTATGTTCACTTCCCCGGTGAATCTGTTCTGCTGCTGTTAAGGTTGCTGAGGTCCTTTGGGGACATCTCAGGTCTGAGGGTCAATACTATTAAATCGCTACTGTTTCCACTTGGGGGATTGATTGGTAACAATTCAGATCATCTGCTGAACTTAGGACTCCGGTGGGAGTTGGAGGGATTCTGACACCTTGGTATTTGGGTCACACACACTGAGACACAACATCAGCTGCAAAATGTAGGCAGGGTTTTATTGGATCTCGCCAACTCCATTCAGTTCTGGAATAAGCTTTCTCACTCCGTGATGGGGCAAGCTGCCATAGCAAAATTGGTCTTTCTTCCACGCTATTTATGCCTAGTCCAAAATTTGCTTTTCCGGCTGAGAGGGATTCTTTTGTAGGCTGGACAGCCTACTGAGTTCTCTCTTATGGGCCGTAAGGTGTAGCAGGGTGTTGCTGGTGACTCTCAAGAGGGACCTAGTAGAGAGTGGACTGGCTATCCTGGATAGGAGGTGCTATTATTATGCTGCATACCTACAACCTGCTTCCAGATGGCTAACAGACTTTATCAACTGGGAAAAGCGACTATTGGGGGCTGAGAAAGGAGGCATCTCTCTACCACATGCTGATGTTGATGCAAAGGGGCAGGTCAGAAAGTCCAGTCCCATACCTAATTACAACCACAGCTGGGATTTGGGAAAGGGTAGAGCAGAGGGTTCTCAGGCGGGCCCCCTTAGTATGGCGCTTCGGTTGTAGGACCTAGTTCCCTTTAGAAATATAGATAAGGACATATCCATGAAGTAATGGAGAGCGTGAGAATGCCAGATTGCGGGGGATATCTACCCAGGAGAAACATGTATTACTTTCCATGACACTCAGGACACATTTGAGATTGGACCAGTGCATCTTTTGCATTATGCTAAGTTAGAAAGTGTTGCAAAGGAGCTCTAGCTAGGTTTCCCTGTAGCACCTTGGCCCTCTAGAATACTGGTGGGCGGCCTGATCAGTTGACGGGACAGGCGACACTTGATCATGCTTTTCTACAAAGCACTCAGGGGCAACATACCACACAAGCAATATGTAGCTTGGGCAACCTCAGAAAGGGACTTTGAAATGGCCATCTCTGATTCATCCTGGAATAAGACTGCAGAATTGGTGCGCACAGTCTCATGTAGCAATAGATCTAAGTTGCTCCACTTTCATTTTTTTACATTGCTCATTTGTCATGCCATTTCAAATAAATATGATAGATCCCAAAGAGGGGCTAAATACGTGTGCTGTCGGGAAGCGAAGGGGGGGGGGGGTCTTTTCACACATGGTTTGGGAATGTGTACAGGTTCCCAGAACTCCACTGGTATGTCTGTTGGGCAGGCTGGCCAGGGGGCAGAAAATTCTATATAAACTTGCTCAGAGAGCCCTCCTACAGGCAAAATGCTGGGTGGCTATTGGTTGGTTAGGCATAATGGTGCCATCATTAGATCTCAGCTTGAGAGATTTGCAGGAGTGAGGGGTAGACACCATATGACAATTTCATGTCCTGGTGAAGAGGCGGCTGATGAGATGTTACTGTGGGACCAATTGTTAATCTAGTTTTAAGGGGATAATGACTCAAGCTCGGACTCCAGCTCGGATTCAGGGAGTATGTTCCAGATCTTTTGCACTGTATGTTTTTTACTTTTTCTTATTTTTAAAATCAATAAACTACAGTTAAAAAAAAAAAAATCTCCAAAGTTGAAGAAGGTATTCTAAAGATGTCAACCTGCTGTAAACATTGATGAGTAGTCAGCAGTTCCCACCAGCCTCCACAACAGGGTCAATCCCAAACGTTTTGCCTTCCTCCACCTGTTTTTCTGACCTCTGTGTTGGCTCTGTGACTCTGGGCACTTTATCACTGCTGATCAGTGCTAAAGTGCATGTGCTCTCTCTTTTAAACTTGGTATGATTGGCTTACTCCTGATTGGCTTATTTACTTTTGAGTCCCTTCTAAAGTGGTATGCAATGTGCCCAGTGCCTGTAAATTAAATGCTACTAGTGGGCCTGCAGCACAGATTGAAAGGCTTATTCTGTGGGTGGCACAAACATGTCTCAGGCCTGCCACTGCAGGCCCTGTGTGCGCAGTTTACTGCCGCACTCACTTGGCAAGTCAAACTAACTGTGAAGGCCTAAACTCCCTTTTTGCTAAATCTAAGTCACCCCTGAGGTAGGCCCTAGATAGCCCTATGGGCAGGGTGCCGTGTATGTAAAAGATAGGACATATATCTTTATGTACTACATGTCCTAGTAGTGGCAAACAGTCTATTAGTTTCTCACAACAGTGAGTTCTGCTCCTCTCATAGGATTGCATTGGAAATGCACTTGTGTATTTCTAAGTGTTATTTTCTGGTCTATGAGTAGCAGCATGGGCATGTTTAGTATGTTTGGAATGGTAGTGAGAAATCCTGCTTATTGGTGTAGGTCGATTTTCTATTGCCATTGTAGAAATGCCACTTTTAGAAAGAGGGCATTTCTCTGTGCTCATCACTTGTGCTTTGCAGCCTGACTTCAATCCATGTCTGGGGCAGAGTGACAGCACCTCTTGGTGCAATATTTTCAGACAGCCATCACTCAGGAGGTGCTGGGTGTAACAGAAGAGACATCTGCATACTGATAGTCTTCCTGGCAGTGCTTAATTTGTAAATATAAACTTGCCCATGCCCAAAGCCTTCCTCTTAAACACGCAGCTGCTGCATTTAAATGTGCGAGCACCGAATACCGAGGCAGCGTAATCCCAAAGCCATCTCCAGCTCTTTAATCCATTCTCAGGCACTCCCTGCCCATTAAGCGCACTCTTGCAGCTTTCTGCTTTCTCCCATTGTGACGCTTTTTCTTTTTTCTTCCTCCGTCTTTCCCATATGTGACTTTTACTCGCAGCAAATGCTTGAGGTAGAAGAATAAGCATCAGCCCTCCTAAATAAGTGCCGGTGCTCAGCACTGGAAACAACAGGCACAAATTAAGCACTGTTTTCTGGGCTGGGGAGAGTGAGGGTTGTTCATACCTTACATGTGAATAGGCTGTGTCCTGCCCTCACACAATAGCCTGATTATCCTCTACTGATGTCTGGAGATAGGGCTGGGTTGAAAAGGTTTTCTGCTTCACTTGAAAGGGCTCTTTTGAAGATACTCCCTGAACAAAGGCATTTCTGAGTATAAGTAGAGGAGCTGTAGCCCCCTGTTCTTTAGAGAAGTTTTGGAACTGGGACCGAACCTCTGGCAGAGGGACTGCTGATGTACACAAGGACTCACCTGAACTGCTCTTCTTTTGCTGCCCTGCTGTCTGGTGTCTACTGGGTGGCCCAAAGGACTCATCTGGATTGCTTTTCTGTGTGTTCTCCTGACTTGAGCCCAGTTAACACACTGATGGACACTGATTGGACTGAACACTAGATGCTGCTGGAAGGACTCACCAGGAACCGCCTTGGGATTGCCCTGCCGTTGTGCTGACCTGTGACCTGCTAGGTCACTAGAAGGACTGCCTCTGCTTTCATCAGGACCTTTGTGCTGGCCTGCTTATCTGGGCCCTGCATCCTTGTGCACCTCATCTGTCTCCAGGGGCTGGGCGGTGTGTCACCCTTTCGCCCAGTTCACTGCTCTATAGCGCGAGGTGTATCCATTGGCGGTAGTGCATGAAGATTGCTTTTCCTCACTCTGACACAAGCTCATAGTGAGCACTGCGGCGCTATGTACTGGAGCGGCTTGGTGCAGAGAGAGACCCTCATTTTTAGGGTCGAGCCTGCGTTGCATGCGCTCACGCATGGGTATCGCAGCGAGACGCTTTAGTTATTAGAAAAGGGCTCGGAGCCCTGTCGACATCAAGTCAGTGTGTTTGATTAGTTCATGGGCTTGCCTAGTAAAATCTGCTTGCTTTCATTAGTTGAAGGCATGCACACGTCATGCCTTTTCCGGTGGTTAGCCCTCCTCGAGCGCAGCGACCAAGTACAGAAAACATGCTAGGCTTGCTGTTTTCTGTCAGATCGTGGACTACTTTTTCTCTATTTTCCTAGCGCGATTTCACTTGGCAGAAGTCGGGCGCTTTACACAGTTAATTTCACTTTTTCGGGTTATGTACATAAAAGCACTTTTGCCGATAGATTAAAACTCGGGTTAGGAGTTTACAACGCGATCAGCTCTAACATGAGCAAACGCAAGACCCGTTGCATTCCAAATGCTTGTTATTGATTGGTGCAGCATTTGAGGAATGCTGCACCTGACCTGAACAGTGTGTGAGGAGCACTTCCTTTTCTGTCTGTTTCGGGCACAGGGAATGTGACTGTGGTTGTGGCCCCCCCTACCTGACGCCAGAGAAGCAGAGAGGAGCCCGCCTGCAACCTCTGCTCGAGCACGAACAAGGCACACTCTCTCTAGTGCCCCAGGGGCACAGGTGGGCATTTACTAAGGAGAAGTCCTTGCTGCGACCCGGACAAGAGTATCAGAGGAGCCTGCCATGGCTCTCTGGCATGGGAGGAACCCCCCCTCCCAGGCTGGGACGGTTCCCCGAGGAGCAAGGCATCCATCCAGCGGGACCTAGAAGGCTCTGGATCCGCTCCCCGGACCCGCGTAGGGTGTAGTTAGAGCCATCTGTACAGAGCAGCTGCGCCACATGGTAACTGGTGGCTGAATTAGAGTGTCGCCTACCCAGGGATCGTGTCCAAGATGTTTGAGATCATCTGCAACTGTGATAAGAGTTGTATTAGTGCTATGAAATGGTCTGAAACCAAATTGGAAATTTCCAAATAGTTGATGTTTCTCCAGATAACCAGAGCTACATATTAACTGCTTTCTTCAGAATCTCATTCCACAGAGGCAGGAGAGAGATTGGTTGAAAATGAGCCAGAACTTTGAAATCAGCATTCATTTTTAGGTTTAGGGTTAGTCAAGACATTTTCCTTCTGATTTTACTACAATTACATATATAATACTACTTTCTGCTATGCAGTTAGTATACAAACAAAAGCTTCAAGAATACTCAATGTGAATTCATCAACAGACAGTTGTTCAGAACATGTTTATGCTGCACTCAGTTTCAGAAATGGTTATTTAATAAACTTTGCCCAGGGATAAAGGCAGCCTTTATTGTGTTTAATTTGCAGCACTGTAACACTTTTCCTTTCAATCCTTTTGTTCTTTCCTTCTTTGTTTCATTCCTTTCTTGCTTTCTTGATCTTGTGCATTCCTTTCGTTTTTTTTTCTTTTCCCTTCTTTCCTTTTACTTCGTTCTATGCTTTTTTCTTTCTTTAATCTTTTTATTTCAGTACTTTCTTTCCTTTTTCCTTTCCTTCTTTTTTCTTTATTTCTTTCCTTCTTCTCCCCTGCCTTCTGTCTTTCCTTCTTTGTATCTTTATTTCTTTTTCCTTCTTTCTTACTTCTTTCTTTTTTCATTCTGCCTTTCTTCCTACTTGCATATATTCCTTGTGTCTTACCTTTTTTTCTTTCCTTCCTTCTTTCTTTCCTTCTTTACTGTGTTCTTTCTCTTGCCTTCCTTCTTTCTTTCTCTCTGTATATTAATTTCCTTCTTCCTTGCCTTATTTCCTTCTTTCTTGCTTTCTTGCCTTCTTTCTTTCCTTACTTCCTTCCTTATTGCATTCTTTCCTTTTTTCTTGTCTTCCTTTTTCCCTTCTTGCATGCATTCCTTCTTTCTTTTCCAAAGGCACAAAGATTGGCTATTTTAGGTCTGTGTTAGCCAAGCGCTCTTAGTTTTACCTAAACTATACATATAAAAAAATTATTTATAGGGTTTATCAAGCACACACACACACACGTCATGCATTTGTCTGTGGTTGTGTCATCCACATTTTTCTTCCACCCACTTGAGCATGCATCAGGGGGCAATGCGTCATCCCACTTCAGCCATTGACTGACTTCACTATGAATTACAACATGCTGCCCTTTCACAAAGAGGACATCTGCACACAAAGTAGTTACCTTCATTGCCAGGGAGTACTTTGGTAATGTTTTTTGAGACAATTTTTTTTTTTGTATTAATTTTTTTTTTATTTATTTTTTTAGATTGATGAAGGCCCGGCTCCACTCCACCCAATGCCCCACAATTCCACTCAACATAATTCCACTCCACATAATTCCAATCCTAGCCACAAAATAACACACAATTCCACTCACTGACACAAAACGCAACACAGTTCCACTCCACGACACACAGTGACACACAAATCATCACAGTTTCACTCAAAACCACACAGTGCCACACAATTCCATCCACTTCATGCCACACAATGCCACTTCTACTCCATTCTATACCACACAATGCCTCTCCACTCCACGCCACACAACACCATACAATTCTACCCTATACCATAAAATGCCAGACAATTCCACGCCCCTCAGTGCCACACAATTCCACTCCAAAGCACTCCATGCCACAGTGTCACACAACTCCACTCAATGCCACACAATTCCTTTCCATGCCACATAAAGCCACACAGTTCCACCCCACTCCACTTCACACAGTACCACTGCACTTCACTGCAAACAGTGCTACACAATTCCCCTCTACTCCACACAATTCCACTTTACTCTCCATAAAATGCTGCACAGTTCTACTCCACGCCATGCCATTCCACTCCAAACAATGACACACAGTTCCACTCCACACAATGCCACTCCATCCCACATACTGTCACTTCACTTCATGTTGCACAATGCCACTCCACTGCACATAATGCCACTCAATGCTGCACGCTGCCACACAATTCCACTCCATGCCACTCCACACAATGCCATCCCACTCTTCACCACAGGGTGTCACTCCACACATTGCTACGCAGTTCCACTCCACTCAATTCTACTCCACTCAGTTCCACACAATGCCATACCACTCCACTCCACACAATGCACTCCACACCACACAATGCCACTCCACACCACACAATGCCACTCTACTCCACACAATACCACTCTACTCCACTTCATGCCATACAGTGCCACACCACAAAGTGCAACACCACTCCATAGTGTCATTCCACTCTACACAATTCCACTCCACGCCATTCAATGTCATCCCTCTCCACACCATGCCACTCTGTGCCACACTGTCACTTCACACCACTCAATACTACTCTATGTCACACAATGCCACTCCGTTCCATGCCCCACAGTGCCACTCTGCACAATGCCACTCCACTCAATGGACCCCACTCAATGCCATTTCATTCGTTGCCACACAATGTCTCTGCACTGAATGGAACTCCAGTCAGTGTCACACAATGCCACTCCACACAATGCCACTCCACTTGATTTAATTCCACTTAACTTCACTCCGCTCCACTCAATGCCACTTCACTCCACTGCATATGTATTTTTATACTGCTTACTACCCTTGATGAGTCACTGAGGTGCTTTGCAGCATACCACTCCACTCAGTGCAATGCCATTCCACGCCATACAGTGCCACTCCACTCCACACAAAGCCACTCCACTCCGCTCCACACACTGTTACTGAATTCCACTCCACACAAAGCTACTTTATCCATTCCACACAATGCCTCTACACACAATAAAACTCTACTCCACACAATGACACTCTACTCCGCACCGCACGTTGTGACTCCGCTCCATTCCACAGAATGCCACTGCACTTCACAACACGATGCCACTCCACAGCACCACTCCACTCCACACAATTTCACTCCACGCCACCCCACCAAAGCCAATAGATCTCATACAGGCGAGATCTATTGGCCTGGCCAATGCTTGTTCTCTTTCCAGATGACCAGAAAGACTACAGAACTAGTTTGTTGGAGGCACATTTCATTACTTTAATAACACTTTCATAGAGTAGAAACCACAATGGGACTGGGAAACAGCGATGAGAACCTAATATGATATAAAACTATGGAAGAGTAGATATATAAAGAACTTTTAAATTACGTTTCTGTGTAGCACTGCTATAAAGTATTTTGTACAACTATTGTTTTATGCGTAAACGATGGTTTAGGTGGCGAAAATCAAAAGTGATGTTGTATGATAATATTGAGCAAAACACGTCTTTTCAACTGAGTAGTAAACGATTCGTACAAAGTGAACCTAACGAGGTATTGCCGACTCCTGGCAAATGTCGCCCCATAAAGAAAAGAAAAATGGGGAAATGTATATAAATTCCTTGCTAACGACCTGTTGATCCCGATAAGGCTCACCACACAAGTCTGTGAGCTGTAGATAATGCGGGAGCTTAACTGGTTGTTTTTAAATAGAGTTCAGCATTCCGCGGGCGCCGAGAATTATGGGTTGTGTGGTTAATGGTCGCCGTGGTGTATGGCTGCATGACTCCGACCTTACAGATGGCATGCCCCGCATACAGGGGCGAGCCACAGGATAGCTGCTGCATTATTAGTTAATCCCCAAGGGGCGCGCTTGCATTCCATTGCGAAGACCTTGGCTTAACACACACCTGTGTGCAATCCTGCTCTGAAGCTTCACAGTTTACTGCAACCAGTCTGGAAGCTTTCAGAGAATTGAAGTCGTCATCACACGTTTTAGCAGCAGAGTGGGTGTGTTAAGATCTGGAGTGCAGTCTCGTCATGGTGCCTGAGGAAATCTGAAAACTTAACGGAAAAGCAGTAGGTTACTTGTCTCTAGCAGACATATATAGATTGTTGTGTGTGATTACGGGCCTATCAAAGCATTCCAATTAAATACTGTGTTGTGGTGTTTTTACATACCAAAATTCTAGATCCATTTTTTTCTTAAAACTATTTCCGAAAACAACTTCTGACAAATGTAGAAATTAAGGCCGCAGATTAACCACTTAAAAACATAAGCAAGATACAAAAACCCATTCATATTAGGACTTTACACACAGTTTATAACGCACATGTGCTGCCACGGTTTAGTTATCACATTTTCCTGGTTTGGGAAGCTGACAGGAAAGGGTGCTGATGACAACATCGGGTCACACACTCGAATTCATTTTTAGGTCACAGCTACACACAGCTTTAGTTGCTTGTCGGCCTCACCTATTGTTTCCAGTACATAAAATATATTTATGGTAGGCTTTGGGTCAGCCCTATGCTCATAATTAGATGGCGTTGGTGTCTATTCCAAGTGTCTTTTCTTGTTTCAATTACATTTTTTGTGTTTGTACTCCGAAGGAGCATTTTGGCTTCACTGTTTTCTAATTTGATGAGCTGTGTTCTTCCTCTCCTTACTTGAGGGACTGCTTTAAGTCTGGCTTAGAGAAGGTATTAGCCAAATAGCCAGCCTCTTATTTTCAGAAAAATATAGTACATAATAATGCGTCTTAATAGAGGATTATGGGTCAGCTCCTTTCAGCCTTACTTGGTAACTTGGAGTGCTGTTGACATATTGGCTCAGCCCACAGTATAGCATACGTAGAATGGGGCAATGGATTAGCCACCTTTAGATAGTGCTATTTTGCTACCAGCACTGATGTGTTAGAACATGCCCACAGCACAGCCATTCAATTACTGGAGACCGGGTTCTGGTGTCATGCCTGACATGCATCCTGAATTCAGAAATCACATTGTCCCACTCAGGGGCAATAGGGCATTGGCATAAGGCCTTCTCCCTCCTCAGAAGAACAGATTTTGTTTCCTCCCAGTGGAGCACCGCAGCATACGAATAGAGTTTACGAAGCACGTAGGAGGCTTTCTAATTCATGGTTTGTAAGCTGGTTTATAGACCTAGTGCTCATTACGAATCTGGAGGTCCTGGGACCGCCAGACTCGCGGTGACGGTTGGACTGCAACAAAGCAGCGGTCCGGACTCCACATTATGAACCTGGCGGAGCCGCCACGGTCTGACTGACGGCATCTCCAGGTTGCTGCCAGTCTACAGCCTGGTGGTGTCAGTGATCTTAATCTGCTAGGGCAGCACTGCCCTGGGGATTGCGACTCCCCTGTCCGTCGGCTTTTGCATAGGGGTCCCACCGCCATGCAAAGGCTGGCAGAGATGGGGTGCCAGGGGCCCCAATGGGGGGACCCTGCACTGCCCATGCATTTGGCATGGGCAGTGCAGGGGCCCCCATGGACAGCCCCATCTCGCTTTTCACTGGCAGAATTATGGGCAGTGAAAAGCACAATGGGTGCTGTCGGCCCATTATGGGTGTAAGAACTGCTGATATCTCACCCCAAAACACAGCAACTACAGGGCAGTCCCGGGACATATGTTTGATACCTGCAGCAGGAGCTTGACTGCGAGGATAGTTAGAGCTTGCAGAAGTGCATGTTTTACCTAGGAATGCTGGAGTTTAATAAACACAATGTAAGATATTAAATTGGATGTATTGGAACCTGGCATTACCCAAGATCTTGTGAGAATAAGACTGCAGTTTATCCCATTCTTTGTTGGTAAATGTACAACCTATGCCTGATTCCCACTTCTCATGCAGTTAAGTTAGTGGAGGGTTAGTCTCGCTAGATCGAACAAGCCAGGATATCAGCTTTTTACCAATGCCTATTGTGTAAATGGTTTGCAGAAAAGTGCAGGTGGGAGGCTCCACATGCATGAAATCTCTGAGATGTTTTAGGGCCACCAGGAGACATCAGTGCCTTAGGAACTGCCCCCAGGGAGGCCATGTTGTTCAAGCAATATGCTGAAGGGGAGAAGGAATCCATCTTAAAATAAGTCACCTACACAATGTAGTGAGGAGTCCTCAAAAAAATCAGCTGGGCTGGGTGTAACACTTTCTCAAAAACCCTCAGAATCTCAGGAGCATAATGTGTAGTTGTTGGCTACGTACAGCCATTTATTGGATGCATGAGGTAGCTTAGCATGTGTCAGGAATAGTTTGCAAATTGAGTCTTGTTAGTATGGATCAGTTCTCTGCATGGTAAGAGATGTGTACCCCTGCCCTGAGTACCCAACTGTATTGTTGTCTGGATTTCTAATGCTGATTTGTTTGTCCTAGGCAAACACAGATCATGCATGTGCACCTTGACATAGGCCTGACTCGGGGATTGCAGTCTTGTTGGACCAGGAGGGACACCCATAGTGGTGGAAGACTACTGCCTTCACCAGGAGTTGAACAGCACAAGCACAGCAGTGGCAGTATACCATGTTGTGACCAGTAGTAGTGAACAGGTCCTTTTACACTGTGTCCCTGGAAGGAGTCCTGCAGACTCACTCACCTTTTTCAAAGTTCCGCTTCTGTGTGTTGAACTCACCCCTAGTCTACATCAGATTGATGTGGAAGTGCGTGTGTGATGAAAATGTGCTGAGTGCATGTGTGCTGGCAAGGAATACACTACAAAAAGGGTGAAGCGTGGTACAGTGTGCACATGTTAAATGTGTGTGGCAGGGTGTGCTTTCCAAAAACACACCCTGTCACAGTACAGAGAGGCTGCAGCACTGAACAGTGTGCGCACACTTAGTGCATGTGGGAATGCTGGTGGTAGCATAATACACAAGAACAACAGTACTAAACAGTGGAGTGTGCTGTGAACGTACACTGAGTGCAGAAGTGCTTGCACTAGTACATAAGATGGAGGGCCCTGGGTTCCATTTTGGGAAGCCCAGGCCTGCATCATGAAAACATGAGGAGTAGAGGAATCCCTCCAGACCAAATTGTATATTGCTGCATTCCTGTAAGCTGAGTGGAATAAGCACTTCAAAGGAATCTTTGAATCAGTGACAGATCTCACGGAAGGGCCCGGGGCACATCTCTGGAAGAGGGAGATGAGGCTGGTAAAGAGAATTATAAAGAGTAGAGCTGAGGGCCCAGGATTAACCTTTGATACACATTTCGTTGTGGCTGACATCCAGGTGTGAACTCTGTTCATTCCAATTAATCTTGCTGTGGGATAATCAGCTTCTGGGATCTGCCTGTGATGACAGACATCCTTCGGGAGAAAGAAGAAAGGGGAGAGATGTCCATTTCAAAGAAGTAGAACCCCAACATAAAACATCAATTGTCCAGATACTAAATCATTCTGTGTCTGAAAAAGAACTATAAGTAGAGGAGTCTGAGGCCACTAGTTTTGTCATCTGCTGAGCAGCTAGCCAGGCTGTTTGAGAAGGGGTAGCTCTGCGAGAAAGCTGGCTGTAACAAGGACTAGGGGGCCCAGCCTGGTAGTCTCCCTGTTGGTTGAGGGGTAATCTACCAGCGAAGCCATGATTAACTGTCCGGCAGCACCAGCGCCTGCCTGCTCGCCAAGACCGGTGCTCCTGTGATGAAGAGGCAAACGTTAGAGGGAGTAAGGTCCAGAAGGGAGCTGTTGGAAATTGGACCATTAGTTGTGTGGCCAGCACAAGTAATAGTTCCTCAACTGTCCTCAGTGGGAACCAAACACATCATTGTATCACTTGACTCTCACAGGGTAGCGCGGTGGAGCAGTTAAAGGCCTCAAGGGACGTGGTCTGGGCTAGGAATCGCCAATCACAGGCATTCAATAATAACACTCAATAAATTATTGTCCAGTGAGTACTTTGTCTTTAAAAAAGAAGTACATTTACTTCGCACATACTACTAAATACTGCACAATAATTTTCAGATATACATTGGCTGATGGAACATACCATAGCTGACATTGAACACCCTAGAGGGGTCACACAGACATATCAAGTGTGTTCAAACAGTCATGGTATAATAAGGATATTACTTTGGCATGAATCATTGTTGTAATAGCAATGATGGTCGATCAACAAAACATATGCAATCATCATGCAAACTCAATGAAAATCATTTATCAGACTGCGGGAGCAGAACCCAGTGCAACAGGAGCCCTAGTGTGAGGATTCTGTATGTGAGGTGTGAGGAAGCCATCGTTTCACTGATTGAGCCATAGCCCATGTGTTGAACTTCATTGGCGACCCCTTATGCCATGGGTGGCAGCCGTGAACTGAGTTAGAGGAGTATGGTGGGAGAAATCTGCCCTCTGCACCGATCAGGCAGTTGCCAGTGTGCCTAACGGAGTGGGAGACCCTGTAAGCTATGAGGGGCTTCCACTGATTGCCAAAAGCCCGTAGATGAAGAAATTTGTCTCTGCACAGATAGGGCCATTGCCCATGTGCTACATGGAATTGGTGACCCCACCATATACCAGGAGGGGGCGCCGTTGCGTAGATCAAAGCCTTTGGCGGGAGGAACATGTCCCTGCATCAATTGGACATCATATGCTAGGACAGGCCACTGGATACACTGAAATGAAGAGATCCAGGAAACTGTTGTGACCAAGGTGGGAACCAGCCTCATCTTGTGGACTGCACCAGTGGAGCTCTGTTAGACCAAGGAGACCACCCTCCACCCTTCGCAGAGGGAGAAAAAACTTACGGTGGGACCGCTGGAGCCAGAGCACCTCACCCTTCTGAAATCTGCAGGTACTGTGGCTCACGAAAGAGGACAGGCGCCTGCCAGGTGCTGATCCATGTGACATCAGGTGACCCGACTCAGCTGATCTAGAACAGAACCATGTTGCACCACCACAGGGTACTTTGCCGCGTAAGTAGGTAAGCCAAGAACTGGACCTTTGGGGCCCCGGGGGACACACCACCATTGGTGCTGCTAATCCCTAGACTTTAAAAACTGAACTTACTTGCAGAATCCGAGAGAGGAACTTTTGAGTATGGCCTATTTCCCCTGGATGCAAGTGAATGGTGATTGGTGAATAACACCGAAGCTGTCACACTCGAGGTTGGAAGACAGAGAGTATTCTGAGAACTACTAGAGCCCTGTTTGTGTTATTGCTTTTTAAGTGTTGTTTACCTTTGCACTTATTGAGTTAGAATTAAAATACTTCTTATGATACAAAAACAAGTATTTGACTGGACATTGATTTATTGTCGTACTGCCTGTACGTTTAGTTATGAGTCGTGTTCACTGATATGTATCTGAGCTTCCTCTGAAGGAGCCTTGACTGCTTGAGCTATGCTACCCAACTAAGAGACAGGGGCAGGAAGGGGAGCTTGACCCAGTTGAGTGGTATCCATAGTAGAGTGGGTGCAGGGACATCAGGGGCATATATGTCATTTAAGGGTCGCCAGGGGTCACAGCTGCAACCCCTGGCTTGCCTCTTGCGACCCCTAACACACTTCTTTTGCGACCCCTGGCCTCACGGGTGGCAAAGTCAGTTCTTGGAACACAGTGGCAGCTCATATTTGTTTTGTGGTGCTTGCAGGTGTGTGTTTATGTGAGACAGTGTATATAGGTGTGAGTGTGTATGTGTAAGCACCTGTGAGAGTGAAATTTAAGGACAAAGGGCGCATGATGTGTGTGCGATGTCACTTCTGCTACCCCTGGCATTTTGTTGAATTGACGTTAATGATCAGGTGTGAAAGGCCTCAGCCATCTTGGTTGGGCCCAGTAATTCCTGCATGCCCCATGTCCCACTGAACGGGGTTATGACAAGTCTAAAACACTGTGTTGTGATGAAAGACCCACCTCATGTTGAAATTTACAAGTTAACCATCATGAGTTGCATCGCTAAATAGTAGTGTTCAAAGTATGGGCCAACAAAGCCACTGCAATCTGTTGGAAGTTTCAATTTTGATAAAGCAGCACTGTTGGCCAGTGTTCCAAATCAAGTCCCTCATCATACCGTCTAATGTACAAAATATATTTTTATGCATCCATAGGGGTAGATCGTTAAATCTCTGCAACATGACCATTTTAGTAAAGGCAGCCTGTGTTGGGATTTTCATGGGATGGGGGGATGTCCAAAAACCAGTATGGGTCCTTATTCAAGACATTGCACTCTGTGAATTCCCATCAAGCATGTTTGTATTAGAATGATTGATGTTGATGCTCAGTGTCAGACTTGTCAGCCTTAGGGTGGCCTTCCCTCAAACATTTTGCCTTTTCTCTCAACTTTTTGCTTTAATTTTTGTTTTCGTTTGTCATAGGACTCTGCACATTTTACCACTTTCCTAATGGTGTGGTAACATTGGCTTACACCTGACTACCATATTTAATTTACTTATAAGTCCCTTGTGGAATGGTATACCATATACCAAAGGCATGTAAATAAAATGCTACTAGTGGGCCTGCAGCACGTATTGTGCCACTCACTTAAGTAGCTCCTTAAAACATGTCCCATGCCAGCTATTACCGCCTGAATGCAGTTTTAAACTGCCAGTTCAATTTAGCAATATTATACCCTTGCCAAGCCTTAAACTCCTCCTTTTTTACATGATTCCATAGGGAAGCAAATCTATACATAGGCACCTTAATAGAGCAATCTTAAAGATTACTTACTATTTACAAGGAGAGAGAAATAAAGGAAGACAAGAACGCATAAAGACATTGTTGACACCATCTGATTTTCACAGGGATAAAATCTATCAATTGCAAACTAATCTGAGCGGGGTAAGAAAGTGCTGCTATTCTGCAGCAAAGTCAATCTCAGCTGGGAAGCACGCTACCTTCTTTCTTAAGCGGGGCAGGAATGCGAAGAAGCAGAGCAAGGCACTAGCGATAACTCTGAACAGCACTCCTGTGACCACAGTGGCCGCCATCAACCCAGGGTCCACCTGCAGTGACTCCACATACACCAGCAACACCACATCACGCAGATAAGAGTCAACCATCACAGCCAGAGACAGGAGAGAACAGCCCTGCTCACCTAGGCTCCCTCCAAGGGGATGATCCTCATCTTGCTTGTGGATTCTTTGTTTAAATGATGCATAAACAAAGTATCTTCAGTACATCTCTAAGAGGCGGTTTGCAACCTAATAACTGCCCTGGTATTTGAAAAGTTTCTGAAGTGCTAGTCTGGCAACAGTTATTCTGAGCAAATCTGGGAGGGATACAATAAGAACAGCTGCTAGGGATTCTGGGACATTGAGTTTTTAATAGTGTTCTGCTGAGAAAACCTACCAAACATTTGAACCATTGGCAAAAGATGCATAAGTTACCACGCATTGTATATTCACTTATTATTGGTTCTGTTTGTGTGTTTGTTTGTTTTCACTGTGAATACCATTGACTACAAGAGGCACTCATAAACAGTATTCTAAAGTCAATACTTTTGAATTTGTTAAATTCGAATAAGACAGTACTCATAATGAGGTAATCATTCAATCATAAATGGATTTATGTATTACTACAAGAAAAAAGAATGATATTCATCCTGTATATCAGTGTCCTTCATATACGTTTCAATGTCCAAATCCAAAATGACTGAGTAATCAAATAAACCCATATTTGGACGCGGAGACGCTACCTACAGCGTTTTGATAATGTACAACCCTACGCGTACTCGCATTGGGCTTTAGACAACTGGATATGCTGCACGTTCACTAACGAGGTGAGTCACTTGGGGGCAGTGATATTTTTAATTTGATGGAGGGCATAAAAGTATTACAAATAACTTAGAAGGGAGCGAAAAATAAAAGTTAGTATTACTTTGGTCTTGGGATTTGCATATTTGATATAGGCTTTGGGTAAAATGGGCTACTACACTTAGGGGGTCATTCTGACCCTGGCGGTAAAATCCGCCAGGGCCAACGACCGCGGGAGCACTGCCAACAGGCTGGCGGTGCTCCCATGGGCATTCTGACCGCGGCGGTACAGCCGCGGTCAGAAACGGAAAACCGGCGGTGTACTGCCGGTTTCCCGCTGCCCTGGGGAATCCTCCATGGCGGCGCAGCTTGCTGCGCCGCCATGGGGATTCCGACCCCCATACCGCCATCCTGTTCCTGGCGGTTTTGGCCGCCGGGAACAGAAAGGCGGTATGGGGTGTCATGGGGCCCCTGAGGGCCCCTGCAGTGCCCATGCCAATGGCACTGCAGGGGGCCCCTGTAACAGGGCCCCACAAAGATTTTCAGTGTCTGCCATGCAGACACTGAAAATCGCGATGGGTGCAACTACACCCGTCGCACCCATTCCACTCCGCCGGCTCCATTCGGAGCCGGCATCCTCATGGAAGGGTGTTTCCCGCTGGGCTGGCGGGCGGCCTTCTGGTGGTCGCCCGCCAGCCCAGCGGGAAACCCAGAATACCCGCGGCGGTCTTTTGACCGCGCAGCGGTATTCTGGCGGTCCCAGCCAGGCTGGCGGCTTCTGCCTAAGTGTCTTTACTTTGCAATTGTGCCCATTTATTTGTGAGATATTTTATATATTACACATGTAGACATGCTCAGGGTGAACAGTTGAATAGAGATGGTTTAACTAGACAACATGATGTGTGGTCTCAGTAAGTTGAGTGTTATGGGTTATTTTAAGGTTTTTATATTGCCTGTTTTTTTATTGAGTTTTTGTGTTTCTTCAATAATAGATATTTCATAATAGGAGCTATTTGGGCACGATAATAAGGAATACCTAAGATATATATTTTGGACCTATATAATATAGGTAAGAGTCTGGGTGTATGTTTATACTATACTAGTAATCAGAGGTACCACTAGGGATGGAGGCTACGCTAGATAGGTGACTCAGTAATTTTAACCTCTTTAGACACACATATTTACTAACCTCTATTTTTGACCACTATCCCCTTGACTCTATGTTTGATAAAGTGGCACGTGATCTAATAACAATAATGCCTGATGACACAATATAGGATATTTTCAAATGGTAACAAAGATGCTCCAAGACCCTGCATGACTTTACATCCCACCATTTATATCACACTGGTGGTGGTCTCCATATCTATATAGATGGACCGAGACTATAATAATGGGTACTTGTATGATTGCAGCCCTGATGAAGTCATTGGGAAATTCCCTGACGAAACACGTGTTGGCTGGCTGTGAATCTGAACAAGGAGTGGAATTAACACAAACTGCAAGATACTTTTGAGGAATATGATTTATTTGGATTAAAGAAATCTAAACTTTGACCTTGGAATATATAAGAAGCTGGGAGCAACAAAATTTGATTACTCGGTCATTTTGGATTTGGACATTGATATGTATATGAAGGATACTGATATACAGGATGAATATCATTCTTTTTTATTTTTTCTTGTAGTAATACATAAATCCATTTATGATTTAATGATTACCTGCTTATGAGTACTGTCTTATTCGAATTTAACAAATTCAAAAGTATTGACTTTAGAATACTGTTTATGAGTGCCTCTTGTAGTCAATGGTATTTACGAGTGTTTTTGCACATATTAAGACTCAGGGGTGGGGTCTTTCAAGGGTGCACCATCAAAGGATATAACTTTCTGTGATTTTTTTACCTGATTACCCAGAGCGCCTAATGTTCTCCCAGTAAAGTACACCCACACAGAATTAGAATTTGTTTTCACTGTGTGTTCAAAAAGCTGAAACATAGAAGCGCTCACTACATATCCCGGCAGCGCATAGGCTCAAGTATGAGCGAGGCTTAAAATCACAGGCTGACTGACCCTTTTACAACTCAAGAGAGGTGTCAAATTTTAACCCATGGTGAGAAGACAGGGGCTGGGCTACACAGCCTTCTGTGCTTCAGGAATGTATGTGTTCCACTGCATAGTTGACAGGAAACTCACAGGTACTCTTTGCTATTGTTTAAATAGTTTAGGAAACTTGGTTACAATACCATGCATTTAGAGTAACCTCAGACTCTGGCTGCAGATATTAACTCTGCAGTGTGCACTGCTTTGTTGTTCCTGATGTGTTTTTCAGTAAGTCTGGAGCAGTCTCTTTGGGGTGGCTTTGAAATATGTATCACTGGAGCTTCTTGTAACAGGAGGGAACGGATTTGCAATGGAAATGCTAGTAACCGTTAGTAAGAAGCGCAACCACAAGTGATTAGCGCGTCACGCTTTGTTTGTCTTTGCTCATTTACCCGGAGTCAACTCACACATCCAGGATCTGGGAATGAGGGCAAGGGGTGTCAGCTACACTGGTGGTCTCATAGTCCTGGCCCCTTGATATACCTCAGTAAAAAAAACAATTGTTGGCCAGAAATTTTCATTTTTGATTTGTGTTTTTGTAACATTAGAGAAGTAATTTAGCCTGGGTAGACAGTGCTAATCCGAGGCAGTTTTTTTATTCTCTGGATGACATTTTTGAAAATGGCAGATGTGTTGCAGTAATGATGTAATAGTTCAAGAACCATGTGAATTATTTACCTCATTTCGGTGTCAAAACATAGGTTTTGGGAGTCAAGTAGTCTTATAGAGACAGAAAATAACTCCTCAGAGCAACCCTTCTGCCATTTTTCAAACTGGCGAGTCTATAATGATGTGTTTTAGCCATCATATTGGTTATTTATTTTAATATTGTTTAGTTTCAGGTTTTCTGTTGATTCAAATTAAACATGAGTGCAAGCAGTTGGTAACAGAGGATCTTTACCTCCTGACAGAATGTTGCTAACTACAAAATCTGAGGATTCCTTCAACAAAGCAAAATGTGTTATATGCCAAATTAATCCGAAAGAAAAGCTAATATCAACTGCGGCTTGACAAAAAAGAGTTTGGGATACTGCAAAAATACAACAAAATGAAGGTCACAAAATATTGAAACTGATGGGTGAAGAGGATCAAATATTTTATCATTTTATCACCAAGTGCTACAGTCATATACAAAAGAAAAAAACCTTGAAAAATTTTGCCAAAAAATAGCAGAAACCAGTGAATCACAACAAGAATCCAAGTCTTCTGAGAAAGCAATGAGAACCAAACCCAATGCCTATCCACTTAGAAGATGGATGTCTACCCCTCCTCCACCTTCAGCAACTGATCAGAAAGCAGAGGTTCTTAAATGTGTTACCTGTGGTTTACTCAGAACAAGGGCCAAAGAGACTGATGAAAGAACAGAGTATGTGAGTCTCAAAGGGCAAACATGTTTTTATCTGCAACTAGTTTCTTCCAAGATTAAGTTTTCAGCCGAGTAGCTGATCTAAACAGTGAGGTGAATGTATTTGCAGAGGATTTGCATGCCCACCCGAACTGAATGCGTTCGAAAATATGAATGTACAATGAGCCCCCAGTAGCCACATAACCGCCAGCCTTCAGTTAAGTTTGCACTATTTGAAAAAACAAAAGAAGTTGTAAAGCCACTCTTGAGTGCTGGCTACGGGTTCACACTCAGTGAGAAATAATGGTCAACATTGAGTAAACTGTATTGATCCATAATAATGAAAATACAATTTTTCTGGTGAAAATGTTCAATGATAGAATTCGTTTTTGTCAGTCTGACAAAAAGAATGATCCACTTATGGTGGTCTCAGCTGATTTGATGCCTGAATTTCTTGCTACCAAAATAAGATCACATGATACAGTAAAATCAGCAGGAACCATTTAAGAAACATCCTGAAAGATTGAGATTTTGGACTTAATGACAAATTTTGTGATGCTCCAGAGCTCCGCAAATATGGGAGTCAACAAGAATTCCTGAT
Source organism: Pleurodeles waltl (assembly GCF_031143425.1). Classification (NCBI taxonomy): domain Eukaryota; kingdom Metazoa; phylum Chordata; class Amphibia; order Caudata; family Salamandridae; genus Pleurodeles; species Pleurodeles waltl. The sequence continues at coordinate 287,470,511 of NC_090445.1, read as the reverse complement.
GTCTTAAAATTTTTTTACATCATAGTGTAACATCAGCAAAGCAAAACTGATGTGAACTAAAATTGTTCAGTTTGGAACAGAAGCAGACAATATTGATGATGGCTTTTAAGCATATAAGTGAAAAACAATCCCTTGAACCGACAGGCATATTCTGTTCACATGTACTGTCTTTTACAAATCATGTTTTATGCATTACATCACAGCAAAAAAAACATTCTGCTACACATGATGACTGCCCATGCAATCTATGACAAGTGCAAAAGTAGAGAGCTAATCACTTCAATGAATAGGATTGGTGTATCAACAAGTCATAATAACATAGCATGGAGCTGGAGCTTGTTAGCAGCTCATGCTGTAAAATCTTGTGAATCCAACAGCACACCACTTTCAAGACATGTTACTAGGAAAGGATTTACAATTGTTGCTTTTGATAATTTTTTGATTTTGAAGACAGCTTTTCTTTGTCTGCAACATCCAGTTCACATGATAAGGCTGTGGTGCTTTTTCAAGACTGTACCAATGATTGAAGGTGCCAGAAAACAAGCTGTGTCAGCTATAGGCATAAACAAAGCTGCAAATGTATAACTAAACTGCCTTACCAATGTGTGCAAAATCACTACAAACCATCAACATGTCCCAGTCTACCAGGAAGTTTCAAAGTGGCTAAGGACATGGATCTTCTACCTGATGCTGAAGTCTGCAAAGCCGATTTAAATTAATTTATCATATTGCTTATTCAGTGCAGACTGAAGGATGAAGAAAAGCCAGTTTCTCTGTGGGCTTGAATTCTTGCTCTGATCTCCCAGAATACAGTCCCACTGAAGAAGGTTGTGTTTTTTTCAGTAATGCCATCTCTAGTCACAAACTACGCAACAGTATACACAGCTCTAAAAAAAAAATCAAAAATGTGTGTGCTCAGTTCGAAGACTAGCCTATCCAATTTTCTGCAATGAAGGTGTTTTCTGTATTGTAGCTGAGGTTTTTATGAGCAATCCAGTATAATTTCATGATCTTTATCCAATGATGGTTGTTTTCCACATGACAAAAGTTGTGTTGCGGTGTGCAGGAAGTTATCTCAGTGGATATTGGCATAGACAATGCACTTATTGAGGCTGAAATCTTTGAAAGCAGAACTCTCCAGTCAGTATTTAGCAGAACTCATTATGTTCATTTGTTACAGGGTGTGCTCATCATATCTGAGGCTATAGAAACATTGTGTTGGGATACTTTCTGGAACAAGAATGACAGATTAAGTTTTGCATGTCTTATTTCAAAAGTGAACAAGGCACAGGAACACTTCATTTAAAAGACATAATGCAAATCCGGGCAATGTTCAATATACTCAGAAAACCTGAAAACCAAGTTAGTAGAGTTTGTCAAAGAATGTGAAGAAAAATACATAACTTTGCAAGTACTGGGGAAATGTTTTGCACATGATAGCTCTAGTGAAAAACTTGGTACATGCTAACTGGGAAGATGATTGGGAGCTGCACGTGAAGACTATGGAGTCACTGATTACTGTGCAAATTTGATTGCATAAAATACCCCAGACATGGGTCCTAGGATTTGGAAAGAGGGAAGAAGATAGAGGTAGAAAAAACATACGTCTACAGAAAATTCATCCAAAGACATTTTGTGGTGAAAGATATAGGAGAAAGGTTCAATACTGTGGCTCCAGGTATGAAACTGGAACAGACAATCCAGTGATCACAGAAAAGATCCAAGGGAATTGTTGGTCAGGCACGTAAAAGTTAATATATCAATCAATGGCAGCTAGTTTACAGTGAAGTCCTTTCTATTTATAATGTTTTCACAAATATGATAAATTCAAAATTAATGGACCATCCTGAAACTGTTCCCTATCACAAACTAGTGGGAAGGGGAGGGGAATGTTTTAATAAACATGTTGACAGCCTTCTTCATTTCATGCAGCAGCAAGAAAACCCCTTTGAAATGACTGAGCCTGTGCGACTACGTAACTGTGTGACCAAACTATGTGGATAACAAAATAAAAACGTCTACTAGATGTCTTGGAACATGGATCAAAACTATATGCAGAACTGAAGCAGGCGAGATTTGTATTGAAAGAGAAAAAGCTGTTTGACATAATCACAAAAGCTAAACTTCCATGCTTTAATTGCCATTGTAAGAGTTTCGTTCAACCAGCCACTATGAAAAAGGGTACAAAAAAACAACTTTTGCAAGCACATAGAGAGATGTAGCAAAAGGAAGGGCTGAATTTATCAAGGATATTCTGTTGCATGATCTTCTTCCAACAAACATGTTATTTGATGGAGATGATGCAAGCAAACCAGTGGAGCACAAACTCGTACAAGAGCTCGACAAAAAATCTTTCACCTGCAGAACTTCAATAAAAAAATGTGTCCTCATTGAAAACTGCTGTTGTTGTGGACTATGTCACAATTACGAATGGTCAAGATTTTATCCATGCTAAACTTCAGAGAGGTTGTTCAGACTGTTCTACAGATATCAAAGTCAGTGTGCACCTTGCAAGAACTGCACATTGTCTTTGACAGTTATCTTAAACTATCTGTCAAAGCATGAGAGAGAGTCAGACGAATGCTTACAAGTTGAGCAATTGACCTTGTCTTGCATCAAAATTTCAACACCTGTATCTGTGCAATTGGATAAATTCTGGTCATCAGCATCGAACAAGATGAACTTTGAGATGTTAACTCACCAAAACATTGCTGGTGCTTCAGTGAACACTGAATCTCCGATTATTGCAAGAGGAATAATTGTCAATGAGGAGTTGGTGCCTACCGAGAGATATTCAAAAGGTACGGGCCATATTGTTCAAAACTTAACAGCAAATTGGAAGAAGTTGACCTCCGTGTTGTGCCACATGTTCAGTGGGCTGTTTGAAGTAGTTTCAGTCGAGTCATTGTACTGTCAAATGACTCAGATGATATGATTGTGCTACTTAGATTTGTTGCAATGCTCATAAGTCAAGGATTGTCAGAGTTATGGATTCTTTAGCAACAGGTGAGAAAAGACACTTAGGCCCTCATTCCGACCCTGGCGGTTTCAAACCGCCAGGGTGGAGGGCAGAGGAAGCACCGCCAACAGGCTGGCGGTGCTTCCCGGGCCATTCTGACCGCGGCGGTAAAGCTGCGGTCATAAAAGGGGAACCAGCGGTTTCCCGCCGGTTTTCCCCTGGCCCAGGGAATCCTCCATGGCGGCGCTGCTTGCAGCGCCGCCATGGGAATTCCGACCCCCTTCCCGCCAGCCTGTTCCTGGCGGTTTACACCGCCAGGAAGAGGCTGACGGGAACGGGTGTTGAGGGGCCCCCTAACAGGGCCCCACAAAGATTTTCACTGTCTGCTTAGCAGACAGTGAAAATCGCGACGGGTGCCACTGCACCCGTCGCACCCCTGCAAATCCGCCAGCTCCATTCTGAGCCGGCTTCCTCTTTGCAGGGGCTTTCCCGCTGGGCCGGCAGGCGATCTTTTTGGAGATCGCCCGTCGGCCCAGCGGGAAAGTTGAAATGACCCCCGCGGTCATTTGACCGCGGTGCGGTCTTTGGGCGGTTTCCGCCCGGCGGGCGGCGCCCGCCGCCCGCCGGAGTCGGAATGACCCCCTTAATCTAGCTTCATATTCTGTAGACAAAACTTGACCCATAGACACACATATTCTTACGGGCGATGATACTATGAGCAAAATTGGTAAACCTGTGACATTTCTAAAAGGATTGCTGAGACAGAAGAGAATATGACTTTACTGACGTAGAAAAATACTAGTGTGGAACGTGAGTTCTGACTGTCATACATTTGTCAATCTTCGGTACAATGAGTTCAGGAGATCAGTCCCTTTAAGTGGTCTTCCACCAATGTCATTTTTGAGCATGGACACATTAACAGATCATTTTACTTGATCAGAAGATGTGTAAATGTTTTGGATCATGCATATGTAGAGAAAGAATTTGGTTGGATAGATATTGATGGGGTACTAAAACCTAGGAAATTGCTAAAGCCTCTACCCACAGAACTTACACCTACATGTACTTGCAAAACTTTTTCTACAAAAATGTCCCTGTCAATATGCTCCACTCAAGTGTTCAACATTCTGTAAACGTACAACGAGCGGTTGCTGAAACAAATAAAGTGAATTATGAAAATGTGTCTAAAACAGGTGTGATAAACATATTTTTTTCAAATTCAGATCATAAACATTGTTTGATGTATACATAAAAGGAACAAATGAAAGTTATAGTGTGGAGTGAAACAGAAGCAGAAACGAGAAAAATGAAAGACACCAGATCGGATGGACAACGAAAATGTTTGAGTAACCAATAAGGCCTTCTAATAAAAATGAAAGCGCTTGAAAAACAAGCAGAGGGCAAGCGCTGTTTAAGCAAAACCTAGAAAAAAAGAGTTCCACTAAAGCAGATGAAAAGAATTATTGGGCCATGATACTGATAACAGAAACAAACGAGAGGAACAAAAGGAAATAGTATGCTTCAGCAGTGGAGGAACCTTAAGTGGCATGCTCAAACAAATGAAAAGTGAGGGTGAGACGTGAGCCCCTTTTAAGATTTATATTAACAATAGATTTCACAAGCACAACGCAAATGCTGTGCAGGCGAAACCTAAAAATGCAGGATATCGGATACACACAGTCGGACAATCTGAGAAAGGGAGCACTACTGTACATCATGCAGAGGACATTTCCATCCCAATATACTGCATATAATTGTGGCTACGTTTCTGTATACTTGGACTAACATCAATCCCTTTCAAAACACTAGCATCATTGATTGTGATAATCTCCAATTACCTTCTTTAATCGAACTCCATAGAAGGGGCCAATGTATGTGTGAAATCAACATGATCACTCAGCACTCCCTTGAAGCATATAACATCTCAACTACAGAGCTTGAGGACCTTAAGGATCTCAATAATATATGACTTCTGCCCCTGACCCACAAAGTACTACCTGAAGTGAGGGTGCATGTTTCCATAAATGCACAAAATAATCCCACAATATTTGTTGTTCTCAATGTGTTTCTGATTTGGCAATTTGACAAAGAAGTCTAGGTTTGAGAGCTAGTACCTCGTATCTCAAATCATTACGTTGTATTATTTTTAACATAGCTTTTTCTGTCTGTTATCTTCCATCCTGACTGCTCTTGTTTTCTCCCTTCAACCCTCCCTCTGCCCTGCTTTTTCCTCAGCCTTAGTTATACCTCCCTCCTATCGTAAAACAACTACTTAATACTTTATCCTTAACATTATGGGTAGGTTAATCTGTCCACTGAAATCTAATATCTAGTTTGTTTTTCAGAATGACTAACAAATAAGCAATAATCTTAACTGCCTATAAGCATATGCAAGTGCACCCCTTACATATTAATTGTGGACATTCTAAATAGCTGACTAGATTTTACTGTTAAATGGGTCAATGAGCCCAATTCGTCCTAACAATCTGGGTGCTTTTCTTCTTTCCCATCAGCTCTCCCAAGCGTTAGTGCAGTGATTATAGCTATTTCTGATGGTTACATCTTCCCAAACATGCCTCATTTTATGAATATTTTTTTAAAACGTTTATTAATCAATGTCTGTCTGGTCTCACAAGATGGTACAAGAAAGCCTCAGCCTTCACCTCATCAAAGTGTTGGCCCAGAGCACTCTCAATGTCTCACTGACAAATTCAAAAGTATTTCTTCAGTGATTATGTCAAATATCTCTGCCAAAGATTTTAGGATTTAAATCTTGTTCAGGCGCCCCAAGAAAATTTCTTTGATGAATACTCATCATCAGTATGTTGTGCCTGGGATGGAACCGTGATGCTGCAGGCTGTGGCACTTGTGCCTCATGCACATGTTGCCTTCGTGGAGTGGAAGACCACGTTATTCGTTTCAAAAGCCCATAAAGAAAAGATAAGTCACCCTCCATTGAATATTTTAAAAGATCTTCCCTCAAAAAGCACAAGCACCAAATGAAGGAGAAGCCCTTTTCTTCCTTGAGGAAGCAGTTCTGCTCTCAGGACTGTTTAGAGTTTTCACAGTGTTCCTCCGATGTTAGGCTGTTCCCTGTTGTCAGCCAAGATTCTGGCATGGAAAAAGAAATTATGTGTGGGGCTATAAAAAAAAGTCAGAGTAAACTTCGATGATGATCTATTGTCTGAGCAACTGCCCAGGGCCCAAATGTGTTCTTTTATGGAGGAAATATTTAGATCCAATCCTAACACCTTGTTATGGCAAATCAGGACTGTGGTTGTACAGAAGCTAATGCCCTACAAAATGTGAGTGTACTAGATATTTCACCTAGGGGTGACTCCAGATGTTAATGTCAGAAATCTTACTTGCAGAATAGGCAGCCCTAATGTAATGCCCACAAAGTAATGCCTCCTGGTGGAGAACCTTCACTGCAGCGTAGGTATCTCTCACAGACCTCCTCTTGGCAGCCTGAAAACCAGATATGAAATCAATCTACAAGTACCACTGGTACAAGTTCATCCAGTGGTGTGAGTGCATCTATTCCTTCAAATCTCGCCTTTTGTTGCATTGGCCAATGTGCATAAGGGCCTAGTGGTTGCTAAGTTAATAATGACAGTCCTTCTCTGTTTAGATTGTCACCAGAGGAATATTTCCTCCTACTTCATTTGTTACTCCTCAGTGGGATTTGAGTATTGTATCAGCTTTTTTGAGGGTTTCCCCATTAAGGCTGATGCACAGTTGCCTTATTAGACTTCTTACACTGAAGAAAATGTTGCTGATAATACTTTTAGAACACAGTGCAGAAGAATTTCAGGATGTCTCAGTTTGTTCACAGTTATCATTTCTACACGGACAATGTGGTCCTCTGCATCTACTTGTCTTTCTTAACCACAATGGTATCAGCTTTTTACATGCACCAACCTTCCATCATTCTTCCCTCCTCCACATCTGACTAAAGGAGGAGGAGGTGTGATTGTGTAGACTGGGTAACTGATGTGTGGTGTCTTAATACATCACCTGTGTGCATCAGAATGGATAATCATCTTGTTGAAGAATTTGCAGGAGCTAGAATGGCAAGGTGGTGACCAAATGCACCAGTTCTCGTTGGGCTATCGTCTGATAAAGAAACTTCTGCAAGGCATTTGTGCCCATTCACCTAGTGCCGTGGCTGCCTCCATGGTGCTTGTAAGGGTGACTTGGTTTCTGACAACTGCTGGGCAGCTATATGGTCATCCTTGCACGTTTTTGCCAACATACTGCCTCACATCTCAGGCACACAGAGATGGGTACTTTGCCTGAGCTATGTTGTATGACTTACATAGTGAACTGCCACTCCTGAATCTCACCTTCTAGGGAGTTATTGTTTGGGATTCATTTACAAGGTGAGGCATCTGTATGAACATGTCTCTACCTTAACGAAAGGGTACTTATTTATGATAATGATTGTAGGGTCTCAAAACTGTAGTGTCTTGGACCCTGTGACTAGGGGTGGACTTATGCAAGAAATTACGTAATCAATCGTGGAGGTGTCAAGGTGTGGTTTTAGCTCTTATTGGGATATCAAGAATCCAGTTACATGTTGTATGCTAAAAAGTAAAGAAGTTAGAAACGAACTCCGTGTGGGTTGTGTTCTGGTCCAGGCTAGCGGGCTGGGGATAACACAACAATTATATTTTTGGTGGATGCATAATCTTCTTGCAGATTCCTCACCACTCTCCCTCCTTTCCAATGAGTTATTACCGGGATTAATAACATCCAATGTTATGCAAACACACTATATGCTGCTTTTATTGTTGTCATTGCTCTCTTGGTTCCACTCCTCAGGCCTTGATGGGATGTGGAAAAAGCCATTATGATCTTACATTAGGGCACCGTCTGGTAGCTTGAAGCCTGGAAAAAAACCTCAAAAGATGACAGTTATGTATTCACCACACAATTATGTATTCACCAGACAAATAATTAGCAAAGGTAAGTAATATTTTCTTCTGCATTTCCCCCTTATTCCCCAAGGATTAGGAAGTGTGTTTTCTCGGAGGGGAGCAATTTTAGAAAGTTAAAGGTTGGTAAATAAATAATTGTTGTAACATATAAATGTAAAAAAACCCACCAATAACCGTAATGACGATCCAGTTCTTTGCTTGTCTGAGGATTTGGGTAATAATGAGTATTTTTCTTTTCATTAATAAGATTAAGAGACCAGCAAGAGCTTGGCAAAAATAGTCTCATTTCACTATTCGTGTTTCGTCGTTAAGATAATCAATGTCTGTTGTTTAGTTCCTGTTTAAGTTTTCCGTTTGACTTAATCTTGCACCAAAATACCAGTAGTATGGCACACTGGCTGTAGGGATCACAAAAATATAGTTTAAATGTGTAGCCACGCCCTTATTTACATTGGCCTCTCCTTTTTTGTAGTTCCCCAACACTGTTTGCCTTCCACTTAAAGCCTCCCTTACACCTGAAGACATTACAATTGTGAACTATCACAAACGTGAAATACCAATTCCTCCACATTCTGTGCGCTCTCGGTTTCACATTCAGTTGGAGAATGTCGATATAACTTATCCACTGAAACACTGTTTTAACTTTTTTTCTTCCTGTCATTTATTAAGATATTTATTATTCGTTTTTTTCAGACATTCATCGTCCTAAACAAAGGCAAAGCAATCTTCAGGTTTACAGCGACGCCAGCCTGTTACCTTTTGGGTCCTTTCAATCCAATCAGAAGAGGAGCCATTAAAATCCTAATACATTCATATCCTTTACAAGAGGTTTTATCAGTGAAACGTGTCTTTTTAAGGCGTTTTTTTTTTTTTTTTTTAGATTAGAGAAACCGTGTCTTCGTTTCAAAGGCTGTTTGTCTTGCATTGCATTTAAGTGTTCTGTTACAGCTAGTTACCACCATAAGTCACCACGGAGCTGCAATTGCTGTGCCTCAGATCCCGAAGTTATTTCCAGCACTTTTCCTGGTAGAAAACACAATGGGAAATTATACGGAGATTCTCGCATTGCATTTAAGTGTTCTGTTACAGCTAGTTACCACCATAAGTCACAACGGAGCTGCAATTGCTGTGCCTCAGATCCCGAAGTTAATTCCAGTACTTTCCAGCACTTTTCCTGGTAGAAAACACCATGGGAAATTATACGGAGATTCAAAAGATCATACTCTCATATATGTGCCTGTAACGTTGCACTGAAGTGACCATTTAGACTTTTCTTCGGCTGTATAGGCACAAAGAGCCCGAGTGACAGTTGTATTCTTGCTTTTTACTGAAATATACCATGCTGAAACCCGAGTGTCAATTCAGACTTTCACCAAGCATTCATTTCTCCATTGATTTTTCATTAGTGAAACTCATTTTGGCACATCCGATCTGGGGCATCTATAGTCTTAGAAATTAACACAACTGTTTCGCCTGACCTAGACCCACCTCTTGTGAGTCTTTCTAGATGAAGAGCCTTTAGAAGTAGTATTCATTAAAACATGCTGAAAATGCATGTCCCATCTTCCAGATAATTCACTTTGCCACACCCACAGTAAGTCGACTGACAGTGGGTACATTAAGAATATGCTTTCTAACTACACACTGGAATTAGTTGTTTTTTTTATCCTGGCCTATAATGCAGCATACGCTCCTGGCCCCTCGTTTCACGATATGGGTAAGTTGCTACAAAAGGATGTTCTCCTATGTCTGTGTGTAATTTTGGATGAATATGCGTGCATAAGTGTCCATAGGTGCGTATCTGTGCGTATCTTTTTCATTGTATGGAACTGTTAACATGAGCATACATTACAGCATAGGTCGGTGCACAAGGAAGGCATTTGAGGTGCAGCGTTTAGCATTTTTTACATTTTTTTAGCATCTCTCTGAAATCTAAGGTGAAGTTTCATTATGGGCATATGTTTTATTTGAAGTGCTTCTCCAGTTCTTGTCCAGCATGGAAATGTTGAGTTTGTGGTAAAATATTTACAGTATGAAGTACTCAGAATTATGGCATTACTCTTTACAATTGAAACTCTAAGAAACCAACAGTGACTTTCACTTAGCCACCCCCTCTATCTTGCCATTACGGTTGTCACATGGCCAATAATTCATCGGCCTAAAGTGTATTTCGGGTTTTTCTGTTGTGCACTTCCATGCACAGGGTATTGAACTTGGTAGTCACACTACATTAACTATTACTCGCTTCTTCTCCCTGCAATGCTTTTACACTTTTATATTACAATACTTATAACATCTAAAATAATAGCATTTACAATAACACTTATGACATCACAAATTACAGAATTTGTGAGAGCATAGCGCATGGGAGTATGCCTTGCTCTAGTACATGGGTACTCGCAAACATTTTCCCGGGGCCAAAAAGTTTGGTCTGTGACATGCCTGGGGGCCGCATTGATGTCAGGGCAGTGGCGGTCGGGTGGAGTAGCTGGAGGGATTGGTGGCAAGGTGGGTGAAAGAGAAGCAAATGGTATACATCTAGTGGCTGAAAAAAACAATGGGAAACCAGAAAACCTGGAATTAATTGCAGCTTACCCACTTTTCCAAATTGTGTGATCCTAGGCAATTGTTTAGTCTCACTTTCCCTCCTTTTTCTACATTATCACATTTAAGATGACCCCGAAATACATGATTCATGGTGTGCGCTGCACAATACCTGCTTCTATGTTTGATTTATTAAACCATAATGTTGTTAATGTATGATAGGAACCCAGGCCACCCATAAAGTGCACATACCAAGTGGCTTGCCTCTTTAATTTACTATTGATGATGTCTCAGGGTAGAGGAAAGAATTTATGTTTCCAAATTTATGTATGAAAACTATCATTTTTAAATGAATACATCTCAATGCACTGATCAAATAAATTGTACTAAGGCAAAAATGTTCTGAATGTTAACTAAATACACTTTTTTAATCTTGAAGACACTTTCTTGGTTTTACACTTGTGCTGCAAGATGTCTTTAAAAATGAAGGTGTTTTTAAAGTTAAGTGCAGGAGTCCCTAGTTACTTCTTTTCTTTAACACCAAATAAGTTTGAAATAAGTGATTGTGTGTCTATTTAATATTTTTATTGTTAGTGTGGAGTTGAGCAAACAGCAGCCCAGTGCTCAAGTTGCCCGAGGGGCCGCATGTAAAGGTCAGAGGGGCCGCATGAGGCCCGCGGGCCGTACTTTGAGTATCCATGCTCTAGTAAATGTTGTTTGGCTACCGAATTCCATACACTGTGTATGGAGGTGCACAGGTTAAAATAATTTGAAGTTTCTGAGTAAATTATTTAAAGCTATAGGTATAACTTTAGAATTTACCATTTTTGCGTAATTTAACTTTTGATTTGTATATGAAGAATAAATAAAGTTATAGTAATTTAAAGGTGGTTGGTAAATTATACATTTAAGTTATAACTATAACTTTAGCATTTGTGATGTTTGTGTAGTTTAGGTTTCTTTTGTATTGAAAGAGTAAATAAGGTGTTCCTAACTATAACAAACGTTTAACCTTTGTTTTTTTCACTGAATGTTAATGTTTTTTATTTTAATAAAAATTTATTTCAAAGTGTGCATTTCTGTGATGTTAAATGAAGTATAGTTAAGTAGAGTGAAGGACACTGTTGTACACTCTAGTGTCTTAGAATATAGAGTGTAGTGTGGTACAATTGAGTAGCGTACAGTGGAGTGCCGTATAGTGGAGTGGTGCATGGTTGAATAGCACACAGTGGTGTGGAGTTTAGTGACATACAGTGGAGTATGGTACACTACAGTGGCATACAGTGGAATAACGTAGAGTAGAGTGGAGCGGCATTGAGTGACATGGTATTGAGTGGAGTGAGATAAAGTGTAGTAGTGTACAGTGGATTATAGTAGAGTGGAGTGTCACGCAGTGGCATACAGTGGATTGGTGTAGAGTGGCATAGGATAGAATAAAGTATTTGTAGAGTGTGATAGCATTGAGTGAAGTGGTGTACACTGTAGGTGCATACTGTGGAATAGCGTATAGTACAGTAGCGTACAGTGGAGTGTTGAGTGGCATATAGTGACACAGGGTACAGTGGAATAGCGTGCAGTGGAGTGGCATAGGCTGGAGTGTCAGAGTAGAATTGTGCAGAGTGGAATGGCATAAAGTAGAGTTGCATATAGTGGAATAGCATGGAGTCGAGTCAAGTGTGACACAGTGAAGTGGTGTAGACTGGAATGACAAAGACAGGAGTGGTGTAGAGTGGATAACATAGAGTGTTGTGTACAATATAATAGTATAGAGTGGAATACCATAGGATTTAGTAGCTTAGAGTGAAGAGTTATACAATGGAATACGAGTATAATGGAGTGACATATAACACAATAGCATGGAGTGGTTTAAACTGGAGTAACATAGGGTGTAGTTGGGAACAATGGAATGTCATATTGTGAAATATTGTACAGTGAATTGGTGTAAAGTAGAGTAGCGCACAATGGAGTAGTTTAGAGTGGAGTGGTACACATTGTCATGGTGGACAGTGGAGTGGAATAGATTGGAATAGCATAGAGGGTAGTAGCGTACTGCGGAGTATCATACTGTGGAATACCGTACATTTGAGTGGCTAGAATGTATTTTGGTAGAGTGGAGTGGTTTATAGTGGTAGATGGTGTAATGAATTGGTGTAGAGTGAGTCGGATACCGTGGAGTGGGGTAGAGTGTAGCTGTGTACAGTAGAATAGCCGAGAGTACAGTGGATTGGCATTGAGTGAAATAGCATACAGTGGAGTTGTGTAGGGTGTAGTGGCATAGAGTGGAATTGCTTATAATGGAGTATGGCAAGGTAGGGTAGAGTGGAGTGGCATAAAGTGTAGCTGTGTAAAGTGGAATAGCGTAGAGCGGAGTAGTGTACAGTGGAATAGCGTACTCTGGAGTGGCGTAGAGTGGGGTGGTGTAGAACAGAGTGGCGTAGAGTAGAGTAGCATAGAAGGGAGTGTTGTAGAATGTAGAATGGAGGGACATAGAGTGGAATACCGTAGAGTGGAATAACTTAGAGTATAGTAGAAGGTAATACAGTGGAATACCATACATTGGAGTAGAGTGGAGTGGTGTCCAGTACTTTAATAAAGTGGTAATAGCAAGGGGAAAAGTGTAAAACCTAACACTTACTGATATCTAAAGGTATAATGCAGAACATAGCCAAAGTGCACTGAAAACAACATGGCTGCCTTTAACTTTTGTAAAGGCAGTCATTAGCCAATCATATCATCCATTGTCATCAATATGTAATGTAGTACATCTGCAAAATTTCGCTAAAGTACTGCAACAACACATATCACCAACTTAAAATGTCTTTTAACTTGAAAAAATGCATACCCTACTTATCTGTAGTACCTAAAAAGGACCATCTGCACACTATAATCTGTAATTCTGCCAAATGTTATGGAACTCCATTCAGCCATTTGCACTTTATGTTCAGTACAAAAGCCAATGTTTTCATCCTTTTAACCAATCACTGCAAATGCCTTCCATCCTCTATCACATACAAAGATATAGGTCTGGAAAGTTTTCTGGACATTCGTTAATTGTGGGCAAAGTTATTAGTGAGCAAAAATCCAAGGAATTCCTATACCTGGGATTCCTAACTATAACTACAGAGTAACTACTGTCACTCTGTAATTTATGCTACAGCTTTTCATCCATTTTACTCTTCAAAACCTCACCTTGCTTCATCCTTATCCAAAACAACTTCCATTCATGACAACTTGCTCTCAATTCCACCCTTACTTATCAATGGCCTATCGTTATCGTATTTTAAGAAATTGGGTTACTGGGTGAAAGGGGTGAAGCACTACTCAAGCAAAAAAACACAATTCCTGTCAGGATGAACCACAAAAAAGTCACAAAATTAATTTATGCTTAACCCTCCGTAACTTAGAGGCAATGTACAGACAAACCTTACTAAACAGAAAACAAAACACAAGAAAAATCCCGCACCAATAGGTCCCAAAAGCACAAAGTTCCACTTGTGGTGATCTAGTAGTGCTAGACTAGGGGAAAGTCACGATTTCAGGACAGCCATGAAGGAGCACTGGCTGGATGCAGGAATCAGGTAAATGCTGCTGACATAATTGCCTTCTCAAAGCCCTGTGCAAACCGTTCAGTTTGCTGGGAAGGAGGCTGCAAAGAGCAGGGAGAGCATTGCAGATGATCATTGATGTAGTGAGAAGAGCAGGACATTCTTTGCATATGGTCATTCCTGTAGTGCAAAGATCCTGTTGGGTGTCTCAGACAATCGTTGCTGAAGCTTCATGTTCATGTTCATGAAGCTTCAGGGCTCCAGCAGCAGGACAATTCTACTGTAGTATCCACATGTCCAGGAGTGTACTAAGCAGTGAGTCTGAGGGTCCAGTATTTATACCAGTGCCAGCTCCTGATGTACCTCCACCAGAGAAAATCATTGTCAACACACGCTCCCTCGCTAAGCATGCAGTAGAAGTCTGGGACCTCCTTGATTCAACAGCCCCGGACGTTGCCTTCCTCACAGAGACTTGGATTACCCCCACTGCTGCCCGAGACATAGCACAGACATCCTCCCAGACAACTACATCATCATCCACAAGAACAAAGCCTGGAGGAGGTATTGCCATAATCTACAAGAACAACCTCCGCCTGACCACCACCATCAAGTCGCAGTCTCAGTCAATGCACAAGCTCCCACATTTCCACCCCAAACACCTCCCTACATGACACCCTCATCTACAGGCCACCTGAATCCCAACCCCAGTTCTGTGAAGACATCTTCGACCTCGTCACCCACCAAGCACTCACCTCCTCTGACTACATCCTACTCGGCGACATCAGTTTCCACCTTGATATCCCCGATAACCCCAACGCCTCAAACCTCCAGGAAAACCTCACAACCCTGAGCCTCAAACAACTCATGAAAGTCCCCACTCACACAGCCGGACACATTCTCGACCCCGTTTTCTCAGCAGGGGGAAACATCACCATCCCCCACACCTCTGAACACAATTGGACTGACCACAATTGCATCCACGTTACCTACACAAAGAACACCACACACCACCACACCACCCTTCCACCTGGCAGATGCTGGGGCAAAGTCACAGAAGCACAGCTCACCAACACTCTCAACCACTCCATCCCTCTGGACACAAATGAAGCCGCAAGCATCCTACACCGCTGGTTCTCAAACTGCACCAACAAAGTAGCCCCCTAAGGAAATCAGTAGGGATTTGACAGTGCAAAACACCCAAGTGGTTTACGTCAAACCTACAGGAATCCAAGTGTACCTGCAGATGATTGGAAAGTAAATGGAGGGTCAGTAATGCACCGAAGACCGCACAGCCTACAAAAATGCAGTCACCACACACCACCAGTCCATCAGAGCCGCCAAAAAAGCTGCCTTTCAAGCATGCCTTACCACCAGCACTCACAACAGCAAAGAGCTCTTCAATATTGTCAAAAAGTTCAGGAACCCTGGGGCAGACATTCATCCTTCTACCCCAATGCCTCTGTAACAACCTTACCACCTTCTTTCACCATAAGATACAGGACATCTACGAAGGCTTCTGGAATCAAAGCCCACCAGCACCACTCACCGCCATGGACCTAGCACCTCACCAGATATTGGACTCCCAGACCCCCATTACCATAGAGGACACCCAAAGTCTGATAGAATCTATATATCTGGGAGCACCCTCTGATCCATGCCCTCATCACATCCTCAACCTGGCCAGCACCACCATAGCACGGGAGCGCTGCCTAACCATCAACCTATCCTTTGAGACCACCACATTCCCCTCAGACTGGAAACACACCGAAATCAGCCCCCTACTCAAGAAAACTAACAGCCGACCCTACGGAGCTGAAGAACTACAGATCCATCTCTCTGCTTCCTTTCACAGCCAAGGTAACGGAGAAAGCCATCAACCAGCAACTCACTGAGTTCCTCAAGACATACTGTATCCTAGACCCTTCCAAGTCTGGATTCAGAAGCAACCACAGCGCCGAAACCACACTCTTAGCAGCCCCGTCGACATACGCATCATACTGGACCACAGAGGCACTGCTGCACTCATCCTTCTCGACCTCTCCTCCACATTTGACACTGTCTCCCACTCCACCCTCTGCGACGGGATCAGAGACAAAGCCCTGAACTGGATCAGGTCCTTCCTCACTGGAAGAACACAGAGGGTCAGACTATCACTGTTCACATCAGAACCTAAAGACACTTGCTGTGGAGTGCCCCAATGATCCTCACTCAGCCTTATGCTTTTCAACCTCTACATGGCTCCGCTCGCTAAGATCACAAACAACAGGAGTGCAACATAGTCTCCTACTGCTCTGACACCCAACTGATCCTCTCCCTGACTGAAGACTCTGCTCAAGTCAAGAGGAATTTCCACAACGGGATGAGAGTAGTCGCCACCTGGGGGGAGGCCGGCTGCCTCAAGCTTAACTTGGACAAGACAGAGATCCTCGTGATTGGCTCCACCCCTTCTGCCTGGAACGACTCCTGGTGGCCCACTGCTCTGGGTAACGCCTCCACCCCCACTGACCATGCGCGCAACCTGGGCATCATCCTGGACTCCTCTCTATTGATGACTTGCCAAGTTAACGCCAACTCCTCATCAACCTTCCACACCCTATGTCTCCTGTGGAAGATTTTCGAATGTTTCCCTCTCCCCCGGGACGAGGAAGACAGTCACCCACGCACTTACCACCAGCAAACTGGACTACGGCAACACACTCTATGCCAGCATTACCATTAAACTTCAATCAAGACTACAAAGAGTCCAGAATGAAGCAGCCAGACTCATCCTGGACATCCCCTGACACAGCTGAATTTCCTCCCACCTCAGCAACCTAAACTGCTCCCAGTCAATAAGCGCATCACATATAAAATTCCTGATCCACACCTTCAAGACACTGCACAACATAGGACCGGCATACCTGAACCACCGCCTCACCTTCTAAGATCCAGAAAAGTACAGCAGGAGGAAGACCCTTTTCCTACCTAACAGCCTGGACATGGAACACACTTCCCCTCAAGCTGAGGCAGACCGCATCACTGAAGCAGTTCAGGAAGGATGTCAAGACCTGTCTCTTCGACTGAGCAGAACACTTACATTCAGCGCCTTGAGACCCAATGGGTGATTAGCTTTGCTTTACAAATCCATGATTGATTGATTGTCATGTATGCCCTTTAACGCAGATGCTAATCTTATCTTTCTAAGAAATGTAAAAGCATCAGGTCAGGTTGACTATTTACATAGATCTAACACCTGATACAACATTTGTATGAGTCAGACTACTATGCACCATGTCATGGTTAAATAAAATCACATAACCAAAATAGAGTAGTCTGAATTGACATCCTTTTACCTTATATGTGCATAATGGAATGTCTGGGGCTCACATCTTGGTTTCACATAATCTATGTCAGACATCCTAAACTTTTGTCAGAAATTCCAATTTCTGATAAGACTTAGGGCCTCATTTATGAGGCCCGTGATGCAGGGGGTGCAGCAAGTATATTGCTGCGCTACTGGGAAAGGGCAAAATGCTCCATATCTACAAGATACAGTGCATTTCTGTCCACTCCCCTTGCGTTGGTGCACACATTGTTACCATGCGCAAATGGAGACACCTTTGCACAATGGTGCAAGGATGCCTGCGTTGTGGGGATGATTGTTTTTGTGCAGGAAGGGGCATCTTCGTGCACAAAAACAATCACAGGAGGTGCTTCCCTCTTTGTATGTGTGCAGCAGAATGCACACATAGAAAGAGAGAATCACCTCTTGTGATTATAGAAAGATGAAAAACATCTCTTATGCCATACCTAAGGTGGTGTCGAAATCTGATGCATTCTCAGACTAGTAAATCTGGGAATGCATCAGATTCCTTTGTGTTCCATGGGTGTTGCATTGGAGCACCCCAAACAACACACCCATTGAAGGCCTCTTTCATGCATTGTTATGTCTGAAAGGGGTGCATATTTACAAGGTGGCTTTGCATGGCCTTGTAAATATGGGATGGCACACTGCGCCGTTCCGGGGGTCAGTGTGCTGCTAGGGCCTCATAAATGTGTATGTGTCTGTTGTGCTAACTAATAAAGTAGGTTTTTACTGTTACCACTGTGTCTCGATCCCTTTCCGAGGGATTGTTTGTAATCTGAAAGCAATATCTCTAATGCAATCACACATTGAATTGTGTTTTGCAGAGCTACAATAACCTGAATTTCAAATTCATCATTGGTGCATTGAACCAAGTTCACCTGTGTCAGCGGTGTGTGGCAAATCACACAATCTAGAGCTACACCAACGTTATAGCTTGTGCAGTACTGCAGTAGAGAAAGTTCTAGACTCCCCCTAAATCTGGTTCTGGAATTTCTTTTCTTCCTGTCATGGTGCCATGACATCTGAAGTCACAAAAGGCTACTGTTAAGTTTGTTGTGTGCCCCTTTCAATTTCAAGTGTGGTAAGTGACAGCTCCGCCCCTCCAATGAGTTCAGGACGGTCCATCAAACCAACACCCAATCACCCCTTGTGATACTGTCTGGGAGGAATACACAAAAGCCAGCTGCCAACTACACCTGGTCATGTGATCCGGGGCACAGGCTGCAGGCACATAATGGTTAGGACTAGAAAATGCCAAACTTTATAAAAGTGACATTTTCAGAATTTTGACTTAAAATCTGACTTTACTATTAAAGAGGGGTTTAAGTTACAATTCATTTGAGTGTATAAATTATATTTCTACCAGTTTACAAACAAAGGTTATCACTTATTAAATGTAATAAGTTAACTGAATGTTATTCTATGGGAGAGGTAGGACTTGCAGTAGTACAAAATTAATTTAAGAGTTTTTCAATACCAGGACATGTAAACGGTAAATTACATGTCCAATGTTTGAATACACTGCATCCTGCCCAAGGAGTGACTTACACCTGTTAAAAAGGAAGGTTTAGACCTGACAAAAGGTTTATTTTGAAAGGTTGGAAAGGCAGTTTAAAACTGCACACAGGCTGCAGTGGCAAACCTGAGTTATGTTTAAAAAGGCTACATAAGTGGGTGGCACAGTAAGTGCTGCTGGCCCATTAGTAGCATTCAATTTACAGGCCCTGGGTACATGTAGTACCAATTTACTAGGGACCTATAAGTAAATTAAATGTGCCAGTTGGGTGTAAGCCAGCTTTCCCATGTTTAGAAAAGAGAGCACAGGCACTTTAGCACTGGTTAGCAGTGGTAAAGTGTACAACAAAAATGATTTCTTCCAAACAAAAGGAGTGAAAACAAAACGTTTGGTGAAAAACCATGCCAAGGTTGTGCGGGCTAATACCTATCCTTATCAGCTAATGACTTTGCATTATTCTAATCAAAAATCACTATCACAAGTGGCACTGAGGGAACATTACTTAACACACCCCTAGTATCCGTGAACAGCACCTCTTAAAGACACTCACAAAATCCCAATCAAATTTACCTGCCAGTGCATTCTATTCTTAATTGTTAAACCTGGCCCTTTTACAGGGTCATTCCCCAAACGTTTTGCTTTTTTTCTCCTCATTTTTCTGACCCTTGTTGGCTAACGTTATGACTCTGAGAACTTTTTCACTGCTAATCAGTGGTAAAGTGCATGTGCTCTCCCTTGTAAACTTTGTATGATTGGTTTATACCTAATTGGCATATTTAATTTACCTATAAGTCTCTTTGTAAAGTGGTACTCCTAAACCAGGGCCTGCAGCGCTGCTTGCTCCACCCACTGAAGTAGCCTTTCAAACCTGTCTCAGGCCTGGTAGCCCAGGGCCTGTATGCACAGTTTTCTGCCACAGGGACCTGGCATCTAAATTTACTTGCCAGGCCCAGAACTCCCATTTTACTACATGTAAGTCGCCCCCGAGGTAGGCCCTAGCTAGCCCTATGGGCAGGGTGCTATGTATGTAGAAGGCAGGACATGTGTCAGGTTGAGTGGCCTGTCCTGGTAATGACAAACAGCCTAACTTGGTGTCTCACTGTTGTGAGTGCTGCCTTCTCATAGGATTGCATTCGAAGTGCCCTGCCTTATGTGTGTGTGTGGGGGGGGTATTGTCTGATTTATGAGGGGTAGCGTAGGCATGTTTGGTATGGTTGTAATGATAATGAGAAATGCTGCTTACTGGTGTAAGTGGATTTTTTATTAATATTACAGAAATGCCACTCCTAGAAAGGGAGCATTTCTCTGTGCTTATGACTCTGGTGTTTTGCAGCTTGACTCCAATCCACGTCTGGGCGGAGTGACAGTTGGGCTTTGAGCTTAGTTTTCAGACAGCCTGGACAAATGGAGGGTGGAGGTGTCACAGAGGTGCATCTGCATGCTGAATAGTCTTCCTGGGCTGAGAGAAAGGACATGCGGGGCACACCTGAATTTGTAAAGGCTGTGTCCTGGCCTCACACAATAGGGTTGTTTACCCCCAACTGATGTTTGGAGCCTGTGCTAGAGGAGGGAGGGGGCACTCCCAAAACCAGTTGGAACCTCCTCTCCCCTCCTTTGTGGACACACTGTAAAACTGAGTATAAGTACAGGGGAATTTTCCCCACAATTTGTGAACTCTTAGAAATTACCTGGAACTGGACACAGACTGCTGTAGGGACTCCATGGACTGGTGCTGCTGTGCTGACCTGTGGCCTGCTTGGTCACTGTAAGGAACTGCCACTTGCCTGCATCCACCTTGAGCTGGCCTACTGCTGGGCCCTGCCGCCGTGTGCTCCATGGAAATTTGTCCCCCAGGGGCAGGGTGCTGTGGCCCCTGACCCATGCAACTGCCTGCTGCAGCATATGAGGAGTGGGAGCACTGTCTTTTAAGCCTAGCTCCTTAAGAAGAGCTGTACCTGCTGTTATTCTGAAGCGATTGTCCCTTTCTATCTACTTCGCCCTCTGAAAGCGCGTGGCTGTGTGCCCCAATGTGCCCTTGGCGCTCGTAGGTTTGTTTCTGTGGTCCTTAAAACATTCACCGCCGTGTCCCGGGCTGTTTTATCCAAGCGCGTGTGACACACTGTCTACGGGACCCCCACATTGCCTCTGGGTTAGGCCAAGACTGTGCATACCAAGCTACCAAGGGGGTGTGCAGGGGTTATCTTGGACGTGTAACTCCCTTGCCCTGACTAGAGTGGGTGGGTTCTGACTGGCTTAGGTGCATACCCTAGCAAACCAGAAACCCATTGCTAACATTCATCTAATAAATACCAGTGCTATTATAAGTTGTCCATTAATTGTATTGGGAATGTGAGTTACTGGCCACATTGGGATTACAAATGTCACAGAAACACAACAGGCTTGACGTTTTTTTAGCTCAATACTTCGTCTGCTGAAAGCATGCAATATGTTCAGGTGCATTGGAATGGCAAAACAGTGTGAGGATTAATGTAGACACACTAAGCCCAAAAATGCATTCTGCATTATCTTGTAATTAAGGCTTCCCAATTTCTTTTAAATTAACACTGATGAAATGCGCAAAAAAAGGTGGATAAACTCATTCTGAAAGGTCAGAAAAATAAATACCTTAAAACCAAGGAGTCCTATGTGTATTCAGCAGTAATCTCTCCCTCTATCAATGAGCACAAATTACTAGCTGATTACCAGGTCAATTAGAATGGGCTCATCAATGTTCAGATCAAACCTCTCATCCTCCTTGTTTGAAATTGGCACCCTGTCTGAGTATGGACTACAGTCCTAGTCAGGGCAAGTAAACCAGACATTTAAATGAACCTTTTCTCACCCTCTAGTAGCTTAGCACAGAGCAGTCTGGCTTAACATAAGAGGCAATGTGTAAAATATGTGTGCACCCTCAACAAACAGTAACACAGTGAAAACACAAAAAGACTCCACACTGATTTATATAAAAAATAAATACTCTTTTTTAATGAAGAAACCATGACCAAAATGATAAAAATACTACTAGGGGTTCCTGAGAGATACCACTTTTAAAGGAAACCAGTAAACATAACATTGAGGCAGAACTCTTGATCTTCAGGTTACGGGTGGTCCAGTTGGACTGGGGAGAGAAGAACCCAAGTTGGACTAGAGAATGTTAATGAGTTTTTGCTTGCTGTGTCGAAACCAAACCAATGCCTAAGAGGCACTGAACGAGACTTTTGTATGGGTGTTCAGGTCAGGTTGAATTCAGGGAAGATAAACCACCCGCAAGCACGCAGGTCGGCGAACGGAGCTTTAAAGGCCAGACTCACAAGTACAGTACCTTTTTGCCAGCTGTAGTAGTGGGGTGACAGGTGGGCCATGCTGTGCTATCCTCGCATAGTTGAGGCAGTCTCTGGGGACCAGTGGTCAGCAAAAGGATCCCGGGGCTGCAATCTCTCTCCTGGCTGGGCCCTTCAGCTCGGGGTTGCGGCAGAAACACATTGCTGGTTTCAGCAGATCAAAAGCGGCACTTACGTTGTTGGTACAACCCGCGATGCTCAGGTAACGTGTCAGGCAGGATTGTGGCTTGCTTCCTCGGCACTCATCCTGAGCCGCAAACCCACCTCCAAAGTGTTGACATGTGGGTCAAGGAGGACTGGTCTTTAGTTAATTGGAGAGTGAAGCCCTGGGCCTACCAGGGCAGGACGCTTTATCCTTGGTAGAATGAAGCACAGATTCTTGCTGGTTTCAGAGTCCCCCAGTAGCGATAGTATGGCAAAGTCTTTGATGCCCTTGGGCAGGGGGCAAGCCAACAGGCCCTTTAGTTGCTTAGAGTTAAAAGGTTGTAAAGTAGGTTCAGTCCTTCTCACTGCATGAGGGAGCAGTCAGCAGGCCAGAACAGCAGAGCAAGTTGCAAAGTGGCAGTCCCTCCTGGCAGCACAGCAATCAGCAGGTCAACCCACTGACCAGTTAGTAAAGTGGCAGTCCCTCCTGACAGCACATCTCCTCTTCTTGGCAGAGTCTCCTCAGGACCCAAAATTAAACTGATTTGGTGGTGTCAGAGATCCAGCACTTATTCCCAAATTTGTCTTCGAAGTGAGAGAGACATCACAGAGGCCTTTGAAGGTTACAAGGTCCCTGCCTTTCCTGCCCTGGCTCTAGACATACTACAGAGGGGTGTGCATCTCTTTGTGTGAGGAGAGGCACAGCCCTATTCAGGTGTAAGTGTCAGCTCCTCCCTCCCATCTAGCCCAGGTATACCCATCAGTCTGGAGGTGGGCCACCAGGATGCAAATGTCACATCCCAGCCCCCTTTGTGTGTGACTGTCTAGAGGGAATGCACAAAGTCCAGCTGCCATCCACCCCAGACGTGTATTCAGAGACAGGAAGAGGCACAGAATGGTTAAAGTAAAAAAATGTCAACTTTTTAAAAGTGCCATTTTCAGACTTACAATTTACAATCCAACTTCACTGTGAGTTGTGATTTTGAATTGTACAGAGACACTAAATTCCATGTTTCTATATTTTACCAATAAGAAAGTACACTTAAAAGACGTTTTAAGCCAATCCCAATGTAACCCTATGATAGAGCTAGGCTTTGCAGTATTGAAAAATGAATTTGATAGTTTTTTTCTCTACCAGGACGTTGAACTTAAAAACACATATCCAACTCTTTAAATACATTGCACACTTCCCTTGGGGTGACCTAGGGCCTGCTTTAGGAGTGATGTACATGTAATAGAAACAAAGGTTTGAACCTGCAAGTGGGTGCACTTGGCAGGTGTAAATGGCAGTTTAAAACTGCCCACACAGGCTCTGCAGTGGCAGGTCTGAGACATGTTTGCAGGTCTACTGTAGTGGGTGGCACAATCAATGCTGTAGACCCAGTAGTAGAAATTAATTTACAGGCTGCAGGCACCTATATTGCACTTTACTAGGGATTTACAAGTAAATTAAATATGTCAATTGTGAATAAGACAATATTTACAAGTTTAGAGTACAGAGCACCTGCATTTTAGCACTGGTCTGTGGTGGTAAAGTGCCCAAAATCCTAAAAGCCATGAAACATGAAGTTAGAAAAGCAGGACATCAGATGGCAAAAAGTCTGGGGAAACCACACAAGGATGCCAGGTTTAACACTCCTCACCAGCGTTCTGCCTTATCTGATCTTTTTAACAACTCTCTCTCATCTGGCACATACACAACATAGTTGAAATCCACAGTGGTTCTACCTTTTCCAATGAAACTCCTTTGTTCCTTCTCCAGTATCATCCAATATCTCAATTGCCCTTTTTCTCCAAATAACCGGAACAACTGATCTTCAATCACCACTCTGCTTTTTCTCAAATAATCTACCTAACCCACGCCAATTAAATTATAATCCTTCACCCCAGTTAAACAGTATTCTCACATGAATGCAGCTTTTATCATTCCAATTCACGTCCTTGAATATGTATACTTTTGGATGTTTCTGCTGCTTTCAGCATGATTCACAACCATGCTTACTCTCCTCACTAGACTTTTTTGGTATCACAGACCCGGCACTGATTCACCTCTTACTTCTCTGACCTCTCTTTCGCAGAGACTCAAATACCTTAATATTCTCCCCATTTCAAAAGAGCATACCTCAAAGACCTAAGCCCTGTGTTATTCTTACTCTACCCCATCTCCCTTTCTGAATACCTTTTAGATGGCCACAGGGCAAGTAGGAATTACTGAGTCCAACTGTGGTGGTTGAGACATTTCACCCCTAATCTCCCAGGGTGTGTCCCACTATGAGATGCAGAGGAACTCTGGTGAGTTCTTGCATTCTCACTTTCCACAGGCCACACTGTTTTCTCAGCTGCATGTGGGGTCAGAGCAATGTCCCTCTTCTTCCTTCCTGGGCCCTTCCTCCTGACACGCAGGTAGGTTTGCAGCAACACACACAGGGCGATGGCCCGCTCTCTTCAGTCTGGCCTTCACCTGACATACTAAGGTCACAGATGGCCTGAACAAGTTAGCCTTCCTTGAGTCATGTACTATACCAGGTACCGGCCCTCCATCTCTCACAGTGCAGCTCCAAAGGGTTGGAACCTTTATTCTTCACCACAGCCCCACCTTGCAGGGTGGACAAGGACTTTGGCAAACAGGCTGGCAGCCCAATTTGTACAGAGATCTCAATGGTCCAGAATCTCACACTCTGCTCCCAGGATACATTTAACTAGATCCACACTAGACCTCACTCCCTCCAAGTGATCTCTATTACTTCACAGGGCTCATTAGTCTTGGGTCAGAAAGAAGCTGGTACTACAAGCACCAGGTGAATGTTCTTGTTCCTCCTTGGTAATGCCCTGTCATCCAGCATGGGAGACTGGCAGGCCCTTAGTACTGGTCACAGAAGACAGACCTCATGCTGAGCTTCTCAATGGTGATGCACAGCTTCAGTTTGACAGTTTGTGAGTCTCAAGCTCCTAATTTTCTAATTCATTTCTAGACACACTTGTAATTTAGTGTCTGTGTATTTGAAGTCCCAGGCCCAGCTCTCTCTCTGTGCTGATGCCTTGCTCTTGCTCCTATCTTCCCCTTGCTCTCATTTCTTGTGTGCCTTCTCCCTGCTTTTCCCCTTTTTTAAATCGCTTTCTCCTTGCTTTTTCCCCTTTTTTGTTTCCTTTCTTATTGCTTTCCCTCTTGTTCACTGCTTTCTCCTTGCGTTTTCCCTCATTTTTTGTGTGCTTTCTTCTTGCTTTCCCCTCATTTTCATTGCTTTCTCCTTGCTTCCCTCCCATTTTTTGTGTGCCTTCTTGCTTTTCCCTTGTTTTCACATCTTTCTCCCTGCTTTTTCCCTTGTTTTTTGTGTGCCTTCTTGACTTTCCCTCATTGCCATTCCTGCCTGCCACCCGTTATTTCCCTCTTCTCACCTAGCCCCACCCACTGCCTCCCAGCACTCCTACCACCTCTCCCGACCTACTTAATTCCCGCCTGGACCGCGTCCAATACCAGGAACCCTGGCTTTTCCACCACAGTACACTGCCATAGACATTTGAGTCTTGGATCCCATACGCATCTACAACTGTTGCCACATATCTCCACGCACCACCAGGGGATAGTTCTTCTGCACTTCCACTTTACCTGCAACACCAAAGCAACCAACAAAGCCGGAGACACTGCAAACACGACTGTGTCCACCCTCTCCATTCAAGACAGCCACAGCACAACTCCAGTGCATTCTACTCAATGCCCAATTGCTCAGCAAACACGCCAGGGAGTTCTGGGACCGATCTCTTCCCTCGTCCCAGATGTCATCTTCCTCACAGAGACCTGAGTGAAACCTACATCCATGCCGGATATGGCCATCACCACCCCTGAAGATAACGCACCGGGACGAAACCAACAAGCACAAAGGTAGAATTGGCATCATATACAAGGACTCCATCCGCTGCATTGCCTCCCCATATGGCTCGACCCCCAATAATGGAGCATATCAGCTTCCAACGCAACACAGATCGAAAAAGCGCCATCAGAGGCACCCTACCTACAGATCAGCAGGACCACACCCAGCTTCTGCAACACCATTCCTGACCTCATTGCCCCAATCACCATCCATAGCACCACTTCTTCCTAGGGGTTCTCAATTTCCACATTGATGACCTCAGCGACACCAACACAACCAACCTCCTGACTAGCATGAGCAACATCAGCCTCGAGCAACTTGTCACAACCCTACCCACATCACAGGACACACTTTGTACCCCATGTTCACATCCAGTGACTAGCGACGTATAACCATGTCTCACAGCTCACCTGGACTGACTACTACAGTGTCCACTTCAACATATCAAGACCTACCAACACTGCTGCAATGCCCCCAGCTCAATGCACAAAAATTGGAATAACATATCAGAATACCAGTGGAACAAAGCTCTGAACTCCCACCTCCCAGACACAACATCCAATCCAGAACAAGCTGAGAAGGACTTCTCCCAGTGGATCACAGAATGCATCAACAAAATCACCACTGCCAAGTCAGCCAAATCTAAAGGACCTGCTGGAAGAGCCAGCTCATTCACTGCGAAGCTGAAATTCACCAGACACAGCTGCTGGCAACTAGAAAGGAAGTAGTGCCACAGCAAAGAGATAGGAGACCATACCACCTACAACACCACTCAACCAGTACCACCGCCACCTCTTGAAAAAAACAAAGAACAATGCCCTAGCAGTTTGCATAGATGCCAGCACAAACTGCAGCAAGGAGCTCTTTGTCATAGTTAAAGTTCTCGAACCCTGCAGCTGCACAGAACAACATCACCCCCTCTCAAGAACTGTGTGACACTCTGGCAGACTTCTTCAATGATAAGAGATCAGTCATTTACGAAAACTTCAAACCCCAACCTCTCGCCACTGACCGCATCAGCCTGCTCACTAACACAAACCACAAACACCTGCTCACTCATTGGGACCCTCTCACAATTCAAGCCACAATCTCCATCATGAACTCAGTGCCTCTGGAGCACTCACGGACCACTGACTCCACCACTTCTTCAACCTCTGGAGCAAGATGATTGGCGACAAGCTCAAGAAAGTCCTAAACTCCTCTATAACCCGGCCTCTTTACCTGAGGCCTGATAACATGTGGAAGTGAGGTCCGTACTGAAAAAAATCATCCTCTGACCAAGAAGAACCAAAGAACTACCAGCCCATCTCCCTGCTCTCCTTTCCTGCAGAGGTTCTGCAGAAGGCGATCAACCAGCAACTCACTGAATAACTGGAATGCAACAACCTCCTAGACCCTTCTTACTCTCCATTTGAGGTCAACCAAAGCACCGAGACAAACCTGTTCACTGCCAATGGGTATTGGGGTGACAATTCCATGATCTCCCGGGTCTCTAGCACAGAACCCGGGTACTGCCAAACTGCCTTTCCGGGGTCTTCACTGCAGCTGCTGCTGCTTCTGCCAACCCCTCAGGCAGGTTTCTGCCCTCCTGGGGTCAAGGCAGCCCTGGCCCAGAAAGGCAGAACAAAGGATTTCCTCTGAGAGAGGGTGTTACACTCTCTCCCTTTGGAAAGAGGTGTGAAGGGCTGGGGAGGAGGAGCCTCCCCCAGCCTCTGGAAATGCTTTGATGGGCACAGATGGTGCCCATCTCTGCATAAGCCAGTCTACACCAGTTCAGGGATCCCCCAGCCCTGCTCTGGCACGAAACTGGACAAAGGAAAGGGGAGTGACCACTCCCCTGACCAGTACCTCCCAGTGGAGGTGCCCAGAACTCCTCCAGTGTGTCCCAGACCTCTGCCATCTTGGAAACAGAGGTGTTGGGGGCACACTGGACTCCTCTGAGTGGCCAGTGCCAGCAGGTGACGTCAGAGGCTCCTTCTGATAGGCTCTTACCTCTCTTGGTAGCCAATCCTCCTAACTTGGTAGCCAAACCTCCTTTTCTGGCT
This sequence comes from Pleurodeles waltl, assembly GCF_031143425.1. NCBI lineage: Eukaryota > Metazoa > Chordata > Amphibia > Caudata > Salamandridae > Pleurodeles > Pleurodeles waltl. The sequence goes on along the minus strand of NC_090445.1, from coordinate 287,442,262 downwards.
ATTTAGGGTCTCTGCTTTAGAGAATTCTTCAGATAACGAATGCAAGAACTCACCAGAGCTCCTCTGCATCTCCCTCTTCACCTTCTACCAAAGGATCGACCGCTGACTGCTCTAGGACGCCGGCAAAACCGCAACAAAGTAGCAAGATGACTACCAGCAACATTGTAGCGCCTAATCCTGCAGGCTTTCTCGACTGTTTCCAGGTGGTGCATGCTCTGGGGGTAGCCTGCCTTCACCCTGCACCAGAAGCTCCAAAGAAATCTCCTGTGAGTCAACCGAATCTTCCCCCTGCTAACGCAGGCACCAAAAGACTGCATCACTGGTCCTCTGGGTCCCCTCTCTTCCTGACGAGCATGGTCCCTGGAACACAGCAACTCTGTCCAAGTGACTCCCACAGTCCAGTGACTCTTCAGTCCAAGTTTGGTGGAGGTAAGTCCTTGCCTCCCCACGCTAGACTGCAAAGCTGTGTACCGCGTGATTTGCATCTGCTCCGGCTTCTGTGCACTCCTCCAGGATTTCCTTCGTGCACAGCCTAACCTGGGTCCCCAGCACTCCGTCCTGCAGTGCACAATCTTCTGAGTTGTCCTCCGGCGTCGTGGGACTCCCTTTTGTGACTTCGCATGGACTCTGGTTCACTTTTCTTCTAAGTGCCTGTTGGGGTACTTCTGCGGGTGCTGCCTGCTTCTGTGAGGGCTCCTGAGTTGCTGAGTGCCCCCTCTGTCTCCTCCTCCAAAAGGCGACATCATGGTCCTTCCTGGTCCTCAGCAGCATCCAAAAACCTCTACCGCGACCCTTGCAGCTAACAATGCTTGTTTGCAGTCTTTCTGCATGGGAATACCTCTGCAAGCTTCAGCGCGATGTGGGACATCCATCTTCCAAAGGAGAAGTTCCTAGTCCTCTTCTTTCTTGCAGAACTCCAAGCTTCTTCCAACTGGTGGCAGCTTCCTTGCACCTTCAGCTGGGGTTTCCTGGGCTCCTGCCCCCCCCCGGACACTGTCGCGACTATTGGACTTGGTCCCCTTGTCTTACAGGTACTCTGTTCCGGAAATCCGTTGTCAGTGCACTGCTGGTGTGTGTTCTTCCTGCAGAATCCCCCTATCACGAATTCAGTGCTCTCTGGGGGTAGTAGGTGCACTTTACTCCTACTTTTCAGGGTCTTGGGGTGGGGTATTTTTCTAACCCTCACTGTTTTCTTACCGTCCCAGCAACCCTCTACAAGCTCACATAGGTCTGGGGTCTATTTGTGGTTGGCATTCCACTTTTGGAGTATATGCTTTGTATACCTATGTGTTCCTATTGCAACCTATTGTGATTCTACACTGGTTGCATTACTTTTCTTGCTATTACTTACCTAATTTTGGTGTGTGTACATAACTTGTGTATAGTACTTACCTTCTTACTGAGGGTACTCACTGAGATACTTGTGGCATAGTGTCATAAAAATAAAGTACCTTTATTTTTAGCAACTCTGTGTATTGTGTTTTCTTATGATATTGTGCATATGATATAAGTGGTATAGTAGGAGCTTTACATGTCTCGTAGTTCAGCCTAAGCGGCTTTGCCATAGCTACCTTCTATCAGTCTAAGCTGCTAGAAACACCTCTTCTACACTAATAAGGGATAACTGGACCTGGCACAAGGTGTAAGTACCTCTGGTACCCACTACAAGCCAGGCCAGCCTCCTAAAGTAAGCAGCTGCTACAAAAGCACATTTCTAACTACTGAACATGCCAAAAAAACACACATGCATGCTGTACAACAGAGCCAAAAGCCTCAATAACTCTTTTGTTATCTGGATTAATGTAATAGCTTTCTGGTGGGCCTCCTCCAATATTCATTTGCATGACTCAGTCAAGACCCTTAATAATGTTATCCGAATGCTGTACCATTTACCAAGATGGAAGTGCCCCTCAGTACATCACCACATAGCCATTTGGCTTTGAGTGAGGACTCATAGATTGTAATGATAGTTGCATTCAAGGCAGTGTCTGGTATTTTAGTATTTTATCGCAATGCACACCTGCACGGAACCTATGATCCATCAGATGTAATTTTTTAGTAACAACAACTCACCTGTTCCACCTCTATGTTCCCATCCTTATTCCATCTAGGCTCCTTCCTTATCCTTTCTCCAAGAGTTCAGTACATCATTGAAAGGTCATCTATTGCAAGTGCAAACATGATATTTATTACCCCCAGGTCCCACCAGTCCTCACCCATTCATTACTAATGGAGAGAGCCCCTCTGCGCAGCAGAAAAAAGAGCACAAGGAAAGCTGTACACCCCCGACCGCTCCCCCTCCCGCCAGGGGTACTTAATACATACCTTCTCAGCTTTTTTTTTGTCTGCAGCAGATGGGTGTGAGGACTGGTGTGAGCTGCTCCTCTGGGGCTTGGTCAGCTGAAGAGTTCCCTTTTCCATCCTCCGGCTTGGTGGTGAGGGCGGTGTTGCTGTAGGCACGTTTCCTTTATGCTGGGCTAGGAGGATCTCACATGCATCTGTAGGAGCTGAACTGCTGTGAGGCAGGCACTTTGTTCCAGCTCAGTGGAGTGCTTCAGGGGTCTTTTCATGTGCATCTCCTCTGGCTGTAGAGCTGCCTGATGGGGATGCAAATGCTGAGTGCCTGAAGATGTCTGGCATCTGGTTATGGGGGTGATCCTTTCCACCTCCCCTTGGGTATCTGGGGTGGGAGTGCGCTGCCTTGGCCTTGGCTTTTCCTGACTTCTGGGGATGCCACAGGGCTGATGCACGAGTGCCTGGTGAGTCTGGCCTTGCCAGTGGTTTTGTGAAAGTTTTATAAGTCGGAGGCCCTGGGGAGGAGGACCGCATAGCAGATTCTTCTTTGTTGGCCTGAATACTGTGGAAATGTACTTTTCATTGCCTGTGTTCTTGATGGATTTCTGCACTGCAATAGGGAAACATTCTAAGAAGAGGAAACATGTTGAAGTTTATTCTTCTACCCCCTCTACTTCATCAGCCTCCTCCCCTTTTCCTCCCCCTAGATCTAAAAGGCCCAAGGAGGATGATGAGGCATGCTTGAGGAGACTTATTGGGAGACTTTACTGGAGATAAGGGTTCTCGGAGGCTGAAGGCTGCTCCCCCTGCAGTTGAGTCTCATTTCTCAAGGTCAGGTGAGGAGGCACCAGGTCCTGAGGAACAGAAGGGTAAATATATTTCAAAAGAAATGTTGCCTGATCTCATTAACTTTGTTAAATTCAGTATGGAATTTCAAGAGGAGGAGATTTCTGAGACTTCCTCTGGGTCCTTGGTTCATCAATTTCAGAGTACAGTCCCAGTGGACATCCCTGTGCACCCATACATTGAGGAGGTTCTCTAACATGAGTGGCAGGATCCTGACAAGATTATTCTGCCCGCTTCATGGCAAAGTTGTATTTATTGCAGGATATGTAACAGGACTTGCCAACTACATCCCTATTGACTCCTTTGTCGCAAGTTCGGTGGGCAGTACATCTTTGGCTGAAGATGCCGTTATCAAAGACTCTGTGGATAAGAAGGTGGGTGGTTCACTCAAGAAGGTATATTCTGGTGCCCATCTGGCTTTGAGGGTGGGCATCTATGGCATGTATGTGGCTCAGTCCCTGACTGCTTAGGGTTGCTTGAACATATTGAGCATCAAGTGGAATATCTTTTGGATGTTACTTTTGATCTGGTGTGGACTTTGGCTCTCGCTGGTGGAGCCTGTATAGAAGTTCGTAGGAATCTGGTGGCGAAGCCCTGGAAAACATATGAAGCCCAGAAATCATCAGCCCTTCAGCTACTCTTGCAGGATAATGTGTTGTTTAGGGCTAAGGTGGAGGAAAAGCTTTATAAACTGTTCAAAGAGAAGAAGCATTCCTTCTCTCTTAATTCGGTCTTGGATGACAGGCAGCCTTCCAGATGCAAGTCTCCTTTTCATCCACGCTCACATAGGCAGTTTGTCTGGTCCGAGGGGAGGTTTCCTGCTGGCAGAGGTCAGGATAAGAAGCCCATATCTCCCCCTCCAAAGCCATGTTCCTGACTACATGGTAGTGCAAGACAAAGCAGTGAGGCAGAGGGGTCATCTGCAGCATTCTCTTCAGGCCTGGATGTAATCTACTTCAGGCACTTGGGTGTTGGATCTTGTACGCCATGACTACAAGATCAAGTTTGAGGTAGTCCCTCTTGCTTCAGGGGTGCATCCAACTCCTTGGCCCTCGTTTTTGGGAAAGAGGGATGCTTTGGCATTCGGGATCCGCTCAGTGATTCAGAAGAAAGCTATTATTGAGGTTCCTCCTCTAGAGTGGGGCAGACTGTTCTATTCCATCATCTTCTTGGTGGCAAAGCATACCAGGGGCGTCCGGCTGGTTTTGGACTTGAAAGCCCTGAATAAGTTTGTGTGTCATGTCCACTTTAAGATGGAGACGTTGCAGCTGATCATTCCGTTGGTGACCAAGGGTCATCTGATGTGCACATTGGATTTGCGGGGGACGCCTATTACCATGTCCCAGTCTATCCACACTACCAGCAGTTTCTAAGTTTCTGTGTTCAGCGGACCTATTACCAGTTCAGGGTGCTTCTGTTTGGACTTCACTCAGTTCCAAGAGTATTCCCCAATGGATTGGCCCAACTGGTAGCTTCTCTTCATCTCAGGGGGATCCATCTGTACCCTTACCTGGATGATGGGCTGGTGCATGCCCCATCAACAGATCTTCTACAGGACCTCCGGGTTGTTTCTGCCTTACTCAGGGATCATGGGTTCCTGGTGAACTAGGAGAAGTACCAGCTGGTTCTGTCTCAAGAGAATACATTTATTAGGGCTTGCTTTCCCACAGATCTCAACAGGGTGTCTCTTCCTGTGGCCAGGGCCCAGGCTCTTTAGTCTCTGGCTCAAGAAGTGAGGTCCTTGTCTTCAGTGCCAATTCGCAGGTAGCTCTAGGTATTGTGGTACATGGCGACTGCAGTCTTCAAGGTCCCTTGGGCTCAGTTTCCACTCAGGCTGTAGGAAAGTACCACCTTGCCTGCCATGTTACCGCCATTTTTACTTGTATGTATTTTTGTTTTTGCCTGTGTCACTGGGATCCTGCTAGCCAGGACCCCAGTGCTCATAAAGTGTGCCCTATATGTGTTCCCTGTGTGGTGCCTAACTGTATCACTGAGGCTCTGCTAACCAGAACCTCAATGGTTATGCTCTTTCTGCTTTTAAAATTGTCACTGCAGTCTAGTGACTAATTTTGCCAATTCTGATTGGCACACTGGAACACCCTTATAATTCCCTAGTATATGGTACCTAGGTACCCAGGGTATTGGGGTTCCAGGGGATCCCTATGGGCAGCAGTATTTCTTTTGCCACCCATGGGGAGCTCAGACAATTCTTACACAGGACTGCCACTGCAGCCTGAGTGAAATAACGTCCACGTTATTTCAGAGCCATTTTACACTGCATTTAAGTAACTTATAAGTCACCTATATGTCTAACCCTCACTTAGTGAAGGTTATGTCCAAAGTTACTTAGTGTGAGGGCACCCTGGCACTAGCCAAGGTACCCCCACATTGTTCAGGGCAAATTCCCTGGACTTTGTGAGTGCAGGGGCACCATTACACACATGAACTACAAATAGGTCAATACCTATGTGTAGCTTCACAATGGTAACTCTGAACATGGCCATGTAACATGTCTAGGACCATGGATTTGTAGGAGCAATCCCATGTATCCCCGGGGCTCCAGCATGGACCCCGGGTACTGCCAAACTAGCTCTCTGGGGTTTTCTCTGCAGCTACCGCTGCTGCCAACCCTCAGACAGGTTTTTGCCCCCTCCGGGTCTGGGCAGCCCAGTCCCAGGAAGGCAAAGCATACCAAAGGATTTCCTCTGAGAGAGGGTGCTATACCCTCTCCCTTTGCAAATAGGTGTTAAATGCCTGAGAGGAGTAGCTGCACCTGGCCTCTGGAAATGCTTTGAAGGGCTCAGATGGCGCCCTCCTTGCATAAACCAGTCTACACCAGTTCAGGGATGCCCCAGCCCCTGCTCTGGCGTGAAACTGGACAAAGGAAAGGGGAGTGACCACTCCCCTGTCCATCACCACCCCAGGGGTGGTCCCCAGAGCTCCTCCAGTGTGTCCCAGACCTCTGCCATCTTGAATGCAGAGGTGTGAGTGCACAATGGAGACCTCTGAGTGGCCAGTGCCAGCAGGTGACTTCAGAGACCCCTCCTGGCTCTTACCTGGTTAGGTAGCCAATCCTCCTCTGAGGGCTATTTAGGGTCTCTCCTGTGGGTTTCTCTTCAGATAACGAATGCAAGAGCTCACCAGAGTTCCTATGCACTTCTCTCTTCGACTTCTGCCACGGATCGACGGCTGACTGCTCCAGGACGCCTGCAAAACCAGAACAAAGTAGCAAGAAGACTACCAGCAACATTGTAGCAACTAATCCTGCCGCCTTTTTTTGACTGTTTCCTGGTGGTGCATGCTCTGAGGGCTGTCTGCTTTCACCCTGCACTGGAAGCCAAGAAGAAATCTCCTGTGGGTCGACTGAATCTTCCCCCTGCTAACGCAGGCACCAATTTCTGCATCACCGGTCCTCTGGGTCCCCTCTCATCTTGACGAGCGTGGTCCCTGGAACACAGGAGCTGGATCCAAGTGACCTCGAAAGTCCAGTGGTCCTTCTGTCCAAATTTGGTAGAGGTAAGTCCTTGCCTCCCCACACCAGACAGTAATCCTGTTCACTGCGTGATCTGCAGCTGCTAGGGCTTCTGTGCACTTTGCAAGACTTCCTTCGTGCACAGCTCAGCCCAGGTCCCCAGCACTCCGTCCTGCATTGCCCAACTCACTGAGTTGACCTCTGACTTCGTGGGACCTTCTTTTGTTGTGCTGAGATGACCACCATGCTCAGATATCCTGAACGCCTGTTCAGGTGCCTCTGTGGGTGCTGCCTGCTTCTTCGTGTGCTCTCTGTATTTCTGAGCGCCCCCTCTGTGTCCTCCTCCAAGGGGCGACCTCCTGGTCCTTCCTGGGCCCTGGCAGCACCCAAAACCTTCAACTGCGACTCTTGCAGCTAGCAAGGCTTGTTTGTGGTCTTTCTGCGTGGAAACAACTTTGCATCCTCCAGCATGTCGTGCGACATCCTCTGACCAAAGGAAAGGTTCCTGGCACCTTCTGTTAATGCAGAATCTTTGGCTTCTTCCACCCAGAGGTGGCCCTTTTGCACCTTCATCCAGGGTTTATTGGGCTCCTGCCCCCCCCCCCAGACACTTGCGTGACTCTTGGACTTGGTCCCCTTCCTTTGCAGGTCCTTAGGTCCAGGAATCCATCTTCAGTGCTTTGCAGTCAGTTGTTGTCTTTGCAGAATCCCCTATCTCGACATTACTTTCTTTCTGGGGTAGTAGGGTAACTTTACTCCTACTTTTCATGGTCTTGGGGTGGAGTATCTTGGACACCCTTAGTGCTTTCTTACACTCCCAGAGACCCTCTACACACTACACTAGGCCTGGGGTCCATTCGTGGTTCGCATTCCACTTTTGGAGTATATGGTTTGTGTTACCCCTAGGCCTATTGTCTCCTATTGCATTCTATTGTGTTCTACAGTGTTTGCACTACTTTTCTAAGTGTTTTACTTACCTGATTTTGGTTTGTGCGTATATTTTGTGTATTTTACTTACCTCCTAAGGGAGTATATCATCTGAGATACTTTTGGCATATTGTCACTAAAATAAAGTACCTTTATTTTTAGTAACTCTGAGTATTGTGTTTCTTATGATATAGTGCTATATGATATAAGTGGTATAGTAGGAGTTTTGCATGTCTCCTAGTTCAGCCCAAGCTGCTCTGCTATAGCTACCTATATCAGCCTAAGCTGCTAGAACACTACTAATCTACTAATAAGGGATAACTGGACCTGGCACAAGGTGTAAGTACCATAAGGTATCCACTATAAGCCAGGCCAGCCTCCTACACAGGCCCTTGTGGATCCACCTGCTGTTGTGTTGGGATCCACACTCTGGGGACTTCGAGAGGTTAATTCCGATCTCCCCAGATGTCCTTCCAGAACTGGAGTGGTGGACAATGTGGCACAATCTCTCCAGGGGGGGTCCTTAGCAGTCAGAGTGTTCTCTGGTTTCGACTGTGGACAGGTATCCACAGGCTTGGTGGTCTCTTAGGGAGGGGAGACCCTCTTCCAATTGGAGGGAATTAATGGCTGTGTTCAGGGAAGTCATGGGGTTTTGTCATCTTCTGGTAGGGCACAGCTTGGTGGTTCGCTCAGACAACCAGGTGACGGTAGCATATATCAACAAGCGGGGAATCCGAATCAGGGCTTCAACGAAGTGGCTCTTCTGTTATCCCAGTGGGGTGAGAGGCATCTTCAGCGTTCAGTGGCCTTTCATGTGAAAGGGTGCACAATGGAGTGTTTGATGCTTTTGTTCGTGTTTTCCTCCTTCGCAGGAGCTCTCTCTCACTCTGAAGGTTTTTCTACAAGCAGCAGGTTTGGTGTACCATTCCTGGACTTCTTTGCTTCCCGGCTCAATACTTAGGTTCTCAGATGTTGTGCTCGCAACTAACAAGAGGGTGCTTTGGGGGGGGGGGGGAATGCTCAGTCAATTCCCTGGCTGGACCATCTTTTGTATGCTTTCCCTCTGATTGCTCTTATGCCCAGGTTTCTGGCACGGTTGATGAGGAAATCCAGGTTGGTTATTCTGGTGGTCTCCTTTTGTCCTCGTCAATTGTGGTTTCCTGCTCTTGGGCTTATAGTGGTTCAGGGTCCCTGGCTCATTCTCTGCTCCCTGCTCCCCTTCTCCACTTCAGTCAGTTCAAGTTCCGTGGCTTCAGCTATCAGTTTGGAAGTTGAGAGGAGGGGGTTGCAGCTCAAAGGGATTCCCCGTCACTTAGCAGTGGCCACCCCGCAATCTGGTAGGCCTTCCATGTTGAAGGTGTATGCCAGGCATTTGGGTAATTTTCAGCGTTGGTGTGAAGTTGATCGGAAGATACACGATGTCACATATATATTAAGCATCTAACCAACTACAGTAAAGCACTGTGATATAATATGACCACAAATGTGACCTTCACACTACTCAAACAATTGGGACTTTCCAAAGTGTCAAGAAAACAGTTTCTTCACAACCCCTGTCTAAACCTATGTGGACATTCAGATTTCTGTCTGTTGCTGGGTGAATGAAACAATGCATGTCGCATGAGGTGTCTCAATTAAGCAATCCTTGCACTATAAGCTATCGGTCTGGGTACATTAGTTTATCCACACTCATCCCAATTTTGAACACATTTTCCAGACCTTTGTCATCATTGAATATCACAAAACTTGAACAAGACTAGATGGATTCCACACAAAATGAAACATGCTTCTACAGTAATCCCTGCATTGGTTGCTGAGTTTGAGTGGGACTTAGATTGATCCTTGTTGGTTGTGATAGGAGTTTTACTGATATATTTGGAGCAGACCATGTCTTTCAGGAAATCTGATTCTGTTTTTGTTTCCTTTGGCACTTCCTCAAAAGGCAACAAGACCTCATCTTTTTCTATTGGTAGATGGATCAAGCAGCTGATTGAGTTAGCGTATTCTTTGGTAGGGTTTTCTCCTCTGGAGTGGGTGCAGGGGCACTCAATCGGGCATGGCAGCTTCCTGGGCCTACCTTCCCCTGTGCTCACTTGGTGCTGAATATATGGAAGTAAGCTACCTTAAAATAGGAGGAGTAAACTAGATGAAGGAGGAGGGTATGATGAAAGAAGAATGAGATCAGTGCATGGAGTGGTTTTTTTCACAAACAGACCGAGTGATGAGATATCATGAGTATCTAACTTTAGACATCATCTGGGCAGGGATGCTTGTGTGGCAAAGGCATTTGGTGAGGTCATGACGGGAGAAACATTCAGGGAACATGAGTTGAAAGGAGTTAGCAGGCTTTAGGATGCATATTGATTAGGAGAGCAACCGGAGCATGTCAAGAGTAAAAGATAGTACATAACATACTTTTCCAGGGGTGACTTTAATGATTCACTTTTTACTTTGTTTTTTAAGAAGTGGTAGTAGCCTTACTGAAAGGAAAAATGCAATGCCTGTTAATAACTGTGTTTGTGAAACATTTGTTCTGTGTGACTGAAAATATCATGGAGATATTTCATTGTGACCAGCAGTGGCTATTGACACCTAGGAATTTGGTCCCCTACTCTTTCTTTCCACTAGTTTACTTTTTGTCATCATCACTTGGTTGTTTTGAAGGGATTACGGTTTGTAATCGTTTTTTCTGTTTGGTATTTTTTTTTTGGGGGGTTTGGTTTGGGCTTGCTAGCTCTTTAGTTATATGTAGGGCCACTGAAATTATGTGGCAAAAAAAGTCTAGCTATGCATTTACAAAGCCAAAAGCTCTAACTAAAGCAAATGCAAGACTAAATGTGTTGTAAATGCTTGTTTCCTTTTGATTTAGGTTCGTTTTAATTATCATACACTTTTGTCTATCAGATTTCCATTTTAGCCGCAGCTGTGCACAGAGTTAAAACTGCCTGGAAGGCAAGCATTTTTTTGTTTCACTATGGGCTCCCTATCATGCTCATTCTCAATCTCACTTGACTTCTTTTTTCTTTCTGCCTCGCTTTGTCTCTCCTTTTTAGGTCGAGCATAGCAGTGTGCATGTGCTGCTTTTCCAACGTGTTGGTATGTATCTGAGCTTTTAACAACGCCCACCTCACGCCCATCACTATCACTCGTTCGTGGGCTTGTCCTTCAAAAATCCTTTGTTGACATTGGTAAATGGTTTAAGTTCGGCCCTCCTTGGGGAGGTTTTGTTACCGCCTTGGCTATCGACCCTGTTACATGGCTAATTGCACTTTTGCCAATAAGTTTGACTGCGAGCTAACTTCTTTTTCCTTTAGTGTCTCTCTTTATTGCTGATGCTCATGGCGGCAGTGGCGCTGTGAATCTGCTCGCTTATGTATAACTGTTTTACATTTGATTTTCAAGTTATGGGGCAAGAAAAGTCCGGTTAGGAGCTTACAATGCGAGTAGCTCTAACTCGAGCGAATGAAAGACTCATTGCATTGCAAATGCTTGTTACCATGGGCGTCAATTCACCAAAATGCTAGGGGTAGCAGCAGTAATATTACCTGCCCTTTGACGTACACTTTCACTCACAGACACAAATTTACACATACACACAAATTCACACTTACACACACACTGTCTCACATAAAGACACTCACCCGCAAGCACACACACAACATACACTTAAAAGCATTTTTACTTATCTCAGCTACCATGGGAGGGCATATTAACATTTTTATTATACTAATAGTGAATAATATTTTATTACTCACTTTTAATGTAATAAAAGATTGACATAAAACAAAGATAGTGGCGCCCCAATTGACATCCATAAGGACGAGCTTTCACTATATTCCTGGCCCTGAATTTGCCACCTCTGAAGCCTGGGGTCACAAAGGGCAAGCCAGGGGTCGCCCACGCTTCCTATCTCTTGCTCCCCTCCACTACTTTTTCTGTTGCTCGCTCGTTTTCTCTGCGCAGTCTCTCCATCTCTTTCTTTGTGCTTTTTATTTTCCCACTCCCTCTCAATGTCTGTCCCCATGCGTATCCTTCACTACGTTTTTCTCTTCTCCTTTCTCTGTCACTTTAAATAACCCTTTTTATCACTATCTAGTCCGCTCTAGTCCTCTTATCGCGTTCTCTTTTGAGTTTGTTTACTTTTTCTCAGTTTCTCCACTCTCTTGTTCGGACACTCACGCTGCTTTTCTACTCCCTTCTTTCTCACTTACAGTCTCATTCTCTGTTTTGTTCTCTGTCTCTCTACATCTTGCTCCCCACTTTGAACCAAAGCTCAGATGGCACTAAGCGAATTAGCTCACCCCTCCCTAGAAGAACTTTCTTAACTCTTCCATTCAAATTTCTATCTGTCCATCCTTTCACCATGCCATCAAACTGCTGATATCCCCAGTATTTCACCTTTACATTCTGTCATCCCTTCATTGTTTCATCCACCAATCAATCTTCCCCCATTCCATCCATCGGTCAGTCCATCCATCCGTCCATCATCTGTTCATGCATCCATCCGTGCATCCATCTACCAATACATCCATCCATCCATCCCTCAATAAAGCAAACTATCCATCCACGCTGATTTCCCTTCACTCTGCTATTCTTACACCTGTCCATGCACGTATCCGTTCACTCATCCTTTTGCCCCTCATCCAGCTATCCACTTAGTTATCCACCCTTCCGTCCCCGCTTTCTTTCACCCTCCCTTCCAGTCAGCATTCCCTCCTTCTTTTCCTTTTCTATCTACTCATATTTCATTTTTCCCTGCTCCCTCTTCCTCTCTAATTATGAGCTTAAGTCTGCCGAGTTGCAGACAGAAAAAGTTATCTCTTCTCTCGGTCTTTCTGCCTTTATAATTGCAAGTCTTATAATCCGCCTTTCTTCTGTTTCTGTCACAGGAAGCAGTGACAACCTCTGTGAGTCTCTGGAGAATACAAAACCGACATCATCTCTGTGCAGATCACACTTGCTATAAATTAAATATTTGTTTTTGTTGCAGTATTACAATGGAATTGACTGGTCTTACATTTGTATGTGTGTATGTTGTTCATGGAGCGCTCGCTGCGCTTTTCTCTGCGCATGCTCTACTTGCCACAAGATGAAACCATTTGCCTTAACTTTGTTTTACATTATTCAGCTTGTTTATCATGTTCACAATTCTAGCAAATTGCGTGTTTATGACACTGAGTGATCCACCGCCTTGGGCAAAAAACGTCGAGTAAGTATTTACTAACAAAACGCGTTCTAGTCACAGAATGTAGAAATCAATCCAAAATTATTATGACCTGGCATTCGTAAGGACTAAGAAGCCAAAAGACTTTACACAAGTAAACCACATATTATAGGAATGAATCGGGAGAGGCAACAGGCTACAGAGACTATCATTTTGCGCTCATTATATTGTTCATGGAAGAAACGATATAGCTATGGGATAGTGTATATGGTATCATATCCCTGATGAAATGCATTTTTTGTTAGATGGGTCCAGGGATACTCGGGCCCTCATTGAGAGTGGTGGTATTCCACGATGTGTTAAGTCCAGGTAGAAGACCACCCTGCACCACTTCAGATAGCCCAGTGTCTCTGGACCTGATAATTCCGGGCCTAGGTACCTTGGGCAAAGTTTGTTGGGTGCAGTTCAACAAGCTGTGAAAGTGGTGGAAGGGCATGGGGAGGGGCTGTGAGTGGGAGTCCAGTCCAGACCAGCACCCTCCCGACTCGTGTAGCACCACAGGATGAGCAGACAATGCAATTTCCAGTCTGTCCTTACTCTGCTCAGCGCCACCAAAAGATATCAACAGATTTGTTCCCTGAATTGGGAAAAACAGTACTTCTAGGTGATGAAAATTGCCTTTTTTGCAGGGTTATCACCTTCTCCTTCTATTTCACTGACCCTTTTGTGTTGGCTTCAGGACTCTGGGGATTTTATCACTGCTAACAGGGCTAAAGTGCATGTGCTCTTGCCCCTAAAACTTTGTATGAGTGGCTTGCACCTGTTTGGCATATTTAATTTACCTGAAAGTCCCTTGTAAAGTGTTATACCATATACCCAGGGCCTGTAAATTAAATGCTACTACTGGTCCTGCAGCGCTGATTGTGCCACCCGCAGAAGTAGCCTTTCAAACTTGTCTCAGGCCTACCACTCCAGTGCCTGAGTGCACAGTTTATTGCCACATTGTCTTGGTAATTCAAAGTACTTGCCAATACCAAAGTTCCCTCTTTACTACACCTACATCATCCCTAAGGTAGGCACTAGGTAGCCCTATGGGTAGAGTGCTGTGTATGTAAGAGGTAGGACATGCACCTTTATGTTTTACATGTCCTGGTAGTGATAAACAGCCTATTTTACGTTTCACTACTGTGAGGGCTGCATTGGGAATTCCCTTATATATTTATAAGTGGTAATTTATGATCTGAAAGGAGTAGTGTGGGCATGTTTGGTATGTTTGGAACGGTACTGAGAAATCCTGCTTACTGATGTAGTTGGATTTTGCATTACTATTTTAAAAATGCCCATTTTAGAAAGTGGGCATTTCTCTGTGCTTATAACTGTAGTGCTGTGCAGCCTGACTCCAATCCAAGTCTAGGGCAGACTGACAGCTACACTTTGTGCATACTTTCCAGATAGCCACAACACAGGAGGAACTGGATGCGTCTGCATACTGATTGTCTTCCTGGGCTAGGAATAAGGGAGGTGGGGTGCACTTACATTTGTATAGGCTGTGTCCGTGCCTCACATAATCGCTGATTTACCCCCTACTGACATCTGGATCCAGGGTTGGGTTGAAAGGGCGTTGTGTAACACTTGAAAGGGTGCCATGGAAGTAACTTCCTGAACAAAGACATTTTTTAGGATAAGCACAGGGGCTCTGATCCAGTGTTTTACAGCACTTTGGAACTGGCACTGAACCTCTGTCAGAAGGACTGCTGCCCTGCACAAGTGACTCTTCTGGGCTGCTCTTCTCTTGTTGCCCAGCTACTTTCTACTTGCTGGGTGGCATAAACGACTTGCTGGATTGCTTTTCTACTTGATGCCCTGCTATCAACTGCTCCTTGACTGTGAGTCATCAGCTACTGTTGGATTGCCAGGAGGAACCACCATTTAAACACCTTGCTTGTTGTGTGCTGACCTGCCTGCCTCTTGGTGCTCACAAAGTGTTCTCCTGGGACTGGTCTGCCCAAAAATGGCCTTCGGACTAGAGTTCAGTCAACCAAGCCACCTTTTCAATATTATTTTATCAGTGCTAGCTGAGAGCTGTTTTCTGCCTACCTCTAACTAGCGCAGGTCCAGCGCTGTACACTTTAACTTATTCTCTGGGATTAGTGCATGGTGAGCACTGACTAACCCTTTCCCTGCATGGTATGAGCTCTTTATTGCCTCTTAGCGCTGGAGAAGCACTTCCTTCTTTGAATGCTTGGAGAGTACTCTTGAGACTGTCAGCACGTGTGGCGCACTAGAGCTGTTCTCAAAGAGCGTGTAGTGAGCGCTCCGCTGACTACAGCTGTTGCACCTGCCTTTCTGTAAGAGCTGCATCCCAGCACAACTCCTTGTTTAGCACTGCGGACTCCCTGCATGAGGCTTGCCAACTCTGCGGACTCCCTGCATGAGGCTTGCCAACTCTGCATAATGCAGATCCCCATCGGAGCACCTGACGCTGCCGCCTCTCTACTGGCAGCCCTATGCCGGGTGGAAGTGAGTTCAGGAGTGCCCAGACAGAGAAGGAGCCTCCTGAGTCCCTGGGCTGCAGCAGCTGCACCACACATTTGTGGCAGCTGTCCCTTGGTGATTCTCCATGTGGGAGAACCAGGAGAAGGGTTGCTCTGTGGTAAGCTACAAGGTGTGCTCCCCTTCTCCATACCTTGGGGGAACTCTCCCTCACTTGTTTATTGCCCAGTGGGGTGAGACCTGGATGGGAGGCCCCCACCAAAGAAATTCCTGCATAGCACATAAACGAAGTGTCTGCCCTTGACTTCATGCAGCCATGGAGTTCCGACTGCCATTGGCCTGGTTCTGGTAGGGACCATCCCAGAATTACCTTAAGTGCCATAATAAGGGCACTAGGGCTTTTGTGCTCTACAGTGAGACTTGTAAATATGTTTGTGACGGCTGGGCTTATGAGGAAGTACCATAAAATTGCTAGTAGGAGCACAGAGATGCGGGGTCCTATGTTATTTTGATTATGTGTGAGACTCGTGTTATTGATCAACCAGCCTGCATTATCAGCAGAGTATTTATGGTCTGAGGTGCATAGTTGGGTTATCCATGAACTATTGGTGATATCCAGAAATACATGTGGTTTGCCCCAAAATAAAGTTGCGTAAATTGTACTAATATTCTGTTGCACCTTATGCCCAACATATTCACTGATGTGTCATTTTGCGTTGCATTTTTAAGGATAATCAATACTTTGAGTGACAGTATAGTGTGCATGAATAACACCGTTTTGGGTCAATTTTATAAACCATATACTATAGTTTTATATAATCTTGTCTAAAGTCTCTTTTGTGCTGTATTTATTGTGTCACTGATGTGGGGGTGTGGCACAAACGCGTGCCTCTGGCGATAAGCCTGAATGCTCTGCAGCAAGCTGCCAGAGGTTAAACACAGGTTATCTCTGGTGTGTAACTGACTTGCCCTCTCTAGAATGGTGGCTTCTGCCTGTCTTAGGCACATACTCCAGCCAACTAGAAACCCAATTTCTAACAATGGGCCCTGCTGGTTTCGTCCCATTCTTGGAACAAAATTTACAATTGCTGGGTTATGGCCCTAGCATACCAGGGTCAATTGAATATCTGGCACCTACATCAATCAGACTTGTATTGAAGGCCACAGTAAGGTATTGTGTCTCTGCATCAGAATTCTCATAGGATCAGAAGCACTAGTGAGCTAGACTTTTGTTCACCAGAATCTCTGAAGGAGCTTATTCTCCTTAAACAATCCTCTGTGCACCAGCCTCCTGCTCATTGCATCATATTTTTATTTGAATACATCAAAGTGATAATCGAGAAATATGAGGCAACCCCCCAAAATTCCTGACAAAGAAAACCCCATTTTACAATTATTTACATTTTCTAATGAAAATATATTTTGAATTGCTATCTGTTCATGATCAGGTTTGTGCATATGTTCATGAACATTTGTTAAGTTTTACCACAGGGTCCAGCCCAAATAAAACAGAATATTTGTGGACACAAAAATGTACATACAACATTTACCAAAAACAGGTAACACCTCATTATGCGCAGGATTACTGGGGATCCCTAAACATGACACCAACACCTTGCTGTTTTTTTTTTCTGAAGTATGAACTACTGTAGCGGAGGGATGCCTGTTGAAGCCGATTTATACTTCAGATCCTCCACTAACATATAATGTTTTTACAAAATGTATTCTAAGTGGAAATCCTGGTTAGCTAGTTGCATACTTGCCAATGGCTAAATAATAAAAAAAAAAATGTGCAGCAACATGGCGGACCCCATGTATGTCATTTCTGAACTGTGACATATAGAGGGCAAAGAGCAACACCTCAAATGGTACCCTTTCAAGTCGCTAGTTTCTTTGGTATTAATTTGCTCATTGTATGATAATCAAGTAATGGGTCTCAATGATTGGCGGAGGAATGATAGACCGAACAGCCAAAAGCATAGGGTGCTCTGATATGTATATTTAAGAATTAGTATCAATTACCTAAAGCAGTCTATAACTGCACCTAAAGACACACAAGGACAGTTTTATGAAATATAACGCAGAGCTGCGCGTCAAAACTTTTAACGCAAGCTGCCATCATTCCCTAGCGCCATCAGTGTGCCATATTTGAAAAATTACGCATGATGGCGCTTAGGAAATATTAGCGTAAAAAAAACCAACGCTAACCATAGCGACATGTTTCAAGAAAAAATTACGCTAATGCTGCAAAAGTGGAGCTAGATAGTTTTGCAGCATGTATTTTTTATGCAAAATGGGTTAGCGCCATATTTAACTGCATTAGCATAAAAAAAATGCACAAGCAAGAAATAAACATTTGGAAAGAGCAGATGGAGAATGCAGGGCAGGAGAGACTCCAGGGAGACCCCAATCACCCAGGTACCAGCCAGGAGGATCCAGGAAAGTCCCAGGAGAAGGTGAAGAGGAAGAGGAAGTGTTGCTTTAGTGAGGAGGAGCATGACATCCTGGTCAGAGAGGTGACGGAGCACCAACACCAGCTCTTTGTCACCCCCAAATTGCCAATAGGTAGGAGAGAGGCCTTATGGCAGGCAATAGTAGATAAAGTCAACCACGTGGCAAAGGTGAGGAGTACTGTCACGATTGCAAGAAGCGCTGACACAATTGCAAGTGCAGGACTAAGGAGAAACTGGCCAGGAACCGAAAGGCAGCACTGCAGGGTGAAGGTGGAAATCCCGCACGACAGGAGGACCTGGATGAGCTGGAGGAGGTTGCGGCAGTGGTCATCCCAGAGGTGCTGGTCACTGGAATCGCAGGACAGGACAGCTCAGACTACTAAGAACTACCACAAATGTAGGGTAAGTTGCACGGGGGGACTATCTGGAATCTCACAAATGGCAGAAGGGGGAGGCACATAGGACACACTCAATGCATGCTAAAGGTTTCTCGTGACACATAGGGCCTGAATCAGAATGCCCCATCGCCACCCAAGCAACACTTGTAGTGATGCTCTGGTTGCGCAATACACTCTGACATATTCACAACGTGGACATAAGCCACATACTATGGCTTTTCCCCAACAAGTAAATAAGCAGCACATTGTCTGGAAGGGACTTGTAATTAGTGTGGCTGTGGCACAGCAGTGCCCATTGCATATTGTTGTTGCCCCAGATCCAACACAACATGTACATCAGAGACTGGGAATGCATTCAATACCACCCCAGGATGTCAGGATGGCATAACAAGACAAAATGCTTTAGTAGTTCTTTTGTCATTGCCCTTCTCATGTGTGCTGCATTCTGCACCACACATTGAAATGCGACCTTGCCACAATATCTTGTACATGTGCAGGAAGGGACACCTCCCTGCACATAAACAATCTAGTCCCTCAACGCAGGCCCCCCTTCATCATGGTGCAACAATGCCTGCGTTGGTGCAGGGAGAACAAAAGTGTGCAGTAGCAAGGCAAATTTCAGGGGTGTGCGGTATTCCAGTAAACATGAGGCATTCCTACGTTTCATAACTGGTGCTGCGCCGTGCAACAGATATGGCTGCTGCACTGAACTGTGCCACTTGAGAAAAAATCAGGCCTTAAGTGTGCAACCTGTGGAAAGCACACTGCACAGAGTGGACCAACAACAATTCTCACACAACTCCATGAGCCATTTGAGAAGGGCCACAAAAGTGAACTCATACAACACATGGGACATGTAAGCGAAAATCATTTGTGCAGCTGTACAAGTAGCTGGAATCTCACCATCTGACAAGATTGAGTGTGTTGTGTAAATGGTTGGTGTACTGCTTAGTGGGACAATCAACATGCCTAAGAACTTGCACAAGTGGCATCAACGTTGTACTACCAGCACAATGTCACTAGCTTGTAATGCAACTGTATCATCATACAAATAGTTGTCCATGTGGATCCAAGCTGCACATTCTCCTTGTGCCACAACAACACAGTCTCAAAATACATGCATTGACCTACATTCTACATTCTTCCACCAACATATGCCTGTTGCAGATACGCTGTGTGCAAGGAAATATCCCAAATTTAGGGAGGGACAAACTAATGGGGCAGACAAACCATAATGATGTACTATCCCTTCCAATTAGCACATGTGTGAGGCCTGCTACAGGCAGATGAGAATCTAACACAAGCATTGTATGCAATGGACCTACCTGTGCTATGTTGCACTAGTTCCACCATTCATGGTGCCAATGCATTATAGCACCAAAAGAGTGACAGTACACATTAAACTACTGTGGTCATGTCCTACATGGTGAATAGAAAGCCAAATTACATGCCACCATGGTGTCAGCGACAGAGACAAGGATCCTGCAAGGAAGTAGGTGGTGTGGGATCCAAGTAAAAAAAATACCTTGTGAGGTTTCCCCATGTGTGATACACATTGCTGCACATAATATACAACTACATCCTGGGGTCTGTAAAATGTCACTGAGCCTCCAGTAGCAAGTAAATG
Organism: Pleurodeles waltl; assembly: GCF_031143425.1. Lineage (NCBI taxonomy): Eukaryota > Metazoa > Chordata > Amphibia > Caudata > Salamandridae > Pleurodeles > Pleurodeles waltl. The sequence continues at coordinate 287,422,587 of NC_090445.1, read as the reverse complement.
ATGTGCCATGTCAACAGCCACCACAATCCAAGATTGACATATTACTATCTCATTACAGAGGATGATGCCTTACCTCCTGTCAATCTGCCTGTCCCGGATTTTACAAATTACATGGATGACCAGCTGCCTACCATCAATGACGAGACTCTCCAGGATGTCCTAGGTTCCCTTCAGACAAAACCTCCAGTTGCAGGGAGGATACACTGTGTTTCCGGGTCTCCACTTGAACCACTCAGCTACCATCCCACAGCACCAGTCAGTACTGACACAGCCCTGGACACCAAGGACCCAGACATTGTCTTCCAGAGGACAGTGGTAGGAGTCCAGCAGGAGCTGGCCAAGCAGGTGTGGGTGGGGATGGAGACCATGGCAGGCAGCCTGGAGGGAGTGCAGAGGTGCCTCAGTTCAAATAAGGACAACTCATCTGCCATCAGAGGCACCCACTCCCTGCTAAGTGGACTCCAGGAGTCCCTGGCCAACTTAGCTGCTGTTCTGAGGCAGAGGCTTCAACAGTTGGCCTCCCAAAGTGGCAGCAGCATGATAGACAACAGACTGGGGGCTATACAGAAGGCAGTGGAGTCCATTCAGTGGGAAGTGTCCTCCTGCAGGGAAAACATGGCTGCCTACCACCGTGACATGGCTGCAGTGTTGAGAAATCAGCAGTTCCTTCTTGCTGCAGTGATGCTTTGTGCTCCTACAAATGGCAGCTGCCGGGACTTTTAACTCCACATCTCTATCCCCTGATGTGTGTGTAGCCCCCTGAACCTCAACAACAGCACCACCCATGGCACAGGAGGCACCACACACATAAGAGGATCAAGATGCGGAAGGAATAACATTCACAAGGAAAAACACTTGTTAGCACCAGTCTGTGCCACAAGGACAGTATCTCTTTAGTTCTGTGCTAAGATCATGCCAGTGTTGTGACAGGTGGCAATGCATCCTCTTCACTCAACCACTGTTGACTTGTCTGCTCTGTACTATCATTGTCTCAAATCTTACCTATTGGCAATTTGGACACCTCCTTACTAATACACACTTCTCCTAACCATGTCTCGTGACATGTCCCTTACACCTGCACTCTGATTGTACAACAAATGGCTCAGGATCTCTCATGGGATCTGTGAATGGGCCATTGTATAGCATTGGAAAATACACTTGCACCTGTAAATAAATCACCTTGTTCACATGTAACATTTCAAAGTTTACTGTGATCCATCCACTCAGCTAAATGTATGCAATGTGTCAAGCCATGTCAATGAGAACAGAACATAATTACATGTGTGCATTACTGTCAGACACACTAGGATCCTAACATGAAAAAGGTGGATGATGGTTTTGTGGGCTACAACCAACTTACAGAGTATTAAATACATGTATTGAACAGATAGCCATTGAAGTTGACATATGGCATGTACGGGTCTGAACCAAGTGTACGGTAATTTGCCCAGATGAGAGCACCAGTACAACTAATATGTGTGAATTGGAAAAGGCAAATCTAATCAGTGATGGGCAGCTGTCAGTGTGGCAGGATACAGACCCAAAAATGGTTAATGGCATATGTGCCACACTTTCCAACAATAATGCTGCCAGACCCCAGAAAGGACAGTTGAAGTTCCATACTTACCTGTCAAGGATACCGTATACATACACAATGATAGCTCCTTCATTATAGGGGATGCACAGAGCCATCAAAGGAAATAAAGACAAAATGCAGACCCTAAGCCATTCCTCCTACTTAGCTAAGTGCACACATGAGCACATGGAGATATAGGTCCTCATTACAACGTTGGCGGGCGGCAACCGCGGGGTCTATTATGCGGGGATCTCGGCCGCAACACGGGAGCCGGCTCCAAATGGAGCCGGCGGTGTTGCGGCTGTGTGACAAGTGCAGTTTCACTGCATAGCAGACAGTGAAAAGCTCCATGGGGCCGTGGCAGGGGGCCCCTGCACTGCCCATGCCATTGGCATGGGCAGGGGCCACCAGGGGTCCCACGACTCCCCTTTCCGCCAGCCTTTTCATGGGGGTTCTTACCGCCATGAAAATGCTGGCGGGAGGGGGACTCGTAATCCTCTGGGCAGCGCTGTAAGCAGCGCTGACCTTGGGGATTTAAACCGCCGGGACCAATGTGGTGGGAAACCGCTGGTCCCGGCGGTGCGACCCCGGCGCTTCCGCCGCGGTCGTAACGCCCCTGGAAGCACCGCCAGCCTGTTGGCGCTGCTTCCTCCAAAACAGACCGCCAGGGTTGTAATGACCCCCATAATTGTCTAATACTAACAGGATTTATTAAAACATACAGTATTAAAAACATCATATCTAAACCTATCCTATACACTACTCTAAACTAAACTAACCTAAACTAACTTAACTTGAATTACACCTATCTATCTTATTCTAAGCTAATCTTACACATGTAATGCCACACTCTAAACATTGTCCCTCCACTCCCACTTAAGTGACAATACACGAGTAGGACAACATAAACTAAGGCTAGACATGTACGTACCTAAACTATTACCTAAACAAATATATACACACATATATATATATATATATATATATATATATATATATATATAATATATTTATTTATGTGTGTATATATTTATATATATTTTAGATTTTTATTTTTTTAATAAACATTAAAAAAAAACATAACCCCCTCCTCACCCTCAAAGTACTTAAACGCGCCCCCAACTATACTAACATTAACCTACACCTAAACAACACTATTTTACTATCCTAACACTACCCACCTAAAACCCACTTAATAATTTAACAACAGTAAAAGGGAGAGGGAGCAACTGGGAGCACATGGCAAACAGTATTTTACAACTTCTTCAGTTTATCTTACAGTACTTTAGAAGTTTATAATTACGGGCATTGTCTCCCTCCAACTTATCCAGCCTTGCTATCCTGGCTGCCATGTCCCATCTCATATCTACCCCAAATGTGGAGCTTGTGGCTGGAACAGGTGGCTGTTGAGGTGCCTGGCTGTGGACTGGTGCTGTTGACGTGGAGGAGTTAGGGCCTGCAGAGGGCCCCTGGTCCCAGATTTCTTCCTCGATGTGGCCTGACCAGTTGTGAGCTGTAGCGGAGGTCCCCCTTTTAAAAATTTACCCCAAGCCCCAGTCAATTTCTTACTCCAATGTCTCTTCTCCATCTTTTGGTACCTGGCCTGTACTGTCATTATGTGCCAGTACCTGTCAGCCCTTTTCTCAAAGGTGTGTTTTTCCACTAGGGTCATACTGGCTGCTGAAACATGAGGAGAACATGGCATTAAATACAGCATTTTTTGGTGGTAGAACATACATGCAATGTACAAAGCATCATCAATTTACACATGCTGTCCATCACACATTCCACAACACTGGCAAACTCCAAATTGATCCAAACTACATACGAGTCATCTGCAGTATCATGTACTTCTAACTGGGGTAACGGCTATTGTTTAACATCAGGCCCCTCAGTTAAATGGACTACTGTGTCCTTGCTCAATATTTGTGTCAGCAGGCCAGTGAGGATCAAGTGGCACTACCTGAATCCCTGTACCATAGTCAATACGTGGCACAATGAATGCAGTCCACCACTTTGACACCCCTGGTGCTACTTCAAGCCTTGGCCAGGCATCATGGATGCAAGGTGAGGGTCATCTGATGGGGGACAGGAAACTTACCAGTGGCAATTCTAAAGTTTGTCAAAACATCATTCATGTGTCCTTGGATTAACACCTGCTCAGAACACGCGTTACATGGGGGCACACCATTGCTCACAATGGGCCCACGTGTACAGTTCAGGCTTAGTGCCCATATGGTTTGTCCAAAGCATGAACAGTACATCTATGTTGCCTACAGAATTGGTATCTATTGCCCGCTACCCTATGCTATGTTGTGTAAATTTGGTAACGCGGCACACACATATGGTGGCTGTATGGATGCCCTGAGGGGCAAAGTAAGATTGGCAGTGCACTGGGTGCAGTTACAGTATTCCTATATATTGAACAACATGTGCACATGCATGTCAGACATCTATTTACCAGGCACACACTTACCATTCACATTCTATGCACACGTGATGTGACCTAGATCACTCACAAATATCATGATGGGTAGACCATGTTGGTATATCTGCACACATCTAGCCTGCTATGTACCGTAGACATATCTCACAACCTGCTTGAGCAGAGTTGTATTGTGTACTCAACTGACTGTTGGCCAGCACAATTAGGCTCCTTTCATGACCGCTGCCTCACTCAAAATCCTAAGAGTAGTGAGGCACAGTTGTTGCAAGTGTCTCCTACATAAGCCACCTAGAGACCTCTAAACATGTACAACATATGTACCGTTTCCTGAGTAACTGAAAGCTATGTCTGGCACACAGTGCTGTCAAAAGTGCTGTGACACATATGTTGGCAACAGGCATGCTTATCAGAGTAAAAGCAGCTCAGACACATCATGATTGACATCAATGTATGTGTGTGCATGCTTTCCAATTCCTAACACCAACTATTCCTTAGCTGCACACGTTGGCAAAATCAGCTTATTCTCGATCCTCAACATAGCATCAGACATGTCTTCCATATCATAACTCAGATGACATCATCTCATTGCTCTCACATGACATTTAATCATTGCATTGCACACATCAGACCCTCTCACACAACACCCAGGGATGACACACGTGTTGCACAAAGTGACACTTACTGGCTGCATTGAGGTCTTCAAATCGGGGCACTTCTCCAGTGGTATATGGTGGAGGCCCACCTGCAATACATGACAGGAAAACATAGGTCAGTGGACAATTCTTTGCATGGACAACAGTTTCACATTGAACTTGTTAAGCTTAGTAAGCAAGTCAACTTAGTGGTAGGTCCGAGCAATTGCCAAACATTTATAATCTGTCTGTGAGATGAAGGGCTAGATAATGGAGCCCCTGTTTCCAGCAAAGCATCAGTTTCCCTGACTCTCCTGTGGTGCTTTTCACTGCACCATATGCACATAGATTTGTCATGCAGCTGTTTATTGGCGTGACACAGTATTCTGCATCAGAGCGGCATGCAATGGTTGTTGCAGTGGTCGTCCCATTGTAACACCCATTGCTCGTAACCCTTCCCCAGATGTTGAAGACATCTTAGTCATTATTAGCGCAAAAATATTTAACTGCCCAAGGGTGTAGTGAGCATAGCAAAGTGTTGAGGAGTACATTGATACATCCTTGCTTCTTGTCACTAATGTGTGTGCCATGTCAAGAACACACACTAAAGCTAAAATGGCATGGGAGTTTTCTCATGTTCATATAGTTATCCCTTTCTGCACATTAACTGAATAAAATTAGGGATGCCTTGCCAATACTGTGTGCAACCATTGTCACCATAGTAGACGATATATATGTGCAGGAAGGGATACCAACATGCGCATATACACGCCCCTCAACACAGACACACTTGCACTGTGATCCAAGTATGCCTGCGTTGGTACTGGCTTCTGAGTTACGTGCTTCTACTTCTGCAGATGCAGGCCTGGTCCATACTGTCTGTAAAACGGAGCAGGCCTGTGGTACAAAATCAGCACATATATTTCAGATTAAATAACATTTGTTGGGTGTATGTGATACAGGATGTACACAAAGAGGAATGTGCAAGTAGTTTGGAATCAGTGTCTAGCTAAGCTGCCTTATATGCTGCTAGCCAAAGACACAAAGGGGCTGATTGAATGAGAGTGGTGCTGCATGTAGTGCCTTGCAACTGTCCTTGCGCCCCCTTTCTCCTTCCATGTGTGCACCAAATGTAATATTCTGCGCATCCTTCCACAGGGTAGGACACAGTAGCTTCATTACATATAGATGCAAAACATTTACTCTGCAGGAGTGGCACCAAATTTCTTGCACTACTCCTGCAGAGTACATAGGGGACCATCTTATATGCTCTGAGCAGGCGATCAAAGTGGTGGAAAAACTGGCCATAGGATATGTAACGTTATTCCCCGCCCCATTTATTTTGCCCCCCCTTACAGGAGAAGGCCCCCCCTCCCATACATCTGGCTGGCACAGCCATCATGTTGTGCAAGGCTTAACAAAGTGGCGCTGTGCATGCATTGCACCACTTTGTTAATATAGCACAGGGAAAATGGCCCTTTAGCCCTGGCTTATCGTCATTTGTGATTTTCACAATGGCAGTGCAAAGGTAATGCTAGGGGCTCTTAAATGTGGCCCACAACAACCTGTCCTGACCCTCGACAAAACATGCAGCACTCAACCTTGTCCGCCTGTCATGCACATGCAAATAAGGATGCAGCTATGTAAATGGGGTACTTACCAACTGGTCCACCAATCTGTGTCCCCAACTGATCCAGTACATCCTGCTCCTGTGCTATCAGGTCAGCCCAACAATGCTGCAATTATTGGTCTGTGCGCACTACTCCAAATATTCTGCGCAGGTGTTGGAGCACCTTGCCCCCCCGCAGCTTCCTTGCCTCTGTAGGCTAGCCCTGGTTTATGCAGCCACCCAATACCAGCATCATTGGAAGGTAATGCTGCACCAACCAAATTACCCCCCCAGTCCATCAACTAGCATCTTGCTTGCTCTCCCTTTCCCTGATATTATAAAGTATTGTAACGTATGTACAAACTGCAAATGTGCCAACCCCCCAAAAAATAATTACCTAACAACCCCCACCTAACCCCAATTACCCCAAATAACTATCTTACCCCCTGGACAAACACCTCATAATACAATAACAAGTACAGGACAAAAACACTACAGAAGACTGAGGAAAAATGCAAAAAGCACACAACAGCAATAGGACATATTATAAAACTGTCAAACACAACCAATCCTCCACCAACTCCACACACCCTCACACAGTAACAGACAAAAAGACTGTGAGGTGAAAGTGTATGCACTGTACCATGTATGCAGCCAGGAAGTCCTGTTTCATCACTTCCTGGGCCCCTGCATCACGTTTTGAGTAATGCGTCATTTTTTTACGCATGACGGTCATGCGTTGATTTCCCCCCATTGAGGCTGACAAGGCCTCAAGACTTGCGATTGACGCACAGGGGCCAGGCGTAATTTTTTCCTTAGCAAAGTTACCAGTAGTTGTGCTTGTGTGGAAATTTTTGAAGTATGATGGTCTTGAGTGGTATTTCTTCCCCTTAAGCCTGGCAAGGTCTATGGACTTGAGATTGACATGCAGGGGCCAGGTGTCATATTTGTGGCATAGCGGAGTATTGGATATTGCTTTTTGCATCAAAGGTTTTGACTCATAACTGGGATGCGTGGATTTTGCTGGGAAGGCTGACAGTGCACCCAGACTCACATACAGTGTCACAGGGGCTATGTGAGTATGTTGAAAGTATGGTATGGCTACCTGTGTGTGCATGTTTGTACAGATCTTAATGGTAACATTGGTATGTGTTACCATTGTGTTTGTGTGTGATGCATGCAATGACTGATACTGTTTGCATATGTGCATGTGTGGCTAGACTTTGTACACATACATGTTACCACATGTACTAGGATTGTACATATTCGACCTAACACATATATGTGGGTCTACCATATTATAATGTCTGATTCCCAAATGTGCATATGATTACATTGCAGTAGACATGATGGGCTATGTCAAATACATGGTCATGCATGTGATATCCATGACACATCATACTCTGAGGGTGCAGTGGACACGGCTGGGTTGATTTCCCATTACACCTGGCAATGCGAGTGCATGTGTGTCCATACTGAGGTGTGCTGTTAGGTTCAGGCTTCATGATGCTCTGCTACAAGTGTAACATATAGTTCCCCATGCATTTATGATGCAGGAAATGATGTACTCACATGTGTCCATGAAGGTTGGTATGTGCCGTGTGTGTTGGAAGACATGTGTAGTGTCATATGTGCAAAATTTACAAAAGCGGTGTGTTCATGGGAAATGAAACCTCACATATCTACCTTCGTGCATGGACACATGTTGGACTTTGTTAAATGGCTGTGTAGTCAAATCAATCCCCCCTATGTTTCCATATTTTGGAAAACCTCTGATGGTCATTTAAGTATGTCAACGATCATGTGATACAAATGCATTTTTTAATAGTGGAAAGTTGGCTTTTGTGCAGACTCCAACCCACAATACCAAGCCTGTGCCATTTAAGTGGTACATGTGTGCTGAGACATCACACATGTGTGTACATGCAGCAAACTTGGCACTTAAATTCGACCACAACATGTTTGTTATGACTGTCACATACAATGGCATACACCTGTATAGCAATGTTGCAGTCAGGCAATGATTGCAGTCTAGTGATCCATGTTTGCATGTTTTAGCGCACCTTTACAGTGCTCCACTCTGCTCAATCCACTGTGCACATGCATCAGGCCCCTGACTGTGTCACGTGTCAAGCCATCTAGCCTCTTCATGATATCTCTTCAGCAGAGCAATGCGCAGTCCCCTACAGACTGACACATGTACATTTGTGATCAAATGGCCTGGGAGTTTCATTTTCCTCTGGGGTACTTGGTGTCAGGCTTTCCCTATCATGTACAGAGGACTGGCTACTTGTATGTGTAGGCTATGTTCTGACAGACATGGTAATACATTCTTTGTAATTTCCATTTGCAGCTTGGTTAAGGACTATGAGGGTCATTCTGACCCTGGCGGCCGGTGGCCGCTAGGGCCACCGACCACGGGAGCACCGCCAACAGGCTGGCGGTGCTCCAACGAGCATTCTGACCGCGGCGGTTCAGCCGCGGTCAGAAGCGGAAAGTCAGCGGTCTCCCGCTGACTTTCCGCTGCTCGTGTGAATCCTCCATGGCTGCGGAGCGCGCTCCGCAGCCATGAGGATTCTGACCCCCCCTACCGCCATCCTGTTCATGGCGGGAAAGCCGCCATGAACAGGATGGCGGTAGGGGGGGTCGCGGGCCCCTGGGGCATGGGCACGGCAGGGGCCCCCGTAAGAGGAAATGACACTGAAATGCAGACACTGAAATACGCGACGGGTGCCACTGCACCCGTCGCACCTTCCCACTCCGCCGGCTCGATTACGAGCCGGCATCCTCGTGGGAAGGTCGTTTTCCCCTGGGCTGGCGGGCGGTTTTTCAGCAACCGCCCGCCAGCCCAGGGGAAAACTTGTAATACCCGCCGCGGTCTTTTGACCGCGGCGCGGTATTTTGGAGGGCGGCATCCTGGCGGGCGGCCTCCGCCGCCCGCCAGGGTCATAATGAGGCCCTATATCTCTAGAGTAACTTGTAATATTTGTACGACCCAGGGGATAAATGTTGTCATCTGTCACTGCCTTCTTTCATAACGGTATGCAATGAGCAACTACAATGTTGTTGCAGCCAAAATGAGTGGGTTATGTACTGTCTTAGCCATCCTCTCTGTACATAAGTTGGGTGATCATATGGTGAAATTGTTGTGTTGCGCAGTCAGTATTGGTCTATGTGTGTGCCTTCTCCATCATTTATGGCATATCTTGTTTGGAATAGATTAGGTCCTACGTTGCTGGCACTCTTTAGGCTGCTTACACTTTGTACACATATTCTACTGCAACACTGTCCGGTCATACATAGACAGAATGCAATGTGTGGCTTGTGTTATTTGGAGATGTACACATTTTCTACTACTGGCTACATGATAGTATGGACAACACAACACATGTATGGCATGGTTGAACTATCAGTTCAAGTTGGAGCATTAACAGTTCCATGTTGTCCAGGAGGTGGGCACTGCTTCTTCTGTGTGTTTCCCCTGAGCTATGGTGTGTGGGCCTCCTTTTAACACCTGGTGTGACCAGGCGTTAAAATTTGATGCAAATCGGGCTTTGCATCAGGCAGTAAATATCGCGCTAGAGGGCTAGCATCATTTTTTGGAAGGGAACCTTGCATATCATTGTCGCAAAACAATGCAAGGTGGGTTGGCGTTCCTAAAACATGTTGCTAACTCAGATATTTTGATGCTAGACGGGTCTAATGTCAAAATATAAAAATAGCAGTAGGTTTGCACTGCTTTTGAGTAAAAATAAAAATAAAAAATGGTGCAAAGGTGTTTTTCATAAATATGGCCTACACTTTTTAATGACTGAAGCATAGTTATTTTCTGGCTTTATGATTGCATGATCCAGAAAGCAAATACTGGTTTATTTGCATCTCCTTCTGTGAGATCGGATAGCATAATCATTACACTGTCTGACAGTAACTTGTCAATAAGCCTTTTGACACTTTGTTTTTAAGGTCTCAGCTACAGGCAGGTTTTGTACCAATCTGTTGGCAAACCTATTGTTTCCTATGCATAACATATACTTGGAATGGGCTTTGTGTCGAACACTTCAGTATAGGATGGCTGTGTTGTCTCTCATTTCTTTGCATTTGATACAGTGGCTTTCTTGCCTATTCTTTCTCTTGCCCCACTCAGGAGCATTTCCCGTACCATAGTATTCTGGTTTGATGTGTTCTGTATATCATACATGCTTGTTTTCCATTTTTTTAGGTTTTAATTTATCATTCTAACATGGCTTTGTACTCGTGTGTTTCAACATACACACACTCATCCACACCCATCTAAGAATGGGTTTTCTCTGATACAAAACCCACAGCAAGACTAAGCATGCTTTGTAATGCATGTGTTTGCATGTAAATAATGAAAACGCAAGTTAAAAACCAAAGCTAGACCATTTAGAGGTGAGATGTGTTGGATTTACCAAATCTTGTTCTTCGAGAAACCACAACTAGACTCCCTGATTTCAGTGATCTGTGTGAGACTACTTGTCCCATATCCGTGGACAGGCTACTGGCCAGAAATATTAGAGGTTTTTCTGCAATGTTTGTCCTCTGTTTATTCTATTCCCCCTCCAAATATAGGGGGTTATTCTAACTTTGGAGGAGGTGTTAATCCGTCCCAAAAGTGACGGAAAAGTGACGGATTTACCACCAGCCGTATTACGAGTCCATTATATCCTATGGAACTCGTAATACGGCTGGTGGTATATCCGTCACTTTACCGTCACTTTTGGGACGGATTAACACTCCTCCAAAGTTAGAATAACCCCCATAGAGTCACACAATTGTTGGAATAAAAACACTGGGACATATTCAATCAGCAAACTAGGCTAATGAGTCCTCTTTGATCACTGAATGCCTACTCTGTGTTTCTAGTCTAGGTAAAGCGGGTGCCATGGTCAAGCTTTTAGCAACTTGTTGGAAACTTAAATTTTAATACAGATGCTGCTGCCTTACTAACAGCTTGGTCACCGGGGAAATGAATAGCCTCCTTCTCTCCCTATATCTAGATCTTATTGTCACCTGTTGGCACACATGTAAATATATTTATTAATGAGACGCTGTAGTAGTTGCTAACTACAGATAGTGTAATCGAAGCTGGGGGAAGGTCATCTGCTATCTGAGACTGTCTAGCATGATCTGCCCTAGTGTCCCTTAAAGCCAAGTTCTAATATTTCTAACTGCCTGTTATAGTGACTTCTCTCATTGTCACTGGTGCCCTTCCTAACACTTATGTGCGTCCCCCTCCCATTGCCTTTTCCCTTTCTGCTACTCCTATCCTAGAATTGAGTGATTAAGGAAACTAGCTCAGTGGTCTATCCGGTAAGATATTAGCAGTTTGCTCAAGAACACTCTGTAAAAAAGTTGGTTTTATTTATTTTATCCCACCTTTGTGCTTCCTCTTTGTCCCTGTTTTCAATCTTTCCTGTTCTCCCTCAACACTTTGAGGTGGCCTTAGGTCCAAGCAAATGATCACCATAGCACACACCTCACAAGGCTTCTGTGGTGTTATAGTTAGGAGTGGATTGTTAAGCAATCTGGTAGAGGATAAGGTAAAATGTCCCTTTCAAGGGCATACTGACATACTCATTAAAATCGCCTGACAATGTTATTTCCATGGAGTTCAAAGTTAAAGAGAAGAACAGCAGAAGAAGGATGAATATCTTGCCCATGTTATGTTAGGTATATTGGTAGACCGCTTAATCATTTGGGCTTATTTGGTTGAGCCTATTTGAAGAGCCACATCTTCAACTTTTCTCGGAATTTGAGAATTGAAGAGACAGCTCTGATGTGCAGTAGCAGTAATTCCATGCTTTAGGAGTGATATAGGAAGCCTGTCTACTGGCACTAGTGTCTGGTGGGTTTGTGGACATTGATGCAGTTGTTGAGGCAGGATGGGCCCATGTTGTGTAAGGCCCTGAAAGTGTGCGTGAGGAGCTTGAAAAGAGTTTACCTGTGTATGGTTACCAGTAAAGCTCCCTAAGGTGTAGGTTGATGTGAGTGTGTTGTGAAAGGCTGAGAGCTATCCTAGTTGCTGATATCTGTATGGTTTCGAGGTGCCTGGCCAGTTGCAGGCAGATTGTTGTGTGGAGGGTGACTCTGTTTGATAGTGATGAGGGGGTCATTCTGGCATAGAGGGTGATTCCATCAGCTAGTGATGAGGGCTTGGGTGACGGCTCTTCCTGTGCTGGTGATCAGACATTTGAAAAAAACATCTCTGTGTCTTCAGGGAGTGGAAGCAGAAGGTGTTGATAGCATTGACTTGGGCAATCATGGTCAGTTGATTTTCGATTACAGTGCTGAGGTTCTTGGCATGGGCAGTGGGGGTGGGACGGAGTCCTTCTGGTCATCAGGTTGAGTCCCGCAGTGATGTTTTTCTGCAGAGTATCACAACTTCTGTCTTGTCTGTGTTTATTTTGATACAATTGGTTTTCTACCAGTTTGCGACATTCGTTATGCAGACAGCAAACTTGGTGTGGTTTTAGATGTTTCGTCTGAGAGGGAAAGTATTAGCTGTGTGTCGTCAGCTTAGGATAGGATGTTGATTTCATGTGTGTGGATGATGCTGGCAAAGCAGAGTCATAAGTTTTTAAGAGAGTCCATCTGAAAGATGATCCTTGGGGTACTTGTCATATGATGCTGAGGGGTGTCCAAGCAATATGGGGCCAGGCTGACATACTGGGTTCAGACCGATAAGAAGGAGCATATCCAGTGGAGTGTGGGTCCTGGGATACTGGTTTTGTGGAGTCTTTTGATGAGTATTGGGTGGAATATTGTGCCAATTGCCGAAAAGAGATCCAGTAGGATGAGGACTGTGGTGTCTCCTCTGTCCATGATTATCCAGATGTCCAACTGTAGCAGTGATGAGGGCTGTTAATGTGCTGTAGTTACGTCTGAGCCTGGATTGGGTGGCATTTGGGAGATGGGTATGCATTTTTGTGGTTCCTTTGGAACTTGTTGATCAGCTTCTCCAGGACTACGTTAGCAAGGAGATGTGTCTGTAGTTGATTAGTGTTTTCTGGTCTTTCTTAGAAGTGGGCATGTTTCCAGCGTTGGGTAGGTGACTGCTGAAGAGTTGCAGTCATTTGACAAAGGCGTGTAGGCGCCATGCATCTCAAGATGCTCCCCAGTGTATGTGGACACTGAGTTGATGGATTGCAGTGCTTTGATGAAGATGTGGTATGTACAATGGTCCGAAGGGGTGCTGTAGTGGATGGACTGCATGGTAGAAGCAATTTACTCAGTGGTGATGGCTGGCCAGGCCAGCAGTGTGCTTCCTGTTGTTGAGATGGGGAGTTGTTTTCTGAACTCAGCTGGGTCCAGATCGGGGTCATAGTTGTTGTCTAAGCTGGTAATCTTTTGTCAGAAAAACTGGGACAGTTAGGTGCAGAGATCCTGTTGGGGTTATGCTAGTGGGCCTGACTGCAAGGGAGTTGAAGTCTTTCACAATGGTGAAGATGTCTTTGCTGCTGTTGTTAATAGTGTCAGTGTGGTCAACTAGTGTGTGATGGCTCGGATCTGTTGATGGTATCTCTGAGGGCCGATTTGAAGGATAAGGACGTATGTGGGTAGTTGTCCAAACTCTTACTTGAATTATTTGTTTTAATTGGGGAGAAAGGGTAGAAAGTATACAAATAGAAAAAAGATGAAGCTAATTTTAAATCAGATTAGTAAAAGAAATATAAGTAAGAGACAAATATATTAAAAAATAATATAACAACTTAATAGTATTCAGAGCTCATACTGTGTTAGCAGATATAGATAGTGAAATACTTTGGCTCTTGCATTACAAGGAATCAGAACTGATGAGTGGCCCACATATTTTATGTAGTCATTTTCACCCCAAAGACCCTTTAGCTTGTAGGAAGACAGCTTCAATTTCATAATATTAGCACAAGTAGTTCCACCACTTATACACATGAAGGCCAAGGAATTCATGTAATCACATTATATACGAACATGGCTATAGTAATTTTGATAGACACAAAACAGACAGTTATATGAGGTGTATTGTCATCGTTGTCCATCATGATACTCCTTCTACTTATGAAATTTGTTTTAAGACAGTAAGACACTTGTTGAGTAATTTTCACCCGAACATCATTAAGATGATGATAGGTAGCTAACATATGAAAATCATGAGCATTTCTTGATCCATTCCTAGGATCAGCCCTGATCCTTAACTTAATAAGCTTATAGGGTGTAAAATATGAATATTAACCAATACAACATGTGCCTTTACCTGCGGGCATAAATATCTATCTATATATAGATATTTTTCTTTCTCTGCTGCCCTTTCACATTTACTCAATTAGGCATTAGGATTAGTAAGTGAATGTGGCATCCAGAGCTGGCTCATACTCGTATATATGTCACCTAGTGGTGATCACCGCTAGGTAGTTATAATTGGGTCAGCTGTTCCATAGGAATAGCATTTTATGTGTTGATAATAACTTTGGCACCGTTAGACAAACCTCCACGAAACTTTCCAAAAAGTGCTACTTTTTGACTAGTTTGTGAATGGAAAGTTTTGGAGTGATCCATCAAGTGGAGGCCAAGAACAAAGGGGGTCCCAAAACCCAAAATACCCATGCCTTTTTCATAGCTGCATTTAAGATGGGCTACAGCAAAAACTGCTAAACAGAATTATACCTAATTTGACAGGACATTAGATCTTGGTCTGCAGATTGTGCTTTTTGTGGTTTAGGGTAAATCCATTCTGTAGTTTTTGAGAAATTTTGGTTAAAGAATACATGTGTACCTGGATGGTTAGGTCCGCAAGAGTCTCGAGAGACTCTTTCAAGAGTGTCATTTTAAAAACAGATTGTTCTGATTGGCCCAAGAACCTTTTTTCCCCTTTTGCCAGTTCGCTCCTGCGGGAGTCCGACTACCGCAGTAGAGAGGCCTCTGATTGGCTGCCAGCAACCTAAGCAAAAATATTCCTGGAAGCCATTACAGGATTCTGGGACTTAGATCCCTGTCCGCTGTGGCAAAAAAGAAAACAAAAATTGGAAAAATGCCACAATCCCTCAAGACTCCGATGAGATTGGGGAAAAAAATGGCGGCAAGGCCACCTTCATTACTTATAAGCCCCGAGGAGCCCACCCCAGGGCTGAAATCATTAAAAAAAGGGGAGGTGGCTGCATCTTCCCACCCTTCTCGAGCTTCCCGAGGATCTGGGAACCCCATTCCCTAGGGATGAGTTTCTTAAAGTAGGGGCGAGGGCTCTTGCCCCCCCACCTACCCCAAGCCATTAAAGGCCCAGGGAGCCCACCACCTGGGCCGAAATTTGGTAAAGAAAAGGTGAGGGGGCAGTGTAGCCCCCCGAGCCTGTAAAAGCCGTGGGGACCCTATGCACCGTGGCTGATTTCTTTAATAAAGGAAATGACCCCCTCCTGAGCCTATAAAGGCCCCGGGGAGCCCACCCCAGGGTTGAAACTATTAAAAATGGGGAGAGGGGCTATGCATACCCCCCTGAGCAATTAGTGGTCCTGGGGACCCCATTACCTGGGGCCAGCTCAATAGCTATGTCCGCGGGAGCCCACCCCCAGGACATGTAGGTTTACCTGTCTGCACCGGCATGGAAACATGTGTTTGCTCTCTCTTGGCAGGAGCATCTTTTTTATATACTGTCAAGCGGAAGCAAACACCAAGTCTGCTCCCATCGGGTGGGAGCTTTAAAAATGCTCCTGCTCTCTGGGAGCGGCTTTTGATCTGTTTCTCCGTCCACACTGATGCGAGCAGGGAAGCAGATAAAAATATTGCTCCTATGCAGAGGGAAAAGCATTAAGAGCTGCTCCCTCCGAACGGGACAGTACTGGCTTCTGCTGCATGCAGGAAGCTGGTTAGGTCCCTGGGGGCTTTGGGCTCCCCCCGCAGCCTCCCACAACTATATGATGGATGCAGTGGGTGGGCACCAGGTCACCGCCTATAAGTGTTGAGGGCCCGAGGGATGGGGCGCCCTGGGACTGATAAGGACCCAGGAAGGCCAGCCGCATGGCCCCACTCCCTTTTATTTAAATAAGTGGCCCTGGGGGAGGGGGTCCCCGAGGCTTATAATGGCGTGGGGGGGCGCAAGGCCCCACCTCCCCTTTCAAAATATAGATACAGCCCTGGGGGATCCGAGCCTAAGGAGGCTTAGAGAGGGGGGCCATGCTGTCCCCTCCCACTTCTTTTTAGTATTGGCCCTGGAGGATGGATTCCCCAGAGCCTAAAAGGATTTGCCCCGTGCATTTACAGGTGAGAGGGACATGCAACCCCACTCCCAGGTCATGTCACTCCCAAGGGGCACGTCTTCATTATCTGAGGGGAGGGAGGCATACAGCCCCCTCCCTAGGCTTGTGTGTAGGATGGGGGCACGAGGACCCTTTCCTGGGCCGATTTTGTCCCAGGACCCAGCGTGCTTGTTTGGGGAGGAGGGCACACCGCCACCATCCCCGGACTGATTGTAATCTCCAGGGTGGGGGCAGTGCAATTTTTATGGGAACAGGGCATGCCGACTTCCCCGCCGGAGGCTGACTGTGGCCGCCTGAGGGACCCATCCCCCAGGACATGGAGTGTGAAAAGTGGGTGCCCCCCACCGAGGGCACCCACCACAGTGTTTTTAGGGCCGCCAGGGGAGCTGGCTCCTTGCACCCAACAGGAACCAGCATTCCTCCTGCCCCCACAGGCAGTAGCTGCTAATGCTCCTCCCTGTGGGCGGTAGCAATATTTAGATCTAACATCAGCTTCAGCGGGCGGTAAAAGTTTTGATGCGCCTGCCTGCTAGGAGCAGACTTGGAGTTTGCTCTCTCTTGGTAAGACATTTAAAAATGCTCCCGCCAAGCAAGACCAGACACAGGTTTCCCTGTGTGCACTGATGTGTGTAGGGAAACAGCTATGTCCTGAGGGTGGACTCCCTGGACATAGCATCTGAACCGGCCCCAAGGATGGGGTCCCCAGTAGAGTTAATGGCTCAGGGAATGGGGCTGCCTGGGTTTTCTGGCTTCAGGGGGGAGGGTCACACAGCCCCCCTCCCTTGAAAAGTAATGGCACCTGGCATTGGGCTCCCTGGACCCCTGGTAGCTCAGAGAGGAGGGCCTACAACTCTCCCCTCCCCATTTAAACAGGCTTCAGTCCTTGGGGTAGGCTTTTGGAGTTTCAGGGAGGGGGAGCCATGCAGCTCACCTCCCCTATATGAAATAAACCCCTTGGGTAGGCTCCCCAGGGCATTTGAGATTTAAATGTGGACGCCCCCCATTATGTTTCTTTTTTTTCGATTCTGAGAGAGTCTTCTTCATTTTTTGCCATTTTCTTTTCTTTTTTGGCCGCAGGGATGGTTCTTCTGTGTCCCCCCCATGGGGCCTTGAGGGTCAGGGTATTTCTACCCTTGCCCCATATATCTTAATTTTGATTATGGTTTCCGGACAGGGGACTAAGCTCCCAGGTCCTGTGATGGCTGCAAGGAACATTTTTCTCATGTTGCTGGCAGTCAATCAGAGCGTTCCCTATCACAGAAATCTGACTCCCACAGAGGCGAGATAGCCCAAGGGAAATAAAGCTCCCTGGGCCAATCAAAATGCTCTATTATTAAACTGGCACTCCTGCAAGATTCTGAGACAATGGCGAACCCAACTGCTAAAATATACAATTATTTTTTACCCTTACTTTCTAAAAGATTCTCAAAGTCAATCTTCCTGCTGAATTTGATGTAATTCCTTTCCGCAGCTTTTGCTGTAGCCTGCCTTAAAGAAGTCTATGTATGGTGATTTTGAATTTTAGGACCCTCCTTTTTTCTTGGTCCCCGCTTGACAAATCACCCCGAAACTTGCACAAACTGTTCAAAAAGTAGCTCCTTTTTGGAAAGTGTCATGGAGCTTCGTCAAGCAGCACCAAAGTAACTAGCAAAACAAAAACCTCTTTTCCTTTGGAAAAGCGATCCTAACTATAACTACCTAGTGGCAACCACCATTCGGTTTTAGATAGATAGATAGATTTAGTCCTCCTCAGAACTAGGGACTTGTGGGCCACTGTGTCCTTTTCAAAACAAAACTGTTTTTTTTTTTCCTTCTTCTTTTTTAATGTTCCTTAGACACCACTGCCTGGCTCTTGTTGGTGCTCCTTTGCATATGCGTGGTGCATGTTCCTGGACACAGGTCTCCATGTTTGAATGGGCTTTATAGCCATTCAAAAATGGCTGCCCATGCACTCCTATAGATGGCTGTCTTTCAAAGGTTTTTGCAAACGTTTATTACAAAAAACATTTCAAACTGCATGTACATGCTCCACAGGCAGCAATTATGAATTGGGTTTTTGTAATAAAGATACTTAAAAACAAACAAGTATTGACAAATGCAAAAGCTTAATAGCCAATTTTAATCCTTGTAGCTTTTCCAATATTCATTTATTTATGGATTGTTTGAGCAGTATAAAGTCCCTTTGGCCAGTGACCAAATGCAGTAAGAATATTTGACACACAGATGACCTCTTAATATTTGTGTTTCTGTTGTTGTTCTACAACAGGTGCTCCCAAGACGTGTGTTCTTAAACCACAGCACAGATGATGATGCTTTCATTAAAATATGTCAAAAAATATTCAGTAGGAAAAAAGATGGCGATTGTAATATTAGAACACAGTGGCATCTCAAAACGAACAAATAACTGAACGGTTCAGGGATGTTACATTTTTGGCCATTCAAAGGCCAGACAATGCTGAGACTACTCATTTACTGTATTGCTGTTTGATTAGTTTGTTGCATACTACAACTTCACACCTTTCTGCATGGTTTGCACTGCTTCTAAGGCCAAGAGACTAGAGTTGAACAACATTTACCATTATTGAAATATTAGAGTGAGGGATCTCAGACCACGATCCCTGCCTCTAGACTGTGACCTTACTTCCCCATAGTTTAGGAACATGATTTTTGACTGCTCAATCTCATAAAATTAATAAGAGTGCTCAACTCAGTCCATGCTTTCCCTGTGCGAGTGACCAGTGTTCATAATATAGGTGTAGCATCCAGGTAAAATTATAAACATAGTTTTTCTGAAACAAACAACCCCTTTGGAAGTTTGTTTCAGAAAAACAAAAAACATTTTAAAAAGTTTGTCGAATGGCTACTAAAACTGATGGCGGCTGACCACAAACTGTTAGTACATTGAAAGGATCCACTGCAACAGCAGTTCCTTTCCATGTTCAGAGTACTGCTTCGTTGGCAGTTATCTCTAAATGTGATGGACGGTAGTCTGTCATGTATTGTGTATTGTATGTACATCCTCGGAAAGCCCCTACTTCATCGGGCATCAGAGGATGTTTTCGGTTGATGGACCGAAGAGGACAGGGTACACTGTCATGTTTGTGGTGGAGTGCATTGTATGCCAAACTCTAAATCGGGTCTTAAGTATATATTAACTGGACTACTGCTTTATTTTCTTATATTTTAAGTATACACTTCTACATGTTTTTTCAGAACCAGAGAGCTGGTATTTTGACAAAGACATTCGTTTTCTTAGTTTAATTCTCTGTTCTTATTTCAGGTACACGTTTACCGGAATCTACACCTTTGAGTCTCTGATAAAGATTTTGGCAAGAGGATTTTGCATTGATAGCTTTACATTCCTACGAGACCCATGGAACTGGCTCGACTTTAGTGTCATTGTTATGGCGTAAGTAAAAAATAGACATTTTATGTAATGGGGAATGAGCATGGAAAACATAACAGTTGAACTATGATATGTGTGGGAGGTTGTGTTTGAAGCTGTAATAATTATTAAAACTCCTCCCTCATGTGAGAGATCTTTATTGCTTACCTTATAAATATTGATTTTTGGCCTTTGATACATTTCCGTAGACATTTGGAGCCAGATGTATGAAGCATTTTTCTAGTCGCAAAGGGGCTGATTCGCAGAATCGGCCCCTTTGTGACTAGAAAAATGCCTTTTGGGATATACAAAACCCAAACTGCGATTCGGTAACTTGTTACCGATTCGCAGTTTGGGTTGTGTGATTCGGTATTAGGAAGGCGCGTGTCAAGGGCGTCCCTTCTTAATACCTTATCTACATGGTAAGTATGATTGTTTTGTGACCGCGAATGTGGCCGCAAAACAATCGCAGTTAGCACCAATTTCAAATTGGTGCTAACCCATTTGCAAAAGGGAAGGGATCCCCATGGGAGCCATTCTCCTTCATGAATGCATGTGAAAACATTTTTTTCAGAGCAGGCAGTGGTCCCACGTACCACTGCCTGCTCTGAAAAAATGAAAAGAAAAATTTTCATCTTTGTTTTCAAAATGCATTCCATTTTCCTTTGAGGAAAACGGGCTGCATTTAAAAAAAATAAGGCTTTATTTAAAAGAAGTCACAGACATGGTGATCTGCTGACACCAGCAGGCCACCATCCCTGTGAATGCTGCCATTCCCAATGGGATCACAAATTGCAACCTACCTCATGAATATTGATGAGGTAGGTCATTTGGGACCCCATTGCGAATCGCAGACGGTGCCATTGACACTGCTGTACATCTGGTTTTGCGAGTCTCAAATTGTGAGTCACTAAGACTCGCAGTTTGCAAGTCTCAAAACCGTATCTTCGTACATGTGGCCCTTGGTTTTGTAAGCCTGTTAAGATCATCCTCACTGATCTTCTTCAACCATAGGGAAGGTTGCTCCTGACTAGGCTAGCTCTACCAGCCAAACACATACACTATGAAATAATGCATGGGCGTTTGGGCCTCGAAGGCTCCATAAACAACAAAGACATTGTTGGTTTAGGCATGTGAGAAAATATGGTCCAAGGAATTGGGTGAAATTTGCAAAGGTTGTCCAATTATGCTTCTAGTAAAACTTTTACTTACTAAATGGAAAAATGCTCATTTGAATCCTCAATTTCCAGATTTGTTTTAGCAAAATAAGTGATAAACATATTTGGAAAATTTCAATGATTGCACCCTATTAAAATGTGAATCGTAAGAATGATCTGCCACAAATCTATGTTTGGAGATTTATTTCTCTTGAATTTGCATTATAGAAACGTCAACTATTTGTTATGACATTCCATAAAATCGTAAAGGAAAAGTTCCAACAATTCATAATTTGTGCAGAGGAAATTCCTACCCCTACATCCATATAATACTAAATCTGGGGACTTAAATTGCCCAAATAAAGTTACGGCTAAGGAGAGAGCAAGACACTTATGGTGTGTACAGGCTAAAAAGGATTGGTGGTGAGTAGGGTTGGTGGGAATTACCTACCAGACAAAAGATCTGTATGTGACTGCATTAAAATGAGAGGTTTTCATCTTAAGTACTTTAGACTGCGAAGTAGTTGCCTATATGCATATCAGATTCCTGTAGGGAAGTATTCCAAGCATTAGTCAATTTAAAAATAGTGCACCATGTGATTATTATTCCTTGCCCATTATAATTAATTTTATATAATCTTTTATTTAAAAAGTTCAAGACAGTGGAATGTTTTGGTAGTTCTATTTTTACTAACTCTTAACTTGTTGGAATAACTCAAAGGCGTCTTCTAGCACTCAGATCTACAGCACAGGGTATGGGGTGCACATCTCATTTCTGACATACTTTGGGGAATGCCTCTTACTGGTTGGGAGTTTTAGTTGAGTGTCCTTTGTTAGTTGTAAGCAGTCTTTGATTAAGCCCTTTTTATTTGTGACCAGCCTCAGTTGCCTGGTATTCACCTTGATTTAAACTGCTGAGCGGAGTTGAACACACCTCACCCTAAAGGTGGATGGCTGGAGTCACAATCAGTTCCTTTGCTCTGGAGATAAGGGACTGACTGTGGTTCTCCCTTTGTCCAGGCCTGGAAGCGCCTTCCCTCATATTCTTATTTGGAGAAAAGGAGATCATGTAAAGACTCTGGAAAATAGCAAACTCTGAAAGCCAAGCATGAAGCAGCAGTAATAGTAGGAGTCACTCACCTGTCCAACAACCTTCCTTATGAAAGGCATTAACTTATACTAGGAGTTGTCCCTTACTTGTTGTTCAGTGTGGTAGAATTTTCATTTTGTATCTATGTCCTAAGACTCTGACTCTGATTTTTGTCCCTGAAGTGAGTAGTCCCTTCCCCCAAGTAAGATAACAATCAATCCTGCTTGAATAAAAATGACAGAACACTGGAACTAACTCCACAAAATTGTACTGGTAGATATGAATCTCTGTACCCCAGATCCTATATCTACAATAAAACTTATTGTGGATCCCTAGTGTCTCCTTGCTATATCTAGACTAAATGAAATAGTGCAACTGTTGGCTAACCTATGGTTCAGTGACCTCCCATTTAAAATGTCAAGAGTATAATTATCATTCTGGATGATAAAATGAAAATGTTATTTAAAGTGACCATTAACCTCAGGCTATAATACAACTCTTGAACCAGGTTAAAGCAGAACATCCTGGTACCAGTGAATTTCACCATAACACGGATTCAAAGAGATTTTACGACTGCATGAAAATGGCACGGTGTGGAATGGCACATAATAGCACCACAGTAGTATGCTGAATGGTTCTTCAGCATTAACATGCAGTACTAAACTGTGTGCTTGTTGTGGGTCATTGAATCGTTCTAAAAAGCAGGTCCTAGTTTAAAATATGACCAATGGAAAGTCACAGGCTAAACTGATGTGCAAGGTGTCTATGGGATCAAGATGTGTGCTGGTTAAAAGAAAGAAACACAGCAAGTAAACATTTCTGAGAATAACGAGTCTTCATTAATTTGAAATAATTTGCAGAGTTTATTTTAAGATGAAGGTAACAACCCCTGCCAGACTTCTCAGCACAGCTACTGTACGCTTTCCTCCCAGGGTACCAACAATCTGGAATCCTGTAAAGAAGCCTCGGTTGCTATGATGGTTCATCATCAGGTTGCCTAGATACAGCACATCTCTTCTTTTTATAGTACATAATAATATAATATAACTACATACAGAATACCATGAGATACTACCTACAATATTAAATACTATGAGATACTACCTACAATAATAACACATTTTATCTGATATCTTTATATATTTCACTTACAAATGTAATACTTCTGCCATACCAGTTTAGCCTTGATCTGTTCCATTCTTTTGTGCATCTTCAACATCAACGTTCAATTATTCTCCAATACACATCTTATATTCCAGTTCGTTACACAATGTTATTTTGTGCACTTTCCATTTCCTCCCATCATTCAGTCATACATTATTACCAACTACATTTTTGATTTGTTTTGGCTTGGACCATTTTGATAAACCATATCTTTGATAGTGCATTTGAAAAGTTCTTACCCGATCACCACATTTGAACTTGTGTGCTTTGTTCCTCAGTCTGTCATTGTGTCTTTTCACATATTTATTTTGATATTCTTTTACTCTAAACTCAATTTCCTCCCTTTTCATTTTTTTCATATTACATTTATTCATCCATGGACGCATCAACTTGGTGCTTGCTACCCTACCCTTCAGCAACAAAAAGGAGTTTCTTTAATGACTGAATGGGGGTGTATTGCAATAACTCCAAATAATTTTTTGACAGCTTTCTTGCATTCACTCCCCTGCTTCTTTACCTAACTGTCCACACTCTTTCAATACACGATTGAACCTCTCTATGAGACCATTCTCTCTGGAATTATATACTGCAGTAGCGTGCTGTTTTACACCCGTTTCCTTTAAAAAATACTTTTCCAACTTCTCAGGAATAAACGGTGGCCAATTGTCTTTCACTATACATTCTGGATAACCTTCCCTTTCGGAAAACCTCTTCACAAAAATCTATGATGTTACCAGCCTTTATATCCCTCATAAAAGCTACTTCCGGCCACTTGTCAAAATATTCCATTAAAACAACAGAATACTTATTTTTAGTGCCCCTGGCAACAAAAGGTCCACATATATCCATTGCTACTCTCTGCCAAGGTTTTTCTGGCAATTTTGTAGATGAGATGGGAGATTCTTCAGACCTGTGTGATTTATCACTGAACATGCATGCCACACAACTAAGTACACATCTATCTCTTTTTCCATTCCTGGCCACCAAAAATCCACATGTGCTCTTCCCTTCATACCTGACATACCACTATGACCCTCATGAATCAACTCCAACAATCTATTCTTCAAATTTACAAGTACCACTAAACTTTTGCCTCTTCTTAATATCCCATCTATTAATGATAACTCAGACCATATTGTATTATAATCACTAAATTCCTTTTTTACACTCTCAGTTCTAATGTTTGTGTTAGACAAACATTCACATACATTTCTCATCATGTGGTCATCCTTCATGGTTATTTCCAGTCATTTACATCAATTTCTCTTCCATACGATTCATTGATACTGGCTACCAACCACTCTTCACTTTCTTGCCTGTCATCATCATCCTTAAATTCTTGTAAAGGAAACCAAGACAAACAATCTGTATGTCTGTTTTTGTTACCTGGAATATATTTAAGCTCAAAATCATATTCTTGTAGTCGGGATAACCATTTGGCAATTCTTGGCGTAGCTTTCCCCTTGGTAGTAAACATATCTATCAAAGGTTTATGTTCTGTTCATAATTCAAATCGACTTACATATGTTTTAAAATAATTAACTTCTCACCAACATGCCAGGGCTTCCCTTTCAATGGCAGAATATGTAGATTCTGCCCTTTTAAGTGTTCGGCGCAAATGCTACCACTCGTTCCTGACTGTTTTTCCTCTGCATGTGTACAGCCCCCAAATCATGTGCACTGGCATCTACCACAATGATTATCTGATCTTCAATCAGTCAATCAATCAATATTTGTAAAGTGCGGCTACTCACCTGTGAGGGTCTCAAGGCACTTGGGGGGAGGGGCCTCACCTGAAGAGCCATGTCTTGAGGTTCTTCCTAAATGAGGTGAGTGACGGACTTTGTCTGAGGTGAAGGTGGAGGTTGTTCCAGCTCTTTGCTGCAGTGTAGGTGAAAGATCATCCTCCGATGGTGGTTTTACAGATGCAAGGGACTGTGGCCAGGGCCATCTGGGAGGAGTAGAGGGATCTGGCAGGGGTGTGGAAGAAGATGCAGTGGTTCAGGTAGGCAGGTCCTGCGTTGTGTATGGCCTTGTATGTATGGGTGGGAAGCTTGGAGGTAATTTGCTTCTCGACCAGTAGCCAGTGGTGGGTCCTCAGGTTTTGGGAAATGGAGGACCAGAATGAGTCGGGCGGCTACGTTCTGGATGAGTTGAAGTTTTGTGATGTTCCTAGTTGAGGTGCCGTCATAGACTTTTCCAAAGTCGAGCTTTCTAGTTACTAAGGCGTGGGTGACTGTCCTGCGACAGTCTGCCGAGATCCGCCTGAAGATCTTCCGAAGTTTGCGGAGTGTGTTCCAGCAGGTAGAGACAACAGAGTTTACCTGGCAGGTCATGGATAGGGAGGAATCGAGGATGATTCCTAAGTTGCAGGTGAGCTCAGTCACGTAGGAGGGGGGTGCTGAGGGATGTGGGCCATCAGGAGTCGCCCTAAGCTGAGGTGGCATTTCCGAAGATGAGCTCAGTCTTGTAGGAGTTGAGCTTGAGGCAGCTTTCTCTCATCCAGGTAGCAACAGCTTCCATTCCAGTGGAGATTTCATTTGGCCGTGTCCGGGTCTTCGGTGAGGGAAATGATGAGTTGTGTGGCATGGGCATATGACACAATGTTCATACCGTGGTTTCTGATGATGGCAGCAAGAGGGGCCATGTATACATTGAACAGTGTGGGACTCAGTGAGGATCCTTGGGGGACTCTGCAGTTGACTCCTGTGGGTCTGGAAGTGTAGGGCGGGAGTCTGACCCTCTGCATCCTTCCGTAGAGGATCCATTCCAGGGCTCTTCCGCAGATTCCTATGTTGTGGAGTCTGGTGCGCAGAGTACTGTGGGAGACTGTGTTGAATGCTGCAGAGAGGTCGAAAAGTATGAGTGCTGTGGTGTGGCCACAGTCTAGGAGTAATCGGATGTCATCGGTGGCTGCTAGGAGGGCTGTCTCCGTGCTGTGGTTGGTGAGGATGTCGGACTGGGAGCTGTCCAGGGAGTTGTTGGCATCGATGAAATCTTGAGGATCAAATGGTTTTAATGCCACTGCATTCACCATTTCTATTTTTACGTAATTAAATGTCAGCTGACACTCCTGTGACCAAACAAATGTTACCCCTGTCTTCACCAGTTCTCTCAAAACACGATTTTTTGTGTGCAAATTGCTGTACAAACTTTGAATAATATTCTGCAAGACCTGGTGGTCGTGCTTGTTCAACAGCATCTAATAATTTTCTCTTAGGTTTCTTACCTTCTCCAGACAACGCGTGTCCCAAATATTCAATTTGTTTTACCCCAAACTTGAATTTTTCAACACTAATAGTAAGCCTTACATCTTGCAGTTTTTGTAATACCTCGCCTAATACAGCATCATGATCTGACATTTCTGCTCCCCACACCAATATGTCATCTTGAAATACTACAGCCCTAGATATACCTCTTAAAATATATTCATAATTCTTTAAAAAACTAATGACGCAGATGCCAATCCGAATGGCATTCATATACATTGAAATGCACCTTCGGGAGTAATAAAAGATGTGAGGTGTTTTGATTCAGGACGTAATCGAATTTGATAAGCATTCGATAAATCTATTGAAGAAAAATTATTTGCATTCTTTATGCTAGAGTTTATTTATATGTAGTAGAAGATGTTGATCCACCTAAATGCTCTTATTAAGATCCCTCAAATTGATGCACATGCGTAATTTGCTATTAGGTTTGCATGCCAAAACAATAGGACTTAGCCATTCATATGACTCAATAGGTTCAATAACCTTGGCTTTCCATAACCTATCCAGATCTTCTTTTCATTGTACTCTTAATGCAAATGGCATGTTCTTACTTTATGTACTTTAGGTGTACTTCCTGTTTTCAAAATGATGTAATGTTCAGATTTTCTTAAACACCTCAAACTGTCGGTAAATAATTTTGGGAACTTCATTCTCCAATTATTTTTTTCATTTCCATCAGTAAAAACAACCAACTAAAATAAATAATGTGGTCATTGCTGTCTTTTCTGTTTAAAACAATACCTCAATAGTCACTTTATAAATTGTTTTGTTGTCGTTATCACATTTCATTCATTGTAGCTTCAGCTGTAATTTTGCTTGTGTCCATGTTGTATGCAATGTGCACTCAAAAATCTGCATGTCACGACGTGAACTAATAAACAATACATATGTGTGCACGTCGGGTCACGCACATTACCTCATTTCCTGGATGCTGCCTCACGTATAAACAATGCAGTGTCCCCACTCTCAGAATGAAATGTTCTGCCACCGCGTTGTTGCACGTCACTGAGGCTTGAGTCCTAACTCCGGTGAGTGACGCAACTGTGTTTAAATATACACAACTCCACCTTACTGATAATCGGAAACTTGCCAGCAACAATTTCCACGACACACACACATTGCGACTTGATCACCGCCCGTCGAATCACCTAAAGTACAGTTGATCACTTCACTGCTGGCGCCGTCACCGGAAACAAAAACCCTGCACAATGCCTTCCCAGGGGTTGCTTTTTCATGCAGTATCCTTCCTTGAAAATATTCACCCAAATCAACAGATAACTGCAGCGCTGCTTTCATCCCATCCTTGTCGCCATTTTTGAAGATAAAGAGCCTTCATTAATTTCTTGTAAGGCTTATTTTAAGATGAAGGTAACAACCTCTGCCAGACCTCTCAGTGCAGCAACTGTCCACTTTCCTCCCAGGATACCAACAATCTGGAATCCTGTAAAGAAGTCTTGGTTGCTATGATGGTTCATCATCAGGTTGCCAAGATACAACACAAATGGCACTTTTTTGTTGGCCTCACCCTACCACTACAATCTCCAGCGTTCAGGCCTACCTGGTATTTACCATAGTTATATCTGAAGGCCGGAAAATAAACCGTTCTCTTGTCTAAACACAATCTGTTTTGGGGCAATCTACATCCAAGGTCAAAGTTAGATGATGGCCAGCCAGTCTGCAAATGGCCAGAGTGAAATAATGGATAATAGTCAGCAAGGGTGAATGTTGCCCATTCTAGTCCTGTTCTTCAACACAACAGTGTAGCACAGGAAGGCAAGGAGAGCATCCCTAGCACTAGTCCTGCCATATCAAGAAAAGACCAGGGAGAGAGAGAGTCGAAGTCAGTAAAAGCAGACTTAGTTGCAACCCAAGACAGCACCACACCAGGCCTTGAGATGTAGGCCCAGGAGATCATACCCAGCTACAGCAGCACACTAGTGTGGGAGTTCAGGAAGAACTATTGGGGGCTAAACGAGTAAAAACATTTACAAATTCTGCTTGGTGTATAATGTGAGTTGATTTTTAATGTAATTTGCTGTAAAACCTTTTGTGCTTAAAGGGCACTTGAGAGATTTTCCAGTTCTTTCCAGCAGTACTAATCAGGCCTGGCTGTGCCTGAAAGTGTTGCTGAGTACTCATCATAAGACGGTGTAATGAAGTTTGTGTTAAAATAGTGCAGTCAGACCTACCTTCTTGGGGGGCTTACATGGGACCACTAGTGTTGAACTTTTTGCACTTCAAAACTCCTATATATCTTGGATATCCTCAAACCCTATTATGGCAAATGTTTTAGCTCCTAAGCATAAAGTTGAGCATGATAGAGGAACGAGAAAAGGCTTTTCTACAGTTTAGGAATTGTGTTGGGTGGAGGACACATTTTATGTTGATACAGGAAAGCATGGCAACCTGAAAGATACTCAAATATTCTTAACCTGGACTTCTGTAGAATATTGTTGTCTTTCTTCTCTAAGCCACTGGATCAGCTCCACCACCATGACTTCCCTTTACCGTGGCAACAAATACAGTCTCCAGCTTCACTTGGTACCTCATGTTGAGGTTGCTTCTGTCACTTCAAGAAACTTCATCAGTTAAACAGGCAACTTGTCTTGGCAGAACTGTATCCCAGCTGGAGGGAGTGGGGACGCATTCAGTTTGATGTTTTGAGGACTGTACAAGTCCTGCAAGCAAATCAAGTCTGAGGTATTCATTTCAGTAGCGATCTTCATTAAAAATCTAGTAAGTAGCCTATTCAGGAGGGAGACCATTTTGCTGTCCCTCCCAAACTCTTGCGCACTGAAAAGCAGCCTTTACTGGAGTTGGATGTGTACTCCAGGTTTCAAGCCAGGCGGCTGCAAGAATAACTTTTGTGTAGGCAAGTAGATGGGGTGACAACTGCATAAGGGCACAGTGACAAATGAATCCTACCTGGAGAAGAATGAAGGGTTCACATCAACTGTCCCTCCTCCTATGTGTCAATAATTGGTCAACACACTCCGAACTCAACAATGTAGCCAGATCCACTCTAATGTTTGGCCTTTACGTGGGTGAGCTTGACTATGCCTCTTTGTTCTTTATTCAGCTGGTGAGACACAGAGAATTCGGCCTGGCACAGATGCTCCAATGAGTATTTATTATGTTGGCTCATGTTATGTGGATTATTGGCACAATATTACAGATTATAGAGTCAAAATGGCAAATACTGTACTTTTTCATTCTGAGGCAGATAAGTGCCACTAAGCTGAGCATCTGTACAAATCCTCATGCAGATTTGAAATTCCAGACAGCCTATGTCCTCCATCCAAAAGATTAAGTTATGCGTTAGAATATGATGAGGAGCTACCATGTAAAGGGTTAAAAACTACCTCCTGTTCCTCATAAAACAGAAGTAACAAAGGGTACCTCCCAAAAAGGAAAAAGAACCCTCATTATTGGTCCTAATAAGTTAAAACCCTAAGTAGCCTAGAAATTATACTTTCTGCAGAGGCAAAATAATTCCAGGCAAATCGGAATACTTACAGTGCGGGTCACCTCAGTGGCCACTGAAAGACCCTTGACAAACCCCTCCTGAATTAATTTTATATTTCAGGGAGAGAAGCAGCAGAGGATAGATTGCTCTCTGCACACTGTCAAATGAGGCCCAGTGATAGCTGTATGCCGAGCTCATAAAAAACTCTATACAAGGCTTAAATAGATTGGGAAACTGAAGTAGAAAGAAACCTCCCCATGAGCCCTGACCAGTCATTCTCTTGAACAACACTTTCATCTGCTGGTCTGTGAATAAAGGAAGTGGAGGAGGAATCAACGGAGAAGGAAACAAAGGAATATTTTCACTCTTTCTCTATTGCAAGATACTGAAGAATGGGAATCCATATCCTCAGCTCAGCAAAGCAGAGAAGCAGTTCCATGGAACAGTCAGTCCAGACAAAGTGGCAATCCTTACAGCACATCAGCCTTTACTCTAGCAGAGGTTTCTCCATGTCCATTAGTAATCTGATTTGGTAGGATCAGAGTACTTATACCCAAATGTGCCTTTGAAGTGGGGGTGACGTCAAAGCAGCTCCTTGAAGTGTACAGGCCCCTCTTTATCCCAGCCCTGACTGTGGCGACAGGCACTTCCCTATTCAAGTATAATTGATATCTCTGCAGCCCAGGAAGGCCCATCCGAATGCAGATAAATTCAGATTAGTACTTTGTCACTCCCACCCTGTCTGTCTTTGTGAATGCCTAGAGGGAATAAGCAAAGTGTAGCTGTTACCTAGACTAGGTGTGTATTGGAGACAGACTGCAAGGTGCACAGAGCCGTAAGAGCAGAGAAATGCCCACTTTGTAAAAGTGACATTTCTAAAATAGTAATATTAAATCTGACTTTACAAATAAAGAAGATTTATCATTAGCATTCCAATTGAGTGAAACATGATTTAGCTACTCCTTTCTGATCAGGAATTGCAGCTTAAAGGTATATTAAGGAGTTCCCAATGTTCTCATATGTGAGAGGTCAGTCTCACAGTAGTGAAAAGCAACCATGGGAGTTTTTCACTATCAGGACTTGTAAAAACCTAAAAGTGCATGTCCTGCCTTTTACTTACATACCACCCTGCCCTATAGGCTACTTAGGGCCTACCTTAGGGGTGACTTATTTGTAATAAAAGGGGAGTTAAAGGATTGGCAAGAGGTTTTTCACGCCAAATTGAAGTGGCAGTGAAACTGTGCGAACAGGCTCTTTAGTGGCAGGCCTGAGTCATGTTTACAGGGCTAACTGGGTGGGTGGCACAATCAGTGCAGTAGGTCTAGTAGTACCATTTAATTTATAATAGGATACCAGTTTACAAAAGACTTACAAGTAAATTAAATATGCCAGTTGTGGATACACCAGTGATACCAGGTTTAGGTGAAAGCACATGCGCTTTAGCACTGGTCATCAATGGTAAAGTGCTCAGAGTCCTAAGGCCCACAAAAGAGTACAGCAGAAACAGGAGGTGAAAGGTAAAAAGTCTAGGGGAAGACCACCTTAAGGCTGTCAGGTCTAACAATAATCTTAGCTTGAATCTAGGGAGGAGCTTGAGTCAAGCAAACAGTAGTATTTAAGAGTGGTTGCCTCCAGTGAAGGAATAGTATGAGCTGCCAAAAACAGACAATGCATTAGAACTAAACATTATATTAATATGCTACTGCCTAGCATATCATCTTATATTTTAGAAATAAAACCTAGTTTTGAAAAGCTTCTACCTTTCCATTACTATATAAATTTAGATTTTTGTATATTGTTTTGTTTGTGAACTAAAGAAAATTGTTCTTAAATTATGTATACTTATTTCTGTAGTCATGTGCATTTTTTTGAGGTTCAAATTGAAAAAAAAATACTTAAGCAGGGTTTCCAGCTTTCAACAGTTATTTGATGTGGGTCCACAGAAGCAAATGGTTAAGATCTGTTGTAGTAGGAGATTGAGTACAAAATCCTTTGAAGAAGGGAACATTTGTGTACAATTGTCCACTAAACTATTGTGGTGTTTGTATATGTACTTCCCTGAGGGCCAGTACAATCTTGAAACAGAGACTTCCCAATCTCTTGAAATGTCCTTCCAGCCAAGGGAGAAGACTGCACACTACTTTTGTGAGCTTTTTTCTTGCACCATGAAGTGAGCCCACTTTAGGTGAAGAATGATTCTCCTTTTTCACTATGGTGTGAAAGATGGAAACAGCTGCTTCCCTTATAAAGGTGCTTTGAGTCCTACCTCCACAAAAAAGTGTGCACAACCTGTCCATTAATCATTACACAACAAGGATGGATTCACTGAGAGAACTCACCAAAACATTTTTTATACAGTGAGCCTGTTAGACGTGCTGCAGAGAAAATAAAGAGACAACGCCTCTTCCCTTTTTCCTTTCTTTCCTTTTTTAAAGGAAATAATAACAGATGGAAAAAGGCATAGGTTTACAGCCCACAGTCCTTATCAAGATTAAATAAAATGACTGCATGAACCTAGAACCATGGATCTTCTCCGCTATCTCTCTGCTGCAACGGGTGTTCTGATCCCCAGCAAAAGCCAGCAACCATAGTCTAAGCTGAATCTGCGGCCTATCAACACTGCCCAACTCCATTGAAATGCTGTCAAGACTACAGCTAGGAGCTACCATAAAAAAACAAGCACTTGCAATGCAATAGGTCTCGCATTTGCTTGAGTTAGAACTATTGGTGTTGTAAATGCATAACTGGACTTTTCTTGTCATATAAATTGGTCAACCCTGCCGCATAATTTGCTCCTGCCTCTCACAAAAGTCTAGTGGCTCTGCATACAAATAAAGCACTTCCATTTTCCTTCTTCCTCTATCTGCAGCAAAGATTTCCACTTACTACTACCAGTTCAACAAACAAATACTGGAAAAAGGAAGGGAAAACTGATTGGTTAACAATTGCAAAGGGCCTTCCAATACAGGTTGAACCCACCTTGCTGTGTTATTGGTAACCTTTGATCTGATTGAGCTAGGTACAATTCTTTTTGTTACAATCTGCAGGTTATAGAGCAGATGATGGATTAAAAAAGCTGAATCGCATAATTGCAGTGACTTCCAGTATGTCATAGAATTGTGGTTTCAGCAATTACCCAAGCTTTAAGAATGGACAAGAAGTAATGGACAATACTTAAACAAAATTTGGTTTGGCATGTTGCTCAAATATTTTGCACATCAAGTATTTGTAAATTGCCAACATGGGATGTCTTCCTGGTCCTCACATTATGCTATCAGCAGTTTTGTGTATCATTCCACTTTCAATGCAGTGCTTCTACTGCAGTGCATTAGGGACTACTTTACATCTAGAAGTGCCTTAAATCATTGCATTTTAATGTATTAATCTCACATATGCATTGTATACAGAAAACCGTTGTTTTTGATTTATTTTTACACTGTTGTAGCTTTATTATTTTCCCAGGGCTCAAAATGTAAGCCACATCTATTGGCTATGCCAAAGCTTGTTATTACATTGTTTTTGTAGTTCACTGAAGTTGGGTGGTGTATGTAGGAACTTTGGGACCAGGTCAAAAGGTAAATGCCCATTTATTAAAGTAGAGGCTGGCATGCCTGTCAGGAAACTGGAAGCAGTCAGTCAGTCACGACTATGAGTATCCCTTTTTGGTGTCTATCAGGCCCTGGTTTAATCATCAGAGGCACCAGAGCCAGTCATTGGCTTGCCTTCCATCTTGGTGCCTGGAAATGTAGCTCAGTGAGATGTGCACCTGCTGCAGAGACCCTTGAGCAGCCTGAAGATCAGTAGGATGTACTCATCCTTTCATCTCTCTGACGCCAATGAAATCAATGTGATTGACTCAGCTAATAATAAATGTATGCATTTTTAAAATTAGGGAAATACAAAAGGTTGTGGTAACGCTAGACCTTAAAAAAAAAAACTGCCTCGACATTTTCGTAAAGGAAGTTATAAATTGTATGCAGCAGATGCAGTAAGTAATTGGTACAGTCACACAGAAACCCAGTCATTTGACACTGCATTTCACCCCCATAAACATGCTTAAAGCAAAACTGTACCATCCTACCCGCACTATGGTATTGCGCGGCTCTGGGGCAGCATCCTGCTCTGCTTTATATTGATGGGCGATCTCAGAATAATTTTCTTTCTCTTCCAACCTCAGCAGCTTAAATAACAGAAAAGGTTGGAGACCTGCTCTAAACAGTGAGCTGCCGCATAGGTTCTCACTATGGTAATGAGGCTACTGGATTTGGGAGACAGGATCACATGGATGGTGGCTACTAAGTATAATTCTACACCACATGATGCCTGTTGGCCTAATCCAAGTTCTCCAGCTAACTAGCAGTGCCTCATCTCTGGCCGAGATGATTGTGGCAACCGGGCGCATGACAAGAAGGCTCCTCAGCGCTATCGTGGTCCATCAGATCCCTTCCCTTTCTCTCAGTTACAAATGGGTCTCATACAGGCAAGGAGAACAGTAGCAGAATATGGTTAGATAAAGATTTATTGAAATAACTGCATCTTAGATAAAAAAGCATGGATTGCAATAACTAGGATGATAAAACACAATAAAAGCAAACAGGTGACTAACAGAGTAAAACACACGAATAGTCCTACCATACTGTCACTAGGAGTGATGTATATATTTCTCCTACCTAAAGTATGACTGAGCACAGCATAATAAGATTAAACTGCCCTTTGGTTTTCCCCCCTGGGGATATATCATCCCTCATACCTGGAGAAAGAATCCTGTAGTCTAGACAGACACCATCTCCATGTGGATCAGGGGGTCGGTCGTCTATGCAAGTAGCTGCAGCTAAGACATCTGCAATCAGCAGTCATGGTCATCCGGCTGGAATTTCCCTCTAACGTGTCTGGGACAAAGGGGTGTTTATATAATAAAACAGCTGACATTCTAAGAAATAGTCCCCATTGTATGAGTGTGTGTTTTCTGTGAATGTTGGAGAGACAGCATACCACGTTTGTTGGCAACCCTATCTGTCTGTAGCCTTGGAGAAAGCACAAAGTGCAATAAATGTCCTACTATGAATGTAATGCTACAATGAGATAAAGAAAATAAAACAGCACCACAAATGTTGCTATTGCTAGAAAAATACAACAATGTTGAATAAAATGTAACAGGGTTAAAGTGCACAGCGGCAGGCCTAGTTAGCTTAAAACAACATGGCTAAAATACCTATACAACACTAGCTAGACAGCCCAAATAGCCAATAAGAAAGATTTCCCACATCTGGAAGTCTGATCAAGGCTGAAAATGTCAGTGGCAGTGTTGATACTGGCACGGCAAAGATGCCTTGCGGTGGGGAACAATGTGAAAATGGGCATGGCAATTGAACTTTTTTCTAAAGATGATGTTGGACTTGTATGGTGATTTTTTTCCTCAGGTCTAGCAGCAGTAACTTGATAAGCAGTCCTGCTGTATAAAACTTGAAAGCGCCATGATTGCAACTGAAAAACAAAACAAGCACTGACAAGTAACTGCCAGTGTGCTGAAGGATGCAGAGTTATTTCCACGCAGGAAGACCGCAAATAGGCCTTGCTAGCTGCAAGAGTCGCGGTTGAGGATTTTGGGTGCTGCTAAGGCCCAGGAAGGACCAGGAGATAGCCCTTTGGAGGAGGAGACAGAGGGGGTACTCAGCAACTCAGAGAGTCCCTGCAGAAGCAAGCAGCACCCGCAGAAGTACTGGAACAGGCACTTAGAAGATCTGAGGACAGTGGTTGACTTAGAGTCACAAAGGAGGGTCCCACAACGTCGGAGTCCAACTCAGTGTGTTGGGCAATGCAGGACAGAGTGCTGGGGACCTGGGCTAGGCTGTGCAAAAAGGAATTCTTGGAAAAGTGCACTGAAGCATGAGCAGCTGCAGATCACGCAGTACAAAGGATTACTGTCTGGCGTGGGGAGGCAAGGACTTACCTCCACCAAATTTGGACAGAAGGGCCACTGGACTGTGGGAGACACATGGACCCAGCTCCTGTGTTCCAGGGACCACGCTCGTCAGGATGAGAGGGGACCCAGAGGACTGGTGATGCAGAAGTTTGGTTCCTGCGTTAGCAGGGGGAAGATTCCGTCGACCCACAGGAGATTTCTTCATGGCTTCCAGTGCAGGGTGAAGGCAGAGAGCCCTCAGAGCATGCACCACCAGGAAACAGTCAAGAAAGCCAGCAGGATGAGGTGCTACAATGTTGCTGGTAGTCATCTTGCTATTTTGTTGCGGTTTTGCAGGTGTCCTGGAGCAGTCAGTGGTCGATCCTTGGCAGAAGTCGAAGAGGGAAGTGCAGAGGAACTCTGGTGAGCTCTTGCATTCACCAGAATGCAAGAGCTCACCAGAGCCCACAGGAGAGACCCTAAATAGCCCTTAGTGGAGGATTGGCTACTGAGAAAGGTAAGCACCTCTGACGTCACCTGCTGGCACTGGCCACTCAGAGGTCTCCATTGTGCCCTCACACCTCTCCATCCAAGATGGCGGAGGTCTGGGACACACTGGAGGAGCTCTGGACACCTCCCCTGGGAGGTGCTGGTCAGGGGACTGGCCACTCCCCTTTCCTTTGTCCAGTTTCATGCCAGAGCAGGGCTGGGGGATCCCTGAACCGGTGTAGACTGGCTTATGCAGAGAGGGCACCATCTGTGCCCATCAAAGCATTTCCAGAGCCTGGGGGAGGCTACTCCTCCCCAGCCCTTCACACCCATTTTCAAAGGGAGAGGGTGTAACACCATCTCTCACAGGACATTCTTTGTTCTGCCTTCCTGGGACCAGGCTGCCCAGGCCCCAGGGGGGCAGAAACCTGTCTGAGGGGTTGGCAGCAGCAGTAGCTGCAGTGGAGACCCCGGAAAGTTAGTTTGGCAGTACCTGGGCTCTGTGCCGGAGACCCAGGGATACATGGAATTGTCACCCCAATACCAGAATGGTATTGGGGTGACAATTCCATGATCCTAGACATGTTACATGGCCATGTTCGGAGTTACCATTGTGACGCTAAATATTGGTATTGACCTATATGTAGTGCACGCGTGTAATGGTGTCCCCACACTCACAAAGTCCTGGGAATTTGCCCTGAACAATGTGGGGGCACCTTGGCTAGTGCCAGGGTGCCCACACACTAAGTAACGTTGCACCTAACCTTCACCAAGTGAGGGTTAGACGTATAGGTGACTTATAAGTTATTTAAGTGCAGTGTAAAATGGCTGTGAAATAACGTGGACATTATTTCACTCAGGCTGCAGTGGCAGTCCTGTATAAGAATTGTCTGAACTCCCTATGGATGGCAAAATAAATGCTGCAGCCCATAGGGATCTCCTGGAACCCCAATACCCTGGGTACCTAGGTACCATATACAAGGGAATTATAAGGGTGTTCCAGTGTGCCAATGAGAATTAGTAAAATTAGTCACTAGCCTGCAGTGACAATTTTTGAAAGCAGAGAGAGCATAAACAATGAGGTTCTGGTTAGCAGAGCCACACTGATACAGTTAGGCACCACACAGGGAACACATAGAGGCCACAAATGTATGAGCACTGGGGTCCTGGCTAGCAGGATCCCAGTGACACATATCAAACACACTGACAACATAGGGTTTTCACTATGAGCACTGGGCCCTGGCTAGCAGGATCCCAGTAAGACAGTAAAAACACCCTGACATATACTCACAAACAGGCCAAAAGTAGGGGTAACAAGGCTAGAAAGAGGCTACCTTCCTACACTAGGGCATCAGTAAAAGGAGTGAGGTGAATTTTAAACATTGTGGCATATTTTGCTAGAGATGTAGATGGAACGATATCCTTGCGGCATATTGTGTGTGCTGAATTCCAGATTAATGTCTGACTGGCATTATTCAGCAGTGGAGCTCAGATTGCCTAATAATCTCTAGCAAGGCCTCCCCTGGCCTAGCTATTGATCCCCTTAGGTCAGTAGGCCAGTGCTAGAATGTTTTTTTGTCTTGGACAGAGCACAATTTTATCAACCCACATTTAGCTGTACCTAGATCACCCAAACAAACAAATCAGACAATTCCAATCCATAAATGGCAATTTTGAGAGTGGGATTTATATGGGTTAGGAATATGAATGAATTAACCTCAGATTCAATCTCTATAAAGTATAAAGTTGTTTCAGTTTTAGGCAGGGGGGGTTAAAACCATTCAAGAAGAATGATTGTTTGACAAGGAAGCTAGACACCTTGAAATGTCCTATGTAATAATTAGGTGTTGAAGCATTTTCATCCTTTGCAAGAATGACTGTTCATCGAAGTCAACGGATCTTTGGACCCAACTCAGGACGTGGCGGAACCATTAATACCATTTCAATGCAAACCCAATTAAGTTACACAGTATGACCACTGTGGCCATACAAAGAAAACTCTAGTCAGAAATAGGGTTAAGGGGTTTTACTACAAATGTAGCGTTCCATTCTCGGCCCACAGTGGGATCGTGATCCGTTTCCCAGACAGTCAGACTCACCGCAGGCCGCCTGCTCGGTTGCAGAA
The DNA here is from genome assembly GCF_031143425.1 of Pleurodeles waltl. Lineage (NCBI taxonomy): Eukaryota > Metazoa > Chordata > Amphibia > Caudata > Salamandridae > Pleurodeles > Pleurodeles waltl. The sequence continues at coordinate 287,384,030 of NC_090445.1, read as the reverse complement.
ATTTTTGTTGCCCAATGTGAGGTCAGACGGCCCGAGGTCAGGTTTCCGGCCTCGCCACATTCAACGGGCAGTGTGATGTTTTGCCGCAAATGCTCCCCCCGGCTCCCCTTTTTGATACTTACCTTATGTCATGGTCATGGGGCTCTCTTCTTTCGGGCCATATTTCTTCTTCCCAGGATACTGTTCTCCTCCCTGTATGCACTGGTTTCCTTTTTAATTTCCTTTTCCAAGATGGTGTCTATTCTCCAGTTATTCCTATGGAGTATTCCCAATTCAAGATGGTGTTTTTCTTTCTTCTGCATGTCACTTCCTGTCCAATGGTATATAAGGAGCCAGATTCTTGTTTTCCTCGCGTTGCAACACTTTCTGTTGGTGGTGGTCCTCGCTCCTGCTTGCTATTCTTGTGGAATGTTTTTCCTGCTTGTCTTTTATTGCAGATTTTTGAGGTTCCAGCTCTTGAAGTCCTGTTGTTCTGACATTCACCCTTTTCCTGTTTCTGGGAGTTCCTGTGAAAGAGTCTTTTTCCTTTAGGGTTTTTCGTCTGGGACTCCTTTTGGAGGGCACAGACTGTCTATGTATTTTCTTGTGGTGGGTACTGTGGCTACCGTAAAGGGTCGCCTCTTTCTCGGCCAGACCAGAATGTGCAAGATCCGAGGTCGCATCCAGTTTTATCTGATCTGGGCGGTAAGCGAAAGGTGGATTGTGACAGATTGCAATGCCCAAAACTCAGTTTTTGATCTAGGACTATGGAAGGTCCATTGGAGGACGTAGTGGAGACGACCGAATCGTTAATCCATACAGTACTACCACAAGCCCAGGACATGTAACTGCTACATGTTGGAAACGTGGATTTATGACAAGCCTTGGCATCTAGAACCACAGCCTTTCCAAACATCTCTGCTACTACACCACGTTTTTCTGGGTATCCTAATAAGTTAAAAGAATCCCTTGACTCTGTGATGGTTTATTTTGCATTTCGACCTTTTCAGTTCACTCAGGACAAGACCAAAGTGGGATATTTAATCAGCGTCTGATCTGGTCCAGCTTTGGCTTGGATGACTCCTTTGGTTGCCACAGATGATCCTCAGTTGTCTATCTATACCGCCTTTTGTGATGCCTTCATAAAATGTTCGGGCGACCTGGACTGGAGTGTTCTGCAGAAGGAGCCTTATGTGACATCCAGCAGCAGGGTAACCAGGATGCCCTACAATACATCACATGTTTTAGGCAATTGGCAACAAAAACTACTTGGGTCGAATGTCACCCTTTTTCACAAGGGAACTTGTGACGAAATAAAGAGTGAATTAGTACATTCTCCTCGAGTGGATGATATGAAAGGACTGTTGGACTTAGACTGGAGAAATGAAAAGGTTGCTTCCAATCACATATAGGAACCATATGTACAGTGGTCATCACCTAAAAGAGAATCAATCTGAGGCCCGAGCATCTTCTGACGATTAACTCATGCAAATAGACGTGGCACATGGACCATTAACTGAGACCAAGCATGAAATAAGACGATGGAAAGGTCTGTGCTTTACTGTAGCAATTCTGGTCATCTGATTCATGCCTGTCGCACTCGTCCTTCAAAGTCGACGAGAAACACCAACTCCTGTCCTCTGTGAGAAGGGAGGGGATGGGACATTCATAGATACCTTCCATAGCTTCCTCCAAAGAAAACACAACAGCACTTTTTCTTTTGCCCACCGTGTTTCAGTTAATGGATAGCAGGGAAGAAAGAGTATTAGCATTGCTAGACTGTGGTGCTAGCAGAATATATCTTGATGAGAAATGAGCTAGGGAGAAGGGAATTCCTTGAATATCTAAGGAAAGGCCAGAGCAAGTCTATACGGTTGACGTTCCCATCTTGCTTCAGGACCGGTCAGGGATACAACTCCCACCTTGTGTTTACAGTTTGAGAAACATCAAGAGTACATTACCTTTGATCTGATTACTTCACCCAATCATAATATTAGGTATACCCTGGCTGACATGGCACAATCCCTATATTTATTGGTGAAACAAGAGCAATGTCTCTCTTGTCATAATTTTGCCAACATAATTTCTATCCGTTAGGAACCTATTGGTCACCGAGCCCTTTTCTCACAGACCTTGTTTTTTGTTAAACCATATCATGTCACCAGCATTGCACTCTACATTTCTGACTTTATGTAGTAAGTTGTACCTCTCCTTATATTTACTCTGATGTCTGCTCACATTCCCCTTGACAACCTGCATACTACTGCCACTGGTCACAGTCAACCAACTCAGATTGAATTTTGTCCTGGCTTTTCTCACTGTCTGTTCCACAAACAGTGAAAACCAGGTCACCATGTGTGATGCAGTCCTGTGAGCCCATAGTGTCTCCCTTAACTTGTATGTCAATGATGTACCATTTTGCCAAGCTCTGTGTACACAAGCTTTTACCATTTTGTTCATGACCTCTGCCAAACCATTACCCTGTGGATGATAAGGTGCAGTTCTGTAATGATTCACTGTCAGCCCACTCAAAACCTCCTGGAACTCCTGTGCAACAAATTGCCGCCCATTATCTGTCTTAGGAATTTCTTCTCTCAGAACCCATCTTCAAGAAAATCAATACCACCACCTCACCGGAACATTTCACAGTAACTCATTTAGTGGTATAATCCACTAAAATTACAACATACCTCTTAGATGGACATAAAAGCTCAGAGGGATTTATAATATCAAAACCCAACTTACTCGATAGCTCATTAGGTACTTGCACCAGTGACAAAAGTACATTTCTTACTACTGCGCTTATGTCACTTGGCACATATACCAAACAAATATCACAGACAAGTGCGATGGCTGAAGATATTAGGACAATTTTGGTATTCTGAATCCTTTCCAAAGAAACTATTACCAGGAGATGCTAATGATATTGGAAGAGGAGGCCTCACCCACTTTATGTGGCATGCTTCATCATTGGCGACCCCATCCCACCCTGGTAAGATAATACTAACAGGGCTGGCTCAACCTCAACTAAGAAGTAACTCTTAGATAAAACTAACTTACCAAGACAGGATCTTGATAAACCAAAAATACCTAAAGGTAAACCCAGGATAATAACTTTATTAGTGGGTACGTCCAGTATATCTAAAAACAATAACAGGATGGGATACAGACAGTTCGAATGGCCAAGCATTCATCATAAGCTAACATGTTTCTGCCCTCATACCAGTACTAGTCAGGGGCATTCTTCAAGGCCAGTGGGCATCCCTATCGCTATAATGCATGCTAAGTCAGTGTGTATGAAGAAAATAGGTGTCAGCGTGAGCCCTACCTTGACACCCCAGGATATGGTTCCGTAACTACATGGATAGAGAGCTCCATTGTCTAGGTGGAGATGGTATCCTTTGTAGTCACACATTCGTCAAGAGACATACCATATGAAACACCTAAATGTGCTCCTGTAACCTAGCATATCCTGGGTATAATTTGTTCATATTCACATCATAAATCACCTCCCACTTTTTATCACTAAAAACTGTGTAAGGTAATTCTGAATCAGCTAACATAGCCACTTCTTTCCCTCCTGTGGCTACCATACTCTCTGGCATTTTTATGACTCCAACATCACAATTCCTCATCTGTGGACAAACATCTTTTACATGACAAATCATCATGTTCAAACCCACTTGCAATTCTTGTAGCTGATATACAACATAACAATTGGAGATTTCTTTAAATCCCTTCCCTTTGCATTTGTTAAAGATTGGTTAGGTACATCCAGTCCATGTGTTTTTGCTTGCCCAGTTCATCATTCTTGCTAGCTCAACTGCTTTTTGTTCCTCATACCTCATCTCTTTAGCCTACTTTGTTACACGCTTTCAGTAATAGAGACAACTTGGGTCTTTTGGCAAAAGCTTCTCCTGCAATGTAGGATTATTCACATAGTGAAATAATTAATATCTTATAAAAGAATCTGAAAGATCTCCAAAATCATAAATTCGCACAAGATTTCTCATAGCCTCCACAAAATTTGACACTTTCTCCATCCTGTCTTGTTTTCATGCAAAAAACCTGTCTCTCCATGACCACATTTATGTTTTGACCAATTGCTATTCTAACATTTTCAACAACATTTTGTATGCATCCATGGGTGCGTCATTTCCTGCACGAACTGGAATTTCCTGAAGGCTGTCATAAACTTTGACCCTTCATTACCTAGATTATGAAGCAGTATTCCCAGTTTCCTTGCAGCTGTACACTTTTCACTGCTAATAGAGACTAGGTAGGAGTCAAATGATATCCGCCATTTCTTTCATGGCAATAAAAGTTCTCCTAACTCAGATAAAAAGGCTGGAGGTTGGGACAAGTTAGTTTCTGCCATTGCCGTAGCAAAGCGGAAACGCAACAAACTAACAGAAAAATCTAAAATGGAAAATGAGCACAACAAGCTAAAACACCAAGCCTATGCAATAAGCTAAAACAACAACAAAGTTAAATTCTGATTACTCCGCCTTGATATGTTAAGTAAATTCCAGTACTGTTCAGTGTGCATAATCCAGGAAATTAGTGAATCATAAATAAAGCATTAACTTATTTGCTATATCCTCACCTCAATTAGAGGGGGAAATTCAACCCTTTAAAATCCATCAAATACGGTTCAAAACTTCTTTATTGATGTACATATTTCTTTTCTGACTCCGTGAGTCTGGCAAACCCAATCTGTAGTCCAATATGGTGTCACCCTGCATAAGCTTATGTGTGTGGGGTCATGTGTGTGAGGCCTGCAGACATGACATATGTAAAAAAAAAACATGCACAAAGTGATCGAAACAAATAACGTGCTACACCTGTTCAAAGGAAAACAACAGTGCAATGGTGCTGTCGCTCAACCACACCTCAGAAACCTGAAATACTGCTTGACACATCTATAAATGTACAACAGCTGACAGCAGATTGATGTCCAAAGCTTCCGGGGTTACTATGTTCCAGGAACACTTTCCGGTGCTTGACCTGTAAACTGCCATAAACTCACCAGGGGTGGTGGTAGACTACCTGCCACATGTGCAGGACCTCGTCACCATTTGATAAATTCTGAATCCTGTCCAAAGAATTAGGAAACTTCTCCAGGGTATAAGTACTTAGTTTATTGAAGTTTATCAAGAACCACAAAGAACAACGCAATTCCAGCCATCTCTTTCCTCTCTCAGTTGCCTTCTTCCACCAACCCGCGTATAACCATTCTAGATTAGAATCCCCACAATCTATCTAACCGTGCACAATCAGATTAACCACAACAGGGTCTTTGAAAGACACTCTTTAGCACGAAATATTTTGGTACACCAGGGGTATTGAAGGCCTGGAGAATAGCATACCTTACCTTTTCAAAGTTTTAGAGACTATAGCAATTTTGTGTTCTTAGGGATGACGACACCTTCATCACTCACATTGGACCGGAACAGTACCCTCATATTTCCAAGATAAAACTATCAGAAGCAGGAACTCCATTAGGTCAGTAGCTACAGAATTCATCTTTGTCATGATTGTGTGCCAAATCACAAGTCTGACAGGAAATATGAAAAAATAGTTCAACTGTGTTTACCTTGATAGCTACTAAACAGTACCTGCTGTGGTCACTTGATAAGGAAAAGCTAGCAATTCTCATTTTTTTAGATCTGTGTACTGCCTTCTTTGAAGTACAGAAAGCACTTTGAAAAAGTTGTACGAGTCTTTGGGATGGCCAATACTTGATGTAGTTCCTTTGTGTCTAACAGGAAGTACATGGTCAATTGAGACAGTACTTATCCCCATCACAATAAGGGTTCTACACAGAACCATAAGGCTTGGCTCGGTCCATTCAACTGTTTAACATGTACATACTGACGTTGGTAGGTTAGGGATAAACAACTGCTACGATCCTGAAGGTCACCTCTAACTGGAGAAGCAGGAGGTGGGGCAAGCCATGGCATCACATAGTTCCTTACAAACATCCAAAGTTGGATGTTGAACAGCATGCCTTCCTTGAGTGGCAAGTAGACTGAGATCTTAGTTGTTGGTGACCCTCATTTTTCGGAACAATGCCACTGCCTATTTATTGGTGTCATAACGTTGAGGTACGAGGGGATAATGGCATTGGGTGTCCCATTCACTTCAATGGAGATCAGTCCAACTGGAAAGAGCTGCAAATAATGCTTTGGGTGGGGGCAATCTGTGGGAACCCGCAGGAAGGCTCGACCCATAAGATGCCCGGGCACATACGGACACCATTGGTTCACTTCTCATAGGGCTATACCACTCTGGTGTAGTGATGTCTTTTAGCTTCGGGTTTGGGTGCAGTAGATTCTGGAAACTGGAGGGGGCCTGCAGAAAGAGGCTGCAGGCAGTGACCGGGGGACCAGTCTGGCCAAACCCAAGGGTGGGCTTAGCTCCAGAAGGTCTCAGGACTCTGTGGGCACTGTTGAATCCCTCGAACTCTGGCTGTGGGGCTCGGGTTCAGAGGTGCTTTGAGGTGTCTGGTCGCAATGGTCAGAGACTTGCTCTGGGTCTTGGTGACCTGGTGAAGAGGGGAAACAGGGCAGTGGGCCACTCTTCTTAAATGCCTTGTGAATCCTGATATTCCTCGATGGTAGGTCTGTTTTGTTGCTGTTGAAATCCGGACTGGACCACCTCCAAGCCTTGGTTGTTGCAAGGAGCTCAGTACCCCAGGTATAGGTGCAGGGAGACACGGGAGGGTGAGCATCTCAAGACTTCAATGAAGTGGTGGGGCTGACCCTGTGGGCTCCAAACAATCTTCTCCTGGCTCATTGTTTCCTTGGGAGGGCCCGATGGCCAGAGGGACAGAGTACCGGTCTTTGCAATGGTGCCAGCAGCTGCAGCAAATCAGCTCCTCTGTTCCAAAGGAAAACTTCCCAGTTGTTGAGGTGCTGGGCAGTCCTCCAAGGGTGTATGGGAGAGTGCCCAGCTCTTGGCAAAGTTGGTCCAGGGATTCTTGAAGCACAAGCAGCATGGCAGAGTTTTGTGCCAATCTTTGGTGCAGGTCTTCCGTTCGCACTATCCTTGATCCTTCTTCTTTCTTCCTTGCTTATTGTCTTGATCTGATTTCCTGCTGTAAGAGGGTCCTTTAAATACTCAATTTTGGGGCATAAAGGGGAGTGGCGGGTAGTAGACACTGGGCTACTTACCTCTGGGGTCTCTACACCCCATTGATGACCACTTCCTTTGGGGACTGGGCATTACCCTGTCCATCATTCCTAATTCCACCACACACAATATGGTGGAATTCCTAATTTTGTGTTCACCTCAGGCTGGTCACCCTTAGAGGTCTGTCCAGAGTGTAAATGCAACAATCCTGCTGCATAGCAAATTTTCCCACCTGTCCTGGTGCCATATGGGTCTCAGGGCAGGGGGTCACCTCTCCAGGCCTGGGGGTAGCTGGGGTCACACTGGCAGAGACTTTGAGGTCCCTGGCCTTGGTTTACAGATATACTAGCATCCTTTTGGCACAGGTGTTAACTCCTCCTGACAGAGCAGGCATTGTTTCTGACCTCAGAGAGACGAAGCGCTCACCTCTGCGGGGTCAGAACCCTGTCTGTGGTGGCATACTGGTCAGTCAGCACAACAGAGTACTATTAGGTTTCAGGGGGCACCTCTAAGGTGTCCTCTGGGTGCCTGTCATAATAAATACAATGCTGGCATCAGTATGGATTTATTAGGACGAGGTGTTTGATTCTGCGATTTTTCATGCAACCATCATGTAGCTGGGTCTCTCGTACTGACCAGTGTCCAGTACATGCTTTGAGATGTCTGCCCAGTCACTTGCAATGTCTAAGAATAGAAGTAGACATCACAGGGGCATATCTGCTCAGACAGATATGTCCTCACATGTATTATAATACACCTTGCCTTAGGGCTCCTAAGGCCTGATGTTGGGATAACTTACATATAATGCGTGCAGTAACTTTGGCATGATACACAATGTGTCTGCTGTGTCGTGTTTTCACTTAGGGCTTGCACCCTGACACGCAATCTGCAGTGGCAGACCATCTGCAATTTGTGTGTGGGTCCCTTATGGTGGCATAAGTTATGCAGCAGCTCTTAGGGTCCCTCTTTAGTACTGATGCACTATGTAGTAGGAGTACCATTTACTCAGGACTTACAGAGGTGCTAAATTCCTGCACCGATTGTAAAGCAAGCAGACATACTTTGTTTTAAGGAAAGAGCACTGGCACGGACGTGTGATGAGCACGCCTCCTTGCACTGTCAGAGTCGAAAAACAGCATCTAGTAGTTCTAAAAAGTGGCAAAAAGTGGAGGGCATCTGCAAAGAAGCCCAGTTTCCTCCATATACTATAGTGCATGTTACTGTGACCATGCTGAAGCACAGAATAGCATGGCATTAATGCAATTTAAAAGTGTATGGCAGTGCAATGATGAATGGTGGTGCAAAAGTGATGTTCCACATTAAGGCAGTGCTTCAGTGTCTCATTATCAGCAGTGGCTGCCACAGATATCAAGGGGAGGGGCGGGGATTTTTTTTTAATTAAAAATAAAAACTTAACATTTGTTGCCACTGATGCTGCCTCGCTCGTCCTCCTTTCCTGTTCTGGTGTCCCAGCATTTGCACCAGAAGAGTCTCCCCAGCAATCCTGCTGCTGCTTACTGCTGTGTTTAGGATCAGGTATAGGATCTTCATTTAAAAGGGGCCACCACTATTTGGTATGAAGATGATGCTTTATATACGCTGCTTGCCTAAGAAGAGCCGGAAGGCTTAAAGGAGTGTGTCTGGATTCTGAGTGGGAGGGCATTTCATGATATAATTCAAGCCACTGTACATTTTTAACATGCTTCCTTTTATTGGCTTGGTAATAAGGCTAGAGGGAGGATGGATGTGTGGAGATCACAATCTTATCTGCATAGTATTAACTGCAGAGACACTAATGGGTTACTAAGAATGTTGCTTTGTTACTATATAGTTGACTAGCTTTTGCAATATTTGCATGCTTGTTATTTATATTGGGGAGAGGCCTAATGTGTAGGCATTGCTTAATTTGTAAACACAAATAACTAAATAAATAAAATTAAAAAACATAAAGTGCCAGGGTCAAAGTATTTCACAGGTGGCTACTAGAGTTTGCATGACTTGATGCCTCTGCTAGTGGTGCTTAAAGTCAGTTGCCACTGTTAACTGCTAACCATCACACTACATCAAATGTGAGAGTTTGGACTATTCCATGTCATCTAAAGGAGCACAAATGGCCTAGAAAAATTGATATTGTAATTTTAAATTCTTAATTTAAAAAAGGGCTGATATTCTCTACTTAAAATGTGTGGTGGATTGTGTGAAACAAATACTGTTGCTGACCATTGGCTAACACCAGCACAAATTAAGCTCTGGATATAGGAAGATAGAATACAGTACTAGAGGTGGCTGCAAATTGTGGATGGGCACAAAGGCTTTCCAAATCTGAAATCAGTCTTTATGCTTTTAAGTCCACTTATGGGGTGGGATCCTCTTTAAAAAGTTGTCAGAATCTGCTCTGCAGATTGACTAGAGGATATTATGTGCCTCAACACAGAGAACCACCTGTATTGGTATCCATGTGCTTCACCAACCCACAAAATAAAATTTAGGAAGGTTTATGCTATTTACAGATACTCCTAAAACATAAACATAGTCTAACTGCTTAAAAGAGTTACTGAATTACTGAAACAGCGCATTGTTTCAGTAATCTACTTAGTCACCTTTTTAACCATTCATAACAGGACCATTTTGATTGCCTGCTGCCAGCCATTCAAAATTGTACTTCATAAACTGCCACAGTGTGAAAGACTGGGATAATTGTTTTTGCATGCCTAGTTGGTTGCAGGTTGGGGTTCTTCAAGCATTATAAAAGGATTTCATGCTAGCTGCTGTATCACAGCATTTGTTTGAGGCAGGGTAGCAACCCCACTCTCCAACTTGGGGATGCTGGGCATAGAAAGTGGGATGTTATCTCGGAACCATTCACTTTAAGGATTTTCTGCCGCAGCTATTTTTTTAATGAGGTGTCACTGTATTTAAAGGTGGACCTAAACATATATATGGACAGTCTGAATGTGCTAATTATTCAACTGGGATATAATGTACATTAAATGGTGGAGAAAGCTGAGCCCAGTGAAAAACCAAACAGGATGGAGGAAAAGTTGAGATACTGGCCTAACCTATTTATTTAGTATTTGCTGTTTACTCTTAATGGAGTCCCTTTAACCAAACAGCAGTACAAGTCTTAATAAGATGATGTGGATGTTTTAGCTACAAAAAAAATTACATAAAGGAGAAAAAGCAAGGTAACCAGTGAAAAGGAAAGATGACATACCTTTAGTCTGCTTTGTTGCTTCTTCTTTGATAGTCAAAAACGTTGAATAGAGTAGCAAGCTGTAAAAAAGGTAATTTGTTGGTTGTCAGTCATATGTGAAGAAAAGAAGCCCGTTCTGCAGTATAGGTTAAGATCTAAAAACATGGTCCATATCTAGAAAAAAAAATGGCTTGTAATCATGTAAACATGTTTCTAAGTGTTTCTTGATCAACCCTTACTCCAGCTTGAAAGCCTAAACAATAATGTCTATAAAGACAGATATCTTGAATATTTGAACCATTGAGTGGACCTGTCTGATCCACTCAATGGTTGCTGCTTCACCTCTTGTAGAGTAAGCCTTAGGTTTCCCTGGTAGAGGTTTATTGGCAATCTAGTAACAAAGAAATACATGACACTATCTTGCAGTGGTTTGTTAGGAAGCAGCTAAATCTTGCCAGAAAGAGCCATAGTTTACAAAGAGGTTGTGAGATTTTCTTCTATCTTTTGATGTGTCTAAATAAAAATGGAGCGCTATTTTAATATCTAAAGAATGTAGAGATTTCTGCTGCCATAGAAGGATTTGGAAAAGAAGTGTGATCAATTGATTACTATGGAATTCTGAAATTATTATTGGTAAGATGGAAGGATGTCTATGTAATAGTACTCTATTATAATGAACAACTATAAATGGTTATAAAGATAACAATGCTTGTAGTTCACTAACTCTACGTGCCGGGGTAATGGCTATTTAAAAAGCTGTTTTTCATGACAGATACTGAAAGATTGATTTGTGAATGGGGGACCCATCAATTTGGGAAGAACTAGGTTTAACTCCCCTGGAGGCGATGGTCTTTTAACTGGAGAAAAAACTTATTTAATCTTTCTAAAAAATCTTTCATCACAGGAATCTTGAAAAAGGATTGCGTAGTGGAGATTTTCTGTACGTAGTTATAGCTGCTAAGTGGACTTTGATTGATGAACATTGTAGATCAGATTTGGCCAAGTGAAGTAAATATGCCAGAATGACATTTTCTTGTACCCTGTACATTGATATTGTTATGTCCTATGTTTTGACACCACATACTGAACCGTTTCCACTTGCGGGCATAGCATGATCTTCTAGATGGTAAGTTTTATTTGTTAAGGATATTCATGCATTCTGAAGGTATGTTTAAGTAGCCATATTGCGTGATCTCGGGAGCCATGCTTCCAAATTCAGGGATTGAAGTTGGATATAGGATCTGGCCCTTAAGTCTGCTTAGGGGGTCTGGTCTGAGTGGAAGATGTCTGTAGTGTGTCATGGATAACTGGAGAAGATCTGTGTACCACTGCTGTCTTGGCCAGTCTAGTGTGATAAGAATTGTTTTTGGGTTTAATTTCCGTAATCTCTGAATCACCAGCAGTATTGATGGAAATGCGTATCAAATGAAGTTGATCAATTGATCAAAAGGGCATTGCCCAGTGAGTGTGTTTTTTTTTCACCCTGGATGTGAAGTCTCTACATTTTTTGTTTTGTGCCGTCGTGAATAAATCTATTGTTCGTGTACTCCCTTTTGTGAAGATGTGCTGTATTACCTCATCATTGAGAACAAATCTGTGATTTTGTTCATGAAAAAGACTGAGAAAATCTGCTTCAACATTTTGATTCCTGGTATGTAAAATGCTGCAAGTGACAAACCTCTTGGGAGTGCAAACTGCTTGAGGCTGAAGTGATAGTTGTCTTGGTTTTGATGTAATAATCAGATCCTTGGAGGTGAGAGATGGTGGGAAAGCACTGAGTGCTAGATGCCCTGTTTTTAGTTCTAACAAGTTTATGTAGTAAGACCTTTCTGTTTGAGACTATCATCCCTGAATTGTGAGCACGTTCATATGTGTGCTCCATCTTGAGAGTGAAGTGTCTAACAATAGTTTATTTTACTGGCAGATTGTGAGGTTTGTACCACAAGGTCAGCGAGTCTGTGCATTGTCTGTTAGAAATATTCAATCTTGCCAATGTACCATTTTTTGTGACCATTGATTCTCTAGACAATATTGAAGCGGTCTCATTCATATTCTTGCATTAGGGACTGTGAATATGAAGGATGCCATGGATCCGAGGAGGGATGTGATTTGACAAACAGTTGGTTTGACTTCTTTGATTGCCTGCACATTCTGACAATATTCTCTCCTCCAAAGGCTAAACTTTTTCCTTTTGAGTATCTATTTTTGCACCTAGAATGGTGAGGCACTGCATTAGTGCTGACAACAATATTTTAAAGTTTATTTGCAAACCTAGTGTGGACAGTATGTGTGTTGCGGTGTTGAAGTCTTTCTTCACCTTCCACAGAGAATAAGAATCTGCTTTTATTACCCAATCGTCAAGGTAGGGATTTACAAGTATTCTTCTTTTTCTCATATGAGCTACAACTACTGTCATACATACTGCGAAGGTTTGATGAGATGACTTTAGATCGAATGGAAGAACAGCATATTGACAGTGTTCATTCTGTACCAGAAATGTTAGATATTTTCTTTGAGGATGAGAAATTGGAATGTTAAAATAGGCATCCTGTAAAACACACATAACTAGTCGGCTTGTCTTATATGTGAATGGATTTCAGGAAGAGCCAACATCTTGAATTTTTCTTTTTTAATAAACTTGTTGAGGAAGCTAAGGTCCAGAATTGGTTGAAATTGTTTTGGCTGGCTTCTCTTTTGGAACAAAATATACCTTGAGTATATACTTTTGTTGATTTGGCTTGAAAGAACCTTCTGTTTTTGCAGTAGTGAATATGTCTCATTGGTTAGACAAGCTGCTGAAAAAGGCCTTGGACTCACAAGCGGAGGAGTGTTTGAAACGGATTGCATATACATTTTATATGATGTTTAACATCCATCTGTCCAGGGTTATGTTTTTCCACTCTTCCAGGAAAAAAGTCACCGCTCCCCCAAAAGGACTAGGAAACTGCAAAGGGGAGTGTCAGATTTTCATTATGTTTTGTTGGCGGACGTTCTCACCTGGGACTGAGAAGATTTTGTTGCAGTGGATTTTCTTTTTTTGGTATCTCCTTTGCCATGGTCTTTGTGATTGGTTCTGTTGGTGTGAAGACTGATACGGCCATCCAGGGGTTTGAACCCTACAATAGTAGTTTTGCCTGTCTTTGGGTTTATATTGTTGCTTATACTTTTTTTTTCTGATTTTCATGACACACAGCTTTAAGTGTTTCAGCCTCGTTCTTTATCCTGAGCATTTCTTTCTTAGTGTGTTGCCCAAATAGTGATGTACCTGAAAAGGGCACGTTTGCAATCATGGGCATCAGGTTTTAGGGAGGGTAAACAAAGCGAAGATGATCTTCTCAGAGGAAATTCCATGGCAGAATGAAGTAGCAGAGAGTTTGACTGAATTAACTGCAGCACTAACAGATTGATTCTAAATTAATGAGCCTTTCCTAATCATTTCCAAAACAACTTGTCTGTGAGTTGGAAGATCAGACACAAAAGATTTCATGCAATCCCAAACCTCTCTGTGATATCTACCTAGAAGAGCTGATGCATTGCCGTTCTTCAAGTGGGTGGAGGTTGTGCCACAGTACCTTTTTAGTTATAACATCCATTCTTTTGCTCTCTCTGACAGGTGTGGCTGTGGATTCTGGGGAAGAAGCACGTTTAGATCTAACCACAGTAAACAATGTATGAATCTGGTTTAGGATCCCTTTGAAGATCCCAGTGGTTTATATTTTTTCAGCAATCTTTGTGAAGCAGCTTTAATGGTAGCTGGATTGGGGCAATTTTCTTCAAGAGTGTCTAGAAGACACGGAAATAGAAATAGAAGTAGAAGGGATTTTGGAGCTGATCTTGATTGTGAAGTTTCAAGAATTACCAAAACTGTTTGTTGGTGAGTGTCTATATTGATGCATAGTTTGGTTGAACCTCTTACAAAAGCATCTTGAAAGTAGAGATATCATCTACAGAAGATACCATAGATGGTGACTGAGGCAGAGAAATTGGTGTATATGAGGAAGGAGGAGTCAGAATATGATCTTGTTCTTAATCTAGAATATTAAAAAGACATTCCCCTTATTTTAGAGTGTGTTCCTTGTGATGTTGTCCACACAGGTGAAGGAGGTTTCCATTTTATAATATGTGATGTGAAAGAAGCTTTGGAGGCCCTTCTAACTGGTGATAGAACTAAGGGCTGAAATGGTCTCTGTAAAGGGTCATCTGGAGGTAACAGAGGCCTCAGTGGGTGAAGTGGGGAATTTGTTTGAGCCAATATAGCATCCGCTAGCTGCTTGAGAAGCTGAGGAATGGGCAGAAGGAGAGCAAGACAACTCTGGGGATGAAGCCTACAGACCTGATAAAATCGTGGTGTGAAAATAGATGAGATCAACATTGTCCAAGCTCTTTTTGCCAGTAATGATGTTTGAGGATTCAACAGATGACTTTTTGACGTCTTATGGTGTGAATTTTGACATTGATTGAGTGTGTGACAGCGGCGATGTTGGTGCAGTCTTGATGTCGATTTAGAGGCCAAATCATGACGATGATGTGTCAACGTCGACCCTTCTTTTCAAGGAAGAGCATGTTGGCGCTGAACTCATCGACAATGATGGTGGTTATGTTTTTTGCACTATTTTTTGGCACAAAATGTAACTTGCATCAAAAATTAACTCAAGGACTCCTTTTGTGCTAAAACACAGCTCTAAATGCCTGTGTTGCATTTTGGGTAGTTGAGCTTAATTTTCTGTAATTCGTCTGAAATTTTGCATATTTACACAAATAAAAATTATTTAAATTTTGCATGCCTCTGTTTAGTAGTCAACAGAGTCTAAAGCATGATGAGGTCGCAGATATTGTCAAATAGCCACATCATTGTTGGTTCAATATTGAGTCCAAGTCTGAACCAACAAAAGTAGTAGTATCCCTAATATTGCACAAGACATTTTTCCAAAAGAGGGGAAGCATCTGCTTCCTTCCAGGCCAGGTGACTTAAGAGAAGCTGCATAATGTTTTCCTCGCTTATAGTGCCTCTTAGCATGTAGACATCCTAGGTCTTTCAGTAGCTCGTGTGCTTAAGGCTGTGTAATGTTTATAGAGAATGTTTGAAGTCTGCGTCGTACATACAAGATGTATAGATGAATAACTGCAGGTGCACATGCATTTTGTACTCTAAATAGCCCAGTCTACTCATCAGGTTTGTACTCTAAATATCTCAATCTGCTGACAATGGGTGCATTAGTGCAATCTGCTGACGTGTTCTCTTCCAAAACAACTCTTCCGCGTCAACCAATTGCAATTAAAATAACTTTCACTTGAAGGAAAAAATTATTTTTGAAGCAACTTCTTGATGGCCTAAACGCAAATTGTGTAAAAAAAAAACTTTGTGCCACATACGGGCAAACGTGGGCTTCCGATTCTAGCAACATCAAACTTCAAGCAAATATATTTTCTGTCACTTGCGCTTTGACTACATCACAATGTCCTCAGAGCTCCCACCAAATCTGTGCAGCAAAGCTTCTTTGTATAGGGATGTCATGCTATTTTAGATAGCATAACGTGCATTTCTAAAGCATACGTCCACACAGAAGGGTAAATTGGTGCTGAGCATTGTTATTCTTACCAATCTCAGTGGTACTCATTTAATTACGTAAAAAATGATAGCGGAGGGACCGGGAGATTAGTGGTCCAGTGTACAGCCTCCCAATAGAACCTTCACACAAAAATGGGTACACTGTTCCAAACACATAAAAAATTCACATAAGCGAACCAATTCAACAGGAGCAAGAACCCTCATGCATCACAATGGATGACTAGCATCATCATTGGGAAAGCTCCTCATCAGGCTGGTGCTGCAATGCCTGACGGGCTCCCCAGGACGGGGTGCTCTTAACCACTTTGCTCAGATAGTAGCTGTGAAAAAAAGGGGATAATTGTCACAGGGATACCCAATTTTAAGTACCCAAGCAAATGTTGGAGAGAATCAAATGTTAAAATTGGTTTGCCATCAACAAACAATAAATCATGATTTTAATCAATAGTAAATGTGATGGTGACCAAGATTAAAAACAAAATAAGGAGTAATGGGTGATTGATAATGCTCACCTACTCTCACTTAAAAAGGGGAGGATATAACCAACTATGGTACCTCACAATCACAAGTCTACATGTTTTGCGTCTAAGCGGTCCAGCCGGATCCAGTGACGCTTCATCAGGACAAAAACCTTCTCCAAATAATATAATAATCCATAATGTGTGAAAAGAACAAAGTCACTTACTTAGTCCTACTTGTTAATTCAAAAGGTTGCCCATCCCCAATTTCAGGATAGAGCCCAAAAGGATCGCTGGCCAGAATAAGAAACTAAAATTTTCAATTTCCTGACAGTAGGCAAGTAAACCTACCCCACCGGCGCGCGTCCTCCAATTAATTAACCTTGAAAGAATGAAAGGCTAAGTGGACTCACCAGTATGTCAAGAACTGAATGTTGAGAAGGTATGCTGAGTCATATACTTTATGGTCAGATGAAAAGAATAGTTCCTCCAGGTAGCCAAAGTGCCATCCTTGTACAGAATAACGTATCTGAATGGTGCTAAGTAAAGGTGTTGTCTCCTTAAAATGGTCCAAGTTAGGAGGAAAACAAGGATTAAAAAAAACCTTCTTGTCAACCTTGTAACCCCTGTAGATGAGGATTAATACTGAACTGATTAGAAAGGCACCAAACCGAGTTAGACATGAATATGAAAGCAGAATTCAGTAGAAAATTCAAACAATAGGGACAAAAATAGAAAAAAGGTAAAAAAATGTAATTAACATTTCGGGAATGACTGTGTTTTGCTGTGTCTTCCTCTTATGATTGCCTCCTTTATAAATCATTTAAACAGGATGTGACAGTACAGAAAAAGGCTCTAAATTAACTTGGGTTGGAAGCCTCAGATAACATTTTGTGGACAGGCCACCATCTTGAAAAGGACTGCTTATAATGTTTATCATGGCCCCGTTCCTGGAATTCATTGTGTTCCTTTGCCAGCAAAAAAAGATGCTCAAGTTTGGCATCCTTTGTTCTATGTTGAATCCTTCAATCCCACCGCTGCACTTAATGCACTTCAAACATCTCTTGGAACACCCTCAGGTGACCATGCTTATATATAAATGCTAGAAAATCCCAGACAGTGAGGACACTCATCCTTGTGCAAGTGGAACACCAAGCAACACAGTTTTTGGCAGCACGAAGAGCACTCCTTCCTCCCCTAAGGGTTTGGTTTCTCTGGTAATCTCTTGGCACTACTTCCAGCACAGATATCAGCACATGTGCAACACGGAATTTGAACCTGTGGCAATAAAGTTAAAAACAGATTCCTGCATCATGCATTATTTCAACAAGCCACTAGTCGTGGCTATTTTCATAGACAGATTTCATGTGGGTTGTATGTCAGAATATCAAAAATGTATTGTCTGGCAATATAGTGGCTCTAATACCTTCCACCAAATAACAGTCTACTAGGTGTTGAATTGCTACTATCATCTCCACTGTGGCAACACTTTTAAATGATATTTAGGACACTTAGTTAGGATCATGATATTCTGGATCCATACCAACTATGTGTAGATTTATATCTATCAAATCATTGGCAAACTGAGTCAGGCAGGCTGCAATGTATCTATTTATACAGTCCAACTGATTATGGTTTCAAACCAGTCCAATGATGGTGATCGATTTCAAGACACACACACATTGATTCCAAATAACTTTCTTGTGAGCAATGCTGAATTTCTGTACGGTTTGACTATAGAAACCCATTGTTCGATCCCAGGGCATATTTTTCGTCATCAGGCATTAACCCAAATTAGAAGAGAGAAAGGTGGAAAAGGCAAGAAGAAGGAGGAAAAGAAAGATGGTAAAAGTGTGACAAATGGAGAAAGCAGGGATGAAAAAACGTGCTAGAGAAATATAAAGAGACAGGAAAAACAGGCATATAATGTAATCGAAACAATCTGGAATTCGGGCACCCCCAGAATTCAGTAGCACTGACAGTGTTCTTTTAAGAAAACTTTGGAATCCTGCACTAATTTCTGTATTTTTTATTTGTTTATGTTTTGTTAAAAATTAACACTTATTGGGAGGGGTATCTTGCCTTCATTTATAACTATGCCTTTTTACAGGCAGTAACAGGTCTTACCCCTCTAATAACTTGTGGGTTGAGATCCTACTGTGCAGCATTAGCAACCACACCATTAACAATGGGGAGAAGGTGCTATTGTTTTTTGGATGAATGAGAATCAGAACAACAAAGTAATCTCCAAAGTAATTAAAAAATATTAACAATGTTCGAGTGAAAACATAACCTTTCCAAGGGTTGAATTACAGTGTGACAAATCTTTAATCGAGGATTTGTGTGCTACCTTCTCACATAAACCCGGCTAACAGCACCATATCTGAGTTCCTGACTTCCAGTACTTCGATTACATTTGATAATGCATGTTAGGTTTTTCAGCACCTCTTTTTCACCAATATTCCCTTTACAATGTGTTGATCATTGTCAACAAATAACCTTTCGAGAATTGCCTCCAAGTTAAATAGTTGCCCCTAAGATTCTAGAATTTGAAAAATAAAACCTCATGGTAGCTGTATGAGCCACATCACCCAGTTCATGCCTATTTTGTGTGGTGAGTATTCTTATAGATATTGTTACTACTTATTATTGATTTGCACCTTCTCACTTAATGTTATCCGTGTTTACCCTACTGCCTTATGTCAGCATCCCTTGATAGTCCATAAATCATGTAGTTTTAAACAAAGGGTCGCCCAGTCTTCTTTAGTTCAAGTGCCTTTCCTTCATGATCCTCTGCAGAATTGGGGAGATCATTTATCCCCAATACTAAAGGAGTTTGTGAATGATTTTTCAATACAGATTTTCCATTGCTCACTTCCCATGTAGATGTAGCAGAATGCTTCCAAAAGAACCTGTTTAGCATGCAATATATATGAGGCATTTTGTTTTTGTAAAGAAATGATGGCCCGTGTGCAAAAAATAAACTCACTTTTGTTCTCCTTCATATAAACAAGATTATTAAGCACAGCACTGGGTGAATTATAGGGACCAATAAAATAAACAACAAAACAAAGTGGATATCATACATAGACACGGGTGTGATAAAAACTATGATATTTGAACAATAGTTTATTTCTCCGCTTAGGCATAAGTGTTTGAGTGGCAGAGGCACTTCTTTGTAGACAGCAAGAACCAGCGTCAAAATGTCGATTGCATTGTCAGCTGTACGGGACCCTCTTCATGACATAAATGCTTTCCTAACGAGTTTGGCTCCTCACAGCTACAACCAAACTATGAACAGAAAAACAACTTCACCAAGTTGCAGAATACTAATTAATAACACGTAGTTTATATTCGATATACATTGCAAAGAATGCTTTGAGCAATTGCCACAAAACGACCTAGATTTTAATTAATGTCGTTTTGTAGAGCAAAATAAATTGATTTAGAAATCGTACCATGTGTATAAATCCCATCACCATGGATGATGACACCACCGACAAACGTTAACTCAGTATAAATGAGTCATAAAACAGATGACGCCAATACATGAGTCCATAAGGCCCATTAGAACCAAGCAGTGGCAAAGCAAAGAGGGCTGGCGTATAAGTGAGAGAATCTCTTAAGTAATTAATAGGTTTAAGCACTCAGAAGTCATCGAACATACACTCTACATGCCATCATTCATTCACCCACTGACGGATTTGAACATTCACACTGTTACACAACCACAATAAAATGCACTCACAAACCCAAGATGTAAGCAAGATAAAATAAATGAATAAACTAGCAAAAAAAGAAAACACTGTGTAAGAATATGAAAAATGAAGTCTGTATGTAAGCCCAAGAGATACTTAGGGCCAGATGTACGAAAGGATTTTACCCATTCTGTGTCTATGGGAAAAAGCTTTCGTACATATGGCCCACAGTCGCTTAATCTAAAAACAGTTCTAGAGCTTTACCTTCCTTTGGTCTGTGTATGTCTTGGGTAGGTGACAAAGAGAAATCCAATCTCAACTCAGGTAACTGGGCTGTGCTATCTAATACATCCATGGGAAAAGTCAAAATCAAGAAGCGCACACCAGCATAGGCCTTACGATAAGAAACTGCGCAATCTAGAAAGTCAGCATTCTCAAGTGGAGCAGCTCCCTAATTTGAGATGTTCAGGGATCTTTACTTAACTCTCTTGCATCCAGGGGAAATAATTTGGAGCTCAATTTACATGGAATCTTTTTTCAACACCCTTCAAAAGTTGACAAAAAGGTGGGTTGTTTCTGGGCATCCAAAACTGGTGAGATTCGCCTTCAAAACCTGGACTAACACGTTACTTTGCGGCTTAATAGCCCACTAATCAATGGCTGATGCATAAAATACTATATCTAAACAAGTAGAAACAGTAGTTTAACATGGTAAAAAGTATGTGGAGTGCATAGTTGGTAACTTTGAAAAACATGCGAAATAGAGTTTGAAAGTAGACCTGAAAAGTTCTTAAAGCTACTGGATCTGTGAACAGCTGCAGAGTCTTTACTTCTTGTGGTCTGCGTGATGACTAAATGTTCTGTTGCCTAATTATATAAATACGCATGGTAGTTTATGATTCTGGAATGGAGCACTCGCTGATGCATGACTATAGCAGTGTCAGTTGCAGCCGGAGTGCTTGGTGATCGGTTTAAGGTTGTGGGTGGCTTCCCAATGACAAATAATTGTTTTAATCAGCTTCTGTGTTGGCACCTTTCATCATAAATTGGCGACGAGGATGACCACGCTGTGGTCCTGCCTTCCCCTGACTATTTTAAGAGAATTCCCTTTCTCACTGTTTGAAGTGCTGCTTGGAAACTGACATTGCGGGTGTCTAGAGTGGAGTGGACCTCCATGTCTTAATGTGACACATCGAGTGTCCAGAGCAGCACACCAGGATTCTGAGCCGAGCTGCGGGCACAGTACCTGTTTTGGGGTGAGTGTTCCGGGATTCAAGTGTTGAATCGTGCGCTGTCCTCACGCACAAGCGCATGCAGCAGTAGCTCACTGGAGCGTTGTTTGAATATGTGCCTGCACGTGACGTCACACGCAACAGCACGCACCAACACAAGAGCAGCTTTTCAGGACTTAAAGGCTGTATGTCATATAATTGAACAACATTGTCTGTGCCCAAGGGTACTCACGCATACCAACAAATCATTATCCGATCATATGCAAGCAAATAGTGCTCTCTGACGCATTACTACAACAGTGTCAGTTGCAGCGGGCGTGCTTGGCAATGGGTCCATCTCAGGTCATGGGCAGTTTCCATATAACTAATAAACCTTTTAATCAACTTCTGTGGTGGCACCTTTTATCACCCTGAAGTAGATGACAAACGAAAATCCAGACTCAAATTGTAGTAACTCACCCTGTTTACTAACACACTGAAAACTAATAATTGAAAAATACAGACCACAATAGTCCTTAATGTGGAAAGTCATGGTATAGAGTTTGGTATGACTCAGATCCAACATTTCACATTTTGAGACATCTTTACTTTCCTCTATTACATCCTGAGAAAGAAATTGAGTGCAACCCATTCAGAACCCTTCAGAAAGTGCCTGAAAAGTGTGCTGCTGGTAGGCCTTCTACAGGGGATCATGACTGTGGTTTCAAAGTAGCATATATACGATCAAGTAGAAACAGCAGTTTAGCCGTGGGAAGAGAATTTGAAATACTCTTAATCTGTAAACAGCTATAGAGCCCAAACTGTTGTGGTCTGCATGATGACGTGAGGAGGTGACACGGATAAATCCAGACTCAAATAAGTCACATGTGGTACCTAATACATTCATGTGAAAAGTCAT
Organism: Pleurodeles waltl; assembly: GCF_031143425.1. Classification (NCBI taxonomy): domain Eukaryota; kingdom Metazoa; phylum Chordata; class Amphibia; order Caudata; family Salamandridae; genus Pleurodeles; species Pleurodeles waltl. The sequence continues at coordinate 287,361,869 of NC_090445.1, read as the reverse complement.
AGTGTCAGCGCGTCAGAGCCTTAATAAGTAAACTTACAAGGAGACGCATCTAGGTTGATAAACCTTTGGACCGCGTTTGGAGACTTCCTAGTACGAAGTATTTCCTCACAATCATCAACCAACAATATCAATAAAGACTCAATAATGACAATCACTAATCAATGAACAATCAATAAGAATCGAAATTTTTAACACACCATGACCTTTCAGCCATGTATAACCACACCAGTTTAATTTAGTGTTAGGATATTTATTTCACTATTATTTACAATCTAATATCATGTCAATAAATCTCAATAGCATTAAACTCATCAGAAAACACTACCGATTAGCAATCAGAGCACAACTTAATCAATGCATAGGCTATATTCATTCAATATTTATGCACATCATTAATCTGGATCAAACTTAGCAGCTTCTTATTAGTACATGAATCAACAAAGCAAGATCTCAATCATTTGTCTATTTGCACAAGGTATTAGTGAACACCTTAACTATCCTCAAATTAGCATTAGCATGTTGGGCTTCATGCAAAACATTTAGTGAAAACGAATTTGGAAAATATCTAAACTAAGGCCTCTATCAAAATAGCAGTTGGTACCTAGAAAGAAAAGGCAAACAGACAATCACAATTTGCATCAGATAGTTACCAATCCAACAGATCAGCAAGCAGCATCAGTCTTCGTCCTCAGGACATCAGTTGATTCACCATCAGCAGAGATAGGACGGGGCAAAGTCTCAAGATAGCATAGCTGAGGAACAAATTACTTCCCTCAGATGGAGGAGAAGTTAGCATCAGGCAAGAATGGGGTAGAGGATGGTTTAAAATGACAGGACAACTGAACTAAAATATGGCATTGGTAAGAGTCCAAGTTAAAGTGTAAGTGTAAGTGGTCTCGTTTTCCTCGGGTCACGCCGTTAAATCAAAACTGTCCAACTATTCCCTAATTCCTCATTGGATAAAGTTTGGTGCATCATTATCTCTGACCAATAATTTGGTAAGCACTTTGCTAGAATTTTCCACAGTTCACAGTTCCCATATCACGGATTGGTTCACGTTATTGACGTCTTCAATGGTTGGAATGTCAGGTAGAAAATGTTACACTTTGCGCGCCTTTCAGTGTCAGTGTCTTCATTGTCTTCTCCCAGTATGGTTAACCTTGCACCTGTTACAAATTACACTGTTACATCTAGCAAGAACATCGCCTTGAGGAAGCCGGTTCTCATGAGGAAGAATTTACTACGGCTACACACATATAACTCCTGGAAAAGTACAGCTTCGTGTCCTTCAGGAAAAACAGCACACTACACGTTTAGAAAATGCAATTCAATATGAGGCCAGGCAGCTAGGCCCAAGCCCTCACTAAGTTAATAAAGCAAGTTCTTAACACACAACCCTAATTATGATATACTAATACAAATTCAAACATTATTACATAAAATTCAGAATTAATAAGCCTTTTCATTAGTCTTTGTATACATTGGTGACCACTCCCCGTGGGCACATTTCAAACGTGTGCATTATTTTCTATGTTAACACATTTTCTATGCAGCTTCATCACACAATATATTGCAAGCTTCATATTAATGTTGCTTTTAAAATATACACTCCAACAATAGTCAAGCTGCACTACTTTAAGGTAGCCAACTGTGCATTGTAGAAATTCAGTATGCTTTGAAGTCAAGTATGCGGCAGCTTCCAAATTAGAGATCTTCAAAGATCTTTACTTTCCATTCTTGCATCTTGAGAAAGAAATTGGAGCATAACCCATGTGGGATATCTTGAAAACACTCCTCTCAAACAATCCAAATGGTGGTCTGCATGCAGTCCCACTGAAAGGGTGAGATTCAACTTTAGAAACTCAATCAATTAATCATACCGTTTGTAAAGAGCAGCACTTTCTCCTTAAACGATATCTGGGCACTGAGGGTGCTGTGTCTCAGTTGAAAAGCCACGTCTTGAGTCTTATGAAGTCTGCAAGGGAAGGAGCTGTTCAGAGGTGAAAGGACAGGCTGTTCTAGGATTTGGATGCTGTGGAGGAGGAGTGGCCTCCACTGCAACTGTGATGGATGCGGGGTGTGTGTGCGAGATTTAGCAAAGCAAAACAGTTGTTGTGTAGAGCCTTGTATGCGAGTATGAGGATTTGGAATTGGCATCTCTTCTGGATGGGGAGCCAGTAGAGGTTGCTGAGATGTGGGGTGATGCTTGAGCACTTGGGGCAGTTGAGGATGTCTGGTTGCGGTGTTCTGTAGACTCTGGAGTCTTTTAAGTAGCTGGGCAGACACTCCAGCGGAGAGGGCGTTGCCATAGTCGAGTCGGCTGGTGACCAGGGTGTGCATGACCATCTTTCTGGTATCTCTAGGGATCAATTTGAAGATTTGGCGGAGAATACGGAGGTTGTAGAAGCAGGAAGAAGCGACTGAGTTTACTTGTTGATTCATGAATAGTTTGCAGTCAAGGATGATGCTGAGGTTTTGTGTGTGCTCTGATAGAGAGGGCTTTGGTCTGAGTTCTACTGGCCACCAGCGGTGGTCCCATACAGAGGTGTTCTTCCCCAAAATCAGGACTTCTGCTTTGTCGGTGTTTAGTTTGAGGCCGCTGTTTTTCATCCATGTTGCTATGTTGGTCATGGCGTTGCAGAAGTTGGCTTTGGCATTGTGGGGGTCTTCGGTGAGTACAACAAAGCCAGCCCAACCATCGCCCCCATACTCCGCGACATAATCAATTCCTCTTTCGACTCCGTCACCTACCCAGACCACTGGAAGCACGCGGAAATCACTGCTCTCCTAGAAAAAACCATAGCCGACCAGGAGATCCTCTCCAACTATCGCCCCATCTCCCTCCTCCCTTTTCCCGCCAAGATTGCCGAGAAACTAGTCAACACCCGCCTATCCCACTTCCTCGAAGCAAACAACACTCTTGACCCCTCACAATCCAGGTTCCGCAAGAACCACAGCACGGAATCCGCTCTCATCGCATGCACTGACGACATCAGGACCAAAGTCGACAAAGGCGAGACCGTCGCACTCATCCTCCTAGACCTTTCCGTAGCCTTTGACACAGTCTGCCACCACACACTCCACACACGCCTCCACAACATAAGAATTTGCCACAAAGCCTTAGACTGCCTCACCTCCTTCCTCACCGACCGGACCCAGAGAGTCCGCCTTCCACCTTTCCACTCCACCACTACCAAGATCATCTGCGGAGTCCCCAAAGGGCCCTCCCTCAGCCCCACACTCTTCAACATCTACATGATCCCCCTAGCCAACATCCTCCGAGCACACGGAATCACTATCCTCTCCTACATAGATGACACCCAACTCATCCTCTCCCTCACCTGCAACCTCACCACTGCGAAAACCAACCTACACGCTGCTCTCCTCGACACCGTCAACTGGATGACTACTAACCACCTCAAGCTTAACTCCAACAAAACCGAGATTATCATCTTCGGCCCCAACAAAACCACATGGGACGAATCCTGGTGGCCCACCGCCCTAGGCCCCGCACCCACCCCCGCAAACCACGCACGCAACCTCGGCATCGTCCTGGACCCCTCCTTTTCCATGACACAGCAAATCAATGCTTCAACCTCCTCTTGCTTCCACACACTCTGCACTCTAAAAAAAAAAAAATCCTTCAAATGGATTCCCCCAGAGACCAGGAAGACAGTCACCCATGCACTCATAAGCAGCCGACTAGACTACGGTAACGCCCTCTGTCGGCACCGCACTCAAACTCAAACGCAAACTCCAGAGAATCCAGAACACAGCCGCACGCCTCATCCTTGCCCTCCCCCGCCACAAACGAATCTCACCACACCTCAAATCCCTTCACTGGCTCCCCATAGACAAGAGAATCACATTCAAGATCCTCATCCACGCACACAAATCCCTCCACAACACCGGCCCAACCTAACTCAACGAAAGAGTGAACTTCCACACTCCCACACGCAACCTCCGTTCAGCTGACCTCGCCCTAGCCATAGTCCCCCGCATCCAACGCACCACCACAGGAGGCAGGTCCTTCTCCCACCTCACCCCCAAAACCTGGAACTCCCTCCCCACCAACCTTTGCAAAACCAAAGACCTCCTGCTCTTTAGAAAGAACCTCAAGACAAGGTTGTTCAAACAGCGACCCTCCTTGCCCCCACCTTTGCCCCCCCCCCCCTCTCAGTGCCTTGAGACCCTCACGGGTGAGTAGCGTGCTCTATACATTTTTTTGATTGAGAGGATTAGTTGAGTGTCATCGGTGTAGGAGACTATATTAAGTCCGTAAGATCTGACGATGTCTACAAAGGGGGGGGCATGTAGATGTTGAACAGGTTTGGGAAGAGGGTGGATCCTTGGGGTACACTGCAGGTGATGTTCTTGGGTATAGAAGTGAAAGGAGGAAGGCTGAGGCTCTGCACCTGGCCTGAGAGGAAAGCAGCAACCTATTTAAGGGCGTTTTGTTGAATGCCTATGTTGTGGAGCCTCTTGAGGAGAGTGTGGTGGGAGACTGTATTGAATGCTGTGGAGAGGTCCAGAAGGATCAGAGCTGCTGACTCTCCTCTGTCGAGGCGTGTCCTGAAGTTGGCTGTGGAACGGATTGGAAATTCACTTTGCCACTGAACACCAGTATGGCATAGAAGCTATATATTTCAAGAAGTAGAAACAACAGTTTCACCTGGAGAAAAGTACTTGGAATATACCATTAGAAACGACGTGAGACCATGGAAAATAAAGTCTGAAACTAGGACAGAAAACTAATTATTAAACAAAGCACATGTAAATTTAGGGCACATATTCCTGTCTGCCACTATATCAGTAGCTAGTGATTTGCCTCAAAACCCATGGGTGATCACATAAAAATGTCTGTGAACCCCCCCCCAATGGAATGCCCCATTGACACAAAATAATGGAATGTTGTGCATACCACTACTTTGTACTATTCCAGGCAACTTTGCCACACTAATCTTGAATTCTGTTGAAGAATAAATAGAGGCAGAATGTTTTTCACCTCATTTGTATTATGAAACTAACACTACATATAGTGTAAGCAAATTTGGGCTCCTGGTTCTACAGGGCACAAGATGGTATCAAAGAACATAAATGTTCTTATTTAAAATCAATCACAATTTAGAGCATTGCAATGCTTTATTGCAGACAATGGAGCAGCAGTTGGCTATAAATGGTGGTATTGACCTGCTACTCTCAACATTACCGTGCCCTAATCCTCATCCTCTAATTCTCTCTTTTTCCTGCCTCTACTGAATATACAGATTTGGCAGGAGCTCTAGTGACCAGTCCAACTCTACCTGGGACCAGAGCACACAGCAACCCCCCTCTCCTCCATGCTCCCATTTTTCTCTTTCACTGTAGCATCAGAAGGAGGAAGGGGGGATTTCTGCTCAGCGTCTGTCTCCTTCAGGTCAGCCATTTCATGACAAACAGTTTGATATCCATGGAGGAAGAGGCTGAATGTTGCCCACTTTCACAACTTTTGCTGTGTGCATGCTCTAGTAACTGCCAGTCGCACAAAAGAAAACCTGTGAAATTCAGACAAGCTTTGGAGGCATGAAGGGTTTAAACCCTCTGCTGTTTTTGTTCAGTTTAGACATTCCACAGTCACAGACTCAGTGTTCTAATAACCATATAGCCCACTGTAGCGCGTTATACTGTCAATTAAAGGTAGGACCTATCCTGGTATAACTTACTATGGAAGGCTAGAAATGTATAGTAAGACATTCTGTCCTCATGGGGCAGAATGTTCAAACAGTGTTATAGTCTGCTCCTGCTGGCTACTGTGGTCATTAAAGCCCTACTCCCTTGTAGTATGCTATTGCCTTTTGGCTTGCTCTTATAACACTAGAGGAGGCCTTTAATGGGCAACATAGCTAAGGCAGGTTATACGTTTATATTTGCAGTAAGATACAAATGCAACAAACAATATCAATTTGTCTAAAAAGAACCTGAGGATTTTTTGTATTTTCTGAAACTTTTTTTAAAATTATTAATTTTAAGGGAAGAAAACCAGGAACTCTGAACTTTGCTCCGAAAAAAAATAAAACATATTTGCAACATGTAGACTGAGAGGACTCTACACCACTAAGTTCACTCTTGCTATGGCCCTTGGTTCTCCCACACAGACAGTTTTGACACACAGTGCAGTACATCTGCTTGGTGGCAAATTGGGCGTCCATGTCGATTACCACTGCTTGTTAAGGTGTCCTGTGGCTTACTGGCACTGGGTGTCAGGAGTTCTTGCGACACTGTAGTGGCAGAAGAAGGGTTAAAACACATGTCTTTATAATGCATCCCTTTACCATGTACCCTTTACCATGCAGTGCCTTTAAATGCAAAGCCTTTACCATGAATGACTTTACCCCAAATATGCCTATTCTACGCACGCCTTTACAATGAAAGTAAGTATATTTGAGGTCAGTTAAACCCACATTTGTAATAATACATAAATATACTCCCAACTCCCACCCAACATTTTGTTTAAAAAAAAAATATATATATATTATAACTTTACATTTTTCTTAATTGGGGGGAGCCACCACAGCCCCTGTTTTTAGTAATTAATCTTACCACCCTATACCCTTACCCACCCCTAAAGCCTAAAACACCCTTACTGCACTATAACCTTACCCACCCCAAACCCTAAAATCATCTTTACCATCCTATACCCTCACCCACCCCAAACACTAAAAGCAACCTTGCCACTCTATACCCTTAGACACCCAATAACCCTAAAAAAAACCTTACCACCATGAATCCATTCCTAAAATTTAAAACATCCATACCAACATATTCCTTACCTTCCCCTAAAACATCCTTACCACACTATACCTTTACCAATCCTTAAACCCTAAAAACATCCTTACCACACTATACCTTTACCAATCCTTAAACCCTAAAAACATCCTTACCACACTATGCTCTTACCAATTACTAAATGCTAATAACATCCTTACCACCCCATACCAATACCCACCCCTAAACCCTAAAACACCCTTACCAACCTATACCACTACTCATCCCTAAAACCTAAAAATATTCTTACCTCTCTATACCCTTACCGACCTGTAAACTCTAAAATATCCTCATCACTATATAACCATACCTATCTCTAAACCCTATTTATATATATTACCTTCTGGAGGTCGCCAATAGGTAGTTATAGTTAGGACCTAGTTTCCATAGGAAAAGCATTTTTTGTTTTGCTAATAACTTTGACACCGTTTGATGAATCCTCACAAAATGTTCCAAACTAATACGACAGTCGGTTCAGCTGCGGTCTTGAAAGTTTTGGGGTCATCCATCAAGTGGGGCCCGATAAAAAAAGGGGGAGGGGGGCAAAATGCATTTTTCCCATGCATTTTCCCCATAGGGTCTTTAGACAAAACTAAATCCTGAACTGCTGAACGGAATTACACAAAACTTAGCAGGAAGCTAGATCTTGGTGCTCAGATTGTGCTTTTTTGGGGGTGTAAATCTGTTCAATAGTTTGTTATATATTAAAGGAAAAGGAAACATAGATATATAGGGATGCATTTCCTCCCGTGCTGAAATCTGTTTGGCTGCCAACATGTCAACCAGGAAGTTTTGGCAGCTTTTTGTTGTGACTTGAATTTAGCCAAGTCCCAAAAAAAGAAATGTGAAAAATAAAAAAAGATAAGTCCCAAGGGATGGACTACCCTGACCCCCTAGCCGTTGTTCCAGGATGCCCCTTGTATCCACCTGGCCAAAAAGCATTTTTTCAAAGTTTTTGCAGCAAATTCATGGTGGATTCACCAATTTGTGGCAAAAATGTAAAGAAGCACAAGCGTGGTCTCCCACTCTTGTATACAGAAAACCCATCAGGTGGGCCAGGTCACGGCGACATGAGGGTAAGGGTGAAAATGGTGGAGAGGGCATATGGGCCACCTTCCAAGGGCTCTTTTTAGTTCTGAGGACCACCACCTTCCCGGGACTTTAATAAGAAAAGGGAGGGGGCAGCCCTCCATTAGACTCATTGAGCCCTATGGACTACCACCTTCCTGTGTACTTATTTAATATAGGAGCACGCACCCCCTCCTGGGGCTTTAATATGCTCTGGGGACAAGCACCTCTCTATGGCTAAATCAACAGTAATGCAGGGGGGCCTTGCAGATCCCCCAGGGACCACCACCTCCCAGGCCATATGCAGCCCTGTGGACCACCACCTCGCTGGTGAGGGCCTATGCTATTTAAATGAGGGGGACCAGTATTTGCCCTGGGGACCACCACCCCTAGGGCCGGCTCTTGCTATCTTCCAAGGTGCCCACCATGGGGGACTGCTGTTTGCTTTCTCCTGGCAGAAGCTGTGACAGCTCCCAACAAGCGAGAACAAACACTATCTCAGCTCTCGGTAGGCGTTAGCTGTCAAACTGCTCCTGCTTGCTGTGAGCGGAGTTCTGAACTGTTTCCCTGCAAGCAGGGAAAAAGATGAAAGATTGCTCCTGCTTGCAGGGTGCTGCATATTTAGCAGCTCCCTGCATGTGGAAACAATGCCAGTTCCTGAAGGAGGCGGGGAGCTGGCTGGGACCACTGTGGCCTTGAGGCTCTCCCACAGTCCCCATCATTGTAAACTGGTTGCCCTGGGTGAGGCTAGGGCATCCAGGTGGATGTTGCCGGGCCTTAGGGAAGAGGTCACCGGGCCAAAATTGGCTCAGGGAGGGGCACTGCACGGCCTCCCCCTCCCAGTTTAAAATATGTATTTGGGCCCAGAGAGGTGGTGGTCCCTGGAGTCCAGGGGTCCTGGAGGCCCCCGCATTATGTATTTAGCCCCAGGAAAGTGGTGGTCCATGGGGCATATTGATTCTCCAGGAGTGGGGGTCCACGTGGCCCCCTCCTTGTTAAAAAACAAAAAAAACAACAAAAAAACGTGAAACAATCCCTGAGAAGGTGGTGATTTCTGGGGCTCTATAAGCCCAATGGAGAAGTCCATGTGACCCCTCTCCCATTTTTTTTTAATAAAGGCCCAGAGAGGTGGTCACCCCTGGGGCTAAGAAGAGCCCTTGGAGGGTCCCCACTCGCCGGGACACTGCAATTTTAAAAACATTTTTGTCATAGAATCGTGAATCCACCTCAATTTTGTGGCAATTTAAAAAAGAAAAAAAAATATTTGTTGCCCTGGGAGGGGCCCAGGGGGACCCCAGCACCAAGGCTCGGGGGGGATGTCAGGGTATACCTACCCTGCTCCTTTTTCTTTTCAGTCCGAAGGCCGTGTGTGGTGCAGGTTTGGCTGCTTCATGAGATTTTGTCCACCGCTTGCGGGATTGGGTGTATATATATGGGGTTGGTCACAGGCCAACACCACACCAGTCGCACATGGCAATGTTTGGATAAGTGCAAAGTAATTAAAATTACTTAGCATTAAAAAACATGTAAATTCACTGAAAAAAACAAAGGTTATAGGGATGTCATATTTAGGAAATAGAATTAATAAAGAACAAAGAAATTCATTAAAAAAAATGGTTATAGTACAGTTCACATGTTACTAGCACAAAACCATACAAATTCAGCAGTTATAGTTACGGTTATCTCAAGTAAGTGTGCCAGCTATAACTTACCTCAGTACTCGTGCCCTAAGGTAACTATAACTCACACCCTCGCCATCACTGCTAATTACCGCATATTACATCACTCATGACTTCTTTGATAACATCATTGATAATATCAATGTAACAGTTACAGTAAAATTATTGAAGAGAAAACTGTGCATGATGGGGGTGTGAGTTATAGTTACCTTGGGCACAAGTAATAGTTTATTGAGAACTATAAATGCTGAATTTCTATGGTTTTGTGCAAGTAACATGTGAACCTAACTATAACTTCCCTATAACCTTTGTGTTTTTAAATGCATATATATATATATATATATATATAAGTGTTGTGGTAACCACTCTATAGCTAGGGTTGGATAGTAATTTCTGGGATTGTTGGTTCCTAATAATTTTGCAGCCCTTTGACAAATATCCGCAAAACTTTCCAGAACTATTCAGCAGTGTACATTGGCATATGATGGAAAGTTCTGTGGAATTTTGTCAAGGGGTGCAAAGTTAAAAGGCAGGTCCCAAACAGATTTGACCCAAATGCATTTTTTCAGACTTTTTGCGGCAGACATGGCACGAAAACAGCAGTACAGAGTTGCACAAAGTTTAACAAGAATATAAAATAAAGTATAAAGGTAATCTTTTTTTTATGTGGCAACCAAATTGGTTTAGGCGTTGGTAAGTTATAAGGCAAATAAACTTAGTGATATATATTGTTTCATATCTAGCACAGCACTAATAAAAGTGGCAAGAAAACCCAAAAAGAAACAAGACTGCATATACAAAGTTTCAGATTTAATACATGAACAACTAAAAGAATCATTCATTGTCACATGCTAATGACAACCAGCAAACAAATATATAACAAATACGATACATTCTCGTCAGCATACGTATTATTTGCATGCTGTCAGACTTGTGATTTAAAATTTGTGCCTAACAAGCCAAGAAAAACCATGTTCCTTATGTTCTCCTGCGCAACAAAATGGAAAAGTGACCAATGTCAATTTTTATAACAGTGATTGGTGTTCATTAAATTTGGGCTTTTCATGTAACACAATACTACTAAAAGTTGCAAGGATGCCCTAAAAATAAACTAGAATGCATATTTAAAATTTCACAATTACTATTTGAACAAATAAAAGACACATTAATGGTCACATTCTTATTGTAAGCCAGTAAACAAATACATAACAAATACAATAGATTAAAACAAAGAAGTCACATTACATCTGATTGCCATTCTATAGTCATAGTTAGGATTCCCAAAGACAGGAATTCCTCAGATGTTTGCACCCTAACAACTTTCCACCTGTTTCTGAATAGCCACAAAACTTTCCAAACCTAGAGCATTTTCTACATGTTGCAGTGATATAAATGTTTGTGGCGAATTGTTAAGTGGTACACAGATAAAGGGGGGTGGCAAAACACATTTTTTGCCGATGCATTTCCATAGACTTTTGTATTTGATGTAGCGTAAAAACAACTGAATGAATTTACATGAATCTTTGCAGGATTATATATTATGGTGTGTAGTTGATCCTTTTTGGCCACTGCAGGCACATTTCTTAAGATATTGGACCCCATAGCAACTTCTGCAGACAGAGAAGGCCGTCTGACAAAGTTCCAACGGGTAGGTTGCCGCCATAATGGCTGCCTCCCCACCAGGGCCTTTACAAGTTTCCTGCTGGGTCAACGGGTGGAAACTCAGTTTCTGCCCGCTGGGCCAGCGGGAAGCAGCCTCCATCATTGTCTCCAGCTCGTGATCAAGCCTACAGCAAGTAGTGTGTAGTGTGCACCAGCACCTGTCGCAGAGTTCACTGCCTGCTAAGCGGAGAGTGAACATAGCAAACATGGCTGGCCAAGGGGGCACCAGCACCGCCCATGCCAAGTGCATGGGCAGTGCAGGGGCCCCCCTGGGGGTTACCGCCATGAAACCTCTGGCAGAGAAGGGGGTCATAATCCCCAGGGCGGCATGGCTTGCAGCTCCTCCTTGACGGATTAGGACCACCAGACCGTCATGGAGATGACAACTGGCGATGATAGTTGTTGGACCGTGGCGCTACAGCAGTGGTCGTACTGTGGCAGTCTTAATAAGGCCCATAATGTATTTAAAGTTTGTGATATATGTGATTGCAGTACATTAGGGAAATTTCAGGAAATTTCATGAAACAACTGGTGTACATGACGATGACAAGTCATTGTCTGATTGGATAATGACTGCCTTTACAAGAGTTTAAGGCAGCCATGTTGTTTGAAAGCCACTATGCCACTGTTCTGGCTTAGGGCCTTGGATATAGGTAAGTGTTAGGTTTTATGTTTGTCCCTACCTATTACCACTATATGTGGTAACAGGTGGGGAAATATAATGATACATTTCTATATATCTTTAAAAAATGTTATGGAGTACTGCTGTACTACTAAGAAAGTACTGTGTTACGTAGAATAAATAAATATCTTTAAAAAAATTGAAAAAATATTGTAATACACCATATTTCACAAATACAGTGTATTACAGTGTATTTACAATGTTTAACATATGTCATTATGTGAAATAAATGTGCAGAGTACAGCAAAAATACCATGCAACTTTAAAAACATTTTTTTAAAAGCATTCCTAACACAATATAGGACTTACTGCAGTACGCCGTAATAGTGTTTTTATAAATACTTAAAAAATGATAAATACATTTCCCGACCCAATACTACTTTAATAAAGTAATAATTGATAGGGAACTACAATAAAACCTACTGCATACCTATATCAAAGGCACTAACACAGAACACAGCCAAAGTGTAGTAAGAACTGTAGGAAAGTCCTCCTTTTTGCCCTGGTCACCCCCAAACGTTTTGGACAGATTCTGGTGGTTACTGACTCTTGGCTGTGCCCTGGGTACTGCTTACCAGTCCCAGGGCCAGTGCTCTGTGTAAAGTGGATATGCAAATTAGGCTAATTATAATTGGCAGTAATAACCTTCCTATAAGTCCCTAGTATATGGGAGGGCATGTCGGTTTAGGGACCCCAGCAAACGTAGTGCACACATAGGTGCACTGCTGAGGTGCCCAGTGTCATTTTAAAGGTAGGCCTGCCTTGCTGGCTGCTTGTAAACTAAGGTTATATGCAAAAATGACTTGGGAATTAAAAGTACTTCTAAAGTCTTAAACTACCTTATTTTTACATATGTCATCCCTAAGGTGTGCACTGTGTGCCCCTAGGTCGGGTGCCTTATATCTATAAGCAGGGACCTTTCAAAAGTTGTTTTAAACGCCCTTGTGAGGTAAAATAGCCAAATTCATTTTCCCCTTATTGTAGTGAACGGCCTCCATAGGATAAAATAGGGAGACTTTATTTGAATTAACATTGTCCCCCTAAGTGTCAGATACATCATGTTTGGTATCAAATGAAGTGTTAGAATAAATCCCACAATTTACAATTGTTGGATTGAATGTAACTAGTTCAGGTAAAGAGTTTTAAACTCTATCTAAAAAGTTGCCAACTTCAGCTTTGTAGTGCCCTTCTCTGATTGGCCAGCCTCTGGCAGCCTGTCCAGGCTGCCTTGATGAGGTGTGAAGTGGCCTTGGCTCAACACAAAGAATGCGCCTGGGGAGGAGAACTACCTCAGCAGATGGGGAAGCAGAAAGCGGGGAGGGCTGTCAAACTGGTCTTCAAAAGCAAGGAAGGATATTTGGAGCAACCCAGCACCTCCCTCACATCCTCCAACCCCAGTCAATTAGGTGCCCTCTTGATTAGATTAGGAGAGGGCAGGGGAGGGGTGTGTTTAGGATTTTTAGCAACGCCAGTAGGTGGGCTCAACCAGATGTAACCTCCAAAAATCAGCTTCATCCATGATTTTCTTTTGTAGAATGTTGCTCCCTGAGATTGATTTTTGCCACACTTCCCAGGAAATGGTAATCACAGGGGGAAGGACCCTGTATCTAATTGGAGAACCAGGACCCCCCCTGTTTTTTACCCAGGAGCAAGGATGAATATGGCAGAGCTTCAGTCACACTGCAGATCCCTACAAGGAAGAACATCAGAAGAAGGACTGCCCTGCTGGACCCCTGACCTGCACCTGGAAGGTGACTGCACCAGCTGCACACTTGGGCTTCACCACAAAAATAACTTTGCCTGCCTTCAACTGATTCAAGCGGGGACTCCCTGTTTGCTCTGGAAGAAACTGACCAGCTGACCACTGTCCAGTGGCCAATTTGGAGTTTAAGCCAGGTGCATTCTGGGAGTTGTAGTTGGCACCCTCAAGGAGCAATTCAAATATTCTGGAACCTTGGGGTGAGCTGTGGACTCCTAAAATACCTTAAGAGACCTTTTGGAAGAAGATCCAAAAGTTTGGAGAACTTTCTGGAAAAAGCTCCATACAGGAACCGACCCCCCGTGGCAACTCTAGCTGGCTTGCCTCAACTGCGACCCGGCCTGACTTACAGGTTCATCCCGCTGAGGAAGATCTATGAAAAAGTGCTGAAGTTTGAATGTAGAAAGTTGACTGTGACCTCCCTCACAATGTATCCGAATAGGGTTCCAGGGACGTTGAATCAAGATTCAGGTTTGCCCCGGTTAAAGGATTTTCATCTAAAAAAATCATCTAAGTCCGAACGTAGAGATCTTCACCAATGGCTCGCAAAACAAATATCTGAGGAAGGGTTTCAGTGAGGTCAGATCGGACTGGCAACTTCATCCTTTGGAAGAAAATCTTAAAGAAAAACTCCAAAGGTAAACTTTTGACCGAGGCCTCCTGCTTGCTGTATTCGAGCAGGGCTCCATTGCGGTCGGCCTCAAACTTTGACTTTGCCCCGGTCGAGGTGCGACCAGATGACCAGATTGGCGCTATTTGTTTCTCAGTGCTAAAAACACAAATTATTTAAAAAATCATATCACCAGTTCCCTTTATCTGATTTTATTCATTGTGGTGTCATTTTAAAGGTATAAATATGTCCTATCTTTATAAATTGGTTATGGATTTTTAAACTGTTTCCTGTGTTTTATTTAATTACTCTTTTGTGATACTTGAATGCTTTACACTAAGTTAAGCCTAGTCACTCGTTGCCAAGCTACCAAGGGTTGAGATGGGGTTAATTTATTGAGACCTACCTGAACCTAGTGGGGGTTAGTGGCCTATTGCTAATTGTAGGTACTTTTACCCTTACCAATAATCCACTTTCCACAAAGAACAATATGGCTGCCTTTTCATTTTATAATAACAGCCATTACACAATTGTATGCTGGCTTGTCATTGCCATGTAACATGGTATACCACAAAGTTCAGTGGTGTATGTAGCTAAAACTATCACTAAGGCCTAGCTGTATTATTGTATTGCAATACCCTTGTGTCAAACATGGTGTCACATGAGCAGCGCAATACTTAAGTCAAACTTACAAAGGAATGTAAGGCCACACCATTATCTACATTGCTGCTAAATTTCACATACATCCGTACAGCACTCCACAGTACGCCACTACACTGTACACAACTACACTGTACGGTATTCCAGTATACAACACTCCAGTGTACACCACTCCACTCTGCGCTACTCCATTCAATAGCAATCCACTATATGCTGTTCTGCACTAGGCCACTCCATGTTATACTATTGCAATGTGTACTACTCCATTCCACTGTATGCCACTCCACTGGACGCTACTCTATTACATACTATTCCACTCTATGCCACTCCATTATATGCTATTCCACTTTATGCTATTACACTTAGTGCCCTCGCCACTTTACAACACTTCACTCTATGCCACTCCACTCAACGCTATAACATTGTACACAAGTCCACACTACGCCAGTCATCTCTACACTTTTACACTGTATGTAACTCTGACGCTCCATTGTATGTCACTCCACTATATGCTACTCCACTATATGCTATTCCACTCTGCCTTCCACTGTACACCACTCTTCTGTTATCCACTGTATGCTGATCCAATCTAGAACACTCCTCTGTGTGCTATTTCAGTGTATGCCACCATGCTGTTATTCCATTTCACTGTATTCTATTACACTCTTCCCCATAAGCCACTCCAGACTACACAACTTCACTGTACGCCACTCCACTGTATACCACGTCACACTACGCTGTTCCACTATATGCCACTCCACCATATGCTACTCTACACTGCACCATTCCAGTGTATGCCACCCCATGCCACTCAATTCTACGCTAGTCCATTGCAAGCCACTCCACTGTATGCTATTGCACTGTATGCTGATCCAATCTAGAAAACTCTACTGTATACTATTTCAGTGTATGCCACTACACTGTATGCTGCCTCCACTCTATGCTACTCCAATGTATGCCACTCCAGTCTACTAACTCCATTCTGTGTTATTCCATTGGACACCCTTTCACTGTATGCTATTAAGCTGTACCCCACATGCCATTCCAGTATGCACAACTCCAACGTTCGCCACCCCACTGTACACCATGTCAATCTATGCTGTTCCACTCTATGCCACTCCACTGTACGCTACTCTACACTGCTCCCATTGCACACTACTCTATGCCACTCCACTGCATGCTATTCTACTTTACCCCACTCCACTGTAAGCCACTTCAGTCTACGCTGCTCCACTGTAAACCACTCCACTGTACACTATTCCACTCTACGCCACTCCAATGAAACACATATATGCTGTATGCAACTTCAATCTTTGCCACTCTACTGTATGGTATTCCACTCTATCCCACACCACTATACGCCACCCCAGTCTATGCTATTACTATGGATGTCACGCCACTCCACTGTATGCCACTCCTGTCTCCACTATCCTGTACACTATTGCACTACATGCTATTACACTGTACGCCACTCATCTGTGCCACTCCACTGTACGCCACTCCATCATACATTATTCCACTTTACACTACTCCACTCTACACTATTCCACTCTGTAACACTCCATGACACTCCACTATAGGCTACTCCAGTGTACTCCACTCCACTCTACAAAACTCCACTACAATACTCTACTAGACTCTGTCCCTGTACACTCCACTGTCCAAATCTGTACTCAACTCTATACCCATACACTCTAATGTACAACACTCTACAAAAGTTTCCAACATTGTACAGCAGCATTCCAATCTACTGTATGAGATTCCATTCCAATTTATACGTTTACTCAGCTCTATGCCACACCAGTTCATTGTATTCTGCTCTATGGTAACCGACTATAGCCTACTCTATTCTAGACCGCTCCACTGTCCACCACTCCACCCTATGCTATTCCACACTGCCATTCCACTCTTCTGCAGTCCACTGTACGGTATTCCACTGCACATTAGTCCAGTGAATTTTCCTCCACTGTACAGTAATCCGCTCTATGCCACTACAGTGTATGCCACTCCACGTCATTCCAATGTATGACACTCTCCTCCACTCTATATAACTTCATTCTATAAAAGTATACTACACTTCATGGCACTCTGACTCTACTCTGCTCTAGCCCCCTACATTGCACTGTCCAATTCTATACTCTGCACTATGCCAGTACACTCCATTGTGCAACACTCTATTCCACATTGCAACACTTTTCTATACTCTATACCACAGCACTCCACTCTGCTGTACAAGACCCCACTCCAATTTGTAACAGTTTACTACCTATGCCAGACCATTACAATACACTGCATGCCACTCTGACACACCACTACACTCTATTATACTTTACTCCACACTGTTACACCACACCACTTCACTCAACTCTACTCCACTGTATGTGACTTTACCTCATTCTATGCTACTGTACAATAATTCACTCTATGCAGCTCCTCTGTTTGACACACTACTGTACTCTTTGCAGCTTCACTCTACTGTACTGTTTGCCACTCTCTGACACTTTATTCCAGTCTATACCCCTTTACTCCACTGTACAACACTGTATGTCAATGTATTACACTCTACACTGCTCTACAATACTCTAATCCACTGTACAACTCTTTGTATGAACCTGCACCCCACTATACTTTGTTCTACTCTGACATAGTAGTCCACTCTACTTCACTACTCCACTGTACTCTATAACAGTGTATGCCAATCCACTATATCACACTGTACACCACTGTACTGTACTGTACACTACTCCACTCTACGAAGGTGTGCTAGACTGTGCCAATCTACTATACTAACGTCTACAACACTTTCCGGTATTATATGACATGCCTCTATTGTACAACCCAGTACTCCAATTTCTGACAGTTTACTTGGCTGTATCCTATGCCACTCCATTCCACTGCACTCCTCTCCACTATAGTCTATAACACGCCACTACACTCTGACCATTTACTCCACTCTAAGCTACCCCACTCGAGTATACTCCGATGCACTATACTCCACTCTGCTACATTGTATCCCACTCTAAACAGCTCCACTGTCCAATACTCTACTCCACTGTATGCATCTCCATTCTACAACATTGTACTACCCATCCACTCTATGCCACTGTATTAGACTGTATGACATTTGGTGACACACCACTCCTTGCTGATACTCCACACTACTAAATGACTGCACTCCAATCTACTGTACTCTACAACACTCCACTCCACAATACTGCACTCTGACACTCTACTTCACCCTGATCCACTCTGACAACCTATAGCACACTACTCTACTGTATGACATGCCACTGCACCGTATAACTCACCTCTCCTCTTTACAATAATTGACTCCATTATATGGGACAACATACCACTACACTCTATAACACTTTATTACACTGTATGCTACACCACTTAACTTTACTCCCTTCTATTCCATTCTACAATACTCCGCTCTACGACAATAAGCTTTACAACACTCTCCTCCACTGTACTGTGCTCAACATTTCACCACTCCACTCAACAACACTGGACTCCATGATTTGAAACACATTTTGTTTTAAAAAAATTGGAGAACTGAATAAAAAAAACAAAGGATAAAGGTTAGTTATAGTTAGGAAAGCTGTTTTTCTCCATGTAAACCAAGCTTAGCGTGTGAATAAAGGTGCACTACTTATAATAATTTGAAAGTGGTGGATAAATTGTAAATGAAAGTTATAACTATAACTTCAGAATTTCTAATGTTTGTGTAGTTTAACCTTGGTTGTAAAGGAAAAAAAGATGTAATATAATTAAGCTTTAACCTTTATGTTTTTTATTGATAAATATATATATACATATGTACATATACATACACATGTATGTGTGTGTATATATATATATATATTTTTTTTTTTTTTCCACCTCCATTTTCTCGCTTCCCATTCACGGCAGGTTGTAACGGGGTAGCAACGTACTTTATGTCCACGACTTCTGTTTCTCAATGCTGACGCCGAGTAAACAGTCACGACCCCAAACTCGTCCTTTCAGTGGCAACTTATAAACGTGTGACAGCTAGTCTAACACCCAACATGTTTCGGAGACTCAGGCCTTAATGACGAGTCTGGTGGTCCTAGTACTGCCAGACTCGGGGTGGCAGTCAGACTGTCGCCAAAGTGGTGGTACAACCTCCACATAATGGCCGTGGCGAAAGCTTCATGGTCAGATCGTCAGCACCGCCACATTTTCTCAAGCCGGTGGCCTGGCGGGTGCTGGGGGTCTTAATCCACCAGGGCAGCGCTACAAGCAGTGCTACCCTGGGGATTATGAATATGCATAGGCAGTGCAGGGGGGCACCCATGGACAGCCCTGTTGTGCTTTTCACTGCCTGAATTACAGGCAGTAAAAAGTGCGATGGGTGCTCTCACACATGACGCATCGCAACATTGCCACCGATTCGATTACGAGCCTGCATCAATGTTGTGGCTAGTTTTCTGCTGGCCCACCGGTGTGATGTTCTTCTGACCCAAGTTCATAACGAGGCCCTCAGTCTCCTTGATGACGGATAACGATTACAAAAGCAAAACACAATTTTTAAGCAAACCACCCTTGTGTTAATAACAAAAAGAATGAGCTTTGCTCATAAATGCGTGCAAACTGCCAGACATCTTTAAATGTCATCCATTTCCCTAACAGTTCTAAATATTCTTCTTTCGTATTCACATTTTCTCAATTATGATTTCTCAACTGATTCATTATTCTCGCCATTAAGCCCAAGTAGACACACAAGGATACAGTAGCTCTTTTGAGATCAGGGTAAATCTCCCTTCCCTTTACATCAATAGGCATCAACATTCTATGCCGTTCATAAAATATCTAAAAATAAAGAGTGAAAACATAAATTTACGATTAAAATCCAACAATATAATACTATTCGTCCAGCATAAATACAATTACAATTTTATACTCATCAAGAGGCAATTATCCATCTATCATAACTTTGATTACAACTTTCTACTCATTGAGAAGCCACACATTTATTTTAGTTTTTGTTCTTATTTTTACAGTCCTTCCGATTGTTATTTCACAGTACTATGGTCTGCCTACATGAACTACCAATTCTTCATCAAGATTTAACCCTATTGGGTGCAGGGTCTGATATGCAATTATTATTGACTCCAATCTTCTCATTTCAAGCATCCTATCACCTCTTCTTACTTCTAGAGGAATCCTATCTAATACCATAAATTACAGTAGATCTAACTTTTTCTCATGGTATTCTTTATGGTGTCTTGCTATCGGGTATGCCTTGTCTTTGTGTACTGTTGTTCTCACATGTTCTAACACTCTCTTTTTATCTTATGTATGGTACTTCCCACATAATACTTATTACATGGGCATCTAAATGCATAAACACTGTAATTCGAATTACATGTTAGATGTTTCTTAATGACAAATGGTTTTGGTGTCATTGGAAAAATAACCTTCTTGCAGTTCTTACTATATCTGCATGCCTTACATTTCCACAGATATAGGATCCTTCTACCATTTCTCCTTTCTTTTGCTGTAGTATCACACTCTGACTTAAAGAATCTTTTAAGGAAAATCTTTTTCCAAAAGGCTATCTGTGGGTAATCTTCCAAGATTCTTTCAAATGTCTCATCAGTTTTTAATATTGGTCAGGATTTATGTAGGATTTTCCTCATTGCACCTGACTGACTATGATGTGTGGTGACAAAATGTACTGTTTAAGCTTGACTTCTCTTTCTTTTTTTTATACTAGTAAATCCTTTTGTTTTACCTCCTCCAAGGCATTTTAGTGATCTTCTCAGAGTACCCTCTTTCCTTAAATCTCCTCGACAGTATCTGGACTTCCAATCTGAAAGCTTCATCACAACTACAATTCCTCCTAGCTCTCAAAAATTCTCCATAGGGGATACTGTTAATAAGGCTCACTGGATGACAACTCTTTGCATGCACCAAACTGTTTCCTGCTGTTTCCTTCCTATAAAACCTCATCTCAAGTCTACTGTTTTCTGCCCATACCTCAACATCCAAGAATTCTATTCTTTTAGCATCACTTTTGCTCATCAATTTCAAATTCAAATCATTGTCATTCAATATGTCCACAAATTTTAGTGCTGAGTTCAAATCTCCTTTACAAATACAAAAAGTATAATCAATGAAACGTAACCAGATGATTACAGGCCTCTCCACAAAGTTGATGTTTCCAACCAACTGCTCCTCCCACCAGCCCAGGAACAATCCGGCATCGCTGGGAGCCAAGCAGGTGCCCATCACAGTCCCCTGGGTTTTATGATAAATTTCCTTAATAAAAATAAATACATTATTTGTTAAACTCATGTTTATCATTTTGAAAATCATTTCTGTGTGTAATAAATATGATAGAGACCTAGCTCTTAATAAATGTCTCACTGCTCTTATTCCCAAATCATGAGGTATGCTAGTGTATAGACTATTGCTATCCAGATACATCAACAGAAAATCCTCTTCCTAAATAATATCATTAATGCGACTGGGGAAATTCCACATGTCACAAATGTAGAAAGGTAAGATTTGAACAAATGGTAAATAAAAAAGTCCACATACTTTGAATACTGATATTCATCCCACACTAATAAATCTTGATCTTTCCTATTCAGTAACTGATCACTATATTCATGATTGGCTTCCAACACACAATTTCGACTCACTTTCTCATATTTTGTGCTATCTGATAGTTGTCTATAGCCTTCCTTCAAATACATATCTTTTGGCCAAATTACATTTCCATCTTTATCCGATTTGTTTTTTATTACTATGTCCTTAAATGTATGTATATATATATATATATATATATATATATATATATATATATATATATGTGTGTGTTTGTGTGTGTGTATATATTCCCACCCTTAACCTTAAATATACTTACCTTGCGTTGTAAAGGCACATGTGTAGTAAAGGCATTGTGTGATAAAGGATGCATGGTTAAAGGCATTGCATGGTAATGCTTGCATTGTAAAGGCTGTTTCCCCAGCAGGAGAAGTAGATGGCCCAGATTCTTCTTCTTGATGGCACTTGAAAGCAATAAACTGCTTCTTCTTCTACACATTCACATGTTTATTTATACCACTAGTCCCAAAGTAATTCTTCTTGCTGATAAATTGACTAAACTCCTGTGCACACAACTTGCCTATAACTGTTTTATCTGATACTTCCTTCTCTCCTTGAAGAATTTAAAAGAAAATGCCACATTACAGACTCAGAAATGGTTGTGGTGCCTTTCCTCTGCTCCCCCATGTACTGAGGTGGCTAAGGTGATGGGTTCTCTCCACAAGAAGCCATTTTTGAATAAACTGCCCCAAAAAGAATAAGTATTAGAAAAAAATTAAAGCACTTGGTGCAGCAAAACCAAATAATGATGATCAAATCCACAAAGACTGCTGAAAGGGAGGAAATATTGAAATGTTCAATATTACAGTAATGGCAACCAATGAAAAGTTACTTTAGTAAAAGACGTGTGTACTGTGGAACCATTCTCAAGTACTGTGGTACCGCCACACTTTAAAACACAAAAATGTCACTACAACCTATAAGACAACTTGCTTATGTATGCCTGTGAGGAAGCCCCTAGTCTCCAAGTTTAAATAAAAGCACTTCATAGTAAAGACCATTAAAAAAAAAAAAAGTAAAAACTTCATGTCCCACAGGAGTAATAGGGAACCCAATGTTTTTTAAAATGAAAGCAGACATTAAATAGTAAGTAGTTAAAAGAAACCCACAGACAATAGAAATACAGGAACAAATGTTCTGAATACAATTTGCCATTGCTATTGCACAGAGGCACCTGAAAAAATATATACATTGGATTGGAATTATGCGATTCTGCAGCAGCAGATTTTTACTCACACTTATGGATGTGCTGCATTTGCCACATAATCCATCAACTGCTGCTCATCTGTGGATTGTAATGAAAAGAATTACTAAAAGAATATTAGCTTGCAGTGAAAGGCCCTTCGCAAACATCCAGTGGCCCTAAATGTAATCCATATCTGTGATGATACCTAGAGAAGATGGGCTGAGACATATATCAAACAGTCTGAGTACTCGGTCTATGTCAACAACATCATCATGAACAGTGCAACCATATTCTAGACTCAAGAAGAGGTAAGTTGTGAGGACATTTTTTTACCTTTCCACCAAGGCAAAATCCCACCACTACACATTGTGCAAACAATCATCTCTGTGGCCATCCTCCTTGGGTAGTTGTAGTATGTAGAAGTACCTGAGACTGATGACCCCCTATAAGATTGCCTGTGCTGAGTTCAAGAGACAACACTTAGGAGGCAAACACAGTTTGGAAGAGGGGTTCCTTGCTCCTTGCGATTCAAAATGGTATGCTTATCAATGTGGTACCTATTAGGGGTTTGCCCCTAGAATTCTGACCGGAACCATAGATCAGTTGTGAATGAGAGTGAAAGTCCAATGGACCATTTCCTCCTCCCCTTCACCCAACGTATTCCAAATGGGAAACTTTTTTTTAAAGCACTACCAGTTGCTTTACAGAGCATGGGCTATTCTTTTAAGCACTCACTGATAGGGAATGCAGACAAAAGAATATCGGTCTGCTGTTCCTTGCAGGTCAGCATCCATGTCCTTTTTGCCAGGGACAGGAGGTCAAAAACATCAGCATGTCTAATCAGTATTCATTAGGCGGTTCGTTTTGCGACACTCTGTGACTGGAGGTCTTGGGATACCACCCACAAGTACATAGGTTGATTGTAATTAGAACTTTGTCTCTAATTCAGATTTCTTGTTTTGTGAAGAGTCCTAGCTTGCTTTTTTTTTTTTCCCCATCACTGAATGATTTGATGGACTCCTTGAATGCCATTGCAATCAACCATAAATTGACATAGTGGGACTCTTATACATGTCTAAGTATTATTCAGGCTGGCAGCACAACCTACCAAGAACAGACATTTTAATCAATCCATCCTAATTCTTCCATTTTATGCGCTCCTATGCTGTTTCTGAAACTTTCGTGAATCAGACCACCAGTGAATTCCAATAGCGTATGATGTAGTGCTGCTAACAGTAAATTATTGTGTCACTGTAATGCTATTGTATGAGCCAACATGTCTTCTTAAATCCATTCGTCCCTAGAAAAAGTAGGGTTATGTATCTGAATAAACAAATGGCCAATGGCTAGTGTTTTATGTGTTAAAAGAAAACTAATGACCCTGGATCCTAGGAGTTTTCTGTCAAGGTGTGGTGGGTGTGAGGTACTGGAAAAAATACATATATTACACAGTCCCACCTAAATAGGGCAAGCAGCGTTATGTCCTTCCTCCCGCAGCCGTACTTCGTTGGACCGTTGATGGAATACTTAAAATTTCAAATTGTGCATTTAGTCAGACACAAATTGAGCATGACAGTGCAAGAGTGCATAGTGTCACAGAATTCAAGTCTATTATATGAAATAAAATTGACAGAAAAGATTTGTATGTGTAAAATAGCTTGCTCCTTAGATAAAAATTCAGAACATCATCTTTAATGTTTAAGGAGCTGTTGTGAATCTTTGCCTTGATAAGCGAAGAAAGAGAGATTGTGTGCTCAAGACAAGCACAATTTACATGCCTGGTTGATCATGTGTATGCCCTAATCATGTTTTCTGTTCTTAATAAGAATTTTGTATATCGACAGTTAAGAGCTGTATCTGACAAATCAATACATGCTAGCATTGCGCACCTGCATGATACGATACTGTAATACCTCTCGCTAGTCATTCATACGTGTCTGACACACACATACGAGGTGGATCAAATTCTGTTTCACCTGCCTGCTCACATAAACTGTCCACCAAACTCTAAATCTCTTAGTCTATTTACTTATCTGACAATATTCTCTAATTCTACAAGACATTATCAAGTACAATGTCAAAATACAGGTTTCTGTGCTGCAAAAGAAGTGAAACAATCCACTTTTCCACAGTTGCTTAAAAGGGAATCTTTGCAAACATATTTAAATTTTATGAAATTTAAAAAGATTTTCCCAGAATTCCATGATACATTTTGAAACACAGGTTCGAATTTCATACAGCCGTACTTTTTAACTTGCATTGTTCTTACGAATATGTCCACGATAGAAAAATAGTGTAGAAACAAACATTTTACTTTGCTTAATAATCAATGCCCAATCCTAATAGAACACGCTGTATCCATATTTTTACTGTGGCCTATGGTATAATAAACACCTAAAAAGAGTTCAGAATCTGCTGTTGTGAGCTCTTGTATCTCAATTTTGGAAAGCAGAGAATGTTGTGCTTGCTGGTACTTTCGGCATGTTGTCTGTATGCATTGCTTGTAAGTCAAATACTACGCTGGTTGATCAGCATGCCGATTGTTGGAAGGTTCCCATTGATATTGAGGGTACAGATATAATTTTTGACTGAATACTCATAATGTTTCCCAGCTTCTCAATGTCTCACAGCACCAACTCCCTATTTCTCTTTCTGTTCATAGTTATACCACAGAATTTGTAGATTTGGGAAATGTTTCTGCTTTAAGAACATTTCGTGTTCTCCGTGCACTTAAAACAATCACAGTAATTCCAGGTACCGTATGCATGCTTTAAATTACACCTCCAACAGGCATTCGTTCATTTTGTTAAGATTTGTTTAAATGCTATTTTGTGACTGTTTGGGTTTGCGAAATTGTTTTAGAAGTGTACTCTTCCCTACCCCGCTTTCATTGCATGCATTTATTTATCACATATTTTCTATCGAAAGTGGCGCCTTTGGGCTTGGGGGTAAATCTGTGTAGGTGTGGGCTGGAGTTTTTCTGAAAGAATAGCGTGAGTTTTGTGGCGGATGGGTCAAGGCGGTGATTCAAGTGGCTGTAACAGATGACAGTGTATTTTGCAGTAACACTAGCTTTAGAAGTGGTTAATATCCAGAGGCTATCAGGTCGAGGATTGTGTTGAGAGTGCAAGGGTTCCGTTTATTGCAGAGGAATGTTAGCGAGGCCGTCTTATGTCGTAATGCCTCTGTTGGCCGGCAAAGGTTATATACTCTTGGGCAGTGGGTTTATGTATTATGTACCTAGCAATACATTGATTTGCAGCATTTTCAGTTCTTTGAGCTGGTCTTGTTGGTGTTCCTGTAGGATGATCCAGCTTGCTGATCAAGGTTACAGTACAGATATTTCTCAGCTTGTATCTACAGGGGCACTCTTCAGTCATTTTAGCCTTAAAATTGTGTTTTCTCTTAGTATTGATTTGCAGGTACATTCTTTGTGATGTTTGCATTGTGCCTGTTGTATGTAATGAGACGAACCAAGATGTTAGGTGGGGCTGGATGTAGGGATAGTGGTTTATGTAATATTATGGCAGGCCGAAGAGGCCACTTCTGTGTTGGCTTGATTTTATTTCACGCTGGCTCTGCTATTCATTTAGTTAGCCCTCTAGACTCTTTAGGAGGAAGGCATATTCTCAATGAAACCTAAAAACATGATTTACATATGCCTTGCCTTCGCATTAGAGTAAAAGTATAGGGCCTTGTATTTGCAAAAGATCAATAAGGTATATACTGACGAGGAGCTGGCATACAGGCTTCAAAGTTCAGGTGTTGAGAGTTCTTTTTTTACTTGCAAGTGATGTCATTTTAGATGTTGTTATAGGTTCAAGCAAAGGGATGGAAGGCGTTGTGTTTATGGAGACTGGTATGCTTGGTCAAGAAATAATTTATGCATTAAAGTTAAGCTTTCTTGCATTTAAATTAATCTTTTTAGAGAAGATTGTCTTTTGAAAATATACTGATGTTTGTGACATGAGTCCATTGTTGTTGTAGGAAGCTGGCCTGGTGTGTGGTGGGTACCTATGGTACTTACACCTTATACCAGGTCCAGGTATTCCCTCTGATGGGGGGGGGTGTAGGCAGTCTCTAGAAGCCAGGCTCCCTAGAGGTAGCCGTGGATGAGCAGCCAATGCTTATCTAGGAGACATGCAAAGATCATACAATATCACTGTAGTCACAGAGCACTTACACACATGAAAGAAAACACCCAGTTGCACAAAAATAAAATTAAGGTAAGTAGTACACTAAATATATACAGTAGTAATCAGAAACAGGCATAGAAAAGGTTAGAAAATATTGCAAATAGTAACAACCAATAGTTACTATAGGGGGAGCACAAACCATATACTAAAAAAATGGAATGCGACCAAGGTACCCCCACCTAGGTAAGTAAAATGTGTAGAGGTTAGCTGTGAGTACTAGAAAACCACAGAGGTAAGTAACACTGTACCCCCCAGTGACCGGGAATGCAGGAGTAAAACACTGAATTTTCCCCAAACCAGCTAAAAGGAGGAAAAGAAGACACCCAGACAAGAATGCAAGAAAACCGAAGAAAGAAGACCTGTGTAGAAAGGGACCAAGTCCAAAAGTCACAGTGGAGTCCAGGAGGAGTAGGAGCTACTACCCACCCAGCTCCTGCAGCTGTAGATGCAGGAGTTGGTTGATGGTGATCAAGAATAGGTCAGCACCTCAGCCCTGGAAATGGAGAAGAGTTCCTGATGGCTGCAGCTGAAGCCCTGCGCTGGAAAGAAGATTGTAGATGAATGTTGGTGCAGGAATTCCACCAACAAGCATTGGCAAAGGCAAGCTTACGGTTAGTGGAAAAGAGGTGTGCTGCTGGGGAACAACAAAGCCCAAGAGGACTCAACCCAGGAGGGGGAGTCGCAGGGGTCCCTCAGCATCCCAGAGAGTCCAAGGAGCAGAGGCAGCACCCACAGGAGTCCCACAGGAATGGGGCATAGGAGTCACAGAAGTATCCCATGCAGCACTACAAAAGAGGGTCCCACGCCACAGGAGACTCACATAGGAGGCTATGCTTTGCATGATGGGTTGCTGGGGGCTAAAGCTACACGTCAGCTGAAGATCCCTTAGAGGAGATGCAAACAAGCCTTGGCAGCTGCAAGAGACCTGGTGCATAGGGGTACTCGCCTGCGTGGAAAGGCAAAGGCTTACTTCCACCAAAGTTGGACAGCTGGGAGAGAGGACCAAGAGGACCACTCCAGATCATGACCCGTGATGCAGGATCCTTGCAGCTAAGCAGGAGAGGGGATCCACACAGCTGGTCGTCGTTTGTTGTAGGTGCCTGCGGTTACAAAGGAGTGAGTCCTTCACTCCAAGAGATATTCCTTCTTCTTTTTGTGCAGGCTGAAGAGTTGCAGTCTTCTGAGGATGAGCAGCACAGGAAATGTTGCAGAGTTGGTAGGAGCCCTGGAAACAATGTTGCTGAAGAGTCCTTTCTTCTTGGAAGCAGCTTGTCGGGTCCTGGAGGTTCCATTCGCAGTTCCAGAGGCCAGAAGTTGAAGCAGAGGTTGCAGAGGACTCCTGCTGGAATCTTGCAAGCTGATCTAAGGACCTACCCCAGAGAGAGACCCTAAATAGCCCTGAAAGGGGGATTGGTCACCTAGCCAGGTAAGCAGTTATCAGGAGGGGGCTCTGACATCACCTGCATGGCCTGGCCACTCAGATGCTTCCAGAGTTCCCTGCCAACCTTGGAAACAAGATGGCAGAACCCAGGGACCCTCTGGAGGAGCTCTGGGCACCACCCCTGGGGTGGTGATGGACAGGGGATTGATCACTCCCCTTTCCAGTGTCCAGTTTCGCGCCAGAGCAAGGACTGGCGGTCCCTGAACTGGTGTGGACTGCTTTATGCACGGAGGCCACCAAATGTACCCATCAGAGCAAACCAGTGGCTTGGGGAGGCTACCCGTCCTAAGCCAGTCACACCTGTTTCCAAAGAAAGAGGGTGTTACCTCCCTCTCCCAAAGGAAATCGTTTGTTCTGCCTTCCTGGGCTTCATCAGATCAAACAGCTGGAGGGCAGAAAGCCGTCTGAGGGGTGGCAGCAGCTGGGCCACCCGGAAAAACCTGTAAGACTGATGGTAGCAATGTTGGGGGTCCTCTAAAGGACTCCCAGACTGCATGGAATCATACTTCCAATACTTGCAACAGTATTGGTGTACGATTCTGCAATGTTTGATACCAAACATGCCCAGGTTCAGAGTTGCCATTATGTAGCTGTACATAGGTAGTGACCTATGTCCAGTACACGCATAAAATGGCGTCCCCGCACTCACAAAGTCCAGGATAATGTATCTGGAATTTGTGATGGCACTTCTGCTAGTGCAGGGGTGCCCTTACACAGAGGTACCTGCACCCTGCCATCTGGGCTGAGAGGGCCTACCGTAGGGGTGACTTATAGTGACCTGGTGTAGTGACCTGTCGGGAAAATGGGTGCATGCACCCATTTCACACAGGCTGTATTGGCAGGCCTGCACAACCCTTTGCATGAGCTCACTATGGGTGGCAGAATAACTGCTGCAGCCCATATGGATCCCCTGGAACTCCAATGCCCTGGATACCTATGTGCCATATACTAGGGACTGACAAGAGGGGACCAGTATGCCAATTGTGGAGATAAGAAGTTGCCAGCAACTAAATTTAGAGGCAAGAGCACAGTCACTGGGGTCCTGGTTAGCAAGATCCCAGTGGACACAGTCAAACACACTGACAAACAGGCAAAAAGTGGGGGTAACCAAGCTAGAAAGAGGCTACTTTCCTACAGTTGTAAAACCATGGTTATGGCATTGCATAGAGGGGTTATTGCATGTGTGGTTTAAGCATTAATCACCGAATTTTTCAGACAACGGGTATAATGCAGGTAGTTTTTTGTAAAAATGTTAAAGTTGATCATAACAGTATGTTATAAGTTATTAGTGTGCCAGTGATGAATATGTGATTCAGACTGTTAGGAGTGTTTCTAATGGAGAAAATGCAAATGGTTTTACTTGCAGTGGTCAAAGGGTTGCTGCTATTCTGGAATAGAACTGTCTCTAGGGATGACGATATTAGCACTGCATCCATGTGTCATAGAAAATTCATGAAATTACTAATACTTCAGATACAGGTTCGGAATTGGTAGTTTACATCCAAATGGGGACTATGCCAGATATATTTGTGGGTATTTTGGCAAAGGGGTGCTAATTCTAGCATTTCCTTATAAGGCGGGAAAAGGTAGCTGCAAATTGGCGATACTGCTATGGGCCTGAGTTGGAAATGTGTTAATATCTTTCAACTTGTGCTTATGTTGGTTCAGGAGCAGTCTAAATTATGAACTCTAAGGAAATCCTAAATGAGATGTACCTTCTGGAGAAGATAACAGAGTCAGTTGCTGGTAACTTTGGCGTTCCTGTTTGTAGAAAGGAGTGAAGAGCATCAGGGTGTCACGGGGGTAGGGGGTCAGATAGAGGTAGTGGGCTTTTTAGATTGACCTTGATTATGTGGGATTGGATACAATTGTTACTAGGTGTGTTTTGGTGTATTTGGAAATGGATGATTACTTGAAGTCTTGAGCCACTACTAATGGCTAGCACAGGGTGCAGTGTTCAAGGGGAATTGATGTTTGGCGCAGATCTCAGGGTGCACTTGTGATTCATACATCAGCTAAACCCTATTTTCCACTGCAATAATTGACTGGCATTGGATGATCTTTAATAAGCTGTTCGCATTTCAGTTTGGAAGAGATTTTGGAACAAGCATAGATGGTTTTAAACAGTAAGACAGACTTGTGAAACTCCCAGTTATTTTACGGCTGTGTGATTATATTTAACTTTTTATGGTACAGTAAACCATTCTGACTACCCGCTGTGTCACTTGTTTAATAAATGGGTCTTAGTACTCTCTTGAAACTAGAGGTAGGATGGGAACGCCCAAACTCCTTCACCCACTGCACACATTTCTCCTCTGTAGAGTGCCTTGTGATAGACAAGACATAGTGAAGCCTCAGAGCACTCCCTAAAAAACTGTGCAATACTAATGTCAAAGCAACGCATATCTAGAAGGCAAGCCCCAGGTAAATTCTAAAGGCTGTCTTTGCGTTTTCCTCAGGGATAATTAGAGTAGCTCCCAGACAATCTGCAGGCTCATTTAGTACTACATAAATTAGGTAGTAACAACATTCTAAGCAAATAGTATTTTGATACATGCTAGGAGGCCCAATTTGTCCACCATCGATAAGTCTAATGAATGCAGCTTTTGCATCAATTACTTGTGGAAAAAAATGACTGAATTGTCCATGTCGTCCCAGTCGATTAATCTTCACATTGCAATATCATGATTCCAGATTGTTTCTTTTTCAAGTGTCTGCAATTCTGTGTCAGGACCCCAGGCGAGGATTATGCTTTTAGGTCTTTACTCACTGCCAATAAATTTGAACAGCAGCCAAAAACAAACATGTAAAATAAAAAAACTAGCATCCCCCAAAGTCCAAGGGCGGTTAGAGAACAGTCATTAACCAATTAGAACCAGGAGTCCATAATAAAGTCCATCAACTCTGTCTATGCTGCCTCTTTTTTTCACTGCTCAGCAGACTCACATAAATGCTGTTTCACTTCTCTCCATTTGGGGATGAATATTGTATTGTGGATCCCTAATGAAGGATAATTTCCTTAACTGATTTGCTCCTTAGGGTTGCTTCTACTTGATTGCACCGCAGGAGTGTCTCAACAAGCTCCTTAGGCGATCCAAAACAACATCAGGAGCAGCGGACTGGCCCTCCCAGGTGGTGCTATTGTCCCGCACCCCAACTGCTCCGCTCTCCTGCGACGCGCGTGATCCTCTCACTCACACAGTGAGACATGCACCATGGGAGCCTTGCCCTGTGCGCTTGCGTGCCTGCAGCCTGCAGACCTATGCTCCTGGCACAAGGAGTCTGTATCAGCATTTTTCACAGTGCCTGTGACATTTGAATCAGTGCCTCACAGGACGCCCAACCGTGGTCTGTATCGGGTAAAATATCTGCAAGTTGGACTGAGTGCATAGGGACAAGCAATATAGCTGGTGAGATTTCCTCCATCCATTATACTACCTTTATGCGTCAGTATACTTCTGCCAATAGGCAGCATAATCCCAGCACTCTTACCATATCATGGACACTATCCCAGGCTTACACCTTGTACCGTGTGGGAAGTAGTGTCCCTGGGGTTTAGAACCTCTGTTGGCGGCCGCTGACTGCTGGCCACCCGTTAATTACTGGATCCCCAGTGCTATACTGACGGACTCTCTCACCAAATCAGCCTTTTTTAAGGTAATGCAGTCTACGGAGAATGTTCATATAGAGTAGGAGGCTATGTCCTCCCTCCAATATGAGAATTAATTCTGTAAGCAGTGGACACTTCTATTCAAAGAGCAGTGGCGGAGGCTCTGGCCCTAGTGGAACAGCACCCATACAGGCGCGGTTTTGAGGAACTGGTCAGATCACCCCCCCCAACCGGTCCCTGACCTGGCTCCCGCATACCCTAAGCATAAATTCTCAGTGTTGGAGCAAGATGTTTTTGCTAAGCTCAAGCGTGCATTCCTAGCCCATATTCAGTCTTTAAGGGATTCTCCTGATCCACCGAATGACCTTTTGGACTGTAACCCATGGCATCCCTGCACATTGGAGATGGCAAGGATTCCCATGGGGACATGGATGCCAAACCAGGCCCTTCTCTTCCTTGGCACACCCCCCACCTCCCAATGACTCCACAGCCCCTCCAGGCTCTCGAGGCTTATTCCAAAATGTTGCACCTGAACGACATTGCACATCCG
The DNA here is from genome assembly GCF_031143425.1 of Pleurodeles waltl. Taxonomy (NCBI): domain Eukaryota; kingdom Metazoa; phylum Chordata; class Amphibia; order Caudata; family Salamandridae; genus Pleurodeles; species Pleurodeles waltl. Next base: position 287,329,323 of record NC_090445.1, on the reverse strand, counting down.
CAGTCTGCAGAGTGGACCTCAGTATCTAAGGTTCCCAAATATGTCTGTCTACCTGTGTAAACCTCTGGAGAAGTAGGCTCACATCTGCATGCACACAAAATGCCCTCAACCGTCTTTGACAGTAATGTTGCTTTTACACCAGACCTTGATGCAAAGATGGCCACTTTTTTAGCGTAATTTGTGAAGGACCCCAAGAAGGGGGTTGACTGATCTTGAAGTTCTTGTCAAGATAAACTTTTGGATATTGCTGGGCCCCTCCCTAAATCCTGCATTGAGATTTTGTCTGGTTTGGCACAGAGAGTTATTTGGGCAGTGCCAGTTGTGCTCTCTCTTTTGAGTGCAGTCATTTGCTTCAAATTAAGGTAGACCCAAAGTTAGGGGACTTGGCCTCTTCAAAAACGTGGACGTTACCCCAGGAAAATTTGTTTGTGGACCCTTTTATCATGGAGCTGGTGAAATTAGTTTCCAACTTTTCCTCTTTGGATACAGCCCAGTCCTCTATTAAGCAAATTTTCTATCCATGGGTTTTCCAAGGAGCCGGTCATTGCAGGATTTGCTCGACTGGCCATGCTCCAATACAGTACTTCTCCAGGGGACAGTGCTCCAGACATGGTCATTCCCAAGACCAGACAAGATTGGCCAGCTTCTACCCTACCCGAGTCTGGAGTTTCTGTGGCAGGGGCAGTTCCAGAGGCCAGAGCTCAGGCTCTCCCAATAACGTTGTGTGCTCTCCCTTTTTCCCGACTAAAGTTGGGAGGGTGCTTGGTGCCGTTTTCTACCCAACTGGGCTTCAATCACAGCAGGTGCCTGTGTTCTTAAGACAGTACAGGTGTTCCAGATAGAGTTCTTCGGCTCCCCTCAACAGGTTTTTTCCCCACGGCCAATCCAGTTTTCAAGTTCCAATGTTGCCTTCATAGATGCAGAGGTTAAGGCACTCCTTGATAAAGTGCCATACACCATACTTTAGCACATCCTGGCTTCTTTCTCAGCAACCTATTCTTGGTGGACAAGCGTGACAGAGGAGAGCACCTGGTCATCAGCCTCAGAGATTTCAACGAATGGTTGATGTACCATCATTTCAAGATTGGCGATATCCATCTTCTCAGAGACATTCTCCAACCATTCGATTGGATGGTGTGGCTGGATCTGAAGGACGCCTACCTGACGGTCCCAGTTTTACCACCCCACCGGCGAGTCATTGAATTTTGGCGGAATCAACTGACATTAAAACTTGTGACCCTTCCTTTCAGCCACCCTTCAGCACCATGGTGCTTTACGAAGCTCCTGAGACCAGTAGTGGAACATTTATGGGCACAGGAAATAAGATTTATCATTTACCTGGACAACATCCTCAATGTGAATCTGTGCCTGCAAATTTTATTTCTGCAGTTACAGACAGCGGTCACACTCCTTGAAGGCTTAGGCTTGGTGGTCAATGAGACCAAACCTCTATAGCAACTGTCACAAACAATGGAGATCCTTGGTTTAATCATAGATTCTGTGACAGCATCCTTGCATCTTCCATCGCTAAAGATGGCAAAGATTTGTCACTAGTTGGGACAGACTCTTTTCAGACCATTCACATCCTTGCACCAGATTGTGAGATCTATGGATCTTCTATCTTCATCAATTCAAGCTATTTCCCAAGGACCCCTACATTATCAGGCATTGTAAAGCCTCAAGGTTCACCATCTGTGCCAGGCCTCACATATTCTCAGTCGGTGTCCGTGACAGAGGAATTTCAGGAGGAAATCCATTGGTGGACTGCACACATGGAGGCTTACAACAGCTGTGCGATCTCTGACTCACAGCCCGATCTGATCATAGAGTCCATGCCAGCAAATTGGGTTGAGGCGCTTAGTGTGGTGAACTTTCCACAGGCAGAAGCTGGTCTCAAGAAGTACAAATATTACATATCAACTGCCTGGGACTCCAGACTGGTTCATTTGCAGTGTGTTGTTGTACCAGGGACAGCATTCAATTGTGTATTCTTCTCAAGATGGGAGACATCTCTGCTGTGAAGTACATCAACCATTTGTGGGGACCAAGATCTTGTTGGCTCTAGCAATGGAATTTTGGCAGTTCTGCCTGGACTATCAAGTTTCAGTCATAGCTGAGTATCTTCTGGGTCAGTTGAATCAGGTGGCGGATTGGCCATCTCACCATTTTAACGACTCCAGTCTTGGAAACTGGACCCGGAAGTCTTCTCAAGGCTTGCAAACATATGGGGACCCTTCATCCAGATCTCTTCAGTTTCCCAGATTCTTCAGTTGGAGGATCTGCTAGCGGCGGTGGCAAGTGGATTCCTCCAGGACTGACATCAGGAGCAGGGATATGCATTACGAGCAGGGACAGCAGCTCAGGTCTGCAGACAACAGCAGAGCTAGAGTTGATGACCCCTTATTGGAGATATCAAGTTTGGTTCTCAGCTCTGATGGAAGTTTCTTGGGATTCTTCAATCTTACTCCCCCACTTTCAGTCTCTCCTCTTGGATCTCAACCATCTTCCCCACAGGCTTGATAATTGAATGTTCCCTCCACCTTCTGGCATGGCAGATTACCGGCACAGGTAGAAAATCCAAGGACTTTTGAGACAAGCTGAGATCCTCCGGTCTAAGGCCCGGGCAGACAGTACCATCAAGGGAAACAAATCTGCTTGGTTCAGGTGGTTTGCTTGGTGCCTTCAACAGGGTCGGGATCCTGTGGAAATGAATCCATATCATCAGTTTTTTGTTAAATCACTCGGAGAAAGGCTTGGCTTATCATATTATCAACACCTTTCATTCTGCTACTTGAGCAGGACATGTGTCAGTGGAGGGAGCTCTGGTGGGAGAGCACCTTTCTGTGCGAAAGCTGTAACAAGGCATTTGGTTGTCATTTCCTCCAGAGCTTAGATACTCTAGGTTTTGGGTTGTCAACCAGGTTTTGAATCTTTTTCATCTTGGCGGCCCAATTAATTTTTATCCAGAAAATAACTCTTGCCATAGGGTCTTGGATGTTAGAGCCCTTGACATTACAGTTAGAGCTTTCTCACATCATGGGGTTTTGTTTAATATCGGCAAGTGAACCAAATTTAACTCAAGAATTATCTCTTACCCTGCTTTTGTGGAATCCCCTAGATTGTGTGTGGTTCAATGTGTGAAGGCATATAAGGAAATGACAGAGGGATTCCGTCCACCAAGGGAGGGAGAAACTTTGATTGCCTTATGAAAACCTCATGAGGTGCTGTACTCTCTTACAATTGCCTATTGGGTCAGATGAGTCATGAGTGAGGCAAGTATCAATGTAGCTTACATGGGGCACATTGCATCAGAGGGACGATGGTGTCTAAAGCTTGATATTATAAATGCAGCAGACTGGTATTCTGACTCCACATTGAAATGTTTTTACTTTAAGCCGGTTGTGGATGTAGCTCAATTGGTGGTGGATAAGCTTTGAACTAGCAAATCCTTGCCTCCTGTCCTGACATAGAATGAAAAGATTTCTAGCTATCATAACGGATAGTTTCAATTCTATTAAGGACTTGGAGTATAAGATTATCCCACTTGTCAAGAAGACATTGTCGGATTACATCCCTTCCCGTAATCAGTAAGTAAATTGTAAAATGTAATTGCTTGCTTGCTTTGCTTCATTTCTGCTTAATGTTATGCTGTCTCACCTGTTCATTGCTAATGATATTACAACCCTTTGGGATTATGGGTTTCTGATTTGCTTTTGTATTCCTGCTAGGATTCTTCATCACGAAAAGAGACAGTACAGACAGAGTTGATGTACTTTATTATGGACTCTTGGTTCTAACTGGTTAACGATTGCTTTCTAACCTCCCCTGGACTTCTGGGGATGGTATTTTTTTCTTGTAAATGTTTGCCTATGGCTGCTGTTCAAATTTAAAGACCTAAAAGCATAATCCTTGCCTCAGAGTCCATAATGGAATTGAAATTTTCTATTACGATAGCTAGGACATTTTTCATTATCATTTTAATTTTCTGAAACCCCTATGTGATATCATTCAACTTTATTTTCCAGGTGTTTCATTAATGATACTTTTCACTGCAAGAGAGACTTTCATTTACAAAAAATATGCAGAAATCTATGTATTTACATATGTTGGGTAGCCACACAAAATTATGCCTTACAAACAGTTCTGAAGCTTTGTACACACATAGCTGCACACCGAGTTATCTGAGTGGGGTGACGCAGGATACAACAGACAATATGTAGACAGGCTTCATTGGACGATGGGTGTGGTGTGGGTAGATATATATGTTTGATTTGGCTTTGGTTATTTCAGAAAGTAATACCAAATGTGTATTTTTTAGCAGGGTAGACAGTCAGTTATCCTTTAATTCAAGATCCGTTTAACCCTCTTTAACACAACGCTTTTAAGTATTTGTATTATATTGTTCAGTATGTGAAGCATCTTAGTGAATAACAGAAAATGTGTGTGCTACAGATTGCATGCTAACCAAAAGGACACTACACCATGAATGCAAAGTTTCAAGGCTCTGCATGCACTCCTTAGATACATCATTATTTGACTTGTAAATTTGATTTTGGTGCTTAAGATCACAACAGAGACATTCACAAAATATTTGAAGAGTGCTTAAGGGTGTGCACGGCTATGTGAGTTGCTTGCATCAGACCACAATTAAGAAAATACTTTATTTCCTTCCTCCAGGCCTGAAGACAATTGTTGGGGCATTGATACAGTCAGTGAAGAAACTTGCTGATGTCATGATTCTCACTGTGTTCTGCCTTGCTGTCTTTGCACTTATTGGACTTCAGCTCTTCATGGGTAATCTCAAGCAAAAATGTGTGCGGTGGCCTCCCCCCAATGATACGATTGTAGACGATTACATGCTTGGATTTGACAATGGCACATCTTTCAACACAACAGTGAACAATACAATGGAGATGAGTAATAGTACTTTTGATTGGGGCGAGTACATTCACAATACAGGTAACCGATGCCTTATGCAATAGAATTCTTTTGCTTAGCATGACTTCATTTTAAATGCTTCTTTGTTGCAATTGTAAATTGGGAGGATGCTCTTGTACAAGGTTAGTGGTTGTTGATGTAGACTGCCATTTGGGTGGACCCTCTTGTACACAGGATTAGATATGTTCCCTTGAGATGGAAAGTTGTGTATGTAAATGTCTTTAATCAATCACTCTCCTACTCACTTTTTCCGTCATCCACTTTGGCTTCTTTATTTACCAGCTAAAAAAACTAATAACGCCCCAGCTTGTAAACAAGTGGTGCAAAAATGCACAGATTTATTGTTTACAAAAAAGGTCTTCGAGACCACCGATTGCTTACCATTCAGTGCCTTGAGTGCCACTCTTTACCGACTACTAGTTGACTAGTGGAGGTCAAGTGTCACTTCCTGTTTGCATGATCCAAGAACAGATTGAATCCTCTTAATTTGTGTCTGTCCAACCCCTCATGCTGTGATTGAGGTACTTTTTTGTCCATCCAGTCTGCGTCATCGCACCTGCTCTTGCTTGTTTCTCCTGTGTAGCTTCTTTCCTTCTACACCTATCCAAATCTTTATTTTTTTACAGTTGTATATAGCGGAGCAATTTACATGAGTTTAGTTATACTATTTATTTACTTTACACATAGCCTTCATTATTTTCCTTTTGTTTAGGCATGTGGAGATTAAGTTATTTTCTCAGAATCACAAGATGCTGAGCCAACGCCAAAACTAGAGTCTGGTTACCCAGTTCTGAGGTCGGCAGGTTTGGTATTAGGCCACAGCCTCTCCTCTTGATGTAGATTATATTAAAAGTAAATTACCAGTTTATCCACCATTCTTATTTTTATTATGCAGTCAGCTCTTATTAACCTATAGACCCCCATCTCAACTCTCTGATTGGAAATGTTTCACCTCTGTGTAGTTTCATGGTGCTTTATCTGCATGCTTGTGTTACAATATTGGAAACGCACATCAATATCCCTGAATATTAGATGTAAAGATATTTAGAATTTGGATGAGTGCATCTGTGCAGTGTCAAACTTGGCCAAAGAAGTCATGAAAGAGCTAAAATTGTATCATAAAATCACAGTTGTTCAAAAATGGGGCCCCAAAAAATACATTGGGCCCTGGGCCTTCAAATCCTTCAGATATCTCTGCTCCATTCTTGTTTTCCTGCGTAGTATGGTAGTGTTTTTTTTTTTTTTTTTTTTTTTTTAGAGAGACCGCCTCTCTGCCTCTGGAGTGATCCTCCAAAAATGGAGGGTCTAGAGTGACTTGTCATCAAATAGCTCTGCTTCGCTCCGCTTGATTTATCTAATGGAGTAATGGCCCATTATTCGAGGAGTGGTAATAGTTTCTTTGAATTGCAGTCTGTCTGTTCTCTATGTAAAAAAATAGCAGCAGTAGGAACCTCTTGCACCGCCAGAGCTAAGCGCAACATTTTATACTAGAGCAAAGTGCATCTGGAGAGGACTGTGAGAATTACATGGCGTGGGCATTTAACCGCAAAATCCGTCCACAGTCAACATCATGTAGAAATTTCTTACCTTTTTGTGTTAATAAATGTGATGTAAATTGTTGTCCGTCTGAGGTGGATAATACCATATAACGTATTCATTGTCTGGTACCACCTTATTTAATGTGCGTGGCAAATACAGTGCTTTTGGGCGTGGGATTGTTATTATTGTATAAATACCGCATGATGACCTTTTGAACATAAACAACATGCTGACTTGGTTATGCCATATCCTTGGCTCTCCGGTTACTTAAGAGCTGATGAGGCCTTTGTGTCTTGTCAGAGTCCCCCTCCCCTGTGATGAATTACTCTACCGTTGGCTATAAAAGCACTGCATTAACACAAAATGGGTCCATCTTCCATGTAGTAATACATATTGCAAAATTATTGATCTCAAATCTTTGATCTGCAATGTGACTAGGGGTATTTCCATTAGTACTTCGGAGTTACTCCTGTCCCACCCACCAGCCATCCTGTTCCTGTTTCCTTTTCCCCAACACTCCATGTTTCTTCTCTCCCTCCCTACCTTCTGTCTCTGATCATTCGACTGAGGGAAGGGGTAAAGAAGTTTGATGAAGCTGCCAGTGCTGGCTGCTTCATAGCCCTTTTCTTTATTCATCCCGTTATCCACTGAACCCCCTGTTACTCAACTTACTCGCACCACATTACCCTCCCTACGAGACCCCCATTAAAAAACTTCAACCTGATTGCCAAAGCCAGTACCTTGCCCATAGGCGAGGTCTATTGGCTTTGTCAATGCTAGTTTGTTATTGCCATTGCCAATGCTAATTTGTTATTCGCAATGCTGTAATATGTAGGAAATACTTATTTCTACTATGTTTTCCCTGCATTTTTTGTTTTTTTGGCTAAGGGTAACTCCTATTTTGACCTCTGGGTAGCAGGGCCTGCTGTCAGACCCCACCCATGTGTACATCATCTCCTAAGAGTGAAAACAGTTTTTGCAATTGCATTAGCATAATTGATCTTTTTGAAAGTTAGATGTGCAAATGCATTTTTCACCCTTTGCAGGAATCAAATGCACAACAAGGTCAACTGACCTTTTGACCATGAAAGATGTGTGGTGAACTATCAACAATTACTTCAACACCACCCCAATAATTTAGACACCATGACCAATGTGGCCAAGGAACGAAAACTCCAATCAGAATATAGATCAAAGGTTTATTACAAATACAAGCTCAAAGTCAAGTGAACAATGCACAAAACTATATTATAGAGACACATATTCACCAAGGGTTGCCCAGGGTGATGAAATAAATTCAGACGTACTAACATCAGTAAAACTAGACATTCATAATGAATAGTACAGAATGTCAATAGAAATATCTGAGTCACACAAATCAAACGATGCTCAGATTGTACAATCATTTAGTCAAATCAAATTCAATTAAGTCAATAATCTTTGGTTGGGCATAGCTCAAGCCTACAGCTAACCAAATGAGGGGAATATGTTTGTGGGGAGAAACACATGCTGGCAAAATACAAAAAGGAAGAAAAATAATTTGGAAGAGAATAATGTGGGCTACAGGACACTAACTAAAAAATAAAAATTAAATAAACATCAACATATTGGTGTTCTTAATCTCAAAGGGCATTTCGAGGGGGCAAGGGCAAATGTCAGAGATGAAGATACCTCTCCAAGGAATACAACATTCAGGGAATCCTCATCAGCAAAGCGTCTGGTCAGAAAGTCATTTGCAAGCATCTGTATACGTCTGTCTCTGACCAAGACAGGACTGCTCTGAGCAACGCTCAAAAATCCAACTCTATATTAATCCACAAGAAACATTCTGATTTGACAGTAGTGTCAGTTCATGTTTTGGTAAAGGAGCATCATCCAAATAAAATCGATCATAAGACTTTAGATTGCACCAGTTCAACATTTTCCCAAGTCTGTCATAGGAACATCTCCTTTCCATATGACTACAAATAGATTGAAACTATTGTATACGATTTCAGTCCAGGTTTCTGTACTACAAGACTCTCAGGGCCAAATGGGTACAGTTCTTCTAAAGTTAAACAATAATTTTTTTTTACAAATGGGACTCTGCTTCTCATAGTGAAGAATTCTGAAAGAAGACTTCATGTTATGAAAAAATAATTCAACACTTTTACATGACTGCCAAATACTAGCTCTGTAGGCGTCAGTTATGCTAACACAATAAAATATAAAATGCATTTGAAAAATACTTATTAGTAAAACACATATAACATGCAAACTTATAAATTCATCATTAATAATATGTCATCAGTGTAAGTAAAAATTGTTATTGCATCACATTAGGTATAACACAGAACTGCATTTTCTTACTTGCACATATTTTCAAAGTCATTATCTTTCGCTAAACAGAAGAAATTCAAATTAATTTCAACATGAGTTATTAGTTGAGAGTAACTTTTTTTACGTGATTTAATTGAAAAAGGCACCTATGTTGAACTGTGAAATACAAGCATATTGCACATTGGAAATGTGTGTCAGTGCATCTTTCTAATGTTAGAAATAGGGTCTTTGGTTGGCAGTCAGGTTATCCCCTGTCCAAGCAAGGACCCTCACTCTAGTTAGGGTAAAGGAGAATCACCTTCAGTTAACCCCCACTCACCCACTTGGTAGCTTGGCAGGAGCAGGCAGGCTTAACTTCAGAAGCAATGTGTAAAGTATTTGTACCAACACTCACAGTAATACAGTGAAAACACTACAAAATGGACACCACAGCAGTTTAGAAAAGTAGGTAATATTTATCTAGATTAAACAAGACCAAAACGACAAAAATCCAGTATACACAAATCGTTATTAATTTTCAAAAGATTGAGTCTTAATCCTTAGAAAACAGTGAGAATACTGTTGTTACACAAAAGTACCTGGTTAGCGTAAAAAATAAAGCTTCACAGGCAAGCGTGCATTGGAAAAAGCAGCGATGCGTTGACCCCTTCCTCGCAATGGAGGCCGTTTGTCGTTTTCTTCTCCGGTTGGGTCGGTGATGCGTAATTTCTTCTCCCTCGCAAGAGAACGATGCGTCAATTTCCAGACGGGGCACCTCGGATCCACACAGGGTCGGGTTGACTTTGACACCCAGGGACGATGCATGGAAAATCCTGTCGCACGGTGTTAGAAAACCATGCTGTGTGGGGTTTGCGGCGTTATCAGCAGCCGCAAGCGGGTGTTGCACGTCATTTCTCCAACCATGCTGCTTCAATCTCCCAGCCACGATGCAGTTGGAGCATCAATTTTAGCCGCGAAGCTGGTGGTGTGTTGTTTATGAGCGGTGTTGCAGATGGTGCATCGTAAATTTCCCCTCACGCCGATCTGTGCGTGGATTTTGAGCTCTTGTCTGTCAACTTCACCTTTCAAGGGCACAGGGACTGGATAGGACACCTAGCAGAGCAGGAATCTCAGCAGAGAGTCCAGATGTTAGAGGAAGTCTTTGATGGCCCTGAGACTTCAAAACAGGAGGCAAGCTCAACTCAAGCTGTTGGAGATTCTTCACAAGCAGGTATGGACAACTAAGTCCAGTTTTTGTCCCCTTTCACAGGCAGAAGCAGCAACTGCAGGATAGTCCAACAAAGCACAGTCACAGGCAGGTGCAGCACTTCTCCTCAGCTCTTCTCCTTGGCAGCGGTTCCTCTTGAATCTAGAAGTGATCCAATTTTCAGGGGTTTTGGGTCCAATACTTATACCCCTTTCTGCCTTTGAAGTAGGCAAGCTTCAAAGAAAAGTCTCTGTTGTTTACAGGATCCTGCCTTGCCAAGGCCAGGCCCCAGACACACACCAGGGGGTTGGAGACTGCATTGTATGAAGACAGGCACAGCCCTTTCAGGTGTGAGTGACCACTCCTCTCTCCCCTCCTAGCACAGGTGGATCATCCGGATATGCAGGCTATCCCCTAGCTCCCTTTGTTTCACTGTCTAGAGGAGAGGTGCAAATATCCCAACTGTCAAACTGACTCTGACAGGGAATCCACAAACGGGCTGAGTCACAGAATCATTTAAGCAAGAAAATGCCTACTTTCTAAAAGTGGGATTTTCAACCTAACAATCCAAAAAACAACTTCACTAAAAGATGTACTTTTAAATTGATTTCGGAGACCCTAAACTAAATTTTTCCATCTGCTTTCAAAGCGAATCTGCACTAAGTTATTTAAAGGCAGCCCCCATGTTAACCTATGAGAGAGTTAGGCCTTGCAACAGTGAAGACGGAATTTAGCAGTATTTCACTGTTAGGACATGTAACACACAGCTGTACATGTCCCACCTTTCACATAAACTGCACCCTGCCCATGGGCCTACCTAGGGCCTACCTTCGGGGGTGCCTTACAGATTTAAAAAGGGAATGTTTAGGCCTGGCAAGTGGGTACCCTTGCCAGGTCGAATTGGCAGTTTAAAACTGCAAACACAGACACTGACGTAGCAGATGTGAGCCAGGTTTACAGGGCTACTAGCATTTGCTTTACAGGCCCTGGGCACCTCTAGTGCACTTTACTAGGGACTTACTAGTAAATCAAATATGCCTATCATGGACAAGCCAATTACACATACATTTTACATAGGAACACTTGCACCTCTGCACTGGTTAGCAGTGGTAAAGCGCCCAGAGTATCAAAAACAGTAAAAACAGAATCCTGCACACATCAACAACCTAGGAAGCAGAGGCACAAAGTTAGGAGAGACCATGTCTGTTACCTTTATGAGCTTAAACTTGCCAGTCTGCTGACTTTAGTGACACCAACGGCAAAGCTGAATTGTACTCTTTCAGTTGGAATGTGTGCAGAGGCAGTACAAGATGCACAGAAGAAACGTTCTAAATGTCATCCTTCTGAGACATTTACTCACTTTACTTTTAGAGCAAACACTGCAACAGGGGCTTACACATGTTTAGCAGCACAATTCAGGCCTGTGTTGTAAAAGTGAAAGTAAGGCTCTTTAAATGTCAGTTTTAACACTGCTGTTCACCTGCATAAAAATGTCCCATGTATTGCCCAGGAAGGTTCAATTGATATTTCCTATTCTGAACATTGCTCTAATGCAAATGTGGCAAAGGAGCAAAATGATTCAATATGAGTGGGAGCACATGGAGCAGCACAGGTAACACCTGTGTTTTCAAAGGTAATAGTAAGGCTGATTATTCACTTTAAATGCCTGACTTTTAACACCTCTATATCAACTACAAAAGTTCATTAAAAAGTTACCATGTATTTGATCAAAAGGTGGTTGAGTGGAACCTTTTATTGAAAATTCATTGTATGCCATTGGTGGGAGACATTCCTCCTATCCTGTAACAGTTGTTATACTTAACGTTTATAATGTCATTGCAACATTAGATTTTAGACTGGCCGAACCTCACAAAGACCTCTGGGACAATTAAAACAATTAAACAAGATGGGGAGCTTCCTCACTTGAAAAGAGCCCTTGAAGACTCATCACTCTCCTCCCACAGAAACTAAGCAAGTGCACAAAGTGATCAAAGATATTCCTCATCTCTCTGTGAAATTAATGGGATGCACTTTGCAGGCACCTGCAGCCAGCAGGTCAAGGTGTCCACAAGGATAATAAAGTTGAATAGAAGGCTCATTCTTATGATCCTGGCAGCGAAAAATGTATCCATTCACCCTATGTTTTTTGCCAGTTTTCCAGCTATTCTCGATAACTGCAGGCAATTGCAAAGATTTAGGAAGGACTATGAATTTAGGCAAAAGCATTTCTCATTCAACTCTCTAAATTCAGTTGTTCATAGCCCCTGATTACGTGTTGTGTGGCAATGCAGGTGCAGTAAAATCGTACCTGATTTTACTGTAACTGTCCAGTAAAATCATCCAGAGAGCTTGAAAAAGTCACTAGGTTACGAGTATTCCTGTGGTACCGATTTTGCCATGTGTGATTTTTACCGCACCTGATTTAACAGCTGCTAAAATTGCATGAAGACTGTACATGCACTGATAGACACTGTGGGTCAAAAATTACATCAACTTGCAGAAAATATGTTGTGTAAAATTGACAAAACAAAAAGATCATCTTGCTTTTTGGGCTACTTTTGCATTTGTCTCAGCTATTTTGAGACATTTCAATCCAAATTTATCAGCCATCCATCACTGCAACATTCTGTAATCCATATTATGGTTTCAGAAAGATTGACAATATGTATTCAGTGAATCTGAGTTACACTGTCTGGCAAAAGTGTTTACAAAGAAAAGAGGAGAGCCTCACAACCTGAGAAGGACCACCACCTGAACTCAAATTAACACCTTGGGAGGAACCAGTCCGGTTCATAATAAACATTGAAATCATTGAAGATTGAGCAGATGCAGAAGGAGCAGATGAACCTGGTAAGTGTAATGGAAAAGTAACTGTCACTTAGGTACTTTATTGATTTACTAATACTTTAGATTATCTTCATTTAGTGGCGTTATTAAAAACGTGAAGAGAAAATGAATATCTCATAGCCTTTTTCCCAGAAAAATCCCCATTAATTATTGCTGAGGAAATTAGTCTATGATAAGTTATATAATTGTACCTAAATACAGGGGTGGTTCCTCCATGAGGGCAGAGGAGCGTCGCCCACCCTGCCAGCAGCTGCAGCTGCAAAACCTTTAAAAGGAATGAATAACAAACAGTGTTTTTTATCCTTTCCTTGTAGAGGGGCGGGACCACTGGGGGTGACAAGTGTGAGGGGGAGTGCTCAGCACTCCCCTCAGAGTGCATGTGTGTTTGACCATCCTTCTCGGGCCGACCAAATGCACATGCGCAGTGGGCTCTCTCCAGCCCAGCAACACAGTTGATGCTGCTTTGAGCAGTGCAAAAAGAATAAGTGATGGACTGAATGCTGAACAATGTCAAACATTCACCCCCAGTACAGAGATCTGGGCCTAAATCCATCGTTTTTTGCTGCCCATGTCATTCCAGTTTGGACCCAGCCATTTGCAAATCAGTCTTGACCCTGTTCCCCATGGGAACAGTCCAGCCCGAACTGCAAGGCCAGGTCTTCCCTGGTCTGGAAACAAGCATCCTGGGACCTGTTTCAGGGATTTCAACCCTCATCAGCCTGGCTAGCTTGAATCCAGTGGCATGGGAAGCACGGGACCCACACCAGGGCATACCCTTCCCACTTAGGGCGACAAATGTAAAAAGAGTAAGTGATGGATGGAATGCTGAACAATGTCAAACATTCACCCCCAGTTCAGAGATCTGGACCTAAATCCATTGTTTTTTTTTGCTGCCCATGCCATTACAGTTTGGACCCAGCCATATGTAAATCAGTCTTGACCCTGTCCCCCATGGGAACAGTCCAGCCCGAACTGCCAGGCCAGGTCTTCCCAACCTGGGGTGGCGTGGTGAGCAAAAAAACTATGGATTAAACCCAGATCTTTGTGACTGGGGGTGAATGTTTGATTTGCTCTGCATTCCGTCCATCATCTTTTCTTCTTGCTGCTTTGAGCAGCGTCAGGATTGGCCACAGGGCAGGCTGGGAGTATGTGCCTGCCTCCAGCCAGCAGAGGAGTGGAGTGCAGCACTGCACAGCGTAAAGGTAAATTTGTTTTATTTTTTAATTTTATTCATATTTTCTCTCCCCCATGCGCGCCACCCCACCCCACCCCACCAGCCCCTTTTTACACCTGTGAGCCAGGACTGCCTAAATATAGCCACATGTTACTTTTGTATGGAAGACAGCACTGGAGCAGAAGTAGGAGGGTCAGTCGTGCTCCACCAGCAGCAAAATGCTGTAAGGTACACCTTATTAAAAAAACAGCTCCAGCTACTGTCAAAAATTGATTCTAATAGCCACAAATACTATCACCACTGCAAGTGTGGTTCCAATACCACAACTCCTGGTACAACTACAAGTAGTTTTTACTAGCAGTTCTGAAATCCAACCCAGCATACCAATATCATTGGTTTGTAGTAGGTCTACTACAACTACAACATTAGCATTGCTCAGACCTCAAATTTGAGCCCCAGCCTAATTTAATAGTGATTATAGACTGGACCCATCTGCATTTTATTATTTCACAGTGCTTAAAAAGTCTAACAAGATTTTGATTGCTCATCATGGATTTATATGCTCACTACTACAATTTATTGATCCATTTCAATAGACCAAGGAAAGTAGTATTGGAAGGAAAATATCAATGCAAGAAGTGTTTGGGGAACTCTATTTTGCCAAATTCGGGAAACTGATACCTTGTTTAGCACATGCACCATTCCTAGGGAAATTATCATATTAAATGAAATTGTGCAACAAACTACCTGTATGAATTTAACTTCTCTTTCCGTTTTGAAGGCACCATCAATAGCGAAAATTAATTTGACATGTTTTTCAAATAGTTGGCAAATGAAGAGGAAGTTTACGATGCCATTTTAGTTGTTGGTACATCAAACATAAGCAACACGTTTAGCCACAACTCAGAGTCTCTCACTGTGCATTTACTTTCACACCTCAAATATTGACTGCATTCAACGTTAGTCATTATACTGAAGTTAACAATATCTTTCATGCAAAATATTATCCATGAATTATTTGGACTTTCTGATATGTTATTGCTTTGAAGCTGTGCACCTGATGCTTGATTTTTATCATATTAGCTCCATTTTCATATTCCTCCTGTGAAGCTAATTGTGTTAAAACATCAGCAAAATGTCTTATTTTGTAATTAACAACATTAACTCAAGTGGTCTTTAGTCTTTTGAGAGTCCAAAATAAACGTTATTTACAAATAGTGACACACATAAAAGGATGTATCTGAGGGATAAGTGCATTGCCTTATATTGTATAGTATCATATCAGTGCTTTCTATCCCTATGTGGGGTCTGAAGCACATACTCCACAGGGATAGAAAGATACATAATGAAGGATGTGTGGTGGATGGGTGGTGGTTTGATTTCGAGCCTATGTGGGAAGTGTGTTCATGGAATGTGTAATGACCGCTGAAGTGAAGTTATCATGTTATGTGACACTGTACAATGGTGTGGTGATGGGTCAGGGTATGTGAGAGACAGAAGTTCAAATTATAATTGTAATAAAGACAACATTCGGGTAGCTAAACAGAACCTGCCTGTTCCCAAGGGCCTTTGGTTGTGCAATGTGTGTACATTAAAAAGAGGGGGCAATCAGAGAAAGTCCAATAATCTAAATGGCAATAGGTGCCAGGCAAAGATGGTGTTGAAAAAGTGAAAGGTTGCCAAAGAGCAAGAATTGTCATGCAGTAGCCATTCATCGTTAAGGCAAGGATGCCAAACAAATACACCCCATGTGCAAGGAAGAATGTGGAGGAACTATCAAAGCTGGAAATCTCATCACAAACAAGTGTCTTTTCGAGCAGTACCCCTGTGCACCGGTAGATGACGTTGTTCGGCTCTGCGTCAATGATGTCGGCCCCAACAGAAACGGTGTGCACTGTACCTATGTAGGTCCCACCCCAGCATGCTGACATCAGTTCTTTACTTTCCGCACTGGGATAGCGCTGATTGATGAAGAGCTATCCTTAGTCATTTTTTAGCTATCTTTTTCTCAACTATTGTCAAACCCCTTTTGAGAGATTTTCTGCCCAGGTGTGACAGGATGTTCCCAAAAAAACTGTCTGGTTTCAAACTATGTGGTGCCCGTCACTGGTAGATCTCTGTGAGACCCACACTTGTTTTCTGTGGTACTTGGAGAGTGACCACAACTCCTGGGAGAACTGCTGCACCATGCACCCGAGCATTCCCTCAAGCTCCATGCCACCTGATGTCAGATGATCCTGCGACACTCAAGATCTGAGTCATGCAGAAGGACCCAGGACCATTCATGGAGCCGCATCCGGTGACTGACTTTATTCGAGTACCCCTGCTCACCTGAAAGTATTTTATGAGGCCATGAACCTTACATTTGGGTGGCTCGGCCCCTCCAGAGCACCTTCAGGCCCCATGGGCTTGAGAGGGGCCCCCACTGGATCCTCACTGGTAGGTTCACCTTTGGCACCATTTGGCCCTCATGGATCCAGTGTTCGTTCTGGGGCAGAGCTACCACTGAAATCACAAACTTCATCGTCACCCACTTCAGTGCTGATGCCACATAGTGGTGCCATCCGCTTCGTCATTCCCAACTCTGATAGAGTTGTTTGATACCTGTTCCAGCACTGACAGGGACATTGCCCTCCTGATCGGAGCCAGTGCCTTCTGCCTTTGACAGGCCTGGAGAGGGAGACGAATGGGAGGGGTCTGAGGACCCTTATGGATACCAGCATACCCTAGAGGAGACTGCTGATAACTGGCATGAGGAACTGATGAAGGCCAACGTGTAGACACCTCACCAGATGCTGGCTTGGTCTCTCTGCCTACTGTGGCTAAGGAGGAGGGAGCTTCTTTCACTATGGTGGTGTGAAGGATGGCTGAGGTCTTGGACCTTCAGTTCTCTCAGTGGCAGTCAAGGTGAACATCTTGAAAGAAGTGCTTCAGCCGGGAGTCACCCTTTCCAAACCTTTTAATGAAGCCTTTACAGAGGCCTCGTCCAAGCCTTGCACAGGGGCAACTGTGCAAAGGATGGTTGCCCACCACCATCACCCCTTTCCTGGGGTCCCCAGTTTCACTGCCCAGCACCCCATCCCAGAAAGACTGGTGGTACAAGCCTTCACTTCTCCAATCAACCTTGGAACGTTCCCTACCACTCCACTGAATAGGGATATGATGAGGCTTAATAGCTTTGGCAAGAGGATGTTCTCTTCCACCAGCCTTGTGAACACTGACGCCTTTCGCACCGATATTCCCATGGGATCTGGGATTCGGTTGCACAAGTGCTGCTTATTGTCTCTAACGAGGCCTGAGCCAAACTCTCCCAAGGAGGGAACGTCTAAGGATCTGCTGTGGCAACCGATGGACTGCAAATGGATAAGTGGCAGGCCCCTTCCCTTTCCCCAGTCAGAGCTAACTTAGATGACTAAAGTGTCACTTATGTGATGGGTGGCCACCTGAGAGAAGTGGCGATCAGAGGACTTTGGTTTCTTGCGGAGTCCAGGCTCACATCAAACTGTTGGAGATTTGAGCGATTTGCTTGTCATTGAAAGCCATTCTTCCATTGATCAAAGGAAGGCTAGTGGTACTGCAACATACGAGTGAGTGGGATCTTGGACCCTTTGTCAAGAGGCTCTGCATCTCTGGCACAGCTGTAATGCCAGGGAATGTCACTGGTGGGTCAATGCCTGGTGGGCTCTGTGAATCCCAGCGCGGATTAATCCAGCTGAAGATGCCTAGCGGATCACAAATGGCATCTCCTTCCGGAGGTAATGTAAGGTCTCTTTCAAGAGCGGGGAGAGCTTTGATTAGATCTAGAAAACGTAATGTCACCAGTTTTGTGCAATGGAATTTCCAAGGAGATTCTTGCTCAAAGACGTCTTTCATCTTCAATGAGCTCTGACTTTCTGTACACCTCTCCACCTATTCACCTGCTCAGAGTTCTCAGGAATGACTGGGCGGGCTCTGGATTGGGCACTGAGAGTCTGGTTTTCCGAGCTGTTGAGCATGAGCATCAATCTCCCAATCAGGCAGCCCTTTTGGGAGCATCTTTGGAAGGTTGTAGCAGCAACAGGGGAGGGTCTTGCACCCAAACTTGCGCACCCTTGACCATAATGAGTTGAGCTTGAGAGGCAACAAGCTTTCAAACTTCGACCCACTCTCTGTGATGTTATTCTGGAAACCAAACATCCCTCCAGCAAGTCTGTAAATTCCTGCTGCTAGGATAGATTTGTGACATGGTGTGCTTTTAGAAAGATCAATCCTCTTTCCACAACTCTTTGTAAGGTTCTTCTGTTTGCTCTACGTTTGGCCAATTTATTTATCAGCCATTTCAGCAGTTTTGTGGTTGCCAGACCAATTTTCTTTGTTCACCTGTAGTGGCTAAGTTTCTCAAAGGCTCACAGCACATTTCCTCACAGGCCATTCCATATGCCCCAGTGAGATTTTAACCTTGCTTTGAATTTCTTAATGTCTACGCTCTCTGAGACCGTTACATCAGCCAGGAGAGTCAGCAAATTTCAAGCACTCTTGGTGCACCTTCCCAACACCACCTTCTATACGGACAAGATGGTACTCTGAACATGTTGCTCCTTCCTTCCAAAGGTTTTGACTCCCTTCCATGTAGGCCAGAACATCACCCTTATTTTCTCCACCTCACCCTTCTAAAGATGAGAGAGACTTCACAGTCTGGACCCTAAAAGAACATTGTTGTTCTACCTTGATTGAACAAAAGAGTTCTGGGAAATGATCAACTCTTCATCGGGTACATAGGAGCCAACAAAGGGAAGGCAGTGCAGAAATGGACCATCTCAAAATAAATAGTTCTCTGCATCAAGATCTACTGCTCATTGGCCAAGAAGCAACCACCTGAGGGTTGTGTGCTCATTCCTCCAGGGCCAATGCTGTGGCCCCTGTCTTAGCCTGTGGAGTCTTGGACATCTGTCAGGCAGCAAAGTTGGCATCTCTGCCAACATTTACTGAGCACTACTGTCTGGACAGTCAGATCCATCTTTACGGGCACTTTGCTCAGTTGGTCCTGAAGGGACCTGGGTTAAATTGGCTTTGCAGACCCACCTCCAGGGAGGCATTGGGTATCTATTCTCAGGTAAGGAATCTGCTGCTAGAAGTCTCCATCAAATGAACAAGTTACTTATCTTCTGTAAAGACTAACATGGTAGAGACTCTCTCTGCCCATAAATTCCTTACCTGTTCTTCTATCCTTCCTGCTCTGCAAGCTGATTACAGTGCAAGAGACACCCTTCTGAGGGCCTTAGTATTTCACACCAGTTGTCAGTACTTATTGTGGCTCTGCACTCCTTGTGTGGAAAGCAGCAAAAGTAACTGACAACAGCGCACCCAGGTGGTGCCTAAATAGGTAGCACACACAAAATCTCCGGCTTGAAAACTTTTTGATCCAGTCTAACACCTGTGAAATATTCTAAGGTAAGGAATCCATGGCCAGGTAGATTCTCTACCAGAGAAGGTGCTGCGTAAAGTAGGCAACTTGTTCATGAATCCCAGTTTCCATTCAGTGACCAAATTGTATGACCCTAGGCACACATTCCCTTGTTGTTTTTGAAATTCTAGACTATAATGTTGTTTTTTCTTTTTAATATTTAATGAGTTTTATCTAACAAAACGTCATCAAAACAACTGCAGCGGCCACTGTACAAACTTCTTTCCTTTCTCACCCCATCCCTGTCCTTATGTGAATCTAGGCTACATATAGAGTGTTAATTGTAACTTAATTGCATCTTAGCTCACAAACTGCATTGCTGGCAGGGAGTGGGGAATATATATGTTTCTAAGGTCAAGTTTGAAACTGTCACCCCCGATAAATGCCTCTCAATGCAGTGATTTTATATGATTTACGAAGGTGAAACACGTATGCATGTTAAATAGATACACTTTGTAGACTATAGATGAGCGGTTGCCATACTTTACATGTTTACTGCATGAATTAGATGAAAAGCATTGTCATGGCTTGACTCTACATATTAATTTGTTGGCTCGCCTCCTGTATTCTTAATAGACATACACTGTTATTTATCCTGCTCTCATAAACTATACCTTGTATACCTGTGTGTTGAGCATGATTTTACAATTCCTCCTATTAAATCAAGTCTCAATTTGACATTAAATTCCCTCTAGTCTCAGTGGCTCTTACGCACCTACTCTGTTGAATTTAATGGAGTAACCACTCTGGAAATCACTCACACAGCAGTTAGAATAAAGTATGAGATCTCTGTATCCCACCTTCATCAACCTTCCTGAAGCAACAGAGAGCGACAAAAGGGAATGCCATGTTTAGAAACTTCGTCACCTTGAAAAAAAGAAACTGCTGGTCCTTGACCTAAAACATTTGATTGTTACCTCTCCTTTTTTTTTCAAATGACCCTCCTCACTGTGCATGCTTCCTGTCTCTGAGCACAGCCTACTCTAAATCACATCCATGTGTGCCTAAATCTCTATTACTATATCTCTGCATATTGCCCACACCTCACTTCTAACGTCTCAATTTCTCCTCCTTTAAAAATCATACCCTTGCAACCTAACAATATCCAGTCTTCTTAAGGACATATACTAAGTCCACCAACCATCTGCATGAACTCACACCCCTAATGATCACAATTAAAACCTAATAATTCAATACACCACAAAGAAACTGGAGTGAATTCATTGAATGAATTCTTGGCAGCACACAATTCAAGTAAAGAAAAATAACCTGTGGATTAACCAGTAACCTGGGGTTCTGGCTCAGCATGTTGTCCAACATCAAGTGGTATAAGTGCTGCATATATGCAATTAAAAGGTCATTCAATTCAGTTTCGTATGTTCACCTAATATGCACTTCACTTCATGTTATAATGTCTTAGACCTGTATCTGTTAGGACCCTATCTTTAGGGGCGAACTTATGAAGGATATTATGTAATTGATATGGGAGGTGTGGTCCGAACGGGTATTGGGATATCATCAGCGAAGAGTAAAGATGTTATTTTCAAGCTCCGTGTGTGGTGTGATCTTGCATAGTACTGGGCTGGGGAGGACGCAATAAGTAGGGGATACATGCCCAAAGAACCAGAAGTGCTCTCCCTGAGAACCTGCACGAAATAGCAAGCTGCTTCTGTGTGCCACATGCACTCAAGCTGAAATGAAGAAACGTGCAGTTGATGGACGTGGAATGTAAGCGCCGCTCCAGCCCACAAGAGGCCTCATGGAGAAGTTGAAGGCCTGTTAAGGGAGCACTGTGTGGAAAAGCCAGCAAACACTTGCCAGCCAGGCTAAGAAAACAAGAGGGTGCTGTGCCACAACAGACCCATCGATCATACAAAGAAAAAGCTGAAGGCATTGACAACCAGGTGCAACATCAAAGGCAGTGACAGTCAGATATTAAGCTAGAAGGCAGTGACAATCAGGTACGCGAAGTGAACTCACTTATTGGTCATACAACCTCAAAATTAGTCAAGGTGATTCAAGAGTGAACAC
This sequence comes from Pleurodeles waltl, assembly GCF_031143425.1. Lineage (NCBI taxonomy): Eukaryota > Metazoa > Chordata > Amphibia > Caudata > Salamandridae > Pleurodeles > Pleurodeles waltl. The sequence goes on along the minus strand of NC_090445.1, from coordinate 287,307,846 downwards.
AAGAGTTGGGCTCACAAGGCAGTAGGTCCCCAGAGAAGCCGCCGAAAACAGAAGAAGTTGGCAGCCGATGGCCTATAGTACAACTCAAAAAGTCCAAGACTGTAAAGGCTCATTGTAGCTGCTGCAAGAGCCATGGAGTACGGTGCTGCCACTTATCTAAAACCCCTGGTGCCATTAAATACTGCCAAAAATCAGAATATCAGCAACATAGGATAGATTGAGACTTTTGATGATGCCCATGATGATGCAAATGATGAGAAAATCATTATATACTTAAAGAATCTTTCTGGTGAAGGAGTGAAAGAAGTGATAAAGAAACTCTCGCAAACTGAGACAATGTCTTCCCATCAAATCAAAGAAGCGTTGGGAGCCAAGTTCAACCCAATACCAGACGTTGACTATGAAAGGTCAATTTTCAATCAAGCGAGACAACAAGTTGGTGAAACGATGGATGAGCTTGATAAAAGACTTGATGTGTTCATCAAACATTGCAAATTCAGTGAATTTTATGATGAAGAAGCCATGATGATTGTTTATCAGACTTGTTCAGAAGATGCACCTTGCAAGAGACCCCCTTATAGAAAAGATATTGATGGCTGCTAGAGCTGTGAAATGAGCCGATCTGTAAGCTGCCAACATGGAAGCCTAAATGGAAAAAGATTAATCAGCACTTGTCATGAAGAGTAGGCACCAGCAACAAGCAGTTGCTCATAAGTTGACATCCTCAAATAAAGAAAGACTGTGGCCCTCATTTCAACCTTGGCACAAACCCGCCAGCCACATTACAACATCCCGCTGGGCCGGCGGGCGGAAACAGAGTTTGGCAGGGATGTGGGCCGTAACATTGCAGCCGGCTCCATTATGTGGAGTGCGGCAGGTGCAGCAGCACCCATCGCGCTGTCGTGATGGGACTGTGCCTGGGGGCCCCTGTACTGCCCATGCCAAGTGCATGGGCAGTGCAGGAGCCTCCAGGGGCCCCGTGAGTCCCCTTACCGCCAGCCTGTCCATGGCAGTGTCTACCGCCACGGACAGGCTGGCGGTAAGGGGAGTCAAAATCCCCAGGGCAGCGCTGCCCTGGCGGAATGTGACCGCCGGGACATCCATGGCGGTAAACTGCTGGTCCCGGCGGTGTGACCGCAGCGGTACCGCCGCGGTCATAATATGGCATTTTATACCACCAGACTGTTGGCGGTACGAACGCCACTTTAACCCTGGCAGTTGGTGACCGCCAGGGTTGAAATGAGGCCCTGTGTTTCCAATGTAGATTTTAATTTCCACACAAGAATAAATGCCTAGCCATCGGACAAACATGCAAAGGGTGCAGAAAGGAGAACCACTTCATAATCATCTGCAAGGCAAAAATAAAAAAACAAGTACATCACAGCAGGAGGAGAAGGTGGATGTCAGAATGTTCCAGAAGCAGTTTCCCCACACCCACAAAGACAAAAATTTACCTCATTTGCCCCATGTTGAAACTAAATGAAGTTGATCGCCATAAAGTTAATACTGCAAGAGTTCCTTGACATCACCATTGAGCGACAGTGAAAAGAGTAAAAGTGCATTGATCATAAATGAAGGAGAATAACATGCACAAGTGGGCCTTGCCACTTGCAAGGAAAATGAAAGAAGGGCAGAAACAAGTGAGCTGAGGAAGGAAAATAACTCGTATGGACATTGCCCCAAAATCAAACTGAAATTCAACAATTGGCCTGTCATTTTTGTAATCGCAAGTGGTGCATTGATCAACATCATGCCAGCTGAACAATTTCAGAGTCTGTTGCCTCTACCCTGACTCAAAAAATCAAGTACAAAGGTGTACACATGGGCTGCTTACAAACAGTTGAGGAGTCGAGGATCATTCATAGCGAACCAGCGGCACATGAAGGCCCCAATTCATGTCCTTCAAGGTACTCCATACAGTGAAGCATACTTACGATTACAACTGCTCTTGACATTGAGCTGATATCCATCTATTACAACCTAAATACGCAACTTGAACTTGTGAGTCGGTTCCTGTCACTGTTTCATGGTCTAGGAAGACTGAAAACAATGAAGGTGCAACTTCACATAAATGAAGACGTCATGCCTGTTGCACAGCATCACCGCAGGATAACATTTCACCTACAAGAAGCAGTTGAGAAGGAGTTAGAAGTTTTGCTGAAACATGACATTAGTGAGAACTCCACTGGTCTCACACCTTAACTGTCACCCATTGTGGTATAGCTGAAAAAGGGCAGTGGAGGTGCAGTGCGCATCCACTTGGATATGCGCCAAGTGAACAAAGCAATTGAGAGAGACACATCCTGGTCTACACATTGCAGATATGATCATGCAGTTGAATGGAGCCAAAGTTTTGTCCTGTCTTGATCTGAACAAGGGCTGCCATAGCTTGAGTTTTTCAACTCATGCTGGTTTATTTAGATACAAAAGGTTAAGCTTTGAAACATCATCTACTGCAGAAATATTCCAAGATGTCATACATAGGATTATTCAGCCTGTCACACATGCCGTTAATTACAGTGATGATATACTAGTAGTTGGTGCAACAAGGAAGGAGCATGACAAGGCCATCAACCTAGTGTGTCAAATACTTACAGATGCAGGCCTCACCTTAAATCCTGAAAAATGTGAATTTCAAAATAAAAAGCTGGAGTTCTTTGGACATGTATTTTCTGATGTAGACCTGACTTCTGATCCTCCTGATCCTGACATAGTATGAACACTACCTGCAACCAGCCCTCCATAGCATGTCACCATGGTACAGTCTTTCTTGGATATGGTCTGTTATTGTTCAAGATACATTTGTGACTTCATCACAGTGAGTGCCCCTTTGCGAGACCTGACAAAGAAAAATATCAAGTTCCTATGGTCTGCTGAATGTGACCACAGTGAAGAATATAAAATATGCAATTGAAAATGTGACTGAGCTGGCTTATTTTGATCCTAAGTTGCACACTGAGATAACTGTTGATGCAAACCCATGTGGTTGGGTGCAATCCTTGTTTACAATAGTGGACATCCGAATGCTCTGGGACACACTGTGGCATACGCAAGTTGATATTTGCCTGACGCAGAACTTGCCTATTCACAGCCAGAAAAGGAGAGTGTGGTGGTGGCATGGGCCTGTGAACATTTTCATGTTTTTTGTATGGAAAGCATTTTGCAATCATCACTGATCACCAGACGTTACTCACCATTTTTGGCAATCTGGAGGCCTAGATGTCTCCTTGCTCCAAGAGGTGGGGATTGCGTGTGCAAGAGTACTACTGTACAATTGTGCACAAGCCAGGCAGAAATCAGCACCCTGCTGAACATTTATCATGAGTATTTTTACAGCGGCATAATTCAATGTCAAAAACTGCTGAGGAGTACATCAACTACACTGTAAAGTTTAGCACATCTGCGACTCTGTCCATTGAGCAGATTATTGCAGCTACTAATGGTGATAAAGATGTGTGCCCTTAAAGACATTTTGGCAACCCAGTCCTGGAGACGGAATGTTTGACCCTTAAGAGATTAAGTCAAATTTTAAGAGAAATTACCATGTCCAAGATCAACAATTTGTTACTGAAGAAGGCATTGTGCTAGGGGGAGCTGTATTGTCAAACCTGTGAGTTTCAGATAACAAGTTATTGAACTCGCCCCTGAAGGCAATTGTGGCATTCTGGTCACCAAGAGGGCATTGAGAGATCGCTTGTGGTTCCCTTGCTTGGACAAGAAAGTCGAGAGGGAATTAAAGAAGTGCCATTTATGCAACTGCCTGTCTCCCAAGGTGACCCCAGCATCCCCTCACAATTTCTGATCTCCCTGCACATGCATGGGACAGAATCGCTGTTGACTTCTTTGCGCCTTTGACCAATAGCCATCACCTTATATTGATCATTGATAAACATTCCCTGTTTCCTCTGGTAGAAGACGTAATTCATAACCCATGACAAGTCACACTGAGCGACTGAATAACATCTTTGCAGTGTGGGGCATACCGGACATTCTCAAGTCTGACAATGGTCCACCCTTCAACAGCAAGGAGTTAAAGTAGTTTCTAGCCAGCCTTAAAATCAGACATCAGAAAAGCACACCTTTGTGGCCTTAAGCCAACGATGTAGACAGTGCTTAATTTGTCAATAAAAACGTGCCGATGACCAAAGCTCTCCTCTTAAACATGTGGCTGCTGCATTTAAATATGCAAGCATGGAATACTGAGACAGCTTAATCCTGAAGCCATCTCTGGCCTCTTCAATCCATTTAAAGCCACTTCCTGCCCCTTCAGCTCACTCGTGCAGCTTTCTGCTTTCTCCCACTGTGAAGTTTTTTCGTTTTTGTCTTCCTCCGTCTTTACCATATGTGTCTTTTGCTTGCAGTAAATGCTTGAGGCAGAAGAATAAGCGCCGGCCCTGAAAATAAAGTGCTGGTGCTCTGCACCGAAAGCAACAAGCACAAATTAAGCACTGGATGTAGAGGAACTATTTATGGGGTTCCTGAAACAGGTGATTCAACGTGCATTAATAGAGAGACTTGATCTGAGTCGTGCATTCTGCCAAGCCCCCTGTGCTTATCTGTCAACTCCTCATTCTACTACAGGCCAAAGTCCTGCCACTCGTTCGGGAGAGCCATGAAAAACAAATTCCTACAGGGGACAACTGAAGAAACTTCTCATCATGATGATGTTACTAGTGCTACTGATGCTGCTCGGAAGCATCAGATGAAGATTTATGCTGACCAACGTTGTCAAAGTCGAGGTGTTGAGTTCAGTGAGGGTTATTTGGTGCTCATCAAACAAAAGCGAGACAGATACCCCATTTGACATCGAACCTTTAAAAGTTGTGACATGAACGGGGTATATGATGACGGCCCGTCGTCCCAGCAAATCCGTCACAACTGACTCATACCACTTTAGACATCTGTCTCGTCGATCATCAGTCCCTACCGATTCAGAGAAAACTGCCCCACCTGAAAACTCTGATCCAACATTCAACCCTTTACCCTTGGGTCCCACCCTGGGTACAGCTCAACTACCTCATACCTTCGGTCTGGCCGAACTGTGCGACCACCTAAATGACTGATGAAAGAAATATGATGCTGTTATTTGTTCTTGTCTTTTGTTTGTGTCTTTTTATTTAAGAAGGGTAAGATGTAGTGTCTTAGAACTGTATGAGTTAGGACCCCCTATTTAGGGGTGTGCTTATGAAGCACATTACATAATTGATATGGCTGGTGCCAGGCTTTAGTCCTAACGGTGATTGAGATAACATGAGTTAGTTACATGTTGTATGCCGAAGAGTAGAGATGTTAATTCTGAGCTCCGTGTGTGGTGTGTTCTAATGCATGTTACTGGGCTGGGGAGGATGTGACAGATGTGTACTAAGAACACATGTCCTAAGCTAGCAACATTCACTGTGTGACTTTAGAAATTGTATGGGTAATACATTAAGCAGGTATCTTACTTGCATATTGTATATGATAGAATACCTAGCACACAATTGTTATGTGGGTGATTCACCCAAGTTGTAGTTCGGATAAAACTTGAAAGTTACACATGGTTTCTGCATATTGCACAAGAAAAGAAATTGCTGTTCTGCCCATACAATGTCCAAGTTGGTAACATAAAATATGAAGAACTATTAATGCTGAATTTGTACTAATGAATATTCATGTATTCTGAGTGTTGAATCTGCATAGGAAATGAGTTAACGTAGAGAAATAATACACACATTTGAAAATGTGCCTATTTGAGTGACCAGAAATAATCACAAAGTGTACTTAGTAACAGCTTACTAATGTAAAATGTTGGGCTCATGTTTGGATTAATGGAGTAATATGTCATATTAAAGGTCATGTATTTTGTATTTGCTTTATTAATCATAGGCCTTAATTTAGTGAGGTCTTGGGCACAGTTGCAAGGATTCATATCAAAGGTCATGATGTGTGGAAATTAAGGACTCCTATGAATATTGATGTTATTGCTTGTCACTGCTATTGATTTGTATTGGTACGGAGTCTCATGGTGGGAACTATTTTAAGTGCAGTCAAAAGGTCCACCGAAGCTCTAACAAGTCCCCTTATAAACTAATGATAAATAACCAAATAAGGTCAGGTGCGCTAACAGAACCTAACCCATAATGTGTCACTAAGCTAATATGTCCACGTCTCAGAACTTAACTTGACTGTACCACCAACATACCCACATTTATTTACTGGTAGTATTAATGTTTTGAAGGGTGCAACCCTTCTGCTAGAAGTTCTACTGCGTGTTAAAAATGCTTTACCTACACTAAATACAATCTATGAAGTTTTCAGGGATGGCTGAAGAAATTGACACAGTGTACAAAAAGATATGTACAAAATAGGAAAGAAGTAGTCACAGAATATATCAAGTTTTCCGACTCTGTCGTTGGATCATAAACTCTATACACTGCATGGGGTACAGGCATGGAGGATTAGCAAAATAGGTGTAAGTCTCTAAAATATCCCTCATATCCATAGCAACAAAAATGTTTTATATAAACTAAACAAGGAATTGTAGGTGACTACTCCTACGTGGTATGCATACATTAGGCACAGGCAGCAGTTTACTCTGTGAATCTAGCTGCCGCAATTCATCTACTGCTCCAGAAAGAGCTGAAGACTCATATTTTCCAAGAACAGCACATCTCAACACCATAAATAGCCCCACCACCTGAACTCATCTGTCACTTTCCTATATATAAATGTTTTTGTCACTGGCCTGTACACCACTCATTTGTACTATGTACAACAAGTGCATCCTAGCCCCTTCATCAGATACTCGAGTAATATATCGATTACTCTTTCTGTTGAGGAAAACCGATGGCTACAATTCAAAAGGTGGAGGACTGATGTAATTAATGAGATTTCTGGTATTGTGCTTTATCTTTTAAAAAGCATATTGTCTAGTATTCTTAGTTATTGGTAAATGAGTGTAACAAAGATGTGAATGTACAACAATGACAAAAAGGATTGAATGTATTCTAAATCTGCTGATTTCTTCTTTTCTTTTTTTTTTTTTTTAACGGGAAAGAGAATTTCTATTTCCAGGAAGGAGCACTTGATGCTCTTCTTTGCGGAAACAGCAGCGACGCTGGGTAAGTCATGAGAGTTATTTTTAAATGTTTAACAGTGCCTTTCCAAAGCAAAATAAACTTTCTGGTGGGTTTTTTAAGGATTGGGAAAACGAAAACTTGTGCTAAAGGAAAAATGTACATGATCTCATTTACGCTGTACACTGTCAACTGATAGTTAATCTGTGAAGAACCAATCGCATGTCACACAGCATGAAATGTGAATCGTCATTCCTTCCAGACTGTTTGAGAAACCAGTCTGGCCTGTCTCCTATTTAGTTGTGGATTAGAGACAGGTATAACCGTCTCGCCAGCTTCATGTGTCTCCCCCCCTCCAAAAACAAATCATAATATAAGTATGCCTATACATGTGTATATAAACCTGTTCTATGTTATGTTATGTTTGTAAGGCTGTTCTGGAAATCTTTGCTTCAATTTCCACTTTTATTTACTTTTGAGTATATTTTTGAGGTGTGTTATCTTTGCCTTTTTGATTTTTTGCAAATCTTCACACACCACCCGTAGAAGGCGGCATTCTCAAATGATATTGCTCTTGACGTTAAATGATTGTTGCATATATTTTGCCAAAACATAAATACAAAGTAATTGAAGGCTTGTCATGGCCAGATGTGAGAGATTTGACTTTTAGTTGAAGTGGATGGAAGTCCTCTTCAAGTAATAATGGCACTTTTCTTTACCAGGTCCAGTTAGGTAAATAATTTAAACCTGATCTCAACACTTGAGGCACGGGGACCTCGAAGTATTATGTAAACATTTATCAGTACCAACACAGTTAAAAAGAAGAAAACACACCACAGTAACTATACCATTCTAATTTATAAAAATAGAAAAAATGTTAAGTAACAAATGGACACCAGAACAACAAAAACCTGATGTAGGAAAATAGAGATATGTTTTTTTGAATTTTTTGATGTTTCTAGCACCAAAAAGCACCAATCACGGTTAGCTGGTCGCACTGGACCAGGTCAAAGCCAAACGTTATGCCAGCCATGCTAGTGGAAACTTTACCTTCTGACTTAGTTGTTTTTCTGGAAAAAAGTTATTTTTGATGAGGTTGTATCTGGTCGGGGTGCAGGCGGGATACGAAGACAGGCTCGCTGATGGCAGCCATCTGAAGTGCAGTACCTTAGTGGGAGCCTCGGATCGGAAAGAATTTAAAGGCTCTCAACATCAACAGCAGGAAAATTCTAAGCATGCGAATTCTGAAGTCTGGGCCCAGGAAGGTGCAGCAGCTGAAAGTGTGCAGCTCAGCATTAGTCCAGGTGAAGTTCTTTATGTTGGGAAGTGGAAATCTTTCTGGAAGTAAGTATCCTCTCAGTGGGGTAAGCCAGCAACTTGAGTCCGATTGTCAGTTCAGCCGTCGACGGCGGTCCGATGGTAGCCTCTGTTTTTTAGCTTTTAAGTGTCCATTCTTGCAATTTTCAAGAGGAATATATTACTCCCTAACACCAGCCAAGGGTCCAGGACCTTGTGGGCACCACTTGGGAGCAAGGGCTCAATCTCCTAGAAGGCATGAGCAGGGTCCAGGGCATATTCAGTTGGAATTGGTCAACTGAACTCAGCAAAGTTGAGGGGTTCTTGCAGCTTGTGTGTTCATGGAGCTGAACAGGCAACTATCCAATTAGCTCATTGTGTCCAGTCTTCTGTGTTGGGTACAAGTGTGGAGCAAGTCTAGCCCTTGGGTTTTCTCTTCACAGGTGCTTCAGCAGGTGCATACTTCTTCTGTTTCCCACAATTCCAGAGGTGCTCTGAAAGAGGTGCTCAGATGTACACGTTTTGTGCCTGCCAGTAGCTTCTGGAAAGGGCAGACTCCGTGGGTTATGAGGAACATGTTTCCAGCGGAAACCCTACCCAGTATGACATAATTTCTTGTTGCTTTAGCCCTAGGCAATCCCACAGTACCCTGCTTTGCCAAAATCCAACAAGGCAATTCTTTCCTCCCCTGGTCACAACCCTTGGCACACCCCTGAGATGTGTCTAGGAAATAAGAAATTTCCCCTGCAAACCAGTTCTGGAACAGCTTTCCCTGTCCCTCATGGGATTTGTGCCACTCTGGCTACTTGGACAATGGCAGGCCTATGTTTGAGTTACATCTGTCTGTGACAGGGGATGCACCTTTGAAGCTTGTGCACTTTGTGGGACCTCCCCCAGGCCATCCTGTCAGGCAAAGGTCACACCTCCTCCAGCCAAGGTTCTTTTGTTTCCCTTCCTGTGAGCCATTCGTATCTCCTTACAAGGGGCCAAGAGGTTCCCAGGTGGCAGTAACTCAGAAAAAGGTTACTGGAGGCTTCATGAAGGAAAATGCCAACTTGTAATTTTCAAAATAGTAATTTAAAATCCGACTTAACCATTGATTGGATTTTAAATTACTGTTAGTTTAAATCCTTGAACAATTGTTCAAGCAAAGTTAAGTTATGCATTATAAGGTGTTGTAACGTAAAATGCTTTTCTATGGGCAAGTCAGCCTTATCACAGTGAAAAATAACTTGGGGGGGTTTCATTGACAGCCTTACCACAGTGAAAAACAACTTTGTGGATTTTTCATTGGCAAAGTAAGTAAAACATAAGTACACCTCCATCTTTTTTAATACCATGCACCCTGTCCTGTGGGCATTTAGGGCATGCTGCAGGGGTGACCTATTTGTATTAAAAAGGAAGATGTAGGCCTGGCAAAAACTTTATTTTGTCAGGTCAAATATGCAGTTTTAGAACTGCAGACTCAGGCAGCTGGGGCAGGCCTGAACATGCTTTGCTTTGTCACTTTAGTAGTGCTGCAATAGATCCTGCAGTCCACTAGGTACATTTAACTTACTGGTCCAGGGTACAAGATACTCTGGATGTATAGGAAAGGTGCCAAGTAGGATGTGTGACTAATGCAACAAGTTCTTTGGGTCATTGCACATGCACTGGGGCCTGGCTAGCAGGATCCTAGAGTACAGGTTTAAAAGCCAAAAGTATCAGTCCAAACAATGGAGTTTGGGTGGTTGATCATTCAAAAGCAGACATTTTCCTAAACCAGACATATTGTTTATTTAATGCTTGTTTTATTTTTTTGGACTGTCGTTAAAAGTATAACAAACTGCAGGGGAAAATGGAAATTCAGTTTCTAGACGTTTGACTGGAGGAGAAAAACAAATTAAAACTAAAGTCACAAATAGACTGAAAGCTGCACTGCTTCATTGCATAGCTAGATATCAAATTATCAAAGTCCATCTGTCAAATATTTATGCTGATTTCTTAAAATGTCAATCCACATATGCCTGGCAAATTCAAGGTCAACTAAGGGAGACCTGTTTTACATTGCATCAACAAAAATGTTGTCAACATCCTGGGCCAAGAATTCGGAAAATCTGAAAAATAATAGAATTCTGGAATTCATGATGTATTTCTTCACCATGCCCAATAAAAGGCATAAGAACAGATACACATGCTATTTTTTTTTTTTTTTAAAAGGCCTCTTAGTGGTGACCCGTAGCAGGATGATGTATGAGCTGTTCTATGACGAGTATTAAGAGCCCATAAATAATAAGCATTCTGATCATGGATCAATTGAGGTGGAAGCATTCTTTGAGGAATATATGATGGAACAACGCATTGCTGGAAACATGCATGCCTGAACAACACGGTCGGAACAACGACCGTGTTGTTACCACAAATGCCTTTCCCACGCATGCCTTAACAATGATTTTTCATTGTAAAGGCATGCCTGGTAAAGGCACGCATGGAACAGCATGCATGGTTCCAGCATGCGACCCCCCGGACCCCTACCCCGCCCCTAAAACAATCCTACCCGACCCCCCACCCCTGCTCCTAAAAACTGAAACCACCCCGACCCCCCACCCGCCCCATAAAACTAAAACTACCCTGACCCCCACCACTAAAAACTAAAACTACCCAACCCTAAAAATACCCGACCCCCACCCCTAAAACTACCCTGACCCCCCACCACCACCCCTAAAACTACTGCGAGCCCCACCGCTAAAAACTAAAGCTACCCAACCCCCCCATCTAGCCCCTAAAACTTAAACGACCCGACCTTCCAGAACCACCCCTTAAAACTAAAATTGCCCCGAACCCCCACCCGCCTCTAAAACTACTGCAACCCACCATCCCGCCCCTAAAAACTAATACTATACCGACCCCAAACCCCTAAAACTACCCTGACCCCTGCCCCTAAAACTACCACAACCCCCACCCCACCCCTAAAAACTAAAATTACCTCACCCCTAAAAACTAAAACTACCCTGACCCCTGCCCCTAAAAACTAAAACTGCCCCAACCCCCACCTCTGCACCTAAAAACTAAAACTACCCCAACCCCGCCCCTAAAACTACCCCACCCCACCCGTAAAACTACTGCAACCCTCCCCACCCACACCCCTAAAAACTGAAATTACACGGACCCCCAACCCCATCCCTAAAAAATAAAACTACCCCGATTCCCCCACCCTGCCCCTAAAAACTAAAACTACTCCCAACCCTACCCCAGCCCCACTTACCTGGCCGCGTCCTCTCCCGATCCTGAGTCTGTTTTCCTCTGCCTTAACCACGCTTGTTCATTGTTCAGGACGTGCGGGGTTAAGACAGAGAAAAACAGAGTCACTGTTTCATGAAAGCGTTGTGCTTCTTTCGTGGACAACGCACCTCGTTGTTCAGGAGTCGTTGTTTAGGCTGTTTCACTTCTTTGAGCTCTTATAAAAAAATAGTGACTTAAATACCCTCATACCGCCCGTAAACTCCTGATCTGCAGAAAATTTGAGCTTTCAGCCATATCAAAATTCAGTAAAAAAAAATCCACACAAGCAATATTGTACTCCTTCGTATTGTAATGCTCTCCCCCTGTAAGGCACGATTTCCTCTTCCTTTCCCTGCCTTCCCAACCTCTATATTTCCAGCCCCTCTAACACCTGCCTCATGGCTCACATTTTTCCTCTGCTGAGAGCAGGTGGTACATGCAAATAATTATTCCCCCCCAACAAAACAGGAAAAGAAGTGCAGTGTTCCGGCTGATAAAACCGGTTCTGCATAGTTACACCCCATTCTGGGGGATTAACTCCTATTTGGATAGTACTGGTTGGCTAGTACCGGAATGTACTGGTAATCACGGGTGCAGAGTTTGCACCCTGCCAGTACCATAGAGCTCCTAATGAAGACCCAAGAGTGGTAGAAGGAAAGATGTCGGGTGAGCAAGGAATGAATCGTATCTAATGAAACAGCTGAGCAAAGAGACACATCATGTGATTACGATTAAATCAGTTATCTTTGTCCACTTCTTTGTGTTACTTTCTCAGTTTAATACAAGTGTATTCTGTTCTATGGAAATCAAGTACAATCTGTATGAGTATTGTCCTGGGGATTAGAGCCACAAAACATTTGACAGCGTTTTGTATGATTCCGTTTGTCTTTGCTTCCAAGCACCTGGCTGACAGCACACCGTGTGAGAATACTAGAAATGTTCATGATAGTAGATGCTGGCGGGTTTCAGGTTTCTGAAGAGAGCATGTTGAGCCCTGTGTCTAGGCCTAATGGAATTTTAGAGTTTGAGGGCATCTCCTTCTCTGTTTGTTGCTGTAAGGTCAGGAGTGAAATGAGGCGCCCGTTTTTGCTTGTAATTAGTGCCTTTCATCAATTTGGTCATAAACAAGGAGAAAACACATTTTTATTCTCACTAGAGTATTTCCAAGGCTAGTTTCATACGATGGTCATGTTTCTGTTGGTTAGTAACACTCTAGGAACCAGATTCTCTAGCCTTTGCAGTCTTTTGGCCAGATTTTTAGTAACCATTTGTACTTGATTATGAGTTAGGCGGATTTATGTGCAGAGGCAGTTACCTGGCTGGACTTTCTGTTTCTGGCTTGGATATTAGAACGTTTATGTAAATCTTCAGATCTAGATTTAACCCCATGAATTTTGCACAGAATTCCCAACTCTATGGGGTTTAACAGTCATATTTACAACTTTCTCTGAGCTTGTAAATGTGTGAAAAGGGGCCAGTGCTGGAAGGGATTGGAAAGAATGCCAAAGATTAGGGGATGAGGTTGCCTGATGGGCGCAGCATTACATGCTCCTCCGTACCAAAGCAGAGGGTTGAATAGGGCCCAGGACCATGACTGGTGAGATTGCACCCCACTTTAAAGGTGACTTCTCCGTCTGGATTTTATGGCTGGTAAATTCAGGTTGGGTATTGCCCCACACAGAAAATCCAGAACAAGATCACCAGGCCACCTACAGCTGAGGAGAATAGAATTCCACCTGTGAATTCAGGTCAAATCAACTCATAACAGGGCCTTTGTAGATTAAGTATCTGCTATTCAGTCTACCATCACAAGGACCCTTTACAACTCCCCAGTGGGCCCGAATTTACAGTACTTGGCCACTTGTAAATTGGCATACTTGTCAATGATATTTTGTCAAATATAATTTCAATGTGTCTCCCTTTATGTGTGGGATTTTCAGCAGGCCACAGTTAAAGAATATCTTTCACTTTAGGTGCAGGCATTAGCCAGATGATGTTTCCATTTAAATGTGATGTTGAGATATTACTGATGTCTGACCGGCTTCCCAGTTTGATAGTTATCTAGCCAGGTATGAACTGGCTGTAGTGAGACTAATGTGCCATTAGAAGCATATAGAAACTCAGATGACAGTGAGTTTTAACTATGTGCAAAAGACCAGAATGACGGTTTCTCAGTATATATATTCAAGGTCTGAATCAACATGGGCATTTGGATGAATAGAAGTGGCCTCAAATTAAACAGAGTAAAAACGGAGGTGCTCTTCTTGGGCTCAAGGCACAGCCTTTTAAACTTGATATACTTGAATGATAAACTTCCTCAGCCCCTTATGTTGCTTGGCATTCCAACATCCTCCACTAATCAAGCTAATACTCTATCAGTAAATTGGGATGCAGAATTGAACTTTGAGGCACAGTTTAGCTTTGCTGTCTGCTTAGCTTTTTTCCCCTGCATGACAATTCACAAAAGCACTAGCAAAGCCAATAGGTCTGTGTAATACATGCATGCATGTCTTTGGGTACAAGTTGCTTTAGTGATAGTTGCTTAGGACTAATAGATTGTTGTGAGGGAGATTCGAATGCAGAGGCTGAGGAGCAGAGGGAGGATTCAGGAATAAATGATCTTTAATGACTGCAATGTCCCTTGTCCTCTTTTATTGTTGGGTGTTGTTACATTGGCAATGAGGATGGGATGTGGAGAAGGTCTCATCACCGTGGTTGTGAAAGTGTACCTCCATTTTGTTAGACCTGACAGCCTTACGGTGGTCACCCCTAACATTTTGCCTGCCTCCCTCCACTTTTGAGATACTGTTTTTTAGACTCTGTGCACTTTACCACTGCTAACGAGTGCTAAAGTGCATATGCTCTCTCCCTTTAAACATGGTAACATTGGATCACACCCAATTGGGCTATTTAATTTACTAATATGTCCCTAGTAGAGTGCACCTTATGTGCCCAGGGCCTGTAGATTAAAAGCTACTAGTGGGCCTGCAGCACTGATTGTGCCACCCACTTAAGTAGCCCCTTAACCTTGTCTCAGGCCTGCCAATTCAAGGCCTCTGTGTGCAGTATCACAGCCAATTCGACTTGGTATTTAAAAGTACTTGCCAAGCCTAAAACTCACATTTTCTACATATGTCACCCCTAAGGTGTGCCCTAGGTAATCCCTAGGGCAGGGTGCTGTGTAGGTAAAAGGCAGGACATGTACCTGTGTAGTTTACATGTCCTGGTAGTGGAAAACTCCTACATTCGTTTTTACACTACTGTGAGGCCTGCTCCCTTCATAGGCTAACATAGGGGCTGCCCTCATACATTGTTTGAGTGGTGGATGCTGATCTGAAAGGAGTAGGAGGGTCATATTTAGTATGGCCAGAATGGTAATACAAAATCCTGCTGACTGGTGAAGTTGGATTTAATATTATTATTTTAGAAATGCCACTTTTAGAAAGTGAGCATTTCCCTGCACTCAAATCTTTCTGTGCCTTACAATCCATGTCTGGCTGGGTTTAGTTGACAGCTCTTTGTGCATTCACTCAGACAAACCCCAAACATAGGCTATTCAGCCTCACCTACATACATCTGCATTTTGATTGTGTCTTCCTGGGCTGGGAGGGTGGAGGGCCTGCTCTCACACAAAGGACTGCCACACCCCCTTACTGGGACCCTGGCAGACAGGATTGAGCTGAAAGGGGGCCTGGTGCACTTCTAAGCCACTCTTTGAAGTCTCCCCCACTTCAAAGGCACATTTGGCTATAAAAACAGGGCCTCTGCCCTACCAACTCAGACACTTCCTGGAGAAGAAACCTGAACCAGAACCTGCACCCTGACAAGAAGACCTGCCCAAAGGACTCACCTGAGCGTAGTGTCCCACCACCCCACAAAACAAGCATTTTGCTTGGATGGTTGAATCGTTCTTATTTTTCACAAGGTGATCATTACTCCCACACCTGAAACAGCTCAGTTTCTTATCTGAGGAAGATTTTGTCTTCCTTTTAACCCTCTTGCCTTCCTTCTCTTTAGTTAAACATGAGTTATATATTTTGCAAACAGATGTTTTTTGGGGCTCAGATGCAGAAGAGGGTGTACTGGCACATCTCGTAGAGAGTTTGCTTTTCTTGATAAGGCAATGATATCTTTTGAAGACCAATCCTTGCTAATCCACAGTCTTTCCTGTAAGTTTGAGTCGTTGGTGTGCATGACGATCTGATTGCAAATTAACTCATCGTTTTACATACCATGTTTAAAGGAAAGTGCTAGCTTTTTGAGTGCAAACACATCATCTTCAATATGGTCTGATTTAACTTGTTTCCTCTGGACGAAATTAAACCCCAGTTTATTGGTAATATTTGTTTAGCTCTATATATCTCCTGTTGTAAGAATGCTAACTTGGTCAATGTTTCCTCCATGATGCAGGTTGTGAGGCACTTAGGATAATCAACCTGAATGAGGAGAACCCTTTCTTTTGTATTACTTGCCCCTGTACTTGGTTCCAACTTTAAGGGGTGATGATCACTTCCATCTTCTTACCCTACACAGAAATCTCTAAATTTATAGAATTTTCACACTTGCATGAAGATGTAATCAATCAGGCAATGTTGTGCACTGTACTTAAATTTTCGATTAGCTGGGCGATCAGGCTCCATCCCTCCATTAATACAAAACAGACCCCTAGCACCCAAATATTTGTTAAGTGCCTCATCTCGTGCCTTGCTATTAACGTCTGCGAAGCTGTTATGATTTACATTATATGCCAAGAATATCTCCTTGTGTCAGACATCAATTCTACCAGGGTTTAACTTGTGATTAAAATCCCCTGCCATAATAAATAGATCTTTACGAAACATAGCACACAATGAATCTACGTCCTCCCTGAATCTACATAGTTCTTGGGAGTACTCATTCTCGAACATCTTGTACATACATATTAACTACTATCACAGAGTCGTATCTCCTGTCCGGATCCGGGTCCAGTAGTCTCACTTTACAAGCCATCAAATTTTTTATATTTCACTTCTAATGTGACCACCTTCTTTGCTATTTTTGCAGAAATTAGGGTTATTAAACCCCCAGAAGGACAACCCTGTTGACTTCTCTTGGCAAACCATTTTACCTGCACAAAACCTTCAAATACATAGGTGCACAATACTTTTAAAGGATACACGTGGTGTGTGTGTCATGTCAACCTTCACAGAGTCCAAACTCGACTTATTAAGGCATTCTAAAGAATGTGCAAGTCTGATTAATGAGGTGCTGCAGTGACTTTGTGCTCGGACCAGCACCACAAAATTTGACTGAGCGGCAAGCACTCTAGCTGCCTCTCGTATAAACACAGTATACTTTTAAGATGGACGCCAAGGCCAAGCGTACCATGTCACAACACTGCTGCTACTTGTGGAGGTTGCCGAACATCACACCCTAAAGTGCGCGTCAAGTGCCCCTCGCATCCAGCACAGCTTCCTTTCACAGTACATTTCGTGCTTATTTAATAATTATGAGGGCTCGCACTTTTAAAACTTGCTTGCCCCCTTAACCGACCAGCTTTACTTTGCATAAATGAGGTTAAACAGTCCCCTGACCACTGCTAACAGTTCACCCATCAACACCGCAGACACCCTCGAAGTATTCCACATTCCCTGTTGCTCTAATGGTGGACTACATGTCTAGATCATAACAGCAGCAAAAGGAGGTTGGCCTCTTCTTGTAAATTTGGAGCCTTAATGGAATAGAGGATTCAAGATCAATTCATGTTGGGTTTTAATATATATTTTTTTAAGACCATTACTTTTTTTTTTTATAAAAAACATAACAGCTACAAAGACAAGAAAAACCAGCAGTAACATAACAAGGCAGTGTGCACACACAGCAGGGCCAAACAAAGTTCACATTAATTGCTGAAGTACCTCAATCAGATACTGTAGGGGAATTCCCAACACCTTATAACATCATGAGTAACATTCCATGACATAAAAAATCGGCAAAGTACCACCTGACCCACAATCTTGTATCACCACCATAGTCAGCCCTCACTAGCCAAGGAATTGCCCTCTCGCCCCTCATTTCCCAGGTCTAGGAACTTTCAAATCACCCCCGTACCTGTTAATCATCAGTTTTAACTCGATGCATGTGCGTCTCCTCAGCCACGGCCATTCTGAAACATCTCTAACCCACAGCTCCTCCATTGGAGCTCTAACCCCCATCCAAGTGATGGCAACTCACCTCCTGGCCTGTATAAGAGCCAAGTGCATAAAGCGCATTGTAATTTTTTGTTTCTTGGGAGCACAAGTAGACACAGCAAGCACCATTGCAGTGAAAGGAATTGAGCATTACTAGACAATGTCTGCAAGAATTTCTATATCCCAGCCCAGTCCACATCTGAGACGGGGTCCCCAGAAATGCCTCCCAAACACCCCGCACCCTCAGCAGTTCTCGAATAGTGTCAGCCTGCAATGCCCTATAAAGCAAAGAAATGGGATGCCGCCCCGTCAATAGAGTCAACAACGATCCCAGAGTGGCCAAGGCCAATGGAGTGTACACATCTGCCATCAATTCACACCATCCCTCACGCCAGGTTCAAAAAGTCATAGCCCCTGCCATCTGACAAAACAGAGCCAAAATTCATATCAGGAGGTTGCTATGAAAGGGAGCCTTCCGAATTACCACCTTCACAACCCTGTGACAAACTTTCACAACCTGTCACACCACATAAGGTGCCTCCCTGGGTATTCCAGCACCTACCATGAGATATACAGAGAGTTCAACCCCATCTAACAAGCCTGCAAAGAGATTCTTCTCCCAATGGCCCCCCTCATCCATTCATTTGGCTACATGCTGCCTGTGAGCAGTATAATAATGTTCCAAGTTCGGGAACCCCAAGGACCCATCTTCTTACCCCCTTATAAGTGCAGGCAGATGACACAGGGATTTCTGGGTCATATTGAGCGGTTGTGGCAGGAACACCATCTATGATACAGCCTCCATTCCCATCAATTACAATGGCAGAGTGTTCCAGAACTGGACAGAAGCCCACAGGGAGTTAAGAACCTTTTCACTGTTATACTATAACTACTGCTTGTGCATATGTGCCACCACCACACCAAGGTAACAAAATGTCTCCATCTCCCATCTTAACTCTAAATCAGACAACTGATCCCTGTGCACCCGAGTCAGTGCTGCCAGAGGAACACTAATAACTTCTGCTCATTAATACAGAGGCCCAACACATCACCAAACTCTCATATGAGACCCATCAGAGCGGGGACCGACAGAGTAAGCTCACTAAGGTGCAACAACGCATCATCAGCGTAAAGCAAGATGACATGCTGTGAATGCCCCATCTCAATACCCGTATCACCCAACACCATGCGAACCTTCACTGCCAAGGATTAAACGTCCAACACAAAAATCAAGGACAACAAAGGGCACCGCTGTTGAGGTCCACATTCAACATCCGAGTGCTCAGATCTATTCTGGCCTCCCTCACCCGCACTGCAAGGCCAGTGTACAACAATTTTAGCCACGCTCTAAACAGTGGCCGAAACCCCATAGATCTCATAACCTCCCAAAGATACACCAAATCCACCATGTCAAATGCCTTCTCAATATCAGTGTAAGCCAACACCTAATCCTCCTCTCTACCCTCGACCGCATGAACGACATGTGCTAGGTGCCTCAAATTCATTGTTGTTCTACACCCAGGGAGAAATCCACACTGATCAACATGCACTAAGCCTGACCCCACTGGGCTCAGGCAGGAGGCCAGCAACTTATATATATCAGTACGTGACAGGGTGGTACAACACAGGATGAGCCAAATCCCCCCCCCAGCTTCAGCAGCATGTAGCTACTGCCCTCACACATACTAGGCGGAAGTACACCCTTCTCCTTAGATTCCTAGGAAACCAGTCCTAACCTCTTCCAACTTAACTTCCACCTCCAGTTCCTCCATGGCCAACACACCCGACCGTGCCCAGCGCCAGTGGATCCGAAACGACAGGAACCTGCATCATTGAGCTATGGGTGCCTCTCCTCTACACATCCTCGGAATGCCTCTGAAAGGCCACCACCACTCCCAACCTTGAGGACGCAATCGCCCTAATCAGACTCCACCAAATGGAGGACCAGGGGTGGAGCCCTCTCCCTCTTGAGTAACAAATTGAGCATCCTGCCTAATTTATCCCCTTCTTAATGGAGCCTCTGGCTGTGCTGTGTAAGCATACATGCACTCAACCGATCCCATGTATCTGCTACACTCCTGCCCATCTGCAACTCCTCCCCATGGATCGCCGTATCAGACAAGTCTGCCTTCTGCAACTTCGCCAGCTCCCCTTCCTCAAATCCCAACCATATAAAGGGGCCATTCACCTCAGAACACATCAAGTCCTGTAGCCTAAAGTAAAAATGAAGGATCATCCTCACTGGGTGCTTAAATGTTGAGGACTGAAAGAACCCTCCTGTCCATCCTACCCTGAAACAGTACTTACCTCCCCTGTACACCAGCATCTACATAACTGGGCACGAAAAGAACCCCCTGGGGCCACCCACTCCAGTATGCCCTCAGGGCATAAGATGAATAAGAGGAGTGAAACAGTTAGCCCTTACACTTCTCGGCTACTTAATCTATCTCCCCATCTATAAGGTGTGTCTCCTGCAGACAGGCTGTGTCAACTCTATGACATTTCAGATATGAAAGGGCTCTATACCTCTTAACATATGTCCTCAGCCCCTGGACATTCCAGTTAAGTATCTGAAACAGCCCACCAATCATTGCAATATCTCAGCACCCCTGAACCTCCCTCCCCTAGTACCTGATTGATGTGCCAAAAGTGCTGCATAAAAAAACAGTTCTACCAACAAAAAGATAACTAAGAACAAACCAACCCGCCCACCCCAGGACAAACATAATAGAACAGTCATGCTATGTAAGTCCAACCAAACCATGTGCCAGGACAACACATCCAACAGGGATTAGAACTCCAGCTACCACACGCTCCTCCCACCTTCCATCCAAAATACCTCTGCCCCCCCCGGGTCCCAGTGTAACACGCTAACACAACAGTGAGCTCCAGGGGATAATCAGCGTGCCTTGGAGTAAACATGTAGCAATAAACACAAATCACAGTATACTAAAGCAGTGCACAGCATCACAAGACTCCTAATATGTCCTCCAAAGCACCTGTAAAGTGTCTAATACCAAAAGCAATCAGGCTGAATCAGAAAGGATAATCATAATTACCAAACATGCTTCCCCCCCCCCCACACATACACCCTATAGAACACAGGATTCAGCCACCTATAAGGAAACCTAAAACAACAAAGTGTCACACAGCAGTAAGATTAGTTTCCAGCACAACAACTGCAGCTGGTAATCAGATAATGTGGAAGGCAGCTCCCGACTGGAGACACCTCCTCATCAGACTGCAGTGCAGACATGGCAACCACCTGCAAAGTTCCATCATCCTGAATTGTATGTAACTCTATGCGAGTTAAGGACACGCCACTTGGCTTGGAGCCTCCATTGTGTTTTTTCCAAGCACCACAGCCCCTCTGCCCACCCCCCCAAACTGCCGCAGACACCCAGCCAACTGGTTGAAGCACCCTCCCAGACTTACAGCCAATCGCAAACATTCTGAGGTCTCTCAAAAAAGTGTGCTCTCCTGTTAGTTATGACCTTCAACTTGGAGAGGTAAAGTAACATGTACTTCAAGCTCATAAAACGCATTTTCTTTTTGACTCTTAAGAATGACTCGTGTTGCTCCTGAACTTTCCTCGTGTAATTGGGGAAAATTGCAATGGCATGATTGACAACCCTCTGGGTCTCTTGCTCCCGGCTAGCCCTGAGGATGCTAGTTTACAATGGGGCCTTTAGACAGCACCGGTAACAGCTCAGACAGCTCACTGTACCACAACTACTGTTTGACCCAGGTCTCCAGAAAGTTAACCGCAGACGAGCGCCTTGCTCTTTGCAGAAAGCCCAAAAAACACAGGCTACAATGGCAGGAATGCCCCTCCGCATCCTCCACCGGGGCCTCCAATTCCCTAGTGATCACCACCATTTTAGCCACTTGCAGCTTTAGCATTGAAATCTCACTGTGTAGAGTCTCAATGTTAGCCTAAGCAGCTGTCACCTTCACTGCATCCTTCTGCAGATCCGCCCTAAGCAAATTCACATCAACATACACTGTGTTGATCCTGTGCTCCAGAGCAGCATGTGTTCCCTGTATAACACCCCGGAGCTCAGGGGAACCACTCCAGGTCTGCTCTCCCACGAATAGTCAGCCGCTGCGACAGCTGCACCTGGCCCGTTTTGCAGGGTTATCCCCACTATTTTTGCTTCCTTCCTCCTCATTTTTCTGACCAGTTTTTGTTGGCTTTAGGACTACTAATCAGTGCTAAAGTGCATATGCTCTCTGTGTTGTGTTGTTGATTGGTTTATTCCTTATTGGCATATATGATTTACTAGTAAGTCCCTAGTAAAGTGCACTAGAGGTGCCTAGGGCCTATAAATCAAATGTTACTAGTGGGCCTGCAGCTCTGGTTGTGCCACCCACATTAGTAGCCCTGTACACATGGCTCAGACTTGCCACTGCAGTGTGTGTGTGTGTGTAGTTTTAAACTGCCAGTTCAACCTGGCAAGTATACCCACTTGCCAGGCCCAAACCTTCCCTTGTGGTACATGTAATACACACCTAAGGTAGGCCCTAGGTAGCTCCATGGGTGGAGTGCAGTGTATTTAAAAGGTAGGACATGTACTGGTGTGTTTTACATGTCCTAACAGTTAAATACTGCTGAATTCGGGTTTCACTGTTGCAAGGCCTATCTACCTCATTGGTTAACATGGGGGCTGCCTTTAAATAACTTTAAAGCGCAGATTCCCTTTTAGGGCAGATAGAAATTTGTAGTTTGGGATCTCTGAACTCGCATTTTAAAAATACATCTTTTAGTGAAGTTGTTTTTTAGATTGTGAGTTTGAAAATGCCACTTTGAGAAAGTAGGCATTTTCTTGCTTAAACCATGCTGTGACTCTGACTGTTTGTGGATCCCCATCTGGATGAGTTTGACAGTTGCGCTGTTCACACCTCTCCTCTAGACAGTGACACAAAAGGAGCTGGGGTGTAGCCTGCATATCTTGATGAGCCATCTGATCTAGAGTGTAAGGAGGAGTGGTCGCTTGTACCTGAAAAGTCTGTGCCTGCCCTCACACATTGCAGTCTCCAACACTCTGGTGTGTGTCTGACCTGGACAAGAAAGGATCTTGCAAACACCTGAGACTTTCTTTTTAAGTTGGCCAACATCAAAGGCAGAAAGGGGTGTAAGAGGAAGACACAAAACCTAGACTTTTGGAATCTTTCTGGAATCAAGAGGAACATCTGCCCAGAAAAAGAGTCCAGAGCTGGAGGAGGAGTACTGTCCCTTTGCTGGATTGCTCCTATGGACTGGCCTGCAGCTGCGGATTCTGCCTCAAAAAGAGTGCAAAGGGTGAACTTTGCAGAGTGTCCTGCTGGAGAAAGTTCTCCAAGGGCTTGGAGTAGAGCATTGCCGCCAATGAAGCCGTTGGCATGCACCGTGACCTGTGGATGCCGCACAGAGCTGCACTGCCCCACTTTGCACTGTTACCCTGGTGTCACCGACGCAGTCATTGGACGACTTTACCGAGCCGCTGCTCGTACAGTGGCCTGTGGACCCTGCATTCCGACATTGCCTGCTCACACTGCAGTCTGGGCATCTCTGACGATGACGATCCTGCTGATATCGGCACCGCTCCCTGCACTGTGGCCTGTGGACACTGCTCGTGAGGTACACAAAGAACCGTCCTGTCCCGCACCACAACCCTGGTCCACCGACGCCAGCACCATCGACTCCAGTGTCGTCACCAAGCATCCTTACCTGCACCATGGCTGGTGGACACCACTCGTGAGGGTCACGAAGCACCGTCCCATCCCACACCACCAGCTTGGGCCTACCGACGGCAGCGCTTCAGCAACGAGATGGCGCTGCCTGCACAGTGACCTGTTGACACCGCAAGTTGCATCGCCCCACTTCACACCGCAGCCCTGGTCTCAATGACACTGCTGGAGGCCATCATTGAGCCGCTGCCTGCACCGTGACCTGTGGACACCGCACGTCGCATAGTCCCACTTCACACTGCAGTCCCAATGCCTTCCACACCAGCGGTCCTGATTTCATCAGCTCAGAGTTTAATCTGCAAAGCGTGTGACTTAAAGGGCCCACCGACCCACGCACCGACTCCGGAACCGACAACGCGACATCAGCGACACCGGTCTCCGGAGCTCACCGCGAGGATCATGACACCCTGCAATTCCAAAGGTACTGTCTTGCGGGTGTTCCTAACACGATAGCTGGCCCGCAATCCTGCGGCTGGCCTGAACTGTTAGTTTTGTTGTTCACAACACCGGGATAGCTCCAGGTGGAGCTATCGACTTCAAGGAACTGTATTTTCCAGTATATTTAGCAAAATTCATATCTTTAACATTGTATGTTGGATTTTTATCGTTTTGGTCTTGGTTAACACAGATAAATATTGGCTATTTTTCTAAAACTGGTGTGGTGTCTTTTTGTAGTGTTTTTACTAATTACCGTGTGTTATGTGCAAATGCTTTACACGTTGCTTCTGAGATAAGCCTGACTGCTAGTGCCAAGCTACCAAAGGGGTAAGCAGGGGTTATCTCAGCGGGTATTTCCCTTATCCTGACTAGAGTGAGGGTCCCTACTTGGACAGGGTGCAAACTGACTGCCAAGTAGAGACCCCATTTCTAACAGTGGCATACTGGGTTATAGTCCTAGGGGAAGGGATTTTGGGAAATGTATCCTTACTCATGACAACAACCAACAGGACACAGTACAGTTGACTGCACCACTCACAGCTGCCACCCAACTGCAAACTAGGGCCCATGCCCAAACCCCAGTTTCAGAAGGCTTCTAACAATTGGCAGACGGTATCCCAGGGAGGAGCAGCACCACAGTCACAAAGACAGGCACTAAATACAACTGAGTTCACTTGACCTCCTAGGCACCATTTCCATGAGCATGTAGTGAGCAAGAGCAGGTCCCCGTAGGTGCCCCTGCACTTGCCACCATGGGTGGACCTACCTTAAAATCACTGTTCAGGTGTCAGACCACAGGCCACTCCAAGGACCATGCTGAAGGCCCCCAAGTCAGTATCACAAGCCCAGAATGTGCCTCCAGTTCTTGCAGCAACAGAACAGCCAACAGAAACACCCCCACAGCCGGCCGTTGCCTCCTCCTCCTACCGTCCCTGGGAAACCTCTTCCCCAGCACAATGCACCAAGTATGGGCCACAGTTCCACTCTAGTCCTCTCTGGGAGCTCCAATCCTCAAAGGCATGTCCCAGCTGTACTCCACCAGCAGCCATAGTTTTTCTTTATCAGCTGGCCCTCCTTGCAAGCTCCATGGGTGTAGTCACTCACCCTCACGGGGCAGCAGGTTTGCTAAGAGTTCAGGCCCATCACCAGCATGAGGGGCTGCCACCTGAAGGGCCCATAGGCGCCTCTGCCTTCCTAAGCCAGGATTCTCTGGCCCATGGCCACACCCCAGGCCATGCCCCCAAAACCACCTCTGTGGCTCCAGTCAAATATGCTCACCAGGACAAAAGACTACGCTGCACACCACAGCAACTGCTGAGCAGCTAACATCTGCCCTGAGGCTCCAGGCCCATCAAACTCCACCACCAAAGTACCAGAGTGGCAGCACCCAAAGTGGCTGCCACGGCTGATGAAATCACAGCACTGAAGCACACCCCCCACAGCGGCAAGGACAAACTGAAAGCAGACTTGGGGTGCCCACAAGTTCCCTCACAGTAGCTGTACTTCACTGCTGCCATCAAATGTTCTACAGGGCGCAGGATACTGAAAGATTATGGAGGGGCTTGCAATGAGAGGCAAGCTCTACGCCCTGTCAGCTATCATTCCAGGCCACACCCCCGGGTTGTAATATTGAAAAAATATGGGAGCAACTCTGGCAAAATGATGATGTATCTCTTGATGAAGTTTTGATGGTAGCCAAAACAATTGAACATGCAATTATGTGTGTGAAGGTCATAAAGCACAAAAGAGTTAAACATGAGAGTATTTGTGCGATCAGAGGTAACTCCAAGAAGCTAGTTAAAGGAAATGTTAGATCTGATATGAAGGAAAATGTTTTTTGGGAAAATGTTACAGATGTATTACAGATGGCAAATGATAAAATATATCCTGCTCTCAAACTGTGTCAATTCCTGTAAGAAGAATGGATATTTTGTGACTGCCTGCAGAGATAAGAAATTGAAATGAAAAGTCTGTGAATTCAATGTCAATGACACATTTTGAATGATGTCACATTCAGGGGCATGGAATTCTTATAGCCCGACTCCCAGGACATATATTTTTTGGGGCAAGGAGCACAAGTTTTCAGGTTTCTTTTCTCCTTGGAACAAGTAGACCCAACCCCAATAGCACAAACCCTTTGGATGTCAGTTTATGGTCCCATCTAATGGATCAGGGCATTGTCTACAGTTAAGGTAATATTTGTGTTCATATGTTAATGCTGTTTGGACTTGTATTTATGGTTCATTAATGCAAAAACCTTTATTGTTAGGGTGAGCGCTGTAAGGAAATGTAAGCTTGAACTACACTGCTGACAGTCGTCCCAGTATAAAAATATGTACACACGTTTGCCAAGTTTAACATGAGAATAAGTATAAAGCTCCCAGAATGCTCTATGATTAGATGTAGATATTTAATTTATGATTAAATGTTAACAAAAATGCAAGTAGGAAAAAACTGTTTTGCTTAACTAATGTGATATTTTAGGAACCACATCTTTGAAGCAGCATCTGCCAAAGTGTACTTAAGCATGCTAGTATTCCCAAAAAATATAATGGAAAATAAGTGCAACCAGTTTCAACAAGATTATGGGAAACATGAAAGTAAACATTAATTGGCTATGAAAATAGGTCTGACATTGGTGATCAGCCTTTTGGTTTTGTCAATGCTTGTTCTAGGGGTCCAATTCACCAATAAAGTTACAAAAGTGCTCCCATAATATATATCCTTGCCTTAGAGCAGATTAATTGTTTTCATGGATTCACAATAATTTAATTTAATTTACAGAAATAGGCCAGGAGTTCGAACTTCCTGAAAATATTTGTGAGTTACATTTTAACATAAGCAAATATACATGTGTAATTGTCCCTCATGCAAACAATTTTTCTAAATGTGGAAGAAGTTATATTTCTTCCCTTGTCAGGAGTACATTTCCTGTAATTCTTAGAACGGGAAAAAATAGAAAACAGCTGGTAAAACTACTAAAACATAAAAAGTTAGTATGTTTGCACAGACTCCAAGGTGCATTGCAATGCTGGAACTGTTGCTTAACGCTACCTCTAGCCCCAGTATGTAGGTCTGTGGAAAAGTGGCAATATGCAGGAATTGCTAGAATTCAAACCCTAATGTAGTATGAGCCCTGGTTTAATTGGAGAGGTTATTATCAAAGCTCTCATATAATAAGGTGGCTGCCATAATGTATCTCTGCATTACATGGCACCTAAGGGACAAGTGGGTTTCTTTACAGGACAAGTAAATTTATGAAACAACGTGTCCTATGAACAAATAGATATTTTATTAAACTCCACACCCCTGCAGAATGTATTGCAAATTGACTGTGGTGTAAAGAACAGTCTCATCAATGACATATTGAATGATGGTGAAAGAACCAAGGTGTTTTTTCTTCGAGAAATAAAATGACAATTGTCTCCAGCAAATTTTGCAATAAAAACTGATGGATAAAGTAAAATTACTTAAACCTGCCATCAGTCTTTGTGTTTCAGAAGTGACCTTATTAAACCTCTTAGGTACTTTGTTAGTTTGGTTGAGTACAGTAAGGATATACCACTGACAAAGTGTATGTGGGATTTAGGGTTGATGCTAGACCCAAGCAGTGTCCTTCCAGTTCATTTAAGAGAAAATTATAGGGTAAATGAGGTGTATGTTGATGAAGCTTCCAATCAAGCCTTCTTACAAAAAATAAAATACAATTTTCCAAATGTGTTCCAGGAAAGATTAGGTTGCATGAAAAGTTATGTTCACAAAATGTTCGTAGTGTACCAGTGAAAGAAGAAGTGTGTTCTGAATTGAAGAGACATAAGAATGATGGGATCATTGAGCAAGTTGAATGGTTGGCACCAGTTGTGCAATCAGAAAATCATATGGTTTATTTAAGGGTGTGTGTTGACCTCATAGAGCTTAACAGAAATGCATTTGTTGATATGTATGTATCCCCTACCCAACATCTGTAATATTCTTGTGGTGTTAGGGGGCAAAGTTTATCTCTGCCACAGATCTCACATCAGTGTATCTTCAGATCGTACTGGATGAGGCATCTAAAGATTTAATGACATTCATCATTCCTTTTGGCACTCTTAGATATGCCAAGCTACCTTTTGGATTAGTCTCAGCAGCATCTGTTTTTCAAAGAGCCCTGGAAAGAGTCTTAAAAAGCATTAAGGGGATATGAATTTATCAGGATGACATTTTAGTATTTGGTAAGGACATTAATGGGCATTATTTTAGGTTGAAACAAGTGTTAAGGAGACTCAAAGATTATTACCTCATGAATAAAGTAGAGAAATGCAATTCAGGAAGGGTTCTATTGATCATTTAGGTCACATTATAACTGGAAATGGAATTCTTCCTAAGGAGGATTTGGTTAACTCCATACGCAGACTGAAGTCTCCTTCTAAAAAAGAAGAATTGATGCAATTGTTGGTTATGGTCGAATACTATAACAAATTTGTAAAAGGTTTTTTTGAGTTGAGTTTGAGGATGAGTAGTTTACTCAGAAGGGGTGGGAGGAGCAGGTGTGGGATGCGACATCTGACACTGAGTTCAATGAGTTGAAAGAAAGTTTGAGCTTTGTTCCCAAACTTAAGAACTTTGATCCTATGAGTAAATCTGTCCCTACTAAAGACGTCAGTTTTAAAGGTGTAGGAGCTGTGCTACAACAGGTAAATAGGGTTTATAGAGGACAATTGTATTTAGCTCACTTAGTTTGACGTTGAAGGAAAGGATGTACTCTGTGATTAAAAGAGAGGCCTTAGATGTCTAATGGCTATTAGGAAGCTCTGGAAGTTTTTGCAAGGTGGAGTCTTTGTAATAGGAATTGATTCTAAGCTCTTGTGTGAGATATTTCAGAAGAAAGGTACAGGTACAGTGTCAAGCAGAATTGACAAGTGCATTGTAGCCCTTGAGGAATATAATTTTTAAGTAAAATATATTCCAGGTATTTAGCACAATGTGCCTGATATAGTCTCTAGCATGGTGTTGATTACTTTGAGTGATATGTCTGAGGATACAGATAATGACGTTTAACAAGGAATTTGTCTGCAAAATTGTATGTGGCGTAATTTCTGAAGGAAGGTGACGTTTGGGTCTGGAATCAAGTTAGGTGATACAGGAGATGGTGTTGTTGACCAGTGTTGTGTGGTCTTCAAAAAATGAAGGGAGTAAGTGAACAGACTAAAGTTTTTTGGGGTGTAAAGCATGAATTCTCTGAGAAACATGGATT
Organism: Pleurodeles waltl; assembly: GCF_031143425.1. Classification (NCBI taxonomy): domain Eukaryota; kingdom Metazoa; phylum Chordata; class Amphibia; order Caudata; family Salamandridae; genus Pleurodeles; species Pleurodeles waltl. The sequence continues at coordinate 287,278,660 of NC_090445.1, read as the reverse complement.
ACTGTACAGAGGAACTAATATGATCTCTCCTGCTGACCTGTGGGAAGAACTGATTACCCTAGCTCATATTGGCCACCAAGAGATGTCTAAGACTAAATAAAGGATTTGGTACTGGTGGCCAGGAATGGATCATCAGGTGGAGAGTAGTGTATGCAATATGCGTGAAACAACTATGAAACCCAATATATAATTAAGGCTACCTGCTTTCTGTTTTTACAGATTTTTATTGAATTTAGTGAGCAGATTAAATAGGGAAATGAAAAAGGGGATGAGATTACCTGAAATATATGCATATGTTAAAATATATTTGTAGTCTAACGCTAATATGTACCCTTCAGTGTACTGTTTTGTTATATGTGGCTACTTAATTTGCTGAAACGTGACAAACATGCACATATGAGTGCACATCCAAAAGTTAAATAAATGTGTAAATATACCATTTACAAAGCCTTTAATTCTCAAAACTCAAAATAAATATGGATAAACACCCGGGAGCCCGATGTATAACCCATGGTGATAAAGAAATGGTCAACGTGTCAGTGGGAAAAAGTTGCTTTGGGCATTTTAGGTCCTATGCACGGAGGGGGATGTTAGACCTACTTGGTGGTCTTTAAGGACATGTACTCAAGATGACCGTAGATTTGCTTTACCACAGGTTTTGAGACCAGGCATGTGGTAAAGGTTTTGAAAGAGATATTTGGAAGGGGGTGTATACCAGGAGTTTTGCTCATTGATAATGTCCAAGAAAATTGAAGACTTTTTAATGGGGAATGGAATAAAACATAAAAAAGTGTGCGTATATCACCCTGAGACAAATGGTATAGTAGAAGGCTTCATTCAGGTAGTGAGGGAAACCATACACATGACAAAGGATAATGGTTTGAATTTGAAGGAAGAGGTCTGCAAGAGAGTTGAGACATACAGATTTATGCCACACTCTACCACAGGGAAGGACCCATTTGAATTATTTTGGGGGAAGAGATCCCATCACCTTCCTGAAATCAATGTGGGTCAATGTTTTAGAATCCAAAGTAGGCAGAGTCTCTAGTGGAACCAGCTGGTGAGTAAAGGAAGGACCTGTTGGTAAGGAAATTGGATCTAAATGTTTTAAGCCCATGAAGGTAATAAATTATCCACTAATGCGATAAAAAAAAGAAGATTCCCGGACATGGAGTCTTAACAGGGTATTGTCTTAAGGGCATGGACTTAAAATGACAAAAAACAATAAGGTCTTAGGAGGTGAAGAACATAATATGAGGGAGGGTGGCAGAGGGATGGTTGCATTGACAAAATCTGGCAGAAAGATGTGAGTGTTTGATTTGGTTATATATGGCTAAATGCAAATGTTTTCGGTCTACAAAAAGCAGATATTACCATGTTTACTCCCTGGCTCTGAAGGGAACTACTTTGTTTGTGGATGTGTTCCTTGTGAAAGGGAGGCATGCAATATGTCATAGTGAAGTCAGCTAATGGCTGAAATGGCCTGCCACATTGTCCCTTAATGCATGCTATAGTGGGTGATGAAAAATGTGAATGACACAGCAACAGATTCCTGGATGAAGTCTGGCTGAAAACTCCTATAAGTAGGTAGTGAACAACTCACAATTTTTTTTCTCACTACTGTAAGGCCTGCTCCTCTCATAGGCCAGCATTAGAAATTCTCTTATATGCTTTTAAGTGGTAGATTACGATCTGAAACGAGTAGCCCTGTCATTTTTAGTATGGCCAGAATGATAATAGAAAGGCCTACTTACTGGTGAAGTTGGATTTAATATTACTATTTTAGAAATTCCACTTTTAGAAAGTGGGAATCTCTCTACACTTGTTGCCTTGCAGCCTGTCTCAAATTCACCTCTGGTCTGTGCTGGTTGACAGCTCCCCTTGTGCATTCCACCCAGACAGCCATAAACACAGAACACTGCATTCACCTGCATACTGAATGGGTCTCCTTGGGAAGGAAGATGAAAGGCCTCTCACCTACACTTCAAAGGCCAGTGGTCTGCCCTCACACAAAGGACTGATATCCCCCATAGGGACCCTGGCAGGGTCGCTGGGTTGAAAGGGAAATTGTGCACTTCAAAACCACTCTTTGAAGTTTCCTCCACTTCAAAGGCATCTTGGGTATATATACTGGGTCTTTGACCCCATCAAAACAGACACTTCTGGACCTACACCTGGACTCTGTCAGAGGGACTGCCTGGCTGCCTAAATAACTCATCTAGAGTGCTTTGCTGAGATGGACTGCTGCCTTGCTTGTTGCCCTGATGCTTGCTGGCCCCTGACTCTGCTGAAAGGACTCTGCCGTCCCCTCAAATTCTCTCTAAGGGCTTGAATTGAGCTTGCCTTCTTTTCTGAAGTCTCAGGGCCACAAAGACTTCACCAAAGACAGAAAAATCCGTGTGCATCAGAAAATTGAAGCAACACCTGCAGAAATTGACCTAGCACCTGCCTTGTTTCTGAAAAATCACTGCTTCGCCTACATGATCAACGCAGCGCCTGCTCCTTCTTGCCTGCGCATCAAGGATTTTCAAAGCATCATCCCTGGGCATCAAAATCTCCCCACATCGCAGTGAGGAACAAAAGCTGCGCTGTTGTAAATCGATGCATCCCCTTATGGCTTGCAAAGAAACAATGCAACATCTGTGCCACGCCAGAAAATCCAACACAGTACCTTATTCTTCAATGCATCTCTTCAAAACCAAGGCATTGCTCCTGTAAATCAACACATCACCTTGTAGCGTGGAAAGAAACAATGCATCCTCAGTGCTGCTCTAGAAAATCTGACGCAGCACCGTATTTTTCGACGCATCTCTTCAGCTGCAACCCTGTGCTTCGTTATTTTTTATGCATCCCATGTACTTTGTACTGTGGAGTACTTTTTGTGGTGTTTTCACTGTGTTACTGTATGAGTTATTGCATAAATTCTTTACACATTGCCTTCTAAATTAGACCTGCCAGCTCTGTGCCAAGCTACCAGAGGGTGAGCTCAGGAGAATTTAGACTGGGTTGTGACTTACCCTGACTAGGATTGTGGTCTCTACTTGGTCAGGATGCATACCTCTGCCAGCTAGAGACCCAAATTCTAACAGAAGTAAACAAATCAAAAAAAGAAGGAAAGAAAGAAAGAAAACAAGAAAAATGGATAAATGAAGGAAAGAAAAGGGGAAAGAAGTAACAACAAAGAAAAAAGAAGGGAATAAAATAAAAGGAAAAAGAAAGAGGAAAAGAAAGATTGAAAGAAGAAATTAAAGAAGTAAAAAAGAAGAGAGAAGAAAAGGAAAGAAGAAAAAGGCCAGATGAAAGAAGGAAAGAAAGAAAGAGGGAAAAGACAAAAACAAAGAAAACGAGGAAGCCTGAAAAAGAAAGACAGGGTTGCAAAGATAGAAAGAGCACACTGATTAGCTTATAGTCAAAGTGCATGTGAGCTGATAAGAAAATGCTGCAGTCAAATAAACAAGGCCAGTACAAAATAATTGACAACAACATTAGCAGCAGATGGGATCTGATAAAGCTAGAATGTGCCATGTGGCCACATCATGAGCTTCTTGCTATCACATTAGGCTCTAAACACAAATACAACACTAAAGTAGTTCTAAACTAAAAACAAAGCCCTGTAAGTGAAAGGAAGTGCCTTATGTGCGGATAAGCTCCTTGTGAAAGAGCAAAATGCAATCATTCAGTGTGAAGTTAACCAGTGGCTTAAGTGGGCAGACCCATTGCCATACCGTATGCTTTAGTGGGTGGAAACAAAATGTAAATCACAGACCAGTGGATGAAGAGAGGTGACCGAAAGCCGCTTCAAATAAGTTTATTACACAAATAACAAAATCAAAAGGTATAGGCTAATGGCAGACCTAAGGAAACCTCATTTTGTATTCAAAACAAATATCAAAAACAGAGAAATGGTTCACTAATCAACACTGCTTAGTGCAATTTCAAAATTCAGATTGATAAACTGTAATATGAACAATATGAACAAAACAAAGCAGCAAGATTGTTTGTGCAGTTTAAGCTACCTTCCCTTTCCAAGAGCCGAACAATTTTGTAGTATCCTAAAGAACATATATATCTATCTATATATCTATCTATATATATATATATATATATATATATATATATATATATACATACACACAGTTCGCATGACCCTATCATCCCATTCAGAAGAATGAAAAATAAGTTACCCTAATAATGCAATACCAGTCACGTTCGTTAAGCAATGATTAATGTGTAATTAGATCGTAATGTATAACTGGGCGACATAGTTTCGGTCAAATGGTCAAATTTATCATGTTTTAATTTTTTGTGCTCAATGCGTTATTTTTTACAAACTCTTCCCCATTCACCAGAATTTAGACTTGAACAGTGATAGCCTTCAATATATTCCATATTGTTACATGTAAAGTTATCTGTCGAAGAAGTGGTTAAGTGGCAACACCCATACACTGACCTAACAAGTAAGGAACTGAGTAATGGGAACATTGCTATTTACTGCATAATGTGTGAAACGACTAAGCGAATTCTTTACAAAAGAAGTTTAGACAGTGTCGGTATTGTGCCCTGATGTGGTCATTACTACCACGTTTGTGGTTCCAGGGTTATACTGCTCCCATAGTTGGTGGCCGGCCCAACTTTAACAATATAAGTACTAAATAAGTACTTCTAGTACTAGCAAGATCATTGCATATAAGGAAGGGGCATCCCACACATCTAACTTGATTCCTGACTCAACTTCCTGATTTAAAATGTCTGGTTTCATTGTTTTGGTCTTTGCATGTTCATCTTTGTATCCTACCTGTTGATGGGTAAAAAATTGAGAACTTACCGACGAAATAAAACAATCAATTTACAATGTACTTTGGCTCCAGTTTTGAGTCTAGTAAACTCATTCATTTCATGACAGGAGATGCCCCGAAGGTTATATGTGCATGAAAGCAGGAAGGAACCCTAACTACGGCTACACTCACTATGATTCCTTCAACTGGGCTTTTCTTGCACTCTTCCGTCTTATGACACAGGACTATTGGGAGAACTTGTTCCAGCTGGTAAGATATGTCTTATTTCATTTACTGATGAATTTAATTTGGTTTAATTGGTCTGTTATTCACCTACGGTTGCAAACTTTGTTTTGTATTCTGCTAAAATTACCTCACAGGCCCTAATGCATCACCACATTTAAGTCTATGAAGTACTCAGATGCTCTAGAATTTCCAAGAAAACGGTACTTGAAATTTTCATGTAGCAGGATAGCTAGGCTTTTTCCCGTTAATCTTGCAGTATGATGGTGGACTAATTTAGTAATTTATAGCGTGAAATTACGGATCTAATGCATGAAAATCTTTGCATTCGTAAAGTATGTGCAACTGACTGCAAATGCAAAGTCCCTTTTCATAATGGAAAAAAAAGACTAAAATAAAATAAAAGCTCCATCATCAAATTTGCAACGTTTTTCTGTTTCTGTGCTGTTATGTTTTCTGTTAATTAAACAATAAACGCAAAAAACTTGGAGTCAATAGAGACCAGAATAGCACTTTGTAGTTCACAAAAAATGCACGGTTAGCCGTAAGCACCAGCAAATGTGAAACAAATCACAAAAACAGTTTTTCATAAATGCCAATAACTGTGAAAAAAGGCACAAATGCTATCAAACTAATTCATGGGGAAACAGCCTGAACAATGACTGCTAAACAACGACGTGCGTTGTCCACGAAAGCGGGACAACGCTTTCATGAGCAATGACTCTGTGTCCTCTCCGATCCTGAGTGTTTTCCTCTGCCTTAATCACGCCTGTTCGTTGTTCAGTACTTGCATGGTTAAGGCCGAGAAAAACAGGGTCGTTGCTCATGAAAACATTGTTCTGCTTTCGTGGACAACGCATGTCATTGTTCAGCCGTCGTTGAACCTTCTCTCTCTTCTCGACCTTCAGTCTCTGTCTCTTATACTTATGCTCCCTCTACCATTTCACCTTTTATTCTCTGCCAATCTCTTGAGCATTTCTCACCCTTTACATGCTACTTTCTATGCATCTCTCCTACTTTTTAATTAATTCCTTGTCTCTTTCTTGTGAATTATCCAGTCTTTCTTTTCGGCTTCTCTGTACATTTCACATTCTTATTCATTCCTTGCTGCTTTTTTTGGACATTCCTAATTCTCTCCCTGCCACTTTTCAGTGCATTTCTCGTTCTGGCTTTTTTGGGCATATATTGCTCTTTCTCATAAATTGTTTTTACTCTTTTCTGTGCTTTTCTCTTTCATTCTTTAACATTCTTCTCTACCGTTTTCACTCAATCTTTACCATCTTTTAGCCTCTTTTAGTCTCCGCCCCTTTGCTTGTTTTTTTAGTTTTGCACTATCAAGGGATCTGTTGCATCCTCTTCTCCTTCTGTTTCCTGATCTTTCGCACTCCTTTTACCACCAAAGGGACCTTTCCTGTCTCTTTATTAGCTTAGGAAATTTTGTTCTTGCCTTACAGTTAGAGGAAGTAGATTCCAACATTTAGCAGCATCAACAGTAAAAGCCTTTTCACCTCATCTGGCCCCCTTTGTGCGAGGGACCTGTATCCAATAGGCTCCCGTGGATCCGAGTTGTCGTCTAGGGTAGTACCATTTCAGTCTAGAGGTTAAAAATTCAGATCCTCTACCATGAACCATCCATTGGGTAAGGCATAAGGTTTCAAATGTAATGCGTTTTGCTACTGGAAGCCCCTGCAGTTGTCTCAGACTACCACTTGTGGATGCTGAGCAAGGAAGATCCAGAATAAGTTGGGCTGCTGTGTTTTGAATAGACTGAAGCTTCTTGAGTGAAGCATTATCTAGATTAAGCAATAAAGCATTGCAATAATCTAGTTTGGACATCACTAGTGCCAGAATGGCTGTAATTCTCCATTCCCTTGTTAAATAGGGATGGATCTTCTTCAGCATCCTCTTCAGCATTCTCAAAATCCAAAAACCAGTTTTAACAGCTTGATTAACCTGCGGCATACAGGTGAGACAGTTGTCAAAAATGATGCCCAAATTTCGGGTGGTCACAGTAGGAACAGGGGTAATTCCACAATCTGGTGGCCACCAATAAGAGTTCCATAATTCTTTACTCTGGCCAAAGCACATAATTTCGGTCTTGTCCCCATTGAATTTAAGCCAATTTAGGCCCATCCATTTATGATTTTTTTCACGTGCAATTGTTAAAACGCTCTGCCACTTCCTCCCAATTTTTGGATACAGGAATGATCATGTCATCGACGTAGGAGGTAGGCATAAAGCCAAATGAACGAATAAGTCTGGCTAAAGGGGCCACATACAAATTGAAAATTGTGGGGCTCAGAGATGAGCCCTGGGGGACTCCCCATGGAAGTGAATAGGGCGGAGACTTAAAATCTTCACAGCTCACTGAAATCGGTCTATTTCTTAAAACCAAGTCTGGGATTTTCAGAGCATTCTCTCTAATTCCTGCTTGATAAAGGTGGGATAGCATAATCTGAGGTGAGATAGTGTTGAAAGCTGCTGATAAATCCAATAGAACCAATATAGCTCCCTGTCCCTCATCCACTGCCCTGCGAATCATACCTGAGGTGGTGACAAGTGCTGATTCTGTACTATGAACTTGCCTAAAGCCGTGTTGAGAGGAATCCAGTCCTCCTGAGGTGGTTAAGAAATTGGCTAGTTCCATGTTAATATGTTTTTTAAGGATCTTTGCCTGAAAGGGCAGTAAAGAGATGGGCCGTAAGTCACTTAGGTCATCTCTTGCTCCCTCCGGTTTCTTTTTCAACGGTATCACAACTGCATCCTTCCAGGAAGGGGGATAGACTCCCATGGATAGGACTTCGCAATAAAGTGGGGTTAACTCTGTGGAGACGATATCAGAAACCTGGTGTAAAACAAAAGGAGGACACGGATCTCTGGGGATGCCTGAATTAATTCCTAGCATTAATTTCTCAATTCTCTCAGGAGGTAAAGGCTGAAAATTATTGAGTAAAAGAAACACTATCCATCTCATCAGAGTGCTTAAAAGTAGAATGAATTTGTAGGGCTTTGTTTTCAAAAAGGGCGGCCACCTTATTGCAGAACTCTTGAGAGTTCTCCAATTCCAAAGAAGGTGCAGGGGTGGTTAAAGTCCGTACAACTTTAAAGAGTTCTCTAGGGGTATTAGATGCTTCCTTAATCTTTTCAGTAAAGTACACAGATTTAGCTTTGTAGATGGCTTCTTTATAATTTTTAAGAGCCTCTTTTAGTTTTCCTTTCTTAAACAAATTGGGATATAACTTCCACCGACGTTCTTGTTGTCAGTATCTTCTTTGGAATATCTTAAGATCCTTAGTGAACCAGGGGTGCTATCTGTAGCTGACAAGGGCTGGTTCTGAGTGACGGCCCAGCAAGCCTCCGAAGCTAGTCCACGCTTTTCCTTTTTTTTTTTTTTTTTTTACTCATAAGAAAATCCCACCACACTACACGAGGGTCATCAACCGACATCAAACATGGTAACCCAGTAAACCAGGTTAAAACCTAAGCAGATGCAGCACTTCACCTCTCCCGGGCCTTCCGCATGCTCTTATCCAACCACAAGCCCGTGAGCGAGGAGGAAAAAGCAGATGGAGAAAGGGAAAGGAGGAAGAAATAATCATTGGACTACATATCGAGAGTAATTCCATTTTGCCAAGCATTTTCCCAAATGGCCCAACATTTATCGTTATTACCCATTGGACCACTACGTTCTAAGCAAGAAAAATAATCTACTAAAGACAGCCAATCCAAAACATTCGGGGGCATAGGGCTGACCCATTTTAGGCATATTTGTCTCCTGGCCAATAGCATCAACAAAAACAATATACCCTTATGCGGCCTTGATAAGTTCTGATCCCATATGGACCTGGGGGAGACACCAAACAATACTAGAGGGGGAGTCACCTCCACATCGGTGCTTATAAAATGCTCAAGGAAACCATTAATCCCGACCAAAAAATACCTAGATTTGGGCAGGTCCAAAACATATGTACATCGTTTGCATTAGGCTCCCCACATCGTAGACACATTTTTTCTGACTTCCCCACAGTGGACAACCTCTGAGGAGACCAATAAACCCTATGCATCGTAAACAGTTGATTTCTTTTTTTAAAGCGGCTGATCTAGTTACCGACCATAGCATACAGCTTCACATTTCCCAAATATGCACTAAATCCAGATCTGGCAAGACCTCTCCCCATTTCTTCTCAAGAGGCAAAACCTCTGAATCTGATGCATCAAGCAATGACTGATACCAAACAGAGACTTCTTTACGTACCAAGATTGAGGATAATTTCTCTTCCCAAGGATTATACACCCCCCCTTTCTCCTGAAGGGATGCCGCCCATCTTGCTAGTTGTAAATACTTAAACCTTGAAAGCTTATGGTTTGTTAATTCCTCAAATCTTGACCAGGGCACCAGTTTAGAATCCTTCAAAATTTGTCCCCACTTCGTCACACCCTTTAGCACCAAAGCCAGCTGGTCTAAAAGAAACTCAGGAGTGCCAGGGGAATCCCAGACCAGAGACCTGGGGCTATAATAATAAATATGAAGAACTTGGCATGCCAACCACCATACTCTAGCAGCGTCCTTAAGAAGCTTCAATCTTTTTGAAGAATTTCGGGTGACCAAACTTGTACAAGAAAAAACTACCAGCTGCTGAAAACTCTTGCGTCACTGCAACCCAGAAGAAAGTATTTTCGGACATATCCTGTAGCAAGTGCCTAACATTTTTCAAGTGAAAAGCTAAATAATATTTGTAAAAATCTGGAGCTGCAATCCCCCCCCTTACCCTTGGGCTTGCATAGTTTTTGCCAGGCAATCCTGACACCTTTTGAAGACCAGACAAACAAGGTTAAATCGGCTTACATCTTCTGAAACCAACTCTTCTTAAATTCCAAGGGGATCATTTTAAACAAGAATGTAAATTTAGGGAGAATGATCATTTTAAGAATATTTACTCTACCTATAAAAGACAGAGGGAGCCCGGCCCAAGTCTTACGTAAGTTGTGAGTCTCCTTACAGAGCTTATCAAAATTAACCCTAGCCAATTCTTCAAGATTGGAAATAACTTGAATACCCCGGTATCTAATCTGTTGCTTAACCAACGGACTATCAAAAGTAGTATTCCAGCACATAATCTCAGTTTTCTATGGGTTAACGGAATAGCCCTGAAATTCTCCATACTCCTTTAAACATAATAAAATTCTAGAGAAAACCTGCGTCAAGTCCCCAGTGTATATCATAAGATCGTCAGCATATAAAGCAATCTTCTTCTCCCAGCCCATACATTGAAAAGGAGGGATCGTTCTATCCACCCTGATTCTGGCTGCTAAAGGTTTGATATATAAATTGAAAAGAAGAGGAGATAGTGGACAACCTTGTCGCGTCCCTCTCTGGATGCTAAATCTGGAAGATAACTTATCATTAATCAAAATACGCGCTGATGGATCTTTATAAATAACCTGAATTGCCTTTATAAAGTTCGGACCCATCCCAAAGGCCTCCATTACATGGTGTAGAAAACGCCAGTTTACCCGATCAAAAGCTTTAGCTGTATCAAATGTGAGGACTGATAGGGGAACTTTTTCAGAGGTCGCCAGATCCACTGCACCCAATAAATCATGAGTCAATTCATGCAAATATCTACCTCTGACAAACCCTTTCTGGTCCTCATGAATCAAGCCGCAAATCACACTCTGAAGCCTGTTAGACAAAATATGGGTGTAAAGCTTATAATCTGAATTCAACAGAGATATTGGCCTGTACGAACTACAGAGGGCCTGATCTTTCCCTGGTTTCAAAAGGAGGCTAATGACTGCCTCACTCCAAGACCTGTGCATATCCACCCCCTCCTGTAAAAGAGAATTAAACAGTGATGTCAAACTAGTTACCAACTCCTCGCAAAGGTAGCCCTATAGTTAGGCAGACCATCTGGACCCGGAGCCTTCCTCTTCTTTAAATTCAGAATCGCTGCTCTCACCTCCCAGGATCTATTTCCCTCACAAGTTGGTTCTGATTCGATGCTGTTAACTTAGGAAGATGAAGCGCTTCCGAATAGTCCTTTACAGACACTTCAAACGTTTCAGCAGAATACTGATCTTCTGTATACAGGTTCTGAAAAAACCCACAAAGGCCTCCTCTATATCGGGATTGGTTATGAATACAGCTCCTGCACTCTCTGATTTGACAAGTGAAATTACATTCTTAGAGCAGTCTGATCTGGTTTACCAAGCCAAGAGTTTTCCACAGCCTTCCCCATATTCATAGTGGGCGAAGCTACTGCATTCCCATGCCCTCTCGCTTTCCCCTCTAAGAATAGACCCAACTCCAATCTAGCAGATTCTAACTGAGCATTAGAGACCCCCTTCTGTTTTTCCTCCACCCTTGAAGTAGCTTCCTGCAAGGAGGCCACCTTAAACTAAAGTTTTTTCAATTGATCTCTCTGGGCTCTATATCTGCAAATGGCCAACCACGCAAGCCTACCTCTAATAAAAGTTTTATGTGCGTCCCACAGTGTCTGCAATGTGGTGGATCTGTAGTTCAATACAAATAATTTATTGGTCTCTTTCCTCAACCCGTCCACCGTTAACTCATCCAGAAACAAAGTACAATTAACTGTCCACCGGGAATAGACACTTGACTATTAAGGGGAACTTGCATTATCACTGCTGAGTGATCTGAAAGATGTGCCGGGGAATGACCAACCGATATTACCATGTCTCTTAACTGATGTTGAATTAAAAAGAAATCTATCCTTGAATGATGACCATACTTCTTATTATTAAATGTGTACCTGAACCCCCCCACCCTTCTGATGCCAAATGTCAATTAAACAAAGATCCAGCATTCCTTGTTTTATCCTTGACCGAGTTCTAGGTAAATTAACCATTGGTCTTGGTGTAGACTTATCTAGAGAAGGATTCAATAAAATATTAAAATCTCCACCAATTATAATTGGGTGTTTAGCAACCAGTAAATGGGCAAAAAGATCTTGAAAGGGTGAAGCATCATCAACATTAGGACCATAATACCCAGCGATCGTAAACCAGGTACCATGTAAGGCGGCTTCCATAATCAGCCACCTACCCTTAGGATCTTTCTTAATATTAACAACCTTCACTCCTACTGACTTCTTTATCAAAATTGGCACCCCCTTAATCGCGCATGATTGGTTTGTACACGCACAGTAACCCACCCAATTCAGATGTTTAAGATATACCTTCCATTCGGTCTCTAACAAATGGGTTTCTTGTAAAATAATTACTTCCTCCTCTACCCTTTTTAAAAATTCAAAAATCCTCCTCCTCCTCCGGGGAACCCGTAAGACGTTTACGTTCTATGATAAAAACTAGCTCCTCTCTGCTTAGCCATTGTCAATTAGAAAAGAGTTATCACCGGAAGACCAAAATCTCAACAGAAAGTTAAGGCCCCTCATACGAACACATAACATACTACTGAGGATATTTTCAAGCATTGCATAACTTCCTACCCCCCCGCTGTTCCCCCACCCAACACCCACCTCCCATTTCATGTGAAGAAAAAATAAAAACTCCTAACTTGTACCCAAACACACCCAATGCCTCCTCCACCCACGGGAACCCTTCCTCGTCGTTCAAAGGTGACTGTTACCACCCAGGTGAGCTGGACATCGACACTAAATTTTTATTTTCTCAATTAATGCCTGGACTTCCGCAGGTTCCCTGATATTGTACATGGTATTGTTCCACATAATCTTCAAAAAAGCCGGGAACGCCATCTGAACTGTGGCGCCATGGGACCTGAGATCTTGCATGTACTTCCCCAATTCCCATTGCCTATCTAAAGTTGTTTTAGAAAGATCCGAACAAATCAGAAATGACCAATCGCCCATTGAAAAACTACCTGCCTTGAGAGCATCAGACAAAATTCTTTCTTTTACAGAGTAAGTGCCAAAATTAACCTGGATCTTCCTGGGGGTCTTCCTATCAGGCTTCCTCCTAAAGGGATCCTGATGGACCCTTTGTATATCCTCTTTCAACTTTGTCTGATCCATTGCGGGAAAAAAATTCTCATAGTTAATACAAAGGCCTTAACATCATCTCCTTCCAGCCCTTCGGGTATATTAAGTAGCCTAATATTATTGCTCCGTAACTTATTCTCCAAGGACTCTAGCTTCTCCTAGACCATCTTGCCATCACGTGTCAACTGAGAAATGCCCTGGGAATTGGACAGTACTCGGGCTTCCTGCTCTGAAACCGACATTTCCAAATTACTTATCCTCTCAGTCAATGCATTAAGTTTAGTCTCCAGTGCCGCACAGGACTCTCTGATTTTCCCTTGGTTGTACTCAGATACCTTAAATTTGCCTCTGATCTCCTCAGATAAGGAAATCAAGAGGTTCTGTACCACAGAATCATGAGTAGGTAGACCTGACTCTAAGGCCTTCGTGCTTAAGGAGCCCTGCGCACCAGCGCACACCACAGGTTGTTGCGCTGACTCATTCTCCCCAGCCTGCTTCCCATAACCAAGGGGGGAGGCTGAGAGGATCCAGGAGTGAGGGGAGTCCTCTAAGGACTGTGGGGGCTGCATCTCTGCGCAGCGTGAGGTATTCCTCAAAAAGGGTGCAAGGGGAGAAACCAACTTGTCTCCCTCGGAAAGTAAACCTTGGACTCACAAAGCCTTACTGATTTTGGTAGGCTTATTACTGTGCCTCTTTCTGGGAGACAAACTCCCTTTATTAGATTTTCCAACCCCCTTCACTTGCACCTCTTATTTGCGGACCCCCCCTTGCTAGAAACTTGCGAACAGTTAATTGCGCTTTTCTGAAGGGCCTCTTCACCCTTCCGAACACTGAGGTAAACTTTCTGACTTTGCACCAGTGGGGGGCCCCTAGAAGACACCCGAACTCTTAATTTAACTGGCGTCATATGAACAGAGCCTCCCAAAAAAAATAGAAAAATACTCACTGTGATTCTTAGTTTCCTTAGTTTCCTCCTCCAATTCCCTCCAATAGATGCCAAAAGCTGCTTCCAAACGTGGCCCCCGGAAACATCTGAGATAAAGTAGATGTCTCCCTCGATGCAAAACAGAAGCAACCTCTGGCCAAAACCCTGAAAGTGGAGTACCGATACTTGGTGTCTCCATGGGAAAAATAAACCCCCCGTCTCACCCTGACTCACACGGGGGCGGGGGCGTGGTGCTAGGCTCATCGGCCTCGCAGCGCCCAGGCGCGGCGTTTCGGCGTCAATAAAGTCGAACGCTGGCCGGGTAAGAGCTCGCGACCGCGGTGTTATGCGGCTGCCATGTTCCCTCCAAGCTCTTCCTTCTTGATACAGTTTCAATGTCTGACCAATTTCCCTTTAGAGTCACGTAACTCAGGGGAGCTTGGCTTAATAGGCCTAACGATTAATAAATGATGATCTTTCCAGCTGGGAGGGGAATTTATTAATGTTAACTGGTCCTCTGCTCGAGTAAAAATCGCAGCTAACAAATGGCCTGCCACATGAGTGGCCGAGTTAACTTTTAACCCCCAATCTAATGCTGCCATAAAGTGTAGAAAGTCCTTAATATGCAGATTATGAGTGTCTTCAAAGTGGAGATTGAAGTCTCCTAAAATAATGGCTTTACTAGCCAGGCTCTAGTAAAGTTGGCCAGTGTTGCAAAAAATTAGTGTAAGGTCCAGGTAGTCGATAGACAAGCAATCCCTCTAATAGTAATTGTTTTGATATAATTTAAAATACATGGCTTCACATGTCTCGGAGAGAGAGGCAGTCCCCCTCCATATGCAAGTGAAGTGTGATTTACAAATAATAGCTAAGCCTCCCCCTCTCCCATCTGTCCAATCTATAGTGGGCATATCCCAAAGGAGTAGCCTCCATAAAATCAAGCTTGGAATCGCCCAGGTTTCTTTAACAAAAAGGCAGTCAAGTTTGTTTTGCTTAATTAAATCTTCAATTTCTGTTTTGTGCTTAACCAAAGAGCAAGCATTTATTAAAGCATAGGTAAACAAATATTTAGTTAATGAAGAATCCTTAACTTGCTTTTTTCCTCCCAAGAACAGGGGCATATCACAGGCCCTTATCTCATCCAGTATCTGGGGTGCTCAATCACACTGCATACAATTCCATTCTCTCATATTATCTAAATCCATCTCATGCATACGTGGACTACCAATGAAAGAATGAAGAGTTTGTGAGGAATAGCATCTACGATCAGAACCTACCAATTTAGAGGCATAGTTACTGGCCCCGGTCCTGTTCGGGCGCGGACAGGTGCAGACAGGCTTGCCTTTGGCACACCTTCGGCGTGCCCGCTGCGCAGCCGCAACTGCCTCATAAGCTCTCCCCGCCGGGTCCCAAGAGCCGAGGCTCACGTGATCACCAGCTTCTAGACCGCTAACCACCAGAAGTGATTAGTGAAAATTGGACGGGCTCTAACAGGCCCTTAATCCTAGACCACGTTAGGTAAAACCCCAAGATAGCCCTTTTAAAAAAAAAAACACACACACACCACACGCATCCGTTAAAATCTTAAAAAAATAAAAACGTAGGTTTTTACTTTAGAACTGCAACGACTTTAAAATCAGTGTACGCAGTGGCAAGGTAATCAGCACTTACTCAGTCCTTTGCGCTGCGCGGCTGCAACTGCCTCATAAGCTCTCCCCGCCGGGTCCCGAGAGCTGAGGCTCATGTGATCACCAGCTTCTAGACCGCTAACCACCAGAAGTGGTTAGTGAAAATTGGACGGGCTCTAACAGGCCCTTAATTCTATGCCACGTTAGGTAAAACCCCAAGATAGCCCTTTAAAAAAAGAAATGTGCACACCACATGCGTTCGTAAACATCTTTAAAAAAAAAAAACTTGGGTTTGTTACTTTAGAACTGCAAAGACTTTAAAATCAATGTACGCAGTGGCCAGGCAATCAGCACTTACTCAGTCCTTCGTGCTGCGTGGCCGCAACTGCCTCATAAGCTCTCCCCGCTGGGTCCCGAGAGCCGAGGCTCACGTGATCACCAGCTTCTAGTCCGCTAATCACCAGAAGTGGTTACTGAAAATTGGACAGGCTCTAACAGGCCCTTAATCCTAGACAACGTTAGGTAAAACCCCAAGATAGCCCTTTTAAAAAAGAAACGCGCATACCACACTCATCCGTAAAAATATATTTTTTAAAAACTTAGGTTTGTTACTTTAGAACTGCAACGACTTTAAAATCAATGTACACAGTGGCAAGGCAATCAGCACTTACTCAGTCCTTATCTTAATGCTTTATTAATTTATAATTGCAAGGACATGGCCATGGTACGGTCAAAACCAAACCCAGTTCTAATGTTTGTTGACAATGCTATTCAAATGTCAAGGAGGCCCAGTGGCCTTCAGGCCTAATTGACAGTTTTGGTATATTTCTGGCTAACTGGGTAACCTAGACCTGGGATCCAACTTTACTAAACATTACTACATGGTTTGTGATCTGGAGGACAGCAAGACCTAATTGATTTTTATTAAGAAAAATAATATTGGGAAAATCAGCCACGTTCCATATTTCAGAATTGCCTTTTATTCCTCATGTACATGGTCACATTGCATATCCACCAGGTGTCAATGGTTTAATTAATCAGTCATTGTACTATTTAGTTTCGTTCAGACTGCCATGAACAATTCAGTTGAGGTCCATCTGGGGTTCTATAATTGAAAATGTCTCCTGATTTGTAACATAAGGGGTGGCTTTCTGGGATGGCATACTTCTCATAATCTCCAGATAGAAGAAAATCGAATTTGCATGCACCTCTTGGGACTACGACCTAACATTCCCTATTTCTTCTTACATGAAGAAAGATTAAATTATGCAGAGGACTGCATGAAATTAGCTCTGATGCAATTAGAGCTGTTCACCTGGTCCAATGTCCATGCCTCCCTAAATAAGCTTATAATAGAGGATTGCCTTGCCTGTGACCTGGGCCTCAAAATCTCCTGGCTGCAGCACATTCAATCTACAGCTGACATATTAGGAAGGCCAGAGCTATGTGTTAGAACCCAGCAGATAACACGGGAAGAGATAGCTTGGGCCAAACACACGTAAAGGGGATTTGTGTCAATGTCCTGGGACCCTTTAAAACATGTTTCACGCCTGCCATTTCAGCATGTTTGCAGTTTTAAACTGCCAATTCGACCACGCCATATGGCTCTTTTGCCTAAGGTAGACCCTAGGCAGCCCACAGGGTAGGATGCATTATATTTACAATGTAGAACATGTGTTTCACGTTTTACATGTCCTGGTAATGGAAAACATAAAAATGAGTTTTTCAATACTGTAAGGCCTATCTTTTCCAGAAGATAACATTGGGTTGTCTTATTACATTTAATAAGCACTAACTTTTGATCAAAAACAGGTACACTTTCATGTATGGTCTCAAATGAATTGTAATTTAAAATCCCATTTAATGGTAAAGTCTGGTTTTTAATTCGTAGTTCTGAAAATGCCACTTTTAGAAAGTTCGCGTTTTCTTGTCCAAATCACTTGGTGCCTGAAGCCTGTGTCCCGGGTCACATGACTGTGAAAAGTTTTGCAGTTGGTCTTTGTGTATCCCCCCCAGACAGTGAGACAAAGGGGGCCTAGTGTGTTGGCAGGATGGACCATGTACCATCCTGCTAGGATGGGTGAGACGGAGCTGTTACCTGCCCACTTATATTTCAAAGGGCTGACATCAGCACACTCACAAAGGAACTTTATAGCAGTCCTTTGTCATCTTAGACTACTTGGAGCCTTGGCAGGACAAGGGAGGAACTTTACAAAACCTAATATATGGGTAGCCTAAAAGTTTCCCCCAATTCAAAGGCTGGTACAAAGGTATGAATTTTGGATCCTCTGACCAACTCTTCAGTACACTCCTGAACCTTTGGAGTACATCAGAAGGGGCTGCCTTGGACCCCCAGAGGACTGCCCTGCTGCTTGAGGCCTTCCTTGAACCTCAGAGCACTGGCCTTCTACTACCGTAGAACTGCCCTGCTGCTTGAGGCCTGCCTTGCTGCTTGAACTGAGGATTACAAGAGTGAATCCATGACCTAGTTGGCTGATCTCCTGTATGAGCAACAGGAACATAACAAGCTGCAGAGACCTTGAACCCTGTACCTGGTCACTACTGGAGTTTGTCCTGCCCCCCCCCATAAGGTGCCCCTCCAGTTCTGAAACCTTCATGGTGGTGCTGAAGGTGCTGCTCCTGACTAATCCTGAAGGGGGGACATGGAACATTTTTCAGCTAAAATTGGCCTGAGAATGGACAGAAAACCGGTACCTACCTGCTCATCAGTCGGCCCGATTCTGCAGTATCTCCTGCTACGTTATTCTTTGCAGCAGCAAATCCTATGCAGTGGAACCTCTCACTGAAGGTATCTGGCCCCGTAGAGCCCTCATCAGTTACAGCCTAAAGCTTCATCCTTTCTGCCGATTTTGGTCCTGCAAAAAAAAAGTAACAAAGTCCAAAGGTAGAGATCTTCACCACAACTCCGTCCCAGAGCAAAGCCTCCTCCTGTGACAACTCCAGCTTCCTTGCCCTGCTGAACTTTACCTTCTCAGGAACTTTCCTTCAGAACTTCTAAGTCCAAAGATAAGCTGAGACCGAAATCATTTTTTGTAGCCGACCTGCCCTCTGTTCCAGTTGGCTTGAATTTTTGACTTTGCACTGGTCTAGCGTGACCAGATACCCATGGTTCAGGCTTTCATCTTTTTGCTATAAACTTTAAAAATGTGTATCATGTTCTACATGGTCGGATTTAATTCATTTTGGTGACATTTTATTTATGACAGTTTACTACATTGGTTTGGGATTTTCATGTGTTTCGGACAACAACACTTTTTGCGTGCTGCATAAATACTTGACACATTGCTTTTAAGTTAAGCCTGACTAGTTTTCCACCAAGCTACCCAAGAGTTAGGCAGAGCTTAATTTGGTGACGTTTGTGGTTCACCCTTACAAGGAGTGTGATAGTTGCTTGAATACAGTTGTTGCTTCGGAACAGTCTTCAACCAATTAAAAAATAACCACATTTCTTACAACTACTTTATAATCCGAACAACAGTGGACATAGAGCCATATTTACCCTTGGTTACAAACCCTTGGAAGAGATTGTTGTTAACAAGATTTCTATTGGGCGCTGTCCAAAGCCATCTTAGCTTTTCTGTGGGACAGTATGAGTCAGCGTAAGACTTCTTGCATACTTTTAGGTTTACTTCTTCTGTGGGCTTCCAGCTATTTCATTTGTTAGTTTCAGTGTCATTTAAAAATCTTTGCTTGCTAGTGGTCAGTCATGCCTCGTTGTCTCTCCTTCTTCTTTGTGGGAGCAGGGACCACCTACTTAGTAATTCCACTTTGTCCTGTTTATCTGATCTGTAGGAGAATTATTTTTTTACTTTGTTTCCTACTCCTGTCCAGGGAAGCTTCCCTTTTCATGTGCAGAGCATTCTTGCTCGCTCTGGGTTTAGCTGTAAACAAGACTATTAATCAGGCTGTTATCTAGGACACATTTGGTATTTGTGGGCTCTCCGCACCCTCTCTCAGTTGCCTGGCTCCTGCCCTTCCTTGACTTGGATTTTCTTTACCAAGTGTTCCTGTCTGTGGTCCCCAGGGCGGAGGATGGATCGCTTGCAATTGCTTATAGCATAGGCACCCATCTCTACCAGGGCTCTGCAATCCTTAGTGACAGTGCCCACTTCTGCTCCACAATGGGATCCCACTTGCAGCTCCATCAGTGCACCTCAGTTCACACACTCCAAGCCCCTCAGCCATGCCAGAAACCCACATTTTTTACAGTCAGTACACACTGCTGTTCCAGTACTGGGACCTCAGGCGCAGCTCCATCAGTGCACCTCAGTTCTAACCCAGTGAGGTCACCTCCTTCCCTAACCTGGGAGTGTGCTCACATGCAGTTTTGTTACAGCAGCTCAATTCTAATATTCAGTCTGACTGCCAAGCCAAAACTTGACCCAAAAGAGCACAAAACAGCTCAGCCAGTGCACCTCAAGTCTAACATCAAAAAGCACTGTTGGTGGGAACCACCACAGCTCTGCCAGAATCCATCAATTCTAACATTTAGGGCGCGTTTCTTCTTGGTACTAAGGCTCACACACACGCCCTTCATCGCTTCTGTGGTTCAGAGGCAAAGCCACTTTCATGCTGGGCCCCCCTCGGAGCTTCACCAGGGCACCTCCAGGCTAACACTCTGCAACACTGGCACACCAGTGCTAGGTTCCACACATAGCTCCATTAACATACCACACTTCTAACCTTGTGTGCCCTTTACTATTCCAGTACTGCAGCCCACATACAACTCTGTCAGTTCACCTCAACCCTAGCCTGCAGCGCCCCATTTTTCCAATATCAGGAATTGTATGGTGCTCCATTTCTCATTCCTCACTCACTGCTTTTCTGTTATTCTACCACTGGGCTGGGACACGGCTCTATCCATACCCCCAATCCCGATCTGAAGTGCCCCAATATTGCTGTATTGGGGTTCACATACAACTTTGCTAATGTACCTCCTGCTGTTCTGCAGTGCTGCCTGCTCTTCCACACTCTGACTTCTGTTTGACACCATGGGGAGCCAATTAAATCTATTCTCTTTATTTAGGAGGGTCTATTTCACCTATCTCACTCCGTTCTTTCCTTCATTCTGTTTACTCTCAATGTTTTCTGTCTCCTCCACTTTTCTCTTTCCAGCTCTTAAAATCCACACATTAACACTTTTGCTCTTACTTTCAACAGTTTATTTCCATTTCTCTCCATTTTTTTAAACTTCCCTCTTCATCTTCCTACCACCTCATTCAAACTCGCAGAAACCTGATTATTTCTCTCCTTGTTTCAGTCCTCTCTTTTTTTCTTCATAAGGTGTTCATTCTTTGCCTATGTTTTTCCCCTTCCCTTCATTCTTTCTTTGTGTTTTTTTGCTCTTTCCTTTGACTCGTTATGCGTCCTTTCACTTTTCTTTTCTTTTTTGTAGATCTTTTTTCCTTCCTTTCTCTGGTGTTTTTCTTATCTTTATCTGTCTATTCACATTTCACTATAAATCCCTCTTTTTCCCATCTGTATGTGGAAGCCACAAGTTACTTGTCAGGACCCGAAGTGTCAAAGTGGTTTTCCCTTTCTGTGTCTTTCGGAAATGAGTCAGTACATACATGCCCTGGTTCTTTTGGTGCTTGTTTCTCTCACTGTCTCTTTTTTTGCCTCCAATGTTAATTTTTCTCTTTCTTTTCACACTTCCTTCATTATTTGTTTCCCTTTTATCTTTCGTTCACTAGCTTCCTTCCCTTTTTTCTTTTGTCTCACACTTTTGCTCTGTTTCTTCTCTTAGTTGTTTCATTTTCATGTTCTTTTGTTCCCTTCTTTCTTTTATTTCTTTGCGACCCCTTCTCTTTCTTCCTTTTGTCTGTTGTATTCCTTTCACTTCTCTTTTCCTGCCCCATCTGCTTTCTCTCCTGAGGGCTAGTTTTTAATGTAGCAACAGGTGAAGTGGCACCGGAGCCCAGAGTCCGACGGACCTCACTCAACTCTAATAACCTCTCTATTTTCCTTCTGAAATCCCAGTCAGCCATTTTACTTTGTAACTCCAGGGCCATGACACCATTCCTGCGCCACTTGTCTTCTCCATCTTTACTCCTGACTCCCTCTTTCCTTTCACCCTCCAGTCCGTCCAAAACAATATTTTTGTTATGATGTTTTGAGAATTACACTCTAATGCCAAAAGTTTATTTCTGATAAATGTTTATATGATAAAGGGAGATAGAGGGAGAAGGTAAATGGAAGGGCTTTAGTTGAATGTTGGGCCACCAAAATTACATGGCTGGAAAATATGACATTATGAGCCAGGGTTTACCAATTTATGTGGCACGAAAAGTCCAGTTATGAATTTACAGTGCCAATAATTCTAACTCAAAAAATGTGAGACCTATTCCATTGCAAATGCTTGTTTAATCTATCTGGTTTATTCATGTTATAGTATTATTGAAAACAACTCGCATATCTGAATTTTTTTTACGTTTTACTTTAATTATTTTTTATAATAAGTGAATAAAGACATACGGAACTGAAGCTGCATACTCTGTCTTAACAACATCCCCCAGCACCACATACGGATCTATATGAAACTTGCCATGCTGATCCCAAATTAATTAACTTGTTTTTGGAAAGCTTGAGGCAGATTCTTCAAAACGTGCAATACTGAACCCAAATCGATGAATTTTTTGAAGGGTTTTGATGAACTGTAGCTACACAGTCATTATCGTTGGCTATGTCATATATGTGAATGGCACAGAGCAGATAACTTTCTAATATGGTACAATATTGCAATGACCTTAACAAAAGTTTCTTTGAGGGGGAAATTGACGGAGAACATGGTGGGCTGCAGTGACGGAACAGCATGCTAGAGCGCTTACCTGGGTTCCTAGGTGGCAGTGGTGACGCCTGAAGGTGAAGGCACTTCACTGATGTGCGGGCAGTTGCTGAGTGCAGTGAGTGCACAGGAGTTCGCTCCAGGTGGTTTGGTTCAGGCGGGGAGTGCGGTGGTTGAAATGGCGTGTAGGAGCTGCGCCGCCCTGGAGCTGCGACAAACGTGCCGAGGGGCAGCACATATTCCGCTCTGGGGGAACAGTGGCAGCGGCAGCACAAGTGAGTCTGCCAGTGCGCCAAGGGGAATGCCCAGAGAGGAGGTGAGGAAGGCAGTGGCAGTGATGGAGGAGGTGGCCGGCAAAATGGTAAGACATAGTGGGGATTGTGGCACACCCCCCCAGGATTCTGGAAAGAGGTGGTCGTGGGCAAAAGGAGTCCAGCTGGAGGCGGAAAGGAGGCTTTAAAGTAGGAGAAGCTAATGGTGAGCCCATACGGTATGGGAGTAAAAGTCAGAAAAGAAGTGTAACAAATAAACTCAAAATTAAAAATAAAGTTACATCTTCCTTGAGGTCCTATTTTAGGGTCAGACCGGAAATTACAGTGCCCACCCCTGACCGGGCAGAGATTAATCATAACAATCAGGCAATGGAAGTCCTTAGTCCGCAAGGTATGGCAGTTGAAGTGGGGGATGGGGGTGACCATAACAGTGGTGACAGTGAGGTAGTAGAGAGAGGTGTACTCCAGCCTCCTCAAATTAATAGGTGTACTGAGGGTTTGCACTTGGGTGTTGGGGACACCCCTCTCTTGCAATGGAATAGCGAGGAGTTCACTCCCCTGCAAGCTGTTGACTCACAGTTTCCAGTCCCTCATGTCCCGACTACACTGGGGTCCACAATTTCTACCACCCCCAGTTCCACTTTAGGCTCTGTATTCGAGGCAATGATTCTCACTATCTCCGAAGACTTTGCAATTTCGGAGACAAACCTGGGCAGAGATAAGGGAAGCCTGTGTGGTACTGAAGAAAAAGTTTGACCTCCTGACCGCAAGAACTCAAGCTTTTGAAGAAACCATTAGAGCTATGAAAGAAGAATTGAGGCTACATAAGGGAGAGATTTAAGAATTGGAAAGGGATGAGCAGGAGCTACAAAATAAATTAGAACAGTTGGAAAATAGCACACAAAGAAATAACCCGGGAATGTTGAATGTGCCGGAAGGAACGGAAGGTGAAAATCTGAAGTCATTTGTGGTTTCTCTTATCAAATCTGCAGTTATGTTGGAGGAAAGCAAGGAGGAGATTGAAAGGGATATTCAGCTGACCCTTAGAGATCCTTTTAGGAGGAAGCCCAACAGTATCAAACATATGGGCTGAAATAAAATATTCTGTCCAAAGCTAAAAACATTAAGAGTGGAAGGTGATTCGTTTGAGATCAGGTCGGACTTATCTAAGTCCACTATAACCAAGCGGCAGGAGTTGGGGAGATGTTTGTATGAATTCAAGAGGCTAGGTGCATCAGCACAGTTAAAATTCCCTGCCTTTCTCTGAGTTATGCATAACAATAAAATATATAATATAAGGGATGTTAACAGAGCGGATGAGCTGTTGGCAGTAATTAAAAGTGGGAACAGCGAACACCAGTGAAGGTCTTGATAGTGCATGGTTGATTTTGCCCAGGATCCTAGGGGCACTCTAAAATTTGGGCTAAAACCGGTCCTTAACCCTGGGTGTTTCTCGAAGGGGTGGAGGGGAGGGTGGTGAGGGGTCACTGGGTGGGGAAAATATGGGGAAAATAGAAAAAAAAAGCCTTGTTCACCTCAGCCAGTTTTCACACTGCACCTTAGTCATAGTTAACAGTGGCAGCGGTCAGGGGTCCAGAGGTACAGTTATTCAAATTCTCTCATGGAATGTTAATGGCCTGAGAACTAGGGGAAGAAGAGATAGAGTACTACAGTACTTAAGGGACTCATCAGCACAAATTTTGATTTTGCAAGAAACTCACTTAGCGAGAACTTAGTGTGTAAAGTTATTTAAAACACAAAGGTGGGTCCAAAATTGTATCTGTACTGAGCAATGTTTTTAGATTAAAGGCGTGGCTATATTATTTAAGCAACAAGTTAACATAGTAGTTCCAGACAAAAGATCAGATCGAGCAGGACATTGGGTTGTAGTTAAGGCACAGGTTAGTGGTAGGGAGATTACGTTGGTAGGGTTTTAAGGTCCAAACAGTGATGACAGAGAACCACTTAGAGGGATATTTTCCCTGCTCTCTGAGTCCCCTGATCCAATTATAATGACAGGGACTTTAATGTAGTTTTAGATAACAAGTTAGATAGGTCAGATAAATGTAGATCTTTAGGAACACCAAAATCCCAGAGATATTTGAGGGGGGTGATGAAGGAATTTGGCTTGTGTGACTTATGGAGGCAGAAAGTCTGAACAAAAAAGGATTTCTCTTTCTTCAAAAAGAAGTATAGGCATGCTTCCCGCATAGATACTTTTTGGTAGACATAAGGCTGGGAGATTTTGTGGGTAACTTAGCATACTTGCCAGCTCATCTATCAGACCACACAGCTGTTTTGTTAGTAAGAGATGGACACTAGATCGCTCACTATTACTAGATGATGAGGTTGTATCTCAATTACGCAAGGAGACAGAGGACTTCTTTAAAGATAATGTGGTGTCTGCCCCGTTACCAGTAGTTTGGGATACCTTTAAGCAGTCATAAGACGGAGGATTATGAGTTTAGTTTGTGGAGACAGGAGAAACTGAGGCCTTGAGGAAAACTTAGATAAATTGAGGCAGCAGTTGGAGGATGTGCTAAAAGTCAGAATTACAAAATGGTGGGAAGTAAGTAAATTGGCCCACTTTGAATATGGTGAAAACATGGGGAAGCTGTTAGCTTAGAAGAGTAAATTGGACCAAGTATGGAATTATATTAAAGAAATTGAATTGGATCTGTCAGAGGGGAGAGTAATGAATACTAAGTCTATAGGGGTGGCCTTTAAAATAAAAAAATGTACTCAACTTTACACAGAAGAGTTAGAGGTGGGGGAGGAAAAAGTAGATGATTGGTTGAGGCCGGTCATACTCAGGGGGAGCAGGTACTCCTGAATAGACCTATTACCCCAGAAGATATAAGAAAAGTAAGGGAGGGAAAGCCTCCGGTCCAGATGGTATTCTGGTGGTACTACACAAGGTGTTGGGGGGCTCAATTATTCCAGCCTTGTCATAAATGTTTGCAGGGTTCTTGAGAGTGGAATGCATACACCAACTTCATGGAATGAGGCAACTATCACATTAATCCTAAAATCAGATAAAAACCCGGCAAAATGTCCATCATAAAGACCCATATCATTGCTGAATACTGATTGCAAACTTTTTGCCAACATATTAGCGGATAGATTAATTGGGGTAGTGAATAGCCTGATATATCCTGATCAGAAAGGTTTTTCTAGAGGGAGATTTGTATACAAATTGACTTTTAATTTGATTGGGGCAATAGATTTGGCTACTTCTTTTGAAGCCCCTCCGGCGGTTGTTAATGTAGATGCAATGAAGGCTTCGAACAAGTCAATTTGAATTATTTGAAATTGATTCTGAGACTTTGTAATCTGATATATAAACTTTGCAGGGCCAATGATCAGATTTATAGGGCCCCTTTGGCAAGGGTATTAGTAAATGGGAATCTCACAGAATCTTTTAGGATCACAACAGGAACCAGGCAGGACTTTCCCAGTCTCCCAAATTGTTTAATTTGTATATAGAACCACTGGCCAGAAAAATGAGGCAGAACTCAATGGTTTTCCCTTTTAGTTGCAAGAACTGGGTGAAAAAGGTAGCCTTATATGCAGATGACCTCTTGGTATTTACTGACAAGTTATCAATAGCTCTTCCTGCATTATTAGAAATTGCAGAGAATTTTGGCAGAATATCGGGATACTGGATAAATGCCGAGAAGAGAGAGATAATGTCCTGGAACCTGAAGGAAAACCCCCTCCAAGGAAAGAAGGAAGGGCCAGATGTAGCAAAGGGTTTTTCCCATTCTGTGTCAATGAGAAAATGTGTTCGTACATATGGCCCAAAATGAGGTGTTTAGGTATAACAATTGAGCAACTGGCAAAGAAGAATACAAAAAAATACTGTTGGTGGAATGTAAAGGGATAATGCAAAGATGGGCACACCTTCCTTTGACAATAGGGTTAACTTGATTAAGATGGTAATTTTACCAAGTAGAATTTTTTGTTTTCTACTATTCCTCTTACAATGCATAAATGGTACCTGGATAAAATTCAGTAGGCCATAAATGCCTTCATATGGGGGTCAAAGGGCCCAAGGATTTCTTGGACAAAGCTGCGCAGAAGAATGGAGAAAGGAAGCCTGGCTTTGCCAGATCAAAGATACTACGTTTGGGCATTTCAACTTAAAAATTCAAGGCTGTTGTTTACATGTCCGGACCCTACCGCGATTGGTGTAATGTAGAAGGCCATGGTTATGACTGTTAGATGGGCAGCAAGGTACTTCAAATTTGAAGACCCAACATTTTTCAAAAAGGTCAAACTGAAGATATTGCTAGATCTCGTTAAGAGCTGGTATCAGTTAAGACTAACAGCGAAAGTATACTACTATAGTAAAAACACCCCCATCTGGTTATCCCCAAGTACACCAGAATGTTTTAAAGATGTGCTTGCCCTGCCAATTAAAAAGGCTGGTATAGAAGTCTGGGGGGACCTCTTCAGCGAAGGAAATTTGCTCTCATGGAAAGAGGTAATGGAGAAAACCAGGGGGCCCCTGTCCAGGCTGAAGTACCTGCAAATAAATGAATGGTCACAAGGTTTTAAGGTGCATTTGGGTTTAGTAAATGTTTTGAAAGGTGGTCTATCTGTGTTTTCTTCCACTCCAAAAAAGATAGCGGTCTGGTATTGGGGAATTAGATGGAGACTTTAATCTGCCAACAGCTCTTTGGGGAGATCTATCAAGGGAGATGGTGCAAGGATGGTGGGAAACATCACTGTCTACTTTGTTTGAAGTAGTAAAACCTGCCCCATTAAGGAAAATCCACCTTTTCCTCGTACACAGAGCTTATATGTCGCCCGATAAGCTTTCTAAAATAAAAAAAAGCAGAGGCCGTAAAATGCCCCAAATTTGGTTTAGAAAGGGCAACAGATGTTCATATGTTTTTAGAGTGTCCGGGCATCCACTTTTTTTGGTAAGAAGTATGTAGGGCAATTTCGGGAATATTAGGGCAAGAAATCCAGTATCCCTCCCCTTGATAATATTTGGGCAATCACAGGAATTGGAATTGAGGCGTAGAGGGGGAGATAGAGGTAGGAGAAACTTCTTGTTGTATGCTATTGTATTGGCTAGAAGAGAAATCTGTAGGAGATGGATATCTGGGTCCCCCCAACACATTTGGATTGGCTCAATGCTCTTTTTCATACCTCAAAAATTAGTTTGGCAGTAGGAGGCTCCAGGAAGAAAAAGGAGAGTCTTTGGGCCCCACCTAGTAGAACGGAGTGGTAATTAAAGAGGTTTATTTAGATCTGGCCTCGGAGTAAGATCTTAAGGTAAGATTTGGGGTTAAGGAAGCCTAGATGTCCAAAGATCACACACCTTTCTCCATGATCTCCTGCCTAGTGGTGGTTCCCTCCATTGCAGGGAGGCCGTGTGAGTTAAATGGAGCCCCTTGCTCAGGCTATCTCTGTTCTTGAGAGGGTGCGAAAGGTTTTGGAATAGAGCTGGCTTGGAGGCTGAGGTCAATGAGGACAAAAAATATATATATATAATTATATATATATATATATATATATATATAATTATATATATATTGCGATGAAGGTCCTCTGGTGCAAAAGACTGAGGGGGTCATTCTGACCCTGGCGGCCGGTGGCCGCCAGGGCCACCGACCACGGGAGCACCGCCAACAGGCTGGCGGTGCTCCCACGAGCATTCTGACCGCGGCGGTTCAGCCGCGGTCAGAAGCGGCAAGTCGGCGGGCTCCCGCCGACTTACCGCTGCTCGGGGGAATCCTTCATGGCGGCGGAGCGCGCTCCGCCGCCATGAGGATTCTGACAGCCCCTACCGCCATCCTGTTCATGGCGGGAAACCCGCCATGAACAGGATGGCGGTAGGGGGTGCCGCGGGGCCCCTGGGGGCCCCTGCCGTGCCCATGCCAATGGCATGGGCACGGCAGGGGCCCCCGTAAGAGGGCCCGCTAAGTATTTCAGTGTCTGCCTTGCAGACACTGAAATACGCGACGGGTGCAACTGCACCCGTCGCACCCCTGCAACTACGCCGGCTCAATTCTGAGCCGGCGTCCTCGTTGCAGGGGCATTTCCTCTGGGCCGGCGGGCGCTCTTTTGGAGAGCACCCGCCGGCCCAGAGGAAATGTCTGAATGGCCGCCGCGGTCTTTTGACCGCGGTGCGGTCATTTGGCGGCGGTACTATG
Organism: Pleurodeles waltl; assembly: GCF_031143425.1. NCBI lineage: Eukaryota > Metazoa > Chordata > Amphibia > Caudata > Salamandridae > Pleurodeles > Pleurodeles waltl. Next base: position 287,249,866 of record NC_090445.1, on the reverse strand, counting down.
GCGGACGGCCTCCGCCGTCCGCCATAGTCAGAATCACCCCCTGAGTGGTATGTGAATGCCACCAGGACACTGGAGTACTGATGTCACCCAGCATATTTTGGGGATTTCACATGAAAAAGCTGTTTTCTTAAAAGTGCACCTGACAATGGTCACTAACTGGAAAATAGTGTGTTCAGGTTTTCTTTAATTGTTGGTTCAATGATTGAAACCATAACTGACGACACCCATTTTATCGCTCTTCGTATGCTGTGCTTTTGACCTGTAGTACATTTGAGGTTTAGTACTCAGGCCTCAGTTACAAGAGCTCTGCTTAAAAAAGGCAGCTGTTGTTATTGTAAACCTGCCAGGCTTTCCATTTTGAATAATTAAGTCCTTGGACACAATTGTTTTGTACACTTGTACGAAGTGCACATAGTGAGTGTTGAAGTAAAATACCACTTTTTCCCACTGGCACCTACAATGTAACATCCTTATAAAAGTAGATGCTGTAGGCATTGAGGCTGCAAAAACGACTTCCCATGTAAAACCTGGATTGTAACTCTTGTTCAGTAACATCTGTCAAAAACTAATTTGCATTTTAACTATAAAAGTTGTACTGGATGGCCTTTTATTCATTGTAATGCGTAATCCCTGTATTAAATAAATGTTGGCCTACCCACACTCAGCACTGGACTCTATAGTTCACATACAATCTTCATGCCTGAGACAGGACAACCGGCAGTAGCATTTCCAAGAAAGCCCAGACAAAGTTTACAGGAAAAGGAGGGAAAATGATCACCAAAGCTTCTTTGTCACAGGTACATATGCACACTCTTCTTTTAAAATGTGAAAATAACTCTAGACTAGATTGCCAAAGGCCTTGTGAATGTTGATGCATATGTTTAGTTTAGTTTAACAGATTTATAAGGCGCGTAGCAACCTAAAGGCCTCCCAGCGCTAAAATGGAAGTGACAGCTCTGATACGGAAAATAAGAAATATGTAAAACAAAATAAGGAAGTTAGGTTGAATAAAGGGAAGTTTAAAAAAAAAATCCGGAATGGTAGTTCCAAGGGTTTTTGCTGGAGTTCTAGAGGTAAGGAGTTCCAAAGGCGCGCTGCCTTGATTGAGAAGGAGTTGCCTCCCCATGAAGACCTCTTAAACTGTGATATGGGAACTAACTGGGTGGTGGAGGACCCCAGCGTTCTTCTAGGGGTATAAAGAGAGATGCTTTGTCTAAGAAAGTGGGGGCCTTTATTGTGCAGAGTTTTATGTATCATGCATAGGGCCTTAAAGCGAATCCGCTGTTTTATTGTAACCAATGAAGAGAAGCTAAGGCTGATTTGGCTGATTGAGGTCTAGGTAGATTCATGAGTAGTCTTACAGCCGCATTTTGTACAACCTGAGGTTTCTTCACTACATAGTCAGGAGAACTGAGAAAAAGGGAGTTACCATAATCTACCATAATCCAGTCGAGAGAATATCATGGCCTGGATAAGAATTCTTCTGGCCAGGGGGGTAGCAGCTTAAAGACTTTCCTTAGGACTCTAAGGAGGCAAAAACAAGAAGAAGAAATCTTTTTAGATTGCTTCTCCATTGTAAGACGGCCATCCAGCCAGAAGCCAAGGCACTTTGTATGATCCTTGGGAGGCGGAAAGTTGTTAAAAACCTCTGGGTATAATGCCGAGAGATTAGAAGGGGCACCATTGCCTACAATCATCACCTCTGACTTTCCGTCATTAAGTTTGTTTGGACTTATTCATCCATTTGCCAACGTCCGCAAGGCAAAGAGAAAGATTTGTTAAAGAAGGATCCTTGGTACTGGAAAGAAATACTACTAGTTGGGTATCGTCAGCATATGTGACCACTGAAAGGTCATATGGTTTAACAACTTTAGCTAAAGAAGAAAGATAGATATTAAAAAGAGTAGGGCTCAAAGAGTAAGCCCTGTGGGACCCCACAAGTGAGGGGAAATATGTTGGACAGAAAAGAATGGTCAAGGACTTGGAAGGTTCTTCCATTAAAGAAAGAGGAAAACCAAGGAAAACCAAGCGAATGCTGTGCCTTCTATCCCTATACTGGAGAGCCTATGAAGGAGGGTATAGTGATCTACATGGGTTGAAAGCGACACTGAGATCAAGTAGAATAATGGCTGCGTGCCCTACGTGATCTAACAGTTGACGGGCGGTTTCAGTAACTGCCAGAAGGGCTGATTCAGTACTCTATTGGGGGTCTGAATCCCATTTGAGTAGAGACTAAGAGTTCATGATCCTCAAGAAAAGATGCCACTTGCTTGTTGACATGTTTTCCATAATTTTGGCTAAGATTGGAAGGAGAGCAATAGGCCTGTAGTTACTGAGCAGGGTAGGGTCAAGTTTAGGCTTTTTCAAAAGAGGTTTAATGACAGCATTTTTAAGAGATTGTGGTAGAGATCCTGAGGTTAGAAGGTGATTCAGAATCCTAGTCAGTGGCGGGACTATAATGTCGGAGGCCAATGCCATAATAGTGGGAGGGGCGGGATCAAGAGGGGATTCTGACTTGATATTATGGAGGAGGTTCATAACCAAAGCTGTTAAAGGCTGAAAAGCTGCAAATTAAATCGATGAGGGCTGGAGAATGGCAAGTTGATCACTAATGACTTCATGATTAGTTATGGTTGACAATCACGTGCAGAATTCAGGCGAAAACCTCACTCCTTAGTGGCGTTTAAAGGGCCTGCCAGTGGAGTTTGGAGATGTGGAGAGAGTAACACAAGAAACAAATAGATCTGCCCATTTACATTTCTGGTGCATGTTTAATTGCAAGGCACATTTCCTGCTCCCAAAAAGGTAAAATGTGATGTTATATTGTCTGAAAGCTTGCACGTAGCATTGGAATAGGGTCATTACCAATGGACAACATAGGTAGAAGGAATGGGAATTTTAGTCCTAATCTGCTTGAGGTCAACACCAGTAGCTGACTGGTTTTACTCTTTATAATGCCCTGCTTGGCCCTCTTCATGCAGAAAACTGACGGCCGCAGAAGAAAGAAAGTGGATTTACCTGTTTGATGCACTGAAAAATTCCTGACTGCCTGAAGGATGGCTGGTTAAAGTGTTGTCTCAAGCCTCTGACTTTAATCTCTGGGATCAGAAGGTTGTTCAGAGGTCTACTGATGATGATCTCCTACTGACACATTGGAGTATAGAGGTCCAGGTTCCATCAGTGACATATGCTTACCACTGTAGAACCTCCTTCTTGTAATTAGAGACTACAGAATGCCCTAAGAACAGATGAAGATGTGGCTCTCTGGAAGAAAACACACAAAGCAGTTACAACCCGACATTCCCCCTTCCTGCAACTGTGAGACATCTTCCCTGATCCTAGGAAGGACAGAGGGATTTGTGACCAAAGCAATTTTGAGTAGCTGCTGGGAAACTCCCCAAAAACAGTAAGAGATGGAAATTTGCGTTTGATCTGACTGAAGTTTTGATGGGTACTCCTGCAACATGAACTTGTGTCTGAAGAATCTTTACTGGTGATTTAGGTACACTTTATAACTGGAAACAAAATGTATTAGATTTTGTTTTCAAAAGTTGGGATTATAGAAGCACTTTTCAACACTGTGGCCCTCATTCTGACCCTGGCGGATTGAATCCGCCAGGGCCGAGGGCAGCGAATGCACCGCCAACAGGCTGGCGGTGCATTCATGGGCATTCTGACCGCGGCGGTAACGCCGCGGTCAGAAACGGGAAACCAGCGGTCTCCCGCCGGTTTCCCGCTGCCCATGGGAATCCTCCATGGCGGCGCAGCAAGCTGCGCCGCCATGGGGATTCCGACCCCCTTCCCGCCAGCCTGGTTCTGGCGGTTTACACCGCCAGAACCTGGCTGGCGGGAACGGGTGTCGTGGGGCCCCTGGGGGCCCCTGCAGTGCCCATGCCAATGGCATGGGCACTGCAGGGGCCCCCTAACAGGGCCCCACATTGCTTTTCAGTGTCTGCTTAGCAGACACTGAAAAGCGCGACGGGTGCCACAGCACCCGTCGCACACCTTCCACTCCGCCGGCTCCATTCGGAGCCGGCATCCTCGTGGAAGGCGCTTTCCCGCTGGACCGGCGGGCGATCTTTTGCAGATCGCCCGCCGGCCCAGCGGGAAAGTTGAAATGCCCCCCGCGGTCTTCTGACCGCGGGGCGGTGTTTGGGCGGTTTCCGCCCGGCGGGCGGCGTCCGCCGCCCGTCCGGGTCGGAATGAGGCCCTGTATCTCTCTGTTCATTTTTGGTAGTAGTGGTACATAGTGTAGATGCAATAGACATAATTTCACAGAGCCATTACTTACAGCCACCACAAATTATGTTTAACTATTTGTCCTTGTCACTCAGAAGTCAGCAAAAATGTAACAAATAATCCAAAAATGAACCAAGCCTTTTAGGGATATATCCAGGTCCCTTCTTGGAGCAGCAGGAAATCAGCGGGTTCATTGTTATACTGACCCCATAGTCTAGGTCTGTCAGTGTACTGTTCCTCTCCTGCCCAGGTATGACTGTGAGTGCACTGGGTACCTACCCTGCATGCTGTTGCATGGTATGACCACCTCCTCAAGGAAGTCTGGTAATTCAACAGACATATTTGACTTCATGGAGCCCTTCTTGAATACAACTATCAGTATTGTCCCTGTGAAAATATTCAGCCTTAGCCTCCTGTACAGTTTTTAAAGCCAGAGGTAAAATTGTGGACTAAGATAAATCACCAACCTATACCCAGCATGATCCCCGATGACAGCCGTGAAAGATGCTGGGATCTCACATACCTTATCCCACAGACTAATGTTTAAATTTTAAATTGATCTTTTTTAATGAGTGATTCTTGTTTTTGCTATAACATTTGATGCTCACATTTATTTTTCTACATTGTTATGGCATTTCTCTCACTACATACATTGCCCCACTCATATCTAACCTGGTTTGGACATTTTAAGATCTTTAGTTCTTACATGTGCTTTTGGTTTGGTTAGTTGTCACATACTTACCACACTTCTTTCTTTGATCCATGCTACCAAGTCACAGAAACCAGTTACCTATTAGGAGTCAGAAGATTTAAACCTTGTGTAAATCAAAGTTCCATACAGATTGTGACCTCTCCCTTCTATAGCTTAACAATCAATAATCAAACTTTTCAGAATCAGCTGGAAAGCCTTCCAAACTGGTTCTTTGCTGCTAGACATTTATTTTCCCCTGCAACTAATTTAGTAAGGAGACAGAGGAACGTTTTCAGAAGCAAAATGTAAACAAGTACACTTGCTCTCAGAGAAACAGGATCACCAAAATGAACTATTTTTGCCCGTTTGGTAAGTTGTATCCAAAAACTATGGTCAAGTCTTTGAGTAATGGCCAATTTCAGCTGTAACATCTAGTAACTAGAGAGTTAAGATGGATTCATCAGTCATCAGTGCATAGTTTGGAAGCTTCTGAAGAACTTTATGAATTATTTATGATCTGCCTCTTGCTTAGTATGCAAATCACAGGGACCTGCTTGTATGTGATTTCCTTTCACTATCCACAGCCGGTTCTAACATGATGCCTGATTATCTTCTTATCCCATCATTCTCCGTAAGCCTGCAGTCGTAGGGTTGCTTCTGCATCAGCTTGCTCTAGCGAATGCAAATGTTCCAATAGCCTCCTTCTTTTGGTTCCTAATAATCTGCAGGTGGCCAGCGTTCACCATCCAGTCAATCTCAGAATCTTCTGGAAATCTGTCTTGCACCATCTCGCAGAGCCAAAGGGACAAGACATTTTTTTCTTGCCACCCACACTGTCTTTTCTCTGTGAACATGGGTGCATACCTAACGAGACCTCATTACCATGTAGCCTACTGGTAAACTCACTAGACTGCTACAGGGGTTATGTTTCTACCATAGGAAGCCCATTACCTGTTGTTGATATCAAGGCTAGTGGATAACTGTTGTAATCTTTTATCAGAAATTACCACAAAATGCAAAGATGCCCACAATATTCTACGGATGACCCATTGTCTTCTTGGAATGGCCTCCATCATACCAGAGATGCCCACATTTTTGCTCAGAATTCTCAACCCCATGCCATGGAGTGACATATTTTGCCAGATGTGTCCGAGGATGCCCACTATTCTTTCAAGGATGCCTACAATATGTCATCCCAGAAATAGTTATTGGCTGTAACTGTGGCATGGCTTGTCAACATAATGCTATGGAGAGCCACAATATGTCTGTGATGGCTACCATTATGTTGGGGATCATGCCCATTAATATGCCATAAATTCCAATTTTTACACATTCAGTAACCAACATGTGACTAATGCGAGAACCACTGATAATGCGTCCGAACCTTGATAAGTAAACTTACAAGGAGACACGCCTAGGCCAATAAACCCTTTGACCACATTTAGAGACTTCCAGAACAAGGTATCTTTTGACATCACAATCAATAGGTCAATAACTCTATTAATATACACAATAACTAATCGAGCAAGCTAATCAATAACATTTAATATAGATCAATACAATGAACGCACCATGACCTTTCAGCCATGAATAATCACACAAATCTAGTAAGAGTTAGGATATTTATTCCCTATTAGTTACAATCTAATATCATATTTATTAGTCTCAACAATAACAAGCACATCAGAACCACTATAACTTGGCAATCAGAGCAAAACTTTATCAGAGCATAGATCATGAACATTAGAACAAAGCACGACGTTAACATGAATCAACTTTAGCAGAGCATCATTAGTACATTATTCAACAAAGCAAGAATTCAGTCATTTGTCTATTTGCATCTGATATTAGTGAACTCCTTAACCAACCTCAAATTAGCATCAGCATGTTGGGCTTCATGCAAAACAATTTAGCAACACGAATTTGGAAAACATCTGACTATGGACTCTATCAAAAGAGCAGTTGGTACCTAGAAAGAAAAGGCAAACAGACAATTACAATTATCATCAGATAGTTACCTATCTGAATGAGTCAGCAAACAGTGTCAGTCTTCGTCCTCCGGAAATCAGTCAATTCGCCATCAGCCAGGATAGATCAGTCAAGTCTCAGTAGGGCATAGCTAAGAATAGGCTCTTCCCTCATAAGGAGGAGAAGTAAGCATTAGGCAGGGAATAGGATGAGGATGATTTAAAGTATCAGGCGGCTAAAGAGTAAGGCCTTCATTACAACATTGGCGGTTGTAACCGCTGTGCGGCCGCCAATGCGGCCATTACAACATCCCCGCTGGGCTGGCGGGCGGAAACCTAGTTTCCGCCCGCTGGCCCAGCGGGGATGTCGGCTGCAACACGGGAGCCGGCTCCAAATGGAGCCGGCGGCGTTGCAGCGGTGCGACGGGTGCAGTTGCACCTGTCGCACTTTTCACTGTCTGCTACGCAGACAGTGAACAGCTTAATGGGGCTGTGCCAGTGGGCCCCGCAACTCCCCTTTCCGCCAGCCTTTTCATGCGGTTCCTACCGCCGGGAAAAGGCTGGCGGGAGGGGGACTCGTAATCCCCTGGGCAGCACTGCAAGCAGCGCTGCCCTGGAGGATTACAACCGCCGGGACCAACGTGGCAGAAAACTGACGGTCCCAGCGGTGCGACTGCAGCGCTTCCACAACGATCGTAATTTGCAAGATTCATCGTCAAAACAGCTCTGGTGGTCTTTGACCGCCAGGGTTATAATGAGGGCCAAAGTCTCTTAGAATGGCAAAGAAGGCTGAAGAATGGCTAAGTAATGGCAAGGTTTGGTGAGGAAGAATGGCTAAGAAAAATGGCTAAGAAATGGCTGATTTCTCCTCGGGTCACGTTGTTATATCAAAACTATCGAACATGTCTCTAATTTTGCATTGGGCAATATTTGGTGCATCATTATCTCTGTCCAATAATTCTCCACACACCTTACTAGAATTTTCACCTAACACAGTTCTCATGCAGTTTATTGGCTCCTGTGATTGACGTCTTCATCGGGTGGAATGTCAGGTCAGAAAAGTTACACTTATTGTTCCAGTCAGTAGTTCCATTGTCTTCTCCTAGTGCAGTCGACCTTGCACCTGTCGCGAATTACACTATTGCATTCGGCAAGAATGTCTCCTTGAACAAGTCGGGTCCCATGAGAAAGAATTTACTACAGCTACACACATATCTCCAGCTTCTGGAAAAGTACAGCTTTGTGTCCTTCAGGAAAGCAGCACATTGCATGTTAGAAAAACACAGTTTAATATGAGACCAGGCAGCTAGGCCCACACCCTCGCTAACTAAGGCCTAGTGATTAATTTAGCAAAACCTTAATACATAATTCTCAATGCTAATATAAAGTCGTACATTGTTAATTCATCATTAGTCAGTTTCATTAATCATCGTATATATTGGTGGCCACTCCCCATGGGCACATTTCAATGCGTTCATTATTTCTTAGGTTAACAGATTTTCTATGCAGCATTATTACACATTATATTGCAAGCTTTTCATGTTAATATTAATTTTAAAGTCACACTCCAACACCACCACGTCAGCAAGGTAAAGAAGAGCATGCTCTGGGGTACAGTCATGTTTAAACATTGCTGACCATGTATAATGGTGTGTGGATGGGCGTAAGTTTAGCTATGAATGTTTGCGTTTGCATTGTGGTTGTGCTGCTCTTCCATAATCCTGTTGACCTTGACTTCCAATTGTTGCCTTTGCATGATTTTTGAAGGCAGTTTGTCATATTTTGGGCTCGATTCCGTCAGTTATTTTCAAAGAGAAACGGGTAATGTTCGAAGAGATTTGGTATTTCCGACAAATGTTCACTTTTCGTTTCAGTTCGACAGATTCGCCGGTGGTATACTTTGCTGTCTCCTCTGGTATTAAGCAGTAATCCTTGCTAATTATTTGTGTACAGTAGGTCTTTGGTAGTATTTGGTGCACATTTAATATCAGTGCTCCTTTCCAGCTCCCAAAAAGGCAAAATGTGACATCTGGCAGGTGGACATAACAAAGTTCGGCGGAGACTTACGCCACCACGTAACCAAAGCACTGCACAGTTTTACTCCCATTATGCTCATCCCATTCCAGATCTGTTTTGTTGCTTTATACCTGAAGATGGCCAAGTGGAAAATTAAAAGCTAATGCAGCATTTTGGCCTCCCTACTCTAACACAAACGGTATGCTCCATTACCACGTGACACCTCCAAGTCTCACGCCTCTTTTTTTTCTCAGTATTGTGATTGTCACTTTTACTTTTCAACCAAGTGTCATTTGTATGTAAAATGTATTTTATTTGGGGATCATTTTCAAGCAATACATAGCTGGGGCCAGGTAAAAGCAATTGTTGATATTCTGTGAATACACTCCATATAGAGGCGAGAAGAAACAAGGTCTATTGTGCTCTAGATAACAAGTGTTCTGGACAATCATTGCTACAAGGATAAGCCTTCTCTTCTCCAGGTAAATATAATTAATACACGTGTACAGCTGCTGGAGAACCACTGCTACAGGGGTGTAGCTTCTTCTCTCCCAGTTAATGCTTTACAAGACACATTTTAAGGACCTCTACAGAGCTTAAAGTGAAAGAAATCAAGGCTCCTCAAGTTCATTGTCGAAAATAAAAGAACATATTTGCTTAAATACAATCAAGGTAAAATTGTGAGTACTTTTCGGTAGGAGCACAACTGTGCGCACGGATGTCCCAGTCTCTGCTGGCGTTCCCTTGACGGACGGTGGGCCTGGCAGATAACAATGCAGTGTCCTTTAGGAAGCCGAGCCTTTAAATAGCATCTTTAACACTTCTTTGTAGTCACCCAGCGCAAGAACTAACACATTAGCAGGATCTGAGAGAATGCTCCCATTGATGGCTTAGGGGCTCAGGCGTTAAACAAGACACAGCTGACTGCGGCGCAGCGTCCTCTCCCTGTGACAGCCGTCAGCATCCAGAGGGGCTCATTAAAAAAGAGCAACATACCAGAGAACTGCGCCCAGCAAAGAGCAACTGAGAGGTCCCACGACAGGTGCTTTCAGCACCCACTAACAGATCCAAATGATTAAAGCTTTATTTATTTATGAACATTCTTCTCAGCATTGTGCCCTTGCCTACGAGTCTTGAAGTACTCTACAATGAAATACCTCTACACTCAAAAAGCTTATAATCTATGTTACTGGCTGTTTGTACTGTCCTCCTACTCACGGACTGTTTCAGAGCACAAACGTTCCGATTTTCAAGCTCCCGAGTCCATGACTTAAGAGAAAACAGAATATATTTGCAGTGGGGAACCAGTAAAGGATCGAAGCCACATTTGTCGTACCATTTGCTAACATTGTAAAAAAACAAAAGGCATCACAACCTACAACATATACAATTGTTTCTTCAGCTAGAAATCTTTTTTCTACTATTATTGATTTTAATATGTCTCATATTTGTATGATTTCCAGACGTATTCAGATTATTAAAAAAAAATCCTTAAACGATTAACTTTTCATTATGTAGAATGTTGGTACCAAGTAGTCTTTGTTGTCATATATATGTTCCCTCTTTGTTCAACATAAGGTAATGCATGATCTTTCTACAGACTCTGCGCGCTGCTGGCAAGACCTACATGATCTTCTTTGTTGTCGTAATATTTTTGGGATCCTTCTACCTCATCAATCTGATCCTGGCGGTGGTGGCCATGGCGTATGCCGAGCAAAATGAAGCCACCATCCAGGAGGCGCTAGAGAAAGAGGAAGAGTTTCAGAAGCTGCTGGAGCAACTGAAGAAGCACCAGGGGGAGCAGCAGAAACTGGTATGTCTAAGTTTGTGTATGTCAGGCAAGAATCCAGGCATGGAGGTGGATGTGGCTGGTTTGTAGCCGAAAATCCCAATATGAATGACAAAGAGAGCCCGGGTGGCTCATTCTGATCCTCTACTTCAAAGAGACGTTCATCATATGAAAATCATTCTGGTGGTACATTTATTTAATTACAATTAAACACTTCTCCATTAAAGAAATAACTTTTCTCTTTTTAATGTTCCTTTCAATACTGATTTTACAACTGAGGTTCATCTTCCTCTTAAATAGGAATGCGTTTCGAGAAATGGGGAATTCTTATCACATTTAAATCACTCTGGTATAACAATGTGAGCAAAGGAAAGTTGTAGTTAAACCCCTTAGGCCATATAGAAAATACAGGGTATTCCCTCTATTTACAGGTAACGCAAGCGACGTTCGATGGGAATTGTATTCAATTTAATTGGACCCTAAGCAGTGCCTTACAATAGCGAAAATCAGATGGCTTCTGTGTTTACCTTAAGATGCCAGTAGAATAGCACTGTAGGGCCATCATTTTGAGTTGCTTGTGAATGGGTCCATTAATTCCGGCTATAGATACAATTTCCAGTAGTAAGGGTATCTCCAGGGGTTGGAAACACTGGATCATATAGAGTTAGACTCTGATGATCCACTTAGACATGGAGAATCGCAGCATGAATCAGATTTAACTCAACAGATTCACTTGGTATTTCCCCATCTGGCTGAATTTTTACCCTGGGAGTCTCAGTTTTTTGAGCCGCCAGTGTCTCAGGTGTTAAACTGTGGATGTCCCCAGTATTTCAAATTTATGTATAATGGCAATGGGACAGGTCATTCCTGTAACCAGGCCAAGTGGAGATAATGGGTGACTGATGTTGAGGGCAGAAGTTCGTTTAATTCACCAGCAGCATAGATGCTTTGGGTCACCCGTATATCAAAAGATAGACTTTGTTGTGTTCATTCATCAGTCAAGGATTGGTAACACAAGTACCAATTATGATAGGTTATACTTCTAATAATACTTTTTAGATTGCCTTTTATCACAGTCATGCTCTATAAATACGCAAAGAATGCTAAAAAGGTCAAAACAAAGTTGCGTGTTCACTTTACAGAATGACATTTAGGGTAGATATCACCACACTTCACAGTATCCACTGCTACTGTGATGTCTCCACTATAATAAGATTTCGTCATTAACATTGTGAAGTCTGCCCAGGATGTGAACCTCCGCTGCTCCCCTCTGTGACTCCCAGAGCAGGCAGTACCTTCATGGGCATCTCATAAAAGAGATCGCTTCACGGGACAGTTGTTCACACTGTCTGTCTAGAGGAAGGAAATGCCTGTGTAATACGTGCTAATTAAGGAATGCAGAGTCCCAAGGCTGGTTTGTAGTGGATGTACAACTCTGGGCAGCAAGCCCTGCTCGCAGCAGGACCACTTGGCATTGCTAAATAGATAAAGACCGCAGTGAGGAGAAATCCCAGCATACATGCACACTTAATCTGTGTGCGTACAAACGCACACAACATTGTATCATGCGTGACAAGATCATTGGGCAATCACGGTCTTTATGGGAAGTCAGGTCTTTTGCCACCCTTCTGTGTTTAGTTTTACTATATGTTTGGTGTCCTTCTTTCCTGTTTTCAATGTCGCGGAGCATGAATTCACTGTTGGATTGGAAACCTGGGTGAAATGGGCAGCATCCCTGTTGGCCAGGAGTTCCTCCGTGTTGGTATCAGTTCATAGTGGTTCTAGAGAATAATATATTTTTAATCATTCAGACATGGTTGGCCAATAATTGGAGGCTCATGATTAGATTGCTCATCTTTTTTAACAATTGAACTTTGTAAGTGCAAAATTTGTATAAGCTCCCTTAAATGGAGGAATGATTTAGGGGTCTTTTTGAACTGAGAACTACAACTCGGCCCTTTGTATTTGGGCATCCTTGTAATGTATTGAAATCTGCGCTATTTAGAAAACAGTTTATTTGAAAGCAAATGACACTTAGATGCTCATTTAAATCTTGGACATAAGGATACTCTGACACAAAGGCAATGGAGTATCTTACTGCCAACAGGCTGGTCTGCCCGCCGACTTTAGAAGAGGGGTGCCAATAGATGCAACTATGTCAGAGACTAATTGTACTGTGCCTTGGTTACACCCCTCCCATGGTCTGACTGAGAAAGGGCTGTTGGAAGCTGACCTCTTTATCCCCCCACCTAATTTAGATGGGTGCACGTACCGGTCAGTTTTCACTACCTGTCACCCCTAGCAAAACCGTAGCAATATAGGGCAGGGAAAGCTATCTAATGCATCTATCCCATGGGAGAGAACTCCAATGGCAAAGGGGGCGTTTTCTTTTTCAAAATAAAAAAAATAATATATTGGATGGACGGCTCTGTCATGTTGACAGAGCCATGTCGCAGAGTTTAAGAAGTATTGATCTTTCAGAAATGACTGCCTGCTTGGGGGTCATTTCTAAATTCGGTCGGTGGAGTAGCCTAAGATTGAGGGATGTTAATTTTTCCACCAGGCCAACTGAGATTACTCCATCCGGCAAATAGTAAATCTGGCCCTTAGTCTAGAACTATGTTTTAGCCAGTGCCGTGACATATGGTTCACAAAAAGTGAAGAGGTCATGGACGTTGTTGGTAATTCTGATTGGTAATCAAAAGACTTGGTGCAGTTTTAGGGTTTGGCGGAGAGGGTACTCGCAGCAGACGTGGTAGAGTACCCTAATTGGCACAATTTCTCTTCACCTGCTCTTTTATGAATCAAACATACATTCGTCTTTCCAACTGGGCTATCAGCCTAAGAATTTTGAACCCATGCCCACTCTATCCCACCATATTTTTGACAAACAAAACTTCCTTTTTATTTTGAGAACACAAACACTTTGATAGGTTCACCATACCATTATGACACTGCAGATCTATTAGCAATAAACATGTTTGCAGAAAGTGTTCCTTCCAGTTTGGAGAAAGAACTTTATGTGAAAAATCCACACTGACATAATCCCGGGGCGGTTAGCAGAGACAGAACCATCGCCAGTAGTGTTTTTCTATTTTTTGTATGATTGAAGTTTTTGTGGTTGGTATTGCTCGGTAATATGGTGGTTCCTAATAACAATTCTGTCTTAAAATACTGTAGAACGGTTGAAAAGGGGGTAATCCAGTTCTCCCGAGTATAGGGATTTTCGAACCAACTAGTCCCTGTGACAAAAACTGTCATGCTTCATACAACCATAGAAAACAAACAACTGTGATCTCACTGAACTGCCAAAAAACACCTTTATAGGCTTTGATTTTCAAAGAACATTTAGTTTCAGCTTGCACTTGTATCTCTCACAGTCAATAGAATGTTCAGGAACTAGTGTTTCTTAAAAACAAGATAAAACGTTGTTCATGGTCAGTAAAATATCTTAGGAGCTTATGGAAGTTCAAATGCGCTGCTAATTACCTTTAACAGTGTTCTGTGGGTATTGTTTATCAACGTTTTTTGCTCCTGGAGTTCTGCATGTGTGTAAAGGAGGGATATCATTCAAATGTGTTTATAGTTGTGCACAGTCACTTACTGTAGCAGTCTGTATGACTTGCAGATGAAATAGTGTTTGGTCAAGCCATGGAGCATAGTTCCTACTCCTTCAGGGAAAAATAGTATCAGCCAGTCCACATGCACATACAAGGACTAACTCAAGTCGAATGGTGTACTCTGTGTAAGAAATCAGATTATACGTTAAGGGGGGGTGGAAGCCCTACTCAGGCAACAACCACAGTCCTGGTCATGGTAAATAACAAAAGTCACTAAATTAAGCTGTGTTTACCTCTATAGTAGCTTGGCACATAGCAGTCAGGCTTTACGTAGAGGCAATGTGTGAAATATTTATGAAGCACACAAACAGTAATATAGTAATAGCACAACACAAGAAAAACCCAACACCAATTTAGACAAATAGAGTACATTTTAATAAATTAAATTAGACTGAGGCCAGAACAGCAAAAGTCCAGTCAGTAGAACAACAATTGCAAAGTTTTAGGTAAATATAGCACTGAGAAGCAGAAAGCGTCACTTGTGGTCATCTGGCCGTGCTAGTGCAGGCCGACTGCGATGGAGCATGGGTCAGATACAGGGATCAGTTCAGTCCCACTAAAAAAATTACCTTCGCAAAGTCCGAAACAAAGAGTTATGTTCGTAGGAGGCCTATAGGAGCAGGCCTGGAGTTGCAGATGGTTGTCGCTGTAGCACAAAGATCCGGTCGGGTGCTGCAGCCAGTCATTGCTGGAGCTTTGCGTTGGCATTCATCACAGCCAGTTGTTGCTGTAGTGCAAAGTGCAGATCTTGTGTTGCAGGTTGTTGCTGGTGGTTCCTGTCACACAAAAGGTCTGGTTCCCTAGAGCTTTGTGTAGACGGTCATTACAGGCAACAGAGTCTCAGCTTGAACAACCCAAAACCTTAGGATTTCACTTTCTTGTAGAATAGTTCACACCGAGGCCAACCAAGGATCCAAAACGTGCAGAGGAACTTCTTATAGCTCAATGACTCACTCTAGCAGAGGCCAAAAGGGCTCAGGCAGGTCCAGTTGGAGGTTCAGGCACATCCAGTCTAGAAAAGCCCAAACCTCAGGATTTTCATCGTTTCTTAAGGAGGATCTTTCACTGATGTGAACCAAGGGCCCAGGACCTGGGGGGCAGTTGGTGGGGATTAAGAGTCACTCCAGCAGAGTCCACCAGCAGGGCTCAGGCAGGTCCAGTGGCAGCTGGTCAGCCGGGCAATTTCATGAAGGCCTCTGGAGCTTGTTGTGTTCCTGTAGCTCAAAACAGGTCGACCAACTGGCCCTTGGAGTCACTCGGGTAGCCTGTAAGGAAGGGAGCAGGTCCAGTCTTCATGGCAGGCCGAAAGCAGTAGCACAGTAATCTGGAGTACCAGACTTGGCACAGGCAAAAAAGTCCTTTGGGTAACAAGGCAGACCTCAAGCCTTGGGGGCAGTCTTCTGTGGAACAAGACAGTCTATTGAATTGTAATGTCTGCAAGTCCAAGAGCGTACTGAACAGTGGCTGTGGAGTTCCAATTTACATACCTGGTGTCAGCCTCTGAAGTGGGGTGATTCCCTATACTGCCCCCACATCTGGTTCTGGAAAGGTCTTCCCTTCCCCTGCCAAGGCTTCAAGAGGTTTGGGGTAACTAAAGACTGGTGCCAGGTTCCGTTGTGCTGAAGCCAAGCCCTTTGAAGTGTACATGGGGCAGGGAACATCTCCCACATCCCCCAAGCCATCTAGGTAGGATGGTCCATTCTGCCTACACTCAGTCCCCTTGGTCCCGCTGACAGGAATACACAAACCCCAACATCAGAACATCAGAGTCATGTGATCGAGGACTCTGGCAGAGGCACAAAATGTTTAGGGTATGAAAATGTCAACAATGTAAAAGTGTCATTTTCAGAAATGTGACTTAAAATCTGACTTTACCATTAACAAGGATTGTAAATTACAATTCATTTGAGTCTTAACATGATATTTTCACTACTCCCACTCATAAGTAAGGGCTTATTAATTGTAATAAAGTAACCTCACGTTTTCCAATGGAAGTGAAAAAGGAATTTAGGAGTCTTTAACTACTAGGGCATTTACAATTGAAACCCACATGTCCTACTTCTTAAATACAATGTACCCTACAGGCTTTGTTTGGGTGATTTTATGTATTAAAAAGCAAAGTTTAGACCTGAAAAAAAGATTAATTTTGCCCGGTCAAATTGGTAGTTTAAAACTGAATTAAAGGCTGCACTGGTAAGTGCAACTGTAGTGTGTGGCACAATAAGTGCTGCAGGCCCAATAGTAGCAATTACTTAACAGGCCCTGGGTACATTTGGTACCCTGTTGGAGGGACTTGTATGTAAATTAAATGTTTCAGTTAGGTGTAAGCCAATTTTACCATGTTTTAGGGAGAGAGCATAACCATTTAGCACTGATTAGCAGTGAAAAACTGCATGGAGTCCTAATGCCAATAAAAATAGGTTCAGTAAGAGAAACCAAAAATCTGGGGGAGACACTGCAGAAAGGGCTAGATCCAATGTTGCATAAGGCAAACAGTAGCAGTCGATCCAGGCCAAATGACCATTCAGAATTATAGCTGTTTCAAACGTTTCTGAGGGAGCCTGTCAGTGAAAAGTAAATCTTCCTGCTGGTGTTGTACATCTCAATGTTGTATGCCTATGGAAGATGCACTGTTATTCTAGTTTCCTTAGAGGAGGCCAAAATGTGTGCTTCACATTTTATATTGGATTCTAGTATTAAAATGATGAATTAGCGGCTGTTGCTGAGCTCTTGATTTTGTAGCAGCTCATGCTGCAGGACACAGAAAGTGAAGAAGAATGCCATATCTTTTGTTTAAGTGTGTGGCTTTGACCATGCCCTTACCAAAGTCTTTTGTTCAGGTGTTACACCTCACAGGCACCTTCTTAAACTCACATAGTCCGTGAAAAATGAAGGCATCTTGCTTCATTGAAAGTTATGCAATTTAAAACTAGACACAGTCCATCAGTTTCTGTGGAGTTGGTGGGAGAACAGTGCGGGGGCCAGCTTAGTAATGGAAAGCAGCAACTGCACTCCTAAAACTAGGGAACACCCTACAGGTTTATGAGCAACAGTTATCCAGTGGATCCCAATTTGGGATTATTCTACCCCTCACGCACCCAAGACATACTCAAAGAAAAAAAACCTTTCTTGCTCAGTAAAAAGCAATGGACCCAATCATGACAGACTACACTGATTTTTAGAGGCACTCTCTACACTGATCAGCAGGCATAAACTGTTAGCAATGTCATGCCCTGGCCATTGAGACAGCAGTATGTCTGCAATCCAATGGAGTTTAGCACTTTGTTAGTGAGCAACACCCAAAAACGTGTACAGCACATTTCACAGGAAGCATAATGCACATTCAAGTCTTATTTATAAAGCGCAGCTAATCACCCTGAGGTGTGTCCAGGCGCTTTACTGCAGGTATCCCTTGAAGATTCAGGCTTTGAGTACTTTCCTGAAGTGGCTCAGTGAGGGAGCGGTGTGGAGGGGGAGGGTGTTCCAGGCTTTGGCAGTGAGGTGGGCATAGGAGCGTCCTCTGAAGTGATGCAGTGGATGCGTGGTGTCTGAACAAGGATGAGGTATGTGGAACGTAGGTTTCTGGTTGGTACATGGAAAACCAGGCATGGATTCAGTTAGGCAGGATTTTAGTTGTGGAGGGCTTTGTAGGTGTGGATGAGCAGCTTGAAATGGCCAGTGGCGGTCTCTTAAATGTCCTCTTGAGCAGATTGAGGATTAGTCTGGCCGCTGCATTCTGGGTTGTCTGGAGTCTTTGCATGAGTTTGGAGGTGCTGATATAGAGTGCACTGCCGTAGTCAAGCTGGCTAGTGATGAGGGCCTGCATGAATGTTTCCCCAGTGCTGATTGGGAGCCATCCGAAGATCTTGCGGAGATGCAGATAGTGTGGAAACAGGCTGATTGGACAGAGTTGACCTGCCGTTTCATGGAGAGTTCGCTGTCCAGGATGATACTGAGGTTGCGGGTGTGGTCTTTTGACATGGGGGTTCTGTCCAAGTTGTGCTCTCCACCAAGAGTCTTTCCAGAGGGTGGTGTGTCTGCCAAAGATCAGACTTTCTGTTTTGTTTGTGTTGAGCTTCAAGCACTTGTCTTTCATCCATGTTGTGACGTTCGTCATGCAGTTGTGGAAGTTGGTCTTTGCTGATGTGGGGTCATGAGCATGAGCTTTGTGTCTGTGGCGTAGGAATGTATGTTGATAAGGTGCGATCTGACAATGTCTGAGAGTAGTGTCATGTAGATGTTGAAGAGGGTTGGGCTGATGGATGAACCTTGAGGTTCTCCACAGATGGTGTGCTTGGGTTATTAGGTGAAGAGTGGAAGGCAAACTCTCTGGGTGCGTCCATTAAGGAAGGATGCAAGCCATCTGAGCGCATCGTCTGTAATTCCAATCCGGCATAGTATATTGATAAGGGTGTGGTAGGAAATGGTGTCAAAAGCTGCAGGACAGATCCAGGAGGATGAGGGCGGCTGATTCTCCTATGTCAAGTACAGCTTGGATGTCATCCGTTGTGGTGATTAGAGCTATCTCGGTGCTGTGATTGGTCCTGAAGACTGACTGGATGGGTCCAGCAGTTTGTTTCTATCCAGATGGTGGGTGAGTTGGAGGCTGATAGCCTTCTCTAGGACTTTGTCGGGGAAATGGAGGAGGGAAATTGGGTGGTAGTTCTGGGAATCGTTGGGGTCGGCTGAAGGCTTCTTGAGGAGGGGTCTCACTTCTGCATGGTTCCATGCGTTGGGAAAAGTGGCTGTGGTTATGGAGGCGTTGAGGATGGTTGTGAGCTGGTGGCTGATCTTGGTGCTTCTGAGGTTGAAGAGTTGGTGAGGGCATGGATTGGTGGGCGCTCCTGAGTGGATGGAGTTCATCAGGGTGGTTGTTGTTGGTGTGCATAGCTGTTTCCATGTGCAGATCTGGTGGGTAGTGGTTTTGTTTGATGGGTTGCTGAGGATGTTGTGGGGTTGGGGATTTAAGTTTCTGTAGATGGTTGACATTTTGTTGTCGAAGTGGCCGAGCAGGGTGTTGCAGTGTTGCTGTGAGGGAGCGATTGAATACTGTGTGGCTGACGAGCAGGTGAATTCTCAGACGATGGTCAAGAGTTCTTTGGTTTGGTTGGAACTGTTCTCAGTCCGGTGTGTCAGAGCTTCCTTCTTTGCGGCTTTGAACTGGTGGTTGTAGTTGTTGAGAGCTGCTTTGTAAGCGGCTCTGTTGGTGTCATTTCTGCTGGTTCACCAACTTCTTTCTTGTTGTTTACACTTGAGTTTTGATGCCCTGAGTTCAGGCGTGTTCCAGCTGGCTTGTTTGGTGTGTGTCTGCATCTTTGGTGGTGTGGTGGGGGCAACTTTGTTGGCCGTATTAGTGATCTATCTGTTGACATTTTCTACTGTTTGATCCAGGTTGGTGGTTATGTTGGGTAGGGTGGTGCAGAGGGCATTGGTCCATTGCTGCTGAGTTACACTGGTCCAGCTGCAGTGTGGAGCACTGTGTTGGCTTGGGGTGGTGCTCGCTGGACCAGTGAGAGTGAAGTGTACGATGGCGTGATCTGTCCATGTGAGTTCTGATGTGTGGCTGTATCTGATTCTTTTGCTAGATGTGAAGATGGGGTCTAGCGTGCTTCCTGCTTTGTGACTATCTGCTTGAGGTCGACATTGTCTAGTCTTTCCGGGAGGTCTGTGGTGTCGGTGGAGTCGTCCAGGTGGAAGTTGAGAGCTCCCAGGAAGATGCAATATTCGGATTTGACCTCCATTAAGATGCCCTGGGAGGTGGGAGGGGCTGTCTGGGAGGCGGGAGGACAGGAGGCTTGGGCGGCGGGAAAATAAGCAGCACAGGAAGCAGATGGGATCAAGCAAAGACAGCAAAGTTAGCACAATGAAACAGAAGGACTGGGCACACAACCCCCTAAAATATAGTAAAAATCAGTAATTAGTCAGAGGGGAGCAGTCGCACCACTAAGGAAGTAATGTAGATATCCAAGCGATAAATTACCAGCCAAAAACAATAATTAATTGGGAGGGAGCACTTAGGCTCAAACCGAGGTACAAGGTAGCTGGAGAAGCCAGACAGTGACTCTGTGCTACTGTATCTACAAAGGGGAGTGGTGAGCAAGACCTAAAAAGGTCAAGGGCTGCTCACTGGTACTGCGCTGCGGCTTCCATTAAGTAGCCCTGGGAGGCGCTGCGGCCTCCATTAAATAGCCCTGGGCTGTAGGAGGGTACATTTTAAAACATACCAGTTAAAGTTATAATTGGGAAAATAGGGATGAGAGTTGCATGCCTACTTCTCTAGAGATCTGGCAAACTATCCTGATTTCCATTTGGTTATTCGAGTTAGATGATTTGGTTGATTGCTTTTTCCTTCATTTAGTATGTTCTGTGATCATTACACTGCCTGCTGCTAACAGTGTTCATAGTGATTGGAGATTAGTTGTGTGTAGTACATGTGACTGAAGTCCTGATCACAGGTGGGCTTCCGTTGTGGATGCAAATTGTGTACCCACTAATTACTACTTTGACACAATGTACAAATGTGCTTTACAGGTGCAAAGCCTACACTTCACAAAAACTTCCTCAAAATGCTTTGCAACAGGTAGGATATCCTGCCTGTCACTGATATAAGCTTTAACTTGGCCCAGACAGGCACACGCATAGGGGTTTAAGTGTCCTTTGGACATGTATTAACTCTTAAGCCCACATTACACCAGAGTTCAGTTCTAGTCTGCAGTTCCCAAGCAATTCTCTGCTGTTGTACAGCCTCTGTGTTCCAGCAGCTGAAGGGAAGATACGTTGCTGCGTGACAAGAGCCTGTGCTCCACAAGATGAAACTGCAGTTTAACTTAAGCCATGTTTGCCATAATGTGAGATATTTCAAGCATTTCTCCCATCACCTTTTGTGTATTTAATATAGTACACATTTCCACTTGGATAAGACATGAATTTTGAGCCCCATGTAGGCATCCTTAAACTGAGGGGCTAAGTTATATGTTGCCAATAAGGATACTATGTCAAAACGGTGACAGAGTATCCTTAGTGCCAACATAATAGTCTGCTTGCCTGCCTGATTTAGATATAGGTCGACTATAGCTAAACCTCTGCATTGACCAGCATAGTGAAACCTCCGTGATGGCCGGACGGCGTATGGGCCATTGGAAAAATGTCTAATGTGCACCCACTCAATCAGGATCGGCGAACATATAGCCATTTTTTAAATATTTGTAATCGACAGGCAAGCCCTGGTGGTGAGGGACAGTAAAATGATCAAATCCACCCTCTCTCCTGTCCCCCGTGGCCCTTCTCACCATGGGAGATGACTACAGAGGCGAGCAGAAGAAGAGCTTTACATTTTGTATTTTCAAAAAGAAAATCCTGTTTCAGAATTTTCTTTTTGAAAATAAAAACGGAAAACTGTTTGGTGCCGGGCTGCATCATGCTGACTGCACCAACAGCACCCAGCATTCCACTCTTTCATGCGTGCATAGTCATGCACCCATCCACACTACATGCATGCTCCTGAAAACCCGGTCAATCACAAAACACATAACAGAGATCTGGGACCTGCTGTGCGACAATTCCCCTGACCTACTTTTCCTCTTGTGAACCTGGTGAGCCCTGCACTAGCTCCTGACATCACCATATGCACCACCGGCTATAAGACTGCCAGGCAACACGGACTTCACAAGCCTGGAGACAGAATCACTATTATGCACAAGAATGCCACATGCCATCCTCCAACATGGAACACCTGTCATCTGGCGGACTGCATTAGTGCCAGCACCAACAGAAACAAAGAGACCTTCACCATTGTAAAAGATTTCACCTCACCATAGGTGACCTCCAGCTCAATCACTTCCATGCTAGACTTCTGCAACAGTCTCTGTCTCAATTCTTCAGCAACAAAATCACCACCATTTAAAGCAACCTCAGCCCACAACCGGACCCTACAGACCTTGCCACACATCTCCTAATGTTATCCAAAGAACCAGTGCTAACCACATGACCCTTCATCACCCAGGAAGATGCCACCCCCACTATGAAGTCCATCCCCTCAGTGGCCCTATCGGACCCTTTCCCCCACCATGCCTACTCCAAAGGATTGAAATGCATCAGCACCATGCTCACGCACATTCTGAAAGCCTCCATTACATCCGCTACCTTCCCAGATTCTTGATAAGACACAACTGTCCTTCCATTGCTGAAGGAACCATCTGCGAACCCTACAACACTCACCAACTACAGATCAATCTCCTTGCTATGATTCCTGACCAAGGTCTTAGAGAAAATTATTAACAGACACTTCACTGACTACATCAATAACCACCAACTCCTCAACACCATATAGTCTGGTTTCAGACCATCCACAGCACCAAAACTTCCGTCATCAGCCCCACTGATGACATCCACATGACTCTGGACAGAGGAGATAAGCAACCCTCATCCTCCTGGACCTCTCTGCAGCATTTGATAGTCTCCCAGCACCTTCACAATATCAGAATCCAAGAACTTGTATTCCAATGGACCTGCTCCTTCCTGACTGAAAGCACTCAGCCTGGCACTGTACACCTTGGATGCCTGTGACCTCATCTGTGGAGTTCGACAAGGATCCTCCCTAAGCCCAACCCTCTTCAACTCATACATGATCGCTCTAGGCAGCATAATTTGCTCTCATGGCATCAACGCCCTCTCCTACACTGACGACACACAAATCATTATTTTTCTCATGGACAAGACTCTTAGTACCTGGATCAAGTTCAATGCCTGCAGGACTGAAATTGCCCACTGTATGAAGATCAACTGTCTAAAGCTGAACACTGCCAAGACCAAAATGGTAATCTTCGGGAAAAGCACATCACTGTGGGACTTCATCTGGTGGCCAGCAGAGTTGGACCGACACTCACTCCCACCACCCACACCAAGAACCTCATGATCATCATCAACAGCAAACTTGGCATGACCGGCCAAATCAATGCCGTCACCGCCTCATGCTTCCCTACACTGAAGATTCTGAGGAAGGTCAAGGCTCCCAATCAGCACACAAAAAAACATCGAACAGGCCTTGTTCACAAGCAAGATGGACTACAGAAACACCTTCTATGCCGGGATCAACAAAACGTTCACCAAAAGGCTTCAGAATTGGTGGCTAGAATCACTTTTAACATCCTACAACACACTGACATCACACCACACCTGAAGGAACTCCATTGGCTCCCTCTTCACAAATGATTAAAACTCCTCACCCACACTTTCAAAGTACTACAGAACACTGGCCCAGCATACCTCAAATCTGCTTTCAGCAACTTTCGTGACACCTCCTCTCTTCCGGACTCGTACTTGCACAAATACTACGCACACGGAATACTAGACCCAGCAGTAGAGCCTTCTACATCACTCTCAAAGTGTGGAATGACCGGCCGCTTCACATAAGAGCATCTTCCTCACTTCTTGAATTCTGCAAGAATCTGAAGACCTGTTTTTTTTTTAGTTGTCCTACTAGGCCCTTAGTGTGGGTAGACATATACCTGCTTAATGCCAAGAGATCCTCTGCCTAACAAAACAGAAAGTAGTCTGTATTTTTAGATTGGCAATTCACAAGGTGAACTGCACATTGAAGCTGTTAAAAGCCTGCCTTCAGATTAAGTTCCACTGTGTTCCATTACAATTTGTATTTGATTTTTGATGGAGGGTAGGAACATAGCAAAAATCCCCAACAGTTATAAATAGGCAGTGCATGGCCAAGGAGCTAAAGGAAAAAGCAACGTGAACTGGGCAGGCACTTTTACCATCATATTTATTTTTAGAGCTATGATCAAACAGCGTAAGGGGCACACATAGCAATGAGACCAGGAAGCAAAAGAGACTCGCCAGTCTCAAGTAAGATCGCTGCAATGTGGGAATGTTGTGTACAATATTCCAAGAGGGGAAGATAGTGACTGCTGTATTTTCTTACCATAAGCCAGACTGGTGCCTGGGAAAGCATGCTATGATGGATTTACATACTGGAATGCCTTTAGCATACACTGTACATCCTTGCTCTGGCAAACAAGGTAGGTCCTTCTGCCCATTCCATTATAAGAGAAGTGCTTAGTGGTAGTGGTTCAAGTGCAGTATTGATGTTAGATGAATGTTGGCACAAGGGGTGAAAGTGGAGACCAAACATTTTCTCTGAAAAAAGCCTGGTGCTTGTGCCACGCTACCAAAAGCCAGTCATCCCTTACAAGCACTAACATGTAGGCCAGATGAATTGGGCCTTGTGGAAACTCAGATTAACACTGTGGTCTCTCTCCCAGAGCCTACAATTCAATTCCCAATAGCAATACACATGCTATATGAATAGTATGCAGACCTTTGTTTGCTCTAGGAATGTCTACTAACTGAGTGACTGCTTGAAAAAGAGTGTGCAGTACCGCCTTCTGATATACAGTGTGCAGTATACATAAGCCGCAAAACACTGTAAGATGTACTTGGAATACTACACAATAGTATTATTTAGAAATTCTATACCCTTAACATAGCATATCAAATAAAGAACCTCAAGGACATATGCCTAAAGAATACTGTTCCAGGATATCTTTGCCTGTGGAGTGCTACGTTAGTACACATGTACTCCAAAATATTGTGACATGTTTAATATGCTACCTAAATAACATACCAAGATAAATTGAGTCTAGTGTGGAGACTGATGATGATAGTGACTACTATATAAATTCACTCAAATCCTCATAAATATTCAATCAATCTATGGCAGGCCAAAAAACAACAGCCATATATTTTCTAGGAACAAACATACCATTAGAATAATCTGAAATGGAAATCTCCACACTAGTTTAATAATGATGTATAACCCCTTAAAACGACTTTAGGACTAGTATGGTGTGCAGATTATCTAGTGCACTAGGAATAGTGTTAGATACTAATGGGGTCATTTAAGATATGGCAGGCTGTATCCCAGCCTATCCGGTCATCTGAGCTCTTGGCCTCCATTCCCTGTTGAGAAACGGTTGAATATCTAGTAAGGACCTCAATGCCAAACTGCATTGGTTGGTGGTGCATGGGTAGATCTGAAGAATCATCTGTAGATCAGATGTGCCTCACTCTCAAATCCCTTTGCTGGCCACCGGGTGCCTGGTGATGTTGTCATTGCAGAGAAGACGTTTGCCTCCACTACCATGCCCAGAGGACCAGGGGACTAACATCATCATTAAATACAATGGGCGATAAACTGAAGCTTTGGGGTACAATTCAATTAATTTTGGAAATGACGGAATCAAGGTACATGGAGACAGGGCTAAGCAGTAGGTGAGAATAAAACCTGGGTATAGAAAATGTATTACAAACACAATGGGTAATTTAAACTCATTTATAATTAGATTATAATGTTTTAAACCAGATACTAATCTGCTCGAAGGTGCAAGTATTGTAAAGAAACAATTTAATTATTTATAGTTTTTTAACTGCCAACATTGTTCCTTGATCTTAGAAAAGAAACTCAATTTAATACAATGGCATGTTAAATTAGCCATACACATAACCAATGCAAACAGAAATGTAATTACATCTCAAAAGTGCACCTTTGCATATTTGAGTATAGTTGGCTTAGAGCTCACGGCTTTGTGCTCGCAAATTATACGGCTGCCTAGACATTTGCGAGGCAAAGGCAGCTAAAGTGTGAAACAAGCAACCAGAGTATGACTGAAAGAGTCCCAAAAAGCAGAGTCTAAAATAATCTTCGTGCAGTTCAGTAAGTGATTTGCCTGTTGAAAGTCTGTTTCATCCGAACGACTAACATCATCACGGCAAGCAATAGTAAATAAATGCAGATAGATAATTTGCAACATTATTGTGCAAACCAGTTGAACTCCTTTTACTAACCTGAAATATGCACACAGTTCTCTGCAGCAAGCGTAGAGTACATTGAGTTACTATAGTCAATTCTTAATCAACATTTATCAAGTTCTATTTGCACCATTAGCAGTCACTGCAGGCTCCTGAATGTTATAATTCAGCTCTTAGCACACATTATTTGCCGCACAGTTTGAGATTCAGTGTTACAGGCTCCCAAATTTACAACATAGGCGCTGTGTGATGCTGTTGTAAAGTAACAATAGGCAATGACATGATATTCTATTTGTCTGTAGGAGCAAGAGAGAGCAAGTCAAGCTTCATTAGACCTTCGCAATGCTGAGAAAAAAACAACACATTCAGGACAAGAGCCTGGAAGCAGCGGAGATGAAGAGAAAAACGACTGCAACGGAAAGATCATCCCCAAAGTAGTGATCCATGGATCCCCTGAGGATGAGGAAGTATATCTTGATTTGATTCTCTGTTTGGGAGATTGAACAGGGGGATTTGAATTGTTTGCAACTCACTAATCCTCTGGAAAAGTGCTTGGTTCCAGATCCCGTGAAGTAGCATTTCTCAGGGGTAGATTAGAGACCATGGCTACCTCTGCGTTTCTCACCTCTCTTGATGTAGCTGGAGAAGCATCACATTCCTTGGACCATATGACTGTAGGCTGGTGTTTGTGCCATTGTCCACAGCTCATGATCTCTACTTATGCAGTATTGACCTTTAGATGGTAACTCTTCTGGGCAATCTGTATTTAGGAGGATTTGGGCGTCATCTGCATATGAATAACAAGTAAGGTTTAACAATCTGATCAGGTTCAATAAGGGGGTTAGATAGATGTTGAAAAAGAGATGATGGACCTCCTAGTGATGCCAGAATATAGGGTTGATGTTCAGAAATGAAAGGTGGTAGGACTACCAAGCCCAGTTTGCCTTTCGTGATCCTTTTTAGATTGTTTCAGAATACTGTGCAGTAGCATCTGGCCGTGGACAGTGTCAAATGTCTTCCATAGGTCCAGAGCAGCAGGCCGGCCACTTTGTTCTTGTCCATGTGAGTTTTAGGTCATACCATATAGGTAAAACCACCAAACATGTCTCTATCTAGCTTGAATCCAGACAACTGATGTGACATCAAGATAAAAGTTTATGCTCAAGTATGTTTGCTATCTTTCTCATCCCACTGCCTCCATGGTTCTTTTGATTGCTTTCATTTACGTATGGTATTGATTTGGAATTCTGTATGTGCTCATACACACATGTATGTTTGTGTACATTATGGCCTCAGCCATTCTGGAAGACCGCATTCCACTCTGGTAAAACGAGGAGAGGAACTTTTGTCAGGCCGCAATCAACGTCTCCCTTGTGCAGTGACATTACTTGACCCATGTGCTGGCTGACTATTATGTATACATAAGCAGGCTGGCAACCTCAGCTGGCATAGGCAGTACTACATTGGTATTGCTTTTCTTCCCACAAAACTGCATGCAACCAGTAAAGGTGGGTCAGTTCCTGAAGTGTAACAAAGATGAAAACAATTACAGTTTGGAACAGCTATGTCTGTATCTTGTCTAGGGGTGGTCGAAGAATTCCGGTTCGCTGATGGGGTTCGCAGTGTTTTGCCCACTCTGTGCTCTGCCTGGAATTCAGAGTTCTAAACAAAACTCCACAAAGTGATGCGGAGCACAGTTTTTTCCTCTTACGCGGCTCACCAAAGTAAAGTTGGTGAGTGCAAACAAGAGAAATTGCTATGTGGGTGAGTGCAAGCAAGATTTCTGAACGCGGGTGGTTGTGGCAGGTCGCTTTCGCTCGTATTGAGAAAGCTACTGCTCATGTTGAGGAAGCTACCACTCCTAGAAAATCTACTCACACAAAAAAAGAAGTTTGTGCCCTCTAGCGCTCCACATGATGCCGTTCACACCGATTTTTCAGCACAGGAGAAACAAACTCCTGGTGCTGAAAATCAGCGCAAACGTACCTAAACTCCGTAGCTCACGGAACTCCGCTTAACACGCAGAGTTTTTTGGGCAATTCACGGAGTTCTGTGTAGCAGAACTGCCCGAACTCTGTCCAAGCCTTATCAAAACCCCTCACATGATGCCACCCAAATAGACCACATTTGAAAAAAACACATTGGCTGATAGAAAGAAGAAAGATAGAAAGGAAAACTAAATATTTCAAGGAACACTGATATTCACTAATAAGCTCTGTAACACACACAAAATACTCAGCAATCATAATAGAGCCATAGAACAAAGCAAGGCACATTATACTTCAAAATATACAATGAAAACTTACAATAGAGAAGATTGGCAGGCACCCCAAACCTGAGGTAATCAAAGAAATTGAGCAAAATGGACACACTCAAATAGGGAGGGTGGAAATATAGGAGGACTGCTGTTTACTAGCCTTCTACCTTTTACCTAAAGTATGCAAAAATTTGGACCACCTGCCAAGAAGACCCATTGTTTTGAGATGTGGGTCCATACTTAAACTAAAGTTAAAACATAATATGTTTCTCTAGGCATTTGTTCCTCAAATCAAAGTAACAAACTTGATGGACACTATAAGCAAACTGGAAAGCTTCATATTCATTGTTTCCAAAAATACCAGTGGCACCAAATGTAGAAGCCTTGCACTTCAAATAGTCTGCAAGAAGAAGTTCTGAAAGTGATCGAGGTCTATGAAGGTCTCAGTTGTGAATAAAGTTATCTTCAAACTTGCCATGATGGCAGGCAAGAGGAATTATTGCATCTTCTGATTTTTCTTGGAGATGAGGCAATACGGAACCCAGGAAGATTACCTGAGAGTGAACAGAATGAGCGGGGTGGGTGTAGTGTTTACTCAAGATAGTGCTCAGTCACTGACTGGTGTACTTTAATTGAAGTGTGTAGTATTCAGTACAGTGGTATGATTAAAGTATGATTAACGTGCTCTCTTTGTTGCAAAGATAAGCGCTGGGCCAGACGTTAACTTTATATTGTCTGCTGGTTGATGGGTGAGCGCTGAGCTGGAGCACCCCCACACTACCTCTTTGAGACGCTTATGACTGCTCATTCTCTGTTCCCTGGGAGTTAAATCAACACGGGGCTTTACTTGGCTTAGTTTGGAGAGACATAGTAGGACTGGGCTCTGAACATAGTTGAGGCCTAGTAGACCCAGTCTACCACTTGCCCCTCCCCCCCATCAGTGTCTGACTCCTCAGCACTATAAAACAGTTTTACAGATGTGGTATTTGTTTCCTATCTACCAGATTATACTTGGAGATGTTTCCATCCACAACAACACCTTAATAAGACATTATATTTGCATAATCTAATACAAGAGTAACACAATATATGCACTTATATGCACGGGCAACATTCCCTATATTTGCAAGACCGCACAGAAATCAAAGTACAGGTGGAATATAATTGCAGATCCACTGGTGAGTCATTGCATAGAAAAGAAACACACGGAAATCAATTTCAGATGAATAATGCGGAAACCCTGAACCTCAGAGAAGGAAGCATGTGTTCACTATTACTTAACAAGTAATGAGTGTTAATTACCAAAATGATGGCTGTTTCAAACGACTTCATGAACGAGGGTAATTACAGAATTTGACATAATTCACAAATGCAAACGGTGAACCATCCACAGGAAGCAGCCACTTTATACCCGAAACAAGAAAGGGCAAATGAGCACTGCCAGTCGATAATACCTCCTCTTTGTCATGTGACACACATGTGTATGTATCGGCCTCAACAGATTTACTGTACCAGAGCCACTGGATGTACTAATCTCTCACCATAGCATCAGATCCAAATGTTGTAGCTGTATGAGGACTCCATGGACAATCTTGTAAGGTTACAAATACAAACGCAGACTTTGAATAACGCAAAGGTACTACACCGCCTGCCTACAAAGAATGGAAGGCGTCGCTATGACAATAGGATGCACAACCATGGGATTGGATTGGTGAGTACACTGAACCGGAAGCTGTCCGCTGCACGCATAGATGTGTCTGACAGCAATACAAGAAGAACCCGGCTTAAAAACAGGAAAGATGCAGAGCAGCTTAGGATAACAGCAGTTCCAGAAATATGAGCCTAATTCGACACTGCCATGCTTCTGCTGCAACAAAGGTAGAGACTACCTGTAGAAAGAAGATGTCCCCTTCATAAAGAGCGCTGATCTGATTTAATTAAATTAATGAAACTTTCACATGCACAGATACTTAGAGAACGTCCGACATATCAGAGATTTTTGCTGATGCCTTTCAAAGCGGACACGCCCAAGGCCACCCTCTGACTCTATCGAAGTTCCACACTCAAGTGCATGTATTTACGTCCCAGCCCATGGCATGAGGTGTCAGCTACCCTCTCACTTTCCAAATTGTCGTTTGACTTCAAGGATGTGATTTACCAACACAGCAAAACAAGGCAGAGGCAACATTAATATCAGTATACAAGAGGAGAGATGGACTAGCATTTAAATATACAGTTTTCACCACTATGGAGCAAACGACGCACGCTTCTGAATCTTGTAGATGTATTGTGTGAATAAAAATATACCCATGCTTAAACCTAGTACAGGTCTCACAGAGACAATAATTGCAGCTAGAATTAGTGCAAGAACTGACCATTTACAATATGCAGGACTTCCCCGCCTCATAGAATATGTACACTAAAACATCATGTTCATCACCCAACGATGGAGTGAAATAGCATGATGAAAGCGACCCAGTGAGCCATTCAAAAATAAGATCTGACCTTTTCCATCACAGACCAATTTGCAACAGTCTTGAAAAGAGGCACAGTTATATGAGCTGAACCTAGTATACTACCCTGCGTGCCAAATTGAGACTGAGAATACTTGTGTGTATATGTACATAATTGTATAAAAGCCATTGCCAATCATGCACATAATTTACTATAATTCTCTTGGTAATGGAATGTGCATACACTTTAACTTGAGATTCATGCATTTGTGAACAATGTACAAGTATAAAAATTAACGTGAGGTGAGATCACTGCTTTTACTGAATTGTCAATTTTTTAAAAAAAAAAGCTTCACAATACATTCCGCAAACAATAGGAAGCCTGCTTATTTCTGTCACTGTGCAAGTGAGGTGGGTGCGCTTGTCCATTAAAACTATAACAAACCTGTACATCTTAAATAGACAGCTTGCTGAGAGCTAGAGAGTACAACTCTGTGGATTTTGTGCACAGAACTTTGTTAATAACGTACGGTATTTTAATCACTTAGTAAAATGTCAAATACTCTGAAGTCAAAAAATGGCCAGCATGAGTTTGTATTCAATCTCATTTAACATTTCCTATAATGTTGATAGTCTGCCCATCAACCAATACTAACCCATGCTCCAGCTATAAACCAGGTATCTCTTCCATTCTAGATGTACAACTTGGACACTGGAACACTTTTCATGATGCTAAAAAAGATGCCGGTTACCACTCTATTCAAGGAAGGCTGGATCATGCAAACCTCCATCCAAATTTAAACTTCCACTTTGCTTTGAATTAAAATATTGTATGTTTATATCAGGCTGATATAGTTCTAAGTCCACAGAATTGTGCTCTTTAGCACTCGACAAGAGCTCTATTTAACATGTAGAGGCTAACTATAGCTTTCACACCCTAAGTAACCTCTTGATTTATGGCAAGTTGATATATCAACGCACAGTATTTCAGGAACCTCCCTACTTCAAACCTTGACATTGGATCTAGACCATACTGTTAAGGGTGAATCCAGCTTCAAATGATATGAAGTATCAATAAATGATATTTGTTGTCTTCTCTCAAAAGACAAGAGTGACACAGAAACTGGGCTCCTGCGATTATGACAGACACCCACTGTTTCAGATATTAACAAATGGATCACAAATTAGCACTATCCTACATACTGGTAAGGTACAAAAAGCCATTCTTCAAATGGGTTATTTGACACTTGTCAAAACGGAAAAGCTTGAGCTTGTAAGACTCTGCGAGAAGCTGGAAATATTAAGAAACATAGGCTGACTACCTTTGCATGTTTTTAAAATGCCCGGTAATACCTGACTGGTGGAAAGAATTATCATCAGATTAAATGTAATGTTAAAATGCAGATCTTAAAGTCCCTCTCCCCAGTTGAGAAAGGATAGGGAGCCGGGCAAAACTAGTCTGGCACAGTCTACACTTTCACTTGTGGCCTTTCTGTAATGACTACAAAATTATAAAAGTTTGCAATATTCCCTATAGTTAAAATGCAATTTACTGAAAACGTGCTTAGTTAATTAAAACCAGTGGACATCCCAATTCAAATTTTTTTTTTTTTTTTTAAATCAACCGAATAGTCTTACACTTAAGTTAAACACCATTTAATAGTAGAAAATCATAGTTACAAAAGGCTTAAAATTCTATTAAAATAAACTTCAGTTTTTGCACAAAAGTCAGAAGTATCTTAAGATTCTATGTGAAGAAGTGCTTGATTTATCATCTCTTACTACAATTGTTAGATAGTTCAATGGTGTTTTTTATGTGATCTACTGGAATAACCGCTGTGTGGGCAACACAGGAGTTTCCACCAAGATATGGTGTGTAACACTGATCAAATATTATCAAAGACATAATTAATGACAAAGAAAAGTTAACACAGGTAGGGCAAGGACATCAACTGTGGCTACAATAGCGTCTTGTGGTGGCAAACGTAATCACTGAGAAGGGTTGGAAATATTTCTCAAGCAACACATTGGCACCACGATATAACACATGGCTAATTAAACACAAATTGAAACACTTTCATTCAAACGCGGATGCCATTTGGATTTATTTAATCTGATTTTGGAAAAGTTCTTAGAGTTCTGATTATTGAAGGGCGAGCTCATTAAAATCAACAATGTTACTGTTAAATGGTGTGTGCTACAAATATGATTAGTCTGAAACTTTGAATTTACTTAGGCATAATTACTATACTTTCGATTTGTTCTTGAATGCATGTCCTATTCTTTTCAAAATTGTGAGTAGGACCTATGTTTTGTTTAATTTTGGTTCCTTTTTATATTTGCTAGTTTATTTAATACTCAAACTACTTGAAAGAAACTTTTCAGATGTGTTATCTTGTTATTTTATTGTTATTGTTTCATTTGTATCTGATCTATTACATGTACTTTTTGAAATAAAATATATTGTATTTAAAAAAAAACAGCTTTCCTTCACCATCCCAGAAAGATTGTTTTCTGACCACAATGATGGAATAGTGGTACAAACAGGTTTACCTTCAAATGTAGCCTGTTCCCTTCTTATTTCATTACAGGCCTGCAGGTGATATCTTAGGGCCCAGTTTAGAGTTTGGTTGTCAGGATACTTCATCGCAAACACAAAGGTGCCAAACTCTGTCACCCCCCACCTCATTTAAATATGGGCGGATGTAAGCATTCCATCAGCAGAGCCCCTGTTCACCCAGTCGATGGAAAGCTTATTCTAGTGGCCTGAGGGATTGTCAGAGGAAGGGCATTACATTGCCTGCCCTACTTAGGGCATAATGTCCTTTTTCCCCGTCTGTCACTGCCAGGTAAAACCCGTAGGTGGGAAGTAGAAATATTGACCCCCCACATCATGGAAGAGAACTTCCAGGGTGTGGGTGTCATTAATTGTGCTGTTTCTAAAAAACAATAAAAGTTAAATATTTTCTGAATACCTGACCATCCACCAAACCTTTTGAACCTTGAAGGAAACCATTAGGAAGGCAGTTTCTCTCAAGGTACATTGTTAATGACTGAAATCTCTGGTGCTTCAGTTTTTATTGCTCATGTAAATCCGATAAATGTTGTATTATGTGGCTAAAAAAATAAATACAAACAATTAAAGAAAGTACATTGATCGAAAGTAATCTCTAAATTTGGCACACAGTTGTTCATCAGGTTGACTGAGGCAATATCCTCTACCACCATTTTGGACTGCGTACCATCTGCCAAAGCCTAAATCAGGCCCTTAGATTCTTTGATTGAAACATCATTACTCAAACCTACATGACCCCCCTCTTTCTTTTACGTTTACAAACTGCAATATCCTTCTAAGTGGACTAAAGATTTTAAACGACTAAGCCCCCCTGCTAAACACATCATTTGTAATATTACCAGGTGCTACGAGATAGGAGGCCAGCTCTCTAAAATCCATCAGCTCTTTAACAAGTCTCTGGCTCCTATCAAATATCGCTGCGTTAACCATAAGATTTTGTTTAGCAAACATGCCTCGTTAATCAGAATATTTTGTTTAGCAAACATGTCTCTTAGCTGTGTAATAACGTGTCAACAATCTACCTCTAGACAACCGATCCCCAAGTTCGGAACCGAGGCCGCTCCAGAGGGAGTTTATTTTGTGCCCCTGTCTGCCTCAAACCACATGTGATGTCCTAAAATCCCATTGTAACTTATGAAAAAAGTCAAAGACTCATTTTATACACTTACTGTTCAATTACGAAATAATGCAGGTTAGGTATACCAACTTACTTTTTTAGATATTATATGTTCTGTGTGACTAAAAGTAACAAATATTCTATGTATCTTGTAAACGTTCCCTTTTTGGACTTACTGTTCTATAAAAATATGTAATTAACTTGATACTCATGAATAAATAGGTGGAAACTGTAATAGCACACTTGGTAGTTAGGTTGTATATAATCTTCTGACCTACAAGTGAAAATCACGTTAACCGTGTGCGGTCCAGGTCGGCTATTAATAGGAAAGCATGAGCCTGTGTTTGTCGAGTTTATTTACATGAAAGGCATGTATTGACGTGACGTCCAAGACCATGCACTCAGATCTGAATACATCGTGTGTATCAGATTCAAGGTGCGTCTAACTTCAATGTGCGATATGTGGCCGAGTGGAGCAGAAAACAAATATTAACGTTGTTAATATAAATTAATGTGATATCCACATAAATTAAATCTGATGTATTTTTAAACCTTGCATCGAATTGTGCTACTTAGGGGTCAGAGATGTGCCTTATTAGGGTAGAGTCCTGAAACCTAACCTTTATGACACCAGTGGTGCGATGGACAGGGGCATGCTACTACAGAAAGGCGGATGATAATGGTGGAAGTTATGTAAGAAGCTTCTTCTTCTACTCTTGTATCAATTGTGTAGATATGATCTGAATTTTATGGGCCAGTGCTCCTCAGTTCACTTGCCAGGTTCGGTAACTGTCCAAAGAAGCCAACTCATGAGGCCGTGTGTGGTAGGCTGAGTCTAGCTACCTCACATCACATAGCTCCCAGGGTGCAGTTGGCACTGTAGACTACATGCAGCAATTAGATACTTTTGTCAGTCTTGAACTGCATTGCGCAAATCCACTCTACACATATTGGCCCCAGGCCATATGTAACCATCAAAGGTTACAGGTAACAAACACATGGCACACCTGCGATCTAAGGCTGCATGTGTCCATGCCATGCCACATATATACCTCACTAAGGTTGCAGGTAGAAATCTGAGACTGCAGGGTCCGTGTAGCTGTCAATCTCTGCATACATACCAAGTATATTTATCAGTCTAAGAGCCCTGGCAGCAACCTTCTGTCAAATCTAGGACAGCCAGCTCATGGTTAACAATCACCAGCCTCATGTAGCACATTCACTCTACGCTCCACAGTCTGAGGGTATCACAATCTCAGAGCAGATAAAACAATCTGTAGGCACTTGTAACATTCTCCAGCTTGTAGTAAATGGAATAGTAGGCTATGGGGGTTATTACAACTTTGGAGGAGGTGTTAATCCGTCCCAAAAGTGACGGTAAAGTGACAGATATACCACCAGCCGTATTACGAGTCCATTATATCCTATGGAACTCGTAATACGGCTGGTGGTATATCCGTCACTTTACCGTCACTTTTGGGACGGATTAACACCTCCTCCAAAGTTGTAATAACCCCCTCTGTGTCCTCACGCAAATCTCAGGTCACCTGAAGGCATTTCAAGGTGCATGCACCACGCTCAGACTAGAGCAGTGGATTTAGCTGGTAGAAAGCAGAACCTTAGGCACCTAATGAAGTCAGCCTTTATTAAATAGGAGCAACTTTATCAATAAGTACGTTTCGTGTAAGCGACACGTCATTGGACTCATGTTGATTTTGTGGTTATATAGACCATTTGTACAAATGTATAACCAGGGATGTGATTAAAAATTGTATACTTTAGTAGCAATATTAATGCACATAGATTTGACATTCAGCCACATCGTGCGTCATATGTCCCTTGTTACTGTTCTCTCTTTTTTTTTTTTCTTTTTTTTTTAGTCAAGCCCAGCGAATGATCAAAACAGCACAGATGGCAGAAAGGCTTCAGTGGATTATCTGGCAGAACCGGCTCGGCAGAAGCGAGCAGCCAGTGTAGCAAGCGTCATATCCAATGCCGCCATAGAGGGTAAGGTTATCAGTTGGGTTCAACAGCAACCTTTGTGTGATCTGATGCAATGACATGACGGGTGTGGTGACACTAACATCTTTTCATGTAGTACCTAATACTGGTGTTTTGCATTTTCTAAGTGCTGTAGTCGACAGGTGTAGCTATTTCCTAGTATATGGTACTCAGTTTATTGATCACACAAGGAAGAAAGCCTGATTTTGGCCCATATTTTTTTTAACGTATGCCCTGCATGGCGCACACAGATGTCAGCAGCAAGCGCTTACCTCACAGACTCACCTGGCAAAACTGTTAAAGTAAGATCGGTTTGTAAGATGCCACAATGGCTTAATTGTGCCCAACTGAACCTTGTGGACTTTCTTGGCAATATTCTAGCTATTAATGCGGTTAAGGTGGGTTTGAAGAGTTAAAAGGCATACCCTTCCTAACCAGTCATAAATTACAAAAATACAAAGATCCTGGGGGAAAATGACATGCTTTTTATGCAGATACCACACATATATATTTCTCTCACATGGGAAGAAGAATCCTCACCAATGAGCTGTATCTGAACCAATGACTAGTAGACTGGAAACCCACAGGACAAAAGTACTCTCCGATAATCCCATTGCCCCAGTGATGAAACATGCCACTCAAGCAAGCAGTGGCCTGGGACAGTACATCTGACTGATGGCTGTAATGCCTGAATCAGCAATCAGACCTTGTTAGCTGGTGATTGAAACAAGTGAAAAGGAAAATGAAAAGGCATAAAATAATGAATGAATGAGAGGTTTGTACAGCCTGCTGCTGCCCCCCTGGTTGTGCTGGTGGTACACTCGAAAACAGATAGACAATTATAGAGTGAAGAAAAGGTGGTATATTCTAGAGGGAAATAGTGAAGAAGCTAAAGGATAGGCTTTCAAAATTAGATTTCCCAGCAAAAGATTTCCAGATGCAACCCCAGAATGCATCAGAATGCAAAAAAGGGGTAAACCTGGTGACCAGATATTTTAGGTAGTTTTAACCTTTATCAGAGAGAGCCTGGTGGCCGAAGCAGAGGGTTTGGACGATGCCTCTCTTGTTTAAAGACATCCCTGCAGTGTTTTGTGACGTGAAGCCTGTGGAGTTGTTTTACAGTGGCCGAGCAAGAGCAAGTTACAGTATCCAAACTAAACATGATGAATGTATGTATTACGTTCGTCCAGTGGTATCTAGGAACAAAAGAAAGAGGCTTTCTAAGGATTTTCAAGAGAAAAAAGCAAGAAGAAACCAATTTGGAGATATGTTCTTCAAACAATAAATAAGAGAGAAGATAGAGACACTC
Organism: Pleurodeles waltl; assembly: GCF_031143425.1. Classification (NCBI taxonomy): domain Eukaryota; kingdom Metazoa; phylum Chordata; class Amphibia; order Caudata; family Salamandridae; genus Pleurodeles; species Pleurodeles waltl. The sequence continues at coordinate 287,212,012 of NC_090445.1, read as the reverse complement.
AACACCTCCTTTACCAATCGTTCCTGCTGCAGGACATTGATCTCTTCAGTCCGAAGCAGATATGTAAAGCAATAACAGATATCTTCGTATCCTTTCATGAAGGTTCTGCATCTGACTAAACCATAAGTACAAATACCTTAGCGGTATCTCTGAGGTGCCACTTTTTAAGCCCTGATGTGCATTGTGTTCCTGGAACTACAAAGGTATCTACCTCAAGCTTTGGACTACACTGTCTGTGGAAGATGAGTTGTGATCCTACTAGATGCTTGTGCCACTGGAAAAGGGAATTAAGACATTAATATTGTGTGGCCCCTTATTCCTATATGTCTTATTGAAAGTTTAAATACGCTAATTATATATACATGAGTAAGAATTATTCCTGTTCCATCGCAAAATTAACCCCAAGTATTGTGTAACAGTCTTTACAGCCTTTAGAAATGTTCAAAGTCAAATGTTTAAAATCGTTCAAGTTCATTTTCACAACACAATGAGAATTTCAGGATGTTTCTCTGTATTCCCAATACCATCTAACAAACTCAAAAGGAAGCAACAGTTCTTTGCAGAAGGAATTCCTTTTCCACATAGCAAGCTCCTGGCTCCAGCAACATACATCACGATTGACTACACGTACCCCATTAACCACAAGTAAAGTTATACTCAGATGTCCAAGATGGCTGCTCCTATCTCCAAAACTGTGCAAGAGCTCAGTGGATTCTGATAAATGTAACTCATTGTTCGTTGTTGGGTGCCATCATGTAGTGTATTCTCTGTAATCAGACAGAGCCAAAACTCTGAATGACCGCATGCCTTTCCTTCACTGAGATGAACTGAGCACGAGCAGATCTAGATTATCATTTCCTGCGCTAAGTCTTAACTATTAAGTAAACTTCATGACATGCCTCCTTGAATATGCCTGATAGAAGTTGTCCTTGTATGAGATTAAACACATGAGTTCTAGGTGAAAATGGCAAGCTCAGATTTAAGGAAAAACGTGTATTTAAAACTATTAAAATCATCTGGAATATCTGGGCAAAAAAGTGTATTTACGAAATCCACAAACTTCGTTTGTAAGACGGAGTGTGTTTATTCAAAATAAAGCATTTCACAATAAACTATTTGGATTTGCATAAAATGACCGGCTGATGTTTCAGTTAGAATACAGACATTTCAGAAATATATTTAAAGCTCATATTTGCAGGATAATACTTTCTGATTTGGAAGTCGTATTGCGGATTTTAATTAATGGGAACGAGAGGGGCGCTTACTGCCACGGCTGGTATTTTTTGACTTGCGTGGAGGCATTCTATCATCTGTGTCATAAAAGCCTTTTGTGAGATGTCATCATAGATCTCTGGGGGCCGATAATGTAAGATTATTGCACTCTGTATGCATTTTGATTCTGTAAGACCTATGAAATTGATCAGTAGCTTTGTGGCATTACGAAGGGCTTTTCTAGCTTTGCTATTTACAAACTGTGATTAACACATTTGAATACATTTTGAATTTTAGCGTCACCAGTTAGATAATAGCATACAACTTAGAATCTCCCTGGAAAGAGTAGGATAGCAAAATAACATTATATATGTTTTGAAAAAGTATTTCCATTTGACATTGCATGTACATATACAGTTCAACAGACAACGATTACTGAAATTCTGCTGACACTGTTTTTCAATGTTTTCTTCAGTTGGCTGAGGCTCAAACAACCCAGAGGCGGAAAATACATCATTATATGCTAGTATTATCTGATCCTTATCATTTCGAAACCGCTGAATTATTAGCTACTTCATGTACTGATTGTACATATTCAGTACTGTTAGGGTCTACATTTCTCAGGGCAAACATCCCCCAGAAATTCTCGAAAAGATATCAAGTGTTCTCACTTTGCTTTCTCACTCTTCCCAGTTCAAGTCAAATATTTGCACACCACTAGTCTGAGGTCACTTGCCAACATTAGATAAGGATCATACGAACCTGTGTGCAAGACACAACTTCTCTTAAACACAAGGGGCTAGATTGGCAAAGAAAACGTGTAAATCTACACCAATGCAACACTCTCCTACACATAGGTGTACGTTTACGAATGTTCGGAATTCATAATCATTTCCAGTTGAATACCTGGAACACTTTGTCAGTTCCAAGTTTCCAGAAATTCTATGGGAATGCCATCTGCCAATTGGCATTTCCCCAATGCACAGAAGTATGCACAGTACAACTCCACTATGAGGAAAGACAGTTCACTGTTTGGCCATTTTTTTTTTTTTTTTTTTTTTTTGTATACAGTTTGAAAATATTTTAAACTTTGGAAACCCCTTAGCCTTTGCCTCCCTCTCCTGCGATTAAAAATATTATGTTAACCTGTCAACCCAGTCAGACAATTTAATTCAGCCGTTTGCTGGAACAAATATACAACCATTACCATAGAGGGAAAATGTCAGAAAGGGGTTTTTGAACGTCCATAAACTCACAGGTTTTGTTAGAAATTTCTAAGAAAGCACTAGCATAGTCATTAGGATGTGCCTGCATTAGATGAAGCTTTTGGAATTCATCTAATGCCAAAATTGTTACCTATGTGTGTAACAACACATAAACGTGGGCACCTGAGCATCCACCTTATAATGTTATAATGTTATAACATTTCCAAATGGCCACTTATGCATGTGCGTATCATGACGGTCATATTGGTGTATTTAATTTACAATTTCAACAACCTCAATAGTCAGTTAAGAATTGTAAATTAAAAGTAAATAAGAGCATGTGATGCAAGAAAAGATGCTGGGAGTGTACCGATAGATATTTGCAACTGCACACATAAATTATTAAAAAACCTAAAAACAGTTAGCTGGACTGGGGCTGGGAAGCACTGAATACAGAGAAGAGAGAGAGGATAGAAATAGAGAGCATGTTGGCGGTGGGGCACTCTGAAACGGAAAGAAAGGTGTAGTATCTGGAGGTTGGGGAAAAACTGACCAGAAAGTGTGGTGGGGCAGGGATGCCTTGAGGAACAAATGGACAAGGGAGTACACCAAGGAAAGAGATGCACTCCCATTTGGTGCTGAAAAAGCCCCCTCAAGTCAGGAGTTGAAGGCCACAATTCAATCAGTCAGAATACTGTGAGAATGAAATGCTCCTGGGCAGGACAAATACAAGAATGTGGGGAGGAAAACCATTGAATGAAGATCAAAGACCTGACATAGACCAAGGAGTCATTCAGTTATGACCAAGGGTCTGTTTTAAGCACACTCATATACATAATATACTAGAAACAGCAGGTAAACAGCATACAACAACACCTAAAATGACTGGAAACAATTTCAACTTTTATTAATTAAAAAATGTGAGGCACAATTCTGATTAAAACACTAATGATGACACTAGATATTTAATGTTTTTGTGGTATTTCTTAATAGCCATCCTGAAAAAAACTGAAAATGTGTACTCAATTCTTTGTATGCTTTTTTTTTTGCTCCTGAGCAGCAGAGCTAGAGGAAGCCCATAAGAAGTGCCCTCCCTGGTGGTACAAGTTTGCAAACAAGGCTTTGATCTGGGATTGCTGTCCAATATACGTGAGGTTCAAAGGGATGGTGAGGTTCGTGGTCATGGATCCATTCGTTGACTTGGGCATCACAATCTGCATCGTACTCAACACCCTCTTCATGGCTATGGAGCACTACCCAATGACACCGCAGTTTGAACATGTGCTAAATGTTGGAAATCTGGTACAAATTCAACTTATTCATCCTTTTATTTGTTTTTGTGATTTGAAATCCTTTAAGTAGGCAATCACTAACAGAACCTGGTCATTTTATTGTGAGTGGAAAAGCAGAAATATGTGCTTAAATTTGCCCCTATGCTGAACTGTGAGTGGCCCCATCACTGCATTTGTGTAGAACTAGGACACCTTCAAGATAAAAACTTCAGTACAGCAGTGAGCATGGCAGACAAAGGCAGGATGAATTTACTATTTTAACTCCAGCCCTAGAACATCTGGGTGACGTACTATTCAACCCAAAATAGTCCAAGGAGTGTATTTATTATTTTAACTCCAGTCCTGGAATATTTTGGGGGAAATTAAAAATACCTCAGGTACTTTAAGAAAGGATTAATAAATGGTAGTTTTGCATTGACTTTGCAATTTAAGATAGGAGGGTAAGCAGGAAGGTGACATGACCACTGAGACTACTAGAAAACTCTCTGAGAATTGTCCATGGGCTCATTTAAAGTAGGGGGAATACACTGCTTTGCAGAATCGTATTTTATTATTTTTTTCTGGACTCACTGTTAATGCTCTTCTCTCATACTAAAACTCTTTCCCCAACAGACAATGATTTAAAAATAACAAAGGTGATTACCACTTACAATAAACAGGGTTTGTTCATTTAATTATATGAATTTCTAATAGAAGTGTGGTATTTAATTGCTATGCTGTTATTAAGAACATTAAGGGCCTAATTATGAGTTCGGCAGATGGTTTAGGCCGTCGACCGGACTTCCGATGGGGAGGTTGCCCCCATAGTGGCTACCTTCCCGGCGGGCCCATTAAGAGATTCCTGCTTGGTCGGCGGGTGGAAACCTGAGTTTCCGCCCACTGGCCTAGCAGGAAACAACCTACAGCATTGTCTCTGGCTCATAGTCGAGCCAGCACAATGCTGTAGGATGCAGGGTGCACCAGCAATCTTGCAATGTTCACTGTCTGCAAAGCAGACATTGAACAATTGCGATGGTGCTGGCCAGAGTGTCCCCTGCATTGCTCATACCAAGTGCATAGGCAGTGCAGGGCCCCCCCTGGGGCCCCTGCACCCGTTCTCTGCCAGCCTTTTAATGGCTGTGCTACCGCCATGAAATCGCTGGCAGAGAACTAGGTCGTAATCCCTAGGGCTCCTCTGCTTGCAGCGCTGCCCTGGCAGATTAGAACCAACACATCCCCCAGACTGCCGTGATCTCTGATCGTGTCGGTGCTGGCGTTCCGACCGTGGCACGACCTTCATAGTCATAATGTGACGCTCGGACCGCCGCATTGGCAGCAGTCTGACCACCACCGCGAGTCTGGCGGTCAAGTGACCGCCAGACTCATAATGACCACCTAAGTGTTTTCATGTGTATTCTATTGAACATCTACTTCACAGAATACTGACTTAGTTGAAGGGGGGTGAAAAACCACAAAATTCATAATCCTTAACAGGGTGAACCACTATAATTCACTAAATATTACTGTGATTACTGTGCTTAACCCTTGCTAACCTAGCTTGGCACAAAGCAGTCAGTCTTAAATTAATTGCAATATGTAAATTTTTATGCAATACTGAAACTGTAATAAAGTGAAAACGCAACACAAGAAAAATCCCAAGCCAATTTAGTAAAACAGAGGAAATAAGATAAATAAAATGTCACCCAAATGACAAAAATCCAATAAGATGAAACAGAGATATACATTCTTTAAATTTAAGTTGATAATAGCGCTTAAAAGCACAAAACGGCAACCACGGTCATCTGGTTGACATAGACTGTGTCAAAGTCTAGTGTTAAGGCCCATTGCAATGGAGCGCAGGTCAAATACCAGGTTCAACCCAGTATAAAGTTTACCTTTGTACTATTGGTAGAGAAAAAGTGTTTGTTGAGGAGTCGTCAACGATGTAAGCTGCAATGATGATAATGGGTTGGTGAAGTGTGAGGTCCAAAGTTTGTGGCCAGGAAGGCCTTGATGTCAAAGGGTTACTGCTCGGCATTGGTCCCAATGAAGCCTTCTATGTTATCTGAAAGTCAGCTCTCCTTCAGCGTGGCAAACCAGCAAGCTGAGGGCGACTGGTGATTCAATGGCTGTGGCTTCAACGGTCATCCCGGTCTCCATTGGTTCTCCAAACAGAAAGCTAGCAAAAAGCTTAAAAGTCCCAGCTTTTGCAGGGTGGACAGGAGTACACATTAATGTAAGCCAGGTATCTAAAGCTTGGGGGCACCACTTTTGGGTTAGTGCTCCCTCCAACAGGGGCCAGCAGCAGGGTCCAGAGCCGAACCAGTTGGAACTGGCCAGTTGGGCAGTTGTAGGTTGAGACCTGTTGCTCAAACAGGAGGTCAGCTAACTGGCCCTTGGAGTGAGAGGCCTGTTGCTCAAACAGCAGGTCAGCTAACTGACTCTTGGAGCGACTTCTAGGGGTCCTTATGTGGTCCTGGGTTCAAGGCAAGCAGGCCCAGTCTTCCTTCAGGTTCTTCAGACAGCAGGACAGTCCTTCTGATTCTCCACACAGGTGTTCTGAAGACAGGTCTGTGGGTCCCACTTTTATGCTAAGTGCCAGTTTGTAAGAAGGAGATCAAGTTTTTGTCCACTCCCTAAACCAGTTCTTGTCAGGTCATCCACCCTCACTGGGTCTGGTGCCAGCCTGACAGACTAGAGAGACAAAGGGGAGGCAGGGTTTAGTGTGAACCTCATCTCCCAGTGACAAGATAGGCATCCTTTGAAGCTCAAAAAGGGGCTGGGTACAGCTTCTCAGGCCATCCTATCAAGGGAGGAGTCCCCCTCCCCACTCCCAGGCCCCTTTTTCCACTGTTTGGGAGCAAACTACATCCCACCACAGGGGATCCCTAAGCAGCCAGGTAAGAGCTGGACACTGGCAGGAAAACCTTTTGCTTTAGGCAGGAAAAGGACACCTTTCTAAAAGTGTAATTTCCAAAATAGGATTATAAAATCCCACTCGACCATTACGCTGGATTTTTAGTTACTACTGCCAGGATATATAAAACATGCATAATACATGTCCTACTTTTTAAATATCATGCACCTTGCCCTAAGGGCATTTAAGACCTATCATTTGGGAAAACTAATAAGTACTAAAAAAGACGGTTTAGGCCTGGCAAATGATTTATTTACCAGGTAGAAATGACAGTTTTAAACCTGCATCTCCGGGCTACAATAGCAGGCCTGGAGGCATGTTTTAAACTGCTACTTTAGTGGGTGGCACAATGATTGCTGCAGGCTTATTGTAGAATTTAATTTTTAGGCCCTGGGTTTATATAATACCATATACTAGGCACTTAGAAATACATTTAATGTGCTAATTAGGTATATGACAATTTTTTGTAATGTTTGTAAGGGAGAGCACAAACACTTTACCACTGGTTTTGTGGGTTAAAGTGCACAGAGTTCTGTGGCCAACAAAAAACTAGTTCAGCAACAGAAGGCAAAAATCTGGGATGAACCTGCCGGAAGAGCACATTTCCAACAAACATGAACTAGAAAGTTAGTATTGAGAGGGTATTGATGGGTACGGCGGTTGTAGCTCATTTGCAGATAACTTTTCATGTGTATGAAAGCACTAAAATATGCGCATTATGTATGATTGCACAATAATCTGTATGACACCACAGTATACTGGCCTCTCATATACTATGCATCTATCTGTCCTTCACACCAAGTTCACATGTAGGCAAAGTAAACTGACGCAAGGTTTTTAATATATCTTACTACTTTAATAAAAAACAAGTGCAAAGGAGTTAAATAATGTTATCATGACAGTGAATTATACAGACATTTTTTAGTATTTCAATAAGAAGTAAAGACTTAGAGAGAGGGACCACCACTACCGAACTATACAAAATGTTTAAATGAACGCAAAGTGTATGTGTGGTATTCGGTCTGTCAATTCCTAGCCCTTACTCCTGAAGCTGTTTGCATACTCATGCTGGACTCAATTGCACAAATACATCTGTTTGCCAGAGGAAGTTTTTAAACATGCTTAATAAAATCACAATTAGGATACATTTATTCTGAATATAGAAATTTATCACAGAGGTGTATTTGTGTGGGCATGCCATGGCTGTCATAGTTAAAAACAGTAGGTGAACAACTTCAGACATTTAACATTGTGGCTTTTCACACACTCTGTGCAGGAATATCCATAATTTACTCCAAATGTAATGGTGAATGCTTAGGAAAGGGGCTTTCTACTCAAATATTATCGTCCCTACTTAGAAGCACAAAAAGTTAAATATTAAAATGCACATTTGCATCAGAATTCCTCAGGAAGAATTTTCCAAATGGCAGAAATTACACATGACTACATATTACATGAACACTCCAGGGTTACGTCCTGGGATTGTTTGAAAATATGATCCAAATATAGGAGGAATCCTCTCTCTTGCTTGTCAAGCCAGATATGAAGAATCAGATATTTGTCTCTACAAGTCTGAAAATGAATACTTCATCACTGAAGAAGGTCACAGGTTGCAAAACATCTTTTGCACCCTATCTGATTTGTTTAAAATGCTGAGAGGTAGTTGTTCACTAGCTCTACTTGGGCATTGTAAGAAATTGGGCTATTGCTTGAGTGGGGTGAAAATCCTACTCAAGCAACAACCACAATCCTTGCCAGGGTAAACCACAAAGGTCACTAACTCAACCTGTGTTTAACCCTATAGTAGCAGACAAATGTAATAAAGTAAAAACAACACAAGAAAAATCCCAAATCATTTTAGAATAATAGAATTCATTTTAGTAAATAAAATTACACCAAAACAAATTATATCCAACCAGTAGAACTGGAGCTATGAATTTGTAAATTTTTTTGTGAAATCTGGGGCTTAAAAGATCAAGGTGCCAACAGCCAGAATCTGGTTGCATAAGACTGGGGCAAAATCAAAAGATAAGGCTGACCACAATGGAGCGGGCTTCAGATACATGAGGTGATATGGATCCAGCCTCTGGTTACCTTTGGACTTGGAAAGAATCATGCAGAAAAGTCCAGGAGAAGGTACAGTTCAGTGGGGTAAAGCAGCAGGCTGTGCCTGAGGAGGCCTTGTCGTCATCGGGGAGCCACTGGATGAAAACTCGGTGAAGGTGTCAACTGTGGTGGAAAAAGCTCATAGCAGAAAAAGCTGGAATCCAGGATGAGCAGGTTGTTGATGAAGAGCCTGTGGCTGTTGACCAAGGGAAAGATTTTTATCTTCAGACTTAGAGACATTTTTGGATACTGAAACCCTCCACTGGGGTGAAGCTTCAAGCCGTAGCCAAAGAAGACTCCACTAGGCCAGATTCCATCTCTGAGAGGTCCCACTGAACAGGATTTGCTATTGCCGAGAAGAACATAGTGAAAGCTACTGCAAAGTCAGGCCAAGGGGCAATGCACCTTGGAGGGATCAGCTGGCAGGTAGGTCCAAGTCTTCTTTTTGTTCTTCTGGCATATTGTGTTGAAACGTATTCCAAGTCCATAGTATTAGAGCTAGGCAGAAGCAGCACCTCTAATACAAATTCCAAGGTTCTGGGAACTCGGGGCACCAGTTGGGAGAGTTAGGCCTCCAGCAGAAGCCAGGTGCAGGTTTCAAGCTCTCTGGAGCATGTTATGTCCCTGTAGCTCATGCAGGCGGCTGGCCAACTAGCCATTGGAATCATTTTGGTGGCCCCAGGTTCAAGGAAATGGGCCAGTTCTCCTTCAAGCAGCAAAGCTGGCCCATAAGCAGCAGAACAATCCTCTGAGAAGCATGTTAGGCATCAAGCAGCAGTGCAGTCCACTTGGGGACAAGTCAGGCGTTGAGCAGCAGGGCAGTCCTCTTAAGAACAAGTAATTACTTCTGAAGACTGCCACAGGTCCAGGAGTGTACTGAAGAGGTGTTCTGATGGTGCAGTCTTTGAACTGGAGGACTTTCCTATGCTAACCCCACATCTGGTTCTGGAAAGTTCTTCTCTTCTCCTTCCAAGGCGTCTTGGGAAACAACAGACTGGTGTCATGCACCTTTGTGTGTGATGGAGGCAAGTATTTGGAAGTCTAAGTTGGGCAGGGAACATCTCCCGCCAGCCATCCTGGCAGGATGGTCCACCCTTCCAACACCTAGTTCTCTTTTGTCTCACTGTCTGGGAGGAATACACAAAGCACAACAACAGAGCCAATCACAATGATGTGACCCAGGACACTGGTAAAGGCACAAAATGGTTAAAGCAAGAAATTTCAACTTTTTTAAAAGTGGCATTTTCAGAGTTCTGACTTAAAATCTGACTTTATCCATAAAGAGAATTTTAAATTGTAGTCCTCGTCAATACATGACATTTCTACTTGCTCCCAATCAAACGTTAGCCCTTATTAAATGTAATAAGTTAAACCAATGCTCGCCAAAGCAAGAGAAAGGCCTTAAAGAGGTGAAAAACTAATTTAGGGGTTTTTCATTACCAGGACATACAGGTAAATGTAAGCACACAAGTCCCACTTTTTCAATACAACCCAATCTGCTTTATGGGCCTTCAGGGCTGACCTTAGGGGTGACATCCGTGAATTCAAAAGGAAGGTTAGGCCTGTCAAAGGTTAATTTTGCCATGTTGAAATGGCAGTTTAGAACTGCACTACATGTTTCAATAGCAGGCCTGGGAACTGTTTAAAGGGCTAATTTAGTGGGTGGCACAATGAGTGCTGTATGATTTTGATTTGCTTGCCATAGGGACATGTAGTACCATATACTAGGGACATATAAGTAAATTAAATGTACCAATCAGGTGAAGGCCAATTTTACTGTGTTTTAGGAAGAGAGCAAATTGACTTTAGGTTAACAGTGGCAAAGTGCACAGAGCCATAATGCCAGCACAAATTAATACAGAAAACAAGAGGGGTGACAGCAACAAATGTGGGGTAAGATGACACGAACAATGTCAGGTCTAACTGGCACACATCTCTTTGAGTAAGTTTCAGTTTTTCAGATTAAGATAAACAAATATGTCTAGATTCATATAGCCATTTGCATGCATAAGTTCAACCACTTGTAATTTAGAAATTCAGTGTTCCAAAAAAAGGAAATAAATGCACTCCACATGTACGTGGAAATCAACAGGTTTAAATTTGACATGTCTGACTTTTTTTGTGAATCAGGCCCATACTGCACAATTGTATAATTACCAATACACAATTTGTAAAGAACCCTAGCTGACACTTTATTAGAATTCTAATATCTGCATCAAAGTCATTTACCACCTCAACAGCACACCTATGTGCTCTCACCAATCTACATAGCAAGAATCCTGACGGTATTTGACTAAAATTCACCAAGAAAACATTGCATCAAAGGCACATAATCAGTACACATGCCCTGAACCTTTACAGGTCCCCGAGGTGAGCAATGGACTATCATGGAAGTCCATTCAAAGAATGATCTATACAGATCTGTACCAGCGTCCTGACAGGCAGGCTACAACGAACCCGATCACTTAACAAAACATTAGCCTACTCAAATGCAAACAACCACTGTAGGAAATGTCGATCTTTTGACTGTTGGCATTCCATTTATTTGCCCTATCTGCCTGTCTTTTCTGCTGGTTGCAGAACTGTGTACACTTTACCCCTGCTAACCAGTAGTAAAGTGCTTGTAGGTTGTGCTCCCCGTTTTAACATGGTTAAATTGGTGTACTACTAATTGGCATATTTACCTCATTTGTAGGTCCCCATGAACATCATTTAGCAGTCGCCAGGGTTCGCAGCTGCAGCCCCTGGCTTGTACCTTGCAATCCGTGGCACTGTTTTTGTGACCCCTGATCACAAAGGTAGCACAATCCGTGCCAAGAAGACAGAGGCAGTTAGCCCTTATGCCCCACCTTCATTTCCTCTCCATGTATTATTACACTAATAGTGAATAATAATTTATTATTCACTATTAGTGTAATAGAAAATGAATTCACTATTAGTGTAATAGAAAAATTAAGCACTGGGATCTAGAAGTAGAGCTTCAGTGGCTGATGTCAGCAAAAAAGTTTAGAGATGTCTGAAGCGTGCATGCTTTGAGGTGAGAGTGTATGTGCAAGAGACGTGTGTTTGTGAGCGTGTCTCTGTATGTGTGAGCACATGTGTGAGTAAAAGTGAGTGAGAGCCACTGACAGGTAGTGAGAGAGTTAGTGACAGGTAGGGAATGGTAAATGATAAGTGAGATTAAGTGCCAGTGAGCTTGAGTAAGAATGAGTGACAAGTGAGTGAGTGTAAGTGAGAAAGTATGAGTATGTGAGAGTTAGTGAATGTGAGTGATAGTGAATGAAGAAGACAGAGTGAGTGTGTGAGAATGACAGTGCAAGTGAGTATGAGTAAATGATTGAATTGAAATAAGGATGAGTGAGAGTGAGTGCAAGATAGTGAGTGAGAATAAATGAGTGCATGTGAGAGTAAATGGAGTGAGTGTGAGTGAGGGAATTCAGCTTCCACAGCAGTCACAGGAGCAAGACAGCCATGATCACAGCCACAGACAGCATCCGTTGCCTCCTCAACCAAGCAAAAACAGCAGCCATGATCCTCCTTGGCCTCTCAACAGCCTTCGGTACCGTATCCCACCACACACTGATCAAGAGAATCCACCACATCACATTCCAAGTGGCACACTAGGATGGTTCACCCCCTTCATCACTGGAACAACCCAGAGGGTTCATCTACCTCAGTTTTCCTCTGAACCAAAAGATATCACCAGTAGGGTTCCCCAAGAATCCTCCTGCAACCCCATGCTTTTTAACTTCTATATGGCCCCTCTACCCAACATAGTTGGATCCCACAGCCTCAACATAATCTCCTGTGCAGAGGACACCAAGCTCATCTTCCTGCTCACTGAAATCACCACCAAAACCAACTTCCACAGATGCATGACAAGCCTCGCTGACTGGATGAAAGAAAGCTGCCTGCAGCTGAACACAGACAATACTGAAGTTCTGATCTTCAGCAAGAGGAGCAACACATAGAACAACTCCTGGTGACCCTCAGAACTAGGATCCGCATCCACTCCCTCCAGACATGCCAGAAAAATCTGAATCATAATTGACAACAGGCTCACCATAGAATCACTGATCAACACCATCTCCTCCACCTGCTTGTTCACTCTGTGCATGCTACATAAGATCCTCAAGTGGCTACCCCTGCGCACAAGACTCGCCGTGACATAGGCCCTCATCACCAGTCAACTAATCTATGGCTGCGCCCTCTACTTAGGTATCGCCTCACAACTCCTACAATACAAACCATACAAAACACCCTAGACAGACTCATCCTCAACTTTCCCTGACGATCCCACATCACCTTGCACATCAGGCAACACCACCAGCTCCCCGTGCAAAAGAGGTGAGTATTCAAGCTGCTGACTCATGCACACACTAAGCTCTAAACAGCCAAGGACCTGCCTTTATTAATCACTGTCTGAATTTCCACAGCTGTCAAGAAGACTGCGCTCCACTTCCCTATCACTTGTACACACTCCACTCATCCACCATAGCAGAAGTGGAGCACGTGCCTTTCCCCACATAGCAGCAAAAACCTGGAACATGCTCCCTATACATCTCCGGACCATCACCTCTCATATGGACTTCTGTAGAGCCCCCCAAGACCTGGCTATTCAAATGAGCTGCTGAAACCTTCAAGCACCTGGATACCCTCAAGGGTGATTAGTTGCGTTTTCCAAATCCTGTTTCATTGATTACTTAATTGAATGTAAGTGGGGGAGAATGTGATGTTAGGTTTGCTAGTCTGCCCTGGCAAACTGAAGATAATTTTTGTCCTGTGGAGGCACACATGAAAAAATACTGCTCCTGGCACAATGGTAGTGATGTTTTACATAACTGGGCATCCATAGCACATTCTGAAAACAATGGAGTAAACTCCTTAAGAGTGTCAGGTTTCAGGCGCTTGTAGGAAAGAACATTGGAAATGTCCATGGTTGTTTTGTATTTTTTTCATACTGTATTGTTAAGTGCTGTACTGTGTGCATTTTGTATTGCAAATGTTCATGTAGGACTGTTTACATGTCTGTAATCTAAGACTATTCTATATGCATAGTCAGGTTTTGCTATGGGTAACAACAGGTTATTCATTGCAGAAATGCAGGGTTCTATTACTCCTCTGGTGCTCAAGTTGTGTGAGAATCTCTCTCACAGGTGCTTTAGCTTCATGTTTAATTGGATATTTAGGCTGGATCTGCGGAGTAGATCTAATTGGTATTACATGGTATGGGTAGTCTCTACTCCACTGTACGTGATGTAGTGCAGGAGCCTGTGCCAAAGCCCAATCAGCAGCATAGGCTTCCTTGACTACTTCTGGAACAAGGACTGAGAAAGAAGGCAAAATGACATCTTCCCCTTGTGGAAGCACGCAGACAAATTCAGGTGTCCAATCAATTTCTGCCAATAAAATATAATAATTTAGTGTTCATCTTCTCCAGAAGTTGGCGTTTATTTTTGGGCAGGTGACCCATGAGTAATCTTCTCCAGAAGATTACTTTAATAGTGCGTTCTAAGTATCCCTCAATATGTATTTTTAACCTGTATACTCTGTCAGATGGGGTCACATGCCTGTCCACTGTCTCAGCTTCAAGGAAGTCATTAGTCAATGTCACATCCAAAAGATCTATAAGACTCTGGTGACATATCATGACCTCTGCCGCGCTGACTAGCAGTCACTGCCTACATCCTGTTCGTCAACAAAGTTCTCAGCGCAAGTGGCATTTTTCATTGAAATTGCTGCCACCTTTTTCTTTTTAAAATGGGTGTTTTTTTGTGTGGGAGTCTCTTCATTTTTTGTGAAAGTCTCTAAGAACCGGTATATCCTTTTTTGGCTTCACGTAGTCGCTTTGGTGTTTTGACCATTCTCCTCTGTCACTCCATTTATCTGATGTGTCCTGTATGGAATGAGATTGACGACTGTCAGTATATTGATACCTATCTGTTGTTTTTAAAGTTTCCCTATTTCTAAGGTTGTTTCTTTTTTCTGAGGTCTCTGGTGGTGGAGAGTCTCTTCTTTGTGTTCTGCTATCCCTTTTTTGTTTTGGTTTAGAGCTCTCTTGTGCTTGCTTAGTACTCTTCTTAGTGGGGGTTCTCTGTAGTTTAGGTTTAGTTGGTCTGGCTCCCAGTACTTCTAAGGCTCAGAAATCATCTTTGGCAGCTTGACCTTCTGGTCACACTGAGGAACCTCCTGGAGCCACTGGCGCATTACCAGTGCTGCTGCTTCCCCTTTAATATTGATTAAAATTATTGAGGACACTGTGTCAAAATTCCACATCATTTTCATCCCTTAAGCCAGGGTAGGGGGCTGCCCTGTGTTCATTTAGAATTTGTTTCAACACTTCTGGTAAATTTGCAAGTGTTGGTGTACTATGTGTAGTGGTATATATCATGGCAAAGACCTAACCTAACAGTTGTATTACATGTAGAAGGGGTCCAATAAACAAATCCTGGTGTTCTTGATAATTTAGAGGTATTTTTAAATATTAGTATGCTCTGTACTGTAAGTGTATGTTCGCTACTCAGTATGTATGAAATGTGTTGGAGTCAAAGTTTATTTCTAGGCAGGTGACCCATGAGTAAAATATTTCTGTTCTGTAAGTGTCTTGAATTTCAACTACAAGTGTGACATCCCTGCTCTCATTTGTTAAACCATTAGCTAAAAGGAACTTTGTGACAGCTTGTCTACAGTTTTCTTGAAAATGTACTAGTTGCGCCATATTAGGAAATAGGTATCAGAGATGGGAACACCAATAGGGGAATTCTTCTAAGGTTCAAGCTCAAACAACCTGCATCCTAGATAGGTGCTCCCTATTCAGCTGAGGCGCATTATCCCTAAGACCACAGACATTTCCATAAAATGATACTTAGGGTACCTTAGTGTATGTGAGGAAGAGATACTCTGGGGACCTGCATAATTAGTGCCACACCAACGTTGGTGGTGCCATGTCGTAGGACTCTCATTGTTAGAAAGAGACTTTTGGATTAGGGGCAGCAGCACCACTCTTTGTGGGTGACTGAGTCAATCTCACACCATCTCGGCAGCTGTCGCCCCAACCCTTTCAGCTAGCTAGCAACACCGCACCAAAACCTGAAAGAAAAGGTGTTTAGCTGCAGCCTGAAACTGACACTCTACGGGTTCTCAGAGGAAGTCATGGGTGACAAGTCTCACCCCTTTCTTTCTTTAGCAAAGTCTCATACACCTACATAGGCCAAAGAAAGAGATGCAGGATGGTCTTCAATTCATTTTTTGAAGAGACTGCAATGTATGGTAAAAAATAAATGAGCTGCAATTATTAGGGCAACAAGACAGAACAGAATTAGATTGGTGGTGACCAGCGAGAAAAAAATAAACAATCCCAACATATTGGAATAACATACATAGATGAATTCTACACAACCCCTAACTCCTGAGTGATAGCATAGCAGTGATAGCCCAATCTGTCTGTACTTGGTCCATGAGAGGAGCACCCCCCCTAAAAGATAGGGGTCTGCCTGCCATCTCCAGAGTTGGCTGTAGAGACCAGGCCGAGGTCAGCAATGAAATGGCATGCAGCATGGACAAAATAACGGCTGAAATGACCTCCCTGTTGTCCCTTGGCCTGTACAGTGTTTTTTATAAGAAAAATATTTTTTGTTTTGTTAAAAGACTTGACACAAGTATGTGCCTAAATGTTCAAATGTTTACATACTCTTGTGGTGATAATTGCTAGCTGGATTATTATGTACTTGTTCTTGTCAACCTTGGAGAGGGGTACATGATGAAATGTTATGCACAAAATAATAATAACAGTGCTCTCGCAGAGTCACAAAGTTACAGCTGATTAGAAAGTAAAACATCCATGCTGAAAGCAGGTTAATTAAAAATGAATAAAACTGAATAATGTATACATATATGTCATAATATACATTCATATGTGTAGGTAAAAGGGCACAGGCCTAAGAAAAGCTAAAATTTGTGTGCCTAAGCAGAGTGTAAAGTGAACCCGCGACAGCCACACCTTGAAAGGACTTGAATGTAAATGAGTGCCCTTTCAGAGCTTATGGCTTTTTAGCAAATTTATATAAAGACTGTGTTTTTAATACACTATTTTAATTTTTACTTTTACATTTCTTGGTGGCAAAACCCTCTGAGCCTACCTTGTAGAGGTCTGCCTCACTACAATTCAGGATAGGTGATGAATCCCTCCATTTTCAAAGATCATGTCAGCACCCTAATGTAGGTGGTTTCTTTTAGAAATTGGGTTTCTGGTTTGCAGAGGTATACACCCCGTCCAAACAGGAACAACAATTCTAGTCAGGGTAAGTTAGAATCACATCATAAATGAACCTGTTCTCACTCTTTGGTAGCTTGGCACTGAGCAGTCGGGCTTAACTTAAGAGACAATGTATACATTATTTGTGCAGCACTTCAAACAGCAACACAGTGAAAAACATCACACAATAAAACAACACACCTGGTTAGCAAAATAGAGCATACTATTATGAACAACACAAGACCCCAACGACAAAAATCCAATAAGTAAAACCAGGGTTACAAATGTTTAAAGATTAAAATGCAATTTAGTGTTAAAAGCATAAAACGCCAACCGGGGATATCAAGTCGTGCTAGACCAGGGTGATTCCAAACATTCAGGTCAACAGTGGTGAATCACAGGTCGGATACAGTCTTTTAATAATTATTCAGTTGAAGTTTTACCTCCTGAAAAGTTGAGGCAAGTGTCCCATTCCCTGAGAATAAGTTTGCCGGGTGCAAGGAGAGCGTCTCTAGGGGTGGTCCGCAGGCGCAAACTATCAGTTGGGTGTTGCGGACCATCTGGCTAGAGCCTAATGGTCATGAGTAGCAATACTTGTTGTGCAAAGAAATGAAGTTGTGGAGCCTCACGCTGATTCTTCATGCAAGCAGTGCAGTTCTGGCATGAACAAGCCTGTTCGCAGTCAAAAAGAGTCCATAAACTTGAGTTCAGAAACCAAAAAACACTGGTAAGGGCCCACGACTGGAGGGGCACCTAATGGGGATAAAGAGCTGGTTGAGGATGGGTCCAGGAGCTGTAGCAGCTGAGTTGTAAGTCTTTTGTATCCCTGAGACGTCTGAAAACAGGAAGCAAGCCCTTGGAGTCACTATGGTTCTGGGATGTAAAGATGCAGGTCCAGTTTTTCTTTCTCCCAGACAAGAGGGCAGCAGGCAGCAGGCCAGCTCAGCAAAGCAGGAGACCAGCAGTGTTGTAATTTTACAGAGTGATAGTCCTTGTAGCAGCACACCAGTCCTCCTTCCTGGCAGAGTATCCACAGATCCTGAAGTATACTGAGTTGGTGGTTGCAGAGGTCTAGTACTTATACACAGTTATCCCTTTGCAGTGGAGGAGAATTCAAATAAAGATCTTTGAAGTCTACAGAGGTTCTCCCTTCCTGCCCTTTGTGTGTGGCAGGACACTGCCTAGTCAAGTGTGTCAACCCCTCCCTCCTATTCTGCTCAGGGTGGCCCATCAGGATATGGATGACCTACCAGTCACCACTAAGCTCCCTTTGTGTGTGGCTGTCTAGAGGGAATGCACAGGCCCAGCTGTTGTTCCACCTCAGATGTGTATTGGCGACAGGCAGTAGGCACCAAATGGTTCAAGCAAGAAAATGCCTACTTTCGAAAAATGGCATTTTCCGAACTGCAATTTAAAATCCAATATCACCATAAGCTGAGATTTTGAAGTGTGAATCCAGAAACACCAAACCTGATAACCTAATTTCTTCCAGATTGTGCATTACAGCAGGGAAAAACTAATTTGGGAATTTTTCATTTACCAGGGCATGTTTGCCAAGCCTTAAACTCCCTTTTATTATATATAAGGCACTGCTAAGGTAGGCCCAGGTAGCCCATATGGCAGGATGCTGTTTAATTAGAAGTTTGGATATGTACTTTTAAATTGTACACATCCTGGTAGTGAAAAAAAAACAAATTTGTTTTCATAATATTGGAAATTCCTTATTACATTTAATAAGCTTTAATTCATAATCAAGAGGAGGTAGATGGAACATGTTTGGTGCCTAGGGAATTGTAATGATAAACCATCTTTAATGGTAAAGTCAGTTTTTTCATTACCATTTTGAAAATTCCACTTTCAGAAAGTTGGCACTTTACTACTCTAGCCCTTTGTGCCTGCAGTCTGCCTTAGGTCACGTGTCTGGGTTTAGCTGACAGACTTCCTCCCAGACATTCACACAATAAAGGGATTAGGAGTTCCTGAATGGACTTTCTGTTGGCAGGTTGGGTGGGGGGCAGAGCTGAGCACAGCCTCACTTGCATTTGAATAGCCTGTACTCTACCTTCACAGAAAAGGCCTAACAACTCTATATTTCCACTGCAGTTAGCTGGGATCCAAGGCAGTAGATTCAGGAAATTCCTGGCACTTCAAAGAACGTTTCCAGAAACTTCTCCCACCTTCCAAAAGAAGGGCCCCAGGGTATAAAAATAGGATCTTCAGACGCATTATTCAGTTCGGTACTGGACTTGCGGAAGAACTCTCGGAGGACTGCCTGATGATGTAACCTGTTCTTTGCTCTGTTTGACTGCAGCTGCACCTGGAAGGTCTGCATTGCTGCATGGAGCCTACTTTGAACCCTCAGAGTACTGTCCTGTTGTTGAGACCTGCAATTACACCTGCACCCAGGACTACCAGAAGTGACTCCAAGTGCTGTTTTTCTGGCCTCCTGTTCAGAGCTACACTGACATAAGAGGCTCCCACCATCTTGAACCTGTACCTGGATCCAGCGTGAGTGAGTCCTGAACCTCTAAGAGGTGTTCCACCAGTACTAGACACTTGATTGTGGTGCTAAAGGTGCAGAGATGACCAATTTACAAAACTAAGACTTGGCCGAAATTTGGTCAAAAAGTGCTCTGTGAACTAAGATGAGACCGGAACAAACCTGCTTGCGAGTCTGCCCCAAGTACATCACTGGTCGGACTGACTTCAGCTTCATCCCGCTGCGTTCTTCTCCACAGCAGCAAATCTGTTTCAGTGGTCCTTTGACAAAAAGAGTATCCAATCTTGTGGAACTGTCTTCAGCTACAGACTTCTTCCTTGTTTGACTTCCATTTTGCAAAGTATGAACAAATAAATCTGCACAGCGGCCTTGACCCAAAGCCGTCTCTGCTCCATCCTCGGACACCTTCTGCAGCCTTGCCCCGCTGAACATATGCTTGTCAGACATTTTTTATCGTCTGAAGGTAAGCGCTGAAAGGACCCAATTCACTTCTTGTATCTGAACTGCGGTCAATTATATTTTGACCCAGTCTCGCGACTAGATGTCTGCAGTTGCCACTTTGATCTTTTAGATGCTAGAATTTACTTAACACTTCATAAGTTCATAACTCCGGTTCAATGAATTGTATTTTTGGCGTTTGGTGTCAAATAACTTATTAAAATTTACTTTAGATTTCTAAATTGGTTTGGGATTTTTCTTGCATTGTGCTTTCACTTTATTACTGTGTGTGCTACATAAATACTTTCCACATTGCCTCTAAGTTACACCTGGCTGCCTTTTGTGCCAAGCAACCCAGGGTTAAGTACCAGTTAATTTAGAAACAATGGTGACAATGGTGGTCGTTGTTTGACCAGGGCTCACACCCCAGTCAACCAACAACCCAATTTCTTACACTTTCTACAGAGTTGGCCTACAAAACATGTATTCAAGCCTACAATTGTGGCTTGACTGTAGCACTGTAAAATCTGCAGGGCGACTTGTCTAAAGAACTTTTGTTGACAGACAAGGAACCCTGTTTTAAATGTTAATAAGTAACCCCTATGAAGGCCTTGTAGAGAACAAGGTAGGGTGCCTGGTATTTAAAAGTGGGACACAAAAATGAATCCCATCATGTCCCTACAGTGGCAAGGCCCCAAAATATATTTTCAGTGTGGCAGCCCCAGCATCATTATACAGGAAACTTGACTACAGATTCAAATTTTCAATCTGTATCTCAAGTTTGGGACCAGCTAGAAAAATAATTCAACAACTCTTTTTAATATTTATTAAATTCTCAATTCAATGGTGAAGTAGAATTTTTGTGTTAGGAGCACACTAGTAATTTCCACAGTACATTCCCTTAGGCACCCTTAACTCTCAGAGCCTACATTTAGTGTAGATGAAGATTTTGGACATCTTGCAATTGCTTTGACACATTGCATTTTTCAGTAAGGCAAACAGGAGCTACTGGAAAAGTAGGTAGACCAGCTTTGCAAACCATTTGCTGTATTGCAGTGCAGGAGTCAACCCTCCAGCTTGTGTCACCATAATTGTGGCACCCCCAAGCGCCCTCCTCAGAATACTTTCTAGACTTATGGAATATCAGATGAGGAGTGGACCTGCTGTATGTGACCTGAGAGAGGCCCTAAATGACTGGACCTGCTCCCTCTTGTATCCAGGACAAAAAAAGTGGACTCCAAGGTTCACTTGGTTGACCTGCGTGGGAGCTGCAGGCAGCCTTTTCCCTGAAGTATCCAGCTAACCAGTGGCAATTGAAACTTGGCTAAAGTTTACTGTTGACCTTTGCCTGGACTATTTAGAGTCTCTCAATGCTTTCCCTTGACGTCCTGTGTGCTTTTGAAGCATATGAAGTGTACCCCTGTAGTTGTTGGGGCACCAGAAGAAACATTTAAAACTTTTGGAAACATTTCCTCAAATGCTTCAGACCTGCCAGGAAAAGTATTTGACCCAAAGATCCAAAGCTTCAGACTGAATTTTAGCCTAATCCTGCGCAAAGAGCAGCACATATTCTGCATTGGGACATTGAGGGGGTCATTTTGACCTTGGCGGACGGCGGAGGCCGTCCGCCAAGGTACCGCCGCTGAATGACCGCACCGCGGTCAAAAGACCGCGGCGGCCATTCAGACATTTCCTCTGGGCCGGCGGGAGCTCTCCAAAAGAGCGCCCGCCGGCCCAGAGGAAATACCCCTGCAACGAGGACGCCGGCTCAGAATTGAGCCGGCGTAGTTGCAGGGGTGCGACGGGTGCAGTTGCACCCGTCGCGTATTTCAGTGTCTGCTT
The DNA here is from genome assembly GCF_031143425.1 of Pleurodeles waltl. Lineage (NCBI taxonomy): Eukaryota > Metazoa > Chordata > Amphibia > Caudata > Salamandridae > Pleurodeles > Pleurodeles waltl. The sequence goes on along the minus strand of NC_090445.1, from coordinate 287,190,267 downwards.
AGCAGACACTGAAATACTTTGCGGGGCCCTCTTACGGGGGCCCCTGCAGTGCCCATGCCATGGGCATGGGCACTGCAGGGGCCCCCAGGGGCACCACAGCACCCCCTACCGCCATCCTGTTCCTGGCGGGAGACCCGCCAGGAACAGGATGGCGGTAGGGGGTGTCAGAATCCCCATGGCTGCGGAGCGCGCTCCGCAGCCATGGAGGATTCACAAGGGCAGTGGTAAACCGGCGGGAGACCGCCGGTTTACCCTTTCTGGCCGCGGCTGAACCGCCGCGGTCAGAATGCCCTCGGGAGCACCGCCAGCCTGTTGGCGGTGCTCCCGTGGTCGGTGACCCTGGCGGTCACCGGCCGCCAGGGTCAGAATGACCCCCTGAGAGTTTTCAGTATGAAATCTCCCAAGTTCCAGGGCACCAGTAAAGCCAACCTGCTTCATGTACCCAGACTTCATTTCCACAGCAGCAGCAATCATGGAGAATAATTTTCTTCTAAAAACATGACAAAGTCCCATTCTGCATTGAGACTTGCAAAAGACATTTCAATTGTTTTCTTCAAGAAAATGACAAAATACCATTCTGAAGTGGAAGTTGGAAAATGTTTCACACTTTCTGACATAAAGAATAACCAGGACCTATCCACTTAGTGTATTCAACCCAGGCTTCATCGCGGTCGGCCTGATATTGCACCTAGGTCCCTGTCTATCATTACCATAGACCAGTGGTCTCCAAACTTCTTAATGCCGTGCCCCCCCAGTTGAAAAATAAAAATCTATGGTCCCCCCTCAGGATTTTTCACAAATATTTTATAAAGATGGTGATGTTTAAATATGTCTAGACCTATTTAAACATTGCAGTTAGGTACTGTTACCTTTTTAAAAATGCAATAACATGCTTTTGCTTAAAACAAAGGCCTGTGTTCTGTACAATGCTTCTTTTGGGGCCCCCTGGGACCACTTGAGGCCCCCCTAGGGGGGCCCACCCCCCAGTTTGAAGACCTCTGCCATAGACTATCATTGGTGCTTTGTGCTTTTTGATACTACGTTTACAGAAAACTTTAAGAATTTGTATCTCTGGTTCCCCTTATTGGATTTCTGTTGTTTTGGTGTCTTTATTAAATTTTACTATATTCTTCTAATTTGGTTTCAGATTTGTATTCCTTGTTGTTCTGACTTGATCACACACTGCCCTAAGTTACACCTGTCTGATCTGTGCCATAGCTACCAGGGGTTAGATCTTAAGTTCATTTAGTGACATCATGGCAAGAAGTGTTATTCCTAGAGATGGACCGTTCCCCACCTTTAATAGTAAACTGCTTTCTTACAAATTCTGTATGTGGAACACTATAAGAGGTCACATGATCTTTAATACTATTTTATTATGTTGTGAGACACTACTGAATCAGGAGCTAAAAGAAGGTTATCAATATGAACTACATTAAGCTGAGGAGATGCACAACACAATGTAATGGGCCATGAGATTGTACGCATGTAATGCTGAGGACTACATGCATGCTGTCACTTTTGTTCTATGGGTGCTTTGAATAATTTTTTCTGAACCCTTAAAACTTAAAAAATGCTACCAGACTGTGGTTACGTCTGTTTCACATGTGAAGCTACAGTTTCCTTTATACCAAACCAAACCATAGTAGAGTATCTGCAAGCACAAAAACCTGAAAGTTTTAATTATAGTGAAAGTTGAGATCAGGGGCAAAGCTTCAGCGGAGTGTGTGGGGTGCTACAACCCTTTAATAAAATAATTTTCTGATAAGTTGTTGAGTACTGATGGTTTCAGTTTGGTATGGTGAGATGTCTGCCGGATTTCACCAGGATGTTTTTACAAAAACACACAGGCCCTCATTCTGACCTTGGCGGGCGGCGGAGGCCGCCCGCCAAAGTCCCGCCGTCAAGTTACCGTTCCGCGGTCGAAAGACCGCGGCGGTAATTCTGACTTTCCCGCTGGGCTGGCGGGCGGTCGCCTTCAGACCGCCAGCCAGCCCAGCGGGAAAGAGGCTTCCACGATGAAGCCGGCTCGGAATCGAGCCGGCGGAGTGGAAGCTGTGCGACGGGTGCAGTTGCACCCGTCGCGTATTTCACTGTCTGCGCAGCAGACAGTGAAATACATGTAGGGGCCCTCTTACGGGGGCCCCTGCAATGCCCATGCCAGTGGCATGGGCACTGCAGGGGCCCCCAGGGGCCCCGCGACCCCCCCTACCGCCATCCGGATCTCGGCGGTCCGACCGCCGGGATCTGGATGGCGGTAGTGGGGGTCGGAATCCCCGCGGCGGTGCAGCAAGCTGCGCCGCCGCGGAGGATTCAATGGGGCCGCGGTACACTGGCGAGACCCCGCCAGTGGTGCCGGTCCGACCGCGGCTTTACCGCCGCGGTCGGAATCCCCATTGGAGCACCGCCGGCCTGTCGGCGGTGCTCCCGCGGTCCTCCGCCCTGGCGGTCAAAGACCGCCAGGGTCAGAATGACCACCACAGTCTCTCCCTCTCAGTTTTTAAAGTCGTCTAAAATTGTGGGAATTTTCCAAATGATTGTGTTTCCCCTCACTTAGTATCCCTACCACTCCACTTTTCTATCACTTTTCACTGCCACGTAGGACCCTCCCATGCACCCTACGTGTCATACAATGTATTTAAACATTATGTGTCAGCCTGATTGTCAAAGAATCTGAAGCTCACACCCCCCCAATCTCACTGACCCGGCTACGCCCCTGGTTGAGATTTTGTCTCTTCACTTATAATGACCCAGGTAAATACGTAGATCTCTTACTATCTAATGTCTGCTTGCTTTTGACAGGTCTTCACAGGAATCTTCGCTGCTGAGATGGTCTTCAAAATCATTGCTCTGGACCCATACTACTACTTTCAGACGGGTTGGAACATCTTTGATAGCATCATCGTCACACTGAGTTTAGTGGAGCTGGGACTTGCCAATGTGCAGGGTTTGTCAGTTCTGAGGTCTTTCCGTCTGGTAGGTATCCCTGGAACTTTACCCAAGTTTAATTTAGTTTGACACATTGATTTGGGACCGCTAATAATATTCATCTCAAGATTACTATTGCATTAGTATTACTTAAGATATCAATCACATTTGTGTGTAAACAATAGGTAATCGGTTGAAAACATAGCAAAGCCTGGTCACAAGTACTTAGAGGACACCTTAGAACTGTACTATATGAGAGAACATTACAACTGCTAAAAATGCAACTGATACTTGGATTGTGCCAGTCAAGGAGAGGAGAGAGGCACATGCTATGATGACATATTAGTGTGTCTGATTACATTTTCTGTAGTTGTGGAGTTCATGAAAAAGCTACAAAAGAAATCAGAATAAAATGACATTCTAATTTAACCCGTCCAACCTCTCTTTTCACTAGCCCTGTACTGATGGCTTATTCCGTAGGCTATTATTCATGTGAACTAGGTAGGAGCAAGAAGATAAAATGAGCTACATTTTAAGATGAGGTCCAAGCCGAATTAAGTAGAAGGAATTAATTCAATAGCAAGTCATACACACAGCCAACCCCTGGCGGAGCTCTATCCTTTTTTTCCGTTTTAGAATCTTCTGCATCTCTAAGCAGCATTAGAATTTCACACATATGTTATGCTAATAACTACAACCAAAACATAGCATAACCCCCCCTTTAAACAAAAAAAAATGCTACTTAGAATGGCCTAATCTACTTAACTAATGATAATAATACATGCAAGAAACTATGTACAATATGTGAACGTAAAATATGAAAGCACCAAATATGTTGAACACTCGTTAATATAGTCAATGAAAATCAAAGTACATAGTCATCAAACCTGACTGGTTTTAGTTTCTCTCTTTAACCCACGCTATTCATGTGTGTCTGACGATCTTCTTCTCTGTTTCCATTATTCCCCAAAATTGCATCCAAATGTGCATGTTCCACCTTGCCACACTTGGTGATTTTTCTAGAATTACACTTTATTCATCATTTAACCAGACATTGTAACTCTTGACCTTAGCTATTTAAAAAAATATATATTTTATTGATTTTTTTTATGCCAAAAGCAATATTGCGCAAAAGTGTAGAAACAATAGTAATATCATGAGCACTGTCAAGCAGTAAAACTCGTCAATACATGTAATGAAAACATTCTGAGACAAAATCAGCAGTCTACAATGTCTCCAGCAGAGCATCAATTCCAGAGACAACACCAGAGGACGGCGACTGGCCACACTATGGCCCAGAGTTGGGGCTGCCATATACATTAAGAGATGTCAACACCTGCGCCTAAAGATAGTTGCGTAGGGGTTGCCAAATGTGATTTGGGCGGGATGCCAGTGGCTGTTATGAGGTATATAATTCACTGGTGGTGTCACAGTATGTGATGTCTCGCAACTAAGCATCAGTAGTGGGATGGATACCACTTCCCCAGTGGAGGGTGGTCCGGTGCTTAGCAAGCAACAGAGCCATGGCTCTGAACCCTAGATGGATTTTGGGAACTGTTTAACATAGCTCAGCAAAGCCATGAGGGAGTGAGGGGCAAGGTCCTGGCCTACCATCTGGGACACCACAGAGTAGATACTGCCCCCAAAATGGCAGGATGTTAGGGCATGTCCAAGTCAGATGGATGAAGTCCACAAAGTCAGCCCCACACTTAGGACATTGATGTGATCGTGTAGGGTAAAATTTGGCAAGGGCACATGGAATGGTATATGAGCGACGTGCAAACTTAAAGTGCAACAGTTTGTGATGATAGTTGTTAGATACCAGCCTGGCTTGTGTGCAACAGTAATCCCAGAGTTTGTCTGGGAGAGGGCGACCAATGTCCAACTCCCAGACCACACTAGATTCATCCGTGCTGCTAGGTCTAAGATGCATTGAGGAGTGATAGAGTCAGGAAATTAACTACGAGCTACCTGGGCAGTAATGACCAAAGTAAATGGGGGAAAATTCAAGATTTCTGCAGGAAATGTAGACAGTGTGAATTGCAGGGTGCTATAGAGTCTATGTAAAAGGAATCTCTCCATCTGGGAAGCCTGGCTACCTGCCACAATCTCCGTCACTGGGCGGATGTTAGAGCCCACAAACAAGTCGATGATCATATGCAGTTGCAATGAGAGGAGGACACACTGAATCAGCTTTTCGCATGTGAGCGGGAGCCATGGATTACCGGAAAGGGGGATGTGAGGTGAGTAAAGGGAGTCGAGGCCAAATTAATGACCAAGCCTGGCCAAGGCCCGGCAAGCGGTGGGGAGGGTTTGTATTTCAGAGGGGTTCCTGGGGATGTCAGGAGGACAGAAAGTGATTAAACAGAAGACTGATATTGTTCCGATTTAAGATACTGAAGCCTGCCAGCGGGTTTGTACCAGTGGTAGGCAAACTGTGCCTGAGCCACTAAATAATACAAACAAAAGTCCAGAACTCCAAAACTCTCTCTCTCAAATGGAAATGTCAAAGTCGACCAGCAGACACAAGGACGCCGACTGGCCCACACCAAGCATGTAAGTAGGCCATGAAGCATGTTAAAACAAATGTAGTGAGAGCAATTGGAATATTAATGAACAGATATAGAAAACGAGGGAGAACCACCATCTTGGTTATAGCTGCATGACCCGCAAGAGATAAGGGTAAGGTAATCCATCTGTCAATTTGAGTGGCAAGCTTATCTATTGCGGGCCATATTTACTCTGTATTACTTCAGGGCCACTTCTACGATGGTGGATACCAAGATATTTAGTCCATAATATGGGGTAAGGGAGGGAGCAAGGTGTGGTGGCATCAGTTAGAGGGAAAAGTTCAGACTTGTTCCAATTGATAGGCAAGCCAGAGGAGAGACCAAACCTGACCACCTCCTGAATTAATGGGGTAAGATTGGTGCTTGGCTCGTGGACGAAAAGTAGGATGTCATCTACATATAGTGGGTCAAGTAGTGGACCATGGTGGAAACTGAGTCCTCTGTGCATATGGCGTTCCTGGAGATGGTGAACCAAGGGGTCCAGACAGAGTATAAACAAAAGGGGTGAAAGTGGGCAACCCTGACAAGTACTGTGGGTCAAAGAGAATGGCTCTGAGATTTCCATTGTACACTCCCATAGACACCTTTAGCTCTCAGAGCCTACATTTAGTGTGGATGAAGATTTTGGACATCTTGCAATTGCTTGGACACATTGCATTTTGAAGTAAGGCAAACAGGAGCTACTGCAAATGTAGGTAGACCAGCTCTGCAAACCATTTGCTGCATTGCAGTGCAGGAGTCAACCTTCCAGCTGGTTTCACCATAATTGTGGCACCCCCAAGCACCCTCCTCAGAATACTTTCTAGACTTATGGAAGATCTCGGATCCTGGCGGAGGGGGATCTGTAGAGCAATGCGACCAGGTCTCGAAATCCATGTGGCATACCGAGTTTGCCAAGAACATCAAATGGAAAAGGCCACTTGAGAGAATTGAAAGCCTTTTCGGCATCCAACAAAACTGTAGAAGCAGGGGCCTCTGGGAGTATTTGGTTAGGCGAGGCATAAATCCAGATTGCATAGGGGCAATTATACTATCCAGTAAGTGGGATAGATGTGTGGCCAATATTTTGGCCAATGTCTTTTTGTCATTATTGAGGAGGGAGAGTGGACGGTATGATGCTCAGTGTTGTGGTGTTTCCCTGGTTTAAGGAGGAGTACAATCACAGCTTCCCGCATTGTAGGTGAGAGAATGCCCTGGCCGAGGGACTCCATGTACGCTTCAAGCAAATGAGGGATCAGGACCTTCCGGTATGCTTTATAAAAAGGGCCTGTGAAAACGTCACTCACAGGGGCCTTGGAGCTACCAAGTGACTCGATGACCTGAGACACCTCGCCCGCAGTAATGGGAGAGGTCAAAAACTGCTCTGGATGGTGTCTAGCCTCACCATGACAATCTCCTGCAAATAATCCTCAAGCTTGTCAGAGGCCGAGCCGGTCTAGGCAGTATATAAGGATTGATAATATGCCCTAAAAATAGAGAAGATAGCTGGGATATCCAAGGCCATGCCCCCACCCTCCAACTGGAGAGTGGTGACATAGGACGACTGATGATAAGGGAGCAGCAAGCTGGCCAGTGTATGGCCAGGTCTCCTCCCCACCACATCATACAGACATGCTGTAGCCTATCTTCCAAGATACAGTATGCTCCGGTCAACGTCTCCCTAATGTTCTGAAGTAAGTATGCTATAGTTGGGGGGGGAGGGATCGGGGAAGCAGGCGGCAGACTGGACTGCTGGTTTAGAGCCTGTAGTTCCCGTTCTATCCTAGTGAGATCTCCTCTAATAGAACATAGTACTCTAGCATGTTTGGCAATGAATATCCATCTGATTTCAGCTTTGACTGCCTCCCAGAGCATAGCGTGCATCTGCAATGTACTCGTATTGTGAGCAAAATATTCAGAAATTACCTTGCACAGCTCAGACCGAAACACTTCATCGTGCTACGCATTAGTGAGGAAGTGCCTTGAGAATGGTGGCGGGGACCCCTTAGCGATTTTTTGAGTATCCGACCACTGAGTCAATTTACCTTCATTCCTGGTTTTCACCCAAGCTCCTTCTTGAAATTTTGGAGGATATTTCCTACGCCTCCCGTTGTGCCTTGCTACATATTTTTTTTTTTTTTTTTTTTTTTACTTGTTTCTTTAGTTTGTCACTGTCCACACATAATTTGCTCATTCTCTCTATTCAGGCAGCTGTAATTTTGGTGCATGCTTCCCTACCTCTTAACAACTGAATGGTGTTTCATTAGTTGTTGTGTGAGGTGTGTTGCCATAACTCCATAGGATGTTTCTAATCCTGCTTTTGCTGTCTTACCCTGATTCCATAGCCAATTGCACGCATTCCTTCACTACTATGTTAAACCATTCCGCAAGACCATTGTACCGTGGAATATACACAGCTGTTCTATGATGATTATTTCTATGACTTTTGAGAAATTGTAAAAACTCATCTGACGCAAACTGCGGTCCATTATCTGACACCAAACACTCTTGGTATCCTTCCCTCCTGAACACTTCATCACTAATCGTTATTATTTCAAAAGATCTTATCTCCTTGCTAAATGCCACTTGGAACCTCAGATATTAATTCCTACATGTTCCCATGCTTTTGATGGAACCTCAGGAGGCCTAATAAGAGTGTCAATCATAACACAAGACTTGTCGCTGCATGCACACACAAAACAATTTCTCATAAACCTCTCTTTTTCTCTGTCCCTCCCAGGCCACCAAAAATCCATCCTCACTCTTCTCTTCATGGCAGACATGCCCCCGTGACCTTCATGTATCAGTTCTATAAGTCTTGAACACAGTTCTCTTGGCGCCACTAACCTACCACACATTCTAATAATACCATCCACCACAGATAATTCTGACCATATCTTAGAATAGTCACTCAATTCGGGTCTCACTTCCTTGTTGACCTTGGAATGTTCAACAGAATTAATTGCAAACCTTTATCCCTAAACACTGCCTCTTTCCATTCTTATTGTGAAACTGCACCCTTAGACACATCTTCTACACCAGCCACCACGCAATCTTCAACAGGTTCGGGCCCCTTCACTTTGAGTAGGCAGTCGAGACAAACAATCTGCATTTACATTCTTTGTGCCTGGGACATACTTAAATTTAAAATTGTTCTTCTGGAACCAAAATAACCATTTAGCAATTCTGGGGATTGCTCTTGCTTCTCCATCTCTGGAAATAAATGTACTAGTGGTTTATGATCCGTGCCTAACTCTAAAGGTGTGCCCCACACATATGTTCCAAAGTGCTGCACTCCCCACCAGCAAGCCAGGGCTTCTTATTCAATGGTGGAGTATGTCCCTTCTTCTCCCTTCAAAATATGTGATGCAAAAGCAGCCACCCTCCCCTGATTGCCTTTCAGTTGCAACAACAGCCCCCAAACCGTACATGCTCGCATCTGTTACTACAGTAGTCTTAACTTGAGAATTAAGAGCTTTCAAGATGACTGCTTCAACAATGGCTTTTTTCTGTCCTCAAAAGCAAACTGACATTCCTTGGTAGAATCATACATTACTCCTTTCTTCATTAACACTCGCAAAACATGCGCTCTGTCAGAGAATTGTTCCACAAATTTAGAATAATGTTCAGCCAGACGCAAAAAAGATTGATCCCTATTTGTCGGTAGAGGTGCTTTCTCAATTGCTTCCACTAATTTTAATTTAGGTCGGATTCCATCACTCGACAGAGCATGCCCCAAGTATTCTACATCCTGGACAACAAATTTACATTTTTCTTTGGATATAGTCAATCCTGCTTTCTCAAGCTTTTGCTATGCACTGTTTAACACTTCATTGTGCTTCGCTACATCATGCCCCCACACCACGATATCATCTTAGAAATATAACACATTTGTCAGCCCTTGTAATATGTTCTGCATTACAGGAATGCTGTTTTTCTTTAATACAATTCTGTGCTCAAATTTTTCTAAGCAACCCAATTGATTAGCAAATAGTTTGGGGTATTTATTGCACCAGAACTCCCCGTCATAGATTTCTCTGTAACCAGTCAGAAGTACTTGGTCAGGATGGTTACGATCGAGGACTGTGCCTAATGTTTTTTGTTCCTTCCACCCCAATAATGCCTTTCCTTTTCCTATCACATAAACCTTGTCTTTTGCGACTTGCCCATTATACTCCATTTTGGAATCCTAACAACAAATAAAGGTATTGTAACACCACAGTAACCTTCCGGTTGTACATCAGGAGCAATAAAATCGGCATTGGATGTGCCTTCACACATTGCTTGATTAATGATAGTGTATGGGGAACATGAATCTGCCCACATGTGAATCTCCTTGCCATTTACCTTAAACCAGCACTCAGGAGAATGATAATTTCCACCAGTGATTATAGTCATTCACAACTAATATTTGAACCTTGCTATCTTAGCCAAATTCTCATTCAAGCCTGAACTAGCGTTGCACGCTGTTTCTTTTACAGAATTTACATTTCTGTTGACATTACATATACCTTGTTTATACATTCTCGAAAAATGCCCATGCTTTTTACATTTAAAACATTTGGCTTTGATGGCTGGTCAAAAATCAGATTCAGTCATGTGTCTCGTACTTCCACATCGAGAACACTAGCGTTTATCAGATTGACCTCTACATGACGGCTTGGCTCTACCACTATCTCTTTGTGACCCAGATTGATTTCCACTTTCTGTACCAAATGAATATCATCTGTTTTGTTCTTATCCCTTGTTTTATTTATAAACTGATCACTCACAGTTTCTTCTTGTAAGTCTTTAAACTTACATGTGCTACCTAACGTTCTTAACACAGAAATGTACTGCTCCACACTTTCACCGGGCTGCTACGCTCTTTACAAAAACTTGTGCCGTTCAACTTTTAGCACTTCATCTGGTTCTGAAGATTCATCAGCTATATTGTTCTCATTGCTGGGATTGGCAAGGTTTTCAGTCACGTTTTGCCTCCTTTCTGCACCCAAATTATGTTTCAAAATTGCTAGCTTCTGCCTGGAGTTCAATACGTCCCCACCTACTGCCTCTAAATAGGTCTCAAAAGCCTCCTTCCAATCTTCCCATACCACAACAGGATGGCCTGAATTTTGCAAAAACTTGGGGGGGAGGTGTGATTGATTGCATTTCCATGTTCACTGTTGCTACACCCTACACTGTGCACTGCACATAATAATGCTCATGAATTGCTAAAAGCTAATGCATAATAACGACTATTCAGCAGTAATGGGCCTGTAAATAACACTAATATTAATGATGTACTCTGTTTTGACTAATATAATACACTAAAACAATAAAAGTAGTCACCGTGGCTTAGTTGCTGGTTACAGGTCTTCCCTTTATGGCTAACACTCCAGATATGACTTGGCCTTCTTCAGTTTCAATGAAACTCTTACTAGGGATGGAGCTTGCTTCTTGGAATGGGCTGTAGTCAAGAAAGGTATGTTCTTGTACAGCCCAAATATATTTCCTCACACCTGCCTTAATATTCCCTGCTGCATGCAGTGCTCATTGCAGAGATAAACACTAGGTACTATATATGTATTCCCCTGCTGCACATGATCCATTCACTCTGGATTAACTAAAAGTATCTTGATAGGGCACTTACATGTTACGTGCTGCTCCTAGTACGCGTCTCAATGTTCACGTGCGTCCCTCTACACGCACCTCCACAGAACAATCACAGTTTACGTGCGCTGCTCTTTGCACTCAATTATATTTTCATTTAATTGTGGTTAATTGTGTTCAGGCGATCTTTTTGTGCGCTATCTTGTTTTGGTTAAACTGTATCCGTGCAAACTAGCATGGCATGCATGCGCAGTTCCCTATGTGCTTCATCCACACAATCAACGCAACTCGCGTTACGCTAACGCTTTGCTTAACGATGCCCGTAAGTGCCGACTAGCTCAAAAACATACATTTGCCTCTTGTCTGTAAGATTTGTAAGATACAGCTCATGGTGCTCCACAACAAGGCTGCAGCAGTCCATCAGAGCTGCCAGAATCTCTTCGTTCATTTCAATAGCACTTATCTGCCTGTTGCACCCTGCAGCAACAGAATTGTTGACTCTTCCTTCAGGGGTTGACGCAGTTCTCCAGGGTCCCGTACTCATCACCAATTTTAAGATGAGGTCGAGGCCGAACTAAGTAGGAGGACTTTCTTCAAGAGCAAGTCAGACACACAGCCAACCCCTGGCAGATCTCTATTATTTTTTTTGTTTTAGAATATTCTACCTCTCTAAGCAACATTATAATTTTACACGTCATGCTAATAACTGCAACCAAAACATAGCACAACACCTGTAAATATCATTGGAAAGGTATTGAGTCATGACAAACAGGTGTTCAAACAGATTTTATAAAAATAACATTGCCAGCTTATTCAATTATGCCACAAAACTGTTTTACAAGCAGTATCAGTAAATACATTTTTTTGGAATGCAGAGCTTAGACTTCTTGTTTATAATGCATTTCTGCCTTTGAAAGGATGCTCACAGGTGTGTTAGGGAAAAATGTCTGTTTTCCCCAGGCATGCCTATTCGCCAATGTGTATGACTAGTGGAGGTTTGTACTCAGATGTCATACATATGAACCTCTTCTAGCTAGCATCTCACCCCGTGCTACTAATTTAATTAGTCTAAACCTCAATCTAAATCATTTACATTAAATTCAATTTTCCTTGATGGACACTTGCACGGCTACTGTCCATTTCGTCCTGCTTATAGAAAATCTAATCCAGAACAAATGGCTTTGCCAATGCTTATTTTAATTGAGCTTTAATTGTGCCACCTTCAGTACCAGGAATGAAGGGAAGCCTTTGTTCCACCTTTTAATTATTGCTCTTAGTGTTTACATGATTCCAGAGGACAGGTCTCATAGATAGCACACAGGATTTAAAAGAGATTTGCCTGTGTTGATGCCCATTCCACATGTCTACAGTGTTTAGAACACCCTCCCTGCTAGGCACCACCCAGCTGTGCTCAAGGATATCTACTCGTTTTTAAATGGTCATTTAATGTGCATGCAAATTAGAAGGCATTAGCCGGAGGAGAGTAATGAAGAAGCCAAGCACCACCAAAAACAAAAAGGGATCAGGACTGAGATAGTTTGCTACCAGCTAATAGATCCAATGGATGACTTTGGACTGCTTTGCAGTTTATAATGCAATCTACGTGGATGTTCCCCCAGGAGCTTGGTAATTGCAGTCTATTTGTATTGGTTGATCATCTTCATATATTAAAATTTTGAGCTCAGCACTTTTTGGCTCATATTCTTGTATCCATCCCTCCTTGCTACAAAGTGATACATTTGTCCTAGTGTATTTTTTATAAAGCACTTTATACTGCATTATAGTCCTTCCTAATTTCTGTAAATAAGAAGTATTACTATCAGAAAATGTAATGCTACTCAATTTACCAACCACTGTAGGAAGGAAGGCTCAGGTGGCTTTGCCAGAAATTTACCCAATGACCTATAAATAACAGCACCTATCAGCTGCAATCATTTGACTCACTGAGTCATCTTACCAACTTAGAGCTGTGCATTCAGTTTCATTACATTAAATTACTGTTTCAACTTTTTAAAATGAATTTATGTCAACATGGCTATATCGTGCTAAAAATCTTACACCGTGACAATGAACACCTAACACTTTAAATGGAGCAAAGACAGGAACACCAGCAACAAGCATCAGGGTAGTGTATTTTTTTCTATTTCTTGATTGGCAATTAGAATGTTTAAAACAATTTGGGGGTCCAGAAAACAAGAGTCTAGAGAGAAGGTTGTGATAACCTGTTCTGAATCATCAAAAGTCAAATTTACAGAGACACTTCTAAGCTTTCAGTACCTCACATGACCCTTCCTCACATATGAATGAACTGAATTGGCAAAGAAAGTATAGTTTATGCCTCTACGTGTTTGAGGTGAGTTGAACAAGGGAGACATACAACCTGGTGAGAAGTAGATGCCTATAGGAGTCATATGGCCCAAAAGATGTTTGAAATCTGGGTCACTATTCCTATTTTGAGTTAAATGTTTATTTGGGAGTGAATGATGTTCTAGAACAGGCTTCTCCAACGAGTAGCTCGCAAGCTACTGGTAGCTCTCCTGCTTGATGTAAATATCTCTCCTGTGTGAAGCCCAGTGAAATAAATTAGAAAAGCTTGCTTTATTAAAGTAACATATGTCTAAAATTTAAAAGCATTTATTTGAAACAAAAATGCATATATTTTTAGAATTCATAGCTCATAGAAAAATGCTTTAATTTCCAAGATATACTGAAAGCTGATACTCAAGTGATAAAAATCAAACTGTGTTGAGGAGTCTATTGCTAATATTAACTTGGTGCTAGATCCACTGACTCTATGGCTGTTATGTATAACAGCTGAATTTCTATAATATATTTAAAGTAGATATTTCAGTGATTAAAAACAGTGGGGGGGAGACCATTACTTCTATTATTAACTTTGTTCTAGGAGAACTGCAGGTATGGTTGTTATGTATTACCCATGTTTTACCCATGTAAAGGCATTACACATTGACAAAGCATTTTTTTACATTACTGCTGGCAACTGTGCCTGCTGCACAGAGGTGATCACTGCTGGGAATCTGGCATATGGTGGAACTACTGTAATCTTTCTGAAGTGGTTACTATTACATCTCTAATAATAGTAGCTCTGGAGGATTTTCAACATGCGTAGCTCTTATTGCAGAAAAGGTTGGCGGGCCATTTTCTGGAGTAGTCAATTACCATGGTCCATAGACAACCAGTTCATGTGAGTTGAGGCAGAAATGTAGACTCAGAAAGCAACATTCCACATGTGAAAACATTCGGTTATGACGCATAATTCAAGCCTGCATTAACAAAACCTATAGATATGGTGTTGTTCACCAGCCTTTTGGCAATTCAAACTTTTTCATTACTTTTAGAAAGCTTTATTGTTTGGGAAGCTGTCATGAGTTTCTCAGTTTGGTGACAGCTTCTCCACCTCATCAGGTCAGAAATGGTTTATCCTGTCAGCTACTATTCCTCTGTGTCTCACTTTCTGAGAGCAAAATACAGAGACCAGCTGCCAGCTACACCTAGTAATGTGACCCAGGAACAGACTGCAGGCGCCAAATTGTTAGATTAAAAAAATGCCAACTTTCTAAAAGGGCCAGATCCAGAATTGTGACTCAAAATCTGACTTTACCATTAAAGAGGGTTTTACATTATAATTCACCAAACTCAACATTCCTACATGCTTCCAATTGAATGTTATCACGCATTAGATGTAATAAGTTAACCCAATGTAATCCAAGGGAAGAGGAAGGCCTTGCAGTAGTAAAAACGAATTTGAGAGTTTTTCACAACTAGGTTAAAAGTACATGTCCAAGTTTTTAGATTCAATGCATCCTGTCCACTGTATTAAAAAGGAAGGTATAATAAGCTTTGCAAAAGGTTTATGTTGCCAGGTCAAAATGACACCTTAAATTACACACACAGACTGCAATATCAGGCGTGAGGCATGTTTTAAAGACCTACTTAAGTTGTTTGCACAGTACGTGCTTCAGGTCCAACAGTAGCATTTAATTGTCTGGCCTTGGGTACTGACAGGTCTAACAGATGACAATGGAAACGTAGCTTCTCATCTATGTCAGCAACAGTTTCACTGAAAGAACTGTCATGTTAAACAATACAATAGTCTTCTCTCTTTGTATTATAATTGTTTTTGTGTGCACAAGGCAGGCTTTTTTCTAATTGTTTGTCTGGCAGAGGAACCTTACTGGATTTATTCAGTGGACATGATATAAATTGTTGAACGTTTTGTCGCAGGCTGAAGACCACAGACTTGTGTTTGTGAATGAGACAATAGTAGTGGTTAAGCAGATATCTGTCACTCGCTGTGTGTTTTATGTAATGCAACATTAATTTCTTCCCATCCTGTTTCATGTGTACAGTTATGTTAAACTAGATACCATAAAATAATCTGAGTTTTATACAAGTGTCATAGCCTACATGCACCTAATCTAATGTTCCATGTGAGCAGTCCAAATGATGAAAATGCAAGCTATATCAGTTGTTTTTGATGGTATTAGTTCAAAAACTCCCACTCCAGGTCATTCATAAAAAGGTTTACATATTTTGAAGTCTTGCAAGTAGCAATGCCAGTTACAAGGACTGGTAACTTCATTACAGGTCAGTGCTTATATGGGTGGAGAGGATTACTAATTATTACAAAATATAAAAAAATATTCAAGGATCCCAGGATACATAACATACTGAGAGATGTTTGAGTTCATAGGTGTTTTAAAACCAAATCCTAAGACTCTAGTCACAAAGCTGTTCTTTAGATGGTGAATAAACAATCTTTGAAGAATTAAGCTGTAGAAGACAGTGGTAGATTGTGGAAAAACAATAGAGGACATTAAATCTTTGATTCAGAGCACATGTTTGACAATAGAAAACTTGTTTGCTTTATCTTACTTGCCCATGACTATCTCATCTCTATCCACTTCTTCACAGCCTTAAATGGTTCACCAAGATAAATATTCACTCCCCATTCTTCTCTCTTCACTGATTATCTCAGCCACAATGACCACTTTCTCCTCATCTTCACTTTCATTCTATTTGTCCTACACATCCAATCTGCAACCATTCCAGGAATATATCTCATTTACAATCATGTTCCTCTATCTGAGAGACCTGCCTAAGAATGCTCATGGAAACTTTCAAAAACTTAATTCCACTGTCAGTTATCTGATAACCTGTCTCCACATTCAAATGTATTGAACTTATTCATCACTTAAACATGGCTAATGCCTCATTTATTTATTTTTCCTTTTTAATATCCTTATTACATTTTTCTTAACAATACAAAAAACAAAGGCAAGCAATCAGTCATTGGTTATTAGGACTGTCTGTCAGCAGTCAGGTAAACAAACATATTGTCATAAAGTTCTGCAGTTGCATGGGTTGACAGACAACACATAATACAAGGCACATTCCCCGGGTCGACACAGTCAATGACATAGTAGCTTAGCCATGGTATCTGTTCAACTCCTGGGTACCCCTGCATGTTGCAGTCGACCGGCAGAAGTGCGGTGTGGTCATAAGTACGGGCTGTATGCCTATGGGGCTGTTGCTCAATTTCGCATTTACCTTAAAGAATAAAAAAATGAGGTTTCTGGCAAAACAGGAACAGTTAGTTTAATTAAACATAACGACAGGGAAAACAGCTACAGAACCGGGGTCTGAGGTCTGTCTCAAAGTACATGGCTTCTGCGTTGTGTTTTTATACATTTCTTTGGGTACAGTAAAACACTTACAACATTCCTTTTGATGTGAAGAATGTTAACACTTGTCATGGAGATATAAATAAGGTCCTGATATCGAATGCAGGTGGGCCTCGACCTTCCGTGGACACAATGTGGGCAGACCAGTACATGTCTAGAGTCCAGCCTGAGGGGTGTGTGGTCGCTCTGTGTTGCTGTGTTCTGATTAGCTAAGTGTTCCTAAATACATGTGGCATCTAACTTTATGGTGTTTTTGGAAATGCACGCACCCCTCTGGCCATGTCTGTTTTATTGAGGCCATTCTCCTGGGACCATTGCGGTGTTGCTGCGCCTTTCTCTTCTGGCAACACCCGACCGCACCTGTGACTCGTCAGTCAGTAACCTCAGGCCTAGGTCACAGAGCCCGCCTGACAACATACCTTTGTTCCAGGGTTGATGTTCATGACTGTTCTTATACGTGATTGTGTCATTGTGCACATCAACATTGACTATTGCAATATTAGCATTCCCCCTTCTAGTTGAATTTTCAATGACACGATCTATCCCATACTTCGTGACAGTCACATTGTTAGAGGCATGTGGTCCCACTTCCCTAGCTACTTGAATTCTACCCAATTCCAGGACTGCGCTTTTGTAGCAGGAAACCCCCACTTGCAGGAAACCACACAAAAACAGTAACAATATGAAAATGGGCAACAATGGCATTCACAGACCGGTCAGCCACAGAAGGAGCCAGGAGAACCAGTTTGTGATCCATTCCTGTTCAGGGGCACCTTCCCCTTCACACATCTCTTGTTATAGTAGGTGCAATGCTTGGATGGCACCAGAGTCCCATTGTCCATGTCATTGCAGGTAGAAACGTCTAGCAAGATGCACCGATCTTTGTGCATACCCCACCCTCCATTGCAGTCATCAAGTCCAACACATACCAATGTTAGATCACCATGAGGCAGATGACTCAGTTCTTCCTTGATTGTGTTAAGGCAAAGCTCAATGCTGTGCTTCACTTTGAGCATTTCCCCTAGGTTATTTGCAACCAGCAGGCATTTGCTTTTTTCTGCATGGTGAAGAAGGGTATAGACCCTCCTGCTGATATCTGTGCATCGGAGTACAGTCTGAATTCCTCTGGAATGTCTTTGTACTGAGCCCAGCCAAAATAATCGGCAGTTCTTTTCTCTCAAGCCTGCTGCAACAAAGTCATCATCTTCCTTAGCAGGCGCAGAACGTACAGTTCTGACAGGTCTTCTCCAGGAATGACCAAGTCGGTTGTGTATGGTGATGAGGGAGCAGAGGCCACACCACCCAGGAACTAGCTGTTTATAGGCAAACTCGCCACATTGCCAGTAAGAGTCCACCAGCGTGGAGGTGCCCCATTACATGTCTGGAATGTGTAGTATTGTGCTACATTTTTTGATTTGTACCAAGTGGAATAGTTTCTTTGCCTCTGAAACATAAGGAATGCGGCATGAGTTTTTGTACAATTAGGGGCTGCCCCTTCCCTTCTATCCACGTATACCTATCAATCTCAGTATCCCAGATTTACTGACATTGTGTATCTATGCTGTTATTCAACCCTCCCCTACGAGACTCATTACCCTTCATATCATTGAGATGAATGGCTCTACACTCAAGCTCCATGTCTGGGGTCTACTTGTTGTTAATGAAGACAGCCCCAGATAAACTAAGAGCCATCTTTGGACCACAGTTGGAAGCAGGAACGGACGTGTTTCTGCATTGGCTTTGTGGTTTTGCTAACTCCAAAAATCTTTCTTCAGAAAAGTTTGGGGTCCAAACGGTATTCTTCCCTACAGTGCCCTTCCTGAGCATCCTATCTAGTTTAGTTTGGATGTCGCTAGGCTTGGTGAGAAGGTACAGTGCTGTGGGATTGGTCTCGCAGTGGGTGAGATTTACTACTACCCTATGGATTTCTATTCTGTTGGGCTCTATCTTGGCCCTAATCCAGCAAAGGTATACATGGAGAAGGCATTTTGCATTCTCAGGGGCTACATCTTGGGACAAGTAACGCCTTTCTGTGCCTACTGCATGAGCTATCAGTGAATAGATGTAGCATGACTTGGCTGATGTCTTCGAGCCCCTGGTGGTCATGTGCCAATACCATGTGTTGTGTAAGAGGGTGCTGTATAGTGCATGTGGAATGCTGGTGTTGTGTAGAGTGTAATTAATTATAAGTAACATAGGAGAGGTCCCTACGCATGAATGGACGCTGAATGGACTCCGTAAGACTGGGGTGTTCCTTAGCAAATGAATGCAGTACCCATAATAGACAGAGACTTTCTGAAGGCACTATTGCTGTTGGGACTATACACCAAAAGGAACTTTGAGTCCCGGCTGGGTACCAAAGAATAGGGACCTTTTGACTTGGTGATTGGAACTTGTCCCATTTGACTTGTGGGTGCGTGGATCTGGGTGCCTGCCTCTCAAGCACTGGTCAGGGAGCTGCCCTGCCCCACTTTGTCACACTGCCCTCCCCCTGGGGTGTAGCCAATTGACCCCACCCTGGGGGATCAGCAGCAGAGTGGGGCCAAGGTTGCCGCCGGCACCCAGAAAGACAGACTCTAGTGAGGATACCCGATAGATGGAACACATTCAGCAGCCCTGTGTTTACTGAAAGAAAATAAAGTTTTGAGATGTGCATGAAATGGAAGCTTTACACTAGGGGTTTTAACTTACTTCACACTTGGGTTCTGCGATTGAGTGAAGGTATTGCTTCCTCAACAGTCACCCCTCCCTACAGTGGTTGTGGCCTCGGTCTTTGTTGAGCTGGGCTTCCTGCCTGTGGTTGCTGATGCCATATGTTGGTCCAACTACCTGACGCCTGTTGTGGTGGTGCAGCGTTAGACTAACTTCCCATCTGCTGAGTGTAAGGTGCATTCAGGTTTTCTTCAGCTCGGTTTTGTGGATGGAAGTTTTGCGGGGCCTCGTCCCAGCTCATCGACTTCTGCTCATGGTAGTCCTTCAGCCGGCATTTGCTGGTCATGTGGCCCATTTAGTGGGCTGCTGCCAACCTTCCTGTTTACTATTGTTATATCTATAATGAAACCCTGTTGGATTATGAGGTGGAGGCTGCCTTCAGAAGTGGTGCCATTTGCACTTTTGCGGCCAATGCAGCCTCCTCAAGGCCGTTTTTTCAATTTGTGTTGGACTGACTTAGCTGTGTCCCTCTGGGCCTGCTCTTGTCTTTCCCTGTTTCTTCTGGGATAATGCAATATGTGAGTGAGTATCTTCTGCCAGGGCTTGGTGTCTAGCCCTACTACGCTGTCCAAACCGTTTTGTATTTTGTGGGTAGCACCTTTTTGAGGATATTGTAAAAGAATGTGACCTGGGGGCCTATATCTGTCCATGGTTGTCCTGTCTCTTGTCCCCATCATTCTCTCATCCTATATAGAAAGTCTGTTACTGTGTCCCCAGGTTTCATGGTTTCTGCCATTAACCCTCTTATATCTGGGCAGTCAGAGAACTTGCCTCAGGGCCATCAATATTTGGTGCCTGTATGAATTGAATGCGGTCCCGTCATGCTTGGCGTTGGTCAGCATGATTGCTGGTATGCAGGCTCAGACTAACACTGTGTTAGTCTGCTCTCTGATAATACTACTTAGCAGGCTTTTAACATCACCTATTGCTAGGGTTATTCATATGGTGTTCTTCTCAACACAAGAGATCCATTTATCCGCCCCATCCAACAATGGTTGCAGTTTGCCTCTTAGTCCTTCCTTATCCATCTGGGCCCATGGCACATAGATGGTCCCTGACATGCCTCTCTGCAGTAATAGGTGCATTCTTGTTTTAAGTAGCTCCACTCAACATAGCATTCCCATCTCCTTAGAAAATATTGGATGTAAAGAAAATCCCACTTGAAATCTCCCCCTCCATGCCGGATGCAGTCTTCTGCAACAGCTATGTCCTCTGGTTGAAAGGATCCCTACTCCGGCCAGGGTCTATCATACAGCTCACTTCCTATGGTCCAATGGGCTAGCAGGTGGCAAAATGGTCTTGCAAAGATTTTGCTTTCTTCTCGAGCTACTATCTCTCCTGGAGCTAGTTTGTCTGTCCTGCGTGCTCGGGAGTAGCAGCATACATCTTCATCACTACTCCCCTTGAGCACACACAAAGGTGCCATCTTGCTTCTCCATCATCTAAGTTGAGTTTGCACAAGGCTACCTTGGTCTCTAATTTCCTTGTCAGCCCCTGGTGAGGGTCGGACCCCAGCAAAAAGCTTCTCCCCTAATTCTACCTCGGATTCTACCTCACCTGCTCTCCTTGGGTGGAGGGTGTGCTGCACTACTCTCTCAATGGGCTTCCAGGGTGCAAGCTCTCTCTCTCTTTCCCTCCTTAGTCCGCACCTTTCCTTCAGTGAGAGTGCATGTTCTTCGTGCCACTGAGGTTTGGTGGGCTGAATGCAATGGACGGGAGGGGTCCAACTTCAGGGAGCTCTAGTGCTGGACTGGGGTGGTTCTGGGATTGCCTGGGCTTGTTGTCCTGTTAGTCTGTCATGCCTAGACCTAACAGCTTGTTGTTGGGTAGAGGCCCCTTGGGCTTCCTCGACTTGTGGATTGGTGCAACCTAATGCATGGATAGGATCTAGGAGAGCACCTCCATTCCTGCATATGGTGGGTGAGGTGCAGACGGCTTGCTTGCTGAATGTTGGGTAGTGTTATCAGTCTGGGCCTCCTCGAAGATGGCTCCTAACTCTTGGAATGCTTCTCTCCTGTCCTTCCTTTGCCCTGAGTATTTTGTCCGTATTTGTGTTCTCAGCTGTTTGATTATGTTAGTGTTAAAGGTTGCCTCCTTTGGCCATGCAATTCATGCCAAAACTTGTTAAGCTTTTTAGCCT
Organism: Pleurodeles waltl; assembly: GCF_031143425.1. Classification (NCBI taxonomy): domain Eukaryota; kingdom Metazoa; phylum Chordata; class Amphibia; order Caudata; family Salamandridae; genus Pleurodeles; species Pleurodeles waltl. Next base: position 287,168,641 of record NC_090445.1, on the reverse strand, counting down.
GTAAGGGGAACCTGGTTTGTATATCCTTTAGAGTCGGTTCCATGATAAATTTGGGCAGTTTTCTTTTAGGGTAGAGTTGCACTTCTAGTTTTTATTTAGTAAATCTTAAGTTGTAAGCGTCAAACGTTTCTTTTTTCTGGGGGAATCTTTACCCTTTTCTGTGGTAGAGGGAAATATATAAACTGGGATCACTAGTTCTACTCTGGTAATGGAGGAATATATACCCAGGGATTGCTAGACCTTTTGAGCTCAGCTTTTTTTTTTTTTTTTTTTTTTACAGATGTATCAGTGTAAACATTTACAAACACAAATAACAATGCATATAAAGGGTCACAACCTAGAAGAATGTGCAGTTGTTATTTCAGACTTCATGAAATTTGGCATCAAAATAGTGAGCTTTACTTTGGTATTAAATAGGAATTTGTCAGGATTAGCAACATCTTCACATAGAAAACTGAGTCCTTAACAAACCGCAATACTCAAGACAAAACACAGTTGCACTAATTTACCAGAGCCAGTATATCAAAACACCATTTTAGCTGGCACAAAGAAAAACTGACAAAGCACCAAATTATGATTTTGTTAAAAATACCTTAGCTCACTCCTAGCGCATGCTATCCTGTGACCAGAGGAAGCTCTGAGCAGTAAACAGGAATACGTGAGCCTGACAATCTTGTCGATATTGGTTCCGGGGCAGACATAACAATTTATGCACCAAACAAAAAGAATGACATGACAACCATAGGCCCTTCTTGGCCAAACACAAGCTACACCTAATCTCCTAGAACCCAATCGTTTTCTTCCCTTATGTCTAGATCACACCCAGGGGTTATGCGTACCATCCGTGTCACGTCCAGCAGTCCAAGCGAACACACCTCCCTTCTTTAATATATGAACAGTGTTAAGAAACTAGTAGCACTGAGAAACCCTTTTAGACTAAAAAGTAAGATTGAGGTGTGGGCCCAGGGCCTGTGCGTACCATCTGTGTCACGCCCAGCAGTCCAAGAGGTGAGGCCTCAGCCCTTAATGACTCCCTGAGCCTGTGGATACTATCTGTGTCACACTCAGCAGTCCAAGTGATAGACACCTCTCACAATTGAGATGCTAGCCCTATATCACACCCAGGACCTATGCCTACCATCTGTGTCACTCCCAGTGGTTCAAGTGACAAAATCTCAACCCCACGTCACACCCATGGGACAAGCGTACCATCTGTGTCTCGTCCAGTGGTCCAAGCAGTAGACACCTCTCAAAACTGAGACGCCAGTCCTATATCACACCCAGAACCTATTCGTACTATCTATGTCATGCCCAGTGGTTCAAGCGATCATCCTTGAGTCATACTCGGGTGCCAAGCAATAAACAATATTCAAACACTTCAAACAACATGAACATTTCTAGCGTGCTGACTTTCTAAACGTTGACTTCCACAGGATATATTTCTTCCTAGTTAGCCATACGCAAAGTCCTAGGACTAAGACTCTGATGTAATCTGGTACCCATCTATGGCTGTTTCAGGACAGACCTTCACCCTGAGGATTCAGCATAACTTCCAATCAAATGCAGCGTCTCCTGCTCACCTTTCCTTGTTGTGCAAATGTGAATCTGTCAGGGCGGGGTCCTCTTCCTTTGGTTGCAGTCGAGTCTGAGGAACCAATCAGCTCCTATCTGGCTTGCCAAATGTTGATTGAATGTGAGTTTACTTTATAAAGCAAAAGACAAGAGGTGTCTGGCAAAACAGGAACAGTTTGTTTAATTAAACATTAAGGCCAGGAGAACAGTTACAGAACCGGGGTCTGAGGACTGTCTCAAAATACTTGGCTTCTGCATGGTGTTTTTATACATTTGTTTGGGTACAATAAAACACTTACAACATTATTTTTGAGGTGAAGAATTGAACATTTGTTATGGAGTCATAAATAGGGTCCTGATAATAAATGGATGTGGGCCTCGACCTTGCTTGAACACAATGTATCAGGTCCAGGAGTAGGAGCAGGTCCCAGGCAAGCTTTCCCCTGCTGCTGCATCACTCTCTCCTGTTTGCTGTCTTGTTCTCACTACCTTCTCCTCCTCTCCCCCTGTTTTTCTGTGTGCTTTCTCCTGCTATATGCTTGTTTTTCACTGCTTTCTCAATCAATCAATCAATCAGGCATTTCTAAAGCATGGTTTATCACCCATGGTGTCTCAGGACACTGTTGCGGGCGTGCTGCTCACTCAAGGAGCCAGGTGTTGAGATCCTCCCTGAACTGCTTCAGCGAGGCGGCCTGTCTGAAGTTGAATGGGAGCATGTTCCATGTCCAGGTTCAAGGTAAGAGAAGGATCTGCCTCCAGCTGTGCTCTTCCTGGTTCTGGGGATGGCGGCGAGCGCGAGTTGGGAGGATTGAAGCTGCCTGTTAGGACTGTAGAAGGTCAGATGGTAGTTGAGGTAGGCATGTCCAATGTTGTGGAGTGCCTTGTAGGTGTGTGTCAGTAAGTGATGCGTTTTGTCGATCAGTATCCAGTGCAGGTCTCTGCCAGTGGGTAACTGTCCTTGTCTTGGTGGGGATCCACTTGACTATCTTCCAAAGGAGATGCAGGATGTGGAAGCTTGACGATGAGACCGCGTTGACTTGGGTCATGGAAAGCGTAAAGTCCAGGATGATGCCTAGGTTGCGTACGTGATCGGTGTGGGCGTTTTCTAGGGTGGTTGGCCACCAGGAGTGGTCCCAGGTCGAGGGGGTAGAGCCGAGTACGAGGATCTCTGTCTTGTCTGGTTTCCATCCAGACAGCGACTGCATCCATTCCAGTGCTTTACCGTGGATGCCGGCATCGTGGAGATTGGTGCAGAGGGTGGAGTGGGAGACTTTGTCGAATGTGGCAGAGAGGTCGAGGAGGATGGGAGCGGCTGTGTCTCTGTTGTCCGGCATGGAGCGGATGTCATCCGTGGCTGCGAGGAGTTCCATTTCAGTGCTGTCATTACTCCTGGGAGGGGTCTGAGATCTGGTTTACTTCAAGGAACTCTGGAAGTTGCATGTTGATGACTTTTTCAGTTACCTTGGCTCAAAAGGGGAGCAGAGAGATGGGTCTGTAATTCTTCAACTCTCTTGGGTGGGCAGAGGGTTTCTTTAGGAGCAGGTTGATCTCTGCGTGCTTCCAGCCGGATGGAAGGTGGAGGTCTTGATGGAACGGTGGGTAGTCCGGCAGAGCTCTGGTGCGATGGTGGTGCTGGCCAGGTTGAAAATTTAATGTCGTCATGGGCCTCCCTCCCTCCCCCATTTTCTGAGTGCTTCACTTCTTTTACCCTCCTATCCCTCTGTTTTCCTGAGTGATTTTTCCTGTTTTCTGCTTTGTTTCTGTCTCCTTTTCCCCAGTTTTCCTGAGTATTTTCTCCTGCTTTTTGCCTCCTTACTTTCTCTGTTCATTCCTTCCCCCTTGGCACCCGTTTTCCCACCTAGTCCAGCCCATTACCTCCCAACATCCCTCTCTCCTCCCAGGACCTACTTAATGGAGGACGCAGCGTGAGCGCACAGTGGTTGCGCTGAATGTCCATGCCTGGACTGTGCCCAGCGCCAGGATCCCTGGCTCTACCACCCCATGAAAATACACTGCCCCTAACCTCCGTGTTCTGTGCCCCAGACACACCAACAACCACTGCTGCCGCTCATCCACATGTAGAGAACTGTTTTCCTGCTGACACTGCTGACTCACCTTCAGCACCAAAGCAACCAGCCAGCTCGAGATCACCATGACACAATTCCACTGCGTCCTACTCAATGCATATTCACTAGTTAAAAACATGACTGAGGCCTGGACGTCATCTTCCTCAGGGAAACCTGGCTCAACTCCCCCTCCGAGCAGACATCGCCACTACCATCCCTGAAGGTTACAAGATAATTTACCAGAACCGAACCAGCAAGCACCTTCATCTACAGGGACCCCATCCACTGCACGACATCCCCTGACGATCTGACACTGGTAGTAGAACACCTCAACTTCCAACTCCACACAGATGAAAAAAAGCACCATCAGAGACACCCTTGCGTCTGCAACGCCATCCTTGAACTCATCACCCTGCAAGCAATTGACACCGAGCACTACATATTGCAAGGGGGCCTCAACTTCCACCTTGACGACCCCAGCAACTCCAACTCCACTGACCTCCTAGAAAGCTTGAGCAACATTGGCATCAAGCAGCTCATCAATGACCCTACCCACATTGCAGGACACGCTCAACTCCATCCTCACCTCCAGCGACAGAGTCGGGTACATCCACACCACTTACCTGGTCCAACCACAACAGTGTACACTTTACCATTTCCAGACCGACAAACCCCACTGTGACCCCAGATCCACATGAAAAAACTGGAAAAAGGTATCAGAAGACCAGTGGAAGGACCCTCCCCACTCCTACCTTCCAGAGACTACACACAACCCTGAACAAGCAGCAAAGAGCTTATTCTAGTGTATCACAGATAGCCTGTACCCCACATATGTAAATAAATAAACTTACCCAGCCCCAGATCGATGCATTCGAGGCAATTCAGAAAGGTGCACCAGGGTACATGTGCCCTACCCTTTTTGGTGCCAGGTAAGTATGTTTTTACATCTGACTTTGCAGTGCACCTTAAATAGGGTGCGTTGGTAGCCTTGAGTCAACAATACTGTCAGACCCAAAGTTGGCTCGGGCACATTTTGTAGACCCCCCCAGATCTGTTTCCACAGAGTAGGCAGTGTCCCAAATAACCGGAAGTGTCCCAGGGTCAACCTGTATGTTTTGCGCACATTATCAAACATACGTCATAGGCAGTTCTCGGCCAGCTCATTTACACCATTGACCATCTTGACAAGGTCACCCCAGCACATCACCCCACCTCCGTCTAACCCTCCATTGAATACTGGGCTTTCAGTGGCCTGGTCTCTGGGAAAGGACCAGATCAGCAAGTATGGCATACGTCCCCCAGCCCCCGTGTGAGGACTTATTTTTTTCCCATCATATCCCGGCACACTTATAATAACTTATGGTCAGTTTTGGTCGCCAATGCTGTGCCTGCTAGGTAGTGCACTATGCCAGCCTCACCCAATTTCCCTAGCACATGCTCACTCTCTCCTGCCGCCGGGGCAGTATAATTGATAGTTGGAAACTCCAGCCCCACATTGTCCAGAGGGGCGTATAACTCCAACAAGGCCACTCTGCAGCTGTCACCCCTTCACCCCGATTAAAGATGTTAATAGTGACTGAAGTGCCCCAAAGAAGGAGCTGGGCAATTCTACTGGTAGTGGTTAAAAAATATATGACCCTGGACAGGAGCAGCATGTTAGAGATTGCAATTCTCGCCATGGGTGACAGTGGCAGTTTGGTGCAGAATGGTAGTGATTGCTGCACCTTCGTTACAACCCTCCCCATATTACCATCAATGAAGTTTTGGTTGCAATGGTATACCGCAGTGCCCAAATATTTAAACCTGTTCAGGCTCCATTGGAGTGGAATGAGCAGGTGGGGTTGCAGTGTTCCCCCTGGGGTCCTCAGCAAGAGGAGCATGCATGATTTGTCACAATTTACCCTTATTCTGAACATGGCCCCAAGCTCACTAAGGAGATCAACCAGCAGCGATATGTTAATGCTGTCACCCTGTAGGTAAATCAGTGAATCATCAGCATAGATGGGGATGTTGTGGGTCTGCCGTCCCATGATGATTCCCCATTCTGGGCCTTTGGAATATAGTAGGCATGTCAGCAGCTTCAGGGCCAGTGTGAATATTATGGTGGAGAATCGGCGAATAATATGGGAGAGAGCAGGCAGTCCTGTATGGGTGCCACTTTGTATGGCTATGGGGCCTGAGATCAACATGCCCATGCCACCCTGGCCAACAGATCTTTATCCAAAAGAGACCCACCTTTGAAATTCCTGCCCCATTCCCAGCATGCGAAATACAGCAAAGAATAAATCGCAACTTAGCGTATCACATGCTTTTTCGATGTTGAGCAATGCTTCTTACCACTGAGTGGTGCTAAGCTTGACCCAGTCCATAATGCAGAACAGGCATCTAGAGTTTAGGAACATACTGCTGCTCAGAATAAACCCGTTCTGGTCAGGGTGTATTATTCTTTGCACTATAGGAATTAGCTAGGACACTAGTACTTTTGCAAAAACCCTATAGAACGACGTCGGCCTGTAGGTGTCATGGATCTACCTGGTTCCAACTGTGGGGACAACACTGGAGCTGATGCTGGCTTCCACTCCCAACAAGGAAGAAGCTGGACCCACGGATAGTACTCCTAGTTCCAGGCAACTTCCAGAGGGTGAAAGGGGGAAGGGACAAAATAATAAAAGAAAACTGGCGGTACTGATTCTGCTCAGAGATGGTGCTACTCTACTTAACCATTTTGGTGCATCGGACAGCAATGAGCTGTCCCACACAACGGTGCTCATGTGCATCGGACAGCTCCCAATTAACTGTCTGAGGACATGGCACTGGAAATCCAGGGTACCAGAGGAATTTCCGTCTCAAAGAAACAGCCTCGGGAGATGAGAAAAAGCTTCCCCATTTCCCAAGCAGTTTCTTTGATTTCAGAAAAATGACTATCAGTGTGTGTGGCGTGCTGATATCATTTTACTGAAACCTCAGCTCATTTCACTTTCTGTGCATAGGTGTTTGTGGGGCTATCTCAGCCCCCCGAGTAGACATCTAGACAGGAGAGGTATTGCTGGAAAGGGTTGAATCAATAGGAGTGCAATCCCCAGGCAGTAATCCACCATTAGATTCTGGGGGAAAGTGGCCCATTGGGCCCCCTTATGTTTTTGGGGAAATTCAGTCTTTCTGCCCCCACCCGAGGGGAAGATTGGGCAAAAGCCCCGATCTGCCCAACAGGGGGCAGAAAGAACACTAGGCACCAGGGATTAATTTGTTTAGACTATTTAGGGTTGGGGACTGCCAACAAAATTGGCTTGCCCATGCTCCCACCCCTTATAATAAATGGGCACAGTCTTGGGGGCAGATGGGTGTTATTACCCCTGATCTGCCCCACCCCCTCAGGGGGGAGTAGAAAGCCCACTAGACACCTAAGCTTGTTGTTTTTGTATATGAGAGTGGTGGGGGCCGCCCAAACAAATGAAGCTAAAGTCTTTCTGCCCCCACTCCGGGTGCAGATGAGGCAGTAGCCCCCGATCTGCCCCCGCAGAGGGGGGCAGAAAGCCCACTAGACCCCAGGGATTTTTTTTTTTAAGTCTAGGAGTGGGGGCTGCCCAGAATGGGCAAGGCAATGTCCCCACCCCCCATTAATAGGCACATTCTAACTTCCCCCCAGGGGAAGATAGGGTGAATAGCCCACTAGACACCAAGGAGTATTTTCTTTTTTTTAAAGTGGTTGGGACTGCCAACATCATGGGGATTGTTATGCCTCCACCCCAACTGAAGGGGTCAGTAGTCTTTCTGCTCCTCCTGTGGCCTAAAGCATCTCATCCTAATGGCAAACAAGAGGACATTTGACTCTTTTGGGTGTTGATTTTACATATGGTCCAGGAAAGCATGGCCAACTCCCAATATCGTCCCACTTGCAATGGTGATCGACTGCAGTTTTTGGGCTTGGGTAGGCTGCCGCCTGGAAACACCTACCACACCCAGACACTTCTAGAAACTAGATATCTGGGGGAGTCCAATGTGGTGTGCTTCACATAGACCCCAAACTATTTTCTTACCCACAATGTCCTGAAAACCTCCAGTTTAGCCTGAAGTCACACATGTTATCTTCATTTATGTGAAGGAAACTTCGGGAAACCAGAGGAATCCACATCATTTCTACCACCCAGCATTGTCCCACGTGTGTCGATAAAAACTTTAGCCCACTTGTTTGGCTGGCCCTACTGCCAGCTACAGGAATGGATCCAACTGAGGTCAACAGGAGTCTACATGTAAGGTGTAGGAGGCTGGCCTGGTTTGTAGAGGGTACCTAAGGTACCTACACCTTATACCAGGTCCAGTTATACCTTATTAGTGAAATGTAGTCAATGTCTAGAAGCCAGGCTCTCTAGGGGTAGTGTGGATGAGCAGACAAGACCTAACTAGGAGACATGCAAAGCTCATGCCATACCACTGCTCTCACACACATGAAAGAAAACTCAGTGGTACAAAAATAAAGGTACTTTTAATTGGTGACACAAATGCCAAAAATACCTTAGAGACTATACTCTCTTAGGAGATAAGTAATATACACAATATATACACTAGTATCCAAAAACAGGTAAGTAAACAGTTGGAAAACAGTGCAAATAGTGAAAATCACAATAGTTAGAAATGTGCCTAATACTAAAATAGTGGAATGAGAAAGTCTGTTTCCCACCTACAAGTGTAATGTGTAGAGGGGCATTGGGAGTGTAAGAAAACACCAAAGGTAAGTAATAGAACCCAACCCAGGAAAGCAGGAGTAGATCACAGTAAGTTTCCCAGAGCACACAGGAACATGTGTTAGAAGACTTTGCAAGAACCAGAAGAGACTGCAAGACACCAATGATGAATTCTTGGACCTGAAGACCTGTGGAAGAAGGGGACCAAGTCCAAGAAGCACTGAAGAGTCCAGGGAGAGCAGGAGCCCCTGCTAACCCGGATGAAGGTGCAAAAGAGGAACCACCGGTGAGGAACAACAGTCAGAATTGCACCCCAAAAAGACAGATGCGAGTTCCTGGTTGGTGCAGAAGATGTCCCACGCCGGATGGATGAATGCAGTCTGGTTGGTGGCACTGAATTCTGCAAACAAGCCTTGGCACACGCAAACCAAGTGCTTAGTGGAAAGTGGCTCTGCCCGGGACCAGGAGGGACCTGGTGGTGATGGATAGGGGAGTGGTCACTCCCCTTTCCTTTGTCCAGTTTTGTGCCAGAGCAGGGACTGAGGGTCCCTGAACTGGTGTAGACTGGATTTTGTAAGGAGGGTGCCATCTGTGCCCTTCAAAGCATTTCCAGAGGCTTTGGGAGGCTACCCCACATACCTGTAACTCCTGTTTCCAAAGGGAGAGGGTGTAACACCCCTCTCCCAAAGGAAATGCTTTGTTCTGCCTTCCTGGGCTCGAGCTGCTTGAGCAACAGGAGGGCAGAAACTTGTCTGTTAGGCAGCAGCAGCTGGGGCTGCCTGGAAAACCTCATAAGGCTGGTATGGCAGTACTGGGGGTCCACTGTGGAGCCCCCAGAGTGCATGGAATTATACAACCAATGTTAGAATCCGCATTGGTATAATTCCAAGAGTTAGACGCTTTACATGGCCATATTCGGAGTTACCATTGTAAAGCTGGACATAGGTATTGACCTATGTCCAGTGCATGCATAAAATGGCGTCCCCGAACTCATGAAGTCTGGGAAAATGCCCCTGGATGGCGTGGGGGGCACCTCTGCTAGTGCAGGTTGCCTTCACACATAGGTACTCTGCACCAGCCTTCAGGGTTGGAAGGCCTGGTATATGGGTGACTTATAAGTGACCTGGTGCAGTGTAAATGGCTGTGAAATGGTGCATGCAACACTTCACACAGGCTACAATGGAAGTCCTGTAGAAGCCTTTGCATGGGCCCCCTATGGGTGGCAAAAGTAATGCTGCAACTCATACGGATCCCCTGAAACCCCAATGCTCTGGGTACCTAGGAACCATTGGAACCATATACTAGGGATTTACAAGGGGGGCACTAGTATGCCAATTATGAGTGGAATACTGTGTTAGCAGTATCCAGCAACCAAATTTAAAGGGGAGAGTAATTTAGCACTGGGGTCCTGGTTAGCAGCATCCCAGTGATACAGTCAAACATACTGATCAACAGGCCAAAAATCATTAGCACTGGGGTCCTGATTAGCAGGATCCCAGTGACAGTCAACCACACTGACAAACAGGCCAAAAATGGGGGTAACCATGCTAGAAGGAGGCTACTTTCTCACACAAGGGCTACTTTCTCACACAAGGGCTCCCATTGTCCTTGGTTTGATCATAGAATGAAGTTAGTGACACTCCGAAGGTATGCTAGAAACAAGGTCACGCTTGATAGATAGATTGGAGTCAAGGGCACTCCCAAGACATGCTAAAAAACATGGTTACACTTGGTATAAGGCTCGAGTCGGGTGCATTAGCAAGGTATGCTAAAAAAAAAAAACACACAGTTCAACTTAGTACATAAGTTGGAGCTATACCATTGAAGAGACAGTCTCTAGTCCATGAGCAACACAGGTCAGAAGCCATGACTTGGAGACAGGGTCCAAATTCAGGATAAGCAAGGAGATAACAGACATGCCTGCAACTATCACTAAGGTTTAGTGCACACTAACCAGGGGGCAAGTACTTAGCCTAGACAACCACTTTACTGGAGTATGAAGGTGCCAGGTAGATCATAGTAGCAAGTTCAAGAAGTGGTGAAATTGTAGCTCACGAAGTGACACACTGGAGACATTTAATCATAGCTCATGGGGGGAGACACAGAAGGTGTTGCAAAAATCAGAGTCTTTGTGTCATCGGAAAGGGCTTGGAAGATGATAGCCCTGAAAGGTTTCCAGATGACTTTGAAGATGGGTAGAGGGACGCGGTCGCGTAGGACTGTAGAGATGAAGGTCTGGGTGACTCGGGAGAAGAGTGCAGAGAAAAAGCTTGCACTGGACAGGAACAAAGGAAAACTCGGGCAACTCAGGAGGTGAGTGCGGAAAAGCTGCGGGTGCAAAACTTGACAGGAACTGGTGCAGGTCCAGATACAGGAACGAGGCCAGGCCCTTATGCAAGTTCACAGAGGCTATTTATACAAGAATCCCAGAGTGTTCCAGAAGAAAGTCATGTGTTCAGGCCTTCGGGGAGGGGGAAGTCACAGGATACTCGAGACAGAAATGTGCCATATGGGAAGGAAGGAATGGCATGAGGCCGGCGAGTAATACCCTCCACACGTACAGCACGAGAGTGAGTTGCGACAGTAGTAGCCCACATTGATGTGGTCTCTCCCTGGATTGAGGAGAATCCCTTTCATCATCTAATGGAGGACGTTAGGATTCCCTCCTCCCTGGCCCCATGGTATATATGTAGTAAGCGCTGATCCAATCCCGCTGTATATGATCTACATGAAGCTCATCTAATGTTCATGTGAGCAGTACATATGATGAATTTACAAGTTATTCCAGTTGCTTTTGATATTAGTGGTTCTAAAACTCCCACTCCAGGTAATTCATAAAAAGGTCTACATATTTTGAAGATCTGCAAGTAGCCATACCAGTTTAAGGGACCAGTAACTTCGTTACAGGTCAGTGCTTGTACAGTTTGGGTTTGTGAGAAAACAGGGTTGATTTCAGAGGCCCCCTGACTTTTTGCCCCCATTTTCCACTTTTTGCTGGTGTTTTCCTGACTCTGATGGTGCCCTGGGTACTGTTAACCAGTCCCAGGGCCTGTGCTGTGTTTAAAATCAGTATGCAAATTAGGCCAATTATAATTGGCTAAGTCAACCTACCTATAAGTCCCTAGTATATGGTAGGGCATGTAGGTTTAGGGACCCCAGCATAAGTGGTGCCCCCACAGGTGCACTGCTGAGGTGCCCAGTGTCATTTTAAAGGCAGGCCTGCCTTGCTGGCTGCTTTTCAATTAAAGTTACATGCAAATTCGACTTTGTAATTAAAAGTAGTTCCAAAGCCTTAAACTACCTTATTTGTACATATGTCACCCCTAAGGTGTGCCCTGTGTGCCCCTAGTGCTGGGTGCCATGTAACTATAAGTAGTGTTCTTATAAAAGTAGTTTTATAAGCCTTGGTGAGGTAAAACAACCAAATTCGTTTTGAATGGCCTCCATAGGCTAGAATGGGGAGACTTTATTTTTAATTTTAAAAATCCCCTTAAGTACAGATACTACAAGTTTGGTATCAAATTAATTGTTATAATAAATCCCACAACTTCCAGTTGTGGGATTTAATATAACTTGTTCAGGTAAGGAGTTTTAAACTTTACCTGAAAAGTTGCCAACTTCAGCCCTGCAGTGTTTTTTGCTGCTTTGCTCGGACTGGCCATCCTCTGACTGCCTGGCCAGGCTGCCTGATGAGGTTTGAAGTGGCCTGGCACAACACAAAGAGATGGGCCTTGGGGAGGAGATCTTCCATCAGCAGATGGGGAAGCAGGAAGGGGGAGGTCTGCCAAACTGGTCTTCAAAGGCAGGGAAGGACACCCTCACATCCTGCAAACCCAGACACTTAGGTGCCCCCTTGATTAGATTAGGAGAGGGCAGGAGAGGGGTGTGTTTAGGATTTTTAGCCACACCAGTGGGTGGGCTCAGCCTGATGTAACCTCCAAAAATCACTTTCAGCCATGATGAATTTTTGAGGAATGTTGCTCCCTGGGATTGATTTTTGCCACACTTCCCAGGATGTGGTCATCACAGGGGGAAGGACCCTGCCTCTGATTGGAGAACCAGGACCCCCTGTTTTTCACCCAGGAGCAAGGATAAAACTGGCAGCCCCGCACCCACACTGCAGTTTCCTACCAGAGCCCTACCAGGAAGAACTACAGAAGAAGAAGTACTGCCCTACTGGACCCCTGACCTGCACCTGGACACTGCACTCTGGAGGACTGCACCAGCTGCACACTTGGGCTTCACCACAAGAAGGACTTTGCCTGACTTCAACTGGTTCAAGGAGGGACTCCCTGTTTGCTACAGGTGAAAAATTGCTAACCAGAGTCCCCTGCACCAACTCCTGAAGAAACTAACCAGCTGACCACTGTCTAGTGGCCAAAAAGGAGTTTGCGCCAGGTGCATTCTGGGAGTTGTAGTCTGCACCCCTCAAGGATCATCTCAGAGCTTCTGGAACCTTGGGGTGAGCTGTAGATTTCAGAAGAACCTTAAAAGAACATCTGGAAGAAGATCCAGAAGTTTGGAGAACTTTTGAAAATAAGCTCCATAGACGGCCCGCGACCCGGCCTGACTTACAGGTTCGCCCCGGTGCAGAAAATCTCCAAAAAAGAGAGTAAGTCCGAACGTAGGAAGTTGTCCGGGACCTCCCAGCCAGCGTATCTGAGAAGGCTCCAAGGATGTCGGATCAAGATTCAGGTTTTCCCTGGTCGAAGGATTTTCACCTCGAAAAATGACTACGTCCGAAGGTAAAAATCTCCACAGAGGGCTCCCGAGACTCGTATCCGAGGAACAGTTCTAGGAGGTCGGATTGGGCTGGAAAGTTCATCCTGCTGAAGAAAATCTCCAGAAAAACGACTAAGTCCTAAAATAAACTTTTGACCGAGGCCTCCCACGGGCTGTAGCCCAGCCGGGCTCCATCACGGTCGGCCTTAAACTCTGACTTTGCTCCGGTCAAGGTGCAACCAGATGACCAGATTGGCGCTTTTTGTTTCTGGGCATTAGAAAGCAATAATTCTTTAAAAATTCATATCTCCGGTTCCCCTTATCCAATTTTATTCGTTTTGGTGTCATTTTAAATATGTCCTATTTCTATAAATTGAAACTGTTTCCTTTGTTTTATTTAATTACTGTTTTGTGATATTTGAATGCTTTACACTTTGTCTCCTAAGTTAAGCCTTGTCGCTCGTTGCCAAGCTACCAAGGGTTGAACTAGGTTTAATTTACTGAGCCCTAACTGGACCTAAGTGGAGGTTAGTGGCCCATTGCTAAGTGTAGGTACTTACCTGCCCTTACCAATAACCTATTTTCCAACAGGGATACATTAGAACCTAATAATAAATAGAAAATAGTATTCAAGACACTCAGGATGCATAACATGTAGAGAGAAGTTTGAGTTCATAGGTCTTTTGAATAATATGTATCCTAAGACTTTCTTCACAAAGCTGGTGTTTGGATGGTGAGAAAAACTCAAAATTGAGGAACTCCACAGGGGTTTTGAAGAACTTACCATGTGTCATTTGCTTAATGGCTGTCCTGATCTCTTGGATCTATACCGGGATCTCCAAATCCTGCCTTTGGGGCTCAGTAAGGGTTGGCAGGGCCATTTGGTCCAGGTACTACACCAATACATCCCAGGGGAACCTGTAGAGAAGCCTCATAAAATTGACTGTAGTAAGAGTGAAACACTGCGTCAATATTCTGTTGCGTGTACACTAGTGTCCAATCAGGAGCATGATGATCCAGTGTCTTTGTTGTCTCTAACTTCAGTAGCCACGCAGGTATGGTGCTCACTTTATCACCCATCGCATGTTGACGTGAGATGTATTCCTTATAATTCAGACTGCAGAGTCCCAAAGAGTCTCGCTGTGCTCCTTCAGCAACTCACTCATCCATCAAACCATGGACTTCCAGGTCCCTGAGGCTGCCCTCAATGCACATGAGCTCTCTGCGGAGCCCCTTCTTAGCGCCCACTGCCTCCGAGAGACAGATGTCCAATAGGACTATTTTAAATGCGTCCTTTCCACCCCAGCATCAGTGGCTGTGCCCACACTATCAGTGAAGTACTGTTGTATTCCCATCTCTATCCAGCCACCAAATAATTGGCAGGCCCTAAACAGGAGTCCTGGGGCATGGTCTCCCCTATTCAAAATAATGAACAATGGGTTGTGATCTGATAAGGTATGTGCCAGATATTTCACCCCCACCAGCTTTGTGCGTGTCTCTGCTGTCCAAAAGGCCATATCAGTTCTGGTGTGCAAAGAGTGTACTCCTGAGTAATGCAAAAATGTTCTACCGGTCAGGTGTAGTGCCTGCCACAATTCTGTGACCTGCTTATGTACAGACCACTGCTTTAGCATTTGAGTGTTAGCTGCCACCTATGTGCCCGGAACCGGCATATGCAACCTATCCAGCTGCAGATCTTGCACACAATTATAGTCTCCATACCAGATTGTTGGAACCTGAAGCGAGGTCAAGAGAGCAGGGGTGAGTGACAAATAAAAAGGGGGCTGTTTCTCATTCGGTGTTTACAGTGCCAGAGGCGCTCTATCAAATTCATCCTCAAGCACTGCATTCTCACTCTCTGGGTCTTTCCTACTATGCCTCATAGTGATGGTACACCAGGCACTACCTCTCAATACCCCTCTAGTGTAGCCCAAGTGTTGCCGTAGACATTGTCTCTCCATTGTTTATCCAGTTTCTGCAGTTCTCCAGTCAACAAATGCGTCTCCTGAAAGCATGCATAATGTATATGCCTACATTTGAGGTGTGTATTTTGTAGAGTTTTGCGTGTGCAGCCATGCCATGGACATTCCATGTCAGAAGGAGAATCCTGTCATAAGCCATTTCCCTTCGTGGTGCCCCCAACAGTGGGGTCTCATCCTGGTTCCCCACCCTACCCCTGCCAAGCCTCCATCTCTACATACCAACACTTGATTGAAGTCTGTTAACATACAACCATTCACTAATCCCAAAGACTCCCCTCCCAAGCTAAGTTACAGAACAGTCTCAGCCAGACAAACTGCATCAGAACATGTGCAAAATGATGCAGCATTCAGGATCTGCTTTGCCACTAATGCTTTCCCAAGTGCCCAGTTGTTTCCCCAACTTTGGATTGCATTGTCAAAGCCAGAGCACTCTTTTTCATCTTGGCATACAGCCGTACTCACAAACCCCGTCAACTTGCCCGGTCAGCTGTCATTGGAGTCACAGTAGACCCTACCCTCAAGAGTCACGGGTGACCCCACCCTTGAGGCTTGATCCTCTGGTTCTGATGAGCATCCACTCTCCATCTCTGCCACCTCTTGTGTGCTTTCACGTACTACCTGTTCTTTGGTTTGCGGCTGGTCCTCTTGTCCGTGCATCTGCAAGCTCTTACAGGGCTCTGTTGTCTCGGTAGTTCAAAATGCATGCCAGTATTGGGTGAGGTGTGGGGCACCTGGACAGGGCCGGCAGCCTAGGACTCAGTGTTCTCTCTCCACTGAAAAAAAAAAAGTGGTTGTCTTGCCACCTAGAACAATGTCCTCCAGCAAGTTTTTTTAAGTACAGTTCCATACCTGGGTCTTCCACCCGCTCCGGCAGGCCTACAGCCCAAATGTTGTTACAGCAGTTGTGGCCCTCTGCAACCTCTCCTTTCAGTTGTAATTGGCAAACTGCTTTCAGTTGTAATTGGCAAACCTCTTCATCTGCCTCTGCAAGGGAAAGAGACACCATTGCCAGCACTGATTCCATTGTGTTCATTCAATCCTGGAGCTTCCATTGGTTGTCCCGAAGGAGACCCACCTACACCATCAACTTGTCCATCTTGGGGCCCAGAGAGATTTTACCATCCAGTACAGCCTGCAGCAATTCAGCAAAAGTGTTCTTGCAATCTGCCCTTGTAGGAAGGTAGCCTCTTTCTAGCCTTGTTATACCCACTATTTGTGAGTATATGTCAGGGTGTTTTTACTGCTAGCCAGGGCCCAGTGCTCATAGTGAAAACCCTATATTGTCAGTGTGTTTGACATGTGTCACTGGGATCCTGCTAGCCAGGACCCCAGTGCTCATAAGTTTGTGCCCTATGTGTGTTCCCTGTGTGGTGCCTAACTGTATCACTGAGGCTCTGCTAACCAGAACCTCAGTGTTTACACTCTCTCTGCTTTTAAAATAGTCACTGCAGGCTAGTGACTAACTTTACCAATTCTGATTGGCACACTGGAACACCCTTATAATTCCCTAGTATATGGTACCAAGGGACCCAGGGTATTGGGTTTTCAGAAGATCCTTATGGGCTGCAGCATTTCTTTTGCCACCCATAGGGAGCTCAGACAATTCTTACACAGGACTGCCACTGCAGCCATCCACGTTATTTCACAGCCATTTTTCACTGCACTTAAGTAACTTATAAGTCACCTACATGTCTAACCCTCACTCAGTGAAGGTTAGGTGCAAAGTTACTTAGTGTGAGGGCACCCTGGCACTAGCCAAGGTGCCCCCACATTGTTCAGGGCAATTTCCCCGGACTTTGTGAGTGCGGGGACATCATTACACACGTGCACTACATTCAATACCTATATGTAGCGTCACAATGGTAACTCCGAACATGGCCATGTAACATGTCTATGATCATGGAATTGTCCCCCCCCAATACCATTGGGACACTTCCATGCATCCCCGAGGCTTCAGCATAGAGCCCGGGTACTGCCAAACTAACTCTCGGGGGTTTTCTCTGCAGCTACCGCTGCTGCCAACCCTCAGACAGGATTCTGCCCCACTGAGGCCTGGGCAGCCCAGTCCCAGGAAGGCAGAACAAATGATTTCCTCTGAGAGAGGGTGTTACACCCTCTCCTTTTGGAAATAGCTGTTAAGGGCCTTAGAAGAGTAGCCTCTCCTGGCCTCTGGAAATGCTTTGAAGGGCACAGATGGTGCCCTCCTTGCATGAGCCATTCTACACCGTTCCAGGAATCCCCCCCAGCCCTGCACTGGTGCGAAACTGGACAAAGGAAAGGGAAGTGACCACTCCCCTGACCAGCACCTCCCAAGGGGAGGTGCCCAGAGCTCCTCCAGTGAGTCCCAGACCACTGCCATCTTGGATGCAGAGGTGTGAGGGCACAATGGACATCTCTGAGTGGCCAGTGCCAGCAGGTGACGTCAGAGACCCCTCCTGATAGATGCTTACCTTTCTCTGTAGCCAATCCTCCTCTGAGGGCTATTTAGGGTCTCTCCTGTAGGTATCTCACCCAATAACAAATGCAAGAACTCACCAGAGTTCCTCTGCACTTCTCTCTTCGACTTCTGCCAAGGATCAACTGCTGACTGCCCCAGGACGCCTGCAAAACCGCAACAAAGTAGCAAGAAGACTACCAGCAACATTGTAGCGCCTCATCCTGGTGGCTTTCTAGACTGTTTCCATGTGGTGCATGCTCTGAGGGCTGCCTGCCTTCACCCTGCACTGGAAGCCAAGAAGAAATCTCCAGTGGGTCGACGGAATCTTCCCTCTGCCAATGTAGGCACCAAACTTCTGCATCACCGGTCCTCTAGGTCCCCTCCCATCTTGACGAGCGTGGTCCCTGGAACACAGGAGCTGGGTCCAAGTGTCCCCGAAAGTCCAGTGGCCCTTCTGTTCAAATTTAGTGGAGGTAAGTCCTTGACTCCCCACGCCAGACAATAATCCTGTGTATTGCGTGAACTGCAGCTGCTAGGGCTTCTGTGCACTTTTGCAAGACTTCCTTTGTGCACAGCCTAGCCCTGGTCCCCAGCACTCCGTCCTGCATTGCCCAACTCGCTGAGTTGGACTCCGACTTCGTGGGACCCTCTTTTGTTGTGCTGAGACGAGCGTCGTGCTCAGATCTTCTGCGGGTGCTGCCTGCTTCTGCGTGGGCTCTCTCTATTGCTGAGCGCCCCCTCTGTCTCCTCCTCCAAGGGGCGACCTCCTGGTCCTTCCTGGGACCTGGCAGCACCCAAAATCCTCAACCGTGACTCTTGCAGCTAGCGAGGCTTGTTTGCGGTCTTTCTGCGTGGAAACAACTCTGCATCCTCCAGCACGCCGTGGGACATCTTCTGACCAAAGGAGAAGTTCCTGGCACCTTCTGTTGTTGCAGAATTTTTGGCTTCTTCCACCCGGAGGCAGCCCTTTTGCACCTTCATCTGGGGTTTAGTGGGCTCCTGCCCCCCCGGACACTTGCGTGACTCTTGGACTTGGTCCCCTTCCTTTACAGGTCCTCAGGTCCAGGAATCCGTCTTCAGTGCTTTGCAGTCAGTTGTTGTCTTTGCAGAATCCCCTATCTCGACTTTACTGTCTTTCTGGGGTAGTAGGGTAACTTTACTCCTACTTTTCAGGGTCTTGGGGTGGGGTATCTTGGACACCCTTAGTGTTTTCTTACACTTCCAGCAACCCTCTACACACTACACTAGGCCTGTGTTCCATTTGTGGTTCGCATTCTACTTTTGGAGTATATGGTTTGTGTTGCCCCAGGCCTATTTTCTCCTATTGTATTCTATTGTGTTCTACAGTGTTTGCACTACTTTTCTAACTGTTTACTTACCTGATTTTGGTTTGTGTGTATATTTTGTGTATAGTACTTACCTCCTAAGGGAGTATATCCTCTGAGATACTTTTGGCATATTGTCCCTTAAATAAAGTACCTTTATTTTTAGTAACTCTGAGTATTGTGTTTTCTTATGATATAGTGCTAAGTGATATGAGTGGTATAGTAGGAGCTTTGCATGTCTCCTAGTTCAGCCTAAGCTGCTCTGCTATAGCTACCTCTATCAGCCTAAGCTGCTAGAACACTACTAATAAGGGGTAACTGGACCTGGCACAGGGTGTAAATACCATTAGGTACCCATTATAAGCCAGGCCAGCCTCCTACAGCCCTTCAGAGCATGATCAGGCAGCCTCACTGCAGGCCCTGCAAGGAGGCTGGGCTGCTGCGGGGCCCCTCCTCCCTGACAGACTTTGTTTTCACCATCCTCCCCCAGAGGCACACTCCCCCTTCTAGGGCCCTCTAAGCTCCAACCAATCTTTACACAGTCCCAGAGGCCCCCTCTGGCCCACCAGCTGTCAGTCACTCAGATCTCACTGCTAGGGCCGGGGGAATTTATGTTCCCTTGGTCACCAGCAGCACCCATCCACTGGTCAACAGTGCAGCCCACTCCGCTTGAATTAGAAGGGGGCAACACCACAGCCACACCCTTGGGTCCCTAGGGATAGCAACAGGCTTCCCATGAGGGAATGTGCTCCAGTGCACTCAGCTGACTTCCTGGCCAAAATGGCTTCCAAGGCCGGAACAATGGTGTCATAGGTCACGCAGGGCTTCCAGAGTAAGACACAGCTTCACACCACCTCAGACCACGATCCTCAGCACCCAGGCCATAGAGTGCTCATCTGCCATCAGCCTACAGTTGGCTACAGTGCCTCTGCTACTCCCTGCAATGCTGCAAAGGCCACTGCTGAATCCTCCACTTCTCTGCTCCCGTGATTAGGAGCCCCAGCCAGCCAGCATCCCCAGAACACGAGGGGGTTGCGACCTGCTGTGCTGTATTAGGCTCCATCTGCTAACCTTTGGCCAGGAGCAGCACATCCACCACTCCGTCGCCCCTGCCCCGTATAGCCTTTGGTAAACATCTGCCATCAGGTGTGGGAGAACCAGGATTAGGACCAGATCTTGTCTGGGGTTAGGTAGGAGCTCTGCACTATGCAAATGCTCGCACCCCCATCTTGGCCTTGCCCCCCTAAAGGCTCCTACTTTATAACACTATGGACCGTCTCACTCTCTTGAAAGCCTGAAAGAGATTAGGGAACCCCAACTCACCCCCTCATTTTCCCATATTAACAATGTACCTGCACCAAACTGGCAGGCATTAGTGATGATTCCACAAAGTTTACTTTTTTTCTGAAAGCACCAAATTCTCAGTATGCCTTTCCCAGAAAAACATCTTCTCCCTGGCAATCAGTTTGGGTGTACTTTTAATGGGACACACTTAGCTCTTTATTGGTTCCATCCCTGTCCATCGATATTATTCCCCCAACAAATGGCTTCAAGCTTCCTGAATTTGCACTTCTGCTATAGTATTCCTCTCAACCTTTCATCATATTCAGCTGTGCCGTGACCTGCCATCAAACATACCGTCCTGAACAATAGGACCCCTGGCCCTACTCCCTCTAAAATATTGAACCAACGGAGTCCAGATCAAATGGCATCCTACATAATCTAAATAATCTCCTCAGTTGTGACACAATTTGAGCCTTTTTAAATCTGCAGGCTTCTTGACTTGATGGTTCAACTAGGGTAAATACAGAATGGTGAACACACCCTGTTTCCCATCTGGGTGATCTTCTCACCAATATAAGCAATTAATGTTTTTCATTAACCACACACCTGTTTAATATTTTCAAGTCAATGCATAACCTAGTCAAACTTGGCAATTGTTTGACTAATTCTACAAGACAAAGCCATTCACTGGACTCTACCTTCTCAATTATCCCTTTTGTATAAAAAGTGCCCAACTCTACATCCACTAATTTCTGCGTCTCAGAGAATTGCTTCCCACCTTTTGAGCAAGGTGTTGAGCCTTGCATCAGATTCATTTTGTGCAATATTTTTTTCAGACAACCAAGGTACTCTTGCTGTAGTAACAGAAAGTATTTTTTCTCCCCTTCAGTGTCATCCAGCGGTTTCATTTTACATCTAATCACATGAGACTTGCTGTTGGTATTCAAGTTTATTTCTAATCTCCATTGATTTGATCATACCAGTAATTTACACCCCTTTTTGCAACCAACATTCTTCCTAAAATCCTTCTATCACCAGAGATTAACCTCATAACTCTATATATATATATATATATATATACATATATATATTTTTTTTTTTAAATAAATAACCTCCAGGTCTAACAGTAGCTTCTCTCCGGATGACCTTACTCTTTAACTGATTTTCAAAGCAGTCCTCCGACTAAAGTGTAAGTTATGATGGAGAATCTATCATCATGTTAATTTCCACTCCTTGAACTATCACCATTCCCTTGAGACAATCGTCTTCACATATACTATTGTCAAAAACAGTTCTTCAGTCTCTTCACTTGCTAAATTCACGGCTATTATTTCTAAAGTGTTAAAAATTTTACAATATTTCACACAGTATCTTCTCTTCCCACACTTGTTGGACCCAATCTTCCTCTTTGGAGACTTGTCAAAATTCGCTAAATGCCCCTCACTCCCACAGTGATAGCATCTACTGGCACTATTTTTATTCTACCTGGTTTGATGTTCCTATGACCCTTGAACTAATTCTCCTTAGTTTCTTTTGCCACCCATTAGGTTTTCGGTTCACTCTGCAGCAAGTCATCCATCATTTTCACATCTTTCTAATTCCTGAATTTCCAACAAGGAACTTCTCATTTCTTTTCACGACTTCAGCATCTTCGCAGAAACGTGGATTTCCTTTCAACCATAACTCATCACTTATTTTAGTATTACTGCAGTCCAACATAATACTCTTGCATAGTCTCTCCTGAGCAATATCCTAAAACTTAGAGGTTTTAGCTAACTTCTTTAAAACAGTCACAAAACTCTCCATTCTCTCACCCTCATTCTGTTTCTTGGTTCCAAACTGGTGTGATACCAAAACCACAATCAGTTTGGGCAAATAATGAACATTCATCTGCTTAATATAGATTTTAAACTTGTTGCACTCATCTTTGCCATCTTTGCAGACAGGCTCTCATAAATGCCTTGCAATTCCTGACCAAGAATGTGCATCTAAACTGTACCCATGCATCCAAAATTATGTTGGAAACATTGATGATAGTCAGATATTGCTAAAAAACATACTTCCACATTGCCAATCATAATGAAGGTTCTCCTGGCATGGACTAAAAACAAGGTAGAGGTTGTACTCTTTACATGATGTTAGTACTATGACTAATTACACACCGTTGTCTAACCCAAAATAGTCGAGAAAAGGAAGACATTTTCCCTGATGATGCCCCTAACACTGTTGTCTGAAATAGCACATGGGTACCGTCTCTATTGTATGCAGTGGTTCACCCGCCACTCCACTGGTGTCTGACCAAGGACACTTTTTCTATCCGTACTGTAACACGGACATCCTCTGCACTGTCTCATATATTTGCAAGATTTTAGGAAAGTGTGGAACAACTGTGAGAGTGCCATATGTACAGGACGCTGAAAACTTCCATAATGTGGAAACACAGGAGCGACCGTGCACCATCTCCATATAGACTAGCTCACATCATCATCCACATATTGTTAGGTACCTCTCATCACCAACGTAATGTGTTGAGCCAGGATATTGAGCACAAGTTATGCTACAAACATGTCATAGGCAGAAATTCTTTTAATATCAATAGGAGTGTAACCACTTGTCCCAGTATTCACCAAGGAGTCCCTCTAGTTTCTTTTGGGAGACCATCAGCAGCTATTTTCTACCACAAGTATATTATTTCTCCAGTACTCATAGCTAATAGCATCATCATGGGGCCTCCTCCTTCTCCTAACCAAGGGGATAGTTTCCACACAAGTCTAGGAAACTATTAAGGATCAGTGAACAAAAATTCTAAAAAAGTGCAGTGAAAGTGAGAAAGTGACATAAAAAGTACCTCTATCACTCAGGCTACAAGCCGACCTTACTATGGCTGGGATAGGGTATGTTTAAAAACAAATATAATGAGATAGGAATGAATTATGTATCCTTCACATATATTAGGTCAGGTCAACATGTTTCAGCCCACTCTTGCCCAAAAAGGTCACAGGCTTTCTTCAGGGCCAAGCATCTGTGGATCCCAAGGTGCCCAGATATGGGTTTTACATTCCTGGACTTTTCAATCTACTTCGATGACTTTGCAAGCTCCATACTTGTGATGCCGAACTGACCCTATGGTGAAGGTATATATAGAAGTCATATTGTTAATTAATATATTTTCCTTGATATAACTACTTTTGGACCTTTTTCTTATTTGAAGGTGTTAACTCGTACCTTACTTTGTGCACAACCCTAGATCAACTAACATATACCACATATTCAAAATGCATTTATATAGTCCCAAAGAAAATAAAGATAAAAATGAAAATAAAAAAGAGAAAATTCCTCTTATTTGTGTGTTTGTTTACTGCAGTCTAACATAATACTCTCACACAGTCTCTCCTGCACAATATCCTAAAAACCCAGAGGTTTTAGCTAACTTCTTTAAAACAGTCACAAAGCTGTCCATTCTCTCACTCTCTTCATGTTTCTTGGTTCCAAAATGGTGTGATACAAAAACCACATTCAGTTTGGGCAAATAATGAGCATTCATCTGCTTAAAATAGATTTTAAACTTGTTGCAGTCATCTTTGCAATCTTCTTCAGACATGCTCTCGTAAAGGCCTTGCAATTCATGACCAAGAATGTGCATCTAAAGTGCTACCCATGTATCCAAAATTATGTTGGAAACATTGATGATAGTCAGATAATTATAAAAAACATACTTCCACATTACCAATCATAATATAGGTTCTCCTGGCATGGACTGAAAACAAGGTGAAGGTTATATTCCTTACACGATGCTAGTACTATGACTACTTACACACTGTTGTCCAACCCAAAACAGTCGAGAAAAGAAATACATTTTTCCCTGATGATGCCCCTAACACCGGTGTCTGAAATGGCACAGGGGCACCTAATCCAGTGAATGCATTGACTCACCTACCACTCCACTGGTGTCTGACCAAGGGCATTTTTTTTTCCGTTTGTACTGTAACGTGGATATCCTCTGCACTGTCTAATATAGATGCAAGATTTTAGGAAAGCGTAGAACTAATGTTAAACTGCCATATGTACAGGAAGCTGACAACTTCTATAATGTGGAAACACAGAAGCGACTGTGCACCATCTCCATATAGACTAGCTCACATTATCATCCAAATCTTCTTAGGTACCTTTCGTCATCAACATAATGTGTTGAGCCAGGATATCGAGCACAAGTTATGCTTCAAAAATGTCATAGGCAGAAATTCGACAGCAAAATAGCGTAAAGGTAAGTATTTGTTTACTATAAATTTACTATTTTTAACGCTATATCCTTGTACCTCGAAAATATAAATATTGTCAAGCAACATATTTGGAGTCTACATATACTTTCCTTCACAATAGTTTTGTCCATATTCTGGCACCAACATTTTTGTGGCACCATATTTATAGCTCAAGGCTGTTGCAGTCTACCTCACCGCACAAAAGAGGAAAGGTGAGCATTTTGCTGTTAGAAGTTTTCTTCCTGGGATGATCTGAATCCAAATATTGGTACTATCCTGACAAAATAACACTGCAAGGTTAATCACATAATCTCATTACACTCCAAAGAAGTTATTCAAGTCGTTTATTGAATTCATTATGGCAAAAGCCCCTCAGCATCCTCTTAGGAAAGAATATAACAGGCAAATGCCTAACAGTAAACATCCATTGTAAACATTCTAAGCATGCGGAATAAACCCTTACATAAAGTAAGAATTGATGATTGCCAGGAGCATTGGAAGGGCGAGCTTGTAGCTGCTAACATTTGAAATATACGAGGCTACCCGAATTTAAAGAAACCTAACGTAGAAATCTAAAATAGAAGAGCATGCAGGACTCATGCCAGAATTAATCTGCCCACTCCACTGCTTCTGGGAAGACATGAAAATGGATATATTTAAACATGTCTACCAATTTCTGCCTTCTTTTCTTGAAGCTGTAAAAAGAGTAGAGGTAAAGGTCAAAGTTCATAGTCAATCTTTAAATATCAGCGAGAACAAATTGTTATTCATGATGCTGTTATTTTAGTCACAACATTTACATATAAATCAACTAAAAAGTGTATGACTAGAGAACTGCCCCAATATCTGAATACACCTAAAGTTATGACATTTGCAATATGAAATGGATTACATGGGCAGAGGTACTGAGGATGATATCTCAAAAGGCAACACGTCAGTGATTAAAGAACTGAAAGGATAAATCTCCTTCTGACCTCAGAATTAAACCATGGGCACAGGTCCTGCTAATAATGGTAACGACACTTAAGAAGCAGCAGTGTGTGTTTTTTCTTGAAGTGACATTAAGGACGAGGGATGGAAATGGCCTATTACGCAATGGGCTGAGAAAATACCAGCAGAAAAATAGACACGAAGAGGCACCCTAATTTAGACTGCTAGGTTCAGCTTGGTACCCACATCAGAAACAGGTCCTCTCACTCTGGAAGAAGTAAGCATGAAATGCAAAGCACGTAGTGAACTAGCCCATGGGTTTTAATCAGTGCCGGCTCCTCCGCTATGGCAGAGAAGCATTTCCTCCCCGCCAGCAGCAACCACTGCAAATCCTTTGACAACGAAAGGATAATAAACTAGGTTTATTATCCTTTCATTGTTAAAGGGTCAGGGCATTGGGGATGACTAGTACTGAGGGGAGTGCACTGTGCACTCCCCTCAGTGCGCATGTGTGTTTGACCGGCAGTCTGGGACTGGCCAAACACATATGCGCACTGTGCTCTCTCCAGCCCGACACTATGTTGACGGGCTGGAGAGAGCAGACACAGGCTCTCAGTCTGCCTGGGAGCACCCTGGCTGGGTACTCCCAGCCAATCCTGACACTGCTCTGAGCTGCGTCAGGATTGGCCACAGGGCAGGCTCAGAGCCTGCCCTGACTGCCCTGCCTGCCTGCTGGTGAGAAGATGGAGGAGCAGCAGCACGGCGTGGAATGCAGGTACATTTTTTTTCATTTATTTTATTAATATTCTACCCCCTTTAATGCGCCCCCCCCCCCACCCATTGTAGCCCCCGCGAACCACGACTGGTTTTAATGGAATGGAGCAGGGAGTCTGCAGTAGGTGGCATGGCACTCGTTTCCAGATATGGCAGCCTAAATGGGTATCCTGCAATCACTATCTTGGCAGCAGCAATTGTAGACAGTGAATAATAGCCAGGGCATCAGTAGTCTGTTAGTAGCAAGCAACAATAGAAGGCAATTACCAGTATTGTGTCAATGTTACATTAATGGGACAACAAAAGTTTCAAGAAGGCATGTAGGAGTAGGAGGGCAAAATGTAACAATTTTACAACAGCCTTTCATAGCAAGGTGAGTAATAAACACCGAAGCCCACTCTATACATTTGTAGCCTTCCCTTTGTGTTTGTCCACAACGGAAAGAGATTTAGGCTGCCAGCCAAAAGGTGAATGCTGATCAAATAGTAGAGCATACTGAATGTGCATGGCAACCAGGAACATAAAATAACTTTAGCCTTTCATCATAAAGCTGAAATCTGCAGACCAAAGATTCTTGGAATCCAAGGGCTCATTATGGGCTCCTTATCATTTAATACCAGTGTCATTGACCAATATGTCCAGTATTGTGAAATGCATTCACTCACTTTGCCTCTTACATAAAATGGCAATGGATATTTTGTCTTTCTGCCTCTAAAACGTACTATCAAACTTTTTTTTCTTTTTCAGTTAAGGGTCTTCAAGCTTGCTAAATCGTGGCCAACTCTTAACATGCTCATCAAAATTATCGGCAATTCAGTTGGCGCTCTTGGTAACCTCACTTTGGTGTTGGCCATCATTGTGTTCATTTTTGCTGTGGTTGGGATGCAGCTTTTTGGGAAAAGTTACAAGGATTGCGTCTGCAAGATCAGCCAAGATTGTGAGATGCCTCGCTGGCATATGACTGACTTCTTCCATTCCTTTTTGATTGTTTTCCGGATCCTATGTGGAGAATGGATTGAAACCATGTGGGACTGCATGGAAGTGGCTGGACAAGGACTGTGCCTTACTGTCTTCATGATGGTCATGGTGATTGGAAACCTCGTGGTGAGTTTTATTTTTGTTTCAACAACAGAGAAAATACTTAATATAAACAAGAATGTCATAAATTGTGTTCATATTATGCCGTGAATTTAGATCAACCTCAATGAAAAACAGTAATTGCTATATCACTGAAGCTGTATATTTCTATATAGTCAAGCAAATAATGTTCATAATTTATTTTATAGCCTTTGGTTGACATAGTGAATTTCAAGGTAGCACAGCCTTTAGATCATAATACAAGCTTTAAATTTTTCTTGGAATCTTAAAATATTCTGATTCATTTCAATGTGAAACTCTTTAACAAGGTGGTGCCGAGTGGCTGTGCTGTGTGTAGATTTCCAAGATGATTACATTTTGTCTACATGTGTTTCTTGTGAAATAAATAACACCTCTTCTAGTGATACATCTAGGTTGGTATTGCACATCCATTATAAAATCTAAATACTGGTGCACTTCTACCAATTGCAAACTGCCCTACTGAATGCCATGTTTACACATTAATGCATGAGACACTTTGAGAAAATATCAGTAAACCTATCAATTGAAAATCCACAAAATACTACACTAATGTTAATGTTGTGTCTTGGACCTCCACCATTGAATTGCTTCATAATTCCATATTACACAATAACTTCTCTGCAGTAATTTGCTTTATTGTAGTCTATTTTAGAGCCAGACTGTAATTGATGTTGAAATCAAAATGGTGTTGTGGGGATGAACATTTGACCCTATTCTCCGTGTAAGACATCACCACATGTGATCACATGCACCATCAATTATATGTAGAGCTAATTGTGAGAATAGAGGAGCTTGGCTTAGATGCAGAGGGAACATGGTGGCCAGCACATGAACTCCAGCCGGTGAAGGTGGCACTGTATCAATCCTGAGCTTCCTGGGGTGATGTAGGGAAACTGACAGTCGTGGATGGAGTGGAGGTGTGATCGGTGAGGCTGTGGACGGGGGCAACAGTCAGACCCTGCCTTGCCGCCCAATGTGGTGATCTGCAGTGCAACCAAGATGGCAGCCGCTGTTGGAGGTGAGGCCGTGATCGGTTGATAGGGTAAAGTAAGACCACCGGAAATGTGGTCTGCAGTACTCCCTGCAATTCACAGCAAAACTGTGCATCCTGAAGGTGGGTAAGTCCTGGTTTTGTTCCTCCCTGGAAGAAGCTTGAGAGTGGCTAAAGGAATGGCTTCCTGCTAAGAGCCCAGGCCCAGGAGCTCCCAGATCCTGTCCCAATGTGGTTGATCGTGGACCGGAGCCTTCACTGGGAGGTGGAGTGGCCTGGGTAGGAGATAAGCGGCCAGAGTTTTGCATGATGGACAATTGCGACAGCAACCAAAGGTGAAGGATGAGCGAAGGCAGGTGATTGCATACAGAACATTTTAGTATCATCCCCCATCCCCCAAGATACAGGGAACGGAGCTTTGGAGACAGTAACTAAAACTGGTTTTGATGTTCGATATGGAAGGGCGACAGACACTCCAGGCTTTGGAGAAGCAGGTAGTCCCATACTTGCAGCCTGAGGGTGTAGGGAGGGGGGAGTAGGGTGAGGGAGTTCTGACACTTTAGCAGACACACAGAGTGGAGTGCAGACCAGGGCATATAGCAGACAAATCTATGGATCTGAACAAAGTACATGGAGGTGGACCCTCAAATGCCTTGACAAGGGTTCACATTGTTCTCCTGGAAAGTAATAAGGGTGGGGAGCAAATTAAAGTGAGGTTTTGTGTTGAGGTTTCTATACAACACAGCCCAGACAGATCTGCTCCAGGAGGCCCACCTAGTGGGAAACAATTGTGGCTTCCTGGGAAGAGGCTCATAAATAGTCCCTGTACACTCAGGATTCACAACGGACACAAGGAGAGTGGGAATTTCGATCCAAAGATCTCTCCCGTTGATGGTGCTCCAGATCTGGAAAGACCTAGGAGGGTGCTATGCAGAGCTGATAGTGGAGCTGAACTGGGAGCACATAGATGTAGCTTCCTCATATCTCCCCTAGGTCTCCAGTTTCAACTGCTCCAGTAGATGGGCAGTAGAGTGGTGCAGGCCCCTTGGGCCATAACTATATTTGGGGGAAATATTACCTCACTATGGATGGGGCACTAGACTGGCTCACTCTCAGGAGGTGCCCTGTTGGGGAGACGTATGCCTGTACACCATCTCGGTGACCATGGATTTATTTGGCATTCAGAGAGACACTTACATAGAGATCTAGGATGCCTACAAGGCAGTCATGAAGGAAACTTTTATAACCCATACTACATAGAAAAAGAGAGAGAAGTTGTGAAAGTTGGTAGATTTGGAGACCAAACTAAATCACATGAAGAGGAGTACACGCTATAGTCTCATCCCAAGCTCCTACATCACATACCTCTCATTAGGAATGAATGCAGGAGTCTAGTGTATGAAGAGATACATTTAAAAGTACTTGCCAAGCCTAAAACTCCCCTTTTTCTACATATAAGTCATCCCTAAGGTAGGCCCTAGGTAACCCATAGGGCAGGGTGCCGTGTAGACAAAAGGCAGGACATGTACCTGTGTAGTTTACATGTCCTGGTAGTGTAAAACTCCTAAATTCGTTTTGCACTGCTGTGAGGCCTGCTCTTTTCATAGGCTAACATTAGGGCTCCCCTCATATACTGTTTGAGTACTAGTTTCTGATCTGAAAGGAGTACCAAGGTCATATTTAATATGGCCACAATGGTAATACAAAATCCTGCCGACTGGTGAAGTTTGATTTAATATTACTATTTTAAAAATGCCACTTTTAGAAAGTGGGCATTTCTCTGCACTTAAATCCTTCTGTGTCTTACAATCCACGTTGGCTAGATTTAGTTGACAGCTCCCTTGTGCAGGATGGAACTGAAAGGGGACCTTGTGCACTTCCAAGCCACTCATTGATGTCTCCCCCACTTCAAAGGCGCATTTGGGTATTCAAACAGGGCTTCTGCCCCTACCAACTCAGACACTTCCTGGAGAAGAACCTGAACCAGAACCTGCAATCTCCCAAGAAGATCTGCCTGGCTGGCCAAAGGACTCACCTGACTGTTTTCTGAGAAGGACTGCTGCCTTGCTGTTGCCCTGCTGTCTTGCTGCTTTCTGACTGTGCTGAAGAAGTGCTCTCCAAGGGCTTGGATAGAGCTTGCCTCCTGATCCCTAAAGTCTCAGGACCAAAAAGACTTTATTGTGAGTTCCAGTAATAGAAATGTTTGCACCTTCCTAATACCATGACTAGGACTGCATCTTTCCAACTGAAATGTATAGATTTAATAGCAGAATATATTTAAAAATCTAATAATTTCTTCTGTGTAAAATATAACATATGTTAATTCAAACAATTTACATATAAGAATAGTGAGTATTAAAGTATGTGGATTATATAGAATTTTTGTAATAATGTCCATTACATTAGACCAGAATTTGAAAGAAACTGGTCAATCAATAATAATAAGCTCCCATGGCTCCCTAACTCAATGCAGATTACAGTGCCTACAGTGCCAATACCTGGAATTAGCTACAAGCTTTGCATTAGAGTGGAGGTCGAAAATTGATTAAATAAAAGAAAAATGTTAGTTTGACTAAGAAAAGCAGGTAGCCACCAGGAGGTATTAGAGGGCTTAAGTTCTGCCAGTCTTCTATATAGAGTGCTGATTGTGAGTCCATTAAAAAAGACTTTCCAAAGGTTGAAAGTAAAAGGTTTTAACAATGTTGATACATGTATTACCAAATTGAAAAACTGTCATTGTATGAAATAAACATTGCCAATTGTCAGAAGCTTTCCAACATCAATTGCAAGCAAGTCAGCTGGACATCGAGGTAAAGGACAGATTCTAATACATGAAATATGAGTTTGGTATTAGCAGAAAGTCTGCCTTTTCATAAATCTAGCGTAGTCAAAATGAATAATATTATTTAGAACTGTTGTTACTATAGTAGCTAGAATGTTGCAATACATTTTATAATGTTGGTTTAGTAGTGAAATTGGTCTGGAATTAGTACAAGAGTAAAGTCCTTGCCACGCTTTGGTAGAACTAGTAGAGCTTCAGTAAATGATCCAGCAACTACTCCAATAGTAGTAAATTTGGTAAAAAGTAAGAATGTGTATGGGATAGGGTAAGTAGAAAAGGCTTTATAATTGTGTGCTGGGATTCCAGTTTTGACATTAAGAAGTAGATAGCATGTATAATTTCATCAATGGTTATAGGGGATTCTAAGCTACGTTTTTGTATGGGTAAGATAACATAGGTGAGTTACAAGACTTTAAAAAAAATGTATTTAATTCTCACAGACAACTTTAGATTTGCTATATTTCAGAATAAAATTTGTGAAACTCTTTAGCAATAGCTGAAGTGTATAGTAATGTTTTACCATGTTTCCACAAATTTGATGAATTTGGCATTTAATTATATATTGCCAGTACTTTTTCAGATGTATTTGCACTGAAATAAAGTTTGGCTCTAACTTGATATTTGCAAACCAGACATTTTACCTTTTGCTAAATAATGAGTTATAAAAAAACAAAGTTTCTGCAGTTTTAACATATTTGCCTTGTGTTTGTAGGTAATAAAATCAACTTTCGAATTGAGTAATCTCTTCTTCAAGATCACAACTATTGAAGTGAAATTGTTTATTTTTATTGGCCACTAAAGAGATCACCGTACCACTAATATATGCTTTGAAAGCATCCCAACATCTAATATCTGAAGTTGTGTTTTCTATTGCATGCTTTATGGCAGGCAACATTCTTTTTTGTCAACGCAATATCAACATTCAATCTCCATCTGGAGCAAGAAATAAAGTCTCATAATTTTAAAACATATGAATCATAACATGATTTTTTATGTCCATTTGTCCAATTTGATTATCAGAGACTACAGCGCATAACATTGACAATAATAGACTGTCAATCCAAGAGTGAGAAATATGAGTTAGTAGAAAAAAGTAAAATGTTTTGTGTCAGGAAATAAAGCCTCAAATGGTCTATATGTTTAGTAAGATCTTAAAGAATTGGAAAACTAAATGTGGTCTAAATTTGGCAGATGATAATCTTTTGAGTGCCGGGAAGCTTATTAACTTAAAATCTCCACCTACAATAATATAAAAGATACCTAATTTTATAGTTTCAGTGGTGATGTGTTTCCAAAATGTTGGATAATCAGCAGTGGGCACATAAATGTTGATCAAATGTAAAATGCATTTATCCAATTAACTGTCAAATAAATATATCTACCATGTGAGTAGGTATTAGATTGAATGGATTTAATTTCTTCAAAAACTGTACTTAATGATGGTCCTGCAGGCTCAACAACTCTGGATTTGATGATAAGAGGAGGTATAGCATATTTCCTTTTATTTGAATAGCTGGACATATTTTTGCTATTCATATTTAGGCTGTACATTGAGGGGATTGTAGAGAAATGCCTTAGATGTGAATACAAATAGGCAATAAAAGTAGTAGTTCCTTGTACATTTTAAACTGAATAATAAAAAGTGCCCCAAATACTTCACTATTTCAGAATTTCAAAACTATTTAGTTTTTACTTGACGGATTAGGAGCCAGTTGACATTCTCACAATATTATCCAACACTAGCTTTCTTTTAGTTGTCCAGCAGCCAAAACAGGCAGGGGGTGGGGAGGGAGACCTAGTTGGAAGCTGCACATCTCATGTCAGGGTTCCTGCAGACTCATTATTGAAGCAGCAGGTGACTGGCGAAATGAGTCAGGTTTGCACTCATCTGAAGCAATGCCCCAAAAAGTTTCATATTTAACAGGAGTACCACTAAATAGTATGTGAGAACATATAGATGGATTTTGTAATAAAATAATACCCTGTTCATTGTTAAGTAGAACTATCTATTAGATGGGAGAGCAGAGCTCACAGGAAAGTGGCAGTCTTAGAACACACATTCTTGCGTCTCCCATCTACTTACACATTAGAAAGGCTTACGTCTTCAGTTCAACTTGACAGATTTTGACATTTAAAGCTTAGGAGAAATTGCTCATTAAATGCACACAATTCAACACATTTTCCAGAGCATGAACTTCAAATCCCAACATTTCAAATTCCATCCATAATAACTCTAGAGGTATGGACCCATCCAACAGAACTATTTTTCACTCTTTCCTCTCATTGGATGCCCATACTTGTTACTTTGAAGCCACCATTTCTACTCTCACACTCAATACCACCCACCAAAAAGGACACCCATACAAACAATTAAATGACCTCACCATGCTAACTTTATTCATTAGAGCTTTAACCTTTCCAGGCCACTTTGAAGAGTCTGAGATCATAAAACCTCCTTTTCAGCTGCTTTCAGAGCTGAGATAATACTCCTGATTTGTTTCACATTTAACCCCATCAAGTGTTGATGCATTATTAATCTCACTGCGCTTGAGATTCAACCTAATCACTCCAAAAGCAACATTACTAGTAAGTCATGACTTTTCTCCTTCCTTTACCCTAACAATTATATTTATATTTCTTTTCTCAATCACAACCTCTTTCTTCACTCTCCTGAACCTGGCTGCAAATTTTCTCACACCTAATGATTTGGTATTATTCTATTAGAATGCCTTCATAGTTCATAAAGACAAATATGTGTTTATTATGAAAAAAACACTTTTCATTAGTTTTGTAATGAAAAGTAGTGTAAGGCATTTACACAGCTCCGTCTCAATCAATATCCAGGTCAACTTAAAAATCTGCTTAAATTCCTGAGTTCTTCTGTGGAGCATATTCTTGCCACTAGGGGCAACAGGGGAAGCAGAATTCCCAAAAGATAAAGAGGGACACAAATGAGGTCATGGACGATAAACATGCAGGGGAACCTACCCTGATGTGCTCTCCCGAAAATACCTTTTCGGGAGAGCACGTCAGGGTAGGTTCCCCTGCAGACTGCCGTCATCCACAAATAGTGACCACTTTCGGCATGCTACTTCCAAGGGGCCCCCCATGTACAAAGGGATGGGCGACCATTAGAGGTTTCTGACAATTAGTGAACTTCAATGTAAGTGACTATATGATTTGTTTGACATTTTTGCAAACTTTCGGTAATATAGACAGGAGAAGTCTTATTATGTATTGGTCCTGAAGAAGCGTCATAGGATCTTGTTAGACCACTGTACGCGAAAATTGTTGACCATGTCCTAGGAGCCCGACGATAATCTCCTTAAGCTCCAGCACCATGCAGAAAGTGGTTGAGCATTATTCCTCATTTTCCACTTTCCTTCTGTTTTTAATCTTGGTCCCGGTCTTATTCCATTGATTAATTAAATTGACTCACTCCTATTAAGACTGGGAACCAATTTTAGCTTTCACTCTCCTGCCAGGATTAGCGCCTGACCGCAACACCAGGTCTTGTAGTGTCCGCTACCACGGCTGCTACTTAAAAGATCTCCGGCAAAGAGCCCCCTTACGGGGAGCCCGTCAGACATTGCAGCGCCGGTCTGACGAGGAGCTACCCGATGATGAAGCATGACATCCTCTCAGATGTGTGAGGGCTCTTGCTCCTGAACTTTAATATTCCCCTAGTGATTATATTTTTCCATTTGGAACAGTGTACACCTTTTTTGTATGTTCAGTTAATTGGGAGACCGTACACTGGACCAACTAATCTCCCAGTCCCTCCCTTTGTTGATACCATAGACGATAAACAACTAAATTAATTCACTAATAAAGATATTTACAATGCTGGGAACAACAAGTACTCTATGGGTATTTTGCATATGATGTGCCAGTCGTTAATCTGTTTGATAAGATACTGACAATATGGTTCCTGTCCTGAAGAAGAGCATAGGTTTCTGTTGAAGTGACCTATGTGATATCAATTCAATATAAATATCTTTGTTTATGTTTTTGCATAAATTAAAACTCAGTAGACACTTTGTACTTAATCTACACAGTTTTTAAAGGGTTAGCTATCTAGAGTGAAATAGTGTCCTCACTGTTGACCATATCTATATGATATGATATGATATGATATGATGCTATGAACTTGCTTTCAAACACAGCACTGGATAATAACTCTGGTTTCCTCAATTCAAATCTACAAGAATTGGAGGGGTCTAAGTAGGGATAGTAGACTACATCCTAAATTCAGATTCACTCTACAACTGACAAGTGGTTTGACTTATTTTCCAAAGCAGTGTCCCTTGAGTTGGACAGGTGGGCCAAGATTCATAGTAACTATCATGTTTAGCAGGTGAGAGATATAACCGACTGAATGGTCAGAGCAAGGAGGAATTGCAGAAATGACCCAGAATTCTCCAAGTATCTTATTACCAGATTTCTAGCAAATGACTATAATACATGAGGGATATAAACCACAACCAATAAGGTTCAGTTTCTTGACAGACTCTCAAAACTGATCACCAAGGTCAGAAATCTCACCAGACTTATCATATCTTATGGTACCAATACTGGGAAATTCAGTAGAGTATTCCATAGTCATTGGAAGTTACCAATGATGAGACCACTACAAAATGGTTTATTAGGCCCCCAGGCATTACCTTCCCTAGAGGGAGGGATATTAGAAACACTATAAGCTGTAGTTACCCAGTAGCCAACCTTGTTAACAACTGGTCTAACAATATTAGAAAGGTATTTTACAAATGGGGCTCAGTACAGACCAGGAATGCCAGTACCTACTTGATGACTTGTTATTTTGCTGTCTATATATCATATTGTGGTTTCTTCATCAATCAATCAATCAAAAAGTATTATAGAGCGCGCTACTCACCCGTGAGGGTCTCAAGGTGCTGGTGGGGGAGCCCGGGGGCAGGGAGGGTCACTGTTCGAACAACCATGTCTTGAGGTTCTTTCTGAAGAGCGGAGGTCTTTGGTTTTGCGAAGGTTGGTGGGGAGGGAGTTCCAGGTTTTGGGGGCGAGGTAGGAGAAGGACCTGCCTCCTGTGGTGGTGCGTTGGATGCGGGGGACTGTGGCTAGGGCGAGGTCGGCTGATCGGAGGTTGCGTGTGGGAGTGTGAAAGTTCACTCTTTCGTTGAGGTAGGTTGGGCCGGTGTTGTGGAGGGATTTGTGTGCGTGGATGAGGATCTTGAATGTGATTCTCTTGTCTATGGGGAGCCAGTGAAGGGATTTGAGGTGTGGTGAGATTCGTTTGTGGCGGGGGAGGCCGAGGACGAGGCGTGCGGCTGTGTTCTGGATTCTCTGGAGTTTGCGTTTGAGTTTGAGTGTGGTGCCGGCATAGAGGGCGTTACCGTAGTCAGGTCTGCTGCTGATAAGTGTGTGGGTGACTGTCTTCCTGGTCTCTGGGGGAATCCATTTGAAGGATTTTTTTTTTTAGAGTGCGGAGTGTGTGGAAGCAGGAGGAGGTTAGAGCTATTTGGAGATATGGACTTTGGGAGCCTGACTCTCCACATTATTTCTCATGCACCACACTACTTCTTCCCATTTGATTTATTACTAAGTAGTTGCAATATACTCAGCAGTCTCCTTCCACTTTACATCATTGGACATTTCACCTGTGATATTTTACATTGAGGAGACTTACATTTTCTTTCTACCCAGAACCCCACATATATTTTGGTATTTCTGTCTAAATAGGTTCCCTAATTTTTTCCTAGATGTAATATTACATTAGATGAAATGTTAGTCTTCTTGTTCATATTATTCACTTTTGTTTTATTAGAAACAAAAGGACTATTTTCTGTCATGTCTTTTTGGTATGCTGCATTCATATTTGCATTGACAACAACCAGTAAGGCCGTTGTGGACCCCAATCTGTGACTAGCTTAGCAGCCAAAATATGACATGCCAAATCATCATTACACTATTAATCTTGACTCACCACTCTGCTGTACAATAACATTAAACTTAGGTTACAGTGCGTCATTTGCCATACTTTTTCCTATCCGTGTCTTCCCTCTTTCACAACATCTTAGAGTTGCATGGATGCATTGGGCAGATTTTCCTGCTAAATTCCATTACAAGATGGCACCTTCCTTCTATTCTTATGAGCAAATGGCATGCTTAGTCCTCTTTTTACTGTGTTGACATTTACTTTATTAACAGCCAACATGGCACCTGTGTTGTACCCTGACACACATGGTGTGCCTCTAAATTAGACCCAATTGTGGATACCACTAAACCTACATGTACTTATCTCATAGAAGATCATTTATACTCCAAAGTTGCCTGCAAGCAAGATTTCATAAAATTTTTCTCCAGTCTTAAGATTTCTATCTCTTATTTCATATTTTAGAGCTTATGTCTTGCAAACTGTTGTACATGCTGATTTCTTTAACTGCCAGTTTTTTGTATGTATTTTTTGTTGATTATCAATTCACTGTGATAAAGAGGAGTATAGTTTCCACATGATAGTTTCCTTTATTAGAGTGTACAGCATGATGTATTATCTTTGTTCAGAATTTTTACAGTGACTTTGTGAGTATTAATTTCGCAACTTGTTCTGGACAAAATTTTGTGAGGCAGTCTATTTTATCCATTTGCACTCTCACCATAACAATAATGTTTGTGAAGCTCTCTATAGGTCAGGTTATTTTAATATGCTTATTTTCCATGGACCTGATATCTGCCACCCATCGCCTGACCCTAATCAGGGCAGAATGGCTTTAAATGTGGCATAAGATTTCTGTTGCTACCCTTGTGCTGCATGCTGTTTTCCAAGCTACTACCGCTTAATTATAGTGTAAGGGAGTACAGTCTATTAGATGTTTTTGCTGGGCACTGGATATAATGGTTTGATGAACTTCTGTGTTGTTCTTCTGCCCCCTTAGCAATTGGAACTTCCGTTCAATTTATCAGCTGTTAGAGCTGGCATCCTTGGTGTGGTTTCCCCTAACTTTTTGCCCTCAGACCTCCTGTTTTCTGACTTCATTTTTGCTGCCTTTTAGGATTCTTGGCACCTTACAGCTGCTGAACAGTGCTAAAGTACAAGGACTCAGTACATTAAAGGTGGTTACATTGGCTTCTCTACATTTTTAATTTACTTGTAAGTCCCTAGGAAAGTGCACTATATGTGCTTCTTAAGGGGCATGCAGCACTGATTCTCCCACCCACTACAGTATCCTTTCAAACACGCCTCAGGCCTGCCACTGCAGAGCCTGTGTGTACAGTTTTAAACTACCATTTAGACCTGACAAGTATACCCACTTGCCAGACCCAAACCTTCCTTTTTATTACATGCAAGTCTCCCCTAAGGTAGACCCTAGTTAACCCCAAGGGCAGGATGATGTGTATTTAAATTAAAAGGCTGCACATGTACTTTTGAGTTAAACATGCCAAGATAGTGAACAACTC
This sequence comes from Pleurodeles waltl, assembly GCF_031143425.1. Classification (NCBI taxonomy): domain Eukaryota; kingdom Metazoa; phylum Chordata; class Amphibia; order Caudata; family Salamandridae; genus Pleurodeles; species Pleurodeles waltl. The sequence continues at coordinate 287,130,222 of NC_090445.1, read as the reverse complement.
CTACATTATTTTTTCACTAATTCCATATGATAGCACTGGAATTACTTTGAAACATCCTTTAAGTGTGTTTGTTATTTCCAATAAGGAAAAGATAGAAATATGGAGTTTGGTGTCTCTGGACTCACAGTATAAAACCCAACTTATGGTGAAGTTGAATTTTAAACTTTTAGAAAGTTGGCATTTCCGTACTTTAACCATTCAGTGCCTATGTTTGTCCTTGAATACATGTCTGGGGTTGTTGACAGCTGGGCTTTGTGCATTCCCTCTAGACAGTCAAACACAAAAGGAGCTTGAATGTGACATTTGCATCCTGATGGCCCATCCCCAGGATGATGGGCCTTCCTGGACTAGATGGGTGGGAGGAGCTGACATCTAAATAGGGCTGTTCCTCTACTTACACAAAGGGGTGCATAACCCCAGTAGAGTGTATGGGGCCAGGGAAGGAAAGGGCAGGGACCTTGTGATCTTCAAAGGCCTCTTTGAAGTCTCCCCCACTTCAAAGACACATTTGGGTAGAAGAACTGGACCCCAAATCCCAGCAAACCATCTATTCTCTACTAGAAACAAGGACCCTCTGCCAGGAAGGACTGCTGTGTTGCCTGGAAGGACTGCCACTTGGCAACTGCATTGCTGTTTTGGCCGACTGCTTTTTGCCTGCAGTAAGAGGGACTGGACTTGCTATCTACATCCTTGAACCCAAGAATCTCCAAGGGCTTGATGGCTTGCCCCCTAATCTTCTGCAGTCTCAGGGACATCAAATACTGCTTGCAACTCTCCTGATGCTGCTGGACTCTGCCATCTGTGAGTCCTGCCCTGTTCTGAGGTGCCCTCTCCAGTCCAGGGCCTTAGAAGTGGGTTCTGCAGCTAAAATCTGCAAAAAATTAAGCATCTCCCTGAGTGGGGGAGAAAAATCAGCACATTGCTCACCGACGACAATGCAGTGGCTCTCCGACAGCTGATCCACTGACTGCACGGCCTGATAATGATGCTCAGCACGGTCCTATAACGATGCATCCCATTCACTTGCACAGAGCCCAACGCCGATGCAGTGCCTGGAGTGCAATAAAAATATTGACACATCATGCCCTCGTCTTCGATGCGTTGCTTCATCAAAGGTAATGTTTCAGCAGAAAACACGTGGATTTTATAGCCAGCCTACCCTCCATCACAATTAAGCTGGATTTTGGATTTGCACCAGCCCCTCGTGACCTCAATTTATCTGTTGACCACTATTGAATTATAAGCACTGTCTTCACTTTTAATCTTTAAAAATTCTCATCTAGACTTCTACTGTTTGGATTTTTGTTGTTTTTGTCTTGTTTTACTCCGATAAATATTATCTGTTTGTCTAATCTAATGTGGAGTCTTTTTGTGTTGTTTTATTGGCTTACTGTACTTTAAGTGTTGCACAAATAAGTTACACATTTCCTGTTAAGTTAAACCTGACTGCTCTGTGCCAAGCTACCAGAGGGTGAGCACAGGTTAAATTAGACGTGTGTCTCTGACTTACCCTGACTAGGATTATGGGCTCTACTTGGACAGGGTGCACACCTCTGCTAACTAGATACCCAATATCTAACATCAAAGGTGTCAGAACATTATAGCCACTGTGGTGCTGATGGACTGGCGTTTTGTGTTTCTGAAACCACTCAATACACTTGTCCGATGGCACTTTACCACTAGTCATTACGTGACCCTGATTTGGGTATGTAGGCCATTAAATATGGGACTACAATATGGTCAATTACTCTCCCATATGAAATCCACTTGGGTATATATGCCACTAAATATTGTATTACATTACAGCAATTACTAGTCCCTTATAACACCCATACACATATATATTCAGATAGTCTAGCCCAGTTACACAGATTTGGATTAGTGAGTGCTTTACACTTTTTGACACGTAACTGTCTGTAGTCTTATGACCCTAACATGGGATAGCATGTACCTGAGCACACTGCCTACCTATATTTAGTATTTCCTCATGCAGTTCTACATTAAACTGGCACTTGACTGATTATTCTGCATGTTTGTAACTGATTTCCTAACTTACCCCTGATGCAAAGATCTTTTGATTACATTTTTTATCCATACTCTACAAGCAAATCCGGCAAGGTTTTCTTCTTCATTCCTAGACTATACACTCACTTTTTATTTACCTCCCTTTCCCCTTTCTGTCGTTGGAATATGTCCACCTTTTTTGGAGCTGGTCGGCCTCCACTGTTGAAGTATCACAGACTGTTCTTATTCTATCAAATTAGTTTGCTTCTCTAATGTGTAGGATAACATGCTTGATAATTATACTGTACTTATGACACAAGCAATGGCTGGCTGAAATATATTCAACAAGAAAACATGGGACTAGGAGACAATTTATCCTTATAGACTCTCTAATGTTATGTTTGGATGTGCTTAACTCTGTTGAAGCTTTGTGAAATTCTTTTAGGGAGCATACAAGTGTCTTCTCCTTCCCTTTTCTGAGCAACTGTTTAAAGGACACAAGATACTTTTAGACACTTCTTCGTAATTTGGAAAGGATTGCACTGAGATTACTCTGGTCACCCAATTGCCTATTATAATTCTAAATCCATTTTTGATTAGAAGTCTTTCTCTTCAACCATCTTCTTTTCTCTCGTCTTCATTTTCAGAAATAAATACTATCTCTGCACGTGCAAGTCTGTGTTAGGAAAATTATACGAAATTCCTGGTGACTGACCCATTCTCTGTTCTATGTTAGTTTCCTATTTTGCAGTTTTCTTTAGCTGGGTTCTTCCCTGACTTGTTCAGTTATGCTGATATTCTTTCTACACCTACAAAACTCTTTACCTCTCTGCCTGTCTTCTTCTGACCTCTTCCTTTTCTCTCAGAACTTTTTTAGTATGTTGCCTGTTACCTACTCTCTCACCTTGGCTCTTTACTCTAGAGGTTCCTCTTGTTGTATTGCCCTTTCTGCTGCATTTAATGCTGTTAATCACTCAGTTTTCCCCTTCACTTGGTATTTTGGGTGTTGCTATCTTCGGTTGCCCCAATATGTATTAAGTAGGTGTGGGTGGAGCTCATGAGTTCCACTACGCAGAACTCCGCAAAGTAACCACAAAACTCTGCCACACTCTACTGGAGTTCAGCAAGCGATAGACTGAGTTAGGCTGCTCTGTTCATGCAGATTTGTAGTGCTGGGTGTTTGTCCCATGAATAGCACAACGCTCATTGCAAGAGGGTGCTTCTTATTTTCTGCTGCTGACGTGTTGGCTCTCATACCAATGAGACTGCTGGATTTGGACGACAGCACTACTAGGTTGTGGGGCTCTTAGTCCAATTCCACACCGTGTGACAACTGTCGGCCTAATCCTTTTGGCCAGCTAGCAGTACCTCACCAGCACCTGGAAGTGTTGGTGATTTGTGGCAGCCATGCGCATGACAATCTGGCTTCTCAGAGGAAATCATGGTGCAACAGATCTCATCCTTTTCTCCCAGTTACATTTGTCTCACACATGCAAAGACAAACAGAAGCAAAGATTGGGTCAATATACTTTATTGAATCAATTGCTGTCTAGATAAAATGGCATGTACTGCAATGATTAGGATGATAAAACATAATAATAATGATGTGGTAACAGAGAGTGAAACGTAAGAAAAATCCCACCATAGTGTCAGAATGTTGGAAGTCCTACCTACGCCACTAAAGTACTATATTAGACCACAGCGTTGCTAGCCCTAATCCGCCCTTCAGAATCCCTGGAAAGACACCATCCTCCATACCTGGATTTGGTAGTAATGAAGAGGGCTGTTAGTCTACTGAGAGTCCTCTCTCATGTAGGCAGAGAAAGATGTCAAGTCTCAGCAGACTGCTGCGATGAAGCAACAGGATGCAGTGGCAAACTTCTGGCTTGAACTCTTTCTAATGTATAGGTGCTACAGAGATGTTTTATTATAAAACTGCTCTAACGTAAAACATGCATGTTCCCGTGAAGTGGCAGAGATTGTGGTGTTCCACTTTGTGCTGGCAATATATTGGAAACAGCCTTGAGCAGAGCACAGAATAAGAATGTGAGAGTACAAAGAATGAAAACAGTTTCTGGACTGTTATCCAGGTATTTAAATCTTTTTATCTGAGTCTGGCAGAAGAGACCAACGTTATGTGAAATATTCTAGTTCAGTTGTTGCACCCTGAACATGTCATTTTTGCATGATGTTAAAGTAGCCCTTGGGCGCAGGGAGGCCATGTCTGGGTCACCACATAAATGTCATGCCTAAATTTTATGCATCATCACTTTCAAATGTCACCAGCCACCACTGCCAATGGCATGCTTCTGAGGTGTGAAATGCTGTCAAAACTTGGACTCTCTTCAGCAGCTCACACCTAATGGTGTTTTAAAGAAGCATACTGTGTTCACTTAATTCTGCAGCCTATCCCGACACCACCACTGCAGAGCAAATATTACAAAATAAGTATTTAATTTATTATTACTGCTGATGTAGTGTGAATATCCTACCCAGTATGGTCTCTAAAAATGTACTTATGACAGTTGTGAGCAATACTGTTTTAATTGAGGTGCAGTGCAGCAAATTATCTTAACTAATGGACATGGTACAGGGCTTTAAAATACCTCAGGATCAAAAGTCAGAAGAGTTTAAAAGAGTTGTATTTTGAAAAGCTTTGAGTGCTGAGGTAAGTTGGGCTTGAAGATTTTTGAATCCGAATGCCTGTGTGTGCCACAAATCCTCAAAACCACTCCAATGTAAATAACCATTTATGTACCACAAACCCTCAAGACCACTCCAACCTAAAGAACCATTCATGCTTCTGAACACCATCTTAGGACCCTCCTCCCTTAAACTGTATTTTCCTAAGGGTCTGGATATACAACGGCTGGTTAATAAAAATGTTCTACGATTGTGGGGTCTGACTAAAACAAATATGTAACGTAACTATGCTAAGTAGCAACCTACACCCGGGAGTGTGTTGTTGCTTTTAAATCCCACCTAGGCTGAACCCTTAAGTGATGTCCTGTCGTTATTATTGAACCACACAAAAGCAAACTGAGTGACTCACAGCATTGTCTCTAGCCGTCTACTTTGGTTTGTTACAGCACCAGAGGATTTGGCTGTACTGTTTGTAAATCATATCTAGAATGATTTCACAAGGAGCCATTAGTTAGGAATACTACATCTAGTTTCCTGAATTCAGAGTACATTTTTAGACTTCTCTCTGTTTCTGTCATCCGGGAATTTGCACTGCCATGCTGGTGCTACTATCTTGGAGTAACGTACCTCTCAATAACACTATGTCTGACCCACACTTAAGCAGAGCTATAGAATCTAACTTTCAGATCAAATATGGGATCACAGCAATTCTAAAAGCTTAGTGTACATCACATATGGGTTTTAATCACTAGAGTGCAGATCATCTGTCACACATTAACCTGTAACTTTGGCGACCTGTTTAACTTTTTCTTTAAACATTTATTGGTGAAATGCTTTCTGACGTTTCCAGTTACAGCCTTATTCACACCTGCCCTCCCTCCACATCGGGCATAGTCTTCCTAGACCCTTCTGATTCAAGATTCTGAGAATTATTTTTTTGGCACTCATATCACATGTGATCATCTGCCTTCTAGATAACACATAGAACTGATAACGTGGCAGCTGACAAGTATCTTAAAGCTTTGATGTGCGCTGGCACTGCACTGTGAAAGTGGTCCTCTTGTAGCTTTTATGTCCCTGTAGGTTAACAGGTCACTCAGCTGACCCTTGGAGTATCCTTCTTGTCCTGAGTACAAGTAGGAGTAGGTACAACCCTTAGCATTCTCTTCACAGATCTCAACTGCAGATGCAGTCTTTCCACCTTCTTCCACAGCTCCAGTATTGTTCTGAAGAGGTTGGCCAGGGGTGTCAAATTTATAATTGGCACTAGCCTGTTGGTGGAAAGGACTCCTGCCCCCTCCCTGACCAATAAGCAGAAAGCTCCAAGGTGCAAACTTACCAACGTTTGCAGCAGTTTCTGTGGGTCCTATAGCAGACAATCTCATAGTGCTGCTATCTACATGAAACCAAGGTGGCAGAATCTTTCTTCCCCTTGGAAAGCTCCTGTGCCCCCCGCACTCTGAGGTGTGGCCAGGGAATTGCGCAACCCCTTCTCTGTGGTCACTTGAAAACAGATCTGGGGGCAGCTCCTCTCACAGAGTGATTGGTGCCTGTCTGGCTAGTTAGACAAAAAGGGAGGCATGCCAAGGTGTGAGCTACATCTGCCATTGACTGGGTAGGCATCCTCAGAAGAAATGCAAGAGGCTGGGCACAGCCCCCAGGCCATCAAGTCAAGGGAAGGTCAATTTCTCCCCACACTCATATCGTTTGTCACCCATTATTTAGTTCTTGGGTGACAGTTGGAACCTCAAGCAAATGGGTTTCTAGAGGCCTAAGTTACACCAAAAGTACATTAAAAGTACTTTTTTATCAAATGTTTAAACATCAACTCTTAAAGCTTTCCGTCGGAACAGCTAACCCAGCTACATTAAAAATAGCTGTTTAGGCCTTTTGACTGTAAGAATATGTTTTACTTTAACCTTTTACATTTCCTCCCTTAAATATCATGCACCCCACCTTATGAGGTCTTAAAGCTAACTTAGGGGTGACTTAATATTATTTAAAGTGAGGGTTTATGTCTCTCAAAACGGGTTAGTTTGGCAGGTCGAATTTACAGTTTAGACCTGGGCAATTCGGCTATTAGTGGCAGGCTTGCAGTCATGTTTTACATTATTGCTTTAGTGGTGTATGCTTAGAAAGATACATTAGGTAAGTTTAATAGGCTAGTTAGGAGTACAGCCAAATTCTCCATATTTTAAAAGGTGCCTGGTTAGCAGATTCCCAGTGCACCAAGTTTTAAAACCAGCAGCATCTGTGCAAAAATTGGGGGTGAATATGTCAAAAAAGGTCATTTTAGCCTATATGAACAAACTTGATCCATAATTCTTTTCCAAGTGGTAGAGGATTTGATGATATTATTCACTTGGTATCAATCAAGGTCCGGTGACAAAGGTATTCTCTGACTGTTTTCAAATTCTCTTTCACTCCTGTATCATAATTCAGAACGTTTAATGAACAGTATTCAGATCTGTGGGACTTTAGCTAGTGCTGAGACCTGAAATTTAGGAGCTCCGTTTTCAAAGCATTCTTGTTTCTGAATGATATTAAAGATGTTAGCAACTGTCTGGCATTATCTGGACATGTTATTGCTCAGTCGAAACAAACATTCTTAGTGTTATCTGCATAGTTCTGATAACTCACCATATACTCTGAATCATATGAAGAAGAGACTCGATCTAAATGTTTAACAAAAGTGAAGACAGGATAGTATGGTAATAGATTAGCATGGGTGATCTTCTGGCCTACCACTACTCCGGTTTTACATTTCTTTAGGGAGGAATCAAAAATCTAAAAGTTAAGTATGACACCCTATGACCTCTCCTAATACAATAAGGTATTTGAGAATGTCAATGTCTGTAGAGAGATATAGCAACATGAGCAATGACACATCTCAATCCTAAATATACAAAAATTGGTTGCACGTCTAATAATGACCTTTCTGTGTCTCTATCTGGTCGAAAACCATCTTGCCTATCTTGGAGAATCCCATTGTACTACAGAAAATCTTGCCGCCTTCTCAAATATTCTCAATATCAACTTAAATATTGATGATGATAATTTGAGGGATCCCTAGAATCAAGCCCTTCCTTTTTCAGGAAAGGTAAGACCCAAGGTTCATTCATATTGGAAGCCATCTTGCTCTCCATTAAGACGCTGTTCACAGCCTGCAAAATCATAGATGCAAGATCTTGACATCCCTTTTTAATTAACATAAATGGTCATACATTTCCACTATAGTAGTTTGGTTCAAGGATAGCATAATGAGGCTCCTCATTATAATAATAATAATGCTTCATTATTCACTATTAGCGTAATATAAAATGGATACAAATAGCTAGAATATGATTTTTCTGTGCAGTTGAGGTAAGAAAAAAATGCTTTTAAATGTATGTTGTGTGCGTGCTTGTGAGTGTGCACTCACGTGAGTGTGTGTAACTGTGAATGTGTGTGAATGTGTAAGAATGTGTTTTTGAGTGAAATTGAAGCATGTTATGTCACTTCTGCTACCCCCTGGCATTTTGGTGAATTGATGTTCATGGTGCTGAGGTGCAGATAACTGCAAACCGGCCACAGGAATATCGGCTCCCACTGAGATCATGTTCCTGATTTTCAGAATTGTCCTCAAAGTGATTTTGTACAGATTACACCATTTATCATGTAACTCCAGCCCTAGGGCCATAGTATGTAAAGTGTTTTGGACCACAACGGGTATGTGGGCCTGTGTTCTACAGCCCCGGGTGCTTCAGTATTACAGAAGGAGTCATAGACACTTGTGCGGCCTCTGTAATGAACACTTTGCCTGTGCATTCACTCCATATTATGGATGAGGTGGTAGAGGCTGACAGAAAGAGCACTGACAAAGCCATAAATAGGTGTCTCACACTCAGTGCAACAACCCAGAGGTACCCCTGAAAGTGGGTCCTATGAACACGCATAGTCATCCTCCATAGAGCTGTATGTAGTCACTCACAGCACACACGTCCATGGTTATCTCTGTCCCCTTTGTAAAGCAGGCTGCATGTCACTCACACAGTGAAATGTAGAGCGGCCGCTTTAAAAAGCTGGTCTGCCTTTCACTAATTTTTCAGGGCAGGTCTGAAATGACCTTGTGAGTTGTGAGATTCTGTGGTCTAAGCTGAGGGACAGGTGTATGCCCAGCTGCCTCTTGGGAATTTTAGAAGAACACTATTAGTATAACTGGGCTATTGTTTTCCAGAAAAATCGCTTTGTAGAATGGCCTTAGAGAAGAGTGTGTGTTGCTAGCAATGCTTCTTGTTTCTTTCTGACTTACCTTAGACATAGATGCAGGCTAAGATGTTAGTATCGAAGATTGGGGGGTACACATATATCCTGTCTCTTATATTCTGATGACTTCACTGTTGTTGATTTGACACATGTGGGACACATGTGGGACTTCAAAGAAAGCTTGAGACATTTATTAGGCATTGCGTGGCAAATAAGTTAATCATCAATAGCTAACAAAAAAAAACAAAATTGTTAAATTCGGGAGGAAGTATAAGCCCTTTAGGTGCTGCAGGGGGTTACGTTTGTGGAAATGGCCTCCATGTATAAGTACCTAGGAAAGATATTTAATGAAAAAATTGAATTGAAACTTGCACTGGGAAACTTACACTGGGAATGGCCTTTCTCAACAATAGGGGGATAACTAATTTCAAAATAGAATTTTGTCAGCCCTCGTTGACCCTGGTATTTTCAGCCTATATAGCCACACTGCTTCCCCATTCCTTATAAGGGGCTCAACTCACATGCCTACATTTAAATGTAAGTTGAGATAAGAGCAAAAGTAAATTTTTAAAAAACCTTCTTGGTTTATCTAACGGTGTTATGGCTCCAGCTATGAGAGTTTGATCCGGTCTTCAGTCCTGTAATTTCCTATCATGGAAATCAAGAATGCGTTTTTTGGGGGAAAACTCTGTAGCACAGATAATTTAAAAAAAATGTATACTTTTGTGCAATGGACAATTGCAATAGTGAACTGAAATGGACTGATAGTCCAAGCCAAACTATCTAGCATGGCGTTTAGTCTGAATATTTTGTAAATAATGAATTCGATGGATCCCCAACTGCTTTTGAAAAAAGAATCATATGAAATATGTGTAAGAAAGTCTAGGATTATGGTTTTACGCTATTTGACCTCCAAGAGATCCAGTAGTTATTTATTGGACTCATGGTAGGCAAATTAGGTGTACCGCTATTAGTTAACTCCTTCGCTTCCAGGCCTTTTACCTCTCAGGTGCCCAGCCTTTTTTTGGCTATTTGGGGCAGTTTACGCTTAGGCCCTCATAACTTTTTGCCCACATAATCTACCCAGGCCAAATTTGTGTCCTTTTTTTCAAACATCCTAGGGATTCTAGAGTTTGTGGGTTCCCCTTGAGAAGACCAAGTAATCAGTAAAAAAACAGCTAAATTTATTTATTTATTTTTTAAAAAGGAAAAAGGGCTGCAGACCAAAGCTTGTCGTTTTCTCCCTGAAGATTGCATCAACAAAGGGTTTGCAGTGCTAAAATTACAATCTCCCCAGCTTTCAGGAACAGGCACACTTGAATCAGAAAACCAAATTTTCCAGCAAAATTTTGGCATTTTACTGGGACATACCCCATTTTTACTATTTTATGTGTTTTCAGTCTCCTTCCAGTTAGTGCCAGCAATGGGTGTGAAACCAATGCTGGATCGTAGACAGCTAAATATTTCTGAAAAGTAAAGAAAATTCTGAATTCAGAAAATTCTGAATTCAGCATTTGTGTAGATCCTTCAAGGTTTTCCCACAGAAAGTAACAGCTAAACTCTTTTCAGCTATGGCAGATTTTTTTAAAGAAATATACAGTTACATCTGCTGGACTTTTCTGGTTGCGGGGATATATAGGGCTTGTAGGTTCATCAAGATCCCTAGGTACAGAGAGCCAATAAAGGAGCTGCACCTTGCAATGGGTTTTCATTGTATACCGGGTATACCACAATTCATATGGTGAAATATAAACAGTGAAAAATAGGTATCAAGGAAACCCTTGTATTTCCAAAATGGGCACAAGATAAGGTCTTGAGAAGCAGTGGGTATTTGCACATCTCTGAATTCCGGGGTCCCCATACTAGCCTGTGAATTACAGGGGATTTCTCAAATAGACGTCTTTTTTACACACAGTCTTACATTTGGAAGGAAAAAATTTAGAGAAAGACAAGGAGCAATTGCATGTGTTCTTCTTTTCTGTGTTCCAACCAGTCTCCCGATAAAAATGGTACCTCGCTTGTGTGGGTAGGCTTAATACCCGTGATAGGAAACGCAACATGGACACATCACATTTTTACATATAAATCTGACGTGGTTTTTGGAAAGTGCCTAGATGTGGATTTTGCCCTCTAGCTCAGCAGGCACCATGGGAAACCTACCAAACCTTTGTGTTTTTGAAAATTAGACACCTAGGGGAATCCAGGATGGGGTGACTTGTGGGGCTCTCACCAGGTTCTGTTACACAGAATCCTTTGCAAACCTCAAAATGTGGCAAAAAATCACTTTTTCATCACACTTCGGTGATAGAAAGTTCTGGAATCTGAGAGAAGCTACAAATTTCCTTCCACCCAGCATTCTCCGACGTTTCCAGATAAAAATGGTACCTCACTTGTGTGGGTAGGCCTAGTGCCCGTGGCAGGAAATTCCCCAGAATTCACCAAAACACTACATGGACACATCAAAATTATCAAATATAAAACTACTTGTTTTTGCTGGCGGGCACCTGCATTGATGGTCCTTGGCTCATAAGCCATCTAGGGAAACCTACCAAACTCAGACATTTCTGAAATCTAGACACCCGAGGGAGTCCAGGGAGGTGTGACTTGCATGGATTCCCCAGTGTTTTCTTACCAAATCAAACCTCAAATTTAGCTGAAAAATCAAATTTTCCCCACATTTCTGTGTGGGATCACCGCACCAGCACAAAGTTCCTACCACCTAACGTTCCCCTCAGTCTCCCGATAAAAATTATACCTCACTTGTGTAGGTGGGCCAAGTGCCTGTGACAGGGAAGAGCCAAAAACATGTCGAAATTGAGGGGGAACCATGGCAGGTCCAAAAGGGCAGTTTGAAAAAAAACGTGGGGCAGAATTTTTATCGATATAGGTGAGATGATGCTGGGTGGTAGGAATTTTGTGGATTCCTGCAGATTCTGGAAGGTTCCATCACAAAAATGTGGGGAAAATGTGTAAGTTCAAGCAAAGTTGGAGGTTTGCAGGGCATTGTGGGTAAGAAAATGGTGTGGGGTGCATGTGAAGCACACCACCCTGGACTCACCTAGACGGTTAGTTTACAGATGTGCCTAGGTCTCATAGATGTTTTTTACATGGCAGCATCCCAAAGTCCAGAAAGTGCAGCCCTCACCATTCCAGGTGGTGCGATTTTGAGAGTTAAACAAGCTCTCATGGCCCAAATGCAAAACCAAAATAATCAAATGTGACCTTGGTTGCCATTGATCTTTTAGTGTGCGGGGGAGAGCTAAAAGACTGTTACCCTCTTTAGTTGGGGTGGGGGCATAACCATGCCCATACTGGTCGGTAGCCACCACCCTACTATTTTTTTTATTATTATTATTCCCTGGCATCTAGAAGGCTTTTTGCTCCCAGGGAGTGGATCGGAGGTAATTGCCCCATCGCCTCACCAGTGGGCAGAACAACTTTGTCCCCATTTATTTGGGGTGGGGTATGGCCATACCCCCACCATCTTTTTGGAAAAAACTCTTCCCTGGTCTCTGCTGGGCTTTCAGCCCAGCTTTACAAAAATAGGCCGATCTGTCCCCAAGGGGGGCAGAAATGGCCAACAGTAATGTGCCCCCACGGGGAGCGACCCTTGCCCAATGGGCGTCCCCCCAAACAAAACATACACACCCAAATCTCTGGTGCCTAAGTGTTTTTTTCACGTAGGCTCTCATTATTCTAATGAGACTACAGGATTTTAAGCGGCAGAATCGCCTGCGATGTGGGAGACTGAGTCTGGCCCTCCACAGGTGACACCTGTCACCCGAATTCAGGTTTTGTTCTGGGTAACTAGCAGTGCCTCATCTCTACCCAAGGTCAGGGATGATTGGGCAGCCGAACGCATGACATAATTGATTTCTCAGTGAAACCGTGATTACTCAGGTCTCATCCGTTTCTCTCATTTACATTAGTCTCACATACACAATGACAGAGGTATGTTTCAATCAGATTTTAATGAAGCAACTGCATCTTAGATAGCAAAGCATGTGCTGCAATAACCAGGACGATTCAGCATATCAAGATTAAAATTGTGACAAGGAGAGTAAAGCATAGAAAGAACGCTACCATATTGTCACTAGAGTCAATAGAAGAATTCCTACCTAGGCTTTAATAGAGCCCAGCGTCTTAAGCTCTAATTCTGCCCTTCAGGTTCCCTGGGAAGGCATCATCCAACCCACCGGAGCAAAGGCCTGAAGTCTGCATAAGCAGCTGTAGCGAAGCGTTCAGCAATCAGCATACAGTAGTTCTCTGTTCTCTGACAGTAGTTTTTATGGTCTAGCTACAGAGAGCTTTAGCTGTCTGACAAGACCTTGATGTCACAAGTACACAGAAAGCGTAACACATAGCAAACATTATACAACAAACTATAGAGAATATATGGAAGGGGTTACCGGGTCAAAGGGAGTGAAACCCTGCTCAAGCAGTGACCACAATTCTTGTTGGAGTAAGACACAAGCAAGCACCAAATTTACCTGTGCTCAGCCCTCATGTAGCTTGGCACAGAGCAGTCAGGCCTACCTTACAGCCTAAGTGTACAGGTTTTGTGTAGTGCTTTAGACAGTAATAAAGTGAAAACACAAAGCAATAAAAATCCCCCACCACTTTTATAAACAAATCAAGAACAAAAACAACAAAAATCCGATAAATAACTGGAGATATACAATTTTAAAGATTTCAGTGAAAATAGTGCAAAAATGAACAAACAACTGTGGATATCTGGACGTGCTGGACCGGGACAAAGTTACAAGTTCAGGCCGACCGTGAAGGAGCACAGGCTGGCTACAAGGACCCTGTTAGGCCTGCTGAACAAGAGTACCTTGAATCTTGTTTGCAGAGCACTGTGAGGTCCTGCGTCGGAGATACGTTGGTTCAGAGGAACTGCAAAGTTGTGATGCCAGGTCCTGCATTGTGATCGTGGATCCCATCAATGAGGGTTTCGATGTGTAGTCTGGTGTCAAGGATGCATCACGCAGTCGAGGTGATGTGTTGGTTCCAGTGTCATTGTTGAGACTGCCGTTGATTAGAGATTTGCAGTATGGGACCTGCGTCATGGAAGCTTTGCACAGCTGCATTTCTAATGCAGACTGCAAGGTCAATGCGAAGTCCATGCACTGGGCAAATCCTCACAGCAGAGGCAATGTGTAGACAGCTTTCTGCGTTGCGTGATGAGAGAGAGCAGAAGTGAACTATACTATATATATATCTGAGAAATTACATAGTTCAGCTCTCTCTCTCTCTCTGCACGCTTACTGTGTGCTGCATAGCACCAGTACAGGCACCCTTGTGACATACTGCACCTTCCTGCAAAAAAACAATCCCTTGTGGTATTTACCTCTTTATATATGTGCTAGACAATGCAGCCAGTACAAAAAGAGGAAGCAAAGAAGAGCAATGTGGATATTTCTCCTTGTCCTGCCTCACTTGGGAAGGTGTACCATTTTGACGCAATCTCAGGTTTACTTGCCTTAGCAAATCTGGGATTGCATCAAAATCCATAAGTGGATGCATAAGAATGCCCTTGCTCCACCTGTGGAATGCCTTCTCAACACAGGGCATTGATTTGTGCTGCCTAGCATTATCCTGGATTTACTTAGCCATGCAGAGCCACAGAAGTTGGCTTTGGGTGGCTTAGTAAATCACATCAAAGGGCCTATGTTTGCATTGCATCTCCTTGGTCAACTCCAAAACCGCCTGCAACGCATCCAAAACGCCTCGGCCCGCCTCATCCTCGACGTACCCCGCAACAGCCACATCTCCGCACACCTGAGACACCTGCATTGGCTCCCAGTCAGCAAAAGGATCACCTTCCGTCTTCTCACCCACGCACACAAAGCCCTCCACAACAAGGGACCGGAATACCTCAACAGACGCCTCAGCTTCTACGTCCCCACCCGCCCCCTCCGCTCCGCTGGCCTCGCACTTGCTGCCGTCCCTCGCACCCGCCGATCCACGGCGGGTGGGAGATCTTTCTCCTTCCTGGCGGCCAAGACCTGGAACTCCCTCCCCACCAGCCTCAGGACCACCCAGGACCACTCCGCTTTCCGGAGACTCCTAAAGACTTGGCTGTTCGAGCAGCGATAACCCCCCCTTTCCCCCCTAGCGCCTTGAGACCCGCACGGGTGAGTAGCGCGCTTTATAAATGTTAATGATTTGATTTGATTTTGATTTGGTTGACGCAATGGCAACGCAAGTCTTTAGTAAATCTGCACCTAAGTGTATAGTAGTAGGACTCCTTGTGTGATTAAAGTCGTAGTTCATGGAGCAGTGGGATGCATTTTTTGTGACGCTGTGGAAAGTAGATACAGCTTCCTTGCACAGTGGGTGTGTATTGATTGCATCCCTTTGGCTAGAGGATGGAGACCCTGAACTGAAGTGATGGAGCATGGAGCAAAAGGCTACCCAACATTTTTTCTGTGAGGTCCTTTTTAGCAAAGGGCTGCTGCCCAAGTCTTCCTGAGTGACCACATAGGTTAGATGGTAGAAGTAAGGGGTGGGTCATAGGTTTCTCTTGCTAAAGGTGTCTGTTTCTAAGCAGGGCTGCCCTCTTGTGTACACCTGATGACTACTCAAAGGTTGATGGCAGCCAGGTGCAGAGATCTCATGCTTCATTGTGTCCTTGCCTTGTTTTGGATACTTCTGCCTGGAGCCAGCACTGTTGCTATTGTTGTGAGAGCCATTGCATAGCACAAGATCTGTTTCTTAGCAACAGGCAGAAAATGATGTTTGGAAGAAAAACACTCCAAGTCTGTTCTGAAAACTCAGTAGTGAAATGAGTATTAAAGTGGAACTGTCAAATAATCATTCAGGAGATCGCAAGGATGGAGGTAACAAATGTTCTCTATTCATTCAGTGTCTGCTTTCTTAGAGTATTTGTAATAAAGTCAATGAATACAAATCTATCTCTGTGAGTTTCTTCTGTGTCTTTGTTGCCTATATGTCTTTCTCTGATTAATTAGGAAAATTCATCATATTCCAATGACATTCAGATCAAATAATTATAGTCACATTTCTTTGCTTGTAGAAAGAAGGACTTTAAACCATCTACCCTAGTTAGAGTAAAACCTGACTGTAAGGGACAGTAAAATAATAATTACTCTTTTACCCTGGGAGAAAACTCCCAGTGTTTGATCCTTAGCTTTTTTGTTGTTCAAAAACAAACTCCTGCTTTGGAGGTTTGTTTTAAAAAAAAAAAAAAAAAAAAAAAAAATGTAAGTTTGTTAGCTGGCCATCGTGTCTGGCTGTACTGTCCTTCAAATGTTCTGTGCATCGTCAGGATGTGCCATGGCAGCAGTTCTTGTCAATGTAGAGAGTTGTCATTAGGACCAGTGGACAACTCTAAATTTAGCAGGGGGAAGGTCGCTCTGGATATAAGAAGTATTGTCCTCTGTCATCATGACGAGTTAACTCCATCCTTGAAACTCTAAATCAGGCCCATATTTATTCTACTGTCATAAGATTTAAATGAAGCCTTTCAATTATACTGTGTTGGTCACGTCATAAGGGGTCCTATGCAATTGTTTATATTTTGATAAAATGACCCTAAATATATTAGATTGCTCTCTGTTTCTTGGATACATTGCCAGTTCTGGCTTTTGCTTTTACAAATCATTGTTTTTAGGTGTTTTAGTCTAATTTCTTTAACTGAACTCAACTAGAAATAATAATTCCAGTATGCAATGATTTGCTGCAGGAAAATATGTTTTTACAATATGTAGCCTTTTGCTAATCCTTTAGCTGGCCAGTGTACATTCCCAAGGCATTGTGAGTAAGAAAGCGTATATAGCTTTAGAATAGTCAACATCTTTAATTAGTCTTACAAAGTTTCTAATCATCTCCATCATTAGTCACATCTGCAGGTAAGTGTAGAGAAGTAGGAGTATTTGTAGAGCAGAAGACTGCTCCATAGAGGGACTCCCAAATCACTATGCCTTGGCCCACTGTGTAATTTAGTGGCATTCTGTGTCATGTCCATCAAAATAACATTCAAACATTTGGCACTATAAGTTAGTGCCTGCATTCAAGCCAGATTGAGCAGTAGGGCCTCATGTCACAAAATCACAAGGTTTGTGACCACAGAAGTACTTATTATTGTATACAAAACCCTTTTTATGAGTTGAACATTTCTTAAGATTAATAAAAGGACTCATGTGATTGTTTCTGAATCGTAAATAGGATGGTTCATAAAAAGGGTTACCACCCTCCCCTTTCCAATCGAAAAGGAATTTATTGACTGTATGTGACTGCAGTTGCTGTTGCCAAGCATTAATGAGCTAAGACCCCCAGGGTTGGGGTAGTAACTATTTGTAATGGATAAGTTGTCCCCTTAGGACAGGATATTGGCAGCCTTGGGAGGGTGAGCTATTTTCCAAACAGTGGCAGCCGAACAGTGTAGAATCTTTACTATTTAACCAGCGACGGGGTAAATAGTGATGTTTTTCTGCTATTTGCTAAGCTGCCTGTTTTGTCTACTGTTTAGCCAGTACCTAGGTAATAGTGACAATTTTCTGGTACTTACATGGCTGCCAGCTGAATAGCACAAAATTCCTATTACTTGTCCGCAGCTGGGCAAATATTTAAGTTTTCCTGCTATTTGTACAGCCTTCTCCATTCCTTACCTACTTGCTGCATCATCCTTCTTCTCCCTGCCGGAAGTAGCCTCACCTACCACCCCCTCACTTCCCACCCTCCCAGGGGCTACTTAATGGCAGCTGCTGCACGACTGCACCACTGGGCTGCACCCGTCCATGCCTGGATGGCGCCCAGGGTCACAACCCTCATCCAATCAACAACCCTGCTGCTCGCTCAACTAAGTCCCCCAAGCTACCTGCAGCTGCCTCTCAATACCCTACACAACAGTAGGACTTTTCACCTGCACCCACAGACACTTCACCTGCAGTGACACACCAGCACATGCCCCCTCTCCCCAGGCACCAACTCCCCACCAATCTCTCGGACTGTTGCCACATAACACACCACACCAGCATCTCAGCAACTGCTTGCATGCATCCTTCTCAACACTTGCTCGCTCAATATACACACCAGGGAAAATCTGGTTTCTCCTCAGCAAGAGACATTAGACCTCCTCTTCATCACGGAAACCTGACTCATCCCAGCATTGACTCCCAACATTGCTGTGGCCGTACTGGTAGGCTACTAGATTGCACAGCAAGACTGCCTTCACAAACCAGGAGGAGGACTCAAAATATTTTATAAGGACACCATCACATGTGCCACTTCTACGGACACCAACACCCCCTTCATCAAACAAATTAATTTCTGCCTGCAAACAAATGACCAACACCCTCTTCAAAGAACAAATTAATTTCTGCTGGCAAAAAACAGCTTTGCTAGTGTCCACATCACGTGGACCATGAACCAACTTCAGCAACCTAATCACAGACTTCGCTCCCTTCACCATCAACTCCAAGGACATCAAACTACTCAGTGACCTCAATTTCTGCCTTGAGGACCCCACAAATCCCTGCACCTCAGACTGCCTTGAGAGCCCGAAATACATCATACTGTCCCTGCTCATCACATACCCAACACACATTGCAGGACAGACTCTGGATCCAATCTTCACCTGTAACAAAATCAAGTACAATTCTGCTTCACCAACTGACCACTCAGTTGTATACGTCCATATCTCCACTCTGCAAACCAATGCACTCACTGGCGTCAACCTGCCCAGCCAGAACTAGAGTAGTTTAACAGGCGTGAACTGGCACAATGCCCTCAAAACAGATCAACCCAGCACCGCAGACAATCTATACAAGGACATGACCAACTTCAACCAAGGGATCAAGAACTCTGCAGACTCACTCTTAATGGACAAAGAACCACCAACAAACAGGTTAGCTGGTATGCAGACTACCTAGGGGAATCCAAATGCCACAAAATGGAGATTCAACCATGATGCTGATGCCAGAACATCTGCGTGGCTGAACTCGGACACTGCCACAATTTCCTGACAAATCCAACATACACAAGTCAAGATGTGTATTTTAAAAAAGATTAAACTTTAATATAGCGCTTAAAAACACAAATTCTCCAATTAGGTGATATCATGGTGTCGTGATAGAGTCCTTGCCCACAATCCAATGCTAATGACTCCGGTCATGGAGTCACACGGCCCCCAGGTGCAGTACCTTGTAAAAATGAGGAAACAAGCCTGGTGCACGGAGTCTGGGATTGTGGCATCGCTGGATCCAATGCGGTGTCGGTTCCGGTGCTGCGGAGTGGAGAAGCAGAGGCATGTCAAAGAGGTGTCTGGTCCTTGCGGAGCGGTGGAGGTGAAGTAGCGTAGGTGCCAAACGCTGGATCCGTGGGCTTCCGGCAGGATCGATATCTGGCGGTCACGGCGTGGTGCTGTGAAGTCAGGTGTCACGGGAGTCGGTGACATGGCACTGCGGGACTTACAGAGTCGCAAACTTTAGCGGGGCTGCTGCGGCGTCAGGCCTGTGGTGTCGTCACACTCCAGCGAGGACCATGCCTTCAGGTGCAGGCGGCGTCACAGAATCCGGCAGCAGCATCAGTCTGTGGTCGTCCAGAGTCGGTACACTTGTTTTTTTTTTGGTTTTTCCACCAGCTTCTCCTTTCAAGGGCCCAGGGACTGGATTAGGCACCATTTGGCAGGGCAAGATTC
The DNA here is from genome assembly GCF_031143425.1 of Pleurodeles waltl. Lineage (NCBI taxonomy): Eukaryota > Metazoa > Chordata > Amphibia > Caudata > Salamandridae > Pleurodeles > Pleurodeles waltl. Next base: position 287,110,667 of record NC_090445.1, on the reverse strand, counting down.
TCAGCAGAGAGTCCAGGTGCTGGTAGAGGAAGTCTTTGATGGAGCTGAGACTTCAGAACAGGGGGTAAGCTCAGTCCAAGCCCTTGGAGATTCTTCTCAAGCAGGAATATACCACAAATTTCAGTCTTTGTCCGCTTTCACAGGCAGAAGGAGCAACTTCAAGGTAGCCTAACAAAGCACAGTCACAGGCAGGGGCAGCACTTCTATTCAGCTTAGCAGAGGTTCTTCTTGAATCCAGAAGTGATCTAAAGGGGTTTTGGGTCCAATACTTATACCCCTTTCTGCCTTTGAAGTTGCCCAACTTCAAAGAGAAGTCTCTGTTGTTTACGGGTTCCTGCCTTACCCCAGACACACACCAAGGGGTTGTAGACTGTATTGTGTGAGGGCAGGCACAGCACATTCAGGTGTATGTGACCACTCCTCCCTCCTCTCTAGCCCAGATGGCTCATCAGGGTATGCAGGCTACACCCCAGCTCCCTTTGTGTCACTGTCTAGAGGAGATTCACAAACAGACCAACTCTCAGTCTGACCAGACAGGGAATCCACAAACAGGCATAGTCACAGAATGGTTAAAGCAAGAAAATGGCTACTTTCTAAAAGTGGCATTTTCAAACTAGCAATCTAAAAACCAACCTCACTAAAAGATGTATTTTTCAATTGTGAGTTTAGAGATCCCAAACTCCAAAGCTCCATCTGCTTTCAAAGGGAAACTGCACTTCAAGAATATTTAAAGGCAGCCGCCATGTTAACCTATAAGAGAGATAGGCCTTGCAACAGTAGAAAACAAATTTGGCAGTATTTCACTGTTAGGAAATGCAAAACACATCAGTGCATGTCCCAATTTCAACATACCCTACACCATGCCCATGGGGCTACCTAGGGCCTACCTTAGTGGTGCCTTACATGTATACAAAGGGAAGGTTTGGGCCTGGCAAGTGGGTACACTTGCCAGGTTAAGTTTAAAACTGCACACACAGACACTGCAGTGGCAGGACTGAGCCATGTTTACAGGGCTACTCAAGTGGGTGGCACAATAGGTGCTGCAGGCTCACTAGTAGCAGTTGATTTACAGGCCCGAGGCACCTCTAGTGCACTTTATTAGGGACTTACTAGTAAATCAAATGTGCCAATTATGGAAAAGCCAATTACACGTACAATTTCACATAGGGAGAACTTGCACTTTAGCACTGGTCAGCAGTGGTAAAGTGCCCAGAGTAACAATAACAGAGTCCAGCACACAGCAACAGCCTGGGAAGTAGATAAAAAATGTTAGGGGAGACCAAGCAAAAGACGCTAGGTCGAAAATCTCCCAAATTTGGATTTCTGCCTAAATGTCTGGGATGCTAATTGCTGACCTTTGTCCTGAACCCACACCAACTAATTTAGTAAAAAATTAACATAAAATTATTGTTAATATCTTTGATGCCAGTTTGTCCTTTCAGGAACACAGCTCCATAACTACTGTTTTTTACTTGTGAAAGTGCTCAGAAAAGTTCTTCCTTTCCTATCGACCGGCCATAGGAAACAATGTTCAAGCTACTATTGTGGTCAGATAGGATTATTGTAACTTGGTATTCCCTGGTCTGGGAAAAATAACGTTAACTGACTGCAGGTAATCCAAACACGAATGATCGACATTTTCTAGGGATGAAAAAGTAAGAGTCCCAATCCCAAATTATGCATCGTCTTTACTAACTTTCTTGAAATAAAAGATATTTATTCAAAGCTCTTTGTTCTATCATTGAGAACCACGTGGCCCCCCACCTGCAAAACATTAAGAGACATCATTTTCCTCATAGACTTACTTCTGCACCTACAAACTTATTATCCATCCCTTGTACGAAGAAAATGATTTCAGGCACCCCTTCTTTTTGCCATCTCGCAGCCACTGCCTGGAATGTGCATACTATCTCTTTGCACGGCACCACGTCTCATATGAAGTCCAGAAAGCAATTGAAAACCCACGTATTTTCTCTATAGCTTCTGATTACAACATTTATATTGCACTAATGGTCTTAACGCCAGCATACCCTGATGTGTAGCTGAACGTTCTATAAAAGCTACAATCAATCAGTAAAACAATGCTAACCAAGCTCTCTCGTAACATAATCAATGAGGAACTGATGGAGAATGTTAGGGCACCCAGGCAGGTCCAGAGTGGCTTTTGCAGAAAAATTATAAAAGGAATTTAAATACACTTACTTAGCGCTTTTGTGGACTATCTATACTAAACTACCTTACCACGTTGGAAAAATGCTAGCTCTTATCTATTGCAAGGAAATCTAGAATATATTGTTTCACTAGATCACAAGCTACATGTTTTATTTATCTAAGCTTCATTTGTACCCAAAATTAATATATAAGTGCCCCGGTGATCTTTCATTGCCCACTGTAGAGTCTTAAAAATGAAAAGCAAGAAACATTGACCTTCAAGAAAGCTCTTCGTGGCCTGCAAATACAAACATTCTCAGGTGCAGAAACCTCATTGTCAATGACATTTTCAACCAATAGCTCTCGCTTGAACTAAAGAGGAACCTTTAAAATAGGGCGTGCCTATTCCTTGACCCACACATCAGAAACAGTTTACCATATCTGCAGGGACATTGAAGCTGTCAGACTGATGTATCTGCTGCAAGCATTTGGATCCAGTTAGAAGCAGGGTCTGTTGTTGGTCTGTCCTTTCTATTTCAACTTGCAATAGCTATCTGAAGCTGTCCCAGCCCAAGTAGTGTATCCTCATAAAATAGATTTTGCATGATTCTAAGAAGCAGAGGTGGTTTCGTTACTGGGGCGTTTCCCCCATGTTTGTTATGTTGCCTTTAGGTCCCATATTGTAGGAAAGTAGCCTATTTTTAGCATGGTTACCCCCCCCCAACCACCTTTTTTGTCTGTTTGTCAGTGTGTTTGACTGTGTTCACTGGGATCTTGCTTATCAGGACCCCAGTGATTATTTTCCCTCCCTTGTAACTTGGTAACTTACACCCCACATTTGGCATACTGGTGTCCCCATGTAAGTCCATAGTATATGGTACCTACGGCATTGGGGTGCCAGGGGATCCCCATGGTCTGCAGCATGTATGATGCCACCCATGGGGAGCCCATGCAAAGTGTATCTGCAAGCCTGCCATTGCAGCCTGCGTGAAAGGATGCATGCACCCTTGTCACTACAGGTCACTGCACCAGGTCACTGTAAGTCACCCCTGTGGAAGGCCCTCCTAGCCCAGAGGGAAAGGTGCAAGTACCTGTGTGTGAGGGCACCCCTGCAGTAGTAGAGGTGCCCCCATGAACTCCAGTTCAATTTTCCTGGACTTAATGAGTGCGGGGATGCCACTATGTGTGTACTGGACCATAGGTCACTACCTGTGTCCAGCTACATAATGGTAACTTCGAACCTAGGCATGTTTGGTATCAAACATGTCAGAATCATACCCAATGCTGTTTTCTGTATTGGAAGTATGATTCCATGCACTCTGGGGGCTTCTTAGAGGACCCCAGCATTGCTCCTACCTGCCTTCTGGGGTTTTCTGGGCAGCCCAAGCTGCTACCACCCCTCAGACAGATTTCTGCCTTCCTGCTGCTTGAGCAGCTCAAGCCCAGGAAGGCAGAACAAAGGATTTCCTTTGGGAGAAGGGTGTAACACCCTCTCCCTTTGGAAATAGGTGTTACATGGCTTGGGAGGGGTAGCCTCCCCAAGCCACTGTTATGCTTTGAAGGGCACATTTGCTGCCCGGTATGCATAAACCAGTCTACACCATTTCAGGGACCTCCAGTCCCTGCTCTGTCGTGAAACTGGACAATGGAAAAGGGAGTCGCCACTCCCCTGTCCATCACCACTCAGGGGTGGTGCCCAGAGCTCCTCCAGAGGGTCCCGGAGTTCTGTCATCTTGAATCCAAGGTTAGCAGGGACCTCTGGGAGCATGTGAGTGGCCAGGTCAGGCAGATGACATCAGAGTCTCCTCCTGACAGGTGGTCACCTGGCTAGGTGACCAATCCCCCTTTCAGGGCTATTTAGGATCTCTCTCTTGGGTGGATCCGCAGATTCATCTTGCAAGATTCCAGCAGGACTCCTCTGCAACCTCTACTTCAACTTCTAGCCACTGGAACCACGACTGGACCCTCCAGGAACCAACAATCTGCATCCACAATGATGACTCTACTTTCAACGTTGTTTCCACTGCTCCTCCAAGCTTCTGCAACATTTCCCCAGCTGTGCATCCTCTGAGGGTGGTAAGTGTTCAGTCTGCATGAGAAGGAAGAAGGAATCTCCCTTGGAGTGAAGGAGCCACTCCCCTGCATCTACAGGCACCAACTGCAACAACGACTGGCTGCGTGGACCTTCTCTCATCATGCGCTGTGTGGATCCTGCATCACGGGGGGTAGTCCAGAGAAGTCGTCTTGGTCCTCTCTGCCAGCTGTCCAACTTTGGTGGAGGTAAGCCTTTGCTTTACCACGCAGAACAGTACCCCCATGCACTGCATCTCTTGCAGCTACCAAGGCTTATTTGCATCTCCTCCAAGGGATTTTCAGGCTCCGTGTAGCCCCAGCACTCCTTTCTGCGTGCTTCTCCTGTGATGTGGGACCCTTCTCCAGATGTGCTGCGTGGGCTCCTCTGCGACTTCTGGTTCCTCCTCCAGTTGGTCTCCTATAGGGGCTGCCTCTTTTGTGGACTCTCTGCCTTGCTAAGGGTCCCTCTAGTAGTCCCCCATGGGTTGAGTCCTCCTGGACCTTGCTCATCCCCAGCTGTTCCACCTTTGCTTCACCTCGACTTCTGCCTTTGCCAAGGCTTGTTGGTGGCTCTTTCAAGCCACTGACTGACTGCAATCATCCATCTGGCGTGGGATGACGACTGCATCCTCCAGGAACTCTTCACCTACTCCAGGGCTGCATTCCTGACCATCGTTGTCTTACCATCGACCAACTCCTGCAACCACAGCTGGGTGTGTAGTAGCTCCTGCCCCCCTTGGACTCTTCTATGACTTCTGGACTTGGTCCCCTTCATCCACAGGTCTTCCTTTTTAGGAATCCACCATTGGTTTCTTGCAGTCTTGTCTGGTTGTTGCATTTTCTTATTTTCCTTCCTTTTGGGTGGTTTGGGGAAAATCTAGTAACTTATTTCTTCCTGGTCACTAGGGAGCACTGTGGTACTTACTTTTGGGGTTTCCTAGTACCCCCTGCTTGCCTCTACACATTCCACGTAGCTAGGTGGGGATCCTGTGTTCGCATTCCATTTGGTTTGGGCTCCCCCTAGAGTCACTATTATATATTGCTATTTGCACTGTTTTCTAACACTTCCTATGCATATTTCTGATTACTAGTGTACATATCTAGTGTGTTACCTCCTATTGGAGGGTTGCCTCTCTAGTACTTTTTGGTAGTTGTGTCACTAAAATAAAGTACCTTTATTTTTGTAACACTGAGTGTATTGTTTCATTTGTGTAAGTGTTGTGTGACTTCAGTGGTATTGCATGAGCGTTGCATGTCTCCTAGGCTACTCCTCCACAGCTACCTCTAGAGAGCCTGGCTTCTAGACACTTCCTACACTACACTAATAGGAGGTATCTGAACCTGGTATAAAGTGTAAGTACATCAGGTAACCACCACGCACCAGGCCAGCTTCCTGCACATTTTAAATGTTCTGATTGATTCCATTTTTTGCAGCAGTGCCAGCGCACTGTTTTTATTACGGCATGGCCTGGGCAGAGTTAGTGTTTTCCCATAAGTAAGGGCGGGTGGACGTGGACGTGGACGTGGATGGGTGGGGGTGAAGGTCAATTGAATAATTGACAGATAGGTTGAGCTGGGCTTTGTGGTGAAGTGTGCATGTCATGTTGCACGGGTGCCTTGCTGTGCCCAGCCTGACATGTGCACTTAGGTCCTCTCCTACTAGCATAATGTTAGGAGCCCGGGGGATTCTAGCCATAGCCCCCAAATCTCCTAAGGAGCGCTGGCAGAAGCCGACTGAGCCAATCGTTGCTCTTCTCTCATGCTGTTTACTAGCATAAACGGCAAGGGAGAAGCATCTAGATTGGTTTGGGAGACCGGGGTGGGACTGGGAATTGCTGAGTTGGTCACAACTTCCATGAACACGCAGAAGCACCTCAAAGTCACCAGTGTTCTTCCCGATTATCATCTCGAATGGGAGTCAGAGATCACAGTGCAGGCCTCCCAACGCCATTAATTTACACTCCATACACATTTGATCTGAGTCCACTCACTCATGGCTCAATAAGAGGGAGCTGTGACATCATGTGGGGGCCACTCACTGATGTATGGAGGCAGCTGATGAAGACGTGGCTAAGCACCAGCCCCCTCCCCCTCTGACATCTCAGCAGAGGGCCTGCTCACAGCTCGGAAGTGCTGCTATCCCAGTACAACTACTGTGCATGCCTTGGTGGGAGATATGGCTGCTTGAAAAGGGGTCTCGAGGGGAGGAAACTGTGGTGGATGGTGAGTCACTATTGAAAGGTGTGAGTGAAGAGGCAGTCTCAGTAGTGGGTTTAATGCAGTGTGTCTGCAGTGCACACATCACATACTTTACTTACTGAACCACCGCTTCTGTGCTTTAAATCTCTCACCCCAGTTATCTGTTCCAGTTCAAGAATATTACAGGCTCTGTTCATAAAAAAGCTGGAAATGATGTTACTCTGACAGATATTTGGATGCATGTATGGCTTTTCTGGAAGTTTTAGAAGGTTCTAGGACTGTCCCAATCTCACAGGAGTTGTTCTGAGATAATAATGTACATTCCAGGTTACTCCTAGCATGCCTACATGTGCCATTTGAGTGCAATTAACTTAGTGACTTTTTAGTTTTTAATTTATATATTTTGCCATAAAATATGTTCTTCCTGTGTACAAACTACTTCCCTTAAAGCTCTGGGATTTTGGAGTTTTCCTTCCTTGCTCTCACCTTGGACACACACTTCTTTCTTCCTTTCACATGAACACATCTTCATCCATATACACTGAGTTGGCAAATGCACACAAACTATACAACGTTGTCCATTCTTTCTTAGTGAGGTACACATTCTTGTCCCGGAGCAGTCACACAACACACCCTTGGAACATTTGCGTGCACTTCCCATTACACTACTAGTGTAATATTACGTGTTAACACTACCATAGTAAAAATTCATGCTTTATAAATTAAAATCTGGTTTTACACTCATAAATTGAGGTGTTTGTTCTCCTAAACTGAACTAGTGTTTGTGAATTGCCCCGTCTGTCGGTGGAAGATAGCACATGAAAATGAGTGTGTGTTCTTGGCTTTGGTGGGCTGTAGTCAGTGCACTGTGTCCCATTCGTATATCAAACGCATGTAAATCCTTCTGAGAGGAAAATAAATCAGTGACAGAGTCTGTGTGTGTCTGAGTGTATGTTTGTCTGTGTTAGTGTGTGTGTTACTCTGTGTGCACATGTTTATTATTGTGTGTGTGTGTGTGTATGTTAGTATGTGTATTAGTATGTGTGTGTATTTGTGTGCACGTCTGCCTAAGGTCACAAGTCTCAGTGCACATTCTGTATACCTCTGTGTGTAGCTTCTGTTTAGGATAGCATGTGTGTAAGCGATTGTGTGATAGTGAATGTGTGTGTTACTGTGTGTGTGTTAGTATGTGCGGCTTAGTATGTGTGTGTATATTTCCATGTACGCCTGTCTAAGGTCACACATCTCAGAGCACATTACATATGCCTATGTGTCTAACTACTTTCTAGGATAGCAAGAGTGTGTGCTGGGTGTCTGTGTGTGTGCGTATTAGTGTGTGTTACTGTTTGTGTGTGTGTGTGTGTATTGTGTGTTAGTGTCTGTTACTATGTGGGAGTGTTTGCGTGCACACCTTCCTAAGGTCACAAGTCTCAGCACACATTCCATATACTTCTGTGTGAAGCTGCTGTCTAGGATAGCAAGAGTGTGTACTGGGTGTCTGTGTGTGTGCGTATTAGTGTGTGTTACTGTTTGTGTGTGTGTATGTTAGTGTTTGTTACTATGTGGGAGTGTTTGCGTGCACACCTGCCTAAGGTCACAAGTCTCAGCACACATTCCATATACCTCTGTGTGAAGCTGCTGTCTAGGATAGCGTGTGTAGGTGTGTCTGTGAGTGTTAGTGAGTTTGTGTGTTACTCTTTGTGTGTGTGTGTGTGCACACGTGTGTTACTGTGTGTGTGTTAGTATGTGCAGGTTAGTATGAGTGTGAATTTGCGTGCACTCCTGCTTAAGGTCATAAGTCTCAGTGCACATTCCATATACCTCTGTGTTTAGCTGCTGGCTAGGATTGCATGAGTGATTATGCGCAACATTTCTCTTGCCTCTACATTGAGACTCAGATACCCATAATCCCCTCAAAAGTCTCAAACATGTGTGTCTTATTCATACCACTGTGCACCAGCATAACACACCGCCTGTTAGCAACATCAAGGGCCATTATTATGATTTGTCCCAGCTCCCTCAAGGCATGCCAGCACATTAATATAGTAAGGTTGTGTTTAGCCAATTAAGAAAATAAGGCATTTCTGTGGCCAGAAACTGCCAGTTGTAAACCTCGGCTTGCTATGTAATCTATTCAGTGTTTTTATAGAGAAGTATTGATTCTCAATAGCCAGTAGCTCTTAACATCACAAAGTGCAATATGCACATATAATTGTTTTAACATCCAATCAGATTAATGACGATTGTAACTAGATGCATTCTGTTGGCACTGTACAACGTGCTAAAGAAGTGCCTTATGCACCCATCCTACTATACACATACTCATCCATTCGGCCCTCCATCAAAAATCTATCCACCTTTCTGTTAGGAAACCATGCACGAACCTACCTCTTCCATCATCCTGTCCATTCATCTTGCCACCAAAACTATTTGTTTGACCAGCTATTCACTCATCAATCCATATGTCATATTTACATTCACCAAGTTGTAAATCCTTCCACAACACCATCTGTTCTTCTACGCAATTCACCCATCCACCCCTTCCTTCCTGCATCCGTCCATTTGCCCCACAACCTCATCCATCCACCCATCCATTCATAACGCAGACATCCATTCATTCACTTATCAGCACATTTCCCCATACATCTATTCATCCTCCTCATACACATTCATCCTCTCACCCACCCATCCAGCCATCCACATCATCAGTCATCCATACATACATACATACCTGCATGAATGCATCCACCAATCCACAACTGGCAAATAACACTGATCAATTTCTAAAAAATGAATGTATAAATCATTGACATATTCTATGTCAATGATTTAGTTCCTGTTCATATTTCACGTGTTTTACTTAATCTTGCATTCCTTAAAAGTGCTCACTATTTCCAGAATGTTGTATTTTTGTATTTTTTTCTGTAACATATTTCTCTTGTAAAGTGCACACTTTGAACTGAGTCACATTTTTAATGGGCTACCATTGAGAACTCTGGAGCAAAGGCTGCGGGCAGTGCAAATGTCTCACAGTCCCTGTCAGTGGGTCAAAACTGTGTTCATAATACTTGGTCATCCAACCCTTGCCCGCTCTGCTGAACAAACTTAACAATGGTCACTTAATCAATCATAATCAATCAGAATATTTATAAAGCGCACTACTCACCCGTTAGGGTCTCAAGGTGCTGGGGGGAGGGTACTACTGGTCAAAAAGCCATGTTTTGAGGCACCTCCTGAACGTTAGGGTGTCTTGGGTCTGGTGCAGCTGCAGATGTGATTCTATGCAGTTGCCAACATATTGAGAAGGTAAAAGCAAATGAAAATACAGTGCTTACAGATGAGTAGGTGTGTTGTGTGTTTAGGAAATGTGAAGTGAAGTTCTCTGGTTATACTGAATAGGAAGCTACCTATGTCATTATCATATTAAATATTCTTTATTGATGTCATAACTACACTTTTACAGTTGCTTTATAAACCTTTCTTTATCATATTTGCATGAAAATACACTATTTGCCCACTCTTTTGTCAAAATTTTGCTAGTGGGAGAACACCATACCAACCCCCCCAACCTCTTCTTATGACTATCAGGCTTGCTCGCTATACTCTAGATGGGGAGATTTCCTCCTATAGATGTGCTCGACCTCTGAAGATCTCCCAGATGATGAAACCAACCTATGTCAAAGAAAAAGCACTTGCTTTCCTCTCCAAGAAACTATAATGAAAAGTAACCTGGTCTCAGAGAGATCGGACCCAACCACCATCGCTTAAGAAAGACAAGAGGTTCTTGATAAACTAATGGGAACGATAGCCCACATGAGTATGCAGCTGATGTTGTATCGATGAGGACAAATGCTGACAGAGGCACCTCTCTTGTGGGCCAGGCAACCGGACCTCTGTGTGTAAGAGTCAGCCTGGCCCAGATGGTGGGGAGATTTGGGGAGTTCTTCCGCAATGAAGAGGCTTGGATTGCATCACTCCTTTTTCCATATCTGTTACATCTGAAGAATAGAACTTGCTATTCCTCTATAGCCTGGACTCAAGGTTGATTTGTTCTCTAAATTACGTTTGAGATTAATGTTGGTTCCCACTATCACAAAGTAACAACATAGAATATTCAAATTCACTACCCCATTCAAACAATGCTAGGTACCAAGGCCTCTGTCTTCTGTCACATCTGCTTCTTGAATTGCAAATAGATGTAATGTCAATAAAATATCACAAACCTTCATTGCCAAAGTAGCAATTTAAATGTCCGGGCCTGAATAGTCTGGCAAAATGATTGCCAGTGGTGCCAGTGCTCAGTAGGCCAGACTGCAATATCTGTCTTCATGAAGCCCATCTCCTTTCCCAAGAATGACATAGGTTAAAATCACACTGGTTCCCCAGACAGTACCTCTCCTCTCGACCATCCCCCCAAAAAAAGTGATGGGCATACTTTATTTGCATACATTTAGTGGGGAACATAAAGACAGGGTGCCAGAGGTAAGTGGTGGCAGGGTACTGATCTGTCAGTGAGACTAGGGTCTGAGTCCTTCACTCTAGCCATTCTCTATGCACCCAATGAAGGCCAAGAACTATTTCTGAAATAAGTGTTCTCAGACATCCTGCAGGACCAGATAGAGTTCTCCTGATTTGGGGTGACTTTAACCTGTTTATGGACAAGGGGAAGAACAGATCAGGCCAGAGGTTTGGGCAGACAGGGGCCTTCACTAAGAAAAGGATAAAATAGTTCAAATAGGTCAGCATAGAGTACATGTGGAGGAAGGCACACCCCTCACGGATGGAGCTTACTTATTTCTTGACCTCACACATAGATTATTTTCTAGGAACTGCACTCATACAAGATAAAGCTAAAAAGATAGACATAGAGGCTATGCCCTTACCTGATCATGCCCCAATATCCATCACTCCACACTTCACAAGCGACTGGGTCCGAACTGGCTCTTGGAGGCTCAGAGACAGCATAATACCATGCAACATTTACCGAGTAGCCATACAGTCATCAATCACCCAGTATTTGGCTGACAACAGCACCAGCGAGATATCCTTGAGTACTTTATAGAATGCCCTAAAATGAGTTATTAAGGGAGAACTGATAGTTATTTCAGCCAAAAGAGAACTAGGACAGGAAAACATAGAACGAACTAGAGAAAACAGTGAAAGAATGGGTGGCAAAACATAAGTGAAGGGGCCCCAAGACTATAGCACAAACGAAATGCTGAACATGCTCAACTGAAGAAACTAGGCATGGAAGTAGCTGAATACACCAAGCGCAAATTCAAACACACATTTTTATTGGTGATACCGAAAGTGGGAAATTGTTAGCTCGTAGACTTTACAAAAGTCCATGTTAAAACCACAAAGTGAGAAGGTCTCTGATAATGACCAAATAGCTGCAGTATACACAACATTGTACCTGGCCCTCTATGTGGCACAGTATCATACTGCAGCTGACATTGGACCTTTCCAAGACCATGCCACATGAAAAGATTGTCTCAAGGCTCTCAAGAGACCCATTACGTTAGACAAAGTCACCTCCGCTCTTCAAACCTATTAGTTCTCCAGGTCACAACGGAAATACGCCATACTTTTATAAAACCTTATGCCAGCCCTTTGAATCACTTCTCACTAGCTACATTAGCTATTTAAGTCCTTTGTTGACAGGGGCACTTTCTCACCATCTATGCTAGAAGTATCCATAGAGGTCATGCTTAAACCAGTCAAAAACATATTACAATGCGGCTCGTACAGATATATCTTCCTCAACAATATAGATGCTAAGATCTTTACAGGTAATCTAGCACCCAGCTTAAACCCCTATATGTCAGGTTTGTCAGACCCTGACCAGGCAGGTTTCATCCCAGAGAGGAAATTAGCGGACAATATGAAAAAATGCCTCACATAATTGATAATGTAATTACATGCGCAACAAATACCTTAATGTTTGCCATCAACATTGAGAAAGTGTTTGATAGAGTGCACCATCAATACTTAATAGAGACTAAAACGCTTTGGCTTTGGGGTTTCATTTATGCCAGTGGATCCTTTGCACGTATGGCTCTCCCGCCACTAGAGTAAATGCAAACGGCATGATTTTCCCTCCATTCACGATTTGAAGAGGAACACAGCAAGACTGACCAGTATTTGCTGCTTGTACTCGCATACATAGAGCTGCTAGCCCAGAGGTTGAGAGCCAATGCAAAGATAAACGGTGTAAGGTCCTGTGGGAAACGCATACACTATGTGTTGTGACTATGTGATTGTTGCACTTATATATCCTATTTACTCTTTGCCTGCTTTCGGGGAGAAGAAGCAGATCATTGGTGCTCTTTTGGGGTTTAGACTAAACCTGCAGAAATCATAAGTTCTCAGTATCTCTGTCCCACAGAAGTAACGAAGGACACTTCGTTCCGGGTTCCTGATAGCGTGTGCTACTGTTTACCATACCCAGGACTAGAAATAGCTAATACCCTCTTAGAAAAACTACTCTTAACTTCCACTGCCTCCTCCAAAAAATAAGACAAGATCTCAACTCAAAGACACAACATGATCTGTTTTGGCTGTGTAGGATAGCTGCCCTAAAAATGAAAACGTTCCCCAAAATCCTGTTTGTGTTCCAACCTCTCCCCTTTCAACCACCCACCAGCTATGCTAAAAAAAAAACTAAAAGGGCCTTGAATAGATTTGCCTGGGGTGGCCAAAAGACACTCATGAATCAGAGGTTGCCACACAGACACCTAAGAGTAGGCGGATTAAGTATTGCCAATGACATCAGCGCCAGCTCCAGGGCAGTGCGACCGGTGCCACCGCACTGGGTGCTGGCTTCAGGTGGCGGCGCCGTGTTTGCAGGTATAGTATGATTTTAAAAGCACCTGCTGCAGCATTCCTTACCTCCAGCAACTTTCAGGAAACAATAAAAATATCACCATAACTGGTGATTAATGTTCTGCCTGGAGAGAGATCGGAGTTTTGATGGGCACTGTTAGAGGGTGGTAGTGAGGCAATCCGTGGGTAGATGGTCATGGGGGGGCATCAACAAATGTCGCAGAGGGCACCACCAGCGCTAAGGCAAGCCCTGAATGACATATAATATCACTAAGCTGTCCAAATGATATATTTGTTGAAATGAGGAAGAGAAATGTCAGAGAAGAATTGGTGTTTATTGACCAACTAGTGGCAGGAACAGACATATGGAAAATAATCTGGTTACATAAAAAAACATGGGGCTTGGAGGCTAAATCTACCCCTGAAATGTGTGACAAAGTCACACATAAGAAAGGTCTGACTGTTGCTGTCACCGCTTACACCAATCATATCTAACCGATTCTTTACTCAAGCTCTAGCTGGAGATCAATTCCAGACCTGGCAAAACCTAGGATTTAAGAGAGTGGGAAACCCCTTTAACACATCAGGTTTCCCCTTTCAAACAGATAAAAAAAAAAGTGTGCAGGACATGCAGATCACGCATTGATTGGCCAATAGATTGATAAGGGCCTTTGCAAGTAATTCATTTAGGATATTAGGAGACCCTCCTTTCGGGGAAAAAAAAAAATCATTTGCCTTCAGAAATATATAACTTGCTGACCAAGCCCACCCTGAGAGAGAAGTCAGCAGGCCAGAGGAAGTGGGAAGTTGAGCCAGACCATATTCTCATGGACAAGGAAAGGGATAGCGTGTTCCACGGATCACGGTTTGCTTGGAGCAGGGAAACTTTGACCAAGATAGTTTCATGCTGATATTTCACACCTGGCAGAGCGCACAACTGGTACCCCGAAAAAGAGGCGTGCTGGATAGAGTGCAGCAATATGGGGGCGCTGCTTCATCTCCTGTGGAATTGTCCCAAGGTATTTCTATACTGGAAATGTGTCCTGGATGACATTCAAACCATTTGCTGGATACATGTCCTAAGTTTCCCATCCTTCACATGCTTAGTCTTCCTACTAAACAAACATTCCCATTACGAGCATTAAAAGGCAGGCATATATCTCTTGCCTTTTCTGCGGTGCAGCAAGCAATTCTCTTTCTCAGGAGAATTGACAAAGGGCCCTGAATGTAGCAACCATGTGACCTACTGCGGATGGAGGTGTTGACAATGTTCCTTTTACATAAGGATGAAGACTTCCAAGAAGTGTTTCTCTTATTGAACATTTCTTCTGTCCTCAGAATTCAAAGAGCTAACCTGCCCCAAATATCTGAAGCTGGTGCGCATATTGACCTAAATGAAAGAAACCTGGAGGAGCGAAACCACTTGATTTGAACAGAGTTGCTAGAAATTTACGCTTTAGCAGAAGAGTGAAACAGAGAATTCCCCCAAGCAACATAGTCGCAAGTAAAGTGCCAAACTGTTTGTTTCTTTACCTTGAGTGGTGGGGAAAGATGGGGCATAGGTTGAGGTATTTTTACAGTATCCTACAGGATATAACTGCTGTTTTCTTTTCTTTTTCGTATTGAACATTTGTCAAGAACAAAAAGATTTGATCAATAAATTAAACAGTTGCGATAGATCAACCACTGCAAAAAAGCAGCATGTTTTTAGGCATTGGAAAACAGAGTTTTGTATATTTTGGGGTTTAAGCAGCTACATTAATACAGAAAAGCACAGATTTTAGAACGTTTGGAAAATACCTTGATGTGTTCAATGTGTTACCTGAACCTCTGGATTTATAACCCATGTTTTCCAGGCTATGTTACTTTTTCTGAGCCAGCAACAAAGGAGTCGTACTACGCTCCCTCCTCTGGGCTGAAATCTCTGCGCAATCCAAGTCTCTATTCTGTCTTTATCTTGAGTCCTCTCTGGCGGCACTGGGCTTGGCAGACCAACTATTTCAACTCAGTTCATAACAGCTCGTCCGTCAAGCATGTGATGAAGGAAAGTGCCAAATCTTTTTCACAGTTAATGGACAAACAAGCCCTATCAAAACTAAGCCATGTCTGGCTAGTCTTGTCATCATTCGATAGCCTTGTCCCGCAGTCTTACCTGGGAGTAGCAGTCAATTCACTGATTAAAACAGCCCTTATGAAATACCGAATGGGCTATATTCCAATGTATGCCCATCACCCCAGGTGGACGCAGAGCAATATGACGGTTGTCTGTCGGCTCTGCAGGTTGGCCCCGGAAACACTGATCCATCAGATATGCCTTTGCAAAAGTACTTTGGTGGACCATAAAAGGCTCCTACAACCAGCATGGCTTCAAAGGGGGCTGCGCAGGTGCAGGCTGGCGATTATGGCTGGATTCAAAGGTGACGATTTACAGCTCAGTTGGAGACTGGTGACATTTCTGGACAAATTTCTGATTGAGAATTTAAGACGTGCACACAATTAGTTAGCAATCAAATCTGTAATAATCCATAATAAATCTTGCATACTTTAAAATTGGCCTTTTTAGCATTTTTATGATTTTATGTTTTGTGTTTATTGTTTGTGTAGTGGTTTTAGTTAACTGAACACTGTTAAATAAAACTGAAACTGAACTGAGTCGTACTATGGTTGCCACGGAGGAGGTCTGGCAATATACATCTTGCCCTCTCTCAAAGGAGAGCGCAAATCCAAATCTGCGATACGCTCGGGCCTGCAAATTCTTTGCACCTTCACCTTCTTCACCAGGGTAGCATCTCAGACTCCTCTGTCAGTGAAGGTCCTTCAAGCATCACAAGCATGCTTGCTTCTGAAAGCCATAATGATGGCATTTCATCATCTCAATCAAAGATTGCCAGACCATTGCTTAGGTCACTCCTGCAAGTCTCCCACACAAGACTGGTGCCAACTCTAGCATATGGCAGTAAGGAACTAAGGGGAAGAGATAGTCTGTCCCTAGACAAGATCACAACCAAGAACTTTAGGTGCCTGTTCCATCTACCTCAACACACGTCACCTCCCCAAGCTGAGGCTAGAATTCAGCCTAACAAAACAAACCTCGGCTAGGCAAGGGGTGTTCATCAAATGTTGCTTTAAACTCTAAAACAACTAGACTTCAAATCTCCATCTTTGGCACAAGAGCCTACTCCCCAGATAGACTTTACCTCACATCCTCATTGGCAGCTCTTGGTTTAACTTCTCTCTGGGACACTCAGACCAGTTACCTTCAATTTAAAACTGTAGTGAATACAAAAAAACAAGCAAGTCGACCGACAAAGACACTTTTTTCCAAGCAACGCCACACAAGAATGACAATCGCCAGGTAGTCTGTGCTGAAACCCCAACCATACCTTGACTCTGGGCTTAACCTTCACATCAAAGGAGATTTCTGAAATATTGAATGGTTTGCCTTCCAACTCTTACACCAGCCGCCATAGCAACGCACCAAGGGAAGGGAAGGGAGCGGTGCCGGGTATGCGGACATGGTCTTGAGACTGTGCTCCACATAATTTGTCTGTGTAAATCCACCTTCGAGGACCGCAAACCTATACTAAAACCAACTTTTACTAGCAGAGAGTACACCATTGTAGACAGGCCGCCATAGCCTGTTTCATTTCGATGGACTCACAGTTTAACTGTAGGCTGGTGAAATACCTAATCAGAGTTGAGCGTAAACTTGGACAAACCGCTGTTGATACCAAGCCTGAGGAAACATTGAGCAACAAAAAGGTAGAGTTCCCTTACCCTGTTTGCATAGACAGATAGATGACTGATAGATGATTATGTCTTTCTCATTGCTTTTTTGCAACGCTAAGATATAGCATTGAACTGGCGCATATTCCACTCTATCCTTCCCTTTCCTTGGCTACTTCTTCCTGGGGCAATTGTCAGCGGAGTAGAAACAGAATTCTACATACACGAGTCCTCCGTCCACTCACCGCCATCCCCACCAGGCCCTGAAAGAAGGAGTCTGGAAATCGACTGGCTCGGACCAAGACTGCCATTGCTGAACCTTGCTATATTAACATTTTGCCACTTTATTAAATTTTGCTCAATTGCACAGCTAAACTTATATAACAATTAACTCACATAGCACTTAACTTTTATCTCAATGTTTCTTATAATGTCACTGGATGAGAATCTGTTATGCATCGTTAAAGGCTGTCCTAAAAATGTATTCTCTGTTTTTGTTGTTAGTGTAATGTTTGTAATTAACTATGCACTTTATAAATAAACTTGAAACCTATGTTGTGAATTGAGTGCTCTGTTGAAGGACATGCCATTATTTTACCGGTGTAGCACCGCTGCTGTAGACCTGGCCTGATGCCAAGCCACCTGGTTGTCAAAGAAGACTGTCAACACAGTAATCCCTATTCCACTGTAAGATCAATCAGATCCACTTTTCGAAATTGTGAGCACGAATATTTATGCCATAAATTAAAACATGTTTGTCGGTTTAAAAGCTGAAATGGCATCTAACGGCAGTGCTGCAGAACGTTTTCAAATATAGATTTGACATGAACACCAAACGTACAGTCTATACATGGTTTGATCTAAAAAAAAAATAATAAAAAAAATATGTAAGACATTTTTAAATCGTGTTTTTGTTTCGCCCCCGACCATTATAGGCCCTGGTTAATGACAGCGTTATAGAATTAGGGGAGCAATAGCAGCATCCACTGGTGATGCCTAATGCCCGCCCCTTGTACGTGACGTTTAGTGGCCTGTCGTAGAAGAGGTCCTCTTTGTGCCTATTTTATATCAAAAGAAATGTTTAAAAACATCACTTGCTTAGGTTTAGAAATGATGAACTTGTGTGGGCAGGAGGTAGTTTGCGATCGATAACCATGCACCTGCCCTTTTCCGAATCACGAGATTGCAAACATCTGTGCTTTTAGATGGAGGATAGATGTTGTCCATAGAGATTGACAAGGGAAGCCAGTGTTTTGGGACCCCACAGATATAATGGAAATGTATTGCACTGATGCACAACGGCAAGGACAAAAAATGGAGAAAGATAATGTCTTTTCAACTTTATGTACTAATTTACATTTGGGGAAAATGCTATTTTTCAGCATGGCATCTTTCTATAAATAGCTTTGTGGCCTAAATAAAAATTTTTAAAAAATCATCCAACTAAATGCCCACCAAACTGAAATGTAATTTCTGGGATTTCTAAAATGCTCACCAAACTGAAATGTAATTTCTTGCATTTCTAAATAACATTGTGTGATGCCATAAATGTCAAGGGAAAGGGCGCAATCATTCATGCGATATAATTGCTGCCAAAGGTCATGTGATTTCACTTCTTGTGGTGTACATGAGAAGAATCAAAAGGCATGTAAAGTACCTTCCTCTACATTTGGGATTTTGGTGAATTGATGTCACTGGCAGAAATACAATGTAGAGCTTAAAGATCACCATATCAAGGTTCAGGATGATTCTCTGACTATGGAATTCATAAGGGCTGTGTAGTGTGTAGTTTGCTATTAGCCAGCTAGCAGGGCAGTTCTTGATATTTTTATGTTTAGTTTTAGTGGATTGCGTCTGTTGTCTGTTTTCAGGTTGACTAGTTTCTCAAACAGTGGGAGAGTTTGGATGAAGTGATTCTCGCTTCACGTCTGATCCCAGCATGTTGTGAGTGGTGTGGGGTGGCTTTGTTTCACAGGAAAAGATGTGCATTTCAGTGGTGTGAACCCAACTCAAAAGCAGATAAGGCTCCCTCCTGTGGCATTGCTTAGATACATGGGGCAGAGTGGGGGGAGATTGCATATAGGGGAGGAAGGGTGCACAGCCTGTAGGATGGGGTGCTCACCAGGGGAGCACTTGCCCCTGGGCACACAAGGATGAGGTGCTGCCTAAAGTGATGGCTGTTAGGTTCCTTCTGGAAGTGAATGAGGGACCCGGGGTATAGAGGTGTAGAGCAGGGAAAGGCCTGAAGGTTGCAATTAAAAAGTCAACGTGAAGAGTTTTCAGAAGAAAATGTGTAAAACTAAGTTACATTTTTGGCCAAGATCTGTGTTGTACAAACAGGATGAGTTTATGGTATATTACGTTATTCAGTTTTGTAATTCCTTGCATGTCTTCAAACGCAGTTGAAGATTGAATATTGGTTATGATAATCCCCAGTATTAATCTAGGTGAGGCGAACAGGTTTCTAGTGACTCGAATATGAAAGCAGTTGCGCCCACAGTAGTTGCATCCAGATTTGGTTTTATGTAGCGCGTGTACTTGTGTAATGCTAAACCGCGCTTTGTGATATAAAGCTGCAGAAACGTTAGTGCTAATCAATTTTATGCAGAAATGTTGAGGCAAGTGAAGTGCAAAATGGCTTTATATTGTGGAGCACAGCCCTCTTCCCTTCAATAGTCTTCGCAAATGTTGTGTCGTGGAGCGCAAACATCCACAGATTCGAGTGCCCTGGCACAAAACGTGGAGCTTCATTACGAATGCCTGCATAATTGCTACTTGTGGTAACTTGTAACCGCACATATCAGAGTTAAGAATTGAAGGCAGGGACGTAGCTTGGTCCGTAAAATTGAGGGATGGGGGAGCTTCAGGTTTCCGTACAATCACGCAGGCCCTGATATTTGACAAGTGGGGGCGCACGAGGGGAGAGGGGCCTAAGGGGAAGCGGAGAAGAAGAGGAATTCGGATTGGCAGGGGTACTAAGTGAGAGAAAGCACGTTATTTTGTGAAATAGCCAACATTTCAGAAGTATTTGCAAACAGAGAGGGGGGAGAGTGTGTGCATGTGCGTTTTTTTCTGTGATGGTAAAGATTTTTGGTGAAATCCGACAGACATCGCACCATACCTGACTGAAATCACCTACACTCAACTATTTATCACAAAAACAAATTTATTAGGAGACTATAACACGCTATGTCCCTGTTTGTGGGGATTTTGTCGTCACCGGTAGCTACAGGGTGTGATAACATCCACATTGTTATGTTTTAACGGCTCTTTCCGTCGAGGGATTAGTAAACGGGGAATGATGTTAATTCCCCCCCGTGATGGTAATCCTCGATGGTAGAGTCCGTGACGTTACTAATTACTTAATTGTTTGATTAATGGATGGTGTGGGTAATAAATACCCTGGGGAGGCTTTCCCCAGTGTGTGGAGCATTGGAGGAGCGTGTGGAGTGCTTTTCTTTCCCGTGGTGTTGTTCTTCAACCACAACAGATTGGCGACAAGGATGGGATTCGAACCCATGCGTGCACAGCACTGACTGCGCATTTTGAGCCTTTGGCAAATCCCGATTATGAAAGGTTTCTGCTGCGACAAGCGAGGCAATTTCCGCATGAGTCAGTGGATGTTTTTTTTGCTAGGCTTAAGGAGTTAGCTCGCACTTGCACCTTGGTGGATGTGGAGGATGAAGTGCGTGCGCAGTTTATACAGGGGTGTGCCTCTGTGAATTTAAGGGAACATATATTACAAGTACCTGGGATGTCAATGGTGAATATCCTCACGTTGGGACGATCTAAAGAACTTTCCAAGGAGCGTGCAGCTCACATGGAAGCAGCATTACAGACTCAGGTAAAAGTGGAACCGGTGAATGTTGTCAATACTACACCTGGGGAGAGGAGGAAGTATAAATCAAGGACTTCTACGTTGCCCCGGTTTTGTTATTCTTGCGGGGGTCCTTTTCCTCATCAAGGGGTGTGTCCGGCGCAAGGCAAGACATGTTCTAATTGCCAGAAGCTCAATCATTTTGCGAAAGTCTGTAAATCCATGTCCCGTTCTCGACCACAGAAAGTAAAGACTGTTCAATCGGTGCAGCCGGTCATTGTCATGGATGATGATGATTTGGATGATGATGGGAACGGTGATGGTACAGTCTATATGATACATGCACTGCAGCCTGGTGGGCATCCTAGGAAGCGAGTGCCAAGATGTTCAGTCTTATTGGCTGGTCACAAGGTTGACGCGCTAATTGATACTGGTGCTTCTATCAATGTTATAGCAACTTCAGTTTTGCAGTGTATTCCTTTTCAGCCCCATTTACGGCCTACCACAACTCAGGTTTACACATTTGGATCTGCAAAGCCTTTGCCGTTGGCGGGGGTGTTTACTGCGTTATTGTCTCACGAAGGCCAGTCGATACCAGCAAAAGTGTTTGTTACCACTATGGGGTCAGACATGTTATTAAGCTGCCGGACTGCAGAACAGCTTAATCTTATATCCTTTGCCTTTAGTGTACATTTGGGGACTGTGGATAACTTACTGACGGAGTTTCAATCTTTGTTTGAAGGCATAGGTTGTTTGAAGGATCGTATGGTGCATTTACATATTGACAAAACTATACAACCCGTGGCTTTGAAGCATCGGAGGGTTGCATTCCATCTGAGGCCTAAGGTGGAGGAAGAGTTAAAGAAGTTGGAACTCGCTGATATTATTGAAAAGGTGGATGGACCTACACCTTGGGTGTCGCCCATTGTAGTTGCGAGGAAGCCCCGTCAGCCAGGGGAGGTGAGAATCTGTGTCGATATGCGCCTACCCAATGTCGCTATTAAGCGCGTGCGGCATTTGACACCTACTGTGGATGATCTTGTTGCTGAGGTGTCAGGGTCGAAATGGTTCTCGAAGATGGATTTAAGGGCTGGATACCATCAATTGCTATTACATCCGGATTCCAGGGACATTACAATGTTTTCGACTCATATGGGTCTTAGGCGCTATAAACGGTTAAGTTTTGGGATCTCTAGTGCCGCTGAAGTTTTTCAGGATACTATACGTGGAGTGCTTGCTGGTTTGACAGGGGTCATCAATGTCAGTGATGATATTTTGGTGCATGCGCCAAGTAAAGAAGTACATTTAGTACGACTGAGGGCCACATTTCAGAGACTCCATGAAAATGGTTTGACACTCCATAAAGAGAAGTGTTCCTTTTTACAATCAGAAGTGGCTTTCTTTGGATATCGGTTTTCGGGCGATGGAGTGTTGCCTGATCCAGATAAAGTTAAAGATATTCAAACTGCTTTGGCTCCCATTAATGTGTCTGGTGTTCGCAGTTATTTGGGTATGCTGAATTACTGTGGGCGCTTTATTAAGAATTTGACAACCTTGACGGCACCTTTGAGAGATCTCATTAAAGCTGGTACTATTTGGGAATGGGGGCCTGCTCAGGAAGCTGCTTTTCAGGCCACTAAATCGGCACTCTCTGAATATACCACCCTGGTTTATTTTGATCCTACTAAAGAATCGGAACTGTCGGTTGATGCTAGTCCTACAGGATTGGGAGCAGTGTTGGCCCAAAAACAGATGGACGGGGAATGGGCTCCTGTGGCATATGCCAGTAGAGCGTTAACAGACACTGAGCAACGCTATTCACAGATTGAAAAGGAGGCTATTGCCGTACATTGGGGCTGTAGACACTTTCATCTATATTTGTATGGTCAGCCATTCGTTGTGTATACTGATCATAAACCTTTGATTCCGTTGTTTAATGGATCTTCGTCTAAGCCACCACCACGTATTGAGAAGTGGATTTTGCAACTACAAGATTATCATTTTTTTGTGGTATTTCGTCCGGGTAGTTTGAATCCTGCTGACTATCTATCACGACATGCCAGACCTGCTACATCCCGTGAAGTCGCAGATGCCGAGGATGTTGAGGAATATGTACGTATGATTGTGGAACGATCTCGCCCGTTGCCTATGTCTCTTGAGGACATTCGATCAGCCACGAAAGAGGACGAGTGCTTACAGTTGGTGATATCAGCTGTGGAATCTGGACAGTGGCATTCCCTTTTGAAGAATTTGGCTCTTAGGACAACGGCAGCACGTACCATGTTGTCCTCGTTACATAAAGTTCGGCATGAACTAGTTATGTCACCTGATGGATGTTTGTTGAGAGGACACAGGATTGTCATACCATTGGCATTGCAACAGTTGGTTGTGGATCTGGCTCATGCCTCCCATCAAGGCATGGTGAAAACTAAGACCAGATTGAGAAGTAAAGTGTGGTTCCCGGGACTGGATGATCATGTGGAGCGGGTGGTACGGCAGTGTATGATGTGTCAGGCTGTTGGTCCTGGTGAACGGCCTCCACCGATCATTACCGAGTCCATTCCTCCTGTTCCCTGGTTTAGAGCTAGTGCTGATTTTGGCAGTTTACCAGATGGTCGTCACACCTTTGTTGTGATAGATGATTTTTCAAAATATCCAGAGGTGGAAATCATTGACTCTGTGACTGCAGCTCAAGTCATTCCACGACTGGAAAAGATCATGGCCACTCATGATCTATTGAAGGAGATTCGTACTGATAATGGCCCTCCATTTTCTAGCCAAGATTTTGCTGATTATTTGTCATCTAGAGGAATTGTACATAGGAAAACTACTCCTCGGTGGCCTCAAGCAAATGGAGAAGTGGAGAGATTTATGAGGACTTTAAATAAGGTACTGCGTATAGCCATTGCTGAAGGTCAGAATGTGGACTGTGCGGTATATTCATTTTTAAGAGAATATCGTTTGACCCCGCATAGTGTTACTGGAGAAGCACCAAGTACTATCTGCATGAATAGACCAGTGTGGGATACTATTCCTAGTATTTTGGAACATAATGATCTGTACCAACAGGTGGGGAAAGTATTGTCACAGAGGAAGGACAGAAATGATAATATGTCACGGAAGAGGGGGGCTAAGAGACGTGACATCTGTGTTGGTGATATGGTTTTGGTAAAATGTAGAAAAGGGGGTAGTAAGTTTGTACTGCCTTTCGAGAAGGATCCTTGGATCGTGAGTGATGTCAGAGGGACTATGATTACTGCTAAACGGGGTCCGGAGTCAATTACCCGAAATATTTCATTTTATAAAAAGGTAAATGCTTCGGATGTTTCAGTACCCGTAGACATTTCATCTGGGGATCAAGATTACGATGATGTAATGTTGCAAAATTCAGAGACCAATGATACATTTCTTGATGGTGGTATGGTGTTGGATCATGGCTCAGGTGATCAGCCGGTTGAGGAATCTGTTATATGTGGATCTGGATTGGCTGATCCGGTTACCTCAACCCGTGGGGATGGTCCATACAATTTACGTCCTCGTCCACAGTGTTCTACTAGGTTTCGTGACTTTGTAGTGAACTGATTTTATGTTTTGTGTAGTTTTGTTTTGTTATTATTGTCTGATATATGATTTTGTGCTGATTTGAAATTTTTGGTAAAGGAGGAATGTTATGTTTTAACGGCTCTTTCCGTCGAGGGATTAGTAAACGGGGAATGATGTTAATTCCCCCCGTGATGGTAATCCTCGATGGTAGAGTCCGTGACGTTACTAATTACTTAATTGTTTGATTAATGGATGGTGTGGGTAATAAATACCCTGGGGAGGCTTTCCCCAGTGTGTGGAGCATTGGAGGAGCGTGTGGAGTGCTTTTCTTTCCCGTGGTGTTGTTCTTCAACCACAACACACATCACCTGGCTACACTTCTGCCGGTAAAACGTGGAGAAATTTATCGGGAGAAATATGCACAGAAACTACGGGGACCTGCGGATTTTGCAGGCCCTAAGTACCAAAATAGTATATTATGTCCTAGTTTACGGGAAAAACGTGTAATGGGCTATAATTGTTTAGCAAAATAATATCCGAACACTTTGTCAGATTTTATTTAGATAATTATCGAACAGGACACATAGCACACCTAATGAGGCCGTCATGGTAGGCAGGCTTCATTTATGCTAATACAGTCGACTATATCATCGGTGAGCGATTCTTAGTACACCTGGCACTTTTTAATGTTCATGGAAGGCAGTGCCGCATTGCACGAATTCTAGTTAACTTGGATTGGATTTGGGTATCAGGCAGGCCGTGTCAGAGACCAAGGTACCACTCGATGTTATCCCCCGGTGATGTTACGCATAGGCAGTCAGCCCTGAAAGCAGCAGTAGGCTGGGTGTGATGTAATGGCCGAGGGAGACTGGGAGCAATAACACACGTGAAATTGATACTCTGAATACATGAAAAATAGATCGATCTTCTTTCATAATCTGCGAAAACATGAAAGGCCTAATCCGCAGCAGATTAGCGGGAGACCCAGGTGTCATGTTTGTCGGTAGTACATTTCGAACCCTATCATTCTAAAATCCGCTGGCTCAGGCGAGCCCCACGTCTGCTCCATGACTTGCAACTCAAGTTAGAGATTAATCTCCCTTTCTTATTGTCTGGCCCGCTTTACACAGTTATTCCTTGCGGGTCGGCACATTTCTCATGGCACTTCGATTTATCCGGTAGCAGGCTAAATTTCGTCTCCTAAATCGCAGTCCATAAACTTCAGTAAACACCATTTGATTTACCTTTCTGGAAATGTGTTTTGCAATTCAGCATGCTGCCCACAAGTATAATGTTTCCATAGCTATGTGCCCTCCCCGGGGGCTTCGCGAGTACCGTATCATCAGCAGTCTCGCGCTATGGTATGGGGCATGGAGCACCGGGCCAGGCCGGCAGCTGTCCGGCCGTGCAGCGCTGCGTGCCAGCCCCACGTCTGATCCAGAGGAGACGGGTAGAGGCCACGCGGAAACGCAGGGCCGCTTCCTCACCGCTCACGCCAGCAGTCTCAAATAGACGCTCTAAATACACCCGTCGGTTCGCCAGATTCATACTGCGGACGGGCTTCACCCGATCCCTCCTCTGTCTATTTTTCACCTGGATTCGCTTACTTTGTCACCCGAGTTACTTCCGCTTTTACTCCGATAATAGTCCAGAAGGAAATGCTGGGCATGCCAGGGGCGCTAACCGGCGACCCTCCGTACCCTGCACACGTCTCTTCCTGCAATAAATATAGTGTGTTCCCAGCAATGCCCGTCTCTTCAAAGATTCAAGGCCGGATGCAAAGTAAGAAGAGGGGAGTCACTTCCTGTCAGCTGTGTACACCAAAGGCGCGCAAATTCCCCCACCCTCACATACATCTATACCTGATCCATAAATACATGCTTCCAGTATCATACTATCTCACGCATGCATACCTACCCATATTTACACGGGCATACGTCTGCACCGCTAGAACCATGACAATCTAAGTATACCTGCATGCATTGACATGAATATCTGCACTGCAAACCCTAACACTTTGCGTCCAATGCACATATTCAGCCATACATACCCATGGCTACTACAGTAATGCATGGCAACACATATGATGCATACTGAACGGGTCCCCTCATGCAAATATCCTCTACTGAGGGTCTCACCATGCAAGTAGCCTCTGTTGAGCATCCCATAATGCAATAAGCCTCTACTGAGGTGAGCCGTGGCCGTCCTTTGGGGCTGAGGGGGCCACACCCCCTCACCTTTTGCCCCTCAAAAAGAATGTCTGTCAGGCTGACAGACACTCTTCATTTTCAGGTCAGGTAGCCAGTGGCTAGACGTGTTATTTGGGCTGGCTCCTGGTTGCCTAAGCTGACTTGCTGGGCTGAGGAAGTCATAGCTCCTGTGAGCATAACCTCCTCAGCTTAGCAAAGTCCTTGAGAACTTCCCTGTTGCTGATGAGAGGTAGTGTCACTCATTGCCTTCGACCTGGGTGTGTCAGTTTTAATCCCTGAAGCGCCCAAGGTGAGTGTCAATCAATGATACCTAATCACAAAGTGGGGTGGGGCCAGCAGTCCCATTGACCCCATCCCTCTTTGGGACTGCTGTCTTTCCTTATTGGCTGACCTAAGGTCAATCAATGAGGGAGGGCAGCAGTCTCAACCCTCTTTGGACCTCTGAGGCTAAGCTGCAGGTAAATGTGTGTGTTTTTGTTGTTGTAATTAATGTTTGGTTCATGTGTGTGTATATGTTTGAATATTTGGTAATGAGTGTTGTGAATGGGTGTGTGTGTGTGAGCGAATGAATGAGTGTGAGTCTGCAGGTGTATCCCATCCAATCCCTTCCTCCTAAAATTATCGGCCATCACTGACTTAGGGTCTCACCATGCAAGCAACCTCTACTGAGGGTCTTATCATGCAAACAGCCTCTACTCAGGGTCTCATCAGCAAGCAGCCTTTTCTTAGAGCCTCATCATGCAAGTAGCCTCTACCGAGGGACTCATGCAAGCAGCCTTTTCTCAGTCTCATCATGCAAGTAGCCTCTAACGAGGGACTCATGCAAGCAGCCTTTTCTCAGAGTCTCATCATGCAAGTAGCCTCTACTGAGGTTCTCATCATGCAAGCAGTATTCAACTGAGGATCTCATCAAGGAAGTAGCCTCTACTGAGGGTTTCATCATGGAAGTAGCCTCTAATAAGGGTCTCATCATGCAAGCAGCATAAATTAAGGGTCTCCTCTTGCAGTCAGCCTCTACTGAGGGGCTCATCGTGCAGGCAACCTCTACTCAGGGTCCCATCATGCAAGCAGCCTCTGCTCAGGGTCTCATCATCCAAGCAGCCTCTACTAAGCTACAAGAAAACACAATGAGATATGGGAAATAACGAGGAAAATAACACAGTAAATAAATACTTTGATAATTCACTCAAACTATTTCTTTACATTGATGCCTTTGGGAACCTGTTCGGTGGGGGCTGGGTTGGCAGGGCAATCAGAAGCTACATGACCCCAACTGTAACAATTGATGATTTTTTACCTATGATGTATTGAGGCTAGGTTGTGACTGGATTAATAATTGAGCACCAAGTACACCCCTTAAATACTTGCTCGTAAAGGTACCCAAGCAGGGCTGTCCAAGGCTTGCTCAGGGAGGTGGTCGGAGAGAGAGACTTCAACAGAACACACACTAACATCTAAAACCTAAATATTACGCCATTGCTTTGTCGTAAAAAGAAAAAAGTATTCTCAACATAGTTGAATACTATACCTAGTAATATAAATGTGTATGGAGAAACAACAGCAAGATTAAATAGGTTTTGCACAATAACTAGCCTCTACCCACTGACCTTAATATTGATTTTGACATAAGGGTGTTACTATTAGTATGTCACTGCATGTTGGCTTTGCTAAAGGGATATTAATATCAATAATAAGGTTTAATAATGTATCTGCTGCCAATTTCAACTAATGGAGGGAGTAATACCATCCCATCTCTTGCATGTGGTGTTTGCAAGGGGCCAGTACCGGATTGTGGGTGAATACTTTGTTTTACCCTGTCAGACTGTGGTGGCAATGAGCGCTATCAATGTATCTAGGAAGGCACTAATTTATACCCTTCCAGTGATTGTTTGATGGCATCAGTGTCAACGTGGCTAGAGCACTTCACTGCCACTTACCTAACAGGCATAGTTTTGTAGAAAAGTCGCAGGACATTGCTTGTTTTTGTCCCAATACCTTCGAAAAAACAAATAAATGGAAGGTAAATTACGGTCCATATTGAATAGTAGAAGTACTTTTGGGAGACCCTTCTGCATTATTTATCCTGATGATGGCCATAAAATTATTTTTATGGGATGAAACATATAGACCAATATTTAGCTGTAATGGAGTCGATTAATAAAGGTATAGGGGCCAGATGTAGCAACTTCCCAAATTGCAACTTGCAATTTGCGAGTCCCTGCGACTTGCAAATTGCAAGTCGCAATTTGGGATGCAGAAAGGTGTCTCAGACACCTTCTGCGAGTCGCTATTGGGTCGCAAAGACCCACCTCATTAATATTAATGAGGTGGATCGCAATTTGCGACCCCATAGCGAGTCAGGGCACTCACGGGGATGGAGGCCTGCTGTAGTCAGCAGACCCGCATGTCCGTGACTGCTTTGAAATAAAGCATTTTTTTTTTTTTCAAAGTGCAACCCGTTTTCCTAAAGGGAAACGAGCTGCACTTTGAAAAATAAACCGAAACCTTTTGTTTCGGTATTTTTCAGGGCAGGTAGTGGTCCACTGCCTGCTCTGAAAAATTATTTTTTGGTCCAGTCACAAAGGGGAAGGGGTCCCCTAGGGACCCCTTCCCGTTTGCGACTGGGTTACCAGCAGTCGCAAATGGAATTGCATACCAGTGCGACTCGCAAATAGGAAGGGAACACCCCTTCCTATTTGCGACTCGCAAAATTCATTTCTACATACCAGATGGGCTTTAGCGACTCGCAAACGGCGTTTTTCGGCGTTTGCGAGTCGCTAAAGCTTTCCTACATCTGGCCCTCAATTATCTGCTATTCAGCCTTCACTGGTTAATAACCTGGTTCTCGATTTCTAATACTGTCTGTAGACCGTGTAAGATGGCATTCAAAATATTGTAGACTCTAAATGCTCATTCTCACACTTAAAGGCAATTTAAAAAGTCTATGATGTATATGTGACATACTGTGCAATAATAATGGCACTGTCATTTGTCTTTTAGCTGTAGTGTTTGAAATTGTATTTTTTTGTAATGTATTGTGCATTTTAATATGTGTCAGTGCTGATATTTCTATTGTTTTCATTTCAATTATAGGAAAGCAGGTTTTGCATAATAATAAATAGCACTCTATGATTGGTCCCCACACCTTTCTTATATGTTGTAACATTATTTATATTGCCAAAGAAGGGCACTGCACCATGCAGAACTGCTACAGGGGCATAACACGAAAACAAGGAGCACATTTTGGCATATCCACTTGTGAAAAGCGGATCCACACAATGATGTACAAGCCACAGCCCCAGGTCCTCCTGAGTGCACATTTTGTAAGGGGGGATGTGGGTGAGGTTGCAAGATATTTTCGCAAAATGCATGCCTGGCTGTATTTCGTCCTGCTCATAGGCAAATTAGTTGTACACTGTGCATGCAGATTTTTTTTTTTTTTTTTTTGTTCTTTCAAGGACATGAGCCCTATCAGCCAAAGCACTTTTCCATTATTATGTCCACTGGCCCTCATTGAGTCTGGCAGTCCACGGACACAGACTCGGCGTTTCAAATCCACAAGGGCAGCGCTGCAAGTAGCGCTGCCCTGGGGATTACGAGTCCCATTCCGCCAGCCTTTATATGGTGGTTAACACTGCCATGGAAAGGCTGGCAGAATGGGGGCCCCTTAGGGGCACCTGCACTGCCCGTGCAGTTGACATGGGGAGTGCAGGGGCCCCCTTGCACAGCCCCGTTCCGCATTTTACTGCTGGAATTACGGGCAGTGAAATATGCAACGGGTGCTGCTGCACCGCCACATTTGCACCAGCTCCATTAGGAGCCGGCGTCAGTGTAAAGGCCCTGTCCGCCCGCCGGCCCAGCAGGAAACTTAAAATAGGGCTGGCGGGGACTTGACCGCACTGGCGGTCAAATGGCAGCAATGAGTTTGGCGGGTGGCACCCTTAGTGTTGGTCCTTTCCATATTCAATCCTAATGATTTTATAGTTTTCTTAATAGCTTTAGCATCGCCTCTCTTATTGGCATTTCAATAACCCACATACAACCTATTTGCCTCAGTCCTGCCTCACGTTTTCCTTAAATGTACATTGATGTGATATAATATTATGTCCTGGTAGGTTACGGTATGGTGTTTTCTCTTAACCTAAAATATAGAGCTGAGGGTTCCTGCATCATACAATATGACTGAAACACATCTTGGAAGTCACGCAGGGATTGGAAACCACTATATTAAAAAAAAAGAGCATAGCTATGTATATCGCTGTTGTCACTATGGACTTCCACTGCTTTACTGGAAAACAATTTTGAAAGTCCTGTTAATGACATTTGCAATGAAACAAATGAAACATGTGAAGCAGAAAATTAAAAGAGCATCATATAATTTAACTAACTAGGCCATCATTGCATGCGTACAGGTAACAAGTCCAACAAGTCAGTCAATTGAAACTTTAGTCTATACCATGCACCTAAATATTCAAGGTTTTACTGTATTTCTCTTTGGAATGGCTGTCATTCCACAGCATCATGCTAAATCTTTTTTGTATTAATTCAACAGCATATGTGGCTTTTTTCAAAGCTATCCTGTGTTTTAAAATATTTTTGGTGTTTTTAATGTCTTTTAAAATCTGTGATTCCTGATCAGAGAGGTGTAGCTACATCATGTTTAGTATCATTGGAATTGTAATGATAAATCATATTTACTTGTAAAGTTGGATTTATTATTACTATTCTAGAAATGCCACTTTTAGAAAGTGGGCATTTCTCTGACCTCACTTCCCTGTGCGCCTACAGCCTGCCTCCAAAACAGCCTTGGCCTGGGCTAGGTGACAGCTACACTTCCAAATTCCTTTCAGACACCCACAACACAGAATACTCAACTGCATCAGCATTCATCTGCACACTGATGGGTCTCCTTGGGGAGGAGGTTGGGAAGGGCACACTCTTGCACTTCAAAGGGTAACGGCCTGAGTCCACTAAAAGGGGCTGATTACCCCAACTGATAGTTTGGAGCCGGGGTTGGGCTAAAAGGGGGACCTGTGCACTTAAGAGAAACCTTTTCAAGTCATCCCCCACATCAAAGGCACTTTTTGATATAAGTACTGGGTCTTTGACCCCCTAAAGACAGTACACCTCTGGACTCAAAGAAACTCTGCTGGAGTAAAGACTGCTGTGTGCCATGATCACTGCTCTGCCAGGATTGGCTGTTCCCAAGAACTACTGCTCTGCCTTCCTTCCCTGCTGATCTCTGCCCTGCAAACTAAGAACCAATAACCACCCCCAGAGTGACTCAAAAGGCTTGCTGACTAGCCTCCTGCTCTACCAGGGGCCTCAGGGACATCATAGACCTCAGAGGGTTTACCTGCAGTCTGCCACTGCTTTTGCCAAGGATCACATAGTGGCTTCATCTCGCCCAGCTGGCCGTGTTGTCAGGACTTCGGCATGGCTTCCATGCAGCTTGCTGCCTGTTTTTGCCAAGGATCACAGAGCGGCTTCTATGCAGCCGGTCACCCATGTCATCAAGATGTCAGAGCCGTCTCCTTGCAACCTACCGTCTGCTTCTACAAGGACTGCGGAGTGATTTCATCTCAGCCGCTGCAGTCCCCACCCATCTGTCCAGGTAACAGAGACGCACTGCACCTTTGTGCACATCTGTACTGGCCACTGCAATACCACCTTACTTCTCAACCCGCTGCAATGATTTCCTTGGAGCCACTGGTTCAATATCAGCTCCCCTGCGTCCTTGACAACATTTTCTTTCCACCCCGCTAGGGGGAGAGACTTTGTCAAGAACACACAACCGACCGCTCAGTAGACAAGATTTAACTATATGAATATTTCATAATCTGCTAAATTAGATTTTTGTCATTTTGGTCTTGTTTTACCCAGATAAATAGTTCCTATTTTTCACAAACCTGTGTGATTGCTGCATGTGTGTTGCACAGATACTTCACACAATGCCTTCTAAGTTAAGCCTGCCTGCTCTGTGCCAAACTACCAGAGTGAGCACAGGTTAATTTAGGTTGTGTATTTGACTTACCCTGATTAGGATTGTGGTTCCTACTTAGAGAGGGTGCACACCTCTGCCACTAGAGACCACATTTCTAACAATAGATAATTTTGTCCAAGGTCCTTATGTGGATTATTTAATAGGGTATTTTCCTCATGTGGTATTATATTTCTTGTTTTCTTTTCAGTGTGTATGACAAAATAAGCACTGGCAAAACTATTGTCTGGCATTGATTAGCTAGTGTACTGGTCATATATTTATATTTTATTGTGAGTAAATACCAAAAAAATAATCGGGGGTGTACTTGGATCGAAGCTTTGCGTTGTTTTGGTTGTGAAATTCCTTTAGGTCATAGAAATATCAAATTTATAATTAGCCAGCCCCTGCCAAAACCTTGATTTGTGGAGTCTGCTTTTAAATAAAGGGACACCATTAAGAGAAGGCTTTTAAGTGGAAGAATCCATTACTTTTGCTTTTATTTTTAAATACAAAAACATAATTTACAGAAAGGCAAAGTGGTTCATATACAGTAGTTTACAAAGGCTTATTTTTTCGAGTTTGTTGTTTTGGTCAAAGTTTGTCAACGTGTCTCACCCTCTCCTTCATCGTGATAAAAGCACATGAGGGACACACAAGTGAATGAACAACTGTGCAAGGAAAGATAAAAAACAGGAGTCATTTGATACTATGTATATTTTATTTTAGTTTCAACAAAGCAGTTATGAAATGGATGTGTACCCTATAGTTTTTTGAAATAATTATTTTAATGTTTGAGTACATTTTTAAGAACATTGCATCACCGCATTCAATTATCCATTGTACATAGTGTGCAGCTGAGACAAACTTGCAATCTCCTCATAACACCCCTTCTAGCCGTCCTTTCTCCCCCGAGCCACCTGGCTCCCTCAGTAAGTCACGA
The DNA here is from genome assembly GCF_031143425.1 of Pleurodeles waltl. Lineage (NCBI taxonomy): Eukaryota > Metazoa > Chordata > Amphibia > Caudata > Salamandridae > Pleurodeles > Pleurodeles waltl. The sequence goes on along the minus strand of NC_090445.1, from coordinate 287,077,200 downwards.
TATTGCAGTATCTAAGTACTAGTATTCTTGGGTTCCACTGGCAGCCCCATAGAAGCCAAGTTTTCAGCCCCCTTATGTGTAGCACTTCTGCATTTTCAGTTATACTTTGTGCCATCATGCAAACACATCGAAACGGAGCCCTCTAGAAGTCGCTGTGAGAGTTTGCATTTGTTTACTTGGGAGTGTAGAGCTGCAGCACAGACACATGTTTATGCTTATTGATGCTAAAAATAAATGTGATCACATGCACATGGAGCTGGTGTAGACCACCAGGCGCCTGGACCTAAATCATTTAATACAGCCAGACGAACTAGCAGTAACCTGATGGTTAACATCCGGTCTGTCAGTGGAAATACTGCAAATAAAAGACCAGGAATGTGAAGTATCATAAGCTATAACGTTAGCGCGTGAAGGTGTCAGCCAAACAAGACATAATATCCTGAAAGCCATCTAATGGTCATGCGCACAGTGCAGTATAAATAAGGATTCTCAGGGAATGACATTCCTCATCGTATTCATATCTGTCAATTTAGTTACACTGTCTTTTGTAACTAAAAAACATTTGGACCTGCAAACACCAATATATTGCACTCATGCTTTGAAAGGAGTTTTACATTCAGATTGTAGCCCAGTCAAGGTCCACTTCTTTCACCATAAGGAGCTGAATCTGTTGACTATTGCATGAGCATTGGCATCATGCCATGACATGTCAGGACCTTGAAGAGCTGCTGTCATGCATAGCTGCCACAACTAATCCTTTTGTCATTATCCTGTGTGAGATCTTCAGCCAGGAGTCGCTTTTCTAGCCAATGGCATATTGCATTCTGGTGCATGTAGTTTCCGTTTATCATATAGTCTGTTGGCTAAAAAATCAGTCGCGAACCCTCAATTCTCAGCCAGAACACTCTCCTTAAAGAACTATCTGCCAGCAGGCCTCACACTTTATCACATACGGGTCTTGTCTGTCCGCAGCACTGCTTCTGACAGGTGCCGATCTACACCTGCCCCAGTATCACGAATCCACCTGTGTACTGCACTAATCACCAGCTCATGCACGGATACCTCTGATGCAGCTGCAGCTCCGAGCAGCTGCTGTGTTGCGATTGAGTGGATCCTTGCCATGTCACCCCGGGGCTCACAGTGTGCCAGATTCTGATTCCTTTTCAGGAGAGGTGACAAGGTCAAAGAAGGTTGGCGTAGATAACGTTTCTGCTCTCTGCTCCCACCTTCTTTTACACTTGTCACACCTCTCAGTTCTAAGTCAGAACCGAGCGAGGATTATGCATAACTTTCTTCACCTTATTAACGCAGAAGATTTAAAGAACACAAAGAAAAAAGCAAGAGACTACATGTTCCATGAAACCATGGTATCAGAGTCCAATCATAGTCCAATCAGAGCAAGTCCAGTATATGAATAGGCAAGAGGTCCCTTCCCGGTCCTTGTTCTGCACCGCTCGTCAGTTAAGTCCATTGCTTCATTAACTACTATTTTTTTTGTGACATATTGTTACCATTAGGCACGTTTTTTTCATATATATTACATTGGTTATTGGTTAATTCAGTTTTTCAGGTTCTATTAGCGCAGTAGGCTTTCACCCGAGCGGGTCCTGTGAGGGCGCTCGCGAGCGGTACTCGGATACCTGTCAGGGGCGTAGGAATTCCGTGAAGCATCTTCGTTTTAACGCTTCAGATGTTTTACTACGCCCTCTTTGGGGAAGCGCTGTCAGGAAATTCTTTGAATTCCTTTCAGGTGACTCACTCCTCTGAACCAGCCCTCACTTTGGACACTGTGTCATGGTTGATATTTATGTTATAGCACTACCTAGTGGTGTTTTGTATTATCCTCTGTTTTTTTCACATTAAAGAGCACCAGTGAGGGGGCTACCCATAGATATGTATTTTTGTGTGATGTGTAAACAATTTCAATTACAAACATTGTATATGTTTAGATATATAATTATTTATTGATATTTTAATTCTGTGCTCTCACCCTCATAACTATGGACCATAATAATGGCAAAGAAAGTACATCCTTTCAGGATGACCTCCCCAACATCTTCCCCCAGAGGTAGATCAAGCTCTTTCTAAAGCACTGCCCCCTCTTTGTGACCAGATCTATAAAGTATTCCATGAGTTTTTAGCTAACTCATTCAAGTCAAACCAGGCCCTAGTGGTAATAAATCTGGGGAAGGAGGCTACTGTGCGTGACGCAGGGCACCTAGAAGGTTACGATAAACTTACTGAGACCTTCCATAGGAGCACACAGACGTTTAAACATCTTCCCTACTGGGAGGAAGACCACAAAGGAAAAATGAACGACTTTGTCACAAAACATCTAGCCCTTTCGATGGGGTCCCCCATGGAGGTGAGGGAGTATTGGACACTGAATTTTCCTCTGATGAGGATCAGGAAATCAGTAGACCCTGATGTCCTAACTCTTTTTCACCTGATTCTCCTGATGAGGATGTTGGTCAAACTGACATGTTTAACCCTACGGATATTTATCATCCCAGATCTTCTGAATGGGTTCCGGAACCTAAAGTGGCTGATTATGTGGCTAGCAACATTTATCAACACTTAGAAAAATAAGTCGGGGCAAAACTCAGGGCAGACTTCCCCAGACCTTCCCTACCGTGCAAAGTAGCAGCTTCACCTGACATCAATGCTAAATTATGTACTTAGTTAGTAAATACATAAAAGACCCAAAAAGGGAATTGGCAGGTCCTGGAGACATTGTCAGAATAAATCCTTAGATGCAGTGGGCCCTCAAACTCAAATCATCCAGTTATCTGAACAAGCTAAGCAATCTGCCACCACACCATCCACTGAAATTATTGCCGGCTGGGCACAAAGAGCCATGTGCCTCTTGGAAAACGCAAACTGTGCTTTGGCAGCAAAACTCAGGAAATCCCTTCTCATTAAAATAGACCCCCAAATTTGGGGAACTGGCTACATCAGAAGCGGGAGCCATTGCACAGGGCAATCTTTTTGGAGATCCTTTTGTTAAGGAACTCAGAAAGTTTGTAGCAACCTTTTTCGCCTTAGACAAGCCTCAAACGTCTATAAAAAAGTTTTTTCTACTAAGGTTTTTGCCGGGGCTGGATGAGGAAGGGATTGTTCTTCCGGCTGTTTTTACCAACAGGGCCCCTCCAAAGGATATCCAAACCAAACAATGGCTGGAATGATGGTCGTCAGGGAGCCTTCTATTCATCCAGAGGTTCTGGCAGACGAAAAACAACCGTGTTAGAGGAGGATTTAATGGACCAGGAGGAACCTCTGGTAAGCATTATCCCTTTTTCTCATCTAAATCCAGGGTTAGACCTCCAAGGTATGCTCACAACTGGGAAACACAAACAAAGAATTCATGGGTCCTTCAATCAGTAAGGGGTTTTCACATTGAGTTCTATGGGACTCCAGTCCAACAGACACGTTCCAGACCATTGGTGTTCTCAGCACAGGGGAGAAAACGTATAGAGTTTGGAGGGGAAGAACTTCTAAAGGGAAAGAGCCATTTGCAGGTCAGTACTTCACCCAAACAGGTTTTTGAGCAATTTATTTCTGATTGAGAAAAAATAAGGGTTTCCGCCCCATCATAAACTTGAGAGAATTCAACACGTGGATAATTTATTGCCACTTCAAGATGGAAGGTATTCATCTGCTGAGAGACATCCTTCTCCTGAAACCCTGGAAGATCAGGTTGAATCTCAAAGATGCATACCTTTTGGTTCTCATTTTTCCTCCTCAGTTTGCATAGAAGGGACAAATTTACGAGTTCAAGGCTCTCCTGGTCAGTCTATCCTTAGCCCCTTGGTGTTTCACCAAACTCCTATGAACAGTAGTGGAATTCCTTGGTACCAGAGAAATAAGGATGTTGTCTAGATATATGATCATCCTTATTCCCCTGGAGTAGACAACATCCTTCTGATGGATCAATCTCTATCTCAACTCAAATACAATCTGAACATGACTATTATGCTCCTCCAGAGGCTTGGATTTGTCATCAACAAATCAAATTCATAATTTACCCCAACCCAACAGATTATCTTTTTGGGATTTCTCATAAACCCAGTCACAGCATCACTCAGCCTTCCAACATCTAAACTTTCCAAGTTTTGAAAGGAACTCAAGAAGGTTCTCAGACAAGACAAGATGTCACTTTGTCAACCAGCCAGGATAGTAGGGTTTCTATCCTCCTCAATTCAGGCCATCTCCCAGATCCTATTCATTGTCAAGCATTGCAGAGACTAAAAGCTACTCATCTCTGGAAAGGATTGACTTACTCTGAAATAATTTCCATATTTCCCAAAGCCAAAACTGAACTCCAATGGTGGATAGATCACATTGAGGCCTGGACTGGAACAGCAATATTCAACACTTCTCCAGACATAATAATATAAGCAGACGCCATTCGTCTGGGATGGGGAGCCCGATGCATGGACGTATCCATTGGAGGAAGATGGTCCGAGGAAGAATTAAGTCTACACATCAACTGCCTGGAACTTCTGGTGGGATCCTTCGCAATCAAATCCCTCATCAAGGACAAAGTATGTTGCTCCATTTTCCTCAGGATGGACAACATCTCAGCAGCCCAGTACATCAATTGTCTGGGGGGCACTCACTTGTAAGCCCTCTCTGAATTGGCAAAGGATTTCTGGCACTATTGCCTTCAGGAGCAGATCTCTGTAACAGCGGGATACCTTCCAGGAATCATGAACACTGTAGCAGAGTGACACTCCAAGAATTTTACGGACAGCACCGACTGGGAGCTGGCTTGAGACATTTTTCTGGTTCTAATGGAAGGATGGGGTCCTTGCAACCTAGACCTCTTTGCTTCTCGACTGAACCACCAACTGACAAGATATGTCAGCTGGAGACCAGACACGGAAGTGATTGCAGTAGATGCTTTTGTCCAAGTCTGATTGAAGGATCTCACCTAAGCATTCCCTCCTTTTCTCATGATTCCCAGAGTAGCAGCTCAGATCAGATGACAACTAGCATATTTGGTGCTAGTGATGCTGATCTGGACGTCTCAAGCATGGTTCCCATCATTGATGGAATTGTTTTGGGATCACCTGATAAAACTACCAGCACTCCCTTCAATTCTTCTGGACCAACAAGGCTCTCCTCACCCGCTGGTCCTTTAAGGCCATCTTTCCTTCATGGCTTTTAGGATTTCTGGGGACGATGGAAAAATTACCATCTATTAACAGAAACTACTAATTTCATCCAACAAGCTTGGGTTGTGAGTCTTACCAAGAGATATAGATTGGCTTGGATCAGATGGAATCATTGGTATATAGAGAGACATCTCAATCCCTTGGGGGCAGAACTTACATACACCTGAATTTCCTAGCTGAAATTACTCACTCAGGTCTAGCATATCGTACAGTCAATTCCTTTAGATCAGCAATTTCCGCTGGACATGTCACCATTGGAAAAAAAAAAACAGTAGGTGATAACCCTTGGGTATGTAAATTAATAAAAGGCATTTGTCTTTTTAAACCCCCGGGGCCCAGATACTTGGGACTCTGGGACATCAGCAATATCAATAACATTTCTTTCCCAATGGCAAGATAGTCATTTCCTGTCTTGAAAAGAACTCTCAGCTAATTTAGCCATTCTTTCATGCCTCATATCCTGCAAAAGAGTCTCAGATGTTAGAGCCCTACATTTGTCGTCACTTTCATCATCTTCAGGAGAACTAAAACAAATACCAGATTAGTATCCTAATCTGATTTTCCAGATCATTCTAAATTATATTTAGTTATATGTATTAAGGCATACAAAGACATGACAATGGATCAAAGACCTGCAGGTGAGAATCTTCTTCTCATTGCCTTGTAAAAACCATTTAAATCGTTTTCTTCTCCTTCCATCACTGAAGAGATATGATGGATCATGGCAGAAGCAGGTATAGATGTTCAAAGGTTTAGTTCATATTCCACAAGAGGAGCAATGGCATCCAAGGACATTCAGGTAGGTAGTAAATTGGCAGATATCATGAATTCGGCATATTGGTAATCGGAATCCACTTGCAAATAATTCTATTTTAAACCCATCTCAGAAGTGGCAAATCTGGTTGTGAGTAACTTTAAACATGCATAATAATTGCCTCCGGTCCTGGCATAGAATGACAATTTTCCCAGCTAATGAGGAGGAAAGTTTCAATTCTATTAAGGACACAGAGACCAGGATTTTCCCACCGAGGCACTTTCGATTAAGAGCCTCTCCCTCCCACATAGATATATATCTTTCATTAAATTATAGATTGATATCACTCATTCAATAAATGTAAATAATTCATTTTCACGTATATACATTACTGTGTTTTAAAAAAAAAAGAAATTATCTTCCAACATTATGGTTTTCTTGACATATATCCTCAATAGTTAAAGAATTGGATAACATGGTTTATACCTCTCATTTTTCACAGGCAATAACCAAGGGCTGGATTAGAATTATGTTCAAGGTCAACTTCCTCCAGGGAAGAAGAGGAACAGGAAGGGATGTCATGCCTTTTTATATATTGGACTGTGTTCTGATTGGGCTATGATGGGACTCTTATACCATGGGTCTCATGAGAAATGTAGTCTCTTTCTTTTTTCTTTGTATTCTTTAAATCTGCTGTGTTAATAAAGTGAAGAAAGTTATGCATAATCCTTGCCACTGTGTCCTTAATAGAATTGAAACTTTCCTTCTTGTTAGCTGGAAATGTATAATTCCAGCTTCTTCTGTTGTTGTTGGGCATAGAATTCAGAATACAAAGCATAAGCGTGCACGCTTACACCAGTTTCAGGGGACCTGGTCAGCATGGGCGGTGATATAAAATGCCATAGTCCAATTGGGGGTGTGCAATGAATGTAACTTACCAGACACTTGATTGGCTGTATTGAGCCAGCTATCCCTTGCCCATACTAAGATAAGGAACACAGTAGAACTTATATCTGCAGTACATTGGGATACCACACACACATTTTTTATGCAGCTGATTTGCATGACAATTGAGGTAATGCAGAGGTTTGTCCTAAAAAAGCGTTATTCTAAAACGTGATGCATGGTACTTGGCAGAGCTGCACCTCCGTCCAGACCCCATTGATGTCTGTAATGTTGGTGAGGGTTGTATGACAGAACCAAGCACGCCTTTACAACAAGTCCATTACAATCAATATGTCTTTACCACACAAAATTATACCACGCATATCCCTTTACCACACATGCCTTTCTAACAAAAATGTAAGTATTTTGCAGGTAATTATAAAGCCAACCCCCTAACCACTTAACTCCATGCTGCGCACAGTCCTTAGGCCGTGCAAGGTGGGAATTGGCATTGGCCTGTTTCTCTGGGTGTGAGAATAAGTGTGAAAGGGTGTATCTGGGGGTGAGAGTGGGTGTGAGAGTGTCTGTCTGGGTATAAGAGTGGGCACATGTTTTGTCTTAGTGGGTGTGTCAGTTTCTGTGAGTGGGTGTGTGACAGTTTCAGTGGGTTGGTGGGTGGGTGCATGAGTGTGAATGGGTCTGTGATTGGTTGCGAGTGTGTGTGTGGGTGAAAGAGATTGAAAAAGAGAAATTGAGAGAGAGAAAGAGAGCGAGAAAGAGAATGAGAGGGAGAGAGTTTTTTATCCTTTGATGGATGCTATACTGAGAATGAGATGTTTCTGGTCAAATTGAAAAGAACAATGTATTTATCAATTAAAAAGAGGTCACCTTTCAAAATGGACCATAAGCTGGCACTGCTCCCACAAGCAGGTAGCTACTTTAAGTAGCAGCTCCCTGTACGTGGAAGCAATGTTTTCACCTGTCTTCAGGAAGACAGATGAAAGCTCTGCTTTCTGCAAGGGAGAGTTGTTCTCTTGCAGAAAGCTGACTTTGTTCACTTTTGCATGGTGGTATCTGTCAAAGCTCCCACCAAGCAAAAGCACAAACAACTATATCCCATGGGTGACTCTACCCTGGCCCCTTTTCTTATTTTTTTTTTAATACTTTTTTTTCAGGGACTTGGCTGAAGCTGAGTCCCAAGATGGCTGCCAACACTTCCTTGTTGAAGTATTGGCAGCCAATCAGATCTCAGCACAAGGCCGGGAGGATTCACAAAGACTTTGCATCCCTATATATATAGATTTACACCAAATAACAAAAAGGTTGCTTTCTGGTCCAAGAGTTACCTATCTGCCAAATTTGGTGTAATTCCGTCCAGTGGTTAGGGCACTATTGCTGTTAAAAAACTTTAAGGAAAAATGAATGGGGGAAAAGCGTTTTGCACCCTCCCCACCCCCTCACCCTATTTCTCGGCCCCTGCTTGACGGATCACCCTGAAGCTTAAATTTGTTTGGAAAAGTTTGTGATGCTTCGTGAACAGGCGCCAAAGATATAGGCAAGTCGAAAAATGCTTTTTCTATAGAAACTGGATCAACCACTAGGTAATATAAATATATAGCATCCCAGATTTCCCAGATTTACTGGGACAGTTCTGGTTTTTCACCAGCTGTCTTTGCAGATTTTGGGAAATGTAGTTCATGTCCCCGTTTTTAGAAAGGGTGGACTGAAAATGGTGGGAGGTGCCTTTTTATGTTTTCCAACAAAGGGATAGTTAGCAGCTGTTATAAGAAAGCAATTTAATTAACAGGCATGATACTGGGTTTAAAAATGGCATTTTATGTATGTTTTTAGTGCCTCTGCTGTAACTTTATGCTGATGAGCGCGGTCTTTCTGTGTGTTCGGTTGAAGTGAAAGTGTGGTCCTTTTTCTATTTTTATGAAATGTCCTGGTTTTTCACTGGACTGTAAAATTCTGGTCACCCCACACACACACACACACACACACACACATATATATATGTGTGTGTTTATATGTATATATATATGTGTGTGTGTATATATATATATATATATATATATATATATATATATATATATAATAACTACACATTTCTGTATACATATATATACACTCACACATACTGTTAGACTTTTTCATCCTTGGTGTGGTCTCCCTTAACTTTTTGCCTCTGTTCCACAGGTTGTTGATGTGTGCTGGACTCTGATTTTGCTGTTTTTGTTACTCTGGGCACTTTCCCACTGTTAACCAGTGCTAAATTGCAAGTGCTCCTTTACAAAATGTGTATGAAATTGGTTTAGCCATGATTGGCATATTTGATTTACTAGTAAGTCCCTAGTAAAGTGCACTAGAGGTGCCAGGGTCTGTAAATCAAATGCTACTAGTGGGCCTGCAGCACTGGTTGTGCCACCCACACAAGTAGCCCTGTAATCATGTCTCAGACCTGCCACTGCAGTGTCTATGTGTGCAGTTTTAACTGTAAATTCGACTTGGCAAGTGTACCTACTCGCCAGGCCTAAACCTTCCCTTTTCTTACATATAAGACACCCCTAAGGTAGGCCAAAGGTAGCCCCAAGGGCAGGGTGCAGTGTATGGTAAAGGTAGGACATATAGTAATGTGTTTTATATGTCCTGGCAGTGAAATATTGCTAAATTCGTTTTTCACTGTTGCAAGGCCTGTCCCTCTCATAGGTTAACATGGGGGCTACCTTTAAGTCTGATTAAAGTGTAGATTCCCTTTGGGAGCAGACGGAAATGTGGAGTTTGAGGTCTCTGAGCTCACAATTTAAAAATATATCTTTTAGTAAAGTTGATTTTGAGATTGTGTATTTGAAAATGCAACTTTTAGAAAGTGAGCATTTTCTTGCTTATACCATTTCTGTGACTCTGCCTGTTTGTGTATTCCCTGTCTGGGTCAGTTTGACAGTTGGGCTGGTTGCACCTCACACTAGACAGTGACACAAAGGGAACTGCATATCCGATGAGCCATCTGTGCTAGGAAGGAGGGGAGGAATGGTCAATTACACCTGAAAGGGCTCTGCCTGCCCTCACACAATGCAGTCTCCAACCCCCTGGTGAGTGTCTGGGGCCTGGCCTGGGCAAGGTAGGATTTCACATTCAAAAAAGAGTTTACTTTGAAGTAGGCCTACTTCAAAGGAGAAATTGGGTATAAGAAGGGCACCCAAAACCACAGACTTTAGAACACTTCTGGAAACAAGAGGAACCTCTGCCTGGAGAAGAGCTGAAGAGCTGAGGAAGAAGAGCTGCCCTGCCTGTGACTGTGCTTTGTGGAGCTATCCTGCAGTTGCTGCTTCTGTCAGACAGAGTAAGAGGGCAAAGACTGGACTTTGTGTGTCTTCCATCTTGTGAAGAAATTTCCAAGGGCTTGATTTGGAGCTTGCCTCCTGTTGTTTGAAGTCTCAGGGACAGCAAAGACTTCTCTCTGCCAGCACCTGGAGTCCCTGGAGAGACTCCTGCTCCGACAAGTGGTGCCCTATCCAGTCTCTGGGCCCTTGAAAGGAAAGCTGGTGAAAAGTCAAAGAAATCGACTTCTGATGACTTCGGACCGCCGCCGCTGCGGAATCCGGTGACGCCGCCTGCAACCGACTTCGCGATCTTCACTGGAACGCGACGACCTTCGCAGGCACATCGCTGCAGCCCCGCCGAAGTCTGCGACTCTGTGGAAGTGACCGACGCCAGTCGAAGTGCACGGATTCAACGTTTCGCACAGACGCCGCGATCCCCGACTTCGTGCCTCGACTCGTTTTCATTTCTTCACCAGGGTACTGTACCTGGGGGTCTATGCGACTCCATGTCCGTCGCCACTGGTGTCGGATTTTCGGGAACAACTCCGCTACGACGCCGTGTTAACACCTCATCGAAGCATTTTGTGTTTTTAAGCGCTTTTTTTGAGTTGAATCTTTAAAAATTCATAACTTGACTTGTGTATGTTGGATTTTTGTCATTTTGGTCTTGTTTTGTTTAGATAAATATTTTCTATTTTTGTAAACTGGTGTTGTCATTTTGTAGTGTTTTCATTAAGTTACTGTGTGTGTTGGTACACATACTTTACACCTAGCTCTCTGTAGTTAAGCCTACTGCTCTGCCAAGCTACCAAGGGGTAAGCAGTGGTTACCTGAGGGTGATTCTCTTTTACCCTTACTAGAGTGAGGGTCCTTGCTTGAACAGGGGGTAACCTGACTGACAACCAAAGACCCCATTTCTAACACATACATATAAATATGTTTGTGTGTGTATGTATATATATATTACCTTATCAACCCCAACTCCTAAATCCTACCCACCCTAAAACTTCAAAATACCCTTGCCACCCAAACACCCCTACACAACTTAAAAATACCTTTTACATCCAAATATCCCTACCCACTCTAAAACCTAAAACATACCCTTGACACCAAAATTCTCCTACCCATCCTAAACCCTAAGTATACCTTTGGCACCCAACTACCCCTACCCGCCATAAATCCTAAATATATCCTTCCCACCTATATACCCCTTCCCCCAAACCCTAAAAATACCCTTGCTGTCCATATACCTCTACCCACCCTAAACCCTAAAAAATACCTTTGTCACCCAATACCTTTACCCACCCTGAAACCACCCTTGCCACCCAAATACCATTACGCACCCTAAACCCTAAAAATGCCCTTGCCGCCCAGCTACTTTCACCTACCCTAAAACTACAAATACCCTTGACACCCTAACACCATAACCCACCCTAAACCCCAATACCTTCACCCACCCCTAAAACCTAAAGTCGCCCTTGCCCTAATGTGTATGTATGTATTATTTATATTATTTATGATTTTATATATATACATATATATCTATATTTATATTAGATAAATAGAGTATGTAGTTGGCAATGGTTTGCATCCTGTTCAAGTAGGAACGTTCACTCTAGTCAGAGTAGGGGAGCCACACAGCTAAAATAACCCCTGCTCACCCCCTCAAAAGTTTGGCCACAAGCAGTCAGGTTATTTCTCAGAGGCAATGTGTAAAGTATTTGTACACATAGACAGTTACACAGGGAAATCACATCGAAAGTTCTTCAGACTGCTTTAGAAAAATAGCCAATACGTATCTGAATAAAACAAGACCAAAATGACAAAAATCCAGCATTGACAAGCATAGATACAAATTCAATCTCAATAAAAGCACTTAGAAACACATCAGCTCCAACTGGGGCTATCAAGACATGTTGACAGAGTCGTTACCAGTAGTCCAGTGCCACTCACCAGAGAGAGCAGGGCAGTCCCAGAGACACATGGACCCCAGGCACAGTACCTTTGGGAAACGATGAAACAAACACATTGCACGGAATCAGGGAGGTGAGGCGTCGCTGAAGCCAATGCGCCATCTGTCCTAATTGCTACCAGGGAGGTAAGGCATTGGTTCCTTACTGCCAAGCAGGAGAGGTGAGATGTTGGTTCCTCATGGTTGCAGGGGAGGTCATGAGGCGTAGATGGTGAGGCGTTGGTTCCTTATGATCCGGAGGCGTCGATGAATCCAGCAAGAGTCATGACATGAGGCATCGACTTTGTGGTGTTGCAATCACACCGCAGGGCCACAGGTGCAGCGGAGGAGTCGGGTGTCCGGAACATCGGGACACGGCACTCAGGACTCCTGCTGTAGCAGGACTTGATAGGCACTCCAGCGGTGTTGGGCCTGCAGCGTCGGTCGCAGTCGTAGCACTCAGCAGGGACTTGCGGCTCTGGTACAGGCAGTGGCATGGAGTCGGACAGCGGCACCGGTTCTGAAGTCACTCTGGAGTTGATGCACTTGGTTTCTTCTTGTTTTCACTAGAACTCACTTCCAGGGGCCCAAGGACTGGATTTGGCACCCCTTGGCAAGTCAAGACTCTCAGCAGAAAAGCCCAGGTGCTGGCAGATGAAGTCTTTGATGTCCCTAAGAATTCTAACAGGAGGCAAGCTGAGTTCAAGCCCTTAGAGAACATTGTTAAGCAGGATGTAGAAAGAAGAGTCCAGTCCTTTCACTCTCATGACAGAAGCAACAAGCCAGAACAGCAGAGCAACAGGCAGAGTGGCAGTCCCTCCTACGACATCTAGCTCATCTTCCTGGCAGAATGTCCTTATTCCAGAAGTATTCTGAAGCTGTGGTCTCATAGGCCCAATATGTATACTAATTTCTGCCTTTGAAGTAGGCAGACTTCAAAGGAAAGTAGTTGTATTATACAAGACCCTGCTTTTCCTGCACTGGCCCCGGATACACACCAGGGGTTGGAACCTGCTTTGTGTAAGGACAGGCACAGTCCTATTCAGGTGCAAGTGTCAGCTCCTCCCTCCACTTTAGCCCAGGAAGACCCATCTGGATATGCCGGGCACCCCTCAGCCCCAATTGTATAACTGTCTTTAGTGAATTCCCAATCAGTCCAATTGTCATCCTGACCCAGACATGTATTCCACAAACAGGGAGAGGCACAGAGTGGTTGAGCAAGAAAATGCCCACTTTCTAAAAGAGGCATTTTTAATCTTACAATTTAAAAACCAACTTCACCAAAAGATATAGTTTCAAGACCCCAAACTCCAAATCTCTACCTGCTCCCAATGGGAGATTACACTTAAAACAATATTTCAAGGCGATCCCCATGTTAACCTATGGGAAAGATAAGCCTTGCAGTAGTGAAAAACAAATTTAGCCGTATTTCACAATCACAACATGTAAAACACAGCAGTAAATGTCCTACTTTTTAAATACACTGCACCTTAGCCATGGGGCCTACCTTAGAGGTGACTTAAATGTAGTAAAAGAGAAGGTTTGGGCCTGGCAAGTAGGTGCATTTGCCAGGTCAAACTGGCAGCTCCAAACTGCCCATACAGACACTACAATGGCAGGTCCGAGACATGTTTATAGGGCTATTCATGTGAGTGGCTCAATCAGTGCTGCAGACTCACTGCATTTGATTTACAGGCCTTGGGCACCTCTAGTGCATTTTAGTAGGAGCTTACTTATAAATAAAATATGCCAATCACGGATAAACCAATTACCCATCCAATTTAGACAGAGAACACTTGCACTGTAGCACTAGTCAGCAGTGGTAAAGTGCACAGAATCCTAAAGCCAGCAAAAACAAAACTCAGCACAGGATCAAAACAGGAGGTCAGAAGTGAAAAAGACAGGGGAAAAGATGACAAGAGCTGACAGGTCTAACAATATATATTTATAGATTACCTGGGTAGTTATAGTTAGGACCATGTTTCTAATAGAAAAAGCTTTTTTTGACTTACCAATTTATTTGGCGCCGTTTGACGAATCTTCATGAAATTTTCCAAGAACAGTGTTCCTGAGAATTTTGCTCTACATTGGAAGGTTCGGGGTGATCCGTCAAGCGGGTGTGAGAAAAAGTGTTCAAAAAATGCATTTCCCATTATAATTCCCATAGGGATTTTAAAAACAACTACAGCCCGAACGGCTTCACAGAATTACACCAAATTTGGCAGAAAGGTAGCTTTTAGTGCAGAAGAAAGCCTTTTTCTTGTTTGTTGTAAATCCGTTTAATTTTTTGGGTATATTACAAGAAAACTTAATATAGATATCTGGGGGCGCAAATACTCCCAAAACATGTGCAGAGATCTGATTGACTGCCAGCACTTCAACTAGGAAGTGTTGGCAGCCATCTTGGGACTCTGCTTCAGCAAAGTCCCTGAAAAAAAAATTTAAGAAAAGAAAAGGGGCCGGGGCAGAGATACCCTGATCCCTTAGCTCTGGTTCTGGGGTCCCAGAAAGACCCTGACAGGGCAAAAGAGCAATAAAAACAATGTTTGCCATAATTTTTTGCTGCTTGTTTTGAATAGAGCCCCCGGGTGGGCCAGGTCCCGGGGGAATATTTAGGGGAGCCGCGTGGCCTTCCTCCATTGAATAGAGGTGGGCCCTGAGGAATGGGGTCACTGAAGCTGAAATCAGCTGAGGGAGGGGGCTGCACGCAGTCCCCTCCCTCATGATTCTCCCTTTAAATTGCTAACAGTATTAGAATGTGCAAATCAGCTGGAAGCTGTGTCCGCTTGGCCCGCACTGTCTGCCTTCGTAGTATGCATATGTCTTCCCCACCTTTTGGCAGGATGACAGCTTCCCAAAGGGACCCCCCAGAGCATTCCCTGCCAATTTGATGGTTGGTTCTTGATGCTGAGGAATATGAGGACATCCCAAAACAAAGAAGCTTCATATAGATAAGAGGAAAGGCCTTTGTTTGGTGGTTTATGTCATCTTATCAAAGAATTCTGGAGAAAGATGCACGAGTAACAATCACATTGCCAAACACACACAAGGTCACTGGTGACATTTCCTTGTGCTCCATTACACAGATGTAGTGCAGAATACATACTTCAAATTGGGTAGATATTTCATGCAAAGCTGTGGAATGGATAAAAGGGCAGGTGAGGTTCCTTTGTGGCAGAGTCACTCACACAACTACTGACAGACCCACACAGACACTCACACAGCCACTTACAGATGTACTCAGAGACTCATGCACCTACTCACAGACACACTCATGCACCCACTCACAGACCCACTCAGAGACTCATGCACCCACTCAGACATGCATGCACCCATTCACAGACTCACTGAGAAACTCATGCATCCACTCAGTCTTACGTTCCACCTCACAGACCCACTCACTCTCACAGACCCAGACACCTACTCACAGAGACACTCTGACACCCACTGTCACACCCAGAGCCCCTATTTTACCTGTTCTTACACCCAGGCACTCAAACCCACTGTCACATAGACCCTCTCACACCCAGACTCTCACACTCATTGACACCCTCTCACACCTATTATCACACCCAGAGAGACATGCCCTGCGGCCAACTCCTGCCGCACAAGACCAAAGGGTGTGCACAGCATGGGGTTGGGTGGTTGTAGGGGGTTGGACACAAGTCCTGGCTGCAGGCCAGGGCCTATGGCCAACACCCACTGTGCTCAGCCAAAGGCCGTGTACAGCAGTTGCTGGATTAACGTATAGTAATGAAAATTTAAAAAAACATAGAAATGTACTTAAAAAACAAAGGTTACAGGGACGTTACAGTTAGGTTCTAAATTTAGTTGCACAAAACCAGAGAAATTTAGCAGTCATAGTTAGTTATTTCAAGTAACTATAGCTCAAGGCCTAAGGTAGCTATAACTCGTGCCCTTGCCATGCACTGCCAATTACCCTAGATATTTCAGCACTGACAACTCTAACTATAGCAGCTGAATTTCTCTGGTTTTGTGAGTGTAAAATCTGAACCCAATTATAACAAACCTGTAACCTTTTTTTTCTTTGTGAATATATATATGCACTTTGGTGCCTTTGGTGAGGGAATATATATTTCACACTTACATGCAAGATACTTACATTTTTGTTGTAAAGCCATGTGTGGTAAAGGCATACACATGATAAATGAGTGGTAAAGCCATATGCGTTCAAATGGATGTGTGGTAAAAGTATTGCATGGTAACGGGCGCATTGTAAAGGCTGTTTCCCGTTGGTGAACTGTGGGGCAATAGACCTCTAGCTTGAAAGGATTGTTTTAAATAAGATAGGAATTCCCCAAAAAAAGTTTTTGTTTTGTAGCAGTCTGAGAAGGGAATTTTGGTCAGAGGGAAAGAGGTAAAGGAAATTAATTTATCAGGCAGTCTTCCTTCTGCTCTCCTATTTTGAGTTTATAAACATTATAGAGCAGTGGTTCCCAACCTGTGGGCCAGGGACCCCGGGGGGTCCGTGAAGCCTCCTCAGGGGATCCGCCACTGCTTAGAAAATTAAATAATATTAACAAATTAGGTCTCCAGCTTTCAGTTATGACTCAGTAGGGGGGTCTCTGAATTCCAAGTATGATTCATTGGGGTCCCTGGGTTACATTAATGGTAAAGTGGGGGTCCACAGAGGTCAAAAGATTGGGAACCACTGTTATAGAGTGTCTCCTCAATTGGCATCTACACCAGTGCTTCAAATGAATCGACATTGCTCATGCAAGAGTACTATCCATCTCCCATTAGACCCATCTGTCCATTCAAATCGCTAATCTATGTGTTTTAAACTAGGGACTGGTTTGGCAGGTCGTAGCAGGACAGTGATTCTACTTCTGTATGACTTAATGAGATATAATGAGTGTCATGGTTGAAAAAGATTTTGAAAAGGGTATGAAGAGGTGTCCATTTTAGAATCAAACTTGCGTGAAAAGTGTAAAATATGTTAACCTGTGGAGGAAGAACATATTTGTATAAGCTAGAACAAGGGTGGGCAAAGGTCACATGGCGTAAATATAATTTTATTTCTTAGTCTGGACGATGATTATTTCTTAGTCTGTCCCTAGGAAAAGGAGGTTAAAGTCATGTTTTATTTTAGTTACTATCTGTTAGGAGGTGTAGAGCTAGTGTGGAAAAAAATAATGTTAACGTTATTTTGAAAGATGCTGTTAAAAAGAAATCCCAGCATGGGATTTATAACATCCAGTGGGACATGGGGTCAGTCTGGTCATATTGGCATGATTTTTATGGAAGCAAGAAAACAAATGTTACAATATGGCCACTTTCCATGCAAGCACATGTTCGTCAGCCATCTCGGAATCATTTATTTTAGCTTTTAGAAAAATCATTTAAAAAATAGCTGCAGCACATGTGTACACAAGGATGGTGGGGATCTTGCAATGATTTTTCCATTGGTTTCAGAAAATCATTCCAATATGACCACCATGCTCTGCAACGGACATCTTGGATTTTTTTCACATTTATAAAAATCATTCAAAGTTGGCCGCTCAGCATTCATGTACAAGCACAGATGTCATTTTTGGATGATTTTCTTTCGCTTCCTAAAAAATAATTACATGATGGTCACCATGCATGCAGCAATTCTATGTTTGTATTTTTTCTACTGGATTTTCTGCGGTTAAATACTCAAGCAGCGAGATATCTAAATCTGTCTCTAAGCCAGACCCAAAAAAGTGACCACTGGTTAGCTGCGCTTGCGATGCAGGATGGAAAATGTTGAGGACAAATTATGTATGAGTACATTGTTTTTACTCACATCTACATAGGTGCATTGTAAAATGAGTGATCGTTAAGTGAATTATGCAGGTGAAAATGCACTAGCCCATTGGCTATCTTCTGACCCAGCATTATCTCTTTTGTTCCATTTAGGTTCTGAACCTGTTCCTGGCTCTACTGCTAAGCTCCTTTAGTGCAGACAACCTTTCAGCATCCGACGAGGACGGCGAGATGAACAATCTGCAGATTGCCATTGGTCGGATCACTAGAGGAGTTGATTTTGTGAAGAAAACCGTCCTTAAAATATTCGGCAGGAAAGCCAAGGAGGACGAAGACATGAAGAAAGACAACTTTGTGCAAAATCATGTGGACACAGGCCAAGACTCTAAGTCTGACTTCAACTTTGTTGATGGTGTGTTAACGAAAGAACAGTTTCTTATGGACGAACTGGACCACACAAGTAATTTTATCCATAATCCAAACCTGACTGTGCTTGTGCCTATTGCTTCTGAGGAGTCTGACCTTGAAACGCCTTATGAGGATGAGACCAGCAGTCTATCTGAGACAGAGGAGTCTAAGGTCAGATATGTATATCATCTAATTCTTAACATTAATTTGTGCTTAAACTATTATCAAGAATCCTTAGCGATGATATATAATAATAATATATATTAGGGAAGATCTACGTAAATGTGAATAGCCCAAGTCTGAAAGTATTTTAATGTCTGATTAATTACCATTGGTTTGTGGGACGAACCTAAAATAGTGAGTGCAAAAACATAAATTACATCAATTAGATTCATTAACAAGGAAGAATAAAACATGTGTAAATATGACTTTTAACATGGTGATGGAAACCTCAGAATTGTTATGGTTTAAAGAGTAAGAAGTGATTAATCTTCCTGTGGAAATGAAGGGTGGATAGTTAGACTATTTTAAAGTTATATCCACTAGATCAGTGGTTCCCAACCTGTGGTCCGGTGACCCCTGGGGATCCGCAAAGCATTGTCAGGGGGTCCGCGAGAGCCTAGAAAATTTAAAAATATTAACAAATATTGACAAATTTGGTCCCCAGCTTCCAGTAATGACTCAGGCAGGGGTCCCCGGATTCTATTGATGATTCAGTGGGGGTCCCTGGGTTCCATTAATGTTAAAGTGGGGGTCCACAGAAATCAAATGGTTGGGAACCACTGCACTAGATATAGAGCCAGCATTGGCAGAGCCAATAGCCCTGGCGTGCAGGTAAATATCAAGGATTAGCACTTCACTGTTTGCTGGGTGCACATCACAACGATCACACTCACAATGATTGTAACTTCACTGTTTCAGAAAGGTGCAAATCACAACAGAACTGCAGCATCTGTGACGATGAACAGAGGACTGCAAGTTTACTACGTTAAAGGCGTATAGTTCACAGAAAGTGTCCTGAAAGAGTTTTAGCAGCATTGCAGATTTACTGTGTCAACAAGAGTTAGGGCACAGCAACTTATCTCAAGGCTGTACAATAGCATTATAATTTAAAAAGGCCAGCAGAGTGCGAAGAACAGAAAGTGCAATGGCTCGGAGTATGTTAAGAGTTTAATGGCCATCAGTGGTGGGACTTGTGAATTATGGGAAATGCCACTGGTTGTGAGGGTGAGACTAGTGAGTGATGGGACATTGTGAGGCATAAAGGTGGTGATACTGTGGTGAGTGTGTGGTAGTTAATGGGTAGCCATGGTGAGGCTGGTGAGTGATATGACAGCGTTATTGGTAGGGTGAATGATACAACAGTAATTTTGGTAGGATGAGTGATATGACAGTATTATTGGTAGTAGTGGTGAGACTACTGTGAATAAATGAGATGCGACGTGTAGTGCTGGTGAGACTGTCAAATGATGTATAAGTGTGATGGACAGCAATGGTAGGGAAGTGGCGACCGATGTAAGGTTAGGTAATGATACTGAGACTGATTTGAGTGATGTGAGAGGATCATTGGTAGTGATGTTTTGGATGTGTTGAGTGCTGTAGAGTATGCAGTGGGTAGTGATGGTGAAGCTGCTGAGAAGGATGCAAGAATTTGATAGGTTACATCGGCAAAATGTGGTCGAAGACTGACCCATTGTAACAGTGAGGGATGCAGGAGTGATGCATGGCGCAACTGTGTTGAGTTATAGAAGAACGTCATCAATATCACTAGTGACTCTGTGGTTGGTGATGTTCATATGCTGGCTAGCGGAGCTGAGATTTTGGTGCATAATGTCAGTATGCTCAAAAGCATTTGTCATACTGTTGTGAGTGGTGGTGACCTTGAGAACGTGATGGGTAGGAATGGTGATGCACTTGTGAGTGACAAGAGTGTGATGGGTAACTAAGGTGACACAGTTGAATGATGGTGTCTGTAAGAACGTGTTTTGTTGTGACTGGGAAATTGTGCTGAGTGAGTGATACAAGAGTTTGCTGGCTGGCAATGATGAGACCAGTGCTTGATTTGGTAAAAAAAACATGACAGGTCCCTTCTTGGGAGGCCGTTGCAGCCTACACCACCCACTGCCCTGCTAGAGCTACCATTGCCACTACTGACCATTTGTTAGACCTAACAGGTGATCTTCCCCCAACTTTTTTCCTGCCTTGCTCCATTTTTCTGATCTCGTTTTTGCTGGTTTTAGGACTCTTTGCACTTTACCAGTGCTACAGTACTTGTGCTTTCGTCCCTAAACATGGTAACATTGGATCCTACCCAAATGGCATATTTAATTTACCTAAAGGTCCCTAGTACATTTCACTGTATGTGTCCTGAGCTCATAAATTGAATGCTACTAGAAGGCTTGCACCACTGCTTGTGCCCCTTAACCATGTCTCAGGCCAGCCATTGCGAGGCCTGTGTGTGCAGTTTCACTGCCACTTCAACTTGGCATTTAATACTACTTGCAAAGCCTTAAACATCCCTTTTATTACATATAAGTCACTCCTAAGGTAGTCCCTAGGTAGCATATAGGGCAGGGGCTAGATAAGTAAAAGGCAGGGCATGTACTTGTACGTTTTAAAAGTCCTGGTAGTGAAAAACACCCAAAGTCGTTTTTCACTGTTGTGAAGCCTGCTCCCCTTATAGGCCAGCCTTGGAAATTCTCTTATACTTTAACTGGTAACTTCTGATCTAAAAGGAGTGGCATTGCCATGTTTGGGATGTTTGTAATTGTGGTGAGAAATCATGCTCCCTGGTGAAGGTGGATTTAACATTATTATTTTAGCAATGCCACTTTTAGAAAAAGGCATTTCCCTGTAGTTACTGCCCTCTGTGCCTTATTGTCTGTCTCCAATCCACATCTGTTCTGTGCTGGTTGATACCTCCCTTTGTGCATGCCATCCAGATAGCCATAAATACAGGACACTTAGCTGCATCTGCATACTTATAGGTCTTCCTGGGGAGGAAACGTGGATGGGCCCTCACTTACACTTCAAAGGATAGTGGTCTTACCTCACACAAAGGACTGATAACTCTCTCCCCACAGATCTCCTGGCAGACGAGACTGGGTTAAAAGGAAAACTGGTGAACTTCAAAACCACTCTTTAAGGTCTCCTCCACTTCAAAGGCACAGAGTCGGGGAGCAGCAGGGAATCAAGCTGAAGAGCAGTCCTTCCAGAAAAGTGGTTCAGATGAGTCCTTCGGGCAGCACTGCAGTCCTTCTAACAGAGTCCAGTTGCAGGTCCAGAAGTGTCTGATCTGAGGGGGGTATATACTGGGTCTGTACCCCCCTCAGATCAGACACTTCTGGACCTGCAACTGGACTCTGTTAGAAGGACTGCAGTGCTGTCCGAAGGACTCATCTGAACCGCTTTTCTGGAAGGACTGCTCTTCTGCTTGATTCCCTGCTGCTCCCCGACTCTGCTGGAAAGACTTTCCCTTCCCTCACAAGGGATCTCCAAGGGATAGTCAGCTTGCCTCTTGTTAAGAAGTCTCAGGGCCATCAAAGACTTCACCTAAGAGAGAAAATCTACAGCTCTGGAAAAATTGGTGCAACACCTGCAGGATCGCCACAGTGGCTGTCTTGCAGTTGAAAAACTGGTGCAGCACCTGTAGAATCGACGCAGTGCCTGTTTTATCATCACAGCATATTTGGATTTTCCATGCATCGTCCCTGGGCGCCAATTTGTCATCAAACCCCACACTGCAGTTATGAACCGAGGCTGCAGAAATCAACGCACTGCCCTTCCTGAAAGGGAAAGAATAGATGCATTATCCCCACCGCACCGGAAAAATCGACTTTCCAACACCTCACTCCCTCTGAGGCCCTCAGCGTTATTTTTGATGCATCCCAGGTACTTTGTGCTAAACAATTTATTCCCATGGATTAAGACTACTCAAACTACAAAAAAGTAAATCTTGATTTTGTGCATATTGGATTTTTTTGTCGTTTTGGTCTTGTTTTATTCAGATAAATATTATCTATTTTTCTAAATTGGTGTGGAGTACGTTTTGAGGTATTTTCCCTGCATTACTGTATGAATTATTCCACAAGTACTTTACAAATTAACTTGGACAGGGTGCATACGTCTGCCGAACACAGACCCAATTTCTAACACCATAGCAGTCCTACAAGTGTGAAAATTAGGGGTATAGAAGGCTACTCAGAGCTATAATAATGGTGCCAAAGGCAAGTAGTTTTCATTGTTAATGTATATTGAGTTATTAAACACTGTTGTTGTGCTCATCTGAAAATTAGACAGACAGCATCACAAATTGGTGGACTGTCCCCAGAGCTGGTGCTGACAATTAAGTGATGGTGCCGAGTTCTGAAAACCACCTTCTCAGCTTAAGCACTGGATGGGACTGTGGTGAGTGTTAAGAATGTGCAATGGGTTGTGATGGTGAGATAGTAAGTGTTTTGAGAGTGTGATGTTGATGCTCCTGTGAGTGATGATGACTGCGAATGTTGCAATGATGATACTGTGATGGGAGTGTGTCATGGGTGGTGAAAGTGAGGTTCTGGTGAGGGATGGGAGAGGGCAGTGGAGAGTGATGGTGAGTTACTGGTAGCATTGGTGACGCTATGGGAGTGTGATGCACATCACGTTATGAGCTTTCGCACATTGGGAATACATTCAAGGTTTTATTATATTTCTCTTTCACACTATTGTTAGTTATTACAGACTGCCTACTATATAGAACCGTGCTAAAACAATACATCCAAGCAGAATCTCACCCTCCCCAGTTTCGGAAAAGAAGTTCATAGTTAATATGTAATATTTGAGAAATACGTTCGTTTTCAAATGGCACAGCACTCCACTTACTGCACGTGGGCTTCGCCTACTGAGAATTACGTTGGGTTTCTGACCGAAAAAGTAAACCACTCAGTTTTTAGAAAATGTGAACGATGTACACCAAATCAAAAGAAATTCCAAAATTAGAGGTAGTGTTTGTCGATTGCCATCACATCTAGAGACAAACGTGAAAACCTAAGACGTCATGAATTACCTTCATAGGGCAGATGCTGCTCTGTATTTTGAAGGGCGATGTATAAAGGCATTGCACTTAACAGCACAGTTTAAATTCAGGACTAATTCATAGTCACTGTGGAATACGAATGGCACTAGTAAAGATGACAATAAAATGATAATTTGTATTGATGCGAGATATTTTTCTAGTACCTTTCTGAAAAGGGTATTATTTAAAACATAAGCCATTTACATTGTTGACCCGCTTTTGCTTCAGCTAACGTGATATGCATTTTTTTAAAATGTATAAAATTAATTTCTGGCTTAGGCAATTTATTTTTCTGGGATTCCCCCGATCACTGCACATTTTTCACCAAACTGATTCAAGGCATTGTCTTTCCATAACAGCCTTTGTTTGCATACACAGGATCTCATGTGTACGCAAGTAATGGCGGACATATCACTTTGGACAAAAATAAATAATAGATTGAAGGCTCTGACAGTTCAAGTCACAACCAAGTCGTGCGCAGGCAGGCACACAGAATGCCGATGAACTGGAGCACAAGTCAAGGCTACAGCTCCTGAAGCAATCTGTTCACATATGTGAGATTTTGCATGTCTGAGAGATCTCCTACTAATGGAAGCCTGTTAGACCTGGCAGCATTTGGCGTGTCTCCCCTGTCTTTTTGCCTTCTGACCTCCTGCTTTTATGGTGTACTGGACTCTGTTTTTGGTAGTTTATTGTCTCTGTGCACTTTACCACTGCTGATCAGTGATGAAGTGCAAGTGCTCCCTGTGTAAATTGTACTGTTGATTGGTTCATCCATGATTGTCATATTTGATTTACTAGTAAACCCCTAGTAAAGTGCACTAGAGGTGCCCAGGGCGGTAAATCAAATGCTATTAGTGGGCCTGCAGCACTGGTTGTGACACCCACCTGAGTAGCCCTGTGAACTCGTCTCAGACCTGCCACTGCAGTGTCTGTGTGTGTGTGTAGTTTTAAACTGCCAATTCAACTTGACAAGTATTCACGCTTGCCAGGCCCAACCCTTCCCTTTTACTACATGTAAGGCACCCCTAAGTTAGACCGTAGGTAGCCCCAGGGGCAGGGTGCAGTGTATGCTAAAGGTGGGACATATACTGGTGTGTTTTACATGTAGTAACAGTGAAATACTGTCAAATTCGGTTTTCACTGTTGCAAGGCCTATCTCTCTCATATGTTAACATGGGGGCTTCCTTTAAATATCCTTAAAGTGCAGCTTCTCTTTGAGAGCAGATAGAAATTTGGAGTTTGGGGTCTCTGAGCTCACAATTTAAAAACACATCTTTTAGTGAGGTTGGTTTTTAGATTGTTAGTTTGAAAATGCCACTTTTAGAAAGTAGGCATTTTCTTGCTTTAACCATTCTGTGACTATGCCTGTTTGTGGATTCCCTGTCTGGGTCAGACTGAAAGTTGGTCTGTTTGTGAATCTCCTCTAGACAGTGACACAAAGGGAGCTGGGGTGTAGCCTGCATACCCTGATGAGCCATCTGGGCTAGAGTGGAGGGAGGAGTGGTCACCTACACCTGAATGGGCTGTGCCTGCTCTCACACAATGCAGTCTAGAAACCATTGGTGTGTGTCTGGGGCCCGGCCTGGACAAGGAAAGATCTTGAAACACACTTGAGACTTTGCTTTGAAGTTTGCCAACTTCAAAGGCAGAAAGGGGTATAAGTATTGGACCCAAAACCCCAGACTTTTAGAATCTTTCTCGAATCAAGAGGAACCTCTGGCAAGGAGAAGAGCTGGAGGAGGAGTACTGCCCCTTTGCTGTGTTGCTTTGCTGGATTGGCCTGCAGTTGCTGCTTCTGCCTGGAAAGAGAGCAAAGGGTGAACTTTGCTGTGTGTCCTGCTCGAGAAAGTTTTCCAAGGGCTTGGAGTAGAACTCTGCCTTCTGTTGGAAGTCTCAGGGACATCAAAGACTTCAGTTTCCTCCACCTCCAGCACTAGGAATTGTGTTTTCTGTGCTGTAAGAGAAGGAAAACCACCGCAATGCTGTCAACGATCCGCTGGCCCGCACCCTGACCTCCTGACGCTGCGCAGAGCTGCACTGCCCCGCTTCACACTGCGACCCTGGTCTCACTGATGCAGTCATTGGATGACTACAGCGAGCCGCTGCTTGCAACCCTTATGCGTGGGACCCACACTCTGGCATCGTCTGGTCACACCTCAGCCTGGGCATCCCCGACGACGACACCCCGGCTGACAGCAGTGCCACTGCCTGCACCGTGACCTGTGGACACCGCCTGTGAAGAGCAAGAAGTACCGTCCCGTTCCGCATCGCAAATCCGGTCCACCGATGCCAGCACCATCAACTGCAGTGTCATTAACAGATGACCCTGCCTGCACGGCGACCCATGGACGCCGCACAGAGCCAGTCATGCGCCACTCCAATGACATTGCCTCAGCAACAACGATGACGCTTCCCGCACCGCAGCCCCAACGCGATCCATGCCAGCGCTCCAGACTTCATCAGCCCGGAGTTCGATCCACAAAGCATGGAACCAAGCGACGATGCTCTCCAGAGCTCACAGCGGGGAACACGACGCCCTGCCAATCGAAAGGTACTGTTTGTGGGTCTTCCCGACTCTGTAACTGGCCTGGGACGGCGCGGCCGGCCTGAACTGTTAGTTTTGTTGATCACGACACCATGTTTGCCCCAGGTGGAGCTATCGACTTCAATGAACAGTATTTTTTAGTTAAATCGTCCAAACTTCATATCATTAGCACTGTATGTTGGATTTTCCTCGTTTTGGTCCTCTTTTACACAGATAAATATTGTCTATTTTTCTAAAACTGGTGTGGTGTTCTTTTAGTAGTGTTTTCACTTATTACTGTGTGTTATGTTCAAATGCTTTACATATTGCTTCTGATATAAGCCTGACTGCTCGTGCCAAGCTACCAAGGGGGTGAGCAGGGGTTATCTGAGTGGGTATTTCCCTTATCCTGACTAGAGTGATGGTCACTACTTGGACAGGGTGCAAACCGACTGCCAACTAGAGACCCCATTTCTAACAATATGCAAATGGAAAAACTTTATCAAATGTGCTGTAACCGGGTCATCGCGTCTCCGGTTACAGCACTGACCCCCTGAGCCGCATCAGCAGTGCAACGGGGGAACAACACAGAGCAGCGACCACCAGGAAGTAACTATCAATCCGGATATCCGGGTTGATTCGTCGTCGTTGAAGGGTAAAAAGGGGAACACGGAGGAAGTGGAGGCGTGAATCAAGGAAGTCGGAAGGAGCGCGGAGTGAGGACCGGAGTAAGCAGAGACACGGAGATGAAGAGGCAAGATGAGACGACAGGAGCAAGTGGAACCATGGAGACGAACAAGGCGAAGAGTGGAATAAGGAGACGGGCGGAGAGAGGCAAACCCACCTATGACCGCTAGACGAACGGACCCGCCACGTCCCAGGAGGGGCGTGGCTGTCCCAGTGGAGCCATCCTGACTATACCGGCCAACACTCCCACCGTGTGAAGAACCTAGAGGAGAAAAGGGAAAGAATGTTATTTCCTGGACTAACCTCAAGGAAAATACCCTACGAGCTACTATAAAGGAACTGGGAGAGTCTTTAAACCACAGCCTCAGGGATAAATTAAGAACACTTGAAAAAGAGATAGTGTCTCACGTATCTTTAATGCATTAACAACTATCAGGGTCCTAGGAGAACCCACTACATGTGCCCTATGCTGAATATAGTCCATCAAGTCCACGGTGCTAAGAGACCCAGAAAGGCTGTCACTTTGGACTATCATTTACCAACAAACATTGGAGTCTCATCAATTCCACCAGCCCAGCCATTTTTCCAAAGTGCCCCGTGCCAACAGAAGAGTACCATATTCCTCTACAGAGAATGACTCTTAGGGCCTCTCTGCCATACACTGGCTTCATCAAATAGATTGTGTTATAGCTGTTTGATTTCGGTGGACTAGTCACTTAATGACCATCATCAGACTATTCACTATTGCTTTGGCGAAGGCTTTAGCCTCCATATTGAATAGGGAAATTGGCCTATCCGAGCACTCATGATCACTGTGAGCATTGCGGTCCATAGGTCCAATGGAAGAGTTCCAGCCACAAGATTGTTGTGTTGCATATTCCAGAGATAAGGGGCATTCACCGCAGCTTGTTGTTTGAAAAATTGATCTACAAGGCTATTTGGCCCAGGTTTTTTTCCCTGATTGTATAGTCCCCAGGGCCTCTGCAAGATCCTCTATACATATTTCTGTATCGAATACCTCACTCAAAATTGGGAGATCACATAACATTTCTGGATGCTCTCCTATAATACTGCTAATGCTGGCTAGTAAAGTCATGCATGGTGATCTACAAAAACATACTATCTCGGGAGCTTCAACAATTGTTAAAATTGTACTAATTGGCCAGCTGCTTCACTCCTGGATTGGCAACACAGTAATGTACCTGGCAAATCTCCCAGTTCATATTACCTGTGCCACAAGCCTCACTCGCTTGGCCATGTTTTCAGCTATTTGCTTCAGCGATTTTTGTTTCATTTCGGTTAGGGGAAGTACATGCTCTTCACCTGAGCAACTGGATCTTTGCTGTAGGACCTGAAGGATTCTTTCTAATTTTTTTTATGTCTACTTCTGCTTTCCTATAATTTTCTTCAGGTATGCTATTTTCCTAGTACAGATCACACTCTTGAAACTATCCATATCATGCTTTTCAATTCGAAGGAACCTTTGTTGCTTGAAATGATCCTCCTAAGGTTAGAAAGACATTATTACCCAAATGATGGCCAGTTATCATAATCCCTAACTTGTGATCTTTATCCCATTGCCTTTGACTTTGAAGTGCTGTGGATAACAATCACCATGGGGCATAACAAGAGAGCACTTACGTTTTACTGAGATTGTAAATGCTGTTTCACATTTTAACAGCTTTTAGTAAAAACGTAAATCCTATTTTTTGTTTAAACCATTGGGGTTTGAACATGTATGTATATGTCCCAATAGATAGGCATCCTCATTTAAATCAGTTTTGAGATGGTTTGATATTAATTTCAGTAGTGAATGTTTTTGTCGTTCCTGAGTGAGTTTTTTGCATACTATTAAATATCTCCCAACGTCCTTAGAGCTTATTTTTGCAATAATCACACCCTTCAGTTTTAAAATTCCATAGATCTTTATTTATCAGAAATTCAAATGTATTAACTTTTAATTAAGGAAATCATGACAGATTTCATGAACAAAATGATCTTACCCAAAATATACATTTTGATTTAACCAATATGAGCTATTCGTTAGTTCATAATTTCCTAAACCTTTAATGATTTTAGAATTTGACTTGATAACTGAGCATGTCTATCACTTTACTTATGTTTGATGTTGCACAATTCACTTCAAAAATCTCTTTTTTACTCTAATTCATTGTATACAGAGATATTTTAGACCATTTGGAGATAACGCTTTCGATAAATGTGGACTGTTGAGCTATTATATATTAACAGATCATCAGCATATACAGCTAGGATCACAGATATTTAGGGTGAGGTCTTAATATCTCACCATCTCCCACTATTTTCATGCTAGTGGCTTTTATATACAGGGCAAGTTGTAAAAGGCTTAATGGCTGGGTACCCAACAGAGGCTTTTGGATTCTGATATAGAGCCTGGATATTTTGAATAAAGGACACAGAATTCCAAATGTTACATCATAACTTTCCAAAGGGACCTCCAAATAACGTTGAAGGCCCTTAATGTAGCAATAAATATAGCAGCATATGGATGGATAGTAATTTGACCGCTAGCAATTGTTGCAAATAAGTATGTTACACAGGCATGGAACTGTCTATCATAAAATCATGTTGTTCTTCACTTAAGGCCCCTATAACCTAATTTAGAAGTACTGACATATAGATTTTAAAGTCTGTATTTACTAGAGATGTAGGTCTACATGATCCACAATATTACTTATCCTTGTGAGAGAAGTGAAATATACTTGCTAAGGTATATGAACCTCCTGCCTAAAGTGGTTGAAAACTGGAAATAATATTGGAGAATCACTAGATGTATGGATTTTATAGAAGCCATTAAAAGTCTGTCTCAGCCAAGTGCCTTATTGGTAAATAGGTCCTTGATTGTGACAAGATCTTCTGTAAGGGTGGTAAACTTGATCTAGCATCTCTTGAACAACTTGACTTGCTTGACTGATATTTTGTCCTCGCTCTTTGTTGCTGTTAAAACATAAGTGCATACATTTCTATACTCATGACAGAAGACATGACAGAAGACTACTTTAACTACTTCCTCTTGACTGTCTATTAGTTTGTATTAATTAGGAGCCCCAGTTATAAGTGCCATCATTTTCCCCTTTGTAACACCCCATTACTACCTCTTGTTTATTTTTCTTTATTTTTCACATATCTCTTCTTCAGAATAAAACTTGATTCATCTCTGAAAGCTCTTTGGCTATCTCAGGATCTTGATACGAGATAGACATGAATTCCTCAAGTTGGCTAATTCTGTCTTTGTTTCATTAGTTTTACTTGTCCTGTGTGTTGCACACCATATCCTATGATTGAGATAATACCACTTAAATAAGCTCTGAACATTCACAAACTATTTCTGTGCTAGCAGAGGAAAGCCTTTTTGTCGGTATGCATTCCTCAATGCTATGTGTAACAGAGTTAATCATTTCTTTTTATTTTTTCAATTTCTGATCCTTACCACACCATATTTTTGTACATCCGTCTATACACCACCAAAATTGTGATTGTTTATTTGCATGGTCCGAGATTCAATGAACCTCTATCCACATGGTGCACAAGCTGCTCAGTGATTGAGTTATTAATAAGTGGTGAATGTGAGAGCATGCCTAATGCGTTAGCGAGTGAAGGGTACTGTTTCACTGTGCGCAATCTTGTTTACACCAAATATCAAATAGATTGAACTTTGCCTTTACACATTTTATTTTAATTTAATTGTTGGGCATGTAGTTTATCTCTTGATGCAGTCTTACCCAGCCTTGGCTGTTGCATAAAATTAATATCTAGGCCAATTTTAAAAAGTCAGCTATAAATAGAGTTATTTCCTGAAGTCTTTTAACACACTCTGTTGGAAAATGGGTTATTGGTAAGGGCAGGTAGGTACCTACACTTAGCAATAGGCCACTAACCTCCACTTAGGTCCAGTTAGGTCTCAGTAGATTAAACCCAGCTCAACCCTTGGTAGCTTGGCAATGAGCGACAAGGCTTAACTTAGGAGACAGAGTGTAAAGCATTCAAATATCACAAAACAGTAATTAAATAAAACACAGGAAACAGTTTAAAAATCCAAAAACAATTTAAAAAAATAGATTATATTTTTATCTTTAAAATGACACAAAAACGAATAAAATCAGATAAGAGGAACCGGAGGTATGAATTTTTAAAGAATTATTGTTTTCTAGTACCTAGAAACAAAAAGCGCCAATCTGGTCATCTGGTCACACCTCGACCGGGGCAAAGTCAAAGTTTAAGGCTGACCGCGATGGAGCCCGGCTCGGCTACAGCCCGCGAGGAGGCCTCGGTCAAATGTTTACCTTCTGACTTAGTCTCTTTTCTGGAGATTTTCTTCAGCGGGACGAACCTTCCAGTCCAATCCGACCTCCTGGAACTCCTCTCTGGATACGCGTCACAGGAGCCCTCTGTGGAGATTTTTACCTTCGGACTTAGTTGTTTTTTCGAAGTGAAAATCCTTCGACCGGGGTAAACCCTGGATCTTGATCCGACGTCCTTGGAGCCCTCCTCCGATACGCTGGCTGGGAGGTCCCGGTCGTCTTTCTACATTCGGACTTAGTCTCTTTTTTTGGAGATTTTCTTCACCGGGACGAACCAGCAAATCCGGCCAGGTCGCAGTTGAGGCAAGCCGGCTAGAGTTGCCGCGGCGGGTCGGTCCCTCTATGGAGCTTTTTTTCAAAAGTTCTCCAAACTTCTGGATCTTCTTCCAGATGTTCCTTTAAGGTTCTTTTGGGGTCCACAGCTCACCCCAAGGTTCCAGAAGCTCTGAGATGAGCCTTGGGGGGGTGGACTACAACTCCCAGAATGCATCTGGCGCAAACTCCTTTTTGGCCACTGGACAGTGGTCAGCTGGTTGATTTCTTCAGGAGTTTGTGCAGGGGGCTCTGGTTAGCAATTTTTCACCTGTAGCAAACAGGGAGTCCCTCCTTGAATCAGTTGAAGCCAGGCAGAGTCCTTCTTGAGGTGAAGCCCAAGTGTGCAGCTGGTGCAGTCCTACAGAGTGCAGAGTCCAGGTGCAGGCCAGGGGTCCAGCAGAGCAGTCCTTCTTCTCCTGTGGTTCTTCCTTGTTGGAATCTGATGGGGATCTGAGGTGTGGGTGCAGGTCTGCCAGTTTTATTCTTGCTCCTGGGTGAAAAACAGGAAGGTCCTGGTTCTCCAATCAGGTGCAGGGTCCTTCCCCCTGTGATGACCACTTCCTGGGAAGTGTGGCAAAAATCAATCCCAGGGAGCAACATTCCTCAAAAATCCATCATGGCTGAAAGTGATTTTTGGAGGTTACATCTGGCTGAGCCCACCCACTGGTGTGGCTAAAAATCCTAAACACGCCCCTCTCCTGCCCTCTCCTAATCTAATCAAGGGGGCACCTAACTGTCTGGGTTTGCAGGATGTGGGGGTGTTGCTGGGTTGCTCCAAATGTCCTTCTCTGCCTTTGAAGACCAGTTTGGCAGCCCTCCCCCATCCTTCCTCACCATCTGCTGAGGGGAGATCTCCTCCCACAGGCACATCTCTTTGTGTGAAGCCAGGCCACTTCACACCTCATCAAGGCAGCCTGGCCAGGCTGCCAGAGGCTGGCCAATCAGAGCACAGCAGCAGACAAAACTGCAGGGCTGAAGTTGGCAACTTTTTAGGTAAAGTTTAAAACTCTTTACCTGAACAAGTTATATTAAATCCAACAACTGGAAGTTGTGGGGTTTACTATAACAATTAATTTGATACCAAACTCTTGATATCTGTCATTTAAGGGGACTTTTAAAATTAAAATAAAGTCTCCCCATTCTAGCCTATTGAGGCCATTCACTACAACGAGGGAAAAACAAATTTGGCTGTTTTACCTCACCAGGGCTTATAAAACTATTTTTATAAGGTCCGTGCTTATAATTATATGGCACCCAGCCCTAGGGGCACATAGGGCACACCTTAGGGTGACTTACATGTAAAAATAAGGTACAGAGTCTAAAAAGAGCAACCAGGGCACTCCATGATTAGTTATTTTGTGACGGATACTTTAATCCTTAGCGTTGCAGTATGCGAACAAAAATACAAATATACATAGATGTACAAAGTCCATGTAAACAATTGAAAATACGTGAGATCAGTGATAGCCAACACGTGTTTCGTCCTTACGGACTTCTTCAAGGCTTAAAGGTTCTGTAAATTCAGGAAATGCAAAGTTCACATCAGGGCATAAGAATACCCCTAAGGGTGAATCCGTAGTATGGGATACACACTCCGTCTGAGGTCTCAGTAGACCAAGTCTGCGAATTGGAGCAGAGATCGGTGATTCCCCAGGATCCGGGAGTCAGTGACGCTTCGGTAAGCGTGCCGGGTACAGCGTAAGGTAGCGCTGACAGGTAACGTACCTTACTACGGATTCACCCTTTGGGGTATTCTTATGCCCTGATGTGTACTATTGGTCCTTGATATCACGAAGGACCCTCACTTATCCGGACACATAAATCACAATCTTCCGGATATGGTTCTACTCTCACTACATATTGGAACTTTGCATTTCCTGAATTTACAGAACCTTTAAGCCTTGAAGAAGTCCGTAAGGACGAACCACGTGTTGGCTATCACTGATCTCACGTATTTTCAATTGTTTACATGGACTTTGTACATCTATGTATATTTGTATTTTTGTTCGCATACTGCAACGCTAAGGATTAAAGTATCCGTCACAAAATAACTAATCATGGAGTGCCCTGGTTGCTCTTTTTAGACTCTGCATATTGTTTTATACAGCACTCAACGTAGTCGGTGCTCTGCTACCGCCTATGTGTCTGTGTATTTTCGAAACCCGTGGTGGTTGGGTTTCTGCACCAGGTTGGCACCTAACATATGTTTGTACTCTTGATAATATATTTCTGTATTTACTTTCTGCCAGATGTGCAATAAGCATTTAACCACTTTTTCTGAGGAATGTTGACTTATTGTAAAAATAAGGTAGTTTAAGACTTTGGAACTACTTTTAATTCCAAAGTCGAATTTGCATGTAACTTTAATTTAAAAGCAGCCAGCAAGGCAGACCTGCTTTTAAAATGACACTGGGCACCTCAGCAGTGCACCTATGGGGGCACTACCTATGCTGGGGTCCCTAAACCTCCATGCCCTACCATATACTAGGGACTTATAGGTAGGTTAACTTTGCCAATTACAATTAGCCTAATTTGCAAATCCACTTTACACAGAGCATTGGCTCTGGGACTGGTAAGCAGTACCCAGGGCACAGCCAAGAGTCAGTAACCACCAGTACCTGTCCAAAAAGTGTTGGGGTGACCAGGGCAAAAAGGAGGACTTTCCTACACACTCTGATCATCAATATTAGACACAGAAACCACTGCAACAGTAAATTTCCAATGGCAGAGCACATCTCTTTTATGGTCCACTGATTAATGCAAAAAGAACAAATGATGGACGGAATGCTGAACAATGTCAAACTTTCACCCCAATACAGAGATCTGGGCCTAAATCCATTGTTTTTTGGCAACCCATGCCATTCCAGTTTGGACCCGGCCATGTGCAAATTAGTCTTGACCCTGAGTATGCCCAGACGTGGGTCCCTTGCTTGCTGCGCCACTGGATTCAAGTTAGCCAGGCTGATGAAGGGTGATACCCTGAAACCGATCCCAGGATGCTTGAATCCTGTCCAGGGAGGACCTGGCTGAGCAGTTCGGGCTGGACTACTCCCATAGGGAGCAGGGTCAAGACTGATGTGCTTATGGCTGGGACCGAACTGGGGTGACTTGGAAATCAAAATAACGATTGATTAAACCCAGATCTGTGACTGGGAGTGAGGGTTTGAAAAGTTTCAACACTCCGGACATTATTTATTTTGTAGCGTTGCCTTGTGTGCCTTAAGTGGCTAGCGTATGCCCAGACCTGGGTTCCTTGCTTGCTGCGCCACTGGAATCAAGCTAGCCTGGCTGATTAAGGGTGATACCCTGAAACCGGTCCCAGGATGCTTGAATCCTGTCCAGGGCGGACCTGACTTGGCAGTTTGGGCAAGACTGATTTGCATATGGCTGAGTCCGAACTGGTGTGAGGTGGCAAGCAAAATAACAGTTGATTAAACCCAGATCTGTGACTGGGGTGAGTGTTTGAAAAGTTTCAACACCCCGTCCATCATTTTATTTTGTGATGTTGCCTGGTTCACCGATTAAGTCTATCATATCTTAATTGAGACACCACCAGGCCTACACTTTCCAAACTAGAATAGTGGTTACTTTTTGTTTTATTAGCAGAATCTATTAACATTATATGATGTCCTCAGTTTGCCTGCAAAACTCAGTCAGTCAAAAAATTATTCGGCATAAAGAGTCATAAAAGCATAAAACATAATACACAATATAAAAATTCATAAAACTGTCATGGAGCATAGCTTACAACCTCATAGTTGTTATTAATTCATATTTATTCTAAATAAAATTCATTAATACCTAACATATCTCTATTCACAAAAAGGCATTGTAGACTTCATTACAGGCTTGCATGGAGCAAAACCAGCCAGACCCAGTAAAGATACTAAAAGCATCAGTCTAGGTTTTATATATGATGGGCAGATCTGGATAAAGTGGCCCCTGATTTACTTTAACACCTAATTCCAATGACACGGCAATAAATCGTTTTTCCATGTACCTTAAATGCAGAGCAGCTTTAACATATATAAAATGTCAATCTAAAAGCAGTTGAATAGTAACAATAGCTTAAAATCTTGAACTTAAATTCACATTTACATTATTACTTAAAATACAATACGCTCACAATATGAAATAAAAATATCAATCTCCTAATTCTAATAAATCATACAAGGCAGCAGTATACAATATAACTGCAATTCCCGCAATTCCCCAAGATGCAACTAATTACATTTCTTAGGGATGCGGGCCTACCTAATCCTAAATGCATTTTGGTTAACATTTGCGTATTCCTTACCATATGGTCAATTATTAAAAATGATGTAATCCTTATAAAATTACCTTTAATTAATTATACCTTGTATACTTGCTCTCTCATCCCTTACAGAGCACCAGGGAGCCCCATTAAGGATCATTGTATTTCATTTAAAAATTGGCCTAAGGCACATGACACCTTCAAAAATCTCATATCTACCAGTAGGTTGAGAGGTTGATCCCGGTTAATAACATTATATTACCTACAAATTGGCTTTAAAAACGATTTCCTTTCATCTAAAAACCACAAACAATCCAATAAAATATACTGGGCGCTACATTTTTGTTTGAGGCCACATATACATAGGCCCAGGTCATCCCTCATTATGGCTCTTGTTTTCAGATCCATATGACATGGGTTTAACCCAACCCTGACTCTTAGCACCGCATCCCTTAACTTAGGGTTAGGCAAAGCCTCTATATAGGGAAAGTTTTACTCAATTCTCCACCCACGCACCATAAACTGGGTAGATATTTTCCCCGCCAAATAACGTAAATCTTCTTCTCTAGCACTTTTATTTACCACGGAGCACAGTTCCTGCTTTGGAATTTGGCATCTGCGCCACTGATTAGCAGCTAAACCTAAGGTAACACAGATCTTCTCTAGCTGCCCTCTCTTGGGAGACCCAGTTCAAATCACTTGTCCTTATTTCCCTTCTATATAAACACGCAATTTTGGGAATACCCTCTTCAGACAGGTTCAACCAAAATTTCAATGAGGCTTGCATTCCCTGGTAACTCCACGCCGTCATTTGGCATTCCGTCCTTATAGCCTGAATCATACTTGACGGGGAAGCGTAAGCAGACGTTTCACGCATTTACTTTAATCTGCATCCCAATTCAGCTTCCCAGTGAAAGTTAAAACTTCCACCCTATATTGAAATTGAGGACGCACCATGGCATTAAAGGCGAGTATGGGACGAAGGGATGGTCCTCCATACTTCTGACTAAACTGCTTTAATCCCCAAACCAATGTTATTGCCGTGGATACTACTTACTCGATATGCTCTTTCCATCTTAATTCAGAGTCAAACCACATACCTAAATATTTATATTTATCAACCATTTCTACTGTGTCACCTTCCAAGTACCAGGAAAATGCCCCCTTCTTTTTTCCCAGCACCATTATTTTCGTTTTGTCCAAATTTACTGTAAGCTTTTTACTTTGACAGTAGTTATGAATAGCATCTAATTTTCTTTACAATCCCAGCTCCATCATATCAACTTTCACCAAGTCATCTGCATATAATAGACAGGAGATATGGGTCCCATCCGTTTTTGGGCATAAACCCCTCGCCTCCTTTAATATATTAGGCAAGTCAGACAAAAATATGGCAAACAATAATGGGGCCAAAATGCAACGACCCACCAGTATCTAAAATTACTTGGGTCCAATTTTGCATATGTAGTCCCTGGAAGAGAAAATGTAGTTCGGAATCGACCCTAGCTGCCTCAACAAATCCCACAGCAAATTCTGATCTACCAGATCAAAAGCGCTCAAAAATCCCCAAAACAACAAAATAGAGATTATATCTCTATTGACTTTTTTCCCCGTGTCCAAAGACTAAAACAGTGGGTGACCGTTTTAGGGCGACCGTCTTTAAAGCCACCTTGCTCCAGACGAATCAGATTATTCAATTCTACCCAGGACTTCATTTGGCCTAACAGTAACTTTGCAAAACCATTTTCGCCCACATCCACCAGGCTGATTAGGAGATAGTTCTTTGGTTGTGTTGGATCATCCTTCTTATAAATTGGCCTAATTATTGCACCCTTCCAGCTCTCAGGGAAGCAGCCTGAATAAAAAATGTTATGAAAGCTGGGCCAGCTGCTTTAGTAATTTAAGAACTGCTATTTTTTGTATCTTTTGAAGGGAAAAATATGACATTAATGTCTCCACCTACCTCAACCTTATTCTCCTGGTATAATCCAACATCCTTCCCTTCATTTAAATTGCTCAAATGCTTATTCCAATCACCTTCTCCCACCAAACACTGCATATTCCCAGAGGCTTTCCCCTCCCTCACCAACTGCCAAAACCTCATAATAATGTGGGTTCTTATCACATCTAACATAACTTTCCAATTCATATTTATGTACTCCCATTTCCTTTCTCTCATAATAGTTTCATAATCTTGCTTGGCTATGCGGAGCTTCTGTTCTGTCCCCTTAGTGGGCCTTTTCCTGAATTCCCTTTCTAACTTCCGCACCTTCAACTTCTGAATCCTACATTCTTGATTATACCAAGTATTTTTATAATCCCTTCTAACTTGTCCCTGATCATTATTCATATGCATTATTTTTAATTGTACTTTCAGACAATGTACCACTCGTTCAATTACCCTTTCATATCCCAAAAACATATCCTTCGGATCTTCAGTCATGCTGAGACCCCTATAATTTTTCATCAGATCATTGAGTACTTTTAAGCTATTCTCTGTGATGTGGGTGGTTATCCGAAACGGGAACTCCGCCTGCAACGAAACCACTCTTTCAAATCTTTATTCCCTGCCCTGAGTGTTAACTGTAGGGGCCAATGATCACTACCCTCTAGTTGCTTGACTTCAAATCCCACCACTTGCTTGAAATGCAAAACATTTACGAAGGCATAATCAATAGGGCAAACCTGATTACCTATTCAAAGGGTCTGCTTTGCAGGGCGGTCTGTGTACGTCCAATGATGCAAAAAAATCCTAAAGAGTGTAAAATTCTTACTAAGGCCCTATCCCGTGCCGCACCCTCTAATTTAGGGAAAATAGCTCACGGCACGTGTGCAGCTGCCAGCAACTCTTTAATTTATCATCAGTTGTTGGATCTAATTTATTATTAAAATCTCCTAAAATCAATACCAACTGCTCTGCTTTATTTATACATATTGTCTCCAAGTCTTCCTCAAGCAAACCCAGCTGGGTTTCATAATCTGCTGTCATCCCCGCCTGGATATAGACATTAATTACAGTGAGCTCTCGACCATCCAACATCATTATGAAGTTGACCCGACCAGCTAATAGCCAATGACTTTCTGTTTTTATCTTTGTAAATCTGTTTGCTATTCTAGTCAAGATCAAAGTAATTAAGCCACCCGACGGTCGTCCCGTGCCTAAATAGGTGGCATCCTTGAAGAGTCTCAAGAAGCCATCCACTGGTTTAGGTTCTTCGCACAGCCAAGTTTCCTGGAAACACACTATACTGTACTTTTCTAACTTCTCTTCAAATGAATCATGTTTTAAATGTTTCTTATATCATCTTAAGTTCCAGGAAAAAACAAAAAGGCGGTGCGAAGTAGCTGACAAAACTCACTAGTCTCTACTAATGTATGATTTATTCCTGTTTGTATCTTGGAATGTTACTGTGGTTAGGTATGCTGGAGTATTGTCTTGAGCCTCTATACTCCCAAGGTACGTCAACTGCACCACCCTAATGAGCCCGAAAGGAGATAGAATAGTTTTTGCTTATAGTTATGAAATTATTAAGAGTTGTTGCTCAGAATGTTTGTTGTTGAATGTGATATGTTTATTAAAACTTTGCATACTGCACATTATAGTGAATGTTTGACCGCATGTACACCCTCATATCATTGCATTTGTTTGATCTTCTGAAAGATGAAGATATTAACTGCACATAACTTACATAATCTATATTTTTGTAGGATACTGTAAAAGGAATGAATGCCACATGCACACAGCCAACCCAAGCCAAGGTAATTATTTCACCCTTAATTATATGCATGCATAGTGAAGGAGTCAGATTTTAGGAACCTTAACAGCCTCCACTGTTTACCATGCCTGGGACTCAGATCCTCTGCTATTTTTCGGGTGTCTACTGCCAGATCTTATGTCCCTTGTGCTGTTATAGTGAGGTTTATGGGAAAGTGATGGTTCATCTGGAGTGTATGCCACTTAAGTGTCAGTCACTCAAAGCTGAAGTGTCACTTAGAAATATCTGACTTTGGGGGTTATTCTAACTTTGGAGGAGTGTTAATCCGTCCCAAAAGTGACGGTAAAGTGACGGATATACCACCAGCCGTATTACGAGTTCCATAGGATATAATGGACTCTTAATACGGCTGGTGGTAAATCCGTCACTTTTCCGTCACTTTTGGGACGGATTAACACCTCCTCCAAAGTTAGAATAACCCCCTTTATCTCTCCAGTTGCGTTGATCATTCTTGATTCTCTGATCTTCGCATAATTGCCAACTTTTGACATCTGTATACAATATTCATTTTTTATGATTGGGGCTATAGTGAGACATTTGTGTCATTAAAGACAATTGACCTGAATTGATTTGAGTTATAATTGTATTTTGGATCTATTCACTGACTGGAGTTTACCGGATATCCTTTAGAAGTAGCCAGGATGGCCCTCATCTATTCCGTTGACAAGTATCTGCATTGAGAGGCGTTTCTGTTTATGAATAGTGTACGTCTCTTAACGTTTCACTCTGTACAGATTTTAGAGTTATAAGTGCTAGAATAATATTTAAGCCCATATCTCACTTTCAATACTAGGATCTTTCTACTCCCATTGGTGTGACTTAGATTACCAGCACTACATTTCCTATACGTAAAGCCCTATTCTATATGTTGCTCTACCTCAATATTATGGTGTTCGATCGAGTACCATAAAGTATCTGAGTTCTGAACCCGCAGCCACTTCCTAAAGTAACCGTGAACTGCTCAACTAGCTACCCCTGAGGAGTGAAGTATACAAAGGCATTCTTGGCTATGCAGATGGGCTGTGAAATAGCAGTGGCGCTCGCCAGCAAGCACGGACAGCCTCAGGACCGAGAGCAAAGACTCGCTTCACAAGCAGAAAGCCTAAAGTAGTGAAACAGTGAGTGTTATTCATGCTAGGGAGGACAAATAGAGCTGTATCCTTTGTATTCGGCTGCTCGATTCACATATTTACTAGACACCAAGCTAATGACAGCTGCAGACACCTGAAGAATACAGTATTGCACTATTGTTAAAAACAACCTCATTAATAATATGTTATATTACCCTTTACGCGCAGCTTGAGCAGGAAGAAGGCTGTGGCCCACGCATCTCCCACAACTTACCTTGAGATAAGGCATGTTGGTTTTTACAGAGGGAGTGAGGGAGATAACGGAGGTGAAGTAGGAAATACACGACCCTGCTCCTTGTATCTAACGTTTCTATCTTGAAAAGCGAAGACGCAAAGAAAACAGCATAATCTACTTCCAGGCATTTCTCTTCATTGTAGCAATCATAACTCGCTATTTGCAAATAAATATATATTTGGTCTCCCTTTTCTTCTAAAAACCCCATTCTTCCAGGGTTTGAATGAGCCGTTTTCTATTGTTTTAGTGTGGGACTTCGGAACAGGTAACTTGTAACTGCCCACAGGCTCATCGTGCCAACCTACCAATGCAACAGTGTTTGCAAAACCAAGTTGTTCTCCAACAAAAGATCTCTCTCCGTTTTTAGGTGTACATGTGTGCTTGCTCTCCCCCTCCCCCACAGGCGATAGCTATTGGCTTTGCCAGTGCTTGTTGCGATATGTATTGGCAGCAATAGCAAGATTTGTTACTGCTCTGTGTACAGCACATCGTATAGGAGATGCTCATGGTGACGTAAAAAAGTTTACTTTTCAGAATATAATCGTCCCTCCCACTCGACCCTTACAACACACCTCGTTGGTGCTGTTCCCCGTCACTCGTTTTCAGTGGGGGTACATCGTGGTGTTCATCGGCAGGTTTCAGACTCACACTCTGCCAGTCTCACCCATGGAAATACGGCCCTGATACGCGTGGAAATATACCGCTGGATACAACATTGAAATTTGCCTTTAGTCATATCATTTTAATTTTTGGGGGCATGTAGTTTATCTTTTGATGCACTCTTATCCAGACTTGGCTGTTGCATACAATTAATATCTCGAGTAAATCACTATAAGTAGATGTATTTCCTGAAGTCTTTCAGCACTCTCTGATCATCAATATTAGATACACAAACCGCCCGAACAGTACATTTCCAACGGCAGAGCGCATCTCTAATATGGTCCACCTATTAAGTCTATCCATATTTTATTTGAGACACGTTCAGGCCTCCACTTTCCAAGCTACAATAACGATTACTTTCATTAGTAGAATTCATGAATATTATTCGATTGTCTCAGTTTGCCTGCAAAACTCACTAGTCTACCATGAATAATACAGTCCACAGAAGGACAACAAAGCAGTGACCACTTACTACTGTGTTCGCTGCTTGAGCAAGTGCTGCATTCAGCCTGCTACTAGGGGGCGCTAGTGCTGCGCCCGTTTTAGTTAGCTTTCAGTGAAGCTGCTGCTTCTGGGCACAACACCTCTGCAGACCACTCCTAAGCAAAATACGAATGCAGTGTCGAATGGTGTGCACCACGGCTGATATAAGGTTTTGTAACCAGCGCTTAACGTTGTT
This sequence comes from Pleurodeles waltl, assembly GCF_031143425.1. NCBI lineage: Eukaryota > Metazoa > Chordata > Amphibia > Caudata > Salamandridae > Pleurodeles > Pleurodeles waltl. The sequence goes on along the minus strand of NC_090445.1, from coordinate 287,035,291 downwards.
AAACGCCGACAGTAAAGGCGTAACGATAATAGTGTTTAGTGAGTGCTGAACTAAACCTAGAATGCAGCTCCTGGGGTGGCTAAATATAGTTAAGAGATGTTATTTTGATCCGTGACAGGAAACTTGGCTTTGATTGCCAAAAGATCATCCATCGTTGTTGTTTGGACAGATAAACTCGTTAAACACATGGGGCCAGATGTATCAAAGGTTTTTACTCATTCTATGTCTATGGGAAAATGTGTTCATACATATGGCCCATGGTTCGATATATACGGCCGCTTAGTATCATTTTACATTTGCTGTCATCACGCGGGCCAGTCCTGTGGGAGGAGTATATTCATCATTTCATTCAGCGTGTTGGCCCGTGAGTTCAATGTGGTATGAAACTCCTTTCAATATTTCTCACTGAGTCCCTAATCTTGAAAAATTGGCAGAAAAGTGAAAAGAGCTTTGATAGTACAAACTGAAATCTGTGAATGTCATTTCAAGCAGTAGCCACATCTGAACTTTTCGCTAAGTGCTTTTGAATACAGAGTAGTGAAAATGAAGGGATCCCTGGACCTTTTTTCGCGCTTTTACAACAATCCGGATGCCCCACTTCTCTTTTAGGGCGGCAAACAGCGTTGATAGGGGTCACACTCGTGATTACTACTTCTGGCACCACAGCCACTCCTTCGGGTCAGTTTTGGGTTCTCAGCAAGATGCATTTCAACTACAGAGATTTATGGCTGAAGTTTATGGCTCAGGTAAATAAAAGGCAGCAATGGGAGGGATGTATGGATTAATGCTTGGATTAATCAGCCACTGGCAATTACTAGGGATACTTTCTGGTTATTCTTTTTTAGGTCTGGAGTTAGTCAAGGTCTTTTGCATCTCAGGAATACTTAAAAAATACATTTGAATGCTGTGGGCAAAAATACATAATACATGCATGGATACGCACATACATGCATACAGGAGTTTTGACTCGACTCCCCTTTATCCATTAGTCTGTTGTAGTGTAATTCAAATTGTGTTTACACCAACCACAGCCTACAGCTCGAGGCTATGCGCTGGCCCTCTTCAGTCTTTCATTTCCTTCTGTGTGAGTGGCAGCATTCTTTTAAAGCATTATGGTGGACATTACAACCCTGGCGGTCGGTGTTAAAGCAGCGGTAATACCGCCAACAGGCCGGCGGTAAAAAATTTGGAATTATGACTGTGGCGGAAACCGCCAACAAAGACAGCCACTTTAACACTCCGACCGCCACAGCGGTACAGACAAACAGCGCGGCGGTCACCGCCAACAGACAGGTGGAGAACAATGTACCGCCCACAGTATCACAACAGGCCAATCTGCCACCTTTTCCGGAGCGGATTCAGCGCGGATAAAAACACGGCGAAAACAGCCATTTCAAAGGGAAAACGCTCACCTCTACACACCCCACGAGGAACGACGACACCATGGAGCCGGAACTCCATATTCTCCCTGCGATAGTCTTCCTCCTCCTATACGAGGATCAACAACGCCGGCGGCGAAGACCACGGTGCGTACTGCACCTACGACATAGGGGAGGGGGAGGGAAAAACACAGTGACACACACACCCAACATCACAACCCCCACCCCGACCCTCACCCACTACAACACACACACCAATGCATATCCAAACATTACAGTAACAACCCCCAACCCCCCCCCGGAAGAATGCAAAGACAAAAGGAAATGAGTTGAACCATTGTAATATATCAAAATACAGTAACCAAATATATACATAGATTTATATATAGACATTAAACAAAATATACACCACGATTAGTAGTGCAGGTAATGCACCATTCATTGTCCGTGGACCACTGGGCCCAAAATGCATGGGTGAGGCCCACACTAGATACCTGATCAAAACGGAGAGAACACTGCAGGGGCATCAGATAGAAATACAACAGGCACCTCAGGGGGAAGGCACCTCAGCCGGATGAGTGCACCACGCCAGATCCACGAGAGGGCTCCATGCCCATTGATGTATCCTGGGGAGGGCAAAGCCACAGTTTCTCAAGTCTCTACAGTGGGTGGTTTGCCCACTGTACCATCCTGGGGAGTGCAAAGCCACAGTCTCTCAAGTCTCTACAGTAGGTGGGTTGCCCACTGTACCATCCCGGGGAGTGCAAAGCCACAGTCTCTCAATTGGATAACAGTCTCCACTGGTTCTGGAGGGGGACTGGTGCCCAGAGTGCTTCATCCTGTGCAGGACAGACAGAGTGGATGCATGTCTCCACTGGTTCTGGAGGGGGACTGGTGCCCAGAGTGCTTCATCCTGTGCAGGACAGATGGAGTGGATGCATGTCTCCACTGGTTCTGGAGGGGGACTGGTGCCCAGAGTGCTTCATCCTGTGCAGGACAGACGGAGTGGATGCATGTATCCACTGGTTCTGGAGGGGGACTGGTGCCCAGAGTTGCATCACTGCCCCTGCAGCTAATGGGCTAGCGGTGCTCGCCTTGGCGGTCTTTGCCCTGTTCAGCGGTGCTTGAGTTGGCAGTTCCTGACCTGTTTAGCGGTGCTTGCCCTGTTCAGCGGTGCATTCCATGGCGGTCTTTACCCTGTTCAGCAGTGCTTGCCCTGTTCAGCGGTGCATTCCATGGCGGTCTTTGCCCTGTTCAGCGGTGCTTGCCCTGTTCAGCGGTGCTTGCCATGGCGGCCTTTGCCCTGTTCAGCGGTGCTTGCCCTGTTCAGCGGTGCATTCCATGGCAGCCTTTGCCCTGTTCAGCGGTGCTTGCCCTGTTCAGCGGTGCTTGCCATGGCGGCCTTTGCCCTGTTCAGCGGTGCTCGCCCTGTTCAGCGGTGCTTGCCATGGCGGTCTTTGCCCTGTTCAGCGGTGCTCGCCCTGTTTAGCGGTGCTTTCCATGGCAGCCTTTGCCCTGTTCAGCAGTGCTCGCCCTGTTCAGCGGTGCATTCCATGGCGGCCTTTGCCCTGTTCAGCGGTGCTTGCCATGGCGGCCTTTGCCTTGTTCAGCGGTGCCTGGCCTGTTCAGCGGTGCTTGCCAAGGCGTTCCTTCATTGCCCAGCAGGCCTGTGGCTGGCGGTCCTTCATGGGTCAGCTGGGCTGTGGCTTGTGGGGCCCTCCTGGCCAGTGACGATTGGGCTGGCCTCCTGGGCAGTGACTCTGGCGGTGACCTCCTGGCCAGTGACGATTGGGCTGGCCTCCTGGGCAGTGACTCTGGCGGTGACCTCCTGGTCAGTGACGATTGGGCTGGCCTCCTGGGCAGTGACTCTGGCGGTGGCCTCCTGGCCAGTGACGATTGGGCTGGCCTCCTGGGCAGTGACTCCAGCGTTGGCCTCCTGGCCAGTGACGATTGGGCTGGCGGTGGCCTCCTGGGCAGCGGGGATGATGGCGGTCTTCTCCGCCGTGCTGCTCCTCCCAGACTTTGGAGATTTCTCCTGCCCCTTCCCCACCTTGGGAGGAGTCACAGCTGAGTCGACACTACCCCCGGGACCCTTGTGAGCGGCTTTGCTGGCTGGAGTCTTCCCCCTCTCCCGCCGGGCACTGTCCAACTTCTGGTGCTTCACAGGGGGGGGATTGGCTGTGCTGTGGCTCCATGCCACACTGGCTGGCCTGGTGGCCGGTGCACTCCACATACCTGTAAAAGGCACCACTGGTCCCGGAGATTTTTTTGGCTGAGGTGCTAGTACGGGACCTATGAGTTGGAGGGGGGGTGAGAAAGAGGTCAAGGTTGGCCAGGAAAAGTTTCTTAGGAACACTGGGACGGGTAGCTGGAGGGGGTTTGGGAGTGGAGGAAGAGGTAGTGGTTGTAGGAGGTGTACGTTTGGTGACTTTGGGTGAAGGTGCATGCGCTGGAGGCTGTCGTGAGGTGGATGGCTGTTGGGTGGGTGTGTGCCTGCGTTTGTGTATCTTCGGAGGGGGCGTCACAGACACACTGGGAGAGGACACAAGGGGCATGTAAATGGGAGTGGGGGTGGCGACTGCACGTGAGCGGGGTGTGGTGGTGGGTGTGCTGGTGCGGGACGTAGTGGCTGTAGTGGTAGTGCATGCAGGTGAGAGTGTAGATGAGACTGGGAGGGAGGAGGGAGCTACGAGGAGGGGGACACAGTGGAGGCAGTGGATGTTGGTATGTCTGTATGTGTGTGATGCTTGCGTGAGTGCCTGTGGGATGTGTGGTGCTTATGTTTGCCTGAGCTTCCTTTGTGTGGTGAGGTGTGTGCAGGCTGGTCTGATGGTGTGCTTGGGATAGGCTGGGGTACAGGGGATTGGGTCTGGGTGGAGGAAGTTGGAGGGGGGAGGCTAGACACAGGGACAATGGCTGCCATCAGTGCTGAGGCCAGAGTTTGCAGGGTTCGATGAAGGGCGGCCTGACCAGAATGAATGCCATCCAGGAATGCATTTGTGTGTTGCAATTCCCTTTCTACACCCTGGATGGCATTCAAAATGGTAGACTGCCCAACAGTGAGGGACCTGAGGAGGTCAATGGCCTCCTCACTGAGGGCAGCAGAGGTGACTGGGGCAGGGGCTGAGGTGCCTGGGGCGAAGGTGATGCCCACCCTCCTGGGTGAGCGGGCACGGGGCAAAGGCTGAGGGGCTGCTGGGAGGGCGGTGCTGGTAGGGGGGGTGGCGGCTGTACCTGTAGAAGTGGGCGGCACAGATTTTGCCGCCACCACAAGGGAGCTCCCATCGGAGGATGAGTCCGTGTCACTGGTTGCTGATCCTGTCCCCGCCGTGAAGCTCCCCTCGCCCTCCGTCCCACTGGTGTATTCCGAGTCCGTGGTGTGGCCCTCCATGGCCATGTGGGATGCAGCTCCCTCGTGCTCCGGTGCCACTGTACCTCCGCCTGATGATGCTGATGCACACAAGAACAGGGAGACCACAAAAAGGGGGGGGGAACGACAGAAGAAAGACAGGTTGAGTGCATGACTTACCGCTACAGTTGGCGGACAATACAGACACAGCAGCCCCCTGCACTACGTCGCGCTGTTGGGCTCTACAGATGCAATTCCTGGGATATGGCCTACATGGCTATGGTCGACATCTGCACACATAGATGACACAGGGACATGTATACCTGTACTTGGCACTCTACAGAGGTGGGGTGGGGTGCCACATGGCCTGCATTACGGAGGGGCCTAGCCTACAGAACTCGCCCTGGCCTAGGGAAACCCCCAGCCCTCCTCCCCCACCCAGACACCTTCACTGCGCGCAAAGTCCGCTAAATGATAGTGTACTCACCCCCTTGTGTCTGCTGTGATGCCCTCAAGCGCCCATCCAATTCAGGGTAGGCCACCACCAGGATCCGGAACATCAGGGGGGTCATGGTTCGACGGGCACCCCTCCCACGTTGGGAGGCCATCCCCAGCTGAGCCTCTGCCATCTTCTTGCTCCAGTGGCGAATGTCCTCCCATATTTTCCGGCAGTGGATGCTCCGTCTGTGCTGGACCCCCAGGGTCCGGACGTCCTTGGCGATGGCACGCTAAATATCCTTCTTCTGGTGGGCGCTGACCTACATGACATGTACAGGGGAAGAAGAGAAGTCATTACCAACTGCACCGTCGAAGTGAGTGGCCCACATCCCTACCCTTGCCATGTGGCACATGCATTCACAGTCCTTCATGCACGCAGAACTGTGCCCCCTTCATTCTTACAACCAGCCCTCTCTACACAGGCATAGCCCATACAACGTGCTCCGTGTGTACTTACCTGTTGGTCTGGAGGACCGTAGAGTAGCGTGTACTGGGGGAGGACCCGTCCACAAGCTTCTCCAACTCCTCTGCAGTGAAGGCAGGGGCCCTTTCCCCTGACGCACGAGCCATTGTCTCTTCCAGACTGAGGTCACAGCAGCACTTGCAGTGTAGGTCCTCTCCTGTCGAAGATCAGGTATGGAGTGATTGAACAGATAGAAAATGGCGGTCACGTCTGCGGCAGTGCATACCGTCACCGCCGGCGTACATCGTCATTGGCTCCTGGGACCCATAGGGTCCAATGTTAACCAATGCAGCATTACGCTGCGGTCTTCGACCGCCTACCGCGACGGTGTACAATGCCAGCTCAGTTACCTCACATCCCATTGTCCCACTTTAGAGGTCAGACAGCCGCCATTTCAGGGGCCCACATGGCCTCATTACCAACTGCGTCACACAGACCTAGGCCTTGTTGCGCAACTCAAATACAGGCCAGATTTTGTGTATGAATGGTGTTCTGTGTAGACTGTGGGTACATACCTCTGAGTTGTTTGACTCTGTGGTCGTTGTTGTCATTCCTAGGCACCGTCCGCTGGGACATGTGAGGAGATGGTGGAATCCTCTGGTGTACCGACCGCTGGTGGACCTGTCGACAATGGAGGAAAGACATTTGACCATCACCTACAGGTTTGACTGTGCCACAATCCAGGAACTGTGTACCCAGTTGGAGCCTGACCTGATGTCAGCAATCGGACATCCCACAGGGATCCCCCCTCAAGTGCAGGTGCTATCAGTGCTCCATTTCCTTGCAAGTGGGTCATTTCAAACAACAGTGGCCATGGCATCAGGGATGTCCCAGCCTAAGTTTTCCAACGTGTTGTCCAGAGTGTTGTCTGCCCTGCTGAAACACATGCGGAGCTACATCGTTTTCCCTCAGGTGGAGGATTTGCCTACAGTTAAAGGTGACTTCTATGCCCTTGGACATATCCCCAACATCATAGGTGCCATTGATGGGACCCATGTAGTTCTGGTCCCACCCCCCACAGGAGTGAACAGGTGTACAGGAACCGGAAGAGTTATCATTCGATGAATGTACAGATGGTATGTTTGGCAGACCAGTACATCTCACAGGTAAATGCTATGTTCCCTGGCTATGTGCATGACGCCTACATCCTGCGGAATAGCAGCATCCCTTATGTGATGGGTCAACTCCAGAGGCAGCGGGTGTGGCTATTAGGGGACTCTGGTTACCCCAACCTGTCATGGCTACTGACCCCAGTGAGGAATCCCAGGACCAGGGCAGAGGAACGCTACAATGAGGCCCATGGGCGGACTAGGAGGGTGATCGAACGCACCTTTGGCCTCCTGAAGGCCAGGTTCAGGTGCCTCCATATGACAGGTAGTTCCCTATTCTACTCACCAAGGAAGGTGTGCCAGATCATCGTGGCCTGCTGTATGCTTCACAACTTGGCTTTGTGACGACAGCTGCCTTTTCTGCAGGAGGATGGCCCAGATGACGGTGTTGTGGCAGCTGTGGAGCCTGTGGACAGTGATGAGGAGGAAGCAGAGGAAGAAGACATTGGCAACAGGGACTCAGTTATCCAGCAATATTTCCAGTGACACACAGGTGAGAACACATTCCTGCCTACTACAAGTACTTTCACACTTCTACCTCTATCCTGTCTGTTGATTTCGCCCAGTATATGGTAACTGAGTTGTACATTTCCCTTACGGTTTCACAGGTGTGGTTTCCAACATGTGTCATCTGCTTAGATTCCTCATGGACTTGAGATGTGTGACATAGGTATGTTGACATTACATTTGAAAACGCATTTTGTCACTGTCATTGCTAATACACATTTTCAAAATCACAGACTGACTCCAGATTGTTTTGTGGTTCAAGGGTGTTTATTTAAGTGCTCAAGATTTGAGGGGGGTAGTAAAATGGTGAGGGGTGATGGTGGAGGAATGTCCATGGCAGAGTCCAGTCTATTAGTCTCACAGGTGCATTGCCCATATGGGCATAGGAAGTGGAGCTGGGGTAGTTCCAATATGGACAGGGTTACAAAGTGGGAAAGTAGGATGACAATCAGGGTGGTCTCATTTCTTGGCGGGGGTCTTGGCATCGTGCTCTGTCTTGTTCCTGGATCTCAGGGACCATTTGCGGGGTGGTTCTCTGTCTGCAGGGGGTGGAGTGCTGGTGTGGTGGTCCTGTGGCGGGGCATCCTGTCCACTAGCGCCGGCGGAGGTGGTGGGCAGTTCATCGTCCAGGCTAGTGTCAGGGGCCCCTTGTAGTGCCACAGTGTCCCTCCTGGTGTTAAGTATCTCCTTCAGCACCCCTACGATGGTGCCCAGGTTGGAGCTGATGGTTCTGAGTTCCTCCCTGAACCCCAAATACTGTTCCTCCTGCAGCCGCTGGGTCTCCTGAAACTTGGCCAGTACCGTTGCCATCATCTCCTGGGAGTGGTGGTATGCTCCCATGATGGAGGAGAGGGCCTCGTGGAGAGTGGGTTCCCTAGGCCTGTCCACCCCATGTTGCACGGCAGCCCTCCCAGTTCCCCTGTGTTCCTGTGCCTCCGTCCCCTGGACCGTGTGTCCACTACCACTGCCCCCAGGTCCCTGTTGTTGTTGGAGTGATGGGTTAGCCTGGGTTCCCTGTAGTGGTGGACACACAGCTGATTGACGTGTCCTGGGGACGGAGGTATGGGCCCGCTGGGTGGGTGCTGTGCTGGTGTTACCAGAGGGTGGAAGGTCTGTGGTTGCCTGTGACTGGGTGTGGGGAACCGCCTGTCCCGAGGCCCACAATGGTCCGGGCTGGTCATCTGGATCCAGTTGGACAGAGCTGCTGTCATCACTGTGGGCCTCTTCTGTGGGTGGGGTGGAGATGTCTGGACCCTCCTGTCTGGTGGTCCTGCAGGGGTATAAAAGCATGATTATTGCATCTGTGTGTGTCATGGTGTGCAATGGGTGGGTGAGCATGTACCCCAGTGCTAGCATTCCTGTGTGGGGGCTTGTGTGATGATGGTTGAGGGGGGTGTTATGGGTATGTGCAGTGGGCATGCTTTAGTGATGGGTGTCGCTGCTTTGTTGTGTCATGCAGGGCTTGGTGTTGGGATGGGTGGTTTGTGTTATTAGTACATTTGTGAGGAGTTGGAGTGATAGGGGAGGGGGCGAGGGTGGGGGTCTGTGATAGCATGCAGGTAGGGTGGGGGATATGATAGTTAAGATTTGACTTACCAGAGTCCATTCCTCCACCGACTCCTGCGAGGCCCTCAGGATGCAGAATAGTCAAGACCTGCTCCTCCCATGTTGTTAGTTGTGGGGGAGGAGGTGGGTGTCCTCCGCCAGTCCGCTGTACCGCGATGTTGTGTCTTGATACCACGGAACGCACCTTCCCCCGTAGGTCGTTCCACCTCTTCTTGATGTCGTCCCGATTTCTTGGGTGCTGTCCCAATGCGTTGACCGTGTCGACAATTCTTCACCATAGCTCCATCTTCCTAGCTATGGAGGTGTGCTGCACCTGTGATCCAAATAGCTGTGGCTCTACCCGTACGATTTCCTCCACCATGACCCTGAGCTCCTCCTCAGAGAACCTGGGGTGTCTTTGCCGTGCCATGGGGTGGTGTAGGTGATGTGTGGGGTGGTGATAAGTGTGGTGATATGTAGTGATGTGTGGTGTTTTGTGCGTGGAAGTAGTGTGGGTGATGGTGTTGTGTGCCTGTGGCTGCTAGTTTGTGGATGGTGGTGTCTCTCTCTGGCCATCTTTCTGAATTTTTGGTCGTAGGGGTTTGTGGGTGATGTGGGTGTGTGTTTTATATTGTATTGGGTGTGTGGGACTGGTGTGTGTATGTGTATCATGTGTGTGTATTTCGAATTGTCCAATGTGGCTGTGTTTTGTAAGAGGGTGTGTATTTTGAGCGCGGCGGTGTGTACTGCCAATGGAATACCGCGGTTGAAAGACCACCGCGTGGATTCGTGGGTCGTGATAGCATGGGCGTATTTCTGTTGGTGTGACATTGGAGGTTTTGTTTTCGCCAGTTTATCACTGACCTTTGGTGTGGCGGACTTGTGTGGGTGTCTGAATTTTGTCGGATTTCGGGATGTGGGTCGTAATAGCTGTGGCAGAATTCCGCGGCGGTGTGTTGGCGGTCTTCTGCACGGCGGTAAGCGGCTTTTACCGCCAATGTTGTAATGACCCCCTATGTCATCCATAAAGAAAATAGTGCCGTTCAGCACCAAGGAATAGTGCACCAGTGGGTTTAAAAAAAAATCTAATTATTAAAAATGATTTGTGAGGGTGTGGCAGCTCTTACTGTGCCCTCGATGTCACTTCCATTGAAGTGCATCCTTTGAGAGCACTACACGTGTTGACCATTTATATAAGTGTTTAAAACGATTGAGTAATGGCTATCCTAGAGTGTGCATGGTAAGTTTGGGTGGTCACGTTTGAGCTGGAATAACCAATAAATTGTACCCTGATGTTAAATGTGACTTTATGTTCTGAAAATAAGTCAGTCCCATACTACCACCAGACTGTCTCAGTCATCTACCTGATCCGGACGCACTGCTGCTGATAATCTTAATCCCGAGAAGCAACTTCAGAGAAATGCTGATTAATCCGTCTGACACTAGTAAGTGAGTTGGGTGAGTTAGAGGCAGCGCCAGTTCTTCCATTCGGGCGGAGAAGCACCCACCTTGCAACCTCAGCAAACATGAAAAATAAAATGATTATAAAATGATTTTATTACCATTTTATTTTGCAATGCGGCCTGCCTGAGCAGAGTGGCAGGGCCATTGTGCTGACTAGTAGAAGCAGGAAGGAATGGTGGCTGTTACTCCAATTTAAAGTGCTCATGTCACTTTCGCTGGCTTTCTTGGGACGGCCAGGCCACTCAAATCAATCCTAGTGCTTCTCTCCTGCTGGTTGATATCATCAGCAGCATGAGAGCAGTGTCTGGATTGGTTAGAGGAATTGACTCAGAGATCCTGCGTTGTCTTTGAGTCACAGACCACAGGACTGGGAGGAACACGAGGGAGTGGGTAAGTACACTATTTCTAATTTACTTAAAACTGTTCTTTTTTTTTTTACCAATTTACTGGCAGTGTGACACAATTTAGAGCTGTGGTGGTTTCTCTCAGGGCCTGTAATTAAGGTCACAATATTTGTCCTACCATTTTCAACTGGAGGCAGTCGCCACTGGATAGCAGGAGCTGTCCCCATTATTAACGTCACTAAAATCAGGAGTGAGTGAGTCAAAATGGGAGGGAGTGTGAGAAGGGTACAAAGAAACAACAGGAACAAAGGGACCTGTCCATATGGAACAAGAGCCATAAGGCAGGAATTGTAACCAGGTTAATGCAAAGGCTAAATATTTAAAAGTCAAGACAAGAAAGCAGAAGCACATCTGGTCTAACAGGAGTAACCTTAGCAGATTATCTCTCATACTGAAGAAGTAGCTGATCGCACCCTTCTGTAGCTATGCCGTTCATAGGCCTTTTCATGATTACTAATTGGTGTCAGATGTGGTGGTGCATGTGAAAGAAAGGGTAGGGCCCTACCTGAATGCCTTTCACTTTAAATGCAGAGCTTTGTTGCCAACAGCTTCAGCTCCAGGCATATTGTGTCTGAGTTCACAGGAGCACGTTGATGTATTGTGTGCAACCCCCATCAGTGCCCATCTTCTCAATTGGGCTGTAACCCACTGTTGTAGTTCACCAAAGTCAACCCTTTATATCTGACAAGGGTGTGGAGTGAGTGGGTACACATTGCCTGTGATAGAGTTGGGTTTTTGTGCTACAAGTACGTGGCACTCAGTCCTAACTGCTGCTAATGCATGCACATGAGCAAGCATGCACATACATGGGCAGCCATTTTAAATACTTTTTGTTATTTTTACAATTACTGTGCTTTTTGTAACAGTTTTTACCATTCAAAACTGGCGGGCCATGTTTGCTTATAAGCACGCACACATCCATCGTCAAATGTATTTTTTCTTCTCTAAAGTATACCAAAAAACTATTACAAGATGGCTCCACCTCTGTGCATATGAATGGAGACAGACAAGTATGCTTTTTTAAACATTACAAAAACCATTCCAAGATGGTTGGTCATGCATGTGCACCTGAAAGGACAGTTGTCTTGGGATGGTTTGTGTAATAAAGTTTTACAAAAATAATTTCCAAATAAAACAGGCATTAGAAAAGCCAACCGATCTGCAACCAATTCCAGACTTAGGCCCTCATTACAACTTCAGCGGTCTTATAGAAAGACCGCCGAAGCTGCGGGCGCCACTATTCTGACAGTGCTGGTGGTATTGGTAGCTTCCTATTATGACTTTTCTGCTGGGCCAGCGGACGGAACCAGCGTTTCCGTCCGGTGGCCCAGCGGAAAAGTCACATCAACATTGCAGCCTGCTCATAATAGAGCCGGCTGCTATTTTGATGTGCAGCTAGTGCAGCAGCACCCGTTGCGCATTTCACTGCATAGGCAGTGCAGGGCCCCCAGGGGCACCCCAAGTCCCCCTTACTGCCATCCTTTTCATGGCGGTGTTTACCGCCATGGCAGGCTGGCGGTGGGGACTCATAATCCCCAGGGCAGCAATGCTTGCACCTCCGCCCTGGGGATTATGACCACCTGGCGAAAGCCTGGTGGTAAGTTGCGGGGGCCGGCGGTATAACCGTGGCTAATGCGCCACAGTCATAATACACTGGCGGTACACCGACCGCCAGGGTCGTAATGAGGCCCTTAGTACTTACTGAGTATTACTGTCCTTGTTTTTTTGGCATTTATGCTAAAAAGGTTTGACCTTCCTCTTAAATGCCGTCCAAATTATTAATCACTTTCATCCACTTTCCAATCATTATATGGCCTATGGAAAGAGGGTGTCAACTGTCTATTGCCCCACGGTCCCTTTTTTTATGGCTTTGGTATCAAATCCTTAGAGCGGAACAGAGGGTGAGATATTCACTATTCAATAACCATTAATGGATGTCTCCTAAAATGAGCTTATAAGAGTTAATATCTTGTTGGAATGGTATTAGAGTCATGTTTAGACGTACTCTCATGACTATTGTGTGTTTTATTAAGGGTATGTCACAACAGCCTGAAATACAAGACGTCTTGCTTTGCTTTGAAAAACCATTGGCAAGGCACAATAATGTGAATAACATTTGTCATGGCTATGCTAAGGCATTTATAAATCCCCTAGATGTGCAGGGTTTTCTTAAAGCGATTCTCAGTAAACTCCTTTGGTGGGTTTAATGCTGAATTGTGCTAGATTTGTTCTCCATATTGGAGTGACAACCAGAGAAAGAAAAAAAAAAATCAGTCTTCGGTCATGCATTGTAGGTGTTCAATTAATATAAACCTCCTTAAGAAAAGCCTCAAACCTAAAAAAATAAGCCAGACCGGCTATGAAAGTAGAAAAACTGGACCATCAAAAAGCAAACAAATATATATATACTTCCTGGGGACAACAGGGCTGGGGTGACTACTGGAGGTCCTGATGGATGAGGACAAATTGCAGAGCACCAAATGAGGGAGCAGAGGGAAATGATCGAATACCACTTGACAGGGGCCAGGGGGGAAGGTGCTGCACCAGAACTTTGAGGTGGTAGAGGAGATGGGAATAGGCCTTTTAAAACACCTTTCATATTTATATACATAGCTTGGTACTCAGTGACCTGCAGATACATGTTTATTATAATGTACAATGTGTAATTTGGGTTTTCTTGTATAACCATAGAAAAAAATACATGATGGTGATTCGTCCATCGCCAGCACTGCAGATTATAAACCTCCTGTGGAGGAAGAGAAGGATGATGGGGCTGAACACCAGGAGGAGGAAGGACCACAGGAGTGCTTTACAGAAGGTAAGCAACCAAGCACTCTAGATTGTATAAGCCTTTTTTATGTCTAATAATTTAATGGAAAACCACAACTGTTTCCTGACTGTCGTATCTGCTCCCCATCAAACGTTGGCACTTATTAAATGTAATAAGGCAACCCAATGTTACCTAAAGGGTGAAACAGACCTTTCAGTAGTGACAAATTTAGGAGTTTCTCATTACCAGGACATTCCGCTTAAATATATTCTATGGCTACCACCTAATCGAACCTGAAACAGACAAGCCCACTTTTAAACACAACAACATTGCTTGAATATTGAATTATCCCAAATATCCCTTTCCATTGACGCCTATAATCCACAGCACAGATTTCAAGGGGGTCGCTGATCCAAACTTTACTACCTGAAATGCTGGAAATCCCCTTCTGCTAAATACTTTTTTGTAGATGGAGATGTTCGCACACAGGAAACCTTAATGGAAAAGTGGGTCATAATTAAACTGGTGATTATAAACCTGATTTAGAGTTTGACAGACGGGTTACTCCTTCACAAATGTGATGGATTTCCTATCCGCCGTAATACAATTTCCATAGGAAATAATGGAATCTTAATAGAGCGGACAGGATATCCGTCACGTTTGTGATGGAGTAACCCCCTTTGCCAAACTCTAAATTAGGCCCTATCTTCTTACACAAGAGTTTCATTGGGTGGCAGGGAGACTACAGTGACAACTGATGAATAGAGATGACACTCACTTAAAGCCCCTTTTCAGTACCAACGTGGACGGAAGTGTAGCTCCTGGCTATACAAATATATTATGCACCTCGTGCCCCATTAAAAACTCACCTACATTACACAGTGGAAGCGGGGTCTGAGTATAGACTTCTCTGACAATGATTGGAGGGCAATATGAAGGAGAATTGCAGGGTCTTCCATGTGCTTACAGCACAGAGCTAGTGCATTTAAATTGTTAACCAGATTGTTCCTCACCCCCACTTGGCCTGAGTGAGCTTGGCCTGAGTGAGCAGGCCACCGCTAGCTCCCCCCTGCTACCTCACTAGCCAGGCACTGCTAGGCTTTTGTTGCCCAGGCTCCTTCTGCCATCCAAGGCCTCCAGGGACCTCTGCAAGGTCTCCCGGGGCCAGGACTGCATTGCTCAACCCGCACCACTTTTCCCCTGCATTTTTCGGTTCCCACCATCCTCCCACACTTCCCAATTCACCTGAGCCCCCTCCAAAATGAAGGCTGTGGCCACAGTGGACATGTGCAGCAGGCGTGCCACCAGCGTGCCAAAGTTAAGCTCATCTGCACCTGGACCATGCCCAGCGCCAGGAACCCTGGCTTGCCACACCCCCAACGGATATTTCTCACAGAACTCAGTACCCTGAACCTCGGATGAAGCAACAACTGCTACCTTGCATCTCCTCGTGCCACAACAGGACATTTCATCCCTATCCGGTGCCGCTTTACCGCCGCTCCAAGATCGACCGTCACTCCAGCGAACCACGCCTTGCCAGCCAGCCAACCCATACCTGGAACAACTAAGCTGCATACTAATGAATGCCAGATCATTTTGCAAACATGCCACGGAAATCTGGGGCACCATCTCCACCCTTGCATCTGACATAGCCTTCATTACAGAGACCTGGCTCACCCCCTCTTCCTCCCTGGGTATTGCCACAGCCATACGCATTGGCTACAAGATGAAGCACCGCAACAGCACCAACAAACACGGAGGTGGCATCGCTATCATCCACAAAGAATCCATCAGCTGCTTCAACACAGAAGACAAGACCACAACGTTCATGGAACACATGAACTTCTGGCTCTGCCCCAATGACTACACTACTATCAACTGCACACTCGCCCAATTACAACACAACTATCAAAGGCACACTCACATACAGACCCCCAGAAACCTTCTCTTGCATCAGTGATGCCTTTGCTGAATTCATTACCCATCTCGCCATCAAGTCTGAACACTACTGCTTTCTGGGAGAACTCAAACAACCGCTCACAGACCCCATGCACAAACCAGGGCACACGTTAGACCCCATTTTTATGTCCGCAGCTGGGCTAAGGTCACCCAACACAACTGGGAACACGCCCTCAGCACCACCCTACCATCGACACTGCAGACCTGAACCTGGCAGTAGAAAAATTCAACGCCTGGATCACCTGTGCCACTGACTAAGTTGCACTCACCAAACAGTCCAGACCTCATAGGCCTAATAGACAGGCCAGTTGGTACACCCCAGAACTCAGCACGACGAAATGCATACGCAAACAACTGGAAAGAAAGTGGCGGACCACCAGAAACAACATAGACTGGGCTGCCTTCAAAATGGCCCTCAACAACTACTAGCACAAGTTCAAAGCCACCACAAAGGAGGCCCTGAGATGCCAGATCAAAACCAGAGCCAACCACACCAAAAAACTCTTTGCTATAGTCAATGAGTTCACCCACCAGCTAGCCACAGAAAACTCCGTTCATCCTCTCAGGAACTTTGTGATGCCCTCACCAATTATTTCCACAACAAGATTGAGACCATCTACAGAAACTTTAACTCCCTTCCTGCTGACCGCCCCGAAACCACACCCAACATGGCCACCATCCACCCGCTCACCACATGGGAGCTTCTCACCGCACCGAACACTAACACCCTCATGAACTCCATTTACCCAGGAGCACCCACCGACCCCCTGCCCTCAGCTTAGCAAGCCACATATTCAGCCTTCAGCTTACCACCATCTTCAACACCTCCAGCACCACAGCCACCTTCCTGAAGGCCTGGAAATGTTCAAATGTAAGACCTCTCCTCTAAAAGGTATCAGCAGACTTCAACGAACTACAGAACTACCTTCCCATCACTCTGCTTCCGTTCCCAGCCAAATCCTGGAGAAGACCAGCAATCTCCAATTCACAGAGTACCTGGAAAGAAACAACCTGCTGGATCCCACACAATCTGGTTTCAGAGCGAACCACAGCATCAAGACAGCCCTCATCGCTGCTACAGATGACATTCGTCCCCTATGTGACAAAGGAGAATCAGCCACCGTAACCCTGCTGGAGCTCTCCGCAGCCTTCAACACCGTCTCCCACTGCACACTTATCCACCGACTAGGACATATCAGAATCGCAGACAACATGCTCAAATGGATTGTATCCTTTCTCTCAGTGCGCACCCAGAGAACCTGGCTCTGTCCATTCACTTCGCAATTCAAACACACCATCTGTGGCGTCCCTCAAGGCTTCTCTGTCAGTCCCACTCTCTTCATCATCTACATGACACCTCTCACAGACATTGTCAACATAGTCTGCTATGCCGACGAGACATAACTTATCGTCTCGCTCTCAGCAGACCCCACCACTATGAAAATCAACTTCCACAAGTGCATGAAGAGTGTCTCCAAAAGGATGAAGAACCACTGCCTGAAGGTCAACACTGTCAAAACTGAAGACACACCTCCATCTGGGCCGACACCTGGTGGACAGCAGAACTCAGCCGCACTCCTACACCCAAAGATAACGCCTGAAATCTTATTATCATTCTGGTCAGCGAATTCTCCATGAAATGACAGATCAACACAGTCACCACATCCTGCTTCCACACCCTCCGCCAGCTCCACAAAGTCTTCAAGTGACTCCCGGTCAGCATAAGAAAAACAGTGACGCAAGCTGTCATCACAAGCAGACTGGACTACGGCAATGCACTCATGCGGGTACTAACATTGTACTCCTGAAAAGACTCCAGATGGTCCAGCAAGACTGATCCTCAACCTGCCCAAAAGGACCTACATCTCCCAGCACCTGAGAGACCTCCACTGGCTCCCGATCAAGGAAAGATGTCAATTCAAGCTCCTAACCAACGCCTACAAGTCCCTCCATGACCTAGGACTCACCTACCTGAACCACCGCCTGAGATTCCACTGACCGCCCAGAAACCTCCACTCCCCTCACCAACCTTTTGCACAGGTACCACAAACTAGATGCTGCTGCACAAGAGGTCGCTCTTTCTCCTACTTAGGCGCCAAGTCCTGGAACACCCTCTCCCTCCACCTGCGCACCTCTCCCTCCTAACCCACTTCAGAAAGGGGCTCAAAACCTGGCTTTTTGACCAATGCAGAAGCCCAGTGCCTGGATTCCCACCCGGGTGTCAATCAGTGCACTAGGAATACAGATTAATTGATTGATTGACAACATCCTATGTTTTGGTAGTGCAGACACCTGATGAAAGGGCTGTGGGGAATGAGGCATGCTGCTCAGTAGCTGGTGGTCATGCTCGCACATCCAAACCTTTTGGCTGGAGATTTTAACTCCTATATAACAGATAACACATATCACTCTCCCTTTTTGCCCCTTGGTGTGCCTCCTTGGCTGCCTAAGAGCCTTTTTGGGCTTATCCCCCTATTTTGCTAACTAGATAATTGATATCTCATCTCTCATTAGATGCTCAAAGTAGCATAAATAGTGCAATTATAGAAACTTTCTGCATTACCCTCTATTAACATGTGGCTGGGGCAAGTGTAGTCGGTCTATGCCATGGAATGTCTGTCAGCATTGGTCCATGTCCATCTCTACTAATTTGAGAAGACTTGGCCCTCCACTATTACCCATGTAAAGAGAGAGTGGGTATCGGCAGGATCCCACGAGTGGATCTCAGCTCTGGTGTTTGCTCATTCTCCTACTCATAAAGTGAAGGCACTTGAATGTCTTAAAAGACCCTTGAGTTTGCAGACACCCAGAATGACTGTTTTGGACTGGTAATCGTACAATCAGTTTTGGATGTCTTTGTTGTTACATATCACTGACACATTCTAGGCAATTTGCATACATTTATTACCTGATCTTTTCTTTCTTTCTTTAATGAAGCCACACAAAACACTGGTTTGTGTTCCCACGCTATTTATTCTTCCTTATTTCTGTTTTTATTTAGTTTCTTTCTGTAAATGTTCTTCCTTTCCCCAAAAATATTGTTTTTAAGTATTTCATGATTTTGCGTACATGAGAATACATGGTTAAAAAGTCCTAATTTTTAAATATGCTGCACCCTGCCCTGTGGACTGCTTGTATTTTAGGAGGGAATTATGGGGGTCATTCTGACCCTGGCGGCCGGTGGCCGCCAGGGCCACCGACCACGGGAGCACCGCCAACAGGCTGGCGGTGGTCCCACGAGCATTCTGACCGCGGCGGTTCAGCCGCGGTCAGAAGCGGAAAGTCGGCGGTCCCCCGCCGACTTTCCGCTGCTCGGGGGAATCCTCCATGGCGCCATGGGGATTCTGACACCCCCTACCGCCATCCTGTTCCTGGCGGGTCTCCCGCCAGGAACAGGATGGCGGTAGGGGGTGCCGCGGGGCCCCTGGGGGCCCCTGCAGTGCCCATGCCACAGGGGCCCCCGTAAGAGGGCCCCGCAAGGTATTTCAGTGTCTGCTTTGCAGACACTGAAATACGCGACGGGTGCAACAGCACCCGTCGCACCTTCCCACTACGCCGGCTCCATTCGGAGCCGGCGTCCTCGTGGGAAGGTAGATTTGCCCTGGGCTGGCTTGCGGCTTTTTGGCGGCCGCCCGCCAGCCCAGGGCAAATCTCAAAATACCCTCAGCGGTCTTGTGACCGCGGAGCGGTATTTTGACGGGGGAACATTGGCGGGCGGCCTCCGCCGCCCGTCAATGTCAGAATCACCCCCTATATGTATTAAAAAGAAAGGTTTAGATCTGGCAAAATGTTTGTTTTGCCTGGTCAAATTGGTAGTTTTAAAACTGCACTACAGGCTGCAGTGCCATGCCTAAGACAGGTTTTAAAGCGCTGCTTCAGTGGCTGTCACAATGAACGCTGCAGGCCTACTAGAAGCATTTACTTTACAGGTCGTGGGTACATGTAGGACCATGTAATAGGGACATATAACTAAGTTAAACATGGCAATCAGGTGTAAACCAATAGTATCATGTTTTAAAGAGAGCACAAGCCCTTTAGCACTGGTTAGCAGTGGTAAAATGATAGAGACCAAGTGCCAACAAAAACGAATTCAGAAAACAGAAGGGGTGAAGGCAAAATGTTTGGGGGAAGACCACACTAAAGATAGCAGGTCTAACATGGCACTGTTAAATTTTTATGTTGTTAGCAAGTTTGTGACCTTCGTTGTAAAGCATAGAGAGAACATGTTTGAGCAAATCATTCCCTGAAAATTGGCAGAAAAAGCAAGTAACTTAATTGTTATTGGGGTTGTTAATACCTATTTGGCTGATTGTCTTCAATTTTGTCTTAAACATAGTCAAAGTAGGGGAGACCTTTGAATCAAGTGGTAAGAGTTGAAGACTGTGGGAACCTATACTGAAAAGAATCATGTTGTAGTCTATATCTCTCTGTGCTTTGGTTGAGTGTGCTGATGTAGACAATGTTCTCTATACTTAAAATGTACAGGTTCCCTAGGTCCCACTAGTGTCTATTGTTGTAGTGAATACTAGTTTGTTTTAATGGGATACAGGAGTTAGCTTAGCCTTTGGCTTGCAGACTCGTGCCCCAGTCACCTAGTGACTTTTACCCTACTTAGCTTGCTCTGGTTTGCCGCATTTAATTAATTAAATCTTTTAAGATGGCTGCATTGTTTTTAGTTAGGCCCATGTTTTAGTTTTACGTTATCAGTGCCACCGCGCTAAGGCGTCAATATCAAGCGACAAAGATAAACTGTAGGTGTTCTCATTAGGTACTTTCTCTCTTCATGCTTTCGAGGAAATTGTTTATATAAATTATCGTCCCAAGCATGTCTTGTTATCTATTGTTTGGGAACAGACCTACGTTAGGGTTCCAAGCAGATCTGTATAAATACTCCTCACTTAAACAGATAGTCAGAGGGATTCTGACCAGATGCCATCGCTGCTATCGATGCTGCACGTTGCCTTGATGCTGACCCAGTCTTCGTGTCCCTACGGAGTCTGAGCTAGAGACCTCATTCGAAGGTAACAAGGGTTGGGGGCTCTTCTCATGGACATGGCATTGGCAGATGAAGTTTAATATGCCTATCTCTCTTTTAGGTTAGAGGTTAGGTTCACATTATTAGGGTATTAGGTCATATCCCATACTTTATGTCTTCTCATGATATTGCAAGATGGTGGGGGTCTTTGTATTAACGACTCTTGTCTTTACCATTCTGTTTCTTGCACTGATCATTATCCTAATCATTGCAGCCCATGCAACTTATCACAGATTGCAGTTTTGCTAATTAAAACCTATTGAAACCTTACTGCATCTTTTTCAATACCTGTGTTTGAGTGTCACATGTTGTTCATGTGAGAAAGGGGTAATCTCTGTTTAACCACAACACTCCCTGAGATGTCATACTCTTGAGTCCATGCGTAAAGGCTGCCACAAATCGTCTTTTACTGTTTGAGTTTATGGTGAGGTGCTGCTTGTGAGCCGGGAGGGTTGGGCCGACTGATGCTGCTTGTTGTAGGACTGGCATAGTGTCCTACAAACATAAGTACTGTCATCCTTCAACCAGCTTTCTTGCCTAGCGCAAGAGTCAAAATATGACATTGTGAGAATCAAAGAAGATGTAACGGCTGATCTGGCAACATTAGTACCTCAGCTTTTATATATTTAAAGGCAGTGAAACAACTAATAGAACTGAAACTACAATAAAAACAAGTTGGACACAAAAAATAGAAATATCACACTAGTGCCCAATCATCTGGCAGTCTCACAGAAACAGCTATGCCAACGTTAAAGAGAATAGCATAGATTCTTAGTGACTGCTATCTGTGCCTGCAGGAAGAAGACTCACAGTGAAGAACAGAAGTGGAGAAGTTGTTCTGTAAAGGAGGACAGTTATGTTACCATGGATTCCATAGAGGCAATACACAGATGGAATGCTGTGAAGTTGTTTAGCAACATCATTTTATATTCCAGATTCTGGTGTGCATATTGTAGGAGGCTGGCTCAGTTTAAGGTATACACCTATGGTGTGGCACCCTAGACTGAGCCCAGGCAATCCTTAGTGATAGAGAATAGGCATCCAGATAGCAGAAGCTCTCTACGGGTAGCTGAGGTGAGCAGCTGAAGCTTATCCAGAAGGAATGTAAAGCACTTGCAATACCAAAGTAGTCAGACAGTAACCCACTCACAAGAAAGAACCACACAAGTGTTATAAAAATACATTTATTACAGCACTACTACTAGACTAGCATTGGTATATCTCCCTTTGGGGATATCTACACACCATATATACACAAAATAACCAGCAGAAATAGCATAAAAATACACAGGGCCCTATGTGAGGGCCAAACCATCTACCAAAAAACTTAAACGCTAGGAGCTGGGGGCAGTTGGAAACACCAGAAGTAATTACAGTAAGCATCCCCAGCAACCAGGTGCAAGGTAGGTACCCACCCAGTTTTCCCATAGGCTAACTCAGAGAGTCGTGGTTGGAGTATTTGAAATTCAGGGCCCTTCCCAGTTGACCCCGAAGAAACCAGCAGAGAAAAGAATGGATGGAGAGCACCCCTGCCCCAGGATACCCAGAAGAAGGGAGTACCTACACCAGAGATCCGGGTGCAGAGGGAGAAGGAACTTTCTCTGAAGTCGGTGGATGCCTCGGATTGTCCAGCTGCTGTCATGACCCGTGGACCAGGCCAATGGAACCCAGGGTTGGATTCTGGACATGAAGGACCTGCAAAGGAAGGGAACAGAGTCCAGCATCCTTGGAGGTGCCCTGGTGGTGCAGATGGCAATGCCCACCCTCGGTGGAAGGAGAAGTTGAGTCCAGAAATTGGCCTGGGGTCTGTAGGGTCACTCTGCTCATGCACGGGTAACCTCACACTTAGAGACATGCACCCTGCCCTTGAACTAAAGGGCCTACCAGAGGGGTGACTTACAATGTCTCAGTGCAGTGGTCAGGTTCGGTGATGAAAGGGTGCATACACAATTTCACGCGGGCTGCAATGGCAGGCCTGCAGTCAAAGTTTGGATGGGCTCACATAGGTGGCACAATACATGCTGCAGCCCAAGGGGGACCCCTGGTGTACCAATGCCCTGGGAACCTAAGTACCATTTGCTAGGGACATACATGGGTGCACCAGTATGCCAATTGTGGGGGTATAAAGTTTAACAGCAGCCAAAAGTAGGGGAGAGAGCATAGTCATTGGGCTCCTGGTTAGTAGGATCCTAGTCAACTAAAGTCTAAGCACTGAAATCAGGCAAAAAGTGGGGGTAACTAGTCCAGAAAAACTGCACTTTCCTACTCATTCAAACCTTATTAGGTAGTCCACAGTGGTTTTAATGTTATGTATCTGTGACTTATGAAAAGTGTAGTTGTTGGAAAAATGTTTTAGAGACACTACAAAGAAACTATGGATTTCCAGCTTTAAGAAGGAATGCTGCCTATGTGGTGAATAGCTATTTGGATAGAAGGTGCTAATGAGAGACCAGAGACTTGAACAGTATTATGCAGTGAGACATAGATAACCTGAATTTGCCAGAAAGGCTGGAGAGAGATTAGCAGAGAAATGCTGGGAGCAAATGGGTTGCAGTGTAGAGGAAAAAGGAATATGGAGCTATTTTGGGTATTTAGTTTTTAATAAGGGAATAGCACTGTTGCTCTCTTTGTATGCAATAGTAGGTTTGCAGTGTTTGAACCCGAGTATCAGCAGAGAGGAGTAGTGCAGTAGTATATTAAATAGTGCTAAACTGCATTCTCAGAGATGGTGGTGTATTCTGCTTAAGGAGAAGCAATCTTAATTTGTGTAAAAGAAAAAAAACGTGGGAGAATTATTATTATGTGGTGTAATGTCCTTTAAGTGTTATTCAACATTATCCTCTATATTCAGCCTTGCTTGCAGTTCCCATCCTCTCTTGTGTGTGTGTGCGCACAGGAAGCCATGCACTGGTTTTAGAATGTAGGGACAAGCAGGAGGGCCAGAGAGAGCTAGCATACATTCTGTGATGTACCTGCAACAAATAAAGGTGTATGCATGCTTTGCGCCTACTCATTAAAATAGATGATAAGAATGGGACTCCCAGCACCACTTACCTTCATACAGCTTGCTGTGACTCCGCAGCTACAGTAGTGTCAGGTGAGTCATTGCTGATTACCTCATCAGCTTCCCTGAACAGTGTGACTCCTCCCTGTGTGACGAGATGAGAGGAGCATGATCCAGCATCTGGCATTCTTACTAGCTTTCTGAATCTGATGAATCTTTTTGAAAGTTCCAAAGGGTGAGAACAAATACATTAGCCATTCAGATCAATTTACAGGCAACCCGTTTTGTCACACGTTGAATCTCGGTTGTGAAATCAAAGTGCAAACATTTTATTACAAGTTCAAAGCCAAACCTATGTAAATGAGTCTCAAAAACATATTATACAAGTTCAGACTTACCAAAGATGAGTTAAAGTGTTGAATCAGGTTAAAGCGCACTAACATGAGACATACCAAAACTTCAGTAGCAGCAATACAAAAGATAGGAAACAACATTTGGTGCTCAGAATCCAAGCTTTGATTCTCCTGCCTAACGATTGAATCTATAGAAGTCTAAATACCCTAACTGGCTATAGGAAATCCAAGAATTCTGTATTTTAAAGCATTGGGGAATGACTCTAAAATGTCAGCACTACAGAAACCTCAATAGAAGTTCCTGTAAAAGAGATGTGTATAGCATAAAGCCACATCTGCCAAAGCAAGGGTAAAACAGAGGTCTATACCTCCTTAAGTCTCTAAGAGTCTGCTATACTCAAAGGGCAGAGGGAATATGAATTTCTAATGGGCTAGAACACTCTTATCCCATCGAAACTCAGATAGTTGACGTCACTGCCAGTAACTTTCCATAGTCCGTACATGAATATGAATGGTAACTTCTCATTAGGCTTTCATCTCTCGTTTCAAGCATCAAGACGACCCTGGATGGTTCTTGTCTTCAGGAATTCGGAGGGGAGTTCTTTACAACTCCTCGTTAATACTCACCATCCTTTGCAACCTGCCTTCCCATACCCCTTTATCTACAACTAACAATAAGTTTGTCATTAACTGAAGACTTCTGCAGACGCACCTGCAAATAAAGAAATATACAGCGAGAGCAAAACCTACATGTTGGAGGTTAAACATAGAAAACATTTCAGGTCTCAACTCCAACCAACTTAACATAGACCTCAGTGCACATTCAAATACATTGAGATACATGCATTACACATAAATACTATTAATGGGGAATAACTATGAAAATATCATTTAACTAGATTATTATTACATTCATACATCGAATAATACTACATACATGTGAGTTACATTTAATTGTCCTACATTTCTACTTATAGGTATACTTCAGCGCACAACTTTTCGCTCACTTTGTTTCCAATTATACATTTAAGCACACATTATACATGTCATTGAGTACATTTCATTTCCCCTTAATGAACACATAATGGCACAGCCAAGTTATTCCTTCTCAAGTGCTTAAGAAACAACAATGGCTGGTCTTGATTCATGCTACTCAGTCTCTACTAGCTCCGACTTCGTCAATGCCTTCATCCCCGCCCACAGCCAACCCCAGGGAGGAACAAGAGCACAGTATTGTGACTGGGTTATTCCATTAAATACACTGAAATCAAAGGAACATTAACTTGCTGTGACCACCAGAGGGAGCCAAATTTTCATACAAGTAATTTTGAACAATCCAATGTATATTGCTGTGTGTACTAAAGCCATATTATCCAATTGATCTGCTTCATTAATAGTACTTGTGTAATCCTTGTGAAATTTCCTTAACATTAGGTCTGGGCGGAGTTAGCTGAACTTTGCCAGTGACCAAAAAACTCAGCCACACTATGTGGAGTTCCACAAGCGGTGGAGTGCGTTTGCTGATTTTTAGTGCCGGGTGTTTGTCCTGCGCTGAAAAATCATCATGAACTGCACTATGCCCAGCGCAAGAGGGCGCTGCTCCTTTTGTGCCGCTTGAGTGGTTTTTCTACCTGAGCGGCAGCTTCAACGTGAACAGAAGGTTTCCCAACTTGAGCAGCAGTAACTATTCACGACCGCCCATGTTGAGAAATCTCGCTGGGAGGTGATCCGGGGTAAGATTTTCCTAGCTCGTATTCACCAACTTAACGTTGATGAGGGGAAACAAGGAAACAACTCCACACTGCAGAGTTTTTTTGGAACTCCGTGCTCTAAGCGACACGCGGATTGGGAAAAGCTCTGCAAACTCTGCAAGTGGAGCACAGTTCACCACCCATCTCTAGTTAAAATGGCAGGAATAATAAATGCAGTGGCTATGCCCAGCACCTTTCTAGAAATACCAGGACCACTTGCTGAAAGCAAGACCCAGAGGGTCAGAAGCTTTGGAAAACACTAAGGAGCTATAGATGGAACTAATTACAACCCTTCCAGAAAACAATGATGTATAATTGTTTGGGGACAGAAGTGCAATGTTTTTTTGATCACATAACCCGCGTTGCGAAAGAGGAGGAGCATCAAGAATGGGATGTATTCATTCAAGCTAAAATTAGAATGGAAACTTAATTTGATACAACAATGAGTGTCACAATGGAAAGGTACAGATTCTGTAACCATTATCAGGCACCTGGCAAATGAATTGAGTCATATGTTGTGACTCTAAGGAAGCTGGCAACAATGTGCTCCTTTAGGGACATGGATGAGATGATTAAAGACCAGG
This sequence comes from Pleurodeles waltl, assembly GCF_031143425.1. Lineage (NCBI taxonomy): Eukaryota > Metazoa > Chordata > Amphibia > Caudata > Salamandridae > Pleurodeles > Pleurodeles waltl. Next base: position 287,009,117 of record NC_090445.1, on the reverse strand, counting down.
TGGTATGGCGTACCATATGTCTGAAGGCGCAAGAAAAACTTTTGTCATTGAAAGCCCAACCTAGAAAAGGTGATCTTCACTATAAAAAGAATTGAAAGCTCTACCAAAGATGTAAAATTGTTGCACAAACCCGACAGCCATCATGCAGATGTCAGTTTGATTCATAAAGAAGGAGCAGCTTAAAAAAAAAGTCAAGCAGAAGTAGTAAGAGAAGTAATTCAAACTTTCGCAAAAACAAACATGCATGTTATTATTGTGGATCCGATATACACTTGGCATCCAATAAGGAATGTCCTATGTTAGGCAAAATATGCAACAGGTGTGGTAAAACTGGACATTTTCATAAAGTGTGCAAAACCACACACATCAAATTTTTCACGGTGAAAGAATCAGAATTAGGGAAGATTCTGATGAGACTGAACTAATGGAAAAAGTTGGTGTTACTTGTGGTTATCATCAATAAGGAAAAAGGACTGAATCTAATACAGTGTTCAAGTGAACGGAGAGAATGTAGAAATGCTTATTGACACTGGATCAAGAATTTCTATACTATTAAAGGACACCTATAATAATTTGGAATGCACTAGATGTCAGTAGGATCATTCCAGGGGCCTATAGGGGCCACAAAATCAACTTAGAAGGAGTATTTAAAGCAGAATTACCATTCAAGGAGAAGGGTGTCTTTACAACATCTTCATGTTGTATTGTAATTTTAACATTCTTAGATGGCTGGAGCAAAAGAAATTGAGATCTATAATAAATCCATGTCAACCTCCTTATGTGTTCAGTGTTCAAGAAGAGAGTTTACAAATGGGTATTCGTTGAAAAGCTAGGATGCCTAAAGGATTTCAAACATGAAACAATCATAAAAGCAAACTCACAACCTGTCAAATGTGTCAGGAATATACTCTTGTCAGTCCACACAGAGGTAAAGGCCTTACTAGAAGATTGGTGTGCCAGTGAAATAATTGACCAACTAATGCATCAGAATGGCTATCACCAATTGTCATTGCAAAAAAGAAAATATCACAAATTGCTTGTGTAATGAGCTTCACTAACTTAACCACTACGTTGCAGCAGATTGTCAGCCTTTGCCTCTAATAAACAAAACAGTAATGCCATTACAGCTATTGGGAAAACTCAGAAAAATTGTCCAAGGTGCGGGGATGATAAGGCGGATGATATCCATATGTTTTGGCACTGCGGAAAGTTGTTGGATTATTGGGGGGACATAGAGAGTATTTTTAAAGTAATCTTTAATGTAAACTTAGTTGTAAATTCAGCATTAGTGGTGTTTGGGGTGTGGGAACAAGATACAAACTATCAGAAATTGTCAGTTCAGCAGGAGCATTTGCTGTTCATATTAATTATTCTAGCTAGGCGAGAAATTTGTCGTAAATGGATTGATCCTCTTCCTCCTCGTGTGTTGGATTGGCAGATAGCTGTAAATCGAATCTGTACACTGGAACAACGGGGCCCCCTGTCTAGAAAAGATAATTTTTGGTTATATTGGGAAAATGCGTATCAATAACATATTATTTCTTTGTCATATAAGCTCTTTATACTTTTAAATTTTTAAAGTCCAATGATTAAGATCTCCCCCTCGCTCTCTGGAGGTGCTGCTTTGGCTATGATTGAAAGTGATAACTTTTGATCAATGACACCCGTACGAGAAAGTATAATCAGTAGATTAGAGGGGATGATCTACTGAGGTTTGGACTATGTACTTGGTGGCATGTTGGCGTTTGTCGTGCCAATGCCTTTCCTACTTAACCAAAGCAGGGGTGATGAATATGAGGACAAAAAAAAAGAAAAAAAACAGTAATGCCATTGGACCAAGCTAAAATCTTTACAACACTCTATTTTATTGCTGCCTATCATCAGATTCAGTTGGATTGTACAGCGCTCATCATTCCCAAAGGGGCCCACCAGGTTTACAGATTACAGTTCGGGTTATGTTCTGCATCTGCTGTCTTCCAGTATGTAATGAATCAACTTCTTGCTGGCATAGAGGGTGCAAGGACATTTCAGTATGACATATTAATTCACAGCAAACAAATGAAGAACAAACATTTGTACTAAAGAAAGTAGTGCAAAGGACTTGCGGTCTTCTGACTTGACAGAAAAACAAGTGTACATTTTTCAAAGGAACTATGGAGTACCTAGGACACCTCATTGATTAACTTGGTGCTCCACCAAAACCATCTTTGATAACTGCAAGTTATCTTTGATAACTGCAGTCACAAAGCCACTGACTCTAACTAAAAAAGAGGAACTATCATTGTTTTTGGGCATGTGTGAATTGCATTCCATAGTCATACAAAACTATGCTGTGAAGGTTGAAACACTTTCAAAACTGATGAACAAAGATACAGAATTTGTGTGGGATGGGAAATGTGAGGAGAGCATAAATGACATAATAAAGAACTTGAACTTAAAACATCCCTGCAGAAAGTATTATAACAACAGACGCAATCCAGATTGGGGTAGGTGCAGACCTCATCCAGAAAACAGAGAAGGGTCCAAGTGGAAGTATATTGCTGGCCCTTCAAGGACTGTGATGTTGACATGTATGTCAACTGCTGTTCCCTATGTAATAATATAGAGAAAACCATTATTATTCATCCATGTTCCATTAAATCTATAGAGTTACCGGAGGGTCACTGGGTAAAAGTTGTGATTGACTTTTTTGGACCAATAAATGCCTTACCCCTTGAAATGTGTCATGTCATTGTTGTGAGTGATTACTTTTTCAAATGAATTGACGTCAACCCACTAGGACAACTGATTCCTGAAAGAATTATTCTGCAGGTATAGATTTCCACCTCAATTAGTCACTGATCATGGGGAACAATTTGTGTCTGAGGAATTAGTTACATTCATGAGAATTAATGGCATAGAACATGTAAGGTCATCCCTGTACCATCCCCAAAGGAATGGGCAGGTTGAATGAGATAATTGTTTACTGATGGAGACTTGTGGCATTAAAGCCTCCCATCCAACTTGAAGCAGCCCTTAGAACCAGATTGTAGTCATATCCACCACTCCTCACAACACCGCAGTTAGAACCCCCTTTGAGTTACACAGGGATAGGTCAGTCGTTATAAAAGTGCAGCCATTACAGTGGTCAACTGAACTGGGCCCATTTGCCTATTGCACGTTTTTTAAAATTGTGAGTGCCAATGAGCTGTGTTTTGTGATTAAAAAAACTGTTTGCATGGCACTCACCCAGAGGTGGTAGACAGCAAACTACAAACTGGAAATTCAATGGTCCACTCCTCCTCCTGGTTCTCTGAGTTTATATTGTGCAGTTCTCAATGAACTGGTGTGCATGCTCGTTCTCATTTTTCCATTTGTGTTTTGTGGCCATAGAAACTAAGAAAGGACTGGCCAATGTGACAGGAAGAGGACAGTCACAGAATACTGAGCAAGCAGTGGAGGACTTTTTTCTGAACCCGAAAGTGCAAAATGACCACTATATAGTTGCTATCGGAGTAGTATGAGAAAAGATAATCTGCTATTTTAAGACATTGAGAGCCAAATGTATAAACAAAATTGCGATTATTTCTGGTTCGTAAATGGGAAATCAGTATTCCTGATATATGTCTTTTTTTTATTCCCAAATAGCAACTCCTAGTAGGTCGCAAATCAATTTAATTTATGAATGTTAATGAAGTAGTTTGCAATTTGTGGCCCATTAGGAATCACTGACATCACAGAAATTGTTGCCTGCTGAGGTCAGCAAACTACCATGTCTGTGCTTTTTAGTGATGCACATTTTTGTTTAATACAGCCCATTTTCAATTAAGAAAAACTGAATGTGTTTAAAAATATGAAAACTAAACGTTTAAGTTTTGTGTTTTTTAAGAGCAAGCAGTGGTCCCCTTAAAAATATTTTTGTGAAAATACTTAAAGGGGAAGAGGTCCCACAGAGGGAATTTGCGAATGGGTTACCACAACTTCAGAATTGGTGGTAAAGTATAAATGTTTTTGCAACTGGAATTTGGTTGCAAAACATTAATACATACGACTACGATTCAGTATTAGGAAGGGACACCTTAAATACACCCCTTCCAAATAATGAATCACAAATGCAAATTGCTATTCACCAAAAAGTTATTGAATCACATTTTGCCTTTTGTACATTAAAGAAAGCTTATATGCAGGTTGCAAACGGCCGATTCTGAGAATCGGGCCGTTCGCAACCTGAACAAATCTTTGTACATCTGTCCAAAAATATTTACAAAAATGCTCATTAATGTTGCTTATTTAAAGGACATGGTTGCCACCCTTGTCAAAAAAAAAATACTGGGCATTTCCTGTTGTTTTAGGAGTCTGCAAAGGCCCGGACCTGATACTAAATAGGACTTTAAACAAAATCAGATAAATTAATTTGTAACTTGATGTTTCTGCATTTGTTTGCTTTAAGTATTGGTCAGGAATTGTTAACACAGCTCTAGATCGTATTTAGAAGTACTTGCTATTTATATTTGCAGTTTGAAGTATGTACAAATAAGAGCTAAAAACAACAGCTTTAGGTAATTGTGTTTATGTTTGATCAGAACATAAAATTATTGGTGCTGCTGTCAAAAATTCAGCTAGGTGTCAGTGACAGTGGGAAACAATACTCTAGCTAGGACCCCACCAGCCATATTATGGGCAATAATATGGTCTGGTGGTGTCCTGCTGTCGGGGCTCTGCAGGCGGTGGAAGCGCCCCTTCCTGTTCCCTGCCAGGCGACCTTCTCCCTGGACCAGGTATGGGGACCGTCTGATAGGGGAGGGAGGTTTGTAGTTAGTGCGTGTGTGAGTGTGTAGAGTCTGCATGTGTGCAGAAATGTGCGTATGCATAGTTGTATGTGTGTCTGAATGTAGAAGCAAGTGTGTTTCTGCTTGTAAGTCAGTATGCGTGTGTGAATGCGAGTGTTGTGGTGAATGCATGTTTATCTGCGTGTGTGTATGCATGTTTGAATGGGTGTGAGTATGCGTGCTTGAATTTGTGTATGAATGTTGATGTGAATGCATGTATGGATGCGTGTGAGCGAATGCATGCATGTAAGTATAGGTGAATAAGTGTATGCATGGTCCATGTGGATGTCTGTGGGCATCTCTGTGGGGAGGGGGGTGCTGTGTCTGCAGGGGGGTGGGGAGAGGGGAGCACTGTGGCTGGAGGGGGGGATCTCATGCTTGCTGTGGTGTGAGGGAGTTGTCTACTGTTGGCAGGAAAGGGCTTTCGTGTCAATGGTAGCCTTTCCACTGCGGAAACCATGGTGGAAAGCCACCTACTAATACCTCCGGCGGTCTTCTGTGGACCACTGGGTCAGAGATGATCATCTCCAGCCCAGCGGTTCCGACCGCCATGGCGGTATTAGTGCAGAAGTGGCAGGTTGGCAGAGGACAACCTGCCACACTCATAATGTGGCGGTCTGCACTGCCAGCCTGTTGGCGGCAGGACTGCCACATTTACCCTGGTAGCCAGAAGATCATCATGGTCAAAATGAGGGCCTTAGGGTTTATAGATGTAGTGATAAGCTGGAAAAATGCTGTCTTTAGGTGATTGTTTCCAAATTTTGGACCGGAAGGGGTGTTAAAATACCAGACATGCTGGTATAAACCCAGCCTGGTAGCAATCCTACATGTTATATGAAACAAGATGCACTCACACATTAGCCATTGTAAAGTACAGGCCTATAATATCTTTCGTCAGTCTACTCTTGAATACCACGCAGTAAATGTATTTTGTGTGCTCATGTTAAAGTTGATGCAAATGCAAACAATTCATAATGCAAAATTTCATTTGAATCCTCCCTCTGGTGACTGAGGGAGTCACCTAGCATTGCATCCACATTTCCTTTTCAAATCTCCCCTACACAACAGTTGTTGACTTTGGCAGCCTTTGTCTAGACTCCTCTAGATCCTTTATCTCATCATACAGATGACTCTGCGCCTCTTCCAACTCCATGCTTGCGTGTTACTTCCCCCTCTGATTTTTTTGCCTCTTTTCTCCTCTGCATCTTTACCCACAGTTTGCATTAGTCATTCTTACTTCCCTTATAAGACGAAATAGTCTTGTTTGACCTGATTTCCTAGGTGTGGTATTCCCTTCAAACTTTCTTGCCTTTAATCTCCTGTTCTGCTGAAATCGATTTTGTTGGCATTAGAACTCTGTTTACTTTCCCCCTGCTAACGAGTGAGAAGGTGTTTTTGCTCTCTCCTTCAAACATGTTAACATTCCCATTGTCACATTCCATTTACATATAACTCCCTAGTAAACTGTACTCAGTGCATGTAAACTAAATGCTACAAGTAGGCTGCAGCACATCTTCTGCCACCTATTAAAGAAGCACAGCAAAACATGTCTCAGGCCTACCCGTACAGCCTGCAGTATGGTTTTCAACAGCCATTTCAAACTGGCAAAATAATCCTTTGCTAGGGCTAACACTACTTCACTACTTATAAGCAGGCCATAATCACCCCATGGGAGGGTGCCTGGTACTTAAAAAGATGGATGTGTGGGTTTGTTTTACATGCCCTGGCAGTGAACCACCTCTAAAGTCATTTTTTTACTGCTGTAAGGCTATCTCACCCATTGACTAACTTTATTTCAGTTGAAAAGTGCTAACTCCAGATTGCGACCACATTGAGAAATGCTGAAATACACTGAAATGAATTGTAACTTAAAAACCTCTTTAGTAGTAAAGTCGCGTTTTAAGGTACTATTTTAAGATACTATTTTGAAAATGCCATGTTTAGAAAGTTCACAGTGCTGTGATGGATGGAATGCTTGAATTATTCTCAACCACTGGTAATGCCTTCAGCAGCATCACTTGTTATTTTGCACACCATAGCACATCAGTATGGACTCCGTTAAATGAAAATCACTCTTGTCCCTGCTCAAATAGGAGCAGTCCAGCCCGAACTGCCAAGCTAGGTCCTCTCTGAACCAGAACACAAGCAACCCAGGACCTGTTTTACCCTAGGTAGGGCTCATCAGCCAGGTATAGCTTGGATCCAGTGACACAGTGTGTATGGGACCCACATCTGGACATACCCATTCCACTTAGGACAACTCACTACAGTATACAAAACATGGTGGATGAAATGCTTGAATTAATTACCAGAATTAATTCTTGAATTTTTACCAGAATTAATTCAAGGAAATTCATCCATTACTTTTTTGTAAACTTTTGTTTGTCTCACTTTGACTATTAACTTGATTTCATACGACATACTTTCATGTTAAATAATAACATGATGTTCATGAAGATGAAATAACTCCTATTAATTTAATCCACAACAAGAAACTGAAGTGGAGAGATTTGCTTGAGCTCACAAGACTAATACCAATAGACAATAATTACCAGTAACACTGATCTAACCACTAATTCTGGGTTCCGCAGTAGCAAGCTGCTTGGCGTATAGTGCTTCAGCACCTCAGCAGGAGTAGTAAGTGCTATATAAGTGGAATGACAATTTAAGTGTATGTTTGTGTGTGGAATTTGAAAGCCTGTGAGGTTGGGCGGTCTTGAGCGGTTGGAAACAACAGGTGTCTAAGTAACCAACAGTAAGCAAAGCATAGACAGCAATGTTCAATCTTCTTGTCATAGCGTTGATAGCACTGTAAAAAGAAAGCAGTGCTTTTGGGAAAATTAACAAAGTCAACAAATTTCCTTCTTCTTTATTTACATACCATTCACATCCTTTTTCTGCCACCATTTGTTGTGCTCTACCTGAGTTGTACCCTGCCACTTCTTCCACATTTCTCTGTGAGAAGCCATTCTCCATAGTGCTGAAGCCCTCCTGGGGAAGGGGGCTGCACTTCGGTGTATGAGTTTGTGCCCCACCACTTTAAAAGGTCACCAGCTTTTACTAGATTCAAGGTTTGTGTTTATTATCTGAGTGGGGCTTCCACCCCTCTCAACTAATATCCAATTTCTTACAGACATATCATGCAAATTATAATGATTAGAATGGTGGTTAATATCTTCTTCAATATTCCGTTCACATAACCACTCACTAATTTTAGAATATCCCTTCCCTTTTGCTTTCCAGTCACCGGTCTTCTCCAAATCCTTCAATCTTGTCAGAAATGAAAGTGCAAAACTGCTGAACACGTAGCATGCAGCAGACACTTCCCTCTTTTTCAAGTAAGATATTTAAAGCAAGCATATTCTGCAAAATCATTGCTCTTATTGCTACAGGTTCAGAATTAATAGTGATTAAATATTTGCTCACTCACTTAATCTCTGTAAATATTAGCTGCAACCTACCATCTGAGATTTATTACCCTGTTTCTCTTTACCATCGCAAATCCAGATTTAATTTTGGATGTATTCCTGACTCTGTAATCATCTCTTCTTTCTTTTATCAACCTATCTTTACTCCTTTCCTTAACATCCTTCAGTCTCCTACCTTCTTTTGTCCTTTGATTTTGAGACTCTGTTGTGCAATCTACTCCTTTGTCTGAATGCTCCTTCTGTGTTTGAGTTTGACTTTGTGAATCAGTGGTTGTCACCACTTTTTCATCGGCTTGTCTTACTCTCCTGATATTTAAAGCATTTACATAAGCATTTACATTCGGGAGGTCCCCCATGTTACTGCAGTATTTATCACAAAGATTACATGGAAAGTGCCTTGCCAGAAATACTGCAGACAGGATTTCCTGATGTGTTTCTTCATCAAGACCGACTCCTCAGACTCAGGTCAGGGACTCTTTCTGCCTTGGAAATGGGGTTGTCAAATCAACCTGTTGCGGCTCAAGCCCAGGAAGGCAGAACAAAGGTGGTGGGGGGTGTCGAGGTAGTTTTGTTGTTAGGGGTGGGGGATCAGGGTAGTTTTGTTTTTAGGGGTGGGGGATCAGGGTAGTTTTGTTTTTAGGGGCGGGGAGGGTGTTTGGAGTAGTTTGGTTTTTAGGGGCAGTGTGAGGGGTTGGTTGTTTTTAGGGCTGGTGATGGGGTCGGGGAGGGATTTAGGGCTCAGGGTGGCTGAGGGGTATTGGGGTAGTTTTGTCAGGGGTGGGGTAGTTTTCTTTTTAAGGGTGGGGAGGGGGATCAGGGTAGTTTGTTTTTTAGGGGCGGGTGGGGGATCGGGGAGTTTTGTTTTAAGGGCAGGGTGAGGGAGTCAAGGAAGGTTTTAGGGCTCAGGTTGGGTGGTGTGTGTGGGGTAGTTTTATTTTTAGGGGCGGGTGGTGGGGTCAGGTCGTTTTGTTTTTATGGGTGGGGTGGTACAGTCGGGGTTGTTTTGTTTTTATGGGTGGGGTGGTACGGTCGGGGTAGTTTTGTTTTTAGAGCTGGGAGTGGGGGGTCAAGGTAGTTTTGCCTTTCTGGGCCGGGTGGGGGGGTTGGTTGTTTTAGGGTGGGTTGGGAGATCGGGGAAGGTTTTAGGGCTCCTGGTGGGTGGGAGTAATCAGGGTAGTTTTGTTTTTAGGGGTGGAGTCGGGTAGTTTTGTTTTTAGGGGCAGGGTGGGGGTGTTGCGGTAGTTTTGTTTTTATAGGCTGGTTGGGGGGTCGGGTAATTTGGTGTTTAGGTGCTAGGGTGGGGGGATTGGAGTAGTTTAGTGTTTAGGGGTGGGGGATCGGGGTAGTTTGGTGTTTGGAGCAGGGGTGGGGGTCATTAAAGGTTTTAGGGCTCACGGTGGGTGGGGGTGTCGGGGTAGTTTTGTTTTTAGGGGTGGTGAGGTCCGGGTAGTTTTGTTTTTAGGGGCAGGGGTGGGGTCAGGTAGTTTTGTTTTTAGTTGTGGAGGTGGAGGGGTCAGGGTAGCTTTGTTTTTAGTGCTGGGGGTTGGTTGTTTTTAGGCCAGGTGGGCTGTCGGGGAAAGTTTTAGGGCTCAGGGTGAGTGGGAGGTATGGGGTAGTTTTGTTTTTAGGGGTGGGGATGGGGGGTCGGGTTAGGTTTTATTTTAGGGGCAGGGTTGGGTTAGTTTTGTTTTTAGGGTTGGAGGTGGAGGGGTCAGGGTAGTTCTGTTTTTAGGGGCGGGTAGGGGTCAGTTGTTTTTAGGGTGGGTGGGGGGTCGGGGAAAGTTTTAGGGCTCAGGGTGGTTGGGGGTATTCGGGTACTTTTGTTTTTAGGGGCGGGTAGTGTTAGTGTTAGGGGTGGGGTACTTTGGGGCCTCAGGGCGGGTGGGGGGTTTGCATGCTAGAACCACACATGCCTTTTCCACACATGTCTTTTTTAGGCATGCTTTTACAATGAACAATCGTTGTAAAGGCATGCAAGGAAAAGGCATTTGTGGTAACAATGCGGTCGTTGTTCCGACTGCATTGTTCAGGCATGCATGATTCTCCCATACGTTGTTCCATCATGCATTTGTCTGGGGCCCAATTTTTGAAGTAGAAGAAGCTCCTAGAGGTTTCCCTTTGAAGTCCGCAGGCATCCAGCATCCCCTGTCCTGGCTCCAGACGAACTACAGTGGGAATGTAACTCTGTGCAGAGGCAGAAAACATCCTTTTCAAGTGTAAGTAGAGCAGTGCCCAGTTCCGTCTTCCCATCCTGATAGTGATGGCCCATCTAGCTTCACCTAAACTCTATACTGTGTGTGTGGCTGTCTCAGAGAAAACACACAAAGCCAAACTGTCAGCTACACCCAGTCATATGACTAAGAGACAGGCTGTATGTGGCAATTTCAACAGATAATTTTTAATTACCCTTCCAAGGACAACAAACATGAACTGTTAACTCGCCCCCATTTGGAAATGATGCTTATTATTTGTATTAAGGTAATTCCAATGTTGTTCCATGGGGGAGGCAGGCATTGCAGTAGTTTTTCAGTACCACAACATGTAAAACAAAAAAGTACATATTGAACATTTTAAATACAGTGCACCCTTCCCTCTGATCTGTACAGGGCCTACTCTAGGCTAGGGGTGACTTACATGTGTTACAAAGGAAGGCTTGGGCCTGGAAAAAGGTTTACTTTGTCAAGTCAACATGGCAGTTTATAAATTGTATACCCAGGCAGCAAGGGCAGACCTGTGACATGTTTAAGGGGCTACTTAAGTGGATGGTACAAACAGTGCTGCAGGCTCACTAGCAGCATTTATTTTAGAGGCCCTGATCACAGTTATTGCCACTTTACTAGGGACGTACAAGTAAATTAAATATGCCAATTGGGTATAAGCCAGTTCTACCATGTTTTAAGGAGAGAGCACAAGCACTTTAGCACTGTTTAGCAGTGGGAAAGTGAACAGAGTCCTAAAGTTAGCAAAGCAGGAGGGTTAAAGGGAAATGTTCAGAGTGACAACCACACTGAAGATGCCAGATCTAAAACTAATTTTCAAAGTGAGTGCAACGATTTGACTCCAAAGAAACTGGTAAGCCGATTCTGTGAATCAATTACCTCATTAGTAGTTTGGCCACCATGAGGCTGTCTCATGTCCTGGTCAGGTAGGCTTCCATCCAACATAAGAAGAGACAGACTACTACCAAATGTAGTGGAGTCCAGGAATATGAGCATTTCCACAAACTCCAACTGCATCCGGTTAGAGGGGATCACTTGATATGCCTGTGCGGCTCATAGTCAAAAGTGTTCTCCTGCCCCATTTAACTGCTGACAAGTAACAAAACTGTGACACAGACTGTCTGCAAAGACATGAAATGTGGATTGTACAAATAGATCTCAAAGAGACAGTCCATGACATCTATACCTAAATTGGTGGGGCTGTGGAAATGCCTTGCCATTGGGGCACAGAATCCAATAGGACTGGTCTCCCATTTGTTGAATTCCAAAGTCATACTGATTCTTTACACAACCTAACCTGACCCAATTTTCAATTTCAGTTTCTGAAGCTTCACCTTGTAGGGCCTTCAACTCTTCCCAGCTATCAATAGCATTGAACAACATATTTGGAACACTTTCAGATCCACATCGGTCTTCCTAAGTGAATGTAAAGGTCTACAATAGCACAGTACTTTGCTATTTCATACATATAGTGGTTTCCAACAGTCACAAAATAAAATTCGCTCCGGTGTGTTGCAAATTTCACAACTTTAGTTCTTTAAGCAATTGCAGTGTATTCGACAAATCCATAACATATTTCCCATTTCCAAAAAGAGAGCCAGAGATAGTCATGAAACCCCTCAGGGACTACAACAGTCCTGAATCATGGACCATGACTCCTTTCAGAAGTCCATCTCTCAAGCAAGCCTATCCACAAACAAAGTAAAGTGGGCCTCTTTCAGATAGACATTTCAATTGTCAGGTCCTGGGGTAGTACACAATTCCGTAACGTGTAGATAACCATGATTGTTCCTGTCATTATGAGCATCATTTACTGGGAGGGGCAAAAGTGCATAAGGGTTCATCATACTACATCTTTCAAAGACACTTTTGTCAGCAGCTAAAATCACATGTTCAGATCTGGTAAGTCTGCTGTTTGTCATGTGTTGTGTTCAAGTGTGGAAGTGAAACTGCTAGACCTGTCAGCCTAGGGGTGGTCTTTCTCCAAGCGTTTTGCCTTACACCTCCATATTTTTTCCGATCTCATTTTTGTTCGTTTCAGGACTTCTAACAAGTGCTAAAGTGCATATCCTCACTCCTTAAAAAATGCGAACATTGGCTTATCCCAATTGGCCTATTTAATTTGCTTATAAGTCCCTAGTAAGTTGGTACTACATGTACCCAGCCTGTAAATTGAATGCTACTAGTGCACTTGCAGCATTTGTTGTGCCACACACTTATGCAGCCCTGCAAATTTGTCCCAGGCCTGCTACTGCAGCATGTGTGTGTAATTCAAACTGCCATGTCAACCTGGCAAAATAAACCTTTGCCAGGCCCAAGCACACAAGAGAGCTTAGGTGTACCTAAATGGGCCATCACTGGCAGGATGGGAGAGCTGAGTTAGGTACTTACATCTAAATAGGCTGTGTCCTTCCTCTACACAAAGGATTGCACATACCCTGTAATTAGTCTGGAGCCAAGGCAGGGGAGGCAGCAAACCTGTGCAATTCAGAGAAACCTCTAGAAACTTTCACAACTTCAAATGGTGTTCCAGGTATAAATAGTATACCCCAGACACCAACTCTTCAGCACTTCTGGACTTGTGGAAGACTGCCAGAAAAAAGGACTGCTTTACGGCTGAAGGACTGCCACTCTGCTGGAATACTGACCTGAAAGACTGCTGATCTGCTGCCCTCTTGCTGGAGTGAGAAAGACTGGACCTGCAACTTGCACCCAGTACCACGAGAGTGGCTCTAAGGGCTAGTCTCTTGTAGCCAGCACCTGGATTCTGCAACTGAGTCCTACCCTGCCAAGTGATGTCAACCCAATCCTGGACCCTTGGACGTGGGTCTTACGGTGATCTGTCAGCCGATCTTTGGACCAGCAGAACCGATGTATCTCCTCTGGTGTGTGGCTCAACCTCAAACAGAGCAGATGAATCACCTCTGCTGCGTGGACTTTCCCTTCACAAGGACTTTGCTTCGCCAATGCAGCCTCATTAGAAATGTCGCTAAGTGACTCATCCTCTACTCAGACCTCTCATCGCAAGTCCCTTGTCGACAGCATCTTCGATGATGACACAGGACTCTGCATTGCAAGCCCTGCAGCATTTCACATCACAAGAGCTGCAGCTATTCGGAACCAGCGGTGCACGAAGCATCTTCAATGCAGGACTTTGCATCGCAGGCTCTCTTTGTTGGAGATATGTCATGAAGCTGCTCGTTCCGAAAAGCTGTGGGGGTTGTGATGTGGAGTCCTGTGTCATTATTATGAATGTCGTTGAGAATGCAGGACTGCACCTTTGTCCCAGTTCGGTGCAACCAGAATCCACATTTGCCACCTTGTGATGTTTGGCACTGTTTTTTACTGAAATCTTTAAACCTTCATATTACTGCTTCTACTGATTTGATTTTTGTTGTTTTAGTTTTGTTCTATTTATTACAAATTAATCTATTTCCCTAATTTGGTGTGGGAATCTTCCTGTGTGGTGTTTTGATATTAATATTGTTTGTGCCTCTAAGTTAAGCCTGACTTCCCTGTGCCTAGCTGCCAGAGGGTTGAGCCCAGTTTAATTTGAGGTTTGCTTGTGACTTTACCCTTACAAGGGTCGTGGTTGCTGTTTGAGTAGGTTTTGACCTGCCTCAAGCAGTAACTTTATTTCTTAAAGGAACTATTATAATAAGGGAGTGCCCCATAACAGTATTCTTGCACTGTGGAATGCAGACACCCACAGCAGCTACCGCCAGTATATTGCCAGAAAGTGCTGCAGCTACTGGATCAATTGTGAGAGTAAATAGGCAACAGCCGTTTGGCTTCCAAATGGCCTGGGTCAACATAAACTGTGCACACCATTCATGACAATAGAGGACAAAGTAATTCTGTTTATCAGGCATTCCTAAGGGTGATGTGCAACAAAGTTTTTCTTGAAGCTCTACGAAGGCCCTTGCCCTAGGGTAGCAGATCACATGTAACTCTATGTGGAAGTTTCGCCACCAGGGGCATGCTGGGAATCCACTGGTGAGAGTAGCCCACCATTCCCCAAAACATCCTGACTCCTCTCTGTGTCATAGGGGAGGGATCATTCTCAGGATTATAGATATTCTCTTTTGGGACACTTTCCTAGCTCTTTCTCAATATGATGTCCCAGATACAGAACCTTCCTCTGGCAGTACTGTAAACTTGTAGGGAACACCTTTTGTCCATTCTCTGCCAAATAGTTCAACCAGGTAAAGGTGTCTTGCTTGTATGCATCTTGCAGGTTCTCAATATATTAGACCAGAACCGAGCTGTATGGCAAGGTCTCCAGATTTTTCTTTAGTATCTGATTGAAGATGGAGGGGTTCTCTGTATGCCCTTGTGCGACTTGGATCCACACCAGAGTTTTCCCTAATAATTGGAGCTAGAAAAGGAACAGAGTGCCTGATTTATGTTTCAGTTGACAGGTTATTGAATACCAGTTCAATAGGATAGAATGGAATTTATATTCTGGTGGACAGGCTATCTGTCACCATTGTGGCAGAATAACCCTTCCGCTGAAATATAAATTAGGCTCAGACAATTCTCATGTAGAGGGATAGAAGCGTTCAGCTTCTCATGGGATTTGGAAAAGTATCAAATCAGGATTCAGTACCATAGGACAACAAGGGACTACAATTTGATTCATCTTTCACAGGTCCTTGTTAGACTTTTCATCCTTGGTGTGGTCTCCCTTAACTTTTTGCCTCTGTTCCCCAGGTTGTTGATGTGTGGTGATGTGTGTCTGATTTTACTATTTGTGTTACTCTGGGCACTTTACCACTGCTAAACAGTGCTCAAGTGCAAGTGCTCCTTTACAAAATGTATATGTAATTGGTTTATCCATGATTGGCATATTTGATTTACTAGTAAGTCCCTAGTAAAGTGCACTAGAGGTGCCAGGGCCTGTAAATCAAATGCTACTAGTGGGCCTGCAGCACTGGTTGTGCCACCCACATATGTAGCTCTGTAATCATGTCTCAGACCTGCCACTGCAGTGTCTGTGTGTGATATTTTAACTGTAAGTTTGACTTGTCAAGTGTACCCACTTGCCAGGCCTAAACCTTCCCTTTCCTTACATGTCAGACACCCCTAAGGTAGGCCGTAGGTAGCCCCAAGGGCAGGGTGCAGTGTATGGTTAAGGTAGGACATATAGTAATGTGTTTTATATGTCCTGACCGTGAAATATTGCTAAATTCGTTTTTCACTGTTGCAAGGCCTGTCCCTCTCATAGGTTAACACGGGGCTACCTTTAAATCTGATTCTAGTTTAGATTCCCTTTGGGAGCGGATGGACATGTGGAGTTTGGGGTCTCTGAGCTCACAATTTAAAATACATCCTTTAGTAAAGTTGATTTTAAGATTTTGTGTTTGAAAATGCCACTTTTAGAAAGTGAGCATTTTCTTACTTATACCATTTCTGTGACTCTGCCTGTTTGTGGATTCCCTGTCTGGGTCAGTTTGACAGTTGGGCTGGTTGCACCTCACACTAGACAGTGACACAAAGGGAGCTGGGGTGTAGTCTGCATTTCCTGATGAGCCATCTGTGCTAGGAGGGAGGGGAGGAGTGGTCACTTACACCTGAATGGGCTGTGCCTGCCCTCACACAATGCAGTCTCCAACCCCCTGGTGAGTGTCTGGGGCCTGGCCTCTGCAAGGCAGGATTTCACATTCAAAAGAGACTTTACCTTGAAGTAGGCCTACTTCAAAGGAGAAATTGGGTATAAGAAGGGCACCCAAAACCACAGAGTTTAGAACACTTCTGGAAACAAGAGGAAACTCTGCCTGGAGAAGAGCTGAAGAGCTGAGGAAGAAGAGCTGCCCTGCCTGTGGCTGTGCTTTGTGGAGCTATCCTGCAGTTGCTGCTTCTCCCAGAGTAAGAGGGCAAAGACTGGACTTTGTGTGCCTTCCATCTTGAGAAGAAATCTCCAAGGGCTTGATTTAGAGCTTGCCTCCTGTTGTGTTAAGTCTCAGGAACAGCAAAGACTTCTCTCTGCCAGCACCTGGAGTCTCTGGAGAGACTCATACTCTGCCCTGTGGTGCCCATCCAGTTCCTGGGACCCTGAAAGGAGAAGCTGGCAGCCTAAGAGGAGGAAATCCACGCACAGAGCGATGTCTGAAGAAACGACGCGCCGCCGGCTCCGCGGCTGAAAATTGACCCTCGCCGGAAATGCTACTGAAGAATTGACGCACGGAGCTGGAGAAACGACGCGCTGCATAGCTGACGGAGGCTGAGAGATCGCAGCCCACGCTGTGTGGTTTTCGGATCATCGTGCGGCTGGATTTCCGACGCAAGTACCGCGGGGTGTGTAAAAACAATGCAAGGCCTGCCCGGACCCGAGAGTGCTGACCGGATCGATGCATCGCTCTCCTGCAGAGAGAAGAACCGACACACCCCGACCCGACGAAAGGAGAAACTACTCAAGGTCTCACTCGTGAGTGAAATGGACGCATCACAAGCCCTTTTTGACACACACTCGCCTGTGCAGGGTTATTTTTGACGCACCCAAGGTACATTTCCACGCTAACAGTGTTAGTGTGTGTTTTAAACCACTTAAAGACTCTTTTTGATTTTTAACTGATAACTTGATAAGTGTATTGTGTATTGTTGTCGTTTTGGTCTTGTTTTGTTGAGATAAATATTTTCTATTTTTCTAAACTGGCATTGTCATTTTGTAGTGTTTTCATTAAGCTACTGTGTGTGTTGGTACAAATACTTTACACCTGGCACTCTGAAGTTAAGCCTACTGCTCTGCCAAGCTGCCAAGAGGGCAAGCAGTGGTTAGCTGGGGGGATTCTCTTTCACCCTGACTAGAGTGAGGGTCCTTGCTTCAATAGGGGGTAACCTGACTGTCAACCAAAGACCCCATTTCTAACAGTGTTGATCAGAGGTTGGGATTTGGACTTGTATTTGTACTTGACATACAGGGGGTCATTCTGACCCCGGCTGGCGGCGGAAGCTGGCGGCCTGGCTGGAACCGCCAGAATACCGCTGCGCGGTCAAAAGACCGCCGCGGGTATTCTGGGTTTCCCGCTGGGCTGGCGGGCGACCGCCAGAAGGCCGCCCGCCAGCCCAGCGGGAAACACCCTTCCATGAGGATGCCGGCTCCGAATGGAGCCGGCGGAGTGGAAGGGGTGCGACGGGTGCATGGCAGACACTGAAAATCTTTGTGGGGCCCTGTTGATTCTTATTGCAGGTCACTGGATGGTTGGGTGAAGGGCTGTAAGGTACCTACGTATGAGGTCTGATTGCTAGGGAGCACTTGTACAGTTTGTTTTCCAGAGCTGCGCCAGCTCCTGATTGACAGAAAGCTGACTGACCCCAGGAAGCTTGCGCAGTAAGCAGACTGCTGGGAGAGCATCAGGGTCCAAAAGAGGTATGGGGAGACCACGCCAAGGGTGAGCAGGGTCCCTCTCAGAAGAAAGGGGGGGTAAGGGTAATCAGGGGGAGTTCTCTAAAGGGCCCCAAACTGATTCCCAGGGAAAGGATTCCCAACCCGCCAGTGAAAAGAAGCCCTGGTTCTCCAAAGGGAAGCCAGTGGCAGGTGGTCCCTAACATAAGTGCTATGCATGTGACCAGGTGGGTCATGTGAGGGGGGACCCCAAATGCCCTAAAAGTACACAGGCACCCACTGGTGCGCCGTCCCAGGGTTTGGTCAGTGTAGCGCTTGGGAATGAGTTGGTTTCAGGTGGGTGGGAACCAGCTGAGATGATCCTTGTCTCACTAGGTGACAATGAGATGGTCCAGAGAACCCTAGTGCCTGTAAACACCAAGAAGTACACGCAGTGGGTGACCATTAATGGACAGAGGGTGGAGGCTCTGAGAGACACAGGAGCCAGCGTGACTACTGTGAGGAGTCAGCTGGTGTCTGAAGAGCAGATTGATCCTCGGGTACTTCACCAAGTAGTTGCAGTTAACAACTCAGAGTGCCTGTGCAGAGTGGCGCAGGTTCCCTTTGAATGGGGGGGCGTCTCAGGTTCCTTGGAGTTAGCTGTGAGTCCAACCATGCCTGTTGATTGTTTGCTAGGCAAAGATCTGGAGTATTCCCCTTGGAAGGAGGTGGAACACAGGTCTCACTTGGAGATGTTGGGTCTGCCTGGGTGGGTATGCGTAACCACCTGGTCAATGGCAGCCCGTCAGGGTAATCAAGAGCCCCTGGAGCCTGAAACAGTGGCGCAGGGGACTGCCAAGAACAGGGAGGGAAGGGGGCATGGGAAACCGGACCCAGACGTTCCTACGGTCTGGGAGGAGGCAGAACCTGAGGGTGATGCCACGAAGCCTACAGGGGAACAGGTAGCTGAACTGGGGGAGGTCCCTGAGCTGTCACAGTGGCAGCAGGAAGGGGGGCCCACCAGGTAAGCATTCTGTGCAGCACAGAAGACATGCCCTACTTTGGAGGGTTTGCGGGAGCAGGCTGCAGACCAGACGGCTGGCCAGGAACCAGGATCACACCTGATCAATTGGGAGGATGACCTCCTGTATAGCGAGCCTAAGGTTCCGGAGCCTGGGTCAGCCTGTGTGCTGGTGGTGGTACCCCAGTGCTTCAGGGCCTTCCTACTGGGGTTGGCTCATGATGTGCCTTTAGCTGGACATTTGGTGCAGGACAACACCTTTGAGAGGCTTCTCACCCACTTTTACTGGCCCCTAATGAGCAATTACTCAGATGCACTTTGCAGGTCTTGTCAGACTTGTCAGGCAAGTGGCAAGAGTAGGAGGAAATGTAAGGCTCCCCTCCAGCCTTTGCTGTTGTCAGTACTCCTTTTGAGAGGGTAGGCATTGACATTGTGGGGCCTCTGGATCCCAAGACAGCCATGGGCAACAGGTTTAACCTGGTCTTGGTGGACCATTCCACCCGGTACCCAGAAGCCATTCCTTTGAGATCAATCACTTCCCCTGTGGTGGGTCGTGCTTTGATGAGGTTTTTTACCCGCATGGGGTTCCCCAAGGAAGTGGTATTGTCGTAGTTTGGACTCTTGCTCTAGGCAAGACTGCTGGTTAAATGATGACAGCACTTTTGTTTGTAGTCGACTATGTCTTTCCTACAACAAGTCGCAACTGTTGTCCCAACCTTACCGGCTCACTAGCACCACAATAGTAAAAGGTGATTTGTGGCAGCCTTTATGCATGGACTCGAGAGTAAGACATCTCAGGGAGTGTCGTGGTTAAACGGAGATTACCCCTTTCTCACAGATATATTATGTCTCATACAAACACAGGCAAAGACAAAGATGCAGTAAAGTTTCAATAGTTTTTGTTCAACATAACTGCAATTTGCGATAAGTTGCCTGGGCTGCAGTGATTAGGATAATGAATAATGCAAGAAACAGAATTGTGAAGACGAGAGTCATTATTACAAAACAAACCACCATCTTGCAATGCATAGGAAAGACATATGAGATGTAATATGCCCTAATAGGCCTAACCTCCTACCTAAAGGAGAGCTGGGTTTGTTAAACCTAATCTGCCAATGCCATGTCCATGAGAGGAGCCCCCAACCCTTGTTACCTTGGAATGAGGTCCCTATCTCAGATTCCGCAGGTACACGAAGACTGGGTCAGTGTCAAGACGACTGCAGCATCGATATCAGCGATACCCTCTGGTCGGAATCCCTCTGATTATCTGTCTAAAGTGCGATACATTTATACAGATCTTCAAGGACCCCTGACGTAGGTGTATTCCCAAACAATAGATTACAGACATGCTTGCGACGGCAATTAATAGAAACAATCCCTCGAAAGTATAGAGAGGGAAAATCCCTAAGTGTGAACGCCTACTGTTTGTTTGTCTTTGGTGCTTGATCTTCACGCCTTAGTGTGGTGACACTGATAATGTAACTCATAAGAAGTGGCCTAACTCTAAACAAGGCAGCCATTTTAGAAGAAATAAATAATTCAATGTGCTAAGACAGATCAAGCTAAGTAGGTTAAAAGTCACTAGGTGACGGGGGCGCGAGTCTGCAAGCCAAAGGTTAAGCTAACTCCTGTTATCCCATTAAAACGAAGTAGGATTCACTACAGTATCTGATATTGGTACCAACTTCATATCCACATATATGACATCTCTGTGGAAGGAGTGTGGGGTAACCTACAAGTTCACCATCCCTTACCACCCCCAAACTGCACCTTAAAAGGCATAATCATGGGTCTGTCAGAGCCCTTGAGGCGGAAGTGGGACGTCCTCTTGCTATGCCTTCTGTTTGCCTACAGGTAGGTGCCTCAAAAGGGACTTGGGTTTAGTCCCTTTGAGCTGATTTATGGCCACCTTGTGAGGGGACCTTTGAGTCTGGTTAAGGAAGCTTTGGAGAAAGCTCCTAGTAAACCCCCCAGGATGTATTCACTTACATGCTGGCTCTGAGAAACCAGACTGCCCGCTTTAGGAGTCTCGCTCAGGAGAACCTGGAAGCAAGCCAGGAGGACATGAAACGCTGGTATGACCAGAATGCCACTCTGGTAGAGTTTCAACCTGTTTCAAAAAATTGTGGGTGATGGCACCAGTGGATCCTAAGGCGCTCCAGGATAAGTGGACTGGGCCATTTGATGTGGTGGAGCGCAAGAGTGAAGTCACCTACCTGGTGGACTTGCGGTCTCCAAGGAACCCTTTAAGGGTCCTGCATGTCAACCACCTCAAACCTCACTTTGAGTGGACTGAACTGTCCATGCTCCTTGCGACAGATGATGGGGCAGAGGAGGAGAGTGAGCCTCTTCCTGACCTCCTGTCTGCAGCAGAAAAAGATGAGTCAGTGTACGGAGTGATCCTCTCCCCCTCCCTGACTGAGGAGCAGCAAGGTGACTGTCGCCCCGTGTTGGGACAGTTTTCCTCACTGTTTTCCCTGATCCCACGAGTCACACACTTGTGCACACATGATTTGGACACTGGGGACAGTACACCCATTAAACAGAAGGTTTACAGGGTGACTGACAGGGTCTGGGCATGCATTAAGGATGAGGTATCCAAAATGCTTGACCTAGGGGTTATTGAGCACTCCAGCAGTCCTTGGGCCAGCCCAGTGGTATTGGTCCCAAAGGCTGCTGCACCGGGTGCCACTCCAGAACTCAGGTTCTGTGTGGACTACCAGGGACTCAATGCGGTCAGTAAGACTGACGCGCACCCCATCCCCTGAGCTGATGAGCTCATTGACCGGTTGGGAGCTGCCAACTATCCTGCTTTTTAGGGTTGAGTCTGCGTCGCATGTGCTTGCGCATGCGTTTCGCTTGCGAGATGCTTTAGGAATTAGAAAAGGGCTCGGAGCCCCGTTGACGTCACGTCAGTGTCTTTCATTGGTTTGTGGGCTTGCCTGTTAAAATCTGCTTGCTTTCATTAGTGGAAGGCACGAATACGTTATGCCTTTTCCGTGGTTAGCCTTCTTCGAGCGCAGCGACCAAGTACTGGAAACATGCGAGGCTCGCTGTTTCCCGTCCGGTTTGTGGACTACTTTCTATCTTTTGTTTGCAGCGCGATCTCGCTTGGCAGAAGTCAAGCGCTTTGCATAACATCGACCCTGTTACAGTTCAATCGTAATGAAACATATCGGCAAAAGTGGCGTTAAAGTTAATTGCACTTTTGCCTATAGGTTTCATTACGAGTAAACTGTAGCAGCGATTGCGCTGTTTTTTTCTTTCAATTTGGAAAGAAAAATCCGGTTGGGAGTTTACAACTGCTAATAGCTGTAACTCAGACAAATGTGAGACCCTAATGCATTTCAAATGCTTGTTTATTAATGTTATTTATTAGGTGTCTGCAAACCCATCACAGGAGATTTGCAGGAACTCACTAATATTTCCTTCAGGATGCCTTGCTGTAGCATGAATTTAAGTGTTATTCCACCCACCACCTCAAGGCTGAGGTTGTACTGGGGCATTCATGGATACTCTGCATTTGGTTTTATGGTAATTCTCACTGGTTCAACGTTCTTAATTAGACCAATGTCTTAGCATTTAAATGCTCAGGCTTCCCCTTTCACATAATCTCTTATGTCAGGAGGTAAGTCTGCTCCTCTTAGGACTGGGAATAACCCAACAGTTGCATCTAATGACTTTAGTCTTCATCTTCATTGTGTGTGAAACAACATTGTCCGTTGTGCAGTAGATCACACAATTCAGTGTGCAGAGTAAATTCCTGCTCAACAGATTGGCTGGCTTGGAGTCACATATTAAAAATTAATGTTCTTCTTTCAGAGGCCCTAATTTCACAGGCACTTACCTGAAACTGGGTTTGTGCTTTGCTTGTTGTAACTACCTACAACTTGATCTTGCATTCCTGAGAGGAGTAGGTGTGGGAGGCTCCTACGTTCTAACAGCAGAACAGGTAGCTCCAGAACCAGTCAAGAATGATACAGGGTGGCCGTTTACCTCTCCATCAGTATATAGCCAAGTCTGGGCTACTTCTAGAAGTGCACCAAACATGCAATCCTCCTTCCCTCCCAGGCACCCTCATTGTGATTAATCAAAATCTAGTCCATTAGGACTGTCAAAAACTGGAAACTGCTGGAGATATTTGTCACTCGTAAAAGTTCTGTGTTTGTTGTCCATCGTACAGCTCCCATTTGTGACTGCTGGCCAGCATTGTATGATGGTGGTGGGATATTCAGCAAATCATCTAAAAAGTCACTGTCATTCTCATCCCTATTCTTCTTGTCTTCCACTCGTGATGTTTATCTCTTGGTTATTCCCTTTGCTATCATAGGATACATCCTTATACCCTCAACCACATTTGTTCTTCACCCCTGCTGCTCTGCCTTCCACCTTGGCTCCTTCCAACTACAGACCTTATTTCTAGCTTGGGTCTTTTATATCGCTTTCTCTTTAGCATGCACAGCTTGTTTTCATGCATTCAAGGCCTCATATTTAGCAGGTCTTCGTGGAGGCTTAATTTCATACAGCATTCGACTTAGGCTCTAGATTATTCTTAAATTGAATGTGCCATGTGGGATGGATTAAAATCAGCCAGTGATTTTAGTGTTTGATCCATTGTTTGACCAAGTTCAAGTGTGCAACTTGACCTGAGTAGTCATATGACTAGGAGTGCCCTCCTAACCCTTACAAGTAGCTTATTTTCTCAAAGAACTTTGTCCTCGCTCTTTACACAATGCAACATGAAATCTGTAAATTCCAAATTAAAATATCTAGCAGTTTCCAGCAAATCACAAAGTAATGCTCAATAATACTCAATGAAACCTATATACCTTCCTGCCGTGACACCACTGAACCAACCATTCTCAGTGCATCACCTGATAACGTAACAACCAATCCCTAAAGTATACAAAATGTAATGGATGGAATGCTTGAATAAATCTCAGCTCCTGGTAATCACTCGGTCCACATCCCAGTCCATCATCACTTTTTGGGAACAGCCAATCCCAGCATGGTACACACGCTGAACTCCCAACACCAGTTCAACAGCTAATGATGTAACTCACAGTACCACATGGCGGCTGTCACTCCACACTGATCAGTTTCCATAAGTAAAATATAAAAAAAACAATAAGTATTTTCTGTTCCACAGAAGAAAAACCAAAATCAGCAGACTTTCTAGGAATATGGGTAATATTACCCACCTGGCACTATAAAACATGCGAAGGGACCTCTCGACCGGCAGGAACTCACCCTGACTAGTGTAGTCTACTCCTGTAAACAGAGGATCAATAGAATACCAATCTCAGTTAGTACAGTTTCACAAAAGTAGTTTAATAAGTCCTATGTTCGTGTGGCTGATAGCGATTAAATGCTGCATTGCCTGAACCTTAACAGATAAGTCAAAAACCCTCCTAATATAACTCTGTATCTATCCCTGGACCTTGAATTACAACAACCACAATGACCAAACGTCAGCTATGTGCTTTAAGAGTATTATACTTCATAAGAACAAGCAATGGGTGTGAAAAAGCCCTCTGATTCTCATTCTAAAAATAGAACCCTCTAGGGCCCACATTTGACACTGCAGCTCAAAATAGAACACGAAATATAACACATCATTAAACACAGCAACCCCTGACATCTAACAAAAAATGCAATGCCCTACTGATACACCCTCCTAAGATACCGCAATCACTCTCAGGAATGCTAGTGCGCTGTAAAAGCTATGAATGTGACCATGGAAACATAGGGTGGTAGACTGGGTCAGGCAGATTTTAACTCTCACTAGGGCACATATTTAATTGTCTAAGTCTCAGAGGAAACCAGCTCCTGTTACCAATTAATGGAGCGCTTTTCTTTGTGCAAACGCAGGGCTTTCTGATGAAACGTAATTCACTACTGGAGCTTGATATCAAAGCAAATACATAAAGTGAAACACATTAGGCTCCAAAAAAGAAGACAGAGAGTTGTTAAGTTTCAAACAGTAAAGGTTTATAAGTGGATTGTTAGGGTTACTAATTAAAACCACTAAGTGAATTATTAATCAAATGCAATGAAAGCAAAGACAAACTTGAATAAGATTGTCTCAAGAGGAAAGTTAAGTAAAATCAGTTCTCCCATAAAGAGATTTTGATTTTCATCACTAGCTTAAATCACACAATTATAACATTTGATACACCTACAAATAATTCCTTTATAACTGACCAATTCGTTTGACGTACAAAGATAGCATTAACTCACCATTTTCTCAAGCACCTACACAAGAGTCTACTCAAAACAACCTTCAAATGTACAGCTTTTTTAACCATTTTTATTAGATTTTGAAAAGGTAGTGCAATAGTGTGCAGCTGAACATGGCATATCTGTGACAGAATCTACATACAGACATTCCAAACAACATGATGGCAGGAGTGTTAACTTTGTTACATGCAAAGAGAACAGTTGTAACCTATGAAACATCACAGCGCAGAACCTCTGTACTTATCCAACTGACCTCATCTGTGAGTCTAACCACCTCAGTGGTATGCCCCCCTCCCCAGAGGTGCCCCTCAACATACAGTAGCTTTGTAGGAGCCTCCTACTTTCCCTGACACACGGAGTATACAACAAGCAGTGGGTAGGCAAGAGCAATCATGTAGGGAGGAGTATGGCCATTAGTATGTCCACTCCAACATTACTGTAAGCCCCCCTGATTTGTCATCCTGTGTGTCCTTGAATACCTGTAGATCGTGCACCATGTCATTCCACAAGGCTGCAGAGGGAACCCTGCAAAGCCTTCTCACCTCCTCGTGCCTCAGCATCACCCCCTCTGCCCTGCCCCACTTTAGTACCGTGGCACACCAGTATTGTAGGTTTGGAAGTGTTGCCGCTTTCCAGTGCATTTCTCTGGAACTGTGAGCTATCAATAAAGCTACATTCAGTAAGCGATTAGTTGCCCTTTATGCTTTTTTCCACTGAAACAGGCAGAGTAACACTCCTTCCAAAGACAAGAGCTCAGTGTGGCCTATCACTTCCAATAGCACCTCCGTAACTTCCCTCCACCGTACTGCAACTTCCAGACAGCTGCAGAACATTTGCATCTTATTGGCATTTGGCGCACAGCATCTGTGGCAGTGAGGGGAGGACCCAAACATTTTATGGCGGCTCACCGGCGTTAGGCCCTATGGAGAATATTGTGCTGGATATATTGAAATTAGCATTACGGGACAGTTTCAGCAGGTACTGCAATGCACTGTCCCATTCTTTAGGGGTCACATTTTGGACTGTCCCAGCACCTAGGCACCAGCAGCAAGGGGTCCAGATAGTGTGTGCAAGTGCACTTGTGAACCATGTGATGAGTCTACAGACACCCACCATGATATAAACAGCATGCTGCTCCAACTCTGTGTCTGTAATGCACCACAACCTACACATTTCAGCTGTTATCTTGCCATAAACCAAGACGCGCCCTGCCGGCAACTCGTGATCTTCCTGTAGCTGGTCAAAGGGGATCAGAACACCATTGCAAAAAAGGTATCCAAGGGTCCCCAGTCCTGCCGCAGCCAGGTCGCTGAGCTGCCTCTCCCTATAGATGCACTAAAGGGTTCTATAGCAGCCAGTTGGATTGCAGGGGAATATGGAAGATATCTGGCATAAAATGCAGTCCCCGAGGTAACTGTCATACGTGATGTGCAGAAGGCTGTCAGCCTCCTGCGAGAGGCCAACCTGTGGGAGTAACAAGCTGCCAATCAGCGCTTGCCCTCTGGGAACCGATGACAACCCTAATTCATCAGTCTGTGTCCTGCTTGCCACTGTGCAGGCCATTGTAACTGTGCAGCTATTTAATAAGACTCGTAATGTGCAGTGCGATTTGTTGACGGCCTTGGTTCCAGATTAATTTACCCAGGGCCGCATGTAGAGTATGAAAGGTAGAGCGTGGCATGTGGGGAGGTAGGTTGTGAAAAAAGTATAAAAGGCGAGGGAGCATGACCATTGTCAACCAAGACACTTACCCTTGAACTGTAAGCAGCAAAGTGCTCCAGAAGGGCATTTGGGGACGCAGGGAGGAGATGGCCCTGGTGAGGTTACCATCTATAAGAGCTCGTGTGGTATGGTATCGCAAGTCCAAGGTACTTGAACATGTGGGCTCCCTTGTAGGGGGTGACTGGCCTACTGTCACTTGTGGAGGTCACCTCTCACCAGTCGGGAAGACACATGACTTGGCTCAATAAATACCTAGACTCGAGACTTCCTGAAACTTCATGAGTAAAGCTGCAACCCCCTGGATGCCTTCAGTTCTATTCCAATCATAGATGAGCACATCATCCGCATACAGCAAGATGTGTGTTTCCTCTCCCAGTGGCACTCCCCACTCCTGACCCTGCTGATGGAGCCTTTCGGCCAGCAGTTCCATTGTAAGAGGAAACAGGATTGGTGACAATGGACAATCCTGACAAGTCCACCTGCTCACCTGAAACGATGGCACGATGAGTTACCAATTTTAACCCGGGCTGTGGGGTCAGTGTAGAACAGCCAGATGATACTCTAGAGGCTGTCAGTAATGCAAAATTTTGTTAAGATGGTGAGGAGGTAGCCCCAATTTACAGTATCAAATGCCTTCTCTGGATCGAGTACTAAGCAGGCTTGATAAAGCCGTCAGGACCAATTCCATTAGTCTGTATAACTCCTGATATTTAGCATGGTGGACCCCCTAGGAATAAAGCTGTTCTTGTCTGGATGGACAAAATGTGGCAAATGTTCAAGGAGACAGAACGCTACTATCTTACTTACGATTTTATAACCCTTACCCAACATTGAAAGTGGTCCATACGCGGTAAGCTCCATTGGGTCTTTATCAGCTTGGGTGAGGATACCAGTAGCAATTCTCTAAGGGATTGTGGATGACCACCTGCAGGGACAGCAGTCTGGTATAGTTCTAACAGTTTTGGGACCAGCTGGGAATGATAGGCTTTATAAAACTCAACAGGGAGGCCATCAAGGCCCCACTGTTTATTGTGTGATGGCCCCCCTGGTGGCACCCTGTATTTCTGGATCAAGACCAGGGCCTTTAGTTTCTCCCTTTCCAGGGAGCTGAGAACAGGCAGCTCCAGCCCACTGAGAAAATCTTCAACATCTTATTTGCCCATTGGCAGGGGAAGGGCTGTACTCCTATTTATATTGCTTATTAAATGCTGAGTGGATGTCTGCTTGGTAGGTGAGTAATTGTGGAGGGGCCTCTGTTAATATATTGATGGGTGAAACCGGTGATGTGCTGCGCATGAGCCAATTCAGTAAGCGGCCCAATTTATCCCTTCCAGCGTGCATCCGTGCCTGATAAGCTCGGAAATCTAAGCAGTGCAGCTGCTCCGTCAATTAATTGTGGCATTCCAGTGCCGGAGCTAGGGCGTGCTGTTCCAGGGGGTGGGACCGGGCCGCCCCCTCCAATGTTGATACCTCCATCTGCACAATTCCCTAATGTAGACCCATCCTGGCACCCACCACCACCATATACATTGCCCCTTAGTCACCACTTTCAACCCTTCCCATTCAGGTTGTCTTGAAGTAGCTGAGCCCCAATTTACTTCAATATAGCATGATATAGCCTCTCGTAGCTTCTCCCTAAAGGTCTAATCCTACAGCATGGCTGGCTGCAGTCAGCAGGTGGGGACAGGGGAGAGTGGCGTCCCCTCTAATCCAGATAGATCTGTAGTGAGTTGTGATCAGAGAATGTTTTCCAAGATATTCTGCACCAACAACTGGATGGTGGAATGGCAGAGTATGCGATCCAGTATCACATGTAGCGCATGCGGAGTTGAGTAATAAGAGTATTCCCAGGTCCCTGGTTTATAGGACTTACCAGCTATCGTGAAGAGACCAAGCCATTGTGTCTGGCAGGTGATGGCCACTACAAGTGGTGAGGCCGGCGAAGGAGGAAGCGAGCGGTCAAGCTGCGGGTCCAGGACATAGTTAACATCTATCCCTAGGATCTAGGGAAGATGATCCCGTGGGTAAGGACAGTGAAAAGACGGACTAGAAAGGCCGGTTCTGCTGTTTGGTGCATATATGCTTCACAAAAGAAGAGGCTTGCCATTGAGCTGCCCTTCCACTAGTACATACCACCCCTCAGGATCCACTTCTGTGGCCAAGCACCGAAAAGGGACCCCAGGACGGATCCAGAAATATCCGCTCCATTCGGCAAGTCCTGACAGTTTGCAGCTGTCAGGACTTGACGAACGGAGCAGATCTGTGTACCGCGCTTGGAACCAGGATGAATTACCAGAGTCCAAATACCTTTTTGTAGAAGCAGTATTGATTATTCCCTACATGTTCCTCACTGTCGGTGAAAGTATGAGGCATATTATGTGGATGTAGCAGATCTTTGATCCATGATGGGAATTTGGATAAATTAATAGTGTCCAGATACTGTCTCTCAGAAACAGAGAGCAATAATTGTTGTAATTAATTCCTTCATGACAGGTTGTCCTGAGGATGGTCTCAGGGACTGTTTGAACTGTGGGAGACCAAAACGTCGACCATAGACCCTTACAACGAAACTCATCACATTTCTGCTGGAATATTTCATGGAGGATTATGTTTGCCTGTGTGGCATAAGACAGAACTGATTAATTATTAACTGTTGTTTGTATCAGATAATCCGAGGGCTGCTGCCCTCCTTGTGTCCACTAGATGTGGAGTTAGTGGGTCTGTAGTAGGATACCCATGCTTGTATACATGATTAATCAGTGTTGTTGTTGCTGCTCTAATTTCTTATATAGTCTTGATTATAATTTAAAATTGACAATCATTTTATATCATGTCGTATGTGGATTTATTCAAATATAGAATTGGTCCATGCTTGAACAAGAACATTAAGGGGGTGATTACGAGTCTGGAGGTTGCATGGCCGCTAGACTCGTGGTGGCGGCCCCACTGCCAACAGGCTGGCAGTGGTACTGCCACATTTTGACCATGCAGAGCCGCCACAATCAGACCAACGACAACGCCAGGCTGCTGCAAGCCGGCTGTCCCGGTGGATTCACATCCTCCAGGGCAGCACTTCTTACAGTGCTGCCCTGAGGATTAGAAGTCCCCATCCGCCAGCCTTTCCATGGCGGTTCACACGGCCATGGAAAGGTTGGCAGAATGGGGTACAATGCGGACCCCTGGGGGCCCCTGCACTGCCCATGCATTTTACATGGGCAGTGCAGGGGACCCCATTCACAGCCCCATTGTGCACTTCACTGCCCGAATTAAGGGCAGTGGAATGTGCGACAGGTTCTGCTGCACCCGCTGCACTGCCACATTGGGAACCGGCGTCAGTGTTAAGGCTCTGTTCACCACAGGGCCCCTGGGTGGAAACACTCTTTCCGCCCACCGGCCCTGCAGTGAAGTCCTATTAGAGCCGGCGGGGTTCAGGCTGCACAGGCTGTCTGATGGCGGGAAAGGTTTGGCGGGCGGCCTCCGCCACCTGCCAGACTCTTAATGACCCCCCTAAATGTTGATATTCATCTATATTGAGTTAATTGAATCCTCCTTGAACATTTGTTACATTTCTAATTAGAATTCTAAGTACCCAGTTCTTGGCGGAATATTGGGTTACCTTATCTATTATGGTATTAAACAGAGGCATGTCACCACAGTGTCATTCACTGCCACAGGACAGAGATGCACGGGGTGGTGCCCAGCAAACCTACTATTCAACTTGCTGATGCCACGCCGACATCTGGGCAGCTGCCACTCCCTCTACAGCAGAGTCCCACTCTGGTACAGTTAAAATGATGTCAAAGTCCAGCTCCCCCAAGGTCACAGTCAAGATCACTGTGGGAGCCACCAATCCCATTACACCAGTGGACAAGTAGGCAGAAGAGGGGCCCGAGAAGTCCGATCTGCTTCAGTTCCTGTGACCTCTGATCTCCAGCTTGAGGATAGGGGCGTACAGGCATAGGCCAGTAGGAACGTAATTGCAAGCGAGTCTCCCCACTGGTCAGCCCCCCTAATCCCAGCAACAAAAGCTTTTAGGCTGCCTCTGGAAGTGTCCTCTGTGTTGTCTACAAGCAGGGCTGCCCAATGAGTCTCCTAGGATGACAGGCCACCAGCACAGCCGGGAGGTCCCAAGGAGGCAGCCAGCTATATGCAAGTGGGGACCAAGCTCTGTGCTCCCAGCACTCTTGTCGTCCTCAGAATAGGCAGCTCCCACATGCAGAGGGGTAGGAGAAATCTCTAAAAAATCATGCTGCCAGTTTGTCTCCAGTCTAGAGGAGTTAACCCGCAGGGCCCCCCCCCAGAATAGTCCAGGAACCAAAGATAGTGCTGGTGAACTCACCAGTTTACCAGTAGCCGGGGCAACCATCGCAGAAGCAGGTAGTGCCCAGGGAGTACTCAGCGGAACTCCCTGGCAGCTCAGTCACTTACTGTGACAGGTGCAGTCCACTCATGCCAGAGGCAGGTTATGGGTCAGGCATCTCGCTGAGCTAGATCATGCCCGCCATCTTGCTTGGGCTAGCCATGCCCCAACCTTCAAATTTACAGTTATCTGGAGCATAATGAGATACATTGGCCTAAGCTGTAATCTGCAAGCAGGTGCCTTGAAACAGCTTGTGAGAACATTCTACAAGAATTCCTTAAAAGAAAACATTTCAAATGAGAACATGAGCAAGGACGCATTCACATTGCTCAATGGGGGCTCAGCTTTTCACGTTATGTGAAAAAAGATGGCAACCAGACATTTTAGAAAACGGGCCTACATTAGCTATGGTCAATTTACACATGAATAGCACACAGTGAATATATTTTTATGTGTACGTGTTAAAGCTGAGATAAATGCAGTTAATGAATTATGAAAAATTGCCTTCACTTACAACATGGCCAGTGAGTGTAGGTTAAAATGTCAGGTGACAGTTGCCAGGCCTAAAAATTGATGTAGGGTTTGGCTGCCATCCTCTCATCAGTGCTGCTGCCAGAGAATAGCGCCACAAATTATGTGGTAATTGGAAACACTTTATTAGTTTTATGTATTGTATTGTATTGTAATAGTATTTATATAGCGATTACGTTAAAGCGCATTTCGGCGAGTAGCACGCTACTACGGAGCCCAAGAGGAATTAGTGGTGGATGTGCTCTTGACAGTTCAAGCTCAAGCAGCTGCATAATAGACAAAATTATCACAACTTTGTAGAGGGCAAGCCCTTTTTCTTGTGGAACCGCACAACTTCTGCCAATAAAAAAAAATTAAAACATACTCTTGGCTCTGAACATGTGGGCAGAGCCAACGCCCCTCTAGTGATTCTTAAATAATTGTATGTTGTATGGTGAAAGCTGTGCTGTCAAACTAGACCATAAAAACAAAGAAAACATAAAGATGGGCAGCAGGATGTGGGCAGGATGATGGGGAGCGGGGTGGGATGCATCATTGAGTAAAGGGGAAGGGAGCTATGAAAAGAGAGTGCATGGCCGGGTAGGATAATAAAGAGGAAAAAATGGGAACGCAAAGAAACAAATGTACTCCCATGGAGTGCCTGAGAAAATATAAAACAAGCATTAAGAATACCAATAATTCTCACTATTTTTGAAAAATCAAAAGCATTCATATTTGCATGGCCTTCAAAAAAGATAATTAACGCTTCCCCTATGAAGGCTAAGTTGACCATTTCACTCTCTGTCATAATGGGCAGTCTTCAGTCCTGATCTGTTCTCCCCCAAATAATTGATTTAAAATATAATATAACTATCTTTTTCAACAGAAGATACTTCAGTGCTTCTGTGTGCCATAAAGCAGAAAAGTACAATGGCAAAACACTGAATTTTGCAAAACAAAAGGGAAACTTGGAGAACGATCACCTCAATGACATTTGCTGAGACCACTCAGGCATGACAGTACTCAATACTGAAAATGTTTGATGCAGTTTGTAAGAAATTGGGTTGAGGTGGTGGTAGCTCTATCCAGGCAACAACCACAATCCTCGTCAGGGCAAACCACAAACGTCGCTAAATTAATGTGATTAACTGATTGGTAGCTGTGGACGAAGCAGTCAGGCTTTACTTAAAGGCGTAGAGTAATGTGTTTATGCAGCACACAAACAGTATTAAAGCAAAAACACAGCAGCACAAGAAAAATCCTAAATCAATTTAGAAAAAAATAAAGTACATTTTATTAAATAAAAAGAACCAGCGTGACACAAATGTAAGCAGTATTGGTGGAGATATTCAATTTTAAAGTTTTAAGTAGATATAGCGCCTAAAGGCACAATGCAACACTTTTGGTCATCTGATTGTGTGTAGACTGGGAAAAAGTCACATGTTCAGGCCGACCACCCTGAAGTGCGGGCCGGATACAGGGACTAGGTTAGTCCCACTGAAAAGTTACCTTCTCAAAGTCCAGCATGAAGAGTTATACTCTCAGTAGAGGAGGCTGAGAAGAACATGGAGAGAATTGCGGAATGGTTGTTGCTGTAGTGAGAACAGCAGGCCTGATGTCATAGATGGTCATCGCTGTCACGTGAAGATCTGCTCGGGCGTCATGGATGGTTGTTGCTGGAGCTTTATGATGGTGGTCAGTGTAGGCTGTTGTTGCTGTAGCGCAAGATGCAGATCTTGCATTGCTGGTCATTGCTAGTGTTCACTTTAGCACAAAGAGCCTGGTTCACCAGAGCTTTGCATTGGTGTTCATCACGCGCAGCGGAGTCTTGACGAACAGGCCCGCTCACATCAGAAAGAGCCGAAAACGCCTGCATTTCATCTTTTCTTGTATAGGAGTGCACTCCGATGCCAGCTCAAGGCACCAGGACCTGGGGATCAGGGACTGTCTGTCCTAGATACCAGCAATGCTCAGGCATGCTCATTTGCAGGTCCAGTGCTGCAGGTCAGCTGGCTAATTGAAGGAAGACCTGAAGCTTGTTGTCTCTCTTAAGCTCAGAACAGGAGGTCAGCGAACTGACCCTTGGAGTCACTCAGAAAGCCAGGGATGAATGATCCAGTCTTCCTTCTCAGAGAGGACAGGCCTCAAGCCGTAGGACAGTCTTCTGGAGAACAAGGCAGGCCTCAAGCAGCAGGGCTGTCCTCTGGGAAACAAGGCAATCCTTCCTCTTGTAATGTCCGCAAACCCAGGAGTGTACTGAAGAGTAGAGTATACCTGGTTCTGGAAAGTTCTTCTCTTTCCCTGTCAAGTTTCCAAGAAGTCTGTGGTGACAAGACTAGTGTCAGGTTCCTTAGTGTGTGCAAGAGGCAAAGCACTTTGCAAAACAATCGGTGCTGTGTACAGCTTCACCCCAACCATCGTTGCAAGATGGGCCATTCTGACCATGCGGAATCCTCTTTGTGTCTCTGTCTTGAATTAATACACAAACCCCAATAGCAGTGCCATTCACAGTCATGTGATCTAGAATACTGGAAGACGGCACAAATGGTTGGGTAAGAAAATGCCAAATTACAAAAATAGCATTTTCAAAATTGTGACTTCAAATCAGATTTTACCATTTGAGAAGTTTAAATTACAATTCATTTGGGTCTAAACAGCATGTCTTTATCTGCTTCCCATCAAACATTATCACTTATTAAATATAATTAGGCAATCCTATGTTAGTCAGTGGGAGGGATAGGCCTTACAGTAGTGAAAAATGACCTTAGGAGTTTTTCACTACCAGGACACTACCAGGACATGAAAAACCTAAACCGGCATGTCATATTTGTAAGTACAAGGCACCCTACATTATGAGTCTTTAAGGCCTAACATAGGGGTGACAAATGTATTAAAAAGGAAAATGTATATTTTGCCCTACTGAAATGGCATTTCAGTACTCACTACAGACTGCAGTCTCAGGCCTGAGAAATGTTCTAAACAGCTACTATAATGGGGTGGCACAATGAGTGCTGCAGACCAACTAGTAGCATTTATTGGGTACATGTAGTGTAATGTACTCGGTTCGTACAAGTAAGAAATTTAGTCTTTGGTTGGCAGTCAGGTTACCCCTTGTCCAAGCAAGGACCCTCACTCTAGTCAGGGTAAGTCACACACAATCCAAATGATCCTGTGCCCACCCTCTGGTAGCTTGGCACTGAGCAGTCAGGCTTAACTTAGAAGGCAATGTCTAAAGTATTTGTGCAATAAATCATGTGATAACACAGTAGAACACCACAAAAATACACCACACAGTGTTTAGAAAAATATATAATATTTATCTGGTAAGATACAGGTCAAAACGATTAAGATTCAATAAGTACACGTTGAAATATCACTTCGAAAATGATATAAAGAGTCTTTAGTTCTTAAAAAGCAACAAATGTCTCTTGCAAGCACCAAGTACCTGGTTTGCGTTCAAATTCTCCGCAAAGGACCGCAGAGGAGGAGTTGCATGGAAAATGGGGAAGTGTGCGTTGATTTTTCCGGCGCACACAGACGATGCGTCATTGAGTTTTCATGCAGGGCAGGCTTTGCGTCGGCGCATAGACTGGGATCCTCTTTGGGTTGCAGTGTTTTCAGACGCCCTGGGGACGATGCGTTGAAATCCTGGGTGTGCAGGGATGAAGTCACAGAGGCTGCGTCCTTCCGGTGGACGATGCGCCAATCCAGTGGGCCGTATGTTGAATTTCCAGGTCACAACGCTGGCACTGCATTGTTCTCCTCTTCGGGAAATTGGGCTGTGTCAATCCAGTTCGGCATGCGTTGATTTTCTCACCGTAATGCAGGCTGTGCGTCGTTTCTTGCAGGCTGTGCGTCAAATTACACCATACAAGGAGTTCTTTTGCAGGAATGAAGTATTTTTGGTCCTGAGACTTCAGGCTCTATCCAAGCCCTTGGAGAGCACTTCTCAGCAGAGCCAGAGGACAACAAGGCAGCAGCCCTTTGCAGAAAATCAGACAGGTCAGTCCTTTGGGCAGCCAGGCAGTTCCTCTTGGCAGGTTTCAGGTTCTGGGTCAGGGTTTCTTCTCCAGTGGTATCTTGTCCAAAAGTGTCTGAGTTGGTAGGGCCAGAGACCCAGGCTTAAATACCCAAATATGCCTTTGAAGTGGGGGAGACTTCAAGGAATGGCTTAGAAGTGCACAAGGTCCACTTTCAGTTCCATCCTGTCTGCTAGGGTCCCAGTAGGGGGTGTAGCAATCCTTTGTGTGAGGGCAGGCTACTGTCCTTTGACATGTAAGTGTCAGGCCCTCCAACCTCCCAGCCCAGGAAGACCCATTCAATATGCCGATGTGTGCAAGTGTGACTGAGTATCCTGTGTTTGGGGTTTGTCTGAGTGGAATGCACAAGGGAGCTGTCAACTAACCCAACCAGACGTGGATTGTAAGACACAGAAGGATTTAAGTGCAGAGAAATGCCCACTTTCTAAAAGTGGCATTTCTAAAATAGTAGTTAAATCCAACTTCACCAGTCAGCAGGATTTTGTATTACCATTCTGGCCATACTAAATATGACCTTGTTACTCCTTTCAGATCAGAATCTACAACTCAAACAGTATATGAGGGTAGCCCTAATGCTAGCCTATGAAAGGAGCAAGCCTCACAGTAGTGTAAAAACTAATTTAGGAGTTTTAGACTACCAGGACATATAAACTGCACAGGTACATGTCCTGCCTTTTATCTACATAGCACCCTGCCCTATGGGATAACTAGGGTCTACCTTAGGGGTGACTTATATGCAGAAAAGGGTGAGTTTAAGGCTTGGCAAGTACTTTTAAATGCCAGGCCGAAGTGTCATTGAAACTGCACACACAGACCTTGCAATGGCAGGCCTGAGGCATGGTTAAGAGTCTACTTATGTGGGTGGCACAATCAGTGCTGCAGGCCCACTAGTAGCATATAATCTACAGGCCCTGGGCACATGTAGGGAACTTTATTGGGGTCTTACAAGTAGATTAAATAGTCCAATTGGGTATTAACCAATGTCACCATGTTTTAAGGGAGAGAGCATATACACATTAGCACTGGTTAGCAGTGGTAAAGTGCGCAGAGTCCTAAATCCAGCAAAAACAGTGTCCAAAAAGTGGAGGCGGGCAAAAAGTTAGGGGTGACCACCCTAAGGCTGTCGGGTCTAACAATGCCAATCAGGTGTTGGACAATTTTGCTGTGTGTTAGGGAGAGACAGCAAGCACTTTACCCTGGGTTAGTAGGAAAACAAATGCACAGAGACCTAATGCCAGCAAAAACAGGTTACCACATTAGCCCATGGGCAACTCTTCTGTGGACCCTGTCTCTGATGTTTCCCTGACCTTCACTTGCTCACAGATGCATCCCAGACGTCTGTTCCTACCTAAGGAAACCACGACCAATGAAGACAGCAACCAACAGAGACCAGTGTCAGTGTCGGTGTCAAGAGCCAGGTCATGAGCTATCCACTGCCAAGTGGTAGCTCCAAGTGGGAGCTTTGTGCAGGCCTCATTTCTACTCTTGGGGCTGGCAAGAAGTGCCATATGTGCTCCTGAGGAATCTCTGAGCTCTGTGGCTTTTCTGAGTGGGGGAGGGAGGGCAGCCCCAGGCATCCTACTTCCAATCCTTTCCCCTTCAGTCCAGGAAAGGTAGTCTGAGGCTAGCCTCTCAACCCATGGTCTTCACCGCAAGCTGAACAGATGGCTAGCAAGCCAGGACCTTAATGAGGGAACTACCCCCCCCCCCCCTCAAGGGTGACCCACACTGTCTGTATCATGCAGGGGTCTGTATGGTGCAGGTATCTGACCATCTGTGTCAGTGCTTGGGCAAAGAGCACCTCCTGGTCAGACACAGCCTATGTAGGGTTAGTCTTGGAGTGGTCTGTTCTCAGAGCTGGCAGTGCCTGATCCAGTGGTCCTCCCACTGTGGGCTGTTTCCACCTCCTGCCTCTCCATCTAGGCCTCTGTAATTTGCTATTGGGAGTAGTACCCCCAGAAAACAGAGCTATCAGGGCACCTTGGGTGGCCGGCCCTCCCAGTGATTCTAACACAATGTAGTTAATGGGCATCTGGGGGCTACCTACAACCCTCCTTTGGTTCACTTCCCAACCCCATCCAGCGACACCAGACCCATAGGGGTTGAGTCACCCAACACACCTGTCCGCTATACTGCTCTGGGGAAACCAATCTTTCCACCACCAAGGTCTGACTGGCACTGGTATCTCTTAGGGCAGTGACAGTTACCTGATGGAAGTGATGACTCCCACCTTCATGCATCACAGGTTTACCCTTGGAATCTACCTCCCAGCTATGAAATTCCAAGGAATACTAAACCCTCTGCTACTTGGGGCTACCTGCTACAATGGTGAGCTGTGGAGCTCCCACAAGTGGATGGTTTCTCTGTACAGTCCAACTACTCTTGCTTGTACCCCATTTGGGAGCAATCAAAGCACTGGGGTTGAAAGTAGGGTGCCCTGGACACCAGCCCACCAGAATCCACTCCCATTCTTGGAAGGACATGGCAACCCCCAAACACTATTCTGGGATTTGTCTGGATCACAGTGGACGTTCCCCCTCGCCCTGCTGGGGGGCACAAGAAGCATCCTCCTCTGGATCATTTCCAGGTACCTTCTTATTGACTCTAGTGCTCAGCCAGATGTCTGCTTACTTAGCAAGTTCCTTGGGGTCAGTGAGCTTGCTGTCAATTAGGTGTTGACGCAATTCCGTTAAACAGTTAGTGAGCGGGTGCGGTCTCAAAATTAGATTGTACGGCTCCTCATAGCTACTCACTTTGCTATCCCACACACAACCATTCAGTGCCTTACTGGAGAAGTCCTTAAAACCTACCCAAAACAGGTCAGACAATTTGACTGTCCCTAAACCTTAAGCGGTATACATCTGTGGCGAGACCAAACTCGGTGATAATAGCTGCTTGTATGAGTGTGTAGCACATCTGGTCAGCCACCTGTAAAATTAACGGGGTATCCCTCCCAGTAGCTGGCATGTGCCTCCACCAGGCGCAGCTCCTCCATTGGGGCCGAGGAGCATCACCCCACTTATTAAAATGCCCCCAGAAATTGCTCCTGAGATAAAAAAAATAAAATGGTAATAAAGTCAATTAATTATCTTTTTTTTTTTTTTTTACTAACCTACATCCTGAGCCGAGTGTCTGGACTGGACAGTGCAGGGCCAGTGCTGCTGAGTGGCAGCAGAAGGGAGGAGTGGTGAACTGGGCACTTAAGTTTAAAATGCACATGTCACTTTGGCCAATTGTCATGCAACTGCCAGCCATACATGCCCAATTGAAATCTTTCCAAGGTCCATAGCAAGCACAGGCCTCCAGTGTACTCGGAAGCCCTGCAAGAGCCCCCTCCATCCAAACCTGGTGCTTCTCTCATGATGGCTAACAGCATGAGAGCAGCACCAGGATTGATTAGGGGAAATGGCTTGGGCCCACGCTGCAGTAGAGAAAAACACCATGACCAGAAAGAGGACATGCAGCAAGGTAAGTACTGTTTTATTTACTTTTTTAAATGTATTTAATGTGCTAATGTGCATTAAATCGCCAACATGTTTTACATTACCGTTTTCAAGTTAAACATTTTAACTTTAAAACGATAATGTAAGGCATGTCGACAATTTAGTTAATGTAATTGCGTGTGCATGCACCCACCCAATTGCCTGCTCACCACTTTGTGTAGTTGGCAGCCACCAGTGGCCTCTACCCACTATCCCCCCCCCCCCAAAACTCCTGTCGGACCCATTGTATTCTTAGGGATGCCTCATAGGCTATGAAGCACCTATTAGAATCAAAACCAGTCTCAGAGTTAGGCATCAGATCCTTGGTTATGTGGGCCCTTCTGTCTCCACTGGACACTGTGTTTTCGCTGCCACAGTACCTCCTAGACTCAGGTACTTGCTTTATCTTTAGGTCCAGCTCATTTAGACTTACTTTGTGAGCCCACCCAAGTTTTGTTTACTCTAGACAAGCCTTCTTTCCTCCAGGCCTAGTGCTTTCTCTGCCTGAGCCCTGTTCTGGGCTCTTCCACTTTAGCATACACCAGCAGTGCTCAGGTAGGTCCAATAGAGCAAGTCAGCTGGGCAATTGCAGGGAAGCCTCTAGAGTTTGTTGTATCCCTGCAGCTCAGAACAGGAGATCAGCCAACCGATCCTTGGAGTCACTCAGGTACCCTGGGATGAAGGAAGTAGCTCCTTCTCAGAGATCAAGGCAGGCCTCAAGCAGCAGGGCACTCCTCTGGGAAACAAGACTGTGTCAAGCAGTAGTCCTCTGGGGTGCAAGGAAGGCCTGAAGCTGCAGGGCAGTCCCTGGGGAACAAGGCAGTATTTCCTCTTGTAAATTTCTTCAGGTCCAGGAGTGTTCTAAACAGTGGCTATGGAGGTCCAATATATATACCTGGTGCCCCAGTTTGAAGTTGTGGTATTTTCTATACTATCCACACATATAGTTCTGGAAGTTTTTTCCCTTCCTCTCTCTAGGCTCCAAAAAGTTTGGAATGATAAAAGACACGGAAGGAATACACAAACTCCAAAAGAAGAGCCATTTATACTCATGCGAGCCAGGACACTGGCAAAACTCAAACACCTGATTGAAACAAGAAAATGACAACATTGTACAAGTGACATTTTCAGAAATGTGCTCTAAAATCAACCAGCAACTCACTGAATTCCTATGGACACACCAGATCCTAGACCCATCCCAATCCTGATTCAAAAGCAACCACAGCACTGAAATAGCACTCCTAGCAGCCACACATGACAGACTCACCATACTAGACCACATCCTCCTCGACCTTTACTCTGCATTTGACACTGTCTCCCTCTCCACCCTCTGCGTCAGACTACATGACGGCGGCATCCGAGATAAAGCACTGGTTTGGATCAGGTCCTTCCTCACTGGAAGAACACAGAGTGTCAGACTAACGACACTCGGGTCAGAACCCAAAGACTCATGCTGCGAAGTGCCCTAAGGATCATCACTCACTCTGACGCTTTTCAACATCTACATGGCCCCGCTAGCCAAGATCATCAAATAACACAGGCTAAACATAGTCTCCTATGCCGACGATATCCAACTGATCCTCTCCCTGTCTGATGACCCTGCAAAGGCCAAGAGAAAGTTCCACAACGGGATGAGAGCAGTCGCCGCCTGGGTGGAAGCCAGCTGCCTCAAACTCAACTCAGACAAGATATAGATCCTCGTAATCAGCTCCACCCCTTCCTCCTGGAATGACTCCTGGTCAATCAATCAATCAAGGATTTGTAAAGCGTGGCTAATCACCCAAAGGATCTCAACGTGCTGAATGAAGGTGTGCTGCTCAGTCGAAGAGACAGGTCTTGAGGTCCTTCCTGAACTGCTTCAGCAGAGAGGTCGAGGAGGATGAGTGCAGCAGTGCTTCCATGGTCCAGTATGATGTGTATGTCATCAGTGGCTGCTAAGAGTGCGGTTTTGGTGTTGTGGCTGCTTCTGAAACTGGACTGGGAAGGGTCCAGGATATGATGGGTCTTGAGGAATTCAGTTAGCTGCTGACTGATGGCCTTCTCCGTTACCTTGGCTGGGAAAGAGAGCAAAGAGATGGGTCTGTAGTTCTTCAGCTCCCTGGGGTGTGCGGTGGGTTTCTTGAGTAGCGGGCTGATTTCGGCATGCTTCTAGTCTGAGGGGAATGTGGCGGTCTTGAAGGATAGGTAGATGGTTCGGCAGAACTCCGTTGCTATGGAGGCGCTGTCCAAGTTGAGGATGTGGTGAGGGCATGGATCCGAGTTTGCTTCTGAATGGATGCAGTTCTTCAGTCTTTTGGGTGTCCTTTATGGTGATGGGGTCCAAGAGTGGTTGCCCGCCACACTGGGAAATACCTGCGCACCCACGGGCCAAGCACTGCAATCTGGGCATCATCCTGGACTCCTCTCTATCCATGACTCCCCAAGTCAATGGCATCT
Organism: Pleurodeles waltl; assembly: GCF_031143425.1. Lineage (NCBI taxonomy): Eukaryota > Metazoa > Chordata > Amphibia > Caudata > Salamandridae > Pleurodeles > Pleurodeles waltl. Next base: position 286,967,527 of record NC_090445.1, on the reverse strand, counting down.
CATCGTCATGCTTCCACATCCTCTGACTCCTTCAAAAGTTTTTCAAGTGGATTCCCTCTGACATGAGGAAGACTGTCACCCACGCACTCGTCACTAGCACACTGGACTACGGCAATGTTCTCTGTGCCAGCATCAGCAAAAAACTACAATCAACACTACAGAGAATCCACAATGTCCAGCCAGACTCATCCTGGACATCCCCCGACACAGCCACATCCCCTCCCACCTCAGAGACCTACACTGGTTCCCAGTCATCAAGCGCATCCGATAGAAACTCCTAATCCACACCTACAAGGCACTAAACAACATAGGACCGGCATACCTCAACCACCGCCTCGCCTTCTACGTACCCAACAGACATCTCCTCTCTTCCCAGCTTGCCCTCGCAGCCATTCCCAAGATCCAGAAAAGTACAGCAGGTGGAAGATCCTTCTGCTACCTCACAACCAGGACATGGAACACGCTACCTTTCAAACTCAGGCAGACCGCATCACTGAAGCAGTTCAGGAAGGACCTCAAGACCTGGTTCTTCGATTGAACAGCAATCAGTGCCTTCAGACCATATGGGTGAATAGATGCGCTTTAGAAATTGTTGAGTGATTGATTGAGTCCAACGTTACCATTAAAGAGGATTTAGAATCACAATTATTTTGAGTCTATTCAGTATATCTCTATCTACTCCTAACGAGATCTATCACTTACTAAACATTTTAAGGTAACCCTATGTTAGTCAATGGGAGAGATAGGCCTTACTGTAGTGAAAAATGACTTATGGAGTTTTTCTCTACCAGGACCTTTAAAATTTAAGCCCATATCCCTTGAAGATTGTATTTTAGCTTGCATAGAGGTAATTGATCTGGTGACCTGGCAGCTCACAGTGAAACAGAGGCCCTCAGCTGTGCCTGCCTAGCCTAGGGCCACCCTCTGCATTTATAGGTCTCCACCAGCTGAAGCGTATTTGTCATACATTGGCATTGGTACATAGTTTTCTTTTAAAGAAAGAAAACTTCAAACTTGATGGATTGCTTTTGTAAAACAAAAAATATATACCCTGAAACGTAGGGAGTGTTCTCTCTACACAGTTCTGTGTTATCCTGCTTGCAGCTACCATGGCAGGAAAAAACAAGGTCAGAGGATCCTTCATGTAAATGAAAGGCTTATCATGGTTTAGAGCAGCAACTCTGTTGTGGTGATCATAGAGTTTAATCAGCAGAGCTAACAAAGGCTCCACCATTGAAATACCAAAGGTGTCACACTAGGAAATACTATGTTTACAGTGAGGCTCCCTCTATACCAAACTGTAAATGTCCCCAATAGTGTTCACTATAACTTATTTTAAGTTACAATCTTTGTGGTGTATGCCTTATCTGTTGTTCTGGATTTTACTACATAATGTATTTATTGGTACATTTTAACTGAAATAAACAAATTAAATAAGTGACTTAATGAACACCGTGATGCCATAGGATGTAAAAAAGGTATGCGATGCCACTTCTGCCACACCTGGCATTAAGCAGGATTGACATCTCAAGCTAAAGTGGTGGCAGAAAGCACTCTCTTGTTAGCATGGTTGTCTTACTGTTACTGTGTCACAAAAATAAAATGGGTATATGGTCTTATGACATTTCTTTTATTTTTCAGACTGTGTTCGCAGATGCCCAGTCCTTTATGTTGACATCACACAAGAGAAAGGAAAGATTTGGTGGAATATTCGGAACATGTGCTTCCAGATTGTAGAGCACAATTGGTTTGAGACCTTTATCATCTTTATGATCCTACTCAGCAGTGGAGCATTGGTACTTAAACATCAGTTGATTTTCCTACTTGGGGATAGTGTTACCCTTACATTATCACTGAATAGCTAAGCCATGTTAGATCAGTGCTTTGCCTTTTATATGTACGCATTAATCTTTCATATGGCACACTGACAACTTTGCATCTTCAACTTTATTTATAGACAAGTAATAGACAGAGAGGTGGTATGATATTGGATTGAGTGTATGGTTGCCATGATGCTTTTAAGGCAGATTCTGGCTGTGAGTAGTTGGATCTGAACATAGGTACTAGATGATCTGGTGGGAAAGCTAACTTCCCCTAAGGAGCAAGCTTTTTGAGGATAGCAAACAAATGAGGCTTGTGCTGCAGCATTGTTTACTTGGTGTGATTAATTTGTTGGCAAAGGTTGTTCTTTAGGCATTTGCCTATGTAAATGTACATTAAGTATGTTTGAGAACAGAAGGGCTGTCAGTAGGATCGGTGGAGCTTAAAAGGTTTGTGACCCCAGAACCTAGGGATAGATGCTGTTACAGTCTTAGAGTTCAGATTATCAAATTCATTAATAATGAGTGATGGCAGTAAATGTTATGGAAGAAACAAGACATATATAGCCTCATTGGGAGTATTTTTCATGCTGGGGGACTAAAACTAGTAATGGCCAGATTTTGATTTGGCATTCTGAAAAGAATTTGTGATTTTGACCCCCCTGATTACCAACACCTGGGTATGGCCAACCCTTAAGGTGGCTGTATTTTAGTTGGGTTCTTTCTGTCTTTCTGTTGCACCATACTTTAACTGTGCTGCAACATGACATAACATTTTGCTTTCAAAATATTTTATTGCACTATATATAATAATCTAATAACATAAATACAAATAAAAAACTCCATAATAAGGAATGCAGTTATAAACATTTGATGATGTATATTGTTATACATATCAATCTGCACAGGGATGAGGAGATGCAAACTAGAGTATAAATAAATAAAAACAATAAAAAATAGATACATGTACACAATGTGGTTAATGTAGCAGCACAAATTGACTTAAAATAGCATTAATTATTAGGCATTGTCCAAAGCATTGCTAGTATTATAAGCTTCTGATGGATACATCTACCTGCAAATTCCTCACCTTTTGAATATCCCCAATGAATCAGCATTCCACAGAAACATTTTTTGGCAGCTGTCCCTCGTTGACGAGGACATCACAGTGCCCATGGCTCTGCACGCAACCTCGTATGACATCACTGGAGCCTTAAGATACCCTTGTCAGCGTTCTGACGTTAGTTCCCTTTTTTTCTGAACCTTCGACATGTAACAGTTTTTCTGAGCTCTCTGGAGTGTTACCAGTCTTTTGACATGTTTTGTCCAGATACTGCAATGCCGTGGAGGGAAATGTCTCCATCAAGGAAATCTGGTTTTAAACCTTGCAGGGAATGTGAGATTCACATGTCAATCACATGACCTCATGAAGACTGTCTTTGGTGTCTAAGTTCGGACCACAATGTCGACACCCTTTCATCAGGTCAAAATATGAACCCCAGGCTCTGAAGAAGAGGGAGGTGAAATTCTTCATGGCCAAGGCAAGACAAGAAGAAGAAAGGACATTGAAAGTCTTTTCTTGTTCAAGTCAGCATCGTCTCATTTCTCGAAGTCAGCCAAGATAAAGCATAAGAAGAAGTGGCATCATGGTTCCTGTCATTGTTCTTCAAGAGATGAGTCTCCAAAGTCAGTGTCACACCCCTTGTCTGAGGTAGAGTGAAGATTGAGGTAAGGTGACTCTGGCCCTGGCTCCGTCCCCGGGGTACTCTCTGGTATTCCCTTAGTCTGAGATCACCACTGACTTAGCCTCTTGATCCAGAGCTGGAGATAGATACAGTTCCTCATGTGCCTCCTCAACATCCTCGATAGGAGCAGAGGTATCCAGCTTTCTCTTCTCCAGGATCTAATACTTTAAACTTTATAAATACTATGTACAGCATTTTCAGCAGGGCTGTGACTCTATCTGACCCCAAGGGTCTGCGATCATAATCCTTAGGCAGTTTTCAGTGAAGTATCAGCAGGCTCCATTCATGCCCTTTATGCCGATGGCTCAGGTTTCCTGGCTTACACCAGTCTGCAAAAAAGGTGTTTTCTTCTGGTCATATGGCTCTGAAGTCAACCAACACAACTTGTTTGTTGGAACAATACATTCATGCTTTGATGGACTCAGCTAAAGTAGGCGTTCTGAAATTGTTGGCGTATGTTCAGGCCCATTTTTCTGAGCTGCTGAAAGATGGCCACAGTGTTGCTCTCTAGGTCATTCAGTCGGGCCTGGATATGGCTGATTCAGTTGCAATGATAGCGACTTCAGTCCTATGAGGAGGCATACATGGCTAAGAGGGTCTGTATTCTCACTGGATGTGCAAAACACCTTCATGGATTTGCGTTTCGATGGGTCGAGACTGTCTGGCACCAAAGCTGATTCTGCCTTGGCGAGAATGAAGGCTAGGAAGGCAAGATCTTTGGGCCTTCAGTCACATCCCAGGGAGTGCAGGCAGTTTTGGAGGTTTTGTGGGTTTGGCAGGAACTTCTCCTTTTGAGGAAGGCATCAATACTAGCAGCAGCAACACCAGCCGTCCAGTAGCCTATATAGAAGTGATAAGGGGCTGGGTAGAGGTAGACAGCAAGGAACCATCCATCAGCCACCTTCCTCCTCCTCTGCTTTCTTCCTGTTTGATCTCTCAGGGAAGCAGCCCTAGTTTTACCATCTTAGAGTGTGCTTTGCCAGTGGGAAGGCGGGTGGTCCAGTTTCTACCACAACTGAGGTCCATAGCATCGGATAAGTGGGTTTGAAATATTGTAGAAAAACTGTATGCCACAGCCTTCTGAGAATTTCCCTCACCCTTTCCTCCCCACCAAGGTTTTTGTTCCAAAGACCTTCTTCTGCTTCTTCAATAGGTGGTCTTATCCTTACTCCTAAAGGGTGCAATATAGTTGGTTCCAGAGGAGGAAAGGGGTCAAGGTTGCTATTCCTGGTACTTCCTGTTTCCCAAAAAGGACGGCAGTTTATGTCCAATCCTAGACCTCAGGATTTTTTATTGGTTCCTCAAGCAGGAAAAGTTCAAAGTGGTGACCCTAGGACAAGTGCTTCTTGCACTGAAGAAAGAAGACTGGATGGTCTTAATCGACTTGCAGGATGCATATATTCACATCCCCATTTGGAAATCGCACAGGAAGTATCTCCGCTTCATGGTGTGGTCTCATCATTACCAATTTGCGGTCCATCCATTTGGTCTTACTTCGGCACCTTGAGTCTTCACAAAGGTGACAGCAGTGGTCGCAGCACATTGCAGGAGATGGGGAATACCTGGATTCTGCTACCTGGATAATTGGTTGATCAAAGCTGAGTCTCCAGAGTTGGTATTGCACCACATGCAGGTGACAACTCAATTATTGTTCAACCTGGACTTTTCTGTCAACAGGCCCAAGGCCCACAGCCCACCAATAGTCCTCTCAGTGCATCCTGTTCATAGGTGCAGTACTGGACACTACAGTGAATCAAGCCTAGCCTCCTCCTCAGAGGAATTTAGACAGTCAGGCTATGATTCCAATGTTTCAGAATGGAGCAATGTCTCCAGTCCTGAGGCCTTGCACCTGCTAGGCCTGTTGGTCTCCTGCATTCTGTTGGTCACTCATGCATGTTGGCACATGAGGGCCCTGCAGTGGTGCCTCTGCAGGCAGTGGTTTCAACACAGGACAAGAAATCAAAGTAGAGATCCTACCCCAACAGAGTGGGCTCCACCAACTAAGCATGCTTGTTAGAAAAACTACCCTCACCCACTAATCGTGGCATGCTTCATCACAGGGCTATGCTGACACATTCCCACTCTCACCAATGTCAGGAATGGAGCAAAAGAGAAGGGGAACACAAAACACAAAGACAAGTGGGGATCAAACATACAGAACACCACTCAAGATTATTAAATCTATCTCATGTGAATTCATTACTGATTTTTATTCCCAGATTCACTGGATAAAGTTTGGAAAATTGGTGGTGATATTGAGAAATAATCACCCATTCACCCCAAATCTCTGTTCTAGGGTCAACATGTTTCGACCATTTCCATCGCCCATCTGGGTTACTCGGCCTTCATCAGGACCATCAATCCCCTCAACATTAAGTTCCCTACCTGTCGTCAACCAAATTTTGATCAACAGATGAGCTTGGGTTCAATCGTCCCCTACTAGTACACACACACTCAGGCCCTCCTCCCTTCCATTTGCAGTCAGTTGGCGAGGTCTTAACAGACAATACTACTGCAATGTGGTACACAAACAAAAAGGGAGGATTAGGGTCATATGTCCCCTATAGAGAGGCTCTGCTACTATGGTCTTGGGCTCAGGATCATCAGATTTGTATGATGACAAATCATCTGGACAGAGTTCTCAATGTGCTTGTGGACAGTCTCAGCCAGCATGTTTTGGCCTATCACGAGTGGCATCTCCATCTGGAATTAGTTCTTCATATGTTGTGGTTATGAGGGACACCTCAGATAGAACTTTTTGCCACTCGAGAGAACGTGCACTGCCCGTCATTCTGCAGCCCCCAGTATCTGATGCAGGGAACATTGCGGGACTCATTTCAATTGGACAGAGTCTCCCAGCTGTTTTACGTTTTTGCCCATTGCCTTTGACTCCTCGGTTTCTGCGAAAGATTTATCAAGACCGGACCCAAGTCATATTGATAGCCTGGGATTTGTCATGAAGGGTGTGGTACACAAACCTTCTCCACCTTTCACTGTGTCCTCCACTCTGTCTCCCTCACTGGGCGGTCCTCATCTCGCAGTTGCAGAGTCAGTTTCTACACCCCTCCTCCAGAGCCTGCACTTACATGCCTGGAAAATGAACTGGGCAATCTGAGTTATTTTTCCCACCCCTGTCATGTGGTGGATGTTATTTTAGCAGCTAGAAGATAATCCACCAAATTGGTTTATTCTGGAAGATGGTCTAAGTTTTTAAACTCTTTAAAGGCCCATGTATATGATATTTTACATTTTGCACTCAACTTGGCTCAGCAAGGCTGTGCAGTTGCAACAGTTAGGGACTATTTATCTGCCCTTTTGGCATTTCTTCGTTTGCCCGATCAGCCTTCTCTAAGTCCTCTATAGTGTTGAGGTTTATTAGGGGATTTACTAACAATTGTCCTTCTTCTATGTTTGTGCCTCAGTAGGATCTTAATTTAGTGCTTACTTATCTTATGTGTTCTGCATTTAAACCTTTGCATAGTTGTCCTTTGAGGTTACTTACTTTTAAGACAATTTTTCTGATTGCTATAATGTCTGCTAGATGAGTTAGGGAGTTGCAGGCTCTACATTTTAAGCCTCCATTCACAACCTTTTACCCTGATAAGTTGGTGTTAAGAACCAGGGCTGCTTTCCTGCCAAAGGTGGTTACTCCCTTCCACTTGATCCAATCTGTCACCATTTCTAATTTCTATACTACTCCACATCGATCTAAAGAGGAGGAAAGACTTCATCGATTGGACCCCAAAAGTGCTGTTAGCTTTTATGTGCCTAGAACTCGTGATATCTGGCTGGATGATCAGCTGCTTGTTAAATATGTGGGCAAGTTGAAAGGAAAACCACCAGAAAAAGTGTTACTGAATGTAAATAACTTGTCCATCAAGAGAATCTCAAGAGAATTGACAGTCTAATGACCACTTAACAAGTTTATAAAGACAGAAGATTAGCACCTCTTCTAATAAATACTATCCAATATTTCCAAAGCCCAGACAGTATGAACTGGAAGTAATTTGGCATCTTTCCTGTTGGAGATAGTTAATTTAATAGTGGCACTATTTCAAGGCAAAGTGTGACAAACACACTGTGCTTTTGGTATTTTAATCCTTGAGTTAGTTTTGTTTACTTTGTTCACTTTTGAAGGTCTCTCCATTAACGGAAGGTTTAAATACATTCGCTCTCACACCATATTAGTCATATATATCTCTTTGGTTTACCACAGCTTTGCCGATTGCTGCAGAGAGAGTTATTCAGCTGCCCACTTGCTGTTTGACATTCTTCTATCACCATTTTGCTCAGACAGCATTTCTCTCCTGGTTTGGGATGCCAATTTAAGGAGCCAGAGTGTGTATGTGCGCTGTGAGTGCACCACCAGTGTGCCAAAGGAAAGCCCTTCCACGACAGACTGTGCCATTCGCCAGAACCACTGGCCATTTTTCTTCAGAAAAGACTCCACGGTTCTCCTACTTACAAACACAATTCAGGATGTTAGGAAACTGTGGTAAGACATCAAGCTGCTCCCTATTTGGGTTCAATGAGCTTTATCAGGGAGAGGGTTGAACTTGCATATCATGCGAGCTTATGACTGGCACTACTTCTTCCTCATCCAGCATGCTTACCAAATCCCATGCCACACTAAAGAATGGTCAAATAATGTAGATGACTTCCAAAGAGACATAATATAGAGGCTTCTTGATTAATATCAGATTGCTAATTAACAGTAAAATACAATTTTCGGAGTTCACTGTGGCACACAACCCTGACTGGGTGTTTGTCACTGAAACCTGGGCATATGACTTGTCCAGCACAGATTTGGTGGATGCCATTCCTCTGGGGTACACTATTGTTAGACAGAATAGGAAAAACAGACCAGGTGGAGGTCTAGCAGTTATACACAAGGCAAAGTTGCACTGCCTCATGGAACCTTTACAGAGATCGACCCCGTGAGGCTCTTTATTTCTTAGTACAACTTCAGCCCACAAAACCTTTGCTGGCACCCTAGTTTATAGACCCCTAGGGCATAGGCCGGTATTTACTATAGAACTAGCCCATATCAACAACCCCTACCACAGAAAAAGACAAATTGACATTCCTGGGAGATTTGAATTCTCTTTTGAAGGATGTTACGTGTAAAGACTCAATATCATTTGAGGACACTGTCATGTTTTGGTCTCTTACAGTTGGTCGAAGTCTTTACACACAATGCAGGTCACACATTAGATTAAATGTTTTCTAGTGACCTCCGACTGAAACTCAGTGAAGTGTTACCACTTAGTTGGTCAAAGTCACACTCTCTCGTTGCTTAGATAAAAGGTCTTGAGTAACAATAATAACAGAGTATGGAAGAGGAATTAGGAGAGATTATCTGGAGAAGCTTTCTCTACTGCTCTCAGAACCAATATTAGGACTAATCATGAGGATTTTGAGCTGGCCTCAGTGGAGTTCCTAGCCTGGCTCAGTTCTGCTTTGGATTTAGTTGCCCCACTTAAGGAAACCCAGAAGCATAGGAAGCTGCTAACAGTGCCATGGTTTATTGAGCGTCTCAAACAGCGTTGACAATCATTGGCGACAAGAACAAGGCTGGCAGGCAAACTATGATATCCAGGAAAAAAATGCATATAAAGCCCTCTTCAAGGACTACAAATTAGCAATTAGAGAGGAAAAATTGAATTTCTGCACTAAAAAAAATCAACTCTGCCAATTCTACTAAAGAGCACTGAAATACCCCACCACCTTACAGGGATCTCAAGATTTCTGCAATAAGCTGGCAGATTCTTTTTCAACCAAAAAGTCTAGCCATGTATGTGGAATTTGACTCTTCTAGTTATGAGATACAGAATTCCTCACAGCTTGATTTACAATCCAAGATAAACACTACAGAAGGCAGAGAGAGAACAGTGGAGCACATAATTCTATAGTCATTTACACATGTAACATAAGAACAAGTCCCATCTCCATAGCATAAATTCAGGGTGCACTTCTGAGCTGTGCCCTGCCAAAATCAAGCAGCTAGCAGAGTTGCAGTTCCTCTGACCTAAATTATGAACAGGGCTATTAGTACATGATGCTACCCACTTCCTTGGAAGGAAGCTGCAGTTAGGCCATTGTTAAAAAAAAAACCAATCTAAACCTAAAAGGCTTAATAAGTTACCACCCCATCTCCTTGCTCTGGATACCCACAAACATTTTGAAAAAACATCTAAATGTACAGCTGATGGCCTATATTGAGGAACAGGGACTGCTGGATTCTTCTCAAATTTAATTTAGCAGCAACCATGATACTGAAACTGCCTTGGATTCAGCTGTGCACGTTATTAGATCACTGGTCGATGCAGGGCAGGCTGCAGCAGTAATCATATTGAATCTGTCAGCAGCCTTTGATACAATCTCTCCCACCCTTCTGACAGGTTGGCTATACCACCTAGGTATGAACGATTTGGCCCTGAAACTCTTAAAATCCTTTCTCAGTGAGAGATCGCAGATTGGGACATTTATTCAATTTAAGGTGGACTCATTTGCCCCGCCATGTGGGGTGCCTCAGGGATCTTCCCTGAGCCCAACACCATTTAATGTGTATGTATCCCCACTAGCTAAAATATTTCGATCATTTGGGCTATCTCATATGCTGATTACACTCAAATAATAGTGTCAATCACTGACAGCAGTGAGCCCATATCTGCCAACTTTAACAACTGCATGAAGGCAGTGGCAAACTGGATGAGAACTAATTGCCTGAAATTAAATGGAGACAAGACAGAAGTCATCACTTTTGGAAGTCAGTCTTCCATATGGAATAACAACTGATTCGGCAAAAATGTGGATGTGATTGTGGTAAAAAAATATTGTGTTTGACCCACAGGTTAATCACACAGTTTCCACAAGCTTTTATATTATTAGAATTATTTGCAAGGGCTTCCCCTACATCCCAGTATCACGTGCAAACAAGTGGCTCTGGCGCAAATATCTTCCTTACTTGATTACTGCACTCTCTATCTGAACATCAGTAAGCTGGCCCTAATAAAGTTGCAAACTGTTCAAAATGCAGCAGCAAGATTGATATTGGATATTCCCAAATGTCAATCAGTCTCAGGGGGCCTAAAAAAGACTTGCTGATCAGTGAAAAGTTGTATTATGTTTAAGGCCTTGTACATTGCTCACAAGACCTTACATAGCTCAGGGCCTAGAGCAATCATAACAATGTTCCACTGGTGTTTACCAACCAGACTGCTTCACTCAGCGACTCAAACGTTTGTGGTTGTCCCCAAATTTTGGAAAGCAAGATGGGAAGGTAGAGCTGTCTCTGTGGTCACTGCCAACTTATGGAACTTCCTTCCACATCATTTTACCAGTCTGCATGCAATAAATTAGGGGCCATGGAGCCCTAGAACAGAGAATCTTATTTTCATCTGATCTAGCAAGTCTTTAGTGCTTTGACACCCTCAGATATAGGTGCGCTCTTACAAGTTTATTTCATTTCCTTGCAATACTGGACAAAATTTGACAAGTACTTAACTTCATATGTGGTGTGGACAGTGAACAATATAGATAGTTTACAAAGAATTGTAGTTTATTATTCAAGTATTTAGTACTCATATCCCAGACTCTAATCCAAAAATCAGAAATAAAAGGACATTCAAATATCAAATATTTTGAAGTGCTAATTTCAATTTCACAATTTATATGAAGCCCATAAAAAACTTTATAAAACAAAATAAATTAGGCTGATAAAGTGGTAACAGCCTGAAATATGGCATAAGCATATATTCCCCTATTGCTGAAATTGTGGATCTAATCTTTTTATTGTTCTCAAGAAGGTACACACAATGCCCAAAACCCATGGATGTTATTTGCCTTTTGCAACCCCAGGCACTGTTTTTGCAACACCCTGCTTAGCTGCCAAACTCTTCTCATGGGCTTCTCAGTTGTGATAGTGGCCATTCACGTTTTAATATTTGAAACAATTCCCACATGACCAGAGCACTCACAATTAGGTAACAACACAATTTATTACTTCAATCAGACGTGTTTCGGCATAACTGCCTTTTTTCAATGGTGATAACGTGCATCAAAATCACATGACATTTGCTTTTAAAGGTACTACATTCTTCTAATTAGATAGTGAATCATCAATGTCCAATTCATTTCATCACACCAAAAATGATTTTAAACTTGAGGCATGTTACCACCCTCATAACAAAAGCAAATGTCATGTGATTCTGACCAGCATTGAAAAAGACAATTATGCCGAAACGCATCAGGTTGAAGTAATAAGTTGTGCTGTTACTTACCCGTGAAAAGAAAAATGTATTTGTCATTTAAAAACAGTAAGATCTCCTTTCAGTATGAGCCTTAAACATTTGTAGTTAAACAAAAAATTTAAAAAAAAGGAAAATGAGTCCGGCAGGACTCGAAATTTCAACGCGCTCAGTGTTCAAGGTCTGTGACCTTCACACTGAGCTAATCATTCTTTTTCTTTCTTTTGTATTTTTCAGTCCGTAAGGGGCTATTTGGGGCCATGGGGAGGCCCTCAAGGGCTCCCCCACAGTCCCTACAAGTACTTTCTTTTTTTTATTAATTTTTTTAAAACATTGTAAAACAAGCAATTTGCGAGCTATCTGGGACCGCAATGAAACCCTCAAGGCCTCCCCCGCAGGCCCATTGCTTCAGCAACCAAGGAGCTACTTTAAGTAGCAGGTCCATTATAGCTCAAGCAAACCTTTCATCTCTGTTCCCTGCATGCATACCTGTGTGCAGGGGACAGAGATGAAAGCTCCGTTTTATGACGGCGGGACCTTCTTGACAGGAGTGTTTCCTTCAAAGCTGCAGCCAAGCCACAGCAAAAAGCTATGCCCCGGCGGTGGGCACCCTGAGGCACATCAGGAGCCGGCCCCGAGGTTAGGCGGTCCACAGGGCCATCAGTAGCTCCTGGAGGGGGCCCCCTCCAACATAGGCATAGCCCCAGAGGTGGTGGTCCCCGGGGCTAATGGGGTTCCAAAAGTTTATATTATTTAGTATATGCCCTGGAGAGGTGGTGATCCCCAGAGCTTCGGCGGTGGGGGGCATGCAGTCCCCTGCTCATATTTCATCCTAGCCCCATGGAGGTGGTGGTCCCTGGGGCTGTGGGGGAGATAATAACATTTTTGCCCTGAGGGGGGGTGGTCCCCAGGGTACGGGGGCTGCACTGCCCGCACTTGTATTTCGTTCTAGCCCCGGGGAGGTGGTGGTACCCGGGGCCATTGGGCCTCCCCCACATATTTAAAGCGTTTTTGCCCCAGGAGGTGGTGGTCCCCAGGGCACGGGGCCAGGAGGCCCTCCCTATTAAAAAGAAAAGAGTGCCCCAGGAACCTGGCCCACCCAGGGGGCATATTTAAAAACGAGAGGAGGAGCAGCCTGCGCTCTTTTAAAAAAAAAATAATAATAATTGCCACGGGTTTGCGACCACATAGTATATTTGTGTTAAATATCTTTTTTAAAATGCTTTTTAGCATGGGGGTTCTTTGGGACCCCAGCACCAGAGCTAAGTGGTCAGGGTGTTTATACCCTGACCCCATTTGTATTTTTTAGTATTTATTTCTGGGACTCAGCTTCCCAAGATAGCTGCCAACACTTCCTTGTTGAAGTGTTGGCAGCCAATCATATCTCAGCATGAAATCGGGAGGGGTCAAGAATCCTTCGCGTCGCTGGATATACAATTTGGATTTCCTTAAATTTCTCAAAAAACACTGAACGGATCTACACCAAATAACAAAAAGGGCTCTTTCTGGCTACCTTTCTGCCAAATTAGTTGTTATTCCATCTAGTGGTTTTTGCACTATCACTGTTCAATTTTCCCTATGGGAATTAACATTGAAAATGCTCTAAATTTCACACTCCCTTTATGTCAGCCTCTGCTTGACGGATCACCCCAAAATGTTCTAGACAGCACCTCTGTCTAATTTTTGGGGAACATTTTGTGAAGATTCGTCAAGTGGCAGCAAAGATATAGGCAAGCAAAAAAACAGCTTTTTCTATAAAAACAAGGTGCTAACAATAACTACCTAGTGGCGACTGCCTATATATATGTGTATATATATATATATATATATATGTATATATCAAAGCATTTCAAACAGAATGGATTTGTGACAAAAACAACTTGACAAAAACTGAAGTACAAATTTTGCGTGATTTACAAAAAGATGAAACTTTAATAATTAAACCTGCAGAAAAAGGCGGGAATATTGTAATTCAAGATAAAAACAGATATGTACAGGAGGCAATGCGACAACTATCAGATGAAACTTATTATCAACCCATAAATAGCAATCCTACGAAACATGTGGCAGTTCAGATTCAAACATATTTACAACATTGGATAGAACATGGCCTCATTAATCAAGAGGAGGCTAAATACCTGACAGTTGAACATCCGATCACTCCCACAATTTATTTTGTTCCCAAAATTCACAAAGATCCCAAAAATCCACCTGGGAGGCCAATAGTTTCAGCGAATCAATCTTTATTGGAACATATATCAAATTATATTGATTTCTTTTTAGCACCAGTGGCATGTAACTTAAATTCATATTTGAAAAACACAGGGGATTTATTGAGACATTTGGATGGCATTCCGTGGCAGGACTCAAATAAGTTGATAACAATGGATGTCATTTCACTACACCAATATTGAACATCAGATTGGCATCCAGGCATGTAGGCACTTTCTGAGCCAAAGAAATATTCAATTTGCCCAACATAATGAAATGCTTTTAGAAATGATCCATCTCTGCCTTACCAATAATTTCTTTCAGTTTGACCAGCAGTTATTTTTACAGATAAAAGGAACAGCTATGGGCTTTTCCTTTTCTCCAAATTTTGCAAACTTAACAATGGGCTGGTTTGAACAGAGAATAGCATGGGAAGAAGAAAATGAAAGATTCCAGCAGAAAGTCATTAGCTGGTTAAGATTCATTGATGATTTATTTCTAATTTGGGATGGCACAGAAATTGAATTTAAGGAATATTTTAACGTTTCGAACAATACTGTTGCCAAACTGCAATTCACTTATGAAATCAGTGACACACGAGTGACGTTCCTGGATACAGAAATCTATATAAGAGAAGGAGAGATACATACCACATTACACAGAAAATCTACTGCCACAAATTCAGTGTTACATGCCAATAGTTTTCACCCACCCAATACTAAATGGAACATACCATATGGCGAATCCTTACGGATAAAAAGAATTTGTTCAGAATCTGGAGAATTTGCTAAACATATGAAGGCCTCAGAAGAAAGATTTATCTCCAGACAATATCCCAGGAAATGTATTAATAAGGCAAAACAGCGAGTGGAAAAGATTTTGAGAACAGAATTAGTTCATAAAAAACTTCTGTGTTGGAAGGTCAATCGGTGGATCCTATACGTTTCTTCACAACATACTCCAATAATGTCTCCCAGTTACGGAAGATTCTAACCAAACACTGGTCTATTCTCCAATTGGATCCTATAGTAAAGGAGATTATGGGAGACTTTCCTCAAATGACTTTTAGAAGAGCACCAAATTTGCGGGACAGAATCACGAAAAGTCACTTTAGCTCTCAGAAAAGGGGCAACTGGCTCAAAAAAACAGGTTTTTGGAAATGTGGCAATTGCAAGGCTTGCAAAATTGCAAAAAACACTAAGGAATACACCATTGATTATGGTGTCACAAAAAGCATTAAACAACATATCACTTGTAAGAGCCGGTTCACAGTATATGTTATTGAATGCCCCTGCGGTTTAAAGTATGTTGGGAGCACCATATGTGAAACAAAGAAAAGGATCCTTGAACATATTCGTGCCATCGTCAACACAGACCGAAGTTATGCCACGGCTAAGCATATGGAGTTGGCACATGATAGCCAATGGGAAACAATGACTTTTTATGCGATTGACCATGTCCCCATAAGTGAACGAGGAGGGGACAGAGAAAAGAGACTACGACAATTGGAGTCTAAACACATCTTGGAGATTCGAACCTTGACCCCTCTGGGGATATATCAGGATGAGGAGTTATTTGTACATTTGTAATTTTACATGGCAGCCTTTGCAAATAATCATAAAACACAGTTTTTTCTATTTTCTATTTTCTATTCTGTAGCACTTGCAGCTAATATTCAGTTTGGTTAATATTTTAGTTTTTTTATTATGGGGGGAGACACGGAGAGTATGTCACATACGCACATTTATGAGGTGTATCAACATATTGGTTAAATTGGTTTTGTTTTGCGGTAACTACAACTCCCAGAATGCATTATAGGTTTATAGTGCACTAGTTAATAATTGAATTTATTTGGAAATTATGGGTGAGTTTTAGTTGTGCAGACCGCAGTTATTAAACTTAACAAGCAGAGAGAAGTAGTTTCTAAGTGCATTTAGAAATATGTTGAGTCTTAATGAATTGTTATCTGTAGATATAAATGTGGAAACAGAAACCCCCTACCGGAAATGCCCGTGATCAAGGTCTCTCAGACCGAAACGCGTAGGGCAGGTGATTGTTGAGCTGTAAACGAAGTTAACGGAGCCTGAATAAATGAATTTTGTGAAATAAGAGATCCCGGAGTGCGGTAGTTCGTGAAGTATTTCATGAATGTTGTTGATATATATATAGATATAGATATAGATATATATATATAGATAGATATATATATATATATATATATATATATATAGTGCCGATATATTGTTCGCTATTAGTGTAATAAAAATGTAGTACATTTAGCTGGAATATGCCCTTCTATCACAGCTGAGGTAAGAAAAATATGATTTTAAGTGTACGTTGTGTGTGTGCTTGCGGGTGAGAGTGTGTTTATGTGACAGAGCTTGTTTTTTTGTGTATGTGTACGTATGTCTGTGTGAGTGAAAGTGGAGGTCGAAGTGCATGTGATGTCACTTCCACTAAACCTTGTATTTTTGAGATTTGATATCTATGCCCAAACCACTAGTTTTAAGGGGGCATGAAACGATAATGTTGTAAAGATTGATTGATATGTGTGAACTTAACCAATATGTTTGGCTTCCATGTTTCTCCAGTGGACTCACTGTAGTCCCAGGGGGCACATTGAACCTTTCTGAGCAATAATCTGTAGAACCTTTAAGTATTTAGGGCAGACAAGTATTTGGTAGACAGATTGGAAAAGATAGGGGCCCAGTCTGTCTCCAGTGCCTTTGGCCTTGTTTTCGAGTTTGGTAGTGGGTTACTCTGTCACAAATGTGATGGATATCCCTCCCCCCTCATTACGAGTGCACTTGTAATAAGGCAGACTTAATATCTGTCTTGTCCGACTCTAAAAGGGCCCTTTTCTTTTTCTGTTTGAGCTCAGAGGACACTCTTGTTCATCCCAATTAAATACAAAATCTGTTAAAGTGAATCACTCAAGTTGGGGTTTTAGTGTTACCCCAAATAGCAATGGTAGCTTGCTTCATTGTGCACAACGCTAAGAGCATTGCTTTTGAAGAACTTAATGCCTGTTTCCCCAAATCAAGCATGGATTCCAATACACCTCTGAAGTCCATATTCTCCAAAGGAGTCCTCATTCAATGTTAAGTTTTACATTTTACATTTACATTTTAAGTTAAATCTGGGTTGCCTAGTAGAAACACTATCATCCTTGGTGTGGTCCCCTACCAAACCTTTGGCCTTCACCTCTCCTGTTTTCTGAATTAAATTTGTATTAGCATTAAAGCCAATGCTAAGGTGTTTGTGCTGTCTCCCTTAAATATGGTACAATTGGCTCACACCTGATTGGACATATTTAATGTACTTATATTTCCCTAGTATATCATGCCAAATGTACCCAGGCCCTGTAAAATAAATGCTAATAGTGGGCCTTTGTATACTCTCCCACGCAGTGATACAAAAGGGACACTAGGTGTTGGTAGGATGGGCCCTCCTGCCAGGATGGTTGGGGCTGAGCTGTTCCCTGTCCCACTTACACGTCAAAGGGCTGCCTCCAGCACTCATTCAAAGAAACTTGACGCTAGTCTTTTGTCATCCCAGACTACTTGGAGCCTTGGCAGGGGAGGGGAAGAACTTCCATAACCAGATGTAGGGTATCCAGGATGTCACCCCCTCTTCCAACTCTGGCACCAGGTGAAAATATTGGACCTTCAGAACCATCTCTTCAGTGCACCCCTGGCCTGTGGACACTGCAGAAGAAGGGCTACCTTGTTCCCTAAATGACTGCCCTGCTGCTTGAGTCCTGCTTTGTTACTAAGAGGACTAACCTGCTCCTCCCAGAGGTCTGCCCTGCTGCTTGACACTGCTGTTGTTCCCCAGAGGACCGCCCTACTGCTTGAGGCCTGGTCTTATGAAATTTCTCTTTACAAAAGGGATTTCCATTGTTCAAGTGAGTGTCTATAATTGTGAAGGTGTTTCTCTGATATTATTCTGAGGCAGTCTTTTTTGATTACTTCTCCCAAATTACCCAGTGATTTGTGAGTTACTTTGGTTAACATTTTCCAAAGATCTAAAATCCAATAGAGAATATTTCCTCTCCATGTTCATTTGGCTACGCCTACAACATTTGTATTGCAAACCAGTTCGAAAGAAGTAATATTAAGCATCTGGGCTACATCCCATTTGCACAATGACCAGCCATGGATTACAGTAAATCCTCTATCTACAACTTCTGTTAAAGGGGTTCAATGCATTTTTAGGGATAATTCCTCTGAGACTTTGCACACAAAGTTTGTCACATCTTTCAAACTCTAAAGAACGAAAGGTATCCAATGGATTTCATTGGACTCAAAGCAGAAGTCTATAAAAACCTTAAGAATGCCTTCACTCATGCTCCCATCTTATCATCAGACCCTACCAGATAATTTACTGTCCATTGTGACGAAACAGAGAAGAGAGTAGAAGCAGTCCTACAACAAGTTTAGTTTTATGGTACACCTGATCTCCTATCTGTCTCATGTTCTGTCAGCTTGCAACCATAACTACTTTGTCTTAGAAAATGGTCTGTTGGCATTAAAAATGTCTATATGAAATTGAGGCACATATTGATGGGATCGAGAGAACCATTTGAAGTAAGAACTGACCACAGTAATCTGCAATTTCTCCTGACCATGCAGTGTTAGAATAAACCTGCATCCCTACTTGTGTTCCAAAAACAATCTTTATATTGCCTTCATTTCTGGATACCAAAATATTGTATCAATGCCCATTCTACAAAACACTATCCAGAGGTGGAATCTTAAATATGTGCTACTCTAGAACCTTATAATGTGGAGGTAGTGCTCCACTCTTTCCATCAGAGAGACACAGACTTTCTTGGGTAAAGGGGAGTTGGAAAAGATCCTTGGTCAGACAACCTCTTTATCAAGATTCATATTTTTATCAACAAGACTTGTTTAGGCCCACCCAAGTTCTTACAATAGGGATGTTTAAGAATGTGTCACTATTCAGCCATCTCTGGTCATCAGGGAGTGAGATAAACTTATATCTTGTTCTTTTAACTTTTTTGAGCCATGTTGAAAATGCTGTGCAAGCCTGCCAAGTATTTGCATAAGGAAAAGCAGTTCATGACAAGCCATTCAAATATATACAACCTCTTCCAGTCCCTCAACAGCCACAGCATACCATATTTATGGATTTTATCACTGATCTAGCTTGATGCAAAAGGATGTCAAGTAATAATTGATATTATCAATGCATTTTTCAAAAATAGCTCACTTTTCACTTTTCCAGTACATTCCGTCAACAATCTTAATGGTAAATGACTTATCAAGGGTATTTTTCATCTTAATGACCTTCCCAGTACTATCATCACAGAAAGAGGATTACAATTCATATTTCTTTTTTCAAAAGGTTTATGTATAGCATGTGGAACTCAACAATCATGTTTGTGTTGGTTCCATCCACTGACCAACGGATAGACTGAATGAATGGACCCATGTGTGGATAATACCTTCAAAGTGACAGTAATGTCAAACAGAATAACTAGGCTTGAATTTCTACCCTTGTCTGAGTTTGCTTATTATAACTTCACTCACTCAGCTACAAAGGATTTTTCGTAGTTACAGAAGCTTCTGACTTTCTAAGATTACTTACAAAAACAGGGAAAACAAAGTTCTAAGAATCAAACACAAACCAAATAGACATTGAAGAGTCAAGAACATCAGCACTAAAGACTTTTACCAGAGTTCAAACGAAGTGGTAAAATATTCTTAACTTCTCACCTTTTGCCTTTTCATCCTGTTTCTGACCATCTATGATTATGTTTATTTCGTCCATTTGTCATTGTAGGAAAGATAAAATCGACCATTCATTGTCTGAAATCAGGTGCTCTGAAGGACTGGAGTATACTGTTATGCTGCTTTGCGCAAACCTGAAAAGGCTAACTGCAGCTGGTCTTACCTTAAGGCTACATTCCCTGATATCTTTTGTGTATTACTTGGGGATTGCTCCTGGAACCGGCAGCGTTGTGCTGATATGTTAAAAAATGCTGAAAGACTACAGGCCTGATTTAAAATGTAGAAGTCGTTCCATCCTTCACCACTGCAATGGAATAATTTACTCCATCGCCCCGATGGAGGGGTGATTTTCAGGCATTGACAGGAACCGCTGTCAAGGCAACTCCTGCCAATGCATTGCAACTTTTCCTGATGGCTCGCCAAATTGGGAATCTCTGGGGGAAAAAAAACAATGCCCCCCTTGCAGTGGCAGGGAGGGCATTGAGCACTTTTCAGTGGCCCATACCATCAGATTTATTCTGGTGGTACCAGGCATTAAAAAAACAGCTATATTTCTGCCTGTTTAAATTAGGTCAGTGGACATATAGCCAGTTCTATAACAGCTCCTAATCTGTCGGACCTTCTAAGAAATTCAACCATGGTGGAGATACAGTAGTCTCTGCCGTTTTCAAACTATGGTCCATGTGAATGAATATCGGGCATGCAGATCATTATGCTGGCAGGGACGGAACTTCATTGCCATTGCGATGGAGTTCAGTCTCCTCCAGCATTTCAACCAGCTCCTTTGAAGCACAATACATACATCAATTGCCAGAGGGGCTTTATGTGTGTAAAACCATTCGTAACCATCTTCTAAAAAGTTCTGGTACCTTCCTTTCACCTTCCTTCCAGAATGCTCAGGAACCTTCTTTAACCTTGCAAGCCATGGTTAAGAAAACTTACTGTTGACAGCTTGCTGTTTCAGAACTGCTTCTCCTTGTGTTTTGATGCAGTTGAAGTCCTGTGCTCTACAGTTTCCTCACCTCACTCAGGAGCTTCACTTGGATTCAGGTTCTCCAGTTCGCTGAATTTTTTTCAGTCCTGAACCACCTTCTTGCTGACTACCAGTGCTAATTGTCCACTCCAGTCTACTCCTGTCCAAGCTCCATCTGCCTAATTCAAGGTATTTTTTGCCATGTGTGTTTTTTGGGATTGCTTTTCACAGACATGCACTCCTCCACATTCAATATCATGCAGAGCAAAAGTGGCTATATGATGGCATAACATATGCCTCCATCAGGCCAAGACTAGGTTGAAGAAAACTCCTCAGCATCCAGCCATTGGCAGCCCTGTGTGAATCAAATGTATTTTGGGAGATTCTGCCATAGTTTTACTCCAGCAACCTACATAGCTTAGTTCCATTTTTGGTTTGTCTCCATTTTAGAATGGTTAGTTGAGTCTTGATTTAAGAGTGCTTAGTTCATGGTAACAAAAACATGTGTGATAGTTATTTTGATTCTTAGTTTTTTAATGCTTTTCAGATTAAGCTCAGTGTGGTGTGTTGGATTTGTTAGTCCACACCTCGGCATTTCTAGTTCTGTTGATACATTCTGATAATGTATGGTTGTTTTATGTGTCTTCGACAGACAGCGTTAGTTGTCTGTTGGTCAGACTGATGGTTTTCAATACATAGACCAGGGGTGGCTTCTCCATTAGGGCGGAGGAGGGATGTCCCCCCGTGCCAGCAGCAGAAGCTGCAAAACCTTTCAGAACGAAGGGATAATAAAATATTATTATCCCTTCGTTGTGAAAGGGGTGGGGCCCTGGGGGTGACGAGCAGTGAGGGGAGTGCACTGTGCATTCTCCTCAGTGCGCATGTATGTTTGGCCGGCTGTCTCGGGCCGGCCAAACACACATGCACAGTAGGCTCTCTCCAGCCCAGCACTGTGTTGCTAAGCAGGAGAGAGCCTGCACAGGCTTTGCGCAGCATCAGGACTGGCTGCAGGGCAGGCTGGGAGCCTGAGCCTGCAGCGAGGGAGAGGAGCGAGGTATGTTTTTATTTTATTTTATTTTTGTATTTCTTTTTAGACCAGCTCCCACAACCACCCCCCACCCCGCGTGCCGCACCTGCCCCGCTCCTTATGAGTGAAGCAAGCCGCAATTGACATAGACAGTGGGCTATGGGTCAGTCCCATGCTTATGATGTTGCCAGCTCAATTGACCCCTCTTGATTTGAGGCATTCCTCTCAATTCTTGTTTGCGCAAAGCGTCGGAGGATTTGGGTCTCATAATGTTCTGATTAATTGAGCTGTATCCTTCCACAGATGACATTGTTTGCATTCAGAGCATTCATTTTTTCTTTTTCTTTAAACAGTTCATGAGAATCCATGTTTTTTCTGGGTCACTTCTCTGTATGCTGATTTGCCCTTTTTTGCCACTGCCCCTTGGCTCTTCTTGCTGCTTCCTCCATCACAGTTCATCTGTAGCTTCCTCAGTACCTCCATAGCCCATTCATTTCTATCTTTAAAGATCACAAACACCCCACTCCTCCATTGATTGGCCACTCATTCCCCAGTCCCTCTTTCACTAAACTTACTTAAACAATTTCAAGTAGGCCACCAGTGCAAGCATACATTCATGGCGGACATCAATAGATGGTTTTGAATTATTTGAACAAACCATTATAAAGACATCAAGCACATCTGCCAAGGCCATCTTTGAATGGCTATCTTTGAAAGAGTTTGTTCAAATAATACAAATGCATTTAAAGATGGCTGCCATTAATGCACCCACACCTATGGCAGCTACTTTTGATTGTATTTGTAATGGTTTAACAAGCCCATTCAAGGATGACTGCTGCGGATGCACGTGCAGCAATGGCGGCTATCTAACAATAAAAATTGCCAATATCTATTAGCTTTGCCAGTGTTAGTTTTGTAAGCCGTAAATTGTCTATCTGGCCTTGTTTTGTACTTTTTGTAGCTTCTGACTCTTTTATTGCCAGGCCTACATATACTACCATATAGTGAGGTAGCCTAATTACTGCTGCTTGAAAGGAAAACGAGCTGCACTTGAAAAAAAAATCTGAAACCTTTTGTTTCGGTATTTTTTCAGGGCAGGTAGTGGTCCCTTGGACCACTACCTTCCCTGAAAAAATAGTTTGTGGTCCATTCACAAAGGAGAAGGGGTCCCATTGGGACCCCTTCCAATTTGCGAGTGGGTTACCATCCACTTCAAGTGGATGGTAACTGCGACACCATTATATGCGGTCGCAAATGGTATTGCATACCACTACGAATCGCAAATAGGAAGGGAACACCCCTTCCTATTTGCGATTCTGAAATGCATTTTGCGAGTCGGTCCCGACTCGCAAAATGCATTTCTGCATTGGAAACACGCATTTGCGAGTCGCAAACGGCAGATTTTGCCATTTGCGACTCGCAAAGTGTTTCCTGCATCTGGCCCTTAGAGTTTAGAAGCAGTAGTTATTGCTACATCTCTGAATTTGTAGATACCTGTACTAGCGTGTGACTTGGAAGCTATTTTTCACAATGTGTCTTTTTTTATAGACTGGCTTACATTTGAACGGCACAAATGTAGTGAAATGCAATTGGTGATAACAAATGTTCTACTATTCTATGCTCCTGCAAGTCTCCCGATAAAAATGGTACCTCACTTCTGTAGGTAGGCCTAGTGCCTCGACAGGGAATGGCCCAAAATGCAACATGGACGCAGCTACTTTTTTGAACCCAAAACTGGCACTCTTTTTCCAATGTGGGCAGCTCTAGAATGTGGACCCTAGCTCAGTTAGCACCTAGGAATACCTAGACAACCTGTTCATTTTTGAAAACTAAACACCTAGTGGTATCCAGGGTGGGATGACTTGCATGGCTCTCACTACATTTTTGTTACCCAGCATCCCTTGCAAATCTCAAACTATGACAAAAATAATCCATGGAGAGCCACAAACTTCCTTCCACCTGGCATTACTCCAAAGTCTCTCAATAAAAATGGTACCTCACTTGTGTGGGTAGACCTAGTGCCCTTGACAGGAAACGACCCACAGTGCAACATGGACGCAGCACATTTTCCCAATGAAAACTGACTTTTCATATGAGGGTAGCTTTACGTTTTAGACCCTAGCTCAGCCGTCAACTAAACAAACTTCGCAAACCTGTACACTTTTGAAAACTAGACACTTAGGGGTATCTAGGATGGGCTGACTTGCATGGCTTTCACCACAGATTTTTTTTTCACCCAGAAGCCCTTGCAAACCTCAAGCTTTGACCCATTTTTCTCACATTTCTGTGATGGAAAGTTCTTGAATCTGTAGGGAAAATAGTACTTCACTTGTGTGGGTAGGCATAGGGCCCGTAACAGGAAACAGCCCAAAACGCAACATGGAGTCAGTGCATTTTTCCAACGAAAACATACCCTCTTTTTCCAAGGTGGGTAGCTCTGGATTTTGGTCCATCCCTCAGCCAGCACCTATGGAAACCTAGCCACCTGTACACTTTCGAAAACTAGACACCTAGGAGAATACAGGATGGCGTGACTTGCGTGGATGTCATTAGGATTTTTTTTTTTTTTAAACCAAAATATCCTGCAAACCTCTAAGGCCGCCTAAAATCACGCATTTTCCTTACATTTAATTTTTGTGATGGACACTTCTGGAATAGCAGGAACCCTCAAAATTCCTACCACCCAGCATAGCCCCACCTGTGCCAATAAATTCTGCTGCCCCACTTGAATAGCTGGGCCTGGTGCTGTGACACGAATAGATCAAACCAAGGACAAAGGGAGCCCTTGCATGAACACTTTTATTGACCATGGTTGAATCTGTTCCTCTGATGGCACTAGGCCCAATTAGGTATGTTTACAATTTTTAAATGGTCTGATTTTGCATTCCTCACTTATATCTGCAAGTATCATACGCTCACCTTCTCTCCACACCACTGCTACAGTATATGGGTGTCAGCAGAGACTTGAACGTCATGAAACTGTCAGAGAGAGCAATGAAATCTCATATGCCTAAGGCAGGTCTTGTGACGTGGGGGTCAGACATTCTTGGCAAACTATATCAAGTTCCACAACGCTGTCTCAACCACTGCCTGGTGCATATGAACCAAATATTTTCTACAGGTAATAAGGTCTAGTCTGCCAAAATTTGGAGTTCAGATTCTACAAAATAGTTCCTAATGTCTGGGATCTCTTATCACGCTTGTGTTTAAGTGGCTTCACATTTTCTTTAATAGCCCCACCATAGGAAAATCAAAAAGAACTTCTGTAGGGTCTTGCAGGTTGTACTCGCCATCCTTTTCTAAAACGCCTGAGATATGTAAATCAGTCTCTGTAGACTTATCATTGTTTTGCCTAAAGATTATATATATAACTTGTGCCATTTATATAGGTGCCTTTATGTGCTCTCACTAGTCTCTCTCACTAGTCTGTATTATGGGCTGTTTTAGGGACTCCTACATTTTTCAGCGGACGGTTATGGTATCAGATGCTTTTACCTATATTTGAATTGCTTTTACTTTAAGCTTTTGAAAAGGCCCTTTTGTTTAGCCAAACGTTGTAGATTTACAGCCTCAGGATACCCTCTTCTATGATAACGGTCACGCTGTATAAAAAAAAATTATAAAAGGGATACAGTACCCCCTGCTGTACATTATAAGGATATTGCAAGTCACCAACGAGTTTGATAACCATATAAATAAATGAGGCCAAAGGACAAGTCTGAAGTGACTTGCAACATCTCTATAATGTACACCAGGGGTACTTTATATCTTATAATATATGGTCTCATCACCACCTTTCCCACACACCACTTAAAACCTTGATAAGCAGCTATTTCATATTAAAGATAAACCATGTTTGCAAACATTAAGATTCAAAATAAAACATCTAGTGCTACATTAAACACATCAGCAACCTGTTAAATACTTGTTGCAAACAGATATTAGGAACAGTTCAATTCAAGTCATGAAATAAAAAGCTGCAGTAGCTCAGAACATGTGGAAACATGATAAAAGATTCTAGCTTTTCTCTATGTAAGGAGTGCAAAAATAAACATATTTCTCTCCTTCTCATTGTAAGCTGTTAAATAGAGCAGAAGAAAGAAAAGCAATTTTCTCTTTGTTGTTTTGAACACCTGCTTCAATTGTGCTCTGTGACCTGCCTTTCACCGTGGCTGCTGGCTTTAGCTGCAAGCATTGGGACATCAGAACTTGACTGTAATAGCATTATAATAGTCGAGTTCTGAAGTCTTTTCTTTATACTCAGTGTGTGACATAAGTCACTAAATATAAAGAAATTAGAGAGTGTTGTTTATAAAGGCATTACAGAATCCCAGGTATTATAATAGGAATAGTGACAATAACACGGTAACCAGTAGGTGGTTTTTCATGTTTTGAACCTGACTTAAACTTAACTTATTTTTGTCCCTATGATATCACTAAGTAGTTTTGGAGTTTTTTACACTTGAGTTGGTAAGGGAAATATGTTTGTACCTGCAAGACACTCACTTGCCTATGAGAAATAGACTGGGCTACAATATGTGAAATACTGTACTTTGCTTATGATTTTACTAAAATTATATGTATAATATTCGTGAATAAAGGGGCTTTCAGCCACCTCTCTTTATCCATTGGTCTGTTCTTGTGCTGTTCACATTTGGCTCATCCCACTAAAGCATACAGTCCCGGGCAGTCAGTCAGCCTATTTCAGCCACTGGCTAATTTCACTTAGAGGGACTGCATTTGGCTCTTTCACAAGGCGCACATCCGTACACAAGGTAGTTTCCTTCAGTGCCAGTGTTTTTCTTTCTACTTTATTATTATATTACTTTAGTGTTGCCTTTCTTTATAGAGACTGGTGTCATAGCAGGATGATTTCTGCCAAATGAGAGCCCAGGGCACATTTCAGCATCTCAGTGCCGTCTGTGAATGCTGTTGTAAATTCCTTTTGTGGTGGCCTATCTAACTGTTGCTTTTTCACACCAAACCAGCAGCATCATGAACTCTGAATATAAGCTCATGAAGATGCTCTGTCTTTGCATCCCCGGCTGCAGATCGTTCCTTCTATCTGTTCTTTCTTTATTTCTTTGCTTCTTGTATCTCTTTGCTTCTTTATTCCCTACTTTCCTCTTTCTTTCTTACCTTTTTTCTTACTTGCCTTCCTCTTTCCTCCTTCCGTTCTTGGCCTTCTTTCCTTTTTTCTTTCCTTCTTTCCTTTTTTCTTTCCTTCTTTCCTTTTTTCTTTCCTTCTTTCCTTTTTTATTTCCTTTGTTTTATTGTTCTTTGTTTCCTGTGTTCCCCATTCTTTTTAGCGTCTCATCCTTATTCTTTCTTGCTTCCTTTTCTTTCTTTCCTCTCTTCCCTGTTTCTTGCCTTCCTTAATTCCTTCCCTTCTGTCTCTTTCCTCTTTCTTTCCTCTCTCCTTTCTTTCTTTTTCTTTCCCTTTTCTGTCTTTCTTACCCTCCTTTTATCCTTTCTTTTTCTTTCCCTTTTCTTGC
Source organism: Pleurodeles waltl (assembly GCF_031143425.1). NCBI lineage: Eukaryota > Metazoa > Chordata > Amphibia > Caudata > Salamandridae > Pleurodeles > Pleurodeles waltl. The sequence goes on along the minus strand of NC_090445.1, from coordinate 286,940,251 downwards.
CTTCCTATATCTTTTCTTGCGTTCTTTCCTTCCTCTCTCTCATTTCCTCTTTATTTAATTCTTCCTTTTTGATTTCTTTATTACCTTCCATTTTCCTTCCTCTCTGCAACCCTTTGTCTTTCCTTTTTCCCCTTCTTTATTTGCTTCCTTCTTCTTCCTTTCCTTCTTTCCTTTCTTGCCCTGTTCTTTCTTGCCTTCCTCTTCCTTTCTTTGCTTCTTTTGCTCTTCTTTTGTTCATTGCTTCTTTCTTTTCTTATTTCCTTCTTTCTTTCAATCATTCCACTTTCATTCCTTTTTTGTTCTTTCTTCCATTATTTCTTTCTTCACCTTTTTTCTTGCCTTCCTCTTTCCTGCTTTCTTTACTTTCCTTCCTCCTTTCTTTCTTTCATTCCTCTTGCTTTGCTTCTTTCATTCCAGTTTCTTCCTTTATCTATCCTCTTTATTTTTCATTATTTTTCATTATTTTCTTTTTCCTTTTTTCTTTTTTGACTTCCTCTCTTCTTTCTTTCTTTCTTTCTTTCTTTCTTTCTTTCTTTCTTTCTTTCTTTCTTTCTTTCTCTTTTTTTCTTTCTTTCTTTCTTTCTTTCTTTCTTTCTTTCTTTCTTTCTTTTTCACATTCTTTCCTTCCTCTTTCATTCTTTTTTCTGTTTTTCTTTTTACCTTTCTCTTTCTTTCCTTTATTTTTCTTGCCTTCCTCTCTTCTTTCTTCTCTTTCATGATTTCTAGCTTTCCTCTTTTTCCCCTGCCTTTCCTGTCTTGCTTTTTTATTTATTTCCTTCTTTCCTTTGTTGGCTTCTTCTGTCTTGCTTCCTCTTTTTTGATTTTGTTTTGCTTTGTTTCCTCATTCTTTCCTTCTTGCATTCCTCTTTTTTTCTTGCCTTTCTTTTCCTTTTATTCTTTCATTTTTTCTTTCATTTTTTCCTTCATTTTGTCTTTCATTTTGTCTTTCATTCTTTCCTTCTCGTCTTCTTTTCCAGAGGCAAGATGCTGGCAGCTAGTGGCAGACCGATTGGCTTTTTTTTAAAGTCTGTGTTCGCCAACACCTTTTAATTTTACTAAAATTCTGCATATAACATTGTTACTGGCGTGGGTTTTCAGTCAAACTTCGTCCGTTAGTCTGTGGTTGGATCATTCACATTTTTCTTCCACCTGCTCCAGCATGCATCAAGGAACAATGTGTCAGCCCAACTCAGCCATTGTTAGGGTAGAACGCCATGAGTTATTGCTAGCTGCCATTTAACAAGGAGCACACCAACACACAAAGAAGTTCCTTTCAGTTTGACGTAGTAGAATGTCAATGTGTGCTTTTTTTAAGATCTAAACATTTTTTTTCTTTAGCCAATGCTTTACTTTAAATTGATGAGGGTCTGACAGATGCGAACAATAAAATACTGCAAAACCCATAACAAAAAAACAATTGTCAAAAGGCTGGTTGCTAACACCAGACCTATTGGCTTTGCCAGTGCTTATTTCAACTGCTGTGCTTCCTCCAAGAACGAGCTGCTACCAGACCTATGCACAAGGCTGTCCAAACAGAACATGTGTATACCAGTGTGCTACCTGAATGCTAAGGTCTTGATATACTATAATTCAGAATCTTTGTATTGGGCATTTTACGAATTTCAAAAAGGTATTGAATTTTGCAAGAATATAGCTAATACAGCAAGGTAATTTAGGAACAAATAGTAGTGGTGAGTGACTATTAAATATTTTACTTTCTGCGTTACCTTAGGCGTTCGAGGATATATACATCGAGCAGAGACAGGTTATAAAAACTATCCTGGAGTATGCTGACAAAGTCTTCACCTACGTTTTTGTCATTGAAATGCTGCTAAAATGGACAGCATATGGATTCAAGATCTACTTTACCAATGCTTGGTGCTGGCTTGACTTCCTCATAGTGGATGTAAGTACATCTCTGTTTACATTTGTTTGCTTAACTCAGGAATAGGCTTAGGCGATATGTGCTAGTGTGATTTGTGTCCTCATGTAAGCCTTTCCAAACTTTTCTTGTTGAGATCATTGCCTAAATCCTCTTCCCAAGCTATGAATCTCCTAATGGTTTTTAGGAGTTTCAGGTTTCAGTACAGATATTTTTCATAAAAGCGGTTCAAAAGACACATTGAATGTGTGGAAATACTACAGAAAGAAGGAAAATGACAGTTGGGAGTGAAAGGCTTCAAGAACAAGGCGAGATGGAGGCTTGGCTGGTGTTAAGCGTTGTGTGTGTCAGTAACACTTGCCAATTAATAAGGCATGTTGCAATAGGATGTTATATTTTTCTGTAGTTTTCTCAGAACTGGGACTTTCATAGCTTCACTTGCCAAAATCCCTATCACAATTTGTGAAAGAATAAGTGCTGGAGCCCAAAATATTTTTTCTCAGATGCCCATAGCCAGGACTGCTGATTGTCAGGTTTGCTGAATACTAAGGTTGTCTATTCTTGATTCCACCCCGTGCCTCTTCAATCCATCTTCCTACACTTGCTAATACTTTTGGTTCATTGATATATTGAAATGTTTCTTCTGTAAATGCATCTTCTGGGTTTTTCATTGCCTCCATCTTTTTCAGGTTTCACTTATCAGTTTAACAGCAAACTGGTTGGGCTACTCTGAACTTGGACCCATCAAGTCATTGAGGACACTGAGGGCCCTTAGGCCATTAAGAGCTCTGTCAAGATTTGAAGGCATGAGGGTAAGTTTGTCATACGTTATCTGATGACACATAAAGTGATAGGCAAAACACTATGGCTTCCCAAATTATTGCAGCCAATGTCCTTGGTGTCCTTTAGCCAAACAGAGGGCCATTTTACGGATTACAAAGGGTAGGGCTGCATGCAAGGTGTTTCATGTGGGGTTTTATTATTGCAGAAAGAAGGGTAATTATCTAGATTAATTTGTAGGTAAATATTTTGAATGTTGACATATGGTATTGAAAACGCTTGTCACGTTCTGGGGTTAGGGCCAGAATTAAGTGCATCCATCCGATATTGGACAGGTGGGAACTTGATCACGATACCAGACAGGTATCCCTTGCCCCTCCTGTTTACTGTGGAATAGACCTGAAACGAAAACTGCAAGCAGTAGCATAAAAACTGCACACAGACACATGTTGTATCCCTATGCACAAATAATTAAGTGCTGTACTCATCAGAACTAGAGAGGGCTGACTTCAGTTGTGCATAGGGATAGTGATCTACCAGATCTGTGAATGGTCTAGTAACCTATGGCTATGAAATATTCAGGTGGCTCACACTGAAAAGGTGACTGTATCCCGTAACATAGCAGGACAGAAGTCAATTATGTTCTGAACGAATTTGTCATTATCATTGATAAGCCAAGTTGCATAGGTCAAGATGGAGGCGCTTACTTGCTGCCTAGGTTCCAGTGAGCAATGTCCGATTTCTTGTACAATATCGCATGTTTACTTTGATGATGAGGATCATCTCACGTTTGAGAATTAAACTAAGCTACCCATATAAAGAGGGTGGACTACTTACAGCAGATTTCGAATATTATTACTTAGTGTACAAACATCAGCATCTACTCCAGCGACCAAGACCTTTAATATGAGAAGGAGCAAGCTTAGGATAATATCTTATACTGTTTAGTTGTCGAAGTACATCATCATATTGTTCTGGGTTAAGCATGACAATTCCTCCCCCCTTATCTGTGGGTTACTTATAATGTTTGGATTAGTTGGGTTTGTTCCAGCCATTTCTTTTTGCACACCTTTTGGAGTGATAAGATCAGACCCCTCAAATGAACAGACTTGTAAATATATATGCATTATTGAATTAAAGTAGGCCCTTATCGTCTGTAAATGAAGCTGAGCCTGAGTGGTCCAGACCTGGTCATGCAGACAAAATAGGAGTTGAATCTAGGAAAGCAAAGACAAGAAAATGAAGAGTGGATGACGTTCCTCTTCAATAATTTGGTAACAAGCAGTACTAGATTTTGCTACATCCAATATAATGTCTTACATAGAACATTCCTCCCTATAATTTACCTAACAAAATGGGGGAGGGGCTCTCCTCAGTGCTCTACGCATTATGCTGGTTTTGTCCGCATGGTATGGCAATCCCAGTAGCACACAATTACTTTGATAGGACTGCCGTCAGAAGGGCAGTTGACCTGTCATTAATGCATTGTAAATTGCAACTGCCTCTAATGCGAAATACCAACTAGTGGCTTTACCTTTTGTCTTAATGATGAGACCAATAACCATGGATTGGTTGAGGAACAAGACCCTTCTTATGAAGGCTGGATGGATGCCCTAATGTGGAGGACCTTTGTATGAGGAAGGTGCTAACTGGATAAAGAGCTTGAAGAGGTGATGTTGTGGAATAAGGTGTATTCTAGATTGTGTAATAGGGAGTCTGATCAAGAAGAAACTGATTGAGGTGACTAGGGACGTGGAGTTTAGTTGGAGAAAAACAAAGTCCAAGTAACAGCAGTCTGTAATGCTGTCCCACCTGGGACTTGTTCAACTTCTTTTTGCCAATTCTTTCCTTTCTATGTGTTTTTTTTACAAATCAATAACTTGTTTTGTCACCTGTGTAAAAACCTTGGGAAAGGCAAGCAGTCAGTTTAACAAAATAATCACAAAAATACTGGTAAACTGTTTTATAACGTTTTTGAGATATATATATATATATATATATATATGTATAAAACCTACTGGCTGTCACCACTAGGTGTTTATAGTTAGGACCATGGTTCCATAAAAAAACCTTTTTTGGACTTGCCTATAGCTTTGGCACCATTTGACGAATCTTAACAACATTTTCCAAATTAAGTGTTTCAGTGATTCTTGTTGTGCATGGAAAGTTTTGGGGTGATCTGTCAAGAGGGGCCCAGAAAAGGGGGGTCAAAAAAGTTGTGTTTCCCATGTTAATTTTCATAGGACAGATATACACAACTACAGCACAAACCACTGGACGGAATACCACCAAATTTGGCAGAAAGCTAGCTTTCGGGACACAGATTGTGCTTTTGCTTATTTGATTTAAATCCGTTCAGTAGATTTTGAGAAAGTAAAGGGAAAATAAATTTGCATATCTAGGGACGCAGATCCTTCGCAATGATTGGAAAGCCACAGCTCTGATTGGCTGCCAACACTTCAAACCAGGAAGTGTTGGCAGCCATCCTGTGACTTGGCTTGAGCTGAGTGAAAATAAAAAGTAGAGGGGCCAGAGTACGGACACCCTGACCCCTTGGCTCTGGTGCTGGGGTGCCAAAGGGACTCCACCAGAGCAAAAAGCATGGTTTTAAAAACAATTGCTGCAAAATCGCAACGTTGTCGCAGATTTGCAGGAAAATATTTTAAAAAACAAGTGCAGGCTCCCACGCTTGATTTTTAATGATCCCCCAGGTGAGCCAGGTTTCGGGTCATTGTTCTTTTTTTTTTTAATGTGGGCGCCCTCCCGGCCTACCTCAGCCCTGTGGACCGTCACCTCCCCAGGTCTATGATATGGTTTAATTCTATGCAGGGGGTTGTGTGCCTCCCCCCAAGCCCTGGGGGCAGCCACCTCCCTGGGGATATAATATAATTTAATTCTATATGGGGGACTGTGCGCCCCCCTCAGCCCCAGGGACCTCCATGACATAACTGAAATACTATGCTTCCCTGGGGCAAAGTGTAAAAATGGATAGGGGGTCTATTTCGGAACCCCTACAGCCCTGGGTGTCACCACCTCCCTGAGGCTATGCATGTTGGAGAGGGGCCATGCAGCCCTCCACAAGGAGCCACTGATTGCCCTGGGCACTGCCACCCCCCAGGGCCGACTCCTGCTATGTCCCAGGGTGCCCACCCCCAGGACATAGCTGTTTGCTGTGGCTTGGCTGTAGCTTTGAAGCTGCCACCAAGCCACAGCAAACACTCTGATTTGATGAAAGGAGAGTTGTCAAACAGCTTTCCCTTCATCAGAGCAGAGGTCTTCTCTGTCTGCCTGCCTGCAAAGATGCAGGCCAGGAGACAGAGAAAACAATTACTCTCACATAGAGGGAGCAGATGTAAGAGCAGTGCTGTCTCCCACAGGAGGAGGGAAGTCAGCTGTGACCATGGGGCCTTCAGGCTCCCCCTATGTCCCCAACACTGTCCCTGGTTGTCCTGGGGGGCACCCAGGTCATATTGCCGGACCCTGGGTGATGGGGTCCCCTGGGCCAAGATCAGCCCTGGGGAGGTGGGAGGACATGCAGCCCTCTCCTCCCAAAAAAATAAATAATTAGGCCGTGCCCCAGAGGATGGGGTCCATGGGGCCAAGATCAGTCTGGGGGAGGGGGCCGCGCAGCCCCCCTCCCCTAAAAAAAATATTAAATGTTTAGGTGGGGTCCCGGGGAATGGGATCTCTGGGGCCGAGATCGTCTTGTGGGGGAGCGGCCCACCTCCCCTCCAAAAAACTAAATATTTAGACCAAGCCCTGGGCATTGGGGTCCCCGGGGCAGAAATTGTGCAGTGGAGAGTGGCCATGCGGGGTTGGGTGACTATAGGGTTTGGGTGCAGGGCCTGACCGTCAAAGTCCATGCATGTTGGTGGCTGGATTAATGCATAGTAATGAAAATTACTTTACGTTAAAAAAACATAGAAATTCACTGAAAAAAACAAAGGCTACAGGGATGTTATAGTTAAGAAATAGAATTTAAAAAACCTTAGAAATTCACTGAAAAAAACAAAGGTTACAGGGACATTATAGTTAGGTTCTGAATTTAGTTGTACAAAACCATAGAAATTCAGCAGTTATAGTTAGCGTTCTTTCAATTAACTATAACTCGTGCCCTAAGGTAATTATAATGTGTGCCCTCCCCATGCATTGCTAATTAGACCATACATTACAGCACTCATTACAACTGCTATAACATCATTAAAAATATAAATGAAACAATATCACTCAAATTATTGAGGAAGATTTGGACACCCACCTTTGAGATAGAAGCAAATGATTTAATTAGAAGAAGGTAATACAAAAAGTAGGCGATTCCCCTCACCTTATCTTAAGCAGAAGTTTCAGTAGGCAAAGTTTTTATTGCACAAATGGTTTTAGTGAATAGCACTTGAGTTTGAGCACTTCCTAGGCTTAGAGGCATACAAGGTATTAGGTTAGTATGAAGATCATCTGACATATATTTGAGGTTAGGATTTGCCCCCCAGGGCCATGATTGCACTTTACAATGGTTTTAATTGCACAGTATTAGCTATAAGCATTAATGTGAGTATGAGCACAGGCAATTGAATAAGATGTTGGCAAAAAATATTGATTAGAACGAGTGTATTAATAATTTTAAGATTTGAAGATCAATTTAGGCATATTTGAGGTCTGAAATTGCCATTTGGGCATTATTGTGCATTATTATGGTTTCAAATACAGCAATGTTAGCTAGGTCGACTTGGGCTTGTATGTTAATCATTTTAACAAAATATATTGTTATGCACTTGGTTTTAGTAAATCAGAAGAGAGATGGTATGCATAAGTAACAGAATGTAACATATAACGCAAGCACAGCTTAGTGAAAATATGCCCACATGGACTAAATTATTTTAATGAATGTTGCACTTTTTATTGAGAATAGCTGAGAAGACTATTGTCAGACCTGACCATCAATAATGCTATTCCGGAATGTGAAAATGTGGCCAGAACATATAGGCACTCATTTCGACTTTGCCACCTGCCAAAGACCCGCGTCGAGATGACCGCCTATTCGGCCATCCCTCTGCGGTACCTATTACAAGATTCCCGCTGGGCCAGCGGGTGGAAACAGCGTTTCTGTCCATCAGCCCAGAGGAAAACACACCACAACATTGACAGCACCCGTCACGCTTTTCACTGCCCGTAAATCGGGCAGTGAAAAGCACTACAGGGCTATCCATGGGGTCCCTTGACACCCCCTTTTCACCAGCATTTGCATGGTGGTGGGACCGCCATGCAAAGGCTGGCGGCAAGGGTACTCGTAATCCGGATTGAGACCGCCGGCAATGGTCCGAGCGCCACCGCGATTCTGGCAGGCCATGGACCTCCAGACTTGTAATGAGGCCCATAGTCTACTCTGTATGTTTATGTTGATGCACTTTAAAATGAGAAATTGAAGATGGCACCTCTGTTTTACAAGCAAGGCTGCAGGGCACACAAACACTTTAATAAAACTACACTACAAGCACCATGGAGTGTAATGCTTCACGAGGAGCTGAGAGTGAATTGTGGCCGAGAGTGCTGACTCCACTCTCAGACGACACGCCCTTCAATAAGGTGCACAGCACTGGCCAGCAAACCAAGGAAATTATATTAACGTGTGTGCTAAAAAAAATAGAAATTCACTGAAAAAAAAAACCAAAGGTTACAGAGACGTTATGGTTAGGTTGTGAATTTACTCACGCAAAACAATAAATATTCAGCAGTTATAATTATGGTTAACTCAAGTATCTATAATTTACGCACCCTAATGTAAGTATAACTTGCACCCTCACCGTGCACAACTAATTACTCTACATATTACATCATTGATGACTCCTTCTATGGCATCATTGATATTAACACTGCAACATTTGCAATAAAACTATTGATGAGAAAACTGTGTATGGCGGGGGTGCCAGTTATAGTTACCTTAGGGCATGAGTTTTACACAGAAAGCAGTACAAACAAGGAAGGACAATCACGGGGGATGTATGTTCACACGTAGAAAGACAGAGGAAGGCACATTTACAGGAGAAGGGGTCACATCCAGTAGAAGACTGAACACAATAGAATTGAGGAAGGTTACACAAAAGTCTAAAAGTGCCAGGACTGAGATGGGCATGTGCACACATATAGATATATTCTGTCATACCTATCTTTTTGATGACAGTTGACTTCCATGAACTGTGCGGTCACTATTCCAGTTAATTTGGATAGTTTTGAAAGCTCTAGAGAGAACACACAGACACAGAATAACATAATCGCACCCTGGGTCCTCGGTATAGGTTTTCATACCCGGTCGGAGTACACTTGCCAGTGAGGAAAGCTTACGAATGGAAACAACAGCCATACGAATATTGATAAGAAGGGGGTATATAGTGACCTCTCTATGTTTAAAGTTACCTCTTTCTAAAATGAAGAGATCAGGTCAGTTTCTAGCTATATATTTTGGTTATATATTTGTTTGTTTAGGTATATATGTTGTTAAATATTAAGCATGGACAAGGCTGTGGCAAACCGGAGCACATTACTAGTAGCAGCAGGCTAAAAACAAAATCAAAGGGATAGTGGCTAGCATAAACAGGAACATCAAACTATAATTATCACCACGGAAGGTCAGCTTATGACAATGTGATCTGGAAAATGTCTTCGGTCTTGACCAGGTAGTTTCTCAAGGCCGTAACTCTATTAGCGTGTTGTAATAAATAATATGAATTCAATTAAATATAAATATTCAACTGTAAAATAGCAAAAAATGTGTTGAACTCCGGCTTCGTAAGGCGTAGCCCATGCTTTCTGCTTGGGTGTGTAACGTGCACTTTTTATACACATTGTTTTCATTTCTTTCCACATTCTCACCAGGATATATTTCCTTTGTAGGTGGTGGTCAATGCTCTCCTCGGGGCCATTCCCTCTATTATGAACGTCCTGCTGGTCTGTCTTATCTTCTGGCTGATATTTAGCATCATGGGTGTGAACTTGTTTGCGGGGAAGTTCTATAAATGTATCAACACCACAACCTCAGAGCTCTTTCCATTAAACGTGGTGAATAATAAATCAGATTGTTTGGCCCTCAATTTTACTGAGGAAGTCCGATGGGTCAACGTGAAAGTAAACTTCGACAATGTTGGCTTAGGATACCTTTCTCTGCTGCAGGTGGTAAGTATATTAACTATTTCCTTGACACATTGCTAACTTATTTACCAGTCCTCATCTTTCTCTGGTAGTCATGGGTAGAGTAAGCAACCATTGCTTGAGCTGACTTAGTAAAACGTTCATATTTAGATTCTGTTTGTAGTTAGGTAACACATATCACTGCTGCTGTTTTTAATCGGTGAAGCCTTAGCAGATATTCGTGGGTTGCATTGTGGACAGTGCACTCGTATAGAAGAGTTCAATATTGTGTTAAGATAATATATTTTAACAGTTAATTAGAACTGACACCTTCTTTTACCTGGATACTTTTCTGTGCTTAAAAGCTTCTGTGATGTACTGCTCTGGCATATGGTAGATTAATCTGAATAACTACATTGGGTGTATGCAATATACCTGTGTAAAGATTATCCTCCATGTTGTAGCAAAATGTAAAAAATAAATTCTCTTCCGGTTGTGCTACAGCTAACTTTCTTTCATACACATCATTGTAACAAATACTGTAAACATATGCTTCAAAGAGTTCTTAAACATATGCTTAAAAAGTGTTTTTGGGTCTGCACCTTGGATATGGTTGGATGACTTGATTGTCTGTTACAGCTCCCTGCTCCTGATTAAATATCTTTCGTCACCATTCTACTGTTTGTCCACCTCTGCTCAGCATTTTGGTTTCGCTATGTTTTGAATGAATGAGTTGTAGTCTTCCACAACTGACATCAGGGAACTATTATTTTTACAGGTTTCTATGGAATTTCACTTTTGACACTCAACTGGAATGTATGGCCCATCCCTTGCCCCTTCCCTCTATTCTGTGTCCCCCATGTCGCCTTGTAGCTATCTCCACCCACCTCGGATATCTTTGCAACTCAAGACTGAATACTGATGCTCTCACACCCCTCCGTGTTTTCTACTATGTCCAGTCTCCATGGTGGTTCCTGGACACAATTTGTGTGGCTTGCTACCATTTGCCTCCCACCACATGCTACTAATGAGTTTGCTATTATTTACTGCAAAAGCACCGGTCAAAACGATTGCAGCATCGAAAGGCAATGTGACACTAACTTGTAATGGTAGAATAATAATGTATCTCTCTTGGGGCAGTTTCAAAATGTAGTCTTTTTTTTAAATTTTTTTTTTTTTTCAAGCAGATATATGAACTATAGATCTGAATCAGAGCATATATCTGAGTGATTGTGTACACTGATATCAACATCACAATCAATCAATACATTTGTAGAGTGCACTACCCACCCGTGAGGGTCTCAAGGCCCAGAGAGAGGTGTGCTGCTATTGCTTGAATAGCCAAGTTTTGAGGCGCTTCCTGAAAGTCAGCTGGTCTTTGGTCTGTCGTAGGAGCAATGGAAAGGTGTCCCAGGTCTTGGCGGCGAGGTGGGAGGTGCAGTGGTATACTACAATTGTGTACTATTATAGTTAATTGTTCTGGAGTTTGCAAAAGAGTTTTGAAGTTTGTGACTGTGTGCCCGGTATGGGGTCCAGACAGGGAGGTGACCATTGTATGTCTTTCTGGAGGGTAACGCTCATTTATAGGAGGGTCCAGGAGGGTTCCAAATAACATCACATTGCCTCGTAATGCAGTTAAACTGCGTCTAGATGCAACGTAACGCCATCTCTTATTTATATAAAAATGAAGTATAGAAAGTATATCATTTCAAGATGGCTGCATGTGTCAGTTCTTTTACTTTAAAAAAGCATTGGTAAAGGCAATAGAAAAAGCAACTGCTTGCAACCCTAAACGCATTATCCAAGCCACTTACACGAGCCAGGTAAGTCAGCTTTGCGAGTGATGGTTGGGTAATGTTTTTACCTCATTTTCTAAAAAAAAAAAAAAAGCTAAGTGCAAGAAAGCAGTCAATTGACCTATTTATTCCCAAACTGAAGTCTAATTTGCTGTCTCCCCCACCTGTCTCCCCCACCAGCGCTGCATGATTAAGCAGTCCCTCCTGTGGCCTTTCAAATACGTTGGATTTCAGACAGGTTTTGTCTCTGCCTTAATTAAACCTCTCTATGCCCTGCCTTCCATCACTACTGTCAAATCCACACTATTAAGTACATCAGTGTCCACACAATAAAATTAATAAAACAGCAACAATAAAGCGAGCAATAAAAATGCATCTCCCTCATTAAAGTTATGGGCACTGGACACAATATGGTAAAGTCTAGGCACACTGGGTATATCAAGAATGCAACTAAGACTTCAGGTCGCGCCCCTTAACCTCAGTCCAAGGGACATTATTTTCAGATAAATAAACTCAATCTCTGTGCAAACAGAAAGTCCCAACACACTGAATCCTTGTTTCATAAATTAAAAATTGATTTTGCATTCTCAGAAGCTCATAAAATTGCCTGTTACAGAACAATCATTGCTACACGGAGCTTCCTTTGCTGAAACGTAGGGCCTTTTCTTTGTATTGCTCTAAAATCACTACATAGGCCCTCATTATGACAGTGGCAGTAAAAAACGCCTACCGCCACACCGACGGCCCCCAAAAGACCGTCGCCGTAGCTACCAGCTGTCCGCCATATTATGACCGTAGCTGGAATACCATCAGAAGGATGGCGGAATTCCGTCTACGGTCATGGCGGACCCATGATACGGCCTGGCGGTATTCTGCTGGTGGACGGTGCTGCTGGCAACAGCGCACCATCCCGTCTCCTGCCGAGGACCCCCTGACTACAGGTAAGTCGGGTGCTACAACAGGGGAGGGGGTGTTGTGTGTGTGTGTGTGGGGGTGTGTGTGTGTATGTTTGTGTATGCATGAATGCGGGTGTGCGTTGCGTGTGGCATGGGTGTGTATGTGTGAGTGCGTGTATGTTGTGTTGTGTGGATGCATGTGTGCTTGTTTGTATGTCAGTGTGTTTGGATGTGTGTGTGAATGGATGAATGCATGTGTGGGTGCATGTGGGTATAAGTGTGTGTATGAGTGTGGGTGATGGTGCATGAAGGTGCATGTATGTTGGGGGGTGGGTCTGGAGAATGGGGGTGGGGGGACATCTGAGGAGGGGGAGGAGGGTGGGGAAGACTTCTATCAGTGACAGGGAAGGAATTCCATGTCACTGATAGTGCTTACCGCCATGGTTTTCGTGCTGGTAAGGAGGCCATGAAAACCATGGCAGTAGATGGGGTCATAATCCCGCGGGCGGGCTAGTGACGGCTGCCAGGCTGGAGACTGAGGTCTCCAGCCTGGCGGCTGTTACCGCCATGGCGGACGGAGTGGTAGATTGGCGGTTTAGCGAGAGCCAAACCGCCAATGTCATATTAAGGGGAAAAGTACCTCCAGCCTGTTGGCAGTACTTTTCTCCATAATACCGCCGTCCGCCAGGGTCATAATGAGGGCAATAGTGATTTAAACACAGTTTGTTCCTTCACTGAAGACCAGTGAAGCTCAGCCAGTGCTCGAGAGGGAAAAAAAGGGACTTGGGACATTCAGAGCAACCTTAGTGGCCACTGCTTGAACTTTATAGTTTATTTAAGTAGGAAATTCGGAGAACCAAGTAATACATGCATTGCTGTATTCAAGCCTGCTCAAGATCATGCACTGCACTCCCAGTGTCTTTGCCGACAGTGTTAGATTGTTATCAAAATGAGCCCATAGATGGTGAACCGTGGATGACACCTTTGGACTAAGGTCAGCAGTTAAGAGGAAGGCTGACCATTGGTTTATGTCCAGAGTAAAGATTAGCTGTGCATCATCAACACCAGTCCATGAACTCTATGGACCCCCACTTCATCATTACTGGAACCCAGAGACCCTCACTGAATCTTTATTAGAGTTCAGGGACCCTCCACAGACGGATTACAGGAAGCCGGGGACGCAGGGCTATACATTGTTGATTATTGGAACCGCAAAACAATACACAAAAAACAGAAAGAAGCGTTCCATCAGACATACACACAAATAATGCATTTTATTTCATTTACAAACAAATCTAATTAAAAAAAAAATACACAGGATGAATGGAGCTTTTCTAAATTCAGTTGATTGTTTGATGCACTTGCACCTCTCCCATGAATCAATTTGCGGATACTATTTACATTTTTAGCCTCCAGTTTCAAATTCCTTAACATTTATAGGACCTTTTAAAATTTTCACAGTACATTTAGCCACTTTATTTGTATACCCATTATTAATCAGTTAATATTAGCTAATTTTCTAAGCTGTCACAGACCCCCAGAGGAGGCTTTCAGGACCACTAGGGGTCCCGGGACCACAAGTTGGCAACCACTATTCACACAGTCAATGGAATTAATGCAATATGATGTAATAAGAGTGGCAAGAGGATAGAAGTATATATTAAAAAAGGTTGCACTTACCACTAAACCACCCATGTTCCACTGTTTTAAATGCAGGCAGGAAAGGGGAAACATACTAGTTTGAGATTATCTGCCAGATAGCACTAAATCCAATCAAGTGCGCAACCACTCACCCCAAACACCTCTAATCTTAATATCAGTGTCTTGTGGTTGACAATGCCAAATGTGGCTGATAGATCAAGTAAAACCAAATCCGCAATTTGACCCCAGTCCACTACCATCCGCAGCTCATTCAGTACTAGTACTAGTGACATGAGCAGGCCTGAAGGCGGATTGCGCTTCATCTAAAAGAGAATGTGATTCCAGATAGGAAGATAACTTCTTGTTCACAAATCTTTCAAGAATTTTCACTGGTAAAGGCAGTTGAGAGGTAGGCCTATAGTTACTAAGAACTGACAGGACCTAAGTGGACTTACTAGCGTCCTTTGCCAGGAACATGGAATCTGATCCATTCCAGAGACTGATACAGAGATTATTTTGTTAAAGAAGATTCCTGAGAGTTTATTGCAAAGTTCTTGTGAGGGGGTGATGCCGCTGGAGGCAGCAGAAGTCATGGTATTACCTTTGATGATAGGCAAAGATTTTCTTGCTGTGGATTTTGCTGGCATCATTGCAGCCGGCAAGAGCCGTACACTTAGTGCTCTGTATCTGCTGGTGGTATAGTCGTAGTGTTGATTTCAAGATGTCATTATCTGTGTTGTCTCAACTTGCTGTTCAGTTGCTCGCAGTGGTATTACATCAACCTTACTTCCTCTGTGTACCAACTGACCTGTGGTTGGACTTTCACCATTGAGTTGCTCTTGAGGGGATCCTGGGGTGCTCAGGCTTGTGCTCATAGACAGCAGAAGCCCACTTCTCTTCTGAAATGTGTTTCCAGCTGCCATGGGCAGTTTTGGTGAGGGTAGGTCTGTGATGGTGCGGGATGGTTATGCTGAAATTGATGAGTGCGAGGTCATAGGAAAAAATCGGGCCCACGAGGTGTCCGGCAGTGTGGGTGGGTTCAGTAACGTGCTGGGTGAGGCCAAGGTTTCTGAGGTTTTCAAGTAGAGCCACAGAGTTTGGGTTTAGGTGGTCTTGTAGGTGAAAGTTAAGATCTCCAATGAGGATGAAGTTGCTGTCATTGATGATGAGGGATGTGACAAAGCCTGTGATGTCGCTGGTGAAGTTGAAGTGGGGTCCTGGTGGTCTGTATACAAGGACTCCTCCCAGGAAGAAATTGGCTGTGATGAGTATCTTGAATGTAAGGTGCTCCATCTTTGGGTTTGTGCTGGCAGTCTTCCCTAATGACCTTATAGCCGGCAGGGATGGTTGTAGTGATGTCTGTTGCCGGGGATAGGTTTAACCATGTTTCTGTGAGAAGAGCAGGTCCAGACCATGGTTTTGCAGTAGGCCCTAAATCTATGTGGTGTGTCTGGTGAGCGAGTGGGTGTCAAGTAGCATGCATGCAAGTGTGGTGTGTTGTTTGGGTTGGGCAGGAGGCTTGTTTGCGTGACTGAGTTGGGTGCTGTTGGTGCATGTGTGGTATGTGTAGGGTGTGGGACAGTGCATAAGAACTTGCAGGAGGTGCATGTGAATTCCCCTTCTCTGTATTGTGATGCGATGGGGCAGCAGTGCAGCGAGTGGCAACCAAGGTTAGGAGGATGGCCAGTTAGTGGGTAGGTGGAGATCTAGAGTTTCTGGTGCTGGGCGCTGTCTAGGCCTGGACTAGGACAGAGAGGCTTGCCTTTGGTGTCTGATGTGCACATCCACCGTGCATCTGTGCTCAAGCCACCATTACATAGATCCTGAGAGAAAGGAGGAGGGCCTGATTTGGGTCTGCTGGCATGTATGGATATCCTGTTATAGATAGAACTGACTTGATCTGAATTTGCCTGAAACTAAAAAAATCCTGTCTTAACTACATGAAGCACTTGAAGCAAATCCACATAAACTGCAGTACTTTAAAGACAGACTGTCTCCTTCTCATAATCAGAAGAAACACTACATATAAATCTATATGCAGAAGTACTAAAAGATGCTGACATCTCACACTAAAAAGAAACCACACCTAAATCTTTATTCCTGCTATTTGACAAGCACCTCCTCTTTCATGACCACATACAAGCAATTGCAAGATCGGCAAGATGTCATTTACTGCAAAACAGAAACTTATATGACAGCATGATCCCTGCTGTCATAATTCTCAGTTAGCTACGAATATATGCCAGGTTGTGTTTCAAAAGAAGCCCCCATAGCTTAAAAAGCACTCCAATTAAACACTGTTGTATACTTACCACTGAAATGATGGGTAATAGGTTGAACCAGAATTCCCAGAAGCAGAAAAAAACTTATGTTTGACACATCTAGAAATATACCCACCCCACATACCTTTTCCAATGCTGCTTTCTATGTGCATTGCCCTAGTCTATGTTCCTAACCTGTAGGTATCCTGAGCATAATATTCCTCATCCATCACAATGGTCTCTAATATAGTAATTCTACTCTTGTGCTAAAAGTTAAAATACATTAAAAAAACAGTACTTGTTCTCCAAGATGTTTAAGAGGATAATACTTGAAAATCGCATGTGTCTAAGACACAATGCTAGCAATGAGAATTCTGTTTCTCAAATGGCCTACAATAATACATAAGAAATGATAACATAAAAACTCTCTACATATTCATTGCATTAACAATTCTACAATAAAACATGTTACACCTGTCATCCTTAAAGTGGTATTCCCCCAAACTTTTTGCCACCATCCTATTTTCATGAATTAATTTTTGCTAGCTTTAGGACTATTGCACTGCTGACTCATGGTAAAGTGCTTGTGCTTTGTCCCTACAAAATGATAAAAATAAAATTGGCTTACACCTGATTGGCATATTTAATTTACATATAAGTCCATTAGTAAAGTGTTATACCGTATACCCAGGACCTTCAAATAAAATACTAGTAGTGGACCTACAGCACGTATTGTGCCACGTACTTAAGTAGCCCCTTAAAAATGTCCTAAGTCTTTCACTAGAGCCTGAATGCAGTCTCTCTTGTCAAAATAACCCCCTTGACAAGCCTTAAACTCCCCTTTTGTTACATATAAATCACCCTTAAGGTAGCTGAGAGGGAAGGATGCACTGTAATTAAAGATCTGACATGTACTTTTAGAATTTACATGTCCTGTTAGCAAAGAGCTCCCAAATTTGTTTTTCACTATGGTGAAGCTCTCCTACTACCCCTCCTATAAGATAACATTTGGTTGCTGTATTACATTTAATATCTGGTAACTTTTGATTGGGAGCAGGTAAAGATTTCATGTTTGGGCTTGAAAAATATAATTTGAAATCCTCTTTAATGGTAATGTTAAATTTTTAAAATGGCACTTTTAGGAATTTGCTATTGCCCTGCCTATCTTATGGTGAAGTCGGATTTTAAATTACAATTTTGGAAATGCCACTTTTAGAAAGTTGGCCTTTTCTTACCTTAGCCATTTGCGTCTGCTGCCTGTTCCTGGGTCACATCATTGGCTGTAGTTGGCAGCTGGACTTTGTACAGTCCTCCTAAACAACCACACACTAGAGAGATTGGGAATGCCTGGATGGGCCATCACTGACAGGATGACACACCCAACTGGTTCCAACCATGGAGTGACACTTGGGCCAATGCTGGACTCCCACTCCCTCCCAGGAAGAAGCTAGACCCAGGGACAGTACTCCTGGATTTCAGGCCACTTACAGAGGGGGAAGGAGGGAAGATACAAATTAACAAAAGAACACTTGCGGTACTGGTTCTGCTCAGCGAAAGTACAACTCTGCTTAACAGGATCGTCACTCAGGAGACCTTCTGGTTATGTGAAGATGGATGTTTGAGACCACCACTTCTGTTTTTTGTGAATACACTGAGAACAACACAAAGAGGCAATTACTATCAGTATATAAACTCCTCTACACAAGTTACGATACAATACTTCAATTATTCACACTAGCGGGTTTTTTCTTAATCATAACATAAGAGAAGAAAAAACAGGTAGTTTTGGATGGAAATCTTCTGGAACTCTTGAAGAAGAATTTGAAATACTGGTTGAAGTCTAAGGTACTCCAAGGGTAAACTAAGCACATAGTTGGAGTTACTGGCACTCCCAAGGTTGCACTTGGTGCATGAATTGGAGTCAGGAACACTCACAAAAGAAACAGTAACAAGGTTGCTGTAGGTACATAGGTTGAAATTTGCACAAACTCCCTAGGAATGCTACAGACCAGGTTACACTCTGTACATAGGCTACACTCGAAAATGAGTACTTGGCATGAGACTGGAGTTACTGACACTCTCAAGGTTGTACTCAATACATTGGCTAGACTCGGGTATAGGGCTAAACTTGAAACAAGGTTACTCTCAGCACAAGGGTGGAGTTACTAACACTCTCAAGGTTGTGCTCTAAACATAATTGGAGTCAGGGACACTCCCAAGGTTTTGCTAGTGACAAGGTTACACTCAGTACATAGATTTGAGTCCGGGGTACTCCCGAGATATGCTAGACAACAAGGTTACATTTGGTACAACGGTTGCAGTTACAAGATACATTCAGCAGACAGTCTCTAGTCCATGAGCAAAATAGTTCAGGTTTGGAGATAAGATCCGGAACCAGGACAATAAAGGAGCGGTGAAAGAGAGAGCCTTGTAGGGGATGACAGACAGGCCTACAACTTCCACTAAAAATTAGTGCGCACTAACCTGGAGGGAAGTACTTAGCCTGGACTAGTACTTTAACTGGAGTTCTAGAATGGCAGGCAGGTAGGTGAAAGATGTTGAAGAAGAGGCGGAATCGTACCTCATAGAGGGAAACACTGGAAGTGTTGCCTAAATCAGGATCTCATATTCATCAGGAAGGCTTGGAAGACTAGAGCACTGGAAGTTTCCGGATGACTAGAGACGTATAGGGACAAGGTTGCTCAGGACTGAAGTCATGAAGGTCTGAGTGACTCTGGAGATGAGTGCAGGAACGGAGCTTGCGCTGGACAGGAAGATCCAGGGGACTCAAGAGGTGAGTGTAGGGAAACTGCTTGCGCAGGACTGGAACGGGTCCAGGTATGGGTACAAGGCCAAGACCTGATGCAGGTTCCAAGGGATTATTTATACAGGAAGCCAGGTGTGTTTCACAAAGGAGGAATCTTCCAATGAATCTAGGGAAAATCATGTGTTACATACAATGGATCTGAGACCTAACGGGCAGCAGGTGCAAGCCATAATTGATAACAAGTACAACTAAATCCAGGTGCATGATGGTACAGTGCAATGGTTCACAGTGGAAATGTGACTTTCCTAGATAGACATGTGATATCTAAAGGTGCAAACTAGCCTAAACTTGCATAGCAATGGAACTGGAGGGCCAATAGTTCAGGTCTTTCAGGAAGGAGGAACCATGGAATACTCAAGACGTGAAGACACTAAAGGAGAATGAATGACATGAGGCTGGCAAGCAATACCCATCGCACATAGAGGAACAGATTGAGTTGTGACACAAGATGGAAGGGCAGACCTGGACACAGCCCCACTTGCAAGTCAATAAGGTGTGCTTTCACACAAAAGTCTTGACACAGCGTCATTGTTCATGCAGCCAACCTGGACCTATGCAGGGAAGGCTGGAAACTCCATGCATTTCAAAGGGAATTCTCAAGAAGCTTCTCTTACTACAAAAAAAAGGCATCAACAATAAATAATAAAACCTCAGACCCACTCTTTATTTCACTTTCTGGTCCTGCAAAGTACTGTAAGAAGACTGCCTGCTGTGTACTTCTGAGGTCTACTTTGCCTGCAGCTGGTTTTTCCTACCTGAATCATGCCTTGAACCCTAAGAGGCCTGCCCTACTGCTTGAGCTCCCATCCACTGCTTAGTCCCCAGACTACCAGGGTGACTCCAAGGGCAAGTTGGCTGGCCTTCTTGTTGGAAAATGGGTTATTGGTAAGGGCAGGTAGGTACCTACACTTAGCAATAGGCCATTAATGTCCACTTAGGTCCAGTTAGGTCTCAACAAATTAAACCCAGCTCAACCATTGGTAGCTTGGCAATGAGAGACAAGGCTTAACTTAGGAGACAGAGTGTAAAGCATTCAAATATCACAAAACAGTAATTAAATAAAACACAGGAAACAGTTTAAAAATCCAAAACCAATTTATAAAAATAGATTGTATTTTTATCTTTAAAGTGACACAAAAAAACAAATAAAAATGTATAAGGGGAACCGGAGATATGAATTTTTAAAGAATTATTGTTTTTTAGCGCCTGGTAAAAAAAAAGCGCCAATCGGGTAATCTGGTTGACCTCGACCGGGGCAAAGTCAAAGTTTAAGGCCAACCGCGATTGAGCCCTGCTCGGCTACAGCTCGTGGGAGGCCTCAGTCAAAAGTTTACCTTCGGACTTAGTCTCTTTTCTGAAGATTTTCTTAAGCGGGATGAACCTGCCATTCCAATCCGACCTCCTGGAACTCTTCTCCAGATACGCATTGCCGGAATCCTCGGTGGAGATTTTTACCTTCGGACTTAGTCGTTTTTTCGAGGTGAAAATCCTTCAACCGGGGAAAACCTGGATCTTGATCCGACATCCTTGGAGCCCTCCTCAGATACGCTGGCTGGGAGGTCCCGGTCAACTTTTTACCTTTGGACTTAGTCTCTTTTTTGGAGATTTTCTTTACCGGGACGGACCTGCAAATCAGGCCGGGTCGTGTTTGAGGCAAGCCGGCTAGAGTTGCCGCGGCGGGTCGGTCCCTCTATGGAGCTTTTTTTCAAAAGTTCTCCAAACTTCTGGGTCTTCTCCCAGATGTTCTTTTAAGGTTCTTTTGGGGTCCACAGCTCACCACAAGGGTCCAGAAGCTCTAAGATGATCCTTGGGGGGTGCGGACTACAACTCCCAGAATGCACCTGGTGCAAACTCCTTTTTGGCCACTGGACACCTGTAGCAAACAGGGAGTCCCTCCTTGAACCAGTTGAAGCCAGGCAAAGTCCTTATTGCGGTGAAGCCCAAGTGTGCAGCTGGTGCAGTCCTTCAGAGTGCAGGCCAGGGGTCCAGCAGGGCAGTCCTTCTTCTTCTGTAGTTCTTCCTGGTAGGGATGTGGTAGGGAACTGAGGTGTGGGTGCATGTCTGCCAGTTTTATCCTTGTCCCTGGGTGAAAAACACGGGGGTCCTGATTCTCCAATCAGGTGCAGGGTTCTTCCCACTGTGATGACCACTTCCTGGGAAGTGTGGCAAAAATCAATCCCAGGAGGCAACATTCTTCAAAAATCCATAATGGCTGAATCTGATTTTTGGAGGTTACATCTGGCTGAGCCCACCCACTGGTGTGGCTAAAATCATAAACACACCCCTCTCCTGCCCTCTCCTAATCTAATCAAGGGGGCACCTAGTTGTCTGGGGTTGCAGGATGTGGGGGTGTTGCTGGGGTGCTCCAAATGTCCTTCTCTGCCTTTGAAGACCAGTTTGGAAGCCCTCCCCCTTCCTGCCTCACCATCTGCTGAGGGGAAATTCCCTCCCACAGGCACATCTCTTTGTTTGAAGCCAGGCCACTTCACACCTCATCAAGGCAGCCTGGCCAGGCTGCCAGAGGCTGGCCAATCAGAGCACAGCATCAAAAACAATGCAGGTCTGA
This sequence comes from Pleurodeles waltl, assembly GCF_031143425.1. Lineage (NCBI taxonomy): Eukaryota > Metazoa > Chordata > Amphibia > Caudata > Salamandridae > Pleurodeles > Pleurodeles waltl. Next base: position 286,918,483 of record NC_090445.1, on the reverse strand, counting down.
AAATTGTAACTTTTCAGATAAAGTTTAAAACTCGTTACCTGAACAAGTTATATTAAATCCCACAACTGGAAGTTGTGGGATTTATTATAACAATTAATTTGATAGCAAACTCTTGGTATCCATTACTTAAGGGAACCTTTAAAATTAAAATAAAGTCTCCCTATTCTAGCCTATGAAGGCCATTCACTACAATGAGGGGAAAACAAATTTGGCAGTTTTTACCTCACCAGGGCTCATCAAAATATTTTTGTAAGGTCCCTGCTTATAGTTACACGGCACCCAGCCCTAGGGGCACATAGGGCACACCTTAGGGCTGACTCATATGTAAAAATAAGGTCGTTTAAGACTTTGGAACTACTTTTAATTCCAAAGTCGAATTTTCATATGACTTTAATTTAAAAGCAGCCAGCAAGGCAGGTCTGCCTTTAAAATGACACTGGACACCTCAGCAGTGCAAGTATGGGTGCACTACCTTTGCTGTGGCCCATAAATGTTGACTTAGCCAATTATAATTAGCCTAATTTGCATATTGATTTTACACACAGCACAGGCCCTGGGACTGGTTAGCAGTGCCCAGTGCACCATCAGAGTCAGGAAAACGCCAGCCAAAAGTGGAAAATGGGGACAAAAGGTTAGGGGGCCTCTGTAATCAGCCCTGTTTTCTCACACTTCTGACCAGGGCCTCAGGGACAAAAAAGGTTTCCACCAGCATAAACCCACACTGGGGCCCAACCTGAGTTAGTCTCAACCATCCAAGTGATACCTCCTCAATCCTGGACCCATGGAATTGGTCCTAAATGAGCCCACTTGGAACTTAAAGCATTTATGGCTAGTTACTGCTCTGAGAACTGAGAGGAGACCAGGACCAACCTGCAGATCTATTTGCCCAAGGTTCATCACCGGTCGGCCTGGTTTTTGTGGAAGCTCCCACTGCATTCTTCTCCATAGCAGCAATCCTTCACAGGAGGGGTATCCAGCCTTGTAGAACCCTTGTGGACTATGACCTTGAGCCTTTTCCCGATTAATCTGCTCCCTGACGAGACCTCCTCCTCGGACACTGCCTGCCGTCTTGCCCATGCTGAATTTGTACCTTCTCAGAACATTTTTGTTGAACTTTTCTCTAGGTCTGAAGGTAAACACCAAACAGGCCAAATCCACTTCTTGTATTCAACTCATGCTACATCGCAGATGCCTATATTTTTCAACTTTGACCGGTCTCTTGTGACTAGATGTCCACAGTTGGCGCTTTGATCTTTTGGGAGCTAGTTTTTACTTTAAACTTTAAAAATTCAGAACTCCGGTTTAACTGATTGGATTTTTATGAGTTTGGTGTCAAATGGTTCATTATACTCTATTTTGTTTTTCTAAATTGGTGTGGTATTTTTCTTGTTTTGTGTTTCCACTTCATTTCTGTTTGTGTGCTGCATAAATATTTTCCACATTGCTTCTAAGTTAATTCAGACTGTGTTTGTGCCAAAATACCAGTACAGGTTAATTTAGTGATTTTAGTTGTTCATCCTGACTAGGTGTGTGGATGTTGCTTATGCAGGGTTACACCCCACTCAATCAACAACCCATTTTCTCACAAAACCCTTATTAAATTGCTCTACCAAAGATGAGGCCAAATGTCATAGGTCACAAACCCAGTCCCTAAAATAGAAGCTTGCAACATACCCCATAAAAAAATTGGCATAATGGACAGGCTGGTTATAGAATTGTAAGCCTACTCTTCACAATATGGCGATAAAGAAAGGAATGACTGGAATAATGCAGAACATTTTAATATTAACGGAAAAGCTGCCAAAGCAGCGTGCAGCGTCTAAAAAACAAAAATCGATGGCCACCAATCATAATGCAGTGTTCAAACAATCTTTGGAAATTGAGCTAAAAGTTTTTAAGAGACTAGTCCAATACCTTGAAGTCGGAGTCTAAAAATGGCAGAAATGAGGATGTAGCTGAAGACTCGTAGAGAAAGTACCTTTCATGTCATTACTTTAACAAAGGCAGAATCCAAAGGTCATATACAACAAACCCTGGGTCTAATATCAAAGCCAAATATTAACTGCAAATTAAAGAGGCGTATGTAAATAAGTGACCACGTTTAAACGTGTGTGTCATCAACAGACTTGAAAGTGTAATATGAATCAGCACATTTGACATCATGATATACTGGTTATTTATTTATATTTTCCACTGAGCAGTGGGTCCAACAGAAAAGCTTTAACAATGGTGAAAAATATTAGACTCTGCACACCTTTCTTAAAGTTTATCCCTGTTTTCTTATAGTCTCCTTTTCTACGTCTCTAATACATTTTAACGAGAGGTCGTAGTGAGCTGGAAATATATTGAGGCCTAGATAGAGCTTCGATTAAACAAGGAGTATTCTAAATACCATGACCGATGGCATGATAATTAGTGAATAGTCATTAAGGGGAGAAGCAGAGGTGAAACAAAGTATATTGCACATTTCATGTGAACCTGTGACAATTTCGAGATGCATTGCTCCACTCCCTGGAATAAGCAAAGCATGACTCACATGTTGGAAGGTTAAAAGGACAGCTGCAACATTACAGCATTCAGGACGTGTATATCATCGAAATGCAGTATACCCTTATTCTATCTCTGTATCCAGCAGACAGCCTGAGTTGCACTTTACCTCTTTTTGTGTTAGTTGCATATCCGTTAATGGAAATTGGGGCTGAGACTTAGACACGTTCAGCTCTCACCGACGTTAAGGAGGTATACATTTTTGGTGTTTGACTAATCAGTACATCTGATGTCGATTCTGTCTTCTCTCTCTGCAGGCTACTTTCAAAGGCTGGATGGATATCATGTATGCAGCAGTTGATTCCCGTGAGGTAAGAGCCGCAATTCCTTCATCACTCATATTAGTGTTGGTGCCATTATGGCCCCATACCAAAGAAAGATAAGTATACAACCATAGCGGATTTGAAACTTGTATTAAATCTTAGAAAAATTACTGGTTTCCTATTAGCATTAATGATATTTCTGTGTGTTGTAGGGTTGAATGTCTACTACCGTTATCGCTCCCACTTATCATTAATATTTGATTTACTTTTATTTCATCCTCAGTTGTTCCATAATGCTAATCATTTCATTAATTTTATTTTTAAATGTATTTACACTAAATTGTGATACTGCTGACATTTACTTTCTTTTTTTTAAGTAAAATGATTTTCCAGTTCATTTAATTAATAAATATCCTTGTCTAATGCTAACCATATATTAACCCAAACATGTCCATTATGCTAAAATAACACTGTCACGAATCGTGATCCTATTTTTATTCTAGTTTAATTACTTTAAAAAGCAATAATTGTTATTACCTTAATGCAAGCCCCAACGCTATACCCAATTCTGGCCGGGCAGGAGTTCGAGCAGCCGAGTAAACCTAACTGTGCCCCAAGGCACTCGCTCTCAAGGTTTCCACAGATATATTCCTGTCTTGGTGCCTTTTCTTATCTCTTAGCTGCTGTTTCTTCTTTCAACCTTGTTTAACACATTTTACTGTGTCTTCTCACTGCTTTGCCCTTTAGAATAACAATCTTCGTACTACTAACCTTTCAGCCCCTACGCTATCATCATCATCATCACCTCCTCTATCATCATCACCTCTTCTGAACGTGCTTAAGCGATATGCTTCTTTTTACTTTGCCAACTCCATCCTAACTCCCCCACCTGCAACTTCTAGTACTCATATAATTTTTTGCTCGACCTAGACGCTCTAGCCCCTCCGACTTTCTCTACCTAGCTTTGCCTTTTCCCTCTTATCTACTCTACCTACCTAACCATCCTGTCCCCTATCTTCCTTCCACAACAACAACCCTGCATAATTCCTCTATCCCTCCCACCTCTTAAAGGCTTTCTGCATAACTTTAACCCCCTTTTTCACACCCCAACTCATCCAACCTTACCTAACTCTGCCATACATGCTTGATCGTGTCCTCAGATGTTGCTTAACCTCTGTCCCCTCGTTTGACTTCTCTTCCTAACCTACCCAATAACCGTCACCCCATTTTACCCTCTTCGTCTACTCTTCCCCCCTCCTTCCCTTCCCCCCTCTTGTATGATGGCCCACCAGCTGCTATTTTAATGTAAGCATCCTCTACCCTTTATTCCCCTCCTCTATACACATTCCCCCATTTATTCCTACTTTGACTCAACCATTGTCCCAGTATTTCCATGCCCCTCATAACCCTTCTCTTGCTTCTCAGACTACTTCCACAGTATCAACACAATTGCCCAATTCTCTACCTTACCCTCATTACCTTGCCACCTCCTACTGTGACCAGCACCCTGCAATTACATTCTCTCCTCAACCTGCTCCAGCACACTACTCATGCATCATATGTACTTCCTGTAGTACAATCCAGACCATATGGACACTCTTTCCCCCCTCTAACCCATACATCACTCCTCAATAAACAGTCTAATGAAGGCAATGAAGTGACTATGTCTCTCTCTCTTCACCTCCTCTTTCTAGCTGCCCCAGACCTTTTTCTATTCCTTCCTCCCCTCTCCCTTCTTCCTCTCATTCATTATAGTGTAGCACTCTATTCCAAACACACTTAAACTCTATGACAGATAGAGTGAGAGCACCCCTCTGGTCATCACAACACCAAAATCATTCTTCCATCCTACATTTCAACATAAATACATCCAATCACTCGATATGGTGTACCAATCAAAGACTACACTGATCAAAAAACAAAATTAGTTGCCAACAATGGAAGTTAAATATGAATGTTTGTAGTATCTGCAATTCAACTGCACCTCATTGCTGTATGTTGCATTTTTCTTGTAAACTGCAAGACCTGTCAGCTCTTGGTGTGGTTTCCCCTGTCTTTTTGCTTCTGACCTCCTGTTTGTGACCCTATGCTGAATTTTGTTTTTGCTGGCTTGAGGACTTTGAGCACTAAACCACTGCTGACCAGTGCTAAAGTGCAAGTGTCCCCTGTGAAAATTGTATTAGTGATTGTCTTCTCCAGGATTGGCATATTTGATTTACTAGTAAGTCCCTAGTAAAGTTCAGTGTGTGTGCCCAGGGCCTGTTAATCAAATGCAACTAGTGGGCCTGCAGCACTGATTGTTCCACACACATAAGTAGCCCTGTAAACATGTCTTAGACCTGCCATTGCTATGTCTCTCAGTGCAGTTTAAACTGCCTTATTGACCTGGCAAAGGCACTCACTTGCCAGGCCCAAACCTTCCCTTTTACTACATGTAAGTCACCCCTAAAGTAGGCACAAGGTAACCCCATGGACAGGGTGCAGTGTTAATAAAAGGTAGGACGTGTACTGATGTGTTTTACATGTCCTGAAAGTAAAATGCTGCTAAATTTGGTATTTACTCTTGCAGTGCCTCTCTCTCCCATCTTCTGGTGATGTTGGTTTTTGAATTGGAAGTTTGAAAATGCCACTTTTAGAAAGTGGGCTTTTGTCTTACATAACCATTCTGTATCTCTACCTGTCTGCTGAATACAGAGGGGTCAGGATGACAGTTTGGCTGTTTGTACATTCACTCTAGACAGTCACACAAAGGGAGCTAAGGTATGTCCTGCATATCCTGATGGCCCATCACCAGACTGATGGCTGTTCCTGAACTATAGTGATAGGAGGAACTGACACTTGCACCTGAATAGGGCTAAGCCTGTCCACAAAAGCAGTCTCCCACCCCCTAGATTGTGTCTGGGGCCTGGACAGGGAAAGACAGGCTCCTGTTCACTACAAAGACTTCTTTTTGAAGTGCGCCTACTTCAAAGATGTAAATGGGTATAAGTACTGGACCTCTGATACCACATAGTTAGAATCCTTCTGGACTGTGGACATTCTGTCAGGAAGAATAGCTGGATGCTGTAGGAGGGATTGGCACTGTCTCGGTTTCTTTTTTGTGCTGGCCTGCTGCTTCTGTCCTGGGACTGAAGGGATTGGACTTGACTTTCTACATCCTGCTCCCAAAGGTTCTCCAAGGGCTTGGACTGAGTTTGTCTTCTGTTAAGAAGTCTCAGGGACATCAAAGACTTCACCTGCCAGTGCTTAGGCCCTCTTGCTGAGAGTCCTGACTTGCCAAGTGGTGCCAAATCCAGTTCCTGGACCCTTGGAAGTGAACTATGGTACAACCAAGAAGAGACCAAGCACATTGACTCCTCAGTGACTTCCGAACCAAAGCTGCTGTCTGATCCAACACCTCTGCCTGCACCGGAGGCATGGTACCTGCTGAGAGCCATGACCACGACTGACACTGCTGGCCTAGTGCTGCCTCAGCACCTCCAAAGTCCCTCCACAACGCTATTCAAGAGCGTGTGTCACCGACGTCGGTGGCACTCGACTCTGACTCTGCCACAGCACTTGTGGCCTCATATTGTTATCGCAGCATCACAAAGTGAACACCTCGCGTCTTGACCTGCTGGAGTCCTCGCCCCACCTTACTGTAAGGAACTAATGCCTCACAACGGGCGCCACATCGCCTCCCAGCAGCCATAAGGGACCATCGCCTAACCTAGAGAGTGATTGATCATTGTCTCTTTTTCACTCTCTTGATCGTTTTTAATCCTGGCCTTAACCCCCCCATGGATTAATAAAATTGTTACCCTTTGATTTGGGTTTTGAGCCAATTTTAGCCTTTATTTTGACTCTCCTAGTTTTCTCTCTTTTTCCAAACTCACTCTTGGGGTCTTGGCGTCATCGAGAAAAGATCTCTGGCAAAAAGCCCCCCTGCGGGGGGTGCCCGTCAGACATTGCAGCGCCGGTATGACGAGGAGCAACTCCGATGATGAAGCATGACACCCATCTGGGTGTGTGAGGACTCTTGCTCCTAAAATTTAGGACTCCCTTGTATACCTTCTCCTGCCACTCTCTTTTGGAACAGTGTATCTTGTTTGTTTGCATAGTATTAATTGCGTTAGGACATACACTGGACCATTATTCCTCCCTATCCCCCTTGTTTATTCCATCGCCTAACCTCCCCTGCCTTGCAGTAAGGAACCAATGCCTCACCTTCCCATTAGCAGTACAGAACGGACACCACAACGGCTCCAGCGACACCTCACCTCTTCTACCGCAGTGTCTTTGTTTCTGCATAGTTTTTCAAGGTACTGTACGCGGGGTCCGTTCAACCCCATAACGGGCCCGCACTTCCTTGCGAGTGGCATCAGAATGTTGGAGAAAACTCTGTCAAAACTTTGTGAGAGGTCCAGTTGGAGCTATTATGTTTCTAAGCGCTAAATTAAGATCTAGTCTTTAAAAAGTCTTAACTTTACTTGTGGATGTTGGATTTTTGTCGCTTTGGTCTTGTTTTATTCAGATAAATATTGGCAATTTTTCTGAACTGATGTGGAGTACGTTTTTGGTGTCTGAACTGGTGTGTATGTTTGTGTTTGTGTGTGTGTGTATAAATACTTTACACATTGCCTCTGAGATAAGCCTGGCTGCTTGAGCCAAGCTACCAAGGTGGTCAGAAGGGGTTATCTTAGCTGTGTGACTCCCTTACACGGACTAAAGTGACTTCCTTACCCAGATTAGAGTGAGGGTCCCTACTTGGACGGGGGTGCAAATCACTACCAACTAGAGACTCCATTTCAAACAGAAACCACTGTATACAATTGTGTATTCTATATGCATGACCTAGTTACTAAAAGAAATGTATTACCTTAAAAAATCAAGACCCAGTGTTGAGCTCCAAGCCCAAATAAATGTTATCTGTACCTAAGCATAAATATAAATGAAAAAGAAAAAAATGTACATCTCTAATGCTTTGAAGCACATACTATTTTTCCCCATGAACTTTGCACATAAGGATATCATTTTGGTGAGCTGACTACTAAATATATTAATCCACTCTTTGCACCTTTTAAAGTGTTTAAATATATGTGGTTTCCTTTTTTCCAGCAAGGAGAGCAGCCTGAATATGAGATCAACATTTACATGTACCTATACTTTGTTATCTTCATCATCTTTGGAGCCTTCTTCACACTGAACCTTTTTATTGGTGTTATTATTGACAATTTCAATCAGCAAAAGAAAAAGATAAGTATCCATTCCCCAGTGTCCATTTCCATTATGTCCTTCTTTCTTTTACTTTCTAACAAAACTGGGTTTCCATCTTCTATTTCTCCTACAATCTATAGTATCAATTGAAATTGCCAAAAGGTCTTAATGTATAAAATACAGAATGCATTACTTTTTTAATTAACTTCAGATTAAATGTTGAACGGTTGTTTGAAAGATGTACTTCTTTTGTCAAAGTTCTTCTAGAGGATTTTAACACTTACATTATATTTGTGAAAATCTCATTTGAAAATCTGATGACCACAGCAGTGGTGATTTCATTAGTTACCTTCACCTCTGGCCATCGGGAGCGCAGGTCTATGACAACAAACAAATACATGGAGGTGCTGCCCACATTGATGGGTCCAACTATGTCCAATCCAATTTCCTCTTAAACCTCAGTAGGAGTCTCTCAATAAACCATAGGAGATGTCCTTACTTTCGTATTTTTGCCACTCATCTTTCACTCACTGCATTCTCTTACGATGCTTTCAATCATAATGTTCATTCCTGACCACTAATATACCAATCTCTCCTTCATTTTACTAATGCCCCTATAACCCTCATCATTTTACTAATGCCCCTATGACCCTCATCTGCTAGTTGTATCAGGTGTTCTCTGATTCTCTGAGGTGGTTGGCACTAATTTGCTCCCTCTCAGCAGGATGCCATTGTTTACTGACAACTCCTCAAATATTTTCACATATCCAGCAAACTTAACATCATTTTTCCAGCTGCATTCTACTGATAAAATAAAATGACACAAGCCCTTCAAAAGTTTTTCCTCTTCCATCTCCTGCCCCTATTCACTCTTCATCCCATAACCCATGGTGACATGAAACACTCTCACTCCCTCCACTAGCTTCCTTCATCATCCTTGGATCCAGAATTCACTGCCAAACATGGCGGGCAATCCACAGTCTTGTTGTCCATGCCAGGTAGATAAGAGACAGAAAATAGAAAATCCATAAGCAGATGCTAGACAAAATAGAGTCAAACCCGTCTTTATAAAGGCTTTAAGCTAAGGCTTACGATCTGTCAGCACTAAACATTTTATGCCCCACAGAAACTGTCAAAACTTTATATTTGCCTCAATTTCTATGGTTGAGTACCTTACCCCCACCCCCTTAAGGCTGTGGTGACCTCCTTTCCTTCGTGCTTCTGCTTCAAAATAACACCAAACCCCTTTTCATTGGCATCCCTAAGTATTATGCAAGGCACCCCTGTAACAAAGCTCTTCAAAAATTGAGTTGATGACAGAGCAACTTTTATGTCTTCAAATTCCTTGTGGCACTCTTCTGTCCAAGCAAATTAGACACCCTTTTTAAATTCCTATAGTACCACTCACAAATTTGAGCCCAAATCTAGAATACAATTCCATCATTCCAAGAAATGTTTGTACCTCTTCTTTCTTGGAAGGTCGGATCAGCTCAGATATAGTGGTGATTATTTAAGTCTTGGTTTTAACGTCCTCACTAGAGTAAACATGTCCCAAATATGTGATCTGAGACTACACAGACCTACACTTGTTAATCTTGAGAGTATTTTGCTTTTGCTAAACTATGCAAAGCACATCCTTGACCCTGTTGACATGATCATGCAGATTGTCACTGAAAATAAGCACATCAAACTTTCAACATGCTCATGAGCCTTTGAAACACTGGTGTGATAAAGGCAGTTAAGTTTTGTCAAATCTTCACATAATTGGACCCGTGGTAGGCAGACGTCAAGTCAAGTGTTGTACATCAGTGTCACCATCTCCATTGTGTTAGGAAGGAGAAATTTGTCTTCAATTACCTCCTTTTTGAGATACCGGAGATCAACACAAAGACAAATCTCCTCAGAGGCCTTAGAAGCTACAACAACTGGTGTCTTCCATTGCAAAGCCTCTACTGTTTCAAGAATTCCTTCCTTCTTGAGCCTATTTAGTGCAGACTCTACCACTCCATGCAGATTCACGAGGATATTCCTAACCTTACATGCAACTGGAGTAGTTCCCTTGTAATCCTAATGCAATGGATATAACCTTTCACACATCCAACCCTTTCTGAGAACACTTGTAGAAAATCTAATTACAACTGCTCAGCCACCTGCACTTGTGGAATTTAAGTTTAGATCCAGAAAAATTTCCAAGAGTTTCTGGTGTGGCCAACTCAAAATAGCATCACCCTTTAGTGGAATGTACACCTTCCTAGAAGCACAATTTCTTTTGAAATAAAATTCTGCCTCAAAGTAACCAACAAAATTTGTGGGTTTGCCCCCATAACTGTACTACTGTTTCCCCTGTACCTGCAAAGACTGCTGAGTGATTTTTTTCTTAACAGAAGACATAGTCCTGGTCACAATTTTAGGATTCAAGCAAATGTGGTGTGTATGATTATGCAACAGGTAGATGTGTTAGGCGCTACTAATATTCTGTTTATTCATATTTATTAATGTAGCTATAATTGTTTCACATTGTATTGCTGACACTTGTCATGAACTACTCATTACCAGCACAGTACCAGAATTCTGTAACCAAAATATCAGATGACAGAAATATTGTTTACAAAAAATGTTATTTTATAATTACTAATTTTCCTACAATGGATGTTTCATGTATTCTTGTGCTTGAATCTTTTCGTTTGTCAGTTTGTCAACTCCCTGGACACTTGAACAGCAGTAAACAGTGTTAAAATGGCCATAGGCCTGACCCACAATGTTCGTTTTGTAGCACATCCACCTCCTTTGAAGCATCCAAAACTTCAGTCAAATTCTACATCTTAAAAGAGGTAGCATTTTAAAAACTTCCTGAAAGGAAGCAGAAGTGAAGATGACTGTAATTCACTCGAAAGCTTGTTCCATTCTCTGGCTGTAATTTCTGGAAATGCTTTGTTGCTTAAGGTTTTGGGCCTGGTTTTGAAGATATTAAGTATAAAGAGGCCTCAGGAGCCTCTTTGAAACTGACCTATTTAATTAATATTTACATAAAAATATCACCCTTGTGAAGTAAATAATACAAGAATCGGAAAACCTAATGGGCTGATATCTTTGTAAGAAATTTTTAGGGTACAATATTTCTGTCAGACAATATTTCTGTCAGACAATATTTTTGCTAACAATTTTATAGTGTACAACTGCTCTTTACTCCGACTAATTATTTGCTCTTAAACAACTGCCATAAGTATCCACTTCATCACTTATACCTTTTTCCTCTTGTCATCTTTCTATGAGTCCCTTTGTCATAAATTCTGATGTTCTCTAATTTTTTGACTCCTCTCTAATTCATTAACTCTTGATAACAACCTTGGCAGGCTTTATATTTGTCATCAGATTTTCCAAGCCCTGCATACCCACCATACCATCCATAAAATGCTGAATTGGCAATAAGTGAGTATTCAGGCAGCATTTTTCTATGTAAAAAGATAGAACATGCTGCTTACCTCCTTAGATTTATTCTAAACAAAATGCACAATTTGGAGGCAGGTCATAAGAAGTGGTACTTTATATACATGTGTGAGGAAACTGGCGTCGCTCTGTCATGGCATCTACTTATCCTGTTTTGTCAATGAAGTATACCTTTGCTGATAATAGCTGGCATTCCTCCCCCTGCTCGAATCACCAAAAACCTTACTTTTCAGCTGCAGTAGGAATGTCAAAATGTGCCCAAACATTTGCTATTGATCTTCAACCTACCATGCGCTACCCCAAAGAAATGTATTGCGCACTTACAATGTCATTGTGGCTGTACTGCCAATCAAATAAAAAAAACAGTGCTCAGTATTCCTTTTGTGATTGGACCCACCCTTCTAGTTTTTCGCAGTTGTTCTATCCCCCAAGCAGTGCTCTGTTTTTAATTAACCAAGCTCTTGTCATCATTAGGAATCCTGCTATCTATCCAGACCCCAGATGAAATCTGTCAGTTAAACTATATTCTAAGTGTGCTGTAATCACATTCTGTGCAGTTTAATTTAAGAATCAACTCCAGTTGGAAGGTAAACAGTATAATAACTGTGGTTCTTTTTATACTTTGGAGGCAAGGATATCTTCATGACAGAGGAGCAGAAGAAATATTACAATGCAATGAAGAAACTTGGTTCGAAGAAGCCACAGAAGCCTATCCCCAGGCCACAGGTACATGAGTGAAAGGAGCATATGTTGTGACTTGTACTGTATTCAGTTTAGAAGGGCCGACTGCTTCTGTGCAAGAGGTTACCTACGAATATTCTTAGAAAGGTTATTTTGTACTTATTGCTAATTAAAGTATTAGATAGTCCAAAGTCATGATATGCAGAATATTAACTCTGCAGTATACACTAAAACCTATTACCTTCATCTCAGAATGTACCTGGAGATTGATTCTATGTATAGTCATATATTTACTTCACATCAGTATCAGACCCCTGTGGCTGTTCTGACTAGGAATCCCTGGTATCATGTTCAGGACCTTCAAACCTTACATTACTTTTGGAATACCACCATGTGAGGTGGTGGCTGCGCTTCCAACTAGGAAGAATGCACTTGCATCTTCCTAAATGAATGGAAAAATCCACAACCTCATTCAACAACAAGCTGCCACAGTTTGATAGAATGTGGAGCTCCTGTGTCTGAATTCTATCACAATACGTTCGGAAAAACTCAGGCCCCAAATACCTCTAGGTTCTTATGTTAACAAGACTAGGAGAACATATTTCCAATCAGCTGAACCACCTTGCCAGGCCAGAAGATTTCCAGCAACCTAGAGGGATGGCACCATTGAGATGGAGACCAACCTTTTCACGGTTTAGTCTATCCCAGTGGTTTCTAGCTGTCCCTCTCTCTGTACTGTTTGTCTCACATTCCCTCAGCCTTCACTCCCCACCACAGCCCCTGTTTCCTCTCTCCATTCACATGCCTCACCAGCCTTTTGAATGTGGATGAGCATATGTGTTATTGAGTAAAGTGAAAAAAAAGATATAAACCATAAATCTGAAGAATTCAAAATGAAGAAACATCCCTCATAGAACATTAAGGCATAATTGGCTTAATTAAAAGCAGAGTAAAATGTTAAGACTTAGGGCCTAATTATGAGTTTGGCAGTCCCACAATGGGACTACCAAACTCACTGGGAGGACGCCATAGCGGTGACATTCACCCCAAGCGTATTACATTGTTCCCGCTTGCCTGACAGGTGGTAACATTGTAATATGCATGCCCGCTAGGCTGACCAGCAGGAACAGTGTTAGGATATTTGCCTCAGCTCCCTCGGAATGCTCACTGTCTGCAAAGCAGACAATGCATATTCTGAGGGTGCTGGGTGGGGGGGGCCTGCAATGCCCATTGTGGCCCCCAGCACTTCTTTTCCGCCAGTCTTTTCATGGCTGGCTCCCCCCATGAAAAGGCTGGCGGAAAAGGGGATTGTAATCTGCCAGGAGGTGCTGAGGTCAATGCAGCCATGGCTGGTTGCAAGCCAGCCCGCAGTCATGCCTTTGGGAACCATGTGCCAGCGCGGAAGAGACTCCTTTGGGAGTCCGACTGCCCAAGTCATAATTTTGACGGTCAAATTGTCACTGCGAGTTTGGCAATCTCGTAATGAGGCTCTTTTAAAGTTTCATAGATATATATTTTTTTTCACTTTAAATTTCTCTGATTTAAAAATAAGTTACTGTATTTCTCAGTTATAAATATGGCACAGTGTTTACTGGCCGCTGGGAGCAAGAGGCCTGCTATTTGGAAATGCAACACTTTGAAATAGGGAGAAAATGAAAGTGAGAAGAAACTTAAGAGTTAAATACCTCAGTGCTTCAGTTCTTCACCTCTGTGCCCCAGCATAGGTCATAAATCTGACTGAGCACTGCTAATTATCTGACCTTGCTATCTGCAGCCTGATGACGATAATGTAAAATTAACACGTAACTTTAAAAGGAAAATGTGGCCATGTGCTTATTTAAAAATGAACTCAAAGCTGTGAGCTACTCTGCGGGTATTTGCAAGCTGGTGGGAGACACCAAATCTAAATCATTAACTTATATTGCTGACTCCGATAGCATGATTCATGATCCAGATTAAAATGAAAACTATTAAATTTGAAACTTTCAGTCCATATGTACACATATATGATTCCTAACTACTGGTTGCAATTTGCAATCATTATGTTTGTTACCAGCAAAGATTTAATAGGCATATCTTAAAAATCCAATTTTCAGTGGGTTAGCATCTGACCTACATCATGCTTAATAATGAGGTAGGTTGTGAATTCTGGCTCACTAGTGTTTGTCACCTTTTAAATAAATCTATTATTTTTTTAAATGGAGGTCATTTTCCTTAAAGGAAAATGGGATGCATTTACAAAAATGAAAGGTTTCCTGATCTTTTTTTAGTAGTGGTCCAGAGATCCCATCGACCACTGCCAACCACTAAAAAACTGTTTTTTTCGACATTCACAATGGGGAAAGAGTCATTTGGGATCCCTTCATGTTTGTGCGTGGGTTATTACAATTTTTGTGTTGTCTGTAAAATATTATTGTGTTGCAAGTGGATTTCGGTCGTAAAGCATACTACATACCATGAGGAATCTGTATTTGAAAAGAATGGCTTAAACATGCCTCTTCCAAATACAAATTTGACATGGTTCCATGAACCTATATAACAATTCCCAAAAACTTTTCCTAATTGTTAAATGAGCCTAATACGTTAGATAATGTATTTTAGTGTTTGAAACCCTTCGATTTACTGAACAAGAGGTTTTACAAATGCTAAAACTTGTTATAAATCGGGCCCTTCATTTTAATAAAGTGCACATTTTGGACAGGCCCCTGCCATATGCAACCAATCACTAATAGCATCCAATTATGGTATGATACTTTTCCTCCAATCTGTTTTTCCCATTAGCTGACAAGGTCTACAACCATTTCTCATATGTATTCTGATTAAGTTTTCTATATCAGCACCCAATACTTTGCATTTTTTCTTTAATAAATAAGCATTCATTATATTTTGTGAAGAAATCTCTGTGAGGCAGGGTCAGCTATTTAAAAAGGATTGATATTTTTGATACCTACCCAATGCCACGTTATTTTCTGCACAAAAACCAAGAATAGCTTCCCATGTCTTGACCAAGAATAGCTTCCCATGTCTTTCAAATGTCGCATTAAAAACAATTGCTAGTATATTTAAAGCCCATTTTTCCCACATTAAAAAGGCTCTTTAGCTCTAATTTAAGATCTAGAGTCATGCAATGAAAGTGATGCAAATCGGTTTCATTTTAAAATGAATAAAAAAAATGTTTTCTCAAGTACGTGCTTCTTAAGAGAACCTTTAATGTCTCATCCTCTTAATGGAGATAGCATATGGAGACAAGCTTGCAAACTCCTGTTCTATCAGCCTTAAGTATGCTGATTTAACTAAGAAGCATGCGATGCAGTGGTCTTCTGACATGGAATGCTCCTACATGCAATAGTTTGTCAAAGGACAGAAAATGCAGTTCCCTTTACAGTCATGCCACACAAAGGTTTTTATGATATATGAAACACAAAACTTATTTTGAGTGTCTTTATAGAGCCCTAATTTTCAATCAAAGCTATTGCAAGACATCTTGACTTGGAAGCTTCTGCAGCACTTCAGGAAGAATTCCAGATGAGATGAAGTCTGAGGGTTCCTCTTAGTCAAGGACCACGATACCCTTGCAGATGGCCACAGTCCATTCTATTTTCTGACATATAACGGGGTATCTGAAATGCAAAATAGACACTAAGAACCTTGCACAGAATGACATCATTAGCACAGGGGATCTTCTTTGGAGCATAAATTCAATCTATTTAACCAAATCCAATGATGTCCTGTATTGACATCTACCTTTCGGTCACTGGTATTTAAAGTAAAAAAAATTGAATAATATTGAGTCATGGGTTGCGTTAGTTTTGTCCGTAAGATGGACTTGTGATGAGTTCATTGTGAGACCGAAACGTCGATGAATGACCCATCTTTCTTCCGAAACTACTTATGAACTAATGTTATGTCTTTAAGATATACTTCACTGGAAGATCCAGAAAGGGAGCATTTAGTACATTGTCATCTTTCTTCAAATACCATGCTGGAATTGTATTTCACTGTATTAGTGTAGACAGTGTCAGTGTACTTGAAACAATCGATACAGGATCCCTGAATTTAGGTGTTTTATGTTTAATTCTATAATTGATTTTCAACACATACTTTTGCAAGATATATCTGCTTTTTAAGATTCATTTTTGTGATACAATTCTGTTGATTCCAAATAAATTCTGTTGACTTTAAATTTAAAATGCAGTGAACAAAAGGTAGATGTCAATACATGGCATCATTGTATTTGGATAAGAGCCCTTGTAGGAACTCTTACCTCTTATACTATTAATGCGTAAGCCCACAAGGGTATATCGGGTTGCCCTCTTTTGATTATCATTATTGTTATTATTATTATTATTGACACAGGAATGTATGCTGAAATAAGTTTAAAGCAGCATTTCACTCAGCTCTGCATCCAAAGCCACGCAGATATTGATGTGTTTGGCCATTGTGCTATTAATCTCTTTCCTTGCTAGATAGTTTGTGGAACATGCATTTTGTTAAAATACTGGTTGTGGCAATGATTATCATTGTACATGTGAGGAAAAATATTCACATGATGCTCTAATACTGAATACCTTGGCCTTTTTCCAATTTATGCATTTCTCTAGGATGATGGGCATGAGCTAATATAATATGCTTTTAATTTATGTTTCAAGCAGGAGTTTGTCTATGTTGTCAGGGATGATGCCATACAGCCAATAGCCTTAAAACATTACCAGGTACCTTTACACAAGAGGTCAAGAGCAAAACACCTATTGATGCATCTGGAAAAAGCAGGTGCCTTCCAATAAAGATGCTAGATGGAAATATAAGGGATGCTTTGTATTCTTAAGATTTAACCTGAAAGCAGACTTAGCAAAAGTTTCACTAAGACCCAAAGTTTTTCAAAATCTATTGAGGGAAGTCATGGCTTGAATTCCCAGTGTCATAAGTATGGTTGACCTAACAAATTAGTCAGAAGATGTGGAAAGACACAATTAAGGCTGAAAAGCAGCTCCGCAAAAGATGAAGGACAAATTGTTCATTAGAACACATCCAAAACAAACTATCTTGTTGGCTATTTCTTCAATTCCAAGAAAATAAAAGGCTAAATCACAAAGACTTACTTGTAAAAACTTACCTTGTTATTATTTTAGTCCTTGATATTTTAGCTTTGGTATTCTGGTAACTAGATATTTCCTACTTGATGTTTCAGGCTACAACTATAGTGTTTGTTGATACTGCATTACTCAGTTTGGCATAGATGTTTTTCGTGGAGAAAATTAGAAGGGAAGCCAAAAAGCTGCCAAGAGGGTCAAGGCAGATTGTCTCAATGTCTCCTGAGCCACTCTATGTATCTTTTGATTGATGCTTTTCACATTCAGCTTCCTCACAAAATAAACAATAATTTGTTTTAGTGCTGGATTCTTCAAAGCTTGCCCAACCACCTGTAAGTTTGTTGGAATAAATTGTGTATGGTGTATTTGATTGATTAAAGGTATAGCTTTTTCCGATTAAGCATTAAACATATCTTTCCCCATCACAGTGCATGCACATATTTACATATGTATGTATGAATGTTTCCTCACTCAACCCCTCTTTACTTTTCTTTTTATATCTTTGTCTGTGGACTGTTTGTTTAAATGTGGTTTTCCTCTCTGTGCACTACACCTGTACCTCCAACTTCACCCACCATCCCTTCATTCAAGAACAAACTTCAAGGAATGGTTTTTGATTTTGTGACCAAGCAAGTATTTGACATTATGATCATGGTCCTAATTTGTCTTAACATGGTGACCATGATGATTGAAACAGATGACCAAAGTGACCAAAAGATCGAAATTCTCTACTGGATCAACCTGGTCTTCATCGTTGTATTTACTGGAGAATGTCTTCTAAAAATGTTTGCACTACGGCATTACTATTTCACCATCGGCTGGAACATTTTTGATTTTGTGGTCGTTATTTTGTCTATTGCAGGTACGTTTTCAGATCTTGTTTTAATTGTATTGTATAAATAATAGTAGAAATGTATACTATCTTATGGCAGACTATGAAGGCAGTTTTCCGGTCTTTAAACATCCTTACATTCAAAATGCTTCTTGCTGTGAACCTCTAAAAGGCTCTTTACAGCAAGCCTTAAGAGTTCATAGAAGTCAGTCTTTTCTAGAAAGCTATATTTTTCTGGAACCTAATGGTTAAACATATTTTAGAGACAGGTCTTAGGCTGTTGTCCTTAGGCTAAAGGAACTCATTGTTGATTAAATATTGAAGCAACATGAAGACCACTGTAGAGATGCCTCAAATGTTCTGCTTTTTCCCATTTCACTCTAGACATACTATTATTGCTATCCAGCATTAGTTGTCTTTAAATATAGATCTACGTGTGTCATGTTTTAAGAAATAGGAGTACACACTTGTTTGTAACAGTGGAAATAAGTAAACATTTCTCAAATGTTACAAGATTAGTTATTTGTTTAGGCAGTACTTAATTCCTGCTCATGTCTAAGTACACCCAACATAGGAGATTAGAGCACTGATGTACAAGGAGCTGAGGGAGAGTTGTACCAGATAAAACAATATAATTGTGCCAACAAACAAACTTGAACAACTTCCTCAGTTTCTTCCATTTCATTCTTCAGTACCTAAACATTTTGGTAAACCATACGCCATAACTAAGAGACAAGAGTTCCTCCTATTCTGTTTATTCCCACTCAGGGACCTCTTACACAGATCTGTTGAGGACACTAAAACCTTAAGAACGGTTCCAGGATAAGCTTTTTGTTTGCTTGCAGGCATGGCAAACTGGTAAACATATGATGGTATTAAAAAATAAACTATACTAATACAGTGACCATAGAGAATCACTGAAATTTAGCTTAGCAATCATAACAGAACCAGGGAGTGGATGCCTGTTTTCCCCTCCATAGTCATATGTGTTCAAGTAGAAAGATTGCGAAAAAATATGCTAAAAATGCCATTTAAAAGGAAATACTCCAAAATAGCTGGTGACCCTGTGTGTATGTTTGTACTGCAATTATATTCTGCTGTAGCATTCTCTTGACAAAAAGGAGGCACGATCAGAATAAATGCAGAAACCTTGCAGATCATTAATCTATGGAGGTAGACTCTACCCATCAGTAATAGGAAAATGGCACCTTCTTTCAATGTTAATAGCAATTTTAGTGCAGTACATCCATTCTAAATATCCAAAACCTTAAGGCAGTGCCTAGGAGTTGTATTAGTAGGGCTCTGTTCCAATATACATGCATTGTTGATGTTAATGGTGTCACATTTAGTAAGCGTAAACTTCTGTGAAATGAGACAACTATCTTCACCGTGGCTGAAGTGAAGTTGGTCTGCAGGACTCCTGCCGACCAAATATAAGGTCACATTTGTGGGGGGCATTGAATGCACACTTGGGTGGGCTGTGCATTTTCAAGTATGGAGTAAATCACAACACTGATTATTATTGCAATTAAGTAATATTTAATCCTCTTCAATGGGCCTGTAAGCATTGCTTTTTAGGTTAGTGGGCCTCTTGTCAACTCTTGACAGACTCCAAATGTTTGCTAATACGACAACTATCATGATAAACTATGCCTGACATGAAGGGTGTAGAGCACAGCAGGGATTCAAGTTTATTATCCTTTTAAATCACACTGCTTGGATTGAGGGATTTCATTGTTCTGAGGAGCACAAGTGGGCTACTTGTAGGCTATTCTAGAACATTTGTTTGATTTATATTTAGCTTACGTTTTTGGAGTCCTGTTACTTTCTAGAGCCTGAAAGCCTGACAACAGACTGCAGTCCATCACTTTGCAAGTGTGCATATTGTGATCGCTGCAGAATTCTGACCTATGGCATATGTAGAGGAACATGCTTAACTTATTTTGTGTAACTATCAAATGGAAGATTAACTTCTAGAGTGACTGCGAGTTACTTAGCTTAATATTTTCATATGCAGGAAAGGAAGTAGGAGCAGATGCACTCATATAGAGGAGGCCTTAACCATAAACCAGATGCCTAAGAATAGCCAGCCATAACAATCTCTCTACCTACTTTGCCAAATACTAATGGTTTAGGGAATAACACTTTAAAACACATCCTTTCACTTCAAAGCTGATTTCTTGAAATTCAAAACTTGAAAACACACCAGTTTTGATAACTGGTCTCATCTCTAGTCACTTGTTCAGTTGGTCAGAAACCATATGATGGTGAAGGAATTTTGTAAAATGCATGGGTACCGTTTGTAGTGTACTAACAGTCACCCAACAGAAGAGGAGTAGAGAAAAAAACAGAGAAGAGGTTAGGTCAGAAAAAGGAATGTAAGAAGTGTGGTGTCTTGCATGATTTGAGGGCTCCATATCCTATGTGAATCATAAAATGGCAGACCGGATATTTATCACTTTGTGACAGAGTACCATGTCTACCAAACTCTAACTCAGGACTTTAGTCTTTACTTCATTTAAACTAGCTGTAGCCATCTTGGTAGGTATGTGTGTGTAACCACAGGCTAGCTTTTCTGCTCCCATTTATAAGGGACCAAGCATGTACTTAGTCAGTCACAGTGCAATTGGGCAGCAGACAATCTGGTAGAGCACACAAGGTGAGCTGAAAAGCAAGCCCATCTGTGCACCAATCACATGTTTGGTGGGACATCATGGCCAGCACCTTCTTGAACAAAGGATTACCTCTAGCCTCTTTAGTTGTGAGTGTAAGATCCTAATAGTCATCTTCTCCAATCTCCTAGCTCAACATTGAGACCTTTCTGCCTTCTCACTCTCCTGAGCATGTTCAAGAGGTTAAAGGAACTTTTAAAGGAGGTCTGATCAATGCCAGATCTCTTCCTAATTATTGCTGGGAACTCTTTAATGTACTAGTGAACTCTGACCTTGATGCTTAGCTCATTTCATATGCATGGCTGAAAGACTCCTCCAACTGATGGTTCGAGTCAGTTGAACATGCAACCCTGCCCATAGCCATATTCGGGAAATGGAAACAATTATACACAACCACGACCACTGATACCTTCAAGAGGGCTCTGCGTTAACTGAATCATATTAGTCAGCTTGAACATAAACTAGCCGAACTTACAGACCATTTTACAACCCTCGCCTCAAAACAAGTTGCGCCTTCTCAAGGCAAATACACCATTAGATGGTGCACCAGAAGTTAAACTGCTGTACCTACAAACCAGGAAAGCTAATAAAACCTGGAGATGGAAATACTTGCTGGGCTTGCAGGTTAAATTTGGGAACCTGCTGCATTTGATATTTATGCCTACGTGACATGGAATCAGCGACGGCCAGCACTTAAGGAGTACTGCCTTGTGTGTGCTTATGTCTTCTACTACCTGGCTGTGAGGGTAAAGATTACACTAATCAAAGAAGTAGCCTTTCTGCAGCTGCTTCTATCCTGAATTGCAACTGTTTGAAAGGTTGACCAGGAAAGGAGAAGCAACACCAACCATTGTAAGCCATTGAGTATGACCTTCAGCTACAGAAAATCACTAACTTGATTGAAAGATTCCTGAGACATGAAGCAAACATCACATTCATAGAGCATACTCCTTTTTGCAGTGAGACAGACATCAATTATCTATGGCAAAAGGTAAAAGGAAGAGGGAAGCTGCCAAAAGAG
This sequence comes from Pleurodeles waltl, assembly GCF_031143425.1. NCBI lineage: Eukaryota > Metazoa > Chordata > Amphibia > Caudata > Salamandridae > Pleurodeles > Pleurodeles waltl. The sequence goes on along the minus strand of NC_090445.1, from coordinate 286,896,734 downwards.
AGAGAGTTACTTGAGATGAAGTAAAGGTTCCCAGTAAATGATCAAGAAAAAAAGGAGAATACAGATACCTATATATGGATTTCATGTTGTCAGCTGTGTTTCTTTTAAATAACTTTCTCAGCAAGGATGGGTGCATTCCCTGATGCTTCCCCAGTTCCACACCAAGAAGTACAGAGTGAAAGGAGTAGAAATGGTATCCTTAGTAGTCTATAGAGGTTAAAGAACATAATTACTGGACCATTGCTGAATAAACTTGGCAGTATATAAACCCACACCACTGGATTGTTTTTTGTTTATAATGTGAAACAGATTACCACTGGTCAACCATTTCAAGATGCAATGGATAAACACATACCCCCCTGTTTTCACTCAAAATAATAGACTTTGAGAATTCTACCTCACTCTATCACATTAGAATAGGTGGCTAATGGTAGCTTTGAGTATAAACTATAACATGACTGTTTCATCATAGTGTGACAAGAAATTGCTTCATTGAGGAAGCCAACAGTGGCTTCAGTATCCACAAAATTAAGCAGATAGGAAGCAATGTGTTCTAATAACTAGTGTCTCATTTTTCTGGCATTGTGTGATAGAATCATAATACCTATTCTTGAAATTGAGGGGACAGTTACCCAGCAATAGTATACATTTGTTGGAGCTGGGATTTGGAATAGGGCCCTTCAGTAAAGTATGTACACTAGAGTGCATCTCTTGGGTAAAGAATACATGTACAATGTGAGATCATAGACACTGCCTTTGCTGGAGGTTCAGCTCAGACGACATCAATATTTATAACTGTCTGCAGTGGAATAGTAGTGTTACTCAGCTATTGTGGCCAGGTAGATCATGGCAGCTTTTATGCAAAGTTTGGTTTTATCTCCACTGCATGGTCTGCAAATATCCATGGACCTTATTCAAAAAAGCCACTGGGTGTCGGTGTGCACTTTACACCTCATGCATCATTCCCATATCAATGTCTCTGGATGCAGCATGTAAATGTTGAAGAGGAGGAGGATAACATATGATCTCTGATGGACTGAACAAAGCAATGTGATTAGTTTTGAAAATAATAAATTCAGCTTGTTTGGTACGACCTGTAGCAGTTAAATGCCCTATCCCATGCTCCCATCATATTCACAAGTGTGTCCAGCAGAACAAAAGACACCATGTTCCACAGTGTCAAAAGCCACTAAACAGTTAGTTAGCAGTAAACCTTCTGCTCTACCGCTGTTCTTCAGTACTAGAAGATGACTTCCTAGAAATGGGATGAAGCTGGTGGGTCAAGGTTATTTTTATAAATAATGACAAGCCTACTGCATTTTTAGCTTTGGATAAGTTTCCACACTGCAGTACTGCACTGACTAACATAGCCAGCTGTTCTGACTCAATCAAACCATATTGTCTGTGCATTAACTGCATGTTTTCATAGAGCATACACCTCACACTATTCCATTAACAATGTGTAAGAGAAGGCCAGACATTGACACTAGGCACCGTGGACTCTACAGTAGTAATGGCAAGAGCAATAAATTACTATATGGCAATATTATCTTCTCAAAAGCTCAACAAAACATTACCGAAGCCCTGGGAGGAAAGGGCAGCATCTCCTCCTCAAACTGTGGTCAGTGCCTTATTGTTTCTAAATGTTTATGGCTATTTGAATTGGCTTTGGAAATATATGTAGCACAATCATGTCTCTTCGTCTTCCTTTATAGTGTACAGTTTAATAACTCATTGGGAGCTTGCTGCACGGTGCTCACACAGGATCTTTGCTGCTTAAGTTGTGCAGTTTGCTATTCTGGATATTCCTGCTTTTTCTGGGTGGGCACATGATTTGGATGCACGCTCAGATGGCAGAGCCTGGGTTCCATGATTAACACTAGCTGTCTTGTGATTGGGTGTTTTAAGTAGTAACTGACTGCAGACACTTGCCAAGTGAGCCACTAAAACTTGGAACATAAGTCTAAGTGTTTCATAGAAGTCCTCTAATGAGGTGCTATATTAAATTGCCTGGTCAGTTGTATTAAAGTATATTGACCTGAAGAAACAGCTTGAAAAATATTTTCTAATTTCATATTGGGCTTAATATGTGCCTTGTATAATTCAGATTAGTGACACAGAATTGTGTAGATTACTATTTGAGGACTTTATGCTTCAAAATGAATATTTTTACCCATAACAGCAGGTCATTTATACATTCAGTTAGTAATATATTTATTGAGTGTTCTGGAAGCTTTTCTCAGTGTTTCCAGACATTTACAAATTTCTAAAAGATACCACTTTGTAGGTGTGACATTATATAGCATTGAATTGTTAGTAACTCTACTGATATTGTCCTTTTATCCTACATTTAGAAACTAATAGTTGTGTCAAAACAGCCCTAAAACGAACCCAGAAGGACATAATTCTGAAATATTCTCATTATTTAGGCAATAGTTTAGTGCATCTGTACATTATGGTATTGCGTTGAGCAATAAAAATCTGTTTACTGTATGTTTGCAATCTTGTTTAACCCCCGGGCAGCAGAAAAATAAATGGAGTATTGATTTGTTGTTATAATCACACAATCTACATCTTAAGTCAGTGAATGTTTGACTGGACCAAGAAGATCTTAGCTCTTTTATTAGGACATCATAAAACACATTCTAATTATATTTTGTCAAACCGTTTTTTGTATTGACTGTGTTAAATATTATTGCGCTAACATGATGTTACTAGTGTCTGTGATGTACCTGGCATTGTTTATTTTATTTAGCACTATGAAGTCTATGATGAGCCTGAGCAGCATGACCTGAGATTCTATTTCTGATCTAAAAACTACATTTTCCTTCCAGCTCGATTAGGGATTTAAATCATGCACAGCACCTGTTAAATAAGCTGACCAGGAATTATTGGAATGACAACCGGTCTCAAACATTGATATAATTACATTTTTCATAGTATCCATTTAAAATTTCAAATACTTGGCTTTGCAGACTATATCTAATCAAAGTAAGCCAATCTTCTTGATGCAAAGTAATCAACAAATGGCACAACTTGTTAAATCTATATTTGTACACATTGGTACGTAAAGAGAAGCATGCTTCAGAACCACCACTGTGTAGCCATATAACATTTCTTTCCAGGGAAAGAAAATACATTTCAGTATAATCAATTTATTATTAGACAACCAGGAGGAAACATTTTTCACCATCTTCCTTGTTTTTCATTTGCTTTAATTATCCACAGGGAGCTGCTTCTGTAGTTATGAAACTTAATACTGTTTAACCAGTCTTTCATTTAACATAGTATGTGCATATTCTCATAGGTTAGTAACTTGTTTCAGCAGATAGAGATGCATGGTCTTGTAACATATGTTAATGGTAGACAATGGTTAAGAGATGTGAACCTGGAAAATACACTTCATGCTGTCGTCCCTTGAATATTACGTGGGACAGCTATATGCTTAACAGTGCAATATAAACAAACCTAAATTCCTTATGTTTATTTTTCTTTGAGCAAAATGGCTGCAAAACAGAACTACTTTTATTTACATAAGAGGTGTGTGTAGTGATAATTATGATGATTGAACACTTGTGAAACTTGCAAATACATCACACCAATATACCTTTATATTCTTCCTAATACCATGACCGGTACAAATCTTCATAGCTTAGTTTCTCATTTTATCGAAAGGTAGGTGGTTATCCAGAATGCTCAGACATTTTGCTGATAATTACCAACTTAAATAGACCTAAATTTGAAAACTATTGACTAATTTGAGTACTAGTGTAAACCGAGATATATATGAAATCACTGGAGGCTTCCTGAATTAAAATTCTCTATAATGCCTAATACTGCAAACAATATCTACACTTCTTTCATCTGTGTGCAGAATAAGTGTAGCTGTGTGGATGTGCTTAGCTATCTATCCATACCATTTTCTAATCATTTGTAAGTGCTATATACATGTTGTGCACATAACTAACTGTGTAACAACTGATTAAGGTTCTTCTCAGGTCCTCTTGAGCTTTGAGTCTCTTGTTTCTCTCATTCCTTGAATATGTTTTTTCTAAATACCCTTAATTGTCTATATTATTCATTTTTCTTTCCTCTTATTATTAATAGGATTGATTAGGAAATACCTATTCAGAGCAATGACTTTCTCAAGTTAAGAAACAGACCGTACCAGAAAAATGACCCTAAAAATAGCAATATTCTTCCTCATCCTGCAGTTTGTCATTTCCTAAAGTCAACATGTCTTTAATTTTATGTAAAGTTTACCAGTTGTATTGGTTAGACTGTAATAACGCTACAACCAAATCATCTGCACATGTAAGTCAAACAAATGTTTCTTCTTTAACTTGGAGCTATATACACCAAGCTGTTATTCATATACTATTCAGAAGTTAAACAATATTTGTTCCATTTTATATTATTAAAATTAACATGTTAATATGCAGGACCATAGGTTTATGCAGTATGGCTTTATCTGCGTCCCACCCCTACATATATGTAGCCACTAGAAATTAGTATCATATAACTCCAGTTGATATCAGTCAAATTTGAAATTCTGCCTAAAGGATAACTTCTGCAAAAAATTATACAAGGTGAGTCAGGAAAACTCATTTGCCAAAATTACTTTTTGATAACACCTACAGACAGAATTTTTTTTTACAGTCAGTGTTTCTACTGTGGCCAGGTGGGAACTATTGCTTTTAAAAATCAGCTCATACTACCTACTTCAAGTACAAACAAAGGTCAACTTCAAGTCTATCATCAGATGAGCTACAGCGACATTTTTGTAGCTCAGATAATGGCTTTAAATTATTACTTGATTCCTATAGCCAGTAATATTGAGTGACTACATGGTGCAATTTCATGTTTTGGCTGCATCAGTTAATCAGCTCATTAAAAGATGTACTCTCCTTGCCGTTATATGATTGTTCTGAAATTAGGAGGCTCTCTTACAGTGACAGAAAAGCTGAAACAAAAGTGAGCTGTGGTTTTTCTGTTTCTTTATATTAATTTGTCTGAGGCCTATGGTGCTTCGTTTACTTGAGCATTAGTTTGTTTCAAGTTGAAATTTGTTCTTCTGGTTCTCACCAGCCCTTATCCTTACTAAAGTTGTGGTCATGAAAGCTGAACATAAGCTGTGGTACAGTATAACTCATTCCTGCTAGAGCAATATATATTTATATATCTGCATTGTCTAGTAACTGTCATGTCTTTCGACTCTTAGTTCGACCTCCCACTTCAAAAGAGTTTGTGATCATCTCTCCATAATAAAGATTGCTTCCTAGTCAGGAAGTTAAACAAACTACCAAATATTTTTGTCAGTTTCACCTCATAGGGACATGCTGTTCTCCAAAGTGCCAAAACATAAATTTGATTTGAATCATCAATTCATAAATAAATACAAATTCAGTATACAATTACCCTTTTTATTCTTTTAGTTTCAGTCTTATTCCAAAATCATTTAAAACTATTCTGCTTAGTTTGTTACAAATCGTTCTGAAAGGGATTTATATTTTGTTACAATACTATAACTCCTACTATACTATAACCCCCAAATAAAACAGAAGTATGTGAGTATTGTGGATTTTAAACTCATTTTTGTCTTTCTCCTGATTTTCTATACTACAGATATGTTGGAGAATTGATTATCTTCCATCAAAACAGGTTTCATCATTTCACATTATGCCAATGTATTCATTTATGTGCTCATTCAAACATTATATGAGTCTTGGAGTCCTGAATTCTTCCTCCAATGTGATGCTAAGCAATTTGTGAGAAGACTTGAAGTATACACTTCTCATACAAAGAACGTTTGCAACGTTGGAACGTTTGCAACACATTTATATATTTTTTAGATGGGTTTCCTTGCCAAAAACATTCTGATATTCTAGATATCTACACATGCTCCTACTAAAATGTACATTCTTGATATAGATTGAAATTGATTGCAGTTCATTTACAAACCTTGGAGTCCATCACTGCTCCTTACATCTATCAATAATAATGACAGCAGTAACTTTGTAGGACCGCAGGAACTTAAAGGTTCTGTAAACTGAATCAGCATACCAGTGCACCAGTTGAGATGATTTTGCTTAAATTATTTGCAATCACAAGGCATCAAAGCATTGTAGGTGAAGATGCGAAACACATATTACAAAAGCACTTTAAATGGAAAGCAGCAGTAACTTTGTGGGACCCTAGGAAGATTAGGTTTTGGAAATTCACTTTGGGTCTTCACAAAGCCCTTCCAGCATCTTCTGCCGATTTAAAGCAGCATAATCCAATTGATTGTGAGAACGTGTAAATTAAATAACTGCCATTTATAGCTTTTGCTGTATTTAAATCCCCTTTGTGGTGCATCAAGTAACCTGTGGGAAGGTACTACTGTTTATTAAGGATACACTATACTAGTATCAGTTCTAATGTTTCCTTGAAACATTGTAAGGAGATACAAGGATTTTTAATGTTGTCTCTTTTGTTTTGCTTTGTTTTACCAAGGCAATGCGCCTTCTTTTCCGGTATATATTTTAAAATAACAGTTTATGAAGATGCTATATCACAGCACATTTTTAGATAGTCAGTGTCAAATCATCCAACTCCATTCTTTTTCTATTCATTTTATTCAAGTGACTCGTCGCACCATAATGGCGAAATGGGCAACATGGGTGATGTGTCATGAGATGAATTTACCATAAACAATGCAAAAATTAACTAGAAGTTGATGCAGCTCACTTTAACTTGCATCCTTCTCTAATAGGATTTCAAGAGGATTAATCAGCCTACCATAGTAGGGAGAAGCCATAACTTTTAGCTAAACAAGATGGCCAAATATCTCTAGAGGCTCTTATTAACCTGCTTCATTAAAAAGCTACAAAACCTCATACATTATTTCATATATGTGTAATAGGCTAACAGAAACATTAATAAGTATTGCCTTGAAACATGTATTGCTGATTCATGATTGATTCATGATTGATGCTGTGACTTATGCTTGCAGGATGCACCAGTGATCAGTGAGGCTGGAAATTCCAAAGGTCATATTAACTAACCATACAATCAGAGGGTATAATATTAATCTGTGACTTCAGTAGTGTGCTTGCAAGACCAGTGGTCTACCCTACAACCAGAATGCACTGTCTTAGCTGTAAATTATGTGCACACATTCAACTCAGTACCTATTTACCCATTGACCTGTTCTCCCACTTGTGGAACAAAACAAATGCCCTACTCCATACAACAAGTATGCTATAATGAATACCTGTGTATTCATCCAACTAACCGATGTCAGCATCATTAATTGATAAATTAAACAGAGTTATCATTACTAATCAAACACAGTGACAATTGTGAATGAGTCTAGTCAATGAGAAATATTAGAAATTTCAAAACTTCTGTCCAGATTGAGGAAACACTACAAGGCTGATAACATAACTTCTCCAGTGCTGGATCATTCATTGATTCACAGGCCTGAATCATTCCCTATCATCAGGATGGGACTTCCCAGTAACTTCAAAATAGGAATAGTGTATGCAAAAATGGCCCTACCCAAATTATTACTATGCAGTGTATGTGCTGAGCTCTCTACTCACCCGTAGAGGTCACCGTAGTACAGTTTTTTCAGCATCTTCTTTACCTCCTTCTGAAACAGCTTCAATCAACAGTGAGGTATTGCTGGGGGATTTTATCTATTTTCATCCCGATGAGGCACCTTTAATTATTATTATGATAGAAAAGCAGAAAAGTAGAGATCTCTCTTTAAAAACTGTTAATAATCTGTCTAAAAAAGGGCTATTCAGATGACCACCATCTACAATTGGTTTATTGCCCCTTAAGCAAATCACAAGGCTTCAGACTTCAAAATGTACAGGACATTTCCTTCAAAGACTTTGAAGGACACAGAAAGAAGTTAGCTGCATGTCATGTGGAAAAAAGGGACATTTTCTTTCTAAAGGGTTGCTGCCCTGAAATAGGTATGTCATTACATAACATAATTAATTTTACTTGTTTCCTTTGTTCTGGAAAAAATAATGTCTGATCCTGTAACAGCAACCTCTTCAGAATCTTACGTTAATGTGGATTCTAATATATCTGAGTTGTAGATCACATCTGCTATCGAACATGAGTGTTGGATGCGGCCCTCTCTGGAGGGTCACCGCAAACCTTTTGCCTTTTTCCTCCACTTTTTGCTGAATTCGTTTTTGTTGGCTTTTATGTCTGATGTGGCCTCTCCCTCAAGACTGAACGATGATCTTTGTGGCCCACCTCCAGGCAGCTCCAACTCGGGGTGCTATTAAAGCACGAAGGTTTAAAGTGGCCAAGTGAGGGGAAGGATTTTGTAAGAGGACACCAGGGAAGGAGACCTGAAAAGGAAGCATTTACACACATATACTCAGTTATACTGTGAAGGAGCAATTGCTGATTGACCACAGTACACAGTACAAATATCTATATGAGCACGTAGAACTCATGTGCCTTAGACAATGTCCTTATCTTCATGGTTTGGTCATAGGTATAAATGCTGCACTCTCATAAATACACACTGTGACAAGAAGAGTTTACTTTATGCATTGCAAATTGGGGCTTGTGCACCATCCTGAACACAGCATGAAACATCAATCAGTCTCACACTTTCAAACTCAAAACGCCATGCAGTGACTCATTAGATTGCTTAGTAAGCTGGTTATATCAAGACAATAATTGCCAGTTTATATATTGAATTAAATGGGAGTCTTGTGGCATGTAGCAAAGCCTGCACATGACACACTAATACTGATGTATAATAACGCTGCCAAAAGTGCTCTCCCCTTTGTGTCACAATGCTAAATAAGTTAAAGATGCCATGCAGGAGGAGTGCAGTGGGTAGAAAGAATCACCCATTGGCCATCAAATTTTGGCTGCTCAAAGGCTTTCCATACTGTTAAGGCCTGCCCAACCTTACCTGCACAGAAGAATGAGGCCTGGGGTCTTGATTGCTGCCCATCTAGAGAAAATGCCCCCAACAAACAGGAAACTCTGGAATAAAGCTGGAGGGAGGATCAACACCTCAAAATGTATCAGCAGATGGAGAATAGTGAGCGTGTCTTCAAGAGCGTGGCATTTTTATGCAAACCGACACACCAAAGATGGCCGCCAGCCTGGAATTCTGAGATATGTAGTCCAAGGTGACTACTGCAGCCTATACCAGGAATAAAGGCAACATATGAGTATTATAAGGAAGGTCCAGCGCTCCACAACAGATACAAGTGATAAAGGCATCTTAGAGATCCCTGTTAAAGCAGCATGGCCACCAGTGCACCACTATAGCAGCCTCCTGGGTCTTCTCCCATAAGGCAGACCTATACCTAATGAGGAGTTGGCACATTGGTGTAGGTATCTGTGGAGAGACATTCCACTTGACCCAAACATAGGGAGGGTGGCATGGGGCAGGCCCTAAACAGCACACTGCCCAAAGCCCAACACTTTAGGACTCTGTGCACTTTGCCACTCCTAACCAGTAATAAATTGCTTGTGTTCTCTCCTCTAAAGCCTGGTAGAATTGGCTTAGACCTGATTGGCATATGTAATTTACTTGTAAGTCCCTGGCAGAATGATATACCTTATACCCAGGGGCTGTAAATTAAATGCTACTAGTGAGCCTGTAGCTCTAACTGTGCCACCCACTTGAAGAGCACCCCAAAACATGTCCCCGATCCACCATTGCTGCCTGAATGCAGTTTTAAACTGCCATGTTGACTTTCCTTTTCAATTTGTCTGCTTTATTTTGGCAAAGAATACCATAAAAGCATGCTAACAGAATTCATACATTTCTAAAAAGATAATAAAACACTTTAAGACTTTCCTTTTAGTACATATAAGTCACCCCTAAGGTAGCTCATCCATTTGGACAAGGTAGATATTTCATTTTTGATTAACCCTGCAAGGGCTAATCAAGTACGCCTGATTGACCTTCTTTAATGATAAAGTCGGATTTTTCCTTACAATATTGAAAACGCCACTTTTGAAATCATTTAATTTGGAGACAGTTTATTCGTGTTTGAAGGACGATTGTTGCACTCGCCCGAAATCTCAGAGAGTTTGCCCAGAGTATCAGGGAAGGTCGGAACAAAAATGTATAACTTTTTCTGAGTCCTCTTCCTCAGAATCTGCCGGTGACTCTGACCCTGGCAAAGGACCTTGTAATCAAAATCTAACTATTAAGAAACAACCAACTTTTTTAAGAAGAGGCCAACAGAGAAGGAGGGGCAGCTACAGAACTAACAATCAACCGTGGCAAATGCAGACACATTGCCAACTGTACAAGAATCAATAAAATAATCTATCTTCAATTTGTCAAAAAGATGTTTAGCAACAGCTGAACAGAGCTTGCTTGAGAAAGGACTTTCTTTTGTACCAGCAAGACACACTGATTTTGCCTATCTTAAAATGGAAGCGGTTGAGTTTTTTAAAACAATATGCCTGAAAGCATTTTTTCTAAACCATGATTACCAAAAAATGGAAAAGCCCTCAGTACTTCGTAATAAATCATCTTTTTGCCTTCCCTCAAATTTCGTTCCCAAGGAGGTGCTTACATTTGAGCAGTCAGTCTTTTCAGCAATAAATTAGCTAGAAAGTAAGAATGAGTTTGTTCGGAATAATCTGCCTCTATGCCAACGGAAAGCCCTCAGGGACACAATGGATGCTATCGATAAGATGGAGGGAATGGAATATAGCCCTGAAACTCAATGGCTTGTAACTTTGAATGTAGTGGCACTTTACACACAGATTCCCCAGGGGGTGGCCTTGAGGCCATTGAAATATACTTGGAAGAAAGAGCATGACCCCACCGTATTCCTACTGGGTTCATAGTTCAATTGGCACGTTTGGCATTGTGAAGAATTAATAGAATTTCGAAGAATTATTTTTTCAGATCAAAGGGAGAGCAATCTGTTGTTCTTTTTGCACTGGAGCTGGCTGTCCTCTATTTGGCTAAGTTTGAAGAAAGGTTTGCATATAATAACTATCCCTTTGGCCATCAAATTACAAGGTGGTTCAGGTACATAGACGACATTCTATGCATATGGACGGGAGCCACGGATACTTTGGACCACTATTTTAATTTGCTGAATAATAGATTCCCTGACATAAAGTTTTGTTTGACCAAGAATCAGAAGTCAATCACTTTTTGGATATTGAAATTATGGCTGTTGAAGACAAATTAATGACAACATTACATCGGAAACCAACACACAGAAATAAGGCATTGCACTACTCCAGCTTCCATCCAAGAAGTCTTTGAGACATATGGGCAACGGAAATGTTCTAAAAAATATGACTATTTTTATCACTACAAAATTTTGGCAGAGAGATTAAAAGAAAGAGGGTATCCCAAAAAGTGTTAAAAAATCTATGAGAAGAGCTTGGTACACACCACGAGAAAGTCTATTGGAAAAGAAAAAAAAACAGATCAGAAAGTCTTGTCTGTATTTCTAGGTTTTGTCCACAGACAAATCATTTCAAGAAAATTGTCGTGCAAAATCTGCATTTGCTTTCAGGAATGGACAGTTCTTTTCAACAGCCACCGTTTTCACTTAAAAAGAATACCAGCATTGGCAAGCAGATCATACCAGTGTATACTTCTCCTACTTCGAAAAAAAGCAGTTTATGACATCATTGGAATATGTTGCCTTTGAAGGGACATCACAAATGTGAGACCTGCAGTTTGTAATCAATCCCTTGAGAGTTCAGAAGTTTTGCACAACATAAAATGGCTAGATGGCACTTTCACCAACTGTAAGACTAAAAATGTGGTCTACAGAATTGTGTGCCCTTGTAACAAACTGTCTATAGGCAAGACTAACCAAGAGATGTAACAAAGGATAATTCAGCACAAATCAAGGTTCCATCGCAAAGCTGTCACTGCACCCCTTGTCAATCATTTTTTTTAGAAAAACAACATACAGAAGGAATTACGTTGGACAGTTTTAGCCACCATTCAATCGAATCCAAGGGATGGAAACCTAGAGCACAACTTAAATCAAAAGGAAGCCTATTTATTTTTGAAATTCCAAACCAAGACTCATGGGCTCAAGGAAATGACTGAGCAGCAACAGCTGTAGTCCACAGACTATTTCCCATGTAAACATTTCTCTTTTCTTTAAAAACAATCTTGAAATGTCGTCTTTTGAATGCTGAATGCATGTTAGCAATGAGAGGCTTATTCCTCTGATTGATCATTTTGAAACGGCTTGGGAGCAGTTACCAAGATGGAAGGAATTTGTTCACTCTTAACGGAGCATTGGGCCATTTTTAACTACTATTCCTAGAATGCATTCCTTTGAAATCCTTTCACCGCGATTGAATGTTAAAACATACGGCTTTGCTTTGAGCTTAATTTTTCTTTAGTTAATAAACTTTTTAAGCAGAAGACGATGCAAGGCACAACTAATCCAGTCAACATATTGAAAAGGCCGTCTTTATTCACCAATTGCAAACTTCAAGGAATCTGACCAATAAAAAACATCGGGGAAAATGTTTGAGTTGCAATGCCATTCAGCGATCCGAGGACGCAGTGCCAAAGTGTGACTCTTTACTGTTATGCAGCAAAGTGAATTGATTTTTTTCAATAAAATACAAACAAAAGAGAGCCAGCTCTAAGATACAGTATGCAAGTTATCTGTCCTGATACAGAGTATACAGAATGGATGCACTTCGTCACGTTGTTGCCAAATAACAGTTGCGCGCTATGGTAACATGGAGCCCTGTGGAGCATTCTTGTTATTTTGTTTCAAACAACGGAGTCTGGCCTAAAGGAAACCACCTCTTGTTGAAGTTGAGGCTAAGTAACGGTCGCGCTTCAGTGCACATAGAACGGTGGTTCTTCATTATTATTTTTTTGCTAAAAAAAATAACCGCCTACAATTGTAACATGAAGCCTTATCAAGCATTCTTGTTTCTTTGTTTAAATGCTTTACCCGACCAACTGGGCTTAAAAGAAAAACATTTCTTATTTCAGTCATTGTAGCCATCATATGGAATCCGACTAGTAGCCCAAGGCGTGAAACTGTTTCAAGGAACCACCATTAAAAAGTGAGTATATTTCAAAGGATGGTCAATTAAATGTTTCAACAAAAGAAGAAAGATTTCCACAAATGAAGGTATTACGTTTTTTTTACAACAAAAACGCTACCCTTATAGTGGATCGAGATTCCAATAAAACTGTCACATCAATTACAGCTTTTAGTCAAAGTTAGTGCATTCTACAGTCTGAAATCTTTGATGAAGATTTGTGCTGTCTAACAGAAGAACATTACATACAGTTTTGGCACTCTGCTTTTTTCAGTTCAAAAAGTACGAACATAACTACAATCCTGAATATAAGAAGTTAGTATTATTTTTAGAATTCTCCACATTCCTAAACAATGTTTTGTTAAAAATAACAAATACAATTCTTTCTTGATTACAGTACTGTCCAGTTCATGGTCCTAAGAAGAACCCTGAATTTTGGGGTTCAAAACACATCAACAGCTTTATACTAGTGAGTTGGCTAGAAGGTCGACTGTGTTGAAGGGAACCCTCAACAAATGAGAGCAATTTTGGTCCACCCCTTTTTCTAACCTCCAAGAAATTCTTTTAAAAAAAAGCTCTCAGCCCCTTAGTTTAGTGGTTAAGAGTTTGGAGAACAAAAAAGAGAAACAATTTTTTTTCTCAATCACAAACAACGCACTGATTGAATTTTGTGTAGTGGATATTGTTCTAATTTTGTTTTATGTGTTGTATATTGTTGATTTTTAATATTGCCATTTGAATGTATTTTAGTGATTACTTTTGGTTAAAAAAACAATTATGTAACAGGTATGATTATTATGGTGGTGATGCTATAAGTAATGTATCTTTAAGAATGTTGTCTTTGGTGTTGCTCTGAAGTGTATGACCTGCCTTGTCAATGTTTCTGAGTTGCTTCATTGAATTCTTCTTACAAATATGAAAATATTAAAGTGGACACAATAATTCATTTTTTGTGACCACAATTTCAAAAAGTTTCAACTAGTGTCAGTTAAGGTTCACTTTCTTTTTCAATTATTATAGTGGCCCAACCTTACTGACTAAACATGGGCACAACCCCTCTTAGAATTACACTTTTAGCAGGTTCTTGCCCTTAGCCCTTTGTGCCAGCAGTCTGTCTGGGACACATGACTGGCTGTAGTTGTCAATTAGACTTTGTGAATTCCTCCCAGTTACACAATAGGACATTAGGTGTGCCTCAATGGGCCGTTTGCCAGCAGGTTTAGGGGGTTGGATCTAAGCACTATACCACTTACATCTGAATATGCCTGTGTTATACATTCACTCAAAGGATCGAATGACCCTCTATTGCCAATGCAGCCATCTTGAAATCAGGGCAGGGGAGTTGGGAAATTCCAAGAACATCAAAAAACCTTTTTCTTCCTCCCAGAAGAAGGGGAGCAGGGTATAACAATAGGATCCTCAGACCCCCTCTTCAGTTCACTACTGGACCTGCAGAAGACCTCTCAGAGGACTGCCTGTTGCTGTGACCTGCTGTGCACTCTTCCAGACTGCTGCTGTACCTGGAAGGACTGCTTTGCTCCCTGGAGACCTCCTTGATCCCTCAGAGGCAAGCCCTGCTATTGAGCCTGCATCTTGAACTGCACCTCGGACTACCAAAGTCACTTAAAGGGCTAGTTAGCTGTCTTCCTGCTCGGAGTCACGGGAACACAAAAGGCTCCCACTATCTTGAACCCACACCTAATCCAACCTGAGTTAGTCCTTAACCTCTAAGACGTGCCCTACCAGTCCTGGACCCTTGATTGTGTGGCCAAAGGTGCCCAGATGGCTAGTTTCCAAAACTGAAGACATAGACAAAACATACTCTGAGAATGAGAAGACCAGAACCAACCTGCTTGCCTATCCACCTGAGGTGCATCACCCATTGGATTGACATTGCAGCTTCTCCTGCTAGGGTCTTCTCCACAGCAGCAAATCTTCAGCAGTCTTTTGCCAAAGGAGTATCAGGACGTGTGGAACTGTCTCCAACTACAGCCTTCTGCCTCATCTTGCTGGAGTTTTTCAACTTCCATTTTGGCAACTAAGGTCCTCATTTCGAGTTTGGTGGATGGGAAAACTCGACTGCCAAACCCCGACAGGGTGGCCACCTTCGTGGTGACCACCCCAACAGAGTTATTAGGAGTTTTCCACTAGGCCTAGCGAGAAACAGGCTACAGCATTGTCTCCAGACCGTAATTGAGCTGGTGGCAATGCTGTAGCCAACAGGGTGCACTAGCACCACATTCTTCCGGTGCTGGGCAGGAGGGCATATGCACTGCCTCTGTGGCTCCCTGCACCCGTTCTCCACCAGTCTTTTCATGGTGGTGGACAAGTTCATAATCCGCAGGGCAACACTGCATTCAGTGCTGCCCTAGTGGGTTACGATCTCCGCCCCCACCAGGCTGTGGGGATCATGGATCCTGGCAGTTTCCTGGTGGTGTGACCGCCAGGGTTTTAATGTGACAGTCGGACCGCCACAACATCTGCGGTCCTGACCGCCACTGCAAGTGTGGGGGTCTGAAGACTGCCACAGTCACAATGAGGCCCTAAGTCTGAATGTAGAACTCTTCACTGTGGCTCTGAACCAAGGCCATCCGATGATAAAGCTCCCTCCTCGGGCACCTTCTGCAGCCTTGCCCTGCTGAATTTCACCTTCTCAGACATTTTTCTTTAAGAATTTTTCTAAATCAGAAGGTAATCGCTGTCCGGGACCAATGCACTTCTTTTTCTAAAGTGGTTTGGGATTTTTCTTGTGTTGTCTTGATGTCTGTGTGTTGCATTGTTCCGCATTGTTCCCTGCAACAAAGTCTGACTGCTTTTTGTGCCAAGCTAACCAGGGATGAGCATAGGTTAATTTAGTGGCTTTTTTTGGTTCACTCTCACACCCCAGTCAACCAACATCCCAGTTTTTCACACTAAAGATATACATTTTAATATCTGTTGATGTAATGATTCTAAAAATGGAGGTTGTTCCTTCATCTTAGCTAGATTCTCTTGTCTAGAAAGCACATCTGCCTTTCCAGTTCTCTTGCTAGGTCTTCACATAATCTTGGAGTTGAATCTTGAGAAGTTCATCTGGAGTGTCATCCATTAATTAAGGCACTTCATAGATTTCAGAAAAGCATTTTTTTTGTAGTCTGTCCATACCAAGCCCTTAGGCATGGTTCCTTCTAAGCAATGACTACAGCGGCCGAATAAGCCTATATAGTAGCTCCTTATTATAAATAGTGTAATTTTTTCAGTAAATGAACCAATTTTTACATAAAAGGTCATTGGGTCAAGACAACTGTCTTGGGATCTTTTTGTGTGAAAACATCTCAGATAGCTGAGGGATCTATTTCCAGAATGGAGTTTTGATTCACCACAGAATGTCTCTTGAATGAGTCCCTTTTGAATGCCTTCTTAAGAATCTTGAATGCTTCTCCTTGTTCTATACTCAAACAAAAAGGACTTTAGAGATTAGAATAACCATGCCCTTCTGCATTTCTAAAACAATAGAAAGTTGAGGTATTTTGGGAAAACTGCAATTTTTTTTGCATCCATCTGCACTTCGGAAGAGAATTTCTGAAATTACAGATGAGTGATGTTGATACTGACTAAACCACCTTATTCCAGCACTGTATACAATGAGTGGAAACAAAGTTGGCTCTACACCCCTTTCATGTGTTTTCTGTGTTGTATTAAAGTCTCTGAGAATACCAAGATATTGTATGACATCTTTAGCTACAATATCTCAAAAGATGATGTTGATAATATGTGAAAGGCTGCTTGTGCAATGATCAGGCCAAGCAGCACCATAAGGTGTTCAAAGTGGTCATATCTTGTAATCTATTTATCTCCCTCTCATATACATGCCGTAGGAAAGTCTTCCTTTTTGCCTGGTCACCCCCAAATGTTTTGGACTGATACTGGTGGTTACTGAGTCTTGGCTGTGCCCTGGGTACTGCTAACCAGTCCCAGGGTCAGTGCTCTGTGTAAAGTTGACATGCAAATTAGACAATATGGTAGGGCATGTACGTTTAGGGACCCCAACCTTAGGTAGTGCACCCATAGGTGTACTGCTGATATGCCCAGTGTCATTTTAAAGGCAGTCCTGCCTTGCTGGCTGCTTTTAAATCAGTTATATCAAATTTGACTTTGGAATTCCAAGTACTTCTAAAATTTGACTTTGGAATTCCAAGTACTTCTAAAGTCTTGTCCTACCTCATTTTTACATTTAAGTCACCCCTATGGTGTCCCCCAAGTGCCACTAGGGCTGGGTGTTATGTAACTATAAGCAGGGACCTTATAAAAGATGTTTTATAAACCCTAGTGATGGAAAAATAGCCAAAGTTGTTTTTTCCTCACTGTAGTGAATGGGCTCCATAGTCTAACATGGGAGACTTTATTTTTAATTAATAACGTCTCAAAATGAGCCAAATAGTCCCAGTTTTGTATCAAACGTATTATTATAATAAATCCAGCAACTTGCCTTTGTTGAATTTAATATAACTCGTTTCGGGAAAGAGTTTTAGAAATCTTCCAGAAAGTTGCCAACTTCAGCTCTGTAGTACACTTCTCTGCTTGGCCAGCCTCTGGCAGCCTGGCCAAGTTTCTTTGAGTTGTGCGGTGGCCTGGGCTGAGGACAAAGGAGGTGCCTGGAGGATGAGATCTGCCTCAGCAAAATGTGAAACACGATGGGGAGAGAGCAGCCAAACTGGACTTCAAAGGAGGGAAGTACATTTGGAGCAGCTCAGGACCTCCCCCATTTCCGGCAAACCCAGACAACCAGGTGCCCCCTTAATTAGATTAGGAGAGGGCAGGAAAGGGGTGCTTTAAGTAAGTTTAGCCAACCAGTGGGTAGACCCAGCCAGACCTAACCTCCAAAAATTAATTTCTGCCATTTTGAATTTGTAAAGAATGTTGCTCCCTAGGTCTGATTTTGCCACACTTCTCAGGAAGTGGTCATCCAAGAGGGTGGTGGCCTGCCTGTGATTGGACAGTTGCCCCCCTCCTCTTTCCCCCCCTGGAGCAAGGATACATATGGCATAGCTGCACCCACACCCCAGATCCCTACAAGGAACAAAGACAAGAAGAAGGACTGCCCTGCTGGACCTAGACACTGCACTCTGAAAGACTGCACCAGCTGTACTCTTGGGCTTCACCACAAAAAGGAATTTATCTGTCTTCAACTGGTTCAAGTAGGGACTCCCTGTTTGCTACAGGTGGAAAATAGCTAGCCATAGTCCCCTGCAACAAAGCCTGAAGAAACTGACCAGCTGACCACTGTCCAGTAGTCATTTTTGAGTTTGAGGCAGGTGCATTCAGGGAGTTTGCATCCTAACCCTCAATGAGCAAGTCAGAGCTTCTGGAACCTTGGGGTGATTTGTGGACTCCTAAAGGACCTTCAAAGACCTTCTGGATGAAAATCCAGAAGTATGGAGAAGATTCGGGAACTTTTAGTAAAAAGCTCCATGAAGGGACCGAGCCGACGTCATGAGTCAGGCAGGCTTGTGTCAACCGTGACCCGGCCTGACTTGCAGGTTTGTCCCACTGAAAATCTCCAGGGCCCCAGACTTTCAGGATTTCACTGAGGGCTCCTGTAAAGCAATCCAATGACGTTGACTCAAAATCAGCTTGCTATGGAGGGGCCTTTTGACTTTGGAGAAAAAAAGCTCCAAAAAAGTGACAAAGTCCAAACATAAACAGAAGACCGTGACTTCCCGCTCAGCATATCTGAGGAGTGCTCCAGGGACCCAATTGCTGATCCAATTTCAAGTTCAGCAAGGATGATAGCCCTACCATGCAAAGGCTGGCAGAAAGGGGTTGCCGACGGCGCCATGGTGGCCTCTGCATTGCCCATGCACTTGGCATGGGCTGTGCAGGGGCCCCCATGGACTGCTCTGTTGCACTTTTCACTGCCCAAATTGTGGGCAGTGTAAAGCCTGATGGGTGCTGTTGCACCCGACGCACCGCCACATTGCCACCGGCTCAATTATGAGCCAGTGTCAATGTTAAGGCCCTGTTCCCTGCTGAGCGGAAACTCTGTTCCCGCTGCCAGCCCAGCAGGCAACTCTTAATAGGGCTGGCGGGCGGAAGACAGGCTTATATGCGAATGAGTTAATGAGGGCCTAAGTCCGAAGGTAATCTTTTGACCAAGGCCTCCCACTTGCTGTAGCCAAGCAGGGCCCAGTCGCGGTGGGCCACAAATTTTGACTTGGACCCAGTCGAGGTGTAAGAAGATATCCCAAATGACACTTTTAGTTTTGGTGCGCTAAAAAACATATATTCTTGAAAAACTCAATTCTCCGGTTCTCCTTATCTGATTTTTAATCATTTTAGTGTCAAATTAAAGATAAAAATAGTTTCCTGTGCTTTATTTAATTACTGTTTTGTGATATTTGAATGATTTACACACTGTGGCCCTCATTCTGACCCTGGCGGTCGGTGATAAAGCGGCGGCCAAGCCGCCAACAGGCCGGCGGTCTAAAATATGCAATTCTGACCCTGGCGGGAACCGCCAACACAGCCCGCCGTATTAACACTCCGCCCGCCACGGCGGTACAAACAAACAGCGCGGCGGTCCCCGCCAACAGCCAGGCGGCAGACAATGTACCGCCCACCCTATCACGACCCACCAATCCGCCACCTTTTCCGGGGCGGGAGCACCGCCGATAAGAACACGGCGGAAACAGACTACGAACGGGAAAACGCTCACCTCTACGCACTCCACGCGAGATTCCGGCAGTATGGAACCAGAGTTGCAGGTCATCCCCGCACTCCTATACCTGCTCATATACCAGGAGCACGCCCGGCGGCACGGAAGACATCGGTGAGTACTGCACCTACGACACAGGGGAGGGAAAAGATTACCGGCACACACCCACCCACCCACACCCACTACAACACACACATCAATGCATTCCCACAGATCACTGTCACAACCCACAAACCACCCCCCTCCGAAATAATGCAAAGACCAAAATAAGAGATCATAAACGGGCAGATATATTGAAATATGTACACCAGTAATCCCAATAAATAAATAAACTATGTACAAAATATACACAGCTACTAAATGTATTCCAACCACTGTCCGTGGATCACAGGGGTCCTGTGCAAAGGGGCAAGGCCCAGTCCCACGACAAGAACTCCACGGAGAGAACACTGCAGGGGCATCAGAAAGAAAATAGGACAGGCACCTCAGGGGGAAGGGATGGGGGGGCACCTCAGCCACTTGAGTACACGACGCCAGATCCACGAGGGGACTCCATGACCACTGGGCCATCCTGGGGAGTGCTAAGCCACAGTCCATACAGTCCATACAGTGGGTGGCCTGCCCACTGGGCCATCCTGGGGAGAGCAAAGCCACAGTCCATACAGTGGGTGGCCTGCACACTGGGCCATCCTGGGGAGAGCAAAGCCACAGTCCAAACAGTCCATACAGTGGGTGGCCTGCCCACTGGGCCATCCTGGGGAGAGCAAAGCCACAGTCCATACAGTCCATACAGTGGGTGGCCTGCCCACTGGGCCATCCTGGGGAGAGCAAAGCCACAGTCCAAACAGTCCATACAGTGGGTGGCCTGCCCACTGGGCCATCCTGGGGAGAGCAAAGCCACAGTCCAAACAGTCCATACAGTGGGTGGCCTGCCCACTGGGCCATTCTGGGGAGTGCAAAGCCACAGTCCATACAGTCCATACAGTGGGTGGCCTGCCCACTGGGCCATCCTGGGGAGTGCAAAGCCACGGTCCATACAGTCCATAACAGACCCCACTGCCACTGGAGGAGGCAAGTTGGCCAGAGGACATCCTGCAGCCCTGCCCGAGATAGATCCTGCCCTGCCACGTCTGCCAAAGGGCCAGCGGTTCTTGCCTTGAAGGGCCCAGTTCAGCGGTTCTTGAGACGGCGGGGCCCAGCGGACCGGTTCATGAGACGGCGGGGCCCAGTTCAGCGGTTCTTGAGACGGCGGGGCCCAGTTCAGCGCTCCTTGCCTTGAAGGGCCCAGTTCAGCGGTTCTTGAGACGGCGGGGCCCAGCGGAGCGGTTCATGAGACGGCGGGGCCCAGTTCAGCGGTTCTTGAGACGGCGGGGCCCAGTTCAGCGCTCCTTGCCTTGAAGGGCCCAGTTCAGCGGTTCTTGAGACGGCGGGGCCCAGCGGAGCGGTGCTTGAGACGGCGGGGCCCAGTTCAGCGGTTCTGGAGACGGCGGGGCCCAGTTCAGCGCTCCTTGCCTTGAAGGGCCCAGTTCAGCGGTTCTTGAGATGGCGGGGCCCAGTTCAGCGCTCCATGCCTTGAAGGGCCCAGTTCAGCGGTTCTTGAGATGGCGGGGCCCAGCGGAGCGGTGCTTGAGACGGCGGGGCCCAGTTCAGCGGTTCTGGAGACGGCGGGGCCCAGTTCAGCGCTCCTTGCCTTGAAGGGCCCAGTTCAGCGGTTCTTGAGACGGCGGGGCCCAGCGGAGTGGTGCGTGAGACGGCGGGGCCCAGTTCAGCGGTTCTGGAGACGGCGGCCGGTCTATGGCCAACTGCTCATTGCCTGGTGGTGCCCTCCTGGGCAGCGGGGATGGTGCTCCTTCAATGCCCACCTGGGCTGTGGGTGGTGGGGCCCTCCTGGCCAGCTGGGCTGGTTCCTCCCTGGGCAGCGGCTATGGGGGTGGTGGGCTCTCCCGGGGCAGCTGTGCCGGTTCCTCCCGGGGCAGCGGCTATGGGGGTTGTGGGCTCCTCCTGGGCAGCAGGCCTGCTGCCTGACCTCTCCGACTTGCTGCCCTTGCCCTCCTTAGTCGTGGGCCTGTGGCCCTTTCCTCCCTTTGGAGCTGTGGCTGGTGACTGTCTCTGGGTGGTGTCCGGGGGGGATGTAGAAGGCGGGCTCCTGCGGCGCCCCTTCCGCCTTCTGCTCCTCTTCCCAGGGGGTGGGCTGGCTGTCCCCTTGCTGCTGGGCGAAGATCCAGACATGCGGGCTGGCGGGCTCCAATACCCCTGCACCCTTGTCAAGGGGGCTGCAGGGCTGGTGGTGGCTGAGGTGCTCTTCTTACCCCGACGAGAAGGAGGGGGGGGCTCAGGGTCAGGAAAGAAGTTAGTAGTGGCGAGGAAGAGTTTCTTGGGACAATGGAGAGTGGGAGGTACAGTGGGAATGGGAGTGGAGGGAGAGGATGTGGTTGTAGGTGAGTCACGTTTGCTGTCTTTGGGTGCAGGTGCAGGAGGGATAGGCTGTCGTGAGGTGGATGGCTGTTGGGTGGGTGGGTGGCTGCGTTTGTGTGGTGTGGAAGAGGGGGTGACAGACACAGTGGGAGAGGACACAGGGGACGTGTAAATGGCAGTGGGGGTGGTGACTGCACGTGTGCGGACTGGAGTGGAGGGTGTGCTGGTGATGGAAACACTGGCTGATGGTGAGGTGAATGGAGGTGTGAGTGTAGACGTCACAGGGAGGGAGGAGGGAGACGAGGAGGTGGGGGTCACAGAGGTGGTAGTGACTGTTGGCATGTCTGCATCGGAATGTTGCGTGTGTGAATGTCTGCGTGATCTGTGGTGCTTATGTTTGGATGAGCTTCTCTTGGGAGTTGAGGTGTGTGCAGGCTGGTCTGATGGTGTGGGTGGGACAGGCAGAGGAACAGGAGACTGGGAGGAGGGAGTTAGTAGAGGGAGGCAGGAGACAGGGACAATGGCTGCCGTCAGTGCTGAGGCCAGAGCCTGGAACGATCGCTGATGGGCAGCCTGACCCGAATGAATGCCCTCCAGGTACGCATTGCTGCGATGAACCTCCCTCTCCACCCCCTGGATGGCATTCAAAAGGGTAGTCTGCCCAAAAATGAGCGTTCGGAGGAGGTCAATGACCTCCTCACTGAGGGCAGCGGGGGTAACAGGGGCAGGGCCTGAGGTGCCTGGGGCGAAGGAGATGCCCGGCTTCCTGGCAGAGCGGGCACGGGGCGAACGCTGAGGGGCTGCTGGGAGGGCGGAGATGGTGCGCTGGGTGGCGGCTGTACCTGTAATGGCGGGGGGCACGGATGGTGCCACCCCCGCAAGGGAGCCCCCTTCCGAGGACGTGTCCGTGTCGCTGCAGGGTCCAGTCGTCCCCGTCGTGGATCTCCCCTCGCCCTCCGTCTCACTGGTCCAGTCTGACTCTGTGGCATGGCCCTCCTGGGCCATGTGAGATGCAGCTCCCTCCTGCCCCGATGCCACTTCTCCTCCGCCTGATGATGCTGATGCACACAAGCACAGAAAGACAAACAAAAAGGGGGGGGGAGAGAGAAATAAAGGGATATTGAGTACATGGATCTCCGGTACAGTTAGCGGACATGACAGACACAGATGCCCCCTGCACTAAGTTGCGCACTTGGGGTCCGCTACGCATTCCGTGGAACATGCCCTACACGCCTAGAGTTGACAACTGCACCCATGGATGACACGGCCCAGGGATGGCTGTACTGACAAACTACTGAGGGTGGTGGCTGGGGACACAGGGGCTTACGGGGGTGCCCAGCCTACAGATATCGCCCTGGCCTAGGGGGACCCCCAGCCCTCCTCCCCCACCCAGACACCTCCACTGCGCGACAACAGAGTAGATAATGCTTGTACTCACCCCCTTGTGTCTGCTGTGCTGCCCTCACGCGCCCATCCAAATCAGGGTAGGCCACCGCCAGGATCCGGAACATCAGGGGGCTCAGTTGACGGCAGGCACCCCGCCTACGTTGGGAGGCCATCCCCAGCAGAGACTCGGCGGTCTTCTTGGTCCCGCGGCGGATGTCCTCCCACCTCTTGCGGCAGTGGGTGCCCCGTCGATGGTGGACCCCCAGGGTCCGGACTTCCTTGGCGATGGCACGCCAAATCCCGATCTTCTCATGGGCGCGGACCTATGTGACACGTACAGGGAGGGAGAAATACCACGTTCAAGTTTGTCAGCATTTTCCTTGCCAGTGGCCCAACGCCCCCCATCCCCGCCAGGCCCCCCGCCATGCCCCCCGCCAGGCCCAACATGCCCCCCATCCCCGCCCGGCCCCCCGCCATGCCCAACATGCCCCCCATCCCCGCCAGGCCCCCCGCCAGGCCCAACATGCCCCCCATCCCCGCCAGGCCCCCCGCCATGCCCCCCGCCAGGCCCAACATGCCCCCCATCCCCGCCATGCCCCCTGCCATGCCCCCCGCCATGCCCAACATGCCCCCCATCCCCGCCAGGCCCCCCGCCATGCCCAACATGCCCCCCATCCCCGCCAGGCCCCCCGCCAGGCCCAACATGCCCCCCATCCCCGCCAGGCCCCCCGCCAGGCCCAACATGCCCCCCATCCCCGCCAGGCCCCCCGCCATGCCCCCCGCCAGGCCCAACATGCCCCCCATCCCCGCCAGGCCCCCCGCCATGCCCAACATGCCCCCCATCCCCGCCAGGCCCCCCGCCAGGCCCAACATGCCCCCCATCCCCGCCAGGCCCCCCGCCGTGCCCCCCGCCAGGCCCAACATGCCCCCCATCCCCGCCAGGCCCCCCGCCAGGCCCCCAAGCCAGCCAGTGGCCCCAAATCCAGATTGAATTAAACTCACTTGTTGGTCTGGAGGACCGTAGAGTAGCGCATACTGGGGGAGGACCCCATCCACAAGTTTCTCCAACTCCTCTCCAGTGAAGGCAGGGGCCCTTTCCCCAGGCGCAGCAGCCATTGTCCCTTCCAGACCGAGGTCACAGCAACACTTGTAGTATAGGTCCTCTCCTGTGAAAGTTCAAGTCGCACGTGGATAAGTAGATAGAAAATGGCGGTCACGTCCGCGGCGGTGCGTACCGCGGCGGTGCGTCCCGCCACCGCCGGCGCCCTTCGCCATTGGCTCCTGAAACCCATAGGCTTCAATGTTAACCAATGCGGCTTCGCGCCGCGGTCTTCGCCCGCCGCCCGCTGCGGTGTGCCACGCCAGCGCATTGACCTCACATCCCATTGTCACACTTCACAGGTCAGGCAGCCGCCATTTCCAGGGCCCACATGGCTCAATTTCAACTGCGTCACACAGGCCTAGGCCTTGCATAGCCACTCAGACACGCCATTCACTGCATAGAGAATCGTTTACTGTGCTAGCTGTGAGTACGTACCTGTGGGTTGCTTGACTGTGTGCTCCATGTTGTCCTTCCTAGGCACCGTCCGCTGGGTTGGGGGAGGAGACGGATGAATCCTCCCGTGTACCGACCGCTGGTGGACCTGTCGACAATGGAAGAACGCCACATTATCCTGACCTACCGTCTTAACCGTGCCACTATCCATGAACTGTGTGCCCAGCTGGAGCCCGACCTGATGTCCCCCATCCGCCAACCCACAGGGATTCCCCCTCTGGTGCAGGTCATGTCAGTACTCCATTTCTTGGCAAGTGGGTCATTTCAGACAACAGTGGGAATTGCTTCTGGGATGTCTCAGCCCATGTTTTCGAAGGTGTTATCCAGAGTGTTGTCTGCCCTGATGAAATCCGTGAGGAGCTACATCATTTTCCCTGAGGTGGGCGAATTGGCTACAGTGAAGGGTGATTTCTACGCCCTTGGACATATTCCCAACGTAATTGGTGCCATTGATGGGACCCATGTGGCTTTGGTTCCCCCAAGAGACAGGGAGCAGGTGTACAGGAACAGAAAAAATTACCATTCAATGAACATCCAGGTGGTGTGTTTGGCTGACCAGTACATCTCGCATGTAAATGCCAAATTCCCAGGGTCAGTGCATGACGCCTACATCCTCAGGAATAGCAGCATCCCTTACGTGATGGAACAGCTACAGAGACACCGTGTATGGCTAGTGGGGGACTCTGGGTACCCCAACCTGTCGTGGCTACTGACCCCAGTAAGGAATCCCCGGACCAGGGCAGAGGAACGGTACAATGAGGCCCATGGGCGTACTAGGAGGGTGATCGAACGCACCTTTGGCCTCCTAAAGGCCAGGTTTAGGTGCCTGCATATGACAGGTGGATCCCTAATGTACTCACCTAAGAAGGTGTGTCACATCATCGTGGCCTGCTGCATGCTTCACAACCTGGCTTTGCGCCGCCAGGTGCCTTTCCTGCAGGAGGATGGTCGAGACGGTGGTGTTGTGGCAGCGGTGGAACCTGAGGAGAGTGACGAGGAGGAAGACGACGGGGCTGAAACAGACAACAGGGACAGAATCATTGAACAGTACTTCCAATAGGACACAGGTAACATTTCAAATATAATTTAGTAAATGTTAACTACTCTCCTGCATCTCTGCTGCCTGTCTATTTGCCCCAGTGTATGATGACTGAGTTTTGGCTTTTCCCTCCCTATTTCAGATCTGGGGTCCCCACTACGAGTCCTGTGCTTCGTTTCCCCATGGACTACAGCTTTGTGGCAGCTGTTTGTTGACTTCACCATGTACAAGGACATATTTGCACTGTCATGTCAATTACAATATATTGAAATCACAGCCAGACTCCAGATAGTTTTGTGCAAAATAGGTGTTTATTTAAGTGCTCAAAATGGGATGGGTGGTTTCAAGTGGGTGGGGGCTATGGTGAAGGAATGTCCATGGCAGAGTCCAGAGTAACAGTCACACAGGTGCATTGTCCAGAGGCCTGTGGAGAGATGGAGCATGGGCAGTTCAAGGATGGACAGGGTGACAATGTGGGACAGTGGGATGACATCAGGTGGTATCCATTGCTGGCGGGGGTCTTGACATCCTACTCTGTCTTCTTGCGAGATCTCAGGGCCCTCTTGCGGGGTGGTTCTTCTCCTGCAGGAGGTGGGGGTCTGGTGGGCTGCTGCTGTGCGGGGGCCTCCTGTCCACTAGCGCCGGCGGAGGTGGTTGGCTGTTGGTCCAGGCTAGTGGCAGGGGCCCTTGGGTGTTGTTGAGTGTCCGCCCTGGTGTTGACGAGGTCCTGCAGCAGCCCTACCATGGTAACCAGGGTGGTGTTGATGGCTCTGATGTCCTCCCTGTA
Organism: Pleurodeles waltl; assembly: GCF_031143425.1. Classification (NCBI taxonomy): domain Eukaryota; kingdom Metazoa; phylum Chordata; class Amphibia; order Caudata; family Salamandridae; genus Pleurodeles; species Pleurodeles waltl. The sequence goes on along the minus strand of NC_090445.1, from coordinate 286,869,817 downwards.
CCCCCGATAGTGTTCTCCTGCAGTACCTGGATCTCCTGGAACCGGGCCAGTACCGTCGCCATCGTCTCCTGGGAGCGGTTGTATGCTCCCATGATGGTGGTGAGGACCTCGTGGAGAGTGGGTTCCCTGGGCCCGTCCCCCCCCTGTCGCACAGCTGCCCTCCGAGTTGCCCTGTTTCCCTGGGCCTCTGCCCCCTGGCCGGTGTGCCCACTACCACTGCCCCCAGGTCCCTGTTGTTGTTGGGGTGGTGGGTTATCCTGGGTGCCCTGTAGTGGTAGACACACCGCAGATTGACGCGCCCTGGAGACAGAGGCATGGGCCCGCTGGGTGGGAGCTGTGCTGGTGTTCCCAGAGGGGTTTGGGTCTGTAGTGGCCTGGGCCTGTGTGAGGGGAACCGACTGTCCAGAGGTCCCCGATGGTCCGGGCTGGTCATCGGTGTCCAGGTCGACAGAGCTGCTGTCATCGCTGACGGCCTCTTGGGTGGGGGGTGTGGAGAATTCTGGCCCCTCCGCCGCGGTGTGTTGACGGTCGGGTCCTGCAGGGGTATAGAGGTATGGTTATAGTTTCAATGTGTGGCATATGGGTGTATCTATGGGTTCTCGTGTCCCCAAGTGCTGGCATTCGTGTGTGGGGGCTTTGGTGAGGGTGGCTTGTGGGGGGGATGTGTATATGCATTGGGCATGCTTTGGTGATGGGTGTCCATGCTTAGTGGACGCATGCAGGCCTAGGTTTTGGGATGTGTGGGTTGTGATGGTGAGACATTGGCGGGGAATAGGTGTGCTGGGGGTGGGGGTGAGGATGGTGGTGGGGGTGAGGATGGTGGTGGGGGTGAGGGTGGGGGTGAGGATGGGGGTGGGGGTGAGGGTGGGGTTCGAGGATGGGGGTGAGGGTTGGGGTATGATTTGGCATGCAGGTGGGGGGGAAGCAGTAGTGAAGCTTCAACTTACCAGTATCCATTCCTCCGCCGACTCCTGCGAGGCCGTCAGGATGCAGGATGTTCAAGACTTCCTCCTCCCATGATGTGAATTGTGGGGGTTGAGGTGGGGGTCCTCCGCCAGTCTTCTGCACGGCGATGTTGTGCCTGGATACCATGGAACGCACCTTCCCCCGTAGGTCGTTCCATCGCTTCCTGATGTCTTCCCGATTTCTGGGGTGCTGTCCCACTGCGTTGACCCTGTCGACAATCCTCTGCCATAGCTCCGTCCTCCGGGCAATGCTGGTGTATTGTATCTGTGTGCCGAACAGCTGGGGCTCTACCCGAACGATTTCCTCCACCATGACCCTGAGTTCTTCGTCTGTGAAGCGGGGTTGTCTTTGGGGTGCCATGGGGTGGTGTGTATGATGTGTGGGGTGGAGTATGTGTAGTTAAGTGTGTTGAGTGTGTGGTGGTGTGTGTTGTTTTGTGTGTGGATAGTGTGTGGGTGATGGTGTTGAGTGGCTGTGGCTGTTAGTTTGTGGATGCTGGTGTCTCGCTCTGGCCTTCTTTCAGAATTTTTTTGCGTAGGGGTTTGTGGGTGATGTGGGTGGGTGTTTTATATTGTATTGTGTGTGTGGGAGTGGTGTGTGTATGTGTATCAGGTGTGTGGGATTCAAATCGTCCAATGTGGCTGAGTTTTGTTCGTTTGTGTGTATTCTGACCGCGGCGGTGTGTCCCGCCAATGGAATACCGCGTTTGAATGACCGCCGCGTGGATTCGTGGGTCGTAATGGCATGGGCGTATTTCTGTTGGCGTTGCGGTGGAGGTTTGGTCACCTCCACCTTTCTGCCGACCGCTGGTCTGGCGGTCGGTTGTGGCTGTCGGATTTTCGGAGGTTTGCCTTCTGCGGGTCAGAATGACCGTGGCGGGTTTCCGCGGCCGCGGCGGTGTTATGGCGGTCTTCTGACCGGCGGTAAGTGCATTTTACCGCCGGGGTCAGAATGACCACCTGTGTCTTCTAAGTTAAGCCTTGTTGTTTGTTGTCAAACTACCAAGAGTTGAGCGGGGGTTAGTTTATTGAGACCTAACTGGACCTAGTGGGGGTTAGTGCTTATTGCTAAATATGGGTACTTACCTGCCCTTACCAATAATCCACTTTCCAACACGTGCTAAATTATAAACATCCCTTAAACGAACCTTGATGAAGATCTTGGCATTTTTTACATGATCTCATGGGACAGAGGTCAGAAGAAGTGATATCTGTTTTTGATATTAATTTAATTTAATTTTCTGTAATTTATGCTGGATTGAAAGCTGCTATCTGGTTTTGGAAAACAAAATGTGTGCCCCAATGAGATATCGAAGGAAAGAATAAAAGGTTTTTGAAATTTTATTTAATATATTACTTGAGGACTTTATCTTCATGAGGTTTGGGTAAATCTTGCCATCGGAGTTTGACAGTCGGAACAAAATCAATAGCACATTTATACCGCCGGTGAGGAGGGAGCTTGTCAAGCTCCTCAGAAGTAAAGACATCATCAAACTCCTCGTATTATTATGCTAATTCATTTCCTTTCATGCATTTAGTAGAGAGGCAGATAAGGGAATGGCAGCTTCTAATATTTTCCCTAAAAAAACCAGTTATCTGCAGTAATGTGATTCCAATGTTAGGATGTATATTCTCCAATCAACCATGAGGTTATACAGGAATAAATGCCACTTTAGATCAGTCTTGAAAATAAGATGGGCCAAACCAAAACATTTAATTTGCATTGTGCAATAAATACCTTAAACATATAGGATCCCCTGCACATTTTTCATTAGGGCCAGCGGTGGTAGGACGGACAGTGCTGGATTTCAAACTCCTGCCTTAATTGAATCTCTATTATGATCTGATAACCATTAATGCAATATTCTTTAATGCAAAACAAAATCATCCAGTCCCAATAAATGATTGTTTGGTTAACAGAAAAGCCCTATCCTGTCTGGCTAATTTCATACTGCCTTGTATGTTACTGGTCTGTGCCATAACTTGCAAGGTGATTACATTTGAGTCAATGTTGCTAAGTTTGCCTCTTAGCAATCTCTCATGAATCAAGAAGTACCTCATAAGCTCAGAAGCACATCCCTGGCCTCCACACTGTTATATACAATTATCACAAGACTAGCGATCCTGGAACTATATCTGAGGGAAGTAGAGGATGTTGGAAGTAGATGAGGCACAAAGAGCTGTATAGTCCTCAGATATATGTGAGGCTTCACAGGCAACATCTTGACCCAATGAGGCATGTCTTGACAGCAAGGTATATTAACCCAAGTGTAAGATACCTGCAGAGTTATACACCTCTGAATTCTTACACATGTATCCAGTACAGTGGCACTGATGAGCACCAAAGCAAGCGGGAAACACCTTAACATATGAAAAATGGCCCGCAGCCCGCTGGGGAGCAATGCTGGTTTGAGCAGAATTTCTAATTTGGAGAGAAGGGCAGAACCATAATACAAGGGAAATTTGGAAGAAAGAAAAACAAACGTGGAGGATGCCATAAGTGTGGTGAATATTGAAAGCAGGAAGATTGCAGCTTGATATTGCCTAATAATGTGACTTCCTTGTGACTCTACCTATATGGGTCTAACTCCCACCTACCAGTATGCACCAACCATCACAAGGGCACTCTCCATTGCAATCTGTAGCAACTTTGTCCTCGTCTCGGTGTTACTTGCACATAGTTATATTTTATTTTTTTCTGGAGATTCCTGACAGGCTATTCACCAGGGGTTGATTCCATGTGCCTAATGTGCTTATCCCTACCTTCACAAAAATAAAGGTTTCTTTAAAAAAGACATCAAAAGGCCCCTGAATAGCCAGCAAACACCTTGGTGTGAACCCAGCTATACAGATGCCCTGTCAATTTTTCTACCTAATCTGTCATCTAATGGGAGCTGGCCACTCCATTAATAACTCCAAAGGCAAGAGCATCATCAATAATCTTGTTGATGACGAAGACTCTGGCATCAACGTTGACTCTTATCCTGTCATTGAGCAAGAAAATCCCATGATGACCATCCTCGGAAAAACCTCAATAAAGGCATCCCTATCAATGACAAACTCACAAACATCAAGGGCTGTATTGAATGGCACATTCACTGTATAAAGTACCAGCAACAACACTGTTGAGGATTCTGTTAACCACATTTGTTCCACCACTGTTGTTAACCCTTAGACATCACCACTATAGGTATCAATGCACTCACCGGTCATTGTCTAGGATTCCGAAGGGGAAGCTGACTTCAGTGACCAAGAGCAATCTTTGAACACAGATTATAGCCCAATCCAACTAGACACCCACTACATACCAGAGTATGAGGAGGAGGAATATTGAAGATAACCTTAAAAAGAAGATGTTGGAGACTGTTTTTTCAACTCACATGGTTATGACAATTACACACTGCATGACCTTCAACTCCGGTAGAGTGTCTGGCCCCTATGACAGCCTTTTTGCAGAAACAAAGTCTCAAGAGATACTTATACTTGTGTGACTGAGTCATGAACGCACTCTCGGAAGAGGAGGCATATCTCTCCATAATGGCATGCATCAATCTCTTTCATCAGCTGGCCTGAAAGTTAGCACTCAAAAACCTTCCACTCTTTAATCTATATGAATCTGATTTCTAGCAGCAACTCTGGATCTGCACATCGGTAAGACTAATTCATCTGCGGAGTGAGACACAGTCAGACAAAGTGTACAAGTCACTGGGCTTCATTTCATCCTGCCTAGGATTAATGTCTTTCTGCAGACTATGGATTAAATTTACAGGGTAGGAGCTACAACTGCAGTGGCAGTACTGAATAGGGTTGTGGGATGAGACAGTGACAGTATCTCCCCAACTCAATCAATCTAGACTATGGTGGAAGTTCCCGTACAGAGAACTCCCCTTCCAACCTACGTTGGACATAATTATCATGATGACAGATCATGTCCGAGAACTTTGCATGACCATCTTACAGACTGGGCCTCATAGGGTTTATTCCACAATTGGGAAGCAAAGCAGTCCTGAAAAAAACCAGACACACAACCTCTGTATTACATCACCAAACAAGGATTGCAAGGTCACACAGCATATCATTGGAGTCGGATCTGCTATGCAGCTAGATCATTGCAAACAAAGCTGACATCTCCTTACGACACCTACCTGGAATCCAGAACAAGCACACAAGTGCCCTCAGCTGCTATATGTCAAATTAGTTTCAACGATATCACTTCAACTAGAAATGCAATACCAGTATAAGCATATGGTTCCGCCACTAAAAATATATAATGCCAACTTTTCACTTATTGTGTGAGTCCAAAGGTCTGAATCCCATCTCCATACAGCCACACCAGATCTGCTTCTACACACCACTTATGGTGTTAAATACATATCACTTAGAGTTCACTTAGCAGCATTTTTAATGTTCACAAGGTTGACCAATGCTCGTTTCCTCCCTTTCTCTTAAACGATCATCAAACAGTTGATTAAAGGATTATTTAGGACCTTTCCCTTAGTCTGTCAACCACCATAGGAAGCAAACACAACACAACACATAGTCAACTGATGCAACCCCTCTTTGAGCATATCTATAGTTCAGCCCTGAAATATCTTTTGGACAACAAAAAGAGCTCCTTTCATGAACTTCATAAAAAACAAAACAACTTTGTGCACAAAGAAGATTCATGCCTCTCAAATTTACATCTTAACAAACCTCTGATGCTTCATTTTTTCCCCAAATCCTTCAACATCAGCGGAAGGATACTAAACTTGCTCAATGCTCATAATTATATTAGGGATTTGTATTTAAGAATGTCAGACCAATATTTGTCTCTTTTTCGTGATGACAGAATAGGGGTCGACACCTGTTTAAAGAGGGCATTGCTCTCTGTCTCTTGTCCTGCATCACATATTGTAATAAGACAGCTAAGCACTCCTATGGTGTTCAGGTGATAGCAAATTTCATCTGAATCATGTCCTCAAGAGCTACACTCTATGTAGGGCTCCGTGCTCAACAGCGATCTGAAAAAGCAGGAAAATGTTCACAAAGGACTACTGTCTGGACTTCAACACAACAGTGGATTCTTCAGTGGACCAACTAGTACTACTCATACTTTTTGATGTAAGGTGAGGCAGCTTCCTGCTTATTGACTGTTTTTGTAAAGCTTACTACTATGATTCAGTCATGTGAATCTATGAAAGAGCCAAAACTAGAGAGTATTGAGTTACTTAGCTGTAACTTAATTACTACTGTGCTATTATCTTTCACAGATTCAGATGTGACCCTCCCTGGTAAGATGTTCAGTAACTGTCCTGTGTATCCTTCACATGTTTGCTTAAAAAGCTGAACTGTGGGGGCCTCTTGGGGGGGGGCACATCTTTGGCTGAAACTTGTTTCAAATAAGGTGGATGTGCTACTAAAAAGAAAAAAAACTTTTGCCTATGGCTATTTTAACACTGTTTATTGCTATTTTCAAATTACTGGGCTGTGAATCCATAAACGATACAAGCACTGGAGAACTAAAGTAACAAGTATTTCATATCATTAAGTTTCAAAGCAGAGATATGTGGTTGCAAGCAGCAAATCAAAGCAGATCACAATAGTTATGTTACAGTGACAAATTGACATGAAAAAGTACACAAATAATTGTGCACCATGTCTACTTGAACAAGGGATAAGACAAAGCAACATGCCCGCATTATGGGCCACTTAATACCAAACAATGTGAGTGAAATGAGATTTGCCCTTCTATGATTGTGAGGCAGCCATGCAGTAGTGTTTTGTGTAACACTGCAAGGTGTGGTAAGCCATTAACATTGATGGAAGGAAACAAGGGTGGGGCAACTTTTTATAAGAAAGAAGTGAAATGAAATAGGCAGAGCAATACAGTTACATGGCAGCAATATTAGGTGTGGAATCAATGCACAGCATTACAGTGATACAGGTGCAATACCATACAAGCGTATGTTGAATCACTGGTGATGCCATTTCAGAGAATAAGATAATTTCAAGACACAAGTCCAATCTAAATTCACACGAAGGCAGCAACATGAAGATATTCAAGCAATATGGTACTACCATTTAAGGTCACACTGTATAAGCACCAAAATCGAAAAACAAATTACCTATTACATGTAGTGGTGGGCGGAACTCGTGAAGTATCACTTCACTGATTTCAGCAGAGTTATATAAAAACCCTGCACAATTTTGCCCAGCCTTAGCTTTAATCGGACTGGCGAGAGAGAAGCTTTTTAAGGGAGATGCGTTGGAGCTTTTACAGAGACATATGCTTAAACTGAAAGTGGTGCTTGAAAGGAAAGGTGTGCTAAAGATAGTGAAGTGATTTAACGGTCCCATGATATCCTTGCTAAACCACTGTCTGCTCTGCCTGGTGCTCATCTTCCTCATGCTATCACTGCAAAAGCCCCTGCAGCTCACAGGAACCACTTGTTCTTATGAATTGTAAGATGCCCATTATCAGCCAGGCTGGTGTGAGGCTGACTTTCAAACCATCGCCCAACAGATCATGAGTGTGCCATCTCATCCCCTGAGAGAGGGGTTCACGTCTAAGTCATACAGGTGAGGAAGAAGCCAGTGCTAAGGAGAGTGGTGCAGCCACATCCTCCCTGTATAGCTGAGGTGAGATACCTGCATATCTTCATCACTCTCCTTTCCCCAGTTGTGACGTGGAATATGTACCTTTTGAGCCGGTCTCCACAGAGCTGAGGTGCGATATCGGCACCTTTACAACACTGTGCTCTGCCTAAAGTTGAGGTTGGAGCACTGCCCTCTCTACAGAGCTGAGGTGATATAATACTGCTACACCTGATATGAAATGAGTGCTGAGATGAGCTATCTATAAACCTAAAATGACGTCCTTCAACCCATACTGAGGTGAGATATTTCCTGTAAACCTGCAGTGCCCACTTAGCTGAGGTGATATAACAGTAAATTTGAAGAGAGGTTCTCTCACACGTAGAGGCTGACATGAGATTTAATGGTATATGTAACTACATCAGAAGGTATGTCCTGTTTGCAGTCTTGCAATATCAGTGTGGCTAAAGCTAGATTGTTTCAACAGCAGTAAAGTGAGATATTTGTGTGTGAGTGTATACATAGTGGAGCCATGCAGATGGTGAGAAAACCTACTTTTCCCTCAATCTGCACAGTTCGGCGTTTGCATTTCCATTCTTATGGTGCAACTCCCTAGGTCCTCGAAGCGAGAACTCTGGATCTCTAGGATCTGTCAACCGGATTGCCTTTTACTTTCATTGTATTCTCATACCCGCTCGTGTTTGGTTACAACGGTAGTGAACATCTCTTCCCCAAGATCTCTTGTGGACCACGAAGGGTGTCAATTTTGTGCCTTTCCAAGGAGTCTCCACTTGGATTACCTTCGTCCTGATAATGACCATGCTTTGATTAATCCTAAAATAGGGTTGAAATGCTGACAAAATACTGAATTGTGGACTGGTTCTCGACTTGTTAAAATGTGGATGGGGATTTCCAAAAAGATAGCTGTCCCAGGACAGCACTATAAATCCTCCTATTCACATATGTATATAGCATTTGCACACTTTCTTCATTTTTTCACTTTGCGCTGCAACGAAAACACACTGGAGCACTTTATATATTTTATGACATTATAATTTTGTTTCAACAGCAATAAAACCATATCATTTTTAATACCATTTCATTCCAGAACACGCGTTTGATATGTAGCACAGTGCCGTGGAAGTTGAGGACTACACTTGCCCCTTGGGGATCTTTTGTGTCTAATAATATATATATATCCAGGTTCCTGGGTTATGGGTCAATCCTCCATTTGCTAGATAGAAATATTACAAATTGTTTACTAGCCAGTTTTCTTCGCTTTTTGTGCAGCCCAGTTTCCACAGGATAGTACCAAGGTTGAATATCTGATTAGTGCCTTATCTGGCCCTGAATTGGCGTTGGCGACACCCTTGGTAGCCACAGAGGACCATTGATTGTCCAATTACATGACCTTTATTGCTGGTTTCAAATAAACATTTTAAAGACCTGGTTTAGAGACCTCTGCAGAAGAGGCTAAGTGTGAGATGCAGCGAGGGAATCATGATGTCCTGCAATTCATAACACATTTTAGACAACTAGCCGCAAGAACCACTTGGGAGGAACATACTCTTGTCACACTTTTTTTCGCAGAGGCGTGTGAGAAGAAATCAAAGACGAGCTGGTGCATTCACCTCGAGTAGATACTATGGCCAGTCTTATGGATTTAGCATTGTCACTAGAACACCCCCTCCATGAACACTGCTTAGAGAGATGTAAGGTGTGTGTCCAGCCACATACAAGAATGACCCGTTCCAATACTTGTAGATGCTTCCGAACATGAAATACCTCCTTCGACTGGAGAGGTCTGACCATAAGGCCATTATCCGAGACACAACGAGAACATAGGAGAAAATAAGGACTATGTTCATATTGCGGTTCTTCTGGTTATTTGATTTCTAACTGTCCCACTCGTCCATCAAGGCCATAGGGAAACACCAGATCCAGTCCTCTGTAAGAAGGGAGAGGACAGGATCGTCTGGAATGCCTTCAATCTGCTCTTCGACACGACCTTTAAATTCTCTTTTTCTTTTGCTTATTCTATTGAGTCTACGTAATGGTATAGAAGAAAAGGTATTCACACTGTTTAATTGTGAGGCCAGTGGAATTTGCCTGGATGAAAGATGGGCCACAGAAAAATAAATATCTCAGGTTCCTAAAGACACACCTGAACAAGTACATACAGTGGACGGAACCCCCCTTGTCTCTGGACCACTCAAAAAAATGACTATATCATTAGGGAAGACACTAAGGGGGTGATTCCAACCTTGGCGGGTGGCTACTGCCGCCCGCCAGGCGGGAACCGCCATGTGGCCGCCATGTGGCCGCAATACCGCAGCCCCCATTCCAACATTCCCGCTGGCCCAGCGGGAATGAGGCCGCAACACAGGAGCCGGCTCCTAATGGAGCCGGCGGTGTTGTGGCCGTGCGACGGGTGCAGTTGCACCCGTCGCGCTTTTCACTGTCTGCCGTGCAGACAGTGAAAAGCAGGCCGGGGCCCTGTTAGGGGGCCCCTGCACTGCCCATGCCAGTTGCATGGGCAGTGCAGGGGCCCCCAGGGGCCCCAGGACACCCCTTACCGCCAGCCTCTTCCTGGCGGTGTAAACCACCAGAAACAGGCTGGCGGTAAGGGGGTCAAAATCCCCAGGGCAGCGCTGCTTGCCCTGGTGGATTATCACCGCCGGGGGAAAATTGGCGGGAGACCGCCGGCCCCGGGGGTGCGACCGTGGCTTTACCGCCGCGGTCAGAATGGGAAATAAAGCACCGCCAGCCTGTTGGCGGTGCTTCCGTCATTCTTGCCCTGGCGGTCCAAGACCGCCAGGGTCAGAATGACCCCCTAAGAGTACTTGTCCTTTGACCTGATTGCTTCACCCAATTATATCATAATATTAGGGATACCTTGTCAGATCAGACACAATCCTTACATCAACTTTGAAACCAAGACTATTTCCTTCTCATCGCATTTTTGTCAACAATTCTGCTATGTCACTGAAGTCTATTGGTCACCCAAGGAGATATCGATAGTGAGAGAAGATATCTGCAATTCCATTAAAGTCGTTCAAGGTGTACCTAGTAATTACCAGATGTATGCAGGTGTCTTCCGGAAACAAAAGAGTCCGATGTTACCTCTCCTTAGGGAATTTTTATTGTGCCATTCTTCTTGAACCAGGAGCCTTGGTACCCTTTGGAAGATTGTACTCTCTCATCAAACTGGAAAAGCTTAGACAATATCTTAAAGAGAATCTTCGGAGTGGTCTAACTACATGGTCCTCATCACCTGCTGCTCTTCTTCATGCCAAAGAACACCAAAGATCTGTGTTGCTATGTATAGACTTTTGAGGGTTAAACAAGGTCACTATAAAAGTTAGATATAATTTGCCCCTAATCAAAGATATCTTAGAGTCTGTTAGAGGGGCACAGGTGTTTACCAAATTGGATTTTCGGGGTGCTTATCTCCTTTAGTCAAGGAAGGAGATGAATGGAAAACCACATTCAGAATACCCTGGGGTCATTTTGACTATCAGGTTATGCCCTTTGGACTGACCAATGCTCCTTCTATTTACCAAAGATTTATGGTAACATGTTTGTGGATCTGCCGAATCAGTTTGTTGTGATCTATTTGGATGATGACATTCTGGTCTATTTTGCTAATCCAGAGCACACGTCTTGTCTGATTCCGAGAGGAGCTACTCTGTTCTCAAGGGAGAACTGTTGGCCATGAAGTTAGCTGGTCCTGAATGGAGGCAGTTCCTAATGGGGTCTAAATAACTGTTTGAAATCAGAACAGACCATTGGAAACCTCTTCGATGCATTTAGTGCCAGAACAGTCACCAGCCCTGATGGGCCTACTTTTTCAGCCAATACAACTTCACCATTACCTACATACCAGGGTCTCAGAACAATCTGGCAGATGCCCAATCTTGTTCTTATCTGGAAAGTCCTACTCTTCTGTAACAAAATATTATCAAGCAATCAGCTTATTTGTGGAGTGCGGCTAATCACCAATGAGGGTATCAAGGCACTATAGAACTGCAAAGAATTATTTGCACTGCTCAATCATTTCTTCTTGGGGTCCAATGGAAATATGCCTCCCTAACTGGAGAAGAATTCGAGAAATGTGACTGATCAGCTTAATCAACATGATGAGCATTACTGCAATGGGAAAACGTTATTCCTCCCTACAAAAAAGGTGCAGCTAGAAGCCTCACAGATGTGCCTTGATTCTCCCTTTGCCGGTCACTGTGGTGTGAAAGCTACTCAAGAATTAGTGCTATGCTCTTTTTGGTGGCCATCGGTAAAAGAAGATACTGAGACCTATGTATCCTCCTGTCCTACCTGTGCTCAGGCCAAAACCCATCACCAAAAACCTGTAGGGTTGCTCTATCCTCTGCCTGTTCCCCCAGTGTCAAGGCATACAGTGTCCACTGATTTCATTACCTTCTTGCCCCCATCTGTATGAAACCAAATCATTATGGTGACAGTAGACTTTTTCCAAGATCTATATACAAGAAATATTTTGTCTTCATAGTCTAGATTCTTGCCTCATCCCCTGTCACTTAACACATTGAAACCATGCTTTTATGGACCCTTCCAGATCACTCAAGTGATAAACCTAGTGTCTCTTTGGCTATAGTTACCACGTTCATGGAAGGTACACCATGTGCTTCATACTTCACAACTGAAACCCTATGTCACTGATCCCTATAGAAGGGATTTTTCTCTACTTCCTCCACACCTGGTAAATAATGTTCCTGAGTATGAAGTACAGGAAATCTGTGACTCTCAGTTCATAGGAACCGTTTATAGTTCCTAATTAATTGGAAGGGTTACCCTTCTGGTGATAGATCATGGGAGGATGCCGACTCTGTTCATGCTCTTGCCCATCTATTTTTTTTTTTTTTGCCTTTTTCCTGACAAACTCAGGGCCTTGGGAGGGGTCTTACTGTTGTGCAGCGGGCTGTAGTCAAGCCCACGATGCTACCCTCTTCACCACCGTGGGCTGTGGCACAGCTCACAGCACCTCCCTCTTCTTCTGGGGAGATGCTGCGTTTTGGCGCAGTGCCTAATATTGCTCTTCTGGTGTCACAGGCGCATTCCACAATACCTGCTTACTTTTCATGTCGGGCAGGCCGCAGGTCTACATGCAGCCCATTATTCAGTCTCTAGCATTTCAGGAAAGTCGCAGGTCCTGCTTTGGAACCATGGCTCCAACATAACACTCTGCTGGGGCTCTGACACACTTACCTTCTTCTTTGGGAGCCAATATAACAAACTGGCATGTAGCCATTTTTGTGTCTGGAGGACATATTCTTGCAGGTCTTCTTCCCATAATCGACACTCTTGTTCCCAGAATGATTTGGGTAGGGTTTTGTTACACCAGCCTAACATGGTGACCTTTTTTTGTCTCTTTCATTACTGTTTCCCTATTCAAGATGGACGCTCTTTACTTGCTGTTGCATCACTTCCTGTCTGTAGGTTTATAAGGGTCTGAATCTTTCATTACCTTCCGTTGCAACACTCTCTGCTCCTGTAGGTGTGTTCTTGCTCCCTTTGGTGTATACAGTTTCTGCCAGCTATATTTTTATTCTTGCTGGTGCTTCCTGTTCCTATTTGGAGTCCTTGGTGTCTTTTTCTCTTGTCTGGAGTCTTCTTGTTTTCCGGTCCATTCCCTGGCCTTCTCCTTTCACCTCCCTTTCTTTCTTGGTGTCCCCGCTTACTTAAGAGGTTTTTTCCTTTGGGTTTTTTCTTCATTGGAAATTCTGGAAGGCACAGTCTGCTTTGGCATTTCACTGTCGGCAGCACCGTGGCTACTGGAAAAGGGTTACCCCTATCTCGGACAGACCAGAACTTTCAAGAACTGAAGTCGGGGAAAGTCTCAACGCACCAAAGTTGGAAAGAAAATTTCAGATTGTGACACATGTAGGTTAAAAGAGGGAGCAGTGAGGATGAAATGGGACCTTGATTTGAGAATAGGCAGAAGACGACCCCCAGCACCCTGAGGCCATGCACCCAGCTGGGCACCAAAAGTGCAACAAGCCGGCACAGCCATCGGATCTCTCAGATACATCATCCAAAATGTTGTGGTCCATTTTCCCAGAGAATAAGACAAGAACTTTGTTTCACTTTCGGCCCTACTATGAAATGTCTTGGGAGGGGTGATTTGTTTATTTTGCTAATGTTTGTACCAGGCAGTACTGTTTAATTCCGCTAGAGGAGCAGAAGTTATTAGTAATTCCACTTTACAAGAGTAACATGGAATTATTAAATTCCTCCCATTCTGCAGGCGGAATTAAAAATTTCTGCCTAATCCTAATTATAAATTAGTTGTGATTGGTAATGATTGATACTGATTTTTAGCATACTTGCTTCAACAAATGCTAAACATTTATACCCTATTAACAACGATTCATGGTATTGCCCCAAATTAGAATATTTATACGTTTGCACATTATATTATAAGTTTCAGTTCGTCAGGAGATGTGAAAGTGAGAATGCAGTATAGCATCACTGAAAGGAGAACAATGGCTTACTTAGGCCACCTACTCCACAGACGTCAGAGGTCAGCCTCCAGACTTTCATATATAATCATGCTAAAATAGGGGCTCAAAGATCTGGTGACAGCTCAGTGATAGGAGAGAAAACTGGAGATCTTGCACAGCGGTTTAAAGTAACTATAAAAGATAAAAATACACCAAGTCCATGCAACTGACAGCTGGAAGTCAAAGTTATCAAAATGGAAGTTGGTATCTGTTGCTGTATTCTGAATACCTTTGATATACCAAATACCAAAAAGTGTGCTGTGTAGATCTTAACCCAACTAATCTTTCATATATATTACAGCTGAAGCTGGAAAAAATATACACACAGTTACAAAAAATGCAGACACAGAGGCCTTCTATTAAGAAATGTATTATACAAAGTCATCAAAACAGGTTACATATTTTTACTGATTGCATTCAAATTCCAGTCTGTCACAAAACAAAAATGACCAATTCTTGTACTGAGTCCTTAGAATCTTGAAAAGTTACTTTTATTCCAATGTGAGAAACAGGCTGAACAATGTCATTTTTACAGTCTTTTATAACAAATTTACTAATTGCTCTGTTACGTTACGGAACCAGTCTGTTTCCGACAACTTCTCCATACTCAAGTTAAGCCCTTGAACAGAAATAGAAAACGGATTAATAACTAAGTTGAGCTTAAATTGATAGTACTAAAGGACTGCCATCATACAGAAAGTCAAAACAAGTTCCCTCATGCTCCCTTTGGATGTATCAATACTGCTTCTAAAAATCTAGTTAGTAATAAATGCTGTCTATCATTACTGGCCATTTCAAAATAGGAGAGGGTCTCTACCATAGCTCAAATATTGTTTTAATGTAATTTATCTTATGAAATAACCTCTACACAGTTCTGTTAACCCTTGGTGCATTCATAGAGCATGTAGTAGCCTTACCTGATCAATTACACATAATCTGTAGATTTGTGTGTAACCATCCAGTAAGTATCCATCTGTATAACCATCCAGTAAATATCTTTAATGTTTTATCTATCTACTCAGCCAGATAGTGACTTTATTTGTTTAAGGAATCATCAAATTATGACTCAGTTTTTGAGCATGCACTTTAAGCAGACTCGCACCTATGGCTTTTGGGGGACACATTATTTATCTACAATGTTACTATACAATACTTTATGTAATTCAACAATATGATTTTATACACATCCTCTATAAAGATGTTTAGATGTATTTAATTCTTCTGAAAGCAGAACAGCGATGCAGTTAAGCTGTGCACTCTTAGCTCTCACCTAGTATGAAACTGCCTGGCTACTGATTGGATCACTACTCTTCCATAATGCACTTAGCTTTCATGTATTTTTAATGTTAATAATTCAGTATAAATGCACATGTAATACAGCGAACGGAATATCCATTACGTTTGTAATGGCGCAACCTGTCCACTGAACTCTAGATCCAGTCTTACTACGCCACCATACTTCGGACCCACAAGGACTGTCTGAAATGAATGTCATGAATGAACTACAAATATCATCAGCCATTGTTGAACCTTCAACTTGACTTATATGCCCATTTACCATGGAGTTTCATAATAAGGTTCCATTAGTTTCATACTAATACTAAAAACTAATATAATTGTGAAGCTTAATTGACTACACATTTTCTTAAAAAGAGACTTATCTCATAATTATTCATGATAAAGTGCTAGTCAGGTATTTAGTAAAGGGTTGGGTATCTAGTAAAGGAGGGAGGAAAGACAGCTGTGATTCGTATACATTGTCATTGAGATCCAGGAAAGATGGAGACTGGTTGGTTTGTACATAGTGATTAGTAAATAAAAGGTGATTTGCATGGCAGTACATATGTTGTGAAGGAACAAAATGCTAAAGCTGTTGATTGAGATATAAGAGGTAGAAGATCACCTTCAGGAACTCCAAAGATTAAACACTTGGATATCCAAAGTTCAGTCACTGAAGTCCTCCAGATCATTCAGGGCAAGTGGTAACAAAACCTTGATGTTAGACATCAGGTCAGCAACACCTGATTTAGTGAACTGGAAGGAAGACTTGCTGTATTAACATCAATGTGTAAGATGCACCCTTTTTCTGCTACTAGTATGGGTCAGTCCATTTGTGGTCACTAAAGGAAGTTGTGGGTTGGTTTGCTAAGGACTTATCTATGATGGCCTCCTCATGCCCAGTAAATGGGTAAAATAGCACTCTGTATTTTCTGTGCCAAATCTCCAATGTTTGGGGCATTGGCAAATTGGCAAATTGAAAGGGCTGTGCCGTGCACTTCAACCCTGGATGTCCTGGTTGAATATATATAAAAGTGCTCTTGTACCATAGGGTGTTAGAGCACTCTATCGATAACATTAGCAGAGATGAAAATTGAACAAGGATGTGCACAGAACAAATATTAAAGTTACATGGACATATAAAGAACATAATGAAAGAGAAAGATATATTGGTAAATCAGGAAGATTTTTGTGGAGAGGTGAAATTAGAAGCAGAAAAGATTTGGTTTACATGAAAGTGAGGAGGGTAGGTTTCCTTTGAAATATCAAGAGTCACGAATTTCCAGGCATGTGTTGCAGCTTCAGTGAAGGAGTGGTCTTGAACAAATAATATTCTAAATCTTATTAGTTATTCTGGTAAGTAGGGTAATTGCTCAACTGAATGAATTCGTTGAAAAAGGCAACATAGTTTGAACTTGATCCAAGCTGTTACTGATTGCCATTAAAGATGACAAAGTATGAGGTGAAGTGAAAGGTTTCTTGTGGCTGAGATGAGTCTGCCAGCTCACTAGTATAGCTTTGAGTGGCATACCTGATAGTATAATATGTGCAAAGTCCAGTTGAGGGAGACAAAAAGAGCTTCAACTGCTGTTAATAATCTGAGTACCTCAGTTATTTTGAGGGATTAAAGCTAGAAATATGTCATCAACTGTAGATTAATTGTGTGTCTTCCACATCTCAGTGTATGAAGAAACCCATATCCTTGAGGAGAAGGTTTAATTCCTACGTGAACAGGTTGAACAATTTGATTGTCCTTGAACATCTAATTAAACACAAATGAATTGGTTAAACTATTGCTCATTTACAGAACGTGGTCGGGTTAAAAAACATAATTCAAGAAACTATTGCCTCTGTCCATTTATACACCACCAATTTCATTTTGCTTCGTAATTGTAATCTCCATGCTGAAATGGACTGAGCCATAGCTGTCTCAGAATTGCACAATTTCTGTACTGTTTTCAATGTGACTTGGCATGTGAATGAGCCTACCCATTTCATCAATATCATAGACCTTTTATTCTCTGGTAATGATATTATGAATATTGGCTCTGTAATGGAGCTGACATGGACTAATTATGAGACTGTCTTCTTTGCTATCAATCTTAAGCGGGAAGCACAAATGAACTCGAGGACATCCTCAATAGTAAATTACTGTCTCTGTTCCAAATTAGATCATGTCCAATTAATTGCCTACTTGAGGCAGACAGCACCTGTGCCTTAAAAATATACCAACATTGTGAGGTACTGGATTATTATTTGGGATGTGTGGTAGTATACTCAGATTATAGTGTCACTACTCTTGTTAGGGCTAGTAAAGATTTCAGTAATGGTAGAGAGTGGACAGCCTTAATGTAAGAAATATATAAAGCATTTATAAGTATCAAAGCAGTTAAAAAGTCAAAAGCAACACAATAAAAAGTCACTCTAACTTATAAAAATAGAGGATGATTTAATGAGCAAAATGACACCAAAACAACAAAAATTCAATAAAGGAAAAGAGAGATATGAATCTTAGACGTTTTTAATAAAAAAATAAAATTAGCACCAAAAGCGTAAGTGCAAGCCACGGTCATTAGGTTACACCTGACTCAGACCTAGGCATAATTTAATTCCAACTACAATAGAGCATAGGTTGAACACAGAAACCAGATGTGTCACTGTCTGGAGTTTTACTTTTTTTTTTTTTCATTTAGATTTCAGCAGAGGGGAATACTCTATCCACAAATGTGACAGATATCCTATCCACCTTACTACGATCCCATTATATACATTAAAACAGCAGATGGGGGTAGCTGTCATGTTTGTGATCCACTGAGATCTAAATCAGGCCCTCAGTCTCAAAGAATGGAACTCAGAAATCCTAAATGAGTCAGGGCAGTAGGCTGTTGCAAGAAAGGATCCACAAGGATGAATAGCCATTGGATTAAGTCCTAGTGAATCAGTTGACGTTTGGCAAGAAAGCTCAGAAATTCATAATTTGCACCCATAGATTGTTCCTCGCCGATCAGATACTTTTGGTGCTTTTGCCCATTGAAGATTTCTTTGCTCAGAGTTAGCCACTTTTTTAAAGCTTGAATTTCCCCACCAAGCAGGACTGCAGGCTGCCCCCGAAGGGGGCTCCATGAGGCTGAATACCTCCACCTGTAAAGTCCAGCTGAAACTGATTTACTGCTGCTGAAAGTGTGAGCAACCTGAACCTGTGGCCCAGCGGGAACGCACATTTGTCAGATAGACTTGACAGGTTTGTCTTGGTCCTCCAGAGGTTTTTGGAAACTAAAAGTTTCTAAGACCTAGATTTTTCAGGATATTAGGAGAAGTACACTTTGACACAGTTCAAGGTCCCAGGTTTCAGCTACATCTGCATGTGATAGGTTAGGGCCCTTTGAAGTTAATTAAATTCCTGGGCATAGCTCGATGCTCTTTTTATCAAAGGAACAGAATACCTCCCCCACAACCAAATCCCTTATCTCAGCTCCTGGAACAAGTTCACACCTAATAAAGTGTCCATGCAAATAGCTTCCAGAGACTTTAGGCAGGGAAAAGGCAACCTTCTAAAAGTGTTGTTTCTAAAATATTACAAATCTGACTTTACCAATGAATGAGGCTTGTAACAAATATTTTACAAAGTCCATTAATTAATTTTGTAGCTGTTTCCTAGACAGAGATAATATTATTATATTTAATATTGTATCCCAGTGCTTTCCTATGGAACAGGTAACTCTGCTACAGTGAAAGTAGCTTTTGAGGCCTTTTCACTGTAAGGACATGTTTACTGTGAAACTTTTCCATGTTCTACCTTTACATACTTTGCACTCCTCCTTATGGGCACCATGGACTACCTAGGTGCGGCTTATTAATATGTAAAAGGAGGTTTTAGGCCTGCCAAAAAGGGGATATTTTCACAGGTCGAATTTGTGGTTTCAACACTGTACAGACAGGCTACAATGGTAGGCATGTAGTCATATTTGCACTGCCACTGTAGAGGTAGCACAATGGATGCTGTAGTCTACCAGTGGTATTTAGCCTACATGCCCTGAGTACACTTTGTACCATATACTAGAGACTTAGAGGTAATTTAAATATGCCAATTAGGATTGTAGCCAATTTAAATATGTTTTAGGGACCAGAAAACACCCCAGTGAACAGTCAAAAACCCAGAAGCACCATAATAGGGGTGCTTTGGCAAAAAGAGGCCTTTTCTTACACACGTCTAAAGGCTTAAATACACTGCTCTCGAACGCAGTAGACTCAAGTTTACCCACCAAATTCTTCCTATATAACCACTCCAATCCTTCAGAGCCTTGGGATACTGCCGATCTGACTCCTGCAAACAGAAAATATAAAGAATTAGAGAGGCAATAGCAACATAATTATAGTGCTGAGGAGAAACATATAAGCAAGAACCTAAGCATTATAACCTAAGGAATCCCAGTCTAAATATTGCAAACAAAGGATTCTCAATGCAAACATTCTGATTAAAGACGTTTTTTCTACCTCTAAATCTTTGGTGAATCCCGAAATATTCTCCTACACCAGGGCATCCCAAAGCTCTGCTCTGAGCTAGCAAACTTTTAGGTTCTTTTAATGTCTTTCTCAACCAATAATTCCACGGCTATCCCTACTGACTCTACCCCTCTCCTTACTACTCCTTAACAATCTCTGAGATTTTTTTCAATTTCAGAAGACACTGTGTCCAGGAAATACCTCAGGTTTTTGGCACCTCCTGTGGCTCCAATACTTCCTTCAATTTGTAATGTCTCTTGTTATGGGATAAAGTCTTAGACTTTCGTAAAACTGCAGCTGTTGTTCATGTATTAAAGAAACCCAACATAGATTGGCAAATCATGGCCATCTATCACCTGATTTCTCCCTCCTGCCTGCAATGGCCAAAGCAATGGAAAGTTGTTTTAACAATCATCTTTCATGCTGCATAGTGGATAAGGCTATGCTCAACAAGTTCTTGTTGGGCTTTTTCACTTTTCGCAGCACTGAGATTGTGTTGAAGACCGCCTGTAATGATATTCAGATGATCTTGGACAATGGGGATTGCCCTTATTCTCCTTGTCCTATTGGCAGTTTTTGACATAGTGTCACATAAGATTCTCATTGATAGACTCACCAGAGAGGGCCTAAAGGGGAAGGCACAGAGCTGGTTTGAGTCTGTCTTGCTAAGGCAACCATGTTGCCCACATCTGTCTCTTTCAGTTTGCTCATTGACGACTGCCCCTTGGTGACCCTGTTTAATATTTACGGAATATCACTGGCCAACCTTATTCGGACTTCTTTTCTACTCAACTTGTTTTGGTGCGTGGAACTAGTGCACATAATTTGGGTGTTGTTTTTTATTCCAATTTAGCTTGTGAGTCTCACATCAACAAGGTTACAGCAGCATACATGTTTTGCTTTGTTGAGAAAGATGCTGAAGAAAGGAACGGGATTAACATGTTGCTTTATTCTTTAAATTCCCTAGACATTCTTTTTACTTGCATGGTTAAACAGTATAAAGAAATCTTTATGGCTCAAGGCTCCAATTTTGTAAGAAAAAGTCTAGACTCTTCCATTTGTCGAAAAAAAAGAAAACTGTCTGCAAAGTTTACCAATATTTCTTAGTTGTGAATGGCATGTTGTGTATAACCTCATACTCATCTACAGAGATAAGCCTCTTCCTCTTACACCAGCAGATACTGAAGTCACAATAAAGCATTTGCAAGAACTAAAGTCTTCTGGCATAATTCATAGAACCAGGTGCCATAGTTATAACCTAAGTACAATTGCATATGCATAAAAGGCATAATTTCTGCATGTTTGATAATGTATTAGACTTTGATGAGCCAGTTGCGCTTCTCACCAAATCTCTCAAGCAGATTTGATCAACATGTGATAGAACAAGACAGGATAAAGGGGAGGCCTCCTTTAAATGTTTATTTGAATTTGAGACCTCCTTTAAATATGATTGTGAATGTTTCAAGTTCTGTATAATGCCTCTAGAGCCAGTGACACATTCCAGAGGCCTCCTAGAAACTGCCATATATCCACCTCTACATCTTAACTCTGTTAATAATTTAATAACGTCATTGTACATTTTGATGTAGGTGCCAGCTGCCACATATTACTCTATTTGTTGAGCTGCTGGTCAATAGGTGCAGAGTATCTGATGAGCCCCATTCTCAGTTTTATGATTGCTTTGAATCGTTGATGTGCTACCTCTTCAGGTCGATATGATAACTCACATAGAGACAATGTCTTCTGAGAACAAAAGCTGTTACTCTCTAAGAGACGTATACTTCATTGTGAAATGCATATATGTTCTTTAATGTCAACCCACACCTGGCACTGACCCAAGAGCAGGCATTGACCCAAGAGCACACACAGCTGGTAAATTAATCTATGTTTTAAGACCTTCTTAGCATGAACAAGTCCCTCACGAAATGATTCAACAATGGTTTTACTGGTCTCACTTAGCCAAGGAAACTTTAGAGAGGTGCCTGAGTAAACAGCCTCAAAACTGGCCTGTAGCAATGAGTGGTGTGCCTAGAAATGCCTAACTATAGACCTGATGGTATGCCTATATATTATTTTAGTAGAGGGTAGGTGCCCTTAGTGATTCTTTCTCTCACTGACTCAAAAAATAACAATTAGATTAACGGCTAGCATCGAGCTAAGACACAAATAAGAATCTAAATTCATTGATTAGACACAAAAGCAAGCCAGCATTCGTAAAATAACTTGCCACCGTGCCATGTTTAGTTCAGGCAGAAGTTTCTGGATATCTTCATAACCCAACAGTCAGTCCCTGCAAATAAAAGCAAAAAAAAACCTCTATAATGTTCAAACGTTATTAAATAATATTCAACAAAACGCATATCTACCAGTGTTTGTGCCGATCTGATTATACCGTTCTCGTTGTCTGTTGGCCTGACTCTTAGATGAGCTACATACTAAATAGATAAAACAAAAGCTAGAGTATGTTTATCAGCTGACCACGAAACTGCAAAAACAATTGTGTTTTCCTTTGAAGTATCGGATACAGGGAAAACAAATGAAGCATATGAGCAATGGGAGTATGCCCCAGTGCCACGAGCAGCAGATTTCCTTGTACTATACTGTGTCAGCTTTTAATGCATTAATCTATGTTAAAATGCACATAATATTGGGATGGCATGTTATAAATTGTAGCTTAGATTCCAGCTTCCAAACAAAGTCTAGTTACTGTGCAATTCTAAGCCGTCTGGTAGATGGTAGGTAGCAAAGTCCACTAAACCATAGACCATGTAGTGTGTAATGGACCTTTGTGATTTTTTTATTTTTATTTTAGTTTTAGTTTTCTTTTTTTAAAATGACAACGTACCATGCTAAGAAAGCACATTGGGTAGTTTGATTGATTCCCAGTAAGAGCAAACCATGCCGGCAATATTCTTCACACAAGTCAAAGAATAATAATGCCAGCATTACAGAGGAGAAAAGACAGAGCAGTGCATAAATATTACAAAGTATCTTAATTCGGGAACAGGTAAGTGGCAAAAGAAAGGACCACTTATTCCGATACGCTACTCTCTGCACACCTCCTCTGCATTAAATATCTTCTGGCTCTAGTCTGCACTGGCTCAGTTACGCCTTTTGGGAATTCAGTGCCAAAATTGGAACTGAAGGTGAGAAGGATCATGTAGATTAATTACAAGATGAACAACAGGATTACAAAATACTTTGGGGTTATAAGAGTTCAAGGTGATCGATAATAGAGCCACTTGATAATGCTCGATAATAGAGATGCATTACTTTTTTACTGTAGGATTACACACTGGTCCATACTCCTAACTGACACAATTAGATAATGCTTGTGACCTTGTAACACAAAAGGTTACTATTGGCTATCCTGGTCAGTATACTATCACCCCAAAACAATATTGACCTCCTTCCTGGGGGAGCTTGACACAATTTCAGTTATAATTTTTATCACTAAATTATAACCTCTTACAGATTGCCACATAATGATAGCCTGGCCTTTTCACAGAAGAATTACAAGAATGTCCACACAGACGCTTTTGCACAAGTTCTCATTATTAATGGAGATTACCACTGAGAACCACCAACTCCAGTAAGTTGGATAACAATTATTACCACTTATTCACTCCCTCCCTCCATTAAGCCCCTCACCCCTTAAAGCTACTACTTACATCAGAAATGAAAACTGTGTCTTCAGTTTAAGACCTGACATCCCTTTTGTGGTCTTCCCTATCTCTTTTGCCTCTGCTTCCCAAGTTTTGACTGTGTGTACAAGTGCTCCCTGTGTAAAATGTATGTGTAATTGGTTTTTTCATGATTGCCATATTTGATTTACTAGTAAGTCCCTAGAAGAGTGCACTAGAGGTGCCCAGGGCCTGTAAATCAGATGCTACTATGCTACTAGTGGGCCTGCCGCAGTGATTGTGCCACCCACATGAGTAGCCCTGTAAACGTCTCAGACCTGCCCATGCCATATCTGTGTGTGCAGTTTTAAACTGCCAATTCAACCTGGCAGGTGTACCCACTTTCCAGGCCCAAACCTTCCCTTATTATACATGTAAGGCACCCCTAAGGAAGGCCCTAGGTAGCCCCATGGGCAGTGTGCAGTGTATGTTAAAGGTAGGACATGTGCTGGTGTGTTCTTCATGTCCTAACAGTGAAATACTACCAAATTAGGTTTTCACTGTTGCAAGGACTATCTCTCGCATAGGTTAACATGGGGGCTGCCTTTAAATGACTTAAGTCAGTTTCCCTTTGGGAGCCAATGGAGATTTGAAGTTTGGTGTCTCTAAACTCACAATTTGAAAATACAATATTTTGTAAAGTTGTTTTTTAAATTGTCAGTTTGAAAATGCCACTTTTAGAAAGTGAGCATTTTCTTGCTAAAATCATTCTGTGACTCTGCCTGCTTGTCTATTCTCTGTCTGGGTCAGCCTAACAGTTGGGCTATTTTTGAATCTCCACTAGACAGTAACACAAAGGAAGCTGGGGTGCAGCCTGCATGTCCTCATGGGTCATCTGGGCTAGAGTGGAGGGAGGAGCTGACACTTACACCTGAATGCACTGTACCTGCCCTCACAAAATGCAGTCTCCAACCCCCCGGTATGTGTCTGGGGCCAGGCCTGGGCAAAGCAGGATCTTGTGAACAACAGAGACTTTCCTTTGAAATCTGTCTACTTCAAAGGCAGAAAGGGGTATAAGTATGAACCCAAACCCCAGATTTTTAGATTACTTCTGGACTCAAGAGGAACCTCTGCCAAGGAGAAGAGCTGGAGAAGGAGTACTGCCCCTTTGCCTGTGCTTTGCTGGGTTGGCTTGCAGTTGCGCCTTCTGCCTGAAAGACGACAAAGACTGGACTTTGTGGTATATTCCTGCTTGTGAAGTGTCTACAAAAGCGTGGACTGAGCTTGCCTCCTGTTTTGAAATCTCAGGGCCATCAAAGACTTCATCTGCCAGCACCGGGGCTCTCTACTGAGACTCCTACACTGCCAAGTGGGGCCCTATCCAGTCCCTGGACCCTTGAAAGGAGAAGCTGGTGGAACCAAGGTGAAAATCCACACACAGGAGCTGTGTGGGGAAAAGTTTGACGCACCACCGTCGAAACATCTGTAAAAATGACACACCACCTGCATCATGGCTGAGAAATCGACGCATCACCAGCATTGCTGCTGGAGAAACAAAGCAACACCTGCTTGTGGCTGCTGAAATCGATGCAAGCCCCACACAGCGTGGTTCCTCATCACCATGCAACCCGATTTCTAATGCATCATCTCTGGGCATCAAAATCAACGTGAACCTGCCCCCACTGAGATGCCTGCCTGGAAATTGATGCATTGCTCTCTTGCATTGCCTACCCAACCGGAGAAGACACCACACACAGCATCACTTGCAAGTAAGGAATCGATGCATCACTGACTTTTCCGATACTCGCTCGCCTGTGCGGCTTTATTTTTGACACAAACCAGGTACTTTGTGTATCAACGCATCCATTGTTTTCTACGGAATAAGACTCTCTTTTAATTTAAAACTTCATAACTTTACTTATTTATGTTGGATTTTTGTCATTTTGGTCCTGTTTGATTTAGATAAATATTGGCTATTTTTCAAAACTGTTGTGGTGTCCATTGTGTAGTGTTTTCACTGTATCACTGTGTGTTTTAGTACAAATACTTTACACATTGCCTTTGAGATAAGCCTGACTGCTTGTGTCAAGCTACCAACAAGGTGAGCAGGGGTTATCTTAGGTGAGTATCTCCTTTGCGCTGTCTAGAGTGAGGGTTCCTGCTTGGACAGAGTGCAAACTGACTGCCAACCAGAGACCCCATTTCTAACATTCAGCAACCGTATCCGGGTGATAAAGCAGTAGAGAAGCACCCTAGAAAGAAGATGAAACTTAAAAGCGAGATGAGACTGTGCAAAATGTTAGGTCTCTGACAACAGCTACAAGTGTGCTGTCTCCCAGCCAACTTTCAAACCCATATGGCAAATTCTGAGAACTCTTCCTAAAACAGTGTCAGATCTACAATCACCTAGCGACAAAATGTTGCTTAACTGAGCTCATGTTATCTCCAAAGACCTGATGTAAGCAAAACATTCTATCACTGGTTCCAACTCCATTCTACACCCACAGAGATGCAGCAATACCTGATGTATAACAGATAATTCTTTGAAGTGATGAGGAAGATGATAAGAAATAACTAACTTCTTTCTAAAAATGTCCTGCAAATGGGTAATTTCTGTCTCAAGCCAACATTCCATACTAGGAATTATCAGTCAAGACTGCACTATAGCGTTATGGAGGCTGAGCAGTGGAATATGTATGTTAATCCGAGGGTAGAAGGATCTGAGGAAAGTGTCCTAAATCCTTTAATAATGCCATTACCCAAAATTCTCAAAGAATAAGGGACCTGTTTTGGAACTCAGTGTATACAGAATGGTGCTAATTGGTTATTCAAAGAATTTCAAGATATGTTCACAAAAACTAGTGCTTTAGTTAGTCTACTCTAGAATGATTAACAGTCTCATGAGCAGCGCTCAGCTTCAAGATGCCTCTATTTCTAGACACATCACTAGTTTTGAAAAGTTGTAAGAGATCCCAAGGATAGAGCTCTCTGGAGAACAAGGGAGATGTGTGGCAGAATTGACAAAGCCAACAGGGAGAGCAATTTAAATTGTTTAAGATTATGTAGTATTTCATATTCCCTGCCCAGCCTAGAGTACAGAAGAACACAAGAAGTTATTAAACATAACAAAATAAAATTAATCTTCAGAATGGGACGATCTGTGTGTGGGAGGCCATCATGAGTGGTAGGTGCATGACCTCTAGAAATTCATATCATAAAGGTTATAAAAGGCAGTAAATTATCCTACATGCCATATATTGGTTAGAATGACCACTTGTAGTCTCCTGTTGAGACGATGTAGCACCACCACCACTAATGAAAGATTGATTATTAAGCATTTATTTACACTGTGTTAGCCATAAAATGATTTAGGAGGCAAAATATATATGGAAATCTTTGCATTCCACCGGCATTGACTAGTTGCTGATTGATTTTTTAAATTTGATTCTTCTTCAAGACATTGACTGTGTTTTTAAGGTATCTGCTGGAAAGTGCTAAAGTTCATTAGTCCTAGTGAAAGGCCTTGATAGTATCAGTCTACAAGGAAGGGGATAAAACTGTTCCCAAGACATGTAGTCCCATCTCATTGCTTGATTTGGTATTGAAAATACTAAGAAAACCTTGTCAGATCACTTAGATAGACATGTGAAATCTAATGACATATTCCAGAAAGTCAAGTCAATTTACATCATGGTTTGTGGACCGCTGAACAAGCCTTTTATGTCTGATGATGATGAAATATATATTTTTAGCTTTTTAAAAATTTCAAGTTGAATCAACAGCATTGCCAGAGGTTTTATCAGAGGCTTAGCAATACCTTTATATCACTGATTCTTTGATTAAGGCAGTCTTTGTAGCATATCAAAGAAATGTGCAAGTATTTGTTATTGTATTGTTGAAGAGTGTGTATCTATCATTGGGACCAAAAGCGGGTAAAGCAGGGCTGTGCCCATCTCTATTATTGTTTTATGTGTTTTGGAATGGTCTTTATGCTACATTTGAGGGAAGAGCTTTGGATAGGGAGGCATTATTATGTGTGCCAGTAATATGGTAATGACTCTGTGCTAATAGCCAGGACTAAAATTATAACAAACTATTACGCATCTTTGGGTGGGTTTGGAGGTGTAATGAAATTTAAGAAATCAGTCAAGTTCACAGAGTGTTTTCATCTGTCATATTGGGATTTGTCTGTACCACTTCTTAAATCTGAAACAAAGATTGAATCAAGTACAATGTACGAGCAGACCTATAGACCACCTACTAGTATTGCATTCAAGGCTAGTACTAGAGCACTTTCATTTTGCATCAGTTTGCTATCAAATCCTGTGGTTTAAATAGATGATGGATACTTCAAAGGTTCTGGTTAGAAGCAGAGAGGCTAGGCAGACCTGCATAACAATATCAAGACACTATGGTAAGAGCAAAAGGAAAGATTGTATTTCAATATTTTCTGTCAGTCAATGTTGTGGCTTGAATATCTGAAATATAAAATCCACCCAGTCAGAAAGAAGAATGTGGATGGCGTTAAACCTCGCTATTTGTGCTCTTTAAAAACTAAGCAATTGTTTGGAAAATATTTATTGGCATTTGAATAAACAAACAAAAATTAATGCATGTCACTCTCCCAGGTGGGCACACTACATTGTGTTCTGTTGAGGTGTCCTACAATTGAACGCTTTTATCTTTAAACAGAGAATTGTGAAATAATTGTTGTGTTTGTGGTGATGTGACTGCTGAAGTTAAATTTTTTTAAAATATTTTTTGTTCCATTTATGTAGCTGTAAGGCACAAATGTTTCAGAACAATCTTTGTTCAAATGAGACTACAACATTGAATTGAGGGTTTATAGATTTGTAAAGAATCCTGCATGGAATACGTTCAGCATGCATCTGTGAAATATATTTAGGACACTAGGTATAGGAAGAGAACTAAATGTAAAGACCTGTGATTTATTGGCTGCAATGTGTTTCAGCATATACTGTTGTGTAGTAGTTTTTATCATGTTTACTGTATTTCTGTCAGGTGCATTTGTTTATACAGGTGGTATGGATTTGTATCCAAAATCTGAAAATGAAAAAAAACATTTATGCTGTTGATCTGTGGGGCTTGCTCTCCTCATAGAGCATTAGTAGTTTCCAAAATTAGGAAACACATTTTTTTTTTTATGTTTGTGCAAAATAAATTGTCTACATTTAAGGAGTGGTTGGTGGTGGTCAGAGTTAAGGTTAAGCTTTTACCTACACTCTTCAATGTGACATCTTTTTGCTTGTATTGTAAAAGCTGATAATTCACTCACACAATAAACTATGGTTAATTAAGTATGAAGTGCAGAGAAGGATCACTCACTATTCGCATCCAGTAACTGACAAACTACCACAATTAGAATGTTTACAGAGGGCTGAGGAAATGTAGCAAGGAAAATGTGGGGGTGGAGGTGCAACATGAGGGAAGAATGGGGAAAACAGCATAGCATTGCATAGTAAATATTAGTAATCTTTCCCCTCCAATAATTAGAATCAATAGAGACACTAAAAAAAAGTAAATGGGTCAATCCTGTAAAAGTCTTCAAGAGGGTTTTCTAAACCTGATGTTGTCTTTTACTTTCTCTACTGTAGAGTCTGTGACATCCTTAATAGATCTAGGCTATTCTTTCCTCTGGAGTAAAAGGCAGCATAGCACCTCTAGAACTTAGGGGCTGTTTACAAGTTTGGCAGTCGGAAAAACCTGACCGCCAAATTCTCGATGAGGAGACCGCAAAAGTGCTGGCGGGCTCCCCACCGGCCCCATTATGAGTTTTCCACTGGGCTGACCGGCAGAAACCAAGTCTTCTTACAGTCAGCACAGTGGAAAATGTGTGGCATCATTGGACAGGGGGCCCCGCTAGCACCCTCAGAATGCACACTGTCTGCTAAGAGGGCACAAGTGGCCGTTTGTGCTTTTTGGAACTATTTTTTACTTAAGCCTTTAAAATTGCTTTTCACTAGTACTACTGATTGTTTTTTTGTCGTTTTGACCCTGATTTATTTATTACATTTTTTCCTATTTTTCTTAATTGTTGTGGGATTTTTTTTTAGGTTGAGCATAGCAGCGCACAAGCACTGCTTTTCAACCTGTTGTAATCTATTCTGTGGGTTTTAGCCACGCCCATCTCACGCCCATCACTTTCATTTGTTACTGGGCCTGCCTTTCAAAAATCCCTGGGTGTTGCTGGTAAATGCTTTACGTTTGTCCCACCATTAGGCTGTTTCGTTACACCTTGCAGACTGAATCTATTACACGTATTATTGCACGATCGGCCATAAACTTTAGGGTTTGCATACTCTTTTTTTTTTTTCTCCCTCCCCCTCGCGCTCCATAATGGCCATGGCGCTTTGAAGTTCTAATGCATCGTTTATGTCCTTTGTTTTTATTATACTAACTGGTGCTCTCTCGCCCCTAACACTGCCCTAATGCTGCCTTCTCATACCATCCACCATGTCCCAGCTTTTCACACTGACTGCAACGTCCGTTTACCAAATGTGTTTGCTTCAACATCCTTGGTGTGTCTTTCTCACCCTTACACGCCAAGTGAATAGTTGTACCATTCAATTTAAAAGGTGACAGCTTTTTTCAAAGTCCAACACTGGCAGCAGCTTCTCACACTGCTACACATTGCACTTTACTTCTTTTCGGGGGGTTACTTGATAATTTTAAGACTACGCTTTTTCCTGCCATTGGCAACGGTGATAACGGATGTTATGGTGGTTAATGGTATGTTTCTGCCACAGGCATGTCGTTAGACCTCATTACGACAGGACTTGCCCAAGTCTACCTTTATTTTCTATTTAAACAGTACAGAGTTAAAAGACATGTTGTGTGTTGTGCTAACTTTTACATCATTTTGATTAATGTAATGTTGTGTTTGTGATGTTGTAACTGCCATGGAGCCTGGGGTGGGTATTTCTAGCGATAGACTACAGTCACACCTTGGGTTATTGGCTCATGCTGCATACGTGGCTCTGTGTCATATGTGCAGTCTGCACTAGAAGGGTAGACAAAGGGAGTGAGGGGCAGCAAAAGTGTGCTGTGTTGGAAAAAGCCCCCTTCTCCAGCTACAGACACTGCGCATACCTGTGTTTAGTTTTACCACTGTCTTTTTTAAAATGTTTAAATGCTTTCTTGCCAGTGCTATTTTTCAAGTGTCATCTTATAAACTGATTGGGCATCACAGATGTGTTTCCATCTGATGACTGCTGTGCAGGGTTTCAGAACAAACCTCCCACTGTTGTGAACTAGGAGAGCTGAACCTACCTCAGAGGGTAGAACCCGCTGATCACTGTGCTAAAATCAATGCTCTCAGCATCTCCATTTCCTGGTCAATTTATAGAGAAACCAGTCTTAATTCCTTTTAGCTTTGTTTTCCCCTCCACTGTCCTTTGCTGCTCCCCTTTCCTCTTTTTCGCTCTTTCCATTCTCTTTCCTTTCATCCGCACTTTGTCCCCCTGAACATCCTTCTCTTTTCTTCCTGTCACCTTTTCTGTCACCTTTTCCCTCTATTCCTTTTTAGGTCGCGCATGCTGCAGATAAAGGAATAAGGTAAACAGAAGGTTTTTAGTTATATGTAGGGCCACTGGAATTATGTGGCAGAGAGGACCAAAATATGCTGCAGGTTTGAACAAATTATATGACAAGAAAAGTCCAGTTATGCATTTACAACACCAATAGCTCAAGCAAATGTAAGACTTATTGCATTGCTAATGCTTGTTTTGTTGTGTTTGCACTTTATTACTGTTTAAGAGTGCGCTCCAGTAACTTAAACGGACGATCTTACATTGTCTGACTACTGAGATAACCAGCTTCCTCTTTCTGAGGCAGACTTCATTAAGCATAACAGCATTGTCTGTTACACTGGTTTTCACATGGTATGATCCTTGGTGAAGGCAGGGCAAGAGTCATCATTGCCACAGAATAGTATTTTTTTTTTACAGAATATACGTATATTGTATTAAAAATGTAATTCATGCTTAGGTGTCCCTACCGTGCTTTGATATCAGAAAATATTTCGACTTCACTTTCTTGGAACTTTTGTGGCTTCCGTTTGTTAGTCTATACGATAATCCTTTACTTGGACTTAAACGCTGATGGGTTGCTTCTTTCTATGGCTTTTGGCTATGTTCGTGTACCCATCTGTGTGGCAGTTTTACACTATGTTTATGATTTGCTGCTGTTCTTTTTCTGTCTGGTGAGGTGGGAACTAAATATCCTTTGTTATCTTTTGATAGCAAGCATGGCTCCCAAGACTCTTCTAAGGTGACTCCCAGGCCCTTTTTAGGGTGAAGTGCGTGAGCACTCTAGCCTGCTGTAATCTCTGTGTGGGCTTTTAACCATGCTGACAGCACGCCCACCAGTTTCGTTGGTTCATGGGTTTGCCTTTTAAAAATTCCTTGATTTTATTTGTAAAAGGCATGAGTACTCCATGCCTTTTCTGGTGTTTAGCCGTCCTCAAGCGCACCTGCCAACTACTGAAAACATACAAGGCTCCATGTTTTCATCACAGTTTCTGGACTACTTTTTATTTTTATTTACTACGCAGCACGCTTTCTCGCTGCACATTTGCCAATGCGTTTGACTGCTAACGAACTTCTGTTTAATTTTTGTGTGCTCCTTCACACTCATGGCGTGGCGCTTAATATCGGGTCATTTTGTTAAAACTGTATTACTTTTCATTTTTATGTGGCAATAAAAGTCCGGTTAGGACTTTACAACGCTAATAGCTCTAAGTCGAGCAAATGCGAGACCCGTTGCATTGCAAATGCTTGTTAAACATTGCACTGGGAACAAAACCGATCATTGGGTTCCTATTTTCACACTTTTTGTTGACCACCTTTACTAATCAGTGATTTTTACCTTAGAACGCTTGGAATTATTGTTTTTTTAAAAAGATCGTGTTTGCCAGAATATTGTAATCATTATTGCAATTATATAGCACTTACTACCCCTCAAGAGGCATTGAAGCGCTTTAAGGCAAGTTGATGCTAAATATGCTAAACTCCTCTTGAGCGCTAACAAAACATGATCTTGGACGTGCCTATATATTATTGTGTGTAAGCTTTACATGTATTTACTTGTCAAAAATCCTATTTGGCTCCTACAATGACTTTAACTAGGATGTATGCATTGACCTATTTATAATGGTTCAGATCATACGTATGGTCTGTAATGGTGCTATATGAATAAATAGATACATAATAAATATAGTATACATCAATAAATGTACAGTGTAAATTGTCAAAAACGAATTGCATTTACATTTCATCAAAACTACATTGCATCTAATCTTCATTGTGTATTGTGCTTATAATTTTTGTGAACATAATTTTTAACAGTAAATGAATATAAAAGTAAAAATCAATTTAGGAGAAATCAAGACAAACTGATCTAGAAGTCGCAGGTGGTTAAAACTGAGAATAAAAAATCTCTAGGTTTTTAGTTGGATCGGATTTGACTGGAAGTTGTTTCTCATTGCTTGTATGACAGCATATTGATCACAGAATATCACTGACATAACTGTTGTGGCCTGCATATCGTTGGCAACGATATCCCTGCATTGGGTGTAGACATTTATTATCAAAAGGAGAGATATTTTTGTAAACAATATTTTTGGCCACTGATATTTAGGGCAAGATATTCTGGTATCATACTGTTTCATCATTCTAAGATGACACTCTTTCCTAACCTGCTTCTGTAGGTACATTGTTTTTCTAGTGGTATGAGCACAACTTTTTTTTTTTACATTTCAAGTTTCACAGACGCAGTGTCCTGGGTAAAATAACATTTTAATGTTCTCTTCCAAGCAACATTTTTCAGGAATAACTACAAAATAAAAGTCACGTAGTAATAGAACAGCAGGAGACCACCAACACTGTTTATTGCCTTTTTTTTTTTTATTTGAACTATTTTATCTTTACATCAATCCAAACTGAACTAAGGTTAACCAATGTGTGAAGGCATCCATCACTACCTAGCAGTAATTTGAAGAGTTTTAAAATTGAACAATACATTATTAAAACTATTCTTTCATGTATTATGATCTGTAACTTGGGCTGAGTTTTTAAAGGCAATTGGCTCATTTCGGCAGATGCCGTAAATCAGCAGATGTTCAATTCTGCCACTTCATATGGAATAGAAGAACCCATTCTCTGTCCCCGCCTTTGGGAACGCCTAGTAAACTCATATTCTGCTTTTCAGGCCTGGAAATCATTGGTAGATCAAGCCCTATTCAGAGTGGGCTTTCAAATGCTTATTTTTCCCGCAGATATCCACCAGGCAAGGCATGGTGGTCGCAAACAGGAAAAAAAATCTAGAATGTCTGTTGTATCAATGCATGGAAACGCCGTATCGAGTAACTATAGTTTATTTAAGTTGTAGATACAGGCCAACACCTCCAAGACCTCTGTCTGCCACCGCGGTCATCTCTAACTGCCTCCCTTCCAACCCTTCACATTCCATTCCAACCCAACATTCTTTTAATTCATAACATTCTACATAACTCTACATTCCTACAAGTAAACACATTACATAACACATTTCCCCCCCTTAGAAGAATAATCCCCAAAAAATATATATATAAGATGAACAACAAAATTTCAAATAAGAAACATCTAATCTACGATATAGTCCTTTAAATGCAATGTTTTCTTAATATTTCTACCCAATTTGCGTCTATAAGTCTCATTCTTTTCATGGTGATCCAGATGATTGTCAGAAACTTCCACTTCCTGAGTAGGATCGTCATCCACTTCCAGTGTAGGATTGTCATTCTTAATAAAGGTATCTTCTGACACAGAATCTGCTCCCATAATGTTTGCCGCTTCAGAAGGGAAGTCATTATAAACAGTTTCTAACCACGAATAATTCTTTATAGCTTCAGTCGAAGAATTCTCATCCACGCCAGAAAAATCTCTTACTAACTTTGCACAACGACTCATATGCCACACCCGCCCATCACTTAATTTAGCTGAATTTTTGTAAACTTCAAGAACAGTTTTAGGTTGCGAAAACCTAGTATCACCTTTTTTAACTTTACCTGGTAGTTTGACACGTACAACATCCCCTTTTTTCAATCTAATATCCTTAGCACCTTTCTTACAATCAACATAAGTTTTATAAAGATCTTGTGCCTTTAGAATATTTGCCTTAATTTCAGTAGGTGACCATTCCTTCAATCTAGATTTACGTAACCAACCCTGATTATCTTTCATAAATGGAATTCTTCCTCTCATGACCGTAAAAGGAGTGTGGCCTGTTACAGATGGGGTGGTTCTGTACATCCAAATCATTTTCTTAACACTGGTTTTCCAATCAATATTCTTATACTTAGCTAATTGCAAAGAATCCTTAATAACTCGATTAAACCTCTCAACTTCTCCATTGCCACTTGGGTGGTAAACAGAAACCAACTTGTGTTCAATGCCATTTCTCTCTAAAAATTCCTTAATCTCCTCACTCTTAAATTGAACACCATTATCAGTTATAATTTTCCTAGGTAATCCTTCTCTTTGAAAAAGTTCATCCAAAAATATGAGAACGTTCCTTGAACTAGCTCTCCAAACAATTTTAATCTCTGGCCACTTAGAGAAGTAATCTACCACTACTATAATGTACCATTGCACATTCTCCTCAACGATGGGTCCCATTATATCCAAACCTATAACTTCCCAAGCCATCTCAGGGCAAGGTACAGGATGTAACATTGGTTTTAGGGTTACCAGAGATTTGTCGGCATTCATGCACAGATCACAACTCCTAACAATCCTCTCGATATTAGCATCCATACCAGGCCACCAATAGTTCTCTTTAATTTTCTTCTTAGTCTTGACTATACCTAAATGTCCCTCATGATTTATTTTAATAATGGAGTCCCTTAATTTCTCAGGTGGCACCATTCTGTTACCCCTCCAAACCTTACCATGGTCTACTGATAATTCATCACGCAACTCAAAAAAACTTCTGAGCTCAGCTGAAATCTTTTTTTTTCCTGGCCAACCTTCATGAATATATTTCTTTAACGTGGTTAACATAGAGTCATTAGAGTTTGTTTCATCCCAAACCTCTGAACTAATGGCCATCCAATCATAGTTTCCAGACCAAGCAACCATGAGCTCTTCATCATCATTCACCACTTCTTGGAGAGGTAGAGGCAATCTGCTTAAACAATCCGCCACCTTATTCTTAACTCCTGGGACATATACTAATTTGTACTTGAAGTCTAACAATCTTATGGACATCCTAGCTATCCTTGCAGTGGCCTTTATCAATCCTTCAGTAGTTAAAACTTTGATTAGGGGTTTATGGTCACACCTAATTTCAATGTCAAAACCCCACAGAAAATTCCTGAAATGCTCTAGACCCCAAACAACTGCAAGGGTCTCTCTCTCAATCACAGAATACCTTTCCTCTGTGGGAGAAAGTGCTCTTGAGGCAAATGCTATAGTGACCTCTGCGCCATTAACATCTTTCTGGCTTAACACAGCACCAATACCCCTATTAGATGCATCCGTGGTGAGAATTGAAGCAAGATCAGGATCAAATCCTGCCAACGTCTTACCCTCACAAATCTTTTGTTTAATACATTCAAAGTCTTGCTGTAAAGCACTTGTCCATGCAAATTTACACCTTTCCTTCAACAATTGCCTTAAATTAAAAGTCTTCTCTGAAAAGTTTCTAACAAACCTCGCATAAAATTCTGTTAACCCCAGAAAAGATCTTAATTCGTCCTTATTACAAGGAGCTGGGGCACCTCTAATGGCAGACAACAACTCTTTTTTGGGTCTAATCCCACTCATAGAGATTTCATGACCCAAATAGTTCAAATGTTGAACTCCAAATGTACACTTTGCAAATTCAGCTGTTAGACCTTTCTCTCTTAGGATATCTAAAACACAGTTAACTCTCTCATAATGTTGCATCCTGTTCTTTCCCATGATTAAAATTTCATCTTGGAATACAATCACACCTTCTACAACCCTGAATAGTTTATGCATTAATTTTTGAAAAACTGCTGCAGCTGAGGCCAAACCGAAAGGCATGCGAACATAACAGAAACAACCCTGTGGAGTCATGAAAGCAGTCAAATTTTTACTATCCTCATGTAATCTGACCTGATGGTAAGCAGACGATAAATCAATGGAGGTGAACCACTCCATGTTCTTTGTCAAGGCAATCATTTCGGATATCCTTGCAAAGGAAATCTCTCCACCACTATGTTGTCATTTAAGTACCTCAAGTCGATGCACAAACGAATCTTCCCATTGGCCTTACGTACTGCCACCAATGGGGAAATCCATTCAGAGGCATCCACTTCCTCAATTATACCTCTTTGTAAGAGAGACTCCAATTCCTTATTGACTTCATCTCTTATCGCCCAAGGAATATTCCGAGATTTGTGAACCCTCGGTACCGCATCGTCCTTCAAAACAATTCTATGCGTGAAGTCTTTAAGTGCACCAATTTTTCCAGAAAAGAGTTCTGGAAATGTGTTCCTCAAAGTGATACTATAATCTCTGTTGTCATTCACTATCTTAACTTGTTCCACACCATTCGGATCTAACACAGTATTCAAAGCTCTTTGATCCAACCAACCTAATACCAATGGGCCCTCTTTAGCAACATATAATTTACCTACAGCCTTCCTCCCCTTGAACTCAAAAACTACCTCTCTAAATCCGATTATAGGGATTGATTCACCAGTGAAACTCCCCGGAGACACATCAGAGGGAATTAATGTAGGTCCAAGAACCATTTCAAATTTATTCTTCCATAGTCTCTTGTTAATGATTGTATACGGGGAACCAGAATCAGCCACATTTAATACATGCACTCCCCCCAAGATAATCTCACAAACTGGTTTGTTTCTAGATTGCACACATAGGTGTGAAACACAAACATTTTCAGTTTGGTTTCCTTCCTCCTGATCTCCTACAACCAGGTGATCAGACTCACTGTTTATACCTAGGACACACTCATGAGACTTAAAGTCTATTCTAGAATCGGAATTGCATTCTGAATCAGACATACTGACTACAGCTGCAACCTTCCTACCTTTCCTGCATACCTTGGCAAAATGTCCCTTAATGCCACACTTAGCACATAACTGGTCACGTGCAGGGCATTTCCTGTAAAATGCTAAATGTTCCTTACTACCACATCGAAAACACTTCCTTTCATTGGACTTTATTTCAGGTTGTTTCCTTAGTGTTTCTTGACTATTCTTTTTAAATTTAACCTTGTTAACTATTTCTTTCTGTACCTCTTTTTTCTCAAGAGAAATAGCCCTTGCACACTTATTTGAAATTTCAGCTTTTTTGACTAGAGTCACAACTTCCTCCAAAGCTGACTCGCCATGCACCCATAACCTCTCTTGGATATGTGAATTATTTACATGCATAATAACCTGATCTCTGATCAGCTCATTGTGTAACCCACCAAACCTACAAGTAAGTGCTAGTTTTTTTAACTCAGAAACATAATCTTCAATCGATTCTGTTTTCTCTTGTTTTCGACTAAAGAAATTATATCTGTCAATAGCAATGCAAACAGAGGTCGAATATCTATCTAAGTCTTCTAAGGCATGAGCGAAAACATCCGAGTCTCCATCTTGTCGAACTTTCTTTTCCAGTGAATTGTACACTTTAAGGCCCATGGAACCCAAGCAATGTAATACAATTTTCTTCTTTTTAACTGGAGATAAGTCTTCGTCATCAATGGTGTCTAAGTAATTCAAAAAATATTCCTTCCACTCCAGCCATTTAACGTGTTGATCACCTGTAGAGTTCAGAAAAGGCTGTGGAGGAGTGAGGGTAAAAGTTTGGGCAGCACTCTGAAGAAGAGAAAAGAAAAGAAAAAAAAATTAATTGCAACAATAGACACCTGAGTCTTATTAGTAATGAGATGTAATACACCCAAAATGGCAGCCAAAAAAAACACCACCAGGAATGCCAGTCTTTCATAAGGAGTAGAACTTGACCTTTGAACTCTAGTTAAATAGTGCAGAGTGTGAGATTGAGGCGTTGAAGTTGGACAGCCATGAGCAAAGAGTCTCTATATATCGTACGGTGTGAAATCAGGTAAATAAATATATCCAGTAGTATGTATCCAGGGTGTGGTAACATTGACAGCAACAGTGAGGCGAATATGGCAGATACCTTGCGCCCCTTCCAATTCCGTGAGCGCGAGGGTTATGTCGATGGTGCGAGCTGCGCGCGGTGCCTCGCGCCCTTTTTAGAATCCGTGGCGCGATGGTTATATCAATGGGTGCGAGCAGCAGACGCTGTCTCGCTCCCTTCTCAGAATCCGTGGGCGCGAGTGCAACCGTTAATGCCTCGCGCCCCTCACGGCCCACACAAAAACAGAAACGTAAACGCCTTAGGAAAATAATAAATACAGGGCTAAGGCGGGCTCGCGGGAGGGCACCAAAAAAAACGAGTTCAAATCTTCAAATATGAAGTGGGAGGTGTTGGCGCTAATCACTCAGAATAATCTTGATTCCTTTGCTGCGTGCGTTCTTTGCTGATAAAATACAGCTCTCGTCGCCAAACTTCTTCTTGTATCAATGCATGGAAACGCCGTATCCAGTAACTATAGTTTATTTAAGTTGTAGATACACGCCAACACCTCCAAGACCTCTGTCTGCCACCGCGGTCATCTCTAACTGCCTCCCTTCCAACCCTTCACATTCCATTCCAACCCAACATTCTTTTAATTCATAACATTCTACATAACTCTACATTCCTACAAGTAAACACATTACATAACAATGTCCCCTGATGCAGAGTGAGAGAAGTAGTTTGCCTCAGGGCTATCCTCTTTCATTTTCCACCAGAAAACCCTCCATGTTTTATTGAATTATCCTCAGATGACTGTGTCAGGTCGTTTAAGCTGATTTTAGGTTTTTCAGTTACTTCTGCAGCTATGCATATTTCACTTGTGTCTGGTGTGACTGATAAATTTATTGCACTTTAAAATAGTAAAAGTGAGAGCAACGAAGACTTGCACTGTATTTCCAAATATCCGTAAATATTTCATTAAATCTAATCAAGTACAGGCTGTTGATGGGCAGGTAATACAATGCCTGAGGTCTCAAAGGAAGTTGAGAATGGAGTGACATTTTCTCCTTGTGGTCATCTCGTTAGTTATTAAGAAGGGTTTGAGTCATGGGAAGGTGAACAACCCGTAATAAACTTTTCTCGGTGTTATTAAAGTAAGTTAAATCACAAAGCGGAAAGCAGGGAACATAAAAATGGGGCGACTCAATGAGAATAAAAGTCCAAATGAATAATACAATTACTATTAATTTTGTGACTTTTAATGTAACTGAACCATCCCTGTTAAGAACGACTTTGTAAGTAGCAATTTGTCTAACAAACTAGACATGGGTATCTCACTTATGTCAGAAAAGAATAACATTATAAGTGTTGCTTAAAACCGATGTGTTTATTCAGTTGTCCACTGACACTTCTCTACCTATTCCTCTGAGGGTAGAGGCTCTGAAATTTGTTTTCGCCTCTTTGATTGAATCATGTGAGATAGACTTTGCTCAAACAGCACACTGTACAATACAATTGGAAGCCAGTGTATTTGTAGGTAAGGGATTGTCAATGGTATTACAGCATGGTGTGCATGGCTCTATATTAGACATGCTGCGAGGCATGATCCATAGACTGAACATATTAAGTTCTTGTTCAAAATGAAACCAAGGGAGGTCGATAGGGACTATGCCACCTGTCTCGCCGGTGCCTAAGACCTGCCGGCCATATTACGAGGCAGCAAACCGCCAAGCTTTTCACGCTGATGCCCTGCCATGAAAACCCTGGCGGTAACACACCCAGCGACCAGAATCCCCATTCTTGTCGCCAGCACACACATCCCCACTCATCCACACACTTGCAGACACACACCTCCACTCACCTCCTGACACCCCCATGCGACCGCAACATACATCCAAACACCCCCGCCCAGCTGCATGCATACATACAGACACCCCCACCCAACCACACACAGACATGCGCCCTCACTCGCTCGCACACAGACACACACCCCCATATGTTCGCACACAATAAGACACGCATCCCCTACTCGCTCGCACACACACACGCACCCCCATTCACTTGCACGCATACACATCCCCTCCGCCTTCATACACACCCCCACCCTTTGCATTCATGCACACACACACCCTCCGCATTTATGCTCACACACACCACCACGCACGTACAGTCACACACACACACATGCACACCCATTCCAACAAACACACACACATACATGCACACATCACACACATGCACCTACCACACACACAGGGACAGCTTTAGGGCAGTGCGAGCAGTACGACTGCGTAAGGTGCTGACCTCAGGGGGGGGCACTGTGTTTAGCAATAACTTATGAAACTTGCGATTTAAAAACACCTGCTGAAAAGTTCCTTGTGCGTCCAGTCTTTAGGAACCAATTAAAATGTTAAGATACCTCTTCTGATTAATGTTCTTGTTAGAGAGAGAGAGAGATCGGAGGTTTGTCTAGCGACAGCTTTGACTCCCCATAAAGTTGCACAGAGCGTTAATATACCTGCTGCAAAAAACAGAACTTATTTTATGTGGATAGTGATTGGATTAGTCAAGCCAGCCTTTACAAGCACATTAAAACAAATTAATGTATGTGAAAGGGGGCCAATGGAGGGATGAGGGGCACATTTGCTGGGTGGTAGTGAGTGGATCAGAGGAGGCACAGGGTGCCACCAGCGCTAAAGCCGGCCCTGCACACACTCACACACACACCCTCTTCCGGTCGTTCTACCTACCTGTCTGGGTCGCAGCCCACGTCGAGGTGGTCATCCAAGAGGGGGTGGATGTCAGCAGTTCCACCGCCTTTCCGCACTGCTGTGCAAGGACTGCATTGCTATATTACTGCTCATATTATGGCGGGTGGAATCCTTACAGCATGATGGGGCTGGCGGTGGAGCCGCCTGTTACCCGCCGTCTGTCAGGCCGACAGTATCAGATTTCTGCCTGTTTATGGGTGGAAATCCGTAGGTGTCATGTAGCATGCCGGTCTTTTGACACCCGCTGTGATGGCCTTCGCAAAAGACCGCCAAAGTCGAAATGAGGGCCTCAGTCTCGAAACACTGCTAGTCAAGACAAAGCCTGTGGATATTTGACATACTCGTATTTTCACTTAGCTTCTGATATTTGGGCTACTTCTGTCATCCTAATTTCCTCTTTTCTTGATGTCTGTGTCTCTTTTCATTATGCCAATTGTGATGGTTTGAGCAGAAATATCAAGCAAAACTGTGTTGCAGGAACTGTGAAAACAGATGTGTGCCACATGCACTGCACTAGCTCCAGTTGGCTAACTAAACCTGGATGGATGTCATAGACCTTTTGCATGTAGGTGCACACCTCTGTGCATATGTCTTGCAAATGACAGGGCAATAGGCATTTGTTAAGGAAAGCTGTGTGAGGTTATAATTGTAAACAGATCATGAAAATGAGGTTAAAAAACATTGTGAAAGGTCTGGGGTCCAATCAGATGAACGCCCTTATATGCATGCCTAAAAGCTGTTTTTTGTCATGAGTAAAAAGGGTATTTTGCAAGGAAATAAAACACAACATTGTTCATTCTAGTTGAGAAATCATTCCTGAAACTGTAATGGCTGATGTGGAGAGTTCTGGTTATTATATCATGCATAACAAATAACAAGATAACACGTGTGGTAAACTCTTAAGGGCAGATTATGAAGTGCAGCTCCACTTTTCTTACGCCCCCCTGATGCCACCATGTGTGCTCCATGGTGGTAGTTAGGGGACTAGCAACAGAATGTTTGACGCTAGTTCAGCACTTTGCAGGATTGGCATACAAAATTCTCACGCTAATCCTGCAAAGCACCCACAGGCCCATTGAAATCAATGGAAGCCTCCTTTTAACACCTGCTCTGAGCAGGCATTACAAATGCCTAACAAATGATGCAAAGAAATCTCTTAATGGGGGAACATCCCTTTGGCCTGGCGCAGACATATTGTAGCGCAAAGTGATGGAGCTACTTTGTAAATATGGCGCAACAATTTTAACCTCGTTGGGCAACATTAGTGTTAAAAAAAATGATGCTAATGTGGTGCAAGTAGGTGCTAGGGGCTCTTCAATATGCCTCTTAGAGGCTTAATAAAGATAGGACCAGTCCCAGTGCTTTGAATAGTTCTGGTTTGCCAGAGGAAGCCAATGTGTGATCATTAAGAGTTAGAAAAAAAAACTAAAAGAAAAAAATGTGATAGTAGCTTCACAAACACAAGATAAATGAAACAGTGA
Source organism: Pleurodeles waltl (assembly GCF_031143425.1). Lineage (NCBI taxonomy): Eukaryota > Metazoa > Chordata > Amphibia > Caudata > Salamandridae > Pleurodeles > Pleurodeles waltl. The sequence continues at coordinate 286,827,001 of NC_090445.1, read as the reverse complement.
ACCATCAGCCCTTTTACACTTTCATGTAGAATTTATCATAAAATGTCTTTAAAAAACAATATCTCCAAAAATGTAGACTCTGGAGGTAATAGTCTTAAACTGCGTTTGTTCAGAACTCATAACGAGCACATAAATGTTGTTTTTAACCTAATTTCTGTGCTTTTGGGTTTACGAAGATGAGAAATTTGGGTTTCAATGAACCATCGAGGAAGAGAAATACCGACAGGTTCAATGAAAAATAAAGTACTTTCCTTAAACCGGATAATGAAGGGCTGTTGAACAACATATGGTCCTACAGTTCTCTGAATTTTTTTGATGGGAAATATGATGAAGAGTATCCAGGTCAGCGTATTTGTTAATAGTTTTAAAAAAAGCTGGTTTGAATCTTGGAAGATAGACAAACAATGACAATATAATTTTTAAAGGCTTTAATATCACTGGTTAGGAGGTGGCCATCAGTCAGATTGAGTTTGTCAGTTATATAGGGCCTCATTATGACCTTGGCGGTCACCAGACCGCCAGGGTCACGTTTGCGGTCAGACCGCTGCATAACTGGCAGTCCGACTGCGATATTACGACCGAGGGCGAAAACACCACTGTCGGACCGCCGGCACCGCCAGTCGACAGCATGGCGGTTCTGGCAGTTGTAATCCACCAGGGCACTGCTGCTGGGAGCGCTGTCCTGGGGATTACGAGTCCCCTTTGTGCCAGCCTTTGCATGGTGTTAGCCTGTCATGCAAAGGCTGATGGAAAGGGGGTGCCTGGGGCCCCATAGGGCCCCTGCATGGCCCATGCACTTGGCATGGGCCATGCAGGGGCCCCCATGGACAGCGCTGTCATGCTTTCCACTGGCCGAATTGCGGGCAGTGGAAAGCGCAACAGGTACTGCTGCACCATCTGCACTTCCACATCGGTGCCTGCTCAATTATGAACCAACAACAATATTAAGGCCCTCCGGGGAACTCCTCAGAGGGCCTGCAGTGTTCTGGCCGCACAGGCGGGCTGATGGTGGTATGAGTTTGGCCACCCGCCAAATTCATAATGAGGTTCACAGTGTTACAGTATGCTGTTGAAAGGAACAGAAATGACATAGGTCAGTGGAATGCTGATTGAACCATTGTGAGCTGGATTCCTCAATGTTTATTTATTATTTAGACAGTATGTGGGCCGTTGAATAAAGATTAGTTCATCGTACAGTCCAGATAGAAATGATAATAATTTTTTCCACATATAAATGACTATCATGTTAATGGGCCAGTTAGATAAGTTGTTATGAAAGATATCAGCAAAATATATTGTATAAATGGAAAATGTACTAACATAAATGCTGGCACATAATATACAATTCCATTATTGGAAACAATTTAGGAACGTTTGCCTCAAACATTTTACCATTCTTGTTACAAATCTAGATGTGCGTACTGAGGAAAATCAGGACTGCAGGGAAAATTCTGCTACTGGCTAGTTATAGGGCTAAGCTTTGAAGGTATGACCACATGAATTATGCAGATGAAACCATTAACTGTACTAGGTCGTGTTTAGGCCAGTGTGACTCTTACTGTGCTAGCTAATAAGGTAGTTACTTCTTCCATTTGTGGACTTCCTAGACAAAGTTCCATGCGTCTTGGAAAAGCATCCATCCATTAGTGTCTGTTGTTACTGTTGAGCTTAAGTGGCAAATATGTTGCTTAGTTATTAGTGACTTATATTGAAGGCTGGGAATCTAAGCATTGAAATTTCCCTGTACTTAGGTGGGTGTGAGGAGACTAATGATGACCCTATATAGTACAATAGTTCCTATGGTTCCTTAAATGTGCTGAAAATAAAGTGTCTTAATAAAAAGTAGACATGGTTTGTATTTGTTAGCTTGCCCACGCCCTTTGACAAACTCAAAAGGTCAGAACTGTGACAATAGTTTGACAAACTAGACTGCCACATTTCTTTTTAAAGCTGGTAGACCTATTACACATTTTGAACTGGATGCACATTTATTTTTTATTCAGTTTCTATTGGGTTTTAACAATAACAATAATAATAATAATGTATTTGATCTGGTTAATTACCTTTGTTACAAAAAAACAGTGCATACTATAAAACTTAAATAAAATGCAATTCATATACCTACTATTCTTATTAAAAGATGCAGGCATACGTCAAAGGTAATAAAAAGATGTTGGCAGTAAAATAGTAAAGACAGGATGACAGATTTGACTTAAAACCGTATCATGTCAGCTCTTTGTTTTCTCTATTCTTTGAACAGTGTCTTCTTGTTGGTGACCCTTAAATTGTATGTAGTCATGAGCATCTAACTACCATTGACAGCCTAGTTAGTGATCGTAAGGGTCTCCTTTCAAATATGGGGCCTCATCAGAAAAGTGAATCATGTTTTAGTAAGGTGTGAATGGCATCTTTGTATGGGGACCAGGCTTCAGTTTTCCATAGATTTTTTTTCAGCCTCACGACACAACATATAGGCCCTCATTACAACCTCGGCGGTCTTCTCAGAAAACTGCAGAGGCAACGGGCGCCAGAATACCGCCAGTGCTGGCGGTAGTTCTAGCTCCCTATTTTGACTTTTCCACTGGGCTAGCAGACGGTAGCAGTGTTAACGTCCGCTGGCCCAGCGGAAACGTCACATCAACATTGCATCCGACTCGTAATAGAGCCTGCGGCAGTACTGATGTGCAGCGGGTGCAGTAGCACCCGTCGCACATTTCACTGCCATGCGCGATGGGGCTATGCCTGGGGGCCCCTGCACTGCCCATGCTAAGCGCATGGGCAGTGCAGGGGCCCCCAGGGGCTCCCCAAGTCCTCCTTACTGCCAGTCTTTCCATGGCACCGCTGCCCTGGGGATTATGACCGCCAGGCGAAAGCCTAACGGTATAGTGGAGGGGCCGGTGGAATGGAGCGTGGGTATTGCCCCACGGTCATAATAGCCAATAGGTGTTACCGCAAGCTTACCGTTGGCCGCCAGGGTCGTAATGAGGCCCATAGTGTTGCTGTCCCATGATACCAACAGCGCCTCAACAAAACTCCATTGCTGTATGGAGAAAGTATCAAAATGGATGGTGGGCAGCTGCCTAAAATTAAATGGGGAGAAAATAGAGGTGATGATGGTAGTTAATAACCCATCCCTCTGGCAACAGATTAGCTGACCCCCAATGCTAGGGGAATGCCCAATACCCAAACAGGAGGTGAAGAGCTGAGACATCACCCTAGGCAATCAGCCGTTTATTGCCTCACAGGTGAACAAGGTAGCCGGTACAGGGATATGGAATTCCTTTAGCCCGACACCCAGCACATATTGTTTGGGGTCAAGGACAACACGTTTTCATGTTTATTTTCTCCTTGGCACAAGTATGCCCAAAACCTTGCAGCTCAAACCCTTTGGACACACAGCAAAGGTCTGCATATCCCTGTGTATGTAAAAATTGTATAATTGATTGTGTGTATATATATATATATATATATATATATATATAGATATGTGTATGGTGTATGTCTTTATACAAATATGAATAATAACTATTTTATCTTAAAATATATACATACTCTTTAAGCCTGTTTAACAAATGTATATTTTACTTCACTTATATATATATATAAGGAGGAGAATTGTCCTGACAAGCGTGTTGTGGAGCACTTATTTCACCGGTGGTGCTGATTGAAGGCAGGACGTCCGTATTTCAAAAGAAGGGGATTTCTCTTTCACTTTGTCAAGAGAAAAGAACCGCACTCCGTCGTTGTGCAATTAATAATTAAACTTTTATTCCATTTGTGGGATTACAAACAAACAAGACAGGAATCCCCTGACGCGTTTCGGTCACAAAGGTTCAAGGTGAACAAGGTCCGGTGTAAGATAAGATAACTTTATAGTGTGCTCTTTGTCCCCCTCAATCTGTATGTTTAGCATATAAACCCTGTCTGGCAGGGAGATGTGCCTGTCTGCTGTTTCGCCTTCAAGGAAGTTGTTAGTCGGTGTCACATCCAGAAGATCTGTAAGATTCTGGTGACATATCGTGACTTCTGCTACACTGTCTTGCAGAGTCGCTGCCCATGTCCTGTTCTTCAGAAGTATTCTCAGTATTTTGGCATCTTTGGCTGTGAGAGCTGCAACCTTTTTCTTTTTTTTTTTTTTTTTTTTTTTAGAAGTTTCTGAAGATTGTTGTGAGTCCTTTTTCAGCTTCACATAGTCACTTCGGTGTACTGACCGCCCGCCTCTCTCACTCTGTTTATCAGGCATGTCCTGGAAGAAACGAGATGGGTGACTGTCAGTATATTGGTATCAGGAGTTTTTAAAGTTTACCGTTTCTCAGATTAAATCTTTTTACTGAGGTCTCGCGTTGCAGAGATTCTCCTCTTTGGCTTCTTCTTTCTTTATTTTGTTTTTGTTTATCCCATCATGTTTTAGAGCTCTCTTGTGCCTGCTTAGTACCCTCCTTCCCAGGAGTACCCTGTAGCTGTAGTTTAGTTGGTCTGACCCCCAGACTATCCTGAACTATACTAATATAAGTTCTCGAAATGTTCACTGGCAGCCCATTTTCCTGATACCGGAGCCGCTGGCGTATTGCCTATGCTGCTTCTTACCCTTTAATGTTCTTTAAAATAATTGAGCTGACTGTGTTGAAGCTGTGCATCAGTTTCATCCTCAAATCCAGGGCCGAGGCTGCCCCATCTTCATTTTGTATTTGTTTTAATACTTCCGGCAAGTTCACAAGTTTCGGTGTACCATGTATGGTGGTATATATTGCAGCAAAGACTGTGCATCAAGTGTTACAAACCTCTATTAAGGAACCATTCCAAAAGGCAGGCACATTGTGAGAATTCTGTGTTTGTCTTGGGGTCTTGTATTGGGAAACACTGCTTCCAGCTGATTTGTTTTTTATACAACCCAGAATGGAATCTCCTCCAGCTCAGTGGGTGCGTTTTCCATTATTGAATGGACAGTTTGTGGATTTATCCCTGTAACATCCAATTGATTAATAGCTGGAGCAGCTCTCACTATGGTGGTGTTTAAAGTCTGCATTACAAATTGTATTAAACATCTATATATAGTTACGAGTTCATTGTATAATGTGCGCATTTCAGCAACTTTCATAGCTTGCATGTTGAGATGTGGTATAAATGTAGCCAATGTTAACCATTTAGGTCCATCATTACTAAAAGAACCTAATCTAACAGGTTGTAATACACGAACATCAATAAGAATTGGTAGTAACAGTAACAAACTTGCACTTCCCACAAGTGTCTGAAAGTTAAGATAGGTAAGTATATGGTGGTGCTATGGGGCCAATTGCCTTACTACCATAAGAGAAAAACTGTTTGTATCCCAACAATGCAAAACATATCAGTATTAGGTAAGGACCACAGCACTCAATCACAAATATATACAGCAGGTTAAGTAATTAACTGAATATATGATTATACAAAGAACAATCCTTAATGCAAAATGAGATTGCAACAAGGTCTTTTACTCTTACTTTGTGACCTCATGCGTTTATTAGTATCAAGAGACGTTCTGTAAAAACAGTCCTTTTAAATGGTACAGTCCATGTAGTCTATGTGCTTATAGAACATACAATAACAGCCCGTAGAAAGTCCAATACAAAAAAAAGGCAGATTTTGGACCTACTACGGGCTGTTATTGTATGTACTACATGCTTATGGAGGAGAAAGTGTGCTAGCCAAACATCTGTTTTGACTCATGGTCATGTGGAATGGTAAGAAAGGCTTTCAGTTTGACTTTGCTGGTAGATGCTTGCACCACCGAACGCTCTGGCATCGGGTGCAGCATCCAAAAGAGAGGGTCATCACGAGCAGGTTGACACCCTTGTGTCCTCTCTGGAGTTTGAGAGTGGCACGAAGAGGCATTATCCCACTAAGATTTCTTGATTTTGTTCATCTTACTTAAAGACTTTGACCATGACAACACTGTGCTGCAGGAAGGATGCTCCTTTTAACTTTAGCTAGTCACCGCCTGAAATCTTGTTGTGTTTGGTGACATGGTTTAACAGTTCAGTATGACTATCATATTTATCTGGGCACAGCCAGCACAGGCGCTGGATTTGAGCATCAATTTCTGCCACTACAGACAGACTCCGTGAGGGTCCATCACAGACCTCTGTTTGTGACAGTTCCTGCATGGTTTGAACCCTGTAATTTTGAGAGGTGACATTTTCCCTTGCACACTGTTGAAGAATGTTGCTAAGAAGTTAGTCGAAAGACTAAGGAGACACACTGGATTGTCATCTGAAGGAGATGACATCAGTGTGCAGGGTTGGCACTTGTAGTGGCTCCGCTCGTCACTTCCGAAGCGGATGATGCCACCTGAAAGCAATTAGTGGAACTGCTTAAAAGTTTCCAGATGCAGTCTGATGTCTGGGAATATCACTAGGTGAGGAATCTGTGGTTAGGCATCTCTCAGAAAAAGACAATTATGGAAGCTGATAAATAAGTTGAATTTTACAACACTCAGAAGTTTTAATATTCAAGTCCTGTATTTAGTCTTCTATTCAAAGCAATGGCAGGAGTGCTAGATGAGACTGCTCAGGTCCTTCTTTCCCAGTTCCTTCAACCCTTAAATGCTCACTCCCACAGTCCCGACTGCCTGCAAAACGTACTCCTATAAGGCCAACTCTCAGGGTGGGCAACAAACAATACATATTTATCAAACACCTGTGGGTAATAAACTACAGTAACTAATGATTAAATGGTCATATATCCAAATCTATCATGTTCCAGAAATAAGGTTCTCCACACCATCCAAGTATTTTCAAACTTTATTTTCAAATGTTCAGTTTTAGTAGACCCAGCTAGCTCATTTCGTCTCTATACAGAAACTTCATCAGGGACTAAAAAACATACATACAAAATGCAAATCAACATCTATTACAAAAAACATTTAAAAAAAAAAACTATTTCATCTTTGCTTTGTTTTCCATAATTCTAAATAAAATTATTAATACCTCTTCGGTATATATACTTCTTAATCCTATTTTCCCAACACCTCAATTCAGAATTCATTACATTCAGTCAAATTCCCATAAATTACCATCTAACTCCAATGTTTAAACTTACAAGATTAACCTCCATACTCTATGCATATCACCAGAACTTCATTCCAAAAAATATTTGTATATACTTCCATGATAGAGTCATACACTCATGCGCTAGGGGCAAAAGGTTTTTTATATTGTTTAAACCGTTCACATAGGCATCCCCTAAAATTATTGGGTTTCATTTATTCATTCATTATTCTTTCATTCATTGGGTCATTCAGTCAATGGATCCCATCTCACACCAGATTTTCTCCATAAAATAGGAGTAAGTGAAGTCCCTGGGTGCCCTGGATATCAGGATAAGGTGCCAGGAGACTGTCTAGATATGTTTTGGATCTTTCTCTTTTAAAGGCTCATTAATATACAACTGCAGCTACCTATCGACCAACATATTATTATTGTTTAATTTTGATGTCCACTTATGAATAGGGTTTTAACCAACAGATATTTTTGATATGGTTATAGCTAGATCAGTAATTATTATTAATTAGAAATGTCTTCCGCCACCAGTCTCAGAGGAATGGCGAATGAGAAGTTGAAAGTTAAATTTAGAGAGAACATATACGCAAAATGATGGGAGGAATGCACAGATTTAGATGAATGTCCATCCTTAAACAGATATGTATTTCTGTAATTGTAGCTAGAGCAGCAATCTTAATGAGCTGATGTTGGTCACACAATGAGCAAAGGTAACACCATTGCAGCTTGTGGATGCATAGAACTTCAGGAAAGTTTTGCTGCACTAAATATTCACAAAAACGTAAATGCCTCACACTGCTAAAATTCTGGCACGGTTAAAGTGTGCATAGCAGAGGCGGCTCCTTCGCTATGGCAAAGGAGTGTCGCCCCACTGGCTGAGCCAGAAGCGGAAAAATTAAACAATAGTTTTCTATCATTTTATCTTCTGCTTCTGGCACGGCGGTGCAGGGAGGTGCGGGGCTGGGAAACGGGAGCTGGGAGGGGGAGGAGGGGAGACAGCACCTAAGTGCGCATGTGTATTTGGCCGGCTCTCTGCCCACTTAGGTTTCTACAGCCAGGCTGGAGAAACAGCATAGACCCCAGGCTTGTGTCTTAGCGGCAGCGACTGCCGCTCAGACCAATCCTGATGCTGCTTACATGCTACGTTTAGCATGTAAGCAACATCAGGATTGCTGGGGCCCCTGTGCTGGTGTCCCAGCAAATGCTGCAACACCACATCGACAAAAGAGGAGAGACAAAAAAGGCTGCAGCGTCCCTGAAGGTAAGGTTAATTTATTTTATTTTATTTTTTTATTTTCTCCCCTCGTGTCGACCACCAACCCATCCCCATGGTGTATTGTTACTGGTTTCCATTTAAATTACTCAAGTTAAAAGTTAAACGGACTTCTTTCACACTGTACTGACAAATTCCACCTGCCTGCATGAGTAGTGACTTGAATCTGCCTACTAGAAATTGCATTTCACACACCAACTTCAAATATGCCTCTTATATTTCTATACGGTGACCTTCGCCTTGAGTGTGCAAATCCCCACACATGTTCATTTACAATAAATGTAGGTAGGACAGGAGAATAGCAAGAAAATTAGGAATACTTCCACCTAAATTGGTAGTAAGAGGCTCAGAAAAGAGTAAGCCTGTAACCCTTCACAAACTGCACTTTTAAAGATAGAACAGCGAAAAATGTCCCAAAATAGTTATAAATATACTTCAGCCAGAGTTTGGAGTAATTCCATCACCACACATTGCTACTAGCTAGTCCTGCCACACAATCCGATAGAAAGTAATGGAGACAGGTACTTAAAATAGCACTCAATAAAAGTTAATAGCAAAATACATTTATATAGTTTGCTAATCTTGTTTTTAAGGTGTATATAATTAGTCTATAATTTTTATTAGGGTTCCCCGTTTTATGGTATTTATAGTTTTATCATTACTGTTTGTATTTATCCATGTTTTTGGCCATCATTTTGGTATTTTTCTATATTTATTTTGTGATTAAATATTGCATAATTAGTTTATTTCCACGTTTATTTAACTGATAAGTGTATACTCATACTTTGGTGCCTATCAAGTTCTAGCACTCAAATATGTCAAAACATTACACCGCATTAAAATATTAGTATTCTGTGACAACTGAGTTATGCAGTTCGTTAAGTAAATCTCAACTCTTTTGTTATTTAACTCATGCTGTCAGTTTGCTCTGTGTTGGCTGGGAATTCATGAATAACATCATGGAGAATCACTCAGAAGGAGCTCAATTTTCTGTATGTTTCCACTTTTAAAAATAAATACAGAAAGGTTACATATTGTTTTTGTCTGTATGTATGTTTAAAAAGCAGTAAAAACAGAAAACTGGAATCCTTAATTATTGTAGCATTCAAAAATAATAAAGATGTTATAATATTAAAGTTATAATAAACGTTGATACTTTGTTAACGTAGAACATAGTCCAGAAGTGGTACCCTGATTGGGGGGCAGATGCTCATACCCGTTAGCTACGGGTACCACACACACCTGGCCCAAACCAGAGATACTAGGACAACTTGGGCTTATTTGCTCCTGATATATTTTTAGCACTCATGGAAACAGAGGCATGGGCGAGAAGGCAAACAGGAGTCCTATGTTTCATTCCAGACAGAATTTATCTCCAATTCTCTCTATGGGAAGTCAAACATGCAAAACTGTTGTTACTGTGTGTGCATTCATCAGGGTGGGAAAAAGATCTAGCCAGGGTTCTGTCCACTGCTGTAAGATGTCTCTCACCACCTCCGAATGCAGATGGTCACAACAAGAGAAATTTTTTGATGCTCTGGCCGAACTGAGCTTTTAGATTTAGCACCGGACCCATGACCCCACTGTGCTTGGCTTCTCGTAGTATTACATGGCAGTAGTGTTGCCCATGAAAATCTGAACCATTCTTCTTTTGATAGACGGCAGGACTGCCTTAAGCTCCAGATGAATGGCTCACACTTCCATCACATTGATATGGAGTAGGTTTCCTGAGGAGACCAGAGTCCTATGACCACCACCTCCCCTGGATGGCACCCCAGCCCAGCAGTGACATATCTGGCACCATCATCAGCTTCGGGTGTGAAAGGGAGAAGGGTCTGCCTCTGGTCCAACTGTGGTTGAGCAGCCAGCACTCCACATCGTGTGCAGCCACTGACAAAATCTGAATGGCATCCCACAGGTTTCCTTGGTACTGGGCCTACTGATTCCTTTGCAGAGCCTGCATATCCCACCTACTTTATTTGATGAAGAGGATGCATGAGGCTAAAAGGCCCAGAAACCTTAGAATCACTCTCACTGAGATCCAGGATCAAGGCAGAAACATTAGGATTATTGCACAAATGTCATGAACTCATTGCAACGGAGAGAAGGTCCAGAGTTTTATCGCATCCAGAAGCACCTGTAAAAGGGAGCATCTGCTAAGGAGTCAGGTGCAACACTGGCTCATTGATCTCAATCCCCAATGCTGTTAGGTTTGCAGCCATCTGGAAGTGGCCCAGGGGCAATGGTGAGATCGAAGAGGAGTACGACAAGCTGAAAATGCTTGTAGCTCACCTTGAACTGCAGATAATATCTGTAAGGCTACAAGGCAATGACATGTCTTTCATGTCCAAGAATGCCATCCAGTTGCTCGTGTTCAAAGCCAGCAGAATTGGGGCCATTAGGAGCATTTAAAATTTGTCCCTCTGCAGGAAAGCATTCAAAGGGCGATGATCTAAGACAGGCATGATGAAATAACACACCTAACCTCTACCTATATCAGAGTTCAGAACCCACTAACCAGTGCCAAAGTGCTTGTGCTCTCTCCTTAAAACATGGTGAAAATAGCTTACAATAATTTTCTACATTTAGCATTCTTATAAGTCCCTAGTAAAGTAGTACCACATGCACCCAGAGCCTGTAAATCAAATGCTACTAGTGGGCCTGTAGCACTTATGGTACCACCCACTTTAGAAGTCCTTTAAATATGTCTCAAGCCTGCCCTTGCAGCCTCTGTATGCAATTTTAAGCTGTCCGTTTAACCTGAAAAAATAAATCTTTTGCAAGGTCAAAACTATCCTTATAATAAATATGTCACGCCTCGGATTGACCCTGGAAAGGCCATGGGTGAGGGTGCAGTGTACTTAAAACATTAGATCTGTACTTTTAGGTTTTAGATGTCCTGGTTGTGAAAAAAATCTTAATATTGTTTTTCACTACTGCAAGGCCTGTTTCTCCCATACGATAACATTGGAGTTACCTTATGACATTTACTAAGCTGTTACTTCCAAATGGGAAAAGGTCCTCGATTCATGTTTGGTGTCTTTGGAAAGGTAATGAAAACTCCTCTTTCATGGTGAAATCAGATTTTAAATTTTGAAAATGCACTTTTAGAAAGTTGGCATTTTCCTGCCATAGCTGATTAGTGCCTGCAGCCTTCCTCTGGTCACTCAAATGGGTGTAGCTAGCAGTTGGGCTTTGTGCATTCCTCCTAGCCAGTCAAGTACAATAGAGAGCTTAGGCGTGCCTGGATGGGCCATCACTGGCAGGATGGGAAGGCGGAGCTAGGCACTGCCCTACATACACTTAAATTGGCTGTGTCCTGCCCCACAGAAAGGGCTGCATATATCCTGTAGTTAGTCTGGAGCCAAGGCAGGATCCCTGTAGACTTCAAAGGGGAACCTTTAAAAACCTCGCTCACCTCATAGGCAGAACTGGGTATAAATATTGTACCTTAGACACCAACTCTTCAGTACACTTCTGGGACCTATGGATACCATGCCAGGAAGAAGGACTGCCACTCTGCTGGGATTCTGCCTTGTTTTGCTAACCTGCTGCTCTCGTGCCTATGTGAGAAGGAGTGGACCTGCATCTGTTGAACCCAGGACTCCAAAGTGACCCAAATGACTAGTTGGATCGCCTACGGACTAGAACCACAGGGACAAAAGGCTCCAACAACCTTGAACCCAGCCCCTGGACTGCTGCCAAGTGGTGCCACCCCAGTCCTAGACCTTTGGAAATAGGCCTAAAGGTGTTCTGTCAGCCCATCTTTGGATACAACAGAACCAACTCATCTCTGCTCTGCAGCACGACCTTGAGCAGAACCTATGCATTGCCTCTGCTGTGAGGGTCCTCCCAAGTCAAGGACTTCACATTGACCTTGCGGACTATATCAGAACTGCTGTCTATGCAAAGCTTTCCTGATGCAATCCCTTGCCTTGCAAATCTCTTATTGATGACAGTCTCTGCGATGATGCCAGTTCTTGCATCGCAGTCTTACAGCTCCTTGGAATCAATGCATCGCCTTGACTGTGCAATGCATCCTTGATGCCAAACTTCGTATCACAAGCCCTTGTCGACGAGATCCTCGATGACAGCACAAGACCTTGCATCTCCGCTTCACAGCTCCTTTGAAGTGATCTTCGGCGGATGACCTTGCAATACTCCACAACCAGGACTTAAGGTAATCTTGTTCACCGGGCCTAAACGGTTCCCTGTAGCTGGCCCTGGCTCCATCATGGTCAACGTGAACTTGTGATGTTCTCCTGGTCTGGCATGACCACAGTTGGCGCTTTTTGCCTTTTGGCTTTACTTTCACTGACATATTTAAGATTGCATAGCTCTAGTTCCACTGATTGGATTTGTGTTGTTCTGATCTTGTTTCATTTATTAAAGAATACTCTGTTTCTACATCTGGTGTGGGATTCTTTTGTGGTGTGTTTTCACTGCATTACTGTTTGACGTATTGCACAAATACTTTACACATTGCCTCTGAGTTATGAACTGACTGCTATGTGTCAAGGAAACCAATGGTTGGTCACAGGTTAATTTTGGGTTTGCTTGTTACTTCACCCTGGCAAGGATTGTAGTTCCTGTGTGAGTAGAGTTTCACCCACTCAACCGGCAACCCAATTTCTTACAATGGCACTAAGGATGGATATGCCAGTGGTAATCTAACTGGGGGCCTAGCTCCCTCTGGTCCAAAGGGAGCTAGAAGAATGCCAAATATCTGCAGCATAGCCTTCTTAAATGCCTTGATCTGCAGTGGCATTGCTGTTGGCCAAAAGAATTCAGGGGAACCTGATCGACTTCTCAATTTTGTTTGCAACAGTAGTTCAAGAGGGATACAATGGACACTGATGCCCTTGCATCTTCTCCTTAGACAGAGAATGACAGGAGGGAGTCAAGTCCTACTTAACCTTATTCTAATTGTGTTTGGACTTCAAATTACCCAAGGACTTAGACCATGAGGACGACTTCTTGTGGGAGCGAGTCTGCACCCTTGACTTGGAGCTGGGGACATGACTCATGCAAGGCCTTTAACTTCTTGAGTTCAGATGTACAGCTTTGCTTATCAATCCCGAATTGTCTATGGGAGCATTAATTGCATTACTTTGAGAAGTGCCCAAGCCCAGACACCAAAGACATACCTGCTGCAGGTCCATGACTGACATCTGTTTCCTGTAGTCATTGTATAGTTTGAAGCCTTTACTAGGCTTCACTCCCTCACACACTAGATGTTTTTTGAAGTCCTCAGAAGGATGAAGAGCTCCAGATCCACATCAAGATGCAATGAAAAAAAGGAGCTGATGTGGGGTTGCATGGGTGGCACTTACATGCACCTTATACTAATTCACTTAGGAGTGCAAGTTACTCCTAAGTGCAGGATTGGATTTACACCTGAGTGTACATTTACCTTTGTGAATCAGGTACGCTTGCATCCAGGGCCATTCACCAGTTCTGCTGTTAGCAGATTCCTTCTGTTCCTAATGTGATTAAAGAGGGCTCAAGTCTTGTAGCAAAGGAAGCTGTCGGTCTGTAAAAATTCTAATGGATCAATTACAACTCAATATTTTTGTGCTTGGTCTTGTGGAACTTCCCTCTATAACTGAAGGGTGCATGTGGTCCTGTACACAGAAGATGATCTTGCTTCTCAAAGAAATCCAGATGCATCTATACATTTTGTAGTGGAACTTGTGGGAACAACCTGGAACTGGTATAACCATGGCCTGTGTATGACAAACACAACCTGAAGATTTACAGATGGAAACAAGGTTCATGACCCACCTGAAAAAACACAAACTTGGTGACTTCACGTTATTGTACCTTTTACTCTGAACTAGTTAGTGGGTAGTTATATTGGCAGCACTCATGTTCTCCTGTTAAAGATCTGTGATATCCAGAAAATTCAGGTTCAAATGTAAAAACCTTCAGTGGGACTAATTGTCAGTTTGTATCTTTATTTTTTACAAATGCTCCCTATATTTGATTTTTATTATTTTAGTGTGATTTTACCTATTACATTGTTCCCTTTTCAACTTTTATTTGTTTTTTAACACAAAAGTTGTTTTTCCAAACATAACCTACAATTTCTCAGTAGAATACCATGCTTCATGTTTCAAGCTACCAAATGAGAGCCAGGGTGTTCATTCACAATCAGCATCCAGAATGTGGCCTTCCTTACTCACATTGTCTACCAATCTGTCTGAGCCCTAGCATGGCGTATGAGAGACCTACGGAGGAATCATATTAGAGGAAAAGAACAATGAGATGATGAGTTACTTGGGTTGTCAGATGTTTGCTGGTGGTAAGCTAAGAGTGGTTTCCTTCTCACTTGCTACTGTCATTGATAGGAACTTAAATTCAGATTCAAAGTTTTCAGATTCATTTGATTGCAAATTGTGAGTGCTAGAGGGAGCAGTATTTGTGGTGGTGGAGCTGGATTAGTAAGAATATATGTGGGCTAGAGTGTTAATCTGATCCAAGTGAGAGACAATAATGCAACATTTAAGCAACTGGAGTTTCAATCAACAGGAATGGTCGCTATTTAGTCATTCACAAGGCTATAGTAAAGCAACAGTGCCAGTCGCAATTGTTTCAATGTCACAATGTATCTATTGGAACGCAAGAGTCTGCCACTTAGCCAGGAAGGACATGCCTTTTCATAGTATCCATTCTTTTGTGCCCTGTGGGAACAATATTTTCTACCAATATAAGACTATAAGCATCACAGGTTTTCAAAATTTTCCCTCAACTGACTTTATCAATTCAGCCAGCATTTACGTAGTTTGCCGCAAACATTTAGTACTATGAAAAATTATTGTAAAATAGCAAGCTTGATAAAAACAAACCTGCAGTCATCAGTACGAGGTCTAAGCAGACACTAGCAGAAATCACCAACAGGTTTGGGTGGTCTCCATAAGAGAGCCTTGAGCGCAGTTGAACTCAATTAGAAACAAGCTGTCCCTTGGAGACTGCAGGACCCTCTGCCAAAAGGAAGAAATATCCACAGGCAACTTTATTTTCTCATGTCCATGGCATTTGGAGTATGCCACTACTGTACCTGCCATAGCTACGCGAAACACCTTGTGTAGAGTTATAACATTTGCAAAAGGAAAGACCTCCAATCAGATATTCAATGGCCAAATGGAATCCCAGAGGCTCTAGGAGACTCCAAGTGAATTCATTCAGGTTATTAGTGTTGAGATCTTGCCTGGTAGACATTCATCAGAATGCAGGGCTGAGTCATGCCACCTCTGAACATTCTATAGTTATAGTGGCTGTCCTTTGGCAAGTGTTATGAAATGTTGCAGTAGACTGTAACACTAGG
The DNA here is from genome assembly GCF_031143425.1 of Pleurodeles waltl. Taxonomy (NCBI): domain Eukaryota; kingdom Metazoa; phylum Chordata; class Amphibia; order Caudata; family Salamandridae; genus Pleurodeles; species Pleurodeles waltl. Next base: position 286,811,364 of record NC_090445.1, on the reverse strand, counting down.
AAAGGTAGAAGGGTATTATTTCCCCAGGGATCTCCTCTAAATGTATCCCCTTTGTGATCTCTATTTGTTAAAAGCAATTTGGTTTCCTCTGGTAGTGATGCCTTTGTCAATCTTCTCTAGCCCCAAGGGAGGGTACAGAGTTGCAGTTTTGGTCCTTACTATAAGTGACCTCTTGATTCTGACGGTGCTGCTATCAGTAGTTTCTGGCCCCATCGCAGTTATGAGATGCGCTGTGTTTACACAGATCTGTTTAGTTTCACATGCAAAGAAAATGGTTACTGGGGGAATGATCCCTGGAATTACTGATTCCCCAGTAAGTCCTCATTTCTAAGGATACCTTGAGTGTCCTACTTGTAATGGCCTGGATTTTCCCCTCCCCCAGAGTTACTGATAACCAATGTATTAGTCATTTCGAAGCTAGAGAAAATCTTAGGTATGCTTTATTTATCAATTATTAAAAATTACAAGTTGTTTACAGTGTATTGTTAATTGCAGGACAGTTTCATTTGGCTTTGGAGTACTTTGGAGTAAATTTCTATTTGTTTACACTGGTGATCTTTTATAGTTCAGTAGCACTGAAGCATTAAAGCAAGTGACTTTTTCACCTTCTGCTAGTTCAGGTAAGTTGAACAAAGACACCTGGCTCACCGACCCTCCACTAGATGTCAAACCTAAAAAAATTAGAGGCAGAGCAGATAGTGTGGGTGACAGTCTCACACCTCTCACACCAAATGTCAGGATGTGAGGTCCCTACAACTTGTCTGTAGTCTCACAGCATCAAGAGGGCCCGACTGCTGCATTAGAGTGTGCATCATGGCCTTTATGTGTATCTTGGAACTGGGAGCCCAACCACCAGACAAAGAATTAAAGATCAGGATGAATTCAAGATCAGATGGAATATCCACAACAATCAATCAATCAGAATTTGTAAAACGCAGCAATGTCCCCCCTAGGGGTATCTGGGCTCTGAGGGTGCAAGCCTTTGTCAAATAGCCAGGTCTTGAGTTTCTTTCTGAAGTCTGCCAGGGAGAGTGCTGTTCGTAGGAGTTGGTGCAGGTCATTCCAGGTCTGTGATGTAGCGGCCCCCACTGCGGCTATGAAAAATACAGGGGATGTGTGTGAGGGCAAGAAACTAGGAGCACAGGTGTCTTGAGGGTAGAGAGAAGTTCAGTCGATGGTTGATGTAGGACAGTTTTCATTGTGTAGAGCTTTGTAGGCATGCATGAGGATCTTGAACTTTCACCTATTCTGGATCGGGAGCCATTGGACGTTTCTGAGATGGGGGGGTGATGTGGGTCCATTTGGGGAGGTCCAATATGAGCCTGGCTGCCGTATTCCGCATGGTTTGGTGTCTTTTGAGGATCTAGGAGGAGATGTCTGCTTATAGATCATTGCTGTAGTTGAGGTGGCTGGTAACTAGGACCTGGGCGACAATTTTTCCGGTGTAGACTGCGATCCATTTGAAGATTCTGCAAAGCATACGAAGGGTGTGGAAGCCAGATGAGGCAACTGAGATGACTTGTCATTACATGGTCAGTTTGTTGGCCAGGGTGATGCCGAGGTTGCGTGCATGGCCTGTGGGTGTGGCTTTTGGTACGAGTTCTGTTGGCCACCAGCTGTGGTCCCAAGTGGAGGTGCCCTTCCCAAATATCAGCACTTCTATCTTGTCAGTGTTGAGTTTGAGGCAGTTGCCTCTCATCAAGTTGGCTACGTTTGTCATGGCATTGTGGAAGTTGGTTTTGGCGTTGGAGGGGTCCTTAGTGAGCGATAAAATTAGTTGAGTGTTGTCAGCATAGGCGATTATATTGAATCCGTGAGATCTGATATCTACAGGGTGGGGCGATTTAGGTGTTGAACAGGGTGGGTGTGAGGGAAGATCCTTGGGGTACACCGCATACAATACCCTTAGGTTCGGAGGTCAAGGGAGGCAGCCGGATGCTGTGCGTGAGACCTGGAAGGATCCGCTTGAGGGCGTTTTGCTGTATGCAGATGTTGTAGGGTCTGTCAATGAGGGTGTGGTGGGAGACAGTGTCAAACGCAGCAGAGAGTTCAAAGAAGATGAGGGTCACAGTTTCTGTGTGGTCAAGGTAATCTGTGGTAGCGACCAGAGCGGTCTCAGTGCTGTGGTTGGTGCGGAAAACTGATTCTGAGGCATCAAGTCAGTGGTTTTGTTCCAAGTGTTAAGTGAGTTACTGGTTGATGGCTTCCTCAAGTACTTGGACAGGGTGGGGGAGCAGGAAAATAGTTAGAAATTTTTTGAGATCGCTGAGGTCAGCGGGGGGTTTCTTTAGGAGGGGGCCTGACCTCTGCGTGTTTACATCTGCCCAGGAAGGCTGCCATGGAGATGGAGGTGTTGATGATGCTGGTGAATTCAATATTGATTGGAATGATTCAGAGGTAGAAGAGTTGGTGGGTGTTCCAGAGTAGATGAAAGACATGATTTCCATGGTGGTCTGAGTGGTAAGCGGAGACGAGGTGGTGATAATTCGGCTGGTATACATTGGTTGGAGAGGGTTGCTGAGTTCTTGGGAGGGGTGGATGGTGTGAGCTGTCGGGTAAGAGAATTCCTTTTACTATTTTACTTTTACTATTTTGAAGAGCTCTTTCTTGTGGTTGGCTACCATGTTGCTGCACGCTCTGATGGCTGCTTTCCTGGCTTCTTGGTGCTTAGGTGGTAGTTGCTGAGGGATGCTTTATGGGCGGCTCTGTCGGAGGAGTTTCTTGTGGTGAGCCATTGTTTCTCAAGTTGGTAGCAGTTGCGCTTGATGGCTCTGAGCTCTGGGGTGTACCAGCTGGCGTGTTTTGAGGTTTCGCTAGTTTTTGCTGGTTTCAACGGGGTGACTGTTGGTACAGTTGGTGATTCATGCACAGACTTTTTATCTTTGTCAAGGTCTGATTATGCTTTGGGTTGGGTGGTACTGATCATCTGTGTCCACTGTGTCTTGGTTACCTTGCTCCAGCTGTGGTGGGAGGAGCTGTGAAGCTTGGAGATGATGTGCTGAGCATTGGAGATTGTGAAGTGCATGATGGCGTGGTCAGTCCAGGTAAGTTCTGTGATATGGTTAAATTTGATTCTGTTGCTGATGGTTAAGATGGCTTTGTGAGTGTGACTAGCTTTCTGCGCAGGTTCGGTAACGAGCTGAGTGAGGCCAAGTTGTTCAAGTTCTCGAGGATGGTGGTGGAGTTGGCGTAGTTGGGGTCATTGATGTGGAAATTAAGGTTGCAGTGTAGGACATAGTAGTAGGAGTTGATGGATAATATTGCAATAAGGTTAGAGATGGTGTCGCAGAAAGCTGTTCGGGCCCCAGGAGTCTGTATACGAGGGTGCCTCTTATCGTGGTCTTGGCATCCGTCTATAGTTGGAAGTTAAGGTATTCCATTAGAGACATGGGATCATCATCGGTGACATCATGGAGCCATCAGGAGTTGTGGTGGTGTTGTCTGGATTAGAGGAGGGGTTGAGCTAGGTGTCGATGATGAAGGCAACGTCAGGGGAGAGAGTGGTGATGGTGTCCCAGATTTCTGTGGCATGATTGCAGAGGGATTGGCTTTGGGAAGGATGCATTGGAGTGGTTCCAGGTTGTTTTGGCTTTGTGAGCGGAAGTGGTGCAGGGTCCTGTGTGGGCTGGCGGACCTATGTTGCATAAGATGTGTCCGTGGTTGTGAAGAGGACGTGTGGCAGCATTTGTTCCAGTGACTGGGCTCCAGGGCCAGGAGCTCCTTGGCAGTGTAGTAGCGGAAGGTGGGAGGGCCAGGGGCCTTGGCACTAGACGCGGTCCAGATGCAGGCGAGCACAGGCAGACTTGCCTTTGGCACACCTCAGCCTGGCCATGTTGCCGCCTCCGTTAAGTAGGTCCAGAGGAAAGGGCAGGGCTCTGGGTGACGGGAGGTGGGGAACAGCAGGAGGAAGGAATTGGCAGGAAGAGCAGAAAAGCAAGCAGAAGAGAGAGAAAAAGGAGCAGGAAAAGAGCTAAAGAGAGGGAAAAAGTAGCAGAAGAAAGAGAAAAAGAGAAGGAAAAAGGAGCAGAAGAGCTGCACGAACTAAGGCAGCAGAAGGTGGCTGTTGGCAAGCTGGACAGAAGAGTCACTGGGGGACCTGGCACGAGAAGCTGCTCAGTGGTGGTCGTGCTGCTGCCTCCATTAGGTAGGTCCTGGGGGCAGGGCGGGGCAGTCGGTGGTGGGAGGCAGGAAACGGCAGGAGGAGGGATAAGGTGGGAATAGAGGAGAGGGAGCAGAAAAACAAGCAGGAGAGAGAAAAAAGGAGCAGAAAAATGTGCAAAAGAAAGAGAAAAACGAGCAGAAAAACGAGCAGAGGAGTGGGACAAAACAGAAAAACGGGCTGAAGAGACAGGAAAAGGAGCAGAAAATTGAGCAGAAGCAAGGGAGAAAGGAGCAGAAGAGAGAAGAAAAGGAGCAGAAAAACAAGCAGAAGGGAGGGAGAAAGAGATGGAAATAGGAGCAGAAAAGAGTAGAAGAGAGGGGAAAAAGGAGCAGAAGAGCAACACAAACCAAGGCAATGATTGATTCAAAGGGCCATTGCTAATAACCGGATGAATAAGAAAGAGGACAGCAAGCCGCGACAATTCCTAAAATTGAATAGGCCCTCCGTGAGTACCGGAAAGTATTGCGTACCTTTAGAGTAGTCTCAGGCCAGAAACAGAAGAGGCACTGTTAATTGATCAATTAAGCAGCACCCTCACACCCTGACAAACTCTGCTAGTATGATGGCCTATTGGTAGTGCTAGTGGAGGCCAGGTAGGGGCTGGGCTTCTGGATTGTTGGGCCCTGGGGAATTGCCCACTCTGCCTATGTCTAAACATTGGTCTGCATTTAAGCCCGCTCTGCACCAATGGTCTGGCTCATCCCTAAGTGCCAAAGAGAACGCAGAACTTTGATAATATTTTTGGAACAAATTACAACAACCAAATATAAGAATATGATAAATACTGTAAAATGTAGAAAGTGTTTCTTTAACACATGAAGTGTTTAAATGTAGTATGTTATTAGATCATAACACTGCATTTACATTTATTTGAATTGGAAGTTTTAAATATGAACTCTAAAACATTAATTAACCCTCCATCCTGACAGAGCCATGAGTGAACAAAGTGTATGAATTGTCAGGTATCCCTTATGTTGTGGACATTATTGTTTTCATGGATGGGGAGCATTACAGAACTGAATTACTTGAATGTGCTCTGAAATGTCTCTATCAAGTAAGCATGAAGTAGCTTGATTTGACTTAAATCACACAATTTAGTCATGCAGGTGAGCCGGGATTTGAACCCAGGTTTTCTTGTCACACATGGTGCAATTAAGCAACTGACCAGATGGCTTTCTTTTCCTCAATCCCCTTTAGCAGCAGAGGACAGTGTTTTATACAATTCTGTCAGAAGAATAGTACACTGTGTTAAGTAAATAAAGATCACAGATTAATTTGACAAAATGTCTAAAAAAGGCAGATAGTGAATGTGAGGGACTGCAGGCCAACATATCCTAACGTTACTGGATTTCTCAGTGATCCAGGGGCACTAAATAAATTATGAATACTGTGACCCTGAGTGCAATAGGGATGTGGTCAGTAAGCATGGAGGCGGAATTAAAGGCATAGCTAAAAAGAGCTGAATATTCTGTGACTATTTTTCGATTCTTCACCATCTGGTATCTGCATATGAAATAATGCACACCTTAAATGAAAAGTAAATGCAAGTTTTGAAAAACCAGTAGGAAATACGCTGATCTATATTGTGAAACCTTTCATGGTTAATATGATCACTGAAGATGTTTGTGTGTGCAACCAGAAGCCCATTGAACTGAATTCTGTTTGGTTCAGCAAGAAATAACAACTTGTGTATTTGTAGTGGTAGGAGGTCCCTACCCATCACAGAAAGCACTTTGAATGTGTACGGCTTTATTTTAAATTTGCATTACACACAGCTGCCAAAAAATGTGTATATATTAGGTTAAAATTAAATAAGTGTTTTTAAAGTGTACTTTTTAGTATTATGGAGAATGCACCTACTACAGTTTTACAACTGTCCATTAAGAGCATGTACCCCCCCCCCGAATACCTCTCAAAAAGAGTAAATATTTGTCTTCAGGAAGTTTAAAGTATCTCCATCAATTAACGCCACCTCTATTGGCTCTTATGCAGCCTTTGCATTTGCAGTTTAACCAACTTGATTGACTTTCATTTCTTTTCAGGCAGCCAGTACCCTGGCAAGAAGGCTTGTTTCTGGCATGTCTGCCCCATCCTCAGGATCACAGCACAGGAGAACTTTCACTTCAGCAGAAGTAAACTGTAACATAGATCCTTTAGCGTAAAGACAACAATTACAGACAAATGCCACCAGTTGAAAACTTCATTACATACAACAGACTTTGGGGTTAATTCACAGATAGTCTGTAAAAATTACAGATGGGTGGTCACACTAGGGTGCACTTTGGCATCCAGTTCCATGCAAGCATAGCAATCCATTGTAGAGAGCTGGTAAACCTCAACCCGAAGGGAACTGGTGGCAGGATTCATGGCTCTGAAGTGCCTGCATTCACTGGTTCTGGGAAAAGCTGACTTAGGGCCTGATTACGATCTTGGTGGATGGGATACTCCATCACAAATGTGACGGATATCCTGTCCACCGTATTACAAATTCCATAGGATATAATGGAAATTGTAAACTGAGTTTCCCATCCACCAAGATCGTAATCAGGCCTTTAATCTAATTCGACAACATAGTCACCATCCCATATGCCAACCAACCGTGAGGAGGTTGGTTCCAGGATCTAGTTTCCAACTGGACTCTTGTTTTGGAAGAGGGTCAATTTTCAGTAGATTGCAAAGTTCAGTTGCATCATCACTGCATCATTTTCCCCAACTCTCAGAACTTGATCCCTTGAGATATGAAAGATATTTGGTATTCCTTCTCTGGTTAATTTTGCCTCTCAAAAGAATGTGAAGGTTTTGCCCTTTGCTCCTAGATCTGCCTGCGTGGGAGAGAATGAAAGGATGTCAGTTCCCTTCCACAGCCTCTGAATTTCTTGCATGCTTTCCCTCTGCATCTCACTCTCTCTTTTTTTCCTCAGCAGTTGGCTGAGTTGACTGGCTGATTGACTGTGTTTCTTTGGGGTTATTTTTAATCAGTATTGGTCATTATGGTGGTGCCTTTCTGACCCCACATCCCTTAGCTCTAGTGGACAAAAATAACTTTCAACATCATTCCACCCTCATGTTTATACTCCCAGCTTTTATTTTCCTTTAAGAAGTTGTGTGGTGGGGAGGACCATGTGACGGAAATTGCTCAGGAGTTGTTCTTCCTTCTGGTCTCTGATTATGCCTTTTTCCCCTCCTTGTGACCTTCTTCTGGTCTCCTTCTGGTTCTCAAGGCCTTATAAACTCATTCTGTTAAGCTTTTAGATTCTGTAGTCTTGGAAATTCTACCAGTAAGGTGGCAATAATTGGGAATGTGGTTATCTGATGTGTGTATAGAGAACCTTAATTATTTTTTCACTTAGACCATTCCATCCTTTTTGAGTTCATGAAGTTATTCTCTTTTCCTGATGGGGCTGTCCATGGGGGCCCCTGCATGGGCAGTGCAGGGGCCCCCATGGATAGCCCATCAAGTTTTTCACTGCCTGAATACGGGCAGTGAAAAGCATGATAGGTGCTTTCGCACCAGACACACCTCAACATTGCCGCCGGCTCGATTACCAGCCGGTGTCAATGTTGTGGTGACTTTCCTGCTGGGTCGGCAGGCAGAAACACTGTTTCCGCCCGCCTGCCCAGCTGGAAACTCGTAATAGGGCCTGCAGAGGGACAGCCGCATAGGTGGTCATCCCCCACCCGCCAAAGTCGTAATGAGCCCCATAATGTTTTGGTGAAATACAAGTAACCTTCTTTGCACCTAGTCACACTCCTCCACACCTAAGTCATTAAATCAACCCACTTTCCTTGCACTGTTCGCCAGTCACTGCTGGCTTGAGTAGTTGAAGACTACTGGGAGCACCTTCCCTTTATGGTGCTCAGTGAGGTAGGTGGGACTCAGACTATCAGAACATGTAATTGTTCTTCCAGTCCCCAAGGTGATACCACCTTATTATTAATGACTGTGATGAGGAACAGTAGGACAAAGAGTAATGAAGATTACTGGTAAGTAATCTGTGAATTTCAGGGTTTGCATGTAAGAAAATAGGAATCAAACAACTGTCTCTAAACTGAAGACACATGCAGATACATAGAACAATTGGCATATGGATATCCCTGTGCATAGTCAGATGCATGAATCATTGCATAGTTGTAGGTGGATGTAAAGCTGTTTAAAATGCATTAGTGTAGGTGAATGAGTGAGCTTCTTGTCTCCACCCTTTCCTCTTCACTCATTCCCTTTACCATTTATTGCACGTCTTTCCTCTCGCTCCTAGGGTGTTTGGTCATGCCCCATCCATGTAACAAAAATGAAGTTGTACATTAACTTAGATCACAGGTGATGACCTTATTTCTGAAAATTATAACGTCTTCTGTGGCATGCAGGTTAAAGGCCAAAGACAAAGCACACATAGCCACACATGCACAAAGGTGGATGGATATATGTGTGGATAAGTGATTGTTAAAATGAACAGATTGCATTCTAGCACATTGGTGAGAATATGATGGATGGATGGGGATCATTGACGAACCAAGGCAATAGATAAATGCATGGCTAAAAGTATTTCTTAATAAATATTAGGTTCCACACATTTATACAGTGACTTAAAACGTTTATTGCTCAATGTGCTTTTGGAAATTAGACATCCTTTATATTTTGGGGATTCTCATTAACCAAAGTCTGAGTGTTCTTTTTCTATTGACTTTACATGTGTTTTGCATTATTTATTTATTTATGCATATTTATATAGCATAGACATTACCTAAAGGTGCTGGAGAGCTTTACAGGAGAAATGATTTGTTACATCGAAGTAACAGATTGTTTAAGGTAGACAATAGAGCTATAAGCATTTAAAAGGTTGAAAGTACAAAACGACTTAACATAACACTGAATGTGCAACAGCCGTAAGAAGGTTGAGGTAGTATACTGAGTGTATAAAAAGTATTTGTCTGTAAACAGGTTGAGGTAGTATACAGCCTTACGAAGGTTGTGGTAGTATAGAGGTCTGAGCCAAGAGTTGATATGAGTGTTTTAGCTGAAATACTATTTGAATAGAAGGGCTTTCAGGTCCTTTTTGATAGGTGTCAGTGTGGTAGTTGTGCACAAATTTGAAGGTAGTTAATTCCCAATTCTGGTTGAGCTTTGTAAAAAAAGGATTGTGCCATTAGTCGTTGCCATGTAAAGGATGGGTGTGCAAGGAGCATTTAATTGAGGTTTTGTGATGGTTTTGAGCTGCCTGACAGCTTGCGTTTGCCCCTCAATATAACAGGGAGTGGATTTGTGCAGGGTTTTATGGGTGATGAAGGCAGTCTTGTAGATAGCATTTCCTTCAATTGGCAACGATCAGAGAGTAATCAGCATGGGGGTAATGTGGAGCAAGAGATTTCAGATCTTGTTCTGGGATGTAGTGGTGGATTCCCCATAGAAGACGTAGTTGGTAGCAAACATTTTTTGCCATGGGACTGATTTAAGAATGTAGGTTGAATCTTTTGTCCAGGATGACTCCCCAGGACTTGCCACTGTCAACAATGGTGGTTTTACTATTGAGAATGTTGTGCAGCAGAAGTGATGATTGTGAAGAAGAGAGAAGGAGAAATTAAGTGTTAGAAGGTTTTAGCTGTAGATTATGAGAGGTCATCAAGGTGTGAACGGAGTTTAGGGCTGTGTCTCATCTGAGTACTGGTGATAGAAGATCCCTGACTTCTGAAGAAGGATTAAACGTGGCTCGATTTATAGGTTGAATAGGGTTGAGGCAAGGGTGGACCCCTGGGGAACTCCTTGGCCCACCACAATCACTAAAGCAAGATGGTCATCAATTTTACACACCTCATCTTACCCATGAGGAATGAAGCAAACCATTTCAGGACTGTGCCATTAATTCCCCTTTTGAATTTTAAATGTGTCTAGAGGTGGGTGACCGTGACAAAGGATGATGATGGGTCGAGAAGAATCAGGAGACCATGGTTGTCTGTGTCTTGATTTTGAAAAGCATTGTCAACAACCCATAGTATAGTGGTTTCTGTGCTGACGTGATTGAAAACAGATTGAAATTTGTATTAGATGTCATTGCTTTTTGGGTAAGTTGCTCTGCTATACATCTTTCGATGATTTTTGAGAGAAGAATGTGGTGTAGATTGGGCAATAGATTTTGAGGTAGTTGATTTCTACAGAGGGTCTTTTTAGAGAGGAATGACTTGTCCAGTTTTGAGGCAGTCAGGAAATATTTCTTGGCTGAGAGAGAGGTCCACCAGTTTTGTCCAATGGGAAAGCATGTGATTATAGAGGTCTTTTGCAATGCCACCAGGGATTGGGTCTACAAAATGGTTTGAAGTTTTTGCTTGTATGATAATCTTGAGTAAATCTTCCACTGTAACTGAATAAAATAGTTGCTAAGACTCTTTGGATTTGTACGCTGGCATAGAGGTGGAGTAGACATGGCACAGTAGTCAGTGAAGTTTGGATTCAAATAACTATAGAAATTCCTCTGCTTTTGATGGTGGGTCTTCGAATTTGCTGGATGTGGGCATGGAGATGTTGGCAGTTCTGACCAGATCAAAGAGTTGCTTCAGTCAGTTTCTTGGCTGATTGAAGCAGGAACTTAAAGTGGCTGGATTTCTTCCAGAATATGTCTATTTTTGTATTGGGACCTAGCATTTCTGAGGCAGGCAGGGGCGGTGGTATTAATGGTTGCAATGGGCATCGACCTACTACACTAGGGGGCAAAGAAAGAACAAGAAAAACTGAGCTGCAGAGAAGAAATGCCTACTTGCTGCTCAGTGTTAAAGTGCACTAAATCCGTTTTTTTGTCTTAGGGCAGAGGTCTTCAAACAGGGGGCGGGCCCCCCTAAGGGGGCCTCAAGTGATCCCAGGTGGGGGCGCCAGACACTGACCAAAAGAAGCATAATACAGATAAAAGGCCTTTTTTTTATTCATAAGAATGTTATTGCATTTTTAAAAAGGCCACAGTACTTAATTGCAATGTTTAAATAGGTCTAGACATATTTAAGCATTGCCATCTTTATAAAATAATTGTGATGGGGCGCGGCATTAAAAAGTTTGGAGACCACTGTCTTATGGGGTCGGTGGGAGTGGGTTGAAGGAGGCTAGCTGCCCCTGTGCGGTCTGAGTGAGGTCTTCTTTGCTCTAAAGGCACAGGCCACTTTTGTTACGTCATGGTGAGAGTGCTTTCAATTTCAACTGTGTTCATAGACTTGCATTTTGGGAGTCTATGTAAAGGCCCAGGGAGGAGTTAACTCAACTCCATTCATCTAAATGGCTGGGGGCTGGGCAGGCCTTCAGGAGGTAATGTAGGGGGGAGGGGCGGCAACAACTTGTTGTTCCTTAGGGAAGAGGGCAGGCTAAAGGATGAGTCCAGCTGCTCTTTTCTACTTTGACTGGTGTAACATTTTTTTAACAATGCAGCTACAGTTTATTTTCAGAAAGCCAGAAGAGGCTACAGAGATAAGTGAGAGAATGTTGAAGGGGAGGAGGAGAGAAATAGAAACACATTAAAGGGGGGGGAGATATAATGAGAGACACTAGCGAGAAAGAAGAGGAGGGAAAGTGACTGTGAAAAACAGATTGGGGTGGAAGGGACCTATATTTATTTATAATTTTATCACCTCATTTGCAAACTTACAAAATATAATCATATTTTGTATGTTTGCGCTGTTTTTGCGTAGAAACATGACGCAAATGCTGTGCAAAAAAAGTATAAATACGGGCCTTAGAGTTTCAGATCTCTGTGAACATGTGCACAAGCGTGAGCCAGGTAAGAGACTGTCAGAGGGCTATCGGACCCTTGAGCTCAAAACAAGCGGAGCCTTCAAATGGCATCTGCTTACCACTTACTCTCTAGCGGTATGTTCCAAGAACTGAAAACAAAGCACTGTAGCAACCTTTGCTGTAGAACTATAACGTTGCTGAGTTGTTCCATGTATACAAAGAATCTAGGCCACAGTTGACAAATGACTTGCCTCTTAGTTCACTAATAGCATTGTTGTCAGGCCCTGGGGTTAGGAACGTTTACGTTCATGCTTAAAGCTATCACTGTCAATAAATATCTCCCAATGCAGTGATAGTATTGTATGTACTATCTTGAAATGCCTTACCAGAACTGTGAAGAAATGCATTTTTTTACTTTTGAAGAGACTCATCATATTTTTACACAATGATCTTTGCACAATTCACATACTAAATACTCTTATGTCTCAGCTCATCACAAGCTATTAGAGAAGCCACACCCTCTGCTTTGCTGTCCTTGTTAATTTATTGGTTCCCCACCTCTGTATGGACGTGTTGACGCGAGTGAGTATATTTATGTATGAATACCTTTTGTTGGTCGGAGGCAAGGAATCTCATCTGTGCTTAATGAGCCCCATCCATGATAAAGAAAATATGAAATGTTGAGAAAAGCAGACAACTCCTTTTCTTTCTTTCTAGCAGGGACTGGACAGTGTTGACATTAGGGCACTGCGACCAGTGCCACAACACCAGGTGGCAAACTAAGGTGTGCGGCATTTTGAAATGGGCTCCGAGGTTTAAGACAGAGACTCCAGAGCTCCTTGTGTGCTAGCACTTTTCAGGAGATAAAATAACATGTCAATTGTCTAGTCCCAGCTTTGACTCATCATAAAGTAGCACGGAGGGAAATGTGCCTCCTGCAAAGCACAAGATGTAGCATGAAGATCAAAGAATTATATTTCTTTGTATATCTCAGTGGGTTACTGCTGTTGTCATACTTTCTTTTGTTAGCTGCAGTTCATAATTTACAATCCTAATGTAGAAAATTGAGCTATGAATCAGAATCAAATAGTAGCATAAAACTGCAGGGCATGGATTTAGAAACTTATTGTTTTTCAGCAATCTTTCATTTTTTTAAGGTTGCTCAATAGGGTTCCTTTAGAGTTTAGATAATATTAAAGACAACCCCAACTATTATGTTACGCTTTCAGTTTGTATTTCTCCAGCCCAAGCCCTCTTAACATATAATGCCTACTAATATGGAATAGGTGACTCCTACATCTTGTAGTTGTCATTGTTTTATGTAACATTTCCTAAACATTGATTTACACACTTATATGAGTCAATTTCTTTGTATAATATTTGGTTGATGAAAAGCGCTCTATTACTGTACATTGGGATGAGTAGGGCTATAAACGAAAAACAAATTAAATACTCATATAAAAGGATCTATGAAGAGATGAGGGACACCATTGGAGGGTGGTATTGAGGGAATGCTTGGAGAAGGAGGTCTCCGGGGTGATGGTGGGGGTGCCAATAAAGATTGTTGCACTGGGCGCCAACAGCACCAACACCACGAAAGCCAGTCCTGGGCCTGAAAATCATTTAATGGACAAAAAACTATCTCAATCATAGATACGAGTGAGACTTGTGAGTCACAAAAAAATAAGTGAAATTAATTCTGAAAAAGTAAGGCCATATGACCTTGTGGAGCATTGAACAGTCTCCAAACATATAGGCCGTGATTAGACATTGGTGTTAAATCAATCAATCAATCAGTCAAAAAATGTATTAAGTGTGCTACTCACCCAGTAGGGTCTCAAGGCGCTGTGGGGGGGGGGGGCAAGTGGGGGAAAGGGGGAGGGATGCCGATTTACTGCTCAAAAAGCAATGTCTTAAGGTGTTTTCTGAATGTCAGAAGGTCCTGGGTTTTGCGTAGGTTGGTGGGGAGGGAGTTCCAGGTCTTGGAGGTGAGGCAGGAGAAGGATCTGCCTCTGGAGGTGGTGCGTTGGATGCGGGGGACTGTGGCAAGGGCGAGGTCAGCAGAGCGGAGGAGACGAGTGGGTGCGTGGAAGTTCACTCGTTCATTGAGGTAGGCTGGTCCAGTGTTGTGGAGGGATTTGTGGGCGTGGATGAGGACTTTGAAAATGATCCTTTTGCTGATGGGCAGCCAGTGAAGGGATCTGAGGTGGGCGGAGATATGTTCATGGCATGGGAGGTTCAGGATGAGACCTGCGGCTGCATTCCGGATTCGCTGGAGTTTCTGCTGAAGCTTGGCTGTGGTACCAGCGTATAGGGCATTTCCGTAGTCTAGTCTGCTGCTGATGAGTGCATGGGTGATGATTTTCCTGGTTTCTATGGGGATCCATTTGAAGGTCTTCCGTAGTATGCGAAGGGTGTTGAAACAGGATGAAGTTATGGTGTTGATTTGCTGGGCCATGGAGAGAGATGAGTCTAAGATGATGCAGAGACTGCATGTGTGGGTGCATGGTGTTGGGGGTGGTCCTAGGGCGGTGGGCCACCAGGAGTCATCCTATACTGTCTTGTTGGTGCCTAAGATGATGATTTCTGTTTTGTTGGAGTTGAGTTTGAGGTGGCTTGCTGTCATCCATTTGGCGGTGTGGAGGAGTCCGGCGTGGAGGTTTGTCTTGGTGGTGGTGGGGTTCCTGGTGAAGGAGATGACGAGCTGGGTGTCATCTGCGTACAAGATGATGGTGATTCCGTGGGGGTGGAGGATGTTGGCGAACGGGCCATGTAAATGTTGAAGAGGGTAGGGCTGAGGGAGGACCCTTAGGAGACCCCGCAGATGATCTTGGTTGCTGGGGACTGGAACGGAGGGAGGTGAACCTTCAGTGTGAATCACACTTACCACCATGCTGACTGCTGCCAACTTATCGCCGTGGATATCCGTTCACCATATTATGACAAACATACACCAGTCCGTCACTATTCAGCCACACACACAAATCCACAACACCAAAGGTCAGTGATAAACTGGTGGTATCAAAACCCACACCGTTACGTCAACAGAACAGCGCCCATCACATTATGGCCCACAAATCACCACAGCAGACGTTCAACGGCGGTAAACCATTGGCAGTACATACTGCCACGCTCAGAATGGACACCCACATGCAAAAGAAATACCACATTGGACAATTCAGACAACACACACCTGACACCCATACACACACCACAACCACACCACTATAAAACACACACCCACATTACCCACAACCCTTTACCATTAAAAACAATTGCCACCAGAGAACCAGCAAGACCACTGACACATCCAGAGCCACACACTACTCACACCTATACACTACTCACGCACCCCGCATCACACACCCCAACACTTTACCCAACACACCCTCACCTACACACCGCACACAACAACCATGGCACCACAAAGACGCCCCCACTTCACAGAAGAGGAGCTAAGGGACATGGTGGAGGAAATCATCAGGGCAGAGCCACAGCTATTTGGAGCACTGGTGCAGCAGATATCGAAAGCTAGGAAGATGGAGCTATGGCGGAGAATCGTGGACAGGGTCAACGCCGTGGGACAGCACCCAAGAACTAGGGATGACATCAGGAAGAGGTGGAATGACCTTCCGGGAAGGTACGTTCCATTGTAGCAAGACACCAGCTCGCAGTACAGAGGACTGGGGGTGGACCTCCACCTCCTCCCCCACAACTCACAGCATGGGAGGAGCAAGTCTTGGCAATCCTACATCCTGAGTACCTGGCCGGAGTAGGAGGAGGACTGAACTCTGGTAGGTCAACTCTCCACTATTATCACCCACCCTACCTCCATGCCATCACATACCCCCACCCTCACTCCCATCACTCCACCACTTCCCATGCACCCCACCATTACATCTCACCTATCCTAATGCCAAGCCCTGCATGCTCTACCAATGCATGGACACCACTCACAGCCCTGCATGGACACACAGCACTAAAGCATGCAAACTATAGAGAACTAATCATCCCACCATACACCAACGTACACAAGTGAAAGATGCCATGGCAAACATAACCAAAGTGGGCAAGTCACGGATGCATAATATGTCAGACACTATGTCAGACATAGAAACCTAACACATCATTTACATCCCCACAGGTATCCCAGCCAATGTCAGCGGAGAGGAGGTGCAAGCAATATCCAGTCCCCCAACTGAAGAGGCCCACAGTGATGATAGCAACTCTGGTCTTCTCGATCTGGATGACCAACCTGGCCCATCAGGGACCTCTGGACAGCCGGTTACCCAGGCCAAGTCACACAGCACCACAGAGCCTCCCCCTTCAGGAAACACCACAACAACACCCACCCAGCGTACCCACACCTCTGTCCCCAGGACACGTCAATCAGCAGTGTGTTCACCTCTACAGGGACCCCAGGCCACACCTCATACTGTAGACAATCAGGGACCTAGGGTCAGTGGCAGTGGGCACACGGTTCAGGGGACAGAGGCACAGGCCAACAGGGAAACTGGGAGGACTGCTGTGCGCCAGGGGGAGGACAGTCCCAGGGGACCGACTCTCTAGATCCTGGGAGCATATTAACATTCCCAGGACACGATGGGCCAGATCCTGGACAATATGCAGGAGAACAGGCGGCTGCAGGAGGGACAGTACCATGGGATCAGGGAGGACTTGCAGGCCATAAACAACACCCTGATCTCCATAGCAGGGATGCTAGTAGACATGGCCAATATTATGAGGGAGGCGGTCACACAACAGCGGGCCCCTACCACTAGCCAGATATCTGAACAGCCTTCCACCTCCGCTGCCGCTAGTGGCCAGGAGGCCGCACCACAGGACTCAGTCCACCCGCACCCCTCCCCCTGCAGAAGGGGAACCACCCCACAAACGTTCCCTGCAATCCAGACAGAAGCCAGAGACACTTGCCAAGACCCCTGCCAGGAAATGAGACTCTCCTGATTGTCACCCTTGTGTCCCACTCAATCACCCTGTCCACCTTGAACTGCCATTGCTCCCCTTCCTATGTCCCCTTGGACAAGGCACCTGTGCTACAAACAGACTGGAACAATACCCTGGACTTTCCTCCATCATCACCCCATCCCATCCCATTGCACTTGCCCCTCTACATTTTAGCACTTCAATAAATACCCTTGGAAAAAACAAAAAGAAGTATGGAGTATGTCGAATTTTTCAAGTATGTATTCATTGAAATGGGTACAAACATTGCAATTCAACTGTATAGAAATTGGACATAGATTAATAACCTGTAGGTGGCTGCAGTGATCACACCTGGAGCATATGTGAGGTCACCATCATCTGCAAAATGAATTGCCAAAGGGTACAGTAAGTGGTCATAGGAGTGTGAAAAAAACAGCATGCCAGTGCCACAGATATACAAACAAATGTCATAGAAAAGTGAAGTAACACTGTCTTACCTTTGTGTCATTGGAAGTATTGTCTGAACACTGATGTTCGGTTGTCCTCATCCTCGTCGTCTGCCTCCTCATCCTCACTGTCCACAGGGTCCATTGCTGCCACACAGGCATCTCCAGCCTCCTCCTCCTCCTCCTGCAGAAAAGGCACACAGCGTCTCAGGGCAAGGTTGTGCAACATGCAGCATGCCACTACTATCTGGGAGACCTTCTTTGGTGAGTAGCACAGGGATCCACCTGTCAGATGAAGGCATCTGAACCTGGCTTTTGGGAGGCCAAAGGTTCTTTCAATTATCCTTCTGGTTCGCCCCTGGGCCTCATTATAACATACTTCTGCCCTTGTCCTGGCATTCCTCACAGGGGACAGCAGCCTGATAGGTTGGGGTAACCAGAGTCACCTGCAAATTCTGAGGGACAACATTTAGCCACACACTATCCCATATGGCCCACACCATACCTATACACCAACATCTACTGGGTCGGAACATGGGCTCACCAATTAGCCACACCCTGTGCCTCTGTAGTTGGGCCATCACGTTTGGGATGCTGCTATTCCTCAGGACAAAGGCATCATGCACCGACCCAGGATACTTAGCATTGATGTGGGAGATATACTGGTCCACCAAGCACACCATCTGTACATTCATAGAGTGGAAACTCTTCAAATTTCTGAACACCTGTTCATTCTGATGGGGGGGAACAAATGCAATATGTGTTCCATCAATCGCCCCAATTATGTTGGGGATATGCCCCATTGCATAGAACCCGTCCTTCACTGTAACCAAATCTTCAACCTGGGGAAATACAATGTAGCTGCACATGTGTTTAATCAAGGCAGACAACACTCTTGTTAGCACTATTGAGAACATTGGCTGTGAAATTCCTTCTGCCAAGCCCACTGTTACTTGGAACAAACCAGTTGCCAGGAAATGGAGCACTGATAGAACTTGCACAAGGAGGGGGATCCCAGTTGGGTCACGGATAGCAGATATCAGGTCAGGCTCCAATTGGGCACACATCTCTGTGATTGTGGCCCTGTCCAGTCTATCGGTGAGGATAATGTGCCTGTCCTCCAGTGTTGCCAAGTCCACCAGGGGTCTATACACGGGGGTATGTCTCCATCTCCTATTCATCCGCAGTGGTAGCAATCTATGGGGCAAAATAGTGAGGAGCCGGTCAAAAACTGAACAATGGGCCTGCAACAGAACTTTGTATGCTGTTAACTTGTAATGGGTCAGTGTGATTTGTACAGTATGTCCTAATTTCACCATGTTTGTGCAGCCGTCCGAGGTTGCAGCGGATGGGCAGGAGCCTCCCCCCCAAGCAGCACCACTACCTCCAGTGGGCAGGAGTCCAAGGTTGCAGGGGATGGGCAGGAGCCTCTCCCCCAAGCAGCACCACCACCTCCAGTGGCAGCCGTCTGAGGTTGCAGGGGATGGGCAGAAGCCCTCCCCCCTCAGGCAGCACCACCACCTACAGTGGGCAGCCCTCCGAGGTTGCAGGGGATGGGCAGGAGCCTCCCCCCATCAGCAGCACCACCACCACTGAGCAGCCGCCACCGCTGGTGGACGATATGTAATACCGCCTCTATGGACTTCTGTGTGGCCTGCCCCTGCAAATCCAGTGGGTATTACACCCATCTGAGAGACCTTCCACTCCCCAGGTTTAAGAGCACAGGACACAAGGCCCCCTCCAGAACCAGTGGATATGACACCCACCTGAGAGACTGTGGCCTTGCACTCCCCCGGACCAATCACAGGGCATGTTGCCCTCTCCAGAACCAGTGGGCAAGTCACCACCTGAGAGACTGTGGCCTTGCACTCCCCAGGACCAAGCACATGGCATGTTGCCTCCTCCAGAGCAAGTGGGCAAGTCACCCACCTGAGAGACTGTGGCTTGCACTCCCCAGGACCAAGCACAGGGCATGTTGTCCCTCCAGAACCAGTGGGCAAGTCACTCGCCTGAGAGACTGTTGCCTTGCACTCCCCATGACCAAGCAGAGGGCAAGTTGCCCCCTCCAGAACCAGTGGTCTTGTTCATCTCCCGGCTGAGGTGCCCCCTGTCCCTCATCCCCCTGAGGTGCCCCCCGTCCCTCATCCCCCTGAGGTACCTGCCTATTTACCAACTGATGCCCCTGCAGTGTTCTCTCCGTGTTGATGCAGGTGACATATGAGGCCTTGGACTTTGGCCTGTGGCAATTTGACCTACGAACATTGTGGAGTGGGCTGTGTCCCTTTTTGTGTACATATATATATTATCTTGCCTAAGTTATTTATCTTGATGTGTTGCTGTCATTACATTCCCTTTTTTTAAATCAATTTGCCCTTGCATTATTCATCCGAGATATGGGGCAACAATGTTTTTATGATGCTGCTGATTGTGTGCATGGTTTTGGGGGGGGGGGGAGGTTGCGTGTGTGTTTGTCACTCTCTTTTTTGTCCTTCCCTGTCAACACCAGGACAGTGCGCGCTCTACGGGCATCTAGAATGCAAAAACCCAGCACTCGCAAGATAATGTCATTTATGCATTGTGATGATATGTTATTGTTTAATCTTTTGCATTGCAGAATTCCATCCAAATGATTCATTTTTAAGGTGCTTATAAATACTCTACATTTGCAATGTATTGCTGCAGACATTCAGAGTGTGTTCGGGTGTGGTCCCTTTCCAGGGCCTTCTAGAGACTTTCCCTGCAACATGCCTGGGCGTGGTTATAGGCTGGGCCAAGACTCTATAAAAGAGAGTCAGCCCAACTTCCAGTGCTCACTATTCAGAGGTCCCCGTGCAGAGCAGCAACTTCTTCCTGAGCTCCTGTCCCGGCGGCCTATTTGGATTTTCCAGTCTTCTGCACTCATCTCTCATTGGTGATCACTGTTTCCAGGCGGTAAGACGGTGTTTGGACATTTCCCAACACCGTAATTGAGAATTTTCATATTCTTGATTTTAATTCTTAAATGAATAACAGATTACTTGTGTGCTGCCATTTTTTTACATTTGTATGGTGGTTTGCAAATAGGGAGGACGCGCAATTTATTCCATAAAGATTTGACTTCGTTATTACATTGTTGTTCATTGCGCGCTGATATTTCTTGACATTTACATGATGTTTTACGAGTTGGCATGACGTGCAACTCGTTTCATGAGTATTTAACTTTGTTGTTCATTGCGCGCTACCATTTTCTGGCATTTATATGGTGGCATTTGAATCGGCAACACGCGCAATTCTTTCCTTGAGTGTTTTTTCATGTTATTCATTGTGCGCTACCATTTCTTGGCATTTGCATGGTGGCATTTGAATCGACAAGACACGCAATTCTTTCCCTGAGTGCTTTTCATGTTGTTCATTGTGCGCTACCATTTCTTGGCATTTGTATGGTGGCATTTGAATGGGCAAGACGCGCAATTCTTTCCTCATGTATAAATAATGCAAATTACTGTGCGCTACTATTCTAAGACATTTTCTTGGTAGCATTTCAAGTTGACACGTTGTGTGATTTATTCCTTGAATCTACGTTGTGTGATTTCATGGTGCACAATCCTTTATGGTGTTTAATACTCATATAAAAATCTGCAATGTGAGCAATTCACTTCCCAATGTTTTTTTCTGAGATGAACACAACAATACCAGAGTTCTAGATGTAATGCTGTGTGTTCCTGATATATATTCTTAAAGGAGATTCATATGGTTGTTTAGAAATTGCTCAGAGTGTTTCCTGATTCTCATGCTAAAGAAAGTACTCGAATCTGAAAGTCCTATTTAACTTTTCCTGTTTCCTCCTCAGGCATTCGGTCATCTAAAGCCTAGTCAGTTTTAGGACTATTCTAGGGTTGTTCATGTTTTTTCGGAAAAGACGAAGCTTAGAGTTGTAGCATGGTACTGATTTCATGAGATATAATTTTGATGGTGTGTTTTAACCTTTTGCTTCCTACAGGTCTCCTTCCCAGCTGTTCCCGTCCTAATCCCCTTTTCCCCACTTGGACTCTCTTAGACTCTGTGATAAATCTAATCAGAGTATTGGAGCTGTCTTGTGGTGGAAGTGTTAGGAACGTGCACAGACCCTGAGGATCTGGTGACTCTGACACTCCCTCCCTTGTGTGCTAGGCAGCTGTACTCACAGTCATCGTCTTTGCTGGCGTTGATGTTCGTGGTGGAGCAGCACATAAAAGATCTTGGGGAAGACATGCAGCTCAGGCTCCATGACGGCATGGTTGTTCCCTTTGTCTCCAAATGTGAGTCCTTTCCCTTCTGAGGTCTGTTTCCTCCAGGCTTTTGATGTTGTTGGTACCGCCCCGGAAAAGGTGACTTAATACTGTGGGCGGAAGATTGACTTCTGCCTGACTGTAGGCGGCTACCTCCGTCGTGGCTGTTGTTTCCGCCCTGTTGGTCGGTGTGGTATATTGGCTGTCTATCAGAGATCTTTCCGCTATGGTCATAATTTGGCAGTAATTACCTCTGGCCTGTTGGCGGTATTACTACCACTTTAACACCAACCGCCAGGGTTGTAATGAGGGCCACAGTTCTTTAGATTTTTTTTGGACACATTATGTTGAATTAGCCACCTTTTTTGCCACCATTTCTGCAATGTTGTCTTTGCGCGGAGGCATCCCTGGAGATTATAGGATTTGTCTGGCACATTTCAAACGTATTGAAATATTGTACTAGTTTTCTTTCAGAACTGCTGGGTTTTAGTCGATGTATGTCAAAATTGTGCTCTATTGATGTATCATTTGGCCCTGTCTTTTTTCCAAACTTTTAGCAGACGTGAACCCTCTCAAACTAATTTGAAGGTCAGGCTCACTCACTGCAATCTAACTGGAGAAAATAATTTACACCCCACCATTTTTAAAGTTCACCAGTCATCAATGGAGGCAGGTGAGGTTGGTGGTGGAAGGCAACTGTCTCCATCTCTTTCCTAAGATCCTTAAGGCTTTCCTTTCCTCATAAAAGGCATGTTGAACCATGGTGCTGATGGTTTAGGATGTTTCTTTTTGCTTTGGAGTGGAGCTGCAACTTCATGTGCATCAGGGAGGCATGCAAAGCTGTGTGAGGTAGCATTTGTGTAGGGGCCCACATGGGGAAGTATCTTTTGAACAGTGTTGCTAAGAGTAGAGATGTCTGCGTTTCTGGTTGTTCAAAATCAGGTGGTTACGTGTTTCCGTTGATCTATTACCACGGTGTGAGGGAGTTGTAGGGTGAAAGGAATGAAGGAGTGATTGTACCAGTCTACCAGAATTGGATCATTCACTGAGAGCATGTCATCTTTGGAGGTGATTAGGTCTAGTGATATTTAGGTATAGAGCCTTTAGTGTATATGGTCTTGAGGTTATGTTGGATCAAGTCGTCGTTGAGTGGAGACTAAGTGGTTCACTGTAGAGTCTTAAGTGATGCCCCAGTGAAGGTTGAAGTCTCCCTGAAAGATCAGTTTGTCACTCAAGATGTTTATTTTGTTATGAGGTAGTTGTATTTCTCGACAAAGGCTGTGTTATTACCTTGTGGGTGGTAGAATTATTTTATTCTGAAGGGAGAGTTGTGTTGAGCATGCAGGTCTGAGTGAAGCCTTGAAACATGGTGAAGGGGCCAATTGGTGTATCTGTACATTGTGATAAATCCCTGTGGATGACTCCAATACTGACCCCCACTATGTCTACTCTGTTTTTCTAATTATGGAGTAGTTTGGAAGAAGTAGAAGGTGTAACAGGATGTGTCATCATCGAACCAAGTCTCAGTTAAGATTTAGAGATCAAGATGTCAGAGAGCTACAATTGTGAAGTGTGGCACATCAGGAAGAGGTAATGGATTTGGTGTGAGACGTTCAGGGGATTTGGTTATTATAGAGATATTGTTCCTGATAGCAGGTGCCTACTTTGGACAAGACTTGTGCTTGCATCAAGTGAGGGCAATTTTCTACTGGCTGGAGTTGTGTAGGGTTTAGGTGGTGGTAGTAGGAGGAATAGAGTTGGAGGAGATTGGGGGTTCCTGGGCACTGTAGCTTGTAATAAGGTCCACAATTTCAGCTTGGGAGAGAGTGGGTATGTATATTGCGGGGCGAGGTAACTGACCATTCCTAATTATTGAGCAAGTATAGTGTGTCTTTGGCTGGGGGGGATAGTTTAGCAGAGATGATAGTCTTGTGTTTAGTTGGGATACAGTCTCATTAAGCTCAAAGTGTTTCGAGCTAAGGAGATCTACTTTGTGCTCTAGGCAATGGGTTTGGGAGACAACAGCAGGGGATGTTAGCTTGAGGATGGGGGAGAGGGCTACTGTGTATACAAGGAGGCAGAGCACCATATTGTAAGTTATATTATGTGGTCTCAGTGGGGTTATGAAAGTTGGTCTTAGTGTTGGTAATTAAGTGAGGTGGGGCTGTTTGGCAGTTACTATATGCTGATGTCATGTGAGGGGATGAAGATCGCAATTGAAGGACATGTGCAGCCACAATGAGTGAAGGGAATTTGTGCAGAGTTTTCAAGAGGCAGGTGTAGGTGAGATTGGTTCTTACAGTTTGCGTAGGATAAGGAGGAATACAGGGATGTGGTTGTAAGTGTGTGGGTTCAGATAGGGAGGAGAGTTCTTGTGAGGTAATAGGACATGTATTGTGGGGAGGTTAGTTTCTGCAGTCCGGAGTCATCAGATGAGGTGATGCAACCGAGGGATTGGAGCTAATGTGGACGAGGTCTGTGCTGATGTTGATGTGGGAAACAGGGCCAGCCCGTATAGGTTCTGTGATGAGTATGGCAGGTGTATGGGGTGTGGCTGGAGAGTTGTCATTGTGGAGGAGGGCTGCTCTGTGTGCATGAATGGAAGGTAAGTAGATGTGTGGAATGGCATGAGAGGGCGAGGTGTAGTAGGATGGGCTAGACTGTATGATCTGGCTAGATGGGGTTATGCCAGTGGGGTCTGGTTGGGGGGTAGCTGGTTGTCACAGATTGGGGGAAGTTAATGACTGGGAAAAGAGAAGGAAGGATTGGATGGAGTGAATTTTGGGGGGTATAGTGAACATTGGAAAGTATGGTTGGACGCGTAGGAGTACCCTGTTAGGGAAAAGTGTCAAGGCTACTGGTTGTGGATTGGACAGGAGCTGGGCAAGGGTTGAGTTGGTTGCTTGGGGTTTGGTGATGTGTTGGAGGAGGCTTGCAGTAGGACATTGAGGAGGACAAGAATAGTGTGGCCAGATAGTGCAAGGTGCAAACCTGTGGAATGATTCAGGATCCTAACATTATTGTAGATGGAGCTAATGGTGGTTCCCTTGAATAGTGGTGATAGGGAGATTTGGAGATTGCAGCCATGGGCAATGGTAGTAGACGATGTAAAGTTGAGTTTTTGTTTAAGTTTTTGGACCAGGATGTAGTGTTACATTTGAAGAAGATGTGGTCTATTTTAAGCTTTCCTTAACACCCGCTGTGATATTGATCACTGATCAGCAAATAGTGTGTCTAGAAAATCTTTCAGGATGTTGTGTTTAAATCTTTTTCCTGAGGATTTGGAGAGATTAGGAGAGTACATGCGTCTCCTTGGTTCCATACGTGTGTACCCCAGAAATGAGTTGATTGCATAACAGTGGATACATTAATGCACATGTATAGGCAGATGAGTGGTAAATTTAGGAATGTGGAGTTTGTTGCATGAGGGAGACATGTTTGAATAGAGGGTTGCATGGATATGGGTCCATCGTTTGAAACGTGGGTGGAAAGTATGTGTGAGAGGGCAGATGGATGAATATATGTGTGAATAAATAAATAAATAGATGTCTGGGTGTAGATGGATGTATGCATGTGTATGAGTGGCTGAAGAAACTGTCTTCAGCGCTCGCAACCTATTATTTTGTTTCTTGTTTTAAGATTATTTATTTTCTGTTATATTCAGTATTTGCATATGTGTGCAACAATACGGTTTTTTGGCACAGAAGACCTCAATAGAACTTTTAAGGAAGATCTGCAAAAAAAAAATGCCCATCTTCTACTGCGCACTCACTGCCATTTTTCTCAGGCAACATTTCCAACTTCATTCTTTTGCTTTCAAATAGAAACAAGTTCAATATTAAACGTAGTCAACTGATTCAATTGAGTTCTACAGCTTACTTTTATTTTCTGGATTGTGAATAAATATTTTGAAATGCAAGTACAATTAAATTCCCTGTTACTCAATGCGTTTGGATCTTAAAACGCAATTCATCAGGACTAGGAATACAAAAAAATGAATTTCTGAAACAAAACCGGAATAATACTAACTTGGTTGCTATGTCAATAGCTCATGTTTGCGCAAACACATGGTTAACTCATTAGATATCGACTTTAATGAGAAACGTAAATGTAATGCAGTACATAATTGATTAAATTGTTGTTTCATGTGTATGTTGTCTAATAGCTAACAATCCGTGTACTCGAATTGCTAATTATCAGATCATGAGGACTAACCTCAAACATAACCACAGTTACCAATTACACATAAATACATGTAATTTTATATTGAGTATTATCTTGCATGTTATTTGTCACACATAATTTCACTGGCTCGCAATAATGAAATTGTTCTGGTTGCCCGATTACCACTATTTCTGATTTGTTCATTTACACATTCCCTAATGGAATCGACAGTCCTGTTACTGTTATAAAGTGAAGGTAATCAGCAACTGATCTGAACAACCCTTGTCAAAGCCAAAAGGTCTTCTCTCTAAAGGGCTGAGGTGTTGACAATGTTGTTGACAGTATGAGTGCATGCATACCCATTGTCGGCAATTTGTAATGCTTTTTTTGTTTTAAATAAAAGAAGCATACAGTTGTCGATATCCAAACATGACACGTGGCACATGGACACACATATGTCGAAGCATGTTCCAGTGTCATGATGCTTGCCGGCTATTCTTAATGTAGCGTTCTAACGTAGTGGCTGGTCTTGTAAGAAAGGTAATTTAAAATTGGAGAAAAAAGGAAACAGAAAATAAGCATCCTGACAGCACTTTGTCATTGTCATTGGCAAGCCCTTAAAAAATAAAAAAATAAATATATATATATATCGCGTAAAACTGATGGGCAGGTGGACAGGGAGAAAAGTGATTGAGGAGCCAAAACAGAGTTCAATGGGAAGATAAGACGGAAAAAATGTAGGTGCTCAGTAATAAATATAATACATATTAGACAGGTCTGGCTTTAATGTGGTTACGCATGCAAACCTAAGCATGCAGAAATTATATTTGCATGCGTTACCATGTGCGGGCAACATTAGGGGTATCTGTTAAGGATAGTGTGGAGTAGCATGCACTATAGTGAAATAAATGCAGTATGTGCAGGATAGCAAGAGCAACTTGTTTCAAATGTGAGATTATGGAGGAGTTGAAAACCATCTGCAGGGACTAACTCTTGGGCCCCAAAGCATATATGGAAGCAAGAAATGAAGCAAAAAGGCTGTGTATGCGACTGTGGCGTAGTACTAGTGCCATGGGACCTAACCAGCGGCGGTCACAGCCAACCTCAAGAGGAGGGGCGGTACGGGGGGGTGGGATAAATTAATATATATGTTTTAAAAATCGTACCTGCTGCCATCACCGCCCACCTCGATCCTCTTCCTGCAATGCTGTTGGTGTCCCAGCACTTCCTGTGAATGATCAGTGTCTTGTATATTTGAGAAACACGTCCTCTTCACAGTGACTCCATGAGGAGTTTTGCCTCTAGTGGGCTGGACCTTTGGATGGACTTTGTGAGAAAGATGGGATTGAAGGGCATGCCACAACTGTAAGTACCTATAGAATTGTGTGCATGTAAGTTTATAGGTAAGCTGGAGGACCTGAAAAGAGTGTATGTGTGTCCCTGTCCAGATGTCACCAAGCTGGGATATTCCAATTAAGTCCCATCCACGAAAACCAGACAGCACTGTTATTCCAGCAACCAGGTGCCATGCTATTGGGGTATTTGTAAGGTAAGGGTGTTAGTCCAATGGGTATGATGCAGTGCTGCCCTCCAGGTTGTTAGGAGCAGTATTGTGGCAACAAGAGGAGTATCCTTGGGGATAGGGGAGCCATTGAGTTGAGCCAGTGTCCGAGGGAAGGTGAGATGTGTGAGTTCAAGCTGGTATGCAAGGTTTGCCTATCCCCGTGAACAAATCATGTATCACGAGTAATTGGGAGACCAAATAGTACAACAGATAGAGATTAGGCATTCCAAACCATCCGTTCAAGGGTCCGCGTTGGCAGTGTTGGAGTGCAACGCGATGTCTAGTTCCGTGCCAGAGGAACAAAGTTGCAGTCTTGTCTAAGGTTTGGACCCAGCTGCGCGGCATGAGAACTGGTGTGTTTTGAAAGATGTATAAGAAATGGGGTGTGTTTTGAGAGATGTATAAGAAACTGGGTAGGGTCGTCATTTTATATAGGGCGATTCAGCCCATGATGCTGAGTGGGAGGGTTGACCCGTAGTTTCAGTGGTGTTATGTTTATGGACCATGTAAGTTTGGGAAGTAACACCACCCAAATGCCGAAATATTTAAAACTCAGCTGGACTGATAGCAACTTTGGCTTACCTGGCAAACCAGTCGCTGGGTGGGTGTAGGGGAATCAGGACAGACTCAGAGGGGTTCATTCGGAGGACTGAAGCATCTTGGAAATGGCATAGGAGGTGCAAGCAATGGGGGCCACTCCTTGTTGCAGTCACTAAGTAAAGAAGGATGTTTTCTGCATATAAAGCGATACACGTTTCACAGTAGGCGCTCCAGTGTCACCCACAAATCATAGGGTTGCTTCTAATCCAACGGGCCAGTGGTTCAGTTGCAAACACATTGGGTGGGGGGACAGGGGACAACACTGGCGAGTTCCCCTCTGAAAAGAGAACAAATATGAGAGAGATCTATTGACCAGTACGCGTGGTGTAGGGTTAGTATATAGAGCCTTAACCATCACACAGAAATGTGGGCCCAGTCCCATTCACTGCAACACAAACTGCAGATATTCCCAGACCAACATATCAAAGGCCTTTTCAAAGTCTATGAAAAACAATGCCAAGGAGGAGGCTAGGTTGCGGCCGGCTAAGGCCAGGTGAAGTCAACATATACAATGTCTTGTACCACAATTTGGCATGAACCCACACTGATCTGGGTGTATCAGGGTGTTTAAAACTTCCTTGAGGTGGGCCACCAGTATGGAGGTATAAATCCTAACTTCTCCATTAAGGAGTGAGATTGGGTGATAGTGGGCACATGAAACTGAGGGGAGGGATGAGTTTTTGGAATGACCACTATGGTGGCTGCACCAGTCTCAGGAGAAAAGTTGCCCATTCCGTCAACCTCTACATATAAGGCCAACAGGTGTGGAGTCAGAATGGCTCGGACGGTTGTGGAGTATTCAGTGGGTATATCATCGGGGCCTTGGGTCTTCCCAGAAGCCAACCCGGCAATTGTTGAATCTACTTCAGCCTCTCTAAGGGGTTCATCCAGCAGCTGTATCTCTGTGCTACTCAGCTGTGGAAGGGACACATCATGTAGGAATTGTACTGTATATTCAGGATCGACCCTGTATAATGTAGTGCCATCTTATCCTGACAATTTCAGGAACAATCCTGGACTGCTGTTGATGGGAGAACAGCCAGTACAGTAGCTTCGCTTTTGTATTCCCAGTCGTATTGTAGTGTGGTTAGTTTTACGTATTCATTGCGCTTTAGCTTCAGGCTTTAGGCCTTTGTGCATTTTGCCCTGAATATATTTTATTCATTTGCTGATAGCTTAGAGCCTCTATGCACTTTGCTCTACATGCTTTTTATTAGGCTTCGTACTGTTATTTTTCAAATAGCCAGTTCTACGGTGTTGTTTTTTATTCATATCACACTGTTTTGCCTACTTCAGCACTGGAGTTCTCCATAACATATTTACTCTGTGCTTCAGTCAAGGATACAGTCTGGTACATTGCCGATAGACGTGGTAAGAGTTTAGACTTGGCATTCCTGCGTAGGGACATTTTGTGATCACGATGACATGTTAGTTATAAAATCACTTCCTTGTCCCAATACACGCAAGAGGGAGATTCCGACCAGGGAACCACAACTTGACGCTGACTCCCTCGTTGCAGATGCTGAACCGAGATCACAGGTCTTTGCTCAGGTATGAGGGCTGATATCTCCACAGTGATTCTAATAGGCAAGCTAGAAGCTTAACATGCTGTGCTCTAGATAGAACAAGCAGAGGGAGAGTAGAAACTGTTTGACAATATGATAGCATTGTTTTTATGTTTTACTCTCCTGGTAACTATTACAATCCTACTGTGTTGTATCGTTCTGGTTTTTGCGGCTCACGCCTTAATATCTAAAATACAGTCGTTTTATTAAAACATTACATAAAACTTATACTGTCTTTGTCATTTGTATATGAGATCATATTGGAAATAAGAGAGTTGGTTTGGATCTGAGTAACCACGACTTCCCTGAGAAGTTCCAAAGATGTCATGCGCTCGGCTGCCAAATCATTCCTTCCACATGGGAGAAATGAGGCACTGCTAGTTAGCCGGAGCAAAAACCGGATTTAGGGTGACAGAGTTCTTTACACGTGGGTCAGACTCAGTCCCCCACACCGTTATAGATCCTGCTGCCTAGAAATCCAGTAGTCTCATTTAGAAGAATGAGAGCCCAAGCGACATGGCGCCGCCAACATTTGGTCTGGCTCTAATGATTAGGTCCGACTGACTCTCTTGGTCTCATATATATTTTGACTCCTCGGTTCCGTATACGGAGACGTCCGTGGGGCTGAGGGTTTCCGTCGCCACGGCATAGGTGCTACCTATTGCTTAGTGGTTGGTTGTTCAAGCTTGAACTTTGAAAGGAAAAAACCCCGATATTGGTGTGCCTTCTCTGACCTGTAGCTGTTTTTTAATGAAATGGTGAATCCTAATGTAGTGAACATAGCAATTAATATGCGACATCCGCTCACGGGACATCTATTAACACATGGACTGACAGTCCAGGGGGGTCCAGTCACTTTTGTGGTGGACGCCCATGCAGCCTATAGAACGGAACTTTTTTATTGTTGGGTCGCTTTTCTAGCAGTGGATGGGGGAACAAATACTTTTCACGAATACACAGTTGGGAATGTCCCTGGACAATACAGGGCTTACGCTTATTTAGAAATACCTCTATCTTATCGAGAACACCATAATTGGCTTGATGGCGCCCTCCCACACACAATAGCACAAGTAAGGTTAGGGCCACTGAGTAATGATGGTCCTACCTGGCCTTTATTGGCTACATATACACCACATCCTGCGGTTGCTCAATTGGCAGTGGTTGAAGTTCGTCGTTTATATACAGAATTAACGGCTACGTATAGACGATTAGTTCAGTTTGTGATGCAGACATTAAATACGAATGCAGCGCGTGCTGCTCCAGCGCACCCACAGGCGGTGGTTCCGGGTCTTAATCCGGCCACTGTACACTCAGTTATGGGTAAAGTACCGGCTAAACGAGAGGAGACTCCGTTTTGGCTGGCGCAAAAAATGAATACGCTGGAGGCAGTATTTCCCCATACGGGACCTCAGGATAAACATAGAATTTTGACGATGTGTTTGCCGTACGGGATGGTTCCTCCGGTGGACCTTTGTAATACCTGGGGCACGGTGTTTGCCGCGCTCTACACTACGGCACATGGTACACCGACATTAGCTAATTTACCGGACGTACTTAAACAGATTCAGGATGAATATGGGGCTGCCCCTGCCTTGGATTTGGGCATGCAGTTGCTGGGCAATTTTGCCACAGTTTCTTCTATTATTTTGAGTAATCTCAAAGGAGAGGCAGTAGCACTAGCAGTGCGTATGCGTCTTCGGGATGTTCCGCTGCTTCAACAGGAGCGGGAGCTTCCGAGAATAATAGCGGAAACATATTCTAGTATTGGTCATGATAGCCTAGGAGCTAGACCACAAAAACCCCAGTTACAGGGTAAAAATAATAAAGATAATGCTAAACAGCAACAACCTGAGGGTTCGAAAAAGCACTGGGAAAAGAAACAGCAAACACCTAAGAAGGATGATGGGCAGTCTCCGCAACCGGAGACCCCACAGAATAAGTATAATCTCAGGAATAGGGATACTTTGAAGACGCCTGATAGATATCAATATACTGATACACGCCAATCTCGTTACTTTCAGGACTCCTCGGAAAAGAGAAGTGAGAGAGGTGGGCGGTCAGAGCGGAGGACGGAGTACGTGAAACCGAGACAGGATTCACAACGCTCAGCGGAGGTTTCTATTAAACAAGAAGAGAAACCGCTGCAACAGAAACAGCAATTCAAAAAGAAGAAGGTGGCAGCAGTCTCAGTTAGACATGCCGCTCAAGAAGAGAGTTCTCTTGACGAACAAGACATGGGCGTTAGCACTGTTAGACAGCGCGGCAGAGGTCACAATAGTTCGCCGGAGTCTTCTAGAGCATCTGGAGGTGAAAGCAACTGATGACTTCATACAAGTCGAAATGGCGGATATGCGAGTCTCTGATCCTGATAGTGTATATGAAGTAACTCTGCGATTGGAAGGGGACATTGACCGTATTATAAACGCCATTTTTTGGGACCATGTGGTAAAATCATATGATGTTCTGTTGGCCGAACAAGATTGGCCACCTGGCTTTGTTCGCGACTGTCCAGTTGGGGAGGAGGTTATTACACCTTCCTTCTCACCACTTGTTCCGAGAGAACTCGCGGAGTCCTATAGTAAATCATGGGCTCTAGCACAGGCTCCCGCCTTGTATAGAAATAACGTGGGGTGGGACAGACAATCACCTTATCATGTAATACCGATAAAGGGCGAACCTCAGCCACAACCGCAGTATCCTATCAAATTTGAAGCTAGGGCATCGGTTAGACAAATTCTTACGGAATTGGAGTATCAGGGTGTAATTGAGCCCTGTGTCTCGCCGATGAATAATCCCTTGTTTCCGGTTGCTAAACCGGACCATTCATATAGGATAGTGGTGGATTACGACATTTAAATAGTCATACACGCACACATGCAATACAGAATTCACACAGTGCAGCGCTTATGAATAATATAGTGCGTAAAAAATACAAGACAACATTAGATATCTCGAATGGATTTTTCTGCCAGAATATAGCGCCCGAGAGTCGGGACTATACCTGTTTCAGTGCGTTTGGCTCTCAGAAATTTTTTTGTTGTTTGCCTCAGGGGTATAAGAATAGCCCAGGACTGTTTTCGGCTCGTGTAACTGAACTGCTGCATTAGTTCGACCCTGAAACATTATCCTATGTTGATGACATATATCTGACAGATGATGAGATTCTGCAACATCTAAGGCGCGTATCGCGCATTGTTGTGGGGTTTGCTAATATTGGCTATAAGTTTAATTTTAAGAAATCAAAGATTGCCTTCCTCAGCGTCATTTTCCTGGGTTATGAGTTGTCGAGTGAGGGCAAGAGCTTAGCACCACATTTTTTGGAGAAATGTGCTTTATTGCAGCCTCCTAATACGGTTCGGAAGCTCCAGTCATTGTTGGGGTTTCTGAATTTTGGCAGAACTTACATTCCTGAATATGCAACGCGTATAAAACCCTTATACGAGTTGATTCGCCCGAATTTTTCGAGTAACTTTTGGACGATTGAACATACATACTGCGAGAATTACAGAGTGATCTTTTAGCAGTTAAGCACTTACACACTCGGGACAATAAGACACATTTAGTGATCAGGGTAATACCTGGGGCTGTTGGGTTTACTTATGTCACCTTTAATGAAGGGGAGACTGTCCCGATTGTATACAAATCTCACTTGTATTCTGCTGCAGAGCAACGTTTTGCACAAACTGAGAAAATTCTCACTGCAGTACAGAGGGCTGTTATTAAAGAAAGACCGCTGGCCCAGGGTCAACGCATTGTTGTTGTTTCCCCGGTTCCGGCCTTAGAGGCTGTTACAAAAGCGAGTGTTCCTAATTCGAAGGCTCTAGACCCGCGATGGATACAATGGGCTACGTCTTTGACAGCCACTGATGTAGATTATGTATTTGACCCTAAACTGCAGACTCAAGAATTTCTTCAATATGAAATAGAATACCCTGTTCCTGCTGGTACATTGCCTATTGACCAATATGAAGTGGTCATGTATACAGATGGCTCTGCGCAACCGGCGGTTGGGACTAAACAACAGTATTCTGCTGCATGTGCGGTAGTGAGCGGCACTATGGAGGGGGAAGTGTTCTGCCCCCGACATACTTATACTAAAACCTTGGGAGATTGCACGGCACAGCTGGCTGAGCTCAAAGCTCTATTGTTAGCGTTGGAGCATGCGGATCCGGCACTTTTAACCTTGCTGGTCTGTGACTCCTACTACTGTGTGCAGTCTTTCAACGAATATTTACACTATTGGAAGATGAATGGGTTCAGAGATTCTAAAGGCAACACCATTAAGCATAAAATGTTGTGGGGTAAGGTTGCGGATCTGAAGGAAACGCTTCCTAGAGTCCATGTTGTGCATACACTTGGACACCAGCGCGTTGGAATACACGTTGCTGGGAATACTTTGGCTGATGAAGCCGCGAAATCGGCAGTGGCTGCCGCCACTGTGGCTGCAGTGACTCGTTCGAGTTCCAAACCAGACACAGAAATTTCGGCTGCCATAAAGGCTACGGCTGATGGCCCGCCCTTTCCTAAAGGATTTCCTTCAAAATATAGTTACTGCTTGAATAGTGCGCTAAATGCTACTGTTACAATTACAGGCATTGGTGTACGTGAAATTCCGAATAAAATAGAGAGACCTCGATTGATTTCTGCAGCCCATGAGGGGGTGGCTTCTGCACATGCTGGGGTGGCTGCCACAATTTCACTTTTACAGGCTCGTTACTGGTGGCCTGGTCTCTATAAAGAGACGAAGCAGTATGTCCTTTGTTGTGACATTTGTCAACTAATTAAGGCATTGTCGGCTAGACACCCGCAGCAGACGCCCCTTCTGATTTCAAACAAACCATTACAGTGTGTGTACTTGGATCATTGTGGTCCGCTGACGCCAGATGGTGCATACAAGTATATATTGGTTGCTGTAGATTCGTGCTCCAGATTTGTATGGGTATGGCCACAACGCTCGGCTAACGCTCGCACTGTTATTAAAGATTTGCGCATCTTTGTCGATATATTTGCAGTTGCGGCTTTTCATTCGGACCAGGGCCCTGCTTTTGCCTCTAAGGCATTCAGGGACACCATGGCTTCGTTGGGGGTCCAACTCCAATTCTCGTCTCCATTTCATCCCGAGGGAAATTCTGTTGTGGAGCGTTTAAATCGTGATTTAAAGCAGTCCTTAACGGCCAGAGTTATAGGTACGGGTCGTGGTTGGCTAGCCCACCTATATGGAGTACAGAGAGCACTTAATAACTTGCCTAGGAGGTCACTGGGGGGTCGTACTTCATATGAGTGCCTGTTTGGAACACGAATGTATGTTCCTGATCTTGATGGTCCTGGTGTGGAGGCGGCAGATACGCCCTTTGACATAAATGATCGTGTCACTGTTTTGCAGGATTTACAACAATTCCGTGAAGTTAACTCTTCTGCCAGTGCTGCCTCCTCAGGAATTAAGGATGAGCCAGTAACACCTACTGGTTGGATACCCAGGATTGGGGATCTGGTGCGTGAAAAGGTCGCATTTAAAAAAGAATTTGGTCCTTCTTATCGAGAACCTGTCCCTGTGTTGGGGGTGAGCGGCACGAGAACCGTGATTTTACCGCCGCTGCGAGGGGCCAAAGGAAATCGCTTTGTTTCCATTGATAATGTCAAGTTACAACATGTGGCCGATTCTGCACAGCAGACCAAGAGGGACACCCAGTGGTTCCGGAATCCCTCTCACTACTGGGGAAGAAGTCCCGCTGCAGGTGATTTTCACCGACACTGTTTCCTCTCCGGGCTTGGGGAGGGTGGATGATGATCTTGCGATTGTTCCACCGACGGCGATTAATATGGAATCTTGTGATCAAATTGCTGTACGTTCTACTGACGTTTCTGAACATGTGGTTTATAGCGTGCCACGGCGAGAGCCTCCGTCTGCTTCTTCGTTCACAGTTGCACCTTTTGCTAGAACTGCTTCTGGCTGCTTCAACGACGCTGATAATGATGGGTCCGGCTCCTCGTCTTCGATGTCTTCTGTCCACGGTCCACGACGGCTGCTGGGATGGCTTAAACGAACATATTTTGTTTTTCCTTGGAACTATTTTTGGCTGTTTTTGGCTGTGATGACTATTTTATTATGGTTGGGATTTGTGGTTACTTTTTTTCTGATAATACATGGTCATTTTCTTCCTGATCGATCTGACATTGAGCACGTGGAGACTGTGTTAAAACCACATTTTTCGTCTCATATGGTTCGAAGAGACTTGTCCACAGTGAACATTTCTGCTATACCAGTTCCGGATGGAATTGTGTGGGATAAAGTAATGTTTGATATATATGGTCCCACTGAATTGATTCAAATACCGTATGTCCTCAAATTATCAGTGAATGATATTGTTATACCTGGCATTGTTTCTGATGATTGGGATGTGAAGACAGTAGATTCTATGCTAACGGATTTGCAATATTATACTGTCTATGACGATGAAGATGCTTACCAGTTTAGAGATAATCATGGTGACATGTTTTGTTACAACTATTATGGACACCATTTTATTCATAAAGCTAGTAGCCCTAAGTCCATGTTTAATTATGTGCAATGGGAACATTGCTCGACTCCTCCGCAAGGGAGTTCAAAAACGTATTATGAAAAATTTGCATATTTTACTGGGCATGATCCACGTAATGCTCGGTCCTACTATTTTAAAGTTACACCGTATTCTAATAAGCAAATGTTATTGACCGATACTAAATTACTGTATTCCAATTTGTTTGTATCTAAACTGTCGGTCGAGGGATATGAATACTGGTTCAAAACTGTTGACTTGAAAAGTGTTTGGGGTACGAAAAATTGGCAAATGCAAGGCAGGGACACGTTATTTAGACCATGTATTATCCCTGTGCAGATGATTTTCCTCAATGACACAGTACAACAGACTAGCTGTTTGGGCTTAGCGACGATTAAGGAGTTAACTTTGCCTAGTATACCTGTCCCTTCTAAATTAAAAAATTGGCAGCACTATGTGAATGCTACTTTCAGTGACTTTACACATTGGGTCCAGAATGGTACACTTAACACTTCATCGTTACATCCAGGCGGGTGGTTATTATGGCCTGTAGACACTAATATGTGTCATCAACGTTTTGTCACCTCTTCAGGGGGGTTCAGGACTAGTAGGGCAGACCCTCGTTACGTTTCACCAGAACATGCTGATATTATAACTACATACAGTGTGGGGAAGCTTTGTCAGCAATGATTGAAGTCATCCACGCTGGATGCAGTTAAGTCACATCTCATGTTACTGTCTAATAATACTGATTTACAAGATTTTTTGTCAGGTCCCAGAGTACCACGGAAGAAAAGGTTCTTATACGAGGTTTATAATGAGATTTGGAAGCTTTCACAACAAGAGGCTGCAGCCCGGTTGAGGCAGATTGATCAAGAAAATCTGATGCAGACTTTGTCTGTTGTTGATAATGGCATGCATACCCTTTCCGAACGTGTTTACACGATTGACAGCATTGTTTCCTCTGCCATTGACATTATTAAATCGGATATGTCTTCTTTATATCATGGGCAGAGTCAGACGCGGTCCATCATGCAGCTGGGTTGGACTCTTCAGACCTTGAAGGCGGGTCGCGTTCCATGGCAGCACGTTCGTGCCAGGGAGATCTTTATCTCTTTTAATTTGACTCATCAACAACAACTGATGGCTAAAAAGGAAGCGACATATGTTATGTTAAATATTGAAAAATTAGAGAAACTGCCTTTCTCGGTAGCTGAGATTCCGTCAGCTGAATGGTTGATCCATGGGGTTATTAATTTGCCTATCTCTACTTTGCAATTTACTTCGTGTTTGAAGCACATTCCGGTGGGTAGATATGAACTATTGGGAGACAGTTACATACACGAGGTGTGGGACCTTCCCTTTCAGTACAGATGTGTTAATGGTTTGAAGGAGGTTTTTCTTAGCGGCAGCGAATGCGAAGCTTCTGTCAGCCATTCAATGGTTTGTAAACAGCTGTCCTTGCACGGGGCGTGTAACGCTTCGATTGCTAACTTAGCTTGTTATCTGAAGGAAGTTCCAGTCCCGGTTATTAAAAACACTTTCCAGGTGCTTTCTAACGACAGTTACATTGTTCTTAACAGCGAACGCTGCTGTGGCATGCGTGCCGGAATAGGTTACATCGTCGTTGTCAACAAGGCCGTTACGTGCTGCGGGAATGTGTTGTTTCCCCCCACGCAATTTAGGGAGGTAGCAGACATCTGGCCTCATATTGCTACTTCCAAGGTTGATTTCGACAAGTTGAGTCGGCTAAAAGCTTTATTGTTTCAAAAGCATGTGGCCCTTACATCTGCTAGCGAGACCTACGCACTTCAGGTGGCAAGGTAATCGGCGGAGATACAGTCCCTTTTGAATACTAACTTTCTGAATCACTTCGGTGAACTTGTGGGACGTATATTTAATGCATCCAGCACCGCTGGTATTGCACATTTTTTCAAAGTCGTTGGTGTTGGTTTTGCTCATACCTTCTCTTCCATATTCGGTTTGATACCTTCGGCTATACATTCTATTTTCGGAAGCATTTTTGGGGGTTTCCCGATTACTTTGGCTTTATTGGCTGGAGTCTTGCTGTTGTTGCTATTTTTTCGCAATGGCTGTCCCGTCACGACGAGATCCTGTA
The DNA here is from genome assembly GCF_031143425.1 of Pleurodeles waltl. Classification (NCBI taxonomy): domain Eukaryota; kingdom Metazoa; phylum Chordata; class Amphibia; order Caudata; family Salamandridae; genus Pleurodeles; species Pleurodeles waltl. Next base: position 286,773,312 of record NC_090445.1, on the reverse strand, counting down.
CTGCTGCTCCCATCAGCGCAGCTGTGTCTTGAACGCATGATGCAGCATTTTGGAGCGACACTCCTGGGACATTTGGAGTGCGACTGGTCTCTGTCATTCAGACCGGTTTTGGATTGTGTGCAACCCGTGTTTCAATGCCTTTGGTGCTCGTTTGAACATGCACTGGCTCTCTGTCTCTCATTGCAGCGCCCTCCAATGGTCGATACTGATCTGTTGATGTTCCCGATTAGGGCTCATTCCCAGACTTGTGCACTACGGATGCGCTTGCTTCGTGCGGCAGTTTATGAGATTCCCTTCCTGGAGGAAGATGGTATTGTCTCTTTCATAGGCCCTGCACGGGATGCCGCCCTGACTGGTTTTGGGGCTTTGGATCACACCTGCTCCATGATACTTTGTGGCGTGGATCTTCCGATATTGACATATATCGAAGTGGAGGAACTCCTGCGTTCTATTGCTTCTATCTGACGATTGGATTTTTACAAAATTGACACTATATTGAATTTGGTTTTATGACCACATGTTACCTAAATTTATGACTTTGTTGTCTTCTCACCTTGTCGAAATACTTGTTTTAGGTATTGTTTATCTTTAGGGCATCCTTTTATATTATTGGAACCACTTGCTACCGACAAGGGGAGGGTGTAGTGTGGTTAGTTTTACGTATTCATTGCGCTTTAGCTTCAGGCTTTAGGCCTTTGTGCATTTTGCCCTGAATATATTTTATTCATTTGCTGATAGCTTAGAGCCTCGATGCACTTTGCTCTACATGCTTTTTATTAAGCTTCGTACTGTTATTTTTCAAATAGCCAGTTCTACGGTGTTGTTTTTTATTCATATCACACTGTTTTGCCTACTTCAGCACTGGAGTTCTCCATAACATATTTACTCTGTGCTTCAGTCAAGGATACAGTCTGGTACATTGCCGATAGACGTGGTAAGAGTTTAGACTTGGCATTCCTGCGTAGGGACATTTTGTGATCACGATGACATGTTAGTTATAAAATCACTTCCTTGTCCCAATACACGCAAGAGGGAGATTCCGACCAGGGAACCACAACTTGACGCTGACTGCCTCGTTGCAGATGCTGAACCGAGATCACAGGTCTTTGCTCAGGTATGAGGGCTGATATCTCCACAGTGATTCTAATAGGCAAGCTAGAAGCTTAACATGCTGTGCTCTAGATAGAACAAGCAGAGGGAGAGTAGAAACTGTTTGACAATATTATAGCATTGTTTTTATGTTTTACTCTCCGGGTAACTATTACAATCCTACTGTGTTGTATCGTTCTGGTTATTGCGGCTCACGCCTTAATATCTAAAATACAGTCGTTTTATTAAAACATTACATAAAACTTATACTGTCTTTGTCATTTGTATATGAGATCATATTGGAAATAAGAGAGTTGGTTTGGATCTGAGTAACCACGACTTCCCTGAGAAGTTCCAAAGATGTCATGCGCTCGGCTGCCAAATCATTCCTTCCACATGGGAGAAATGAGGCACTGCTAGTTAGCCGGAGCAAAAAACGGATTTAGGGTGACAGAGTTCTTTACACGTGGGTCAGACTCAGTCCCCCACACCGTTATAGATCCTGCTGCCTAGAAATCCAGTAGTCTCATTTAGAAGAATGAGAGCCCACGCAACAGTATATTCTCGCCATAGAGGCCCACCAAAGATGTTTGGCTGCCTCCATAAATTGGAGGCATATTTCCTCCCTAATCAGGTAGAGGCAGCAAGCATCCTTATCTCTCGGGTTCAACTCCTAGGTACCTCTCCAGACAGAGAGCTTGAGCTTCAAGTTTTGTTATGTGTTTCAAGCGTTTACGCTCCTGTGACCGTATTTAGCCTTTGGCAATACCTCTAATCGTAGCTTTACTGGCTGCCCACATAGCACCCCTGGAGGAGACTAAGCAGAGTACAGGCTTTGCTTTGCAGATACCAGGCGTTTAGGCACCAAATGGGTCTCAGATCCAGTCGCTTGGGGCCGTGGCTGAGTAGCAGAGAGGCATGATCTGAAATTTCCCTTGGAAGTATCTCTGTGTGTGTGACAGTACAACAGTCTGGGGCGGACATGAAGACAGTGTCAATGCGGGAGTGAGTGTGATGTGCTGCTGATGTGTGGGTATATTGCCTATACTGTGGATAGTCCGCCAAACCTCACATAACCCCATGGAGAGAAGCCAGTCAGTGAGGTTGCGGGTCCTGGTTTGTCATATGGTGGCCCTGATGTATGTAGGGCTGGGTTGGCAACTGCGTTAAAGTCTTCCGCTATCAGAGTCATAGCTTGCTTAAGGTCTGCTATGACCTTCGAGATATCATTTAAAAGGGTACCTAAGGCTACTGGAGAAACATAAATACTGATCAAGTTGATTGTATTGTCCTCAAGCTGCCCCGTGAGGGCCATAAAACAAACCTGAGCGTCCCTCAGCACATTGGATACAGTCCTAGGGAAGGAGCATCGCAGCAGGATTGCTACTCCTAAAGATCCTCTAATGAAGCTTGCCTGAAACACGCTATTGCAGCCTCTGCGTACTAGAAAGGGGTCATGATAAAAATGGGGTCTTTGTTTGACAGTCAGGTTACCCCCTGTTGAAGCAAGGACCCTCACTCTAGTAAGGGTAAAGGAGCTTCAGCTAACCCCTGCATACCCTCTTGGTAGCTTGGCAGAGCAGTAGGCTTAACTTCAGAGTGCTAGGTGTAAAGTATTTATACCAACACACACAGTAACTTAATCTAAACACTACAAAATGACACAACACCAGTTTAGGAAAATAGGAAATATTTATCTAAGCAAAACAATACCAAAACGACAAAAATCCGACATACACAAGTCAAGTTATGATTTTTTTAAAGATTAAACTCAAAAATAGCACTTAGAAACACTAAATGCTTCGATGAGGTGTTAACACAGCGTCATGGCGGAGTTGTCCCCAATAAGCCGACACCAGCGGCGCTGGACACTGAGTCGCGTAGACCCCCAAGTACAGTACCTTTGGTGAAGAGTGAAAACAAGTCGGGGATCACAGCGTCTGTGCGAAATGTTGAATCCGCGCACTTCGAGTGGGGTCGGTCACAACGTGGTGCGGCGACTTCCACGGAGTCGCGGACTTCAGCGGGGTTGCAGTGGCATCCGGCCTGCAAAGGTCATCGCGTTTCCTTGGATTTCCACCAGCTTTCCTTTCAAGGGCACCGGGACTGGATAGGGCATCACTTGTCAGAGCAGGAGTCTCTCCAGGGACTCCAGGTGCTGGCAGAGAGAAGTCTTTGCTGTCCCTGAGACTTCAAACAGGAGCCAAGCTCTAAATCAAGCCCTTGGAGATTTCTTCACAAGATGGAAGGCACACAAAGTCCAGTCTTTGCCCTCTTACTCTGGCAGAAGCAGCAACTGCAGGATAGCTCCACAAAGCACAGTCACAGGCAGGGCAGCACTTCTCTTCAGCTCTTCTCCATGCAGAGGTTCCTATTGATGTCCAGAAGTGATCTAAAGTCTCTGGTTTTGGGTGCCCTTCTTATACCCAATTTCTCCTTTGAAGTAGGCCTACTTCAAAGTAAAGTCTCTTTTGAATGTGAAATCCTGCCTTGCCCAGGCCAGGCCCCAGACACTCACCAGGGGGTCAGAGACTGCATTGTGTGAGGACAGGCACAGCCCTTTCAGGTGTAAGTGACCACTCCTACCCTCCCTCCTAGCACAGATGGCTCATCAGGAAATGCAGACTACACCCAGCTCCCTTTGTGTCACTGTTTAGTGTGAGGTGCAACCAGCCCAACTGTCAAACTAACCCAGACAGGGAATCCACAAACAGGCAGGGTCACAGAAATGGTATAAGCAAGAAAATGCTCACTTTCTAAAAGTGGCATTTTCAAACGCACAATCTTAAAATCAGCTTTACTAAAAGATGTATTTTTAAATTGTGAGCTCAGAGACGCAAAACTCTACATGCCCATCTGCTCCAAAGGGAATCTACACTTTAATCAGATTTAAAGGTAGCGCCCATGTTACCCTACGAGAGGGACAGGGCTGGCAACAGTGAAAAACACATTTTGCAATATTACAGTGTCAGGAAACATAAAACACATTAATATGGCCCTGCCAAAGTCCCGCCGTCAGGTTACCGTTCCGCGGTCGAAAGACCGCGGCGGTAATTCTGACATTCCCGCTGGGCTGGCGGGCGGCCGCCTTCAGGCCGCCCGCCAGCCCAGCGGGAAAGAGGCTTCCACGATGAAGCCGGCTCGGAATCGAGCCGGCGGAGTGGAAGCTGTGCGACGGGTGCAGTTGCACCCGTCGCGTATTTCACTGTCTGCCAAGCAGACAGTGAAATACTTGTAGGGGCCCTCTTACGGGGGCCCCTGCAATGCCCATGCCAGTGGCCTGGGCACTGCAGGGGCCCCCAGGGGCCCCGCGACCCCCCCTACCGCCATCCGGTTCCCGGCGGTCGGACCGCCGGGATCTGGATGGCGGTAGGGGGGGTCGGAATCCCCTCGGCGGCGCAGCAAGCTGCGCCGCCTTGGAGGATTCAATGGGGCGGCGGTACACTGGCGGGAGACCGCCAGTGTTGCCGGTCCGACCGCGGCTTTAACGCCGCGGTCGGAATCCCCATTGGAGCACCGCCGGCCTGTCGGCGGTGCTCCCGCGGTCCTCCGCCCTGGCGGTCTTTGACCGCCAGGGTCAGAATGACCGCCTATATGTCCTACCTTAACCATATACTGCACCCTGCCCTTGGGGCTACCTAGGGCCTACCTTAGGGGTGCCTTACATGTAAGAAAAGGGAAGGATTGGGCCTGGGAAGTGAGTACACTTGCCAAGTCGAATTTACAGTTAAAACTGCACACACAGACACTGCAGTGGCAGGTCTGAAACATGATTACAGAGCTACTCATGTGGGTGGCACAACCAGTGCTGCAGGCCCACTAGTAGCATTTGATTTACAGGCCCTGGCACCGCTAGTGCAGTTTACTAGGGATGTACTAGTAAACCAAATATGCCAATCATAGATAAACCAATCACATATAATTTACACAGAGAGCATATGCACTTTAGCACTGGTTAGCAGTGGTAAAGTGCTCAGAGTTCAAAAGCCAACAGCAACAGGTCAGAAAAAATTAGGAGGCAGGAGGCAAAAAGATTAGGGATGACCCTGCATAAGCACAAAACTCCAACACAACCTCCTACCAGCCTAAAGCCAGTGGAGAACAATCAATACCTTGATGTACTTCCCTGATTGGGGCGATAGAACAAGGACACAGGCACACAACAGCAGGGGCATGTTCCAGTTCTACGCCTTCCTGACTCCAGTTGGATCCCTCTGTTCATACTCTCAGGGCCCACTAAGCTAACCCATGGGGAACCCTTTTCCACATCTTCAGATACCATCTGTGCAGCACCTAACTTTACTTTGCTCACAGATGTATCCCAATGGACAGATAGACCCACCATGGCCAACACAGTGGTGTTGCCCACTTCACCCCTGGGGCGTGACTCTCGTTCCCCCTCCCCAGCGGCAACTCTGTCTACCAGGACAGCAAGCCACAGTGACCCCTGGCAACTGTCAGGGATGAGAGCCTGACCTCAGGCCTTTCCAACCACTGTGACTGTGGAGAGTGGGGGTGGTGGCCCCAGGTGCCTGACACCCTTTGACCACTCTCCCTTCCAACAGGTCAGGTATGGCAACCTGACCCTGGTCCTCCCCTCTGGGGCTCTCTACCCTCCCTGCAGGAGCAGCATCCCCAGAGTACAAAATTGTCAGGGTGCTTGTAGAAGCAGTCCTGCACAATTCTCCCACCAGGACAGGGATGTAAACCTGCAACTGGTCCTCCAACCTGGGTCTGTACCTTCAGGTTGGACCAGGGCCAGGGGTGAGGCTTCCCTTTCCCTGCCCTCCCTTCTGTGGTCCTGCACCTCCCAACAAGGAGTGCCCCCCCGGAAGACAATTTGGTAGGGGCACTGTTAGCAGTAGCCCCTTCCTCCAGGTCAGGGGGGAGACCCTAAACCTGGCCTTCCAATCCGGGGTCTGTACCCTTAGATTGCACAGGGGCCAGGGGTGAGGCTCTCTCTCCCCTGCCCCTACTCTCAGGGTTCTGCACCCCTCCTCAGCAAGAGTACCCCTTGAAATCACAGCAGAGGGGGTGATTGGGCAAACCACCCACCCCTTCAGGTCAGGGTTTACCCCCTGCACCTGATCCTCCAGTCCAGGGCCTGTACCCACAGACTGGACCACTGCCTGGCAACCCAGGACTTCCTGAGGGGCATACCTACCCCCCACCAGGTCAGAGTTTACCTCCTGAACCTGGTCATCTAACCCAGAGTCACCACCCTGCGGTTGAACCACTGCCTGGTGCACCAGGACTTCCTTATGAGCACACTTACCCCCCTCAAGGGACACACCATCCCTAAGGGCCACACAAGAGTCTGGCTGGTGCAGGTCTCCTGACCTCTGCCCATCTGACAGAGTCTGGATTCCCCCCAACCCAGAAATGGTCTTACGAATGTCATTCCTGAGGGGCTCTGCTCTCAGAGCTGACCCCTGACCCTCCAGGTTATCCACTGGGGTCTGCAACCCCCTCTCAACTCTCTGTCTGGACGTCTGCACCCACTCACTAGGAGTGGTACTGCCAGACACCAGAACTGGTGGGATGCTGGCTACAGCAGCCCCCCCCCCCCAAGTTCTCCTGACACTGTGGGGTCTCCCTCAACAGATGGCCCTATGGTACAGACTAGGCTCCCCTCCTGGTGTTCCCTCATGGAACCCTCCAGGACCTGGGATCGGATCTCGGGCAACTTGGGCCTCAACCCATCCCCTTTCCCTCTCCTCTGAGACTGGACATGGGGTCCCTCACCCATCCCACTACACTGGTACCTACCTGGGACACTACAATCCTTCCCTACCTCACCTGGTTGGGAACTACCTAGGCCACTTCTCTCAGGAGCACCCCCAAATGCCTCTTCAGACTCTCTGGTACTCACCCAAAGGTCTGCCTCTAGTTTAAGTTCCCTGAGGTCAGAGAACTCACACTCCACCGGGTGTTGGCATAGCTCTGGAAAATAAGGACTAGACATATGCTCTCCAGCAATTACATCACTCAGCCCCTCACATGAATTAACCAAAGTACCCTTCACCCAACCATACAGTGACTCTGCTTTGAAAAAGCATCCCACATCACACTCCTGAGACTGGTGAGAAAGTACCTGACTGTCCCTGACACTCAACCCACACTGTTCTGGAATGTCTTCGCACTTAATAACCAGGACTTCTACCTGGGGGGAACCCCTCTCCTTGTCACTCTCACCTAGAGTCAGTAGAGTGTCCCTCCCACCAGTAGGAATATGACTCCCCATGCGAGTTCCCCAATCCACCTCAGGGACCCTGTGCATCACTGGAGCTACCTCATACCCCTCAACCTCCTGGCGTGTGTTAACTCCCTCCTTCAAGTAGGCCACAACATCTCCGGGCATGTGCACTTCTTCAGCAGCACTGGATATAAAATTGTTGCTGCCACCATTCCAGCTGGACTCAGCCTTCCTGACTTCCAGCTCTTCCAGTTTTAGCTCATAAGCCGAAATCATAGTTTCTATCTCTAAGTCCCTTTTCCACTCGTCGATCTCACTTTGCATCCTCAACTTTTCTGCCTCCAACCGGCGAGCCCTTTCTGCCTGTCTGTCCTGCACATCTTTAAGAGTCAGATCCTGAGAGGACCTACTGCTACCACTCCTGGAGACCCTCCCCCCAAGTGTAACAGGTACCTCTACTACACCACGGTGTAGACTCTGCACTTTCCCATCCATATCTTCTGTGTGCCCTCCAGCTTCCTTGGCTCTCCCCCAGGAACTCAATGCCTCTAGCAGCTCCCCCTTGCTAGCAGAGCTCTTAACGGGACAGGCAAGATCTTCACAGAACTGTTTCAATTGAGCAACTGAGTACCTTTTCAGTTTCCCTAATTCAAATACAGCTCCAGCTGTTGCATCTCCAGATTGAGACATGATGGCAACAAGTGCAAAGTTCCAACGGCAGAAACAAGTTCAAAATGAAGTAAAAAGAATCAGTCAAGGGATCAGAAAAATCATGGAAGTATAACAAAAAGGAGTCCCATCTTAGGGGTGCCTTACATGTAAGAAAAGGGAAAGTTTGGGCCTGGTAAGTGGGTACACTTGCCAAGTCAAATTTACAGTTAAAACTGCACACAGACACTGCAGTGGCACTTCTGAGACATGATTACAGAGCTACTCATGTGGGTGGCACAACCAGTGCTGCAGTCCCACATGCAGGCTTGATTTACAAGCCCTGGCACCTCTAGTGCACTTTACTAGGGACTTACTAGTAAACCAAATATGCCAATCATGGATAAACCAATCACATTTAATTTACACAGAGAGCATATGCACTTTAGCACTGGTTAGCAGTGGTAAAATGCTCAGATTTCAAAAGCCAACAGCAACAGGTCAGAAAAAATTAGGAGGCAGGAGGCAAAAAGATTGGGCATGACCCTGCATAAGCAAAAAAGTCCAACAGGTCATAGTTAACCAGACGATGGGTCTCTTGGGAGAGAAGGACCTCTGGAAGGTATCGTTGAGCAAAGGTGAGAACTGCTTCACTTTTCACCTTGTCCAGGAGGCTGATAACATTCCAGAACAAGGCGTGCATGCAGCGACAGCTCCCACAAATGTCAATGGGGGTGGAGGGGGTGGTGGGGATGGGGGAAACAATGGAAAAAAAAACATTTACCTTTCCCACCGTTCCTGCCACTGCCGACTCCTGCCGCCTTGCTCGTTGCTCCTTTTCTTGTGGTGTCCCAGCATTCACTGGAACACAAGCACAGACTTCTCTGCAATTGTGGTGCTGCTTTTGTGCTAAACATAGCATGAAAGCAACAGCAGAATTGGTCTGACCAGCTTGGACTGCTGCTCAGACACAGCTGGGGTCTGTGCAGTTTCTACAGTCCGTCTGTTCAACACAGCTGGGCTGGAGAAACCTAACTGTGCATGTGTGTTTGGCCTTTCTTAGACAGTCGGCTAAGCACACATGAGCACTTAGGTGCACTCTCTCATCCTCCTCCCCTCCCACCAACCATGACCCATGACACAGCCCCACCCCACCCCTCCCTGCACTGCTGGCTGAGCTATCATTTTATTTTTCATCTCCTGGCTCTTGGCCAGGGGGGCAACGCCTCGCTGCCATTGTGTAGGAGCCACTCCTATGTGCATGGTTGACAGCATAGGACCTGGCAGCTATTGTTTGAGTACATGGGGCGAAGTTAACGGCCGCTCCACTAAGTGGTGTTTCAGCTGGGTGATTACCTCTATCATTAGTGTGGATCCCATGGCTCTGAGTTTTTGCTTGATGTCTAGGTATGATTGTCGTTGTTGCTGTACGTCTCAGGTATAGTCAGTAAAGAGCATTACCATGGCATCCCAGCAACGGTGGTCAGCTTGTGTACGAGCCGTGCGAAGCAGGGCATCTCTGTCCTGAACTTTCAGGGTATGTGCTATCACCAGCCTGGGTAGTGCTCCTGGTTGCAGTCTGGGAGTTAGGTCCTGATGTTCTGAACAAGGTTTGCAGGTACTCCGCATTTGCTGCAACTCAGAAGTTTATGATGCACACATTGTTGCACCTAGAGCGATTCTCAGCATCTCTGACTTGTCAATACAGCTCTGCAGCGCAGGATGTTGGTCACATGAGAGTTCAGATTTGTGACCTCATGCTCTACAGTGTAGACAGTCTGGTTTGAGCCTCAGCAATCCTATTGGTGGCATAACGAAGATCCTAGCTTTATTGGGACACATCTATTTGCACTTCTCCAATTTTGGTTTCAACTGCAGTTTGGGAATTTCGTATGGCCTGCAGAATTGTAGCCAAATCACCGGAGTGTGGAGCTGAAGACTTATCCTTCACCCCTCCTCCAGCATTTCCTGTGGATAGACCAGTGGTATATTGTTCTGTATGCATTTGGGTGGTGGAGGAGCGAGGGGGCTTGTCTTTACCCATCTTGCTAATTGAGTTCTGTTGGGAGGGCTGGAATTGGTTTTCCAGCCCTCTCTCAAAGGTCAGTGGCAGCGCGAGTAGCCAAGAATAGTTCAGTAGAAGGTGAAATGAAGTCCAGGTAGGTTGGCTTCCTCCAGTCACTTCCACTTTGTTCTTTGCACTCCTGGTGTGAAATTGAGAGTGTATGCACTTCACTTAGCGAGACAACCACCAACATGGAGTCGGATAGTGTCTCATGTTGGCATCCAGACTTCAGTTGTTGTATGGTCGAACCACCAGGTGCTCCCCAAGGGTCCTGGAGTGGAAAAACTTGGGAGCTGTCTCTCTGTCCATTGGAGGAGTGTAGGAATCTGGCCTGGTGAGTGGTGGGCACCTCTGTTACTTACACCTTAGACCAGGTATCCCCTATCAGTGAAATGTAGGCAGTGTCTAGAAGCCAGGCTCTCTAGAGGTAGCTGTGGGTGAGCAGCCAAAGCTTATCTAGGAGACATGCAAAGCTCATGCAATACCACTACAGTCACACAGTACTCACACACAAGAAAGAAAACACTTGGTTGTACAAAAATAAAGGTATATTAACTAATAAACAGTAAGAGGCATAAAATGGTCAAACAGTGGAAAATAGCAATAAGCAATAGTAGCCCTAGGGGGAGCCCAAACCATATACTAATAAAGTGGAATGCGAACACGGGGTTCCCACCTAGAAAAGTAAATTGTGTAGAGGGGAGATGGGAGTACTAGGAAACCACACGTGTAAGTAATACAGTACCCCCCAGCGACCAGGAATGCAGGAGTAAAACACTGGATTTCCCCAAACCCACCCCAAAGGATGAAAAGAAGAAAAAGAAGACACCTAGAACAGCCTGAAAGGAATCAGAACTGGAATACCGAAGATGGAGACCTGTGGAGAGAGGGGACCAAGTCCAAAAGTGTCTGTGGAGTCCAGGTGGAGTAGGAGATACTACCCAACCAGAGGTACCTTTTGGAGTTGGTCGACGAAGAAGGAAGACAGGTCAGCCCTGCAGCACAGAAGCTGGAGAAGAGTTCCTGATGTGTGCAAAAGATGTCCCACACTGAAAGCTGGATTGCAGATGGGTGTTGGTGAACGATATACTCCCATAAGCCTTGGCAAAGGCAAACTCATGGTTGGAGGAAAAAGGGGAGCTGCTTGGGACCAGCAAGGTCCAGGAGGATTCCACACAGGAGGGGGAGTCACAGGGGACCTGCTGCATCGCAGAAGTCTCACAGGAGCAGAGGCAGCACCCACAAGTGTCCCGCAGGAGTGGGAAACAGAAGTCACAGAAGCAGCCCACGCAGCACCACAAACGTTGCTCCCAAGTCAGCAGAGGACCATGTAGATGCCCAGGAGTTGCAGGAGGGAGTGCTGGGGGATGGAGCTACACATCACCTGAAGTTCCCCATGAAGGTGTTATTCCTGGCCTCGCACAAAGTAGCTCCTGTAGCGAAGGTCCCGGTGTTATGGTTGTCAGGGTACTGTCCTCCCCAGCTGAAGGATCACAGATTTCTGGAGTATAGTCTAACATCTCTGGAGGGAAGCCCATGCTCGCTAGGCTTAGTCCAGTTCTGGCTACAACAAAGTCCAAACTTTTCCCTGGAGTGCTGTTCTCTGCAGTGCCAGGTAGCCCCACTGTGTAGGTTGCTTATCGGTTGGGCAGTCAATATTGTCAGGGGGCAAGCCTGTGCAGTCTGGAGTAGGCTTCTTTCCACCACTAGGCTGTAGGGCACCAGTTCAGGCTTGGGTGAATTCCCCCCACTGCCCGTACTCCATCATGCAAGGCCTATCACAATCACTCCCGACCCTCTCTGGTGGACCGTCAGTCTCTTTGGTCCCACCCCTACTACTGGGTTTCTCAAGTCTCCTATCAGGCAAGTTTCAATCAGGCTCAACTCTGCAGCAGGGATACAGAGCCCCCCTCCGTGTTGTTGTCCCTGGGGGAGGGGACAATTGGTACTGCTCCCACGGGCAGTTGAAAGAGCAGAGGACATCCAGACCAAGTGGGGCAGGTAAGCTGCACCATTCCTCTACCCCTTGTCAAGGTCAGTCTCAGCCCACTGGGATTAGAGCGGTGGGTATGGTTTGCCGCAGCACCGGATTGTCTCTTGTACGTTCATTGGCTCACAGCAGACAAGGTAGGGAGGGGGTTGCTCTGAGCCCTTCTCACCTTGTATGCAATCGCCTCTCCTCAGCCGCCTTGGGTCTGTGCATTCCCGTCCCCCATTTTTAATAGGTGCCAGGTCGACTCGAATGGTACGATTTCCCTGTGAAAATCACTTGCACTGCCTCAAAGATTGCATGGGCGGGTCCAACAAGGCATATACAGGTCAGCAGTATAGAAAACAGAGTGGACGAAAGGGGCTTTGATGGAGGTGGTTGATGAATAGGTCCAGAGCACTCTTAGAGTGCGACTTCCATCTTCACGCCTCAAACTGTGCCTCTTGCAAAAAAGAAGATGCTGCACCACTTCACTTCACTGAGCCATCAATCATACAGAGAAAACACTAAAGGTAGTGACAACCAGGAACAACACAGGCAGCAGCATCCAGATATAACGCTAAAGGCAGCGACAACCAGGCACAAACAATGTCCATGATGCACTGTCTGTCACTAAAGAATGGATTGTGCTAGGAAGATCCCAGATTGTCATGCCTGCAAGTTTGAGACAGCAAGTTGTGGAACTCATCCATGAAGGCCATTGTTGCATTGTAGCCAACAAGTGGGCATTAAGGGATCACATGTGGTTCCCTCACTTTGATAAAAAAAATGGAGAGGGAACTAAAGGAGTGTAGTTTATGCAACTGCCTGTCTCCAAAGGTGACCCAGTGTCCCCTGACAATGTCTGCTCTCCCTGCGCATGCTTGGCAAAGCATCACTGATGACTTATTTGGGACTTAGGCAAATGGACACCAACTAATGGTGGTCATTTTTGAGAATTCTCAGTTTCCTGAATCCCCAACCCACAACAAAGTTATTGAGTGGCTAGATAACATCTTTGCAGTGTAGGGCATACCGGACGTTCTCAAGTCTGACAGCTGTCCACCATTCAGCAGAAAGGAGTTCAAGGAGTTTCTAGCCGGCCTTAACAACAAACATTAGAAAAGCATACCTTTGTGGCCTCAAACCAATAGTGTTGTGGACCTATTATGGAGACCATGAAATGAATCATTCAAGGTGCATTGATAGAGGGACTTCATGTGGGTCAGGCATTATGCAAAGCCCTCCATGCTTACTGGTTGACCCCCTCAGTCTACCACTGGTTAGAGTCCTGCTACCCTGATGTTCGGGAGAGCCATGAGAACCAAACTACCACAGTGGACCCCTGATCGAACATTACATAATGATGCAGTTTGTGCTACTGACACTGCTAGGAAGCATCAAATGAAGATGTATGCTGGTCGACATTGTTAAACATGAGAGATTGTTTTAGATGAGGGTGACTTGGTTCTCATCAAACAAAACCGGAAGCGAAAGGCAGATCCTCCATTTGATGTTGAGTCTTTAAAAGTTGTTAAAGGGACACGTGATAATGGCACATCACCCTGGTAAACCCATCATAAGAGACTCATCCCACTTCAGACATCTGTCTTGCCAACCATCAGACCCCACATGTTCAAAGGAAACTACTCCACCTGAAGACTCTGATCAGACATTAAATCCTGTACCACTCAGGTCCACCCCGGATACATTTCAACTACCTCATACCACATGGTCTGGGCGAACTGTGTGAGCACTTAGATGGCTGAGGCAATGTAATGCTGCTATTTGTTCATTTCTTTTTAGTTAACAAGGGGGAGATGTAGTGAATTAGAGCTGTAAACGTTAGGACCCTGTGACTTGAGGCGGATTTAAGAAGCACATTACATATTATGTCTTTGGAGGTATTAGGGTGTGGCTTTTAAACGTTATTGGGCTATTGAGAGTTCAGTTGAATGTTGTAAACTGATGAGTAAAGATGTTACATATGAGTTCTGTGTGTGGTGTTTTCTTGTGTATGCTACTGGGCTGGGGAGGATGCAACATGATGCACTTGTAAAAATAGAAAAAAATCTGGTGTATGGAGCAACTCTTGCTGTATCACATACTTTAGTTTGGTGCTTTAGAATGCTGATTAACACTCACACGCAAAGTATGTGGTCATCTCAAGAAGTCCCAATCTTGAATAGCTGATACCTCACACTGCTTGAATTTGAAGTTGTTTGTAATGAAATCAGGAAGCTAAGGAGGCATGTTACATACAAAAAGTATTTATGAATGATCATGTAAATAAATAAATAGGGAAACCTGAGGGGACATGTCAAAAATACAATATTTATTTGTGAAAGATTATGGGGGTCATTCCGACCCTGGCGGTCGGTGTTAAAGCGGTGGCCAACCCGCCAACAGGCAGGCGGTAAAAAAAATGGAATTCTGACCCTGGCGGGAACCGCCAACACAGCCCGCCACTTTAACACTCCGACCGCCATGGCGGGGCAAACAAACAGCGCGGCGGTCACCGCCAACAGACAGGCGGCAGACAATGTACCGCCCACCCTATCACGACCCACCAATCAGCCACCTTTTCTGGGGCGGGAGCCCGCCGGTAAAAACACGGCGGAAACAGACCACGAATGGGAAAACGCTCACCTCTATACACTCCACGAGGAATCTGGACAACATGGAACCCGAATTAAACATCCTACCAGCGATTGTCTACCTGCTCCTCTACCAGGAGCACGAACGCCGCCACAGGAGACAACGGTGAGTACTGCACCTACGACACAGGGGAGGGGGGAGGAGAAAAGATTACGGGCACACACATACGCAACAACCCCCACCTCCCCCCCAAATCCCCACACACCAATGCAGAGCAACAAGTCAGATTTACACCCCACAAACCCCCCGGAATAATTCAAAGACAAAATAAAATGATCATTAAAATAGAAGTATATTAAAGCATATTTGAACTTAAGTGAAATATAAGATTTTTAAAACAAATAAATCACAACATGAACAATGTATACATATTCCAAAAGTCCGGCACATCTTGGCTACATGCCATTGTTCGTGGGCCAATGTGCATAAACACATGGGCAAAGCCCACACACGAGACCCGATTCCATTGGAGAGAACACTGCTGGGGCATCAGATAATAAAACCACAGGCACCTCAGGGGGAAGGGGGGGCACCTCAGCCACATGAGTCCACGACGCCAGATCCACGAGGGTCCTCCATGCCCACTGTACCATCCTGGGGAGTGCAAAGCCATAGTCCCACAAGTCTTTTCAGTGGGTGGATTGCCCACTGTACCATCCTGGGGAGTGCAAAGCCACAGTCTCACAAGTCTCTACAGTGGGTGGATTGCCCACTGTACCATCCTGGGGAGTGCAAAGCCACAGTCTCACAAGTCTCTACAGTGGGTGGATTGCCCACTGTACCATCTTGGCGAGTGCAAAGCCACAGTCTCACAAGTCTTTTCAGTGGGTGGATTGCCCACTGTACCATCCTGGGGAGTGCAAAGCCACAGTCCATCTGGTGGATTACAGACTCCACTGGTTATGGAGGAGGCATGGTGCCCAGAGTGCTTCGTGAAGCCCTGCCCGACACAGATCAGGCCCTGCCAATGCGCCAGCGGTGCAGAGACGGCGGGGCCCAGCGGAGCGGTGCTTGAGATAAAGGGCCCAGCGGAGCGGTGCAGAGACGGCGGGGCCCAGCGGAGCGGTGCTTGACAGGAAGGGCCCAGCGGAGCGGTGCTTGACAGGAAAGGCCCAGCGGAGCGGTGCTTGACAGGAAGGGCCCAGCAGAGCGGTGCTTGACAGGAAGGGCCCAGCGGAGCGGTGTTTGAGATGAAGGGCCCAGCGGAGCGGTGCAGAGACGGCGGGGCCCAGCGGAGCGGTGCTTGACAGGAAGGGCCCAGCGGAGCGGTGCTTGACAGGAAGGGCCCAGCGGAGCGGTGCAGAGACGGCAGGGCCCAGCGGAGCGGTGTTTGAGATGAAGGGCCCAGCGGAGCGGTGCAGAGACGGCGGGGCCCAGCGGAGCGGTGCTTGACAGGAAGGGCCCAGCGGAGCGGTGCTTGACAGGAAGGGCCCAGCAGAGCGGTGCTTGAGATGAAGGGCCCAGCAGAGCGGTGCAGAGACTGCGGGGCCCAGCGGAGCGGTGCTTGACAGGAAGGGCCCAGCGGAGCGGTGCAGAGACGGCAGGGCCCAGCGGAGCGGTGCTTGACAGGAAGGGCCCAGCGGAGCGGTGCTTGACAGGAAGGGCCCAGCAGAGCGGTGCTTGAGATGAAGGGCCCAGCGGAGCGGTGCAGAGACGGTGGGCCCAGCGGAGCGGTGCTTGACAGGAAGGGCCCAGCGGAGCGGTGCAGAGACAGCAGGGCCCAGCGGAGCGGTGCTTGACAGGAAGGGCCCAGCGGAGCGGTGTTTGAGATGAAGGGCCCAGCGGAGCGGTGCAGAGACGGCGGGGCCCTGTTCAGCGGTGCTTCTCACGGCGGGGCCCTGTTCAGAGGTGCTTCTCACGGCGGGCCCTGTTCAGCGGTGCTTCTCACGGCGGGGCCCTGTTCAGCGGTGCTTCTCACGGCGGGGCCCTGTTCAGCGGTGCTTCTCACGGCGGGGCCCTGTTCAGCGGTGCTTCTCTTGGCCGGGGCCCTGTTCAGCGGTGCTTCTCACGGCGGGGCCCTGTTCAGCGGTGCTTCTCACGGCGGGGCCCTGTTCAGCGGTGCTTCTCACGGCGGGGCCCTGTTCAGCGGTGCTTCTCTTGTGTTCCTAGGGAACCAGATCTGGGCAGTCATTCCCGCTCAGTCGCCATCCGACCTATCGCTTGCGGGGCCCTCCTGTGCTGGACTCCTGGGCCCCTGGGTGTCCTCTGTCACACCCCAAATGGGGCTGGTGGGGCCCTCCTGGGCAGCTCGCCTGCTGCCGGACTTCTTCGCCTTGCTGCCCTTGCCCTCCTTGGAAGAATCTCTGGGGCCCTTGCCTCCCTTGGAAGAATCTCTGGGGCCCTTGCCCTCCTTGGAAGAATCTCTGGGGCCCTTGCCTCCCTTGGAAGAATCTCTGGGGCCCTTGCCTCCCTTGGTGGATGGGCCAGGTGACGGTGCAAGGCTGGTGTCCTTGGGGGCAGCCGTCTAAGGCCTGTGGCGCCGGCCCTTCCCTTTTTTGCTTCTTTTCCCAGGGGGTGGGCTGGCTGTCCCCTTGCTGCTGGCCGATGTTCCTGCCCTAGGAGCTGGTGGACTCCAATAGCCTTGAACGATGGTCCTAGTAGGTGCAGAGCTTGTGGTGGCTGAGGTGCTGGTTGGAGTCTTACGAGATGGAGGGGGGTGTGTCAGTTGTTGGAAAGAGGTCAAGGTTGGAAAGGAAAATCAATTTAGAAAGACAGGGACGGGTAGTTGTAGTGGGTATGGGAGTGGAGGAAGAGGATGTGGTTGTAGGAAAGTCAAGTGTGCTGTCTTTGGGTGCAGGTGCTTGTGACGGAGGCTGTCGTGAGGTGGATGGCTGTTGGGTGGGTGGCTGCCTGCGTTTGTGTGGTGAGGGGGTGACAGACACACTGGGAGAGGACACAGGGGACGTGTAAATGGTAGTGGGGGTGGTGACTGCACATGCGGACTGTTCTGATGGGTGTGGTGGTGATGGACGTACTGGCTGATGGTGGTGTGCATGCAGGTGTGAGTGGAGACGTCACAGGGAGGGAGGAGGGAGACGAGGAGGAGGGGGACACAGTGGAGGCAGTGGGTGTTGCTGTGTCTGCATGTGGATGTTGCTTGGGTGAATGCTTGTGTGATCTGTGGTGCTTATGTCTGGATGAGCTGCCCTTGGGTGTTGATGTGTGTGCAGGCTGGTCTGTAGGTGTGTCTGGGATAGGCAGAGGAACAGGGGAGTGGGACTGGGTTGAGGAAGTTGGAGGGGGAGGCTAGACACAGGGACAATTGCTGCCGTCAGTGCTGATGCCAGAGCGTTGAACGATCGCTGATGGGCAGCCTGACCCGAATGAATGCCCTCCAGGTATGCATTGCTCCGATGCACCTCCCTTTCTACCCCCTGGATGGCATTCAAAAGGGTAGACTGCCCAACAATGAGCGTCTGGAGGAGGTCAATGATCTCCGCACTGAGGGCAGCAGGGGTAACTGGGGCAGGACCTGAGGTGCCAGGGGCGAAGGAGATGCCCGGCTTCCTGGCCTAGCGGGCACGGGGCGAAAGCTGAGGGGCTGCTGGGAGGGCGGAGCTGGTGCACTGGGTGGCAGCTGTACCTGTTGTTGCGGTGGGCACGGATGTTGCTGCCACCACAAGGGAGCTCCTTTCCGAGGACGTGTCGGTGTCGCTGACGTCTCCACGGGTCCCCGTTGTGGAGCCCCCCTCGCCCTCCGTCTCACTGGTGAACTCGGAGTCGGTTGCAGGGCCCTCCACTTCTCCTCCGCCTGATGATGCTAATGCACACATGAACAGGAAAACCAAAAAAAGGGGGGGGGGAAGAAAGGAAGACATGTTGAGTGCATGCATTGGCGGCACCGTTGGCGGAGAGGACAGACACAGAAGCCCCCTGCACTACGCCGCGCACTCAGGGTACACTACTCAATGATAGTGACTTGGCCTACAAGTCTATGGACGACAAATGCACACATAGGTGAGCCCGGGCCATGGATAGCTGTACTTAGCACCCTACAGAGGTGGGGGGCGGGGGCACAGGGCCATGTCTAACGGAGGGGCCTAGCCTACAGAAACCGCCCTGGCCTAGAGATAGCCACAGCCCTCCTCCCCCACCCAGACGCCTCCACTGTGCGCTAATATAGCGGAATGTGCTGATACTCACCCCCTTGTGTCTGCTGTGATGTCCTCACGCGCCCATCTAAATCGGGGTAGGCCACTGCCAGGATTCGGGACATCAGGGGGGTCAATTGAAGACTGGCACCCCTCCTACGTTGGGAGGCCATCCCCAGCAGAGCCTTAGCGGTCTTTCTGCTCTCGCGGCGGATGTCCTCCCACCTCTTGCGGCAGTGGGTGCCCCGTCTGTTGTGGACCCCCAGGGCCCGGACGTCCTTGGCGATGGCACGCCAAATGTCGATCTTCTGATGGGCGCTGACCTATGTGACATGTACAGGGTTGAAAAATACATTTCTTTACTTTTCTGCATGGTCGATGTGCGAGGCCCCCCCCTCCCCAACCTTGCCATGTGGCACATGCTCTCATCTGTCGTGCGTTGCACTCCTCATTCGCTCCCCTCCCCACCATCTTACATCCACCCCACTCAACACAGGCATAGCCCATACTACGTGCTCCCAGTGTACTTACCTGTTGGTCTGGAGGACCGTAGAGTAGCGCATACTGGGGGAGGACCCCATCAACAAGTTTATCCAATTCCTCAGATGTGAAGGCAGGGGCCCTTTCCCCAGTCGCAGCAGCCATTGTCTCTTACAGACCGAGTTCACAGCAGCACTTGCAGTATAGGTCCTCTCCTGTGGATGATCAGGTCTCGAGTGATTAAGCAAGTAGAAAATGGCGGTCACGCCCGCAGTGGTTCGTACCGCGGCGGTGCGTACCGCGACCGCCGGCGCACATCGTCATTGGCTCCTGAGATCCATCGGGTTCAATGTTAACCAATGCTGCTTTGCGCTGCGTTCTTCGACCGCCTACCGCCACGGTGTGCTACGCCAAGGCATTCACCTCACATCCCATTGTCACACTTCACAGGTCAGGCAGCCGCCATTTCAAGGGCCCACATGGCTGAATTTCTACGGCGTCACACAGGCCTAGGCCTTGCATTGCCACTCATACAAGCCATTCAATGCATAGCGAATCGTGTAATGTGCAAGCTGTGGTTACGTACCTGTGGGTTGATTGACTCTGTTCTCGCTGTTGTCCTTCCTAGGCACCGTCCGCTGGGTCTTGCGAGGAGATGGAGGAATCCTCCTGTGTACAGACCGCTGGTGGACCTGTCGACAATGGAAGAAAGACATGTCATACTTACATACAGACTGGACCGAGGCACTATACAGGAACTGTGTGCCCAGCTGGAGCCAGACCTGATGTCCCCCATTCGCCAACCCACAGGGATTCCCCCTCTGGTGCAGGTTCTGTCAGTACTCCATTTTTTGGCAAGTGGATCATTCCAAACAACAGTGGCCACATCATCAGGGATGTCTCAGCCTATGTTTTCTAAGGTTTTGTCCAGAGTGTTGTCTGCCCTGATGAAATACATGCGGAGCTACATTGTTTTCCCTGAGGTGGGAGATTTGGCTACAGTGAAGGGTGATTTCTATGCCCTTGGACATATCACCAACATCATTGGTGCCATTGATGGGACCCATGTGGCCTTGGTTCCCCCCAGTGGAAGTGAGCAGGTGTACAGGAACAGAAAAAGTTATCATTCAATGAATGTCCAGGTGGTCTGTTTGGCTGACCAGTACATCTCCCATGTAAATGCCAAGTTCCCTGGGTCAGTGCATGACGCGTACATCATGCGAAATAGCAGCATCCCTTACGTGATGGAACAGCTACAGAGACACCGTGTGTGGCTAATTGGTGACTCTGGTTACCCCAACCTGTCATGGCTACTGACCCCAGTGAGGAATCCCAGGACAAGGGCAGAGGAACGTTACAATGAGGCCCATGGGCGAACTAGGAGGATTATAGAAAGAACCTTCGGCCTCCTGAAGGCCAGGTTTAGGTGCCTGCATATGACAGGGGGATCCCCAATGTACTCACCAAAGAAGGTGTGCCATATCATCGTGGCCTGCTGTATGCTTCACAACCTGGCTTTGCGACGCCAGGTGCCTTTCCTGCAGGAGGATGGTCCAGATGGTGGTGTTGTAGCAGCTGTGGAGCCTGTGGAGAGTGAAGAGGAGGAGGACGACGGGGACGACACAGACAACAGGGACACAGTGATACAACAGTTGTTTCAGTAGCACACAGGTACGAATCAACCACGGCATTTTACATTTACTTAAAGTCTCCTGCCTCTCTACTGTCTGAGTTCCCCCCAGTTCCTGTTAACTGAGTTGTGACTTTCCCTTCCGTTTTCAGAGCTGTGGGCCCCACTGCGTGACCTCTGCTTTGTTTGCCCATGGACTACAGCTGTGTGACAGTGGTATGTTGTCATCACAATGTAACTGAACATTTTGGCACCATTATGTCTAATACATTTGTTCAAAATACAAGCAGACTCCAGATTTTTTTAGTGCAAGAAGTGATTTAATTCAAGTGCTAAATTTAAGGAACATGATTGTCAAACGGGGATGGGTGATGGTGGAGTAATGTCCATGGCAGAGTCCAGTTCTCAGTCGCACAGGTGCATTGTCCATATGCCTGTGGAAGGATGGAGCAGGGGCAGTTCAAGGTTGGACAGGGTGACAATGTGGGACAGTGGGATGACATCAGGGGGTATCGTTTGCTGGCGGGGGTCTTGCAAATCCTACTCTGTCTTCTTGTGAGATCTCAGGTTCCGCTTGCGGGGTGGTTCTTGTTCTGCAGGAGGTGGGGTTCTGGTGGCCCGTCGTTGTGTGGGGGCCTCCTGTCCACTAGCGCCGGCGGAGGTGGTAGGCTCTTCCTGGTCCAGGCTAGTGATAGGGGCCCTTTGTGGTGCCACATGGTCCCGCAATGTGGTGACTATCTGGGTTAGGGCCACGACGATGGTCCCCATTGCGGAACTAATGTTCCTCAGTTCCTCTCTGAACCCCATGTACTGTTGCTCCTGCATGACCTGGATCTCCTGGAACCTGGCCAGTACCGTAGCCATCGTCTCCTGGGAGTGGTGGTATGCTCCCATGATGGAGGAGAGGGCCTCTTGGAGAGTCGGTTCCCTGGGCCTGTCCCCCCCCTGTCGCACAGCAGCCCTCCCAGTTCCCCTGTTTCCCTGGGCCTCTGTCCCCTGGACGGTGTGCCCACTACCACTGCCCCCAGGTCCCTGTTGTTGTTGGGGTGGTGGGTCAACCTGGGTGCCCTGTAGTGGTGGACACACCGCTGATTGACGTGCCCTGGAGACAGAGGCATGGGCCCGCTGGGTGGGAGCTGTACTGGTGTTCCCAGAGGGGGTTAGGTCTGGTGTAGCCTGTGGCTGTCTGTGGGGAACCGACTGTCCCGAGGTCCCCGATGGGCCGGGCTGGTCATCAGGGTCCAGGGAGACAGAGCTGCTGTCATCACTGGGGGCCTCTTCTGGGGGTGGGATGGACATCTCTGGACCCTCCGTGGCGGTGTGGTGGCGTTCGGGTCCTGCAGGGGTATTAGAGTATGGTTATTGCTTCTGTGTGTGGCATTTCGTGTAATGGGTGGGTGGCCGTGTCCCCCAGTGCTGGCATTCCCTTGTGGGGGCTTTTGTGACGGTGGCTTGTGGGGGTGATGGGTGTGTGCAGTGGGCATGCTTTGGGGATGGGTGTCCATGCTTTGGGGACGCACGCAGGGCTAGGTTTTGGGATGGGTGGGATGTGATGGTGAGCCATTTGCAAGGAGTTGGTGTGATGGGGGTGGGGGTATGATTTGGCATGCAGGTGGGGTGGGGGGAATGAAGTAGTGGAGATTTGACTTACCAGAGTCCATTCCTCCGCCTACTCCTGCGAGGCCCTCAGGATGCAGGATGTGCAAGACTTCCTCCTCCCATGCTGTGAATTCTGGGGGAGTAGGTGGGGGTCCGCCGCCAGTCCGCTGTACCGCGATGTTGTGCCTTGATACCATGGAACGCACCTTCCCCTGTAGGTCGTTCCACCGCTTCCTGATGTCGTCCCTATTGCGTGGATGCTGTCCCACAGCGTTGACCCTGTCCACTATTCTGCTCCATAGCTCCATCTTCCTGGCAATGGTGGTGTGCTGCACCTGTGCCCCGAAGAGCTGGGGCTCTACACAAACTATTTCCTCCACTATGACCCTGAGTTCTGCATCAGAGAACCTGGGGTGTCTTTGGGGTGCCATGGGGTGGTGTAGATGAGGTGAGGGGTGGTGTATGTGTTGTAGAGTGTGGTGAGTGTGGTGGTGTATGTTGTTTTGTGCGTGGAAATTGTGTGGGTGATGTTGTGATTTGCCTCTGTGTGATGGTGTACTCTATGCTGTGCTCTCTCTCTCTGTCCTTCACTCGCACTTGTGGTCGTAGGGGTTTGTGGGTGATGTGGGTGTGTGTTTTATAGTTAATTGGGTGTGTGGGAGTGGTGTGTGTATGTTTCTCAGGTGTGTGTATTTTGAATTATCCAATGTGGTAGTGTTTTGTAAAGGTGTGTGTATTTTGACCGCGGCGGTGTGTACCGCCAATGGAATACCGCGGTTGAAAGACCGCTGCGGGGATTTGCGGGTCGGAATGGCATGGGCATATTTCTGTTGGCGTGACGGTGGAGGTTTGGTCATCGCCAGTTTCCCGCTGACCTTTGGTGTGGTGGACTTTTGTGGATGTCGGGTTTTTGGCGGTTTGCCAGTTGCGGGTCAGAGTGACCGTGGCGGTTTCCCGCGGCTGCGGTGGTGTTATGGCGGCCTTCTGGCCGGCGGTAAGCGACTTTTACCGCCGAGGTCGGAATGACCCACTATGTGACTAAACTGATTTGTAAGCCAAAAGAGTGTGCTGCATGTCCAACTGTTATTTGTGTAAGAGAATGTCACATGAGTATGACATTTGCATTATATTATGAGAATTTGATGCAAAGTTCTCAATTCTAAAATGATATGCCCATTTATTTCAGCCTACAGACTGTTTAGCAGCTGTAGTCTTTATGTCGCGTTCTAAAAATAGTCCAAATCCTACTAACTGTGACTGACCCTAGTAGGAATGGCAGATGGTACTTTTCATCATTTAAAAGTAGCATAAGCAAGAAAACACGTTTCTTACAGCAGGATCATAGAAGAATGTATGCAGACTTACTACATGAGGCATGTTTAGTTTTACAATAAAATATACCTTTTTTTCCTTTTGATGTAGTGTTTAATTTTAAGGTAACTTTTTACACATACTCCAAAATGTTTTCTTGACACAAATGACATCTCACAAGTGTTATCTTGCACTTACATGTTCATCTTTATTAAAGTAAGCTTTGGGAAACATTGAGAATGTGTTGCTTTACAAGAAAGCCTTCTTTACAAGATGGTTTCTACATTGATCTCATATTTCATCATATATGTTGAGAACAGAGTGAAGTATGCATTGGTAGGTTACAAATCATTGAATCAGGACAACCAAGAGGAAAACCATCAAATTGAGAGCAGACACTTGAGATGGACTACAAAGCCACCCAGGCATAAGCAAGAATCTAACACAAAGCACAGTCTGAATATATGTTATGGAAACAAAAGGTCTGCCGACACAAAAGCTGTTTGTAGGCAGATGTTAATAAATAGGACATAAAAATAAGACTATATTTTCTAGAGGAGTCTGTGACACAAATAGGATCTTTCTATTTACTGTTCCATTTCTGTTTGCTTACATGTCATTCCATCAGCTCGTATACAAAGAATCTGCGTATTATACCTAAATATAGTAGCCTCATTCCTTATGAAACCGCTCCTAGTGTTCTTCATCAAATTCTCATCTTGTGCAGCAAGAAGTGTGTTTTATAATCATTGTAATACATCTGATATCACTCTCAGCTTAACTTCAAGAAGTCCTTATTTAGTTTTCGCATGTAAACAGGGGTGCCTGGCATTGTTCACAGAGTTAGTACATGACCTTACGAAATTGACGAATGATTTCATATTATATGTTGCAACGTTGGGTAGTCCTACCGTTTTCGCAAGCAAACATGTGCATCATTCTAGAACTTGTTTTCTATTTACTGGTATGAGCATGTATATTAAAATCAACCCAAGAATTTGCTGTTGGATAACAAACCATCACTGACATAGGTTATGTCACTGGATATCATGGCACTAGCTAGGTGTGTACACTAAGCTCTACACTGCTGCCCCTTATATGTGTGTTTTGTTAGGTAGGCTTGCACTGCTACCGCCCTTCCAGTAAGGGTTTGATCCACATTGCCATGCAATCGTGGCTAGCAATGCATACTGGGTAAATACTGATACCCTATACATTATTTACCTAGTGTGCTATTACCAGGCCAGTCTGGGTTTTGAACCCCAGGTAAAATGCAACCAGCTCATTATACAATATTCTACGGTACACAAACCTAGAGTTTGCAATATTTGTCTCTACTATTTGCACTTGGTTTTTCTTGAAGCTTTTATTTTGATCAGCACCTATAGGGTGCATAGTTTACACAACATTTGTAATCTCAATGAAGGGGCAAATGCAAGTTCATGCATGTATCAGGAGCTGTTGGCCACTTGGATGATGTTTTTACAGGCTTACTAGATAGATGTAAAGCATGTAGATCAAAAGGGAGAGTAGTGAGGAAAGAAACAGTACATACAAGTGAGCTGGAATGAAAACTGAGAAACGTTAAGGTAAGCAGGGCAAAAATAAATTAACATTGAGTTGTAGGAAGGTGGAATCTGGTAAGCAGATATGACGGAATATTTGAAATTGAGGGAGCATAGGTGTGAAATAGGAGATATAAGGTAAGAATATGAGAGTGGTAGCAATGAAGGAGAAATCTGCTTTCTGCAATGATGGTTAGAGAATCCAATAATTAAAAATGGAGGCAGGAAAGAAAAGGAAGAAATGTTCGTACTATCGTTCATGTCACAGTGATCATCTACTTGTGACAGTTTATGCATTATGTTAATCAAAGTACTAATAGTTTGATTGTAACGTGATGCACTGTGAAAGTATATTAGTGTGCATTCACTCTATACTAGCTATTGAAACCTATTTGGTATAGAGATTAAACTTCATGTTTTGAAGAACTTATATTTTGGAGTATAAATGAATAGCCTGCATTAAAACAATATTAGATTTCTGATGGGAAATGTTTTAAATTGTATGCAAAAGTAGAGAAATGTAGTTATGCACCAGATTAATAGAACTGTAAGAGTTATTTTCACTTAAAATTACTCTAACATGAATGCTGATGGGACTTTATTAATGTGAAAACACAACCAGGCACTCCGAATAATGAGTCCACGATGAAGAAAGTTGCAGAATTCTTTATTCCTTTGTGTTGAGAAAGATCCAATCAGTGCTCAGAAATAAACATATCCTCATGTTTGAGAGAAAACCCATCAATGTTCAGAAGCAGCCAACACGTGTTTCGTCCACACGGACTTTTTCAAGGCTGGAAACAAGAAAAAATTGGATCTCTTAACACTTATACAAACTACCCTCCGCTAGGTATGGAATACGATAATAAACAAACTGGAAAATAAAATCAAACAACAATGTTCTCCATGAAGTTTATAGCCCTTAGGTGTGACAAGAAATCTGGAATAGAGATACTCCCAAGCTGGGGAATGTTATAGAAAAACTTAGTGAAAATCGCCACCAAAAAGTGCTGGTGAAGAGAGAAGAGAGGTGAGAAAAGATAAACGTATTAAAAGGCGATAGTAAAAAAGATCACCGACGTGGATACTAGGTACAGTAAAATGTGAGGTTGCCCAGAAGTGAAAATGAAATAATGGAACCGAAAACACGCTCTAGGAAAGAGCTACCAATGCCCTCGCAGAATTAAACTTAGGAACATGTTGTTGGGCATGGCCAAATGCTAAGGTCCTTATGGAATGGACCCCCAAAAGGGTCATGTGAAAAGGAAAAGGAAGAGGCCCATGAGAAAAGTGGACTAGACTATATGGTCCTTGCTGGAAATAAACGTGCGAGAGTAGGGACAAAAGAAGGGCTGATTCAGTCATACCAAAAGAATGATTGACGACAGCAGTGTCCAGAGCCGTCCCTTAATGCATAGGGAAGTAACGGTCCTAAAGAGGTGAGGACTGTGTCCAGGTTGTATGCATCCATAAAAAACTGGATCTCCAACTATCGGATAGAACCGCATATCAAAAACTCATTTCCAACCCCATGTCGGGGGTTAACAGATGCATTCTACAAAAACTTCAAACTTTTTTTTAATCTTGATCTCATTTCAGACATGGAGTTTAAATATTTGTACAATAGCACACCCACTTCCCAATGTATATATGTTCTACCAAAGATACACAAATTGGTCACCTTCCCCCCGGGTAGACCCATCATTTCTGGCATTGGCTCCCCTACGGAGAAATTGTCAGAATATATTGACATTCTTTTTACAGCCCCTTGTTCATAATTTACCCTCATGTATCAGGGACACTAAAGATTTACTTTGTAAGATTGCAGACTTTGATTGGACGGAAGGCCACTACCTAGTAACCTTAAAAAAGGTGTACTGTATTATTCGGAGTGCCCTGGTTGTGCTTTTGTTTTCACTTTGTATCTTCAGCACGTGACATAGGTGGCATTTCCGAATCCCTCCTGTGTTCTGTGCATCACGATACCCAAGGTGGTTGGGTATGTATACCAGGTTGGCCTGGTACAGGCCTCCCCAGGCCTGTACATTCGATAGATGAACTTTGTTGCTCCTTGTTTCAGATGTGCTACTTCCTAGCATCAACCACAGTGTAGTAACTTTGGGACTTTATTAATGTTGAGGTTATAATTTGCATAATAAAATGTATTTTATTTGTAAGATTTAATGTTCTGTTTTAATTCACTTGCATTAGCCTAAGTGAGGCCTGTTAGGCCCTGTATTTGTGACTGTGGTGAAAATGTGTGGTTGTCCCGGTAACGTGAACCTTTCTTCCAGATTTAGTACTCATGAGAATTCTAGCTTGGTAATACATGTCTACATGCCTGGAAAGTTGCCCTTGAGAACAGAACAGTTAGGACTTTGGACTGCCATTGTATACAAATGTTGCAGTCTTGCATGGAAGAGTACAGATTCACACTGTTCTCATGACAAAGCTTAGAATTCTCACCAATGTTTCAGTTCGGGTCACGTTATCATTTTCTATTGGATGTTACACCTTCACTGTCATGTGGAACGATGGACTGACAAATCATCTTTGCCCTATGAACTTTAATATACTGTTCAGAATCCCTTACTCTTCATCGCTGCTTGCTGAACCCACTGGACTCTGAGAGGGATTGTCCTAGCTGCCCTTGCCTCTTTTAAATGCCCTGCTGATTTTTCCTGTGACCCAAAGAAGAAGACTAGACAGAGCTTCTGAAATGCTGGCACCTTCCAGTTTTACTTCCCTTTTGCCCATTTTAGTTAGTTACTTGTTATCCAAGATTTCTTTTTCCAAAATCTTTTTGCTCTTTTTGTCCTTTGCCCTTATGTATTCCACCCAGCACCTTGTAATCCCTGATTGGCAATCTGTAGGATTTTCCTTGCCAATCTAGCAGGACCTAAATGATTTAAACTGCCTTAATGCTTATTAAAACTGAGCAAGGCTTGTTTTCTGTATATCAGATAATTCTGCAGATGTTTTGTATTGTATTTGTGGAGTGCCTAGTTCTCCTAAGGTTCTAAGGTTACTTTGTCTGAACTTCTGTTGTCACCTTGGTCAGCCCTTGGTGATACTGTATCTTTATAACTTTGCCTTGAGGATTGTCTACATGACTTTGAGTTTAAGCTTGCAATAAAACCCCTTAGCTTTATTCCTGACTGGAGTTTTCCTTGTGTGGCCACATTGGTCATACTGACTAGGTGAATTGGTTTGTATTGAAATGTGATGACTTGTTCTCCACACCCTTATGCTGGGTCCAAAGATTCATTGACCTTTCCAGGCATTGCCAGCTGTGGGGTCACATATAGAGATTGTCATGAAATGGTTAATGAATGGGATTGAGTTTAGAGGATTCAGGATCCGCCAGTAAAAGGAAAATGGAATTTAGGTGAAAATAAGAGGTCGAACTAAGAGGAAAACTGGGAGAGTTGTACTCAAGAGTAGGAAAGGCATAGATTGTAAAACTCTCATGTAGGTCTGAGGCACCCTGGGACATAAATTATAGTTTTTCAGATTACCTGCTGGTTACCTCAAATTTGTGACAGTAAAATGACTGCAGGAATGATTTAGAAGTGGTGGTTAGAGGATAACCAAAATATTTCCATTATTGCAATACCTTAAATCTGACAAATAAATAACATGCACAATAATATGTAATATTGAAGGAATGAAATGAAAAACTAGTGATGTGATGTGCAGTTGATCATTTGTTAACGTGAACTGAAAGGTATATGTCCTCACGATCTAATGATTAGCCATACATGTACCCAGTGCACAAGAATTTATCTTTTTGTCAACATGTATTAGGTACAGGAGTCAAAAATTTAATAGAGTCTGTGTATACTTGAAAAAGCAGGCTACTGAATCAGCACGCAAGAAAGTTTTATTTTGGCTTTGTTTCCGGAATAGGTGTACATGTATGCCTATGGTTTTTTTATAGCACATACCAAGCCAAGAGGGAGCAGAGTAATGTACAGGATCAAGGATGAGTATGAAGGCATTACGTGGTAGGAATAGGTAGCGTGGTTTTTTTTTTCTAAATCAAAGCAGCTCTTGGGCAGCCCTGATGGATACAGGGATACTGTTCCACATCCTGGATGTATAGATTGAACAGGCCTCCTGCCTGTCTATTTCTTTTTTGCATTTCTTAGTTCACAGTCTGATGTTACCAAGTGTTGGGGTGTTCCGTGAAACCATAAGAGATGATGACCTTGTCTGCAAGCTAGCATGGGTGTTGGTCATCAAGGCTTTGTAAATGATGTAGTTGGTTTTCAGATGGTACTGGTTTGCAAGGGGAGCTAAAAGAATTCTTTTAGGGTGGGAGTGATGATATATGTCCTGGATGAGACATGCTGAAGTGTATAGGATGCTTTTAGAGTGTTCGTGTGTGCGTTCTATGAGGCCATGCTGCAGGGCTTTATCACCATCCAGATGTGAGAGTATGGGGACTTGAACAGCAGTTCTGAAGTCCCTTTTTCGAAGAAATAGTTTTACTTTCTTTAAAGGACAGAGCGAGTACCAGGCAGTCTTTCCTTTTTTTTTTTCTTTTCTTTTGGCAAAGTGTTCCTTAAGGGTGAGGTTGGTGTCCAAGGTGAATCCAAGTGACTTGGCATTTGGTGAAGGTTGTAGTTTAAAGCCTTTAAGGTTTCATGCCATTGAGCTGGGTTTGTACCTTTTCTTGTTTGTTGTTCTTTGCAAATAACAGGAATTCATTCTTGGTTAGATTAAGTATCATACAGATGTTGGACATCCAGGTCTGGGTGATATACAGGCAGTGTTTGAGGCACTGGATGCCTGATGCAGAGGAGACTTTTAAGTAGAGTTTAGTATCATCTGAATACTAGTGTGACTTGATGCTGTTATCTTTGAGTAGAGCAGCAGGAGCCAGAAGTACGAAGGCATTTTGCATTTGCAAAAGGTCAGGTTTGTAGACTCGGGGCATGGACCACTTCCTACTGTTTAAAAAAAAAAAAAGGGTTCTTAGTCTTGTAAACTGAAGGAAAATTAGCTATATTTAAAAAAAATTATTGCCTTAATTAAAAGCAATCATAGACATAGAGGTCTGCTGACCCCAGCAGGTCACCATACCTGTGATGGCTGTGAATAGTAGTAGGTTGTAAATTAAAACCTACTGCATTATTATTCATGAGGTCGGTCAAACTGGAACCCACTACGCTCAATATTTTACGAATAGACCTATTACCACATAAATCAGTTCTCAAAATAATACACTGGTTGCAAAATACTTGTCACACATTGTTCTAAGAGCACAGAAAAGAGTGGATACCCTACGCAGCTGTGTAATGCTTCGGCTCAGGAAACCCCATTTTTCAACACACTTTTAGCATTTTACTGGGACACATCCCATTTTTAAAAAAAATGTGTGCTTTCACCCTCCTTCCAGTTAATGACAGAAATGGGTGTGAAACCAATGCTGGATCCCAGAAGGCTAAACATTTCCAAAAAGTAGACAAAAGTCTGAATTCAGCAAGGGGTAATTTGTGTAGATCCTACAAGGTTTTCCTACAGAAAATAACAGCTGAAATAAATAATATTGAAATTGAGGTAAAAAAACAGCCTTTTTTCTCCACGTTTTACTCTGTAACTTTTTCCTGCAATGTCAGACTTTTGAAAGCAAAATACCGTTACGTCTGCTGCACTCTTCTGGTTGCGGGGATATATAGGGCTTGTAGGTTCATCGAGAACCCTAGGCACCCAGAGCCAATAAATGAGCTGCACCTTGCAATGAGTTTTCATTCTACAGTATACCTGGTAGATAGAAATTCATTAGCTGAAATATAAAGAGTGAAAAATAGGTATCAGGAAAACCTTTGTATTTCCAAAATGGGAAAAAGGTGTTGAGAAGCAGTGGTTATTTGCACATCTCTGAATTCCGGGGTGCCCCATACTAGCATGTGAATTACAGGGCATTTCTCAAATAGACGTCTTTTTTACACACTGTCTTACATTTGGAAGGAAAAAATGTAGAGAAAGACAGGGGGCAATAACACTTGTTTTGCTATTCTGTGTTCCCCCAAATGTCCCAATAAAAATGGTACCTCACTTGCGGGCCTAATGCTTGTGACAGGAAATGCTACATTGACACATCACATTTTTACATTGAAATCTGACATGTTTTTGGGAAAGTGCCTAGTTGTGGATTTTTGCCTCTAGCTCAGCCGGCACCCAAGGAAACCCTACCAAACCTGTGCATTTTTTAAACCTAGACACCTAGGGGAATCCACGATGGGGTGATTAGTGGGGCTCTCACCAGGTTCTGTTACCCAGAATCCTTTGCAAACCTCAAAGTTTGGCCCAAAAACACTTTTTCTTCACATTTCGGTGACAGAAAGTTCTGGAATCTGACAGGAGCCACAAATTTTCTTCCACCCAGTGCTCCCCCAAGTCTCCCAATAGAAATTGTACCTCACTTGTGTGGGTAGGTCTAGTGCCCGTGAAAGGAAATGCCCAAAAACACTATCTGGAAACATCCAACTTATCAAATACAAAACTACGTGTTTTTGAGGGGAAGGGCACCTGCGTGTTTGGTCCTTGGCTCAGCAGCTATACAGGAAAACCTACCAAACCTAGACATTTCTGATAACTAGACACCCAAGGGAGTCCAGGGAGGTGTGACTTGCGTGGATCCCCCAGTGTTTTCTTACCCAGAATCCTCAGCAAACCTAAAATTTAGCTAAAGAAAAATCACATTTTCTCCACATTTCTGTGTGGGATCACCGCAAAGTTTCTACCACCCAACGTTCCCCCCCAGTCTCCTGGTAAAAATTGTAACTCACTTGTGTAGGTGGGCCAAGTGCCTGTGACAGGGAAGAGCCAAAAACATGTTGAAATTGAGGTGGAATCAAAGCAGATGCAAAAGGACAGTTTGGAAAAAAAAATGTAGGCTGACAAGTGGGGCAGAAGTTTTATCGGTATAGATGAGACACTGCTGGGTGGTAGGAATTTTGTGGATTCCTGCAGATTCCGGAAGGTTCCATCACAAAAATGTGGAAAAAATGTGTGATATCCAGCAAAGATGGAGGTTTGCAGGGCATTGTGAGTAAGAAAATGGTGCAGGGTGCATGTGAAGCACACCACCCTGGACTCACCCAGATGTTTAGTTTTCAGATGTGTCAAGGTCTTGTGTATTTTTCTACATGACAGCGTTCCAAAGTCCGAAAGTGCAGCCCTCACCATTCCAAGTGGGACGATTTTGAGTTAGCCAACCTCTCATGGCCCAAATGTAAAACCAAAACCCCAAATAATCAAAGTCTTGGGGTAAGATGTTTTAGTGCGTGGGGGAGAGCTGAAAGACTCCAGTTCACTTGGGGGGGGGGGCATAACCATGCCCATACTGGTTGGTAGCCACCAGTCTAGTAGACTTTCTGCCCCCCGTGTGGTTCGGGGGTAATTGCCCCATCTGCCCTGGCCCCATTTATTTGGGGTGGGGGTATGGCCATAACCCCACCCTCTTATTTAAAAAAAAAATCTTCCCTGGTCTCTGGTGGACTTTCTGCCGCCCTTGGGGGCAGATGGGCCTTCCAAAAATAGGCCGATCTGCCCCAAGAGGGGCAGATATGGCCAACAGTAATGTACCCCCATGGGGAGCGACCCTTTCCCAAGGGGCAGACCCCCCAAACAAAACACACATATACACACACCAATCCCTGGTGCCTAAGTGGTTTCTGTCCCCCCCGGGGGCATATCGGCCTAAAAGAAATAGGCCAATCTGCCCAAAGGGAGCAGAAATGGCCTAAAATAAATTTGCCCCACAGGGGAGCGACCCTTGCCTAAGGGGTCGCTCCCCTTGCGTAAAATTGACACAAAAAATCAAAATCCCTTGAGGCTAGTGGTTTCTGCCCCCGGGGGGGGCAGAAAAGGCCTCAAAATATTTTGCCCCCTCCCCCCGGGAGCGGTCCTTGCCCAAGGGGCCGCTCCCCTCATTCAATAATATATATATATAAAGAAAAATCCCTGGTGTGTAGTGGTTTCTGCCCCCCTTGGGGGGCAAATTGGCCTAATAAAAATAGGCCAATCTCGCACCAAGAGGGGCAGAAATGGGCTAAAAGTAATTTTGCCCCCAGGGAGCGACCCTTGCCTAAGGGGTCACTCCCCACATATAAGTAAAATTAAAAAATTATCCCTGGTGTCTAGTGGTTTCTGCCCCCCCCAGGGCAAAAATGGCCTAAACATACTTTGCCCCCCTGGAGAGCGGCCCTTGCCCAAGGTGCCACTCCCCTTATTCAATTGCACACAAAAAAACACCTCCCTGGTGTTCGCGGCCATTTCTGCTGCCCGATTGCATCGCTTTTGCATTTCTCCTCCGATCCGCCCTGGAAGCTTAGGGTAGGCCTCTGATGAGGTCAGCGCGGGGTGAGAGGGAGCGGGGGCGGAAGGGGAATTCCCCTTCCATCCCTGCCCTGGGAGCGCCAAGGCGAGGATCATGGGGGGAGCGCTAGCACCCCCCCCCCCATGAGCCAGTCCAAGGACGTAACGGTCGGTTATGGCCTTAGTGCCTCAGCGCCGCAGCCGAGGACGTAACCGTTACATCCTTGGCTGCGAAGGGGTTAAGGTTAAACAGCTGAAGCCTGACTCACCAAGACATTTTTTGATATAAATGCATATGTTTAGCTATGAAAATGGCTTCATTCTCCTCGAGTATCGAGAAATCAGCAGTATTAAATCTTAGATGAAGAGTAGGGTGTAGGCAGAGAAAGGCATAGTTTGCTTTAAAGGTTTGTAAGCGCTTAGTTTATTTTCATTCACAAGCTCTTATAAAACTCTTTACCACCTCTAGAAAAAAATCATTTTTTTACTTTTTAAGGATCGTCTTCAAACCTAAAAGGTTGAAAGACGAGGTACCTCATTACAAGTGTAGGTGCTGTTCATCTCACCTAGTACATAACAATACCTTGGGGCACGTCATTTATTGGGTGCGATAAGTAGCTTCTAATATGAGTTTCTGGGGAATAATGTGCATATTTTGAGTGTTTAACACACCAGAACCAGCATCATAGGGTAAATGCAGTGTGCATTTCCCCTGTTATATTCATCAGGTTTGACCTGCCGAAATGTTATGAAGGTTGAGTTATTTAACACCTTCTATAATTATTAGATGTGTTAAGCATCTTCACACTTATAATTGTGAGCCATGCATAAACAGGCCTTAAGTATGGGTCGTAAAAGTACAAGAAACTCATAATTGGGCCAATGGTGTTTCTC
Organism: Pleurodeles waltl; assembly: GCF_031143425.1. NCBI lineage: Eukaryota > Metazoa > Chordata > Amphibia > Caudata > Salamandridae > Pleurodeles > Pleurodeles waltl. The sequence continues at coordinate 286,738,789 of NC_090445.1, read as the reverse complement.
CTCTGGGGAAAGTAAATCCCCTACAGGAAAAACTGAAACAAAGATACACACAACTTGCTACATTTCTAAAGTCTACACTGAGAAAAAGGGGCCCTGAGAAATGTCATATTGGCATTGATTACACCTGGCAACTTGCACACGGCACAGCTTTTCAGCCATTCTACTGGGAAAAAGTAAGAATTCTGCACCCGATTGTAATAGTACTACTGTGCATTCAGATTTCTACTTTTGTGAATCAAGCCAGTATTGTTTTCTGGAAATTTATATCAGTGGTGAGTCTTTATGTTCCCCTTTTTTGAGTACATATCCTTACATTTATCCTAGAAGCTCTTAATGTTACAGCAACCATCTGGAGTTACTTATACTAATCAACCATTAATAGTTTTGGGTTCCAAAGTAGCATGCTACTTGCCAAAAAGCGCTTTGACACCTCATCAGGGGTAGTAAGCACTATATAAATACAATCACATAGCCACTCACAGGTACTGCAACACATTGCCAGACAAAATAAGAGAAACAGGGACTTAAAATAAAAATATTGTGTGTGTATATATATATATATATATATATGTGTGTTAAAAATATTTAAAATGAAAATTAACGAATTAGGGCCTCATTACGAGTTTGACGGGCGGCGGAGGCCGCCGCCAAACTCATTCCACCTTCAGGCCCCCTGTGCGGCCTGAACACCGCCGGCCTCATTAAGAGCTCACCGCAGCCGCCGGCCCTGCGGTGAACAGGGCCCAAACATTGATGGTGGCTCCTAATGGAGCTGACGCCAAAGTGGCAGTGCAGCGGGTGCAGCAGCACCCATCGCACATTCCATTGCCCGTAATTCGGGAAGTGGAATGTGCTTGGCATGGGCAGTGCGTGGGGGCCCCTGCACTGCCCATGCCAAGTGCATGGGCAGTGCTGGGGCCCCCACAGGCCCCCTGATGCCCGCATTCCGCCAGCCTTTCCATGGTGGTGTGGGGAGTCAGAATCCCCCAATGCGGCGCTGCCCTGGCATATTATAACCACCAGGACTACCATTCTACAGGCTGGCGTCAGCCTGGCGGTGTCGGCGGTCGGACGTTGCGGCTCCTCCTAGGTCCTAATAGGGCAGTTGACCGCTCTGTCTGCGGCAGTCCAACTGCCATCACAAGTGTGGTGGTCTTGAGACCGCCACACTCGTAATGAGGGCCTATATCTTAAATGTTTGAAATAAAAAAAATCTATGTATAACATATTCTAGATGTAACTTTTAGTACATTTTTAAACATAATAAATAAAATAACAATTTTACTACAGGTGCGATGTTTTTTTTTTTTTGTACTTTTTTAAAACCATTAAATATTTAAAATTAATTTAAAATGTAATTAATTATACATTAAGTATATACATTTTATTTTTTTTGCTCTGTGTTTTGTTTAAATAATTACAATTATTTTACAGTTCACATTTTTTAAGGTTTATGAGCATTTATAATTTTTCTTTATACTTTACAACAGGGAGATCTCTGTCTCAGCTGTGGAGATCTCTGACTGCATCTGAAAGGTTACTAGTAGCAACTTTACACTCCTAAGTTCTGCCTTAAATGTCACCACTCCCTAGTTGGTGACATGCAAGTATATGCTTTGGAGTAACTCATAAGTGAATATCAAAAGGTTTGGGGTTATTACAAAGTGTAGTAAATATAATCATGAGTAAATATGCATGTGTAAATTTACCTTTGTGAATATGGCTCATAATCGGTGACACTATTGCCTATGTCGGGGAATAATGGCAAATGTTCCTGTTAGCCTCTTCTAGTTGCACTGTTGGCAATCAGGAGTTGCAATGCTTTGCCTTATTGTAGAGTTACTTTCCTGTGGTAACTTGGTTTCTGGTCATAAACATTTTTTGCTTCTGCAGTGCTCACGTCAGGGGCACTGTTCTCCTGGATATTTGTGTGTCTTTCTCTGCCTATTCCTTTCACCTCACCATGTTCATTTACTCATAAGTCTGTCTGTTCCTCTGTGTCACTACCATTCTCTGTTTATCTGTTAGAGTTGTCGGTGAAGTCTCCCTGTCTCCTCTTCGCACTGTCTGTATCTTGTTCATGTAGATTTGCTTCCTGCTAATATTTCTTTCTACTCATACACAAACCATTTTTTCTTTTCATCCTTTCATCCCAGCCTCTATAGCGTCAGCTGAGATTAGTAAAAAAGAGTTATATTAACATGACCAAACATAGCAAAAGTTTAAATGAACATATCTCTACACTTGAAACATGATATTAAAGTATTCTCTTGTTTTTGTCTCTTCTTGCTACTCTATATCCATCTGCATTTCTTTCTGTTACTTCTTTTTCCCTCTTCTTATGACTGACTCTCTTTCTTACTTTCTCTATCCTCTCCCCCGTTTAATGGCCCCTTCCTCCTTCCTTTATTTACTACTCCTCTCCATAGCTCTTTCCCTGTGTCACTTGAGTATTTTACCTTCTGTCTTTCATTCTTTCATAGTCTTTTTGCCTCACTTTATCAATCTTTCCCTGATGTCGTTGGCTTGTCTCATGCTTGTTCTCTCTCTTTATATATAACTGTATTTCTGTCTTTGGTTTCTCCCTGCCCCTCAATATATCTCTATCCGTCTAACTGTGTATGCACATGCTCCAACCCCACCATTTGAAGTGATCCTTAATTCCCACCCCAGCACATAGTTTTCACAAAGTCACACACATAGTATTGTGTTTGGTTACCTTTTGTATGACTATTAGCTGCATCATACAGCAACACCTCCCTCTCATGCATGCACATTACTGACATAATTTGTCAACAAAACAATAATGTATCTGCATACAAACCATCATACATTTAAACAATTACCATCATACACCAGCTCACCAACCTTCATACTTACACGTAGCCAACATCATACAATATTTCCACCATCATACTCCAACACACCTGCTAACATACATGCAGACAACCAACAACATATGTGTAAATGCTTCCTATCATATGCCAATTCACCCACTATTATACATTCAGACATCCACCATCATATACCAACAATCGTACACCCACAACACACATCTACACACCCAGTATCGAATAGCATACACCCACAAGGGCATGAACACAGGTACATGCCCACACCCAAACACAATAAAACACAGTTGAAGTTAAGTTATAGTTAGCTTTGGTTATAACACCTTATTCTATGTTTAGAAAAACTCAGAAATGCCCATAAAACTAAAAATACAGAGCATGTATTTTTTAAGAAATAAAACAAAAACATTGAAGTGATAATTAGCCTTGAAAACCATAACTTGCAAAACAGCCATGCATCTCATATCTCAGTCACCAAATGCATACCTCACTGTTTGTGACATGTACAATTACAAATGGTATAAATATTCTTACAGATGAGATTATCTTCAGATGAGATTGTATTATCCATCCCATTGTGAATGTATTGCTGTTTATCACTGTAAGTTTGTATTGTTTAATTATGTTGTGCTTTTAGATTTTCTTATTGATATAAATAGTGTGAAGGGGGTAAGCATTGCATTTGGTTTGTGTGTGTTCTGATCTACATAACTGTAGTGTGAATTTTCTCTTGTTTGCTCTCTTTATCTTTTACCTCCTCTCTATGTATTTATGTCTTTGTATCTCACTCTTCCTCGCTCTCATAGTCTTACATTTTCTCTCCCTCTCACATTCTCCTTATCTATTTACCACCCACTCTTTGGTGTTGGAATTCTCTCATGCCCTCTCTTGCTTTCTCTTTCTCTCATACACAAGCTCTCCCTTTTTCATTGTCCTCGTATACTTGTCTCTGCCTCCATAATCAGTTCAGTTCAATAATGCTGTATTGGAATAACCAGTTACTGCTAGTTGTGTATCGATTCTGCAGAACTTTCACACTTTTACACATGCATCTGAGACTGATGTCATACACTGAAAAATACTCTACTGCTTTTTGTCGAACTGCTTGACTTGTTTGATGTGTGTGTCCATCTCTAGCTCTGTATCCCTGTCTGCATGCCACCACACACAACACCCTCTCTATCAAGCTTCATCGCTTTCTTTATCTGGTTGTCTCTTTCTTTTCCTCGTCTCTCTTTTTCTGTGTGTCTCTATTGCCATACATCTTTTACTCACTTTCTAAGACTCTCTCCTTGCCTGTCATTGTCTTTTTCTCTCTCTCATCTAACACTCTCTCTTTTCGCCCACCTCCCTCTTTCTCTAGCTGCATCCCTTTCCATATCATTATCCCCAACTCTGTTTCTATCCCTATTTCACTCTTGTCTCACTCTTTCTACATCTCTTTCTAGACTTCTCTTTCTGGGCTTCTTTCTCTCTTTCTGTCTTCCATCTCACTCCTTAACAATGCAGAAATTAAATTATCTGGATTTATATGAATTTCTAAGGGTTTGCAAAGATAAGTCTGGAAATTATTTTGCTGATTTCAAGCAAAGACATATATTCCAACTGTATAAAATGGGTGTTACTAAATAGAGACTAAGAATCTGAAATGACATTGTGCAAGTTCTTCTGACTTTATTATTAGCTGATGGCTTTTTGGAAAGTAAATTAGGCATCTACCAATTCCTAGTTCTCCTAATTAAAACAATTATATGGTGTTTTTTAAAAGCAGGTGGTTTTGATAAGCATAGCTCTCAAATACTTTCATTGTGTTTCAGGTGTCGTATTGTCAGACATTATAGAGAAATATTTTGTGTCACCAACCCTCTTCAGGGTGATTAGGCTGGCGAGGATTGGGCGTGTTCTACGACTCATCAGAGGGGCAAAAGGAATCAGAACCCTACTGTTTGCCTTGATGATGTCCCTACCTGCCTTGTTCAATATTGGACTTTTGCTCTTCTTGGTGATGTTCATCTACTCCATCTTTGGGATGTCAAACTTTGCTTACGTCAAAAAGGAGGGTGGTATTGATGACATGTTCAACTTTGAAACCTTTGGCAGCAGTATAATTTGTTTGTTTCAAAGCACAACGTCAGCTGGTTGGGATGGACTCCTAAGTCCCATCTTAAACACTGGTCCTCCTGACTGTGATCCTACTGCAGAGCATCCAGGCACTTTAGTTCGTGGAGACTGTGGCAATCCCTCCATGGGTATATGCTTTTTCTGCAGTTATATCATCATCTCATTTTTGATTGTGGTCAACATGTACATTGCAATTATTCTTGAAAATTTCAATGTGGCTACTGAGGAGAGTGCAGAACCTCTTGGTGAAGATGATTTTGAAATGTTTTATGAAACTTGGGAAAAATTTGATCCTGATGCTTCTCAATGTGTTGCCTATAGTGAACTATCTGATTTTGTGGATGCCTTAGATCCTCCTCTTAAAATCCCTAAACCAAACAACATTAAGTTGGTTACATTGGACCTTCCAATACTTATTGGGGATAAAATTCACTGCTTGGATATTCTGTTTGCCCTGACCAAAGAGGTGTTGGGAGACTCCGGAGAAATGGATGCACTGAAGGAGTCAATGGAGGAAAAATTCATGGCAAGTAATCCTTCTAAAGTTTCCCGAGAGCCTGTTACTACCACACTAAAGAGGAAAAGGGAGGAAGTATGTGCCACAAAGATCCAAAGGGCATTCAGGATGTACTTAGAAAGAGGGGCAATAAAGTGTCCATCCTCTCTCCACAGACAAGAAAGCAAGAAAAATACAATTACTGAGGATCCATCAAAAAAGGAGGAGTTGAAGATTCACCAGGCCAATGCATATTTTGACATTTTGGGTTTAGGAACAGGAGAAGTACCAGCCATTAAACCAGATACACATACTTTGATCTGTTATGGCAGTGACTGTGATTTACAAAGTCTTCACCGAGAGACTTATGTATAGCAATATTTTAAACATGTATTCCATCTCAGACTATTCAGCAGTTTACATCTTCTTGTTGAAATAACTGTAAATGTATCTGTGAAACAGATCCATCGATTAGTTTTAGGCTACCAGGGACTGCTGCAGAGTTCAAGTTTCTAGTCCTAAATACAAGCAAAAAGGGTAAGTTTGATATCACTTTGAGAGAGGAATAACGCATTTTAGCAAGTTTCTTTTAAACAGCATATGAGACGTGTTGAGTACAAACGTGAAACTATTGGTCAAGGTCGCGTAGGAAGTTTAGTAAACTTTGGAAGTTGGCCCGATTATGCTTTTTGCGTTTAACAAACGGTTAGCTACTGAAACAAAGGTTTAGGTAAAACATATGAGTTTGCCCTAGTAATATTTCTGAACATTAATTTGTACATTTCTCTCCTATAGTTTAGGGAAATCAGTTCCAATAAATCTGAGGATTTTAAACAGTTCAAAACAATATGGAATATTGTAAAAATAAATGAAGATATGACAAGCTTTATTTTTTTAAACATCTCTAAAAGTCTTAAATGTTGCTCAACAATATTTTATAAGGCTTTTCAGATTTCTTTTTTACATAAACTAGATGTGTGAATATGTCTTAAGAACTGGCATGCATTTTGCAACTTAAGTGTGTGGGTGTTTCGAAGGTTTAATAAATAGGCATTGGAAATACCCTCCTCTATGGAGCAAGGACCTTTAGTAAATGTTTGTTTTATGTTCTTCTCATGATCTAAAATTGGCATTTGTAAAAATGAATGTGTGCACCTGTTATGAGGTTTGAAACTGAGTGTTGCGCTTAGACTTTGCACTAAGATTTTTTTTTTCACAATTGCTTGATCAATCATGTGTCACACCCTGGCATCTCCACCCTGAAAGGTCTGTCACTTTTTGTCACCGCTCATAAAAGCATGAAGTTGTGGTTCCTTCCATAAATCTTCCCCCGGAAAAAAAATGTTACAAGCTGTAAGAAACCTATTGCTAATCACGTTTGTCGTTGTGTATAAAAGATTCAAAAATGTGTTTTGTGTAGGGTTAAGCAGAATTATATATTATAAAATTGCTAAATTTAACCCGATATCACACACAATAACTAGCAAAATAGCACGTTAAAATAAAGGTGGACTTCACTGAGCAAAGCTTACGCTCTCACTACAGATGTACAGAGAGATAGCACCATTTGGCTACACGCTTGTTACTTAAAGATACACTTAGTTTCCCTTATTAGAAAAGTGGCCATATTTTTAATGATGTAAACCTTGTATTTCTGTCAATGTGATTGTTTGCAAGGTTACTACGGTTTTGTGGCTGCAACCTCATGAAATCAGCATGTATGCTATGTATTCATGATCAGACTTGAGACTGCTTTATGACTAGATCCAATTAAAATGCTGATAAAAACCGGGTTGCCTTCTAAGGTAGACTCAGAATGCAATGAAACATTACAGTTTGTTGTGAATGAACCAAAAACTGTAGCCATCATGTGTAACCAGATTGCTCTATTTAGATTCATGTTGTTTGGTTAGTCATTTAAAAATAATTTCATTGCAGGCACTATCACACACGTTTGCTGCTATTGTAGAGCAGACTCGAGCACCTGCATTGAATGTCTAAAGTGCCTAGCATAATGCTAGCCAGTAGGACACAATTTTGTACAACTGTATGTTGTACTGGGGCTATTTGGCCAGTATATGCTTCCCTCTCTAAATCAATAATTCAGTTGCAGCCATTAATAGGCAAATCATCTGGATCTACTGAAACCTTGGTCAGCTAGATGTTATTTGATATATTCATTGGTCGTGAAGAAGGCAGCCAAGTCGAAATACGTTGTGAATAAACTCCTCTTCTTAAAAAGCATCCCGGATTGCGAGCTTCTGTGTTATTCACTATAAGTAGCACACACACATATATATCTATATGTGTGTGTATTGGTGCAAAAGAACAGAGAAAACATTTCCATGTGCCAGTATTTCAGAAGTACTTCAATCAATCAGTCATTTTTAGAGCACGCTACTCACCCATGGGGTCTCAAGGTGCTGTGGGGGTATGTCCTCAGGGTTCAGTCACATTCTGCCGCGAGGTAGGTGGACTATCTTCCTCCAGCCGAAGACTTCTTTATGCGGGGTACAGTTGCTAGCGACTGCTGGGAGGAGCGGAGAGATCAGGCAGGGGAGTACCAGGTGATGCGATGGTTGAGGTAGCTGGGTCCAGGGCTACCTCCACAACCGCATCACCAAGGACTGGCTTCCTCAACACCCACATTGGAAATACTATGTTACTCTAATGACTGTCCTACTGGGAACCTGGTGTTCAGAACAACGTTCTTTGACATGCTGACTTTCTTTCCCATGTCACTGTAGATTTTTCAGCATGTGAGCACATGGTAGTTAGAAGTCTAGCAGAATTCCACATAAATCTTAGAAAGACTCTCTATACTGTGCAAATCGTTTTTTAAATTGATGATTAAATATGAATATGGAAAGCTAGAATGAGCAGAGAATATATTTATGGTGTACATATTGTTTTCTAATTTGCACAAAATCATGGCTACAACTAATGAAAAAATAAGATAGTATTGCTGTATGTTGGCTGCAGCAGTTTTTTGGGGAATGCTGAGATTACGGTGTACTAGGTTGTCAAATTTGTGAAATGAAGGCATGTTTTCTTATATGTTACAGTAATCATTATTGTGGTCACTAAATGTCACTACAGTACTGTCGTGGGCTTTATCATGTATTTAAATTCTCATCACAGATGCCATTTGTAATCCACAAAATAGTATCACCAATCGATGATATTGCCCTATCAACGTTTACAATCATTTTCATTTGGAAATTATGTTTTAGAATTGAAAGATATATGTAAAACGAAAATGTATAACATTTTATAAACCTTCCTATTACTAAGTTGTTCATTACTGATCTTGTAGCCTTATTCTTAGGAAGTCACAAAATCGAAATATTAGAAATCAAGATACATATATACAAATGATTAGCTGACTACTGGAAATAATTTTTGAATGTACTATTGACTAAAGGGTTCCAAAAAGAATTAGAACAACAAATAAGGGTAGGACTGTGCCAAGGTCAATGCAGCTGTCCCTGTTCAGTGATTTCTAATCATTACATTCTGATTGGTGTTTTAGAAGTGGGAGTACCACATGTACCATCTGGGCACTGCAGGCTGAAGTTAAAGTGCTCTCACAGATAACCAGTAATCACTAAATGTTGTTGTACTAAACATTATACTGTTGTTACTCCTTGCTGGCATGTCATCTGATGTAATGTCTTCTCAATGCTTTGCTAATCGTTTCCAATGCTATCTTTGAATGTACAGGGTTTAACCCTTCTCCAGTATTGTCACTCAATAAAATATTCTGCCAGAAACGGGATTGTCTTTTTTTAGTGGCCTGTGTGTTATATTATTAAAAGTAGTATTCTACGCTGTGTGATATTGCTTTTAGTTATTTACTGATCTTCTGGTGTACAACACTCTTTACTTGCTGTCATTCCGACATGTTCTTGTCCAGGTGAAGTCCACCAGAATCCCATGAAAGGATTGTCATACTTTTCATAAGACTGGCTTTTTAGGCCATGTGGACCATAGACAACTGTTTTTATGATGGCCCGCAAGAATACATTTATGGTTCTCCTGGTACAGAAATACATAGATTAATTGAGATGATACTACAGACAAGTGATTAATTGGAGTCACGTTAATAAATGAATAATCAGTATGTGACATAAAGGTAACCATACATATCAAGAGATGTTTTGGGAACCAAACACCAAAAGGACACACTGCTGAGAAAGGATATATGCATATTCAGCGCTACCTTCCAGGATACAAGCATCTAAATCATTGGTATGACATAAAATGGATTGTGCTGTTCCAGATCAGCATGTAAGAGTCTCTAGAGTCTGGATATGACAGCATTTAGATTTCTATTTGAAGGGTATGCACAAATAGAATGTTACTCACCAGTATGATATCAAACACAAGTGTATCAGTGAACAACGAACCACAGTTCCCTCTGGTGACTTGAGAGATCATAGCATCTCAAAAAATAGTTGTCCTAAAATGATGGGAATCCAAAGCAATACTGCTTCATGAAGAACACCACTACATTCCAAAACTAAAAAAGGCATCCTATCGAAGTACAGCTCCAAATGTATGTGTGGGAAAAGCATGGCACGGTACATCGAGAAAGGGCTGTACTCTGGACTTGTTACGAAACAATGTATTGCTTGCTCTGTCACAGTAGCAGTATTTGTCTAAATTAGACGATAAAGAGCTTTTTTCAAGTCACCCACCTAAGTTATCTCAGATGAGTTGTCCGGAATTGCACAGGCTATTGTATGAGACAAATATTGCCATATTAGGGAACACATTGTTCAACAGCTGTGATAGTGTTATTTTTTTCATAATCCTTGATGTCACCAAATCTTACATTTCAGTTTTGAAACTCTTGGTTGAAACACTACCTGGGAATGCCGTTGTGGACTTAGGTTTTATAGACAAACCAACTGTGTATGGAAATAAATGCCTTATCCATTACCATTAAATATCTACAAACTAATGATGTGTTGCTACTTGAAAACGTGGACATTTGGAAAATGATGGAAGGATAACACGCATTTACTAATTTCTAATGATTACACAAGGCATCTTTTATTTTGTCTATCAAACTTAAATCACGAAAGAGGTACATGTTTGCAGTTTTTATTAGCAAGGGAAATATTTTTTTCATGAGAATCGCATTTTGCCATTCCCTAAGCTTGCAACAGGAGAGATTTTGTTTCAGTTGGCTGTCCTAATAGCAAATGTATCTTTTCTAATCCTTTCCTACTTTGCTTTTCTCTATTTATTCTAAACTGATGTAGTCCATTTCACTCTTCACGTCCCTTGCAATGTTTATACATTCAGTTCTATTCATCTTTAACTTTGAAGTGTGTGCTCAATACAACACCAGAAATATTCTCAGACAAATGTAATTAGGACCACACCTCGCTGGCATGTATGCAATTATAAAGTTTTACAGAACAAACTAGACAGCCAAAGTTTCACAGGAAATATCTGATGGATAGTTAGACCAGTGTAAGGTATTACTGGGTGCTGACTGGTTGTCATTTAGACAAATAATGATTTAAACAGGTTTAAGAGAAGCACATTTTGAATGGTGTTTGATTGTCTAGAGAAAACCATTTTTATCTTTATAGATGGACTTTTCTAAAGACTTTTGATCGTGAAGGACTGGGTTCCTAAAATATTCTGAGGCACCATTCTAGAAAAAACGTATCTGATAAAAGGATTGAGATGTAAGAGTATGATGAAAAAGAGCAAAATAATAGGATTTTGAGGCACAATTAAAACACATCAAAAATGTAAATAAGAAACAAACCTAAAAATACGTCCTTGAAAGGAATGTTGGCAAAACGGAATATTAAATGGCATACACATTTTTGCAGCGAGGAACTCTTTATTTGCTAAGGATGTGTCACAAGTAAATAAGTGGCAACTCCCAAGCCCAATCCTATTTGGTATCACGTACTCCTCACCACTGTCTTCTCGAACTGCCCCTCTCTGCGTGATATGATTTTTCAGACTGCGTGGAGGGGCTAGCAGACCCTGTGGCACCATCGTCGAAAGTGCAGTAGGAGAGTGCATGGGAACATTCTGGCACTCCATCAAAGACCTCTCATGCGGCCCCAGGTCATGCACATTGAGCAGTGGTTTGCCCCTTGCATTAAATACATAGCAACCATGCACTTTGGGCACAGGATCTGCACACACTCATGTGTGAGCCTTAGACCGCCAGACAAAGGCTGGGGAACTGCATCAAAACATTAATGTAGGTAGGACTGAGACTGCACCCCGGGTTGCGTCGCTGCTACATCACTTGCCTGGTACACACAAGGGCAGCGAGCAGTCAGCCTTTCAATCGAGCATAGATGATGTGAATGAGATCATGACTAAAGACCTGACAAATTAGTCATCGGTTTCCACATTAGCTGAAGCCGTATTCTGTGCAATTAACTCACTTGTGCATGTCATTTCAAAACCACCCTTGTGCACTTCTTTTTGATTTGCATATTGTTTTTACAAACATGCCTTAATTTTCATGCATGCTTAAAGTTGGTACATAAGCTGACTATCTTTGGGTTCAACTAATCTTACACATGTTTTCTTCAATGTACTGGTTGGTAGCTTCCAATGGACAAAATTCTGTTAGTTTTCTAAATATATATATTTTTAATTTTAATATTTTGTGTTTCATCTAGTCTAACTATAAAATACAGTAATGTTCTTGATAATGTTTATCTCAAGGCCATAACACAGACCCCTGCAGTGCAGGGGAGGCAACCCTTCAAGGGGGCCCATTCGGCCCAAGGCCAATGAATTTCTCTGAGCTATGACAGACTTGGGGGCCCCTCGTCACAGTATACAGGGGGATCCTCACCATTTTGCGTTAGGCCACTGGTACATCTACCAGCTTGCATACTGAATGCTTTAATGTTATGATGTGCCACAAACTGGAAAAAAAATGTTGTAGTATAATTTTTTGAATATTTTTATCAACGGTTCTGAACTAACTACTTTAAGCGAATTTTCCTCGGATCACCATGCAGGATTGTATCTTTTTTATTTTTTAATAAAGCTTTTGTAGCCCTTGTATGCATTAACATAGTCACTCACTGGAACATAACATTACTGCATTGACTCCACATGTCAAACCACATTATGGGCTATAGCAGTTACAATGTATTACACTCTTTGGTGGTTATTTACTAACATTTTGAGTAGGTGTTTGTGTGGCGATAAGCGACTAAAAGCAGTGTGTCTAGTTACTTAGCATTAAAAAGACTCAGGACGAGGCAAGAAAATTGCTCAGTACCAAGATAGCTCCAACACATTCTTTAGTAATGGAAAATAGGTTGTGCCTTTAAATATGTCTATTTAATTCCAAAATAGAAATTTGAAATTGATATCCGAGAGTCCTTCAGGTTGCTTCCATCTATTTATTTCAGTTTTTGTTATTTCAAACCTCAAGATATGTGCAGGATGATAAATGTGTTTCTCCCCTTATGGCTGGCATGCCTGGGGCTTTTTTCAAGGCTGATATAATCCATGACATAGAGACATGGGCCTGATTTAGAACTCAGTTTTGGTGGACGGGATATTTGTCCCCGTATGACAGAGTAACCGGTCTGCCATGTTCTGAATCAGGCCAAAAATAATGAGTAGACATTCAATCATTCTCATTAAATCAAAGACCCCAAAGTGTGTGTGTATATATATATATATATATATATATATATATATATATATATATATATATATATATATATATATATGTATATGTGTATATATATATATACATATATATATATAACCTAGTGACGGTCACCACTAGCTAGCTATTGTTAGGACATAGTTTCCATAGATGGAGCGTTTTTTGTTTTGCCTATAACTCTAGCGCCGCTTGACGAATCTTCACAAAATTTTCAAAACTCATGCTTTGGTCAGTTGAGCTTCTGTCTTGAAAGTTTTGAGGTGATATGTCAAGCAGGGGTTAAGAAAAAGGAGGGTCCTACAATGCGTTTTCACCATTCATTTTTCTGTAGGACCTTTAGACACGCCTACAGCCCGAAGCTAGATTCTGTTCCACAAATTATGCTTTTTGTGACTTCGTGTGAATCCGTTAAGTAGTTTTGGAGTAATTTAAGGCCAGAAATATAGATATATAGGTGCGTGGATCCTCCGCAAATTCAACCCGTGCTCATATCTGATTGGCTGCCAGCACTTCAACAAGGAAGTGTTGGTAGCCATCTTGGGACTAGACTTCAGCTGAGTCCCAGAAAAAAAGGCAAAAAAGAAAAGGGGCCAGGGTAGAGTCACCCTGAACCCTTAGTCCTGGGGTCCCTGGGGGACCCCACCAGGCTAAAAAGCAGTTTTAAAAAACATCAGAAAAGTCTGCTTATGGATCTGCAGATTTTTCAGAAATTTTCTGGAAAAAAAGCAGTTTCCCATGCTTTTTATTTTTCGTGCCCCCGTGGGGCCTAGTCCTGGGGCCATTTGGGGCCCGCTCCTTAGGCTTTACTAAGCCCTGGGGACCACCACCTCTCCTGGGCAAATATAAAAATATGGATGGGGGGGCCTCCTGCACCCCAAGGACCAGCACCCGCAGGGACATTTAAGAAATTAGGTGCAGGGGGACGGCTCTGGACCCGCGTAGATCCGTGGGCCACCACCTCTCCATCGCAGTTAAGCAGTAGAGTGCTGCCCCACGCCCCCACCCTGCAGCCCCGGGGATCACCCCCTCTTGGGGCAAATACAAAATAATGTAAGGGGGGTCCGTTTCAGACCCCCATTAGCCCTGGGGACCACCACCTCCCCATGGCTTCTTGTAAGTTGGAGGGGAGTTGCGCGGCCCCCCTCGAGGAGCCACTAATGGCCCTGGGGGACTGCCACCCCCAGGGCTATCTCCTGCTATGTCCCATGGTACCCACCCCTGTGGCTGTTTACTGTGGCTTGGCTGCAGCTTGGAAGTTTTTGACAACAGGACGTGTAAACAGGACCGGACATGATTTAGTACTTTAAATGAAATCGTCCATATTAATTTTTAACATTGGAAGCCTTTCTGTCTTTATTTACATTAGTTATCACTAATAGGTCATTAAGGAAGCTGTAGAACACATTGTAAGTGTTTTTTTTACCTACTTTTACTGTTTAAAGTATGTACTAACGAGGGGCGAAAAATACCAGTTTTGTGTGATTTTCCTAATTGTTGTACCAGCTGTGGCATTAAAATGCTGGTTTAGAACTGGTAAATGGCAGCCCTAATGATGACTTCAATGGAAGTGCCACTTTGTGACCCAGGTCATATTGTAAGATCAGTCAAGATGCCCTCTCTGTAAAATACCCTCTAGTCTGAGTACTCTGCCTCAATAGCATTAGTCAAGTTACCCTCGCTGTACAACACATACTGTGCTGCACATAGGAGCCAACATACCGACCAGAAAGAGGACACTGCAGGTTAGCGTGTTTGAATATAATTCCAAGTCATGAAGCCCTCTCTGCAATGCACACATCATACATTTTATACCAGTCAGACACACACACATTCAGAGGAAGCTTTATTAAGAATTTGGGCCATTGCAAAGTCACTTAAACTGACACAAAGCGGGTCAATGATTTGATATGGAATTTACTTTCCAGTCCAAAAACAACCATTCATCACTGCAAATAGCACTTTGGTTTGCACTGCTTTTCCTCAAGAGGGAATACCGTGTGCGGTTTTTCGGCATTCCCAAGTAATCGCCCATGGTTTTGATGCAGAGTTGTGAGACTGGGCTTTGCGTAAAAAAACAACACCATCTTGAGGCAGACACAAAGTTGGAGAAATCTTTTTTATTATTCCTAACATCTCACACATTGCATGTTTGCTGCACTGAACAGCACACATCCAAGGTGTGAAATGTTTTTAAGTTTGTCTAGGCATAGGATTTTATTTACTGATAGACTAGGATTCCAGTACAAAATTTATGCTAGACATCATTCACATAAGGCATTTGTGTAGCCATAGGCAACCTACTATGATGAGAGCAGTAGAATGGCATATTTAGTAAAAATGTCTGTGCGATTCTCTCTCCCTTTAGCACACTTTGACTGCTGTGTTACATCTTGCTATAATTTAGTCAATCCCCCCTTTAGTAGACCGAATCTGATTGCAATACCTCCAGGGATTAGGTTATGTGATGCTACTTCCTATGATGCCATCACAGGTCAAAGGGCAAATGGAGTAATTTTTTTTACCCCTGACATTTTGGCGAATCGGCCTCCATGTTGGCAATCAGTAATGCAACACTTGTTTATGACCTCCCTACAATATTGATTGATTGTTCCAATAAGAAAATCTGGTTTCAAGTTTGTTCAAAACCTAATATCAGCTTGCTTGATTATAAAAGGGAAAGCCAGGGGCATAGTTTCTGGGGGTGGCGTGTGGCGTGGTACATCATGCCTAATAAATTATTTTTCTGATAAATAGTTCAGATGCTTCTCCAGAATTTACTAGGGATTTTTACATTCATTCAGACAAGAACACACACACACACTCTCCCTCTGAGTTTTTAAAGTTGTCAAAAATATTAGTAATTTTACTAAATGTTGTGCTTTCTTCTCTTAGTACTCCTAACAATCTGCATTCCTCTCTCTTTCCACTGCCCGTTGGAACCCCTCCCACACACCCTGCTTGTCATATAATGTATTTTGACATTATATGGTAGTCTAATTGTCATAAAAGCTGAAACTCACACATCCTGCCCCAGATTTACTGACCAAGCTACACCCCTGGGGATAGTCTGTGATGAAAAGAGAGTAGTGACTGTTGTATTCAAAAGCTTATTATGAGTAGGTATGCAGTGTAAAATCCACTGGGTGAGTCATCATTGATAAATTTCAGGATATCTGACAAGTGAGTCAGGTATCATAGCATGAAGGCCCATTGGAGAGCTAAACCAATATAACCAAGCATTGCTAATGTCTTTGGACACAGGATAACATTTAATAGTGGGGGGCTTTAACCTCTGGATGAATATTCTTTTACAGATACATAATGGAAAATTCTCGTAAGCAAAAACCTGTCTACCACTTGACAAAGACTATTATGTAAATCTCATGTTAGTCAGGATGTTGAGAGTTATATGATTGGTACATGTTTAGTGGGTGGTCATACCACTTTCTTAAGACTTTCCTATTGCGATTCAGAAAATGATCAAGCGAAGCATACATGATAAGTCTAGAAATGTGGTCTCCGAAAAAAACAATCGTTGGCAGTAAACAACCCCAATGCTAAACACAACTCCACCTTATTTACACACCAATTCTAGTGCTAACCTGGCACCTACTTGAATCCCATATTTTGCATCCAAACCAATCTTCTCCTGTCTTGCCTCTGCAACCTACCCAACCTCAAACCTGTCTACTCTCTTCCATTTCCTCAGACTAAACTTCATAATAACATCGATGCCCCTACTCTTTCTGCACCTCTCTCCCCAGCCCTCTTAAACCCTGTAAAAATCTTTACTGCGCTGACCTGACCAGACCTTAAATTACTCCAAGTGCACATCAAAAGATATCTACTGTAAAATCCTATGACCTTTCAGAGATGCTTTAATTTCCTCTATTGTATTTCCTTAATGCAAGACCAATGAAAAAGAACCTTCGTAACATCTAATTTCTATTGAGTTCATTACCTCTAAGGAAGCTGCAAGGCACCTTTACAGATGTGTTGACTCATCTGTAGAAATGGTGGTTCTGATCAAAATCAGGCTCAACAATAAAATGTTTTGCTCTAACCAAGATCAATAAAGTAATTCTAAATATATATGAACAGGATTTTCTCTTGTGGATTTTCTTTATAGGAAAAAATGAAATATTTACTTTGATTTTCTTATTTTTTTATTTGTTTTGTTGCTTTCCCTTCTTCTGGGTGTTATGAACATATGATTTCTTCATATCATATGCTTCCCTTTTATGATTATTAGCTATGTTGTAATCTGGAAAGGTTCCTAACCTGAAAGGGTTTTGAGTTGAGCGTAGGGCCAAGCTTTTGGATTAACCTTAAATTTGTGACTAGCCTTAACAAAATCCATGATATGGTAATTAGAATCCAGTCTTGACCTGCTGCTCATCACATAAGTGTGACTGGGTGATAATACACAACCTATGCAATATGATTTAATGACTGTAGATAATAAAATAGTCCTAGGATAACAACTGAATAGGAAGATTGGCAGAAGTCTAGCCATTGATCACAAAACCTCCCTTGGACCATACCAATTCAAGCTAATACTCTACTCATCCAATGCTGTCCATTGTTTTCATCATCTCTGCATTGCTACTGGTTTGTGGACCTTCACAACATCTGGGTTCAATTTGAGCCCAGCCTTCATTGTGGAGACCACCTTAAAGCTTTCCAGGTTCTGCATACCTGGAAACTTCAATAATGGGAAGGACAAGCCGGTCTATATCAGCCTAAAAGCAATCTCTCTAACCAAGAGTTGATTAACTGGTACATGGGCTGATTCATGCAGCTGTCAATACTGAAGATGTGATGTTGTTACTCCTAGGACACACTCAGGCCTTCATTACTCGTAGTGGCAGTCGGACTGCCACCGATGCGGTGGTCCGACCTCCACATTACAACCGTGGCGAAAGAGCCACTGTCAGATTGCCAGCACTGCCACATCTGCGCCTGCCAACATCCTGGCAGTGCTAATGGTCTGAATCCGCCAGTGCAGCGCTGTTACGATCCCAATGTCTGCCAGCTTTTGCACAGCGGATCCACTGCCAATCAAAGGCTAGCAGAGACGGGGTGCTGGGGGCCGTCCGCTGGCCCAGCAGGAAACTAATAACAGGGCCAGCGGGCGGAATACCAAACTGGCAGTCTTCCGGATGCACACGTTTGGAAGGCGGCCTCCGCCACCCGCCAACTTCGTAATAAGGCCCTCAGTTTCAACTGAGTGTGTCCTAGGAGTAGCGCAGCAGTCAGAGTGTTCGCATAGGGAGCTGGAGATTTGGGTACGAGCCTCAGCATTTGCGCAACATGCTAGGATACTGGGCAAATCACTTAGGGCCATATTTATACTTTTTGACGCACAACTGCGCCAACGCAGTTGTGCGTCAAAACTTTTAACGCCGGCTAACGCCATTCCAAAGCGCCATGCGGGCGCCTTATTTATGGAATGACGTTAGCCGGCGCAGCTGACTGGTGTGCGTCAAAAAAAATTACCCACACCAGCCAGCGCCGGCGTAGGGGAAAATGGAGCTTGGGCGGCAAAAAATGGGGCAAGTCAGGTCTGAGGCAAAATATTGGCCTCAACCCGATTTGCGCCATTTTTTTTTACTCCCAACCCCCATTGAAATGACTCCTGTCTTAGCACAGACAGGAGTCATGCCCCCTTGCCCAATGGCCATGCCCAGGGGACATATGTCCCCTGGGCATGGTCATTGGGCATAGTGGCATGTAGGGGGGCACAAATCAGGCCCCCCTATGCCACAAAAAAATAAAAATACTTACCTGAAGTTACCTTAAGTTCCCTGGGATGGGTCCCTCCATCCTTGGGCATCCTCCTGGGGTGGGCAAGGGTGGCAGGGGGTGTGCCTGGGGGCATGTGAGGGCACCTCTGGGCTCCTTCCGAGCCCACAGGTCCCTTAACGCCTGCCCTGACCAGGCATTAAAAAATGACGCAAAAGCGGCTGGACGTCATTTTTTTTGACCCGCCCACTCCCGTGCGTCATTTTTGCATGGGAGTTTAAATAAGGCGCACATGCCTTGGAGTCATTTTTTAGACGGGAACGCCTACCTTGCATATCATTAACGCAAGGTAGGTGTCCATACTAAAAAATGACGCAAACTCCAAGATCTTTGGCGCTAGACGGGTCTAACGCCAAAGTATAAATATGGAGTTAGCTTTGCGTCGGATTTGCGTCAAAAAAACGACGCAATTCCGGCGCAAACAGAGTATAAATATGCCCCTTAATCTCCACATGCCCATGGACTGCACCTTGAGACCCTCATGAGTGATAAGCTGTATATAAATCTACCTTTCATTTAATTTCAACTATCTTGTCACTTGAACTGGCTGATGTGTGATCTAGTTGAACTTCTACCTAACATTTGACAGACCATTAAAGAACCTTGACTTGTTTTACTTTAACTCTCAACTGTCTGCTAAATTCACTGAAACATACAGTATCTCAGACCTACAAAACAAGTGAATGACCAAAGTTACTCTTTGTCAGCACATTAACCCTTGAATACTTCATCAATAAAGCAAACCATCTATCTCAATAGGACCACATGCAGATCCATTCTGTGTTCATAAATTTAAGGACATCCTCCTTAAAAGTCAACTCAAAACCACTAACATAAAACTGATGCTAACAAATATAACCCTGATACTACCTAGCCTTCTAAATACCAGCTCATATCCAACTTTCCATTTCTTAGGCAAATTCATTGAAAGATCTGATTTTGGTCAATTATCAACATTCATTCAAATCAAAATGTCTGTCAGCCTACCAGACTGGTTTCCCTCCTGACAGTGGCCCTGGAGCAACAGTGAACACCACATGGGATGATATTAAAACTACCACTGACTCAAACTGCACAGTGCTACTACTTCTACTTAACTGCTTTATGTTATTCTTCGGCTAACAAGTGTGGACAACATAGAAAGTGATTGAATTTTCCCAAACTGGCTCTCATCTTACCTCAATGGCAGGCCCCTAATCACCTCACCAACTGTCTTTTCACTGGTGCCTTTCAACTCTATAGCTGTAATACCTCATGGGCTCGACCATTGCTTCCCTCCTCTTCTGTCTTTATCTTGGTCCTCTGCTGGAACTAATTTCTTCCTTCAATTTTAACTGGTATACCTATTTCAATGATACACAATTCATATTAAAGTTGAGCAGTCCTTTATACCTCAAATTACGGTCACAACATCGATGGCAACCAATATCCCACTCAGATGCCTAAGAGAGTAACATGGAGGTACATATTGATTTTAACATCTCTCTTATGCATCATTTAAAGCAAGTTTCTACCTTATTTGATGCTCGTACTGACTCTTCCCAAACCTTGCTTCACCTAAAAAGTTCTACCAGCCATCACCTTTGTGATTACTGACCACAACTATTCCAAAGGTACTATACCTTGGTACTTTGCTTCTCTTACTACAAAAGCTACAGAGAGGTCAGAAAGTACTCTCCAGATAGATCCTCAACATACTCATTTAGACACCAGCCCTAATATCCTTATACGGTCTTCAAGTTGCTGCCTTTTAAAGCATTTTACATCCTAAATTAAACAATCCATGGAATTGGACCCCTCTTCTTTCAAAATAAAGCACATATTGCCAAGCAAGTCCATAATGCTTTAAGCTGGCTGAAGACCATATTCAGTAAAAACTCAGTTTCGGCAAGAACATGGAAATTCCTCAAAGCGCTTAAAACTTGACACTTCCTATGCACGTTTCCACAGTAAATATAATTATTTATTTAAAAAAGTGAGTGTGCACTAATTCATACACAAAGAGGATGGTTGAGTGAGGAAATTATACATAGTCTGGTTAGACGTTTTGCAGGATTTTATTTGAGGGCCTTCTTGATGAATATAAGATCATTACCCAAGCACAACATTGGAAACTCTGGGCCTTCTGAAACAACAGTACTTGGTTTAGAAGAACATCTGGGCCTGACATTGCCATAGTTGATGGATATCCTATTTAAATTTGGATGGGGTTAAAAGAGGGAGGGGTGAGGTTGAATTTCCACACAGTGTTTGGAGGGCTTGGATGGGGCTGAGCGACTTACCATTTTGCTGAAGCTCTCTGGTAATTTTTCTTTTTTTCAGAAACTTTGATATACTGCCCACTGAAATTGTGTTCCAAACTTGAGGGGCTGCTTGCTAAGGCAGTTGTCACACTAAATATGCAGCTAATTTTACTGTGCTAGGCAATTTTAACATCCATATGGACAATCTTGGATGTAAAGCCACTGGTGCGCTGAATGGGCAATGGCACAACTTACTCCTCAGTAAAAAGAGATAGGATCTACATAAGGATAGGATCTACATACAAACAGGGGCTCAAGCAAGACTTTATTTTTGACTAATGTACCTTCATTTACCACTGATAAACCTTATCCAGTGATATGCTCAAACCACATTTTAGTTTCTTTTTCCTTTGTAAAACCTGACAAGTCTCCAACAGCAACTAAGTTATAGCTACACAGCACCTGACACAAAAGTACAGAGTTAAATTTAGCAGAAACCCTTAATCAAATAGAGATTTTGCTTGAAGAAGCTGAAAGAAGTGGTTAGTTAATTCAATCACTCCCTTGCGCAGAAAATTGAAATATGAAAAGAGACCAGGCAAAGAGAAAATCTCCCTTAGCAGCTTGGTTCCCTCCCCTGTTGCAGGCAGAAAAATGCCAATGCAAAGATTAGGAAAGGAATTAGCGGATGAACTACCATATTGAGGAGAGGCTTATTTGTTTATCAGCCATTACAGATTTCCAGAAAAGTGCTATCAAATGTTTTCTATAACCAAATTTCTAAAGCAGACAATTCACCAAAGGAGACTATTCAGATAATAAGATATTTTCTAACTGTAGCAGCAGGTAAACTAAATATTAGGGTGACACAAGAATGATGTGGTAATCTCTTAATATACTTTCAAGGCAAACTGGAGGATATCTATTCCAATTTAGCTAAGGGTAGGAGAGTTCTGACCTCCAGTCTTGGTCTGGGGGAGCAGAAGAAGAGAGAAGGGGCCGAATTGATCACTTTTGGAAGGATTCCCCTAGCTGTAGTGCTTTATTCGAGCCAGTGGGGCCACCAACACTCATTTTGGAGACAAGCACTTATTTTTCTTCACCAGACATTTCCCAAGGAGAAGTGAGGGCTAAACACACAAACAGGAAATGAGTATGAAGAGAAAGACAGTAAACCTGTCACCAAAGGGATAAGCAGTAATTTGCAAGAGTGAGAAAAAAAGGGATAGGCATTGTCTGGTAGTTGATTTAGGACTATGCAGCCTTGGTGTTTGGTGAGCTGGCATTTATTTGTGCTGGCTGCAGGCATTTGAGCAGTGCTTTGGGCATTGGCACTAAGTATTTTACACATTTGTCACTGCCTAGCTGATTCAGAATTGGCCATTCTCAGTGCTAGGTCAGGATCTCCCCAGGACCCTTGTCCTCCTACCATCTAAAATGTGCAATTTCAACCGTTAACAAATACATTAATGCACTCACTGTTCATTCAATTGCTGAAGTTAAGATTGGTCCTCCCCTCCTGGAAATATGCCTTAGTGCTGCTATTAATGAAAAAGCCCAATGTAGATCTAATTTGAGTAACTACAGGCCCATCTCCGTGCTTTGGTAAACAAGCTGCTTGCCCAGTATATGGATAAGAAGAGGATCTTGCATCCCACACAACCAGGATTCCAACCTGGCTTCAGCACAGAAGTTGCACTCCGAGATGTGGCCAGGTTTGTCAAGGCCAATCTTGACTAGGAAAAAAAACAGCTGTTATTATTTCAAATCTCTATGCTGCTTTTTATAAGGTATCATATAAGTTGGAGAGGGTAGAAGAAGATGAGATAGTGGGTAAAGCCAAGCGTTGGCTAAAATCCTTTTTATCGGAGAAGGTGCAGGCCCCACCTCCCACTGATAATTTCAAGCTGCAAGGAACTGTGATATGGTATTCCACAAGGATCATCACTTAGCCCCAATTTGTTTAACATTTATATTGCACCTCTGACTAAAGAAGTAGAATTGTGGAGCCTCATATGCTGATGATATTGAACTGGTGTTTGCTTTCCAGCAGATTGGGGACTCTGGTATAGAAATTCCAAGGTTGTCCCGCTGCGGTAGCAATTTGGATGAAGTGTAGCATACCTGCCTTAAATTCAACTCAGACAAATCAAAGGTTTTGGTCTTCAGCAACTCCAACCCAGATTCCTACATTGATAGCAAAACATCTAGGGATAGCAGTTGACAATGATCTCTCCATTAAACCTCAAGTGAGGGTAATTACAGCTATGTGTTTCACTGTACTCAGGTTGTTAAAAAAGATTTTAAAATTCAAACCTGCTCACAGTGGAAAATATATTATGCATTCCATAGTGACCGCCAGACTAGATTATGCAACTGCTTTATGTCTGGGAGGGCCCTATCTGGGATATTAAACAGGTTACAGCTGATTCAGATTGTGGCAGCTTACCTGATCCTAAACTTCCCAAAAGGCAGTCTATTTCAGGGGTCCTTAAGAAACTGCATTGGCTATCAAACAGTCAAAGGATGAAATGTAAGGCCCTGTTGATTACTTTTAGAGCTTTGCACATTAGGAGGCCTCTATATCTGCATAGCCGATATAAGAAACATCCAGGTTAGAGAACTCTGGTCCCCAATCAGGTTTTACTATATGGCATTTCATTTATTCATTCATCACTGACACCTCATATGAAGGACAAACTGCATCCAGCATCTTTTCAACCATATATTCTAAAAGGACTGTACCTTTGGCAAATGTGCACACCAGTGCAATACTGGGGTTTAAACAGAGAAAATTCATCCTGGGAGAGGTATTTAACAAAGTCAACTCAGCACTGTGGAACTATAAAAATATATGTTTATGGAAAATATAACAAATGTTGAGCTGATCAGTTATGAGCTCAGAGACCTTCTGCATGTTGTACAATAAATTTCCAGTGAAAAAGAAAATAAACAACCCCTGAGTGGACACAAACCTATCCACCACTCAAACACATACACTAATGGTCAGTCTTGATAAAGGAAATATCTAAGAAAATATGTATTAATAATGAATCCCATCTAAAATACATAAATAAAAAACAAATACTAAATATGATACTAGAACCCACCAATAAACACCACATAAAATGGGAGGAAAGACACAAGACAAATTCCCTAGTCTGTTGTTTTATGTTGTCCAAATTTTGGTATATACTGTCCCCTTGATATGTAGTTCCAATTTCCAAATCTATTTTGGGCAGTTCCAATTGGTCCAGCAATTCAACAATAAATTACCAAGCCAGTCCAGTCTCTAGACATATCTCAGGCACTCAACAATTTATTTTATTCTATGATTCAAAACATTTAAAGCTCAATAGAGAAGGTCTGATTGTGTGATGTTCCTTCCAGCATTCAAGGAACTGCAATTTTCTCTTTAATTTAGTTGAAATTATAGCACTACTAGTCGTAACATACAGTAGTACTTTGTGCTACAGAAAAAAATCAACCACCTTCTACTGCAAAGTCTCATCCCACACTGGGTTAAGAAATCTGAAGTTACTTTTCTTGCAAAAAAATCCTTACTCGACAAAAAATATTTCTAGAGCTACTGGCTTTTGAAGGAGACTCCCTTGGTTTACAGAGATAACTGAATGTTCGGTAGCTTCTCAGCTTAAGCAGTTTGCCAAATAATATAAGCTATTGGATATTTGGATGATTCTAGCCTCAACACAGAACTGTGATCATTTTACTCTTGGTAAAAGTAGAAGTCAGGGCCCTCACACACCCAATCAGTGTCATGCGTCATCATAGGGCCTGCTCCTCGTCTGGCTGGGGCTGCAATGTCTGACGAGCCCCTTAAGGGGGCTCTTTGCCAGAGATCTTTTTTGAATGTGTGCTGTGGTTCTGCGTAGGGGTAGATTCAGACCTATGAGGAGAAGTGAAAAGCTGGAGAAGGGGGAGATGGGAGATTAAAATTGGCTCTAAACCCTAACATCAATTTATTTATTCCTTGTGACAGATATAGGTCAAGTGTAAAACACAGGGAGTGGTAAGGGAGATAATGTCCTCCACTTTACCAGGAAAACAAATATATAGAGGAAAGGAAAATTGATCCTAAAGCCCTAAATGATGGTCGACATGTTTCACGCCTATGTTGTCCATACGGATCAGTTGGCATTTCATCAGGACCAAAAATGAAAAAGAACTCCTAAGCTTCACTAAGGAACTCAAAATAAGTAAGGAGTATGTGAAAAGAATATAAACTTACATAAGGAGTTACATGGAAAAACCCTGGTTATGACCCTCCTATATTAGGGGAAGGGCCCCTTGGGGAAAATGTGAGCCGTGGGATTATTGTGGCTGTCTCCCCGATGAGTCCAAACACCAAGACTTCCCCGGCGGCTCCTCGTAGGGCCCTGACTTCTACATTTAATAGAGCCCTTTCGACCTGTGGTTTCCCTGTAGAACAGTGTACCTTACTTATTTATAATTGCATTGTCCAGCCAGACCTAAATATCAATGAAGATTAGTTTAACCCTGGGCTGTCAAACACAAACCTGCACTATGAAGTTTAAAGTTAATGACTACCCTCCTCCTATATGTGCTGCTGCGACAGAAGAACAAACACTGTAACTGATTTAAGTTACGTAAGATTTGTTAATAGCATTACAGTGTTATGCATGTGCCCCTGAAATTTCAAGCAGCTGAATAAATAAACAAAACAAACCTAATCAGTCAACATTTCTCTGCCCATGGCTGCCAATTTGGCAAATTGGAGGAACTGGCCAGGATATGTTTTGTGCTTCTTGAAAGGTGACAAATCCTTCCCTGCGTACAAATCCCCCCAATCCCACCAGTGGAGAACTGACATGTCTAAGTTGATGCACTGAAATGGTTGGAGGACTCAAATATCTAGCTCACGAGTAAATGGTGATCGTTTCAGAATTCTCATGACTATTTGCTCACAAAGATGGCTAGTATGGGTTCTTAGATATGTGCATGCATCCTATAGGCAATTAAGAATGAGGTATCCCCATGCGCTACACTGAGTAACTGCCTATCCCACTCATTTTCCAGTGTAGCGCATTTAGCTGGATGATGGCTGTGTGCCACGTGGTAATAACGTTCCATGTCTGGGAAACTCAATTTCCCCCTCAACCTAGTCCAGTTTTTGTGTATACAGTGCTATCCTACTCTGTTTGCCAGCCCATTCTAAGGAAACTAACAGGCTGTTCAATTTCTTAAAAGTGGCAGGCATCAGAGGACACAAGGTGGTTCGTATAGTGTACAAACATCTTGGTAGGAGTACCTTTTTTGTGTTAAAAGTGTTCCAGAAGTGGATCAACAACTGTAGTCCCTCCATACCCACCAAGTTACAAGTGTATTGTCACTCGATGGGGTGAAAACAGTTCAAATAATGTTGTCTGTTTCTTAGAACAACCCACAATAAAATAATTTTTGGTGCAAAGATAATGTCAGATCAATTTGTTTCATCAAGTGCAGAATAGGGCATCATATTTTATGGTAAATATAAGTAATACTTAAATGTCATTAGGGCTGGAAACATCACACTGGCTGCCTGTTGCCAAGCAGATTCTTATCATCCACTCTGTTCCCTGTTGCCCACTAAGATCTGACCCTCAAGGCTGATGATCAATCTGCAAGACTCAGATGGAACACAAATCAAGCTTGTCAGTACGAGGACAGTGCGGACAGTGCCTGAAACCAATGTTAGTCAGTTTTAGGACAGTCGTATTATCTGGTACTACCTGTCACCATCAACTTAGTTTTTCAACTTTTTTCTTCTTTCGTAGTTATCGGTCAATAAAAGGCAGCTAGAGACAATTAGGTTTAGAAGTGCATGTTTCATTAAAACATATATATATAATATATATAGATATATATTAACTGAGAAGACCGACTGTTAAAGTGGTGGTATAACTTTATAGGGTAAATAGATTTTACTTTAGACATTTTCTGAAACAAAGGCTATATATAGGTTATTGCTAGGTAGTTAGGTCTGGTAATGATATCTTACTTTACATTAACAACATCTTAGAAATTCAGTAAAAACAAAAACTAAAGGTTGAAGTGATGTTAATAAAAGTTAGGTCAAAATGTCAGTTCATCCGTGAGCAAGGCTACGTCCAAAACTCGTTGGAGGGGAAATCCATTCCTGAATAAATACATTTACAGCATGATTAAGGTGGCCCGGCTTTCCTTGTACTTAAGGAAATGTAATAGTGTTGTTGGAGTTTCGGGAACCCAGCTAGGACCGCTGCGCCATAGCTTCTGCATTGCACTTTGGTATATATATATATATATACATATATATATATATATGTGTTCACTCAAAAAAATCAAAGGTTTAGGGATGTTATAGTTAGGCTCACATTTCAAACCTACAAAACCAAAGAAATTCAGCTGTTCTAGCTGTATTTATTTCAAGTAACTATAACTCGCACCCTAAGGTAACTATAACTCACACCCCACCATGTGCAGTTATCATATCAATACTTCTATTGCAAATATTAGATTAATAATATTAAGGATGTTAGCAAAGATACCATGGAGGGTAAATACATTCCTGAATAATGGAATTCATAGCATGACAAAGGTGTCCCGGCTTTCCTTGTACGTTAGGAACTGTATTAATATATATATATAATGTATATGTGTGTGTGTATATACATATATATATTTCTTTTTTTTCATTAAAGTGAATTGTAACCCTATGTTTCAGGGTACATTATAATTTCAGCTTGGTAGATCATTTAAAAGGTGCTATCATGTATATTTGCCCCAACATGGTTGCCAGCAGTTCCTGGTTGAAGTGGTGGCAGCCACTCACATCTCACCATGAGATCTGTGCTTATGCTCCACCCAGATATCTACATTTATTTTTCCTTTAATATCCCAAAACCTACTGAATGGATCTATAAACCAAATTACCAAAAGGGGGCTTTCGGGACCAAAAGCTTCCTTTCTGCCAAATTTGGTATAATTCCGTCCAGCAGTTCAGGCTGTAGTCATGTCTAAAAATCCCCAAGGAAATTGCATGGGGGAAAAGCTTTTTGGGACCCCCCCTTTTTCTCAGCCATTGCTTGACAAATCACCCTGAAACTTTCAACACAGCAGCAGAACTGACTATCATACTAGTTTTAAGTATTTCGTGAAAATTCTAGGTCCTAGCTAATAATATATTATAATGTGTGCGTATGTGTATGTATATATATATATATATATATATATAAAAAAATGGAGCATGATCAATCCAGTGCCATTGTAAAGAAAACCTTACAGAAGAACTGGGGAATACTAAGATTAGATGAAACTTTGAGGTCAGTACTTTCAGAACAACTGTGAATAACATATAGCAAAATGGCCTCTCGAGGAGGCTATCTATTACACAGTTAAATGCAGAAGGTCCTGAGCACTAAGTTGAACTGGCTGATGCATAGACAAAAAGGCTTTTGGAAATGCCAGAAATGTACAGCCTGCCTCTATGGGTGAAAGACATATGAATTCAAGTCTATGACTGGGAGGAACTTTTCATTCAGGAGTAACATTACTTGTGAAACCCCATATGTGGTATACATCTTGGGGTGTGGCAAGAGATATATAGGAAGTACTGTTAACAAATTGAAATTTTAGGTTCTATGGCATATTCGGGCCATTCATAACAGAGATATGACATATGCTATGGCTAAAGATATCTGGGAAAAACATAAAGGAGACAAAACAAGACTCTGCTATTTTGGAATCCACCATGTTATGCAAGCAGTGAGAGTGGGAAACTCTTAGAAAATCTGATTCTAGGTGGATAATTTTAAGGGGGACTGAAACACCATTGGGATTAAATTGTGATACAGAGGTCTATGTGTTTTTACTATGATTCTCTAAATTATTCTGTAGAGAATGCAATATAGTCATGGTTGGAAGCTAATAAGATATAAATAATATGAATGTTGCTCTGTATGATAGTAATGTGCTGCGATTGATGATTGTTGGTTGAGGAACAAAAAACACAGTTAATATCAGATCTTTTCTGTAGAGGAATGACATATTGTAGTTGAGCATCACTGGTGTAATAAACAAAACTTGAATAAGAGAACTGGAACATATTAGGGAAAGAGGATGAACTGAGGACTAGAGTACAAGATTGATTGTAAAATGACATTTTAGTCCTGAAATTGTGGGATTTCTCCTGGGAAATTATCAACCTATCAATTGGGTACTTTACCGTCATTAGTCTTGGGATAATCAAGTGGAAAGAGTCACATTACTAAAATAATGGTCATTTCATTTTGAGATTAACCCGGAAAAGAATGAATTTTGATCTCTATTTTCTAAAAATAATGTTTGATTACTTTTTTGCTATTTTATCTGATGATCTCCCCCTTTCTTGAACTTTTCTCCAGGCTCTGATGCTTTCATTTTACCTTAAACTTCTCAATTAATGCAGCTCGAGGAATGGTGACAGTGTGAAAAGTTAACATAAAGTACTTTTACTCACATTAGTTGTAATTGATTGAGTAAAGAGGATCTTGGAAGTACAAAATTGTTAATGACTGTAACAGTTAATAAAAAAGATCCCAATGAATTCTTGAACCGTGTTTTCGAAATGGCCTTTGATTAATGATCATTTACTTGTCTGATGATTCCCAAAAATAAACTTTCAGGGCCTTGGTGCTTAAACTGTATCTTTACATTTTTGTAGTTTAAGGAGAATTGTTGTTTGAATGCTTTGTGTTGATACAAAGTAACTTTTTTGTTTCAATTGGTATGCAAAAGTCATGTGACTTAGTCCCTTTTAAAAAAAATCAACTTCACTCTTGTATATGGTGGTCAATATAAGGCCTGTTTGCTGAAAAGCATTACCATTATCTTTAGCACTTGCACTTTTGGATTTTTGTGAAACATAAAATGAAATTATAAAGTTGGAGTACCCTCATGACACATCTGGTTGTGCTGTTGTCTTTTCTCCGCAGCCTGTTTCACAGTATGATGTGGCAGCGTATTTTGTGTGTGTGTGTATATATTCCCCACATATTAGAAATGATTGGCCATATGAAGGTCATAACAAACACTTGCAGTCTCATTTAAAGCCTGATAGGCAGCCCTGGGCCTTCAGAGGTCTTGACCTCCTCCCCTCTAGTGAAGGATCACCTGATATATTTGAGGTTCCTCAACTACTCACATAAAAGAAAGTTCATTTGTGGTTGATGCCCTCCCATTACTGATGAATGTCTTGTGTTGAAGCAACACACTGCAATTGCTATTTTGCTTTGCATCATTAAGAACCCAATGAGGGGGTTGGTTGCTGCAAAGCAAGAGATAAATGTTCCTTTCATGCAGGACAGTTTCTCCCTGTGTGTCACTTAAATATATCCCTTCCCATGTTCACAATACATTGGCTGCCAGAGTTGCAGGCAGAGTATCTCTGCTTCATCTGCAGCCAGTCCTGGTCCACTTGAAAAAAACCAGACTCAAATTAAGCACTGCCTATGTGTGTCTCCTATTGGGCCAGCTAACTACAGGGCGTGGAGTTAGCATAAAGAAAATGCTCAACTAGACTCACAGAGACCTTTGGTCTGGAACCATTGTCTTTCTCTGTCCCTTTGTTTCCACAGCTACCAGACTATGTTCAGTGGTGTTCATGCACAAATAACTACAGAGGCCAATGTAAACAAAAGGCAGCATTATTGAAAGTAATCTGTTGTGCCCTGGGGTAGATTAGAGATCTAGCTTGTCCATTAATGGTTGTCAGTCTCAAGACAAGGTAAAGTAGTTGGCATGACTAAATACCTTATAAGAAATTTCTAAGTTCTAAGAAAGGCTTCTCCATTGATTCTACCAGCTTTGATATATAAAGTGAGGTTAGTTCATAATGTGGTCAAACAGTTAATAACAGCCCCAGGGCTGAGGTTCACAACCCAGAGACCTGCTGGAAGCAGTGCGGAACAAAATAAACTTTGCATCATAAGGCCTCACAATCCCAGCTGTCCACAGTAGTCGCTCAATGGGACACTTTTCTTATAATAAAATATAAATTAAAACAACAATAGATGTCACCGTTGTGTAATCAGAGTGGATGTTACTGTTGTTACACTGTAGGAAAGTCCTTTTTTTTGCCCTGGTCACCCCCAAACTTTGTGGACAGATACTGGTTGCTACTGACTCCTGGCAGTGCCTGGGGTACTGCTTACTGGTCCAGGGCTAGCGCTCTGTGTAAAGTGGATATGCAAATTAGGCTAATTATAACTGGCAGTATCAACCTACCTATAAGTCCCTAGTATATGGTAGGGCATGTAGAGTTAAGGACCCCAGCATAGGTGGTGCACCCATAGGTGCACTGCTGAGGTGCCCAGTGTCATTTTAAAGGCAGGCCTGCATTGATAACTGCTTTTAAACAAACGTTATATCCAAATTTGACTGTTGAATTAAAAGTACTTCCAAAGTCTTAAACTACCTTATGTTTACATATAGGTCACCCCAAAGGTGTGCCGTATGTGTCCCTAGAAGCAGGGACCTTATAATTTTTTTCTATAAGCCCTGGTGAGGTAAAATAGTCAAATTTGTTATCCCTCGCTGTAGTGAATGGGCTCCATAGGCTAAAATGGGGAGAGTTTATTTTAATTGATGAAGTCCCCATATGAGCCAGATATTTTGAGTGTGGTATCAAATTAATTGTTATAATAAATCCCACAACTTGCAATTGTTGGATTTAATATAACTAATTCAGGTAAATAGTTTTACAACTCTACCTGAAAGTTGCCACCTTCAGCTCTGTAGTGCCCTTCTCTGATTGGCCAGCCTCTGGCAGCCTGGTCAGACTGCCTTGATGAGGTGTGAAGTGGCCTGGGCTGAACACAAAGGATGTGCTTGGGGGAGTAAATCAGGATGGGGAGAGAGCAGACAAACTGGTCTTCAAAAAAGGGAAGGACATTTGGAGCAGCTCAGGCCCTCACCCATTTCCTGCAACCCCAGACAATTAGGTGCCCTCTTGATTAGAATAAGAGAAGGGTGTGTTAAGTATTTTTACCTCACCAGTCGGTGGGTTCAGCCAGACCTAACCTCCAAAATTCAGTTCCAGCCATTTGGATTTTTAAAGAATGTTGCTCCCTGGGATTGATTTTTGACACACTTCCCAGTAAGTGGTCATGCGAGGTGGAAGTAATCCAAACAAAGTAGTGGTTATGCCAATGGTTCGCACCTCCTTATGTATGCATATCAATGTATTGTTCATAAAATCCGCTTATTCCAGCCACAGGTGCCCATCAGTACTGCACCTAACCACTACTGGTGCAATTTAGTTGGTGAAGAAACCATCTTACAGCATGAAGGGAATATGTACTGGGGCACACTGAAAGTCCAAGAAGTCCAAAAATGTTATTGTGCTTGCAAATCAGCCGGTAACACGGGTGTATGGTGCATCATGAGGATTTTATTCATCCAGTGATACCAGATTCAATCCAAAGCAAAGGTAAGTCCAATGGAGAAAAACAGCAAAACAGCTGACACGTGTCTCATCTAAAGAGACTTTCTCAAGGCTTACAGGAAAGAACATGAACCAAAATAGTGCAGATTGTGGCGAGTGTCCTATGTTCTGGACATACCACGGGTCCAATGTATATCATGTATAAAAATAGCATATGTAATGCTCAGAATCAGTAAAAATGGCTACGACCTTGATAAGTAAAAAAATCATGTCTCTCCCAGTACTCGAGAAACGCCACGGACATAATGTGGAGGCAGGACCACCAGACTCGTAATAAAGGCCTAAGTCTGAAGGTGAACTTTTGACGAGGCCTCCCGCTTGCAGTAGCCAAGCAGGGCTCCATCACAGTCAGCATGAAACTTTGATTTTGCCCCGGCCGAGTGTCACTTGTAGTTTCTAGGGGCTAATAAACATTAATTATTTAAAAATTCATATCTCCAGTTCCCCTTATCCGATTTTATTTGGTTTGGTGTCAAATTAAAGATAACCATATTTCTTATTGGTTTTAGATTTTCCCTTATCCGATTTTATTTGTTTTGGTGTCAAATTAAAGATAACCATATTTCCTATTCGTTTTAGATTTTTAAACTGTTTCCTGTGTTTTGTAGTATTACTGGTTTGTGGCACTTGAATGTTTTACAGACTTTGGCGGTCATTCTGACCACGGCGGTCGGTGGTCGCCGCCCGCCAAGCGGTTCCCGACGAAAGACCGCGGCAGCCATTCCGTCTTTCTCGCTGGGCCGGCGGGTGACCGCCAGAAGACCGCCGGTCGGCCCAGCGGGACAGCCCCTTCAACAATGAAGCCGGCTCGGAATGGAGCCGGCGGAGTTGAAGGGGTGCGACGGGTGCAGTGGCACCCGTCGCGATTTTCACTGTCTGCTAAGCAGACAGTGAAAATCTTTGTGGGGCCCTGTTAGGGGGCCCCTGCAGTGCCCATGCCAGTGGCATGGGCAGTGCAGGGGCCCCCAGGGGCCCCACGGCACCCGTTCCCGCCATCCTGGTTCTGGCGGTGGACACCGCCAGAAACAGGCTGGCGGGAAGGCGGTCGGAATCCCCATGGCGGTGCTGCAAGCAGCGCCGCCATGGCGGATTCCCTGGGCCAGCGGGAAACCGTCGGGAAACCGCTGGCTCCCCTTTTCTGACCGCGGTCAGAATCGCCAAGGAAGCACCGCCAGCCTGTTGGCGGTGCTTTTGCCGCCCTCCGCCATGGCGGTCATGGACCGCCAAGGTCAGAAAGACCCCCTTTGTCCCTCATTATGACCGCCACGGTGGCAGTCTTACCACCAACGGGCCGGGGTGAGGACTGCCACATTGAGTGTGTGCCAACCCGCCACATTCCCGCTTATACCGCCAGGGCAGTTGGACAGCCTGGCCGGAGATTAGTATCTCCGACCCGGCGGTCCACTGAAGACTGCCAGTGGCATAACGAGTTGGCTTTCTGTCACCGGAAGACGACTCCCCTAACCTCCTCCACGCAAACCCAGTACCCCCTCACCCCCCTTCCAGAACAGAACCCTGACCCCCTCTTCCAGAAAAGCACCCTCCTCCTGCATACATGCACACACACACCCACACGCACCCTGCATACTCATTCACCTATACTTACATACACGCATTCACTCACACGCATTCATACTCGCATTCACTCACACGCATCCATACACGCATTCACTCACACCCATCCATACTCGCATTCACACAAACATTCTAACATGCACTCACTTCAACAATCATACACTCATTTCAACACCCATTCGCACACGTATACACAAACGCATTCAAACACTCATTCACACAGCCTTCCACACACGCATACACATAAACACATCATTCTCACAT
Organism: Pleurodeles waltl; assembly: GCF_031143425.1. Lineage (NCBI taxonomy): Eukaryota > Metazoa > Chordata > Amphibia > Caudata > Salamandridae > Pleurodeles > Pleurodeles waltl. Next base: position 286,704,270 of record NC_090445.1, on the reverse strand, counting down.
GCAGACAATACCCACCCACACAAGCACACACAACTCCAACCCCACCCTCCCAACCTTCCCCCCTGTCGGACGATCAACTTACCTTATCCAGTGAGGAGGTCGACTGCCGGAAAACAGGAACAGGCGCTAACACCGCAAGCAGTGCCCCGCCATCAGGACACCTCCAGGCCTTATTACAAGTCGTAATACGGCTGGTGGAGTCCTTTTGGCAGTGTGGGGTCAGTGGTGAAACCGCCCCTGCACCTTCGACCGCCAGCACGACTACTGAAGGATTTCTTGCCAAACTGTGGCAGAAATCATTCAGTACTCGTAACATGGTGGTCAGAAGACTGCCAGGACTGGTGGTCTTCTGGAGCCTGTGGCTTCGAGGGTCTTCTGAAAAGACTGCCAAAGTCAAAATGAGGGCCTTTGTCTCCTAAGTTAAGCCTTGTTGTCATTGCCAAGCTACTGAGGGCTGAGCTGGGGTTAATTTATTGAGATATAACAGAACCTAGTGGGGGTTAGTGGACTATTGCTAAGTGTAGGTATTTACCTGCCCTTACCAATAATCCACTTTCCAACATACACACTGGTCTGTTGGAATAGAAACTGTTGAGTTAATGTTAGGCAGATCAAGAGCCTAACTCTACAAGCACCAACACTCACAGATCTTCCATCTGTTACCTGAACCATCTGCCATTTTGTTTGTAGGTTTTAATTGTTTATGAACACTACCAATGTTGAATATCTGAGATTGTCACTGCTATTTAGAATGATTTCAATCAGTAATTGATATTTAATGCAAATGTTAGCGATAATGTGTCAGTGGAATTTATGTCAAGACAAATAATTCATGAAAACAAACCTCTGTGTTGGAGAGGCCATAATTAGTAACCCACCAAAACAATGATGTAATAAGCATGTAATGACTTTGTTAATTAATTTCCTACAACCATTGTATCCAAAATGTATCTTGTGTTTCCTCTTACCCTTAATCTAGTCTTAAATCTAACTGTAACACTTAGCTTAACCCCATTTTTAAGTGTAAACCTTTTCCAAGCCCAAACTCTTTCTCACCTTAGTCCCATCCATTTCTCTATTTAACACTTAGGGTAAGCTTACTATGTGCCTTCGCCTAATTATTTTACTTTCTTTATTGTAGACTTTAGTTTTCTTATTCTCTATGGATATTTTTAACAATATTCCTAAATAATTTGAACCATTACCCTGCACCTTTCCCAACCTTGGCCATACCCTCTCACTGAAACATTTCAATTAAAACTAGATGTTGCAAAAATCCTTAACCTATACCTATTTATCCACAAGGATGTTCCCATTCTCAGACATTACCTATTTCAAAACATTTTCTGTTGACTTCATTAGTACTATAAATGTGGAGTAGTCAATTTCTTCATTTTCTGCATTCATTGTAGTAGGGAAGTATGCTACTTGACAGCATTTTTGTGGTAACATATTCCTCCATTTGTGGTTTGCCATACCTGTTTTGCAAGTGTAGGACGAACAGAAAGAAAACAATTTTTGAGTTTAAAAATACTTTACTCTAAATAAATTACCAATTTGGTTATGAGCTTCCGATCTGATGTTGTCACCAACAGTGGCGGCCGGCAGCTTTAGGAGGGAGGGGGGCGTGCGGGGCACCCACACACACACACAGACTCATTCTCTCACACACAGACACGCATGCACGCACATCCATTAACAACACTCATACCATTCAAACATGCACGCACACACCAAACATTCATTTTAAAACATCACACACTCATTCTTTCACACACGCACGCACATCCATTAACAACACTCATAACACTCAAACATGCACGTGCGCACCAAACATTCAATTTAAAACATAACACACATACACACACACACTTACCTTCAGCCTCCAGGTCGCAGGAGGGTTGGGACTGCTGCCTTCCCTCATTGGCTGACATTAGGTCAGCCAATGAGGGAAGGCAGCAGTCCCAGCCTCGTCACAGAGTGGGATGGGGTCAGTGAGACTGCTGACCCCACCCCACTCTGTGACGAAGTGTCACTGATTGACACTCGCCCTGGGCGCTTCAGGGCTTAAACCTGAAGCACCCACGGCGAGTGTCAATGGGTGACGCTTTCCTCGTCACCCAGGGGAGGGCCTCGAGGCACCTTTGCCCATAGGAGCTGTGATCTCCTCAGCACAGCAAAGTTCAGCTCAGGCAGCCAGGAGTCTGCGCAATTCGCGCATGTCTGCTCCTGGCTGCCTGACCTGAACATGAAGAGTGTCTGTCAGGCTGACCTTTGTTCAGCCTGACAGACACTCTTCATGGGGTGGGGGGGCGTGGCCCCTCCGCCCTAAAGGACGGGCCGCCACTGGTCTCCAAGTAGCATACTAAAGAGTAGCAAATATACAGATTGTAGAATTGTAGATTTGTTGGAAATTGCCCTTTTTGCAGGGTTATCCCTAAACTTACTGCCTCTGACCTCCTGTTTTTGATCCAGTGCTGAGTTTCGTTTTTGCTGTCTTTAGGACTCTGGGCACTTTACCACTGTTGACCAGTGCTAAAGTGCAATTGCCATGTGTCTAAAATGTATGGCAATTGGTGTATCCATGATTGGCATATTTGATTTACTAGTAAGTCCCTAGTATAGTGCACCAGATGTGCCCAGGGCTGTATTTCAAATACTACTAATAGACCTGCAGCACTGATTGTACATGAGTAAACCTGCAAACATGCCTCAGGCCTGCCATCGCAGTGTCCGTGTGTGTAGTTTTAAACTGCCATTTCAACCTAGCAAGTACACCCACTTTCCAGGCCCAAACATTCCCTCTTACTACATGTAAGTCACTCCTAAGGCAGGCCCAAGGCAACCCCAAGGATAGGGCGCAGTGTATTTAAAAGGCAGGACATGTACTGATGTGTTATACATATCCTGATAGTGAAATACTGCTAAATTCAGTTTTCACTATTGAAAGGCATATCATCGGGTGACATGGGGATTGCCTTGAAATATCTATTAAGTGTAACATCCCATTGGAAGCAGATAGAGCTATGGAGTTTGGGGTCTCTGAACTCACAACTTAAAAGTACAACTTTTGGAGAAATTGGGTTTTTGAATTGTAAGTTTGAAAATGCCACTTTACAAAGTGAGCATGTTCCTGCTTAAACATTCTGTGTCATTCTGTGCCTCTGTCTGTCTGTGGAATATACGTCTGGGTCGGGATTACAGTTGGGCTGTTTGTAAATTCACTCTAGAAGTCACACAAAGGGAGCTGAGATGTACCCTGCATATCCTGGTGGATCTTCCTGAGCTAGAGTGGTGGGAAGAGCTAACACTTGTGCCTGTCCTTTCACAAAGCAGTCTCCAACCCTCTGGAGTGTGCCTGGGGGGTCAGGGCAGGAACTGCATAGTATTTTACACTACAAAGACTTATTTTGAAGTTTGCCTACTTCAAAGACAGAAATGGGTATAACTTCTGCTTGCAGCGCTGCCCTGGAGGATTAGGACTGCCAGACTGCCGGGATCCCTGATACTGGCGGTGCTGCTGGTCTGACTGCAGCATGACTGCCGTGATCATAATGTAGCACTCAGACTGCCGTATTGGCGGCAGTCCGACTGCCACCGCGAGTCTGGCGGTCAATTGACCACCAGACTCATAATGATCCCCATAGTGTCATTTGGGGGCATCCTTTGCCCAATATGACAATGTTCCAATGCTGTCAGTTCCATCTGTCTTGAGGACAGTTGTGTGGCTTCAGTATCCTCATACAAGTCACTACCTGTTTTGGAGAAGATCTAATGTACTTGCTTGGCATGAAGTTTGAATAGTGGGCATGGGTGAGTTGGAGTGTTTCTTGTCTTAATGCATTTGGTTCTGTCAGAAAGGTGAGTTTTACACAATTGAAATACCATACTGTGTTAAACATTCTCCAAATATGAATAAATTCATGTTGTCCAGTAAATACTCATAGACCTAACGGGAACTAAAAAGAGTATATGAAAACGAAATTACCAGTAGTGCAGCAGAACCTGAATTAATGCCAAGAGTTTTATATCATTTGGAATCCACCAGGTAATCCAAAAGCATGTATATTTATAGCTGTTGGAAATCAATTTGGTTATCCACCACTCACTAACATCATAATAAAGACCACCTGGTCCACGTATTGAATGTGTGCTCATGGTTTCTAAACAAGTAACAACTAATATGCATTATGTGATTATGGGGGCAGAAAACAGGTTTTCTGAAATTTATATAAATATTTCTGAGCTCCATACGAAATTAACCAAGTGGAGATACGTAAACCTTCTAAGCTTGATTTGTACTCACATATGGAATTGTAGTAACTTCCAGAAAACACAGGTTTTTTCCTTTTAATTAACATGTATGCTTACCATAATGTTTAAATGCAATCATTTTGAATGATGAATAACTCAAGTGCTTTCATTATATTTCAGGTATTGTGCTGTCAGACATTATAGAAAAGTATTTTGTGTCACCAACCCTTTTCAGGGTTATTAGGCTGGCGAGGATTGGGCGAGTTCTTCGACTCATCAAATCAGCAAAAGGAATCAGAACACTACTGTTTGCCTTGATGATGTCGCTGCCTGCCCTGTTCAATATTGGACTTTTGCTCTTTTTGGTTATGTTCATCTACTCTATCTTTGGGATGTCGAACTTTGCATATGTCAAAAAGGAGTCTGGCATTGATGACATGTTCAACTTTGAAACCTTTGGAAATAGCATAATTTGCTTGTTTGAAATCACAACATCAGCTGGTTGGGATGGTCTCCTCAATCCCATCATGAACAGTGGCCCTCCAGACTGCGATCCAAATTTAGAAAACCCTGGCACTCATGTCAAAGGTGACTGTGGCAATCCAGCCATGGGCATATGTTTTTTCTGCAGTTATATCATTATCTCATTTTTGGTTGTGGTCAACATGTACATCGCAATTATTCTTGAGAACTTCAATGTGGCTACAGAGGAAAGTGGAGAGCCCCTATGTGAAGATGATTTTGAAATGTTCTATGAAACTTGGGAAAAGTTTGACCCTGATGCCACTCAATTTGTTGCTTATAGTGAAATGTCTAATTTTGTGGATAGTTTGCAGCCCCCCTTAAGATTACCTAAACCAAATAAAATAAAATTGATTGCAATGGATCTCCCAATGGTCATTGGAGATAAAATCCATTGCTTGGACATTCTGTTTGCTCTTACAAAGGAGGTACTGGGAGACTCTGGAGAAATGGATGCATTGAAAGAGTCAATGGAGGAGAAATTCATGGCAGCCAATCCCTCTAAAGTTTCCTATGAGCCTATTACTACCACATTGAAAAGGAAACAGGAGGAAGTCTGTGCCATAAAGATCCAAAGGGCATTTAGGAGCCATTTATTCCAACGCTCTATAAAGCTTGCCTCCTACATGTACAGACAAGACAGAAATGAAATTACAAAAGATGAAAAGCCACCAGAGCTCATAGGACTCATCGCAACACGAATGAATGAAAACTATGGCACAAATAGTGTAGGATTAGCTACAGAGGACATGCATTCAGTGTCTAAAGATATACCTTGTGTTAGAAGTGGCTGTGGTAAAGCAAGTGGTAGCATCGAGTCCTCTGTTTAGAATAAGCTGAAGCAAATATTTCATCTCAGCCTATGCAACAGTGCACGTCTCACCGCCAAAAGAATAATACTTGAACCGATCCCCAAATATTGTCAGTCCTTGTCCTCTCACGAAGTTCAAGCTGATGAACACCTTCTTCCACAGCATTTGTGCAGTGTCAGGTCAATCATTTAAACAATAATATGACTTACAGTATATCACACTACACAACAACCTACAAACATAAGGATGTGTTCCAAGGTGCACATGACATGTATTTGTAAGTTTTATAATGTCGATCATCCCTTGAGATACAAGTCCCTGTTTTCACAAGGATCATCAAGTGCAAAGATCCAGTAGCTTGTCCATGGTTGTGTAGGGAAGTGAGAGAAAGTTGGACGGAGCTCAAAAGACTGTTTGCCATCTTTCATATACCAGCACGCAACCACGTGGTGAAAAATAAAGAGAGACGTTTTAGCTGAAATTACTGATTTGTTCTGGAGATGTGTTTTAAACATTAACAAATGTGCATCTTTTCACGTGGCTTAAGAAATCAGTCCATTTATTTTACACTTGTGTGCTCTTTCGTATTTTAGACATCATACTGCGATTTTCGAATGAATTTCAAATATCTGAAATATTTATGGTATGTTAAGCCATATTTTTCTTAAAACACTTCATATGTCTTAAAAGTTGCACCGCTCAAACGCTAAAAATGCAAAGGGTTTTTTGATACTTCGTACAATATATTCTAAGTAAGATTATGTCTTAATGGTAACTGCCATGCACTGTATAATTTGCAGATGTTATTACACTAAGGTTTTATGGGAAATTGCCCCCTTTATTGTGTGCAGCAGGATCATGAAGCACATTTGCCTTTCTTGAACTTCTTTGTAACATACAATATACTTTTCGGAGTGAATGTATGCACCTCTTGTAACAAGTTTCGCAACAGACACTTAAGCTTTCCACATAAAATTTTCACTAAAATCTTCCGTCGATTTTAAGTTAATCCTACATATATGCACCTTTGATGTACATCGCTTCTACACATCAGTTTATTGTCCATATAAAAGGAACGAGGAGGTCTGCATTAAGTCTTAGGCAGGAAAGGTTAAACTATTCATTCACAATAAAAAGTTGGGATCAGCCTTGAGAAACATAAGACCAATCACGATCCGATTGTACATTCAATGTTTAAGAGCATTAAATGATGTTTATATGTAGATGAACAAGAAATGTATGTATAATATGCAATCCTTATCCACCTGAGAGAAAAGAAAACTTGTTAACTGGAGAGTCTGGAAGGCACAAGTGCTCTTGAGTAACTAAGCTGCTATGCACACTGCAGATTTGTTGGTATTTATCTGATGTTTATTTATTTAAATGTTTAAAGTGTTCCTTATCAATACCTAATTAGATGGCTTTGGGTCGCTTTATATATTGCAAGGATGAAACCTTAAACCGAGCTAGTGACGGATTATAATAGGTGAAGGCCATACCAGGAGCCAAGATCCATAGGTCCAATTGGATGTTGGATTCCTATTCCTTGAAATAATGAGGTAATAGTAGATTATGGACGTCAAGCAGTGAATGTGGGTGTCTGATATCTTTGGTAAAACATATTTGGATAATGAGCAATTAAATTAAATGAAAGCTAGACCCACACTACAAGGGAGCTGGAGAGAATAAACCTGGTCTTTACAATATTCTGCATAGAAATCGGGAACAGCAAACTCTTGTCACCAACCAAAGCAAACTCAGGACATTGCTATGGATTTTTATTTGAAATCAAAGCTATGTGCTCTTTTTTAATTTATATTAACCATAGAGTAGTCCATAAATGTCAGGATATCTGTTCTTGAAGAGTATATTGAACACTGCATTTGAAGATGGTAAATGCCTCATAGTTAACCCCCACAACTATGGTGCTCAAAACCTTGGGGAGACTCGTAGACCGCTGAGGCTACATACACCCAATACCATTTCATTGTTTACAAGGAGCCAGTATGATTTTGATGTAATCTACACTTCACACCGAGAAACCATTGTACTAGTTGCTATTCCATCTTGATCTAATCAAGTACAGTTAAAAGATAGGTCTAAGTGGATCCTGGGAAGATAGCTCAAAGGACTAGTGTATCCGCTGTAGAAATGTGTGTGTAATCTGAAGTTCATAGTTTCGAATCCTGGGACATCCACTCATCCTTCTGAGGTCTTTAATATGAGTACCATTGAATATGGGTAATAACTATCAACTGTCATCGGCCCCTAGAGACCAGACAAAAATTAGAGCATGCTATCTAACTGTTATTTTTTGTATTACTGGCAGAACTGAAAAGAGGCCCACATTTTCACTTTGTCAATTATTCAGCAATATCCATTAAAGTGTTGTGACAAAATATAGAGTCCAAAATATTGTGTCAAAAATATCGAGGAAAAAAATATCATGACGGTAAGTTCCTATCGGTAAGCACATATGTACTATATTTAACTCAACATATATACCGTGACAATATATATATCTTCAAAATGCTAAGATGAGGAGTTAAATAAAAGGTAAATATATGCTTGCCTATTTTCACTCACCTGCTCTATATTTTTGTCCTCATATTTTGTGTCTAACTGCTCATAGGCACAAATTCAATGTAAAAGAATCTACAAAAACAGAAACTGTAAAGCCACAAATGTTGCATCTGCCTATAATTATGCTGTCTTTCTTTCACCTCTGCATCTGTCAAATGTTTACCACATGATAGCCTAGATTCCACAAGTGTCAGGAAATGTTGAACCAGTGCATCTTCTGAATGCTCCCAGGGTGCCTTTGATTCAAGAGTGGAAGCTTTTAACTTTCATACTTGTTGACTTGTAGATAGGGTGATTACACCCTATCACTACAGAAACACTCCATTCCTGACCAGGATACTCACAAATTGCCCAACACTGATGCTATCCATTGGATCTGGCCTCATACATCTACGAGTTCTAACTCATCTTAAAATAAAGTTTAGGCTTCGTTCTTAGTGAACCCTTTACTTTATGTGAATAAAATGTGAAACTACAGAGTCTGAACTAATAGTAGCATATTTAATCTAGAAATAGTATTTTCTTAATTGCAAGACAATATTTGTTTTGCACATACAGTATCCTGTAGAAACTCAATTTAAGAATAACAATGTTTGACAAGGAAGTTGCTAACAGTAACCCTCACTATTAGTCTTACATAAAAAAAAATGATTGTGAGTTTTAAAGCATTACATTTTAAATGATTTTGCCTTGACTTTATCACTGCTTTGTTAGTGATTTGTACCATCTTTTGGTAACTCTGTCTCTTAACCTCTATGCAATGTGTATTTGCATGCTGGACGCACTCTTATTCTATATTCCTGCACCTATGTTGATGTTTTCTATGGAGCCCCCTCCTATTGTTTACAGTATCTCCTTTTATAAATGATATATTTGGATTATTTGGATTAGAAAAATACATGGAGAAAGTTATCAATCTAAGAAAATAATTTACAGAGTTGTCTATAATTGTCTGTTTAGGTTTATTTGTAATTTGCTGATTATCTTGTAGTTAGGCATCACAATGATCTTAGAACATGGTGTGAAGATTGGTTTCTAATAATGCTGTTATTGCTTGAAAAGTCAATAACATAAGGTGTGATTTAGATTTTGGAGGACAGGTTACTCCATCACACCGGTGACAGATATCCCATCCGCCAAAATATAAATCCTATCGGAAATAATGGGATGAATATTTCAGAATATCCATACAATTTGTGATGAAGTAACACATCCTGCGAAATCTAAATCAGGCACATATTCTAGTGATGGTCCTATTTATTTTAGGGCCTTTGTCTTAACAAATGATGACAAAAGCCAACCTCCCAGTCAGAAAACTTTAATCATTGTGTTCATCATCAGGTTATCTTCCTTGATCCTTAAAAGAACAGCAGTCATGTTCCTCATGCCATCCATGCTGCCAAAGGTTTCAAGCAAATGTTTACTCATGTGTACACATACCTCATTATCATTATTCATTGTTGAATTAATGTAATATGTTGTTGTCATTGCATATTGATGTCATGATGTAAAGTAATGATGCTTTTTTAAATGTTAGTGGTGATTGCTTTATGTTGGTTTTCAAGCCTTCATCCTCTTTACAACTGTATCCTCATTAAAATAAAACATTGGAAAACAATGGAGGCAAACTTTATTGTATTCTCTTACTGGTATCTGAGTGAATTTGAAGACTCTCTAAGACCTTTACCTGTATCTTAATCATTTTGCCTTCTTTCCAAACACATACAATAACCTAATAATTTAGGCCTGTGATCCTGTATCAAACCATTCTGAGCAATTGGCATTCAAGGATGTTTTCACTATAATGCAATTGAAGAGACTTTTTCTGTTGCTTTGTAAAAAGACATTGGTGTTTTTAGGAACAGATGGGCATCTTTGACCCCTCAAATACTTCACTGCAATAACATCGAAATACACCATAAACTAAACTACAAAAAATGTTCATCATGGGAGGACTACTGCATAGTAGATTTTGGCTGTCCAGTCTTAATTTAGTTTGCTCTTGGTTAGAGTGATTCCTAGTCTATTTATTTTAGGACTACATATCTCCATTGTCAAATACATGTGCTGGAGTGAGTGCCCCATAATTTCACTCTTTAGGAGTCAAGAGTCCAACCTTGCTAGCAGGAGTTTGTCAACAGTCTCTGTTGGGGCTAGAAGATTCCTAAAAGGACCAACATGGCTCTAGTGAAGACTAATAGGTTATTTTATCCTAATGCTTGTTTTCTTGACACCCTGGCTCCGTTTGGCCTATTTGAGTTATTGTTGAGGGTGAAGCAAGTGGAATTATCTTCTGCACCAGTCTACTTATGTCAACTGGGGAGAAAAATACACCAGGACAACTTACAGGTTGCTTGTTGCTGACTATAGCTACTACTCCTTGTAGGCCAAATTCAGTAGTGCAAAGCATGGGGTGCAGTGGTAGCCTCTATCACTGTGAAGTATTATTTTAGACTTCCCAATCTTATCAGCAGTTTCTGATCTTCCATGTTTGGGGTATGCTCTACCCAACCATCAAACCTTTTAAGATGGTTCACGGGTTTCTTGTACAAATCATAGCACAAGATCTACATATGGACATCTCCATTAAATCTACCCACACCTAGAACAACACATGAAATCTGTATCATGAAATCAATATTGTTAGGTCTAAATATAAAAACTGGATGACTGCTGTCATAGCGATATGCAGAGAATGTTGAATTTTCATGCCCAAGGCACAAACTCCAACTCATATGTAATTCTGCATTTTCATATAATGCAATCAGGAGCAACTGTCAGGCAGTTCTTATGGCATGGAACTTTTGAAAATATTCCGAACTATTAGCTTTGATTCAGAAAAGCTTTATCAAGAAAACTGACTGCATTTGTTTTTGTTGGCATTAGGACTTCACCTCCACTAACCAGTTACAAAGTGTTTGTGCTCTCTTGATAAAACATGGTGCAACTGACTTACACATGAGTGGCTTATTTAATTTATTTATAAGTACTTATTATGTGATCCTACACATACCTGGGTCCTGTAAATTAAATGCTAATAGTGAGGATGCACCACTCATTGTGCCACCACTGAAGAACACCTTACAACATGTCTCAGGCTTGCCATTGCAGCCTCTAGTGCAATTTAAAAACTGCCAATTCGACCGGGCAGAGTAAACCTTCTTATTTAACCTAAACTTTAATGTGTAGCACATATAAGTAACCCTTAAAGGTCCATATTGCAGAGAATATTGTATCTGACAAGTAGGACATGTGTTCTTATGTTTTTTATGTTTTTAGCAGTGAAAGTCTCCTACATTAACTTCTCCTTATTGTAAGGCCTATCTCTCCCAGTGGATAACATCGGATTACCTTGTTACATTTATTGAGTGATAACGTTTGATTGACAGCAGGTAGGAATATAATTTTTAGACTCAAATAAATTGTAATTTAAAGTCCTCTTTAATGGTGAAGTCGGATTTTAAGTCGCAATTCTAAAAATTCGACTTTTAGAAAGGTGGCATTTTCCTGTCCTAAATATTTGTGTCCTGGGTCACATGACTGTGAATGACTCTGTTGCTGAGCTTTTCGTATTCCTCCCAGACAGTGAGACAAAAGTGGACTAAGGACCTCACTGCCCACGAAACTCTTTGGGTCGGAAGACCGCCACTCCGGCCCAGCAGGAAACTCACCACAACATTGACACCGGCTCTTAATCCTAGTAATCAAGCTGTTGACAATGTTGCACCCATTGCGCTTTTCACTGCCTGAAAAACTTGCAGGCAGTGAAAAGCATGACTGGGCTGTCTATGGGGGCCCCTGCAGCACCCATGCCAAGAGCATAGGCATTGCAGGGGCCCCCCTCTCTGCCAGCACCCCGTCTCCGCAGTGGAACAGCCATGCAAAAGGAGGCATACACAGGAGTCGTAATCCCCAGGGCAGTGCTGCGTGTAGCGCTGCCCTGGCAGATTAAGACAGCCAGCACTTCCTTGCCTTTGGCTGTTCTAAAAGTGGCAGTGCCAGCAGTCGACTGTGGCACTTTCGCCACACTCGTAATGAGGGCCTAAGTGTTGACAGGGTGGTTGGAGTGGTGAGCTTGCCTCAAAGATTTGCCTCCAGCACACACAAAGGAATCGGACTCCAGTCTTTTGTCACCCCAGACTCTTTGAAGCCTTGGCAAGAAAAGGGAAGAACTTTCCAGAACCAGATGTGGGGGTAGCCTAGGATGTCCCTCCACTTCAAAGGCTGACACCAGGTAAAAATTACAGGACCCTCAAAGTAACTCTTCAGTACACTCCTGGACTTTGGACATTACAAGAGGAAGAACTGTCTTGTTCCCTAGAGGACTACCCTGCTTCTTGAGACCTGCTTTGTTCCCAAAGAATGGCCCTGCTACTTGAGGCCTGCCTTGTTCCCCAGTGAACTGTCCTGCTGCTTGCCCCTATCTTTGAGGGTAAATACTGGATTTGCTCCTTTCATCCCAGGCTACCCGAGTAACTCCAAGTGTCAGTTGGCTGACCTCCTGCTCTGAGCTACAGGAAGCTACAAAAAGCTCCAGAGGCCTCCCTGCAACTGCCCAGCAGACCTGCTGCACTGGACCTGCCTGAGCCCTGCTCGCCTCTATTGCAGTGAGAGTGTGATCCCTAAGAGATGTCTCATCAGGTCCCCCTGACCCTTGGTTGGCATCAGAGAGAATCCCTCTTGCTTGAACTGAAGGTGCCATGAAATCTGGCACAAAGCAAAGTGAAGCTCCACTGCACAGCTGAGGACCTCATCCAAACCAATGCAAATCATCACAAACCCTCACTGCACAGCTGAAAGCTTCACCAAAACTGAATCTAAGCGCTGTAAAGCCTCGCCGCACAGCTGAAAGTTTCACCAGAACCAACACAGAGCTATGCAAAGCCATGGGCATAGCTGAAAGCTTAATTGGAAACAGCGTCAACCAAAGCCTCACAAAGCAATGTGCACAGACGTCACACCTGGGACATGCGGTACAATTTCCAGCAGGCTGAAGTTGGTCTTGTGCTGGCTTGCACTCCATCAAGATCAGCCTGAATTTGTGACTGTGTTTCGGTCCAGCGTGACAAGACACCCTCAGTTGGCTCTTTCTGCGTCTTCGTACTATTTTTACTTAAACCTTTGAAACTGCATAGCTTTGATTCTACTGACTGAGTTTTTGTCATTCTGGTATCATTTTATATAATAGTATTTTGTCTATTTTTCTAAATTGGTTTGAGGTTTTTTGTGTGTTTTGTTTTCACTTTATTACTTTTTGTGTGCTGCATAAATACTTTACACACTGCCTCTAAGTTAAGCCTGACTGCGTTTGAGCCAAGCTACCAAAGGGTTAAGCACAGGTTAATTTACTGACTTTTGTGTTTCACCCTGACAAGGACTGTGGTTTTTGCTTGAGTAGAGTTTTCACCCCCTCAATCAATAACCCAGTTTCTTACACCGATCAAGGACCTCAACCACTGCTATCTGTTTACTCGCATTTGCACCAGAACAACCTGATTAAACCGTTGATTAGAGATGTTAATGTAATTGTTATTATATTACATAGCTGCCTAGAATTAACTTTGACTCAAAGCACGTAATTACCAGTGGATTTATATACTTTATTTTACCTGAGGTATTACAAACAACCTCAAAATAGTGTGAAATTCGTTTGTCCTATGCTGCATCAGCGTAAAGTTTCGTTAATATGATATTCATTTTTCTTAGACCGCAAACAAAGTCGGTATTCCCTAGGTTTTATGAACAACGGTGTGACATAAAGGCCTTAAGTTCCCACTCATCTGACTTCATTTTAGATAGGCCTAGTTAACATTTTAGAGAACAGGGATCACCATTTTATACCATGGAGGTCTCCCTCTTACTCCATTTATGGAGATTCATTGTCATGTCTGTCATTACACGCAGATGTTGTTTGACCTTAATCTTTCTAAGAATTGTGAAAGTGTCAGGTCTTCCAACTGATTTCATGCATATAAAACCTAATGCAGCATTAATCTAGGTCAGATGTCTACATGTCACCATGTCTAGGTCACATAAAAACACAAAGTCTAGACATATAGCGAAAATAATGTAGTCTGAATTGACGTCCTCTAATGTCAGAAATTCCAATCTCTGATAGATTTAATATATAAGGACCACTATTTGACCATTTAGGTGAGGGGTCCTTCACCCAGATTATCGCCCGAGATTCTGCCAGGAAACAGTCTCACCTACTGCTGGCGTATTTAAAAAATGTTCATCTTGCTCAGTACTGTTAGAGTTAAGTTGTGGACGAAAGCTTCTACCACAGTATGTGTGTGTCTCCTTCGCAGGGAACTCTGCCTTCACGGCTCAACAACATCTTTAGCTGTCAACAAGAGATGCAGTGTGCCACTTCTCCCTAAGAAACTCTAGACTGCAAGTTGCTTAGCTTTCTATTGTCTTTGTGTAGCACACAGAAATATGTTTTAGAGTGTTAGGGTTGAGATGGCATTTTAACCATGTCAGAAATGTTCATTTTATTTTTGTTATTCTTGCTTCTTGCTGTTTATATGATGTCTTGGGCAAATGTTTTAGATGACCTGAGAAACAGATTATTCCTGTCATAATAAACGCTTTTAATCAAAGTGTCTATTCTTCTTAGTGCAGTGTGTGTGTGTGCGTGTGTGTGACATTGTGAATAACAAAATAGATTTGTTTATTTTACCATGGTGCCCCTGATCCCTTTAAGGACATTGGCCCTCATTATGACTTCGGCGGTCTTTTGGCAAGATCATCATGCAAAATTGTGCCACCATACCACCAGCGGTGGCGGTATAGGGACCGCCGGATTACGAGTCACAAAACACAAACTGCCCAAAAACAGACACAAAACCAACACTGCCAGGCCAATCCATGCCAAAAGCGTGACTGTTCAACTGCTGACCCCGCCACACCGACACAGTTCGGACCGTCATATTTAGAGGCAACCTCCAGCACAGCGGTACACACAGGCGGTAAACCATTGGCGGGTCACACTGCAGCGGTACAAAAAGGCATCACCGAAAGTAGCTATAGGAAAGTACCATCTTGCCTGGCATGTTACCCCCATATTTCACTGTATATATGTTGTTTTAGTCCATGTGTCACTGGGACCCTGCCAGGCAGGGCCCCAGTGCTCATAAGTATGTGCCCTGTATGTGTTCTCTGTGTGATGCCTAACTGTCTCACTGAGGCTCTGCTAACCAGAACCTCAGTGGTGATGCTCTCTCTGCTTTCCCAATTTGTCACTAACAGGCTAGTGACTAAATTTACCAATTCACATTGTCACACTGGTACACCCATATAATTCCCTAGTATATGGTACTGAGGTACCCAGGGTATTGGGGTTCCAGGAGATCCCTATGGGCTGCAGCATTTCTTTTGCCACCCATAGGGAGCTCTGACAATTCTTGCACAGGCCTGCCACTGCAGCCTGCGTGAAATAACGTCCACGTTATTTCACGGCCATTTACCACTGTACTTAAGTAAGTTATAAGTCACCTATATGTCTAACCCTCACCTGGTGAAGGTTGGGTGCAAAGTTACTTAGTGTGTGGGCACCCTGGCACTAGCCAAGGTGCCTTCACATCGTTCAGGGCAAATTCACCCGGACTTTGCGAGTGCGGGGACACCATAACACGCGTGCACTGTACATAGGTCACTACCTATGTACAGCGTCACAATGGTAACTCCGAACATGGACATGTAACATGTCTAAGATCATGGAATTGTCACCCCAATGCCATTCTGGCATTGGGGGGACAATTCCATGATCCCCCGGGTCTCTAGCATAGTACCCGGGTACTGCCAAACTGCATTTCCGGGGTCTCCACTGCAGCTGCTGCCAACCCCTCAGACAGGTTTCTGCTCTCCTGGGGTCCAGGCATCCCTGGCCCAGGAAGGCAGAACAAAGGGCTTCCTCTGAGAGAGGGTGTAACACCCTCTCCCTTTGGAAATAGGTGTGAGGGCTGGGGAGGAGTAGCCTCCCCCAGCCTCTGGAAATGCTTTGATGGGCACAGATGGTGCCCATCTCTGCATAAGCCAGTCTACACCGGTTCAGGGATCCCCCAACCCTGCTCTGGCGCGAAACTGGACAAAGGAAAGGGAAGTGACCACTCCCCTGACCTGCACCTCCCAGGGGAGGTGCCCAGAGCTCCTCCAGTGTGTCCCAGACCTCTGCCATCTTGGAAACAGAGGTGTTTGTGGCACACTGGACTGCTCTGAGTGGCCAGTGCCAGCAGGTGACGTCAGAGGCTCCTTCTGATAGGCTCTTACCTCTCTTGGTAGCCTATCCTCCTTCCTAGGTAGCCAAACCTCCTTTTCTGGCTATTTAGGGTCTCTGCTTTGGGGATCTCACCAGATAACGAATGCAAGAGCTCATCAGAGTTCCTCTGCATCTCCCTCTTCACCTTCTGCCAAAGGATCGACCGCTGTCTGCTTAGGACGCCTGCAAAACTGCAACAAAGTAGCAAGATGACTACTAGCAGCCTTGTATCGCCTCATCCTGCCGGCTTTCTCGACTGTTTCCAGGTGGTGCATACGCTGGGGGTAGCCTGCCTCCTCTCTGCACCAGGAGCTCTGACGAAATCTCCCGTGGGTCGACGAAATCTTCCCCCTGCAACCGCCAGCACCAAAAAACTGCATCACTGGTCCTCTGGGTCACCTCTCAGCACAACGAGCGTGGTCCCTGGAACTCAGCAACTCTGTCCAAGTGACTCCCACAGTCCAGTGACTCTTCAGTCCAAGTTTGGTGGCGGTAAGTCCTTGCCTCCCCACGCTAGACTGCATTGCTGGGTACCACGGGATTTGCAGCTGCTCCGGCTCCTGTGCACTCTTCCAGGATTTTCTTCATGCACAGCCAAGCCTGGGTCCCTGACACTCTAACCTGCAGTGCACAACCTTCTGAGTTGTCCTACGGCATCGTGGGACTCCCTGTTGTGACTTTGCGTGGACTCCGGTTCACTCTGCTTCCAAGTGCCTTTTCAGGTACTTCTGCGGGTGCTGACTGCTTCTGTGAGGGCTCCCTGACTTGCTGGGTGCTCCTTCTGTCACCTCCTCCAAGTGGCGACATCCTGGTCACTCCTGGCCCACAGCAGCACCCAAAAACCCTAACCGTGACCCTTGCAGCTAGCAAGGCTTGTTTGTGGTCTTTCTATGTGGGAACCTCTGCAAGCTTCATCGCAACGTGGGACATCTGTCTTCCAAAGGAGAAGTCCCTAGCTCTCTTCTTTCTTGCAGAATTCCAAGCTTCTTCCATCCAGTTGCAGCTTCCTTGCACCCTCAGCTGGCATTTCCTGGGCTCCTGTCCACTCTCAACACTGTCACGACTATTGGACTTGGTCCCCTTGTCTTACAGGTACTCAGGTCCAGAAATCCACTGTTGTTGCATTGCTGTTATTTGTTCTTCCTGCAGAATCCCCCTATCACGACTTCTGTGCTCTCTGGGGGTAGTAGGTGCACTTTACACTTACCTTTCAGTGTCTTGGGATGGGCTATTTTTCTAACCCTCACTGTCTTCTTACAGTCCCAGCGACCCTCTACAAGCTCACATAGATTTGGGGTCCATTTGTGGTTTGCATTCCACTTTTGGAGTATATGGTTTGTGTTGCCCCTATACCTATGTGCTCCTATTGCAATCTACTGTAATTTTACACTGCTTGCATTACTTTTCTTGCTATTACCTGCCTAATTGTGGTGTGTGTACATATATCTTGTGTATATATCTCATCCTCATACTGAGGGTACTCACTGAGATACTTTTGGCATATTGTCATAAAAATTAAGTACCTTTATTTTTAGTACTTCTGTGTATTGTGTTTTCTTATGATATTGTGCATATGACACCAGTAGGAGCTTTACATGTCTTCTAGTTCAGCCTAAGCTGCTTTGCTATAGCTACCTTCTATCAGCCTAAGCTGCTAGAAACACCTCTACACTAATAAGGGATAACTGAACCTGGCACAAGGTGTAAGTACCTCTGGTACCCACTAAAAGCCAGGCCAGCCTCCTACATTGGCTGTGCAGCGGTGGGAGAAGATTTGTAACTACTTACCACTTTGTCATTGTGTACATTTCATAAGAGAATAATATACAAAACAGTTCAGTGTATGTACACCTAACCAAAAGGTTTTGCTTTTCTCCTCCTAAACTTTTTACAAAGTTTTGAAAAGTTTCTCTAAACTTCTAAAAGTTAGAAAACGTTTTTTCTCTGTTCTTTAAAAAATTCTGAAACTTTTTCTTCCTTCCCACTGTTTCTAAACCTTTTGCTATCATGTCTGTAGAAGACTCTACTCTTAAAATGGTCAATACTACTTATGACTATTTGAATTACAAGAGCCTAAGGAGTCTCTGCTTAGATAGAGGTTTAGTGATAGGAAAGAACCCTACAAAAGAGTTTCTATTTAAAATGCTTATTGTGATTCATGAGTCCCAAGCAGGCACTTCAAATGAGAGGTTAATAGAAGGTTCCCATTCTGACTCAGGGGATCTCATTGAGGGAGGTGGGGAGGGTTCTGTACCAGATCTGCCCCCTAGCAGGACACCCAGTAATGTTGGTAGTAATGGAGGTTCCCATTGTAGTAGGGGAGTCTTTATTCCTGGAGGCCAAGTTGCTAGGGTTCAGTCAGTTAGGGACAGATCCCCCTCTGTTGTTTCCAATTTATCTTCTGTGTCCAAGCATTCCCAACCAACCCACCCTGAAGACAACATGTTAGAAAGGGAACTCAAAAGGTTGAGGGTTGAAGAGACCAGACTGAAGCTTAAACAGCAACAGCTGGCCTTAGATAGGGAATCCCTAGACCTGCCTGGAGAAGGAGAGACAGAGATTGGGGTTTGGACCCCATGGTGGCAGCAGCAGTATTCCTGATAGTAATCCTGTTAGAGAGCATGATTCCAGGAATCTGCACAAGATAGTCCCCCCTTACAAGGAGCGGGATGACATCAACAAGTGGTTTGCTGCACTTGAGAGGGCCTGTATGGTACAGGGGGTCCCTCAAAGGCAGTGGGCTGCTATATTGTGCCTATCTTTCAATGGAAAGGGTAGGGATAGACTCCTTACTGTTGGAGAAAGTGATGCTAACAAGTTTGCAGTTTTGAAGGATGCACTCTTGGATGGATTTGGCTTAACCACTGAACAATACAGGATTAAGTTCAGAGAAACCAGAAAAGAGTCCTCACAAGACTGGATAGACTTTGTTGACTGTTCAATGAAGGCCTTGGAGGGGTGGTTACATGTCAGTAAAGTTTCTGACTATGAAAGCCTGTATAATCTTATTCTGAGAGAGCATATTCTGAATAACTGTGTGTCTGACTTGTAACACCAATATCTAGTGGACTCATATCTGACCTCTCCCCAAGAATTGGGAAAGAAGGGAGAATATGGGTCAGAACAAGAGTGAACAGAAAAGTTCATACAGGGGGTGACAAGGATGGCAAGAAGGAGGATGGTAAGTCTTCTGACAAGGGTGGGGACAAAAGTAAAACTGAGTCTTCATCAGGCCCACAATAATCCTCTGGTGGGGGCGGTGGGTCCAAATCCTCTTCCAATAATCAACCTAAAAAGCCTTGGTGTTATTTGTGTAAAGTCAAAGGCCATTGGACAACTGATGCCAGTTGTCCAAAGAAAAACACCAAACCTCCCACTACCACAACCCTTACTGCAAATTCTAGTGACCCTAGTAATAGTAGTGGTGTGGTGGTGGTAGGAGCAGACCTACTAATAGCCCATCCAAGGGAGTAGCTGGGCTCACTTTTGGTAACTTAGTTGGGGTTGGTCTTGTTAGGGAGACCACAGAGGCTGTGTGAGTCTCTGAAGGTGCCATTGATTTGGCCACCTTGGTTGCTTGTCCCCTTAATATGGATAAGTACAAGCAACTTCCCCTAATAAATGGTGTTGAGGTTCAGGCCTACAGGGATACAGGTGCCAGTGTTACCATGGTGATAGAGAAACTGGTGCACCCTGAACAACACCTACTTGTTCAGCAGTACCAAGTGATAGACGCTCATAACAACACTCTTAGCCAACCCATGGCTGTTGTGAATCTCAACTGGGTGGGGTTACTGGTCCAAAGAAAGTTGTGGTTGCCTCAGATTTACCTGTAGATGGTCTACTAGGGAACGATTTAGAGACATCAGCTTGGGCAGAAGTGGAGTTGGAGGCTCATGCAGCAATGCTGGACATTCCTGGGCAAATTTTTGCTTTGACAAGGGCTCAGGCCAAAAAGCAAAAAGGACAGGGTAACTTGGATCCTGGAACAATGGACCAAGTGCTCCCTAAAGCTAGGGGTAGTAAGGGTAAATCCCTACCCACTATCCCTCCCTCTACAGATGATTCTCCTTCTGAGGAAGAAGAATTTCCTCCCTGTGCAGTACCTTCACCAGATGACCTGGCAGCAGACACTGCTGAGCTTTTGGGTGGGAAGAGCTGAGTGTGACACAGCAAACCTGTCCCACATTAGAGGGCCTCAGACAGCAAGCTGTCAAGCAGCAAAATGGGGATGTCAGTGACTCACATAGAGTTTACTGGGAGGACAACCTCTTGTACACAGAGGCAAGGGACCCAAAACCTGGATCAGCCAGGAGATTGGTCATTCCCCTGCAGTACAGAGAGTTCCTCCTAACTCTTGCACATGACATTACTTTGGCTGGGCTTTTGGGCCAGATTAAAACATGGGAAAGGCTTGTCCCTCTGCTTCACTGGCCTAGGATGTCAGAGGACACAAAAGATGTTTGCAAGTTTTGTGTGACCTGCCAAGCCAGTGGCAAGACTAGTGGCACACCAAAGGCTCCCCTTATTCCACTACCTGTGGTTGGGGTCCCCTTTGAAAGGGTAGGGGTTGACATAGTTGGCCCCCGACCCTCCTACTGCTTCAGGCAACAGGTTTATCTTGGTGGTTGTGGACCATGCCACAAGATATCCTGAAGCAATTCCTCTAAGGACCACTACAGCTCCTGCAGTGGCAAAGGCCCTCCTGGGAATCTTTTCCAGAGTGGGTTTCCCTAAAGAGGTTGTATCAGACAGGGGTAGCAACTTTATGTCTGCATACTTGAAAGCAATGTGGAAGGAATGTGGTGTAGCCTACAAATTCACCCCTCATTATTATCCACAGACTAATGGACTGGTAGAGAGGTTTAATAAAACTCTCAAAGGTATGATAATGGGACTCCCTGAAAACCTCAGGAGGAGATGGGATGTCCTGTTACCTTGCCTCCTTTTTGCTTACAGAGAGGTACCCCAGAAAGGAGTGGGCTTCAGCCCTTTGAACTCCTCTTTGGACACCCTATAAGAGGTCCACTAACACTTGTGAAGGAGGGTTGGGAACAACCTTTAAAAGCTCCCAAACAGGACATAGTGGACTATGTACTTGGCCCAAGATCCAGAATGGCCAAGTACACGAAAAAGGCCAGTAAAAACCTTCAGGCCAGCCAAGAGCTCCAGAAGCAATGGCATGACCAGAAGGCTGTTCTAATCCAGTACCAACCAGGACAGAAGGTGTGGGTATTGGAGCCTGTGGCCCCAAGGGCACTCCAGGACAAATGCAGTGGACCCCATCTAATTGTTGAGAAAAAGGGCGAGGTCACCTATTTGGTAGTCCTGGGCACTGCCAGGAGTCCCCTTAGGGTGATTCATGTCAACCGCCTAAAACCCTACTATGACAGGGCTGATCTCACCCTGCTCATGGCAACAGGTGAGGGACAGGAAGAAGAGAGTGACCCTCTCCCTGATCTCTTTCCCACCACTGAATCTGATGCTTTAGTGGAGGGAGTAGTTTTGGCAGACTGTCTTACTGCAGAACAGAAAGACAACTGCATAAATCTCCTTGGACAATTTTCTGAACTCTTTTCAACTGTGCAAGGCACCACATCTTGGTATGAACACACAATTGATACTGGAGACAGCTTGCCTGTCAAAAGTAAAATCTATAGGCAGCCTGACCATGTCAGGGACTGCATAAAACAAGAGGTTCAGAAAATGCTTGATCTAGGAGTGGTTGAACCTTCTGAAAGCCCATGGGCGAGTCCTGTGGTGCTTGTACCAAAGCCTCACTCAAAAGATAGAAAAAGGGAGATGAGGTTTTGTGTAGACTACAGAGGTCTCAATCAGGTAACAAAAACTGATGCTCACCCTATACCCAGGGCAGATGAGCTCATAGATACACTGGCATCTGCCAAGTATCTAAGCACCTTTGATTTGACTGCAAGGTATTGGCAGATCAAATTGGTTGAGGATGCTAAACCTGAAACTGCATTTTCAACTATAGGAGGGCACTACCAATTTACAGTGATGCCCTTTGGTTTTAAGAATGCACCTGCCACTTTTCAGAGGTTGGTGAACACAGTCCTGCAAGGGTTGGACGCTTTTAGTGCAGCATATTTAGATGATATAGCTGTCTTTAGTTCCACCCGGGATGAGCACCTGGTCCACCTTTGAAAAGTTTCGGAGACCCTGCTAAAGGCAGGCCTCACTATCAAGGCCTCAAAGTGCCAGATAGGGCAGGGAAAGATGGTTTATCTGGGACACCTGGTAGGTGGAGAACAGATTGCACCACTACAGGGGAAGATCCAGACAATCATGGATTGGGTTCCCCCTACAACTCAGACTCAGGTGAGAGCCTTCCTAGCCCTCACTGGGTATTACAGGAGATTCGTTAAAAACTATGGCTCCATTGCAGCCCCACTTAATGATCTCACAAGTAAAAAGATGCCTAAAAAGGTATTGTGGACAGCTAGCTGTCAGAAAGCTTTTGAGGAGCTCAAACAGGCCATGTGCTCTGCACCTGTCCTAAAAAGCCCATGTTACTCCAAGAAATTCATTGTTCAAACCGATGCATCTGAATTAGGGGTAGGGGCAGTATTATCACAACTGAATTCTGAGGGCCAGGATCAACCAGTTGCTTTTATCAGCAGAAGGTTGACCCCTAGAGAAAAGCGTTGGTCTGCCATAGAGAGGGAGGCCTTTGCTGTGGTCTTGGCACTGAAAAAGTTGAGGCCATACCTGTTTGGCACTCACTTTATTGTTCAGACAGACCACAAACCTCTACTTTGGCTAAAACAAATGAAAGGTGAAAACCCTAAATTGTTGAGGTGGTCCATATCTCTACAGGGAATGGACTATACAGATATTTCCACTTAGACAATGAAGACTCATCAGGTCATGGCTAGTCTTACTGTCCTTCGTTTGGGGGGGGAGGTGTAGGAAAGTACCATGTTGCGTGGCATGTTACCCCAATATTTCACTGTTTATATGGTTTTTTAGTCTATGTGTCACTGGGACCCTGCCAGGCAGGGCCCCAGTGCTCATACGTATGTGCCCTGTATGTGTTCCCTGTGTGATGCCTAACTGACTCACTGAGGCTCTGCTAACCAGAACCTCAGTGGTTATGCTCTCTCTGCTTTCCAAATTTGTCACTAACAGGCTAGTGACTAAATTTACCAATTCACATTGGCATACTGGTACACCCATATAATTCCCTAGTATATGGTACTGAGGTACCCAGGGTATTGGGGTTCCAGGAGATCCCTATGGTCTGCAGCATTTCTTTTGCCACCCATAGGGACCTCTGACAATTCTTACACAGGCCTGCCACTGCAGCCTGTGTGAAATAACGTCCACGTTATTTCACAGTCATTTACCACTGCACTTAAGTAAGTTAAAAGTTACCTATATGTCTAACCCTCACCTGGTGAAGGTTGGGTGCAAAGTTACTTAGTGTGGGCACCCTGGCACTAGCCAAGGTGCCCCCACATCATTCAGGGCAAATTCGCCGGACCTTGTGAGTGTGGAGACACCATTACACGCGTGCACTGTACATAGGTCACTACCTATGTACAGCATCACAGTGGTAACTCCGAACATGGCCATGTAACATGTCTAAGATCATGGAGTTGTCACCCGAATGCCATTCTGGCATTGGGGTGACAATTCCATGATCCCCCGGGTCTCTAGCATAGTACCCGGGTACTACCAAACTGCCTTTCTGGGTTCTCCACTGCAGCTGCTGCTGCTGCCAACCCCTCAGACAGGTTTCTGCTCTCCTGTGGTCCAGGCATCCCTGGTCCAGGAAGGCAGAACAAAGGACTTCCTCTGAGAGAGGGTGTAACACCCTCTCCCTTTGGAAATAGTTGTGAGGGCTGGGACGAGTACCCTCCCCCAGCCTCTGGAAATGCTTTGATAGGCACAGATGGTGCCCATCTCTGCATAAGCCAGTCTACACTGGTTCAGGGATCCCCCAGCCCTGC
Source organism: Pleurodeles waltl (assembly GCF_031143425.1). Classification (NCBI taxonomy): domain Eukaryota; kingdom Metazoa; phylum Chordata; class Amphibia; order Caudata; family Salamandridae; genus Pleurodeles; species Pleurodeles waltl. The sequence goes on along the minus strand of NC_090445.1, from coordinate 286,679,863 downwards.
TCTGGCGTGAAACTGGACAAAGGAAAGGGGAGTGACCAATCCCCTGACCTGCACCTCCCAGGGGAGGTGCCCAGAGCTCCTCCAGTGTGTCCCAGACCTCTGCCATCTTGGAAACAGAGGTGTTTGTGGCACACTGAACTGCTCTGATTGGCCAGTGCCAGCAGTTGACGTCAGAGGCTCCTTCTGATAGGCTCTTACCTCTCTTGGTAGCCAATCCTCCTTCCTAGGTAGCCAAACCTCCTTTTCTGGCTATTGAGGGTCTCTGCTCTGGGGATCTCACCAGATAACGAATTCAAGAGCTCATCAGAGTTCCTCTGCATCTCCCTCTTCACCTTCTGCCAAAGGATCGACCGCTGACTGCTCAGGACGCCTGCAAAACCGCAACAAAGTAGCAAGACGACTAATAGCAAACTTGTATCGCCTCATCCTGCTTGTTTTCTAGACTGTTTCCAGGTGGTGCATACTCTGGGGGTAGCCTGCCTCCTCTCTGCAACAGTAGCTCTGAAGAAATCTCCTGTGGGTCGACGGAATCTTCCCCCTGCAACCGCAGGCACCAAAAGACTGCATCACTGGTCCTCTGGGTCCCCTCTCAGCACAACGAGCGTGGTCCCTGGAACTCAGCAACTCTGTCCAAGTGACTCCCACAGTCCAGTGACTCTTCAGTCCAAATTTGGTGGCGGTAAGTCCTTGCCTCCCCACGCTAGACTGCATTGCTGGATACCGCATGATTTGCAGCTGCTCCGGCTCCTGTGCACTTTTCCAGGATTTCCTTTATGCACAGCCAAGCCTGGGTCCCCGACACTCTAACCTGCAGTGCACAACCTTCTGAGTTGTCCTCCGGCATTGTGGGACTCCCTTTTGTGACTTCGCATGGACTCCGGTGCACTCTGCTTCCAAGTGCCTGTTCAGGTACTTCTACAGGTGCTGCCTGCTTCTGTGAGGGCTCCCTGACTTGCTGGGTGCCCGCTCTGTCTCCTCCTCCAAGTGGCAACATTCTGGTCCCTCCTGGCCCACAGCAGCACCCAAAAACCTCTACTGCAATCCTTGCAGCTAGCAAAGCTTGTTTGTGGTTTTTCTGCGTGGGAATACCTCTGCAAGCTTCATCGCGACGTAGGACATCTGTCTTCCAAGGGAGAAGTCCCTAGCTCTCTTCTTTGTTGCAGAACTCCAAGCTTCTTCCATCCAGTGGCAGCTTCCTTGCACCCTCAGCTGGCATTTCCTGGGCTCCTGCCCACTCTCGACACTGTCGCGACTATTGGACTTGGTCCTCTTTTCTTACAGGTACTCAGGTCTGGAAACCCACTATTGTTGCATTTCTGGTGTTTGTTCTTCCTGCAAAATCCCCCATCGCGACTTCTGTGCTCTCTGGGGGTAGTAGGTGCACTTTACACCTCCCTTTCAGGTTCTTGGGGTGGGATATTTTTCTAATCCTCACTGTTTTCTTACAGTCCCAGCGACCCTCTACAAACTCACATAGGTTTGGGGTCCATTCGTGGTTCGCATTCCACTTTTGGAGTATATGGTTTGTGTTGCCCCTATACCTATGTGCTCCTATTGCAATCTACTGTAATTTTACACTGCTTGCATTACTTTTCTTGCTATTACATGCCTAATTTTGGTTTGTGTACATATATCTTGTGTATATATCTTATGATGATACTGAGGGTACTCACTGAGATACTTTTGCCATATTGTCATAAAAATAAAGTACCCTTATTTTTAGTACTTCTGTGTATTGTGTTTTCTTATTATATTGTGCATATGACACCAGTGGTATAGTAGGAGCTTTACATGTCTCCTAGTTCAGCCTAAGCTGCTTTGCCATAGCTACCTTCTATCAGCCTAAGCTGCTAGAAACACCTCTTCTACACTAATAAGGGATAACTGGACCTGGATCAAGGTGTAAGTACCTCTGGTACCCACTACAAGCCAGGCCAGCCTCCTACAGTAGTCAACACCACATTGGCCAGTTCAAATATCCCACACCTGAAACTCATACACACATCACCCACACACCATCATATAACACCCCCACACCCACAATCCCTAGCGACAACTCAGAGCAGCCACAGACACATTTGACTCGAAGTACATCCTACACACAACAAAAACAATAGCACAGCACACATTGTACAAATTACCACCACAGCCCACGAGCACCCACAGCCAACACCCCCATATCACCACACGCCCACACGGTACCCGACACACACACCACATACCCACCCCACAACATGTCACGCAAGAAGCACCCACTGTTCACTGACAATGAGTTGCGGGTCATTGTGGACAAGATTATCAGAGTAGAGCCACAGCTCATGGGAGTCCAGGTACAACAAACATCTATAGCCAGGAAAACAGCAGTCTGCACCTACCCACCCACAAGGGAGGACTTCAGGAAGAGGTGGAATGATCTCAAGGGGAAGGTCCATTCCATGGTGTCCAGGCATCAGATAGCCATCAACAAGACTGGCAGTGGCCCCCCACCTCCTCCCCTTGAGTTGAGATCCTGGTAGGAGAAGGTCCTGGCCATCATGCAACCTGAGGGCCTGACTGGCATCATCGGAGGGCTCGACTCTGGTAAGTCAAAAATACCCCCAAGCACCAAACACCCCTACCCAGCATGCCTCCCCACCGCCCACCACTCTCCAACATACTACAACCCACCCCATTGCACCCGTCCCAAACACCCCACGCCCTTCCTCTGCATGCCACACCACCCCACTCCCATCATCCCTACTCACTCCCTCCTCATGCACGGATGAAATCCACAATGTGAAGAACCACAGCTCCCAAAGTCCAGCACAACCCACACAGCAACACACCACAGACCCACTGCACAGTGAAAAATATGCATGGATAACCATACCACAGCCCACACCTACTGGCTGACACAACTTCATCCCAATACATGGCAATGACAGCAATGCCAACCACCATCCACAACCCCCCATGCCACATGGAAACCATGCCATAAACCCCTACACCAAATCAATTGCTCCAGTGCAGAAGCTGTCATTGCCATCACTGGGATGCAAGTCTAGCCACTGCATGCATTACATCAGGGACATAATAACAACAGTTATACTACTAATATCTACCATTTTCATCCACAGGTTCCCCTGCCACTGCCACTCGCAGAGGATGCCAGGCTCGGACAGCTCTCCACAGGAGGAAGGCCCCACTGGATGAGGACGACTTGCCTGGGCAATGTGGGGCCACTGGACAGTCCACCAACAGCAGACCCACCCTGGACACACCGGACACCCCCACCTATGTGGCAACAACACCATAGCCAGCCCTTGAAACCCAAACCTGTGCCCGAGGGACCTCACAATCAGAGGTGTACCCCATAGTACAGGGGTCAGTCAAGGGCACACACCCCAGACAATGAAGGCCCTGCTGCTATAGGAGTGGGCACACTGTGCCAGAGGCACAGGTTTCAGGGGTAGTGGGAAGAGAACCGTGGTCAAAAGCCAGGGCAGCCACTCCAACTGACTGCCCAGGAGGCCCTCAACCAAGTCCTGGGTTCATACCAGCAGATCGAGGACACAGTGGCTCAGATCTTTGCTACCGTGCAGGAGACCCAGAGGCTGCAGGGGTAATACCATCCATAGGCCATGCAACAGTTGCAGGCCCACAATGCCACCATGGCCTCCATAGCAGGGGTGGTCAAGGTCCTGACCACTGTCCTGTGTGAGTCCACCACCCACCAGCAGACCCCTTCCAATGGCCACATTTCATCAGAGCCCTCCACATCATCGGCAGCCAGCTGTATGGAGGCCCCGCTACAGGACCTGCAGGACACCATTAACTCTACCCCTGTAGCTGAGGAACCCCCACGCAAGCGAGGACGTTCAACTAGACATCCAGCCGGACATGATGCCAAGACCACGCCCACCTACAGGAAGTGACCCTCTCCTGAACATTCTCCCTTGTGTGTGACTGAGACACCCTGTTGACTGTCCACTCTTGTATCTCTTTTTTCCCATGGCCAGCATACTGGCCCTGGACTACCCACAGCTGGTCTCATCACTCTGATAATCTTAGCTGCCATTACCCCAATCATCACCCCTTGCACTTGTCCCTCCCAAATGAACACCATTGAGCACAGTTACTGCCTATGTCTTTATTTGTCATGAATACGAATGGAACTGCCAACACATGTGCAACTGGCAACCCATTGCCCAGCACATGCATGGGAGGGCGTCAGAGGGGGGAGCAAAATGCAGTAAGGTTGATAGAGGAGCAGCCAGTGGTTGGAGACATGTGTCAAGGGAGGCAACAGGTCAGGCATGGACCAGAGTACACCACTACAATGTCCTGAAAGTAGAGCAAGACAGGGAAAGCAATCACTGTAGGAGTCACTCAACAAAAATGCACTATAGGAACAGGTATCCAAGGCACATTTGGCAGTCAAATTCATACCCATAAGGCCAGTACCAGCACATAAAAATAACACATACCAATTCAATGGTCCCACATTCACGGCACCCAGGGCCAGACTTGAACCCATACTCACTGCCACCAACAACAATGTAGCACTGCCACCCAATGTCGACTCCCAGGATAGATGCTGCACAGATGCAACAACCCCATGTAGCACACACATAAGCACTTGAACTGGCAGCTCAGGGAAGATTGTACATACAAGTTGATGGCACTAATGCACCAGCACAACAGCTGCTTGACTACAGGCCTGACCTGTACACTGTGACTACCGAAGGCCTGGGCACATGTGACGACCCCCCCCAACCCACCCAGGGTCAGAGTCACAACTAATACCATCATTGGTCACAGGCAACAGGTGGTAGCAGGGACAAGGTAGACAGTTGTAGAGGACACATACCAGACAGTTGACACATACCTGCATATTAGTTGAAGTACTGTCAAATCAGCTCTGCCCTGGAGTCAGCTGCATCCTCACCATCCTCCTCTTCATCACTCCCCATGTCCCCTTCATCAGCCACTGGTACAGCTACTCCCTCCTCTACCTCCAGCAATGGTATGTGATGCCTCAGGGTCAGATTGTGCAGCATGCAGCAGGCCACAATGGTCTAGCACACTTTCTGTGGGTTGTAGAGCAGGGCACCCCCGGAGAAATGCAGACACCGGAATTTGACCTACAGCAGGCCGAAGCACCCCTCAATGACCCATCTAGTATGACCGTGGGCCTCATTGTAACGGTCCTCTGCATCTGAAGTTGGATGCCTCACGAGTGTCAGGAGCCAGAGCAGGTTAGGATAGCCAGAGTCACCTGTGCGCACAGAGGTAAGAGGCATGTCAAGACCAGGAGGGCAATAGGGCAGGGACACAATAGTGCAGAGAGATGAGGGGCACACATATGCAGGGGTACATATCAATGAGCCAGGCCCGGTCCCTCGTAAGTGGTGCCATCGTGTGTGGGACACTGCTGTTCTGAAAGATGAAGGAATCATGCACAGAGCCTGGGAACCTGGCCGTCACCTGGGAGATGTATTGGTCCTCGTGACACACCAACTGCAGATTAACCAAATGAACGTTTTTGTGGTTCCTATAAACCTGTTCACTCCTGGGTGGTACCAGGGCAATGTGAGGGCCATCAATGGCCCCAGTCACACAAGGGAGGTGTGCCACTTCGTAGAATGTAGCCTTGATAGTGGCCAAATCTGCACGCTGGGGGAACCAGATGTAGCTGCCCAGATGTTTGAGCAGGGCACATGGTACATCCCTCAGGACGTTGCCAAACATGGGCTGCGCGATCCCTGCTGATAGGCCCACTGTGATGTCGAAGAAGCCTGAAGCAAGGTAGTGGAGGACTGACAACACCTGCACAGTGGGAGGGATGGCGAATGGCAGGCAACAGATCCAGCTCCAAGTGGGTCACCAGTTCCATGATGGTCTCACTGTTCAGGCGACAGGTCTGGATGATGTGACGCTCCTCCAGGGGGCAAGGTCGACAGTACACCGGTGCATTCCTCATCCTCAACCTTACATCGTACCTGGCAACAGGAGAGAGTTGGTATTATGTTGTGCACCATAGACTGTTGATGGTGTTGATGTGGCCACAGGACATCAAATGTCACCCATGACGCACTAACATTTCACCCACAATACACAACTGGCAGCTGCCTGTCCTGCATGTATTGGACAGGGGGAAGTGAGGCCATCCCTCCGGCGTAACTCATCATGGCGGAAGGCGGTAACGACCACTGTGCAACTCACCATTGGTTATCACTGTTGCCTATGGGAGGCAGGAGCCAATGGTGATCGCTGCTGGCGATGATGGTGATGTCCGCGACGGCAGTGATCGCCATTTCATTTGCTCCTGCTCACTTTACTCCAGAACCTCGTGCACTTCAGACCTCCACTGCGTGTGCTGCTGTGTTCTGACTCTGGTAGCCAAGATGCCACGTCCTGCAGGAGATAGGGCCCCAGCCTTCACCCAGGAACAGTTGGAGAGACTCATGGACAGGGTCCTGCCCCTGTATGGACAGTTGTACGGGCACCAGAGCAGCAGGTGAGCCCGATGTCATTGCACTGTATGTGAGTGGTGCGCATGGGGATGGGGGCCTTGGTAGGTGGCAGTGTGTCAGAGCATGGACATGGGTGAGGGGCCTAAGGCTACATTGGGTGACAATGTGTGGGTGTGAAAGTGCGATGTGTGCTGTCCACTGCTGTCACAGGTATGCCACTCTACATGACTGTGTCCTTTTGTCTGTGTCACCCATGCAGGTCAGCACCTATCAGAAAAAGGGGATTTGGCGTGCCATTGCCAAGCAAGTGGGGACCCTGGGGTCCATGCCCAGCAAAGCACCCACTGCAGAAAGTGGTGGGAGGACCTGAGATGCTGGGCTCGGAAGACTGTGGAGGCCCAGCTGGGGACGCCCTCCCAATTAAGCGAGGGGTGCCCGTCAGGCTGTGACCTCTTTAATGGCCCATATATTGGCGGTGGCCTAACATGTGGTGGATGGGCGCTTGAGGGCAGCACAGCAGCCACATGGGGGTAAGTACACACTCTCATTTGCTACATGTGTTGCCATAGTGGCTCTGGGTGGGCACCATTGGGTAGCTGTGGCATGGGTGCTTGGTACAATGATGTCCACTATGGGTAGTGTCCATCTGGGCAGGATTGGCATCACAGGTGTGGGTAATTCCATGCAGTCAGTGGTAGCGGGGCACTTTCCTCCAATGTTGTAACTGTTTGGCACCCTACTAGCTATATGTGCTTGCCAGCTCATGGCAACAGGATGATTGGACCTGGGGTGTCAGGCAATTGTGATTAGTCCTTGCCAACCACTGCACCCTCTCTCTCTCTCTCTCTCTCTCTCTCTCTCTCTCTCTCTCTCTCTCTCTCTCTCTCTCTCTCTCTCTCTCTCTCTCTCTCTCTCTCTCTCTCTCTCTCCCTCCCTCCCTCCCTCCCTCCCTCCCTCCCTCCCTCCCTCCCTCCCTTCCTTCCTGTCCTCCTCTGTCTTTGTGTGCATCAGCATCATCTGGCGAAGAAGAAGGGGCACTGGCGAGTGGGGATGCTGCAGCCCACGGGACTCAGGAGGCTGACAACAGCAGAGCCAATGGGACCAGTGGGACAGAGGGCAAGGGGGGTGCCACTGGGGAGACTGGATCGACTGCTCACCCAAGAGAGTGGGCATCTTCTTCGCGGCAGGCACCTCTGCCCCTGGCCCAGTCAGCCCTCAATGAGGAGGCTATTGACCTCCTGAAGTCCATCTCTTTGGGGCGAACAACTATTGTGAATGCCATCCAGGGACTGGCATCCCAGATGCAATAGACTAATGTGTTCCTGGAAGGCATTCAGGGTGCCTTGTCTGGCCTACAGAGAATGTTTCAGGCTCTGGCCTTCTCCATGATGGCAGCTACTGTCTCTTCTTCTTCCGTCCCTCCTCCAGCTACCTGTTCCCATACCCACATCCCTCTCCCCTGATCCATCCTAGGCACACCTACTGACCCACATGCATTCACATCAACAGACACGGTTCGCAAGGACAGACATAATCACCAAAAACACCACCACCACAGGTACACACACAACAGACACATGCAGACAGGACAACACCCAACCTGCACCGACTCTCCCACTACCTCCCCCCTCACAGTCAGTACACCACTCAGACCTGCAGTCAGCACCACATCAGTCACTGATCCTGCCATATGTGCACTCACTGCCACCGTCACCACATTATCTGACCCCCATGCATGCACCCCATACACCACTTGCACAGACACCATGACTGTCAACACACCCACATGCAGCATATCCACCCTACCTGCAGACACCACCCCAACATACATTCACACGTTCCCCCTGCCATCTCCCTGCATTTCCTCCCCACCTCCTCCCAGTAGCAGCATAAAGACTTTACATATTGCCTCTGTATTAAGTCTGTCAAAGGTGGTGAAATCAGGAGTTCACACATGTAAGGGTCATGGTGTAAGCAAGTTTTTGATTCATAAAAGGTCCCATCCATCCTCACCAACTCCTCCTCAGCTACTGTCCCTGCTTCACCTCATACAGTCTCTCTGACCTCACCACGTTATACTACTCTGGCAACACTAACGTTATTGACTCAAATGCATACTAGGAAACTTGGATACTACAAGCCTGATAGCTGTTTGTGCCAACCTATACAAGGTTAAGCACAGATTAATTTAGTGACTTTAAGTGGTTCACTCTGCAAGGGATTGTGGCTGTTGCTTGACCAGGTCTCACATCCTAGTCAGCCAACAGCCCAATTTCTGACGCCTACCATATGTAACTTACCATACTTAACCTACCATACCTATCAAACCTATCTTTCATACCTAAGCTTATATTCATACCTACCATAAATACTGGCTATCCATTTGTAACCTACAGTATCTAATTTACCATATCTAATCTTCCATACCCGCCTACTGTACCCAATCTATTGTAGCTAAATAATACACCTAGGGCCAGATGTATCATTATTTCCAATAGCGATTATCAAATTGCTATTTTTTTGTGAATCGCAATTAAGTAATTGCTATTCGAATGTATGAAACTTGGCAGTTTCATATAGGGATTCGCAAGGGCTTGCAAATGTATCTACCTTCATTTGGTAGGTCGCAATTCGCTGCCCATTGCGAATGGCTATAATCACATGGGATGGTGGCCTGCTGGGCTCAGCAGGCCACCATGTCTGTGATTGCTTTTAAATAAAGCAATCTTTTTTTTTTTTTTTTTTGTTTAAATGCAGCCCGTTTTCCTTAAAAGAAAACGGAATGAGTTTATCAAAGAAAAATGAAAAGTTTTCTTTTCATTTTTTAAGAGTAGGCAGTGATCCCTGGGACCACTTCCTGCTCTTAAAAAATGTTTTTGCATGCATTCACAATCATACCTACCTCTGACATTCAGTATTAGGAAGAGACGCCCTTGACACGCCCCTTCCTAATACCGAATCGCAAATTGGATTTGATGCATACCAAAATGCATTTTTGCGATCGCAACAGTGGCAAAATGTTTGATATATCTGGCTTCTTCTTACCATACATGCCATCCCTAGCCTACCTACAACACCTATTGTGCCTACATACCAAACGTAACAATCCCTATTTTCATTACCTATCTAATTACCATACTTGCATATCATCATATCAGCATTATTAAACAAATGTTTACCTAAGTAATACTTATTTAAAAACACAATTTAACTGACTTTGAGTTCTCATTCAAAGACATATAACTCAATTTATTTTTTTATTCTATTGTTATAAATCTATACGTATCCATTTCAATTCATATAATTTGTACAACTAAATAACAGTCTGACACAAGATCCTTCACTTTACAATGAAACTAACAATTAATACGTGCAACTCAGACCTCTTGACCCTGGCTTTGTTTCTTGGGGCCAGATGTAGGAAAATCCTGCATTGCAACTCGCAAATTGCGAGTCTGAGCGACTCGCAATTTGTGAGTCGCAATGCAGGATGCAGGATGGTGTCCCTGACACCATCTGCGAGTTGCAAGGGAGTTGCAAAGGCCCACCTCATTAATATTAATTTGCGACCCCCTTGCGACTCGCAGCACTCACAGGGATGGTGGCCTGCTGGAGATAGCAGACCACCATGTCTGTGACTGCTATTAAATAAAGCAGGTTTTTTTTGTAATGCAGCCCGTTTTCCTTAAAGGAAAACGAGATGCATTAGAAAATGAAAAAAATGAAACGTGTCAGTTTCAGTTTTTTCAGAGCAAGCAGAAATTTTTTTTTCAAGGCCATTCACAAAGGGGAAGGGGTCCCATGGGGACCCCTTCTCTTTTGTGAATGGGTTACCACCAGTGTGACACTGGTGGTAACTACGATTGCTTTGCGACCGCGTTCGCGGTCACAAAGCAATCCTGCATCGCGCTGCAAGTCGCAAATAGGAAGGGGAACACCCCTTCCTATTTGCAACTCGCAGTCCCGTTTTGCGAGTCGGTAACCAGGTTACCGACTCACAAAATGGGAATGGGCATCGCGATGTGGGTTTTGCATGTCACAAACAGCGACACGTAAAACCCTTTCTGGCCCTTGCTTATTTATTACACTAGTTTTATCCAAAGCCTGAAAACGTTTGCCTGGAGGGAGAAGAAGAGCTACATCTAGCTGCTGAATTGCACGCTATGCAATCAGGAAACCTTGTCTCACACAAATACGTTTAATTTAGTTTGCAGCACTTTACTTGACTGTCGAATTTGAGAGCACAATTGCATAAATCAGTTCAGGATATCTGCCACAGAAACATCTCACTAATGAATGGTTTCAAAAACGATATTGCTTCTCCTTATTTACCAATTTTGGACATATATATAAAATGCAGGTGACTGATGTCTCTTGGTTGGCCCATGGCATCTTTGTCAGGTTTGGGGAACACTCTTTAATGTTTCTAATTGCATGTCTACGAACTATTGCTTTCAAATACATCTCAAACATAATCGAATGTCCTAAACCAAGTCACTACGAATGTTAAATATGTTTGTGGTGATCATATGTTTATGTGTTTTTTTAGGTGATTTACATCCCAGCCTTTGGTGGCTCGCTTCCTGCTTGGCTCTTAGGGCTGATAGATACCTGGCTCAGTTCTGAATATGCTCTGCACCTGTCTCCTGATGGGTTGTTCTCCTGTTTAATATAAGAGACAGTGAGGCTCATTAATCTGTATTATAGTTCTGGCTCTCCTGGAAATGGGAAGGGGTGAAATAGTACAGGTTGAGGGCTTAGGTGGTTGGCCCTATTCCTTGCAGGAGAGACATCCTACAATTTATTTACGCCACTGTTTGACATTGCTAGGCAAAGAGTTCCAGAAAGTTGGGCCTACAAAAAAGTCTTAGGTTACACCTACATTTGGCAAGTATGCATAAAATCCAAGAATGCACAGTAGCACAGTCACACACAAGTAGTTTATATTCTACATCTGTACATCACAGGTTCTCTAACTTACTCAATCTAAAATTCAGCAATTTATTTGTGCTAGAGAAGATGACAGTGTGATGTGGCGATTAATATAAAAGCGGATGATCTATTTCAATATTTGTTTTTATACAGTTACAAATAAAATCTTCAAATCACAGGACATCACTTTTCAAGTTTTTAAAGGGTCTCTTTTCTTCTAATACGTGCAGGGTTTGAATATGGACAACAAATTGGCTGTACATCTCTGAGTAACCGCATGTGACTGTCCTTCAAACTTCTAGAGACACTTGCTGATTTACTAGGATATGAGTCAAACATTGTCCTGTTGTATGTTTACACTGTAATATTTTCACTTGTTCTCCTACTGTGCAGATATAGGGCATCCTTTTTAATGCCTCTCTGGATCCCAAGATATGAGGAACTTTTTTGATTGGCTTGAGTTTTTTTTTTTACTGTTGCCCATTTACAATTATTTTTGTAGCTGGGGATTGGTTGTGAGATATATTCTCTATATGGGTTAAATTGTCATGCATAAAATTGATATATCAGTTGCACGTGGTGAATGTTAATGAAGATGTTAATCATATGCTGATGGTATCTTCCACCATTGTATAATTGGCATTTTTAGGGGCAAAGCGCGTGTTGTAATGAAGTATAAAAGTATGCCCACTGGGGATTGATTAATTGGGAGAATTTAGTAGATGCAGCATGGGGCACCACGGATTGACTTATAAATGTTGCTTCAATTTTGAGGTGAGAACCCCATAAGCCCAAGCAGCATTATGTAATTGTGACAGACATCACCACGGGTATACCCACAGGAAACCCAGTTGCTGGGATGTATTATCAATAATGAGACACTTCTACAAAGAATTGCAATCATAAGATGATTTTTTAACTAATTGCGTATATTTTATGGCATGTCTTATTTTGCATGATATGTAAATATGTTTATGGACATATGCCCACTGGGGCTCTATTGATGTGCTGCTAACTGATGTGCTGTTTAACCTTAATTTTATTTTGGACCAATTTATGTTGATTTTTGTTTCTCAAAAGCACATACACAATGAAAGGACAATCGATTACATATATGATTTACATTATCATTCGATCCATCATGATCATCATACATGTGTGAATGCATAGCAAATGTGTCAGGGTCATTGATCCATTTTTGGAACGGAGAAGCAATACAAAACAGTAAATCATAACAGTTGCATTTTCAAACAGTAACGATGTATACTTTAGCTATTCTTGTTGATGTTCCTGCTATAGCCCTGTAACTTTTATTTTGATTCCGTGCATAAAGGTAGTGAGGCTTGTCGAGTGACTGGATCTGATGTCTGAGGTATTGCTCATATGAGTGAGAAGTAAGAGGGACTAGATTGTTTACCCGTAATCTTTTATATGAAAACATCAGAGGCTTATTTAGGGATGAATGTTCTGGTAATGATGGATTAATTACCGTGGTGCATTGTGGAACAATAAGCTGATTGTTAGGAAGTATCATGAACTCATTAACCGGTTATATACTGCTTATAATTATGTTAGTTGAGATACTGTACCATACAATTCCGAAATATATCTTTTGACTTATATGGTTAATTCTATAAAAAAATAATATGTGGTATAAATATCTTCAGGGGGACACATTAATATGTATGTATGATGATCCCCATCTGGCCTTCACTGTAGCAGGAGGTTTAATCATGTTAGATCCTGGTACTTGGACTGAAATCGATCTGAAATGGATCTATATTCCATGTATTCTAATGTGTAACATACAAATATTGGAGGTTAATGTATGATTGCAAAGTAAACAATCTGGCTACAGCAAATTAATGGATGCGGTGTATTGTGGAATAATGACATGAATCAATCAGTCAGTGTTTGTAAAGTGCAGCTACTCATCCTTTTGGGTCTCAAAGTGCTGGGGGGGGAGGAGCCTCATCCAAAGAGCGACGTCTTGAAGTTCTTCCTGAAGATGGTGTGGGACAGGCTTTGTCTGAGGTTCAGGGTGAGGTTGTTCCAGCTCTTTGCTGTGGTGTTGGTGAAGGATTGTCCTCGGGTGGTGGTTTTACAAATGTGAGGGATAGTGGCCATGGCCAGCTGGGTAGAGCAGAGGGATCTGGCATGAGTGTGGAAGGAGACTGGGTGGTTCAGGTTGGCTGGTCCTGCATTGTGTATGGCCATGTACGTGTGGGCCAGTAGCTTGAAGGTGATTTGTTTCTCGACCGGGAGCCAGTGGAGGGTCCTCAGGTGCTGGGAGATATGTTCTTGGCATGGGAGGTCCAGGATTAGTCTGGCAGCAGTGTTCTGGATGAGTTGTAGTTTTTTGATGTTTCTAGTCGAGGTGCCAGCATAGAGGGCGCTGCCGTAGTCCAGCTTGCTTGTGACTAAGGAGTGGGTGTCTGTCCTGCAGCAGTCTGCTGGGATCCATCTTAAGATCTTTGGATGTTTGCAGAGTGTGTGCCAGCAGAAGGAGGTGACTGAGTTCACCTGGTGAGTCATGGATGGGCAGGAGTCAAGGATGATGCCTAGGATGCGGCATGCTCGGTCGGTGCAGGGGGGGCGCCGAGGGATGTGGGCCACATGCAGTCGTCCCAAGCTGAGGTAGCATTTCCGAAGATGATGAGCTCAGTCTTCTCGGAGTAGAGCTTGGAGCAGATTTCTCTCAACCAGGTGGCGATGGCTTCTATTCCTGAGTGGGAGTTTCTTTTGGCCGTGTCCCGGTCTTCGTTGAGGGAAATGACGAGTTGTGTGTCATCGGCATAAGATACAATGTTCATACCGTGGCCTCTGATGATGCCTGCGAGAGGGGTCATGTATACGTTGAACAGTGTGGGACTCAGTGAAGATCCTTGGGGGACTCCGCAGTTGACTCCTGTGGGTCTGGATGTGTAGGGCGGGAGTCTGACCCTTTGAGTCTTCCCGGAGAGGAAGGAGTGGATCCATTCCAGGGCTCTTCTGCAGGTTCCTGTGTCATGGAGTCTGGTGTGTAGAGTGATGTGGGAGACCATGGCGATGGCTTCCATTCTTGAGTGGGAGTTTCTTTTGGCCGTGTCCTGGTCTTTGTTGAGGGAAATGACGAGTTGTGTGTTTACATTCCATTTCCTGTTGGAGGTTCTGGGGGTGCGGTGCGGCTGCAGGGGTGTGGGGATTGTGAATTGTATGCAACAGTGGTCTGTCCAGTCTGGGGTGGATATGGTTTCAAGGGTGATCCGTTTGCTTGAGGTGAAGATGGGATCCAGTGTGTGTCCCGATATGTGTATGGGTGCAGAGACTAGCTGTCTGAAGCCGAGGGAGGCAAGGCTGTCGATTACAGAGGTGGTGTTTGGGTCAGTGCAGTCCTCAAGGTGGAAATTCAGGTCGCCGAGGAGGAGGTAGTCGTCTGACACCAGGGCCTAGAGGGTATCGATGTCTACAATGTTGTCTATGAATGCTGGGCCGGGTGGCCTGTACACCACCAGGGTGCCGCGGATGGAGGAGTTGTGGCTGAAGTGGACCAGGAAGTGAAGGTGTTCCTTGGTGGTGCATTGTTCTGCTGGGATGGCCTTGACACATACTGAGGACTTGTGTCTGATTGCGAGTCCTCCACTTGGGGGGGGGAAGGCCAGTCCCTCCTTAGGATGCTGTATCCATCGGGAATGGAAATGGTGATGTCTGGTCCCGAGGTGGGGTTGGTCCAGGTCTCTGTAAGGAAGGTGATGTCCAGTTAGACGGTGTCGCTCAGATCCCAGAGTTCGGTGGTGTGTTTGTGGAGGTAGAGGATGTTCAGGAGCAGGCATAGCTCAGGAACATAAAAGACTTCCAACCAACCTACATTACACCTGGACTCTGCCATCTATAAGTCTACTTGCCAAGTGGTGCCACCCCAGTCATGGACCCTTGGGAGTTGGTTGAAGGTGTTTGCTGCAGCTGAAATGATGCATCGTCACCACTGCGCAAATCGGAACCAGCGTATCGTCCCTGTTGCGTGGAACGGAACTGCACATTGGCCCCATTGCTTGGATTGGAGTTGATACTTTACCCCTCCAGCGTCGGTGGGGCTTGGTGCATCACCATCAGAACCACTGTTGCATGGAGAAAACTGAAGCATCTTCACTACTGCATGGGGAACATCGACGAATCGCCTGCAGTGCAGTGATCGACACAGAGGCATTGCTACAGTCGTCTCCCTGCATCTTCGCAACCAGGATTGAGGTACTTTGGTTCAGTAGGCCCAACAGGATCCCTGTGTCCTGCCCACACTCTACCTGGGTCTGACTGAAATGTTTACTTTGTCAAGGTTCGTCATGACCAGATATCCCTAGTTGGGGCTTCTTGCTTCTTCTTGTTTCTAAGTGCTATTTTACAGTTTATTCTTTAAACATTCATTTTTCAGTTCTACTTACTGTATTTTTGTAATTTTGGTCTTGTTTTTTAAATTAAGTTCTGTTTTTCCAACCAAGGCGTGGTATCTTTTTTTTGTGGTGTTTTCACTGTTTTACTGTTTGAAGTGTTGCATAAATACTTAGCACATCGCCTCTTAAATTAATTCAGACTGCTCTGTACCAAGCTACCAGAGAGTGAGGCACAGATCATTTAGGGTGTGTGACTGTGGTTGATGCTTGACTAGGGCCGACACCCCAGTCAACCAGTAACCCAATTTCTAACGCTATATATATATATATATATAGAGAGAGAGAGAGAGAGAGACACATGATGGTAACTATATCTCGCACCCCCACCACTCACAGTTTTCTGCTAAATAATTTTACTGCAAATGTTACATTGATACTATCAAAGATGTCATGAATGATGTATTATGTGGGGTAATTAGCAGTGCATGGTGAGGGGCAAGTTATAGTTACCTTAGCGCATGAGTTACAGTTACTTGAGATAACTATGACAGCTGAATTTCTATGGTTTTGCATCTTTAAAATGTGAGCCTAACTATAACGCCCCTGTAACCTTTGGTTTTTTAAGTGAATCTTTGTTTTTTTAATTCTATTTACTAACTATGACGTTCCTGTAAGTGAATATTTTTTATGTATATATACAGTATATATATATATATATATATATATATATATATATATATATATATATTTATATATATATATATATATATGCACACACACACACTCACAAAATTGCTGATGGAAAATAATTACTTTATAATGATAAACTTATCACAGTTGTATAACATTATAAATGGGAAATGTTTAAAATGTGCATAAATCAATAGATTGCATTTTTTTTAAATTAATTAAAATTTCCTGTTTTCACATCTAATGTATGTTTTTCTCTTTTGATATGTTTTCACTATTTATATGTCAACCTTCATCAGAAGAAAAAAATCTAGAGGACCACTGCCAGGAAATTGAGGATGCTGGGAGTCAATATGTGCTGTAGCCTGCATTGCCCCAAGCGCTAGGAAGACCTGCGTTCCTTGACCAAACTTACAGCTGAGGTCCAGCTATGAAAGTCCTCCCAGCTGTGGAAGCGGGTGTGCTGGACCATGACCCCCGAATGGCCCATATCTTGGCAGTGGCCAAAGCCCTGCTTGATAGCGAGCCGAAGACCAGAGTGCAGCAAGAAAGTTGTAAGTAGAATGTTATCTGTCTGCAGCTGCATAACTCATATTTGTGTTTCCAGAGGAACTACATAAGACCGATTCTCTTTGTGTTTTTAAAACTGCATACAAACACTCAAAACTATGATGATGTTTTAGGAAATGGAGCTAAACCGTATGTGATGTGACCAAGGTGTATAACCGACCATACTTTTGTAAAGTGCTGTGGTATCTGTTCTTTGTGCATTACTTCATTGAGAATTAGCAACATTTCTAAATATTGTGCATGAAGGAGGTCTTAAGGCATTGGGCAAATGTGTATGCAGAATGTAGCAAACAAAATGTGTGTTGGTTTGTACAGGTTGTTTAGTTAATATCTACTAAACATCTCTATGCAAATGTGGATGTGGGCAGCTTTGTAGGTGTGTGAAAAATCTAGCCTACCCCACAGTAGTTTTAGCAAACCACATTTCTTTACTTGTCAGGCTCAAGCAAGAGTAGGGTCACTAAAGACTAGTGTCAAGCCCCTTTGTGAATGTGCTGGAAGCCACACTTTGAAAGGTAATTGAGTAAGGAACATCCCCAACACACCCATCCAGGCAGGAGGGCCCATTTTGTGAACACCTAAACCACATTGTCTACCTGTATAAAGTTAACACAGCAAGAACACTTGACAAATTATTTACACTCAAATGATAGAGGAGACTGCCTGCAGGCATAAAATGGTATGGACAAAGTAATTAAATTCAATTTTTTTTAGCCTCTTTTGCAAACATTTTGGTTAACGTCCAACTAATCAATAAAGTTGATGTTACAATGCCAATTAGTAGGATATATACATGATTTCCCTACATGGTCCCTATCCAAACCTTTTCTTTTTTCATATTAGTATTACTACAGAGTTAGAAAATGGAAGACGTAGACTTACAGTGAATTACACTACAGAAATACGCATTTACGATGTTTTTCCATACCTGGAAATTTGAAGTTAAAAATACATGTCCACCTTTGTAATTATACTGCACCCTGCCCTGTGGACTGTTTAGGTCATACTTCAAGGTTGACCTGCCTATATTAAAAAGGAAGGTTAGGGTTGGATAAAGATTATAAGTGCATTGACATCAATTTATCAAAATGCTAGGGGTAGCATAATTGACATCATACAATCAATCAATCAATCAATCACATTTATAAAGCGTGCTACTCACCCATAAGGGTCTCAAGGCGCTGGGGGGGAGGGGGTCAGTGCTCGAAGAGCCAGGTCTTGAGCTGCCTTCTGAAGGGGAGGTGTTCGGGTATGGCGCGAAGGTGACTGGGCAGGGAGTTCCAGGTCTTCGCTGCCAGAAAAGAGAAGGATTTTCCTCCGGCGGTGGTTTTGCGGATGCGGGGAACGGCTGCCAAGGCCTGATCGGTGGAGCGCAGAGTGCGCGGAGTACACCATTTGACCTTTACTTTCACTCACACACACATGCTTACACATTCACACACATTCTCTCACAAAAACAAACTATCACCCCCAAGCACAAATGCAACATACATTTTAATGAACATGTACTTACCTCAGCTGCTAGATAGGGACATATTCCAGATAACTGTACTCCATTTTTATTACACAGATAGTGAATAACATTATTCACTAATTGTGCTGTAAACAAAAATGATATGAAACCAGGAAAGTGGTGCTACAGCTGACATCCATTAGGACGAGCAGTTCCTGTGTTCCAGGCACAGATTTTGCCAACTGTGAGGCCAGGAATCACAAGGGCAGTTCCAGGGTTCACAAGGGGTAAGGCAGGGGTTGCAGCTGTGACCCCTGGTGACCCCTAAATGACTTCCATGTATAAGTGGCAAGTCAGTTTGTCATAGTCTGAAAATGTTACTTAAGTGTTTGGCCTTACAAGTGCTGAAGGACCACTATTAGAATATATTTTGCAGGGTCTGAGTATATGTAGTTAGACTTTACTAGGGCCTTATAATAAAGTAGTAGGTGTAAGGCAAATGTAGCAGGTTTCAATAAGAGTACACAGATTCATTAAACCTACCCTAAAAGGGATATGTAAACTGGAGCGGTGAAAGCAACAAGTTTTCGGAAGATATTTCACAGAGGGCAAATTCAATCACTTGTTTAATGAGAAATTCCTGAAGGGGGGCCTAATGTAAAGTTGCTTGCAGAGTCGGATATTCTTAGGCTTGGTAACAATAAGTGACCAAGGTCCAAGATCGATGACACCATAACACACTCCTATCAAGAAGTAAACCATATCCTCAACTGCCTTCTATATATACTTTAAATGTTATCAGTGCATTACTATCAAAGATCAAAATTAAATCTAGATCCCGAAACCCTGATTTTTACTGCTGTACATGATGTATGTGTTCTGTACAACGTTTACTACTTTTGAATCACAACTGCTACTTAGTATGTCATTTTACATTCAGAATCAAAATAATGTTGATAACATCCTCAAAGCCTTTCCATACCAGGAATGCTCCAGCATATGTGTACATAATTGTGAAGTAACTTCAGGAAAATGACAAAACAATGGCAATGTGATAAATGTATGACAACATGCTAAAGTACTTCTAGTGTTTATGTGCCTAGCATATCTGCTACCTACACATACAACACATACATATAAACACAATAAATGATGTGTCTAGAGGTAGAAAAATGATTACAATCCTTCATGTTGTTGAAATATTGCTACAAACATTAATGTAAGTCCTGACGTTGATGATGGTGGATACTTTCTGCCTTAAAAAAGTCAACTGTAATACAAGAAAGTTGTATCATATGGTAGCTGTTATATCGTAGGCATCTTATCAAGCACATATGAGACCGAATCACCCATACACAATGTATACAGTCACTTATGAATATAATTGGACTCAGTATTTAGAATATGGAGTGATGATGAGATTTTTCAATAGTAAAGCTATATTATTTATTGTTAGGAATTGTGCTTCATGAATACTTTATATACTAAAATTAATTCACATAGAATTTCAGACTTCTCTCTATTACTTATAAGCATCCTCCCAAGCTAGCGAAGGAGATGTTGGCCAAGAAGGAGTGGACGAGGATGTACGCTGGGAGTCAGGTGAAACGGATACCATGAGACCCAGCAGGACACAGGGAGATGGGGATGGAGAGGAGGCCACAACATCCTCTGACTCAGAGGCCTCCACCTCTAACCAGCCCCAAGTGGTGGCGGACCCCGTGCTATCTCATTGTCTAGTACTTTGTCCACTACCACCAACAAAATCAGCACCCTCCATCCAGCTCCGCCCCAATGTTTACCAACACCGAGCCTCTAAAAAGGTCCCATGCCCCTCAGTTACTGCCCCTGTCCACCCAGTTGTCATGTCTGAGGAGGCTTTAGAATTGTTGAGAAGCCTCTCTGTCGGCCAGACAGCACTGTTGTGCACCATCCAGGTGGTAAGTCACCAACTGACCCAATCATTGCCCTTCAATAGACATACACAGTGCAGTCTGTGCTATACAGAGAGGCATGGCCCGTATCAGACCTCCCTCTGCCATCACTGCCTCCCACCCACCACCACTTGTCCCTTCCTCTCTTGATCCTTCCTCTTCCCAAATCCATCATTCACCACCATCATCCCACTAACCACCTCTGTCGCAACCCCAAAACCAGAGCCCAATTACATACTCACTCCATACACACAAACTCCATTTAAAAAACAAAAACACACATTTGCATACCGACACTTAAACTAGCACCACACCCTCCACCACCACAGACACGTCAAACACACACAAACTCACATACATCTACCACTAATTACTACAAACAAACTGACACCCACAGCCACAGCCACACCCTCAACCTCACCTTCAACCAAAAATGCACTCTCAGCAAACACACACCATCACCCAAACTAATAACTCCACCCAAACCCACACCCAAATACAGAACATGAACCAAAACAGCACCTTCGCCTAAATGTAAACTCTCACCCACAGTACAACACACATCTATACATGACCATACATGACCAAATCACCAACCACACATGCACAACACATCAAACACTCAACCTCACAACAGCACACACACATTTCAGCAACCATCCTAGCTCCCTCTACCTCTCAAACGCCCACTAAAACCCATCTCATCTATTACTTCTCCCTCCCAAACAACCACTACCCCTCCCATATCCTTTAAAAAGTGAGGTGCTTGGCTTCCACCAGCTTGTGGACTTAAACAAGTCCTTTTAGGAGGAGAACTTATTATCATGGACCTAGATGCGTGATATGAAGCTGCTATGCTACATTCCACAATGGTGGATTGGATTGTTTGCATTTTTTGGTTTCTTGTAGTTTGAGAAAGGTATCTCAATAGCTCATAAATGTTTTTTGTGAACCATTTTTGTTTTGCGTGTAATACCTGCAAGGTACAAATGCATTTGTTTTATTATAGTTACAGTTTCAATATACAGAATATTTGGTTGTTCTTAACATGAAACACTTAAATATAGCCTTTCACCTACATTGAAATCTCATTGCAAGTTGATTCTAAATAAGACGTCTAAAATGCACAAGAAATGGTTACACACATTTGCTATATATTGGGTCATTGGTTGAGGAGCCTGCAACCATACTTAACCAACAACCACAACTTTGCCAGGGTGAACCACAAAAGTGACTACATGGTTTAGGGTTGGCATACTTTTTATTTTGGCAAGTCGAATTTGCAGTTGAAAACTGTGCAGAGGCTGTAATGGGAGAACTGAAACATGTTTTAAAAGCCTATGTAAGTGATTGGCACAACAAGTGCTTCAGACCCTAAGTACATGGAATAGCTGTACTAGGGGCTTGTAAGTGCATACGATGTGCCAATTGGGTGTAAGGCAATGTTACCATGTTGAAAGAAGTAAGCAAAATCACTTTAGCACTGGTTAAAATTGCAAAAGGACACAGGGTCCTAAGAAAAAACATAAAAATGTTCACATAACAGAAGTGAAGGCAAATATGTTTGAGGGTGATCTTTCAGAGAAGGCCAGGTCCAGCTAGCAAAGTGACCTATGAGGTATGATGATTGCATTTCTTGAATATTGTTTTTTAAATCTGTTTATTCACATTTTGAATAAGTAATTAGTACAGTACAAATAATGATGTGAACTAACATTACTGCATGGGGTAAACCCTAAAATAAACATGAGTCATTGAACAAAACTGCAGCATTATAGTAGCAGCAGCAGTAGTAGTAGTAGTAGTAGTAGTAGTAGTAGTAGTAGTACCTTGTCCCTCTCAGGGTGTCCAATCTAGTATATGGGGGCTGGAAGGGGCAGGGCAGGCCAGAGAGAACATCGACACTCACACACATTCAGGAGCCGAAGCATCCTCATGACACCCATGTGTGGGGTGCAGACCAAATAGGAGGTGTAATTGGAAAAACATAGAGGGGGTAGCCTCTGGAGCACCGCAGCGTCCTGCCGTCTGACTTCCGAGCACTCCTCTCATCAACACTGCAGGGCGGAGGGTGTTCCGAGGCCATCAGACCCAGCCAGGTGGTTTCTACCTCAAAGCTCATCCAGACCAATCAAACCATGCAAACTTGAGGCAGGGACACCTACCACCACCTCCCCATCCCCACCCAGCAAGTCTACAGTTGTGCCCCACATTTTTAGGTCTTGTTCTGCCACGTCATCTGTTTGTACATTCCAAAGCCACATATCCTCTACCACCGCCCATTCTAACAAATCAGCCTTCCATTTACCCCGTGTCGGAGCAGCTGCGTTGGCCCAGTAAATGGCACTGCGCCATCTGGCCAGCACTAGTCCCAACTGGGCAAATCTGTATTTCATCTTGCTAACTTTCCAAGGAAGTGGCAATAGTCCCAGTAGGCAATGTCTTGTTTCATTGTTAGGTCTACATTCACTGCTGTCACCATTCGCACCCCATACACCGTTTCCTCCGAGAAGGTCCTTACCATTTAGCAGGCCCATGTAACGTGTCCAAAGTCAGCAGGAGGCAGCCCTTACCACACACACCCTGCTGATTGCATTGGGTAAAACCTGTGCCAGTGTTGCGGTGTCAAGTATACTTTGTGTAAGTAGCAAAACTGTGTCAGCTTAAATCTGGCATTCCTTGCCACCATTCCACTGGTCACGGGTGGATGTTACGGTCATCTGTCTATCGTTTTTTAGGGTAACACATAACCAAGAGATGATACTACAAGTAGAGCCAAAAATTGCTCCAGACCTACCTACCCGAAATCCTCCAGTGACATAAAGGTGTTGTTTAAGAAAAGATCTACTGCCCTCAGGCCACCACCCTCCACCAATCTCAAGACATCCATAGAGGCCCATATGTGCGATTCACAGGCGCAGCAACCAAAAATGGAGAAGACTAGCATAAGCAATCGCCTCAGGACCTGAATAACAGCTCTATCCCATGCTTGAGCGACAAAGGGGGTGCTAGCTGGGAGTGCCCCTCGCCAAGATCAAACTTTAAGACCTCTAGAGGGACCCTACTTCTTTTCCTTGCCCAGATCAAAGAACCCAGGAGTCCATCTAGTCACCAAAATAACTAGGACGGCAGCATGCAGAACATAGCATATAGGCACTGGGGCAGCAGAACTGTCTTGCACACTGCTAACCTTCCATGACGGATAATGGGAGAATGTTCCAAAAATGATAAGAGGCTGTGAGGCCATCCATCACTCTTAGAGTTTGTATTGTTGGTGGTGGTCGGGCATTCTCTGAATCCTCACACAGTGAGACTTTAGAGTATCCCAGGTTAGTCCCACCTCAGGAGGCACAGCCTCTGCTACATTGCCTAAGGATGACAGAGGGAAGAGCACAGTCTTGTGGCGATTGACATGTAATACGGACACCCTCCCAAACTCAGCCATGAGTCATAATAGACAAGACATCGAGTGCTCTGTATTAGTGATGTATAGCAGAGCCTCTGTCACGTCACCCACTCGCACAGACCAATGATGAAGTTTGGCCCTCGGGCATATCGCCTTTACCTCCATGGCAAGTGCAGATAGGAGTGGGGACAGTGGACAGCCTTGCGCCTCTCTCTATAATATAATTGTATTTTGTAAGTTTGCACAGCTTTTGCGTAAAAAAGCGGCACAAAGGCGGCGCTAAAAAAGTCTAAATATGGGCCTTAATGTCTACATGGAGCATACACAACTGGTGGTATAAGCCGGAGTCAGCTGCATCTCTGTCTGATTTTAAAAGCATCATTTCCAGGGCTTCTTGCATGTGGACTGGCAGGGCTCCATTGGCACATGCCACGCAGAGGGTCTCTAGAAATCAAGGGAGTAGGAAAGTGAAGTATGCCTGAAAGCATTCAACTGGAAGACCATCAGGTCTGTGTCATTTCCCACAGACTATGTCATGAAGGGCTTCCTGTTGTTCCTCCAACTGTATGGCTACATTAGACCTGGCGACTTGGGCCGCCTTCAGTTGGGGAATCACGACTCCCCATAAATAATCCTCCACCTCATGGGTACCCATGTGACCTGGGATTGCGTACACTGATGCCAGGTGATCTTGCAACAGCTGCTTGTCCCATCGCCATTCTGCCATTTGGCCACCTGAAGGAAAGAGTCAGTGGAGGGGGGTCTCTCGATTTTGAAAAGCCAGGTCAGCATGTACCCCGATGTGTCCTCCTCCAAGTGGAGCCGCTCCCTGTAATCTCTCTGAACATGACAGTCCAATCTGTCCCAGGTGGCGGTAACATGCCTGTGTGCTTCTGCCAGCTTTGCTTCCCTTCCTCCGGTCATCCTACCTCCTGCAACTGCAGTCAGACAAGGAGCTCTTCCCCTTCCATCAGTTCCCGCTCCAGTTTCTTTCTGGTGACAGAGGTCTTGCTGAGGCATTCACCCCTGATGACCACCTTTAAAGCCTCCCATCCTTTCCCCGTGACCCAGCAGTGTTCCAGTTGGTGTCAATGTAACTGTGCAGAGTCCCAAGTATGTCCACCTTATATTCAGGGTTGCTGAGCAATTCAGGCTCCTGCACCCCACACTCCAGCAGCAGGGGGACATGATCAGACAAACAGCACACTTGATAACTCACCCTCTGGATGTTTGAAGTGCCATCTGTTATCAAGAGAAAGCAGTCAGCCGACTATGGGCCTTGTGCATGGGAGAATAGCAAGAGAATTCTCTGGCTGTGGGATAGAGGTCCCCCCCAGATGTCCACAAATTGCAGCCTAGTCATGGTCTCCTTTAAACTCGAGCCATGCGGGGTTTAGTACCCAATCTGTGGGGGTCCCTATTCAACCGACCATCTAAAACACAGTTAAAGTCTCCAGCCCAAATATGGGCATGCCAACATAAGGAAGCAGTTCAACTTCCTTTTTCTCAAACAACCCACTGCCATCTGTGTTGGGAGCGTATATATAAAGGATACACATCTCTCTACCATCTAGAGCACCATTGAATAGGATACAATGCCCCTCTACATCTGCAGCGTGTCCAAGCAGTCGAAATGGGACCCTAGGGGCCACCCAAATAGACACTTCACTGGTATAAGAAGAGTATGTTGATGAGTAAAGCTGCCCTCTTCATTTTTCTGCAGTTGTTGGGCCTTATCTAATAAGTGTATCTCTTGTAGCAGCAAAAAGTGAACCCCCAACTGCCACAGCTATGTCCTGTATCTTTTAACAAACAAATTTAGGCCCCTCACATTCCACATGAGCAAGCATATGGGTTCAATCATTGTGAATCATTGTGTATACTTCTGAACCTCACCTCCTCACCGGTCCCCAACACCTCCACCCAACCCACCCTTCCAGGTATACAATTCAACTTATGCTGCATAAAAATAAACATTAGCCCTCAACTGCCCACCCACCTTCGTTCCTGGGTTACCACCTCCAAACTCAACTAGTGCCTCCCCAGCCATCTGTCTATACCCACCCACTGTGAACTATAGCACCGTCAGTGTGTCTTGGAACCTACTCTGTGTTCCGTATTAGTGATACATAGCCAAGGGCTAAAGTGCACTCTAGGCAAACTGATGGTAGCCGCAGTTTAGTCCCTGAGGTAGCCCTGCAGGACTGTTCACACACTTCCCAACTCTAATAAACACACCCATGAACAACGGATAAAAAGAAGAAAAGGGAGAGAAAGAGAGGGAGGGAGAGGAGAAGGGAAATGAGGGTAGGCTGACTATTGTGGCTAGAGCTCTCCATATGTGCAGCTCCGGTGCCCAGCTGAGACCTCTTTGTGAGAAAGGTTTGTGAACATTTTTAATAAGTAATATGGATTTACAACTGCAATATAAGGTCACTATGACATACATGTAGGAGGCTGGCCTGGCTTATAGTGGGTACCTTGTGGTACTCACACCTTGTGCCAGGTCCAGTTATCCCTTATTAGTAGATTAGTAGTATTCTAGGCTGATAGAGGTAGCTATAGCAGAGCTGCTAAGGCTGCACTAGGAGACATGCAAAGCTCCTACTATACCACTTATATCATATAGCACTATAGCATAAGTATCACAATACTCAGAGTTACTAAAAATACAGGTATTTTATTTTAGTGACAATATGTCAAAAGTATCTCAGAGGATATACTCCCTTAGGAGGTAAGTAAAATATATAAAATACACACACAAGCCAAAATCAGGTAAGTAAAACACTTAGAAAAGTGGTGCAAACACTGTAGAACACAATAGAATGCATTAGGAGAAAATAGGCCTAGGGGCAACACAAACCATATACTCCAAAAGAGGAATGCGAACCACGAATGGACCTCAGGCCTAGTGCACTGTGTAGAGAGTCGCTGGGAGTGTAAGAAAACACTAAGGGTGTCCAAGATACCCCACCCCAAGGCCCTGAAAAGAAGCAGTAAAGTTATCCTACTACCCCAGAAAGACAGTAAAGTCGAGATAGGGGATTCTGCAAGGACAACAACTGACTGTAAAGCAGTGAAGACGGATTCCTGGACCTGAGGACCTGCAAAGGAAGGGGACCAAGTCCAAGAGTCACGCAAGTGTCCAAGGGGGGCAGGAGCCCAGTAAACCCCGGATGAAGGTGCAAAAGGGCTGCCTCCGGGTGGAAGAAGCTGAAGATTCTGCAACAACGGAAGGTACCAGGAACTTTTCCTTTGGTCAGAAGATGTCCCACGACGTGGTGGAGGATGCAGAGTTGTTTTCACACAGAATGACCGCAAACAAACCTTGCTAGATGCAAGAGTTGCAGTTAAAGATTTTGGGTGCTGCCAGGGCCCAGGAAGGACCAGGAGAACGCCCCTTGGAGGAGGAGACAGAGGGAGCACTCAGCAAGACGGAGAGCCCATGCAAAAGCAGACAGGACCCGCAGAAGCACCTGAACAGGCATTCAGAAGATCTGAGCATGATGGTCAACTCAGCACAACAAAAGAGGGTCCCACGAAGTCAGAGTCCAACTCAGTGAGTTGGGCAATGCAGGATGGAGTGCTGGGGACCTGGGCTGTGCTGTGCACGAAGAAAGTCTTGCAAAAGTGCACAGAAGACCTAGCAGCTGCAGATCACGCAATACACAGGATTACTGTCTGGCGTAGAGAGGCAAGGACTTACCTCCACCAAATTTGGACAGAAGGACCACTGGACTGTCGGGGTCACTTGGATCTAGCTCCTGTGTTCCAGGGACCACGCTCATCAAGATGAGAGGGGACCCAGAGGACTGGTGATGCAGAAGTTTGGTGCCTGCGTTAGCAGTGGGAAGATTCTGTCGACCCACTGGAGATTTCTTCTTAGCTTCCAGTGCAGGGTGAAGGCAGACAGCCCTCAGAGCATGCACCACCAGGAAACAGTTGAGAAAGCTGGCAGGATTAGGCGCTACAATGTTGCTGGTAGTCGTCTTGCTACTTTGTTACGGTTTTGCAGGCGTCCTGGAGCAGTCAGCGGTCGATCCTTGGCAGAAGTTGAAGAGCGAAGTCCAAAGGAACTCTGGTTAGCTCTTGCATGCGTTATCTGAAGAGAAACCCACAGGAGAGACCCTAAATAGCCCTCAGAGGAAGATTGGCTACCTAACCAGGTAAGAGACGATCAGGAGGGGTCTCTGATGTCACCTGCTGGCACTGGCCACTCAGAGGTCTCCATTGTGCCCTCACACCTCTACATTCAAGATGGCAGAGGTCTGGGACACACTGGAGGAGCTCTGGGCACCACCCCTGGGGTGGTGATGGACAGGGGAGGGGTCATTCCCTTTCCTTTGTCCAGTTTCATGCCAGAGCAGGGGCCGGGGGATCCCTGAACTGGTGTAGACTGGTTTATACAAGGAGGGCACCATCTGTGCCTTTCAAAGCATTTCCAGAGGCCAGGAGAGGCTACTCCTCTCAGGCCCTTAACACCTATCTCCAAAGGGAGAGGGTGTAACACCCTCTCTCAGAGGAAATCCTTTGTTCTGCCTTCCTGGGACTGGGCTGCCCAGGCCCCAGGGGGGTAGAAACCTCTCTGAGGGTTGGCAGCAGCAGTAGCTGCAGAGAAAACCCCAGAGACCTAGTTTGGCAGTACCCGGGGTCCATGCTGGAGCCCTGGGGATGCATTGGATTGTCACCCCAATACCAGATTGGTAATGTGGGGGACAATTCCATGATCTTAGACATGTTACATGGGCATGTTCGGAGTTATCATTGTGAAGCTACCCATAGGTATTGACCTAAATGTAGTTCACGTGTGTAATGGTGTCCCCGCACTCACAAAGCCAGGGAAATTGCCCTTAACAATATGGGGGCACCTTGGCTAGTGCCAGGGTGCCTTCAAACTTAGTAACTTTGCACCTAACCTTCACTAAATGAGGCTTAGACATATAGGTGACTTATAAGTTACTTAAGTGCAGTGTAAATTGGTTGTGAATTAACGTGGACGTTATTTCACTTAGGCTGCAGTGGCAGTCCTGTGTAAGAATTGCCTGAGCTCCCTATGGGTGGCAAAAGGAATGCTGCAGCCCATAGGGATCTCCTGGAACCCCAATACCCTGGGTACCATATACTAGGGGATAATAAGGGTGTTCCAGCTTGCCAATCAGAATTGGTAAAATTAGTCACTAGCCTGCAGTGACAATTTTAAAAGCAGAGAGAGCATAAACACTGAGGTTCTGGTTAGCAGAGTCTCAGTGATATAGTTAGGCACCACACAGGGAACACATACAGAGCACAATTTATGAGCACTGGGGTCCTGGCTAGCAGGATCCCAGTGACACAGGCAAAAAAAAACATACATATAAGTAAAAAATGGGGGTAACATGTCAGGCAAGATGGTACTTTCCTACACATATGTGTAATTAAAATGTTTTATGTAGGTTTATTTAGATTTGCATTTTGACAGTCATGTATAGGTAAAATATACATGGATAATTGGTGTGCCCTTCTATAATGATGACGGATGCATAGGCCACATTTGCAAAAGATTTGAATGCATGTATGATGAACAATTTTATAATGATGTATAAAACAATAATTTACCATTAAAAGGGTAGACAACACTATTGCATAAGTATCACAAATTACATGTAATACGTAATTAAAAATGTTGATATGGCAAGATTATGAAAATGTAACAATACGTTACAATGCGGAACAGGTAAGTTCAATGCAAACTAGAAATAAAATAAAAACATACCCCTTATTATGGCAGCGACGGGGTGCTTGTCATCCAGTTTGAGGTAAGCAGCACTTTTCAGCATCAGATTCATGGCGAAAAGTCGAATTGGAAAGGCAAGTAAGGTCAGTTAAACGCTTTAATACGTTTAAATATGTCAGGTCAGATTTGGAGATTTAACAGTCATGGTTACAGCGACGGTAAGCAACATCCTAATTGGACAGGCGGTGTTGTGGCTGACGCCTTCATCAGCCAGTCGCTTTTCGACTATTACCCAGTCGGCGGCGGAGTCTGCATCCATCGGAAACGGCGAATGTTTGGCCAAGTTTCGGCCATCATACCATCAACATATAAATCATTCGGCCAAACAGTTCTGATGGTAGATGAATTCAACACCTATTTTTAATGGTCGACACATCCGCCTACGTATAAACTGGGCCCTAAGTTTTCAGGTTATAGTCATTTAAAGCGTTTTATTGCTTCAATGACAACCATATTTTCATGTGAAGTGCATAAAACTATATAATGTTTCTATACCTGCTCTAAATACAGCAGCATGCTAGGAGGTACGCGTGATGTTCTATTATGCAACGATTAACATTTAGGAGCATGTTTTTTTTTTCTTTCCTCACATGTGTGGCACATGCTTGAAAGACAAAATATAAAAATAACAATGGCATCAGACTACTTAAGCCTTACATCTGTAGCTTGGAAATTGGCACAGGAATGAGTGGTAGGTGGCGAATGGGGGTTGATTAAGCTCCCCAAATGACGTGCTATAAAATTGAGAAGACACCAAAAAGACCTCTGCATCTCGTAACACGATAAGCGCACCACGGTGGTCATAACACAAGACATAGAATGACACCTCACTTAGGCTCACAAAACGCAAAGATAACAAACACCCTTCCAACCTCACACCTTGCCCATATAGGCAGGCGCTTCAGTGCCCCATTTAGGGATAGTAAGTGCTTTATAACTGTGGCAATTCAATACAATAACAGTATTTCCAACGAGTCTTTATTTGATGTGAGGTTTTAACGCGGAAGGGGTTGTTAGAGAAAAGTTCATTATTCAGATGCCCTATCAAAATGTACACACACATAAAAACACGTTGTGCTTGAGTCGTGCTTATGTTCTGCATGGCGAAATACTGGATGTATGTCGTTACTGAACACTATATGTCACCGGCTGCTGGAAGGCCCTTTCAGCGATGCCCTTTACTGGTCATTAATAATCAAGCTGAATTGAGTTACATTTCAGCCGCCAAGTGAAGCCATTTGTGTCCTATGCATATTAGGTGTCACTACACTTGATCCCGTATGTCAAAGGTATGAATTACACAGTGTTGATCTGTACACGCAGTTCTTGCGGCTCAGGCCGCGAATATTCAAGCTTTAAATGTCAACACATATGCGGTCTGAGTAAACGCACCCTGGATCCCGCATGGCTTTCTGAATAAGACTCAAAGGAGAACAAACAAATCGAAATTATGAAATAAAATGTGTCCTGTTAAAATTGATGCACGGCAATAGGCAATACGGTAAACGCTGGCGCATATTATCGAAGTGATCCAGAAATTGTTGCAAGTGTCTGCACCCGTTTATTGGGCTCTCAGCGTGTGCACAGTTCAGAAGGGGCTTGGATTGTGACTTCGGAAATATCCATTGCTTGTGTGCATATTTTTGCACTTGCGTAAAGTGAACATGCCATCATTTTCATCACGTCTTTGCCTATGCCCCTGTGTCATCATACATTTGATGGTGTACAGGCAGAACATCCTCAGGGGAGGCACTATCTGCGCCACCTGAGGAATGGCGCACTTACAGCACCCACCAGGTAGGGTTGAACTGGTGTAGAAAAGGGCCCCGTGACTTCCAGTAGGAAATCGGATAGCTGAAAAAGTGGCCCACATTTGCAAATCACAGCCGTTTTGAACTTTTAAACACACCATGGAGGTCTATAAAAAGTATAGGAGACTGAGGCCCTCATTACGAGAGTGGCAGTCATGAGACCGCTAGCCTCGCTGTGGCGGTCCCACCGCCGCGGAGCCTGTGGTAAGGACCGCCACATTAAGAGTTGTGAGGCTTGGGAGGCGCCAAGCCTCCACAACCCCACCAGGCCCACCGGTGGGGTTCACCTCCGCGGCCGGCGGAGAGCACCTCCAACTCGGCGGCAGGCCTCAGCCTGCCGTACGGATTACAATGCTGCAAACCGCCAGGCTTTCCATGGCAGTCACCCCGCTACGAAAACCCTGGTGGTCACACACACAGCGACAGGAATCTTCATTCCTGTCGCCGGCACACACACACACACACACACATGTCCACACACATGCACACGTCCCCACCCACCCGTCCACACACACACACACACACACACACACACCCCACACCCCTTCACGCACGCATGCATACACATACACTCCCATTCATCAACACAGACACCCCCATTCACGAGCACATACATGCATGCATTCAGCACCCCCTTCTGCAAACATGCACACATGCACGCAAACCCACAGACCCCCTCCCTCCCTTCGGACGGCCACTTACCTCCTCAGTCGAGTGGGACGTCCAGGAGGGGATGGGTCCTGGCGGTCTTCCCTCACTGCCACCACTACGCCTGCAGGACTTTGCCAAGCAGGAGTCCTGCTGGCATGGCAGTGCCGGAAAGGGACCCGCCTCAGCAGCGCCGGCCGCCAGCACAACTGCAGGATGCTTTCCGCCATCAGTAATGGCGGAAAGCAGCCAGCACTCGCAATATGGCAGTCTGCTGACCGGCAGCACTGGTGATCGTCTGGCGGGTTGGGCTTTGGCAGTCAGTGAAATTGACCACCAAAGTTCAAATGAGGGACTGTATGGTTTTGTGCTTGTGTCAGGCAATAGTTGTGGTCAAATCAGGGAAATGAGCAGTTAAAAGTGCCTCGACAATTAAAAAGGCCCATAAGCTCTTGCCCACACACTGACATCATGCCAACCCTTCTGGAACTGCAAGATTGCTCTATATGTTAGTCTAACCCTGCCTCCAGGCATGGACGTCAATTTACCAACATGCCAGGGCTAGCAGAAGTGACATCACACATCCTTTGACCTTAACAACATCATTAGAAATGACATCATATATCTTTTGACCCAGAATAGTCCCAGGAAGAAAGGTAATACAACCTTAATTCTAATAGCATGGCAATAATTGACACCACTGAAGTGCCATAGAAATGGTATAGTTAATTTAACAGCACATACAAATGTCACTTTTTGATACCACCAAAATTAGAGTGCAGACATGATCTTTGATAGTGGTGGGGTGAAATTCTTGTCCTGAGCTCTAGTAAGCAAGTGAGCCTGACCTTTTCTATGGGGGTTCAGGGTTCTACCCCTGACAAAAAGGAAACAAAATGGAGTCTAACAATACATTTCAAAGCACAATGTTTGCATAAATTTGCAAAAACAGCTTAGGCTCTGAAGTGGCACTCATTTAATATTTAAGTCCATAATGGTGTAGCAAGCCAATGAAACCTGATGCTCACCATTAGTTGACCCTTGTTTTTCCAAAATGTGCTATGGGTACTCCGATATATCGAATATTGGTTTCATTGTGCCAGGCCAAGCATTTCGTCTTTGATGCCCTCATGCCAAATGTTGCATACAAAACGTCAGTGCTAGAGGCCTGCTGATAAGACCACCCATATATTGTGGATAATCCAGTTGTTTAAAAAAATTACCTTTACTATGTTGGGGTCTGCATTTGGACACTGCTGCCTCCACTCAATGCCATGGTTGTCCTCCCTTATGCCAAGAATGACCTCCAATGAACTAGTGTGAACATTTGCTAACGGTGCCCGTATGCCAAGAAATGCATCCGGAATCCGAATGCCAGGATTTTATGATGGGGGTCCATTATGCCAGGAATTACCCCCAGTATGTCAGTATTTTCTCAGAGGTGCCTGCCATGGAAAGAGTTGATCCGATATGCCATTGCCAGTATTTTGCCATGGATGCCTCTATTAGCCAAGAACTACCTTTTGCATGCCAGGACCAATGCCAGTCATTGGTGCATAAATTCACATTCTCACTAATGCTCACTTATATTCACTTGCTCATACTCATTCCCATTCACTCACACTCAGTCTCACTCATTCATTTCACTCACTTGCACTCACCTTTTCATTCTCACTCACTCTTGCACCTGTTCTTACTTTTGCTAAAGCTCACTCTTTAGCACTCATTCACCCTCACTCACTCTCTCTCTTTCCTATTCTGATTTGCTCATATTCTCTCACTCACATGTTCTTGCACTCACTCATTCTCAAGTTCTTACTTTCACTTACCCTGAATCACTAATTCATTTACACACACTCACTTTCAATCACATTCACACTTAGCCTGACCCATTCATACTTTCTCACTCACTTACTCACCCACAATCAATTGCAATCACTCTTACTCATTATTGCTTATACTCACTGACTCATTCATAGATTCACCGTCGCTCATGCTTATTCTCACTCTCACTCCCTAACACTCCTCACACTCGTTCTGATTTCTTTTTCAGTCATTCAATCAATCACTTGCAGTCACTCTTACTCACTCAGTATGATTCACTCATATACACTAAATCGTTCTCACTCACTGACTGACTTTCGGTCAATTTCACTCAAACACACAAATGTTCACATATAGACATGCTCACACATATTTAAGTTCTCTCTCACAGCAATATACTCTCACCTGCAAGCATACATACAACATATAATTAAAAGCATTTACTTGCCTCAGATGCCAGTTAAGGTATCATTCCTTCTCCTCGTGCTCCATTTTTTTATTACAATAATAGCGAATAATACAGTATTATTCTCTATTACTTCAAAATATCTGTCCTTAATTTTTGAAAAATAAGTGCAGGTGCCCAAAAATGTTCCATGGATAGTAGCACCCAGTTGTCCCACTGGTTCTACCAACTTTCACCATTGGCGCACCAGAGGCCTGATTTGAAAATGTACACAATTAAATTTGAACTAGTGAGTGAAATGAGAATGCCCAGCTTCTTCAAAGCAGACTTGGGAGACAGAAGATTCTACATTGTGAAAACTTTTTTAAAATACTGCCATGTGGAGCATTTTGCAGCGCAGTTTTCACTTACATTTTCTAAAAAGCCACAGGTTTTGAAAGGGCACTCCTGAACTATTCAAGTACTTTGATGGTGCTTTGAGGCAAGAGCTGGGGTGTGACAAGAGCTGTTTCGTGCTTAAGAGTGTTGAACCGCGTCAGTCTAGTTCACGTAATTGAGCTAACATATTTTGTGTAATTAAGTGATCCAAAATGGTGTAAAAATACGCTGACTGACAGACCAGTATATATGGAGAGTGCCCAGCAGTAGAAAAAAGACACCCATCGTAGCTGGCAGCATTTGACAGTAATCAGGCCCTTCAGCTTAACTGACAAAACGGTAAACACGCTTTCATCAGTACCAATGGCAGATAAAGTTATGTCATACGTTAGGACCCACAAGGAAGGGGTTTTTTCTTTTGCAATTCTCACAGCTCATCTGTAGTTGATGGGTTCCACGCGATTTGTAGTTATTGTAAGGTTCATTGTGTTCACCTACCTTGCAATCCTTGCATATCCTTCATTAATTTCATTGGGATCACGCACCAAAAACGTCTGGCTTCACCCACAACGGAAAGTTTGTAGGTTGAGAGGTGTGCTAATAACATAAAAAGGCTAACAATTTTTAGTTTTTGTCTGTCCTAGTTTGTGTATTGAGTGATACCTCCACGTAACTCAATTTTCATTGAGTGCATGGCATGGTAATCACAAAATGAATAGCTGATCTACACTTATAGAATTATGGTGTTTGTAATTATTAATTACCTCAGGAGTTGCATCATGTTGTTGGTGTAGACCGAACGTGACATAAAATACCACTTTTGGAAGAAATGCTAACACAAATACTGTCCACAGCCTCTCCGAAGCACTATCTACTTGAGCGCTCCTAGCAGTGGGGGTGGCTAATAAATGGTAGTGAAGGTAGGATGACTTGCACCAAAGGAAAAATCTGCCTATTTGGAAAGCGGACACAATAAAAAATAAGCTAATGCCAGCACATTAATACATGAGCTAAAAAAAAGGTCATTCAGTTAAAGCAGCAATATATATTAAAAAAAACTGTAGGATCACACTAAAGCTAAAAGCATAATATCTATAAACAAGCATTGGCAAAGCCATAGGTCTCGCCTATGGGTGAGATAGTGGCTTTGACAACTGAATGGAGGATGGCCAACGGAAGAGGGGGGTGGAAAATGGAAAAAAACAGGAACGGCATGAGAAGAAACAGGGAAGGGATAAGTAAAATCAGTTCAACACACGTGCAAACCTATTTCGGGTAACTAGCATTTAATTCTAAGCACTGGACATCGTGTTCTGTGATTCTGGTTTCAATTTGTAGTTTTCTTTGGCATTGATCTTTATCTTGGACACATTCCTGTAATTAATCTTTTCGTAGTAGAGCTAACAGTCGTTCTACAGTTAGAAAACACTGTGCTGACTGTCCTGTCCAAAAAATATTAAAGGAATAATACCTATGAAAGGGCTGGGGACTGCACCAATTGTGTATAAAAGAATATCTAAAAGAAAGCAACACAAAGAGTATGGATTAGGGGGTTTCATTCATCAACGTGGCACCCACTTGACAAAACATGAAGTGTGGCAGCCTCACCATAGTGAGAAATTAGAGCTAAAAACAAACAAGCAACACGAAGGGTATGAATGGGGGGAACAATGGTGTGTTGAGGAAGGAGCCAAGCGGCTTTCTTTCATTAACGTGGTGCCCACTTGTAGGAAGTTGGCTCTGTATGCACTATTTCAAAGTAAGGAATAGTATGCACAGAGTCCAAGGGTTCCCCTTAGAGGTAAGATAGTGGCAAAAAGAGATAATACTAATGCTCTATTTTGTGGTAGTGTGGTCAAGCAGTAGGCTTATCAAAGGAGTAGTGTTAAGCATTTGTTGTACATACACACAGGCAATAAATGAGGAACACACACTCAGAGACAATTCCAGGCCAATAGGTTTTTGTGTAGAAAAATATCTTTTCTTAGTTTATTTTAAGAACCACAGGTTCAAACTCTACATGTAATATCTCATTTGAAAGGTATTGCAGGTAAGTACTTTAGGAACTTTGAATAATCATAATAGCATATATACTTTTTACATAAAACACATATAGCTATTTCAAAAGTGGACACACTGCAATTTTCAACAGTTCCTGGGGGAGGTAAGTATTTGTTAGGTTTTGTAGGTAAGTAAACCACCTACGGGGTTCAAGTTTGGGTCCAAGGTAGCCCACCGTTGGGGGTTCAGAGCAACCCCAAAGTTACCACACCAGCAGCTCAGGGCCGGTCAGGTGCAGAGTTCAAAGTGGTGCCCAAAACACATAGGCTTCAATGGAGAAGGGGGTGCCCCGGTTCCAGTCTGCCAGCAGGTAAGTACCCGCGTCTTCGGAGGGCAGACCAGGGGGGTTTTGTAGGGCACTGGGGGGGACACAAGTCCACACAGAAAGTACACCCTCAGCAGCGCGGGGGTGACCGGGTGCAGTGTGCAAACAAGCGTCGGGTTTGTAATAGGAATCAATGGGAGACCAAGGGGTCTCTTCAGCGGTGCAGGCAGGCAAGGGGGGGGGGCTCCTCGGGGTAGCCACCACCTGGGCAAGGGAGAGGGCCTCCTGGGGGTCACTCCTGCACTGGAGTTCCGATCCTTCAGGTCCTGGGGGCTGCGGGTGCAGGGCCTTTTCCAGGCGTCGGGCTCTTAGAGTCAGGCAGTCGCGGTCAGGGGGAGCCTCGGGATTCCCTCTGCAGGCGTCGCTGTGGGGGCTCAGGGGGGACAACTTTGGTTACTCACAGTCTTGGAGTCACCTGGGGGTCCTCCCTGTAGCGTTGTTTCTTCACCAGTCGAGTCGGGGTCGCCGGGTGCAGTGTTGCAAGTCTCACGCTTCTGGCGGGAATTGCAGGGGTCTTTAAAGTTGCTCCTCTGGAAACAAAGTTGCAGTCTTTGTTGAACAGGGCCGCTGTTCTCAGGAGTTTCTTGGTCCTTTTAGAGCAGGGCAGTCCTCTGAGGATTCAGAGGTCGCTGGTCCTGGGGAAAGCGTCGCTGGAGCAGTTTTCTTCAGAAGGGGGGAGACAGGCCGGTAGAGCTGGGGCCAAGGCAGTTGGTGTCTCCGTCTTCTCTGCAGGGTTTTTCAGCTCAGCAGTCCTCTTCTTCTTAGGTTGCAGGAATCTGAGTTCCTAGGTTCAGGGGAGCCCTTAAATACTAAATTTAAGGGCGTGTTTAGGTCTGGGGGGTTAGTAGCCAATGGCTACTAGCCCTGAGGGTGGGTACACCCTCTTTGTGCCTCCTCCCAAGGGGAGGGGGTCACATTCCTATCCCTATTGGGGGAATCCTCCATCTGCAAGATGGAGGATTTCTAAAAGTTAGAGTCACTTCAGCTCAGGACACCTTAGGGGCTGTCCTGACTGGCCAGTGACTCCTCCTTGTTATTCTCATTATTTCCTCCAGCCTTGCCGCCAAAAGTGGGGCCGTGGCCGGAGGGGCGGGCAACTCCACTAGCTGGAGTGCCCTGTGGTGCTGGAACAAAGGGGGTGAGCCTTTGAGGCTCACCGCCAGGGGTTACAGCTCCTGCCTGGGGGAGGTGATAGCATCTCCACCCAGTGCAGGCTTTGTTACTAGCCACAGAGTGACAAAGGCACTCTCCCCATGTGGCCAGCAACATGTCTCGAGTGTGGCAGGCTGCTAAAACCAGTCAGCCTACACGGGTAGTTGGTTAAGGTTTCAGGGGGCACCTCTAAGGTGCCCTTTGGGGTGTATTTTACAATAAAATGTACACTGGCATCAGTGTGCATTTATTGTGCTGAGAAGTTTGATACCAAACTTCCCAGTTTTCAGTGTAGCCATTATGGTGCTGTGGAGTTCGTGTTTGACAGACTCCCAGACCATATACTCTTATGGCTACCCTGCACTTACAATGACTAAGGTTTGGCTTAGACACTGTAGGGGCACAGTGCTCATGCACTGGTGCTCTCACCCATGGTATAGTGCACCCTGCCTTAAGGCTGTAAGGCCTGCTAGAGGGGTGACTTATCTATACTGCATAGGCAGTGTGAGGCTGGCATGGCACCCTGAGGGGACTGCCATGTCGACTTACTCGTTTTGTCCTCACCATCACACACAAGCTGGCAAGCAGTGTGTCTGTGCTGAGTGAGGGGTCCCCCGGGTGGCATAAGATATGCTGCAGCCCTTAGAGACCTTCCCTGGCATCAGGGCCCTTGGTACCAGGGGTACCAGTTACAAGGGACTTACCTGGATGCCAGGATGTGCCAATTGTGAAAACAAAAGTACAGGTTAGGGAAAGAACACTGGTGCTGGGGCCTGGTTAGCAGGCCTCAGCACACTTTCAATTCAAAACATAGCATCAGCAAAGGCAAAAAGTCAGGGGGTAACCATGCCAAGGAGGCATTTCCTTACACAACCCCCCCCCCCCCAAACGAAAGAGGATGAGACTAACCTTTCCCAAGAGAGTCTTCATTTTCTAAGTGGAAGAACCTGGAAAGGCCATCTGCATTGGCATGGGCAGTCCCAGGTCTGTGTTCCACTATAAAGTCCATTCCCTGTAGGGAGATGGACCACCTCAACAGTTTTGGATTTTCAACTTTCATTTGCATCAGCCATCTGAGAGGTCTGTGGTCAGTTTGAACTACAAAGTGAGTACCAAAGATGTATGGTCTCAGCTTCTTCAGGGACCAAACCACAGCAAAGGCCTCCCTCTCAATGGCACTCCAACGCTGCTCCATGGGGAGTAACCTCCTGCTAATGAAAGCAACAGGCTGGTCAAGGCCATCTTCATTTGTTTGGGACAAAACTGCCCCTATCCCATGTTCAGAGGCATCTGTCTGCACAATGAACTGCTTGGAGTAATCTGGAGCTTTTAGAACTGGTGCTGTGCACATTGCTTGTTTCAGGGTGTCAAAGGGCTGTGGGCATTCTACAGTCCAGTTTACCTTCTTGGGCATTTTCTTGGAGGTAAGTTCTGTGAGGGCTGTCACTATGGATCCATATCCCTTCACAAACCACCTGTAATACCCAGTCAAGCCAAGGAATGCCCTGACTTAAGTCTGGGTTTTTGGAGCTGCCCAGTCCAGAATTGTCTGGATCTTAGGCTGGAGTGGCTGAACTTGGCCTCCACCTACAAGGTGTCCCAAGTAAACCACAGTTCCCTGCCCTATCTGGCATTTGGGTGCCTTGATAGAGAGGCCTGCTGATTGCAGAGCCTTCAAAACCTTCTTCAGGTGGACCAGGTGATCCTGCCAGCTGGAGCTAAAGACAGCAATATCATCAAGATAAGCTGCACTAAAGGACTCCAAACCAGCAAGGACTTGATTCACCAACCTTTGGAAGGTGGCAGGGGCATTCTTTCAACCAAAGGGCATAACAGTAAACTGATAATGCCCATCAGGTGTGGAGAATGCTGTCTTTTCTTTTGCTCCAGGTGCCATTTTGATTTGCCAGTACCCTGCTGTTAAGTCAAAGGTACTTAAGAATTTGGCAGCACCTAATTTGTCAATCAGTTCGTCAGCCCTAGGAATGGGATGGGCATCTGTCTTGGTGACAGAATTAAGTCCTCTGTAGTCCACACAAAACCTCATCTCTCTCTTTCCATCTTTGGTGTGAGGTTTGGGGACTAAGACCACTGGGCTAGCCCAGGGGCTGTCAGAGTGCTCAATTACTCCCAATTCCAGCATCTTGTGGACTTCCACCTTGATGCTTTCCTTAACTTGGTCAGATTATCTGAAAATGTTGTTTTTGACAGGGATGCTGTCTCCTGTGTCCACATCATGGGTACACAGGTGTGTCTGGCCAGGGGTTAGGGAAAAGAGCTCAGCAAACTGTTGCAGGACCTTCCTGCAGTCAGATTGCTGTTGGCCAGAGAGGGTGTCTGAATAGATCACTCCATCTACTGAACCATCTTTAGGGTTTGATGAGAGAAGATCAGGGAGAGGTTCACTCTCAGCTTCCTGATCCTCATCTGTTACCATCAACAGATTCACATCAGCCCTGTCATGGAAGAGCTTAAGGCGGTTCACATGGATCACCCTCTTGGGGCTCCTGCTAGTGCCTAGGTCCACCAGGTAGGTGACCTGACTCTTCTTCTCTAGCACTGGGTAAGGGCCACTCCATTTGTCCTGAAGTGCCCTGGGAGCCACAAGCTCCAAAACCCAGACTTTCTGCCGTGGTCCAAATTCAACCATTGCAGCCTTTTGGTCATACCAAAACTTCTGGAGCTGTTGGCTGGCCTCAAGGTTTTTACTTGCCTTTTCCATGTACTCTGCCATCCTTGAACGAAGGCCAAGTACATAGTCCACTATATCTTGTTTAGGCTCATGAAGAGGTCTCTCCCAGCCTTCTTTCACAAGAGCTAGTGGTCCCCTTACAGGGTGGCCAAACAGAAGTTCAAAGGGTGAGAACCCTACTCCCTTCTGAGGCACCTCTCTGTAAGCGAAAAGCAGGCATGGCAAGAGGACATCCCATCTCCTTTTGAGTTTTTCTGGGAGCCCCATGATCATGCCTTTTAATGTCTTGTTGAATCTCTCAACAAGGCCATTAGTTTGTGGATGATAGGGTGCAGTGAATTTATAAGTCACTCCACACTCATTCCACATGTGTTTCAGGTATGCTGACATGAAGTTGGTACCTCTGTCAGACACCACCTCCTTAGGGAACCCCACTCTGGTAAAGATACCAATGAGGGCCTTGGCTACTGCAGGGGCAGTAGTCGACCTAAGGGGAATAGCTTCAGGATACCTAGTAGCATGATCCACTACTACTAGTATGTACATATTTCCTGAGGCTGTGGGAGGTTCAAGTGGACCCACTATGTCCACACCCACTCTTTCAAAGGGGACCCCCACCACTGGAAGTGGAATGAGGGGGGCCTTTGGATGTCCACCTGTCTTACCACTGGCTTGACAGGTGGTACAGGAGACACAAAACTCCTTAACTTTCTGGGACATGTTGGGCCAGTAGAAGTGGTTGACTAGTCTCTCCCAAGTCTTGGTTTGTCCCAAATGCCCAGCAAGGGGAATATCATGGGCTAAGGTTAGTATGAACTCTCTGAACTCCTGAGGCACTACCACTCTCCTAGTGGCACCAGGTTTGGGATCTCTTGCCTCAGTGTACAGGAGTCCATCTTCCCAATAGACCCTATGTGTTCCAGTTTTCTTGCCATTGGACTCTTCGGCAGCTTGCTGCCTAAGGCCTTCAAGAGAGGGACAGGTTTCTTGCCCCTTACACACCTGCTCCCTTGAGGGTCCCCCTGGGCCTAAGAGCTCAACCTGATAAGGTTCTAACTCCATAGGCTCAGTTCCCTCAGAGGGCAGAACTTCTTCCTGAGAAGAGAGGTTCTCTTTTTGTTGTTGTGTTGCAGCTGGTTTCCCAGTTGTCTTTCCTTTCCTCTTGGTAGGCTGGGTCCTTTTTCCAGACTCCAGCTCTACTTTTTCACCCTGAGCCTTGCACTGTGCCCTTGTCTTGACACACACCAGTTCAGGGATACCCAGCATGGCTGCATGGGTTTTCAGTTCTACCTCAGCCCATGCTGAGGACTCCAGGTCATTTCCAAGCAAACAGTCTACTGGGATATTTGAGGAGACCACCACCTGTTTCAGGCCATTGACCCCTCCCCACTCTAAAGTTACCATAGCCATGGGATGTACTTTAGTTTGATTGTCAGCATTGGTGACTGGATAAGTTTGTCCAGCCAGGTATTGACCAGGGGAAACCAGTTTCTCTGTCACCATGGTGACACTGGCACCTGTATCCCTCAGGCCTTCTACACTTGTCCCATTAATTAAGAGCTGCTGCCTGTATTTTTGCATGTTAGGAGGCCAGGCAGCCAGTGTGGCTAAATCCACCCCACCCTCAGAGACTAATGTAGCTTCAGTGTGACACCTGATTTGCTCTGGGCACACTGTTGATCCCACTTGGAGACTAGCCATTTCAGTGTTAGCTGGAGTGGAGTTGGAAGTGGTACTTTTCTTGGGACAGGCCTTGTCTCCAGTTTGGTGTCCAGGCTGATTACAGCTACGACACCAGGCCTTTTTGGGATCAAAGTTTTTACCCTTGTACCCAAAATTGTTTTGTGAAGAGGCTCTGGGCCCACCCTCCTGTGCAGGTTTTTGGGGGCCTGAAGAAGACTCTTTACTATTTTTGTTTTTGGATGTCTCAACACCTTTCCCCTGGGGAGCTTTGTGACCCCTTTCTTTTGGTCACCCCCTGTGGAAGTCTTGGTCACCCTAGTCTTGACCCAATGGTCCGCCTTCTTTCCCAATTCTTGGGGAGAAATTGGTCCTAGGTCTACCAGATGCTGATGCAGTTTATCATTTGAACAATCACTTAATAGGTGTTCTTTCACAAATAAATTGTACAGCCCATCATAATCATTTACACCACTGCCTTGAATCCAACCATCCAGTGTTTTCACTGAGTAGTCCACAAAATCAACCTAGGTCTGACTCGAGGTTTTTTGAGCCCCCCTGAATGTAATTCTATACTCCTCAGTGGAGAATCCAAAGCCCTCAATCAGGC
The DNA here is from genome assembly GCF_031143425.1 of Pleurodeles waltl. Taxonomy (NCBI): domain Eukaryota; kingdom Metazoa; phylum Chordata; class Amphibia; order Caudata; family Salamandridae; genus Pleurodeles; species Pleurodeles waltl. The sequence goes on along the minus strand of NC_090445.1, from coordinate 286,636,696 downwards.
TTCCCTTCATGAGGTCATAAGATTCTGCATCTTTTCCAGAGAGTGTGAGGAGTCTATCCCTACACTTTCCAGTGAACATACCCACAGGGGAGCACCCCAGTGAGATGTTTCACTTTTCTGGTTACACAAGCCCTCTCAAAAGCTGTGAACCATTTGGTGATGTCATCACCATCTTCATATTTAGTTACAATCCCTTTAGGGATTTTCAACATGTCAGGAGAATCTCTGACCCTATTTATGTTGCTGCCACCATTGATGGGACCTAGGCCCATCTCTTGTCTTTCCCTTTCTATGGCTAGGATCTGTCTTTCCAAAGCCAATCTTTTGGCCATCCTGGCTAGCAGGAGGTCCTCTTCACTGAGGCTATCCTCAGTGTTTCCAGAGGTGCTGGTCCCTCCTGTGAGGGAAGCAGCATCTCTGACTATCACAGTTGGAATCAGGGATTGAGGGTCCCTGGGTTCCCTAGTTAGTACTGGAAGGTGGGAATTCTCCTCCAGGTCACTAACATCCTCCTCTGGGTTGTCATCCTCAGAGGGGTTGGCTTTTTCAAACTCTGCCAAAAGCTCCTGGAGCTGTAGTTTGGAGGGTCTGGAGCCAATTGTGATTTTCTTTAGGTTGCAGAGTGACCTTAGCTCCCTCATCTTAAGATGGAGGTAAGGTGTGAGGTCGAGTTCCTCCACATTCATCTCTGCACTAGACATTATGAGGGTCATTCTGACCCTGGCGGCCGGTGGCCGCCAGGGCCACCGACCACGGGAGCACCGCCAACAGGCTGGCGGTGCTCCAATGAGCATTCTGACCGCGGCGGTTCAGCCGCGGTCAGAAGCGGAAAGTCAGCGGTCTTCCGCTGACTTTCCGCTGCTCATTGGAATCCTCCATGGCTGCGGAGCGCGCTCCGCAGCCATGAGGATTCTGACCCCCCCTACCGCCATCCAGTTCATGGCGGGAAAGCCGCCATGAACAGGATGGCGGTAGGGGGGGTCGCGGGGCCCCTGGGGGCCCCTGCCGTGCCCATGCCAATGGCATGGGCACGGCAGGGGCCCCCGTAAGAGGGCCCCGAAAAGTATTTCAGTGTCTGCCTTGCAGACACTGAAATACGCGACGGGTGCCACTGCACCCGTCGCACCTTCCCACTCCGCCGGCTCGATTACGAGCCGGCATCCTCGTGGGAAGGTCGTTTTCCCCTGGGCTGGCGGGCGGTTTTACTGGAACCGCCCGCCAGCCCAGGGGAAAACTCGTAATACCCGCCGCGGTCTTTTGACCGCGGCGCGGTAATTTGGAGGGCGGGATCCTGGCGGGCGGCCTCCGCCGCCCGCCAGGGTCATAATGAGGCCCTATGTTTCTAAAAGTTGGAATACTTTTTAAGAATCTAAAACTAGTTCTAGAATCTAATTCAAACTTTCACAAAACTTTTAAACTCTAAAAGAAATGCTAAAAAGGGACTAACACAAGGCCCTAGCAGGACTTTTAAGAATTTAGAAAAATAGCTCAAATTGCAAAAATCAATTTCTAATGACAATTTTTGGAATTTGTCGTGTGATCAGGTATTAGCTGAGTAGTCCAGCAAATGCAAAGTCTTGTACCCCACCGCTGATCCACCATTGTAGGAAGTTGGCTCTGTATGCACTATTTCAAAGTAAGGAATAGTATGCACAGAGTCCAAGGGTTCCCCTTAGAGGTAAGATAGTGGCAAAAAGAGATAATACTAATGCTCTATTTTGTGGTAGTGTGGTCGAGCAGTAGGCTTCTCAAAGGAGTAGTGTTAAGCATTTGTTGTACATACACACAGGCAATAAATGAGGAACACACACTCAGAGACAATTCCTGGCCAATAGGTTTTTGTGTAGAAAAATATATTTTCTTAGTTTATTTTAAGAACCACAGGTTCAAATTCTACATGTAATATCTCATTTGAAAGGTATTGCAGGTAAGTACTTAAGGAACTTTGAATAATCACAATAGCATATATAATTTTTAAATAAAACACATATAGCTATTTCAAAAGTGGACACAGTGCAATTTTCAACAGTTCCTGGGGGAGGTAAGTATTTGTTAGGTTTTGTAGGTAAGTAAACCACCTACGGGGTTCAAGTTTGGGTCCAACGTAGCCCACCGTTAGGGGTTCAGAGCGACCCCAAAGTTACCACACCAGCACCTCAAGGCCGGTCAGGTGCAGAGTACAAAGTGGTGCCCAAAACACATAGGCTTCAATGAAGAAGGGGGTGCCCCGGTTCCAGTCTGCCAGCAGGTAAGTACCCACGTCTTCGGAGGGCAGACCAGGGGGGTTTTGTAGGGCACCGGGGGGGAAACAAGTCCACACAGAAAGTACACCCTCAGCAGCGAGGGGGCAGCTGGGTGCAGTGTGTAAACAAGCGTCGGGTTTGTAATAGGAATCAATGGTAGACCAAGGGGTCTCTTCAGCGGTGCAGGCAGGCAAGGGTGGGGCTCCTCGGGGTAGCCACCACCTGGGCAAGGGAGAGGGCCTCCTGGGGGTCACTCCTGCACTGGAGTTCCGATCCTTCAGGTCCTGGGGGCTGCGGGTGCAGGGCCTTTTCCAGGCGTTGGGATCTTAGAGTCAGGCAGTCGCGGTCAGGGGGAGCCTCGGGATTCCCTCTGCAGGCGTCGCTGTGGGGGCTCAGGGGGGACAACTTTGGTTACTCACAGTCTTGGAGTCGCCTGGGGGTCCTCCCTGTAGCGTTGTTTCTTCACCAGTCGAGTCGGGGTCGCCGGGTGCAATGTTGCAAGTCTCACGCTTCTGGCGGGAATTGCAGGGGTCTTTAAAGTTGCTCCTCTGGAAACAAAGTTGCAGTCTTTGTTGAACAGGGCCGCTGTTCTCGGGAGTTTCTTGGTCCTTTTAGAGCAGGGCAGTCCTCTGAGGATTCAGAGGTCGCTGGTCCTGGGGAAAGCGTCGCTGGAGCAGTTTTCTTCAGAAGGGGGAGACAGACCGGTAGAGCTGGGGCCAAGGCAGTTGGTGTCTCCGTCTTCTCTGCAGGGTTTTTCAGCTCAGCAGTCCTCTTCTTCTTAGGTTGCAGGAATCTGAGTTCCTAGGTTCAGGGGAGCCCTTAAATACTAAATTTAAGGGCGTGTTTAGGTCTGGGGGGTTAGTAGCCAATGGCTACTAGCTCTGAGGGTGGGTACACCCTCTTTGTGCCTCCTCCCAAGGGGAGGGGGTCGCATTCCTATCCCTATTGGGGGAATCCTCCATCTGCAAGATGGAGGATTTCTAAAAGTTAGAGTCACTTCAGCTCAGGACACCTTAGGGGCTGTCCTGACTGGCCAGTGACTTCTCCTTTTTATTCTCATTATTTCCTCCGGCCTTGCCGCCAAAAGTGGGGCCGTGGCCGGAGGGGGCGGGCAACTCCACTAGCTGGAGTGCCCTGTGGTGCTGGAACAAAGGAGGTGAGCCTTTGAGGCTCACCGCCAGGTGTTACAGCTCCTGCCTAGGGGAGGTGATAGCATCTCCACCCAGTGCAGGCTTTGTTACTAGCCACAGAGTGACAAAGGCACTCTCCCCATGTGGCCAGCAACATGTCTCGAGTGTGGCAGGCTGCTAAAACCAGTCAGCCTACACGGGTAGTTGGTTAAGGTTTCAGGGGGCATCTCTAAGGTGCCCTCTGTGGTGTATTTTACAATAAAATGTACACTGGCATCAGTGTGCATTTATTGTGCTGAGAAGTTTGATACCAAACTTCCCAGTTTTCAGTGTAGCCATTATGGTGCTGTGGAGTTCGTGTTTGACAGACTCTCAGACCATATACTCTTATGGCTACCCTGCACTTACAATGTCTAAGGTTTGGCTTAGACACTGTAGGGGCACAGTGCTCATGCACTGGTGCCCTCACCCATGGTATAGTGCACCCTGCCTTAGGGCTGTAAGGCCTGCTAGAGGGGTGACTTATCTATACTGCATAGGCAGTGTGAGGCTGGCATGGCACCCTGAGGGGAGTGCCATGTCGACTTACTCGTTTTGTCCTCACCAGCACACACAAGCTGGCAAGCAGTGTGTCTGTGCTGAGTGAGGGGTCCCCAGGGTGGCATAAGATATGCTGCAGCCCTTAGAGACCTTCCCTGGTATCAGGGCCCTTGGTACCAGGGGTACCAGTTACAAGGGACTTACCTGGATGCCAGGGTGTGCCAATTGTGAAAACAAAAGTACAGGTTAGGGAAAGAACACTGGTGCTGGGGCCTGGTTAGCAGGAATCAGCACACTTTCAATTCAAAAATAGCATCAGCAAAGGCAAAAAGTCAGGGGGTAACCATGCCAAGGAGGCATTTCCTTACACCACTTCACTAAACATGAAGTGCAGCTGCAACACCAGGGGAGAAATTAGAGTTAAAAACAAAAAAGCAACACAAAGGGTATGGATAGTGGGAAAATGGCATGTCGGAGGAAGAAGGAGCACGATTTTCTTTCATAAACACGGCACCTGCTTCACGAACCATGAAGCACATGGCCGCACCAGGGGAGAAATTACACCCCGCCCAAGCATACTTTCGACCTCAAGAGAGAATTAAAAAATTGTGCTCACAAAGTATCCAAAATTTCATGAAGAGTAAGAACACATGTAACAGGGGCAGTCCTCATGGGAGGTTACAAAAGTAGAAAAGGAAGGACTACTAAGCATATTCACTAAACAAAAGTAGGCATTTATGAACAACAGTAAAAGAAACCAATGATAAAGATGGGCTGTGCTTAAAGCCCATATTGTAGATACAGCATGTCTCGAAGAGACAGTGCACCTGTACTGCCTAGGCGAGACCTAAAAACACATCTTTCTTCAAATTGCCTGATAGCAACCAGGGGTGGCGCAACTATTAATTTAATATGAATAAAAAGAGTCTGGGGGACATTAAAGGTTTTGGGTCAGTCCTCTGTTGGTTCTTTGAAGTTTCTCATAAATGTCTTGATATTGCTCGTAGCTAGCATCTCTCAAATGAAAAATAATGTTGCTGAGGTTATCTTTTTAGTACCTCTCTTGTGTGACCCATCCTTTTTTGCCATGTAAGATCTGAGCAGACAGTGAGGGGCCTGGCTGAGCTCCTCAAAGCCCTGTGTGCAACTATTAGTTACAGTGTGTCCAGCTTGTGAGGGACATGCAGTTGGGGCCACTTTAGGCTCCTGAATATGGCAGTGGGTGTTTAGGGCAATATGGAAAAAATAAGAGCACAGAATTAAAAATGTAATCTGGCTCTCCTCGTCACCCAGCTGGGAGGTGTAAAAGTATGCAGCCATGGCGCTGGCCTGTGCTGCACATTTGCTGGGAAATATGGCTCTGTTTTCCCAGCACTGTATTTCCCAGTGTTTGTATAGCAGATTAAGCATAGAAAGCGAAAGAGTCTCCTCTTTTCTGTCACATGCATTAATCTCTCCCTGGAAGAATTGAGAAAAAATGTTAACCTTTGATGTCAGAGGTAATTATTGGAGGGGGAAATTGGACTCTGTGTGACAGGCATCAACATTTTATTTTTGGCAGTTTTACAAAACTTTGATTAGGGTTTCCTCATACAGGAACCTAGAGGCTGGACACTAGCCTTGAAATCGGTAGCCTTCCACCTGAATCAGGAGAGTTAGCATGTATGCTGATATGAATCTCAGTGGCACCGAAAATAAGAAGGTCAGAGACCATAGTGCCTGTGCCCATGGCACTGATTTTGCCACCTCTGAGATCAAGGGTCGCATGGACAGTGGCAGTAAGGATCAAGCCACGTCCATGCCCCAAGGAGGTGATTGTGTGCGGGCCACGTCCATGTCCATAGGAGGCAACTGTGTGCAGCCTTTATGACCTCCTCCAAAAGAAGACCTGGGTGTGCATTTAGTGAAACATACAGTAGCTGTATGAACTACTTTTTCCCATTTCATTACTGCTCTCTCACTACAGTGCATAGGGTAACTCAGTGATTTATCAGGCACAGTTCCAGTTTTCACTGGGTGCACCTAATGAAGATGTGCATCATTGCAAACCAGGACCATTAGCCCAGTTCCTCATTGTGACCAGAAGGACAGTATCATGATGTGGTGCAGTTCCTCACATGTAAAATTGCACAGTGGTTAAGTTCAGCAGGTGGTTGCTGGGCCAACGGCACTCATTTTAGAGGACCAGCACTTATTATTCTGCATCAGACATTTTCTAAGAACAAGGAAGAGAAAACAGATTGGAAAGACAAAGGAAGAGAAAGATGGAAAAACCATTACAAAGGGATAAAGCAAGAACCTGCAAGAGTAAATAAAGGAGCAAGTAGGGTCTGGTGCTGGATTAAAGAGGTACAAGGTGAATTTCGGCTATACAGCATTGATAATTAATAGTGCTGTCCATAGGCTTCTGAAGAAAGCTTTAGGCACCGGCACTCATTCTTTTACACATTAAGCATTGGCTTTGCCCCCCTGCTGTGTTTTCAAGAAATGGAACTGTCAGTTTAACCTGCTGGAGGGGAAACTGCTCATGGGAGAACTAGGCGATCAGAACCTGCTGAAAGTTTATTGCTCATTGCTTCATAATCAGCCCGACCCACTTGACACACAACGCACTACTTGGGAGACGATGTAGGGAAACTCACGGACGAGAAGTGGGCAGATGCTACAGCATCCCCCCACAGCTCTGCCATAGAGGCTAGATTCTGCTTGATACAGATACTATACGTCCACAGGGTGTATCTCACCAGAAGTAGACTGTGGAGAATGGGAGTGATCGACTCCCCCTCTTACCTCCAATGTGAAGATGCAGAGGGAGATTTTCTGCATTCGGTTTGGAGCTGCAGCCGGTTGTGACCGTTCTTGATGAGTCTCAGGATCTGCCTCAGATCTGCCCTGGGCTGGAGGATCCCTATGTACCCTAAACTCATCGTGTGATATACGACCAATGACTTAGACAGTAATAGATACAAATGGGCCCTGCTTTATTTGGGGCTAATAGTGGCCAAATGATATGTGTTGCAGCTCTGGAGAGACACGCCCCCCACTTTGGTCAGGGAATGAAAAAAGGGACTAGACCATTGCATAGGCATGAAGAGACCTGTTTACGCGGCACAGGGTTTACCGTGGAAATATGCAAAATCTGTCAGGTATGGGCAGACTATTGGAGAATAAGCCTGGAGCTAATATGCCCTGTCACTGAGGCAACAGATGAAAAAAATGGGAACTTTGAGGGCCTGGCAAAAAGGTTTATTCTGGCAGGTCAAAATGGCAGTTTTGAAAATGCTCCAGAGGCTGCAGTGGCAGGCCTGAGACGTGTTTTTTAAGGTGCTACTGAAGTGGTGGCACAATGTGTGCTAAGCCCACTTGTAGCATTTAATTACAAGTTGTTGGTACATGTAGTACCATTTACTCGGGCTTTATGAGTAAACTTAATCTGCCAATTGGGTATATGCCAATTTTAAGATGTTTAAAGGTGCGAGCATAAACACTTTGCCACTGGTTAGCTGCAGAAAGTGGACAGAGTCCAAATGCCAAAATGTCTGGGGGAACACCATACCAAGGATGTCTGGGCTAACATGTGTCCCCTCCAAGCAGAAAGCAGGAATGGGACAGATGGGAGTTATCATTGGAGTTCTCTTCGCTAAGGGGGAAAAACCGGAAAGACCTTCAGCAATGGCTCAGTCAGTCCCAGGGCAATGTTTCACCATAAAGTCCATTCCCTGTAAGGAGATGGAGCTCCTCAACAGTTTGGGATTCACACTCTTCATCTGCATCAGTTATCTTAGGGGTCTGTGGTCAGTCTGAACCTGGAAGTGAGTCACAAGCAAGTATGGTCTCAACTTCTTCAGTGCCTAGACCATTGCAAACGTTTCCCATTCTATAGCACTCCACCTCTGTTCCTCGTAAAAGTAGCCTCCTACTGATAAAGGCTATATGTTGGTCTAAGCCCCTACCATTTAGCTGTGAGAGCATAGCCCCAATTGAATGCTCTCAAAAATGTATTTGTACTACAAATTCCTTGAATATGTCGGATGCCTTGAGAATTGGTACTTTGCACATGGCTTCCTTCAGGGTATCAAATGCTTTCTAGCATGCCTCTGATCAGATCACTTTATTAGGCTGTTTCTTAGAATTCACCTCTGTCAAGGGGGCAATATCCCTTTGCAAACCTCTTTTAATAACCAGTGAGGCCTAAGAAGGCTCTCCCATCAGTCTAGGTATGTGGGAGGGGTCCCAAGCTAGGGTGGTCTGTATGTTGGGCCAGAGTAGCACCCCACGGACTTGGTGGCCTAAGCATACAACTGATCTCTGCCCTATTTGGCACTTACTAGCCTTGATGGTAAGGCCCGCCCTCTGCAGATCCTGAAGTACTGCTTGGCTATGATGCAGGTGGTCATCCCAACCAGGACTGAAGACCATAATGTAATATAAGTAGGCAGCATTGCAGTCCTCCAACCCACCCAGGATCCGGTTCACCAACTTCTGGAAGGTGGCAGAGGCATTTATTAACCCAAAATGTTTCAGTCTAAACTGAAAGTGTCCCTCTTGGGTCCAGAATGTATCCCTCTCCTTGCCTCCCTTGGATACAGCAACACTATCAATCTCAACATCTCCAGGTAGAACCAAAATTCTACCTCTTTCCAGGTAGTGTTTTCCATGTCATTCCCTGAAGATCACCAGACGACACCTGCACCATTCAATAGGAACTGAAGCCACTGGATAATGGCTCACCTGATTGTCTGCTGTTACAACCTGGGGAACTACATTAGCAACTACCTGCTCTGAGAACAACAGATGACACTCAATGGTAGTCACACTGGCTCCTGTGTCTCTCAAGGCCTTTAGTCTCTCCCCATAGATGTTGACCTACTGCCGGTACGTTTCGGTATTGTCAGGTACATGTCATGGTATGGTAATTTGCATAGTGCACTAATCACCCGAGAGGGTATCCAGGAACTGGTAGGTGTATGCTCCCCAAGGTGCTTATACATAGAGCCATGTCTTCAGGTTCTTGCAGAGCTCAAGAAGTGAGGAGGAGGCTGTGTTGTGTTGAGAGAGGTTGTTCAATGTCTTGGGTGCAATCTAGGAAAATAAGCAACCTCCAGTTTAGCATTTGAAGATTGTAGGGTGTGTGTGAGAGTGAAGCAGAGCATAGGTGTCTCCTTGCTTAGTGGAAGTGTATACAACTGTTCAGGCATTCTGGTCCTGTGCTGTGTGTGAGAGAAGTTTAAAATGGCTGTCCTTGTGAATGGAGAGCCAGTGAAGCTTTCTGAGGTGTGGTGTGATGTAGGTGTGCTGTGGGAAGTCAAGTATGAGTCTTGTGGCAGTGTTCTGGATGTTCTAGAATCTGTGTAGGAGTTGTTTGAAGATTTGGGAGTAGGGAGTGTTGCCGTAGTCCAGCTTGATGGTGATGAGTGCTTTGTCGTAGTTTGGACTCTTGCTCTGAGCAAGACTGCTGGTTTAAGGATGACACTACTTTTGTTTGTAGGCGACTGAGTCTTTCCTACAACAAGTCGCAACTGTTGTCCCAACCTTACCGGCTCACTAGCAGCACCTCACTAGAAACACTATAGTAAAAGGTGATTTATGGCAGTCGTTTACGCATGGACTCAAAATAAGATATCTCAGGGAACGTCGTGGTTAAACGGAGATTACCCTTTTCTCACAGATATATTATGTCTCATACAAACAAAGGCAATAACACAGATGCAGTGAAGTTATAATAGTTTTTATTTAACATAACTGCAATTTGCGATAAGTTGCATGAACTGCAATGATTAGGATAATGAATATAGCAAGTAACAGTATTGTGAAGAAGAGAGTCATTGTTATGAAGACCTCCACCATTTTGCAATACATGAAAGAGATATATAAGATGGAATATGCCCTATTACCCTAATGTGAATAGGCCTAACCTCCTACCTAAAGGAGAGCTGGGTTTGCTAAACCTAATCTGCCAAAGCTGTGTCCACGAGAGGAGCCCCCAACCCTCGTTACCTTGGAATGAGGTCTCTATCCCAGACTCCGTAGGGACACGAAGACTGGGTCAGCGTCAAGACGACTGCAGCATCGGTATCAGCGATGGTGGCGATGCCCTCTGGTCGGAATCCCTCTGATTATCTGTCTAAAGTGTGATGTATTTATACAGATCTACAAGGTCCCCTGACGTAGGTGTATGCCAAAACAATAGATAACAGGCATGCTTGGGACGGCAATTAATATCAACAATCCCTCGAAAGTATAGAGAGGGAAAATCCCTAAGTGTGAACACCTACTGTTTGTTTGTCTTTGGTGCTTGATCTTGACGCCTTGGCGCGGTGACACTGATAATGTAACTCATAACAAGTGGCCTAACTATAAACAAGGCAGCCATCTTAGAAGAAATAAATAATTAAATGGGCTAAGACAGAGCAAGCTAAGTAGGTTAAAAGTCACTAGGTGACGGGGGCACGAGTCTACAAGTCAGCGGCTAAGCTAACTCCTGCTATCCCATTAAAACAAACTAGTATTCACTACAGCTTGTGTGACGGTGTGTCTGTGTTCTAAGGCAACCATTTAAAGATCTTGTGCAGCATGCATAGAATGTGGAAGCAGTAGGCGCACACTGTGTTGACTTGAGCCGTCATGTTTAGCTTGTCATTTAGCATGATCCCTAGATTTCTTGCGTAGTCTGTGGGTGTGGGTGTCGGTCCTAGCTCTAACAGCCACCAAGAGGAGTCCCATGAGGAGGTCTTGTTGCCGAAGGCCAGCACTTCCGCCTTGTCGGAGTTAAGCTTCAGGCAGCTGGCTCACACCCAGTCTGCTACCATGGTCATGCAGTTGGTGAAGTTTGTTCTGGTGGTGGTTGTCCTGTTCATCAGGAGGAGGATGAGTTGGGTGTCACTGGTGTAAGAAAGATGACCTTGATGTCTACTGATCGGATGATGTTGGTGAACTTTGCCATGTATATGTTTAAAAGAGTGGGGCTGAGGGAATATCCCTGTTGGACAGACTCTCAGTTTCTTTGCCTCTGATGGTAAGGGAGGCAGCCTGACCCATTGGGTTCTTCCCGTGAGGGAGTAACAGATACTTTTGAGAGCAGATACTTGTATGCCAGTCTCGTGAAGTCTTCTGATGAGGGTTTTGTGACGAGACAGGGTTGAAGCTGTGGGGAGGTGGAGCAGGATGAGGGCCGCTGTTTCTCCTCAGTCCAGGATGTTTCAAATATCATTGATGACCACTATGAGAGCTGTTTTGGTATTGAGGTTGTTTCTGAATCCTGATTGAGTGTTTTCTAGAAGATGGTGAAGTTCGAGGTGGGTTGTGAGTTGCTTTTTGATGGCCATCTCAATCACTTTGGCTGGCTAGGGGAGGAGGGATATGGGTTGGAAGTTGCTCAGTTGATCCAGGTTGAGTGTGGGCTTCTTGAGGAGGTTGATGATTTCTATATGTTTCCACTCACCCAGGAAAGTGGTGGACGTGATGGGAGGTGTTGATGATGTGGATGAGAGTGGTGCTCATTGGCGATTTCTATAGGTTGTAGATATGGTGTTGGTATGAGTGTATTGGGGTCCCTGTGTGGCAGGTTCTGCATGTTTTCTGCTGTGTCATTTCTGGTGAGGGTTGTCAATTCAGTCAGGTGGCCATCTTGGTTGGTGGTGGGTAGATTAACAATGCTTTTTCAAGGGTTGGTTTGGTGTGCAAAGTTGCTGTAGATGTTTGCAATTTTGCTGTGGGAGAAGTTTGATTGAAGGTTGTTGTAGAGTTGTTGGGAGGCAGCCATGCTGTTGACAGTGGCTGCAGGTGTGGTGAAATCCTTGATGATCAAGAAGATCTCCTTGCAGCTATTGGAGCTGCCTTTGATGCAGTCCACTAGTAATTTTTCTTGGTGTCCCTATTTGCTGGTGATAGTGTCTGAGTGAAGCCTTGTAGGTAGTTCCATCGGTGATGTCCTGGCTGCCTTTTCATTTCCTTTCTGTTTACAGTGTTGTTTGTTGTTTCCGAGGTCTTCTGTGTACCAGCTGGCTGCTTCCCTGATCAACTATGCTTGCTTGGTTTGATGGGTGCAAAGGAATTGACGCAGTTCTTGATCCAGTTGCTGATGTCCTTGTCGAGATTGTCTGTGGGGCTAGCTGAGGATGCTGCACCAGCCTGCTTTTGTGATTTTGCCCCGGTTGCAGCTTGCAATGCTGAACCTGGTAGGGAGAGAGGGGGTTGAGTTGAGTTGTGTTGATTTGGAAGTGGATGATAGAGTGGTCAGTCCTTGTGAGTAGCGTGGTAGAGTTGTATTTGGAGCTGTCACTTGTGGTGGAGGTGGGGTCCAGTGTGTGTCCTGTGGTGTGTGTTGGCTTTGAGATGACCAAGATGAGCCCGATGTTGCTTAAGTTTTTCAAGGAGTGCTATGGAGCAGGGGTTGTTTCAATCTTCCAGGTGAAAACTGAGGTCACTGAGGAGAATGTAGGCTCTGGAGTCAATGGTGAGCGGAGCGACGAAGTTGGTGATGAAGCTGGTAAAGGTGACTTGTGGTTCAGGTTGTTGATAGGCGAGGGTTCTAATCAGGGTGAAGCTTTCAGGGATTTGCAGCTTGAAGTGCAGGTGTTCCATGAATGGAATGGCGTTCTCTGTGGATGTTGTGAATTTGATGGATTCCTTGTAGATGAAAGCAAGTCTTCCTCCTGTGTTTTGAAGTTGGTCCTGTCAAGTGATCTTGTAGCCCACAAGGTGATGTCTGTAGCCAATGAGGGTATTAAGCCAGGTCTCTGTAGTAAAGAACATGTCAAGTGAATGGCTGCTCAGCAGATCCCATATCTTGGTTGTGTATTTGCTGAGTGATCATGTGTTGAGAAGCATGCAGGTGAGTGGGTGCTGATGTGTGGATTTGATGTGGTGTGTCATGTAGGGTGGGGGTGTAAGAGTTGTTAGTGCTTTGGTGGTGTGTGTGTTGGGAGGGGTTTAAGGGCGTTGTTAGTATTTGCATGGGAGTGTGGGTGGGTGGCTACTGTAGAACCAGCAGTAGATGCAGGTGAAAGCTCCTACCAAGATGTGAATTGTGGCAGCAGTTGGAGGAATGGTGCACGGGGTCTAGCTACCTATGGAGTGCTGCTGAGGATCACTAAGTGGTGACTGGACCAGAGTTTGTGGCGCTGGGCACGGTCCAGGTGTGGACAGGCTTAGGCGGGTTCACCTTTGGCATACTAGCAGTACGCCTGCTGCATGTCCATGTTGCAGCTGCCATTAAGTAGGCCCTGTTAGGGTGGTGGAGTGGAGGGTGCCATGAAGTAATTTCCTGTGCTGATGGGATGATAGGAAATGAAGTACTCTTGCTTGGCTTCCTTTTTTAAAGATGTTTTGGTTAAAAAACCAGCAATGTCACTTCCTGTCAAATAGCTGATGGGATATTCAGTGACATCACTTTCTATGTAGGTGGATGATCAGAGATTCAGTGATGTCAGTTCCTGTGCTGATGATTGGTGGGAAATTAAGCCCTCTTGATTAGTTTCTTTTTTTAAAGACCGTTTTGGTGGGAACACCAGTAATGCCACTTCCTGTTCAGATGGATGATGGGAAATTCAGTGATGTCACCTCCTGTGCTGCCAGGTGATGGGAAATGAAGTCCTCTAGCTTGGCTTCTTCTTTTACACACACACCGCTATATCTTCGTCACCAAGAAACACCAGGGTAGCCTCTGTACTCTCTCCATTACTAACTGGGAAAGCCTTCTACCCAAGCACTACACTCGCCATTCCTGGGGTAGAAACACCAGTGCAGGGCTGCTTCCTTTCCTCGCAGACAGGATTCCCCGTCAATTATCACACTTCAACGTTTACCTGAAATTCCAGGGGATTCTTCAAGAGTGATAGCCTACTCACTATGCTCAAGAACAACTCTCACCTCTAGGAGATGTATATCAAAGCTGTATGATATTCTCAACAGGAAGGGGGATGGCTTTTTTGTGCCCTTCATCCATCATATTGTCTTCCTAAGGTTCTCTGATTTGAGATTTGGCCACCTCCTTGATTCAGAGATTAGCTGTATTTTACAAACAACACATTAGTAGGATCTCACACTCTCATCTCAACTAGTTTTAATTACTGGGATTATACTGTCTGATCACAAATCTTTACATAAATATGTTATAAAAAGAAACAGCAGTTCAAAACTGAATCATTCTCTCTCTGATTAGACGTTTTCTAGCTTGGTTCACAATTTGAGAATTAGTGCACTCACCTGCTTTTTCTCCGTCAGGATGTGGTATGTGAAGTACCAATTAGTCACAGCCCTTTGTCTTTTGTTCTGTTACAGGTTGCAGCATTGGAAGAAAGGAGAGCCTTTGAGGACAGCCATTAGTCTGGTAAATTATCTTTTTTCCTCCTTGGTTGCTGTTAGACCTGTCAGCCTAAGGGTGGTCGTCCCCCAGGCATTTTGCATGTTTGCCTTCATCCTTTCTGTATTTTGCTCTGTTACCCTTATCACTCTGTGCACTTTACCACTGCTGACCAGTGCTAAACCTTTTGTGCTCACTCTCCAACACATGGTTTGGTTGGCATATACCTGACTGGCATATTCAATTTACTTGTAAGTCCTTTGCAGAGTGGTATACCACATACACAGGGCCTGTAAATTAAATGTGACTTATGGGCCTGCAGCACTTATTGTGCCACCAACTTAGATAGCACTTCAAAATATGTCCCAGGCCTGCCATTGCAGCCTGAATGCAGTGAACTAATGCCATATTGAATTGGCATTTAAAACCCTTTGCAAAGCCTTAAACTCCCCTTTTTGTATATATATGTCACCCCAAAGTAGGCCCTAGGTAGACATAGGACAGGGTATTGCGTAATTAAAAGGTAGAACATGTACTTTTAAGTTTTACATGTCCCAGTAGTGAAAAACTCTCAGATTTGTTTTTCACTATTGAGAGGCCTATCCCTCCCATAGGATAACATTGGGGGTTCCATTTTACATTTCATAAGCTGTAATTCCTAAGTGAGAGGAGGTAAATTTGGAATGCTTGGTACCTATGAACTTGTAAAGATAAACCCACTTTAATGGTAAAGTTGAATGTATCATTACAAGTTTGAAAATGCCCTGTTAGAAATGGGGTCTTTGGTTGGCAGTCAGGTTACCCCCTGTCCAAGCAAGGACCCTTACTCTAGTCAGCGTAAGTCACACACAATCCAAATTATCCTGTGCCCACTCTCTGGTAGCTGAGCACAGAGCAGCCAAGCTTAACTTAGAAGGCAATGTGTAAAGTATTTGTGCAATAAATCATGCAATATCACAGTATGACACCACAGAAATACACCACACAGTGTTTAGAAAAATATATATAATATTTATCTGGTTAAATGCAGGTCAAAACAATCAAGATTGGATAAGTACACATTGAAATATCACTCTAGAGGATAATAAAAAGAGTCTTTAGTCTTTAAAAAGAACAAGTGTCTCTTGCAAGCACAAAGTACCTTGTTTGTGCCTAAATTATCAGTAAGGGATCACAGAGGAGAAGATGCATGGAAAACGGGGAGGTGTGCGTCGGTTTCTGCAGACGCACACAGATGAAGCATCAATATTTTTCTTCGCAGTCAGGGCCTTGCGTCGATTTCCAGCGCCAAGATTTGGATCCTCTTCGGGTTGCGGGGTATTGGGACACCCGGGGGACGATGTGGAGAAAATCTGGGCATACAGGATGAAGTCACAGGAGCTGCGTAGATCCGGTGGACGATGCAGGGACATTTCTGTCACATGGCAGGCGCTGCGTCGATTCTTCTGACAGGAAGTCAGGCTGCATCGTTCTGACTCGGTTATGCGTCGATTCAGTGGGCTGTTTGTCAAAGTTCTCGTCGCAACACTGGCTCTGCGTCGATGTCCTCGCGGGGAGCCGGGCTGCGTCGTTCCTCTTTGGCGTGCGATGATTTTCTCACTGCGATGCATGATGTGCGTCGTTTCTGGCAGGCTCTGCGTAGAATTTTCACCCCACAAGGAGTTATTTGCAGAGTGAAGACTTTTTGGTCCTGAGACTTCAAGGAACAGGAGGCAAGGTCTATCCAAGCCCTTGAAGAACACTCCTCAGCGGAGCTAGCGGGCAGCAGGGCAACAGGGTAACAGCAGGGCAGCAGTCCTTTGCAGAAAAGCAGTCAGGTGAGTCCTTTGGGCAGCCAGGCAGTTCCTCTTGTCAGGTTGCAGGTTCTGGATCAGAGTTTCTTCACCAGTGGTATCTTATCCAGAAGTGTCTGAGCTGGTAGGGTCAGAGGCCCTGTTTAAATACCCAAATGTGCCTTTGAAGTGGGGGGACTTCAACGAGTGGCTTAGAAGTGCACCAGGTCCCCTTTCAGTTCCATCCTCTCTGCCAGGGTCCCAGTAGGGGGTTTGGCAGTCCATTGTGTGAGGGCAGGCCACTGTCATTTCAAATGTAAGTGTAAGGCCCTCCACCCACCCAGTCCAGGAAGACCCATTCAGTGTGCAGATGTGTGCAGGTGTGACTGAGCATCCTGTGTTTCGGGTTGTCTGAGTGAAATGCACAAGGAAGCTGTCAACTAACCTAGCCAGACGTAGATTGTAAGGCACAGAAGGATTTAAGAGCCGAGAAATGCACACTTCCTAAAACCAGCAAAACCAGTGTCCAATATGTGGAGGGAGGCAGGCAAAAAGTTAGGGGTGACCACCCTAAAGCTGTCAGGTCTAACATGCCCCTTTTAGAAAGTTGACATTTTCCTGCCCTTAGCCCTCTGTGCCTGCAGCCTGCCTTAGGTCACATGGCTGAATGAAACCGACAGTTGTGTCTTCAAAGAATTCACCTCAGACAGCCACACAGTAGTGGGATTAGAAGAGCCTCAATGGCTTTTCCACTGGCAGGATTGGGGGGGGGGGCGGAACTGAGCACAGCCCCACTTGCACCTGAACAGGCTGTGCCCTGCCACACGTAATAGACTAAATGAGCCAGTATAGTCAGTGCAGCCAGCTAGAAGCCAGGGCACAGGAGGCAGGAAACTCCTGGAACTTCAAACTGCCTTTCTGGAAACATCTCCGACTTTCTAGGAGCAGGATACCATGGTATAAAAAAAGGGCTCTCAGATCCAATCTTTAGTTCAATTCTGGACCTGCGGAAGGATTCTATGAGGACTGCCTGCTGCTGTAACCTGATTTGCCCTCCACCAATCTGCTGGTGTACCTGGAAGGACTGCTTTGCAGCCTCTAGCTTGCCTTGAACTCTAGGAGGCTAGCCATGTATCTACATCTGCATCCAGGACTACCAGAAGAGACTCCAAGGGCTAGTTGACTGGCCTCCTGTCCAGAGCCAGAGGGGCATAACAGGCTCCCACCATCTTGAACCCACATATGGACTCAGTCTGAGTGAGTTCTGAACACCCAAGAGGTCTCCATCCAATCCTGGATCTCTGGATGTTTGCGCTAAAGGTGCCCACATGGCCAATTTCCACAATGGAGGACAAAATGGTCAAAAAGTGCTTTAAAAACCAGGAGGATACCGAGACCAACTTGCTCATCTATCTGGCCAAGGTGCATCGTCATTCAGATTTACTTTGCAGCTTCTCCTGCTACGTTTTTCTCCTCATCAGAAAACGCATTACAGCAATCCTTTGCAAAAGGAGTATCTGATCTTGTGGAACTATCTTCCACTACAAACTTCTGCTTTGTTCAACTGAAGATTTTCGACTTCCATTTTGATGACTAAGTCCGAAGGTAAAAATCTTCACCGTGCCTTCACTCCACGGCTATCTGACTATGGACTCTCCCTCCTCGGACACTCCTGCAGCCTTGCCCTGTTGAACTTCTACCTTCTCAGAGACTTTTTCTTCAAACAATTTCTAAATCTGAAGGTAAGCGCTGACCGGGCCCAATCCACTTTGTGTGACCAAACTGCTGTCCATCGCAGTTGGCCTTAACTTTTGACTTAGCCCCAATCTAAAGCAAGCAAATTTTCACGGTTGGCGCTTTTTGCCTTTAAACTTAAAAAAATTAATAACTACGGTTCTACTCTAGTTCTACTAATTGGATTTTTGTTCTTTTGGTGTCATATAATTTATTGAAATGCACTTCTAAATTGCTTTGAGATTTTTATTGTGTTGTATTTTCACTTTATTACTTCTTGTGCTGCATAAATACTTTACACATTGTCTCTGGGTTAAGCCTGACTGTTTTGTGCCAAGCTACCCAGGGTTGAGCACCAGTTAATTTAGTGACTTTTTGTGGTTCACCCTGCAAGGGACTGTGGCTGCTCCTTGACCAGGGCTCACACCCCTTTCAACCAACAACCCAATTTCTCACAGTTACCAAAGATTTGTCTGGGTGCTGATCCGAGCGACGCCTGAAGGAGAGCCTTCACTGCAACTCTGATGGGGCCAAGTGAGGAATTGTGGTAGGGGCATAGTATTTATAGCCAGGACCCTAACATGGTTACTGGTGTACATGGATAGCTGAAATCTCACAAGATATTGTCTGCATTAATAGTAGAAGCGTTATGGATCTCTCTGGTTCGTTCGTGGGTCCAAATGATGGGAATTAAAGGTATGGCATGGGCAAGGAGGCCAACTGAGGTTGTAACAGTTAAGCAGCAATAACCTAAGGAGTGAGGGTGAGGGCATACATGGGGAACTGAGGAAAGCCCTAAAATAAAGCCTATAACACACCAACTGAGCACTACACTGGCAGTGGTGATTGCAACAGCAAGTGTACATACCAGTATCACTCATAGTACTTTGGTGTAAAGTTTCCTGAGGGTTCCTTCAAATGGAAAGCTCCTCTCTGTAATTCAGGATGGGACTGGGAGTCCTTCCCCTTTAAACTATTTTGAGGTCTTTAGAGAACTCTTGGGTTTACTCCTCATCTCCCACCTCTTTCTTGTGGTGGGGACCCTGGCCACCATTTTGGTGATTACTCCCAGGTACCTTCTTTGACACTCTTGTGCTGATCCAGAGGTCAGCCTCCTTTTCAAGCTCCTTGAGTACTGCGAGTTTGGTATCTATCTGGTGTTGGTGCAACTCTGCAAAGTAATTATTGAGCATGTCCTCTCTTAAAAGCAGGTAATACCATTCATCAACATCACTTACCTTGCTGCCTTTAACCCAAGCATTCAGTGGTTTATCAGAGTATTCCACAAAATCTACCCAAAGCTTTTTAGACAGCTTGTGACTGTGCCTGAACCTCAAGTGGTACTTCTTTGGGGTGAGACCAAGGTTGCCAATAAGAGCTGCTTTTATGGGGTATAGTTCATCTGGTCAGCAAAATCTGTTGTCAGGAGGATATTTCACCCCACCACTGACATGTGTTTCCATAAACCAGCCCCCAAATCCTCCTCTGGGACCACTCTATGTATTTTCAGGGCTACCTTAAAGGCTTAAAACCACTTATCAATAGCTTCCCCCACCACATAACTAGGTACCAGGTCTTTAGGAATGTGGACCCTTTAGTCCCGACTGGGCACTGCATTGTCACTGCCACCATTTCTGATGAACTCTGAAAGTCATATGGGTTTTAGGTCCAGCTGGTTTAGACACAATTCTTGAGCTAGTAAGAGTTTATTCTCCTCCAAGGCTCTCCCTGCCTCAGCCTTTTTCTGCAAAGGCTCTCTCTGCCTCAGCCTTCTCCTTCTCTGCATACAGTTTCAACTTGACCAGCTGCAGTTTGAATTCCTTTTTAGCTCTCCTGTCCTCCAGCTTCTGAAAAAACAGCTTGTGGGAGGATGCACTGCTCCCTGCTCTGGCAAGAGAACTAACTCCTCTTCCTCTCAATGCAGCTCTGGGCCTGAGGCCATGCCATGTCCTTCCTCTATTCCACCCTCATCCTCCACATCCAACTTCTCATTCTTAGGGTCATCTCTCTCCTGCTCACTTATTGCAGCTTTCATCCTGTAGACCTCCTCATAGACTCTGAGGGATATCTGAAAGTCGACCTTTGTGGCTTTCTTTCCCAAGGTTAGCCCTCTTTCTTTGTAGAGTATCCTCATCACTGACACATTGTGATTTTCAATGATGCTGAGCCACAGCTTCATCTTTTCAAGCAGGTATCACAGGTGCACAAATATGAGGCAGGAATGGAGTTTTTATAAAAGGGAAAATATGGCCAGTCAAAATTTTTAAAAATAAGTTGATTCTGATGTCAAATTATTATTAGGGATTTTTGGTTTCACACAAATCATTGAGTGACACTGCACAAACACAAGTACTGGATCCCATCACTAAACACCAATGTAAGAAATTGAATTATTGGTTAAGAGGGAGAGGAACCCATAATAAACATAATCTTTGTCAGGGTGAACCACAAAAGTCACTAAACAAATCTGTGATTAACCGTCTAGCAGTGTGACACAAAAGCAGTCAGAATTAACTTAGAGGCAATGATTATTTATGCAGCACTCAGTGATGAAGTAAAAACGCAACAATGAAATACCAAACCAAGTTAAAAAAATAGAGTACTTTTTCTTTATAACAAACTTTATTGAATTTTTGGCATGGTAAAAAAAAACATCAGAACATCGTGCCCAACCCCATCCAGTAGGGCCTGGTGTATCATCCCAATGAACAATAAGACAGAGCAAATCTGCTATGGTCCATAATCCAAAAAGCATACCTCATAGAGTTTCATATCCTCCCGTCAACCCTGGGAAATCCCACCAAGCCCTGCAAATCTTTGCTTGTTTACAAAGGGCAACCCCTTGCTCTGTAGATCGGCTTTTTTCATCTTGGTGCACCTGTCTATCGCACTTCGCCACCCCAAGAGTGTGAGCATTTGTGTATCTGACCAAAGGCAGGCAATTTCTCTTTTAGCCAGGAGTGTGGCTAGTCCTACTATAGTACGTTCTGCTCACATGGACCCCACATCATCCAGGATGCCCAGAATAGCTACCCTTGGAGTTAAAGAAAGAGGGGCCCAAAGGGCCCCAGCAAGCCCTCATTCGATAGATCTCCAATATGGTGCAATTACTAGGCAGGACCACACCACATGAAAGAAGTCGGCATCTGAACAGGCACATAAATGGAGTTATTCCTCCAAGACATTGAGACATAGGGGGGCTAAGTGTTGGAAGGGTGGGAAATCCTGCCAGAATGAGAGGGGCGATTCTATTTCCTGCCCAAATTACATTTCAAAGGGGCTGCCTACAGCACACTCACAAAGAACGTGATAGCACCTTATTGTCACCCTTAACCCCTTGGAGCCTGGGCAGGGGAGGGAAGGAAATTAAAGAACCAGATGTGTGGGGAGGGAATCTAGAAGTTTCTCCCACTTCAAAGATGTCAGCATCTATAAATATGGACCAACTCTTCAGTACACTCCTGGACCCTACAGAAGAAGGAATGCCCTGCTGCCAGAGGACTGCCCTGCTCTCTGAGAAGGAAGAAAGGACCTGCTGCCTTCATCCCAGGCTTAGTGACTCTAAGGGTCAGTTGGCTGACCTCCTGTAACATAACAAGTTGCAGAGGCCTCAGTGCAACTGCCCAGATGACCTGCTGCATTGGGCCTGCCTGGGTCTGGAACTGGACCTGCCTAAGGCCCGCTGGCCTCTGATGGAGTGAGTCTCTAGTCTCACAAGTTGACACCCCAGGTCCTGGGCCCTTGGCAGGCATCAGAGAACACTCCTCCTGGCCTAATTGAAGGTTCAATCAAATCCAGTGTAAAGCAACGCAAATCCCCACAAAGCCCCGCTGCATAGCTGCAAGCTTCATTGGAACCAATGACTAGCCCTGCAGCCTCGTCTCACAGTCACAAGCTTCATCAAAACCGACGTAAGCGACGCAAAGCCTCAATGCCCAGTTTCTTCAGAACTGGACAACATGAAGCCTCACAAAGTAACACGACGCAGACCACACACCAAAGACATAAGGTGCAATTTTCAGTGGTCCAAGCTTGGTTCTGTGCCCGGCCTGCGCTCCGTTGTGTTTGACTTGAACTTGTGATTTTGTCCTGGTCCAGCGCAACCACATACTCTCAGTTGGCATTTACAATTCAATATTTCCAATTCTATCAATAATGATTTTGTCATTTTGGTCCAAATTATTTAGTTTTCTAAATTGGTTTGGGAATTTTCTTGTGTTGTGTTTTTACTTTAGTAGAATTTGTGTGGTTGATAAATACTTTACACATTGACTCTAAGTTAATCCTGACTGATTTTGTGCCAAGCTGCCAAAGGGTTAGGCACAGGTTAATTTAGTGACTATTGTGGTTCACCTTGCCAAAGATTGTGGGTCTTGCTTTAGAAGGGTTTTCACCCCCTCAATCAAAACTCAGCTCTCACAATGATGGTAATTCCTGCCATATGTGGGCATTTTCTCTCTGACAGTGCCCACCTCCAACCAAATGCTGCCATTGGCATTACAGGAGTATTTCTGGCATACTCCAAACACCTATGTCATGGTGGTACCCAATGTTGACATAATGCTGGCCTTGGAATAGTGACAGTTATTCTTTGCATACGTTTGGCATCAGTAAAATGGTCTACCCTCTAATTGCATAATTCTGGGAAGAGCATTTTGTGGTTATTTTTGGCACATTATGCACTCACGGCATCAGCCCTGAAATAATACTTACTGATATCATGGAAGATGTTCTTAGCATGTTGTGCGCATTCATTCGCAAGCATCATCCTTTATGTAAAAATAAGGCTATGAATGGTGGATTGGAACAATATTTGATTGGTTGAGAAATAGAGGCCCTGTATAGCTCACTCTGATGATGGCTAGCCATGCCCACACACTATGGAAACATTTCTAATAAATCAATTTCATCCACCCATCAGTTCACTCATTCATCATTTCATGAACTCTCACCCATTCATTTATCCATGTATATTCATCTTTTCAACACATTTAGCTATGCCTGCATTCGTTATCCATTCTATCATCAATGCACTTCTTTTTCATCCATGCAATCAATGACTCACTCTTCCATCTGGCACTCATCAACTCATTCTTACAAGCATTACTCATTTTCACATGCAAGAACTCGATCATCTGCACAACAAACTCATAATCAATTAAGGAACACTCTCAATTGGTTTTGTCAATGCATGCTCCAGCTGTCTTTCTCTCATAGACGTGCCAAACCTGAGAACATTCCAAGCTGAATTGTGTAAAAGTATGTGTGGAGATTTATATCTCACATTGAATGTAGTTTTATGTTTTGTTTTTTATCGCATACATTCCCAGACGATTGCCTGGAAAGCCGCACCTGTCTATGGTTTCCTAGCCTTCTGCTGAAAATGTTATGTAACATGTTCCGCTGGTCCTAGTCTACCTGTGCTAAAATTTAGACAGTATGTTCCTCATTACAACCCTGGCGGCAAACGCCGTTCACCGCCGTGCTGACGGCTGCCAACATACCGTGACTGCGGCGGTAATCCGCCATGGGTATTATGACCCACACATAGAAATCCACCACTGACACCCACACAAGTCCGCCAGACCAAAGGTCAATGATAAACTGGTGATAGCAAAACCCACACCATTACACCAACAGGAATATTCCCACAGTATCACGACCCACGAATCAACGCGGTGGTCTTTCAGTCGCGGTAAACCGTTGGCGGTACACAATGGCGCGCTCAAAATACACACACACTTACAAAACTACACTACATTGGACAATTCAAAATACACACACCACACCCACACACTCACACCACTATAAAACACACACCCACATTACCCACAACCATTCCAACTAAGAAAAAAAATGCGAACAGAGAGATACACAAGCCAGGAGCACCCACTCAATCTGAGCCACAGAACACCATCACCCATACACCATCCACGCACCTCACACCACACACCACAACACAGCACCCCACACCTCACCCCACACATCCTCACACATATCACTCACACCACATTCATGGCGCCCCAAAGACACCCCAGGTTTTCTGAGGAGGAGCTAAGGGTCATGGTGGAGGAAATCATCCGGGTAGAGCCACAGCTATTCAGATCACATGTGCAGCAGACATCCATTGCAAGGAAGATGGAGCTATGGCGGAGAATCGTGAACAGGGTCAATGCCGTGGGACAGCATCCAAGAACAAGGGATGACATCAGGAAAAGGTGGAACGACCTACGGGGGAAGGTGTCTTATGTGGTTTCAAGACACCAGATTGCTGTACAGAGGACTGGCAGTGGACCCCCACCTCCTCCCCCACAACTAACAACATGAGAGGAGCAAGTCTTGGCAATCATGCATCCTGAGGGCCTCGCAGGAATATCAGGAGGACTGGACTCTGGTAAGTCAAAGCTTTACTACTATATCCCCCCTACCTGCATGCCATCACAAACTCATACCTCCACCCCATCACTCCACCAACTCACATATAGCCCACTAACACAACCCACCCATCCCAATACCAAGCCCTGCATGCACCCCCAATACATGGGCACCCATCACAGACCTGCATGGGCACCCATCACCCCAGCATGCCCAGTAGAGAGACTCACCCAGCCCACAAAATCACCACTTACACAAGGCCAAGCCGACAGGGAAATCACATTCATAGAGGGAAACATAGCCATGCACAAGATGGCACACTCAGATACATTGACAATGTATTTTCCTCCCAACAGGGCCCCTGCCCAACGTCCCCAGAGAGGAGGTGCCAGCCACATCCAGCCCCCCTGCCAGAAGAGGCCCACAGTGATGACAGCAGCTCTGCACGCCTGGATCACGATGACCAACCTGGCCCTTCAGGGACCTCAGGACAGTCGGTTACCCTGCCACAGTCCCAAATCACCACTGAGCGTCCCCCCCTCAGGAAACACTAGTACAGCACCCACCCAGTGGGCCCATGCCACCGTCCCCAGGACACGTCAATCAGCAAACACAAGACGATCAGGGACCTGGGGTCAGTGGCAGTGGGCACACGGTTCAGGGGACAGAGGCACAGGACAACAGGGAAGCTGGGAGGACTGCTGTGCGACAGGGGGAGGACAGGCTCAGGGAACCGACCCTCCACGAGGCACTCTCAAACATCATGGGAGCGTACCACCATTCCCAGGAGACCATGGCCCAGATACTGGCCAAGTTACATGAGACCCAGCGGCTGCAGGAGGGACAGTACCTGGGGATCAGGGAGGACCTAACAAAAATATACACCATCCTGGTCACCATTGCAGGGGTGCTGGCTGACATGGGCAAGACCATGATGGAGTCAGTGGCACAACAACGGGCGCCTGACTCTAGCCAAAGCGAGGAACAGCCTTCCACCTCCGTCGGCGCTAGTGG
Organism: Pleurodeles waltl; assembly: GCF_031143425.1. NCBI lineage: Eukaryota > Metazoa > Chordata > Amphibia > Caudata > Salamandridae > Pleurodeles > Pleurodeles waltl. The sequence continues at coordinate 286,611,585 of NC_090445.1, read as the reverse complement.
ACAGGAGGCCCCGCCACAGGACCAACAGGCCACCAGCACCCCACCCCCTGCAGAAGGAGAACCACCCCACAAACGGTCCCTGCAATCCAGGCAGAAGACAGAGAACATTGCCAAGACCCCTGCCAGGAAATAAGACCCTCCTGATTGACACTCTTCTGTCCCACTATGTCACCTGTCCACCTTGAACTGCCATTGCTCCACTTCCAATGTCCCCTTGGACAATGCACCTGTGATACCAATGGACTGGACTCTAACTGGACATTCCTCCACCATCACCCCAGCCCCTTGCACATACCTCCATACGTATTGGCACAAAAATAAACACCCTTGAAACAAATACCATACTGGAGTCAGTGTCATGAATCGAATAATGTATTAGTACAACATTATCAAAGCATTGTAACGTATATGTTAAGTGAAGTATACTACAAGATGACCTTTGGTGGGCAGCAGTACATATAGGAGGAGCCAGAATGGGGCACACAGATCTGAGATTAGAGAGTCCAAAGGGTACAGTCAGTGTCCATAGACAGAGAGTAAGAGGCTGCCATGTACAATGTCCAAAAGCTTACTGAAAAGTAAAGTTGAGTTACAGTGTCATACCTGTGTGTCACTGGAAGTACTGCTGTATAATGTTTGTTCTGTTGTCCACATCTTCATCTGCCTCCTCTTCCTCACTGTCCACAGGCTCCACCGCTGCCACAAGACCATCTCCAGGCTCATCCTCCTGCAGATAAGGCCCCTGAGGTCTCAAGGCTAGGTTGTGCAACATATAGGAGCCAATGGCGCTGTACGCCGGCGGTGACGGTACGCACCGCCGCGGACTTCACTGCCATTTTCTAACTATTCACTCACTGCTACCTGATCGTCAACAGGAGAGGACCTACACTGCAAGTGCTGCTGTGACCTGAGTCTGGAAGCCACAATGGATACAGTTTCTGGGGAAAGGGCCCCTGCCTTCACTGCATAGGAGTTGGAGAAACTGGTGGATGGGGTCCTACCCCAGTACACGTTACTCTATGGTCCTCCAGACAAACAGGTGAGTACACTGTGAGCATGTTGTGTGACCAATGCATGTTTGGAGTGGTGTGGATGTAAGCCACATGTTGGCGGATGCTGATGCGTCCTGGCCTGAGTGCTGCATGAGAGGTGGTCAGTGTATGTGCATCAGGGCATGGGTGGGAACTGGGGGGCAATGAGTATGCCGGTCCAGACGGGTGAGTAATTTCCTTTTCTGCGGTCTTTTCTCTCTAGGTCAGCACCCACCAGAAAAAGGGTATTTGGCGTGCCATCGCCAAGGAGGTGAGGACCCTAGGGGTCTATCACAGGCATAGCACCCAGTGCCGCAAGAGATGAGAGGACCTGCACCGCTGGACCAAGAAAATGGTGAAGGCCCAGCTGGGGCTGGCCTCCCAATGTGGAAGGGGTGCCCTTCGCACCATGACCCCCTGATGTTCCGCATCCTGGAGGTGGCCTATCCAGAGTTGGATGGGCGCTTGAGGGCATCACAGCAGCCACAAGGGGGTGAGTACAGATTGTGAATCCTGACTTTGCACGCTTCAGGAGCTAGCTGGGTGGGGGATGAGGGCTGTGGGTGCCCCTAGGCCAGGGCGATCATGGCAGGGTAGGTCCCTTGTGTGCAGGCTCCGAAGCACTCTAAACCCAGTGGTGTAAGTGGGCATATACTACTGGTCAGGGTCCTGTGGATGTCATCATGCAGGTACGCCTGCCAGAGGCGAATGGTGGCACGTTGCTGCTCTGCCAGCCCCAGACCTGCTGCCCCTGATGCTCGGTCATCTACTACTTCTATCATATTTCCCCGAACCCGCACTACTAAACTATTAGGGTACAGTGGTTAACAACCCATCACTGCTGCTGACACACCTGTCACTGCCTGTCTCATTGGCCCACCTTGCTTTCAAAATTTTGGTACCAGTAGGTTGCTCCTTTCAACCTCATATGGGATCTGTAGCACTTCCCTAATCTTCGTCTCCAAAGTCATCCTTACCATCACTATTCATGTCAACAGACCCGAATTAGGCGAGAGGCTCAGGATTTTTTACGTCAAAAACAGCTTTGATTTAGCAGTCTCCTGCCTGAAAGTGACACTGCTTCAAAGAAAGTCTATGGGGCAATACAGTTCTACGATTTTTTCAAAATATCCCTCGTTTGGGATGTACGCGCCACCCCAGCAAAACTACTGCAAAGTCCACTAATCTCCTCTACTAACCTCCTGGACATAGCGACACCTACTGGGTGCACATGAGAAGGAAAGAAAAAGGAAGCCCTCCCCTGCACACGCATCCAAAAATCCCTTCAACTCCATCCGTACACTTAACCACTCAACGACTCCCTCACCACCACCCCCTCCCCACCCACCACCATCCAACACCAAACTGACTAAAGCACCCAGGCGGGGAGTGCAGCTGCGGTGGCAGGGGCAAGGGATCCCCACAGTGCTCTATGCAAATGCAAAATAACAGTAACAGCAACAGCAATTGGAGTACTTAGCAATACAAAGAGCAACTCAGAACCAGGGACATTTTCTTAATTTGCAGACTTCCTTTTCTGCTGCAGTGCGTGACTGAGCTATGTTTCGACAGAGCATGTTGTGGAACATGAAACACTGACAGGAAACACCTGATTTCTTCCCACGTATTAGTGAAACACTTTCAACCTGATCCAAACCAGGGCACCAGTAAGTGCAATATTTTTGTGAATCTCAGATGTGTTACTCTGTTGGCAAACGAACCGGCCTCTCTTTTCAATGCCTCTTCCTCGTAATATAGACCCTGTGGTTTATTTAAAAAAATGATTGCGGGTCCTCATTTAACAAGCACATTTCAATTTATTGTGCGTTTTAGGCTTACAGTGTGCTCTGCAGTGCACCGTATGGTCCTGGGCTTAATTAGGTCACCTGATGTGGCTTGATAATCACGAGTAAGTCTCGTAATCACCTAACTATTTTACTTATTAAATGGTTTAAAAACAAGGAGATACATTGTCTAATAACTACACAACGCGCAAGTGAAAATAAACAGACTTTTGTGCTAACAATAAAAAAAAGCACGTTGTGCTGATGACGTCTCATTGACATATATGTACAAAACACGAGTTGTCACTCATAGACGTAATTATCGCTGTGCAACAGTGCACTGGCAGAGTAGTTAAAACTTACCAGTAGTCTGTATGACTTTAGTGCTCGAGTCTACAGTCGAGTACAAGTGGGTTTATGTCAGTAACTGCCCAAGGTCCAATGGCATATATTGGAGCTAGGTTAATTTGGCCCCTGTTATACCCTCTTAGCATCTATCATCATGCCATTTCATAATACACAACACTGAGCCATTTGGCTAAAGTTGATCTACCCTACAGTTTGCGTGACTTTTTTATCAAAAGCGGTTCCTTTGCGTCTTACAGGTGCGCACACAAATCTTCAATAAATATGAATTCAAGTCAAGGGAGACTGAAAGGTCCATTTTTGTTTAGGATGCACAAATGATGATGATAGTGTAAGCTCTTATACAGATGGCTGGTTCCTCCATTTCCCGAGACGCTATGGTGAAGGTTAGTACCCGAGTTATATATGAATCTAAGGGTCATATGTACGAAAGGTTTTCCCCATAGACACAGAATGGGTAAAATCCTTTCGTACATCTGCCCCAAAGTTTTAAGAAGGGTATGGTCCTCGCTGTAAAATTTGTTACCAATTGCAAATAGCTGGTGATCTTCTTGGCCAGTCCACAATATTGAGATTGATGAAAATCACTCCAGAAAACAACAGGGCTCTCACGTATATATGTTTGCTGTAGGATCGGCACTAGTACTTGGACCTGTCTCAAGAGCTGCATAAGGTGGGGGACGATGTCTCAGTAATTTCAAAATAAACTCATCATCATAGGTCAAAGACTTTCTAGACCTCTTTGATTCCTGCTTCTTTTCCTCAGAAGGATATGAACCCTTCTTCTTAGTATTCTGTTTGCCGCAGGTTGAGATACCTAGGATTTATCCAGACGCCTTCCTTGTAAATTCTACACCAAGTATAATAGTGCCAACAGAGCAATTTTCACAGATGAGAGAGGTTTATCAGAAGCTGAAGCTGATCCAAATAGAGTCTACACCTAATGTTGCAAGCCCAGACATTCCCACAATACACCCCCATAACAGTGTCACAGACAAATACATCTGCATTGCCAAGTCAGAATACAGGAGTAATGTAGTCTAGAGATCAAAAAGTCCAACCGAGTCCAGGCGCTGTGTCAGTACCCATTACTATTGGTGCCGTTATACCTGTATTTGCTCAGGAAAATAGTAAAAGCAGTAAACTGAAAATTTTGAATTCAAGTGTAGAAATGGAGAGATTCAATGTGACATTTGACATGATAGGTCCAATGATTGACTTGAATTTTTCCAGGACTCCACCGAATAGTCCAGGGAGACCAGACATAAGTCCTATCCCATTTTTGATGACCCCAGAGACTCCATGCCTAACATTACAGCAAGTGCCCACTGTAAGTAATAATAATATCTTGTTACAATGTTTGACAGCACAGAAATTAACTGAATGGCTGGAGAGGCTGAATAGCACACAAGGAGAGCCACATGGAGAAAGTCCATTGAATTTGACCAGGCTTAAAGTAGAAATAGAGGAATTAATTGAGGGAACAATTGGATTAAACAAAATTGACTCATACATTGAAGATGAATTGCGCTTCTTGTGAAAACTAATTACCAACAAAGCGGGATTGGTACACCAGAAATTAACAGACCTGTCAGAGAAATACCACATAGAGTTCGGGAAAAGAAAGCATTTGAGGAGAAGTTACAAGTTAGAATTTGACTCAGAAGATATTGTGAACATGAGAATACCGGGAATGAAAATTCACCTTAGGGAATTGATCCAGAGCATTCAGACATCGGGAGCATTAGATAAATGGGAAGGTAGATGGGTAAAGAAACGAGACTAGAAGAAAAGAGAGTCTGCAAATTTAATTGCCAGTGTGCAGCAGACTGACAATCCAATAAAAATATTACCAATGAGAGAAATTCCAGGAGGGAATTTTGTACATGTCTCTTGGAGCAGAAGTGACATTCTGTCATTTACAAATGACTACCCTAGATTGAGAGAGAAGCCAGTGGAGTGGTACCAACAAACAGACAGGTTTGTGAAGCTTGCAAAATGCCTGTGGGAAGACTTGAATACCCTCATTAGAAATAGTGGTTCCAGCTGACTTGTGGGTTCAATGCAAAAGGAGTGTAAATGGAAATGTGAGCCGTGGTGTTGACTTGAACACTGTAGTTACCCAGAATGTTATGCAGACTATGAAAATGACATTGCCTTGTCACGCTTGTGAAGCCCTCAGACATTGGAAGCAGGAGTGTCCGATGCTAGGACAAGAAGGTGCTGCTCCACAGACGAATGAAATCAATCCTTTTTCAAGTATGAGAGGACCAAGAATGAGAGGTCAACATTTTAATTTCCAAAATAATGTGAATCAAGTGCAAGGTCCTCAGCCCATGCAAGAGATCGAAATGCCATATTCAGATGCCACAGTCGCAGCAAATGCAACCCCAAGTTCAAATGGTACCCAGGCAACAAGTTCAGATACCTCAAGCCCGAATGGAACAGCAGCAAATGAATCTTCCTCAGCTGGGTACAGGTCAATGGTTTAACACCAATACCACAATAAACCAATACCCATTACACAGTGAAGATGAATCAAATGATGAGTGGGTGAGTGAGAGTTCAGACGAAGAAGAATGTGTGTTAGCAGCTTCATTAGAAGTAGACCAGAAAGGCCCACATGTGAAGGGTAAAGTAGTGGGTCACAAAGTCACATTCTTAGTTGATATAGGAGCTACACGCTCTACTGTGAGAACTGCAGAAGTTTCCAACTTACCTCATTCAGGGAAAACAGTACAGATTGTTGGAGTTGCAAACCAGTATTTGACAAATCCAATTAAAGAGACAGTTACAGTTAAAATTGAAAATTTCAAAGGCTTGCACAAATTTGTGGTTTGTGACTCTAGTCCGGTTTCCTTACTAGGAAGGGACTTGCTATGCAAACGAGATGTTCAATTACCTGTTCAAATGATGGACTTGCCATACAGACAAATAGTGATGAATAAGATGACCAATCTGAGGCAACTGATTGTAACTCAGTAAATGAAGAGTACCCATTGATCAGTTTCTTTCCTGTCTTTACAGTACAAGATCTTCCTCCTGACTTACAGGGAACAGTTAAGATGAAACTATGGGATTTTTCAGGGAAAGACATTGGTCTAATTAAAGAAGTTGAGCCAGTTAAAGTCCCAGTCAAGCCAAATGCAGTTTTCCCCCAAATTCCCCATTACCACATGTTAGAAATGGGGTCTTTGGTTGGCAGTCAGGTTACCCCCTGTCCAAGCAAGGACCCTCACTCTAGTCAGGGTAAGTCACACACAATCCAAATTATCCTGTGCCCACCCTCTGGTAGCTTGGCACTGAGCAGTCAGGCTTAACTTAGAAGGCAATGTGTAAAGTATTTGTGCAATAAATCCTACAATAACACAATATAGCACCACAAAAATACACCACACAGTGTTTAGAAAAATATATAATATTTATCTGGGTATTTGCAGGTCAAAACGATAAAAAAATGCAATAAGAAATTGTAGAGATATCACTGGAAAGTAATATAAAGTGTTTTAAGTCTTTAAAAAGCAAACAAAGTCTCTTTCAAGTGCAAAGTATCTGGTTTGGAGTGAAAAATCTCCGCAAAGGGCCGCAGAGGAGGAGATGCGTGGAAAATGGTGTGTGTTTCGGTTTCGCCCCTTCACACACAGACTTGTGTCGTTATTTTTCACGCAGGAAAGACGTTGCGTCTATTTCCGGCGTGGACAGGTCTCCTCTGTGGGTTGCAGGGTTTTCGGATACCCCGGGGTCTGTGCTTGGAATCCTGGGTTTGTTGTCCGGCTGCACGTCGTTCCGGTGGGCTGTGCGTGGAATTTTCTTCCTCACGGCAGGTGCTGCGTCGTTTTCCCCTTTGGAAGTTGGGCGGCGTTGTCCAGGCGGGCCGTGCGTTGAAGTGCCGGTCGCACCGCAGGAGACGCGTCAATCTTTTCCTCGCGAAGTCGAGCGGCATCTTCCTGGTTCTGCGTGCAGTGAATTTTTCACTGCGGAATAAGCTTTGAGTCAAATTTTTCGCCGCACAAGGAGTCCAGTTGAAAGAAAGAAGTCTTTTTGGTCCTGAGACTTCAGGGAACAGGAGGCAAGCTCTATCCAAGCCCTTGGAGAGCACTTCTGCAGCAAGGCAAGAGTTCAGCAAGGCAGCAGGGCAACAGTCAGTCAGCAGTCTTCTGTAGAAAGCAGTCAGGCGAGTCCTTTGGGCAGCCAGGCAGTTCTTCTTGGCAGGATGCAGGTTCTGGTTACAAGTTTTCTTCTCCAGGAAGTGTCTAAGGTGGTAGGGCAGAGGCCCTGTTTTATACACAAATGCGCCTTTGAAGTGGGGGAGACTTGGCTTAGACGTGCACCAGATCCCCTTTCAGTTCAATCCTGTCTGCCAGGGTCCCAGTAGGGGGTGTGGCAGCCCTTTGTGTGAGAGCAGGCCCTCCACCCTCCCAGCCCAGGAAGATCCATTCAAAATGCAGATGTAGGCAAGTGAGGATGAGTACCCTGTGTTTGGGGTTTGTCTGAGTGAATGCACAAGGAACTGTCAACTAAGCCCAGCCAGACGTGGATTGTAAGGCACAGAAAGATTTAAGTGCAGAGAAATCTCACTTTCTAAAAGTGGCATTTCTAAAATAGTAATATTAAAACCAACTTCACCAGTCAGCAGGATTTTGTATTACCATTCTGGCCATACTAAATATGACCTTCCTACTCCTTTCAGATCAGCAGCTACCACTTCAACAATGTATTAGGGCAGCCCCAATGTTAGCCTATGAAGGGAGCAGGCCTCACAGTAGTGTAAAAACGAATTTAGGAGTTTTACACTACCAGGAAATGTAAACTACACAGGTGCATGTCCTGCCTTTTACCCACACAGCACCCTGCTCTAGGGGTTACCTAGGGCATACATTAGGGGTGACTTTTATGTAGCAAAAGGGGTATTTTAGGCTTGGCAAGTACTTTTAAATGCCAAGTCGAAGTGGCAGTGAAACTGCACACACAGGCCTTGCAATGGCAGGCCTGAGACCAGGTTCAGGGGCTGCTTAAGTGGGTGACACAACCAGTGCTGCAGGCCCACTAGTAGCATTTAATCTACCGGCCCTAGGCACATACAGTGCAAATTACTAGGGACGTATAAGTAAATTAAATAGTCCAATTGGGTATGATCCAATGTTACCATGTTCAAAGTAAGAGAGCATATGCACTTTAGCACTGGTTAGCAGTGGTAAAGTGCGCAGAGTCTAAAAACCAGCAAAAATGAGGTCAGAAAAAGAGAAGGAGGAAGGCAAAAAGTCTGGGGATAACCCTGCAGAAGGGCCATTTCCAACACCACATGACACAAGACACCATTGAAGGGATTGCACCTATAATTGCAGAATTCGTAAGACAAGGCGTTCTAAAGGAAGTATTGAGCAGCCATGTAACTCACCTATCATGGGATTGCGAAAACCCTGTGGGAAATTTCAGATTGTTCAGGATTTGAGGAAAATCAATCATATTGTGATTAAATGTTGTCCAGTGGTGCCAAATCCAGCAGTGATATTATTTCAGATCCCATGTGATGTTGAATGGTTCACCATAGTGGACCTATAACAAGCATTCTTTTCTGTACCTCTTCACAAGGATAGCCAGTTTCTTTTCTGCTTTAAATTCCTTGATCGTATATATTGTTGCTGCAGAATTCCTCAAGGTTTTTCAGAATCCCCATCCATTTTTAATCAGATACTGAAAAAGAATTTGGAGACATTGGAAATGCTATTCCAATCGACATTGGTTCGGTACATTGATTATTTGTTGGTCGCTTCAAAAGCGAAGCAAGCATGCAGGCAAGATACGATTGCCTTACTAAATTATTTGGGAAGGTGTCCCCAGCAAAATTGCAGTACTGTCAGACAGAAGTGAAATATTTGGGACACCAAATTGAAAAGGGTGCTAGAAAGATTTCCAGAGAGAGAGTCATTGCCATACTGCAGATGAATCCCCCAGCTACACAACAAGAATTCTGAATGTTTCTGGGAATGGTGAGCTATTGTCACCAGTGGATTCCCAATTTTTCAATAATTTTTAAACCACTGCAGAAGTTGACACACACAAAGAGGTTACTGACCCCCTAGAGTTAGACCAAGCTTGTATGAAATCATTTTCTGAGTTGAGAGAAAGTCTGTTCAAAGCTCCAGCTTTGGGAATGCCTGACTACACAAAAACATTGATGTTGTTTTGTCATGAACATGATGTATGTTCCCTTTCTGTTTTGACTCAGGTAAATGGTGGTATAAACTGCCCCATAGCATATTTTTCAGCTACTTTGAACCCAGTATCAGCAGCATTACCTGGCTGTTTGCAAACTGTGGCAGTGGTTGGATTGAGTCTCACTCAGAGTTAGAGCATTGTGATGGCACATCCCTTAACTGTTTTGGTCCTTCACTCCATTGAAGTTTTGCTTACCCAAACAAAGACACAGCACTTGACAAATGCAAGATTGACCTGATATGAAACTGTTATTTGGGGGTCTCCAAATGTTACTCTGAAAAGGTGTACAGTGCGCAACTTTGCTTCCAAGAGAAAATGTTGAAATTGACAAATTAAAAAATGTTGACCATGACTGCCTGGAGTAACTGAATTATGCACAAAACCTAGACCTGACATTTGAAATACCTGATTGGAAGAAAATGACCAAATTATTTTTGTTGATGATTCCTGTTCAAGAGATAGCATTGGAACACTAAAAGCAGGATTTACTGTGTGCACAATTTCTGGTATACTCAAATCTTCCTGGCTTTGGGGAGTATATTCGGCACAATCAGCTAAATTGGTGGCTCTTATTAGAACATGCCATGTTTCTGCGCAGCATAAAGTTACCATTTATAAAGACAGAAAATATGGATTTGGAACAGTGCACAATTTTGGGCAGCTATGATCACAGAGAGGTTTCATGACCTCTTCTGGTTTACCAGTTAGAAATGGTGAAAGAATTAATGATTTGTTACAAGTTTTACAAATGCCTGAAAAGATCGCCGTAGTGAAATGCAGTGCACACCAGAGATCACAAGATTTTGTTTCAATGGGAAATGGATATGCAGATCAAGTCACAAGGTTTTACACATTGAATTGTATCTCTTTAAAAGACGAATGGAACAGTTATCTGAATATTTGTAGAAATTTGTACAAATTTTGCTTAGATTGTTGTTGATACCTGGGAAGAGCTAAAGAGCCTCCAGGAAAATGTTGACAAATAAGAAAAGAAAACGTGGGATAAAATGAAATGTGTAGAGAGGCAAGATGACATATGGGTGTCCGGGGAGGGACAAGTAGTCATGCCAAATTGCCTGACTCAAATGGCTAGATATTACCGTGGTCAAGCATATGCTGGGAGGGATGCCATGATTCGAACCTTTAAGCAGACATGGTTGAAATCAAAGTTTAGACAGGCTGCCAAAGCAGTTTGCCACCATTGTATCATCTGCCAACAGATGAATGTGGGTAAAAGTAAAAGAACAGTTGTCAACATGAGCCACATTGGGAGAGCGGGAGGTCCATTTAGCAGAATGCAAATGGATTTAATTGAAATGCCTGTGTGTGGAGAATTGTGGTATGTGCTGATGATCGTTTGCATTTTATAATCATTGAATTGAAGCATACCCCACACATAGGAATTATAGCCTTACCGTAGCAAAGTTATTGCTTAGGGAGCTGATAACACGTTTTGATTTTACGGTCTCTTTAGAATCAGATAGAGGATGTCACTTCAATAACAAAGTTATTAAATGACTGTGTTCAGCCTTAAACATTGAGCAGAAGTTGCATTGTAGTTACCACCCTGAAGCCCCAGGACTCGTAGAATAGATGAATGGTACCCTGAAGTCACGACTTGCAAAGATGTGTGCGTCCACAAATTTGAAATGGCCAGATGCACTACAGTTAGTTCTGATGAGCATGAGAAACACACCCCACAGGAAAAGTGGACTGTTGCCACATGAAATCCTCATGGGCTGAGCAATGAGGTTGCCAGCAGGTTCCTGCCAATGCTCTTGGGAACATAACAGATGATATGGTGATAAACTACTGCAAGGGTCTAACTGCTGTAGTTCGGTATTTTTTTCAGGTGGAAGCCACAACTGTGCTGCCATCCCAAGGTCAGAGTCACAACCTGAGAGCTGCAGACTGCGTTGTGATCCGAAAACACGTAAGGAAGACTTGTTTGGAACCCCGGTGGAAGGGTCCTCACCAAGTAGTACTGGTTACTACTATGGCTGCAAAGTGTGCAGGAGTTCCGAACTGGATACATGCCAGTCACACTTGAAAAGTACTCTGTCCTTTGGACAATGAAAAAGAGTTGTTGAGAGTACCAACAACATCCAGACAAACTCCTAAAACAGAGAAGGAAACTGGAGAATCAAAAACAGAATATGAGCAGACAGAGGAAAATCCAGACACTCGTGTGAGAAACGAAATGGAGGACTTACAGGAAAGTGACATTGAACAAACCTGAATGTTGCAGGAGAGTCAAGTCAGAGGAGGGCTCTCCCAGAAGCAGACGGTCTCAAAAGACAAACAGAGCAACCCACCGACCCGGAGGGAGTTGAGTTAGATTAAAGTCAAACCGATCTGACTCCTCCAAGGCCAGTTGCAGGTACTTCAAGTCAAAATCCTGAAGAACAAGGAAAAGATGAAAGTATGGCACTGAAAAGAGCACTAACAAAGGGAAACTGAAAGAAGACAAATGGTCAAGAGCACAATCTAAGAGAAAATAATCAATAACAGTGTCAACAATCGAAGAAGAAGTAGACACCACAAGAAAAGAAGACTTGAGGGATGGAGAACTAAGTGGAGATCGATTACTGAAAAGAAAACGGATTGAAAATCGAAGATACACTAGGCCTGAAAGGGCATGCGCAACAACTAGCGATTGGCAGAGTGAATTTTTGTCATTTTGTTTTGATTCTGAAATTCCAGGTCAATATTTTGGCAGGTGAAGTTGGTTTTATGAACTATCTTTTGAAAGAGATTCTGTGAAACTGAAGAAAAGAAAGAGACATTAAAATAAACCTGAAAAGACTTTGAAATAAACTGATTTGACAAGCCGCTAAACCGATTTTGTGACAACAGTTACTGATTTTTGACAGAAGTTCTGGAAAAAAGACTGAAAGCTGTAAATAATTGCAAAGTTTTTTGAAATTTTTCCTTTTTTACTTTCTGATTTTTTACAGATCATAGATAATCATAACAAGCAGGTTAGAAGTAATAGGTGTAAATACCTAGGTATTGGCTTAGCAATTGTGTGCATGATAGTATGTTCGATATTGATTGTGAGCATGAGCTTTCTTAATAAAGCTGAAACTAATTATACTTCTTCTGTAGGAACCACCACACCTACAGAATTAGACACGTTCAAGCAGGATGAAAAATACTTGCACCTAGATAACTCACAAGGAGATCATTCTTCTAATGTTTTCTATCGCTTGCTGTATGAATATGTTGAGACAATGAATGTGAGAGAATGTTAGGTTTGCATGCAAACTCCTTCATCAGTAGAAGTTATCACAGCTTGCCACTAACATATGTAATTAGTTGCAGTCTTTTATTTACAAGGTTATATAACCAAAAACACATACAGTATTTTTACTCCATTCATGATTTAGGGGCTGATTACAAGTTTGGCGGAGGGGATTACTCTGTCCCAAATGTGACGGATATCCCCCCGCCGTCTTACAAGTTCCATTATAGCCTGTCAAACTTGTAAAACGGCGGGTGGGATATCCGTCACGTTTGGGATGGAGTAATCCCCTCCGGCAAGGTCATAATTAGGCCCTTAGTGTTGTCCTTTGTTCCTATCATTAAATACTTGAGTAGCTTGGCTGGGGAAAAGCATAAAGAATTAGTGAGAGGTTTCTTTGAACCTACATTAACATTTGGCACAGCTTGCATGCATAGGAATAACCCACATGCTTACTTTCACCAGTAGAAAAGAGTTTTCTAGATCAAACTGATGACAGGAGAAAGGAGTTAAAGGAGAAAATAGATCAAGATATTAGTGAAAATAATATTTAGAAATGACTATGCATTTAGTGAAACTAAAACACAAGGGAAATTAGCTTTAGGTGTGCAACATGTAAGGAAGCTATGTATATACAAGGCACAATCCAGAACAGACACCTTGTTTGTGGGAACGAGTGAATGCAGACATGCGTTTCTCTTTCAGAGGAAATTGACTTTTATGCTTAATGGACAAGACCCAGCGATTCCAGGGGTTTATTACATTTGTGGACAGAATGCCTATTACAGTCTTCCAAGAGGATGGTATGGTACATGCTATTTGGGAATTGGGTTCCCAGAGATTTATCAACTTAAACATCTAAATGAGACACCTAAACTGAATAAATTACACTTTGCTAGACCAAAGAGAGAATCTTATTCTGACATAATTGGAGATATATTTGGAGCACTGATTCACTCAGTCGGAGTTATTCTAAAATCTTTGAAGATTCGAAAGTTGTCTACTATTGTGGATAACATGCTGACTAGGTTTTCAGGAGTCATGGTCTTAATGGACACAGAAATGGCTGCAGTACGTTCTATGACTCTTCACAACCGCCTTGCATTAGATATCATTTTAGCAAAGGAGGGTGGAGTCGGTAAAGTGCTGAAATCGCAACATTGTTGCACAAAAGTTGGCAAAGGTTTCGCTTCTTTGGGAAATTGTCTGGGGAACCTAGGGAAAGGTATAATTGTGAAAATATTACAGGTAATATTGATTGTTATAATTAGTATCATTGGCTTATGGGGAGCTCATAAATTGTATACTGTAATTAAAAGGCAGAAAATGAAAAATGATCAGAGGAGGTAAGAAATTAAATTAGAAATGGTGAGAAGCAGACATTTTGATTTAAAACTGGAGAAGGAAAAGAAATGTCAAATATTATAATGAAACAACATTTTAGATTAAAAAAATTGTGTTATGTGATATAAGGTGTGATGACACATCTAGTCATCAGCAGAGAGATCGTAAAAGCTGAATTAATTACTAATAAATTTGCAATGATTAATAGCTAAGATTTTACATGAATGATACTAACATAGAGAAATCAAGTGTTTTTGGAAAAGGTGGCCACATAACTGGCCACCATGCCATGTACAAAATTAATAAAGAATATACATTAATTGTTTAAGTAATGTGCACATGAAGAATAAAATGTATTAGTGGATCATACTAATGTATTAATGAAATGTATTTGCTTAAACACCCTAGGCATGGAGTAATTATTAAATTATAGGCCTAGTCGACAAGGCATCATGTGTTAGCTTCATTGCATAAATAAATGTTCGGAAATGTTTTGTGAAAGCAGATAATTCACACTTATTCATTGTTCATACAGTGCTGACAAAAAAGGTTTGTAACGTTGCAATGTTAAACTAGTTGATGTCTTAAAATTTCTTGTGAGAACTGTCTGCTGTAAGGTAGTGTACTACCTTACTACCTATGAGTACAAATGGTCTACCAGGTCTACAAGTGGGTCTACCAGGCTAGAAACTACCCTCCTGTGTGGATTATCACTTCATTAGTTTCATTTTATACACCTGTGTCTGGAAAACAGCCTCCAGAAGGCACTTGGAAGGAGGACCAACACAATCCAGTTTTTAAAGTGCAGATAATTAATCCATACCTCCTGTCTGCTTTGACTGTACAGAAGTGGGACTTACTTGTGGTTCCAATTTCAGGTTCTGTATGACCAAGAAAGAGAATGCCCCGGAAAGTACTCAGAGGACTGATGTACAACCATTGTCTTCGTGACAACCAACTTCACAGGGTTGTGGGGATATCAACCTGAGTCTCTCTCTCTCTGCAAGAGCTGGTCATCTATCCTGAAGGGCCTAGAAGCCAGCCTGTCTGCTGAGAGAGCAAAGGAAACTGCCAACTTTCCAGAAGTGACATTCTAGGAGAAGTGAGGTGAAGTGTGACATCGGTGTTGTAGGCCTACAGGAAAGGATGACTACAGAAAGCCACCTGTGCTTCCTGATGTCAACATGCTGTGGATTCTGCTGCAGTTCCCGGAAAATATTGTGAGACACAGCCTGGTCTTCGTGTCTGAAGCTATTGAATGCTGCATGACCTAAGCTCCAGTGCCCAAGTAATCAACTGTGGCATGACTTTAGATACTGTGCCCAAGTATTTGCCTGTAGCGTGACCTGAGCTGCTGCACAAGAAGTAATTGTCGGTAATGTGTGACCTGAGCTGTGGTTTCCTACCCACTAATTGAGGCCCAATCAGTAAGTCCCTTGTTCATAGTTGTAACTATCTAGACCTGCGCAGCCTGGATGGGGCTGCACAATGCCCTGGGGGACCCAGCACCCTCCTGAAATGCAGAGGTGTAGCCAATATGTTATGGGCCCTACTGTAGGGAAGGAAATGGTCCACCTCACCCGTGTTTGAACTGTGAAATACAGCAATAATCAGAGTTCAGTGGTGCCCTTAGGACTCAGGGCACTGGTGCCACTGCACCTGCAGCACCAATGGTAGCTACACCCCTTCTGAGATGCCTTTGAGAATTGGAGCAACCACAGATACGAATGCAGAGAAGGCTTGACAAAGGCGACTGGCTCGTTCTCTGCTGAGTAGCCGGGGAGCAGCCAAGCTGACAGGAAGCAGGTCAGCAGCTGAGAATTGGCACAATCTGTAGACTTGCATATGTGTTCACTGTGAAACTGTGCCACAGACTGAGTGTTTGGAGTAAAACTGCACCTGAGCTTATGTCTGCCCCTTCCTGGCTAAAAGGGGTGGGGAACTGGGGGAAATCTATCTGGGCCAAAGGAACGGACTTGGGGCCATAGTGGGGCGAGGTGCTAATGGACTCTTCCAATTCCTGCCCTGCTGGAGGAGAATGGCAAACAGCTGACGTCCACAGTGATGACAGTAACTCTGGACTTCAGGATCTGGATGATCTACCTGGCCCATCAGGGACCTCTGGACAGTCGGTCACCCAAGCCCAGTCACAGACCACCACAGAGCCTCCCCCATCAGGAACCAACACCACAACACCCACCGAGTGTCCCCAAACCTCTGTCCCCAGGACACGTCAATCCGCAGTGTGCCCACCTGTAGAGGGATCCCAGCCCACACTAGGGACCTGGGGTCAGTGGCAGTGGGCACACGGTTCAGGGGACAGAGGCAGGGGACAACTGGGACACTTGGAGGACTGCTGTGCGCCAGGGGGAGGACAGGACCAGAGAACCAACTCTCCAGGAGGCACTCACCAAGATCCTGGGAGCCACCCAGCATTCCCAGGACACGATGGGCCAGATCCTAGACAATGTGAGGGAGATCAGGCGGCTGCAGGAGGGATCAGGGAGGACTTGCAGGCCATTAACACCACCCTGGTCTCCTTAGCAGGGGTGCCGGCAGACATGGCCAACATCGTGAGGGAGGCAGTGTCACACCAGCGGGCCCCTACCACTAGCCAGTCATCTGGACAGCCCTCCACTTCCTCTGCCGATAGTGGCCAGGAGGCCTCATCATAGGACCAACAGGCCACCAGCATCCCTCCCCTTGCAGAAGGTGAACCACCCTGCAAACGTCCCCTGCGGCCCAGACAGAAGCCAGGGACACTTGCCAAGACCACCGCCAGGAAATGAGAACCTCCTGATTGTCCCCCTTGTGTCCCACTCAGTCACCTTGTCCACCTTGAACTGCTGTTGCTTCCCTTCCTATGTCCCCATGGACAATGCACCTGTGCTACAAACAGACTGGAACAATACCCTGGACTTTCCTCCATCATCACCCCATTCCATTGCAATAAACACCCTTGGACAATACTCGACTGATAGTATTTCAAGTATTGCAAATTTGTATTGATTGAAACTGCTACAACCATTGCAAATGAACTGTACATAGAATGAGCATAGAATTACTGGCCTGTAGCTGCCTGTTTTGATCACACCAGGAGAATGTGTCATATCACCAAAATCTGCAAAATGAATATCCAGAGGTAACAGTAAGTAGTGCAAAGAAGTGGGTAATGCCAGCATGGCAATGCCACACAGAATACAACAATAGTCATAGAAATGTGAAGTTGCACTGTCTCACCTGTGTGTCATTCAAAGTATTGACATATCACAGATGTTCTGTTGTCCACATCCTCATCCTCTGCCTCCTCATCCTTACTGTCCTCAGGGTCCACTGCTGCCACAGGGGCATCCTCATTC
This sequence comes from Pleurodeles waltl, assembly GCF_031143425.1. Lineage (NCBI taxonomy): Eukaryota > Metazoa > Chordata > Amphibia > Caudata > Salamandridae > Pleurodeles > Pleurodeles waltl. Next base: position 286,594,238 of record NC_090445.1, on the reverse strand, counting down.
TGCAGAAAAGGTACATGCCGTCTGAGGGCCAGGTTGTGCAACATGCAGCATGCCCCTACTATCTGGCAGACCTTCTTGGGTGAGTAGCACAGGGATCCACCTGTTAGATGGAGGCACTGGAACCTGGCCTTCAGGAGACCAAAGGTCTTTTCAATGATCATTCTGGATTGCCCATGTGCCTCATTAGAACGTTCTTCTGCCCTTGTCCTGGCATTCCTCACAGGGGTCAGCAACCATGATAGGTTTGGGTAGCCAGAGTCACTTGCAAATATTGAGGGACTGCATTTAGCCACACACTATCCTATATGATCAACACCATAGGCATATACCAATATATACAGGGTGGAAACCAGGGATCACCTATTAGCCACACCCTGTGCCTCTGTAGTTGGGCCATCACATTTGGGATGCTGCTATGCCTCAGGACAAAGGCATCATGCACCGACCCAGGTACTTAGCATTGACGTGGGAGAGGTACTGGTCCATCAAGCACACCATTTTCACATTCATGGAGTGGAAACTCTTACTATTCCTGAACACCTGTTCATTCTGGTGGGGGCACAAATGCAATATGTGTTCTGTCAATCGCACCTGTTATATTGGGGATATGCCCCATTGCATATAATCCGGCCTTCACAGTGGCCAAATCCTCCAACTGGGGGGAAAGCAATGTAGCTGCACATGTGTTTTATCAGGGCAGACAACACTCTTGTTAGCATGTTTGAGAACATTGGCTGTGACATTCCTGCTGCCAAACCCACTGTCACTTAGAAAGAACCAGTGGAGCACTGATAGCACTTGCACAAGAGGGGGGATCCCAGTGGGGTGACGGATAACATTTATCAGGTCAGGCTCCAATTGGGTACACAGCTCTGTGATTGTGGCCCCGTCCAGTCTATATGTGAGTATTATGTGCCTGTCCTCCAGTGTAGCCAAGTCCACCAGGGGTCTGTACACAGGGGTATGTCTCCATCTCCTTTTCATTTGCAGCAGTAGGTATCTAATGGACACAAGAGTGAGTAGGCTGTCACAAACTGAACAGTGGAGCCACAACAGCAGTCCGCAATTTGCAAACATGTTATTGGACATTGTAATTAGTGAAGTATTGCCAATTTATCCTGTGACGCAGCAATAATTGATAGGCCTGTTCACCCCCCTGAAATGGCGCATGCCTGTCCTATGTGTAGGGACAGGTGGAAGTGAGGTAATGCCACTGACGTGCACAGTGGCGGTAGGCAGTCTTGAACCGCTGTGCAATTCATCATTGGTTAATATTGGGCCCTATGGGGTACAGTGGCCAATTGTGATCTACTCCGGTGGTGATGGTATGTACCGCCGCGGACGTGACTGACATTTTCTATCTGATTCCTCACTTGTTTCCTGACTTTCCATAGGAGAGGACCCACACTGCATGTGCTGCTGTGACCTATGTCTGGAACCTAACATGGCCCGTGTGACCGGGGAAAGGGCCCCAGCCTTCACTTCTGAGGAGTTGGAGGACTGGTGGATGGGGTCCTACCCCAGTACGGACTGCTGTATGGGCCTCCAGACCAACAGGTGACTACACTGTGGGCACGATGCATGTGGCATGAATGCATGGAGTTGTGTGTGAAGGCCTCATGTAAGGGGGGTGGGTAGATGTCCTCTTGGAGGTGTACATGTTGTGGGCTGGGCTCTGTGTATGCCAATGGTGATGCAAACGGGTATGGTGGGCCATTTCTTTGACAGGCTGGACTGTTTGTCTAATGGTGTTCTCCTGTCTGTATTGCCTCTGCAGGTCAGCACCCATCAAAAGAAGGGATTATGGCTTGCCATCGCCAAGGACGAGCGGACCCTGGGGGTCTATGGCAGGCAGAGCACCTACTGTTGCAAACAGTGGGAGGACCTGAGACGCTGGGCATGAAAGACTGCGGAGGCCCAGCTGGGGATGGCCTCCCAAAGAGGAAGGGGTGTCCATCGGACCCTGACCCCCCTGATGGCCCGCATACTGGCGGTTGCCTACCATGAGCTGGATGGGTGCTTGAAGGCATCACAGCAGCCACAAGGGGGTGAAGACAGAGGCTATAATTACAATTTACGGCTGGTGGGGTGGTATATGGGTAGTGGTTGTGTGTCCTTGGGTGCCCCTAGGCCAGGCCAGACATAGCAGCATAGGTCCTCTGGTGGCTAAGGGTTTGAATGGGAAATACTGCTTACCTAGCTTTTTAGTGTTCACTTCTGGGCAGGGTTGTGTGGGTCCCAGGTGTGCTGCAGTTGGCGCTGTGTGCCCTTTCTCATTCCTTGGTGACTAACCATTTCACTGGTAGTGCCATGCATAGTCCGTAGGCCTGTTCCCTGTGTGTGAGGGTGCTGTGTACGCCAACGGTGGTGTGGGCTCAGTCAGTGACCCTGTGTATCCTTTGTCTCTCTCTCCCCTTTTCTTGTTTTGTCATCCTGTCCTTATGGGCATTAGCATCATCTGGCGGAGGAGCAGAGGCACCGGTGACAGAGGGAGCTGCATTCCACAGGATCCTGGAGGCAGAGTCCATTGACTCTGAGGGCACCAGTGGGATGGAGGGCGAGGGGAACACCACAGTGCAGACTGGAGGGGACAATACACTCTGATACCTCCTCCGATCGGAGCTCCCTGGCGATGGCAGACACCTCTGTGACCACCCCAGCTACAGGTACAGCCGCCACCCTCGTACCAGCACCACCCTCCCAGTAGCTCCTCAGCGAGTTGCCTATGACCGCTCACCCAGGAGGGTGGGCATCTCCTTTGCCCCAGGCACCTCAGGCCCTGCCCCAGTCAGCCCTGCTGCCCTGAGTGAAGAGGCTATTGACCTCCTGAGATCCATCTCTTTAGGGCAAACAACCATTGTGAATGCCATCCAGTGGCTGGCAGCCCAGATTCAGCAATCAAATGCATTCCTGGAGGGCATTCACAGTGGATTAGCGGCCCAACAGAGATCGATTCAGGCTCTGGCCTCCTCTCTGATGGCAGCCATTGCCCCTGTTTCAACTGCCCCCCTCCAACTTCTACTTCCCAGTCCCATTCTCCTCAACCCCATCCCATCCCATCCCAAGCACACAGGCAGACGTGCATGCACACAAGACAACACCCAAGAGTATCAAAGGCAAACACAAGCACCACACTTCATCCCACAGGAACTCACACAAACACCATTCAGTTGCAGACACAACTACATCCACTATCTCCACTGTCACCCCCTCCTCCCCCTCCTCCCCCTCCTAGCCAGTTGCGTCAACACTAACACCTGCATGCACTACATCAATATCCACTACCAATGTCATTACCACACCAAGCAGAACACACACCTCACTGGCAGACACCTCCACAACATCCATGCACGCGTCCCCTGTGTACTCTCCCACCGTGTCTACCCCCCTCCTAAAGTACACAAACGCAGTCACTCAGACACCAAACAGCCATCCACCTCACAACAGCATACATCCCATGCACCTGCAACCAAATCCAGCAGACAAACACCTCCAACAACCACTCCCTCATCCTCCACTCCCATTAATCCTCCCTCCCCGCCCCTAAAAAGCTTTTCCTTGTCCAACTTGACCTCTTCTCTACTCCTCCCCCCCCATCCTGTACATATGGGCAGGGTAGCAGGTACCTAGCCAAGCACCTCAGCCAAACGGTCCACGAGCCCTGTGGTAGCACCACCTACTCGTAGTGGTAAGGATTCCAGGCCAACAATACTGAAGGGGAAGGACCCTGCACCAGCTGCTAAGAAGGGGAAGGAGCCTGCATCAGCTGTTAAGAAGGGGAAAGAGTCTGCACCAGCTGCTAAGAAGGGGAAGGGGCCTGCACCAGCTGCAAAGAAGGGAAAGGAGCCTGTACCAGCAGGCAGAGAGGGGAAGAGCCCATTCACCAGTGCCAGGAAGGGTATGGGATCCCCAACCCAGGAGCAGGAGGAGAGGAGGCAATCAACGCCAGCGGGAACTGACAGCTAAACACCACCACCACTGCCAGCTGTGGTTGTGCAGCCATCAGAGGGTGCAGGGGCTGAGTAGGAGCCTCCCACAACTACCACCACAGTGCAGCCATCAGAGGGTGCAGGGGCTGAGCAGGAGCCTCCCACAACCACCACCACAGTGCAGCCATCTGAGCGTGCAGGGGCTGAGCAGGAGCCTCCCAGAACCACTACCTCAGTGTAGCCATCACCGCCGGGGGACACCATACGGTCCAGCATCCAAGGGCTGCTGTGCGGCCTGCCCCCACCAGAACCAGTGGGAAAGGCACCCACTCTAGAGACAGTGGCCTTGCACTCCCCAGGACAAAGCACAGGGTATGTTGTCCCCTCCAGAACCAGTGGCCTTGTTCCCGCATCTGACTGAGGTGCCACCCCCTCCCCCTGAGGTGCCTGCATATTTGACAACCGATGCCCCTGCAGTGTTCTTTCCGGATTGGTGCAGGATTCGAGTGGGGCCTTTGACTGTGCCCTGTGGCCATGTGGGCCCTTTGAACTATGAACTGGGCAGTGTCACTTTTTTATACAAGTGTGCAGATCTGTTTCATGGCCAAATCGGAATGTTGATTTTATTGTTGGACTGATTACAATCATTTTCGTAAATTCCTATTGCCTTTGCACTATTCTGCAGATTTTCGTGGTCAAATTGTTATTGTAATGCATATGGTTGTGTGTATGGCGTGTGTATGATGTGTGTGTGTGTGGTGCGTGTGTGTGTGTGTGGTGCATGTGTGTGTGTCCTCCCACCCTCCATTGTGTGCTAGACGGCTGTACTCATCGTCATCATGTTTGCCGGCATTGGTGTTCTAGGTGGAGCATAACGTAGAAGGTCATCGGAAAGACTTGCAGTTCGGGTTCCATGGTGGTGTGGTACTTCCCTGTGTCTCCAATGGCGAGTCCTTTCACTTCTGTGATGTGTTTCCGCCAGGCTTTTGATGGCGTTGGTACCCCCCCCGAAGAAAAAGTGGCTGAATCGTGTGTCTTAATATGGTGGGCAGTACTTTGTCTTCTGTCTGGCTGTAGGTGGGTAACGCCATGGTGACTGTTGTTTCCGCCCTAGCGGTCAGTGTGGTACATTGGCTATCGGAGATATCACCGCCATGATCATAATTTGGCGGTACTTACCTCCAGCCTGTTGGCGGTATTACTGCCACTTTATCACCGACCGCCAGGGTCGTAATCAGGGTCATAATGCTCCACTCAGAGACATGTCTGCCTGCTTAGCTTGATGTTGTTCTGGGCTCATCAACTGAAACTATTGATGGCATGGGTGACACCATACCAAGTTTATACAGCAATTATTTGTAAGGCATTAAGCTGTTTCAGCTGATTGGAAGTCACAGGTAACCCACTGACTTTGTACTGTTCATGTGGTGACTAATGCTACATGTACAACTAAGTTGTTTGTTCACCTGTATCATACACAACTAGGCCTTGGAACTGTCAAATACATGTTACTTCTCCACTGTGTTGGCTTAAATGTTTGTTAGATGTCATGATCATTCCTTAATCTAAAATGCAATTTATCAGCATATTTAATGAGCTGCTCCATTCAAATGCAAATGTTTTGTTAACAAGTTCAATACCATGGAAATATATCACAATAGGAAACCCCACCTATTGACACAAAACATTTGAATGGAGATTCCATAGTTTCATCAATAATAATGTTATCTATTTCACAACAGGTCGATCTGGCACAACACCTGGGCAGATATTGTCCACTGAACAGACTCCTACTTCATTCCCGGATGAAGCCCTCAGTGGTGACAACACTCCTGGACATGTGAATGTGGATGACGGACCTGGCACATCTGGTCAATCTGGGTAGATGGCAACAGTAAGTCTCAGTGTGCCCACAACGCCAGCTGCAAATATATCTTAGCCAACACCAGTCCCACAAACCTGTGTACCTAGCACAGTTAGTCCAATATTGTGCCCCCCAGTCCTGGATCCTGAAGTGCAAATCACCAGTCCTGGCACAGAGGGACCAGGACCCAGTTGGAGAGGGCACCCTGGGCCAAGGGCACAGACTTGTGGGGTTAGGGTCAGTGGTAGGGATACTGTGGGCGGGCAGAGTTAGGCCACTGGGACCACTCACACACACAACACTATCAGCCAAGTCTTGGGTGTGTATCAGGTGTCCCAAGGCGTGATGGGCCAGGTACTTACCGAACTCCGGGGACTGAATGGAGCTGCAGAGGGACATATACCAATAGATCCCCATAACTCCAACATGGGCTCCCTAACAGGGGTGCTGATGGACATCCATACAACCTGAACAGGGCTTTTCTACCACCATTTACCTCTTCCTGTAATGCAACTACACCAAGCCCATCTACATGTGTGGCAGCAACAGGAAGGGAAGCCCTGCAAGAGAAAGAAACACCTTCAGACACCCCTGTTTCTGCAACAGCGGAATGGCACCACCCTTGCAAGCGGGGACATCCATGTAAAAATCCAGGAGGTGTGGATGGCAAGACACCCCCACTGCCAGCAAGAAACCTTAACCTTAATTTCCTCTATTGTGTGTCACACATTCACTCTGTGGACTAATTCTGGAATTTGTTTCATTTCTGATGGGAGGAGTAATCTGGACTTTGGAATTCAGATAATTTGGCATCTATGGTTTCATTCACCATGACTGATCACTTCACTTTTCTTTTATGTTTGTTTTTGCACTAAGCATGTCTTTACCCTTACCACTTAAATAAACACAGGTCACAAACTCATTGTCTGCTGTAGTAAATGTCACATTTAGCAATGTCAATATATAATACCATGTGAACTATGCAATGACAATACAAGCTACTTGTGTAGGCATGGATCTGTTGCATGTACACAATGTTTAGCTCATGATCACAACCATGTCACACCAACACATACATACAAATGTCTTGTATTTTAACATTTTTATTACATTGTTCCAATCATAGGCTGGCAGGATGTCAGAAACATAGTAAATCATACATGACTCTATTATACTGAGTAAGTGATCACATTTACAGGTACAGACCTCGAGAACATGGAAGGAGGGGATATATCAGGCATTGTCCTTTAGAATAGGCAAAAATGAAATTGGTCAATGTCACCAGCTGGAGCCATATCTACCTCACAGAAGGAATCCTACATCATTTAAAGCAAAACTCAGACAGATGGCAGTACAGCAGTATCCGATCACAGGATCATTACAATCCAGTGCCTCTGCATCTGGTGGTATGTCACAAACAAATGCAAATGATGTGCCACAAGCACTTTGGCCTACAATTATTAAACACATCAACAGCTACATACAGTTCATGCAAAATGAGTAGTTAGCCAATGTGATGGGAATCTAACATGATTTGAGCCTCCAACTACAAATTGTCTGAGCACATGCTGACACACATAGGCGGTCATTACAACATTGGCGGTAAAAGCAGCTTACCGCCGTGCAGAAGACCGCCAACACAACGCTGCGGCCGCGGAAATCCGCCACAGCCATTATGACCCACAGCACGGAATCCGCCAAAATTCAGACAACCACACAAGTCCGCCACACCAAAGGTCAGTGATAAACTGGCGAAAACAAAACCTCCACCGTCACGCCAACAGAAATATGCCCACACTATCACGACACACAAATCCACGCGGCGGTCTTTCAACCGTGGTATTCCATTGGCGGTACACCCAGCCACGCTCAAAATTCACATACACATCCAAAACAAAGCCACATTGGACAATTTGAAATACACACACCTGATACACATACACACACCACTCCCACACACCCAATGCAATATAAAGCACACACCTACATCACCCACAAACCCCTACGACCACAATTGAGAAAGAAGCACAGAGAGAGACACCGCCATCAACAATACTAGCATCCACAGGCACACAACACCATCACCCACATAACTTCCACGCACCTCACACAACACCCCACTACATATCAGCACACTTATCACCACACACACCACCCCACACATCACCCACACCACCTCATGGCACGGCAAAGACACCCCAGGTTCTCGGGGAGGAGCTCAGGGTCATGGTGGAGGAAATCGTCCGGGTAGAGCCACAGCTATTCGTATCACAGGAGCAGCACACCTCCATTGCAAGGAAGATGGAGCTATGGCGAAGAATAGTGGACAGGGTCAATGCAGTGGGACAGCACCCAAGAAATCGGGATGACATCAAGAATAGGTGGAACGACCTACGGGAGAAGGTGCGTTCCATGGTCTCAAGACACCACCTTGCGGTTCAGCGGACTGGCGGCGGACCCCCACCTCCTCCCCCACAACTAACAACATGGAAGGAGCAGGTCTTGGCGATACTGCATCCTGAGGGCCTCGCAGGAGTAGCAGAAGGAATGGACTCTGGTAAGTCAAATCTTAACTCTTACATCCCCCACCCTACCTGCATGCCAACACATACCCTCACCCTCACCCCCATCACTCCTACTCCTCACAAATGTTCCACTATCACAACCCACACATCCCAACACCAAGCACTGCATGGAACAACAAAGCATGGACACCCATCACTAAAGCATGGCCACTGCACATACCCATACACCCCCCTAAACCATCATCACACAAGGTCCCACACAGAAATGCAAGCACTGGGGTACACGGTCACCCACCCATTGCACACTATGGCACACACAGATGTACTAAACATCCTTTTATACCCCTGCAGGACCCCTACCCAACGTCAACGGACAGGAGGGTCCACACATGTCCACACCACCAACAGAAGAGGCCCACAGTGATGACAGCACCTCTGTCCAACTGCATCTAGATGACCTGCCCGGCCCATCGGTGGCCTCGGGACAGTCGGTTCCCATCACACAGTCACAGGCCACTACAGAGCTTCCCCCTCTGGAAACACCAGCACAGCACCTACTCAGCGGGCCCATACCTCCGTCCTCAGGACACGTTAATCAGCAGTGTGTCCACCACTACAGGGAACCCAGGCTAACCCACCACCCCAACAACAACACGGACCTGGGGGCAGTGGTAGTGGGCACACGGTCCAGGGGACGGAGGCCGGGGAACACAGGGGAACTGGGAGGGCAGGCCAAGGGAACCTACTTTCCACGAGGCCCTCTCCAACATCATGGGAGCCTACCACCACTCCCAGGAGACGATGGCAACGGTACTGGCCAAGTTTCAGGAGATCCAGCGGCTGCAAGAGGAACAGTATTTGGCCTTCAGGGAGGAACTCAGAGCTATCAATTCCCCCCCCCGGGCGCCATCGTAGGGGTGCTGAAGGAAGTACTCAACACCAGGAGGGACACTGTGGCACAACAAGGGGCCCCTGACACTAGCATGGACGACAAACTGCCCACCACCTCTGCCGGCGCTAGTGGACAGGAGGCACTGCCACAGGACCACCACACCAGCACCCCACACCCTGCAGAGGGAGAACCACCCCGCAAACGGTCCGTGAGATCCAGGACAAAGACAGAGAACAATGCCAAGACCCCCACCAAGAAATGAGACCACCCTGAATGTCATCCTTCTGTCCCACTTTGTCACCCTGTCCATCCTTAAACTGCCCCAGCTCCACTTCCTATGCCCATTTGGGCAATGCACCTGTGAGACTAATAGACTGGACTCTGCCATGGACATTCCTCCACCATCACCCCTCACCATTTTGCTACCCCCTCCAATATTGTGCACTTAAATAAACATCCTTGAAGCACAAAACAATCTGGAGTCAGTCTGTGATTTCGGAATAGTGTATTAGCAATTACAGTGTCAAAAAGCTCTTTCATTTGTAATGTAAACATACCTATGTCACACAGCTCTAGTCCATGAGGAATCAAACCAGATGTCACACTGTGGGACCCACATCTGTGAAATCGTAAGGGAAAGTGACAACTCAATGACCATACACTGGGTGAAAATGACAGACAGTAAAGAGGTAGTAGTGTTAAAGTACATGTAGTAGGCAGGTTTGTATTGTTACCTGTGTCTCACTGGAAATATTGCTAGATCACTGAGTCCCTGTTGTCCATGTCTTCTTCTTCTGCTTCCTCGTCTTCACTGTCCACAGGCTCCACAGCTGCAACAACACCGCCATCTGGACCATCCTCCTGCAGAAAAGGCACCTGTCGTCGCAAAGCTAAGTTGTGAAGCATTCAGCAGGCCACGACGATCTGGCACACCTTCTTCGGTGAGTAGAATAGGGATCCACCTGTCATATGGAGGCACCTGAACCTGGCCTTCAGGAGGCCGAAGGTCCGCTTGATTATCCGCCGTGTTCGCCCATGGGCCTCATTGTAGCGTTCCTCTGCCCTTGTTCTGGGATTCCTCACTGGGGTCAGTAGCCATGACAGGTTGGGGTAACCAGAGTCACCTGCAAATGGCGAGGAACAACTGTTAGACACACACTAACCTGTAGGGATAACCCCAGACCCAGACAACCATTCCCACTGTCTTGCTTCCAGGTGCTCACCTAACAGCCACACACAGTGCCTCTGGAGGTGACCCATCACTTAAGGGATGCTGCTATTCCGCAGGATGTAGGCGTCATGCACTGAGCCAGGGAACTTGGCATTAACATGGGAGATGTACTGGTCGGCCAAACATACCATCTGTACATTCATCGAATGATAACTCTTCCGGTTTCTGTACACCTGTTCACTCCTGCGGGGGGGCAAAGCCACATGTGTCCCATCGATGGCACCTATGATGTTTGGGATATGTCCCAGGGCATAAAAGTCTCCTTTCACTGTAGGCAAATCCTCCACCTGAGGGAAAACGATGTAGCTCCGCATGTGTTTCAGCAGGGCAGACAACACTCTGGACAACACGTTGGAAAAAAAGTTGTTTGAAATGACCCACTTGAAAGGAAATGGAGCACTGACAGCACCTGCACTTGAGGGGGGATTCCTGTGGGATGGCGAATAGCTGACATCAGGTCTGGCTCCAGCTGGGTACACAGTTAATGGATTGTGGCACGGTCAAGCCTGTATGAGATGATCACATGTCTTTCCTCCATTGTCAACAGGTCCACCAGCAGTCTGTACACTGGAGGATGCCGCCATCTCCTCCCATGTCCCAGCGGACGGTGCCTATGAAGGACAACAGCGAGCACAGAGTCAACCAAGTCAGAGGTACGTACCCACAGCTTACACAGAACACAAATCACAATCTGAAAAGTGGCCCTTATGTGTGTTGAGTCTAGGCCTAGGTATGTGTGACACAGTTAAAAATGAAGCCATGTGGGCCCCTTAAATGGCGGCTGCCTGACCTCTAAAGTGGGACAATGCGATGTGAGGTAACTGCGTTGGCGTTGGACACCGTCGCGGTAGGCGGTCGAAGACCGCGGCGCAATGCTGCATTGGTTAACATTGGACCCTATGGGTCCCATGAGCCAATGACGATGTACGCCGGCGGTGACGGTACGCACCGCTGCGGACATGACCGCCATTTTCTATCTGTTCAATCACTCGATACCTGATCTTCGACAGGAGAGAACCTACACTGCAAGTGCTGCTGTGACCTCGGTCTGGAAGAGACAATGGCTCGAGTGTCTGGGGAAAGGGCCCCTGCATTCACATCGGAGGAGTTGGAGAAACTCGTGGACAGGGTCCTCCTCCAGTACACGCTACTCTACGGTCCTCCAGATAAACAGGTACACTGGGAGCACCCACTGCCGGAAAAGATGGGAGGACATTCGCCTCTAGAGCAAGAAGACGGCGGAGGCTCAGCTGGGGATGGCCTCCCAACGTGGGAGGGGTGCCCTTCGCACCATGACCCCCCTGATGTTCAGGATCCTGGCGGTGGCGTACCCGGAGTTGGATGGGCGCTTGAGGGCATCACAGCAGCCACAAGGGGGTGAGTACACTCTCATCCTGCTGATTTTGCGCGCAGTGGAGGGGTCTGGGTGTGGGAGGTGGGCTGTGGGTTTCCCTGGGCCAGGGGGAGTTTCGTAGGCATGGTCCCTTCGTAAGGCAGGCCATGTTGCACCCCATCCCACCTCTGTAGAGTGCCAAGTACACCTAATCATGCCCCTGTGTCATCCATGTGTGCAGATGTCATCCATAGCCTAGTAGGCCATTTCCCAGGGATTGAACAGTGGAGCCCAAGAGCGCGGCGTAGTACAGGGGGCTTCTGTGTCTGTCGTATCCGCCAACGGTAGCGGTAATGCATGCACTCAACATGTCTTTCTTCTGTCGTCCCCCCCTTTTTGTGGTCTCGCTGTTCTTGTGTGCATTAGCATCATCAGGCGAAAGAGCAGTGGCACCGGAGCACGAGGGGGCTGCATCCCACATGGCCATGGAGGGCCACACTATGGACTCGGACTTCACCAGTGGGACGGAGGGCGAGGGGAGCTCCACGGTCGGGGACAGGAGCTGAGACCAGCGACACGGATTCGTCCTCTGATGGGAGCTCCCTTGTGGTGGCGGCAACATCTGTGCCCCCCCCATCTACAGGTACAGCCACCACCCCCCCTACCAGCACTGCCATCCCAGCAGCCCCTCAGCCTTTGCCCCGTGCCCGCTCACCCAGGAGGGTGGGCATCACCTTCACCCCAGGCACCTCAGGCCCTGCCCCAGTCACCCCTGCTGCCCTCAGTGAGGAGGCCATTGACCTCTTCAGGTCCCTCACTGTTGGGCAGTCTACCATTTTGAATGCCATCCAGGGTGTAGAAAGGCAGTTGCAACAAACAAATGCATTCTGGGAGGGCATTCAATCTGGTCAGGCGGCCCTTCAGCAAGCTTTTCAGACTCTGGCCTCAGCACTGATGGCAACCATTGTCTCTGTAACTAGCCTCCCCCCTCCAACTTCCTCCAGCCAGACCCAATCCCCTGTACCCCAGCCTATCACAAGCACACCTACAGACCAGCATGCACACACGTCAACACACAAGGGAAGCTCTGGCAAACATAAGCACCACACATCCCACAGGCACTCACGCAAGCATCAGACACATGCAGACACACCAACCTAAACGGCCTCCACTGTGTCCCCCTCCTCCTCGTCTCCCTCCTCCCTCCCAGTCTCATCTACACTCACACCTGCATGCACTACATCTACAGCCACTACTGCCATCACCAGCACACCCACCACCACATCCCGCTCACGTGCAGTCACCACCCCACTACCATTCACACATCCCCTGTGTCCTCTCCCAGTGTGTCTGTGATGCCACCTCACAAGATACACAAACGCAGGCACACACCCACCCAACAGCCATCCACCTCACGACAGCCTCCAGCCCATGCACCTTCACCCAAAGTCAGCAAATGAACACCTCCTACAACCATAACCTCTTCCTCCACTCCCAAACCCCTTCCAGCTACCTGTCCCAGTGTCTCCCAAAAACTTTTCCTGTCCAACCTTGACCCCTTTCCCACACCTCCCCCACCGCGTCCGTCTCCTAGGTCCCGAACTAGCACCTCAGCCACAACATCTCCGGGACCAGTGGTGCCTGTAGTCACCGGAATCTGGAGTGCACCGGCCACAAGGGCAACCAGTGTGTAACGGAGCCACAGCACGGACAGACCCCACCTGTGAAGCATCAAAAGTTGGCCAGTGCCCTGCGGGAGAGGGGGAAGACTCCAGCCACCAAAGCCACTCCCAGGGGTCCCGGTGGGAGTGTGGAGTCAGCTGCGACACCTTCCAACGTGGGGAAGGGCCACAAGAAACCAGGAACGTCTGGGAAGAGCAGCACGGCGGAGGAGACCGTCCTCATCCCCACTGCCCAGGAGGCCACCGCCATCATCCCCGCTGCCCAGGAGGCCACAGCCATCCGCCCCGCTGCCCAGGAGGCCACAGCCATCAGACCCGCTGCCAAGGAGGCCACAGCCGTCAGCCCCGCTGGGACAGAGAGGACCGCCAGCACAAGCCCCGCTGAGACAGAGAGGACCACCAGCACAAGCCCCGCTGGGCTAGAGAGGACCGCCAGCACAAGCCCCGCTGGGACAGAGAGGACCGCCAGCACAAGCCCCGCTGGGCTAGAGAGGCGGGACAGAGAGGCCAGCCAGCACAAGCCCGCTGGGACAGAGAGGACCGCCTGCACAAGCCCCGCTGGGCTAGAGAGGACCGCCAGCACAAGCCCCGCTGGGACAGAGAGGACCGCCAGCACAAGCCCCGCTGGGACAGAGAGGAACGCCAGCATAAACCCTGCTGGGACAGAGAGGACCGCCAGCAGCTGAGTCACTGCAAAGGAGCCCGCCGCCTCGAGCACCGCTGAACAGGGCACCGCTGCTCCAAGCACTGCTGAACAGGGCACTGCCGCTCCAAGCACTGATGAACAGGGCACCGCCGCCTCAAGCACAGCTGAACAGGGCACCACCGCCTCAAGCACCCCTGAACAGGGCACCGCCGCTCCAAGCACCGTGGAACAGGGCACCGCCGCCTCAAACACTGCTGAACAGGGCACCGCCGCCTCAAGCACCGCTGAACAGGGCACCGCTGCCTCAAGCACCGCTGAACAGGGCACCGCCGCTTCAAGCACTGCTGAACAGGGCACCGCCACTCCAAGCACCGCTGAACAGGGCACCGCCGCTGCAATCACCGCTGAACAGGGCACCGCCGCCTCAAGCACCGCTGGCCCATGAGCGCCAAGGGCACTGCCGCCACTGAGTCCGTCATGAGCAGGATGAAGCACTCTGGGCACCATGCCCCCTCCAGAACCAGTGGAGAGATACATCCACTACCTCTGTCTTAGCAGGATGATGCACTCTGGGCACCATGCCCCCTCCAGAACCAGTGGAGAGATACATCCACTACCTCATTCCTTAGCAGGATGAAGCACTCTGGGCACCATGCCCCCTCCAGAGCCAGTGGAGAGATACATCCACTACCTCTGTCCTTAGCAGGATGATGCACTCTGTGCACCATGCCCCCTCCAGAACCAGTGGAGAGATACATCCACTACCTCAGTCCTTAGCAGGATAAAGCACTCTGGGCACAGAGCCCCCTCCAGAACCAGTGGAGACTGTCATCGACTTGAGAGACTGTGGCTTTGCACTCCCCAGGATGCAGCAGTGGGCAACCCACCCACTGTATAGACTTGAGAGACTGTGGCTTTGCACTCCCCAGGATTGAACAGTGGGCAACCCACCCACTGTACAGACTTGAGAGACTGTGGCTTTGCACTTCCCAGGATTGAACAGTGGGCATGTGGCCCTCTCGTGGATTTGGCGTTGTGCACTCAACTGGCTGAGGTGCCCCCCCTTTCCCTACCCCTGAGAGGCCTGTTTTCTTGCTCTCTGATGCCCCTGCAGTGTTCTCTCCGTCATGGTTGGGGATCTTGTGTGGGCCCAGTGTTCCACGGACTTCATTGGATCACTACCTGGACTACTAAGCTTGGTGCATATTTTGTTTATGGTGTATATATATATTTTTGCGTACTTGATTTTAATATATTACAATGGCTACACTCCTTTCCTTTTGTCTTTGCATTCTTCCGGGGAGTTTGGGGGGTGTAACTATAATGTATAAATATGTATTAGTGTGTGTGTTGTAGTGGGTGAGGGTGGGGGTGGGGGTGTTGCATGTGTGTGTCCCTGTTTTTTCCCTCCCCCCTCCCCTGTGTCGTAGGTGTAGTACTCACCGTGGTCGTCGCCGCCTGCGTTCGTGCACCTGGTAGAGGAGCAGGAAGGCTATTGCAGGGAGAATTTGGAGTTCCGGCTCCATGGTGTCCTGGTTCCTCGTGGGGTGTGTAGAGGTGAGCGGTTTCCCTTCGAAGTCCTGTTTCCGCAGTGTTTTTATCCGCGGTGAATCCACCCCGGAAAAGGTGGTGGATTGGTAGGTTGTGATACTGTGGGCGGTACTTTGTCCTCCGCCTGTCTGTTGGCAGTGACCGCCAAGCTTTTTTTCTGTACCGCCATGGCGGTCGGAGTGTTAAAGTGGCTGTCTTTGTTGGCGGTTTTCGCCACGGTCGTAATTCCAATTTTTTTACCGCCGGCCTGTTGGCGGTCTTACTGCCGCTTTAACACCGACCGCCAGGGTTGTAATGACCACCATAATGCATTATAGCCACCACATGAGAAGGAACAAGTCCAATGGAGTCTCATTAACTTTCCTCCTGTCACTGTGCAAGCTGTCATAGTACAGGTTTTGTACACCAATATTCTGTGACATTCATTCCCAGGAACAATCAATTTCCACTTTGTACTCCCAACAGCATCATATACATGCTAATGTCACAACTCAGAAATATCCAAATGAAGATGCCATGGTGAAGGTACATAAAAACACCAACTTCAAAAGATTAGCTATGAAGCCATTCAGATGACTCAATCCACATTGCAAACGTCTGGAGAACGCAGTCCATGACAAAACTCTGACCTAAACAAAGCAACAGTAACAAAATGAGCATGTCTCAAAA
This sequence comes from Pleurodeles waltl, assembly GCF_031143425.1. Taxonomy (NCBI): domain Eukaryota; kingdom Metazoa; phylum Chordata; class Amphibia; order Caudata; family Salamandridae; genus Pleurodeles; species Pleurodeles waltl. The sequence goes on along the minus strand of NC_090445.1, from coordinate 286,577,916 downwards.
TCTTCTTCACCAAATAACCTTTGCCAGAATTTGCCAGAGCTTCAGCTTCCTAACATCTTTAATAAACATACTCCTCACATCATCACAAGAGTTGATTGAATAGTCAAAGTCATGACTTCTCATAACATATTTACATTCATGAGAAGAAGCTGTTGATGAGATCTTGACACAAGTCAGCTCCTTCCTCTTCACCACGGTGCACTTCAGGATCTCCATCCTCTGCGATATAAGGGATTTTCTGTCGCAGTGGGATGTTATGGAGCATTCAGCAGGGCACGGTGATTTGACACACCTTCCTGGGTGCGTAGAGGAGGGCTTCCCCAGTCTTCTCAAGATAGTGAAATCTGGCCTTCAGGAGCCCCAAAGCCTGCCCCACTGGCCGCAGTGTTCTTCCATGGGCCTCATTGATGCAGACTTCCCCTGGCGTAGTTGGATTGCTCAGCGGTGTTAACAACCATTGTAGGAAGTTGGCTCTGTATGTGCTATTTCAAAATAAGGAATAGCATGCACAGAGTCCAAGGGTTCCCCTTAGAGGTAAAATAGTGGTAAAAATAGATAATACTAATGCTCTATTTTGTGGTAGTGTGGTCGAGCAGTAGGCTTATCCAAGGAGTAGTGTTAAGCATTTGTTGTACATAAACATAGACAATAAATGAGGTACACACACTCAGAGACAAATCCAGCCAATAGGTTTTGTTATAGAAAAATATCTTTTCTTAGTTTATTTTAAGAACCACAGGTTCAAATTTAACATGTAATATCTTGTTTGAAAGGTATTGCAGGTAAGTACATTAGGAACTTTGAATCATTTCAATTGCATGTATACTTTTTAAGTTATTCACAAATAGCTATTTCAAAAGTGGACACAGTGCAATTTTCACAGTTCCTGGGGGAGGTAAGTTTTTGTTAGTTTTACCAGGTAAGTAGGACACTTACAGGGTTCAGTTCTTGGTCCAAGGTAGCCCACCGTTGGGGGTTCAGAGCAACCCCAAAGTTACCACACCAGCAGCTCAGGGCCGGTCAGGTGCAGAGTTCAAAGTGGTGCCCAAAACGCATAGGCTTCAATGGAGAGAAGGGGGTGCCCCGGTTCCAGTCTGCCAGCAGGTAAGTACCCGCTTCTTCGGAGGGCAGACAAGGGGGGTTTTGTAGGGCACCGGGGGGGACACAAGCCCACACAGAAATTTCACCCTCAGCGGCGCGGGGGCGGCCGGGTGCAGTGTTAGAACAAGCGTCGGGTTCGCAATGGAAGTCAATGAGAGATCAAGGGATCTCTTCAGCGCTGCAGGCAGGCAAGGGGGGGCTTCCTCGGGGAAACCTCCACTTGGGCAAGGGAGAGGGACTCCTGGGGGTCACTTCTGCAGTGAAAGTCTGGTCCTTCAGGTCCTGGGGGCTGCGGGTGCAGGGTCTTTTCCAGGCGTCGGGACTTAGGTTTCAGAGAGTCGCGGTCAGGGGAAGCCTCGGGATTCCCTCTGCAGGCGGCGCTGTGGGGGCTCAGGGGGGGACAGGTTTTGGTACTCACAGTCGTAGAGTAGTCCGGGGGTCCTCCCTGAGGTGTTGGTTCTCCACCAGCCGAGTCGGGGTCGCCGGGTGCAGTGTTGCAAGTCTCACGCTTCTTGCGGGGAGATTGCAGAGGTCTTTAAAGCTGCTCCTTTGGATAAAGTTGCAGTCTTTTTGGAGCAGGTCCGCTGTCCTCGGGAGTTTCTTGTCGTCGTCGAAGCAGGGCAGTCCTCAGAGGATTCAGAGGTCGCTGGTCCCTTTGGAAGGCGTCGCTGGAGCAGAGTTCTTTGGAAGGCAGGAGACAGGCCGGTGAGTTTCTGGAGCCAAGGCAGTTGTTGTCTTCTGGTCTTCCTCTGCAGGGGTTTTCAGCTAGGCAGTCCTTCTTCTTGTAGTTGCAGGAATCTAGTTTCTAGGTTCAGGGAGAGCCCTTAAATACTAAATTTAAGGGCGTGTTTAGGTCTGGGGGGTTAGTAGCCAATGGCTACTAGCCCTGAGGGTGAGTACACCCTCTTTGTGCCTCCTCCCAAGGGGAGGGGGTCACATCCCTAATCCTATTGGGGGAATCCTCCATCTGCAAGATGGAGGATTTCTAAAAGTTAGAGTCACCTCAGCTCAGGACACCTTAGGGGCTGTCCTGACTGGCCAGTGACTCCTCCTTGTTATTCTCATTATTTTCTCCGGCCTTGCCGCCAAAAGTGGGGGCCGGAGGGGGCGGGCAACTCCACTAGCTGGAGTGTCCTGCGGTGCTGTGACAAAGGGGTGAGCCTTTGAGGCTCACCGCCAGGTGTTACAGCTCCTGCCTGGGGGAGGTGTTAGCATCTCCACCCAGTGCAGGCTTTGTTACTGGCCTCAGAGTGACAAAGGCACTCTCCCCATGGGGCCAGCAACATGTCTCTAGTGTGGCAGGCTGCTGGGACCAGTCAGCCTACACAGATAGTCGGTTAAGTTTCAGGGGGCACCTCTAAGGTGCCCTCTGTGGTGTATTTTACAATAAAATGTACACTGGCATCAGTGTGCATTTATTGTGCTGAGAAGTTTGATACCAAACTTCCCAGTTTTCAGTGTAGCCATTATGGTGCTGTGGAGTTCGTGTAAAACAGACTCCCAGACCATATACTCTTATGGCTACCCTGCACTTACAATGTCTAAGGTTTTGCTTAGACACTGTAGGGGCACAGTGCTCATGCACTGGTACCCTCACCTATGGTATAGTGCACCCTGCCTTAGGGCTGTAAGGCCTGCTAGAGGGGTGTCTTACCTATACTGCATAGGCAGTGAGAGGCTGGCATGGCACCCTGAGGGGAGTGCCATGTCGACTTACTCATTTTGTTCTCCCTAGCACACACAAGCTGGTAAGCAGTGTGTCTGTGCTGGGTGAGGGGTCTCTAGGGTGGCATAATACATGCTGCAGCCCTTAGAGACCTTCCCTGGCATCAGGGCCCTTGGTACCAGAGGTACCAGTTACAAGGGACTTATCTGGATGCCAGGGTGTGCCAATTGTGGAATCAAAAGTACAGGTTAGGGAAAGAACACTGGTGCTGGGGCCTGGTTAGCAGGCCTCAGCACACTTTCAATTCAAAACATAGCATCAGCAAAGGCAAAAAGTCAGGGGGTAACCATGCCAAGGAGGCATTTCCTTACAACCATGGACAGTCAGGATATGCTGAGTCTCTTGTTTTGTAATGAGACATAAGTGCTACAATGATTCACACACCTTCTGATTGTAGTACCTGGCATTGCACAGGACTGATCTTATTTACCAAGAAACCAGGCCTTCTCCTGTTTAGTTGTGACATTAGCTGGGGCATGGAGCTGTTCTGCAGTTTGAAGTAATCATGGGCAGAATGTGGGAACCAGGCACAGACGTTTGAAATATACAAATCAGGCAAGCAGACGACTTGCATGTTGATAGAATGGAATGCTTCCTGTTTCGATAAACTTGTTCACTGGAGTGCAGTGGTACTAAAGGCAATATGAGTGCCCTCAATGGCTCCAGCCACATCTGGGAGGCGACCAAATCCATAGAAGTTAACCTTCACATTGGCTAAATCCTCCCATCTGGGGAACCTGATATAGCCTTCAATGTGTTTCATCACTGTTGAAAGCACGTCTTTTAATACATTACTAAACATAGGTTGTAACATACCATCAGTTATAGCCACTGTACATTGAAAGGATCCTGTGGCCAGAAAATGCAATACTGCCATAAGTCTCACAATTAGTGGGATAAATGTTGGATTAGTGTTTGGAGGCATGAGAGCAGGCACCAACTGACAACATAAATCATGTACTGATTGCCTATTCAGGTGAAACTTCTTTTTGACAACCCTTTCTTCCATGGTTTGAAGGTATGGAAATGGGCAGTACACTGGAGGTTGTTATCTCCTCCCTCTCCCAGGGTACCTATGTGTGGAATCCAATAAATTGGAGCATTGGTCACAGTGTCCATAGTAACATATACAATGAATAAGCCAAAAGTCATGTGACAAAACATAACTGGCTCAAAAAGCATTACACATATTTCATATAACAAATGTCTACTTTCCAAAATCCACCTATAATCCCCATTGTGGTTTACACATGTGTACAAAATATATGTGCACATTATACACCTAAAAGTTTGTTTTGTTCTCCCAAAATACCATCACCGGCAGTGCACCGCAGTAATATGGCATTTATACCCAGTAACTCACTCCACTGATGATTGTGTACAAGTTATTACAGATCAATGGAGTAACACATATGTAAACATGTTACAACACATTGGTAGTGACGCATTTAACTGCCACCAATACTGCAGTTTCAACAGCTAAAATGGCGGATGCCTAACCTCGCATATTGGACTTTTTGAAGATGCTGCCGCCGGCGGGAGCTATTCGCATGGTGGGCGGTTTCATCCATGATGGACACAGCTATACACTAAAGTTGGTGACTGTGATGGTCGTGTGCCAATGGCTGTGCCCGTCTACGCTGATGACCATGTACATGGCGTACTTGTATGTCGTGGTGTGAAAAATAACACACTTGCTGCCTGACACCGTTGCTAGCAACGTCTCCTCCATGTTAGCTGCTGTCTGCCACCTGTGGGAGCAATCATGCCAGGGAAAGCAGGTGAGAGGGCCCCTGCCTTTTCTCCAGAGGAGCTGGAAAAACTGTTTGATGAGGTCCTTTCCCCATATGGTCAGCTCTGTGGCTCACAGAGGAACAGGTAACTATCTCATATACATATTGTGCTCTGTTCAACACCATCCTTGCCCTTCTCACAGGCTACAATGTGCCTCTGAGTTCCAGAGTGACTTTTAGATTACTGTAGTTAAAGTTTGTGGTCCATACATAGGATAAAAATGTAATGGATTGTGGAACCCTGTACTTTGTGTATTTAAAGTCACCATTGTGTTGTGTGATAAGCCCTAGATCCTCCTTGTGTTCCATTCACATATCTATGCAAATGTACATTTCAGGGTACCTATGATATATTTAATGATCAGATTATGGCAAATCAGAAAATAAATGAATTTGCATTACAGCATACTGTTAGAAGCAGTTGAGGATGATGTTAGCTATGTGTATAGTCCCACATATCACTTGACAGACTTGTCTGAGAGGTAGCTAAACCTCACTGACCCCTTCAGAGTGCCACACAACCTTGAGCTTACATATTGGAGGGCCACAAGTACTTTTATTTATGGAAGTGTTGGAAATGTTTTGTTCATATGAGTTCACTGTGCTCAGCGTGCAGAGATCAAGGCCTGATTATGAGTGTTGCCCATTTTGGGGCCGAGTTACTGTGGCAATACAACTGATGTACATGGTAATCTCCCTGTAGACCTGCAGATCCTTGGATGTTCCCAAATGAGTCTCCTGAACCAATAGTAGCCCTTAATGCTTTTACACAGACTATGACCCGCATTATGACTTTGGCGGTCTTTTCAGAAGACCGCCGATGCCATAGGTGCCAGAAGACCGCCAGTGCTGGTGGTCTTCTGACCACATTACGAGTACTGAAGGATTTCTGCCACAATTTGGGCGTGCTGGGAGTCGGAGGCGAAGGGGCGGTTCCACCACCGGCCCCGCCACACCAAAAGGACTCCACCAGCCGTATTATGACCTGTAATAGGGCCTGTCAGTGTCCTGATGGCGTGCCGCTACTGGCGGTGGAAACACCTGTTCCCTGCAGGATGACCTCGTCGCTGGACAAGGTAAGTCGATCATCCCAGAGGGTAGGGGGGTGGGAGGGTGTTTTGTGTGCATGTGTGTTGACTGCATGTGTGAATGTAAGTGTGTATGCATGTGTGAATAGGGGTTTGAATGAGTTTATAATTGTTGAAGTAAGTGTGTGTTGGAATGTTTGTGTGAATGCAAGTATGGATGATTGTGAGTGAATGCGAGTATGGATGTGTGTGAGTGAATGTGAGTATGGATGCGTGTGAGTGAATATGTGTATGTAAGTGTAGGTGAATGAGTGTATGCGGGGTGTGTGTGTGTGCATGTATGCGGGGAGGGGGTTGCTGTTCTGGAAGGGGGTGGGGGATGGGGTGCTGGTATGGAAGGGGGTGTGAGGGGGTACTGGGTTTGCATGGGGGGCTGGGGGAGTCATCTGCCGGTGACAGGAAAGAAATTTCCTGTCACCAGTAGCCTTTCCTCCAGGGTTTCCATTGCGGTGTTACCACCGCAGAAACCCTAGTGGAAAGCTGACTTGTTATACTGCTGACGGTCTTCAGTGGACCTCTGGGTCAGAGGTGCTAATTTCCGGCCCGGCTGTCCAACCTCCCTGGCGGTATAAACGGGGATGTGGCGGGTTGGCAGATGACAACCCGCCACACTCATATTGTGGCGGTCTTCCGGTGAGACCTCACTGCAGCCTTGCCCATCTTCGGACCACCAGGGTCAGAATGAGGACCTATGTTTGGAATGGTGTCTGAGGTGACCCCCTGACCTGGAACATCTTTCCACTCACCCACATTGTCAATGTGTGATATTTACTAATGACAGGCCCCTTAATCCAACACGTTTCTTGTCACTTTTTCATAAGTCATGTTTGCAGTGTACAGACCTATTGCACAAGTGACATACTTACAGTGCAGATAGTTGGTTAATTCTGAAGAGATCATTATATGTGATTCATTAGCTTTGTTACATTCAAGCAATCAAACAAAACATACCATGGTATGTTGAATGTCATCTCTGTAATAGTGCCACAGTGGTAAAAGGTGTGTCCTATGATGCCAGTACACACTACACAAACTCAATAAGACGTAGTATGATATTCCATTAAGTAGTCCACATGTCCACACATCCCCAGAGAGGAAGCTCTCAGTGACACACGTCAGCCCTTTTATTGTGACCTAAGTCTTAGGATGTAGTCAACACTATGGTACTAGCCTGTAGGGACCGTATGCAACAAGTCAATGGGCCTGGCTGTGAAGGTGCCTGTACAGTCATGCACATGTAGTTTACCCTTCAGAAGGTCACAATGGTGTGTGGTGTTTCATACTAGCTCACATCAGAGTACAAGTTGGTTGGCCCTAGGCTACATGATGTTAGTAGGCTGACTTAGTCAGTGTAGGCAGTGACCCGGGTTGAGGATAGTCAGCAGATGACTACTAAAATGCGTATTTATGTCCCTGTACTCTTCAGCATGTGAGATTTACACGTGTAGTGTGTTAACAATTTAATAATGCTTGTGCTAGGTGTATACAAAATATGTGTTAACCAAACAGATATCATAAAATATGCAATTATTTTCTGTTTATTCATCTATTGCATCCATACAGGTCAATGCGCATCAGAAGCAAGCAATTTGGACAGCCATCCCCCAGAAGGTACGGACCCTAGGGGTCTATCACTGGTGCAGCATCCATTACTAGAAAAGGTGGTAGGACCTGAGATGCTTGACCCAGAAGATCACCGAAGTCCAGCTGGGGCTGTCCTCCCAACAAGAAACGGAGTGTGTGCCAGACCTTAACTCCCCTAATGGCCTGCATACTGGCGGTGGCCCACCCGGACCTTGATGGCCAGAGTCATGCATGTTCATTGCCAACTTTGCGTGTTACAGGCAGGCATCTCCCCATCAATATTGGGAGTTGCTCATGTGTGATGCACAAGAAGAGTAATTGTTTGTGTAGGTCTGGTAGTAGGTGCATGCTGATGTGCTTTGCCTATTGTTCTTATGACCAGGAACACAGCAGAGTCCAATCCACTACCAATTTACTGTCTTGAGCAGACACGCCTGAGTAAAGTAATTAATCAGCTCATGTTCTTTGTTGTTGTGGTTGAAATTTGTACCCAACAGGTCACTTGTCTTCAGTGTGTCAAGAGTAATGCTACCTCACTACTGTGTCTCATGTTATGGTGGCTATCGTACATGTGACATAGCATACAGTGCACTTTGGGTTGAGTCACTGAGCAATACTTCTCCTTGGTAAGTGGGAAATGTACACTTACATGAGATAGCAAGCATCACTGGTGCCGTCAGTATTAGTGCCTATATGTTGCCATGTGTACCTTTCACTTTTACAGTATCATTTACACTACTATTTCACACACAATCTACATGTCTTTATAGACTGATGTCTGATGCCATCATATATGTGTGTGTGTGTAGGCCAAACTGTATTGGAAAATAGTTGAATGTGATGGGTATACAGTTCATGTGTTATCACAGACAGGAATGTGTAAACATTGGTTGGTGGGTCGCACATACCCTAAGCCATTACTCAATGTCATTAGTCAGGTCCAATTGCTGAAGCAATGAAGGACATCACAGGTAGACTTTCAGCAATTTTTTACAATAGGAATTTTCATGCCACTGATGTGGAAGTTTTTGGTAAGTGATTTGCATGTTTATTTGTGAAGGTTCTTTCACTGATTGTTGACATACATCAGGGAGTGACATGCAGAAATGTAGGAATCAAATGTGAGTGTCTACACTCAGTAATGCAATGGAAATTGTGTTTGCATAATAAAAAGGTACAGTGATGTGCTTCCCATTAGGGATGGAGATTCCCTGAGCCTCAACAACCTTCAATGATCTATTGGCTTTTAGTTATGCAATGTAAGGATGGTGTTCTCACCAGTACCAATCTGAACTGTGGATTTCCCTAAGCCTAGCGGATTCATTATGCTGTGGATATTTGTAGACAAATCTCCCAGACATTGTGCCAAGGTTGTCTCCAATCTACTTTGATGTGCTACATGTGATACATAGTGAAGCTATATAAGTACAACTTCGATGAGACTATTCTGACAATGGACATATTAGGATGTTACAATTGGGAAGTTTCAACAGTGTGACATGAGTTTTTCCATGTCACCTTATTCCTGCTACTTCTACATATTGCTACAACATAGCTGTATTATTTGACCATCATTTTATCATAATGTGGTACTAGCTATATGAACATTTGCTGATTGCAGGGCCTTGTGTGAAATCTGTAGGAATGAATGTTGGCATTGCCACACTATTTGATAACATCAGGTTACTAAGATATGCTACAAGAGTCAAATTATTCAAGATGATCAGACAACTTCACTCATGCAATTGGAGCTGTCTGTGATTATGACTTTACTGTGAGCAACTGTTTACAGTTCATGTAGCATGCACGCATGTGGTCTTGCTAATGTTGAAGCCACTTCAATGGATCCTGTAGCTGGAGTCTTCTGTACATTTTAGTATTGTTCTGTGATCAAAGCTGTTGGTCAAGTGTATTCTGGCACATGCAATAAAGCTAATTGTATTTGTCGTTTCAGCATCATCCCAGGCAAGTGGAGGAGACAGGGCCAACATCTGTGGGGAAGCAGCTGGCCATGGTATCTCCGGTCATGACACAACAGACAGGGATGGAGCCAGTTGGCCCAAAGGGTTAGGGGAGTGCCAAGGTGGACTCAGACTCAATGTCTTCATCATCAGAGTCAAGCACCAGTGGACACTCTCTAGTGGTGGCGCAACACACAGTACCAGTTCCTACAACATCCTTGTCTGCTACCCCACTACCATCTCAGCTCTCCTTGTTGCACCCCATCCAGTTGGCCGGGCCCACTCACCTAATAGAGGAGCCATCTCCTTGGCTCGAGGTACCTCACCCCTTCCCCTGTTACCCCTTGCTGCCATGAGTGAGGAGGCTATTGACCTCCTGAGAAATATCTCTGTGGGTCAGACAGCACAACTGAGTGCCATCCAGGTGCAAGGAAGCCATCTGCAACAGATCGTGGCCTACCTGGAAGGCATCCACAGTGCTATGTCTACCCTACAGAGATATTTTTTAGGCTGTGGCCTCCTCCCTCTCAGCAGCCTTTTACCCATCCCACACTTCAACCTCACCTTCTGCATCTTCCCCATCCAATTAACCTATTCCCATGCCTGTCCCAAGCACACTCACACAACCATGCACACACTTCAACAACCCCAAGCAGCACACATGAACAGAAACAACACAAAACACACAAGCATGCAACCACTCACCAGACATTCACAACCAACCCAATATAACCCCAGACACCACACCCACAGACCGATCCACCATCCCCAACATATCCCCAGACACCACACCCCCACCCACAAACATCCACCAGCCCAACATTAACCCAGACTCCACCCCCACAGACACATCCACCACCCCAGCATTAACCCAGACACCATACCCACATCCCCATCCACCACCCATAGCATTCCCCCAGATGCCACACTTGCGCCACCAAACCCATCTACCACCCCAGCATACCCAGCATTTCTACATCACACACCACAAAAAAATGAAAATGCACATACTCATCCACACAACAGGCATCTACAAAACACAAACATGATACTTTGAACACACAGCAGCACCAAAAACACACCCACCCACACTTGACACTTCCACTCTCTCAACCTCCCAACCTCTATTCCTTCAAGAACATCCTACCCATTTTCCCATGGAAAGTTTGCTTTTTGCCCTTGCCCTTACCCCTGTCAAAACCAATCCCCACTCTCAAAGCTAAAAGGACCTCTTCCACACACTAACAAATCCCTTCCACACCAAAATTGTCAACTGTGAAACCTGATCCCCCACCTCTAAACCCAGCCATACCCCACAGAAAACCAAAACCCCTCCCAAAACCAAGGCCACCCCTCCCAAAACAAAAGACATCCCTCCCGAAGTCAGAAGCACCCTTCCAAAAACCAAACTCACCCACCCCAAAACCAACCCCACCTCTTCCAAATAACATAATTGAGGTACTTAGACTGCCCACTGGATGCCCTTTCTGGAGAGGTTCCCATGGCAGTGTCTGAGAGGCAAGGTTAGTGGCACAACAGTTTGCTGGACCTCACATTGTTATTTTGGATTGGCCATTGGCCTTTACTTCACTTCACTTCTTAATTGTTTAAAACAAAACAAAATTGCTAGTTTTATTACACATTAGTTCTGCCATTACTTTTCTACTATTTTGATGTTCATGGATACTTTAGGATGTATGACTACAGTGGTTTGCTTCACCCTGATTGATAATCCATTTGATGTGGTTGGTGTAATCTGACCTTGGAACCAGCGCTGGAGTCATACAGGACAAGGGCAAATGTTCAATGGATTGATATTGGGATGTAATCCAATTGGGGCAAACATTGCATTGGGTGGTATTTCATATAATAGGTATTTCATCTTGGCTTGGCCAAAGTCAACATCATTTGGGTTGCATTTCTCCCCATGATGTAGATTGGATGTGTGGTTAATGTGTGCAAGCTATAGATTTGTTTATCCACAATAGAGGGTGTTTAATTGTCATACCTTTGCATATATTTTAATGGGCGTGTCCACTTTAGTGTATGTACCTTACACCTACTTTATCTAAATGTGTGACAAATGCTGTTACTGCTGTGTTTGCTTTCATGACTTGCCCTTACACATTTCACGAATATGCATGGCACTTGGTTATGCTATTGGTTGTCACAGATATACTTAAAGCCACAGGTCCTGCACAAATAGAGTTTTGAGGCATGTGCAATGTGTATTGTGGTCCAGAGCACCAGCCTTCCAGGGGTTCCCTCGGTAGAGGCAAACCTATTCTGCAGAGACCTTACTTTGTGAAATTTTAATGTTTCTCACACTGATTACTTTTAATCCCATTTACCTAACATTACATTGAAATGTGGGTGATACATGAGAGTCTATTTACAGAGATTTAGCAGAGAAGGTGTGTTCCAATTTAATGACACATCCCTACAGATGTATCTTCAATATCCCAACAGGACCTAGCATGTGAGCAATGTTAGGATGATACTGGGATAACGTGTGATTTTGATGAGGAGGCGCTGTTGTGTGACACAATTTACTGCACACATAATTATCCCTGATTATGAGATGTGCACACATATTGAATTTGTAGAGTGTGTCTATGCAGTGTCAGTGACCTGGCCAAAGAGGGCATTTAGAGCTGCATTGGGTCATACATTGAGAACAATTCCAAACAGGGGCTCCCAAAATATTTTTGGCCCAGGGACCACAAACTCCTTGCCAGGTCAATGGTGAGGCATCTCTTTGCTGTGGAGTTGATGGAAACGAGCAAGAGCTTAGCTTTCTGTTGGTTGCATCTACAACTGAGTCGGTTTTGGGCATCATCAAGCACCACAAGCAGCGGAACTATGTGTACGACTGGCTCCATGGCAGCACAGGATACTTAAAGCTTGGTACAGGAACATTTATGCATTACATCCTTCCCTTTCTGCCAGCTCAGATGTGGTGGTTGAACTGCCACAGTCATGCCAGCGAGAAGGCACTTTGTAAATGGTCTGGCGATAACACTAGAGATCTGCCCTTCGACAGACACATTGGCCTATCCCGCTGCTGCTGCAGTTAAGATTTGCTGGCAGTGGTGGCATGACCGCAGCAGTCTTTCATCTATGAAACTGCATGCATCATAATATGCCGGTCCGACCGCCAACACTGCTGCTGTGAATCCGCCAACAACGTCACAGCGGTACCAAGACAACCAAACTCGTAATCAGGCCCTTCATCAGGTAGGGCTTCATCAGGAAGGGATCTTAATCTTTTGCCTTCTATGGATCCCCATGTAATCATTATTGGAACCTGCACACCCCCACTAAATCAAGATTGAAATCCAAGGACCCCACACTTTGGGCCTCATTACGACTTTGGCGGTCTGACGGTAGGACCACAGCGGTGGCAGCCACCAAAAGACCGCCATGTTGGCGGTCACATAGACTGCCTTATTATGAGTCACACAGCCAGGCTCACTGAAACCCAGCCAAAATTCAAACACCACCAGGAGTCTGGAGGGCGGGAAAGAGGCCGTTCCAGCACTCCAACCCATCGAAAATCCACCAAACCAATTACGACCTACAAAACACGATAGCGGTTCTTCCATGGCGGTAAACCAATGGTGGTGTAAACTGGGACGGTAAGGGGTCTATGCAGCAATACACCACACTACATTGGATAGTTTGAATTCCACACACCTGACACACCTACAAACTGCACTATTAAACATACCCCTTTACGCCCCACAATCCTTTTCATCAAAAACACCATACACTGCAACATAGAGGCCACATAGAAATTAGGAACCATTGAATAGGCACCCCACAGCACTCCAAATACCACAAATCACACACCTGCACATCATACATATCCCACAATTTCTTTTATCCACACATCAGACATGACCTGTCACCCACTCACAACATAGCACCCACACCCCATCACCCGTTTTATTTTCCTTGTCGTGTTGTCCACCGCTACCATGTCCCCACAAAAACATCCTCTATTCACAGACAATGACTTGAGGGTCATGGTGGACTAAATCATCAGGGTAGAGCCACATCTATTTGGAGCACAAGTCCAACAAACCTCGATTGACAGGAAAATGGAGATGTGTGCAAAATATAGTCAACAGGGTAAATTCTGTAGGCAGCTATCCACGCACAAGGGAGGACATCATGAAGAGGTGGAACGAATTTATGGGGGAGGTACATTCCATGGCCACCAGATACCAGCTGGTGGTCCTCAAGAATGCCCCTGGCCCCCTACCTCCTCCCCCAATGTTCACATCATGGGAGGAGAAGGTCTTGGACATCCTGCATCCTGAGGGCTTGACAGGAATACCTGGGGGAGTGGAGTTGGGTAAGTCACAACACTGAAAATGTCATCCTAAAGTTCTGTTTTGCATGCTCACTGATCACCTTTTGACGTCTCAGCACCCAACACATTCACCACCCCTGTGTCCAACTGTCTAAATACCTCTATCTGCCATACCACATATCAACTAAACTCACCGGCGGGCACAGTCTCTGTGAATGGCATATGTAGTACAGTGACTGACAGCACTACAGCTCCCAGCAGGCACTGTTCTACCATTATGGAAACCAGAACAGTGTACCAAAATAAAAATAGTCTTGCGTGTCAACAACACAATCGACTAAACTCACCTGAATGATCCACAATATCACTGTCAAGGGCAATGCCAGCAATGCCATAGGCATCTGCCAGTACAATGCCACCAACACACAGCTACAGCTGTGTCCAATGCTAAAATGGCCCTTTTACCTCCCAACACCCATTTAAAGCAACTCACCAGGGAGGAACACACATATCTGCAGTGTGCTGTACTAGGTGTAACCTGATATATATGGCCAGGTAGTTTGGTTACCCCTAAGCTGATGAACAGGTCAGTTTCCACTTCACATTCTGCAGCTGTCTTTTGTCCCAATACTGAACTTTTGCAAAGTGGGAGCTAACATGGACAATATTAAGCTACACAGCAGACAAGATATGAATCTATCAACAGACATCCAACTGTCAAACTAATAGGTATCCTGTAGCAAGGCGTATGTCATAGGATTGCCCTGTACCCCTTATAGCTCTACCCAGATTTGAAATCAGGTGTCACTGTCACATCAGGGAATCTAGCTAATCCTCACTGTACATGGCTCAAAGGATATCTACCTGTCAAAGTGTGATACCACATGTTGCATTTCAATCTGTAACTGTCTATTCCTCTTTTTCAGCAGGTCACCCACCCATTGTGAACAGGGAGAGGATGCCTGAGACAACCACTTCACCTCTGGATGAAGCCGTCAGTGAGGACAACACCCCTGGATGTGAGGACTTTGAGAATGACTCTGGCTTATCTGGGACACCTGGTCAGTCTAGAACTGTCAGCCTCACCCTGCCTACATCGACCCTTTTCAGCCCTGTTGCATCTACATCCCAAGGAATCATTCACCCCCAAACCTGTGTTCCAAGGACAGTTAATACCATCATGTGCTTCCAGTACAGGTACTGGAGTCAGCACAAGAAAACCCTGACAATTAAGGACTTGGCACCAGTAGGAGATGGCAAACTGTGCCAAGGGCACAGGCCCATGGGGGTAGGGTACGTGGGAGGTATGGTGTAGGCCAGTGGATTGAGGCTCCTAGGGATACAACTGGCCAGAACACCATCTCCCAAGTCTTGGGAGCATACCACCAGTCCAAAGGTGTGATGGGCCAAGTACTTACCATGATGGGGGAGAATAGGCAGCAGCAGAGGGACAACTACCAGGAAGTCATGCAAAAGTGGGAGGCCCTCAATGCCAACATGGTGTACCTAACAGGGGTGCTGAGAGACATTAATACCACCCTGAGTAGGTTATGTCCTGAGCAACAGGCCCCTTCCATTGGCCATGTAACATCAGGCCCCTCTACATCTGTGGCAGCTAGTGGAATGGAGGCTCTGCAAGGAGAAGGACATGGCTCAGACACCCCTGCCTCTGTAGCTGAAGAACAGAAGATGCCAAGCCTTCAACCACTGCCAGAAAGTGATCCTCTAATGACTGCTTCCCCTTGTGTGTCACAGATACACCCTGTTGACTGTGTTACACTTTCCATGTTCCAACGGCACAAGGACACTGGACTTGAGACTCAAAATGTTGTTGCAGCTACCCTGATGATTACAGTCACCATGACTGTACCCTTCACTGTGTGCACTTAATGATTAGATCCTATTCCTAAAATACCAATGAGCTCTTGTAAATAAACACTAATAAACACTACTAAACCACATATAATTGATCATTGTTTAGCTATTTAGAAGAGTTAACTGAGAAATTGTTGCTTACACATGATATTCACATTTGTACCAAATATGCTAAGTCCCATTTCACATGTACAGTTGAATCAGGATCAGATATATGTACATTTATACAAATAGACACACTCCTAATCCCATTTATTGCACTTTCCTGCACATAAGTTGACAACATGCCAAATATCACACAGTGCAGTACAGCTTCACAATTTAAAGCTTCAGCATATGTGTGAATATCAAGCACCCCACAGACTAATGAAGTTAGGCACATGTCATTCTTTGTCTATACAAATAGGCAAACAGATTGGTTCTATTAGTCATCAGTTAAAGCCTTATCTCATTACCATACAATACCACTCTAAAGAGCATACCCCATGATACAGACAGAGGTCAGTACAATATTCCCCAGTCATTGACCCTTCCAATTATCATGGTCAGGTATCAGTAGGCATGCTACTCACCTATGTGAGTCATTACACACAAGTACAGCGGCCTGCAATGAGGTTACACACTGACAGCTATATGCAAGTTAAATAGCATCAACACTAAACCAATGAGAAGGTAAAGGTTATGGATTGCACAAGATGACATGTGTCAGATACACAAGACCATACATTTGACACCCTGGGACCCGGATAACATGGCACACAGGTCGACTGTGTTGAACAGTACATTGTCATCCCACTGTCCTGACAGTCTGGGCATGGAACTCATACACCACCAAAATGATGACATACAGTACCTGGATCTATCCATGTTCACATGTCAGACCTGAAAATCCCACCTCTCTGTGACACAATTCAGGTTTTACCAAATGAGGATGACCTTGTGAAGAAATCTGCAAAGTAAAAATGTGATACAAAAGGTATAGGCAGGTAATGGTAAGGGAGATCTATTAAGTCATCTCCCAAATACATTAGTAACACTGATTGTGCAGTGTGACAAACATTAACAAAGGAGATCATCACAATAATCACAACTCCAAAAACCATTTTGCATGCACACCTGAGCTATATACTGCTAGGCAACTAATGAGCTGTCTGATGGTCATACGAAGACCCTTCTCAAACATCTCTAGGACCACCAACAACCCACTGAGTAAAGTATGTAACAGAACAACACATATGTACAGTCAGTTGAAGTACTGATTTATGAGATCTGCCCGGCTGTCTCCACCTTCATCCTCATCATTGGCATCCTCACTTTGCAATTCTGCATTCTCATCCGCTGGAACTGCTGGCTCCCCCTCATCTGGTATACACGCAACAATGACTTGACACACTTTGGCGGGTGAGCAGTGGAGGGCTCCACCAGCCTTATCATTGCAACAAAATCTAATCTTAAGGAGCCCAAAAGTCAGCTCCACGACAAGCCATGTCCTTCAGTGGGCCTAATTGAAGCAAACTTCCCCTGACATGGTTGGGTACCTCACTGGTATCAACAACCAGGTATGGTTTGGGTAGCCAGAATCCCCTGTAAGGAATTGTTACAAGTGTGTAAAAATAAATCTTTCACATCCTTACATTTGGCAGCAGACATAAGGAACTGACACACATCACATATAACACTTACCAACCAGCCAGGCCCTCTTGGTGTACTTCCGTGTCATCAGCAGTGGGATATTGTTGTTCCGCATGATGAAGGGATCATGAACTGAACCAGGGTACTTTGCACATACTTGGGAATTGTAGAAATCGGCCAAACAGACTACTTGCACATTAATGGAGTGGAAGTTCATCCTGTTCTGATACACCTGTTCATTGCCATTTGGGGGTACCAATGCTACATGGGTACCATCAAAGGCTCCCACCACACGTGGGATATGTGCCAAAGCAAAAACATCTGCCTCCACGTGGGCCAAATCCTCACGTTGTGGAAATCTAATTTAGCTGTCAAGGTGTTTTAACAATGCAGAGAGTATATCTTTCAAGTCCAGGCTGAACATGCCTGCAGTTAGGGCCAAGGTATTCTGAAAGGACCTTGTGGCTAGGAAATGCAGCACTAACATGACTTGTACAGTGGGTGGTAGGCTATTTGGATGACGAATGGCAGGCATCAGATCTGGCTCCAACTGACAACACAGATGTATTATTGTCTGCCTATCCAGGCTGTAGATCTGGATGACATGTTGATCCGCCATGGTCTGCAGGTCTGCTAGTGGACGGTACACTGGAGGTTGTCTGACCCTTTTCATTCCAGGGTAACTAGATGAAGGAATACAAGAAGGTATGTCGATCAGTCATTGTGTCCATTGTAGGTGTGAATGCACATATGTCACACATGATGCATGGACATGCCAATATGAAAAGGTTAAACATGGTACACAGGACATACCTAGGTAAATAAAGGCCTATTGCTGCAATGCCATCCCCTTACCACCATTATGACTAGCAAATGGATACGTATGTCATTGAAAGTCTCAGTGATAATGACATTCACATCATGTTTCACATATGATTGACACTAATACCATCTATCTAATTGCCAAGAGGGTGCCGACCATGCCACTAATGATACATGAATCACATGTCATGTATCTTACAACATTCATATTAAATTGGATTTTAAATGCATGGTTGCTCAAAGCAGCACTGAAAACTAAGGCGTAGATATGTTTCTGACCTTCTGACGCATCTCTATTATGACTTTTCTAACCATCTATGGACCTTAAAATGGCAGCTGCCTCACCTACTATACTGGACATTAGGAAATGACCTATGTCTGACAGCGAACGTTCTCATGGCTGTAGGCAGATAGAACTGAGGTGGCTATTGTCATTGGAACATATTGCTGACTTTGGCGGTCTTGGGCCAATTGCGATGTCCGCCGGCGGTGACGGTGTCTTAGGTGGCGGACATGACCCCCATTTCATTCTTCATCTCACACTTGAGTCCTGATACTTCTGCCAGCAAGATCCCCATGACTTGAACTGATGCAGAGGAGCAGGTAAGTGCACCATGTGCACAGACATTTCCTTAGGCCAACTACACTTTCTGAAACTAAGCAAAGTCTGAAGGGCAACATTTCTGAATTTGTGCTTAATGTCTGTAGGGTGCCAAAGCTGTGACATAATGGGATGAGTACCTGGTCATGCACTTAATTTTGGTGACAGATTGTGAGTCCTGAGACATTGTGAAGGGTGTTTGATGTATGTTTCCTGACCTACCTTGTAACTGTTGCACAAGGATAGTGGAGTTGGTATACCAGACTCCTCCTGAAATAGCATATTTGCAAATGTGATTGCTGTCTGGACATATGTGGTGACATTACAGCTGGTGCTGGAGATGCATGTTGTCTGCTTGTTTCCACCTCACCTCTGGCCTGACTGCATGTACTCATCTAGGAATGGAGGGGATGTTAATGACAGTCTGCCTTTGGCTTGTTGTACCTACTAGTTATAACCCTGCCTGTTGCAGTATGGTACATGTGGACACAACATACTTTTTTATCTATATCATCCATGCACGTCAACGCCCATTAGAAAAACTGGATTTGGCGTGCCATCGCCAAGAAAGTGTGGACACTGGGGGTCCACAGACGGTGGAGCGCCCACTGTTGGAAGAGATGGGAGGACATGTGACGCTGGACTCAAGAGACCCAGCTGGGTATGTCCTCCCAAAGAGGATTGGTGGCCCATCGGACCATGACCCTCCATTTCGGTGGTGGCCTACCCTGAGTTGGTTGGGTGTTTGAAGGCAGCACAGCAATGACAAGGGGGGAAGTACAGACCAAACTCATGTTTGTCCCTTTACCAGATGATTGAGTGAGGGAACTGGCTGTTGGCTCTGACAATGTTGTAAGTGCAAAGTGTCACAGATTTCCTGTGTGCACATTGATGTACCATAGCCATCTATGGCACAGAGGTGTGCACATACAAATGTCATTAAAGGCATGTTTCTCAACTATGTTGTTCCCTCAGTGCAACTGCATATAATGGTGCACATATGTCTGCATTTTCTACTTTTGGTGATTGTAGATACCCACCAACGTGTAAATACACCCAATGTAATGGTGGTAAGGTCTATAGGTCCTTGAACTCCGTCCTCTGCAATGTCTCAATATTCCTGTTTATGTGTAACACAGAGTCAGGCATACACTATTCATCACTAGTTTTCCAATGCTTTATGATAAAGGACAGCAGCATGTGCAGCTGTGGTGTCCATCTGGCATGTCACATGACCTACATGGTTAATATCTTCATATCTGTTGCAAGTATTCCCCATGGGTAAGTGAGGAATGTACATAGCAATTTGTGATGCTTCATCATAGTAGACAACATGCATGTTGGATACAATGAATGTATTCCAATATTTCTATGGGCAGATACATATTGATATCAGAAACTAGGAATGTTACAACCTTGCTAATGCTCTATGAGTGGAAAGTGGCCACACAGCATTGTCCTTGGGTATACTGTTATAGGCATTACACATAGGCAATGGTAGCCTATTCACAGGTACAGTCTTGACAGATATGTATCAACATCATGTATCATTTGAAATGTTCAGGGAAGATTCAAAATTGCAAATAGTGATGTATAGTTGCATTTGCTATCCAGGATGTGGCAAATGAGTCTGACTCTTTGGGAGCCCAATGTTGGCATTGATACCTATGTGGTGCTGGTGTGGTAGTACACATACACATGTGAGTAGTGTTGTAAATGTATATGGGCTTGGGGCCTGCACTATTGTAAGTGTACCTGTCATATTATCAACCCATGTGCTTTGGCCCACAGAATCCTCCACAGACAGATGTAAGGCTTGACATGTCTGATGTGTGTGAGGTGATGTACCCACTCAGTCCATGGCCCAAAGATGGACTAATTGCATGATTAGGTAGGTCTGATTGTCATCTTGCAGCCCAGTTTAGTTTGCCATAGTTCTGGTACACGCGGTTTGACATCTTGTGGTAGTGGGTGGACATAGGTCAGAGCCTACTTGCCCCTTAATTGACTGATAATGTTAGTTGTCTGAAGACCAATGACCTAGATCAGTGGTTCCCAACCTTTTGACTTATGTGGACCCCCAGTTTATCATTACTGGAATCCGGGGACCCCCACTGAATCATTACTGCAACACGGTACCCCCCCCCACTGAGTCATTACTGTAAGTTGGGGACCTAATCTGTTAATATTATTTACTTTTCTGAGTAGTCGCGGACCCCCTAATGAGGCTTTGCGGACCCCCAGGGGTCCCCAGACCACAGGTTGGGAACCACTGACCTAGATGACTTGGTTCACATTGTTTTTTTCAATCCTTGATACATCATATTGGTGCATGTGTGAGTGTGTGTGACATGTGTTCTGACTCCTTTACCTTAACTTGAAATGTAGGACAATTGGAGGTGTTTCAGGTATGCATCTGTCCATTGTGTATGGTCATACGTATGTTAAATGAAACAGGTTTGGCTTGTCTGCACCAGGCTTGCTTGCCTTTACTTTACAACAGGTGTCATTGCCTGGTACATGACATCATGTTAAAATATTTGTATGTGTTGAGTATGTGTTTTTGATCAGTGTTAGGCAATTTAACTTTTCTAAACTATTGCTTCATTGGTGCTTGAACATGTTGTTGTGGATAGGGAACCTGTATAATGTGGCAAAGTCACCTTGTAATAATATGGTTAGTGTTATTGGTCTACTTCATTCATGGTATTATAGGTGTCAGTTAGGTAGCTTAGCGGGTTTTTGACAATGTTCCTATTGAGGGACATACATCAAATGATGTAGTGACATGATGTTGCCACTTTACTGGCACTGCCTGGGGGTACTGGGGACCAGGAAGTAATGTGACTTATTTGTACTGTATGATGGAAGTGTTATCTTGTGAATGTGATGACCATACCTGACTTTCTGTTTTTCAGCATCTGCAGCGGCAGGCAAAGGAGACGGGGCACAGCCAAGTGGGGAAGCTTTTGGCCACTGGACCTACAGTCATGACAACACTGACAGCGAGGGACCATTTGGCCTTGAGGGCGAGGGGAGTGCCACGGAGGAGACCGGATCCAGGACATCTTCTTCGAAATCCTCCTCCAGTGGCCGCTCCCAAGTGGTGGCAGTCCCATCAGGCACCACCCCAGTACCATCTCTTTCCACCACCCCCCATTATGTCACCGCCCTCCATGTAGCTTCCCACCCAGTTGGCTGTGCCCGCCTGTCCAAGAGGGTGGGTGTCTCCTTCGCTGCAGGCACCTCTGCCCCAGCCACTATTAGCCCTGCTGCCCTCAGTGAGGAGGCTATTGACCTCCTGAGGTCAATCTCTGTGGGTAAGCCAACCATTGTGAATGCCATCCAGGGAAGGGCAGCTACAATCCAACAGAGCAATGCGTTCCTGGAGGGCATTCATGCTACATTGGCTGGCCTACAGAGATCATTTCAGGCTCTGGCCTCCACACTGATGGCAGCCAGTCACCCCTTTTCTATTGCTCCCCCTCCACCTTCCTCTTCCCAGTCCCAATCTCCCCTTTCCCAACCCAGGCAAATCACATCCCACAAACATGCACCCAAAACATTCTCACCGACGCATCATACAACCACTCCCTAACCCTCCACACCCAAACCCAATTCAGATGACCATCCCTGTGTGTCCAAGAAAACTTTCCTTGTCAAGTTTGACCTTTTTTCTGCCCCTCCTTCCCTGTGATACACCTAAAAGGTCTGTTTCCCTCCCCAAGTCCATCTGTTCCGCCTTCAAGGCCTCCCCTACCCCGCCAGCACCCATGCCCCTGCATCCACCAAGAAGTCCATCACTCCCAAACAGATCCGCCCCTCTCCAAGCCGAAGCCTAAACCCTCCCTCTGAAGACCAAGCCTAAACCCTCTCCTCCCCCCAAGGATCCCTGAGATGCCTGCCTGCCCCCTTGATGCCCCTACCTGTGGAGGTTAGATGGCAATCAGGAGTCAAGTAGGGGCACCATGGAAGGCCTTTGGTGCTGTTTTTCAACAGCTGTGGACTGGCCTACGGCTTCGGACATTGTGGCTGCATGGGTCTTGAGCTCTACCTCAGCCCAAGATGAGGACTCCAGATCATTCTCTAGCAAGCATTCCACTGTGATTGCAGAAGATACCATTACCTGTTTCAGGCCAGTAACCCCTCCCCATTCTAAAGTCACCATATCCATAGGATGGACTTTGGTTACAATGTCAGTATTGGTTCCTGGATAAGTTTGCCCAGCCAAATACTATCCTGGGGAAGCCAGTTTCTCTGTCACCATGGGGACATTGGCACATGTATCCCTCAGGGATTCTACCTTTGTCCCATTAGTTAAGTGCTGCTGCCTGTATTTTTGCATGTTAGGCAGCCAGGCAGCCAGTGTGGCAATATCCACCCCACCGTCAGAGACTAGAGTAGCTTCAGTGTGGGCCCTGATTTGCTCTGGGTACACTGTTGATCCTACCTGGAGACTGGCTATACCAGTACTAACTGGAGCAGTGCTAGGGGGATTCTTTTTAGGACAGTCCATGTCTCCAGTTTGGTGTCCATGCTGTTTACAGGTGTGACACCAGGCCTTCTTGGGATCAATGTTTTTACCCTTGTACCCACTTGTGGACTGTGAAGAGGCTTGGAGCCCACCAACCTGTGCAGGTTGTTGGGGCCCTTGTGAAGACTCTTTGTTCTTGTCCTTAGGTGTCTCACCACTATTCCCCTGGGAGGCTTTGTGACCCCTTTATTTTGGCCACCCCCTGTGAAATCCTTGGTCACCCTAGTCTTGCCCAATGGTCTGCCTTCTTTCCCAATTCTTGGGGAGTCAGAGATGTTCTTTCATGAACAAATTATAAAGCACATCATAGTCATGAACTCCACTGCTAGTTATCTAACCATCTAGTGCTTTCACTGAGTAATCTACAAAATCAACACAGGACTGCCTTGAGGTTTTGTGAGTCCCCTGTACCTAATTCTACACTCTTCAGTGGTGAATCCAAAGCCCTTAATCAGGGTAGCCTTCATGTGGTCATAGGATTCAGCATCTGTACCAGGGAGTGTGAGGAGTCTATCCCTATACTTACCAGTAAACAGTTCCCAAAGGAGAGTTCCCCAGTGAGATCTGTTTAGCTGTCTGGTTGCAAAAGCTCTCTCAAAAGCTGTGAACCATTTGGTGATATCATCACCTTCTTCATATTTTAAGACAATTCCTTTGGGGATTTTTAGGATATCAGTATTCCCTCTGACCCTATTTATGTTGCTGCCACCATTAATGGGTGCTAAGCCCAATTCTGCTCTCCCTTTCGATAGCTAGAAGTTGTTACTCCAAAGATAATCTTTTGGCCATCTTTGCTAAAAGGAGGCTGCCCTCAATGCTCCCAGAGGAGGTGGACTCCCCTGTGGAAGATCCAGATCCTGTGAGCAATATCCCTGGAGATAAGGACCTTGGGGCCCTGCTGTCCCTAGTTAGGTGTGCAGGGGGGACTTCATCCTACTCACCTCTATAATCTTCCCTGTCTGAGGGGAGGTCTTCCCCCTCAGCAGGGTGGTCCCTGGTGTACTCTGCCAAGAGCTCCTGGAGCTTGACCTTGGTAGGGTTGGAACCTGCTCTCATCTTTTTCATCTTCCAGAGGGACCTTAAATCTCTCATCCCATTCGATGAAGGTAAGGGGTAAGGTTGAGTTCCACAACCATTTCCTCTGAGCTTCTCATTATGTTACTAAAGTTGGGATTACTTTTTAAGAAATTAAAGCTACTTCTAGGTACTAATCCCTAACTTACAATAACTTTTAAATCTAAGAAGAAATGCTAAGCAGGACTTTTGAAAAATTTAGAAAAATTAGCCAAATTCAAAAATCTGTTTCTAAAGGCAATTTTCGAATTTAGTCATGTGATCAGGTGTTGGCTGTTTAGTCCCTATGGTATGTTATGTAACTATTGATATTCATATATTTTACAAATGTAACAGGTGAGTGTGTGTAATTACTGTTGTTGTCTTATTCATCAGCAATGATTCCATTGTCTTTCGGCAAGCAGGAGCAGCGGGATGGCATTTAGTAGTGGTTCCATGGTGGCTCTGGATGATTATGGCTTCCTAGAGGTTAGTGTCTACTTTTCTTCTGTGTGTTTCCTTCTGGTGTTCTGTGGTGGTCTGACTGTGGCAGTTATGTTGGCACTGTGTAACCTCGTAATGATTCCGGCGGAAACATGGTCTCCGCCGGACTGATGGTGGCTCCAATCGACCACAGCGGTCTGACCGCACTAGTGGTGCCGACAGTGCTTTGGCGGGATTCTGTATGCATCACCGCCTATGTCATACTTTCACGGTCTTCTCCACCAGCCTGTTGGTGGTCAGACCGCCAACATGGCGGTTCTCGAACCGCCAAACTCGTAATGAGCTCCTTTGTCATCACTTGTAGCCAGGGACCCTGGTCTAAGTATTTTCAATGATTTATACCCAAAAACAATAAACAAAATTACAGAAACATCTATCAAACAAATACACAAATGATGAAATATTTTATTTATTTCACAAACAAATAAAAAAAGAGTCATCATTTTAGTTTTAATGGGAAGTTTGGAGCTATTCTAAATTCAATTAAGGCCAGTCATTGTCCATTATATATTCTGTTTAATGTGCTTGCACTTCTCCCATGAACCAATCTCAGGAGGGTAACTTAATTTTTACATTTAGGAAATTCTACTATTTCTTCATTCTAGCCTCCAATTAATTTTTACATTTAGGAAATTCTACTATTTCTTCATTCTAGCCTCCAATTTGAAATTCTTTCACAGTTACAGAATATTTCAAGAATTTCAATTTTACATATTGCTTCTTTATTTATATACATAATCTGTTAATATTATTTAATTTCTAATCAGTTGTGAACACCATGAGTAGGCTTTACGGACCCCCAGGAGTCCCAGGACCACTGTTTAAGAACCCCCTGTTCTAAAGCAATCAGCTGATACAATTATTGAGATATCTTCACATTATTAACCATTATCCATCCACCCACTCAGTGGCTTCACTGGATTGTTCACCCATACTTCCCAAGTCTGGTGTTGCTGCAAGATAGTGCGGTAAGGCATTTCTCAGAGGTCTCCTATATACTTATAGGGGGTCATTACAACCCTGGCGGTACAAGACCGCCAGGGCTGTTATAACGGAAGCACCGCCAACAGGCTGGCAGTGCTTCCCAGGTCATTACGACAGCGGCAGAAGCGCTGCGGTCGCACCTAATCCGCTAGCCCAGGGGATTACTAGTCCCCCTACCGCCAGCCTTTTCCTGGCGGTTTGAACCGCCAGGAAAAGGCTGGCGGTACAGTGCTCGTGCAGTTTTTCACTGTCTGCATAGCAGACAGTGGAAAGTGCGACGGATGCAACTGCATCCGTCGCACGGCCGCAACACCGCCGGCTCCATTTGGAGCCGCCTCCTGTGTTGCGCCCGAGATCCCCGCTGGGCTGGCAGGCGGAAACTAGGTTTCCAGCCGCCGGCCCAGCGGGGATCTCCAAATGGCCGCGGCGGGGGTGCGGCCGCATTGGCAGCCTCCTGGTGGTCCGATCTTGGCGGGTGGCTTCAGCCGCCCGCCAAGGTCGTAATGAGGGCCATAATGAGGGCCATAGTGTCCGTGACTTAGACTCAACTGCTAAAATAACCTTATCTCCAAATATTTGTAACCTCCCCTAATAGTATGCCACTGCTTTTTCCTGGACCAGTGTGTAGTAGAACTAAGCTCTAAAGGTTTGAGCTAAGAAATTAATTCCCCTCCAAAAATTATAATTGGCCAGTTTATTTGGCATTATATACTTTAAAATAGGTGATAAGGCTTGCCCACAAAGATGGTCACACACTTGATATTAAATGTGGCAATAATTATCTATGTAAGATAGGGACAGCATTTGCAGTGCTATGAACAGATGACCTCATTCTTCCTTTTTGTTGGAAACAAACATCACCCATGAGGTGAAGCATGTAGAAAAGCTGAGTGGAGTACAATGTTAGTAGTCTGCCTCAGAAAATTAAATCTTGTGACAATTCTAATCCTAAAGTGCTTAATCCCAATATGTTGCTATCATAATATAATTAGTGTTTAGAGTTAACAGTAGTGTTTGGAGTTAACAGTTGGAGAACTAGACCCTTGGCAACAAAGAGGGCAAAGCAAGTGGTTCAAAGAGGAAGTAGTGCAACAAAAATAAAAATGAGCACTACAGTGCAGGTGGCATAAAGACCAAGCTGTCACCAATAAAAATTAATGATCGTGTCTAAATAAAGAAAAAGAACAGCAAATAGGAGACAAAAAAGTGAGCCAACAAAAGTTTTTTGTTTTTTTTAACTATGTACTAATGTGTCTCAGACACATTTAGCAATCCCAGTGGGTCGGAAATGGACTTGCCTCATCAATATTCGTGAGGCAGGTCGCACTTTGCAACCCACTGGGAATGGCCTGATATCACAGGGATCGTGACCTGTTGGGCTCAACAGACCACCATGTCTGTGATTGCTTTATCAATAAAGCATTTTTTTTTTAAATGCAGCCTGTTTTACTTAAAGGAAAACGGGATGCATTGGAAAAAAAAAGTTTTCTTTCCATTTTTCAAGAGTAGGCAGTGATCTGTGGGACCACAGTCTGCTCTTAAAAGATGTTTGCGGTCTGATAAACAAAGGGGTAGATTTCTCTAGGGGACCCCTTCCCGTTTGCGAATGGAGTTGATAAAATGTGAATGTTTTGTGCCCACATTCCAGTAACAAAACATTCACATATACCACTGTGAGTCGCTATTAGGAAGGGACTCTCTTAACACGCCCCTTCCTAATACTGAATCGCAAATCCTATTTTGCAAGTTGGTAATAGGTTAATGACTCACAACATTGCGTTAGTACATATAAAAAGGCTTTTTAGCTGTTGCAAACTGCCCGAATCTCTATTTTCGACCGCCAAAAACCTTTGCACATGTGGCCCATAGTCATGAAGTCAGAGACAGTCTGAGCCATTTCTTCTTATTGGAACAAGAAAAATTCACAGCCCTGCTGAAAAGTAGTTATCTCTGCCTGGTTCTTCAAAAAATTATTTTTGAATTCACATCATCATGCCAGAGAAATCATTAATTTATCACTAAAACCTGGGTATGCTGTAGAGTTAAAAGAACACAAATTCGGCCTCTACTAAGAAGGCATCTTTAAACACAGACAATGTGGAAGGTTATAGACCAGTATACAAAATCCAATTAATGGCTAAAGTACCATAGTGGAGTGTTTTAACCAGATATCAAAACATAAAAATATTATGGGCTTATTGTGAGTTTGGCGATCGGACATGCCGACAGCCAAACTCATTGGATGAGGCAGCTGTCAACCCGGCTGTCTCACCCCCTCATACTAGGATGCTCTGAATGGGCTGACAGGTGGGAACATCATATTACGACGATGCCAGCAGTCAAGCTGGTATGAACAGTGCAACAGTATTGGTCTAGACTCCCTTACGAATACCAAGGCCAATACCATAGCACACCAGTACACTCGAAGACAGGGCACATTCTGAGGGTGCTGGGCAGGGGGGCCCCTGCACTGCCCCAGACATAGTCATGGGGAGTGCAGGCCCCCCCTTGGCCTCCTACCCTGTGTTTCTATCCCCGCCATGAAAAGGCTGGTGTAACAGGGTTTGTGATCAGTGCGGCGGCGCTGAACTCGGAGTGGCAGCTGCTGACCATTACTCTGACTGCAGTCAGCCCGTCAGGAACCATGTTCCTTGTGGGACATAAACAAAACATAAAAGAGAATACAATCATTAATACAGTTCTGCTAGTCTCGGTCACATTCATCATAAAGATATGGTGCAACATGACAACGGATCAAACATCATAATTGCATGAAGAATTGCTAAAAGTATACAGAGATTGTGAGCAAGTATTCACCAGTGGCGTTGCTGCCAGCGTGGGCAGTGGGGGTGGTACTTGGTGAGCTGGTCACAGGAAGTGAGGGGATGGGGAGGGTATGGGCCCCTACTACAGGAAGGTTGGGAGGAGCCAGGATGACCTGGGAGTAGCAAATAATTTGAAGTGGCTGCCATATGTTTTTGGGCTGGGAAGTAGGGGGTTGTAGTGTGGGATATACTTTCCTTGTTGTGTGACAATAAACCAGGCAAAGTCAGATTCCCAAGCCTGTCAGAGTTCAGCGTCACCAGAGGGGAGTAGGGAAAGACGTGTGGTATAGCTTGCATACAAGTCGACATCTGCTTTCAGCAGCAATGATTGAGGTCAATGGGGGAAACTGAGGAGGATCTAATGAGTATGCCAGGGTCACAGGGCTGATGGCGCTTAGGAGGCGGTGCATAATGAAACAGTCCATCCTGGTTGTTGCTGGAAAGCAGGACTATCTCGGTCATATCCACTATGTGACCCTTCGGGAATAAATCAGCAAAGTTGTGGAGCATACGTTTTTTAAGGGTGTGGCACACTGTCACCTTGTTGGTGATGGGCAGCCAAGGGTTGTAGGAGAAAGGCAGCAGTGGGGAGTATAAGAGAGGAGCCTTGAGCAACCTGATCAGCCTTTTGCAGGCCCAGCTGGTGGTGGACAGCGGTTGGATATCACTGGAATCCAGTGGGTGTCCAGCAGGGAACAGGGATGAAAGTGGGGTTGGGAATGCTAAGTCAGTTGCTTCTGGATGAAACCAAAGATAGGCATATTGGTTCTGAGCCACCAGATAATAAAATTGCATGTGCGGTACTCCAAACTCCCCATGCTCGAGTGGTCGCACCAGTTTATCTCAACCCACCCTTGGGTGCCAACCTGCCCATATCAGTTTCAGGAGGAGACTGCGCAGTGTGGCAAAAAACTTGTTGGTGAGATGGACGGGAATATTAAGAAAGAAGTATAGAAATTGTGGTAATATGACCATTTTTATAATAGCAATGTGCCAAGCCATCAAAAGAGGAAGCCGTAGCCAGTGTTCGATTTGAGACATCAATTTGTCGATGGCGGGGCCATAATTAACTCTGATCACCCATTCTTTGTCTCTATGTAGCAAAATACTGAGATATCTCACCAGGCCTGCACATCAAGACAACGGAAACTCAAACTGGAACTGTGCAGTGGAATCAATGAGCAGAAAGAACTCAGCTTTGGACCACCTGATGTATAGTTCCAAAAGGGTTCCGATTCGAGTGATTTCATGCAGAAGTTGTAAGAAATTATCAGCAGGGTGCCTGAAAAAATGCAGAACTTGGTTGGCATACAATGATAGCAGAAGTGGGCTATTGCAGAAGTGAATTCCTCTGTGTCTATGATTTTCCTGGAGATGGCAGACCAGATGGTCCATTGCAATTATGAAAAGAAGCAGAGAGAGCGGGCAACCCTGCCCGGTGCCCCTCATGATGGTGATGGGCCCAGATAGTGAGCCGTTAATGTGGATCATGCTGTGGGTTGGGAATAGAGCAATTTAATCATGGAGGTGAAGTAAGACAGTATGCCTAATTTGTCCAGGGTTGCGAGCAGAAAGGGCCATTCCAAAAAATCAAAGGCCTTCTCGACATCCAATAACGCCACTGCAGCAGGAGTGTCAGCTGAAACATTATTGAGGACAGAGAAGATAGTGTGCAGGTTCAAGGAGGTCGAGCAAAGCCAGTCTGCCCGATGAGATAAGTTGCTCCATGAGTAGGGAGAGCCGATTGGCAAGAACTTTAGCAATAATTTTATTATTTACATTTAAGATCGATAGGGGTTGATATGAGCTGCAGTTGCAGGGGTCCTTGGCGAGTTTAAGAAGTAGAATAATGACTGCTTTGTGTAGCGATGGGGGCGGAGTGCCAATCTGCGGTGCTTCAGTGTACATGGGCAGAAGATGGGTTGCAAGGAGATGCTTAAATTGTTTTTAGAAGATGCCGGTAAAACCATCTAGGCCGGGGGTCTTAGTGCCATCTATCGAGTCAAGGGCTTGTATAATTTAATCGCAGGTGATAGGCTCGGCTAGGAACTGTTGATGGGCCCTGGTCGTCCACACCATCGCCACTTCTTCAAGGTATGAGGTCACAGAGGAGGTTTCGCCGGAGATTCTAGTGGTGTATAAGTGAGCGTAGTAGCATAGATGATGAGTCAGGATGTCCTCACACTTTGTGACATGAGTGACCTCAGGTGATAGTAAGACAGGGATACATGGGGAGCCCCTGTGGGAGTGTGCGCTCAGGTCATTCACCCTCATCGTAACAGCAGGATTTTGCATCTTTTTCTAGAAAAAGGGACTCACGTTCTGCAAGGTTGCGATATTCTGCCAAAAGATAGATACACTGTGTGGATAGCAATGTGTTGTGTGGTGATGTGCCATGTTTATCTTATGTTATAAATTGCCCCTCAACTCCCTCCAGGTGGGAGTGAAGGTCATGTAAGACACCCGTCTTCTTAGAGTAGGATATACCGCAAATGTACGCCTTAAATGCTTACCACAAGGAAGCTTAGGTAGGACCAGAGTTACTGTTAAGTGAAAAGTAGTCAGTTATCGCCGACTGTTAGAAATGGGGTCTCTGGTTGGCAGTCAGTTTGCACTCTGCAGAGACCCTCACTCTAGTCAGAGCAGTGAAGATACACACATATGAGAACCCCTGCTCACTCCCTTTGTAGCTTTGCACAAGCAGTCAGGCTTATCTCAAAGACAATGTGTAAAGTATTTGTATCAACACACGCAGTAATACAGTGAAACCACTACAAAATGGACACCAAACCAGTTTAGGAAAACAGCCAATATTTATCTAAATCAAACAAGACCAAAAGAACAAAAATCGAACATTCACAAATCAAGATATGAATTTTCAAAAGAATGGATTCTTACTCCATGGAAAACAATAGAAACTTTGTTGTTACACAAAGTACCTGGTTTGAATCAAAAATAAAGCTGCAGCTTGCATCGGAAAAGTCAGCGATATGTCCATTTCTCATTCGCAAGTGAGGCTGTGTGTCGTTTCTTCTCCAGTCGGGTAGGCGATGCGTTGTTTTTCTCTCCTGCAAGAAAGTGATGCATCAATTTCTGGACGGGGCACCTCGGATCTGTGCAGGTTCACAATGATTTTTACGCCCAGCGATGATGCATGTGAAATCCAGCTGCACAGTCTTGGAAAACCGTGCTGTGTGGGGGTTGTGTTGTTTTCAGCAGCTGCAAGCGGGTGATGCGCCGTTTCACCAGCCGCAGTGCAGGAAATGCGTCAATTTCCCAGCCACAATGCAGGTGGTGTGTCGATTTCAGCCGCAAGGTAGGTGGCACGCCATTTTTACAGCTGCGTTGCATGTTGTTTGTTGAATGTTTGCCCGCACGGCTTCCTGTGCATGGATTTCAGTCTTTGTTCTACCAGCTTCACATTTCAAGGGCCCGGGGACTGGATAGAGCACCACTTGGCAGGGCAGGAGTCTCAACAGAGAGTCCAGGTGCTGGCAGAGGAATTCTTTGATGGCCCTGAGACTTCAAAACAGGAGGCAAGCTCAGTCCAATCTCTTGGAGAAACTTCTCAAGCAGGAATATACTATAAAATCCAGTCTTTGTCCCCTTTCACAGGCAGAAGCAGCAACTGCAGGACAGCCCTGCACAGTCGCAGGCAGCGGAAGCACTTCTCCTTCAGCTCTTTTCCTTGGCAAAGGTTCCTCTTGGTTCCAGAAGTAATCTGAAAATCTGGGGTTTTGAGTCCACTACTTATACCACTTTCTGCATTTGAAGCAGGCAAACTTCAAAGGAAAGTCTCTGTTGTTCACAAGATCCTACCTTGCCCAGGCCTGGCCCCAGACACACACCAGGGGGTTGGAGACTGCCTTGTGTTAGGGAAGGCACAGCCGTTTCAGGTGTACATGACCACTCCCCCGTCACTTTAGCTCAGATGGCCCATCGGGATATGCAGGCTACACCCCAGCTCTCTTTGTGTCCCTGTCTAGTGAAGATTCACAAACAGCCAAACTGTCAGTCTGACCCAGACAGGGAATACACAAGCTTTGAAGAGTCACAGAATGGTTTAAGCAAGAAAATGTCCACTTTATAGAAGTGGCATTTTTAAACAGACAATTTAAAAAACAACTTTACCAAAAGTTTTTAAATTGTGAGTTCAGGGACCCCAAACGTGAAATCTCCATCTGCTCCCAAAGGGAAACTGCACTTAAAATATATTTAAAGGCAGCCCCTATGTTAACCTATGAGAGAGAGAGCCCTTTCCACAGGGAAAACCAAGTTTGGCAGTATTTCACTGTTAGGACTTTTAAATCACATCAGTACATGTCCCATCTTCAACATACACTGCACCCTGCCCATAGGGCTGCCTAAGGACTACCTTAGGGGTGCCTTACATGTATAGAAAGGGAAAGTTGGGCCCTGGCAGGAGAGTACACCTGCCAGGTCGAATTGGCAGTTTAAAACTGCACACACAGACACTGCAGTGGCAGATCTGAGACATGTTTACAGGGCTATTCATGTGGGCGGCACAATCAGTGCTGCAGGCCCATTAGTAGCATTTTATTTACAGTCCCTGGGTACCTTTAGTGTACTTTACTAAGGACTTACTAGTAAATCAAACATGGCAATCATGAAAGAGCCAATTACACATACAATTTACACAGGGAGAACTTGCACTTTAGCACTGGTCAGCAGTGGTAAACTGCTCAGAGTAACAAAAACAGCAAAAACAGAGTTCAGCACACAGTCAAAACATGGGAAGCAGAGGCAAAGAGACAGGGGAGACTATGCTAAGAATGCCAGGTCATCCTGCAGGGCCTTGGTGGGAAACCGCCATTGATGTTCGATGCCACTGGTGTATGGTAATTGGATTTGGAGGGACATTGGTGCATGATCTGAGAGCGTACATGATAAGTGGGCAATGTCTTTCACGCATGGGGTGAGTGTAGATGATAAGAACCAACAGTCAAACTGGGACCAGGTGTCATGCGGTGCTGAATGGTGTGTGTAGGCTGGGGTGGTGGAGCAATGCAGGAGCCAAGAGTCTAGGAGCATAAAAGTGTAGCAGATGTCGTGGACTATATGCACCAATTTGGGTTTGTTCACCGGGGCCATGGAGGTGAAGTACAAGTGGCTGTCCATGAGGAGATTAAAATCTCCCCTAGGATAAAGTGATCGTAGTCCATGTGCTCAAAATAGGTAAGAGGGAGCTAAAGAAGTCAGGGGTGTCCACATTGGGGGCACAGATGTTAGCCAAGAGAATCCGGCGGCCCAGCAGGATCCCAGATAGCACAACATAGCGGCCGCCATCATATATGAAGGTCAACAGCGGATAAAATGGAAGGCTTTTATGTAAAAGGATGATGATCCCCCTAGAGTAGGAGCTATAACAAGAGAGGTATTCGTGAGGCCCCCAGGTGGATACAAAAGGGTGAAGCTTACATGAGGATAGCTGGGTCTCTTGAAGAAATGCCACCTTCACATTGTGTCTAGTGAGATAGTGAAGTACTTGCCTACCCTTGCGGCAGTCATGAAGGCTGCGTATGTCCAAGATAGCAATATGATGTCTAAAAATGGGTTACTATGGTCATGTTGCGTGAATATGGTTGGACTGGGACAGCGTTATGGAATGACCAGTGTGCACCAAGAAAACTAGTACATTTGACAGCAGAGGAGTGTTTACTAGGAACGTGTAACGTCTAAATCCCCTGTCCCTCCCCACCTACCGCCCAAACTGCCTGAAAAGCAGCCTAGTTGCTCCCATTGAACATGACCCTAACAGAACATTAGAACTAAACAACACAAGGGGATCTGTGCACCACTGGGAAGCGGCAACGCCATGGCGTAATGGGTTTCGGTGTTTAATAATATGAGGGTGCATAACTTGACCAATATGAGCAAGTGTGTGTGTGAGATCACTAACAGAGAAAAGTGAATAGCGCACCATAGGTGCTAGGCAGCCTGTTAATGGCTGGGGGTCAGGGCAATAATTCAGGCCATACCTTAGTCTGATGGAAACAGTTCTGCACAGGAGGTAGGTCCAGGGTCCTGCAAAAGGGGGCCCAGGGATGTCCTCTGCAGCGAAGAATCAGATTCACCGTACCATTTGCGGAAACTCAGGGCATCCACCGGCACTTCAAAGAAGTGGGTTTTTTCATGGTCGTCAACCCGCAGGCTTGCCGGATACATAGAAGAGACCCAGTACCCGCAGAGTCACCTTGGCCTCTGTGAACTTGCAGCGAGCCTCCGGTACCGCCAATGGTGAAGTCTGGATAGATCGACATGGTGGCACACTGCCACCGTAGCGGGCCACGCTCCGGCGCCAGGTGAAGTATGGTATCCTGATACTTCAACAGTCTGTGTTGTGGGTACACTAGCACATCCAAGAGCTCGATTACAGTAAGATGCTGTTGCTTGCAACGTTCAGGCTTATTTAGGTATATTCATTGCATCCTTGAATATCATTTGCAATAACAAATGCTTGTTAAATGTCTCATTTATTATAACCAATGCTTATTGATTAGGCACATTGAATTCCACCTGCTCCAACTGTAACTGTCAAAGCATGTCCTTTTCACAATTTGATCTGTATTAAACATGTGCCACAATCAGGAGGCTAATTGCTCATTTCCTTAACAAACAAACAACTGCCTTTCAACCTGCTCCAACTGCAACTGCCAAAACATGTGCTCTTCACAATGTGATGTGCATTGAACATGTGCCATAATCAGGAGGCTAATTGCTCATTTGCTTAACAAGCAATAAAGTGCCAAAAGGCATTTGCATATTTACGGATATATGTGAGTCTGAGGCCTTGCTTGGCTTCGTACCTATTGCTCTGCTCACCTGTTTCCAGTTAAGTCAAGTTACTTGTCCTCCAGCCTGCCTCCAGTCAAGTTAAAGTGAAAGTCAAGTTCCTTGTTCTCTAGCCTGCCTCCAGTCGAGTTCCAGTGTTCCTTGTTCTCCGACCAGCTTCCAGTTGAGTGCAAGTATTTCTCGTCCTCTGGACAGCCTCCAGTCCAGTTCCGGCATTCCTTGCCCTCCATCGGCTTCCTGCGTAGTCCCAGCTCTCCTCTTCCATCTTCTGCTGACCATCCATTATTTACTGTAAAATAGAGAAAATAAGAAAAAAAAAAAACAGTTTGGGTTTCTTCTGTAATTTTCAAGCAAGTAACTTAATTTTAAGGTAAATAAAGATTAATCGCTTAAATGAAACAAAACAGAGCTCTGTCTTTTAAATAAGTTATGACAATAAGAACTAGTGTGGTTTATCGTTTGGGTGGGAATCCAAGAGACCGCTAAACAGACATTAATGAAAGACGTATTTCCTCAACAAGTGCTCCCCAGAGAATTAGGAGATTTGAAATAGAGCAAGTTTATCAAAACTATTATTGGCCAGAGATTACACCAGAACACAAAGAAGTCCTTTAGTCAAGTTGATTGTTTTTGAGTTTGTACATTTCTTTAGAGACTCTGAAAGTATTTCAAAAAGAGGAAGAGACTTGTTCAGACTCATAGAAATGTATACACATGTCAACAATGTATAATTTTGCAATAGTTTATGCAAGTTAAATGTATTAATTAAGTCATTCTTGTGCAGCACAGAATCCTAAAAACGAAGAACCCAGTATTTTGAGAAATAAGAAGTCCTGACGCCCAACACGACACGCAATCCAGGGTCCAGCAGTCCGATTCTGCAGTCCATGAAGCAGAAGTTGCTATTTTCTCTTTTTCTCTTCCCAGAACCCCCTTCCCCTTGAGGACGTGTGAGAGGGCAATATACTCTTAATTGTGGTCACGTTAGTCCCTACCGGGATTGGGGAATTGCCATCGCTCCATTGGAATGCCTGGAATTCAGGTGAGTGGCTCGCACAGAACAGTCTGGCCATGATCTGTCTCAGAGTGGTTCCCGCAGGGGCTGGTGCACCCACTTAATCACAAATGTGAAGGTCTGTGAGTAAGGTATTCCACGAAGATGTCTAGTTGCCCTTGTCTATTGATTCCACCACCCCCATTAAACAGATATTTTTGCATCACCCGTGGACCTCCAAGTCCTCATTTTTGATAGCCACTCTTCTGAGAAGTTTTTCAAGCATATCTGTTCTCTTAGCCCCTGATGAGGAACCATCCTCAACATTGGATATACGCTCCTCAAGTTGGTCAACTAAGGTGTCAAATTTGCTGTCAATAGCGCAAAACTCTGTATGTAGTTCCACCATTATGGCATCCGTGCCGACAGCGGCTCCCGGCTCCATCCCAGGGGGCACAGGCATCGTCCCCGTGGTTTTGGTGGTTGTGAATGGGAGTTTGCATTGGCAATTGTCCCTCATGACCATGCTGGCAAAGGAACGAGGTAGGCGACTCCCTTGGGTGCAGCAGCTGGTGGGGTGGAAAGGTGAAGAGTAGTTCACAGTCCAGATAGGAGAGCTATAGTTAGAGGCCAAAGCGTCAGTGAGAAGCAGGTTGCGAGGCTTGGTAGTGGCAAGTAGCGAGCAGGAGGGCCTGGCCCACAATCGCCAGCCGTGTGCAGCCGGCATGGTTGAGACAGCAAAAGGGTGGCCATGAAGCAAGTATTTAAGCAGAAGAATGTAGTGCAGGCCAAAGGTGGGATATCACATAATGCAGGCATGGCCCCATGGGCAGTTGGGGGTTCAGCAGAGGTCTTGGGTGGGGAGGACTCACCTCACTGTCCGGGGGTGGGGGGGCAGGCCAAGGTTGGTGCAGCAGCAAGGCACCAGGGCACCGCCAGCGAGTTCGGATGCAGTTATCACCATGCAGCAGGCCCCCGCATGCATGGATCTAGAGGTCCCACTGGCCCAGGCATGCTAACTCCCAGCCAGGAACACTGGCAGGCTTGGGAGAAGCCACATGGCGCACTCTCCCCTGGGAGCTGGAAAGCCGGTGTTGCAGAGGTTGCCTCCTCTGGGAGGCAGCAGGTTCTATACAATTTTATGCACCCATATACATTTGATGTACATACATTTTTTATAACAGATTCTATTTACATTTTAGGTACATTATAAATAGTACTGTATCATAATAATTATTGTTTTTACAGTACTATTTACATTATACTTTATATAATTATTATTTTCATAATACATTTATTGACTTTTTTGCAATATTTTATAACATTGTTACATATTTTTTGTACCTTTTTTAACACTGTTTTGTAAAATCCCACTGTTCATGATCGGGAAATAGTGTTGTTTTTTTCGTTTCATTTAGTGGACATTTTTTTCACTGCTAAGTGTACTTTTGTGATCTCTTTCTGTCATTTTTTTGTCAGATTTGGAAGGACTGAGTTGTCCCTGTCCCTCCTCCCCTATTAGGAGGTTTCCACCAGCCTGACCTGGCTGACTGGCGGAAACCTTGAAATAGAGCGTTCCTGCTAGTCTGAGCTGCGGGAACAGTGTTACAAGATTGCACTCGCCTCCCTTAAGGAGCTGAGTGCTATCTCATAGCACAGAGGTGGGTGACGAGCACCCTTGGAGTGTGCACTGTCTGCAAAGCAGACAGTGTGCATTCCAATGGTGTGGGGCAGGGGGGCCCCTGCACTGCCCATAACATGGGCAGTGCAGGGGCCCGATTGTGGCCTCCTGCACTTGTACTCCACTAACCTTTTCATGATGGGGATACTGCCATGAAAAGGCTGGCGGAGAACAAGGTTGTAATCAGAAGGGCTGTGTTGAATTCAGCACCGCCCTAGCTATTTACAACCACAAACACCGTCACCCCGTCCGAATCATGGATCATGGCAGAGACAGCGGTTAGTTGGCGGTCCGACCGCCAAACTTGTAATGTGGCAGTCAAACTGCCACAGAGGGCGGTCCAACCGCCACCGCGAGCCTGGAGGTCTTGTGACCACCAGCCTCGTAAAGAGGCCAATTAGGAGGGTGGCGATTGTATGTTTTTTTCTTAGGTTTAAGGATGGGAAGTCATCCCATGGATCTTTTATTTCTGCATTTTTTTAAGGAAATGTATTTGGGTTTTAGTATACCAATATTAATATTTGTAATGTCCCTAGCTTTTTTAGGTGTCCTAGAGTGGTTCTTCTTTTTTGACTTCAATAATTTCACTTTGGACTTTTTAATTTTTGCATGTTTGGGGGGGTTTAGAGTTTATTTCTAGTTTTTTTGGATTCTATTTTGATGACATGGACAAAGATTGAAAGACAAAAACAAAGTCAAATTTAGGGCCTGATTACGAGTTTGGTGGTGAGACCACCATGCCGCCAAGATGGCAGTCCCAAAAAGACTGCTGTGCCGACAGTCTTCAGTCTGCTGTATTACGATGTATGTAGGTTGAACCGCCAAAACCAATGTCTGCCTGCCACCTGCGCGGCAGACTGCCATCATGGCCATATGGAACTGCCGAACCCATTACAAAAAGAGAGTTGACATGGCACTCTCCTTGCGACAGTCAGCTGACAGCAGTCGGTCACGGCGGTATGCATTCAGCAAAGCAACAGACAAGTGCCCATTGGATGGATTAAAAAACAACACGGCTGACATATATTGCCTGAGTGGACACACCTGCAAAACGCACTATAAAACACACCCCTTCCCAGACTGTGATCCTTTGCCTCTCCACTGCAAGAAAGAGACCAGAGCCCACTGTTTTTCATATGCTTGACAAATAAGGCACTCTTTTTCACCATTCAATTCAACACCTTTCACACACTTTTGTCCATTTACTCCCTATATCATTTTTTTAAGTAGATCCCTGCCAC
Source organism: Pleurodeles waltl (assembly GCF_031143425.1). NCBI lineage: Eukaryota > Metazoa > Chordata > Amphibia > Caudata > Salamandridae > Pleurodeles > Pleurodeles waltl. The sequence goes on along the minus strand of NC_090445.1, from coordinate 286,538,786 downwards.
CCACTTCATTTTACACCCATGTCACATTCCCAAAATCACAATTTTTCTGAAGATGAGTTGAGAGAAATGGTGGATGAAATCATAAGTGTAGTGCCACAATTGTTTGGAGCACAGATCCAGCAAACTCCTCTCAGTAGGAAAATGGAAATGTGGCAAAGGATAGTCGACAAAGTGAATACTGAAGGTATCACTATGCACACAAAGTAGGACATTAGGAAGAAGTGGAATGACCTAAGTGGGAAGGTGTGTTCCATGGCCTCCAGGCACACATGAAGGCTGATAAGAGTGGTGGTGGAGGTCCTCCCAGTGCCCCATTACAGCTCCTTCCCTGGGAGGAGAAGGTCTTGGCCATCTTGCATCCTTAGGTCTTGACAGGAATAGCTGGGGGAGTGGAGTCTGGTAAGCTACATCGCAAAACTGTCACAAATATTCACTGTCCTGCATGCTCACATCTTATCTTTTACCACCATGTGTTCATCTACTTTTCCAACATGCAATACCCAGAGTTGCAGAGATGTACGCTTGTCAATGTACATTGTTGTACACATCACATGTATCAAACTCCATCTCATGCCATAATTTGGAATTGGGTCTGTAAGTGTTCCAGCATCAAAAGATCATCCCATGACCCATGCTATGTCTCAACATGAAAATGTATGAGCAAACCAAACTGTAGTGCAGCAACACATATGTAAGACTAAACATTTGTCAAGTGTTGGGAAGTATAGAGAGTGACATGACTACAACTACCAGAAGGCCCTGTGTCTGTACCTCTACCCAACAGTACCTCCTGCACTTGTCCAAATACACCTATGTGCCATCTCTCAAATGATGCCCCCTCTGCTAGTAGTTTAGCATTTGTGTAGTGTGGGGAGGCAGCAAGTGACATGGCAACAACTACCAGGAGGTACTGCTTCTGTACCTCTCACCAACAGGCCCTCCTACACTTGTCCAAATACATGTGTGCCATCAGATGTACCTTCTCCTGGGAGTTAGCAATCTACATATAATGCTTAACTCAGATACGTGTCCACCTACCTAGCTTGCTCTTGTCCTGGTATCCCAAATAAAACTATTGAGACAAGAATGACACCTTACCAAGTGTGTACATCAAATATTCCTCAGGCATTAAGCAGCTTCATCAGATTGGTAATGGCAGTTCACACATTGACCCAGCACTGCTCATATGATGGCTGCAGCTATATATATCACAAAGTTATGTGTTTGCCTGTATTTCACACAACTAGGACTTGGAATGGTCAAATACACATGTCTCCTCTCCACTGCATTGGCTTAATTGTTTCCAAGATGCCATGTTCATTCCCTCATCTCAAGTGCAACTGATCACCAGATCTAATGAGCTGCTTGAGTCTAATAGTTTTTGCAATCTTCACACATGTCATTTCAACAACTTCATTACCGTGGTATATAGCACGATCAGTAAACCTACCACTTAAGAGTGTTCAATGTATCTATTTAGTCATACAAAACCTTTAGATGTAGATTCCACACTTCAACTAATAACATTGTAATCTCTTTCTAAACAGGTTGAGCTGGCACAGCACATTCGTCCACCGACCAGACTCCAAACTCACCTCAGGATGAAGCCCTCAGTGATGACAACACTCCTGCACATGTGGATATGGATGATGGTCCTGGCCTATCTGGGCAGGCTTGTCTGACAGTAACAGTCTCACTGTACCCACAACAATACCTCCTACCCAAGTTGTTTCATCATCACAGAGAACATGACCCCAACCTGTGTACCTAGCACAGTTATTCCCACCTTGTGCCCCCCAGTCCTGGATTCTGAGGTGCAAATCAACAATCTTGACCATGATGGTCTAGGACCCAGTTGGAGAGGGTACCCTGTGCCAAAGGCACAGGCTTGTGGGGGCAGAGTCCATGGGAGAGATGCTGTGGGCCATTAGAGTGAGGCCACTGGGGCCACTCACGACAAGGATGCCATCAGCCAAGTCTTGGGGATCTATCATGAGTCCCAAGGTGTGATTGGCCAGGTGTTAACCAAACTCTGGGAAATCAAGCAGCTGCAGAAGGCATGAACCAATATAAGGAGGCCCATAAATCCAACATGGGCACCCTAACCCGGGGTGCTGAGGGACATCCATACAACCCTGAGCAAAGCTTTTCCCCCTTCTGCCCCTTCCTATGGTCTAACAACATCACACCCAAGTAAATCTGTGGCAGACACAGGAAGGGAGACCGAACCAGAGGACCAACTAACCTCAGTCACCCCTGCCTCTGCAGCAGATGACAACCCCCGTCCTCACAAGAGGGGACTTCCATGTAAAAATCCAGGAGGTGCGGATGACAAGATACCCACAAGTACGAAACCTCATCCTTAATGACCTCCTTTGTGTGTCACACATTCACTCTGTGGACTAATCCTGAATCCTGCGTGTTGTGTTGGGCATCACGACTTTTGATTTCTCAAAATACTGGGTTCTTGGTTTTTAGGATTCTTGGGTGCAAAAGAATTACTTCATTAATACATTGAACTTGCATAAACTATTGCAGGATTATACATTGCATAATGTCAGTTATTGTTGACACATAGTGCATTCTTTACATATGTTTCTTTAAAGCTGAACAAGTCTCTTCCTCTTACAATACATTCACATATTATCTGAAGCAATGTCCAAGCTCAAAAACAAACAATTTGACTAAAGTGTGCTAGTGTAATCTCTTGCCAATAATACTTTTGGTAAACTTGCTCTATTTCTGATCTCCTAATTCTCAGTGGAGTGCTTATTACAAGAAATATGTATTTCCTTAATGTCTGAGTAGTGGTATCCTGGATTCCCACCCAAACAATAAATCACGCTAGTTCTTGCTGTCATAAATTATTTAAAAGACAGAGCTCTGTTTTGTTTCATTGATTTTAGTGCAGCACGCATGAAGTGATTAATCTTTCTTTACCTCGAAGTGAAGTTACTTGCTTGAAAACTTCAGAAGAACCCAAACTGGGTTTTTTCACCTTTCTCATTTTCTCTCTTTTACAGGACATACAGGAACGTTGGCAGAAGACGGAAGAGGAGAGCCGGGACTCTGCAGGAAGCCGACTGGAGGGCGAGTATCGCTGGAACTCGACTGGATGCCGGCTAGAGAATGAGGAATACTGGAACTCGACAGGAGGCAGGTTGGAGGACAAGGAACTTGACTTGCATTGGAACTTGACTGGAGGCAGGCTGGAGGACAAGGAACTTGTCTTGACTGGAGACAGGTGAGCGGAGCAATAGGTACAAGGCCAAGAATACCCTCAGACTCACAAGCATCCTTATATAATCCAATGTGCACACATGCCTTTTGGCAGTTGATTGCTTGTCGAGGAAATTAGCAATTATCCTCCTGATCGTGGCACATGTTCAATACAGATCAGATTGTGAAGAGCCTATGTTTTGGCAGTTGCAGTTGGCACAAGTTTAGCAGGTGGGTTACAATATGCATAATTAACAAACATTGGTTATAATAAATGAGACATTTAACAAGCATTGGTTATTGCATTCTTGATATTCAAGGATGTAATGAATACACCCAAATAGGTCAGAATGTTGTAAGCAACAGCACCTTACTGCAATCGAGCTCTTAGACATGCAGGGTGCCCACAACACACCACCACATCCACCATATTGCCAGATACCACCCCAACCCCTACAAACACAGCCACGACATTAACCATAACCCCAGACACCACTCCAACAAACACAGCCACCACATACAACATACTCCCTAACACCACCCCAACACCCACAGATGCATTCACCATTACTCCAGACACCATCCCCACGCACAGAGACACATCCACTACTCCCACCATGCCCATCACAGCCACATCACAGCCCGTGAAGAGATGCAAACATCCATACTCATACATGCAAGAGTCACCAACTAAAAGCAAACATACTTCAGACACACAGAGCAGCACCAACAACACCCAAAGCCACACCTGACACAGGTTCTTCTTCACCCTCCCAACCCCTAATCTCTCCTGTATGCCCTCCCCATTTTCCCAAAGAAAGTTTTATGTTCGTCCTTGCCCTTACCCCTGTGGAACTCACCCACCCCAATGCAAAATGTAACTGACCACACCCCAACCCATACCTTCCATGTCCAAGTCTTCCCCTGTGGAACCTGCTTCCCCCACACCCTATCATACTCCACCCAAGCCCAAAATGAAACTGACCCCTCCCAAAGTGAATCCCACCCCTCCCAAGACCAAACACACCCATCCTAAACCAGACCTCACTCCACCCAAGGGTGATCACTGAGCTGGCTGGTATGCCCACTAAATGCCCCGTTCTGTTGTGCTTATTTCACCCTGATTTATCCTTTTGCTGAGGTCGATGCTATCTGACTTTGGAACCAGTCCTAGAGTCACCCAGGACAAGGGAAAATGTTCTATGGATGGATGTGAGCCAATTGGGTTGGCACTGCACTGGGTGTTGTTTCATATGGTAAGTATTTCTTATTGGCTTGGCTACTGTCAACATCTATTCAGTAACTTTTCTCCCCCAATGTAGATTGGACATTTGTTTAATGTATGCAAGCTAGAGATTTGTTTGTCCACACATGGAGGGTGTTCAATTGTTCTACCTTCCTATGCAATTGAATGGACATGTGTCCATTTTAATGTATGTACCTTGCACCTATTTTATCTAAATGTGTGACCCATGCTGTCATTGGTGTATTAGCTGTCTAGACTTGTTCTTACACATTTGCCACATGGACATTGCACTTGGTTATGCTATTGGTTGTCCCTGATATTCATCAAGCCACAGTTCCTGTGCAAATAGTGTTTTCGGAGGCATGTGCAAAGTGAAATGTGTCCCAAGGCATTAGCCATCCTGAGGCTCCCCCTGATGTCATCATACCTATTCTGCAGGGATTGTTTACATTGTGTGTTTTGGATGTTTGTCACACTAATTATTCTGCATCCCATTTACCTTACATTCTCTTTCAATGTGGGTGATATGTGTGAGTCCATTACAAGGATTTTGCAGGGACAGTGTGTTTGGATTCAATGGCACATCCAAACAGATGTATCTGTTCTGTGACAACAGACCATGGCATGTGTACAACATGAGGGTTTAATTCAGTTTTGCAGGTGTGATATTGCTGTGGATTTTCTGTTGTGTGACACAATGTTATGAACACATCACTATCCCTAAAACTGGGATGTGCACACCTATCAGGTTTGGAGTGTGTGGTGGTGTAGTGTTAGGGAACTGACCAAAAGGGGCACCATAGAGTTGTGTTGGGACATATGTTGTATACAACTCTGAACCCGGGCAAACAAATTAGATGTGGGGCATGGAGCACAGCACACATACCAGGTCAACTGTGGCCGGTTGAGTTGCTGTGGAGTTGGAGGAAATGTGTAGATGTTTGACTTACCATTGGTTGTGTCCACATTGATGTCAATTTTGTGCACCATCGAGCAGCATGAGCATTGGCAGGACATGTAGGATCGGCTCCATGGTGACACCAGAATTGTGAGGCTGCCTACAGGGGACTTTCAGCTTTATATCCCTCTGTTTCCACCAGCTAAAACATGGTGGTTGGACAGCCATGGTCATGTCAGCGGGAAGCAAATCGTGATTGGAATGACAGTTGCACTGGCAGTCCACCCTCCAATAGAGGCATTGGCCTATCTCAACGACACAGCGATCTCGATTTTCTGGTGGTGTGGACAGACCTTGGCAGTCTTTCATCTATGTACCCAAAAGTATTGTAATACGGCGGTCGGACCGCCGCCGCCATGGTGGTCCCTGAACCTCCAAAGTCATAATCAGGTTCTTAGTTGTTTAATTTTTGGTGGAAAATGTTACATTTTATTATCTACAAGTTATTGCTTCTATTACAATTTGTTATTTTAAATTTGTATATGTTGTATTTACTTGGTTCAATGTATATTTATAACATTGTGCTTTGTGTTTGGGCTGCTGATGTGCTGATTTAGATAATTAATTATTACAAATATTATTTTTATCAGTCTTTTATATGTTTTTAGAGTTTTTTTAACTTAAGTATAAAAATAAACTGTTTAATATTTATTTAAAAGTTATGGTGGACTTTGCCTCCATTAAGGGTTGTTGGTTGTTTTATGATAGAGATGTTGCTACTGATTCTAAGTAGTGTAGTCCTTTGCTGTTAATATGAAGATTCTAACTTTACATTGTAGCATGTTGTACATTCTACTTGTTTGTTTAATTATTCTAGGATTAATTTGACTTACTGATTGCTTGATTCTTAGTTGTTGGTAGCTTTGTTGTTTAGCAGACCTTCTATGAATTTGTAGAATGTAGATTTGGTTCTCCTTGGTTTGGCTTTGAAGGCATTCTGCCATCATTCTACTGCATTGTTGGTTTTGACTTTTTGAGCCATGGTGCTGTTGTAGTCATTATACTGTGCTATCTGGAATTTGGTTTGGTGTCCTTGTCCTTGTACAGTACAGTCTGCCAACCCAGGTCCCTTCTAAGTAGTACATTAGGGAACTAAGAGCCTGATTATGACTTTGTTGGTTTTGGTACTGCCATTGCAGCGATGTCGGAATCCCTCACTGCCGACTTACGATGTTGGTTGTCCCATTGATAAAAGACCGCCTGTGTTCCGCCACCACCAGTCTTTCACTCCCACATTGACAGCGGTTACAGGCTACAGTGGCTGATGGCTGAAGTCCAGCCTCTGTTCCCACAGGCTGTATTACTATGTGATTCACTGCCAAGCCAACTGTGGAGGGAAGACCTCCATACTCGACTTGGTGGAAATACAAGATATGAGGTAAGTACTCACCTTATATCCAGTTTCCACCACTCTTCCCATCACAGAGCCCCTAGTCAAGGCCATTCCTTGGTTGCAGACACTTGTCCACAAGGAAAATCCACACCATTCGCATCAACTCCCAGATTAAGCCACTCGTACATTCCTACACTGTTACAATGGCTATAGAGCCAAGCTGTTGGACAAGGTATGTTTTCCATAAGTGTAATACATATATGTGTATTTTCAGACTTGCTACTTATACATACACACATATGTATTAGCATTGTGGAACAAAATCTACAAAAAGTGAGGTTCCTAGCATAGTGGTCCATCTCCATCAGAAGATTGCCACCCTGAGACCGCCAGCACAATAGAAACATCATATTAGGACTGGCATAAAACCGCTTTTTGGGACGGCCACTGTGGTGGTACAGTGGTAAGACCACCAAACTCGTAATCAGGCCCTTAGTTTGTGTTTGTTTTGTTGATAAAATGAGAAAGTTGTAGTGGTTAGCTACCTCTGTTACTGAGAAATATAATGGTGTTATTTTTGTATTTTTATTTCAAAGGTATACTGGCTGTTTGTTGCATATTCTACATCTAGAGCAGATTGTTGGAAATGGCCCAAAATACTTTGATTAAAATAGTAATACCAACCTCGAGTGACTCTGTGTGAGTATAGTTTAAGAATAGCTTGGATCATTGCTTGTTCAAAGTTGATTATTATTTTTTGTGGGAGTAGTTTACTTTAATTTCAATATGGTTTAGTAGTTCATAGTAAGAGCTACTTTGATTATTGGGAAGCAAGCAGCATGTCATGGGTATACTAGTGTTTTGATATTCACCATGTACCGTGAATAGTCTAGGGAAGATTTTGAATGTTACGCCCATCAGCCATGTTTGACAATGGCTTAGTATTAATAAATTATCTGCTGTAGAAAATATAATCATTTGTTTGTCATTATTAAGGTTGTCATTATTTGTGATGATTAAGTGTTCAGGAATCTGGATGTCCTTGTATCTTCTGGGGCAACAGGAGTATCACTGGCAGATTTCTTAGTTTGTGCCACAAAGCATTTTAAAGTAGGTATGGCAGGTAGCTGTCCTGTGATGTGTTCAGGTACTTTATGGAGTATATCATTTATAACTTTAGTAGTGGGATTTTGGTCATTAGTGTTTGACTCTTTCAAATTTTGATGCACATCCTTTACTTCAATTTCCATGATATTTAAGTGGGTGGCTGTGTTTCTTCACGTTAACAACGTTTTTCATAGTAGCCCTCCCATAACATGCATAAAAGTAGTATTTTATACATTTATATTTAACATTCTCAGTGCTTGTGCTTGTCCTTTCTTGGCTTTAAGTTTAGTCTGTCTGAGAGAGAAATTGCTTGCCTTCTTGTGATGTAAATTATTTTGCTCTTTCTGTCAATCTGTGTGAAAAAGTATAATAATATAGTTAAATAAACTGTAATAATTTTACTTAATGTAAAAAATAGGTATGACCATCATTTTCCTATGTGCTTATGATTATAATTGCAGTTCTTTTTTCAGTTTTCTGTTTAAGTTGTTACAGTGTGGATTGTGTGTTTTGTTTTCTGTTGGGGGAGAACAGTTTTATTAGTTATATCTTAAATGTTTATTTTTGGATCCTTTGTAGAGGTTGGGGGCTTTTTGTTTCATTTTTTTTATTTTTGAGGTTTAGTTGATGTTTAGAAGTGCTTTGAGTTTACTTACTTTATAATGTGCCTTTCTCCAGGTGTCTGATTGGCGAATATTATTGGTGGATCTGTAGGTTATAGATTGTGTTGCACTTTTTCTGTAGTGCCTAAAGGAAGGTAGATACATAAAATGATTTTAAAAAGTAAGCTACTTTCAACTATGTTAATTTAAATATTTTACTTAGTTGTGAAGTTAGTGTATATTTTATTCCAGTTTTCCTATTTGGTTTTCTGTTGGCAGTCTGGCAGAATGTCCTTGTCTTGCAGCTATAGTGGTTTTGGTCGGTAAGTGTAGAAATGTTCTGTTCCTTTTATGTTACATTGTTAATTACCTAATTATGTTTATTTGTTAGTTTTCTTTATGGTTGTTTTTATTGCTTAGTATTTGTTTAGTTTGAATTGGTTTATCAGTTATTACCTTTTATTGTGGATGCCAATTAGTGGTTCTGTTTTAATGTTTATTATGGTAATTTGTTTCATTATGATTTATTTTCTGTAAGATTAGTGTAGTCGAAATTGTGTATTCTGACATGTTTTATATTTTATATATATTACAACTAATAAACATCACTTACTACTCAGAGATGTCGCGCATGATGGTGAATAGGACCCCTAACGATGCGTGCATAGGAATACGTGAAATCGTTTTGTCCTTTTTTTCATTTCCAATCCCTATATGAGAGCGTTTTACGGCAACCACAAGCTGTTCAATAGTTATCATGCATGCGGGCGGTTCGCTGTGAGACTTTGGAGTTTATCATGGTAAGCAGATAGATGATTACGCTTGTGTTTTTTGTAAGTGTAGTTCAGAGATTTAACTAAGGTTTTTACCATAATTGATATGATATGGGATTTAATAATTAGCGTTAATTGAAACATTAGAGTGGAATTATATAGCTACATAAGGGCTTTTGGGTGATATTGTAGTACAGTATTGTGCACTCATGTGGTTCCTATTTGATCCATTTTAGGTGTGTCCTATTTGAGAGACTGGAGGATTATTTGAATAGCTAATTTTTCCGCATAATTGAACAATTTTTGGCATGGACATGTAGAATATTTGCCATATACACAAGTCCACATATGTAGATTGGTGGTTCTATTAAGTTGAATACCTGGTAGTATTACAAGTTTACAGAATTTTGTGACATAGCAATATATGTGTTTGTACATTCACAGTGACTCTGTGACACTTTTTGGATCAAAATCATTATCAAGGAGGTACCAATATATATAAAAAAAAAATTGTTCTAAAGATTCATGGTAGTGTGGGACTTTACCATTCACTACACTACTCTTGTGCTCACAATTCCAACTTTAGGGATTATTAATACTCTTCTCTTCTATGTCTAGTAATTTTTCTCTTTCTTTTTTTCTCTCTATCTCACTTGTCATTTCGCGGTTGGAGATTTTTTGGTTTGGCATGTGTAATTTACACTACTTGGTGACGGTTATAGTATGTGGCTTGCTCTTTTTGGATGGCTACTAATTTTTAATCTTATATTGGCGCAATTGGTGCCAATATATTGAGAAAACTGTATGCTCATGTTGTTTGATAATTTGTAATTATGTTGTATATAAGATTATTTTGTTGTTTTTTTGTTGTTTAATCAGCCTTGAGGAAGTCCGTAACAGGACGAAACACGGCTGAATTCTACAGTTACAAGCAGGAATGTTGTTGGATGAATTTTCCTTGGATTCAATTGTTTGTCTTGGTTTTATATACTTGGTACATTGGGTTGAGGGTTCAAATATGGAGTACTTTTGTGTATATAGGTTGGCCTCTCAATGTTGTTGAATGATGTGTCTATATCGGAGGTATTTGGTAATTTAATTGGTATATGTTTATTAAAAGATTTTTGTATTGACTATTTGCCACATACTATCTGTATGATTTATTCAATTTTTGCGTCTACATTTTACAATTGAGAAACTGTTTATTGAATTGACCACAGATCCTGTGAATCCATCATATCAGACAATGAGTCACTTGCATATTGGTGTGCTCCACAGAATGTTCCTTATATGTTTTATATTTTATATAGTTACCTACAGCTAAAGATATTTTTGTTCCCAAAATTTGTGGTGCTGATATTTGTAGAGATAGTTATTTTTAAAAGCAATATTTTGGTCATCGATATTTGTGGATGGCGATATTTTTGTAAACAATATTTCGCACAACTTTTTTGTGAATCAATATTGTTTTTAATTATATTATGTCCTTGATCCAAAGTCACAGCACTGCTGGACAATTTGAACATAAAAGCAGAAGAAAAAAAACATTCCAGTGGCCCTGATTTTGCTTATGGGCAGCCTTTGATACCATTGAGCATTAGCTGTTGCTCGACTGTCTTGACAGATTCAGGATTAGAGGTACGTCCATGCTTGGGTGAAGAGCTTTTTGATTAATTGGTCATCCCAGGTTACCTCTGGGAAAAAATGCACTGAATTATTGAGTACCACACGGCTTGGTCTTTTCATCTTTGCTCTCCAATCTGTACATGACACCTAAATCCTTTTTCTGGTTGATAGTTAACCCGACATAATGGCAGACAACATGTGAAACTGCATGACTAGATATGGAAATGAATGTATAACCGCTGGTTTAGGAACGGATTTGATAGTGCTGGGGGTTATGGGCATCATGTCTATTCTTTCTAATCTTTTTCTTTCTCCTCCTCATGAGAGACTGGTACTCCCTCTTGGGCCTGACTGACTGACTGCCTCTTGGGGTCTAAGTGCCATTTTTAATCTTGGTGCCTTGAAAGAGTCAACTACTCTTTAAAAGTTCCTTGCAAGTCCATGTTAATCTGTCTCAGTTTACTCAAAATACTAGCTGTTGGTCATATGCAATCCATGCAGACCAAAATGGATTTAAGTCAAATAGAAGTACTCGTCATTGTCTTCAATGCCTGAAAATTATTCTTTCTAAATCGCAGGAACTAAAGGGTATTGGGCCTGATTCTAACTTTGGAGGACGGTGTTAAACCGTCCCAAAAGTGGCGGATATACCACCTACCGTATTACGAGTTCCATAGGATATAATGGACTCGTAATACGGTAGGTGGTATATCCGCCACTTTTGGAACGGTTTAACACCGTCCTCCAAAGTTAGAATCAGGCCCATAGTGTCCTTACTTTCCTTAGATCTAGAAGAAGCTTTCCACATGGTACATTGGTCATTTATGCAACATGTGTTGATTAAAATGATCAGCCGTCATTGTGTTTGATTTGTTTATACCCTCCATACACAGCCGTGTGCACAAGTGAGGGTTAATGGCATACTAACATCCCTTTTCCTAATAGAAAGGGGCACCATAAAGGGATGCCCTCTTTTGTCTCTATTATACGCACTTACTGTAGAACCACTAGCTGAATGGATTCACATGGATGCGTGAAACATAGATTTGGGGTGTGGCGACAGCCATGAGGACACAATAAACTTAAATGCTGGATATTCTCTAGTTACAGGCAATTAGGGATCTTTGGGCATGGAGATAACTTACTCACAGACCAGAAGTTGGGAACTGAATGTTACCATCCTGGTGAAGACCATAAAGCGCAAACTGAGGTCCCGGGCAACCCTACCTGTCACTTCTCCCCACCTGCTGTATATTTTTCAAAATTGCACGCATGTACTTTCATTTGCTTTTGTCACCTTCAGGGATTTTTGTAGTGGGATCTGATTGGTGTCTGATGCTGTGTCATGTATGGATGCACAACCATGTGAAATCCTTCCTAGACCTAGAGGCAGAATTCTGACTACATACCTCCCAATTTTACCGATATTAACAGTTGAGGCATGCCATGGCATCTCACGGATATAGGGTGCGGGTAATTCAGGATAGTAATTCACCAGAAGACAAACTAGTGTTGAATAGGTTGGAAAAGATGGTTCATATTACATATTTACTGAACTCTTCTGCATATTGCCCCAAGCCACTTATGTAGCTCGGTAATAGCTGGGAATTATACGAGGGAGGCTATGATGGCTCTGCAGTATTTAGCGTTGTCCTCCTGTTTGCACCTTATCCAATTTAATTATTTGCATCGATACTATTACTCACACAAATGTCTCTGGCACAAGGGCAGGGCACCCCCCCCCCTACTTGTACAAAATGTAAAGCTCCAGAAGGAAACTTTTTCAATGTGATCTGGTCACGCCCGGTTATAGTGCTATACTGGGAATCTATGTGCTCCGTAATGGAAGAAGTGATTGGTTTTACAGCTGGTGATGGAACGGGCAATGTGAACAGAACTAGTGGCCAGAGGTGGGGACAGCAATAAAACAAGGAAATATGTGAAAGCTGGTGGGAATATTCACATTTCTAACATAACACTCTACCAGTTCAATATATTGTATGGTACAGAATTCAATACCCCGGATTAGAATATTCTGTATGGTGTACTGGGCACTTAAACTGCAGTTAAGCGCTGTCTGTCTGCTAACTGTTAGGTGTTAGCATATCTTGAGAACCCAATGAAAATACTCTATGAAGAAAAACAGTAATAGCTGTTGCAATACCCTTTGTAAGGATGTTTATTCTTACTCCTAAGGCTGTTTATAACTTCACTACTGCAATGCAGTGTATTTAGGTTTAAATGCATAACTTTGGCAAAGGCTTGAAAATCTTCATAGTCGAACGAAAGAATGAGCACCTCTTTGCCTCACTATTGCAGTGCATCACCCATTCTTTGCCAACTTCATGGGCAAAGGATGGGTGACATTAATTACTTTTAAAATCGTTAGTATCTTTGTTATAGTTAACTTCATTTCCTGATATTTTATCCTATCAGTTAAATCCCTACAATTCTACCAGAATGCCCACTTTCTAGTCTTCTTCTACAGCAAGCTATAGGGATACACCAACCCAGTTCAGGCAGGGGCACTTTTTCTTACACAGTGACTACAAGCTGGAATGCAATTGCCTCTCTTATCGGAGGCGGTATCATGATGCCATTCAATGTGTAGCGCTGGCACAATCGGGGTCTGTGCAAGCATGTTTCTCAAAGATGCAAAGTTTACAGTGCATACATTAATTCGGAAAATCTTTTACATTAGTGCAAGACCTGCAGACAGCACAGCTTGGAAACACAAAGCAGTAACTCTCTGTGCTCCCGAGCTGCTTTTTCTGCAGCCCACGCATTAACCATGTGCTCCGCAATGGACTGAAAGGAGCTTAAGTTGTCTATCATCGAAAGTCCCACTGTGTACAATACCAATATTTTGAAGGTCTACACATTGCCTACCATCGGCTTGCTTTCTTGAAAATATCAGTTGCCTGCTTCTTATTCAACGGCTTTCCTTCCTTTTCTTATTTGTATCCCTCCTCTAGAGCATACCTTTTTAAGAGTGTTTGTGATTGGATGAGCTATACCTTTCCACTACTATGAATAATGAAACTCCCTTTTTTCAAAACTCCAAGAGAGTACACTGTTTTTTTTCTCTCTATCCTGTATGACCGAGGTTTTACTTTTTACATGTGTGTTCCCCTTTCCACTGTGTCTTGCTTCCCCCCCACTGCCTCCATTTCTCTTCCACCCCTAGCCACTCATCTGTGGCTTGTTGGCCATCCCTGCCATTTGCAATTCATTTTACAGTTCAAACATGGCCATCTGCCATCTTGGAACGGTAACATAATTACAAAAAATCCTAAATGACTGTGGTGCATTATGGCGTGTAGACATATGTGCCTATAATGAATGTTTTTTCCAGCAACCCTGTTTCAATATCTCCAACCATGTATTTTTTTGTATGGTTTACAAATATGCTTTTGCAAAGCCAACAGTTTAGTCCTCACATTTTAAATGCAAGACCACTGGCTTTGCTAATGTTTGTAAAGATTCAACCCTTCTTTTAAGGGTCGAGCGCGCAAGCGTTCTGGCCCCTGTTGTAATCTCTCTGTGGGCTTTTAACTATACCCATGTCACGTCCATCAGTTTGGTTGGTTTGTGTGCCTGCCTTTTAAAATTTGCTTAATTTAATTAGTGAAAGGCATGCATATGTCATGCCTTTTCCGGTGCATAGCCCTCCTGAAGCACACCTGTAAACTACTGAAAACATACGAGGCTCCGAGTTTTACGCATGGCTTCTGGCCTACTTTTTCTTTTTATTTCCTATGCAGCATGATCTCGCTGGGCAGTACTCAAGCGCTTTGCATGACATCGACTCTGTTACATGGATAATTGCACTTTTGCCAGTTACATGGATAATTGCACTTTTGCGAATACATTTGACTGCGAGCGAACTTCTGTTTCCTTTTGTGTGTCTCCTTCACTCTCATGGTGGTCGTTGGCTTGCTTATGTGAAACTGCTTTACTTTTCATTTTCAGTTTAGGTGGCAAGAAAAGTCCGGTTAAGAGTTTACAACGCTAATAGCTCTAACTCGAGCAAATGCGAGAGCCATTGCATTGCAAATGCTTGTTCTCTCCTAGCGCTGAGACCTTTGTTAGTGAGTGCTTGTAGCATAGCATAAATGTTTATTAATGTTAGACATAGCACATTCACACATCAGTCCGAGTTATCGTTCTAGTTAACTCTTCTGTGCAATACACAGTCACAAAAACAATACCTATACGAGATGTCATATTTGTTTGACCGTAATCATTCTCACATTCAATACGATGCACGCGAGCCTGGATTATTTTGTAACTGCTGCAAACACCTGTCTGTGTAACTCTTTACGCTCTAGTCTTGCTTTAGGAGGGGCTTCTTCCTCTCTACAGAAATATTTACATGAAGAGGACGAGTTGGCCAAGCGTGTCAAACTGGCGCCTTTTCGGTTGTGCTGATCTGAGCAAAACAAATTGCTAATACCTGTGTCTTCTAGCAGGCTGCTCTCACCGTCCCCTTCCGAGTGACATGGCTGGCTTTTGGGTACACCTCTGCGCAGTGTATGGGAAGATGCTCATCCTGGTTCTTTTCATAGGTATGTTATCACATTTTAGCCTATTGTCTTGTGAAAAAAATAAATGTTGCGAGTAAGCTATGCAGATGAAATTTGTTGCTTTAGAAGAACTGCTTAAATAAACAACTTGTTCTTTCCAGTGTGGTATTTAGAAACTGAAAACCAAACTAACTTGCAGGGAAGGAGCGCACGTCGGACCCTGCTCATTCAGTCATTGACTTCTCTGCTGAGATTCTCTTCCTACAGTGCTTCTTTGTGGGGGTGTATATAGTGGCACACCCCCTTACTTCACCCACCACAACTCTGGATACTATTGTTTCGGCTTGACATTATCTCGTCTGACCATTACCATGATATGACCAGTATGTCAACCCACCATTACTTCAACCAAAGATTACTGCGACCTGACGTTTGTGCTCAATGAAGTAGGATGGTAAACTTTGCCAGACAAGCTAATGATAAGGTCGATGTAGTGGTCGGGCCAAGCAACGCTAACCTGGGTTAATGTCAGATTATGAACAAGCATGAATGTATAATCAAGTCGGAGTAATGGCTTGTCAAAGTAATGGGGCTTTAAAGAATGATCTGGCTGAAAAAATGATTAACTGATGTAATGGTTAGCTATAGTAGTGGGGGGTTGTAGTGCTGGCTCCGCTCTCATTTATTCAATGGTCTCTATCGATTGGTTACAGAAATAGAGAACCAACTCTGTTAAGTAGGTCACAAAATGAAAATGTAGTTAAAGGTCAGCAAGGTGAAAACATGAGACGTTGTAGGGCTCGGCATCACCAACAGGGCCATGTTTCTAGGTGCAAAGAGGATGAACAGTAATTAATGTTTAATAATCCTGGACTCAGTAGAGGTGGCAGGATCTTTAGCCTTGTAGGAAAACAGTCAATACGTCTTTTTTTCTGCTGGGTTTGATACATAAGGTAAAGTGCCTCAAGTGACATGTTTCTGCTGGTTTCAATATATAGGGTAAAGTATTCACCCCATACATTACAAGGCTATTGCAAGTCACTGGGGAGTTCAGTGACTATGTAGAAGAACAAGGCCAATGGCAGAGTTCCTTTATAAGGTCATGGAACTTCTGAACTTTTATGCATGTAACAAAATTTGCCAGGAAAAAGTAAAATCAAGGTTTATTTTACTACAACGGCATTAAAGCACGGCCCTTGCAGAGACCAGCACCATTTGGCGGATCTATGTAAGGCAATGCACTGCATGAACCTTAAGCAGACAATAACTGTTTTCTGGATTACAAAAAACTGACAACTCTCTGCTCCAGAGACGCACACTTGCACAGTTTGCATCTGCAGAGCAGATCGCACTGCACATCCTCACTGATTAGGAATCTTGCCTGCCCATGGCAGTATCAGCAGTGAGCAGTCCACGCATACCCATAAAGATCTCCTAAAGTGCCCACTCTTGTGTAGCCAGCCCCCAGGAGTTTGCTTATGCAGAACTAGTCCACATAGTCTAAATGGGACACCTCGGTTCGTATGGGAACGTCTTGGCTGGCTTTGGTAGATGGTTAGAGTCACCACCGCCCGCTGCAGGAATGCAGTTTATATCTCTGTGGGGTTCTGCTTGCCTCCCACCAAAGACAGCTGCCACAGGGGCATGAAATGGCCTCAATTTGTCACCTAATATGTGGCTGTGTCAGCCCAGTGCTTGGACTCACATGAGAACAGGCTCCGGGCAACAGAATGTAAATCATGTATATGTCCCACACAACCATGCAAATGAGGGAATATCCTCTCAAGAAATCATGGGTGTTGAAACAGTGTCTCTGTTTTTGGTACTAACCTCTGTAATGCCAAAAATTGTAGCCAAATATGAAAAAAGAAACACCCACGTTTTCCGAGCTTTTACATGTGTATGTGCCAAGAACACGTTTTGCCCATCTGTCATGCTTAGGTTTGAACAGGTGCTCAGCTTTGGAAAACAATGTGTGATATTAGTTTCTTAATGGTATGACATGGAGATCTTCTAATTCTGGCTTTAGCGTGCACACATGAAGAAAACAGACAGTGTTCAGTCTATCTTCAGACAATAATTGAAGATACTTTTTAAAAAAAACCAGATAGAAGTGATAGCTTTATGATTCTTTTTAGAGACACTGTAGAGAACCGTCATCACAGTGGTCCCTTTCAATGTACTAAAAATGTGGCAGCTGGCCACTGACGGTTTCTACCGTCATTCACCAAACGTACGGCTTCATTACGCGGAGTTTGGCGGTCCCATCGTGGGACCCTCTGCCCTATTACAATGTACTCATTCGCACTAATGACACCCAAGAGCATTGCAATGTCCACATCAGGCGAGGACCACACAGCATTACTATTAGGTGCTTTTGTGACATAATCTGATGTGATGATGTCTAAGCTGAATGAGAATGATGCGGCACTGAGTGAAATACTGGGCTCACACAAGAGGGTAATCTGGCATTTGTTTCGTGTAAAGCATAGACAGTGTGTTTAAGCTTCTGTTAGTAAAGATAACCTATACATAGAGAGATTGTGCCCAAGGCACGGCCAACACACGATTTACCATCAGCTTGGCAGAGTGACCACCGAAGAGTCCATCTGCTAGACTGAGACATCTGGGTATCCCATTACAGGTGTGTTTATAGGAAACTAACCTCGTATTAAAGTGTAACTTTCAACATTAAAAGGCTCTGCAATAAGCAACTGTGCACCAGAGCTCGGAAGATTTCGGAATAAAATGTGTGACGGCCACTTAGCCATACAAATTTCTTTGTTTACCTCCATTTTAGAAAATATGACCCAGTTACTCAACTCATTTGTGAAGTTTAGTTTGATGAGTGCATCCCTCAATAAAACATTTCCAAAACAAAAGAGCAGACCCTCGACTTAGCTCTAAGCTTAGTGCTGTCTGGTTTCAATTTGAATAGGATCTTCTGTGCTTGCTGACTTTCTTTATCGAAATCCCTACCCATCATCTCAGGAAAATGCTTCCTCGGGAGAGAATAGTGAACTCTCAGAAGGCAGTGGGATCCTCCCCACCGGGAATCAAAGATCCAATCACTAAGCTGGAGCAATTGTATGTACTGCGAAAGAGAACACTCAGAAAATATTCAGAAGATGCTTGCCCGTATTTACTCCAGCAATTTCTTAGCTTCCGAGACCTCTTCACCCTCTGGCGTGTTTACACACTCGTCTAGTTGTTTACCACTGGCAGGTAATTCATCCAGTCAATGTGTAATGCTTGAAAGGATGTGTACATCACTGAAAAATTCAATGGGCCCTATTCACAACATTTTTGTCAGCTGTAAACGTAATTCGTAATACATCAGTTTATGTAAAACATGGATACCTGATAACTGATTACATTTTAATAACGAAAGAATACTGGAAAAGGAGCGCTGTTGCGAGATGGTTGATGGCAAATCCCTTAATGTCTACCTAAGCGCGTTTGCGGATAGATGAGATGATACCTCGAATGCTGGTCTCAGAAAGTTAAAGCTAGGCCGGGCCAACATTTTCATTATTTTAATTATGCTCAACTACTAAAATTGTGCTATTACGGCATGAAGAATAATGATTACATGCCATTCGTGGCACAAAATAGGCGGAGGGCATGACAGTAAGCAAATTACCGGACCGCGAGCGGCTGCTGTTAACCCGGCACGTGTTCCTTCGCTCCCAAATCTTGGTTTTGTATTTCGGATAATTACGCATAATTTTTCCGTAATTACACAAAAGCAAATTAGGTAAATGTTGTACAACCCTAGTTAAAACGCTTGTTGTTTACTTTGACTGGTGTGGAGGAACATCTGAACGTGCAGATCAAAAACTTAAGTTTTTTATTTAAGATTACATTGCAGGTCACGTCTGTTTTTGGAGGCAATAAGGAGTGCCACAATTAGTAAATCAATTGTAGTTCCTCATGTAGCACAAAGATTCTTGAAAACAATTAAAGACCACGCAGCCAGGGCGGAAGCAGGCGCTGGCCAATATTTTGCCATTGCTCCAAACTTAAGAAGCCTGCACTGGTAATCTGTAATGTTCAGAAAGAATACATTAGCAACTATCAGCAAAATGGCCTACAAACCAGTCATTTTGCCACTTTCATGGAGGGATAGTGCAGAAGCTATTTAAAGCTTGGATCCCTAAACCACTGATGATAAATCAAAGGTTATTTCTCACAAAGTTGTAGTTGTTGATCAATTGATTTTTAGCTATCTAAAAATGCCTTATGGATAGGTAGCTACAGTTTAGCGATTTGTAGGCATTATCTCACATCTTATTGGTGCACTTTTCATTTTTTTGGAATGTCATTCCTTGCCTTTTCCAAATGAACCTTTTAGAAATTGGGTCTACAGTTGGAACCGGTATGCACCCTGTCTGAGAAGGGACCGCAATCCTAGTCAGGGTAAGTCATTTACATGTACTAGCAGTCAGGCCTAACCTAAGAGGCAATGTGTAAAGTATTTGTGCAACACTTTATTTAATTATAGTTACACAGTGAAAACATCACAAAAAGACTTCACATAGTTTAGAAAAATAGGGAATATTTATCTGATTAACCTTAGACCCAAACAACAAAAATCTAATTACATTTGTGTAGGTTATCATGGTTCAAGCGTGGTGTTAAAAAACACAGTGCCTAAACTTAAAAAGATGCAGGTTCTCTCTTTCAGGGAGTTACGGTAAGATCTCTTTAGAGGAGTAGTAGGAAAGCACTCACAATTATACAGTAGTTCCGATGTGGTCTTCCAACTGGGATGGTTTGCAGGGGATCTCGGCTTCCCCGGCCCCTCGAGATTGGAAATCAATGTAGGGCAGAAATGCACATCAAGATCCTAGAGCTGCGGCTTGCGGTCTTGCTGGGTATGCACACACCGAGGCTGGGAAACTGGATTGCCCCTCTTACTCAATCTACATTGTAGGTGTATGGACAGGAGGTTGAAGATGCTCCTCAGTAGCGGTGGTTGGGCTGGGCACTGCCAGTGCTTAATTTGTGCTTGTTGTTTCCGGTGCTGAGCACCGGCACTTATTTTTGAGATCCATCCCTTATTCTTCGGCCTCAAGCATTTACTGCGAGCAAAAGACATATGGGAAAGACAGGGGAAGACAAAAACAACAAAGCGCCACAATGGGAGAACGCTTAAAGCTGCAGGAGTGAGCTGAAGGGGCATGGAGTGGCTTTAAATGGATTAAAGGGGTCCAAGATGGCCTCAGTATTCTGTGTTTGCACATTTAAATGCAGCAGCTGCGAGTTGAAGATGAGGGCTTTGGACACCGGCACGTTTTTATTTACAAATTAAGCACTGGGCACTGCGCAGCATTTCAGAATCCTGGGAAGCACTCAACACACACTGGGCTGGTAGACAAGGAAGCCCTACACGCGCTGGCTTAGCAAACAAAGAAGTGCTCAGCACGTGCTGACTTAGTAAAATGGATGCCTTAATAGTGATTTTCCAGCGAACATCCACTGGGGAATCCTCCAATGTGTGTGGACTGACTAAAATAAGACTATCCATCTGCAAGACATGAAAGGTTGAGCAAACCATCCCAATTTTGTCTACCAAAACACAGAAATCTGCTGCTCTCTGAACCATTGGGATCAACGGAGCTTCAGAAAGTTCTTGTATAATCTGTGCTAACCCAGGCGTGATTAAATACGAAGGTGCAAATTGGGTCATTCTAGGTTTTGTCAGAATCCTAAGACCAAAGTTTTCTTTCTATACGTAATTTTTTAAATTCAAACATAGCATACAAAAATCCAGAGCATTTGGAATACGCCCAATAGGGTTTATTGGCAGTGGAAACATACAACCTCTAATGTAGTAGGCAGACATGCAAGCAGCAAGGGTTGAAAGCAGAAGAAGAAATTAGGTTATGGCAACACAATGCCCGACTCACATGCACATATTTGAGCTGGGGTGGGATGTATTGTCGTAATCAAGCGATGCTTTACTTTAAGAATGCAAATCTTATGTCTGTATTATCTATTTATTCCTTAAGAGCATTTGCGGCTCGCTTCGTACGAAAGGAGCGTGGCGGGTGCGGCGCGCAGTGGTGGGCGGGGGCTGGGGTGGGACGGATAGGGCACCTATATTTTAATAAAATTTAATTTTTTTTAAAACGTACCTTTTCAGCCCAATCCTGCACCGTGCTTCTCTTCCGTCCTGGCTGCACACACAGGCACAGGCTCCCAACCTGCCCTGCTGCCAATTCTGACGCTGCTCAAAGCACCATCAGGATTGGCTGGGAGCACCCTGGCTGGCGCTCCCAGGCAGACTGGGAGCCTATGCAGGCTCTCTCCAGTCCGGCAACTGTGTTGCTGGGCTGGAGAGAGCCTGCCGCGCATGTGTGTTTGGCCGGCCCGAGCCGGCTGGCCAAACATGCATGCGCAGTGAGGGGGAGTGTTGAGCACTCCCCCTCACAGATCCTCACCCCTGATGCCCGCCCCTTTCACAACAAGGGGATATTAAACATAGTTTACTATCCCCTCATTGTAATAGTTTTGAGGCTTCTGCTGCTCGGGGGAGGGGGGGCTGTGACGCTCCTCTGCCCTAACGGAGGAGCCACCCCTGCTTAAGAGCATTGCCTAAGCACTCTATTGTGCCCTTTTGGTATTCCAGTGCTTAAATCATTATTTATGTTTTAAAACAGTATGCAACAGTCTCAGTAAACAAAACAAAAAATCCAGCAGCTAGTACATATTTAAATATGCATCCATCACAGACAGTTAAATTAAGTTGCAGTTCATAAATTATCACAGTGACCTATGAACTGTCATTTTAAGAGCTGCACTCAAACTGCATGATATAGGCTTGAATGTTATGTTGCTAAAAGGGTTTGTTTTGGTAGAAATACATTCTTATTAGTAAAGCCAACCTCAACCACTGTGATACGTTTTAAATACCGAGGGGCATATTTATAGGGATAGACAATTAGTGCAGCGAAACAGGTCACCTTGCTGGGCTGCACTGCATGACAAGAAAAGGGCAGGAATGCACCGTATTTAAAAGAATACGGTGTGTTCCTGCCTGTTCCCCCGTGCTGGGGCCCTTTTGGCTTCCTAGCGCCAACCGAGGCACCATTGTACTATAGAGCAAGGGTACCACCTTTGCCTGCAGGATTGATCTTGTGCAGGAAGGAATACCTTCCTGCACAAACAAAATCTCCTGAGGCTTTCCCCTCTTTCTATGTGTGCTGCACACATAGAAAGAGGAAAAAAGAAGAGAATTAAATATTTCATTACGCCTCTCCTGGAAGGCATATCTTTTTGGGGCATTCCTAGGTATATCAGTTTTGGTAAACTGTAACACAACAAAAACCATTGGAGTTGCGTGGGAATACCCAAGGACACCAATGGAATGCCTCCCTAGCGGAGTGTAAGGCAGTGCAACTATTTTCCCTGTGTTGTTTTACTTCAGAGTTGTGGAGCCACTTCCATGCCACGCAAAGTGGCCCCTCGTTGGATTCAGAAATTTCCCTTAAGGTTTGCGTTGCACAGGAACCACATAGCCTGGTGCCAATTAGATGCAAGCCAGGTCATAAATATGGCCCCGAGTTTGTGTTTATATAGACCAAAGACTCTAAAAATTATATTCACTACTACTATGGCTGAAGTGATTTCTACACCTTTGTCTAATGTAACATTTCCTATAGACTGATTTACACATGTATGTTTTTTAAACCTTTATTTATAGAATTTTCAGCATGCACAAGTACCCAACAAAGAACCACCCCCCTGCATCCAGGAGACCGAAGCATACTAAAAAGAAACAGCAGCCATTCAGTGAATATTATATATTTGTTACTTTCACAACAGTTCATGGCCCTTCTGACCCAAATATATCTTGGTATACCTCATGGCTCTCCTAGGTCTCCCTCCTACACTTCCTGACAGGAGCCCCACCATCATCCTCTCTGGGCTCAGGGATCTGTGACTTGTGCAGCTCTCCATGGGCCCTTCACTTTTTCAAACTTGCGTGGGCATCTCTGAGCCTGATACACCAGGTTCTCAGCCCTCATGCACCAATCTAGGTTTTATTCCCAGGCTTTACAAGATGGAATCCTATCCCGCTCCCAGTGTCTTATCACATCTCAGCAGGCTATCATGAGCACAACATTACAGAACAAAAGTGTATATTGAGCTAACGTCTGCTACCCCATATTCTCAGAGTCACCAAGGACTTCTGATATCCAGCCACCGCAGCCCTCCAGAAACCCTGAATCTTGGGGCAGTCCCTGGGCCTATGGAGCAGGATACCCTCTGCCAGCAGCCTCTTTAGCAGAGGTCATCGTCAACTAGCCCATACAGTACAGCCAAATCCTCATAATGTAGCCCTGTTGAGTTATTTTCGCTGAATGAGTTGAAAACCCACCCGTATAGCCAACTCCCAGGGATGGCATACCTCATTTATCATACTCTAGTCGGCCAAGCTCTTTCCCATTTGTCCCTTAGGTTGTTCAGCAGGGAAAGACTGTGATGGATAAGTGTTGAGTATATTTGGGACACTGTGTAGTGGGTCAGTGGGAATCCCAGCACTCTATACTCCAATAGTGACGCACCTGGGACCTCCGTGTGAAGGCATGAGCCTCCACAAAAAGTGTGATAGCTCACCGTTATTGTATATTCCCCATGGCGCTCGGTAAACAGAATTATTCTGTCTTTCTGCCATCATGCCCCACAGGTTGAAAAGGCCCAGCAGGTCCCATTTTTTGAGGTCCTCTATTCCCTGTAGCCCTTTCAGGATGTCCGACTCCAAAAGAGGGGTTTCCAGAGTCACCCTCCCCACACAGTCCATTGTCTGGGTTGCCTGATACCAGGTATTATAGTTGCCATCTGAATGGCATCTGCCCCTTTTGGCCATAGAGATGTCTAAAATAATCCTCTGAGTCCATTCTCGTCTGTCAGACAACAAGGAAGGTTCTTCCTGCATTGAGAAGGCCCAATTATTTAGCACTTGCATTTGTGCTGCCTAGTAGTAGAGTTGCAAGTCCGGGATGCCTCCCTCAAGAGGTTTCCTGTTTGGGGTAGTCGTGGATATCCTCAGTTCCCTTCCCTGCCACATAAGCTCCCTTGTCGCCTCATCTACGTAGTGGAAAAAGCACTCCTGGATCAAAAAGCAAGTACTTTGCAGCACACAGAGAATTTTCAGGAGGAAGATCATCTTGTAGAGTGCTGTTCTACCCTTTAGCGAGAGTGGGAGGCATCTCTAATGTCCCATAGCTATCCAGTATGCCTTCAGGATTCTAATCAGGATTTCCCTCAAAAAGACATCATGGTCTTTTGTTATGATGATTCGCAGGTGCATGAAACCCCCAGCTCGCACCTAAGTGGGTATTGCCAGGCCTTCCTGGGGGCCTGTCTGGAGAGTGGGAATGCCACTGACTTGCACCAGAGCCAATAATAGGATCCAAACATCTCTAGGATCTCCAACACCCTGGTGATGCAGCGCTCTGGGTTTGCTAGATAGAGCAGGACATCATCTGCGTAAAGTGACATAGCGTCTTCCCACCCCGTGTCCCATTTGACATCCCTCAGCATTGCATCTTTTCTGAGCCTTTCCATGAGGGGTTCTAATTTCAGTGCAAAAAGTAAGGGGGGCAGTGGGCATCTCTGGAAGTTGCCCATGCCCAACCCGAACTTGTCTGAAAATGCTCCGTTCACTTTGATCCTGGCTGTCAGAGCAGTGTATAGCAATGTTACATATGCCAAAAACGTCAGGCCGAAACCCATCTTGACCAATATTGCCATCAGGTAGGGCCACTTCAGGAAATCGAATGTCTCCTCGGCATCAGGCGACAAGAGGCCTGACTGCTTTTCTATCCAGTGTCTCTGTGCTAGGCATCCCCAGAGCCTACTAAGTTGCTTTGTATATAGAGCCCTCATGTGCTTGGAGAAAGCAGATGCAATTTTGTTCCCGGTTTCCACTATCTCCCCCCGCAGTCCAGACATCAGAAATCCATCTTTCCCCCTCCATTTTTGCCATGCATGCTCAGTGCTTTCCTGTCTTGTTGCCCACCTCATATAATTTGCTTTGCTTAGCTTGGAAGTGGGCCTCGTGTATTGGAAACCTCAGTTACTACACATGCATGATTCATTGTCTCTGGATAATGTGTGTGTGATGTTAAGTGCTCTGACACCCTACACTGGTATGAGAAGCGCTATAAAACAAATGAAATGTATGGGAGAGAGGGGCTGTGGAAAAATGAGGGGCACTGTTAGAGAGTGGTAGTGAG
Source organism: Pleurodeles waltl (assembly GCF_031143425.1). Classification (NCBI taxonomy): domain Eukaryota; kingdom Metazoa; phylum Chordata; class Amphibia; order Caudata; family Salamandridae; genus Pleurodeles; species Pleurodeles waltl. The sequence goes on along the minus strand of NC_090445.1, from coordinate 286,513,149 downwards.
GGAATCGGTGCAGAAGGAGGTCACTTGGGGAGGGGGGCACAAAACATGCTGTTTCACTGGGAGCCACCAGCACCAAATCCCGGGTTTCAATCTAAGGAATATTATTGTGACCAGCAACATATAGTCCACTCTAAGGCACTTGTGTTGTGCCAGCAGTGTCTTCAGCAGTAGGACAGAAGGTGCAGAGCATGCCACAGTAACAATGCTAAGAACAGTGAATAGAATTAATTTCAGTGTAACAATATTGTGCCATTCCTGAGTGGATCTTTAAATTCTTGCACACTCTAAACGGTCGAACAGGAAACATAGACTGTGTTATGCACAACTGTAGATTTCGCTGTCTTCTGGGAGGGTATCCAGGTGCTGGGCCGGTGTGAGTCTAGCCAAACCTAAAGACTACTCGAAAAGCCAAGTCTTCAACTTCTTGCAGAAGTCAATAGCAAGGAAGAGGCCTTTATATGTGGCAGATGTTGCCATGTTATTGGAGCTATGTAGGAGGAGGCTCGACCACTGGATCTAGTTTCCCAGATGCGTGGGGATGAGTGTAAATAGTAGCCTGGACAAGAAAGTGGTGCCTTGAAGGTTTGTGAAAACAGATGCAATTGCTGAGGTATGTTAGGCCAGTATTATGTAATTCCTTGAAAGTACCTATGAGGGGCTTGAATTTTGCTAATCTGTGAAGCTTCTACAGGTTTGGTGCCATATGAGTGTGGCGTGGGTGGGTGAGAGTCTTTCTGGCTGCTGAGTTTTGAACGAACTGAGGTGGCTTAGTGGTCACAAAACAATGGATTGGGATGTGGCCTGAGCAGTCACGAGTGACTGAGATTAATTTAAGCATTCTATCCATCACCTTGTTGTTTTGACGTTTTCCACCATAAGTGCGTTGGGTATGCCCAGAGGTGGGTCCCAGGCTCACTGTGCCACTGGAACCAAGCTATATCTGATTAAAGAGCCCTAACTAGGGCAAATCCATCCCTAGGTTGCTTGTGTTCCTGTTCGCGGAGGACCTGGCCTGGCAGTTCGGACTGGGCAGTTCCCATGAGGAGCAGTGTTAAGACTGATTTGCATATGGCTGGGTCCAAACTGAGTTGGCATGGTGCACAAAAAACAATGCATTGGGATCCGGCCCAAGTGATTTCCAGTGGCTGAAATTAATTAAAGTATACCATCCATCTGACGAAAGTGTGGAAAGAGTGGTAGTAGTATATTGGAATTGTACAGCATCACCAAATCATTGGAATTCCATCACAAACTTCCACATTGCATGCTGGCCGTAAAAGCGCTGACTGTGCTTAACTTGTGTCATTCCATGCTGCAATACAATGAACCACTGAATTGGGTTGTGTCTGATAGTTCTATGATATTGTCCTCCTGCTGTATGATCTCTTTCTGTTCAATAAAAAGAATTGAAAAAAAACATTCCATCCATCACTTTGCTGTTTTTGCATTATCTGCCCTAAGTGCGCCTGGTATGCCCAGACATTAGTCCCGGGCTCACTTTATCACTGGAACCAAGCTATACTTGGCTGAAGACCCTAACTAGGGTGAGCCTGGTCATAGGTTGCTTGTGTTCTGGTTCACTGAGGACCTGGCTTGGCAGTTCGGATTCAACTGTTCCCATCAGGAGCAGGGTCAGGACTGATTTCCATATCGCTGTGTCTAAACTGATGTGGCATGGTGGGCAAAAAATAATAGATTGAAATGTGGCTCAAGCGACTGCCTGAGATTAATTCAAGCATTCCATCCATCACCTTGTTGTTTTTGAGTTCTGAACACTCTGCAACTTTCTGAGTGTTTTGGTTGATCATGGCATAGAGGGTAATTCTGTAGTGCAGCTTGCCTTTGACGAGGGCATGTATGACAGTTTTCCGGGTGCTGATTTGGAGCCAACTTCCATAGCATCTTGACGTGATGGAGTTGTCAAGTTTGCTGTGAATGAGGATCTCTATGTTCTTGGCGTGGCTGATCAGTGTCGATCCTAGCTCTGTTGGCTGCCAGTCTAGTCCCATGGTGACGTGCTCTTCAAAAACATCACGATTTTGGTCATGTTGGTGTTCTGTTTCAGACAGTTGGTCTTCACCTAGTGGGCTATTTCAGTCACGCAGGCAGAGAATGTGAGGGAACATGAGGGATTTATAGTGTGTGCATTCATGAACGGAGGTTGGCGGGGGAGAATAATGAGAACATAACATGTTTTGAAAGCAAGCATTGGCAAACCCAATAGGTCTTGCTTATGAAAACTATTGGCTGAGTCAGTGCTTTTTGTTATTTCTCCAGTCACTTTAAGATGGAAGCCATTTATGTCCCTCAGCGGTTTTGGGTTCATTTGTCTAAAAAAATCATAAGTAAAGGATTCCTGAGGTAGCCATATGTACACATGCATGTGCGGGGGCATCTTGAATCTTTTTTGTTATGCTTTTAGAAAACGTACCCCAAGATGCTCATCTGTTTTAAATTTGAGGTGGGCAGTGAGAGTGTATGAGGGCAGGACCAAATGTGAGAATGAGTGATAATCCTCATTGTAGTGTGCAGTTGCTGAATCCTTGCAAAAAGAAAAAATACACAAATACCTACAAAATAAATCAGGTGCAAGAGGAGGGATGGGGCAGACAGCAAGAAAAAGGATTCATTCCCATTGTGTGCAAAAAAACAACAAATAATTAGCCGCCTCATGTCAACAGTGGAAGGAAATAAGTTAAAGTGTCCAGTAAAGTAGAAATGCTCTACAGGCAGGACAAACACAGGGTGGAACGCCATTGAATAAGGAGCAGGGAACTGAGATAAATAAGAAAAACATTCCATTGTAAGCAAGGGGTGACTCAAAGCTCAGTCTAACTATATAATTTTGTATAAATAATTCTTCCTCAACAGACAGTTAAAGATGTTTGTGGGTTCAGACATATTAAAAAGGTAAAACAGAAGCAAATGATAAAACTATGCAAACAGGCATGAAAAAGTCCAAAATGTAAATCCACAATCTAGGATATGGAATCATTTAACTCCCTAGGTGCAGTATTGGCTGACAGCAATGTCTCTGTCAGGCATTGGCCCGCACTCGGCTGAGGGGGGTAAAAAGCCTCTCTGGCGCTCTGGAGCTTCACAAGCAGTCTGAGTTTTTTTTTCGGTTTGAAATGACAGTCAGCACACAAGGTGCGCTGGTATCATTACATCTGTAAAGTGAAAGTAAAACAAGCGGATGGACTAATTTTACTTTCACTGAATCGGTATTCAGGTGCATATAACCCCCCCCTCCCCATTAGAACTGTTTCTCCTTTGGGAGAGGTATTGTTGGAAAAGAGAGAATCTCCCCTTTTCAATATAATAGTACCTCTGCACAGTGGATCCCTGCTTGGGATCGCCACAGGAGCGTGATCTTCAAACAGGGATCCACCCACTAGCCACCAGGGATAGGGGGATCAACCTCTTTGCCAAGCGCTGGTGCTCCCCAACTCCTCCGCCATACAAGAATTCAGTCTTTCTGCCCACCCTAGGGGGCAGATGGGTCAATGAGCCCTTGACCCTAGGACCCTTGACCCTAGGGTAGGTCGCTCCCCCGCCTCTGCAGCTCCACCTGCCCAGACCCCTGCCACCTCTTGTAGGCCGTAGGTACTCCTTTGCGCTCTCTCTTGTCCTTTCCTCGTTTTTCTCCTCCCCGCTTGGCTCTCCCCTCATGTACTTCATTGCGCTCTCTCTAGTCCTTTCCTCGTTTTTCTCCTTTTCCGCTTGGCTCTCCCCTCTCCCCTTGTGTACCTCTTTGCACTCTCTCTTGTCCTTGCCTCATTTTTCTCCTCTCTGCTTGGCTCTCCCCTCGTGTACTTCTTTGCACTCTCTCTAGTCCTTTCCTCGTTTTTCTCCTCTCCGCTTGGCTCTCCCCTCGTGAATTTCCCCCTCTACACTCTGCCACTGCGATTTCTACTCCTGTGTGTCTCGCCCCTCTATTTTCCACTGCTCTTTTTTCCCCTCTGACTCTTTCTACTTTTTGATTTTTCCTGCCATCCTCGCCTCTCTTCAGTGAATTTCCTCTTTTCTTCCCACTTTATCTCTCTTTTTTTCTGCCTCCCGCTCTCTGCTTTCCCGCCGCTGCCACCTGTGCGGCCCCACCCCCTGCTCCCATTCGTCACCCTCCCTCCCGCCCCCCAGCTGACCCCTCCTTCCCCCCTCCCTCCTATGGCGGCCACGCCGCTGGTGCGCCAAAGCCGGGCCAAAGGCAAGCCCGTCTGCGCCCATCCGCACCTGGACCGCGCCCAGCGCCAGAACCCCTGGCCCCCAGCGCTCCCAAAATCCCCAACACAGCTACGATGCCGCCTCCCTCAACGCACTCAACCCGGGACGTACCACCACCTGCTACCAAGCCAGCCGAAACGCACACATGGACCCTTCGCCTGTCAAACCTGCAAGCATACCTTCCACTGCGACTGCATTCCGTCCACCAGCCCACGCTCCAACAACCACCTCAAGTGCATCCTCATCAACGCACGCTCCGTCCACAAGCACGCCATTGAACTATGGGACCTCCTGGACTCTACCGCACCGGACGTCGCCTTCATCACTGAGACCTGGATGAACGCTTCATCGGCCCCCGACATCGCCCTAGCTATCCCCGACGGCTACAAGATCACCAGGAAAGACCGCACCAACCAAGTCGGAGGAGGAATCGCCATCATATACAAGAGCTCCATCAACATCACTATCTCCACCGAAGACACCCTCATCGCCGCCGAACACATGCACTTCCAGATCCACACCGACCCCAGGACCACCCTCAGAGGAACTCTTGTCTATAGGCCCCCTGGACCATGATTCCTATTCAGCGAATCCATCACAGACTTCATCTCCCCGCACGCCCTAGCCTCGCCAGACTACATCCTCCTCGGAGACCTGAACTTCCACCTGGAGCAGAACAACGACACCAACACCACCACCCTGCTCGACAACCTTGCCAACCTCGGTCTCAAGCAACTGGTGAACACGCCCACCCACATCGCTGGACACACGCTCAACCCCATCTTCTCCGCCAGCAGCCACGTATCCTTCAGCCACTCTACCGAGATACACTGGACCGACCACAGATGTGTCCACTTCACCTTCAGACGCAAGACTCACCACCTGCGGACACAACCAATCACCCGCAGACCCTGGAACAAAATCTCCACAGAACAGCTACTCTCCACCCTCAACCACAACCAACCTGCCATCACCTTCGACGCCAACAACGAAGCCCTCATCCTCACACAATGGATCACCAACTGCGCTGACAAGCTCGCCCCCCTCAGATGCCTCCCAAGTCAGACCAACGCCAGAAAACCCCAATGGTTCACAGACGCCCTCAAAGACTCCAAGAGAACCTGCCGGACCCTCGAAAAAACCTGGCGCAAAGAACACACTGCAGAAAATATGTCAGCCCTCAAAAACGCCACCCACGAACACCACCAACTGATCCGCGCCACCAAAAGAGCATCCTTCAAAGAGAGACTGGACAAGAAAACCCACAACAGCAAAGAACTCTTCAACATCGTCAAAGAGCTCTCCAATCCCAACGCCAGCTCCAACTCCATCACGCCCTCACAAGAACTCTGCAACTCCCTCACTACCTTCTTCCATCGAAAGATCACCGACCTACACGACAGCTTCAGTCCACAGATCCCGTCGACCACCACAGAACTCACAGCCCCAGCCGTCACCCTCAACGCCTGGACACCCATCAGCGCCGAAGAGACCAAAACTACCATGAACACCATCCACTCCGGTGCCCCCTCGCACCCCTGCCCACACTACATCTTCAACAAAGCTGACGCCAGCATCGCCCCCTATCTCCAGACCATCATCAACAGCTCGTTTGCATCTGCCACCTTCCCTGAGAGCTGGAAACACGCGGAAGTCAACGCTCTCCTGAAAAAACCTACAGCGGACCCCAACGACCTGAAGAACTTCCTCCCCATCACGCTCCTCCTCTTCCCGGCCAAAGTCATCGAGAAGACCGTCAACAAACAACTGACCAACTTTCTCGAAGGCAACAACCTGCTCGACCCCTCCCAGTCTGGTTTTCGGGCCAACCACAGCACGGAAACCACCCTCATCGCAGTCACCGACGACATCCGAACCCTACTGGACAACGGTGAAACAACCGCCCTCATCCTCCTCGACCTCTCGGCTGCTTTCGACACCGTCTGCCACCGCACCCTAATAACCCACCTCCGCTCCAACGGTATCCTAGGACTGGCCCTGGACTGGATCATCTCCTTTCTCTCGGACCGTTCTCAAAGAGTCTACCTCCCGCCTTTCCGCTCGGAACCTACCGCGATCATCTGCGGCATCCCACAAGGCTCCTCGCTCAGCCCTACTCTCTTGAATGTCTACATGAGCCCCCTCGCCGACATCGCACGCAAACACAACATCAACATCATCTCCTACGCCGACGACACCCAGCTGATACTCTCCCTCACCAAAGACCCAGCCACCACCAAAACCAACCTGCATGATGGAATGAAAGACGTCGCAGAATGGATAAAACTCAGCCACCTGAAGCTGAACTCAGACAAGACAGAAGTCCTCATCCTCGGAACCTCACCGTCTACCTGAGATGATTCCTGGTGGCCCACGGCCCTGGGCACCGCACCGACCCCCTCAGACCACGCACGCAACCTCGGATTCATCCTGGACCCCCTTCTCACCATGACCAAGCAAGTCAACGCCGTCTCGTCTTCCTGCTTCCTCACACTTTGCATGCTCCGAAAGATCTTCCGCTGGATCCCCGCCGACACCAGAAGAACTGTGACCCACGCCCTCGTCACAACCCGCCTGGACTATGAAAACACCCTATACGCAGGAACCACCACAAAACTTCAGAAACGTCTTCAGCGCATACAAAACGCCTCAGCACGCCTCATCCTCGACGTACCCCACCACAGCCACATCTCCGCCCACCTGAGACACCTGCACTGGCTACCCGTCAACAAACGGATCACCTTCAGGCTCCTCACCCACGCACACAAAGCCCTCCACAACAAGGGACCCGAATACCTCAACCGTCGCCTCACCTTCTACACGCCCACCCGTCAACTTCGCTCCACCAGCCTCGCTCTCGCCGCCGTCCCTCGCATCTGCCGAACCAACGCAGGGGGGAAATCCTTCTCCTACCTGGCGGCCAAGATGTGGAATTCCCTCCCCGCCCACCTCAGGACCACCCAGGACCACCTCGCCTTCCGGAGGCATCTCAAGACCTGGCTTTTCGGGCAGCAGTGACCCCACCCCCTAGCGCCTTGAGACCCTCACGGGTGAGTAGCGCGCTGTATAAATACCTTGATTGATTGATAGACACCAGGGATTATTTTTTAATGAAAAACACAGGGGTGGGACTGCCCATCAGGGCATGGTCATGGCCAAACCCTCAATATATACAGGCTTTCCGCCCCCACAAGGGGTATGTGTGGTGATTACCCCATCTACCCTCCTCCCCCAGGAGGGCAGGGAGCCGACTAGACTCCAGGGATTGTTTTTTTGTAATAAAAATGCAGGGGTGGGGCCTGCCCACCAGTGCATGGCCATTCCCACACCCCCAATATATCTAGAACAGTCTTTATACCCTTCCAGGGGGGCAGTTGGGATTGACTACCCCCAATCTGCCCCCCCCAGGAGGGCAAAAAGTCCACTAGACACCAGGGATTGTTTGTTATAGAAATATAGGGGTGGGTCTGTCCAACAGGACAAGACTATGCCCCCACACCCAGAGGGACAAATGGAGTGATTATCCCTAATCTACCCCCCCCCCCCAGGGGGGAGAAAGCCCACTAGACACCAGAGTATTTTTTATGGAAATATAGGGGTGAGGGCTGCCCACCAGGGCATGGCCCTGCCACTAAACTCAAAATATAGGGACCAGTCTTTCTAACCCCCCCTCAAGGAGGCAGAGGTGGGATTACCCCCTAATCTGCCCCCTGGATGGGCAGAAAGCCCACTAGACACCAGGGGCCATATTTATACTCTGGTTGCGCCGAATTTGCGTCGTTTTTTTCGACGCAAATTCGACGCAAAACCAACGCCAACTAACGCCATATTTATACTATGGCGTTAGACGCTTCGGGCGCCAAAGTGCCCGGAGTGTGCGTCATTTTTTAGCGTGAACCCCTTCCTTGCGTTAATGAGATGCAAGGGAGGCGTTCCCGTCTTAAAAAATGACTCCCAGGCCTTTACGTGGTATTTATACTCCCGGGCAAAAATGACGCCCGGGAGTGGGCGTGGCCAAAAACGGCGCATTTGCGCCGCTTTTTAACGCCTGGGTCAGGGATGGCGTTAAGGGACAAGTGGGCTCAAAATGAGCCCACAGTGCCCTCCCCTGCCCCCAGGGACCCCCCCTGCCACCCCTGCCCACCCCAGGAGGACACCCAAGGATGGAGGGACCCATCCCAGTGAAGTACAGGTAAGTTCAGGTAAGTATAATTTTTGTTATTTTTCAATTTTTTTTGGGTGGCATAGGGGGGCCTTATTTGTGCCCCCCTACATGCCACTATGCCCAATGACCATGCCCAGGGGACATAGTCCCCTGGGCATGGCCATTGGGCAAGGGGGCATGACTCCTATCTTTACAATGATAGGAGTCATGTTGATGGGGGATGGGCGTCGAGAAAAAATGGCGCAAGTCGGGTTACGATGATTTATTCGACGCAACCTGACTTGCCCCATTTTAAGACGCCCTAACGTCATTTTTTCCCAACGCCGGCGCTGCCTGGTCTACGTGTTTTTTTTCCACGCAAACCAGGCAGCGCCGGTCTGCTTGCGCCGGCTAACGCCATTCCATAAATACGGCGCCCGCATGGCGCTTCAGAATGGCGTTAGACGGCGCTAAATTTTTAGCGCAGTTTAGCGTCAAAAAGTATAAATATGGGCCCAGGAGTGTTAGGCTCTAATTTCTACTTTTTGGTGCAAAACTGCACTAACTCAGTTTTTGCACCAAAATGTTTAGAACCGGCTTGCACCATTTCTGTGCACCAGCTGGGTTCCACATTTATGGAATGGTGCAAGCCGGTGCAAAGGGTAGGCTAGCGTAAAATAAATGACGTTAGTCGGGTGGGGGTGGCGGTCTGGAAGAAGGGGGTTTTCCACCAAAAAAAAGACGCTAGGCAGGTTAGAGTAAAAAAAAAAAGAAAACTCTATCCTGCCTAGAGTCATTTTCTGACGCAAAAGCATCCATACCACATGACTCATGTCTTAGAAAAGACAGGAGTCATGCCCACCACCTCAGTGGCCAGCACAAGGGACCAGGGTCCCCTGGGCATGGCCATTGCACCCAGTGCCATGTAGGGGGCCCATTTCAGGGCCCCCAATGACACTTTAAAAAAAGTAAAAAATATTTACCTGTACTTACCCATTCTTACCTGGGATGGGGTCCACCATCCTCCCCTGTCCCTCTGGTGTGGGTGGGGGTGTCCCTGGGGTCTGGGGAGGGCACCTGTGGGCTTATTACATGGTGTTCCACCATGGAAATAGGCCCACAGGTCCCCTAACGCCTGCCCTGACCCAGGCGTTAAAAAAGAGTGCAAAGCAAGCTTTGCACAATTTTTTTGTCCCCTCCTACCTCCCATGCGTGATTGTAGCACGGGGGATAAATATGGCGATAAGGCCATAGGGTCATTTTTTTCACAGGAATGCCTACTTTGCATCTCAATGAAGCAAAGTAGGTTTCCACGTCCAAAAAGTGACTTAAACTCCATATATTTAGCGCTAGACGGGTCGAGCACCAAAGTATAAATATGGAGTCAGTTTTGCACTGAGCTTGTGTAAAAAAAAAATCAATGACGCAAATTTGTCGCAAAACAAGTATAACTATGCCTCTTAGTTTTTATAAAAATATAGGGATTGGGGATACCCACCAGTGCATGGCCATGTCTCACCCCCAATATATATATGTAACATTCTTTTTGCCCTTCCGGGGGCCAAATGGGATAATTATCCCCAATTCCCACTAGACTAGGCTTAGTGCAGGCAACACAAATTGCACAAACCGAGGTCAATGGGAGTCCCCTTGCAAAGGCTATGCTGGCATCCCGCCCAAATAGCCTTGAAAAAGTCACCAGTGTGACAAAACACGTGTTGGCTGTGTCTGTAGTGAAGTACTTTGTTTACTAAAATACAACGCTCTTGACAATAAAGACATCATCTGTCAAGGAAACTGATGGGAACACCGACGTACATGTTTGTTTCATCTATTCAATGGAAACTAGACATAACATATTGTAACAGACTTGTGTTATACTAGAATTGATTGTGTGCGGTTGTCTAACCTTGCTTATGTAAGAAAACATCATGGGTGTAAGAAAACATCATGGGATCTAGCCAAGAAACACCACCCTGGAATCCCCTGGTGGTCTTGCTTTCAGAAATGTCTGTGGTTCATAGCTTTGTATGGGTGTCGCCACAGTAAGGCCCCAAATACCACAGCAAACCTTATTGTTTGTCTATCAATGTAGTGCTTTTGCGCCTTTTGTGTCATGGTCTCTTGGTCCATCCACACAAGTGAAGTACCGTTCTTTTTGGGAGACATGTTGCAACTCAGAGTGGTATGAAATTTGTGGCTCTCCGCAGATACTAGAAATTTCCATCACAGAAATATGAGGACAATTTGTTTTCATAGTCAAAGTTTGAGATTTGAAATTGATTCTGGGTAAACAGTCTTGGTGAGAGCCATGCAAGTCACTCCACCCTGGATTCCCCCATGGGTCTAGTTTGCAAAAATGTGCAAGTTTGCTAGGTTTCTGTAGGAGGCGGGTGAGCTAGGGCCCAAAATCCACAGTTACCCACATTGGAAAAAAAGGGACAGTTTTCAGTAGAAAAATGTAATGCATCCATATTGTGTTTTGGGGTGTTTCCTGCCAAGGGCACTATGCCTACCCACACAAGTGAGGTACCATTTTTATTAGAACACACATGGAAGCATAGAATAGTTGAACACTTGTTATTACCAATTGGATTTCACTGCATTTATACCTTTTAAATGTAAGCCAGTGCATAACAAAGAAGACATTTTGAAATATACCCTCTAAATCATATGGGCACACACAAATTCATAGATGTATAAATAACTACTGCTCATAAACTCCTTATTTTGTGCCTATTTCGGAAATAGGTAGGTTTCCTTGATTCACATTTTTCATTTTACATATTTCAGCATATGAGTTGGTCTATACTTGGTACACAATGAAAAATCATTGTACTGTGCAGCTCAGTTGTTGGCTCTGGGTACCTTAGGTTCTTGGAGAACCTTCAAACCATATCTATCCCTGCAACCAGAGGGTCTAGCGGACATAATGCTATATTGTTTTTGTAAATCAGCCATTGTGATAAAAAGTTACAGATGAAAACGTTGTCACGCATGGCCTTTTTTTCCTACTCACTTTTAATATTTCTTTATTTGAACAGTTGGTTTCTATTAGAAATTGGGTTTTTGGTTGGCAGTCAGGTTACCCTCTGTCCAAGCAAGAAACCTCACTAGTGACTTATAAGTAAATTAAATAGTCCAATCAGGTATGATCCAAAGTCACCAAGTTTAAAAAGGGAGAGAGCATATGCACTTTAGCACTGGTTAGCAGTGGTAAAGTGCACAGAGTCTAAAAGCCAGCAAAACAGGGTCCAAAAAGTGGAGGGAAGCAGTCAAAAAGTTTGGGGTGACCACCCCAAGGCATGTCAGGTCTAAAATGTGTCCCCCCAGCTGAAAGTAGGGAGAGCTACACGACATCCTGGAAGCTCTCATCGCTAAGGCGGAAGTATCTGGAGAGACCATCAGCATTGGTGTGGTCAACCCCTGGGCGATGCTCCACCCCCTGTAGGGAAATGGACCATCTCAAGAGTTTTGGATTCTCACCCCTCATCTGCATGAGCCATCTGAGGGGCCTGTGGTCTGTCTGAACCCGGAAGTGAGTCCCAAACAGGTAGGGTCTTAGCTTCTTCAGTACCCAGACCACAGCAAATGCTTCTTTCTCAATAGCACTCCACCTTTGTTCCCGTGGTAATAGTCTTCGGCTAATAAAGACTACTGGTTGGTCTGAGCCCTCCTCATTCAGCTGTGCTAGAACAGCCCCTATGCCATGCTCTGAAGCGTCTGTCTGCACGATAAATTCTTGGGAGTAGTCAGGTGCCTTGAGCACGGGGGCCGTGCACATGGCTTCCTTCCGAGAATCAAAGGCTTTCTGACAGGCCTCTGTCCAATTCACCAACCTAGGTTGTTTCTTGGAAGTGAGTTCTGTCAAGGGGGACACAATGGTACCATAGCCCTTGACGAACCTGCAGTAGTATCCAGTGAGGCCCAAAAAGGCTCTCACCTCAGTCTGTGTTCTAGGTGGTTGCCAGGCCTTGATAGTTTCAATCTTGGCCTGGAGCGGCTGCACCCTGCCACCACCTACTAGGTGTCCCAAGTACACCACAGAACCCTGCCCAATCTGGCACTTACTAGCCTTGATAGTCAGGCCTGCCTGTTGCAGAGCCTGAATCACCTCCTTGAGGTGGAGCAGGTGTTCCTCCCAGCTGGAACTGTAGACAGCTATGTCGTCCAGGTAAGCTGCACAGAAGGCATCTTTAACATCTAGGACCCCGTTAACAAACCGTTGGAAGGTAGTGGGGGCATTTTTCAGCCCAAATGGCATCACCCAGAATTGGTAATGGCCATCAGGGGTGGAAAAAGCGGATCTTTCTTTAGCCCCCTCAGTCAGGCCAACCTGCCAGTACCCGGAAGTAAGATCGAACGTACTCAGGAACTTGGCAGCGCCTAGCCTGTCAACGAGCTCATCAGCTAGGGGGATGGGGTGATCATCAGTCCGGGTGACTGAATTGAGACCCCGGTAGTCCACACAGAACCGGAGTTCTGGCTTCACACCTGGGGCAGTAGCCTTGGGAACCAATACCACAGGGCTGGCCCAGGGACTACTGGATTTCTCAATAACCCCCAAAGTCAACATCTTGGAGACCTCCTCCTTGATGCCGGCCTTCACCTTATCTGACAACCTGTAAATTTTGTTCTTTACAGGGGAACTGTCACCTGTGTCAATGTCATGCACACATAGGTGGGTTAGTCCAGGAGTAAGGGAGAACAGGGGGGAGAACTGCTCTAACAGCTCATAGCAGTCCCCTCTGGGTTGGAGTGAGGGAGTCAGAGAGAATGACACCACCTACTGACCCATCCCCTTCTTTGACAGCGAGGAGGTCGGGGAGAGGTTCCCTCTCCTCTTCCATGCCCTCATCTGTGACTAGGAGCATACTGACCTCAGACCTCTCAAAGTGAGGTTTGAACCGGTTGTGATGGAGGACCCCTAGGGGTTGCCAAGGGGTCTTGAGGTCCACTCGGTAAGTGGCCTCCCCTTTATGCTCCTTGATCTCAAAGGGGCCAATCCAGCGGTCCTGGAGAGCCCTGGGCTCTACTGGCTCCATCACCCAAACGTTGTGTTCAGGTGAGAACTCAACTAGAGTGGCCTTCTGGTCGTACCACTCCTTCATCACCTCTTGACTGGCCTTGAGGTTACTCTGGGCCTGCTTCCAGAAGCGTAGGGTTTGTTTGCGGAGGGCCAGCATGTAGCTGACCACATCCTTGGGAGGGGCCTGGGGAGCTTTCTCCCAGCCCTCCTTAACGATGCTTAGGGGTCCCCTGACAGGGTGACCATAGAGAAGCTCAAAGGGGCTGAACCCCAACCCTTTCTGGGGCACCTCTCTATAAGCAAACAACAGGCAGGGTAAGAGGATGTCCCACTTATGCCTCATGGCCTCAGTCAGGCCACCAATCATGCCTTTCAGGGTCTAGTTGAATCTCTCAACAAGCCCATTGGTTTGAGGATGATATGGGGTGGTAAACCGGTAGGTCACCCCACACTCATCCCACAGGGTCTTCATGTATGCAGACATGAAGTTTGTGCCCCTATCAGACACGACCTCCTTAGGGAATCCCACACAGGTAAATATTCCCAACAGGGCTCTGGTCACCACCTTTGCAGTCACTGTTCTCAGAGGGATTGCCTCTGGATAGCGGGTGGCATGGCCCACCAAAACCAGGATAAACCTGTTGCCCAAGGCAGTTTTGGGGTCCAAGGGACCAACAATGCCGATGCCCACCCTTTCAAAGGGGGTGCCAAAGACTGGGAGTGGGAGCAGGGGAGCTTTAAGCCGTTTCCCTGCCTTCCCACTAGCCTGGCAGGTGGGGCAAGCTCTGCAGAAGTTATCTGAGGCTTTCCTCATTCTGGGCCAATGAAAGTGGGTGTTAAGCCTGTCAAAGGTCTTGTCTTGGCCCAGGTGTCCTGCCAGGGGAATGTCGTGAGCCAGGCCTAGTAGGAATTTCCAGTAACACAGGGGGACCACCAGCACACGGTGTGCCCCAGGACCTGGAATCCTACGCTCACTGTAAAGGAGATCATTTTCCCAGTAAATATGGTGAGCGCAAGAGGCGTCACCTGCTGCGTGGTCTGTGGCCTGCTTCCTCAGACCCTCAAGGGTGGGGCATTCTTTCTGCGCCTTGCAGAATGCTTCCCTGGTTGGCCCCCCCTCTACTTGCCAGCCAGCAAGTTCAGGTAGGTTACCCAGGGCAGCTATGTCCTCCCTGGTTGGCTCAGGGGCCTCCTCTTCCTCAGGGGCCTCGTCTACCATCGTGGGAACATTGGAGGCGGGTTGCCCGCACCCCTGGCCCCCCCTTTGGCAGCTGTCTGGGCCATCTTTTCAGGCTCCAGACGCCCTTGACTCCCTTCCCGGGCAGCCATGGACCGTGTGGTCATGCAGACCCACTCAGGTAACCCGAACATCTCCAGGTGAGATCTGAGCTCTACTTCTTTCCAAGCAGTATGCTCAAGATCATTGCCTAACAGACAATCTACAGGCATGGAAGGACTCACAGCTACTTTCAGAGTACCAGAGACCCCCCCCCACTCAAAGGGAACCAGAGCCACCGGTAGGTGACTCTCACGATTGTCAGCGACTATGACCTGGTGGAATGTATTAGGGACTATCTGCTCTGTTGACACCAGCTGACTCTGGATAGTAGTCATATTGGCTCCTGTGTCACGAAGAGCCTCCACCTTCTGCCCATTAATGGTGACCTACTGCCTGTACTTGGAAGTATTTTGGGTCATGTGGGCTTTGGGCACCATTTCTCTTTCTCCCAGGGACACTAGGGAAATCTCTGCCTGCTCCCCAAAGCTATCTGGGTCCATCTCACCCCCAAGCGCTACACTAGTCATCCCAGGTGTCTGTCCGGTAGTGGACGGTGCCCTTTTGGAACACTGGGGGTCGCCTTTATAGTGACCATACTGGTAACACTCCATGCATTTGGGGTTGGATTTCCCTGACCCATCATATGTCCCTGGCTTTTTCCCAAATCTGGAAAAGGAATGGTTGCCACCCCCTCCCTGGGAATTCTTTTTTTTTTTTTTTTAGAGTTCCTTATCTGTAAGTTTATCTCCCCCCTCTTTCTTCTGTTGGGAACCCTGACCACCTTTGTGGGAGTCCCCCCAGGTACCTTTTTGGACACTCTGGTACTAACCCAGAGGTCCGCCTCCTCAGCAAGCTTCCTGGGATCAGTCAGCTTACTATCTACCAAGTGCTGGTGCAACTCTGTATAGGTAACATTGAGTATATGCTCTCTCAGAATCAAGTCATATAGCCCTTTATAATTATCTACTTTGTTGCACTGTACCCATCCATTCAGTGCCTTACTAGAAAAGTCAAAGAAATCTACCCATGTTTGTGTGGTTTGTTTGGTGCTGTCCCTGAACCTCTGACGGTATCCCTCAGGGGTCAGCCTAAACTTGGCAAGTAAAGTGGCTTTCTGAAGTGGGTATGTGTTTTGATCAGGTTGATCCAATGTGAGAAGTGTGTCCCTCCCCAATGGCGGCACATAACCCCACATAGCTACCCCACATTGCCCTTCAGGAACCTCATGAGCCCTTAGTGCAACTTCATAAGCCGCTAACCATTTATCTATGTCATCTCCCACCACAATACTGGGCACCACATTTTTGGGTATACAAACCTTCTTTTCTCCAGCAGGTCCTGTCTGTATGCTGCCACCATTATTGCTGGATTCAGACTGTCTCGCCTTGATCTCCAGCTCCTTGAGACTCAGTTCATGAGCCAACAATAGTTTCTTTTCAGCCAAAGCTCTTTCAGCTTCCACCTGTTTGGCTGCTCTTTCAGCTTCAGCTTGTTTGGCTGCCCTTTCAGCTTCAGCTTGAATCTGTTTGGCTGCTCTTTCAGCTTCAATCTGTTTGGCTGCTCTTTCAGCCTCAGCTTGCTTGGCTTCTCTCTCTGCCCTTCTTTCCTCCTGTTG
Source organism: Pleurodeles waltl (assembly GCF_031143425.1). Taxonomy (NCBI): domain Eukaryota; kingdom Metazoa; phylum Chordata; class Amphibia; order Caudata; family Salamandridae; genus Pleurodeles; species Pleurodeles waltl. The sequence goes on along the minus strand of NC_090445.1, from coordinate 286,496,858 downwards.
AGCCTTAATTTTCAGTTTTGCCATTTGCAATTGGAACTCCCTTTCCTCTCTCCTTTCCTCTGCGGTCAGGCTTTGCACAGAGACACTGCTCCCTGGTCTGGAAGGGGGCACAATTGCAGTGGTAACATCATCCACAGATAGCAACAAATCCTCTGAGGGGCCATTTTCTGGTTCCTCTTCCTCATCATCCTCTTCTAAATGGGCTTCTGCCCAGGCTCTCAGCGCCACTTGAAAGTCCTCCATTTTGGAGGCCCCTTGGGTGGGTACCCTCATTGCCATGCAGAACCCTCTTAGCCGTTTGACCATATATGTATCCAACAGGACTAGGTCAAAGTCTCCTATTTGAGACCCAGTCAGAGACATGTTGAGTGAGGATTTAGTTTTTGAAAATGGTCAGGAAAAAAACGAATTTGCAAAAGGAGATAAAAATTAAGATGACCTTCAAATGTGGGTAGGTAGTGAAATACTTAGCTACTGTATGTCACTGCACAAATACAAGTCCTATCCTCACCGCTGATCACCAATGTTAGAAATTGGGTTTTTGGTTGGCAGTCAGGTTACCCTCTGTCCAAGCAAGAACCCTCACTCTAGTCAGGGTAAGTCACACACAATCCAAAATGAGCCTGTGCCCACCCTCTGGTAGCTTGGCACGAGCAGTCAGGCTTAACTTAGAAGGCAATGTGTAAAATATTTGTGCAATAAATCATACAATACCACCATATAGCACCACAAAAAGACACCACACAGTGTTTAGAAAAATATATAATATTTATCAGGATATTTGTAGGTCAAAACGAATAAAGTTGCAATGTGAATTTGTAAAGATATCACTGAAAAGTGATATTAGGTGTCTTAAGTCTTTAAAAAGCAAACAAAGTCTCTTTCAAGCACAAAGTACCTGGTTTGGAGTGGAAAATCTCTGCAAAGGGCCGCAGAAGGAGAGGTACGTGGAAAAATAGTGTGTGCGTCGATTTCTCCCCAGCAGACACGGACTTGCGTCGTTATTTTTCACGCGGGGAAGTCGTGCGTCATTTTCCGGCATTCGGACAGTCTCTTTCTATGGGTCACGGGGATTACCAGATGTCCCGGGTCTGTGCGTGGATTCTCCTGCTTGTTTTCCGGCTGCGCGTCATTCTGCGGGGCTGTGCATCGAAGTTTCGCTCTCACGGCAGGCGTCGCGTCGATTTCTCCTTTGGAAGTCAGGCGGAGTTGTCCTTGCGAGGCCATGCGTTGAAGTTCTGGTCGTCCCGAAGGCGTCACGTCGATCAGCATAGGTGTGTGGCGTTTTTCTCGCCATGGAACAAGCTGTGCGTCGAAAATTTCGGCGCACGAAGCGTCTAAGTGAAAAAGAGAAGTCTTTTTGGTCCTGAGACTTCAGGTAACAGGAGGAAAGCTCTATCCAAGCCTTGGAGAGCACTTTCACAGCCAGACAAGAGTTCAGCAAGGCAGCAGGCCAACAGCAAGGCAGCAGTCCTTTGTAGAAAGCAGACAGGTGAGTCCTTTCAGCAGCCAGGCAGTTCTTCTTGGCAGGATGTAGTTTCTGGTTCAGGTTTCTTCTCCAGCAAGTGTCTGATGAGGTAGGGCAGAGGCCCTGTTTTATACCCAAATGTGCCTTTGAAGTGGGGGAGACTTCAAAGAGTGGCTAAGAAATGCACCAGGTCCCCTTTCAGTTCAATCCTGTCTGCCAGGGTCCCAGTAGGGGGTGTGGCAGTCCTTTGTGTGAGAGCAGGCCCTCCACCCTCCCAGCCCAGGAAGACTCATTCAAAATGCAGATGTATGCAAGTGAGGCTGAGTACCCTGTGTTTGGGGTGTTTCTGAGTGAATGCACAAGGAGCTGTCAACCAAGCCCAGCCAGACGTGAATTGTAAGGCACAGAAAGATTTAAGTGCAAAGAAATGCTCACTTTCTAAAAGTGGCATTTCTAGAATAGTAATATTAAATCCGATTTCACCATTCAGCAGGATTTTGTATTGCCATTCTGGCCATACTAAATATGACTTTCTGCTCCTTTCAGATCAGCAGCTGCCACTTCAACAATGTATGAGGGCAACCCCAATGTTAGCCTATGAAGGGAGCAGGCCTCACAGTAGTTTAAAAACAAATTTAGGAGTTTTACACTACCAAGACATATAACTACACAGGTACATGTCCTGCCTTTTACCTACACAGCACCCTGCTCTAGGGGTTACCTAGGGCCCACATTAGGGGTGACTTATATGTAGAAAAAGGGGAGTTCTAGGCTTGGCAAGTACTTTTAAATGCCAAGTCGAAGTGGCAGTGAAACTGCACACACAGGCCTTGCAATGGCAAGCCTGAGGCAAGGTTAAGGGGGCTACTTAAGTTTAAGTGGGTTGCACAACCAGTGCTGCAGGTCCACTAGTAGCATTTAATCTACAGGCCCTAGGCACATACAGTGCACATTACTAGGGACTTATAAGTAAATTAAATAGTCCAATCAGGTATGATCCAAAGTTACCATGTTTAAAAAGGGAGAGAGCATATGCACTTTATCACTGGTTAGCAGTGGTAAAGTGCGCAGAATCTAAAAGCCAGCAAAACAGTGGAGGGAGGCAGGCAAAAAGTTAGGGGTGACCACCCTAAGGCATGTCAGGTCTAACAGTTTCTTTGGCAACCCTTGAGGGAGCTACACATAAGACCCCTTGCTTAATTTAGAATTTTGTTTATTTTTCAGTAATCTGTAGCTTTTCAGTTTCATCCGTGAATTTCACACTGGTTTCCACCACAAACTGGAAGTATCTTAAAAGTACAAAAAATTTGAAAAATGGCCCCTGAAAAATGCCAATACTATGGTAACAAAATTGTGTTTTGTTTTTATTTAGCTCTGCATGTTCCTGAAAGCTGGGAAGATGGTGACTTTAGCCCAGCAAACAGTTTGTTGATGCATTGTTCAGAAAAAAAATACCAGAAACTTTTATCCGAATGATTTTTCCCCTAAAAAAACCTCAAGCTTTAGCAATATTTTACTTGTTTTCCTGGTGCCTTCGAGGGGAATGCAAAAATCTTGGATACCTTTAGAATTAACAGGATGTTGGAAAAAAGGGATGCAAATCTGACATGGGAGGGGGGTGAAAGGTCCAGCCATTAAAATAGAAACATAGTTTCCAAGAGCTGCCTTATGGCTATACAGGTTTTTTTTTTTTTTTTTTAAATAGAACGGGTCTTAGAATAGTTTTTACCATTAAACACGACTGAGCACTTAACAGAAAAAATTATATTATCAGAACAAGAAAATGTTTATGTGGGCATATGTCAAAAATTTGTTGGGTGGGTTTGAAAGGATGCATTTTCATTTCTTCTGATAGGTGAGAAAAGTGTGTAAACCTAGTACTTGTCTAGGATAGCCAAAAAATAAAAAGCTGGCTTCAAAGGATTTGTATTCTTTAGTGTGTGTCTAGGCAGTTTTGAGATGTGCTTCTTCCTGTATGAAATCCAGTTGATTTCTCTTTGAAGTAGGTACTTTGATGAATAATTTAAGCTTTGAGCATGATGCAAGAAATATTGAAGGCGATGGAAGAGTCAAAATGTAGTCCATGGAGAAAGAACAGTAAAATTGTTTTGTGGCCAGAAATCAGATGGGTCGCCCACTAGAGGAAGATTGGCCACAGGCAAGGCTAGGCCCTGCCCCCGACCCCAAGCAGCAGGGTGGGAGGGGTGTTCAGGGTTGGAAGCCAGTGGTGAGTTGGTGCAGCTTGCTTGGATGCCTCCCGGAAGCCAGTGCACTTCTATGCGTCAGATGGGTAGCCACATAATTCCATATAGTATCCCTTCAGGGCATGGCATTAGTAATCCGTAATGGGAAAGTGCAGAGCAGAAAAGCCTTACACGATTCTGTGAAGAGGAAAAACATGTTTTTATTTTTCAGTGGAGGAATGTCATGACACCACAAAGTAGTTGCTAGAATGAGGAGAAAGAATGACGTTGGCGCTACTGTTTGCTTAATTTGAGAATTGTGTTAGTGATGGACTTAGAAAAAAGTTTTGGGCTGCTGTGATCATGTTGTGCCAGTTTATTGCAGAAACATGGCAGTGCTTCAGTGCTTAGTTTGTAGGGGGCAAGATATTTCTCAGGAGGCCACTGCAGCTTGCACCACTTATGCAACATGTGCAACCAAAAACCGAGTACCTATGTTAACTACTAATCACCGCACTCCTAACAATGTGATAACTTGATCTGAACCAGGTGACCCAAAGCTGTAAATATGGGTTATTTTTAAATTTTTTATTGTATAATGAAAATCATTTAAAAACAGGCTGAACGAGCCAACAATGACTGTGGCCTTTTTTTCAATACTGGTACGGTCAACAAAATGAATGCAACAGGACCCCAGGATTTAAAGAAGGAAGCTTAATTACTTTCAACTCCTACCCAGGGACGCTGTAATTATTCGATTTTGTGACTGCAGTGTTATCCACATGACTATGGGTTAACCACAATTGCCTACAAAATCCACTTGCTTCATAATTTCCATATTTCGGCCGAAAATAAGAAAATGTTTCTCAAATTGACCAATAGTTAAAAACTAAAAAAGCACAACAACTGGACCTTGGCAGTGGCAGACCGTTTATAAAGTTTAAATGGTTGACTTTCAGTATTAACTGATGTATCATAGATGTTAAGTCTAGTATTTTCCCCTCTGAAGTATTAATTTCGACCCCTTTGCTGCTAGACCTTTCCATCCTGTACTAAGCCTTTTTTTGACTATTTGTGGAAGTTTGTGCCTAGGCCCCCATTGCGTTTTGTCCACAAAAGGCATCCACACCAAATTTGTGTCCTGTTTTCCAACATCCTGGGGATTCCAAGATTGCCCAGGGTTTGTGGATTCCCCTGAAGGGGACTGAGAAATTATCGAACATACAGCTAAATTTTGTTTTTTGGGGGGAAAAATTGGCAAAAAGTACAGAAGAAGAAAGCATCTATTTTTCCCAGCTTTCAGGAACAGGCACACTAGAATCAGAAAATCGAATTGTTCAACACACCTTTGGCATTTTACTGGAACATACCCCATTTTCCCTATATTTTGTGCTTTCAACCTCCTTCCAGTTAGTGAAAATGGGTATGACACCAATGGTGGATCCTGGAAAGCTATACATTTCTGAAAGCTAGCCAAAATTATAAATTCAGCAAGGGGTAATTTGTGTATATCCTTCAAGGTCTTCCTATACAAAGTAACAGTTGAAATAACAAATATTGAACTTGAACTGAACAAACCAGCCATTTCGGTCTAAGTTTTCATCTGTAACTTTTCCCATCTATGGCAGATTTTCATTACGTCTGCTGGACCCTTCTGCTTACAGGGATATTTAGGTCTTGTAGATTCACCAAGAACCTGAGGTAACCAGAGGCAATAAATGAGCTGCACCTTGCAAAGGGTGTTCATTGTGTACCAGATTTACAGCAATTATTTTGGTAAAATATAAAGAGTGAAATATAGGTACCATTGAAGCCTATCTAGTTCTGAAATGGGCACAGGTTATGGAGTTTAGAAGCAGAGTGTATTAGCACATCTATGAAATTGGGGGTATCCATATTAGCATATTATTTCTCAAAATGACTTCTTTCTTACACACTGTCTTACATTTGGAAGGCGCAAATGCAGAGAAAGACAATTGGTAATAACACTTGTTCCAATAGTCTGGATTCCCCAAGTCTCCCGATAAATATGATACCTCACTTGTGTGGGTAGACCTAATTCCCGCAACAGGAAGCACCTCAAAACGCAACATGGGCACATCACATTTTACCACTGAAAACGGACAGTTTTTTTGCAATGTGCCTAGCTGTGGATTTTGGGCCCTAGTTCAGCCAGCACCTAGGGAAACCTAGCAAACCTGTGGATTTTTAAATAGTAGATGCCTAGGGAAATCCAGGATGGGATGACTTATGTGGCTCTTACCACACTTTTGTGCAAACCTCAAAATTTGTCTAAAAACAAACTTTTTCCACATTTCTGTGATGAAAAGTCCTGAAATCTGAAGGGAGCCACAAATTCTCTACCTCTTAGCGTCCCCCTTGGTTTTCCAATAAAAATAATACCTCACTTGTGTGGGTGGGCCATGTGCCTGAGACGGGGAAAGGCCAAAAACGTGTAGAGATTGAGGGGCACCAAAGCCTGTTCAAAAGCACAGTTTTTTAATATGTTTTTAGGCAGATTCTGCTTTGGGCACCCACACAAGTGAGGCATAATTTTTATTGGGAGACCAAAGGGTACATTGGGTGGTAGGAAATTTGTGGTATATTTCTGTTTCTGGACGAATATGGCAGAATATGGCATAGAAATGCAAGGGGAAATGTGTGGTTTTAGTCACATTTTGAGCTTTGCAGGGCCTTGTGGGTAAGAAAACTTGTTGGGATCCACAAGAGGCACACCACTCTGTACTCCCCTGGGTGTCTGGTTTTTAAAATATCTAGAGTTACTAGATTTTCCCTAGACAAGAAGTGAACACACTACCAAGTCTCCTAATTCTGTGATGTCTCAAACACTCAAATTGTGAAAAAAACACCTTTAGGTTTTGTTAAAAAGACTCCTCAGCCACCAACCTAGCATCATTGGGGTCTCACCTGATAACGCGTCCAGCCCTTATAAATTACCTGTACCTGGACACGTTGGAGGTCGGTGAATCTTTTAACCGAGTCGGGCTCTCCTCATCCTAAAATAGTCGAGTCACTCAGATCAATAATCAATAACTACTGTAATCGGTAATCAATACCCAATTAATAGGTCAATATAGCACATCAGAAATCAATAACAGTTGGTATTTCGGCGCACCATGACCTTTCAGTCATGAATAACCACACCAGTTTATTAAAAGTTAGTGAATTTATTTCCCTATATTAACAAAGCTAGCACGATATATATATGTCTCAAAACCAATTGATATATGTATATGAACATTACTAGCTGTCCATAACGGCGGAAGAAACGCAATCTACGTAAAATCTGAATAATGATACACTCTGTTATAGCAATACAAATCACCAATGTGACTAACTGTATTTGACTAATTGCATACATTCGGTCAGCATAACAAGATTTCAATTCTTCATGATACATTGAATGAATACCTCGACTAACCTCTAATTAGCATCGGCATGTGGGACTTCATGCAAAACGAATTTAGTCAACACAAATTTGGAAAACTTCTAGCTAGGATCCTATCAAAATAGCAGTTGGTACCTAAAAGGAAAAACACAATGCATAATACAATTATCCTTTCATATTTACCAAATACAATCAGCATTCAAGAAAAGTCTTCGTCCTTCAGGTACCGGTTGATCAGCATGGGGCAAATTTCAAAGGGGCAAAGTTAAGGGCAAACTTCCTTGCAGCGGCAAGAAGAATGGGGCAAAGTTACTGCATGGGCAAGACGGGGGCAAATCAAAGTTAAAGTCTCTAGGGTGAGGATTTTTAAAGTCTCTTTCTCTCAGATAGAGAAAAGGGCATCAGGGTGTCGTCCAAAATGGAGTCTGGCATCAGGCTTCAAACTGGCATCGAGGAAAATGGCTGACTTCTCTTTGTCCAGTGGGTTTAAGTAAGAAACATTCCAAATTCTGTAGGGTCTTCCATTGGAGGGTTCATAGGTTGGCTTCAAATTGTCCAATCAAAAATTGTTTTTTTACTAGCGCCCATTTATGCATACACTGTCCTTGGAGCCTTGGAACACAAATTGTATCATGGTTTGCCAATTAATTTACTATCTGTACCTTCATTGTCCGCACCTGCAGAGACTGACCTTGTATCAAAGGGGATGTAACCGGCCTAGCACGAAACCTTGGAGATAAGTGTACCAGCCAGTTTCTACTGGAAAAATACAACTTCAAGCAAGAATATATGTTTCATTAGTTCAAGGAAAAAAATCACGCAGTTAGAATTTGAAACCAAGCAACTAGGCCAAAGCCTGTACTAAATTTAAGCTAAGCAAAACAGTTTTCAAACAAGAAATCATGGCATACATTTGCGATTATGACGGATTACTACTTTTTAATACTTCGTGATTAATAAAGCTCGTTTATAATGATGGCGAACTACCCCGAGGGTACAATTTCCCTCGAACATTATTTCTTTATTAAAATCACACTTCATTATATGTATTGATTACACGGTATACATGAATATATGTCGGACCTTCCTTTTCTGCGTCATCAATCCCTCCTCTGATGACTAATTATGTCATCACATCAAATCTACCCACAAATTTTATTCCATTAAAATTCTGTATAGTAATTTGGCACTTCAGTCAATTCCCTTTTTCTTTTCGTCCCTTTTGACTTTTCTCTATATATTTCCACCATTTTGTTCTCTATTTTCTCTTCTCTTTTTCTTTTGTTCCTTGCTTTTAACATTTTGAAAGCTTTCCATATTCCCCAAGAGCCTAATAAACAAATTAATATTATCAATATTCCCTTTACTATTTTTAGTAACAATCCGTTCCAAACGTTGCTGAGCCAATTTCCCACAGAAGCAAATCCTTTTCCAACTTTCTCCCAAACTCCGGGTTCTTTCAATTCCTTTAAATCTACACTTTCTTTAGTTAAATTTGTAAGCATCGTTCTAATTTTTCCACTGTTGTCTGGTATATATGTACAACAGTGACGTGTACCAAGCATTTTGCAAACGCCGCCATCCTTTGCTAAAAGAATGTCTAAGGCAAGCCGATTTTGAAGAGTCATAGCTCTTTCTGCAGCGAGTTCAGCATCCATCAGGATTATAGCTCCTGAAAACTTTGTCAGCATGTTATCCACAATAGTAGACAACTTTCGTATTTTGATTGAATTCAATATGACTCCTACTGAAGGAATCAATGCTCCAAATATATCCCGTACCACACCAGAAGCTGTCTCCCTTTTCTGAACACGATGTGATTCAGACAGCCTTGGAAATTTCTTTAAGTCGTCTAGTTGGTAAACCTTTGGGAACACTATTCCCAAATAACACCTCCCATACCATCCTTTGGGAAGACGATAATAGGCGTTGAGTCCACAAATATAATATACTCCAGGAATAACTGGGTCTTGTCCATTCAGCATGAACGTCCACTTAGATTGAAATGCATACGTATGTTTACATTCACTCGTTCCCACAAAAACTGTGTCATAATATGATGGAAATCTATGTATACAAAATCTTCCTACATGCAATGTATCTAAAGCTATTTTCCCTTGTGTCTTTATTGCAGCAAAAGCATAATTATCTACAGACGTCCTTTCGTGTAATTCCCTCTCTAATTTCTCCTTCATTTCATTCTTCCTATCATCAGTGCGGTCTAAAAATTCTATTTCTACTGGTGAAAGTAAGCATGTAAGGCTCTCTCTATGTGCGTGAGCTGTGTGAAAAGGTGACATCGGTTCGAAGAATTCCCTCATTAATTTGGCTTAATAATCTCGAGCTATCTTACTTAAATGCCCTATTATGGGGACATATGCAAAAGTAACATCGTAATTAGTATAGAAATAATGAATGTCTTTTTGAGCATAAAATCTGGAAGCTACTATACTACATGTAATTCCATACGTAAGATGCATGCTGTGATTCGTTACCCCTTCCACTACTGAGGTAGGTATTTGTGTACACACATAACAATCTTTCGCATCCATGGTCTCAACATACTCACTCAGTAAGCGATAGAAAACGTTAGATGAAAGTTCCTTCTTATCATGCAAGTGTCTCTCGTCTTGCTCAAGTCACTTCAGAGCTGTTAGTTCGGTAACGATAATAGGTTTAGAAGTAGAAGCATCATTCGTCTTACTCTCACTTTTACCATGCATTCCAAGAACTATTGCTACAATGATTAGTACGCATGCGGTTATTAAGCCTATACACATGTATTTACAACACTTCATCTTACGCCCCTGTGTAGTGAAGCTAGTCATGATCTGTATAGAATCAGAAAGTTGAAGACACTTTATCAAAGCGTTTTTGCAGGTATTTACAAAGCTGAACGAGTTCAATGTTCACACAGTTTTCTTTAGCAGCTTAGGTGGTCATTCTGACCCTGGCGGTCTTTGACCGCCAGGGCGGAGGACCGCGGGAGCACCGCCGACAGGCCGGCGGTGCTCCAATGGGGATTCCGACCGCGGCGGTAAAGCCGCGGTCGGACCGGCACCACTGGCGGGGTCCCGCCAGTGTACCGCCGCCCCATTGAATCCTCCGCGGCGGCGCAGCTTGCTGCACCGCCGCGGGGATTCCGACCCCCCCTACCGCCATCCAGATCCCGGCGGTCGGACCGCCGAGATCCGGATGGCGGTAGGGGGGGTCGCGGGGCCCCTGGGGGCCCCTGCAGTGCCCATGCCACTGGCATGGGCATTGCAGGGGCCCCCGTAAGAGGGCCCCTACATGTATTTCACTGTCTGCTGCGCAGACAGTGAAATACGCGACGGGTGCAACTGCACCCGTCGCACAGCTTCCACTCCGCCGGCTCGATTCCGAGCCGGCTTCATCGTGGAAGCCTCTTTCCCGCTGGGCTGGCTGGCGGTCTGAAGGCGACCGCCCGCCAGCCCAGCGGGAAAGTTAGAATTACCGCCGCGGTCTTTCGACCGCGGAACGGTAACCTGACGGCGGGACTTTAGCGGGCGGCCTCCGCCGCCCGCCAAGGTCAGAATGAGGGCCTTAGTCTCTTATCGGTCAGCAGCATTGTCTTAAAATCGGTTTCAAAGTCAATCAAGTTAGCAATGTCTTAGCCGGTTGAAAAATCAATCAGGTGATCAATGATTTCAGTCAACAGAGTCCATAAAGTTTTTATTTCCAAAATGAAGTTCTGCCTCTTCGTTCTCAAGACTGAGGGATACGAATTCGTCTGACCAATCGTTATTGGCTACGTAAGCCCACTCCGGACCGGAATACCTCCTGCTCGGTATCCTTTTTCTTTTCAATTTTGCATCTCTCTTTGATTCTTTCTCACTGGTACTTTCCTCTTTGCCCAAGTCCTTTTCTTCACTTGGTGTGGGTACTACAACAGACACTTCCTTTCTTTTCTCTTTCACTCTTGGCCCTTCACTGTCGTTCAACGTTTCTCTAGTTCTTAGTTTTACTGGCGATATGCTTGGTCTTCTTTTTGCACTGTGTCCACTTGATGGACCTGCAATCTCTTCTGAAGGAGTTTGAGCAGCTTCATTCTGTTCTGCCTTGTCCCCTCCTTCTGGGGAGTCAATCAGGTTTTCCTTTTCTTTTTCTGTATCGTCTGCTTCTGGGAAAGCCCTCCTCTGATCAGGCTCTCCTGCTTCTTCACCTCTTTCGAGCCCTTTGTCACCGTTACTTTCTTCAGGCTCTTTGTCACTTTCAGCTGCTTCAGGCTCTTTGTTACCTTCAGCTGCTTCGTCGCTGTCTGAGGCTCCTCCTTGGTCTTCCCCAAGTGAATCAGTTGCTTTGTCCTCAGAGAATATTTCTCCCTCTTCTATTTCTGCCTGTTCGCTTCTAGTTCGGTTTCGCTCTGCCTCAGCGCTTGGTACTTTGTTATCAGGTACTGTTAACTTCAGCGCTTCAACTTCCTCATCTGTGGGACACAACATCCTCTTTGTGTGACTGGCGTGAATCCAGTTGGGAACTCCCGCACACTTCACAGCGGTGGTAGTCGTCAAAATCACTTGGAAAGGTCCTTTCCAACGGGGTTCCAAACACGACTTCCTCACGTGCTTCTTTATCACGACCCAGTCACCTGCTTTCAGGGCGTGTCCTGGACCTTGGATCGGTGGCAAGGTGGTTGCCTCCACCTGGTGAGAGAAAGATCGAACCACATCAGCTAGACCTTTGCAGTAGTCTAACACCATATCATCTGTAATATTCAAAAGCGCATTTGCAGGAACTGCTGGAAGTCTCATAGCTCTGCCCATGAGAATCTCGTGTGGGGACAGTCCAGTCTTTCTGTCAGGGGTGTTTCTCATTGACATTAGTACCAAAGGCAATGCGTCAGGCCATTTCAAGTTTGTCGATGCACATATTTTCGCCATTCTCGATTTCAATGTGCCATTCATTTGCTCCACTAGACCTGATGCTTCAGGGCGGTAGCTACAATGCAGCTTTTGCTCAATGTTCAGTGCTGCACAAAGCAATTTTATTACTTCATTATTGAAGTGACTTCCCCTATCTGATTCTAAAGAGATCGGGAATCCGAAACGTGGTATTAACTCTCTCAAGAGTAGTTTTGCAACTGTGAGACTGTCATTTCTGCGTGTAGGGTATGCTTCAATCCAGTGACTAAAAATGCACACAACCACCAACACATACTTCAAGCCTCCATGCACAGGCATCTCAATGAAGTCCATTTGCATCCTGCTGAATGGACCCCCTGCTCTTCCAATGTGGCTCAAATTTACTACGGTTCCCTTCCCTGCGTTCATCTGTTGGCAAATGACGCAACAGTGGCAAACTGCTTCAGCAACTTGACGGAATTTGGGGTTAAACCAATCAGTTTTAAATAACCTAATCATGGCATCCCTCCCAAGATGAGCTTGTCCATGGTAAAATCTGGCTATCTGTGTCAAAAGGCTATTTGGAAGAACGAATTTCCCTTCACTTGAAACCCATAATTCATCTAGTCTCTTTACACATTGTGATTTGGTCCACGAGAGTTTTTCATCCTCACTGACATCATTCTGTAGGGATTTCAATTCGTCCATCGTATCTATCACCTTTAGAGCAAATATTTTGCTTGGTTCGAGTTCTGGTTCACTTATCAAATTCCATTCATCCCTAAGCAATATACAGTTCAATGCGCAAAACCTTGCGACTTGATCCGCATATCCATTTCCCAGCGAAACATAGTCTTGTCCCTTCGAGTGTGCACTGCATTTTACCACTGCTACCTCTCCTGGTAATTGGATGGCATGTAACAATTCTTTTATTCTTTCACCATTTTTCACTGGTGATCCTGAAGAGGTCATGAAGCCTCTCTGTGACCACAATTGTCCGAAATCATGCACTATTCCAAACCCGTACTGGCTGTCAGTGTAAATGGTAACTTTCATAAATGCAGAGAGTTGGCACGCTCTGGTAAGGGCTACCAATTCTGCTACCTGTGCAGAGTAAACTCCTTGAAGCCAAGATGCTTCCAGAACACCTGTTACAGTACATACAGCATATCCTGCTTTCAATATTCCCAGTGCATCTCTTAAACATGAACCATCAACAAAAATAACTTGATCATTTTCTTCCAATCGGGTATCTTTGATATCAGGTCTTGGTTTGGTGCAAAATTCAGTCACCTGAAGACAGTCGTGCTCGATGTCTTCAGCGTTCTCAATTTCAGCATTTTCACTGGGAAACAAGGTTGCTGGATTCAACATAGTGCACCTTTTCAGCTGCACATTAGGTGATCCCAGAATTATTGTTTCGTACCTTGTGAGTCTAGCACCAGTCATGTGCTGTGTTCGGGAACGTGTCAAAAGTATCTCAACTGAGAGAGGGACTATGACTGTTAAAGGGTGTCCCATCACTATTCCTTCACTCTGAGTGAGGCTGATACCAACTGCGGCTACGGCGCGCAAGCACCCTGGCAGTGCTGCTGCGACCGGATCCAAAGTAGCTGAAAAATATGCTACTGGTCTGTTTACGCCACCATGGGCTTGGGTCAAGACAGACAAGGAACATGCATCACGTTCATGACAAAACAATGTGAAAGGCTTTGTGTAGTCAGGCATACCTAAAGCTGGAGCCCTGCACATGCATTCTTTCAATTCAATAAAAGCATCCATCTCTTCTCCTTTCAGTTCAATTTCATCCAATGCATCCTTCTGGGTCAGTTTCAGTAAAGGTTTTGCTAGGGTTGAGAAGTTGGGAATCCATTGGCGACAGTAACTCACCATTCCCAAAAACTTCCTCACCTCCCTCCTCGTCTTTGGGGGACTCATTTGAAGTACACTTGTTATTCTTTCCTTCATTATTCTCCGTGACCCTTTCTCTATTTGGTGACCCAAATATTTCACTTTCTTCTGACAGAACTGTAATTTTGAAGGAGACACCTTGTGTCCATTCCTTCCCAAATGGTTCAATAGGGCAATGGTGTCGGCTGTGCAGTCACTTTCTGTCTTGGATGCAATCAGTAAGTCATCAATGTACTGTACTAGGGTTGATTTGAATGGCAATTCTAACGCTTCCAAGTTTTTCTTTAGAATCTGATTGAAAATTGACGGTGACTCCAAAAACCCTTGAGGAATTCGACACCAACTGTAAACTCTGTCTAAGAATTTGAAACAAAAGAGAAATTGGGTGTCCTCATGAAGAGGCACCGAAAAGAATGCTTGTGACAAGTCGATGACTGAGAACCACTCGGCATCGCAAGGGACTTGAAACATTATCACAGCTGGATTTGGTACTACAGGGCAGCATTTAATTATTATGTCATTTATTTTCCTCAAGTCCTGCACAATTCGGACCTTTCCACTTGGCTTTATTAGTCCCATAATTGGTGAATTACATGGACTGCTTAACACTTCTTTCAGTACTCCCTGCTTTACAAACTCATCAATGAGTTGGGCGACTTTCATGAGGGTGTCTTGTGCCATATGGTACTGTGGGGTCTGGGAAAAGGTTACATTGGGTTTTACAGTCACTTTCACTGGTTCCACTCCTTTCACCAATCCCACCTCTTTTCCTGTCATATCCCACACTTCTTTTCCGACTGTTTCCTGTAACTCAGCTGGAATATCTGCTTCAGTGATCATCGGAAAAAGGGTAATCAGAGGATACTCTTCATCAACAGTCTCCATCTCATCCCCTTCTACACTGTCCTCTTCTTCCCCATCACTGCTCGTCTGAATTCTAATTCCATCGTTCGAACACATAATCGAACATCCCAATTTGCACAATAGGTCTCTCCCTAACAGTGATATCGGGCTTGAGTCACATACCACAAAATTATGTGACCCTTGATAGTTACCAATTCTGACTTGTACTGGATCTGTGATTGGGTTCGTCAGGTACCTGTTTGCTACTCCCACTACTTGAACTGTTCTCCCTGAAAGTGGCAGATTTGGCACTTCAATGCTCCTAACAGTTGAACGTGTAGCTCCTGTGTCAACCAAGAATGAAACGCGATGACCCATAACTCTTCCCTCCTCATACGGACCCTTTTGATCAACTTCCAAAGATGCTGCAAGCACACAATTTCCCTCCTCATCTGAACTTCCACTCTCCCATACATCGTTTATTCCATTCTCGCTGTGTAGTGGGAATTGGTGTACTGTGTCATTTTGACTCATTCCCTGACCCGTGACCTGTTGAGGAAGCATTGCTTGCTGCTGATTCATTGGTGCTAAGGGTATTTGCATTTGCTGATTAGGTACCATAGGAAACTGCTGTTGCATTGGCTGCAATTGTGTCATTTGCACACGAGGCGTTTGCACTTGTTGCGGTTGCATGGGTTGTAAACCCTGCATCTGGTTTATATTGTTTTGAAAATTTGGGTTCGGACCTCTCAATTTCGGTCCTCTCATAGTCTGAAATGCATTGACATCATTGTTTTGCTGACCTACACCTTCCTGCACCATCATTGGGCACTCCCGTTGCCAATGCCCGACGATTCCGCACGTGTGACATGGCATCACCTTCTTCATTGCCTGTATACCATTTGGAATCATAACGGTATTCAAATCAGGACCATTATTCACAAAACCTCCTCGGCCTCTGCCTCTCATCTGCAGCATTTCCCTGTTGCTGCTGCTGCGGCATCTGTTGTTGAAAACCTTGCAAACCTTGTAAACCTGTCTGAGCTGCTCTGAGCTGCATCACCATCACCTTTTCCTTCAATCTTTTCTGCTTTGTCTCAATCTCATCACTGCAGTATTTTGCATAATTCAACACTTCATCGATCGACTTTGACTGCCAACAAATCAAATGCGATTTAATCATCTGGCTAATTTCGGGTCTCAGCCCTTCCACAAACCTGAACACAAAATGGAGCATGTCTTTTGGCTCAATCGTTTCCGTGCCACTATAATTTTTAAACGCTTTCAACAACCTCTCATAATACGCGTGTATAGATTCTTTAACCTCTTGAGCGGTCCTGTCAATCCTTTGCCAATCCACATTTTTCGACGCAACCTTGGTTTTCAAGTGCTCGATCACCTTATGGTATAAACTCATTACCATAGGTGATGGCGCACCTGTGTCCCTATCTCTCTCTGGTTCACTCGTCGGCCAACCTACAGCCCTTTTACAATCTTCCCACAAATCTGCCGGAACCACAATTTCAAATAAGGTATTCAGGTCTTCCCAGAGACACTTCGCGAGTTTCACAAATCTATCCGTTTGTTGATACCACTCAATCGGCTTCTCTCTTAATTTGGGAAAGTCATCCGTAAAGGATTGAATATCGCACCTGTGCCATGGTACATGCACAAGTTTTCCCCCTGCTGTCTCTCTCATTGGTAGCATGGTTATCAGATCGTCATTCTGTTGTTTTTTCTCACTTCGTTCTAAAGTATTTTCCTTCTTTTTATCCTTTTTCTTGACCCACCTGCTTTCCCACTTGTCTAAACATCTCCAAACCTGTGCACTCTGCAGTATCTCTTTAAGGTGTGTTTTCATCCCTGCGGATCTCATGTGTTCAAAATCTTTTGTCTCAAAGTCTAACCTGTAACTTCTGCTCAGGTGTTTGGTCTTACCTATATCGATCTCGTTTCTGTCTGCAATTTCTTGTAACTTCTTATGTATGTTGCTCACTTCTCTTGTAATCCTAGGGCGGCACATGTATCTTAGTTCTTCCTCTGTGTATGATTCTAATCTGTTCAAACCCATTTTTCCCTCTACCAGTTCATCTGCCTCCATACCCAACCTTATTTTATTCAGGTATTCTTCTCCCTTCCCGCTTGATGTACTCGGTGGGGAGTTCAGGCTGTTGAACCATTGTGTTAACTGTTGCACGTTCAGTCCCATCAATGTAGCAGTTACATCAACTGCCATCGACGGTTTCTGTAATGTTTCAGTCTGTGAGGTTAACAGTACTAATAGTGGTGGATGTGACCTTACCACGGTTGACGGAGCACAAATTGGGATTGGACTAAATTCCGACAAGGACCCAGATCCATTTGGCAGTGCCACTATCGGAGTTGTCTCTGGAGTGGTTTCTATGCATCTCCTCCCTGTCCCATTCTGTATCATTAACCCTTGGTCGCTGGTGCTTGAATTTGCCTGTATGTACAGTGGTACTGGTGGACCTACAGTGATAGGTAGAGATATCGCGTCTGGATTCTGTCTGTTCCCCGAATTCTGTGGCATGTTAATCCCCACATTGTGGTTCATCATTGCTGGCATACCTAACTGGCTTTCTACTACTCGCACTTCTTGTGTCTGCTTTTGGGACATCGAGAACTGTGTTGATTCAGCTTGAATCAATGTCGGTCTCTGATAGTTTTGTCCTCCTTGGGCCATTGAATCGGAAGTCATTCCCACATTATGCTCATCGCAACAGTGCCTTTGAACCTGTGGCTGATAGTTATCAGCAGGTTTCAATGTTGGCACGTCTGGGTACATTCTCTGAATCCGTGGTATTCGTGGTGAGAAAGGCATGTCAGAGCTGCTCGGCCTCTGAGATATTCTCAAATTTGGTGTTACATTACCCTGTATTGGTTCTGGAGGGGCAGTACTAATGCTTGAGCCTTTTTCACTTTCCACGTATGGTGGTGGGCGATCATTCAGCAATTGTATAATGAACTCCTCATCATCTGACTCGTCTCCCCTTTTCGAGTTCCTATTGCTCTCTCCCTCTCTGGACTGACTCCTGTTTGTCTTACAGGTGGCTTTCCTTCCTTCCGTCTCCGCTTCCTCGGTAATCGCTGGAAACAATTTAATCCCCTGCAATACGTCTGATCTCCAAACCTTTTGTGTGCTGTCCCATCTAGCATCCGCTAGTGTCTTTTCTACTTTTCTTATTCTTGTCTCAAATTTCTTTTGTTGTTGGTTTCTAGCTATTAGCTCCCAAATTGCTAATGCCTCAAACTGTGCTGGCCTTGGAGGTACTTTCATGTCGTATAGCGCAAATCTCAGATTTTCTAAAACCCTTAGGTTAAACGACCCATGGATAGGGAACGCTACACTTCCATGTTTTTCTGTTAATTTGCTCCATTGTTTTAGCCAAAGACATGGCGCTACACCCTTTTCTTCAATGACAATGTAAGCTGGTGTACCCTCAGGCGGTGTTTCTTCTCCTACATTTGCTTTAATATAAACATCTCCCCTCATGGCACTCTTAAATGCTTTTTAAAATTTCATCTTTCCGTCTTTTGTTTTTCTAAAATATGTAATCAATAAGTGACTTTAATTCCCGGAATACTCTTCGCTTGCCTTTCCCCTTCCAATTGTGCTTCACGGACTGCGTCCAATCCGTGCGCGACCCTTCTCACCAACCGACCTATCCCAGCGCGGCTCCTAGTGATGTCACACTCACACACTGCGGCTGACAAGGTCCTGCGGCTTGTCCTCTTTTCATTCGGTTTCACTCATAAACTAATTTCTGCAATATAACGCGAGCACTTAACCAAAAGAATAAAACAGATCTGTCGGTTTACTACAGGAAAGGTAATACAATCGCTTCAGAAACCTTAGGGATTTTTCACTAGCCTCGGCAGTTATTCCATCTTTCTCGGTTTCCCACTTTCACAAGCAAAATTTGACCCGCAAACTTTACTCTCAACTGATCAATCAACTATTCTAGTGCACTTTAGAATTCGTCAAATCTCAAAGTCGAAATTTTCTTTCTCTCTGCAACATTCATACCGACTTGTTGACCACGCCCGATCAACCTATTAAACCGACCAGATCACAACATCAAACAAGTGTCACATACACTTTTCAACATACTCCGGAGTCTCTTGACCTCGCAGGGCCCGTCTCAACATCAACAACCACGTGGACAATTTTTCTGCTCAAAGCGCTACACACACGTGAAGTTTGACGACTTCCCTACTCTCACACCTTTGGAGTAACACTCCTCTAATATCTTTTAACCCCTTAAATCCTCACAAACTTCTCAATTAATCTGCGGCGATAAGCTGTGCAAGCGTGAAACCCTAACTTCACTCATACCGTCACTAGAAATGCTGAGACCATTCTCATACCTCCATGTTCCTCATTCGCAAGCTCTGAGATCCCGGGAAAGTCATCGGGGACTTAGGGCATCATCATCTCTCCAACTTGTTTTATCAAAGAAAATTCTAACCTGACTCTGTCTATTGTTCGGATGGGGTCCCAAAGGGCTAAACCATCAATCTCTGCTACCATCTACTGATAACGCGTCCAGCCCTTATAAATTACCTGTACCTGGACACGTTGGAGGTCGGTGAATCTTTTAACCGAGTCGGGCTCTCCTCGTCCTAAAATAGTCGAGTCACTCAGATCAATAATCAATAACTACTGTAATCGGTAATCAATACCCAATTAATAGGTCAATATAGCACATCAGAAATCAATAACAGTTGGTATTTCGGCGCACCATGACCTTTCAGTCATGAATAACCACACCAGTTTATTAAAAGTTAGTGAATTTATTTCCCTATATTAACAAAGCTAGCACAATATATATATGTCTCAAAACCAATTGATATATGTATATGAACATTACTAGCTGTCCATAACGGCGGAAGAAACGCAATCTACGTAAAATCTGAATAATGATACACTCTGTTATAGCAATACAAATCACCAATGTGACTAACTGTATTTGACTAATTGCATACAATCGGTCAGCATAACAAGATTTCAATTCTTCATGATACATTGAATGAATACCTCGACTAACCTCTAATTAGCATCGGCATGTGGGACTTCATGCAAAATGAATTTCGTCAACACAAATTTGGAAAACTTCTAGCTAGGATCCTATCAAAATAGCAGTTGGTACCTAAAAGGAAAAACACAATGCATAATACAATTATCCTTTCATATTTACCAAATACAATCAGCATTCAAGAAAAGTCTTCGTCCTTCAGGTACCGGTTGATCAGCATGGGGCAAATTTCAAAGGGGCAAAGTTAAGGGCAAACTTCCTTGCAGCGGCAAGAAGAATGGGGCAAAGTTACTGCATGGGCAAGACGGGGGCAAATCAAAGTTAAAGTCTCTAGGGTGAGGATTTTTAAAGTCTCTTTCTCTCAGATAGAGAAAAGGGCATCAGGGTGTCGTCCAAAATGGAGTCTGGCATCAGGCTTCAAACTGGCATCGAGGAAAATGGCTGACTTCTCTTTGTCCAGTGGGTTTAAGTAAGAAACATTCCAAATTCTGTAGGGTCTTCCATTGGAGGGTTCATAGGTTGGCTTCAAATTGTCCAATCAAAAATTGTCTTTTACTAGCGCCCATTTATGCATACACTGTCCTTGGAGCCTTGGAACACAAATTGTATCATGGTTTGCCAATTAATTTACTATCTGTACCTTCATTGTCCGCACCTGCAGAGACTGACCTTGTATCAAAGGGGATGTAACCGGCCTAGCACAAAAACTTGGAGATAAGTGTACCAGCCAGTTTCTACTGGAAAAATACAACTTCAAGCAAGAATATATGTTTCATTAGTTCAAGGAAAAAAATCACGCAGTTAGAATTTGAAACCAAGCAACTAGGCCAAAGCCTGTACTAAATTTAAGCTAAGCAAAACAGTTTTCAAACAAGAAATCATGGCATACATTTGCGATTATGACGGATTACTACTTTTTAATACTTCGTGATTAATAAAGCTCGTTTATAATGATGGCGAACTACCCCGAGGGCACAATTTCCCTCGTACATTATTTCTTTATTAAAATCACACTTCATTATATGTATTGATTACACGGTATACATGAATATATGTCGGACCTTCCTTTTCTGCGTCATCACACCTGAGACACTTAGCGTGTCAGGGGTGTGCTTCGACGCCTGATGACTGCAGAGTGGGTTTTTTTTGTGGGATGATTTCCCAACTGAGAGGAAAAGTGCAATAAATACGTCTTGTGGCTACCCACCATTATTTTTTACACATACATACTGGATGGATTGGATTTGGCATGAGGGCAAGGGATGGTTCAATATATATAATTTTATTAACAAGAGATTTCACAAAAAAGAAATGCACTGTTAATAATTGAAAGGTCAAAAACTGAACCATTGACTCACAGCTCGTGATCTGTAAAGCTGCAACAAGGCACCAACAGTTTTACAGGCCATTCACACTCCTTTCATGTGTGACACACAAAAGACCATTCACACCGCCAGACTCGGGCCAAGCTCATTATAACATTTCCAAGAGACAATGTACAACCTGGCAGAGAGAGACAGAAAAGCCAATTATTACTGCACAGCCATATATTCTTCAAGTACACACACATACTGATTTGGCATAAGGGCTTGAGTGCTGGTTAAAATCAAATCAATTTCAAGCATATATAACAAAACTTCTTCCATATAAGAGCACTTAAGAGAACTCATTAAGATTCACATTGATCTCAGAAAATCTCAACTCCAAGCTCATCCAAAGCCATGTGATACGAATGTACAAAATATCAGTAATATAAATAATCAAAAAGTACAAAAATACACATTGCCATAAAATATTAATACATAACTGTAAATACAGGTCTTGTGCAGAAAGCAATAAGGGCCTTTCCATTCACACAAAATATAAAGTGCATTATAATCAATCAATCAGGAATTTGTAAAGCACTCTACTCAACGGTGAGGGTCTCAAGGTGCTGAGGTTGAGGGGCAGGGGGGAGGTGCTGCTACTGCTTGAACAGTCAGGTCTTGAGAAGTTTCCTGAAGGTAAGCAGGTCTTTGGTCTGACGCAGGTGTGTGGGAAGAGTGTTCCACGTCTTGGCGGTGAGGTGCGAGAATGATTTGTCACCGGTTGTAGTTCTGCGGATGTCATTGTGAGGGTGAGTTCGGCGGAGCGAAGATGCCTGGTCGGGGTGTAGAAGGAGAGCTGTCTGTTGAGGTATTATGGTCCAGTGTTGTGCAGTGCTTTGTGAGCGTGGGTCTTCCACACAATAACAAAATAAAGTTCCCAGCCTATTGTCTCGCTACTAATCGCAAGGGAATTGCATCTAGCTAATATATTATCCTATTCAGTAAAACTATATATATACAAAAATAAGAATTATAAATAAAAGTAAAATTTATGCTTTAATGCTAAAGAATTTGCCTCTAATATGCCAAATTGCCTATTAAAACCTTGCCAGCGCACATACCACTATTCCACAGGGACTTGTTTTGCAGATCCTAAGGGCCGAATAACGATCCCTAATGCCCAAGGATTTGCATAATGGTCTGATTCAAAAGGCTCTCTGTTTCTTGTATGCCTGGCAAAAAAATAAGACATGTGCAATACTCTCTTGGCTCGTGCATCCCATTGGGCAAAAATCTGTTACGTTTTCTGTTTGTTTCTATCTGGAAATAAAATCCCGCAATGATAAGGATCCAACTCTAAATCTAATATACAGTGCACGTGCTGCAGGTGATGTTATTATATCTAAATAATGCTCAAACTCATAATGGCACTTGGTTAATAAAAAAATTGTCCGTCAGGCTAAAGGACGGAACTGATGACAACTCATCTACTCGTCAGTTCATCCAGTAGTTTAGTTTAGTTTATAGAATTTATAGAGCGCGTGGCGACCCGAAGGCATCCCAGCGCTAAAAGCAACAAAACACGAGTAGGAGGGAGAGACGATATTAGTTACAGAATAAAAAAGTTTTAAGCTTTTTCCTAAAGAGGCGCTCGGAGGATTCAAAACAGAGCTCCGTAGGAAGGGTGTTCCAAAGGTGAGAGGCCTTACTGGAGAAGGAGTTGTTACCCCAGGCTCTCTTAAACCAAGAGATGTGTGCATACCTAAGAGAGGAGGAGTGGAGGCTCCTAGAAGGAGTATGCAGGAAAATACGTTTCCTCAGAGAAATGGGACCTTTACCATGTAGGGCCCTGTGGACAATACAGAGAGATTTAAACTGAATCCTTTCTTTGATGGGGAGCCAGTGGAGGGTGGAGATAGCCAGTTTGGCGGATGCGTATTTTGAGGAGTGAGTAAGAAGCCTGGCAGCTGCATTTTGTACTCTCTGCAGCTTCTTTATAACATAAAGAGGGGAACTAAGGAACGGAGAGTTTCCATAGTCCTAACGGGAAAGAATTAAGGCTTGAATGAGAATTCTTCTGGCTGTAGGAGGGAGAAGGGTGAGAATCTTTCTAAACATGCGCAAGAGACCAAAACAGGTAGAGGAGATTTTACTGGCTTGGGAATCCATGGTAAGCCGGGGGTCAAGCATCACATCTAGAGTTTTAACCTGGGATTTGGGGAGAGGAAGAGACCTGAAGGCGTCTGAAAGAGAAGAAAGGGGATGAGCGGGGGGACCTTTACCAAGGACCAGGACTTCCGATTTTCCATCGTTAAATTTGAGTTTGGACTCGGTCATCCGATTGGCAATGTCACTCATGCAGCGAGAGAGATTAGTCACTGGCGAGTCTCCAGAGCTGGAGAGAGACACCACTAGCTGGGTGTCATCTGCATAAGTTACCAGAGACAGATTGTGAGGGGCAATTACTCTGGCTAAAGGTGACAGGTAAACGTTAAAGAGAGTAGGGCTGAGGGACGAGCCCTGGGGGACTCCGCATGCCAAAGGGAAGAGACCAGAAAAAAAAGTACGGTCCAAAACTTGGAAAGATCTATCTTTAAGGAAAGAGGAGAACCAAGAGAGGGCAGAGCCTCCTACTCCTATATCCGATAGTCTCCAACAGAGAAGATCATGGTCGACAGTGTCGAACGCTGCACTTATGCCAGTAGGCATCCTCTAAGATCTAAGTAACATTTTTTGGAAGATGCATAGGATCTGACCAGCACTGGCCTAAGCCAAGAGGCTTTTTTCACATATTTGAACCATGGAATATTCTCTATTTGAGGAGCTGCTAGCACTGCTCCAAACCATACTCTATACTGGTCTAGAGTATCTGTGGCCATAATCTAATCCAATATTGGAGTGGCCTCAGGACAGCTATCTTTGCAATGGAATGTAAGTTTAAGTCCATTTGAATGGGCAATGTGGGAGAGCTCAAAGGAACTTTTAGCAATGATTTTAAATACAAGTTTTCCGCTTTCTCTAAATCTTGCAGATTGCTATGCCCCATATCTCTGCACCATACAGGACTCTGGCTTGGCTTTTCTAAATTTCCATTGCTGACATAATGGAATATCTAGATGATCTAGCAGCAAAGCTCAATATGCCTCCTGCTTTTTGTTTCAATGACATAGTACATTTTAATAGATGAGCTGGCCATTTATGCGAATCCTCCCTTCCTGATTCCCAGATAATCAAAGTCCAGTATTCTTTCCTCACTCTACATTTTGTGTCCCCAAACACCAGATATTTAGTCTTAGTGGCATTTATTTGGAGTTCATAGTCCCTGCAAAAACCCCAGAATTTCTCAAGGAGCCTAGCTAGTCCTGAGGCAATTCGCAAGAGCAATAAAGTATCATCCGCAAACAATAGGCATGGCGTTTTTGCCGCACCCAATTTCGGTTGCCATTTTTGCAGTCATATAAGTAGGGGATACAAGCATTTATAAAAAGTAATCAGAAAGTGGGGACCAGCACCCAACCCTGTCTCTCACCTTTCTGCAATGGAAGTTCCCCCGTAAGTTCACTATCTATTCCCCACCTTATTCTAGCCTAGCTTCCAGAGTATAAGTCTTGGAACAGTTTTGGCAAGGGTCCCGGAACTCCAACCATGACCATGATCTCCCATAATTTGTCTCGTGGGACCAAGTCAAAAGTCGACTTAAGATCCACAAAGGCAACAAAAAGTCTCCCTGCCTCCAGATCAACAGTTTTCCATTTTATTTTTAGGAAGCAAAAACCTTGGTCTATTGTACTTTTTTTCTGCCTAAACCCTGCCTGCAAATGGATTAAGGCGTTGTTATCTTCAATCCAATCCTTAAGCCTACACAGGACCCGGTAGGAAAAAAATCTTCTGTAGATTGTATAGGAGGCTTATTGGTCTATAATTACCCAGAATTGACCTGACCCTTTCTTATGGATTGGGACAATTATTGCACCTCTCCATGTTGACACCCTGCCAAAATTGCATTGGACATGCTAAGGATGTAAGGTCCCCAGAAATTTAGATCAGATTTAAACACATCGGAAGGGATTACATCTAGGGCTGGAGCCTTTCCTGATGTTTGGGCTAAAATTACTGTCTCTGTTTCCCGCAAGGTAAATGGTATGTGCACACCTGTGCCAAGAGTATCTGTCGCTCTTATACTCGCATTGCCTACGTTGCTTATTTCCTGTCTGTAAAGCTCTAAAAAAATAGTGTGTCCAGTTTTCGGCAGAGATTTGGCATTCTGGTGTGGGATTTTCATTGTGCCCTCTTTTAGCAATCAAAGACCAGAACCATTTAGAATGACTTTTTTTTGCTGCTTGTAACAGATCTTGCCAGGTCACCTCCTCTCAGTCAGTCTTATAGATCTTTGTTATACGGGCATACTCTCGTCTTGCAGTAATTATCATTTCTCTCTTATTTGACCTTACTGCTTCCTAGAGTCTACTCTTGGCCTGCCTGCACTGTTTGTTAAACCCTCTGCAATTGTTCCCTCTGCGCTGTTTGTTCCCCTTGGTAACTCTGGAGAATTAATCCTTCATAGAGGTAAAAAGCACTGCATGTGTAACCATAAACTGGGTAGGTGACATATAGAAGGTGCAACCGCTGTTTGGTACTAAAAAACGGAATCATGCATTTTGGCCATTGGCCCATTGGAATTTGCAAAGGTCTCCCATTTTACGGAACGTTTATTGTTTGTCACTGTAATAGGGAGCATGCCCCCATATTCGTGCTGGATGTTAACTTTGGTGGAGAACCACCTATCACACTCTACTAAAATAGGTGAATTATCACTACTGCGTTGTTCTCCCACCCTGAGATCTTTGAATTCATACCAGATCCTTTCATCTATAAGCACAAAGTCAATGGAGCTGCTATAACTCTCTCTAAAAAACGTCAGATTGGCTGGCGTATAAGAGGGGAAGCACCCATTTCCAGGGCAGCGACCATGCATTATAATAAAATCAATAACCTGTAAAACCCTAATACTAAGTTTATGCTGTTTCCTTGTTGACGAAAGAAAAGGGATTTCCCATAAAAAGTTATCTGTCTGTATTCATTCCGAAAAGAGGGAGTTAGGGTCTAGGGGCACATTCAAATCTCCAGCTACAAGGATAAAGTGGGAAGGAAGGAATTCCAAGATCAAATCGCTCAGCAAACTAATGGTGGTAGTAGTTTGGCTCGGAGGGCCTGGTCTATCATATACGTTAACACACAAAAGGCTAAGGCACTGTATTAGCTTGATTGAAATTGCCAATATATCACATGAGTCAACATATATTTCCTTTGTTTCACCCACTTGAGAAATATTTATTCAAGTAATAAGTCCCCCGCCAGCCCGCCCAACACTGGATGGGCTGGCCTTCTTGCAATGTGAAATAAATCCCTGCCTATGGATATTTGAAATAGACCAAGTTTCCTGAAAAAGACAGGCATTGAAATTGTCAATGAACTATCACCACTCGGCATCAATGATCTTGTTAAAAATGTCAGCTACATTCCATGAACTTAATACATGGTCAAAAGGACCAGGTCCCACAAAATCACTCTTTGAAAACTCATGAGTGGAGATTTTGTTTAACTGATTATCAGTGGCTGCCATGTTTACAGTCTCTAATTTCCTGCGCTCCTGGGTGTTACCAGTTCCAAATGTGATTGGGGTCCTATCTCAGTTTGACCTTTGTGAAGGAGTGGATAAATGGTCAAGGGGGCAGGTAATGGGCACAGTCAATCAATGTCAGAAAGGTCGACAGTTTGCAATGTTGCCTGGTTCCCAGATGAATTTATGCCCTCGGATCCACACACCTTCATGTGCACTTTTGGATATGGAAGTGGGGTCACGAGTCCCATGCTATTGGGGCCCCTCCTCTCTGTATGTGTTGTCGCCTTTCTCCGTGGTCCTTGCAGTTCTCTCTGTGTGCTCAATATGCCCAACGAGTTGGACCACTCATTGGGGTCGTGGATTGCTACTTCACAAGTACCACTGGAAACAAGTGACCCATTGTATCCAGCACATTCTTCGGGGTGGTATGACCCCTCAAGCCACCAGTGAGTCGCTCCAGGCAGGAAGACCTAAGAACAATGTTCGAGCCATTCCTGAGAGGATTGCGTAACTCCAAAGATAGCAACCCTTCCACCAATTTGGGTTAAGCAAATGTTATCTCTATAGTGTCCCAGCACCCAGCTTCTCTGTATAGCGTTTAACGGAAATGATGTCAGAATATACAATAGATCCACACTGCCTAACATGCCTTATCCAATGGATAACTTTATTCTTTAATGACAAGCTGTTTTCACGTGTGGTGGAGAGTACTGGCGGTATTTTGCACATGTAAATTTGATGGCCCTTGTCGCGCTTTTTGAGAGGGGATGGTACAGGAAACGAGTCACGTGGCCTACTCACACGAGGGCAGGACGCTGGCATGGATCTCTTCTGACCATTGGGTCCATGGTTAAAAGCGGTGGCCAAAGGTACTCTCATTCCAGCATCCAACGCTCAGTGTGGCCCACTGCTTGTTGAAGATGGGCAACGTAAAATCCGTACCTTCTTTTTGGTTGCCTTGGTTGGTCTTATTCCTATCAGGCCTTGTGCTTGTCCATGCCCTGACTTGATGTTAGGAGTAAGGGATGATCTGACAGAGCAGGGATAGTCAAGGAAATCAATGTCCTGTTCTTACCTTGGACCAAGGGGGTGGCCCAGCCCGGCCTCCTTCAGTCTCAGACAGGCAGGGACGGGCATGCCCTTGGCCCGGGCTTTGCCCGGCACGTCCAGCGCAGCAGGGCAGCCGATGCACTTATGAGCGCTGTTGTTCCTGGCACCGTCCCCCTCAGACAGACGGCTTCCTGGGACAGAGAGTCCCCCTCAAGCAGAGTGATGGTTCGATATGTAAAATGTTATTAAGATTTCACAAAAATTAAATGTTAATAATTGAAAGGTCAAAAAACTGAACCAATGACTCACAGCTTGTGAGCTGTAAAGCGCTGTCAAGGCACCGACCGCTTGACAGTCCATTGATACACCTTTCATACGTGACACATACAAGACCATTGCCACAGCCAGACGCGGACCCAGCGAATTACAACACTGAAATCAAAAGACAGTGTAATTCAAGGGCCCATCACTTTCATATGCCCACATGCCCGACAGAGCAATCACACGGGCTGACAGAGTGAGTGGACTGGGGTTTGGCTAGCAGAGTATGTAGTGACCAGCAGCAAGTCAGTACTCACACACTGCCAGCCAAGCGTCAGCTCACAGCCACTGCCAGCCAAATGCCAGTCTACACACACCACGAGCCAAGTGCCAGTCCATGGACACCATTAGCCAAGCACAATTCCACGCACACCGCCAGCCAAGCATCCTCCACGCACACTGCCATCACATTGTTTTTAACAAAAACAAAACACAAACTAATTGTAAATAAATATAAAACCACAAACACAAAAGCTCTAACCAAATACAGGACACTATTGCCAACCGTTAAACTGAACAAAAAATATAAAACAATATAGAACAGACAGTTTACTTTTACACTCACAGTAGCTCCCAAATATTCTTTTGCGTGTGGTACATTCCAAACATGGCAGGCACACACAGCCCAGGTTTAGAAGGAAAGTTGGGGTAGTACATATGACTCTCCTTCTGTGCACCTCTTCACATACAGACTCTACATCTCTTACTGGGAAAGTTTTTTTGACGTGAGGGGAATGTGGTCAGCAAAGTAGTGATCTTTCAATCTAGCTACATTCTCCACCACTCCAACTCTAAAGACACTTGCCTGTTCCACTACAACAAGGCTGTCTATCACAGACTGCTGAAACTGAACAAATGTCATCTTTGACTCCGGGGAGCAATCCTTGAATACAACAAAAGCATTAAAGGGTACTAAGTGGAATAAATGGTTAGCTAACTTCTCATATGAAATGTAAGCCTTATGAACAGCAGTGTAAGGTTCCAACCTCCCGCTCTACTCTATCAACACCTCCCATGTGCCTACTATAGTCCAAAATGCACACAGGTTTGCTCAATTCAGCGCACTGACCCCCAAACAGTCACAGGTGAAGTACATTCATCATGGATGGTAGTCAGCATGTAGACATCTCTCCTGTCTGCAAATTTCACAGCTAGAAGTTCATCACTATGCAAGCACTGCATTGTCCTCGCTCAGGTACCTCTCTTGGTAAGCTTTACGATTAGAGCAGATTGTGCCACAAGCAAGTGTCCTCTTTGACAAATTCCCTGAACAATTGCATACTAATGTAGACGTTATCTGCATATAAATGGTGACCTTTGTTGAAAAGTCCTCTACCATGTTCCCACACATTCTTCTCACTAACTCCAAAAGTGGACGGACAACCAGGGGAGTCAATAATGGAATCATTTCCAGTGTACACCCTGAAATTATAGACATATCCAGTCCTACTCTCAAACAGCATGTACATCTTAATTCCATCTCATCCAAAAATACATTGTCCATAAACAACTGAAAGAAATTTATAAGCAAAATGTTTTCAGTATTCACTCTATTCACTGCAACACCAGTAAAGGTAGGCAACACTGGCTGCACCATGTTTGGAGCAACCCAGAGTCCAGCTCTACCAATTGGAA
Source organism: Pleurodeles waltl (assembly GCF_031143425.1). Taxonomy (NCBI): domain Eukaryota; kingdom Metazoa; phylum Chordata; class Amphibia; order Caudata; family Salamandridae; genus Pleurodeles; species Pleurodeles waltl. The sequence goes on along the minus strand of NC_090445.1, from coordinate 286,467,189 downwards.
GCCTTTCGGCACCATGCTGCAACCCAGATGACTCTTGCTGCACTATTGGCACATTAGTGTCCTCCTCTAAAACAGGCACTTTATCCACACTGAGAGTGGCTTTGTCATCAGATGATTCCTCTCGGACAGAAAATTAATTGCCAGAATCTTGCACTTCCTCCTTTGCCTCGGATACAGAGTCAGTCTCATAATCACTGTCAGAGGAAGATTCAAAAAGCATACTAACAACCTGCTGAGCGGTCGTCTTGAGGCTAGCCATAATCCTTACTCATAAAAGTAACTTGACAAGTCAACAACAACCACCACTGTTTAAAATAAGTAATAAACAAAGTTTGGCTTTATCACAAAGACCTATCTATTCAAAAACAATACCACTCACTTGCCAAAGACAGTTAGACTCACCAGCACCTACTCTACACATACACAGCAAGCACCAACAATATCCTACTAGGAAGGAAAAATGAAAGAAAATTAGACAAAGAACAACACAATACACATTGAGCAGAAACCCAAAGATAATTTCACACATAATCAAACAGAAGCTAAATATGCTGCTACTATTACAGCATTTACAAAAAAAGCATGGCAATGGTAATCTTTTGGAGTAAACAGTACAAAAAGCTTTTTGTTACCAAACTCAGGCAACTGCAGATCAACCAGTGCTGAAACCACAAGCAGTAGTTGCAGCAAAGGAAAACAAAAACCTTGCACTAGAAAAAAAGGAGAAATAAAACATTACGGACACAAATGATGTCAAGAAATAAAACAGTTAACAATATAAAACATTATGAACTCTGCCCATCACCATTCAAATGCCGGTCACACACATCGTCAGCTGTCAGTCCAAGCTCAGAGCCAGTCCATGCAAATCACCAGCCAAGCGCTAGCCCACACATGCAGGCCATCAGCCAAAGTCCAGTTCTCACACAAACACAAACTTTCCATGGTCTAGTGGTTTTCTGGCCCCCTAACAAATGGCCAATCCGCCCAAAGGGTGGCAGAAACAGTCAAAAATCATGCCCCAAACAAGGGGAGCAACCCTGAAAGGGGCTGCTCCCTGACATATAAATAAATAAACAATATCCCTGTGTCTAGTGGATAATCTTCCCCCAATAGGGCAAAAAATGGCCAAGACATTTCCTCAATAAAGGGGGATGATCATTGCCCAAGGGGCTGCTCGCCAACATACAACAGTAAAATGCCTGGTGTCTAGTGGCTTTCTGCCACCCTGGGGGGCAGAAAATGGCCAAAGCATTTCCCCAATAAAGGGGAGCAACCACTCCCCAGCACACAAAATTGAACTTCCTGGTGTCTAGTGGCCTTCTGTCCCCCGCCCACCCCCCAAGATGGCAGATCAACCTAAAAATGGCTGATCTGCCATCTAGGAGGGGCGGAATATATACTAAAATGCTCCCAAAGGGGGCAACCTATGTCCAAGATGTTGCTCCCTCCAATCAATAATATTGACAATATTCTCTGGCTTCCTGTGGGTTTCAGCCCCCCCGGGGCGCTGATTGGCCTAAAGGCAGCTGAATCAGTCCCTGGGGGGGCGGGGAGGCAAAACACAGACACATTATGCCCCCAGGGGAGCGACCCATACCAAAGGGGTTGCTCCCCCAAAAATAAAAAAATTAATCCCTGGAGGCCCAGTGTGGTGGATTCCTGCTCCACGACTGCCGTACCACGCACAGGAATCCACTCTTTACAGACACAAGGGGTAAGTCCTTTCTCCCTGCATCTGTAAAATCCTAAACCCCCCTACACCTAGGAGAAGGGCTCACCTTTGCGCTTCCCCTGTGGGCAGGTACGAGGACAGAATGGTTCCGTCCTCTGCACACGCCCACTGGTGCAAGTATAAAAACCCACCTGTTAAGTGTTTTAGAGCGGTCAATGTTATTTTAAAATTATTATTAAAGTAAGCAGCGAGAGAATTTTTTTGTGGGTAGTTTACACAAATTCGTATTCACCATCTGTATCCTGGCCCATCTGGGATTGCACAACTTAGTCCGTTTTTTTCCCTTAAAAAACAGTAGCAACCCTAGTTCAAGCCTGGTTTCTTCTTCATTAGAATCCATGTCTTGATGTGGCTCTGACAGATCCTGGCTGCATTAGAACTGCCTGCAGCAAGTGCTCCAAAAACAGCTGGGAGCAAACAGAGGAGGAGGGGACTGAGAGGGAGCACTAATTTGATTCTGAAAATAAATACAAGCATTATCATTGCCAATAGGTCTGGCTTTAAAGGCATGTTGTATAGTAATATGAAACATTTCAGGATATTTGCATGGGAATGAACATGTATGTGTGTGGAAGAAAACAACTGTAGAATGATATTTGTGAAAGACTTTGGGCCTGATTCTAACTTTGGAGGACGGTGTTAAACCGTCCCAAAAGTGGCGGATATACCACCTACCGTATTACGAGTTCCATAGGATATAATGGACTCGTAATACGGTAGGTGGTATATCCGCCACTTTTGGGACGGTTTAACACCGTCCTCCAAAGTTAGAATCAGGCCCTTTGTCTCTAGTTGGCAGAGGGATGCACACTGTCCAAGTAGGGACCACATTTCTAGTCAGGGTAAGTCACAACACAATCCAAATTATCCTGTGCTCACAATCCGGTAGCTTGGCAGAGAGCAGGCAGACTTAACTTAGAAGGTAATGTGTAACTCATGCTCATACAATAACACATACAGTAACTCAGTGCAACACCACACAAAGTTCTCCACACCAATTTAGGAAAACAGATCATATTTATCTAAATAGAATAAGACCAAAATATCAAGAATCCAATGTACACAAGTAAACCTATGAATTTTGCAAGATTAAATCCTATTATAGCTCTTAGAAACACAATAGCTCCATCTGGGGCTATTACTTTGTCTTGATGGCGTTGTTCCCAACAGACTGATGCCACTTATGAGGGAGTGTGGGTCTGTCACGAAGTTGCACGGACTTCAGGCACAGTACCTTTAGTAAACGAGGAAACAAAGATGTGGCATGGAGTTAGGGAGATGAGGTGTTGAGGTGGCCCGTGCAGCGTTGGTTCCTGGCTGCAGCCAGGGAGGTGAGGCGTCAGTTCTTTACTGCTTCGCAGGGGAGGTGAGGCATTGGTTCAGTCCAATTGCAGGGGAGGTGGTGAGGCGTCGGTTCCTTGTGACCCTGCGGTACAGCAGGTCAAAACGCACTGTATCGTCTTTCAGTGTCGCAATCACACCGCGGGATGTCGTTGCAGGTTGTTGTTATTGCATTCAGCGAGGACCACAGAGCCATATCAGGCAGCAGTGTGGGATCAGGCAGCAGCACTGCTTCTGGAGTTGCTGAAGTTGGTGAACTAGCTAGGATCTAGTAGATGAAGTCTTTGTTGGCCTGAGACTTCAAAACACGAGGCAAGCTCAACCCAAGCCCCTGGAGAGCACTTGTGGAGAAGGCAGATTCTTTCCAGCAGAGTCTGGGGCCAGCAGTCAGCAGGGAAACAGGCAGGGCAGCAGTCTGTCCAGCAAAGCAGTCCAGATGAGTCCATTGGGCAGCCAGGCAGTCCCTCTGATAGAGTCCAGTTGTAGATCCAGAAGTGTCTGAATAGGAGGGGTCAGTATATATATATATCTATATATAGATATATATATACACACAAAAATGCCTTTGAAGTGGGGGAATCTTCAAAGAGTAGTTTTGAAGTGCACACATTTCCCTTTCATCTTAGCCCTGTCTGCCAGGATCCCTGTGGGGGGTTATCAGTCCTTTGTGTGAGGTCAGGCCACCGGCCTTTGAAGTGTAAGCGAGAACTCCTCCCCCCTTCCTGCCCAGTAGGACCCATTTAGTATGCAGATGAATGCATACGTGGCTGAGTGTCCTGTGTTTATGAGTCTGGGTGGAATGCACAAGGGGAGCGACAACCAGCACAGCCCAGACGTGGAATGGAGACAGGCTGTAAGGCACAGATGGCAGTAAGTGCAGAGAAATGCCTACTTTCTAAAAGTGGCATTTTGGAAACAGTAACGTGAAATCTGACTTCACCAGTAAGTAGGATGTCCTACTACCATTCCAACCATACCAAATACGACACATCTATTTCTCTCAGACCAGAAATTACCACTTAAAAGGATAGGAGGGAATGTTTAATGTTGGCCTATGAGAGTAGCAGGCTTCCCAGTAGTGAAAAACGACTTTTGGATCTTACCGCTACTAGGAAATGTAAAACTTATAAGTAAATTGGCTGCCCTTTACTTACATATGACGCTTCCCTGTGGATTACCTAGGGCCTACCTTAAGGGTGGCTTAGGTATAAGAAAAAATGAAATTAAGGCTTGGCAAGTACTTTTAAATGCCAAGTCGAAGTGACAGTGAAACTGCACACAAAGGCCTTGCAATAGCAGACCTGAGACATGGTTAGGGGGTTACTTAGGTGGGTGGCACAATCAGTGCTGCAGGCCTACTAGTAGCATTTAACTTACAGGCCCTGGGCATATCTAGTGCACTTTACTAGGGACTTATAGGTAAATTAAATATGCCTATTGGGTATGAGCCAATGTCACCGTGTTTAGAGAAGAGAGCACAAGCAGTACAGCACAGGTTATCAGTGGTAAAGTGTACACAGTCCTAAAACCAGCAAAACAAGGTCAGAAAAAGAGGAGGAAGAAGGCAAAAAGTTTGGGGTGTCCCTTCAGAGAGGGCCATTTTTTAGTAATATTGGTGTAGGTTAAAAGCTGCAGCGTCAAACCAGACCCAATGACGTGGTTAATGTTGGCAGCATCATATCAGTGTTTTTTTATGGTCAAGCCAACCATAAAATGATGCTATGACGTGGTTAATGCTGGCCATACAGCAGCCACATTGCTGTAGCACCAGGATACCCTCCCAAGTGATAGTGTGCTCTACAAATCTTCATACTGTAACACTGCGGTACAGCGTGGCTAAAAGGAAAACATTGACAAAGGCTTTAGCTTTGGCACAGAATAGACCAATTTGCCTTTGTCATATAAAGGGGGCAAAGCAAGCTGCTGATCTCTGCTCAGAAAAGAGAAAAGATGTTTTTTAAAACATGCGTCCGATTCAGACCCCCTCTACACCCTCTCACTGTGTTAGGGCTGCCATGTACAGCTGCAACCAGAAGCACACTTTAATAGTTGGTCTATATTCCCCACGCCCTCTGTGTGTAGAAAGAAAATCAACAATACAGGAGTGTAATCTGGAAGTGTTTACCATAGATCTGAAAGAGAGACTCAGATAAGAAACAAAATTGAGCACTAAACAAAGGGGCAGCTGTCTGACTGAAATGTCCCAATGAAGCAGCCCATTCTCTTTTTGTTGTACTGAGCAGTCCCAACTGATTTTTGGTGCTTTTCTCTCCTCTTAATGCAGTGGTTTGACTTTCAAGTTGCACATTGTCCTGCTTCTGTGTGTATTGAGCTGAAATGCAATTCATTATAAAATGTTGAAAATTGAGCTCTACTCAGGGTGGCAAGAGATTGCCGAGTGTACAGATTTTATAGGATGGAGCAGCTGAGTGGTCCAGATTGAGATCCAAGTGACATTTGTCATGGGCCTGGGTCATGGATCTGGGCTGGATTTAGAAATATCTTTGCCATTTCATAAAGCTATGTTTGTGACTGTTATTATTTCTAGAATTATGTCTAGTTCCTCAAAATCTGGAGATGGCATGGATGAGAGAAAAGAGAGTGCAAAATAGGGCTAAAAAAATTGGAGGGTGGAAGTGTTGGGATAGCTAAGGAAGAGCCAGAGCTGAGCAAGAGCAGAGGCATGGAAAAGAGAGTTTAGAGGTAGAAAGAAGAGAGAGCATAGAAGGAGTAGAGATGAGATAGGCACCCAATACGCGGTTGTGCTGGGTATGTGGGGGAGTGCAAAATAACACCCAACACCCATGGTAGAAGTGGGCCCCGCCTGTAGTGAAAGACGGCTGCAACCATGATGGAAATGGGCTCCTTTAAAAGAATTTTGGTGCTATTTTTTAATTATTTTATTTATTTGTTTTACATATGAAGCACCGCTTCAGGTGTTTGACCTGGTGCCAGACCCCGTATCTGGGGACACATGGCAGGCAGGGAGAACTGAGAACAGCAATGGGGTCTTTTGACTCTCTTCTCCCAGGTTTTGTTTTACTATTAGTCTCCAAAGTAGGCCAAGTATAATCATTTCAGCACTTGACTGTCAGTGGTAGCAATGACAAGCAGTTGCAGGCTTGTCAGATAAGTTAGCATGGGGTACACAGGCTCAGAACTCAACACTACACTCAGCTGCCCAATAATATAATTGTCTCTTTTCTTTTGAGTACCCACACCAACATTTTGTTAGCTACCCAATATTTGCATGAAAGTCCCATGTGCTATGGGGTGGAGCATCTGCTAAGCGCTCTACCCCTTTTCTTTCCCCTCTATGTGTTTGAGGTTCTGTTGGCATAGTTTCTAGATCGGGTGCAGCCTCCCAGGCCTCTTTAGCACAATGTCACTCCTTGGGGCTCGGTAGCCTGTATATTCTCTCACCTATTTCACTTCAGGCAGCAATGGACCTTCTGCGGGTGGAACAGCAGGACCTGGTATACTATACCAAGCTGTTTCATTCAGGTGGGCAGCAGCCAAGCACTGGATCTTTAGAGGGCAGAATTTCTCTTCTGGGTTCCGGGAGTCTTTCATTACAGATGGGACTTACAGGGGCCCGAATTCTCCAATGAGTATGTTATCAGTTGTGTTGGTGGAGGATGTTCAGCAGTCATCTTCTTCAGATGCAAGTTTCCTGTAGTGATGGTGTACTTCTTGGCGCTGTTTAGGGCACAATAGCAGCAGTTTGATCGGGTGCTGGGGTCTAAAATGCCTGGGGTCACGGTAAATTTTGAACCCAGTTTCAGTTGAGTTAGTTGCGCACACACCCACAAGTGCCACAGTAGTTGGTGGCTGGGATGTGCTCTGATTGTGTCACCCACCAAATAAATGCATTCTTGGCTTGGCAATTGAGTCCGGGGGTCTTGAGTTGGGTCAGCTAAGTCTGTGTTGGTTTTTCTCATTGTGCTGATTTCACTAAGAAGTTTTAACGTATTCATTTTTTGGACAAGGAAATTAAATAGTTATAGTGACTAATTTACCTGAAAAGTAGTAAATCAGCACCCACATAAATTTGAAAGGATGCAAATGTACTTTTTTTTTAAATTCAGAAACACTGGCAGCAGTAGTATTGGAAAGATCGCCAGTCTCAGGTTTCAAGGCATACTCCTGGCAATCAAACACCCAAAAAGGTAATGGGACAAATGCTTGCAAATCATCTAACCACTGGCAAGTCCTTAAGGTAGCATTCCAAATCATTGGTTTGTGCCCACTGTGTCACTTTAGAGGGCCTGACTTGGTGTTTGTCAGATGGCATTAAGACAGACAGATGACGGATGACTTTACTTCCACCTTCCTGCCTTTACCGCTGCCTGCAAAATTCTGAGATGTCTGCCAGCCCACAGACATCTCTATACATTGGCATGAACTGCCATTATGCAGTTACTGTCAATCTGGGAAACGTTTGACAGATGGCTCCATCAAACATGACAGCCAGAAGTCAAACTTTTTTTATTTTCCAAAAACAAACTCTTAAAGTGGGAGTTTGTGTTGGAAAATAAGAACACTAACTGTTGTTAAGGGAAATCCACACAAGACTGGGTTGGAATCTGTGGCTGTGCCTGAACAAAGGGTCATAGTTAGTACATAGATGCCCATAGACTTAACACACTGCCTTCTAGGTTTAGCCTGACTGCTTTTTGTGGCAAGCAACCCAGGGTTAAACACAAGTTAAATATGTGACTTTTTGTGGTTCACCCTGTAAGGGATTGTGGTTATTGCTTGACCAGGGCTCACACCCCAGTCAATCAACAACCCTATTTCTCACAGTTCCCAATAGAGGGTGGTGAATGTACGCCTAATTGCAAGTCGCAGTCCCATGTATGATTGTTTTGTGACTGCGAATGCGGTCGCAAAGCAATTGCAGTAAGCACCAGTTTCAAACTGGTGCTAACCCATTCGCAAACGCAGGCAGTGGTCCTACTCGCAATTTGTGAGTTGCAAAACCTGTATTTCGTATATGTGGACCTAGGAGGATATAAAGAAAAAGGAAACAGAGGGTTGGGACCATTTCACTGGATGTAGGGGTGGGTACAGACAAAGGCTGAGAGGACTCCGAAATAGCGGATAATAAAGGTAAGGAGGCAGAAAAGGCGAAGTGGTACTCACAGAAGTAAAAAGGGGGATAAAACTGAGAGGTTACAAGAAAAGGAGGTGCAGTCCACAAATTCTGAACCCAAAGGTAAATTGGAGGGTTTAAAGAAACGACTTCAGCCTTGGAGTGGTCATCCCCCAACTTTTTGCCTCCCTCCCTCCACTTTTCTGCCACTGTTTCTGCTGGTTTTAGGACTTTGCACACTTTACCACTGCTAACCAGTGGTAAAGTGCATATGCTCTTCCCCTTAAACATGGTAACATTGGTTCATTCCCAACTGGCATATCTGAATTACTTGTAAGTCCCTAGTAAAGTGCACTGCACGTGCCCAGGGCCTGTAAATTGAATGCTACTAGTGGGCCTGCAGCACTGGTTGTGCCACCCACATAAGTAGCCCCTTAACCATGTCTCAGGCTTGTCATTGAAAGGCCTGTGTGTGCAGTTTTACTGCCACTTCGACTTGGAATTTAAAAGTACTTGCAAAGCCCTTAACTCCCCTTTTTCTACTTCATATACTTCACCCTCGTAACCCATAGGGCAGGGTGATATGTAGGTAAAAGGCAGGACATGTACATTTGTGTGTTATATGTCCTGGTTTGAAAACTCCTAAATTAGTTTTCCACTGCTGGGAGGCCTGCTCCTTCCATAGGATAGCATTAGGACTACCCTCATATACTGTTTGAGTATTAGATTCTGATCAGAAAGGGGTAACCAGGTCATATTTAGTATGGCCAGAACGGTCAAAGAAAATCCTGCTTTTTGGTGAGGTTGTATTTCATATTACTATTTTAGAAATGCCACTTTTAGAAAGTGAACATTTCTCTGCTCTTCAAATTCTTCTGTGCCTTACAGCCTGTCTCCAATCAACGTCTGGGCTGGGCTAGGCTGGTTGACAGCTCCCTTGTGCATTTCACCCAGACAACCACAAACACAGGCAACTCAGTCAGACCTGCACTCATCTGCATACTGAATGGGTCTTCCTGGGAGGAAGGGTGGAGGGCCTGACACTTACATTTCAAAGGCTAGTGGCCTGCCCTCAAACAATGGGCTGCCAGACCCCCTACTAGGACCCTGGCAGGCAGACCTGTACTGAAAGGTGGTGCTTGTGCACTTCAAAACCACTCTTTGAAGTCTTCCCCATTTCAAAGGCATTTTCTGGGTATATAAACTGGGTCCCTGACTTCACCAACTCAGACACTTCTGCACTTGAACCTGGAACCTGTCAAGAAGTACTGCCTGGCTGCCCAAATGACTCATCTGGACTGCTTTACTGAGAAGGACTGCTGCTCTACTGTTGCCCTGCTGCCCTCTGACTTTGCTGAGAAGTGCTCTCCTAGGGCTTGGATTGAGCTTGCCTCCTGTTTTCTGAAGTCGCAGGGCCAAAAAGACTTCATCTCTTCAGGAAACTTCTTGTGTGCCAAAAATCAATGCACAGCCTTCCAGAAACGCTGCACAGCCGTTTTGCATCCGAGAAGTCACTGCACAGCCAAGCTGGAGTGCCACAGCCCAAATTCCTGAGTGAAGATTTAATGCAGCCCCTGCCTTGCAAATGAAAATTCGATGCACAGCTCTACTGGATCGACGCACAGCCAAACCGGAACAATGCAGCCGACACCCCGAGTGGAAAATCAACAAGCGCCTGCCGTGCGACAGAAAATTTTACGCGTCGCCACACCGGATCGATGCAGTGCCTGGGACTTCTTCCCGCACATCCAGTATTTCCCCACATCATCCCAGGCCATCAAAAAGATCCCCGATTAGCAGTGAGGAACCAAGACTGTGTGCCAAAAAACAACGCAAAGCCCCTTGCAGCGTGGAAAGAAACAATGCATCATCTGTACCCCATCGGAAAATCTGACGCACACCCTATTTTTCCATGCATCTTCTCCTCTGCTGTCTCTGTGCGCGTTATGTTTTACGCAAACCAGGTACTTTGTGTAATCAAGAGACAACTGTTGATTTCTAAAATTTAAGACTCTTTGTAAACCTGCAAAAGTGATATTTCAACTTGTGCTGATTGAATCTTTATCGTTTTGACCTTAAATTGACCAGATAAATAGCCTGTATTTTTCTAAACCTGTGTGGTGTATTTTTGTGGTGTTTTCACTGTGTTACTGTATGATTTATTGCACAAAAACTTAACACATTACCTTCTAAGTTATGCCTGACTGCTCAGTGCCAAGGGTGGGCACAGGATAATTTGGATTGTGCGTGACTTACCCTGACTAGGATTGTGGTCCCTACTTAGACAAGGGTGTATACCTCTGCCAACTAGAGACCCCATTTCTAAAAGGGTGTTTATGCCTATGGGGCACATTCATCAAATGCCACAAAGGAGAACATTCGGAAAGTGGATTTCATGGATGTCTACAAATTGTTGCGTAGAGAGGTGCTGTCAAAAGATGGATCAAAGGAGGAGGCATGGAAGCTAGCTAAGAAGCCTAAGGTACCTCCAAGAATAGATATGTTGACATCAGCCTTTTTTATCAATGCGCGTGTCTAAAGGTCCCAGCGAGATCAGTGTGGACTTTTAAATATGTACTCCATTAATAAGGCACACATAGGTTTTGGTGGGTTTGCATGGTTGCACTATGATGAAGTGTTTTAAACATGCATGGTGTTGAAACCTTACAAACCATGGGGTGAAGTAGACAATAAGCTATGGTTGCATTGGATATAACCAAAACGGCAGTTGCCAGCATTCCAAACAGCTAGTGGTTTGGCTGTACCATACTAGCCCTTTCTGGGGTGGCCTAACTTGAGGGTTGGGGTGAATGCATGGGGTCGAGGACAGGGAACAAATCCCAAGGCATGCTGGAGCTCCACAGGGAATATTGTCCAAGTAATCCCTGCAAATATAAACATGAATGTGTGAGATGTGGGGTAAACATCCAGTTGTGCAATGTGTTTTGGAGGACAGGCAAACGTTGGTGTCAACGTGCAAGGCAGAGGTAAAGGGGATCAATTGCAGCCTGGCAACACGGACTTTACTCCAGTTGAAAGTAACAATTTGAATTTCTGGCTTGTTTTTTATCCTGACAGAGAGGATGCTTTGGTTTTGGAATGGGGTTTCAAGGTGGTTTTCATATAGGCTATCAAGGCCCTAGACAGAAGAGATTTTCTGAGAATTTGAAATTGGCCAGAGAACAGCCACAAGCAGTGAGTGAGAAAACACTAAACAAAGTAGCTGAAGGGAGGATGGCTGGTCCATTAACATTTGGGCCATTATGAGATTTGATGGTATGCCCTTTAGTTGTAGTTCCCAAAAAAACAAAAAACAATTGTGAATGTCAGATGAATCCTCTTTCCTGGTCAGAAGGTTTGTCTGTCAATATCTTCATTGCTAGACAGGATACAGCTGTTCAGTTTGCTTCTGTAGCATTGGCTATGGCTGTAGTGAGGAGAGCGGTAGCAGGTTCTGAGATGGTGAAATGCAAAATCAAATCTGCCTTTCAATCACTTCCAGCTCATTCCATTGACTTTTCTTTGCTCGGTATATAGGTTGAAAATCAATTGTACATTGATAAAGTGCTTCCTATGGGCTGTCTCATTTTGTGCAAGCTTTTGTCTACATATAGTCAAGCATTATCTGGATTACTTCTTGTTTGTTGGTGAAGGTGGTGCAAATGAATGTGAGAGAGTGCTGCAAGGGTTTCAACACATGGCAGAACAGCTAGTGTGCCATTAGCATCAGAGAAAACTGAAGGCCCAAGTACATGCTTGTTTTTCTTGGGCAGAGAACTGGATACAGTGGACATGGAAGCCAGATTGCTGCAACAGAAGATCAAAGAGGTAGGTTAATTGCTGGATTAGGCAGTTCCAGCAAATAAACTCCAGTTTATACAAGTTCTGCAGTTGCTAGGTCACCCTAATGTTGCATGCTAGGTAGTGTGAGAAGGTAGGGCATTTTGTCATTGACTTGGCTTTGCCATTTCAAGGGCAAAATTGCCACACCACAAGAGAACACTTTCAGCAATGGTCTGTGTGGACTTGGAAGTTTATCTTAAGTTTCAGAAAGGTTTCAATGGAGTGATGATAAAGTCTTTGGATGATGATTTTCTCTGGGTGGTTAATATTTTTCAGATGGTTGTGGGCTGTTTTGGGAGGGCAGATGGTGTGCAGAAAAATGGCACTTCTATTGGACGAAAAAGGGTAGAAGCATTGTATTCTTTGTATTGTTTCCACTGCTTAAAGATATTGCTGTTTGGGGCAAAGAGTAAGCCAACAAAACTGTGACTTTCCATGTTGACAACAGAACTGTAATAGATTTGGCTAATGGTCAGAAAGCGAAAGATAGATATATTCTGAGATTAGTGCAGAGCTTTATGCTAAGGTGTTTCATGCATAACATCGTGTTCAGAGCTAAAAATGTGCCTGGTGTGGACAATAACATCGTAGACACATTGTCTCATTCCAGAGCATAAGACCAACATACCACTGGGAATTTGGGAACCAGGAGAATGCGAATTTTGGAACCTGTAGAGAATTTTATCCCAGCGAGTACTAGAGCTTCTTACAGGCAGGCATGGGAGGAATGTTTGTAGTGGTACAGGTAGAAGAGGGCCTGAGGATGGAGCTTAGCCACCAGGTGTGATGATGTGGTTTGCTTCATCATGAACAACTTTGACAAAGGCATTTCAACCATAACATTAGCAGATAAACTGGCTGACATATGCTTCTATGGTAAATGTTTCTGGGGTTATGATACCGCAACAGCTGAGATGGGAAAGAGATTGTTACAATGATGGGCTACTGAAAATAAGAGAGGGAGTATTAAAAGAGAACCAGTGACGAAGAAAAGGCTGCTGCTGTTACTTAAAGGGTTTACTGAGTTTTGTTTTTCTGATTTTGAAAGGTTATGGTTATTGATATTGCTCAGGTTATGCATGCTATGATTATTTTCTGGTGTGTTCGAGTTCCAGAGTTGTCGAGTAGAGGTAAAGCAGGCAGCTAAAAGGTGGAAGACATAGAGTGATCTGATAATAAACTAAGGATACACCTGCAAAGTTAAAAAAACTGACCAGACAGGTAAAGTGGCCAACATTATGTTGAACAATAGATGGTGTGGTGTGCCCAGTAGAGGCTTAGCATGAGTTCAGGGCATTAGGGGGAGCTCGGTCTGGATGGGATGTCATGCAGATGGGACAAGTCTACAAGTGCCGCAGATGACAGGAGTTTTGTGAATGGTTCTAAATAAGATGGGGGAGAGTCACAGACTTTTTAGTACACATTCCTTTAAGATTGGAGCAGCGTCAGAGGCATCCAGGCTGAGTTTTTTCTACGAATGAAGTGATGAAACTGGGCAGATGGTCCTCTGACTATTGTTTGTGCTACATCAGGCAATTGGAAGGGCTTTCATTTTTGCAACTGTGTTCATGTTTTTTTTTCATTCTTGGCTGTGTGGCGGGACCTTGCATGGTGATATTTACAATATGGGTTGTGGGTCATTCTTTCATTAAATGGGTGGCAAAACAAATGGAGAAGCATCCTTTTGGAAAGAATTTGGGTTTTCAATCTCATGAAATGAAGACTGAATGGTGGAATGAGGAGGGGCAATTGCTGCCTTGTTTGTCGAATTTGGTGACAGTACAAACATGTCCTGGCCATACACTTGGGTGAAAATGATCTAGTGCAACTGTTGGGTTTGGACCTTTTGAAGGAAATGAAAAAGGATCTTGAATTGATTGGCAGAATGTAGTTGTGATATATGTGTTTTGGACGGTGCTGGTACCCTGTAGAGTTTGGAAGGGGGGCAGTTAAATACACAGCCGTAGAACAGGCAAGGCATGATGTAAATAAGGAGATGCAGCGTTTCTGTGAAGCAAGGAGAACAGGCTGGTTGGAACACAGTGATACTAAGAAAGAGGATTTTATGTTTTATCAGCAGAACAGAGTGCTTTTGTCCTTCATTGGGAACGTGTTGTACTTAAGGGAACATTTAGCATTAATGCTGGAAGTGAATAGATGCTGTTGGAGTGACAGCCTTCATATGCAAACTTGGTAGCGCAGGCTGTTGGGGGAAGTCACCAGTTGTTATGAATTGGTATCGGTATTGGGCAGGGTGGGGTTGGGTGGAAGGGAAAGTCAGGAAAAACTTCTTGGTAGGTTTTTTCCTGGCGGAAGAAATGGATGAGCTTGTGCCAGGCCGGAAAGGTTAGGAGCCTTGCAGGGCATTCCTTGGCAGAAGGAAAACAGGGTAGCAATGGTTTGGACACCTGTGGACAGCGAATGGAAGGAAAGGGGGTAGTGAGGAATGTATGGATGGTTGTTGGGGGACTTTTCATGTTGGAAGAGAATCAATGATGGTGGGTTAGTTATATAGTGCATTAGTGAGGCAGGGTCCATGATCAGTTCTTGCAATGTAAATAAGTTCACAACCTGCATTCCTTTCCTAATAAAGCAGCCTTTTGCTCTTACTTTGTCCTGTTCATTCTGCGCCGATTCGATCGGCGAGGGATCCTGGGCATGGCTGCCCTAGGCTGTCCCCCCAGCAGTGGAGGGAAAGCCCCAGCAGTGAAGCAGATAGCGCATTTAGGGGCTTAGGATTGGTCAATTCAGGCTCAGGGGTGAGAATTAAGGTGGCAGTCTGTGCACAGTTTGGCACAGAGTTAGATTTTGATTTTGTAGGTAGGGCAATGACTGTCTTAGCTACCTACCTCCCAACCTATGGCTACAGATAATTTTGCAGGCAAATGGGAAAGGCTGGCCTTATTTGGTCTTTTGTAGATTGGGGGCTTGGTTCAGTTTTGTTGCTTTAAAACAGGCGTCAGGCCGGAAGTGTTGGGAGCCCTGCAGGGCAGTCCTTGGCAGATGGAATACAGAGGAGCGATGGCTGGATCACCTGTGAAGAACAGCAAATGAAAGGAAAGGGGATGGTGAGGAATGTTTGGATGGTTGTTGATGGACTGTACATGTTGGGGGGTGACCAAGGGTTGGGGGTTAGTTATACATTGCACTAGTGAGGCAGGGTCTATGATCACTTGTAAATAGGTTCACATCCTGCATACCTGTCCTAATAAAGCGGCCTTTTGCTCTTAGTCTGGCATATTCCTTCTGCGCCGTTTCGCCCAATGCACTCTCCGTTTCGGCCTATTCCTGTGCGTTTCCCTTTCTGCTCTCCTTTCGGTTCAACCCCCTTTCCCTAGGTGTTGTCTAGGGGAGTGGTTGAGAAGACCTATGGCCAAAGGCTCTTACTGTCCCGTCGATGACACTATACTCATTCGTAGCACAGTCACCCACATAACTGCCACTTCCTTCCCTAGCCTCTGTGTGGTGCCCTAAAATGACCCAAAGAAGCATAATTACAACTTCAAAATACATAAGTAAAACTCCATTGTGCTCTTGATGTACTTTGATGGTAAGTAAAATAATGATACCCATCAATAAAGCGTATTATTGACAACTATTATTTGCACTTTCTGTGACACGATGATTGATGTGCTCTGGAGCACAATCGTCTGAACAGTTAATGGTCCAATGATGGCCTTTTTCATTACCATCTACTGAACAGTACTGGCAGATTATTCTCCTCGGCGATTAAATACGGTCCTCACTATCAGAAAGGGCTGGATGTTTTTTCCTTAAAAAAAAGCTCATATTTTTCGGTACCTAGTGTGTAGCCCATCACTACCTTCGACTGTCATGAATATTTGACAGATGTTTTCAATCAATCAATATTGTACTGACTGTATCGGCTTCCATTTAAACAGTAATCGTTTGATCTTGATGTTTGTTATGTTCTCATTTTCAGATGGAAACCGAGTGGAAGCAAAACAGCACCGGCAAGGTTTGGGTAAAACATTTTTATAAAAATATACTTGATAATTACAAGTGGACTGTGAAAACATAAACTATAATACTGCAGTTTTTAATATTATTTCATAAATTATGCATCATATTCGTTTAGTTTTGTGAAGCTGGCATCACTTTCTCACTGCACTCTCAGACTGTTGGGAATAGAAAAAACTGAGAGAAGACCTTACTGAAATGCATGTTTTAAGGAGTCGTTTGACCTCTGGGGCTTTTTGGATAATTCAATAGCCCTTAGAAAATCCAGACACCACCATTCATTTAAATATTTTTCTAGTGCATAATAGGTAATTTCATTTCTAAAAGTACTATTTTTGGATCTGGCCTACCGCAGCACAGGCTGCCTGCTGGCGACAAGGCTGATTGTCAGCTTATAGCAGTCTAAGAACCAGCCCATTGCTTACCAAGCTGTTGTCTAGGGGTTTGTTTTGCTGTCTTTCATATTTGCTTGCTTTTTATTTCTTAACCTGTGTGTGCTTTCCTTCTTTTTGGCCCTACCCTGGCACATGACCACATTGTTATGTCATTACACTGCTTGCTTTTCAAGCACTATTTTTTTTTATTTTGGGTGTGTTTCAGATGTCTATCCCATGTACTTTTATCGCCCAGCTGCATGCTATATTAGTCTTTGTCACCCATGTGCTAATTTCCTGCTCCCTCCACCTTTCACTCGCCCGCTTCTCCTCCCCCATTGCTTTCTCGCCAACCCACTCCGTATTGCTCTTTCTCATCTGTTGGCTCCGTTCCTCCCCCCACCACCCTCCATATTGCTTCCTGAAACTTGCTGCCTATGTGTTTGTGTTATTTCCCTCCACTCCCATCCTCTGTGATGCTTGTTCCTATCTGGGTCCTTTGAGATGCTTTCCCAACCTGCGCCCTCAATGGCACTCCACACCCACGCTTAAAAAAATTAAATGAAATGCTTCAACACTACTTTTTATTCTTTAACTTATCCAACTAAGTTGACTTTGTAGGCGCGAGCATGCTTTGTGCCTGTGCCTAAAAAATTACCCTGCAGCCGTCATAGATCGTTTTTTAGGTTGTTTTCCTTAGCCATGCTGCATAACATTGGGGATGCTGTACAACATAGCTAAAACCATTGGCAAAACCAACCAATGCTTGTTTAAAGAGTAACCAACCACCATCTGACCTGTTCTTTCAGTGTCCATCTGTGTGCACAAACTCAGACACCCACACTGCGATAAACATCTGTTGAACACCTGGATAACATCGGAAGCACTCTACTTTCTCTGATCATTTGCACTTCTAAATCCTCTTTAGCTATTTTGATATCACCTGGCGACTAATTAACCCTCAGTTACCCGTTCGATTTTAGGTCATCTGAGGAGCAGAAGCGATACATCTTTAGGCCCAATCTGAACTTTCCTAAGTCTGTTTCTATTCCGCAGGGGAAGCTCCTCCATTAGGGCGGAGGAGCGTAGCCCCCCACCAGCAGCGGTAGCTGCAAAACCTTTAAAAGAAAACGATAATAAACTTTGTTTATTATCGTTTTCTTTTAAAGGGGTGGGGCCACACGGGTGACGAGCAGTAAGGGGGAGTGCACAGCACCCCCCTCACTGTGCATGTATGTTTGGCCGGCCAAACACAAATGTGCAGTAGGCTCTCTCCAGCCTGTCGACACTGTTGCCGGGGTGGAGAGAGCATGCACAGTCCCCGAGTCTGCATGGGAGCACCCTAACTGGGTGCTCCCATCCAATCCTGACGCTGAACAGGATTGGTCGCAGGGCAGGCTGGGAGCCTGTGCCTGCAGCCTGAAGCGACGAAGGACAGAGGAGTGGCGCAGCCCCTCCCTCGCTTCCGTGCGCTGCCCCTTTCGCGGTCCGCGAGACGCTCCTGATCCCCAGTGATTGTAAAATGGATCACTAGATGAAAGTCCCCTAAATTTGGATGTCTACCTCCAAATCTATTAACCTAGAGGGCTGAGTGGCTGGTAACAGAAAGATCTTGGGACACTGGCATAACAAAGGCCTCTGCAATCCTCGAGCTCCAGGGGGCACCTCAGAAGGGTGACCTGGCCTGAGAGCTCTAGAGTGAGCCTGGAAGGTGGACCCTCCATGTACTTTGCAAGGGGTGGCCCTCAAGTTTTGTTACGCCATTGTCTCGGGCACTTGGATGGAAAGCAGGACTGAACGAGTCTGGTCATGTACCCTGGTGCACAGCAGTGAACCGCATTGTGAGCAATGCACATTTTAAGGAGGCCCATCTCTTTGATAAGTATACAGTGTAGTGACCAGAGGGTTTGGATGCAGTGACCTTTGCAGAGCAGCACTGCTTTATTTCGGACTCTACAGTTTTTCTAGTGAATTCTTAGGAGGTCCAGTAAAGAATGCTGTTACAATATTGCAGGCGAGCTAACACTATAGCAAGAACTTGAGCAAACCTTTCCAACATTTGGAGGAAAGGAAGGCTGTTCTGAAGCAAGAATAGCTGGTAGAAAGCACATTCACTAAATGAAGATAGGATTAAAGCTGAAAATAACGTAAATGTAGTGCTCTTTCCAGACTGACAGTGGAAGCAGCAAATGGGGTCTGGCCAAACAAAAGGAATGGGTGAAGGGTCAGCTGCGCCCACAAGAATGTGGTCATGATGCATCAAATTTTGGACTTGCTTTAAGTAGTTTTCTACATTACAGTGTACCACTGTTCCCTCTTTCACTTCTAAATAAATGTAAGTATTGTGCATATACCACAATAAGTGTTAGTTATATCCAACATTGTACGCATCCATTACAATGTGCTAATATGTGCACTAATTAGGAAAGGAAAACATTGAAAAGACTGGGAGACAGTGAGGAACACTTAAAGGAGTAATTACAGAGAGAAATTGTTATTGGGCCAGCGCTTAATCTCCATTATAGATTCCATTTTCAGCTTAACATTTTTTTTCTAATGGTGACTTTTTGCATATTTCCTATAACACGAGAATTTACTACATATACATATATTCTTGGTAAGGATTGTCGCTCTGTAGTCTGCACATTTAGGGGCATATTTATACTCTGTTTGCACAGAATTTGCATCATTTTTTCACGTAAATTTGGCGCAAACTTAACTCCATATTTATATTTTGATGCTAGACCCATCCAGCGTCAAAATATAGGAGTTAACGTCATTTTTTGGATGCATGAAACCAACTTGCATCAATGAGATAAAAGGTAGGCCTTCCTGTCCAAAAAATGACTCAAAGCCCATAGTACCTTATTTATCTACCTATGCAAAAAAGTGGAGGTGGACCTAAATATTGGAGCTAAGCCTACTTAGCACCCTTATTTAACGCCTTGGTCAGAGCAGGCGTTAGGGAACCTGTGGACCCATTTCCATGGTCAAACACCACCCCAGGCCCCAGGAACACCTCCACCCACACCAGAGGGACACCAGAGGATGAGGGACCCCATCCCAGGTAAGTATAGGTAAGTATTTTTTTTTTAAAAGTAAGTGCCATTGGGGGCCCTGAAATGGACCCCCCCTGCATGGCACTGGGTGCAATGCCCATGCCCAGCGGACACTGGTCCTCTGTGCTGGCCATTGGGGTGGTGGGCATGACTCCTGTCTTTCATAAGACAGGAGTCATGTGGTATGGATGATTTTGCGTCAGGAAATGACACTAGACTGGTTAACAGTATTGTTTTTTTTGCCTCTAACCAGCCTAGCGTCATTTATGAGGCAAAACCCCCTTCCCCTATACCGCCACCGCTACCTAGCTAACGTCATTTTTCTACAAGCTAGTCCACCCTTTGTGCCGGCTTGCAGGATTCCATAAATTTGGTGCCTGGCTGGAATGGTGCAAACCAGCGCTATACTTTTTGCCGCAAAACTGCATTTGAAAAGTTTTGTGGCAAAAAGTATAAATACGGGCCTGAGATCCAGGGCTATACAATCAGAACGCAATACCCTTGTTTTCTTTTTCTGTGCTCATTGGAGACAACTTGTTTATTCTACACAAACCAAATAAATAAGGAAAGTGTTTTATTATATAAACAGCATCCATGCTAGGCTCAGTGAGAGGAGCACTTCATGCTGAGGTTATCATGCAACCACTGTGAACTGTGACTGCGTTGAAGCCCTGTTGATTCCTACATTCAGTCTGCAAAGGAAAATAGCCTCCACACTTAGACCGGCATCTTGACACATAGGACCACATGGAGCAGGTCTTTGCACCAGCTGCCCCACGACAGGTACCTGACACTCCCGCCTCCGTGCACATCTCTGCTGCATGACCGCTTCTCTCCCACTTTACCTCTGTTCTGTCATCTCACCCGTGTTTCCACTTGAACCTCTTTTTGTGCCTCTGCTTGTGTCCCTCTGTCCCTCTTTCACCTCTAGCCACTTTCTGTCACTCTGTTTGCAACTCTTCACCCATGTTGTCACTCTAACCACTTACTTTGCCTCTTTCTGAGCCTCTGTGTTTTCTGTGCCTATTTCTGTGACTCTGTTTGTGCCCCTTTTCTCTCTTGCTTGTACCTGTTTCTCTGATTGTGCCCCTTTCTCCCTCTTTCACCTCTGTTTCCACCTCTTCTGGCCTGTGCTCCTTCTGTTCCTGCCCTTGTTTTTCTATTTTTTGACCACTTTTCTGCCCATGTTCGGTCACTTTTGCTACTTTAACCTGAGTTCTCGGCTCTTCTGTATTCCCGTTTCTTTCACTCTCACTCACTCTCCCGCTTGTTTCCCACCTGCCCACTTCCCGCATTTCCCTGCTCACGCCACCCACGTGCCCTCTCCCCAGGTCCTACTTAATGGTTACCACAGCGCAACCCCATTGAGCAGGTCCTCACACCAGCTCCGATGTGACAAATCTCTGACACTGCGCCTCCACGCACATCTTTGCTGCATGACTGCTACTTTCCTGCT
The DNA here is from genome assembly GCF_031143425.1 of Pleurodeles waltl. Taxonomy (NCBI): domain Eukaryota; kingdom Metazoa; phylum Chordata; class Amphibia; order Caudata; family Salamandridae; genus Pleurodeles; species Pleurodeles waltl. The sequence goes on along the minus strand of NC_090445.1, from coordinate 286,446,305 downwards.
TTACATCTGTTCGGCTGTTTCATCCGTGTTTTCAATTAAACCTCTTTTTGTGTCTCTGTCTGTGCCCCTCTGTCCCTCTTTAACATCTATCTGCTTTCTGTCCATCTGTTGGCACCTCTTCACGGGTGTTTTCACTCTAACTGCATTCTGTGCCTCTGTCAGTGCCTCTGTTTGGGCCACTTTTCTCTCTTGCCTGTGCCTCTTTCTCTCTTTATGCTCCTTATCTCCCTCATTCACCTCTGTTTCTGCCTCTCTTGCCTCTTGGCTTGTGCTCTTTCCATTCTTGACAGTGATTTTCTATTTTTTATTACTTTTATGCCTGTGTTCTTTTGCTTTTGCCACTTAAACCTCGGTTCTCACTTCTTCTTTTTTCCTGTTTCTTTCCATTCTCACCCGCTCTCCCGCCCACTTCCTGGCTGCCTGCTTCTTGCCTTTCCCTGCTCCTGCCTCCCTCCACTCACCACTTCTCACTCCTCCAGGGCCTACTTAATGGAGGCTGCAACCTGGACACGCAGCGGGCACACCAAAGGCAAGGCTGTCGGTGCCTGTCTGTGCCCTCCCGCCACCCTACACAACATCACCGAGAACTTAGAACTTCCTGTCCCTGGACTCTGGCCTCCATGACAGAAAGTGACGCACCACCTCCCTTCAAGCAACCTGCTGATGCTTCTCTTAAAACGCAGGGCCACCAGCCCACACAAGATCCTGCACCGCACCCGCCTGGAAGGCCACAAACAACCTGGAGCCATTCCACTCCATCCTGCTCAATGCTCAATCCCTCTGCAAATATGCCACAGAAATCTGGAACACTATCATCTCCCTTTCTCCTTAGGTGGCCTTCATCACCAAAATCTGGCTAAACTCCTCCCCAAAACCCGACATAGCCACTGCAACACCTGACGGCTACAAGATGATACACCAAGACCGCACTACCAAACAAGGGCAGAGGCATTGCTACTATGTTCAAAAACACCATTCAATGCTTCGCCATCAACGATGACCCTGCACCCCTCATGGAACACCTCAACTTCCAGCTACAAATGGACACCAAGACAATGGTCGGAGATTCTCTCATATACAGACCCCTGGGACCTCAACCAGCCTTCTGCAACACCATCCCCAACATCATCCCCCTTGTAGCCATCAACTCCAACCAATACATACTACTTGATAACCTCAATTTTCACATTGATGACCCCAATGACGGCAAAAGTAATCGAGAAGGCTGTCAGCAGACAACAAGCCCGCTTCCTTGAGAACTGCAGCCTGGACCCTTCCCAATCCGGATTCCGCAGCAACCACAGTACCGGAACTGCCCTCATCGCCGCCACTGACAACATCAGGACCATACTATACAATGGCGAAACCATGGCCCTCATCCTCCTGGACCTCTCCGCCACATTCAACACCGTCTGCCACCACACCCTACGCTCACACCTCAGCAATGCAGGAATCCGCACCAGAGCCCTGGACTGGGTTACTTCCTTCTCACCGGCAGAACCCAGAGAGTCCGCCTCCCCCTATTCCTCTCGGAGGCCACCAAAATCACCTGTGGCGTACCCCAGGGTTCGTCCATCAGCCCGACCCTCTTCAAAGTCTACATGGCCCCGCTCGCTAACACCGCCTGATCCCACAACCTCAACATCATCTCACATGCCGACGACTCCCAGCTGATCCTCTCCCTCACCAAGGACTCTGCCAAGACCAACCTCCACGAAGGAATGAAGGCCATCGCCGAATGGATGAAGAACAGTTGCCCCAAACTCAATTCTGACAAGACGGAAGTCCTCATCTTCGGCTCCACCCCCTCCGCATGGGATGACTCCTGGTGGCCTGCCACTCTCGGAGCCGCTCCCACACCCACCGACCACACACGCAACCTAGGACTCATCTTGGATTCCTCATTATCCAGGACCCAGCAAGTCAATGCCAACTCCTTCTCCTGCTTCAACACCCTCCGCATGCTCTGAAAGATCTTCAAATGGATCCCCATCGAAACTAGAAGAAAAGTCACCCAAGCCCTCATAAGCAGCACACTGGACTATGGCAGTGCCCTCTAAGCAGAAACCATGGGCAAACTTCAGAAAAGGCTGCAACGCATCCACAACGCCTCCGCACGCCACATCCTGGACATCCCCCGCCACTGCCACATCACAGACCATCTGAGAGACCTACACTGGCTCCCAGTCAACAAGAGAATCACCTTCACACTCCTCACCCATGCTCACAAAGCACTGCACAACACAGGACCAGAATACCTCAACAGACGGCTCTCCTTCTACACCTTGACCCTGCATCTCCGCTCCACTGACCTCACCCTCACAACTGTCCCAGGCATCTGCAGAACCACAACCGGCGGCAGATCATTCTTTCACCTCGCCGCAAGACTTGGTACACTCTTCACGCCCACCTGCGTCAGACCAAAGACCTCCTTACCTTCAGGATACTTCTCAAGACCTGGCTGTTCGAGCAGTAGAAGCTCCTCCCCCCACCACAGCACCTTGAGACCCCCACGGGTGAGTAGTGCACTTTACAAATTCCGGATTGATTGATTGATTGATTGACGCCAACTCCATAACTCTCCTGGAGAACATGAGAAACATAGGCCTCATCCAGTTGATCTTCAAACCCACGCAGAAAGCAGAATATACACTTGACCCCCATCTTCACCTCCAGCAACAGAGTCAAGTTCAGCCATTTCATGGAAAACACTTGGTCCAACCACACCATCGTCCACATCACCATCTCCAGTGCACAGCAGACCATCACCAAGCACCGAAGACCCAACCACCACAGTTGGAGCAAGGTTACAAAAACACAGTGGGCGCAAGCCCTCATCACTTCCCAATCCAAGGCTTCATCAGACCTAGAACAGGCCATCTAGAACTCCTCCTCTGGATCGCCGAACGCGTCAACAGAGTCACCTCGTTGAAGCCACCCAGAAACAGCAAAACCTCAAGGCAAGTCAGCTGGTACACCCCACAGCTCATAACCACCTAACGCAGCTGCTACCAACTCAAGAAACAATGGCGATCCACAGGAACCCCTCTGACAAAGTCATCCACAAAGCAACCCTAAACAACTACCATCGGCAAACCAAGGAATTCAAGAGAGCGACCATCACGGCCCACATCAACACAGCAGCCAGCTGCACAAAAGAACTCTTCAGAATAGTCAAAGACTACTCCAACCCGACAGCCATAAAGAACACTATCCACTCTTCCCAAGAAATCTGCGACAACCTCTCCAACGACTTTCACAGCAAGAGTGCCACCATCTACAACAGATTTGACCCCCAACCCACAGTCACAACCTCAGCTCTCTCGTCCATGCAGCGCACACCAACAGAACAATCACCACATGGTCACTACTCACCACACAATCCACTTCAGCCATCATGTCATCTATCCACTCCCATGCATCCTCTGACCCAAGCTCCTACTACATGTTCAACCTCAGAAACAACCACATCAGCACAGAACTCACCAACATCCTTAACACCTCCATCATCACAGCAGTCTTCCTGGGCAAATGTAAACATCTATAAATCAGACACCTCCTGAAGAAACACTCCGCCGACCCCAACAAACAAAAAAATTACCAACCAATCTCTCTGCTTACCTACCCACCAAAGTTCTCGAAAAGGCCATCAATCAACAGCTTACCAAGTGCCTGGAACAAAACAACCTGCTTCACAGCTCCCAATTTGGATTCTGTGCTAACCACAGCATGGAGACCACACTCTCCGCAGTCACGGATGACACCAGAGTGCTCCTCGATTGCGGGGAGGCCGGTGTCTTGATCCTCTTCGACCTTTCAGCTGCATTTGACACCACATCCCACCACACCCTTATCAACAGACTCAGTAACATCGGCATACAAAAAAAAACCTCAAATGGATCGCCTCCTTCCTGACATGATGAACCCAGAGAATCCGGCTGCCTCCCTTCACCTCTGAACCTAAGAACATCATATCTGGTGTGCCCCAAGGATCATCACTCAGCTGCACTCTGTTCAGCACCTACATGACCCCCTGGTCAACAATGTCAGATCGCACAGACTCAGCATCATCTTCTACACGGATGATACACAGCTCATCCTCTTACTCACAGAGGACCCCTCCACTACCCAAACAAATGTCCGCAATGCAATGACCAACTTACCTACCTGGATGAAAACAAACTCAACTATGACAAAACTGAAGTTCTGATCCTCGGGAGAAACACATCCATATGGGATGACAGCTGGTGGCAAGCCAAACCCGGACGCACTACCATGCCAATAGACCAAGCACACAACCTTGATATCATCCTCAACAGTGAGCCTGACCTTGAAGCGACAAATCAATGGTGTTGCCTCATTCTGCTCCCACACACTCTGCATGCTCCACAAAATCTTCAGGCGATCCCAATAAACATCCAAAAAACCATCACACAGGCCTTCGTAACCAGCTGCCTTGACTATGACAACACACTCTATGCCAGCACCTCTGCCCAACTCCTCAAAGGACTACAGACCATACATAACGCAGCAGCCAAACTCATCCTGGACCTTCCCAAACTAACCCACATCACCCCCACCTCAGAAACCTCCACTCCCCATCCAGAAGAGATGCCATTTCAAGATCCTCACTCATGCATACAAAGCCTTACACTATCAAGCTGAGCTTCCACCAGCCCACCAGACACCTGCGCTACTCTTCTCTGTCCTTCATACACACAACCTGAATCTATTCCAGCAACAGTGGTGGCTGTTCCTTCTCCTATGTTGCCACCAAAGCCTGGAATGACCTTTTTAAAAAAAATAAAATGATTATTTCAATACATGTTTTGAAAATGTATTTTCATATCTTTTTTTTGTTTATACATTGGGCATGCAAAAGTAACAGACAAAAGGATTGCCACCAATTCCTTGGGAATCAGAGTGGTCACGTTTGAGGTTACCAATAATATCTACTACTCTGGTTAAGTGTGGGGTTTAGATGTAGTACTGTAAGCTAGCCTAGCAAAACAAGCCAACATTTACTGATGATTTAAGAAGACTAAGGGCCTGATTTAGATCTTGGCTGTGTTTCTGCCAAACTGCTGTGGTGGTGGGCTCAAGAAGACTATCAACTCAATGGCGTTCCGTCTGCCGCATTTGGATGTATTTCAGTCGAGCCTGAAACCGCCACGATGGACTGCTCTTCCTAGCTGTCAGGCAGACGGTTTCCCTGCAGTGGTATTTAGATGGGACAGTTGTACAGGCGGTGCACTACGGGTGATTTGCTGACAGAGAGAAAACATTGCTGGACATCGGACAATTGCAGTGGCCATGGAATGGAGGTAGGCCACACATACTCTACCCTTGACATATGCGTCCCCCTGCATCACACACAACATTCCATATACACACCATTATCCATTGTCATTCCACCACAACACAATACGTACATGCCGCAAACACACATTGAAGTACATTTGTGACAATACGTATATTATTACCATTGCACCCACATACAACACAACCACAACTACACACTCATCTACGCAAACACATGCAGACACGAGCACAATTACACACATCACGACAATGACCACTACACAACATGCACCTGAAAGTTGCATGCAACTCTACCGCAATATGCAAGTAGCCCAACCACATCCCCCACTACATCTCCCTCAACCTTACCCAGCCATTTGTACTGCACACACACAAACACATATTGACTCACACACACAACTCAATGCACAACATGACAGGTACACACATGGAAACAGTTGACAAGTGTGATTGTACTATCATTGTAGTGCCTGCATTCACTTGGAAATGAATACTGGCACCATAATGACAGCTGTGTATGTGTTGTGTACCATTGTGTCCCCATCCGTGTCTGACTTGCGTCCCCGACATACTCATGTTACAGTAATTTAAAAATATTACTGTGACATATATATGTCTGTAGTGGTCCCATGCTCATGTGCAGTGACCCCTCCCAATGTACACAAACAATGCGGGTCGGCTATCTTCGTATCCAGGGACAGGGGGTGGTTGTGTTTTCTCTGTGGTCCCATCGCAGCAGCAGCAAAGGTCCTGTCCAGCCTCGTCCAGCCAAAAGCAGAAGTTAAATCAGGAGAAAAGGTGAGGTTTCACCCCTCGCCCCTCCAATCCGCCAACTCAGTTGTGGAGGTCAGAATGCCACATTTTGCTTGGCGGTAAAGCACATCCAAATCTGCTCTGCAGTAAGTGTGGCTGGTGTACTGCCATCAGCCACTCTTTCCTATGGCGTTGTTGCAGCGGATGGAAATCCTTGACGGAGTCAGTGGGACTCAGGCAGGTTAAAGTCTATGGGACCACCAACATCTAAATTGGGCGGGTGGACTGTCATGGTGGCAGACAGATTTTCAGATGGAAAGCCAATAGCAGAACTGTTACTGCCAACATCTAAATCATCTAGAAAACAAGAGCTACCCTCAAGTTCACGTGAACATGGGTATAAACATTGCAACATACACAACTTTTACAAGAAACTCATTTGCAATCTTGAATAATAAAGCAGAACATTCTGCACTGAGTCAGAAATAAATTTCCAGTATCCTAAAGTAATTGGTGTATTGGTACACAATTTAAGGCAGCTACAGTTGTTGCAGATATAAAAGGTCACTTGGGTTGTTGCCCTATGTGAAAGAACATCACAGAGGTATGTCTATTCAAGTGTCAACAGCATTGTGACCCTTCGCAAGGATATCAGGGTCTCATCAGGACATAAAATACCCTGGGGGATTTAATAAAAAATGAATAATTAATAGAATTCATCCCAATAACATTTTATCATGGTGGGTGGATTTGTAATTACAACTTATATGTACTGGTTGCACACTCAAAAGGGACTCAGAATACGAAGTATGTCTGTAGGAGACAGCAGCATTAGAAGGGGTCCAGGCAGTACCTGTAATACAAGGGGGCGGCACCAAAGTGAGTGGATAATGAATTCCTAGATATAGTGCTATGATGTAGAGATAGTAATGGTTATGTGCCGCTTACCCAGCATTGAAAAAACTCAGAACACCTGTTTGTAGATCTGTAGAATGCAAGAATTACTCACAAGATGCTTTGGAATACAGTGGCCCAGGATAAAAAGCAACAATAAAATGACGAAAAAGATTATTCAAACAGGCCAGGAGAATGCCTAAACAATGTCAAAGAAGAGTGTCACAGTGCTGTGGCTTACCGGTAAAGCTATGTGGCTGGATGCCTACAGTGACGCTAGAAGCTAGTAAAGGCAGCAGCAAACATGGCGCACTCCCGATCTGAAGACCACCAAAAAAAGAACAAGAACAGCACTCCTGCTCATCCCTTAATTATAACAAGCAGCACCTGAGTGGGACTGTAAGATAGGGGGCATGGCGTAGAAGCCATATCGGAATCACCCACAGATCCAACCTATGAAAACATGCATGACTTTTCCCAATGAATTAATGCAGCTTGTGCCATTGGTGTTATGCCTTACCCAGTACCATCCTATTTAAGTATACATAAACTGGCAGCCACCACGCATACAGTTATAGAATAACAAATTTGCAGAAAAAGACATCTTGCAAAACAATATATATCCCCTCTCAACAGGACCTCACTAGAATCATCACAGTGAAAACCCCAGAGTGTGTCAGAGTGGATGGCCAATGTCAAAACCGTTGCCAACTACAATAATTTGTGAGGTTACATCCAAGAAATAAAATGCCTGTTTGTAAATGTGATAACAACCAAATGTTAAAGATGTACTGCCTTTAACAAATGCTTTTTTCAATAAATAAGCTAGGCCAACTGCTTTTGTCATAATGTTTCATGATAAGCAGACTGAACCTATGGAATTGGACATAACATTTCCCAGTGCACCAATCAGGCCTACAGCTTGTCACCATAACCAATTCAGACCTACAGTATTGAGCTTAAACTTTTTCACAAGGCAACCATCAGACATATGAGTATAAAATTAGAAAGGTACTCAAAATTATATTTGGTTAAGCAAAATACAGTCTCTCTTAGGAGGGCCTCACAAGGATTATTGCACATCAAAGCTTTATATCTACGGTATGTCAAACAGGGTAAAAACACTAAGAGCCTTGCCTTCGAAGGTAATGTTTGAGGTTCCATGTAACAAAATAGTTATCTGTAGGTTTTAATATAGAGTAATAACAATCCCTGCTTATTTGCCTATTAACTTTAAAATATGCTTTTAACAATCATGTCATGCCTTATCGAATCTTTTCATGATAAACAGATCAAACTTATAGTTGACAAAATTGGCTTGTCACAATAAGAAACTCAGGCCCTCATTACGACCCTGGCGGTCCGAAGACTTCAAGGGCCGCAGTGGCAGTCTCACCGCCGATGGGCCGGCTGTGAAGACCCCCATATTTTGAGTGTGGAGGTTTGGCAGAGGCCAAATGGCCACATCTCCGCTGGTACCGCCAGGGCAGAAGGACAGCTGGGCTGAAGGACAGCACCTCCAGACTGGCTGTCCACTCACTGCAGGCAGTATTACAAGTCATCTTTCCCGCCAGGGTTTCCACGGGGTAGCACCTCCACGAAAACCCTGGTGGAAAGGCTGCCAGCGACAGGAAATTCCTTTCCTGTCGACCACAGACGACCCTCCCAAACCCCTCCTTTGATCCTTTGACCTAATCCCACCCTCCCCACATACACACACCCACATGCACTCCACATTCACCAACACTTGTATACATGCATTTACCAACACACACACATACTCGCATTCACCAACACTTACATACACGCATTCACCAATACGTACATACACGCATTCACCAAAACGCATACATACACACATTCACCAACACTCACATACACGCATTCAAGAACACTTGCATACACGCATTCACCAACACGCATACATACACTCATTCACTCGCACCAACAGACACGCATTCACACAAACATACCAACACTCACTCGCTTCAGCAGTCACACACGCATACGCACTTACATTCACAAATGTAGACAAACACCCACTCACACACGCACACACAACACCCCTCACCCTCCAACCCTCCTCTCCTGTTGGACGATCGACTTACCTTATCCGGTGAGGAGGTCATCTGCCACGGAACAGGACCCGGTTCTTCCACCGCCAGCAGCGCCCCACCATCAGGACACTCTTTTTGGCTTGGCGGTGACGGCTGTGGAACCACCTCTGCGCTTCCGACTGCTGACATGACTGCTGATGGATTTCAGTCCAAATTGAGGCAGCAATCCTTTAGTACTCATAATAATGCGCTCTTCTGGCAGCCGCAGCCCGCAGCTTCGGCTGTCTTTATAAAAGACCACCAAAGTCATAATGAGGGCCACCGTCCTGCTGTATCGAGTATAAGCTTTACCTCAGCCAAAATGTGTAATACAAGCAGTCTTTTTAGTTTAAGCACACAAATGTGGCCCAACCCCCCTTTTCAGCAGCACTCTAAAACCTCTCTTTTTCACATAAGATAAGGCGACAGCTACAATGTCAAGTCAGACATACCCAAATATCCAAGTAGATTAGTGTAGATCTGGACATCAAACAAAACCGCACTCTGACACATACATTTTATGATAGAAGAGGGTGCTGGGACTGCAAAACATTCCTTAGGACTGCAAACCTCCCATCTGTGCAGCTGCCAAAGAATAAAAAACACTGTACCTAGCTGTCTAGGACACTTTAACAGTAATACAGTGCCATGGGTGTGCCTTCATAAGTTCAGGTTCAGGCAGCCATACTACTGCTGGCTCAGGCAGCTGGATAAATAAACAAGGTAGTCATAGTTGTGTGGAGGGCAAGTGCTTTTTTTCTTTTGAATCACCCAACTTCAGCCCAATCAAAATATGTACTCCTAGTTACCAACCTGTGGGCGGAGACAAAGCCCCTCTCTTAGTACTGCTGAAAGTTTCTTTTTAGGTTGATCACATTACGTTTGGTGACAGGTGTGCTTTCTAGCCAGATTTAAAAAAGGATGTCACACTAAAACTTTCACTCTACAGTTTTTAATTGGAGAAGTGTGGAAATAGTAAAACGTTTTGCCACTGGCTTCAAATTTCAGTCATGGATGTCATGTTGAGAAAAGATACCACTAGACAAGTTTCCTTTGCACTGGTGAACGAACAATGGTGTAGGATCTGTGCATTAGTTCAGTCTATTTCCAGTAATGCTAGGTTTAAGCTAACTCACTTCAATTTTATGCACCTTACATATGTGACACCAGTACTTCTACATAAAATGAATCCCAGCAAACCCATTGGTTGCCACAGATGCCATGCTCCTGTGACATCTTTCTTACATTTTGCGTGGAACTGCCCAGTGGTACATGCATTCTGGATGACTGGATGACTGTTGTGGGGCATGCGGCTACTGTAGTGTGAACGCTGATAGAAGCGGAACCTTTTGTTTGCCTGTTGGGAGATATCCAACGGCGTAAGGATCTGAAGATAGAGTTTAAGGGCCATATGTACTAACACATTTTCCCATTGACACAGAATGGGAAAAACCCTTTGCTACATCTGGCCCTAAGTTCTTACACCTGTTGTTGCTTCTGTTTAAGAGAAAGGTTGCAATTGCCTGGGTTGGTCAAGCTAGCCCCGCCGTGGAAAGATAGGCAAAGGATGTGATTCAATGGGCTATAGTAAAGGAGGCATGCCAGCAAAATTCAGATGTGATAAGAAGGCAGAAGAGGTCTTTGGAATATGGAGGAACTGCTGGTCAAATTCGTAGACCCGGAGTGAACTCCACCGATACAGATACTTGAAGCCTATTCCGTTTTTGGGAAAGAGAGTGTCCTGCATGTTTAACTCCTGTATTAATGTATGACACAAGCTGTGATGACCCGCTCCTCTATGTCAAATTGTTACAGGGGCTTTTGTTTATGTATTTGTTGCTATTCATTTGATAAAACCACTACATCATGTTTATTTTAAAAAAAGGTTCCTTTGCACACCCACACACAGCCCTCTTGACCTAACCCTCTCCCTACCTTTTGTTTTGAAATTTGGAATTTCTTGAACCTCTTAATTGAAATAGTCTTGCATATTGTTTTCATTTTTTGAGCAGTTGTATAAGCTTGTTCTAATTAAAAATAGTATTTATTGTACCTCAATGAACGATGTGTGCCCTTCATAATCCACCCACACTATCTCTGCCCTGTAAGCGTGTATTCAATTTATAGTGCATTTTATGTGTATTCACTTTTCTTTTTTTAATTGTAAAATTGGCAAATTCACTGACTACAACCAGTTCATGAAAATGGTATCTGTTACCAAATTCAAAAAGGTGGCTACGTGATGTGGCAGCGTTTTCTCCTCCATGTTAGGATTTGAAAACGCTAGCATATTCAATTAATCTCAATCAAACAACAACAAACTTAAACACCATAACTAATTGGGCCATGAAAACAAAACTCCAATCAATGAAGATCGTCAAAGCTTTATTACAATCACAAAGCAAAAGTCATGTAAATAGTGTGTAAAACTAAGTTATACAAATAAATGAAAACCATAGGCTGACCAAATCTGCCAAACAAGTTAAATCTACTCAGCATCAGTACCATTAAATATTCCAACAAAATTACGCAGACAAGCCATGTTAAAATTTGTGCAATAGAAACTGACTTTAAATCACTAGATGATGACATCAGCCAATAATCAAATTCAGAGTTCACATATATACATTTTATGAGGCTGGTTATCGAAGCTCAACATTTCAATTTGAGAGGTTTTAGAAATCACTTATCAACATTAAGAGGACGGTTATTCCCTACTACTATCACAAATTAGGACAAGCATGGGCGGGAACGTACTAATACATTCTGGAAAAAGCAAAAAGAAAAGAAGACAAAAATAAGTTAGAAAAATCATCTATCTCGGTTTAGCTTAAACTAACTACTAAAAATAAAAGGTGAACAGGTGTCATCATGCTAAACTAATTAAAATAATGCAAGGTGAAAATAGCATTGCAATTTTATACCTCTCCCAGCAAATAGAAACCACAGCAGAACATGTCAGATCCAGCAGAGCGCATCAGGAGCGTCTTCAGAAAAAATGCAGAAAACAAGCTGCATATCAGGAACGGGCAGGGCACAAATTGATGATTGAATTTAAAGGGGCAATTTAGCAATACATGAAGGACTTAAAATAGAAGCATTAAGTGGGATCTTAACAACAGATGCATCCAAAGAACTTAACTGCATGGGGACCAAAAGTAGACTAACTAAAAGTTTCAGAAGTCTCTGCCTTGGCCAATGCAAATGTCCAATGAAGTTTAGAATGTCAATCAGGTTTGCAACATCTCCAGATCTTCTCAGAGTAGGTGTGAAGTCATCTCACATTCCGTGTGACACCGGCAGTACCTAGTGACTCTTTACATTAGTTAATACAATACAAAGTCTTCCCATAGCTCACAACAGTTTTCTCCTTTCTCATGGGAGTAAGCATTTAAGCAATGGTAAAGCTTTACTTTCCAGTCCTCATGTTCTAGCGTTGCAACAATTCAAGGTTACCACTGAATGAGCTTAAGCACAATACACTAAAACTCTTCTTCTAAACATGTGAAACAACCTAATGGAAAAATGCAGGTTAAAATAAAAGAACTGATTCAACCTTTTCATTACTGCTGTGAACATAAAATTGTAGGCTTAGCTATGCTAACAAAGAAATAAATGCATTAATTTAAGCATGAATAAAACAGGCAAAATATAACAACTCATGAATATATCTTATAGTATTTCAGAAAATGTGTGAAGCATTTCAATGTTAATTGCAATCTTTGTTAACAAATTACATTAAGTACACCTAAGACATGCATTACTTTTTCTGCACACATATAACTTTTAAGGAATAAATCACATAAATATTTTCTAATCATAACTTTCCTTTCTAATGATGAATTCTTCGCAAACCTTGTTATAAATCAGGTTAGCATTTAATAAACTTGAGTAGGCACAAAGGCGGTGATTCTAACCGCGGCGGGCGGCGGTCGCCGCCCGCCATGCGGTTACCGCCAAATGACCGCACCGTGGTCACAAGACCGCGGCGGCCATTCTGGCTTTCCTGCTGTGCTGGCGGGCGACCGCCAAAAGGCCGCCCGCCAGCACAGCGGGAAAGACCCAGCAACGATGAAGCCGGCTCCGAATGGAGCCGGCGGAGTTGCTGGAGTGCGACGGGTGCAGTAGCACCCGTCGCGAATTTCAGTGTCTGCTAGGCAGACACTGAAATTCCTTTTGGGGCCCTCTTACGGGGGCCCCTGCAGTGCCCATGCCATTGGCATGGGCACTGCAGGGGCCCCCAGGGGCCCCGCGGCACCCCCTACCGCCATCCTGTTCCTGGCGGGAGACCCGCCAGGAACAGGATGGCGGTAGGGGGTGTCAGAATCCCCATGGCGGCGGAGCGCGCTCCGCCGCCATGGAGGATTCTCAAGGGCAGCGGAAAGTCGGCGGTACACCGCCGACTTTCCGTTTCTGGTCGCGGCTGAACCGCCGCGGTCAGAATGCCCAGCGGTGCACCGCCAGCCTGTTGGCGGTGCTACCGCGGTCATTCGCCCTGGCGGTTTTTACCGCCAGGGTTAGAATGACCCCCAAAGTCTGCTATGCTAAACCCGATGCCCAAAATGAATAGGCACAGGGTCCACCATAATTCAAACATGCACACTTTACATTACATGTTAATTAATCTCTGTCAGGCAGCTCCCTCTCTGTGAAAGCAATTTTTTCCTCTGTCTCTCTGCCTGCTCGCAATGACGGACAGCTGATTGACAGCTGTTCCTCGCTGCAAGCAGACTGTTTGTAGTGACTTGGCGGCAGCTGGGATTTTTTTTTTTTAAATGGTTGGCAGCAGCAGTAGCTGCAGTGGAGACCCCGGAAAGTTAGTTTGGCAGTGCCGGGGCTCTGTGCTGGAGACCCGGGGATGCATGGAATTGTCACCCCAATACCAGAATGGTATGGTATACTAGACATGTTACATGGCTATGTTTGGAGTTACCATTGTGCCGCTACATATAGGTAGTGAACTATATGTAGTGCACACATGTAATGGTGTCCCCACACTCACAAAGTACAGGGAATTTGCCCTGAACAATGTGGGGGCACCTTGGCTAGTGCCAGGGTGCCCACACACTAAGTAACCTTGCACCTAATCTACACCAAGTGAGGGTTAGACACATAGGTGACTTATAAGTTACTTAAGTGCAGTGTAAAATGGCTGTGAAATTACGTGGACGTTATTTCACTCAGACTGCAGTGGCAGTCCTGTGTAAGAATTGTCTGAGCTCCGTATGGGTGGCAAAAGAAATGCTGCTGCCCATAGGGATCTCCTGGAACCCCAATACCCTGGGTACCTAGGTAGCATATACATGGGAATTATAAGGGTGTTCCAGTGTGCCAATGAGAATTGGTAAAATTATTCACTAGCCTGCAGTAACAATTTTAAAAGCAGAAAGAGCATAAACACTGAGGTTCTGGTTAGCAGAGCCTCAGTGATACAGTTAGGCACCACACAGGGAACACATACAGGCCATAAACCTATGAGCACTGGGGTCCTGGCTAGCAGGATCCCAGTGACGCATATCAAACATACTGACAACATAGGGTTTTCACTATGAGCACTGGCCCTGGCTAGCAGGGTCCCAGTGAGACAGTAAAAACACCCTGACATATACTCACAAACAGGCCAAAAGTGGGGGTAACAAGGCTGGAAAGAGGCTACCTTCCTACAACCCATAGGTGCATTGTTGAGGTGCCCAGTGTCATTTCAAAGGCAGGCCTGCCTTGCTGGCTGCTTTTAAACTTATGTTATATGCAAGTTTGACTTTGGAAATAAAAGTACTTCCAACATCTTAAACTATCTTATTTTTACATACAAGTCACCCCTAAAGTGTGCCCTAAGTCCCCCTAGGGTTGGGTGCCATGCAACTAAACAAGGGACCTTATCAAAATTATTGTCTGCTGGTTTTCTTGGGGTCTACTGGGAAGGGCCCTGGATTCCAAAAACTCCACCCACTACTCTGTGTGTTAGCCCATGGGACAACTGGGTGGGTAAGTACCTTGCACCTGGTTGCTGGGGACACTTACTGTACTTACCTCTGGTGTTTCTATCTTCCCCCAGCCCCTAGCTAGCTGCCACACTTACCTTGGTTGGGGTCACTATTTGACATTCCACCATTTTAGTATATAGTTTGTCCCTCCCATAGGGCCCTGTGTACTTTTATGTTTTTCTGATGGTTATTTTGTGTACATACTGTGTGTAGATATCTCCAAAGGGAGATATACCAATGCTAGTCTAGTAGTGGTGCTGCAATAAAGTATCCTTTATTTTTTCTACACTTGTGTGGGTCTTTCGTATAAGTGAGTTACTGTCTGACTACTGTGGTACTGCAAGTGCTTTACATTCCTCCTGGATAAGCTTTAGCTGCTCACCTCAGCTACCCCTAGAGAATATATGCTATCTAGACACCTACTCACTATCACTAAGGGTTGCCTGGACCCAGTATAGAGTGCTACACCATAGGTGCACACCATAAACTGAGCCTGCCAGCCTCCTACATACACATTAAAAAATTACCAACTCCTTCATAGCCCCGTTAAATGAGGCCTCTTGCAGGGAGATGGCGGGGCCATGGGGCTATACAAAAAGTGTATGTGCCGGGTGGGAGCAGGATACCCAGAAAAATATATAAAAGAAGGATCAAAAAGCACCCTCCTCCCCCCAACAACATTAGGAAAAAAAACAGTAAGTCGTCTTGGTCATTGAAACCATGACCCCAGACAGAACTTACCCTATTTTCTTCAGCATTTCACAAACTACAGCTTTTGCCGTGCAGCTAGGAATGCAGTGCCATTTAGGGGCTTGTTGTGTAGCTGCATTTTATTTGTTTTTGACCTTTATGTGTTTTCACAAAACAAAAGAGCTCATAAATACAATGCCAAAACAAAAAAAGATTGAAAGAAAACCATAGCAAACCAGATGTGGCATACCAGAATGGGGGTAAAGCCAGCGGTAATGGTAGAAAGAGAGGGGGGTCAGGTTTGAGGGGGGACGAGGGGGGTAAGGGGGTCATGGACTATACCGCTGCTGTGTAAGTGGAGAGGAGGGGTGGGTAGTTGGATGTGTTACTTCAGACTGAGTCATCAGAGGTTAAAGTGAGTAGATAATCATGCATGGGCTGCCTTATGTAGATTGGGTTTAGCTGTTTGAGGCTGTAGCTGCGCATATGGCGTCACTTATTGTATCACAATAAATCATGCTTTTCAGTCAGGCAGAGTATGTGGGGCAAACACTGCTTCCCCAATGAAGGACTAATCCCCATTTTGCCAGTAGTAATGCGATTGCAGTGAATTTGTGGACACTATAGGGAAGGTCCTAGACATAGCCCAGCACAGCTAGCAATGGAGGAGTAGCAACTGTGGTTCCTATCATGGTTGAGTATTGCTTAATATGCTGGCATGTCCAGATTAAATGCGCAAAGTCTGCCTTTGCATCATGGCATTTCGAGCACTAGGTTTTTGGGTGTACAGTAGACACAGTGCAAAAATATGAAATGGAGAATCTTTTGTTTGTGGTTGATGGAAATGTGATTTGTCTGAGCACAGCAATAGTACAGAATCTTGCCAGATAGTGGCTGGCCAAGATAATTTTCCCAAGCCCCTCTATCCTGCTGAGCAGCCTCAGGCTTCATGGCGAGTGCAACTTGATATAATCTGAAAATCAGTCGCCCACCATATGTGTTGGTGACAATAAGCGTTAGTGGAGGAAAGTCATCTGGGGCCAGTGGATATGTGGGTAGTCATGAGCACAGTGTATTATGGAGTCGCCTTAGTATAAATTATCCATATAGGAAGAGTTTTGTAGACAGATGTTTCTGTATGTTTATATAACATGGCCATGGGGAAAAAAATCCCCTAGATTGTGAAGGTTGTGACGCTGGAGGATCCTTTTTGATCAATTTCTCAGATGTGAGGGGGAGATAAGGATTATAGACAGAGGTAGGGCGGGGACTATAGGATGCCTCTGCTGAGGATCCAACACAGCTTACACCAGGCCCAGCCGCTGATTGAAAGGGTTTGTTATCCGTAGGGTTTGTTATCCGTAGGGTTATTTGGTAATAAAGAAGTCAATGGGAGTTCACCAGCTTGATCGCGTTCCAGTTTTAGATATGGCAGGCAGGCTTCGGGATGGTACCAGTGATATGCGAATTGACAATGGGCCGCACAGTAGTAGAGTTGGGGGGGTCAGGGACCTCAAAGCCACCACGCTCATAAGGGAGAATGAGGGGATCCCGACTAATGCAAGGTCTGCACCCAGCCCACATTAACCTCAACAGGAGCGCAACATAATGGAGTGAAGAAATGTTGGGTCCGGGGTATTGGGATGCTGAGGAATAGGTGCAAGAACGGGGAAGTACAACCATTTTAATGATCATTACCCAAATCCAGCGCTCTTGCTGAACAGTAAGGTTATCAATGGTGAAGCCGTAGTTGAGTTGAATTATCTGGTCTTATTCCCTACATAGATAAATACCAATGTATTTAATTGTGTCAGCACTCCATGTCAAAGGATATTCCAAAGTGACCTGATGCAGGCCGGCATTCAGTGGGAAAGGTTCAGCCCAATTGATGCAGAGAACGAAGAGCCCTCTGGGGAAAATCCTGTTTAGTATGTATGGCTGCATTTTATATAGCCTAAAGAAGTATAAAG
This sequence comes from Pleurodeles waltl, assembly GCF_031143425.1. Taxonomy (NCBI): domain Eukaryota; kingdom Metazoa; phylum Chordata; class Amphibia; order Caudata; family Salamandridae; genus Pleurodeles; species Pleurodeles waltl. Next base: position 286,428,596 of record NC_090445.1, on the reverse strand, counting down.
TAAGATACAAGGTGCTCTTGTGGTTGTTTTTTTGATTGACTTTTTTGGACTAAAAAAAACTTTTAAAGGAAGAGTCAGTGACATGGTTGTTTTATTTTATTTCGTGAAAAAGTGTCCCTGACATTTATTTTCAAATCTTTCACCCACAGAATGTAATAATAAAAACTATGTAAAAGGAGATCACAGAGTGTATTTTCATTTATTCATTTTTTTTAAAATAATCAATAATAACAAAATATTGCATTGTGTGATTTATGGAAATTTACATTTGATTAATATTGGTGCCTGAGAGGCGGGAAAGAGGGTGATTTTGTCACAAGCTCCCACCACACATGGCCAGAGGAAATGTGCAGTGGCAGCTAAATATGGTAATAAAATATTACTTTACATTTAAAAAAAGAAATTCACTGAAAATAACAATGGTTAAAGTGATGTTACAGTTAGGTGAAGATGTCAGTTAGAACATTGTTTTAAATGAACAAAACTACTGAATTTCACCAGTTATAATTATCTCAAGTAACTATAACTCATGTCCTAAAGTAACTATATCTCACACTCTTGCCAGGCAGTGCTAATTACCCCACATATTACATCACTCATGACATCTTCTATGACATCATTGGTAATATCACTGAACATTTTCAATGAAATTATTGATGAGAAAACTGGCATTGGCTGGGGCACTAAAGTAATCACAATTCGCACATTTGCTGTGCATTCAAAGACAGACATCAAATGTCAAACTTTGTTTTCCGGGGAAGCTAGGTGTTTACTTTTCTTTCTCTGACTTCAAAGTTAAAGGATCTGCCTAACAATTTGGATGTGTGAACAGAAAGGTTTTTTTCTAGCACACAAAATGTTATTGTCTGTAAATGAACTGTGCATATAGATATTTCAGAAAAAATTAGAACTAAAAAAGCACAAATGAAGCACCTTTTTTGTAATTCTAAAGTGTGTTGTAGACAAATATTTTGATACGTTCAAAACAAATCAGTACTCTAGGTGATGCCATTTCCACATATTATTGCTTGTGTGATGTATAGTTTTATCAGTTAAACTGAATATCTGTCAAATGTAATGGTCATCTCAACTGAAAATGGGTAGTCTGTAACGGCAGTGCATTACCACACCATGTATGCTCCACTCTATGCTACTCCACCCTACCCCACTCTGTGCCCCTCCCCTCTACAATACTCTAAGTCACTCCACTCTATGCCACTCTACAGCACTCTACACTGATCTGTGACATTCCACTCTATACAACTTCACTCCATGCTATGGATTCATTACTACACCTCTCCACTCTATGCCTCTCCACTCTATTACACTCTACTCCAGTCTATGCCACTCTAGGACACTCCACTTTTTGACACTCTAAGCCCCTCTACTCTGCACTGCTCCACAACACTCTACACCACTTCACTCTGTCACTCTACTCCTTTCTACAACACTCCACTCTATGCCAATCTACAACACTCCATGCCACTCCACTCTACTATGCTCCACTCTACTACACTCCATTCCACACCACTTACTCACTCTCAACACTTTACTCCATGGCACGTCACTCTATGCCACTCCACTCTATAGCTCTACTCCACACCACTCCATCCCACCCCACTCCTCTCTACTCCATGACACTCTTCTCCACTCTTCGCTACTCTACACCACTCCATTCTATGACACTCTACTTCACTTTATGCAACTCCCTCCAGGCACTCCTTGCCACTTTACTCCACCCCACTCTACAACACACTACTCTGCATCACTCTACAGCGCTCCACTCCACAACACTACTCTCCACTAGAAGTCTCTTCACAACCCTACCCTCTACATCACTCTATGCCACTTCACTATACAACACTCCTTTCAACACCACTCTCCTCTACACCACTAATATTTATCCATGCTGAACAGCAGCTACACTGGTGTACAGCACGATTAAAACACTCTTCCCTAGACGAGATCTATTGGCTTTGCCAATGCTTGTGCAAACTGACATCATAGTGCTGGATTACAGTTCTAGAAATACTTGTCTCAACTGGCTGTTGTTTTCTGCAGGAGAATGTCAGCAGCATCCCCGTTTCCTCGCAGCAAGAAAAGGAATCACTGTTCACTTCTACTGTTCCTGCGGAGCAATGTGTGCTCCCCGTCACATTCAACGGGTATCCTGGTACAAAGGGACTGAAAATGGCACGCTGCTGCAACTTCTAATAGAGGATCATAATCTACGTGGGAAAATGTTTCAATCCAACAACAGCTCAACCATCACACTCCATAAGGTTCAGTACTCAGACAACGGAATTTACTACTGCAGATTTGAAACCGACAATGGGCCACAGGCGCCATTTTGTGGGACCGAACTCAAGGTGCTCGGTAAGGTGATATTCTACTTTCGACTGGAAATCTGCTACAGTTTATTATTTTTGTATTTTTGGATGGAAATGCATTTTCTGTTTCTGTGGTGATATCCACATTTCTGAATTCTAAAGATTACATTTGAAGTAGAAATCAGTATTGCTGCGTTTTTCTAATTAAAAAAATAAATCATGAATAAGGTACTATGTAAAATGTCGGTATTAAATGATCCAAGACAAACATTCCAGTCATAAATGCACACTACAGTCAACGATTAACACAGTGAGCCTGATTCACAAATATAGTGTTGTGACTAACCCTTGTAGTTCTCCTGACTTCCAGGTGTAAATCAGGAGTACTCCCTGCGTATTCCTGAAATCCACGAGTAAGCTAAGAATTCTACAAGAGTCAGTAATACCTCCTCATACAACATTCTTTGTTAATCGGGCCCAATGTTTTTTCAGAAATGTGAGAATTCCTATAGCATACCCTGAATTCCAAAACATGCTATGTGTTGTGAAATTTCCAGACCAAGCCTAATTGACTTAACTACAGACTTAATAGATCATTATCACAAGACCTATACTTCACAATATGTGGATTTTAAGCCACTGAGCCGCCTCAGAGCACTAACTGCATGAGTCAATATTAATCATTATTGTTGTCGATATGCCCCCTATTGTGCCTTCTGCTCACGATATCTAAAGTTTAAGAGGAATTACTCAGCTTCAGAACTCTCTTGCATGTGAATAGCGTCAATTTATGACAAGCAAACATAACAGAACCTATGTCTGACTTCTGAACGACCTTAATGACCACTATTCTACCCTGACACCAAGCCTCTGATTGAAATGGCACGGCTTAGACACTCTACCATCCACAATGCACACAACACCCTCAAATGAACTTACCCTTAAAGGGCACCTTACTCACTCATAACCCCCACACAATTTATCAGTAAAGTAAGAGTTTTATTAGCGCATCAGACCTTATTAAGTGAATTTATAAAGGGACGCATGTAGGCCGATGGACCTTTTGACTGTGCTTCGAGTAGTTCCCACCATGTCACCCCATACCAATACAAATCAATAGTAGTAACAATCAATAACATCAACAATCAACAGGAGTCAGTAATTTCCACACACCATGACCTCGCGGCCATGAATAACCGCACCTTTTTGTAAAAATGTAAATGTTTATTTTCCTATATTAACAATGCTAATGTCACGTAACTTAGGCCCTCAGGCCCTGGCGGTCAGTGTTTAATCAGTGGTAATACCACAAAGAGGCCGGCGGAAAAAAAATGGGATTACGACCGTGGCGGAAACCGCCAACATAGACAGCCACTTTAACACTCCAACCGCCACGGCGGTACAAACAAACAGCACGGCGGTAAACGCAAACAGACAGGCGGAAGACAATGTACCGCCCACCCTATCACAAGATGCCCATCCGCCACCTTTTCCGAGGCGGAACCAACGCATTCAAAAACACGGCAGAAACAGTAGACAGAAGGGAAAACACTCACCTCTCCACACCCCACGAGGAACCAGGACGCCATGGAGCCTGAATTGCAGATACTGTCGCGTGGGCTCTCATTATCCTAAATGAGACTACTGGATTTCTAGGCAGCAGGATCGATAACGGTGTGGGGGACTGAGTCTGACCCACGTGTAAGGAACTCTGTCACCCTAAATCCGTTTTTTGCTCCGGCTAACTAGCAGTGCCTCATTTCTCCCATAAGGAAGAAATGATTTGGCAGCCGAGCGCATGACATCTTTGGAACTTCTCAGGGAAGTCGTGGTCACTCAGATCCAAACCAACTCTCTCATTTACAATATGATCTCATATACAAATGACAAAGACAGTATAAGTTTTATATAATGTTTTAATAAAACGACTGTATTTTAGATATTAAGGCGTGAGCCGCAATAACCAGAACAATACAACACAGTAGGATTGAAATAGTCACCAGGAGAGTAAAACATAAGAACAAAGCTATCATAGTGTCTAACAGTTTCTACTCTCCCTCTGCTTGTTCTATTTAGAGCACAGCATGTTAAGCTTCTAGCTTGCCTTTCAGAATCACTGGGGAGACATCAGCCCTCATACCTGAGCAAAGACCTGTGATCTTGGTTCAGCATCTGCAACGAGGCAGTCAGCGCCTAGTTGTGGTTCCCTGGTCGGAATCTCCCTCTTGCGTGTATTGGGACAAGGAAGTGATTTTATAACTAACATGTCATCGTGATCACAAAATGTCCCTACGCAGGAATGCCAAATCTAAACTCCTACCACGTCTATCGGCAATGTACCAGACTGTATCCTTGACTGAAGCACAGAGTGAATATGTTATGGAGAACTCCAGTGCTGAAGTAGGCAAAACAGTGTGATATGAATAAAAAACAACACCGTAGAACTGGCTATTTGAAAAATAACAGTACGAAGCCTAATAAAAAGCGTTTAGAGCAAAGTGCACAGAGGCTCTAAGCTGTCAGCAAATGGATAAAATATATTCAGGGCAAAGTGCACAAAGGCCTAAAGCCTGAAGCTAATGCGCAAAGAATACGTAAAACTAACCACACTACAATACTGCCGATGCTGGTCTTTCTTCTCTTCTATCAGAAGCACCAATGACGGCGGCAAAGACCACGGTGAGTACTGCACCTACAACGCAGGGGAGGGGGAGGGAAAATAGAGTGGCACACACACACAACACGCAACACCCCCACCCCCACCCACAACACCATACACACAAATACATGCAGCAACAGTACACATACCCCTCCCCCCACAACCTGGATGAACGCAAGACAAAAGGAATTGATTTAAATGAATGTAATCATGTGAAATCTCATTATCAAAGTTCGAAATCCAGTAAACGCAATTATGTACACCAACTACACAAGTCCGGATAGTGCACCAATCATTGACCGTGGACCACTGGGCCCAAAATGCATGGGCGAAGCCCACCCATGATACCTGACTGGAAACGGAGAGAACACTGCTGGGGCATCAGATTGAAATGCTGGCGGCGGGGTCTGTGGCAGCGGTGCTGGGGGTGGGTCTGTGGCGGCGGGGCATGTGTCAGCACCTGCTGAGGGAGAAAGCAGGATGTCTCCTGCAGCCTCGGACGGCTGGCCACCTTGGAAGAGGCTGGGGACTGTCGCAGCGGCTGTAGACGTGCCGGAGGCGGTGCAGGTGGCGGTTCGCCGCTGTACAGGTTGCCGTGGACAGAAGGTGTGACACTGGTCCCTCAGTCTGTACCACCATGCCCTCTCCTGACCTGCCCTTCAGTTTTTGTCCCTTCCCCACCTTTGATGGTGGCACAGTTGTCTTGCCACTATCCCCTTTCGTTTTCGCTGACCCCTTGGTGGCTGGTGTTTTCGGCTTCTCCCTCCAGGATGTGGGCACCTTTTTCACTTTGGCAGGTGGCGGAATGACCTTACACTCGCTACGTGACACACTGGCAGCCCTGATGGTTGGCGCACTCCATGACCCCGCAGTTGCTGGCACCACTGTGCCTGGGGATGTGGTGGTTGAGGTGCTGGGCTGGGACCTGGACAACCTGGCCCTAGGGGAAGGACGGGGGGGACGTGAAGGGAAGAGGTCAAGGTTTGACAGGAAAAGTTTTTTAGACACACTGGTACGGGTAGATGGAGGGGGTTTGGGAGTAGAGGAAGAGGTAGTGGTTGTAAGAGGTGTACGTCTGCTGAATTTGGGTGAAGGTGCATGGGCTGGAGGCTGTTGTGAGGTGGATGGCTGTTTGGTGGGTGTGTGCCTGCGTTTGTGTACTTTGGGAGGAGGGCTCACAGACATACTGGGAGAGGACACTGGGGATGTGTGAATGGTAGTGGGGGTGGTGAGTGCACGTGAGCGGTGTGTGGTGATGGGCATGCTGTTGATGGAGCTAGTGGCTGAGGATGCAGTGCATGCAGGTGTGAGTGGAGATGAGACTGGAAGGGAAGAGGGAGATGTGGAGGAGGGGGACACAGTGGAGGAAGTGGATGTTGGTATGTGTGCATGGGTATGGTGCTTGTGTGAGTGCCTGTGGGATGTGTGGTGCTTATGTTTGCCTGAGCCACTCTTGTGTGTTGATGTGTGTGCATGCTGGTCTGATGGTGTGCTTGGGATAGGCTGAGGAACAGGGGATTGGGTCTGGGTGGAGGAGGATGGAGGAGGGAGGCTGGACACAGGGACAATGGCTGCCATCAGTGCTGAGGCCAGAGCCTGAAATGCTCTCTGTTGGGCTGCCTGGCCAGAATGAATGCCCTCCAGGTATGCATTTGTTTGTTGCAAATGCCTCTCAACACCCTGGATGGCATTCAGAATGGTAGACTGCCCGACAGTGAGGGATCTCAGGAGATCAATAGCCTCCTCACTGAGGGCAGCAGGGCTGACTGGGGCAGGGCCTGAGGTGCCTGGGGCGAAGGAGATTCCCACCCTCCCGGGTGAGCGGGCACAGGACACACGCTGAGGGGCTGCTGGGAGAGCGGTGCTGGTAGTTGGGGTGGCGGCTGTACCTGTTGATATGGTGGGAACAGAGGGTCCCACCACCACAAGGGAGCTCCCATCATAGGAGGAGTCGCTGGTCTCTGCTCCTGTCCCCGCCGTGGAGCTCCCCTCGCCCTCCGTCCCACTGGTGCCTTCACACTCCGTAGCTTCACCCTCCTGGCCAAGTGGGATGCAGCTCCCTTCTGTTCCGGTGCCAATGCTCCTCCACCTGATGATGCTATTGCACACCAGAACAGGGAGACCACATAAAGGGGGGGGGAGGGGAGTCAGAAGAAAAACATGTTCAGTGCATGCAACACCACTACCGTTGGCAGACACAACAGACAGTGAGCAGCCCTCTGCACTACGCCATGCACGTATAGTTCCTAGATTAATCACATGGCCATGGGGTACAAGGCCTGAGCCTAATTGCTGCACACCTGGAAGTCACAGGAGCCTGACTAGGTGTAGATCGCTCTAACCACTAGTGGGGTTGGGGTGCCACATAGCCTGCCTCACAAGGGACCTTGCCTACCAAGTTCGCCATGGCCTAGGGGAACCCACTGGCCACATCCCCCGCCCAGACACCTCGTAATGCACGCAAAATCCGGAACACCAGGGGGGTCATGGTGCGATGGGCACCCCTCCCATGTTGGGAGGCCATCCCCGGCTGGGACTCCACCGTCTTCTTGCTCCAGCGGCGCAGGTCCTCCCATCTTATCCGGCAGTGGGTGCTCCATCTGTGGTGGAGCCCCAGGGTCCGGACATCCTTGGCGATGGCACGCCAAATACCCTTCTTCTGGTGGGCGCTGACCTAGAGGAATGGTACAGGGGGAAATTAAATTACTTACCCATCTGGACTGTCATACTCATTGCCCCCCGTACCCACCCTTGCCCTGACGCACATACACTCACCATCCGCACATTCAGGCCTCAGCCCCCCCACCATGAATCTTCCATCCACACCACTCAAAACAGGCATTGCCCATGCAGCATGCTGACAATGTACTCACCTGTTTGTCTGGAGGACCGTACAGTTGCATGTACTGGGGGAGGACCCCATCCACTAGTTTCTCCAACTCCTCCGAAGTGAAGACAGGGGCCCTTTCCCCAGACACATGAGCCATTGTTGCTTCCATACTGAGGTCACAGCAGCACTTGCACTGTAGGTCCTCACCTGTTGAAGGTCAGGTATCAAGTGAGTGAACAGGCAGAAAATGGTGGTCACGTCTGCGGCGGTGCGTACCGTCACCGCCGGCGTACATCATCATTGGCTCTTCGGACCCATAGGGCCCAATGTTAACCAGTGCAGAATTGCGCTGTGGTCTTCAACCGCCCACTGCGACGGTGTACAACGCCAGCACAGTTACCTCATATCCCCTTGTCCCACCTTACAGGTCAGGCAGCCGCCATTTCAGGAGACCACATGGCATTAATAATAACTGCGTCACACCTATGTAGGCCTGAAATACACACAGTTACAGGCACATTTTGGGATACCTCAGTGTTGGCTGACTCTCTGCTCTCTGTTCTCCTCCATAGGACACGTCTGCTGGGGGAGGTGATGAGATGGCGGCATCCTCAGGTGTACAGACCACTGGTGGACCTGTCTACAATGAAAGAGAGACACATAATAGTCACATACAGACTTGATTGTGCAACAATCCAGGAACTGTGTGTCCAGTTGGAGCCCGACCTGATGTCAGCTATCCGCCATCCCACAGGGATACCCCCTCTAGTGCAGGTCCTGTCAGTACTCCATTTCCTGGCAAGTGGTTCCTTTCAAACAACAGTGGCCAATGCATCAGGGATGTCCCAGCCAATGTTCTCTAACGTGTTGTCCAGAGGTTTGTCTGCCCTGCTGAAACACAAGCGCAGCTACATCGTGTTCCCTCAGGTGGAGGATTTGCCCACAGTGAAAGGTGACTTCTATGCCCTGGGACATATCCCCAACATCATTGGTGCCATTGATGGGACACATGTGGCATTAGTACCGCCCCGCAGGAGTGAACAGGTGTACAGAAACAGGAAGAGCTACCATTCGATGAATGTGCAGATGGTGTGTTTGGCAGACCAGTACATCTCCCATGTGAATGCCAAGTTTCCAGGCTCAGTGCATGACGCTTACATTTTGAGGAATAGCAGCATCCCTTATGTGATGGGGCAACTCCAGAGGCACCGTGTGTGGCTAATAGGTGAGGCCAATACAGTGTGAATAAGTGTCTGGGTATGGGGGAGTGTGTGTCTAACACTTGTCCCTCAATATTTGCAGGTGACTCTGGTTACCCCAACCTGTCATGGCTACTGACCCCAGTGAGGAATCCCAGGACAAGGGCAGAGGAACGCTACAATGAGGCACATGGGTGAACTAGGAGGGTGATCGAACGAACCTTCGGCTTCCTGAAGGCCAGATTCCGGTGCCTCCATATGACAGGTGGTTCCCTCTACTACTCACCAAAGAAGGTGTGCCAGATAATCGTGGCCTGCTGTATGCTGCACAACCTGGCGTTGCGAGGGCAGGTGCCTTTTCTGCAGGAGGATGGGACAGCTGGTGGCCTTGTGGCAGCTGTGGAGCCTGTGGACAACGAAGAAGAGGAGGCAGAAGAAGAGGATATCAACAACCGAAACAACATAATTATGCAATACTTCCAGTGAGACACCGGTAAGAAGATGTCACTGCCTCCCACATCTCATACAATTTTTTGAGCTAGCATAAGTCTGTCATTTTCACTCAGTGTATGGACCCACACTTGTCACTTTGACTTTCCATTTCACAGATGTGGGTCCCACTTTGTGCCCTCTGCTATATTTCCTCCAGGCCTACAGCTGTGTTACATTGGTATGTGCACAAGTAAATTCACATTGCTATATTCCATGGTTATTGCAATTACACGTTTGTGAAAGCAAAGGCTGACTCCAGATTGTTTTGTGATTGAAGTGTGTTTATTTCTGTGCAAATAAGTGGAGGGGGTTGTAGAATGGGCTGGGTGGATGGTGGAGGAATGGCCATGGCAGAGTCCAGTACATTGTCCAAAGGGGCATAGGAAGTGGACCAATGGCAGTTGAAGGATGGACAGGGTGACAAAGTTGGACAGAAGGGTGACATTCAGGGGGTCTAATTTCCTGGCTGGGGTCTTGGCAATGTTCTCTGTCTTGTTCCTGGATCTCAGGGACCGTTTGCGGGGTGGTTCTCCATCTGCAGGGGGTGGGGTGCTGGTGTTGTGTTCCTGTGGCAGTGCCTCCTGCCCAATAGCGCCGGCGGAGGTGGAGGGCTGTTCATCATCCATGCTAGTGTCAGGGGCCCCTTGTTGTGCCACAGTGTCCCTCCCGGTGTTGACAAGGTCTTGCAGCACCCCTGCAATGGTGACCAGGGTGTTGTTAATGGACTTCAAGTCCTCCCTGATCCCAAGGTAGTGTTCCTCCTGAAGCCGCTGGGTCTCCTGAAACTTGGCCAGTACCGTTGCCATCGTCTCCTGGGAATTATAGTAAGCACCCATGATGTTGGAGAGTGCCTAGTGGAGTGTGGGTTCCCTGGGCCTGTCCTCCCCCTGTCGCACAGCAGTCCTCCCAGCTTCCCTGTTGTCCTGTGCCTCTGTCCCCTGAACCGTGTGCCCACTGCCACTGCCCCCAGGTCCCTGATCATCCTGTGTTAGTGGGGTTGCCTGGGTTTCCTGTAGTGGTGGACACACTGCTGATTGACGTGTCCTGGGGACAGAGGGATGGGCCCGCTGGGTGGGTGCTGTGGTGGTGTTTCCTGAGGGGGGAGGCTCTGTGGTGGCTTGTGACAGTGTCAGGGTAACCGATTGTCCGAGGCCCCTGATGGGCCGGGCTGGTCATCTTGATCCAGTTGTGCAGAGCTGCTGTCATCACTGTGGGTCTCTTCTGTGGGGGGACTGGATATGTCTGGCACCTCTCGTCCGGTGACATTGCGTAGGGGTCCTGCAGGGGTGTAAAGGCATGATTATTGGATCTGTGTGTGCCATCATGTGCAATGGGCGAGTGACCCTGTACTCCAGTGCTTGCATTCTTGGCTTGGTCCTTGTGTGATAGTTGGTTTGGGGTCTGTGTGGGTATCTGTAGTGGACATGCTTTGTTGATGGGTGTCCATACATTGGTGTTACATGCAGGGCTTATTTTTGGGATGTGTGGGTTGTGTTGGTGGGGTATCTGTGGGTTGTTGGGGTGATGGGTGTGAGGGTAAGGGTGGGGTTGTGATGGCATGCAGTTAGGGTGGGGGATAAAGTAGTAAAGATTCGCCTTACCAGAGTCCAGTCCTCCTGCTACTCCTGCGAGGCCCTCAGGATGCAGTATTGCCAAGACTTGCTCCTCCTATGTTGTTAGTTGTGGGGGAGGAGGTGGGGGTCCACCGCCAGTCCTCTGTACAGCAATCTGGTGTCTGGAGACCACGGAACGCACCTTCCCCCCGTAGATCGTTCCAACTCCTCCTGATGTCATCCCTAGTTCTTGGATGCTGTCCCACTGCGTTGACCCTGTCGACAATTCTGCGCCATAGCTCCGTCTTCCTTGCAATGGAAGTCTGCTGCACCTGTGATCCAAATAGATGTGGCTCTACCCGGAAGATTTCCTCCACCATGATCCTGAGCTCCTCCTCAGAAAACATGGGGTGTCGTTGAGGTGCCATGATGTGGTGTGGGTGATGTGTGAGGTGGTGTCTGTTGTGATGTGTGAGGGGATGTGTTGGTGTGTGTTGTTTGAGGTGCGTGGATGTTGGTGTTGTTTTAGGTAGTGTCTCTCTGTGGCCTGCTTTCCAAGTTCTGTTAGTAAGGTCTTGTGGGTGATGTGGGTGTGTGCTTTATATTGGTTTGGGTGTGGTGTGTATATGTGTATCAGGTGTGTGTATTTCGATTTGTCCAATGTGGTTGTGTTTTGTAAGATTGTGTGTATTTTGAGCGCGGTGGTGAATACCGCCAATGGATTACAGCAGATGAAAGACCGCTGCATTGATTTGTGGGTCGTGATGCTGTGGGCTTATTCCTGTTGGTGTGACAGTGGAGGTTTTGTTATCGCCAGTTTATCACTGACCTTTGGTGTGACGGACTTGTGTGAGTGTCTGTATTATGGCGGAGTCCGATCTGTGGGTCGTAATACCTGTATCGGAATTCGGCGGCCGCAGCGGTATATTGGCGGTCTTCTGCACGGCGGTAAGTGCCATTTACCGCCAGCGTTGTAATGAGGGCCTTAGTCTCAAAATCAATTGATAAACATACAGAAACAATACTGGCTGCCTAAAGCACCTAAAGAACCGCAGTCTAATGAAAGCTTGGGCCACTACACATTCTAAGGTTACAGTACAAATTAATAGCACAAATTACTGCGCAAACTAAATGATATACATTTAGATTCAGCAAAGAAAAGACATCAACTGTTACTGCATGTAGTGAACATCATTAGTGAAAACTAACGTCAGATCAGAAAAGCATGTTTGGACTTCATGCAAAACAATTAAGTCAACACAAATTTGAAAAAACATTTAACTATGGCTCTATCAAAATTTGCAGTTGGCACCTAGGGACAAAAGCAAATAGACATAACAATCGGTAACATCATCTTATACCTTGCCTCAGTATGGTTGAGCAAGCTGTGACAGTCTGTGTCAATTGGACATCAGTTCGGTCAGCAAGGCATCAGGATTCAGCATTAAAGTTCAGAAAAAGCAAAGTCTCTTTGTGCAGTTCAGAAAAGAATAATCTATAAAATTGGCTTTTTCCTCTCGGTGCAGTCCGGCTAGGTTAGATTTCCTAAAACTACTCCCCACGTCCTTATTGGTTAAAAAATTGCATGTTTGCATTTAGTCTAATGAAAACAAAACCACAAATTTACTAGGATACGGTTCACATGTCGATGATTAACTCCTCTCCCATCGTTGGGCTTGTCAGGTATCAATACTGTTGCAGCTTATACTCCAAGTCAGTCATTGTCTTCTCCTAGGAAGTCATTCTTACACATACTACATTATACAATGTATCCCTAGCTAGTACAAAATCTTCTAGCAAGCAGTTTTCATGAGAAAGAATTTCAGCTACAAGCACTTGGTCAGCACAGTGGAAAATCACAATTGAATTCTCTAAGCAGCCATTTTTTAAATCGCCTAAGAAATGCAGCTTGATATGAGGCCATGCAACTAGGCCCAAGCTCTCGCTAAGTTAAGGCCTACAATTAATAAAACTACTACATAATACATAACCCTTAATTTGACATATTACTACATTATTCAAACATAAGCTCAACATTTTACATGAATAAGCTATTAATAACTACAAATGCGTGCATGATTTTTCTCTATGTTAATTCATTTTCTTTGCTTCTATGCAAATTCAACACTCAAAATACATGAATATTCATTAGTAAAATTCAGCGTTAACAGTTGTGACATAGGTGTAAGATCCAAAGAAGCAATTAACAAATCTGTTCTCGTGCTTATGTGATCGAATTTGCAGATGATTGACACCTTACAGTCTGCAGTGTGAAACACAGTCTTCGAGAGTGTGAGGGTGAATGAAGTAGACCAGCAAAGACCAAGTTGATGGAATAGGTTCTGAAAACGGCCAGTGCTAGAGGAACAGAATGTGATAGCAAATATTTTATGGAGAAACTTGAATGTAGATTAAAAAATTTACAGGAATTGCCAATTTTTGCACATGTGTGTGAATGCTTAATAGAGTGGTAACTAACCAAAATCTTAAAGACTTGGCAGATCATTGGGGTAACAAGAAAAGCAGTCAAAACTTGGCTTTTGCTTCCAAATTCGGAGGTAGAACTGGCAACTGGTCAATCTTCAAAGAATTAATAAAACGTTTGGCTGCTATTGCCTGAGATCCTGAAAGTAGCGCCCAAGGAAGTAGCCACAAAAATTAAAATGGTCCCCCTCCTCTTGCACTATACCTCTAATCCCACTAAAAACATGAGTAGAGCAGATACAGCCCTCCTTACTAGAGTTACCTTCACCCTTTGATAGTCCATCTAACCATTTACATATTCATCCTACTACCCATTGTTTCACTCTTCCCCATCTATCCATTCTCCATCTTTCCATTCATCCACTCTTAACCTATCAATACTTTCAGTGTTCCATCCATCCTTTCATCTTCATATCCACTAATTGTTTCACCCTTCCATCCTACCTTTCACCTTTTCATCATTATATCTTTCACGTTTACCCCCTTTCATGCTTCATCTTCTTTCTACCTACCCATCTTATGATTCTTCTGCTTACTTTTTCATTACATTTCTCTCTCATGCTAACTTTCCATATTTGTCCATTGCTTTTTATTTTTACCTGTTTTTCTTAATTTCTCACATGTGAGTACCTTTACTATGCATAACATTTCCCCTCCTATACCCCTGTGCTTTGGTATTGCTTAACAGTGTAATTTATGAGCACCTTGCAAACCTGCAGACTGAAAAGGCCCAAAAAACAACTAACTCATGTTAAGTGTGACCCTGTTCATCAGCCCAAGGGCAGCCCAGCTTAAGCTGCTTAAGTGGGGGATTCCTTATGCAACTGGTAGTGCTTCTACAGCAGAAGTTCTTGATCACATTTGCAAGTAAAATAATTTGCATACTGAGGTACAGCCGTGCTGAATCACATAGCTTATTCTTTCAATATATTCAATTCAAACAAAAATATTTTATTTCTTGAAACACTCAAACTATTCCTCTCACAAAAATCCATATTAAAATATGTTTTTTTCACTAAACAAATAACATTTCCTATGACACACACAACATCAACATATTTCATTTCACCCACAAGCTCCACAGCTACAGTTATACTTCAAGACAAGAGAAGATAAAAAAAACCCTGAAACATAAGTCTAATAAATGACTACAGCCCAATAAGGTGGTACATGTAAATGCATTTATTAAAATACAAGTGCATTTGCTATTGTCCACCCTAATAATTGACGTTTACATTTTACAATTGCAACCTTAAATGAATCCCCAGTCTTACTCTAAAAATGACATTTCTTTTAGAGACATTAGGGAAGACCCTTATATATTTTATAGTGTTTGTGTGTCAAAATAAACGTGAGTCCGATCTATTGATGATACAGCTTTCATACAAGCATGATCCTGGCTCAGACTTTAAAAGCATGTGGATTTTTTTATCTTTACTTTACAGATGTGGCTATCCCGAGTGTAAAGGTAGCTAATCAAAGAACGGTTTGATTGCCTTAAATATTTACCCCCATTAGCAACCTAGAGAAAATCCAGAAGACAAATCCTGCAAAGTTTAAACCTGTCATAATCCTTAACATTTAGAAGGAAGTTAAAATTCAACATTCCCAAGAACACAACACCCTTCTCCTCTTTAATAGTTTGTAAGATTGCGGAGCCCAAGAGGGATAGTGCTTTTATCATTACGGTTCCCTCCCAATCCAAAATACTTTAACTGAGCATCCAAATTTGGAATTTCACAACCAAGTAACATCATGGGAACACATTGGTTTTAAAAGTGGAGAGGATGAACCCTCCATATAGATATCAAAGTGAATCCTGCTGCCGAAGTGCTGGAGATCTTTACATTTGTTTCTTCCAATGTTAGGTCAGGATAGACTTGAAGTTAAAGTCAGCCCCAAAGAATGGAATTTTTAACCACCTCCAGGTAGCTAGCCACCAAAATAATTTACAGTTTGTTGTACCCAAAGCAGATAACTTTTCTTTTACTTTTCCTCTGTAATTTAATAGAGGTTTGATCAATAAGGCAAGATCATCAGCAAATGAAAGGAAAGCAATAAATGAGCTTTCAGCCTAGGAGGAGAGTGAATGAGATTTCATCAATGCAGCTGGCATGCAGCTTAAAATATACAAAGCAGTGTAGAGGCCAACAAACAGCCTTGCTTGAGGCTATTTCAAGTTAGTGTTGTATCATTTAGTTTCCCATTTGCTGAAAATTACTATCTAGCCCAATTATTCGAATGTAGGAAATTTATAATTGATAATATTCCAGGAGGAATCAACCAAGTTTAAACCGTAGCTGCAAGGGATCGACAGAATCAAAACCTGCCTTGATATCAACAAAAAAACAGTGGATTTCTGAGCAAAGGCCTGTAATACAAAACAATGATCCCGTGTGGATTTGCCATATTCGAGATCAGCTTGCTCCAAAATTATCAATGGTTTTTAGATGAACTAGTTATTTAGCCTCTCTGAAAAAAATTGTAAAAGTCTTTTGAGCCATCCATTACAGTTATGAAGCCATTTCATCTTCCTTTTTGGAAAATAATGTTTACTCTGGAGTGGATTATTTTTCTATTCCGGACAATCCATCTATAAAGTTGGTACACATGTTGTACCTACCATTTCTATTGTTATTAGCTCCAGAAGCTCCTCAACAATGCCATAAGAACGTGTTTCTCTGGGGGCTCTAAGGTCCCATAAACAAAGAGTAAATATTTGGACCATGTGGTTTTGGAAATGCTACATTCAGGGCAACTCTGAAACCTTTGTAAACTCATATCTGGTTTAGTAGTCAAATGCTTGGTTACTAACTGTTTTACTGCTTTATACTCTTTGTAGAACCTGGATGTTAGTCTATTGTCAAATCTACAGCCCTTAGACCAGTAGATATGGTCTTTATTAGGCTGTTTCTAGAAGCAGTTTGCAACTCATACTACTATTTGCTCATACCAGCACAGTGGATTCCATGTCCACATCCACTGATTAGGTCTCAATTAACATCCTAAGAGCACACAGTTTGTTAAAGACAACTTCAGAATCTCATAGTGAAACCCTTAGGGCATTCCAGTGGGAAGACTGAGATATATATTGTGTTTCACAGAATAACACAGCAAAGACAATCAGTTAGAAAGATGATCACTATCAACATGATAACGTAGATAATACTTTCTGTGGAAACCAACAGAAAATCATTTGGGTATCTGCCATTTTAATTTTAAAATGGTTTGCCTGCTGGTAGATCACCTGGAAAGCTGCCATTTGTGTGTGGCAAAAGGGCATCTAAGAAAAAAAGTCCTCCTTCCTTTGGGCCTTAAGTTGTTAGTTAACTAAGGGGTATTTATCCTGAAGGACAGCGTAGACTAGCATCAGACCCTCCATAGGATCTTCAAGTTCCTGAATATCAAATTTTACATAAAAATGGGCAGTCTGTTAATTACTTTACACATATAAATAAATCTCTTTTTACAAAACAATGCTATTTTGGCTCAAAAGTATCCTTTTTAGCATCTTAGCAGACATTACCCACAACAATCTACTTCTGACTAGCAAGGATAACAATTTTTGTAGGTTTTTGTAGAGCACAACTATGACTTGTTAACATAGACTCTAGATGTGTTTTGTAGACTGACTGTAGATTGTTGTTTATGACCATTTTGGGGTAAACAGTCATGTTTTTAACTGTTTTCTAAATTTCAAACGATTTTGTTCTGCTTTTCGATAAAGAAGAACTCTATAATTTAGGGCCCATCACAGAAAAGGCTGTACCTCCCCATTTGTCTAGCTCGAATTTCGGAACTGAAAATTGAAATTTACTGGAGGATCTTAGGGGCCTTTAGGTCAATGTAGTTGTATTTTATGAGCATAAAATAATGATTATTTTTTTGGTAGTATTTTAGCAAAATGCATGCAATTTTAAATTGGATTATTTTGCCTACTGGAATGCCATGAGGATGCCACCTGTACTTTAAAACCTGGTCTAATTTATTTAGATTAAGAAAGAGTTCAATTATGGCACTGGATGCATGCAACTAATTGCTTCAGGAGAGTGAAATGAATCCCATTTCCGTAATTGAAATTGGCCTCTATATAGGTGTTATTTACCATGACTTTAAGAGGGAAGGTTAGAAAAGGGTGTATTCTTCTTAGCTGTTTCAGGTGGTACAAAAGCACCACTTAGTTTTATTAGAAATGTGGGTGTCTAAAGCTAATTGTTAGTCTAGGATAATGCCTAGACTCTATACATCTAGGGCTGTTCAGGGCCTCTGCCTACTGATGCTGGCCAAAAGGGATTAGACCATCAGTACATTTTGTGAAAAACTGGAAGAATTTCAGTTTTTTAAATGTGTACTCATTCAGTTTATGTAGTCATGAACACTTAATTTTCACTTCATTTTACCAGATCTGAGGTGTTAGCTGGTGATATGAAAATTAATTCTGTTATATGAGAAGAAATACACCCAGATTTCAAACTTATGTAGTAAATCAGTTAGAGGGTACAAATCCAGGCTGAAGAGAAGTGGGGTGTTATATCTCTGAGGGCTCTGGACTGAGAAAGAAATTTCTCCAGAGAGACTGTTACTAATCTTCCTAATAAAAAACATGATCCACTTAAGTACAGAGCCACCCACCCCCAATCTTTAGAAGTGCTGCAATATGTCAGAATGGGCAATGTGGTCAAAGACAGCTAAGAGATCTAAAAGAATCAATATCTCCTCATTGTCTTCACTGACCATTCACTGTAGGACTCAGGCAGAGAATCAACTACCATTTCAGTGCTGCACTCAGGTCTCTAAAGCTTACTAGCATGGGGCACAACTTACTCTGAGACGCCATGAAATTCTGGAGCTGGCCATTAATGTCTTTTCAAGTTATTTGGCCGGATGTGGTGGAAGTGAGATAGGTCTATAATTGGTCAGGTTCAATAGTGTATTTTTTAAGATCAGGCATTGATCGCCTTTTTTAAAACTGTTGGATGCTATTCCGATTTAGAGATAAGAGTTAAACATGTCCTTAATGCAGGAACTTACTGCTTCTTTGATCTGTTTCCAATACTAAGCAGGTAAGGGATCATTGGGCGCTCAGGCGGGAATGGCAGAGCTAATCAAATCTTCACAGTTGGATAATATTAAAAGATTTAATTCTGAATACTGGGGGAGAAGAGAGATGCCTAGAGGATGAATCTTATGTGAGACAGAAGGGGAGTCACCTAAGAGTTTATCTGATTGCTTGAATTTCATCAGTAAAATAATTTGCACGTTTATCTGTTAAGGTTTGTGATGGGGTGGTTTCCTTGTTTGGTGCCTTACAATTTGTCAACCAGTTTGCCACAGTGAATACTTCCCTCAAGAAACTTGTGGCTTGAGGACTTTTTGAGAATAATATTCTCTTTTTCCATCCTAATTAGAATATTGTAGTTTTGCAACTGTCTGATTCAGGCCTCTTTATCATAGTGATTAAGCTTCCTACACGAACCTTTGTTGGATTTCTTTTCTCTTCTTTCAGGGCTAGTGACAATATTGGCAGTCTGTGTGTTTTAGGTAGACAGGTGCTTTCTCTAGATGGGCCTATAGTATCTAGTATAAAAGAAAGCGTGATGTGACTATAATTGCTTTTGCAATCACTTCCATAAAAATTGTGTTTCGCGGGCGCGATGTGATTTTCTTCATACTTGACTTCAAGTCAGCTAATCTTGTCCTCACTTGGTCAATAGGGTCAATAAATGATGGTCAGACAGACAAACGTATTGAGAGTTTAAATAAATTGTAGTAACCTCCGTGGCAAAGACGAGGACAAAAATCTGACTGACTTCATGTGCTGAGTCTGTTACTTGTTGGTGTAAATTTAAAAAATCCGTAGCACTGAAAAACGCTTTAACACGCAGATGATTAAAGCATTCTACCGGTTCACCCAGAATTAGGAGTTTGTACAAATGAGTACAGATCTGTACAAGTTGTTCTTTCATTCAGTCAAAGATGTCTGATGATAGAATGGGAGGGCAGTATAACAAAAGGCAGTAGATTGATATGTTAAAAGCGTGATTGTTAATGTTCCAGCACTGATAAGCTATATTATAGCGCTTTATTTGCTTTATCCCTTTTGCTGCATATACAGGAAGAAGGTAAATGGAAGTGATTTAGTTATATGCAGGGCAGCTGGAATTACGTGGCAGGAAAGGACCAAATTATGAGGCAGGGTTGACCAATTTATGTGTCAAGAAAAGTCCAATTAGGCATTTACAACGCCAATAGCCCTAACTGTCGCACCTGCAAGATCTACTGCATTGCAAATGCTTGTTTTATTAAGGCGATCTGATATCAATATTTTGATCCCAGTTAATATCAGGTCTTCCAAAAGAGAATCTCAGTAAATTGCGAGCCATGTTTCTGTCAAGAAAAATAAACGCAAAAATCGAATGTAGGTGTGTTTATCACATGGCTGTTTTGACAAGTGATTTGGCATTGCAGAGACCAACTCAACAATATTTTTGTGAACTACTAGCAGTTTTAATTTCCTTAATGGGGGAACAGAATTCCGTGTTATATATTGTTGTTTAGTAATGAATGTTCTCCATTAAGTGTATTTTATCGTTGTTATTCCACTTAACATTATTTGAGAATAAAGATTATAGGCACAGAGTGCTTTAGCTATACAGATTTCTGTACTGACTGCATTATGGTTGTGTCTAGTTATGGATGGGAGCAGATTGGCTTGCCTTTGATGAACCAGGAGTGCATCTATGCCACAGCCTGCATTTTAAGGCCTTCAGTGAGCTCCAGTGTAGGAGGAAATTATGTTCCCGGACCTGAAATTTAAAGTATTAGCAACAAAATAATTAAAAATTTAAACAGTTGTGATTAGGTAGTGAATGTCAATCAATCTAGCACGTCAGCACCAAAGCCTGCATTTTAAATGCCTTCGGCGAGCGCTGATATAGGAAGAAGTGACATTCCTAGACCCGTCCAAGATCATATGGTCTCAGCAGGAAATAAAAAGTAAATATTTAAAGGTTGTCACCTTGCAGTGCTACCCTGCTTCACAGGGAAAGGGCAGGAATGTGCTGTATTTGTCCAATACAGAACATTCCCATTCTTTCCCCTTGCACTGGTGCCTTTTTGGCAGCCTAGGTCCAATGCAGGCACCCCGGCACCATGGTTCTGGGGTGTCTGCTTTGCATGCAGGATTATTTTTGTGCAGGTAGGGACACCTTCCTGCACGAAAACAATCCTGAAACACTTCTTCTTCTTCCTATGTGTGCTGCAGAATGCAGCGCACATAGAAAGAGGTAAACAAAAATAAGGGTCAATAAAGATATTTCTCCTCATTATGCCTCTCCTGGGGAGGCATATCTTTTTGGTGCATTCCAGCTTTACAAGTTCTTTTAAATCTGGGAATGAGTCAAAATCCATGGATGTTGCACGGGAACACTATGTTGCGTGGTGCAAGATGGACACAAACCAGGCCATAAATGTGACCTTGAATGCTTTTCTATTTCTTGCTACAAAAATTCCCAACCATTCCAATGAGGGCCAGAATTATATATTTCTGACACATTGCAATGCATCATGACAAATTCCTGCACTGTTTCAAATGGAGAGGGAAGGACTTCATCATATTTACTAATATATGGCACTCTCTCACTGTGCTGGCACACAATTTGATGCCTAGCGCCAATGCAGGCACCCTTGCACCATGGTGCCTGCTTTGCAGGCAGGTTTTGTTTAGTTCAAGACGGGACCCTTCCTCCCCAAAAACAATCCTTAGGGGCCTTTTCCTCATTCTAAAGCGGCACACAACAAGGAGAAATAAAGATAGTTCTCCTTGTTGCGTCTCTGTCAGGAAGGCATACAATTTTGATGCATTTCCAGGTTTACTACTCTTAATAAATCCAGGAATTACTTTTGTTTAAAAGGGCCTTTCTCTTCTGAACTTACTAGTGATGTCACACAACAAGGTATTCTGATCTCTCTAATAAATAGTAATAGAAAAAGGTATAATAGCTTGTAATATAGTCTACATCAGCCAAATGCAGTCAAGTATCTGAGTAGTCATAGTTAATCTAAGAGCCATATCTACTGAGATGCCAGCAACACCTTCATTGCCCAGTATATTTTGTTGGCAATTTTATCCATGGTGAGTACTAAACTCTTTCGCCATCTACAGATTGATCTACAAAGTTGTCAGTTTGAATTTCAATATGTGCATGCTTTAATTCGTAATCATTCAAAGCAGTTTAACTCGTGAGGAGAAAAGCTAAAATCTCGACACTTTTCAGTGGCAAGTAAACTTTGGCAATTGGGTCCTGTCTTCATCTGCTTCCTTGTCAAGCGTTTTTTTTTCTGAGCCGAAATACAAACTCTCACATCTTTCATGGACAGAATAATGGACCTCCAAGTTGCAGTTAATTACACCCAGAGGGGCTTTGTTCTGGTAGACACCAGTTACCAGTCATCGGAATATTAGCTGATGTAAGCACAAGCTGACACTAGTGTACCTAAAGAACGAAAGGCCAGAGAGGCAAATGATTTGAATTGAGATATGGAAATATACTAAAACCAGGGGATATGGGAATTCTTTCTCGCTGCTCTAGCTCCACCCCACTCCTCTCAACCCAACTTGTTAACAAGCATGTGGCAAGGATACATGCACTGACAAATCAGGCCACTGCCATCTCCTGCACCTCTCATTACCGTGCCTCTTCATCATCACTACTCACTTTCCTTCAATACGCACCAGTCCGCTGCTCCTTTATGGTGCACCCAGCACCACCTCCTTGCAGCTGACTTCCCAGTGACTTGTCAGTACCCCCCACCTCCAAAGGGCACAATTGTAACAACATAATAAGTCAGGTGCACTCAGACCATTATGGTTAAAACTGGGAAAACAGCCTCCAACGCCCACCAGTGTTCTATGAGAAGAGTATAATTTGTGCCATTACTGATATCTCTTAAATTAAAATGTAAGGTTTCCTGCTACTTGGGATTGTGAGAGAAAGTGAAGGGAGGCAAAGCATATCAAAACTAAGGGTATGAGTTAGAGTTTTATGTGGCGGGGTACCCTGTTCACCAAACTGAACACTGGCCCAATGATATATTATATGGGTACTTGGCTGGTACATAGGATATAGATATTTGCATAAACGTTTTTTGAAAATGATGTAAACATGATTTAATATCACTGGTCATAATACATGTGTGCTGAGTATTTTGAAAAATATATATAGAAAAATGTAGAGATACAAAATTGATAAATTATCATGAATATAATTAGAGGCAGATAAATTGTATATATTTATATGTATAATAATAATCTCTTTGGGGTCATTCCGACCCTGGCGGTAGACTACCGCCAGGGCCGGGGACCGCGGATGCACCGCCAACAGGCTGGCGGTGCATCCATGGGCATTCTGACCGCGGCGGTACAGCCGCGGTCAGAAACGGGAAACCGGCGGTGTCCCGCCGGTTTCCCGCTGCCATAGGGGATCCTGCATGGCGGCGCTGCAGGCAGCGCCGCCATGGGTATTCCGACCCCCTTACCGCCAGCCTGGTTCTGGCGGTTTTGACCGCCAGAACCTGGCCGGCGGTAACGGGTGTCGTGGGGCCCATGCCAATGGCATGGGCACTGCAGGGGCCCCCTAACAGGGCCCCACCAAGATTTTCAGTGTCTGCCAAGCAGACACTGAAAATCGCGACGGGTGCAACTGCACCCGTCGCACCCCTTCCACTCCGCCGGCTCCATTCGGAGCCGGCATCCTCATGGAAGGGGGTTTCCCGCTGGGCTGGCGGGCGGCCTTCTGGCAGTCGCCCGCCAGCCCAGCGGGAAACTCAGAATTACTGCGGTGGTCTTTTGACCGCGCAGCGGTATTCTGATGGCGGGACTTTGGCGGGCGGCCTCCGCCGCCCGCCAAAGTCAGAATGACCCCCTTTGTCTTTTTCTTATATTGTGTGGAAGGCTCATAGGCTTTTTACTATGTTTAAGGTATGTTGAATGTTTTTAAGGGAGGTGGTGCAATTTATTCTTATTGGCTGTGAGGAAGATCTCTGGGAGATCGAAACGCATTGCCATTAAATCTCTTTATCACGTTTAACAAGCCTGTGGAGTGTGTTTTTTCAGGTACCAGAGATGGTGGCACCTGATTCCTTTTTTGTCTTATATAGAGCAGTGACCGGCTTCCGCTCATCTCACCGACCCCGTTAGTGTGGAAGTAGCCGGGGAATGCCAGCAAATATAAAGTATGTATATATATATATACACATATATATTTGCCACCAGTTCTCTTTCAGTTGCAGTTTGTGTCTTCAAAGCAATGCACGTACTTCAACTGACACGTTTCAACTGTAGCTTTTACGCAGCAATAAAAAAAGTCAAGTAACTCTTGTGATTATGTTTCTGCTACAAAGGGATCTGATGTTTGTCTAGTGGCAGTTTTGATACCATAAAGTAGCACAGAAGGTTTATATGCCTACTGCAAAGATCAAATCTGTATTTTATGTAAATAGTTGAGTGGATTAGTAAAGCCAGCCATTACCTTT
This sequence comes from Pleurodeles waltl, assembly GCF_031143425.1. NCBI lineage: Eukaryota > Metazoa > Chordata > Amphibia > Caudata > Salamandridae > Pleurodeles > Pleurodeles waltl. The sequence continues at coordinate 286,404,516 of NC_090445.1, read as the reverse complement.
GCTATAATACAAACGAAATGTATGTGCAAGGGTTATTATGGAGAGCTGAAGGGCACTTTTGCTGGTTGGAAGAGCGGGAATGCGAGGTGTAGGTCATGGGAGTGGGAGCACCAATAATGTTTGTTGGACTGGGTGCCACGGACGCTAAAGACTGTGACAGTTGGTATGTGGCAAGGTGAAGTAATAGTGTGTCTATTTTGTTTTTTTGAGTGTCTTGAGAGAACGTGCTGATTGAGGGAAGAAGCAAAGGTAAGGTGCCTGACCTTTACTGTTGCACGTATCACACACACATCTGCCAGCAATTCTGAGACTGTCTACATAGGCTAGTGTTTTAGAGAGAGAGTTTAGCAAGTAGCAGAGATGGCATCTCATTGTATGACTGCTGCTCAAGCCCTAACTCAGGTTATAGAGGACAGCTCTGACTTAGAATCATAGACTGAGAGGGTGCTCCTTAATAGAGCTGCTCTCCACCTAAACTTGGGAACTACCCAGAGTTCTCTATTCTTATTTTTTGCATAATTTATGCAGCACTCTAACCCTGAAAGGGATTTGTTTTGACTTATACTGGGTGCTCCCTTGTGTCTGGACAAAGCTAAACCTCTCTGATGAGCTCTAATGAGAGCGAAACACGTGTCAGGGGTTGCTTTTACTCATTCCAGGTTGGCTTGGATGGTATATTACCAGTCCAAAGCTGTAATACTGTGCCTGGAGTGGTAAATGGCTTTTGTCATTTTACAGCTCGGCAAGGTTGACACTGTGTCAAACCTATGCTTAAAGACTTTGCTGTACAAATGGCAAAAGACTTTGTCACTATCTAGCTCCGCGTGGATAGCACTGTGCTGATCCAATGCTTAAAAACTTTGCTAGATAAACAGACATTTGAGGTGAGCAAATCTAGAGTGTCGCTGGTGTTGCAGGGTGCTCCTTACTGGAGCTGCTCTCCACCTAAACTTGGGAACTACCCAGAGTTCTCTATTCTTCTTTTTTGCATAATTTATGCGGCACTCTAACCCTGAAAGGGATTTGTTTTGACTTATACTGGGTGCTCCCTTGTGTCTGGACAAAGCTAAACCTCTCTGATGAGCTCTAATGAGAGCGAAACACGTGTCAGGGGTTGCTTTTACTCATTCCAGGTTGGCTTGGATGGTATTTTACCAGTCCAAAGCTGTAATACTGTGCCTGGAGTGGTAAATGGCTTTTGTCATTTTACAGCTCGGCAAGGTTGACACTGTGTCAAACCTATGCTTAAAGGCTTTGCTGTACAAATGGCAAAAGACTTTGTCACTATCTAGCTCGGCGTGGATAGCACTGTGCTGATCCAATGCTTAAAAACTTTGCTAGATAAACAGACATTTGAGGTGAGCAAATCTAGAGTGTCACTGGTGTTGCAGGGTGCTCCTTACTAGAGCTGCTCTCCACCTAAACTTGGGAACTACCCAGAGTTCTCTATTCTTCTTTTTTGCATAATTTATGTGGCACTCTAACCCTGAAAGGGATTTGTTTTGACTTATACTGGGTGCTCCCTTGTGTCTGGACAAAGCTAAACCTCTCTGATGAGCTCTAATGAGAGCGAAACACGTGTCAGGGGTTGCTTTTACTCATTCCAGGTTGGTTTGGATGGTATTTTACCAGTCCAAAGCTGTAATACTGTGCCTAGAGTGGTAAATGGCTTTTGTCATTTTACAGCTCGGCAAGGTTGACACTGTGTCAAACCTATGCTTAAAGACTTTGCTGTACAAATGGCAAAAGACTTTGTCACTATCTAGCTCAGCATGGATAGCACTGTGCTGATCCAATGCTTAAATACTTTGCTAGATAAACAGACATTTGAGGTGAGCAAATCTAGAGTGTCGCTGGTGTTGCAGGGTGCTCCTTACTAGAGCTGCTCTCCACCTAAACTTGGGAACTACCCAGAGTTCTCTATTCTTCTTTTTTGCATATATATATATATATATATACACATATATATTTGCCACCAGTTCTCTTTCAGTTGCAGTTTGTGTCTTCAAAGCAATGCACGTACTTCAACTGACACGTTTCAACTGTAGCTTTTACGCAGCAATAAAAAAAGTCAAGTAACTCTTGTGATTATGTTTCTGCTACAAAGGGATCTGATGTTTGTCTAGTGGCAGTTTTGATACCATAAAGTAGCACAGAAGGTTTATATGCCTACTGCAAAGATCAAATCTGTATTTTATGTAAATAGTTGAGTGGATTAGTAAAGCCAGCCATTACCTTTGCTATAATACAAACGAAATGTATGTGCAAGGGTTATTATGGAGAGCTGAAGGGCACTTTTGCTGGGTGGAAGAGCGGGAATGCGAGGTGTAGGTCATGGGAGTGGGAGCACCAATAATGTTTGTTGGACTGGGTGCCACGGACGCTAAAGACTGTGACAGTTGGTATGTGGCAAGGTGAAGTAATAGTGTGTCTATTTTGTTTTTTTGAGTGTCTTGAGAGAACGTGCTGATTGAGGGAAGAAGCAAAGGTAGGGTGCCTGACCTTTACTGTTGCACGTATCACACACACATCTGCCAGCAATTCTGAGACTGTCTACATAGGCTAGTGTTTTAGAGAGAGAGTTTAGCAAGTAGCAGAGATGGCATCTCACTGTATGACTGCTGCTCAAGCCCTAACTCAGGTTATAGAGGACAGCTCTGACTTAGAATCATAGACTGAGACAGCAGATACTGAGACAGCAGCTGAGGGATAGGACATTGGTGCAGACTTTGAGAGTGATTTTTCCGACTACTCCTCTTCCAGTGATTCTGAGGGAGGTGATGGGGACAGTCTCGCTGTCCCTTCGCAAGCACAGTCTGTGCAGCAGGAGAATAGTGGGTTAGCCCAACCCAGAGAGCAGGTGCATGTTGCAGCAAGCACAGAGAGAGTGCTCTCTTCGGAGCTTCCCAATTTAGTTCAGCCCCAAATTCCACTGCCCAATCATATTGTGGAGACATCAAAATTATCTATCATAAAACAACCCTGGTTTTGGAAGGCAGACACCGGCATTTTTGGTCCTGGGCTTGGCGGCCATATAGGGAAACCTACCAAACCCAGACATTGCTGGAAACTAGACACCTGGGGGAGTCCACTGAGGTGTGACTTGTGTGGATTCCCCAAAGTTTTCTTCCCCAGAATACATGACAAAAGTGAAATGTTGAATAAAAACTCTATTTTTTCTTGCATTTCTGTCACACAAACAACAAGAATATGCTGGGATCCACAAAATTCCTACCACCCAGTGTTTCTCCACATGTCCTGATAAAAACACTACTCCACTTGAGTACCTGTACCTAGTGACTGTGTCAGGAATGGATCACCCCAGGGTCAACAGTTGGCCTCATGTAAGGACTAATATGGACCGTTGTGTGATCCATTCCTGACATGGGCAGTAGGCCTACCCACACAAGTGAGGTACCATTTTTATCGGGAGACTTGGGAGAATGCTGGGTGGAAAGACATTTGTGGCTCCTTTCATATTCCTGAACTTTCTATCACCGAAATGTGAGGTAAAAGTGTTTTTTTTTTGCCAAATGTTGAGGTTTGCAAAGGATTCTGGGTAACAAAATCTGGTGAGAGTGCCACAAGTTACCCCATCCTGGATTACCCTAGGTGTCTAGTTTATAAAAATGTGCAAGTTTGGTAGGTTTTCCTTGGTACCGGCTTAGCTAGAGACCAAAAGCCACAGCTAGGCACTTTCCAAAAAACACGTCAGTTTTCAATGTAAAAATTTGATGTGTCCATGTTGCATTTTGGGGGCCTTTCCTGTTGCGGGCACTAAGCTACCCACACAAGTGAGGTATCATTTTACGGGAGATGTGAGGGAATGCTGGGTAGAAGGAAAGTTGCGGCTTCCCTCAGATTCCAGAACTTTCCATCACTGAAATATGAGGAAAAGGTGTTTTTTTGCCAGTTTAGAGGTTTGCAAAGGATTCTGGGTAACAGAACATGGTGAGAGCCCCAAAGGTCACCCCATTCTGAATTCCCCTAGATGTCTAGTTTTCAAAAATGTATAGGTTTGCTAGGTGTCCCTAGGTGCCGGCTGAGCTAGAGGCCAAAGACCGCAGCTAGGCACTTTGCAAAAAACATGTCAGTTTTCTTTGGAAAAATGTGATTGTGTCCAATTTGTTTTTTTGTGCATTTTCTGTCGCGGGCACTAGGCCTACCCACACAAGCGCTGTACCATTTTTATCGGGAGACTTGGGGAAATGCTGAGTGGAAGGAAGTTTGTGGCTTCTCTCGGATTCCAGAACTTTGCAGCACCGAAATCTGAGGGAAAAGTATATTTTTTGCCAAATTTTGAGGTTTGCAAAGGATTCTGTGTAGCAGAACCTGGTGAGTGACCCACAAGTCACGCCATTATAAACTCCCCTAGGTGTCTAGTTTAAAAAAATGTATAGGCTTGATAGGTTTCCCTAGATGCCGGCTCAGCTAGAGGCCAAAATCCACAGCTAGGCACTTTCCAAGAACACGTCAGATTTCAATATAAACATGTCATGTGTCCATGTTGCGTTTCCTGTCACGGGCAGTAGGCCTACTGTTGGGCCTGGCCCTTTTTACAGGGTCATCCCCAAACTTTTTGCCTCCTTCCTCCTATTTTTCCTGACTTGTTTTTGTTGGCTTTTGAACTCTGAGCACTTTACCACTGTTAACCAGTGCTAAAGTGTATATGCTCTCTGTGTAAATTGTACTGTTAATTGGTTTCTCCATGATTGATATATTTGGTTTACTGGTAAGTCCTTAGTAAAGTGCACTAGAGGTGTCCAGGGTCTGTAAATCAAATGCTACTAGTGGGTCTGCAGCACTGATTGTGCCACCCACATACGTAGCCCTGTAATCATGTCTCAGACCTGCCACTGCAGTGTCTGTGTGTGCAGTTTTAAACTGTAAATTCGACTTGGCAAGTGTACTCCACTTTCCAGGCCTAACCCTTACCTTTTCCTACATATAAGACACCCATAAAGGAAGCCCTAGGTAACTCCATTGGCAGGGTGCAGTGTATGGTTAAGGTAGGACATATACTAATGTGTTTTATATGTCCTTACAGTGAAATACTGCCAAATTCGGTTTTCACTGTTGCAAGGCCTATCTCTCATAGGTTAACCTAGGGACTGCCTTTAAACATGATTAAACATGATTAAAGCAAAGACCCCATTTTTAACACCTAACCACACAAGTGAGGTACCATTTTTATCAGGAGACTTGGGGGAACACAGAATAGAAGAACGAGTGTCACTGCCTGTTAGAAATCAGGTCTTTGGTTGGCAGTCAGGTTACCCCCTGTCCAAGCAAAGGCCCCTCACTCTAGTCAAGGTAAGTCACACACAATCCAAATGATCCTGTGCCCACCCTCTGGTAGCTTGGCACTGAGCAGTCAGGCTTAATTTAGAAGGCAATGTGTAAAGTATTTGTGCAATAAATCATACAATAAAACCTTATAGCACCACAAAAATACACCACACAGTGTTTAGAAAAGTATCTAATATTTATCTGGGTAAATGCAGGTCAAAACAATTAAAATGCAATAAGTATATGTTGAGATATCACTGAAAAGTGATATAACGTGTCTTAAGTCTTTTAAAAGCAAACAAAGGGGGTCATTCTGACCCCGGCGGTCTGAGACCGCCGGGGCCAGGGTCGGCGGGAGCACCGCCGACAGACCGGCGGTGCCCCGCAGGGCATTCTGACCGCGGCGCTTTGGCCGCGGTCAGTGCAGGAAAACTGGCGGTCTCCCGCCGGTTTTCCGCTGCCCGTCAGAATCCTCCAAGGCGGCGCAGCATGCTGCGCCGCCTTAGGGATTCTGACACCCCCTACCGCCATCCTGTTCCTGGCGGTTCGCCCGCCAGGAACAGGATGGCGGTAGGGGGTGTCGCAGGGCCCCTGGGGGCCCCTGCAGTGCCCATGCCAATGGCATGGGCACTGCAGGGGCCCCCGTAAGAGGGCCCGCTTGTATTTCACTGTCTGCATAGCAGACAGTGAAATACGCGACGGGTGCAGTAGCACCCGTCGCACCTTCCCACTCCGCCGGCTCGATTACGAGCCGGCTTCATGGTGGGAAGGTCGTTTTCCCCTGGGCTGGCGGGCGGCCTTTTGAAGGCCGCCCGCCAGCCCAGGGGAAAACTCAAAATACCTGCTGCGGTCTTCCGACCGCGGTACGGTATTTTGACGGCTCCCGCCGGGCGCGCGGTGACCGCGCCCGGCGGGAGTCAGAATGACCCCCAAAGTCTCTTTCACGCACGAAGTACCTGGTTTGCGTGACAAATCTCTGCAGGGAACCGCAGAGGAGGGGAAGCGTGGAAACAAAAGAATGTGCGTCAATTTCTCAGGCCACACACGGTGATGCGTTGTTTAGTTTTCACGCAGGGACGGCTGTGCGTCAATTTCCGGCACTCATTCGTAGATCCTCTTCGGGGTGTGGGGTTTTCAGATGCCGTTTTCAGGGACGGTGGGTGGATTTCCTGCGCTGGCAGGATGAAGTCACAGGAGCTGCGTCGATCCAGTGGGCTTTGCGGCAAATTTTCTACCACACAACAGGCGCTGCATCGATTCCTCTCTGGAAGTCGGGCTGCGTCATTCCGGGTTGGCTGTACATCGATCCAGTGGGCCGTGCGTTGAATTTCCAGTCGCTACGCTGGTGCTGCGTCGATCTTCTCATTGCAAAGTCAGGCTGCGTCATTCCGGTTTGGCGTGCAGTGAAATTTTCACTGCAGTGCAGGCTGTGCATCGGTTCTGGCAGGCTGTGCATCGAATTTTGCTGCACAAGGAGTCCTTCTTGAAGAGATGAAGTCTTTTTGGTCCTGAGACTTCAGGGAACAGAGGCAAGCTCTATCCAAGCCCTTGGAGAACACTTCTTCACAACAGCCAGAGTGCAGCAAGGCAGCAGAGCAACAGCAAGGCAGCAGTCCTTCACAGAAAACAGTCAGGTGAGTCCTTTGGGCAGTCAGGCAGTTCTTCTTGGCAGGATGCAGGTTCTGGTTACAAGTTTCTTCTCCAGGAAGTGTCTGAGTTGGTAGGGGCAGAGGCCCTGTTTATACACCTAAATGTGCCTTTGAAGTAGGGGAGACTTCAAAGGCACATTTGAAAGAGTGGCTTAGAAGTGCACCAGGTCCCCTTTCAGTTTAATCCTGTCTGGCAGGGTCCCAGTAGGGGGTGTGGCAGTCCTTTGTGTGAAGGCAGGCCCTCCACCCTCCCAGCCCAGGAAGACCCATTCAAAATGCATGTGTGTGCAAGTGAGGTTGAGTATCCTGTGTTTGGGATGTGTCTGGGTGAATGCACAAGAGGCTGTCAACTAAACCCAGGTAAACGTGGATTGTAAGGCACAGAAAAATTTAAGTGCAGAGAAATGCTCACTTTCTACAAGTGGCATTTCTAAAATAGTAATATTAAATCCAACTTCACCAGTCAGCAGAATTTTATATCACCATTCTGGCCATACTAAATATGACCTTCCTACTCCTTTCAGATCAGCAGCTACCACTCAAACAATGTATGAGGGCAGCCCCAATGTTAGCCTATGAAGGGAGCAGGCCTCACAGCAGTGCAAAAACGAATTTAGGAGTCTTACACTACCGGGAAATGTAAACTACATAGGTACATGTCCTGCCTTTTGCCTACACAGCACCCGGCCCTATGGGTTACCTTGGACGTACCTCAGGGGTGTCTTATATGTATAAAAAGGGGAGTTTTAGGCTTGGCAAGTACTTCTAAATGCCAAGCCGAATTGGCAGTGAAACTGCACACACAGGCCTTGCAATGGAAGGCCTGATACAAGGTTAAGGGGCTACTTAAGTGGGTGGCACAATTAGTGCTGCAGGCCCACTAGTATCATTTAATCTACAGGCCTTGGGCACATATAGTTCACTCTACTAGGGACCTATAAGTAAATTAAATAGTTGAATTGGGTATGATCCATTGTTACCATGTTTAAAGGGAAAGAGCATATGCACTTTAGCACTGGTTAGCAGTGGTAAAGTGCGCAGAGTCCTAAAACCAGCAAAAACAGTATCTAAAAAGTGGAGAGAGGCACACAAAAAAGTTAGGGGTGCCCAGCCTAAGGCTGTCAGGTCTAACACTGCCCCTTGTTTTTCCTTCCAAATGTAAGACAGTGTCTAAAAAAGAAGACTATTGGAGAAATGCCCTGTAATTCACATGCTAGCCTGGGGACCCTGGAATTTGGAGATGTGCAAATAACCACTGCTTCTCAACACCTTATCTTGTGCCCATTTTGGAAATACAAAGGTTTCCTCAATACCTATTTTTGACTCTTTATATTTCCCCAAATGAATTGCTGTATACCTGGTATACAATAAAAACCTATTGCAAGGTGCAGCTCATATATTGGCTCTGGGTACCTAGGGTTTTTGATGAACCTACAAGCCCTATATATCCCCACAACCAGAAGAGTCCAGCAGATGTAACAATATATAGCGTTCAAACATCTGCCATAGCTGGAAAAAGTTATAGAAGAAAATGTGGACAGAAATGGCTCTTTTTTCACCTCAATTTCAATATTGTTCTATTTTAGCTGTTACTTTCTGTAGGAAAACCTTGAAGGATCTATACAAATTACCCCTTGCTGAATCTAGAATTTTGTCTACTTTTAGAAATGTTTAGCTGTGTGGGATCCAGCATTAGCTTCACACCCATTTCTGTCACTAACTGGACGGAGGCGGAAAGCACAAAAATAGTAAAAATGGTGTATGTCCCAGTAAAGGGCCAAAATTCTGTTCGAAAATGTAGTTTTCTGATTCAATTCTACCTGTTCCTGAAAGCTGGGAAGATAGTGATTTTAGCACCACAAGCCCTTTGCTTATGCCATTTTCAGGGGAGAAACACATGCTTTCTTCTGCAGCCCTTTGTTCCCATTTTTCTGAAAAAAGCTAAATCTTAGCTGTATTTTGGCTAATTTCTTGGTTTCCTCCAGGGGAACCCACAAACTCCAGGTACCTTTAGAATCCCTAGGATGTTGGAAAAAAGGATGCAAAAATGGCATGGATAGTTTATGTAGACAACAAGTTATGAAGGCCTAAGCACAAACAACCCCAAATAGCCAAAAAAGGCTCAGCATTGGGGAGACGGGGGCTCAGCAGCTAAGGGTTTGAAAAATAGAGAAAAGGTTTGCTGAACGAATGCCTAAAACTTGGTGGCTGCTCAGCAATTGTCAGTTCCTTCAAAGGAGCCACTGAGGCAGATAATTCTCTCAAAGCAACGGTATCTCTGGAAACCGGGCAGATATTTCAAAATTCGATGGGTGGTAGCCTGGTAATGACCTCTGCCACACTGATGGACGAATAGCTCACACAATACTCACAATTATGTCCTAAATGGTTCTAGATTGAGATCAAGGAAGCAATTTTCTGTTTATTTTTTTTTAAGTCCTTTAACAATGTAATGAAGCTGAATGAAGTACAAAAACATATAGGCGTCAAATAAAAGGAGTTGAGACGGACTACAAAGTGTAATTCTGCAAACATAAATTAAAGCAGACAGAAAAAGCCTTGAAAAACTCTTGAAAAATAGCCAAACAAGCAGGTCACCATTCCATGAGAGCTAAGAATCACAGTAGCAGACTGGCAGAGAACTCTGCCTCGGAGGTCATTGGCTATGGTCCCCATTCGGAGTCCACCAATAATGTGGAGATCCTGAGGCTGGAATTAACAATTTCAGGTAGGATGCTCTGGGGAGTTAATGGGGATTCTGAATTAAAATAGCTTAAATGAAGAATAGCTTGACATAATCCAGAATGACTGCATTCTTTGACACAGATTTTTCCTAATTATGGGGAGTTTAATGCTGATATTTACCACCTGCTAAAAGTGTTTGTGACATGGGTAAGGATACTAGGAATCTCCTTTTAGGGTTGTTGTGATGGAAAAACATGCAGATTGCGTGTGTGGATTAGCATTATAGCAGACTATATGAAAGAATGGTCGTAGGTCAGATGTGAAAATTAAGGCCAGCATTCCGACTTTGGCGGTATTTCGGCAAGACCACTGGGCTGGTGGCCACCGAAATACCAACAGTGATGGTGGTCTCCTGACCACCGTATTACAAGGCCAACACAGGAGACCGCCAAAATATGCACACATTCCACCCACCGCCAGTCTGACTGACGGTGAGAGAGAGACTCGCTCCCACCATCAGCACTGCCACGACGAGAAGACTCCGCCGCCACATTACGAGCACACCAGTCTCTGCACAGCAGTGAACCATTGGTGGTTTGCACCGCCGTGCAACATACAAAGGGGTACCTTTGCTGCCTATGGGGGACTGGGGCCCATGACGTGAAACCCAGGCGGTGACGGTCTGGTACACGGCGGCTGTCACTGTCTTCATCTGCCTCCTACCTGAGGACCACCACGATATGGGCAGCTGTGTGATTCCTGCCAGGTAAGTGGACCACTGTAATTGGGGGGGAGGGTTTGCGAGATGTGTATATTTGGGGTGTGTGTGTGTGCAGGCATTTGTGTGCATCTGAATGGCTGCGTGTAGGTGTGGGGGTATGGTTGTGTCGGACAGGAATGCGTTTTCCTGTCTTGAGGTGCGTTACCGCCAGGGTTTTCGTGGCAGGTCGACCACCACAAAAACCCTAGTGGTGTGCAGCCTAGTAATATTGTCGGCAGTGTCATGCATGCTGCCGGTCCAGAGAAAGCACCAGCTGGATGCAGCAGTCCGCCCGCACTGGCGGGACTGGCGGTGGTGTGGCTGTTTTAAGACAGCCACACCGTCTTCCTCGTAATATGGTGGTCTTCACCACCGTGACTGCAGCGGTGGAACCGCCACCTCCATTGCAGTGGTTCCCGGACCGCCAGGGTCGTAATGAGCATCCCAGTGTCTGGTGGCCAATGTGAGCGATGTGATAGAATGCTTTTAAGAAGTTGTAGATACGAAAGGGTGGTTAGTTTTGGTTGAGGTTCAACATATTAGGAGTAATGAAAAAAGGAAGGCTCATTGAACATGCATTTGAAACTTCTTTTAAGACAACTGATGAAGTTGGGTTTTGGCTTTTGGTATGAGGTGAAAAATGTATCCTATTAAGTGTTTTAAGGAAAATGTTTTGATTAATTAGGCATTGCACACACTAATTAGACATTGCACACACAGATACTGAACAAGCAAAAAAATGGCTGGACAGTTTCAGGATTATTTTGATACTCATATTGTTTGGTATGTTAAGTTTTGTTCTTGCTTTTCAATGTTCTTATCAATAGGTTTGAGAACCAATGACTAAAATGTGTCATGTGTTGGGTTTGGTCACCTCTTGTTGTCTAGTTGGTCAGGTTACATCTTTCACTTGTGGTTATATGTTTGCAATGTTCTCAAGGTAAAAAGCAGGCTTATATTCATAAAGTGCAATTAAGTGATTTAATGTACATAAAGTAAGTATAGGGCATATTTATATAAATCAGTTCTCCATGTCTGATACTGAGTATTCACGTCCTACACAGATTTTCCACAGGGTGGGAATGTTCACCATTTTGGATACGTCCCCCTATAATTCCCATGACTTCTAGATAGAGGGGAAAAGTAGCCCACCAACAATCCTGCTGTGCTTTCCATGTCAATTTTCTGATTATTGGCAAAAGGCTGCTACATCAGCTCCTTCCCAGTCTATCCTCTTCTGCAGTTTGTTTATTGGAAGGGAAAAGATGGTTGTCTCCTTTGATTAATGGAAATCATTGATTGTTTGGTATCTCGGAGGGATATGGTAAGGGTCCATCCCTTTAAAATAGGGGCTCCTATCCTTCCTCTTTGAAGTGGCTCCAGTTGGCATTGGAACCTAACCAGCCTGCGTGATGTGGTTTTCCCATCTATAACCCTGTCATTCATACTGACCGGGTAAGAAAGCTTGAATATGCGAGCCGAACCCTGCCTTCTTCTTATATCTATATCCACTGCTGTAAGAACTGCCAGCACTGGGTATATAACAGGACTGCTCACTGGCCAGGATCCAACACTCTCCTGCAGCAAAGGGACCACTGAAGGCCTAATCAGCCCAGTTGCTGCCAAGCCTAAGTCAAGGCTCTGAAGGGAACCACCCATATGGTTGTTAAATTAAGTCCTACAGTGAACTTTCTGCCCATTGGTTGGCATGCGTTCCCCATGGGTTGAAATTGTTTGTCCCATTGAGATTTGCAGTCTAGAAGCATCTTGAAGCACTGGGGCAGATGGCAGAGACAGCCTGTTACAACATTCTTTTGGGAGAATCTTCTGCTTTTTGTGAGGAGATTGAATGCCATGTGTATGTGTCAGGGTGGGATAATGCTTTGCATATTTAGAACCATTGGCAAAACAGGAATTTTGATACTCCTGACACCCCTGATCTCTTGGTCTGTACTTCTGAAGTTTGCACTGAGGTTGAGTAGAACTAGATGGTATGTCTCCTTTGAGGACTTCTTTAAGTACCTCACTACACACATTGAGGGGGGGATCTTTCTCTACTATGCACATACTATTTGCCCTATCTACCACAATCTCTCCAGCTAAGATCTACACATACTTCAAACCTGTTGTAACATGAGAAACAAAATGTGAAGGTCTTTATATTTGTCATTAATATTTTTATTGGGATGTTTATTAGAAATAAACACTCATTCCGATGACCTAGCACAACTGACGGTATCCAGATCCAATTAGACAGCCCATGACCAAATCAGACATCATTAACGAACACAGCAAGAACAGGGCATCTTAAGAGAGTTCTCAGTCAAACCATGAGCCATCATATGAATCCAGCTAAAATGCATTCGATTGACAGGTGCATCACAATCAGCCATTTCTTTACAGAAAATATTGACATGTTCAGATTCTACACTGACAGCATGAAGTACACCCTTAACGTGCCACTCAAATAGAAGACCCAAATAGACCACATTAAAACCACTTTTAATCGCAGATCTCACCAACATCCTTGCAGCTGTTAAGCCAGTGCATTTGAGGATCACATACTGACTTCAATCATGATGAAGTTCCGCTACAGAACATCACTTATACTCTCCAAAAGTATCCTTTATGCTTAAAATTTGACACAAATATCACACATGAAACTTCAATGTAAGCAAATCCACACTCATTTGTAGTTACTGGGACAGACGGCAAGGCACACTCCTTTGTACTTCATGGTTGTGCTGGTCTTCCATAGCAGAGGTGGTCTGCAGTATGCACAGAGCATCGGCACAGCTTGGCATGAGGTTTCACATCTGTGTTGCCCATAATGAGCAAAATATACATATGAAAGTAAAGGAGACTATAAGTCCCAGGGTACCTCAGAACTCTCAGCAGACTGAATTTGTGGCGAATAAGTACCTTGTGTTTGCAAGCATTCTTTGCTAGGAAATCAAGATACTTCGGCCCGTATTTATACTTTTTTAGCACCGCATTTGCGTCGTTTTTTGACGCACAAACGGCGCAAATGCGGCGCTAAAAAAAGTATAAATACGGGCCTTAGTTGCTGCCTCCAGAATTCTGTTGCCAGAGATTGGAACACAAAGTGGTATGCCTGGAGATATTGAGTACTTTCCAAATTTAAAAGAAGTATTCTGAGACAGTGTTTATGATCAAGTATTTAAGACACTTGTTCACTCGTGGCTCACTCCTATTTAAGGGGGTGGGCAGGTGTGGCGCGCAGGGAAGAGGGGATACCGGGGGGGACAGTTAATAAAAATAATGAAAAAAAAGTACCTCCTCTGTTGCAGCCGCTCCTCTGTCCCTCGTCGCTCCAGCTGCAGGCACAGGCTCCCAGCCTGCCCTGCGGCCAATCCTGTTGCTGCTCAGGATTGGCCAGGAGCACCCAGCCAGGGCGCTCCCAGGCAGACTGGGAGCCTGTGCAGGCTCTCTCCAGCCTGGCAACTGTGTTGCCGGGCTGGAGAGAGCCTATTGCGCATGTGTGTTTGGCCAGCCCAAGACGGCCGGCCAAACATAGATGCACTCTGAGGGGAGTGCTTTGTGCACTCCCCTCTGTGGTTGCCATCCTCAATGCCTGCCCCTTTCAACACGAAGGGATAATAAACCTAGTTTATTGCTTCTGCGTGGGCTCTCTCTGTTGCTGAGTGGCCCCTCTGTCTCCTCCTCCAAGGGGCAACCTCCTGGTCCTTCCTGGGCCCTGGCAGCACCCAAATTCTTCAACCGCGACTCATGCAGCTAGCAAGGCTTGTTTGTGATCTTTCTGCATGGAAACAACTCTGCATCCTCCAGCACGCCGTGGGGCATCTTCTGACCAAAGGAGAACGTCCTGGCACCTTCTGTTGTTGCAGAATCTTTGGCTTCTTCCACCCGGAGGCAGCCCTTTTGCACCTTCATCCGGGGTTTAGTGGGCTCCTGCCCCCCCCCGGACACTTGCGTGACTCTTGGACTTGGTCCCCTTCCTTTGCAGGTCCTCAGGTCCAGGAATCCGTCTTCAGTGCTTTGCAGTCTTTCTGGGGTAGTAGGGTAACTTTACTCCTACTTTTCAGGGTCTTGGGGTGGGGTATCTTGGACACCCTTAGTGTTTTCTTACACTCCCAGCAACCCTCTACACACTACACTAGGCCTGGGGTCCATTTGTGGTTCGCATTCCACTTTCGGAGTATATGGTTTGTGTTGCCCCTAGGCCTATTTTCTCCTATTGCATTCTATTGTGTTCTACAGTGTTTGCACTACTTTTCTAAGTGTTTTCCTTACCTGATTTTGGTTTGTGTGTATATTTTGTGTATATCACTTACCTCCTAAGGGAGTATATCTTCTGAGATACTTTTGGCATACTGTCACTAAAATAAAGTACCTTTATTTTTAGTAACTCTGAGTATTGTGTTTTCTTATGATATAGTGCTATATGATATAAGTGGTATGGTAGGAGCTTTGCATGTCTCCTAGTTCAGCCTACGCTGCTCTGCTATAGCTGGTTATATGATGGAACACCGAATCTTAAACTACTACTAACCTTAACAACGAGGTTGGAACACCGACCTCGTCTTTACTACTAATGATTTTACCGCGAATGCCTTAACAACGATATTTCGTTGTAAAGGCATTCCTGATAAAATCATTAGAAATAGGCACCATTCACCCTACATCCCTCACCCCACCCCCCCAACCCCACCCCAAAACCTAAAACCCCCTGACTCCCCAACCCACTCCCCAAAACCAAAAACGCCCCACCCCCCCAACCCCACCCTAAAACCTAAAACCCCCTGACCCCCCACCCACTCCCCAAAACCAAAAACGCCCCACCCCCCCAACCCCACCCTAAAACCTAAATCCCCCGACCCCCTCCCCAAAACCAAAAACGCCCCGACCCCCCACCCCCTCCCCAAAACCTAAAACCCCCCACTTACCTGAGTCGTCACCTTGTCATCTGCGTCGTCCTCCTCAGCCGACTCCCTTGTTTGTACCTTAACCATGCATGTTCGTTGTTCAGGACATGCGTGGTTAAGGCACAAAATAACAAAGTCGTGGTTAAAGAAAGCGTTGTTCCGCTTTCGTTAACCAGGACTTCGTTATAAAAAATTCGGCATAAAGGATGTTTACCGCTATAGCTACATCTATCGGCCTAAGCTGCTAGAACACTACTAATCTACTAATAAGGGATAACTGGACCTGGCACAAGGTGTAAGTACCATCAGGTACCCACTATAAGCCAGGCCAGCCTCCTACATCCCCCACCCAACGTCACAGGAACGGAGGTGCCAGGAACATCCAGTCCCCCCCAGAAGATGACCGCAGTGATGATAGCAACTCTCGAAGCCTGGATCTGGATGACCAACCTGGCCCATCAGGGATCTCCGGACAGTCGGTAACTCAGGCACAGTCCCATACCACCACAGAGCCTCCCCCCTCAGGAAACACCACCACAGTACCCACCCAGCGGGCCCATACCCCTGTCCCCAGGACATGTCAATCAGCAGTGTGTCTACCACTACAGGGACCCCATGCCACCCCACAAACTAAGGACTATCAGGGACCTGGGGTCAGTGGCAGTGGGCACACGGTTCAGGGGACAGAGGTATAGGACAACAGGGAAGCTGTGAGGACTGCTGTGCGACAGGGGGAGGACAGGCCCAGGGAACCGACTCTCCAGGAGGCACTCACCAACATCATGGAAGCATACCACCATTCCCCGGAGACAATGGGCCAGATACTGGACAAGTTGCGGGAGACCCAGTGGCTGCAGGAGGGACAGTACCTGGGGATCAGGGAGGAATTGAAGGACATCAACACCACCCTGGTCACCTTTGCACCGGCTGGCAGACATGGCCAACACCATGAGGGAGGCAGTGCACACCACCGGGCCCCTGACACTAGCCAAACCGATGAACAGCCTTCCACCTCCACTGCCACTAGTGGACAGGAGGCCCTGCCACAGGAACAACAGGCCACCAGCACCCCACCCCCCTGCAGAAGGAGAACCACCCCATAAACGGTCCCTGTGATCCAGGCAAAAGCCAGAGACTATTGCCAAAACACTCTCCAGGAATTAATACTCTCCTGATTGTCACCCTTGTGTCCCACTCTGTCACCCTGTCCACCTTGAACTGCCATTGCTCCACTTCCTATGCCCCCTTGGACAATGCACCTGTGATACAAATAGACTGGATTCTATCCTGGACATTCCTCCACCATCACCCCAGCCCATTGCACACCCCCTCTACTTATTAGCACTTAAATAAACTAAATAAACACAATTATGAATAAATACAAGTATGGAGGTTGTCAAATGTTTGAAATATGTATTTGTTTAACAAGCTTTAAACAATGCAATACAACTGTACAGTAATGTATAAATAGGAATGCTCTGTAGTTGGCTGCAGTTAACACCAGGAGCAATAGTGGGGCACAAATATCTGCAAATAGAGATGCCAAAGGGTACAGTAAGTGGCCATAGAAGTGGGAAAATCAGCCTGCCAGTGACAATGTCAAACACAAAACTGTCAATGTAAAGTGAAATTACAGTGTCTGACCTGTGTGTCATTGGAAATATTGTCATACTATAGCACTTCTGTTGTCCTCATCCTCATCCTCTGCCTCCTCATCTTCACTGTCCACAGGGTCCACTGCTGCCATACACCAATCTCTAGCCTCATCCTCCTGCAGAAAAGGCACTTGGCAACATAAGGCAAGGTTGTGCAACATACAGCATGCCACAATGATCTGGCCACCTTCTTGGGTGAGTAATACAGGGATCCACCTGTGAGATGGAGGCAACAAAACCTGTCCTTCGGGAGGGCAAATGTCCTTTCACTTATTCTTCTGTAACGTTCCTCTGCCCTTGTCCTGGGATTCCTCACAGGAGTCAGTAGCCATGAGAGGTTGGGGTAACCAGAGTCACCTGCAAATATCGAGGGACAACTGTTAGACACACACTAACCCTTAGGGCCCACACCATACCCATACACCAACACTTACTGGGTGGGAACCAGGGCTCACCTATTAGCCACACCCGATGCTTCTGGAGTTGAGCCATCACATATGGTATGCTGCTATTCCTCAGGATAAAGGCATCATGCACAGACCCAGGATACTTTGCATTGACATGGGAGATGTTCTTAGAGTGAAAGCTCTTTCGATTTCTGAACACCTGTTCATTTCTCTGGGGGGGAGAACAACGGCAATACGTGTACCATCAATTGCCCTAATAATGTTGGGGATATGTCCCATTGCATAGAAGTCAGCTTTCACTGTGGCCAAATCCTCCACCTGGGGGAAAATGATGTCGCTGCGCATGTGTTTAATCAGGGCAGACAACACTCTGGTCAGCACTATTGAGAACATCGGCTGAGACATTCCTGCTGCCAAACCCACTGTCACTTGGAAGGAGCCAGTTGCCAGGAAATGGAGCACTGATAGCACTTGAACAAGAGGGGGGATCCTGGTGGGGTGACTGATATCAGATATCAGGTCAGGCTCCAATTGGGCACACAGCTCTGTGATTGTGGCCCTGTCCAGTCTATAGGTGAGAATAATGTGCCTGTCCTCCATTTTTGCCAAGTCCACCAGGGGCCTGTACACAGGGGGATGCCTCCATCTCCTAATCATCCGAAGCAGTTGCAATCTAGGGGGCAAACGGTGAGCATCTGGTCAGTATTCTACATTTCAAAACACTACACTGAATTGCATGTTGTGACTGTAACAGTATATTGTTGGATAGGCCCAAATGGTGCCTATGTGTACTGTGACACAGTTAGGTGCCATGGCCTGCCCCCCCCCCGAGATGGCGTGCACCTGTTCTGTATGGAGGGACATGTGGAAATTAGGTAATTCCACTGACGTTGGAGGAGGCGGTCGAGAACCACCGTGCAACTCCTCCTTGGATACCATTGGGCCCTATGGGTTACAGTGGCCAATGGTGATGCATGCAGGCGGTGACGGTACGCACCGCCGTGGACGTGACCGCCATTTTCTATCTGTTGACTCACTTGCTACCTGACCTTCAACAGGAGAGGGCCTATACTGCAAGTGCTGGTTAGACCTGTGTCTGGAACCGATGTGGCTCGTGTCACTGGGGAAAGGGCTCCTGACTTCACCACTGTGGAGTTGGAAAGGCTGGTGGATTGGGTCTTACCCCAGTACCAAATGCTGTATGGGCCTCCAGACTAACAAGTGAGTACACTGTGAGCACGTTGCATGGGGCATGAATGCATGGAGTGCTGTGTGAGAGGGCCTCGTGTGGTGGGGCATTGGTGGAAGGGCCCTGAGCAGCGTGCTGCATGTATGGTGGGCAATGTCTGTGCGTAAGGGGATGTGAGGGCTATGGTGGGCCATGAGTGTAACAGGCAGGGCGGTCTGACTGATTCCTTTTCCTATGTGTATTTCTCTGTGAGTCAGTGCCCATCAAAAAAAGGGTATATGGCGTGCCATTGTCAAGGACCCTGTGGGTCTATGGCAGGCGGAGCACCCACTGTCGCAAACGGTGGGAGGGCCAGAGACGCTGGGCACGGAAGGCGCTGGAGACCCAGCTGGGGATGGCCTCCCAACGAGGAAGGGGTGCCCGTTGAACCCTGACCCCCGATGGTCTGCATACTGGCAGTGGCCTATCAGGAGCTGGAAGGGCACTTGGGGGCATCACAGCAGCCACAAGGGGGTGAGAACAGTGCCCCAATATACTACTTGCATGTGGTGGGGTGGCATCCGGCTGGGGTATGTGGGCCTGTGTGTGCCCCTAGGCCAGGACGGTCATTGCAGGGTAGGGCCCATGTTGGGCAGAGTCTGATGTACTCCAACCAAGCTAGTAGGCATCCACTACTGGGCAGGTGTCTGTGGGTCTCAGGTATGCTGCAATTGGCGTTAGGGATCCCTGTCCATGGGCTGGTGACTAGCATTGTGACTGTTAGTGCATTGCCTAGTGCGTAGGGCTGTTCCCAGTGTGTGTGTGTGTCATGTACGCCAACACTGGTGTTGTTGCCACCATTGACCAAGGGCATCCTTTGTCTCTCCCCCCCTTTTTGTTTTGTCACCCTGTCCTTATGTGCATTAGCATCACCTGGTGGCGGAGCAGAGGCACCGGGGAAAGCTGCATCCCACAGGGCCCAGGAGGCCGAATCCACTGAGGGTGAGGGCACCAGTGGGACGGAGGACGAGGGGAGTACCACGGCGGAGACTGGAGGGGATAGTTTGGACAGTGATACCTCCTCCGATGTGCCCACTCCAACTACAGGTACAGGCCCCTGTACCAGCACTGTCCTCTCAGCAGCCCCTCAGCATGTTTCCCGTGCCAGCTCACCCAGGAGGGTGGGCATCTCCTTCGCCCCAGGCACCTCAGGCCCTGCCCCAGTTAGCCCTGCTGCACTGAGTAAGGAGGCTATTGACCTCCTGCGATCCATCTCTGTTGGGCAGTCAACCATTGTGAATTCCATCCAGGGGCTGGCAGCCCATTTGCAAAAAACAAATGCCCTGGAGGGCATTCACTCTGGCATGGCGGCCCAACAGAGATCAATCCAGCCTCTGGCCTCCTCCCTGATGGCAGCCATTGTCCCTGTTTCTAGCCTCCCTCCTCCAACTTCCTCTGCCTAATCCCATTCCCCTCAACCCCAACCTATCCCAAGCACACAGGCAGACCAGCATGCACCCAGGACAACACACAGGAGTGGGACAGGCAAACACAAGCACCACACATCATCCCACAGGCACTCACACAAATACCATCCAGATGCAGACATACCAACATCCACTGCCTCCACTGTGTCCCCCTCCTCCTCCTCATCCACCTCCCTCCCAGTAGCGTCTACACTCACACCTGCTTGTACCACATCCTCATCCACTACCACCGTCACGCCTATCACTACACACCTCTCACTGGCAGTCACCACCCCCACATCCATGCACATGTCCCCTGTGTCCTCTCCCACTGTGTCTGTCCCCCCCCCCCAAAGTACACAAACGCAAGCACATAGACACCCAACAGCCATCCACCTCACAAAAGCATCCAGCCCATGCACCTGCACCCAAACACAACAGACAGACACCTCCTACAAACACTTCCTCTTCCTCCACTCTCAAACCTTCACCCTCTTCCCGCCCCAATGTCCCTAAGAAGCTTTTCCTCTCCACCCTTGACTTCTTCCCTACCATTCCCCCCCGTCCTTCACGTTGGGCGGTCAGAACTCAGGTGAGCACCGCAGCCACCCAGTCCATGGCCACAGTATTGTCGACCGCTACTGCAGGTGGGAGAGGATTCCGGGTATCAGGCAGCAACACTGACAGGGTGCCTGCACCAGGTGCATCAAGGAAGGGCAAGGAGGCATCACCAGCTCTGACCAGGAAGGGCAAGGAGGCACCACCAGCAGCATCTAGGAAGGGCAAGCAAATGGCTGCATACACCATATCTCTAAGACATTTGCAAAGAGGGCACATTACAGGATTTGTTTTACAACAGTTTCCCATACATGTGCACGTGGCACACCTCTCATAACCTTGTCATCTTTCACAGGACTGTCTGTAATATCCCACCCCCTATCATTCCTCAGAACAATATTTTCTCACAATTGTGTGTCTTGTATTACCATTTTGCAGCATGTTGCAGCTGTGCTGCCATGAAGCACAGCTTTATAGCCATTAATCCCAGGCCCTCCTTTTGTCTGTCTCTTTTGAGTGTTTTCAGTTGCACTCTTCTCTGCCCAGAGGATTGGGACCAGGAGACTGTCTAATTTTTTAACAATGGAGCAAGGTATAGATCAAAATGTATTCTGCAAAGTGTATAAGCATCGTGGTAACATGAACCTTTTTTGTCACGCTATTCTGTCCATAATGCACAGGTGAAGGGCAGTCAAGAACTGTACTTTGTCTCAGAGTACCTGCACCACCCTTCTCATATTACCGTCATACTGTTTTCTTGGAGTATGTGGCACCTGGACTCTCAGATATCGATTTTTTCCCATCTCCTATTGTAGTCCCAAATGGAGGAACTCCTCTGGTATCCTCACTCTCAGGGAACCAAAGGCAAATAACAATGTATTATTTTTATTGACCTTCAATCCTAATCTGTCTGGAAAGCTCCCTCGTTAATATAGGTAGGGACCTGTTTGGCTGGCAGAGGTACATGAAAGTATTGTTGGCATACATTGAAACCATGTGCATAACCTACCTAGTTACTATATCCCAGTAACGTAGTCTGGTTGCTAAAGGCTTAACCATCAGGGCGAACAGCAGCAAAGAGCAGGGTAGCCCAGTCTAGTGCCCCTCTCAGTATTCCACAGTGCAGACACAATGCCAGTGGGCTTCAGTCTGGGCACTAGATAAGTGTACAGCAGCCTAATTCGCTTCCTGAAAATACGGCCTATTCCCACGCACTGTAGGACTGTGAACATGTACTCCCAGTATAGTGTATCAAATGCTATTTTGATATCAAGCACAACTAATGCCCCATGCACTTCATTGTTTCATGCAGGACATGGCAAGCATCACAGCACTAGCCTGATAATAACCTCATATTAGGCCATCTGAGCCTAGATTCTTCCTACAAGTCAAATTCTTAATATTTCTTCTTATCTAGGTCTGTTCATTGTTCAAGGGTCCGTCTGGGTATGTTGTCTACTTCTAGCATGTATCCTTCCCACATCAAAGGGGGTTGGTGATATACATGTGTTAAGTATTGTTGCAGCATATCGTTTATGTCAACCTGTGTGGTGGCGAAACTCCCATGAGGACACTCAAGGCATAATAATAACAGGGTGGTTGTTCCCTTTTCAAGAGCCACACTGAGTCTGCCTGATTTATCATCCTACCTGTGTAATTTCTGACTATGTTTTGAGGGCACGTTTATCTAAGACGTCCCATGTGTCCATCATCTTGTGCTTTGCTGCTCCATACTTCTCTCTCAATAGGGGATCAAATGCTTCTCCTCTCTTCAAAGAAGCTAACTGCATCTCCAACTGAGTCAAACTTTGAGTCACTGGCTCAAACCATACAATTTCTTCATACATTATCCTATCAAAACCAGCTTTGTTGCTTCCCACTATGCAGCCGTTTTCAGTTGTAGTCCAGTTGTTCTCCAAACATGTGCTGAGTGCTTCCCTCGCCTCTGATTTGATAACTGCCACGCTTGAATGCCCCCGGGTCACGGGGGCATTGCCAGAGTTGATAAAAAGGAGGGTGGTGCACTTGGTCCCTGTCCTAGGGCTTTTAGAAGCACCAGGGACCACCTCCTCCCTGGGGCTATAAACAATAAAGAAATGGGTGGCCACTCTGACCCCCCCTGGGCTCGAGGACCACCAACTCCCTGGGCTACATTTTTAAATAAACGGGGGCTGCGTGGAACCCACTGGGCTCCGGGGACCAGCACCTCCTTGGGGCTATGCAATTAAAGAAAACATGGGGGGCACACAAATTCCCCTCCTGCTGGAGACCACCACATCCCCGGGACAAATACAAAAAGATTCTGATATCTGACCCCCCCCCACACCCGAAGAGCACCACCTCCC
Source organism: Pleurodeles waltl (assembly GCF_031143425.1). NCBI lineage: Eukaryota > Metazoa > Chordata > Amphibia > Caudata > Salamandridae > Pleurodeles > Pleurodeles waltl. The sequence continues at coordinate 286,381,627 of NC_090445.1, read as the reverse complement.
AGGGGCCTTTTGAATTTTAAAAGATGAGAGGGGGCCACGAGCTATATACGGCACCAGAGGCCACCAACTCCCCGGGGCCAGCCCATGTATAACAAAGGAGGGAGCCCCCTCCTGGAGCCCTTCTTGGCCATGGGGCCTCCCAGGGCCGGCTCCTGCTACCACCTGAGGTGCCCACCGTTGGAGGTAGCTGTTTGCTCTTGCTTGGCGGGAGCTGACAACTCCCAGTAAGCAAAAGCAAACATAACTCTGCTTTTAGCAAGCAGGAAATGTTTCCGCTTGCAAGGACTGGCGTTTCGATCTCTTTCCCTGCCCACTGTCATGTAGTCAGGAAAAGAGATGAAAAGATTGCTCCTGCATGAAGGGAACTAGCATTTACAGCAGTTCCCTGCATGCAGGTGTTGCAGTTGGACTCTCACTCCTAGGCAAGACTGCTGGTTTAGGGATGACAACACTTTATGTGTGTAGGCAAATAGGCTAATCCTACAACAAGTCGCAACTGTCAGCCCAACCCTCCCAGCTCACAAGTAGTACCTCACCAAAAACCCAAACAGTAAAAGGTGATTTCTAGCAGCCTCTATGCATGAACTCTAGAATGCAACATCTCAGGGGAGTCGTGGTGGAATGGAAGTTACCCTTTTCTCATGTTAGTAATACATCTCATTCACACAGGCAATGAAGGAGATGCAGGGAAGTTTTCAAAAGGTTTATTACAAAGACTGTAATGTACTGTAAAATGCATGAGCTGCAATCATTAAAGATAATGAACGGTGCGAGCAGCAGAATTGTGAAGATGTGCGTCATGAATACAAAGACCCCCACCATCGTGAAATAAACATGGAATGTAAAATCCCTAAAGTCCTAGCATGAAGAACCTAATCTCTAAACTAACAAGAGCTTAGTGTGTTAAACCTAATCTGCCAGTACCAGGTCCAAGAGAAGCGCACCCCAACCCTTGTTACCTTGGAATGAGGTCTCTAGATCAGACTCTGTGGTGACACAAAGGCTAGCTCTGCATCAAAGTGGTGTGCAGCATAGATGGTGTTGATAGCATCTGGTAGGAATTCCTGTGATAACCTTGTTTGTGTGAGATGTATTCATACAGATCTTGTAGGACCCCTGATGCAGGTATGTGCCAAAACAAAAGATAAGGGGCAGGCTTGTGGCGGTAATTATCTAAACAACTCCCACCCAAAGTACATTATGTTCCTGTCACACGTAAGTGGGAAAGGGACATGATGTGAATCCCTACGTGCATCACTTTGTTTTGACGCTGATAGTGATGGCTTCACAGAGTGGCACTGATAATGCAAATCAAAACATTGCTCTAACTCTAAACAAAGGCAGCCATCTTAAATGAAAGAATAAAATAAATAGGCAGAGACAGAGCAGGATAAGTAGGTTAAAAGGCATTAGGGGGTAGGGGCACAGGTCTTCAAGCCAGAAGGCTGAGCTAAACTTCCCATTAAAACTAAGTAGGATCCACTACACAGGAGCAATGTTGGCTCCCGCAGGAGATGGGGGCTGGCTGGGACCACAGTGGCCTTGAGGCTTCCCCCCAGTCCCCATTAATGTATACTGGGTGCCCTGGGTGAAGCCAGGGCACACAGGAATATGTGGCCGGGCTGCGGGGGATGGTGTCCCCGGGGTTGACCTAGAGAGAGGGCCACATGGCCCCCTTCCATTCTAAGAAAAGTATTTTGCCCCGGAGAGGTGGTGGTCCCTAGGGCTGGGGGGGGGGGGAGGTCCTTCCAGCCCCTAAAATGTATTTTAAAATAGCCACAGGAGGTGGTGGTCCCCAGAGCCAGGGAGTGATCCGCGCAGCCCACCTCCACAGTTTTAAAATACAGCCCAGAGGAGTTGGTGGTCTCTGGGGCCCGGGAAGGATCAGTGCAGGTCCACATATATTTTTTTAATGTTGTCCAAGGGAGGCCGTGGTCCCCGGGATCTACAGGGGTCTGCACAGCAACCCTAACTTATTTTATGATGTAACTCCTGTGAGGTGGTGGTCTCCGAGGCGAGGAAGGTTTTGCGTGGCCCCCACAAATAATCATTAAATGTAGCCCAGGGGAGGTGGTTTTCCCGGGGGCTCTGAGAAGGGGTCTGCATGTCACACCCTATTCTTTTAAATTATGTAGCCCCGATGCGGTGGTAGTCACCGCAGCCCGGGTTGGTCCATGCATCCCCTGCATATTTTTAAAATATAGCCCTGGGGAGGTGGTGGTCCCTGGGATTTTAAAAGGCCTAGGAGGTAGGTACCATGCATGCCCTTCCTCATTAATTATACTGGCTATGCCCCTGGAACATGGCCCATCCAGAAGAAAATTTATTAAGAAGCGCAGGAGACCACCCTTTTTATTTAATAAAATGTTCAGCAAAAGCCGCTGATCCACCTGCGGATTTTGCCCAAAATGTTTAAAAAAAAATGTTGGTCCATGAGGGGGTTAGGGGGACCCCAGGACAAAGGCAAAGGTGTCACGAAGGCTATGCATGATGCTGGGTTGGGTGGTTATAGGGGGTTGGCCGGAGGTCCTGGACACAGGCCAGGCATTGCTGTGGCCAACCTTCACCTCGTACAACCTTAAAATTACTTTATGCTAAAAAAAAAAAAACTTAAAAATTAACTGAAAAACACAAAGGTTACAGGGAGGTTATAGTTAGGAAATAGAATGTAAAAAAAACATAGAAATTCACTTTAAAAACCAAAGGTTACAGGGACGTTACAGTTAGGTTTGGCATTTACTCGCACAAATCCATAGAAATTCAGCAGTTATAGTTATGTTTAACTCGAGTAACTATAACTTGCGCCCTAAGGTAACTATAACTCGCGCCTTTGCCATGAACTGCTAATTACCCCACATATTACATCAGTCATGACATCTTTTATGACATCATTGATAATATCAATGTATCATTTGTAATAAAATTATTGATGAGAAAACTGTGCATGGAGGGGGAGCGAGTTATAGTTACCTAACTATAACAACCCGTAACCTTAGGGTTTTTCAGTGAACATTTATATAAATATTCAAAATCCAATCGCCCCAGTGGTCTACTGTTACCTTTCAGATATATATTACCTAGTGGCGGTCTCCACTAGGTAGTTATAGTTAGGACCTAGAGGCATATTTATACTCTGCGCTGGATTTGCTTCATTTTTTTTTTTGCGCAAATCCTGCACCAACTTAACTCCATATTTATATTTTGGTGCTAGACGTGTCTAATGCCAAAATATTGGAGTTAAAGTCATTTTTTGCCTGCGTAAAACTACCTTTCGTCAATGAGATGCAGGGTAGGCGTTCCCGGACAAAAAATGATTCCAAGGCCCTCGCGCCAGAGGAGAGCCTTAAATAATGGGGCTAAGGCTGCTTAGCGCCATTATTTAACGCCTGGGTATGGGCAGGCGTTAGGAGACCTGTGGGCCTTTTTCCATGGTCAGAAACCATGGAACCAGCCCACAGGTGCCATTCCCTGCCCGCAGGGACACCCCCACCCACCCACACCTGGAGGACACCTAAGGATGACAGGACCCATCCCAGGTAAGTCCAGTTAAGTATTTAAAAAAAAAAATCAAAATGCCATAGGGGGCCCTACATGGCACTTTGCTCAATGCCCATGCCAAGGGTACATATGTCCCCTGGGCATGGCCATTGGGCTGGGAGCATGACTCCTGTCTTAACTTAGACATGGGGTTTTAACGTCAAAAAATGACGCTAGTCTGGGCAGAGGCATTTTTTTGCCTCTGCCAATACTAGTGTCATCCTCTGACGCAAAACCCTCTGTTCCCCCTATGCCACCTGCACCCCGTTAGCGTCCTTTTCTATGACACTAGCGGACCTTACTGCCGACTTGCGTCATACCATAAATATAATGTCCGGCCGGCGTCTTGCTATGGCGCTAGCTGTCGGTAAACTTTTTGATGCTGAACTGCGTTAGCACAGTTCAGCATCAAATAGTATACATATGGGCCCCAGTTTCTATAGAAAAGGCTGGTTTTTGCTTGCTTTTATCTTTGGCAACGCTTGACGAATCTCCACGAAAATTTCCAAAACAATCCGACAGTCAGGTGAGCTGCTGTCTAGAAAGTTGTGTGGTGATCCATGAAGCGGGGGCCGAGATAAAGAGGGAGTGAAATTTCCAATATTATTTCCCATAGGAAAAATTGAACAGCGATAGTGCCAAAACCACTTGTTGGAATTACACCAAATTTGGCAGAAAGGTAGCAATTTTTGTTATTTGTTGTAAATCCATTCAGTTGTTTTTGAGAAATTGAAGAAAATCCAAATTTGTATATCTAGGGACATGAAGGATTTGTGACCCCTTCCGATCTCGTGCCGAGATATGATTGGCTGCCAACACTTCAAACCAGGAATTGTTGACAGCCATCTTTGGACTCGGCTTGAACCGAGACTCAGACAAATTGTAAGAAAAAAGAAAAGGGGCCAGGGTACAGACAACCTGACCCCTTAACTCTGGTGCTGGGGTCCCAGAAGGACCACCCAGGGCAAAAAAGTACATTTAAAAAAAATAATTTAGCAAGAATTTGTGACAGGGTCTCAAATTCCCAGTAATTTTTTTTTTTTTAAAGTGCGATCTCCCACGCTTGTTTTAAGAAAGCGTCAAGGTGGGCCAGGTCCTGGGGCATAACAAAATTAAGGAGGGGGGCACACGGGGCCCTCTCCTAGGGCTTATTTATGCCCCAGGCGCCGCCATCTCAATTGGGCTTAAAGGAATAGTATGCAGGAGGTTGTGCCCCCCCTCACCACATAGGACCATACATAAATATGTGTTTTCTGTAAAATGTAAAAATCTACTGAACGGATTTACTCAAAATCATAAACACATATATAGTATATAGTATATATATGTGTGTGTATATATATATACAAATACACACATATACCCCTATACACACACATATATATATATACTATATATATATGTGTGTGTGTAAATATATATATATATATATATATATATATATATATATATATATATATATTTATATATATATATAATATATATATATATATATATATATATAGATATATATATATATATACTGTATATACACTACCTAGTGGCGCTGATATATATATCTTGGATGAAACTTGCAGAGTTCTGCTCTCCAGAATTTCGCAGAGTACCTAAAAAGCTCTGTGAGATTCTGCCTAACTTCAGGAATGGGTGGAATTTACTCGGCCGTCCGCCAGTGGTGCTCAATGCCAGGAGCACATTCCGTGCTGCAAAGCGAGCACCATGTAGTCACATGCATGCAGCCATTTTCAATCCTCCCCCTATGCCACTCATCCACTTCTCTTTACCATTATTATATTAGCATGTGTATTGTTTTATGTGTATTATGTTTTTGTCTTTTTTTTCTGACTTTTGTACTTGTTTTTGTTTTTTTGTTTATTATTCCTTCCTTTTTCCTATTTCTTTTTTTCCCCCCTACCAAGTGCCATGACAGTGCATGTGCAAGGTGGCATCAGTGTGGTAGGTATCTACCGGCGCCGCCAAGGGGTGTAGCCTCACTGGATTTTTCAGAGGTGGCCACACAACTTTTTTGTGCAGCGCTAACTCCCCTTCATACTGGCAGCAGGCGGCAGGCCTAGGAATGGATACGGTCTGCAGGAGCTTCAGCTGCTGTGGGGAAGGGTGCGCCATTGTGTGCAGATGAGGACTGGAGTGAGGTTCACTTAGCAGCACTCGAGGTACTGCTGGGCTGACATCCTCGACAGGGAGCAGGACCTGCTGGGCTTCCAAGTTGTGGGGCTCGGTGAGTAATTCTTTGTTTATTCTGTTCTACGGTGCTAATTTGTTTTCAAAAAGCATGCTGCTCACACTTAGAAGTAAGTTAAGTTTGCATAACTTTATAAATATTATGTGGTCCAATTTGAGTGAGGCAGGTGCTCGGCCCAATCTAATTGTGCTTGTCGGTGCTCACTTGGGCTGATTATTTAGGAAGTCATGCAGGCCTCTCTGTCCTGTCACTAAGGTAGTGCTATTAGCAATATCAGTGAGTTAGCATTTTCTATGTCTTTCTTTTTATGTAGCTCGTACAGACCCAGCAGTCTCCCAGTGATGTTTAGTATGCATCTCAAAAGGGAAACTCAGTTGGCCCATCAAAGGGGGTTGAGAAGCAAAGATCATTTGTTGCAATGCATTGGTAGTTCCAAATGTAGTTTAGGACATTTGGAATAGGGTTTAGGTTTAGGAAATTAGGATTAAGTCTCAATACTAATAATATAGGTGATCTGTTTTAAAAAAAATACAATATGTTACTGAGTTTGCTTGTCAAAATATGTTATGTGAGATTAACTCTACTGCTAATCTATTTTTGTTATCTTCTTTATTTCTTACATCAGCACCCAAGGGCAAGAAGAGGGCATTGGAGGATCAGGTTGAGGCTGCCACCACCAATGCTGTGGCGTGTAGAAGTGCCATTCCTGTTATCCCTGCACTATCTTTTTTCTATTATTTCATGTCTCTGTAGCAGACGTCCTTCTGTCTGTACCAATCTAGCTTTTGTCGGCTTTGTTATTACGTTTTCCCTCTCCCCTACCTAATATATCCTGTAAACTTGTTCTGTAAGAATAACAGAATAGATTTTAGGAACTCTATTGTGAAGATTGCAGACCCAAGCAACTATTCTATGCATGTTTGTTAAGAAGGATTACTTCTTCTTGTTCAGGCTCAAATAAGAAAATGGCCATGGTGACCCCCCCCAAGTGTTTTTATGACAGTGCAGCATGGCAGGAAAGTAGTAGGAGGATGGGCCTATTGTATTTGCCAACCACAAATATGTGTAGTTCATTGACTAATGTATTCTAACCCTTTGTTACACTTCAAATGACTCACAGTCATCATAGCTCTGCCCCTCCATTATGAAAGGTTTTTTGTTGGCTTGACTACCTGGCTTTTCTAACATTGTCAATAAACAAAATGCCCACAGTTTTATTTACGACACAAGAGAAGATACTGCCAACTGAAATGTAGTGATGTATTGAAGTTGTATTTTGTTCAAACAAATAAGGAGAGGAGTCTCTGACAACTAAAATATGTAATGTTTTTTTACAGACCACCAGTGCCGGGCCAGCATCAGACGCCTATGTGGTTGGAGGATGAGTCCCAGCTGTAGCAGGGATGGGTGGTGATAATTCACATTCCTTGGTTATTGAGAATTACTAATATATTCGCTGTATTTGTTAAGTGAGGCAGATAACACCCATCATCATTCATGACCTCCATGCCTATAGCATTTCACGACCCATAACCTAACTGCAGTGTTGTTCATTTCAGCACTGCAATGTTGGCTGGTCAATGTGAATCTGCTTCAGTTAATGTAGCATTTATAAAGTTTTTAATACATTGCAACCCAAGAGGAAAACAAAGTGTGTTTCCCTTCCAGTTCTCACTGAGTGACCTCCTAGTACTTCACTCCTATATTCTTTCCTTAGTTCTGTCCAAGCCTACCAAAATAATTGAAAAATCATGGCATGTGCCACATTTTTCTGGCCCAGTAGTACATATATTTTTATGGCTTCCATAATAGATTTACGCCTGCTCAAATGTTTCCCTTAAGACATTTGTCAGCTTTCAACTACAGTGACTAAGCTAAGTCTTAGGCGCATTATGATGATCACTGACATCCCACTATTCTATAGCAAAACCTCTGCCTACCTGGCCTCATTCCTGTAACGTGCCCTGCAGTGGAGTAAGCTACTTCCTTTCCTTACTGCCAAGCAAACGTGTTTGTTCAAAATAATTTGTGTTTGAGGGTGAGGTCAGGGAGTAAACTGGGACTAAGTGCCTGTGATTTTGTGTTTTGTGGATGGGATACTCTGTGATGAGCTTGTCCAATACAATTTGAATAACCAGCTCATTTGTCTGCACTGCAGTGCATCATTTTTTCCACTGTCTACTTACAGCTGATAGGATATATATTATCCGCATGTTATACGTGACATGTGAGCAGGGCCACTGGAATTAAAGTAAGATAATTGTCATTTGCAGCTTCCACAGCTGCAGGCTGCAGAGAGTAGCAAAGTAGTACCCGATGCTTTAGCTAGCATGCTTCCATTACTTTAACACAACAAGAATACTTGTACATCATAGTGGATGATGCCACAAAGTGGCAGTTTTTTTAGGAAATTCCTTTAAAATAATTACACTTATTAACCTGAGTTTATGCTGCTGAATTCCTTTCAGCCAGTCAGTGCTTTTATGTGAGGCATGTCTGTGTAAAATTGTGTCCCTATTACTCTCCTAACCACATAAAAAATTCCAACGGTCCTGCGGGAGCAGCAATGTACTGCTATTGTATCACTATATAATTTTAAACAAGTGTTTGCACAGAGCATTAATTACAAATTTGTCTTTTTATTTTTTTTCTTTCTTGATAAAGCTACTCCTGCTGGTCATCTACCACTACTGACATGGCAGGAGATAGCATCTCTGCTCTGGCGGCAGATGTCGAAGGCCACCTAGGCGGAGTAACAATGGGTGGGAGAGCAGGATGAGGGACATGCCCCTGCCCTGGACCCCAGTTCCTCCAGCCAGCTGCCTGTGCCTCCATCCTCCAGGCCACATCATCACCAGTCCTGTGCCTTTACCACCATTGCTGCCCCCCACTCGGCTGCCTGTTCCAACACTGCATGAGGTGACACATTTGGGCCTCAATGGCATGTATCGAGGCCCAGCAACAAGAATTGTGGACCCTTATAGAAAATGCCCTCTTCTGAGCCCTTTTTGTTTATTCATTTTGTTGGGAGAGACTTTTGTTGTGGGTGGAGAGGGTGGGAATTGGGAATGGACTTTGATGGTCTTGTTGGACTCTTTGGACTTTTATTGGAAATTGGTTGGGGACAGAGTGATGTGCATATTTTAATCAGATTATCAAAGTGCAGACCGGTTAGTTATAGTTAGTTATACCCTTGTCCTACTACCCTCTGTACTATATTGGCCACTAAACACGTATGCTGCTATTGCCTAGATTGTCTACAACGACCTAGATAAAAAAGAACTTATCTGCAGTAGAAGTTAGTTACTTACTGACTAAACAAGTTCATTTCACTACTTAGTTCTATTACCTGAAAGATGAAGAGATGGCTGCTACCTCTCTCTCTTCCTTACTACAGGGTTTCCCAAGATGCTCTTTTAATGGTGGTGGTAGTGCGCTAATGGGGAAGGCATCACAAGCAAAGACACACTCTGATCTGGGTGAGCTCAAGCTGTTAGATTAATCAAAAGGATTATCCATCATAGGCAACTAAACTGAAAGAAAAGCACAAAGTTAGTGGGTAATATATTTATATAACTGCTTTAGAAAGACTGAGACCAGACTGCTACCACCATGACGCAACAAAGTATACCAGACATTTTAACAAACTAGCAATAGTAAATTATTCTGCAAAATGAGGAGCATGAAATTTGATAAAAAATTAAGCTACAAATTCCTTGAGTCAGGAAAAGTGTACTCAAAGTCTTGAATGGACAAGGTTAAGCGTTTACGCAAACAGAAGGCTTGAATGATGATATTGATGTTGACGAATGATCTTCTACATCTAATCATGGTTGGGTGAGTAAGGCTGGTGTGGGCTATTGTTCAGATGATAGAAGATCCTGCAGTTAGCTAGTGTCACATTTAACCACATCCGCCCCACCAAGTGTGTGATCCATTTGGTGTAAATTAAGTCACACCTCAATAAACCACACAGCCTGGGGGAAGAGGGTTAGGGATTTGATGAATGGATGAGAAAAGGGGGATGGGGGAAGGTGTGACATAAACAAACACTACACAACACAGCAACAATATTCATTGGGCAATGAGCAGCACATCATCATTAATCTGTTGAGGAAGGAAATAAAGGAAATGAATATGACACAGTTCTGTTAAATGCACTGCAAACAGTTCTTCAGGACCAGAGACCCAAGTTATTAATAAATAGCTATTCTAAATGTTCTGTCATTGAAGTTTCAACAATACAAATAATGGAGGAGTGAAGAAAACCCAACCAGTTCTAAAAATGCTGATTAAGTGAAAAATTATATATTGGTATTGCTAAATTGGGTGGTGCATCTACATTCTTTTCAGAATTTCCATCACTCTTGGGAGCCTGACTGAACCTGTCCAGTAGGTAAGCAGGAGTGTTGAGCTTTTGCCCTTCGTGCAGGAGAGGAGAAGGCCTGCGGATTGTAAAACAGAAATTGTGTTACATAGTTAAGGAGAAGAACAGAACCTTCCATCCTCCTGCTGACTCCAATACCTCCGTCTCACTACAGACCCAAGTAAGATAGACCTGGAGTGCACTGCTGTTGAAAAGCAAGTAGAGAAACAGAATTAGAGTATTTTGTGTATATTTGTGTTTATTAACTGAAGTGACTGGTCTGGTCTCTGAAGACCCTGCAGGTAAAGTTTGCTAAGTTTGAAAGGGCGAATCACCTTCAGGACAAATGATCACCGATCAGAAACCTTGCAGATCAACTAAATCAAGTTTATTAGCTGAACACACTCTGAACACAATCCCTCACTATCTGCCACCGCATAAATAATCATCACTCACAATCACCCAATAATATATCATCACACATTGATGCAATAGTTACCTCTCCCAGTCAAAGCACAGTGGTATGTACACAATTGTATCTCCTGTTTGATGCAAGCAACACATTCTAATATGGAAGTCTTCTAAATAAATTATCATCTGGGGCAGCCCTGCTAGGTGTTGAAAAAAAGGATAGGCATGGAAAGGAGGCAGGCATTGTCTCCATTGTCCTGAAAGGAATGAAAAGGCTTCTTCACTGCACACTGGTCTAACTCCAAACTGGCCAAACATGTGCTTATAAAATGATGGAGCATCATAAGTCATACACAAACTTAATGTTCCACAAGCTATATCCTTTCTTATCTTTTTTTGGGGTAAAGAAAGAAGTTCTACGATAAATAATTAAGAAGTACTATGGTGGCCCACTCATTTAGGGAAGTAGAGATTGTTCTCAAACTCAGGTTGTTTTCCCTGAAGTTGGTCAGCTAATACACTTGAGTCTGACCAATGATGATCCTCCTCCTCCTGTGGTATTTCAGAACAGTGTAAGTATGTGGTATGAAATGATGGTTTGTTGTTATCATGGTCAATCTTTCCACATTTTGAGGCGAGAGACAGGTCATTCTCACTGCGACACCTGCACCAGCTGCACTGAACATACGCTCAACAGACACAATGGCTACTAGACAAGCCAGATACTTTATTGCCAGCCTGTTGAGCACTGGCCATTGGTGAATGTCCGCTTACCAATACACCAATGGGTTTTGATCTGCATAGACCTCTTTAGGTTCATCCAGATACTCCTGAAACATCCTCTAAATAGTCATTGGTGTGGCCACTTGCTGGATCTCTTTTGCCTTTGCCTCTGTTCTGGAATTAAGACCTGCCACTTAAAACCAAGCCAATGCAGAGATTGGGGCCAAATCTTGTGTTCCTGTAGTAGTGGTTGTTGCCAGTGTTCTTGTTGCTGCATAGTTTGTCCAACCAATTTCAGCACATCGGGATGGAGCGCTGGAACAGCAACTCTGGCAAAATAGGTCTGACTGGGAACCTTCCATTTTGGGGAGAAATTCTAAAATTCCCACTCCTTCCACAACAGAAAAAGGTAGGAGGTCCAGGGCTAACATTTGTGCCAGCTTCCCATCGTACAAATGCGCCGCTGGGTGATTGCGGTTGTAGGGCCCCCTCCTGCCTAATCATGCCCTTAATAGTGACCTGGATTTTTTTTTGTCTGGGACCACCAACACAGCCGACTTTCGAGAAGTAGGAGGTGGTAGATTCAATGTGTGTCGTCAGCAGTCACTGTATGCTTCTGCTGTGGTGTCTCCATCTGACTCTTATGCCATTTCGAGGTTGCTGAGGTGGGTAATATTGGCGCACTACTGGGGACAGGGCTACTTTGCAAAAAGATGTCACCCTCTACTTCCTCATCACCTCCCACTGTGATTGGAGCTGATTCCTCGCTCTCCTCACCATCAACACCACTATTTGTAGAAATCTTTTCAAGGTGCTCCTCCCACAGGGCTGTGTAATGTTTTTTCATATGGGTTGTTAGGTCTTCAGTACCATTGTGTGAACCAGGCTTACCGCGATGGCTATTCACATGGCAAATGGAGAACATTGCAATGTTATCCCCCTACTTGCTAATCATAGGAGAACTTTCTTAGTGTGCCAGTGTAAATGCCTGAAGAAGAACCAGCGGTAGGTGTGTGTGTCGTTGATTGCCTTTCTGCCGTGCGTACTTCTACTGAGGTAGGGGTTGATGCAGGTCTCAATGGGGGCCTTACAAATATGGGAGCTGGCATAGGCACCAAAAGAAGGGATAATGTTGGTCTCCTCTGGGCTAGGATCCATGACAATGACTGACTTGTCATACCACTCCCTTCCATAATTCTAAGGATTTCAGGAACTTTTCTTTTCCTTTGCCTCTTCTGGTGTGTTTCAGACTCTGTTGGAGTCTATTCCATGTCCAGATCATCAGAAGGGGTGCTTGGATAACATAGTGGAGTACCCTTCCTTTTTCTTGGAGATCTGGGAGGCAATGATTCTAAAAAAGGATGTTCTAGTTTGGCTGGAAGCTCAACCTCCTGCTCAGCTCCAACTTCAGCAAAATCTATTATTGCTGACTGCAGCTGCTGACCACTTTGCTCTGTTCCCTGCAATGACTGAGTACTACTATGCAAAATAGACAAATACAATTCAACATCACTGCTTATCAGTGTTGCCATGATTGCAGTGGCTGACTCACTGACAGACTTGGGATTGGGCTCAGGTTGGGGTGGTTGCGTTGATGCAGGAGTGGTGCTCTCAGCTTCCTCTAGGGAGGCTGGTGTGGCAGGCACAAGTTTCCAGAAAAAGGTTGTGGTTGGCTCTTCAGTGGTGGAAAACTGCTTCTTCTCACTGGCCACTTTCTTGGCAGCCTTTCTTCAGGGGCATTTTAAAGCTGTCAGTTGGCAGTGGCACTGAGTTGTGCAAGCAGAAAAGGTTGTAGGACTGACGTCACATAGTATGTGGCCACGTGTCTTTGTACAGGCCTTCTGTCTGGCATTACTGCGGATGATGTCTCTTCCTTTGTGCACCTAAAAGCAAACAAGCAAGAATACAACACTATATCTAACCATTTTCAAGTGAAACCACACCATCATAACATAAATTTTTATTTACAAACAGAATAACAACATACAGATGTATCTCTTTGCTTTATGTGCATTTGTTGTAAGAGAGACACCTGTGACAGTTAAGGAGGTGCATTGCAGAATGGAAAATTGAATTGTCCTTAAAAAATGAAAGCTGTTGTGCACCGTTAGCAGGCAAGGGGATCTGGGGGAATGATCCTTAAAAAAAGAATGATGCTGATGCATGTGCAGTGAGCCTACTATGACAGGCAGGGTGTCCAGGGGGAAATGGAACTAAAACAAATTAATTCTGTTGTGCGGCTCTGAGCCTATGGCAGTCAGAGGGTGGATGGATGCAGGCAAAATGCACACAAAAAAAGAAATTACAAAAAAAGAATTAAAATAAATAAAATAAATTGAAATGAAAATAAAATAAAAAATCTATAAATTAAAATAATGGATTAAAATTAAAAATGTATTTTTTGTTAACATAATTGCTGATGTACTACATTCCTTTGGGAGGCAAGAGGACATGCATGTAATATAAATCACAATTTATCATAATTATATTCATCATAATATACATATACTACAAATATCCTCAAGCATATTAATAAAATGATATCAGGAAAAAGTTAAAAAATGAACAAAAATAAAAAAACATAGTCCTCTCTTACAAATCTCCCTAGAAAATGGCTTTGAAAACTGGAATAAATAAAGGGTGGCTGCACAAAATGGCAAAATGGCAGCTGGCCACATGGTCAGCAAACAACAGCAAGCAAGGAGGCATGGAGAACAAGGAATACATGCAAGCCTATGGCAATAGCACACTGACTGGCTGCACCAAATTGTCGCCTGCCACATGGTCCAACAACAACAGCAAGCAACGAGGCATAGAGAACAAATAAAACATGCAGGCCTATGGCAAAGCACACTCGGTGGATACACAAAATGGCTGCCGGCCACATGGTCAAACCAGCAACCGCAAGCAAAGCGGCACAGAGAACAAGGAACACATGCAAGCCTATGGAAATAGCACACTGACTGGCTGTACCGAATGGCCGCCAGCCACACAGTCAAACAATAACAGCAAGCAAGGAAGCAAGGAGAACAAAGAACAAATGCAAGCCTATGGCAAAAAAACACTGCCTGGCTAGACAAGTTGGCCACCGGCTACATGGTCAAACAGCAACAGCAATCAAAGAAGCATGGAGAACAAAGAACACTTGCAAACCTATGGCAAAAGCACACTGACTGGCTGCACAAAATAGCCTCTGGCCATGCTGTCAAACAAGAAAAGCAAGCAAGGAGCCATGAAGAACAAAGAACACTTGCAGGCCTATGGCAAAGCACACTGGCTGGCTGCACAAAATGGCTGCCTACCACACATGGTCAAACAGCAAGCAAAGAGGCATGGAGAAAAAAGAACACATGCAAGCATATGGCAAAGCACACTGACTGTCTCCAAAAAATAGCCACTGTCCACACCGTCAAACAACAACAGCAAGCAAGGTGGCATGGAGAACAAAGAACACATGCAGGTCTATGGCAAAGCACACTGACTGGCTGCACAAAATGGCCGATGGCCACATCGTCAAACAACAATAGTAAGCAAGAAGGCATAGAGAACAAAGAATATACGCAATCCTATGGCAAAGCACACTGGCTGGCTACACAAAATGGCCACATGGTTAAGCAACAACAGCAAGCAAGGAGGCATGGAGAACAAAGAACACATGCATGCCTATGGCAAAGTACACAGGCTGGCTACACAAAATGGCCACTGGCCACATCGTCAAGCAACAACAGCAAGCAAGGAAGCATGGAGAACAAAGAACACATGCAAACTGATAGCAAAAGCACACTGACTGGCTGCACAAAATAGCTGCTGGCTACACGGTCAAACCACAGCAAGCAAGGAGGCATGGAGAACAAAGAACACATGCAGGCCTGTGGCAAAGCACACTGACTGGCTGCACAAAATTGCTGCCGGACACATTGGCAAACAACAACAGCAAGCAAGGAGACATGGAGAGCAATGAACACATGCAGGCCTATGGCAAAGCACACTGGCTGCAGAAAATGGCAGCTGGCCACATGGCCAAACAACAATAGCAGGCAAGGAGGCATGGAGAACAAAGAACACATGCATTCCTATGGCAAAGCACAGTGGCTGGCTACAAAAAATGGCCACCTGGCCAAACAGCATCAGCAAGCAAGGCGGAGTTGGAAAACAAAGAACCTTTGCAAGACTATGGCAAATACATACTAACTGGCTACAGAAAATGGCCACCAGCCTCATAGTCAACCAGCAAAAGAGGAGGAATGGAAAAAATAACACATTCACGCCTATGGACACGAACTAGACAAAATGCCCTAAATTATGTTTTTTTAATTAAAAACACATATAGCACAGAAACAGTTCTTTCATGCACTGATGACTAGTACTGGGCCTACAGGCTGGATCGTCCGAGGACAGACTAGGCCACATAGTAAAATAAAGGGATATTACAAATGTAACAAACATGGAGAAAAGGTACTGGACTTTGTAACACTTTTCATTTACAAAAGATGAAAAATAAAATGTAAAAAAAATAGCTAGGCCCCTACTGAAACTCCAGGCCACCGACCACAATGAAATTTAAGAATCAAATAAAAGTACAGAGAAATACTGGTGCGTGCCCTGTCAAATAAATAACACCCTTTTACAAAGGTTTTTGAACTTATGTGTGTTATCACAAAAACAAAGTCCTTAAATCCATTGGTACAAACACAGCAGACAAAAAGGGTGATCCTTCCACCTTGAAATCCAACAGGGTAGTGACCAGGAGATTGATTTTTTTTCACAAATCTGTTTATTGGTATTTTCATCTTTACTTTGCTTCATGTTTCTACATTTGTTTTCGTTTCATACAATATGGTATGTATTCTTATAACATTACATAACTGGTATTGTATATAAGATGCATTGCTGCAATATATCACTTGGCATACATTTGCAGTTATTCAGTTATACATTTCCATTGCTATGTCATCCACAGTTATCTTAACATGCTGTACCTGTTATTTGGTGAGTTTTAACATTGTCAACCCCTTATATATTTGCAGGTGTAAAAGCCCCATAAGGTTTCTGATGTTTATCAGCATGCTCGTACGACAGTGTTTGCTGGTTTAAAGTTATTTCTAGTATGTGTGTTCAATTGGAGCAGTTTGATTAGGTAAAAAGAAGAGAAAAAAAGGATCATGAGTTTTGTATCTATGCTAACTTTGAATGTAAGCGGGAAGGAGAAGAACAATAAGGGAAAAAAGATTAACATTCAACAATTGCCGGCAATGGACACTTGTGCAGGTTACACTTATGTGATTATTTCCAGTCGGAGTGGGGTTACATTGTTGCAAAACAGCTTATTAATAGGAGGGCTGGGTCAGGTATCAGGTTAAGCAGGTGTTGTCATTTTTAATTCCAGTGTCAGGGTATATCTGGTCAACTTTTCATATTCAGTTCCCCATGCAGTGCGTTTTCTTGTCAGGAGGCGTCCACTCACTCTACTCCACTCCCTCTTCTGATGGGTGCATTTCCTCATCACGCAGCCGCAGCAACATTCCCTCCCAGCTAGCAGACAATGGAAACTGTCTCAACCCCAAAACCTCCTCCCGCGCCAGTGCCGTGCCTTCAGCTCCCGCCCACACCTCGAGGGATCGCTTCCAGGCCTGTGCCGGTGGCAGGTCTGGTGATTTCCATCTGCGGGTCACTAATCGCTTTGCTACAATGAGTCCTAAGTCTGCGAAGCGTACTTCTGCTCTGTGTTGCTCCACTGGCCAAGTCTTCAAAACACCCCTGGGTTTGAGGCTTTTAGGCCCTCTCCTGAGAGCTCTAGAGGCCCAGGGATCACAAGGCCCAAGCTGGTTAATGTTCAATGGGGTCCTAGGATCCCATCTCTAGGCCCCCGCCCTGACAAGAAACTGGGAGAGTGATGTTGCACCTCCCCTCACAAGGGAGAAGTGAAGGGGACCAGAACCCCATCTCCGTGGCTCCAGCTGCAGTGGCCTCACACCCACTCCCCGTTCCTGTGTCAGAGGGTGCGGAGGCAGCCACTGCACAAAGAAAATACCCTGCTCACATGGAGCATGCAGGGGGAGAGGAGAGTTGCCTGCTCCCTCACCAACAGCAAAGGAGACTGATGACTGACACTGGGAGCGAGCAACGGCGGGCTCCCTGAGCTGCCCTAATGAGAAGCATTTGGGGTGAAAGTAAAAGAAAAGGACGCTGTGCAGCAACAGCAAAAGTATTTGGTGGGATCTGCTAATTAACTATTCATGCTCCCAGGAGGGAACGGCTATCAGTGCCCTGTGGGGCTTGACCAGGCCCAAGTTTTACATCACTGTGGTTTCCCCATGATGGCTGGTGCACCACCAATGATATAAAGAGGCTGGGGGGCTGCTAGAGTGCGGCAGGGCACTCCCAAAAAAGATGCACTAATTCTGTAGGGTCAGAGGATTTATGACCACCCTCAGATTTTCCTTCATTTTTAAGCACTCCCCAGGCTGGAGCTTTTGTCTATAGCTGGGAGTGCAGCGCCTTGTAAGGGCTGATTCTATACCTGTATTCTATTTGGCCTAAGTTTAAAAAAGACACGTACACATGGTTTATGTTTGTGTAATGCTTTATTTCAAAAAGTTATTAGTTATAATGCTTTATTTAAAGGTGTTGTATTATTGACAGCACTGATTATTCCTGAAAAGCTGCAGTGTTTTATTACTTATAATGTGTGCACATGGTTGCAAAGATTTATTACTTGTAATGATTGCAGATGGATTATGGTTACTATAGTAAGTAATGGAATGACTATTATGACATGATTCTGATCTCTATATGTGGTAACGCTGACCTGGTTTAAAGTGACATGCTCCTGTATAGCTATGTGCTATACTGAACAGAGAGGTAGGTACTGTGATTTTTGGAGTCATGACCCTTTAGGGGTCAAATGTATTGTTGCCAAATGTATTTCCACCACCCTTATGTATATTTATAAATTGCTGGGTAGTATTCAGTAGTGTGTGTAATAAACACACATTTGCTTTTCTAAAGAAAAAGCACAGACTAGACAATCATTTATTGAGTAGTATTATTACAGTGCCACACCACCTCCCGAGAAGTCGTTGGACTGCTCTGCTTTGCTACTTTAAGATACCCAAGCACTACAATGGGTGATTGCGGACCTATTACTTGTACAAGCCAGCACAACTACTGGCCCGTTTCCTTACAGATGGGAAAAGGAAGTGGGTGGACAGACATCAGTGTGAGGTGGGAGATATCAGGCTCAAGTTACCACTAACCTGCAGATCCAAAGGTTGCTGCAGGAATAACATGGAACCCGCGAGTTACCTTCTACAGGTGCTGCACACATCCAATGCTGCACTCAATACAGAGAGCAAAGAGGGTCAAGGGCAAGGGTAATATGAGAGAATGCACACAAAAGATGTCACTGGGTTACAATCACACAACTAGTCTCGTCAAATGGAGGCTGTCTCCGGTATTCTGCAGTCTGTCAGTTTCAATTGTATGCAGTTTTTTCTTATACATGAATTTCACTTGAATGATAACTTTCTACACAAACCAAAAAAAAAAAACATTCCCTGTAGTAAAAAGTATATTATAGTAAACAACCAACCTATCAATGGCACAGCATCTTTATCTTGCTAGAGCCATGGGTATCGTCATACTACTGGTTCTGTTCCAATGTCCCAGCTCCTAAAGCTCCACAACTTGAGGCATTGAAAAGAAACAAAGGTTCACTCAGGATTTGTAAATAATAAATCTGTGAAGCTCCAAGAGACAATTGTTATAACATACCTTAGACAGCAAGGCTGAGTTCCACTATGTGGGCACAAGCAGTAGTTCAGGAATACAACAGTATTTTCATAATCCAAACAAATACATTCAACTTTCCCTAGCTAATCATCAACCTGAAGCATCTGAAAACAGGGCTAGAAGAGGACAACGAGGCCCAAGGATATCCTTTGAAGAGTTCAAAGGATGAACTGCAGAAGAAGTTAAAAAATTTCACACAAGCAAGAAGCACCTAAAATTAACTTAGTGTCTTGCAAAAATGTCTCAGCTGGAGAGCCGGAAACACATGTGAAGAGCAGAACCTAATTAGAGGAACATAGGTGGAAAACAGAGCCCATGCAGAGTTTTCTTTCATCAACAAAGAAAGACCTCAAGCACCTGGCCTTGCCCTGGGTGTGGCTTTTTAAGACTGCAGGATACTCAAATCTTGGGGTAGATTTTTGAATAGGTGGATCCTGGAATTCTCAGATGGCCATACTGTCATGGTTTTTGAGGTGGCCTTGTGGAATGGGTGTGGCTGTGCTGGTGATGGGGTTGAGGGGTCATAAATGAGCAGCACACATGTGGCACTCACAACAGTGGGTGGCATGACTCCTGTCCCAGCAGCACAAATGACATTGTTAGTTGTAATGTCGTATTTTTGAGGTGAAAGAGGCAGCCAATAAAGCCCTGAACCAGAGGTGGATGGGATGGGGGGGAGGCAAGCAAACTCACAAGTTGATTTTGAAGTATTTCATTGATTAGGTTCACAAAAATATGAATGGGGAGACGCAACAATGGATATGGTAGGTGGTGGGAAAATATGGCAGGGAAGGCACAGTTGACAGGCAGCAAGGATAGAGAGATGACAGGGCATGTGTATGCATGAAATGAGACAACAGGACATTGAAGGTGAGAGGAAGAGATACACAGCAGATGTTGAGACACAGTAGCACATGCGATAAGACATTGCTGAGGGTGGTGTGACATCAGTGGACTGGAAGAGATATTTGTTCGTGTTTGGGCATGGAAGAGGATTACATTGTCAGAAGGCATAAGGCATTACTGAGTGCAATGTGAGAGCAGTGGATTAAAAGAGATATTTGTTCATGTTTGGGCATGGAAGAGGGTGACATTGCCGGAGGTGATAAGGCATTACTGAGTGCGGTGTAAGAGCAGTGGACAGAATATTTGTTCATGTTAGGTCATTGAAGAGTGTTACATTGCCATTTCTGAAACTGTAATGTTTGAATTACAAATAGTTTCTACTAGATTAATTTGTGTATAAGCATATTTGGTTATTGAAATCTATCTGTTTCAAGCAGAATAACCAAGGGACACATGCCTAGGTATTAAAAACACAAACATTCAACATAAGACAAATACAACCAATTTCACAATGCATTTATTCCATATGACTTCGTCTGATGTCAAAACGCATTTTCTAACACGAAACCCACCATTTCTAACTTATCCAATAGGATTAGTTAAAATCTGCTTGATGTTGAGTTGAACCATCACCAGTTCTTTTTCTTTTAGATAGTGCATAATGAGTTGGGCTGAGGAGCATTTCTTGCCGTATTCTTCTTAATGGAGCTGTTAATCCCTCTTCCTTCCTGGGCTAGAAAATTATTAAACTGTGTAAAATATAACACTGCAGTAGCAATCACATACTAAATGGTGCACCTTTGTGTATATATATATATGTATATATATATATATATATATATATATATATATATATATATATATATATATATATATATATATATATATGTTAAAATTAAATTGAATTTGGAATGCTCAATGATGCACTGATCATCTTCTTGCAGGTTTTGGCACCGGAGATAACATAAAAACTAAGAATACACTGAAGGATGCGATCATCATGATACAGACCATTCTCATTGTCGTTTTTATAGCTGTTCCCATGCTACTAGTCGTTGATAAGGTGAGTGCACTGTATATTGGAAGGGAGCTAGGGATATTTACCAGGATTTGTGCAGTAACCTAAAGGAAAACCTGTAAGCCATTGGTGTGATTTGGTCATGAGCAATTAGCAATGATATATAACAGCAAGCTTACAGATTGATTATATTTTTGACAAAAGATACGAAAATTGTAGAGGATCTCACAGAAAGCTGAAAAAAATGAAAACCAGAGTAATCAAAAGTAAGGTAGATGAAGCACTAAGATCTCACAGCAGGATTTTAGGAGGATACCTGCATGTAAGAAAGTGTTGGTTGGTAGCAATAAATAACTCAAAGGTGACTAGAGAGAGATTTAGTCAGCTGGTGGCTGTGCAGCGGATAAGAAGAAAGATCATTATCCTGTGATACATGTTTCATCTCTTCTTTGCATTTTATCCCTCAGCTTCTCTACCTACTTTTTCCCAAGCCCTTGCTGCATCAAACCTCTGATGCCCCACCCACTCTCTACCTTTACAAGCTTTCACCATACCTGGCCAATTTAAGCATTCTTCAGTTCCATAAATACAATAATCACTTTTCCCCTGCTTCATTCACACCCACTTTATTGATATGCTGTTTTATCACCTCAGGCAGCAGGGTGCGACAGAACTAGGGAAGCTGTGGGCAATGAGGCTATCCAAAAATTGAACAAAATGCCTGCTATTTGTGGAAAGTCCAAACAACAACAATGCTACAAAAAACTCCCCAGAGAGGATTGTTTCTATCCTTCTCAATGCTGACGTCTATCGGAACACAAATATTACTAAAGAAAACTAGACATTACTTTTGATTTGACTAAATTTAGCTAAGACCACCTCCTTCGTATACAGTATACAAAAGCTATCTTATCTGCACAGACAAACAATTGACAAAACCATATTAACTTTCAATACGCAGTCAAAACTCAAGTTAATAAGGAATTATAGATAGATTAAAAACATCTATCTATAATTATCTATGAGACGATGATGTTCTTCAATAATCGAATGAGAATAAAGTATAAATCATGTAAGAGATTCAATTACTTACACCAGTAAGTGTACGCTATTCGGTTATCATTGTTTATTTCATTTGTTATCTTTTCATTCCTAAGAAATACAGATCAAAACATTCCTTCCTACTACATGTATGATACCCAAAACAATATGAGACACTGGAAATATATTTTTTGCAAAAATATATACTAACGACCAATGTTTCATCTCTCTAAAAATATGAATAAAAAACCTACATCGATTCTGCAAGTGATTCATCTCCAGGGAGCCTTTTCCTTACTGTGACTGCTCAAAATGTGTGAACATGTGCAAATCTTACTCAGCTTGCATCCTTCCTAGTTAAAAAATAACATGTCAAACTGAAATTGGTGAACAGCTGTGCTACAGGCCCATCAATATTCGTATCTCGATATAATCACATGATGGGTGCATTATTAGAAGCAAATCTATATGGCTGTCTACAGTGGCAGAACCAGCATTTAAGTGGAACAAGACACAGACTGCGTTCTGTCAAGAGAAGGGGAAGGAAACAAACGCACAAGACAAGTAAATGGGCACCAGGGCAGTGGAGGTATTCAGACAGGTGCCATCCTTGTGTTCGAAATCCTCACCACCTGTTTTTACAATAGACCCCACTTAAGTATGCTAGCTATTCGGATAACAGTAAGTAAAGCAAATTAATTTAGGGATTAGCTTTAATTTATATGCCATAGTATTCAAATGTTCCTCAAAATCAAGGAGTCATCACTCAACACAAGGTCGAACACCATAGAGAATGGCTAGGATAAATGTGCTTGCAGTACAAGGGCACCGCCTCGCCCCATGCCTCTTCCTTAGAAAATCCGCCATCTAATTGTCAGGCCAGGCTCCAAATATCTCTACGAAAATAGCTAAAACCTGTGTTCCAGATCACAATTTCAGTCTAACCTCCCAATCAATACACAAACAACTTATTCTTCCCGGCAACCTCTTAATTTAGTTCTCCAGATGGGACCAATAATAGAACATTTACCAGCTTTGGGTGAGCAGCAAAGAGAAGCTACGCGCGGACTACTAATAGCGCGCAGACAGGCAATGAAGACAGCTGTTCGCTTCCACTGTTACCACAAGTGAGGCTATTATTCAACTTTGTATTAAATTAGCAGGTAGTATCTAGTTAGCCGTTGAAATGACATAAGAACTAACATTTATAACACGAAAACCCACTGAAATTCATCTGGTGTATAACTAAACTCAGAAATCTTTTTATATGGGCCAATCACAGCATACCTTCAGACCAACGGACCAGAGACAGCTAAATTCTACCACTTTTAGGGCCATATGTACAAACACATTTTCCCATAGACACAGAATGGGTAAAACCCTTTGCTACATCTGGCCCTTAGTAGCTTCATGCAATTCCGTTTATGCCGTTTTTCTCTGCATCTGAGTGTAAACTATCCTATGAGAATTAATTTATATGTTTAATCATAGTTTTGGACACTCCCCCTTTTTTTTCTTGGCTCACACTGAGGATTAACGCAAAACTAATTAAGAAGGTGCTCCGACCAGGCGTGGCCCCTCAGACATCGCTCCATCGCAGCATTCCCCCTGACGCTCCCAGCCTCGATCTCTCTCTCTCTTCTTTGCCTTGCGCTTCACTTTTACTCTTGCTTTTCAGTCCATTTTCACTCTCACTTTGATCCCACTTCTGAACTTTTCTCGTCTTTTGCTTTTTGCCTTCTCGTCATTGTCTTCTTCTGACTCTTTAAATGCTGCCATTATCTAATTTCACTCTTGCACTGTCACTCTTTTTTCTTTCCTCAGCTTTTGCCTTTTTGCTCCCTCTTGGGCCCTGGTCTTCTCCTTCCTGTTTCAGTCTCTGTCAAATTCACACTCCCTCTTACATTCTTTCTTGCCGGTTGTTTCACGCATTTTTGCCCCTTTCTTTCCTTTGCCCGTTTGACTCGTTTTCCATCTCTTCCTCACTGTATCCTTTGTGACCCCAAGTATCCTCTTTCCTCCTTTTTCTGCACCCTTTCCCCTCTCTGGAGCCTTCTCACCCTTCCCCTCGCCGTACTGTACACTTACTGCTTTCTGACCCCTCGCTCCTGCCACTCCCAGCCCGCACACCGCCCCTTAAATCTCCTCCCTAACCTACTTAAGTGGGAGCTGGAGCGCGGAGGATGCATAGAGAGGTCATATATGTCTATCCGAGCCCTGAATGTGCCCAGCAAAAGAAATCCTGGTTCTCTCCAACCCATTACAGCCCCACATGCTACCCAGAAACTGACATCCATGCACTGAACAATGGACAACCCTCAACATGCTGCGCCCACGCTTTTCCTGCCAACACAGAAGGTATGTTCTCCTGTACCACCTGTTGCTTCTCCTGTGCACCACTGAAACTGCCCCAGCCCCCACCAAACACTCACAACCAAACCTTGAGCAACACCCCCTTGCACAACATATACCCCATTTTGACCTGCTTTCTTCTCTGCACCCGCACATTCGTCAGACACGGCAACATGAAATCTGGGACCTTCTGCACAATGTCTCCCTGGGTCTCCTCTTCCTGACCAAAACCTGGCTGACCCCAACATCAAGCCCCGACATCACAGTGGCAATACTTCGCTCCTCCCCCACACTTCAAGATTGTGAGACAGAACAGAACCTGCTAACTTGTAGGAAGACTACCTAGTATATGAAAGAAAACATCCACTGATCTGTCATATCCACAAACTCAAGCTACCGCCTTGAACACCTCCTTAAACATACACATCTGCAGGAACACCACCCTGAGAGGAGCCCTCCTCTACCGACTGCCCGGAGCAACTTCAGCAACTCAATCTCAGACATCCTCGTCCCCCTGGTGCCGAACTCCAGCTCCTTCATCCTAATTGGCAGCCTCAAATTCCATAAGGAAGACCATACAGACACCAACACTTTCCTGGAGGACATGAACACACTATGGCTTACCCAAAGAAGTGAAAAAGGCCACCCACACCACCAACATCTTCTTGACCCTTTCTTCACCATCTTTCTCTACATCTTGGTAGACAAACTTACTGCCCTCACCTGGACTGACAACTCCCTTGCACGCTTTGACCTGATCATCCCCTGTAAATGTGAAACCGAGCACTACAAAACCACTCGCTGCAACTGGAACAGGATCCCCGAAGAAGCATGGACTACAGAGTTCCAAATCCACCGCTCACAACACCACAACAACCTCTCATGTTCCATCAGCAATGTCAGTGCAGATGTATCTCGGTCCTCGTCAAGACCATCACCACCCCAAGGACCAGACCAAAACTGAGCTGGTACACAGAGGAACTGAGACTTACTTATCAAATGCCACTGCAAGCAACTTGAACCATGATGAAGACAAACCCACAATGAAAATGACAAAAGCAACAGGTCAGCCCTCTGATTCTTCCATTAGCAACTTAAATTCTACAAAATATCAGCACTGGCTGAACAAATCAAAACCTACTCCACCAATGCCAAAGAAACCTTTGCCATAGTGAAAAATTCACCTCCCCAAGGCCAGATTCACGACCATCAGCCCAACACAGGGCCTCTGGACCCAACTCTCCCAACACCTCAGCAAACAATTCAGCAACATTTACAACAACTTCGCTCTGCAATTAGACCCCAACCATTCACTCTTGCTACCCTCTAACGCTGAGAGATCAACACCTCATAAACTGCAATGATTTGCCGATTCACAATCACCATGACAGTAACCACATCAATTATGTGCTTCATTTACTCTGGAGCCTCATAGAATATATACACATCTTTGAAGAAGTTGACCCCATATTTGTCTCACTCACCTTGAAACTCATCAGTTCCCTCACCACAGCCATTTTGAAACACACCACCATACTACCTATTCTGAAGAAACCCTCAGCACACCCAAAGACTTTGGCAAACTACTGAACAATCTCCTTGCTTCCCTACACTGCCAAAATCATGGAATAATTTATCAACAAATACCTGGCAGACCACCTCAGCAAAAACCACCTCCTTGACCCCTCTCAAGCCGGATTCAGGTCCAACAGCACTGTGAACACCCTTATTGCCACAACTGATAACATCAGCCTGATCATGGACAGAGGAGACACCACAACACTCATCTTACTCGACCCCTCAGCTGCTTTCAACTCTGTGTCCCATTCCATACTCATCCAACCCCTCCAAAAAGCCGGCATATGAGGATTGGCTCTCTGATGGATTGGCTCCTTCCTCTTTAGACACAGCCAGTCGGTCAGCCTAGTACTATACACCTCTGCTGCCATCAACCTAATCTGTAGAGTACCCAAGGATCATCACTCAGCATAACGCTGTTCTCCACTTGCCAACATCATCCAAACCCAAAAATTCAGTATCATCTCATTTACTGATGACACCAAGCTCATCCTCTCACTTTTAGATGACACCCCCAACACCAATTCATCATCTGCATGTCCAAAGCCACCAGCTGGATGAAGACTGTAGGAAAAGGGAATATTAGTTGAGGTGGTAACTACCCACCTCAAGTAATTATTACAATCTTTGTCTGGGAATACCACTAAAGTCACTAAATAAGGTTTGGCTTAACCACTTGGCAGCTGTGGCACAGAGGAGACATGATTAACTTAGAGGCAATGTGTAAAGTATTTATGCAGCACCAAAACATTAATAAACTCAAAACACAATGCTAGCAAAATCCCAACCAATTTAGAAAAATAGAATACATGTTAGTAAATGAAATTACACCAACAAAAGTAGCAGCAAAAAGCATTAATCCCCAACCACTGTCAACTGGTCGTGGTAGACTGGTTCTTAGACACAATTTGAGGCCAACAACACCATCATGTTCAATTTGATCCAAGGATTTAACCTGAGACTTAATCCCAGATTTGCCAAATAACCATGCAGCGCAGTGCAGCATCATAAAAAAATGCACTGCCGCATTGTATGACAGGGACGGAGCAGGAGACCACCTTATCTACAGAGATATGGCTCTCTCCTCCCCTCTCCCTAGTGCAGGCACTGATTTTAGCTGCCAAGCACTACTCACACACCTTAGCACCATAGTGCTAGGGTGAGCCTAGCATAGGTTTTGTACTGGAAGAGTACACTGCCAGTACAAAATACTATGTTTATACACACTTAAAAACGTTTCCCATGTTGTATGTGTGCTGCACAGTGCAGCATGCATACAAAATTGGAAGAGTGTAATGAAAACATTTCTTCTTTTAACTCCTGCTTTTAAGAGGTGGTAACCATTGGTGCAAACCACTGTCTACTTTTGTTGGTAGATGGGGCTTTGTGTCAAAAGGCATGGGTGATTAAACCACCCATGTAAGGCCACCTTGGCGCTAAGTAACACAAAGCAGTGCTTTGCGCTGCTCTGCGTTCCTTTTAGAGTACTTTCCGGTGCATAACTCGAGTAAAAAACATTTTGTGCTGGTTAGCATTACATTTGTGATGCTAACCCAATGCAAAATGTTTATTGTAAATCTATCCCATAGTCACAACAAGCATTTGCAATGCAATAGGTTTCGCGTTTGCTCCAGTTAGAGCTATTAGCACTGTAAATTCCTACAAGGACTTTTCTTGCCGCATAAATTGAAAATGAAAAGTAAAACAGTTGACAGAAGCATGCCGATTCAAAGTGCCACATCCGCCATGAGCGTGAGCGCAAGAGCTGTTGGCTGTCACACACAGGCGAAAGCATGACGTAGTGTGATGGCCAACAAAAATGTTCACTTAGTGAAATCGCCTGGGAGGCAACTCAACACACAAAGAAGGGACATTTCACAAAATGCACCAATAAAAATGAAGCATTTAAGATAAGCACAACAAAGAATGAGCGTGCATGGTTGAAAGCCCGCAGAGAGAATACAACAGGCCAGAGTGCTTGCGCACTCCACCCTAAAAAAAAAACGAATACCCAGGCTCCTGGCACCCACACCCATCAGAAGCCTGTTCTCCAGCACTGCTCTGACCTTCTAGAGCATCCTACCAGTGTGAAGTCAGGTTTTCTGGATTGCAAAGGTGGGTTTGTGCTTACAAATCAGGCTGTTTGTGGGGGTAAGTGGCTTAGGTGTTCAAATAGTTTTAAGTATTAGGCCCTGTATGTCGGACACTAACACTGCAAAAATGACACAGTACCTTTACTGTTTGTGTAACACTGGCCAATGTGATCAAGGCCTACGAATGAAAGGCAGATGCTGTATCTTTAGTTTCTTTTCATCTTTTAAGCAGCAGAATATCTCAAAAACATCTATCTATACATTCGTAACTTGAAAGGCCGAAGAGAAATGACGCTCCCCACTTGCTTTCCTCCCCTACTGCATTTTTTGTTGAGATCTTAAGCATTTCCAGATTCTAGCATGCCAACTAGCACTCATTAAGCAGATACCAAGGCAGCCAGTGATAAAAATAACACCTGAACAATGAGATCAACTTTGGAATTTTATAAATGCCAGGGTTGGGGCATGGACATAAACAGTGCATGCCCCTTCTGCCAGGGTTTAGGAAATAGAATAGCTTTAATGAAGCTGAATGGCCAAAGACGACCAAAAAGATACAGACGGTTGTAGGTTTGCAACAATGGTTTCTGTCACCGCAGTACAAATTACCCACAGCTGTAAATTGCATAACGAAACAGGCTATTTTTCTATTACTCTACTCTAATATCTTGGCGATCATATCCCGGAAGATGCATTAAATTTCCAGCATAACCTTTGCTCTACTTCGTTACAGTACACGCTCTGTCAAAACGGATTTAGATCGCATTTACGTGTTCTGGAGGTGTCAAAAGAACAACACAAATGACGGTATAAATAACCACACATTGAATGCTGCCAGGAGACAGTGTGAAAGGCAGGCATCGAAGCAGAATTACATCCGTTTAAACAATGAAAACGAGAGCTTGCTTTTCAGTCCCTTTAAACCGTTTTCTTGAAACGAACCGTGATAGGCAGAAGGGGGCAGTTTATGGGAGTTTATTTATTGTTTGCAGCCCTTTAGTTTACTACACAAAGGAAGAACTTGCTTGGCTCGTAACCACACTCAGTGTGAGCCAGTATTCTATATGGAATAGAGTTCTTTGTGAATACAGTTCTTTGTACTATGTTGTACCATAAAAGCATATTTCATTCACCTCGGAGTTCTATGAGCTTATAAAGCACCGTAACTTTTGGCATTGTTCCTCTATAAAGTCATGAAACTGCCTGGTGACTTGCAAAATACCTTTATAAAAAGGTACCACAAAGTGTACTTTAGACCATTTATAAACGGACATGGTGTGCCTCGCTACAGAATACAGCACATTCTACAATATTGCCAAAGAAAACGAATAAACTAACCAATCAAAATGAACAACCTGTGCCTCGCAGTAAATTACACACGCAGAACATAAATCCGACTACTTCAAAACCGATACTGTGAAGCCCCTTATTAGTAATTCTTCCATTGTTCACACAACCAACGCCTTTCCAAAATGGCCACCATATTGAAGTGCTCTTATCTTCACCTCTGTCATAGTCCTATCTCTAGGTCTTGCGAGAGTAGAAGTTTCCCTTTCAATATGAACTGGAGCATGTTGCCATGACTTCATCGACAATATTTGCATATCCATGATGTCCATATTTTCAATAGAGTGAAAAGTAATGTTGTTCCTAAGGCTTTTTCTTATAAAGTATAAACAATTCACTAGTGACCGAACATTACATACAGCACAGTAGCTATTGGTGAACTCACAGTTGAAAACTCCACTTTAAACAAGCACTCTCATTTTAAATGTTAATGAATTAAGACTTTATACACCAGCCCGTTCACAGCTGTAGTTGTGCTCACTTTGTAAGCACACATAATAAAATTGGAACAAATTCATGGTGTTCCATGCAGAAATTCCAAAGACAAGAAGAGCAGCTGTGCAAATGAAAATGGACAATTAGCCAAGACAGAAAGGAATTTAAAAAAAGAGTTCCTGAAAAGTACAAATAAACAATTGAATGTGTGAGGACACCTACTTGACCAGTGCACCTCTGCCAAGAATGGAAGTGAGGTATTGACTTTGCAAACTTGTTAAGAGGCAGCAAGGAAGAGTGACGCTTCAGGTAACCTATGTTAAGTAGCAGGCAGGAGCAAAAGCCCTTTATCCAGAACAGGTCTTCGAAACAGCGGATGCACGCTGCCTAGGCTTGACCTAAAAAAGGAAACTCACAATCTTCAGTGGGGCAAGACAGCAGGCTGCAGCTGAGAAGGTCTCTAAGAGGTCTGATAGCCGTAGGACGAGCCTTGGTTTTTGGCTGGCAAACTCAGAATGGGAGAAATTATAATGTCATACAAAAGTATGGCCCCTCGCTGGCTGGAACTTTTGATTCCTTTGCCTGGTGAAGATTTTTATGTTTGAACTTTGAGTCCTTGAGGGGTCTTCTCATTTTTATTTTTTTAACAGAGTTTTATTGCATTTCTTATTCATACATGCATACAACATTAGAACAGTGCTCTGTCTTGCACCAGAAGCCTCTACTGAATTGGGTAGTATCCTCTTTATTCTATTGTTAGTGTCTTGTTTCAATTTGTCTTATTGTATATCTCAGTGTCCTGTTTGATTCTTTGTTTGGCACGCTCTTTCTATTAATATGACATTTCATTAACTTTCAAAACTCCCCCCCCCCTAGTGGGTGCATCCCGTTCACATCACCGCTTTTCTCTGGTTTTACATGTATGGTTGGTCAATAAGGCTCAGGTATTGCCACTAGTCAGTGTGTGTGACTGCTTTATTATCGGGGCCAAGGTCCAGGTAGCTACGGAGGGATGCTCTTATTCATTTATGTCGATCCCCATGGTCTCGCCACTTTGGGTCTTTTGCTGTTCTATCCTTGCGGGAGAAATCGCCTCTTATTATGCTTAATCATTGAGGGCATCCATTAAGGCCTCCCATGGCCGTGTTCCTTCTAATGAGGTGCAGCCTCTCTAAGTCTAATCTCAGATTCGTATCCCACCCATTTGGTGAATTCTGACTTCCATGTATCTATACTCGGGCCCCGCTTGCTTTTCCAGTTTCTAGTTATTTCTCTTTTTCCTATTACATACGTTAGGTCTTGGAAGCTGTTGGTGATCTTGTTTTTCGACGTGTGTGGGAACCAGCTCAGGAGGCATTGGCTTGCTGAGCAAGGGACCTCTTTATCTAGGACTGTCAATGGGGTGTGCGCAATGCTCTCCCAGTACCCTCTCAGCCGAGGACATTCCCAGAGCATGTGAAAGAATGTGGCGTGTAGTTCATTGCAGCGACTGAATTGAGCTGTTTGTATGTGATATATTCTATTGAGTTTTTCGGGTGTAAAATAGGCTCTGTGCAATATATAAAAATGTATCAATTTAAACCTGCCATTTCTTGTGGCTTTTGTTGCGTTATATTGGATATTCTCCCAGTCCTTGTCCCCATTTGTCTTGCCTAGGTCTGCCTCCCATTTAGATTTCAGGCTTTCAAGCGGTTTCATTAGTTCTGTGTGTAACCTCTTGTACATGCAGGTTTCTGCTTATACTTTCCTGATGCTATCACCAGGTATTTGGCAGCTGATGGATTGGTTTGGTTCTTCTACTCCCCTTTGCCAGTGCCTCTAAATGGCGTATGTTACTGCTTTATGTAGTAGGAAAAGGCCCCTAGGCAAGTCATTTTGTTACCTAAAATCTTCAAAAGAGAGGAGCATTCCAATGACATAAAGCACTCTCACTTCTGTTGCTCCTGCTTCCACCCATGCCTGCAGCCCCCTCCAAAACCCCCCATGCGGAAGTTCATCTGAGAACTCCATTGGTAAATCTGGGGAGTACGGAGTTTTCCTGTTCATCTTTCAAAGGTGTTGTGCCCAGCACTTCTGTAGGACTTCAAACTCAGGGTTAGGTTCTCTACCTTTGTCTGGGAGCCGTAGTATTGCCCTACTGAGCGCCTTGATGTTTGGGGTCAGTATAGGGATTGGTGCCCCTGGCGTCCGCCGCCCCATCGCCCACTGTGTCAGCCATTGCAAATGAGCAGCTAAGTAGAAAGCCTCAAACTCCGGGACCGCAACTCCTCCCTCAGTTGTTGGTCTTTGTAGAACTGCCAGAGGAACAAGCCTGCAGCCCTTGCCCCATATGAATCCCATTATTATCTTATCTATTTCTGTAAATTATACTGTTGGTATCCAGAGGGGTAGTGTTGTGAAGCAATATAGTAATCTCAGAAGTGCCACCATTTTAAGTAAGGCAACTCTCCCTGTCACTGAGAGCAGCAGCACAGACCAAAATGCTATGCTTGTTTTCAGGCCTCTTATGGCTTTTCCCAAGTTGCCTCCCAGTAAGTCATTTGTGTTGTGATATGTGTGAACTCATAGGTAAGTAATGGAGCGAGGATGCCAGGGCAAAGACTCCAGCTCAGCTGGGGGCTCACCATCTGCCTGAATGGGAAAGAGGCTGGATCTGCTCCAGTTCACCTGGAGTCCAGGGAGGGCTCCATACTGCTGCAACATATTCCGTACTCCCAGGATGTCTCTTCAGGCATTCTGGAGGAAAAGGAGCATGTTGTCTGCATATAATCCCATACAGTGCTCTCTTCTGTCTATTTCCAAACCCCTAAATATCCACTCCTCCCGGCCCAGCATGCTAGGGGTTCCAGGGCTAGTGCAAACAGCAGCAGCGATAGTGGACACCCCTGTCTGGTTCCTCTCTCTACGCTATAAGCTGGGGATATATGTCGCCTTGTGTGGACCCTACACGTTGGGTATGTATAAAGCAGGTGGGTCCAGGCAATATACGCCTCTCCCAGGCCCATATGTTCCATCCATGAAAAAACACTCCAGACTATTAAAGGCCTTTTCGATGTCAACTGCTAATACTGCTGCTTCCTGTCCACCAGTTGCGCTGGCACTCAAACATGTGCACAGGCGCCATATGTTATGCGCTGTGCCTTTACCCAGGATGAATCCCGATTGGTCGACATGAATTAGCGTAGTCATGTGTGGTAACAGATGCGTTGCTAGTATCCTTCTGAGGGTTTTATAGTCCGTATTTAACATTGATAATGGTCAATATGCCCGCTTGTCATGGGGTTCTTTGCCTGGTTTTATCAAAGGTATGATTAGGGCGTCTCTGGTAGTCTGACAGAGTATGCCAAGGGCCCTAGCCTCATTAAACATGTTGGTCAATCTAGAAGCTAGGGTTTCTTTATATTGAAAATTCAATAGGGAGCCCATTGGTGCCTGCCGGCTTATTTCAGGCCATAAGTTTAATTGCCTCCCATACTTCCTGCACTAGGATGTCTTCCCCCAATGTCTCTACCTGTTTTCGAGGTAATCGTGGTAAGTGGAGGGTGCTCAGCAGCCTCTCCAGTTCTGTTACCGGGAGG
Source organism: Pleurodeles waltl (assembly GCF_031143425.1). Taxonomy (NCBI): domain Eukaryota; kingdom Metazoa; phylum Chordata; class Amphibia; order Caudata; family Salamandridae; genus Pleurodeles; species Pleurodeles waltl. The sequence continues at coordinate 286,348,308 of NC_090445.1, read as the reverse complement.
TCAGCGTGTGCTCTGTAAAGTTGGGAGTAGTATTCCTTAAATATTGTATTAATAATAATCTCTTCCTGCTTTTACCGCCTTGAGCCATTTTCTGCCTCCAACTCCATAATGACAGTCCCACTTTTGGTGGGATTTGCCATCCAGGCTAGGAGGGTACCCGTGCAATCTCTTTCCACATGGGCTTGCACCATATAGTTTCGATAGTCAAAGCAATGTCATTTTTCAACCTTAGCAGCCACCTCCTCCTTGACCACAAGGAGCAACTAATGGGTCTCCGGTCACCCTGGTTGTTTCCTTTCCCGTTCCCTAAGCAATGTTTCCGCCTCTAGAACCTCCTGTAATAGCGTTCTAGACTCCCAGAAACCTCTGACATACACCTCCCTCTAATCACTGCCTTTAACGCATCACATTCCACTAATGTGGAATCTGTTGTGCCCATGTTTTTATCAAAATAGTGACTGATAGCTGTGTTGGTTTCGGCCCGAAAGTTTGGATCCTCTAAAATCTCAGGCCGCAAGCGTCATGTTGGGATACTGGGTAGCTCCTCTCCCCACCTCAGTCTCAGCAATACTGGGTTGTGATCTGAAGGGGTGCGAGTCAAATATTTTGTCATCTTTACTTGAGTATGCATAGCTGGGGAACATAATATAGAATCCACATCGTCTCTATCTCTAGGGTGCTGCCTCCTCCATGAGTCTATTAGTTCGGGCCACTCTCTCAAACTGTGTCCCCGGTAGGGGTGGGTGTGATCTATCTCGGAGTGGGTCGGCTACACAATTGTAGAACCCCCCCCATTAGTACTGGTCTCGTTAGGAAGGGGGCTAACACTCCAGATATGCTGTCATAGAATTGCGTGTGGTCTACATTTGGACCAGCATTACGTCTCGGCCATCTAACCTGCCCTGTATTACCACATATCTACCCTCTGCATCAATGTGCTGCTGCAAGCATTGAAACAGTACTCCCGCCCGAATCCATATCAAGGTCCCTCGCGAATATGCAGAGTACGTTGTATAATGTAACTGTCCTTGCTATCTGCGTTGAAGTGCTAGTCCTTCCTTACTCCTCAGGTGTGTTTCTTGTGAAAGGTCGATTTGTATTACCCTTCGCTGTAAAAAAGGAGTCAACCATTGTAGCGCTTGGTATTGGTATGCATCCCTCTTATTTTCCCAGTAATTATCTTATATGTTGTATCGCCTGCCATGTGTGGTTTGTCACGCTCTAGTATTAATACTGCCCGGCCCTGCTTTTCACTCTTTCTGTGATTTTTTGCCTACCTGTGGTGTGACTCGTGTGGTGATGTGGCACCGGCCCTCTTGATCCCCCACCCAATTTAACCATAAACAATCCCCTAAACTCTTCATCCCCAGGACAAGTAGGACCTCCTTCCTTATCCAAACTATAACACACAACTGAACATTGGCGGAGTTTTCCACCAAACAACTCTGTGGGGCAGATGCCATTAGCAGATGGCGTCCCGCCTGACTTCCTTCCCCCCGTCTACGACTTTATATATCTGGACCACATATTTGCCCCCATGTATAGTCATCTGCACATGCGTAGCCAGGTCTTACTTCCTCGGTGTCAGGCCCCTAATGTTCAGGACTATCGGGCGTCTCCATTGCTTGCTTTAGGGTCAGATGTTGGTTCTTATTTTGGGCCTGTGATGTGTATGGAGTGTCATCCTTTCTTCTGTGGATGTTGCCGTCCTCTGAAGGCATCCTACCCAGGTTGAGAAACACTCATCAGCTGAGTGGGGGTAATTTTAGGGAGCTCATTCTCAGTCTAGTCAGCAGAATCGTCGCCGCTGGAGATGGAGACCTCACTATCAATGGCCGTCTTCCTTGGGCATTCGCTCTCTTGTCTCCTTCGGTATCAATTTAGCCACTGTTTCCACTGCTCTCAGTTGTCCTCTCCGTTCCTCAGATTTAGTTGGTGTGCCTCCCAGTATGTTTCACCTTTTCCTTCTGTTGTTCTTCTTTTGTGCAGTTTTGTCTGTTGGCATGGGGCGGCTAGGTTCACGGCACTCTTGGACCTCCAGCCAGTCCCATATGGCTTGAGGTATGTGAAAGAATTGTGTTCCTTCAGTAGTAGAGATTCTGAGGCGAGCAGGGAACATCATGGCATACTTGACAGTTAACTGTCTTAGTTTTGCTTTAGCTGCTTTAAACGTTGCTCTTTGTTTCTGTACTGCCTTGGTAAAGTCTGGGAAGATCATCACTTTATGATTGTCTATCATCATCTCCCGTTTCTCTCTTGCTTTTTCTAGGATATGATCCCGGTAGTGTGAGAGACGAGCAACAATCGGTCTAGGTGGCATGCCAAGTTGCGGCGGTTTCGCTGGAACTATATGTGCCCTTTCCAAAGCGTAAAAGGCTAAGAGTCCCTCTGATGCTATTTCTTCTTGCAGCCACTTCTCTAAGTATGTTATCGCGTTCCTCCCCTCAATTTTTTCAGGCATCCCCACAATTCTGATGTTATTCCTCCGGGATCTATTTTCGCTGTCTTCTGCCCGCAGATCTAAGGTGTGGATTTTTGTCTCCATATCTGCGAGCCGGGAGTGTATTGTGTTCACCTTTGAGTTAAGCTCTGATATTGTTTTCTCTGTTGCCGTTAATTTTTGATGGTCATCTTTTAACAGATTCATATCCACTCCCAGCACATCTATCTTGGTTTCAAGCGATTCTCTTGCGGTGGTGATTGCTTGCAAAATGTCCATAAGCGTGGGGTCCCGTTGGGTCATCTCTGTAGCAGTCTTTTGGCTGTCCGGGTGTGTCCCATTGTTTTCTTCTGGCCCTCCTGCTCCATCCTTCTTTTTAGTCGCTTTGACTACAATGGTCAGGTAGGGGAGATCCGATTACCTCCATTCCCCTCTATAATGGCTGCCTCCTACCACTCGTGCTGTAGTTCTCTCACCTCGGCTCCTCAGGTTGTCCCGTGTACAGGGTTTAGTATTATGTCGCTTCGACCCGGTCACCAGCAGCACAGGAGCAGGGTTTAATTTCCCACGCAGGGGGTTATAAAATTAGTCGCTGGTGTTTTGGGTGCTACTGGACGCCCAGTACAGTTTCATTGTGTCCCCTTATGTGGCTGGGCTGGAGATGTTTTGCAGCCAAATCCTCCCTCTAGGATGGCTCTTAGTGCTGCTTGATATTAGTCCCTGTGCTACATGCGTTTCTTATTTGAGGGCTATAGGACTCTCACTCCTTTCATGGTGGGCTTCTCGTGCAGTAGTTGTTCATCCCTCGCGATGCTGCTGGTGCTTCTGGTATGCGCCTTTCCCCCGCATTTGCTTACTAACATAACTTGTCGCTCCCTGATAGTGCTCTGCTGGCTTCCATTTTGCTGTATCGCCTTTGCTTTGCTGCCGCTTATTACCCTTGGGGCATCTTTCCGTGTGAAACTTTACTTTGCCATTGCAGCCTACCCCGGCAACGCGGGCCTTTCTGACATTTTCTGTTGCCCTGGATGCCATTTCGCTCCTGCAGCCTCCTCACATCTGCCTGGGACCCCGAGGTGCAGGGGTTTCTGTAGGAGTTCTGCATCTCTCTAAACCGCTTTCTTCACAGGCCTCCCTCTCAGCTGCTCACTGCTACGGCTCGGGTCCGCAAGGGGAAGCATCCATAGTTTGCGCCCGAAGGCCTCCTCGCGCGCCCGCTCCCCCATCTCATCTTAGGCTCCCTGTTTTGTGGAGGAGGCACTGTCCGCCGCTCACTCCGCTAGCACTCTACAGTGATCTGCTTTGCTGTCAGGCCAGTCTTTATTGTTCCGAGACCTCTAGCATCTTCTCCAGCCTCCGCTCTCCGGTCGTCTCTCTCCCGGCTGGGCTCCACCATTAGTCTCCACTCTTCCTCAGCTGGTTACCTCTGGGCTTGTCTCCGTTTCTGACACTTTTTTTGTATTTTGGGCTTAGTATCACTGCCCTGTCAACTGGAGGTGAGGGGTTTCGTGGCACCCTTGTGTTAGGGCCCCTGGTTAGTCAGGATCTTTAGGGTTGTCGGGTCGCCGGACGGGAGCTCGGTGGCTCACATCTCACTCCATTGGCTCCTGACCACGTCCCCCACTTGAGGGGTCTTCTCATTTCTCCAATAGAGCTTCAGTAATTTTCCGGTCTTGCTCAGATCCAGTCAAGTTTATGCCTGACATCAGTTTTTGGGTGGGAGTGACCCCTGACTCCTTTGTAACCAATGTCTAAAAGTTCCCAGGTAGTACAGTACCCACATTTGCAGAATTTCCTATGTGCTCTACTGCAAACAATCGCATAGTGCCTCTTTTCGCCCAGTTCCAAGATGGCGAATGTACCCACCCTAGAAAGTGGCCTGGGGGAATGAGCAACACTCCTCTGTAGTCACTTCAGACCATTTCAGGGAGCATTTTCCTCCCCTTGTGATTGGAGCCTGGTTGACTGGGGAAACAAATAAGAAGCCAGTTCAGTTGTCTTATGACATCTGCCTGTGACAGAGTATGCCCAAATGATCACCCTACCACAGGAACACAATCACATTCCCAAATCCAAGCATGTGACTGCTTAGGAACAGTTTTTCACACCTCTTTCATGGTTAAGCATTCATGGGGCTGATGCAAGAGGCTAATGGAAATATTTGTGATATTTATGAAAAATCAGATTTCAATGAAAAGGGCATTTAATTACAGAGTGTCCAAGAATGAAATGTTTCCTAGTCGGTGATGACATTATTGAATTTAATATTGCATTCCAGTGGCTTCCCATGGAACAGCCAGCCTTGCTACACTGGAATACTCTTTTGGTCTAGTCACAGTAAAGGTATGTAATATATAATATTACCTTTCTACATGTCCTGTTTTTATATACCATGCACCCTGCCTCATAGGTAATAAGGTCTACGTGGTGTTGACAATAATATTTAAAATGAAAGTTTGAACCTGTCAAAAATAATTATTTTGACAGGTCGAATTGTTTAAAGGCTGCTTTCGTCAGGCAGCAATAGTAGAACTCAATCCATGATTTGGACTGTCTCAGTAGTAGCTAGCACAACAGGTGGTGCAGTCGAATAACGACATTTAACTTACATGCCCTAAGTACATTTTGTAACACATACTATGGACTTATAGTTCAGTTAAATACGAACATTAGGGGTATACTAATTTCATCATGTTGAAAGAAGGAGCACAGTCACTTAGAGTCCTACAATCAGGAAGACAGTTAAGGGAAAAATCTGGGGGTACATCAAGCAAAAGATGGTCACTTCCTACATGGGTCCAACCTCAGCAGAAAGCAAGGAAAGTACCAACCCCATGGGAGTTCTCGTTAATAAGATGCAAACATCTAGAAATACCACCAGCACTGGGAGATATTCCACTGTGAAGGCCATGCCCTGTAGGGAGATGGACCACCTCAACAGTTTAGGATTTTAACCCCCCATTTCCATCAGCTACCTGAGAGTTCTGTCGTCTGTCTGAAACTGGAGATGTCCTCCACCACCTTGGTGGTCCGAGTACACCTCTGAATCGTGCCCTGTCTAACATTTACTGGCTTTCATAGTGAGGCCTGTCTACTGCAGGGACTACAGCACTTTCTTCAGGTGGTCTTCCCAGCAGGAGCTGAAGACAACAACCAATCTTTAGAAGGTGGCAGAGGCATTCTTCAACCTTGAGGGTATAGCTCAGAACTGGAAGTGCACTTCTCATGTGGAAAATGCAGACCTCTCCTTGGCTTCCTCAGATAGGGCAAACTGCCAATATGCTGACATCAAATCAAAAGTACTGAGGAATATCGAATCCCCTAACCTGTCTGTCATGATATAAGTCATGGTGATTAAATTGGGGCCTCTATAATCCGCGCAGACCCTCTGTTCAGGGGTGCTACCCAGTGAGGCAGCCTTGGACCAAGAAGTACAGGAGTGCTCAATCACTCCCAGCTCCACTATTTTGGAAACCTCATCCTTGATAGTGGCTCTCAACTTACCAGACAGCCTATAAAACGTGTTTGTGATGCTGTCACCTGAATCAATGTCACAGGTACACCAGTTGGTAAACCGTGGGGTAAGGATAAGGAATAACAATCGGGCAAAATGCCCGGCAACTGATGACAAGCCCCCTGTTGACTATCTGTCAGTTTAAGGGAGAGGACTACTCCTTCTACTCACTCATCCCGCTCCTTGTATGACAGGAGATCTGGTAGGGGTTCACTCTCCTCCTCCTCATCACCGTATGTCACCATGATCTTTGTCACTTTGGACCTCTCAATGTGTGGTTTTAACCTGTTCACATGGAGGATCCTCAATGGATTGCTGAGGGTCTGCAGGTCCACCAAGTATGTGACCTTCCCTTCCTCTCTTTAACTTCATTTGGCCCAGTCCATGGTCTTGGAGGGCTTGGGTCTCCACAGGTTCCATGACTAACACTTTCTGGACAGCCTGGTACTCCACAAGCTTGGCCTTCTGGTCATACCATTGCTTGATCATTTCCCGGCTGGCTTCTTTCATGTAGCGCCTCATCTTGCCTCTGGCGTCTAACATGGAACCTGCTTTCCTTCTTCCCTCTGTGAAGTTTTCTCAGAGGTGGCCAAATAGAAACACAAAGGGGCTGAAGTCCACACCCTTTTTTGGTACCTCCCTCCATGCAAACAGAGGGCAACAAGACGTCCCACTTATGTCTCAGGGGGCTCGGTCAGGCCCATGATCATGACCTGTAGGGTCTTGTTGACCCTCTCAAGAGCTCATTGGTCTGCAGATCTTATGACATGGATAATTTATAAGTAATCTCTCACTCATCCCACATGGCCTTCATGTACACTAACATTGAGATCATGCCTTTGGCAGGCACAGTATCTCCTTGAAGAACCCCACTTGAGTCAGTACACCTATCAGTGCCCAGAACACCACAGGTGCAGTCACTGTACTGAGAGGTATTGCCTCAGGGTACCAGGTATCATGATCCACCAACACCAGGATAAATTGGTTCCCTAGGGCTGTCTTGGGATCCAGAGGTAGGTCTAAAACCACCCTTTCAAAGGGTGTTCCCACCACAGAGAAATTTTAGAGGGTAACTGCTACATTGGTCGCCAATATAGCAAGGTTCTTTGCATTATTCATAAATATTTTATGGCAGTGGTCCAATTTTTCTTAAATGCTGATTCATGTGCTACAACCCCTCGAGAAGGTTGAGAACAACAGACCTTCTCGTTTGCTTCCCCTACATTATGGAATTCGACTCCAACCCACCTGTGAGCAAAACCAAACCTTTCCCGACTCAGACGTGGTAGCAAAACCTGGTTATTTGTGAAGGTCTACAGTTACATCTGGGCTTGCTCCTTTATGCTTAGGAAGCACCTAGAGACAGTTGGTTTCTTCAGTATAGGATATAATAGATAGATGGGCATTGAACTATAGGTTTTACAGCCTTTCTATGTAAATTATAAGAAAAGGACCAAACCACATTTTTTAGCAAATAAGGCGACAGCACCCACTAGAACACTCCCAACAGAGGCTGATTCCCTCAGATTTTCTACCACACATCATGTGATGGGAGTCTCCTTGAGCTCTGCTGAATCTACTAGTTTTCTCCCAGCTGTTCAAATGATTTTTTCTTCAAGATCATCACTTAATTGTACTAAATACATATTTTGACTGGTCAGCATGTCCCAACTCACTAAAAAAGGATTATTCAGATCCCGTGACACTTGTGGAAAAAAGAGGCTCCATTCGAATGACCCTCATAAGAAATGTATATATTGCCTCTATCTGGACCATAAGGTGAGAGACTGCAAAAGTTGCCACACCTTTTCTTAGAAGACCTCAAAAGACAGAAAGAGTAGACTCTTACCGTGGCTCCAGAGGCTAAAAACTAAGGAGTGCCTTTTTTCTGAGGAGGACAGTGACCAGTCTTCACAGACTTCAACCTTTCTCAAGAGAAACAGATCTAAAGAAAAAGCTTCTACAGAACCATCTTCAAAGGCTATATAGAAGACTAAACATACTATTTTTGGGCATACAAAGTGGCATGAGGAACTTCCTTCCTCCTCAAAAATGGACATAATTGCCTCAGAAAAGGTCCACTAAGAGCCTACCACTGCTATCCTAACAAAAGCACTTCCCAAAAGTGCTTCAAAGTCTTTATCTTTGATGAAGAAATCATTGAAGAAACCCTCAAGCTCCACATTTGTCTTCTCGACTACGGCGCCATAAACGACTTCTTCATCAACAACAGTGTCTACAGTGATGACGGTGATATCAAATTCAACATTTACTATAGCCTCATCTCTTGTGATCGTCTCCTCTTCACCTGTCATTAATGATGATCATAACAATGAAAATCTTAAAGCGCCTGTTGACGAAGATTCCTCCGACGACACCTCTCCTCAAGTTACCATCAATTAATTTCCCGTCTGTGGCACAGTCCTCACTGGCACAATCCCATTTGCCGTTGACGCCGCAATCAATATCAAGGATCTCATCTCATCGATAATGATACAGTTGGCGCTGAATTGGTTGACCCTAATAGCAACGACGATGGACTCACCAACCATGCCATCGACGATGATGCTGTCACCGATTATTCCACCGACATGGGAGTCGACAATGATGATACCATCAATAAGAAAAATAATGATTATTCACCAGTCGACGACGCCAGCAGCGAAAGATTACCGTAAAGACTTTTCCTCTGTTGTCTTTAATCCATGTAAGGGATAAATCTTCTCCAAACACAATTCTTCCAGCCAACACCTCTTCAAGTAAGGTGTTGCCCTACACACCCGCACACCTCTTAGAAGAGGATGATGATTCCAAAGAGGAGGGTCCCTTTGGAGTGGTTCATAGCCCATTCCAACTGTATGTCAAATGCCAGGGCTTTGAGGATCGTGACGAGCACTAGAATGAGGAGCACTATTACTCTGCGAGAGAGCACGCAGAACAATACCAAGAACATTATTCAAACGAAGACCAACAACAACCTTCCAGTCAAATGGCCATGTGTCTGATGAGCAATTTATGGAGTATACTGCAAGACTATTACCTCAGGTTTCCACCATATGCACTTGTGACTCCTAGACCACAATCACCAAAGCCTGCGCCTTTTTCGTAAACACATACCATCACAGTTGCTTGAGGCACCTGTCACCCCTCTACCTCCATTAGTGGATACATTGGCTGATCCCCGAGCTGACGATACTCCTTCTACAAATGAAGACAGAGAAGAGGGTGAAATATGAGACAGTACCTCGGTTCCGAAAGAATGGGACGACTATCTCATCCCCACTCAATCCCCACCAGTGGTGGCACCAGTAGATTCTCTGCCAGAGGACATTGGCAGCTTCCATAATTTAGTGGAGAAAGCAGCCAAACAATTTGGACTTCCACTGCTCACCAAACAAACAAACTGTTTCCTATATGATTTTAAAGACCAGGCTAGGAAATCAGTGAGGGCTATCCCGATTATAGATTATATATTTGCCAACAAGGTTTTAAAGCCATGAAGAACCCGGTTACAGTTTCAGCCATCATCCCGTGGTTAGTTAAGAAGTACAAAACTCCCAATGACTCTCCAACTTGTCTTATTTGGGAGCCACATCCAGACTCTGTGGTAACAGAAGCAGCGCAACAGTGATCTAAAAACCCTTCCACACCAGTTTCCTCTCCTCCAGGCAGGAATGGTCATCAATTTGATAATATTGGCAAGAGATTCTCCTCCATGGCAACCATGACAGTAACAACAGCAAACTCACCGGCAAAACTGGGCCGTTATGGCCACCAAATGTGGTCAGATATATTCACCTACATTGATTTGCTGCCAGAGAACACCAAACGAGAAGCTTTAAAGATTCTCCAGGGGGTGAAAGAATATCAGCGGAGATAATTGACTGCGTCATTCATGTTGTCAACACTGGGTTCAGACAACTTGCGGTTCTTCACAGACAAGGATGGTTAAAATCCATTTCCTTACATCCGGAGATACAGGGTAAAATACTGGAAATGCCATTTGAAGGTGAATCATTACTTGGCAAACACGTGGATGATGCCCTACAATATATCAAAGCCAGCAAAGATACAGCAAATTCCCTTCGGACTCTCCAGGCCAGGAAGCAGCCCTTTCGGGGAGCTAGAGGCAGAGAGGCGTATTCATTTAGGGGAGGTTACCATCCCTAGCGGCAACAGTATTAATCAGAACAAGCACAATACTGTCCCCAGAATGTACTACAGTAGCAATTTAGATAACCACCAGTGGCCGCATATAAGATTCCTCAAGGGGAAAATTGACTGCCCATGGTAGAGATGCAAATGGAAAGCAGTGACCACAGTTTTGTACTGACTACCCCCCATTCTCCAGCAACCCGGGTTGTGGTTGAATTGCAAGCCATTTTCATCAATGGTCCACAATAACATCAGACAAGTGGGTTCTCGATGTGATCTCCTGAGGACACACTGTGGAGTTCCTCCAAAAACCTTCAAGTACCCCCCCAGTAGGGCCACCTCCCCCTAACTTAACACAACTCCTCAACGAGATGTCCATTATGTTGAGAAATGGAGCAAATAGAAGTTATTCCAACACTTCAGAAGAGATGGGGATTATATTCCTATTTCTTTCTGTCCAACAAACCTCAGGGGCTTGGCGTCCCATTCTCAACCTCCAAAGGTTGAACACATTTTTGAAGAAGCAATCTTTTTGCATGGAGACGTTTCAGGATATGTTGCACCTCCTGAACACAGGAGATCATATGATATTAATGGACCTTCAAAACGCATACTTCCACATCTCGATACACTAAAAACATTGCAAATTCCTTCACTTCAAGGTAGCCCGTACCCACTTACAATTCAAGGTCATTCCATTCGGGCTAAAATGAGACCCCAGGATTTTTACCAAGATGCTACCCCCGGTAGCGGCTCATCTCAGACAACAAAGAATCCAAGTCTTTCCATACTTGGACGATTGGCTCATAATAGCTCCTACACATCAGCAAGCAGCAACAGCCACTTCCATCTGCCTTTTATTGTTCACCAAACTCGGCCTCACTCAACCATCAGAAATCTCATGTGTAACCCACAACATACTTGAGAATCTTGGGAGCCGTACTAGGCACAGTGAAAGACAAAGCATTTTCCTCCCAGGACAGGCAGAGGAAGATTCAACAACTAGCTCACAAATTGTTCACAAACAAGTCCCTTTCTGTCCGGACCTACAAATCCTTCATTGGAATGATTTCTTCCTGCACCCCTCTTGTCACAAATTGCTGAGTACAGATACGTCACTTCAAGGAGAACTGGACAGACAATGACTCCAGGTGCAGGGGTCCTTTGAGGACCTCATTCAAATAGCTTCAGCAATAAAAGAAGCCATGTCTTGGTGGGCACAAGCTTCAAATCTGTCCAGAGGGCTCTCATATCTTCAACAAAATTCCCAATTATGTCATAACAGATGCCTCCCTAGAAAGTTGGGGTGCCCACCTACAGGACTTACAGATAAGTGGCAAGTGGGGTCCAGGCGAAAACAAAACTTCACATAAACCAACTGGAGCTCAAAGCTATCACCTTAGCACTGAAGTCATTTCTCCCCAGGATAGCAAAAGCATCAGAGCTCATACGCACAGACAATACCACAGTATGTTTTATCTGAACAAACGGGGGAAGACACTCACCAGCACTATCTCGTTAGGTTCAGGATATCTGGAACTGGGCTCTTCAACATCAAATCTCGCTCACAGCAGAAGATGTACCAGAGGTGTCCAACCTTCTTGCAGACTCGCTAAGAAAGATTAGCATGCCCTACCACGAGTCGGAGCTAGACCAGCTATACTCTTGCACCAGGGGGGTAAGCCAAACTTGGCCCTTTTCGCTAAGAGTGAGATAAAAAAAAAGGCCAATTCTTTGCAATTTGGCATCACCAAGAGGGATCATGGTGGAGTGCGTTTTCGATGAGATGGTCAGGAATCTAAGCTTACAATATTCCCCCGATCATACTGATCCCAAAGGTCCCATCAAAATGAAGAGGGAGCCTTGCCAACTTCTCCTCATAGTTCCCAAGTGACCCAGACAGTTCTGGTTAACAGAGCTCTTACTCCTCTTGGACCAACCCCATGTCTGGCTCAATCTGGTACCAGAATTGTTGATCAGGGTCAGGGCCATTATCCAGACCCTACATCGCTAAATTTATCTGCTTGACTCCTGAGTTCAATGAATTCTCCACAGTAAACATTCCACATTCCATCAGACTGCAAGGAAATTCTTCCCAAAGCAAGAGTGGACACAACCAACAGAACTTATAAACTCAAGTGGAAATGCATCTGCCTTTTGGTGTGTGGGCTCTAACATCCACCATATCACATCACCACCGTAGCAAATCCCCCCATATCTGCTTCACCTGACCAAATCAGGCTTAACTTCATCTTCCATAAGAGTGCTTCTGGCTGCAATTTCCAGGTTTCATCCCTCCCGTGATGCACCGTCCCGATGTTCTAGTTGCATGGTAAAACAATTCCTCAAAGGCCTCTTTCAGACTTTTTCTCCTGTCCAAAAACCTCCATCAGCATGGCACCAGAATGTAGTCTTGGGAAAGCTAATGAAACCACCATTTGAGCCCATGAGTACAGGGTACAATTGAAGTACCTGACTTTGAAAACTTGGACTTTTACTGGCTCTTACATCTGTCACTAGAGTAAATGACATTCAAACCTTTACAATCCAGGAACACCTCTTCAACTCAAATCAAACAGTGTGGCACTTTGGACAAAAAGGGTCAGTTTTGTGCTTTGCAAGGGATTCTGGGTAAATAACGTGGTGATAGCCATGCAAGTCAGCCCACCGCCGTAGGTATCTAGTTTAAAAAAAGGTGAAGGTTGGATAGATTTCCATAGGTGCCAGCTGAGCTAAGGACCAAAATCTAGAGCTACCCACATTGGAAAAAAGGGTCAGATTTTGGTGGAAAAATGTGTTGCGCCCATGTTGATTTTTGGGCTGTCTCCTGTCATGGCCACGAGGTCTACCCACAGAAGTAAGGTACCATTTTTATCTGGAGACTTGGGGGTCAGTTGTTGAATCTGGGTACTTTGGGTTCTTGGAGAACCTACAAAACCTATATATCCCCACAACCAGAAGGGTCTAGCGGACATGATGGCATATTGCTTTTATAAATCGGCCTTCATGATTAAAAGTTACAGAGGAAAATTTTATCACAAATGCCCATTTTTTCCTACTCATTTTAAATATTACTTTATTTAATAAGTGCATTTCCTTGGAAAATCCTTAAAGGATTTACAGGTATGACCCCTTGCTGAATTCAGACTTTTCAGAAATCTATAGCTTTTCTGGATCACCAATAGATTTCAAACTTGGTTCCACCATAAACTTGAAGTAGGTAGAGAACACAGAAACTAGGGAAAATGGGCTGCCTCTTAGAAAAATGAAAACAACTGTGGTATAAAATTATCTGGAGCACCTTTTCCCTAATTATTTTATAATAAAAACTCAAAAGTTGAGTGTGGGACAAGCAGTGTTAAGACATCTGTTTCAAAAGGTGAGCCTCTGTTCCTTTTTCCCACCCTCGCTAAATGTGTATTCATATGGTGTGATTCTTTTTTTCTTCCTTTGTTACTTGTTATTCTGATTCAGGCATGTTAATCTATGAATGATCCGATACTTGAAAAGAAAATCAGTTACTTACCTGTAACTGTGGTTCTTCAGTACTGGTATCTTTCATAGATACACATGCGACCCACTCTCCTCCCCTGAGAGACTCCCCTCAAACATCGAGATTACTGAGTCACACTTGTGCTTGAAAATCTGAGGGAATTAGCCTCTGTTGGGAGTGTTCTAGATTGTGCTGACACCTGATTGGGTAAAGTTGATGGTTTGGTCCTTTTTAAAAAAAGGACAAAGATAGGATATACAACCAATGATGCAGTGCCAGTCTATCTATTATAGTAATACACATTGCTTTATCATAATACCGTGAGACTCTCATTTTGATGACGGGGATTGATTCAAGCATATGAATCTGTGAAATATCCCAATATTGGAGAACCATAGTTACAGGTAAGTCATATGTACTCTATATAAACAGAAATAGAAATTATCAGTGAGTAGGAACCAAGCACCTGCAGGGAGAGTGCACCTGCCTGGAGACTCACTCCCTTGGCTGCAAAAAGATTTTGTGTCTGATTTAAGAAGCCCTTAGAGCCACCTTTGCAATTGTCATTTTTTTTACACTAATGCAGCGAAAACACTGCGCCATATTTACAAAGTGCCTATAGACGTTAGTCCTTAAAAAGATACATTGGTTACATTTTGTGTTTTTAGACCGTCCTTCACATATATCATCCCTCCTGTTTTATCATCTCTTTCTGGTGAGAACCTCACTATCAGTGGTCTAATACAAAACAAATGCCTATTCCCTAACAGAAGGCTTCTGAACAATTACAACATCTGCAGCAAAAGAGAAAAAACTTTTATTCAAACAACAATTCAACGTTCAAAAACAGGCCTTTCATTATTAATGTGGATTCTCCATTGTAAGAAATGGGGTTTTTGGTTGGGAGTCAGGTTACCCTCTGTCCAAGCAAGAACCCTCACTCTTGTCAGGGTAAGTCACACATAGTCCAAAATTATCCTGTGCCCACCCTCTGGTAGCTTGGCACGAGCAGTCAGACTTAACTTAGAAAGCAATGTGTAAAGTATGTGTGCAATAAATCATACAATAACACAATATAGCACCACAAAATACACCACACAGTGTTTAGAAAAATATATAATATTTATCAGAATCATTGTAGGTCAAAACGAATAAATATGCAATGTGAAATTGTAGAGATATCACTGAAAAGTGATATAAAGTGTCTTAAGTCTCTAAAAAGCAAACAAAGAGGGTCATTCTGACCCTGGCGGCCACCGCCAACAGGCTGGCGGTGCTCCAACGAGCATTCTGACCGCGGCGGTTCAGCCGCAGTCAGAAGCGGAAAGTCAGCGGCCTCCCGCCGACTTTCCGCTGCTCGTGTGAATCCTCCATGGCTGCGGAGCGCGCTCCGCAGCCATGAGGATTCCGACCCCCCCTACCGCCATCCTGTTCATGGCGGGAAAGCCGCCATGAACAGGATGGCGGTAGGGGGGGGTCGCGGGGCCCCTGGGGGCCCCTGCCGTGCCCATGCCAATGGCATGGGCACGGCAGGGGCCCCCGTAAGATGGCCCCGCAAAGTATTTCAGTGTCTGCCTTGCAGACACTGAAATACGCGACGGGTGCCACTGCACCCGTCGCACCTTCCCACTCCGCCGGCTCGATTACGAGCCGGCATCCTCGTGGGAAGGTCGTTTTCCCCTGGGCTGGCGGGCGGTATTTCAGCAACCGCCCGCCAGCCCAGGGGAAAACTTGTAATACCCGCTGCGGTCTTTTGACCGCGGCGCGGTATTTCGGAGGGGAGAATTCTGGCGGGCGGCCTCCGCCGCCCGCCAACATTGGAATGACCCCCAAAGTGTCTTTCAAGCACAAAGTACCTGTTTTAAAGTGGAAAATCTCTGCAAAGGGCCGCAAAAGAAAAGATACGTGGAAAAATGGTGTGTGCGTCGATTTCTCCCCTGCACACGCGTCGTTTTCCAGCGCGCGGACAGTCTCTTTCTGTGGGTCGCAGGATTACCATATGTCCCGGGGTCTGTGCATGGATTCTTCGGCATGTTTTCCAGCTGCGCGTCGTTCCGGGAGACTGTGCGTGGAATTCTCGTTCTCATGGCAGGCGTTGCGTTGATTTCCCCTCTGGAAGTCGGGCAGCATTGTCCTTGCGAGGCCGTGCATCGAAGTTCTAGTCGCCCGAAGGTGTCGCGGCGATCAGCGTCGGTGTGCAGCGATTTTTTCGCCGCGGAGCAAGCTGTGCATTGAAATTTTCGGCGCACGAAGAGTCCAAATTAAAAAGAGAAGTCTTTTTGGTCCTGAGACTTCAGGGAACAGGAGGCAAGCTCTATCCAAGCCCTTGAAGAGCACATTTACAGCCAGACAAGAGTTCAGCAAGGCTGCAGGACAACAGCAAGGCAGCAGTCCTTTGTAGAAAGCAGTCAGGTGAGTCCTTTAGGCAGCCAGGCAGTTCTTATTGGCAGGATGCAGGTTCTGGTTCAGGTTTCTTCTCCAGCAAGTGTCTGATGAGGTAGGGCAGAGGCCCTGTTTTATACCCAAATGTGCCTTTGAAGTGGGGGAGACTTCAAAGAGTGGCTAAGAAGTGCACCAGGTCCCCTTTCAGTTCAATCCTGTCTGCCAGGGTCCCAGTAGGGGCTGTGGCAGTCCTTTGTTTCAGAGCAGGTCCTCCACCCTCCTAGCCCACGAAAGACCCATTCAAAATGCAGATGTATGCTAGTGAGGCTTAGTACCCTGTGTTTGGGGTGTGTCTGAGTGAATGCACAAGGAGCTGTCAACTAAGCCCAGCCAGACGTGGATTGTAAGGAACAGAAAGATTTAAGTGCAAAGAAATGCTCACTTTCTAAAAGTGGCATTTCTAGAATAGTAATATTAAATCCAACTTCACCAGTCAGCAGGATTTGGTATTACCATTCTGGCCATACTATATATGACCTTCCTACTCGTTTCAGATCAGCAGCTACCACTTTAATACTGTATGAGGGCAGCCCCAATGTTAGCCTATGAAGGGAGCAGGCATCACAGTAGTGCAAAAACGAATTTAGGAGTTTTACACTACCAGGACATGTAAACTACACAGGTACATGTCCTGCCTTTCACCCACACAGCACCCTGCTCTAGGGGTTACCTAGAGCACACATTAGAGGTGACTTATATGTGTAGAAAGGGGAGGTTTAGGCTTGGCAAGTACTTTTAAATGCCAAGTCGAGGTGACAGTGAAACTGCACACACAGGCCTTGCAATGGCAGGCCTGAGACAAGGTAAAGGGGCTACTTAAGTGGGTGGCACAACCAGTGCTGCAGGCCCACTAGTAGAATTTAATCTACAGGCCCTAGGCACCTATAGTGCACATTACTAGGGACTTATAAGTAAGTTAAATAGTCCAATCAGGTATGATCCAAGGTTACCATGTTTAAAAGGAGAGAGCATATGCCCTTTAGCACTGGTTAGCAGTGATAAAGTGCGCAGAGTCTAAAAGCCAGCAAAAACAGTGTCCAAAAAGTGGAGGGACGCAGGCAAAAAGTTAGGGGTGACCACCCTAAGGCTGTCAGGTCTAACATGTGTCCCCCCCAGCTGAAAGTGGGGAGAGCTACCCGACCTCCTGGGAGCTCTCATCGCTAAGTCAGAAGTATCTGGAGAGACCATCAGCATTGGCGTGGTCAACCCCTGGGCGATGCTCCACTGTAAAGTCCATCCCCTGTAGGGAAATGGACCACCTCAAGAGTTTAGGATTTTCACCCCTCATATGCATGAGCCATCTGAGGGGCCTGTGGTCAGTCTGAACCCGGAAGTGAGTCCCAAACAGGTATGGCCGCAGCTTCTTCAGTGCCCAGACCACAGCAAAAGCTTCTCTCTCAATAGCACTCCATATCTGTTCCCGTGGTAATAGCCTTCTGCTAATAAAGACTACTGGTTGGTCTAGGCCCTCCTCATTTAGCTGTGCTAGGACCGCCACTATGCCATGCTCTGAAGCGTCTGTCTGCACGATAAATTCCTGGGAGTAGTCAGGGGCCTTGAGCACGGGGGCCGTGCACATGGCTTCCTTCAGAGAGTCAAAGGCTTTCTGACAAGCCTCTGTCCAATTCACCAACCTAGGTTGTTTCTTGGAAGTGAGTTCTGTCAAGGGTGATACAATGGTACCATAGCCCTTGACAAATCTGCGGTAGTATCCTGTGAGGCCTAAAAAGACTCTCACCTCAGTCTGTGTTCTAGGTGGTTGCCAGGCCTTGATGGTTTCAATCATGGCCTGGAGTGGCTGCACCTTCCCACGACCCACTAGGTGTCCCAAGTACACCACGGAACCCTGCCCAATCTGGCACTTACTAGCCTTGATGGTCAGGCCTGCCTGTTGCAGGGCCTGAAGCACCTCCTTGAGGTGGAGCAGGTGTTCCTCCCAGCTGGAACTGTAGACAGCTATGTCGTCCAGGTATGCTGCACAGAAGGCATCCTTGCCAGCTAGGACCCCATTAACCAACCGTTGGAAGGTAGCGGGGGCATTTTTCAACCCAAATGGCATCACCCAGAACTGGTAATGGCCATCAGGTGTGGAAAATGCGGATCTCTCTTTAGCCCCCTCAGTCAGGGCGATCTGCCAGTACCCTGAAGTAAGATCAAACGTACTCAGGAACTTGGCAGCGCCCAGTCTGTCAACGAGCTCATCAGCTCGGGGGATGGGGTGAGCATCAGTCCGTGTGACTGAGTTGAGACCCCGGTAGTCCACACAGAACCGGAGTTCTGGCTTAGCACCTAGGGCAGTAGCCTTAGGGACCAACACCACCGGGCTGGCCCAGGGACTACTGGATTTCTCAATAACCCTTAAAGCTAACATCTTGGAGACCGCCTCCTTGATGCTGGCCTTCACCTTATCCGATAACCTGTAAATTTTGTTCTTCACAGGGAGACTGTCACCTGTGTCAATGTCATGAACACAGAGGTGGGTCAGTCCAGGAGTAAGGGAGGACATGGTGGAGAACTACTCCAACAGCTCATAGCAGTCTCCTCTCTGGTTTAGAGTCAGGGAGTCAGAGAGAATGACACCTTTCACTGACCCATCACCTTCTTGGGCAGAGAGGAGGTCGGGGAGAGGTTCACTCTCCTCTTCCATTCCTTCATCTGTGAACAGAAGCATGTTGATTTCAGACCTCTCAAAATGAGGCTTCAGTCGGTTGACATGGAGCACCCTTAGGGGGTTGCTAGGGGTTTGGAGGTTACCAGGTAAGTGGCCTCCCCTTTCTGCTCCTTTACTTCAAATGGGTCAGACCAGCGGTCCTGGAGAGCTGTAGGCTCTACTGGCTCCATTACCCACACTTTGTCTCCAGGTTGAAACTCTCCCAGGGTGGCCTTCTGGTCATACCAGCGTTTCATTACCTCTTGACTGGCCCCAAGGTTACTTTTGGCCTCTTTCCAGAAGCGGGTCATCTGGTTGCGGAGGGCCAACATGTAGCTGACCACATCCTGAGGGGGTGCCTTTGGAGCTTTCTCCAACCCCTCCTTGACAATGCTTAAGAGTCCCCTGACAGGGTACCCATAGAGAAGCTCAAAGGGACTGAACCCTACCCCCTTCTGGGGTACCTCTCTGTAAGCAAAGAGAAGGCATGGTAAGAGGACGTCCCACTTACGCCTCACGGCCTCAGGGAGGCCACCAATCATGCCTTTCAAGGTCTTGTTGAATCTCTCCACAAGACCATTAGATTGGGGGTGATAGGGTGTGGTGAACTTGTAGGTTACACCACACGCATCCCACATAGACTTCATGTATGCAGACATGAAGTTAGTGCCTCTGTCAGACACTATCTCCTTTGGGAATCCCACACGGGTAAATATCCCCATCAGAGTTCTGGTCACCACCGGTGCAGTTACGGTTCTCAGAGGGATTGCCTCTGGGTAACGGGTGGCATGGTCCACCAAAACCAGGACCTGTTGCCTAGGGCAGTCTTGGGGTCCAATGGACCAACAGTGTCGATGCCGACCCTTTCAAAGGAGGGTGCCAACAACAGGAAGTTGAATCAGGGGGTCTTAACCCTTTTTCCTGTTTTTCCACTGGCCTGGCAGGTAGGACAAGATCTACAGAATGTATCTGAGTTTGTCCTTATTCTGGGCCAATATAAGTGGGTGACAAGCCTATCAAAGGTCTTGGCTTGCCCCAAATGTCCTGCCAGGGGAATGTCGTGAGCCAGACCCTGTAGGAAGGTTCAGTAACACTGGGGGACCACCAGCGCATGCGCTGCCCCAATGGCCAGAACCTTAGGCTCACTGTAGAGGAGATCATTCTCCCAATATATGTGGTGGTCGCCAGAGGCTTCACCTGCTGCCTGGGCTGAGGCTTGCTTCCTCATACCCTCTAGAGTGGGACATTCTTTCTGCGCCTTGCAGAATTCCTCCCTGGTGGGTCCACCCTCAACTTGCCAGCCAGCAAGCTCAGGTTGATCACCTAGGGTGGCAATGTCTTCCCCAGTTGGCTCGGGAGCCTCCTCCTCAGGAACCCATCAACCACTGCGGGAACTTCTGGGACTGGTTTCCCGCGCCACTTGCCCCTCCTCTTGGCGGTTCTCTGGGCCATTGTTCCAGGCTCCAAACACCCTTGACTTCCCTCTCGGTCAGCCATGGCCCGTGTGGTCATGCAGACCCACTCAGGTAACCCTAACATCTCCAGGTGAGATCTGAGCTCTACTTCTTTCCAAGCAGTATGCTCAAGATCATTGCCTAACAGACAATCTACAGGCATGGCAGGACTCAAAGCTACTTTCAGAGTACCAGAGACCCCCCCCACTCAAAGGGAACCAGAGCCACCGGTAGGTGACTCTCACGATTGTCAGTGACTATGACCTGGTGGAATGTATTAGGGACTATCTGCTCTGTTGACACCAGCTGACTCTTGATAGTAGTCATACCTGCTCCTGTGTCACGCAGCGCCTCCACCTTTTGCCCATCAATGGTGACCCACTGCCTGTACCTGGAAGTATTTTGGGGCATGTGGGCTTTGGGCACCATTTCTCCTTCTCCCAGGGACACTAGGGAAATCTCTACCTGCTCCCCAAACCTATCTGGGTCCATTTCCCCCCCGAGCGCTACACTAGTCAACCCAGGTGTCTGTCCAGTAGTGGACGGTGCCCTCTTGGAGCACTGGGGGTCGCCTTTATAGTGACCATATTGGTAGCACTCTAAGCATTTGGGGTTGGATCTTCCTGATTTATCATAAGTCCCTGGCCTTTTCCCAAATCTGGAAAAGAAATGGTTGCCACCCCCTCCCTGGGAATTCTTTTGGGGGCCTTTGGAGAGTTCTTTATCTGTAAGTTTATCTCCCCCCTCTTTCTTCTGTTGGGAACCCCGACCACCTTTGTGGGTGTCCCCCCCCCAGGTACCTTTTTGGACACTCTGGTGCTAACCCAGAGGTCCGCCTCCTCATCAAGCTTCCTGGGATCAGTCAGCTTACTAGCCACTAAGTGCTGGCGCAACTCTGTAAAAGTAATATTGAGCATATGCTCTCTCAGAATCAAGTCATATAACCCTTTATAATTATCTACTTTGTTTCCCCGCACCCATCCATTCAGTGCCTTACTAGAAAAGTCAAAGAAATCTACCCATGTTTGTGTGGTTTGTTTGGTGCTGTCCCTGAACCTCTGACGGTATCCCTCAGGGGTCAGCCCAAACTTGGCAAGTAAAGTGGCTTTCTGAAGTGGGTATGTGTTTTGATCAGGTTGATCCAATGTGCTCCAAGGAGCTGTCAACTAAGCCCAGCCAGACGTGGATTGTAAGGCACAGAAAGATTTAAGTGCAAAGAAATGCTCACTTTCTAAAAGTGCCATTTCTAGAATAGTAATATTAAATCCAACTTCACCAGTTAGCAGGATTTGGTATTACCATTCTGGCCATACTAAATATGACCTTCCTACTCCTTTCAGATCAGCAGCTACCACTTCAATACTGTATGAGGGCAGCCCCAAAGTTAGCCTATGAAGGGAGCAGGCCTCACAGTAGTGCCAAAACGAATTTAGGAGTTTTGCACTACCAGGACATGTAAACTACACAGGTACATGTCCTGCCTTTCACCCACACGGCACCCTGCTCTAGGGGTTACCTAGGGCACACATTAGAGGTGACTTATATGTGGAGAAAGGGGAGGTTTAGGCTTGGCAAGTACTTTTAAATGCCAAGTCGAGGTGACAGTGAAACTGCACACACAGGCCTTGCAATGGCAGGCCTGAGACAAGGTAAAGGGGCTACTTAAGTGGGTGGCGCGACCAGTGCTGCAGGCCCACTAGTAGCATTTAATCTACAGGACCTAGGCACCTATAGTACACATTAATAGGGACTTATAAGTAATTTACATAGTCCAATCAGGTATGATCCAAGGTTACCATGTTTAAAGGGGGGGAGCATATGCACTTTTGCAATGGTTAGCAGTGATAAAGTGCGCAGAGTCGAAAAGCCAGCAAAAACAGTGTCCAAAAAGTGGAGGGAGGCAGGCAAAAAGTTAGGGGTGACCACCCTAAGGCTGTCAGGTCTAACATCCATTAATAAGGATTCAAAAGTTAGGCTAAGTTAAATATGCACTTGTTTACTTTAATTGTAGACTCATAACATCTAAGTATGATTATCTACTACAAATTTGTGTTTATCATATGAAAACTATTTAAACTTACATTTGCATATTTCAATTTATAATGCGTTTTTATTTGCAAGTGGAGAATTTACTATTGCAACTATGGCAGTTAGTCTATTAAACTGTGAATACTGACAATTATAGTGTAGCTTCTAGAAGGCTGAATATATTGAATGTATTCGTGAAGGTATTTTTATCACATACCTAACATATATGCTTGACACATAACAAAAAGAACATATGTATAAGTACCATAGAGACTAATGGTAAGAGAAGGGCAACAGAGGCAGACTTCATTCAAATAAGTAGAGCATTCTTGTATTTTAACATAGTTGTTTTCTTTTTTTTATGCTTATTTTTATTTATGTCTTCATTAAAGATATGTTTCTACATAAAGCTAAATATTTAACTTAAATCACATTTTGTAGTATTCAGTTTCGGTACTGGCTGGTGATTATTTTGAATAAGATTATGCGCAACCTATGCCATTACGTTTAATTACTTATTATTTATGTTAGCTGAGGTGTCATTACAAACTCTTTCCTCGTGTGTGAAATAGCATAACAAACCAAACAAGCATTTGCAAATCAATAGGTCTCACATATTTCAAATAAGTTATTTATCATCTTTTGACAACAGCACCCACAAGCACAAAAAAAAAAACATGAGTGGAAACTGAGAAAAGACGATTTAACAAAATAAAATACAGTTAGATTTAAAAAATAAAACTTTGGAATTTTGTTTGTCCTGCTGGGCACGTTTTTGCCAGTCACAAGCCTTCTGTTTGTGGGGCACTCGAAGTTAGAACAAAATAGTACCTCGATCACGTCAGAAGCAGTGGACAGGCATTAATTAAGTTGAAATCAATTAGTGCTTGATCTCTGTTCCACACAGAGAAACGGAAGTGATGCCAGGCATGCCTTTACGAATTACAAGGCTGTAAAGAAAAGTGCCACGCAAACCAACCAATGGTGAGGGACAGGCGGGCTCCAAGCCCTTTACTGAACACATCAGTGTCTCGCATATAAGAAGCATGCACTTGCAGGCTCAACCCTAATAAGGGTAGTAAAATTTACGTTTTGGTTTAAGTGCTTAAAGTTACACTAATATCACAAAACAGCAAGGGTAGCTAGGTTTGCTACTGATGGTTTTCTAAGATCCCATTATTCTGCAATTAGTCTGACGTGTTTGTGTATCTTTCAATGTACTTGGTCATTTAACTTGATTAATTAAATTATGGGAAAAGTCAAAAGAGCACCCATTCTCTGTCCCATTAGTTTGTCTTGATTACATCTAAATATTTAATCCTCATAGATAGTCAGTAAAATAAAATAAGTGCAGAGGCCCAAAGTACTTTCAGTTACCCCCAAAGGTGATCTCAAATGCTCAGGTTCCCGAATATCGAGGTTGCCTATTTTTGATTCTCACTCATACTTCTTTCTTCCACTACCCTAAACTTCATGTCTCTTTATGCCACTGTTGCAGGATCTTTTTCATCTCTGTTTTCTCTCTTTGTCACTATTTTCCTATCTTTCCATTTTTACATATTTCTTCATTTCCTGCCTTTCTCTTTTGCAAACATAAAATTTCTCATGATGAAAAATATGTCCTGGTCCCCAAAAATGCAATGCTTAGTGTGAATCTGCACCCACTGGCCCAAATAAAGCACAGCATATTTCCCTAGTGGTTGCCTGAACTTTAGATTGACACCTACTGCCATTATGAAAAACTTAGGGCCTGATTTAAGAAAAGTGGTACTGCACCCAATGCATTGCCACTTTTCTTGCATCTCTTAGCGCCTCCTAATGCCACCATGTGTGCGTCGTATCCTAGATATGGTGTACCATGGCGGTAGTTAGAGGAACTAGCGTCGACATTTTTGATGCTAGTTCAGAGCTTTGCAGGATTAGTGTAAAAAACGTTGACGGTAATCCTGCAAATCCCATTGAGGCCCATTGTAAACAACGGTGTGCCTCCTTTTAACACCTGCTCTGAGTAGACGTTAAAAGTGCTGAAAAAAATGATGTACAAAAAATTCTTAGATTTCTTTGCGTCATTTGTTCAGCTCCCATAATGGGGGAACGCCCCCTTTGCATACATTATGCCTGGTGTGCAGGCATAATGTATCATAAAGGTTTACAAACTTTGTAAATTTGGTGCTGCGATTTTGGCCTCTTTGGGCCACATTAGCGTAAAGAAAAACAACACTAATGTCACGCAAGGAGGTGCTAGGAGCCCTTAAACCTGCCCATTACTTTTAGAAAAGTATTACTTGAAATACTGTGCCATACGCACTGCACACATTTCACTGAAATAAGAAAATGATACTATAAACAGTGAACTGTTAGACCATGTGGCCTCGTTCCTGATAATGAAGAAATGTTTGATTTAATTATTTTAATTTGAATTATGGGTCTATCTTTTGGTAAATACTACTTTACACAATGTGCTTATTTTGTGATATAAACTGTTTGATGAGTACTTTAGTAAAAGTATTCGATTGACGTTTCCAGCAGAAGCAGAAAATGTGATTGAGAAACACTCAAGTCTCTTCGAATTTTTCATGATGTGTATAATGTATGTGTTTAATGAATATAATGTGAGTGGTGATCTAGCTACACTAATCAACAAAGCCAGAAAACACAAACCCAATTATATTACCTGAGCGTATCTCTGCAATTAGTCTGTATGCTGTGTTTCCCCTTCCCGTTCCTCCCAACATCCTCATTGTCTTGCTGCATTAGCACTTCAACACGTCCCTGCCTACATTAGATGTGATGAGACTGATGTTTTCAAATAAAAAAAACACGCAACCCCATCTTAATTCTTTTTCCACTTTTTTAACTATGGTGCAAACTACAACTTCTGGCCTCCCTTGTCCATTCCATACCTCAAACCCCACCTACTATCACACGCCAACCTTTTCTTCAGTGCACCATGATGAAATTCTCATAAAACCAGTATTAATCTCACTCAATCCCAAAGAATGTTGCGAAGTACCTCATCTTTCTAAGTACTAAAAACTGAACTGGATTGATAAATCAACTCTTAACTCCTAGAATTATAATTTTCCCACCAAAGGTTTGCCGCAAGAGATTGCGTTACCCACAAATTGCATTACCTATTCATATTTCCAGGGCAACCCTTACTGCACTATATAGGGTAAAGGATTCTGCCCGCCATGCAACTGTACATAGTTGGGCCTTAAAGTTCAATGAATATCTGCACCCACAGCACTAAGCAGACTGTGGCATGGACATAGACTAGTTCAAGGGCAGCAGAACTACCTCTGCAACGTTTATTTATTTGTATAATATTTATTTAAGGTTTCTATAGTTTTCAGGCCTGAAACAGTTTGTTGGCACTTGGCATTCCAAAAGCAAATCTCACCAGTGCCTAACAAGAAACTAGTAAACATCTCCAGTAAAGCTTATCTGGGACCAGAAGGACAAGTAGAGGTTAGGGAAAGAAGCAACTCAGTAATATTGCTTCAGAAAAGGTGCTTACATGCTAACATCTTGACACTAGAATATGGGAGATTTGAAAAACAAAATGAAATCGGGGACACTTTGGGCCTCATTTAAAAGAAAGTGGTGCAGCGTGGCCCCAAAATCGGCACCGCTGTGCTACGTCACTTCAGAAGCGCAGGTATTTGTTTCCCCAAGTGCTGGTGCTAAAATTAGCTGCCTAGCGCCAATGAAGGCACCTTTTTACTGTAGCGCTAGGGTGCCAGCATTGCAGGCAATAATTGTCTATGTGCAGGAAGGTGTCCCTTCCTGCACATAAACAATCAATAATGGTGATTTGTTATCTCTATGTGTGCTGCAGAATAACAAAACGTAATTATTTAATGATTGTTTATGTGCAAAAAGGGACACTTTCCTGATAAACAATCATTTATGGTATTTTGCTCTTTCTATGTGTGCTGCAGGATGCATCACACATAGAAAAAGCAAAAACAAGGAGAAATAAAAATATTTCTCCTCGTTGTACCTTGCTAACGCCACCCCCTTTTTGGGACTGCCTCAGGTTTTCATAAATCTGGGGCAGTGTCAAAATTCAATGGATGTTGCAATGGAACGCCACCAGCAACACTGTAGGAAAATGGCTCCCTGTTGCAGTTACCCCCCACTTTTTGCCTTATATTGATGCTGACTTGACTAAGAAGTGTGCTGGGACCCTGCTTACCTGGCCCTAGCACCAGTGTTCTTTCACGAAAAATTTACAATTGTTTCCACAATTGTCACACCCCTGGCACACAGATAAGTCCCTTATAAAAGGTACCAGCGGTACCAAGGGCCCTGTGACCAAGGAAGGTCCCTAAGAGCTGCAGCATGTGTTGTGCCACCCTAAGGACCCCTCCCCTAACTCATGTACACTGCCATTGCAGATTGTATGTGTTGGAGAGGAGAAAAAGGCAAAGTCAACATGGCACCCCCCCCTGCCTGTGGCATAGGTAGGTCACCCCTCTAGCAGGCCTTACAGCCCTAAGGCAGGGTGCACTATACCACGGTTGAGGGCATGGCTGCATGAGCACTATGCCCCTACAGTGTCTAAGTCCATTCTTAGACATTGTAAATGCAGTGTAGCCATATTAAGTATATGGTCTGGGAGTTTGTCAAAAAAACTCCACAGTTCCATAATGACTACACTGAATACTGGGAAGTTTGGTATCAAACTTCTCAGACTAATAAACCCACACTGATGCCAGTGCTGGATTTATTACAAAATGCACACACAGGGCATCTTAGAGATGCCCCCTGTATTTTACCCAATCCTTCAGTGCAGGACTGACTGGTCTGTGCCAGCCTGCCACTGAGACGAGTTTCTGACCCCATGGGGTGAGAGCCTTTGTGCTCTCTGAGGCCAGAAAGAAAGCCTGCATTGGGTGAAGGTGCTTCACACCTCCCCCTGCAGGAACTGCAACACCTAGCAGTGAGCCTCAAAGGCTCAGGCTTTGTGTTACAATGCCCCAGGGCACTCCAGTTAGTGGAAATGCCCGCCCCCCGGATACAGCCCCCACTTTTGGCAGCAAGTCCAGGGAGATAGTGAGAAAAACAAGGAGGAGTCACCCCCTCAGCCAGGACTGCCTTAGGAAATCCTCCATCTTGTTTTGAAGGATTCCCCCCAATAGGATTAGGGATGTGCCCCCCCACAGGGAGGAGGCACAAAGAAGGTGTAGCCACCCTCAAGGACAGTAGCCATTGGCTACTGCCCTCCAGCCCTAACTGCACCCCTAAATTGAGCATTTAGGGGTGACCCTGCACCCAGGAAATAAGATTCCTGCAACCTGAAGAAAGAAGAAGGACTGCTGACCTGAAAACTCTACAGAGATGACGGAGACAACGACTGACTTGGCCCCAGCCCTACCGGTCTGTCTCCAGACTCAAAGAAACTGCACAGCGATGCATCCAGCGGGACCAATGACCTCTGAGGATTCAGACGACTGACCTGCACCTAAAGGACCAAAGACCTCCTGAGGGCAGCTGCTCTGTCCAGAAACAACTACAAAACAAGCAACTTTAAAGAGACTCCAACTTCCTGCTCTGCACCCGACGCCCCCGGCTCGAGTTTGGAGAAACCAACACTGTAGAGAGGACTCCCAGATGACTCCAACGACGTGGACACCCTGAGTCGACCTCCCTGCACCCCCACAGCGACGTCTGCAGAGGGGATCCAGAGGCTCCCTCTGACCGCAACTGCCCGGTAACAAAGGAACCCGACGCCTGGACCAAGCACTGCACCCGCAGCCCCCAGGACCAAGAGGAACCACCAACCAGTGCAGAAGTGACCAGCAGGTGGCCCTAATCCTAGCCCAGTCGGTGGCTGGCCCAAGAAGCCCCCCTGTGCCCTGCCTGCATCACCAGAGTGACCCCCAGGTCACTCCATTGTTTTCTCCTCAAACCCGACACCTACTTTGCACACTGCACCCGGCCGCCCCTGTGCCACTGTAGGTGTGTTTTGTTTGCTTGTGTGCCCCCCCCAGCTGCACTACAAAACCTCCCTGGGCTGCTCCCCGAGGACACAGGTACTTACCTGCTAGCAGACTGGAACCGGAGCACCCCTGTTCTCTAAAGACGCCTATGTTATTTGGGCCCTCCTTTGACCTCTGCACCTGACCGACCCTGTGTTGCTGGTGCTGTGGCCTTGGGGTTCTCGTGAACCCCCAATGGTGGGCTGCCTATGCCCAGGAGACTGAACTTGTAAGTGCTTTACTGACCTGAGAAACTAACCAATACTTATCTCCCCCAGGAACTATTGATTTTTGCACAGTGTCCACTTTTAAAATAGCTTATTGCCATTTTATCCAAAACTGTGTGTACTACTATTTTAAATCAAAGTTCTATACTTACCTGTGTGAAGTACCTTACAATTTATGTACTTACCTACAATTTGAATCTTGTGGCTCTAAAAATAAATTAAGAAAATATATTTTTCTGTATAAAAACCGATTGGCCTGGAGTTAAGGCCCATATTTATACTTTTTGACGCAAATCAGCGCTTGGCCAGATTTGCGTCAAAAAGTTTACCACCGGCTAACGGCATTCTAACGCACCAGCCGGGCACCTTATTAGCCGGCGCTGCGGCCTGGTTAGCGTCAAAATAAATGACTCTAACCGGGCAGCGGAGGCGAAGGGAAGACTGGGGGTTGTGCGCCAAAGAATGGTGCAAGTCAGGTCAGAGTAAAAAATATTGGCTCTAACCTGACTTGTGCCATTTTTTGACGCACAACCCCCATGGAAATGACTCCTGTCTTAGCACAGACATAAGTCATGCCCCCCTGACCAATGGCCATCCCAGGGGACCTTTGTCCCCTGGGCATGGCCATGGGGCACAGTGGCATGTAAGGGGGCCCAAGTTAGCCCCCCCTTATGCCACTTTAAAAAAAAAAAGAATTATACTTACCTGCACTTACCTGAACTCACCATGGATGGGTCCCCCCAAACTGTCAACTGTCGCTGCTCAATCTCAACACAAGAAGAAGGACAGTTGACAGCTTTCAGATGTAGAACCCTCCCCTGCTGCTGTGACAGTAGATCCTCCGGGTGCAGTCTGATTGGAGAACATTTGGGGTTGAGTTCATCAGCTTGCCAGGATGGGCGGAGGTCACCTATGATGAAGCATGCAACAAACAGTGGCTGAGGCCTCCTCTTCCAATATAATTTGTACTCTGAATAGCTGTTCCTTCAGGACCCTAATTGCAATACCCTTGATATAACAAAAATTTGGCCCTTGCATCTCCAGCCATCACGCCTGTTGTGTTTTCTGGATTATTGATTGTGGAGGGAGTGCATTGGCGTACCTCCAACTCTCTGGTTGTGTTATGAGAAAAGTATAGATGTGAAACATCACTACAAGACCCAGTAGCACTAACAGGCCTGAGTAACCCCATCCAAAATCCAATGAACAGCAATTAAGATCTTTACAATTACATTCTCAATGTAGCGGCTGGAGCAGAAGACAGATTGTTTGTTTTAAGATGATGTTCAGAGGTGAACTATTAGGGAAACATCTCTTAAACTTTCTTGTTCATAAGAGGCTATACACAGGCAAAGAGCTGGATGGTAAGCTGGAGTTTAGATTTGGTTTCTTTAGAACAAGGGTGATTTGTTCATAATTCCATATGTCGGGGACATTTTCTTTGGTGAAATAAGTCTTGATTAACTCACAAGCTGAAGAGAGGAAAGTTTACTTAAATAATGTAGTAATATTCATGGGTAACAGAGCTAGATGATATTTGGTATGTTACATTATGTTCAGGGTAAGATCCTCTTAACTTATTATTGGGGAAAGTGTTTTGGTGTGGCTGACCCCGAAGAGTGTGAATTAGGAGCTGGTTATTTCTGATTCAGACGATGTTGCTAGTAAAGTATTTTAGAAATTGGTTGAAGAAATAGGCACTTGTTGGCCATGAGACAAGTGTTAAAGTGGATATGTTAGACTAGGTATCTGGGAGGATTTCATGAAAGTCCAGTTGGTTATAAAAACGAGCTTGTATGTTGTTACTTAGGGATTTAGTTTTGTGCATAGATATACAGAATACTGTATACTCTATACCGCTTTAACTAGAAACTAACCTACAGGAGCTACATACTGCGTACTGTACCTTGTATACAACATAATGTATACATTGCCATATCTAGAATCTAATCTGCAAGAGGATATGAAAACATTTTTTTATCTTTTCTTTAGAGCAATAAACCTGTTCAGATTGATGAAGATCATACCTATGAGGTAAATATATTTACTTTTTTATGTCAGTGTTTTATGAAGCATTTATTATCATCCTCCAATATTGTCAGAAGGCTGTAATTATAGGTAACTTAATTAAAACAAGCATTGGAAAAGCCAGTAGGTCACAGTTATGACAACTATTGGCTTTGGCAATGTTTGTAGTCATGCTGTGCAGCAGTGTGGATGCTGCTTTGCAGTGTGCCTAAAACTAGTTTAAAAGAGCACTATAATGCAGCCAAGGCTAATGTGTTTTTTTTAAGTGTATTAACGCTGGGTACATATTAATCCTTTTTTATTATTATTTTGCGTTGGTGCACAGCAGTTACAGTGCTATAGAGCATGGCTAAAAAAAATACCAATGGAAGTGGCAGTGGCAGAGCCAGTAGACTGAAGGACGAGACCTATTGGCATTGCCCTGTGATATTGAGCAAATCAGTTAACCTCCCCATGAGTGAAAAAAGACAAAAAACATATAACAATTGGCAAGCAATCCTACCACATGAAGAAAGCAGCCCATGGCTTAGTGAGAATACATTGGAAGCAGATAGCATTTGTTGTCACAATAAACATCCATTTCTACTTTGAAGTGTGTGTGGCATAGTAAAACATAGCTACAAATGGTAAGAGGATCAACAAAGACGACAGGGAATTAAAAATAAAAGTAGTTTCTCAGACCTAAAAATATATGTAGGTATGCATGACATTAGAGGTAATAACAGGCAATAAGAGTCCAGTATGGCAAGAATGATTTAATTGCAAGCCTAGCTGTCTTAGGCTTCGTCTATTTTGAAAAATCTTGATTTTGAGGAGTTTCTTAAATCAAGGGAAATTAGGTTTGACTCAGAGTTAGAAGTGCAGAGCATTACAAAGTTTTGGCTCACATGTAACATAGTGTAGTCAGAATTTTTTTTCAGGCCTCACCCAGCCAATATCACTTGATTTTAAGACTGATTGGTCTGTTGCGAAAACAGAAGTTATCCATCTGGTGTTTTCTATAAAGAAGAGTCCATCTCTAGGTAGAGCCACATTGAAATTTACAATGAAACAACACGCGATCATTTCACAAACTACATCTAAATAGTTAATTATAACGGACTGTTTTTTACAGGGCCTGCAAATTGAAGAAACGGCTACATATGAAGATATACTTGCATACCGTGTTGAAGATGCAAAATGGACAGTCGGGGAGCACCCT
The DNA here is from genome assembly GCF_031143425.1 of Pleurodeles waltl. NCBI lineage: Eukaryota > Metazoa > Chordata > Amphibia > Caudata > Salamandridae > Pleurodeles > Pleurodeles waltl. The sequence goes on along the minus strand of NC_090445.1, from coordinate 286,316,689 downwards.
TGCCAGGAATAGGAAAATATTATAAAACAGACTCTCTAAGAGTGACTAGTAGCTATATGCCATAATGGAAAGACTATCAAATGAGCTTCTGAGGAATGCCTTTGGTTCACAATATGTAGCCTTCAATGCACAATGACAGCTCGTCAAGAGGATCTCTGTGGTATACTGCATGTAAATATTATTAGTATATTGATTAAGTTTCATCGCCCAAAACCAGCTTTTTTTTATGAAACAAAGTGTATACTGAGTAAAGTTCATCTTTATTTACATTTTCAAATTGCTCCTTCGAAAACTTACCGTAGCTATGTAATTATTTGATGGCCAATATGGGCCTGAACGGCCGTTTAGTCTGCTCTTTCCTTATTTTCTCAAAACTGGTGATCTTAGTTGGTCTTCAACTCAACCATACATATTTGGTGTAGACTATAAGCCCGATTTAGATTTCGGTGGACAGGTTACTCAGTCACAACAGTGATGAATATCCCATCCGCCGAAATATTCATCACTGTTGTGACGGAGTAACCTGTCTGTCAAAATCAGGCCGTAAGTATGTTTCAATCGTGTTTCTTTTATATTGACGAGAAAACATAAGCAATAGTCTTAATCTGACATACAAATGTAAAAAACACTGTTATAACCTTGTAAATCTTCTTGCAAAGAAGAAAGGCAAAAATGACACTTCCTAACCTTAAAATGTAATTTTGCCATGAGCCCTTATTGTCCTACTGTATATAGAGAAAATTCCCATGTGAATAGTTACCTATGTGTGTGTGTCTGGTATTCTTTTACTGATTGTCTCTTGGCCATTTACTGTTTCATGTTAAGCCTTTAAATAAAAATACTGAACAATGAAATTACTTAAAAATAAAATGTATCTAAGAAAACCTCTCAAAAACACAGTTCCAGTAGTGAAATACAATAGTCTTCAAATACAACAACTATCCCAACAAACAACTTCCTAAGACAATTTAACACCATCAATAAACACACATCAAAATATTACAAAAAGCACAAGTAGCAGATAGTAAGATACTAATGAAATTTGGTTGTATGGCAAAATACTGTTGATAAAAATGTTGCCTGGCAAAAATATTATCTTAAATATTGTTTTTCATACTCTGTCGGTGTACATTTTATATTGTTACCTGCAATGTGTCAATACTTTTGTACATAATATCAAGGATACAATATTTTGGCAGACAATAATTAGTCCACAGCAATTTCTAGTACCATACACTGCATCTTTCAGTGACATTCTAAATGTAATCATATACATCAGATGAATCCTCTGGTTTGATGCCACACTGTTTAAAAGATATTTGGTGCTAAGCGAAATTGGTATAATCAGTGCTCCTCAATAGTGCTTTTCTCCTGTCAATCTTTTACATAATGTTATTCTTAAAGTACTTAGCTTATCAGAATGCTTAGAATATCAGACTGCAATCTGAAACAATTACTTTGGTAAATGGGTGTACAGTTAAGAAGAACAAAGCAAAATGTAAATGATTATTTAGCATTTTCTATTTTTTAGGAATTCTCTGTGCTTTACATTATTGTAAGAAACTCGGTTACTAGTTGAGGTGGTGTAACTCTTCTCACAGTGAAGTCACAAGCAAACCCTGAATTAAATTGTGCTCAACCCTTAGGTAGCTTAGCACAGAGCAGTCAGGCTTACCTCTGAGGCAATGTGTAAAGTATTTGTGCAACACCTCCAACAGTAACACAGTGAAAACACACCACAAAAGAAGCCCACAGCAGTATTAGAAAAATATAGTGGCTTTTATCAAATAAAACAAGACCACAACTACAATAATCCACTCAGTAGAATCGTAGATATTGTATTTTTAAAATATTTTGAGAAAATAGTGCCAAAAGCTGTAAAGTGCCAACTGTGAATCTCTGTCTCACTGGACTGGAGCAAAGTTACAGGTTCAGGCCAACCATGAGGGAGCACAGGCCAGCTACAGGCACCCAGTTAGGCCTGCTGAATAGAGTACCTTAAATCCTGGTTTGTGGCTTCATGTACTTTGCAGGATTAGTGCCAACATTTTTGGCGCTAATCCTACAAAGTACAACAATGGTGTCAAAAATTAGCCCGAACCTGCCCCATGGTGTGACATATGTTTAATACGGTGCACACATATTGGCGTTAGTGGGGCATTAAGGGGCGTAAGAAAAGTAGCTGCATATAATATATCGAAGCCACTTCTCTTAAATTTTGGCCCTGGTTTTCTATTGGAAGGAAATTCTTCACCCACTATAGCCTCAAGATAGGTTTCAAAAGATTCCTCCCAGTCATGCCATATCATGGCTGGAGACCCTGGATTCTGTAACTTGGGAGGTGCCACAATAGATGAAACATCCATATTTGACATATATAGTACAAAGTTGTAAAAACTCTTGCCTTTCAACTTATCAAATGTTATACATCAGTGTTTGTTATGGAACATCACTATAAGGCCTTTACTAAATAGTTTGGGAACCTGTATGTGCAACCCAATTTCAGACTTAGACTTTAAAACAATAATCCAAAATAAAAGAAGTTGTCACGGTTGCCTAATTATATCCCAAAAATATTAAACCAAAACAATTAAAGTGGTCACAGTCGTCCTAGTAGCTGACTTAGAGTTTCCTTTTTTTTCAGTTGTATTCCACGATGGTCATTAGATGTATATTTTTTATTCACATAAGTCAAGTCCTGAGGCTCGATTATGCCCCGATTGAGCTCACTCACTAATTTGTTGAATACTTGCCTGTGTAACCACACTCAACATCGCCGTAGTGTTGTGGCTCATTACACCATCCTCCCATTCTCCGCTGTGAGTAGTTACCCAGGTATCTCACCAGGGCAACTGTTCCACACAACTCACACCGGTTACCAAAGCAACCTCTAGCCTGACGCGCAACATTACACAAGTCAGCAACATGCAACGTAATTTCTGTGGATCTTGAGTCCTGTAGGATGCTCGTTCTTTTGCTACACGCCTTAACACTCAAGCTACCTTGTGCTGCCTTGTGCTATTTACTTCTGAATGAATACAACCGTACACACGCTGTAGTGTACAGTTTGTGGAGTGCAGCAGGCAGTTGTTTGGGAGACCAGACATGAGATGGGGTTGGTGTCTTTCACAAGGTGTTCACCTAGAACTCTCCAATAAAGTTGCTGCCTCTGTTGCTATTTCCCACCCTTGTCGCCATTTTCTTAACACCAGGAGACTTTAAATGGCATTTCGATGATTTATTCAAGATATATGGAACAACCCCTTCTCATGTCTGGTCTCTCAGGCAACTTCCTGCTTTTTGCCTGATGCACTCCACAATCTAGAATCCAGCAGTGGAAGCATCCAGTTGCCATGATAGAACAATTTGCCAAATAAACTCAGACACCAACAGTGAGAGCAAACATCTTCAGACCATCCAAGGCTGTGTTGCTCAAATGTGGATTTACCTTAACCCCTTAGCTGCTGGGCCTTTTCCCTCCCAGTGCTGAGCCCTTTTTTGGCTTTTTGGGGCAGTTCACACTTAGGGCTCCATAACCTTTATTCCACATGAGGTATCCATGCCAAATGTATGTCCTTTTTTCCAACATCTTGAGGATTCGAAAGGTATCCAGGGTTTGTGAATACGCTTGGTGGGAATTGAGAAAATAGCCAAAATACAGGTAAAATGTGGCTTTTCTGGGAAAAATTGGAAAAAGTGCTGCAGAAGAAAGCATGTGTTTTTTCCCCTGCAAATGGCATCAATGAAGGGTTTGTGGTGCTAAAATCAGCATCTCCCCAGCTTTCGGGAACAGGCAGAGTAGAATCCGAAAACCAGAATTTCAAAAACAATGTTAGCATTTTACTGGGACATACCCCATTTTTCCTATTTGTTGTGCTTCCTACCTCCTTCTAGTTAGTGACAGAAATGGGTATGACATCAATGGTGGATCCAGGAAAGCTATACATCTGAAGAAGTAAACACAATTCTGAATTCAGCAAGGGGTCACTTGGCTAGATCCTTCAAGGATGTCCTATAGAAAGTAGTAGTTCAAATAAAACTATACTGACATTGAGTTGAAAAAAACATCATTTCTGTCTACATTTTCATCTGTAACTTTTTGCAGCTATGGCAGATTTTAAAAAGAAATATATTGTTATGTTCACTGGACCCTTCTGGTTGTTTGGATACATAGAGCTTCTAGGTTCACAAAGAAATCAAGGTACTCAGAGCCGATAAATGAGCTGCAGCTTGCAATGTTTTTTCATTGTGTTCCGGGTATACAGCAATTCATTTGGTAAAATATAAAGAGTGAAAAATAGAAATCAAGAAAACCTATATATTTCCGAAATGGGCACAATATATGGAGTTTAGAAGAAGTGGTTATTTGCACACCTCTAAATCAGGTGGTCCCCATACTAGCATGTGAATTACAGGGCATTTCACAAAATGACTTCTTTCTCACTCACTGGGCGTCATTATGACCCTGGCGGCTGGCGGTAAGCACCGCTGCCCTGGGGATTATGAGTCCCCGACCGCCAGCCTGGCCACAGCGGTAAACACCGTCATGGAAAGGCTGGCGGTAAGGGGGACTTGAGGTGCCCCAGGGGGCCCTTGCACTGCCCATGCACTTGGCATGGGCAGTGCAGGGGCCCCCAGACATAGCCCTGTCGTGAATTTTACTGCCCGAATTTTAGGCAGTGAAATGCACGATGGGTGCTACTGCACCCTCTGCACATCAGGATTGCCGCCGGCTCTATTACGAGCCGGAAGCAATCTTGATGTGACTTTTCCGCTGGCCCAGCGGAAAAGTCATAATAGGGAGCCAGAAATACCACTGGCACTGGCGGTATTCTGTTTCCCGCAGCCTTGCCAGTCTTTTTAAAAGACCGCTGAGGTTGTAATGAGGGCCACTGTCTTACATTTGAACGCGCAATTGTAGAGAAAGACTATTGGTAATACCTTGTACTGCTTTTCTGTGTTCTCACAAGTCTCCTGATAAAAATGGTACCTCATTTGTGTGGGTAGGCCTAGAGCCCACAGCAGGAAACGATCCAAAATGCAACGCGGACACATCACATTTTTCAACTGAAAACGGATGCATTTTTTGCAAAGTGCCTAGCTGTGGATTTTGGGCTCTAGCTCAGCCGACACCTTGGGAAACCTAGCAAACCTATACATTCTTTAAAACTAGACACCTAGGGAAATCCAGGATAGGGTGACTTGTGGGACTCTCACCAGGTTCTGTCACACAGAAACCTTTGCAAACCTCAAAATGTGTCTAAAAAACAAATTTTACTTACATTTCAGTGATGTAAAGTACTGGAATCTGAGGGAAGACACACACTTCCTTCCATTGAGCATTCCCCCACGTCTCCTGATTAAAGTGGTACCTCAATTGTGTGGGTAGGCCTAGTGCCCGCAACAGGAAACGCCCCAAAACACAGCATGGACACATCACATTTTCCCACTGAAAACTGGTGTTTTTCACAAACTGCCTAGCTGTGGATTTTGGGCACTAGCTCAGTCGGCACGTAGGGAAACCTAGCAAACCTGGACATTTTTCAAAACCAGACACCTAGGGGAATCCAAGATGGGGTGATATGTGGGGCTCTCACCAGGTTCTGCCACCGAGAATCCTTGGCAAACCTCGAATTTAGTCTATAAAACACATTTTTCTCCCATTTTGCTGATGCAAAGTTATGGAATCTGAGGGGAGCCACAAACGTCCTTCCACCGATCATTACCCCATGTTTCTGGATACAAAATGGTTCCAAACTTGTGTGGGTAGGCCTAGTGTCCGCAACAGGAAACACCCCAAAATAAAACGTAGACACGCCACATTTTCACACTGAAAAAAGTGCTTTTATTTGCAAAGTGCCTAGTTGTGGATCTCGGGCTCTAGCTCAGCCGGCACATAGGTAAATCGAGCAAACCTATACATTTGTGAAAACTAGACACATAGGGAAATCCAGGATGTGGTGTATTGTGGGGCTCTCACCAGGTTCTGCCACCCAGAATCCTTTGCAAACCTCAAATTTTGTCTAAAAAACACATTCTCCTCACATTTTGGTGCTGCAAAGTTCTGCAATCTAAGGTTAACCACACAATTTTTTCCACCCAGCATTTTCCCACGTCTCCTGATAAAAATGGTACATCACTTGTGTGGGTAGGCATAGTGCCCGCGACAGGAAATGCCCCAAATGTAACACGGGCACATCACACTTTTCCACTGAAAATGATTGAGTGTTTCGCCAAGTGCCTAGCTGCGGATTGTGGGCAGTAGCTCAGCATGCAACTAGGGGAACCTAGCAAACTGGTACATTTTTGAAAACTAGACAATCAGGGGAATCCAGGATTGGGTGACTAATGGGACTCTCACCAGGCTCTGTCACCCACAATTATTTGCAAACCTCGAATTTTGTATAAAAAATACATTTTTCTCCCATTTCGGTGCTGCAAAGTTCTGCAATCTGAGGGAAGCCACAAACTTCCTTCTACCCAGCATTCCCCCAAGTCTCCCGATAAAAATGGTAACTCACTTGTGTCGTAGGCCTAGTGCCAGCAACAGGAAAAGCCCCAAAACGCTGCGCAGACACATTACATTTTTCCACTGAAAAGATGCGTTTTCGCAAAGTGCCTAGCTGTGGATTATGGGCTATAGCTCAGCCGGCACCTAGGGAATCCTAGCAAACCTGTACATTTTTTAAAACTAGAAACCTAGGGGAATCCAGGATGGGGTGACTTGTGGGGCTCTCGCCATTTTCTGTCACCCACAATCCTTTGCAAACCTCAGATTTTGTCTTAAGAAAACAAATTTCCCTCCCATTTCGGTGCTACACACCTCTGCAGTCTGAGGGGACCCACCAGCTTCCTTGCACCCGGCATTCCCCCAAATCTCCCAATAAAAATGGTAACTGACTTGTGTGGGTAGGCCAAGTCCCTGCGACAGGGAAGGGCCCAAAATGTATTGTGGCAATAATGATAACTAAGGTCAGTGTACTAATTAGTCCTGGGATCTGGAACCATTTAGCGAAACCTATCAAACCAGACATTTCTGAAAATGTAGAGATCAAGGGGACTCTAGGGAGGTATTGCTTGTGTGGATTCCCCAAATTGTTTTACCCAGAACACCCCGCAAAGGAGAAACATTGAATAAAAACACTATTTTCCTTGCATTTCTGTGACATAAACTCCAGGAATATGCAGGGATCCGCAAACTTCTTATCACCTAGCATTCCCAAACTGGTCCTGATAAAAATGCTACCCAACTGGTGTTCCTTGGCCTATTGCCTGTGACAGCAATGGACCACACAAGCATCAATGGTTTTCCTTGCATGAAGGCTACTATTGACCCTGGGGTGATCCATTACTGATGAGGGCACTAAGCAAAGGCACTTAAAAATTCAGTCATGCCAAAATCACTTCAAAATGTAGTTGTTTTGCCACACAGGGTACTCTGTGACAAAGTGGCATATGTTCTGTCCACTAGTGTGTGCAGTGTGGGGGCTATAATCTGCGTTAATCGTCGAACAGAAGACATACCGCGTTCTGACGGCAGGTAAAGGTGTTGAGCAGGCCATGAGGAAGTCCATGGTTTCCTAAAGTAGATTAACTAAAATTCTGTGGCTGCTTGCCGAACTAATTTGAGGCCCATAGACATTAGGTATCCATGCACAGCCATTGAAAGGTTTACCCAATGGCAGCTCCACCTCAGTCAATTTCCCAGAAGGTTGCTTTAGTACGATACAACATAAAGCAAGTAGGGAAGTCCAGGCCTGGCTGAGATGGGCACTAGGGGCAGTAATAACGACTTTCCTGCCACATTCCATGCTTAAAGCACACTTTACAGCAATGACATGGACACTTTTGCAGCCTTGCCACATCGGTACAGAATGACCAAGGCACTCAGAGGAGCAAAGTTCAGCACAGTTTGAAGGAGAAGGTATCCCTGGTCGTATGAGTCCAGAAGCGGAGAAGAAAGCGCTGATTCCAAGTTAATGTTGAGTGATGTCTTTATTCTTTGACAAAGTTTGTCGTGGATAAGTTATGTCTTGCAGAAAAACAGCCAACACGTGTTTCGTCACAAAAGTGACTTTATCAAGGCTGCAAAACAATAAAGAGTACAGAACGGTTTGTACAGTTGTAAAGGAAATCCTACGTTCAATTAGTGAAAAATTTATGAGACTAGATAGTGCCCGTAATCCGCTTATTCTGTAGTTGTGTGAACATGCACACGTTAGTGAGGAGAGAGTGAAAGGCATGGCAAGCCACGTGAACTCGTGTGTTATCAGTTAGTTACCGCAGTGAGAAACAGAAGAAATGAGCGTGAATTAAACATCGGAGAGTGTCCTGTGCTGATTATGTAAAACTGGAAGCGCTAGTGCCTGTGCATCAGAGGAAAAGAACATAAGACACAAGTAATGTGTAGTATACATGAGAAGACGCTAGATGTTCAAAAAACAGAGGAGAAAACCCAAAGACGCCTCCAACCTAGGTAGAGAAAGGGATGCATTATGTAGCGTGAAGGAAAGACGAACGTGATAAGAGTGAGTACTCCTATTAACATACCTGGGCCCGTCCGGCCAAGGAAAGTGAGAACGCAAACGGTGTGTGGGAAGGTAGTAGGAATGTGTAGAGCCTGGCAAGGTCAATGTTTGATCTTCAAGTGATCGGAGAAAGAGACGAGGAAGCCCTGATAAGCCTCCTAGCAACGTCCTGTAACATGAGAAAGTCTGAGGTGAAAAATTAAACAGTGCAGCCGAAAGCCGGGGGGACAGGGGGCCTGACAAAAAGATGCTAACTGGTATATAAAGACTATGGATCATAGCGAGCATGGGTTAAAGGGCAGAGCTAATTGGCTTTAATTAGATTAAAGGAGTGAGAGTGTGAGAGGGGGCATGGGTCTCGTGTGTCGGACGGTGTGTCCGATACTGGTATTAAAGTAAATAGAAAAAGGTTGTGAGGCTCGTCTATCACTATCCCAAAATGTTTGAGGCACATAAGTAACTGAGCGTGGCTACCCGCACCCAGGTATGTGAACTAGGTATCGCTACACTGCAAAAATGTAGCAAGTCTATCGCGTTCGAAATGTAAGACCAGCTTAAGGCTGTAAGTAAAAGCACAGTACGTGGTACAGGCAGTAGGGATAGGAACAAGTTAGTAGGGGCAGAGGTTCCGTAAAATGGACGTAATGTCCGATTACAGTTTAGCGAATTAAAGGAGTTCGAGGGTAAGAGGGGGCATGGGTCTCGTGTGTCGGACGATGTGTCCGATACTAGTCCTAAAGTTAACAGAAAAAGGTGTGTGAGGCCCGTCTATTGCTATCACAAAAAGTTTGAGGCACACAAGTAAGTGAGCGTGGCTGCCCGCACCCGGGTATACGAGCTAGGTATCGGTACACTGCATATATGTAACAAGTCTAACGCGTTTGAAACGTGAAACCAGCTTAAGGCTGTAGATTTAAAGCACAGTACGTGGAACAGGCAGCAGGGATAGGAACAAGTTAGTGGGGGCAAAGGTTCCGTAGATTGGACGTATTGTCCGAATACAGTTTTGCGAGTTACCTGAGTCGATTATCAAGGCCCACCGATCCGTCCGTAGAAATGCGTCTGGGGTCTAACCGGCCCGCGCGTGTTTAAAAGCCTGTCAAATGCAGCAACATAGAGAGAGGACTAAGCTGTTGATTGGCTGCAAATGGAAGACGTATGAGTAGGGAGAAAGAGGCGGCCATTTTAAGAAGGTGAAACGAGAGTATAAGAAAGGCGAAAAAAACTGGAAAAGATGACCGAGAGGCATGGGTACTCCAATAAAACCCAGTAGGCCTGAGTGGTTTAGGAAGAAAGAAAAGACGAGCAAAAGACATGCATGTTGTTGTGAGTGAGTAGTGGAATGCGACACAGCAAACAGTGGAATGGGTATATACACATATACTGGATACAGAATGAAAGAGTAATTAGAGATGCATACGTCACTAAGTGTCAGAGTTACGTCCACGTGCGGAGCATGTAACCTTAGAGACATATATCTTACAGTGTAGGTTGTACATAGTGAGAGCCAAACCAAATCAAGTGCTGGTAAGGTCGTACATGACGCAGTATACAGACTTAGTAACATATATCGTTTGACCGAATCAAAAAAAGGTACAGTTTAAAATAGGGGGTTGCAATCCATATTATTCAAGTACAGCAAGGATAGCAGGTTGGTAAAGTTATGTTTGTACATTCATATGGCAGTTGTTAAATACACATTTTGGTCACAAGCTCAAACAAAAATAAGGCAGTCGATTCAATACAGTCACCGTTTATAGAGCCCATAATACATAGAGCTAAGTGAGGAAGAAATGCAGTTCATGGTCAGTGTTCAATCCATGTTCCACTGCACGTAATTTCAGAATCCACCTGGCCTCACATCTACGTAGGTCCCTGGTTCTGTCACCCCATCTGGGTGAACCAGTAACCTGGGTGATACCATGAAATCTGATGTTTAAAAGATCCCTCTCACCATGCATGGTGTTGAAGTGAACGGCAATCGGGTATGTGGTGTTATGATTCCTGATAGCTCTTATGTGTTCTTGTATACGTTCTTTCAATGGACGTATCGTGCTGCCAACGTAGATCAGACCACACACACATACGATGCAATAGACCGAAAATCTGGTGTTACAGTTGATAAAACACGTGACTCTGTGAATTGTTTTGGTGTTGTATGAGAAAGAAGTGGTTTTGTTGAGAGCCATTTGGCACGAGATGCAGCATCCACATTTGAAAAAACCACTTGGTTTAGTTGGAATCCATGTTGAGGGGTGTGCCTGTGTGTGGGGCATGAGAAAACTGGGGCATAGGATGTTTCTGAGTGTGCGTCCCCTGCTATGAGTCATGGTTGGTGAGTTGTTGACATAGTCTTTTAAACAGGAGTCCAGCAATAATAGATGCCAGTGTTTCTTGAGAACACGAAATATGGTTTTGCTGGCGGGACTGTACTGTGTAATGAAAGAGATGGGACGTTTGTTGGTTTTTTTATGTGATTTCTTGGAGCCCCTAATGAGAAGCGAGTGTTGGTCCTTAGAGGATATGCGATTGATTGAAGTAGAAATGAGTTCCTTAGTATAGCCACGTTCTTGGAAGCGGTGTGTCAGATTGATTAGTTCTTGTTTGAAGATGTCAGAATCGGTGCAGTTGCGCCGAACTCTGATCATTTCCCCGTAGGGAATTGCTCTGATTTGTGTCAAGGGATGAGCGCTCTGTGCATGTAGGATAGAGTTACACGCAGTGGGTTTTCTGTATAGTCTGGATGTGATCCTGTTGTTGGTGACATACAGGAAAAGGTCTAGGAATTCGATTTGAGTGCGGTCCACCTTATTTGTAAAGGTGAGGTTGAAATCATTGGTATTGAGGTGATGAATGCATGTGTCAAGATCAAGGGTGTTGCCCGTCCAGATTGCCAGAATGTCGTCAATGTATCTCCCCCAATACAGGATATGTTGGGTGATGTGTGTCGGGCAATTGGACCACAGATGTATCTTTTCAAACTGACCCATGTATAGATTGGCATAAGATGGAGAGAATTTTGCACCCATCGCTACCCCCTGGCATTGACGGTACCAGTTACCATTGTGTAAGAATACATTGTTCTCAAGTACAAGACGCGTGAGGTCGAGGAGCATAAGCGTATGTTCGTATAGGGTGGCATCACGTAGGCTGAGAGTCTTGGAAAGCATCTCAAGACCCTTTTCCAGAGGGATTGATATATAAAGAGAGCTGACATCCAAGCTAACAAAGGTACAGTCATCCGTCCACTCAATGTCTTCTAGTTGGCAAAGAAGATCTCGAGTGTCCTGTATATGAGATGGTAGATTCCGAACCAAGTGTTGGAGAAAAAAGTCAATGTATTCAGAGATGTGCTTCGTAGGAGAACCTATGCCTGAGATGATCGGCCTACCAGGTGGAAAGCTCCCTGATTTATGTACCTTGGGTAGAATGTAGATACAGGGTGCTCGGGGTGCTGTAACCAGTAGGTACCTATACTCGAGGTCGGATAAGAGACACATGTTCTTCCAATAAGTCAGTTTCCTCTCTATTAGACTAGAAATGACAGGGAGAGGATTGGACTGGATAGCAGTGTAAGCCTGTGTGTCATTAAGTTGTCTATTTATTTCAGAAATATAGTCAGATCTGTTCATGACCACCACATTGCCGCCTTTATCAGCTTCTTTGATTACTAAGTCTGTGCGTTTGGAAAGTTCATGCAAGGCCATTCGTTCCCTATGTGTCAGATTATTTGTATGCTTGTGCGGACGTGTCCCAAATTTGTCTTCAAGCTGGAAGAGTTCCGTACTCACCGCTTTGTAAAAAACGTTGATGCAATTATCTGGAGATAAAATAGGGACAAAGGTAGATTTGGGTTTAAGTCCACTATCCAGATCTAAGTTGGATGGGATGTCGAGATGGACTAATAGTTCCTCAAGTCTTGCGGGGGACAAGGAGGGGTTGTCAAGTGAAAGAACTGTCTGTATGTCTTGCAGATCTTTAATAGATCTGTTGCTGGTTGGTGTGGGAATGGGTGAGTCTATAGTGGTAACTGTTTTGTGGTGGAAAAACTTTTTTAGTTTAAGGTTCCGTACAAATTTAAAAAGGTCGATGTGTATGTTGGTGTAATTAGGTGTTGAAGTAGGACAAAATCCTAGACCTTTTTTCAGAACCTTTATTTCATAAGTAGACAAGCAAGAGCTAGATAGGTTAATAACTTGCACAGAGTCATCCAATGTGGTTGATGGAACATGATCTAGTGTGTTTATTGAGGCTTTTGAGTTCTCGATGTGGACCGTGTTGTTACGCCCCCCTTTGTGTTGGTAGCTGTGTTTGCAACCTCCCCTACGAGTGGGTTTCGGTTTATGCCTGGTCTGTTGTAGCCCTGCCGTATCCCTCTTCTGTATCGTCCTATTTCCTCTAAAAAAGAGTTTGATTGGAGAGAGTCATTGGTGGGGGCTGTGTCGCCAGTGGGTCTGTTTAGGGGTGTGTCTGCCCCATCGTTAGAGAGATTTGAGATGTCTGACAGGCTATCCGAAATGGAACCTACCGGAGTAGCATTGGTGTTAGGCTTGTTACTGTCTCTATTCGCCTGATCGAATTTGCGTGCGAAAGTGTAAATTCTACCACTACTGTAGTCATTCTCGTCCCTAATGAGCTTTGTCATCTTTTTATCTTTGACATATAGTTGGTATGCATTGAGTATATCTCTCATGATCGTATAGTTTTTATCAGAGGCTTCTGTGAGGTTTAGATTCTTAATTTCCTCCTCAAGGGAAGCAATGTCCAAAAGTAATTTTTCACGTTTCCTATCAGCATGCTTGATAAGTATATTTATCATGCTGAATGAGGTGGAGGAGATAAGGTGTTCCCACTCCCCAAGTAGATCCGGGTCAAGGTCTTCAAATGAGGGAAAAATAATGACCTGTAGCCCTCTGGGAATCTGTTTGAGTTCCAGATATCTTTTAAGAGTTGTGATGTCCCACCATCGAGCTAGCTCATGTTTTTTTAATCTTTCTAATTTGATGAATTTATGTTTGAGTCCCTCTTTGGGTGGTGTGGGGTTCGTTGTGTGTGTAACCAGAGATTTTTTAGAGAATAGTTCAGCAGCTAAGATATCTCTGTTGTCGTCAAAGGAAGCCATGCCTAGGAACCTGGTAAGGAATAAGTTGAAGGTACAAATAGGAAGTCGATATAGCGTGTGTCTAAAATGCCGGAGTGCAGCCTACCACAATTGGACAAAGCCAAGCAAACACAAAACGTACAAGGGTAGTGGCGGTCAAGAAGCCGCACCTCCGTAGCGTTACAATTAGTAGTAAACAACAAAGTCAGACGATAGCTAGCTCGATGGTGGGACATCACAACTCTTAAAAGATATCTGGAACTCAAACAGATTCCCAGAGGGCTACGGGTCATTATTTTTCCCTCATTTGAAGACCTTGACCCGGATCTACTTGGGGGAGTGGGAACACCTTATCTCCTCCACCTCATTCAGCATGATAAATATACTTATCAAGCATGCTGATAGAAAGGTTCTGAAAAAAGGTCTAGGATTTTGTCCTACTTCAACACCTAATTACACCAACATACACATCGACCTTTTTAAATTTGTACAGAACCTTAAACTAAAAAAGTTTTTCCACCACAAAACAGTTACCACTATAGACTCACCCATTCCCACACCAACCAGCAACAGATCTATTAAAGATCTGCAAGGCATACAGACAGTTCTTTCACTTGACAACCCCTCCTTGTCCCCCGCAAGACTTGAGGAACTATTAGTCCATCTCGACATCCCATCCAACTTAGATCTGGATAGTGGACTTAAACCCAAATCTACCTTTGTCCCTATTTTATCTCCAGATAATTGCATCGACGTTTTTTACAAAGCGGTGAGCACGGAACTCTTCCAGCTTGAAGACAAATTTGGGACACGTCCGCACAAGCATACAAATAATCTGACACATAGGGAACGAATGGCCTTGCATGAACTTTCCAAACGCACAGACTTAGTAATCAAAGAAGCTGATAAAGGCGGCAATGTGGTGGTCATGAACAGATCTGACTATATTTCTGAAATAAATAGACAACTTAATGACACACAGGCTTACACTGCTATCCAGTCCAATCCTCTCCCTGACATTTCTAGTCTAATAGAGAGGAAACTGACTTATTGGAAGAACATGTGTCTCTTATCCGACCTCGAGTATAGGTACCTACTGGTTACAGCACCCCGAGCACCCTGTATCTACATTCTACCCAAGGTACATAAATCAGGGAGCTTTCCACCTGGTAGGCCGATCATCTCAGGCATAGGTTCTCCTACGGAGCACATCTCTGAATACATTGACTCTTTTCTCCAACACTTGGTTCGGAATCTACCATCTCATATACAGGACACTCGAGATCTTCTTTGCCAACTAGAAGACATTGAGTGGACGGATGACTGTACCTTTGTTAGCTTGGATGTCAGCTCTCTTTATACATCAATCCCTCTGGAAAAGGGTCTTGAGATGCTTTCCAAGACTCTCAGCCTACGTGATGCCACCCTATATGAACCTACGCTTATGCTCCTCGACCTCACGCGTCTTGTACTTGAGAACAATGTATTCTTACACAATGGTAACTGGTACCGTCAATGCCAGGGGGTAGCGATGGGTGCAAAATTCTCTCCATCTTATGCCAATCTATACATGGGTCAGTTTGAAAAGATACATCTGTGGTCCAATTGCCCGACACACATCACCCAACATATCCTGTATTGGGGGAGATACATTGACGACATTCTGGCAATCTGGACGGGCAACACCCTTGATCTTGACACATTCATTCATCACCTCAATACCAATGATTTCAACCTCACCTTTACACATAAGGTGGACCGCACTCAAATCGAATTCCTAGACCTTTTCCTGTATGTCACCAACAACAGGATCACATCCAGACTATACAGAAAACCCACTGCGTGTAACTCTATCCTACATGCACAGAGCGCTCATCCCTTGACACAAATCAGAGCAATTCCCTACGGGGAAATGATCAGAGTTCGGCGCAACTGCACCGATTCTGACATCTTCAAACAAGAACTAATCAATCTGACACACCGCTTCCAAGAACGCGGCTATACTAAGGAACTCATTTCTACTTCAATCAATCGCATATCCTCTAAGGACCAACACTCGCTTCTCATTAGGGGCTCCAAGAAATCACATAAAAAACCCAACAAACGTCCCATCTCTTTCATTACACAGTACAGTCCCGCCAGCAAAACCATATTTCGTGTTCTCAAGAAACACTGGCATCCATTATTGCTGGACTCCTGTTTAAAGGACTATGTCAACAACTCACCAACCATGACTCATAGCAGGGGACGCACACTCAGAAACATCCTATGCCCCAGTTTTCTCATGCCCCACACACAGGTACACCCCTCAACATGGATTCCAACTAAACCAAGTGGTTTTTTCAAATGTGGATGCTGCATCTCGTGCCAAATGGCTCTCAACAAAACCACTTCTTTCTCATACAACACCAAAACAATTCACAGAGTCACGTGTTTTATCAACTGTAACACCAGATTTTCGGTCTATTGCATCGTATGTGTGTGTGGTCTGATCTACGTTGGCAGCACGATACGTCCATTGAAAGAACGTATACAAGAACACATAAGAGCTATCAGGAATCATAACACCACATACCCGATTGCCGTTCACTTCAACACCATGCATGGTGAGAGGGATCTTTTAAACATCAGATTTCATGGTATCACCCAGGTTACTGGTTCACCCAGATGGGGTGACAGAACCAGGGACCTACGTAGATGTGAGGCCAGGTGGATTCTGAAATTACGTGCAGTGGAACATGGATTGAACACTGACCAGGAACTGCATTTCTTCCTCACTTAGCTCTATGTATTATGGGCTCTATAAACGGTGACTGTATTGAATCGACTGCCTTATTTTTGTTTGAGCTTGTGACCAAAATGTGTATTTAACAACTGCCATATGAATGTACAAACATAACTTTACCAACCTGCTATCCTTGCCGTACTTGAATAATATGGATTGCAACCCCCTATTTTAAACTGTACCTTTTTTTGATTTGGTCAAACGATATATGTTACTAAGTCTGTATACTGCGTCATGTACGACCTTACCAGCACTTGATTTGGTTTGGCTCTCACTATGTACAACCTACACTGTAAGATATATGTCTCTAAGGTTACATGCCCCGCACGTGGACGTAACTCTGACACTTAGTGATGTATGCATCTCTAATTACTCTTTCATTCTGTATCCAGTATATGTGTATATACCCATTCCACTGTTTGCTGTGTCGCATTCCACTACTCACTCACAACAACATGCATGTCTTTTGCTCGTCTTTTCTTTCTTCCTAAACCACTCAGGCCTACTGGGTTTTATTGGAGTACCCATGCCTCTCGGTCATCTTTTCCAGTTTTTTTCGCCTTTCTTATACTCTCGTTTCACCTTCTTAAAATGGCCGCCTCTTTCTCCCTACTCATACGTCTTCCATTTGCAGCCAATCAACAGCTTAGTCCTCTCTCTATGTTGCTGCATTTGACTGGCTTTTAAACACGCGCGGGCCGGTTAGACCCCAGACGCATTTCTACGGATGGATCGGTGGGCCTTGATAATCGACTCAGGTAACTCGCTAAACTGTATTCGGACAATACGTCCAATCTACGGAACCTTTGCCCCCACTAACTTGTTCCTATCCCTGCTGCCTGTTCCACGTACTGTGCTTTAAATCTACAGCCTTAAGCTGGTTTCACGTTTCGAACGCGTTAGACTTGTTACATATATGTAGTGTACCGATACCTAGCTCGTATACCCGGGTGCGGGCAGCCACGCTCACTTACTTGTGTGCCTCAAACTTTTTGTGATAGCAATAGACGGGCCTCACACACCTTTTTCTGTTAACTTTAGGACTAGTATCAGACACATCGTCCGACACACGAGACCCATGCCCCCTCTTACCCTCGAACTCCTTTAATTCGCTAAACTGTAATCGGACATTACGTCCATTTTACGGAACCTCTGCCCCCACTAACTTGTTCCTATCCCTACTGCCTGTTCCACGTACTTTGCTTTTACTTACAGCCTTAAGCTGGTCTTACGTTTCGAACGCGATAGACTTGCTACATTTTTGCAGTGTACCGATACCTAGTTCACATACCCGGGTGCGGGTAGCCACGCTCAGTTACTTATGTGCCTCAAACATTTTGGGATAGTGATAGACGAGCCTCACAACCTTTTTCTATTTACTTTAGTACCAGTATCGGACACACCGTCCGACACACGAGACCCATGCCCCCTCTCACACTCTCACTCCTTTAATCTAATTTAAGCCAATTAGCTCTGCCCTTTAACCCATGCTCGCTATGATCCATAGTCTTTATATACCAGTTAGCATCTTTTTGTCAGGCCCCCTGTCCCCCCGGCTTTCGGCTGCACTGTTTAAGTTTTTCACCTCAGACTTTCTCATGTTACAGGACGTTGCTGGGAGGCTTATCAGGGCTTCCTCGTCTCTTTCTCCGATCACTTGAAGATCAAACATTGACCTTGCCAGGCTCTACACATTCCTACTACCTTCCCACACACCGTTTGCGTTCTCACTTTCCTTGGCCGGACGGGCCCAGGTATGTTAATAGGAGTACTCACTCTTATCACGTTCCTCTTTCCTTCGCGCTACATAATGCATCCCTTTCTCTACCTACGTTGGAGGCGTCTTTGGGTTTTCTCCTCTGTTTTTTAAACATCTAGCGTCTTCTCATGTATACTACACATTACTTGTGTCTTATGTTCTTTTCCTCTGATGCACAGGCACTAGCGCTTCCAGTTTTACATAATCAGCACAGGACACTCTCCGATGTTTAATTCACGCTCATTTCTTCTGTTTCTCACTGCGGTAACTAACTGATAACACACAAGTTCACGTGGCTTGCCATGCCTTTCACTCTCTCCTCACTAACGTGTGCATGTTCACACAACTACAGAATAAGCGGATTACGGGCACAATCTAGTCTCATACATTTTTCACTAATTGAACGTAGGATTTCCTTTACAACTGTACATACCGTTCTGTACTCTTTATTGTTTTGCAGCCTTGATAAAGTCACTTGTGTGACGAAACACGTGTTGGCTGTTTTTCTGCAAGACATAACTTATCCACGACAAACTTTGTCAAAGAATAAAGACATCACTCAACATTAACTTGGAATCAGCGCTTTCTTCTCCGCTTCTGGACTCATACGACCAGGGATACCTTCTCCTTCAAACTGTGCTGAACTTTGCTCGTCTGAGTGCCTTGGTCATTCTGTACTAACTGTCATTGTGTATCTTGATACATAACTCTTAGTGCCTATTGGGTAGTTGGGCACCAGGCCAGCATGGCACCAGTCTCTCATATCGTCTGACTTTGTTGTTTACTACTAATTGTAACGCTACGGAGGTGCGGCTTCTTGACCGCCACTACCCTTGTAAGCCTTGCCACATCCTCTAGAACATATGAAGTGGAGTCTGCTGCTTCTGTAGCAGCAGTGAGGCGTTAAATCAAAGACAACTGGAAGTCAAGGAAAGACATGAGTCTTCCTGTGGTTGGCCAACGATAAACAACATACGCATTGTATGGTGCCATCTGGATCAGGTGGGTAAACAGTTTCTTGTACCAAGTGCAAGTTTTACGACTCTCATTGTATGTTTAAAGAACCTGGTCGTTCATGTTCACTCCTCCCATGTACTTATTGTAATCATGTTTACAGGTGGACCTCTGCCATCTGACCTTACACTGTGATGGGCGAAGTACTCTCATCATGAATTGTAGTGAGCACGTACACATAATTTCTTACAAACAAAAACCTGTGGGAATCCTTTGCAGTGACAATGAACTGTAGAGTTCAGTGAGCTCTGTAGAACGGCTCTGATCCTATATAGAAATTGACCACATAAAGGCTATAACCTTTGTGAAGGAGTGGCTGGACAAGCTCCCATACAATCTTTCCTGTGATCCTCTAATGTGGGAGGGCAACATACAGGGTTTAACATGGAGTCCTTCCCTGTATACACTCTCAAGCTGTATCTATAGTCACTAGAGCTCTCACATCGCATGTACAGCTTGGTACCATAGGGAGCTCTTTTGCTAGCAATGTATTGTCTGAACAGCAGCCACCCCTTCTGCAGGATCAAGGACTCATCGACTGCTATAGTCTTTCCAGGAATATGGATCTCTGGAAACCTGGCGGATAAATGTTCCACGACAGGCCGAATTATGAACAACCTGTCATGGTCTGGATGGTCTCAGGGCAATGCAGCAGAATTGTCCTCAAAATTCAGCTTGTGCTTCAATAGCAAAAAATTATCTCTGTTCATGTACGTGCGAAGATGGGGGTTGCCAAACCATGCAAGTCGACCAATAGGACTGCAAGGTGCATTTCTGCACTAATGCAGTTTTGAATGTAAGGCTCAAAAATATCTTCAACTCCACCAACGGAGTGGGAGTCCATGGGCGTGCCCTAGAAAGGGGCCCTAGAGTGCGTCCATGCTCCCTCACAAATTGCTCAACATGCAAATTTGTTTGATGCGCCATTTGCTGAAGGAGGTCAACATCCAAAAATAGATGGACATAGTCAATGGCCAAAAACTGGGCCGTATCGAGTTTTCATCCAGCATCACCAGTAAAAGGTGGAATTTAGGGCTGAGCTAAATTGGGGGGCTGCCAAGTGAGCAGTCTGTCTGTGCTTGTCACTGCATGTGCCTGCTCTCTGGGTTGTGCAAACCCGTTTTTGTCCCGCTGCACAAAGTGTGCTTGTGAACAGCACAAGAGTCCTCATAGTCTCCCTCAGAATCACTGGAAGAGGAGTCATTGGATGGGACTCCGCCGACTGAAAAATCACTCCCAGACTCTTCTCCGTTGTCCTCTCCCTCAGTTGCTGTCTCAGTATCTGCTGTCTCAGTCTGATCTTGCCT
This sequence comes from Pleurodeles waltl, assembly GCF_031143425.1. Classification (NCBI taxonomy): domain Eukaryota; kingdom Metazoa; phylum Chordata; class Amphibia; order Caudata; family Salamandridae; genus Pleurodeles; species Pleurodeles waltl. The sequence goes on along the minus strand of NC_090445.1, from coordinate 286,296,195 downwards.
CAGAACTGTCCTCTATAACCCGAGTTAGGGTTTGAGCAGCAGTCATCTAATGATACACCATCTCTGCTAATGGCTAAACTGTCCCTCTAAAACACTAACCTATCCACTAGTAGAAGGCAGATATGTTGTTTGGGTGTGTGTGTGTGATGCGTGCAACAGTAAATGTCAGTCACCTTACCTTTGCTTCTTCCCTCAATCAGCAGGTTCTCTAAAGATACTGAAAAAACAAAAAAGACACGCTGTTACTCCACCTTGCCACATACTCATCATCACAGCCTTTAGCTCCCAGTGCAACAATCATTTTGGTGCCGCCACCCCCATGACCTCCTCCTTGGATTCCCTCACTACCATCCAGCAAAAATGCATTTCATCTCTCCAAAGCCCCTCTCGCACATACATTTAATTTGTTTTAAAGTGCAGGTAAAGGCTGGCTCACTAATCCACTCAGCTACTCACATAAAATACAGATCTGTTCTTTGCAGCAGGAATATTAACCCTCTGCGCTACTTTATGCCGTCAAAATTGCCACTAGACAAAAGTCAGATCTCTCTAGCAGGAACATAATTACAAGCGCTATCTTGACATTTTTATTGCTGCCAATATATATATATATATATATATATAGATATTTAAATGACCTACTGGAAGTCACCAGTAAATGGTTATAGGCAGGACGATGTTTCCTTATAAAAAGCATTTTTTGACTTGACTTGCCTATATTTTTAGCGCTATTTGACGAATCTTCACGAAATTTCCAGCAAAAAAAAGTGCCACAGTAATTCATGTTAGGCACAGAAAAATGGGGGGTGAAAAAAGTTGCATTTCCCATGTTAATTCCCATAGGACCTTTAGACACGTCTACAGCCCGAACCACTGGACAGAATTACACCAAATTTAGCAGAAAGCTAGCTTTTGGTATTCACCCACCCACTAACAGATCCACTGACAGAGCCTGGCCCTGTGGCCAACCTGCACTGCTCATGGCCAAAGGCTGTGCGTGGTGTGGAGTTGGGTGGTTATAAGGGCTGCAGGCCTTGCAACCAACCCGCTCTGCGCACGGCCAAAGGTCGTGTGCAGCAGTGGTGGAATAACGTATAGCAATTAAAATTACTATACTTTAAAAAACCATAGAAATTAAAACCAAAGATTACAGGGAGGTTATAGTTAGGTTCTGAATTTACTCGTACAAAACCATGGAAATTCAGCACTTATAGTTAGAGTTCTTTCAAGTAAGTAAGTAAGTAAGCGGTATGGGGAGACCATGCCAAGGGTGGGCAGGGTCCCATCAGAAGAAGTGGGGGGGTAGTGATAAACAGGGGGAGTTCTCTAAAGGGCCCCAACCTAGTTCCCAGGGTAAAGAATCCCAGCCCCCAGTAGAAAAGAAACCATGGTTCTCTACAGGGAAACCTTCAGAAAATGGTTCCCGCAAGTGCTTAGCATGTGATCAGGAGGGTCATATGAGGGGGGACCCGAAATGTCCCAAGTGGACACTGGCACCCACTGGTGCTCAGTCACCGGGTTTGGCCAGCGTAGCGCTTTTGGAGGAGTTGGTTCCAGGTGGGTGGGAGCCAGCTGAGATGACCCTTGTCTCACTAGGGGACAGAGAGATGGTCCACAGGACCCTCGTGCCTGAGAGCACTAAGAAGTAGAGGCAGTGGGTGACCATCAATGGACAGAGGGGGGAGAGTCTGAGAGACACAGGAGCCAATGTGACTACAGTGAGGAGATAGATTCCCGTGTACTTGCAGTGGACAACCCAGAGCACCTGTGCAGAGTGAGCAGGTTCCCTTTGAATGGGGGGGCTCACAGGTTCCTTGAAGGTAGCCCTGAGTCCAACTATGGCTGTAGATTGTTTGCTTGGCAATGACCTGGAGGATTCCCCTTGGCAGGAGGTGGAACGCAGGTCACACTTGGAAATGTTGGGTCTGCCTGGGTGGGCGTGTGTGTCTACCCGGTCTATGGCAGCCCGTCAGAGTGATCAGGAGACCCTGGAGCCTGAGATATTGGCCCAGGTGTCTGCCAGAAGGAGGAAGGGGCATGGGAAACCAGCCCCAGAAATTCCCAGGGTCCAGGAGGAGGCTGAACCTGAGGGGGAGGACCTGGAGCCTACAGGGAAACAGGTAGCTGAACTGGGCGAGGTCCCTGAGCTGTCATAGTGGCAGAAGGAAGGGAGGCTCACCAGGGAAGTATTCTGTGAGGCACAGAAAACATGCCCTACTCTGGAGGGTTTTCGGCGGCAGGCTGCAGACCTGGAGTCTGGCCTCCTATATAACGAACCTAAGGTTCCTGAGCCTAGGTCAGCCCGTGTGCTGGTGGTACACCAGTGCTTCAGAGCCTTTCCACTGGGTCTGGCTCTTGATGTACCTTTAGCTGGTCATTTGGGGCAGGACAAGACCTTTGAGCGGCTTGTCACCCACTTCTGTCGGTCCCAGATGCGCAGGCACTCTGATGCTCATTGTAGGTCTTGCCCAACTTGTCAGGAAAGTGTCAAGAGTGGGGGGAAATGCAAATCTTTCCCTGTGGCTAATACCCTTTTTGAACAGGTTGGTATTGACGTTGTGAGGTCTCTGGATCCCAATACAACCATGGGCAAAGGTTTATCCTGGTCTTGGTGGACAATGCCACCTGGTACCCGGAAGCCATTCCTTTGAGATCGATAACTGCCCCTTTGGTGGGCCGTGCATTGATGGGGTTTTTACCCACATGGGGTTCCCCAAGGAGGTGGTGTCCGATAGGGGTATCAACTTCATATTAACTTATATGAAGATTCTGTGCAAGGTGTGTGAGGTAGCATACACGTTATCAACACCTTACCACCCCCAAAGCAATGGTCTGGTTGAGAGATTCAACTGCACCTTGAAGGGTATGATAATGGGTCTGTCAGAGCCCTTGAGGTGGAAATAGGACATCCTCTCGCCATGCCTTCTGCTCACTTACAGGGAGGTGCCTCAAAAAGGACTTGGCTTGGAGTCCGCAAGTTCACCAGATAGGTGACATCATTCTTGTGCTCCACCACCTCAAAAGGCCCAGTCCACATGTCCTGGTGAGCACGAGGCTCCACTGGGGCCATGACCCTCAATTTCTGGCCAGGCTGGAACTCAACCAGAGTGGCATTCTGGTCATACCAGTGTTTCATGACCTCCTGGCTTTCTTCTAGGTTCTCTTGAGTAAGCTTCCTGAAGCTGACTGTCTGGTTCCTAAAGGCCAGCATGCAGATAAATATATCCTGGGAGGGCTTACTGGAGGGTTTCCCCAAGCCCTTCTTCACCAGACTCAGAGGTCCCCTCACACTGTGGCGATACAACAACTCAAAGGGGCTAAAATCAAGTCCCTTTTGTGGCACCTCCCTGTAGGCAAACATAAAGCACTGCAAAAGGACATCCCACTTACGCCTCAGGGGCTCTGACAGTCCCATAATCATGCACTTCAAGGTTTGGTTGAATCTCTCAACCAAACCATTTCCTTTGGGGTGGTAAAAAGTGGTGAACTTGTATGTCACCCCACACTACTTCAACATAGACTTCATATAAGTATATATGAAGTTGTTACCCCTGTCAGATACCAACTCCTTGGGAAAACCCCCATCAATGCCAGGCCCACCACAGGGGCTGCGATTGATCTCAGAGGGATAGCTTCCGGGTACCGGGTGGCATGATCCACAAAGACCAGGATAAACCTGTTGCCCATGGCTGTCTTGGGATCCAGAGGCCCCACAATGTCAATACCCACCCTTTCAAAGGAAAAGGTTGGAGGGGAGCCTTACGTTTCCCCCCACTCTTGCCACTTTCCTGACAAGTCAGACAAGACCTACAGTTCGCATCAGAGTGCCTGCGCATATGGGGCCAGTAAAAGTGGATAACAAGCCTTTCGAAGGTCTTGTCCTGCCCCAAATGACCAGCTAAAGGCACACCTGAGCCAAACCCAGTAGGAAGGCTCTGAAGCACTGGGGTACCACCAGCACATGGGCTAGCCCAGTTACAGCAACCTAAGCTCACTATATAAGAGGCCATCCTCCCAATAAATCAAGTGTGATCCAGTCTCCTTGCCAGATGCCTGTTCTGCAATCTGCTGCTGCAAACCCTCTAGAGTAGGGCATATTTCTGTGCCTCACAGATTGCTTCACTGGTGGGACCCCTTCCCTGGTGGGCCTCCCTTCCTGCTGCCACTGAGTCAGCGGGCACCTCCCCTAGTTCAGCCACCTGTTCCCCTGTAGGCTCCGGGGTGTCCCTCTCAGGTTCAGGCTCCTCATTGACTGTGGGAACTTTGGGGCAGGTTTCACGCGCCCCTTCCCTTCCTACTTCTGGCAGGCAGCTGGGCCACTCTTTCAGGCTCCATGGCCTCCTGATCACCATGACAGGCTGCCATTGACAGGGTGGACACACACGCCCACCTAGGCAGACTCAACATCTCCAAATAAGACCTGTGTTCTACCTCATTCCAAGGGGAATCCTCCAGGTCATTGCCAAGCAGACAATCTACAGGAATGATTGGACTCACAGCTACCCTCAAGGAACCTGAGCCCCCCCCCCCCCACCTCCACTCAAAGGGAACCTGTGCCACTCTTGTTGAAGTGTATGGGGAACTACCTGCTCTTCAGACACCAGGTGACTTCTCACAGTAGTCACACTTACTCCGGTGTCTGTCAGAGCCTCCACCCTCTGTCCATTGATGGTCACCCACTGCCAGTATTTCTTAGTGTTCTCAGGCACAAGGGTCCTCTGGACCATCTCACTGTCCCCTAGTGAGACAGCAGTTATCTCAGATGGCTCCCACCCACCTGGAAGCAACTCCTCCCCAAGCGCTAAACTGGCCAAACCCTGTGACTGAGCACCAGTGGATGCTGGTGTCCGCTTGGCACATTTGGGATCCCCGATTATGGGACCTACCTGATCACATGCATAGCACTTGCGGGGACCCCTCTCTGCAGGTTTCCCTGTAGAGGCCCATGGTTTCTTTTCACTGGGGGGCTGGGAATCCTTACCCTGGGAACTAGGTTGGAGCCCTTTAGAGAACTCCCCCTGTTTACCCTTATCCCTCCCCCCACTTCTTCTGCAGCTCTTCTCCAGAATTAATCTAAAAATCTGGGGTTTGGGGTCCACAACTTATACCCCTTTCTGCACAGGCCTGGCTCCAGACTCACACCAGCGGGTTTGAGAGTGCACTGTGCGAGGACAGGCGCAGCCCTTTCAGGTGTAAGTGACTACTCCTCCCTTCACTGTAGCTCAGCTGGCCCATCAGGATATGCAGGCTACACCCCAGCTACCTTTGTGTCACTGTCTAGTGGAGATTCACAAACAGCCCAACTGTCAGTCTGACCCAGACAGGGAATGCACAAGCAGTCAGAGTCACAGAATGGTTTAAGCAGGGGGGCGTGGCCGTGCCACGAAACAAGATGGCCGCCTAGAGCGCAAGCTCTGTGCCGCAGCGATTCCGGGGGGGTGGCTGGGGTGTGGAGACAGCCGGAGAACCCACCGTACCTGGCGCTACTCACTCCAATAACTGCCGTGCCTCTGACCTGCGCCTGGGGACTCCGTAGATGCGAGTCTGGGGGCCAGACACTCGCGACTCGCTCTCGGCAGAGAGGGCCTGGCCAGAGGGGCGGAGTCGCGTCACCTGAAGGCCGCGGCTGGTGCTCTCGCAGCGGTTGCGAGGCGGCATGGAGAGCCACGAGAACTGTGAAGACCCGTGATTGTTTTATTCGATTTCTGGACCCCTGGCGGGGAGACTTATTGAAGCACCGGGGACTCTCCTACCCTCCGATGACTGAAGAGGGTAGAGACTTTATTAGAGAGGCGGGACTGCGCCTCTTGAACACAAGACGGAGAAGTCTATCCGGTAAGATAATACCATCGGCAGCCGAGATACGGTTTCCCCCCCCCCTCCTTCCCAACGCTGAGAGACATTGTGCTACTGTGCTACCCTACTGATAACCCTCCATTGGGACACCAAGTCCAACTCCCCCTCCCCCCCTAAAGCAGACAATACCAACAAAACAGAAGGAGAAGGGGGAGAAACAGGAGAGGAGATAGGAGGAGGGGAACGGAGAGGATCAGAGGGGAAGAGAGGAGAGGAGACGGAGAAGTGGAGGGGGGAGAGACCGGAGGGGGTGTAGAGAGCGAGAGGTGAACAGAAAGAGCTGGAGGAGCAGAGAGACAGGAGAGCAAGGAGGAGAAGAAGAAGGAAGAGAAAACTCACCGCATTCAGAGAGGGGCAAACACCTTATACCCCTCTCCCCATAGGACATGATGGAGGGAGACGAGGAAGGAAGGAAGTACGACGATGAAACCATAAACCAGAAATAAAAAAGAAAAGAAGGGGTAAAAAGAGAAAAGAGAGAACAGGAGGAAAAGAGGAAAATAAGAGAGGACCAGAGGACAACGGGAGGGTACCCCAAAAAAATTCCCAAAGTTAAGACAGAATAACACCAAAAGAAAGACAAGGCAAAAAAGACACAAAAAGATACGCGGAAAAGAAAGCTATGTAAGGGGCAAGTGATTCAAGCTACAATACCGAGGAGGGCCTCATCATCACTTACCCCTCTCCCTCCACCCAGATCACATAGGTTCAAGAGCAGGAGCCAACGCCTTCACCGCAATTCACACGTACCAGGGGGATACCAGCGACGACAGGTGGAGAACACAGTCATACATACCCCCAACCAGGCTAGACAGCTGGCAAAAGACTCGGAGAAAGGTACGCCCACCCCTCCCCCCCTAATGCTCCCCACATTCAACACCAACCACAGGAGAGCCATGCAAGGCGAATAGTGGACACAGCCTTTCAATACTCTGGGTTACGGCAGGCGCTGCACCGACTTCACTGCAGCGGAATTCTTATTGTCATAACCTCCCCCCCGGCCCGAAGACAATGACAGGTCTCCACAACCCACAATAGTTGCGAGGTGGATATAAATAAAGGTGGAAAAGGAAAGTGGAGAACAACAAATAGGCAGAAACAGAAACTAGGGGGGGGGGGGAAGAGGAGAGACGGAATAGAATCGAGAACCGGCTGGCACAGAAAACCCATTCCCCTTTCGGCCCTTGAAGAGAGAAACCCGGGCTCTAAGTGAACAATGTCTGCAGACCGTTGAGGCAATGCCCGGTCACAAACCGAACCATAAACCCGCCAGTAAACCTGCATGACAGCTATTATTCTCAGAAGCGCTACATCACAAACGCCTAACCCCCACAACGACAAGCCCTCACACATCGCCACCTCCAACCGAGCCTACCACAATGTCTGATAAAGATCACTCTACAACTATGGACCGGATACTACAGGAGATCACCACTGTCAGTCGCCGCATAGAGGGGATGGACGCCTCTATAACTTCACTAACACTAGAGACCAAATCCATGCAATCTGACATTGCAGGTTTCCAATCTAGAGTGATGGGACTGGAACAACGCATGGGATCACTAGAGACGCAGGCCACTGTGTCTCAGGACCGAGACCAAGACCTCCTCTACCTCAGGAGTAAACTAACGGACATGGATGACAGAAGTCGGAGAGATAACATTCGCCTACTTGGGATCCCGGAAAATGAAGAAGGCACAGATATGCAGGCCCTTTTGAGCTCCACCCTCCCAAAACTGACCTCACTGGACTTCGACCCACCGCTAGAATTCCAACGGGCACATAGAATAGGCCCAAAACGCTCCAACAACTCTTCAAGCCCCGACCAATCATCGCATGCTTTCCTGCCGCATAACCAAACCCGTCAAATACTTCAAGCGGCGTGCAATCATGGTCCTTTCCGAATAGATCAGCATGACATCCGAATAACTGCCGATTACTCCAAGGAGACCAATGAACGCAGAAAGGCCTTCCTAGCTCTACGACCCCGGCTTCGCCAGCTAGAGATGAAATATGGCCTTTTCGATCCTGCAAGAATGTGGGTTACCAAAAACGGAGTATCCAAGGACTTTTAAAACCCCAAAGAACTGAGACTTTTCCTTGATTCCTTCCAATCTCAACCTATGGACTCCACTAGCACAAACTGCTCGCACAATATCGCGGGAGACAATGAAGGTACCGGAACCTTCCCCTCCAGAAAGGAGAAGATGAATACGGCTCTATATGACACTGAAGCCAGTCAAAGAGGCAGAGACATAGAGAGACTAGCCAGATCACATGATGACAGGGGTCAGGTCTAACACGCAGTAGCAACCCACACCCAACTATCGGAAAGAGACAAATCCCACTCCCCTTTAAAACCAACGACTGCATCTTCTTGAGAAGGCAACGTGATGCTGTGTATATGAGAGACAATTGCTTGAAAATCGAAATACAGCAGCTGCCGACCCCGAGGACGGATGAGTACCTATTCAGATCATATATGTGTATCTTTCCCATAATTTTCTAAGATCGTTAGTGTTGTTGTTAAAGCCAGGCGATTAAAAAGCCCATGTTCCCCATAATCCGATATAAGGCCTTATAATGTGAAACTATCAAGTAAATTGTAATTTGTCCTTAGGGTACGACAGAGTACACACGCCAATGCAAGGACTAGATCCCACCGCCTCCCCGTACGCTACATAAGAGTCCAGACTTGGCCTTACAACATTGCACAAGGGGTATCAAATAACAAATAACTATTATAGAAACTGACACGTTCCCAATGTACTACAGAATACCCCATAGCAGCAAGCAACACAGTACAACCCAAATCTACCCCAACACTCAACACATAAGACTAACGCCGACGCCAGAACTAATCAACCTCCATAGCTATCCCTGGGGCCGAGATCGGGTCAAACAAAGATAACTAACCTAAACCCTGGGACACACAACACAACACGACCCAATGTACATCAATACCCCCACTAATATAATAAAATAAAATAATATAATATAATACAATATAACATAACATAATATAGCATAATAATATGGTGACCCATACTACGATATCACAATATAAACTGTCAATTACCCCCCTCGAACACACGCACCCGTCCCCAGACTAATTATCGCCGATACCCGTAATTCCCATCCACGACAGGACGATCATGATGGTATTACGTGCCAAACTAGTAAACTGGCAATATCTGAATACACTCCTCCTTATAGTAATATGATGTAATAATACACGACAAGGTACCTGTAATGGGGTGAGACACATATTGTCCTCGCATAGCCTAGGGCTCGGCAGCACTCATTACCTACTCTATGATAAATAGCTTGACACCTAGTTCAACAGTTCATAATATAACAATGTGATAAGGCAATCAGACATATTATGTTAATAGAATTAATAGGTTACATAAATGTTGTAGTATGAGATAAAGTGATGTTACAGTTGAAAAGAAATATTCAGGATATACTATATATTTACACCTCTATGTACCTTCGCCTGTACCAGAACTATATTGCCCCGTCTGCACCCTTCCTCCCACGCCCCAACCTCCCCCGCCTGTCTATCCTCTTCTGCAGCATCATGCATTAAGCAACACGCATTAAGTATCATCCTACACCAACCTCTCTCCCCCTCCTTTCTTGCTTTTCTTGCCAATTCTCCCGCACAATCAATAACACCTCACGACAGTACCACCCAGGCACGACGACTACCAACTACCCCCTACTTCTAACAGTACACACTTTAGTTATATAAACACCATAATTGTCATCACCCGCCGAAGAATAGGCCCGTCTCTCGATACACAGCCATGAACTTTCCACCTCTCCTTGTCATTGTCATATCGACAGTTGGCTGCCTGTTGACCCCCCCGTACCCCTGGCAGGGACCACCCCGATGGCACGTGAGTTCCGAGAGGAACTGGACCCACCGTTTACAGATCTAACTAAGGAGGTTGGACTCCTAGATTCCCCATCCCTCTCTTCCTTATTTCCCCTTCTAGCACTCTTTCTCGTTATTCTCTTAATTTTAATATATACATCTATCTTTCCATTCCCCTCCCTCTTTTTCTTATTTCTCTTTCCTTTTCCTCTTTTTTCTTCCCTTGCCTCCTCTTTCCTCCATAGCCCCCCCGTCTATCTATTCTGTTTTCTCTCCCTTTACCCCCGCCTCCCTCTCTCTCCCTTTTCTAGAGAGCACTCCCGGCCTCCATTAGCTGCACCCCTTCTCCCGTAAACCACTGCACCATAACAAACATAACCCCCACTCTAACAGCCAAGATAGTTCCTCCTCTTCCCCCTCCCCCCACTAGCGCTAACTCTGGAACAAGTGTGTTTCTTCACACTCGTCGAGATACACTGCTGGAAGCTCTACAACTGCCTGAAGAAGCCCTAGCCCTATCCCTAGATGCGGAGAAAGCATTCGACCGCATCGAATGGTCCTATCTAGTCACTACCATGAAGCACTTGGCCTTGGGGAACAATTTATTTCCAAAGTACGTCTATTATATGAACATCCCATGGCACAGGTCAATTGTGGTTTTTTTTTTTGTCAGACCCATTCCCTGTTGGAAGAGGCACATGCCAGGGCTGCCCCCTGTCACCGCTCCTATTCCTATTGGCCATGGAACCCCTGGCAGCTACCTTACGGAACTCCCAACAGATAAAAGGTATTCATATAACCAGGGGCTTATCCAAAATGTATCTCTATGCAGACGACATTTTGTTAACCCTGTCCGATCTAGAAACTTCCCTACCAGCAATGCTCTCTACCATAGAGGACTTCCCATCCCTATCCGGATACCGGGTAAACTAGGACAAAAGCGAAGCACTACCACTATCCCGCATAACGACGAGAGCAGCAATGCATGGTCTCCCATTTAAATGGACCCGACCCGTCTTAAATACCTAGGAACGTTTATTAACCGAGGCCTGGAACACATAGTCAGGGACAACCTAGACCCCCTAATATCTAAAATGAAACAGGACTTTGCCAAGTGGTCACTATTAGGCCTGTCCATGTGGGGCAGGACACAAGCGGTCAGAATGGTTACCCTACCACGCTTTACATATGTACTAGGCATGCTCCTCCTACAGGTACCGCTCTCTTTACTCCGCTTGATTGATACATCCATAAGGACCTTCGTCTGGGGTTCCTTATGCCCAAGACTGAAACCTGCAACCATCCTGGCATGATGATCCTGTGGAGGCTCAGGCCTACCCTGGTTAGAACAATACTCACTAGCCTTACAACTATCACAGTTAGTATACCCACTCCCATATATACCTGACCCACCGCAATGGGTAGCCACAGAGAAACTCCTAAGAGGACAGTATACAGAGATGGGAGGGATATACGCTGGCCACCCCCCCTTGTCTAGCCCCAATCTCAAGTCCACAAACACAGTGAGGCGCAGAGCCCACCGCTTGCTAGGAATACACCCCTCCCTACATGCCCAGGCTCCTACAGCAGGGAATAAAAGCATAAAAATAGGAGGAAATCTTCTCAGGTGGCCCCAATGTCTCGAGGCAGGTATCCATAATATATCCCATATCGTAGACGGAAATAGCTTTTGAACCTTCGCCTCTCTCCAGGAAGAGTTCGGTATCCACAGTAATCAAGAGTGGCGATACATACAGCTTAAACATTGTATGCGTAGAATATTAGGAACTTCCCCCGTGGACGCTCAAAACTTCACCCATTGTCACCTATCTCCAGAAATGGGGCCGACACAGAGGCGTTATGGCTGGTCTCTATGCCGAGTTAACAAATCATCTCTACTCGCAGCCCCTTCTTGAACGGCTATGCTTAAAATGGCAGGACAGACTTGAGATTACCTATACGGACGAAGAGCGGTCAGACATACTAGAAGCCCTTGACAGGGGAGTACGCGAAGCCCGCCAGAAAGTTTGTTTATTCAAAGTTCTTCAAGAATGGTACTGGACCCCCGTTAAACTTCACAGGGCAGACTTGATGCTGCATGCAAAATGTTGGAGATGCATAGAATCCCATTGTGATCTACTTCACATCCTATGTCGTTGCCCGACAATACAGCCCCTATGGGATGCGGTACGCCACGCCCTGCTGGACTTCATACAGATACCAAACCCGACCTTGCCATCACTTATTCTCTTACACGATACACGCCCGTACCCCCCCATCACAAGCCCATAAAAGGTTACTTCACACAGCACTTGCCACAGCCAAAATATGCATACTCCGGCATTGAAGGTCCAGTATTGCCCCTACACCAACAGAATGGATGACTGCCATGTACCAAACAGCCACCCATGAGCCAGTGATTTATAACTTGCAGGATCAAGCGGCACTACTCGCGGAAGACTGGCGCCCATTTTTGACAAGGCCATGAAGCAGCTGGCAGATGGTCAATGATCAACGGTCGATGAGAATCAACCGCCCTCTTAGAATCTTTCATTTTCTTTCCTCCCCCTCCTGTTCTTCCCCTCTATTCCCAGTTATCTTCTCTTTCCCTCTTTCTCCCTTTTCCACCTCCTATACCCCCCACCTTGACAAATGCTCTGGACCCTCGACTAAACAACCTGACACCTTCCCTTGCCCTCTTACGCAATTAGGGGCATATTTATACTCCGTTTGCGCCGAATTTGTGTCGTTTTTTTCAACGCAAATTCGACGCAAAACTAACTCTATATTTATACTTTGGCGTTAGACGCGTCTAGCGCCAAAGTTCATGGAGTTAGCGTCATTTTTTTGCATGAACACCTTCCTTGCGTTAATGAGATGCAAGGTAGGCGTTGCCGTCTTAAATAATGACTCCCAGGCATGTGCGTGGTATTTATACTCCCGGGCAAAAATCACGCCCGGGAGTGGGCGGGGCAAAAAACCCCGCATTTGCGCCTCTTTTTAACGCCTGGGTCAGGGCAGGCGTTAAGGGACCTGTGGGCTCAGAATGAGCCCAGAGGTGCCCTCCCCTGCCCCCAGGGACACCCCCTGCCACCCTTGCCCACCCCAGGAGGACACCCAAGGATGGAGGGACCCATCCCAGGGAAGAAAAGGTAAGTTGTGGTAAGTATCTTTTTTTATTTTTTTTTGTGGCATAGGGGGGCCTGATTTGTGCCCCCCGACATGCCACTATGCCCAATGACCATGCCCAGGGGACAGAAGTCACCTGGGCATGGCCATTGGGCAAGGGGGCATGACTCCTGTCTTTGCTAAGACAGGAGTCATGTTAATGGCGTCTGGGCGGCCAAAAAAAATGGCGCAAATCGGGTTAAGACGATTTTTTTGCCTCAGCCTGACTTGCCCCATTTTGGGACGCCCAAACGCCATTTTTCCCTACGCCGGCGCTGCCTGGTGTACGTCGTTTTTTTTCACGCACACCTGGCAGCGCCGGTCGGCTAACGCCGGCTAACGCCATTCAATAAATACGGCGCCCGCATGGCGCTTCAGAATGGCGTTAGCCGGCGCTAATTTTTTTGGCGCAAAACTGCGTTAGCGCAGTTTTGCGTCAAAAAGTATAAATATGGGCCTTAGTGTTTGAGAAACCAACATATATAAGAAGAATCCATTCTTTAAATGACCTTATTACAACTAACATGCCCCATGGACGATTTTTCTTTTTTTCTTTTTTGTTCATTCCTCTTTTGGCGTTATATTCCCACAGATGTTGGAACTTCTACCTCCACTTTGCTCCATATCACAACAAATTAGGTCCATGTGCCATATTGTCCACTTTCATGCGGCAACTCACTTCAGATGGGGAACTATAGAACAACCCACACTCTGGTCCTGCCAGTCTAGCTCCAGGGCCCATGGCCTCCCCTATTCATTTTTCCGTCTCTCCACCTAGCAACCCTCCCCCCAACTTTCTTTCTTCCCCCTACCTCTCACTTCACAAGACATCCTTATCTCTCCCTTACTCCAAGATCGCCTCTTCACCTTGTCTCTCTCTCCCCTGTACCCGTTCTTTCTTAAGAGTGTGTTCCCAATCTTTCAACTATCCAGTCAGGAATATCTGTCAGATTGTATACGTTTTTATATCTATTATTGAAACACCTGTTGTAAAAAGAAAATGCTTTGAAAGTTTATTTCTATATATTATGTATCACCCTATATTCTTAATAAAACAATAAAAAAATTAAAAAAAAGAATGGTGTAAGCAAGAAAAAGACCACTTTCTAAAGGTGGCATTTTAAAACGGACAATTTAAAAACCAACTTTACTGAAAGATGTATTTTTACATTGCGTATTCAAAGACCCCAAACTCCAGTCTCTGTCTGCTCCCAAAGGGAAACTGCACTTAAAAGTTATTTTAAGGCAGCCCCCATGTTAACCTATGAAAGAGAAAGGGCTTGCAACAGTGAAAACTGAATTTAGCAGTATTTCACTCTTAGGACATATAAAACACATCACTATGGGGGTCATTCCAACACTGGCGGACGGTGTTAAAGCGGCGGTAATACCGCAAACAGGCCGGCGGAAAAAAAATTTGAATTATGACCGTTGCGGAAACCGCCAACATAGACAACCACTTTAACACTCCGACCGCCACGGCGGTACAGACAAGCAGCGCGGCGGTCACCGCCAACAGACAGGCGGAAGACAAAGTACCGCCCACAGTATTACAACAGGCCAATCCGCCACCTTTTCCGGGGCGGATTCACTGTGGATAAAAACACGGCAGAAACAGCTTTTGCAATGGGAAAACACTCACCTTAACACACTCCACGAGGAAGGAGGGCACAATGGAGCCGTAGCTCCAAATACTCCCTGCGCTTGTCTTCCTGCTCCTCTACGAACATCAGCAACGACGGCGCCGAAGACAACGGTGAGTACTGCACCTACGACATAGGGGAGGGGGGAGGCAAAAGTCAGGGACACACACACGCAACACCCCCACCCCGAACCTCGCATACTACAACACACACACCAATGCATTTCCAAACATCACAGTAACAACCCACAACCCCCCGGAAGAATGCAAAGACAAAAAGGAAGTCAGTACAACCATTGTAATGTATCAAAATACAGTAAGCTCATATATACATAAATATATACACATTCCAAATATATACATCACGATTGGTAGTGCAGGTATGCACATTTCAATGTCCGTGGACCACTGGGCCCAAAATGCATGGGCGAGGCCCACACACGATACCTGTCCAGAAACGGAGAGAACACTGCAGGGGCATCAGATAGAAATACAACAAGCACCTCAGGGGGAAGGGAAGGGGGGGCACCTCAGCCGGATGACAGCACCACGCCAGATCCACGACGGGGCTCCATGCCCATTGATGTATCCTGGGGAGTGCAAAGCCACAGTCTCACAAGTCTTTTCAGTGGGTCGTTTGCCCACTGCTCCATCCTGGGAAGTGCAAAGCCACAGTCTCACAAGTCTTTTCAGTGGGTGGTTTGCCCACTGGACCATCCTGGGGAGTGAAAAGCCCCAGTCTCACAAGTCTTTTCAGTGGGTGGTTTGCCCACTGGACCATCCTGGGGAGTGCAAAGCCACAGTCTCACAAGTCTTTTCAGTGGGTGGTTTGCCACTGCTCCATCCTGGGGTGTGCAAAGCCACAGACTCACAAGTCTTTTCAGTGGGTGGTTTGCCCACTGGACCATCCTGGGGAGTGCAAAGCCACAGTCTCACAAGTCTTGGGGAGTGCAAAGCCACAGTCTCACAAGTCTTTTCAGTGGGTGGTTTTCCTCTGCTACGATGGTGCCCAGGGCGGAGCTGATGGTTCTGAGCTCCTCCCTGAACCCCAAATACTGTTCTTCCTGCATGCGCTGGGTCTCCAGAAACTTGGCCAGGACCGTAGCCATTGTCTCCTGGGAGTGGTGGTATGCTCCCATGATGGAGGAGAGGGCCTCGTGGAGAGTGGGTTCCCTAGGCCTGTCCGCCCCCTGTCGCACAGCAGCCCTCCCAGTTCCCCTGTGTTCCTGGGCCTCCATCCCCTGGACCGTGTGCCCACTACCACTGCCCCCAGGTCCCTGTTGTTGTTGGGGTGGTGGGTTATCCTGGGTTCCCTGTAGTGGTGGACACACAGCTAAATGACATATCCTGGGTACGGAGGTATGGGCCCGCTGGGTGGGTGCTGTGCTGGTGTTACCAGAGGGTGGAAGGTCAGTGTTGGGCTGTGCCTGTGCGAGGGGAACCGACTGTCCCAAGGCCCACGATGGTCCAGACTGGTCATCTGGATCCAGTTGGCCACAGCTGCTGTCATCACTGTGGGCCTCTTCTGTGGGTGGGGTAGAGATGTCTGGACCCTCCTGTCTGGGGACGTTACGTAGTGGTCCTGCAGGGGTATAAAAGCATGATTATTGCATGTGTGTGTCATGGTGTGCAATGGGTGGGTTAGCGTGTACCCCAGTGCTAGCATTCCTGTGTGGTGGCTTGTGTGATGATGGCTAGGGGTTGTTATGGGTATGTGCAGTGGGCATGCTTTAGTGATGGGTGTCCATGCTTTGTGGTGTCATGCAGGGCTTGGTGTTGGGATGGATGGTTTGTGTTATTAGTACATTAGTGAGGAGTTGGAGTGATAGGGGAGGGGGTGAGGGTGGGGGGGTGTGATAGCATGCAGGTAGGGTGGGGGATATGATGGTTAAGATTTGACTTACAGTGTCCATTCCTCCACCGACTCCTCCGAGGCCCTCTGGATGCATAATGGTCAAGACCTGCTCCTCCCATGTTGTTAGTTGTTGGGGAGGAGGTGGGGGTCCACCGCCAGTCCGCTGAATCGAAATGTTGTGCCTGGAGACCACGGAACGCACCTTCCCCCGTAGGTCGTTCCACCTCTTCCTGATGTCCTCCCGATTTCGTGGGTGCTGTCCCACTGCGTTGAACCTGTCGACTATTCTTTGCCAAAGCTCCATCTTCCTAGCTATAGAGGTGTGCTGAACCTGTGATCCAAATAGCTGTGGCTCTACCCGTACGATTTCCTCCACCATAACCCTGAGCTCCTCCTCCGAAAACCTGGGGTGTCTTTGGCGTGCCATGGGGTGGTGTAGGTGATGTGTGGGGTGGTGTATGTGGTGATGAGTGTGGTGATGTGTAGTGGTGTGGGGTGTTTTGTGCGTGGATGTTGTGTGGCTGATGGTGTTGTGTGCCTCTGTGTGGTGGGGTTGTCTATTGCTGTGCTCTCTCTCTGTCGCCTTCGTCTCTAATTTTGGGTCGTAGGGGTTTGTGGGTGATGTGGGTGTGTGTTTTATATTGTGTTGGGTGTGTGGGAGTGGTGTTTGTATGTGTGTCAGGGGTGTGTATTTGGAATTGTCCAATGTGGCGGTGTTTTGGAGATGTGTGTGTATTTTGAGCACGGCGGTGTGTACCGCCAATGGAATACCGCGGTTGAAAGACCGCCGTGTGGATTCGTGGGTCGTAATAGCATGGGCGTGTTTCTGTTGGCGTGACGGTGGAGGATTTGTTTTTGCCAGTTTATCACTGACCTTTGGTGTGGCGGACTTGTGTGGGTGTCTGAATTTCGGCGGATTCTGAGATGTGGGTCATAATAGCTGTGGTGGAATTCCGCGGCCGCTGCGGTGTGTTGGCGGTCTTCTGCACGGCGGTAAGCGGCTTTTACCGCCAATGTTGTAATGACCCCCTATATGTCTTAACATACCTTTAACATACACTGCACCCTGCCCTTGGGGTTACCTAGGGCCTACCTTAGGGGTGCCTTCCATTAGGAAAAAGGGAAGGTTTGGGCCTGACAAGTGTGTACACTTGCCAGGTTGAATTGCAGTGGCAGGTCTGAGTCATGTTTACAGGGCTACTCATATGCATGGCACAATCAGTGCTGCAAGCCCACTAGTAGCATTTGATTTACAAGTACTGGGCACCTCTGGTGCATTTTACTAGGGACTTACTAGTCAATCAAATATTCCAATAATGAAAAAGCCAATTACACATACAATTTACACAGGGAGTACTTGCACTTGAGCATTGGTCAGCAGTGGTAAAGTCCCCAGAATACCAAAACCAGCAAAAACAATGTCCAGCACAAAGTCTAAACATAGGAAGCAGAGGCAAAAAAGACAGGGGAGACTACTTCAAGGAGGTCAGGTCTAACAGTGGGGAATCGAGTTTGCATGTGACTTAAAAAGTGACTCCATGATGGGTTGGGGGCCTTTTTAGGGGGCTGGTATAGTTCTAACTTTCTTAAGTTTCAAATAGTCCTAAATTCTTCTCTGATCGTGGGGAAATATGTACACAGTATTATGCCAGCAATAACTACTAGCTATGAGCTCCTCTTTAGACAGGAAAGCATCAAACAGATTTTTCACAATACATAAAACAACGCATATGAAAGGTCACAACCTGAAAGAAAGTGCGATGGTTAATTTAAAACATTGTAAACCATTTTAGCAGCAGATTAGCACACATGGAATAAATATTTGTGAGAGAAACATAGTGACGTCTTTCTACGCACAATAAAACACTTCACGAGTCATAGCATTTTAACATGAAATATAATTGCAACAGTTTCTCAGCACCACATTATCAATAATGCATCAATTGAAATCCACAATGGAAATAAAGAGAAAAGAGAGAAGTAAAATGACTGAAATTTTTTTATGACTTTGTCCAAAAAAAATCCTTAGCCCATCCTAGCGCTTGATGCTTGATACTGAGGGGAGGCTCTGCTCGGTACACGGGCCCAAGTGAGCCTTATTGTCTGTCAATATTGGCTTGGGATAAAGATAGAAACAATTTGCGCAGAGAGGAAGGAACAACTTAACAACTACAGGCATTCCTCAGCCAAACACAAGCTACACCTAATATGCAAGGTCTAAATCTTTCCCTAACATCCGAATTTCTCCCTGTTTCACACCTATGGGCTTAGCGTACCATCTGTATCTCGTACAGTGGTCCAAGCAAATAACACCTCTCACTCCTTTCAGACACCACCAGTGTTTAGGAACCCAATAGTACTGAGAAAACCCTTTTAGACTAAAAAATAAGATTGAAGTGTTGGCTCTATATCACACCCAGAGCCTATTCCTACCATTGGTGTCATGCCCAGCGGTCCAAGTGTTGAGGCCTCATCCCTATGTAACACTCAGGGATCCAGCGTACCATCTGTATTTCGGCCAGTGGTCCAAGCGGACCCCTACAGTACACCCAGGGTCATGCGTAGCATCTGCAGTTCACCCATTGGTCCAAGCGGAGGCCTATATCATGCCCAGTGTCATGCGTACAGTCTGTATCTCACCCAGTGGTCCAAGCAGAGTTTTACATCACACCTAGGGTCAGGCATACCCTCTGTGCCTCACCCAGCGGTTCAAGCGGAGCTCTAGTTCCCCAACACAAAATGCTGGGACTAAGAGTCAGATGTAGTCTCTTACCCACTGACAGCGGCTTCAGGATGGACCTCTACCCCACGAATTCAGCAGAACTTTCAATTAATTGCAGCATCTGATCACCTCTTTTGTTTGTGCAGATGTGAATCTGTACGGTGGTGTCCCCTTCCTTCGGCTGCAGCCTAGGCTCGAAGGACCAATCTCTCCTACCTGGCTCACCAAAAATGTTGCTCAAATGCAGATTTACCTTAAAGAAATTTAAGAAAAGAGGTGTTTGGCAAAGCAGGACCAGTCTGTTTAATTAAACGCAGTGGCTAGGAGAGCACAGTACAGAGATGGGGTCTGTTGACTGTGTCTCAAAGTTACAGAGTTCTGAGCAACCTTTTATACAATTCTTGAAGGGTTGTAAAACAATTTCATACATTGTTTGCAGAAAAGAATCTGCGAGTAGTCATGGAGTTGTGAATCTAACCATCTGATAAAGTGCTCAGGTGGGTCTCGACCTTTCGCTGACAAAATGCAGGGCAGTAGGTAACATTTCTAGATGTCCGGTATAGAAAGCGTGTGATCCCTGCGTGGTGTGTGTGTGATGTGTTCTGATTGGTTGACTTTTCCTAACTTCATACGGCATCTAGCTTTATGGTGTTTTGGGAACGCTCGCCCCGCCTGCCAAATTTGTTTTATTAGGGGCCAATCTCCTAGGACAGTGGTTCCCAACCTGTGCTCAGGGGACCCCTGGGGGTCCACAAAGCCTCCTCAGGGGTCTGCGACTGCTTCGAAAATTAAATAATCCTAACAGATTAGGTCCCCAGCTTTAAGTAATGAATCAGTGGGGGGTCCCCAGATTCTAATAATGATTCAGTGAAGGCCCCCGGGGTCCACCGAAGTCAAAAGGTTTGGGAACCACTGCCCTAAGACCTTTGTGTTGTTGCAGCCTGTCTGAGGAATCAATCTGGGGTTTTCCAGTTCGAGCGTTTGTCTACGAGCTACGTGGTACCCCACCAGTGATCTGTCAATCAGTTGCTTCAAGTCTAGGTCGCAGGGCTTGCCTGACCATGTATTTCTGACTTAGGGTTGATGGGGAGGTCATGTCAGGTGGATTCAACAACAATGATGTAAGTTCATTGTTCTGCTGGCACATACCATGGCATACATTGACATCGTTTTTATGCATATTAACAGCTGTACCAGGCAGGTGGTTACCTGCTGTACATGGAGTCCGCCGTCACTTTTGCAGCTTGAGTAGGATACGTTAAACACTACGTGCAATCCTGTCTGCTACAGAATCTAAAGTGTGCAGACATTTTCTCTAAATATCATCTTCTGAAGATGATTCCCATGGACTGCCTTGGAGGTAAGACATAGAACATCCCCAGATGAGTAGTTAGGTTCTGTGTGTGATTGGCAGGCAAATGAGCTAGCTATGTGTAGCAAAGATGTGTTTCATTTAACTGAAAGTATGACAGCAAAAGAGTGCTTAGTTGCTGCAACAATTATAAAATATTTCTTTGAAATAAATAAAACAGATCATTTTTAGGTAGAGCGTGCAAGCACTTTGACCTGTTATAAGTATTGTAGGCTTTTAACCACACTCACCTCATGCCCATCACTTTCATTTATTCGGGGGCTTGCCTTTAAAAAATCACTTGATGTCGTTGGTAAGTGCTTTATGTTTGTCCCGCCGTGGGCAGTTTGGTTACAGCCTTGGACACCAAGCTTGTTACAGGGATGACTGCATAATTGCTGATATACTTCAGCATGGGTGAAATGCTTTTATCTTTTGTCTTCTCTACGTGGCTGCCATGGTTCTTCCGGCACTCAGAGCGCAAACTCGATCGGCGGTATTGTTTTTACATTATATGCACTTTAATCTGCTTAGTACATGTTCTTTGCAGCAGGCATATTAACCCTCAGCGCTACCTTATAATGAGTCCAAGTTTCCAATAGGCAAAAGTATGTTCTCTCTCCAGAAAGAACATTAATCACCAGCGTTATTTTTACATTTTTACATTATAGGCCCTCTGTGATGTACCTAGTACACGTTCTTTGCAGCAGGCATATATTAACCCTGCGCGCTGCCTTATGATGACTCCAAGCTTCCACTAGACAAAAGTAAGTTCTCTCTCCAGAAAGAGCATAAATCATCAGTGTTATATTCACATTTTTAGGGTACATGTACTTCGTGGTTTTGCCATGTGATGAGTCAAAGTTTCTACTAGACAAAAGTACATTCTCTCCAGGAAGAACATAAATCACCAGAGTTCTTTTGATATTTTTACATTACATGCAGTTTGTGATTTTCCTAGTATATGTTCTTTGCAGCAGGAACATTAACCCTCTGTGCTACCTTACTATAAGTCCAAGATTCCACTAGACAAAAGTACATTCTCTCTCCAGAAAGAACATGAACCCTCTGTGCTACCGTATAATGAGTCCAAACGTCCGCTAGACAAAAGTGCGTTCTGTCTCTAAAAAGAACATTAATCGCCAGGGTTGTTTTTTACATTTTTACATTATATGCACTCTGATCTACTTAGTACACATTCTTTGCAGCACACGTTCATTATGGGACTTGTTGGTTTATTTTTATAACATGGTGCATGCTGGAAACCAGCCCTAAGAGTAGTATTCCTAGAGTTGTTCTGCTCCCTAGTTCGATGCATTCTGGGACTTGCAGCTTTATTTTTATAACGTGATAGAAGCTGTGAATACAAAACAGAAACCTGACTGGGTGAACTACACACATTTGGGTCTGTTAACCCCTTCGCTACCAGGTCTTTTCCCCCTCCTGTGCCAGGCCTTTTTTTAGCTATTTGGGGCAGTTTGCGCTTAGGCCCTCATAACTTTTTGTCCACATAAGCTAGCCAAGCCAAATTTGCGTCCTTTTTGTCCAATATACTAGGGATTCTAGAGGTACCCAGACTTTGTGGGTTCCCCTGAAGGAGGCCAAGAAATTAGCCAAAATACAGTGAAAATTTCATTTTTTTCAAAAAAAATTGAAAAAGTGGCTGCAGAAGAAGGCTTGTGTTTTTTCCCCTAAAATGGCATCAACAAAGGGTATGCAGTGCTAAAATCACCATCTTCCCAGCTTTCTGAACAGGCAGACTTGAATCAGAAAACCCAATTTTTCAACACAAATTTGGCATTTTACTGGGACATTCCCCATTTGTACGATTTTTTGTGCTTTCACCCTCCTTCCAGTCATTGCCAGAAATGGGTGTGAAACCAATGCTGGATCCCAGAAACCTAAACATTTCTGAAATGTAGACAAAATTCTGAATTCAGCAAGGGGTCATTTGTGTAGATCCTACAAGGGTTTCATACAGAAAATAACAACTGACAAAATAAAATATTGAAATTGAGGTGAAAAAAACAGCAATCTTTCTCTACGTTTTACTCTGTAACTTTTTACTGCAAAGTCAGATTTTTTAAAGCAATATACCGTTACGTCTGCTGGACCTTTCTGGTTGCGGGGATATATAGGGCTTGTAGGTTCATCAAGAACCCTAGGTACCCAGAGCCAATAAATGAGCTGCACCCTGCAGTGGGTTTTCATTGTATACCGGGTATACAGCAATTCATTTGCTGAAATATTAAGAGTGAAAAATAGCTATCAAGAAAACCTTTGTATTTCCGAAATGGGCACAAGATAAGGTGTTGAGGAGCAGTGGTTATTTGCACATCTCTGAATTCCGGGGTGCCCATACTAGCATGTGAATTACAGGGCATTTCTCAAATAGACATGTTTTTTACACACTCTCTTATATTTGGAAGGAAAAAATGTAGAGAAAGACAAGGGGCAATAACACTTGTTTTGCTATTCTATGTTCCCCCAAGTCTCCCGATAAAAATGATACCTCACTTGTGTGGGTAGGCCTAGCGCCCGCGACAGGGAATGCCCCAAAACACAATGTGGGCACAGCACATTTTTTGACAGAAAACAGAGGTGTTTTTTGCAAAGTGCCTACCTGTAGATTTTGGCCTCTAGCTCAGCTGGTACCTAGGGAAACCTACCAAACCTGTGCATTTTTTAAAACTAGAGACCTAGGGGAATCCAAGGTGGGGTGACATGTAGGGCTCGGACCAGGTTCTGTTACCCAGAATCCTTTGCAAACCTCAAAATTTGGCTAAAAAAACACATTTTCCTCACATTTCGGTGACAGAAAGTTCTGGAATCTGAGAGGAGCCACAAATTTCCTTCCACCCAGCGTTCCCCCAAGTCTCCAGATAAAAAATGATACCTCACTTGTGTGGGTAGGCCTAGCGCCCGCGACAGGAAATGCCCCAAAACACAATGTGGACACAGCACATTTTTTGACAGAAAACAGAGGTGTTTTTTGAAAGTGCCTACCTGTAGCTTTTGGCCTCTAGCTCAGCCGGCACCTAGGGAAACCTACCAAACCTGTACATTTTTGAAAACTAGAGACCTAGGGGAGTCCAAGATGGGGTGACTTGTGGGGCTCTGACCAGGTTCTGTTACCCAGAATCCTTTGCAAACCTCAAAATTTGGCTAAAAAAACATTTTCCTCACATTTGAGTGACAGAAAGTTCTGGAATCTGAGAGGAGCCACAAATTTCCTTCCACCCAGCGTTCCCCCAAGTCTCCCGATAAAAATGATACCTCACGTGTGTGGGTAGGCCTAGCGCCCGCGACAGGAATAGATCACACAACGGTCAGTGTTGGTCCTTACATGAGGTAGCTGTTGACCCTGGGGTGATCCATTCCTGACACAGGCACTAGGTATAGGCACTCAAGTGGGGTAGTGTTTTTATCAGGACAGGTGAGGAATCACTGGGTGGTAGGAATTTTGTGGATCCCAGCATATTCCTGTAGTTTGTGTGAAAGAAATGCGAGAAAAATAGAGTTTTTATTCAACATTTCAGCTTTGCAGGGTATTCTGGGTTAGAAAACTTTGGGGAATCCACACAAGTCACACCTCTGTGGACTCCCCCGACTGTCTAGTTTCCAGAAATGTTTGGGTTTAGTATGTTTCTCTATATGGCCGCCGAACCCAGGACCAACAACACAGGTGCCTGCCTTACAAAACCAGTTTGTTTTGTGATAGATATTTTTAATGTCTCCACAATACGATTTGGGCGGTGGAATTTGGGGCTGAACTAAATTGGGGATCTCCCAAGAGAGCACGATCTCTCTCTGCTTGCCGCCGCATTCACCTGCTCTCTGGGTTGGGCTAACCCACTATTACCCCGTTGCACAGACTGTGCTTGCGAAGGGACAGCAGGACTGTCCTCATCACCTCCCTCATAATTTACTGGAGGAGGAGTTATCGAATGGGACTCCTCCGACTGAAAAATCGCTCCCAGAGTCTGCGCCATTGTCCTATCCCTCTGATGCTGTCTCAGTATCTGATGTCTCAGTCTTTGATCCTATTTCAGAGCTGTCCTCTATAACCCGAGTGACGGCAGCAGTCATCCATCAAGATGCCATCTCTGCTATTGGCTAAACTGTTGCTCTAAAACACTAGCCTACGTAGACAGTCACAAAATCGATAATGTGTGTGAGATACGTGCAACAGTAGAGGCCACCTTACCTGCGCTTCTTCCCTCAATCAGCACGTTCTCTCAAGACACTCAAAAAACACCTTGTCACATACCATTCATCACAGTCTTTAGCACCTCCTGCGCCCATTCCAACAATCATTATTGGTGCTCCCACTCCTCCTCGGATTCCCTCATTACCACCCAGCAAAAATGCCCTTCATCTCTCCATAGCCGCCCTCCACCCCGCACATACATTTAATTTGTATTATAGCGCAGGTAATGGCTGACTTTACTAATGTACACAGCTATTTACATAAAATACAGATTTGCTCTTTGCAGTAGGCATATAAACCTTCTTTATGGCACTAAAACTGCCACTAGACAAAAGTCTGATCCCTTTGTAGCAGAAACATAATCACAATACTTATTTGACTTTTTTGTTGCTGTCTAAAAGCTACAGTTGAAATGCGTCAGTTGAAGTATGTGCACTGCTTTGAAGACGCAAGCTGCAACTGCAAGACAACTGGTGGCAAATATATATATATATATATATATATATATATATATATATATATATATATATATATATATAGATCACTTTTATATGTGGGTCTGGTTTTCCTGGAGGCCGATCGCAGCCCCAGGGAAGCCACACATGTATTGACAAAAGTGATTTATATATATATATATATATATATATATATATATGTGTATATATATATATATATATAGATCTATCTCTATATATATCTATCTACATGGATATATCTATAGATAGATCTATATATATATAGATCTATCTATAGATATATTTATGTAGATAGATATATCTACATAGACATATCTATATATATAGATCTATATACATATATATATATATATATATATAGATATATATATATATATGTATATATATATAGATCTATATTTTTTTAGTAGTTGTATGGTTTCCTTGGGGGAAAAACTGGCCCCCAGGGAAACCCTACAACAACTAAAAAAAAATATTGCCCCCACAGGGGGTCGCCCGTCCATTTCTTTTTATTTGATTTTTTATTTTATTTTTAAATAAAATTTAGCCCCTGGGGGGGCGCGATCACGAGCCCGCTTCCTGCTCCGATGGGGAAATCAACATGGTGACGTCAGCGTGCCTCGCGGTGCGCTGACGTCACAAAGGGGTGGGTGGGGGCAGAACGGAAAAGCTTCCGGGTCTCCCAGGTACAAAAAAAATAATAATCCTCGATGCGTTTATTAACCCCCTCCCTGGTGTCGGCCACTGGTCGTGACCCGCACCAGGGAGGTAGTGCGGGCATCGGCCAGTGGCCAACGCCCGCACCCAAGGGGTTAACAAATGTCATCCTTGACTCAGGTGAACAATCCTTGAACACAATAAAAGCATTAAAAGTTGCCAAATGAAATAAATGTAGGGCCATCTTTTTATAGCACACGTAAGACTTACGAAGAGCAGTGTAAGGTTCCAACCTCTGATCTACTCTATCAACACCACCCATGTGCCTACTGTAGTCCAAAATGCATGCAGGTTTGCGCACTTCCGCAACCTGACCCCAAACAGTCACAGGGGAAGTACTCTCATCATGGATGGTAGATAGCATGTACACATCCCTCCTGTCTGAAAATTTCTGAGCTAGCAGCTCATTATTCCGCAAGGCACTGCACTGTCCCCTCTCACGTTTTTTACAGACAAGCTCCCTTGGATAGCCTTTCCGGTTAGAACAGATTGTGCCACAAGCAACAGTGTCCACTCTAAACAACTCCTTGAACATCTGCACTCCAGTGTTATCTACGTACAAATGGTGACCTTTGTTAAATAGTCATCTACCAAGTTCCCACACAATTTTTTCGCTAACTCCAAAAGTGGCCGGACAACCAGCAGGGTCAATACTGGAATCCCTACCAGTGTAGACCCGGAAATTCTACACATATTCTGTACTGCTTTCTGACAGCATATACAATTTAATCCCATACCGTGCTTTCTTACTAGGAATGTACTGCTTAAAAACTAAACGCCCCTTGAAAAGGACCAAAGACTCGTCCACACTTATCTCTTTGCCTGGAACATAGACCTCTGAAAACCGATCTACAAGATGATCAAGGACAGGCCTAATCTTAAAAAGACGGTCACAATCAGGGTGATCTCGTGGCAAGGCTAAAGCATTGTCTACAAAATGCAGCATACGAAGAAGAAGCAAACAGCGGTTACTTGTCATAGTTGCAGGAAATATAGCTGTTGCCATCAAGGGACTGGTAGACCAATAAGAAGCCAGTGACGGCTTCCTGATCAACCCCATCAAAAAAGTCAAACCTAAAAACTTTTTCATCTCTTCCACATATGTGGGAACTCACTGAGTAGCTCTAGACTGAGGCTTAAGTCTGGCAGCGTTGTCCCGCAAATATTGCTCTGCATACAAATTAGTCTGCTCCACAATCTCTTCCAAAAATACATGGTCCGTAAACAAGTGAAAGAAATGGACAGGCAAAAAGTTTTCCGTATTGACTCTACACCCTGGGAGACCAGTAAATGCAGGTAACTGTGGCTGCTCCATGTTTGGGGCAATCCAGGTGTCAGGTCTTCTAATGGGAAACCCTTCAGCCCCAGGTTGCTGCACTCTTGGCACATCAATGTCCTCCTCTACAACAGGCCCTTCATCTGCACTGAGAGTAGCTTCCTCATCAGAAGAATACTCTCGGACAGAAAACTCACTGCCAGAATCTCTCACTTCCTCCTCTGCCTCAGATGCAGAGTCAGTCTCGTAATCATGGTCTGAAGACGACTCAAAGAGCATGCCAACAACCTGCTGAGAGGTCACTCTGCGGCTAGCCATGATCCTCACTAACAATAAATGGATTGCCAACAACAACTAGCACTAAAATAAGTAATAAACAAAGTGTAGCTTTATCACAAAGAGTTATGTACTAAAAAACTATACCACTCACTTGCCTGAAAAAGCTACTCACCAGCAACTACTCTGCACAGACACAGAAATCACCAATGATATCCCACTAAAAAGAAAAAAGAAAAAAGAAAATTAGATATATGGCAACACAAATATCATTGTGCTCAAATCTAAGGACAATTTCACACACAATACTGCATTTAGTACACCACCTACAAACATGTCATTCATGCATGTCAACAATACTCATTTGGAGTAAATTGCTGTCACTTACCTAAAACATGCAACTATGCAAACCGCAGGACAACTACTGCCAAAACCGCAAGGATCCACAGCAAAGGAAGCAAAAGCTTTGAACTAGAACAAAAAGAAGAAATAAACTGTTATAATCACAAATACGAATACTTCGCCAGTTGACAAACACCCCACCACCAAGAACTTAGAAATTGTCCCTGGTGCCTAAGTGGCTTCTGCCCCACTAGGAGGCAGATGGGCCTAAAAGAAAAAAATAGTCTGATCTGCCTCCAAGGTGGGCAGAAATGGCCATCAATAACGTGCCCCTTTTGGGGGGCGACCCTTGTCAAAGGTGCCGCCGCCCTCCCTCCGCACAAAACACACACACGCAGGATCCCTGTTCCCTAAGTGGATTCTGCCCCCCTTGGGGGCAGATGGGCATAAAAAAATTGGCTGATCTGCCCCCAAGGAGGGCAGAAATGGCCAACAGCTCTGTGCCCATTTTAGGGGGTGACCCTTGCCAAAGGGGGCAAACGGGGGGCACCCCCAGCACTAAACAAAAAAAAGCGAACCAAAAAAATAAATCCCTGCCGTATTAGTGGTTTCTGCCCTCCTTGGGGGCAGATGGGCCTACAAAAATAGGCCCCTATGCCCCTAAGGGGGGCAGAGATAGCCAATACGAAATTGCCCCCAAACACACAAAACACACACACACCTCACAATCCCTGACGCCTAGTGGGTTTCGACCCCCCCC
Source organism: Pleurodeles waltl (assembly GCF_031143425.1). Classification (NCBI taxonomy): domain Eukaryota; kingdom Metazoa; phylum Chordata; class Amphibia; order Caudata; family Salamandridae; genus Pleurodeles; species Pleurodeles waltl. Next base: position 286,267,661 of record NC_090445.1, on the reverse strand, counting down.
CCGGGGGCCAGATCGGCCAAAAACATGGCCTATCTAGCCCCAGGGGGGGCCAAAACATATAAAAAAATTATTGCCCCCGGGGCAGCGACCCTTGTCTGAGGGGTCGCTGCCCTAAAACAAAGAAAATAATTTCCCTGGTGTCTAGTGGTTTTCACCCCCCCCTCTCCACCCCCCCCCCCCCCCCCGGGGACAGATCGGCCAAAAAAATGTAGCCCCCAATGGGAGCGACCCTTGCCCAAGGGGTAGCTCCCAAGATACATGCAAATAATGATATCCCTGGTGTCCAGTGGTTTTTCGGTCCCCCCGGGGCCAGATCGGCCAAAAACATGGCCTATCTAGCCCCAGGGGGGGCCAAAACATCTAAAAAAATTATTGCCCCCGGGGCAGCGACCCTTGTCTAAGGGGTCGCTGCCCTAAAACAAAGAAAATAATTTCCCTGGTGTCTAGTGGTTTTCACCCCCCCCTCTCCACCCCCCCCACCCCCCCGGGGACAGATCGGCCAAAAAAATGTAGCCCCCAATGGGAGCGACCCTTGCCCACTGGGTAGCTCCCAAGATACATGCAAATAATGATATCCCTGGTGTCCAGTGGTTTTTCGGTCCCCCTGGGGGCAGATCGGCGAAAATTTGGCTGATCTGCCCCCGGGGGGGGGCCAAAAAGAAAAATAATGACCCCCAATGGGAGCGACCCTTGCCCAAGGGCTCGCTCCCAAAAGATTTGCAAAAATAATAATATCCCTGATGTCCAGTGGTTTTTCGGCCCCCCATGGGGGCAGATCGGCCGGAAAATTGGCCGATCTGCCCCCAGGGGGGCCAAAAAAGGAAAATAATGCCCCCCAATGGGTGCGGCCCTTGCCCAAGGGGTCGCTCCAAAAAGATTTGCAAAAATCATATCACCCCTGGTGTCCAGTGGTTTTTCGGCCCCCCCTGGGGGCAGATCGGCTGGAAAATTGGCCGATCTGCCCCCAGGGGGGGCCAAAAAAGGAAAATAATGCCCCCCAATGGGAGCGACCCTTGCCCAAGGGGTCGCTCCCAATAATTTGCACAATAACGAACATCCCTGGTGTCTAGTGGTTTTTCTGCCCCTAGGGGGGGCTGAAAAAGGAAAAAAATGCCCCCCAATGGGAGCGACTCATGCCCAAGGGGTCGCCCCCCAAAACTAACTACAAAAGGTAATCCCTGGTGCCTAGTGGGGATTCCTGCTCCAGGATCGCGGGCCCTGCCCACGATCCTGGAGCAGGAATCCACAGAAAACATGCACCTGGTGGAAAGGAAAAACCCTTTCCTTTCCCCCGTGTCTGTTTTCCCCCCCACCCCCAAAGAAGAAAGGACTCACAGTTCGCTTCCTTTCTTCTGGATGCGCTGGAAGCAAATGGCTTCCAGCGCGTCCCTCTGCAATATTTGATGACGTCGCTCGCTGTGCGCGCTGATGTCATTGGATTGCCTAGGGGGGGGGGGGGTCTTGGGTGGAAGGGGAAGGGCTTCCGGGGGCGGTGGGTGGGAAGCCCAAGGGGGGAGCCTTGAGCTCCCCCCTTCTCAAGTTTGTGAGAAATCATCGGTGTTTTGTTTAACTCCCCAGACTGCAGTAAAGGGACAGTGATCCAGTAATCATACACTTTTGGAGCACAGTCATTTATTCATTGCCCCTCGGGCAATGTCGCTTGTACCAACCTCCAAGTAAATATATTTTGTACCTTGGAGTAGTTTGTGTTTTAATCGCCTTGTTTAAAAAAAAATCCAGTAAGCCAATTAGCCCTTCGTTTTTATGCAGGGCCACTGGAATTATGTGGCAGAAAGGACCAAAATATGCGGCAGGGTTGGCCAATTAATGTGCCAAAAAAAAGTCCAGTTATGCATTTAAAGTGACAAACGCTCCAACTCAAGAAAATGCGAAACATATTTCATTGCAACTGCTTGTTATTCAAATTAATTCAAATGTAGTGTAGGGTAAAGTAAACCCGTTATAGTACGAAAAAAAATAATCAACAGTTAGATAGCAAATTATACTACAGGCGTCTCTTTATTTGTAATGCAGAATATATTGCTTTTACGGAGGGAAACCTTCTTAGGATGTATGCACCAAATAGCCACAGTCAAAAGTCGAAAACAATGCAGCTCATATTTTACAACTGAAGGGTTCCATTGGTTGCATAATTTTACACCAAACCGCAAATAGCATGCGGTGAGAGGGTTATGTGGCTTTGGCTGTTCTAGAATGTGATTGTCAAATTCTGAAAGCATCGTTAAAGGGGGTGAATCAAACCCACTCTTTGTACTTTGGAAATAGGAATGCAGACATAAAGCGGTCAAGCGAGACCTAAAAATGAGACGCTATGTGACAGTCCTCAACTGTTGCAGTCCCAGCTGATGGCTCATTGAGTATTAATGCAAGCCACATGACATGTCAGTATGGAATAATACATTTCAGTATTACTGTTTTCCTCTTTTCAGGTTCCCTCAACATGGCAATAGCAAATAAAGCATACATATAGGTTACACAAAGAGTCACACTCAATGCAAAACGGACACAGCCACACTGGCAGCGCCTATACATGCACAGTGCAGACAGGGCACACGTGTACTAGTCAGTGAGTGTATGAGCACCTCCTCATAAGCAGCATATGTGCTGCTCATGGATGCCACGGCCAGAACTTTGGGCTTAAGGAAAGAACAAATATTACACAGAGAGGGAAACGCAGTATACAGTGGCAGTCCACACAGGTAACCATTCGCACACAAGCAAGCACACGAGTGTGTTGCCTATGGGCAAGTTCGAATTGTGTGTTCGTGTCTGACCGTGTTGTCTCTGCAGGTCTTTGTGGAATTACCAAGGACACACAAAAAGAAGATGAAAATGCAGTGGGCATAGGTTTATTTTAAGACACCACTGCAAGGATTGATTATGCTTTCCTGATTTCCACGTAATAGCCTGTCAAGGTTTGGTTTCGGTTCACATTTTTCAATTACTCTTTTTTTACAATTACGCATTAAGAGACTTGTTTTCTTGATATTTTCCACCGTACACATGAGCCCTGATACACAACTGCGCATGCAAATTCTGCACACCAGCTTATCTGCCATACCCGTATGTTTTGATTCTTCTCTTGTTCCACTTCTGCTTCTCATATCTTCCGGAGCACAAGAAATGGTCTCCATTGAAGAAGTTGAAGCTTTCCATCACGGGACTGATTTAACGTTTTTCGGAGGGTTACTTCCTCTCCATTTGCCTTATTACAAGTGCCATAGTACATAATACAGTTGTAATAGGAGGGACGCAATATTGGTCACATTTGCGACTGAGTAAATTTTCCGACAAACTTTAAATCAAGGCTAAATGTGTGTTTTTTCAAAATTTCAAACAAAAATGGTCAGGTTTGTAGATTTAATTTATTCTTTGCCTTGGTTTCTGTGAGCAAGGTGCTGCGTTATTGTAGCTACACAAGTGTGAAACACAGAGTTATATGATTTTGTAGAGCGTTTAAGTGACTTCAAACCCACAATTCCTGTCTGGATAACAGAAACCTTAAATGACCTTTTCCATTCGCTGTTCAGAATTCCTTATGTGCACTGCATGCAGCACATTACAAGCACATGGTTCTACCCTTATGCTCTCTTACCTTCATCTTTTATCTCACTACCAGCCAGGAAATTCAGATTGCTTAATTTGGGCTAGCGGTTTCCAGTGCTTGGCACAGGCACTTAGGCCCATATTTATGCCTTGTGATGCAAATCAGCGCCAGAGCAGATTTGCATCAAAAAGTTTACAGCCGGCTAACGCCATTCCAATTCGCCAGCCGGACACCTTATTTATGGAATGACGCGGCCTGGTTAGAATCAAAATAAATGACTCTAACCGGGCAGCGGAGGCGAAGGGAAGACTGGGGGTTGTGCGCCAAAGAATGGTGCAAGTCAGGTTAGAGTCAAAAATATTGTCTCTAACCTGCCTTGTGCCATTTTTTGATGCACAACCCCCGTGGAAATGACTCCTGTCTTAGCAAAGACAGGAGTCATGCCCCCCTGCCCAATGGCCATGCCCAGGGGACTTCTGTCCCCTGGGCATGGTCACTGGGCCCAGTGGCATGTAGGGGGGCACAAGTTAGGCTCCCCTATGCCACTTTAAAAACAAAAAATTATGCTTACCTGCACTCACCATGGATGGGTCCTCCCATCCATGGGTGTCTTCCAGGGGTGGGCTAGAGTGGCAGTGGGTGTCCCTGGGTGCACCCGGGAACGCGGAGCAGGGGTAGGTGCTAACCGCCCAGTGGATCTGGAGAGCGGGTTAATTATACCAGTTCGGACCACTGATGCTAGCCGCCATCCCGATGGGGCCCATCCTTTAATACAAGGAGGGTTCCTGTGAAATGAGTTGATTACCAATTAGGTTATAAAATGTGGATTAGGTACGTTTTGGTCCTGACGAATCGCACTGATCTTAAAAGACTTTACTTGCGACAAACATGTTGACCTTTGTAGTAGCAGTATAAGGATTTCTGTACTGACACTCTCAACATTCCTTGAATCTAGGGACTGTAGACTTAACTTTAATTTTTGTCTTTTGAGGGTGGATTAGACATTACTACTAATCCTTCCCTACATTACGGTTTTTAATCATGACAGGGGTCTGAGTTTGATTAAAAATGAATTTTGAAGACCTCTAGCCATTTTTACTTTCACACACCCGTATACCAATCCCATATTCCAGCACTCAACAACCGGCATTTCTATATCCAAAAGATCTCCGGCAAAGAGCCCCCGTGAGGGGCCCGTCAGGCATTGCAGTGCGGCCTGACGAGGAGCAAAAGCCCGATGATGAAGCATGTCACCAATTGGTGAGTGAGAGCTCTTGTTCTAAAGAAAGTAGACTCACAGGATCCATTCTCTATCCACTGAATCTGTTTAGAATTCACTGTCTGGAACTGTGTACCTTTTAGCTTTTTGCAGGGAAGGGCACCTGTGGACTGCTTCCATGGTGTCCCACCATAGAAATGAGTCCACAGGTCCCTTAACACCTTCCCTGACCCAGGCGTTAAAAAACGGCGCAAATCCGGCTGGGCGCCTTGTTTTAAGGCCTGCGTCCTCCTGTGCATCATTTTGACGCCGGAGGATAAATAAGGCGCACATGCCTTAGAGTCATTTTTTGCACGGAAACGCCCACCTTGCATGTCATTAGCGCAAGGTAGGTTTTCACATCCAAAAAATGACTCAAACTCCATAAATTTGGCGCTGGATGGGTCTAGCGCCAAAGTATAAATATGGAGTTAAGTTTGCTCCGAATTTGCATTAAAAAAACAACGTAAATCTGGTGCAAACAGAGTATAAATATGGGCCTTAATTCCCAGCACTGGCACTAGCACTAATGACAGTCCACCACATGCTGGCACTGTTAGTCTAATTTTAGGATGAACACAACAACAGTGTTTTATAATGCAATACACATTAAAAATGAATAATTCTTGCCACCCAAACCTTTCTTATAGCTTTGAGTATCCCGGTATAGCCTGAATAGCCACACCTGCAGGAGTGTGATGGTTAGCAGTTGTGTTGGTATTGTCATTGACATACGGGGGCCATTTGTAATAATGATGTTCCTTTTGTACCTAATTAACCCCACAAGATTGCTGTTTTGTATCTTAGGCTTTGAGAGTTTTGCTTGCACTAAACCATCAAGGATACTTGCCTCATCATTAGGATGGAACCTCACAGCTTTGCCATTCACCCAACCAATTTTGACTGTGACTCAGTTGGAGCTTGACACTAACTGACAGGGCTGATTGCATGTCAGACAATTTTGGAGGAGAGGCTTCAACTCACATATGTGAGAGGTCTGGGGATTCTGCTAGTCTGGTCTGTTTGTAATAGTACAGGTTACGAAAGACACAATAACTTTACTTTGTTCTGCGAGTTGTCAAAAAGCTTCCCTTTGTGGATGCACACACAGTGGACATTTATTCCGATTAATCAAGATATAGAGTTCTTCTTTTAGGGAACATATTTGTTTGGTTTGCTGTTTACTATACACAATAACTCCTGATAGGGCTGCCAATCTCTTCAGCCGTTTGGGCATGTAAAGTTGCTAGAAAAAAATTGGCTGCAGTGGAGATTGAGAGGGGCAATGTTTGCCACAGTTGCTCCTGATGAACCTCTTGGGGAGGCAGAGAAGAAGACTTCATCCCTTGCAGGTGAGAAAAACATATGTAGAACTGTGTATCTGATAACAAAACATGTTTCCAGGGTGTTGTAGTAATTGATTTTAGATGGAAACAATGTACATCCCTGGAAGCAAGCAACCAAAGGGATTGGACAGTAGGCTAGCCTGTAGATGCCCTACTACTTCCCCCTCTTCTCAGCTAATTTAATTCAGTATTTTTCATTCGCTCTTTTCAAAGTCTGATCAAAATAACTTAGGCATACCTATGGGGTTCTTTCCGCAGACAGATGGCCCTCTCTAATCTTATCTCAAATGTCTGACTTGCCAGTAGTGAACTTAAGACACCCAAGACATAGAACACCCTCCCTCAACACATCACAGCCTCCTCTTTACTTCTGAGTTCCGCAAAAAGCTGAAGACCTTGTTCTCCATATAAGAAACTTGGTGACCACACATTCACACACCTGCCCAAGTGCCTGAATACCCTCTCGGGTGATTAGTGCACTATACAAATCATAATATAACAAGTATTCCATCCTATCCTTGCTTACTTATATCATTGTGCCTTCTTTCTTTATCTGGCTCATACTACCACACAGACCTTTAGCAGGCGGGTGCAGTCTGACCCGCTTGTGACTTATTTCTTAATGTGTCAGTTTTCTCTATTACTCGTGTTGCAGGTGCCAGTAGAACAACCAGTGGAAATACAACTATCTCTGGACCTAGAAATTAACCTACACCTGCTTTGATTGGACATTCTTCAGTGGGGCTGCTTATAGGAGTTTACTTACTCACAAACTTTTTCTTTAACCCTTGATTTTAAGACGGTCAAAGGGTTCGACCCCATTATGCCCCCCATCCTACCACCCACACGTTTTAGGTGTTTCTAATCAGACAAAGGGATCAGGGATGTCAGCGCTGGTATAGGAAACAAATCACCTAAGACAATAGAAAAAGAAGCTACATTTCTTCTCTATTAGAAGAAATCCTAAATAACTTTTAAGGCTATATTAGGCAAATTAGTAGTTTGAGTGGAAGCTTTAAGAGAAGAGGCCAGCTATTTTTGGTTATTAATGGTATTGTTACTGCATATGCCACATAACTAGGAGCCTGAACACATATATGAACATATTTTGCAGAGGAGTGTTATAAATAAATTAGTTGGGCTCACAAATTGACATAGCATCAAAAGGACTGGTCATACATTAACTGTATAACAGCACAAACAGCTGCAATTGTTGCCAGTAATTTACCAGGCAGTAACCTTCCTTCCACCCTTATAGAGACACTTCGTATCACAAAAGATAGATCAAGGCAGATGAAACTATCAGACTAAGCAACTAGGCTTAGAACATAAAGGAGTCGTTGTAGTCAGCAGAGACTACGCCCTGACCATCAGCTGCTAGACTATTTGCACCTTCTAGTCTACACTGGGACCTGCAATACTGCATACCAGAACTGGAACCACCAGGGTCCCCTTGCAACACAGTGGATTACTCTGTGGGTCATCAGTTTCGCCAGTGAACCAAATGTTTCCGCTATTGGGACTTCTATGGCTTTGTGACCTAAACACAGACATATACTTGGGAGGCACAGCAACCTCCATCACACACTGATAAGGCTAACAGGAACTAGTGGTGCGGTCCCCTCAGCAACGGCTTCCATACAATACTCCAGTCATAGAAGCTAATCTCCAAATCTCACTGCTCAGGAAAACCCTCTGTACTCCAATTGGAACTATGGGCTGTACTCATAAAATCCTTGGTCAAGGCAAAACTAACATTAGAAGGATACAGTTGCTTTTATTGAGGATTCAAGTTAGAAACTTATACAACATCCCTTCCACCGCACCTCCTTAGTCGTCCCTCAGTAACGATCTCCTTCTCCTCCACCCAACATTCTTAATGGAACTTCAAGCAGTAAAGGTTTCACATCTTAGATCAAAGCACATATAACACATCTCCCCCACATAACACACTAAGAAGTACTTAACAACATTTTTACATTAATCCCTGCAAAGTTGTACAAACAATAACTAACAAAAAGAATTACAAAAGGCAACAATCTGTTTTAACAGGCTCAAAGAAATTCCTGTAATCATCACTTTAGCTCGTAGTCCTTAAGATGTGACGGAATCTTGATGTTCCTGTTCGATTTCCTCAAAGCTGTGTTCTTTGCAGTTTCAAATCTTCCTTCAGAATGTGTAACAGTCTTTTCCAACACTTTTTCATTACCATGAAATTTGACCCCTCTACTGTATTTAAGTTCCATATTCGGTTATCATCAGTTTTAACAGCATTGGTGAAAAGTTTCAACACTCTCATAGGAAATGATCATTTTCTCCCACCATTTTTTACAAAGGGTCTTTTTATCATAACCCAATCACCAACATCAACCTCAGTCTTTTTCACAGAGTTCTTTCTACCAAAACTTAGTTTACTTGTTATTATTTTCTCGTGTTCTTTATGTTTCCAACTTTCGTCAATTACTTTTTTTCCCTTGCCACTCAAAAGTTTATTCACCCAGTTTGGTTCAAGAATCGAACTGCTACGTCTACCTCGAAATAAAACAAATGGTGTTTGTCCAGTAATAGAGTGCGGAGTGTGTCTGTACACACCAACTTTTTTGATCACTTCTTGTTTCCAGTCTAATTGACTACTCTTTGCCATGGTGATGGTCTCCTTGATAACTCGGTGAAATCTCTCAACCATTCCATTACATTCAGGATGATATAAAGCACCCATTTTATGTTTTATACGACACCCTCTCAATAAATTTTCCATTTCTTTGGAAACATGTTGAACACCATTATCAGTGAGAAGTGTTAAAGAAATTCCTTCCCTTGCAATCAAGTCTTTCAGAAACATTATCACCTTCTTGGTTTCAATGCTGTTGGTAAAACACACTTCAGGCTGTCTACAAAACATGTCCACAACAACAATGATGTATTCCACTGAATTCTCACCATGAATGGGCCCCAAAATGTCTAAAGCAATATCCTCTCATGGCCCCTCTGGTCTATTCCTAATTACCATGGGTTGTACCCTGGGTTTCATGGATTTCTCAATGATAGCACACTGTACGCAATCTCGCTCTACCCTCTTAGTTTGAGTGTCCATACCAGGCCACCAGTAAGAGGACTGTAATCTTTCCTTAGTTTTAGAAATGCCCATATGACTATTATGTGCCTGATCTATCAAAAGTCTTCTCACCTTATTAGGGGGAATTAATCTCGTTCCTCTCATTAGCAAGTCTTGATCCACCGATAGTTGATCTTTTACTCCCAAATAATCCCTACACTCTACACTACCTTGATACTTATACTTCCAACCTGCCTGGATCAACCTCATGACCTCCACAAGAACAATGTCAGAATTAATTTAATCACACCAGTTCTCTTCGGATATGATTTCGTAATCCACTTCACACACACTCTCATAATGTTCTAAGCCATCACCTGAATAATCATCACTTTGAATGTTCAGATCCGGGGGCACCAGTCTCGACAAAACATCAGCTGAGATGTTGTCAGCCCCTGGAACATATCTTACAACAAAATCATACTCTTGTAAGCTTACAATCCACTTGGTGGTCCTACCCGGCACCGCTTCAATACCCTTTCAGCTGAAAACTTCACACAATGGTTTATGATCTGTTCTTACCACAAATGAACCTCCCAACAAATATTTCTTCAGCTTCTTAATGGCACAATGTACTACCGGTGCTTCTTTCTCTAAAACTGAATATTTATTTTCAGCACCTTTCAAGCTTCTGGAAACAAAAATTATAGTGTTTTCAGGACCACAGCCACCTTGTTGCAACACAGCACCCAATCCTTTACCACTAACATCAGTAGTTAACGTGGATTGCAAATTAGGGTCAACGTTTTTAACCTTGGAGCTTCAGATAGACTCCTCTTCAATTCTATAAATTATTTTTTAACATTCTTCATCCCATGCAAATTCTACTCCTTTCTTCAATAATCGTCTCATGTTAAAACAGGAACTGGCAAAATCCTTTATGAATTTATTACAATACTCAGCCATTCCCAAGAATCGCATCAGTTCCTCTTTTGATGTAGGAGAAATCATACCTTCAATAGTGTCAACTAGGTCCTTTTTGGGTATTAAGCCATCACCAGTAATAGAGTGACCTAAATGGTCAATTGTGTCAACAGCAAATTTGCACTTCTCTACTTTGATAGATAAGTCGTGTTCTGAAATTTTCTCCAAAACTTTTCTGAGTCTCCCCTTGTGTTCAACGGTGTCCTTACCATACATTAAAATATAATCTTGCTAAATACACACCCCACAAATTCCCCTCAAGATTCATTCCATTGCCCGCTGGAAAACAGAGGCAGCAGAAATCAACCCAAAAGGTAGTCTGACGAACCTATAAGTTCCAAAAAGTGTAATGAATGCCGTAAGACTCCTGCAAGACTCATCCAAGTCTACCTGGTGATAGGCCGAAGTCAGATCAATAGTAGAAAATACTTTGGCCCCAGACACCATGGATAGCAATTCAGAAATACTAGGAAGAGGATATTTGTCCACTAAAACATTCTTGTTAAGCCTGCGTAGGTCCACACATAATCTTATATTGCCGTTAGATTTCTTCACAATCACAATAGGAGCCAACCATTCTGTCCCTTCCACTTCTTCAATCACACCTTGTTCCTTCAATTTTTCCAATTCAGACTGTACTTCACTCCTCACTGCAAAGGGAACACAGCGGAATTTACTTCAGAAAGGTACCGCACCAGGGACTAATCTAATTTTGTGAGAATATCATTTCATACACCCAATTTTGCCACTAAAAATATTAGAGAAATCTTTACATAAGTCAGCCATAAGATCAGAGGACATTTCTACATTTTCTACCTTACTTATACCTTGTCGTTCTTTTATTATTGTGGGTGGAGATCTGTTAGGATCAAGCATTACAACCAGATCCTTCTGATGCCACCAACTTATAATACTGTCACCTTTTTTTGAAACATAAATCTTCCTTGGAGTATAACGTTGCTCGTATTCAATCAAACCAATAAAATAACCATGTAAATCAATAGGTTCACCACCATAAGCACACGGTCTAATATCAGGTTTTAACAAATTGATCTTTCCTTTAGGTTCTTCCTCATATAATGTGTTGGAAATTATCGTGATTTTATCACCTGAATCAAACACAACTTTCGTTTTTTTTCCTTGTACATAAATGTAGTCTGATGGACAACTAAGATTATTATCAGTCACTTGTAAGACAATCTGACCACAGACCAAGTCAGAAACATCATCATTTTCACCCAACTGATTACCAACAACATCCACTGTTTGTTCAGATTTTCTCAAATTACACACAGACGAAAAATGCCCTTTCTTTTTACAAAATAAACAAGAACTGTTGATTGCTGGGCAAGTCTTGTCATTTGCAAAATGACCTTCTTTGCCACACCTGCAACATTTCTTTGTAACCGCACGTTGTATTGTCCCTTTGTTAGGAACGTATTATATTTTGATTTTTCCTCTCTAACTACAATAACATCCCTGCTACCATTGCTTTTCATCACCTCAACACACTTCATGGAGTGCTCAATCTTCTTGGTAAGAGCTATTACTTCATCAACATGAGGATCATTCTGTAACCACAATTCATCACGTACTTTATCAATACTGCAAACCAGCATGAATTGATCATGTATTCTTTCATCCAAAAATGCTCCAAACTTGCATTAAGAAGCTAAACGTCTTAGATCAGTGATGTAATTCTCAATAGTTTCACCCTCATATTGAACTCTTTTACTAAAATAATATCTTTCTAAAATAGTACTAACTTTTGGTAAGTAATGCAAATCTAACTTCCTAATGCAGATTTCATTTCATTTAGATTGATTGCTTCGCTGTCAGGAACATCAGGAAGGTGAACAAATACCTCTTGAACCTTTGTTCCAAGACAGTGCAGTAATAACACAGTTCTTCTTTCTGCACTTAACGAGGTACCACATACCCTGGAGTACCTTTCAAAAACCATTTCCCATTTTCTAAACTTTATAGGTGGATCTCCAGGTGTGGATAGAAAAAATGGTGGAGCTGTAACATTCTGCATATTAATCTTGAAACTAAACGTGTCCAAAACACCAAAACAAAAAAATTAATCTGCAAATTCAAATATATATATACATTTTGTTTATGATGAATTAAAAGAAAGAAAAACAAACAGCAGATTTCAAGTGTCTATCATTGTATGTAGGCCAAACACTTTGAATATACTTGTACTTGCAAACTTTGATGCGTGCCTAGGGAAACATCACTTACAACGAGGTGAATGCAACAAAATGCATTTACCACAATGCATTTACAACGCATATGTGTTTACCACCCATGCCTTTACCACGGATTTCGCTGTAAAGGCGAGAATGGTAAAGGTGTATTTGTGGTAAAGGTTTCGAAGATAAGTACAGGTGAGTATTAAGTGGGTTGAGTGATATATATACATATATATATATATATATATATATATATATATATATATATATATATATATGCTGCACATAAAATCCGAACGATGGCACTCCATGCAGATTACTGTCCTTTATTTATATCCAAAATTCCATATCAATCCATATAACTCAGAAATCAAAGATTTAGGGTGACGCGTTTCAACCATCACGGTCTTCCTCCTTGGCCCTCCAAGTATTCAAGTCATGTGACCCATTCTACTCTTTATATAACCACTGATAGACAAGGAAAAAATCTATTTTTTTTCTTTTTTTTTTTATATTATATTACCGTGTGTATTCTACGTCTATTTTGATTTTGAAATATTAATTAGCCAAGTACCCAAATCATCTCTAGTATTCACCATTTTTCATCCAACCTTCAAAGTTAACCTAATAAACAATGTGTCAATATCTTCAACATTATTTTCAAGCTGGTGGGGTGACTACATGACTTTACTAACAAAATTACAAAATAATACTGAAAAATACAAAACTCTGAAACTCTGACCCAATTTTCCCAATTCTTAACAATATCAGACTATCCAATATGGACATGAAGTTCTTCATCCTTATTCAATCCCCAGGGGAAACGACAGTTCAATCGAATAATGTATTCCGATTCTAACTTCCTCAATTGTTTCTCTCTGTCACCCCCCCTTGGGGTACCCACTACCCTGTCAATGCCAAAAAATTGCATCTTATCCAGTTTTCCATCATGTGCTAGGTTGCAGTGGCGCGCTACTGGGTACGTGGTGTCCTTATTCACTATTGCTCTCCAATGTTCTAAAATATATTTTTTGAGGGGAAAAATTGTGCTTCCAACATATTGCAGCCCACATGGGCACTCAATAACATAAATAGCAAAATCTGAAGTACAATTGATGAATTTCTTAATATTCTCTTTCTTGCCCGTGGGTAATGTATACTGTTTACGACTGGTGCTATATCTGCATGCTTTACATTTGGAACATTTGTAGAAACCTATTTGTGTATCTAAAAAGGTTCCCTTCTTTCTCCTTGCATAACTATGTACCAAGATATCTCTCAAGGAGCTACTTTTCTTATATGTTATCATCGGTAGAGGGCTGACTAACTGACCAATCACTTTATCAGCCTTAATTAGATGCCAATATTTCATAAGAATCTTTTTAACTTCCAATGAGTATGCATTAAAGGTTGTCACAAATCTCGGGGAATTAAGGTCAGTATCCTTCTTTTTTGGAACTAATAGCTTATCCCTTTGGACTTCTCCTGCCTTATGGCAGGCGTTCTTGATAATTTTATACGGATATCCCCTGGATCTGAACCTCTGTATCATTGTTTCTTGTTCCCTGTCAAAGCTTTGTCGTGTACTGCAGTTCCTCTTTGCTCTAAGCAATTCCCCATAGGGAATGCTCCATTTAACACTGGGTGGATGATGACTTGCGGCGTGTAGGATACCTTTTCACGCTGTGGTGAAAAAAACATGGGTAACAGATACTGAGTTATTGGGTGATCTGGGTTTGCAGACAGATAGTACCAGTGGTAGCAGCTTTATAGCTAAATCAAGATATAATCCAATATTGCCACATGATAACATTGATGCTTTTCACGAAGCTGTGATCTTCGATTTATTTAAATTGTGGAAGAAAGCGAACAATGTATTTGCACAAAATCTAACCCCAGGTCAAAGGTCAGCATTAATATCCCTAAACAAAGCATCTTCCTTTGTCATTAACCCCTTCTGTGCCGCGGACGTAGTGGTTACGTCCCGCGGCACAGTGCTGCTGTGCCGAGGACGTAACCACTACATCCTCGGCACACAGCCCAGAGGGAGCGCTCTCGCTCCCTCTGTGTGCTTCCCTCCCACCCCACAAAGTCGGGGATGGAAGGGGAAGCCCTTCCCCTTCCACCCCCGACCCCCCCACCCCCCCATAATGACGTCAGCGCGCGATCGCGCGCTGACTTCATTATGGGATCCTCGCCGCACAGGAAGCCATTTGCTTCCTGTGCGGCGACGAGAGAAGAGGTAAGAATCTCTTCCCGGTGGGTGGGGGGTTGGGGCTAAAGAGGCACCGGGGAAAAGGAAAGGCTTTTCCTTTTCCCCGGTGTGCCTTTGAGCATTCCTGCTGCCCGATCGCATTGCGATCGGGCAGCAGGAATGCCCACTAGACACCAGGGATTTTTTTTTGTTGTTGTTTACTTACCTGTTTCTGGCACGCGGGGAGCGGCCCCTTGGGCAAGGGTCGCTCCCCTTTGGGGGGCAATTAGTTACGGCCATTTCTGCCCCCCTTGGGGGCAGATCTGGCTACCTTTTAGCCAGATCTGCCCCCAAGGGGGGCAGAAAACACTAGATCACCAGGGATGTATATAGTTATGTGCATTTATGTGTGGGGGGGTGCCCCCTTGGGCAAGGGGCGCCCCCCCCAAGGGGGTAGAGAACTGTTGGCCTTTTCTGCCCCCCTTGGGGGCAGATCGGCCTATTTTTTTTAGGTCCATCTGCCCCCAAGGGGGGCAGAAGCCACTTAGGCACCAGGGATTGTGTGTGTAGTGGATGGGGGGGCGCCCCCGTGTGCAAGGGTCGCTCCCCTTTGGGGGGCATGTCTTTTCGGGCCATTTCTGCCCCCCTTGAGGGCAGATTGGCTACTTTTTAGCCAGATCTGCCCCCAAGGGGGGCAGAAAACACTAGATCACCAGGGTTTTTTATTTTTATGTGTATTTATGTGTGGGGGGGCAGAGAACTGTTGGCCTTTTCTGCCCCCCTTGGGGGCAGATCAGCCTATTTTTTTTAGGTCCATCTGCCCCCAAGGGGGGCAGAAGCCACTTAGGCACCAGGGATTGTGAGTGTAGTGGATGGGGGGGCGCCCCCTTGGGCAAGGGTCGCTCCCCTTTGGGGGGCATGTCTTTTCGGGCCATTTCTGCCCCCCTTGAGGGCAGATTGGCTACTTTTTAGCCAGATCTGCCCCCAAGGGGGGCAGAAAACACTAGATCACCAGGGTTTTTTATTTTTATGTGTATTTATGTGGGGGGGTGCCCCCTTGGGCAAGGGGCGCCCCCCCCCCCCAAGGGGGCAGAGAACTGTTGGCCTTTCCTGCCCCACTTGGGGGCAAATCGGCCTATTGTTTTTAGGTCCATCTGCCCCCAAGGGGGCAGAAGCCACTTAGGCACCAGGGATTGTGTGTGTAGTGGATGGGGGGGCGCCCCCTTGGGCAAGGGTCGCTCCCCTTTGGGGGGCATGTCTTTTAGGGCCATTTCTGCCCCCCAAGGGGGGCAGAAACTACTAGA